>NC_083876.1:10000000-15000000 GCF_032452875.1 Bos javanicus
CTGTTGATATGATAGAGCAATATAGAGATGTCAGTTTAACAGCTCCAAAGATCTACTACACATTTTGTAAACGTATTTCAGTTATATTTTGGCAGTAAAGAGAGCAGGAAGATAATGCTTCCATTAAAGTGATCAACTATTCTTGTAGGAATTGGGTAAGATGAGTGAAAAGGCTTTTAGATGAAATTATCTCTGTATAAATTGCTTTTGCATATGTAACTGCCTTTGCATATGTAACTGTCTCACAGAGTTTTGGGGCAGTTCAGCCGGTGCAGCCCTGGGGGTGGTGTTTGTGGACACGAGCTCCAAGAAGGAAGTGTATGTATGGCTTTTCAGTAAGCCTGCTGCTTAGCTGTTACACTGCGTTAATTCAGTCTTTTCACTCCCAGCCTTCTTTCTGTTTTCTTACACAGTTGATTAAAACTTTCGTTAACTTTTACTGTTTCAGCTCTGTGTTATTTTCCGTTCTTAAAGCAATTATGGTCAGTGGGAACAAGATCTCAATTCGTGCTGTCCAGCCACTTGGAACAGCGTGTCAGCGTGAGCGCTCCAGCAGTAACACTGATGGAAAGAGAGCCGCCAGACACACTCAGTTGTTTCTCAGATACTTTGGGCCTGATCTTGTCTGAGTGCATTTTAAATTTTATGTTAGAGTGAAATGCATTTTAAATCATACACTTTTCTGTAATAAATGCTTTTATCTGCAGAAATTCCACATGGAAGTACTTGAAAAGCAACACTCTTCTTGATGCATTATTTTCCTTTAACATATTTCTAAGTGCTTCTGTAGCTCAGAAATGCATGAGTGTTTGTTTCTTTCCTGTGCCTATAATTCTGATTACTTTCTTTTTGTTTTTTCCTCCTGACTTCCCACCTGCATTCCACAGATTGCCTCCTCTGATGCTCCTCTTCAGCCTTTGGTATCCTCTCCTTCTCTACAAGCTGCTGTTGAGAAAAACAAATTGGAGGTATGGTGGTGTTCTAGCCAGCTGTGTCCATACGCTCGGTGTGAACGTGCCATCATTTATGCTGTATTAGTTGTTTATTATGGATGCTGTAATAGTTGTTTATGCTTTGAATGGTCTCCAGTATTAAATACATTAAATACAACAATTTTAGGACCGCTTTCCTATGCTGCAGGTAGGATTAAAGAGCTTTAATCTGTATTTAATTTCAGAATGACTAATTTATCGGTACCATAGATTTATTTCAGCATTTAATAAGCAATTATTTTTTCGCTGTTGTTTCCGCTACCACCTTAGGCTTAAAGGAACTGTTCTATAATTGCTCTTGAATTCTTTGATTTACTAGGAAGAGATTTTGGTTAAAATTTTTCTTTCTATGATTCTATTGTTATAAACTCTTGAACGTTCATGTCATTTTGTTTTTTAAGCCATAGTAACTATCGTATGGATACAGTGTATGCGTAGAGTCATCATTGTTGTAGAGAGTGATAATTGTTGAGATGTGTGTGGGGTAGGAGTGATTGCGGAGCGTGGTGCTATACCGTTATGGACTTTTAAAGTCATCCCTATAAATAGTTGAAGGTTTTAATTTTTTTGACTCTTTTATCTTTTTTTTGTTGTTATAATGACCATAGTGAATTTGAGACATCCTTTATCTCACACTTTGTCTGTGTCTCCTCATTGCTAAATGGTGTACTTGACATGTGAGATACAAAGACAGATAAGGTGTATCCTCTGCCGGGGAGATGCTTCCATCGAACAGAGGAAAATGGGGAACCTTACGGGGGTTTCTGGCGCAGCCGAATGGGGGCCGTGATTGCTGAGCCCTCACAGAGCTGCTCTGGCCCAGGGCGCTCATTCTTCCTGGACGTTCCCTGTGAGGACTGGGGTGCAGTCCAGACAGAAAAAGTGTCCTGTGAAGAAAGCCTGCGGGCAGAGCAGGATGAGTGGGGTTTGTGGCAGAAGGCAGGCATGTGGCTGGTGGGGAAGCGGAGGCGCGCCTTCCTGGGAGCCTCTTGGCGCGTCTGGGCTCTGACCCTAGGCCCTGGCTCCGCAGTGCCTTCCACGGGTAGAAGGAGCGTCCGGAACCGGTTTTCTCCTCCGGACTGTCTGTGCCACCATCTCCGGAGAGTGAACTTTGTGCTGCTGGATGTAGAAGAGGCCCGAGGACTTGTTGCTCTGGCTCAGGCATGAAATGATGGGAGCGTGTGCTGAACTGGAGGCAGAGGGAGTGGAAGGAAGAGTGGTCTTCAAAGACCCGGAGAAGGTCGGGTCTGTGAGGTGTATGATGAGTGAGTCGTGGAGGTGCTCTGGGGACCTTGATGACTCCTGGCTGCAGGCCTGAGCATCTCAGCAGATGATGCGCTCTCCAGGGAGAAGGGATCCAGGCTGAGGAGGAGGAGCAGCTTTGAGGTGAGAATAGGGATGGGGCAGACGTAAGAGTTGGGTGTGTTGAATGTGAGGTGACTGAACACCTGTGAGGGGTCTGGTGGGAGGTTGGAGACACAGGTCTGGAGGCCGAGGAGAGATCCCAGGTGGAGGAGTGCAGAGGCAGTCCGCGTATACTGTGTTGAGTGGTGACATGAGAGTGGAGAGCTGGGCACGCTGGAACCTCACAGCACAGCAAGGGGGTCCCGAGGAGACAGTGAGGGGTGGTTTGGAGCATGAAGGGCGTGGTTGGAGCTGGAGAGACTTGGGTGGTCAGAGAGTTGTAGGTGTTAGGGGCCAGGAGCAGAGAGGAAGCCCTGCAGGAGGTGGAGGTGGCCTCAAGGGCGTGAAAGGTGGCTGCGGTGCCTGTTCAGAGGGTGGAAGCCCTCAGGTCACGTGTCTGCTGTGCGGGGCTGGCCACCAGGTCCTGGAAAGCGGGGTCTTACCCGGCCTAGTGGCGGCGTCTTGCCTGACAGCATTTAGACACCATTTAGACAGCGTTTAAGGGCACTCCGTCAAAAGGTTTATTCATGCTTTTTTTTTCTTACCCTCTTAAAATTTCTAATTTTATGTAGTTTTATAATGTGTATAATAGAGTACTATATGTGCTTTATTAATAAATACATACATATATTGAGTATGTTTGCTCACAACATTTGAGACAGAAGTGCATAATAAAAAGTTTTAGAGACTATATCTTTAATGAACCCAAGATCTACTTTTCTTTGCCTTATAGGACTTGAACATTTTTTCCTGTTCTCTTTTGCAGAAGGTCTCCTATTTCACTATATCATTTGGCTATGTAATAACCAAATTTCAGGAACTACTGTTTTGAAATATCAAACACTGCTGTGTTTTATTCTTGCTGAGAAAATAGTTTAAAACAACTTAGGTTCTCACAGTACTCTTTGGTCTTTCTTTCAGCAGCTTTTGATTCTAAAGATGGGTGTTATCTGTAGGTAAAACTATATGGCCTGTGTTTAGAGCCCATGTTTTTGTTTTTTTTTTTCAGAAAACATAGAAAATGAAAGTTTAATAATGCTCACTAAACGTTAGGGTCCTAGAAAGGTCTGCTACTGGTACATCTTAGCTTATTTATAAGATTTTGAATATTGCTTGTTTCATAGAGTGGTTGAAACTAATCTCTTCAGACTGCATTTATCTACCTTTTCTAGCAGCTCTGGTTTTGAGGTATTCCCAGGAGAAAGAGAGAGAGATTTGTCTCTCAGAAAGGACTTACAGAAAATTTTGAGATTTCTGTTCATCCTACTAAGAGCCAAAGAAGAAATAGCAACTGCCTTAACAAATCAGAAGCGTTGATACTAAAGATATATTTCCTCCAACCTAAAAAAATATATATATATTTCACCATTCCCTTAGGAAACTTGTATCTTAAATAGATCAGTCACCTGATGAGTTGCCTGCCTTTAAGTTCCTTACTTTTGTCTCCTTTCTTTATTATTAAAATTTTTTTTTCTTGTATTTATACTTTTTATTTTGAGGTATAGCCTGTTAACAACCAATGTTGTGATAGTTCTAGGTGAACAGAGAAGGGCCTCAGCCCTACATATACTATATGTATCCATTCTCCCCTCAACTCCCTTCTCATCCAGGCTGCAGCATAACACGGAGCAGAGTTCCCTGTGCCATACAGTAGGGCCCTGTTGGTTGTCCATTTTAAATATAGCAGTGAGTACACATCCATCCCAGACGCCCTAACTATCCTTTCCCCGTCCTCCCTCTGCCAGCAGCCATAAATTCGTTCTCCAGCCTGTGAGTCTGTTTCTGTTTTGTAAGTTCATTTGTGTCATTTCCTTTTAGATTCCCCGTATAAAGGATGTCATATAATATTTTTCCTTCTCTAACTTACTTTACTCAGAATGGCACTGTCTAGGTCCATCCATGTTGCTGCAAATGGCTGTTTCATTCTTCTTAATGGCCGAGTAATATTCCATTGTATGTGCGCACCGCGTCGTCTTTATCCATTCCTCTGTTGGTGGACATTAAGGTTGCTTCCATGTCTTGGCTATTTTAAACAGTGCTGCAGTGAACATTGGGGCACATGTATCTTTTTGGATCATGCTTTTCTCTGCATATATGCTGAGAAGCGGGATTGCAGGGTCATATGGTCACTCTATTTTTAGTTTTTTAAGGAATCTCCACACTGTTCTCTATAGTGACTATACCAGTTTCCATCCTCATCAACAGTATAGGATTCCTTTCTCTCCACACCCTCTCCAGCTTTTATTGTTTGTGGGTATTTTGATGATGGCCATTTTGGCTAGAACCCATGTTTTTAATGTGACTTCAAGGCCCATGTCATAATATTGTTGCTTACAGCCATATTTTGACAACTGAAATTCCAGTGTTTAAGACATCAAATTGTGCTCTCCCTTGGTTAAACACAGCTAGCTGGTTTAATTTGGGCTTCCCTTGTGGCTCAGCTGATAAAGAATCTGCCTGCAAAGCGGGAGACCTGGGTTCAGTCCCTGGGTTGGGAAGATCCTCTGGAGAAGGGAAGGGCTAGGGAAAGATTTACTGAGCGTGGCCCTGCTCATCAGAACAAGACCCAGTTTCTCCCACAGTCAGTCTCTCCCATCAAGAAGCTTCCGTAAGGCTTTTATCCTTATCTGTCAGAGGGCAGACCAGATGAAAACCACAATCACAGAAAACTAATGAAACTCATCACATGGACCACAGCCACATGAGCCATGCCATGTTCTGACAAAACGTGGTCCACTGGAGAAGGGAATGGTGAACCACTTCGGTATTTTTGCCTTGAGAACCCCATGAACAATATGAAAAGGCAGAAACCCTAAAGGAAACCAGTCCTGAATATTCATTAGAAGGACTGATGTTGAAGCTGAATCTCCAGTACTTTGGCCACCTGATGTGAAGAACTGACTCATTTGAAAAGACCCCGATGCTGGGAAAGATGGAAGGCAGGAGGAGAAGGGAACGACGGAGGACTAGATGGTTGGATGGCATCACTGACTCAATGGACATGGGTTTGAGTAAGCTCCAGGAGTTGGTGATGGACAAGGAGGCCTGGCGTGCTGCAGTCCATAGGGTCGTAAAGAGTTGGACATGACTGAGTGACTGAACTGAACTGGTTTAATTTATTTTTGGTGATTTCAGATGTACCCACCAGTCATAGTGATTAGAAAGATGGGCTTCTTCCCCATCTCATGACAGTGACATCCTTGAGAAATAACTAAGAGCTTTGAAGGGCTGCAGGACCATCCACCTCCAGCATATTAGTGAGGATGTCCAGTTATGTTGCTTTCCTCCCTAAACTTGACTGGTGTCTGGAAAACATTTCATGACATCTGAAGGACTTCTGCACATCCTGTTTATTTTTCACTTACACAGTGGCGGTGATATTCCTTACCTCGGAAGGCTTTTATGCAGGTCTCGGTGAGTCACATGGTGTCTAGCCCTTGAGAAGGGCTCAGGAGGTGCCCGCTGTCCCCTTGGGGAGGACAGTGTGGGGGAAGCAGAGCCCACTGGACGACAGCGAGCATGGAGGCTTTGCAGCCCTCAGCCCTGCTGCGATCGGCTGTGTGTGTCACCTTCCTGAGAGTTTGTTTCTGCATTTGTAAAATGACAATGAGGACTTTCTTCCGACATTATTATAAACATTGACTTAGACAGTAAGGTGCTTATCACAGTGCCTGGCCCATAGGAGCTTTAATTTTATCTCTACCATTTTGGCTTAGGAATTGCTGGTGTTGACTTTCCCAATTTACAAATAGTAAAGATTCTTCTCTTGAGAGAGGTGGTGTCAAGCACCATTTTTAAAGGCATAGGTGCAGATGCAACATTTAGGCATTTTCACCAAGTTTCATGTGTTTATTTTCATGCCTTTTCTAGGTTCAGCAGTTTATCCTTTTGTCTTTGCTGCCAGGGACTAAGGTCTAGATCAGCACTCAGTTGCATTATCATCAGATTGTAAATTTCTAGGTATCTCTTCCCTCCATATGCCTTACAAATGCTCGTTGTTTAATCTACTTCATTTTCCTTTTCCCACCTGTTTATAGCCCTTAAGTTTTTATCATTATATCTTATTTCATCCTTCTTGAAAATGCAAATTGTGAACTTTATAATATCATTATAGTTTACTTTGACTGGGTTGTATCATATATGCAAACCAGTCAGCTCGTTCTGGTCCCCAAGCACTATCTTCAACGTTATTTTCAAGAGAAAATAATCGTATTTGTCCTTTAAAAATACCACAACACTATGGTGATTGAAAAAAAAATTAAAGTGATTTTACACTTTGCTTCTCATGTTTACATGTTGTACTCTGCCTTCATCTGGTTGATAAAGAATTCTCTTCTATGAGTTAGTTTTTATTTTCTTTGTATTCAAATTTCAACTTCTTGGTTGCTGTTAGGAAACCTAACTTTATGTAAAGATGCAATGAGAATTTATTGAATAGAAATTGCATTTGTTTTAAACAAATTCTGAAATATCAAAGAAGTTCTAAATTGTCTCACTTCTGTCTTAATTTTTTAAGGAAAGTTATTCTTTATTGTGTTATTAACATACTTGATGACAGTATGAATTTGCTGTGCTTTCTTTCATGTCTCAGTATCACTGAATATTGTCATCATTGAAATTTGTACTCTCTTCAAGTGACTCCAACTAATAAAATAAAAATGTATGAAGAGCTGACATTTTTAAAAAAGTGAACTTATCAAAGCTTTCGGCTGTGTTTTAGAAAGAAAAGGAAAAAAAAAAGGAAGAGAAAAAGAAAGAAAAGGAGCCAGAAAAGCCTACAAAACCTCTTACAACTGAAAAGGTAATCTCTTGCTGTTTTTTAATCCACACAGGCTACAACCTTCTCTGTATAGTTATATATGGATGATTTGGAGATACTTATGATATGCAGTGTCATTCTTTGAACCAGTATTTGCGGAGTGTGTCCTGTATCTGTCTGGTCCTGTATGACTTGTAATCCGGTGCATATGTGTGGGTGTAGATTCCTGTGAGTTTCTCGAGGGCAAGTATTATTCCTGATGTAAAGAGTGGTGGTTTTAGCTTTCTTGCACAGTCTGACTTCACAGTCAGCACAGTTGAGAGAGTGCAGAGGGCCCTGCAGAGGCCTTCAGAAGACACTCCACACTGAGTGTAGCACTCGAGTGGACTGACGTGTAGGTAGGATGGAGGTTGTGAGGAGTGTGTCCTGTGGAGAGAACACCTTGAGGACGTAACCGAAAGTAAAGACAGGGTTTATTTAGAAAAAGAGTGAGCAGTAGAGTGAAGAAAGATCTATGTCTGTGGGAAAGTCGTGGGAAAGAGACCAGAATGGTAGATTGAGCTCAAATTGTAGAGGACTTTAAGGTCCACATTGATCCTTTTTGAAGGACAGGCTGTGGATTCTTTTGGAAGGTTCTTTTGCAGTGATGAGCAGGAGAGCTGTGATCAGGCCTACTGTCTTGCTACACTACTGTAGCAAGATACGATGGATGTCTGTAAAGGACTTGGTTAAATAGTCATGGTGGCTTGGCTCTCAGTGCATTTCCTCACACAATGATGGAGCACAGAAAGAGAATTATTAGTAAAGAGAGCGTGTCCTTGATTTTAATTGTTGCAGTGTGAATAGTCGACTTTATGAAGGCATAAATTACACAGTACAAACTGCTTCCATTTGAAGTGTAACTGGCTCTTTTTCCATCACGTTTATTAGAATAGCCTGTTCCTTCAGAAAGTTATAAGCATGCCTTCAGCTTTAAGACGTGCTGCTAAGCATCCCAAGGCTGGTCAGAACTTTATGGAGCACCCACACCTGTCCACCATCTGTGCCTTCACCTCCCTCCTAGTGGGTGTCCCCTTAACCTCTGGCCCCACCAGTACCAGGCCAACCTGTCTGTTGCCCCCTGAACACACTTCCCATCTCTTCCCTGAACTGCCTGGCCAAGGCTGTCCTTTGCTCTCCCCCAACTTCCCTAGGCCTCCTCCTTGTCCGTGAAGGCCCTCTAACCACCCCAAGTAGATGCACTTTCTCCCTTCCTCAGAATTCCGGGGACATTGTCATACATTTGATTGTATTATTTCCTCTCTCATATGATTCTTTAATTATACTGTTAGATCAGTTTCTTTGCCCAACAGGGGATGCATCTAGGTTTTGTTTTAGTCAGATGTTAAATATTATAAAACTTTTTATAAGGAGTGATTAGTAATTATAACCCCAGTTACTTAAATTGCTTCAGTTCTCCTCGGGAAACTTTTCTCTTCAGCGTGCATCAGTAAGAAGCTGTAAGTGAAATCTCTTTGACAGTTTTCTCTTTGATTGCAAATGAATTTAAAAATCACCAGAAGGTTTTATCTTTTGTTTTCAAAAGTTAGAAATATCAAAGAGTTTATATAATGCCTTACTGTTGTACTTGGCAAGATTTAAAATTTAACCTCTTTTACAACATGTATTTTTTTCTCTTAAAAAAAATTTTGCCCTGAGAATACAGTGAGCATTCGATGTCATGACCTCGTGTATTTCATTGCCTTATGTGTAAGTGCTTGCCTTCCGTTGCCCGCTGAGGGAAGGGGCCGCCAGTGACCTGTGAGCAGTCTCTGGATCGCGGGTGTGAGAAGAGCACTTCAGAGGTGGGCACGGGGAGGAGCCGGCACTTTTCTGTTACCTTCAGTGTTAGGTTTTACTAAACCCAGTTCACACCTCGTCTGTTACTCTTGCTCACCCTGCAGAGTTCAGGACTCCTGCTGCTGCTAGTGGGAACCTTGCTGAAGGAATAATCACCCACAGGGAGAAACCTCAGTTCCTGTCAAACTTTCGTGGTCAGGATAGTACAAGCTGCATGAGAAGGGAGAGACCAGTGCATTTACAAGTCTGCACAGTGGGGAGACAGAGCAGTGGCGCCAGTGAGCTCTCCTCTTTCGCACTAGCCGTTTCTCTGTGCCTTGTCTCTGAGCTGAGGTAGTCAGGCAGCTTGTATAGTCTTGTTGTTGTTTAGTCACTAAGTCGTGTCCGACTCTGCAACCCCATGGACTATAGCTCACCAGGCCCATGGGATTTCCCAGGCCAAGAATACTAAAGTGGGTTGCTATTTACTTCTCCAGGTGATCTTCCCAACCCAGGGATTGAACCCACGTCTCCTGCATTGACAGGTGGATTCTTTACCACTGAGCCCCCATGGAAACCCCCGTGTATAATCTACAGAGGAGAAATTAGTAGTAATAGTGAAAATTATATCAGTAGTAGTCAGAATATCATCCTCATTAATAAGAAGGGGTTGGCTTTATTGGCTATCTGTTATCTGCCAGGAACTGGGCAGGTGTAGTTTGCATGTGCACTTACAAGTGTGAAGTGACCAGCCTTGTATTCACCACCTGGTCAGGAAACAGGACGTGGCCGGCTCCCCAGAAGCTGCCACCGTAACACCTCCTGGTTCAGTCACCTCTCTTCTTCCCAGAGATAATCGTTTCCTTGCATTTAGAAATAGATTTATCTTCTCTGAGTGTGTATGTAAATAATAGAAATCATATTTAGAAAATACTGTTTTTCCTGTATTTTTTGAACATACAAATGATAGCACGAATATTCTTTTGTTTTGCTTTTTTTTTCCAGTCAGCATTTTTTTGGTATATAGTTGTCTGCTTCCTTAGTCAATTGTTGTGTAGTATTTCATCGTATTTTTGTTTCTTACTTTATCCATTCAATTGGTAAACACTGGGATTATATCCAGGCTTTAGCTCTTAATAAGCAGTGCTGCTGTGAGTGCTTTTGTACGTGCCTCTAGGTGTGTACTTCTTCAGGATGTATTTACGAGTGGACTTGTTTGGTCATAAAGTGTGAACACTGTTGTGCATACTCAGTTGCTAAGTCATGTCACACAGCCCTGCATCATGTACACCAAATGCCAAATGTATTCTGGTGACCCTGCGTTCTTTCAACATTTGGTATTATCAGAAATATTGTTTAAAGTCTGATGAGTGTATAGTGATATCTCATTGTATTTTAAGTGTCCATTTTATATATTACGAACAAAGCTCAGGGCCTTTTCACATGTTTATAGCCCATTTGGAGCCCCCCTTTGGAGCTCTGATTCAGATCTTTTACCTCTTTTTAAATTGGATTGCTTACTTTTCCCTTGTTGCCTTTTTTTTCCCTAAATACAGTTTCTCTTTATTTTTTTTAATTGCCTATTTTTTTCTTTTTTAAAATTTATTTTAATTGGAGGCTAATTACAATATTGCGGTTTTAACAATCAACACACACGCATACATGTCGAAGAAACTGGTCCTTTTCCAGTTACATGTTTGCAAATGTCTTATTTCTGTGGTTTTATTGCTCTTTTTATTTCTGGTTTGTGAATCAGTGATAGAAGGCATCCTTGTCTTATTCCTGACCTCAGAGGGAAGGCTTTCAGCTCTTCACCTGTGTGTGTTCTCTTTACTCCTTGCAAAGACCAGTTATTGTTGGAGGTGGAGGAACCAAGAATCAGAGAGAATATATGAACTGGCTAATGTAATCTAGTTTAGTTAGATAATTTATGGAGCTTGGAAAAATAGGATTTCATTTCTTTTATAAGGCAGAGCAGACTAAGCTCCATCTTGTACATCTTCATGTGTTTGAAAGAGTGATGCTTGATAGGGTTTATTTTTCCAGAATACCTCTTCTAAGTCCACTTATTTCTGCACATAATTAAAGCCATTAACATGGACTTGACATGCAGCAGTGAGTTAATAAACAGTTACTTGGAAGTGTGCTAATTGGGGATCAGAAGGAACCTTGCTACCTAGTCCCAATCTCTTATTTTATACAGGAGCAGACTAAAACCTAGAAGGACATCAAGCCACTGAAAAGTGACTTGCTCAGTGCTAACAGTTGTTAGCAGTTGAGGGGGTTTGCTGGGGTCCAGCCCCGGCTGATTCAGGGTATTCAAAGGGGAGACGGTGTCGGTGACTATTTAAATATTCATCAAAGATATAAAGAGTAATAGAATGAGGATAGCTCAGTAGGAAAATTCAGTGGAGAAAAGAGGCTGAGTAGCTTGGTTTATGCGGGAGACCAATAAAACTTCAAGACAAGAAGCTTGCACCACTTAGGTAGGCTGCAGGCGTCCGTCCGTTCTCCCGAAGGAGAGGAGACACTGAGGCCTCCGGGTCGGATCTTAGAAGCCCAGGCATAATTAGTAAGCATGGCGGGTTCCATGCTCCAGATGGAGACTCAGCCAGAGTTTGAGAGAGAGAGCGACATGGGGAGACCAGTATTTCGAGGAACTGATCCCAATTCTTTATTTTCCAGAGTCTGTTTTTATACACTGAGATGTTATACAAAAGTCACGTGGGGGCAGCAGTCCTAACTTTTATTAAAGTCAGGTGCTTCATACAAATGTATACAGAGGTCTTAGGGGTGTTACATCATTTCTGGCCAGGGGGACCTGCTGACAATTTATGACCCTCTCCTTGTGACAGTGGTCAGTCATCCAGAACACTCTTTTCTCCAGGGGTGATTATTCTTAAAACAGATGCCACCCAAATAAAGTTACATTCCTATAGGGTGAGGGTGTAGTGGGTTTTAGTTAAGGAAAGAATTTACTTAGTCTAAGGTCTAACGTGATTTATATCAAAGGTTAATACTTATTTCTTCTATATATTCATTAATGTGTGTAAGGGCAGGGGATGTGGAGTCTTAGCAACAAACATTGGCTCAACAAATGAAAAACCCTTCACCAATACAATTTCTAATCAGCCCACTATACTTATACTAATGGTTTTCTAACTTTTCTAAGGAACCTGTTTTTAGAAGGTTTAAAGCATCTCGTGCCTCTCACGGTTGGGAGGCTGTGAGCAATCACGTGTGGCCAGACAAGCCTGTCAGGCAGGCTAGAGAACCTTCAGAGGAGTTTGTAGGTTGAAACACTCGTATCACGCCCAGGAATTATTATTAACTGGAGCTCTAAGTTAACTCCTTCTCCGAAAGAGGTGGTGGGGGACAGCCCCCCATAAAGTCAGAGGTGTAGGGGAGAGCACAAAGTAGTAAAGTAGGCAGGCTCTGGTTATGGGGGTAGATGCTCGAGAATTTCCAGGGAGACTCCTGAGGCTCGATCCCACCTTTGTGTATGTCGAGCCTCCTTCCTCATGACCTTTGCCATGGGTGGAGTGCCTCACGCTGGCCCCCAACAGGGGTTGAACCCAGGTTTTCTTCCGATTTAAGTCCCAGGTCGTTTGTGTGTGTGTGCGTGCTTTGATTTGACATATGTGCCCTCAGGTACTGCAATTTTTTGTTCTGTTGTACATTCTACATCATTTTATAATGAACAGTCCAGGGTTCTCTAAAAAAGAATGGTGTTTATATATAACCCCATCCCATATTGTCTTCTAACTAGTGGATTCATAATTTTTATTGATTTCCTACCTTAGGGACTTCTTCCTTCCGTAAATACACTTGTTTTCCCTAAGCAACCTACTACTTTTGTTTAAATCGTATTTTGTTCTTAGGTCTCCCTGAGGCTTATGTTACTGTGTTGTATAAGCATCTGTTACTAATAGGGTTAGCTGGAGCCAGCTCACTTTCTTTTCTGGGAAGCAGAAGGTAAAACCTAAACATTTACTGAATCAACTGATTAATAGGGCAGATGTTTTTGACATTTAAATAGATGTCTGTCTGTTGTGCTTTAGATATTCTGCTGGAAAATAGTGTATATATTTGACTTTTTCTAAAATATTCTGTCCGATGTTTGACATTTCTAATTCAGTTCGTTTAGATTTATCTACTAGACTGTCTCCCAAGTAGCTGGTGATCTATAAATATGTTTATGTAGATGAGAAGTACTCTATTAAAGGAATGTACATGAGTTCTCTTTCAGTTTAAATAAGCAGATCTTGATTTCTCCTTTGGGACGTTCTAAGTTTTATAGTTTTTCTTAAAGATGTACATATCAAAACATGAAAAATGGACAGATAGTTCTTGGGATGGGGGAATTAAATCCTCCAGTACTCTTGCCTGGAAAATCCCATGGACGGAGGAGCCTGGTAGGCTACAGTCCATGGGGTCGCTAAGAGTCGGACACGACTGAGCGACTTCACTTTCACTTTTCCCTTTCATGCATTGGAGAAGGACACTCCAGTGTTCTTGCCTGGAGAATCCCAGGGACGGGGAGCCTGGTGGGCTACCGTCTCTGGGGTCACACAGAATTGGACATGACTGAAGTGACTTAGCATAGCATAGCATAGCATAAAGTAGTTTAAAGTAATAACCACAGTAGTGGTTCTGGTTTTATTGCTGTTTATTATAATGTAGTTTATTATTGATAGAATTTATGTGTTCTGAAACTTTTAAATTGTATGTTAAGAAAACTTTAGGGATCAGCAAATGTTTTTCTGTAGAGAATCAGATACTAAATCTTTTAGGCCATAAGGTATCTTTCACAACTATTCAACTCTTCCTTTGTAGTACACAGGCAGTATATGTGAATGTGTTCCAGTAAATGTTATTTACAGAAGCAGGTGGCCATGTTTGTTGAGACTTGGTTGCAGCAGGAGAAGCAGGGTCAGGAGGAGAGTCAGGTTCAAGCCCGTGGTCTGGGTTCAGTCAGTTAACTGGGCAAAGTCAGTTAATTGCCTGGATCTGCTTTTTCCTCTTTTATTAATAAGCTTTGCCTTGATGATCTCTAGTGATCCCTATGGTAATTAATAGTTCTAAATTTAGAATTACTTATTAAATCTATTGAACATAGGGACAGGTTCCTAAAATCATCTTGACTATATCCTTAAAGATGGCTTTCACAGCTCCAGAGTTGGTTTTTAGTCTGTGAATTCTCTTTATTATTTCAAACTGATTTCTCATCCACCTTAGTTGCTATTTTGTTTCAATGAGCTATTCTTCCTGTTAAACGACAGTCTAATTTAGGAAAAAAGTATTCAGTTCTTCCTAATGCTAGCTACTTCTGCATTTATATAGAACATGTATTTGTGTGTGTATGTATGTGTGTGTATATCTGTGTGTGTCTGAATATATTATATTTCAGAAAACATGGCTTACTTTAAGGTATTAGGTATTTCTGTTTAGATGCCTTTTGTACAAGTGTAAATGCATCATTGGTTTTATATGCAATGAGTATCTTAACAGAAAAATTTAGATTATTACATCAAAGTAAAGAATTTTATATTTTCATGGACTTTCTTAAGGTCTTTCTGAGATAATTACAGTGAGTTTAGTACATAATTATTCACCTATCTTGGAATATTTTTATGTTTTTATGAATTAAAAATTTTTCATATTCAAACATTTATTAAATATTACATATTCTGTGTAGGAAAAAATAAAATGTATAAATAAGCAAAACATTAAAAAGGTACATAACTTCTCATAATCCCTCTACATAGTGATAACTGTCTTAAACCTTTTGTGGCATAGCTTTCTCTGCTTGTGTGCATGAGTATTCTTTTTTTTCATCTTAAGCATTTTAAAAATTAATTTTTTGGCGTATAGTTGCTTTACAGTGTTGTGTTAATTTCTCCTGTACAGCAAAGTGAATCAGCTATGTGTATACATATGTGCCCTCTTCTTTGGATTTCCTTCTTCCCATTTAGGTCAGCACAGAACATTGAGTAGAATTCCCTGTGCTGCACAGTAGGTGCTCATTAGTTGTCTGTTTTATATATGATAGGGTATATATGTCAGTCCTAATGTGTGTGTACTGTTACCAATCTCTTGTATGTGTCTTGGTGAAATACTTTAAAGTGATTGCTGTGACTGGCAATCACTTGCCTGTGGTCCCCCAAGCATGTGTTACAATTTTTAATGCAAAATTTAAAAAGTTTTTTTTTTTTTTGCACGTGTGCAGATTCTTGCCACTAACTGCTTGACGTTTATGAGAGAAAATCAACTTACCACATATATTAATGTTAAGTAGTATTTTAATCTTTTAAGAAGATGATGTAGATGAGTAGTGATTTTTTTTTAAGTAGTCGGGGAAAAAACAGAAACAACCAGCAGAGTTGTCTTTATGAACAAACTTTTATGTTAATAAAACTTAAAAAATACAATAAGTGGTCTGACCTTTCAGTATAAGCAGAAAGTAAAATTGGAAAGCTCCTGAGCTTGAGATTTCAGTACAGCCATGTAAAAGTAAGCAACCAGTTGTATGTCAGTCACATACCTCTTCAGTTTCAGTTTCAGTTCAGTCGCTCGGTCGTGTCCGACTCTTTGCGACCCCATGAATCGCAGCACGATAGCTCTTAGTCACGCATTAAACTGGAGTTCAGTGGCTCACTGCCAGCTGCTGCATTAGTAGGCTCTGCTGTTTAACAGTCGGGCAGAGATGCTCACACAGCCACCAGGTTCTCAGTGCCATTGAAGCTAGATAAACATTGCTCATGATGTGTGTGTGCACTTGAGAATCACATATTTCCAACAGTTAATGCTTTTGTGGGTGTGGAGACATATGGTCTAGGTAGTAATAAGTAAGCATGGCAGATGTCTTAACAGTGCATTTTTTTTTTATAAGTGGAATTGGAAGGTTCTTTGTATTTTCCACAAATCATTTCATTTTCAGCTTAAAACCTGATATTGGAGATTAGTTTGATAACAATCTTTTGTTTGTAGATTTAAAAAAATAGATTCAGCATAATTGTGCATTAGGCTTAGAAAGCATTTTGGTCCTGCTTTTCTGTGGTCCAGGTTTTATTAGAGTCTATATTGTTAGTTGCTGTTGACAACTTTCTTTCTTTAGCTATTAGGTTTCTCTTTTTTAGTAAATCTTTACTCTCTGAAAAAGAAAAGATCACTACTGCTACTCCTAAGTCAAAAGAAATCATATTCCTGTCCAGTAAATTTATAGCGTTTTTCATTCTTTAACCAAGATACAGGGTATCTTAGATAGAAAGATATGGTAGATAGAAACGTTATGGATTTTTAATAGCATCTCCCTTCTACCTCCCCATAGTCCCCAAACCATGTCTACTTTTAAGAAGTTAGAAAATAACCAAAAAGAAAAAGTAATATCATCACAGATTTAACCACTTAGAAAAATTATCGCTAACATTTTGATGTTCATCCTTCCATATTGTTTCCCATGGTAATGTGTGTATCCACATGGGATCGGACTGCTCTGCTCCTCTGTCATATAACGATATGTCTTGAGTATCCTTTCTTGTTGATAAATATGTGTATGCTTTTCTGTCTTTAGTAACATTCCCTTGAGTGGGAATGAAACACTCCTCTGACTATAGAAAGATTTGTTTTAAAATTTATCTCTTGAATAATGAAAATATGCACACATAATCGGTGTACAACTGTGTGATAGCTTATTAGGATAAGTTTTTAAAACTGGATTTGCTAAGTCAAAGGATACAGACTTTTTAAAAAGTCTTTTGAAAAATATTAAACTACTAGAAGGTAAAGAAGGTAGAGCCTGGGCTTGGTAAGAAGACTTGACTTCCATTCTCTGCTGTTTACTAAATATCTGATCACTCTGAACCTCAGTTTCCTCATATGTAAATCTGTTAGTTTAATGGGCATTTTTTTCTACCTACCCTGTGGCAAGCATCACCTTAAACACTAGGAGTCGTGTGGTGGAGGCATGTCTGTGTCTTGCAGGATGTCTGCCAGCATCCTGCCAGTCCTGGCAATCAGAAATGTCTTCAGATGTTGCTGAATGTCCCGGAGGACAAGATTGCTCATCACTAGAGAATCAATGATTCAGATTCCAGGTCCCTGAAACTGGTCTCAGTGGAAGAAAGAAAGCAGTCTGGTACACACCTCGATGGAGAGTGCAAGTGAGGCTTTTGGATATAGACACAAATCTTTTTCTTAGCAGTTTTACTCGGATGCTGGAAGGAAGTAATATGGTTATGTACATGAAAGAAAAAGGTTATAATAGTGCCATTAAGTGGGAGGTAGACATAAGATAATTTGAAATCCAAACCGGCATTTTCTTTACTCGAAGATTCCCAGAGTCAAGTTTATCTTTTAAAATCACACATCTTTTCATCTAATTCCCATGTGATTTGAATCATTTGCATTTTGGGTAGAGCGGACAAATTAGTAGATGAGGGGCAGTATGGGGGGTGGGGAGTGGGAGGTGCAGATTGTTGCTGTAAGACAGGCGCAAGGGTATATATTGTACAACACAAAATATATTACAAACAAAATTATAAGGAAAGTAACCTTTAAAATTTTTAAAAATTGAAAAAAGAATCACCTTCATTTTGGAGGTAAAAACAGAACAGGTTGTTAGGATAAAAATTGGATTAGATACATGGTCTTGGGCCCCTGACAGCATTTAGCCCTGAGGCCATAAGCTTTGTTGTTACTCCCCTTCTGGAGTATCACTTTTGTGGTACTTATAATTATTTGTCTAGATTACTGCATTTATTTCTGAGCATTGCTGTGCCAGAAAGACTGGGTGCCAGGAAGAAAGATTCCAACTTCTTCAGAGCTTCATGGAGGCCTGACCGTTGGGAAAAGTTGAGAGAGAACCAGGCATCGCTGCGTGCAGACCGCAGGACAGGTACCTGAGCCATCCGAGGTGTGCCCCTGTCTGTGCCCATGTTCCGTCTCAGGCAGTCCCTCCCCTACCCGCACACACACGTTCCAGGGGAGCCCAGCGGATGCTGGCCCCTGAACGTGCCGGGCTTGTTTTCCTCTCAACTTTCTGACTTCTTCTGCACCTGTGCTGTGACTAGGTCCATGCCTCCTCTTAAATCTTTTCTCATTGTGATAATAATATCAGCCTCATTTTTAAAATAGCCATTTCCCCCCTATTATAAAAACCATGGAAAATACAAGAAAAAAAGTACAAAGGAAAACCTGTTGTCTCACTGTATAGAGTCTCACCACTTTTAACATTTTAGTTTTTACTTTCAGTTCTTTTGAAAATTTTTATAGAATTTTAAAAGAATACTTTAAGTACTTTATATCTCACATTCATTAGGATGATTGCTGTCAAAAAAAATTGCCAGAAAATAGCAAGTGGTTGGTGAGGATGTGGAGAAATTGGAAACCTGTGCATTGTTGGTGGGAATGTAAAATAGTGTGGCCATAGTGAAAGAAGGCAATGGCACCCCACTCCAGTACTCTTGCCTGGAAAATCCCATGGATGGAGGAGCCTGGTGGGCTACAGTCCATGGGGTCACTAAGAGTCGGACATGCCTGAGCAACTTCACTTTCACTTCTCACTTTCATGCGTTGGAGAAGGCAGTGGCAACCCACTCCAGTGTTCTTGTCTGGAGAATCCTAGGGACAGGGGAGCCTGGTGGGCTGCTGTCTACGGGGTCGCACAGAGTCAGACACGACTGAAGCGACGTAGCAGCAGGAGCAGCAGCAGTGAAAAGCAGTGTGGTAATTCTTCAAAGAAACGTGGAATTGCCGTTTGATCTAGCAGTTCCACTTCTGGGTATATACCCAAAAGAATTGAAAACAAGGACTCAAACAGAATTCGTACATCCATGTTCATAGCAACATTATTCATAATAGCCAGAAGTAGAAACCACTTAAATGTCCATTAGTGGATAAATGGATAAACAAAATGTGATATGTATGTGCAATGGAATATTATTCAGCCTATAAAGGAAGAAAATTCCGATACTGGCTACAGCATGGGTGCTCCTTGAGGACATTATACGAAGTGAAATGGAGACAAAAGGACAAATACTGTGCGATGCTACTTGTAGGTGCCTCCCGTGAGTCCCTGGAAGAGTCAGATTCACAGAGATGGCCGGTAGAATGCACAGTGGAGGGTGGGTAAGGGCAGTGGTGGTTTCGTGTGCAGAGAGTGTCAGTTGTGCAGGATAAAAAGAGCTCTGGAGGAGGATGGCTGTGGCGGTTGCACAGCTGTGTGAATGTACTTAATGCCACTGAACTCTGTGCTTAGAAATGGTTATTACTGCAGTTTAAAAGTTAACAAATGAAACTCCAAAGGTACTTTGTAAATATATACAGTTTTACCTTTATAACTATTTTAATGATTCTGTGGTAAATTTTATATTGTCATGTTTTTCTTTTGAATACATAATCAGACTCATCAGTTGTGGCGTTTATTTTGGCTACCTTTTAGATAAATATACCTTTTAGATAACTAGGATGTGAACCGAGAACTTCCAGATGTTCAAGCTAGATTTAGAAAATGCAGAGGAACTAGAGATCAAACTGCCAGAATCTGTTGGATCATAGAGAATTCCACAAAACATCGACTTCTGCTTCATTGCCTATGCTAAAGTCTTTAACTGTGTGGATTACAACAAACTGTCGGAAATACTTAGAGATGGGAATGCCAGACCACCTGACCTGCCTCCTGAGAAACTTGTATGCAGGTCAGGAAGCAATAGTTAGAACCAGACATGAAGCAATGGACTGGTTGCAAACTGGAAAAGAAGTATGTCAATGCTGTATATTATCTTATTAAACTTACATGCAGGGTATATCATGCGAAATGCTGGGCTGGATGAAGCACAAGGTGGAATCAAGATTGCCGGGAGAAATATCAATAACCTCAGATATGCAGATGATACCACTCTTATTCCAAAAGTGAAGAGGAACTAAAGAGCCTTTTGATGAAAGTGAAAGAGGAGAGTGAAAAAGCTGGCTTAAAACTCAACATCCAAAAAACTAAGGTTATGGCATCTGGTCCCATCACTTACGGCAAATAGATGGGGAAACAAAGGAAAGAGTGACAGACTTTATTTTCTTGGGCTCCAAAATCACTCAGATGGTGATTGCAGCCGTGAAATTAAAAGACACTTGCTCTTTGGAAGAAAAGCTGCTAACAAAGGTCCATCTAGTCAGAGCTGTGGTTTTTCCAGTGGTCATGTATGGATGTGAGAGTTGGACTATAAAGAAAGCTGAGCTCAGAAGAACTGATGCTTTTGAACTGTGGTGTTGGAGAAGACTCTTGAGAGTCCCTTGGACTGCAAGGAGATCCAACCAGTCCATTCTGAAGGAGATCAGTCCTGACTATTCATTGGAAGAACTGATGCTGAAGCTGGAACTTCAGTAGTTTGCCTTCCTTATACAAAGAGCTGACTCTTTAGAAAAGAGTCTGATGCTGAGAAAGATTGAAGGCAGGAGGAGAAAGGGATGACAAGATGAGATGGTTGGATGGCATCACTGAGTTGGTGGACATGAGTTTGAGCAAACTCCAGGAGGTGGTGATGGACAGGGAGGCCTGGATGCTGCAGTCCATGGGGTGAAAAAGAGTTGGACACGAGTGAGTTGACTGAGCAACAACATATGTAGAGTTACAACTTTTTCCTTTGTAATCACAGTGTTCCAAAAATTATTTTCAAATGTGGTATTTCAACTCTGACGACAAGGCACAGCTGCTGTCCCTGTGTGGTGCTGTGCCTCCCTCTGCGTGTGCAGAGGGTGACAAGGCACCCAGAGGATCCAGGGACAAGTCCGCCTGTCCACCAGGTAGCGACCACCCGCCTGTCACTAGACATGAATAAGGGCATGTCTCCTTCCCGTGGCCTGTGCCATCCGTACCAGTTAGAGTAATGGTAGACTGAAAATAAGCCAGGCTTAGGCTGCACAGGTATACTGTAGCCTGTGTTGTTAAAATGAATACGTCTAGTGCTCTCAGTGGCTTTGCCCTAGCAGCCGTTCGTAACGCTGTTAACAGATCGCTTAGAAGGACTAAAGCTTCATGTTATGTTTCCTTCATTAAATTTCTAAATGTAAAAATTTGATAGATCATTTTTTACCTTTTATTTTCCTATTACATCTCCTACCCACCTCCCACCCCCCCCAAAAAAGAATAAACTGGTGGGGAAGGACTTAAACTTGTCTTAAACTTGTAGTGCCCTGGATATGTTAACACGTGCTTTCCCTAGTAGTTACTTGCTTTCTAAGAATTTTTTCTGAATACACAAAAACTCCAAGAAAAGTTTCATGAGCAGAAAGTTAAAAATGGTGCTGTGAGGACAGGGTGCCCCTCACGCACGCGTGTGTGCGGAGGCTGACACAGGCCCCCAGAGGCTCCAGGGGAGTCCGCCTGTCCGCCAGGCAGCAGCCTCCCGCCAATCACGAGGTGGCATCCGTGCTGTTTCTTTTGAGTTCCCAATACGCACCGCAGGGCCGGCTCTGGCCCGGTGAGTGCATGGTTGTCTCTGCTTTGCCGCCTCCTACAGAGGGCTGCCCGCTGTCTTTCTGAGGCCCCTTGCCTGGGCTTGCAGCCTCCTGCTGCCATCCTGGCTGTATTATTAGCTACTGCTGCATTTCACTTTCTTAGCTGTGAATTTTAGAAATAGACAGGCACTGTCTTTTCTGATAGCCGTGGTAAGCACCCTTGAGGCATTGCTCCAGAAGTATCCAGAAGAGTTTGTGTGTGGATCGTGACAGCAAGTTTCATCACTGACCCGTGGGTGTGGACATCCCTGGAGTTCATGTGCTGAACTAAAATGTCTTTAACTGAAGTATCACATCCCTTCGTGTGCTGCAGACACACGAAGCCGAGAATGAAGAGCGTCAGTGAGACCGCTGTGCAGCCTCCACGTGGGGACTCCCCGGGCCTTTCATTCTGGACGCTTTTCCTCTGAGCTTCAGAGACTGCACAGCTTTGCTTGGATGTTGTTAGAGTCTTCCCCCTGTATCTTAACATCTGTGGCCTCAGCTCACCTGAATGCAGCTCTGAGTATATGACCTGACTTCTGAACCCCCAGCAACATGCAGCCTTCCTCTCTTGACTGCGTAAAGTGCGCCGTAGAACCAGTGGGCGTTGCTGTGTCAGCTACTGTGATATTCTGTGTGATTTAAGTGTAAAAAAAAAAAAAAGTGACCTTAAGAGGAATTTGGCCTGATGGTTTGGTTGCCTTTGAGTAGATTAAATGCTACAATTGTTCGATATCTAAGGGAGAGATGCATCAAAAGATTTCTGGGAGGAAGTATTTGGATTGAATGTAACAACTTTTAGGATGCTCCTGAAGGGTTGGAAGGAACATAAAAGTGATGGAGACTGAGTGTACCTTCCAGAATCTTAAAATTCAGAAAGAGCAAGTGATTAGAAAGGGGATGTATGAAAAAAATAGCTTTAGCATAGGCTGATACAAGGCAGCTGGAGAGGTGCAGAGGACGGAGGCTTGGGGAAGTAGGAGAGCACGTGGGGGTTGTGAAGAGAATTCATGGAGGTGCTTCCCTTTGGCAGGAGCTTTGAAGATGTCAGGGAGCCCTGGATGCAGGAAGACAGGCGCGCAAGCAGGTGGTTGACACTGGGGGCATGGTTTGGCAGTAATGCCCAGTGCAGTTTGCCTGGAGTGTAGCACAGGGAGGGGCTCATACAGCAGAAACTGTATCGAGAGAACCTGACGTTTCCTGATAAACCCTTGATAGCTAGTTTCAGCCCAGGAAGTACACTGATGTGAGCACTGGTTTAGTCAGATGAGCCCTGGGTGCAGGAGGAGGAGGGGAGGGGAAGCTGTAACCCGTGGACCAGCCCCGGACAGTGGAGCCCTGACGTAGCCTGCTGGCTGGAGAGTATTGTTATCTGCTTCCTGAGGAAAGATGATTTAAAGACGTTTTAGTTTTAATACGTTTTACTTTGCTTTTTAACAGTTAGCCTTGTCAAACTGCAAGGGGCTCTTGTCTCAGATTCACTCATTTATTCACTCACTAAGCAAGTATTTATTAAGCAATTACTGTATATACAGTACTAGGGATACAATAGTAAAACAGAAACTCTTGCCTTCCTGTGAGAATTATTTCGTATATAGAATTTTTCTAATAAAATGTCTTAGTGTGATGTTTGTGCTGTGTTTGAGGTTTATGTTAGCTAAAAGCTTAAAGTGACATTATGATGCCAGATCTATTTTGTCTCCTAAAAGATATTTAAACTGATCATTAGACTTGAAACTTATTGCTCTGGTAAAGAGTTTAACATCCTAGTCATTTGATTTTAATGATGAACATGCATCTGTTTATTTTTCAAGGAATTTTAACAAATATCTCTTTCAGGTATTTGTCTGATACTTTACAGACATTGCATTGACTATAACAGATCCTCCCAGTTCCATCTCTCCCTCCAGTGAATAGATGGGTGTTAGTAACGATCCCAGAAGCAGGGGTTCTAACGTGGTTCTGCCCTCCACCGCAGTCGCTGAGACTCGGAGACCCAGGGAGGCCCCACGTGCTGTGTGTTAGCACACAGACCCCGACGGAGGTGGAGTGCAGGAGGAGGGTGTGGCATTCTGTCGAAGCCAAACTTCTGTGAGTCTTCTGAGTGGAGACTAGTCCAGGGTCCCTACTCTTTCTTGCTGATGGGTAGAAGGGGAAGCTGTCCTCTCTTCATAACTGATTTGAAAGCATCTGGGGGAAAATCCACTTTTCCCCAGAAGTGGTTTCTGCTGGTCTTCTGATCTCTGGAGTCGTATCAGGGGCCCAAGATGCAGAAAGCCGCACTGACAGCAGAGTAGGGTTTGTTCAGGTGCCAAGCTGGCGAGTGGGGGGCAAGCCTTGGGGCCTCTCCTGCTTGGCTTTTTAGTCGGGGGTGTTTGTAAAGGGGGTGGATCAGGGAGGCTGGGATTAACATCATCGTGTGACTTCCTGGAAACCCAGTGATTCCTTATTCTCATCAAATATCCTTTAAAGGATTCATCTTTCCAGTCATACATCATGCGCTGTTTTTTCCCCGGGTTTGTTAGTTCGCCTCAAACTGCAGATCAGATTGATATATTTAAGTTTCTTAGTCTGGCAAGTCCTCTTTCACCTCTGTTTTTCTTGTGATTTACGTGTGGGAGAAACGGGGTCTTTTCCTTCCCACAGTGTGCGTTTTGCTGATCAGCCTCCGTCCTCTGCCAGTCCTTTGTCTTTGGCATTTCTTATATATGTGGGTAGTTTTGATTAACTGGTAATTCATGTAGGAGAGGCGACTTAATTTTTTCCTTTAACTTGCCGGTTTTCAAGATAGCGAGTTAATTCATTAGCATCCTCTGGTTGTGTCCAGTTAGGGTTGCAGGGGTTGGGGGGGTCCTCACAATATATTCATGAATTTAAACATATGTATTGGGTTACCCCAAAAGTCCATTTGGGTTATTTTTGTAACATCTATGGAAAAACCTGAATGAACTTTTTAGCCAGGCCAAGAAGTATGTTTCTGTCTATTGCAGTCGTTAGCTTTTGATGGAAAACCTCTTCCAGTTGGTCCCTGTGTCTTTTCTGTGATACAGCTCTAGTCATATGGTAATTTCCTTGAGACTTGGGCTGGTAGTTGTTTTAAGCTCCTCTTATACATTGCCTGCTCCAGACCTGTGTCCATTTTACTAGGGAGCCCTGGTGCCTTTTAATGGAAAAGGGTTAGGGTTAGGGTTAGTTGCCAAGTCATGTCTGACTCTTTTGCGACCACATGGACTGTGGCCTGCCAGGCTTCTCTGTCCCTGGGATTTCCCAGGCAAGAATACTGGAGCGGGTTGCCATTTCCTTTGCCAGGGGATCTTCCCAACGCAGGGATTGAACCTGTGTCTCCTGCATTGGGAGGTGGATTCTTTACCACTAAGCCACCTGGGAAGCCCATTTTTATATATGCTAGTACATAAAAAATGGGGAGGGTACATGCAGATCACGTTTACAGTGAAAGTCTATTGCTATGGCTTTCACATTATCACTTTGATTTGTGAACAAAATAGTGGGGAGGTTATAATAGGGGTTCCCTCTAGGACTTGGTGTCCAGGGCATGGTCTTGGCAGTGGGGGTAGGATTCTGAGGGGGAGTCTGTTTCAGACCTGCTTCCCTCAGTCGTCTTTCCTCTTTCCTGTTTCCCTAACCTTTCAGAGGAGGAGGAGGAGGAGGTGGGCTGGAGGACACGGATCTGTAGTCATAGACAACTGTCACGGAGGTGTTGGCATCCTCAGACTGCAGTGGAATGTTTACCAATATGTGTAATCATGGTAGTCTTTTTATTCCAGTTTGTGGGAAAACCATGCTAATATTTTCCAGTTGTTAAATTTTCTACCATGTGATTTTTTTAAATAACAGCTTTATTGAGATACACTTCACATATTGTAAAGTTCACCCATTAACATGTACGGTCCAGAGGTTTTTAGTGTATTTTTAGAGTTGTACAATCATCACCAGTGTCGTTTTAGAACATTTTCATCTCCCTCAAAAGAAACGCCATAGGCATTAGTAGTCCCCCGTTCCCCCCATGGCAACCACTGGCCTTTCTGTCTGAATTTGCCTGCTCTTGACGTGCATGTCAGTGGTGGCTTCCTGTGTACTGTTTTGTGGATGGCTGCTTTCACTTAGCATAATGGCTTTAAGATTCACCCGTATCATATACCTTATTCTTTTCTTGCAATATGTTTTTGTTGTTGTTGCAGTTATAGAGCAAATACATAGTCATTCTGTCATCAACAAAATTATGAGTTGTCAGAATTTTTTTCAAGTTCCATGTTTTAATGATGCAAGAGTAAGAAGAGCCAGAAGCAGCTATTAATAGGGAGGTATTTTAAATCTGGAGTCAGTATATACAAACCAAGTATGTTCTGTGTTCACACATATTTCATTCAGAGAATTTTGTCTAGTTCAGGTCTACGTACTATCAAAACCAGAAACATGGAATATAGTTTTGAGTTTTTTATTTCAATACATTTTGAAAATTTTAATGTAGTTTCTTACTCTCCCTTTATTCTTCTTGACTGTCAACATAAAATGGCTTGAAAATATAAAAAAATTTAAAAGAGTTGCTTAGACCTAGGTGTTAAATAGTGAGAACTGTTTATCCTGGTAAAGTGTTAAGTGAAAGTGTTAGTATCCTGATAAACTGAGGGTTAAATTGACCGCTGATGGGAGTGTTTGTGATGCGGTTTTTATTGGCACAGAACGTGTTGAAGCTGCATCAGAACAGTATTACTATGTCTAAGGTTTAGAACCAGGGCACCATATGCATTGTTGTTGTTGTTCGGTTGCCAGGTCTTGTCTGACTCTTTGCTGCCCCGTGGACCACAGCACGGCAGGCCTCCCTGTCCCTCACCATCTCCCGGGGTCTGCCCACTGCATCGGTGATGCCATCCAGCCATCTGTCACCCTCTTCTCCTTCTGCCTTCAATCTTTCAAACAGCGTACACTGTTCCTTACGACTAAATTCTCCTTGTAAGAAAGGTGTGTCCTGAGCTGGCCGCCACATACCTCTGTGAGAGGAGGTTTGGGAAGGCTTGGCCCCGTTCAGCCAGTGGACTGGAGTCAGAAGCCTCGTGGATCTGTGTTCCTCCCACCGGGCTCTGCGGGGCAGTGGCTTCACCTTCTCTCTCTGCTTCACCTTTCTGTTTGCTTTCTTTCCACAAAGAGGTCTAGTTCAGTACTGGGCCTGACTAATCTTTAGGTTTTCAGATTTAGTGTTTTATCATATATTTGAGGCTGATAGGATGTGATGGGGGACTGAATGTTACGATATGAGTAGAAACATAAAAACTGATTTTAGGAATATCTTACTGTGACTAAGGGAACTTGAGCTAAAATACACACCAAATAGTAATTTATCAAAACCAAGCAATATCTATTGGATTTATCGACAGATATTTATAGATTTTCATATCGTGTTTCTATATAGTAAAATGTATAGAAATAGTCATGATTGGTCTGAGGCTTTGTAAAGAGGAGGAAAGGAGGAAAAACTGTGGATTTAATGGTGAAAAGTATGATATGTCTTGGGCCAGAGACCAGAGACAAATTGGAAAAAGTTTTATATTTTTTAAGATAATTTTGAGCCAGTGAGAGAATTTCCACCTAGGACAGTCTAGCAGATATTTGTGTGTGTGTGTGTGTGTGTATGTGTGTTTTCCAACTTAATTATACAGAGTGAGTTAGTTTACTTTCTCATAAATAAGCATTATTTAGAAGCCTGCTCTTCACCACTATGGAAGAATCCTTCAGTAGTATTTAAATCTCCAGATTCCTCTTCATTTTAAATAGGCTGAACAGTCACACGCAGGTGAGCTAATCAGTACAGCCAGTTACTGTAGTTGAAGGGAGTGATTACGTTCTCAGGTGGTGGTGGTGGTGCTCAGCCCCTCAGTCGTGGCTGACTCTTTGCCACCCCACGGACTGCAGTACGCCAGGCTTCCCTGTCCATCACCAACACCCGGAACTTCCTCAAACTCATGTCCACTGAGTCGGTGATGGCATCCAACCATCTCATCCTCTGTCGCCCCCTTTTCTTCCTGCCCAGCATCAGGATCTTTCTCAGTGAGTCAGCTCTTTGCATTAGGTGGCCAGAGTAGTACTTGTAAAGAATCCACCTGTCAGAGCAGAAGATGGGGGTTTGATCCCTGGGTTAAGAAGATCCCTGGAGGAGGAAATGGCAACCCACTCCAGTGTTCTTGCCTGGAGAGTCCCATGGACAGAGGAGCCTGTCAGGCTCTAGTCCGTGGGGTCTCAGAGTTGGATGTGACTGAGCACGCATGCATGTTTTAAGGGCGTAACTACTAGCTGCTGAATTGAATTCTCAGAGAATCCCAGTTCGACTTGTCCATCCTGTCCTCAGTACAGCCCAGTGTCACAGAGCATCACTCCAGGCAACCCTGGAATTGCTGTCAGCACTCTCTCCCCATCTTTTTCAAGATGTTCAGTTTCTTAAAGGGACAATTTAACAGAATTTGAGAAAAAGCTTTTGAAGTTATATTGAGTATATATCTATCCGAAAGCAATGTTTTGTAATTTCTTAAAGTTTTCATTTTAAAAGTTAGGTCTTTAACTTCTTAATCTTTTTATTGAAGTATCACCTAGACATCTTACGTTTATAGCTTAGTGAGTGAGTGCAAGTTTGTCTGCTGCGCATATCACAGACAGACCCCTGTGGCATGTCTGCACTCTCCTGGCCCTCTCACCCAACCCCTTCTGAAGGTAATCACTACACAGATTTCTCTCATTTCAGATAAGTTTTGATTGCTTTTGAATTTCATGTGAATGAAATCAGATACTTTTTCCAGATCTGGTTTTGTTGCCAAAGCAAACTTGGGTCCACTTGCCCACACGCAGTTAAAACCAATCAGGGTGTGGTGAAGGAAAGTGCGGCGTTTATTGCAAGCCCCGAGGAAGGAGTCCAGGGGCAACTATCACTCCAAAGCCCTGGACTCCTGGTGGGTGTCAGGGACACACTTCTAAAGACCAGGTGAGGGGGTGGTTGCAGGTCTGTGATCTGTGCTCAGCTCACGCACAGTTCTCTGGTTGCTTGATGGTGAGGTAACAGGGTGGTGTCACGGGATTAATGTCATCGTGCTTTAGACTCTAGTACGTCTGGGGGCTACGTGCTCATGGTCATCAAGTTAATACGTGTTTTCAATT
This sequence comes from Bos javanicus, assembly GCF_032452875.1. Lineage (NCBI taxonomy): Eukaryota > Metazoa > Chordata > Mammalia > Artiodactyla > Bovidae > Bos > Bos javanicus. Next base: position 10,028,627 of record NC_083876.1, read on the forward strand.
ATCAGTTCCTGAGCCGGGCTTTTGTGACTCAGGGAAGGCCTGGGAGACTTCAGCTTCTCCATGCACAAGAAGCAGGCAGGGGACATAGGGGAAGGTCTGTCTCAGGAAGGCCTCGTGAGGTCCTGCTTTGCTTCAGGTTACTGCTTGTCGTCATGTCTGTGAAAGTCGTCCATGTTGTTGTGTGTTCTTTTTTTATTGCTAGGAATTATTCTGTTGTCCATGTGCCAGACTTAGGTTTTCCATTCTGCTGGTGGTTGGGTGACACGAGTAGTTTTTAATTTAGGACTTTGATGAATGAAGCTGCTGTGAACATTCTTGTGCATTCCTTTTCATAAACCTAGACATAGCTTATGGGGTACACACCAAAGGGGAGATGCTGGGTCTGAGGGTTTATGTTCAGCTTTATAGTCTTTGTGCCAAAGAGTTTTCCAAAGTGATTGTACCAGTTTATATTCTCTTCAGTATTGCATGATAGTTACAGTTGCTTTATGGTTTTCACCAAAACTTAGTAGTGTCACTTAAAAAGAAGAATCTGGTATGTGTATGCTGCTGCTGCTGCTAAGTCGCTTCAGTCGTGTCCGACTCTGTGTGACCCCATAGACAGCAGCCCACCAGGCTCCCCCGTCCCTGAGATTCTCCAGGCAAGAACACTGGAGTGGGTTGCCATTTCCTTCTCCAATGCATGAAAGTGAAAAGTGAAAGTGAAGTCGCTCAGTCGTGTCTGACTCTAGCGACCCCATGGACTGCAGCCCACCAGGCTCCTCTGTCCATGGGATTTTCCAGGCAAGAGTACTGGCGTGGGGTGCCATTGCCTTCTCCGTGGTACGTGTGTGGAAACTAGGATTTTTGTTGGGTGGTGCTAATTAACTGTCTAGAATGTCCTGGCAGTTGAGAGGTTACCTTTAAAAGAGTAAATAATTTAATCAGCTTGAAACAATTTTGAGTACTGCATGAAAGTTCTTTCAGCCAAGATGGTTTGTGCTCGTCTTACTGTTTTACCTAGTTTAAAAAAGAAAGAATTGAGCGACTGGAATAAGAATTATTGTCTTACAGAAAGCAGTAGCAAGATGATAGTAACCTTATTTTGTTAGTTAAATAACTACATGCTAAAAAACCCTCAGTCCTAGAAGAAAAAGGAACCAGCCAAAGCTGTAATGGCGTCTTAATTCTTACTCATTGTTAAGTAACTAGGATGATACAGAGTGTGTAAGTTGAGGCATAAAACCAGATTTCAGGTTCAGTTATTGGCTTACAGGAAATTGGAAACTTTTTTTTTCTTGATGAAATTTCTAAAATGTTTTTGCAATCGTTTAAACCTTTATTGCAAGTGAGGCAATAAAAAGGGAAGAAATCCAATTACTTTGTGTGCAGAGCTTTCATTTCCTAGTTAATGAAGGAAAGGAAAACTCTGGTCAGTAAGAGCATGTATGCATTACAGTCCCTCACAGTAAATTAAAATTTCCTTAAATAGGAAATAAGAGAAATATTTCCTCAGTAAATGCTTTGATGAAAGGTAGTCTTCCTGGGTTAAAGCCTGTGCTTAAGAACCTTGCAGCCAAATGCAAGGATCGACAGTTAGATTTGATGGGTAATTGCGGGTAATAGAAACGGTCCGTGCTTTCTGGTGCTTAACTCTGCAGGGCATTGTTCTGAGCCTTCAGCATGCATTATTTTATTTCATAGTCCTCACAGCAGCTCTGTGAGCTCGACACCCTTCTTGTCCTCATTTACTGCTGAGAGCCTGGAGATGCACCTCTGGTGACTTATTCCTGGTCACACAGCTATTGAGTAGTCAAGCTGAGATCTGAGTCTGAACTTCCTGCCTTCAGAGTGTTTGCTCTTAACTGGGGCCTCTCAGTGTGTTACTTTTACAGCCGAAAGTGGAGGAAGAAGGGGGAGAAAGGTCAGGGGATTCACTGAGTGTCTGCTAAGTGCAGCATTTTATGGGTGCCGGACAATTCTCACACAAACCCTGCATTGTCATCATACGGTCCTTACAGTAGGAGAAACAAAAGATTCAGAGTGAAACTTTCCTAGAGTCCCACAGTAATCAAGCAGGTCTTTCTAAAAAGGAGGTCACTGATAGGGAGTTACTGTCTTCTACTGAACGTGTGCTGTGAATTAATTGAAACAACTGCTAATACCCATCAGGAGATAGCAAGTTGTTTGTGTCTTAGGTCCATAGTTTCTAATACGAATGTTTCTGGAATGTATCAGCATTCCATCTCTGGTAGGTAATAGCAACATGGTACCCTGAAAAGAACATGAACTTTGGTGTCAGAAAGACCTCAGTGTTTATGATTAAAATTTAATTTTAAAATAGTAGCTAAAAGAGTGTATAAGCATATTTGGATGGGCCACTTACCTGTCCAATCATGAGGATAGACAAATTATTCAGCAGATGCGTAAGGAATGCCTGCTCTGTAACAGACATGGGTGTAGGGTCTTGGGGTCGGCAGTGAACAACTCAGACAAAAATCCCTGTCCTTTAGAGCTTACAGTCGAGTCAAGTGTGTTTAGTTGTGATTTGCTCTTGGGAAACTGATCATCTTGATACAGTCTTGTTCTTGTTCTGGCAGCCCCGTGGGTCAGGGGCCAGTCTACCCGAGAGAGGTTGTTTCCATCAGCCTCCAGGGACAAGGCATTAGGTTCCGTCTGTGCTAGCTTTCTCCAGAACCGTCACTCCATGTCTGTCTTTGCACAGGTGTCCTCAGTGCATTACGTATTTATTGAACATCTGTTATGTGATGAACCCTGTTCTAGCACTGGGGCTGTAAAGATGACATCAGAAAAAAGCAAGTACCCACTGGGAGCTTGTAGTCTGGAGAAGGATGAGGAGCAGAGGAAGAAGAGAGGAGGAAACCTGTCTCTGCTGGGGGTGTCTCCCCGAGCCTGCCCTCTGCTCTCTGCTTCCCTGGAAGCTAGTCAGACCCTACAAGCAGGGGCATGAGGCTCACTGTGCAAGTCCTTAAGTTCTGTCCTTCCCTCTTCCTGACCCGTGCTGATCCTCAAGTCTTCCTTGGGAGGGAGGGTAGGGGGAAGACATATGTGTGTGTGTCTGGCTCATCTTTAGATTCACTTGATCTTTTCACGCTGCTTCCCTGTCATCCCGCTTTTCTAGTAGGTTTTATTTTATTTTATTTTTTGCCTTGCATACTAGCCATTGTATGTAGGAGGTTCTTAGGGAAAAATCTTCACTCTCTGGTCACTGCAGTTGAGCCCCCATAATATGAAAGGATTCCGTGCAGATAATGTAGTTGGAAAACAGCTCTCATGTGCAGGTCACGGTTGCACAAGGATTTGATCAGAGAAAGCGAGGTACAGTCAAAGGGGAGACCATTCCCGAAGACGGGCCCCAGGGTGGAAAGCCGCACGGCGTGCCCCGACTCAGCTGCTCGGTCCTGGACTGTCTGCGTGCTGCGCGACCCACTCAGCCTGGCCCGCGGGGCCCAAACCCGGCTGGCCGCCCTGACCCGCACCCTCCGCTGAGCAGCCTCTGCCTGCCGCCTGCTCTTGTGTCCGGGTCGTGACTGCAGGTCTCAGTGGGCCTTGATGTTGCCTCACTGTCCAGCTGCTCTTCCCTCCTTCCTGGCTGTTCGCGTTCTGGTTTTCCAGAGTTATTTCACATTTTCTCTCCCCTGTAAACAGACTCCGTGTCCCGCTTCAGTGGTGTCTCTGTTTCCCGTGGACTGAGGAGCGGGTGGCCCTCCCGTTCCCCCTCAGCCCAACCGCCCGGCCTGCCCTCCTCTCCTGAGGGGAAGGCCGCTCCATGGACTGGGACCGTGCCTGCTGCAGGGATGCTTTCCTTCCCAGGTCCTGCTGCCTCATCTTCCACCCGGCTTCCCTGGTTTTTCCCTCTCTACTGTATCTTATTATCTCCAACTATGATCACCTCCAGCTACCACTTTTTTTGAAAGGGTCATCTGATCCTTTTTACTACTTTCTTTTTTGAGGTTTCCCCCCCACTGCATTCGACTCACATTTCCGTCTGCACCTCTGTCCTGACGGTCTCCCCGGATCAAGGTTGCCAGTTACCTCCTTGTTGCCAAGTCCCATGGAGTTTTCTGCTTGCTGAGTTCTCATCAGTTTTCTGTATAGATGACCGCTTACTCTTCCTGACCACATGCTCTTGTCTTGGTGTCCACAAGCCCCTTTCTCCTGGTTGTATTCTCACTTCTTTCCTGTTCTTCCTCAGTATCCTCTGTTGGCTCCAGCTCATCTCCAGACCCCGAGAAGTGAGTCCCCAGGTACCTGCTGGCTCCCTCCTCTGTTCCCTCCGCCAGCCCTGCAGCTCTGTCCTTCCCGTGTGCACAGACGGGCTCCTTGGGCCGTATCTGGGCTCGGCCAGGGTTCTCTGGTCAGTGTGCCTCTTGTCACTGCCGTGTACCAGAGGTGTGGCTCCTCCTCTGCCTGCTGCTTCCCCCGTATCAAGATGCCACCTTACTCCAAGGCTCACTGAGTTGCTTAAGGCAAAAGTCAGAGTTGACCCAGTGCCCCTGCGCCTTCGACTCTTCTTTCCACCAGTGAATCCCAGCGGCTGCCTCTGTCCATCCTTGCTTTTCCCATCTCATGCTGGCCGCCGCACTCTGTCCCCAGGCCTCTGTAGTAGCTTCTGAATGCACTCCCTTTCCCCCCCGAGTGCTCCCCCTTCCCCTCTGAGCACGCCCCTTTTCCCCCCAAGCGCTCCCCCTTCCCCCCTGAGAGCACCCCCTTTCCCCCCAAGCACGCCCCCTTTCCCCTGCAAGCGTGCCCCCTTTCCCTCCGAGTGCATGCCCTTTTCCTCTGAATTGTCTTTTTGAAGATAAATGGGATCATGTCCCATGTCTTCCTGTCGTGCACAGAATGGTATCAGCTCCTCGGGCCTTGCCCTCTGCGGTCCCCACACACGTCTCATATCCGATCTCCCCTCCCGTCCTCACTCTGCCTCAGCCACCCCCGTGCTGTGTCCCCGGAATGGCCTGTTTCCACCTTACCCTGCCTGGGATGCTTTCCCACATCTCCTGGGTGCTGCCTTCCGGTCATTCAGTTTACTTTAAACAGCACCTTAGACACAGGCCTACCCTGAGCACCTAATTCAAAGTATTCAGAGGTCTCTAGTCATTCTTGACTGTGATGCCCTATTTTAACTTACCCCCTGACACCTATGCAAGAGAATTCCAGAAGAATGTCTACTTCTGCTTCATTGACTACGCTAAAGCTTTTGACTGTGTGGATCACAACAAACTGTGGAAAATTCTTAAAGAGATGGGAATAACAGACCACCTTACCTGTTTCTTAAGGAACTTGTATTCAGGTCAAGAAGCAACAGTTAGAACTGGATGTGGAACAATAGACTAGTTGCAAATTGTGAAAAGAGTACGTCAAGGCTGTATATTGTCAACCCTGCTTATTTAACTTCTATGCAGAGTACATCATGTGAAATGCCGGGCTGGATGAACCACAAGCTGGAATCAAGATTGCCAGGACAAATGTCAACAACCTCAGATTTGCAGGTGATACCACTGTAATGGCAGAAAGTGGAGAGGAACTAAAGAGGATCTTGATGAGAGTGAAAAAGGAGAGTGAAAAAGCTGGCTTAAAACTCAGCATTCAAAAGTGAAGATCATGGTATCTGGTCCCATCACTTCATGGCAGATAGATGGGGAAAAGTGAGAACAGTAGCAGATGTTATTTTCTGGGCTTCAGAATCACTGTGGCTGGTGACTGCAGTCTTGAAATTAAAAGACGCTTGCTCCTTGGAAGAAAAGCTATGACCAACCTAGACGGCATATTAAAAAGCAGAGAAATCCCTTTACCAACAAAGGTCCATCTAGTCAGAGCTATGATTTTTCCAGTAGTCACGTACTGATGTGAGAGTTGGACTGTAAAGAAAGCTGAGTGCCGAAGAATTGATGCTTTTGAACTATGGTGTTGGAGAAGATGCTTGAGAGTCCCTTGGACTGCAAGGAGATTCAACCAGTCCATCCTAAAGGAAATCAGTCCTGAATATTCATTGGAAGGACTGATGCTGAAGCTGAAGCTCCAGTACTTTGGCCACCTGATGGGAAGGGCTGACTAATTGGAAAAGACCTTAATGCTGGTAAAGATTGAATGTGGGAGGAGATGGGGACGACAGGTGAGACGGTTGGATGGCATCACCGACTCAATGAACATGAGTTTGAGCGAGCTCCGGGAGGTGGTGATGGACAGGGAGGTCTGGCGTGCTGTGGTCCTTCGGGGCACAAAGAGTCGGGCACAGCTTAGTGGCTGAGCAGCAGCAGTGGCACTGAACACTGCCTGCTGCTTCATTTGTGGTGGTTTATTTGTTTCTCTCCTCTGTATCTCCTCCACACATCCCCACAATGCAGACTGTAGAGTGTCATTGCCTCAGACGTCGCTGAGCACCTATGCTGAGGCTTAATTATTGAGTGAACGGCTATTGGTAGAGCCAGCATTTGATGTAGAAATGGCCCTCTTTGTGATGGGCTGGCGGGGAGGCTGAGTGGGAAGTGGACACGGTGGTTCAGGGGAGTGGGGGAGCTGAGGGAAGAACGGCGCTGGGCCTTCAGACTAGAGCCGAGTTGCGCTCTCCACTGTCGGCCTTGCTTGTGGTGCAGACGGCTCCTTGTCACATCACTTGACTGCCCAGTGAGTGTTGGATGGACCAAGGCCTCAGAGGTGCTTGAACACATAACTGACCAGTGAGCCTGCAGGGAGCATGTAAACAGCGTCGTGTTCAGGATGCTTTTCCCTCCAACTGGTACTTTTAATTACCCACCATGGGGCACTCCTTGGGGTCGCAAAGAGTCGCACACGACTGAGCGACAGAACTGAACTGATACTTTTAATTACCCACCACGGGGCAGTCTTTTTTAAAATAAGGGAAAAAGGTAAAACCACCTTTGTAATACTGCAAAGTATTTAGCCAGACTATAGAAGATATTTTTAAAAAGTAGTATCTGTAGCTATTATATTGAAGAGTTGCTAGTTAATAAATTTGCAGTGCTAAGAGGGTTAGTTAATATGGTGCTAACAGCTAAACTAATTTGTCTTTAATAATCTTAGAATATTTACAGGGGCTTTGCCACTTTAAAAGGAGTTTTCCTGCACTCAGATTCTGGTGCACTGCTGGTAGGCTGTATGGAAATGTGTCATGAGGCCTTAGGGACACCCAGCTGTACATACACCCACCCAGGCTTTCTGTAGAGACGAGGTATTTAGGACCCGTGTTCGGTTTTATTTGCCCGAGGCTGGTAAGGACTCAAGCACCTAGGGACCGAGTGTGATGAGACGGTCTGGAAGCGATGCCCGGGCTCCTGGCCTGACGCCCGGCCAGTGGTGAGGTGCTGTCGGTCACGGGGACCTGGAGCGCACGGGGGTGTGCATGTGCAGCAGTGCAGGCGGCCGTTGCTGTGGGTTACCCAGGCCTGCTGGGGATCCTTTGCAGCTTTTGTTTCAGTCTCTCCCTTTGGAACTGGAGCAGTAATTTTTCATACCCAATAATCTTTCATCGTTTGTTGGTAAAATACCTGATAACTTGTATGGTGTGTTTAGTTGCCTTGAAAGTTTTTCCTCACATCCCTCCCAGTGTAGTGGCACTAAACCAAGGGCCCACATTTCTCTGGCAGAACCGTGAGCTAAGAGATTCAGGTTATCTATCTTTCCTCTGGTTTAAAAGAAGACATAAAGCTTGGAAGTGAAGTGTTGAAAGACAAGCATTGTGTTATTCTGAAGTAGCCACAGCCAGATGCCAAAGAGAGAGGATTTCCGTCATCTAGGAGAAAAGGAAACAGGCAGCTTGGGTTGGCAGGTGGGTGTGGGGAGCAGAGGGGAGAACTAATTATAGCAGCGTGTAGTAGGGCTGGATGACATTAGGCATTGTAGCGTGTGTAGTAGGGCGGGATGACGTTAGGCATTGTAGCAGCTTGTGTAGTAGGGCGGGATGACGTTAGGCATTGTAGCAGCTTGTGTAGTAGGGCGGATGACGTTAGGCATTGTAGCAGCTTGTGTAGTAGGGCGGAATGACGTTAGGCATTGTAGCAGCATGTAGTAGGGCAGGATGACGTTAGTCGTTGTAGCAGTGTGTGTAGTAGGGCGGGATGACGTTAGTCGTTGTAGCAGTGTGTGTAGTAGGGCGGGATGACGTTAGTCGTTGTAGCAGTGTGTGTAGTAGGGCGGATGACGTTAGTCATTGTAGCAATGTGTAGTAGGGCAGATGATGTTAGGCATTGTGGCAGCGTGTAGTAGGGCGGGATGACATTAGGCATTGTGGCAGTGTGTAGTAGGCGGGATGATGTTAGTCATTGTAGCAGTGTGTGTAGTAGGGCAGGATGACGTTAGTCATTGTAGCAGTGTGTGTAGTAGGGCGGGATGACGTTAGGCATTGTAGCAGCGTGTGTAGTAGGGCGGGATGACGTTAGTCACTGTAGCAGCGTGTAGTAGGGCGGATGACGTTAGTCACTGTAGCAGCGTGTAGTAGGGCGGATGACGTTAGTCATTGTAGCAGTGTGTGTAGTAGGGCGGATGACGTTAGTCATTGTAGCAGTGTGTAGTAGGGCAGGATGACGTTAGGCATTGTGGCAGTATGTAGTAGGGCGGATGACGTTAGTCATTGTAGCAGCGTGTAGTAGGGCGGGATGACGTTAGTCATTGTAGCAGTGTGTAGTAGGGCGGGATGACATTAGGCATTGTAGCAGTGTGTAGTAGGGCGGATGACATTAGTCATTGTAGCAGTGTGTAGTAGGGCGGGATGACGTTAGTCATTGTAGCAGTGTGTAGTAGGGCGGGATGACATTAGTAACTTAGTGGCAAGAAGGCAACTTGGCTCACTGTGTTTTGTCCAAAAGAGCAGTCTCCAAACCCTTAGGTGTAAAGGTGACTCTAAGATCTTATCACTAACTAATAAAAGTAAAAAAAATTAGAACATGGCTTTACTGCATGTGAACTTAACAAATACCAGTTGTTAGTTGTGGTTGTGTTGGCTGTAGTAACGTGAAACTCTATCTTTGGTTGGATTTCTTAGCAGATTACTAGAATACTTTAACAAGAATTTGACATATTAAATATCAGATAATGTTATCTTGCTAATAATATGTAAAGTATCATTCTGAAAGTATCTATAGAATATGAGTTCTGTTCTTTGCTAACAGTGATTTCATTTTATTAATGGGTATTTTACTTTATTAAAACCAAGAACCTTAAATAGAGAAAGCCTACATCTGTGTTTGAGAACCGAGTGAATGGTTTCTGGTGCTGAATTTCCATTTCTGCTGTAGACTGAATGTATCATCTTAATGCAAACAGTGAAAGGATGCAAACCTCTGGGTTTCCTGTGAGTTAGTGATGAAGAAGAAGTGAAGTGAAGTCGCTCAGTCGTGTCTGACTCTTTGCGACTCCATGAACTGTAGCCTACCAGGCTCCTCCATCCCTGGGATTCTCCAGGCAGGAATACTGGAATGGGTTGCCATTAGTTAGTGATAAGTTGCTGTAATTTCTAGAGAGCTCACAGTCTGCCTGTGAAGGAAATCTTGAGACAGTACATGGTATCTGATAAAGGAGGCTGACGTTAGTGTCGTGCCACTGGAGCGTGGCTGGTGATCCTGTGTTCCCGCCTAGTACCTAGTGACATGAAGATACATAAAGCCAGCAACAAAGAGTCGAAAGAGTCAAGTTATAATTGTACCATTTAAATCTCAAATGTTTATAATGTATTTTCATTTTTATAGTTCACAAGGCAGTGCTGTAATAATTATCCTATTTTATCCTCTCTTGTTCATCCTCTGATTTTCTCCCTTTATGTAGTTCTGAGCTTCTGATTTCCATCATTTTCATTCATTCTAGAGAATTTCTTGCATGGCAAGTCTGCTGGCAACAAATTCCCTCAATCCTTGTTTGTCTGAGAAAGTCTTTACTTTTCAAGGATAATTTCTCAGGATAAAGAATTCTAAGTTTATGGAGTTTTTTCTTCCAACAGTTTAAATATTTGATATTTGAGTTGGGTGTCTTTCTTGCTTGCAAGGTTTCTAGGGAGCAGTTAGATGTAATTCTTCTCTTTGTTCTTTTTTAATAGGTTTTGTTTCCTCCCTCTGGCTTCTTTCGGGAGTTTTTCTCTGTGTTTGATTTTATGTGCTTTGAAAATGACGTGCCTCGGCATAGTTGTTTTTAGCGTGTATCTTGCTTGGTGTTCCCTGGCCTTCGTGGATCTGCAGTTGGATATCCAGCATTAATCTGGGGAAATTCTGTCAGTGTGGCTTCAGATGTCTCTCCCGCTCCTGTTTCCCTCTTTCTCCTCCTTCTGGTGGTCCCCAGTGTGTGCAGATTGCATCTCTTATAGTCGTCCCACTTGGATGTAGTCCCCTCCCCGCCCCAGTCTCTTTCACATTGGAAGTTTCTGTTGATGTACGCTTAAGCTCAGAGGTCCTTTCCTCAGTCGTGTTCAGTCTGCTGCTGCTAAGCCCATTAAAGGCATTCTTTATTTGTTACATGTTTTTAATCTGCCATTTTTGGGTTCTTAAAATTTCCATTTGTCTGCTTACATTACCTGTCTGTTCTTGGCATGCCATCTACTTTTTCCGTTAGAGCCCTTAGCATAGTAAATATAGTTGTTTTAAATTGAGTCTGATAATTCCTGCATCCCTGCTGTATCTGAGTCTGGGCCTGATGCTTAGTGTATGTTTTCAGACTGTGCTTTTTGCCTCTTTGTAGGCCTCATTTTTTCTGAGGCTGAATGCAGTGTGATGTACTGGCCAAGGAACCCCAGTCAGCGGGCCTGTGGTAACAGGTCGGGGCTGTGGGGCGGGGCAGCGTTCTGGAGACTGTGGTTAGATCTCGTCTTTGGGCGAGGCTGCATCCCTGGGCTGTGCGCTGTGCAAGTGCCTCGGGTTCCCCATTGTAGGTGGGACAGGACGGCCAAGGGCACTGCAGTGGGGTGTTTCCCTTCCCTGGTGTCAGAGTGTTCCTGCAGCTTTCTCTCCCCCCAGTTAGGGAGGACACCTGCACACGGGAGACGCATTTCCTGCTTTCCGGTGCAAAGCGGAGGATCAGAGGGGTCAGGAGTCTTTATTCTCTCCCCCCTCACCCGCCACTGCTATTTCTCACGCAGCGTTGATTTAGAATAATCAGTATGTCATTGAGGCAATATTTTGGGGTAGCCTGTCCTGGGCCCCAGCTCTACCCTGGTGCTGGTTTCAACTCTTGTGAGTTACGATTCTCTGTACTCCCCTATCTCTCCAGTTTGGGTGAGGGTTGGGGAGACCCTGTGGTCTGCCCTGTGACTTGCTTTTAGTTCCTTGTAGTCCCGTGTCTGTTGTTGGAGTAGACCTGTGTCCAGGGGCCAGCACTGTGGCACAGGGTCCTGAGTCTCAGCCTGTTGGGAACAGTGCACAGAAGCGGCTGCGCTGTTCTTGCTTCCTTTCTCGATACGCGCATATTCTGTGAGGAGGCTGAGAGGGGAGGGGACCATGGGAGGTGCTTGGCAGAGGCGAGAAAGGAGTTCTGGGTCTTTCTTGTGTCTAGAATCACACCCTTGCCGCCGTGTGCTTTGAGAGGTGACATCACAGCCCCGGGGTGTCAGGCCCGCCTCTCCGTGTGCCTTGTACTCATCGCACGAAGGGGCCCGGGGTGGCATTCTGTGCCCCGGTGAAACATGGCCGTGAGGACCCACCCGAGGGGCCGCACGTGGCCTCTCCCGAGATCAGCCTGCATTCTCTTGTCCCGTTGTGTTTGCAGAATCACATTCAAAGAGAAGATGGTGAATTTCCAGATACAGCATCTGAGTGTTAAGCCTGTGTGAGCTCTTGGTGGGCTGTGCAGGCTGTAGCTGCTCAGAAATGTTAGTGACCTGTTGACTGTTCCCACACAGCTGGAAAGGGTCCAGGCTGGGTTTTAGATGTGGGTGTTGGTTAATGCTTTCCTTTCCCTCCTTCCTTACCTTCCAAACCCTGGTGTCGAGGGCTGACGTTCAGCAGGTCGCGGTGATGGTAACCCAGTCCAGAAGCAGGGGGCTGGAGGCTTTGGCAACCAGGCCCCCAGGTGTGCGCAGGTGTGATGGCTGAGGGCTGGCCCCTTTCAGCGGGCCCTGTTTAATGGTCCTTTCTTTCCTACTTTTGCTGTAATCAGTAAGTGGTGAATTACAAAAAAAAACTATCCTCTTTTCCCTTCCCTGCAAACCTCCAAACTACTGTGCATACAGGGATAAGAAATCGGTGTGGGTATTCCAAACTGGGTCCTTTTACGGGTGGAAGCTGATGTTGGACTCCCAGGCACTGAGTGGGGGTGTCCCAGGCAGCCAGGCCATAGGGCTGCCCGTTGCAGGACGGTCCTCAGACACGGCTGAGCCCTGCGCCAGGGCCCCGCCCCCGCCAAGCTCTTCCTCCATCACCGCGCTGGGCCACACCGAACTGCAGTTAGGTCTGCGTCCGTTTGCTTCACTAGAATGAATTCTTTTTAAGCTTAGGAGTCATGTTTTACTCATTTTTGTGTCTCTAATACTTACGATTCTGGCGGGAATTTCTAAAAGGTAGCTCCACAGCCACCACCAGCTGCCAGTTTTGAAGCACCTATTATGTACCAGCTCTGTGAAAAAGACTATGTTATTTTAATCCTCACAAAAACTCCAGCACAGTATTTTAAGGGAACTTACTTGCGTAGGTACTGGGTGTTTGTGCGGAGCAGTGAGAGCCGTGGCGGGCCTGGCGTGTGAAGCATGTAGGCCACTCTTTGAGATGCTGTCCCGACTGAGACCTAAGATAGGAGCCAGGAGTTTAGAGAGAGGCAGACGCCCAGAACTTTAGAAGGAAGATGTAAGTGGGCTATGAGTGCTTGTACCATTGAGCTTGGCATGAATTCTGTGCAGAATGTAAATGGAGTTTTCTTTTTAATTTGCTCCTTTCTTCAGAGTGTCAGCCACATTCACTAGTTACCTTAGATTACCTAAGAACAGCCTGTGTCAGCCTAAGCTTAGTGGTCGCAATTTTCAAATCTCCTTCTGGTCCAAATGTAGGCAGTGGGGCCTGGTAAACAGGTTCTGAGTGGACAGCTGTGCCCAGAGGAGCCCAGAGAGAGAAGTGAAGTCAGTGTCGATGGACCATGATTAACTCTGCAGTCTCAGTCTCAGATTTCATTCTCTTCACCGTTTTATTAACTGCATGTATCACTGTCACATTGTTCACATTTTCAAATGACAGGGCAACAGAGATTAGTTAGTTAAACTATTGCGTGACAGAATCAATTCCTCTGGAAATCTTAAACACAAAATACCAGCAGATTAGGTAATAATCAGTTCAGTTCAGTCGCTCAGTCGTGTCTGACTCTTTGCGACCCCATGGACTGCAGCACGCCAGGGTTCCCTGTCCATCACCAGCACCTAGACCTTGCTCAAACCCATGTCCATCGAGTTGGTGATGCCATCCAAACATCTCATCCTCTGTTGTCCCTTTCTACTCCTACCTTCAATTTTTCCCAGCATCAGGGTCTTTTCCAGTGAGTCAGTTCTTCCCATCAGGTGGCCAAAGTATTAGAGTTTCAACTTCAGCATCAGTCCTTCCAGTGAATATTCAGGACTGATTTCCCTTAGGATGGACTGGTTGGATCTCCTTGCAGTCCAAGGGATTCTCAAGAGTCTTCTGCAACACCACAGTTCAAAAACATCAATTTTTCGGCGATCAGCTTTCTTTATAGTCCAACTCTCACATCCATACGTGACTACTGGAAAAGCCATAGCTTTAACTAGATGGACCTTTGTTGGCAAAGTAATGTCTCTGCTTTTTAATATTCTGTCTAGGTTGGTCGTAGCTTTTCTTCCAAGGAGCAAGTGTCTTTTAATTTCATGGCTGCAATCACCATCTGCAGTGATTTTGGAGCCCCCCAAAATAAAATATCTCACTGTTTCCCCATCTATTTCCCATGAAGTGATGGGACCAGATGCCATGATGTTGGTTTTTTGAATGTTGAGTTTTAAGCCAACTTTTGCACTCTTTTTGACTTCCATCAAGAGTATACTGCAGTCAGTATTGCTGACTAATGACTGTATCAACACTTATGACACCACCAGCAGAGCTTTGGCGATTTTATGTTTAGTTTGATTTCTCCAGACAGAACTTTTCCAAATCATTGAAACTAATTGAGATGCTGTTACTATACACATAGCAAATGTTGCTATATTACTGAAAACCATACACTGTCCACAATACCAGTCCTTACAAAAGTGAAAGTGTCTGTAGTCTTGGATTTAAAGGAGTGGCAACATTTCAGGTCTTCTTGGGTGGAAGAAAGTTGGCAGAGAGAAAGTCCACAACCAGGTATGGTGGTGAGTTCTAACAAAATGTTGTCCTCTGGAAATGGCAATGGTAAACCGCGTCAGTATTCTTGCTTGTTGGCGGTACAGAAGGACATGCGCTCTTCTCCTGCAAAAACTCCAGAGTTACAACTCGCTGCTGAGCAGCCATCGACAGGAGAATGTTGGATCCCACCAATAAAAGATACCCTACATCCAGGGGCAAAGGAGAAGCCCCAACAAGATGGTAGAAGGGGCAAAATCTCATTTAGAATCCAACCCCATACCGACCAGAGATACTCAGATAGCTCAAACAAAACCTTGTGCTCATCAGGAGAACCCTCAGAGACTGAGCCAGACCTGCCTTTGAGTGTTGGAGTGTCTCCTGCGGAGGTCCGGCTCAGCAGTGGCCTGCCGCAGGGGCTCTGGGTGCAGCAGACCTGGGTATGGCATAAGCCGTCTTGGAGGAGGTTGCCATTAACCCCACCATAGAGCTGCCAGAGCTTACACAGCTGGGAAACAGTCTTGGAGGGCACAGACAGAACCTTGTGCCTACCAGGACCCAGGAGAAAGGAGCAGTGACCCCACAGGAGACTGACCCAGACTTGGAGAACAATACAATTCTGAAATGAATGAGCTGGACCCCAAAGTGCCCTGAATATAATGGCACAAAAGACGACCTCAGAGGATTATAGGTGGCAGAGAGCTGGGTGGGAAAAAGTGGTCTGCTGGGGCTGCTGAGGGGTGTTCACTCTTCATTCCTCTGCTGAGTGGCAGTGTTGTGGAGAACAGGGATAAGTGAGTAGATGGGACAGGCTGCCTGAAGAGAACCTTTCTAATGTTTAGATTTTCTGCATGTAAAATGCGCTGTGCCGTCGTGTCCACTGAATCCACAGTACCGGGGTTTTTACCAAGAGCAGCCCCATAGGTGAGATGTCCCAGCGATGCTTCCTGTGTCACATAGTGGCTTGAGTAAATGTTGTCTAAAGCTCTGTCTTGTTTTGAAATTTATATAAATTTTTGCTACTTATCCAGCTCAGGGAAGTTTTTTTGAGATTGTATTATAGTGTCCCTAGGCCATGAGAACCATTTACTAAAAGATGTCCATGTGAGTGGGGACACACAATCAAATATAGGTTACAATTCTAAATTGAACTCTAAAAATAAAATTTAAGAAAGAATATAAAATTCAGAAGCGGAGTACACTAAGTAATGACAGCCTTAATGTGAAAAAAATCTATAAAGAATGGTAAAGAAAAAAGAAAATTTAACAAGATTCTGAATAATAAAACAGTAAGATTGGGATAATAAGCAGCAGTCATGTGCAAGATTAATTTTCAGGTTGTATGTAATTTGATTGTGAAAGGACACACATACAAACATATGGTTATTTATCAGAACATAGTAGGAATGCCAGAGAGTGACTTGTATTAATTACTGATACCATGCCACTGAGGCGCTTTAATATGTGAACAACATGGATGACCTAGTCTGAATTCTGTTTCTGCTTTGGAGTATATGATGTCATACAATCCAACAGCTTGGAGTAGCTTACCATTCATAAATTTTTACTAAAAATTGAAGTAAAGCTTAAATCCTGCTGTTGGGATTTCGTAAGGCTCTGAGATGAGAGAGTATTCTGGGAACGGCCTGTTGTTGAGCAGCTTGTTAGGTGGGGAATGTTCAGGTTTCGGGCTATGGGGAGGTGGCAGGTTCGGGGCTGTCTTCCTGGGCGTTGGTCTGTCTGTGTCTCAGCCACACAGCCCTTGCCCAAGGTGGCGGTGGTCATCTTCTCCTTTAGCAGGGCTGTTCCTGTGCCTGGCACACCACCCCAGGAGTAGCTTTGCTTTTGCAACTCACCTGGAAAATTCATCTAGTTCCTAGCTCTCGTGGGTTGTTCAGGTCCTTGCACAGTACAGCCCCACGTTTTCAGTTTCGCCTTTTGTCGCCTCCATACACTCGGCCTCCGGGTTAGGCGGGTAGGCCCGCTGTCTTTCCCATACTTGCTTTTCTTCCTCGGGTGCCTTTCAGTTCCTACTTTCATACGCCTTCTTGTCTTCCCTGCAGACCGCAAGGTAAATACCACTGCCTGTGTATCACTTTAAAATGAGAGTGTTAAACAGGGTGTGTTGTCTCATCTACCTGTGTGAGTCTGTGAATGTTAAAGGACACTGATTATAGACAGACTAGCTAAGGCATGATTGGAGATAATCATTTTTAAAGAAGAATTCTAATAATTACGTCTAGACCTTAAAAAGTTGTATAGCTTCCCTATTCTTATGTATTGACACTACTATTTACGTTAGTTGCTCAACCAAGCAGAGTGCATCGCCTTCCAGAGGCTGAGCTCTTGCTCCTGTTGTGTCGTAGGGTAGGAATGGTGGTGAGTGTAGGAGCTGGGAACCACGTGGTTTTGGCTCAGTTCCCTTCTATGGGGTGGCTTTATGAACTACACAAGATCAGCCGGGTGAGGTCTTTGTGAATACAGATTCCTCTGCTAATACAGATTTTAATCATTTGAATGAGACATTTGCTCAGTATGAATCTAAGGAAATTACATTTTATAAAATTGCTTTGTCTAAGTAAACCTGTGTTCTTGTTTATTAGGAAAGTTTGTTTAATAAATTATAGATTGCCTACTTTTATTCTTTGACAGCCAGCTTCATTCTTCATTTATGAAAAGGCAAATTCATGTATGATATGCAGGAGAATTCAAAGTGGAACGCTTCTGTACATACTGCTTGATGTGTTTAAGCTGAGTGTGGAACATCGACAGGGAGACAGTTCATGAGGAAACTCGTGCTTGTCAAGCTCGTGACTTACTATTCTCACATTGTGTTCTTTGCCAGCCTCAAATTCTAACAAGACAATAGCATTTTTCTTCTTGCTGCCAAGTCGCTTCAGTCATGTCTGACTCTGTGCAACCCCATAGACGGCAGCCCACCAGGCTTCCCTGTCCCTGGGATTCTCCAGGCAAGAACACTGGAGTGGGTTGCCATTTCCTTCCCATTTCCTTCTTAGGTCTTCTAAAATTTGGCTTTAAGAAACTATACTTTATATGGTAGCTGTATTCCACATATCTCAGTTTTATATCCCTGATGGTTTAGCAGGTAAAGAATCTGCCTCTAGTGCAGGAAACAAAGGAAACACGGGTTCAGTCCCTGGGGGAAAGATCCCCTGGAGGAGGAAATGGCAACCCACTCCAGTGTTCTTGCCTGAAAAGTCATGGACAGAGGAGCCTGGCAGGCTTCAGTCCATGGGGTTGCAAAGACAGACACGACCTGGTGACTAAACAATAACAACAAGCACGTGATACTTGTAGGTATAATACCCAGAGCATCATGGCCAGGGCTGTGACCCGGGCAGGCCTGTCCCGGGAGGATTGGACATCTGTGTGCTTGTGGCCGCTCACTCCCCAGTTCCCCAGACTGAAGCATTTGTAGTAACACAGGTTGTCCAGTTAAAAAACAAAAACAGAGAAGGAAGGTATAGCAGTTTAAGTATTCAATTGAAAAGAATTGCTTATTTTGTTATTGTACACTGTGCTTTCTTTGAAATTATTTTGGTAATAAGCAGGGTGTGTCTTAAACCTGTGTTGGATGTTGAAAAAGAGAATGTGAAATGGATTATGTTAAATTTCTTAGAATTATATATAGTTACAGGCTGATAATTATGTGTTTGGTAAAATTATTAAAGAATTGATATCTATTACGTTAGGCTAGTTAGTAAAAAAAATACTCTGAGAGAGACAGTAGTGACCAAAAACAAGTAAGGGGAGATACATGTTCTTAGAAATTTGTGTATTTATATAGCTATCAAGCAACAAACTCATGTAACAATTAAGCTATTAATTCTTTAGGTAGTTGAAGAAATGATCTTGTAGGAGTGGTTTGAGAAATGAAAGAATGGTAGAATGAATGTTGTATTTTCTTGGCTTAACAGAGATAGGTGGTATATTCAATGGAATATTATTCAGCCGTAAGAAGGAAGGAAGCCTCGCCGTTTATAACAATATGGATGGACTGTGAGGGTATTATGTTCAGTAACGTTAAGTCAGAGAAAGACAGATACATATACCCTCACTTGTGTGTGGAATCTAAACAAACAAGGAAGCTCATGGACACAGGACAGATTGGAGGTTGCCAGAGGCAAGGATATGGGTGAGAGTGGATGAAGTGTGCTGGGGGAGGGGGTTTACAAAGTATCAGCTTGTAGTTAGAGAGAAATATGACTCCAGGTTTTAAAAATTCTACTGCGGGTAAAATACCATTAAACAGCCATCATATGCCACAGAGAAACTGTGAAAGGATGAGTCAGTAGTGGCAGACTTCATCACTGTCTTATTTTAAGAAATTGCCACAACCGCTCCAGCTTTCAACAGCCACCACTTGGATCAGTCAGCAGTCAGCAGCGTGGAGGTGAGACCCTCCGCCTACAGTAAGATTACAACATGCTGAAGTTTCGTCAGCACAGTTTGTCAACTAAGTTGATGTCATATTCTACGTCCTCTGTTGTCATTCACTGATCTTCACAGCATCCTCACCAGAAGCAAATTCCACCCAAGAAATGGCTTTCTTTGCTCATCCGTAAGAAGCAACTCCTCCTCTGTGAGGGTTTTACCCTGAGATTGTAAGCAATGCAGTTACATCTTCAGGCTCCACTTCTAGTTTCAGTTCTTGTGCAGTTTCTGTCACATCTGCAGTTCCTTCCTTTATGAAGTCTTGAACCCTTCAAAGTCATCCATTGGGGTTGGCACCAGCTTCTTTCAGACTGCTGTTAATGTTGATATTTGGGCCTCTTATGAATCACGAATGTTCTTAATGGCGTCTAGAATGGCAAATCCTTTTCAAGTGGCTTTCAGATTCAACAGGGGCATCACCATCTATGAGATATTCTGTCATGCAGCCCGATTGTTCCACTTACAGGGCTCTGGCAGCATAGATTGAGCGTAATTTAAGGGCTCCAGGAGTTTTGAATGGTAAACGGGCATTCAGCTTTTAAGCCAACAGCTATATTAGCCCCTAACAGGAGAGCCAGCCTGTCGTTTGAAGCTTTCCAGCCAGGCAGTGACTTCTCGTCTTTAGCTGTGAAGTCTTTAGTTAGATGCATCTTCTGATTGAAGATCGTTTGATCTGCATTAAAATCTGTTGTTCAGAGTAGCCGCCTTCATGCATTGTCTTTGCAGCTCTGGGTAACTTGCTATAGCCGCCACGTCAGCACTTGCTGCTTCACCTCACACTTCTACATTATGGAGGCAACCTCTGTCCTCGACACCACACAAACCAGCCTCTGCTGGCTTCAGAGGGTTTTTCTGCAGCTTCTCTACCTTTGTCAGCTTTCTAAGGTTGAAGGGAGGTTAAGCTCTGCTCCAGTTAGACTTTGGGTTAAAGGAATGGTGTAGCTGGTTTGATCTTCTGTCCAGGCCACTAAAACTTTCTCTGTATCAACAATAAGACATGGTAAGTTTTCTTTTCTTTTTTTTTTTTTTAAAGTTTTCTTATCATATATATGTTCACTGGAGTAACACTTTCTGTTTTACATTCACAACTTGGCTGTTTGGTACAGAAGCCCTACTCTTGACCTGTCTTGCCTTTTAACGTTCCTTCCTCACTGAGCTTAATCATTTCTAGCTTTTAATTTAAATGAGGGACATGGGACTGTTCTTTCCTTGAGCACTTGGACACCCCTGTAGGGTTACTAACTGGCCTGGTTTCAGTCTTGCTGTGTTTCAGGGAACAGGGAGGCCCGAGGTGAGGGAGGGAATGGGCAGCCATCTATTTGTGGAGCAGTCAGGACACACGTTTATTGATTGCTGCCTTATGTGGGTGTGGTTCACCCCAAAACAGTTCCACGGTAGCATCAGAGGTCGCTGATCACAGAGCACCATAACAGATATAATAGTGATGAAATGTTGGCAACACAGACGCACAGAGTGAGCAGATGCAGGAAAAGTGGTCCATGCAGGTTGCTGCAGACCTTCGGTTTATGAGCAGCGGCATGTCTGCAGGGCTCAGTAGAGCGAGTGCTGCCCGTGCGTCAGCTGGGTTCTGGTAGGGCCAGGGGTGCCCGCCTGTGCTGGCAGCCTGGGGAAGAGAGATGTGCTCTGCGCTTAGGCTCTGGGGCCCACCCGGCGGCACAGGGAGCAGGTACTGCTGTGAAGCGTGCAGCGTTCATGTAAAGGGTTTAGATGCTTAAGAACAAGTACATTAAGATTAAAGTTCTGTATTTACTGTCTTGGGGTCCTAATATGTCCAGTTTATCATTTCAAGTTGAATGATTGTGTTTACCAGTTTATGATAATAAACGCTCTAGGTTTATCATACTATACTTCATATGCTACATTATATTAACTTTATCAAAAGTATACCTAATTGAGGCTTAACAGTCTTGTTCAATTTCTTTGAAAAAAAATAATAAATTTGATTATTTACTTTAAAGCTGCAGAAGAAAGAAGACCAGCAATTGGAACCTAAAAAAAGTACCAGCCCTAAAAAAGCTGCAGAGCCCACTGTTGATCTTTTAGGACTTGGTAAGTAAAAAAAAACACGTCACCGTTAGAGCTATGAAACATCTGAGACCCTGACTTGCATTGACTAGCATGGCTTTATCGTCCATGTGCCAAAGGGACCTGTTAACTGAATTTGGACACGGTGTGGTTAGTTTGCTGTGTTCCCGCAAAAAGGGAAATCTTCATAAGGGAGCTGGCATCTGTCAGCAGTGCCTTCACGGAAATGCGAGTGCTGAGTTCCTAGGGAGAGGGGAGCTGCCAGAGCAGTCTCCAAGGCTTGGTGGGCCATGCTGCCTCAGCACTGCAACGAGGGGTAGATGCATTTACTTCTACCCCTCTTCTCTTTATTTAGCTTTTTGCGGGGTTGGAGGGATCCCTTAGCAAAATAATTCTGGCATAGCCTTATTGTAAGGTGCTGTCTTAAAGTAAGCTTTTTTTGGGTTAACTGAAGCAACATGCCTTATACCTCGATCTAGTAGCTAGGTTCACGTTATGTGTGTGATGACAGTAAGAAGTGCTCAGTTTAATGTCATTTTTGTTCTCGGGGCTGACAGATGGATGTTGTCTGCCTGGCAGGTAGACAGGCTTCCATTCAAAGGGTGCTTGTATTGTCCTTATCTGCAATTGTCAGCTCTTCTTAAGTGCTTCTCCTCTTTGTTCTAAAGTAGCTTGATAAATAGTTATTTTTATCTGAGCCTTCTGCAGTAATTAATTTAGAAAAAAATCTGTTTAGTTTAGAGAAAGATTAATGGCTAAAGGAAAACAGTAAAAGATAGTTGAAGGATGGAGTTGAATTTCATGAAAGTTTTCTAAAGATTGATCTTTGTTCTTATTAAGAAGATTGTTTTCTGTTTTAAGAATTACAATTGAATGTTTTAGTCATTTCTTCGAAGTTGGTGTTTCATGCAAGTATACTCCCTATGGATAAAAATCTGTGGTGGTGAAATTAGGAGGTATATATTAGAAATATAAAAAAATAACTATGATTTTATGAGCCCTGAAAATAGGGCTCAGTCCAGGCGCTTTAAATAGAATTATGTTGAATACAAGTTCTCTTAATTTATGTATTTTACTTCCTTTCCTCTAAATGAGAGAAAGGGGAAAAAAAGACTCATTACCAAAGTAAGAATAGATCCTACTAAGACTGCATGCATCTTTGTCTTCACTGCAGCATCTCCTCTCCAGTCTAGTGCCTCGTTTACCAGTTCATAACTTAGAAATGTTAGATGTTAGAAATGTTAGAACCCAGGCCTGACTCTTACCTTACAGACTCACTGACCCACAGCTCTCAAAAAGTGTCTGCTGGTATCCAGGCACCTAGACACTAAGCAGAGAGCTGTGAAGGAGAGCAGATGAGAATGCCTGACCTCTGGGAGCTTTCATTGTCTCTGGGGAAGCAGTGATAAAATAGTGAAGCAAACTGTGGTATGGGTCATGTCTGGTAAGTGCTGTAGCTGAAACAAAAAGGAGTGGTGGTGATTTTAAATAGGGCTACGGGTGCTGGGGGCTCCCTGAGGTCCCACTGGAGTGAGGACCTCAGGAAGTCAGGGCTCCCTGTCCGTGGGGGTGAGACAGGTGGGTGTGGTGGCCCCGCGGCAGCCTTGCCACCACATGAATGGGCCAGGATGCGTGAGACCTGGAGGGTGTGGGGCGACAGGGAGGTCCACTGCGACAGGACTTTGGCGTCTGCTTGGAGTGTCCTGGAAATGCATTGCAGGGATTCGAGCAAAGAAGCACCTCCTCTGACTTGAGTGTTTCAGGACTTCTTGTAGCTGCTGTTTTAAGAGTTGGGTGTAGTGAGGCGAGGCTGCCGTAGGGGCAGGGGGACCAGTAACACAGCTGGGGGGCGGTGGCTGAGGGGGGTGGTGGTGTGGGGAGTTGTAAGAAGTAGCCGGCTCTGGACTTGTTTTAAAGAAGGAGCCAATAGGGTTCGCTGACCAGTGAGCAGCGTAGGATGTTTCCCTTTGGGAGTGACTTTGTAGAACAGGCAGCCTGCTCCCTTGGGACAAGCAGAGTTGCTCTCGTGAGGTCTCCAGCTGCTAAGCATGGTGGTGCGGAGGTGATCTGGGAGACAGGTGGTGGGCTTGGCCCCAGGCGTCAAGCTGTTGCCACAGTGATGCTGCGTGGTCCTGTCGCCTGGCACTTGACCTCTGACCTCAGAACACAGATCTGTCTTTGTGGACCGTCACTTGCTGTGCTTCCTGCTTTCCAGCTGGTCACAGTTGCAGAGCGTGTCTCCTCTCAGTGTGTCCCTGTCCTCTACCGCCTGGTCTCACAGTCCCTGGGCCATGGGGGTTTCAGACTGTGGCTCCCCTCTTCTGGCGTCAGGCTCTGTGATGTCAGCCGTGGCTGGGTCTCATCGGCGCTCTGGGAGCCTGTTTCAGCAGTGGGAGAGCTTCAGGAAACTGTCCTGAGGGGAGAGCCAAGCTTTGCTCATGGTAGGAGCATGTGGGAGTGCTCGAAGGAGAGGGTGAGGACATATCTGGGGGGTTTGCTGCTGCCTGACGATTCTAGCTCTGTGCTGGAAGAGTTCTGGCAGTGGCCGGGCAGGTTACGGGGTCAGAAGGAGGGCTTAGGGGTCTTGCTAATGAAGTCACAGCAGCGGAAAGGCTGGTGCCTCACCCAGAGCACGCACAGCTCTGCTCCTGCCGGTCACCAGTCACCTAAGTTCTAGAAGAGATTGTCTGGCTTTGAGAGAGCAGTGCTCCTGAATGAGGACAGAGCAGCAGCCTCTCGTGGGTAAGCGTGGCGCTCTGGTTCCCCGCAGGTGGCAGCATGTTGGGGCAGGGGCAGCAGGCGCATGCGGTCCACTTTATGGCCAAGTGGAAAAGACGGCAGGCCCAAGCGGGTGAGAGCAGAGACAGCCTTCACGTTACACGTTTGCAGGAAAAGCAGAGAAAAGCCCCACAGGGTTAGTGCAGTTACCCAGCCACAGAGGGCCAGGAATCCCAGGGTTCTGTGTGTATTCGGGGTCACATTTTAGTAGTCTCACACAGGATGATAGTCAAGGCAAGTTTTTAGAAATGTGAACTTCCCATTTAAATGGGCCCTTTAGCGAACCTTTTTGTTTCAGCCCAGTGGCTCGAGATAAACCCATTTTCCTCAGCTCCCCTTTCCTGATCTACTCCCATTCCAAAGTCATAAAATACTCTGTGTGCTTTTTAGCAAGAGTCAGCAATGCTCTTCTGAAAGGGAATAACTGTTTTTGGCTTTGTGGGCCTTACAGCCTCTGGGGCAGCTGCCGCTCGCCCCTGTGGCGGGCATGTCGGTGTTGGCAAGAGTGTGGATGGTGAGGGGGGCTGGGCTCTGCTGGGCGTTAAAGATGGTTGGGAGGGGCCTTTATGCTCCTGGCTGTGCCTGCAAGAATGACTTCATGTTCAGATGTTAATTTGCACTGGAAGCGTGTGGACGCACAGTTTACTCCCCCTTACTGTCTGGTATTAGAAATGGGGTCCATACTTGGTTGTTACCTGCTCTCTACTCTTGGAAATGGCCAGGTCTTAGGGCCCCTCTTGGCGAGGGCCAGCCCGGCCGCTTGACTAGAGCATGTCCCTGCTGTCTGAGAGCAGAGCTGACACCAGCTCCCGCCGCCGCCGGGGTGCCGCTTGCCTGTGCTCTGCACGTGAGGCTCTCCCAGGACTGGGGGCCACGCTGTGCGCGTCTTCACGGCCGGCCTCTGCTGGTGACGACTTGGCTTTCGTGAGACGGAAGCTGACAGACTGCTTAGCAACTGGTTAGGACAGCCTCAGACTGCTTTTTCTAGAAGGTACCATCTGAGAGCAGTCTTCAGGGTGAGCACCCACTCCAGCCGTAAGGCGTGGCAGGCCTGTGGCTGCGGGGTGAAGCGTGGCCTGCTGGCTTCAGCTCGGCCTTCCTGCAGACTCCACTCCCCAGCAGGAGGCTTTACCACAGGCCTTCAGGCGCGTGGGTGCATGGGACTGTTGGGGACAGGCGCCTGGGGAGAGCTCACACAGAGGCGGGCTGGAGCTTGGTGATGAAAGCCTGGCTCAGGGTGTTTGTACTGCTTACATGGGCGTATTCTTCTGCTTGCTTATGTTCATCTAGGGACATTTCTGCCTGAACGTTTCATCAGCCTTGAGTTATTTTAAATACTGAACTACACAGAGACGTATTTAGATAGTGGGTTCCTCAGTTTTTTCTTAATTAAAAAGCTCAGAGGAACATACAGCTTTAGGCAAGTTTTAAAGTCTTCTTCATGCCTGTTTCAGGAAATAAAAGCATTAACTTGTCAGAATAGCCAAAATCAGATGGGTTGGCAATGCTAGTGAAACATAGTTTCTACTATTATATATAACCTACTTAATTATCTAGTAATGTATGTCCCAGTTTTATATAATGAGAGAGGTGAATACACTGCCTTTTTTTCTGTAAATTTTTTTTGTGTTTGTAAGATTTCTGGACAGAAACAAACTAAAGAATAAAATACTTTCAGAAAGCACTCTAATTACCTTTAAAGCAGTAAATTCCTACAGAGAGGTTTCTGTTTTTCAAAGGCCATTCACTGAAAAGTACCACAAGTTTGGGACTGGGCAGACTGGGCCACGGCTGGGCCCTGGCCTGAGAAATTGCGGGTGGGGGGTTAGTTGTGTGCGTCCTGCTGCTGTCCGGGCAGGGAGGAGGAGAGGAGGCTCTGTCTAGCACACGTGCCTGAAGTAATTTTATAGTCTGTTATGGTTCTGTGGAAAGCTCTTAGAGAGATGGGAATACCAGACCATCTTACCTGTCTCCTGAGAAACCTGTATGTGGGTCAGGAAGCAACAGTTAGAACCCTGTATGGCACAACTGACTGGCTCAAGATCGAGAAAGGCCTAAGACAGGGCTGTATGCTGTCAACCCCGTTTGTTTAATCTATACACTGAGCACATCATGAGAAATGCTGGGCTGGATGAGTTACAAGCTGGAATCAAGGCAAGCGGGAGAAACCTGAACAACGTCAGGTATGGGGATGATACCACTCTAATGGCAGAAAGCGAAGAGGAACTAAAGAGCCTCTTGATGAGGGTGAAGGAGGAGAGTGAAAGACTGGCTTAAGACTGAATCTTAAAGAAACTTAAGATCATGGCATCCTCCCCCTACTGCCTGGCAAACAGAAGGGGAAAAGGTGGAAACAGTGACAGGTTTCCTCTTCTTGGCTCCAAAATCACTGCAGATGGTGACTGCAGCCATGAAGTCTGATGATGATTGCTTCTTGGCAGGAAAGCGATGACAAGCCTAAGCTTTGTGTTGAAAAGCAGAGACATCACTCTGCCAGCAAAGGTCTGTATAGTCAAGGCTGTGATCTTTCTGGTGGTCACGTATGGTTTTGAGAGCTGGACTATAAAGAAGGCAGAACACCAGAGAATTGGTGCCTTCGAACCGTGGTGCTGGAGAAGACTCCTGAAAGTCCCTTAGACAGCAAGGAGATCAGGCAGTCAATCTTAAGGGAGATCAACCCCGAATATCCACTGGAAGGACTGATGCTGAAGCTCCAGTATTTTGGTCAAATGATGCACACAGACTCATTGGAAAAGTCCCTGACGCTGGGAAAGATTGAGGGTAGGAGGAGAAGAGGATGAGATGGCTGGATGGCATCACCGATGCAGTGCACGTGAACTTGGGTAAACTCCAGGAGATGGTGAGGGACAGGGAGGCCTGGCGTGCTGCAGTCCATGGGGTCGCAGAGAGTCAGACATGACTGAGCAATTGAACAACAACAACAGTGGTTCTCAGATATGGTTAAAAATTAATCAAATCTTGCATTGTTTCTGCTCAGAAGAGTATGTTCAGTGAATGACTAAAGACTACTTCACCCTTTCCAAAAGGGGGCCTTGGCTGTCTGTGTGTGATCACACCTGTGGAAGGGGAGCAGACAGGTGTGTGCCTGTTTGCTGGGAGAGACCAGCTGTGCACCATTGCTACCCACGGTCCTGAGTCTGAGGGGCGGCCACAGAGGGTGGCGACTGGGCCTGCTGGAGAGCTGGCAGCAGAGCCCGGGGGGAGGGCATCGCCTTCTCCAGACCCGGGCCCCAGGGACTGTGAGGCGCATGACAGCAGGGGCGATGTCTAGGCATTGATGGCGGGAATGCTGGCTGTGGGCGAGGCGCCTTCCAGTTGTTGGGCATCGGGGGCCTGAACGTGGCTGCAGGGGGACTTTTGATGAGTGTTGTGTGAGCGAGCAGTTTGGGGTCATGAGTCGGCGCCCCTTCCTGCTTCCTGAGCCGTCACCCTTGGACCCTGCCTGGTGGTCAGCACATGGGCAGTGAAGATCCCAGCCCCTGGCCTCAAGGCCACGTCCAGACGGTGGCTTCTTAGGAGGGAAAGCTGCTCCCAGAAAATGCCCCCAGCAGAGTTCTCGGGGTCCCCTGGGCAGGGGTCCTGGGGCCTCTCTCGGTGCAGGTGAGGCCGGGCAACAGCGTGTGGCCTCTGCCATGCAGGCCAGCTCCATTAGCGTGTCAACCACTGCAACCCTTCGGGGGGCGGGGGGTGGGGTGGGGCGTGTCTCACACACACACCTCTGACAGCCCTTCAGAGTGGGGAGTATGACACACACACGCGCACACACACACACCTCAGGCCGGCTTTGTTAGTGTGTCAGCCTCTGCAGCCCTTCAGAGGGGGAATGTGTCTCACACACACACAGCCACACATAGATAGACACACACCTCAGGCTGGCTTTGTTAGCGTGTCAGCCTCTGCAGCCCTTCAGAGGGGGGATGTGGCACACACACACAGACACATACCTTGTCCTTCCCATTTCCTTTTGTTTTAAAACATACAAGGACACAGAAGCTGACCGAAGTTGGCTTCCATGGCCCAGCTTCTGGACGACAACTAGGTTCAAACCCAGATCTCCCTGAGTTCAGAGTCCAGTCTCAGCTTGTAGATGAACTGAAGCTAGATGCTTTTACTCCAGTAGTTAGATTGCCATCTCGTTACTTTAAGAAGCATGGAGATGGTGCCTGCTGTGTGCCAGGCACTGCTCTGAGTGTTTACAGATGGTGAAAACTTGGATCTTCACAGAAGCTCTGAGGTTGGTGAGCTACTGTTGGTTTCACTTTACCAGTGAAGAAACTGAGGCACGGAGGTTAAGTAAGTTGCTCAAAGGTGAGCAGTTGGTAGATTGCAGAGCCAGACCGGTATTCTCAACAGTTAACAGTGTGTGGAGCTCTGAGAGGAAGTGAGATTCTGAGACTGCCAGGGGACCATGTCATACCAGACAGACGTGAGACCCACTTGTCCGGGAGACAGATGCGGCGTGTCACAGGGGGCCTGGAGTTAGAGGCAGTGCCGGGACTGCGCGGGCTCTGGGGCCTTCACCCGGTGAGGGAACACAAGCACCGCTGCGTACTCGTCGTCCAGAGCGTGACTGAATGGGCAGTGTGACACACACCACAGCGATGTGTGCGGGGCAGGACGAGCGTGTCTGTGGGACCTCGGGGGATGCCGCCACACCAGGCGGACGCTGGGCAGAGTGCCGGCCGCAGGGCGAGCCGACCTGACTCACAGGAGGAGGAGCTCGGAACGGGAGGGACACACGGAGCGGGAGGGTTCACACCGGCTGTGAGGCCTCTCGGTCAGTTGAGTGCGTTAGCATAAAGGCCACCTAGTTAGCAGTGTGTGCGTGCTAAGTCAGTTCAGTCGTGTCCAACTCTGTGTGCCCCCATGGACTGCAGCCTGCCAGGCTCCTCTGTCTATGGGATTCTCCAGGCAAGAAGACTGGAGTGGGTTGCCATGGCCTCCTCCAGAAGATCTTCCTCATCCAGGGATTGAGCCTGCATCTTTTATGTCTCCTGCATTGGCAGATGGGTTCTTACCACCACTGCCACCTGGGAAACCCTACTTAGCAGTAAGAAAAATTAACTGAAGATTAAAAATAAACAGCTTCATTTAACCCTCAGTCATCTTTTCTTAAGCTTTTGAGAACAATTTGAAGCCTGAAAATTAATATGCTTCAAATGAACATTTATGACTTGAGTTTACAAAGTAACACACATGGGAGTTTATTTCATTTCATAAAGCCAAGTGTGTTTAAATCCAGAGGAATTCCAAGTAACATTTTTAATAAAGGAAAAAGCTTTAAATGGTTTCTTGGGTAGAAAATAAAAAGGGTTCTTTGAGTAATATAAAGATTTATAAAGCTTCAAGGAGTTTTGCCATCAAGGAGAGTGTCTCACTATACCTCATGGAAGCAGCCTTCTTTAATCCGTTTCCACTTGGACTCGCTCTTCCCTAGGGTGATGCCTCAGTAGTTAGCAGTGAAGAATTAGAGTTGGCAGTTTTTGGTGTCCAAGGGTGTGCTCAAGGCTAAGTGTTCACACTCAGTCAGGAGCAGTAATGAGAAGCATAGCATCACTTACTTATCATGTTCTTATCTGCCTATGCCAGATTAGTGATATAAGAAGTCTCATAGAACTGTTGGAGAAGGCAATGGCACCCCACTGCAGTACTCTTGCCTGGAGAATCCCATGGACAGAGGAGCCTGGTGGGCTGCTGTCGATGGGGTCGCACAGAGTCGGATCTGACTGAAGCGACTTAGCATGCATGCATGGGTTGGAGAAGGAAATGGCAACCCACTCCAGTATTCTTGCCTGGAGAATCCCAGGGACGGAGGAGCCTGGTGGGCTGCTGTCTATGAGGTCGCACAGAGTTAGACACGACTGAAGCGACCTAGCAGCAGCAGCAGCATATAACTCTGTGACTTTTTTTTTCATTATTTGTGCAAATAGATTATGACCAGCTAATGCCACTGACATTCAGGTAAAGAATGAATTCAGTTAATATTTATTGAGCACAGGCGAGTTCATGGAACTCTGGTAAGTTCCAGAGAACGTGGCTCTGTGTGTGTCTAGTAGTACAAGTTGAGGGGGGTGCATGCGCGTGCAATCTAGAAACGAGAAGACAGAACTGTTGCTCAGGTAAGAGTGGGACTGTGGAAGAGGCTGGCTGTGAAAGTGCAGTGTGAAACCTGGCATAATGCTAAAGTTCGCAATTTACACGTTATTTTCCTCAATTCAGGCCTTATTTCTCTTCCTCGTCAGAGGCAGATGAGTTTTTCATGCCATGCAAAGTGACGTCAGGCAAAACCTCCTGTGTTCTAGGGTCTGTTTAGAGTGAGTGGCAGCTGGGAAAGACCAGTGACCCCCAGACAACTGGGTCCTTGGGCCTCCCCTTTATAAATTGTCCTGTGATTTAAAGCCCATCCGCATCCTTCTCAGAGGCCATCTCAGGGAGTTGCTCAGAGCAGAGCTGTGGGAGAGGGGAGTGGGGTCGGTGAGGAGGCTGCCTGAGATGTGAGCAGGCGTGTGCGTGTGTGTGCACATGCGTGAGCAGTACTGTGACTGCATGGGCCATGGGCAGAGTGTTGCTCGAGGATGCGGTTCTGATTTAGAGGGACAACTGCGACCTCACTGCCATGGTGGCCTGGAGAGAAGAAGCCAGGGAGGGATTTCAGCAGGGTGCAGATGATGCGTGGAAGCCCGCGGGGTGTGGGGCTGCGGCGGGGAGACTGGGAGGAGCGGCAGGGGTCTCCATCACAGGGGCTGCAGGGTCTTCCGGGAAGATGTGGACTCAGAGGAGGTTTCCAGGGAGGAAGGATCAGCCAGGGTCAAACACGGTGTGGTTGAGTAGGATGGGAACCGAGAGGGGTTTGTAACAATACTGCCGGGACTTGCCACACTCCGAGTCATTGTTTTTTCTCCCAACAGAAGTAGGATCACCTGCCTGCCTGTCGTTTTGTTGCAGGAAGGGGGACCCCTTCCAGGACCCGAAACTGGGCTCTTGCCCAACACTTGGAAATGAATTGTCTGAGGAGACACATGTGCTGAAAAAGCAAGAGATTTTACTGGGAAAGGGCGCCCAGGTGGAGAGCAGGAGAGTAAGGGAACCCAGGAGAACTGCTCTGCCTCGTGGCTTCCTGTTTCGGGTTTTATGGTGCTGGGATTAGTCTCAGGGTTGTCTTTAGCCAATCATTCTGACTCAGGGCTTGTTCAGCCAAGATGGAAGCCAGAGAGGAGGATTCTGGGAGGTGGTCGGACAGGTGGTGTCTCCTTTTGACCTTTCCCGAACTCTTCCGGTTGGTGGAGGCTTATTAGTTCCGTGTTCCTTACCAGGACTTCTGTTGTAAAACAGCTCATGCAAATGGCGACTATGGTGCCTGGCCAGGGTGAGTGGTTTCAGTCAGTGTGCTTACCCTAACAGTTTTACCCCATGGCTCCAGTCACCAAGAAACATTCTCCTAATGTATGTTTGGAAAGCATTTCATCAGTCGTTTTTTGAGCATCTGCTTTGTGCCGGGCATCCGTTGAGGAGGCAGCCCCCATCTCTCTGAGAGGGCAGAGGGTGGACGGGGGTGCTCGACTGTGGGCACGGTGCCAGGAGAGCGTGCTCAGCATGTTCAGATGCTGGCACAGACCGAACACCGCGTCAGGAAGGCGCCTGCACTGGGGAGGAGTCGGGGGTCTGTCTGGCCCGCCATCCAGGCTGGAGTGGCTGCGGGGGTGGGGTGGGGAGAGGGCCTTGGTCTCGTCGGCTCGGCAGGAAGTGGGGACTGTGCCCAGCTGGGCAGCGAGGCCAGCTTCACCCTTCGTGCCCTCTTTCTTGGGAGGCGCGACAGCTGCCCGGAGAGCTGGTTTAACCTGGGACAAGCGAGGGGCACTGCTTCTGTTTGGGGGAACCAGCAGAAGCTGCTCAGAAGGGTTAGAGCAGTGGAGTTATCCAGCTGTACCAGCAGAGGTGTGTTGAAATCCCAGTCTTCCTGTGTAAAACTCACTGGAGGTGATGTGAGGATTTAACTCAGACACTTCATATAAAGCATGATCAGAGTACCTGGCAATAGAACTTACAAATGTTAGTGTTAAAAATGTTATTAAAATCCAAAGTGTTATATTCTTATTTCCTTTTAGTTTATACACAATATCATTCAAAGGCACTTGGAATAGACCAAGAAGAAGGCACTAAAGATTGTTTTAAGTGCTTTGTTTACCGTTACTCACTTGGATTTTCGGTGTCAGATGAGTTCTGATATACCCAAGGTTAATAGACAGCTGCCTCGAGGGTTTCTCTTTGGTAGAAATGGCCTTCACAAGGTTGTCATATTTTTGTGCTGGGCAGACCTTCTGTTCATGTGAGCTGCAGCACTGATTTTTAACAACTTGCTTTCTTTAGCTCAAAACATTTCACCTTTCTTTTGAATTCTGGAATGTGTGCAGTATAAACCGTCATCTACCAACATTAGTCTGAAATCTTAAGGTAAAGGAGAAAGAACAGTTACCCGCAAGCAGCTGATTGTAAACTTGATGCTGTGCCGTTGAGACTGGAATTTCTTCTCTTTTAGTGCGTTGTCCTGATTTTTTCTGTTTGCTCATTGCCTCTTCAAGGGGTCCTTCGTGCTTCATTATCATTCTTTATGATGTTGTCCCAGCTAAGTTTCTTCCATTTGCCTCGGGCTTTCCTTGTACTCCGTGCTCCTATTACATGTCTTGTCCACCAGCTGCTGTTTCTGCATGTTGATGGAGCAGCATTGCTCCTCCCCCAGCAGGGAGCCCAGTCCTGACACGCTGTTTGCACAGACGGCTTCTACACACACCTGTGCAGACACACACACACACACACACACACACACAGAGCTTCACACTAACACACGGTTTCTAGACACACGTGCACAAATACAGCTTCTACACACACACATGGCTTCTACACACACACACACACACACACACACACACTGCTTTTACACACACACGCATGGCTTCTACACACATACACACACGGCTTCTACACACACACACACACACACACACACACTGCTTTTACACACACACGCATGGCTTCTACACACATACACACACGGCTTCTACACACACACACACACACACACACTGCTTTTACACACACACGCATGGCTTCTACACACATACACACACGGCTTCTACACACACACACACACACACTGCTTTTACACACACACGCATGGCTTCTACACACATACACACACGGCTTCTACACACAAACACACACACACACACTGCTTTTACGCACACATGGCTTCTACACACATACACACATGGCTTCTACACACACACACGGCTTCTACACACACAGCTTCTACACACACATGGCTTCTACATACACACACACACACACTCGGCTTCTACACACATGGCTTTTACACACAGACACATGGCTTCTACACACACATGGCTTCTGCACACACACACGGCTTCTACACACACACAGCTTCTACACACACACATACACTGTGTTTGGCCCCCTCCTCCCTGGAAGGGGAGAGTTTTTCATTTGTCTGGGTGTGTGTGCACATATCTGTACAAAACAGATGTAACTGATGTGGATTTAATTATTTTTCTTAAATGGTACCGATTTACAGTATTTAAACCACTTAATTTGAATAAGACTCGTTCTTTCTAAATTTTAAAATATTTATCTGAAAAGCTTTTTTAACACCTTGATGTTCTGTGGCTTTTGTGGTCTCTGAGCTTTCCCTTAGCCAGCAGAGCCTGTGCTGCTGGTGGGCACTTGGGGAAGAGGCTGCGCTGGGCGGCAGGGCCGGTGGTGGGGCTGCCTGTGTCCGCCTGTAGCCCAGCGCCCGCTGTGGCCACGCTGCCTGCTCCCGCTGTGCGCTGGGGAGGCGCTGGGCTCGGCGGAGGATGCCGCGGGGAGAGACAGCTCTGAGGCTGTGCTGTGCTGCGCTTTCCGAGCTGGTCACCTCAGTGCTTCTCTTAACAGCACAGATAATTATCAACTAAAAGCTGGTTTCTGATTTTCAGAGTTTAGATGGTTTCTTTGTAGTTGTATACAGTTGTAACTACATGACTTCTGTGAAATGCAGCTTAAAAGAGCCTCACTGGTCTTGGGGTCCGAAGACTTGGTTCTAGTCCAAGTTTTGCTGCTTCACTAGAGAATTGACTCCAAGTCTTTAATGTCTGGGCCCTGCGATTCTGAAACTGGAGGTAATGAAGGGGAGCCCTTCCCATGCTTTATACAGACAGAAGTGATAGCATGTGAATATTCTTTTAAAAAGTTTAGGGAACAGGTCATGTTTATAATGATGGTAATATAATTTTCAGTTGTCCTATTTAAATCCTGAAAATAAAAAATAGAAGTGTTTTTTAAAGGTTGAGCATCAAGTTTTAATCTTGAACATTTTCTCCAGTCCTCAAATTGTTACCATGAAAAGGAATGATAAACTTCAATTTTATTATTACCCTCTTGCCATGTAACAACGCTTTGTTACAAAATCTCCATCTGCTGTGCCTGAAAAAGCAACAGAAAACCCGTACATTATATTATCTAAGTGATCTATTAAAAGATGAAATTTTAACCAACTTTATATCAGGAAACTATTAACAGAGGTACTTCAATCTCATAGCTTCAAATATGGAGAAAAAACAGGTAAAAAACCAAGATCTTATCCTGTAGTAAAAAATAAAAGTTTTGAGGTGATTTGAGAATTCTTTGTAGACAATGTGTTTAGCAAGCCAAACATGGTAAGTCAAATTAACCATCATTGAAATCCAATGGGGAGATACGCTGGAATTTTGTTTGCTGATTTTCCAAGGTTGAGAAGTTTTCATTTAAGTTAAAAGGCTTTGTTTTTCAACAGTTCTGTGAATGCTTGGCTTTTTAGTAACAAGGAGAATCGAGGGGGGTTTTACTCCATCATGTTAGAGGATCCTGTGGAGGGGAGACTTCAGGGGAGAGAGGAGAGGACAGCTGTGTTCCGTGCTGTCTATGAGGTGGGACACGGGCCTGGGAGAGTTCTTCACCTTAGGTTTGTGGAGCTCAGAGAAGACCTTTCCCAGTCACTCGACACAGATATCAGTGTTGGCACAGAGACCACGGTCCCTAAGCAGACGCTTCCACTGCCTCATTCTGAAGGATCCCAGAGTCCCTTGGGCTCGCGTAAGTTGACTTTCATGGCAGCTTCACTCGCTGCCAGAGGTGATTACAAAGAAAGCCCCGCTTTGTTTTTTGTCTGGAATGCCTTTCTGAGATTTCCAAAGGCCAGTTTATATATAAAAGGCTTCCTTGGTGGCTCAGTGGTGAAGAATCTGCGTGCACTGCAGGAGACACAGGCTTGATTTCTGGGTCTGGAAGATCCCCTGGAGGGGGAAATGGCAACCCATTCTGTATTCTTGCCTGGGAAGTCCCATGGACACAGGGTCACAAAAGAGTCGGACGTGCCTGAGGACTGAGCACACACACGTACTTAATGGAAGGAGAGGATGCAGCTGTTCTCCAGTGCAGTAGTGGGAGCAGAAGGCATGTTGATGACTGTAGAGGAAGCGAGCCCTGCCCGCATTAGGGTCAGGACTGTGTGTGGTACTGCTCTGGGTCTGCAGTGGTTCTGGTCTGGAAGCTACCTCCATGCCAGTGTTGGAGGATTGAAGCTGCAAGTTACCGTAGGTCCATGCAGTGTCATCAAATGCAGTCTGTCTGCCCCACCCACGTATACATAACACAATTTTATTTAAGAAAACTCTCATTGTATATACATTATTTTAAGCATATTTTTATTCATGCTTGCTGCTGCTGCTGCTAAGTTGCTTTAGTCGTGTCTGACTCTGTGCGACCCCATAGATGGCAGCCCACCAGGCTCCCCTGTCTCTGGGATTCTCCAGGCAAGAACACTGGAGTGGGTTGCCATTTCCTTCTCCAGTGCATGAAAGTAAAAAGTGAAAGTGAGGTTGCTCAGTCGTGTCTGACTCTTAGCGACCCCATGGACTGCAGCCCACCAGGCTCCTCTGTCCATGGGATTTTCCAGGCAAAAGTACTGGAGTGGGGTGCCATTGCCTTCTCCTTACTCATCCTTATAAGCATACAAAATGAATGATAGGGATTTTTTTATTGGGTATAATACACATTAAAATTTAACCATTTTAATCAGTTTTAAGTTTTCATGGCATTAAGTTCTTTCACATTTTTGTGTAGCCATCACTATCACATGTGGAAGGGAACTTTTATTTTTGTGTGGTTTGCATCTTTGGCAGGAATTTGTCACTTTTACAGTAAAAACTGAATTTAAGATTACAGTCTAAGACTTTGTTGTATCTCTGTGATACTGGACAAGTTTAACATTTTTTTGCCATCTGTAAATGAGGGTAGTTTTAGTACCTCTTTTATGGGCTTCCCTGGTGGCTCAGAGGTTAAAGCGTCTGCCTCCAATGCGGGAGACCTGGGTTCGATACCTGGGTCGGGAAGATCCCCTGGAGAAGGAAACGGTAACCCACTCCAGTATTCTTGCCTGGAGAATCCCATGGACGGAGAAGCCTGGTAGACTACAGTCCGTGGGGTCGCAAAGAGGCCGACATGACTGAGCGACTTCACTTTCTTTCCTTCTTTCACTTCACAGCATTATAATAAAGACTGGACAAGTGTATGTGTGTGTATTTGTATTTTTTCAGGCTTGGCACAAAGCAAACACTATACTGAGTGCTGACTCTTACTTTTATTAGTCACATATGTGACCCTAAGGCTGTGAAAGGTGAAATAAGACTTTGAAAACCAAATAAAGTGCCACATGTCATTTTACAGATTAGATAATGTATTACTAAGTACTGATCAGGGTTTAGACTTCAAAGTATAAAGAAATTAGTATCCTTAGTGGCATATAATGTACTGCTTCAAACAGATTTAAAATTTCTGAAGGACGTACAGTTTATAAAAGAATGAAAATAGATTATTTGCTTGTAGTAGATGAACGTCTTTGTTCTCACATATCACATCCTGAGCTTACTGGTGCTGTGTAAGTCATCTGACATGTTCTGTGGCAAAAAATCAGTTGACAGCATTTCTCCCGATTCACTGAAAATAATAATAGTAATAATAATGTTAATAGTATTTTCTAACACTTAAAATTTTTTGAAATATAAATTTTTCCTGATTGTTACAGTGTTTGCTGTTACGTAAAACAGCAACAAATTTTAACTGAAAAACTGAGAGTAGTTATTTAGGCTCAACTTGTCGGGTTTTTCTTTTCTTTTTTTTTTGCTTTTCTTCCTCTTGGTCATGGTTTGTTCTGGAGGACATATGCTTCTGTTTGTGAGGTTAATTTGCTTGTGATGTGGTCGTGTTTCCTGCAATCGCAGTGCTTCCTTGTTGGTGTGGTAGAGTGAACGAGCCTGATGAGGTGGTTTCCCCGTCCTCCGCTCTGCAGCTTAGGAGTGCAGGCACCACTGACATGGGCGGTGTTGCCACTTGAGTTTCGTTACTGAGTTGTGGATGCCGCAGGCAACGTGTTCTTTTGTTTGTGTTTTTAACCTAGGAAACCCTGTCTTTCTAAAGTACGTTACTTGTGGTTCATTCACCGCTCTGTCTGACGTGTACTCTCTGATGTGCTGCGCTGGTAGTGGGCTGAAAGACATGCAGTAGCTCTTTAAAGAGGTCTAATTTCAAAATGCATGTTGCCGTTTTGAATGAGCTAGAAATGGGGAATATACTGTCATGTGTAAATCGTGTTTGAATTTTACATCATGGTTGTGTGTTAGCTTAAAGTTCTGTATATTATAAATTAGTAGTAGTCTGTGCATTGTTTTATTGCTTGATCTTTAAATTGTCCATAGTGCTTGATAGAGATCTAACATATGTAACACATAAACATGTATACGCTGAATATTTCTTTCTTATTGCTCTGATAATGTTATATCACTGAAAATGATTGAGAAATATTTGCAGTTGGTCTCTTCCAAACTAACCTTTCATGGTTTTCATACAGTTCTACAAATTAAGTAGTAAAGATTATTGTGACCCTTTATTCCTTGAAATTAATGATGAGTTGTTTCCCTGAAGCTTAAACGTGGAAACGGGGAAATAAAAGATACAAATTTCCATAGTTACACTTCAAGAAAGAGAAGAAATCTATGAGTTCCTGTGGGTTGTGATAGAAATACCCAGTATGTGGTAGAGCTTCCATTAAATTTGCCAGATATTTGAAGTCCTACTGTATGCAAGACGTCCATCCACCTCATTTTGAAGAGGTTTTAGAAGATACCTGTGTGCCTTTGAGACATGTATGGTTCATCAGAGAGATCAAATGAGATTGTTGTTGCTGTTCAGTTGCTCAGGCGTGTCCAACTCACTGTGACCCCATTGATTAAGGCACACGAGGCTTCCCTGGCCTTCACCATCTCCTGGAGCTTACTCAAACTCAAGTCCATTGAGTTGGTGATGCCATCCAACCGTCTCATCCTCTGTCGTCCCCTTCTCCTCCTGCCTTCAATCTTTCCCAGCGTCAGGGTCTTTTCCAAGGAGTCAGTTCTTTGCATCAGGTGGCCAAAGTATTGGAGTTTCAGCTTCAGCATCAGTCCTTCCAATGAATATTCAGGACTTATTTCCATTAGGATTGACTGGTTGGATCTCCTTGCTGTCCAAGGGACTCTCCACAATCTTCTCCAACACCACAGTTCAAAAGCATCCATTCTTCTGCACTCAGCTTTCTTTAGAGTCCAACTCTCACATCTGTACATGAATACTGGAAAAACCATAGCTTTGACTAGACCTACCTTTGTTGGCAAACTAATGTCTCTGCTTTTTAATATCCCGTCTAGGTTGGTCATAACTCTCCTTCCAAGGAGCAAGCGTCTTTTAATTTTGTGGCTGCAGTCACCATCTGCAGTGATTTTAGAGCCCAAGAAAATAAAGTCCATATCACTGTTTGCATTATTTCCCCGTCTATTGCCATGAAGTGATGGGACCAGATGCCATGATCTTAGGTTTTTGAATGTTGAGTTTTAAGCCAACTTTTTCGCTCTCCTTTTTCACCTTCATCAAGAGGCTCTTTAGTTCCTCTTTATTTTCTGCCATAAGGGTGGTGTCATCTCTGTATTTGAGGTTATTGATATTTCTCCTGGCAGTCTTGATTCCAGCTTGTACTTCATCCAGCCCGGCATTTCTCATTGTGTACCCTGCATAGAAGTTAAATAAGCAGGGTGACAGTATACAGCCTTGATGTACGCC
Source organism: Bos javanicus (assembly GCF_032452875.1). Taxonomy (NCBI): domain Eukaryota; kingdom Metazoa; phylum Chordata; class Mammalia; order Artiodactyla; family Bovidae; genus Bos; species Bos javanicus. The sequence goes on from NC_083876.1 coordinate 10,067,359, forward strand.
TTTTCTCAATTTGGAACCAGTCCGCTGTTCCATGTCCAGTTCTAACTGTAGCTTCTTGACCTGCATACAGATTTCACAGGAGGCAGGTAAGGTCACCACCTTGGCACCGTTGGCAATTTGATCTCTGTTTCTCTGCCTTTTCTAAATCCAGCTTGAACATCATTAAGTTCTCAGTTCATGTACTGTTGAAGCCTGCTTGGGGAATTTTGAGCGTTACTTTGCTTGCATGTGAAATGAGTGCAATTGCACGGTAGTTTGAGCATTCTTTGGCATTGCCTTTCTTTGCGATTGAAATGAAAACTGACTTTTTCTAGTCCTATGGCCATTACTGAGTTTTCCACATTTGCTGGCATATTGAGTGCAGCACTTCAACAGCATCATCTCTTAGGATTTGAAATAGCTCAGGTGGAGTTCCATCACCTCCACTAGCTTTGTTTGTAGTGATGTTTCCAAAGTGACTCTGTACTCTAGGATATCTGGCTCTAGGTGAGTGATCACACCACCATGATTTTCTGGGTCATTAAGATCTTTTTTGTATAGGTCTATGTTTTCTTGCCACCTCTTCTTAATATCTTATGTTTCTGTTAGGTCCATATCATTTCTGTCCTTTTGTACTCATCTTTGCTTGAAATGTTACCTTGATATCTCTCATTTTCTTGAAGTGATCTCTAGTCTTTCCCATTCTGTTGTTTTCCTCAATCTCTTCGTTGTTCACTTAAGAAGCCTTTCTTATCTCTCCTTGCTGTTCAGTGGAACTCTGCATTCAGGTGGGTATATCTTTCTTTCTCGCCTTTGCCTTTCACTTCTCTTCTTTTCTTAGCTATTTGTACGGCCTTCTCGGACAGCCATTTTTCCTTTTTTCATTTCATTTCTTGGCCATGGTTTTGATCACCACCTCCTGTATAATATCATGAACCTCCATCCATAATTCTTCAGGCACTCTATCAGATCTAATCCCTTGACCACTGTATGATCATAAGGAATTTGATTTAGGTCATAGGTTAATGGCCTGGTGTTTTCCCCTAATTTCTTCAATTTCAGTCTGAATTTGGCAATAAGGAGCTCATGATCTGAGCCACAGTCAGCTCCCGGTCTTGTTTTTGCTGACTGTAGTATAGAGCTTCTCCACCTTTGACCTCAAAAAATATAATCAATCTGATTTCGGTGTTGACCATCTGTTGATGTCCATGTGTAGGTACGTCTCTTGTGTTGTTGGAAGAAGGTGTTTGCTATGACCAGTGTGTTCTCTTGGCAAAACTCTGTTAGCCTTTGCCCTGCTTCATTTTGTACTCCAAGGCCAAATTTGCCTGTTACTCCAAGTATCTCTTGACTTTCTACTTTTGCATTCCAATCCCCTCTGATGGAAAGGACTTTTTTTTTCCAAAATGAGATTGGAAGCTGTTAAAGTAGAAGCTTGATTGGGATGTAAGTCCCCGGAGATGGGGTTGTGATGTTCTAAGGTCTTCCTCGAGGTTGTACCTACAGAGGACTGAGCTGTGGCCGGGTCCCATTCCCTGAAACCCCGGTCTCACAGCTCTCTGCCCTGCATCCCACCTGAGCCCCTACTTCACACCTTGTAAGTTCTGGGCTGCCATGAGGAGGGGATATGGGAGCTGTGAGGGTGAGCAGGCGGCTGATCTGGGGCCATTGCTGAAGGTCACTATGTCTGAATAAAGAAAGGATTTATTTCAGTGTTTTGTGATACTTCCTACAGAATCAGTATGTAGAGTACATTTGTTTTCTTTCTATCCCTTATATAACTTTAAATTTTAACATTTCAGGAATTTAAAGTCATTAATATTTACTTCCAAGGTTAGGTAAACATGATATGAACTACTATTGGAAACACACATGCGTGCCTTTATGAAGAGGCAGCGTTTGCAGGAAGGTGGTGTCAAATCCCAGCTTAGCTGGTTCCCTCAAAAGTGGGTCTGTCTCATCTAGTCCTATATAGTTATGGGGATTAGATGAATTAATATATGTAAAGTACTCAGAACAGCACCTTACATGTAAGGAAGCATCAGGACACAGAATAGTGTGAATAGTGTAGTACCACTGGTGAAAAGGGGGTTTGCATACATACCTAGAAACCAGTGGGTAAAGACTGTTTCTTTGAGAACAAACAAAACTGAAAGTGGTTTCTTTGGGAAAGAGGGTATAGCCTGGGTAAGAGGTGGGCATATATATATATTTGTTTGTTTTTTTTAAAGGAGGGCATATATATTTTGTTGTTAACATTCTGAACTTTGCTTTTAACTATATGTTAAGTTTTAGAATAATGCCATGTTCCAGGTACTTTTAAGACATTCTAGAACCTTTAGGACGAGACTCTGTGCTCTTTTCAGATGGGCCTGCTGAGGCGCCGGTGACCAATGGGAGTGCAGTCGTGGGGCCAGCCCTGAACGATGACCTGGACATCTTTGGACCGATGATCTCTAACCCCTTACCTGCAACTGTCATGCCTCCGGCTCAGGTATTGTGTGGGAGTGTGCTTTTACAGGATCACTATGTATTTCCTTCTTGGAAAGTTTCCATTTTGAATTGTTTCTGATTTGAAAGCCTCCTGATCTTTATTTAGGCCAGGAGTTGGCAAGCTAAGCCTGTAGCTTGTTTTTGCAGACAAAGTGTGATTGGAACACAGCCACTCCTTTTACTTAGGCATTGTTTGTGGCTGCTTTCCACGGCAGAAGCAAGTTGAGAATTTGCAGCTAGGTAGTAGTAGATACTCTGTGACCCACAAAGCCTAAGTAGTCATCCCCTGAAGTTTGTTGACTCTTACTTTTTAGACAGACAGAGTTTAGAATGAGTAAGTGGGGAAAGTCGAACTGTTTCAGCCTTGCCCGTGATCCACAGGGTACTTCCATAAGAGGTTTTGAACTGTGGGTATGTGAACATGTCCTAAAAGCCAGTTGTCTTTTTCTCCTGCTCCTGTCGATCCAGCTCTGGACAGTGTTTCCTTCTGTTTTGTAAATAAGTTCATTTGTGTTCATTGGTGCAGGAAAACCCAGAACAAGAAATTCTAGCAAACTCAATACTCATATTCTTTTTTTAATGAAGACAAACACATGATTTTTTAGCAAGTGTTCCTTACTTTTTAATTTTTATGATTTTTTAAAAATTAGAAGACAATATTAGTGATCAAGATTTTTTAAAAGTACCAATGATTAAGAAATTTTGACTTACCTTCTTAACATTACATGGGATTTCATGTTTTTTTCTTTTTTTTTTTTGCCTTTATTCTTTTTTTAAAAAAATTAAACTATAGTTGATTTACAATGCTGTGTTAGTTTCAGGTTTATGGCAGAGTGATTCAGTTATATATATATGTTGTTTTTCAGATTCCTTTTCCTTACAGGTTATTATAAAATATTGAGTATCGTTCCCCATGCTGTACAGTAGGTCCTAGATGTTATCTGTTTTATACATAGTACTGTGTGTGTGTGTTAATCCCAAACTCCTAATTTATTCCTCCCCTTCTCTTTCCCTTTGGGTGACCGTAAGTTTGTTTTCTGTCTGTGAGCCTATATTTCTGTTTTGTAAATAAGTTTCTGTTTTGTAAATGAACTTCTTTCTTATAAGTTCATGTGGAATGAACTTATTCCACATATAAGTGGTGTCATATGGTACTTGTCTTTCTCTGTCTGACTTACTTCACCAGTGGCATTATTTCATTCTTTTTAAAGGCTGAGTAGTATTCCATTGGGCCTCCCTGGTGGCTTGGAGAAGGAAATGGCAACCCACTCCAGTATTCTTGCCTGGAGAATCCCAGGGACGGGGAGCCTGGTGGGCTGCCATCTGCGGGGTTGCACAGAGTTGGACACGACTGAAACGACTTAGCAGCAGCAGCAGCAATATTCCATTGGGCCTCCTTGGTGGCTTGGTGGTAAAGAATCCACCTGCCAATGAATGAGACACAGGTTTGATCCCTGGGTCAGGAAGCTCCCCTGGAGAAGGAAATGGCAACCGACTCCAGTACTCTTGCCTGAGAAATACCATGGACAGGGGAACCTGGCAAGCCATAGTCCATGGGGTTGCAGAAGAGCTGGACATCATTTAACAACTAAACAACAACAAATACTCCATTGTATATACGTACCACATCTTTATCCATTCATCTGTTGATGGATGTGTAAGTTGCTTCCATGTCCTGGCTATTGTAAATAGTGCTGGGGTGCATGTATGTTTTCTAATTATGGTTTTCTCTGGATATATGCACAGGAGCGGAATTGCTGGATCATGTGGTAGTTCTATTTTTAGGTTTTAAAGGAGCCTCCGTACTGTTCTCCATAGTGGCTGCAATTTACATTCCTGTTAACTGTGTAGATGATGGTGGTGGTTTAGTCACTAAGTCGTGTCCAACTCTTTGCAACCCTGTGGACTGTAGCTTGCTAGGCTCCTCTGTCCATGGGATTTCTCAGGCAAGAACCTGGAGTGCATTGCCATTGCCTTCTGCAGGGGGTCTTCCCAACCTAGAGGCTGAACCCGCCTCTCCTGCCTGTCAGGCAGATTCTTCACCACCGAGCCACCTGGGAAGCCCCAGCGGTGCAGAAGGGCTCCCTTTTCTTTGCGCCCTCTCCAGCATGTATTGTTTGTAGGCTTTTCGATGACGACCATTTTGACTGGAGTGAGGTGATACTTCATTGTAGTTTTGATTTGCATTTCTCTTAATTAGTTATGTTGAGCATTTTTTCATGTGCTTTTTAGCCATCTGTATATCTTCTTTGTAGAAATGCCTATTTAGATCTTCTACCCATTATTTTTTAATTGGGTTGTTTTTTATATTGAGATGTTTGTATATTTGAAGATTTAATTCCTTGTCAATCACATCTTTTTTTTTAGAATTATAAATTGTTAAATACTTTAAATTTTTTTTTCAGCTTTATTGAAATGTAATTGAAAAGATTCCTACCACCAACTTAACTTATCCATCATCTTAAAAATTTAATTTTGTTGAAAATCCCTAAAATCTACTCTCATCAAATTTCATTTATTCAGTACAGTATAATCACCTATGTTATGCCTTAGATCCTCAGGGCTCATTGATCTTATGACTATAAATTTGTTCCCTTTTATTTCCCTTCCTCCTGCGCCACTGGCAACCACCATTCTTCTCTGTTTCTATGGGTTTGCCTTTCTTGTTTATTTTAAAGACTCCACATATAAGTGATAACATGCAGTGTTGTCTTTAAGGTGAAATATGTAAACTTTCAGGAACATGGGTTACTTTTAAGCATACAGCTTAAGATTTAAAATTTTTCCTTTTCTGTAGAAAACCTGAGCCAAATGGGAATTGGACAGAAAGTATTACCAAGGAAGAACTCATGTCTTATTAAGACTAAAGACATATGTTTTTGTTACACATATTATCATTATGATAGTCATTGTATAATTAACCACTAGAATTGAGCGAATAGATTTCTTAGGACTCATTAGTTTAAGTGCAGCATTACTGTTTATTTTCAGAAACAATAGCTTTATTTTATGGCTTTGTCCCCTCTCCTCCCTCCCCCAGCCGAGGACAGGAGGAACTGAGTGTTGCTAGTACTGTTTCAGTTAACGTTCACGACCTTGTGAATGTGTGCAGGTGAGGGGATGTGTGGTAGTGAAAAATCGTCTAAGGCTAATACCGTAGCTGTGCAAGCGTGAAAAGTAGTTTCTTTTGGTCTAGCGTGCTCGGCGGGTAAGAGCTGCCTTGCCCCTCCCGGCCGAGGCCCCGTCCAGAGTTAGAGCAGGTGCAGGCTGGAGCAGGCTCCCTGTGCGGTGTGAGCCCAGCCGCGGGTGTGGCTCCCCTCTGCCCAGGGTGGGCAGCGTGAGCCCAGCTGCAGGCGCAGCTCCCCTCTGCCCGGGGTGGGCTGCATGACCCCGGCCGTGACGTGGCTCCTCTGTGCCCGGGGTGGGCAGTGTGAGCCCGGTCGCGGGTGCGGCTCCTCTGTGGCCAGGGTGGGCAGCGTGAGCCCGGCCATGGGCGCAGCTCCCCTCTGCCTGGGGTGGGCGGCGTGAGTCTGGCTGTGGGTGCTGCTCCCCTCTGCCCGGGGTGGGCGGCGTGAGTCCGGCTGTGGGCGCAGCTCCTCTCTGCCCGGGGTGAGCGGCGTGAGTCCGGCTGTGGGCGCCGCTCCCCTGTGCCCGGGGTGGGCAGAGTGAGCCCGGCCGTGACGCGGCTCCCCTGTGCCCAGGGTGGGCGGCGTGAGCCCGGCCGTGACTCGGCTCCTCTGTGCCGGGGGTGAGCGGAGTGAGCCCTAGCCTTCAGGCTCAGGCTGTCTGCCTCTGTAGTTGGAGGAAACAGGGTGGGTTGTTAAAGCCACACCTAATTCTTTTTATGGAATACTGTTTTTGGACCAAAGTTATGCTCGTTTTATTGATTCCTCTAAAATAATTGTATACACAGAATCATCTTCCGTTCAAACTACATGTGAAGACTAATCCAGACATGGTTTCAAAATGATGTCTTTAAAAATCCGGGGAGGGAGGGGTGAGTTCAAGCACATGTTTTATGCACAGGCTGTACGTAGTCTCCTAATTTGGTGGGTTCTGAACCCCATCTTCTTTCAGTCCCGATTTTCCGAGTGTGGTACGAATTCTGGTCAGTTACCCTTATGTGAGTATGTGCTGGGCTGGATTCCCGACAGCTCTCCATTTGGCTGTGGGGTCTTCCCTGAGGGGCTGGGAGCCCTCAGCTGACCCAAGAGTCCACGTGTATTTCAGGTTGAGAGGAGTCATTCCAGTGTCCCCAGAGGAGACATGTGGAACCCACCCCTCACCTGTCCTGTCTGTAATATACACGTCCCCACAGCATCTAGACCCAGGCACCGTGGTTTGGCTTGGCTCCAGATCCAAAGAGCCTTTGGCTGGAGTCCTGCGGCCTCCAGAAGTGCACGCTGACTGTCAGCCTTGTCCTCCTTTACCTTGGAGTGGTCGTGCCAGCTCGTGGAGCCCCTCAAGCAAACAGCAGTGGGAAGGCTTACTAGCCAGGCTGCTTGGTGCGGCTCTGCTTAGCCTGCATCCACACGGAGGCAGGCATTCATCAGAAGAAATGTCTGTGTCTGGAGCAGGAGGCTGCTCTAGTGTGAGACGCAGTCGTGGCCTCCCCAGCACTTTGGGTGTTCTCATAAGTGTGTACCCTCCTTGGGGAATAGACCTCAGGGTTTGGGGCAGGTTCTCAGATTTGAACAGAAACTAAGATGGAAGATCTAGTGGATTAGATTAGATTCATAAAAATACCATGATGTTGCTTTTGAAAAACAAAACTTTTTTTCCCCCCAAAGACAACAAAATCAGTCATGTGGGACCGTCTTGCAGTCTTGCTGTAGCTGTAGAAATGTTCTTTATTCTAAGGGATGCCCATTCCTTTGAAGCAGAAACAGAAACTAACAGAAACTAGGATGGAAGATCACTCAGGGAGGTGGTTGCTCTGTTATCTAGCAATGTGAACAGTTGACGCACCATTGTGCAGAGCGCGCCTTGTGGTCCCCAGGCTCAGCTTCGAGGCCGCTCCTCTCCCCAGGCCCCAGGGAGAGCGTGGGACGGTGGCGTGATAGTCTAGGGCCTGTGGGAGCTGTGAGGCCCGCACTCTCAGCCCTGCCTTCTGCTGCTGCATTGGTGCTGCATGTGTATTTGATTCAAGCCCACTGTTACATTTGAATCCCATCATGTTTGATTTCTTACACATTTCAGATCTTTTGCAAAGATACATGGTTTTTTCCTATCTTAAAATTCTTGCTTAATTTGTTAATAATAGATTGAAAATACTGTTCTCTTTAAGTTAGCTATGAGCATGGATAGTAGTTTATTGGGAGGTTTTTTAGCGAAGACATTAAATGTTTGATTTTTTAAAAAATTCAAGCCAAATCATAGATATGATTTAACTTCTGTTTGCTGCTCACCTTATTTTATAATTTGAGAAGACGTATCCAGTTTTTACTAGCCTTCATAGATTTCTTTGAAACTCTTCATATCTAAGTCAATTCCTTATATACAAATGTGATTATTGTATAGATGATTAAAATGAGGTATCAGTTGTGGCTGTGTATTACTGTGTGTGTATGTGCAAGATATAGGAGATTAAGTGAAAATTTTTGTTTTGTGTTAAATGTCCACATGTTTATTTGTATTTATTTGTACTTACCCCTGTCCATAGCAAGACTTCCCTGGTGGCTCAGACACTAAAGCGTCTGCCTACAATGCGGGAGACCTGGATTCGATCCCTGGGTCGGGAAGATCTCCTGGAGAAGGAAATGGCAACCCACTCCAGTACTCTTGCCTGGAAAATCCCATGGACAGAGGAGTCTGGTAGGCTACAGTCCATGGGGTCGCTAAGAGTCGGACACGACTGAGTGACTTCACTTTACTTCACTTCTGTCCATAGCAGAATGCAAAGTGTCAGGGAGAGTGTAGGTGGTTGCACATTTGCTGTTCCTCATTTCTGGGTAGTCTGGAAACATTCTAATGTTGTGGTTAAAATGGATTAGATTAGGTTCATAAAAATATCATGATGTTGCTTTAGAAAAACAATACTTTTTTTTCCCCCGAGAGATGACAAAATCAGTCATTACAGGAATGTCCTGCAGTCTTCTATAGCTATAGAAATGTTCTTTATTCTAAGGGATACCCATTCCTTTGAAGCAGTAGTTGCTGCAGGAGATGCCCAAACATCTCCCAGGAATCCTGGTCGTCGGGCAGCACCACATGCCTATTGTTGAAGCCGCTGTGGCCAGGATGTGATGGAAAGTTCTGCATCAGAGGTTCTGTCTACTTCATTTACATTTTCAGGTTCAAAACAGGAGGTGTCAGCCCCTTATCCTGCTTGTTGGTCTTGCCTGGGCTCGGGAGTGATTCTCTTCAGTGTCACCGTTTTACCTTCTGCGTTTGTTTAGTTTCTAATTTCACAGCTTCATTTGGATGCCAAGGAATGGGTGAGCTCTGGTTTGTGATGTGGAATTCGACAGCCTGTTTTGGTATCTGTCTCAGGGGACGTCCTCTGCACCAGCAGCTGCCACTCTGTCTGCAGTGACATCTGGGGATCTGGATCTGTTCACTGAGCAAGCTGCAAAGTCAGAAGAGGTGGCCAAGAAGCAGCTCTCCAAAGACTCCATCTTGTCTCTGTATGGCGCCGGGGCCATCCAGCAGCAGGGTGCTCCTGGTAATTCATCGAAACCTGCCTTCAGTGCAGCCGTTGCGGTTTTAGAATGTCAATGATGTTTCTTCCTGTTTGTCCTGTGTAATGAGTGCTTCTGTTGTTGCAGTTTGCACAACTACAAAACTGACATGAAAGAAGCATTAGGAAATAGAAGGCATATACAGGATGCACAAAACTTTATTCATTTGAGATTAACAGCTTGGTGTCATATTACTTAATATTGTTTCACAAGCCTTACAGGAAATGGATTATCTTTGAAGAATTATTTAAGCTTGATTTGCATGAAGCTTATAACTGTACACTGTGGTATTTTTTCTATAAGTTAAGCAGTAAGTCTGAGATAACACATGAAATCAAAAGAACTCTGAGATTTTTTAAAAACATAATTATAAAGAAATACTAGCATGGTAAGATTTACTGTTTGCAGTTTTAGTCTGTCATTTCCTCTGAAATAACAGGCTGCATTTCACATGTGAACTGAAATTATATGACATCCCAGCTGCCTCCATTAAAACCAGATGCCGTCAGGTCTGACTGTTTATCTGGTCGTGAGAGATGAGCGTGCAGAGCAGCAGCAGCCCCTGCTGTGTCGTCTGGTCTTCACAGTGGGCATGTTATGTGGCTGCTGCACAAGATTCATCCACTCTAATTTGCTCAGGCTCGTAGCTGATTTGTCTGCTTTCTGGAAGTAACCGGCCCTGAGGGTGTAAGGTGTGAGCTGGCCTGAGCTGTAGGAGCAGCCAGACCGGAATTAAAGTTTTTGCCATGGGCAGTTTAGAGCTGGTCATCCTTTGTCTGTGCTCATTGAGGGCAGCAGTGTGCAATATCTCAGTTGTCTCATGCGTTTTCTTTGCTTGGTTCTTCTGCTGCAGGTGTGTTTATGGGACCCACGAATCTACCGTTTACCTCACAAGCACCGGCTGCGTTTCCAGGCTTCCCGTCCATGGGCGTGCCTGTGCCCGCGGCGCCTGGCCTGGTGGGCAGCTCACTGGGGCCAAGCGCGGGCATGATGGTGGGCGTGCCGGTGCCCAATGGCTTCATGGGCAGCGCACAGACTGCTGTGATGCCGCTGGCGCAGGGTGTGGTCGGGCCCCCAGGGATGGTCGCTCACTTGGGCGCAGCCCAGGGGAAATTTGGCCTGCAGCCAGCTCCGCAGAGCCCATGGAACCTCCCCCAGGTAGGCACTACCCCCCAGCCTCTCCAGAGTCAGACCAGGTCTATCTGGTCAACGGGTTTGTTTGTTTTTAACTTGTAACAATCTGGCAGAAAGAATTGAGTAGGGAGAATGTTATAAAAGGTCAAAACTGTCTCAATAGATAGACAAATGAGCTGCCATTGCTCCTGTATTTAGAACATTCTGTAGAGAATGTTGCGTAGTTTTTCATTTCCGATTCCAGCACAGCTGTAACTGTTGAGTGTCCATATTTGTTTGTGTAACAGCTAGACGTTATCTTGGGCATTTTTTGAAATTAGCGTGCCGAGCCTTAACCCAGCTCCCTGAGAGGGCGTTTATGTCAACAACTTAGACCAATTTATTTTCGCTAATAATTTCAAGGGTTCTTGGTAACTTCCACAAATTAGGGAAAAAAAAACCCAGTCTTGCATTCTCACAGCACTATTTCTGAGAGATCTAGGCTGTTCTCCATGGCTACTGTGCATGGATGTATAAAGAATCTTTTTGTTTAAATGTGTTTGTAGAGTTGTATTTCTTATATTATAATCACATTTATGTTTAAAAAGAATACCCACTAGTTCAGGAATTCCCGTAAGATACAAGCAAATCCTTATTTGTGTCCTACATCTCATGTTTCAAGATCCCATTTCTGCCTGTTAGTTAAGAGCCAGGAGATGGCATTTTAGTGTTTCCTCTTTCAAATCCATTCTGACTTCTCTCTGGCTCCATAGACAGAGACCTCAGATGTAGGTTCATCTCCCACCCTTCTTTGTATGCTTCCTGTTTGATGTTCCTCTAGTATTTGGCTGCCCTTGATTTCTGTTCTCTGCAGATTCAGAGAATAGGACTGTATATAGTGATTTTTAATTAACATTAGCAAAATCACTGTATAGCCCATGAATATTCCAAGTAATTTTTACTATCACTGTTTAAAGGAGTGTTTATATGACATTGATCTCTGCTGTCTGGGCATTTCAAAAATTGTAAGTACCAAATGTCAGTAAGAGCCTTTGTGTGGCCAGAATGCTGGTGCAGACCCTGCTCAGGTTAGAGTGGCCTCTGAACCCGGGTGGTGGGCCGGGGCTTCCCTGCATTATTTCCAGGTGTGCCGAAGGGGATGCTCTGCTCCAGCACTCTCTGGCGGCATCTGCAGGCCATGGCAGGAGGGTTAAGACATCGTTTAGCACCTGGGAAGAAGTGACCTGCCCCTCTATGATGCTTCATTGGTGACGTGGTTAATATTACTGTCTTTGAGGAACTGTAGACAAATTAACTTTATTAATACAGTTCCACCCTGAGCACAGGTTTTGAATCCACTGTACTTTGTGGTAAATCTCCTTGCCTTTCCTTCACTCCGCATCCGTCTTAGAAGTGAGAAGGAGAAGGCTCAGGAGGCTTGAGCTGCCCTGGTGGTGCTAGTGGTGAAGAATCCACCTGCCAGTGCAGGAGACAGGGGTTCAGTCCCTGGGATGGGAAGATCTCTAGGAGGAGGGCATGGCAACCCACTCCAGTATTCCTGCCTGGAGAATCCTATGGAGAGAGGAGTCTAGTGGGCCACCGTCCATGGGGCCGCAAAGAGTCAGACACGACTGAGCGCGGGAGGCTTATTATGTACACTTACGACTCCAGTCGTATGTGTACACACAAAAAGCAGGTGAAACTCCAGTCTGGAAGAAAAGTACATGTAATCCTGCACCTCTTGTCATATAATGTAAATTAATTTTAGATACTTACGTAGCAAAAGAAAAATATGCTTTATGACTTTTTAATATTTAGAAAGTATATTGAGGTATTTAAGACTTGAGTAACAGGAGAACAGTTGCCATCATATACAATTCATAATTTTGGAGTATTTTACTTTTAAACATTTCCTTAGTCTTTAGTAGTTAAAGCACTCTCTTCTAGTGTAGTTGAAAGTTGGAGTAGTGTATTCAGATACGAATTCAAAGATTGCCTTGGTACTTTTTCACTTGTGGTTCATCTTTGGGGGACAAGAAATTGAGTCCAGAAAGTGAATAAATATAAACTGATTTGAGATTACTTGATGGGCAGGGCTAACGTGTGGAAGGAAATGGGAGGCCAAGAGAAAGCATTGTGTGGTCGTCTGCTTTTACCCCAGGGCTTGGATTGCTTTTCACATGGATGAAAAGTACTTAGAATGGTTATTACACTTCCGAGTCTGACTGTGTCAGCTTCAGGTAAAGGCTGCCTCTGGGAAAACAGGCTGGCCGTGAACAGTGTGCAGCGGCGGCTGAAGAAACAACAACTGAAGTGAAGGCTTTTCTGTGTTCGCAGGTGAACCAGCAGATGGCTGGCCTGAGCTTGGGTGGCGCGGCCTCGGCAGCGGGCTTCGGGCAGCCGCCCAGCACCTCGGCGGGGGCTGCGGGCTGGCCCGGGGGCTCGTCGGGGCAGACGCTCAGCACGCAGCTGTGGAAGTGAGCCCCCGCCAGCATTCCTGCTCAGACACGCCCGGTTCCCCTGTCCATTCATGTACATACATGTTTTTTTCTTTTCCCCCATTTGTTCATATTAAGAGTTACCTGATTGACCGTGTTGGTCTGTACTGATTGAATTTGCTGTGGTGAAAAGCAGGTTGAGAAACCGTTCCATGTCAAGGGCAGCTTTGCTCACAATTCCCAGAATTTCGCAGACACAGTCTCTGGGAAGCTGCTCAGTCAACATGCATAATCAGTTTCCCTCTTGATGAAATTATAGCTCTCATGTTTGCATATAAGGGAAGTAGTTATCATGTTAGTAATACCTCTAACAGTATGAGCCCCACCCCCAGATTAGCCAGTAATCCTGTAGGAAGGTACTGTATGATCAAATGTTTAATCATATAAATAGAATGAATGTCAATGTATCACCGAGCACTGTTTTCTAGTGTATCCAGACTCTTTTATGTCACATTCACCTCACTGTGCTGTTGTTATGATGTGCTTAACAGGGAACGTGGTTAGTGAAAGGAAGATAAACCTGGATGTTATGACATGACTTAGTTTAACACATGTTTGAAGAAGTCAGATTTTACCTGCCTTCCTTGGAAGTGGGGTCTTTTCCTATGTATACACAGTCCTAGCAAGAGACCTTTCTCCACACTGGATCCAAACAGGGTAACTGAACAAGCCACTCGTCCTTGAGGTGTATCCAGGTTTATGACAGTGATTGTGTTTACATTTTATGGTGCCTAGTACTGACAAATGTCATATCCCTGTATTAAACAGATGAATCCATAGACCTTTTTTTGTGGGTTTTATTTCCTGTGACGTATACTGCCACCAACCTGACAAAAATTACTTCACGTTGCAAAGTCACAAATTGGGAACATATTGTTGACAAAATACTTGTCATCTGTTTCAAAAATCTGTTCAGTTCTAACCAATTATAAGGCCAAACAAGGGGAATACAAGTCAGATTCTCAGAGTGGTACCCTGCGTGCCCTCAGCTGTACTGTACAGAGACTGTCCAGGTCATAGGGGAACATGCAGAACAAATGGAGGCAGGAGCCGAGTCTGCGCCCGCTGCCCCCCACGCCCGAGGCGCAGGGCAGCCCCGTCACACCTCAATCGTCACGGTGTCCAAGTGGTACTTGGGCTCGTTGGCGAGGTTCACCTTCTCCGTCCGAGTGTGCCACACGAGGACCTGGGGAGGAGACCTGGTGGGTAGGCATGCTCAGGCAGGCACACAGCAAGGGCAGGGGCGGGGGAAGGTGGCACAAGTGAAGGGAGTACCTTGGTGCAGTTATTTGCTTTTGGTTCCAGTTCTTCAACGGTCGTGATCTGCCTCAAAAAGTCAGATTCCTGCATCCCCGGCTGGGACCCACGGCGCTTGAATACAGCTTTGGGGTTGGACAAGATGACCTGAAGGCTTACAGCAAATCCTTTGTAAGAAAAGTTAAAAAAAAAGTTTAAGATACTGGTGTACTTAAAGAAAATATATATATATATATCTGGTCACGTCAGAAGTTGTTTTTTCAGTACATATTTTGAGCCAAGTCTTGGTTCACAGAGTTGAACCAGAGCGTTACCTGCGTGACAGTCTCAGAAGGACAGTCTGCCATTGCACCAGAGTCTGCTGCCCCGATCAGGGTCTGTGCCAGGGTTGCGGAAGGCCAACTGTAAAGTATGAAGTCTGCTCTGTTGATAAGATAGAGGGTGCAATTCATGGAGGTCGTCACACCTCCACTTTCACCCTGTGGGAATGACTGAGGCCTGAACGCAGCTGAAAACCACACAGACTGCCCGTCCCTGGGGGAGTCCCTACCCTACGTGACCTCTGACACCTCCCTGTGTCCCTACCGAAGCCAGCACTGCTCTGATGGCCCTTGCGGTCAGAAGACTGACCAATACAATCAGGTCAGTTAGCTGGGAAATGAATACTCTGTAATAGTAATTTGCTGTAAGTTTTCAGTTTGATTCCATCTGAAGGGAGTTGGGGCTGTAAGTCAGTTCAGGGGAAGTCAGGCCATTTGATAAATTTGGTTTCTGTATTTCATTTTTCAGGGATACAAAGTAGTGTCAATTTCCTTAAATGGTTTGGCCTTAATGAAAAGTCATTACTATCTAATCTGTAGTTTAACAAACTCAGTATTAAAGGCTCAGCCGTTAAGTGTGCCACAAGGCATGTCTGCAAACAGCTGTCACAGACATCATGATTGTTAGATGTCTGTCGCCCGACCTCTGCTCCTCATGCCTAAGCTGACTGTAAAGCCAGGCACCTTCTACAGTTCGGAGGACCAATCTCCAGGAATGTTTTCTTAGCAAGTTTTTGCCCTTCCTTACATGAACTGGATTGATTTATGCTGCTTTTTTGCAAAAGGATAGTTAGCCAAGTATGAGATGACTGCAGTCAGCTGTGGGGGAGCTGTGGGAACACCCAGCGGCATCCTCTTAACCTCTGCAGGTGCCAGCCTGGCCTGACCCATGCTCCCAGCCCCGCTGCCTTTTGGGGAGATACCACTGTGCCACCTGCAGACTCAGGCGGGTACAGAGGGCCTGAGTGGGGCAGAACAAGGAGATGATTGCAAATTACAGTCATCCCAGGACCAGCCTGGTGTATCCACCAGTCCCGCAGGGACAGCGTGTCCTGGCAGAACGCGGAGTTAGCAGCCTCCATTTCCTGTGGGTCCCTGTGGCTGAGAACTGGCCCAGCCACTGAGCCTTTCTCGATTCTGAAACTCCATTTCCTCATCCACGAGAGGCGTGACACCCTCTCCCCTCATGTCTGATGTGAAATTAGGGAACAGAAAGACCCCACTAACTGCACAGCTCCGTTCAAAGGACCCTAAAGCACATAACTGTAAATTCCATTGTAAATATTATTAATATGATGAGAGGAGGTGGCATAGGCCCCCTGCATTTCACCCCACTTTGCTAACAAGTCTGAAGCCTTCCTCAGATGTAGCTCCAACAGCCATGGGTCCCCCAAGAGCCAAAGGTTCAAATTAACACAATAGAGTGACTTCTACTCGGTCAACTCAAGAGTAAGAGTTAAAAGGTTTCTGGTTTTCTAAATGTTTTCAATAAGCTTCATCCTCTTTTCCTAATTCAACATCTGCCCTTCTCAAGCAGACTGAAGGTCCTGGTGTATTTCTCACATGGCTTCAAGGTACTGATTTTATTTCCTCATTCTCATTAAAAAAAAAAAAAAAACGGATCCCAATTGTACTGCAGTCACTGTGAAAGTTAAATGATGCCACTTTGATCTGTTCCCCTTCATTTTCCCTTACTAACACATTCATCATCATGACCACTGGAGGATTCAGTGTTTTCTCGATTTCCTTAGCTCGGGAATATCCTGCAGGCTCGTAACAGCAGTTATGAGGCAGAGTCCACCCCTGAGGCAGAGTCCACCCCTCAGGCAGAGGTGGCGGCCAGCGGGAAGCTACATGCTGCTTTGCTGCAAGGCCCTGTCCTGGCCCCACTGGAGTGTGGGGTGTGGGTTGGGGGGCAGTTCACACCCCTCCCCCCTTTGCCAGGCCTTGCTCAGTGAGGTCTCCAAAGGAAGTGATCACAGCAGCACCAGGAACCACTCAGTGATCAGGCCAAGCCCTGGGCATCGTCTCAACCTGCTGTGAACCTCAGAGTGAGGACCTACCCTCTGGAAGTTGAGCAAGCATCCTAAACATTGCTTCCAACAGTTTTTTTCATTTCCAATTATCTATGCCTCAAGTATGTACCCTTTTTTTTTGTCAGTGAAATTGAAATGTTAGTTTTAAAAATGTTTTTCAGAAGCTTTTGAGACTCTAGGAGCCTTACAAAAATCATGGGAGTAGGACTCTCTATTCTGGTCAGTTGGGTAAAAAATGAAGTGCAAATGAACGCTGGTTGTTCCCTTTCACAGAGCAGGATCTCCTGGTTTCCACAGATGGAATAGGGCAGAGGGTCTGGTCCCTCCCAGTTAGAAGCTCGGGCTGGCCCAGCGTGTGTTCACCACCTACAGACATACGGCTAATGCCGCAAGGGCTGGGTTTTCTCTGTTGCCATACAAACCAGACAAAACATTTGGAAAAGTAGTTTCCAGACATTGGATAAGAGGTGCACAGGACAGATCTCCAAGAAGAGAGAGAATTGTGAGCCCCAGAGTCCTGCTTGAAGTGTGTTTCAAGGCCACACGCCGGGGAGGGAAACACACACAGCTCTGCTGCCTCTGAGCTGAGAAACAGAGCTGAGAACTCGGGGAGGACAAGACACCTGGAAGTCATGGGGCATCACCCTGGGGAGCGGGAGCATGGCTGTCTGCAGAGCACTCGCCCCCAGTCCCACTGGGTCTGCTCAGCAGATGCTGCTGAGACTCCCCGAGGCCAGGCCGGAAACACTGGAAAGAGGTGGGTCAGTCCCTGGAGGCCTCTCGGGGCTGGACTGGCCACATGCCCCACAGCCAGGGTGCAGCGGGTGAGAGCAGGGCACCCAGGAGAGTGCTCGCATGGCCGCTGGTCCACCGTGAGGCCAAACAAGCGCTAAAAGGAAGCCTGGGCTCGTTTTGCCTACATACCTCAAGGTAAGCCTGGAAAAGAGGAATCTAAGTAACTTAATTGTATCCCAGAAAAAAAGCTAATAGTAAATTACTTATATAATCTACAAACGCATAATTATATACACACCCATGTGTGTATAGTTACATATGGGTGTGTATTTTTTGTTTTTTTGTGTGTGCTCGGTCGTGTCCAACTCTTTGCAATCACGTGGGCTGTAGCCTACCAGGCTCCTCCGTCCGTGTAATTTTCCAGGCGAGAATACTGGAGTGAGGTGTCATTTCCTGATCCAGGGGATCTTCCTGACCCAGGGATTGAACCCAAGTCTCCGGCATTGCAGGCACCTGAGCCACCAGGGAAGCCCATGTGTGTGTATATATGTATGTAAAGTACTTATATATACATTTATTTTACTTTCATGTGTGTATGTATGTAAAATAAGTGTATATATAAATACAATCTATTATAAATAACTGAACACATATTTTTTTTCTAGTACCTAGCAACCAACTTGTAAATGCCTCAGATACAAAAATGACCAGATGAGCAAAGAAGCAGGAAATTATAATCCCATACTCAGTCAGCAGAAATGGCACAGATGATAGAAGTTAGAACAAGGGTATTAAAACATAAAAACAGTTAAGATGTTCAAAAAGGTAGGGGAAAGGTTAAACATGCTAAGTAGAACAAAGTGAGCTCACTCTGATGAAATACAATGTCTGAGATGAAAAATACACTAGGTGAGATTAATATAAGACACTGCAGAATAAAAGATTAATAATAGAAACCTGCCAAAGGAAACACAAAAGGAAAATCACCAATACACACACACACACACACACACACAAGTCATGGAAACAGAATGAAAGATGGGAGCAGGGGATAGAAAAAAATATATTTGAAAAACTAGCAACTGAAATGTTTCTAAATTTGAAAAAGGAAAGAATGTTTAAGACTTAACACTGTCAACCAACTTGGCCTTAAATTTGTCACGTAGTAAATTCTTGGTCTGTCAGTCCTGTCTGACTGGGACCCCAGGGGATCTTCCCAACCCAGGGGTCAAACCCAGGTCTCCCGCATTGCAGGTGGATTTTTTGCCAGCTGAGCCACCAGGGAAGCCCAAGAATACTGAAGTGGGCAGCCTATCCCTTCTCCAGTGGAACTTCCCCACCCAGGAATCAAACCAAGGTCTCCTTCATTGCAGGTGGATTCTTTACCAGCTGAGCCACCAGGGACCCCGCTCAACACAGCAGAATACACTTTCTTTTCAAGTGCACATGGGATATTATTAAAATAGGCCTTAGTCTGGGCCATAAGTCTTAATTTAAAAGAATGCAAATTGCCCCAAATGTTTCTCTAACCATAGTAAAATCAAAATAGAAATCAATAATATACAGATATCTGGAAAATCTCCCAAATATCTGGAAACTAAACCACATAATTCTAAATACAAATCAAAGAGAAAAAAAATGGGAAAAGAATGGTAAACTGAAAACAAAAACATCAAAATTTGTGAGATGCATCTAAAGCAGTATGTAGATGAAAAATTACTTTTAAAAGCACTAGAGACTTCCCTGGTGGTCTAGTGGCTAAGAATCTTCCTTGCAACGCAGAGGATGCAGATTCAGTCCTTGGTAGGGGAACTGAGATCCCACATGCCGAGAAACACCTAAGCCCGTGCACCACAACTAAAGAATCGTGAACTAAAGAATCGTGCACCTCGACAAAGGACCCTGCATAACGCAACAAAGATTTCACAAGCCAAGATGATTCTGCACGCCGCAGCTACGACTCGAGCCGCCAAATAAGTAGTTTTTTTAAAGCAGTAAACGTGTAAAATCTTTTGTTGAGGTAACATTGGTTTATGATGTTACATTACCATAAGATCAGCAATCCTACTGCTGAGCATATACCTGGAGAAAACTATAATCTGAGGATATATATGCCTCCCCCCTCCCCTGTGTTTGTGTTCGTGCTTGGTTGCTCAGTTGTGTCTGACTCTGCAACCCCAGTGTTCAGAGCAGCACTATTTATAATAGCCAAGGCATGGAAGCAAGCTAAATGTCCACCAACAGAGGGATGGATAAGACGATGTGGTACATACATACAATGGTGTATTAGTCATACAGAGGAGGAGATAATGCCTTTTGCTGCAACATGGATGGACCTAGAGATTATCAGACTGAATCAAGCCAGACAGAGAAAGACAAATAACCATGATATCACCTTTGTGTGGAATGTAAAATATGATACAAATGGACTTATTTACAAAATGAAGATCTGACTCAGGGGCATAGAAAACCAACTTATGGTTACCAAAGGAGAAAGAGGGGAGATAAATTAGGAGTTTGGGATGAACATACATATACTCCTATATATAAAATACATAACCAACAAGGATCTACTGTATGGCCCAGGGAACTGTACTCAATATCTTGTAATAACTTATCCAGAAGAGAATGTAGAATGAAAATATGTATGTTTATAATGGAATCACTAGAAACATGTTTCATGTGTGCAACATTGTATTTCAACTTCTGTACACACTACAGTGTGACCGACAAAAAGCTGACCGTCTTTACCCATTTGGTGTTCTCTCTGACTGCCTTCCTCTCTGGAACCACTACTCTGTTCTCTCTATCTGTGTGTTTCTTCCATTTGGTTCATTTGTGTATTTCTAGATTCCACACACATGAGTGACATCATACCATATTTAAATGTCTTTACCTGACTTACTTCACTTAGCATAATAACCCTCAAAGTCCATCCCATGTCACAAATGGCAGGATTTCATCTTTTTAAAAAAATTTTTAAATAACGGAGTCTATTGTGTGTATATACCACATCTTTATCCATTCATTCACCGAGGGGCGCTTGGGCTATTTTTATATTTTGGCTATTGTAAATAATACTGCCAAGAACACAGGGTTGTGTATGTTTCTTTGAATTAGTGTTTTTGTGCTCCTTGGATAAATATCCAGAAGTAGAATAGCTAGAAGTTAATTATTCTTACTGTTTTTTGGGGTTTTTTTTGTTTTTTAGGAATCTCCATTCCGTTTTACATACCATAGTTGCTATGGTAGCTGTGCCAATTTACATTCCCACAAACAGTGTGAGAGTGTACCCTTTTCTCCATATGCTTTCCAACATTTGTTTTTCTTGCCGTTTTGGTGATAGCCATTCTAACAGGTGTGAGATGGTATCTCATTGTGCTTTTGATTTGCATTTCCCTAATAATTAGTGATGTTTAACATCTTTTTGTGTGCCTGTTGGTCACCTGTATGTCTACATATCTTCTGCCCAATTTTTAATCAGGATTGTTTTGTTGTTGTTGTTCTTGAGCTGTATGAGTTCTTCATGTATTTTGGATATTAGTGCCTTATCAGATATATGATTTACAGATATCATCTCCCATTTGGTAGGTTGTCTTTTCATTTTGTTGATGATTTCCTTTGCTGTGCAGAAGCTTTCTAGTTGAATATAGTCCCAATTGTTTATTTTTGCCTTTGTTTTCCCTACCTGAAGAAACACATCCAGTAAGATATTGCTAAGATCTATATTAAGAATATACTGCTAAGGTTGTGCCTAAGAGCTTTGTAGTTGCAGACCTTACATTCATGCCTTTAATCCATTTTAGGTTAATTTTGTATATGGTGTAAGATAATGGTCAAGTTTCACTCTTGCATGTCACTGTCTAGTTTTCCCAACATCATTTATTAAAGAAACTGTCCTTTCTCCATTTTATGTTCCTTGCTCCTTTGTTATGGGTTAATTGTCCATATACATGTGGATTTATTCCTGGGGCCTCAATTCCATTCCATTATCTATGTGTCTATTTTTCTGCCAATACTATGTTATTTTGATTACTGCACCTTTATAGTATAATTTGAAATCAGGGAGCATGATACCTCCAGTTTCATTCTTTGTCATTATTTATTTATTTATTTTGGCCATTTAGGCGTCTCTTGTGGATCCATATAAATTTTAGAACTTTTTGTTCTATCCATTTTCTGTGGAAAATGTCATTGGGATTTTGATAGGGATTACATTGAATCTGTAGATTGCTCCTTGTGATTTTAATAGTGTCAATTTTTCCAACCCATGAGCATACATTAACTCCATTTCTTTGCATCTTCTTCAGTTTCTTTCATCAGTGTCTTATAGCTTTCAGTATGCAGGTCTTTTACCTCCTTGGTTAAATTTATTCCAAGGTATTCTTTAAAATTATAAATGGCATTTCTTAATTTCTCTTTCTGATAATTCATTGTTAGTGTATAGAAACACAGCCGATTTCTGTATACTAATTTTGTACACTGAAACTTTACTGTATTCATTTATTACTTCTAATAGTTTTTTTTTTTTTTTTTTGATGGAGACTTTAGGGTTTTGTATATATAGCTATCATATCTTCTGTAAGTGACCATTTTACTTTTTCCTTTCCAATTTGTGTGCCCTTTATATCTTTTTCTTGACAGCTCTCGCTAGGACTTCTAATACTCTGTTAATAAGAGTGGTGAGAGTGGGCAACCTTGTCTTGTCCTGATCTTTGTGATAGCTTTCAGTTTTTCACAATTAAATATAATGTTAGCTGTGGGCTTGACATATATAGCCTTTATTATGTTATTTATGTTCCTTCTATACCCATTTTATTGAGAGTTTTTCTATGGGTGTTGAATTTTGTCAAATGCTTTTTTTGCATCTATTGATTATATATATATATGTATGTATGTATGTATCTTTCATTTTGTTAAGGAGGTGTATCATGCTGATTGATTTGCAGATGTTGAACCGTTCTTGTATCCTTATAATAAATCCCACTTGATCATGACTTATGATCCTTTTAATGTAGTTAGTGTGCTAATACTCTGTTGAGATTTTTTGCATCTATGCTCATAAGATACTGGCCTGTAATTTTCATTTTTGTCTGTTTCTCTTTTTGGTTTGGGGAACAGGATAATGTTGACTTTATTATTAAGTTATGCAGCATTCCTTCCTCTTCAAGTTTCTTGGGAAAAATTTGAGAAGCACAGGTATTAAATCTTCTTGGAATTTTTGGTAGAATTCTCCTGTGAAGCCATTTGGTTCTGGAGTTTTGTTTTCTTGATGACGGTTCAATCTCCTTCCTAGTGATTGGCCTATTCATAGTTTCTGTGTCTTCATGATCCAGTCTTGGAAGGTTATATGATTCCAAGAATTCATCCATTTCTTCTAGGTCAACCAATGTGTTGACATACAGCTATTTATAGTATTCTCTTATAATACTTTTTATTTCTGTTGTATTCTTTGCAATTTCTTCTCTTTCATTCCTGAGTTTATTTATCTGAGCCTTTTCTCTTTTTTTTTAGTGAGTATAGCTAAAGGTTTGCTTTTTTTTTTTTTTTTACATTTTCAAAGAATCAGCTCTTAGTTTCCTTGATCTTGTCTATTGTCTTGAAAGTCTGTATTTCATTTATTTCCACTATGATCTTCACTGTCTCCTTATTTCTGCTCACTCTGGGCTTTATTTGTTCTTTTTCTAGTTCACTTAGGTATAAGGTTAAATTGTTTGAGTTTTTCTTGTTTCTTGAGACAGGTTTATATTGCTATAAAATTCCCTCCTATACTGTTTTACTGCATCCCATAGATTTTGGTACTTTCATCTTCATTTGTCTTCAGATATTTCAAAATTTCTCCCTTGCTTTCCTCATTGACCCAAGAGTTATTCAGTAGCATGTTCTGAAATCTCCACATATTTGTCATTTTTCCAGCTTTCTGCTTATAGTTGACTTCTAGTTTCATACCATTCTGATCAGAAAAGATGCTTGTTATGATTTCAGTATTCTTAATTGAGACTTGTTTTGTGTCCCAACATATGATCTCTCCTTGAGAATGTTCCATGTGCATGTGAGAAGAGTGTACATTCTGCTACATTTGGATGGAATAGTGTGTATAAGTTTATAAAGTTTATCTGGTCTAATATTTCACTTAAGGCTGCTGTTTCCTTCTTGACTTTTTGTCTGGATGATTTACCCACTGATGTAAGTGGAGTGTTAAAGCCTCCTACTATTATTGTGTTGGTGTCAGCAACACAATAATTTTTCAGTTCAGTTCAGTTGCTCAGTCGTGTCCGACTTTTTGCGACCCCATGAATCACAGCACGCCAGGCCTCCCTGTCCATCACCAACTCCCGGAGTTCACTCAGACTCACGTCCATCGGGTCAGTGATGCCATCCAGCCATCTCATCCTCTGTCATCCCCTTCTCCTGCCCCCAATCCCTCCCAGCATCAGAGTCTTTTCCAATGAGTCAACTCTTTGCATGAGGTTGCCAAAGTACTGGAGTTTCAGCTTTAGCATCATTCCTTCCAAAGAAATCCCAGGGCTGATCTCCTTCAGAATGGACTGGTTGGATCTCCTTGCAGTCCAAGGGACTCTCAAGAGTCTTCTCTAACACCACAGTTCAAAAGCATCAATTTTTTGGCACTCAGGTTTCTTCACAGTCCAACTCTCACATCCATACATGACCACAGGAAAAACCATAGCCTTGACTAGACAGACCTTTATTGGCAAAGTAATGTCTCTGCTTTTCAATATGCTATCTAGGTTGGTCATAACTTTTCTTTCAAGATTATTTTATATTTTCTGGTACTTCTATGTTAGGATACACACACACACATATCCATTATGTTTTCTTGAATTGTTTCTTTTATCATTATATACTGTCCATCTTTGTCTCTTCTTGCCACTTTTGGCTTGAAGACTAGTTTAGCTGAGAGGGGAGTATGGCTACACCTGGTTTCTTTTGACTGATTTTGCTTTGAGTATTATCTTTCATTCCTTCACTTTGAGCCTGTGTTTGTCTTTAGAGCTGAGGTGAGTCTCTTGAAGACAGTATATACTTGGGTCTTATTTTTAATCCATCCAACCACTCTGTGTCTTTTGACTGGTGAATTCACTTCATTTGCATATAGGGTAATTAATTAATGAGGACTTAGTACTGCCATTTTAATCTTTTGTTTCTCATTGCTCTATATCTCCATGTTGCTTTCTCTTTATATTTGTCTGCCATTTTAGTTTGGTGGTTATCTAAGATGTTTTTCTCAGTTCCTCCTTTTTTATGTCTGTGCTTCTGCTCTACATTTATGTTTTGTGGTTACAATGAAAATTGTATGAAATGTCTCAAATGTAAAGTAATCCATTTTCTTCTATTTGCATCTTATGTTCATTTGCCTATACCATTCCATTCTTTTTCTCTTCCTCTTTTATGTTTTTGTTGTCTTAAACTGTGTGTTCAGTCACTAAGTCATGTCCGACTCTTTGCAACCCCATCGATTGCAGCATACCAGACTTCCCTGTCCTTCACTATCTCCCGGAGTTTGCTCAAATTCATGTCTGTTGAATCGGTGATGTTATTTAACCATCTCATCTTTTGCCTGCCCCCTTCTTTGGCCTTCAATCTTTGCCAATATCGGAATCTTTTCCAATGAGTTGGCACTTCACATCAGGTGGCCAAAGTATTAGAACTTCAGCATTAACAGCAGTCCTTCCAATGAATATTTACGGTTGATTTCCTTTAGGATTGACTGGTTTGATCTCCTTGCTTTCCAAGGGACTCTCAAGAGTCTTGTCCATCATCATAGTTTGAAAGTATCAATTATTTGGTGCTCACCCTTCTTGATGGTCCAACTCTCACATCCATACATGACTACTAGGAAAACCAATAGCTTTGACTCTAGAGACCTTTGTCAGCAAAGTGATGTCTCTGCTTTTTAATATGCTGTCTAGGTTGGTCATAACTTTCCTTGCAAGGAGCATCTTTTTAAATTTTATGGCTGTGGTCACTGTCCACAGTGATTTTGGAGCCCCCCAAAAGAAATTCTGTCACTGTTTTCCCCTTTTCCCCTTTAATTACCATGAAGTTGTGGGAACAAATGCCATGATCTTAGTTTTCGAATGTTGAGTTTCAAGCCAACTCTTTCATTCTCCTCTTTCACTTTCACCAAGAGGCTCTTTAGTTCCTCTTCACTTTATGCCATTAGAGTGGAGTCATCTGCATATCTAAGGTTCTTGATATTCCTGGCAATCTTGATTCCAGCTTGTGATTCATCCAGGCATTTCGTATGATGTACTCTGCATACAAATTAAATAAACAGGGTGACAGTATACAGCCTTGTCATATTCCTTTCCCTATTCAGAACCAGTCAGTTGTTCCACATAAGGTTATAACTGTTGCTTCTTGACCTGTGTACAGGTTTCTCAGGAGGCACCTAATGAGCTGTGGTATTCCCATCTCTTTAAGAATTTTAACAGTGTGTTGTGGTCCACACAGTGAAAGGCTTTAACATAGTCAATGAAGCAGAAGTAGATGTTTTTCTGGAATTCCCTTGCTTTCTCTATGATCCAGTTGTTGGCAATTTGATCTTTGGTTCCTCTGCCTTTCTAAATCCAGCTTGTACATCTGGAAGTTCTCGACTTAAGTACTGCTGAAACCTAGCTTGAAGGATTTTGAGCGTAAACTTACTATCATGCAAAATGAGTGCAATTGTATAGTAGTTTGAACATTCTTTGGCTTGCCCTTCTTTGGAATCGGGATGAAAACTGACCTTTTCCAGTCCTGTGGCCACTGCTGAGTTTTCCAAATTTGCTGACATATTGAGTCCAACACTTTAAAAGCATCATCTTTTAGGATTTGAAATAGCTTAGCTGAAATTCCATCACCTCCACTAGCTTTACTGGTAGTAATGCTTCTTAAGGTCCACTTGACTTCACACTCTAGGATGTCTGGCTCTAGGTGAGTGACCACACCATCGTCGTTATCTGGGTCATTAATACTTTTTTTGTACAGTTCTTCTGTGTTTTCTTGCTACCTCTTCTTAATCTCCTCTGCCTCTGTTAGGTCCTTGCCATTTCTGTGTTTTATTATGTCCATCTTTGCATGAAATGTTCCCTTGGTATTTCTAATTTTCTTAAAGAGCTCTCTAGTCTTTCCTATTCTATTGTTTTCCTCTGGTTCTTTGCATTGTTCATTGAAGAAGGTCTTCTTATTCTCCTTGCTATTCTCTGGAACTTTGCACTCAGTTAGGTATATCTTTCCCTTTCTCCCTTGCATTTTGCATCTCTTCTTTCCTCAGCTATTTGTAAAGGCTCTTCATAAAACCACTTTGCCTTCTTGCATTTCTTTTTCTTTGGGATGGTTTTGGTCACTGTCTCCTGTACAGTGTTATGAACCTCTATCCATAGCTCTTCAGGCACTCTATCAGATCTAATCCCTTGAATCTGTTTCTCACTTCCACTGTATAAGCATAAGGGATTTGATTTAGGCCATACCTGAATGGTCTAGTGGTTTTTCCTACTCTCTTCAATTTAAGTCTGAATTTTGCAATAAGGAGCTTTAGCTCTGAGCCACAGTCAGCTCTAGATCTTGTTTTTGCTTACCGTATAGAGCTTCTCCGTTCTCAGCTGCAAAGAATATAATCAGTCTGAATTCGGTATTGACCATTTGGTGATGTGCATGTGTAGAGTCATCTCTTGTGTTGTTGAAAGAGGGTGTTTGCTATGACCAGTGTGTTCTCTTGGCAAAACTCTGTTAGCCTTTGCCCTGCTTCATTTTGTACTCCAAGGCCAAACTTGCCTGTTACTCCAGGTATCTCTTGACTTCCTACTTTACACCCCAACCCCCTATGATGAAAAGGACATCTTTTTTTGGTGTTAGTTCTAGAAGGTCTTGGATGTTTTCATAGAACCGTTTAACTTCAGATTCTTTGGCATCAGTGGTTGGGGGCACAGACTTGGATTACTATGTTGCTAAATGGTGTGCCTTGGAAATGAACTGAGATCATTCTGTCGTTTGAGACAGCACCCAAGTGCTGCATTTCAAACTCTTGTTGACTATGTGGGCTACTCCATTTCTTTTAAGGGATTCTTGCCCACAGTAGTATATATAGCGGTTATCTGAATTTAATTGACCCATTCTCGTCCATTTTAGTTCACTGATTCCTAAGATGTTGATGTTCACTCTTGCCATCTCCTGCTTGACCACATCCAATTTATCTTGATTCATGGACCTAACATTTGAGGTTTTTATGCAATATTGTTCTTTACAGCATCAGACTTCATTTTCACCACCAGACACATCCACAGCTGAGCATCATTTCTGCTTTGGTCCAGCAGCTTCATTCTTTCTGGGGCTATTAGTAATTGCCCTCCACTCTTCCCCAGTAGCATACTGTACCTGTCAACCTGGGGGACACATCTTCCAGTGTCATATCTTTTTGCCTTTTCATACTGTTCATGGCGTTCTCCTGGCAAGAATACTGGAATGATTTGCCATTCCCTCCTCCAGTGGACCGTGTTTTTCCAGAACTCTCCGCTATGACCTATCCATCTTGGGTGGCCCTCCATGGCATGGCTCATAGCTTCATTGAGTTATGCAAGCCCCTTCTCCAGGACAAGGCTGTGATCCATGAAGGGGTGTCCCAAATTATCCCTCTTAATATTGTGAGTTCCTTTCCACTGAGATAGTTACAGTTATTTTACAGTTTCTCCTCTATAATCTTTATGCTATATTTGTTTAACAACCTATCCTGATTCAGAAGTTGCAATTTTCTGATTCTATTTATTGCCATAGTCAAAAAGCTCCTTTTCAGCATGTCTTGTAAGGCATATCTAATTAGCATGAAGTCTCTCAGCTTTTTGTTTCTCTGGGAATTTCTTTACTTCTCCTTTGCTGGATAGAATTGGCTGCCAATTTTACTATCTTTCGATATTTTGAGTATGCCATTCCACTCTGTCCTGCCTTGTGGTTTCTCCTGAGAAATCTGCTGGTAGCCTACTGAGGGTTCCTTTGTAGGTGACCATCCTTTTTCCCCTGGCTGCCTTTAAAATTTCTTTTTGTCACTGACTTTGCACAGTTTTAATATAATGTGTCTCGGAGACAGTCTTTTTGCATTGAGGTAACTAAGTGTTCTCTTAGCTTTATAGACTTGTATACCCCATTCCTTCTGAGGTTTGGGACATTCTCAGCTATTATTCCCTTAAAAAACTCTTTGCTCCCTTCTCCCTCTGGGATACCCATCACCATAACATTCCCCTTCCTAAAAGTGTAGGACAGTTCTCACAGAATTTCTTCATTTTTTTCTTTTTAGATCTTATTTCTGTTTCCTCTTGTACTTGTATCGTTTCTGCTCATGTCTCCAGGCTCACTAATTCTCTCTTCCATGCAGTCTGCTGTATTTCCAGTTCCTTCTAATGTGTTCTTTATCTCCTTTATTGAGTTCTTCAACTCCAGAATATTCATTTAGTTCTTTTTTTAGAGTTTCAGTCTCTCTGGTGAAGTGTTCTGTGTGTTAACTTTATTCCTTAGCTCAGTAAACTGCCTTTCTGAGTTTTTCTGGTAGCTCGCTGAATCTCTCCATGAATACTATTTTGAATTCTCAGTCCATTAGACTGCAGTATTTTATGATTTTAATTTTGGTTTCTGGAGATCTGTTTTCTTTTTGTGAGGTTGTTACCATGCTTCTTAATGGTACTTGATAAGTTGTTCGTTTGTTGGCACATTTAAACTAGTGAACACCTTTCTTATTTAGGTAAAGCTTTTTGAAACTTGATTCCAACAATTTGACAGGTTAGAAATGAGAGGCCTTTCTTTGGTTTTTAGTAGGTGGCCCAAGTTTCTGGCCTCTCTCACCTTGGATTCCTCTGTATTTGAGAGTCGGCACTTCCCACCTCCGTTGCCTCTGCCAGAGCTGTCCCCAGACCCTTGTTGCTGCTGTGTCTCTGGGGTTGCTGGTTTCATGCTGTTGCCTTCATCGCTGCTGTCCCTTGCATCACAACTTGGGGCACTGATAACCCAGCAACTTGATGCTGCCTCCACTGCATCCAGGGTTGCCTGAGCTGCAGGCTCTACAGCAGTGAGGGGGTGATAGAGAGTTGGGAGCGGGGGAGTTGGGGCTGCAGAAGCCTTTGCCACGTAAGGGGTGGCTAGGGAGGTGCAGCTGCAGGCAGGGGACTAGAGTTGCAGATGCTGTGGAGGGATGCTGCCACTCCTGCCTGGTTTCCTGCAGCCAAGGGCCCTGCTGCACTGGGACTCCAGGTTCGTGTGCACTGAAGTCCCTGCTGCTACTGGTTCTCTGGGGATGAAGGCTCACCTGCAGTGGTCAAAGGGTCAAGATCGTAGGCTCCACCTACCTCTAGATAAACAGGTGTCTGGGACTCTTTGGCATCCTGGTATGTTGGGCAGAGGAAACCTTGTTGAATTATGGATGTTTTATTGGTTGTAGACTGAGGGAGAGAAAGGGAGTGTGTCACACTCCCGTGATGCTGACACCAGGCACTAAAGATTTTTATTAGACAAGAAGATCTCAACTCAGTGACCTGACCACTGGTCTTTATGCACTAGAAAAAGAAGAGGAAATAAAACCCAAAGTGAATAGAAAAAAGGTACTAATAAATATGATCTGAAATTACTAAAATACAAGTATAAAACAACAAAGAAAATCAGTGAAATCAGAACCATGTCCTTTGAGGGGGGAACTCAGTAAAACTGATCAATATCTATTTTTACTTATCAAGAAAAAATAAGACAAATTATCAATGCCAAGAATGAGAGAGGAGTATCAATACAGATTCTACAAACATTAAAATGATACTGAGGGTATTATGAACAACTTTATGGAAGTAAATTTCACAGCTTAGATAAAAATGGGCAAATTCCTTGAAAGCCACAAGCCATCAAGCTCAGTCATGGAAAATAATCTGAATAGTCCTGAATCAATGAAAGAAGTTAAGTTTATAGTTAAAATCTTCTCACCAAAACAAAAAAAGCAAAAAAGACCTTCCAGGCCCAGACAACTTCATTGGTGATTTCTACCAAATGTTTAAGTAAGAAATAATACAAGTTTCCCAGAGAATGGAAAGGTGAGAATACTTTTCAAATTCCTGATGCCAGAGTCAAACAGAAACATTACAAGGAAACTACAGACTAGCAGCCCTCATGAACACAGACAGAGAAATTCTTAAAAGTTCTAACAAATTGAATCCAAAAACTTAAAAGATAAACGGTCAGTTTTCATTCTAATCCCAAAGAAAGGCAATGCCAAAGAATGTTCAAACTATCGTACAAATGTGCTCATTTCACATGCCAGTAAATGCTCAAAATCTTTCAAGCTAGGCTTCAACAGTACATAAACCAAGAATTTCCAGATGTACAAGCTGGATTTAGAAAAGGCAGAGGAACCAGAGATCAAATTGCCAATGTTTGCTGGATCGTGGAGAAAGCAGGGGAGTTCTGGAAAAACATCTGCTTCATTAACTATGCAAAAGCTTTTGACTTTGTGGATCACAACAAATTGGAAAATTTTTACCTGTCTCCTGAGAAACTTGTATGCAGGTCAAAATTTAACAGAACTGGACATGAAATAACAGACTAGTTCAAAATTGAGAAAGGAGCAAGACCGTATATTGTCATCCTGCTTATTTAACTTATATTCAGAGTACATCATGTGAAATGCTGGCTGGATGACTCACAAGCTGGAATCAAGACTGCCAGGAGAAATATCAACAGCCTCAGATATGCAGGTGATACCACTATAATGGCAGAAAGCGAAGAGGAACTAAAAAGCTTTTTGGTGAGGGTAAAAAAGGAGAGTGAAAGAGCTAGCTTGAAGCCTAATGTTAAAAAAACTAAGATCATGGCATACAGTCCCATCACTTCATGGCAAATAGAAGAGTAAAAAACAGAAGCAGTGACATATTTTTTCTTGGGCCCCAAAATTACTGTGGATGGTGACTATAGGCATGAAATTAAAAGATACTACTCCTTGAAAAGAAAAGCTATGACAAACCTAGACAGTATATTAAAAAGCAGAGACCCTCACTTTGCCAATGAAGGACTTTGTAGTCAAGGCTATGGTTTTTCTGGTAGTCATGTACGGATATGAGAGTTGAACCATAAAGAAGGCTGAGTGCCCAAGAATTTTATGCTTTCTAATTACGGTGCTGGAGAAGACTCTTGAGAGACCCCTGGACTGCAAGGAGATCAAACCAGTTAATCTTAAAGGAAATCAACCCTAGATATTCATTGGAAGGACTGTCACTGAAGCAGAAGCTCTAATACTTTGACCACTTGATACGAAGAGCCAAATCACTGGAAAAGACTCTGATGCTGGGAAAGATCAAAGGTCAAAGGAGAAAGGGGTGGCAGAGGATGAGATAGTTAGATAGCATCACTGAATCAATGGACATGAATTTGAACAATTTCTAGGAGATAATGGAGGACAGTGGAGCCTGGTGTGCTGTAGTCCATGAAATCACAGAGTCCAACATGACATAGCAATTGAACAACAACAAATCATGACCAAATGAGGCTTATTTCAAGACTGCAATGTTAGTTTTTTTTTTTTTTATGTTTTCTTTTTTTTTTTTAACTTTACATAATTGTATTAGTTTAGTTTAACCTTACATAGAATCAATCAATGTAACTCATCAAATTAAGAGACTAAAAAAAAAAATACATCTGATTATCTCGATAGGTGAAAAAAATGCACTTGACAAAATCTAACCTCTAATCATGATTTTAGAAAAGCCTCTCAGCAAAATAAAAATAGAAATGAATTTCCTCAACTTGATAAAGGGCATCTACAAAAAACCTACCACCAACATTATACCCAGTGGTGAAAGATTGGGTGTTAATTAAACCACTGAAGGTTGAATGAAGCAAGATGTCTGTTCATGACCTTTATTCAACAGTATCCCGAAGGTTCTAGTCTTTGCAATAAAGGAAAGAAAGAAAGAAGGTAGAAAGAAGAAAGGAAAGGGCAGACAAACCGGAAAGGAAAAATCAAATTCCAGCAAACATCTTCTTCCCCACTCAGCCATCATTAATAGCATCAATTGTGGACTTAGTCTCCCCAGCATATACTTGTCTCACCAGCACATTCTCTCTTTTCTAACTAAACATAATCTAATTTCAGCAGGGTTCCTACAAAATAAAACTGTTTCCAGTTCCCGAAAGATTGGTCTTGGCAACAATTTCTCTATTGTCTGGTCACAAGGTAGATACTACAAGTTTGTTTTTTTCTTGAACAGTTGCTGTGGTCAGTTGTCTTAGAACACTGGGCTTTTGGTGCACTTCTGCTGTTGCCAGTAGGTATCAGGTACTTTCAAAAGTCTCTCTCCCCGCTTTAAACAATAATAAGAAGAAAAGATTCTAAGTTCTCATTTAAACTGAACACACACAAGAGTCTCAGAAAAATGGCCTGAGAAAGACAGATACATCCGACAACTCTTCTATCTGAGGTGGCTCACTCTTATCATAGATCTTCCCAGCAAATCTCACACTGCCTTCCGCAGTGCTGTGTGTGTGGGGGGGGGGGGGGGGGGAATCTTCCCTACTCTCCTTTTATTGAGATACAATTCATATACTGAAAATGACCTTTTTAAAGGATACAAATTCAGTGGGTTTGGTTCTGGGCACTTTTTTTTTTTTTTTTGGTAAAGACTTTTCATAGTGTTTTTAAATCAGGAAGTGTAAATCTTCTAACTTTGTTCTTTTTCAAGATCGCTTTGGTTCTTGAGTCCCTTGCTTTCCCATATGAATTTTAAGATCACCATGTAAGTTTCTGCAAAAAAATGGCAGCCAAAATTTTGAGAAGAACTGCATTGACTGTATGAACTTTGGGAATAATGCCATTTTGGTAATATTAATAAATCTTCCCCATAACATTAAGTCTTCTAAATCTATGAACATAACATGTCTCTCCATTTAGTTTTTCATTGATTTCTCTCCATGATGTTTACAGTTTCCAGTATACAAATCTAATACTTCGTTTGTTTATTACTAAGTATTTTATTACTTCTGAGACTTTTATGAATGAAGTTGTTTTTAAATTTAATTTTCAGATTGTACAGTTGTACAGAAATACAACTGATACACATACATTGATCTTTCATCCAGCAAACTTGATAAATTCATTTTAGACTATTGGTTGTGTGTGCGCGTATGTGTGTATGCATGCACATGTGTGTATTTCTGAGGATTTACTGTGTAAGAGATTGTTTTATTATGTAAAAGATCTCCCTTTTTAACTTGGATGCCTTTTATTAATTTCTCTCACCTAATATTCCTGTAATTTATAGTTCAACGGTGTCAAGAGGGGTCATCCTTGTCCTGTTCTTGAACTGAGATGAAAAACTTTGATTTTTCAACTCGAGTTGAATTTTTTTTTTATAAACACTATTTATCAAGTTGAGAAAGTTCCTTTCCATTCCTCAGTTATTGACCTTCTAGTGTTTTGATAATGAGAAAATGTTGAACTTTGTCACATCATTTTCCTGCATTTATTGATTTATGTGGCTTTTGTACCTTATTCTATTGACATAGTATATTACATTTATTGGCTTCTGCACATGAACTAATCTTACACTCCAAGGATAAATTCCACCTGGTCATGGTGTACAATTCTTCTTATATGTTGCTGGATTAACTCTACTAGTACTTTGTTTAGGAATTTTGCATCCATATTCATAAAGAATATTAATCTACAAGTTTTTTCCTTTGTGCTGCCTGGTTTTTGAATCAGGGTCTGAAGTGACTTAGCAACAGCAGCAGCAGCAGCACTGGCCTGATAGAATGACTTCAAATGTGTTCCGGCATTGTTTTTTTTGGAAGTGTTTGTGAAGGGTTTTTCTTAACTATTCTTTAAATGTTTGGTAGAATTTACCAGTGAAGCTGTCTAGAACTGAGGTTTTTTTCCTGTGAGAAGTTCTTATTGCTAACTCGATATGTCTTACAGGCTTATTCAGATTTTCTATTTCGAGTCAGATTTAATAGTCTTTCGGTGAATCTGCCCATATCATTAAGGTTATCTAATTTGTTGACATACAGCTTTTCATAGTTTTCTCTTATAATAAAAATAAAGTCTGTAAGGTTGGTAGTCATGTCCCTGTTTTCATCCCTGATTCTTGTAATACAACATTTCTCTTCTCTTTCCTGGGGCAGTCTAACTAAATATTTGTCAATTCTGTTGATGCTTTTCAAGAACAAACTTTTGATTTTGTTGATATGCTCAGTTGCTTTTCTATTCTCTATATGTTATTTTTTTCTCTAATTCTATTTCCTTCCTGTTGCTTATTTGGGTTTTTCTTTGTGCTTCTGTTTATAGTTTCTTATGGTAAATGATTAAGCAATTGATTTGAGATCTTCTTTTTAATAGAGGCATTTGCATCTGTATGTTTCCACTAAGCACTGCTTGAGCTGTACTCCATAGATTTCACTATGTTTTCATTTTCATTCATCTCACAGTACTTTCCAAATTCCCTTGTGATTTCTTGGTTATTTATGAGTGTGCTGTTTAATTTCTACATACTTGTGAATTCTATAGACTCCTTCCTAGTATCAATTTCTAATTTCATTCCAGTGTGCCCCCAAGAAAATACTTTGTATACTTTCAATTATTTTAAATTTATTAAGACTTATTTTATGGCCTAAACTAATACTTATTTTATGGTCTATCCTAGAGAATGTCCAATTGCACATTTGAAAAGAATGCTGCAGTTGGGTGACGTGTTCTCTGGAGGTTGTAGGTCTCACTGGATTATAGTGCTTGTCAAGCGTTCTATCCCAACTGACCTTCCACCTAGTTATTACTGAAAGTGGGATATTGATGTTTACAACTATTACCGGTAAGTCTATTTCTCCCTTTATTTCTGTTGTTTTTGCTTTGTGTATTTTGGATCTGAAAGTGCTACACTCAATATGCCAGCAAATTTGGAAAACTCAGCAGTGGCCACAGGACTGGAAAAGGTCAGTTTTCATTCCAATCCCAAAGAAAGGCAATGCCAAAGAATGCTCAAACTACCACACAACTGAGCTCATCTCACACGCTAGTAAAGTAATGCTCAAAATTCTCCAAGCCAGGCTTCAGCAATACGTGAACTGTGAACTTCCTGATGTTCAAGCTGGTTTTAGAAAAGGCAGAGGAACCAGAGATCAAATTGCCAACATCCACTGGATCATGGAAAAAGCAAGAGAATTCCAGAAAAACATCTATTTCTGCTTTATTGACTATGCCAAAGCCTTTGACTGTGTGGATCACAAGAAACTGTGGAAAATTCTGAAAGAGATGGGAATACCAGACCACCTGATCTGCCTCTTGAGAAATTTGTATGCAGGTGAGGAAGCAACAGTTAGAACTGGACATGGAACAACAGACTGGTTCCAAATAGGAAAAGGAGTATGTCAAGGCTGTATATTGTCACCCTGCTTATTTAACTTATATGCAGAGTACATCATGAGAAACGCTGGACTGGAAGAAGCACAAGCTGGAGTCAAGATTGCCAGGAGAAATATCAATAACCTCAGATATGCAGATGACACCACCCTTATGGCAGAAAGTGAAGAGGAACTAAAAAGCCTCTTGATGAAAGTGAAAGTGGAGAGTGAAAAAGTTGGCTTGAAGCTCAACATTCAGAAAACGAAGATCATGGCATCTGGTCCCATCACTTCATGGCAAATAGATGGGGAAACAGTGGAAGTAGGGTCAGACTTTATTTTTGGGGGCTCCAAAATCACTACAGATGGTGACTGCAGCCATGAAATTAAAAGACGCTTACTCCTTGGAAGGAAAGTTATGACCAACCTAGAAAGCATATTGAAAAGCAGAGACATTACTTTGCCAACAAAGGTCCACTAGTCAAGGCTATGGTTTTTCCAGTGGTCATGTAAGGATGTGAGAGTTGGACTGTGAAGAAGGCTGAGCACCGAAGAATTGACGCTTTTGAACTGTGGTGTTGGAGAAGACTCTTGAGAGTCCCTTGGACTGCAAGGAGATCCAACCAGTCCATTCTGAAGGAAGTCAGCCCTGGGATTTCTTTGGAAGGAATGATGCTAAAGCTGAAACTCCAGTACTTTGGCCACCTCATGCGAAGAGTTGACTCATTGGAAAAGACTCTGATGCTGGGAGGGATTGGGGGCAGGAGGAGAAGGGGACGACAGAGGATGAGATGGCTGGATGGCATCACCGACTTGATGGACATGAGTTTGAGTGAACTCCGGGAGTTTGTGATGGACAGGGAGGCCTGGCATGCTGTGATTCATGGGGTCGCAAAGAGTCCGACACGACTGAGCGACTGAACTGAACTGACACATTTATAACTGCTTTATCTTCTTGATTGACACTTTTATCATTATAAAACAACCTTTTTGTGTCTGGTAGCAACTTCTTTCTTAAAGTATATCTTGTCTGGTAGCCACTCCAGCTTTCTCTCTTTTGGTTCCTATTTAGATATGTCTTTGCTTTCAACCTATTTGTATCTTTGAATCTAAAATACTTGCCTTGTATATAGCATTTAGTTATCATAATTTTAGATATCAAATATATCATATTTTTCTATTTATTCTGCCCACCTGTTTTTTGATTGGATTGTTTAATCCATTCACATGTAATATTATGACTGATAAATTAAGATATACATCTTCAAGTTTGCAGTTTGTCTTCTGTATGTCTAATGTATTTTTATTCCTCGATTTTTCCATTACCATCTTCTTTTGCATTAAACTGGTACTTCCCAGTGTATTATTTTGCTGTCATTCTTTTACAATAGTTTTTGGAGATGTTTACTTAGGAATTGGCCTGGGGATTGCAATTGGCATCTTAACCTCTAACAATTTAGTTCAGATTAATATAAACTTAATTTCATTAGTATACAAAAATTTTACTCCTACATATTTCCATTCTTTTTCCTCCTCCAACTGCATTCTTTTTCCTCCTCCTTTGTACTGTTATTGTCACACAAATTACATCCATGAACATTGTGTGCCTCTCAACCCAGATTTCTAATTATCATTTTAAGCAGTATTTTAAATCAGAGAAGGAAAAGAAAAGTTACAGTTAAAAGTTAGAGTAACTTATACTGGCGCTTTTACTTGTTCACATGGATTAGAGTTACAGCCGAGTGTCCTTTCATTTTGGCCTAAAGACTTCTTTTTAGTATTTCTTGCAGTACATATTTGCTAGCAGTACTTTTTCTCTTTTTTGGTATTTGTATGTTGGGAATACCTTAATTTCACTTTCATTTTTGAGGGGTAATTTTGGCAGGTATAGATTTCTTGTTTAACAGTTTTTTCCACCAATATTTTGAATATGTCAAACTACTGCCTTCCAGCTTCCATGGTTCCTGTGAGAAAACAGCGGTTAATCTTACTGAAGATCACTTATACATGATAGGTCACTTCTCTTTTGTTGCTTTCAAGATTCTCTTCATCACTGTCTTTCAGTTGTTTGATTATTGTATCTAGGTATGGATCTCTTTGAGTTTGTCCTACTAGGAGTCCAATAAGGCTTCTTGAATATGTAGATGAATGCTTTTCATACAAATTTGGGGAGACCATTTTTCTTTAAATGTTCCATGTAGTCCTTTCCTTCTCTTTTTCTGGGACTCACAGTATCTGTACAGTTGTACTTTTGATCCATAAGTCTCCTAGGCTCTCTGTTCATTTGTGTTCATCTTTTCTGTTCCTCAATCATCTCAATTGACGTATCTTTAGAGTTCACTGATTCTTTGGTCTGTTCAAATCTTCTTTGACCTTCCTAAGGAATTTTTCACTTCTGTTTTTGAACTTTTCAACTTAGCATTTCTACTTGGTTCCTTTCCATTTTTAAATTTAATTAATTTTATTTTTATCTTTTATATCCCATATTTGATGAGACAGCATTTTCATATTTTCCTTTAGTTATTCAGACGTGGTTTCTCTTGGTTGACTGCTGCTGCTGCTAAGTCACTTCAGTCGTGTCCGACTCTGTGCGACCCCATAGACAGCAGCGCACCAGGCTCCCATTCCTGGGATTCTCCAGGCAAGACTATGGAGTGGGTTGCCATTTCCTTCTCCAGTGCATGAAAGTGAAAAGTGAAAGTGAAGTCGCTTAGTCGTGTCCAACTCTTCGCGACCCCATGGACTGTAGCCTACCAGGCTCCTCCGTCCATTGGATTTCCCAGACAAGAGTACTGGATATATTTAAAACAGCTTTGAGAAAGTCCCTGTCTAGTAAGTGCAGTGTCTGGACTTTCTCAAGGATGGTTTTTTTTTTTTTTTACTTGCATATTGGCTATGCTTGTTTCTTTGCATGTCTTGTAATTGCTAATTGAAAATTGAACATCTTAAACAATAGAATGTGACAACTCTGGACATCAGATATCCTCACCTCTCTAAAATATGTTGTTGTTACTCTTTGTTGATGTTACTGTTTGTGACTTTCTTGAACTAAAGTTTGTGTTCTTTGCTGTGTGTGGCCACTGAAATCTCTGCTCAATCAGCTTAGAAGCCAGTTAAATATTGGAAATATGTGTCCTTAAATTACTGGAACCAAAGAGGCTCTTAGTGTGCCAAGGGGCTCTGTGTGCAGCTTGGGCCTGTGTTCAACGCTTAGCCAAGCAGTTTACACTCTGCTTTACCTTTCACCACTTCCTGCTCGCTCAGAGGTCTGATCAGCTGGAGAGGAGAACTCAAGGCCTTGAAATGTTTTCTTAAGCAGATGCACAGCTCTGGAAATGCATACAGATCTAAGCATACACATGGCCTTCTAGAATTCCAGTACTATGGAAGAGATTTTTAAACCCTCTTATGGAATAAAATATTCCTCTAACATTTTATTTTAAATGTTTTGCTTAGGTTAGTGCTTACCCCAGGGAGCTGTGATGGTTAACGATCAATATTTTTATTTCTGTTTTAGTTTATTTTGGTTTGGTTTTGGTTTTGTTATTGGGAATTTTTGTATTTGTTTTTTGATTTTGAAAAAAAAAAATGCCCCTGAGGAAAAGGCCATTTGCTCTGGGTGAGCTCTGAGTGAGGTCAGAGGAAGACAAATTTTATGAACAGGATTTTCTAGAGAACTATTATGTCAAATAATGGCAATTTTCTTAGAGCAGAGCTTTGGATGTGTTTTTGTTTGTTCCTCCTAGTGAATGCTGGGATCAGTAGCTATTGATTTTTGCCTTTACTGTGGAGCTCTTGACTTTTCAAGGTTATCATGGCACTGGGGAGAATGGGTAGGAACAGGGAAAATTGAAACAGTTCAATACTCAGTGTTCTTACAAAGATAATAGCCATTTTTCTTGAATAAACACTCTCCAGATTAATGCACACCTTTGATTAATTTCCATATTACTAAAAAAGTTTATTTTGACAATTGTTGCAGTATTCTCATTGCTTCTATATAGGACAGGCTATTCAAAGATCTTTAATCTACCAATACCAAATATGTTACTGCCTTTATTTTTTCAAACCCCAAGTCCCATTATAATCCTTTGATGTGAATAAGCATGGAAGAAAAAGCTACAGTAACATGGAACATGAAGGCTAAAAATGAACAACTGCTGAGAAATAAAAAAATTCCTTAGACAAATGAAAATACAACATACCAAAACTTATAAGATGCAGCAAAAGAAGTTCTAAGAAGAAAGTTCACAGATATAAAGGCCTACCTCAAGAAATAAAAAGATCTCAATCTAACTTTATACCTCAAGAGAATTAAAAGAGAACATATAAAGCCAAAAGTTAGTAGATGAATGGAAATAACAAAGATCAAAGCAAAATCAATGAAATAGACTTTAAAGAAACCCCAGAAGAGACAAATTAAACTAAGATCTGGTTTTTTGAAAAGATAAAAAAAAAATTTGACAAACCTTTACAGTTAGACTCATCAAGGGAAAAAAAGAGAAAGGACTCAATAAATAAAATCAGAAATGATAGAGGAGATATTGTAAGTGATACCACAGAAATACAAAGGATTATAAGGGACTACCACAAATAAATATACACCAACAAATTGGACAACCTAGAAGAAATGGGTAAATTCCTAAAAACATACAATCTACTACAACTGAATTATGAAGAAATATAAAACCTGAACAGACCAGTTGCTAGTAGAAGATTGAATAGTAAACAAACCTCCCAACAAACAAAAGTCCAGGACCAGTTTCACTGGTGACTTCGAGCAAACATCTTCGAAGATTAATACCAATCTTTCTCAAACTCTTTTAAAAACTAGAAAAGGGACCACTTCCAAGCTTATTTTATGAGGGTTATGAGGCCAGGATTACCTTGATGGGCTCCCCAGGTGGTGCAGTGGTAAAGAATATGCCTGCCAATGCAGGAGATACAAAGATTCAGGCTCAATCCCTGGGTTGGGAAGATCCCTGGAGTAAGATATGGCAACCTGCTCCAGTATTCTTGCCTGGAAAATTCCATGGACAGAGGAGCCTGGCGGGCTACAGTCCATAGATTCACAGAGAGACATGACTGAGCACACACACACACACACACACACACACACATTACCCTGATACTATAACCAGACAAGGATACCACAAGGCAAGAAAATTATATGTAAATATTCCTGATGAACATAGATGCAAAAATCCTCAACAAAACATTAGCAAGTTGAATTCAACAATACATTAAAAAATTTATACACCATAATCAAGTGGGATTTATTCCAAGGATGCAAGGATGTTTCAACATCTGAAAATCAACTGGATCCACCACATTAATAATATGAAAGATAGAGGGGCGATCCCAAAATGGTGGAGGAATAGGACTGGGAGACCACTTTCTCCCCCATAAATTCATCAAAAGATCATTTGAATGCTGAGAAACTTCCACAAAACAACTTCTGAACTCTGGCGGACACCAAGGACCCAGAAAGGCAGCCCATTCTCTTCCAAATGAGGTAGGACAAAATATAAAAGACAAAAAGAGAGACAAAAGAGTTAGGGATGGAGAGCCACCTTGGGGAAGGAGTCGTGAAGGAGGAGAAGTTTCCAGACAGCAGGAAACCTTCCCACCGGTGGGTCTGTGGGGAGTTTTAGAGTCTCAGAGGGCAACATACCTGGGAGGAAAAAGGGAAAAAAAACCCACAAATAGGTGCCTAACCACAACTCCCAGCAAATAAGTAGCCCAGACACTCGCATCCACCACCAGCGAGCTGGGGCTGGACAGGGAGGCGTGGGCTGCATCATCGGTCCTTAGGGTAAGAAGGTACCAGGTATTCAGGTACCAGGCCTGAATGCCCTGAGGGCGATCTGAGGGAGCTAACGTGAGATAGCAACCCAAACTGTGGGATAGCCAGAGAGAGAAAAAAAAAAAAAAACACTTTCCTGGGAAAGGCGCTAATGCGCAGCCTGGCCTGCTCACAGAACAAAGGACTAAGCGAATACCAAAGGAGAGCTAGCTGGCCGCAGACCAGCCCATCCCCCCACCAGAGGCAGGGAGGCCGGCGGGCGACAGCCAGAGCCAGAAGGCAAGGGGCAATCTCGGCCCCAGAGACAGCATCCTCCACCAAACTGTGAGCAGGCTCCCAGTTCCTAACCATGTCTTCCTGGGATCCTGGACGGTTGACATCTGTGAGGAGTGTCACAGGCGGAGATCAGCTCCCCAGAGGGGAGACACGGCACACCTGAGACGGTGCTCTCATGGCGTACCTGGAACTGAGTGGCTGGGACTGAGGAGGTGATTTAAGATACACGGCCCACCTGGAAGAGTGTGCTTGCCAAGCACCTGCTCACCTGAGCCGCTTGGACTTGGGAAGGGAACAAAGTGCATGCCCAACTGAGTAGGTGCCTTTGTGGAATACCCGAGAACCTGAACCTGAGCAGCTTAGACCTGGGAAGTGCACGAAAGGCAGGGCCCGCCTTGGACAGTACCCCTACAGAGCAGCCTGAAGCCGGAGCAGTTGTAGACTGGGAAAGCACACATGCTGTGAGCTGGGGCAAACCCAGTGTGGTCCATACACTGTGGGCACTCCTCACACACGTCAGTGATATTTGTTCGCAGTGTTCCTCCCTCCCCACAGCGCAAGTGAACAAGTAAGCCTAAATAAGTGACCACCTTCATCCCCTTGTGTCAGGGCAGAAATTAGACAGTGAAGAGACTTGCAAACAGAGGAAGCCAAAATAAGCAAAGAAGAGGAAACTGCTCTGGAAGTGATGGATGCAACAGATTAAAACCCTGCAGTTAACATTGACTAAGCATTGGAGGGGTCTATAGACCTTGGGAACAAGTAGAAGCCAGAACAAGGAACTATCTGGAACTGAATTGACCCCACACTGCCCTCAACAGCTCCAGAGAAATTCCTAGATATATTCTTACTATTACCATATTTAAATTTTAAAAAATTTTAAGTTTATTACTCCTTTAATTTTCATTTTTATAACCTACATGCTATCAAAGTGCTGCACTCAATATGCCAGCAAATTTGGAAAACTCAGCAGTGGCCATAGGACTGGAAAAGGTCAGTTTTCATTCCATCCCAAAGAAAGGCAATGCCAAAGAATACTCAAACTACCGCACAATTGCACTCATCTCACATGCTAGTAAAGTAACGCTCAAAATTCTCCAAGCCAGGCTTCAGTAATACGTGAACTGTGAACTTCCTGATGTTCAAGCTGGTTTTATAAAAGGCAGAGGAACCAGAGATCAAATTGCCAACATCCACTGGATCATGGACAAAGCAAGAGAGTTCCAGAAAAACATCTATTTCTGCTTTACTGACTATGCCAAAGCCTTTGACTGTGTGGATCACAAGAAACTGTGGAAAATTCTGAAAGAGATGGGAATACCAGACCACCTGATCTGCCTCTTGAGAAATTTGTATGCAGGTGAGGAAGCAACAGTTAGAACTGGACATGGAACAACAGACTGGTTCCAAATAGGAAAAGGAGTACGTCAAGGCTGTATATTGTAACCCTTTTTATTTAACTAATGTGCAGAGTACATCATGAGAAACGCTAGACTGGAAGAAACACAAGCTGGAATCAAGATTGCTGGGAGAAATATCAATAACCTCAGATATGCAGATGACACCACCCTTATGGCAGAAAGTGAAGAGGAACTAAAAAGCCTCTTGATGAAAGTGAAAATGGAGAGTGAAAAAGTTGGCTTAAAGCTCAACATTCAGAAAACGAAGATCATGACATCCAGTCCCATCACTTCATGGGAAATAGATGGGAAAACAGTGGAAACAGTGTCAGACTTTATTTTTCTGGGCTCCAAAATCACTACAGATGGTGACTGCAGCCATGAAATTAAAAGACGCTTACTCCTTGGAAGGAAAGTTATGACCAACCTAGAAAGCATATTGAAAAGCAGAGACATTACTTTGCCAACAAACGATCGTCTAGTCAAGGCTATGGTTTTTCCAGTGGTCATGTATGGATGTGAGAGTTGGACTGTGAAGAAGGCTGAGCACCGAAGAATTGATGCTTTTGAACTGTGGTGTTAGAGAAGACTCTTGAGAGTCCCTTGGACTGCAAGGAGATCCAACCAGTCTATTCTGAAGGAGATCAGCCCTGGGATTTCTTTGGAAGGAATGATGCTAAAGCTGAAACTCCAGTACTTTGGCCACCTGATGCGAAGAGTTGACTCATTGGAAAAGACTCTGATGCTGGGAGGGATTGAGGGCAGGGGAGAAGGGGACGACAGAGGATGAGATGGCTGGATGGCATCACCGACTCGATGGATGTGAGTCTGAGTGAACTCCGGGAGTTGGTGATGGACAGGGAGGCCTGGCGTGCTGTGATTCATGGGGTCGCAAAGAGTCGGACACGACCGAGCAACTGATCTGATCTGATCTGATTACCTTGCAAGTTCAGTTCAGTTCAGTTCAGTCGCTCAGTTGTGTCCAACTCTTTGCGACCCCATGAATCACAGCACGCCAGGCCTCCCTGTCCATCACCAACTCCCGGAGTTCACCCAGACTCACGTCCATTGAGTCGGTGATGCCATCCAGCCATCTCATCCTCTGTCGTCCCCTTCTCCTCCTGCCCCCAATCCCTCCCAGCATCAGAGTCCTTCCAAAGAACACCCAGGACTGATCTCCTTTAGGATGGACTGGTTGGATCTCTTTGCAGTCCAAGGGACTCTCAAGAGTCTTCTCCAACACCACAGTTCAAAAGCATCAATTCTTTGGTGCTCAGGTTTCTTCACAGTCCAACTCCCACATCCATACATGACTACTGGAAAAACCATAGCCTTGACTAGACAGACCTTTGTTGGCAAAGTAATGTCTCTGCTTTTGAATATGCTAAATTACCTTTCAAAAAAAGACCCTATTTTTTAATGCAAATTTCATATATATGTTTATAATTTTTGTGATTGATTTTGTTTTGTATTTTTAATATTGTATTTTTGAGAGTCTAATCTCTAGATTTTTAATCTTTGCTTTTTAGTATTTGTTATCAATTTTGTACCTTTAAGAATCTAATCTTCAGTACCCATTTTCACTTAGGGGTGTGATTACTGCCATGAT
Source organism: Bos javanicus (assembly GCF_032452875.1). NCBI lineage: Eukaryota > Metazoa > Chordata > Mammalia > Artiodactyla > Bovidae > Bos > Bos javanicus. Next base: position 10,111,915 of record NC_083876.1, read on the forward strand.
TGGTCTCTCCCCTTCTGACTCCCCCTCTTCTCCTTGTCATCTCTGTCTCCCTCCTCCCTCTTCTCTTCTCCATGTAACTCTGTGAACCTCTCTCGGTGTCCCTCACTGTGGAGAATGTTTTCACCATTAACCTAGATGTGTTATCATCTGTGCTATATGTATGGAGAAGTCTTGAGGCTATTGTAAGAATGAGACTGAAAACCAGAGGCAGGAGGCTTAAATCCAAAACTTGAGAACACCAGAAAACTCCTGACTCCAGGGAACATTAATAGAAAAAAGCTCATCCAAAAGCCTCCATACCTACACTGAAACTAAGCTCCACCAAAGAGCCAATAAGTTCCAGTGCAAGACATACCATGCTAATTCTCCAGCAAAGCAGAAACACAACCCTGAGCATTAAAATACAGGCTGCCCAAAGCCATGCCAAACCCATAGACACCCCAAAACTCACTACTGGACACTTCATTGCTCTCCAGAGAGAAGAGATCCAGCTCCACCCACCAGAACACAGACACAAGCTCCCCTAACCAGGAAACCTTGACAAGCCACTAGTCCAACCCCACCCACAGGGAGCAAGCTCCACAATAAAAAGGAACAACAAACTTCCAGCCTGCAGAAAGGGCACCCAAACACAGCAATCTAAGCAAAATGAAAAGGCAGAGAAATATTCAGCAGGTAAAAGAATATGATAAATGCCCACCAAACCAAACAAAAGAGGAGGAGATAGGGAATCTACCTGAAAAAGAATTCAGAATAATGATAGTAAAGATGGTCCAAAATGTTGAAAACAAAATGGAGTTACAAATAAATAGACTAGAGACAATGATTGAGAAGATGCAAGAAATGGTTAACAAGGACCTAGAAGAAATAAAAGAGTCAATCAATAATGAACAATGCAATAACTGAGATCAAAAGCACTCTGGAGGGGACCAACAGTAGAATAACTGAGGCAGAAGATAGGATAAGTGAGGTGGAAGATAGAATGGTGGAAATAAATGAAGCAGAGAGGAAAAAAGAAAAAAGAATTAAAAGAAATGAGGACAACCTCAGAGACCTCTGGGACAATGTCACATGCCCCAACATTCAAATCATAGGAGTCCCGGAAGAAGAAGACAAAAAGAAAGGGCATGAGAAAATACTTGAGGAGACAATAGTTGAAAACCTCCTTAAAATGGGGAAGGAAATAGCCATCCAAGTCCAAGAAACCCAGAGGGTCCCAAACAGGATAAACCCAACGTGAAACACCCCAAAACACATATTAATCAAATTAATGAAGATCAAACACAAAGAGCAAATATAAAAAGCAGCCAGGGAAAAACAACAAATAACACACAAGGGGATCCCCATAAGGATAAGAGCTGATCTTTCAATAGAAACTCTTCAGGCCAGAAGGGAATGGCAGGACATACTTAAAGTGATGAAAGACAAAAACCTACAACTCAGATTACTATACTCAGCAAGGATCTCATTCAAATATGAAGGAGAAATCTAAACATTACAGACAAGCAAAAGCTGAGAGAATTCAGCACCACCAAACCAGCTCTTCAACAAATGCTAATGGATCTTCTCTAGACAAGAAACACAGAAAAGAAAAGATTTATAAACTTGAACCCCAAACAACAAAGTAAATGGCAACGGGATCATACTTATCAATAGTTACCTTAAGTGTAAATGGGTTGAATGCCCCAACCAAAAGACAAAGACTGGCTGAATGGATACAAAAACAAGACCCCTATATACACTGTCTACAAGAGACCCACCTCAAACCAAGGGACCCATACAGACTGAAAGTGAAGGGCTGGAAAACGATATTTCATGCAAATGGAGACCAAACGAAAGCAGGAGTAGCAATACTCATATCAGATAAAATAGACCTTGAAATAAAGGCTGTAAAAAGAGACAAAGAAGGACACTACATAATGATCAAATGATCAATCCAAGAAGAAGATATAACAATTATAAATATATATGCACCCAACATAAGGGCACTGCAATATGTAAGGCAAGTGCTAATAAGTATGAAAGGGGAAATTAACAGTAACACAATAATAGTAGGAGACTTTAATACCCCACTCACACCTATGGATAGATCAACCAAACAGAAAATTAGCAAGGAAACACAAACTTTAAAAGAGACAATTTCTTTAACAAGTGGTACTGTGAAAACTGGTCAACCACTTGTAAAAGAATGAAACTAGAACACTTTCTAACACCATACACAAAAATAAAATGGATTAAAGATCTAAAGTAAGACCAGAAACTATAAAACTCCTAGAGGAAAACATAGGCAAAACACTCTCTGACATAAATCACAGCAGGATCCTCTATGACCCCCTTCCCAGGGTAATGGAAATAAAAGCAAAAATAAACAAACAGGACCTAATTAAACTTAAAAGCCTTTGCACAACGAAGGAAACTATGAGCAAGGTGAAAAGACAGCCTTCGGGATGGGAGAAAATAATAGTAAATGAAGCAACTGACAAAGAATTAATCTCAAAAATACACAAGCAGCTCCTGCAGCTCAATTCCAAAAAAATAAACGACCCAATCAAAAAAATGGGCCAAAGAACTAACAGACATTTCTCCAAAGAAGACATACAGATGGCTAACAAACACATGAAAAGATGCTCAACATCACTCAGTATCAGAGAAATGCAAATCAAAACCACAATGAGGTACCGTCTCACACTGGTCGAATGGCTACTATCAAAAAGTCTACAAACAATAAATGCTGGAGAAGGTGCAGAGAAAAGGGAATCATCTTACACCATTGGTGGGTATGCAAACTAGTACAGCCACTATGGAGAACAGTGTCGAAATTCCTTAAAAAACTGGAAATAGAACTGCCATCTGCTGCTGCTGCTCTCCGACCCCATAGATGGCAGCCCACCAGGCTCCCATGCCTCTGGGATTCTCCAGGCAAGAACACCGGAATGGGTTGCCATTTCCTTCTCCAATGCATGAAAGTGAAAAGTGAAAGTGAAGTCGTTCAGTCGTGTCCGACTCTTAGCGACCCATAGACTGCAGCCTACCAGGCTCCTCTGTCCATGGAATTTTCCAGGCAAGAGTACTGGAGTGGGTCACCAGTGCCTTCTTCATATGACCCAGCAATCCCACTGCAGCACTGTTTACAATAGCCAGGACATGGAAGCAACCTAGATGTCCATTGGCAGATGAATGGATAAGAAAGCTGTGGCACATATACACAAAGAATATTACTCAGCTATTAAAAATAATGCATTTGAATCAGTTCTAATGAGGTGGATGAAACTGGAGCCTATTATATGAAGTGAGGTGAGTCAGAAAGAAAAACACCAATACAGTATATTAACGTATATGTATGGAATTTAGAAAGATGGTAACGATGACCCTATATGCAAGACAGCAAAAGAAACACAGATGTAAAGAAGAGACTTCTGGACTCTGTGGGAGAAGGTGATGGTGGGATGATTTGAGAGAATAGCATTGAAACATGTATATTACCATATGTGAAACAGATCACCAGTCCAAGGTTGATGCATGAGACAGGGTGCTCAGGGCTGGTGCACTGGGATGACCCTGAGGGATGGGATGGGGAGGGAGGTGGGAGGGGGTTTCAGGATGGGGAACACATGTACACCCATGGCTGATTCATGTCAATGTATGGCAAAACCCACTACAATATTATAAAATAATTAGCCTCCAATTAAAATAAATAATTTAAAAAAATTTTTAAATTTGATACTTAAGTGGAAAACTAAAGAGAATAAACAACCTTCAAATGACTATATTTTTAAAATATAAACATAAAATGAAAGATAAAAATTATGATCATCTCAATAAATGCAGGGGAAAGCTTTTTAGACAAAAATTCAACATCCATTCATGATAAAAAAAAAACTCTCAACAAAGTATACATAAAGTATACATAGAGAGAATGTACCTCAACATAATAAAGGGTATATATGACCAACCTAGACAGCATATTAAAAAGCAGAGACATTACTTTGTCAACAAAGTTCTGTCTAGTCAAGGCTATGGTTTTTCCAGTGGTCATGTATGGATGTGAGAATTGGACTATAAAGAAAGCTGAGAGCTGAAGAATTGATGCTTTTGAACTGTGGTGTTGGAGAAGACTCTTGAGAGTCCCTTGGACTGCAAGGAGATCCAACCAGTCCATTCTAAAGGAGATCAGTCCTGGGTGTTCATTGATAGGACTGATTTTGAAGCTGAAACTCCAATACTTTGGCCACCTGATGGGAAGAGCTGACTCATTTTAAAAGAGCCTGATGCTGGGAAAGATTGAGGGCAGGAGGAGAAGGGGATGACAGAGAATGAGATGGTTAGAGGGCATCACCGACTCAACGGACGTGGGTTTGGGTGGACTCCGGGAGTTGGTGATGGACAGGGAGGCCTGGCGCGCTGTGGTTCGTGGGGTCACAAAGAGTCAGACACGACCGAGTGACTGAACTGAACTCAACTGAACTGATGACAAGCTCACAGCTAGTATCATACTCAATGGTAAAAAGCTGAAAGTTTTCCTCTAAGATCAGGAATAAGAAGGATACCACTTTTATTCAGTACAGTATTAGAAGTCCTAGTCAGATAAATCAGGCAAGGAAAAGAAAGAAAAGTCATGCAAATGACAAAGGAAGAAGTAAAACTGTCACTATTTGCAGATGACATGATATTATACATTGAATCCCTAAAGACACCACCAAAAATTGTTAGAATAAACAAATTCAATAAATCAAAGGATACAAAATCAATACACATAAATCTGTTGCATTTCTATATGTTAATAACAAACTATCATAAATAGAAATTAAGAAAACAATATCAGTTACAGTTGCATCAAAAAGAATAAAATATCTAGGGAGAAATTTAACCAAGAAGTTAGGGGGAGAGAGATAGATCAGGAGTTTGAGGTTAACATATACACACTGCTATGTATAAAGTAACCAACAAAGACCTATTGTACACCACAAGGAACTCAATATTTTGTAATAACCTATAAAAGAAAAGACTCTGAAAACTAGATATATATGCATGTATAACTGAATCACTCTGCTGTACACCTGAAACTAACACAACACTGTAAATTGTAACACAACACTGTATTTAAATTAAAAAAAGAAACTTAGCCAAGAAGGTTAAATATCTGTATACTGAAAACCATGAGACATTCATGAAAGAAATGAGAACACAAATGGAAAGATATTTCATGCTTGTGAATTAGAAGCACTAATACTGTTAAAATTTCCATTCTACTCAAAGCAGTCTACAGTCAATATCATCCCTATCAAAATCCTAAAGGCATTTTTCTCAAAAACAGAAAAACAACCCTAAAATTTGTATAAGACCACACAAGACCCCAAGCAGCCAAAACAATCTTGAGAAAGAAGAACAAAGCAAGAGGCATTACACTCCCTGACTTCAAACTATATTATAAAGCTATAGTAACCAAAACAGTATGGTATTGGCATAAGCACAGACACACAAATTGTTGAAATAGATCAGAGAGCCCTCAAATAAATTCATATATATATATATATATATATATATATATATATATACACACATATATATATACACACACATATATATAGTCAATTAATTTAGGACAAGGAGCCAAAAATATACAAGGAGAAAAGGACAGTTTCTTACACAAATTGTGCTGGAAAAATGGACAGCCACATGCAAAAGAATGAAATTGGACCATTCTCTTATACACAAAAACTTAAGTCAAAATGGATTAAAGATTTTAACATGAGACCTTAAACCATAAAACCCCTCGATGAAACTTTCCACATAGGTGGAAAGCTATCTGACATCAGTCTTGGCAGTGATAGTTTGCATCTGATACCAAAAGCCAAGGCAACAGAAGCAAAAAATAAACAAGTGGGATGATATCAAACCAAGAACCTTCTACACAGCAAAAGAAATCATTAGCAAAATGAAAATGCAAATCATATATCCTATACAGGGTTAATATGCAAAATATATAAAGAATCATAAAACTGAAAGCAAAAAACAAACAATCTCATTTTAAAAATATGCAGAGGATCTGAAAAGACGTTTTCTCCAAAGAAGATATACAAAAAAGAACAGGTACATGAAAAGGTGCTCAAAATCACTCAACATCAGGGAAATGAAGATCAAAACCACAATGAGATACCATCTTACACCTGTTAGAATTTCTATTATCAGAAAGAAAAGAAATAACAAGTGATTGATGAGGATGTGGAGAAAAGGGAGTTATTGTGCACTGCTGCTGGGAATGTAAATGCTGCTGCAACCAGTATGGAAAATGTTATGAAGGTTCCTTAAAATTTTAAAAATAGCAACTCCACTTCTTGGTATTTATCACAAGAAAATGTAAGCATTAATTCAAAAAGATTCATGCATCCCAATGTTCATAGCAGCACTATTTATAGCATTGAAGACACGGAAGACACCTAAGTGTTCACTGAGAGATGAGTGGATAAACAAGATGTGGTATAAAACGTGAATGTGAAGTCGCTCAGTCGTGTCTGACTCTTTGCGACCCCATGGACTGTAGCCTACCAGGCTCCTCTGTCCATGGGATTTTCCAGGCAATAGTACTGGAGTGGATTGCCATTTCCTTCTCCAAGGGATCTTCCCAACCCAGGTAGACAGACGCTTTACTGTCTGAACCACCAAGTACATACATATAATGGAATATCATTCAACCATTAAAAAGGAGGAAACTCGCTTTTTGCAACAACATGGATGGACTTTAAGGACATCATGCTTAATGTAATAAGTCTGGGAAATACAACATATGATCACATGATTCTCATATATGTGAATTCTAAAAAACAAAACCCAAAATCAAACTCATAGAAATGGGAACAGATTGTTGGTTCAGAGGTAGGGGGTGGAGGGTGGGCTTGATGGATAAAGGTGGTCAAAAGGTAGAAAATTCCAGTTACAAAATAAGTCTTGAGGATGTAATGTACAGCATGATGACTATAGTTAATACTGTATCATATATTTGAAAATTGCTAACAGAGTAGCACCTTAATCTTAAAAGTCCTCATCACAGAAGAAAAAAAAAAAAAAACTATCTGTGGTGATAGATGTTAACTAGACTTATTGTTGCGGTCATTTTGCAATATATACAAATATCGAGTCTTTATGTTGTATACCTGATGGTAGTATAATGTCATATGTCAATTACATCTCTATTAAAAATGGAAAACTCTTACTTAAGTACTTTATTTCATAATCTTATTCCTTCTAGTCTTGACATCTTCAAACATTCAACTGAAAAGCAAATATGTTAACAATAGGGTTTCAAGAATCATTTTCACTAGACTTAAATCAGATTCAGAAAGCAAAAAGGACTAACAGGAGTGTGTCCTTTATCTATTTACTATCATCTCTAAATTGCCACTGTTTCATGCAAATGTTCAACTACAGATTTTCATGGTTCTAAGACTGAATGCATGCATGGCTGTGTTCTTCAATGACCATGATAAAGATTCCTGCTTCTTAACAGGCAGACAGAACTATGATTTTCACATTTACTTCCAATTATACTTTAGGATGATTTTCTTCTAGCACAGAACAGGAATGAAAAAGCATGGCCTGCCTGTTAAATAGGCCTGTTAATCTGCTCCAGAATACTGACTGAAATTTAAGATTGCTCCAGGGTAAACCTTTTTTTTTTTTAATTACTGTGTAGTTTTTAAAACTCCTCAAAAGCATTTTAGCAGCCATTGTTCTTTGCAAAAAACATCAAACATGGTTTATTTCTAAGAAGTATTCTTTATTTAATCTATAAACAATTCATTTAAATCTCTACTCTGAAAACAGTAAACCATCATAGGAAACTAAATCTTCTGAGGAAGCAATCAGGATACTGAATAAGGATGGAAACCTTGATCCTCAGAGTAAAAGATAAATTCAGGAGGTTTAATTAACTGAATACTAAAAATATCCATGAATGATTTTCTAGTAAGTTGGTGGCAAGGAAGTAAGGCATACTAACATCAAAGATGTGTAGAGGGGAAAGTGGTTCTATTCGTTCAACAAAGGACAAGCAATGTATAAGACAACTTATATGAGAAACTTAGAGATAAGAAAGGAGAGCGGTGATTATCAGGGACTGGGGAGGGGAGTGAGTGGGGGCAGTTATTTAACGTGTGGACAAAAAAATGTCACAGGCCATTTCAGTAAACAACAAATGCTTCAGCCATCAAGCCATCAGCTACTACAGCTGCCCTGATGACATGCACCCTGAGGGAGAAAAATAGGATACTGACCCAAACAGGGTAATGGCCCTTGATAGTTAATGTACATATCAAAGGAATGATTTCATTGAGACAAGACTTCTACACCTCCAAGGAGCGGTGGCTGCGTGGGTGCAGGAGGGCCTAGAGGAGCTATCCCATGTTGAGGTCAGGAAGGGTGGCGGTGAGGAGATACCCCTTGTCCAAGGTAAGGAGCAATGGCTGCGCTTTGCTGGAGGAGCCGTGAAGAGATACCCCACGCCCAAGGTAAGAGAAACCCAAGTAAGATGGTAGGTGTTGCAAGAGGGCATCAGAGGGCAAACACACTGAAACCATACTCACAGAAAACTAGTCTATCTAATCACACTAGGACCATAGCCTTGTCTAACTCAATGAAACTAAGCCATGCCCGTGGGGCAACCCAAGACGGGCAGGTCATGGTGGAGAGATTTGACAGAATGTGGTCCACTGGAGAAGGGAATGGCAAACCACTTCAGTATTCTTGCCTTGAGAACCCCATGAACAGTATGAAAAGGCAAAATGATAGGATACTGAAAGAGAAATTCCCCAGTCAGTAGGTGCCCAATATGCTACTGGAGATCAGTGGAGAAATAACTCCAGAAAGAATGAAGGGATGGAGCCAAAGCAAAAACAATACTCAGCTGTGGATGTGACTGGTGATAGAAGCAAGGTCCAATGCTGTAAAGAGCAATATTGCATAGGAACCTGGAATGTCAGGTCCATGAATCAAGGCAAATTGGAAGTGGTCAAACAAGAGATGGCAAGAGTGAATGTCGACATTCTAGGAATCAGAGAACTGAAATGGACTGGAATGGGTGAATTTAACTCAGATGACCATTATATCTACTACTGCGGGCAGGAATCCCTCAGAAGAAATGGAGTAGCCATCATGGTCAACAAAAGAGTCCGAAATGCAGTACTTGGATGCAATCTCAAAAACGACAGAATGATCTCTGTTCGTTTCCAAGGCAAACCATTCAATATCACAGTATTCCAAGTCTATGCCCCAACCAGTAACGCTGAAGAAGCTGAAGTTGAACGGTTCTATGAAGACCTACAAGAACTTTTAGAACTAACACCCCAAAAAGATGTCCTTTTCACTATAGGGGACTGGAATGCAAAAGTAGGAAGTCAAGAAACACCTGGAGTAACAGGCAAATTTGGGCTTGGAATACGGAAGAAGCAGGGCAAAGACTAATAGAGTTTTGCCAAGAAAATGCACTGGTCATAACAAACACTCTCTTCCAACAACACAGAGAAGACTCTATACATGGACATCACCAGACGGTCAACACCAAAATCAGACTGATTATATTCTTTGCAGCCAAAGATGGAGAAGCTCTATACAGTCAGCAAAAACAAAACCAGGAGCTGACTGTGGCTCAGACCATGAACTCCTTATTGCCAAATTCAGACTTAAATCGAAGAAAGTAGGGAAAACCACTAGACCATTCAGGTATGACCTAAACCAAATCCCTTATGATTATACACAGTGGAAGTGAGAAGTAGATTTAAGGGCCTAGATCTGATAGATAGAGTGCCTGACGAACTATGGAATGAGGTTTGTGACACTGTACAGGAGACAGGGATCAAGACCATCCCCATGGAAAAGAAATGCAAAAAAGCAAAATGGCTGTCTGGAGAGGCCTTACAAATAGCTGTGAAGTGAAGGGAAGCGAAAAGCAGAGGAAAAAAGGAAAGATATAAACATCTGAATGCAGAGTTCCAAAGAATAGCAAGAAGAGATAAGAAAGCCTTCTTCAGCAATCAATGCAAAGAAATAGAGGAAAACAACAGAATGGGAAAGACTAGAGATCTCTTCAAGAAAATCAGAGATACCAAAGGAACATTTCATGAAAAGATGGGCTCGATAAAGGACAGAAATGGTATGGACCTAACAGAAGCAGAAGATATTAAGAAGAGGCGGCAAGAATACACAGAAGAACTGTACAAAAAAGAGCTTCACAACCCAGACAATCATGATGGTGTGATCACTGACCTAGAGCCAGACATCCTGGAATATGAAGTCAAGTGGGCCTTAGAAAGCATCACTATGAACAAAGCTAGTGGAGGTGATAGAATTCTAGTTGAGCTATTCCAAATCCTGAAAGATGATGCTGTGAAAGTGCTGCACTCAATATGCCAGCAAATTTGGAAAACTCAGCAGTGAACACAGGACTGGAAAAGGTCAGTTTTCATTCCAATCCCAAAGAAAGGCAATGCCAAAGAATGCTCAAACTACTGCACTCATCTCACACGCTAGTAAAGTAATGCTCAAAATTCTCCAAGCCAGGCTTCAGTAATATGTGAACCATGAACTTCCTGATGTTCAAGCTGGTTTTAGAAAAGGCAGAGGAACCAGAGGTTAAATTGCCAACATCTGCTGGATCATGGAAACAGCAAGAGAGTTCTAGAAAAACATCTATTTCTGCTTTATTGACTATGCCAAAGCCTTTGACTGTGTGGATCACAAGAAACTGTGGAAAATTCTTCAAGAGATGGGAATACCAGACCACCTGATCTGCCTCTTGAGAAATTTGTATGCAGGTCAGGAAGCAAGAGTTAGAACTGGACATGGAACAACAGACTGGTTCCAAATAGGAAAAGGAGTACGTCAAGGCTGTATATTGTCACCCTGTTTATTTAACTTATGTGCAGAGTACATCATGAGAAATGCTAGACTGGAAGAAACACAAGCTGGAATCAAGATTGCTGGGAGAAATATCAATCACCTCAGATATGCAGATGACACCACCCTTATGGCAGAAAGTGAAGAGGAACTGAAAAGCCTTTTGATGAGGGTGAAAGTGGAGAGTGAGAAGGTTGGCTTGAAGCTTAACATTCAGAAAATGAAGATCATGGCATCCGGTCCCATCACTTCATGGGAAATAGATGGGGAAACAGTGGAAACAGTGTCAGACTTTATTCTTCTGGGCTCCAAAATCACTACAGATGGTGACTGCATCCATGAAATTAAAAGACACTTACTCCTTGGAAGGAAAGTTATGACCAACTTAGATAGCATATTGAAAAGCAGAGACATTACTTTGCCAACAAAGGTTCGTCTAGTCAAGGCTATGGTTTTTCCTGTGGTCATGTATGGATGTGAGAGTTGGACTGTGAAGAAGGCTGAGCGCTAAAGAATTGATGTTTTTGAAATGTGGTGTTGGAGAAGACTCTTGAGAGTCCCTTGGACTGCAAGGAGATCCAACCAGTCCATTCTGAAGGAGATCAGCCCTGGGATTTCTTTGGAAGGAATGATGCTAAAGCTGAAACTCCAGTACTTTGGCCACCTCATGCGAAGAGTTGATTCATTGGAAAAGACTCTGATGCTGGGAGGGATTGGGGGCAAGAGGAGAAGGGGACGACAGAGGATGAGATGGCTGGATGGCATCATGGACTCGTTGGACGTGAGTCTGAGTGAGCTCTGGGAGTTGGTGATGGACAGGGAGGCCTGGCGTGCTGCAATTCATGGGGTCGCAAAGAGTTAGACACGACCGACCGACTGATCTGATCCGATATAGAAAAGCATTAAATTCATTAAGTTGTATTGTGACTAGCAGTAATCTTTTTTTTTTTTTTTTTTAACTAAGGTCTTTTATTTATTTTGGTAGTGCTACCTGGCATATGGGATCCCCTTACCCAGGGATTGAATCCATGTCTCCTACAGTAGAAGCATGGAGTCCTAACCACTGCACCACCAGGGAATTCCTAGAAGTAATCTTCTGATGCTGTTGCTGTTGTTATTCAGTCATTCTGTTGTGTCTGACTCTGCAACCCCATGGACTGCAGCACAACAGGCTTCCCTGTCCATCAGCAACTCCCAGAGCTTGCTCAAACCCATGTCCATTGAGTCGGTGATGCCATCCAACCATCTCATCCTCTGTTGTCCCCTTCTCCTCCCACCTTCAATCTTTCCTAGCATCAGGGTTTTTTCCAGTGAGTCCACCTCGCATCAGGTGGCCAAAGTATTGGAGCTTCAGCTTCAGCATCAGTCCATCCAGTGAATATTCAGGACTGATTTCCTTTAGGATTGGCTGGTTTGATCTCCTTGCAGTCCAAGGGACTCTCAAAAGTCTTCTCTAGCACCATAGTTTGAAGGCATCAATTCTTTGGCACTCAGCCTTTTTTATTGTCCAGCTCTCACATCCATACATGACTACTGGAAAAACCACAGTTTTGACTACATGGACCTTTGTAGGTAAAGTAATGTCTTTGCTTCTTAATATGCGGCCTAGGTTTGTCATTGCAATTCTTCCAAGGAGCACACATCTTTTAGTTTTATGGCTGCAGTCATCATCCACAGTGATTTTGGAGTTCAAGAAAATAAAGTCTGTCACTATTTCCATTGTTTCCCCATCTATTTGCCATGAAGTGATGAGACCGGATGCCATGGTCTTTATTTTTTGAATGTTGAGTTTTAAGCCAGCTTTTTCACTCTCCTTTTTCATTTTCATCAAGAGGCTCTTTAACTCCCCTTCACTTTCTGCCATAAGGGTAGTGTCATCTGCATATCTGAGGTTATTTGCATATTTGATGTTTGACTATGGGTTTTTAAATTTGTTTGTTTCAGGCATTTTGAAAAATGCTAATGTATCCTAGCTCCTCCCTAACCTCTGGGACAGTCCCTCAGAGCTGTCTGAGAGGCTCTGGGCCAAAGTCCTTGGTAATATCTTCAAATAAACCACAATTCTCAACTTTTAGGTGTTTGTTTTTTTTTTTTTTCCTAGTCATCAAATGAGTCCAGAGTTTCAGCTTGTGAGAATAAGAAGTTCTGGAGATGCACAGTGGTGGACACTGCACAACAGTGTGAATGTATTTGACCCCTCTGTACACTTACACATAGTTAAAATGGTAAATTATATGTGTATTATACCACAATTGAAAAAGCAGGTTAAACTTGCATTTCCAGTGAATATAGGCAGTCTTTATATTGTTACTGATGCTTTTCAGTCGTCATAATTTTAAGAACGATTCTCCTGTGCTCAAAGTCTCTTCTTGCTTGGCCATTGGTAGTGTTTTCCATTTTATTAAGTGTTCTCAAACCTTAGTATGGTCATTTCAGGCAGCCAGTGATAAAGAATCTGCCTGCCAATGCAGGGGGTGCAAGAAATACAGGTTCAATACCTGGGTCGGGAAGATCCTCTGGAGTAGAAAATTGGGACCTACTCCAGAATTCTTGCCTGGAAAATTCCATGGACAGAGGAGCCTGGTGGGCTACAGTTCATGGGGTCACAGAGAGTCAGACACAACTGAATGGGCAGCACGCAGCAGCAAACCTTTTGTAGCATGGGGTTGTTGTTGAGTCACCCAGTTGTGTCTGACTTTCTGCGACCTCATGGACTGCAGCACACCAGGCCTCCCTGTCCCTCACCATCTCCCAAAGTTTCCCCAAGTTCATGTCCATTGCATCAGTGATGCCTTCCAGCCATCTCATCCTCTGAGGCCCTCTTCTGCCCTCATTCTTTCCCAGCATCAGGAACTTTTCCAATGAGTCAGTTGTTCGCATCAGAAACCCAAAATACTGGAGTTTCAATGTCAGCATCAGTCCTTCCAGTGAGTATTCAGGGTTGATTACCCTCAAGATTGACTGGTTTGATCTCCTTGCCGTCCAAGGGACTCTAAGGAGTCTGCTCCAGCATCACAGTTTTAAAACATCAATTCTTCAGCACTCCACCTTCTTTATGGTCCAGCTCTCACAAGTGTACCTGACCACCAGGAAGACCATAGCCTTGACTATACGGACCTTTGTTGGCAGAGTAATGTCTCTGCTTTTCAACACACTGTCTAGGTTTGTCATAGCTTTCCTGCCATGAAGCAATTGTCTTCTGATTTCATGGCTGCAGTCACCATCCACAGTGATTTTAGAGCCCAAGAAGAAATCTGTCGCTACTTCCACCTTTCCCCCTTGGTGTCGCGAAGAGTCGGACACGACTGAGCGACTTCACTTTCACTTTTCACTTTCATGCATTGGAGAAGGAAATGGCAACCCGCTTCAGTGTTCTTGCCTGGAGAATCCCAGGGATGGGGGAGCCTGGTGGACTGCTGTCTATGGGGTCGCACAGAGTCAGACACGACTGAAGCGACTTAGCAGCAGTAGCAGCAATGGGGCCAGATGCTATGATCTTACTTTAATGTTTAGTTTTAAACCAGCTCTTTCACTCTCCTCCTGTAACTCATCCAACCTGGTATTTCTCAAGATGTGCTCAGTGTAGAGGTTAAACAAATAGGGTGACAGCAGACAGTCCTGTCACACTCCTTTCTCAATCTTGACTCAATCAGTTGTTCCTGCAGGGTTCTAACTGCTGTTTCTTGACCCGCACACAGGTTTCTCAGGAGACAGGTAAGATGGTCTTGTATTCCCATCTCTTTAAGTGCTTTCCACAGCTTATGATGATCCACACAGTCAGAGGCATTGACGTAGCTGCTGAAACAGAGGTAGAAGTTTTTCTGGAATTCCCTTACCTTCTCTTTGATCCAGCAAATGTTGGCAATTTGATCTCTGGTTCCTCTTCCTTTTCTAAACCCAGCTTGGACATCTAGAAGTCCTTGGTTCATGTAATGCTGAAGCCTAGCATGCAAGATTTTAGGCATGACCTTACTAGCATGGGAGATGGGTGCAATTGTTTGATGGTTAGCACATTCTTTAGTACTACCCTTCTTGGGATTTAGGATGAGGATTGACCTTTTCCAGTCCTGTGGTCACTGCTGGGTCTTCCAGATTTGATGACATATTGAATGCAACACTTTAAAAGCATCATCTTTTAGGATCTGAAATAGCTCAGCTGGAATTCCATCATCTCCACTAGCTTTACTGGTAGTAATGCTTCCTAAGGCCCATTTGACTGGACTGGATGCCATGATCTTAGATCTAATCCCTTGAATCTACTTGTCACTTCCACTGTATAATCGTAAGGGATTTGATTTAGGTCATACCTGAATGGTCTAGTGGTTTTCCCTACTTTCCTCAATGTAAGTCTGCATTTTGCAATAAGGCATTCATGATGATCTGAGCCACAGTCAGCTCCAGGTCTTGTTTTTGCTGACTGTATAGAGATTCTTCATCTTTGGCTACAAAGAATGCATTCAATTTGATTCATTATTGACTATTTGGTGATATCCATGTGTAAAGTTGTTTCTTGTTTTGTTGAAAAGGGTGTTTGCTATGACCAGTGCATTCTCTTGGCAGAATTCAGCTGGCCTTTGCCCTGTTTGGAGGGCATTTTGTTGCTTGGAGAATTTTGTTCTCCAAGGCCAAACTTGCCTGTTACTCCAGGTATCTCTTGACTTCCTACTTTTGCATTCTAATCCCCTATGATGAATAGGACATCTTTTTTTGGTTTTAGTTCTAGGAGGTCTTCTTGATCTTCATAGAACTGGTCACCTTCTTCAGCATCGGTGGTAGGGGCACAGACTTGAAGTACTGTGATGTTGAATGGCTTGCCTTGAAAACGAACCAAGATCATACCATCATTTTTGAGACTGCACTCAAGTACTTCATTCTGGACTCTTGTTGACTATGAGGGCTACCCACTTCTAAGGGATTCTTGCCCACAGTAGTAGATATATAATATAATGTAATAGAGATTTATATATATATATATATATATATATATATATATAAAATTCAGATGAACATCATATATATAATTAAATTAAATATATAAAAATAAATTTATATATAAATATATAAATTAAATATATATAATATAAATTAAATTAAATATATATAATTAAATATGTAATATAAATTATATATATAATTAATTAAATTCACCTATTCCCATCCATTTTAGTTCACTGATTACTAAGATTTTGATGTTTTCTCTTACCATCTCCTGCTTGACCATGTCCAATTTACCTTGATTCATGGAGCTAACATTCCAGGTTCCTATGCAGTGTTGTTCTTTGCAGTACTGGATTTTACTTTCATCACCAGGCACATCCACAACTGAGCATTGTTTCCATCTTTGGCACAGATGCTTCATTCTTTCTGGGGCTATTAGTTCTCCCCTGCTCTTCCCCAGTAGCATATTGGACAACTTCAGACTTGGGGGACTCATCCTTTGATGTCATATCTTTTTGCTCTTTTATCCAGTTCATGAGGGCCTCATGGCAAGTACACTGGGGTGGTTTGCCGTCCCCTCCTCCAGTGGATCACGTTTTGTCAGAACTCTCTGCTGTGACTCATCCGTCTGGGTTGGCCCTCCACAGCATGGCTCATAGCTTCATTGAGTTATGCAAGCTCCTTCTCCATAACAAGGCAGTGGTGAAGATAACCAAAGCATGGGGTTATCTTGCTGAAACTCCTAGAGTGACTCAGCAGGTGGCGCGGGAGGGGCCCAGCCTACAGACTGGACTAGAACGAACCAGAGGAAGGAACCTGAAGCTTCTGACCACCTACACCAGCCGTTCTGGTCTCTGGCTGAAGTTTATAATCACCTCAGGACCTAAAATAAATATATACACACCGCAACACCAGGCCCTTATCCAGAGTTTAATTGATCAATGATGGAACCCATTTCTGGGTACTTTTCCAAAGCTCTGTAGGTCATTTTTGATGTGTAGCCAGGCTGAGAACCACTAAGCAAGACTCTCCTTAGGGAGCTCTCTGCGGGTGCAGCTCAATATCCCCTCTTTAAAAAAATCTCACAAGAGATAATGGTGATACGGTCTCAGAAGGAATAAGAAGCTATAAAACTTATAATTTTGATAATCTTTAATCTAGAAAAGAAAGACAAGTTAATATTCATGACTTCGGCAGACATTGCAGCTATTGACTGTCAGCGACAGTGCGAGGCCTGGAGAGGCAGCAGTGAACCTGTGTCCCTGGGGCCCTCTCCCCTGGCAAAGGGGGCGGGGTGGCGGGAGTCCCACTGGAGCGCCACCGTGAGGACAAGCGCGGAAAGGCAGGGCTCTGGGGAGCGCGTGGGATGTGCACCTGCTAAGGAAGGAAAATCTGGACAAACTTCCCCGGGAGAAAGTAATGCGGGGGAGAAGACGTGAGAAGACGGCGACATCCCATATTCTGCTCTGAGTGGTGTTACTAGCTTAGGCAACGCCGGGCGAATTTGCACCAAGGTGAGATTAGTGCAGAGAGTCTGGGGTGGAGGGAAAATCCGGCTGACCTTACTGCTTGAAGCCAGATTCAACGAGCAGCCCCGGGTTAGCTGGGCAGAGCGCCAGCCCTTAATTCTCATCATTCCCCCCAACGAACTGTTTGCCTCTTTAATAGATTCCATACGAAAATTACTTCTACGGATGTCCCCCTGGGGCGCTCCAGGGAAAGTCAAAGTAGTAAAATGGACATTTCTGCCCCACCTCCTGTAGCCTGATTAGAAAATCATCTTAACCTTCCCCAGGAGCCATGGTATTTGTACGGAAAACAGATGCTCCCTCTTTGCACCGGTGGGGGAGGAGGGGCAGCCACACAGAACACCCTGCAAATCTACACGTTACAACTGGCATTTGCTTTTGAAAGCGCAACTGCATTTTTGTTTGTTTAGTTTTTTCAGCTGGGAAACTGCAAGAGTGAGGGCGTATCTGCTCCTGAATTCTTAACTGATCTTTTTTTGGTTTGTTTTTCTCCTGTTGACCATTCTCTCTGGCGGGTATTTTCCCTAAAGTTGGGGCCAATGTTATCTCCACATGCCATCCTGCCCACTGAGCCAATTTGCTGAATGAAGAGGAGGGAGGTCCACCAGTCAGGGGGAGGAAAAACGTCCATCTAGACCCCCCCAGCAAGGGCTTTGCATGGACTGCAGTATTGACCTTTCAGGCGGATGGACCTGAAACAGACACAGGGGTACAGACTCAAATGTTCACAGGACAGCAGGCCCTCAGCACATGTCTCTTCTCCCTTCAGCATCACTCCCAAGGCAGGTGGTCTGATCCCTAAACCACAGGTGAGGAAACCAAGAAACACAGCCTGCTATGCTCAAGGAGGGGCTGGAGTCAGCGCCTCACCCCCACGGCTGCCCACAGGGATGGGACCCCCACCGTGGACGGTCCCACACCCCCCAGCTGAGTGCATCCTGCTTCCTGGTTACCAGTCATCTGAGTAGGTGGGTGTCTAAAGTTCTGTATCCCATGTTCTGTGTGTGAGGTCTGACTCTGGGAAGAACCCCACAGCCTCTGATTTGTGGATGAAGAAGACAGGCTCATATCCCTTGGCTGTAGGTGAGTGGGATGGGATTCAAAGCCCAGCATCAGGACCATCTCTGGACCTGAGTTTGAACCCTGGTTCCACCATCTAATCACTGCAGCCTTTGACAAGTTACTCAGCCTGTCTGGGCCTCCACTTCCTAATATTTAAATGAGGACAATAATACAAGCCTCGTGGGGCGAGGATTCAATGAGAAAGCACACAGAGCTCCTGAGGACACCTGCTGCCCATAAATGCTCAGCAAACTAATTACTAAGTCTGAGGACTTCCCTGCTATCAGGGAAAACATGGTTTTCAAAAGTCTTAGTCCTAAATGAAAGCTTGAGGGAAATCTTCAATTGAAATCTGAAATCATCAACTGAACTCTTGAGGGAAGTTACAATCTATAAATGCAGAACTGCTCTATTTGAAGTGGAATGGGCCCTGAAAACACTCTGCCCTCTTTCCTGCAGCTCCCTTCCTCACCCCTCCCTCTTGCCCACCCCTCCCCCCTGCCCAGCCCCAGTGTGGATATCCCATCCCCAGCTACCGCCAGGAAGGGACCCTGGTTATAGCAGACAGCTGCTCCTCACCCTGCTCGCCCACCTCACCCAGGGTGGTCAGGCTGCCTGTGAAAAGTGCTGAACAAGCCCCCAGAGTCAGCAAATGTCTGGGGGTTTCTGGAATATACACCTAATTCTGGAAATCTCCAGCCACCACCCCTCAGTCCTGAGGTCAGGACTGGCCACTGCCGGGTCAGCCACGCTGCACTGACTCAGGGGCAGAGTCCCACGTCAGTCCCCAGATCCTGTACTGAAAGGTACTATGGGACACATCAAGCTGTTCTATGGAGAACATTCATTCAATAACTTTATCTGTTTCATAAAAATCACTCACAGACTGAAAACCAAACACAAATTACATATGGCTCCAAAGTGGCAACAAGGTCACTCTCCCCATTTTCTTGCAGAGTTTATACGCACGAAGTAAATAAAACCTTCGTCCACTGTGGCTCAGCTCATTTGGCTTTGATGATCATCTGATCTGGGCTGATACTACTGCATGTATGCGTGCTAAGTCTCTTCAGTCATGTCTGACTCTTTGCAACCCTATGGATCCCAGGCTCATTTGCCAATGGGATTCTCCAGGCAAGAATACTGGAGTGGATTGCTATGCCCTCCTCCCAGGGATCTTCCTGACCCTGGGATTGAACCTGTGTCTCTTATATCTACCTGCACTGGCAGGTGGGTTACCACCAGCGCCACCCGGGGAAGCCCTGATATTACTGCATTACCTACTAAAAAAGGGTCTGCCAAGTAAATTAACCCAGACCAGAGTCCTTGTCAACAGGTGTCAAGAAAAAGAAGGCGCTGTTCAACAGTTGCTTCCACTGAGCCCCCTGAAAGAGCTTCGGTGGGTCCACCTGTCATTCCCCATTCATTGTCAAGCAAACAGTCATCATTTATAATCACTTTTTTTAAAGGTCTGCCTGCTGAGCTGGCCTTGGAGCAGAGACTCTGGAGGGGAGCGGTGGTTCTTATGACACCTCATTGGAAGTAGCCAAAGTGAGTCAGTCACTTGAAAGTAACTCCCTGACTTCAAAACAGAGCTAAAAACATTGTGAGGATAGCCCTGCTTTTAGGTACTAAGAACTAGCCAGTGGCCAGAGGCCTGAGGGGTGCGAATGAAAGCCTGAGGCACAAACCAGGAGAAGTAATCCCAGGTCTTGCTGGCTTGGCAGAGCAGGCTGGCCACTGACCAGCTGCTAAAGCCCACTGCCAGCCTCCCATGCATTCCTTCCATCCTATGGGTGAGTATCTTGGTTCTTGTGTCAGTAGTAATTGTTAAGTAGTTAGAAGAGGAAAAAGGAGTCCAAAATGGTGGTGGCTTAAAGACAAAGAAAGGGAAAAGCCCGCAAAAATGGAACAAAAGAAAACTTGCTGACTGGAGTGAGAACTTCAGGGGAAACAAACACTCCCTCTTCTTGGCTAGCCTAATTTGCATAGGGCAGGCTCAGCAGGGAGGAGACAAATGAATAAAAGAAGGAAGCCAAGAAGATTGAGGCTTCTCACTTGGGGTTGGCCTGCCCTCCCGCCTTGAGGGTGTACTCTCCTTTGCTTGCTGAGTAAAACTCGGAGCTGTAACCAAGCTGTAACACTGGCCCACCATTTCAAATCTTTGCTGTGGCAAGACAGAACCGAGGAAATTACACTCCCTCAACATATCTGGGGCCATGACTCAGATGTAACCTGGCCAAAACAACCTTGGCTTGGCCCCTGCGAGGCGGAGGCCAAGCACAGCAGAAGCCCAACTTGGTGAAAGCTCATGTTGTGGAAGCTGAATGCAAAGGAAACCCAGTGCAGTGGAAGTGATAATAAATCCATCGTGCTGGAAACCAAGACAGCAAAAACAAACTCGGCAGAAAGCTCACACAGCTCAGTCTCAGGTTCCAGAAGACCTCCGGCTAGGAGTTGGCTCCTACATTGATAAGTGTGGCTTTCTTGTCTTCTCCTAATCTTAGAGGACATTCTTTAAACTTTTCACTGTTGGCTGTATTTTTGTTGTATATGGGCTTCATTATATTGAGGTCCGTTCCTTCTATACCAACTTTTTATGAGTTATTATCATAAATGAATGTTGAATTTGTCAAAAGCTTTTTCTGCATCTATTGATACGATATGATTTTTATTCTTCAGCTTGTTAATCTGGTGTATTACATTGCTTGATTTGTGGATAGTGAGCCATCCTTGCATCCTTTGAATAAATCCCATCTGATCATGGTGTATTTTAATGTTTTATTGAATTCAGTTTGCTAATATTTTGTTGAGGACTTTTGCATCTATGTCCATTAGTAATGATGTCCTATAAATTTATTTTTGCTTTCTTTTCCCTTTCTTTTTTCTGTGGTGTCTATGATGTGTCTGGTATCAAAATGATGCTGGCCTCATAAAATGAGTTTGGAAGCATTCCTTTCTCTTTGTAATTTTGGAATAGTTTGAGAAGAATAGGCATTAACTCCTGTTTAAATTTTGATAAAAATCACCTATGATGCTGTTTGGTCCTGGACTTTTAGTTGTTAAGAGTTTTTAACTTACCGATTCCAGTTTATTAATGGTAATGGGGTCTGCTCATATTTTCTATTTCTTCCTTATTCAGTCTTGAGAGATTATACATTTTTAGGAATTTATCCATTTCTTCTATAATATATTGTCCATTTTATTGGAAACTTTTATAGTAATGACATATAGTAAAGACATTATATAGTAATGGCTTATAATCCTTTGTGTTTCTGTGGTGTTGGTTGTAATGTCTCCTCTTTCAGTCCTGATTTTATTTATTTGGATCCCCTCTTTTCCTCTTGCTGAGTCTGGCTAAAGCTTTATCAATATATCTTTTCAAAGTACCATTCTTAGTTTCACTGATCTTTTCTTTTGTTTTTTCTTACTCTGTTTCATTTATTAGTGTCCTGATCTTTATGATTCATTCCTTTGACTACCTTCTGGTTTTGTTTTTCTTTTTCTAGTTCACTTAGGTGTAATGTTAGATTGTTTATGTGAGATTTTTTCCTGTTTCTTGAGGTGGGCCTTTATGCCTCTAATTTCCCTCTAAGAACTGCTTTTGCTGTGTCCCATAGATTTTGTTACTTTATGCTTCCATTTCATTTGTCTCTGGGTATTTTTTAAAACCTCCTCTGTGAGTTCTTCAAGACTCATCGGTTGTTTAGTAGTATGTTGTTTAATCTCCAAATATTTCGGTTTTTTTTTTTTTGCATTATTTTTCCTGTATTTGATTTCTGTTTTCATACTGTTATGATCAGAAAATACATTTGATATCATTTCAACTTTCTTACATTTGTTGGAACTTTTTTTGTGTGATCTATCCTGGAAAATGTTCTATGTGCACTTGAAAAGAGTATATATTTTGGTGTTTTTTAATGAAATGTTCTGAATCTATTAATTTCATCTGCTCTAATGTGTCACTTAAAGCCAACTTTCCTTATTGATTTTCTGTCTAGATGATCTGTCCACTGATATAAGTAGGGCATTGAAGTCTCTATTATTAATATTGTAATGTATTGCATTATTTTCTCCCTTTGTGTTTGTTAATATTTGCTTTATGTATTTAGGTACTCCTATAATGGGTGCATATACATTAATAATTGTTATATCTTCTTGACGGGTTGATCCTTTTATCATTACATAATATTCTTCTTTGTCTCATTTCTTGTTTTAAAGTCTTTCATCTGATATAAGTATTGCTATTCCCTGCCATTCAATTCCATTTATGTGGAATACCTTTTTCCATGACATCACATTCAGTTTTCATGTGTCTTTAGAGATGAGGTGAATTTCTTATAGGTAGCATATACATGGATTTTGTTTTTTTATCCATTCAGCTCCCCTATGTCCTTTGATTGGAACATTTAGTCTATTTAGTGTAATTATTTTGCATCTTTTTGTTTGTGTATTTCTTAACTACTTCTTATTGTGGATACAGATGATTTTATGCTTTTGTCTTTTAACCTTCCTACTAGCTTTTTAAGCAGCTGATTTATTGCTTTTACTATATATTTGTTTTTACCAATGAGATTTTTTTCCTTCTCTAATTTTCATATTTTTAGTTGTGGTCTTTTCTCTTTGAAGTAGCCTCTTTAACATATTTTGCAAAGCTGGTTGAAAGTGAAAGAAAGTGAAAGAAAAGAAAGTGAAAGTGGCTCAGTCATGTCCAAATCTTTGTGACCCCATGGACTATACAGTCCATGGAATTCTCCAGGCCAGAATACTGGAGTGGGTAGCCTTTCCCTTCTCCAGGGGATCTTCCCAACCCAGGGATCAAAACCAGGTCTCTTGCATTGCAGGTGGATTCTTTACCAGCTGAGCCACCAGGGAAGCCCAGTGGTACTGAATTCCTTTAACTTTTGCTTACCGTAAAATCCTTTCTCCTCAAATCTGAATACTAACCTTGCTAGGTAGAGTATTCTTAGGTAGAGTATTCCTGTTTTTTTTTCCCTTTTATCACTTTGAATATATCATGCCACCCACTCTCTTCTGGCTGGCAAAGTTCCTGCCAAAAAGAAAGCTGATTGTCACATGGAAGTTCCCTTGTATGTGACTAGTTGCTTTTCTTTTGATGTTTTTAAGAGTCTCTCTTTAATAATTGCCACTTTAATTGTAACATTTTGGTGTGGACCTCATTGAGTTCATCTTTTTGGGGGCACTCTGTGCTTCTTGGACCTGGATGTCGATATCCTTTCCCAAGTTAAGAAGGCTTTCAGCTAATTTTTTCTCCAAATAACTTACCTACCTCTTTCTCTCTCTCTTCTCCTTCTGGAACCCCTCTAATGTGAATGTTAGTACACTTGGCGTTGTCCCAGAGGTCTCTTAAACTACCATCATTTAAATTTTTTTTTTTTTCTGTTCTGCTTGATTTCCACTACTCTGTCTTCCAGATCACTGAGCTGTTCCTCTATATTATCTAATCTACTGTTGATTCCTTCTAGTGTATTTTTTATTTCATTTATTGTATTCCTAAATTCTGATCCATTCTTCTTTATATTTTCTAGCTCTTTGTTGAAATTCTCACCATGTTCATTCATTCTTCTGAGTTTAATGGGCTTGTTTATAGTTATCACTTTGACTTCATTATCTCCACTTCGTTTAGTTCTCTTTCTGAGATTGTCCTGTTCTTTCATTTAGAACATATTCTTCCCTCTCCTTATTTTGCCCAATTTTGTTTATTTCTGTGTGTTAGGTGGGCTGGTTACATTTCTTGATCTTGGTTGGGGAAGTGGCCTCATGTAGGAGACGTCCTATGGGGCCCCGCAACCTGCTCTTCCCTGGTCTCCAGAGCTATATGCTCTAGGGGTGCCTCCTCTGTTGGCTGTGTGCCTTCTTCTTCTGTGGCTGGGCTGGCTCCTGTGAGTGTGATGGTGGGAGCCTGGACCCTGGCCTGGCTGGCTACAGGGATGTTCCTCTTGTGGGGCTGTGGGGCTGAAGGAGGGTGGGGTAACAATCTCACATGGCTGGCTCCACAATCCACGTGGGCCTTCAGGCTGGTGCTGGCCCAAGGACCCAGGTCCCCATGCAGCTGTCAGTTACATTTTTAATCAGTTTGTGGCAATCCAAGCGAGGCCCAGGCTCCAATGCAGGCCCCCAGTGCAACTATTACAACCTTTTTTAAAGCAGTGCTTCTCAGGCTTTCCTGGGTATGGCAGGGAAGTGGGTTTTCTGCTTCCTTCTCTCTAGGGATAGTGACTGTGTGTATCTGTCCCTTGAAAATGAGGTGGGAAGTATCATTTGTACAAGAACATCTAAAAGATCTTCCTCTTGTCCCACTAAGAATAAATGGATTATATGGAAACTAAACAAAGCTGTGGAATTTCAAGTTTTAGAATGAGAACAAACTGTCTCAAAGTCAGATCTTTATCTTATCAACCAAATCACTGTCACATAAAGATGTCCAAAAATATCAATAATTTGCCGAAAACTAGTTTGCAAAGCAAATTCATGTGTGAATAAAAGAATTTAGTGTTTCACAAGTTGTTTTCTTTGAGACAGAAATTTTATTCCTATTTTAAAATAAGGGTAATTAATAAAAAATAAGCAAATCATTCATTTTTTATGATAGCTCTTATGCTTTGAAGTATAATAAGGGGCTTAGAAAAATCCAACTATAAGTCATGTCATGGAGAAAAGTTTCCCAGAGATTTTGGCAGTGAAAGAGCATCAAATATCTTATCACTAGCCAGCCTAAATAACAAAACCCATGTGCCTTTCTTGAATTTTGGATATATCTATTTGTATCCAAATTCTGGAGGAAGCAATGCAAATCACTCAATGGGCTTACTGTTTACTGGATACTTGATCATCTACATAAAGTTCTTACAGCAAAATCCAGAAAGAGGTATCCATGTTATTTTCACCTTGAAGTTACCTTGCAGGGTGATGGGCAGAGATGCTCCTGGGAAGTTCAGGCAAGGCTCTGGGGACAATTAGGACCAGCTATCTGCTAGCTGGCTGTGTTAGCAGTCACACCCTCACTTAGAATCCAGCGACCTGGACTTTTCTTTGGACTTCCAAGGTAGGAAGCCAGGGAAAGGAGGAATTCATTAGAGAAGACCTGACTGGTCACTCACTCCCTCATTCTGCATGAGAAGGCCAAGTCCCAGAGAAGCACAAAACTTTTCCTAATAGTACCCAAGTCTTCTGCTCAAAGGGACACTTCTGAACAGAAGAAAAAAAAAACAACCTTGATTCTCAAAAGACATGTTATAAGTTATAATCAGTCATACTTTCAGAGCCACAAACTCAGACTGGATTGAGGAGATAACTCTTTTGAGAATCCTTGAGACTTTCCAAATACAGCTGACCTGCCTCTCTGTCTGCCTTCAGGAAGATGCTTTGGTTGAGATGCCAGCTCAGCTCTGGGGCTGTAAGAGCTGGGGGATGAGGAGTAAGGCTTGGATTGGAAGAGCAATGGAGAGGTCAGGATGCAGGGAAAGGGTCTGGGAGAGGAGGATCAGGGAAGGGTCACAGACCATGACACATGGTCCCCAAATGTGTGCACTCAGGAAATGTGGAGTTAGGATGCCCTAGCTTGTCTTTTCCCGTGATTCAGGGCAGTGGAACAGCCATCCACAAGGCTTTCCTCAGCAGCTTTATCCCTAGTCCCCTTCATGGTCTCACTCCCTCAAATTTATAGTACTGTCAGAATTAAAGTGATGAAGCCAGTCAGAACACAGCCTTCATCCCATCACAATTCCGAACGTAGTGATTCTGACTATAGCTGGGAAATAACACACAAAAGATTGACCAAGCCCAGGCTGACAGACAGATTTCTGTTTCAGACCTGAAGATGGATGAGATCAATTTTGAAGCAACTCTGCCTTCATCTTCTAGGTTATAGATGTCAGTGATTTTTTTTTTTTTGCCTCTAAGTCTTATGTTTCAAACTGCATCCTTCTAGAGTAATCATAGGCATCATTTTATATAACCCCTAGAAAATGAGTCACTTTTTGATGAAGCAGCATTTTAGAATTTGTGGTCTACTGTAGGTTTTATTCAATT
Organism: Bos javanicus; assembly: GCF_032452875.1. Lineage (NCBI taxonomy): Eukaryota > Metazoa > Chordata > Mammalia > Artiodactyla > Bovidae > Bos > Bos javanicus. The sequence continues at coordinate 10,138,383 of NC_083876.1, forward strand.
TAGTTGGTTGGTCTTCAACCAACGTCAAAGACAGTTTCATTTCAAAAACTTCAGAAGACAGTTATATTTAATGTTAATCCATGTTTGAACAACCAGTCATCCAATTTTATATTTTAGTTACTAAATGTATCAATAAGCCCTAAATGTATCAATAATCATTAAAATGATTGGCTTGCCTATACCATATGCCTGTTCCATTTACCAGTACATAGGATATGTTACACATGGGATATATTATATATATTATACATGGGATATATTATAACACATGTGATTATATGATAACCAGTACACATGTGATATATTATAACCAGCTGGACTTGTAGACAAAGCACAGAGAGGTACAGGCTGCAGAGCCTGTGAAGCCTGGGCCACGTCTGGCCCCCACCAGCTCTCCTCCCGCCAACCCACCCCCCTGGAAAAGGGATGGCTGATGGCTGTATGGACAGGTGACAAAATGGAATGAGCGTTTTCTAATCACTCCCAAAATTGATTTCTCCTTGAATTACCCGGAAAGCCTGCTTTGAGGGTTTAGTTAAATAGTTCATCGGCTGAACGTAATACAGTCTAGAGTTGAACCGAAGCAGTCTTTCAAAGCGGGCCTCCTCTGGTGCAGATATACACTGGAGAGACAGCGGGGACAGTCCTGCAGGAGCAAACCCCGCCATCCACACGCCTCACCTGCCATGTCGATGGCGAAAGGCCTGTCTGCTCTCCAGCCAGTGTACCATCCCACGACTTTGCCATTCTCCACCAGCGGACGTTCATAGCGCCGCCCACCGACGAGGCCCACCGGCCAGACTGAGACCTTGCGTGTCGTTCTCATCTACAAAAGCGGAAAGAGATGTGGTTGAGGGTTCCTTAGGGAAAAGACCCTGAGAGGAGGAAAGGAATGTGAGCCACAGAAGAAACAGGGGGAAAGGGGAGTGGAGATGTTCAAAAGGCGCAGGTTTCTGAACAGAGCCCTCCTGCTGGTAGACGGCTCCCTGATTCCCTGCTGGGGACCACTGTCCTGTGCCATCGTGGACTCAGTCAGGGGCTCAGGGCTGAGAGATAAAATGGGTCAGTGTCTGAACATCGCTCACCTCCTTGGAAGCTAAGTTGTGGCCATCAGATATTGTCTACTTGTCTCAAAGCTGAATCTGCAACAATACTCTGTACCTCCAGAAGTGAGGAGGCTGGCTGACCCCCAGGGAACCGCACGTCCAGTAACAGCAGGAGTTCCGCTCAGAGAAGTCACAGGGCTTGGCTGGCTCTGATTTTGCATCGTGACAGACACAGAGAGGTCTTGTCTGGGAACACTCATAATGGGATCCAGATCCAGAACAGACACCAGGCACCCTCCGGACTGACAGAAAGAAAAATGTACCCTAAATTCACCTGCCTTTCAAAGGCAGTTTGGCCAAATTAGAGAGGCATGCCCCATGCCAGTGGCTGGAATCTCTGGTCCTCTCCAGGTACCTGCTCTTGTGCTTGGTGGGGCTCTGGTCAAAGACAGCCCTCAACCAGAAGTTATCTCCTAGATTTCTTTAAGGGGAAAGACGCAAAGTTCACAAAAATACAGTCCTCTTCTCAATTCACTCCACCTTCAGACCCATCTCCTTGCACACTGCAGAAAACGGAGACATTTCCATTTTTTCATTTGATATCTCAAACATGCCAAGCATACTGAAAAACCAAATTAAATCTAATACATGTTTTTCTTACAGTGACAAAATGGCCTTGTGTCTAACAAGGCACGAAAATAGTGCTGTGTCCTTTTTTTGATATTTCCTTAAAATGCCTGTGATTTTTCAGCTCCTAAACTTCTTTTTCCTGGAGCACTAAATGTTGAAATGTGGAAAGCTGGTAAGCAGACCCCATCTCAGACTTGGGTGGGTGTCCTCCTGACAACACATAGGCTGTGCCTGCATACAGCAAAGGCTGAAACATTCTTGATAAGGATGTAAGCACCATGTGATACCTGATATGTGAGTCATGTGTAGCAAGAGATCAGGATGAGCTGTGCTATGAAGAGGTACCTCACGGGCAAAGAGGCAGACAGACAGGAAAAGAATGGAAGGAGACAGGAAACAGGAAAAGAGAAATTTCCTTAAAGAGTAGAACACACGTAACTGGGAACACTCCTACAGGGGCTAGGAAACACGGCCAGACGGGTTCAATGCCTGGTTTTTCACTTTAAACAGGGCCATGAAAAACGTGAAGGATTTTGCCCACAGATTCCAGAATGGCCTAGGGTTCTGGGTAACAAGATGAAACACAGAAGTGACTCTTCACACTTCTGTGCCAGTTTCATGCTAGAACATGCAGGGTTTGTTTGCATGCTCCAAATTCCCGAGAGTAGCTCAGACCAAACATCTGTTCATGTTTTATTTTTTCAGAGGATTGGGTGCTAAAGGAGAAGCAATGACTATTGAACACAGGTGATGTGGCAGGATTATATTTCCAAGCATGCTAAATTTTAAAATGTCAGTCATTTAAATACAGGCAGCACATCATATCCACAGTTGGTGGAGCCCACAGATGCTGAACCTGTGGATAGGGCGGGTCCAGGTTGGCACTTGAGCATCCTCAGATTTTGGTACCCGCAGTGGGTCCTGGAGCCAATCTCCCATGGGTACCTAGGGATGCCTGTAGTCTACAGCTTCAGAAAGATCCAGATGCTTTTGCCATGTATGCATGCCTCTGAGATTCAGTGTGGAATCCTGCATCACACAGCCTTGCAGTACAGGACCATTGCATTACAGAGTGTGCCAGGCATTTTACAGGAAAATAGCAGAGCTATTTACAGAGCATCTGCAGGTCACCCCAGGGACCCATCTTTGTTCTGCACCCTTTTCATTCCATCACTGCTCCTTAAGGAGTCCTTGGCAGCTACGTTCTTTTCTGAGGGGAGGGGGATGTAATGATGACTGTTTCTATTATAAGTAAAATTTTCCTATAACTAAAATAATTTCCAATATTTAAAAGCTTTCCCACTTTCTTAGCACAAAGCAGCAACTATGTCACAGCACAATTCCAGGTGCCTGGTGTGAGCTCCAGTTTGAAATCGAGGAGTAAAGCGCTGGATGTTAAGAGAGTGAGGAAGCACTTTGCATATTAATAAGATTCACAACGTTAAGACCAGGTCTGGCCCCCCAAAGGCATTTTTGTCCTCTTTATTCAACACCAGAGCCACACTCTATCACTTACTCCTCCCGCTGTGACCCCCAGTGAAATGGACAGGACTCCCAAGCAACCAGCCCAAATCACGAACAGACCCAATGGCTGGAGGACCACAAGATGTGTTAGGTACATCTCCACACTCCTCCAGTCTAAATGCCTTCAAACTCCCCAGGGCAGGGGGTGCTGGTTTGTCTGCATCTCCTCCAGGAGAGCAGGGAGGCAAGGAACTGCCCTGACTCCACGTCTGGTGACTCTTACCAGCAACCAGCCCCTGTTTCTTTAAGCCAACTTTGTTCCTGCAGCTTTAAGCTACAAGGCTTTGGTCCCTGTCTGGGAGACAGCTAGCGGCCAGCTGCAGGACTGGAACACTTCAGATCACACATCCATTATCATCAGAATGCCCTTAGAGTGAAACTGAAAGTTAAACAAGTGTCTGTAGCTTCCTTTAAGACCTACTGGTAAGTGAAAGTTGTATTTATTTTTTTCCAAAGGGAAATGAGCAAAATCCTTGATCTTACGAAACATGAAATGCTATAGGCAACCTCAAGGAGTAGAATTACAATAAAGAATTTTGCATCCCATATCCTTCTTTTTAAACTAATAATTTCAGTGGCAAAAAAGCCACCCCAAATCCACAATAAAAAAATCACCCTCAGTGTAGCAGAATCCACATTTAGAACTAAAGACAGACAGGAAAGAGAGCTGCAAATATGATGAAGACACAGCAAGTGTGCACCTGGAGCCCAGGGTCCTTTCCAATATTGAGCATAAACACCCGGTATTTTCCAACAGAGAAGCTATGTTTATATGATCCAACACGTCCATAAATTTTCTTTGGAACAAGTCTGAAAATTAGCATCATGTCTGTTTCCTTTGTTGCATCTGATTCACCATCCATTTCTTTCAACTAACAGTTCCTTGGCTCAGCTCTATTCACTCCACACCGTGTCCTTCACATAACTGGATATTGCCCGGGATCTTTTCTCCTTTTTTCCAGATAATTTTGATTTCCATACACAACCATTTACAGAGCACGAACTTCTGAGGGGCACAAGCTAATTACTTAAAGGAGCTAAGAATTCTAGAAGCAGAAATGCCCCTAATGTTATATATTCAACCCTTCTCTTGTGTCACTGGGTAGAAAGTCTAGAAGACCACACGTCACATCTCTTCACACCTCCTGTATCTTTCCACTAAATATCAGTCACATACCTCATATGCGTCCAGTGCCAGTCCCTGAGTGAGGTAGATGAGGTCCGTGCCTATGAAGCCAATGTTCCGGGAAAGAAAAATCAGTAACACAATCAACTGCAAAACAAGTTACTTAAATCTGATGCTGATAATGGCTCTAAAGGGAGCAGATGGTGCTGTGAGGTTCATTTCCGAGACTCTGATCTGGTCTGGGACCCGCTGAGGCTTCCTCTGGGACATCGACCTGAGCTAAGCCCACAGCACGAGAAGACTGGCCACCATGGACACGAAGCCTAAGACTTTGCAGGAAGAAGGCAACTCAAGTGCTTCAGGCCACAGACAGGAATGTTCCCCTGCCTTCCTTAATAAAATAGATCATTTCGGACAGTGGTTGCTGGGAGCCAGGTTTCCCACTGCTGGAGTGAGAACTTACAGATGGGAAAAGAGAAGACCAGCATGACCCAGGTGGCTGTGGATGAGAGCTGGAGATGTCAGTATGCACTCATGTTTAGCTTCATATAGAGAGGGTTATAGATGGTTATAGCTTACTATAGAGACGGTTATAGATAGGGCTTCCCAGGTGGCTCAGTGGTGAAGAGTCCACCTGCCAAGCAGGATCCATGGGTCTGAAAGATCTGGAGAAGGAAATGGCAAGCCACTCCAGTACTCTTGGCTGGGAAATCCTATGGACAGAGGAGCCTGGTGGGCAACTGTCCATGGAATTGCAAAGGAGTCAGACCCAGCTTAGAGACTAAACAACAGCAATAGATAGACACGTGTGCACTCTGGTTAGTACACACGCAGTTCCTTGCTCTGTCAGCTGAGGGGCCTGGAAGCAGTGACCTCCCCAGCAGCACCGAGCCCACCTGGCTCCAGATCATGGTCCCTAACACCATGCTCTAATAAAGAGAACCAGAGCTACTTGGAGAAGCAGCTGACTCCAGGGCTGGGGCAGAAATATCCACGATGATCCTGGGCATCTTCAGAGCCAGAAAGCAAGGGAACATTAAAAAAGACAAAAACAAACAAAAAGTACACATTGATGGGGGCATATAAAAAGGCCCACAGGAGCCTACCAAATGGCTAAAGGTGGAACAATTTGATCAACAAAATTAGATTACAAACTACAAAATAAACACTAAACACAAATATAACCGAAGTATATAAACAAATGGTTGAATACATCAGCACATGGGGAATATACCAACTTCCCACGCAGAAGAATTGCAAATTCCGAATGTAGGTGGCCCTCCTCCCAGCCAAGGAGGTAGAGCTGACTCCCAGCTTCTTTGGTGTGGGCTGCATAGTAACTTCCTTTTAGAGAGATCAGTGTGGAAGAAACTTCACAGTGGAGAAACCTCAAGGATACCGTCCACAGTTTTAAGTCATGTGCCCTTGATACGCTGCAAATGACACTGTCCCTCCATGGGCTTTTCTAACTTCTGTGGATCTTTCTAATAAGATAAACCAGGGCTCCTTGGAGAAATGGCCAATTCCAGCACAGAGATGGGAAATACAAAAGATGAGCCTAAATCATCCTACAGTGCCAGAAAGTAAGGAAGGGTTTAAAAGGCAAAGATCCCACACGAACCCACATCTGTGAGGGTCTGTCTGAAGAACACAGCCAGCTGAAAGAGCTCCCAGTGACTAGAGAAGAAACAAAGCAAAATAACGAGCTATACAAAAGTGTAGATAGCATGTACCCTTAACCTGATATTATGGAAATGACACTTTTCTTCCCCCAAATCCATAACCGTATTCTAATCATGAGGAAAACCTCAGAAAAACTTCAGTGGAGTGGCATGCTACAATATACCTGACCAGTACTCCCCTAAAGCGTCAAAGTCATTAAAAACACGGCTTCCCTGGTGGCTGAGGTGGTAAAGAATCTGCCTGCACTGCAGGAGACCCAGGTTCAATCCTTGGGTTGGGAAGAACTCCTGGAGAAATGAATGGCTACCCACTCCAGTATTCCTGCCTGGAGAACCGCATGGACAGAGGAGCCTGGTGGGCTACAGTCCGTGTGGTTGCACAGAGTTAGACAGGACTGAGCGGAGGAGGACAGTTACACTCTTCCAAACTGTCAAGGTCATCAAAACCAAGGAAAATCAGAGAAACTATCACAGCCAAAGAGGAACCTACAGAGACATGACTGAATATAATGTAGTGCCCAGAAAAGGCTCCTGGAACAGAAAAAGGATACCTGGTAGATACTAAGGATATCTTAATAAAGAATAGACTGTAGCGAATTTGATTCATTCATTACAACACATGTAACATACTGATGTATAATGTTAGCAACAGGGGAAACTGGGTGTGTGATATGGGGGAACTCTCTAACATCTTCTCAGTTCTTCTGTAATTCCAAAACTGTTAAATATGAAGTCTGTTTTAAAATTTTCTTTCCAGAGCACCTGGAGTGACTACTCCTTCTCTATCCGGCCCTGATGGGTAGGGTATGATGTAGACTTATTCTCTAGCCTAGAGTCAAGTTCTCACTCACTTTTTCTGCCCTCAGTTACCATGTAGACCAGAGATCACAGCAGAGCATTTGGCCATACGTAGCCTGAGAGGAGAGTCTGGACCGGCCTATACAGCGGTTTTGCGTTTTAAATGGAGACGTAGTAAAGCCCCAAGCTGTCTGGGCTCCTTGACGATCTGATGCACTGGGCTGGAGTCCTTTATAGTTACAGCAGCTAGATTGCAGCAGCACCAGGCCAGCCCTCCCTGCTCCCCCCAGTCCCCCTCCACGCCCTACCACAGGCCCCAAAGCTGAACCTACATGCCTGTGCTCACGGGGGACAGTCCTCCCTGCAAAGTGGGCACCTGGAAAACAGACCAGATGAGCCACAAGTACAGTAAATCCCTACATAAGAATGAGTTCCATTCTGAGAGCATGTTCGCAAGTCCAATTTGTTCCTCAGTTCAGTTCAGTTCAGTCGCTCAGTCGTGTCCGACTCTTTGCGACCCCATGAACCACAGCACACCAGGCCTCCCTGTCCATCACCAGCTCCCAGAGTCCACCCAAACCCACGTCCATCGTGTCGGTGATACCATCCAACTATCTCATCCTCTATCGTCCCCTTCTCCTCCTGCCCCCAATCCCTCCCATCATCAGAGTCTTTTCCAATGAGTCAACTCTTCCCATGAGGTGGCCAAAGTACTGGAGTTTCAGCTTTAGCATCATTCCTTCCAAAGAAATCCCAGGGCTGATCTCCTTCAGAATGGACTGACTGGATCTCCTTGCAGTCCAAGGGACTCTCAAGAGTCTTCTCCAACACCACAGTTCAAAAGCATCAATTCTTCAGTGCTCAGCTTTCTACACAGTCCAACTCTCACATCCATACATGACCATTGGAAAAAACATAGCCTTGACTAGACGGACCTTTATTGGCAAAGTAATGTCTCTGCTTTTGAATATGCTGTCTAGGTTGGTCATAACTTTCCTTCCAAGGAGTAAGCATCTTTTAATTTCATGGCTGCAATCACCATCTGCAGTGATTTTGGAGCCCAAAAAAATAAAGTCTGACATTGTTTCCACTGTTTCCCCATCTATTTCCCATGAAATGATGGGACCAGATGCCATGATCTTCGTTTTCTGAATGTTGAGCTTAAGCCAACTTTTTCACTCTCCTCTTTCACTTTCATCAAGAGGCTCTTTAGTTCCTCTTCACTTTCTGCCATAAGGGTGGTGTCATCTGTATATCTGAGGTTACTGATATTTCTCCCGGCAATCTTGATTCCAGCTTGTGCTTCTTCCAGCCCAGCATTTCTCATGATGTACTCTGCATATAAGTTAAATAAGCAGGGTGACAATATACAGCCTTGATGTACTCCTTTTCCTGTTTGGAACCAGTCTGTTGTTCCATGTCCATTTCTGACTGTTGCTTCCTGACCTGCATATAGGCTTCTCAAGAGGCAGGTCAGGTGGTCTGGCATTCCCATCTCTTTCAGAATTTTCCACAGTTTGTTGTGATCCACACAGTCAAAGACTTTGGCATAGTCAATAAAGCAGAAATAGATGTTTTTCTGGAACTCTCTTGCTTTTTCGATGATCCAGCTGATGTTGGCAATTTGATCTCTGGTTCCTCTGCCTTTTCGAAAACCAGCTTGAACATCTGGAAGTTCACGGTTCACGTATTGCTGAAGCCTGGCTTGGAGAATTTTGAGCATTACTTCACTAGCATGTGAGATGAATTCCTGAGTCCAACAAAGTTAGCTGTGGTATTCAACTAATAATCGTGTATATAATACTGTACTCTAGGAGACATATAATACTTTTTACACAAACAGATACAAAAAATAAAACACCTTTACAGTACAGTACGTTGAGAAGTATAGGGCCTGCAGGGGCTGGCATCAAGTGGACAGGTAAGAAGAGTGACTGACTGGGGGACAGAGAGGAGGTGGGAGATGGTAGAGCTGAAGGGTCGTCAGCGATCGGAGACGGAGGGCAAGCTGCGATTTCACTCACGCCTGACACCGATGGCACAGGTTCCTTACTCGATTCAATTCTATCTACCCTCTTGAAAAAATGGCCTGGTACATCTGGGTAGTAGCTCCTTTTCTTCTCTTCATAGGTGACATCCTGGGCTTGAAATAAAGACACTGTACAATTTCAATGATGTGAACCTGCATTTTCATGTCTCATCACACAACTAAGTTCATGGTTCTGGTGTACGTTGTCATGTGTGTGCATCCTGTACAAGTGGTTGTGCTTTTGTGTGGTTTCCTGTACAGTACTATCTAGAGTACAGTAGTACTCTAGAAGTACTAGAGTACTTCTAGCAGTATAAGTACTACTTGTAGTACTTATACTAGTACTCTACAAGTACATCTACTTTGTCATGTGTGTGCATCCTCTACAAGTGGTTTGCTTTTGTGTGCTTTCCTGTACAGTACTACCTAGACTACAGTAGCACTCTAGGAGTACTAGAGTACTTCTAGTACTATTAGTACTTCTACTAGTACTCTACAAGTACATCTGCTTGTAGAGGATGCACACACATGACAATGTACACCAGACACAAGAACTTACTTGTGTGATTGAACACGCAAATGCAGGTTCACATCATTGAAATTCACAATCGGAAGGTTTGTATGTAGGGGATTTACTGTACACAGGGAGGCAACACTGTTGCACAGACAAGAAAGAGGGCTGTTCCTGTATATTTAATATGAAAAACAGTGTTATCAGTCAGTTAGTTCAGTCGCTCAGTTGTGTCTGACTCTGCCACCCCATGGACTGCAGCACACCAGGTTTCCCTGTCCATCACCAACCCCCGGAGCTTACTCAAACTCATGTCCATTGAGTCGGTGATGCCATCCAACCATCTCATCCTCTGTCGTCCCCTTCTCCTCCCGCCATCAGTCTTTCCCAGCATCAGGGTCTTTTCCAAAGAGTTAGTTCTTCACATCAGGTGGCCAAAGTATTAGAGTTTCAGCTGCAGCATCAGTCCTTCTAATGAATATTCAGGACTGATTTCCTTTAGGATTGACTGGTTTGATCTCCTTGCAGTCCAAGGGACTCGCAAGAGTCTTCTCCAACATCACAGTTCAAAAGCATCAATTGTTCAGCGTTCAGCTTTCTTAATGGTCCAACTCTCACATCCACATGTGACTACTGGAAAAACCACAGCTTTGACTAGATGGACCTTTGTTGGCAAAGTAATGTCTCTGCTTTTTAACATGCTGTCTAGGTTAGTCATATCTTTTCTTCCCAGGAGCAAGTGTCTTTTAATTTCATGGCTGCAGTCATCATCTGCAGTGATTTTGGAGCCCAGAAAATAAAGTCAGTCACTGTTTCCATTTTTTCCCCATCTACTTCCCATGAAATGATGGGACCTGATGCCATGATTTTCATTTTTTGAATGTTGAGTTTTAAGCCAACTTTTTCATTCCTCTCTTTCACTTTCATCAAGAGGCTCTTCAGTTCTTTTCACTTTCTGCCATAAGGGTGATGTCATCTGCATATCTGAGATTATTGATATTTCTCCCAGCAATCTTGTTTCCAGCTTGTGCTTCATCCAGCTGAGCATTTCCCATGATGTACTCTGCATAGAAATTAAATAAGCAGGGTAACAATATACAGCCTTGATGTACTCCTTTCCCAATTTGGAACCAGTCCGTTGCTCCATGTCCAGCTCTAACGGTTGCATCTTGACTTGCATACAGATTTCTCAGGAGGCAGATGAGATGTTCTGGTATTCCCATCTCTTTGAGAATTTTCCAGAGTTTGTTGTGATCCACACAGTCAAAGGCTTTGGTGAAGTCAATAAAGCACAAGTAAATGTTTTTCTGGAATTCCCTTGCTTTTTCTATGATCCAACAGATGTTGGCAATTTGATCTCTGGTTCCTCTGCCTTTTCTAAATCCAGCTTGAACATCTGGAAATTCTCAGATCATGTACTGTTGAAACCTCACTTGGAGAATTTTGAGCAGTTCTTTGCTAGTATGTGAGATAAGGGCAATTGTATGGTAGTTTGATCATTCTCTGGCATTGCCTTTCTTTGGGATTGGAATGAAAACTGACCTTTGCTACTCCTGTGGCCACTGCTGAGTTTTCCAAATTTGCTGGCATATTGAGTGCAGCACTTTCACAGCATCATCTTTTACGATTTGAAATAGCTCAACTGGAATTCTATCACCTCCACTAGCTTTGTTCATTATGATGCTTCATAAGATTCACTTGACTTCGCATTCCAGGATGTCTGGCTCTAGGTGAGTGATCACACCATCATGGTTATCTGGGTCATGAAGATCTTTTTTGTATAGTTCTTCTGTGTATTCTTGCCACTTCTTCTTAATCTCTTGTGCTTCTGTTAGGTCCATACCATTTCTTTCCTTTATTGTACCCATCTTTGCATGAAATGTTCCCTTGGTATCTCTAATTTTCTTGAAGAGATCTCTATAGTTTCCCATTCTATTGTTTTCCTCTATTTCTTTGCATTGACCACTTAGGAAGGCTTTCATATATATATAAAAGACCCCATTAGAAACAATAACAACTATGAGAAATAATAGGTAAGGGATGTAATTACAAAAATTAGTAAATGAATATAAATCAGGCTGAAGTTTTAGTCCTTTAGTTTTAATACAAAAAAAAAAAAAAAAAAGAGTACTGCTCAACACACAGCCAGCTACACTTAATTATGTCACTTGCTTGAGGGCACTTAACTGTGAGTCCTGGGAGGAGCTGGCTGAGCTCTGCTTATCACATATGAAGACACCGTGGTGTCAGTGTAAAGACAGACATGGAGGTAAATGGAAGAGATGACAGAATTCAGAAATAGCTCTTCCCACATATGCCTGGCTGACTTGTTTTCCCTAAGATGCCAAGATGACTCAGTGGGGAAAGGGATAGTCTTTAACACACCGTGCTGGAACAAAAGGACCTTCACGGTGAGGGAAGGGAGGGAACCATCTCCACCCCTGTATCTCACAATATTCATAAGGATTAACTCAATGGAATCATGGACATAAGCATGAAAACTTAAGCTATAGAACTTGTAGAGAAAATAGAAAAGAAACCTTTTGTGGAGGGGTGGGGTAAGGATAGATTTGGAGTTTGGGATTAGCAGATACAAATTAGTGTTTACACAACAAGATCCTACTGCCTAGCACAGGAAACTGTATTCCATATCCTGTGATAAGCCATAATGGAAAATAATATATATGTGTGTGTATATATATATATATATATATATGCATAACTGAATCCCTTTGCTGTACAGCAGAAATTAATACAACATTGCAAATCAACTATACTTCAATAATACTAATTTTTTTAAAAAAGAAACTCTTTATAGAGGGGTGGGGGGAGGATGGATTGGGAATTTGGGATTACCAGATGCAAACTCTTATATACATAGGCAAAGATTCCTCAGAAAGGTCTTACAAATATGAACCCTAAACAATTCACAAATTGGATTTAATAAAAATTAAAAATTTTAACTCTCTGAAAGATATTGTTTACCAAATTTTAAAGTAAGTCACCAACTGGGAGAAAATATCCCAATACATGTATGTGACAGAGACTTGTGTTGAGAACACACAGAATTCTCACAGCTCAATAAAAAAGCCTAAAGCATAGCCACTACAGACGGTTTAAAAACTGGCCAAAGATTTGAACAGACATTTCATTCGAGAAACATGAATAATCAGTTAGCATACACCGTCAGTCATTATAGAAATAAAAGCTGCAGTAACATACTATGGCACCTCACTAGATGGCAAAAATTAAAGGACTGCCAACACCAAGTATCAGTGCAAATGTGGGGAAACAGTCCCTCAGATCAGATCAGTCGCTCAGTCGTGTCCGACTCTTTGCGACCCCATGAATCGCAGCAGGCCAGGCCTCCCTGTCCATCACCAACTCCCGGAGTTCACTGAGACTCACGTCCATCGAGTCTGTGATGCCATCCAGCCATCTCATCCTCTGTCGTCCCCTTCTCCTCCTGCCCCCAATCCCTCCCAGCATCAGAGTCTTTTCCAATGAGTCAACTCTTCGCATGAGGTGGCCAAAGTATTGGAGTTTCAGTACAGGAGTGTAAAAATGGTTTGGGAAACCCTTCGGCAGTTTCTTACCAAGTTAACAAATATCTTGATCCACTCATTCTATTTCTATGTATTTACTCCAGTACTCTTGCCTGGAAAATCCCATGGACGGAGGAGCCTGGTGGGCTGCAGTCCATGGGGTCGCTGAGGGTCAGACACGACTGAGCGACTTCACTTTCATGCATTGGAGGAGGAAATGGCAACCCACTCCAGTGTTCTTGCCTGGAGAATCCCAGGGACGGGGAGCCTGGTGGGCTGCCGTCTATGGGGTCGCACAGAGTCGGACACGGCTGAAGTGACTTAGCAGCAACCCAAGGGAAATGAAAGCACCTGTCCACACGAAACACAGCAGTTTTACTCATAGCAGCCATAAGCTGGAAACGGCCCCAATACAGCTTTTAAACAGAAAAACAGATCATGATGTATCCATACAATGGATACAGCATTACTACTCAGCAATGAAAGGCAATGAGCCACTGATATTCATAACAACATGAATGAATCACGAAAATACAATGGTGAGCGAAAGAGAGCAGACGAAGGCTGCATACTGTATCCTTTCTCGTCTATGAAGCTTTAGAATCGGCGGACTCATCTGTAGAGTCCGAAAGCAGATTAGGCCACCACACACAGCTGCCTGCAAACAGGTATGTCCGGTGGTGTGCACCAGCCTGTGGAAGGGGGTTAAAATGCGCCAAACTCTACTCTTAAAATGAGTGCATTTTATTGTTGGTAAATTACACCTCAATGAAGCTGGGGTTTTAAAAACAAAATCCATTTGGAGGTTTTAATACGAACTCATGATTAAAAGTCCTAGAACTATTAACACCCCAGCAGCAATAAACACACCTAACACCAAGATCTTGGTTTGTAAATACCATTCTACACTAAAGGGGACTAGGGCTCCTTGGAGAAGTGGCTGATTCCAGGTCCCGCACGGGGACAAAGTGTGACTTTAGGATGTTTTGCATCAAAGAGGCAAAGGAACTGCTCAATGACAGATGATAAAGACAGGCTGCTGGCCAAGCTGTAAACAATTCGAGCATCAGAATGAATGACACTGGCAGATTAAAACACACTGGGCAGGAGGCTGGTTAGAGACTAGCCGTCCTTTAAGAAGGATACCAGTGAACAAGTGCCGAAGGACACAAAGAGAAAAGCTCCACTGGGTGCCCCCAAAGCGTGGCAATAATAATTCAAGCAAGAATCGTCACTGGATGCTCAAACTCTTGGGTCAAAGTTTTCCGGAAAGAAGATACTCGCACCGCTTCAGAGTGTCCATCTATGGGGTACTTACAAATTATAAAAGAAAAATGTGCCTCTACCACAGAGAGACTTGGCGGTCACCCCCTTGACCAAGTGATCCAGTTTGGCCTCAGCATCCATAAGATGACCTGACTGCTGGTGCCACATAACAGGACACAGGAGAGGAGGGAATGTCGTATCTGTGGTATCCTTGCTAAAAAGGTTTAGCCTGAATGTACTTATGAGGAAACAGATGAGTGTCAGCGAGACCAACCAGTCACAGGGAATTTTTTTTTTGTCTGTGTGGACTTATCATAGCCAAATCTAGGACTATTTAAATTTCCGTTTTCCTCGGGGCTTCTAGAAGCCTTCACAGGTGGCGCTAGTGGTAAAGAACCTGCCTGCCCATTGAAACATGTAAAATATCATGTATGAAACGAGATGCCAGTCCAGGTTCGATGCACGATACTGGATGCTTGGGGCTAGTGCACTGGGACGACCCAGAGGGATGGTATGGGGAGGGAGGAGGGAGGAGGGTTCAGGATGGGGAACACATGTATACCTGTGGTGGATTCATGTTGATATTTGGCAAAACTAATACAATTATGTAAAGTTTTAAAATTAAATAAAAAAAAAAAAAAAAAAAAAGAACCTGCCTGCCAACACAGGTAGATGTAAGAGAGTACCCTTACGTCTCTTATGTAAGGGTTCGATCCCTGGGTGTGGAAGATCCCCTGGGGAAGGAAATGGCAACCCACTCCACTATTTTTGCCTGGAGAATCCCATGGACAGAAGAGCCTGTTGGGCTGCAGTCCACAGGGTCACAAAGAGTCCGACTCAACTGAAGCTACTTAGCACACATGCATGCCGGGCTTCCCGGAACGGATGCACTGGTGCAGAAAAGAAATCCAGCCTCAGGGTAGAATGCTACTGTGACAACACCGGGCAAGAGAACAGGGCCCTCCTCTGGAGGTGCGTGCCCCCCACAACCTGAGCCGTCCCCTCTCCTGCCAGCAAGGTTAAGAGATGTTCCTTCTAAAAACTCAAAATAAACCTCGTCTATTCCAGTACTCCTTGTATAGACCTATATACTTCAGTAAAATTGGATGCTTACTGAAAACATAAATATAATTAATTCATTGCCAATAACCCTGCTAATCCTTATTTGGATATCAAAAAGGAAAAGTGTATATAAAATCAAATGTATAAGATGTGGAAGCAACCTAAGTGCCCATCAACAGATGACTGGATAAAGATGTGGTACATAAACACAATGGAATACTACTCAACCAGAAAAAAGAGTGGAAACTTGCCATTTGCAGCAACATGGATGGGCTTGGATGGGCTTATTTCACTCTCTTAAGTGAAATAAGTCAGACTGAGGAAGACAAATACTCTATGACATCACTTAAATGTAGAATCTAAGAAATACAACAAACTAACAGAAAAAGAAGCAGACCCACAGATACAGAGAACGAGCTAGTGGTTCCCAGTGGGGCGGGGGACGTAGGGGGCAGGATAGAGGTGAGGGGGTGGGAGGGTCTAAGACTGGCTACAGAACGTATGTACAGCATGGAGAATACAGCTATTTGTAATAACTGTAAATGGAGTACATTTAGTTTTGTAAATGCACTTTAAAAATTGTAATAAAAGTTTTTTAAAGGCAATAGTAACTGAAAAATGAAAAAAATCAAATATATTGTTAGGTTTACAGAAAACTTTCACAAATCAGCATGCTAATGTATTTCAATGTACTAAGTGGTTTCCCCCTTTGAAATCTGCTCTTTTTGCTTGCATTTCAAGAGTCCTGAGGTCTTTAATGGCAGACAACACCTCACTCACCTCTGCACTGTATGCCCAGTTTATAAAGGAAGTGTTTGTCCAACTGCACAGCTCACTTAGTTCGGGCACCTGGAGCGCCAACCCACACCTGATGGCTACGCTCAGTAGTCCACCAGCCTTTGCCTGTAACAGACAGACTTTGATACAAAGAAGCTAACCCACACTCAGGAAAAAGTTATAAATTAATACTGCAAACTGAAAGCATTAAAGAAATGAATACAGTCTCAGAATACATCTTATGGTGCTGTGTGCGTGCATGCATGTGTGTGTGTGTGTGTGTGTGTGCAGGGTGGGGATTCTGGGGGCCATATACTGGATTTTTAAATCCCTTCCATCAGTCACTGCATGGGAGATGCAGAGTTCCCTACGGCTGTGCCCTTGGCTGTGCTCAACCTATTTTCCTGAACGAGCACTGGCCCTAAAGACCTCTATTCTGGTTTCCTCAGTACTATGAGTATGTGAGGAAATTAAAATTCTTTCATTGTTTCTTAATTTTTCTATATAAAAACCAACTACGCATCTCCCATTTTTCTCAGAGAGAATAATTGGGAAAAGAGGTCCCCCAAACACTCAGATGTTCTTAAAAGATGTTGTTAATGGCAACTCACTCCAGTATTCTTGCCTGGAGAATCCTGTGGACAGAGGAGCCTGGAGGGCTGCTGTCCATAGGGTAGCACAGAGTCGGACACGAATGAAGCAACTTAGCAGCAGCAGCAGCAGTTTCAGCATCAGGTTTAATATTCTGGGACATTAAAGAGCTCCCCTGTCACACATAGCAGTGTCTTAAAGTGAGTTCTAAGATAGACACACAATCCTCCTTTCCCCCTAGACAATGAGATGTAAACTCTCTTTTCACAGAAATGGAATATAATAAAATCCTGTCTGTCTTCTTACTCTTCAATCCTGTCCCTTTTCTATTCAACATCCTCTGGGTTTCTTTCCCAGGATTTAATTAACATCTAATGTTATTCCAGAAAGGGAACATGGAAACTTACAGAGATACACAGATACAAGAAAATTGAACAGAGGTGACTAATAACTAATAGCTTCCCGATATACCAGCAAATACCATGGAAAATAACATTGCTGTAGCAAGATCAAGTAACTAATGCTAGGCGTAAACTCACTGAGCAAAGAGCAGGAACCAAATGAAGAAAATCACAACCTTTACCAAGGGTCAGAAATGATGTGAAAGATAGCAGAGGCTGCGGCAGACACTGCTGGCTGCCTGCTCAATGCCTACTCTCTCCTCTTCCTTACTGGCTGAGCTTGCAACCACTTACAGTCAGCAGGGACTGGTCTTCTGCACCCCCTTGCCAAACATGACTGAGGAGAGGGCGACCCTCTTCCAAGAGCAAGAATAAATCCTAACTTATCAGTGATTACTCTGAATGTTGGCAGTTCCAGTCATCAGCAGAAGGGCACTGGGGGCTGGGCTGCTTGTGGGCAAGGTTTTCCCACTCCTAGGGAATTCAGCACAGAGCCATGTCTGGATGTGATGGCTGGAACTGCAGCAGCCATGTCATAACTGGTAGGAAAAGAGCTGGAACACAAAGCTGACATTCTGAGCATGCACAGAGATGGGGCCCTGGGCCCCTGATGACACCACTGAATCTCTAAGTCAGCCTGAACCCTGCCCTCCATCTGGACTTCCTGATATGGACTTACACGTTGGCTGTGTAAGTCAGTTCCTTCTCTGGTCCTTACAAACAACTGGGGAAATCCACCATGTGTGACTTTGAGTGGGGGAGGGCCAGGGGACATCCTCCCTGGGGAGTTAGTCCCAGAAGCTGGAGGTACTGGTCATCACTGTGCAAGATTCATATTCACTCAGACATAATTCACCAGAAAGTGGGAACTTTACCATGCTTTTGGCAAAGTCTTTGACAAAATGGTCTCTTAGCAGCAGGTTTGGGATTATAATTTTTTTCACCAATTAATAAGGCACTAGAGTGCTATGATGATCAATACAGCAAAGTACCTCATGACAAATTGTAATTTCCCAAATAAATTGTATTTATGAGAATTTCAATTTTTAAAAAAGCTTCACAGTTAGAAGCAGTGGATTAGAGATGCATACTGAACTGAATAGCAATTAAAAATACATCTTTTTCTGTGTTACAACACAGAAAAATAGAAAAAAATATATTCCATAATGCCATTTAAAATACTGCACACAAAGCACTATATATAAAGACACATACGGAGGAAACAACCCACAGCACGTATCCTAGAATAGATGCCTGAAGATAAGGATAAAAGGAAATACACACAGGGCAGGGAGACACGTAGGAAGATGCTGATAGCAGGTCAGACCTGAGAAGTAAGATCAGCTCCACCTCTGTACCTGGAATCTAAGGAAAAGAAAAAAATTGCTGATTCTCTTGGTAGAAAGCATATTCAGAATATGTGACAAATAAATAAAAGAGAAACACGGAGGGAAGTCTCTAATCTTACAGAAGCAATTAAGGACTCCCGGAAAATATTTACTTTATTTATTTGGCTATGTGGGATTTCTAGCTGAAGCATGTGAACTCAGTTGCAGCATGTAGGAGCTAGTTCCCTGACCAGGGATTGAACCCGAGCCCCCTGAACTGGAAGCCCCCTGAACTGGGAACAAGACTGGAACTGGTCCTCTCTTGGCCACTGGACCACCAGAGAAGTCCCCCAGAAAATATTAAAAAGGAAGATTATGATAAGACATTCCCTAGAATAGTAAGTAGACTCTTTGTAGCCTCAGTAAAAGGTTATTTTACAAAGTTATCATGACCAATCTTTACTTTGGTGGAAAGTAAAAATATAGGTGAGTCTTGAAAGGTAACCTAATTCAGAAAGTCTAAAACACAACAAAATACACAGGCTGTTTACTCACACAAGATTCACAGCAAGGGTTATTTAAATAGGGTTTTATTTACTGACTGTTAAGTCTTTAACTTGAGAGAAGAGTATTGGAAAAGCAAATGGATAAAGAAACAAGAAGCAACATTATGCTATTTTCAACTGATACACTGCAAACATAAGAAGAGATTCAGGATGAAATTGAAGGATGGAAAAAGGAATATCATGCAAACAGTCTGCATATGATAGCTATTGTGGCTATACTCGTATCAGATAAAATAGCTTTCAAGACAAAGAGATTACCAGCAATAATGAGGGACAGTTCATAATGATGAAAGGGTCAGTTCATCAAGAAAAAAATAAATCTGAAGTTGTGGGCACCAAATAACATAGCTTCAAAATAGATGAAAGAAAAATAAATGTAAAAGGAGAAAGAAAAATTCACCATGAAAATCAGAAATGTTAACAAGAACATTAACTATCAGTAGGGATACAGAGAATTTAAACAGCGCTTGACAAACTGATGTGTATAAACTCTATGCCCAGCAACATCAGAGTAAACATTCTTTTAAGGCACACGTGGAACAAGCATGAAAACAGCTGTAGCTTGAATACAAAGCAAATCTCAATACATTCCAGTTGAGTGAAACTAGACTACGCTTTCAGACCACAAAGAATTGAACTAGAAATCAGAACCAAAGATTATAACAAACCTAAGTATTCAGAAATTAAGTAACATGCTTTGAATTATTTGTAAAAGTATAGAAACTATATGAAAAAATAAATCAGTGGAAACTAGAAAATATTTGAAATGAATAATATGAAAGCACAGCAGCAAAATTTGTGGGATGCAGTACTTAGAGTGACGGGTGTAACTTTACGCAGACATTAGAAAAGGAGATAGAAAAATTAAAGATCTAAGCTTTCATTTCAGTACATTTTTTTAAAAGAAGAAAAAATCAAAACCAAAGGAAGGAAGGAAATAAGACAGCAAAATCAAACCAAAGCAACAAAAAACTGAACTAGAGATAGGCGAAAGAGAAAAAGCAGAGTGAAAAAGTGGATCCGTGAAGCCTCCCCTCCACATTCAAATCTGTTTCAGCACGAGTTAGCTGTGTGGCCTCAGGCCATAGGTAAGGCTCTCTGTGCTTCTTTCCATCCATTTAAATAGATATGGTAACATTTTAGTGGCATCTTATAGGGCTATGACTCTGGAGCGTAGGTGAGTACGTAGGTGAAGAGCGTAGGGTGTAGCTATCACCATACTGCTCAGGGACAGAGTCGCCAGCCTTAGCCTGGACACTGGGACCCCTCAACAAAGAAATCCTTTGCTTACATGTTTAAGAAGCAAAAGACATTTAGTTTCTAGGAAAAACTGTACCAAGTAAATTTCACAAGTCCAGGCCTGGAATAAGGGATGCCCTTCCTTCTGTGTTTCAGGACAAGTTTCATCTCTGATGATGTTTGAGGTCAGCCTTGGATGTGAACATGAACAAGAATCAAGGCATTTAAAATCACATCTAGACAGACCTGGAGAAGCAACCAGTCGTTGGCAGCCCAGTCCAGTGATCTTGCCTGGAAAATCCCATGGACAGAGGAGCCTGGCAGGCTACAATCCATGGAGTCACAGAGAGTTGGACACCACTTAGAGACTGAGCACCCACGTACCAGACAGGCCTCACCAGAAACCACTCTTCCATGGAACACAACTCAGAAGACCTTGAATTATTTTATCTGTGTGTATCCTCATGAAATGTGTAATACTTTGTGTGCTGTTTTTAAACATACATGAATGGCGTTATGGAATAGATTTTTTCCATCATTTTCTCTCTGCTGTACCATCATTTTCTCTCTGCTGTACCATATTTTTAAGATCTACTTACGTTGCTCTGTGCACCTAAAGTGTCTCTCAGTCCTGGATTTTTTAGCTCTACTAGTAGCATATGATAATATTTTTCAGAGATGGGACAGAAACCCAAACTAACTTATTAAAACCCCTAACAGGTAACATCAAAAAGAAAAAAATTATTAAAAATAAACCTAACCAAGGAAGCAAAATATTTATACACTAAAAACCATAAAACCTTGCTGAAAGAAATTAGAGAAGGCATAAAAAAATGAAATGATATTCTGTGTTCATGGGTTCAAAGACAATATTGTTAAGATACCAATACTACCCAAGGCAATATAAAAATTCAACACCATCCCTATCAAAACTCCAATGGTTTGCAGAAATAGAAAGATCCATCCTAAAATTCACATGGAATCTTAAGGGAACCCAAACAGTCCAAAAAAACCTTGAAAAAGAAAGAAAGTTGAAGGACCCACACTTCCTGATTTTAACACTTGCTAGAAATCAACAATAACCGAAACAGAATAGAACTGGCAAAAGACAAACATACCGACTAGTTGAGTAGAACAAAGAGCCTAGAAATAAATGGCCACGTATATATAGTCAAATGACTTTATACAAGGGTGTCAGGACCATCAACGAGGAAATGACAGTCCTTTCAGCAATGGTGCTGGGGAAAGCTAGATATCCACATGCAAAAGATAATATGTAATACTGTGTACAAAAACTAAGGACGTTTGTTTCTTGGCAGGAAAGCTATGACACGCCTAGACAGCATGTTGAAAAGCAGAGACATTACTCTGCTAACAAAGGTCCATATAGTCAAGGCTATGGTCTTCCCAGTAGTCACGTATGGATGTGAGAGCTGGACCGTAAAGAAGGCTGAGCACTGAAGAATTGATGCCTTTGAACTGTGGAGCTGGAGAAGACTCCTGAGAGTCCCTAGGACAGCAAGGAGATCAAACGAGTCAATCTTGAGGGAAATCAATCCTGAATACTCATTGGAAGGACTGATGCTGAAGTTGGAACTCCAGTATTTTGGTCATCTGATACAAACAGCTGACTCACTGAAAAGTCCTTGATGCTGGGAAAGACTGAGGGCAGAAGGAGAAGAGGGCATCAGCGGATGAGATGGCTGGATGGCATCAACGATGCAATGGACATGAACTTGGACAAATTTCAGGAAATGGTGAGGGACAGACTGGGCAGGCATGCTGCAGTCCATGGAGTCTCAAAGAGTTGGGACACGACTGGGCAACTGAACAACAACAAAATCAACATTAATCACCTAAACAAAACAGCTAAAATTATGCAACTGTTAGGGGAAAACCTCATGACATTGAATTTGTCAACAATCTCTTGGACAGGACACCAAAAACACAGGCAACAAAAGAAAAAATAGATAAACTGAACTCCATCAAAATTTAAAACTTTGGGGCATCACAGGGCACTATCAATGAAATTTAAAAAAGCACGCTTCATGCTCAGGGCTGGTGCACTGGGATGACCCTGAGGGATGGGATGGGGAGGGAGGTGGGAGGGGGCTTCAGGATGGGGGACACATGTACACCCATGGCTGATTCATGTCAATGTATGGCAAACCCACTACAATACTGTAAAGTAATTAGCCTCCAATTAAAATAAATTGATTAAAAATAAAAAAGCACCCGTCAAAATGGGACAACATATTTGCAAATCACATATCTGATATAGACTACTATCCAGAATATATAAAGAACTTCTAAAACTCAACAAAAACAAACAAAACCAAACCAAACAACCTAACTGAAAAATGGGCAAAGGACATGAACAGACAGTTCTTCAAAAAAGGTGTACAAATAGTATAAGCATAAGAAAAGATGGTCAGCATCACTAATTACTGCTGCTGCTGCTAAGTCGCTTCAGTCGTGTCCAACTCTGTGCGACCCCATAGACGGCAGCTCACCAGGCTCCCCCAACCCTGGGATTTTCCAGGCAAGAACACTGGAGCGGGTTGCCATTGCCTTCTCCAGTTGGAAATGCAAACCAAAACCACAAAGAGATACCGCCTCACAACCCTTAGATGGTTATTATAAAAAATAAACAACAATAGCTGGAAAAACAGTCTGGCAGCTTCTCAGAATTTTGAACACAGAAATACCATGTAACCCAGCAATTCCACTTCTGTATATGTACGCAGCAAAGAACTGAAAGCAGACACTCAAGCATACATTTGCATACCAACGTTCAAAGCAGCATTCACAGCAGCCCAAAGGACGAAACAACCCAGGATCCATTGGCGGTGGAATGCATAAACAAAACACAGTCTATACATATAGTGGAAGAGTTTTCAATCTTAAAGAAGAATGGAGTTTTGATACAACGCAGATCAACTTTGGAGATACTAAGTGAAGGAAGTGAGATAGAAAAGAACAAATAGTGTATGATTCTCCCTTATACTAGGCACCTGAAATAGTGTAACTCATAGAGACAGAAAGTAGATTATAGGTTATGAAGGACTGGAGGAGGGAACAGACGGGAAGCCACTGTTTAAAGGGTACTGAGTTTCAGCTTGGATGAAGACAAAGTTCTGGAGATGGAGAGGGAGATGGTTGCACAGCAGAGTGGATACACTTAAATGCCCCTGAACTGCACACTTAAAAATGGTTAAAGTGGTAAATTTCATGGAATATATATTTTACCAGAATACAAATTACAATAAGTATACTCAATTTTTGTTTCTCCCCCGCAGCCCTTCACAAAGAGGGAAGAAAGACCTAACAAGCAGCAGAGAAGAGGCATTTATTTTTAAATCTCACTGGAATTTAACCCAAAGACAACGGGTTTTCAGAGGAAAACTGGACTGCTGTAAAACCCCAAATCATCACCTGGAGAAACCACAAACGTTGTCAGTCTGATTTTATCTTAATTTTTTGTGGGTGTTTTTAAAATTAATTTTTGTTGGAGTATAGTTGATTTACATGTGCTAGTTACTGCTGTACAACAAAGGGGATCAGTTATACAGTTCTTTCTACATATACCCAGTCTTGTTTAGATTCTATTCCCGTATAGGCGTTACTGAGCACTGAATAGAGTTCCCTGTGCTATACAGTAGGTTCTCATTACGTTTTTGTTTTAAAATCTTTTTTTAAAACCCCTCAACAGAGGGGAAAAGGCAAGGCGGGAACAGGTTTAAAAAAAATCACAAACCCTGTCTTTTCAGTATGTATAGCAGGGGTCACGGGCACGAAGCCAAGGGTCAGGAGATGAGGCCCAGCCCCAGCTCTGGGGAACGGGGAGGCGGGGGTGCCTGAGCATCCCAGCAAAGCAAGGCTGCAGCCCCCCGCAAAGAGATGTCCCAAGGACGTCTACAGCACTTTCACCAGTGAGAACAGATGCAATGGAAGAACTTTCCAAAGTTACAAAAATATCCCCAAACTGTCGCCCGACCTTTAAAAATGACACTGGCATTTTAGTCTTGCAATACCGAGTTTATCTAGATGATCATGTGTCCACACGTGGACCCTGGAGGCTGGCTGCTGGGACCACACAGCGGGGGCAGCCAGGGGAAGGTGGATCCTGTCTTCTGCCCCCTCTCCCCGCTCCTGGGACCAGACCCCAGGGAGAGCAGGTGTCCAGCCCGGCAGGGAAGCTGCCCTTCTGACCCACAGGTATCTCCCTCACCGAATCCTCACAGTTGGACACATCAGCCCCAGGCCCGCCGCCATACAGCTGACCCTTGTTTGTAAAAAGGGCGTTGTGGTTCCTAACTTCAGACACGTGATGACAAGGAACCATCTCAACACCGAGAGGGGGCGCCCAGCACACAGAGAAGCATGAACACCCCTGCAAGGTTAAGGCCGGAGGGCTTGGGCTCAGCTGGGTGTGGAGCCCACAGTTTCCAGTTCCTAACTTCATGCTCCTCTCACCAGAACAACCATTTTCAGACTGGGCGTGCCTGGGCCCTGGATGTCTATAAAGATTCTCATGGACCATGTGAGCACAGACAGCTTTAAGGGGACACATCTCAGCCTCTTGGCAACTCTCCATATGCTCCCCCGAACTGACCTCTTGGATGGAGTGGTCAGTCCTGCCTTTCATCTTGCTTTGTCCCAACTGCCCTGCTCCAGCTTCAGTAGCTTCAGTCGTGTCGGACTCTTTGCGACCCTATAGACTGTAGCCCGCCAGGCTCCTCTGTCCATGGGATTCTCCAGGAGTGGGTTTCCATGCCCTCCTCCAGGGGATCTTCCCGACCTAGGGATCAAACCCACTTCTCTTACATCTCCTGCATTGCAAGAGGGTTCTTTACCACCAGTGCCAGCCGGGAAACCCCATATCCATCCCAGATCATATTAAATATATTGTCTCACTGTGATCAAACCTCCAAGACCAAACACAGATGATCAGAAATACTGCTGTCTTTATTAAGAAAGTTCCTCTCTCTAATGAGTGGGTAACCTCATCCTTTTAGAAGACAGAACATTCCTAATTAGCTTTTTCAACAAAATTGAAGAACTAATGTTATCAATAGATTATTAAAATCATTTCTGCTAAGAGATCAACATAGTGTCTTTGGCTTAGAGCTCGCGGGTTCAAAAAATTGGAGAACACTGCGGGAAGAAAATGCTTTGCATCATAGTTATTTTATGGAAACAAGTGTGACCTAAAGGGAACCAAACTTATGCTAAACCTCATCTCTTTCCAGCAGAAAGTAATACTCTGGATGACACAGAGTATGCACCCTTAGCAACAAAATGCTTCGTCTATGTCTGTAAGAAATCAAGTTCCAAGAAATGTAGCTTTTATACTTAATAGTTAATTATCCAACTTTGCAACATTTATGTTGTTTTGATAACTTGATTACTGCTACTAAATATACCGTTGAAAGTGAAAGTGTTAGTTGCTCAGTCGTGTCCAACTCTTTGTGACTCCATGGACTGTAGCCCGCCAGGCTCCTCTGTCCATGGAATTCTCCAGGCAAGAATATTGGAGTGGGTAGCCAGTCTCTTCAGGGGATCTTCCCAACCCAGGGATCAAACCCGGGTCTCCCACATTACAGGCAGACTCTTTACCATCTGAACCATCAGGGAAGCATACTGTTAATTCAAACATAAACGTGTTTTTTAATTGAAGTAGGAGATCCAACCAGTCCATTCTGAAGGAGATCAGCCCTGGGATTTCTTTGGAGGGAATGACGCTGAAGCTGAAACTCCGGCACTTTGGCCACCTCATGCGAAGAGTTGACTCATTGGAAAAGACTCTGATGCTGGGAGGGATTGGGGGCAGGAGGAGAAAGGGACGACAGAGGATGAGATGGCTGGATGGCATCACCGACTCAATGGACATGGGTTTGGGTGGACTCTGGGAGTTGGTGATGGACAGGGAGGCCTGGCGTGCTGCGATTCATGGGGTCGCAAAGAGTCGGACACGACTGAGCGACTGAACTGAACTGAACTGATAGTTGATTTACAACATTATACTAGTTTCAAGTGTACAACATAGTGATTCAATATGAAAAGTGATTCAATATGTAAATCACATGCTTTGCAACAATTTTACATGATTTTTAAAATGTAGTCATCAACTTGAAAATATCCTAGAAGGTATGCAGTTTTATCAAATTCTTTTAGGCGTTATATGAGCAGAAAATGCCAAGGACCCCTGGGGGTGGCCACACTTCAGGGTCTGTGGAGAAAGAACAGGGAGAGGAAAGAACTGTGTGCCTCCGCACAGCCCAGGGACTTGCGGATGGAAGGACACACGGACACACACACACACACACGTGCTTTCTCTCTCCCACTGCTGCCTCTTCCTCAAGACGGCAGGAAATGGGCTTTAAAATGCTTTTATTTATGAAAATGTAAGCAGTATTTTAGAAACAAGAAGGCGGTTCAGGGTGGACCTCCCAGTCGGTGCCAGGTGGCAGACGCCCCAGTGGTCCAGCCTAGGCTGGAGGGGCCAGCACGGGAGAGTCTGTCAGACTGGAGCCTCCCTGCTGCCTCGGCCAACTGGTGTGGGAGAGACCCATACGCTGAACCTTCCCATCCAGCAAGCGACCTTAAAAATCAAGCGATTGCTTCTAATCATGTGCTTTAACAGAGACAACCATAATTCCAAAAGATACACACACCCCGGTGTTCACAACAGCACTATTTACAACAGCCAAGACATGGAAACAACCAGGATGTCCATAGAGGAATGGATAGTGAAGCTATGGTCCAGATATGCAGTGGGGTATTACTCAGCCACAAAAAGGGACAAAATGGTACCATTTGCAGAGACGTGGGCAGACCTCGAGACTGTCATACAGAGTGAAGTAGACCAGAAAGAGAAAAACATATCATATATTAATTCATATATGTGGAATCTAGGAAAATGGTTCAGAAGAGCCCGCGTGCAAAGCAGAAATTGAGACCCAGACATAGAGAACAAACATACGGACAATAAAGGGGAGAGGGGGCGGGATGAACCAGGAGATTGGGATAGGTGTATACACACTACTATTTATAAAACAGATTAACTAATGGGGATGCTCAGTGCTCTGTGGCGACCTAAATGGGAAGGAAATCAGTAAAGGGGGGTGCAGTATTTGTATATGTATAACTGATTCCCTTTGCTGAACAGGGAAACTAACACAATGCAGTAAAGCACCTATATTCCGGTAAAAAAAATTTAAAAAATAGATTCATTTCATTCCTACTAAGCTGCCCTCTTCTTTGTAACAGACTATCTCCTTGATTCATTCATTGGTGCTAGAAAGAATCTATTATGCGATGCATCTCAGGTCCACACCAGGGGCAAGGGCTTCGAAGGTTATAGACAGTCACACCCAAGAGCTGCAGGAAGCTGCATGTATGTCCTCCTCTGAGACCCATGCACCCAACCTGCAAGCTCTCACCCGGTCTCTAACCAGCTCCACACCCACGAAGAACACTGTGCTACCTCCTTCTAGCCTAAAACCTCCTTATGATGCTTTTTACTTTCTCACATCTTGCTTCCTCCAGGACTCCTTATAGATGCTCAGTTGTGTCCGACTCTTTGCGACCCCATGGACTGAGCCTACCAGGCTCCTCCCTCCATGGGATTCTCCAGGCAAGAGTACTGGAGTGGGTTGCCATTTCCTTCTCCATGGGATCTTCTCGACCCAGGGATTGAACCCAGGTGTCCCGAATTCCAGGCAGATGCTTTAACCTCTGAGCCACCAGGGAAGCTCCTTATAGACAAGCCCTGTTTAACTTGTGTCTTTCACATTGTCCTAACCCAGTGGTGTAATTCAAATCGCCAATCTACCGGTTCCTCCTGGCATGGACTCATTTGGGAAAGTCCTGTACCTTTGCCCCATCGTCCTCTCCAGGCTTCCAGAAGCACAGTCTAGGTGTCAGGAGCAGAGGACTCAGAGGCATCTCCCCAAGCGAGACAGCGCAGCTCCCTGGGGGGCCCATCACCTGGGCAGTCACTAGTAGAGAAGCAGGGAAAAGAACATTTATAACCCTCCTCTGTTCAGTATTTCTTGGAGCCATCGGAAGAGGCAGGCAAACCTCTCAGATGTCCCATGACCCCAGGTGATGAGGCTGGACTTGAACCTGGGGCCGTTTAAGCCGCAAGCTCCCACCTGAGCCCCTCACCAGCCTCCCACCTCTCATGTGTGAGAAGTAGGCCAGACACCGTGTGGGCTCGTAGTACCCCCCACACCCTCTCCTTGCTCTCAAGCATCCACGGGGATGCCTGGCTACAGACTAAGGTTCCTGGTTCTCTCTCCCCAGCTCTCCTTCTTTGCACTGAAAGCTCTCAGAGTCAGAGCAGGAGCCAGTTTTTCTTCCAGTTACTACTTAGAGGGCTCAGTATAACCCTAGTCACACGAACAAACTTCAAGGCGGTGGTCCAGCAATCTCTGCTTCCAGAAATAGCTTCCTTTGGGGACGGACTCCCTTAGCTCCAACGTTTCCTACAATCCACTCCTTCATTCAGTAGGTATTGAATGAACACTTACAATATGCTGGGCACTAGAGACACAGCAGTGAACAGAAGAAACTACCTACCTTGACAGAGTTTAAATTCTAGTAGGAGAGCAGTGAACTTCAACACTGATGTTAGCTGCTAAGACAAATCATGACCGTCTACATTAATGATTCCTTGGTACAACCAGATGTGCATTATATATCTACAATTGTTCTATTGATCTAGTATCTACCTTACCCAAGTTCTTCTTAAAAAATTAAAGATTAAAGATTTGCCTGCAGGGGGATCTAAAAAGCACACGTGAAAAAGTAAAGGCGTGCCCCTCATCCTGCTGTGTAGCACTTCCAAATTCACAGACGGGTTCAAACGCGGTTCCCTCTGCCCCCTCCCCTGCCAGACCCCCTCCATCCTTTAGATGTCAGCTTAAATGTCGCTTCCTCCACAACCACAAGTACAACTCACGACTGCATCAGGGGCTTCTGCTGTACACGCCCAGGCACCTGTGCTTTTCTCAGCAGGCTCTGATATTAGCATACAGATTAGGTCCAGAGGCTTAAATGAAGAGGGCAGGGATACTCTGTGTTCACAGGAGGGCTCCATCCTGCTGTAATTAACACAGAGTCTGGCACATAGGTGTGCAACTAACACTTGTTAAGTAGGAGAGAAGGATACTGATTTGTTTCTTTCAAACATCTTCTAAACGTGGTCATGTTTAAGCTGAGCTGGGCACAAGGAATCTGGTGGAGTGATACACTATTGAGGATAATTTAGATCAGGGAGATTTCAGTGGAGAATGTTCGGCATTTAGCATGTGCAGCTTTCACTAGACAGATGAAGATGCAATTGACAAATACCTACCATGCAAACTGCAGTAAGGACAGTCTTAGATACTGTATGTAACTTGTTGCTGTTTGTTGTTTGGTAACCAAGTTGGGTCCGATTTTTTTGCAACCCCGTGGACTGTAGCCCACCAGGCTCCTCTGTCCATGGGATTCCCCAGGCAAGAATACTGGAGTGGGTTGCCATTTCCTTCTCCAGGGGATCTTTCCAACTCAGGGATCGAACCCACATCTCCTACAATGGCAGGTGGATTCTTTACCACTGAGCCACCAGGTACTGTCTCCACTGACAGAGGAGATGGACAGAGGGAGAAAAAAAACCACTGAGTTTTCAGTTATTTGGGGGAAAAGACCATATAATCTGACTTGGGGTAAGGAGCATGTTCACCCTTCCCTTAGCTCAGCCATCCTCAAGATTTTCCTAGCATGCAGAAATTCACGATTTACTAATTTTGTGTTTAATCCAGAGAAATTTCTAGTCCCAAAAGAACCAAACAGGACAATCAACAAACCTCCCACCCACAAGGGAGGAGGCAGGCGAGCCGGGCGGTGTGGCCAGCATAACCAGACCAACGGCTCCAACAAGCTCATCCTGTGCTCCAGGGGCAGCTGCCCCAGTGCCCCTCCGCCTGCCACCCATGTCAGCGTCAGCTCAGATTCGCTGAGGTCCCCAGCTCCTCTCCTCCACCCCGATGGTAAGGCACCCAGCCCACTGGAAACAATCCAGTATCACCCCCATTTCCATTCCATCCTGAAATGTATTCTTCCCTTCACTCTGTCCACTCTGACATGCTCAGCAGATTACCATTGCTGATGTATGTACATCAATCGAGGAAAAAAGTTAATGCTGCATTTTCTTGCAGAAATTAATTATTTAAAAATTATTATTATTATTTTGGCTTGTGGGATCTTAGCTCCCTGACCAAGAATCAAACCCACGCCCCCTGCATTGGAAGCATGGAGTCTTACTCACTGGACCACCAGGGGAGTTTCCCAGCAGTTAATTCTTACTTGTTCCCAGGAGTGGACAGTTCAAAACCATAAATGACTTCAGGTTATTATGCTTATTTAGCAGTTTTCAGCTGACTTGAAAAAAGAGTCTAAAAGTCAAATGGTCCCTTAGTGAAATAGTGAGGAGATGACGTTTTCATAAATCCAAGTTACATCAGGAAGAAAAGGGCAAGAGAGAAAATCACAAGTTGATACAGCCAAGAAGACAGACCTATACGTATAACTGAGTCACTCTGCTGTACCCCTGAAAGGAACACAACATTGTAAACCAACTCTGCCTCAATAAAGAATAAATTTAATAAAAGGAAGACAGATCTGCCCGAGTTCAAGTATGGCAGCAGCTAGAATAATATGAGAGACTTCTGCCGGTCAGAGGCTTTACTCATAGCCATGGATGACACGCACCCATCGGATGGTACAGGTTAGTAAGATGGGCTGCACCGTACCCAGAGGGCAGGCTCCAGGCCCGGTCAGGAGATCTTGTCTTAGACAGCTGCTTGACCCTTTAGGTGACTTCCTGCTATGGCAGCTCACCTATAAAATGGAGATACTGATTACACTGATCAGGGTTATGACCATCTTAGATTCAGGTTGCATTTTTAAAAATCCCTGTATTCATCAAAGAATGGTGTTCACACCTAAATATCAGCACTATAATGGGGGCCACTGGGGGCCATACTAGAACCTACCCAGCAGCCGTCATGATGATCAAATGAGCGAATCATGTAACACCCTAAATGTGGCCCTCGGGCCATAGTAAGTGCTCATTTTGCTTGTATCCATGATAAGGAGTATTTTACATGTTTATTTACAAGGTGTACACAAAAATTACCTGGTACGAACAATGGAGTATTTCAGTGTATTTCTATGAATTGGAAATCTATTGTAAACCTACCTACTTACCAGCCTACCTACTTACCAATGGATTGGTATGACAATTTTGTGTTTCAGGGGGAAAACTTGAGAACGATGTAAAACCTAAACTGCATGCTTCAACAGCACTACAAATCAAATACAAATAATGTTATCTTAATTTATGCAGACCAAGCAAATAGTTCATCAGAGTCCAGAAGGTCTGAGTAAACATATCTGAATATTATTAAATTCTGTCCTGAAAAACCCACTATTAGAGTAGCACCTGGAATAGTTAATAAATAAGGCTGTTGACTTTGGTTCTCCTATTCTGCTTTTGCAGCACGCCTTCAAAGCAATTACTATTCCATTACTGTTCACACAAGAGAAAATTTACTAGCCTGCAATTTAGAGGTAAGTGGGGTAGACAGAAGAAAGTGGAGTCACCCACCAGGATCCAAGAAGCTGTAGACAACAGTCTAAATGCTTAAAAGACACACATTGATTGCCACACACAATAACCCGGACTTGTCTTCATGTCTATTCATGAGAAAGAATAATCAGTGGAAAGCAGGTTGGAGGAAGAAGGAAGATGGAAAAAAGACAACAGGAAGAAGGGAGAAGGCCTTTGAAACCTGAGGAGTTATTTCTGATCCATTAAAATATCAAGATCCAGATGAAAACTGCTGGTGTCCAAGGAAAACTCTGTCAAAAATGAGCCACAGTTCAAGTACCATACATCCAGGGAAAGTAAAGAAAATGTACAGATTTAACACTGATAGACTAGGAAAGCTGTCCATCCTTCTAGACATCCATTTCGCCAAATTCTCACATTTGATCAGACTCACAGCGTGACTATTAACATGCTCTTAGGAGGGAAGAAATAACACATGAGGGGTGTGTTTCGGGTAAAATCATCTTTGGATGGTGCTCTCTAAAAGCATCTTTGAGGTTTCTTCACTTCGAAAAGATAATCACTCTACACTAACTGTGTCAAGGGGAAATGGAAAGGGAGCTCTCCTGTCTCCTTCCGGGAAATACATTCGTAATCTATTATTTAGGGGAGAAAGTGCCAAACTCTGTAAATCTCAATATTCTTTGGATTATGGCTCCAATGAGCTGCAGGTAAAGGGTGGAACGTGTAACTAAATTATCAGAAAAGGGCAGGGTAAACTCACCTCCCCCACTCCCAGCCCCTGCCCAGCACACAAACAGCTTAACTGCACTCAAGACAACATCCAAAGGACCTCTCTAGTTCACTACTTGCCAGAAACATCTTCCAAATGCAATCTCATTAACTGAGACCTTTCCTGAGCCTGTAACCGGTTTCGAAGTCAGCTTGTCTTCCAGCCTCATCTCGTTAAACTGAAAGTTAAATTTTTAAAAGTTCTTTCCTTGCTTGGAAAGTGATACTTTTTAACCTTTTGTTTCAACTGGTTTCCCCAAGGTAGAAAGCAACTTCATCTGAAAAGTGGCCTCTTTAAACTCAAGAAACTCTGGAAGGTTTTCTAGCAGAGGACAGAAATCTGATCAATAGTGTTATTGAAAAAATGTGACCAGCTACAGTCCCATTTGTTTGTGGCTGTTGCTTCTGTGAAAGCCGGGCAAATCCTTAGCAAATAAGCTTTTCCGGAGAGTTAGATGGATGGGGTGTGCAGGTCGCAGGCAGCTAGGATTACCTGAGAGCCACAGTGCAAACTCCTATCAAGGCCACGAGAAGAGGCCACTGGGAACCAGATAACTCCAAGCACCTCCATCTCTGATGGGCAGCTCAGCTTTGGCCACAATTCACACAGCTTCCTTTGCAAATGGATTTGGCTGTTAAATGTAGGGTTGTCTGATGCAAATATTTCTTTCCTGGCCGCACAGCTCAGTTGAAAGGGGAGCCTGAAAATTGGCTGGCTGGCTAGCTGGATGGGAGAAGAAAGCTCAATTCCAGCTAAGCTACCACGGAGGATTAATTGCTCCAGAGTGCCTGTTGTGCCTTAAATTTAATTTGGAAACCTTTCATCTTTTACTTTCCTTCATTGGCAGCCAATGCTTAGAGAGCTAATTTGTACCTGGTTCATTTTCCTCCTTTTATCTTATCTACGTTAACATCAACCATGGAAATGAGAAGCACCATGAATAAAAGATGAAGCTTGCCTCGGGACATTCTTTCCTGAGGTACTGTGAATTACTTAAAAACTAATTTGTGTGTGCACCGTAGAAAGGGCTGAGATGTATGCTGGGCCCTCCAGCATCCCTGATCAGCATCTTCCCTTCCCCCAAGGAGTTATAGTGTTTAGATGTCTTAACTGGTCCTACCTTTTGGCCAAGACAGCAATGTCTAGACTGCAGTACATGTGAAATCATTAATCTAGGACTGGTGGAGGGTAGGACATCCCATTAATATACAAGACTAAGGATGCATAATTTCCCCTAATCTGACTTTTTAGAAAGTTCAATCTTGCTTGCCATGCAAATAAAAGAATGTGCTGTAATAAAGAAAACTTAATGTCTCAACATACATGCCTGGTGAACAGAGAGAGATGCCTTTTTTGGTTCAAAAACATTATGTTGGGGGAGGGGTGGTGGGCGAGGAAGGGATTAGTACTAAAATTCCTGCCTGGGAGGAACCCCGAGAAGCTACAGGACTTAAATTCTAAGTGTATCATGCATATTATGCTTTAAAAAAAATCCCTTCTGTTGTGTATTTAGTATACTTGGCACCTCTCCATAAATAAGAGACACACATGTTTGTAAGTTTATTTTGAATATTTCATTACTTCCAACCATACAAAACATTAGTATCTTAAAAGTTTAGCATTTTTTTTTCCCTATATAGTTTCCTCTCGGCTGACACTTTTTTTTTTGTCCCCATCCTCTCCTCTTTATCTTCTCTTTTTCTTTTCCCCAATGGAGCAATGAAAAAACCTCTTGCTGCTTCATATCCACCACGAACAAGACTTCTTTCAGTTTGGGAAGCATCAAAGAAAGGCTGTGTTCTGGGCCATTTCTCTGGCCAACTCCTCCCTTCAGTCCAGCGCCTCACACCAGCGGGCTGGAAGGGGGGAGCAACTGAGACTCACTGCCCTTCACAGCCCATTCGCCTAAAAGGTTAATTAATAAAAATGTGCACTGTTTTGCTTACCCAAGACTACACATTTTCACAAGCAGAGCAACTTCCAAGTTGTATAAGAAGAAAAAAGACTTTGGGGGTTAAAATGACGGTGTTCTGAAACATAAGGGTCTTGGCTTCAGAATACGAACCATGTCTTTTGGGGGCAAGAATATGCAGGCAGAATCATGATAAAACCCAACTTAAAAAATCAGCTGATATTTCGAATCTTGGATATAATGAAGACCATAATATACAATGACAAGCTAATTGATTTCTTCAGAATAAA
This sequence comes from Bos javanicus, assembly GCF_032452875.1. Taxonomy (NCBI): domain Eukaryota; kingdom Metazoa; phylum Chordata; class Mammalia; order Artiodactyla; family Bovidae; genus Bos; species Bos javanicus. The sequence goes on from NC_083876.1 coordinate 10,173,101, forward strand.
TACAGGAAGAAAGCCCTCCATCGTGAAAGCATGGAAGAGAGAGAGGAGAGCAATTACTGGTCCTTTTATTCAAGAAGCAAGAGAGGATGGACAGAAATGAAGGCAACAATTGCCCCCAAGAAATGGATTTTTAAAGCCACACAGGCAGAAAAATGAAGCTGGAGAGACACCGAATAGCTCTATCCTGAGGTTATGAAAGCCAAATTGAGATATTAGGATGAAAGCATGGGACGTTTGTGATTTCTGTGAAGAGTGTTTTAAGTCGCTTCAGTCCTGTCCGACTCCGTGCGATCCTGTGGACTGTAGCCTGCCAGGTTCCTCTGTCCATGGGATGCTCCAGGCAAAAATACTGGAGTGGGTTGCCATGCCCTCCTCCAGGGGATCTTCCTGGCCCAGGGATCAAATCCGCCTCTCTTATGCCTCCAGCATTGGCAGGCGGGATCTTTATCACTAGCACCACCGGGGGATGTCTAGACATACAGATCGCCCAGTTTACTTAGGGGAAGGGAAGGGATGATGGAGTCTCAGAGTCAGGATGTCGGGGATTTGGGGAAGAGGAAGGCAACAGTCCCAAGGCATGTCAAAAAGTCCAAGGTCATTTCCCGCTATATTTGTGGAGGAGGAACAAGAAAACTGTCAAAACCAGGCAACTCAGCCTCATTTGCAGAACGCACACGCATGCGCACACACTCAGGCTGCAAAGCACCAGCCTCAGGGACGAACACCTGTTCCAACCCGGTGCCTGCTGGCTTTGTGCAGCTCTGGGCTCCAAGGGACACTGTGCCATCCCAGCACCAGCGGGCCAGGCTGCGCTGGGGACCTCATGGCGAGGACCAAGCAGCAATGGCTGGTGCAAAAGTGGCCAAAGAGGGGCCTCGAGAAGGGACAGGAGAAGGAACCCGACAGTCCTGCAGATAACCTCGGGCTGTGAAAAAACAGAACCACAGGGCAGTCCCAAACTTAGTTGGCAGAGGGACTCCTCGAAAAGGAGGTCATCTTTAGAGTCAAGAAGGGCCTTTGTGGGGTACAGGGAGAGATGGTGGGGAAGAACTCCCTAGAAGTCAGTGTTTTCACTAGTAACCATTTCCAGCCCACCAAACTGTAACAGGGAAATGGGTGTCTGGCTGATTATTAGTCACCATCTTCAGCGTCCTCCTGATATGGCTCTAGACTCAGAATCACACCTGCGTGCACTGAAAAGGCCGTCAGAGACCACCTAGCCTGCCCCCAGGACGCAGAACCCCTCTCCTTGCAGCCCAGCCTCTCGGGGCTCCATCCTCAGGCCGGCCAGAGCCCAGTTTCTAGAAATCCTCCAGGAGCCTCACAGCTGCACCACCGCTTCAGCCCAATAGCGGGGCCGGTGAGTGAGTGAGTGAGTGAGTGAGTGAGTGAGTGAGTGTGTGTGTGTGTGTGTGTGTGTGTGTGTCTGTCTGTCTGTCTGTCTGTCTGTGTGTCTGTGTGTTGTGGGGGAAGGAGGGGGAAGCAAAGCTCCCGCCAGACTCTCTCCAGGAGTCCCGTCCCGGAGGTCCTCCCACCCTCCTCCAACCCCGGGGGATCAGCGAGAGCTGCGGCGCTGCGCCCGGAGTCCCGAGTGGACGCGCGGGGAAGGGCAGCCGTGGCAGGACCAGCCCGAGGGGTGTCCTCCCGCCCGCCCGGGCCTATCGCTACCTCCTGGAAGAGCTCCAGACTGTAGGTGTTGTCGTCGTCGGCGAAGAAGAGCACGCCGGGCTGCGCGCGCTGGTGCCCGTGCCTCTGGCGCAGCCAGGCGAGGCCTGCGTTGCGCTGCTCGGTAGCGCGCGGCAGCCCGGGCCGCTTGTAGCGCCGGGGCGTGGGGACGTGCAGGTGAGTGCTGGGCAGCCCCGCGCGCGCCAGGAAGCGGCTCACCAGCTCGCTGCGCGCCGCCGCGTCCTCCACCAGGATCCAGTGCAGCTGCGCCACCTGGCGGAACGTGTTGGCCAGGCGGGTCAGCTCGGCCTTCTGCACCGGGCGGCTGTAGGTGGGCGTGATGGCATAGATGGTAGGCAGCGGCGGCTCGGGCGGCGGCGGCGGCGGCCGCGGCCACGATTCGTTGCGTGGCTCCCGGCCGCGCCCCGGGCCGCCCCGGCGTAGCGGGAGCCGGGCGCCCCCGCGGCCCCCGGAGTAGGGCGCGAAGTAGGGGCGCGGGGTGAGCGGGGGCGTGGGCCTGCGCGTGTCCACGTCGAGCATGATGATGACGATCAGGATCCAGGGCAGGAGGATGAAGAAGCGGCTGAACAGCACAGACTTCATGGTGCGCTCTCCCCCGACCTCTCCGACGCCCCGAGCGGGGCTGAGCCGGGGGACCCCAGCGCGCAGTTTGGACGGCGCTGGCGTCCGCGCTCAGGAAGCCGCGGCCGGCGCGCACTCCATGGGGCGGCGGGGCGCTGCGGGGGCGCGGAGCCGGGCGTGCGGGGTCCGCGCAGGTGGCGGGGAGCTCGGGCTTGCAGGGCGTGCAGGCAGGCGGGCTGGCGGGGAGGTCCCTACTCCGGGTAGTCGGCGGGAAGCGGGACTTGGTCCAGCCGCGCGCGCCTCCGGCCCCGGAGTTGTGCGGGGCGCCGGGAAGGTGGTGATCCAACCGCGCTCTTTCCGAAGCGTGGGAGCTAGGAGCCGTCCGCGGCGCCGCAAGCAAAGGGACTCCAGCCGTGGGTCCCTGGTGCGCTCTCTGGGTGAGGAGACAGGCGTGGGAGACAGGCGACGAGCGCTCTCCTTCGTTACATCCCAGCCGAGGCGACGAGCACCGGAAGCGAAGCTTGGGATGTCTTGAGCCCAGCTCGGTTCGCGCGCCGCCGCGGAAGCCTGTGCCCGGGTCTCTTCGCTCAGCGCTGCTCTTCGTAGAACCTCTCCGGGCTCCGGCAGCAAGATCCCAAAGCCTGGAAAGAAAGAAAAAGCGAGGGGGCGGGGGCGCTGCAGACTCCAGCGTCGCCCCCAGCCCCCAGTCCTGTGGGGAGACAGCAGCGCTGCTACTGGCGGCGTGGGGCTGCGCGGGGAGGCGGGAAGGCGGCCGGGCGAGCCGACTCCGGAGGCGGCTGCCGCACCGCCGAGTGGGAGCGGGAGGAGGGTCCCCGTCGGGCGCCGCGGCCTCGGGGAGGGGCTGGATGCTCGCTCGCTCGCTCGCTCCCCCGACCTCCGCGCTTTTAGCTTTCTGAAATGCGGCAAGGTCTTTGGAGACCAGCCAGGAAAACACAGGCACGTGCCGAAAACGCGGGAGACTTCGGGTGGGGAGTGAGAGGAGAGGGGCGGCGGGAGAGGGCAAGGCGTAGGATACCTTCTCTGGCGCCCGGCGCGGGCTTTGTGTGCTGGGGGTGGACCGCACCGCGCAGAGAAGAAGCGCTTTCCCCGAAAGGCAGAGATCATGGACATCCCCGAGAAACAGAGGGGTGCCCCTATGGGTGTTTGACTAGTGAGATGGCCCAGAAGAAAGGATCTATCCGAACCTTTGCTGCCTGGCTGCAGTTAGATCATTGAGGGATAATTCCTAAAACTCCAGCTGAGTTAGCAGGTTTAACTTATTTTCCTTCTGTACTCTGGGTCACAGTTCCTCACAGTCGGCTGCCACCGGAATGATTTCGTTTGACCCTCTCGGCGATCCTTTCGATGAGGCCTGGGAAGTAGAATCACCTTCATTTTCTGGATGAGGAAGCTGGAACTCAGAGTTGGCAATGATCTCGCCGAGGTCAGTGGCGATGGCCCAGCGGAAAGGAGACGTAGGTGCCCGGAGTCTAGCCGGTGGCTTCGGCCTGCAAAAGCCACTCTCGGCACAGCCCCCCGGCGGGCGGCCCTCCTGGCGGTAAACATGGTGCATTCGGAACCAAACGGAGTGTTCGGTGACATGTGGAACCATGACAGCGTCTGGAAGACGCGAGTAGACGCAGGCTCTTGGTTTGGGTGTTTGCTATCTAGCGGACCCGCTGGCTGAGCCTCTGGCTGCCTGCGATGGGGCAGATGAAAGCGGGATCGTGCTCCCTGGGCACGTGCAAGGGAGGTGCTCGCAGAGCGGCAGCAAAGACTTTCCCCAGCCTGTGATAAATAATTTCTGAGCCCATCTTCCCTCGCTGTCTGTCTTCCTCAGTCGTCTTCACAAATAAACCCCGGCGATCGCGCTCTGAGTGTCCGCACGGGGAATGAATGCTCTGGGACAGATGCTCGCGTGTCCAGCGGCTCTGAGGCTCCTGGTTTCTCAGCTCTGTCCTGGCTGCTCCAGCCTGGCTTCCGGTCTTGGCGCGTCCTGAATTTCCCTAATTTACAGCCCAGAGTCTGAAGCCCGAGAGTGAAATGTATAATAATAACCCCACACGCCGCCCTCACTAGGGATCACCTCTTCCACCTTCCAGTATCAGCTACTAGCTCATACTTTAAATCACAATTTAGATCAGTGCCTTCAAACATAGGAAACAATGAATCCTTCAGACTCCTTCCTATGGTCGCCGATAGCTTAGCGGGCAAGTCACGCCCCGGGGTGCGCCTGGGGAAGTCAGGGTCAGCATTTTGGGGAAGGCAAGGGAGGACGGTTGGGAAGGGTAATCGGTGGAGGCGTTTCTCGAAGCAGCACACACACCTGCCCACCCTGCAAAGATGACTGAAGTCTCTTTCATCCTGTTGGAATTTTTACATGTAGTTGAAGAGAAACGCCTCGTGTGTTACCTGAGTAAAACTGAAGTGGTCACAGAATTGAACTTAAAAGCATCACTAAACTTCATGAGTAGGGACCTTGGTTATTCCCTCTGAACCTTGAAACCTATTTCCTGATTACCTATAACCTGATTACAGGTTAACACTTTCTCAAAGGAATGTCTTACACCAGGGGATCTACATGATCATCATAACAATGCCTCAAAATAGGGCCCCACCTGAGGAGACAATAATGTGTGTGGTAGAGCCTTCTCCAATTGGTGTAGAGAGGGGAAGAAAGAGGAAGTGAACTCCCAGTACACGATGCCCCTATCACACGGTAAGAATGACATGATTCCAAGTGACATTTATCTCAAGTGAAAATGCCATTCAGTGACTCAAAAATGTGGACCTACATCTTTCATGATCAAATGTTGGCAAAGATACAAAGATATAAAAATGAAGAATGTCCATTTGAAGCCAAAAATCAGGATAGAATACTACTACGTGCAAAAATATATTATGCTTTAAAAATATTGAGAGAATTTATCAGGGCACCAGAATGGAAACAGCTTCTTTAAATGGAAGCATGAACAAAATATTTTTCTGAAGCATAATCACTGATAGCTATGGTACATTCCCATAATGTTTATGATACTCTTACATAAAACAGTTTAAACGTGATCTGTGGCTGCTAATGAAGGTTGGTAAAGTCACTAGAGTAATGAAAATAATTACCTAACTCAGAGCTTCTGTACAACCTCTTGGTGTTTATTTTCATCTAATCTCTCTAATTATTTGTGTAACAAAGTGAGCATTGCTTCATCTGTACTAATGAAGGCTTGGATCGTTGGCATCAGCTGCTGTGTTTCAGCATTCAGCTGTTGTTCTCAAGTAAACAAAGGTTAAAAAAAAACCTCATCTGGAGAGTTAACAAAAAACATATTTGCAGAATCACTAAACGTTTACATTTTGCTTTGATGAGTAATATGCAACTGTTACTTTGGCACCAGAAAGACTGCAACCCGATTAGAGCTCTGTATGGAGCTGATCCCATTTGACTTTTGAGCCTATGATACTGCTACTGTGAAAAATTAACCTTCACAAGAACATTTGGGTACATCCTTGATATTCTTAAGTGGGAAGGAGATCAAGAAAAAAAAATCTATATGCAATTAAATACTTGTCAATATCTGTATGATAATATAGGTATGCAAAGCAGATTGTAAAAGGAATCAACTAACTCATGTGGGAGGAATAATGTAATGGGAATGTATTGATAATCAATACCCACCTCATGTGAATGTAAATATTTTCTGTTATGATATCAGATACAATTATGTGGAAGAACAATGTCAAAATAAATAATTTAGATAGTCCCAAATTCCAGGGATACATGACAATTTCATTGATAACTGTCAGAAAAATGATACCCAAACCACAAATTAAGTGGCTCATTTGTTTTATTTTCATGTATCTGGATCCTTTCCAACCATCAATTTTGTCTTAGAATTGTTCTAAACTTTAATGCTTCCTTAAAATTTTAGATATTTGGAGCTATTATATACAAAATGTGACATTAGAGGAGTTTGACAGTAAAAATCTACTTTTATAGGTTGGTTTGGGATCAAGTTTATTCAGTAAAAGTTTTCTTGAAAATTAGAAATTGGCAATTGAGCCTAACAATTTTATTGAAAAAAATTTCATTTAGTTTGAATAATAACTGAAGATAAAACATGCCAGTGTTCCTTCTTTTCTCTTTATTAGTGAATTAGGACGCATACACACAAAAAAATGCATAAAGGCATATTATCATCCTTTATATCTCTTCCCCTCACTATCTTAAATATTGGCATTTACATTAAAATATTAACTTGTTAGAAAAAGGATTTTACTGTAAAACTACGTAATCTACCTTTCATAGTTTTCATGAGAATCAAAGGAAATAATGTTGATGAAAGTATTTTAAACACTGTAAAGTCGTTTATACGTGTAAAATGGAAGAGAGACGTGAAACAAGATTGGCCGTGAGTTGATGCTGAAACTGGGATATTACACATGGGAGCTACTAATATTATTGGACCTACTTATGCATGTTCCAAATTTTCCATAATTAAAGGTTAAACTACATTAGTGATTGAATATCACCATTTGTTTACCAAGATGGGACTGTTGGACCAGGAGCTGGGTGGGTAGTTTATTCTATATCACATGAATCAGTCTCTTAGTCCTGAGATTGGTCAGTCAGTTAAACAGTTATGTCCTATTTCAGGAGGCAATGGTGTGGGTGGAAGTTGTGGGGTGGGGACATCTAAATTAGGCCTTTATATAATGTGGGTAACAGTCATTTAATAATGGGCATTTCTATGGAAACAAACAAAGGTTAATGATTAGAATAAACTCAGTGTTTGAGTCCATTAAAGGACTCAGGGCAGTCAGTTGAGAACTTTTTAGATGTTGGGCTTGAAGCATCTTTATTTTACTTTTTCAAAAAAGATGTATTTATGTATTTAGGCTCTGGTGGGTCTTCATTGATGAGTACAGGTTGTCTCTAGTTGCAAAGAGTAGCAGCTAATCTTGGTTGCGGCGTGCGGGCCTTCACTGTGGTGGTTTCTCTTGTTGGGTAGCAGAGGCTCTAGGCTCGCAGGCTTCAGTCGTGCTGGCTTCAGGCTCTAGCGCACGGGCTCAGGAGCTGTGGTGCACGTGCTTAGTTCTGTGATGTGTGGGACCAGGGATTGAACTGGCCTCCCTTGCATTGCAAGATGGATTCTTAGCCACTGGATCACCAGGGAAGCCCCTGAAGCATCTTTAGATGGTAGAATGAGAATAGGGAAGGGCAATCTAAAATTTTTTTTTGTAGGTTGACTATCTCTGGTGATGGCATCAGGTGATATCATGGTGAAATTTTTGAGTGGCCTACAGCAGGCATGAAGGCTGTATTCAATACATGATTTCTTTGATGTGGTGATTTCTTTGAAATTTATATCAAGTCGTCCAGCTTCAGCTTGCAGGCTGATAAAGGGCAATTTTAGTTTACAGTGATGTCAAGTTGAGATGGTGGGAGAAAACTTAGAAATATTAATTAATGACAAAATGCACAAAATGACAGGAACCAGAAACAAAGAGGAGAAAAGGCCCAGTTAGTGAAAATGGCTCTGTTCAACCAAGAGGGTGTGTTACAGCTTTTACTGAAACATAATTTTCCCGTGTATCGCCCCCATTTTTATCAAAGATAATTGAAGGAAGATGAATTCATTTGTAAAACAAGTCTACTCTAGTGAATCTTGGCTTCATCACGTGCCAAAAGAATAGTGATTTATCATATAGGCTCTTTTAAAGTCTGTTTTGCTGTAACTTTTAAAAAGGAATCTCAAAAAAGTGGCCAAGAGGGCCGAAGAAAAAGACCCTGAGCTCCTTCGAGGAGCTCAACAGAATTACAGCTGTCTACAGGGCAACTATCAGTGAAAAAGACTGAGACCTCCAGAAAAGATGTTCTACAACTAAAGACAGAAAGAAGGAACTACAGTGAGATAGGCAGGAGGGGCAGACTCTCAGTACAGTCAAGTCCCACACCCCCAGGTGGGTAACCCACAAACTGGAGAATAATTACATTGCAGAGGCTCTCCCTCAGGAATGAGAGTTCTGAGCCCCAGGTGGGGTTCTCCAACCAGACGTTCAGCAGAAAGTGGGGGGTGGGTCCACAGAGCATTTGGCTTTGAAGACCAATAGAGCTTAGTTTTGGAAGACCCACAGGACTGGAGGAATTAGACTTCACTCTTCAATGCCATACACAGCATCTCACAGACAGCAGGACCCAGGACAAAAGAAGTAATTATTCAATAAGAGCCTGGGCCACACCTACCTGATGGTTCTGCAGAGTATCCTGAAGAGGTGGGGTGGTGGTGGGGCAGCTGTGGCTCACCCTAGGGACAAAGACATTGGTGGCAGACATACTGGAAATAGGCATATTATTGCAAGAACACTGCTGCTGGCGGCTGCCATCTTGGTGCATTATCATCAAGGCTAAGCCCTGCTCAAAAGCCTGTTAACTCCAGTGCTAGGAGGCTTGAGGGAAACAACTCTCTGGGCGGGGATACAGCTCCACCGATTAGCAGACAGGCACCTTAAAGACTTCTTGAGCCCACAGCCCCGAGACATGGCTCTACCCACCAGAGAGCTAGCACTCAGCTCCAAACACCAGAGGGCAGGCACCAGTCCCTGCTACCAGGAAGCCTGCATAATTTCTAGAACAGCTTCACCCACCAAATCTGTTGTTCAGTTGTTAAGTCATGTCTGATTCTGCCATCCTATGAATTATAGCTTGTCAGGCTTCCCTGTCCTTCACCATCTCCCAGAGTTTCTCAAACTCATGTCCATTGAGTCAGTGATGCCATCCAACCATCTCATCCTCTGTCATCCCCTTCATCTCCTACCCTCAGTCTTCCCCAGCATCAGGGTCTTTTCCAATGAGTCAGTTCTTTGCATTAGGTGGCCAAAGTATTGGGAGTTTCAGTTTCAGCATCAGTCCTTCCAATGAATATTCAGGATAGATTTCCTTTAGGATGGACTGGTTGGATCTCCTTGCAGTCCAGGGGACTCTCAAGAGTCTTCTCCAGCACCACAGTTCAAATACATCAATTCTTCAGCATTCAGTCTTCTTTATGGTCCAACTGGAAAAACCATACATGACTACTGGAAAAACCATAGCTTTGACTATACAGACCTTTGTTGGCAAAGTGATGTCTCTGCTTTTTAATATGTTGTCTGGGTTTGTCATAGCTTTTCTTCTGAGGAGCAAGCCTCTTTCATGGCTGTAGTCACCATGTGCAGTGATTTTGGAGTCCAAAAAAAAAAAAAAGTCTGTCACTGTTTCCATTGTTTCCCCATCTATATGCCATGACTGGATGGGACCAGATGCCGTGATCTTAGTTTTCTGAATGTTGAGCTTTAAGCCAACTTTTTCAATCTCCTCTTTCACTTTCATCAAGAGGCTCTTTAGTTCTTCTTCACTTCTACCATAAGGGCAATGTCATCTGCATATCTGAAGTTGTTGATATTTCTCACGGCAATCTTGATTCCAGCTTGTGCTTCATCCAGCCCAGCATTTTGTATGACGTATTCTGCATAGAAGTTAAATAAGCAGGATGACAATATATAGCCTTTACGTACTCCTTTGCCAACTTGGAACCAGTCTGTTGCTCCATGTCCAGTTCTAACTGTTGCTTCTTGACCTGCATACAGATTTCTCAAGAGGCACACCAGGTGATCTGGTATTCCCGTCTCTTTCAGAATTTCCCACAGTTTGTTGTGATCCACACAGTTAAAGGCTTTGGTGTAGTCAATAAAGCAGAAGTAGATGTTTTTGTGGAACTCTCTTGCTTTTTTGACGATCCAACAGAGATTGGCAATTTGATCTCCAGTTCGTCTGCCTTTTCTAAAACCAGCTTGAACGTCTGGATTCATGGTTCATGTACTGTTGAAGCCTGACTTGGAGAATTTTGAGCCTTACTTTACTAGCATGTGAGATGAGTGCAGTAGTTTGAATATTCTTTGGCATTGCCTTTGTATGGGATTGGAATGAAAACTGACCTTTTCCAGGCCTGTGGCCACTGCTGAGTTTTCCAAATTTGCTGGCATATTGAGCACAACACTTGCACAGCATCATCTTTTAGGGTTTGAAATAGCTCAACTGGAATTCCATCACCTCCACTAGCTTTGTTCATAGTGATGCTCCTAAGGCCCACTTTGCATTCCAGGATGTCTGGCTCTAGGTGAGTGATCACACCATCATGATTATCTGGGTTGTGAAGATCTTTTTTGTATAATTCTTCTATGCATTCTTGCCACCTCTTCTTAATATCTTCTGCTTCTGTTAGGTCCATACCATTTCTGTTCGTTATTGAGCCCATCTTTGCATGAAATGTTCCCTTGGTATCTCTCATTTTCCTGAAGAGATCTCTAGTCTTTCCTATTCTATTGTTTTCCTCTATTTCTTTGCATTGATCGCTGAGGAAGGCTTTCTTATCTCTCTGTGCTATTCTTTGAAACTCTGCATTCAAATGGATATATCTTTCCTTTTCTCCTTTGGTTTAAGCTTCTCTTCCTTTCTCAGCTATTTGTAAGGCCTCCTCAGACAACCATTTTGCCTTTTCGCATTTCTTTTTCTTAGGGATGGTCTTGATCACTGCCTCCTGTACAATGTCACGAACCTCTGTCCATAGTTCATCAGGCACTCTGTCTATCAGATCTAATCCCTTGAATGTATTTTTCACTTCCACTGTATGATCATAAGGGATTGGTCATACTTGAATGGTCTAGTGGTTCCCCTGCTTTCTTCAATTTAATTCTGAATTTTGCAATAAGGATTTCATGATCTGAGCTACAGTCAACTCCAGTTCTTGTTTTTGCTGACTGTATAGAGCTTCTCCATCTTCAGCTGCAAAGAATACAATCCATCTGATTTTGGTATTGACCATCTGGTGACGTCTATGTGTAGAGTGTTCTCTTGTGTTGTTGGAAGAGGGTGTTTGTTATGACCAGTGTGTTCTCTTGGCAAAACTCTGTTAGCCTTTGCTCTGCTTCATTTGTACTCCAAGGCCAAATTTGCCTGTTATTCCAGGTATCTCTTAACTTCCTTCTTTTGCATTCCAGTCCCCTATTGTGAAAAGGACATCTTTTTTGGGTGCTAGTCTAGAAGGTCTTGTAGGTCTTCATAGAAGCGTTCAACTTCATCTTCTTTAGTATTACTGGTCAGCGCATAGATTTGGATTACTATGATATTGGATGGTTTGCCTTGGAAACGAACAGAGACTATTCTGTCATTTTTGAGGTTGCATCCAAGTACTGCATTTCAGACTCTTTCATTTACCATGATGGCTACTCCGTCTCCACAGTAGTAGATGTAATGGTTATCTGAGTTAAATTCACCCATTCCGGTCCATTTTAGTTCACTGATTCCTCAAATGTCAATGTTCACTCTTGCCAACTCCTGTTTGACCACTCCCAATTTACCTTGACCTGGCCACATTCCATTCCAATATTACTCACAGCATGGACACTTCCATCGAGGGTACACAACTTTTGCGCTTTTGCTCCATCTCTTCATTCTTTCTGGAGTTATTTCTCCACTGATCTCCCATAGCATTTTGGGCACCTACCAACCTAGGGAGTTCATCTTTCAGTGTCATATCTTTTTGCCTTTTAATACTGTTCATGGGGTTCTTAAGGCAAGAATACTGAAGTGGTTTGCCATTCCCTCTCCAGTGGACCATGTTTTGTCAGAACTCTGCAACATGACCCGTCCGTCTTGGGTGGCCCTACATGGCATGGCTCATAGTTTTATTGAGTTAGACAAGGCTGTGGTCCATGTGATCAGATTGGTTAGTTTTCTGTGATTGTGGTTTTCATTCTCTCTGCCCTCTGATGAATAAAGATAAGAGGCTTATGGAAGCTTCCTGATGGGAGAGACTGCCTGCGGGGGAAACTGGGTCTTATTCTGATGGGTAGGGCCATGCTCAGTAAATCTTTAATCCAATTTTCTATTGATGGGTGGGGCTGTGTTCCCTCCCTGTTGTTTGACCTGAGGCAAAACTATGGTGGAGGTGATGAAGATAATGGCGACCTCCTTCAAAACATCCCATGCACTCAGTGCCACACTCAGTGCCCCCAACCCTGCAGCAGGCCACCACTGACCCCTGCCTGCTTCAGAGACTCCTGGACACTCATGGGCAAGTTTGAGTCAGTCTCTTGTTGGGTCACTGCTCCTTTCTTCTGGGTCTTGGTGCACACAAGGTTCTGTATTTGCCCTTCAGGAGTCTGTTTCCCCAGTCCTGTGTAAGTTCTGGCAGCTCTATGGTGGGGTTAATGGCAACTTCCTCAAAGAGGGCTTATGCTATGCCCAGGTCTGCTACACCCAGAGTCCCTGCCCCTGCGGCTGGCCACTGCTGACCCATACCTTCACAGGAGACACTCAAACACAATTCTGGCTCAGTCTCTGTGGGGTCTCTGGGTCATGGTGGGCACAAGGTTTGTTTGAGCCCTCTGAGCATCTCTGGAAGGTAAAGGATTTGATTCTAAACGCCGTTTTGCCCCTCCTACCATCTTGCTGGGGCTTCTCCTTTGCCCTTGGACGTGGGGTATCTTTTTTTGGTGGGATCCAACATTCTCCAGTCAATGGTTGTTCAGCAGTGAGTTGTAGTTTTGGAGTTCTCACAGGAGAAGATGAGCTCATGTCCTTCTACTCTGCTATCTTTCTGGGATAATAGAATAGTGGAAATCACTGCTGCTTAACAGAAAAATGAATGAAAAGAAATTAGCACAGTTTAAGAGACAACTCCCCCCCCACCCCCCAGCCCAGGGACAAGATCAACACACTTAAAATATTTACTACAGAGATCCCAAGAGGAGGTTGAGAGAGAGAGGAAAGACTTGAAAAAATAGTTGAAGAGATAGTAGCTGAAAACTTCACTAACCTAAGAAAGGAAGATTAATAAGATTAACCTGCAGAGGAACACACCAAGACACATTGTAATCAAAATGACAAAAATTAAAAATAAAGGACTATTAAATGCAGCAAGAAAACACAACAAATAGACAAGAGAACTCCCACAAATATATCAACTGATTTTTTAGCAGAAACACTGCAGACCAGAAGGGATTGACATGATAAGTTTAAGGTGAAATGGGAAAAAAAAAATACAAACAAGATTGCTCTACCTAGCAAGGATCTCATTCAGATTCATCAGAGAAATCAAAAGATTTACAGACAAGCAAAAGCTAAGAGTCCTGCACCACCACATGTTAAAGGAGCTTCTCTAGGCAAAAAGAAAAAGCCACAACTAGAATGTACAAAACTGGAAAAACTCACAGTAAAGGCAAACACGCAGAAGGTAGGAAATCATCCAAATACAAAACTGGTAGGGAGGTTAAACGACAAAAGTTGTAAAAGCAACTTATCTACAATAAGCAGTTAAGGGATACACACAAAATTAATATGTAAAACATGATACCAAAACAGTAATGTTGAGGGGAGGAGAACAAAAAGCTTCACAATTCATATGGAAACACAAAAGACCTTGAATAGCCAAAGTAGCCTTGAGAAAGAAGAATGGAGCTGGAGGAATCAATCTTCCTGACTTCAGATTATACTACAAAACTACAGTCATCAAGACAGTATGGTACTGGCACAAAAACAGAAATACAGATCACTGGAATAGGATAGAAATCTAGAAATATGGTTACCTTATTTTTGACAAAGAAGGCAAGAATATACAATGGGGGAAAGAGCCTCTTCAATAAATGGTGCTTGGAAAACTTGACAGCCACATGTAAAAGATGGAAATTAGAATACTTCCTAACACCATACACAAACATAAGCTCGAAATTGATTAAAAACCTAAATGTAAGACCAGAAACTGTCTTACTGTTAGAGGAAAACATAGGCAGAACAGTCAATGACATAAATCAAAGCAGACCTGTATGATCCATCTCTTAGAGTAATGGAAATAAAAACAAAAGTAAACAAGTGGGATCTGATTAAACTTAAAAGCTTTTGCACAGCAAAGGAAACTATAGCAAGGTGAAAAGACAACCCTCAGAATGGGAGAAAATAATAGCAAATGACACAACTGACAAAGGATTAGTTTCCAAAATATACAAGCAGCTCATACAACTCAATACCAGAAAAACAAACAACCCAGTCAAAAAGTGGAAAAAAGACCTAAACAGACATTTCTCCAAAGAAGACATACAGATGCCTAGCAAGCGCATGAAAATATGCTCAACATCTCTCATTATTAGAGAAATGCAAATCAAAACTACAGTGAGATATCACCTTAAACCAGTCAGAATGGCCATCATCAAAAAGTCTACAAACAATAAATGCTGGAGAGGGTGTGGAGAGAAGGAAACCCTCTTACACTGTTGGTGGGAGTGTAAATTGACACAGCCACTGTGGAAGGCTGTATGGAGATCCTTAAAAAACTTGGAATAAAACCACCATATGACCCAGCAACCCCACTCCTGGGCATACACCCTGAGGAAACCAATATTGAAAAAGACACACATATCCCATTGTTCATTGCAGCACTATTTACAATAGCTAGAACATCCAGGAAGCAACCTGGATGTCCATCAACAGATGAATGGATAAAGAAGTTGTGGTACATATACATAATGGAATATTACTCAGCCATAAAAAGGAAGCATTTACATCAGTTCTAATGAGGTGGATGAACCTAGAACCTATTATACAGAGTGAAATAAGTCAGAAAGAGAAAGATAAATATCGTATTCTAATGCATATATATGGAATCTATAAAAATGGTACTGAAGAATTTATTTACAGGGCATTAATGGAGCAGCTGTGAAGAGATACCCCACGTCCCAGGTAAGAGAAACCCAAGTAAGACGGTAGGTGTTGCGAGAGGGCATCAAAGGGCAGACACACTGAAACCATAATCACAGAAAACTAGCCAATCTGATCACACAGACCCCAGCCTTGTCTAACTCAATGAAACTAAGCCATGCCGTGAGCCCACCCAAGAAGGACGGGTCATGGTGGAGAGGTCTGACAGAATGTGGTCCACTGGAGAAGGGAATGGCAAACCACTTCAGTATTCTTGCCTTGACAACCCCATGAACAGTATGAAAAGTCAAAATGATAGGATACTGAAAGAAGAACTCTCCAGGTTGGTAAGTGCCCAATATGCTACTGGAGATCAGTGGAGAAATAACTCCAGAAAGAATGAAAGGATGGAGCCAAAGCAAAAACAATACCAAGTTGTGGATGTGATTGGTGATAGAAGCAAAGTCCAATGCTGTAAAAAGCCATATAGTATAGGAACCTGGAATGTGAGGCCCATGAATGAAGGCAAATTGGAAGTGGTCAAATAGGAGATGGCAGGAGTGAACGTTGACGTTCTAGGAATCAGCAAACTAAAATGGACTGGAATGGGTGAATTTAACTCAGATGACCATTATATGTACTACTGTGGGCAGGAATCCCTTAGAAGAAATGGAGTAGCCGTCATAGTCAACAAAAGAGTCCAAAATGCAGTACTTGGATGCAACCTCAAAAATGACAGAATGATCTCTGTTTGTATCCAAGGCAAACCACTCAATATCATGGTAATCCAAGCCCATGCCCCAACCACTAACACTGAAGAAGCTGAAGTTGAATGGTTCTGTGAAGACCTACAAGACCTTTTAGAACTAACACCCCAAAAAAGATGTCCTTTTCATTATAGGGGACTGGAATGCAAAAGTAGGAAGTCAGAAACACCTGGAGTAACATGCAAATTTGGTTTTGGAGTACAGACTGAAGCAGGGCAAAGACTGATAGAGTTTTGCCAAGAGAACACACTGGTCATAACAAACATCCTCTTCCAACAACACAAGAGATGACTCTACACATGGACATCACCAGATGGTCAACACTGAAATCAGATTGATTATATTCTTTGCAGCCAAAGACGGAGAAGCTCTATACAGTCAGCAAAAACAAGACCAGGGAGCTGACTGTGGCTCAGATCATGAACACCTTATTGCCAAATTCAGCCTTAAATTGAAGAAAGTAGGGAAAACCAGTAGACCATTCAGGTATGACCTAAATCAAATCCCTTATGATTATACAGTGGAAGTGAGAAATAGATTTAAGGGACTAGATCTGATAGACAGAGTGCCTGATGAATTATGGACAGAGGTTCCTGACATTGTACAGGAGACAGGGATCAAGACCATCCCCATGGAAAGAAATGCAAAAAGCAAAATGGCTGTCTGAGGAGGCCTTACAAGTGAAGTGAAGAGAAGTGAAAAGCAAAGGAGAAAAGGAAAGATATAAGCATCTGAATACAGAGTTCCAAAGAATAGCGAGGAGAGATAAGAAAGCCTTCCTCAGCGATAAATGCAAAGAAATAGAGGAAAACAACAGAATGGGAAAGACTAGAGATCTCTTCAAGAAAATCAGAGATACCAAGGGAACAGTTCATGCAAAGATGGGCTTGATAAAGGACAGAAACTGTATAGACCTAACAGAAGCAGAAGATATTAAGAAGAGATGGCAAGAATACACAGAAGAACTGTACAAAAAGATCTTCATGACCAAGATAATCATGATGGTGTGATCACTCACCTAGAACCAGACATCCTGGAATGTGAAATCAAGTGGGCCTTAGAAAGCATCACCATGAACAAAGCTAGTGGAGATGGAATTCCAGTTGAGCTATTCCAAATCCTGAAAGATGATGCTGTGAAAGTGCTGCACTCAATATGCCAGCAAATTTGGAAAACTCAGCAATGGCCACAGGACTGGAAAAGGTCAGTTTTCATTCCAATCCTGAAGAAAGGCAATGCCAAAGAATGCTCAAACTACCGCACAATTGCACTTATCTCACACACTAGTAAAATAATGCTCAAAATTCTCCAAGCCAGGCTTCAGCAATATGTGAACTGTGAACTTTCAGATGTTCAAGCTGGTTTTAGAAGAGGCAGAGGAACCAGAGATCAAATTGCCAACATTCGGTGGCTCATCAAAAAATCAAGAGAGTTCCACAAAAACATCTATTTCTGCTTTATTGAGTATGTCAAAGCCTTTGACTGTGTGGATCACAATAAACTGTGGAAAACTCTGACAGAGATGGGAATACCAGACCACCTGATCTGCCTCTTGAGAAACTTATATTCAGGTCAGGAAGCAATAGTCAGAACTGGACATGGAACAACAGACGGGTTCCAAATAGGAAAAGGAGTACGTCAAGGCTGTGTATTGTCACCCTGCTTATTTAACTTATATGCAGAGTACATCATGAGAAATGCTGGGCTGGAAGAAGCACAAGCTGGAATCAAGATTTCTGGGAGAAATATCAATAACCTCAGATGTACAGATGACACCACCCTTATGGCAGAAAGTGAAGAGGAACTAAAAAGCCTCTTGATGAAAGTGAAAGAGGAGAGTGAAAATGCTGGCTTAAAGCTCAACATTCATAAAACTTAGATCATGGCATCTGGTCCCATCAGGTCATGGGAAATAGATGGGGAATCAGTGAAAACAGTGTCAGACTTTATATTTTTGGGCTCCAAAATCACTGCAGATGGTGATTGCAGCCATGAAATTAAAAGACACTTATTCCTTGGAAGAAAAGTTAGACCAACCTAGATAGCATATTGAAAAGCAGAGACATTACTTTACCAAAAAAGGTCCATCTAGTCAAGGCTACGGTTTTTCCAGTGATCATGAATGAATGTGAGAGGTGGAATGTGAGGAAAGCTGAGCGCCGAAGAATTGATGCTTTTGAACTGTGGTGTTGGAGAAGACTCTTGAGAGGCCCTTGGACTGCAAAGAGATCCTAGCAGTCCATCCTAAAGGAGACCAGTCCTGGGTGTTCATTGGAAGGACTGATGCTGAAGCTGAAACTCCAATACTTTGGCCACCTCATGTGAAGAGTTCAGTCATTGGAAAAGATCCTGATGTTGGGAGGGATTGGGGGCAGGAGGAGAAGGGGACGACAGAGGATGAGATGGCTGGATGGCATCACCGACTCGATGGACATGAGTTTGAGTAAACTCTTGGAGTTGGTGATGGACAGGGAGGCCTGACATGCTGCTGTTCATGGGGTCGCAGAGTCAGACATGATTGAGCGACTGAACTTAATTGAATGGAGAAACAGACATAGAGAATAGACATATGGACATGGGGAGAGGGGAGAAGAGGGTGAGATATATGGAAAGAGTAACATGGAAACTTACATTACAATATGTAAAATAGATAGCCAATGAGAATTTTCTGTATGTTTCAGGAAACTCAAACAGGGGCTGTGTATCAACCTAGAGGGGTGGGATGGGGAGGGAGATGGGAGGGAGGTTCAAAAGAGAGGGGATATATGTATACCTATGGCTGATTCATGTTGAAGTTTGACAGAAGACGACAAAATTCTGTAAAGTTATTATCCTTCAATTAAAAAATAAATTAATTAAAAAAATAAATGGACAAGAACCTACTGTATAGCCCAAGAAAGTATAGCCAATATTTTGAATAACCTAAAAGGGAAAATAATCTAAAAATAATCTATCTATATATGTATATATATTCTTTTCAGATTCTTTTATATAAAATATTTTATATTTTAAATATTTTATATTATATATATATGACAAAATTACTGTGATGTCTCCTTGAAACTAATTCAACATTAGTTTCAACATATCTATCTACATATATATATAGCTAAATCTCTGTACTATATATCTGAAAATAACACAATATTATAAATGAACTATACTTCAATTAAAAATAAAATGAGGAATTTCCTAGTTGTCCAATGGTTATGACTCCTTGCTTCCAGTGCAGGGAGTGTAGGTTCAATTTCTGGCCAGGGAACAAAGATAGCTGCATCCTGTGCATGACAGCCAAAACAATAAGAAAAAAACAAAATAAGAAATAGCTCTAACCAGTGCTGGTGCTATCACGGTTGAATGAGATCCCCCAAATGGCTGCTGCCAGCATTTCATTTCCTAGGGGTACTCCACATGCTTCCGGCCTCTGCAGGACTGTCTCCAAGGTCAGTAAGTGAGAATGACCCAGGCTCCTGTCAAACCATTGTGTCTGCGCTGGGACTTGGGGCATGTGAGCTTTTGCACATGCTCTTTAAGAGCACAGTCTGTTGCCTACTGTCCTTCTGCTCCCCCAACCCCAAATCCTACGTGTTTTCAAAGCTGGACTTTCTAGGGGCTCATTCTGCATGTTGGGAGCCCCAGGCTCCTCACTCTCAGTAAGGATGTTGATGTTTGTGGTTTCCCTCCACTTGTGGGTTGCTGACCCAAAAAACTGTATCTGCACTCCTCCTACCCGTCTTCTGGCTCCTCTGCACCTTTTCTTCTAGTGTTCAGGGAGTGGACAGTCGCTCTGTAAGTAGTTGCAGTTTTGGTGTTACCATGGAGAAGGTGAGTTCAGGGTCTTCCTACCCCATTGTCTTGATCCCCCACCAAGCAGAGCTGCATCTTTTTCGTTTTAACTGAGAGCAAATGAGATACTAGCTTTTTATCAGTATATTATTGAGCTCATTTAGAAAACTCATAAATAAATCCACTTCATCTGAGTCATCTTTGACCTTGCAACATAAAAAACTTTTCTCCCATAGATCTTCTGCAAATTCCTAAATATATCCATTTAGATTTTGTGCTAATCATTTTCATTTCTTGTTTCTCAGGCCTGGAACAACCAGTCACTTTATTTTAGGACAAAATTAGTCCTTTTTTTCCCTTTAACAGAAACAAGGCATTCATATCTCATGCCTTCCTCCCTCCCCCCATTTTTTAATTAAAAACACATACTTCTTTCCTTTCACCTTTCTAGTTTCTAGTAGTTTCCTTTATATTTTTAATTGCCTATCATAATACTAGCATTCTATAGCAAATGAATACATTTTATGAATATATCATTTCATAATTTGTAGGTACATATTTTTCATAATACAAATTTTCCATGTGACAAAAGAAATATATATATCAGCAGACTCAAATATCCTTTGGCTCTGTAAAACTTAAGAAGTCAAGAATAGATAAACTTAGGTTTAGAAATTAGTGTTTCAGTATTTTCTGGTATTTGGAAAGGGCCTTGATATTCAATGAATATCCATCATTTAACTTAAGTTAGTGTAACTTTGAGGCTTTAAGATACCAAAAAAGGTTTTGAAATTATTTTTAACATATTTTATAAAAAGTTATTATTGAGAAAGTTCATTTATATACTTTTATCCCATTTACATCCATTTAATTCATTTGTTTTTTAGCAAACTGTGCTTGAATTGCTCATCAAAATTTCATGAGACATTAAGGAAAGCTATCCATCATCTTGAGTTACTTTTCTTGTAGACAAATCAGAAAAGTATGAAAAAACCTACACAGAAGCAAAAAATCTAAAAGTTGGAACATATGGCTCTTCTTAAACTTTTTTTTATTGCCTTGCTTGAAATACATTCATAATTTACTTTTTATTTTGTGTTTAAGTCTTACGTTGAATTTATAATTTCACAATCTTCAACATCTAACAGGGATAACATAAGCTTGTTTGATTAGTAAACCTAGGTAGAAAAATTTGCATGACTGCAGTATGTTTAATGAGGACAGATCTGAAGTCATGCCTATTTTTATTAAGCCAACAAACTTAAGCTGGCCTTTTAAAAAATTTTATTGGTGTATAGTTGATTTACAATGTTTTGTTAGTATCAGGTGTATAGCAAAGTGAATCAGTTATATGTACATATACTACTTTTTTTTTTTAAAAGATTCTTTTCCCATATAGACCATTACCAAGTATTGAGTTCAGTTCCTGTGCTTTACAGTAGGTTCTCTGTGCTCCCAATTTATCCCTACCTCCCTTATTCTCTGGTAACCATAAGTTTGTTTTCTACATCTGTGACTCTACTTCTGTCTTGTAAATAAATTCATTTGTACAGTTTTTTTTTTTTTTTAAGATTCATCATATGAGATATCATATGATATTTGTCTTTCTGTGTCTGACTGACTTCAGTATGACAATCTTTGGCTCATCCATGTTGCTGCAAATGGCATTATTTGTTCTTTTTTATGGCTGAGTCATATTCCATTGTGTAAACACACACACACACATATGTATCACATCTTCTTTATTCTTTCTTCTGTTGATGGACATTGAGGTTGCTTCCATGTCTTGGCTATTGTAAATAGTGCTGCAATGAACATTGGGGTGTATGTATCTTTTTGAATTATGGTTTTCTCAGGATGTATGCCCAGTAGTGGGATTGCTAGGTCACATGATTGTTCTATTTTTAGCTTTTGAAGGAAATTCCATACTATTCTCCATAGTGGATGTACCAGTTTACATTTCCACCAACAGTGTAGGAGGGTACCCTTTTCTCTACACCCTCTCCAGCATTTATTGTTTATGGATTTTTTGATGATGGTCATTTTGACTGCTGTGAGTTGGTACCTCATTATAATTTTGACTTGCATTTCTCTAATAATTAGTGATGTTGAGCATTGTTTCATGTGTTTGTTGGCCATCTGCATGTCTTCATTGGAGAAATGTCTATTTGGACATTTTTTCTTAGGTTTGTTTGTTTTTGATGTTGAGCTGCATGAGTTGTTTGTATATTTTGGAGATTAATCTTGTCGGTAGTTTTGTTTGCAAATATTTTCTTCCATTCTGAGGACTGTCTTTTTATTTTGTTTATAGTTTCCTTTGCTGTGCAAAAGCTTTTAAGTTTAATTTGATCCTATTTGTTTATTCTTGTTTTTATCTTCATTACTCTAGAATGTGGTTTAGAAAAGATCTCACTGTGATTTCTGTCAAGGAGTGTTCTGCTTATGTTTTCCTGAGTTTCATAGTGTTCATTCTTACATTTAGGGCTTTATTCCATTTTGAGTTTATTTTTGACTAGGGTGAATCAACATGGTATATCTCTTCATCTGTTTATGTTGTCTTTGATTCCTTTCATCAGTACCTTTTAGTTTTCTGAGTACAGATCTTTTGCCTCCATAGGTAGATTTATTCCTAGGTATTTTATTCTTTTTGTTGTGATGGTAAATGGGATTGTTTCTTTAATTTGTCTTTCTGATCTTTTGTTTTTAGTGTATAGGAGTGCAAGAGATTTTTGTGTGTTAATTTTGTATCCTATAATTTTACCAAACTCATTGATGAGCTCTAGTAGTTTTCAGTAGCATCTTTAGGGTTTTCTATGTGTAGTATCATGTCATCTGCAAACAGTGATAGTTTTACTTCCTCTCTTACAATTTGTATTACTTTAATTTTTTTCTCTGATTTCTGTGGCTAAGACTTCCAAAACTATATTGAATAATAGTGGTGAGAGTGTACATCTTTGTCTTACTACTGATTTTAGAAGAAATGCTTTCAGTTTTTCACCATTGAAAATGATGTTTGCTGTGGGTTTGTCATATATGGCCTCTATCATGTTGAAGTATATTCCCTGTATGCATACTTTCTGGAGAGCTTTTATCATAAAAGTGTGTTGAATTTTGTCAAAGGTTTTTCTGTATCTGTTGAGATGATCATATGGGGTTTTCCCCTCAATTTCATAATATGGTGTATCACATTGATTTATTTGTATATATTGAAGAATCCTTGCATCCCTGGGATAAACCCTACTTGATGATGGTGTATAATCCTCTTGATGTACTCTTGGATTCTGTTTTCTAGGATTTTGTTGAGAATTTTTGCATCTAAGTTCAACAGTAATAATGGCCTGTAATTTTTTTCTTTTGGTGGATATTTTTGTCTAGTTTTGGTTGGTGGATTCATAGAATGAGCTCGGGAGTGTTCCTTCTTCTGCAATCTTTTGGAAGAATTTGAAAAGAATGAGTGTTAATCCTTATCTAAATGTTTGATAGAATTTGCCTGTGAAGCCATCTTTTCCTGGACTTTTGTTTGTTGGAAGATTATCAGTCACAGTTTCAATTTCATTACTTGTGATAGGTCTTTTATTTATTTATTTTTTTTCCTGATTACATTTTTTATTTTATTTTATTTTTTAAACATGTTTTAATGCCATTCTCCCAAATCATTCCCCCCCTCCCTCTCCCACAGAGTTCAAAAGAATGTTCTATACATCTGTGTCTCTTTTGCTGTCTCGCATACAGGGTTGTCGTTACCATCTTTCTAAATTTCATATATATGCATTAGTATACTGTATTGGTGTTTTTCTTTCTGGCTTACTTCACTCTGTATAATAGGCTCCAGTTTCATCCACCTCATTAGAACTGATTCAAATGTATTCTTTTTAATGGCTGAGCAATATTCCATTGTGTATATGTACCACAGCTTTCTTTATCCATTCATCTGCTGATGGACATCTAAGTTGCTTCCATGTCCTGGCTATTATAAACAGCGCTGCGATGAACAGTGGGGTACATGTGTCTCTTTCAATTTTGGTTTCCTCGGTGTGTATGCCCAGCAGTGGGATTGCTGGGTCATATGGCAGTTCTATTTCCAGTTTTTTAAGGAATCTCCACACTGTTCTCCATAGTGGCTACTTGTGATAGGTCTTTTAATATTTACTCTTTCTTCCTGGTTCAGTTTAGAGAAGATTGTATCTTTCTAAGAATTTGGCCATTGCTTCCATGTGTCCATTTTATTACGATACAGTTGCTTGTAGTAGTCTCTTATGATCCTTTACACTTCTGTGGTGTCAGTTTCAACTTCTCCTTTTACATTTCTAATTTTGTTGATTTGAGTCCTCTTTTTTTCCTCAATGAGCCTGGCCAAAGGTTTATCAAATTTATCTTCTCAGAGAACGAGCTTTTAGTTTCATTGATCTTTGTTATTATTTCTTTGTTTCTTTTTCATTCATTTCTGCTCTGACTTTATGATTTCTTTCCTTCTGCTAAATTTGGGCTTTGTTCTTCTTTCTCTTGTTGCTTTAGGCATAAGGTTGGGTTGTTTGAGATTTTTCTTAACTCTTGAGGTAAGATTATATTGATATAAACTTCCGTCTTAGAACTACTTTTTGCTGCATCCCAGAGGTTTTGGGTCATTGCATTTTCATTCTCATTTGTCTCTAGGTGTTTTTTATTTCCTCTTTGATTTCTTCCGCGACCCATTGGTATTTAGTAGTATATTGTTTAGCTTCCGTGTGTTTATGTTTCTTTCAGTTTCCCCCCTGTAATTGATGACTAATCCCATCGCGTTGTGGTCAGAAAAGATGCTGGATTACAATATCGATTTTCTTAAATTTATTGAGACTTGATCTGTGACCCAAGATGTGATCTATCTTGGAGAATGCTCCATGTTGCACTTGAGTAGAAAGTTTATTCTCCTGCTTTTGGATAGATTGTCCTATAAATATTAGTTAAGTCTATATGGTCTAATGTGCCATTTAAAGCTTGTATTTTCTTATTAAGTTTCTGTTTGGATGATTTGTTCACTGGTGTAAGTGGAGTGTTAAAGTGCCCCACTATTATTTTGTTACTGTTGATTTCCCCTTTTATGGCTGTTAGCATTTATCTTTTATATTGCTGCTGCTGCTGCTTCTAAGTCGCTTCAGTTGTGTCCGACTCTGTGTGATCCCATAGACGGCAGCTCCCCCATCTCTGGGATTCTCCAGGCAAGAATACTGGAGTGGGTTGCCATTTCCTCCTCCAATTCATAAAAGTGAAAAGTGAAAATGAAGTCTCTCAGTAGTGTCCGACTCTTCATGACCCTATGGACTGCGGCCTACCAGGCTCCTCCGCCCCTGGGGTTTTCCAGGCAAGAGTATTGGAGTGGGGTGCCATTGCCTTCTCTGATCTTTTGTATTGAGGTGCTTCTATGTTGGGTGCATAAATAATGCAATTGTTATATTTTCTTCGTTGATTGATCCCTTAATCATTATGTAGTGTCCTTCCTTGTCTCTTGTAACAGTCTGTATTTTAAAGACTATTTTGTCTGATATGAGTATTACTACTCCAACTTCCTTTTGATTTCTATTTACATGAAATATCTTTCCCCATCCCCTCACTTTCAGTCTGTATGTGCTCCTGTTTCTGAAGTGGGTCTCTTGTAGACAGCACATATAGGGGACTTGTTTTTGTATCCACGCAGCCAACCTATGTGTTCTGGATGGAGCATTTAATCCATTTACGTTTAAGGTATTATTGGTGTATATGTTCCTATTGCCGTTTTCTTAATTGTTTTGGGAGGCCTGTTTTCTTCCCTTCTTCTCTTGTTCTCTTTTGTTTCTTGCCTGGAGAAGTTACTTTAGCAATTGTTGTAAAGGTGATTTGGTATTGCTAAATTCTCTTAGCTTTTGCTTGTCTGTAAAGCTTTAGATTTATCTGTGAAATCTGGGCGAAAGCCTCACTGGGTAGAGTATTCTTGGTTGTAGATTTTTCCCTTTCATCACTTTAAATATATCCTGCCACTCCCTTCTGGCCTGCAGAACTCCTGTTGAAAAATCAGCCGATAACCTTATGAAGATTCCCTTGTATGTTATTTATTGCTTTTCTCTTGTTGCATTTATTTATTTATTTTACTTATTATTTTTATGAATCTTGTTGCTTTTAATGTTTTGTCTTTGTATTTAATTTTTGTTAATCTGATTAATATTTGTTTCAGCATTTTCTTCCTTGGTTTATCCTGTATGGAAATCTCTATACTTCCTGGACCTGGCTGACTATTTCTTTTCCCATATTTGGGAAGTTTCTATGATCAACTTAACTATTTTCTCAGGCCCTTTCTCTTCTTCTTCTTCTTCTTCTTCTTCTGGGATCCCTATAATTTAAATGTTGGTTCATCTCATTTTGTCCCAGAAGTCTCTGAGACTGTCCTCATTTCTTTTCATTATTTTTCCTTTATTCTTTTCCATGCAGAGATTTACACCATTCTATCTTCCAAGTCATTTATCCATTCTTCTGCCTCAGTTATTTTGCTATTGCTTCCTTCTTTGCTGTTGATCCCTTCTATGTTTTGCTGTTCACAAACCAGTTGCTGCTCTCCCTTCTTAGACTCTGAGCTCCCCCTCTGTCCAGTCTAATTTCAACACTGGTGAGGGGCCTTCCCAGGGAGTGGGTATCTTTCCTTTTTTTGTAGCTCCCTCCCCAGGGCATAGACCTTATCCTGACTTCTTTTTCTTTTCCCTTTTGTTACATAGAGGTTTTAGTTACCCTTTAGTTACATAGAGGTTTTCTTGTCTTTTTATACATCTGAGGTCTTCTGTCAGCATTCAGTAGCTGTTCCGTGTAAACCATTCCACTTGTAGATTTATTTTCAATGTTTCTGTGGAGGAAGGTGAGCTCTGCTTCCTACTCCTTTGCCATCTTGATCCCAACCTAAACTAGTCTTTATTGAAAATTATCCCAGACCACACGAACTTGAAAAACATTGGGATTTATTTCTATGCTTCTGAGATTTATATGAATACTTAATTTGTATAGCTCTTATTTTTCTTAGGGCTTCTCAGGTGGCTCAGTGGTTAAGAATCCACCTGCCAGGGCAGGAGCTACAGGAGATGTGGGGTCTATCCCTGGGTTGGGAAGATCCCCCAGAGGAGGAAATGGGAACCCGCTGCAGTAGTTTTGCCGGGATAATCCCCTGGAGACAGAAGCCTGACAAGCTATAGTCTATGGGGTTGCAAAGAGTTGGACAAGCCTGAGTGGCTGAACATGAACTCATGAGTTAGGTATAAACAGAGAAACACATTTACTAATTTATATAAGAGTTGATCCTCATCTTTGCCTTGTTTTTTTCCCTTTCAGTCTGATCTTCCCATAAGTAACAATAGGACATTTGTTTCGGATATGCATGCTGTGCCACCCTGTGGACTGTAGCCCACCAGCCTCCTCTGTCTGTGGGATTCTTCAGACAAGAATACTGGAGTGGGTTGCCCATGCCCTCCTCCAGGGGATCTTCCAGACTCAGGGATTGAACAGGTGTCTCTTATGTTTCTTGCATTGGCCGGCAGGTTCTTTAACACTAGCGCCACCTGAGAAGCCCCTTGTTTCAGATGGCAGCCCTCTAAAAAGTTGTTTTAGATATAAAAGTTCAAATCTTGTGATATATATCTATTTCAATGTCACTCCAGGCCAAGAAACCTTTTTATGGCTTAAAACCAATAAGACTTTCAATGGCTTCCCTATGGTCCCGTGAGCCAACCCCAAAGATGATGCAAAAGCTGCAGCCCTCTCAAGGTTCAGAGCTACTCCCACTGGCAGCCAAAACAAAGACTTTGGCAAAGCTCCCAGAGAACTCCTAACTGCAGTAGGATGCCAGCGGCCAATGGAGTGCAGCCACATTCTGCCCTGCCCATTCTTGGGGCCTCCACTCTGACTGTTGGCAAGTGCAAAGCCCATCAAGCTTTTAGTACATAAACACACATGGAGGAAAATGTCCCTGAGAGGGAAAGGATTAGTCATCTCTGGGCACCCAAAACAAACTCACAAGAGTTGCAATGCAGAGAATTAATTATTTTTACAAATGTTTTTCTCCTGCCAATTTGGCCATGGAACAGAAAGGACAAGAAGAAAATTCTTCCCTCTTGATCAGTGCTAGAGACTCAGGAGAGCTGACTTTTTAAGAATTTTTATGTTCTGCCAGCTTTTGTCAGTTCTCCCAGGACCCCTCCCCACAATCCCTTGAGACAGTTAACATGGGGCATCCCAGGCTCTGAAGGCAACACCCTCATTGTCCAGAAACTGTGGGGAAGGCAAAATGTAGGGTCTCTGGCTGACCCTGAGAATTAAATAGGTGTAAAACTGATTGGAAAGAAACAAAGTTAACAGGAAAAGAGGGAAAAAACAAAGTTATGTGTAAGTTTTATGTGACATGGCAGCCCATGATGATCTCAAAGAAGTGGCAAAACGAAGCTTTTATACTAGCTTGAACAGAGAGGCTTATATGTGGGGATGATAACGGAAGATCCCAATTATTTTCCCAAGGTCTGTTTGTACAAATTTCCTCAACCTCAGCTCCTCATCTCTGGTAATACGAATGTCTCCTTTCTACTGGTATAGGGCATACATCTTTCACAGGGGAGATTTATCTCCTTCTTTCAGGAAGAAAGGGGGCAGATTAGAGGGTCTCCCTTCTACCTGCCGGCTTTCAAGGGCCTTTAGATTGAAATAATCCTTATATAAGTGATATATTTTTAGGTGGCATATTTTGCCACCCTTTAGACTACTACACCAAAGTAGCCAATAGTGGGTGATTTAAATAATAAAATTTATTTGTCATGATTCTGAAGGCTGGTGCCAGCAGATTTGGTGTTTGGTGAGAGCCCTCTTCTGGGTTGCTGACTTCTGACTTCTCATTGTATCCTTGTAGGGCAGAAAGAGAGTGGGAGAGCTCTCTGGGGTCCCTTTTACGAGGATACTAATGCCACATTTTTTTTTTAGTTGAGGTATGATTGACATATACATTATATGTTTCAGATATACAACATAATGATTCAATATATGCATATATTGTGCAATGATAATGACAATAAGTTTAGTTAACATTTATCACCATATAAGTTACAATTTTTTTGTGTATGTGAAGAGATCTTCTAAGATTTCAACTAATCCTGTTCTTGAGATCTCTACTCTTATGACCTGATTTCCTCCCAAAGATCTCACTAGTGAATACCATCACATTGGGAGGCTGGATTTCATCATATAAATTTTAGAGGGACACAAACATTTAGTACACTGCACAAGGTTAAAGAGGATTTTTAGCATCTTCTTAAGTAAGAAAATATCTCCTGTATGTTTTAAAGGTAAATTTTGTTCCTATAGGTAAAAACATGTTATATAAGCATGCCACCTCCCAAATATAAGAATTAAAATAATAGAACATTGTCAATGTTTCAAGTACAATTTCTTCTAAATATGGTGGCCCATTAGCTTGAATTAGTTGCCTCTATTTTCATAAAAAAGTGAATTTGTGAGCCTGCAGTTGGACACCTGAAATGTCTACATTAGTTTCTGTTTTTGAAGTGCCAAAAACAATATGACTTGGCTTGGATGTGTATTCAGGGTTTTAAATGAAATATGAATCCTTTAAACACAATGAACAGGGGGTTTATGCTTTTATTCTTCTGCTCATCAGAAGTTTATAGCCTCAGTCTAGGAATTTACCCACACAGATTTAGTCCGAAAAGACGCTCATTAAAAGCTCTTGATTCTGAAGCAGAAATAGAATTAAGGGCTGCAAAGTTGAGTCCATTATTTTTCACGGAAAGTGCTTAGAATTCTATTTAAATAGAATGCAATTAAGCCTGTGCAATTATTGTTCCCAAACTATCGTATAATTGCTTAGAGTCTCTCTTTAACTAACTAAAAAAAAAAAAAAACAAAAAAACAAAACCCCTCAAATTCCAAATGAAATCCACATTCTGATATAATCTTCAATCACCTAGGTGTCAGGGCTGTTGCAGTCAAGGTGCTGTCACTCTGTAGCACTTGATTATTTAGAAAGTGGCAGTAATAAAACACAGAAACCTAAGTGTGGGGATGCTGTCTGCCAGCCCTGCTGGCCACAGAGTTTAGAAGTTACCTGAAACCCAGGTCAACCTTGCCAAGTGGGTGGCACATGGCACTCAGGATAAAGAACCGCTTCAGAGCAAGGGCTTCCCTAATAGCTCAGTTGCAAAGAATCCACCTGCAATGCAGGAAACCCTGGTTTGATTCCTGGGTTGGGAAGATCCTCTGGAGCAGGGATAGGCTACCCACTCCCGTATTCTCGGGCTTCCCTTGTGGCTCAGCTGGTAAAGGATCTGCCCGCAATGTGGGAGACCTGGGTTAGATTCGTGGGTTGGGAAGATTCTCCTGGAGAAGGGACAGGCTGCCCACTCCAGTAGTCTGGCCTGGAGAATTCCATGGACTATACAGTCAATGGAGTCACAAAGAGTCAGACATAACTGAGCAACTTTCACTTCATTTCCTTTCACTTCACTTCAGAGCAAGGAGACTTGAGTTGACATCCTGGATACCCACGCACTGGTTACCTACATGATGAATTTGACACCATCACTCACCTCCTGCTATTGCTCCTAAAACTAAGAGATGCTATGTAGGGATTATCACTGTAAGTGTAAGTTTGCCTGGGATTTCTTTGGAAGGAATGATGCTAAAGCTGAAACTCCAGTACTTTGGCCACCTCATGCGAAGAGTTGACTCATTGGAAAAGACTCTGATGCTGGGAGGGATTGGGGGGCAGGAGGAGAAGGGGATGACAGAGGATGAGATGGCTGGATGGCATCACTGACTCGATGGACATGAGTTTGAGTGAACTCCGGGAGTTGGTGATGGACAGGGAGGCCTGGCGTGCTGCGATTCACGGGGTCGCAAAGAGTTGGACACGACTCAGCGACTGAACTGAACTGAGCTGAAGTGTAAGTTATTTTAGCATTTAAAGTCTTTGTGATTGAGTTGATAGGTGTCAAACCCTTGGAACAATAACATAGTAATTGTTCTGTAAGTGTGGCTACAGCTATGATATTGATGATAATAATCATCATGTAAGGTTCACTCTTGGCTTCTGAATATGCAGTGTCAGTGACAGTTAGAATCGATTACACACGTTAAAAAAAATCAGTTATCAAGTGGTCATTGTTATAAAAAAGCACAAGTTGGAGAGAGAAAGAGACCTGGGTTTGAGGTCAGATGATAAATTCAAGGTCAGATGATCAGGGTCCCAGTTTTGACCTCTTGCATTTTGTCACTCAAAACAAGAACTACCTGGGGGTCTTCATGAGGATTTTCAACTACATGTGAGATTCTATTTGTAATTGGAACAACAATTTAATAATGCCGGTCAATGTTTAGAGAAAGTAATCTCTTTGGGGCCTAAGGGTTTATTGATACTGCTTTCTCTTTGTTGCTGCCAGCAGAAGAAGGGGTATTTACACACTGTCTGTAACTCATGTAATGTGGCATACAAGGCTTGGGTTTAAAAAAATTAGTTCCTTTTTTCCAGTTTAACAAGGGCATTTGATTTTTAGTGGACAACCTCCAGTAATACATATTTAAAATTCGTTTAGCATGTTGTTTGTTGATACGGTGGAGTTCTTCAAATAATGCTTGTGCTTGATAAGAGCTGTGTGTTAGCTAGTGTTATTCATGCTACTTTTAGAGAAATTGACCAGGAGGGATGCTTTACACTGTTTTTGTCCTCCTTCAAAGACATATGTTGAAGCTAATCCCCAGCATGATACTATTTGGAGGTGGGACTTTGGGGAAGTGATTCAATTTGGATGACACATTAGGGGAAGAGCCCTCATGACGGGATGGTGCCCTTACCAGGGGATGAAGAACTAAGAGCTTGTTTCAACATGTGAGGATACAAGGAGAAGCCAGCTGTTCACAACCTGGAGAGAACTCAACCCTGACCATGCTGCACTTGATCTTAGACACTGAATCTCCATGACTGGGAGAATAAGTGTCTGTGGTTGGTAAGCCACTCATGTTACAGTACTTTGTTAGAGCAGTCCAAATGGACCAAGATAGAAGCAAATAATCCTGGCCAGCTCTGCCTGCTCCAGAGACTCTTGTGACGGTGACACTCGTGAATGTGCAAGACCCATCACACATGGTGATGGGTAATGAGCAACTGTGCGTTTTGGACACAAGTAATGAGGACAGTGCCTTTGTAGAAGTTTTGAACACTATGGACGGATGTTTATAAGTTATACAAGAGAAGCAGCCACAGGAGAGAGACAGTTCGGGTGTTGAAGAAAGGAGAAAACTGGAGAAAGAGTGGCCAAGGCTGTGCGTCCAGCAGGGTAGCCACTGGCCGGCACACATGGCCAGTGAGCACCTGGAATGCCCTCGTTTGGACGGAGACCTGCTGTCAGTGTAAAATGACGCATAGATTCACAGTCTTAGTGCAAAATCAGAATGTGAAATATCGCATTAATTATTATCTTGATGGTGGGTTGACGTGATCCTATTTTGGATGGACTGGAGTAAATAAAATATATTTTTAAAGTTAGTTTTACTTGTTCCTTTCTACTTTTTTAATTGTTTAGGAAATTTGAAATACATCCAGGATCCTAGAGATTATCATACTTGGTGAAGTAAATCAGACAGAACATGATATCATATGATATCATTTGTATGTGGAATCTTTTTTTTTTTTTTATTCTTCCAATTTTATTTTATTTTTAAACTTTACATAATTGTATTAGTTTTGCCAAATATCAAAATGAATCCGCCACAGGTATACATGTGTTCCCCATCCCGAACCCTCCTCCCTCCTCCCTCCCCATACCATCCCTCTGGGCCGTCCCAGTGCACCAGCCCCAAGCATCCAGCATCATGCATCGAACCTGAACTGGCAACTCGTTTCCTACATGATATTTTACATGTTTCATTGCCATTCTCCCACATCTTCCCACCCTCTCCCTCTCCCACAGAGTCCATAAGACTGTTCTATACATCAATGTCTCTTTTGCTGTCTCGTACACAGGGTTATTGTTACCATCTTTCTAAATTCCATATATATGCGTTAGTATACTGTATTTATGTTTTTCCTTCTGGCTTACTTCACTCTGTATAATAGGCTCCAGTTTCATCCACCTCATTAGAACTGATTCAAATGTATTCTTTTTAATGGCTGAGTAATACTCCATTGTGTATATGTACCACAGCTTTCTTATCCATTCATCTGCTGATGGACATCTAGGTTGCTTCCACGTCTTGGCTATTATAAACAGTGCTGCGATGAACATTGGGGTACACGTGTCTCTTTCCCTTCTGGTTTCCTCAGTGTGTATGCCCAGCAGTGGGATTGCTGGATCATAAGGCAGTTCTATTTCCAGTTTTTTAAGGAATCTCCACACTGTTCTCCATAGTGGCTGTACTAGTTTGCATTCCCACCAACAGTGTAAGAGGGTTCCCTTTTCTCCACACCCTCTCCAGCATTGATTATTTGTAGACTTTTGGATCGCAGCCATTCTGACTGGTGTGAAATGGTACCTCATAGTGGTTTTGATTTGCATTTCTCTGATAATGAGTGATGTTGAACATCTTTTCATGTGTTTGTTAGCCATCTGTATGTCTTTTTTGGAGAAATGTCTATTTAGTTCTTTGGCCCATTTTTTGATTGGGTCGTTTATTTTTCTGGAGTTGAGCTGTAGGAGTTGCTTGTATATTTTTGAGATTAGTTGTTTGTCGGTTGCTTCATTTGCTATTATTTTCTCCCATTCTGAAGGCTGTCTTTTCACCTTGCTAATAGTTTCCTTTGATGTGCAGAAGCTTTTAAGGTTAATTAGGTCCCATTTGTTTATTTTTGCTTTTATTTCCAATATTCTGGGAGGTGGGTCATAGAGGATCCTGCTGTGATGTATGTCGGAGAGTGTTTTGCCTATGTTCTCCTCTAGGAGTTTTATAGTTTCTGGTCTTACGTTTAGATCTTTAATCCATTTTGAGTTTATTTTTGTGTATGGTGTTAGAAAGTGGTCCAGTTTCATTCTTTTACAAGTGGTTGACCAGATTTCCCAGCACCACTTGTTAAAGAGATTGTCTTTAATCCATTGTATATTCTTGCCTCCTTTGTCGAAGATAAGGTGTCCATATGTGCGTGGATTTATCTCTGGGCTTTCTATTTTATTCCATTGATCAATATTTCTGTCTTTGTGCCAGTACCATACTGTCTTGATAACTGTGGCTTTGTAGTAGAGCCTGAAGTCAGGTAAGTTGATTCCTCCAGTTCCATTCTTCTTTCTCAAGATCGCTTTGGCTATTCGAGGTTTTTTGTATTTCCATACAAATTGTGAAATTATTTGTTCTAGCTCTGTGAAGAATACTGTTGGTAGCTTGATAGGGATTGCGTTGAATCTATAAATTGCTTTGGGTAGTATACTCATTTTCACTATATTGATTCTTCCAATCCATGAACATGGTATATTTCTCCATCTATTAGTGTCCTCTTTGATTTCTTTCACCAGTGTTTTATAGTTTTCTATATATAGGTCTTTAGTTTCTTTAGGTAGATATATTCCTAAGTATTTTATTCTTTCCGTTGCAATGGTGAATGGAATTGTTTCCTTAATTTCTCTTTCTGTTTTCTCATTATTAGTGTATAGGAATGCAAGGGATTTCTGTGTGTTGATTTTATATCCTGCAACTTTGCTGTAGTCATTGATTATTTCTAGTAATTTTCTGGTGGACTCTTTAGGGTTTTCTATGTAGAGGATCATGTCATCTGCAAATAGTGAGAGTTTTACTTCTTCTTTTCCAATTTGGATTCCTTTTATTTCTTTTTCTGCTCTGATTGCTGTGGCCAAAACTTCCAAAACTATGTTGAATAGTAATGGTGAAAGTGGGCACCCTTGTCTTGTTCCTGACTTTAGAGGAAATGCTTTCAATTTTTCACCATTGAGGATAATGTTTGCAGTGGGTTTGTCATATATAGCTTTTATTATGTTGAGGTATGTTCCTTCTATTCCTGCTTTCTGGAGAGTTTTTATCATAAATGGATGTTGAATTTTGTCAAAGGCTTTCTCTGCATCTATTGAGATAATCATATGGTTTTTATTTTTCAATTTGTTAATGTGGTGTATTACATTGATTGATTTGCGGATATTGAAGAATCCTTGCATCCCTGGGAGAAAGCCCACTTGATCATGGTGTATGATCTTTTTAATGTGTTGTTGGATTCTGATTGCTAGAATTTTGTTAAGGATTTTTGCATCTATGTTCATCAGTGATATTGGCCTGTAGTTTTCTTTTTTTGTGGGATCTTTGTCAGGTTTTGGTATTAGGGTGATGGTGGCCTCATAGAATGAGTTTGGAAGTTTACCTTCCTCAGCAATTTTCTGGAAGAGTTTGAGCAGGATAGGTGTTAGCTCTTCTCTAAATTTTTGGTAGAATTCAGCTGTGAAGCCGTCTGGACCGGGGCTTTTGTTTGCTGGAAGATTTTTGATTACAGTTTCAATTTCCATGCTTGTGATGGGTCTGTTAAGATTTTCTATTTCTTCCTGGTCCAGTTTTGGAAAGTTGTACTTTTCTAAGAATTTGTCCATTTCTTCCACGTTGTCCATTTTATTGGCATATAATTGTTGATAGTAGTCTCTTATGATCCTTTGTATTTCTGTGTTGTCTGTTGTGATCTCTCCATTTTCGTTTCTAATTTTGTTGATTTGATTTTTCTCCCTTTGTTTCTTGATGAGTCTGGCTAATGGTTTGTCAATTTTATTTATCCTTTCAAAGAACCAGCTTTTGGTTTTGTTGATTTTTGCTATGGTCTCTTTTGTTTCTTTTGCATTTATTTCTGCTCTAATTTTTAAGATTTCTTTCCTTCTACTAACCCTGGGGTTCTTCATTTCTTCCTTTTCTAGTTGCTTTAGGTGTAGAGTTAGGTTATTTGACTTTTTTCTTGTTTCTTGAGGTGTGCCTGTATTGCTATGAACTTTCCCCTTAGGACTGCTTTTACCGTGTCCCACAGGTTTTGGGTTGTTGTGTTTTCATTTTCATTCGTTTCTATGCAAATTTTGATTTCTTTTTTGATTTCTTCTGTGATTTGTTGGTTATTCAGCAGCGTGTTGTTCAGCCTCCATATGTTGGAATTTTTAATAGTTTTTCTCCTGTAATTGAGATCTAATCTTACTGCATTGTGGTCAGAAAAAATGCTTGGAATGATTTCTATTTTTTTGAATTTACCAAGGCTAGCTTTATGGCCCAGGATGTGATCTATCCTGGAGAAGGTTCCATGTGCGCTTGAGAAAAAGGTGAAATTCATTGTTTTGGGATGAAATGACCTATAGATATCAATTAGGTCTAACTGGTCTATTGTATCGTTTAAAGTTTGTGTTTCCTTGTTAATTTTCTGTTTAGTTGATCTATCCATAGGTGTAAGTGGGGTATTAAAGTCTCCCACTATTATTGTGTTATTGTTAATTTCTCCTTTCATACTTGTTAACATTTGTCTTACGTACTGTGGTGCTCCCGTGTTGGGTGCATATATGTTTATAATTGTTATATCTTCTTCTTGGATTGATCCTTTGATCATTATGTAGTGACCTTCTTTGTCTCTTTTCACCGCCTTTGTTTTAAAGTCTATTTTATCTGATATGAGTATTGCTACTCCTGCTTTCTTTTGGTCCCTATTTGCATGGAAAATCTTTTTCCAGCCCTTCACTTTCAGTCTGTATGTGTCCCCTGTTTTGAGGTGGGTCTCTTGTAGACAACATATGTAGGGGTCTTGTTTTTGTATCCATTCAGCCAGTCTTTGTCTTTTGGTTGGGGCATTCAACCCATTTACATTTAAGGTAATTACTGATAAGTATGTTCCCGTTGCCATTTACTTTATTGTTTTGGGTTCGAGTTTATACACCGTTTTTGTGTTTCCTGTCTAGAGAATATCCTTTAGTATTTGTTGGAGAGCTGGTTTGGTGGTGCAGAATTCTCTCAGCTTTTGCTTGTCTGAAAAGCTTTTGATTTCTCCTTCATACTTGAATGAGATCCTTGCTGGGTACAATAATCTGGGCTGTAGGTTATTTTCTTTCATCATTTTAAGTATGTCTTGCCATTCCCTCCTGGCTTGAAGAGTTTCTATTGAAAGATCAGCTGTTATCCTTATGGGAATCCCCTTGTGTGTTATTTGTTGTTTTTCCCTTGCTGCTTTTAATATTTGTTCTTTGTGTTTGATCTTTGTTAATTTGATTAATATGTGTCTTGGGGTGTTTCTCCTTGGGTTTATCCTGTTTGGGACTCTCTGGGTTTCTTGGACTTGGGTGATTATTTCCTTCCCCATTTTAGGGAAGTTTTCAACTATTATCTCCTTAAGTATTTTCTCATGGTCTTTCTTTTTGTCTTCTTCTTCTGGAACCCCTATGATTCGAATGTTGTAGCGTTTAATATTGTCCTGGAGGTCTCTGAGATTGTCCTCATTTCTTTTAATTCGTTTTTCTTTTATCCTCTCTGATTCATTTATTTCTACCATTCTATCTTCTAATTCACTAATCCTGTTTTCTGCCTCTGTTATTCTACTATTTGTTGCCTCCAGAGTGTTTTTAATTTCACTTATTGCATTATTCATTATATATTGACTCTTTTTATTTCTTCTAGGTCCTTGTTAAACCTTTCTTGCATCTTCTCAATCCTTGTCTCCAGGCTATTTATCTGTGATTCCATTTTAGTTTCAAGATTTTGGATCAATTTCACTATCATTATTCGGAATTCTTTATCAGGTAGATTCCCTATCTCTTCCTCTTTTGTTTGGTTTGGTGGGCATTTATCCTGTTCCTTTATCTGCTGAGTATTCCTCTGTCTCTTCATCTTGTTTAAATTGCTGAGTTTGGGGTGTCCTTTCTGTATTCTGGCAGTTTGTGGAGTTCTCTTTATTATGGCGTTTCCTCACTGTGTGTGGGTTTGTACAGGTGGCTTGTCAAGGTTTCCTGGTTAGGGAAGCTTGTGTCGGTGTTCTGGTGGGTGGAGCTGTATTTCTTCTCTCTGGAGTGCAATGAAATGTCCAGTAATGAGTTATGAGATGTCTATAGTTTTGGGGTGACTTTGGGTAGCCTGTATCTTGAAGCTCAGGACTGTGTTCCTTTGTTGCTGGAGAATTTGCTTGGTATGTCTTGCCCTGGAACTTATTGGCCCTTGTGTGGTGCTTGGTTTCAGTGTCGGTATGGAGGCATTTGATGAGCTCCTGTCAATGAATGTTCCTTGGAGTCAGGAGTTCCCTGGAGTCAGGGTTTGGACTTAAGTCTCCTGCTTCCGATTGTCGGTCTTATTTTTACAGTAGTTTCAAAACTTCTCCTTCTATACAGCACCATTGATAAAACATCTACATTAAAGATGATAAGTTTCTCTACAGTGAGGGTCACTCAGAGAGGTTCACAGGGTTACATGGAGAAGAGAAGAGGGAGGAGGGAGTTAGAGGTGACCCAAATGAGATGAGGTGAATCAATAGTGGAGAGAGTGGGCTAGCCAGTAGTCACTTCCTTATGTGCACTCCACAACTGGACCACTCAGAGATGTTCACGGGGTTATACAGAGAAGAGAAGAAGGAGGAAGGTAACAGAGGTGGCCAGAAGGATAAAAGGGGGAATGAAAAGGAGGGAGACAGATCCAGCCAGTAATCAGTTCCCTAAGTGTTTTCCACCGTCTGGAACACACAGAAATTCACAGAGTTGGGTAGAGTAGAGAGGGGTTAGGGAGGGGACACAGGCGACCTGGTGGAGAAAAAGGAGGGTCCAAAGGGAGAGAGAGCAGTCAAGCCAGTAATCTCACTCCCTAGTGAAAAATGGGTCCTGAAGATTGGGTCCTTAAAGGTACAAAATTGGTAACAAATACATAAAAGCAAAAATTAAAAATCTAGAGTAGAGTTTGGAATTTCAAAAATACGATGTTAAAGAAAAGAAGAAGGAAAAGAAAGAGAGAAAGAACGAACAAACACAAACAAACAAGGTCGCGAAAATTATAAAGAAAGTACAGGTACAAAATTGATAACTAATACCAGAGAGCGAAAATTAAAAATCTAGAGTAGAGTTTGGAATTTCAAAAATACGATGTTAAAGAAAAGAAGAAGGAAAAGAAAGAGAGAAGAAATGAACAAACAAAAACAAACAAGGTCACGAAAATTATAAAGAAAGTACAGGTACAAAATTGATAACTAATACCAGAAAGCAAAAATTAAAAATCTAGAGTAGAGTTTGGAATTTCAAAAATACAATGTTAAAAAAAAAAAAAAAAGAAGAAAAATAAAGAGAGAAAACAAACAAACAAATATGAACAATGTCACAAAAATTATAAAGAAAATACAGGTACAAAATTGATATCAAATACCAAAAAGCATAAATTGAAAATCTAGAGTAAAGTTTGGAATTTCAGATATACAATGTTATATAAAAGAAGAAGAGAAAGAAACAGAGAAGAAGAAGAAAAAAAAAAAAATCACAGAAATTATATAAAAAAAAACTATAGGTACAAAATTGATAACATATACCAAAAAGCAAAAATTAAAAATCTAGAGTAGAGTTTGGAATTTCAAAGATACACTGTTAAAGAAAAGAAGAAAAAAACAAAAACCAACAACAACAAAAAAAACAACAAGGTCAAAAAATTATAAAATATATATATATGAAGTTTGCTGAAGAAGAAAAAAATAAGGTCTTTTTTTTTTTTTTTTTGCAAAGTAATAGGTTATAAAAGTGAAAATTAAAGGAACAATAGAGGACTTAAAATTTTTTTTTTTTAATTAAAAAAAGAAAGAATGCTCGTAAAAATAATAAAAATATAACTAGGACTTTTTTGTTTCTTTTTTTGTGGGTGTTGTGGGTTCAGTTCATTTTTGGCTAGTTCCTTGGTCAGATTTATATTTCTCAAGATCTATAGGCCCCTTCCTATGTAGTCCGTAGTAACCACAGGGTTTTGATCTATTGCCTGTAGCTTCCAAGGCGTTTCCCTCTGTTATATCTTCTTCTGTTTGCTAGTCTCTTCAGTATCTGGTTTCCGCCCTGACTCAAAGGGCACGGTGTAGGACAGTTTTTTTTTTTTTTTTTAAGCTTACTTGTTCAGTCGCGCAGTGGGGAGGGACGGAGGGAGGGTGCAAACAAATAACACTGGCGTGGGCTCACAGTGCCTCAGCCACCCTGGGTCTGCCCCCGCTCACGGCGCGTGTAGCCTCCCTGTCCACACTGCTCGGACTCTAGGTTGTTCCGCCGGGAACAATCCGAGGCTGGCCCTGGGCTGCATGCACCTCCCAGGTCCAAGCCGCTCAGGTTCAGGCACTCAGGTAGTCCTCAGAGGCGCAGACTCAGTTGGGCCTGCGTTTTGTACTCTTCCCAGGTCCGAGCGCCAATTTGCTCTTCCCAGGCGAGCGCCAATGCTGCAACTTATCGCCTCCCTGCCACTCGGTTATCTGGATGTAAAACCGGCGCACCTTCTCAGGCAGATGTTGACCGTCCAGACCCCCAAGAAGTTTTAGTTAGCAAAGAAGCCTGCTTACAATTTTATAGATAATGTCTCTCTGGGGCTGCGATTGCCCCCTTCCGGCTCTGGCTGCCTGTCACCGGAGGGGGAAGATCTGCAGCCGGCTATCTCTGTTCAGTCCTTTGTTCCGTGCGCGGGCCTGGCGGTCTTAGGTTAGGGCTGGCTTTTCGCGTGGTAGGTATCCCACAGTCTGGTTTGCTAGCCCAAATTATTTCGCTCAGATAGCGCTCAGGGTATTCAGGCCAGATTCTTACTCTCAGCGATGCAGCCCACGCCGCGCCTCCCTGCCCAGCCCCGATTCGCTAATGGCGGATGCAGGCGTCTGCGCTGCTTCTCTGCTGGGGGAGTTACCGTAGTGCTCGCAATCTGCGAGTTTTAAATTGTTTATTTATTTTTTCTCCCTGTTATGTTGCCCTCTGTGCTTCCAAAGCTCGGCACAGATTTGGCAGTGAGAAGGTTTCCTGATGTTTGGAAACTTCTCTCTTTTTAAGATTCCCTTCCCGGGACGGAACTCCGTCCCTCCCTCTTTTGTCTCTTTTTTTTTGTTTTTAATATTTTTTCCTACCTCCTTTCGAAGAGTTGGGTTGCTTTTCTGGGTGCCTGATGTCCTCTGCCGGCATTCAGAAGTTGTTTTGTGGAATTTACTCGATGTTTAAATGCTCTTTTGATGAATTTGTGGGGGAGAAAGTGTTCTCCCCGTCCTACTCCTCCGCCATCTTGGCTCCTCCCTCTGTATGTGGAATCTTAACAAATGATACAAATGAACTTATTTACAAAACAGAAGTAGGCCAACAGACATAGAAAACAAACTTATGTTTACCAAAGGGGAAAGGAGAGGAGGAATAAACTAGGAATTTGAGATTATTGGATACACACTGTATATATAAAAGAGAAACAAGGACCTACTGTGTAGCACAGGGAATGATACTCAATATTTTGCAATAACCCTTCTGGGAAAAGAGTCTGAAAAAGTATGTGTGTATATATATATATATATATATATATATATATATACATATGCACACACACATAATACATATATACTTATATATAACAATCACTTTGCTGTATACCCCAAAACTAACACGACATTCTAAATCAACTCTACTTCAATAAAAAACAAACATCCACTGCTCACATTATGCTGCTATGGGCTGGGAGGGCAGCACTGGGCTAAAGAAAAGGGAGTGTGGGAAGGGCACTGAACAGACTTGGGCGAGGGATGGAGTCACAGTCACAGTCCTGGACACACGTGGGTCCCAGGATCCACAGAGCCATGCACCCAGGTTTTAGGACAGCGCTTCCTTCTGCACCCCCAGTGCAGGCACCAGCAGGACTGCTGCCAACCTGCCTGGAGCTGGATGAAGTGAAATCAGGTCATCAACTCTGGCCCATGAGTCAGAACTTCTGAATAATTCCTGAAACTTGAAATTAAATTCTTACGTTTGTCTCTCATTAACACCCCCCTACCCCCTTGCCCAAGGACTCTGTGAATCATACTATACCCACTCAAAATGATTTTGAAAAGGCCCTCTAATAGCACAAGGAACTTGACTCAATATTCTATAATGGCCTATGTGGGAAAAGAATCTAAAAAAAAAGGAAAGAGTGGATATACGTATAACTGGGGCTTCCCAGATAGCTCAGTTGGTAAAGAGTCCACCTGAAATGCAGGAGACCCGGGTTTTGATTCCTGGGTCAGGAAGATCCACTGGAGAATGGATAGGCTAACTACTCCAGTATTCTTGGCCTTTCCTTGTGGCTCAGCTGGTAAAAAATCTGTCTGTAATGCGAGAGACCTGGGCTTGATCCCTGGGTTGGGAAGATGCCCTGGAGAAGGGAAAGGCTACCCACTCCAGTATTCTGGCCTGGAGAATTCCAGGGGCTGTAAAGTCCATGGGGTCGCAAGAAGTTGGACATGACCGGGTGACTTTCACTTTCATGGATAACTGACTGGCTTTGCTGTATACCTGGAACTAGCGCAACATTGTAAATCAACTGTACTTCAGTGAATTTTTTTTTTTTTTTTAAAGCCTCTGTCCCCATGATCCAGTGCTGTGGTGGCAATCAGCATGCCTGCTATGTATTTTTGTAGGTGGCCCTTAAATGTCTGTTCAGTGCTTGAATGAATATTTGGAAACCCTGAAACAATGAACTCAGCCACTATATCGATGCATTCTGTGAGTATTAGCAATGAAAGTCTTAAGTCCAAGCACTCATGAATGACCCAAGTTCCCAGGAGCACTATATTGACCAGCTCCTGCTGCTTTGACTCCTGGCCTGCGAGGTTTCACAGAGGTTTACTGAAGGTGGTGGGGCCTTCCTCCATAGCGGGTATCCCTCCTGTCTTCCCCTAAAAAGGGGCTAATCTCTGCTGTTAGGCTTATGGATGAAATTTTGTCCATGTTATGGCTGCTGCTCCTGCCAAGTGGCTTCAGTCGTGTCCGACTCTGTGTGACCCCAGGCTCCCTGTCCCTGGGATTCTCCAGGCAAGAACACTGGAGTGGGTTG
This sequence comes from Bos javanicus, assembly GCF_032452875.1. Lineage (NCBI taxonomy): Eukaryota > Metazoa > Chordata > Mammalia > Artiodactyla > Bovidae > Bos > Bos javanicus. The sequence goes on from NC_083876.1 coordinate 10,215,617, forward strand.
CCATTTCCTTCTCCAATGCATGAAAGTGAAAAGTGAAAGTAAAGTCACTCAGTCGTGTCCGACTCCTAGCGACCCCATGGACTGCAGCCCACCAGGCCCCTCCGTCCATGGGATTTTCTAGGCAAGAGTACTGGAGTGGGTTGCCATTGCCTTTGGCAAGGGATCCCCAAAATCTTGACCCCTGCCTACCTCAGTGATTACCAAGGGAACCCCACACACAGAAGCAACAGAATGAAAACACACATGTACTGCTGTCTGGACAACCACTGGTACTGCATAGCTGAGCTCTGATACACAGCTGGGTTGGGAGTTTTGAAAAGGGGCCTTCACCTCATCTGTGTAAACCTGGGGACCTTCAGGATAGGCATGGCCAAAGGGCACACTGGGAAAAAGGAGACCACCTATCTGTATTCCTAGAAAGCACGGTCACTTCCATCCTATATGCGTGCCCAAGAGAGGTAAGCTCATGGCTTACCTGACCTGCCTGGCTTCCTGGCCACCTAGATCCCCTCTGGAGGAAGGAAGAGAACCAGGAGAGGTGGGTGCAGTGCCTCAGGGTGCCCCTGAGGTTACAGGAGCCCTGCAAGGCTTGGGTCTCAGACCAATCAGATCACAGCTGCTCAGCCAGGGTCAGCTGGATCGAGAGCCAAGGCCCCGGCTGGCAGAAGTGTGGATGAAGTTTCTCTTCTGGAACAAGTCAGGAGGCAAAATACAGCCGAAGGGATGTTGGTCGCCTCCCCAGGGTGCTCGGAAAAGAGCCTGGATCCAGCCCAGCCATTGGAGGCAGGTACCAGAAGCCAGCTCCTCCCAAGACTCCATGAGGGTCGCAATCATTTGGTTCCACTGGGTTTAATGGTTTCCTCGCTTTTCCGTTTGTCTTTCCCTCTCCCTCTCTCCCTGCTGCTTTTTACTTGTTTCCTTACAAATACACCTTTCTATACCTCAGAATTTACTGTGGCTTAGTGATGCCATTGTTTTAGTGATAGATTTTTATTTCTAAAAAAAAAAACAAGGTTAATAAATAAAACATCCTTAAGCTTCAGTTTTATTTTTTGAAAAATAAACTGGTAGACTAGCTAAAGTTTAAGCACCTATGAGGCTGCAAATTCTATTTTTCCTTTAAAAGTATGCACATGGGCTATGAAAATCACATTTTTATGTATGCATTCAGAGGTGGATGTATTTATATTTTCTTTAGGAGTAGAACATAAATTTCTGGTCCTTTATGAATGTTTAAAAATTGATCCTTTGACAACATTTTTAGGCTTCTTGTAAATAAACTATTCTTTAGCAACCAAAAAAAAAAAAAAAAAGAGAGAGAGAGAGAGAACCAGTTTGAGTAGTTATTATGTATCAGTCACAGTGGTAAGCACTTTAAATGTGTCTTATGTCATTGAAACCATAATCACAGAAAACAGTCAATCTAATCACACTAGGACCACAGCCTTGTCTAACTCAATGAAACTAAGCCATGCCCGTGGGGCAACCCAAGATAGGTGGGTCATGGTGGAGAGGTCTGACAGAATGTGGTCCACTGGAGAAGGAAATGGCAAACCACTTCAGTATTCTTGCCTTGAGAACCCCATGAACAGTATGAAAAGACAAAATGATAGGATACTGATGGTGATGGACAGGGAGGCCTGGTGTGCTGCATTTCATGGGGTCGCAAAGAGTCGGACACGACTGAGTGACTGAACTGCACTGAACTGATGTCATTGACGGGGCTTCCCAGATGGTGCAGTGGTAAAGAAGCTGCCTGCCATTGTAAGAGGTGCAAGAGACACTAGTTTGATCCCTTGGGTTGGGAAGATCCCCTGGAGTAGGAGAGGGCGGCCCACTCCAGTATTCTTGCCTGGAAACGTCCATGGACAGAGGATGCATAGGACACGGGGTTGCAAAGAGCTGGGCACAGCTGAGAGACTGAGCACATGCACACATTAATTCTCAGAGCGACCCTACCTACTTTACAGATAGGGAAACTGAGGCCTTGAGAGGCCGTTGCACTGCAGATGGTGGAGCGGCCGCATGAGCACAGCCCGCCTGAATCCTGCACGTGATTTGAAACTCCTGCAGTGCTGCCTGTATCTCTCCAGTTCACGCTTCCTGCATCCGCATTGTCTTTTCAGTTCAGTTCAGTCGCTAACTTGTGTCTGACACTTTGTGACCCCATGGACTGTAGCACGCCAGGCCTCCCTGTCCATCGCCAACACCCTGAGTTTACTCAATCTCATGTCCATTGAGTTGGTGATGTCATCCAGCTATCTCATCCTGTCTTTCCCTTCTCCTCCTGCCTTCAATCTTTCCCAACATCAGGGTCTTTTCCAGTGAGTCAGTTCTTCGCATCAGGGGGCCAAAGCATAGTCTAATTTTACTTTCTTCTTAAAAAGCTTGCTCCCTTTCTGTTTTCCTTCCTTCCTTTTGTCTTCAATTCTTTGTTTATTCCTCTGCTAAATTTACCTTCTCTTTATTGTCTTGGTTAACATTTTTCCTTCCTCCCACACTGTTACTTCTCTTGATTGTTTAAAGCAGCCTTTAATGATCAGTGGGATAAATACAGAGGGGTGACACAGGTGAAGCCGTACAGCCACCCCTCCCCTGGCTCCAGCAGTGGCCTCTCCTTCCCTTCATGGCGATGGTGCTCAGACGTGAGCAAGCATCAGAAACAGCCAACCGCAGGGCTTGCTAGAGCACAGTGTCCAGAGTCCCCATGTCCAGAGCTCCTGATTCAGCAGGTCTGCCGTGGGGATTTGTGTTTCTCAGTAGTTCCCAAGTGATACAGCCACTGATCCAGGGTCCATGGTTCAGGTAGCATCGCTCCATGGGGTTCCCATTATGCTCAGAGAGCGCATGTTCTGTCGCTTCAGTCGTGTCTGATTCTTTGCCCACCAGGCTTCTCCGTCCACAGGATTCTCCAGGCAAGCATATTGGAGTGGGTTGCCATGCCCTCCTCCAGGGGATCTTTCTAAGTCAGGGACTGAACTTGTGTATCTTGTGTCTTCTGTATTGCAGGTGGATTCTTTACTGCTGAGCCACCAGGGAAGCCCCATGCTCAGAGGAATTTCCCTAAAATACCTCCAGCAAGTCTCACAAGACCCACAGGTGTTAATCTTTAATTTTATTTATTTATTTTTCTTTCTTATTTATTTATTTTAATTGGAGGCTAATTACTTTACAGTATTGTGGTGGTTTTTGCCATACACTCACATGAGTCAGCCATGGGTGAGGTGTTAATGCACGGGTATCATTCTTAGATGATGGCTCTTGAAAGTCATCTCAGTTGTGTGTCTTAGAACCCGTGATCTCTAGTACCTAAACTCTTTGGTATCTGGACAAATTGGGCCCATGATGGCATGAACCAGAATGCAAAGTCACATGGGCAGGGGAAAGGTCAAACTTCCGTGTACAGACTCTGGTCTGACCTCAATGACCAGTTGGTTCTGGACCCAGGAGATATGGCAGAGAGTCAGCTCAGGAGTTACGATAGTGTTCCTGCCTCTCAGTGGCCTGGTTCCATGTTGGCCACTCTCTCCAATGGCAGAGCCATCATAGATAGTCTTGGTATATGGCTCCCTCATAGGAAACTGACTTAAGCAAGTGTTAAATCTGAATAACTAGCTCCGTTCTGCCTATGCTGGTTGGTTTTCTTAACTAATTAGGATTTAGTTCTGGGCCTCTGCAAACCTCAGAAGACCCAGGTATAAAGAAAAGGAGAAATGAAGTCACTCAGTCATGTCCGACTCTTTGCGACCCTGTGGACTGTAGCCCACCAGGCTCCTCCGTCCATGGGATTCTCCAGGCAAGAATACTGGAGTGGGTTGCCATTTCCTTCTCCAAAAGAAAAGGAGAGGAAGGTCTAATCCTGGGGCTCTGGCACTTGTAGGGAAGGTATTCGGGTTCCAGGAGGCATCCGAGTCTGGATTTTTCCAACCTTTTGGTAGCCTGCTGAAGCATTCAGCCCCTGAAGGTTGGACCAAGTCTCCAACTTGGGCATTTTCTCCTGGTGGGTATGTGGATGTTTTCCCAAGACCCTCGCACTGGTGGGCTGTGTCTGACTGCGTTCTGTTTGACCTGGTTGTTAAACCTCCCACCCAGCCTCAGGAAAGCCCATCAATTGTGGCTGAGGAACTGCTCCTCAGTTCACATGTGTCCACTACCTCCTCCTATTTTATTTTCTCTACAATCCTTGGTAACATCTGTTGTTAATGTTCAAGAAGGTTATAGGACTCCCTGTGGTTGCCACATTAGAAGGATCTCAGTCCATAAAACTGCCCCCACTTCCCACATTAGTTGCAAACTTGGGAGTCCAAGACCATCCTTAGATCTGATACTTCACAAGAAGGACCCACAGAACTCACTGAAAGTTAGACTCATGGTCCTGGTTTATCATATCTAAAGGATACAGATTAAAATCAACCAGGGAAGAAGCTCTTGGGGCAGAGCTTGGAAAGATCCAAGTTCAGAGTGTCCAGCTGTCATCTCCTCATGGACAGCATTAGTTTCCTGGCGTTAGTGAGGGACACAGACATAGCGAACTGCCCACTAGGAAACTCACTGATGTCTTTGTGTCCAGAGTCCTTACAGGGGCTCAGCTGGCTATTCACCCACAAGGCTGACCTCAACCTCTAGCCCTCTGGGAGGCTGAGCTGATACCACTGACAAAAAGCCCCTGCCCTCTAAATCACATTGCTGGGGTGACTCAGAGCTCCCTGATAAACACAGTTTCATGAGGCAGGACATTCCAAGGGTTTAGAGATTACCTCCAGGGTCCACGGGCAAAGGCCAAACATCTCCTTATGTACTTAGTCAATTAGTCGTGATGACTTTTTGTGACTCCATGGACTGTAGCCCACCAGGCTCTTCTTCCTTGGAATTCTCCAGGCAGGGGTACTAGAGTGGGTTACCATCCCCTTCTCCAGCGGATCTTCCTGACCCAGGGATTGAACCCGGGTCTCCTACCCTGCAGATTCTTTACCCTCTGAGCCACCAGGGGCAGCCCAAAACATCTCCATGGACAAGCAGAAATCCTTTATTGACACAACTACTGAGACCAGTCTGGTTATGGTGTGCCACCCAGAGTGGCAGGGTTTGGAGAGGCAGGTCGCGTAGTTTGCACTCCATCCCATCCCATCCCATCCGAACCTCTGGAAGAAGATGTATTAGTAAAACCCATCCCCACTAAGTCTCTGAACTTAACTGGCAGCATAAAGATACCGCCTCTCAAGGGGTATAACCTCAGACTTTCTATGAATCAACAGTTCTGCTGAGAGAAAGGATGTTTATGGCGATGGCCAAATGGATGCAGAGCTCACACAAACCGTGAAGCAAGCAGGCCACCTCCGAAGCTTTGCCTGGGTGGGGGTCTCACCCAGGCACGCTTCTAGCTCAGGCACACGAGTGCACACATTCTAATATACACATGAGGACAGAGTCTCACTGTCTTGTAGGGAGATACCTAATCTTTCAGATTTGTGCAACTAGCTGTTGCCAGCTACTTAGGACAAATAAACACTGTATGTGCCATTTAAAATTGAAAATGAACTCAACATCGTGTCACTGGAAGTGCTTGTTTGGGAAGATACACCACAGATTGAGGTTCTGACTAATTGGAACTCCAGGGAATTCAGCCAATCAGAAGCCACAATGCCCTGATTATGCCTTGGTCATCACACAGATGTCAGCTCTCAGAATTCAGTCACTAAAGGACAATGGTAATGAATATAGCACTAGATAAGCAACACGGGTCAACTAAAATGTGAATTAAACTAAAAAGTGCCCGTGGTTGGGACAAATACAGAAAAATAAGATTGTATATATCCCCAAATATCTGTATTTGGGAAAGAACTTGACAAGGACAAAATATATTATTAATATAAAGCTTGTTAAAATAATAAAAAAAAAGAGAGAAATTTAGAAGACTATAAATTTCTCATATAAGATACAAAGCCTCATTAACTCTTAAGTCTTTTCTTTTTTTAAGTAAGGACATGGTTAGGGTCAAATTTTCAAACAGAATGAAGAGTAGGAAATACATTTTCTTTGTCAAATTATTATTATTTTTTTTGATGTGGACCATTTTTAAAAAGTCGTTAGTGAATTTGCTACAATATTGTTTACTTTTTAGTATTTGTTTGTGTCTTTTGGCCCCAAGGCATGTTGGGTCTTAGCTCCCAGAGCAGGGATTGAACCTGAAACCCTTGCACTGGAAGCGGAAGGCTTAACCACTGGGGCATCAGGGAGTCCCAGAGGCTCCTTGTCGCTCCACGTTCACGTGGGCTCTCTGGCCACCAGCCTGTCCTCCCCTCTGTGCTGAGTTCTGGCCCCTCTGGCACTAGCATCTTTGAGTGTCATTCAAGTGCATACTTTCCCCACTGTAACCCACCTTTACAGCAGTCTGGGCCAACTGAGAGCTAGAGATGTGAACTGCACTGATGCTTCCTTCTTGTATTTGCTTTGGCCACACTGCCCTTTGCCCTGATGCAATCAGCCTAACAAGCAGAGAATTATTATAATTCTCTTTATTATTATTTATTTATTATAAGTTTATTTATAATATTATATTTATTTATATTTATTGTTTAATATTATATTTATTATTTATTTATATATTATATTATTATTATTTATCTTTATTATAATTCTTGCCCATTTTCACCATCCGAACATCACTGAGAACCTAGTTCCTTACCTCCCAGTGCTCTCTCAGTGAAGACACATGAGAGAAATTTGTCTCTAGTCTCAGAGCTGGGAACGGTTGAGCTTCTCCAGATTCATTTTCCTCTAAAGGGCTGTGGCAGTGGCGATGCCCACATAAGACATTACTCTCAAGCTCAATGGTGTAAAATGATCATTTATGATGCTCAGGAAGTTTGCGAGCCAGGAAATCTGCCAGGGCACAGTGGGGTGTCTTGTCTCCACTCACCGTGTCTGGGGTCTCAGCTGGGTGTTGGAACCCTCTGTGAGCTCATCCCTTTGATGCTGGCTTTGGCTGCGACCTTGGTTGGTGCTGTCGGCTGGAACCCTTGTATGTGGCTTCTCCCTGTGGCCTGGGATTCCGCACACGTGGTGGCTGGGTCCTTAGTGTGAGAGAATCCCTAGGGAGACAAAGAGATTGCTGGGAGGGGATGTATCGGCTTTAATGATCTAGCCACAGACACCCCATAGCATCACTTCTATTGCCCTACACGTGCTGGGGCAGCTGGCTAGAGAGTCATTCCCAGGCTCAAGGGGAGGGGAAGAGAGCCCACCTCCTGACTGGGAGCGAGGAAATGCTGCTGTGACCATTTTGGGAAAGTTTGATGAGCCACAAGGACTCTGACGTGTGGTCCACTCTCTTTACTAAACCACTCAGAAGCCATAGAGGCAAATCTGTGGACAGGACATCATGTCTGCCTGATACACAGCCACCTCACTGCTGTCCATGAAAAATTCATCAGTGGATCTAAAAAAGAAACGGAAAATTTCATTTGTGCCAAATTGAGGAGTACAACCGGCGTGGGGCGGGGCGGGGGGCGGGGGTCTGTCAAAAGCTCTGAGAACTGCTTGTGCCCGTTAGAAGTCAAGACACGGTTAGACAAGTTTGTGAGACTAAATGATGTATTACTGATAGTTTACCCAATGCAGATCTAAACATCATCGTGGCCCCTCACAAGGTCAAGAAAGGACATTATCTGTTAAAGGAGTTGTCTTGTTGATGTTAGGAAAATATTGCTTTTTGTGGTTGATCAGGTATTCCTGGGGGCTTCCCTGGTAGCTCAGCTGGTAAAGAATCTGCCTGCAATGTAGGAGACCCCGGTTCGATTCCTGGGTCAGGAAGATCCCCAGGAGAAGGGATAGGCTACCCACTCCAGTATTCTTGGGTTTCCCTGGTGGCTCAGACGGTAAAGAATATGCCTGCAATGTGGGAGACCTGGGTTTGTTCTCTGGGTTGGGAAGATCCCCTGGAGGGGGGCATGGTAACCTACTCCAGCATTCTTGTCTGGAGATTCCCATGGACAGAGGAGCCTGGTGGGCTACAGTCCATGGAGTTGCAAAGAGTCAGACACAGCTGAGCGACTAAGCACAGCACACAGGTATTCCTGATGATGGGGAGGTTTGATCGAGGCATAATGCATATATATGATGCATGGTTAGGGGGAGAGGAGGCCACAGGGCAGTGAAGAATTTTTTATGTTTAGATATTTCTTGTGTTGACATAAAATATAAATTTTTATTTCACACGGCTTTTCTCTCCTTGTTTTCCTTTCCTCCTCATCAACTTTTATCTTGCAACATTTTATGCATCTTTCTGAATCACTGCAAATAATTTAGGGGGAAGACTAGATACAAATGAACTAAAATGGACCGGGCAGGGGGAGGAATTTCTGCGTACCAAATTAACTAGAAAATAAGAGCATGAAATTCAGGAATCAAATCCCAACAAATATTCTGTTATCTAAGCTTTAACCTTAACTTACATTGTTTTAGGATGGAAGCCCAGGAGAGTAATTCAACTTTTTCAATTTCTTAAGCCCTACAATGGAATGATTTTGATTTGTCACACTGGGGAATTATGTTAAATAGGTGAATTCATTTCCTAATTGTTCTGCAGTTTGGAAATATGAATCTCAAATGCTTCTGTGATACTTACATCATCTACTTAAAATGCTTTATATTGCACCACTTAAAAATAAAATATATTTTTTTCCTGAAAAGCTAAGAACTTATTAAGATTCCTGGCATTACTTTTTACAAAGAAGATAACACTATTTAATTTTTCAATGAAGCAATTATGTCATCTTCCTATCTTTTCCACTAACGATGAGATACTGTATAATTCTCCTGTGGTACAATTAACATTTTATTTGATGCATCTATATTAACAATTCCTTATCTATGAAAAGCCATGAGTTTTATTAAATATGTCATCTACCATATCAGTTTTGTTATAATCACGTTTCATTCTGCTTCATTTGCTTACTGCACTACTTATGGGCTGCAAAACCAATTTTCTCCTCTGTACATAAATTGATTATTTCAATGAAGAGGTAGCCACTGTAACTATTAAATGCAAAATGTACCATAACAGATGCTGCAATTGCCAATTTGGACACACCTAAAATGGGAAGCTAACATGTGACTCTTCTGTGAAAGGCATTAATTTAACAGCTTTGTGATTGTTTCTCATGGACATTCTTCAAGGCATCTGGAAATTTACCACACCAGAATGCTGCAAAAAAGGCAAGTTAATGTTCTCAGTGCTTAGTCGCTCAGTCGTGTCCAACTTTTTGTGACCCCATGGACTATAGCCCACCAGGCTCCTCTGTCCATGGGATTCTCCAGGCAAGAATACTGGAGTGGGTTGCCATGCCCTCCACCAAGGGATCTTCCCAACCCGGAGATTGTACCCAAGTCTCCCACATTGCAGGCAGATTCTTTACCGTCTGAGCCACTGCTGCTTCTGCTAAGTCACTTCAGTCTTGTCTGACTCTGTGCGACCCCATAGACGGCAGCCTACCAGGCTCCTCTGTCCATGGGATTTTCCAGGCAAGAGTACTGGAGAGGGGTGCCATTGCCTTCTCTGCTGTCTGAGCCACTAGGGAAGCCAAATAAGAGAGTCTCAGGTGGCTTGTAAATAACACACCACTCCACCTTCCCCTAGAGTGGGGAAAGGTGACCTCAAACCAGCCCACGAAAATTTATATGTGAAGCACTGAATCTTTCATGGCCTTAGCATAAAGATTAGAATTAATTACTTAAGGTTTTACTGACCTTTTGGGGTAAGTTGCAAGACAATTAAGTCTTTTACAAACAAAATCTGACAGCAGTCACGTGACTGTAATAACCAAGAGGACACATTCAGTCACTGTTCTCACCACAGACTTCCCACTCACTTTCCTGCCTTGTCGAGTCTGCCCCTGCCGCCTTGAGATGCCCTCCTCTGCCACCTTGTGCCCTCCTGTTGGAGTCCTAATCCGGGTTCCACGTCTGGATCCTGCGTGGACAATCGAGGGCTCGTCTCTGCTTCCTGCGTGGCGATCTCTCCTCCTGGGCACTCTTTGGCGACAGCGTGCATTGGCATGTTCTGCTCAGTACTTTATATGTGTTTGCCATTTTCTTGCAAACTCCTCCGAACTCCCCAACTTCCATGAGTTACTGGGGGCAGGGGGGGGGCGTGTTTGTGTATTTTTGTCACTCCCACAGCACTGAGGCCAAGGCTCTGCACCTAGAAGGTGGTCAAAATTGTTGACCGGATTATATATCGCGGTTTGTACGACGTTCAAGTTGACGGGAAAACGTGTAACACCAAACCATCACGAGATGATGGCTAGATTAGCATTACTGCACTCGGGTGACTGGATCCAAGTTTGGTTCTGTAACATTACTGTCTGTGAGCCCACTGGGTCTGGCTGAATGTGCGTGCGTGCATGCGTGTGTGTGAGACACAGAGAGAGAGAGAGAGAGAGAGACACCATTAGGTACCATGTGGAGCCTCTTAACACTCATGCTTGCGCCTTCTAACTGCTCTTGTTTGGTCCTTATCAGTGGCCTTGAGAGTGGAGAGACTGCAGTGTGAAGGGCCCTCTCCTGCCTTCCAGGACTCTGCGTCCTCCCCTCCCCTCCTTGTACCTCCCCTTCTTGTACCTGCGTACTCCCCTCCCCTGCCTTGCACCATTTCGGGTCTGAAAGGGACTTCAGACAGCCAGGATTCCCTCTGTCGCTCTCCAGAGCCCAACACTTCTTTAGCAGGGAGGGAATCTCAAATGATATTCTAAGTAATGGGATATTATAATGTTTCCTTCCCCTGACACTGGGAAAGATTGAGGGCAGAAGGAGAAGAGGGTATCAGAGGATGAGATGGCTGGATGGCATCACTGATGCAATGGACATGAACTTGGGCAACCCCCAGGAGATGGTGAGGGCCAGGGAAGCCTGGCTTGCTGCATTTCATGGGGTCACAAAGAGTTGGACACGACTGGGTGACTGAACGACAACAACAAAGTAATAGGAATGGGATTCATTATTTGGAATTAATAATATTACTTTCTCAATATTCATAATATTCTTTGAAAAACTACTGAAGTGGATTTCCATACGTGGGTCTTATTATTTTGTACTTTGTACTGGTTGAGTTTCTGCTGGTTAGGTTTTTACCTTTGAGGCTCTTTTTAGACTGTATGAAAAGCAGACAAAATAGAATCTTCTCAATGAGAGTGTTTCACAGTGACAGAGGAAGGAGGAAGTTTGCCCAGTGGGCAGTCAGGCGCAGGTGCCTCTTTCTCGGGCTGTCTGATTTGCTATGACTGGTGTCTCTGAGGGTTGGAACTGACTGGATTCAGGAGACACAAATCCCCTCTGTGAGACCCCACTCCCTACCCCTCACACTATGCTTCTGGGGCATGTTGATCTGTAAAGACTGTAGGAAAGTTTTGTCCTGTTTAATTTTCCTGTTGGAATCTCAAAGGCTGGGTTTTAGCTAGTTTTTATGGGTGCTTGCTACCTTGAGCTCTATTTGGTTTTCTATGAAACTGAAGAATTCTAGAGCAAATACTTGGTTTCTAAAGGGTTGAAGACAAAATTATAGTTTATACTTCCAAATATGAAGGTTTTTATAGCCTAACTTTTTGTGCCTACGTCACTTCTGGTTCCAGTTTAACTTTTTTTTTTTTTTTACTTTTATCATATCTATGCTTTGGTTTTTAAAAACCTATCTGAATGTATTTTACTTGGTTGTATTACTTGAATTTTGTAAGTAGTCAAGTCTTTTCTGCTACAAGATGGTTATCATAAACAAATTTCAGAAAGCACATATATAATAGATTTGACATTTGAAGAACCACATGAAAATATTTTCAAGAGAGAATAAACTGATAAGATTTTGACTGATTCTAACTTGATAAAGAGGTAATTCTGGTCAAATGTACCCCAAGATTCAGTCAGAGGAAATCAGAAGACCCTTGTGATTCAACCATTGCTAAGAAACTTCTTGAAGTTACCATGCTGCTCTCTGACCCCAATCAGTGGAAAGTATTGAACATAATTGATTTTTTCCTAGGTGACTAAGGCTCTCACAGAGGATGTCCTGTGAATATCCATTTGAACTGGGCCACAGCTGGAGACCGTGGCCATTATCTTCATTACCCCTTCCACAGTTTGGTCTCAGGTCAAACAACAAGAGGGAACACAGCCCCTCCCATCAACAGAAAATTGGATTAAAGATTTACTGAGCACCCATCAGAACAAGACCCAGTTCCCCCCACCGTCAGTCTCTCCCATCAGGAAGCTTCCATAAGCCTCTTATCCTTATCCGCCAGAGGGCAGACAGAATGGAAACCACAATCACAGAAAACAAATCTAACTGATCACATGGACCACAGCCTTGTCTAACAATGAAACTATGAGCCATGCCATGTAGGGCCACCCAAGACAGACAGGTCATGGTGGAGAGTTCTGACAAAACGGTCCACTGGAGAACGACAAACCACTTCAGTATTCTTGTCTTGAGAACCCCATGGACAGCATGAAAAGGCAAAAAGATATGACACTGAAAGATGAACTCCCCAGGTCAGTAGGTACCCAATTTGCTACTGGAGATCAATGGGGAAATAACTCCAGAAAGAATGAAAAGATGGAGCCAAAGCAAAAACAACACCCAGTTGTGGATGTGACTCGTGATGGAAGTAAACTCTGGGGCTGCAAAGAGCAATATTGCATAGGAACCTGGAATGTTAGGTCCATGAATCAAGGGAAATCGGAAGTGGTCAAATAGGAGATGGCAAGAGTGAACATCAATATTCTAGGATTCAGTGAACTAAAATGGACTGGAATGGGTGAATTTAATTCAGATGACCATTATATTTACTATTGTGGGCAAGAATCCCTTAGAAGAAATGGAGTAGCCCTCATAGTCAGGAAAAGAGTGTGAAATGCAGTACTTGGGTGCAATCTTAAAAATGACAGAATGATCTCTGTTCATTTCCAAGGCAAACCATTCAATATCACAGTAATCCAAGTCCATACCCCAACCAGTAATGCTGAAGAAGCTGAAGTTGAATAGTTCTATGACTACCTACAAGACCTTCTAAAACTAGTACCCCCCAAAAAAATGTCCTTTTCATCATAGGGGACTGGAATGCAAAAGTAGGAAGTCAAGAGATACCTGGAGTAACAGGCAAACTTGGCCTTGGAATACGGAATGAACCAGGGCAAAAGCTAACACAGTTTTGCCAAGAGAACGCACTGGTCATAGCAAACACCCTCTTTCAACAACACAAGAGAAAACTGTACACATGGACATCACCAGATGGTCAACACCAAAATCAGATTGATTATATTCTTTGCAGCTGAAGATGGAGAAGCTCTATACAGTCAGCAAAAACAAGACTGGGAGCTGACTGTGGCTCAGATCATGAACTCCTTATTGCCAAATTCAGACTTTAATTGAAGAAAGTAGTGAAAACCACTAGACCATTCAGGTATGACTAAATCAAATCCCTTAAGATTACATAGTGGAAGTGAGAAATAGATTCAAGGGATTAGATCTGATAGACAGAGCACCTGAAGAACTATGGACAGAGGTTCCTGACATTGTACAGGAGGCAGGGATCAAGACCATCCCCAAGAAAAGGAAATGCAAAAAGGCAAAATGTTTGTCTGAGGAGGCCTTACAAATAGCTGAGAAAAGAAAACACATGAAAGACAAAGGAGAAAAGGAAAGATATTCCCATTTGAATGCAGAGTTCTAAAGAATAGCAAGGGGACAAAAAAAGCCTTCCTAAATAATTAATGCAAAGAAATGGAGGAAAACAATAGAACAGGAAAGACTAAGATCTCTTCAAGAAAATTAGGGATACCAAGGGAAAATTTCATGCAGAGATGGGCACAATAAAGGACAGAAATGGTATGGACCTAACAGAAGCAGAAGATATTAAGAAGAGATGGCAAGAATACACAGAAGAACTATACAAAGAAGATCTTCATGACCCAGATAACCACGATGGTGTAATCACTCACCTAGAGCCAGACATCTTGGAGTGCAAAGTTAAGTGGGCTTTAGGAAGCATTACTAAGAACAAGCTAGTGGAGGTGATGGAATTCCAGTTGAGCTATTTCAAATCCTGAAAGATGATGCTGTGCAAGTGCTCCACTCAATGTGCCAGCAAATTTAGAAAACTCAGCAGTGGCCACAGGACTGGAAAAGGTCAGTTTGCATTCCAATCCCAAAGAAAGGCAATGCCAAAGAATGATCAAACTACCACACAACTGCACTCATCTCACATGCTACCAAAGTAATGCTCAAAATTCTCCAAGCCAGGCTTCAGTAGTATGTGAACCGAGAATTTCCAAATGCTCAAGCTGGATTTAGAAAAGCAGAGGAATCAGAGATCAAATTGCCAAAATCTGTTGGATCATATAAAAAGCAAGAGTTCCAGAAAAACATCTATTTCTGCTTTATTGACTACACCAAAGCCTTTGACTGTGTTGATCACAACAAACTGTGGAAAATTCTGAAAGAGATGGGAATACCAGACCACCTGACTTGCCTCCTGAGAAATCTGTATACAGGTCAAGTTAGAACTGGACATGGAACAGCAGACTGGTTCCAAATTGGCAAAGGAGTACATCAAGGCTGCATATTGTCACCCTGCTTATTTAACTTATATGCAGAGTACATCATGGGAAATGCTGGACTGAATGAATCACAAGCTGGAATCAAGATTGCTGGGAGAAACATCAATAACTTCAGATATGCAGATGACATTGCCCTTATGGTAGAAAGTGAAGAAGAACTAAAGAGCCTCTTGATGAAGGTGAAAGAGGAGAGTGAAAAAGTTGTCTTAAAACTCAACATTCAACAAACTAATATCATGGCATCCAATCCCATCACTTCATGGCAAATAGATGGGGAAACAATGGAAACAGTGACAGAGTTTATTTTATTGGACTTCAAAATCACTGCAGATGGTGACTGCAGCCATGAAATTAAAAGATGCTTGCTCCTTGAAAGAAAAGCTATGACCAACCTAGACAGCATATTGAAAAGCAGAGACATCACTTTGCCGACAAAGGTCCATCTAGTTAAAGCTATGATTTTTCCAGTAGTCATGTGTGGATGTGAGAGTTGGACCATAAAGAAAGCTGAGAGCTGAAGAATTGATGCTTTTGAACTGTAGTGTTGGAGAAGACTCTTGAGAGTCCCTTGGACTGCAAGGAGATCCAACCAGTCCATCCTAAAGGAGATCAGCCCTGAATGTTCATTGGAAGGAGTGAAGCTGAAACTGCACTACTTTGGCCACTTGATGTGAAGAACTGACTCATTGAAAAAGACCCTGATGCTGGGGAAGATTGAAGATGGGAGAAGAAGGGGACGACAGAGGATGAGATGGTTGGATGGCATCACTGACTCAATGGACATGAGTTTGAGCAAGCTCTGGGAGTTGGTGATGGACAGGGAAGCCTGGTGTGCCGCAGTACGTGGGGTCACAAAGAATCGGACACAACTGAGCGATTGAACTGACTGACAATCAGAGTTGTCTACATGTTAAAAGATGAGGCTGAATTTCTACTGACCCCAGGACACATCATAAGTTGATTAAGAAAACTTAAATTTCTTCTTTCAGTTTGTTTGTTAGCCACTCACTTCTTTTTCCTCATAGTGACTGACAGGAAATCAAATCCCCTCACCCCTCCATTGCAAGGAAAAACAGATATTTAATTAAAGACTTCCTTGTTGAGGTCACTTTGTTTGATTCATTGGTTATTTTGATTGAGACTATTATTCACTGGTTTGGGGCTGTTGGCGGTACCATTGGGGATGAGATCACACCTTCCTAAAGTGGAGTGGAAAACTTGGAATGGCTCTCTTATACTCAATTTGTCTGTGGTAACTCGGTAATCAAATTAAGCAAATCATGTATTTTTGTGCAAAAGAGAATTTTTTTTTTTTTTTTTTTAGAAAAAGGACTCTTGTTGGCCAATGAACAGGATAATTAGATTCCCAGTGAGGACAGCTGGTTTCTAATAAGGAAGGACATTTCAACTCAATAACTGGATGGAGATAAAAAGTCATCTCTGTCATGAGGTGGTTACCTGCCATTCTGAATGATGTTCCGTTCCCCCACACGTTGCAGTTTAAGTAGGAAGGTCTTCTGAGAGCTGAGGATGTTCTACAAGGTGGATTTGAACCCATCTCAGAATGCACTCTGAACTATCTTAAGACGTGATTTAGCAAGTTTTAGTGTTTGGTTCCTCAGCCTTTTGGTGACCTTCAGCACTTCCTAGGGTTCAGAAAGCAGGCCATTAGATGGAGTGAGGGAGAGAGAGATGGAGAGAGATGATGCATCTTTCATGTGAATGTGAGATTTCATGAGTGCACGACGCCTGGGGTTGAGCATCCCGAGGAATGGGCACCACTGTGACAGACAGCAAAATGGAATCTCCAATTGTACAAATACCCTCACTTAGGGAATTTTACGTACGTCTGTTATCAGCACTTGTCCGTTGTTTTTAAGTGAGGTGGTCGGTCAGTGTGGCCACAGAAGCAGTGGAAGAGCGCTCAGGAGAACCAAGGTGATGACACACTCAGGTCCTGAGGCAGGAGGCACACACGTCTCGGGCCGTGTGGCAGAGACACCGGGTGGTCAGGAAATGGATGACCAGGGTGGGGGGCACATTACCCTGGGAACTTTACTGAGGTTTCCTGAAGAAGGTCAAGGCAGGCAGAAAAAATAGGTTAGGAATGGCTAGTTTATTCAAACTTCGGTGGCTTTGGGCTATAGGGGTGTGTCTAGTTGCTTAGTACTTGCCCTGGGATGATGGAGACACAGGACTATTGCCTCGCAGGGCTCCTAGGGACATGGGCTTTGGGTTGCTTACTTTGCTTGTCAAAGGCCTGCTCCCAGCTGTACCCTTTCCTGTCTCTTAATGCTGGCCGCCCTGGGAGGGCAGACTCTCCCCAGCCACAGGGATTCTTTAAGATGCAAAGACATCCTAATACACAGAAAGCTAAGAATAATACCATACAGCATGGTAGTTCAGTTCAGTTGCTCAGTTGTGTCTGACTTTTTGTGCCCCCATGGACTGCAGCACGCCAGGCCTCCCTGTCCATCACCAACTCCCAGAGCTTGCTCAAACTCATGTCCATTGAGTCAGTGATGTCATCCAACCATCTCATCCTCTGTCATCCCCTTCTCCTCCCACCTTCAATCTTTCCCAGCATCAGGGTCTTTTTCAGTGAGTCAGTTCTTCACATCAGGTGGCCAAAGTATTGGAATTGCAGCTTCAGCATCAGTCCTTCCAATGAATATTCAGGACTGATATCCTTTAGGTTAGACTGGTTGGATCTCCTTGCAGTCCAAGGGACTCTCAAGAGTCTTCTCCAACACTACAGTTCAAAAGCATCAATTCTTCAGCACTCAGCTTTCTTTATGGTTCAATTCTCACATCCATACATGACTACTGGAAAAACCCGTGGTGGATTCATTTTGATATTTGGCAAAACTAATACAATTATGTAAAGATTAAAAATAAAATAAAATTAAAAAAACAAAAACAAAAACCCTAGCCTTGACTAGATGGACCTTTGTCGGCAAAGTAATGTCTCTGTTTTTCAATATGCTGTCTAGGTTGGTCATAGCTTTTCTTCCAAGGAGCAAGCATCTTTTAATTTCATGGCTGAAGTCACCATCTGCAGTGATTTTGGAGCCCCCAAAATAAAGTCTGTCATTGTTTCCCCATCTATTTGCCACGAAGTGATGGGGCCAGATGCCATGACCTTAGTTTTCTGAATGTTGAGTTTTAAGCCAACTTTCTCACTCTCCTCTTTCACCTTCATCAAGAGGCTCTTTAGTTCTTCTCTTTCTGCCATAAGGGTGGTATCATCTGCATATCTGAGGTTATTGGTATTTCTCCCAGCAATCTTGATTTCAGCTTGTGCTTCATCCAGCCCGGCATTTCCCATAATGTACTCTGCATATAAGTTAAATAGCAGGGTGACAATATACAGCCTTGACATACTCCTTTGCTGATTTGGAACTAGTCTGCTGTTCCATGTCCAGTTCTTAACACATATGACATTATATTTTTATTTATTTTTTTAAATTTAATTTTATTTTTTAACTTTACAATATTGTATTGGTTTTGCCATATATCAAAATGAATCCGCCACAGGTATACATGTGTTCCCCATCCTGACCCCTCCTCCTTCCTCCCTCCATGTACCATCCCTCTGGGTCGTCCCAGTGCTAACTGTTGCTTCTTGACCTGCATACAGATTTCTCAGGAGGTAGGTAAGGTGGTCTGATATTCCCATCTCTTAAAGAATTTTCCACAGTTTGTTGTGATCAACACAGTCAAAGGCTTTCGTGTAGTCAATAAAGCAGAAGTAGATGTTTTTCTGGAACTCTCTTGTTATTTCTATGATCCAATGGATGTTGTTGATTTGATCTCTGGCACTGCTGGGAAACACAGCAATATAAGGAGAGCAAAGTCTATAAGGACATCAAGCATAGATTCCCCAAAGCAGAGAACCACACATGTGTTGGGTGGATATCTTTCTTATTTATTCATTTTTGAATGTTTCATAACTTTTTATTGTTTCATAACTTTTTATTAAATCATTCACATTTAAAGTAAAAATACTCTTAGTTGAGGTTGATGGCTTAGTCATAATTGCTTTCTTTCTTTTAAAAATTTTTTGTTGGGTTATATTTGATTTACAATGTTGTGTTAATTTCAGCTGTATAGTAAGGTGATTTAGAGTGTTTTCTTTTACAAGTTATTACCAAATACTATTTTCTCGGTTTCCAAAATCACTGCAGATGGTGACTGTAGCCATGAAATTAAAAGACACTTGCTGCGTGGAAGAAAAGCTATGACAAACCTAGACAGCATATTCAAAAGTAGAGACATTACTTTGCCAACAAAGGTCCATCTAGTCAAGGCTATGGTTTTTCCAGTGGTCATGTATGGATGTGAGAGTTGGATTGGAAGAAAGCTGAGCGCCAAAGAATTGATGCTTTTGGACTGTGGTGTTGGAGAAGACTCTTGAGAGTTCCTTGGACTGCAAATAGGTCAAACCAATCAATCCAAAAGGAAATCAATCCTGAATACTCATTGGAAGGACTGATGCTGAAACTCCAATACTTTGGCCACCTGATGTGAAGAACTGACTCTTTGGAAAAGACCCTGATGCTGGGAAAGATTGAAGGTGGGAGAAGGGGATGACAGAGGATGAGATGGTTGGATGGCATCACTAACTCAATTGATATGAGTTTGAACAAGCTCTGGGAAATGTAGTCCATGGTGTCTCAAAGAGTCAGACATGACTGAGTGACTGAACAAAATATAGTAGGTCCTTGATGATTTTCTGTTTTATATATAGTACTATATATAAATTAATTCCAAATTCCCAATTTACCCCCCTCCCTCACTTTCCCCTTTGGTAACAATAAGTTTGTTTTCTATGTCTGTGAGTCTATTTCTGTTTTGTAAATAAGTTCACTTCTATCATATTTTAGATTCCACATATAAGTGACATCATATGGTATTTGTCTTTCTCTGTCTGACTTCACTTAGCATGATAAGATGTATGTCCATCCATGTTATTGCAAAGGGAATTATTTCATCCTTTTTACGGCTGAGTAATATTGCACTGTGTATATGCACCACGTTTTCCTTATCCATTCATCCGTTGATGGACATGTAGGTTGCTTCCACGTCATGGCTTCTGTAAACGGTGCTGCAGTAAACATGGGTGAGCGTGTATCTTTTCAGCGTAGAGTTTCCTCTGGATAGATGTGCAGATCTCTTTCTAGGGTGAGTTTGCCTGTATGTGCTGTCTGTGTCCTTAAGTCTCATCACCTCAGCTATAGTCTTCATTCCATAAAATGTTATTTATCCAAGCATAACATTCCTACTGATGATAAACACATTATTTATATAGTTTTCAAGGTAAGTGGTACATATGTTGTAAGGGTATTATTGTTTCCTGCCTTTATGGAAAAATTAGGTTTGCTATACCTGAGGTAAGGTCTCTGAAAAGAAGGTTTACTACTGTTCTAATGTTTAAGGAAGAAGAAAATCTGCACGAAAGTATGCCTAAACATTTTGTAAATTCTATAGCTGACTACCTCTATGTCTGTGTTTGCAGCAAATTATCGAACCAGGCCAAAATTTTTTTCATAGTTTCCCTCCAAAAGGTGCTGCAATATTCACATTCCACCTGGACAGTAACGCGAGTAAGTAAGCACTGAAAAAAGCACTGATTGATGCCTGGCACAATTTAATATTTTATTTTAAACCTTCACCTTCATAGAAAAAATGGATGTCATCTTTCGAGAATGTTTCTTTTCACTCATTTCCAGGTGTGTCATTTGAAAGGCCTTTGTGGGGGTTAAATGACAGACTTGAGCTGAGCTGGTGAATAATGTGTGTTTAATCAGAATGCATTCTTTGTTCACCAAATCCTCTGCCTTTGTTAAAGTTCTTTCTTCTGCCTGATAAGCTGTGTGCCCTACTTCCTTTTATAAAAGTGACTATTCTACCCAATCTGTTCGATATTTTCGTTTTAGGTAATAAAACATTAATAATTGCAAAAAAAAAAAAAAAAGATCAGGTTCTCCCTTTATCTTCACCCACTGGGAAAACCTAATGGGATGAATGTACTGTGGCAACTTAGGAGATAGAGAAACAGTGAAGTTAGTTGACTCTGCTCAGATTTGGAGGTGGTTTTTGACAGCTTGCATTTTTTATGACAAACATCACTTGGATCGCTAAGACTCGCTTTGGATTTTCCTGTTAGCTAATTCAGATGAAAGGAGAGAAATAACACTGTGTAAGCCACACAAAATAAATGGAAACCAAGAGAGTATTGTTGTGAAAAGAAATGACATTGAACTATATATATACCAAAGTCCCCATAAAAAATGAGGTCTCTGAGATATGTTATGATTATAAAGGAATTCAATTTGTTTAAAAAATGTATAGTGTCAACACTTAGACCTCTATCCAAACAAGACAGACAGATGGCCAGAAGACACATGAAAAGATGCTCAACATCACTGATTATTAGAGAAATGCAAATCAAAACTACACAGAGGTATCACCTCATACTTGTCAGAACGGTCATCATCAAAATGTCTACAAACAACAAAAGCTGGAGAAGGAATGGAGAAAAGGGCGCTCTCCTACACTGCTGGTGGGAATGTAACTGGGCGAAGCCACTATGAAGTGTGGAGGTTCCTTAAAAAGCTACAAATAGAGCCAACATGTGATCCAGCAATCCCACTCCCAGGTATATATCCAGAGAAAACCATAATTCAAAATGATACATGCACTCCAATGTTGCACTGGTATTCACAATAGTCAAGCCATGGAGACAACCTAAATAATAATTGACAGATGAATGGATGAAGAAGGTGTGATACACACACACACACACACACACACACACATTCATGCAATATTAGCCATAAAAAAAAGAATGAAATAATGCCATTTGTAGCAACATGGATGAAGTAGAGATTATAATACTAAGTGAAATAAGCCAGACAGAGAAAGACAAATATCATACCATATCCTTATATGTGGAATCTAAAAAAATGATACAATGAATCTATGCAAAACAGAAACAGACCCACATACATAGAAAATAAACCTATGGTTACCAAAGAGGAAAGGAGAGAGGCATAAATTAGGAGTTTGGAATTAACAGACAGACACACATTACTATATATAAAACACGTAACCAGCAAGGACCTACTATACACCCCAGGGAACTAAACTCAGTGTTTTATAATAGCCTATAAGTTATATAATAGCCTATAATAGCCTATGTATATATGTATACACATATATATTCTTTTTCAGATTCTTTTCTGAATACATATATATGTATTCAGAACCTATATAGAATTCATATATATTCTTTTTCTGAATACCTATATAAAAAAATAAATGTATTCATGCATATACATATATGTGTAAAAAAATTACGCCTCCAAAGTTGACTTTGCCGCTCTCAGAACTGTGGCAGTGTGGTCCAGAGAAGAGTGACCTTTAAGCCCGTACAAGAAGGTCATTATTCTGGCTCCTCACGCGCCCCCGGGCCACGTCCAGGCCTCAGTGTCCTCAGGCGTCAGTGATGCGGCTCCTTCTCCGGCACCAAGGACCCAGTGACTATGCTCCAATGGCCATAAACACTAGCTCTCTGCTCCTCTTCTGCCTGAGATGGGATGGCTCAAAGCATGACAGCGAGAGCAGGAGAAAATTTGGTAACCGCCTAGCCTGTCTCCCATTTACCTCACTTAACCATGTGGTGGCGCTAGTGGTCAAGAACCTGGCTGCCAACGCAGGAGACATGAGATGCGGGTTCAATCCCTGGGTCGAGAAGATCCCCTGGCGGAGGGTATGGCACCCTACTCCAGCATTCTTGCCTGAAACATTCCATGGATAGAGGAGCCTGGCAGGGTAGAGTCCATGGGGTCGCAAAGAGTTGGACACGACTGGGTGACTTAGCAATCAGCACCGACTGAAAACAGTTTCCTTTGAATATCGCACTTTAATTTTAAGTATGGGTTTGAGTTTTCAATACTTCCAGAATCCCCAGCGGAGACAGTCCATGAGGTCGCGAAGAGTCGGACACGACTGAGCGACTTCACTTTCATTTTTCACTTTCATGCATTGGAGAAGGAAATGGCAACCCACTCCAGTGTTCTTGCCTGGAAAATCCCAGGGATGGAGGAGCCTAGTGGGCTGTCGTCTGTGGGGTTGCACAGAGTCGGACACGACTGAAGCGACTTAGCAGCAGCAGCGCAGAATCCCCAGAGTCACTTCTTGTGAATACAGCGATCAAGCTTGGGTCAATGTGTTTTGATCACATCACACACACACACACTTTCTCTCTCACACACACACACTCACACACGGGCATGTGTGAGCCCACACTCCTTTGTACGCACCGATTGACCGTAATGAGACAGATCCCTGTCTTAACATTTTGTCCGAAGGCTCTTCCAAGATTGTTTGAGCTCCCACAGCACCTCCTGTCTCCCCAGGGTGAGCAGGCCCAGGGGCCAGGGCTCACCAGCACAACCCAGGGAAGCACAACAGTGGTTTCTGGAAACAGACTCTTCTGTGGGCCACGTAGACACACTTGCACCTTGCTGGCCTACCCCAGAAGGTTAAATGCGAGTCCCAAGAGAGAGAATCAGTAAGTTCATAGAAAGTGCTCCGACACTGTAGACATTTGTGAAGAGTGGACTGAGAAGGGCTTTTGAAGTCTCAGCTCCCTGCTGTAAACAGAGGTGAGCCCCAGAAAAGGATCAGGGATACCAGGGCAGTTGCCACGCTGATGACGGGAACACAGCCTTCACACTTGCTCTTTCCCAGCTGGAGCGGCCATGGCCCAGCAAGGGTGGGCGAGGGTGGGTCTCCCTGGCTCATACACAGGTGTTCTCAAAGATGCTGTCACTAAATTTACTTATAAACAAATAGTATATATGCTAAGTTGCTTCACTTCCGTCCGACTCTTTGCGACTCTGTGGACTTTAGCCCCCCAGGCTCCTCTGTCCATGGGATTCTCCAGACAAGAATACTGGAGGGGGTTGCCATTTCCTCCTCTAGGGGATCTTCCTGACCCAGGGATTGAACCCATGTCTCTTCTGTCTCCTGTATCGGCAGGTGGGTTTTTTTTATCACTAGTGCCACCTGGGAAGACCCTAAACAAATAGAATAGCCCTTAATTAAAAAAAAAAATTAGACCATAGTCTTAAAAAAAGAATATTGCCATGATCTTCTTACCTTCAGGGTCTGCGTGCAATTCCTTTCGTGTTCTCAATAAATGCCCTCCCTTTAGATTTATTGAGATATAATTGGTATAAAAAGCTGCACATAATATAATTTGGTGAGTCTGGATGTATGTAGACCTCATATTACCATCACACAGGTGATAATCAAGTAACAAACATATCCATCACCTTCCAAAAGTTTTTTTGTCTCCGTACTTTCTTGTGGTAAGAGCACCACATCTGCGATGCACAGGGTCTATTTTTCTCCCTGCAGGGCCCGCAATGCTCTTTGATCAATGCCTCCAGCCCAGCTCTGAGGTGCTTCCTGATGTCGTCATCAGACTTCTGCTCTGGTGGAATGCAAGCGTTGCTGTTACCGTCTCGTGACAGGTCACATTTCCTTACACGGGCTTCACGGATTTGGACTAGTTGGGCTTTTCACTAAGTTACATCTTCAAATTCACTCCACACCTTTGTCTTGGCTGCCCTTCCCCATGGGTTCTTCTGTTCATACCACGTTTCTTTTCCGTGACATGGAAGTCGGCAAACACGTTTGCCATGGACAATGGTGAAATGTCACAATAATGAAGAAGCTTACATAAAAGGGAAATTGATGGATGCAGCAGCATGTTTTGTGATTAAAGCAAAGCCAACTCAAGGTTGCCTAGCAATCTAACCTGATTAACTGTTTTCCGGATCCTGATATCGTGCAAAGTAATTGACAATGACAGGGACAAGGGGGAAAAACAGAGGCAGAGTTCGGTGTATCACTGGCAGATTGTTAACAAAACAAATTGCCCGTGTCTTCTAGAGTTTCCAGAGTTCTGGGAATAATTGTTTCTCTGGCCAAACTTACTTTTACAGACAATAAAATAGTTTGCAGTATCCAGAGGATGGAAAAACATTAAGCTGTTACTAAGAGCCAGTCAGCCAATCTGGACCACATGTCCAGATTAAAGGCCAGTTTTCTCGTATTCTGTACAGTTTCACCTACTAACATCATCATCATGAGCTCACAGATTATCCTGGAATTGTATTAATTCCATAGTTTTCAATTATAATGATGTTGATGTTAATAAAAATAAATCCAAATAGCTGGTAAAAGGTAGTATTTATTAGGTGCCAATAAATCTAACAGGCATTCTTTTATATCTGTTAGATTTCTAATCCTCCCACTCATATTCAGTAGAAATTACCTCCATTTTACATACGAGAAAGCAGGGAACTTCCCTGGGGGTCCAGTGGTTGAGAATCTGCCTTGCAATTCAGGGGACATGGGTTCGATCCTTGGTTAGGGAACTAAGACCCCACATGCTGTCCACATGCAGCAAGTAGAGAAGCCCCCACTCACAGCAGCCAGAGAAAAGCCCATGCAGCACGATGAAGACCTGACACAACCAAAATAAGTACATTTATTTAAAAAAGAGAAAGCAGTCTCGGGTTGTTGAATACTTTGGACACAGTAGTAAGGATTGGCACAGGTTTGTCAGATCCTAAATCTCATGATATTAATATTTCCACTCTGCTATGATCCCACTTTATTCTTGTGGCATCTCCATAGATTCGAGAGCTATAAATATTTTTGCAGCATTTTGAAATTTATTTCCAATATTATTCTAACAGATTCAGGTAATGAACTCAGCACTGGTAAGCCAGTGAATTTCTTTTTTAAGACAGAGGCAGGGGAAAAAAAATACAGGCTCCAAAGACCTGGCCCTGTCACTGATCGGCCCCAAACTTTAGTTAAGTCACTAATTCCACAGAATCCCAGTTTTTGTGATTTTTAAAAAGCAATGTGCTATCAAGTGGGTTTGCAATGATTAAATGAGTAACAGGAACCAAGGAGTTTTTGCCAAGTTAAAAACCTTCTGCAAATGTGCATTATTAGTATTAAGCAGAAGACTGTTCAGTAGGTCAGAGCAAATCGTTAGTAAAATTGATCATGCCTTTGGGAGCCTAGGAGATGCTTCTAGCTGAGAGGAAAAGACACGGCTTAACACTCATTACACCCTCTTGTTCTCACTCCTAAGACATGGACACACTTGTTCTTTTAAACATCTTCAGCAGTTTCATCAGTGCTACCTGTAAAGCCTCTAGAGACCCTTCCCTGAGACAAAGGGTGTCAGGGAGTGAAGTCACGCTGGAGGGTGGGGTCCCAATTCAGCAGGGAGAGTCTGGGGGAGGTGGATAGCCTGGGACTGTGTGTGCGCAGTGGCTGGGGGTGCGGGGGCCCGAGACTCCTGCACAATCGGTGCTGTTCATCGACTGATCCTGGCAGACAGACCCCGTGGAAACAGAAACGGAGGTGCTTCTGGAGCCCAGGCCCCCGGGGCGGGGGCCCTAGGGACACCCAGCAAAAATACCCAGAGGAGCCGAGCAAAGGTAGGGGGTTCAGGTGCCCAGGATGGACAACACTTTGGCCAAATGACAGCTTTTTTTTTTCTTTACAGAAATACAGAAATATGTTTCTAATCACTTTCAGAGGCACTGTTTTGGAGAAGGAGGAATAAAAACATTAGGTGGCGTGATCAGAGTTCTCTATGGAGTTGTTAATTCATATGACTCCAAAGACAGCCGAAACACAGAGCAAGGAACGGATTGCCTCAGCCATACTCATGAACCCAACACTCGCCTTGCGCATCTTCGCACCGAGGCCTTCGGCTGGCCCTCAGGTGCTTGGGTCTCCCCACAGGTGTATCAGTCTCAGCAGGCTTTCCTCTTCTCACTGATCCCATGGCAGAAGGTGGGCTGCAGAGGAGGCGTCTCTTCAGCTATGCAGTCAATGGCCCTGTAGCTGTTTCCATTTGTCAGGGTGACATGCCAACGGGCTGCTGAATTATTGATACTCCTTTCCAAAGCGAGTTAACCAGACAGTTCAAAACAGGTGAGAAGGGAGTCAGTTCAGTTCAGTCGCTCAGTCGTGTCCGACTCTTTGTGACCCCATGAATCGTAGCATGCCAGGCCTCCCTGTCCATCACCAACTCCCAGAGTTCACTCAGACTCACGTTCATGGAGTCAGTGATGCCATCCAGCCATCTCATCCTCTGTCGTCCCCTTCTCCTCCTGCCTCCAATCCCTCCCAGCATCAGAGTCTTTTCCAATGAGTCAACTCTTCGCCTGAGGTGGCCAAAGTACTGGAGTTTCAGCTTTAGCATCATTCCTTCCAAAGAACACCCAGGGCTGATCTCCTTCAGAATGAACTGGTTGGATGTCCTTGCAGTCCAAGGGACTCTCAAGAGTCTTCTCCAACACCACAGTTCAAAAGCATCAATTCTTCAGTGCTCAGCTTTCTTCACAGTCCAACTCTCACATCCATACATGACCACTGGAAAAACCATAGCCTTGACTAGATGGACCTTTGTTAGCAAAGTAACATCTCTGCTTTTCAATGTGCTATCTAGGTTGGTCATAACTTTCCTTCCAAGGAGTAAGCGTCTTTTAATTTCATGGCTGCAGTCACCATCTGCAGTGATTTTGGAGCCCCCCAAAATAAAGTCTGACACTGTTTCCACTGTTTCCCCATCTATTTCCATGAAGTGATGGGACCAGATGCCATGATCTTTGTCTTCTGAATGTTGAGCTTTAAGCCAACTTTTTCATTCTCCACTTTCACTTTCATCAAGAGGCTTTTTAGTTCCTCTTCACTTTCTGCCATAAGGGTGGTGTCATCTGCATATCTGAGGTTATTGATATTTCTCCCGGCAATCTTGATTCCAGCTTGTGCTTCTTCCAGCCCAGCGTTTCTCATGATGTACTCTGCATATAAGAAGGGGGTGGTCCATCTCAAATGAGGTTAACCCCGTCCATCCTGTGGACGGGAGGCTGGTGGCTGCCCCCAGCCAAGCCCAGTGTATTTATGTTGCTGCAGAGATAGGCTCTCAGGCCCCCAAAGGAAAGCACACAATGAACGACACGATTCGCCTATTTACAGAAGATGCAGATTGCTCTCCAAATAAGCCACATTTACTGGCCAATCCCCGCCCCCCCACATCCCCCCAGCAAAATGTGAGAAGCAATAGTCAGAGGGGGAGTGCCATCACAGTCTAAGAAATGCCAGGATAGCCTTGAATTACTTGGATTTTGACCTGAATTTGGCCTTCAGTCCTAAGGAGAAGGTGATCACTGGGAACACAGAGGCTCACCTCTGACTAAATTTCTGCTAATTTTCTACTGGGTGTTAGGATGCTAACAGTGAGTGTGAGGTCTGACAATGGGTTGATTTTACTGAGCAGTGTCTCGGAACATCGCAGACTTTCTCTTCCATATTCAGTGTCAGAAATTATGCTCTTTAGGGGGTACATTTATTGTTAGGCAGCGTGTAAACAGCTGCTTTATTTTAGAATAAAGAAGTGCCAGGAGGTACTTGTTTGGCAGCTGTGGGTGCTCAGGTTGGCAGTGTCATAAATAAATGCGCAAGTTTTATATTTCCATTCATTTGGATGGACCTTCTGTTCAAGGGCCTGCCAAGACGCATGCAAGGCCAGGATGGTGAAAGGATTGACTTTCATAAATTTTCAGCGTTCCACGTCGTTCCGCCTGTTACTTTTCACTCTTCAGGCCCAGAGAACTGTTACAAATACGGGTCTCCAGCGCCATCTAGTGGACAGGAAGTGGGGGGTGATGGCGCACAGACACCCGGTTCTAAAATGTGAAAGCAGGGTTCTGGGTGTGGCCCGGTCTTCCTATTCCTTCTGGAGTGTCTTGGCCATTCTCCGAGCAGGATGAAACCTGAGAAGGATGGCAGGAGCCCCTGCTGCAGCTTGGCTCCTTGGAAGGCCTGGGAGATGGGGCGGTGCATTGATCTGTGCGCTTGATCAGTGGAGAAATCAGTTATTAATCAACAAAGAACTATTGATTTCCCAGCCAGGAAGCAGTGTATCCGCTGCTCCTATTAACAGCCAGTGTGCTGGGAAGTTGCCCGAGAGCTTCTGTGCCCCAGGCTTCGGTCAGCAGGTCATTAAGGGTAGGGGATCCCGAGTCTCCAGAGTGATGACTGGGGGAGGCTGAGGCATTCTAAACAAAACACAGAACGAATTTGCATTCTGTAGTTCTAATGGGGCTGGTTATTCATTCTCTTTACATAAAAAAAGAAAGTGAAAACTGCATATTTATGGCATGTGGGTTCTCTTACTTAGCTAAAAATGGAATTACTATGATGAAGGGGAAAAAAACCAGTCATCAGCAGATATTTATCTAGTGCCTACCCAGGTCCGGATACTCCGCTAGGGAACAGACGATGCCATCCCTGCCCTTTCTTATTTATTAGTATTTTATACTCTGGGTTGGGTGATATAGACACCAGGGTGCCACCACTATTTTCAGTGTTTCTCTCATTTCGTATAAACATGTTTCAAAGGTATATTAAAATAGCATTATGGTGTGAGATATGTGTCTCTAAAGAGAAACAATAACCAAGCACATTCAGTTTTGCTGTCTCGTTTTTCCCCTACGTCTATCTTTCATGAGATTATCCTTACTGAGAACATGAAATGTTTGGGCCTGAAGGTTTCCTTGTGACAATTATCCTCTGAAACCAGTCTGGGGCCAATTATAGATAAATGACTATCTAGTCCGCAAGCTGTTGGACAAAGGCCAGTTCCCTAAACACTTGCTCACTAGGTCCATCGCCAAGGAAAAGAAGTTGGTGCTCAGGCTGCCTGGCTAGGTGAGCAGGATTTCACAGTCTGTTCTTTGGATACAAAAGCAGTTGTCCAGCCAACCTTCTCAGGGTTGACACCCATGTAGAATCTGGCAATTAAGGGAGGGCTGGATGAACAGTGTCAGGAGGAAAGTTACGGTGGTCTTTTAAAAAATAATGTCATGAATAGGAGTATAAAAAGTCAGGAATATGACTTACTTCTTGCTGAATTTGCAGAAGAAGTTGATAGACTTGTGTGCTCTGGACACTGAAGAAATAAGGATGAGATTCCTTGCATGTGAGGCTCTCCTTGTCAAGCAGTGAGGAGGAGGAACCACAGGTAGTTACAACGTGTTGTGAGGTAGGCTGGTGGCATGACCGTGGTGCTTTGAACGTGAACTTGGATATGTATCTGAATCAGCCAGTTAAACTACAGATTGTTTTGCTCTGTGGCCAGAGGTTCTGCCTCAGAAGGTCTGTGGTGGGTTCTGAGAATTTGCATTTCCAAAAAGTTTCCTGGTGATGCAATCCTGTCTGGGGACCGCTATTTAAGAGGCAGAGAAGCAGGAAATGCTTCAGGTTGTGGCATCTCTGCTGGGACGTGTGATCAGTGTTGGAAGTTTGGTTGATGGGGATGGTGTGAGAAAGCACACTGGGGGGTGGTCAACACTTCAGGGTCTCTAGGGCCCTGGGTACATGGCAAGTGGTTAGGAGTGAGGCCCAGGAGGCAGGCTGGCCAGTTCTGAAGGGTCTCGGGTGCTGGGTACAGAGCCTGGACTCTGAGCAGTGGAGCCATCATCGGGTCTTCAGGAAAGTGGCACGATTAGACTTGTTTCTTAGAAAGGAAATTGTCTACCATTTGAAGAGAGAACCAGAGGCAGGAGAAGCAACTAGAAAGCTGCTTCAGTGGTCCAGGATATGGACAGTAAGGGCCTTCACTGAGGTCAGGACTATTGGGGTGAAAAGGTAGCAGCAAATGAGAAAGGTCTGTGGGGCGGGGCAGAACCCATCATGATTAGAAACAGCTAGGACAGTGCTGCATTTAAGAGGTGGAGAAGGAGGAGCTGGGGATGGTTTGTAAGGCACCACTGGGGACCAGGTGTGGAAAAGCTTGGTGTGAGTGGAGATGCTGTAAGATAAAGAGCAGTATTTGAAGGAAAATGTTTTAATCCAATTTTGGAAAGATTAAACATGAAGCACTGCCAATAGAAGAGAGAGAAAGAAAATAAAAATGAATGAGTCTTGCCGGGGTCCTGCCCCGGTTGATCCAGGGTATTCGAAGCGGGGACGGCGTCGGCGAGGGTCAGGATACAATAGCTTCAATTAGATATTAATTAAAGATATAAAGAGTAATAGAATAAGGATAGCTCAGTAGGAAAATTCAGTGGAGAAAAGAGGCTGAGTAGCTTGGTTTACGCGGGAGACCAATAAAACTTCAAGACAAGAAGTTTGCACCACTTACGTAGGCCGCAGGTGTCCTTCCGTTCTCCCGAAGGAGAGGAGACACTGAGGCCTCCCCGGTCGGATCTTAGAAGCCCAGGCATAATTAGTAAGCATGGCGGGTTCCGCGCTCCAGATGGAGACTCAACCAGAGTGAGAGAGAGAGCGACATGGGGAGACCAGTATTTCGAGAGACTGATCCCAATTCTTTATTTTCCATGGTCTACTTTTACACACTGAGATGTTATGCAAAGGTCACGCGGGGTCAGCAGTTCTGACTTTTATCAAAGTCAGGTGCTTCATACAAATGTATACAGAGGTCTTAGGGGTGTTACATCATCTTCTGGCCAGGGGGGCCTGCTGACAATTTATGACCCTCTCCTTGTGACAACGGTCAGTCAACCAGGACACTTATTTCTCCAGGGGTGATTATTCTTAAAACAGACACCACCCAAATAAAGTTACATTCCTATAGGGTGAGGGTGTAGTGGGTTTTAGTTAAGGAAATAATTTACTTAGCCTAAGGTCTAACGTGATTAATATCAAAGGTTAATACTTATTTCTTCTATATATTCATTAATGTGTGTAAGGGCAGGGGATGTGGAGACTTAGCAACAAACATTGGCTCAACAAATGAAAAACCCTTCACCAATACAATTTCTAATCAGCCCATTATACTTATCCTAATAGTTTTCTAACTTTTCTAAGGAACCTGTTTTTAGAAGATTTAAAGCATCTCGTGCCTCTCACGGTTGGGAGGCTGTGAGCAATCACATGTGGCCGGACAAGCCTGTCAGGCAGGCTAGAGAACCTTCAGAGGAGTTTGTAGGTTGAAACACTCCTATCACGCCCAGGAATTATTATTAACTGGAGCTCTAGGTTACCTCCTTCTCCGAAAGAGGTGGTGGGGGACAGCCCCCCGTAAAGTCAGAGATGTAGGTGAGAGCACAAAGTAGTAAAGTAGGCAGGCTCTGGTTATGGGGGTAGATGCTCGAGGAGTTCCAGGGGGACTCCTGAGGCTCGATCCCGCCTTTGCATATGTCGAGCCTCCTTCCTCATGACCTTTGTCACGGGCGGAGTACCTCACTCTGGCCCCCAACAGAGTCTAGCACAGTACCTGTGTTCAACTGAATGAAACTAACGCTTGGTGGCAAGACTGATATTTACATGCATGCTTTACATATTAAGCCATTGACATAACCCTCCCAAACTTCAGACTATACTACAAAGCTACACTAATCAAAACCACATGATATTGGCACATAAACAGACATATGGGCCAATGGAATGGAACAGAGAGCCCAGAGATAAATCACACACCCATTGTCAATTAATCTTTGATAAAGTAGGCAAAAATATGCAGTGGAGAAAAGACAGTCTCCTCTCCAAGTGGTGTTCAGAAAGCTGGACAACTGCATATAAATCAATAAAGTTAGAATGCACCCTCACATCATACATAAAAATAAAGTCAAAATGGCTTAAAGACTTAAATATAAAACAAGACACCATAAAATTCCTGAGAGAACATACGCAAAGCATTCTCTGCCATAAATTGTACCAATATTTTCTTAGAGCAGTCTTCCAAAACAATAGAAATATAAGCAAAAATGAAAAAATGGGGCAAAATCAGGCTTACAAGCTTTTGTATAGCAAAGGAAACCATAAATAAAAAGACAAACTACAGACTGGGAGAAAATATTTGCTAACATGCAGTCAACAAGGGCTTAATTTCAAAATACAAAAATAGCTTCTACAAGTCAATGACAAAAAACAACCCAATCAAAAAATGGACAGAAGACCTACTAAGTAGACATTTCTCCAAAGAAGACAGGCAGATGGCCAAAAAGCACATGAGAAGTTGCTCAACATTACTGATTATTAGAGAAATGCAAAACAGAACTACAATGAGCTGTTACCTCATACCAGTCAGAATGGTCATCATCAAAGAGTCTACAAATAGTAAATAGTAACTCCTACACTGTTACTGGGAGTGCAAGTTGGTGCAGCCACTGTGGAGAACCATATGGAACTTCCTTAAAAAACTAAGAGCGGAGCTACCGTATGACCCGGCAAGCCTATCCTGGGCATGTAGGGATTATCATAGTAAGTGAAGTAACTCAGAAGGAGAAAGACAAATGACATCACTTATATGTAGAATCTAAAGCTACACAAACAAACATGCTTATAAAACAAAAACAGACTCACTATATAGAGATCAGACTTGTGGTTGCTAAGGGGGAGAGGAGTGGATGAGGGTTGGATTGGGAGGCTGGGATTAGTAGATGCAAGGTATTATAAACAGGATGGGTAAACAACACAGCTGTGCTGTATAGCACAGGGAACAGGATAAACTATATTTATCCTGTGATAAATCATGATGGAAAAGAGTTTGAAAAAGAATGCATATATATGTATGTATATATACGTGTATATGTATAACTGCATCACTTTGTTGTGTAGCAGAAATCAACACCACCTTGTAAATCAACTATACTTCAATTAAAAAGAAGAAGCTAATATTAAACCAAAGAAGATGGATTTCCTTTTCCCTTTTATTTCAACAGACCTAGTGGAGGTCGGAAGTTCATGTAATCAGGGCTTCTTTAAAGAAATGACTCATCTTACTACTCACAGACTTACTACTTACAATATGCTTAAAATATGTTTGGGGGGAATAGGTGAGGGCTCTTGAAATGATAATAAAGTTAGACTCTAACTACATATCCAATGAGTGATTTAGATAAAGGGGAGATTTCTAATTGAAATATTCATAGAAACTGCAAAATCTCATCCTCCTGCTGCTTTATTAGCTGCCTTTATTCTTTGACACTCAACAGTCAGCTGTTTTACCCCCTTCTTTGTTCTTGTCCTTTGGCTTGTGTGTCTGAGCAGAAAACATCATTGGGACATAACCCAACTGTGTTCAGAAGCCCAGAAAATTCTAAGCAGCTAGAAGCTGGAGGTCAGGTTGATGAGAGCAGAGCCTCTGCGTTCACAGTGCACAGGAATCACCCGGGGATCTTGTTAAAATGCAGATTCTGATTCTCTCTAGGGCCGACGCCCTGCATCTCTCCTGATGCTTCAGTGTTGCTGGTCTGTAGACCACACTGCCAGCAAGTGCCAGGGCACTGTCAGGCTGGTGTAAACGACTGGCTTTAGACTGAGATGGGCTTGAGGTGGAATATCGAGCCTGTCAGTTATTAGGCAGTTGACCTTGGACGGTCAACCCCACCTGGGCTTCCCAGATGGCTCAGTGGGAAAGAATGTGCCTGCAATGCAGGACACACAGGCAGACACGAGTTCGATTCCCAGGTCGGGAAGATCCCCTAGAGAAGGGCATGGCAATCCATTCCAGTATTCTTGCCTGGAGAATCCCATGGACAGAGAATCTGGTGGGCCACAGTCCATGAGGTTGCATGAAATCACAACTGAAGCGACTTAGCACGCATGCGTGACCTTGGATAAGTTATTTAACCTCAGTTGAGAGGTTTCTTCTGTAACAGTAGCATCTTACTTCAGGGTTGTCTCTATCCACATGTTTGCCGGCATCTTTGAGAATGACTTTAATATACAAGTAAGAGTTTTCAGGGACTGTTTGGTATTACAAACTAATATTTAAGTTAATTAGAGTTGTGAATTCAGAACTTTAGGAGCTTGGACCCAGGAGGCAGAGGCTGTGCTTTGAGTCTGAGCTGTACCACTTAGTAGCTCCATCCGTGGACTACTGACCTGTCCTCATAGATAGCAACTCATTATTCAATCACTACCACAACCCTGTGTAGATGATATCATCACCACAGCTGGGTCTCAGTTTCCACACCTTTAAACTGGAATACTAACTGGGTGGTTGTGAGTTCATGTGTGAAAAGCACCCAGAGAATTCTTGGCATGTGAGAAAGCTTGCACAAGCTCTGTTCCTTAAGCCCTTGGGTTCAACTCATAAGTCTTAGCTTTCTGTTTATAAGCCCAGAAAGTTTAACAATTGTTTGTCAAATACCTAAATGTGGTATTGCCCATGGATTAGGAGTTTCCCCCTTACTCCCGAGCCATGCTTCTACACAGGCAGGTGTCCAGTGATTTACTCAGTTCTGACACTATCTCCCTGGAGATAGCATCAGATCTCACAGGTTAAGGGTTCACTTTCACAAGATTGCTCACCCCCTTCAGATGCTAGTCAGAAGTCTGAGTTATCACCTTCTGACTAATAGATCAGAGGTTCCTATGAGCCCCTCCTTGGGTTTGATTGATTTGTTAGAGGAGCTCACAGAACTAAGAGAAATGTTTTACTTACTAGATTACCAGTGTAGTATAAAAAGATACAACCCAAGAACAGCCTGGGGCTTCCCTGGTAGCTCAGATGGTAAAGAATCTGCCTGCAATGTGGGAGACCCTGCTTTATTCCCTGGATCAGGACGATTCCCCTGGAGGAGGGCATGCCAACCCACTCCGGTATTCTTGCCTGGAGAATCCCCATGGACAGAGGAGCCTGGAGGGCTACAATCCACGGGGTCGCAAAGAATCAGACACAACTGAGCGACTAATCAAGAACAGCTGATGGAGGAGTAGCACAGCAGAGGCACTGGCGTCCATGCCCTCCCCAGGAGAGCCACTCTTCACACGCTTACTGACCTGGTAGCTCTCCAAACCTCCTCCTCTTGTGCTTTTATGGAGGCTTTGTTACAGTCATGCGTGGGTGCTCAGTTGTGTCTGACTCTTTGTGACCCCGTGGACTGTAGCCCGCCAGGCTCCTCTTACCATGGGTTTTCCCAGGCAAGAATACTGGAGTGGGTTGCCATTTCCTTCTCCAGGGGATCTTCCCAACTCAGGGATTGAACCCACATCTCCTGCATTGGCAGGCGGATTCTTTACCACTGAGCTACCTAGAAAGCCAATGTTAAACAGGCAGGATTCATCAAATCATTCATGAGTAGTGAAGTTGCTCAGTCATGTGTGACTCTTTGCGATCCCATGGACTGTAGCCCACCAGGCTCCTCCGTCCATGGAATTTTCCAGACAAGAGTACTAGAGTGGGTTGCCATTTCCTTCTCCAGTGGATCTTCCTGACCCAGGGATCGAGCCTGCATCTCCTGCATTGCAGGTAGATGCTTTACCCTCTGAGCCATGGGATGGCGGGGGTAGGGGTGAGGTGGGGTGGGGGTGGGGAGGAAGCCTATGTGCTAATTGAACTCAAGCACCTCTTTCCTTCCTCTTAGCTTCCCAGCTGGCGCTAGTGGTAAAGAACCTGACTGCCAGTGCAGGAGACGTAAGAGATGCGAGTTCGATCCCTGGGTTGGGAAGATCCAGAGGAGGGCATGGCAACCCACTCCAGTATTCTTGCCTGGAGAAGTCTGTGGCTAGAGGAGCCCAGAGGGCTACAGTCCATGGGGTCGCAAAGAGTCAGACACGATTGAAGCAACTTAGGATGCTCGCATGCCCCTTTCCTGGGAGGTCAAATGTAGGATAAAAAATTTAAACCCTCTAATCACATGGTTGGCTCCTCTGTTGACTAACCCCAGCCTTAGGAGACCTATGGACATTCCAAAAGTCACCTCATTAACATGAAAGATGGCGCCTTTATACCAAACTTAGAAATGAAGACCAGATCAAATATATATGCTTCTTATTATAAACCTCAGCATCACAACAGCTTAATTTACTGTATATGCTCTCAATTGCATTTCTAAGTCCAGGATTTCTTTATTTTCTTTAAGGAATTCATTTATCTATACAACAAACCATATCAAGCACCTAAATATATCTCATGAATCTAAAACATTAAGCTTATAAATATGGAGAGTCTTAAGCAGTGGTGTATCTGTGGGGGCTGGTAAGTGTAGTCTGCTCTGGGTACAGGCAACAAAGAGGTGCATTATCCATAGAGAATTAAAAACAATAATAAAACCAATAAAATGTTTATTAGCCTTCTTTTTATTGCCCCTGTGATGGCATGCTAACAGTAACTGTGATGAAACACCCCTCTGGGCTGGGCTGGACCACACCTACTCTCTGTGCCTCTGGGTGTATCTATCCTCATCTTAATTTCTCTCTAGTGTTCCCAAACTACTTAAAATCTTAGACAAATTCTCTTTTGCTTTTCAGTGGAAAATAAATCTAGTTTCCCTAGGCTTACGTATTGATTACTATGCCATTAAATATTATAAATAATTAAAATATCAGATATTCAGTAACTTTCCCCCTGAACATTGCTCAGAGTATTAATACCATAGTTCTGATTTATATCACCATTTATACGGTTACTTACAAAATTTCCCAGGATCTTATAAGGCTGACCCAATAGTGAAACACGTCATAGTAACAGAACAGTGTAGTGAGTTATGATTATAGAATCTTGGTGCAGACTGCCTGGCTTTGAAGCTTGGCTCTGCTGTTATTAACTGTGTGACCCTGGGCTGGTTATATAACCTCTCTGTTTTGTCTTTTATAAAACGGCGATACTAATAGCAAGTAGTTCTGGGCTTCCCTGGTAGCTCAGCTGGTAAAGAATCCACCTGCAATGCGTAGACCTCAGTTTGATTCCTGGGTTGGGAAGATCCTCTGGAGAAGGGATAGGCTACCCCTAGTATTCTTGGGCTTCCCCTGTGGCTCAGCTAGTAAAGAATCTGCCTGCAGTGTGGGAGACCTGGGTTAGATCCCTGGGTCCGAAAGATCCCCTGGAGAAAGAAAGGGCTACCCATTCCAGTGTTCTCGAACACCACTGACTTTCACTTTCACTGCAAACTTGTTAGTATATGTTAAAAAGTGACTGATCTTTTAAATATGAGTTTATTTTTTGAATTCTCTTTTCATTTTATTGATTTATCTATTTTCAGACCAATACCATCCTGCCTGGATTTTTGTAGCTTGATATTAAGTCTTGAAATCAGGTTGTATGAATTCTCCAATGTCCTTTTTTGAAGCTGTTTTGGCTGTTCATTAGTGAAGCTATCTGGACCTGATGTTTTCATTGTAGGGAGGCTTTTGATTTTAAATTCAATTTCTTTAACAGATATTGGGCTATTCATGTTTTTTAAAAATTTTCTTATTGTGTCAGTTTTGGTAATTTGAATCTTTCTAATATTTTTTCCACTTAATATGGGTTGTCACATTTATTGTCATAAAACTTTTTACAACAATTCTCATCATCCTTTTGAAAAACATAGTTTTTGTAGTGTTGACCTGAAATAGACTGCCAGATGTATCTCTAGTGAAGGTGCGTTTATCCAGGGATCAGCAGAGAACTGCAATTTGGGGTCTGCAACCATGTGAGCAGCCTACAAGTCACCCCTCACTCCTTCCACCCCCAGTAAGGGAAGGAGAAGATCTTTACAGAGGGGAAATGAAGCTGGGAGGGCTGCAAACAAAAAGTCCCCTGGCTTTTCACGGCTGAGTCCTTGCCAGGAAAGACAGGAGTTTTTCTCCTTCCTGCTGGGCTCTGGCACCATCATCAGTTCAGTTCAGTTCAGTTCAGTTGCTCAGTCGTGTCCGACCCTTTGCGACCCCATGGACTGCAGCACGCCAGGCCTCCCTGTCCATAGCCAACTCCTGGAGTTTACTCAAACTCATGTCCATTGAGTCCGTGATACCATCCAACCATCTCATCCTCTGTCGTCCCCTTCTCCTCCTGCCTTCAATCTTTCCCAACATCAGGGTCTTTTCAGATGAGTCAGTTCTTTGCATCAGGTGGCCAAAGTATTGCAGTTTCAGTGTCAGCATCAGTCCTTCCAATGAACACCTAGGACTGATCTCCTTTAGGATGGACTGGTTGTATCTCCTTGCAGTCCAAGGAACTCTCAAGAGTCTTCTCCAACACCACAGTTCAAAAGCATCAATTCTGCGACGCTTAGTTCAGTTCAGTTGCTCAGTCGTGTCCGACTCTTTGCAACCCCATGAACTGCAGCACGCCAGGCCTCCCTGTCCATCACCAACTCTGCTCAGCTTTCTTTCAACTCTCACATCCATACATGACTACTGGAAAAATTATAGCTTTGACTAGATGGACCTTTGTTGGCAAAGGAATGTTTCTGCGTTTTTTTTTTTTTTTGGCTCACACCGTGTTTTAATTTTTTAAAATTGTTGTCAACATCTAAAAGTAATAAATTTCACAATAAAATGCAGATTTCTTGCTTTTTCTAGCAAACAGAAAGGTCGGGTAGCACTGGGGTGCCCCCTGGTGGTGTTTAGTCACGAGGCAGAGGAGCTGTTTGCAGGCGATTGCCCTGCAGCCTGGCTCATTTCATGCTTGGCCCTGGTAAGCTCTTTTTTTTTTTTTTTATTTTTAAACTTTACAAAATTGTATTAGTTTTGGCAAATATCAAAATGAATCCGCCACAGGTATACATGTGTTCCCCATCCTGAACCCTCCTCCCTCCTCCCCATACCATCCCTCTGGGTTGTCCCAGTGCACTAGCCCCAAGCATCCAGTATCATGCATTGAACCTGGACTGGCAACTCATTTCATACATGATATTTTACATGTTTCAATGCCATTCTCCCAAATCTTCCCACCCTCGCCCTCTCCCACAGAGTCCATAAGACTGTTCTATATATCAGTGTCTCTTTTGCTGTCTCGTACACAGGGTTATTGTTACCATCTTTCTAAATTCCATATATATGCGTTAGTATACTGTATTGGTGTTTTTCTTTCTGGCTAATATGCTGTCTAGGTTGGTCATAACTTTTCTTCCAAGGAGCAAGCATCTTTTAATTTCATGGCTGCAGTCACCATCTGCAGTGATTTTGGAGCCCCCCAAAATAAAGTCTGTCCTTGTTTCCCCATCTATTTGCCATGAAATGATGGGACCAGATGCCATGATCTTAGTTTTTTGAATGTTGAGCTTTATGCCAACTTTTTCACTCTCCTCTTTCACTGTCATCCAGAGGCTCTTTAGTTCTTCTTCACTTTCTGCCATCAGGGTAGTGTCGTCTGCATATCTGAGGTTATTGCTATTTCTTCCAGCAATCTTGATTCCAGCTTGTGCTCCATCCAGCCCAGCGTTTCTCATGATGTACTCTGCATATAAGTTAAGCAGGGTGAGGATGCTTTCCCGATTTGGAACAAGAGCTCCCCCTGCTGGTTTCCCAGCTCTGTTTGTTTGTGCTCAGTCGCTCAGTCCCAGCCTTTTACTCCATGGACAATAGTCCGTCAGGTTCCTTTGTCCATGGCAGGAATATTGGAGTGGGTTTCCATTTCTTCCTCCAGGGAATCTTCCCGACCCAGGGATCGAATATGTGTCTCTCATGTCTCCTGCATTGGCAGGCAAGCTCCTTACCACTAGTGCCACCTGGGACTCTATTTGAGGCTTGTATTACTAATTTTTTCTTTTTTTTAATAGTAGTTAGGCACCATTCTGAGTATTGGTAATTTGTGTTTTGTGTTTCCTTCTTCTTCTTGACTGACCTCACTAAGAATTTACAAATCTTGCTATCTTTAAAAAAACAAAACAACAAAACAAGGAACTCTGGGCTTCCCAAGTGGTGCTAGTGGTAGAATCTGCCTGTCAATGCAGGAGAAGCAAGAGATGCAGGTTTGATCCCTGGATCAGGAAGATCCTCTGGAGTAGGAAATGATAGCCCCCACTGCAGTATTCTTGCCTGGGAAATTCCATGGGCAGAGGAGCCTGGCGGACTCCAGTCCATGGGATCACAAAGAGTTGGACATGACTGAATGAGCACACACAAGTT
The DNA here is from genome assembly GCF_032452875.1 of Bos javanicus. Classification (NCBI taxonomy): domain Eukaryota; kingdom Metazoa; phylum Chordata; class Mammalia; order Artiodactyla; family Bovidae; genus Bos; species Bos javanicus. Next base: position 10,256,138 of record NC_083876.1, read on the forward strand.
GAAAGGGAATCTAAAAAAGAGTGGATATATGTGTATTTATAGCTGATTCAGTTTGCTGTAGAGCAGAAACCAACACAACAGTGTAAAGCAAATATACTCCAACAAAAATTAGAAAGAGAACCAAGTTTCCCTTTGTCTATTTTCTCTATTACTTATCTACTTCATTGGTGTAGTAATGTCTATTTTATCCTTATTAATTTCCTTCCTTTTATTTACTTTGGGCTTACGGTGCCTTTCTTTTCCTAGGTGTTTAAGTTGCAAGTTGAAATCATTGACTTTTAGGCATTTTGTGTTTCAAGTATAAGCAAATTAAGCTATAAATTTCCCTCTCAGAACTGTTTTAGCTGCATTTCACACATTTTCATATGTTTTGTTTTAGTTTTTGTTCAGTTCAAAACATTTTCTAATATGTATTGTGATTTCTTGGATCTGTAGGTCATTTAATAGCCTGTTTTCTGATTCTTGTGTTTCCTGTGGGCTCTTACTTTGCTTTCTGGGCAGTCTTCCTGTCTACTGTACTTCCAGTTACTTGTGCTTATATGAGATGAGTAGGGATGAGTGGGGGAAGCAGATGTAGGTGGTGAAAAAGTACAACCTTCCAGTTATGAAATGATTAAGTCCTGGGATGTAGTTCTCAGCATGATGACTAGTTAATGATATTGTATTTCATATTTGAAAGTGGCTGGGAGAGTGAATCTTGAAAGTGCTCATCACAAGAAAAAGAGTTTTGTAACTACATATAGTGACAGCTGTTAATTGGATTTATTATGGTGATAATTTTGCAATATGTACAAATATCAAGTAGAAAAAGAACTCTATTGAACCCTAAAATAAAAGAAGGTGAGGAAAGGCTGTTGCTCTGAGGATAATTATTAAACTGATTAGTCAATCCAAGTGAAGTATTGTTGGCTAGATATTGCTCTGTGATCTTCCTTACCAAAAACTTCTGGGGCTAGCCTCCCAGTGAGAGGTAGAGAATATGTTCCTGGAGCCTCGATTGTAAATGTTTCTGGTTTCTAGGGCTGAAGACACCTGCATCTTTCTCTGAGAAGGTATTTCCGTGGTCCATATTGTTGGCACACTGTTGGTCTCTAGTGTTATTTTTACTATGTGGTGAGACATGTTCTAATATGTTGAAGGGCCCAAGTCTTTACCTTCATTTCCTCAAGGGACAGAAATCCTGATTCGAGTCAAAGACAAAGTAGAGTCCCTAGCTGCCCCCTAGGACCGCCAGTGGGAGAGTGAGCTTCTGTGTCCAGCTGTGGATCCAGAGGCCAGAAGGCAGGATGCTCAGCCTCTGTGTCATATGGGCCCTTGGGCCTCTGTCATCTAAGTCCAGGAAACAGTTGTCTGAGGGTGGTAGACTTGCTGGAAGATTCTGCTATAAACACTTGTGAGAATTTCAACAGGATAGGAGCAGTGGGTCTCTGTCACCGTCTCTTCTCTACATGACTGTCATGAGCAGGCTACCAACAACAGCCAAGAATGAGAGCTAACAGTTACTAGCCCTTTCTATGCACAGGGGCTGGGCTAAGTCATCCATATCTTACTTAAATCACACATAGCCCATAACTAAATCCTGTTGTTATCAGTCTCTTTACACTTAGAAATTCAGTGACTTGCCTCAGGTCTTATAAGGACCCCTTCAACAGACATGGGCTTTCCATATGCCGGGATAATCCCATGCACAGAGGAACCTGGTGGGCTACAGTCCGTGGGTTCACAAAGAGGTGGACACGACTGAGCGACTGAGCATGCACTTACGCACACATTGCAGGTATGTTTGCATCCAATTTGTTTGTCTGTTCAGTTGCCAAGTTGTGTTCAACTCTTTGCAACCCCATGGACTGGAGTATGCCAGGCCTCACTGTCCCTCACCATCTCCCAGAGTTTGCCCAAGTTCTTGTTCATTGAAATGGTGATGCCATCCGACCATCTCATCCTCTGTTGTCCCCTTCTCCTTCTGCCTTCAATCTTTCCCAGCATCAGGGTCTTTTCTAATGAGCTGGTTCTTCGCATCAGGTAGCCACAGTATTGGAGCTTCAGCTTCAGCGTCAGTCCTTCCAATGAATATTCAGGACTGATTTCCTTTAGGATGGACTGGTTGGATCTCCTTGCAGTTCAAGTGACTCTCAAGAGTCTTCTCCAGCACCACAGTTCAAAAGTATCAATTCTTTGGCATTCAGTCTTCCTTATGGTCCAGCTCTCACATCTGTACATGACTACTGGAAAGACCATAGAATACATAATTTGCACCCAATACAGTTTATCAAAAGGAAGAGACTTTCCTCCCCTTCCTGGGCATCTGGTCACTTTCTGTATTAGAGCCGACTTGGTTCTGGGGCAATTGGAACTCAATATATTTTGAAAACATAGAATATTCAATAGAATAAGCATCATGATGATGAAGAATCTTCTTCAGCTTGTGTGGCATCAGTTGCACTGCAAAATACAGGATGCAGAGAAACCCAGGGTTTTCCCCACCAGCTGCCAATTGATGGATGAAGAGCAGGCGCATCTCCAAACTCGCTGCATGCTAATCTCAGAGTCCATCAGTTTGAATTTATTCCCTGAAGAGTAACTCCAGGCTTCAGAATTCATTCTTATTCTGGAGGGGAAATTTCCATATCCTGCATTAATAATCATAGAAATTCAGTAGCAATGTCACTAAGAACCCTTAGAAGATTATTCTGTTCTCTCATATAGAGACAAGTCGATAATGAACTGAAAAATAAGACCTTGGAAAATAAAAAATTGCAGCATAAATCTTGTCATTCAAACATTTTTGATATGATGACTCTAATGATGTATCTCCTAAACATTTATTATGATATTAAATAGACAAGAGAGATGCTGGTGAGGAAGAGCCAGTCTATGTGCTCCAGTTTTCTCCTTTAACAGCGGACTCCAGAATGGAGGGCTGGCTTCACGGTGCCAGTGATTGCATCAGACCCCAAACTTCAATGGTCCCCAAACTTTAATGTTCTGCTGTCATCATCAGGAAATTCTTAATACTTTTATCCCTGAGCTTGTTTTTTGTCAGGTGGGTCTGGGCCCACCCACATGCAGTATTGATGATGCCCAGGAACATGGAATTCCAGGGAGCATGGAATTCAAGTACGTGGGGCGTTGGGAGTTGGAGGAGGACCTGGTATGCACAGGGCTGAGCACATGGAGATGCTGCCCATATGGAGATGGAGAGGCTGCATTTCCCTGTGAGCCAGAACTTGCTTCAAGCCCAGAAGGGAGGCGCTAGCATTATAAATGTTACCATCGAGGGTTCTTGACCTTCCCCAATTAACAGAAATTGATTAGAGGTCAGACAAGAAATTCAGGCAAGGGTCTTTTGGGACCTCTGCTACAGCAGGGAGGAGCAATAACAAGCAACAGGTTCCATTACTTCCTTGCTCCCTTAGGTAGGGCAAGCTTGTTCCTTGCATGGGGTGAGGGTAGGGAGGTGTCCAGAGGTTGAGCCGGAGGGGTGGCTTATGTGTTTTGCCCACCGCGTAGGTGGTGGTGTGTCCAGGGGGCATGCTCAGTACGCTCGCTGCTTTTGTTCCTGACACCCTACATTTGCTCCAGGCTCCTCGAAAGTGGCAGGTGGCTTTTTTCCCTCTCTTTGTAGCTTTTGTCCAGAATTTGCCCTAACTGCGCGTGCACGCAGTTGCTTTTGGTCCCATACAATTTCTTTTGCATTTGGTTTCTCAAGAAGAGGTGTGTCCAGGTGCAAGCACTGAGCAGAAGATCCCAAGGCGCAGACTTGTCTCATAAGTACGTGGATGACCAATAAACCCAAGCACATCCTTTTCCCCTCACGTCACTTCCTTATGTTAGCCAACCACTCACGGTGATACCAGTGACATTACGGAAAAGGAAAGACTGGGCAACCCACACTTCCTTTCCTTTCGGTGTCCTTACTCAACAGCCAGCTAAAGGTAGAGAGTGTTGGTAGAATATATGCATATTAAGAAGTGAAACAACACAGTTAACTTTTGTGTGGCATTTCCACTGTTTTGGTAAGAACAAAATACATATGCATGCATGAGCTACAAAATATGAGTTGTGTACTTTCAGTGATTCAGCATTTGAGTTAAATGCTTTTCTATTTGCATTTAAAAGGGCATCGTATGATATAAAGATAAATAGCAAAACATATGCCAGTAATCTAAAAAATTTAATTTACTTACAGTGACATTACACAGCTTATATAAAACACCATGAAAAATCAAGAGAACATGCCGGAGGGAAAAGCTTTATGTTTTAGTACATTTCACGACACATTACCCGTGCTTTTTGAACAAGGGACCCTCATTTTCATTTTGCACTGGGCCCTGCCTGGATGAGCCCTCTCTGCAGCCTTCAGAAAATGGCCAGTTTCCTGTTCAGCTGGCCATTTTTACCTTTCTCTAGTAGCTTGTCCCTGGCTCTCTATAGGTGGAGACTTGCACTGTGGCACTGGAAACATGAAAGTCTAATCACAAAGAACAAATCTGACTCCATATTGAATCTGTTTCTTTCTCTTTAACTTTTGCCTTTTATTGCTTTTGCTACAAGTTAAGAATATTGCCTACAGCCTGAAATATACAGGGTAGTCCATTCTGAAGGCTCTGACCTTTAAAAGTATAACAGGTTCTCATTCATATAGAGATACAAAGTTGCAGAACAGAGACTGACCTTTGTCTTGGAAGTTTACAGAAACATCCTGAGCTAATCTATGTGGCCAGCCTAAGAACAAAGGATTCTTGTGCCAAGAAGTTTGCAACAACCAACCAGGGTCCTCCCTCACCCGACCCTTGAAAATGCTTTGCTGAAAAAGCGACTCTCAGAAGGGTTCCGGAGTTGGGGTTTTAAGGGGCAGAGTCCCTTGGACCGCAAGGAGATCCGACCAGTCCATCCTAAAGGAGATCAGTCCTGAGTGTTCATTGGAAGGACTGATGTTGAAGCTGAAACTCCAATACTTTGGCCACCTGATGTGAAGAGCTGATTCATTTGAAAAGACCCTGATGTTGGGAAAGATTGAAGGCAGGAGGAGAAGGGGATGACAGAGGATGACATGGTTGGATGGCATCACTGACTCAATGGACATGAGTTTGAGTAAACTCCAGGAGAAGGTGATGGACAGGGAGGCCTGGCATGCTGCAGTTCATGGGGACTTAACCACTGAACCTCTATGGAAGTCCCAGAATCTCTTGTTCTTAATTCCCAAAACAACGTTTTCAGCATTTCAGGATAAAGTATATTTTCTGTGTTTCTTTTTCTATATACACTTTTAATGAGATTAGGGAAGTTCCCTTCTACTCCTAGTTTGGAAAAGGGGTTTATTTTTAATCTTTAATTTTTATCTTGTGAAAAATGAAATAACTGTATTTGCATCTTCTCCATTCTTTTTTCTTTTGCTCCACCACCCTTTATATGATAATATGTCTACCTTTATATAAAACACACATGCATTTTCCTATTGGATTTATATATTTAATTGCTATTTTTATCCATTTCTGTGAAAGATAAGGAGTTCAATGTACCACTTTATCTCTCACTGTTCAGTTCTGTTCTTCCTAAATGTTATTAATTACATCATGGCCATATTGTCTATAGCATTTAGATTCTGTTCTTCAACTATAATGCCTACATTTGTTTTAGTTTGATTCCTTGAGTTAGAGTCAGGATTTACTGCTAGTCTGTCCTTTGTAGTTTTGTTATCCTCTTTTGCTTGGCTAAAAGATGTCCTCTAAAAATTTCTTCAAGAGATGTTCACGGCAGCAATATTCTCTGGGATAGTTTTCAGTTTATACTTGAATAAAATTTGCTGGGTATAAATTCTTAGGTCATATATCCTTAGGTCCATATATTCTTTCTTTTTGGACTTTGGACTATTGTACTATTTTTTAGGGTCCCAGGTCAAAGGATTTTTTTTTCCTTTAGTAGATGAATGTTTTGCCTGGAGGTCCACATAACTCTTTCATTATTTCTGAAGTTCAATCACAGTTTCAGGAAATGTCACAGTGTTAATGGGTTTGTTTCATTTTTTTAAATTCAAGGAACATGGCACAGCGTTTCAGGTGCAGGTTCAAATCTAGCTTTTGTTTTTGAAAAATGTCGTGAATTATATCTTTCCTGTTCTATTGTGTGTGGGCGTGCTAACTTGCTTCAGTTGTGTCTGACTCTTCAATCCCGTGGACTGTAGCCCTCCAGGCTTCTCTGTCCGTGGGATTCTCCAGGGGATCTTTTCCACCCAGGGATGGAACATGTGTTCCGTCCTGCATTGGCAGGTGGGTTCTTTACCACTTGCAACACCTAAGCCCCCTGTTCTATTATTTCAGTTAAATTTTGGTTTTGGTGGTGGTGGGCAAGAGATAACTATGTTAGATCTCCTTTTAAAATCTTTATCCCTGGTAGCTCAGATAGTAAAGAATATGCCTGCAATGTGGGGGACCTGGGTTTTATTTTTTATCAAATGGTGACACTAATAGAAAGTAGTTTCCTTATAAGGTGACTAAATAAATTATGGGCTTTCCTGGTAGCTCAGCTGGTAAAGAATCCACCTGCAATGCAGGAGACCCTGGTTTGATTCCTGGGTGGGGAAGATACCCTGGAGAAGGGATAGGCTACCCATTCCAGTATTCTTGGGATTCCCCAGGTGGCTCAGCTGGTAAAGAATCCTCCTGCAATGCAGGGGACCTGGGTTCGATCCCTGGGTTGGGAAGATTTGCTGGAGAAGGGAAAGGCTACTCACTCCAGTATTCTGGCCTGGAGAATTCCATGGACTATGGAATAGTCCATGGGGTTGCAAAGAGTCGGACATGACTGAGCAACTTTCACTTCATGTTTATTATTTTAGCTACTATTATTTTTGGCTCTTTATTATCATTTTACTTGTTGTGTTTCTCAGTCCTGTCTTCTGTGTCCCTTTTGCTGATTTTCCTGGTGTCTGTTATCTTTGGGACTGCTCTCAGTGTGGCCTTCACTTTGGTAATGATTTTGTTTTTCTCGTCTTTCCCAGATACTGCTACTCCTGGTGTCGTGTTTCCAGGCTTCATTGGAGTCCTGCCTCTACTCTGAGCTTCACTTTTATCCTGGCAGCTGCTTCTCAATACATTTATGAATTCATGTTGATATATTGGCTCACAACCTCATCTGTCTCATGGCGACATTTTCATGGTGCCATGCTTTGGGAGCTCTCCTTATGTTACAGCTTTATAAGTGTGAATTATTTTGATTTTGATTTCTCTCTTCCTGATTGATACTGGCAGCTGCAATCTCCTCTGCTGGGGTGTCACACCCCTGTCCTGTCTCACTGACTTGCTATGTCTTACACTTGCAGACCATTTATATGAGTGTTTACTCATTCCCGCCTTCTCTAATTTTCCCTTGTGCCGAATCAGGTCCAGGGAAGCTCCCGCCACTCTCACAGGCACACCCTTCCTGCTGACAGTGCCCATCAAATGGTACCACTTGACAAAATCATGCTTTCTGCTAGGCTTTGAGCTCTGTGGCCACGGCTCTCCTCTCTCAGCATCCTCCAGAACCCATCCTGACTCTCGTGCATCTGACTGCTCTTCAACACTAGAGTTTCCGTGAAGATTGAATTTACATTTCTGACTTAGAGAACAAACTTATGGTTGCCTGGGGAGGAGAGGGGGAAGGATGGAGAGAAGGGAGAGTTAAGGAGTTTGAGATTTGCATGTACACATTGCTATATTTAAAATGGATAACCAGCTAGGTCTTATTATGCAACAGAGGGAACTCTGGCCAATATTGTGTGGCAGCCTGGGTGGGAGGGGAGTTTGGGGGAGAGCAGGTACATGTACATGTATGGCTGAGTCCCTCTGCTATCCATCTGAAACTATCACAGCACTGTTAACGGGCTATACCCCAATGTGTGTATATGCTTAGTTGCTCAGTTGTGTCCGACTCTTTCGAGTCTATGGGTCGAGTCTATGAGCCTGCCAGGCTCCTCCGTCCATGGGATTCTACAGGCGGGAATACTGGAGTGGGTTGCCATTGCCTTCTCTGGGGATCTTCCCGACCCAGGAATCGAACCCGGGTCTCCTGCACTGCAGGCAGACTTTTACTGACTGAGCTACGAGGCAAACTCTATACCCCAATGCAAAATAAAACGTTTGAAAAAAGAATGTGCATTTCTGTCTCTTATCCTCCTTGTTGCTTCTACATGATAATTTAGAGAAGAACTGCTACCCTGACTTGGCTATTTAAAACTGTTTACAGACTTCTTATTTTGCTATTTTGCTATTTTGCTATTGGATGGCCTCATCCTGGGCCCGTCTCCCACTCCACCCCACCTTCCAGGCTGGCCTGCATTGTTGTGGTTCAGGAAAGATGCACCCTCAGCCCCTTGCCACCTGGGTAGCCTATACTGCTTGCTGGATGAGGCTCTGAAGAGTGCCTGCGGGTATTAATCACTAACGACGGGTGGAACTTTGCCCTTTAAAAGAAAGGAAAATGTGTCAGTACTTTTAGTCACTCTTGAGAAATCTAATTAGATTTTGAAACTAGTCCTATGGGATCTGAAAGCTCTGTATTTTTATATTAACAACAGAAGAGTTTGCCACTATCTCCTTGAGAAACGGCAAATCAATGTTCAATTCTGGGCTCACTTCATCTAGAAGCTCTTCAGGCATTTCCTGCTCTCAGGTATGACATTCTGGCTGCAAGACTCATAGTGGTTCTTTAGTAATTTTCTTATGTGAATGCACAGCAGTGGTTTCCTAAACTGAGACTAATACAATCAAGACTAGTTTTACTCTCTCTGTATATAACCAAAGTCTAAGTGAAAAAAGAAAGAAAAGGAGTGTTGCACAGGGGTGCTGTCAGCTCAGTGCTGTGGGAGGGACATGGCCAGGCTGATAGGACTGTAGTCCCTGTTTCTTTGTGCCTTGGTGGTCTGCATGTCTTAGAGGAGACAGGACAGGAAAGAGCCAGGGTGCCTCTTGCACATGGAGGAGGGCACGATGCAGCGATCTTAGGCTCTGGGGTCAGGGTGCCTGGCTTCTAGCCCTGACACAGCCAGCAATAAAAGTGTGATTTGGGAGTAAGTTCTTAATTCTTCTGTGGAGTAGAAATGGCAACCCGCTCCAATATTCTTGCCTGGGAAATTCCATGGGTGGAGGAGCCTGGTGGGCTACCTTCCATGGGATTGCAAAGAGTTGGACCACAGTTGAGTGACTGAGCACACAACTCTTCTGTACCTTGCTTTCTTCTTCTGCAAAAAAGGGAATAAAGATGCTAATAATACTACCTCATCAGGTGTTCTGAGGAGTAAAGTAGGTAATGTACAAAAAGTGTCTGTCAAGTAATATGTAGTGCATACACAATGTTAATCTCATTACAGAGCAGGATGTTAGCTTTTTAATGAAACCCCAGTGGGAAGGGTCAGGTCTTGCTTGTGGCACACGGGTTCTCTAGTTGTGCTGCGTGGGTTCAGTAGCTGTAGCACGTGGGCTTAGTTGCCTCACGGCACGTGGGATCCCAGCTCCCTGACCAGAGATCAAACCCACATCCCTTGCATTGTACGGCAGATTCCTAGCCACTGGACCACCAGGGAAGTCCCCAGAAGGTCGATTCTTGATACTGAGACCCTAGAGCTGACTGCAGGTGAGAGGACTTTCAGGGGCAGGCACGGCAGCTGCATATCATGTCCCCTGGCTGTGGTCAGGGCTTATCTCTCTACGCTGGCCAGTGTCTGGGGGCTCAGGCAGCTGCCACCCCAGCAGCAAAAAATGCAGCTGCACCATCACTGGCGTGACTCTTGTAGTTTATGCAGCACTTTGATGTGCACTTTCCTCTTTGCCGCTTTAACAACCCTGTGAGGATAGGTTGTCATTCCCACTTCATGAGACCTCAGCTAAATGACTCACCCATGGTTATGCCCCTGCAGAGATGCAGAAGCCATACTCAGACCCAAGTCTTGGCCGTGGAGGTATCTGGAGATTGGCCACAACAGTCTCTCAAACAGAATTTCCAGCAAGCTCCTCAAATCTCAGGCTCTGTAAGAATGAACAACAGGACCGTCAACATAATGGATTCCTAGACCCATAGCTGGAGATCTGAGGTCAGGAAGGGATCCCTTAGAGCAAGGGATCTGTCAGCATCTTCCAGGCCCCATCTGAACTGAACTACATTTGGCTACCATTCCCTTAAGATGGGGTGAGTAAGACAGACACAGTCAGTGCTTTTGGGGGACAATCCCCTGCCACCGTGTCACCAGGCTGGCACCCCCATCCTGCCCCTTCTGTGGTTTTGCTTGCATGCAGCTTGTACATATCCCCTTATTTATCATCAGCACAGTCTGGGGAGACATCTGATTCTGTGCTTATGAAAGTTCTCTGTTCGACTGTGTCAGTTGCTTGGTTGTGTCCGACTCTTTGCAACCCCATAGGCTGTGGCCCATCAGGCTCCTCTGTCCATGGGATTCTCCAGGCAAGAATACTGGAGTAGGTTGCTGTTCCCTTCTCCAGGGGATCTTCCTGACCCAGGGATTGAACTTGGGTCTCCTGCATTGCAGGCGGATTGTTTACTGTCTGAGCCACCAGGGAAGCCCCGTATTCAACTGACCCAGCTGCATCAAAATTGCATCAAAATCCTGTGGACTTAAAACAGGCCCAAGTGTGCTCACTTGTGACACTTGCCTTGCACAGCACCATCCTTTCTTCCCAGGCACAGCGCAGAATATCTCCCCACAGCATCTTGGGTGACAAATGCCATGACCGTATGTTCAGTCCTTGACTTATTCCTTATCAAATGCTTTTGCTTATCTGTATTACTGGATTCTCAGATCGATCTGGTAAAGTGGAGAGAAGGATTAGTCATTTGTTTACAGAGAGGAGGCAGAAGCTGAGGGAAGCTTGACTGCTATTACCCAGCCGGTCCATGGAGGAGCAGGAAGCAGAGCCCTTTCCCTCTGGCTCCTGGTGCAGGGCTATTCTGGGGACATCAGTTGCAAAACAGACCAGGGAGCACCCATCAAAGTTGCAGAGACTGGAGCCTGCTGGACCTGAACTGGCTCCACACCATCAGCATGCAGCTTCCGTCTCCTTTCTGTAGTGGTACCAGTGGATGACCACTCTGCCCAGTCCCCAGAGCTATGTTCTGAGTATGGATGGTGGCAAGCTGAGTGCGTTGTAAGGTGAGAGCAGCAGGTTTGCCAGGCCCATTTAGCCTTGAGGAAATGAGCACCTTTAATTTTGTCTATGGGATGGGCCTTACAGGGAAACACATGCATTTATGAAAAGAGACCCAGCCTGGCAGCTGAACACCTTTGAAGTCAACCAAGAAAACTCATCTCGAGAAGGACTAGGGCTTCTAGCAGAGAGAGATGAAACATCAGGGTCTGTTCCTAGTGTTCTTTTCCTTAGCAGTTTTGACCTTTCTTTCCCAAAATAACAGTTAATTACCTGTATTGCTCTGAAGGTAAGTTAATTCCTTCTTGGCTCCACTTGATTATTTTTATTGGTGTACCTCTTTGTTTGAACACACAAGGCTGTGTGAATTGGTTAGCAACACACAGTTGTGAATGGGTAGATTCATTAGGGAATTGAAAGATTCGGTCCCAGGGCAAATGATGTCCAGAGCTGGGGGGAAGCCCTGTTTGAATATTTACTTTACCCACGCCCTCAACAGCAGCTGGGGATGGAGGGCATGTAAATCACCAGCTTCAGATGTGGCTTCACAGAGAACAAAGAAGTTTTATGAAAATCAATAGAGTGACTACAATTACCAAGTACATTACTTGAAAGATATTAGGAACCATAAATCAAACATGTCAGCTGGAAAATAATGATAGCTTTCTGTGTAAATGAGAAAGCACAATATCAGTTGAGGAAGTGGCCAGGTTCTCATTCTAAGGTTTCTTAGGAAAATATTAATAAAGTAGTTGCTGTTTGCTTTTTTTTTTTTCCATTACTTTTGAAGCGGTTTGTCACAGTCTAACAAAATATGCAATTCTGTAATCACTGACAGATAGTTGGAAGGGAGAAGAAATCCAGTCATGCTGAAAGGTTTGGCTGAAATTGTCTCCACTCGGGTAGCAGAGATGGGTCTGGCTGGGGAGCCTTACTCAACGCCTAGGGCACCCCGGCAGCTTAACAGAGTGCAGGCTGGGCCAGAGCTGCTGCAGGGCAAGTGCCTGACGTGCTAATTAACTTGGCTCTGGGGGTGGCAAGGTTGCAGAGTCTGTAGAAAACCTCCGGTCCAAGCGTCCTCATGATGAGTGCCCACAGCCCTCTTGCCTCTCCCAGGGACACCCCCACGCTCAGACCCTCGAGTCCCTCTCTCCCTTCCCTGTCTGACCGGTCAGAATTTTTGGCTTGTGGTTGAGCCTCATTGCAACCATGTGGCGGAGTCTCAAGAATTTGAAGGTCGTCTTCTTTGAGGTGAGTCTCCTTAGGTTCTCCAGCTGTTCGTGAGCTTTCACAGTTTCCAACCCCCCACTCCTGGAAGGCTGGCAGCCAGTGTGGAATATCGTCGTCAGCCTGACTTGTACAGAGTGCGGTGGGACTAGCAACTTTCTCATTCCTGGTATTTCATTTTGTGTGGACAATGAACAACTTCAGGGTCTAAAGCTATCTTATAATAACCTACAATAGAAAAGAATCTGAAAAAGAAGATATTTGTATATCTCATTTTGCTGTACAGCTGCAATTAACACATCATTGCAAAACAACTCTATTTTGGGCCTACTGTACAGCACAGGGAGCCATATTAAATATCCTGAGATAAACTGTAATGAAAAAAATATAAAAAGAAGGTATATACGTGTGTAACTGAGTCACTTTTCTATACAGTAAAAGTTAACACAGCATTGCAAATCAATTATACTTCACTAAAGAAAGAAATTAAGAGAAAGAATTACAATGGAACTCTTGTCAAAAACAAGGAAGCGAGAAAGAAGTGCTTCCGGGTCGCCGCCGGCTGCCGCCTCCCGGCGCGTCTAGGAGCCATGTCCACCTTGTTCCCCTCACTGTTGCCCCGTGTGACTGAGACACTGTGGTTTAATCTGGATCGACCCTGTGTGGAGGAGACAGAGCTGCAGCAGCAAGAACAGCAGCATCAGGCCTGGCTCCAGAGCATTGCAGAGAAAGACAACCTGGTACCCATTGGCAAGCCGGCCTCAGAGCACTATGACGACGAGGAAGAGGAAGATGAAGATGACGACGAGGACAGTGAAGAGGACTCAGAGGATGACGAGGACATGCAGGACATGGATGAGATGAATGACTACAATGAGTCACCTGATGACGGAGAGGTCAATGAGGTGGACATGGAAGGCAACGAACAGGATCAGGACCAGTGGATGATCTAGGTAGACAAGAAAGGGTGGTCTCAAGAAAGGGGGTCCAAGGACCGCCCTGGACCCCCTGCAGAACCAGCTGATCACCCACCCCCATGCCCCACCCCAGTGCCTGAATCCTCATCCTCGGGCACTTCCTCAGCTGCTGCCAGGACCTGATCTTCTTGGTCCCTCCCAGGCCATAAGTCTGCCCTTGAATCCCCCGGGCCTAAGCCCAGCCCCCTCCCTTCTAGCCAGCACGTCACCCATTGTTTGTCAGATTTAGTTTCTTTCTAACTTTCTTTAATAAACACACAGGACTGATTCCCCCCCGCCCCCCCCCCAAAAAAAAACAAACAAGCAAGAAAACTTGGAGTGGGATCTTTAAATATTAAAAGAAAAAAAAATCTTGCTAACCTAGATTTACATAATCAGCAAAATTTCCCTTTAAAAGTGAAAAGGGTAATTTAAAATTGCCTTTTGAAAGATATTTTTTCAAATAAAAAAATAAGACAATAACTATATTTCAATAAAAATTAAAAATCAAAGCCTACAAGTGATGACTGATGAAATGACACTGATTTTCTCAGTATTTGTTGAGGTCTCATATGTGTCAGGAACAGTGCTGGGCGCACATACATCTTCCTGGCAGAAATCTGTGGTATGAGAGAGCAGATGACACTAAATGTGGCTCGTTGGGAACTGGCATGAGAACGCGTGTGGCAGAGGGAATCCAGGGCTGGATTCAGACAGAGGAGCGGCGCCTCCGGCTGCGGGGGCAGTGGTGATGGGGTGATGGGCTTGAGGAGGATGGCGGGGCGGCTTCAGGGAAGACGCAGCGAGTCTGGCTGCTGGTGGGTGGCGGGAGGCGGGGGACTAGCAGGCAGGAGAGAAAAGTGAACACCTCCGAGCACCTGGGTGTTGGGCATTGGGGGTCTGGCAATGGAGGTGGAAGGAGGGGGCTGAGGGGAGCCTGATGCTATCCTTGCCAGAGGCTTTGGGTTTTGCTCTGAGTGCAAAGGGAAAGCGCTGGGCACTCTGCTGACCAGGTGTGGGAACCTCCAGGGGAGCAGGGGTGGAGACCTGCCAGACCCCGGCACCTGCCCAGCAGGGACCACAGGATACCAAAGGCAGACTTGGGCCTGAGTGAGTGGCTGCCGAGGAGCCTCTACACAGCTCTATATGGTAATACAGGTTGCTTTGGGTGCTGAGTCTGCTGGGCACATGAAAGGGTGTGACTGTCTCTAGGTCCATCCATGTGTCTGCAAATGGCACAATTTCATTCCTTTTTTTTTGGTCAGAGTTGTATTCCAGGGCTTCCCTGGTGGCTCAGCAGTAAAGAACTCACCTGCCAATGCAGGAGATGCTGGATCAATACCTGGGTGGATCTCTGGGGTCGGGAAGATCCCCTCAGGGAAGGAAATGGCAGCCCATTCCAGTATTCTTGCCTGGGAAATCCCGTGGACAGAGGAGCCTGGCGGGCTACAGTCCATGGGATCACAAAGAGATGAACATGATTTCGCTACTCAATAACAACAAGGACATTCAATTGCATATGTGGACCACATCGTCTTTGTTCACTCATCTGTTGATGGACACTTAGGTTGGACCTACAGACTGTCATACACAGTGAAGCCAGAAAGAGAAAAACAAATATTGTACATGAATGCATATATGTGGAGTTTAGAAAAATGGCACTGATGAATCTATTTGCAAGGCAGAAACAGAGACACAGATGTAGAGAACAATTATATGGATACCAAGGGGGGAAGTGACGGTGGGAAAGACTGGCAGTTTGGGATTGACATATATACAGTGCTTGGTGTGAAACAGATAACCAGTGAGAACATATTGTACAGCACAGGGAACTCTGCTCAGTGCTCTTGGTGACAAAGAAGGGTACATGTACATGTGCAGCTGATTCACTTTGCCGTACAGCAGAAACTAACACAACATTGTAAAGCAACTAAACTCCAATAAAAAAATGAGGGGCATAGGCCCACAGCTCTGTGGTCCTGGAGCCCTGTGGTTTTCTCCTTACAAGAGCTGCTAAGACATGATACTTCTGGTCTACCTCCACCAGATAAAAGGCAAGTGGTAGAGACTGTGTCCACCCACATTCAAGGGATATCATCTATTTTGTTTGCCTTGCTTGTTGAAATAAATCAAAGGAGACATAAGCAATTTTGACCTGAATACAAGTCCTCATTCTTGCCTGTTTACGGCTCTGACGTGACTCTCTAGTGTAGCCTAATGCAGAAGGGAGGTGACATCTGAATTTCCTGGGCTGGAGGCTGGGAATTGGCAGTGGCGTCTCTCCATGAGAGTGTGTTATTGTCCAGCAGCAAGCAGTGGCCCAGGTGTAGGTGGGAAGAATGTTGAGGGTTTCTGGATGGCAGGGAAGGATCAGGGGAGCAAAGCAGTAGAGAATATTGATGAATGTGTGTGCTTAGTCAACCAGTCATGTCTGACTCTGCAGCTCATGGATTGTAGCCCGCCAGGCTCTTCTGTCCATGGGGATTCTCCAGGCAAGAATACTGGAGTGGGTTGCCATACTCTCCTCCAGGGGACCTTCCCAACCAGAGATCGAACCCAGGTCTCCCACATTGCAGGTGGATTCTTTACCATCTGAGCCACCAGGGAAGCCCAAGAATAATGGAGTGGGTAGCCTATCCTTCTCCAGGCAAACTTCCTGACCCAGGAATTGAACCAGGGTCTCCTGCATTGCAGGCAGATTCCTTACCAGCTGAGCTACCCAGGAAGCCCAAAGCAAGGGTAGTGGTTGAAAAAAACCAGGGCTGTAAAGACCTACTCACTTCCCAACCCCTGAAACTCGTGAATATTACTGTATATGTTGAAAGGTGTGGTTACATTAACAGTTTTGAAAGGAGATGCTTATCCTGGCTTATCCAGGTGGGCCCTGAGTGTCTTCACACATATCCTTTTAAGAGAGGGGTTGAGGAGACCTGAAACACACAGAGGGAGAAGGCAGTGTGGAGATGGAGGCTGAGACTGGAGTGATGTGACCACAAGCCAAGGAGGCCTGGCACCTCCTGACCATCAGCAAGGGGCTCTGAGTCATTCTGTCTCAGGTCCCTCAAGGGGGTCTGGCCCTGGGGTGCCTGGATTCAGACTGTTGCTTCCAGACCCACGAGAGAATAAGTTTCTGTCCTTAGCCTCCATCTTTGTGGTATTTTGTTGCAGTGGCAACAGGAATCTGATACCGTGAGACAGTGGTTAAAGTAGGGAGTGTGAAGCCTGGATGAGGTAGAGGGGATGGTGCAGACAACGAGATGTGCTCTAGTGGAGAAGATGGAGGTCTTAGTGGGCCCCGGGGTGAGGAGAGATGGTTGTAGTCGAGAAGCGTCTACATTTCAGGGAGGGAGCCCCGCAGCCTCGTGGTGGCGGTCCATGTAGTCCTATTAGTGGAAGATGCTCTGAGATGCGTGGGAGAAGGTAGAGGAAGTGAGTCCAGGGTTCTGACTGGGCGCGCGTGCTCCCTGCAATAACTCAGGGTAATGGCAGGCTGTGAGGAAGGTGGAAGACAGTATCGGGCTCCAAAGTCCTCAGGGAATCAAGAGACAGTGAAGGGAGGTAGCAAGTCAGGGCGGGAGGATGGAGAGAGTTCCGGGTGGTAGAGCAGAAAGGCAGGCCCCTCAGAGGAAGCTCTGAAGAACTGTATTCAGGAGAGAAGAATCGTGGTCTGGCAGAGAGACTGGAGCAAAGAAAATGCCACCTGTGTTCTGAGCACAGGCATGTGGGATGTTGGAAAGAGAGCAGCTTGTTCTCAAGGGAGCTCCTGGGGCAGGGGACTGGACATAAAGGTGTAAAGGGCACATTCCTGGGTCTCTAAGCCTATTTCTTCTTTTTTGTCTTTCTGCCCGTTACCCTCCCCCTTGCCCACCATCTAGATTCATCCACCCTCCCTCTGGGAACTCCTTACTCAGACACAAGATTTCTCTGTTTTCTTTCCTTCTTCATCTAGTGACCCACTCTGCACAGGAATATGATTAGCCCATCAATACTTGTTCTTACTGATAATCTACACTGGTTCTAAGGATCCTGGCGTCTTTTCCTCAACCTTCCCAAACCATCCTTTTGAGAATTATTAATCTGAGAATCCAGTTGCAGTTTATCAGATGAATGTCTATGGTTTATAGAATTTCTAGTTTTGGCAACAATAAACAGTTTTTGCCCATCTTCAGGCATCGAGCTCAGGCGGGGGGTCAGGGACCTCTGTGGGTCTTCCTGTGTTTGGGACATAGTTCATCAATACCCAAGATTTAAGCCCACTGAGAGAAGCTAGAAGCTGTCTAATAGTCTCCGTGCCTTTGTCAGGACCCCAGCTCCCATTAACAATGTCCTATCTTATTAGCAAAGGATAGCTTCCATTGACAGAGAAGACAAGAGCAGAGAGTTTTGGGAGCTGAAGTTTGGTGTCCAGTAGCAACACTCCATCACCCTAAATAAATAATTTCCACTTTCCTCCTGGAGCCTGGGTAATTAAATCTTTTAGTTTACAGTTGAAGTAAGCAATAGGAACTAGAACTAAAACCCAGATTCCCCCCTTCTAGTCTATACACTTGCTATTTTTGAGTTAAATTTTGCTAACGTGTTCTTTAATTGAACATATGTCCATCAAACACACTACAAGCATTTGGAACTTTGGGTCTTCAAAGCATTTTCCAATTCTTCCTTATTTAAGGGAATTTATTTAGGGACATCTTACCAATTTATCTCATGCTATGTAGAAAAAGCAAACGGCGATATTCAAAGATTGTGGAGAACAGTAAAGATGATGTGTTGGTATAGATTTTGGCATCACTGGCATTTTGACTAGATGGGGACAATGATACCAATATTTGAACTTACAAAGAACATTAATAGAATAGCCCCTTAGAACCCATTATTTGAAATTCAGCTTGAAATAAAAACACCCAAGTAAATACAGACATAATAATTTGTTATTTTATTCTGAAATCATGCACTTTTGGCAAGATGCTGCTGCTGCTGCTGCTAAGTCGCTTCAGTCGTGTCCGACTCTGTGCGACCCCATAGAAGGCAGCCCACCAGGCTCCCCCGTCCCTGGGATTCTCCAGGCAAGAGTACTGGAGTGGGTTGCCATTTCCTTCTCCAATGCATGAAAGTGAAAAGTGAAAGTGAAGTTGCTCAGTCGTGTCTGACTCTTTGCGACCACATGGACTGCAGCCTACCAGGCTCCTCTGCCCATGGGATTTTCCAGGCAAGAGTACTGGAGTGGGTTGCCATTGCCTCATAGTCATCCACAAAACACTTCCAGTAGCAAATGGGAGTGAGAATGACTTTGTCAGCAGGTGTGTCCTGGGATTGATATAAAACGTGGACCAGTGACGAGTGATGGGGGCTGACAGAGATCCCAACACAGGTGTTTCCTTGCTGCCTTTCACAGGAGGAGCCTCAGGTTCATCTGAGGCTGCTCCTTGTAGAGGGTCTGGAGATAGGTTCAGGAAGGTCAGATCCTGCTGGATGTTGTACATGGTTAGGTGGTGACTGCAGAGTCGGAGAAGAAGAGCTTCTTCCCACCCACACATAGGCTCAAATCCATCCCTTTTTTTCATCTATGGATAAAAAGTTCCATTATCATGGAATTTCATTCATTAATATTTATCTCTTATTCAAATGAAGGAAGAGAGCAGTGGATTAAATTATGAAACAAGCTGTGTTGGAACTTCCCAGGCAGTCCAGTGGCAAAGACTCTACACTGCTAATGCAGGGGTCCCTGGTTTGATCCCTAGTTGGGGAACTAGAACCTGCATGCTGCAACTACAGATCCCTCATGCTTCAATTAAGTTCAAAAATCTTGAGTGCCTCAACTAAGACACAGAGCAGCCAAATAAGTAAGTAAATGTGTGTGTGTGTTTATTTTTTTTAATTTTTTTGGTTTTATTTCATTATTTACTGAAGTTTTAAATATAATCACGTAAAAAAACAAACATTTCAGGAAGTGCAAAATATTAGAAAGCTAATCAGTGCTATTAATCTTTCCATGCAAGCAATCTCTCTTGCTGAGATAAGCAATACCAATTCTGCAGCTGGGAATATGTATAAAATGATACTCTACCAGAGTTTAAAAATAGGCTTGGTCAAGAGATTGCACATGATACAACTGAAGTAGTGCAAAAAATATACAACTGAATAAGAAATTTAAGTCAAGCTTAGTACCCTGTGTAAGTGCATCCATGATACCAACACAGGGGGATACACAGGATATAAAGCTCTTTTCCAGTGTGTGTTTTTAAAAGAAATAAGCTGTGATTTCCATGGCAGGTGGAATTCCTATGAGCGGTGAGCTCTGTTGTGGGGAAGGAGGAGGCATGTGGCAAGGAGCTGAGGGCACCCTCCAGGAGCTGAAGGCACTCCCGGTTGACAGTCAACAAGACAAGGGCACCTCAGTCCCACAGCCACTAGGACTTCAGTTCTGCCAGTAATCTGAGGGAACTTGGCAGAAATTATTCCAAGTCTAGGTTCTAGATTATATGCCTAGCTGAAATCTTGATTTCAGCCTTAGGAGACCCTAAGCAGGGAACCCAACTAAATGGTTCCAGACTACTGACCCCTGGGAATGGCGAGATAACGTGCCTGTATTGTTGCAAGCAGCTAAATTTGTGGTAACTTACTACACAGCCATAGAAAAGGAACACAACTGTGCTCCAGGCATTCTCTGAAATCAATTGGGCTTTCCTTAGGTCCACTTAACAGTACTCTGAGACCACTAGATGGATGGGGCAGCCTCAAAGCAGGGCTCATCAACAGTGAGAAGCCAACGTGCCACTGAAAATTGGTGTGAAAAACCTAGAAAAAATTTAGCTGTCTTCCCTGGTGGCTCAGATGGTAAAGAATCTGCCCGCAGTGCGGGACACCTGCGTTCCATCCCTGGGTTGGCAAGATCCCCTGGAGGAGGGCATGGCCACCCACTCCAGTATTCTTGCCTGGAGAATCCCCATGGACAGAGGGGCCTGGAGGGCTACTGTCATGGGGACGCAAAGAGTCGGACATGACTGAGCAACTAAACACACAGCATAGAATAAGCATAGTGATCATGTGCAAGGACATTGGAGTCTGGACTCCCTCATCCTGCTATTTATTTGTGGGACGTTGGTTAAGTTACTAAAGCCCTTGTCTAAGTTGGGATACGAATATTTACCTTGTATACTTGTGTAGTTTTAGTGCAATGCAGTGTTTAGCACAGCGCCAGCATATAGTACTCTTGCCTGGAAAATCCCATGGATGGAGGAGCCTGGTAGGCTGCAGTCCATGGGGTCACGAAGAGTCAGACACGACTGAGCGACTTGACTTTCACTTTTCACTTTCATGCATTGGAGAAGGAAATGGCAACCCACTCCAATGTTCTTGCCTGGAGAATCCCAGGGACGGGGAGCCTGGTTGGCTGCCATCTATGGGGTCGCACAGAGTCGAACATGACTGAAGCGACTTAGCAGCAGCAGCAGCAGCAGCATATAGTAAATATTTAATAGTGGTCACTAATATTGTTCTAATTTAGAAGGAAAAGTGGTGGGGATTGTTAAAGGACTGTGCCAGCAAAAAGGACGAAAAAAAGCAAAGCACATCCAGGGCAAAATGCATCTATCAGCCAGCCTTTGCTGTGGGTCACCAGCTCTCACAGGTACTCAGCAACCAGATTTTATTCATGGGAAAACCTTCAAAGAGCCTGGAGATAGAGCGAATGAAAATAGATTGCATCCCTGGGTTACGTGTCAGCCGCCTGAGGTCTATTCAGATTCCGTTCCTGTTTTGAATTTAACTTTCTGTCTATCTGGCTGAACCCCAGGCCACTCAAAAGTGAAGCTGAAACTACCGGTGATGAAGAAACGGAGGGCACAGAAGGATGGGACGCGAGTCACAAGATGTGGCTTTCCAACCTGACCCCGCTGGCGGAGAAGGAGCAAGAGCTTTGTTTCAGAGGCTCTGGGCATCACCTCTAACAGTGAGAGCCTGTCTCTCTATTCATACAGGAGTTCAGAAATGCAAGAGGGGAAGAGGAAGCAAAGACTTGGTACCTACAGTTTCCACCCCCCCCCCCAAAATTTAATAAGCCCAGTATACTCTGCTTTCCAAACACTGGAACAGGGAACAACAGGGTGAAGTCAAACACATTAATATTTGATGGCCATGTATTTCTCATAGAGTTGGTTATAAAATGGAAGATACTTGAATGTTTATGAATTTAGTGTTAATTTTAGCACTAAATTCATAAGCGTATATGATATATGAATTTAACATGAAATCATTAACATATAAAAATGTGTACAAATAGAATGTGTACAACTTTTTTTTTTAATTAAAATATAGTTGACTGACAATGTTGTGTTACTTTCAGGTGTATGGTAAAGTGATTCAGTTATCTCTCTCTCTCTCTCTATCTATATATATATACATGTATGTATATATATATAACTTTTCAGATCCTTTTCCATTCTAGGCTATTACAACATATTGAGTATAGTTCCCTATGTGATACAAAGGGTCTCTGTTATTTATCTGTTTTTTATATAGTAGTATGCATATGGGGTTTTTCCGGTGGCTCAGATGGTAAAGAATTTGCCTGCCAAGAGGGAAACCCAGGTTTGATCCCTGGGTTGGGAAGATCCCCTGGAGGAGGGCATGGCAACCCACTCCAACAGAGGAGCCTAGTGGGCCACAGTCCATGGGGTCGCAAAGAGCCGGACATGACTGAGCAACTAAGCACAGCACAGCACAGCACAGCACAGAATGCATATGTTAATCACAAATTTCTAATTTATCCCTCCTTCTTTTCCCCTCTGGTAACGATGAGTTTGCTTTCTATGTCTGTGAGTATGTTTCTGTTTTGTGAACAAGTTTGCTTGTGTCATATTTTAGATCCCACATCTAAGTGGCACCATACGGCACTTGTCTTTGTCTGACTACTTCAGTAGTATGGTCATCTCCTGGCTACTTCAGTAGTATGGTCATCTCTAGATCCCCCATACTGCTGCAACTGGTACAATGCTATTTTTTTTCTAATTTCTGAAAACTCTCTAAGATGCTGTCAACTTATTCTTTTCTAGCTTTCAAAGACATTCGTTTTGTTTCAAGAGTGTCTACACTGTGGGTGATATCTATACGAATATTAAATATTAGTTTTCTCTAACATCACCAAACAGGAAAAAATATAACTTTTTTGTGGAAGATTTTCATCTTCCACAAAATCTTTATTACTTAGTGTCTCTCCTTAAAAACAAAATCATTAAGAACTGAGCGGCCCTCGAAGACTAGTTCTTATCCTATTCTTTTCTTATCTTGCCCATGTCCTTCACTAGGACCACACAGTACTGGCTGCTAAGTGTCTGTGGAAGGAATGAAATATTTCAGACTTTGTTGCCCAAGGAGGAGGGTGGGCTGAGATGCAAAGTCCAGTGGCCAACTTCATGGGGTCTTGGCAAAGTCATGGCACCCAGGCTGTGGTTTCCTGGGCAGGGGTCTCGAAAAACAAGATGGCAGACCTGTTCCCTTCCAGCTCTGACATGCGGGAATTAATGAAGCTAGGAAGACTCCCCAAAGTAGGACAACCATGCTTTTCCTGATTATGCAAGAAAATAAACACCATACAACAAGTAGGGCTTGTGGAGTGTGTGCATGTAGAGTGGGGCTTTCAGGTTGACTCCTGTATTTTTGACAACATCTGCCTCAGAGGTGCCAAAGAGCTTTGAAAAGTGCTCTATTTAAAAAAAGGCTGTTTTCTTCTCCTTGAAAAAGTGACCTGTGATCTACTGGTCACTGATTTCGTGACTTCAGAGGACATTCCTTGGAGGTCACAGGCATTTGTAGGAGAATGTGTTTGTGCATGCTTGCCTGCCATCACATCCACATTTGTGTTGTTATAATTATGATCAGGGGAATCATCTCCATTAAATTCCTGCAGCAACAATTCACTCACAGAGCCTTCCCCCCACCTCTGTTTTCCCCTGTTTTATGTCTGCTTTGTCCTCAGGTATCAAGCATAACAGGTTTCAAGAGCAAAGGAGGAATGTGAAGGGTGACAGTGAAAGGAATCACTCTTTGAAAACTGATGTCAAGTGATAAAAATAAGCTCCTAAAAGACAGAGCACCTTTTGATACAGAGCAAGCTTTGATTCTGACAGGGCTGGCTCTTGCTGGAACCAGCAGAGAGATATGAAAGCCTTGGCTATTTCAATCCTTACCCACCTACCCCAGAAAATGCTGCTGGAACGAATTACCAGGCATTAAATCTGCTGAAGACGCCATCTGCTCAGAGATGCCCAGCACTGACCTGTTGGCTTCCTGACCCACACAGGTCTGGGTAGGATGCAGCTCCTAATACAGCCAGTTTTCCCCAAACCTCAGGCTCCAAGTTAGTTTCACAAAGAGCTTAGATAGCTAATGGGTGAGCCGGATTGCAGTGCATCCAGAAAATGAGGTCATGTGAGCCACCAGCCCTCCAGTTTCTCAAGGGTAATGAGCTACTGGGAAATGCATTGAAACGGTCCACTTTTAAGAAGACATTGACAAATACATAATCTTTTTTTTTTTAACCACTGTGGCTTGTACCTGACTGTGGAAAAAGCTTTCCAAGTGAAAAATTATAAACCATGATGCAGTGAAACAGAACTGTCATTCTCGTGTTATGTGGAATCAGGTCACTGGGGAGACAGCCCAAGTTACTGCTCAGGCAAATGGTCTGAATGTGAAAGGGACTCAGAATCTTGAATGTTCCAGTCTCAGATCTTTGCCCACTGGATACATGGATTATTTGGGAGCCTTCTGTTTGCTGAGGGAGGGAGATGAGAATGATCCTTTTGAGAAACTCTGCAGTGGAGAAGAGGGGTGAAAGCATTTGGGGAATGGGAACAGGAGACTTGAATGGGCCTTTTGTTCAACTCATCACCAACCCTGTCTCTTACTGGTTTCTTAATCTTTGTGCATCTCAGCATCCTTACCTCTAAGGATCCATCTCATAGAGTTTTGAAAATTGAAAAGATCATACATATATAAAAGTCTTTGAACACCCTTCCCTACAACCCTAAAGAGTAACAAGACAAATTGTGATACTATTAATACTGTAAAGTCATTTGTGCATGATCACATTTTTGTGTTGCTCAGCAAAAGATTCTTAAAAGATCATATCCAGATGCTGAAATCAGCACTCAGAGAGACTGTGTTGACATTAATAAATGCTCAGATTGAACCAAAACTTTTCCTTGCCTTTTTCCAAACTTCCAGGTGACTGAGTCTCCTTGTGGGGGAATTCTCTACATTCAGCGCTACTCAGGGCACATTCAAGCTTCTCCTTCATGTGTCCAGATTTTGGGCACTGAGATTGGAGATTTAGCAGGCAAATGGTCTCTTCAATCCCCGTTGATGAGTTAGTAGAAAACTGTTTCTGGCTTCTTAGGATTTCTCAGGATTCTAATAATTGTTCTTTATCTATAAAATCTGATCTCACAAATCTTGTTTTCATTTTCCAAATTACATATTTCCAAGGTCTAATTTGGAACATTACACAAAAAATATATTTTTGGAAACAGCAGCATAAAATATAATGCATTTTATTTTAATACACTCTTGAGCCAGGGAACCTTTGTGACATGCTTAGATCTCTGCAACCTAAGTTAAATTTCCTATGCTCCTGTTTTAGCAACTAAGTGTGGAAATTATGACTTGGAACATTGGATAAAATAAAAGTCCTGGCCATATTTTGAGAAAATTAATACTTGGATGATAGAAAACAAAACTACAACCATTTCAGAGGAAGGAAATTTACCATCTTTTTAAGATAATTCTCTTGAAGCTGGAATTTTATTTTTTCTTGCTAATAATTGAAAGCAGGTCTTATTATTTAAGAATAGAAAACAAGCACGTACCATACCTATGCCTCCTTCACGGATCACAGCCTAGTTGTAGCAAAGGGGCTTGTGTAACTCAATGAAGCCATGAGCCATGCCGTGCAGGGCCACCCAAGATGGATGAGTCACAGTGAAGAGTTCTGACAAAATGTGGTCCCCTAGAAGAGGGAATGGCAAACCACTCCAGTATTCTTGCCATGAGAACCCCATGGACAGTATGAAGGGGAAGAAATATAAGAAACTGGAAGATGAGCACCCTCAGCTTGGATACCCACAGCTTGGGTGTGGCATCCAATATGCCGCAGTAGAAGAACAGAGGGCAGTTACTAACAGCTCCAGTAAGAACAAAGCTGCTGGGCCAAGAAGAAACAATCCCCAGTGGTGGATGCATCTGGTAGTGAAAGTAGAGTCTGACACTGTAAAGAACAATATTGCATAGAAACCTGGAATCTAGGTCCACGAATCAAGGTAAATTGGATGCGGTCAGGCAAGAGATGGCAAGACTGAATATCGACATCTTAGGAATCAATGAACTAAAATGAATGTGAATGGGTGAATTTAATTCAGAAGACCATTATATCTACTACTGTGGGCAAGAATTCCTTAGAAGAAATGGAGTAGCTCTCATAGGCAACAAAAGAATCTGGGTTTTGAGATTGGGTGCAGTCTCAAGAATGACAGAATAATCTGTTTGTTTCCAAGGCAAACCACTCACTATCACAGTAATCCAAGTCTATGCCCCAACCGTGATGCCAGAGAGGCTGAAGTTGACTGCTTCTATGACGACCTACAACACCTTTTAGAACTAATACCAAAAAAGATGTCTTTTTCATCACAGGGTATGGAATGCAAAAATAGGAAGTCAAGAGATAACTGGATTAACAGGCAAGTTTGGCCTTGGAGTACAAAATGAAGCAGAGCAAAGGCTAACAGTTTTGTCAAGAGAACATGCTGATCATAGCAAACACCATTTTACAACAACCCAAGAGATGATTCTACAACGGACATCACCAGACGGTCAATATTAAAATCAGATTGATTATATTCTTTGCAGCTGAAGACGGAGAAGCTCTATACTGTCAGCAAAAACAAGACCTGAAACTCACTGTAGCTCAGATCTTGAGCTTCTTATTGCAAAATTCAGGCTTAAATTGAAGAAAGTAGGGAAAACCACTAGGCCATTCATGTATGACCTAAGTCAAAGCCCTTATGGTTATACTGCTGCTGCTGCTGCTACTGCTGCTAAGTCACTTCAGTCGTGTCCAACTCTGTGCGACCCCATAGTGGGTGACAAATAAATTCAAGGGATTAAATCTGAAAGAGTCTGAACCAGGGATGGAGGTTCTTAACATTGGACAGGAAGTGGTGACCAAAAGCATCCCCCAAGAAAAAGATGTGCAAGAAGGCAAAGTGGTTGTCTGAGGAGGCTTTACAAACAGCAGAGAAAAGAAGAGAAGTGAAAGGCAAAGGAAAAAGGGAAAGATATACCCAAATGAATGCAGAGTTCCAGAGAAGAGCAGGGAGAGATAAGAAGGCCTTCTTAAGTGAACAATGCAAAGAAATAGAGAAAAACAAAGAGTGGGAAAGACTAGAGATCTCTTAAAAACTGAAAATATCAAGGGAACATTTCATGCAAGGATGGGCATGATAAAGGATAGAAATTGTAAGGACTTTACAGAAAAAAAAAAGAGATTAAGAAGAGGTGGCAAGAATACACAGAAGAACTATACAGAAAAGGTGGCCACTCACCTAGAGCCAGATATCTTGGAGTGTGAAATCAAGTGGGCCTTAGGAAGCATCACTACAAACAAAGCTAGTGAAGGTGATGGAATTCCAGCTGAACCATTTAAAATCCTAAACGATCATGCTGTGAAAGTGTTGCACTCAATATGCCAACAAATTTGGAGAACTCAGCAGTAATCACTGGACTGGAAAAGGTCAGTTTTCATTCCAATTCCAAAGAAGGGCAATGTCAAAGAATGTTCAAACTACCATACAATTGTGGTCATTTCACAGGATAAAGAGGTTATGCTCATAATCCTTCAGGCTAGGCTTCAGCAGTATATGAACTGAGAACTTCCAGATGTACAAGCTGGGTTTTGAAGAGGCAGAGGAGCCAGAGATCAAATTTCAACATTTGTTGGATCATGGAGAAAGCAAGAGAACTCCAGAAAAACATCTACTTTTGCTTTATTGACTATGCTAAAGGCTTTGACTGTGTGGATGACAACAAACTGGAAAATTCTTGGAGATGGGAATACCAGACCACCTTACCTGCCTCCTGAGAAACTTATATACAGGTCAAGAAACAACAGTTAGAACTGGACATGAAACAAGGACCGGTTCAAAATTGGGAAAGGAGTATGACAAGGCTGTATATTGTCACCCTGCTTATTTAACTTATATGCAGAGTACATCATGTGAAATGCTGGACTGAATGAATCACAAGCTGGAATCAAGATTGCCCAGAGAAATACCAGTAATCTCAGATATGCAGATGATACCACTCTAATAGTAAGAAGTGAAGAGGAACTTAAGAGTCTTTTGATGAGTGTGAAAGAAAAGAGTGAAAATGCTGGCTTAAAACTCAACATTCAAAAAACTAGGATCGTGGCATCCAGTCCCATTACTTCATGGCAAATAGGGGGGAAAAACACTGACAGATTTCATTTTCTTGGGCTCCAAAATCACTGTGGATAGTGACTGCAGCCATGAAATTAAAAGATGCTTGCTCCTTGGAAAGAAAGCTCTGACAAACTAGACAGCATATTAAAAAGCAGAGACATCACTTTACCAACAAAGTCTGCATAGTCAAAGTTAGTTTTTCCAGTAGTCATGTGTGGAGGTAAGAGTTGGACCACAGAGAAGGCTGAGTGCCAAAGAACTGATGCTTTTGAATTGTGGTGCTGAAGAAGACTCTTGAGAGTCCCTTGGACAGCAAGGAGATCAAACCAGTCAATCCTAAAGGAAATCAACCCTAAATATTCATTGGAAGGACTGATGCTGAAGTTGAAACTCCAATAATTTGACCACCTCAGAGGAAGAGCTGACTCATTGGAAAAGACTCTGAGGTGGGAAAGATTGAAGGCAAAAGCAAAAGGGTGTGGCAGAGAATGAGATGATTAGACAGTATGACTGACTCAACGTACATGAATTTGAGCAAATTCCAGGAGGTAGTGGAGGACAAAGGAGCCTGGTGTGGTGCAGTGCATGAGGTTGCAAAGAGCTGGAAACAAGTTAGTGACTAAACAACAATAACAAAAATACCTATGTCACAAGCTTGAAAATAGATACTGGGAAAAAAGTTGTTTCTGCTTTATTACAGATTCTTACACTGGGTGTAATCAACATTCGTTTTATTGACACTTCAGAAATTTAATTACTTGCTGTAGTCACTCTCCAAAGAATAAGTGATTGGCCCCCTGTATTATTAAAATAGCTAATCCACATCCCAGCTTTGTCATCCTTTCCTTCCAATATGCTTGACAACATCTCTCCCCAAAGGCTCATTTGCATACTTGTGGTGTGTAAAATAAGGGGACTGGCAGAGAGAGCTATAATTGAGGGAAAATATTACTTTGCCCCCTCCTTTGGAAGGGCTTCATTTGAGTGTAATTTGCATTATTCTCTGGAATTATCCCCCACCACCCTCTGCGCCAGCTGGAATGTAGGAAGCCCTGCTTCCCAGTATGTGCACTGATGAATGCAGGTTTTTGGAAATGATCACAGCCTCAGATAATTAAAGGGAGTCCTTTGTCGGCCCCTGTGCTCATCTAGAAAGCAGAGCTCAGTCGTAACTTCCAGGACCCAAACGGCTCCTTATGACACTCACGAGCAGGTGCTACCTAGTCCCCAGGTCAGCAGCCCAGCTGAGTGTCAAATGAGAAATCTGAGTTAGGAGAGGATTCAGACCTTTTAGGACTGTGCTAAGGATGAAATAGATCTAGAGTTAGAACCACAGAACTGGAGGGAAACGTATAGATTATAAAGTCCTCATTTTAAACAAAAGCACCTAAGGCTCTAAGAAGTTAGGTGGCCTGCTCAAGGCCACAGAGAGGATGTCTAGTGTTGGTGACTTTTTTTTTTCATGTAAGGATTATCATTTCCTATCAGTATACTTAACTGACAAGTTTCTGTGAAGGACAAAAAAGATTCTATTTAAAACCCATCCAACCAACCAACCAACCAACTGACCAACCAACAAACCAACCAACCTGCCTGAGGCCCCCTGTTTCTGTGTGTGTGTATGCTCTGTATACACCTCCATGTTCTCTTGTGTGCTTGCAGAGATAGGTTGGCAGTACAAAGAGGGAGGGGCTATGTCTAGGAATTTTCATGTGTACCATTAACATCATATAGGTTATTGAATTTCCTTCCAAGAGCACTACTTCTTAAGGATTAACAAACAACACGTAGGCATAGATAGCCAGCAAAATAACTCTTCAAATGATTTTGAGAACTTGTTTTGCAACTTCTGTTCATAGCTTTCATTCATGTGTAGGTATTATTCCCAATACTGCTAATATTATAGAGGTACTATAGAAATAAATCCAAAATGTTATTTGGATTTCTACAGCTCAGCAGTGTCTTAGGAGATAATATTAACAGATCAGCACTTAAAGTAATGATAACAATAATTGAATAAAATCAGTAAAAAGTATGCATCTGCACATAAGATGCCATGATCATGATATGATTTTTCACTTTTTCACATTTTGAGTTGTGTCCTGAAGCAACATGAAACAAACCTAAATTTGCTTTTTCTAGATATATTCTTTTTTTTTCCCCCAACTCCTCAGACCCCAAATGATCACAAAATATAATAATTGATAGACTTTTCCTGGAGTGTGCTCATTCGCTCAGTCATGTCTGACTGTGGCCCCATGGACTGTAGCTCACTAGGCTCCTCTGTACATGAAATTTTCCAAGAAAGAATACTGAAGGGGATTGCTGTTTCCTTCTCCAGGGGATCTTCCAGACCCAGGGATTGAACCCACATCTTTTGCATCTCCTGCATTGCTTTTTTGGATTGGACTGGATTCTTTACCACTAACACCACCTGGGAAACCTTTCCAGGGGGAGCAGTTTTTAAAGATGTGTTAGTGTCCACAGAGGCACCATAATGACAGCAGCTGCGTACCCCTGTTCACCCCAGCTCTCTCACACCAGGGGTGTAGCTTCCTGCACTTGCTGCGTCCCAAGGGCATCTGGTTCCTCTACACTGGTGCCAGCTCACTTGTTTTGGAGCCTTTATTTTTGTAACTCTAACAAACAGAATAATAATAAATTTGAATAATAAAATATCCAGTGCACACACTGAAGAAGTAACTGCTTAATTATTAGTCTTAAAATCATGTCCCTACTGTGAATCAATGATGAATAAACAAATTGCATTTGTACCTTGGTTTTCAAAAATCAGCTTTAATGAGTTGTTTTCTGAAAATGCTGTTAAATACTCTGACTGTTTCCCAAATATATTGTCTTGTTAAGTTAAAGCTACATACATATTTGGTGTCTCAAGTTAGAAAATCTTGAAATAGAGGTTTTTGGAGGGCGCTACATACACAAAATAATTTAGTAGAGTGTTTGTATGTATGTGTGCACGTGAATGCACATGTATGTGTGTATGTATTTGGGGAGTTTGATAGAGGAAAAATAAATAAGAAATGTAAAGCTGAGCACCGAAGAATTGATGCTTTTGAACTGTGGTGTTGGAGAAGACTCTTGAGAGTCCCTTAGACTGCAAGGAGATCCAACCAGTCCATCCTAAAGGAGATCAGTCCTGAGTGTTCATTGGAAGGACTGATGCTGAAGCTGAAACTCCAATACTTTGGCCACCTCATGCAAAGAGTTGACTCATTGGAAGAGACCTTGATGCTGGGAGGGATTGGGGGCAGGAGGAGAGGGGGACGACAGAGGATGAGATGGCTGGATGGCATCACCGACTCAATGGACATGAGCTTGGGTAAACTCCGGGAGTTGATGATGGACAGGGAGGCCTGGCGTGCTGCAATTCTTGGGGTCGCAAAGAGTCGGACACGACTGAGCGACTGAACTGAACTGAATGTACACAAAGGCCAAAAACCTCCTTAATAAAATCATTTTAGTGAAAACGATGACTGTAAATACTTTGGTAAATATCATTGCTTAGGCACTTTCATTACTGAGGTTTCTTAACTGATGCAAAATCATAAATAATTTATATACTATGGAAGGTAAGCCTTAGGGAGAGAGAAGAATGCTTCTTTGTGTGTTTGTACGTGTGTATGTATGTATGCGTGCATGTATGAGCGTGTGTGTATGCATATATGTATGTATGCGTGTGATATGCACACACACATGTATGCATATGTGTGTCTTGTATACATGTGTGCATGGGTAAATGCATTCATGCACGTGCACATGTGTATGTATATGTGTGTATTGTATATATGTGTGTACACGTATGTGTATCTCTATATGTTATGTGTCTATGTGTATGTATGTGTGTATATGTAACTTATTTTCTTTCACAGTAGACTACATGGATAGGATAATTTAATCTGCTATATTCTTGTTGCAAAGTGATTAATTTATGAGTAAATCAATAAATCCAAAATAGTCTGTCTTGAACAGCTGTCT
The DNA here is from genome assembly GCF_032452875.1 of Bos javanicus. Classification (NCBI taxonomy): domain Eukaryota; kingdom Metazoa; phylum Chordata; class Mammalia; order Artiodactyla; family Bovidae; genus Bos; species Bos javanicus. The sequence continues at coordinate 10,287,926 of NC_083876.1, forward strand.
GAACAGACGGAAGAAATGAGAGAATACCCTGCTGGTGGTAGAGGGGCTGAAAGGGAGGAGAAAGAGCAGAGAAGAGAGATAGGCTACCCCCGGGGGGGGGGGTTTAAACCTTGGAATTCTGTGATTCTTTCATCACCACCCTCTGTTTTGCCCAAATAAAAAAAAATACTTTAATGCTTATTTCCTTCTTTCTGAATTGATATATTTCTATGATAAGCTATTTTTTTTACATTGTAAGTATAAAAGCATATCACAAGATAGTTTAAAGCTACATAAGATGTAGTTATTCAAGACATAGAAAGAACGCTTTGAATATTGATTCACTCATTACCTTCACAGTTTCTCTGTGTTAGTTTAAAGAGGAACTGCTATTTCATGCTGCAGAGATGTCAGTGCAGGGGTGAGTTGATGATGATCAGGTATAATGTGTTGGCATACACTTCCAGTTTCTAGTTGGTGTAAATTTCCAGTTTCCAGTAAAATTGACTATGATGGGGTTGAAATTCTCAAGATACTTAGAATCACCCGACTCTGACTTAGTCAACAAGATGAAAACAAAGGTGGCTTAGAGGGTGGGGGAGGAAGTGCAGGGGAGCGGTAAAGCACACTTTGGTTTGAGAACTATGATGGAATATAAATTCACTTGTGGGATTTGGATTTATCTCAACTGTCAGAAAATATTGACCCCAGCTATTAGAAAGTATAATAGCAAGTCAATTTCCCCCAACTTTGTATCTTAATCTTTCCTATGACACGGTATTGTGATAAGTGAGACTTGAAAGGACTGAGTTTCTATGTCTGGTTTATTGTATATTTATTACATCTAAATAATTGGTGAAATGTGCTTCCTCTCCTCAGTTGAAACATACTAAATATTTTATGTATTCTACATCAGAAATGGAAGGTCCCACAGGAGTTCTATGAAAACAAATCCTGGATCATTTCCAAAAAGTGATAAAAACAACATTATGCAATCATTATAGTCATTTGTAAATATAAATATGATAAATGCAACAGCTGCTTGAGTGAACTTAGGATGGTTGCATTTTATTAATGAGGGAAACCATTCACTGCAGCACTTGGAATAATGTAAGCTCTGCTTGGTCGTGACCTGCTAATTGATCAGAAAATCTAAGTAGAGTAAATCTAAATACTATCTTCCTACACAATAATTTAAAAACCACTTACTTGCTTTCGATGTTGTCTCTGATTATTGACCTCAATACATAACAAGATATGGACTCATGAACATGACTTTCCATTAGCATAGTGTAAAGTGCCAGGGTTCACCCCAGACGTGAGTCTCTGAAGTGTATCTGGAAGCCGCAGCTGCTGGAATGCATTTACAAGTGATATCCTAACTAGTTTACAGCTTATGTTTGCAACTCTATATATTGGTATGAATACATCATTACTCATTGTTAGTATAGCAATTTTAGCATAATAGTTTGGCTAGATCTTTGTTATGATTCCTATCTCATAATATAACTTATAGAACATTGTAACAGTAAAAATTATAGATGGCATTTCAGAATAATTAAAACTGGTGGGATGTAGTAGGCAGGATTTTGTAGGGTTTTTGTTTGCGTGTTTGTTTTTTGAGCAGAGAAATGTTTGTTGTAGGGCCAAGCAAGAAGAATGGGTGGCTCATGCTCAAAAAACCTGAACTCAGGATTTTGTGCGTTTTTGAAGACTTGAGAAAATATGGCCTTGCATCTATTCTCATGGAAAGCCAGCAAGCTGTATGGGTCCCCAGCCTGCAGTGCTGACAACTCCGGATGCTGGTCGCGCTGAGAACCAAGCTGACAGGGCTCACCATAGAGAAGAAGGCAGGCCGCCTGAGCATTTCCCCACTTGAGCAACTAGATTCTCTTTTTTGTTCCTCTAAGTCCAAAGTGGGACGCTGTCTTAGGTCCCCCATTCAGGCTCCATGTACTGAGGCACATGGTTGAAAAGTAGATTTGTCCTTGTTCTCTCCAGTCCAACCATGAGCAGCGGTGGCCTCTCTAGAATGGAGAAAGCCATAATGCTTTGCTGCTGCTGCTGCTGCTGCTGCTAAGTCCCTTCAGTTGTGTCCAACTCTGTGCGACCCCATAGACGGCAGCCCTTAGGAAGGGTCAATGGTTTTTCTTTGAGTGGGAAATTCTGATCATATTGAGAGAGTTAGCTTAGGCATGTTGACAAGGAGTCCAAGCCTAAAGCCCCTTTAAAGAGGAGGTGAATGATCTTTCTTTTTCACCTTCTTTTGCCTTAGACAAGTAGGCCTCATAGGCAGCAGTATCTCTTGTTCAAGGACATGCCTTTTTTTGAGCTCAGAGTGTATGTTATGGGAGAAGGTCTGGGTAAAACTTCCACAGCCTTGAGCTCTGGGTTAACCCGCTCCTTCTGGTTGATCTCATGCTGATGTCATCCCAGGATGTATGTTACAGGAAGGGGTCTGGACGAAATTTTCACAGCCTTGAGGTATTTTTTTCCTATTCTCAGCAGCTAGAAGAAAAGTATATAACACCCTGCTTAAAATTAGCAAGGAGGGCAATCTTTTTACCCCCTTCTGAAGTCTACATCAGAAGCTTTTTTTTTGGTCGCTATCACTTTAACAAAGTTTCTACTGCACAAAACTCTGAGTGACAGTCTGTCTTTGGTCCTGGAGTTAAATCTTCTTTGGAGACAATGAATCTGGCAGAACATCATAAATGTTCATCTATCAACACGTAGCATTTCTTTAGGAAGTGAACAGATGCTTTAATCATTGAACACAAGCAGGGTGTTCAGTTAAGTTCAGTTCAGTCGCTCAACTGTGTCCAACTCTTTGCAACCCCATGGACTGCAGCATGCCAGGCCTCCATGTCCACCACCAACTCCCGGAGTTTACTCAAACTCATGTCCATTGAATCAGTGATGCCACCCAACCATCTCATCCTCCATTGTCTCATCCTCCTGCCTTCAATATTTCCCAGCATCAGGGTCTTTTCCAATGTGTCAGTTCTTTGATCAGGTGGCCAAAGTACTGGAGTTTCAGCTTCAGCATCAGTCCTTCCAATAAATATTCGGGACTGATTTCCTTTAGGATGGTCTGGTTGGCTCTCCTTGCAGTCCAAGGGACTCTCAAGAGTCTTTTCCAACAACACAATTCAAAATTCTTGAAGAATTTCATCAATTCTTTGGCACTCAGCTTTCTTTATAATCCAACTTTCACATCCATACATGACTACTGGAAAAACCATAGTCTTGACTAGATGGACCTTTGTTGGCAAAGGAATGTCTCTGCTTTTTAATATGCTGTGTAGGTTGATCATAACTTTTCTTCCAAGGAGCAAGCGTTTTTTAATTTCATGGCTGCAGTCACTATCTTCAGTGATTTTGGACCACCCCCCCCAAAAAAAAGTCTGTCACTATTTCCCCATCTATTTGCCATGAAGTGATGGGACCACATACCATGGTCTTAGTTTTCTGAATGTTGAGCTTTAAGCCAACTTTTTCATCTTTCACTTTCATCAAGAGGCTCTTTAGTTCTTCTTTGCTTTCTGCCATAAGGGTGGTGTCATCTGCATATCTGAGGTTATTGATATTCTCCTGGCAACCTTGATTCTAGCTTATGCTTCTTCAAGCCCAGCATGTCACATGATGTACTCTGCGTATACATTAAATAAGCAGAGTGACAATATACAGCCTTGACGTACTTCTTTCCCAATTTGGAACCAGTCTATTGTTCCATGTCTTTTTCTAACTGTTGTTTCTTGACCTGCATACAGATTTCTCAGGAGGCAGGTCAGGTGGTCTGGTATTCCCATCTGTTTAAGAATTTTCCACAGTTTGTTGTGATCCACACAGTAAAAGGCTTTGGTGTAGTCAATAAAGAAGAAGTAGATGTTTTTCTGGAACTCTCTTTCTTTCTCGATGATCCAGCAGATGTTGGCAATTTGATCTCTGGTTCCTCCACTTTTTCTAAATCCAGCTTGAACATCTGGAAGTTCATGGTTCATGTACTGTTGAAGCCTGGCTTGGAGAATTTTGAGCATTACTTTACTAGCATGTGAGATGAGTACAATTGTGCAGTAGTTTGGGCATTCCTTGGCATTGCCTTTCTATGGGATTGGAATGAAAACTGACCTGTCCCATTCCTGTGGCCACTGCAGTTTTCCAAATTTGCTGGCATATTGTGTGCAGTACTTTCACAGCATCATCTTTCAGGATTTGGAATAGCTCAACTGGAATTCCATCACCTCCACTAGCTTTGTTCGTAGTGATGCTTCCTAAGGCCCCCTTGACTTCGCATACCAGTCTGGCTCTAGGTGAGTGATCATCCATCATGATTATCTGGGTAGTGAAGATCTTTTTTGTGTAGTTCTTCTGTGTATTCTTGCTACCTCTTCTTAATATCTTCTGCTTATGTTAGGTCCATACCATTTCTGTCCTTTATCTCACCTATTCTTGCATGAAATGTTCCCTTGATATTTCCAATTTTCTTGAAGAGATCTTAGTCTTTTCCATTCTATTGTTTCCCTCTATTTTTTTGCACTGAAATAGAGGAGGGTGTATGGACATTTAATTAGAACTCTGTGTCCCTTCAAGGTTGAATTTTCTGCTCTAGTCATGTCAGCTCTGGACTCAGGGCTGGATTTGAATCCTGTCCTGCACAGAAAGTGCTGAATGTGGCTCCCAATGTGCATATTCCTTTCTGAGCCTTTTGATAAATCCTCCCAGTAATCTTATGTGATACATGCCACTGTGATCCCTGTGATAGATAAGAGGAAATTGAGGTCCAGAGAAGCAATGCAACTTACTGAAAGTCACACCAACAGTGAGAATTCAAGCCAGGTTTTGGCCCCAGGCTGTGGGCTTCCCTGCTAGCTTAACTGGTAAAGAATCTCCTTGAAATGTGGGAGACCTGGATTTAATCCCTGAGTTGGGAAGATTCCCTGGAGGAAGGCATGGCAACCCACTCCAGTATTCTTGCCTGGAGAATCCTCATGAACATAGGAGCCTGGCGGGCTACAGTCCATGGGGTCACAAAGAGTCGTACAGACTGAGTGACTAAGCACAGCACAGCACAGTCTGGCTCCCAGAGCTCAGATTCTTAATTTCTTCTCATGTCGTTCTCTTACTCATGTTTCCCTGATAAACTGCTAAGGTTAAAAAAAAGTCTTTAATCATGAGAAAGAACTGATGTCAACTCCACTCAACACTAAAATTGGAGGGTTATGAAAGGATATTCAGAATGTTGCAGAATCTTTTAAAGAATGCCACACCTCTTGTTTCCAGTGACATTGTCTACAGATGACACACTTGTGGTCATGCGATGCCTTTCCTGGTACTCCGACCAGGTTCAGGGTGCTCTGACCTAAACCGCCAGCCTGAAACAGTTCTCATCACAAGGAAATGGAGACGGGCTTCAGTGGGGTTGCAGGAGCCAGCGGTGGGGAAAGGCTGATCTCTCTGGCTCCCTCTTCCTTTCTTTTCAATTTATTTTATTGAAGTACAGTTGATTTTCAATGTTGTGTTCATTTCTGCTGTACAACAAATTTACTCCATTTTACATATGTTAATATGTACATTCTTTTTCATATTCTTTTCCATTATGATTTAAATGGTAGGACCTTGTTGTTTATCTATCCTCTATGTAACAGTTTGCATCTGCTAATTCCAGTCTCCCAGTCCATCCCTCTTTCCCTCGCTCCTTGGCAACCGTAAGTCTGTCCTCTGTGTCTGCATCCAGCCCCCTCTTCTGAACTTGTGTCTCTAATAAGATGACCAGCCTTGACCCAAAGAGAGTAACTGTAGTGGTTCTCTGCCTTCTAGGCACTCACAGTGGACATGGGGGTCATCTTTGAATATAATTTGTGAAAAGAATGAAAGAATGTTCTGAGGGAAAAGGCTAAGGCATTTAAAGCTTTTTTTTTATTTTTAAAAAATTTTCTTTTATTTGTTTACAATTCAAGTTAGCTTCTGTGGGTTAAAAAGTCAAAAAGTATGAAAGAATGTTCATTTTTCCTCCTCTTATCCTTGCCGTGATCTGCTTTGTTCCTACCTTCTTCTGCCTAGTCACTGCTGTAGTCGCAATATCAATTGCAATATCAATTCTTTCAGAGATTTTTATCTCTGAAATTTGTTGAAACTTCTAAGCAAATACTAACATTGGCTTGCCCATTTTTTACACAAAATGTGTCAGAGAAGACAAACCACTAAATTTCACTGTTTTCATCCAATAAATATGTAGCAGTTCTTCCCATAAGGGTACATAGAGAACTCTCCTTTTAAAAATTAGATCTGTCTATTGACACAGCATCAAATATTCTTTCTATTGTATAGATATACCATAATTTCTTTCCTTCATTGATCCTCTACTAATGGCCATCTGGATTGTTTCTAATCTTTTGTATTACACACAATAATGAATGAATAACACTGTATGCACATAATTTTAGTGTTGTTCAAATATATTTGTAGGGTAGGTTCCCAAAAGCAGAGTTGCTGTGTCAAAGGCAATTCAATTTTATTTGGGTAGATATTGCCAAATTGTTAGGGGAAGCACGCTGATTGAAACCACCCACCCTGGTCAGGCACCATAGTAACCATTTGCATGAGTTGTTTTATGACAGGAGGTCCTGGTAAGGAGCAGGAACTAATAAGCCTCCACCAACCAGAAGAGTTCAGGAAAGGTCAAAAGGAGACACCACCTGTCCGACCACCTCCCAGAATCCTTCTCTCTGGCATCCATCTTGGCTGAACAAGGCGTGCACCACCAGGAAGGACTCTGAGTCAGAATGACTGGCTAAAGACAACCCGGAGACTAATCCCATCACCATAAAACCCGAGACTGCAAGCCATGTGACAGAGCAGTTCTCCTGGGTTCCCTTACCCTACTGCTCTCCACCCGGGTGCCCTTTCCCAATAAAATCTCTTGCTTTGCCAGCACATGTGTCTCCTTGGACAATTTATTTCCAAGTGTTAGGCAAGAGCCCAGTATCGGGCCCTGGAAGGGGTCCCCCTTCCTGGAACAAAATTGCTTTCCATAGAGAGTTTCTTCTCAATTTATTGGAGCTTTGTATTAGCTTTGTATGTTATATGGCTGTTGTTGTTCAGTCGCTAAGTCATATCTGACTCTTTGTAATCCCATGGACTGCAGCATGCCAGGCTTCCCTGTCCTTTACTATCTCCAGGAATTTGCTCAAATTCATGTCTATTGACTTGGTGATGCTATCTAACCATCTCATCCTCTTCCACCCTCTTCTTTTACCTTCAACCTTTCCCAGCATCAGAGTTTTCTCCAATGAGTAAGCTCTTTGCATTGGGTGGCCAAAGTATTGGAGCTTCAGCTTCAGTATCAGTTCTTACAATGAATATACAGGATTGATTTCCCTTAGGATGGACTGGTCTGATCTCCTAGCAGTCCAAGGAACTCTCAAGAGTCTTCTCCAACACCACAACTTGAAAGCATCAATTCTTTGGTGCTCAGCCTTCTTTATGGTCCAATTTTCACATTCGTACATAACTACGGGAAAAACCATAGCTTTGTTATATCAGTGCAACTATTTCTCTCCACTTATTTCTTTTGTTATGCAGATGGGCTCCTTTTGGGTATGTATAGTAAAATGTATCAATATTTTATTTCACGGCACTGTGGACTTCTTTTAATGTAAAGTTAAAAAGTGAAAAAATACCTGTGCAGAAGATGCAGAAAAATCATGAATTTTAATGTGCTCCAATGTGTATTATATTTTCCCCAAAGAAATTGATTTCTACACAACTTGCTTTGAAGTTGCCAAGAAGGTTAATGCCCCAGGCCCTGGCTACAAAGTAGGATTTAAGCCCTTGGAGTTAGAAAGCCAAGAGATATTTATCATGGATCTTTGGAAGGTGCACCCATCTCCCTGGGAGTCATTCTGCCTTCTGGCTAAACTCTCAGCCAAATGTTCATTTTGGGGAGCAAAAGACACAGGAGGAAATAATTAAGCAGCTTGGAGAGGAATCTGCCAGCAGAAAGGGAATCCTATTTTCTTTAACAAAAACCTTTGTGAGAGGTTTGCAGTAGACTCATTTTATTGTTGAAAAGCCAAGATTCCTCTCCAGATAATAGTAATGCTATCTATGAAAAGTGCTTTGCATACATTGGAAGTTTAATGATCACCACTACTTTATGAGCTGGTTACCATAATAATTGTCATTCTGCAGACATATGAGACAATAAACAAAGCTGAGCACAGAAGAATTGATGTTTTTGAACTGTGGTGTTGGAGAAGACTCTTGAGAGTCCCTTGGACTACAAGGAGATCCAACCAGTCCATCCTAAAGGAGATCAGTCCTGGGTGTTCATTGGAAGGACTGATGTTGAAGCTGAAACTCCAATACTTTGGTCACCTGATGTGGAGAGCTGACTCATTTGAAAAGACCCTGATGCTGGGAAAGATTGAGGGCAGGAGGAGAAGGGGATGACAGAGGATGAGATGGTTGGATGGCATCACCGACTCGATGGACATGGGTTTGGGGAAACTCCAGGAGTTGGTGATGGACAGGGAGGCCTGGTGTACTGTGGTCCATGGTCACAAAGAGTCAGACATGACTGAGCGACTGAACTGAACTGAAGACATATGAGGCTTAGAAATGTTGAGTAACTTACCCAAGTTCACAAAGGGAGTAAAGAGGGACAGGGCAGAGTGTCCAAATCAAATCTCAACTGATTCTAAAAACCAGGCTCTTAAGTACAGTCTTAGCTGCTTCTTTGATCGTGAAGAGACTTCCCTAATTTTGGAAGGCCAAGTTGCCTTTAACCACGGAGTCTAACTTTGAAGGGAACGTATGGATGATTCTGTTTCTACCACTGGTATCTGAGGCTTTTTCTTTACTGGTCTTCAAAAAGTGATAAAAATCGTGCTATGGAAGTTTCATATCCAAGTCAGAGTCACTTTAAGCTGTCACTTACTTTCTGACTCAATCTGTGGGGACGGTCACCATTGGATTTATCTTTATGTCCCTGGCATCCAGCACCAGGGGTGGGGGGAGGTGGGGAATGGTGTGTGCGGAATGAATGTCCAAATGCATGAGTTCTCCCCTCATTATCTCCCTACTTATCTAATGATTTGGGTTTTAATTTAATTTTTTGGACTAATTAGTACATTTGCATGGTTCAAAACCCGAAAGACATGAGAGTATGCAGCGACATCCTCTGCCGTCCCCATTGCCTACTCCTGTGTTCCATCTACCCAGCTCCTCTCTCCACTGGCAGTCACGTTATTGGTTTCTTGCATCTTCTTCCATCAATTTAGCACATATTCAAGCAAAAATCAATAGAGATGCCTTTAACAGAATCTGGTTCTTGAAAACAGCATATTCATTATAAAGATGTAAGGCTTATTAAAAATTTCAACCACGTAGGAAAGTAGAAAGAAAAAAATTCTAATATCTAAACAATTCTTTAGAAAACTTGGAGGATGTTTTCTTCCACCTGATGGAATTATTAGGTCCCCTTTAACTACTCTGTACGTCTAGTCCAGGTATTCACAAGGACTGGCCAGGTTCCAGTGGACCTGCTCTTCACTGTGGCCGCTGTGGTGGGAGGCGTTTCTCACGGTGACGCAGAAGGAGGGGGCTTCCAGGGCTGTAGTCTCTTATTTTCTGACACAAATTGTGGCAGGAGGGGGATGTGGAAGACAGTGTTAAGCATTATGCATCAGGTCTTGACAGGGTCCTTTTGAAGTATCCATTCTCCCTGGCAGAAATCAAGTCCAGAAACACGGAGATCTGAACAGTTGTGTGCAGTTAGCCTGTCGGTTCCAACGAAAGAACACAGGGATGTATGTCTGCGTGTTGTGGAGATGGATCCCTGGTGTGCTGTGCACAAGAGCGGAAAAAAACACTGACCCGATGGCATCCCTAGTGTGTTTCTGCAAGCTCAGAGGTACCGCAAGCTTGGGACTTTGCTAGCGCTGTGATGGAGGGACTGGTAAGTTCTACCTCGCTCCTGGGTGAGTATGTTCGAACACTGGATGCAGTTACTCTGTGTGTGCATTTATACCTACACATACACACTTTTGGACTTCCCTGGTGGCTCAGACGGTAAAGCATCTGTCTACAATGCGGGAGACCTGGATTCGATCCCTGGGTCAGGAAGATCCCCTGGAGAAGGAAATGGCAATCCACTCTAGTACTCTTGCCTGGAAAATCCCATGGACAGAGGAGCGTGGTAGGCTACAGTCCATGGGGTCACAAAGAGTCAGACACGACTGAGCGACTTCACTTCATACAGACTTTCAAGGCATTTAACCTTTTCTGTGACAAGTAGACTTCGATCAGTTCCCAGTCATCACCTTTTTTGTTTATTGTTTTTAAGACTGGGATGAAAAACCTTTTCGTGTGTGGTTCAGATAGGTGTTGGGATCGTGGGAAGGAAACCCAACTGTCGGTGACACCAGCGCAGTGTGGAGGGGCCAGGGAAGCGGCATCCCTTAAATTCACGTCTGAGGATGGTGAAGTCCAGGCTGGGAACACTAGGAGTCACGGAGGCCTTCCCCGGGGTTCGGTCTGGGGAGTCTTCTCTTTAACTTTGAGCATCAGTGGATTGAGATGAGTATGATTGGTGGAAAGGAGGAAAAGCATCTTCCTTGCTGCAGCTCAGAGTGGAGGAAACGCGCAGGGGGTGCATCCCCAGCAGGAATATTTCAGGTGTTGTTTACACCCTCCTGACCACTGCCCCTGCTCGCCTCTGTGCCCCGTGATGGCAGTGTTTTCCTCCATCTGCCCCAGGAAACTCCCAGCGAGGGGGCTCCAGAGCCTCACCACATGTCTGGCTCACTAAATATTTCTGGAATGAATACTGAATAAATTTGCACTAAATAAGAAATAGAGCAGTGAGGATGAAGTACCAGCGTTGCCCCAAGGACTTCACATAAATGATGGTCTTTCCAGTCCTTCCTCACTGCCCTTTATTACCTCCCTGTCCTTTGGTCCTTTGGGAGGACATCCTTCTGGGGCTTCTGGATTTACTGCCTTGAATGACTTTAGACTATTCTAATTACCTCTGGCAGATTAGTCTTCTAAGGAACAGATTTTATCAGGTTATGCCCCTGCACAAAAAGGGACCCTTTCCCTGGGAACCCCAGACCTTCTGTAACGTGTCAGTATCCTCCATACTGTTTGTGTGCCCACTCTATGCCAAACTCACATCCTGTAGTCTGGTTAGGCTGGACCACTTCCCTATTTTCCAAGCAAATCCCACACATTCCTATGTGCATGTCTGCTGCTGCCTGAATAGTTCAGTTCAGTTCAGTCACTCAGTCGTGTCCAACTTTTTGCGATCCCATGGACTGCAGCACGCCAGGCCTCCCTGTCCATCACTAACTCCCAGAGTTTACTCAGACTCATGTCCATTGAGTAGGTGATGCCATCCAACCATCTCATCCTCTGTCATCTCCTTCTCCTGCCTTCAGTCTTTCCCAGCATCAGGGACTTTTTCAGTGAGTCGGTTCTTCGCATCAGGTGGCCAAAGTATTGAGTTTCAGCTTCAGCATCAGTCCTTCCAATGAATATTCAGGACTGATCTTCTTTAGGACTGAACTGCCTACACATTCCTACTGAAATCCTGGAGTATCTGCCACGTGAAATCTGTCAACCTGTCTGTGATGCGTCATCATAACCAGCTGTCCCCCAAGAAGGTGATCTTCTTCCTGTGTCTTACCTTCCTCTTTCAGACGTACCTCATTCTCCCCATCCTTGAACTGGACTTTTTGCTCACTTTTCCATCCCCTATAAACTTTTCTCCAACCCCCTTGGAGATCAGAATAACACAGCTTTTTGTTACTTGGAAATTCTGGTTCAGTATGTTTGGATTGGGCCTCCAGAACTTCTTGAAAAAATAAGTGTCCTGGATGATTCTTAACATCAGATGAATTTGGCAAACTTCTCTAGAGAGCTGAGCAAGACATCTCACACATATGAGCACTCAATACATATGCATAAAGTATATTCAGTTCCCTGGGTATGAATCTTCTGCTGGATGCAGGGGCAGGCTGGACCATATGGACAAGAAAACATTGTCAGGTTTATGCTTGATGTTGAATGCCCAACAGTATTGTAGGAGAAGTTTAATGAGACCCTCAAGGAAGATGATAATCTGCATATGGGAACAATAATTCAATTTGGGGGCAAACATATCCCTTTGAGTGTGTAGCGTATGGGCACACTCATGAACAACCTTGCAGTTGCAAAGCATCGTATTTACAGTTTTGACCACTCAGAAATGTTCAAATAAAGTCGTTTACTTCCCCATGAGGAAGACTAATGGCAACAAGGGAAATCATGAAACTGTTTGTTTTCTAAAGGAAATTTCTGAGCTCTCCTTCACCAGCCTGTGTATATCCCACCACTCTATGTCCTTAAACACATAGCTTACAAAAAGAGAAGCAATTTACCACCCAGAACATCACCTAATGCTCTGTGGGGAAGAGTCAAAGACAAGTTGAGTTAGATGACCCACTGAACATGCTACACTTACCTTTGCTCTGGAGGGCTTCACTCATCCTTCCTTGAACACCCACTTTTTTTCCCCTTTAGGGTTTGTTTCTGTGTAGTAGGAGGCTGCACACTGCCTTCTATGCTGCATGTGGTCACTTCTACCTGCCCCCACCCACTGCCCAGCTTCTTTCTGGTCATTAAATTCAAATTATTGTTAGAGGGACTCTGACAGGTCCATCTAATCCCTGTTTTTTTGCTTTCCCCCTCTTTCTTTCTTCCTTGTTAATTTAGGAAGAATTTCCCCCTCCATTCTAGGTGGCTGGGCCACTTATAGCCTAATTACCCTTTACGTAGTATCTTTATGGTCTAAACATCTTGGCCAAGGTGCTGGGCTGTGTGGTTTAGAACATAGTCCTATTTCTGTGTGAAGTGGCAGGACCGGTGTCCTCAGCAAGAGCCAGTGGGTGGAAACAATCAGAAGGTGAAGGAGGTGAGGAGCATTCTGAGGCTTGGCTGCTGTGGGATGTCTGCCTGTGCTAGTCATAAATAATAACTTATTCTATAGTTGTAAGTGTAATTCAAAGGGCATCTTCTTGGCAAATATATTTCTCTGCTATTAATATATATATTGCTGTTGTTTAGTCGCTAAGTTGTTTCTGACTCTTTGCGACCCCGTGGACTGTAGCTCCCAGGCTCCTCTGTCCTTGGGATTTTGCGGGCAAGAATACTGGAGTGGGTTGCCATTCCCTTCTCCAGGGGATCTTCCCAACCCAGGGATCGAATCCAGGTCTCCTGCATTGGCAGGCAGATTCTTTACTGCTGAGCCACCAGGGAAGCCCACTATATATTATGATAGCATTTAAAAATATATATTTTTTTTAATTGGAGGAAAATTGTTCTACAATGTTGTCATGGTTTCTGCTATACAACAGCACAAATCAGCCATAATTATACATATATCACACTGTCTTGAGCCTTCCTCCCCTCCCCCATCCCACCCCTCTAGTTATGATGACATATATATATGTGTGTGTGTGTGTGTGTGTGTAAAACCCACTCCAGTATTCTTGCCTGGAGAATCCCTTGGATTGAGGAACCTGGCAGGCTGCAGCCCATGCGGTCACACAGAGTTGGACATGACTGAAGCAACTTAGTTTATATATATATATATACATATATATAATTTCTTTCTAGAAGACGCATGGGTCTTTAAAGTATTTAAAAATACTAGCTAAAAATAATGTTAACTAAATAACAGTATTCCAGGCTCGCTGGTACACAGAGACAGCAGGGCAGACCAGCAGGAAGTGTGCTGGGTTTTCCTGTTTGTTGCCTTTTCTCTTCCTTGTTCCTCCCTGACCTTTGCCCGTGATGGGCAGGGTGCTGATGGGCAGGATGCTCTCACATTGCCATTTGCGAGTTCCAGGTGGTAGAATGTGCGGGGCGTCAAGAAGTGCCCCTTGGCTTGGTGCTTCATAGACAGAGAGCGGGGCTGGCTGTGCGCAGTGCGGGGAGGCCCGAGCTGCTGTGAGCTGCCAGGGCAGCTGAGCGCCCCGGGCCGGGGCAGGCTCTCTCGGTTCTGCAGACCTTGTGGGGCCTCCAAGAGCCCGCCCCAGCCTCGACTTCATTCTCTATGATTTTCTCCGCACTCCCTCACTCCTGCAGGGCCACAGATGCTGCCTTAGTCTCGGCTACACGGGTCTGTGTGCAAAGCCCAGTCCTTTCATCATTTCTTAAAGAAGTCTCAGATTTTCAGCTACATTTTGGTAGCCCATCTGAGAATTCAGGAGTTGCAAGGAGGAGTCGAATCCAGGAACCCTCAGCCTTTCACCATCCTCCTGGCCTGCCTTCCCTTTCCTCTTTGGTACAATGGAGAGATACTTTCTTCTATGGTCTCGCATGGCCTTCCCACATCAGGCCCCCTTAAGCTGTGTATCAGTGTGTCTGCTTGTGAACTGGGGTAGTTTCACCTTAGAGGTGGGATTTGACTTCTGCTTCAACCTTCAGAGATTAATCAAACATTTCCTTCCAACTATGTCATCTCTAACTGATACTGAGTGATAGGATAAACAAATGTTTAATAAGGATGAGGAAGAAACACAGGGATCATGGGATGTAATAGGATATAGAAGTCAGAAAAATGGGCAAGTGAGGAAAGGCAGCACCAGTGACCAGACTACTAAATGAGATAGTTGGTCATGACAGAGCAACATTAAAAACACTGGAAAGAAGGGCTCTGTTCCTTGTTCATCTCTCAGTTAATTCTGCAGACTAACTTGGGTCCCTTCTCATCTTTTCAACCTTCTCTGACCCTCTCCCTTCATCTCCTTTTGAAAACTGGAGTCATTTTGCCTAGATGACAATCTAAATGTGATATATCACATAATTTCCTATATTGCAATATGGATAAACTTTTATATTTCTAAGATGCGAGTGAGTGAATATGAACTCTGAAATGGGGCACAATTCAGGTATTAAAGAAGACTTATTCAGAGCTGCAAGTTGAACAAAAGCAGTAACCAATATCCAGCGTCAGCGAGAGGTATTAATGCGTCTCTGATGGTATTAAATACGTCCTTCTTCTGCGGGGAGCAGAGGAGATGGAGGTTCACAAACACTGAAACCACTTGATTGTCTGAGCACAGCCTTCGTATGCTTCTGTTTGTTACGATGGCGTGTGTCTTCCTTATCGTTAAATGTCCGCTCAGTTGTGTTGAAACCTGATGGAAGATTATCAGCCAAAACCTGGAAATCTAGAAAATACTTGTGAGTGGGGAGACCAACTTTGTCACAGATGGTGTGATCCTTAGTAAAAGAGTAAACCAGCCTCTGGTTGCTCCAGGTTTTTCACCTGTAAATTGATGAAATTATTGATGAAATTATCTTAGGGGGCAAATGAGATGTTGGGATGGTCAAATCCTAAGAACTTTTAATTTATGTTTTAAATTTAATTTTAATTTCATAATGAAGTTTAGTTGATTTACAATGGTGTGTTAGTCTCAGGCGTACATCAAAGTGATTCAGCTACACATATACATAAATATATATATTCAGTCTTTTTTAGATTCTTTTCCCATATAGATCATTACATAGCATTGAGTAGAGTTCCCTGTGCTATACAATAGGTCTTTGTTGGTTATCTATTTTATATATAATAGTGTGTGCATGGGCTTCCCTTGTGACTCACTTGATAAAGAATCTGCCTGCAATGCGGGAGACCTGGGTTCAATCCCAAGGGAAAGGCTACCTACTCCGGTATTCTGGCCTGGAGAATTCCATGAACTGTATAGTCCATGGGGTTGCAAAGAGTTTGACATGACTGAGCGACTTTCACTTTCACTTCACTTTTTACAGTGTGTGTATATGGGGTTTCCCTGGTAGCTCAGCTGGTAAACGATCTGCCTGCAAAGCAGGAGGCCCTGGTTTGATTCCTGGGTTGGGAAGTTCCCCTCAAGAAGGAATACTCCAGTATTCTTGGGCTTTCCTGGTGGCTCAGATGGCAAAGAATCTGCCTGCAGTGTGGGAGACCTGGGTTTGGTTCCTGGATTGGGAAGATCCCCTGGAGGAGGGCATGGCAACCCACTCCAGTATTCTTGCCTGGAGTATCCCCATGGATAGAGGAGCCTGGGGGACTACAGTCCATGGAGTCACATAGAGTTGGACACGACTGAACAACTAAGCATAGCACAGTGCGTATATGTTAATTCCAAACTTTTAATTTATCCCTCCCTGGGGATTTTAATTTACAAAGATTTCCCTTCAAATATGGCCATACGGATAACAAAAAATCCTGAAAACCTATGATATAAATGGTAAATTCCTTCAAGCAGAGGTCAACTTGTACTACTTCAAGTTAATATATTGGGGCTTTAGTCATAAAATGTCCAAACAATTTTACAGTCATGGATTTGAAATCAAACAGAAAAGTTTTATAAATAAGAGGAACTAGATTTTCAGATTGTTGGTGAATGTTACAGTTTTTTTCTTTATTTCTCAGTTATCTCTTTACTCAACTTCTGCATTTCCATATGTAGCTTTCCTAGTCTTCTAGCCCTCAAGGCATCCTTTTTACCCTTTTAAAGAAACTGAGAACAATTGACTTTGGGGGCTATAGCTTCAGTGTTAAAGGGAACTGAGACTGGTTTCCTTTTGCCTTGGTAAAACCCAAATCTCAGATTCAATATACAGAGTTATCAATATAATCATACTAAAATTCTGGTTGTTTTTTTTTTTTAATAACCCTCTGATTATCCAAATAAAACCAGAAAATTAAAAAAAAAATCTCAGATATAATGTTTTCAAAGAATAAATTCAGAACAGACATTTTCACTTGGGTATAATTAACATGACACTTGCTCCTTGAAAGAAAATCTATGACAACCTAGACAGCATATTAAAAAGCAGAGACATTCCTTTACCAACAAAGGCCCATCTAGTCAAAGCTATGGTTTTTCCAGTAGTCATGTATGGATGTGAGAGTTGGACTATAAAGAAAGCTAAGCACCAAAGAATTGATGCTTTTGAACTGTGGTGTTGGAGAAGACTCTTGAGAGTCCCTTGGACTGCAAGGAGATCCAACCAGTCCATCCTAAAGGAAATCAGTCCTGAATAGTCATTGGAAGGACTGATGCTGAAG
Organism: Bos javanicus; assembly: GCF_032452875.1. Classification (NCBI taxonomy): domain Eukaryota; kingdom Metazoa; phylum Chordata; class Mammalia; order Artiodactyla; family Bovidae; genus Bos; species Bos javanicus. The sequence goes on from NC_083876.1 coordinate 10,305,009, forward strand.
CTGAAACCCCAACACTTTGGCCACCTGATGCAAAGAGCTGACTCATTGGAAAAGACCCTGATATTGGGAAAGACTGAGGGCAGAAGGAGAAGGGGATGGCAGAGGATGAGATGGTTGGAAGGCGTCACTGACTCAATGGGTGTGAGTTTGAGTAAACTCCAGAAGCTAGTGATGGACACGGAGGCCTGGTGTGCTGCAGTCAATAGTGTTGCAAAGAGTCAGACATGACTGAGCAATTGTACTGAACTGATAATTAATGTTACTGTGTAGATTAAGTAAATGGCAAAAATGATTAATTTATTTTCATTGATTTATTTTCATTTATTTTCAAGTCTTCTAAGATGGTTACTGAGTGAGAATTGTGGAATTTGCTCCTGTTGAAAAAGAATGGACATAATCTACTTTTTATTATTCCAAACTGGATATGATAGCATATCTGGAAATAAACAATATGACACTGACCAGATGCTGGCAGCAAAATAGCATTTCAAGTATGTAAATATTAAACCACAGATTAGAAAATGATCTTGAATCTAGGTTTATTATCTTCTTATAAAAATTATGTAAAGGAATAAATTAGCATCTTATTTAAGTGGAAGCCAAAGAGTTTCTGTAATACCTACCAAGACATAAGATTACAAAGAGAGGCATTTTCACTTAAGGACTTATTAGTTTGTTCTGTGGAAAGCAATCTTGGGTTGCCTTTCATCACAATTCAATTGGAGATATTCTTTAAACTAAAGTGAGTAACTCATTGCACTCATCCCACACGCTAGCAAAGTAATGCTCAAAATTCTCCAAGCTAGGCTTCAACAGTACATGAACTGTGAAATTCCAGATGTTCAAGCTGGATTTAGAAAAGGTGGAGGAACCAGAGATCAAATTGCCAACATCTGTGGGATCATAGAAAAAGCAAGAGAGTTCCAAAAAAACATCTACTTCTTCTTTATTGACTACACCAAAGCCTTTTACTGTGTGGATCACAACAAACTGTGGAAAATTCTTAAACAGATGGAAACACCAGACCACCTTACCTGCCTTCTGAGAAACCTGTATTCAGGTCAAGAAGCAACAGTTAGAACTGGACATGGAACAGCAGACTTGTTCCAAATCGGGAAGGGAGTACATCAAGGCTGTATATTGTTACCCTGGTTATTTAATGTATATGCAGAGTACATCATGGGAAATGCCAGCTGGATGAAGCACAAGCTGGAGTCAAGATTGCCAGGAGAAATATCAATAACCTCAGATATGCAGATGACACCACCCTTATGGCAAAAAGTGAAGAAGAACTAAAGAGCCTCTTGATGAAAGTGAAAGGAGAGTGAAAAAGTTGGCTTAAAGCTCAACATTAAGAAAACTAAGATCATGGCATCTGGTCCCATCACTTCATGGCAAATAGAAGGGGAAATACTGGAAACAGTGTCAGACTTTATTTTCTTGGGCTCCAAAATCACTGCAGATGGTGACTGCCACCACGAAATTAAAAGATGCTGATTCCTTGGAAGAAAAGCTATGACCAACCTAGATAGCATGTTAAAAAGCAGAGACATTACTTTGTCAACAAAGGTCCATCTAGTCAAAGCTTTGGTTTTTCCAGTAGTCATGTATAGATGTGAGAGTTGGACTGTGAAGAAAGCTGAGCGCTGAAGAATTGATGCTTTTGAACTGTGGTTTTGGAGAAGACTCTTGAGAGTCCCTTGGACTGCAAGGAGATCAAACCAGTTAATCCTACAGGAAATCAGTCCAGAATGTTCATTGGAAGGACTGATGCTGCAGCTGAAGCTCCAATACTTTGGCCACCTGATGGGAAGAACTGACTCATTGGAAAAGACACTGATGCTGGGAAAGTTTGAGGTAAGAGGAGAAGGGGATGACAGAGGATGAGATGGTTGAATGGCATCACCGACTTGATGGACATGAGTTTGAGCAAGCTTCAGGAGTTGGTGATGGACAGGGAGGCCTGGTGTCCTGCAGTCCATGGGATTGCAAAGAGTTGGACAGGCCTGAGAGACTGAACTGAACTGAAAGTGAGTTAAGGAAGTACGCAGGACAGTCTAAGAGCCACTGAGAAGCATTTACATGGTAGCATTTTATTAGGTCCTCTATGAAAATAATGAAATGTTCTCACCAAAATAGAAACGTTTGGGCTCTGACCCAAACTGGCTCCTTCATTATCTAACTCTTTATGAGGAGGGTAATGTATGCTCAGCGCGCTCGTTTCCTCCACAGACCACACAAAAGATACACTGTCAAATGACAGAGTAGCAGAGGAGTCAGGGTGTAGGGAAATTCGAACACCATCATTAAACCCCAAAATGCTATATATTTAAGTGAATATACCATGTATTTATTAAGTGAATATTATGTTTTTCTTCCAGCTCTTAAAGAGCTGAGACAAGGAGGGCTTAATATAGTAATAGTTAGACATGGAACATGGGATGTGTATGGGCAATTATTTTTTTCTGATGATTTTCTATATATAAATATAAGCAAGATTTCTCATGAGCAAAATACACCAGGAACATCTCCTATGGGAGAAAAGAATATTGCATCTGCACTATGAATTGAAGAAATAATGGGAAATTACTTTGCTATTTCCTCAACTCACTTATAAGGAACACATGATCCCTTTTTAGATGGGACCACAACCATAAGAGATGATCAGTCAGAGTGAGGTCAGTCAGAGAAAGATACCATACTATATCGCTTGTATGTGGAGTCTAAAAGAACGATACAAATGAACTTATTTATAAAACAGAAACAGACTCACAGAGACCGAAAACTATGGTTACCAAAGGGGAATGGGGTAGGAGGGATGAATTAGGCATTTGGAATTAATAGACACACACTGCTGTTGCTGCTGCTAAGTCGCTTCAGTTGTGTCCAACTCTGTGCGACCCCATAGACGGCAGCCCACCAGGCTCCACCGTCCCTGGGGTTCTCCAGGGAAGAACACTGGAGTGGGTTGCCATTGCCTTCTCCAATGCAGGAAAGTGAAAAGTGAAAGTGAAGTCGCTCAGTTGTGTCCGACCCTTAGCGACCCCATGGACTGCAGCCCACCAGGCTCCTCCGTCCATGGGATTTTCCAGGCAAGAGAGAACTGGAGCGGGTTGCCATTGCCTTCTCTGAGACACACACTACTATATATAAAATAGATAAGCACACGGGGCTCTGCTCAGTGTTGTGCGCCAGCCTGGATGGGAGGGTGTGTGGGACACAATGGGTACACGTACGTGTATGGCTGAGTCTCTTTGCTGTTCACCTGAAACTACAACATTGTTAATCGACTATTCCCCAATACAAACTAAAAAGTTTAAAGTTAAAAAAACCCAAGGACCTACTGTATAGCACAGGGAACTATACTCAATATTTTGTAATAACCTATAAAGGAGAAGTATCTGAAAAAGAGTATATACATATACACACATATTTATATATATAAAACTGAATCACTTAGGTGTACAACTGAAACACAGCACTGAAAATTAACTATGCTTTGATAAAATTTTTGAAATACTAAAAAAATTTTTTTTAAAAACCTGAAAAAAGAGGAAAAGAAAGCTATAATTTGTGTTTCTATTGTGGTTGCTTGAGCACTACAAGTTAAATCTGCTTTAGTGTTTATGGGTGGAATTTCTCTGAATTATTGCTTGAATAATGATAGAGTAGAAAAGCCTTAAGATTATCCAGGGCAAAACCCCTCTCCCCTCTTCTTCCTCATATAATTTTTTTACCAGACGAACCCACAAGGCTGAAAGGAATTAAAGGTGCTCAAGACTGCAGAGGTTGTCAGAAGCAGAGCTGAAAGTGGAAGCAGGGTCTACCCATTCTGAGGCCCCCGTTTTTGCCCCTCTGCTTCCTCCAGGTTCTGTGCGAACCACGCTTGTCCATTTCTAGCCCCTCCCAGCAAGTGCAGAGCCACTTCCAGAGGAGTTGTGTTTCCTTGTCTCTGGCGTGTGACGCCAGTAGTCATGTGGGATCATCGTGGGAATTCCTTGTGCAGACTTCTAGGGCTTTGCTCCTTTCTCCGCCCTAACCCATGCTTCTCAAACTCTCTGGTTACTAAAAAAAATTTTTTTTTAATTAAAGTATAGCTGATTTACAATATCATGTTAGCTTCAAATATACTGCAAAGTGTTCAGTTTTACATATTTATCCTCTTTTTCAGATTCTCTTCCCTTATAGGTTATTACAAGATATTGAGTAGGGTTCCCTGTGCTATACAACAGGTCCTCATTGTGTATCAGTTTTGTAATCATGTGTTTATGTTAATCCCAAACTCTAATTTATCTCTCCCCGCCTTTCCCTTTTGGTAACCATACCTTTGTTTTCTATGTTGGTGAGTCTATTTCTGTCTTGTAAAATAGTTGCTATTTTTAAAATTGCCAGTGTTATCGCCACATTGGTGAGTTCTCTGACATTTGAACTCATTTAGGCCCTCTTTATTGTGGCAAGGAGCTTGTCTCACGCACTTGGCTCCAGAGCAATGCCAACTTGCTGGAAAAGTCTCTGAATAATTACCTTTAACTTCTGTCCTTAATAAGTGCAGACCAGCCCTGATGCATGGCCCACACTCTGAGTACTCAGGTCTAAGAGAAGCCATTCTATCTATGAATGAGATATCCTGAAATAATGCAAGCAGAGCTCAAGAATCCTTTAATCCTCCAAGTTTCGCCCCCACCCCACTCCCACCCACACCCATACTCAGACAGCATTCATTTCTCCTTGAAAATGCAAGAGCCAGCCGTCAGGGGCCTGCTCTCTCTTCACGCTGCCAATCTCACGTCTAGATAAACTAACTTCGGTTAAATACCCTCCCTCGGGTTAAAGAAGAAAATGTGCCTCCTTAAATCCAGTTTTGTAGGCTGGTTGTCCCCTTGTTTCTTCGTTTATAAAGGACATAAATCAGCACCCTGTGTGTGGTGAGTACTCAGATGGTACCTGTTATAATAATAGAGACTAACACTCTCACCATTCCTCAGGAACCCGAGCCCATCAACAGTAGCCCTTTCCCCGTGACTTCAGTTGTCATGACTACAATCTCATACTTCTTATATCTGGTTTTCATGCTGCCCTACCCCCATCCTTTAGTTGGTACTCTATTAGAAATATTTAGGCTTCTTCTGCTTCCCTACCTCCCATTCATTCATTTTTTCTTCTCACATTCTTTAAAAAAATTATGTGTGATGAGGGAGGTGCACTGTGCTTGTTTACGCTGAAAGTAGGTTTGGAAGGCAAGGAAGACTTTCTGGAGGAGGTGACGTCTAAGTTGAGGATGAGTGGGAGTTAGCCAGACTGAGGATAAAGGAGAATGCTCCAGATTGATGAAACAATGTGGAGTCTTCAAAGGCAGTTCTGCATGGGTGAGATGTGGAGTAGAGGAATGGAGGAGCCAAGGATGGTAAGAGATAGGGCCTAGACAGGCAAGAAGGGCCCTGAGCAACAAAAACTGGACTTGAACCCAAGGACACTGAGCAGACAGACGCTGGGAGTACTGGCACAGAGGTACATTGTATAACTAAGATCATTTTGCTTCAAGAAGGAGCATCATGGAAAGTTTTAGGGCCAGTGAATGATTAGATTTCCCTTTTAGAAAAATCCCTGGATTAGCAGGAACACAGGAAGGTATAACATTGTGGAATTAAGAAGAAATTACTATTTTAAGGGAGTGTGCAGGTGACGTTTGTAAGTGTTAAGGTGTTATTTGGGATTGCAGTTCTAGATGATCCCTGTTTCAGAAGGGGAGATTAAAGGTCCAGAATTGAGGAGCCAGAGGGGGCCTGGGTCAAGGTGGGAGAGTGGCAATCCAGTAGTACCTCCACGTCCTGAGAGCAGGGCATTTTCCAGCGCTAGCTCAGCTGGTAAAGAATCTGCCTCAATGCAGGAGACCTGGTTTGATTCCTGGGTCAGGAAGATCCCCTGGAGAAGGGATAGGCTACCCACCCCAGTATTCTTAGGCTTCCCTGGTGGCTCAGCTGGTAAAGAATCCACCTGCAATGCGGGAGACCTGAGTTCTGTCTCTGGGTTGGGAAGATCCCCTGGAGGAGGGCATAGCATGGCAACGCACTCCAGTACTCTTGCCTGGAGAATCCCCACAGACAGAGGAGCCTGGCGGGGTACAGTCCATGGGGTTGCAAAGAGCTGGACACGACTGAGCAATTAAGCACACAGCATACATGCTGGCTACTGAAAGTGGATGGTGGAATCAAGTGCCGGGGCACCTGCCAGAGTCCCCTGGCTCTGTGGCTCAGTGTGGTACAGGAGGAGCCAGAGAAGACCCTGGAGGTTGACTTGGACTCTAGGGGGGTCTAACTCCAGGGAGAAACCAGATGTCCACAGGGTGGGGCTTCAGATGGCCCCTCTGGGATGAGGATAGGGGGTGACGTTTGGGAAATTCGCAGAGGCTTCATTCATCTCCACTCCAAAGGTTCAGGGGGTCATGACTTCCTGTGCAGTCAAAGAGATGTGAGGAGTGCTAACCTTTTCAGAAGACTAGACACCTGGTTTCTTGTCACCGAAGATGAGTATCAAAGCTAAAGTTCCTATTGGAAAAGAAGGCACTCAGGAGCGAGGGGGAAAAAGTAGCATCTGTGGAGGAGTGGAGAGACTGAGGCTGAGGAATGAACTGGAGGCAGTGGAAATAGGCTGTTAAAAGGCGACAGGCAGTTTTGAGAAATTCAGATAAAGCTGAAATGCTGAACCAGGAGGAAAAGGAATATGGAAGGAATAAGGGGATTTTAAAATACCGCATGCCGAGACTGGACGCTGGGCTTTGGAGGGAAGGCACAGGTCCAGCTTCATGTGCTCAAGAAAACCAGCATCTTCAGGGAGGTTTAGGCGTCTGGCATGATGACCTCTCAGGCATTAGCAGGAGCTTCAGCCGCTTCTCCTCCCCAGCGACCCAGTGGCTGGAATGAGATGAAACCTGTTGGGAGGCAGAGGATGTTGTTGCTTATGTCCAATAAATGGGGCTGGATTTCGGAGGTATTGATTTGTTCTCTATGGAAATCACCTTTACTTGGAGTCTTTGACCTGGGACCGCCTTGAACCATTCTAGAGATGTTTCTTGGACTCACATTTGACTGTGTGGTGTGGGCTTGATTGTCCATAGCAGCACAACCCAGAGGATGAGAAAGGGGTCACTGTCCGCACTCTCTATCGTAAGAACAGAGGCGTGGTTGACAACAAGGAAGAGGAGATGAGGCTTAGCTCAACAGAGCCCTCTGAGGCTACGGGTTGCTTTTCATTGCTTTTTATATCCCTGACCTTTCTATGGGAACATCGTCACTGGGGCTGACGAATGTCTTAGCATTTTATCTAGTGCAGGTCTGCTGATAACAGATTTTCTGGTCTTCTTTGTCTGTATATATTTTAATTTTACATTCATTTGTGAAAGCTCTTCTTATGGTGTATAGAATTACAGGTTACCAGTCATTTCCTTTCAGCACTTAAATGCATTATTTCATTTTCTTCCAGCTTCTATTGACAATTCTAATGTTAAGAACCAAACTGTCAGTGTAATCGTTTTATCTCTCTCTTTTTATTTTTTCTTAAGCTAAGCAGTCTTTTCTCTCTGGCTGCTCTTAGGAATTTTCCCTTTGTCTTTGGCAGTTTTCTTATGGTGTATTGAACTTTTTTTTTTTTTTTTAATCCTTTTTGGAGTTTGTCGGACTTCTTGAGTTTTTGGCTTGTTGTTTTTAATGTTTTAGAACAATCTCTTAGCCATCACCTCCTCAAATACTGTTTTTAACACACTTTCTCTCTTCTCTACTAATGGGATTTGGTTTATACCTATGTTAGAACTTCTCACTGCATCTCTTATGTCTCTTCCCTCTCTTCTGTATTTTTCATCTTTTTTGAGTTCCCGTAGTTGATGCTGAACAATTTCTTCTTACTTATTTACCAGCTACACAGATGTAGGAAGAATACTAATTCCTCCTACATCTGTGTCTGATCTTCTGCTAAATACATTAATTGAATGCTTTGTTTTGGTTTTTGTATTTTTCAGGCTAGAATTCTCAATTTGTTCTTTTTTGTATAGTTTTCAGAACTCCAAAAAATTGTCTTTTATCTCTCCCTTAATGTAAAACCCTAGTTATTTTAAAGTCTATGTCTGATAACAAAAATATTTGGCTGGAGCATCATGGGTGGAATATTGTTCTTTTGCAGGGGCGGAGGGGTGGTGGGTAGGTTGTTAATTACTTATACCCTTGTATACCTTGTTATTTAAAAAAAATATTGACATATGCTTTTCAAACAGAAAAGTCCATGTATAAGCATATAGCATGATAAATTTCCACAAACCAAGCATATTTATGTAACTTTCACCTATATTAAAAAAAAAAATCATTACCAACACTCCAGAAGCCCTGTTTGAAACTTTCTAAAAACTATCTCTTCCTTCTCTTCTACTCCATCCACCCAAGCATAGGCATTACCCTGTCATGTCATGGAATGTGTGAGTTTTTGCCTGATTTTTGGACTTTATATCAATTGTATACAAGTTTTTCTGTTTTTTATTATGTTTGTGAGCTTCATCCATACTATTTCATGTAGCAGTTATGGCTTTTTCATTTGCACTGTTACTTAGTATTATATTGTGTTTATATCATAGTTAATTTAGCATTCTACTATTTACAGATTTCACTTTGAGGTTTTAACGAGCAGTGTGGCTAAGAATATCCTTGGTGAACATATGTACTGCCTAGTTATTTTTGATGGAGTGCTAGGCATTGTATTAGCAAAACTGCAGAAGAATTTGACACTTAGGATGATGTTACCTTTTCCTAGAGGAAATTTAGATTTGCTTCTGCCTAGAACCACTCCAGTACTCTCGCCTGGAAAATCCCATGGACGGAGGAGCCTGGTGGGCTGCAGTCCATGTGGTCACTAAGAGTCGGACACGACTGAGGGACTTCACTTTCACTTTTCACTTCCATGCATTGGAGAAGGAAATGGCAACCCACTCCAATGTTCTTGCCTTGAGTATCCCAGGGACAGGGGAGCCTGGTGGGCTGCCATCTATGGGGTCACACAGAGTTGGACACGACTGAAGTGACTTAGCAGTAGCAGTAGCAGAACAATTTTAAGAGATTCTAGTTTTAAATACACCAGCAACTTGGTATTTTAAAAATAGTTGAGCTCAAATATGTGTTTAATTATGAAAGTAAAAAAACAATAAAACAAATGAGAAGGCACTTGGGAGGTATTCAGACTTTGACAATGGAGCTTTGCGAGACCTTTGTACACAGGGGATTACTCACACTGTACTAAACCCCTCAGCGTGGCACTCTCTAGTCAAAGGCTCAGACACTTCCCCTACCCTCCTGCCCACATGCTGTATTCAAATACCTATCATCTCTTAGGAATATGTTATTCTTACTGTCCACCCCGTTTGAGTCACTGACTCAATGCTACGTATATTTAAAGCATGAAGTCACCCATTTATACATGTCTTGTAGGTCCATGTGCAGAAAGTAGCCTGTGTGTTAACATGTTCCCCTATTTCTCCTTCTCTACGTTCTTACATTGCCTGTAGCACAGCGTTCAGCATAAATTCTATGCTGTCCAGTTTTGCTCTCCGATTGTTTCCAGTGCACTAACTTTGTCGCCACAACTCGAAGGTGAGCTTCCTGGGTGAAAACGGCGCTCACTGCTTTGTGCTCCATGGTGCCGAGCACAGGCCTGCAGTGCAGTGGCACCTGGAAACTGTTGTTGGACACGATTAATACTGTATGAGAAATCAAAACATTTAGGGCTGTTGACTCTGATTCATAAAGAAGAACAAATTTAGCCAAGCAGAAATCACCTCCTCTGCCTTCCAAAAGGCACCAATGAACATGTCTTGATCTCTTAGCAAAAGCAAGTATTATACCCAATTCTTGCTCCTAAAGAACTTGTAAATGGGGAGGAGGACAGTTGCTCATCAGAATGATGACTGTTGCAAAATCAGTAGCTTCCAGTATACTCATGATTGTAAAATGTCTTACAGTTTCCAGCTTCTTTCATGTTCATTATGAAAATGACTATATCTGGGGTGATATCACCATATAAACATTAGTGACAATATTGCATCTAAAAGATTCCTTAGTATGCTAGGTTTAGTGATGTTTTGCTTTTGAGGATACATACCCTTTAAATTCATACTATTATTTTAGGCAGAAACCACCACGATGTTATGCCATCATGTTCTTGTTGTTTAGTCGCTCAGTCTGACTCTTTGCGACCCCATGGACTGTAGTCTGCCAGGCTCCTCTGTCCATGGGATCTCCCAGGCAAGAATACTGGATTGGGTTGCCATTTCCTGCTCCAGGGGACTGAACCCACGTCTCCTGCTTGGAAGGTGGACTCTTTACTACGGAGCCAGCTGGGCACCATAGGACAGCACTCAGCCTCAGCCCCTCAAGGAGATTGTGCGCTCTCCAGAGGAGGTTAACAACTTCTCATTTATCAAACTGTAAAGGGAAGGCTTGTTTCTAGTTGTTCATAACATACAGCCAGACTAATAGAGCCTTAAATACATATGGGTTTATTTAATTATTATTTATTTTATAATTATTATCATTTTTTGCTTCATGCAGGAAGTCCAGAGCAGGTGGTGGTTCTGAGACAAGTTATATCTGAGTTCACTTTGAAGTTCTCTTCATCTCCTACTTTGTGGTCCCTCAGTGGTTGCTGCAGCTCCTGTCAACACATCTCTAACCCAGGTAAGAAGAAATAGGGGAAGGAGGCTGGGGTGGTGCCTGCATCAGGGAATCAGAGACTTGCTCAGACACTCCTGGAAGTCTGCTTTTATCACTTTGACTTGAACTGTGCCCAGGGTGAGATTTTTAGTGGCTTGGTAGTCAGAAAAGGTGAATTTGAACTTTGCAGCACCAACACTCAAGGAAGAAAAGGAGCTAAGGTTGAAATGAATTTGAGTGAGCCAGCCTACCTTACTTTTCACAGCAGGCTTGTTGGAAAACTTTAGTTACTCCTCCAGTGCCAAGATCTACAGCAGATAGCAAACTATTGCAGGCTTTTGGTGAGAAAGATTATACCTGGAGATGGTTATCTGGGGAGGGAGTTACATGCATTTTCCAGTTGACTATGAAATCTGAAAGTGAAAGTAAACAGCCAAGTCGGATAGCAAATAAATTTCAGGATTGACTAACTTCCATAAATGATCCTGGATTTCTGTGAGTAGAGTCACACATACAGTCATCCATTTAAATGATCTTTGAATCCGAGAGGGTGAGATGCTTGGCTTCACTTAGGTCCTTAATTAAGCATCCTGACACAAAGCACAGTCACTTCTGAGTGAGTCAGGCTGACCCTCAGCTGTGCATTTTCCTGTAACTTTGTAACAGAGCAGGACCCTTTGGGGCCCTCCCAGCCACACTACTCCCTGCTCTAGCTACCCGCTGAAGTACCCAGATAAAAGTATCTGATGCACATCTTCCTGAGTTGTTTCATGGATGCTGAAACTCTCACCAAATGGAAGATGTTAACTACTTCATGACCGTGAGAACATAGTCCCCAGACCTACTGGAGCCTGAGGATGATGAAGTTAGCCCCTGTGACACCATCTTCTTACCTCACCATCAACCAACCAGAGCGCTGTGCACTAGCTGATCACACACTTTGCGATCACACTCGTCCACCTGGCCTTTGAAAATGCTTCCCAGAAACCCACTGGGAGTTTGGGGTTTTGAGCACTAGCTGCCCTGGACTCCTTGCTTGGTGCCTGTAATGAACACTGCGCTTTCCTTCACCACAACCTGGGGTCAGTGGGTTGACTTTACCACTTTTACCGACTCAAGTTTGGTTTAGCGACAACTTGGGGGTATCACCCCTGGGATTAATTCTTGGATGAAGAGGAAGATGTGGACTCTCAGATTTTGACATATCTGGAATTGGTTTTAAAAGGGAAGAGAAAAGCAGTTAAGTGGCTAGAGGAACTGGAACAATTATAAATGCCAGGTAATGTCCTTATAGAGCAATGAAGACAGTGTGGCAGGAAAGTGATAAATCTGATCAATTAAGAAAAATGGACTTGAATGGTCAGTGAGCACAGTGAAAAGTGCGCAGTGGAGACATAAGAAATGCCCCCACCACTTACCATGGCCTCCTGGAAACTCCTTCACCGCAAAACAGGTAGAGTCAATAGATCCTGCAAAGGCGAGTTGCCATTTGGCTACACAGTGGCCAAATACCCTTTGGACTGCAGCCTACCAGGCTCCTCCATCCATGGGGTTTTCCAGGCAAGAGTACTGGAGTGGGTTGCCATTGCTTTCTCCTTACATTCGGAAGGAGTCCTGAAATAGATGGGAGATGTGGGCCCTTCTTATTACCTGTGGGAGCCAGCACACTCGGCAGCAAGTAGACTTTACTGAAAAGACTTACCAGTTGCTTTGTAAGAGCACGGATGATTCCTGAGGGAGAGTCCTGAGAAGTGGAGAAAGAGGTTGAGGCAGAGCCTGGAGCCCGGGGGGTCCATGAGCAGAGTCAGGGTGGCTGTCTGGGGAGCTCTGGGGGTGGGGTCCGGGCTACACCTCTCCCTACTTTGTTCCTTGCTTGCTCCTGGTTCTCTGGGCTCCTGTGGATTCTTCCCAAGCAGTGGGGTCAGTGGTGAAGCCCCAGGGCCACCAGAAAGATCTACTTCTCCTGGGTCCTGGGTTGCTTCTGCAGCAGACAGCTGACTGTGCAGGAAGGTTGCCAAATCCCTACTTCCTTTGTGCTCTTGAGGATTCATACACCCTTAAGTGTTTAAAAATCCATCCCTGTGGGATGTTCATTTTTACAAGCATTTAAAAGTGCTGCTTGGGACTTTGGAGTCACTCCTTTAAAAGGCAGGCTCCTTTGGGCTGTGCCTCAGTTGGCTGGGTTAACTGGTGGCAAAATACAGTGATTCTTTAGCATGCTTTGAACTACCAGAAAGCTTATCCTTGCTGCCTGTAAAGCAGTTGTTTCTTCAGGCAAAAAAACTGAGTTCTTAAAAGTATAAAATGTGAAATTGTGTCTCCCTCCAGATTAGCCCCAGCTGGTGAGAATACATCCTGTTTATTTTTCATAAGTCTGAATAAGAATGAATCTTTGTACTTTTTTGTTTTTGGTATTCAATACCTGTTTTCTGATTAATTCAAGCTCAGATGTACGGGAAAAATGCACCAGGCCCAGTGCTGGCCACTTTTATGTATGCTTTTCTCAACCCTCTCAGCAACCCTGAAAATTACACAGCATCATCTTCACTTTGTAGATGGTGATCTGGCATTCAGATTATCCAAAAACCAAAATTAGCTCAAGGTCACCCAGCTAAGAAATAGTGGCAACGGGATTACACGCAGGTCAGTCTAATTCTAAGCCTCATGTCTTTTCATTCATTTGCTTGCAGAAGTTCAGTGAGTACTTAGCCTGGGCCTGAGAGTAGCCTGAATGACAGGTCAGCATTTCTTCCCTCAAAGAGCTCCCTGACTGGTAGTGGACACAGACCCAACCACCAACACATCACACACAATCCAGTGTGAGTAACCCATGCAGATACAGTGGGGTGGTGGGGGCCTAGAGGAGACGGCTGTCAAGGAGGGTCTCACTAGTGAGTAAATGTTACGCTGAGATGGGAAGAGACTAGGCGTTGGCCAGGTGGCTTCCCTGGTGGCTCAGTGGTAAAGAATCCACCTGCAATGCAGGAGACATAAGTTTGATCCCTTGGTTGGGAAGATCCCCTGGAGAAGGAAAAGATAATCCACTCCAGTATTCTTGCCTGGGAAATCCCACAGACAGAGGAGGGTGGCAGGCTCCACGGGGTTGCAAGAGTTGGACACAACTTAGTGACTAAACCACCACCACGATGTGGGAAGGGAGAGAGGAGGATGGATCTACCTGTCAACTATTTACTTACCACTCATCTATCTGTTCGGAGAAGGCAATGGCACCCCACTCCAGTACTCTTGCCTGGAAAATCCCATGGACAGGGGAGCCTGGCAGGCTGCAGTCCATGGTGTCGCTAAGAGTCGGACATGACTGAGCGACTTCACTTTCACTTTTCACTTTCCTGCATTGGAGAAGGAAATGGCAACCCACTCCAGTGTTCTTGCCTGGAGAATCCCAGGGACGGGGGAGCCATGTGGGCTGCCGTCTCTGGGGTTGCACAGAGTCGGACACGACTGAAGTGACTTAGCAGCAGCAGCATCTATCTGTTATGGACTTAATGTGTCTCCCCTTTTGCCCCCTCCCCTCCTATTCATATATTGAAGCCTTAACCTCACAGTGTGGCTGTATTTGCAGACAGGGCCTCTAAGACGATCATTAGGTCAAATGAGGTGATAAGGGTGGGGCCCTGATCTACTCAGACTATCAGATTTGTAGCTAGATTTGTAGGGCCTCGTGCTGCTGCTGCTGCTAAGTCGCTTCAGTCGTGTCCGACTCTGTGCAACCCCAGAGACGGCAGCCCACCAGGCTCCCCGTCCCTGGGATTCTCAGGCAAGAACACTGGAGTGGGTTGCCATTTCCTTCTCCAATGCAGGAAAGTGAAAAGTGAAAGTGAAGTCGCTCAGTCGTGTCTGATTCCTAGCGACCCCACGGACTGCAGCCTTCCAGGCTCCTCTGTCCATGGGAGTTTCCAGGCAAGAGTACTAGAGTGGGTTGCCATTGCCTTCTCCGGTAGGGCCTCATAGATCATCTAAAAATAAAAAGATACAAATGAAGTTATCTACAAAACAGAAACACACCCACACACATAGAAAATAAACTTACGGTTACCAAAGGGGAAATGGGGGGAGGGATAAATCAGGAGTTTGGGCTAAAACACACAAACTATTACATGTAATATAGATAAACATTAAGGACCTACTGTATAGCACATGGAAGTATACTCAGTATTTTGTAATAACCTATAAGGGAAAATAATCTAAAGAATATACATAGAACCACTTTGCTGTACACTTGAAACTGACATTGTAAGTCAACTATTATTCAATAAAACTAAAATTAAAACATAAGTGGTCTCCTTTAACAGATGAGTGGGGTTCCCTGGTAGCTCAGTTGGTAAAGAATCCACCTGCAATGCAGGGGACCCGGGTTCGATTCCTGGGTCGGGAAGATCCCCTGGTGAAGGGATAGACTACCCAGACAGTATTCTTGGGCTTCCCTTGTGGCTCAGCTGGTAAACAATCCACCTGCAATGTGGGAGACCTGGGTTCAATTCCTGGGTTGGGAAGACTTCCTGGAGAAGGGAAAGGCTACCCACTCCAGTATTCTGGCCTGGAGAAGTCCATGGACAGTCCATGGGGTCACAAAGAGTCGGACATGACTGAGCAACTTTCACTTCACTTTAACAGATGAAGAGATTGAGGCCCAAGGTGTTAAACCATTGAAGTTGCTAGTGTTACTGACTGACAGACAACTAGAACCCATGTCTCCCTAACTCTTAACTCGCTGCTTTCCAGATCACATGTGACAAACCTTGGAAGAGAGCTTGCAAGTCCCACAATCCAAGGCACGCCTGTCTCCCCTGTAGAACGCAGCTTTCTCTCTGCAAAGCAGTTAGGAAAAGAAAAGACTTGGTGGGGAAATGACATTCCTTATGCTGAAATGCTTATGCTGAAGGCGCTTTTACGATATATACTTTTTATGACCCTTTACTTGTTTCTGAATTTAAAATCAGGGCATTTAAGTAAGGGATACTTGTGATTTTTACTTGTTTGCCTCCTATTAGTTTCTTTGAAAGCATTTTTTTTTTCAGTGTAGACAGTTGGTTTTTCTTCAAAAGATATTACCAATGTCTCTGACTTTTCTTAGTCTCATATATTTTAACAGTAGGAACTGCTCTTAGAAAACTTGGATTATTCATTTGCATTGCATGTGAAGTGCCATTTTATGTCAACCAGTTCTTTCAAAGAGTCTGTTTACTGTATATCTTTTAGTTCATGCATTATTTCCTAATTAGCAAGAGAAAAAGAAAATGAATTACAGCTGCCATAAAATCTGCTGAACTGACCACAAGCAACTCGATCTATAAACCTTTAATCAAAACCTCTTAACGATGCACAGGATTAGTTTAGGGGAAGGAAAAAAAAATGATTGAACGATTGAAGGGACAGGAAACTCACATTCTAAGGATGCGATAGCTACCCCACCCCCGCACTCCCCCATTCCCCAGCCCCTTCCCCCACCGCCCACCTCACCGCCAACTTGTGTATCGTGGTGTGCACACATTTCCCCTCCTCTGGCCGACTGCAGCAGGCCTTGCAGTCACTTCCTCCTGACAAGTAGCAGCTAACATATCATGCAAAGAGGTATCATCAGGCATTACTAATTTTATAGGGATAAGTTAAATAAATAGACATAAAGCAACTGGAAGCAAGTGAAAAAGATGGTAGTTTGATAGGGAGTGTGTGTGTGTGTGTTAGTCACTCAGTCATATCTGACTCTTTGAGACACCCCCCCGCCCACCTTGAAGTAATGACCAGGGAGGTAACACTTGAGTTCCAGAGCGAGACACATTAAGGGGTGAAGAACTTCCCTGGACCGTGCAGGACCTTTGGTTACAGCTGAATGGATCTTTCAGAGCAGAGGGGGAGAGCACTCAGGGTGGGAAAGGGACAATTGACAAGGAAACACGAGAGCCCACGAGCCCCTCCTGACTCCTCGCAGAGGGTGGTCCCCAGCCCGGGAGCCCGTGCCGCCTGCACTTGTTCATGGTCTCCCACACCCCCAAGTGAGCAGCAGCTGTCTTCCCCGCTGGTCTTCACCTCCTGGCTCTGCTCCCGACTGACCACATGATCCTGGCTGAGTGACTCAGTGGACACTTCGTCCTCAGTCTCCCCACCTGTAATAGGGGCATCTTAAGGGAATTCACCTCAGGACATTTGTGTGTGCAGGATCTCAGGCCTGATGTGCACACCAAAGCCTTAAGCGTCCCCAGATGGTTAACTGAGTTTCTTTAGAAAGGAGCCTTCCATCTGCCTAGGCGTAAAACACCCCACTGTGCTCTCAGCGCTGGGGTGCTGGTGACAGGTGGTGGGTGGGGCTCCAGATGGGACTCTAGACTTTACAGGGATTTCTGTACAGACTCTCAAAGAATCTGCCTTCCTACTTCCTTTTGTTACTGAGTCCAACCTTGTACTGCTTGCCACACAGCAGGCCAATAAATTGAGAGACAGCTGTTGGGTCAAGGAATAGTGACTTTATTCAGAAAGGCAGCAGATGAGAAGACGGTGGACTAGCGTCCTAAAGAGCCATCTTACCCAGGCCTGGATGCTGGATATTCTTTGGCAAAACAAAGAGGGGTGAATTGAAGAGGCAAAGTAAAAAAAGGTAGTAAGTTGTTGCAAATATTTCCTGGTGCCAGCCAGATTCTAGAGTTGTTGTTGTAGCTGTTCAATCGCTAGGAGGTGTCCAACTCTTTGGGACCCCATGGGCTGTAGCATGCCAGGCTTCCCTGTTCTTCACTATCTCCTAGAGTTTGCTTAAACTCACGTCTACTGAATCAGTGATGTTATCTAACCATCTCATCCTCTGCCTCCTCTTCTCCTCCTATCCTCAATCTCTCCCAGCATTAAGGTCTTTTCCAATGAGTCAGCTCTTTGCATCAGGTGGCCAAACTATCGGAGTTTCAGTTTCAGTATCAGTCCTTCCAATGAATATTCAGGGTTGATTTTCTTTAGGATTTATTGGTTTGCTCTCCTTGCTGTCCAAGGGACTTTTCAAGAGTCTTCTCCACCATCAAAAGCATCAATTCTTCAGCGCTCAGCCTTTTTTATGGTTCAATTCTCACATCTGTACAAGACTACTGGAAAAAAAAAAAAACCCATAGCTTTGACTATACAGACTTTGTCAGCAAAGTGATGTCTTTGTTTGCCATAGCTTCCAGTACACTTTTTCATAGCTTTCAATATGCTGCTTGCCATAGCTTTCCTTCCAAGGAGTCTTTTAATTTCATGGCTGAAGTCACTGTCTGCTGTGATTTTGGAACCCAAGAAAATAAAATTTGTCACTGTTTCCACTTTTTTCCCTTTTATTTGCTATAAAGTGATGGGACCAGATGCCATGATTTTAGTTTTTTGAATGCTGAGTTTTAAGCCAGCTTTTTCACTCTCCTCTTTCACCTTCATCAAGAGACTCTTTAGTTCCTCTTCATTTTCTGCTATTAGAGTGGTAGCATCTGCATATCTGAGGTTGTTGATATTTCTCCTGGAAGTCTTGATTCCAGCTTGTGAGACTTCCAGCCCAGCATTTCCCATGATGTACTCTCCATAGAAGTTAAATAACAGGGTAACAATTTACAGCCTTGTCATACTCCTTTTCCAACTTAGAACCAGTCAGTTGTTCCATATAAGGTTCTAACTGTTGCTTCTTGACCTGTATACAGGTTTCTCAGGAGACAGGTAAAGTGGTCTGTCATTCCCATCTTTTAAAGAATACTCTACAATTTGTTGTGATCCACACAGTCAAAGGCTTTAGCATAGTCAGTGAAGCAGAAATAGATGTTTTCCTGGAATTCCTGTGCTTTCTGCATGACCCAACGAATGTTGGCAACTTGATCTCTGGATCCTCCGCCTTTTCTAAACTCAGCTTGTACATTTGAAGTTCTTGGTTCATGTACTGCTGAAGCCTATCTTGAAGGATTTTGAGCATAACCTTACTAGCATGTGAAATGAGTGCAACCATATGGTAGTTTGAACATTCTTTGGCATTGCCATTCTTTGGCATTGGAATGAAAATTGACTTTTTCCAGTCCTGCGGCCACTGCTGAAATTCTAGATGAGGTGTGCCAATCTCTTACTTCCTGCAGCCATTCATAGGTGGGCCTGGTCAGGATGTTTCCTGTGGGCTAAATAAAGGTATTTAGGTTAATACTCATTGCATGGGAGGCAGAGTTCCTCATTGCATGGGAGGCAGAGCTCCATTATGTTTACTTAAGCTATAGGCAACCTTCGTTTAGTGATTATCTTGTAGCAAAAACAATAGAATACAAAAGTTAAAGTAAAAGAAACAGATGTTTCTGTTTTAGCCTTTTTCAGCATTGTTTTAGCCTTTTTCAGTCTCACCAGACTGTCCCCCACTCTCTGACTCCCCTTATGCAGCAATGGAGACCCAACACAGGTTCAGAGGTTTACTTGTGGTCCAGGAACCAATGTAACCAATGGTGAGTGATGGAATGAGGTGGAAAACAACTCCAGGTTGTTTTAGAGTACACTTACCAGCTAGGACCCTATAGTAATCTGTGAGCTACTTGGCCAAGTAGCTTAGAGATTAGACCAAGAAATGAGTAAGTGTGAATGTGTAAGGAAGAGGGAAGTTTCAAATTATTTTAAGTGGAAGTTTAAAGACATGAGCATAAATTATCACAGTGAGGCTTCAGTTAAAAGTAATTAGATTGGGATCAACAGAGTATTATGGGGTTATGACTAACAAGCATCCTCTTCAGCTCTGGGCGGTAAGAAACACAGAGCCCACTGAGTCAGACCTTTTATTGCACAGAGAGAAAGATGAGACAGAAAGAGGTTAGGGATGCCAACCTCTGAGCCACGTCTTAATCCCAGGAAGCGCACCAGACTGTGTCGACAGGCTGGCATGCTTTTACAGCGTCTCTGCGGCAGGACTGCTCCTCGTTACACATCTGATTCATTTCCAAGGATGACAGTGTGAACGCACTTTCAGGATGTTGACTGCTCAATAATTTATGTAAGGCTGTAGACACATTTCAGTACATTTAGGAAACAGATTTCCCTTCATTTTCTTCTATAGAATGCCCTCTAAACAATTTCTGGTCAATTAAAACCTTTTGTGATCAATGGTCTTGTCCTTCCCATATTTCATAATTTTCAGAAAATCTCTCCTAAAATGCACTTCTCACCACACCATCATGTCTAAGGATTAGCTTTCTATTATTTTTTTCCCATATTGCAGATTCTGCCAAAGCCATTTCCTTTTGTCAACTGGAGCTCTAATATAATCTTTTCTCTTATAAAATATTGTGTCATCCATCATCATTAATGCCACCCATCTCCTCTTTATCATGTTTATGTCTTTCTTGTATACACAGTTCTTTGATATTTTGAGTCCTCCCTGCTACCACTTCCTTATTTTAACTATGCTTCTGTAATCTCAAGAATATAGTACTTTTTTTGGTTTTGTTTTTCTTTTAAAGAAATACCACACAGGAATCAATCTTAATATATTGTTCCAGCTATGGCTTGTATAATAGACATTTCATTTTGGATTTTCCTCTTATCTCAGTGTGACTTTTTGTTTTATTCTTCCATTTTACATTTGCCTGTAGACACATTCATGGCATGTAAGTTCTGTTTTTTTTTTCTTTTTTTCGTGTCATGAATATAAATAAAGTCAATAAAGTTATTTCTTAGATTAATCATAGAATTTCAAGGTCAGAAAATGACAAATGTCATCCAGTCCAATAACCCACTGGAAGCTTAAATTTCCTCTCTGATGTTTATCAGCTGTGTTTGAATGACTGCTGTTTCCCAAGTGTGCTTCCTATATAGGTATCTGAATTTTTAGAAATTTCTTCCTTACACTGGATCAAACCTGTATTGCACCAAATTACGTCCTTGCTCTTAAGTATGCGTTCTTTGATATAAACGTCTGGCCAACAGTGATGCTATGTGCACGTTTCCTTTTTCTTCCAGCTCTTGTAAAGGGCTCTTTTACCATCTCAGAAGTTCTCCTACCGCTCCTTCTTCTAATGAATATGGTTTTAATTTGCATCATTAAACATTATAACATGCTACTTTTCTAATTATAAAGGTTATAAAACTTAAATCAGATAAGAACAGAACTCTTTAAGTCGTATTTCCTGAAAGAAGTGATTCTACGGTGAGAATGAACTCAGGTTTGTGATGGAAGGACAGTACAGCCTCAGAAAAAGAGCCTAATTCTTCCCCCCAGACACTGCATTCGTGTGTTTTGGCGCTGTTTACAAGTTAGCACAGACTTAGCAGCTTCAATAGCACAGTTTTGTTCTTAGAGTTCTGCAGGTCAGCAGTCTGTTGTGGGTCTCTCTGGACTAAAGGCAGGATGTCCTTTCCAGAGGCTCGGGGTGGGGTCTCTGTCTTGCCTTTCTTGGGGGTCTCCACTCCTAGGCTGGCGACCCCTCTCTTCACCTTTGCAGCAGTAACTTCAGGGGTTTCCCAGGTGGCTAAAGAACCCACCGCCTGTCAATGCAAGAGAAATAAAAAGAGGCAGGGGTTCGATCCCTGGGTGGGTAAGATCCCCTGGAGGAGGGCATGCCAAGGCACTCCAGTATACTTGCCTGGAGAATCCAATGAACAGAGGAGCCTGGAAGGCTATACAGTCCATGGGGGCGCAAAGAGTCAGACACGACTGAAGTGACTTAGCACGCACACATGCACGTGATTGACTTCAGCTGGATAATCCAGGCCAATGTCCCCATCTCAAACTGAACCGCTTTGACCAAGTCCTTCTTGCCATGTAATGTAAGGTAGTCATAGGTTCTGAAGATTAGAGCAGGGCTTCTTTGGGGGCCACTATACTGCCTGCTACAGACCCTGAGCCTGAAGCGTGGTGGTGATTGCCATCAGGGACATCCAGTGGTGCCCTGTACCTCTTTTTAATTCACTGAATGAATGGCTGTGAGTGTATTTACTGTTTAAAAGATACTACTTTAAATATTATGAGAGATGCTATGAGAAATTGAAGTTCTGCTGTGTAAACCATCCCCAGTGGACAAAAATCCTGCATACCTTCTCCAGTTTTCTTACTAATGCCTCTCCCTTGTCTCCTGCAGGGCTGGGCCCCACTTCTGGACTTGGGAGAGACATCAGTGCAGGGAGTGGGGCTGGCTGTCTCCCTGACACTGCACAGGATCTGAGCACCCATTGAGAGCTCAGGAGGGGAGAGAAAAGGAGAGATGGGAGAAAAGAGAAAAGGGAGATGGGAGATGGGAGGGGGTGGACGAAGAATCTCCGCTCCTCTCTCCCGTGTGTGGACACCTACCTCCTGAGGCGCTCCTTCTGCTCGGCCGTCCTGGAGAAGACCCACGTGCTGAGTGAGCATGTATGTCCAGTGTCTCCTGCGTTTCCGCAGAGCCAGCTATGGAGCCATGGCGGTGCAGTTCGTGAGGGCCACTTTCCATCACGTTCTCCTTCCTTCTCCACTCACAGCCCTGGGTGGGGGCTACTCAAATAAATTGTTAGCAACATAATCCTCGCCTCAGGCTCTGCCTTCTAGAAGACCAGGACTGTGACGCCAGCTAATTCAGCCTTCTCAAAATATCAGAAATTAGAGATACAAGCATTTCTAAATTCATGGATTTTTTTTTAATAAATAAAGACCTTAAAATAATGGTAAGAATTAATCATAAACTTCCCTGGAGGGCTTCCCCGATAGCTCAGCTGGTAAAGAATCTTCCTGCAACGCAGGAGACCCTGGTTCGGTTCCTGGGTAGGGAAGATCTGCTGAAGAAGGGATAGGCTACCCACTCCAGTATTTTGGGGCTTCCCTTGTGGCTCAGCTGGTAAAGAATCTGCCCGCAATGCGGGAGATCTGGGTTCGATTCCTGCGTTGAGATCTGGATTTGATCCCTGCCTTGGGAAGATCTCCTGGAGAAGGGAACGGCTACCCACTCCAGTATTCTTGCTTGGAGAATTCCATGGATAGAGGAGCATGGCAGGCTACAGTCCATGGGGTCACGAAGAATCTGACATGACTGAGAGACTAACATAATACAGGAGTTAAACAGAGCTTTGCGGAGTAGGAGGGGGAGGGCAAGTTTTGAAAGAAACACTACAAACCTGCCTCTTTTCCGCAGACTTTGCTACACCAGAGCAATTCATCTGTTATCAATCGCTACTTAACCTTGGCTTTTTATGGAGGATGAAATCCTTTCATAATCCCTCCAGTTATTAAAAAAAAAGATTAAAAATTGCACTCACTTCTGCAGGCAGCATGCTTCTCTTGAGGTCCTTATTTTTGCAAACAATGAAAGAATTCTGAATTCGGAGTGAGGATTTGGGTCTTGGCTCTGACTTACTAGCTGGATGACACGGGTGAGCTGCCTTCTGGAGAGTAAGGCAACTAGGCTCAGGGAGAATTAATGAGTACAACGTAATACCAACATTTGGGCTTTTTTTGTTGCTGTTGTTGAGTTGCTAGGTTGTGTCCGATTCTTTTGCAACCCCATGGACTGCAGCCCGCCAGGCTCCTCTGTCCATGGGATTCTCCAGGCAAGAATACTGGAGTGGGTTGCCATTTCCTTCCTCAGGGGATCTTCTCCCAGGGGATCCCTTCCCAGGGATCAAATCCGATCTCTTGAATCTTCTGCATTGGCTGGTGGATTCTTTGCCACTGAGCTGCCTGGGAAGCCCCTGGACTTTTTGGCTGGCATCAGATAAGCAGCTCTTATAAGGGTTCCCTTCCGAAGTCTGCCCTGGTGTCTGCAGACGCATCCACCCAGGCCTCCTTTGGCTGATGGCGTCCCAGTATCTCTCTGGGCCCTCAGGTGGTCTGTAGGGGCTCCAAGCAGGTTTCTGTGGCCTTTTCTCACAGGGTCCAGCAGGGTGCCTTATGAAGCAGGCATGTGGCAATGGTTGGTTTCTTCCTGGACACAATGACAACAATCACTCATGTGGCAAACACTGCATCGAGCTGAGGAATCTTTCAAGTCCTTGCTCTGTGTGTACACTGACCAGAGAGTGAAATCAATAAAAACTTGTTCTCTCTACCCTGACTTTGATGTTCTTCTGTTCAGTTTTGAAGGTCCCTGGACGTCACCAAATGGGGAACCAGGGTTAGAACTCCAGAAAGATGCAGGTACATGGTACCTGGTGGATGGTGGGCATTCTTTGTGCTTTCATGTTACACAAACTCTTCAGGGATGTTCCCCTTTAACTTTAAAAACGTTGGTCTGTGAACAGAATGTGTACTTGCCGTGTTTTATTTCTCAAAAATAGCAGCTCAAATTATATTAATCTTGGGTGATGTTTACTTTGGTTAAAGCATGCATCGTAAAGCGGACAAATTTCTCCTCATCAAAGTGGGATTGACAGATAGTTTTAAAAATAGTCAGATCAGCCTATCCTGCCCATCAAGCTGTAAAAATAGAAGCCAGATCTAGGCCTGACACATTCCAAAGATAGCCTTCAGTGTGATTAGCTAATACTCACAATGTTGCAGATCTCTTTAATATTAATGAGCCACTAATGTCAGTGTGAGAAACTGCACAAAGAGCATGGAAGCTTTTGAATATAATCACCCAGGCAGCAGTGATTTACATCGGGAATTTTGCAGTAATTAGAGAAACCCTCATGAATAAGCATGGGCTACAGTACATCCATTTTACAGAATCCAGTGTGTGCATGTGACAAGGAGAAAGATAGATGACATTCTAAATCAAGAGTTGTTCCTTCTTCCGGACTCGCTCCCTGGTCAGTGAGTTGAAAGCGTGTCTGCTACATCACGGGGCACCCACCAGCTTCTCTGTGTCAGGTGCCCGGATGAGGTGAAACCCTCCAGCCTGGGCTCTGCATCCAGGGATGTCATTCCCAACCGTGAGGCAAGGAAGTACTCAGAGGATATGTTTTTTTTTGCTGCAGATGAAGCACCAGAGGTCTGAGGCTTATGGGGTAGAGTCCTCTTGGCTTCCGTCTGCAGACCTGGATCAGAAGAGCTTCAAGGCGAGCTCTTCCTGGAGGAGCCTCAGCTCCTTGAGTGTTCCCAGGAATCCCGGAGGAGATGGGGGTAGGCACCTCTGAGAGCAGTCCTGTATGCCCACCGTACCCTGCTGTGCTGTGCACTCTTCCTGCCTGAATTTTTAGTTTCTAGAACTTTTAAATTGTCTTTCTTAGGATAATGTGTAAAGATGAAGATTACTTAAGCTCCTCTCCAGTGTTTCAAAGTGAGAGGTAGGTATACTGAGAACTTACAGGAAAAGAGAAATAACGTTCTTCTAAAAATAAGGCATGGTAGCACTGCCACTGTTCTCCAGTAAATGGAACCCTAAATCCAACGAGGACCTAACGTTGGCTCATATGAGACCGGGTCCGGACATATTGGAATAGTTATAATATTTTACTTACTTTTTTCATTATTATAAGTATCCTGTTTGTAAGTTTTATAATATATTGAAAAGTATTAAAAAAATCACCATAATCTCACCATAAGATAACTGTGCTTATTTTCTGTTCTTTCAGACGTTTTCAGTGTTATATGTGAGCATCTGTATATACACACACATATTTTTATAAAAACATTATCTTACTTTACATATTGCTTTCAGATAATGTGTAAAACTGTGTAGAACAGTTTTTTGTAATGTGTAAAACCAGGAGTTGGTGATGCACAGGGAAGCCTGGTGTGCTGCAGTCCATGGGGTCACAAAGAGGCAGACACGACTGAGCGGCTGAACTGAACTGAAAACTGTGTAATATGTAAAACATATTGCTGTCTTTTTTCTCTTAACTTACTGTTGTCATCTTTCCTTGTGAATAAATATGTCTGTTTGTACATCATAATTTGGCATTATTAAATAGTATTCCATGATATAGTTGTAGAGTAATATATTTATTATCATATAATACATGTACTTATAAATTGATCAATTTTATGATATCTTAATTATAATTACACAATTTTGTGTATAAATAGTATAAAAATAAACAAATGAGACCTAATTAAACTTAGAAAGTTTTTGCATAGCAAAGGAAACCATAAACAAAGTGTAAAGACAACCTAGGGACTGAGCAGAAACATTTGTAAATGATGAAACTGACAAGGGATTAATTTCCAGAATATACAAGCAGCTCATATAACTCAATATAAAAAAATTCCAAACAACTCAGTCAAAAGCAGACAGAAGGGGCTTCCCTGGTGGTCTAGTGGTTAAGAATCCACCTGGCAATTCAGGAGACACAGATTGGATTCCTGATCAAGGGACTAAAATTGCACATGCCATGGAGCAAGTACTGAGCCCGTGTGCCCTGGAGCCCATGTGCCCTGGAGCCCGTGTGCCCTGGAGCCCGAGTGTCCTGGAGCCCGAGTGCCCTGGAGCCCGTGTGCCCTGGAGCCCGAGTGCCCTGGAGCCCGTGTGCCCTGGAGCCCGAGTGCCCTGGAGCCCGAGTGTCCTGGAGCCCGAGTGCCCTGGAGCCCGAGTGCCACAACTAGAAAGTCCATGCATCACATTGGCAGATCCCGCATGACTCAATGAGATCCCACGCGCTGCAACTGAGACCCAACCCAGCCAGATAAATGAACAAATAAATATTTTAAAAAATGGGTAGAAGACCTGAATAGATATGTCTCCAAAGAAGGCATACAGATGGCCAAGAGGCACATGAAAAATGCTCAACATTGCTAATTATTAGAGAAATGAAAATCAAAACTATGATGAGCTATTACCTCACACCAGTCAAAAGGACATTATTTAAAAAATCCAGAAAAAAACATATGCTGGAGAGGGTGTGGAAAAAGGGAACCCTCCTACACTGTTGGTGAAAATGTAAATTGGTACAACTATGGAGAACAGTACAGAGTTTCCTTAAAAAGTTAAAAATAGAGTTACCATGTGGTCTAGCAATCCCACTCCTAGGCATAACCCCAGAGAAAACCATAATTTGAAAATATACATGCACCCCAATGTTCATGGGAGCTCTATTTATAATAGCCAGAACATGGAAGCAGCCCCTAAATGTTGTCAACAGGTGAATGGATAAGAAAGATGTGGTACATATATGCAATGGAATATTACTCAGCCATGAAAAGAATGAAATAATACCATTTGCAGCAACATGGATCAACCTAGAGATTATCATATTAAGTGAAGTAAGTCAGACAGAGAAACATGGAAAGAGAAAGAAGCATGATATGATATCACTTACATGCGGAATCTAAAAAAATGATATAAAGGAGCTTACTTACAAAATAGAAACTGACTCACAGACATAGAAACACTTACGGTTACCAAAGAGAGGGAAGTATCTTCCAGCTCCTGGCCCTGCGTGTTCTTCCTTTGTGGACAGAGCATCATACTGAGGAGTCTGATCTAAGGTTGGTGCCACGCCACGGCTGAAGGCAGCTCATCTTTCAGAGGGTGACCTCAGAGCTGGCCCTTCAGCCTTTCCTTGGAAAGTCATTTCTGGGCCCTTTTTGAGGCTGTGTACGGTCACCAGGGCCAAGGGCGTGTGCCTTGCTGGGTGGTGCAGGAGGAGGGGAGACTGGGGTCTCCATCACCCTCCCTCTCGGGTCCGCTTTCTGCCCTTCCAGGCCTTTCTCTGTGCCCCAGGAGGCTGACCCTTTGGGATGGCATCACAGGGTTGGATTGAGGTGCTGGGGAAGGGCAGGGTGGGGAGTAGGAGTGCATTGTTGGAGAGAAAGTAGAGAGGATGTGCAGGACCTGTTTTTATGCTGGACTTCCTGCTTTGGGACAATAGTTACCCAGGCCTGTGTGTTTCCTCCACACGATTCACAGCTGCTGCATCAGACCCCAGCTCACTGTCTCCTGGGGGCAGCAATAGCTCCTCTCAGTGTCTCCTGTAAGCTTGCCCCATGGTGTGTGCCCTGTTGTGTGGGTCCCCAACCCAAGTGGATAAGGTGTCATGTCCGCCCCTGGAGAGGGTGTTGGCTGAGGGTCTGAGGGCAGGACAGGCAAAACCACGTGTGTAATACACGTCTACCCCGGTAAGGGGAACCACTGACCCTTTTGGGATCGGGGGGTGTGCAAAGCAGTCAGCTTGCCACCAAGCGGCCAGTTGTCCTCTTTGAGGGATAAACCATATTGGGGCTCAGATGTTGCTGGCAGGATGGGTAGTCGGAGGCGGAAGAAGGGCTGGGTGGAGTCTGTGACAGCATCCATGTGCCTCAGAGCTGGCTCCAGGGTAGCTGATGACAAAAACTGGCCCAGTCCTCTGTCTTCTCACTTACTGCCTCTTCAGTGGTGGCCCATCTCTGGTGAGTGTTACAGGTGACACCAGGATCTCCAGACCTTGTGCCCACTGCCTGATGGCTATCCCCAGGCCCCCTTCCTCAGGAAGGTAGTAAATATGGCCCTATTGGATAAGCAGATGTTAAAAGCAATTCTACATAAGGTAGCTCAAGAGACTATTACAAATAGAAGAATATCGGCTGATAAGTCTGATTGAAGTTGGGATTATTTAAGTTTTAGAAATCTCATACGTTTTATTCTTAGAAAGCACCACCAAGCTTATGTTAAAAGGGAGAGTGATGCCAAAAGAAAGAGAAGGACACAGAGAAATATGTCCTGGGTACTTCCTAGGCCTGAGTCCCATTCTAGCTGGACCCTGTGTCCACAGGCCTAGGGAAGGACAAGACAGACCAGGTTTGAAGTTTGAAGCAAAGAACTCTCAGGAGGAGCTGCCTCCTGGAAGCAAGGAGGATTAGCTCACTGTTCTAAGCCTCTCTCTTTCCACCAGCTGGAAGAGGAGCCTTCTGGGCTTTTAGAGTAAGAAAACTGGTTTGAGGACTACACCATCAGGGACCCCCTCTAAGGGCCTGCTGAAAAGGCAATGTTGGAGCAAACAGCTTGCTGACTGTTGAGATTTGAATTTCAGATACAGGAACATCTTAAAGAAAAACAGTCTTGGAGCAACACAAATGGTTTGCAAACACTCAGAGACACAGGAGAAAGGGCAATAGAAGCCACACGAGGCCAAATAATTTTGAGCAATGGTTAATAAAATCTGCTCTCTTTTTCTGCAGGCCTTTGTCCCTCTCCCACCCTCACCAAGTAACCAAAAGAAGCAGGAAGGTTAATTGAAACCATGGAAGAATTTCCACAAAACTGAGAAAGGGTGTATATTGAACAAGATGCTCTGATTGAATCAACGATCTTCATCAGGGAAATATCCCTTAGGGAGAAAGGAATTTGTGATGTCTTGTGAAGGCAGGCAGTCAGTGGTATATATTTAATTTGTAAGTGTGAAAGGTGTATGATGTTAGCCATCTCCTAAGTGAGTCCTAAAGGCCCCATAAGGTGCCTGCACAGCGATTAGTCACCACACCTTTTCTCATCCAGCCATCTGCTAATAGGGAAAAACTTCACTTGTGTCTGGACAAAGAACCACGGGGGAATCCATCACTCTGTACACACGTCACATGGCCAGAAGCCACCAGGAGGTTAACTGTTTTCACAGACGGGAAAATGCAATTTTGTGAGCCACATCTGAGGAACTGAGTGAAATGAGCTGGAGGGCAGGCTTGAGGATAAATTTGAAACACGCAGGCGGATCACAGTTTTTCCCATGCCTGTTTTCTTTGCATTTAATGTATCCCTACTGGTGACCCATGTTGGATTCCTGCATTTCAGGCTGCGGACATATAATTCTAGCAGTGGGAAATAAGGTTCTCGTGGTCCTATTATGGAAAGCCAAATTGCTTCATCCCCAGAAGCCAGAGGATTTCACTAGCCAGTACTGGGGAGCCTGCCTAAAGCTGTAATTTGCAATCTGAATCTCATTTCAAATCTCATCTAAAAAAATAGAGATTAATATATTGAAGAAACTCCCTGCCTCACTATCTAGCTTCCTCCTCAACTGTTTAGAATTCATGGGTAATGGATTTCTTGAAGAAAGTTAGTCGGAGCTAAATCGTCACTTCCTTCTATTTTTGCATATACTGACCGTGGTAAACAGGCTGTGCACCGCCATTGTGCATATTAGGAAACAATTCGTCACATTATCCAAAGGCATGAGCGCCTTTTGCATTTCACCAGCTGAAGAAAACAATTTTGCCTTTTAATAAAAGTAAATAATTTGTGTGAATTCAGCCTCAAAATCGACTGGAAGGCGAGCCCTGTACCAGTAGGAGGCTGCACATAGGGCTGTCTTTCCCAGGGATGGACAGAGCAAGGATGCAGTGAAGGCCACATAGATCCAGGCTTTGGCTCTGCTTGAGTGCACGCAGCCCTTCTGCAGCCAAGTAAGAAAGAGGCTGCGGTCCCTAGCTTCCCCACCATGACCAGCGCATGGAGGAGAAGGAAACAGGCCAGGGAAATCCACAACTGAGAGTTGTGCTCCAAAGGCACCCACGGATCAGTGGAAACAGGGAGATTGCTAGACAGACACCCCTCCTTCCAGGGTGTAGCTTGGAAACCAAGATACGGGGCCACCTCTTAAAAGGAAAATGGTGAACAATATTGAAACCCTCTCTTGATTTCTGGAGCTCTTCATAAATGATAAGGATTGATCAAGCTGTGTTTTACCACTTACTGCTTCCTCATAGCTTCTGCTGAGAATAAAAGCTAAAAAGCTGAGAAATGATCACAAATTTGACTGAACGATGTACCAGCTGCTGTTCAGCCCTGAGTTACTAAAGCCTGAGGGACATACCCTGGCTGAAGTGTGTGTGTGGGGTGCTGATATCATTTTGGGGGCTGGGTAAGTTTTTAAGGAAGAAGACAAGTTTATGAAATCAATAATAGGTGTGAAAGTGTACCATTATTCAGAATGAGAAATCACAAGGAATTATACATTTTTAAAAGTTGGAAACTATTTCCCTTCCTAAGAGCTGAAATTTCTCATTTCAGATACTGCACTAATCCTTTTCTGTTTTGACCGCCACCAGAGAGATGCTGTCAGGACCAGCTACATGATTAGGAGGGCCCGGGGTAAAATGAAAAGTCTTGACTCCTTGGTTAAAAATTAAGGATTTCAAGATTATAACAGCAGGGCATTAAACCCAGCATGGGGTGCTACTGCCTGCAGGACTCCGTGTGATCACACAGGCTGTGTGCCCTTCAAGCCCATTCTAACAACATCACAGGATACAGAAAAATAATGCAACTTTTAAAATTATAACAGACCTACGTCTACTATATGATTTCCCTACATATTTTGCTTCCAAACTCTTTCACTGCCACTTCATGTCATTACTGCTCTGCAATATCATTTTTTCATTTGTTCTTTAAAATTTTAAAAAATTGAAATGACTTACAGTGTTGTTTGGTTTCAGATGTATAGCAAAGAGATATATATCAGCTATTTTCCCCTCACAGGCTCTTAGGAAGTATAGTTCCCTGTGCTATACAGTATGTTCTTGTTGGTTATCTGTTTTATATATAGCAGTGCTGCTGCGGCTGCTAAGTTGCGTCAGTCGTGTCCGACTCTGTGCGACCCCATAGACGGCAGCCCACCAGGCTCCTCTGTCCCTGGGATTCTCTAGGCAAGAATACTGTGTATATGTTAATCCCAACCCCTAACTTATCCCTCCCTTCGCTTTCCCCTCTGGTAACCATACATTTGTTTTCTATGTCTGTGGGTATATTTCTGTTTTGTAAATAAATTCATTACTACTCAAAGCAATATATAAATTTCAGTGCAATCCCTATCAAATTTACCAATGGCATTTTTCACATAACTGGAATGAAAAATGTGAAGTTTGTATGGAGACACAAAAGATCCCAAATAGCCAAAGTAATCTTGAGAAAGAAAAACGAAGCTGGAGAAATCAGAACCCTTAACTTCAGACTGTACTACAAAGTTACAGTAATCAAAAAAGTATGGTACTGGCATGAAAACAGAAATATAGATCAATGGAACAGACCAGAAAGCCCAGAGATAAATCCACACTCCTATGGTCAGTTAATCTACAACAAAGCAGGTAAGAATATTCAATAGAGAAAAGACAGTCTCTTCAATAAGTGGTGCCGGGAAAACTGCATCATTCTCTTACATCATAAAGAAAAATTATTTCAAGATAAACTAAAGACCTAAAAGTAAGACTGGATACTATAAAACTCCTAAAGGAAACATAGGCAGAATGTTCTTTTATATAAATTGCATCAAGATCCTTTGGGATTTGTCTTCTTAAGTAACGGAAATAAAAGCAAAAATGGGACCTAATTTAACTTAAAAGCCTTTGCACAACAAAGGAAATGATAAACAAAGTGAAAAGACAACCTACAGAATGGGAGAAAACATTTGCAAACTATGTGACTGACAAGGGATTAATCTCCAAAATATATAAACAGCTCATGCAGCTAAAAAAAAAAATCTCAATCAAAAAATGAGCCAAAAATTTAAATGGACATTTCGCCAAAGAGAGCATACAGGTGGCCATAAAGCCATTAATGAATGATGAAAAGATGCTCAGCATCACTCCTTATTCAGTTCAGTTCAGTTGCTCAGTTGTGTCCGACTCTTTGTGACCCCATGAATCGCAGCACGCCAGGCCTCCCTGTCCAACACCAACTCCCGGAGTTCATTCAAACTCACATCCATTGAGTTGGTGATGCCATCCAGCCATCTCATCCTCTGTCGTCCCCTTCTCCTCCTGCCCTCAATCCCTCCCAGCATCAGAGTCTTTTCCAATGAGTCAACTCTTTGCATGAGGTGGCCAAGTACTGGAGTTTCAGCTTTAGCATCATTCCTTCCAAAGAATACCCAGGGCTGATATCCTTCAGAATGGACTGGTTAGATCTCCTTGCAGTCCAAGGGACTCTCAAGAGTCTTCTCCAACACCACAGTTCAAAAGCATGAAGAGAAATAAAATCAAAACTACAATGAGGTATCACCTCACACCAGTCAGAATGACCATCATCAGAAGTCTATAAATAAATGTTGGAGAGGATGTGAGGAAAAGGGAGCTTCTGTCCTTCATTAGAACAGCTGGAAGTAAAGTGAAAGTGACATCTCAAATGGAAAGATTCCCAAAGTCAAGCTCCTCTGGGCTGGATGCCAAAGATACCCATGGGTGCAAAACCAATAGGCAGGGGGACAATGAAATTGAGTTTGGGGTCGGGGGAGCCAGAGTGGAAAGGGAGAGTACACAAAGTGGATCAGTGTTAAAATCTCTCAAGTTTTGCAAAATTAATAATAACATGTGACATGGAACCCTGGAGAAGGAAATGGCAATCCACCCCAGTGTTCTTGCCTGGAAAATCCCATGGAAAGAGTAGCCTGGTGGGCGACAGTAAAAGAGTAGTGACTAAGCAGCAACAACAGCAGATGTGGAACGGACCCACGCAAGCTTCATCCTCATTAGCTTCTTAGTAAATCTACCTCTGAGAATAAACCTCACTGCATTGGCATCTGACAGTCTACCCAGTTGGAGCCCGGTACCATGCCAGTCACACAGCAGAGCTACAGAGCTGGCTGTGCACAGGGGATAGTGGCGGCTGCTATCTTTGTTAGAGGGCAGACGACTTTGAAATCACATGTGGCCAGGGCTGCGTTGCCTGTTGTGGGTTTAAGTGCTTGTGTCCACTTAAGTAACGAAGAAGACAGAAGGACCATATTTGTTGTGAATAAGATGGATGGAAAGAGGTCATCCACTTATTTGACGTCAGTGGCCACCCCTGAACAGATCACCTTTCTACTCCTAGAAAAGTTCTTACACAACTGTGATAAAAGCACTTCCTAGAAAACCAAATTTCTGTTCTGAAAAGAAGTATCTCAACCACTCCTCTAAAGGACTGGACTAAGTGAGGACTGCTCCTTGGAGAAGACCTAACTGGGCAGGGTGCACTGGCTCTGTGTCACTCAGACACCAGGGACCTGGCATCCCATGGGGCTGAGGAACAGCTAAGCTTCTCAAACGTGGGTTTTACAATCCAGGTTCAGGTTACAAACAGGATCACAGCCTGTAACACAAGGGAAGTGGCAGCAATGACACGCAGTAGTGTGAACTGTCTTTAGAGTCCATTTCAGTTCTCGTGACCTGGATGCCTGGGAAGTCGACAGTCCTCCCAGCTAGCAAGGCTGCAGCCCCACTTCATCCCCTCCTCCATACCACTCACCGCCTTTAAGACTGGGGGCCTATTCTTCTTCTTGAGCTTTCTTTGGTGGGCTCTGCCTGCTCCCAGCCCCCTACACCTCCCCACAGGGTGGTCTTCCTGCCCTGGGGCTCTGGCGCCCTCTGTCTACCTCAGGGGTGTTCAAAGAGGATGCTCTCAGTAGCCCACATCTGTATCCTCATCCCCTCCTCACCTGCATGACCCACTGGCTTCTAAAACCTCAGCACGCCCAGGTCTTCCTTCTGTTATCACCACCCGCAGTCCTCCTAGTCACCCTTTTCAGAAGGCCTTGGTGTCACCTCTGACTCCTTGGACCTCCACTTCTGAGCTTTTCTCTCCTCTGCCCTTTGTTCCTCCATCTCCAATCATGTCATCTTAGTTTGCACCCTCATTATTGCTCCACTAATGAACAGACCCCCTAACTACTCTCCCTGCTTCAACCTCCATCTTTTCAGTCTATTTATTTTCATATAAAAATAACATCAAATTACCTTAATCTTTGGAAGATCTCCTCTAAGTACAGTTAGAAGATCACCCTCCACAGATCAAGCACCTTCTGTGGCTCCCAACTGCTGGTCTTCATTAAGGACAATATGACAACATTTGGGGCTGCTGTAATATGATCTCAACGCATCTTTTGAGCATGAGGTCATGTAACCCTTCGTCACTCACCCTTCAATTTAGTGGAGAGGAAGTAAAAGGTTATGTGCAGCACACAATCTCCATGTGATTAGCTGAGACCTGATCACATTTAATATTTCCTCCAAAGCAGCAACAAACATTTTGCTGAGAGATTTAATGAGACAGAACAGGTAGCTGGGTTAATGACTGAGGAATGAACAAAAGCTCTGGGCCCATAACACACATGGATGTTCTTAAATGGGACAAACTGGATACAGAGGCTGTCCTTACCCAGGAAATGTAGAAAGGAGCTCAGTTGGTGCAGGCAGACTTTGCCAATGTCCCTCAGCATCATTCCCGGAACACCCAAATCTCATTGAAATTATTGTCAGTGGACTGACACATCCTGCCTTTGGAAATGCTGCATAATGCCTAACCTGACATGCTTTCCTTAGCTCTTCTATTATCTCTTTCTTTGCACTGATATTTTATGTCATCTTTTGTGGAAAGCTAATTTTAAGGCCGTTTTCTCCACATTACTTTTTCTCAGAAGGAGATTTCATCATTTGAGGCCATGAAAGGGAGTGAGGAAAATGCATTAGGCAAAACCAAGGCTAGCATATTAGGAAAAAGTGATGCTGTGATAAAACACAGGCAGCAATCACTTTCGTTAAATTGTTTGTTTTTCTGTTAATTCATTGGAAGAAGAGGTATGATAAGACAGTATATATTCTTAAATACCCAAGTCCTATTTTCCTTTATCTGATGTATTTATATCAACCCCACATTTTGATAGCTTCAGGTGAACAGCAAATGGACTCAGCCATACATGTACACGTGTCCATTGTCCCGCAAATTCCCCCCTCATCCAGTCTGCTACGTAACATTGAGCAGAGTTCCATGTACTATACGGTAGGTCTTTGTTGGTTATCCATTTTAAATATAGTGGTGCGTACATCTCCATCCCAAACTTCGTAACTACCCTCTCTGCCCATCCTTCACCACAGCAGCTATAAGTTCATTCTCTAAATCTGTGCTTCTTTCTGTATTCCACACATAAAGGATGTTATATGATATTTCTCCTTCTCTGTGTGACTTGTTTCACCCAGTATGACAATCTGTAGGTCGCTCCATGTTGCTGCAAATGGCATTATTTCGTTCTTTTTAAGGACTGAGTAATATTCCATTGCATATATGTGCCATCTCTTCTTTATTCACACCTCTGTCAATGAAATTTCTTGTTTCTATGTCTTGGCTATTGTAAACAGTCCTGCAACGAACACTGGGGTGTATGTAGCCTTTCAGATCACGTTTTTCTCCAGATATATGCCCATGAATGGGATTGCAGGGTCATATGGTAGCTATATTCTTACTTTTTGAAGGAACCTCCATACTGTTCTCCATTGCAGCTGCACCAATTCATAGTCCTACCAATAATGTAGGGGAGTTCATGAACTTTACTTCTAACACACAAATGTGGAACTTACACACCTGTCCCCAGATCCCATCACACACACATTCACAGGCACACATATTCACACTATATTTGAAGGAATAAGATGAGTAAGACTGGCTTTTAAAGCTTATTTAAAATCTATTGATATATATTCTTAACTGACAAATGAATCCTTTTATCTTAATTATATTGGCTTTGAACAAAATTAAAAACAAAACAATGGATACATGTTAGAAATGAGATGCATACAGTTTTAAATTTAGGAGAGGATATTTGGGTATAGTTTGTGTTAAATTGAATGGAAGAGATTTTATCACTCTGAAAAGCCATAGATATGTTTTTTTTTATTAAAATATGCTGTGATTAATTGAATAAAATAAAGATCATTTTCAAAGTTTACAGATTTAATCACTTAAACATCTTAAAATACTTTCAAAGTTAAAAACTAATATGTAATTATCTAGCCTTTTTAAGCAAAGAAAATTAGTTTGCCAACATTTAATTATGTTTCCTACTGACATTAGAAGTAAATTAAGAATTTACTTATTATTAAATTGGTTTTACAAATGGCTAAGTTGAGACAGAAATATCAAGTGAATTTCCCAGGGTTAGTGGAAATTGGAACCTGTGGATTTTAATTTATATCTGTATTCTTCTAATGATTGTTTAAGTATGTCTTCTCCTAAACAGATCAATTAATGGCATCAGTTGAGAGTTATGTTTCTCCTGACTTATAAAATATTAAGAGCAGAAATTAATACAGTTCTCATTCAAAGTAATAAAATATTTCAAAAATTTCTTGGGTATATATGAAATAAAAGTAGCTTTTGTGATAAGAATAGAGAATACTGTCTGGTATAAGGATAAGTGAAATTTAAGGCAAACTTCGAGGGAAACCATGACCCATTCCTTCTGATCCCCCTGGGTCCCCGCACATTGTAAACTTTGCATCTTAGATTTAAATGTGAGGATTTTATGGTTTCTGACGACTTGGCGAATCCTTTCTGTCTTTCTGCCTAACAATGTTTTGTGATATTGTTACTGTTTTTCAAGGACTTTATTTTAGAGAGCAGTTTTAAGTTTATAACAAAACTGAAAAGGAGGTACAGAGATTCTTCATATATCCCCTTCCTCTGAGACATGCATAGCCTCCCCATTATCAACATCACTCTCCAGATGGTGCATTTTTAACCAGGGACAAAGCTACCCTGACATGTTATAATCACCCAAAAGGCACAGCTTTCCTTAGAGTTCACTCTTGGTGTTGTACATTTTATGAATTTCGACAAATGTATAATGACATATATCCATCATCATAGTACCACACAGAGTAGTTTCACTGCCCTGAAAATCCTCCGTGCTCTGCCTATTCATCTCTCCCCACTCCCCTATCTCTGCCCGCCTACATCTGGTAACCGCTGATCTTTTTACTGTCTCCATAGTTTTGCCTTTTCCAGACTGGTGCATAGTTGGAATCACACAGTATGTGGCCTTTTCAGGTGGGCTTCTTTCCCTTAGGCATATGCATTTAAGGTTCCTCTGTGTTCTGTAGTGGCTTGAATTCTGCCTCACTCTCTCTCTCTCTCTAGCACTGAATAACATTCATTGTCTGGATGTACCACAGTGGTGGTGGTGTTTAGTCGCTCAGTCGTGTCCGACTCTTTACGACCCCATGGACTGCAGCACCCCAGGCTTCCCTTCCTTCACCTCCTCCTGGAGCTAGCTCAAACTCACGTCCATTGAGTCAGTGATGCCCTCCAACCCTCTCATCCTCTGTCATCCCCTTCTCCTCCAGCCTTCAATCTTTCCCAGCATCAGGGTCTTCTTTTCTAATGAGTTGGCTCTTTGCATCAGGTGGCCAAAATACTGGAGATTCTGTTTCAGCATCAGTCCTTCCAATGAGTATTCAGGATTGATTTTCTTTAGGATTGACTGAATGATCTCCTTGCAGTCCAAGGAACTCTCAAGAGTCTTCTCCAGCATAGCAATTCAAAAGCATCGATTCTTCAGTGTTCAGCCTTCTTTACGGTCCAACTCTCACATCCATACATGACTCCTGGAAAAACCAAAGCTTTGACTATATGGACCTTTGTTGGCAAAATAATGTCTCTGCTTTTTAATACTCTAGGTTGATCATAGCTTTTCTTCCAAGGAGCAAGCATCTTTTAAATTCGTGGCTGCAGTCACCGTCCACAGTGATTTTGGAGGTCAAGAAAACAGTCTGTCACTGTGTCACCATAGTGTACTTATTCCAATTATTCACCTACTGAAGGACATCTTTTGGCTTCTTCCAACTTTTGGCAATTATGAATAAAGCTGCTATAAACATCCTCGTGCAGGCTTTTGTGTGGACATAAGTTTACTATTGTAAGAAACTGCCGTACTGTCTTCCAAAGTGGCTGTACCGTTTTGGATTCCCACCAGCAATGATGAGGATTCCTGTTGCTCCAGATCCTCTCTAGCACTTAGTGCTGTGAATGCTCTGGATTTTGGTCACTTGTAGTCTGTACTAGTGTCTCATTTTTGCTTTAATTTGAATTTCTCCAATGACATGTGATGTGAAGCACCATTTTAGTGTTTTCGTACAACTTCTTGGGTCAGGTGTCTCTGTTAGGGTCTTTGGTTCATGTTTGAATTGAGCTTTTTGTTTTCTTATTCTTGAGTTTTGAAAGTTTTTCTTTTAATATTTTGGATGACAGTCCCTTCTCAGATGCGTCTTTTGCAAATATTTTCTTCCACTCTGTGGTTTGTGTTTTTACTCTTTTGACAGGATCTTTTGCAGAGCAGAAGTTTTAATTTTAATGTAGTCCAGATTATCAATTATTTCTTTCACCAATCATGTCTTTGGTGTTGGGTACAGAAAAGCTATCACCGTACCCAAGGTCATCTAGGTGTTCTCCTGTTATCTTCTAGGAGTTATTATACTTTTATGTTTTACATTTAGGTCTAGGATCCACCTTGAGTTAATGTCTGTGAAGGGTGTAAAGTCTGTGCCTATATTTATTTTTCTTGCGTGTGGATGTCCAGTTGTTCAGGCACCATTTGGTGTCTTATTTCTGCTCCATTGCATTGCCCTGGTTTCTTTGCCAAAGGGACAGTTGACTCTATTTGTAGAGGTCTCTTTCTGGCCTGTCTATTCTGTCCATTGCTTATTGTCTAGACTGTTACTGATACCACACTGTTTTGATTACTGTAGCTTTAGAGTAAGTTCTGAAGTCAGGTAGCATCATTCCTCTGCCCTTGCTCATCTTCTTCAATATTGTGCTGGCTATCTTGGGTCTTCCCATGTTAACTTTAGAATTGATTTGTTGACATCCATAACACTAATTTTTTGGGATTTTTCTTGGGATTACCTTAACTCGTAGAGCAAGTTAGGAAACTGACACCTTGACAATATCAGGTCTGTTATCCATAACCATGGAATATCTTTCCATTTTTTTTAGTTCTTTGATTACAATTATCAATCTTGTTTTTTCATCTGGATTCTTGCGGTGTGCCTTAGCACATTTTGTCATGTTGCTAGAGGGTCTCCAGTTTTTCCATATTTCTTGCTTTCTGAACTTGGAAAGAGAAATAAGCTCTGGCCCATTCCTTGATATTTATGTGGAGGCAGATAATTTCTGGCTAAGCCAGAAGCTGAGTTTGTACTCTCAGAGCTCATTAGTAGGAAGGTGAGGAAATGTGGAAGCTGGTAAAGATTCTGAAACAAAACATGGGGAGGGAAGCTGGACTAGGGAAGCAGGGACCAGGAGGCTGTGGACATTGCCTCGAGGCTAAGACTTTCAGAGCATCCAGGTAGAAACAATGCTTCTCTGAAAGACTTGTAGGCATGAGGTATGCACTGACTCCCCATCTTGCTTCGTAATCACCAAAAGATATCTGACAAGGTAAGGAGGTTGAGCACATCTTATCCAGCTGAGATTTCTAACATATTCAAACTTTCAAATCCACAGAGCTTAGCTCACAAATGCAGAAAGTTTCAGGATGAATTAGCCTTGTATTTCAGAGAAGGCAATGGCACCCCACTCCAGGAGTCTTGCCTGGAATATCCCATGGGCAGAGGAGCCTGGTAGGCGGCAGTCCACGGGGTCGCTAAGAGTCAGACCCGACTAAGCGACTTCACTTTCACTTTTCACTTTCATGCATTGGAGAAGGAAATGGCAACCCACTCCAGTGTTCTTGCCTGGAGAATCCCAGGGACGGGGGAGCCTGGTGGGCTGCTGTCTATGGGGTCGCACAGAGTCGGACACGACTGAAGTGACTTAGCAGCAGCAGAAGCCTTGTATTTTCACATTTTATTTTATATTTAAACTTCTAAGTAGAGCTGAGTAGAATTGGAAAGCTTTTGGATATTTAAGTACTTTTACTTTGGTGATACAATCAGGACCAAATGATGTCATTCTTTTGATGGTTGACATTAATAACACTGCTTCTGCTGTATGTAAATCTATGCTCTACGTGAATCATATCTCTTTTTGATGTGCTTTGTCAAAATCAAGATTATTTATCATAATAAATAGCTTATTATACAAAGCAAGAGGCTATCTTACAACATCCTCTTTCCTCGTTCTGTT
Organism: Bos javanicus; assembly: GCF_032452875.1. Classification (NCBI taxonomy): domain Eukaryota; kingdom Metazoa; phylum Chordata; class Mammalia; order Artiodactyla; family Bovidae; genus Bos; species Bos javanicus. The sequence continues at coordinate 10,345,366 of NC_083876.1, forward strand.
TAACTCTGTCTTATAAGGTGGTAAGTGAAGTCGTGTCCAACTCTTTCCATAGAGCCCACAAGGCTCCTCCATCCATGGGATTTCCCAGGCAAGAATACTGGAGTGGGTTGCCATTTCCTTCTCCAGGGGGTCTTCCTGACCCAGGGATCAAATCTGGGTCTCCTGCACTGCAGGCAGACTCTTTACCATCTGAGCCACCAGGGAAGCCCCATAACGTGGTAAGCATTTAAAAAAAAATGCTTTAAAAAAAAAATAAGGTGGTAAGCATTTAAAAAAAATACAAACTTGGCAGTTTTAGAGAAGAGCCTCAGAAAAGAGATCTATTTCATGATTCTTTGCATAGACAGCACCTTGATTTTTAAAATAATTTTCTTTTCCTGAGTGGGGGTGGGGTCATGGCACAGTCTAATATAACATTAAATTGTGCAAATTCAGTCCACTAGAGTATCAAACTTTTAAGTGAGAAAGGAAACCTAAGTTTGTTTTCTGTGTCTGTGAGTCTGTTTCTGTTTTGTAAACACACTAATATATTTGAAATGGATATCTGTAAAGCACAGGGAGCTATACTCAATATTCTGTAAAAACTTAAATGGGAAAATAATTGGGAAAAGAATAGATACATGTGTATGCATAACTGAATCACTTTGCTCTACATCTGGAACTAAGACAACACTGTGTATTGTTGATTGTTTAGTTGCTAAATTGTGTCCAACTCTTTTGCAACCCCGTGGACTGTAGCTCGCCAGGCTCCTCTGTCCATGAGATTATCAAGGCAAAAATACCAGAGTGAATTGCCATTTCCTTCTCCAGGGTATCGTCCCAACCCAGGCAACGAATGAACCCATGTCTTCTGCTTGGCAGGCACATTCTTTATTGCTGAGCCACTTGGAAAGCCCTAAAGTCCAAAATAAAATGCAAATTGAAAAAAACAAATAAAACAAAAAGCAGAGCCCCGGTGGGATGAGGATTAAGGTGGGAGGAAGGTTCAAGAGGGAGGGCATATAATGTACACTTATGACTGATTCATGTTGATATTTGGCAGAAACCAACACAATTCTGTAAAGCAATTATCCTTCAATTAAAAAAATAAATAAAATTAAAAAAAAGAAACAAAACAAGCTCCTTGGTCTTTATCTGCATTCGTCTTCATTATCTCCCTGGAAACTCGGAAGGCAAGCCACTCTTGTTCACAAAGGTCAAGTCCCTTTGCCTCTTGGCACTAAACACAGCTGCGGTGACATACTTGTGAGATGAATGTCTAACTGCACCTCTAGACAAAAAGAACCCTGAGGGCAGGGGGAAGGTCTGTTCTGCCTTCAGTTGTATCTCCAGCATCCAGCCCAGTGCCAGGCTCTTAGTAGGTACACAGTAAATATTTTTTGAATGAATGAATGCATATTTTATCATTAAAAATTAAGATCATGGTATCCAGACCCATCACTTCATGGCAAATAGAAGGGGAAAAAGTGGAAGCAGTGACTTAAATAAGTGAAATAAGCAGTGACTTGAGTGACAGAAATAAGAAGTGACTTAAATAAGCAGTGAAATAAAAATAAGATTTAATTTTCTTGGGCTCCAAAATCACCGTGGATGGTGACTGCAGCCATGAAATTAAAAGACGCTTGCTCCTTGGAAGGAAAGCTATGACAAAGCTAGCAAAAAGCAGAAACATCACTTTACTGACAAAGGTCCATAAAGTCAAAGCTATGGTTTTCTAGTAGTCATGTACAGATGTGAGAGTTGAGCCATAAAGAAGGCTGAGCACCAAAGAATTCATGCTTTTGAACTGTGGTGCTGGAGAAGAGTCTTGAGAGTTACTTGGACTGCAAGATCAAACCAGTCCATCCTAAAGGAAATCAGTGCTGAATGACTGATGCTGGAGTGCTAATACTTTGGCCACCTCATGTGAAGAGCTGACTCATTGGAAAAGACCCTGATGCTGAGAAAGATTGAAGGCAAATGGAGAAGTGGGTGGCAGAGGATGAGATGGTTAGATAGCATCACCAACTCAATGGACATGAATTTGAGCAAATTCCTAGGGATAGTGAATAGAGGAGCCTGAAGTGCTTTAATTCATGGGGTTGCAAAGAATCGGACACGACTCAGCAACTGAACAACAACAACAGCAATGCATATATTATACAATGATGGTCTGGCTGTTCTGTGTGTGTGTGTGTGTGTGTGTGTGTGCGCGCGCGCGCACGTGCTCAATTCCTCAGTGGCGTCTGACTCTTTGTGACCCCATGGATTGTAGCCCACCAGGCTCCTCTGTCCACGGAGTTTTCCAAACAAGAACACTGGAGGGGGTTTCCATTTCCCTCTTCAGGGGATCTTCTTGAACCAGGGATCGAACGCTCATCTCTCTGGCGTCTCCTACATTGGCAGGCAGATTCTTTACCACTGCCCACCTAGGAAGCCCTATACCAGGCAATAACTATTATAATGGGGAAAACTTATAACAGTCTTTAGAACTGGCACAAATGTAGGAAGAGCAATAAGTTTCATGATAAACAGTTGTTGATTATCACACAGACTTCACAGTTGATTTGAGATCCCTTTTTGGAATCAGTTTGGCAAAGGCAGTGATTGTCAACTATTTCTTTCTTTTTATATATTAATTTGATTCTTTCTATGGTTTTTCTTCATTTTATTCTCTCTGTCCTCCAAAGTCTTTTATTTTGATTTTCTCCAAATGTAACTATATACTGCGTTCATGCAAATATATATATTTAAATTACTATTTTTTTTTAAACCAGACCAGTGGGTGATTAATTTTAAAAAAATTATTTATTTTAATTGGAGGCTAATTACAATATTGTAGTGGTTTTGGCCATACACTGACATGAATCAGCCACGGGTGTACATGTGTTCCCCACCCTGAACCCCCCTCCTACCTCCCTTCCCATCCCATCCCTCAGGGTCATCCCAGTGCATCAGCCCTGAGCATCCTGTCTCATGCATTGAACCTGGACTGGTGATCTATTTCACATATAATAATATACATGTCTCAGTGCTATTCTCTCAAATCATCCCACCCTTGCCTTCTCCCAGAGAGTCCAAAAGACTGTTCTTTACATCTGTGTCTCTTTTGGTGTCTCGCATACAGGGTCATTGTTACCATCTTTCTAAATTCTATATGAATACATTAGTATACTTTATTGGTGTTTTTCTTTCTGACTTACTTCAGTCTGTATAATAGGCTCCAGTTTCATCCACCTCATTAGAACTGATTCAAATGTATTCTTTTTAATGGCTGAGTAGTATTCCTTTGTGTATATGTGCCACAGCTTTCTTATCCATTCATCTGCTGATGGACATCTAGGTTGCTTCCATGTCCTGGCTATTATAAACAGTGCTGTGATGAACATTGGGGTACACGTGTCTCTTTCCCTTCTGGTTTCCTCAGTGTGTATGTCCAGCAGTGGGATTGCTGGGTCATAAGGCAGTTCTATTTCCAGTTTTTTAAGGAATTTCCACACTGTTCTCCATATTGGCTGTACTAGTTTGCATTCCCACCAACATTGTAAGAGGGTGCCCTTTTCTCCACACCCTCTCCAGCATTTATTGTTTGTAGACTTTTGGATAGCAGCCATTCTGACCAGTGTGAGATGGTACCTCACTGTGGTTTTGATTTGCATTTCTCTGATAATGAGTGATGTTGAGCATCTTTTCATGTGTTTGTTAGCCATATGTATGTCTTCTTTTGGAGAAATGTCTGTTTAGTTCTTTGGTCCATTTTTTGATTGGGTCGTTTATTTTTCTGGAATTGAGCTGCAGGAGCTGCTTGTATATTTTTGAGATTAATTCTTTGTCAGTTGCTTCATTTGCTATTATTTTCTACCATTCTAAGTCTGTCTTTTCACCTTGCTTATAGTTTCCTTTGTTGTGCAAATGCTTTTAAGTTTAATTAGGTCCCATTTATTTTTGCTTTTATTTCCATTACTCTGGCAGGTGGGTCATAGAGGATCCTGCTGTGCTTTGTGTCAGAGAGTGTTTTGCCTATGTTCTCCTCTAGGAATTTTATAGTTTTTGGTCTTATGTTTAGATCTTTAATCCATTTTGAGTTTATTTTTGTGTATGGTGTTAGAAAGTGTTCTAGTTTCATTCTTTTACAAGTGGTTGACCAGTTTTCCCATCACCACTTGTTAAAGAGGGTGTCTTTTCTCCATTGTATACTCTTGCCTCCTTTGTCAAAGATAAGGTGTCCATAGGTGTGTGGATTTATCTCTGGGCTTTCTTGGGTGATTAATCTTAATCTCATTTTTGTTGGTTTGGTTTGGTCTGGTTTGAGTTTTTCTTTCTTTTGACCACTCAGTATCTTAGCTCCCTGAGCATCACAGTAAAAAGACGGATTTCTAACCACTAGACTGTCAGGGAACTCCCTTATGTTATGGATACCAAATTTCTGATGAACAAAATGGCAACAGAATCTCAGGGGGAAAATCTATTGTATATTGTTTTCTTGATTTGCACGAGTGCGTGCTAAGTCACTTCAGTCGTGTACAACCCTTTGTGACACTGTGGACTATATTCTGCCAGGCTCCTCTGTCCATGAGGATTCTCCAGGCAAGAATACTGGCTGGATACTGGATCCCCTCCTCCAGGGGATCATGCTAACCCAGGGATAGAACCCACATCTCTTATGTCTTCTGCATGAGAGGCGGCTTCTTTACCACTAGTGCCACCTGGAACGCCCTTTGATTTGCATATGAAAGTTTTCATTCTTCCAACATCTAAAATATTATAGGTACTGTATTTAATAATTTCACCCCTGCAAAACAATTTTAAGAGACATTTACAATTTCTTCCTGTCAATAAAATTTTGACTGCAGACAGAAGTCTGTCTGGTGAAGCAAGGCTTTATTGAGTACCTTCCCTTCAGGGTATTTAGGTTTGAATTTTGAATTTACTGTGGCATTTTGGTCCCCTTATCACTAAGAACCTACACAATTTTATTTTATAATGTTTTCTAATGAATTTCAAAATCTGGTTATATTTAAACAGAAATTTGGGAGCTTTAAGAAAGAAATGAACGCTGTCAAGATATAACCTGCCAGGCAGATGAAAGCCACATCCACTGCAACTGATCAGAAACATAACAGGACATTTTTAGGCCCAAGGATTTAGCCAAGATGATTATATAGTATGAGGAAGAAGAAATAAAAGAGAGTCAACAAAAGATATTTTGAAAATTGATACCTCAACCTCAGGCTTGATTCTTCTCTGAGACAAGTAAACAACATTCTCCTCTGGTTCTCAGAAATATGTCACTATGAGAAAAGATGCAAGGAAGTTTAATTTGCTCAAAATCAAATTTTTAGAAATTATTGGTTACATGGAGGGAGTACAATATGTATTTCTTGAATAAAATGATTTTGTTTAGGGAGTGTAGTTACTCCTGGTTGCTATTTTTCCCATGTTTCTAGCAACAGTGGTTGAATCATTTCCGTGAGGTGGAGTTGAGACTGTTTGTTCTGGAGGCCTTTGTAGTAGTGAGGTCTTTCATTAGATCATTGGTGGGACTTTGAGCAAGCTGCCCTTCTATAAAATGGAAGACCAAATCTGACTCTGTATTGGATCTGTTTCTTTTTACTGTTATATTCCATTGTTTTTGCCTCCGCTCAAGAATGTGGCCTACAGTCTGAAATAAACAGGAGAGCCTATTCTCAAGGCTTGGACCTTTAAAGGTATAATACTTTTCCATTCTTACAGAGATAAAAAGTTGTAGAACAGAAAATAACATTTGTCTTGTTGGAGGTTTACAGGGACACCGTGGCCAGGCCTACGTGGACAGCTGCAAGAACAAAGGATTCCTGCACTAAGAATTTACAGCAACAGCCTCCCCCACCCTTTCAGTGTAAAAGAAGCCTGAATTCTACCTTGGGGAGATGGTTCTTTTGTCTCCTCAAGTTCACAGTCTTCTTGGTCGTCTGGCTTTCTGAATAAACTCGCCATTCCTTGCTACAGCACCTTTTCTCTTGAGTTATTGGCCTGCTGTGCAGGAGCAGGGTGAATTTGAACTTGATGGCACTTCCTGGGAGCTTTGTCTGAGGCTTACTACCTTGAGAATTTGCATAATCTGCTCTGAAGTGATCTGAAGTTTACATAAGCCCAAAGTTTACCTTGGGGCTTCCCTGGTGGCTCAGATGGTAAAGAATCTGCCTGCAGTGCAGGAGACTCTCCTTTGATCTTTGGATCAGGAAGAGCCTCTGGAGAAAGGAATGGCAACCTATTCCAGTATTCTTACCTGGAGAATTCCATGGATAGATGAGCTGACAGTCTATAGTCCATGGGGGTCACAAAGAGTTAGACATGACTGATCGACTAACATTTTCACTTTCAAAATTTACCTTAATTTCATCATTGAAGTTGGACAGGATGGAGGGTGATCTCTGGGGCCTGGATAAATTGGTTACAGAAATGATGGATTACTATTTGGGTGCCTGTGGGGCTGGCTAAGGCACTCTCAATCTTTGGGTGCAAAATAGTCTTGGTCTCAGAGATACTTAACAGAGGATTTTGGAGTGTGACAACTAAGGATTAAAGGGATGTTTCTTAGGTCAAAGAATTTTTTTTTAAAGGGAATTTTATAACCTTTCTTTATAAAAGGAAGGAAGACTAGAGAATGACATGTATCTCACAAGGATTGGTTGATGATAATGTCATATATTTTGGAGGTGTTCTTGAAAAGTTGGGGAAATAATATCCTGAAAGATAATGGGTTTTGTACAGAAGAACAATTACTGGGGAAATAAAAGTCATACAGAGCTTCTATATTGCATCCACAAGACCCCTTTGTTTTATGCCAACAGCAGGACTTTCATTCATTTAGAGATCTTGGACTGGAGAGGTGTTTATTATGCAATTAACTGAGGATGACAGGGTTTCTAAAAATTCAACTGTGGCATCTTTGACTTCATTAATTAAGGCAAACATTTATTGAATACTCATCATGTGCTGGTAATTTGTTAGCTTCTGAGAATACAAAGATGTCTATTGCATTTTCTTTGCTTGACAGCAGTATCCCACTGACTAAGGAGCTCATAAATAGGACCTGCAGTGCCTGGTAAGTCCTTATACAGCATAAAATACAATTTTTGGCTTTTCTATAATAAACTTTTTTTTTTCCCCTCCCTGGACAAAACATTCCTGGAATTACAGTAGTTCTAGAAGAAGTCTTGGGTGAGAGGGATCCAGAGAAACCAGGTTATGGGAGGGATAGCAGTTGGCACGTGCAACCTCAAGGTGCCTTGGCAGGCACAACAGTCTTCAAATATTTGGAAAACTCTTGGGGGAAGGAGAGTAGTCTTTTTCTGTTGTTCAGAGGTCAGAACTGTGAAGTCAGGTGTAAATAGCTCTATATGAGGTTGCTTCTTCCAAACGATTGTTAGGGTTTCCAACATTGGTGTTGGCTCTCTCTTGATCCCAGGAGTTCAAGCAGAAGCTGGGTACCCATATTTCAGGGTAGAAATATAGACAGGTTTCCAAATAAGGAAGAAGTAGCATTGGATGAGCTCTCCAAACTCAATAGTTTATTGTTCCAGATTTTTGGATGAGGATGAACACATGTCACAAGGCTGAAGAGCAACTGAGGAGCAGATGAGTTTGGGGGAAGCTAATTAGTGTCAAATATATACAGCAGTACACAGTGTTAATTTGCTTTTCATAAATGCTTTGTTTCCCTGGATACTTTGCAAAATTAGATAAGTAAAAACCATGAAATAATGATATTGCTTATGAAAAGGAAGCCTTTCAAACACTTTCATTGCAGACCAAAAAGGTTAAAATTCACACATGGTTTCTAATTTAAGAGCAGAGAGTGGGTTTCTTAGAAAATAAGAATCACTAGGTATTAATATTCTCCTATAAATGAAAATCAAATCATCATAGTGGTGAGCCCATAAAGTCTCAGGATATCCTGGGGAGGTTTGAGAAAATGAATTACTACAGCCTAATGATGGCAACCCACTCCAGTGTTCTTGCCTGGAGAATCCCAGGGATGGGGATGCATGGGGGGCTGCCGTCTATGGGGTCGCACAGAGTCGGACATGACTGAAGCGACTTAGCAGCAGCAACTGACATTATGGAAGGGAACATAATATGAATCTTTTAAAAGTGAAATAGAGGTTTCAAAATATTTTAAAGGAGTCACAAATAATAAAATGCTTTTTAGCTACAAAGTGAATTTTTGAATCTAAAGTCAGAATACATATGTTTTGTACAAAATTAAATCTTTGTGTCTGTGATTGTAAGAAGCTCCTAATAGAGCTGTGAGCCCAGCAATATTGTATCCTTAGTGAGCGTAACTAATAGAGCTGAAGGAGGAGGAAGGTTCTGAGTGAGATATTTCCCCTCTGATACTGTATCATCAGATTCCCAAACATGCGTGTTGATGCCTGTGCCAGCCCATTGCACAGCCCACCATGGGGTCTCAGAAGAAAGTTAATATCAAATGAAAACATTTGCTCTCTCTACTCTTAGGACTTTCATTCGGCCTCTTGAAAAAGTACCAGTTTTTTCTAGATCTCGTGATAGACTTTTCTCCCAACTTTTGCTTGGTCCCTTTCGGTTCTTGTAATCGTTTGGTTTGGAGATACACGGTGGACACCAGGGCAAAGACGGATGGTGTATGCCCTGTGTCCTTCCTCCCCTCCAGCCAAATAGTAAGACAAACGTGACCGTGCCCAGGACGTGGGTCTATCTGAAAACCAAGCAGCTCTTCTATGGCTGAGGCTCGTGGGACTCAAAAGCGCAATTTGACAAAAGGCATTGAGAGCCCTTGTTCTCGGTGCTCAGGGACCACTCCTGGGCTTTAGAGCTGGAGGTGATCATACAGGTCACACAGGCCAGTAGCTTCCAAAACTGGCTCTGTTTCAGAGTCGCTGGAGCAGCTTTTAAGAAAAATTCACACCATTGAGCTTATACCAGATCAGGTGGAGTTGTGTTCTCAGGAGTGGGTCTGGAAATCTCCCCTGGTGATTCTGGCTTGGGGATCACTGATCTGGTCTTACATCTTTACTTAATAGAGGTCTGGAGAGATGGGATTGTGTATCGTGGATAAATTTAGATTTAATAGAATTAAATGACTTAGTTCTGTCAGAATTAGGGCCAGAACCCGTATTTGCTTGATTCCAATTTTCTTTTCATACCACCATCTACTCCTATGGCCAGCATCACTAGAAAGCACATAATTTCTACCCATTCGTGAATAAAAGAAGTGTACACAAACACGCACACACACACACACACACACGCTCCAGAACTTTCTTTGGCTTTTTGATCACCTTTCACATGCCTTTATCCAATTCTATCCCTTGTCATTTTAATCATCTCCTTGACAGAGTTCACTGAGCTCCATCTTTGGCTGTCTGACTCAGCCTCCTCTTAAGACTCTGAAGGCTGTTCATTGTTTCCACTCGTTTTCTGCTAAGACTGTTATTCATGGTGGGGAGTAATGTCTAACCAAGTATCTGGGCACCCAGGGGTCCAGTCAGATTGACACAAATAATTGGCAAGTTCACCTTGTGTGGTTGCACCCATACACAGCTCCTGAGCCGACACTCAATCTCCAAAAAAAGACAACACCAAGATAGTAATTCTGCCTTGCAGGATACAACTCTCCCAAGTACAACTGGAGACTCATCCACCCCTTCTTCAGGAGAGCTTACACCCCAACCTCCTGCCTGTCACTTTGTCTTTGTTGTTTAGTCACTCAGTCATGTCCAACTCTTTGAAACCCTATGGACTGTAGCCCACCAGGCTCCTCTGTCCATGGGATACTCCAGGCTAGAATACTAGAGTCGGTAGTCATTTCCTTCTCCAGGGGATCTTCCTGACCCAAGGATCGAACCACATCTCTTGCATTTGTGGGCAGATTCTTTATCACTGAGCCACCAGGGAAACCCAACTATCACTTTCAGATCAGATCAGATCAGTCGCTCAGTCATGTCTGACTCTTTGAGACCCCATGAATCGCAGCACACCAGGCCTCCCTGTCCATCACCAACTCCCGGAGTTCACTCAGATTCATGTCCATCGAGTCAGTGATGCCATCCAGCCATCTCATCCTCTGTCATCCCCTTCTCCTCCTGCCCCCAATCCCTCCCAGCATCAGGATGTTTTCCAATGAGTCAACTCTTCCCATGAGGTGGCCACAGTACTGGAGTTGCAGCTTTAGCATCATTCCTTCCAAAGAAATCCCAAGGCTGATCTCCTTCAGAATGGACTGGTTGGATCTCCTTGCAGTCCAGGGGACTCTCAAGAGTCTTCTCTAACACCACACTTCATAAGCATCAATTCTTCAGCACTCAGCCTTCTTCACAGTCCAACTCTCACATCCATACATGACCACAGGAAAAACCATAGCCTTGACTAGACGGACCTTTGTTGGCAAAGTAATGTCTCTGCTTTTGAATATGCTATCTAGGTTGGTCATAACTTTCCTTCCAAGGAGTAAGCGTCTTTTAATTTCATGGCTGCAGTCACCATCTGTAGTGATTTTGGAGCCCAGAAAAATAAAGTCTGACACTGTTTCCACTGTTTCTCGATCTATTTCCCATGAAGTGATGGGACTGGATGCCATGATCTTCATTTTCTGAATGTTGAGCTTTAAGCCAACTTTTTCACTCTCCACTTTCACTTTCATCAAGAGGCTTTTGAGTTCCTCTTCACTTTCTGCCATAAGGGTGGTGTCATCTGCATATCTGAGGTTATTGATATTTCTCCCGGCAATCTTGACTCCAGCTTGTGCTTCCTCCAGTCCAGCGTTTCTCATGATGTACTCTGCATATAAGTTAAATAAACAGGGTGACAATATACAGTCTTGACGAACTCCTTTTCCTATTTGGAACCAGTCTGTTGTTCCATGTCCAGTTCTAACTGTTGCTTCCTGACCTGCATACAGATTTCTCAAGAGGCAGGTCAGGTGGTCTGGTATTCCCATCTCTTTCAGAATTTTTCCACAGTTTATTGTGATCCACACAGTCAAAGGCTTTGGCATAGTCAATAATGCAGAAATAGATGTTTCTCTGGAACTCTCTTGCTTTTTCCATGATCCAGCAGATGTTGGCAATTTGATCTCTGGTTCCTCTGCCTTTTCTAAAACCAGCTTGAACATCAGGAAGTTCGCGGTTCACATATTGCTGAAGCCTGGCTTGGAGAATTTTGAGCATTATTTTACTACCGTGTGAGATGAGTGCAATTGTACGGTAGTTTGAGAATTCTTTGACATTGCCTTTCTTTGGGATTGGAATGAAAACTGACCTTTTCCAGTCCTGTGGCCACTGCTGAGTTTTCCAAATTTGCTGGCATATTGAGTGCAGCACATTCACAGCATCATCTTTCAGGATTTGGAATAGCTCAATTGGAATTCCATCACCTCCACTAGCTTTGTTCATAGTGATGCTTTCTAAGGCCCACTTGATTTCACATTCCAGGATATCTGGTTCTAGGTGAGTGATCACACCATCATGATTATCTGGGTCATGAAGATCTTTTTCGTACAGTTCTTCTGTGTATTCTTGCCATCTCTTCTTAATATCTTCTGCTTCTGTTAGGTCCATACCATTTCTGTCCTTTATCGAGCCCATCTTTGCATGAAATGTTCCTTTGGTATCTCTGATTTTCTTGAAGAGATCCCTAGTCTTTCCCATTCTGTTGTTTTCCTCTATTTCTTTGCATTGATTGCTGAAGAAGGCTTTCTTATCTCTTCTTGCTATTCTTTGGAACTCTGCATTCAGATGTTTATATCTTTCCTTTTCTCTTTTGCTTTTCACTTCTCTTCTTTTCACAGCTATTTGTAAGGCCTCCCCAGACAGCCATTTTGCTTTTTTGCATTTCTTTTCCATTGGGGATGGTCTTGATCCCTGTCTCCTATACAATGTCAGGAACCTCAGTCCATAGTTCATCAGGCACTCTATCAGATCTAGGCCCTTAAATCTATTTCTCACTTCCACTGTATAATCATAAGGGATTTGATTTAGGTCATACCTGAATGGTCTAGTGGTTTTCCCGACTTTCTTCAATTTAAGTCTGAATTTGGCAATAAGGAGTTCATGGTCTGAGCCACAGTCAGCTCCTGGTCTTGTTTTTGCTGACTGTATAGAGCTTCTCCATGTTTGGCTGCAAAGAATATAATCAATCTGATTTCAGTGTTGACCATCTGGTGATGTCCATGTATAGAGTCTTCTCTTGCATTGTTAGAAGAGGGTGTTATGACCAGTGCATTTTCTTGGCAAAACTCTATTAGCCTTTGCCCTGCTTCATTCCGTATTCCAAGGCCAAATTTTCCTGTTACTCCAGGTCTTTCTTGACTTCCTAGTTTTTCATTCCAGTCCCCTAAATGAAAAGGACATCTTTTTTGGGTGTTAGTTCTAGAAGTTCTTGTAGGTCTTCATAGAACCACTCAACTTCAGCTTCTTCAGCATTACTGGTTGGGACATAGACTTGGATTACTATGATATTGAATGGTTTGCCTTGGAAATGAACTGAGATCATTCTGTTGTTTTTGAGATTGCATCCAAGTACTGCCCTTATGGCAGAAAGTGAAGAGGAACTAAAAAGCCTCTTGATGAAAGTGAAAGTGGAGAGTGAAAAAGTTGGCTTAAAGCTCAACATTCAGAAAATGAAGATCATGGCATCCAGTCCCATCTCTTCATGGGAAATAGATGGGGAAACAGTGTCAGACTTTATTTTTCTGGGTTCCAAAATCACTGCAGATGGTGACTGCAGCCATGAAATTAAAAGACGCTTACTCCTTGGAAGGAAAGTTATGACCAACCTAGATAGCATATTCAAAAGCAGAGACATTACTTTGCCAACAAAGGTCCGTCTAGTCAAGGCTATGGTTTTTCCTGTGGTCATGTATGGATGTGAGAGTTGGACTGTGAAGAAAGCTGAGCACTGAAGAATTGATGCTTTTGAAGTGTGGTGTTGGAGAAGACTCTTGAGAGTCCCCAGGACTGCAAGGAGATCCAACCAGTCCATTCTGAAGGAGATCAGCCTTGGGATTTCTTTGGAAGGAATGATGCTAAAGCTGCAACTCCAGTACTGTGGCCACCTCATGGGAAGAGTTGACTCATTGGAAAAGACTCTGACGCTGGGAGGGATTGGGGGCAAGAGGAGAAGGGGACAACAGAGGATGAGATGGCTGGATGGCATCACTGACTCGATGGACATGAGTCTCAGTGAACTCCAGGTATTGGTGATGGACAGGGAGGCCTGGTGTGCTGCGATTCATGGGGTCGCAAAGAGTCGGATTGAGCGACTGATCTATCTGACTGCATTTCAGACTATTTTGTTGACCACGATGGCCACTCCATTTCTTCTGAGGGATTCCTGCCAGTAGTAGTAGATATAATGGTCATTTGAGTTAAATTCACCCATTCCAGTCCATTTGAGTTCGCTGATTCCTAGAATGTCGACATTCATTTTTGCCATCTCTTGTTTGACCACTTCCAATTTGCCTTGATTTTTATCACTTTACCAAGGATGAAATTAGAGCCTGTCTACAGCCATGTTTTTAAAGAACTAGATTCATTCTCTACTCTTGCCTGAAAAATCCCATGGACGGAGGATCCTGGTAGGCTGCAGTCCATAGGGTCGCTGAGGGTCGGACACGACTGAGCAACTTCACTTTCACTTTTCACTTTCATGCATTGGAGAAGGAAATGGCAACCCACTCCAGTGTTCTTGCCTGGAGAATCCCAGGGACGGGGGAGCCTGGTGGGCTGCCGTCTATGGGGTCCGCACAGAGTCAGACACGACTGAAGCGACTTAGCAGCAGCAGCAGCAGCAATGCAAGGAGTAGATACATTGTTAGTATTCAAGGTAAATGCAGTGGCCAGTGATAGTATAGTTTACCAGGTCAACATGCCTCCATTTCAAATACAAGATGTCACCCTTCAGCTGTTACTCCATAAGGACCTCTTTAATGGATCCTAACTAATTACCAACTTTTACAGTCATCTGCCCGAGTATGATTCCTTCCTTGCTTCTGGAGCTCCCCTAAGTGACAGTGACAGTGGGTAAGAGGTCAGTGTTGGATGACCTCTGTGCCGCTGGGGGGGTGGTCAGGAGGAGCAGTGGTAGTTCCACCATGGACTGTGGGTTCTGGCCCCTGAGTGTGTGCTCAGTGTCAGTGCAAGTCTCTAGCACCGCCTCCACCCCACTTTGCCTCCTCAGTCCTTCCAACACGTTTACAGTCAAATCACTGTCACAATTCTGCTTTCACATTTTTGTTACTAATCATTCCATTCGAAATAACCAGAAACCTTTCTCTTTCCCTGGCCGGAAACTGACTGATGTGTTCAGGCAGTGAGACTTACAAGAAAGAGTTTATATACATATATAAACACATATAGTGAGCTTGACCATAAGTTAGGAAAAAATAGAAAAATCTTCATATGCTCATCAAATAGAGCAACGAGTCTTTTGAGCTCTGCATGGTAGCAGTTGGGCTTCCCAAGTGGCACTAGTGGTAAAGAGCCTGCCTGCCAATGCTGGAGACTTAAGAGATGCAGGTTCAACCCCTGGATTGGGAAGATCCCCTGGAGAAGGGCATGGTGACCCACTCCATTATTCTTGCCAGGAGAATCCCATGGACAGGGAAGCTTGGTGGGCTATGGTCCATAGGGTCACAAGGAGTAGGACATGACTGAAGTGACTTAACACGCATAGTAGCAACTCCTCCAAGAGCTGATTCTTTCCCTGTGGTTCAGTCCAAGGTAACTGCACCTTGCAGAGGCAGCTATGCAGCTTTCAGGGGCTGCTTTTTCCCTGCTCTGTTCCCTGCCCTCCCTCCCTTGTGGGGTGCCCACCCTGTCCCTCACAGAAGCCAGTCAGGGTGAGACCTTAGGCTTGCCACCTGCTTGCACCCAACAAAACAGTGAGAGAGCAGAAAACACAGTATCTGTCGTCTACACTCATGATATGATTGGTTAATACTGCAATGACTTTAAGTGCACGGTCATCTCCGGCAGGCACTTTCTTCCTAAGCATTTAATCTCCAATTTGAAACCAAAACTTTTTCCCATGAAGGTATTTTAGGCATCAGGCAGAGGCTTTTCACCAGTGCACCCCCAGGGATGCTGTGGCTCACAGTACTGGCCGAGCCAGCTCCGAGGCTCACCTTGAGAGGTCACAACAGCATGACTGCTTTTGTGGGGGATGAGGGGCATGATACTCCTAGAAGGCTGGGAACATGCAGATGGAGCCCCTTTCTGATTCATTCATTCACTTGTGAGAAATAAAATTACCACTCATCACATAAAGCAGGCACTGTGCCAGGCACTTTTTGTTTTGAATATTCAAGATTATATGCAGCCCTACTTAATACATTTCTAACACACAGACTCTTGTCCTCATAACTTAGATTTCATTTCTTAGGCTCCTGCATTATTTCTACCTGTGATAATGAAGCTTCTCACAAAGCTGTGTTCTACATGCTCTCTTGGTTAATGACAATGTATGGCAAAACCAATACAATATTGTAAAATAATTAGCCTCCAATTAAAATAAACAAATTTATATTAAAAATGGGATATTCCTGTAGGAAAATCAGTTCACCAAGATAATAAGGCACTACTTAGTAATCAGAGAATATTCATGAGTCATCCTTGATGTGTCTTTATTTAAGACAAAGTCTAAAACATCAGGAAGCCTCCATAAGCCTCTTATCCTTCTCCATCAGAGGACAGAGAGAATGAAAACCACAACCACAGAAATTAACCAATCTGATTACATGGACCACAGCCTTGTCTAACTCAATGAAACTATGAGCCATGCCCTGTAGGAGCACCTAAGACAGACGGGTCATGGTGGAGAATTCTGACAAAACGTGGACCACTGGAGAAGGGAATGGCAAACCACTTCAGTATTCTTGCCTTGAGAACCCCATGAACAGTATGAAAAGGCAAAAAGATAGGATACTGAAAGATGAACTCCCCAGGTTGTGAGGTGCCAGTATGCAATTGGAGAAGAGTGCAGAAATAACTCCAGTTAGAATGAAGAGACAGAACCAAAGCAAAAACAACACCCAGTTGTGGATGTGACTGGTGATGGAAGTAAAGTCTGAGGCTGCAAAAAGCAATATTGCATAGGAACCTGGAATGTTAGGTCCATGAATCAAGACAAATAGGAAGTGGTCAAACAGGACATGGCAAGAGTGAACATCAACATTCTAGGAATCAGTGAACTAAAATGGACTGGAATGTGTGAATTTAACTCAGATGACAATTATATCTACTACTGTGGGCAAGAATCCCTTAGAAGAAATGGAATAACCATCATAGTCAACAAGAGTCTGAAATGCACTACTTGGGTGAAATCTCAAAAATGACAGAATGATCTCTGTTTTCCAAGGCAAACCATTCAATATCATAGTAATCCAAGTCTATGCCCTGACCAATATTGCTGAAGAAGCTGAAGTTGAACGGCTCTATGAAGACCTACAAGACCTTCTAGAACTAACACCCAAAAAAGATGTCCTTTTCATGATAGGAGACTGGAATGCAAAAGTAGGAAGTCAAGAGGTACCTGGTGTAACAGGAAAATTTGGACTTGGAGTACAGAACGAAGCAGGGCAAAGGCTAATAGAGTTTTGCCAAGAAAATGCAACAGTCATAGCAAACACCCTCTTCCAACAACACAAGAGAAGACTCTACACATGGACATCACCAGATGGTCAACACCGAAATCAGATTGATTATAGTCTTTGAAGCCAAAGATGGAGAAGCTCTATACAGTCAGAAAAAACAAGACCAGGAGCTGACTGTGGCTCAGATCATGAACTCCTTATAGCCAAATTCAGACTTCAATTGAAGAAAGTAGGGAAAACAACTAGACCATTCAGTTCAGTTCAGTTCAGTTCAGTCGCTCAGTCGTGTCTGACTCTTTGTGACCCCATGAATCACAGCACGCCAGGCCTCCCTGTCCATCACCAACTCCTGGAGTTTACCCAAACTCATGTCCATCGAGTTGGTGATGCCATCCAGCCATCTCATCCTCTGGCATCCCCTTCTCCTCTTGCCCCCAGTCCCTCCCAGCATCAGTCTTTTCCAATGAGTCAACACTTCACATGAGGTGGCCAAAGTACTGGAGTTGCAGCTTTAGCATCATTCCTTCCAATGAACACCCAGGACTGATCTCCTTTAGGATAGACTGGTTGGATCTCCTTGCAGTCCAGGGGACTCTCAAGAGTCTTCTCCAACACCACACTTCAAAAGCATCAATTCTTTGGCCCTCAGCTTTCTTCACAGTCCAACTCTCACATCCATACATGACCACAGGAAAAACCATAGCCTTGACTAGACGGACCTTTGTTGGCAAAGTAATGTCTCTGCTTTTGAATATGCTATCTAGGTTGGTCATAACTTTCCTTCCAAGGAGTAAGTGTCTTTTAATTTCATGGCTGCAGTCACCATCTACAATGATTTTGGAACTCAGAAAAATAAAGTCTGACACTGTTTCCACTGTTTCCCCATCTATTTCCCTTGAAGTGATGGGAGCAGATGCCATGATCTTCGTTTTCTGAATGTTGAGCTTTAAGCCAACTTTTTCACTCTCCTCTTTCATTTTCATCAGGAGGCTTTGTAGTTCCTCTTCACTTTCTGTCCTAAGGGTGGTGTCATCTGCATATCTGAGGTTACTGATATTTCTCCCGGCAGGTATGACCTAAATCAAATCCCTAATGATTATACAGTGGAAATGACAAATGGATTCAAGGGATTATATCTATCTGATAGAGAGAGTGCCTGAAGAACTACAGATGGAGGTTCATGACATTGTACGGGAGGCAGTGATCAAGACCATCCCCAAGCAAAAGAAATGCAAAAAGGCAAAATGGTTGTTCGAGGAGGCCTTACAAATAGCTGAGAAAAGATGAGAACCGAAAGGCAAAGAAGAAAAGGAAAGATATACCCATTAGAATGCAGAGTTCCAAAGACTAGCAAGGAGAGATAAGAAAGCTTTCCTCAGTAATCAAGGCAAAGAAATAGAGGAAAGACTAGAGATCTCTTCAAGAAAATTGGAGATACCAAGGGAACATTTCATGCAGAGATGGGCTCAATAAAGGACAGAAATGGTGTGGACCTAACAGAAGCAGAAGATAATAAGAAGAGGTGGTAAGAATACACAGGAGAACTATACAAAAAAACTTCATGACCTGAATAACCACAGTGGTGTGATCACTCACCTAGAGCCAGATATCTTGGAGTGAGAAGTCAAGTGGGCTTTATGAAGAAGTAGTGGAACAAGCTACAAAAGAGCTAGTGGAAGTGATGGAATTTCAGTTGACCAAACTAGACAGCATATTAAAAAGCAGAGATGTTACTTTGCCAACAAAGATCTGTCTAGTCAAAGCTTTGGTTTTTCCAGTAGTCATGTATGGATGTGAGAGTTGGACTATAAAGAAAGCTGAACACTGAATAATTGATGCTTTTGAATTGTGGTGTTGGAGAAGACTCTTGAGAGTCCCTTGAAATGCACGGAGACCCAGCCAGTCCATCCTATAGGAAATCAGTCCTGAATATTCATTGGAAGGACTAATGTTGAAGGTGAAACTCCAATCCTTTGGCCACCTGATGAGAAGAACTGACCCTTTGAAAAAGACCCTGATGTTGGGAAAGATTGAAGGTGGGAGGAGTAAGGGATGACAGAGAATGAGATGGTTGGATGGCATCACCGACTCGAAGAACATGAGTTTGAGTAAACTCCAAGAGTTGGTGATGGACAGGGAAGCCTTGCATGCTGCAGTCCATGGGTTTGCAAAGAGTCAGACATGACTGAGTGACCAAACTGAACTGAAAACAGTCACTATATCTTGTGTAAACCCAACCTGCTGCCTGACCACCCAATTTCACACATTGTTTGATTTAATATGAAGTTTCTGAGGACTTGGGTAAAGGTCAGGGACCGTGACACAATGATGGTTGCATATTCACGGCTTCCCCGAATAACATTTAAAATAATAAAAGAAGGAAATAAAGTGAAACTGCTGCTGGGAATATTTATATAACACTGCTCGTTTTCTAAATTAAAATAAGTGTACCTTCTATAATATTAGAATTTTATATTCCATAGTTATAGATTCTTATGGATATTTGACATCACTTTAATTTGCCAAAATCGACTTTGTTTCCCTGTATTTGGATCTGTGCTTTCAAGCAGAGCCTGAGAGAAAGGCTTGGGTCCAGGCTTATGTAGTTTATGTCAGAAGTGAGCCTGGAAGTGAAACACAAGGAGGGAGAACCCGGGTGAGGCTGCAGCCTGGCGTCAGCACGGCCAGGGCTGAGGCTGCTGCACGGGGATGCTGCTGCTCAGAACTGCCACCTGGCGAGGCCAGGGGAGGGGCACCTGCTCATCGGCACTCCCCCTGGCTGAGGGTCGCCCACCAGGTGCTGAGTCCCCTGCAGGTGCCTCTGGGGCCTGCGTGTGGCAGAGCCAGCACCCACACTGTACACGGGCAGCTGGTTGCAGGAGAGAGGCTGTGAGGTGGGTGTGGGGAGGGGCCGGAGCCCCAGGGAGCTGCCTGTGATGTGTCTGTGTTCCCCGGAGACTGCTGAGGTCGGGGTCCAGAGTGTCCAAGGGCTACCAGTGTTTAGTTGCAAAACAAAAGATCAAACAGGACAGAAATGATTCGTAAGGAAAATGATCCTGTTTGAAGATTAGCCACTTTCCTTTACTGCTAAAATCTGTGTTTCCATACTTGGTACGAAGACACCTCACCAGAGTTTGAGAGATCATTGACTCACTTAATTAAATATAATAAATCTGCTGTTTGCACACTAGGTAGGGTGATTAATCCTGTATTCCTGAGTCTAGCCTCATTCGGAACACACCCCTGGGGCACTTTGTTCTCAGTTTTACAAATTATGAACTAAATGAACCTAATGCTTTGCTGATAATGGGTATATACTACATTAAGGCATGCTTGCTTAAACAGATAGTCTTCATAACAGATAAGAAGGAGAATGTCTCTTGTGGTCTACCTTATTTTCAGGCTTCCTTGTAATTTAGGTTAGTAATTAGAGGATCGTTAAAACAGTGTGAATGCAAAACCCTCACAAATTTGAACAAAACAATTATGAAAATGAAAAGAGGAGAGGAAACTGGAATGGAAAGATATGGTGAGTGAAAAAACTGAGTGTTTCCCAAGATCCATGTAAAAGAGAAAGAAAAACACCAATACAGTATACTAACACATATATATGGAATTTATAAAGATGGTAATGATGACCCTATATACGAGACAGCAAAAGAGACACAGATGTAAAGAACAGACTTTTGGACTCTGTGGGAGAAGGCGAGGGTGGGATGATTTGAAAGAATAGCTTTGAAACATGTATATTATCATATGTGAAATAGATTGCCAGTCCAGGTTCAATGCATGAGACAGGGTGCTCAGGGCTGGTGCACTGGGATGACCCAGAGGGATGGGAAGGGGAGATAGGATGGAGGGGGGTTCAGGATGGGGGCCACATGTACACCCATGGCTGATTCATGTCAATGTATAGCAAAACCCACCACAATATTGTAAAGTAATTAGCCTCCAATTAAAGTTAAAAAAAAAAAGTGGATTGTGAGGGAAGGACCCAGGAAGAAATCCTTGTGATTGGACATCAGTGGAGATGGTCTGTGTTACTTTGACTTTTATGTCATTCAGCACCCTCAACAGCTTCCCATTGGTTTTTAGGAGGAGCCTAGGGCCTGCCATACTCGGGCCTCAGCCAGCTGAGCCCCATCTACCTTTGCAGACCCTATTCTGATTCCAGGGCTCACTAGCAGGGCAATATTCTCCGACTCACCGGATCCAAGCACTTCGCGAATCTAACTCACTGAACATGTGTAAGTGTCTCGGAGGCACCGAGGGGCTCACAGCTGAGTGACCTGCCCTGGAACATCAGCTGGGCAGTGGGGGAGCCAGAGTTGGGACCTAGCCTGACCCTGGAGTCTGGGCTCTTCCTGGTCACGTCTCGGCAGCTGTGCTTTCCTGGCGTGGATAGTGGTGCTCCCTCCTTCCTGCCTTTGGAAGCCCACTGGTCCTTGACAGCTGACACCAGGTTCCATGTCCTTCAGAAAGCCTCTGAGGTTGGCTGGCTCCCAGCCTTCCATTTTTCCTTGGGTTGTAGAGACGCATAGGGGGCCTGGGTCACCTGGGCCCAGTCACTCACGCTCTCGTAGAGCAGCATGCCTACACGTGTGTGTTTCTCCCCTAATCTAAGCCTGCTCCGGTTGAAGGGAGGCCAGCACCTTATTCTAAAACAAGGAGTTTTCACTTTTGGCAGAATTGAAGACGAGGAGACCAGGACTCCAGAGGATGGGGCTTTGGCTGGGTCACTTATTGGGTGCCCACTGCCCCCTCTGTGTTGTGTCCAGAATTCGTGGACGTGAAGTGTGGTTGGGGCTGGGATGATTCTGGCTGTTATGGCTCCATTTCAATATTTATTCAAATGGAAGTTTAGTATGCATTCCAGATTCAAAATAAGTGCAGATTGACAATGTGAATACCAGAAATGACAGGTAATTTTAGAAACGACAAGAGCGGCAGTGGGGCCTGGAAATTCTTCCCTACACTCCTTTCCCATGGAGAAATTGTACGTTTACAGCAGTGGCCAGTGGCCACCATAACAGTATTAATTTTAATTTTTCAGGCTTGAATATAAATGAAAAACATACGTACATGCGGATGCAGATTTCCAGTGGTTTTTCTGCAGTGAAAATGGAGAGAGTTGAAATACACAAAGACAACATCTCTTGCCCATTTTCTGCCTGACACTTTTGGTCCAAAAGCCAGAAACGCATATGCCTGGTGTGTCGGTGGGTCCAGTTTGCTTCCTTTCTTCTTGGCATCAGCATTTCCTGGGTCTGGAGATGGGGAAGGCGACCTTGGGAGGTGGCAGTGAACTTGGGACCATGCTTTCCTCACAAAGCGTTGGTTACTGTCTGCATCTCAGGCCTTCCTGGCTGAAAGTATTCATCGTGCCACATCTGATGAGAGTAAGAGTGGCCTTAATGACCATTGACTCCCCAGCCCATCCTAAAGGAAATCAACCCTGAATATTCATTGGAAGGACTGATGCTGAAGATGAAGTTCCAATACTTTGGCCACCGGATGCGAAGAGCTGACTCAATGGAAAAGATCCTGATGTTGGGAAAGATTGAAGGTGGGAGGAGAAGGGAGGGACAGAGGACGTGATGGTTGGGTGGCATCACCGACTCAATGGACATGAGTTTGAGCAAACTCAGGAAGATAGTGAAGGAGAGGGAAGCCTGGCATGCTGCAGTCCATGAGGTCACAAAGAGTCAGACATGACTCAGCAACTGAACAACAGCAACTCCCTGGCACAGGGGTGGGGACCACAGCATATGCTCCAGGCCTGGTCTCTGAGCCCCGTTCTCTTCCTCCTTCACTGGAGACCCTGAAGCTGGGATGCTCAGGCCACCTCAGTCAGGCCCACCCATCCACTGGGGACCAGATGTAGCTGCTGCAGTCAACTACCGGTTTGCTAAGAAATGACCCTCGCCCTGGTACTCACAAATGCATGGTGAAAACGCCTTTCCTCCACCAATGTTTGATCTTGTCTCTTTTCCTCTGCCTCTGTAGTAGTTCCTTTCAACTTGTGTCACCTCCTAGGTAGAATAAACTCCTTGAGTGCAGGATCTAAACTTCCTAGTTTCCCGTCCCCTTCTTGGGACGGGCTCTCTCTCTCGAGAATAGCCTGGCAGACATGTGTGATGGGACACGTGTCATCCCCAAGTGTGAATTTCAAGTAGCATCAATGGGGGAAGAGAATTGTATTAACTTTCTGCATATTTCATATGCTGTGCTTAGTCACTCAATCGTGTCTGACTCTTTGCGACCCATTGGATTGTAACCTGCCAAGCTCCACAGTCCATGGGGTTTTCCCAGCAAGAATACCAGAGTGGGTTGCCATTCCTCCTTGAGGGGATCTTCCTGATCCAGGGATCGAACCTGCATTTCCTGTGTCTCCTGCATTGCAGACAAATTCTTTACCTGCTGAGCCTGTGGGAAATGCAATGATCTTGAAAGGCCTTAAATTTTTTTTTTTTTTTTTTGGTGTAAGAATGATTTTCTTTTTTTTGGTCAAGATTGCTGACCTCAGGAAAGAACTCAGCTATTCTGACAAAAAGAGGTTTCCCACTTGTTACTGGGTGTGTGTATGTATGTCAGGGGTGGGGAGTGAGGTTGGGAATTTATTTCATCATTTCCCGTTAATTTAAAATTTTATTCATTATAAAATTATGTTAAAATTAATTAACATTAATTAAAATTTAAAGTTACCCTTTATTCTATGGGCTTTCCAGTGGCTCAGCGGTAAAGAATCCACCGGCAGTGCAGGAGCTGCAGGAGACATGAGTTCAATCCCTGGGTGAAGAAGATCCCCTGGAGGAGTGCATGGCAACCCACTCTAGTATTCTTGCCTGGAAAAATTCCATGAACAGAGGAGCCTGGCGGTCTACAGTCCATGGGGTCTCAATGAGTCGGACGTGACTGAAGCAACTCAGCAGCAGCAACAGCATCTTTATTCTATATAAATTTTAACTGGATACACAGAAAATTTCTTGGAAGTAACAGGCATATCTATTACAAAAAAGGAAAATTGCTGTATCATCCAGACCTTCTCAAACTTTTCTGTTGATGTGACCCACTTGTCAGTTCAGTTCAGTTCAGTTCAGTTGCTCAGCCATGTCCTACTCTTTGCAACCCCATGGACTGTAGCACGCCAGGCTTCCCTGTCCATCACCAACTCCTTTGACCCACTTGAGATCTTGTTAAAAAGCCATTTGGAGTCAGTGGAGCCAGCACAGGGCCCACCATTCTGCATTCCTAACAAGCTCTGGGTGATGCTCCACTTGAGTAGTAAGAAACCACACAAGCCAGCATAACTCTTTACTTTAGAAAGTTTCATAATATGGCAGCATTAGCGCTTTCTTTTTCTTTTTTTTTTCCAGGGTAGGCTCTGCATAGATAGTAACAGTCCCCCTCTCAGGTTCCTGGGAGGATAAAGTGACGTCAGCCCCTGCTCTGCACTGTGTGCTCTGTGGGCCAAGACAGCAGAGACTCCGGGATCCCTCCAGAAACTCAGACACTGGGCCTGCCTGGGTGGATGGAGTCAACTGTGCTTCAGTAAGATGCTGGGGCTGTGGGCATGGTGACGTTTGGGAAGCACGGACACCATGCAGATGGAGTAGCCGGTGCATGGGAAATGAGCCACTATCCTCTGAGTCTTAAAACCTTCTGAGTTCATTCATTTTCCATTCACAGGTGAGGACTCCTCCACAATCACAGAAGTAGGGTTCCTGCCAAGACCTTTTGATTCTGAAGCCTGGGCCCTAAAGAGAAGTGAGCTTCCCAAGCAGCGAAGGCCTGGGTACCTCCCGCTCCTTGCAGCACCCCCCACCCCCGGCTGCCCCTGGTGCTCAGGCCCCTGGCTGGTCCAAGCCCAGTGGCTGCACTGGGGTCACTCTCAGACCCCCCTCCTCCTTTCCCTGGGTGGAACCCCGTGCTTTGTCCCACACTCAAATGTTCCAGTAGGCTTGCTGAACACTGACTAGGTCCCTGGTTAACCTCAGGGGTGTATGATTCATGCAGGGATTTCTTTTTTTTTTTTTTTTTCTTTATGGCGCTTAGCACCCCCCTTGCCGAGGCCTTTGCCACCCTTCCCACGACCAGACATGGTTGCTGTCGCAATGGGGATTTCTGGACATAAACTTTTTGCTCAAAAGAAACACTCCTGTGGGGGAAATTCTAGACTTTGTAGGATTTGTGAGCATGTGCTTTAGGACTTAAGGTGTGTGTATATATGTGTGTGTGTACTATGTGTGTGGAGTACGTGGAGTGTGTGTGGAGCGCGTGTATGTGGAGTGTGTATGTGTGGAGTGTGTGTGTGACTATGTGTGTGGAGTACGTGGAGTGTGCGTGTGTGTGTGTGGTGTGTCTGTGGTGTGTGTGTGTAGTAGGCATGTGTAGTATGGGTGCAGTGTGTGCAGTATGTGTGAGTGATTATGTAGTATGTGTATGTATAGTATGTGTGTGTGGAGTGTGTATGTGTGGAGTGTGTGTGTAACGTGTGTGTGAAGTGTGTATTATGTGTGTGGAGTATGTGTGTATATGGAGTGTATATGTGTAGTGTGTGTGTACAGTGTGTGTGTAGTGTGTATGTGTGGAGTATGTGTGTAATGTGTGTGTGAAGTGTGTATTATGTGTGTGGAGTGTGTGTGTGGAGTATATGTGTGTGGAGTATATGTGTGTGGAGTAGGTGTATATATGGAGTGTATATGTGTAGTGTGTGTGTATAGTGTGTGTGTGTGTGTTGTGTGTACATGTACCATGTGTATGGATTGTGTATGCATGCATGTGCATGGTGGCAGCTGTGGTGATGGCTCCTGGATCGCCACGTCTCAGCTCATGGTGGACCCTGCTTTGTCTTGTGTGAGTCTGGCCTTGGGAGTCCAGACACTTGGAGAGAAGATGTTTCTTCAGGCAAAGTCAGAGCAGAAATGGATGCAGGGGATGAAGGTCAGAGAAGACTGTGGCTCTGGGGTCTGACCAGCAATATCCAGGGCATGGAAGACATGGTTTGGGACCAGCACTGTGGGGAACAGTTATGTCATGAAGACCCCCGTCCCACCCTGATTATGCCATTTTCATTTTAAATGCAATTTTTGTTTCCAATTTTGCTTTGAAATTTTCAGAAATAGGCTAATAGGCTGTATGTGCACTGTGTTCCATTTAGCCACATCTCTTGGTCTTAATTGCCTTTTATCTAAACTTGAAGTCCTTTTCAATTTGCTCGTGTTTCTCACCTCATGGGCACTGATTGATTTTGTTTCTTTTTGCATTTTTGCTAATAGGAATCAAGTTGGCTTGCTGATTCTCATTAGGCCTGTTTGAGTTGATAGCTTCATTTAAAAACTGGGGGTTTTACTCAAAGTTTTTGTTTATCCTATAGTTTTGCCTCTTGGATCAAGACCACTTCTCAGATAATGAATTCAGAGCCCAGAGGAATACAGGTTAGGTCTTCAAGGCTTTCAACCTGCTTTGCCATTGTTGTAATGTTTATTTTGATGTGTCTACTTAAGAGTTTCCAAGTATGTCTTTTTGCCTTTTTATACTGTTTATGAGGTTCTCAAAGCAAGAATACTGAGTGGTTTTCCATTCCCTTCTCCAGGGGACCACATTTTGCCAGAACTCTTCACCATGACCCGTCCATCTTGGGTGGTCCTGTCCAGCTCAGCTCATAGCTTCATTGAGTTACACAAGGCTGTGACCCATGCATTTCCTATAGTCAAAGCTATGGTTTCTCCAGCAGTCACGTACAGACAAAGGTCCATATAGTCAAAGCTATGGTTTCTCCAGCAGTCACATACTGATGTGAGAGTTGGACCATAAAGGCTGAGCACCGAAGAATTGAAGCTTTCAAATTGTGGTGTGAATAAGACTCTTGAGGGTCCCTTGGACAGCAGGGAGGTCAAGCTAGTCAACCCTAAAGGAAATCAACCCTGAATATTCATTGGAAGGATTGGTGCTGAAGCACCAATAATTTAGCCATCTGATGCGAACAGCCAACTCATTGGAAAAGACCCTGATGCTGAGAAAGATTGAGGATGGGAGGAGAAGGGGGTGACAGAGGATGAGATGGATGCATGGTGTCACAGACTCAATGGACATGAGTTTGAGCAAACTCTGGGAAATGATGAAGGGCAGAGAGGTCTGCTGTGCTACTTACTGTCCATGGCGTCACAGAGTCAGACAGGACTTAGTGACTGAACAACAACAAAAAACATGTCTTGATGTTGATGATAACATGTGGAGGAAGAGATCATTTTATAGGTGTATTTTGACAGGTAAGAGGTATAAAAACCAGCTTGCTACCCTTCTCCGAGACTGACTTGGAAAGTCACTTATTTGGGACTAAAATGTAATCGTAGGAAAAAACAAAATCTGTCCTTGGTTAGTGTAAGAGACTTAGGAAAATCTACTGGTTCATATCAAACTATTTTCGTTCCAGTAATGTCTTGTGACCAAGGGTTGACTAGGCCGCTATAATGAAGAAATGGAGAGAACCATTTGGAGTGCATTCAAATTCTGAATTAAGGGGCTCAGAGTTTCTTCCTCTGGAATGCCTCCCTCTCCAGCCCCCATCAGCACTTTTTCTCCTGTATACATAGACATACACGTATACTCCTCTGCCTTTAGTGCAAATCGTTTTATAAGCAATTTGAATTTGGAAGTCTATGGGAATTACTTTAATGATGTAGTACATTGGACTTGTTGTATAACAAAGCATGAAAAGTGGAAATGTCACTTGGCGTAATTTGCACAGCACATACACAGGCTGTGTGTGCATGTGTTTATTTGTGGTGGGCTGAATCTCACCTATAGTCTTAGGTGGGCAAGAAACGTAACTTTATATTTTACAACTCAACTTCATTTGTTGATCCTGTGCTCTGGTCCACTGGGAGTGGGTGCAGTGCTGACATCACCCCTTTCTGGAATTCTCCTTGCCTCCCTCCCTGATGCTACTCTATCATCCAAGGTCCCTCCAGCCTCAGAATGCTGAGTGGCAGAGAGGAATGGTCCCTGGTCCCTGTGTTCCCCCTGGAGTCTCAGAGTCTTGGAGCCCCTGGCCTCCTCATGGCTGACCTTCTGCTGCCTGGCACCACCCTTAGGGAATCTTCTCTACGCTGTCCATGGTTCTGTTTCCTAGAAACACAACATAGCCACCACCTTGAAACTGACTGGCCTCCTCATGGCTGACCTTCTGCTACCTGGCACCACCCTTAGGGAATCTTCTCTACGCTGTCCATGGTTCTGTTTCCTAGAAACACAACATAGCCACCACCTTGAAACTGACTGGCCTCCTCATGGCTGACCTTCTGCTACCTGGCACCACCCTTAGGGAATCTTCTCTACGCTGTCCATGGTTCTGTTTCCTAGAAACACAACATAGCCACCACCTTGAAACTGACTGGCCTCCTCATGGCTGACCTTCTGCTACCTGGCACCACCCTTAGGGAATCTTCTCTGTGCTGTCCATGGTTCTGTTTCCTAGAAACACAACATAGCCACCACCTTGAAACTGACCATTTCTCTTTGCTCCTGGGACTCCTGGCTCTGTTTTCCTTGTTCCTCCTTCCAAGCTTGGTCTGCAACCCATCCTTATTCACGTTATGACCCCTCAGTCCTATGCTCTTGGCTCCTGGGGACTGAGGCTGGGGTTTCAGCTGGAGGGTCCATCTGCACCCTCTTGAGACACTGGATCTGTATGTGAACAGGATGCAGAGGGAGTTGGTGGGAAAGCGGAAAAATACCTCAAAGATCAACTCTGTGCTGTCCTGCGGTCTAGATGTGTGTGTTTCATTCTGTGAGAGCTATTCCAGATCACCATGCTGATGGTTTTTCCTTTAAGTTGCAGGGTCTGCCAGCAGCAAGAAATCAACAAGTGTTCACACACCCTTTGTCACGTATCAAATAGCCTATTTGGTAGAAGAGATCCAAATTGTTAGCTGTGCAGTGAAATTACCATTTTATTATAAGTTTCTAAGGACAATTAATTTTAAAAGCTGGCTGGTGAATACACTGTGAAAAGAAGTGGATTGTTAAGTAGCTATGTTAGGCCAAGTTTTTTTCCCTCCTAATAAGGCACTTAAAGTCTTACCTTTTAAATACACTCCTTGATTAATGTGAATTATATCTGCAGCATGACAAATATTTTTCAAAAACAAAGAATTTTCATGGAGGGAATTCAAATCAGAAGTAAATGGACGGGTGTGAAATCCTTTCACTGCTACAATAATAGGGTAATTTATGTAATACCTCAAGCATCCAAATCTTTTAATGGATTTTTTGAAATAATAAAAGACTGAAAAAAATCAGTTTTGCTGGTTCTCTCCTTCACTGAGTGTTTATTTGAAAGATTCCTAGTTCAGTTAATGTTCTCTTGAAAAATAATAGTGGCCGTGTCTGGAAGAAGGAGAGAAGAATGGAATTCTTGTGGTTTTTCTTCTCGGAAATTGCTATAGTCACTTTGGGGGACATGCTTTCCCAGTCATTCTTTTTTCTTTCAGTGTTCTGATATAACTTATGGTGCTACATCATACTTCAGATCTTTATCACAGCTTCAAATCTGATGCACCAGCTTCCATCAGCGTTCGTTTATCACTTTGAGGCCCAAATCACATCCCCTCTGGATGTCCATGGTGCTTCTCAGACAATCCATGGTGAAGGATCAAGTTTCTAAACCTGAACTTTCTCTTCCTGTACTAATCTCCTCATAGACACAGCAGCTGGCATTGGTGTCCGCCCGCCCTTGGGGTGTTCTGGGGTCCCTCTCTGGAGCCCCCTGTCTCTGCCCACTCAGAGGACTGCTTTCTGAAATGAAGTCCTTGCTCATCATCTCATAGACCCTGCCGGTAGCATCCGACAGCATTTGGCCTGTGTTCCAGCTGCTCACCCTCTGTGACTCGTCCCCTCCTCAGGAAGCCACGTCTTCAGTGTCCAGTTGGGGAGAGACCTGTGTCCACTACACGTGGCAGCTTTGATTTCTGGATGGTCCATAACGTTCAGAACCACAAATGCTGCTCTCGCATTGCCTCATGTTTCCAAATGGATTGCTTATTTTAGTGAATGAATGACTAATGAATTTGCAAGGGAAGAAGCAGGGAATGTTTCCAGTCAGGGAGGAGGAGGGAGGAAGCAGACCACCTCTGTTAGGAGGGGAAGGGGTGGTGGTGTGGAGAGGGGCCGGGATGCTTCACCTGGGTCTTCAGGACTGAGTAAGAGTTTGGGCTCCCTTGTAGCTCAGTCAGTAAAGAATCTGCCTGCAATGCAGGAGACCCAGGTTTGATTCCTGGGTAGAGAAGATTCCCTGGAGAAGGAAATGGCAACCCACTCCAGTATTCTTGCCTGGAGAATTCCATGGACAGAGGAGCCTGGCGGGCTACAGTCCATGGCGTCACAAGAGTCAGACACGACTTAGCGGACTTAGCGACTAAACCACCACCACCACCAAGAGTCTGGGGAGCGTCCACCCTTGATTTGAAGACGTGTGTGTGTGTGTGTATGTATGAGCACGCACGCGCGTGCGTGCAGAGGGGGGCATTTATGAGGACGAGAATACCAACTTGTGTATCACCTTTTCCTAACTGGATTTTTATCGCGATAACTAGATTCCCATCAAGCGGAGAGCAAAGATCAGGGACGCCCGGCCCTGTATGCATCGCCCCCTCTGGTCACATGTTGCACAGCTCCACTCCAGGATCATGCCCAGGACTTCGATGTGAATTCCACCCACCAAGTGGACTCAGATTTCCCCAGGTTTGTGTGCACTCGCTTTTGTGTGTGTGTGTGTTTAGTTCTATACAAGTTCATCACGTGAAGGTTCGTGTGGCCACGATCAAAGTCAAGACAGCACAGTTCCATCGCCACATGGACCGGTCCTGTCGGCCTTTCAAGCCACCCTCTCTCTGTTCCTCCGGCTTTCCTACTCCTCAGGCCCGGCCACTGCACATGTGTCCTCCATTTCAAAATTCGGGCATTTAAAAAATGTTACATAGTTGGATGCACTCAGCATGCAACCTTCCAGGATTGACTTTTTTCCCTCAGCAGAAGTCTAATTGTTATCTATATTGATAGATATATTGTTATATTCTAATTGTTATCTATATTGTTATTCTAATTGTTATCTATATTGATTGTAATCTATATTGATAATTTCTTTTTATTGCTAAACAGAGTTCCATGGTATGGATGCATGAGAATCTGTTTAACCATTCACCTGCCAAAGGACATCTGGGCCGATTCCAGCTTTAAAAGTGAAAGTGAAAGTCACTCAGTCATGTCTGACTCTTGGCCACCCTATGGACTGTAGCCCGCCAGGCTCTTCTGTCTATGGAATTCTCCAGGCAAGAATACTGGAGTGGGTTCCCTTCTCCAGGGAATCTTTCCAACCCGGGGATCGAACTCAGCTCTCCTGCAGTGCAGGCAGATTCTTTACTGTCTGAGCCACCAGGGAAGCCCAAGAATACTGGAAATAAGAAGTCATATAAGTATACAGGTTTTGTGTGAAAATAATCTTTATTTCTCTGGGGTAAATGCCAAAGAGTACAACTGCCAGGTCATGAGGTAGCTGCATGTTTAAACTTGCTGTTTAATATTGTTTCCCTACTCTACTTTTTTGTATTACATTCAAAGTCCAGTTGCTGGAGCAATTGTGGCTCTGATAAGAATCCCTGAATAAAACTTTCTTCCCTTCTTAGTCTTTCTGCCTCTTGCAAAATAGTCTTAAAACTTAGCTCTCATTTTATACTTAAAGCAAATCTACAAGCTCAATGGCATTTTAAAGGAAAACTGAAAAACAGAAATGTTAAGTAAATTGATTATACAGGGAATTAATGTTATGGTTTGAAGGAAATCCCAAGACCCCTAATGTAGAATTTTTTAAGCCATACCTGACACCATATTAATGGTGCATGAAATCAACAAAGATCGTCACAACCAGAAAGTTTTTATAAAGAAAGAGACTAGACTAGAATACAAAATACCATAGTGTATCATACATAATAAGAGTATATATTGTGCAATCTTTGTGCATTTTTAGGAGACCAGTGCTTTAACCTCTGAGCTACGGAGCCACTTTATATGTATACACACATATGTATATATATGCAATATGTATATGTGTGTGTGTGTGTATATATATATGTATATATATATATATTTAAGATGCAATATATATATATATATATATATATATATAATGTGCATATGTGTTTAGGCAGAGGGTGATATGGTTGGATGGCATCACCGACTCAATGGACATGAGTTTGAGTAAACTCTGGGAGTTGGTGATGGACAGGGAGGCCTGGTGTGCTGCAGTCCATGCAGTGCAAAGAGTCAGACATGACTGAGCAACTGAACTGAACTGATATACATATATAATTGGTTGATTGTTAATATATATGTATATATCAGTGATGATTAAAATAGATATATTTATATAAAATTGAGTGATGGTTAAAAATGCTAGAAACTCTATCCCTATAGTTTCACTTTTTCCCATTAAAACCCCCATATAATTACCTTGCATTTTCCCTTAATGAAAACTTGCAATACTCCAACTAGAATAGAGGTTTAATTAATAATTCTTGGTTAATATTGGTATGAAGGTAGGTTTGAAAGGAGATCTCTTATCTGATGGGAATTTGTCAAAATGTTATTTGTCACTTTATGGAACTTCATTTTCTTTTTCACTTTAGACAGATTATAGAAAAAAAGAGAACTCTACCTAAGTCATTTGATAAAATTCACATTGATAGCAAGACATTCCAAGGGCAATATAAGGAGTTAGAAGTTAGAGGATGTTCCCAAGGTCATACATTTAAAAATGCCTGGAGCCAAGACCCAAGTCCAAATGTCTGACACCCAATAATATTTTTTCCCTGAGATCTTATCCTGCTTCTCTCTGGGGTATTCTCAAAGAAGCATATGGTGGCTACATTGATTTTGTTATGAGCAGTCTGCATGCACCAGGATTTTTGTACAGAGGTTATTTAAGATGCAACCAAGAAGATGAGGGAACACAGACTGACCGTCTGCAGACCTTGGAAGGACTGCCATGTAGGAAAGGGGACCATGCTTCTGTTTTACAACATGAGGTAGAAGTAAGATTGATGTTTGACAGTGAGGAGAAAGGAAACAGGTTCATCCCAAGAAAAACATTTCTAAGTAAGCTGTTCAGGAGCAAGAGAACTGCCTGGCATGGTCTTGACCTAGTCACATGAAGAAGTACTCATGAACCCATTGGAAAACCATCCATCCTAGCCATGGGGATACAAAATTCTCAGATTGGACCAAATGTTCTTTCAGATCTTTTCCAAATGCAGCTTCCTAGGAATCTACTGCTAAATGACTTTCCCCTCTGTTAGTCATTTATCTCTTCTAATTCTGCCTGCATACCAGATTTTCTTGCAATCTGTTTAGAATTAAGGAAAGTATTTCCAATCAAAACCTTAACTGCCATGATTTTATTTCAAATAGGCATAATTTATCAAAAACTGAGTTTAGGGAATATGCATTTTTTTCTCATTGTATTTTGAATTGGTTAATAAATCAATTAACTCATATTGTGGAATGGAATAGAACAGGATATGTGTACTTTGGTATTATCAATGTGAAATGGAGATTTGCCTGATCATAAGCCTCAAGATCATAAGGCTTCCCTCATAGCTCAGTGGTAAAGAATCTGCCTGCAGTGCAGGAGACCCAGGTTCAATTCCTGGGTTGGGAAGATCCCCTGGAGAAGGAAATGGCAACCCACTCCAGTATTCTTGCCTGGAAAATCCCATGGGCAGAGGAGCCTGGCAGGCTACAGTCCATGGGGTCACAAGAGTCAGACACAACTTAGCAACTAAACCACCACGAAGCCTCAAGAAGAAGGAGGGGCAGATATTACTCAACTGGAAATTCCGATGGGGAAGAAAAAGTGATTTGCTCAAGGTCACGGAGCTAATAAGTGATCACACAGCTAATATATGATCATACGGCTAATGAGTCCTGGGCTTATTGCTCCTCTTTGATGACTTCTTGAATAAATATTAAACTTTCCACAGGAGAATATGCATGATGAGAAGCTTCTTCTAATGACAGCATTTTCAAGAGGTTATGAGTCCAACTTATTTTACAAATAAGTAAAGAGTCACCCCTGCTTTACTTATTAATATATTGCTAGACAAAATAGAAGATTCCTTTCCCTTCCATGGAGTTTTGCTTTATAGATAGATACTTCTATTGTGAAAGCAAAACATCCTGAATCATAAGATTTTACCTCATGGTTTTATATTACAAATCCCTCCACAAAAGATATTGAAATTCATGTCAAGCGCCGTCAGGGGAAAATGTGAGCGTAACCGAGATGTTCAAGTAACCCAGTCTGTACCCTTTTACATTGTGGGGTCAACTTGACAATACTGTTTACACTTCTTTTACTTTCATTTAGGTTCTATTAAAAAATTTTTTTGGGGGTGTGCAGTGCAGCATGTGGGATCCTAGTCCCCCAACCAGGGATCAAACTTGCATCCTCTACAGTGCAAGGGCAGAATCTTAACCATTTCACCATCAGGGATGTCTCGTTTTCTATTTCATCCTGTTGCATGTGAGCTCAAACTCCTTCCTGTAGTCTGGCACCAGAGAAAAGAGTGGATGTGGGCTCCAAGGTCTGACAGACGTTGTCCACAGTGTCTCTGGGACTACACTAATGACAGGAGATTTGGTGAGCTCTGATTTAGAAAGCCCTACAGACTTGATTTGAGAAGGCGTGGGTGGAGACGAAGGCGTGGATGGAGATGAAGGCGTTTCACTGTGAGAGTGAGTGATTGCTCTCTCTGTGAAGGGAGAGACCTCACAGAATTAAAGTGGCCAGGCTTTGGGGGAACGCTGTTTCCTGCCCTTGGACCCCCTGTCCCTGTCTCTGCCTGGCTGTGTGGCCCCTTGGACCATAGACAGAGGGAAGATGACACGAGGCCAACTTGGAAATAAGGTTCTGCTGCTGCCCTTTGAGCCTGTTTTCCTGGTAAACTACCATTGCTGATGGCTTTGCAGGTGTGGGACCCTGTGGATGCCTTCCAACACTCCCTAGCATGGGGCGGTGAGGGGTGGGGATTTCCAGAAATTGCTCTTTGGGGCTTATGTCTGTGAGAGGTTTAGTAAATGCCACACATTGCCAGTGAACCCAATAAGCTACTTTTGGAAGAGTCTGGAGGACACACTTCATGGAGAACTGAGTTTCCGGGATCGTTGCTGGGGCTTTTACTTTTGTTACATCAAGTGTTTGCAGCTGGAGCAGCAATTTCCACCTCTCACTCTTTCAGGGAGGAATATTGGTAGTTAAAAAAGAAGCCAAAGTGGATGCTTGTGTTAAATTCTTTGTTTTCACCTGGAAATTTTGCATAATTTCTAAATGTTCCTTTTCCTTTTAAAATATTCTTGAGCATTTTTATAGTCTCTTCTTTATTCTATTTATTTATTTAAATTGATTTTTTTTTTTTAATGGAAGATTCGCAAGCCATTATAATAAACAGTAGAGAGAGCTCAGTTTCCTCCACTGGTAACATCTTGAAAAACTCCGGCAGAAAATCACAACAGGATAGAGACATGGAACATCTCCACCACCACGAGGCTTGCTTCTCCGCTGCTTCCTCCCCACCTCATCACCTCCTTGACTCAGTTTTCCACTTCATCAACTTTATCAGTTTCAGATGGAATGTTATGTAATGGAATCATATGCTATGAAAACTTTGGGGCCGGCTTTTTCCACTCTGTAACCCTCTGGGAATTCACAATAACCCTCTGGGAATTCAGCTTGTTGTGTGTATTGGGCTTCCAGGTGGTGTAGTGGTAAAGAATATGCCTGCCAATGCAGGAGATGCAAGAGATTCAGGTTCAGTCCCTGGGTTGGGAAGATCCCCTGGAGAAGGGAATGGCAACCCACTTCAGTAATCTTGCCTGGCAAATTCCATGGACAAAGGACCACGGTGGGCAACAGTCCACGGGGTCCCAAAGAGCTGGACGTGACTGAGCCCGAGAACACATGTTCTATGTATCAGGAGTTCATTCCTTTTCACTGCTATTACATGATACGGATGCACCATGATCCACCCGTGGAAAGACACTTGGACTGACTCCAGGTTTTGACTATCACGAATAAATCCTCTTAGAAACATTTGTAGACAAGGTTCGGTATGAACACAAGTTATGTCTTCTTTCTTTCCTTTTTGTATCAGTTTAGCCATAGTTTTATCACGCTCTTTTGGATGTTTTCTTTATCCATTGATTTTCTGTTTTCAATGTAGTGATTTCTGATTTTATCTTTATTATTTCCTTCTGCTTGCTTTGGGTTTATTTTTCTTTCATTTTTTTCCCGGGTTCTTGAAATAGGATTAATTTGAGACTTTTGTTTTTTATAACAGTTTCACTTAGTGCTGTACATTTTCTTTTCAGCACCATTTTAGATATGTCCCACAAATTTTGATATATTATATTTTCGTTTTCATTCAATAGATTAAAATCTTCTTTTGAGACTTCCTCTTTTACTCATGAGTTATTTAAAAATATGTTGCTTAGTTTCCAAGTGTTTGAAAATTTTCTTATTATCTTTCTATTTTTGATTTCTAGAATGAAATCAAAGTGGGGATAGAGAACACACTCTGTTTGATTTCAATTATTTTAAATTTGTTGGGATATTTTTATGGCTTGAGATATGGTCTATAATGACGTATGTTCTGTGGGCACTTGAAAATAGTGTATATTCTGCTGTTGTTGGGTGGAGTGTTTTATAAATGTTGATTAGATTGTGATGAGGCTGGTGAGTGCTGTATCCTTGCTGGTTTTCTAATTGTTCTATCAGTTGTTGAGAGTGAGTATTAAAGTCTCCTAATATAATTCAGTTCAGTTCAGTTCAGTTCAGTCGCTCAGTCGTGTCCAATTCTTTGCGACCCCATG
This sequence comes from Bos javanicus, assembly GCF_032452875.1. NCBI lineage: Eukaryota > Metazoa > Chordata > Mammalia > Artiodactyla > Bovidae > Bos > Bos javanicus. Next base: position 10,381,883 of record NC_083876.1, read on the forward strand.
AATCATGGCACGCCAGGCCTCCCTATCCATCACCAACTCCCGGAGTTCACTCAAACTCATGTCCATAGAGTCAGTGATGCCGTCCAGCCATCTCATCCTCTGTCGTCCCCTTCTCCTGCTGCTCCCAATCCCTCCCAGCATCAGGTCTTTTCCAATGAGTCAACTCTTCACATGAGGTGGCCAAAGTATTGGAGTTTCAGCTTAGCATCAGTCCTTCCAATGAACACCCAGGACTGATCTCCTTTAGAATGGACTGGTTGGTTCTCCTTATAGTCCAAGGGACTCTCTAGAGTCTTCTCCAATATTTTTTTTGCTTCATATATTTTCTTTTTATTTGGTACATACATGTTTGAAATTTTTAAATCTTCTTGGTGAATTTAGCTCTTTTATATCATGCTCCCTCAGTCTCTCATAAATTTCTTTGCTCTGATGTCTGTTTTACCTGATAGTAATACAGTGACTTATGCTTTCCTTGATTAACGCTTGTATGATGTATATCTTCTCATTTTTAAAACTCCAATCTGCCTGTATTATATTTGAAGTAAGTTTCATGTAGATAGCACATTGCTGAGCCATGTTTTCAAATCCACATTGCCAATTTTGGTCTTTTCATAGACATAATTAGACAATTTATATTTAATGTAATTTTGATATGTTAGGATTTATCATTTTATTATTCTGTTTTCTCTCTCTTTAATTTCTCTGCTTTATTTTCCCCTGCTTTCTGTGGATAGTACTTGAACACAATTTAGGATTCCATTTTGATTTAGCTACAGTGTCAGACTTTATTTTTTTGGGCTCCAAAATCACTGCAGATGGTGATTGCAGCCATGAAATTAAAAGACGCTTACTCCTTGGAAGGAAAGTTATGACCAACCTAGATAGCATATTAAAATGCAGAGACATTACTTTGCCAACAAAGGTCTGTCTAGTCAAGGCTATGGTTTTTCCAGTGGTCATGTATGGATGTGAGAGTTGGACTGTGAAGAAAGCTGAGTGCCAAAGAATTTATGCTTTTGAACTGTGGTGTTGGAGAAGACTCTTGAGAGTCCCTTGGACTGCAAGGAGATCCAACCAGTCCATTCTAAAGGAGATCAGTCCTGGGGGTTCTTTGGAGGGAATGATGCTAAAGCTGAAACTCCAATACTTTGGCCACCTCATGCAAAGAGTTGACTCATTGGAAAAGACTCTGATGCTGGGAGGGACTGGGGGCAGGAGGAGAAGGGGAGGACAGAGGATGAGATGGCTGGATGGCATCATCGACTCGATGGATGTGAGTCTGAGTGAACTCCGGGAGCTGGTGATGGATGGGGAGGCCTGGCGTGCTGCGATTCATGGGGTTGCAAAGAGTCGGACATGACTGAGTGACTGAAATGACTACTGACAGTGTTTTTTGGTGTATATCCTTGTATAGTCATTCTATGGATGCTCTTGGTATTACAATTTATATATAGAGATGTCATAGTCTATTGGTGTCATCATTTTGCTAGTTCAAGTGAAATGTAGAAATCTAACTTCCCTTTACCTCCCTTGGCCCTTCCTTATTTATAATAAAATTGTCTTACATATTTTCTGTACATACATTTAGACCCAAACTAAGCAGTATTATAAATTTTGCTTCAACTGCAAAACATAATTTTAAAAATTTAAGAGGAAACGGAAAGCTTGTTGCTTTATTTATTTTTGTTTGTTTACTGTATTCTTCCTTCCTGATATTTCAAGCTTCCTTCTTTTATCATTTCCTATCTGTCTAGAGAATTCTTTTTAGCTTTTCTTATAGGATAAGTCTGCTCATGAAAAATTCTCTTAGTTTCCCTTCATTTCTTTTATTTAAAAATGTCTTGATATTGCAGGATATATTTGTTGTGTGTGAGATTCTGGGTTACAGCTTTTCCCTTTCAGCACTTGAAAAATGCTATAATGCTTTCTTTTGGTCTCTGTGATTTCTGATGAAAAATCTGCTCTTGCTCTAATTGCTTTTCCCCTATACGTGGGGTGTGAGTTTCCTCTGGTGGCTTTCAAAATGTTTTCTCTGTCTTTAGCTTTTAGAGGTTTAATTATGATGTGCCTTGGCATAGATTTCTTTTGGTTTATTTGCAATTTGTAGGTTTATGTCTCAGTTGTATTTTTCATTTTCATTTTCCTATCATTTTATTTTCATTTTCAGTTTAAGGTCTTCCTGGTTCTTGGTATGTTGAGTCATGTTTAATTGAAATTTGGACATTTTATTATCATATGGAGAAGGCATGAATCTGGATCTCAGTTAAATCTTCTGTTTAAGCAGGGAAAGGGAGGGTGTTTCCTTGTTAATGACAGGTGGAAGGGGGAGTCTGGATCCCCCACGTGGCTTCCCTTGACACCAAGTGAGGCTTCTCTTTGCCGCTGGGAGTGAGTTGCTTTCCTTGTTAGCCCATCTGAGACTTGGTATCCCCTCCCTACGATGGTGGTGATGCTGCTACATCTACATATAAGCCTCCTCTGTGGATCCAGAGTAATAATAAATAGGCAGCTGTGCTGTGTCCTGTAAGAGCTTTGCAATGGGAGGTGCTGTTAAAGGTGGTTAATGAGCTTTGTGACTGAGGTTCACATAACAGCAGGTTGAAAAAGCTAGAGATGCACACACTGAGGCTATTTATGAAAAAAATTCACGAGATTATAATAAAGTTTAAGTGTTTGATCCCAGACCTGGTTCCTGCCTTCCCTCTGCCATTCTGTTGTCTTTTTATACAAGAAGGAAAATCATAGGGACCTAATTAAAAAGTAGACCAAAGCAAAACCACTGACATGAGGTTTTCCAGGTAAAGAAAAGTTAAAGAAAAAATGGGGCCTATTTAAACTAAGACATACTCATATGCCAAAGTTTATTTTCTGTCAAAAATCCTCTTAGTCTTATTCAACTCAGAAAAATGAAAGCTGATGACCTAGATGTGAAAATTTGTATATTCTTCAACTTAATCTCATAAGTCATTCAACTCTAATTCCTTTGTGAATTCATATAATCCTTCACCAGTGAATTAATGGATAATATTCTTCTCAGTCAGTTCCTTGGAGAATAGATTTTTGTGTATATAGTTAAATCCTTGTTAATATCTATGATTATACCATATAAATGAATGTGTCAAAGTTATGCCCTTGAAATGTGGAGGAAAAGTTACAAGATTATCATTTCAGTATTCAATATAGTCTTTCTTGGCAAAGTGCAGTGCTGAACTATTCTTTCCTATGAAAATAATGAGGGCTACAAATGAGTGATGCAGTGATACTCCATCAGGCTGTTAGGAATTCAGGTTGGTGGGCAAAGAAACCTTCAAAAGCCTAACGACTGTCATTCTTTTCTGACATTTCTCCATTTTAAGAAATAGACTACAGCAAAATGCAGAGAACCTACCCTGAAAGGACTGAGTCACAGCCTGGACTATTTCACATTGATGCAATTTAAAATTAGAGCTGAAAATCTCTAATTAATGGGGTAACAGGATAGAAGCCCCAGGAGGCCCTGCACTGTGTAACATGGCCCAGCATCTCTGCCGTACAAAGCATAAAGCATCAGCCCATTTGTACCTGAGCTCCCATGCATTTTGGCTTTGTATTTCGGCTCCAGGTTCTTTGAGGATGGAACTTCAGTGCCAAGTATTTGATCTGGAAGACTCAGGCTAGAATATAGCTAAACAGCACCTTTCTTCTGCTCAAACACCCCATTTTCTCTCCTTGTCTTCCTGTGTGGTTAGTTGCTCAGTCGTGTCTGTCTCTTTGCGACCCCAGGACTGTAGCCCACTAGGCTCCTCGGTCTATGGACTTCTCCAAGCAAGAACACTGGAATGGGTAGCCATTTCCTTCTCCGGGGGATCTTACTGAATCGGGGATGGAACACGGGTCTTCCACATTACAGGCAGATTCTTTACCATCTGAGCCACCAGGGAAGCCTCTTTGCCTGCCTAATTCTCACTTAACCTTCTGGGTCTTGGCTTGGATGTCACCTATGGTGGAAGGCATTTCTGGACCTGTGACCTGAGTCAGGGCCCTTTACTTTGCTCCTGAGACACCTGCCACCATGCAGAGCACTTATACAAGGCTATTCAATTTTCCTTAAAATATCCTTACTGTGCTCTTGACTTCCACCCAAGCATAGTAAGCACTTTCCAGTAGAACTTTTTGGGGTGGCAGAATGTTCTAATCTGTGCTGTCCAACCTGGTAGCCACTAGTCACATGTGGCTGTTAAGCTCTCAAATATGGCAAGTATGACTTAGAAATGGGTTTTAGATTTATTTAATTTAAACTATTTAAATTTAGATGATATATACAAATGCCACAAACTAACTTTAAATAAATACTTTAAATTGCTTATTAAAATTATTTAGATTTAAGTTTAAATAGCTGCATGGTAATTTTTGGCTGCCACACTGGACAGCATTGCATTAGACTGGGAGCTTCTTGACAGCAGGGACGGCATCTTACTTACCTGTGAATTTCCAACACCAGAGAACAGAATCTAGCCATTTCTACTACTTCAAGAAATACTTGTTGACCATTGTATGAATGTCAGTGTTCTATCCTTACTGTACCATCACATTTTGTTTGATAGCTGAGATTCAGATGCTGATATTGGAGCTTAAGTTTTGGCTCCATCATTTAATATTTAGGTCAAGGGTGACTCTTTCTGTGCCTCAGTCTCCTCGTTTTTAAAGTGAGTTATCAGTTGTTCCTACTTCATAGGCTTATAATGAGCATTAAGTAAATTTATATTTTATTCATTCATTAAGGTAGTAAATACATTCATTAGAGTTGAGTGCAATGGTTGGCAGATAGTAAAGTCTACTATATAACGACTATCATTAAATTAATTGTGTTGTGTTGTCTTTTATTGACAGAAGGAATGAGAGATAGAGAAAGATACAAATGAGAGAAAAACACTACTTTGGTAGTAACTACTGTGTTCTGTGCAAGGTCATATAAACTAAATCCTTGGCGGGGGGGTCTTCATGCTTACCTTATTTTATCTGAGAGTGATTCTTAAGCGTCAAAAGGTCCGCAGCTGTGATGTGTACCATATGAGATGAACTAGAGCCCATGACTGAGAAGCACAATAAACAGAGGCTATAAAGCGGAGTAATTCAGAACACAGACAGTGACACTATGGGTTGGTAACAGCTGCTTTACTATTGTTTATAATAGAAATTAAGTCTAACCAACTGTAGCCAAATGCCCCTTCAAAGAATGTCAGTAAGGATGCCGACAGAAGGACCCCACCCAGGAACCATCTCCCACTGCGGCCAGTCTGAGCCAGCGCTGCCTGGCAACCAGGATGCGTCTCTCCTCCTTGGTGAGTAATTACAATCCCATTCTTCTTTCCTTGTTTGACATCTTCAGTACAGAGTTGATGAGTGAATTAAAAAAAAAGTCTTAACTCTGAAAATCATTTCTTTCTTTATATTCAGATTGTTATTTTCATTTATTGATGTCTGTCTCCATTCAGGGAAGGAGAATCTTGGCTTTGGACAACTCAGGCCGTGCCCTCCCCAATTTGGAGGAAACTTAGAGCATTCCTACTCATGTTTTAGGATAAGAAAACTAAATCTCAGAGATATGCTACTTGCCCAAAGCCACATGATTCAGAGTAAATAACAAAGTTTGAAACTACAAATCTGGGTTTTGCAGTTTCTAGTTCAATGAATTTTCAATGAGTTTAGAAGATGCTGGAAGGAAAGAGAGAAGGGATGGAAAGAGCAATACCCATATGCAGGCTTTATTTCAGTGGGATTTGGCCTTTTATTTATCACAGTTAAATTATCATATAAGTTTCTGGGCCTCTCTTCAGGAGAATGCACACAAATATTTTTTTGGCTGACAATTTTGGATGATAACAGTCCCTGAATTTCACTGACGGGCTCTTATTTAAACATGCTTAGTATGGAAAGAGTCTGGTTTCATTTTAAGAAATTATAAATAATGGCTACAGATCTCTGCATGTCGATATGCTTTGAAACATCTGCTAGAAAAGGGCATGTTCTTAGGGGAGAAGGATGGATTCTGAACAGGTTTTATTATTCTTGATGATTGAAAAAACTAGCTGTAGATCATGCAGCTTCTCTGGCTTTCATATTTGATGTAGTTATGATGAAGCAAGGTCCGATGCTGTAAAGAGCAATATTGCACAGGAACCTGGAGTGTCAGGTCCATGAATCAAGGCAAATTGGAAGTGGTCAAACAAGAGATGGCAAGAGTGAATGTCGACATTCTAGGAATCACCGAACTCAAATGGACTAGAATGGGTGAATTTAACTCAGATGATCATTATATCTACTACTGTGGGCAGGAATCCCTCAGAAGAAATGGAGTAGCCATCATGGTCAACAAAAGAGTCTGAAATGCAGTACTTGGATGCAATCTCAAAAACGACAGAACGATCTCTGTTCGTTTCCAAGGCAAACCATTCAATATCACAGTATTCCAAGTCTATGCCCCAACCAGTAACGCTGAAGAAGCTGAAGTTGAACGGTTCTATGAAGACCTACAAGACCTTTTAGAACTAACACCCAAAAAAGATACCCTTTTCATTATAGGGTACTGGAATGCAAAAGTAGGAAGTCAAGAAACACCTGGAGTAACAGGAAAATTTGGCCTTGGAATACGGAATGAAGCAGGGCAAAGGCTAATAGAGTTTTGCCAAGAAAATGCACTGGTCATAACAAACACCCTCTTCCAACAACACAAGAGAAGACTCTATACATGGACATCACCAGATGATCAACACTGAAATCAGATTGATTATATTCTTTGCAGCCAAAGATGGAGAAGCTCTATACAGTCAGCAAAAACAAGACCAGGAGCTGACTGTGGCTCAGACCATGAACTCCTTATTGCCAAATTCAGACTTCAATTGAAGAAAGTAGGGAAAACCACTAGACCATTCAGGTATGACCTAAATCAAATCCCTTATGATTATACAGTGGAAGTGAGAAATAGATTTAAGGGCCTAGATCTGATAGATAGAGTGCCTGATGAACTATGGAATGAGGTTCGTGACATTGTAGAGGAGACAGGGATCAAGACCATCCCCAATGGAAAAGAAATGCAAAAAAGCAAAATGGCTGTCTGGGGAGGCCTTACAAATAGCTGTGAAAAGAAGAGAAGTGAAAAGCAAAGGAGAAAAGGAAAGACATAAGCATTTGAATGCAGAGTTCCAAAGAATAGTAAGAAGAGATAAGAAAGCCTTCTTCAGCGATCAATGACTAGGGATTTCTTCAAGAAAATCAGAGATACCAAAGGAACATTTCATGCAAAGATGGGCTCAATAACAAACAGAAATGGTATGGACCTAACAGAAGCAGAAGATATTAAGAAGAGATGGCAAGAATACACAGAAGAACTGTACAAAAAAAGATCTTCACGCCCCAGATAATCACGATGGTGTGATCACTCACCTAGAGCCAGACATCCTGGAAAGTGAAGTCAAGTGGGCCTTAGAAAGCATCACTACGAACAAAACTAGTGGAGGTGATAGAATTCCAGTTGAGCTATTCCAAATCCTGAAGGATGATGCTGTGAAAGTGCTGCACTCAATATGCCAGCAAATTTGGAGAACTCAGCAGTGGCCACAGGACTGGAAAATGTCAGTTTTCATTCCAATCCCTAAGAAAGGCAATGCCAAAGAATGCTCAAACTACTGCACAATTGCACTCATCTCACACACTAGTAAAGTAATGCTCAAAATTCTCCAAGCCAGGCCTCAGCAATATGTGAACCGTGAACTTCCTGATGTTCAAGCTGGTTTCAGAAAAGGCAGAGGAACCAGAGATCAAATTGCCAACATCTGCTGGATCATGGAAAAAGCAAGAGAGTTCCAGAAAAGCATCTATTTCTGCTTTATTGACTATGCCAAAGCCTTTGACTGTGTGGATCACAATAAACTGTGGAAAATTCTGAAAGAGATGGGAACACCAGACCACCTGACCTGCCTCTTGAGAAATCTGTATGCAGGTCAGGAAGCAACAGTTAGAACTGGACATGGAAAAACCGACTGGTTCCAAATAGGAAAAGGAGTATTGTCACCCTGTTTATTTAACTTATATGCAGAGTACATCATGAGAAATGCTGGACTGGAAGAAACACAAGCTGGAATCAAGATTGCCGGGAGAAATATCAATAACCTCAGATATGCAGATGACACCACCCTTATGGCAGAAAGTGAAGAGGAACTAAAGAGCCTCTTGATGAAAGTGAAAGTGGAGAGTGAAAAAGTTGGCTTAAAGCTCAACATTCAGAAAACGAAGATCATGGCGTCTGGTCCCATCACTTCATCGGAAATAGATGGGGAAACAGTGGAAACAGTGTCAGACTTTATTTTACTGGGCTCCAAAATCACTGCAGATGGTGACTGCAGCCATGAAATTAAAAGACGCTTACTCCTTGGAAGGAAAGTTATGACCAACCTAGATAGCATATTCAAAAGCAGAGACATTACTTTGCCAACAAAGGTCTGTCTAGTCAAGGCTATGGTTTTTCCTGTGGTCATGTATGGATGTGAGAGTTGGACTGTGAAGGAGGCTGAGTGCTGAAGAATTGATGCTTTTGAAGTGTGGTGTTGGAGAAGACTCTTGAGAGTCCCTTGGACTGCAAGGAGATCCAACCAGTCCATTCTGAAGGAGATCAGCCCTGGGATTTCTTTGGAAGGAATGATGCTAAAGCTGAAACTCCAGTACTGTGGCCACCTCATGTGAAGAGTTGACTCATTGGAAAAGACTCTGACGCTGGGAGGGACTGGGGGCAAGAGGAGAAGGGGACGACAGAGGATGAGATGGCTGGATGGCATCACTGACTCAATGGATGTGAGTCTCAGTGAACTCCGGGAGATGGTGATGTACAGGGAGGCCTGGCATGCTGCAGTTCATGGGGTCACAAAGAGTCGGACACGACCGAGCGACTGATCGGATCTGATGATGAAAAACTGTGAAGTTATACTGTAATACCTTTTTTTTTCTTTAATAAGAAAACATTATTATATATTCCTTCTTACCAATAACCTTTGAAGTTAGTTGTGCAAGCTAAGTCACTTCAGTCATGTCCGATTTGTGACCCCATGGACTGTAGCCCACCAGGCTCCTCTGTCCATGGAATTCTCCAGGCAGGAATACTGGCATGGGTTGCCATTCCCTTTTCCAGGGGATCTTCCTGACCCAGGGATTGAACCAACATCTCTTGTATCTCCTGCACTGGCAGGTGGGTTCTTTACCACTAGCACCACTTGGGAAGCCCTGAAGTTAGTTGTTACTAATTGTTACCAAAGTGTATATATTTCAAAGGCATTTGCTTCCTAGGAAATAAAATATTCCAATTCCAAGAAGTAAAAGTGGAAGATGTACTAACTATATGGTGCTTTCAAGTCAGTAAAATTGTACTAGGAAAAGAGCAAAAAAATATTTTAGATACTTTTAATAATGTTGGCATTTTCAGAATTTAAATAAGTTGCTAAAAGGAATAAAGAAATTGTGGTAAGTAACCAGAGATCTCTTTAAACATGGATATTAATATCAAATGTGAGATCTACTAACTACAGCAACCAGCAACCTGGTGGGGATGGAATTAAAATTTAAAGAACATTATGAAGGTTTTATTACTGGTTTAAGTCCTCATTTTTACTTCTCAATGGGGAAAGTGAAACCACTTCTCAGAACAGTTATTTTAAATTGTATAAATGAGGAATGAAATCATGGAAAAGAACTATGTGTCTTTAATACCTTTTAAGAAAATACAATAAGCCATTACTTATCAATCTTATATCCTCCAAAATATATAAGAAATAGCTCCAGGGCAGCTTGGACAAAATTTATCTCATCTATCATTGGAAGTGCTTTCTATTTATTTTGAAAGTAGCTGCAAGGTCTTATGAAGAATTTCATTTCATTAATAAACTCGGGTTATCTTTTCTTGCAGGACTCTTTCATGCAGAGGGGGAGAGACTGAACACTTGAGTCTGTTCTCACACAAGTCCATTCCTGCAGCAGGATGACACAGCGCCAGTTTCCCGTCCCTAGAAACCAAGTCTGTAACCAGAGTTGTCCATTATTTCTAAAGACGCCATGCTCTGGATATCCCTGATCACGGTTCAACTTTCTTTTTACAGCGTGATTTGATCTAAGCAAACAACTTCCAAAGGACACTTGGAACACAGACGGACTCAAGAGTGGAAATACCTGGAAAGGCTTTCACTGTAGTGGTTTCATTCCTATAGGAGAACCGGTGGAAACCACGTCTTGGGGCACTAGTGTTTCTAAGAGTCTGATACAGACAGTGCGAGGAGAGCCCAGTTCAACACCTGTTTGCTGAGCACTTTTTATATGGCAGCCTCTGCACTTGGTGCTGGGGATACCAGTATGAACGGAACCCAACGTCTGCCCCGAAAAACCTCACAGATGAAGGACAGGAACTTCATTAGAGTATGGTTTTAAAATAATACTTCCCTGGTGGCTCAGATGATAAAGGACCCACCTGCAATGCAGGAGGCCTGGGTTCGATTCCTGGGTTGGGAAGATCCCCTGGAGAAGGGAATGGCAACCCACTCCAGTATTCTTGCCTGGAGAATCCCATGGATGGAGGAACCTGGTGGGCTACAGTCCATGGGGTTGCAAAGAGTCGGACACGACTAAGCGACTTTCACTTCACTTCACTTAATACAATACACACAATTCTCTGAGAGATGTATGTACAGAGTATACTAAATGTGAGAAAGTACCTAGGGCAACCCTGGAGGCAGGAACGCTTGTCTTTCAAAGAAAAGGATGCGGTAGGGGCATGAGAACATCCCAGGTACAAAAGACCCTCGTGGACAGAAGCCTGGGGCTAGAAGCAGCACGTGAGCTTTGGGGGTCCCTAGAGAAAGATGTGGCCCTGTGGCTGGAGGGACCAGCAGGGTCCATATCTCAGTCCAAGGAGGACCTCCCACGCCATGGTCTCTAGGAGTGGACTTTATTCCAAGTCTCATCTGTTTACAGGAAAGAGATTCATGGGAGGCTCAGAGACAGAATCAGAGGCCTGGAGGTCATCTACATGTTGTAAGAACTAGAATGGATGGGACCAGTCAGGGAGGGTCTGTACAGAGCAGGAGGGCACGGGAGAACCTGGACATCAGCAAGTCCTCGAGGAAGGGTGAGGAAGAGGCTGGGGAATAGGACGATCCCCATGGAGCCTGTGCAGAGCCTTGGAAAGTCCAGCAGAACCAAAGCTAGCAAGTGTATGTGGCCAGGAAGAGGTAACTGCACCTTAGCTCCAGGGGTTAGTGGGTTGGTGGGGGGAGAGGGTCAGGAAGTTGGGAAGTGAGTGGCAGGTGAGACACTGCTGAATGTGGATGAAGAAGTTCGTTTTCTCTGAACAGAGACCCTGGTGAGTTTCACGGTTGGGGGTGGGTCTGTGGGGGTGAAGGGAGGAAGGCGTGCTTCTGGAGAGAATTTAGGAGGGAGTGGGATAAATATTCTATATGGTGAGCTGTCTTCAGCCAGAAGGGGACCTGTCTTCCTCTGAGACTTGACAGAAGGATGTGAAGTTGCTCAGTCGTGTCTGATTCTTTGCGACCCCATGGACTGCGGCACGCCAGGCCTCTCTGTCCATCGTCAACTCCTAGAGTTTACTCAAACTCATGTCCATTGAGTTGGTGATGCCTTCCAACCATATCATCCTCTGTCGTCCCCTTCTCCTCCTGCCTTCAATCTTCCCCAGCATCAGGGTCTTTTCAAATGAGTCAGTTCTTCGCATCAGGTGGCCAAAGTATTGGCATTTCAGCTTCAGCATCAGTCCTTGCAATGAATTTTTAGGACTGATTTCCTTTAGGATGGACTGGTCGGATCTCCTTGCAGTCCAAGGGACTCTCAAGAGTCTTCTCCAACAATGTATTCAGGAAACACTAAAAAAAATGAGTAATTTGAAACTCATGCAAACTTTTCCAGCAGATAGAGAAAAAAGGAACACTTGACAAATCATCATAAGAGTTTAGTTTTTATAAACTTGACATTAAACCTGATGAGGACAGTTTGAGAAAGAAAAATCTAACTTGCAACCTTGGGAGAAGAAAGTCTTAACAAATGTAGCCACTTGAATCCTACAGTGAAGAAATAGGTGAACAGAAGGGGCTTTAGGAAGAGTAAGAAAAACCACAAGTGAAGGAAGGCTGTCAGAAGCATAGCTTGAGGAGTTCTCAGGAAGCCGGAGGGTTGAGAGCAAAGAGAAATCTCACTTCCTCTGTACTTTTTCCACTTATTGTTCTAACATTATAAAGTGTGAAGGAAATGAGACTTCAGACTTTTAAATTTATTTAGGCAAATATTTATTAAAGCCTTTCCATGTATAAGGTGGGCTTCCCTTTGTCACAGGTGGCATTAGTGATAAAGAACCTGCCTGTCGATGCAGGAGACATAAGAGACATGGGTTCGACCCCTGGGTCAGGAGGATCCCCTGGAGGAGGGCATGGCAACCCCTCCAGTATTCTTGTCTGGAGACTCCCATGGACACCGGAATCTGATGGGCTACAGTCCATGGGGTCACAAAGAATCAGACACGACTAAAGTGACTTAGCCTGCATGTATGCATGTATAAGGTATATGATTTGGAAGTTTAAAAGGTACTCCCGAGGATCTGTGAAGAACACAGTGGTGGCTCCCCAGGTTCCCCTAGAAAACATGTAGAACAGCCAGGATAGAAAAACGCCAGGGTGCAGACAGTCTTCATAACACAAATCCCAAATCCTGGGTGAGTTGTGACAAATCGCCAACAGCGACAGGACCTCCTGGGAACGGCATCTGCCCAAGCGGAGCAGAGAGAAGCAGTGGGGTGTCTGACAACCTGCTGGCTTCCAAATAACAAGCAAGGAGTTTCCTGGAAAATGGAGCAACTGGCTTGAGAATAGCAGCAAACTGGGGATGTTGATGGTTCCAGAGTGTCCGTGGTGAGACTGATGGGGCTTGAAAGGTCTGAGCTACCTTCATCCTCAAAGCAACCAAACAGAGTGTCTCCCAGAACAAAGGTGGGTGACAGTCCACACTGAGAATAAACCGCTGAGGGGAGAATCTTTGCTGAACTTGTCAGGGACGATAGAGACCAAAGGAATATGGAATCCATCCAGGAGTGGTGATGGAGACTAGACCCAGGCCGTCTCAGAAGGCACGAGTTCTCACTGCGGGATGAATAACAAAATAACCAGAAGAGGGTGGCCTAGAGACGTCCAATTGGGAAATCTACTCTAAGCCAAGCCTCCTGTTAAGAAGTTTAGAAAATCTCATTCTATAAATTAATTCTTAAACTCTTATTCTATAAGCCACAGGAAAGGACAGCTTTCAAATCGTATTTAGATGTATTGCAGGATAAAAAGAATAAGTAGAATCTCTATAGATAATGAAGACATCAGATATTTTATGAGATACTCTTACAAAAATGAAAACCATAACATTCTTTCAAAATGAGGGAAAAGATATGAATATTGAAGAAAACTCAGTAATGAAGTGGTATAACTTAAGAAAGAATTAGGCATAAGAGAAAAAAAAATCATTCCAGATACTAAAACTAACTAGAAGTTTGTTGTTGTTTAGTCACTAAGTTGTATTGACTCTTTGGCGATACCGTGGACTGTAGCCCGCCAGTCTCCTCTGTCCATGGGATTTCCCAGGCAAGAATACTGGAGTGGGTTGCCATTTCCTCCTCCAGAGGATCTTCCCAACCCAGGGATCGAACCCGTGTCTCCTGCATGAGGAGGCAGATTCTTTACCACTGAGCCACCAGGGCAAAGAGTAAATAGGCATAGTAGGTAATACTTTACAATAAATAGCTGATGACAAGGAGGGAAAAAAATTTCCAGACTTTAAATATTATTTTGTATTGGGCTATAGCTGATTAATCGGAGAAGGCAATGGCACCCCACTCCAGTACTCTTGCCTGGAAAATCCCATGGACAGAGGAGCCTGGTGGGCTGCAGTCCATGGGGTTGCTAAGAGTCGGGCACGACTGAGCGACTTCACTTTCACTTTTCACTTTCATGCATTGGAGAAGGAAATGGCAACCCATTCCAGTATTCTTGCCTGGAGAATCCCAGGGAGGTGGAGCCTGGTGGGCTGCCGTCTATGGGGTCGCACAGAGTCGGACACAACTGAAGCGACTTAGCAACAGCAGCAGCATAGCTGATTAATACTGTTGAGGTAGTTTTAGGTGAACAGAGAAGGGAACCAGCTATACACAGACATGAATCCATTCTCCATGAATCCACCCTGGCACATAACATTGAGCAGAGTTCCCTGTGTTATACAGTAGGTCCTTGTTGGTTATTCATTTTAAATATAGCAGTGTGTACATGACCTTCCCAAAGTCCCTAACTTTCCCTCCCCACACTGTGCCACCCAGCAACCATAAGTTTGTTTTCTAAGTCTGTGAGTCTCTTTCTGTTTTGTAAGTAAGTTCATTTGTATCATTTCCTTTTAGATTCCATTTATAAGGGATGTTGGGCTTCCCTGTGGCTCAGATGGTAAAGAATCTGCCTGCAGTGCAGGAGACCTGGGTTTGAACCCTGGGTCAGGAAGATCCCCTGTAGAAGAGAATAGCTACCCACTCTAGTGTTCTTGCCTGGAGAATCTTACGGACAGAGGAGCCTGGCGGTTGGTCTACAGTCCATGGGGTCACAAAGAGTTGGACATGACTGAGCGACTGACACTATAAGGGATGTCACAGGATACTTCAAAGGAGGAAAAAATTGAAAGATTAAACACTAAAGATGCTGGGGACTGAGTGGGGGGGAGGGGAGAGTGGGCCTTGAGGATGTTGTTTGATGGGTATAGAGTTTCAGTTTTGTAGGATGAAAAGAGTTCTAGAGATGGATGGTGATGATGACTGCACAGGAGTGAGAAGTGCTTAATGCCCCTGAGCCACACACTTAACAATGCTTAAGATGGGAAATTCTATGTTATGTGTAGTTTACCACAGTAAAAAAATTGAAAGGGAAAAAGGAAATGAATAAAGCCAGGGAGAGAGGAGGGAGGAGGTTCAGGATGGGGAACACATGTATATCTGTGGTGGATTCATGTTGATATATGGCAAAACCAATACAATATTGTAAAGTTAAAAAAAAATAAATAATAAAAAAAAAAACAAACTCAAGAGATGGAAAGTATTAAGAGGAGTGTGATAAATTCAGAAATAGGCAAGGAAAATCCAACGCATGTGTATATATATAAATATATATATATGAAATCCATGAATAATAAATCAAAATAAGTTAGAAGTACCTAATCATACTTTCATAATTCAAGAAAACTTTTATAGCATATATTTTATTATATATATTTCATAGCATATATTTCATTATAATTATGTATAGAAAGCGCACTTTGCATAGCTGGGAAACTGACCCAGAACAAATATCCAAGCAGTAGCTTTACGAGGGACAGAAGAGTAGGTCATCCTCAGGCTCTTCAAGAACAATGCCTTAGACCAGAGGAAGACAGAGCAACGTACACGATGTGGAAGGAAATGTTCAGGATGTGGAAGTGAGCCCAGGATTTCATATATTTACTCAAACCAAATTTTAATTATGATGGCAGCAAATTGGCTTGAACATGTGAGACCTTGAGGGAAGCCGTTTCCAGGAGCTTTTGGTTGGGATCCCTTGGACTGCAAGGAGATCCAACCAGTCCATTCTAAAGGAGATCAGTCCTGGGTGTTCTTTGGAAGGGCTGATACTGAAGCTGAAACTCCAATACTTTGGCCACCTCATGCGAAGAGTTGATTCATTGGAAAAGACTCTGATGCTGGGAGGGATTGGGGGCAGGAGGAGAAGGGGACAACAGAGGATGAGATGGCTGGATGGCATCACCGACTCGATGCACACGAGTTCGGGTGAACTCTGGGCGCTGGTGATGGACAGGGAGGCCTGGCGTGCTGCAATTCATGGGGTCGCAAAGAGTCAGACACGACTGAGCGACTGAAATGAACTGAACTGAACTAATATGGAAAGTGAGCTTCAGCCAAATGGGGTGATAGCTGAAGAGACTGGAGATGATACGTTTACACGCAGGACGGAGGAAGGGGATTAGGACTGAAGTGGAGTATGTGATGGTTCTATGCTCTGACACTAGAGATATGCTGTAATTCTGAAAAATGAGGAGAGAATGGGAACAGCATATGAAAAATATTTAAAACAGTTTTTTAGTAACTATCCTGATAGAAGTTTTGGCATTGTGATTCAGAGAAATTTTTGTGTGACAGAGAAAACTCAGGATCCTTGCTGTGGACAGAAGGAGACTTAGATGAAGGAGAGAAGAGCTTCCATTAATATGAATTTTGAATAAGGAGTATCAGTGTGAACACACAAGTATTTTAACTGTAAATAAATAAATAAACATAATATTGACATAAATAGTTGTCATAATATTATAAGTAATTTTTACATACTATATTGTACATATAATTACTTAGAATTATATTCCCCATAGGGCTTCCCCAGTGGCTCAGTGGTAAAGAATCCACTTGTAGTGCAGGAGACATGGGTTTGATCCCTGGGTCAGGAAGATTCGCTGGAGAAGGAAATGGCAACCCACTCCAGTATTCTTGCCTTGGAAGTCCCATGGACAGTGGAGCCTGGCAGACTACAGTCCATGGGGTTGCAAAAGAAAATCAGGCACAACTTAGCAACCAAACAAAAGACAATATTCTCCATAATGGACCAAGCTGGAAAAGAGATTTACATTCTACAGGATGAAATAGTAGATGCAATGATGTCCATTATTAGAAGCCTTTTCCTCTAGCTTTCCAAGTTCACTTTCCTTCAGTCCTAAGGGCTTTAGCCACTTCCTGAAGTTGCTACCTTTGCACATTTTAAAGCTTATACCTTTCAGTAGTTAATGGTCTTTTGCTTACTAACAGCTCTTTATATTACATTTTACCAGCTCAATTGATCGGTATGTTTTCTGTCTGCTGATTGGACGCAGGCTGATGCAGGCCCTGTCTGCACCTGAGGCTATGGACCAGAATCAAACATTACATGCACTGGTGAGCTGCCAAAGGACTTTTGAGAAAGCCGATGATGGTCTTCAGGCATTGTGTCGCTAAGTTAAATGTGGCTGACTTGTCTGGGAGAGGGAAAGCCAGTATGTGCCACTGAGAGGAAAAAAGAGTGATTCTGGGTGTTGGCAGATAAGATGGATAGGAGAGGAGAGACATGAGAAAATCCAGGAAAAGAATTAATAGGGTTTGGACTGCTCAGACAGAGAAGCAAAGGAGATGCTGATAATTTCAAACCACAGACTTTGAACATGTCAGAGATGTCAATACTGTGAAGCCGAGGATATTGATAAGGATGTAGGGAGAAGAATCTGGTGTTGGGAGGACTGTGGTGATTTGGGTTTTCAATGAAGATGAGCTATCTGGGTAACTACCAGAAAGGTGGTGAGTGTAAAGTTCCGGAGCTCTGGAAGAGGAGATCCTCACAGCTCTAAGTGAAGACTGTTGATTTATTTACTCCTTGGCATTCCCACGATGTTCTTGGTGTTGGGATTCAGAGCAGACTCAGCACATACACACATCTGAGTGGGATGCATCCTGTAACCTGGAGATGTCCTGTAATGTTCATTTGAACATCTCCTTGTGCAGCAGACACTGACTCCTGAGGACCTCATTGGCCACCTGCAGCTCCTCAGATGTGGCACCAAGGTTCAAAATTGAATCCAGGCATTCTGAAACACATATGCCTTCCCATCCCAGGCTGCCTTTCTGCACACACTAGGTGCTAATACCCCCTCACCTATCCCCACTACTTGGGAAGAAATGTTAGCTCTTTATTGAAATGACTTCTGCAGCAGGTGAGGCACTGCTTTTTCCAGGGGAATTTTATTTTTGACAAGACATTGGAAACTTACTCTAAAGGATGAAGCTATGGTGGTGAAATTTCAAAAAGTAGTCAAGTTCTGACAGGCCCCAAGCAAGCGTCTGCTTTCTCTAAGGTTTCTGCATCCTCAGTCTGGTCCCTGGGTACAGACCACATAAAAGCAAATTAGTAAAATGGAGAAGTGCCCAAATACATCAGGATAAACTCAACACTAATGCTCCTTTTACTCATGAAAAGCTAGCATTTTGCTGACAAGGAAATAAGAGAATCCTGGTGTGTTTCTGATGATCTGGTCAACTAAAGTGAACGAAAGTGAAAGTCACTCCGTCCTGTCCGAGTCTTTGCGACACCATGGACTATATAGTCCCTGGAGTTCTCCAGGCCAGAATACCGGTCAACTAAGGGTTTTCGTATTTTATCAAGTTGAAAATGTAATTAAAGGGAACAAAAAATATATTGATGTGTTTGGAGGTAGACAGTTCAAATACTCTTTCTTTGGTTTCTTAAGAGCACGTATGTTGGAATAAGATGGCCTGGTTCAAATCCTGAGCCCACTACCCACTAGCTTTGTGACCTTGGGAAAGTCACCTGAGCTCTCTGGGCTTTAGTTTCCTCAGCAGTGAAATGTGGATATATAATATTCACTGTTTCTTATGGTTGTTGTTAATCTATCTACAGTGCTTAGAGGAGTGTCTAAACTAAAATAAGAGCTACCATATGACCCAGCAATCCCATTCCTGGGCATATATCTGGAAAAAAACCATAATTTGAAAAGATACACACACTCCAACATTCATTGCAACACTATAGTAGCCAAGACATGGAATCAACCTAAATGTCCTTCAATAGAGGAATGGATAAAGAAGGTGTGGAACATATATACAATAAATACTGGGTTGGACAAGAAAGTTTATACAGGGTATAAGATGTTACAAAAAAACCCCAAATGAATGTTTTGGCCAACCCAATACTACTCAGCTATAAAAAAGAATGAAATCATGCCATTTGCATCAATATGAATTGACCTAGAGATAATCATACTAAGTGAAGTAAGTCAGAGAAAGCAAAACATCATATGGTATCGATTATATGTGGAATCTAAAAAATTGTACAAATGTTATTTACACAACAGAAATAGACCCACAGGCACAGAAAACAAACTTACAGTTACCGAAGGGGAAGGCAGGGGCAGGATAAATGGAGAATTTGGGATTAACAGATTCACACTACTGCGTATAAAATAGATAACCAACAAGGACCTACCATACAGCGCAGGGGACTCTACTCAATGTTTTGTAATAATCTGCAAAGGGAAAAGAATCTGAAAAAGAATATATATGTGTATATGTGTGTATCATGGAAGCACTTTGCTGTACACCTAAACTAACACAACACTGTAAATTAACTATACTTCAATTAAAAAACTGGTTTTAAAAACCCTGAAGGAAAGAGCGCCTGGCCCCTCATAAACTCTATGTAAGCTTTCATACTGCAGGGTCTGTTATTTCCCATGTACATGGTGTATTTGGTTTTCCTGAGTTGCCTATTTAGACCGCTGAGCCATGCGATTCAGGGATATGGTCGTACTCTAGGAATTTCACTTCGTTTGGAAAGAGATTTACACCAATGAAGAGAGAGCCCACAGTGAACATGGTTAAACATGCCAACTGCACAAGCAAGTCAGTGTTGGCTGGGAGGTGGGAGGTGGGTAGGTTTTGGTGGAGACTCCTTGGGGGCAGGGCTGGCACACACACAGGTGTGTGTTTGGAGGGGCAAGGGTGGAGAAGAGAGAGAACATGAGCTGGGAAGAGGAGGCCTTGGGCTAAGCTCTCATGCAGCAGGATTCTGGTAAGGAGGAGAGGTCAGAGGAGAACGTGGGAACAGCATTAGCAGGGAAGGGGTTTGAAAACACACGTGATGACTGACGTCATCCAAGAGGACCTGGATCTCTTTCAAGATCTGGTCACCTGGAAAGAATACCAGTGGTCTCAAGGCGAGAGAGCAGGAGCAGGGATGGTTATTGAGTCATTCAGTCTTGTCCAACTCTCTGACCCCATGGACTATAGCCCGCCAGGCTTCTCTGTCCATGGAATTCTCCAGGTGAGAATACTAGAGTGGGTTGCCGTTTCCTTCTCTGGGGGATTTTCCTGACTCAGGGATTAAACCTGCATCTCCTGCTTGGCAGGTATGTTCTTTATCACTGAGCCACCAGGAAAGCCCTGGAGGGATGGTGTCATTTACTGAAATAGCAAAACCTGGAGGCAGAAGTGGGTTTGGAAAGGGTAACACTTCTACTGCCACCCAGACTTGGTTGCTAGAGGCTGCGATGAGAGGTGTAAGTCCATCAGCACAGTCCCCGGCACAGAGGCAGCGCCTGCACCAGCTGGCCACGATCACCTCTGCTCTCCAGCGGTGGTGGGCAGCAGTTTTAGCGCCAGGCTAAGAAATGCTGGCCACCAATGTGCAGATTTTCTAAACTTGTTTGTACACTTGGGTCCTTTTTTTCTGAAATAAGCAAAATATATCTTTATAGCTGCAAGATTTAGCTTGAATTTTCACCATGGTTTTAGCTGTGATTAGAAAAACTGGGATAATAAAGCAGTCAGACCACAGGACTTGCAAGAGGCCTTAGGGAGGCAAATTAGCCAACCTTCTGTCACTTTTTCCTCTGATTACAACTTTCCCTGAGAATTTTTTTTTTCTACCTAGAATAAAGGAAAAGGAAAGCTTTGACGGCCTTTGGTTTGGGAATGGTTGATGGCATTGTTAGCACAGGCACATTCATTATGATTCTAAAGCTTGCTGAGCCGCGTGGGAAACCACCTGGGAGTGCTGGTTGCGTTAGAATTCCACGTACACGGTGCAATGAGTTTAATTTGTGTGAAATAAATTTAATAATTTGTTGACTTTTGTCTTCTTCCTGGACTTAACTCCTTCGCATTGTACTTGAAAAGGCATGTACTTAAATGCTACAGGAACACTGAAACCCGTACCTCCTGTCGTGGACTCTGCAAAATTACGAGCCTCAGTGCAAAGATGAGGTGCAAAGGAGCAGGCAATTAACACTGTTTGTTTTAAGATGTTTTCACTGAGAGCTGGTATTTTTTTTTTTTTAAGTAAGCAGTCTTTGTGTTTGTCGTTTTTCATGGTCGGAGCAAACTGAGATTCTAGGCTCCGTGAACGTGAGAGCTGAGGGGTGGCTTGGCGACCTCTGGGATGAGGACCACGGAGAGTGACGTGACGAGTTCAAGGCCACAGCGGACTTCAGAAGCAGGACAGAGCCTGGATCCTGCTGCCTGCTCACCTACTGCCCCCCGACCCCACGCCCCACCCCTCTGACGTCACTGAAGGCTCATTTCTGGTACCCAGGTGACGACCCTCTGAGGCATTAAAGGATTTCAGAATTGGAAGAGGCCTTTGAGAGCTTCAGCCTCAACCTGGAACACTCTGGGGCGTGTTCAAGGTCAGAGATGCAGGCGAGAGAGCTTTGCTGACTGGATCCCGGGCCATTTGCATTTCTTTAAGCCCCTTGAGGCTTGGTGGACACGATTCAGAGGGTTTCTGTCACAGTGACTGCCATGGGGCTCGTCCGCCCTGGGACTCGTATGCCTCCTGCTTCCCCACACCTCACCTCCCTGCATAGGGTGGTCTCCTCTGCATGTGGGCCACAGGCTTTTCGGGCCCAAATGTCTGGTACTTTGGTAACTCTGGGTTCAGCCTATGATGGAATTCCCTAGATTCCTTCCATAAACGTCCTGCCAAAACCAAATGAATCTTTTCTCTTTTGAACAACCCATGATGGTTTCTGCCTCTGCCCTTCTGGAAACCGGTTCCCCTTTTCCCAGAACCCTCTTCTGCTGCATTTTAATGATATGATGACACCCCTTGGAACGTGAACGCCAAGGGGGCAAAGTCTGTTTGTCCATCCCTAGGAGCAGTGCTTGGTGCATAGTAGGCACTCGTCAAATATTTGCTAAAAATAGGTCCAAATGACTATCGGTGCTGCTTGTCTCCCACCTTTAGGAGCCTTAATCAACCATACCTGTCTGTGGTCCCTGATGCTCACCTGTGGGCTTGATCCCATCTTCAACGCTGCTCAATTCTCTCTGACAGAAGTCATTAGAGCCCTTGTCAGGAAAGGGTACAACTTGCCATCAAGTTCATTTTGCTGCTACTCAGCTCTGTCTGTGGGTCTTACATCTAGAGTCCAATTTCCTTCCTACTTGATTATTCAGATGGTGAATTCGGCGCCCTTCCCCACCTTGTGGTGGTTTGGTGTATCTTTTGTTAACTTTATGCTAAAAAGGGAACGCCATACCCCTGGATGTCAAGTGCTACTGGTGTCTGTCACCGACTCTGACTCTGTCCTCACGGTGCTGACCCTATCCTGGGGGTGGGTAACTCCAAGTCCCCACCCTCCCTCCCCGGTCTTTGTGGGGGTCACCCTCCTGGTACCCTGGTGGGTGCACCAGTGTCTACTGAGATGCTGCCTTGCCCCGCCCAGATTCTCTCCCAGAATTCCAGGCTGCTCTCTGCTGTGTGTCCTGGAGGGTTTGATTTAGTGGTGTGTTGCCTGTTTGAATTAGTGGTGTGGCCACCTCAGGGTTCCCTTCTTGGTGCTGTGACTCTCACAGGGTCACCCTTGCCATCCGGTGTTGAGCTAGCAAAGCCAATCACTGACCCTGCTGTGTTTCACTGCAAACTCCACTGGCTAAACTGATCTTTCTCCCTGAACGGTAACCTTTTCCCAGTCACCTTCATGCCCAAGATCCTCATCTGGGATCACAGTTAAGACCTAGGTTCTAGTGTCAGAGAGCCTGGACAACAGCTGTGTGACTTAGGCAAGTTACTTAACTCCAAGCTTCGATTTCCCCATCTGAGAAATAGAAGGGAGACATTCAGGTTCGATCCCTGGGTCAGAAAGATCCCCTGTAGGAGGGGATGAAAACCCACTCCAGTAGTCTTGCCTGGAGAACCCCATGGACAGAGAAGCCTGGCAGGCTATAATCCATGGGGTTGCAAAGAGTCAGACACAACTGAGCGACTGAGCATGCAGGCAGTCGCAAAATTTTGTCTCATGTGGTTGTGATGAGGATGAAATTAGCAGAAAGTGTAGCCTGTGAGTTTCTTACCCAAAGTTTCTGGGCTTCCCTGTCCCTCTCAGCCCTCCAGCTGCTTTGCCTTTGAGCTCCCAAGACTCATTTTTTAAACCACTCATTTTGGATTTTAGAGGTCCTATATGGCAACTGTAATTTCCATTTTTTAGACCCACGTCTTACATCTCCAGCCATGTTATCAGTTCCTTTAGGGAAAAGGCTGTGCCTAGTGCCACCTTGTACCTTCGAAGCCCAGCCCCATGCCCTGAATATACCAGATATCCCATAAAGGCTTATTTTTCTTGCTAGTACGTGTAACAATCTCACCTAGTCTCATAGTCAGACACAACCATTCCACAACGCTGATGAGCTTTCTCCCCCTGGCATACATGTTCTGTGCCAAGTGTGCATTGGCGAGGACGCACACCAAGGCTGACGAAATGCTTACCAGCCACCCCGGGGGGCAGCATCCCAGGACAGCGTTCCTTGTTAATAATGCTCTTAGGTGCAGGAGTGAGGAGCCATGGTGATTACATTAAAAAGCTGCCCTCTGGTCAGATCTGGAGAAGCAACAGCCTTTTAGGATTCAGCCAGCTGGGAGCTAGGACTTGCTTCCAGGGTTTCCAAATCCTGCCTCACTTGTAGCGGTGGCTCCTTCCTCACCAGGATGTTTCAGATTTGGCTGCTAGTTGATCGTCTTCCTGAAACCGTACACTTCGGCTTTTCCTCTTGTTGACCAGTAAGAGAATAAAGGTGCCACAAGCATCATTAGTAAATTCAGTAACGTCACGTGGACTTTCTCAGGGAAAGGAATGTAACACAGTCAACAACCTGACACATGGGAATGGCTCAAAGAAAAGCTCACTTGGGTTCTATGTTGAAAAGCGACTGACACTTGTGCTCTCACACTATAGTCTTTTTTCTAGAAAATACGGGGGGTGGAGTGGGGGGGGGGGGATCTATTTTCTTGCCCTGCCCTCTACAGAAGGTCATTGTAAAGGTCATACCTGGTAACGTTCGTGAAAGATCCTGCTGAGCTCCAAAGCGCGGATGGGCATAGGGCAAACAAGAAGGTTCTGCTGACTACAGACCCTTCCCGGATCTGGTGGTGTTCGCAGGGTCCAGTTTGGGGTCTGCATGGAGAGGTGGGGGCAGGTGGGGGATAGGGTGCACCTCCATCATGGTGCCTTCGTGTGACTTTCTCATCTGAAGAAAGCCCAGACTTTTCCCCTCGAAAGAAAGTAAGCATCGCTTTTCCCCTCGATGGATGTGGGGAAATTAGCCACGATGACATGGTCCGGCTCTCTCACCCCGCGTTTTGTAAATAACGATTCTGGAACAGCTGGGCTCACTCAGAGCGCTGCGCATGTGCATCACGAGTTACCCGCTTGGTCGTGGGCTGCCTTGTGCGGTACGCCGGTCAAAGCTTCACCGGGAACAGCCCGGAAGGGTTGTGTGTGGTTATGTTGTGTTACGTGTTATGTCTGCTGCTAAGGCTGCTGTGCCAGCCGGGAGGGAATACACGTGTCTGCAGTTCCTACGGCTCCTCGCATTTTCTTCCAGCCTCTTATTTCGCACCTTGTCTACCATGGGTTCAGCAAACAGTGTGCACAGTGAGACAGCTGGTGTCACAAACAGGAACAGCGATCCAGTGGAGTTTGCAAATTCTTTTCTGGGGAACTAGCAGCTGCTAGATCTGGGAGTCGGGGTCCTGCAGAAACACAACCCAGGATGAGCCTTCTCCAACTTGAGGATCTGTCCTTGGTGGGGAAGAAGTCTCTAGACACACTAAGAAATGGATGCTGGTTTTTCTGTGGCCGGTCCTCTATAGGAAGGAGAGAGCTAAGAAAGATGGACCTAAAATTACAAAAGGGATGTTGTTCAGCAAAGTGGGGAGAAGATTTTTCTCAAGGAATGAAAGAAAAACGGGACAGTAGAGAGAGTTTTATGTCCTCTCCAGGGTTGGAGGTAATATACAGCCCATTGCCGACAGAGGCTGGGCCGGCTTCTGGATTTTGTGAGGGAATTACCTTTATGAGATGACTTAGGGGCATTTCATTTCAAGGTCTCTTCAATTTCTTTGCTGAGTCTATAAACTCTGTGAGGGCAGTAGAAATGTAGATCCACTTCCAGAATAACATGACAAGCTATCTTTTACTGTGAATTCTTGAATTTAAGGACTTCTTTTTAGTACTAAGAATTCTAAGAAATGAGGAAGAAGACTGGAATTTAGAAGCAAGATGTCATGAGAACACATTAGTAACTAGTTTGTTAAGCATCTCAGACGGTTTCCCATGAGGCTGGTGTCTTAAGCATTAACCCCTAGAGATGTTGCCCCCAAACGTTCTCTCTAGAGAGGATAGGGGTGATGAAGAACCAGGAGCCAAACATCTCTGGGAGACAGATAATGTCCAGATTGAAGCGATCATTGTCCATATTCCCAGGGGCTCAGAAAGAAATTGCGAACATCAAACTGTCTACCTTTCTCCAAGAGAAAGTATAAAAGAAAAAGCTCAAAGAAATAGAGTTCAAAGAAGGCATATAAATAACTGACCCAAATAATAGCTTTTGAGGGTCTCCAAAGAGGCTTCCTTAGGGAGAGATGCCTCTAACACTTTTTCGGAAAAATTCATCTTTCTTAACAGTGATAATAACCTCAAGGCTTTAAGAAGTACTTTTAAAATTTGAGGAAAATGCCCACTTATCCAGAGGCAAGGAACAGCTCATTCTAGATGATCCATTAATCCCTTAACTAGGCCTATAAATAAAATGGTTTATAGAGAAAGGAATTAAAGAATTTACAATCTTTGTCAAAACCCCCAAATAACTCTTGCTATTTCTGTTTCAAATAAAGATTCATAGGCAGATCTAAAGAGTAATGATTTTTAAATTAAAAAATTTTATGAGCTTTCCAAGCAGAGAAGTAAAACTAGGGATCAGGCTCTTTCTCTGACAAGAAAACAGAGAGGAGCAGGAAGGGGTGATAAAGCCACATGGGGAGAAGAAATATATTTTTCAGAGAGCTCCCACAAACATATTTATGGTGGATGACAAAACCATTGAATCCCAACTTTGTGTTAACCATTTTCTTAAGAGTGGTTCCCTAAGTAGATTAATAGCTTCCAGATGATTCCAGGTAGGACTTAAAAGTTAATTATGAGAAGAAGTCATGTTTATCATTATCAGCACAGTTCGCAAACCAACAATGTCTCATATGGTGCTTCCATGCTGACACAGAAGGCCTGGGAGTGATGCTACTTGACCACACTTTAGAGCGTTATCAGTTGGAGTTGAATGTTTATAGCAGGAATCATAGAGTGTGGGAGATGTTAGAGAAAACCTAATTGATTCCACTTCTCCTTGTGTAGATGAGAAAATGGTTCAAGACCACAGTTAGTTGGTTAAAAGGGTCTAGGACCACATTCTAAAAAGTCTTGCTCACATTTCCCTTCTCTACCATAGTAATTTACCTAAAGTAGTCATAGAAACAGAGAATTTCACTCAGGTTGGGAGAGGCACTGAAATTTGTCCTTTTGGTAACCTTTTCATTGACAAAGACACACATGCTAAAAAGTGCACAAGTCATAAGAATATAGGAAACCCATTCACCCCAGAAGAGAAACAGACCTCACCTGAGCTCCAGGAAGCATTTTGGGTCTCTTCAGGTCATGGCCCGCCCCACTCAAGGGCCACACATCTCCGTGCCCAGCTGCGAAATGAGCAAACTGAGGTCTATGCTGGATAAATGATTTGCCCTAAAGCACACTATTAGTGATCTTGTGCTGCAGTACTTGTCCACTAATTTAAATCTACGGGAATACAAGACCACCTGACCTGCCTCTTAAGAAACCTATACGCAGGTCAGGAAGAAACAGTTAGAACTGGACATGGAACAACGGACTGGTTCCAAATAGGAAAAGGAGTACGTCAAGGCTGTATATTGTCACGCTGCTTATTTAACTTATATGCAGAGTACATCATGAGAAACACTGGGCTGGAAGAAGCACAAGCCGGAACAAGATCACTGGGAGAAATATCAATAACCTCATATATGCAGATGACACCACCCTTATGGCAGAAAGTGAAGAGGAACTAAAAAGCCTCTTGATGAAAATGAAAGAGGAGAGTGAAAAAGTTAGCTTAAAGCTCAACATTCAGAAAACGAAGATCATGGCATCTGGTCCCATCACTTCATGGCAAATAGATTGGGAAACAGTGGAAACACTGGCAGACTTTATTTTTTTAGGCTCCAAAATCATTGCAGATGGTGATTTCAGCCATGAAGTTAAAAGACACTTACTCCTTGGAAGGACAGTTATGACCAACCTAGACAGCATTTTCAAAAGCAGGGACATTACTTTGCCAACAAAGGTCCATCTAGTCAAGGCTATGGTTTTTCCAGTGATTACGTATGGATGTGAGAGTTGGACTGTGAAGAAAGCTGAGCACTGAAGAATTGATGCTTTTGAAGTATGGTGTTGGAGAAGACTCTTGAGAGTCCCTTGGACTGCAAGGAGATCCAAGCAGTCCATCCTAAAGGAGATCAGTCCTGGGTGTTCATTGGAAGGACTGATTTTGAAGCTGAAACTCCAGTACTTTGGCCACTTCATAGGAAGAGTTGACTCACTGGAAAAGACCCTGACACTGGGAGGGATTGGGGGCAGGAGGAGAAGGGGACCACAGAGGATGAGATGGCTGGATGGCATCACTGACTCGATGGACGTGAGTTTGGGTAAACTCCAGGAGTTGGTGATGGACAGGGAGGCCTGGCGTGCTGTGATTCATGGGGTCTCAAAGAGTTGGACACAACTGAGCGACTGAACTGAACTGAACTGAACTGAATTTAACTAAGAATACAAAGCCCAGCACAATGTAACACTGCAGAAAGTGTCTCCCTAGTATTTGTTGAATGAATTAATGAACTCATTCTGGAGGGTCCTCCTGCTTCATACATCCATGTCCTCTGTGTGTTTTTTTGGCCTCCTCCCACCCCCACATGGCAGGTCTCATCATATCTCCTTGATGATTCTTGGCTGTTCATGTGCTACCACATGAAGATTCTGAAGCCGTGTGCAGGGCTGCTGTTGCCCTTCACAGGGCTTGCCTCTATTGGGTGGAAAGTGACCCAGTTCTCTGGGTAAACTCCCATGTCTGTTTCTGAAGACATTTTCTCTGGGTTATTTCCTGTTTTTACATTTTTATTTTTTAATTGGTGGAAAAGTGCTTTACAATGTTGTGTTGGTTCTGCTGTGCAACAACACAAATCAGTCATAAATATATACACGTCCACTCCCTCTTGCGCCTCGCTTTCTTCTCCTATCCCACACCTCTAGGTCATCACAGAGTGCCAGGTTGGGTTTCCTGTGTTATATAGCAACTCCCCACTAACTACCTATTTTACTCATGATATATGTCAATGCTACTGTCTCAATTCATCCCACCATTGCCTTCCCCTGCTTTGTCCAAAAGTCCATTCTCTACTAGATTCATCAGAACCATTTTTTAGATCCCATATGTATGCTTTAATATATACTTGTTTTTCTGTTTATGACTCACTTCACTCTATATAAGAGGCTCCGGGTTCATCCATCTCCCTACAACTGACTCAAAGCCATTCCTTTTTATGGCTGAGTAATATTCCATTGTATATATGCACACATCTTCTTTATCCATTCATCTATTGATGACATTTAGGTTGCTTCCATGTCCTGGCTATTGTAAATATTGCTGCTATCTCAACATAATAAAGGCCATATATGACAAACTTACAGCAAAAATTATTCTCAATAGTGAAAAACTGAAAGCATTTCCACTAAAATCAGGAATAAGACAAGGGTGCCCACTCTCACCACTATTGTTCAATATCATTTTGGAAGCCCTAGCCATGACAATCAGAAGAGAAAAGGAAATAAAAGGAATCCAGTATGGAAAAGAAGTAAAACTCTTACTGTTTGCAGATGACATGATACTATATGTAGAAAAGTCTAAAAACTACTAGAGCTAATCAATGAATTTAGTAAAGTTGCAGGATATAAATCTAATACACAGAAATCTCTTGAATTCCTATATACTAACAATGAAAAATCAGAAAGAGAAATTAAGGAAATAATTCCATTCACCATTGCAACAAAAAGGGTAAAATACCTAGGAATAAACCTACCTAAAGAGACAAAAGACCTGTATGTAGAAAACTATAAGATACTGATGAAAGAAATCAAAGATGACACAAACATATGGAGAGATATACCACATTCTGGGATTGGAAGAATCAATATTTTGAAAATGACAACAATACCCAAAGCAATCCATCCCTGTCAAATTACCAGTGGCATTTTTCATAGAACTAGAGCAAAAAAATTCACAATTTGTATGGAAACATAAAAGAGCATGAATAGCTAAAGCAATCTTGAGAAAGAAAAACGGAACTGGAGGAACCAGACTCCCTGACTTCAGACTATATTATAAAGCTACAGTCATCAGGACAGTATGGTACTGGCACAAAACCAGAAAACACATATGGACACCTTATCTTTGACAAAGGAGGCAAGAATATACAATGGAGAAAAGACAGCCTCTTCAATTAGTTGACTTCCCTTGAAGCTCAGCTTGTAAAGAATCTGCCTGCATTGCAGGGACCTGGGTTTGATCCTTGGGTTGGGAAGATCCCCTGGAGAAGGAAACAGCCACACCAGTATTCTGACCTAGAGAATTCCATGGACTGTATATCCATGGGGTTGCTAAGAGTTGGACACAACTGAGTGACTTTTTCACTTTCAGTAAGCAGTGCTGGTAAAACTGGACAGCTTTGTGTAAAAGAATGAAATTAGAACACTTTCTAACACCATACACAAAAATAACCTTAAAATGAATTAAAGACAAATATAAGGCCAGAAAGTTAAAAACTCTTAGAGAAAAATATAGGCAGTACATTCTTTGTCATAAATTGCAGAAAGATTCTCTCTGACTCACCTCCTGCTGCTGCTGCTGCTGCTGCTGCTGCTAAGTCGCTTCAGTCATGTCCAGCTCTGTGCGACACCATAGACAGCAGCTCACCAGGCTCCCCCGTCCCTGGGATTCTCCAGGCAAGAACACTGGAGTGGGTTGCCATTTCCTTCTCCAAGACTCACCTCCCAGATTGATGGAAATAAAAACAAAAATAAAGAAGTGGCATGTAATAAAATTTAAAAGCTTTTGCACAACAAAGGAAACTATAAACAGGGTGAAAATACAACCCTCAGAATGAGAGAACATAATTGCAAATGAAGCAACTGACAAAGGATTAATCTCCGAATATATAAGCAGCTCATGAAGCTCAATATCAGAAAAACAAACAACCCAATCAAAAAGTGGGCAGAAGACCAAAATAGACATTTCTCCAAAGAAGAAATACAGATGGCCAATAAACACATGCAAAGATGGGTTATTTGCTTTTGATAGAAAAGAATCTCTCTGCTGTCTGTGGGACATGAGAAATGCTCGTATTTTAGAAGCAGTGTGGGAGAAGTTCTGGACCCATTCCCTGTGCAGACTTCCACTGCACCCCATTTCCATCCCTACCTCTCCTGCTAGTCTCCTCTGGGGTAACCTAAAGTTGATCTGTTTTGTATTGTTGCCATGTAATAGCAGTTTGAAGCAATAACAGTAATAAACATTCTTCTGCCCTCAAATATTAAATTGGCCTGGTTCTCAATACTTGTAGTTACTGTCATTTTTGTTTAGCTTTATGGATATTTAACTGACATACTGCAACAGTCACCTACTTCATGCGTAGGTGTACTTCTTGCTGCGGTTCATGGGGTTGCAGAGTCGGACATGACTGAGCGACTGAACTGAACTGAACTTCATGTGTACATGTAATGAATGTTGGATATTGTACACAGCTTGATCAATCTTTGTATGTACGTATGAATTTTGGAGCTGTCTGAAGATCTAGAATGGCTTCATCACCCTGAACACTTTCTTTGTGTCTCTTTGCACTGGAGCCTGCGCTCTGACTTCCAGTCCCCAGCAGCCAGGGATCTTAGTTCTCTCAGTATGCTTTTTACCTTTTATTAGTATTTCATGTAATGGAATTAAGTGGTATGTAGTCTTCTGTGTTTTCTTTCACATACTATGTTTTTGAGATCCATCCATCTTGTTTTGTGTATTAGTATTTTATTCTTTTTTTTTTTTTAATTGCTGAACAGTATTCCATGACATGGATATCTTACACTTTTTTCATCCACTTACATGTTGATAAACATTTGGGTTGTTTGTAGTTTTTTTACAATTGTGCATAATGCTGCTGTGAATGGTACAAGTCTTTAAGTGGACATCATCACATTTTGATTTCTTTTAGATAAATGTTTAAAAGTAGGATTGATGAAACTTGTGGTTAACTCTGTAAGATACTGTGATACAGACTTCAGAATGGCTGTGCCACTCCACATTCCACCAACAGTGGGTGAGGGCTGTCATTACAATATCTATGTGTGGAGCTGTCAGTGTTTTTAATTAAAGCTATTCTGGTAGGATGTCGTGTTATCACATCACAGTTGTAATTTCATTTTCTTGATGACTTGTGATGTTGAGAATCTCTTCATGCTCTTATTTGTCATCTGTTGATCTTCTTTTGTGAAATGCCTGTTCAAGTCTTTTTTGTCTTCCTGTTAATGGGTTGTTTGTCTTCTTATTGAAAGAGTTGAAAGACTTCTTTTTATATTTTGAATACAAACCTTTATCAGATATATTTTGGATGTTTTTCCCTAGTCTGAAAGTATCAGTTCAGTTGTGTCTGACTCTTTGGAACCCCATGAACTGTAGCCCTCCAGGCTCCTCTGTCCATAGAATTATCCAGGCAAGACTACTGTAGTGGGTTGCCATGCTCTCCTCTAAGGGATCTTCCCAAGCCAGGGATCGAACCTGGGTCTCCCACATTGCAGGAAGTTCTTTACAGTCTGAACCACCAGGGAAGACTGGACTTTCCTTTTTGCTTCCCTCAATCATGTCTTTTTAGGAATAAAGTTTTAAATTTTGATGAGAGTTTTTAATCAATTTTTTCTTTTATAGGTCATGTTTATTTAAGAAATCTTTGACACAAGTCACAAGATATTTTCTTTTGTTTTCTTCTAAATGCTTATGGTTTTGCTTCTTATATTTTGGTCTATTGTCCATTTTTGAGTTAATTTTTATAGATGTAATGTATGGATTGAGGCTAATTTAAAAAATAAAGATATTTAATTTTTCCAGTGTAATTCAAAGACTATTTTCCCCTGTGGATTTACCTTGGCTTGAGAAAGGACTTGGCATATTCCACAAATAGAAAGGAGGTCAGTGTGGCCTGAATAGAGAAGAGGAGAGCAGTGTATAATGGCATTGCAGAGAAAAGCAGCGGCAAAACTTGTAAGGTCTTAAGGGCCTTGATAAGAAACTTGGATTTTATTCTCAAAGCAGTACCATCGCCTCAAGCATTATAAGCAAGAGTGCTGGGTGATCTGATTCATATTCTAAAATGAAAATTCTTCATCTGTCTGTGCAAATCCATCGAAACCACTCTGAACAAGGTCACTACTGACCATGCAATAGTATGCTGAGTTTGATGAAGTTTTATTGTTTATTCAGTGGGGTTAAATTTGGCCCATAGCTCAGCAGTTCTTAAACTGCCACATGCACAGTTGCCTTTGTAGGAGTCTGTATAAAACCAGAGCTAATGCACTTTTTTGAATGCCAGCTGATATGCTGCTACTGCTAGGAATTTCTGCCAAGGATATTAAAGACGCTACCTGGTGCTTTATGTCCTTTGGCTTCTCTTCGTTTTGCTATTTCTTTATCATCAAGGTAAACACTGTGCTAATGCCAATAGGAAAAAGCTGAAGAAGACTTTTTGGCTATTAGAGACTGCCTATCCCTTGGCAATTATTACCAGCTTAAAGTATGTGAAATTAACTAAACATGAAGAATCTAGAATAGCATTTGTATAATAATAAAATTTATGAGGCACTGTGATCATCCTCCATTGGACTTGAAAATGATTAAATTAGCTTAAATAAAAAGAGACTTTGATACAGAAAACTTTTTTTCTGTATTAGAGCTGATTATGAGAGAAACTGTAGATATCTCTCATAATAGAATGGGTTTGTTTTGGGAAATTTTTGTTGAAGAATGGTTAACCAGTTAAGCTATATCTAGATTATCTTTTCAACTCAATTCTAAAAGGCTCTTTATTTAAATATGTATCTGTGTTTAAACTATAGCAGTTTAAATAGATGATTTACCTTTCAGAAAATTTTGTATATTGAAGTTGAGATGAAGAAATGAAAGTTAAATCAAGTTGTATAAATAGGTTATTCTTTTTTCTTCTACTGTATGAATTCTACATGATTAATATCACAAGTTGGGCTGATCAGTTCAGCATTTGCATCATAATTACATAATTTGTCTAACATTATGAGAATTCTGGCTAGAAGGAAGGACCTTTTATTCAATAAAATGTTGCTACTATCTTAATAACCCCAACATTCCTTAATTTTGTTTTTTTGATATGATCTCTACAATAATTCAATTTTTATATTAAAGATTTTAAATCTTTAAATGTAGAATTTAGTTTTAGTCTTCTAAGGTTTTAACATTTACTGAGATAGCCTTGCTAAAATGGAGTTGAGAAATTTTGTAATTTAAAGAGATGTAGAGAAACTCCCACTTCTGTTGGACTAGATATTGTGAAAATTCTCTCACTAATGGCCTCTGGAAATTATGAGATGGATATCTTCAAATTAAAAATGGAAATTAGAGTGGTAAGTTAGCATGGAGGCCCTGATTTCCCTGGCAGCATCTACAATACCAGAAACGCAGACTGGATTTTGATAACCTCATAAAGGGAACAGGAGACAAAAATCTTTGCCTAGGAAAATGGGCAAAGAACTAAGAATCATGCATAAAGCCAGCATGCTCAAAAGGCTAGGCCTTCAGTGAAAGACTGAGCTGGGGGGAAAAAAGTCTGTCTCGGTAAAGGGATTCAAAAGGATACTTTTACATTCTTAGTCTTTGGCTTCGGGGGAAAAAGCCTCCCCTGAAAATTGATTACCAGCCTATCTCTATATGATAATTTACAACACAGGTACAGTTTGAGAATCACCATGCTCACAATCTAAGAACTTCCAGGTGGGTAGTGCACCAGTGCAGTAGAGTAGCCACGAGAGCAAATATATATTTGCTTGGAGAAAGGCATTCTTAACTTGTTTTCTTCAAATTAAGGTCAGCATAAGAGGAGCTTATTAGACACACAAGGAAACAAGCCACAGTGAGTAGAATCAACAAAATAGCAAGCAGTGAGTTAGAGACTTGCCTTAAGACCTGACAGAGCACATGAGACGTGGAGATTACCTAACATGGAATATAAAATAGGTAGGCTTAAAATGTTTCTGTAAATAAAGAAAAATATTGTGAATATGACCAAGGACTAAGACTGAGAGAATATTTATGCAATTATATACATTTGGAAAGGATCTAAATAGAATATATAGAAGTAAAACATATTTATTTAAATTAAAAATCTGAGGAGGGCTAAACTTTAGGCCACATATAGGTGAAGAAGAATTAATAAACCAGAGAAGAGATCTGTAGAATTCTGCAGAATTTAGCAGAGAGAGAGATTAGGAAAGTATGGAGGATGTGTTATAAGGCATGGAAGACAGGATGAGAAGGTCTAACACATGCCTACTTGAAGGTCCAGTGTAAAAGAGTGGTGAGAAGAGAAAGAGAATGTAGTTTTTCATATTCATATTTTGAAAAATGAGACTCTTCCACAATTGTGAAAGGCATAAATTCTTAGACTTGTAAAAAACAATAAACCCCACGCAGAATAGATACACACTAGTTTTAATGCTGTCACATTGTAGTCAAAGTGAAAACAGTAATGATGAGAAGATTAAAAGCAATTTGTTAAAATAGGCAACCTACATTCAAATAAAAATTAGACTGATGTCAGAGCAACAGCAGTGGCAGGTGAAGAGAATAGCAACACATCTTCAATGTGCTGAGACAAAAGTTAATCTAAAATTGGAAAGTTAGTTGTCTTTCAAGAATGAGGACAGAATAAAGACATTTTCAGAAAAACACAAATTATAGGAGTTCACTGCCACAGACTTCACTGAACATATTCCAAAAGGATGTACTCAAGGCAGGGATAATGTGATCTCAGAAGGAAGGTCTAACATTCAAGAAAGAATAGTATGCTAAAAAATTACCAAATGAGGGTAAATATAAAGATGGACTGGATAAAAAAGTTTATTTGGGGGTAAAGGTCTAAAAACCTCATAATAAAAACTTTTAGGAAGTGAGGGGAATTACGTGTTGAATTGTGTCTCCCCCCAAAAGATCTGTTGGAGTCCTGACCAGCTGGACCTCAGAATGCCACTTTATTGGGAGACAGGGTCTTTATAGAGATCATCAAGTTAAAGTGAGGTCATCAGAGTGAGTGCAATCCACCAGAACCAGTATCCTTACAAAAAGAAGAAATGAGCAAACAGGCAACGCACAGGAAGAGAACCATTTGAGGATGAAGACAGATCATGGTGTGCTTGCACAGGCTGAGGAATGCCAGAGATTAGCAGCAGACCATGAGAAGCGTGAGAGGCCTGGAACAGACTCTTCCTCGCAGCCCTCAGAAGCGACCAATCCTACTGACCCCTTGATCTCCAACTTCCAACAGCAAAACTGGTGGGCTAAGCAACCCAGTTTGTGGAACTTTGTTACAGCCGCCCTTGCAAATGAATACAGAAGTGTTCAGTGTCAAATTTCCAATGTGATGAGAGTTCTAAGTTCTTTATATTACTTACAAAGACAGGATTATATATTTTTAAGCAAACTATAGGTTAAAAGTTTTCTTGGAAGTTGCTAAAAATGGAAATATAATATATATCTTTCAGAGTAAGAGGATAAATGGAAGTTAAAAAATGAATTCCCATTGGAAATATGGCTGATTCTACGTTGGGACAGGAAATGTATGAGATAATCCTGGAGCATCTTCATACCAGAAAGCAGGGAAAGTCAAAGATTAAAGGATTCATGAATCAATCTGATTAGTCTGCACTGGCCAAAGATGGGAAAACTTATGTGTCAACAAAGATAATGACTGTGATCAGTGGAAACACATCAGATTATTTAAATCCAGAGGTTCAAAATTATACTAAAAGTTTTGATTTATAGAAATAAATAAATTCATTAATCACTTTTGGCGAGTACTAGAGAATATTCTCATTATTTTGGAAATTAATAGAAAGGAAAAAAATATCAAGAATTAATCTTGTATTTCCTAAAAGATTTTCTGGGTCCTCAGACTGAAAATTTGTTGTTGGAGTTTCTTTCTATATATTTGTTTCAGAAAATAAATGTAGAAGTTAAAACAATTCAAATATCACCACTAAAATTCTCCTGATGGATGAATGGATGTAGGTGATGATCATTAATGGCAGACAGCAGATTTCAGATCCCTATTTCATACTACATAAAAAATTTCAAGTGGACTAAAGACCTGAAATAAATATAACATCACATAAGGTACTATATACATTATGAATTCTGAGCAGAAAAGGATTTCTTATACAAGACCTAAAAGGCACAAACCAAAAGAAAGATTGATTATATTTGATAAGTGTATATTTTACAAAAGTAAAAAGAGATTATATTCACAACACATACAACTGATAACTGAATCAATAAAACGCATAACTGGATCAACTAAAAAAAAACAATTACATGTAAGTGAAATCAACAACTCGCAGAAGACAAAACTATATGTCAATAAATAAAGACAAAACCTCAAGAATAATTCGGTGAATTCAATAACATAATGAGATGCTATTTACACATATCTGATCAATAGAAATTTAAAAGGGCTACAATCCCAAGTGTCAGTGAGAAGGCTGAGAGACACTCACTGGCACATATATTTCTTGGTGTAAACCTTGTATAGAAAGTCCCTCCCATTACAAAAGGGAACGTATGAAATCCTTTACAGCATCATTGTAAGAACAAAGTACTGGAAGCAAATGTCTACTCTAAGCAAAACTGACAAAGAAAACTGTATACAACTACAGGACAAACTACTATCAGGAAATCAAAATGAACTGTGGTCACAGATATCAACATGGGTGACTCTCAGAAACAATGTTGAGGAAAGAAACCAAATAACATATTAAATAAGCATCACAATAGTATTTGCGTAAGGTCTATTATCTAAGCACGTCCATAAATATATGTAACAGAATGGGAGTTTAGGCTTAGCAGATATAAGCTATTTTATATAGAATGAATGTGCAGCAATGTCCTACTGAATAGCACAGGGAACAATGGTCAATAGCCTATGATAAGCTATAATAGAAAAGAATATGAAAAAGAATATATATATACATATATACTCTCTCTCTCTCTCTATATATATATATATATATATAACTGGATCACTTTTCTGTACAGTAGAAACTAACACAACATTGTAAGTCAACTATACTCCAATAAGATAAATTAAAAAAAATATATATATATAACATAATTATAAAGAAGCCCCTTAGAATGCTAACTATAAAATCCAGAATGAGTAGTTCTAGATTAGGGATAAGGGGGCATGTTCAGAATAGGCTGTAAATAGATAGGCAATATTTTCTTTCTTAATCTGGTTGCTGGATAGATGGGTACTTATTATATTATAGAAGTGGCTCAGTTGGTAAAGAATCTGCCTGCAATGCAGGAGACCTGGGTTTGATCCCCAGGGTGGAAAGACCCTCTGGAGAAGGAAATGGCAACCCACTCCAGTACTCTTGCCTGGAGAATCCCATAGACTGGGGAGCAGGGCAGGGTGCAGTCCATGGGATTGCAGAGTTGGACATGACTGTGCGACTAACTTTCACTTTCTTAAGTATTAAATTAATTAAAAAATTTAAGACCAACAACTTATTAATATAAAATAATAATGCAAACAGAAAAGAGAAATTTTCATTGAGTTTTTAAAAACGTCACCTGGTGCTAGACACTGGAAAGGAACATCATGCTGAAGAAGAAAGACACTGTTCTCATCCTAACACATCTTGCAACCTATCTGGAAAGATGGCCCTCGAACAACTAGTTACCATCACTCTGGACCACTTGCCATTCAGCACACATATGTTTTCTAATAGATCCTGTTTTCTCTTGTCTTTGCCTGCTCTCCAGTGATCCATCTTCTACCACGCAGGTTTCCAAGACAGCAAAAGTTTCCTTAATGTTCCCCTGCAGCTTTGATTCTGCCTCTCAGGTCCCTACACTCTTCTTTTAAACCTCTGAATTGCAATGATTAGTTTTCTTTTCTGTCCCTGCCAGTAGTTTATGATCTTAAAAATAGGGACCACTTTTATGATCCACCCAGCATCATAGTATATAATAAACGTTGGAAAACTGTTTATACTTGACAAGAGAAGTACTGGGATCTCCCTGGTGGTCCAGTGGCTAAGACTCATGCTCCCAATGGAGGGGGCTCAGGTTTGATCCCTAGTCAGGGAACTAGATCCTACAAGACCCAACTGAGAACTCACGTGTTGTAACTAAGGTGCAGGGCAGTCAAATAAATAATAAATAAATACAAAGGAAAGAGGACTACTGAGCCAGCTATGTAGATACCACACGGTTAAAGTAAAAGCAACATACAAAGCCCTTTGCCTCAAAAACGAAAATGTTATCGGGAAAAAATTTATTTTAGCATAGCAAACATAAAGATACCACTAAAGCACTCAAGGTTTTTAAAGTTGTAATGGAACAACTGTTTTATTTTATCCTATTCTCTTTTTGAAGTTTTCTTTGTTAAAATATGGAGTTTCCCCTGTACATGGAACTTCTTTTATATGCCATCAAAGTAAGTACATAAATTTAATGACAATTCAGGAAAGTTTTGATGAAAATGTTTTAGTTCAAGGACATTTTTTCTATATTTGATTCATGTTGAATTTTTTTCACTACTGACCAATCGCCTGGAAAAATACTTTTACTTTAAAAGTATAGCAATAAGAAAAAAATAACAGAGTTTTCCTCAGCTGATATACCATAATAACTTCTCCAAGTTGCTTTTATTTTTGGTTGTTGCTATCAGCTTTATTTGTAGTAGCCTAAAACTGGAAACTACAAAAGTATCCTTTAATCCAAGTTGCTTTGTATGTGTAAGTACTGATATCTCATTATAACATATTTTTAACTATAAATTTCATTACTACTTTGCATAATGTGTTACCTTGGTGTGACATAACTTTTTCCAAACTACTCCCAAGGATTAAATCTTATGAAACAAAAAATTCAGAAAATCCATGAAGTGCTTGTACTGGTGCCCCTGTGGTTAAAAATATCCCAATATGTTCTTACTTATGTTCACTTGTATGTGATAGCAACCTGGTATTGCGGTGACAGCCTTGGTATTACATGCATTTGTCTGGAACATATTATAAAAGATACACTTTCTGATGCTCTGTGACTAAAATAATTTTTTTTCAAGGTGTCCAATACCAAATAATCTCCATTCACATACATGTTTAAGAAGAGAGTGAATCAAATACATTAAAATCATAAACACACCAGTGAATTTAGTTTTCCATTATTCTACTGTAATAGGAATCTGTCTTCAGCCCTGAGACTTGCTCTCACAAAGGCATATCCATTCCTGTTGCCAGGACCTCGGTGGCTTAGACTTTACCACCTCATCAACACAGAGAGAGGAGGACAGCAATTTGGTGCATGCAATACAAAAGAATTTCTCCAAGACTTCTTTGAGGTAATATCAGAAAGTTCCCTTGATTTCTACCTTAAAAGAATATTGGTTATTAAGTTTAGTTACTTGGAAGCACATCTTCTGTAGCATCACAAATAAAGCAGGCTTCCTGCAGGGACACTTGCCTGTTGCTCTAGCAGACTACACTTACTATACTATGCAGAATGGGGCATCACTACACTTAACTGTCTCAAAAAATGTCCCAAGCTGGATGCTCCCATTTCCACTGTTATTTCATGTTGAATTGGGAGTGTTGGACATTGCCAAAAGAATCAGAGGTATGAGAATTAGGAAAAATAAAGAAATAAAACTAGCCTTACTTGCAATTGATAGCATTCTTGGAAAGCCTGAGACCAATAATAAAGTTAACACAACGTTAATTCTGTGACTTAACAAAGCGCAATTCCAACCCACAGAAATCAATAATCTCCTATAAAAAATCATAACTTGTTAAAAGGTTTAATAGATGAAAGACTTAATTTGCAGATATTAAAAGTAGAAAATACTTAGGTATAAACTTAAAAAGAAATGGGAGAAACCTATATAAGAAAAATTTAAAATACACTTGAAAGGCACAAAAGTAGATTCTCATTTTCCCCCCAGGTGAAAATTTGTTTTATTTATTATTATTCTTTTTTCTAATTTATTTATTTTTTATTGAAGGATAATTGCTTTACACAATTTTGCTGTTTTCTGTCAAACCTCAACAAGTTTTAAGTTGAAAATCATAGGTACATTCTACACACACTCAAACATGCACATATACATATATTTTACTATATGAGCAATCAGAAACACTCTTGTTCCAAAGGCCTAAGGTTAATCAGAAAAAAGAGCTATTTTTTCTTCCTATGGTCATTTTTTAAAAACAATGCAAATATTTCACTCACTTCTATATATAATGAAACAGTCTGGATCACTCTCCTATACATCTCCACTATGCTATTGCAAATCACGTTATTAATGTAATTAGTATAAGATTAGGACTTTAAAAATGCTGAATTAAAAAAATTTGTTGAGGTATAGTTAATTTACAATTTTGTGTTAGTTTCAGGATGTACTTTCAGTACAGCAAAGTGATTCAGTTATATATTCACATATATTCATTCTTTTTCAGATTCTTTTCTCATATAGGTTATCACAGAATATTGAGTATGGTTCCCTATGCTATACAGTAGGTCTTTGTTTGTTATCTATCTTATATATAGTAGTGCATGTATGTTAATCCCAAGTTCCTGCTTTATCCCTCCCCTTCTCACATTTCCCCTTTGGCAATCATGTTTGTTTTAAATATTTGTGAATCTGTTTTGTAAAGAAGTTCACTTGTACCATTAAAAAAAATAGATTACACATATGAGTGATATCATATATTTGTCTTTCTCTGTCTTACTTCACTTAATATGATAATCTCTAGGTCCATGTATGTTATTGCAAATAAGTGAGATTTATCCCAGGGATGCAAGGATTCTTCAATAGCTACAAATCAATCAATGTAATACACTACATTAACAAACTGAAGGATAAAAATCATATGATCATTTTAATGGTTGCAGGAAAAGCTTTTGATAAAATTCAACACACATTTAATATAAAAGCTTTTCAGAAAGTGGACATAGAAAGAACTTACCTCAACATAATAAAGGCCATATATGACAAACCCGCTAACATCATTCTCAGTGGTGAAAAGCTGAAAGCATTCTCTCTAAGATCAGAAACAAGGCAAAGATGTCCAGTGTCACCACTTTTATTCAACATAGTTTTGAAAATTCTAGCCATGGCAATCAGAGATGAAAAAAATAAATAAATAAAAGAATCCAAGTTGGAAAAGAAGAAAAACTGTCACTGTTTGCAGATGGCATGATACTACACATAGGAAATCCTAAAGATGCTACCAGAAAACTACTGGGGCTCATCAATTAATTCAGTAAAGTCACAGGATGCAAAATTAATACACAGAAATCACTTATATTCCTATACACTAACAATGAAAGTTCAGAAAGAGAAACTAAGGAAACAATCTCATTTACCAGCACACCAGAAAGAATAAAATACCTAGGAGTAACTCTGTCTAAGGAGAAATAAAAAGACCTGTAATCTGAAGACACTGATATATAGAACAGTCTTATGGACTCTATGGGAGAGGGAGAGGGTGGGAAGATTTGGGAGAATGGCATTGAAACATGTAAAATATCATGTATGAAACGAGATACCAGTCCAGGTTCGATGCACGATACTGGATGCTTGGGGCTAGTGCACTGGGATGACCCAGAGGGATGGTATGGGGAGGGAGGAGGGAGGAGGGTTCAGGATGGGGAACACATGTACCTGTGGTGGATTCATTTTGATATTTGGCAAAACTAATACAATTATGTAAAGTTTAAAAATAAAATAAAATTTAAAAAATTAAAAAAAAATGAAAACTATAAGATGCTGACTAAAGAAATCGAAGATGACACAAACAGATGGAAAGATGTACTATGTTCTTGGTTTGGAAGAATGAGCATCTTAATATGACTATACTACCCAAAGCAACCTAAAGACTAAAGCCTTTGACTGTGTGGACCACAACAAACTGTGGAAAATTCTTGAAGAGGTGGGAATACCAGACCATAGTATCTGCCTCCTGAAAACCTGTGTAGGTCAAGAAGCAACAGTTAGAATGAGACATAGAACAAAGGACTGGTTCCAAATTGGGAAAGGAGTGCATCAAGACTGTATATTGTCATCCTGCTTATTTAACTTACATGCAGAGGACATCATGGGAAATGCCATGCTGGATGAAGCACAAGTTGGAATCAAGATTGCTGGGAGTAATATCAATAACCTCAGATATGCAGATAACACCACTCTTATGGCAGAAAGCAAAGAGGGATTAAAGAACTTCTTGATCAAGGTGAAAGAAGAGAGTGAAAAAACTGGCTTAAAACTCAACTTGCAAAAAATGAAGATCGTGGCATCTAGTCCCATCACTTCATGGCAAATAGATGGGGAAACAATGGAAACAGTGACAGACTTTATTTTCTTGGCCTCCAAAATCACTGTGGATGGTGACTGTAGCCATGAAATTAAAAGATGCTTGCTCCTTGGAAGAAAAGCTATGACTAACCTAGACAGCATATTAAAAAGCAGAGACATTATTTTGCCGACAACGGTCCATCTAGTCAAAGCTATGGTTTTTCCAGTAGTCATGTATGGATGTGAGAGTTGGACTATAAAAAAAGCTGAGTGCTGAAGAATTGATGCTTTTGAACTTGGTGTTGAAGAAGACTCTTGAGAGTCCCTTGGACTGCAAGGAGATCCAATCAGTCAATCCTAAAAGAAATCTATCCTAAATATTCATTGGAAAGACTGATGCTGAAACTGAAGCTCCAATACTTTG
Organism: Bos javanicus; assembly: GCF_032452875.1. Taxonomy (NCBI): domain Eukaryota; kingdom Metazoa; phylum Chordata; class Mammalia; order Artiodactyla; family Bovidae; genus Bos; species Bos javanicus. The sequence continues at coordinate 10,424,975 of NC_083876.1, forward strand.
GCCACTTGATGGAGAAAAACTGACTCATTAGAAAAGACTGTGATGCTGGGAAAGATTGAAGGTAGGAGGAGAAGGGGATGACAGAGGATGAGATGGTTAGCCAGATGGCATCACTGACTAATGGACATGAATTTGAGCAAACTCTGGGAGATATTGAAGGACAGGGAAGCCTGGCATGCTTCAGTCCATGCGGTTGCAAAGAGTCAGACACAACTGAGCAACAACCCAAGGCAATCTACAGATTTAATGCAATCCCTATCTAATTACCAATGGCATTTCTTACAGAACCAGAACAAACAATTTTTAAATTTGTATGGAAGCACAAAATACCCTGAATATTCAAAGCAATCCTGAGAAAGAAAAACGGAGCTGGAGGAATCAGACTCCCTGAATTCAGATTATACTGCAAAGCTACAGTAATCAAAATAGCATGTACTACTGCAAAAACAGAAACATAGATCAATGGAACAGGGTAGAAAGCCCAGAAACAAACACAGGCTCCTACGGTCAATTAATCTATGACAAGGGAGGCAAGAACATACAATGGAGAAAAGACAGTTTCTTTTTTAAATGGTTGGGGGAAAACTGCAGCTACATGTGAAAGAAAGAAAAGCAGATTTTATTAAATGGGAACAGCATTCTTTTCCTTGATTAGAATGACAACATAAAAGAGGTAATTCTCCTCAATAAAATCCAACAAGTTTTATTTCTAGAGCTAGATAAGTTGATTTTAAAGTTTAGTATTGAAAAATAAAGAGACAAGAAGCTAGGAAAATTCTGAAAAAGAAGAGTAGTTTGTTTAACCAATTATTAAACATATACATACCTCTATAATTAAAATAGGCAGTATCATTGTATAAAGAGACAGAACAGTAAAAGGAATAACATACTAATTTCAGAAATAGACTCAAATACACATAAAATTTAATATATAATAAAAGTGGCATCTCAAATCACTGGGGAAAATGTGGGCTTTTTAATGAATGGTGTTGGAACAATCATAAAGTCACCTCTCTTCCCATGATGTGTCAGAATAAACTCAAAGGAGAGCAGAGATCTAATGTATGAGAGAACATCAAACCGTTCAAGGACTAGGAGAGAATTGGTAAAGTGTTTAAATCACCTGTGGGTGAGTTATGACTTGAATCCCAGCTACAATAAAAGATAGATTCAAGTACACTTAAGAAGTCTGAATGACCAAAACCACCATAAACAGAAACAAATGATAAGTGGCAGATGAAAAGAAAATATTTGCTGTATTATCACAGATGAAGGGCTAAGATCTCTAATAATCCTTAAAATATGTTTTCAAAAAGACCTACAACCTCATGCAAAATGAGCAAAACACATGAATAATCAGTTAATGAAAAAAACACACATAGAAGGTCTTTAAATATGTAAATGCTTAATAACGTCTCTCATAGTAAGAGAAGTGAAAATTGAAACTATATTGAGATCCAATTTCTCATCTGTAAAAGGACAAGAAATTCAATAGCTGAACAACATATTTTGTGTACTGGGCTATGTTAAAAAGCTTCCTAGGTACTGATGGGAATCTCTATGGAAGGGCTTTGGTATTACGTAGCAAAATCACATATGCTTATATGCTTGACATGGCAGCAATTCCCACTTGTAGGGATTTAACCTGAAGATACTTTTCCACCAATTTGAGGGGAAAAAAAAACCCCAAGATGTACACAAAATTATTTACTGAAGCAGTATTTTTAAAAGCAAAATACTGGAAACAACACAAATGCCCAATTACAGAAACCTGATGGAATAAATCATGGTTTATTCACGCACAGAATATTATTTAATGTAGAAAAAGATTAAGGAAGAGCTCTGCAAATTGATGTGAATTCCAGGACACACTGTGATTTAGGGAAAAAAACCCAAGTGCATATATAGTATACCATGTTTTGTGTAAGAAAGAGAAAGGAAACTATATACATGTATTTTTTTGGTATAGATATAGATAGGGGTATGTGTGTGTGTTGCAAAATAGAACTACAAAAAGGATAAACACTTGCTGTTTGGAAGAAAAGCTATGACAAACCTGGACAGCATGTTAAAAGGCAGACATCACTTTGCTATGTCGTAGTCAGAGCTATGGTTTTTCTAGTAGTCACGTACAGATATAAGAGTTGGACCATAAAGAAGGCTGAGCACCAAAGAATTGATATTTTTGAACTGCAGTGCTGGGGGGAGACTCCTGAGAGTCCCCTGGACAGCAAGGAGATGAAACCAGTCAGTCCTAAAGGAAATCAACCCTGATTATTCACTGGAATGACTGATGCTGAAGCTGAAGTTCCAATACTTAGGCCACCTGATGCGAAGAGCAAGCTCATTGGAAAAGATCCTGATGCTGGGAAAGATTGAGGGCAGGAGGAGAGAGGGGCGATGGAGGATGGGATGGTTGGATGGCATCACCGATTCAATGGACATGAGTCTGAGCAAACTCTGAGAGACAGTGAAGGACAGGGGAGCCTGTTGTGCTGCTGTTCATGGGGTCACAAAGAGTCAGACACAACTTAGTGACTGAACAATGAACAACAAGGATAAACCAAAAATTAATAAAAATTTTCACCCATAGGTGGTAGATAGGAGTGGAGTGGAAGGTACAGTATTGAATCTGAGCCTCTTGGACTGTTTGGTTTTAACTTTCAAATAACATGAGTGTTTTGTTTACTCAGAAATGAAATAAAATGAGAAAGAATTTAAAAAGATAAGCCTACAAATGGAAACAAATGAATCTAACTGTATACCAACTTTGATGATATAATCACACAGAAAAAAAAGTATTCATTCAAGTGAACTTTAAACACAGTGCCCTAACTGTATATCATCACTGAGTTTTTTTTCCCTAAGTACAAGAAAAACTGCAAAGAAATCTTGAACTTTATTGTTAGTTTTGTTGTCAGTAATGATATGGGTGCCTTATGGGTCCTATTTTGTATGTACTTTAGAAAAGAGAAAACGAGTGAATATATCAATATTGTTGGGAACTTACGTTTTCATTGTGAGAAATGTTCCAGTTAGGAATGAGTGGAGGTGTATGGATGGAATTGTAGCTATAAGTGTGAGCTTCTGTTTGATGTATATTTATATTTCAGCTCTGTCCACTGAATTACTTTAGAAGAAGGACATTCTCTAGCCATCCACACACCCAGCATCCTGATTTCAGTTTCTAAATATGCTCCCCACTAAAAGGAATCAGGGCTGCTCCTAGCAGAAATGCCTGGTTCAGAGAAGGATCAGGGAAGTTGAAGGTGAACCTGGGACATCTTTTGCCAGAAGTATGGGGACATGTCAAAAGGACCCAAGAGATGTAATAGAATTCTGTTTGCCACATTTTGGAAAACCAGAGAATCAAGAATAATATAAGGAACAGATTACATCCTAATGAACACAAGATAAACCTGTGAATCCACAGTAATACTCATAAAAAGGCAGAAGGGTATGAAAAGTGCTTCTTCACTAAAGAAAGCCAACTAATAAATGTAGAAATAATGAAAGAATTAGACCTTTTTTTTTTGGCCTTGCGGTATGGCAGGCAGGATCTTAGGGATCAATCCCTATCCCCCTACAGCGGAAGCCTGTAGTGGAAGTCCAACCACTGGACTGCAGGGAATTCCTGACACTTTTTCATATTTCAAGCACCAATATGGATGGTAAAACCATTGAATGTAGATTCTTAGAATATTCACAGGGATTCCTCAAAGTATTATCCCACAGCTTATATATTAATTTCAAGGTGGAAAAGATTCTTTTACAATGTGGGGATCTGTAGATCGCCACCATAAGTAATTATTGTTAATATTTCCAATAACGGGACAAATTGACATTCTATACTCTCTGATTTGAAGCAGTGAGAAGTATACCTACATGGTATTCTTGCCAAAAATATTTAACATTAAATACATTTTAAAGAAACAATTAAATTGAAATTTGGGGCACTATAGAAGACAATTGGCCTGAACTGTTGAAAAAAGAAAAGCCAGTGAAAGGCCAGTAAATGAATGAGTGAATGATGGGGGAATTTTCCACAATGAATGAGGCTAAGGAGAAACGAACCCTACTACAGTAAGTGGTCCTTATTTAGATCCTGGAAAGTAGAACCGATAAAGGAGACATTTTAGAATAATCGAGGAAATTTGAACAGAGATTTCAAATTTGAGGGTATTACTGTATCATGTGAATTTCCTTGTGAGTGGTAGTCTCATGGTATTGCTCTTGGGAAGATACTGTGCTTATGAAATAACATGCCTGTTTTCAGGTGCTACATGCTAAATGCGGAGTACTAAATACTAACACAAGCTGGAGTACAGCTGAAAGGGAGCAAGAAATAATGGGAAGATAAAAGGAAACAGCAAATATAGCAAGACGTTAACACTTGGTGAATCTAGGTGGAGTGTATGATATTCATTGTACTATGCTTTGAACACTTTTTCTGGTTTAACTTTTAAAAAATAAACAATCGAGGAAAAATAAATCAGATGGAAAAACGCTTTTTTTCTAAGCATGTTTCTATTCTGTGGAATATCAAAAGACGATTTCACATCATATGCATTCAAGTAGTAAGTAACAACTTTCCCTTAGAGATTGCGTTCAGATTGGTCCCATCCTAAATTGCATGAGTGAATGTTTATATTCTAATGTTTCCGCTTCATCTCCTTAATCCTTAACCTCTGCTTTCAAACACAGCAACACCCTGTTCAATCTTAAGTGCTCACTTCTAGTTAAGGATGGAAACTAGGTGATAGAATTTCCCTAAAATGAAGAGCCTTCATTTCTTGTCATAACTCTGAAGAGGTTTTACATTTTCAGGGAGACTATAGAAAAGATTTTAAAAAAGACTTTAAATTGGGAACATATTTTTGAGAGGGTCCAGCTCTTTTCAGTGTGCCTTTCAACAAAACACCCATACTAGGAGACTTTTGCATTGATTTAAGTACACCTGTCTCTTTAATTCATATTATTTCTTACCCTATAGGGGCAATTAAATGTGACTAGCTTAGTAGTTTGCACTTCAGAAAATCATGAGGTTTTTTCTTGACAATTTATAGTCACAGTGTCTTGTTTCCCTGTCGCAAAGAGTCGGACACGACTGAGCAACTGATCTGATCTGATCTGATTTCTTTATGGCTTTTCCTTGAATATACTCATCACTTCTCCAAATGGTAAAATGTATGACTATACAGCTTCCCAGGTAGCACTAGTGGTAAAGAACCCACTTGCCTATGCAGGAGGTGAGAGAGACGCAGGTCCAATCCTTGGGTCAGGAAGATCCCCTGGAGAAGGGCATGGCAACCCCCTCAGTTTTCTTGCCTGGAGAATCCCATGGACAGGGGAGCCTGGCAGGCTATGGTCCATAGGGTTGCAAAGAGTAGTCATGACTGAAGTGACTTAGTATAGCACATGACTAAGCAAAGAACTGACTCATTTAAAAAGACCCTGATGCTTGGAAAGATGGAAGGCGGGAGAAGAAGGGGACAACAGAGGATGAGATGGTTGGATGGCATCACCGACTCAGTGGACGTGAGTTTGGGAGTTGGTGATGGCAGGGAAGCCTGGTGTGCTTCAGTCCATGAGGTCACGAAGAGTCAGACACGACTGAGTGACTAAACTGAACTGAACTGAACTGACAAGTACGCCTGAATAACTCCTGACCAGGACCAAATTCATGTGTGTGGGAGAAGTAGTCGATCCTTTTGTAATTAGTGACCACTGGCCCGGTCAGTGAGATGAAGTAGCAGCAGAGAGACTTTTTCCCTTTTACCATCTTCTGAGGATCAATTCTGATCATCTTCCTTGTGAGAAGTCAGATCAAATGCAAAACATCATTACTCTAGGACATTGTTTTTGTTTTAGTAAATCTGAGTTTCCTTTCTTGTAAATAACATACAGTCCCAAATTATTGCTGGGCACGGGGAGAAAGTCTCTACTAGTTTCTCTTTTAGTTTTTGTCATTGTGTTCAGGACAGTGCCTAACTCAAAATAGAATGTCCATCCAAGCTAGTGAAGCTGTGTGGTCACCAATGTGATCAAAGTTTTCTGGAGACTGAGATTCATATGATCTTTGTTTTTATGATTCCTCTTAAGAAAAATAATAAAGCTATGGATGGGAAATCAGATACAAATATACATATTTATGTAGGATGGGAAAGAAAAAAGTGAAAGTGACTGTGTTAGTTGTTCAGTTGTGTCCGACTCTTTGAGACCCCATGGACTGTATCCCCCCCACCCCAGTTCCTCTGTCCATGGAATTCTCCAGGTAAGAATACTGGAGTGGGTTGCCATTCCCTTCTCCAGGGGATCTTCCTGACCCAGGGATCAAACCCACTTCTCCTGCACTCCAGGCAGATTCTTTGCCGTCTGAGCCGGTAGTGGGAAACAAGTGATGTCTAAGTATAACTTTTAAGAGCTAATTAGTACCAGCAATGAGAAAATATCCTGAAAATAATGTATATATCTTTCAAAATACTATTTTTTTCATCAACTGCCTAATGCATGTTCTTTGGCTGTAATCTCTTAATCGCCTATCCATGAAACATCAACTCTGGAGTATTTTCTACAAAGACAATAGAAAGTTGATTCCTTGAACTTTCCTCAAATACTGTTGATCTAAATTGATAGAATTAAATTTCTCAGAAATTTTCTGCTTCCACAACTTGTTTCTGGTCATGTCTGGAACTTGGAAAAACCTCTACAAAGTTTATTTTATGTGTGAATTGTAAGATTTTAGGTCATTGCTGAGTACAGTTTGGATAGGAGAGAACTTCTGTTTTGACTGAGACTTAATAAAATCTAACCCTTCCGGAGAAGGCAGTGGCAACCCACTCCAGTACTCTTGCCTGGAAAATCCCATGGCAGGAGTAGTCTGGTAGGCTGCCGTCTATGGGGTCACTAAGAGTCAGACATGACTGAACGACTTCACTTTCACTTTTCACTTTTATGCACTGGAGAAGGAAATGGCAACCCACTCCAGTGTTCTTGCCTGGAGAATCCCAGGGATGGGGGAGCCTGGTGGGCTGCCATCTATGGGGTCGCACAGAGTCGGACACGACTGAAGCGACTTAGCAGCAGCAGCAGCAGCAACCCTTCACTCACAGTTCTACCTGTCTGATCATTAGTCCACGGACTAATCTGTTTCCAGGTCTCTCAAACTTCATTTCTCCCTCCGTACCCACCTGGTTCCGGACTGGGAATTGTGGGTGCCCTTGTGGACACGCTTGGTGAACAGTTTTAGGAAATGATGGGAGCTTTTCTGGAAGCGATCCCAGGCAGCATAGCTGGTGGTGACTGACCGGGCTAGGAGCTGACCATAAACCATGGAAGTCTGCTCCCCTAACCTGACACCTTCCACGGCTGCTCTAAGACCTTCTGCCAGGAGGGCAGGTATGATGCAAGGGACGCTGCAGGAGAAAACAATGGTAGTCTTAACTGATTATAATACAAATATCTTATTTTTGCAGATTTTTTAAAAGCACATCACCAGATGTCCATAGTATTACTACGGATTCGTCTTCATTATTGCCATGGTAAATCCATCTCTGGCCATCTCTGCATTACAAAGTGGTCTTTCCCTAAGTCTTCAGTGAAATCTGTTGAGCAGGGACTTCCCTGGTGGTCCAGTGGTGAAGCTTTTCCCTTCCGATGCAACCTGCAATGCAGGTTGGAACCCTGGTCAGGAAGCTGAGATCCTATATGCTTCTTGGCAAAAAAAACCAAAACATAAAACAGAAACTATATTGTAACAAGTTCAATAAGGACTCTATAAATGGTACACACACACACACACGCAAAATCTGCTGAGCAGCCAAGGATTCAGGGACACTGCGTGGCCCTTCTCCAGCCACCCCCATGCCATGCATGAATGAATAAAAATAAGAGGAAAATATACTTTGGCTACTCTGTCACTGCATCCTTCCCTACATTTGTGCACATAGTGGGTACATAGTGGTTAAGGGGCCTAACGGAATATTGTTCAGAAGCTTCTAACTACAGAATCACTTAGGTACCTAAAATTGTACAGAAAAATATTTCAAGGAACATTTTCAAAAGTAATAAAATTTACCGTCCAGCTGAAAAGTAAGTAGAAGGCATTAATTATGATCTCAAAGGAAAATGGGAGGAATTAAAAACGATGCCCACAAAGGCAGAACCATGTGCTAACAGTACCACAAAGTTCAAGAGAAGTATTTTGTCAAACATAAGGGTAAATAACACTCTGTGCATTTCCCTCCTCCTAGGGGAGAAGTTTGGAGAAGGCAATGGCACCCCACTCCAGTACTCTTGCCTGGAAAACCCCATGGGGCGAGGAGCCTGGTGGGCTGCAGTCCATGGGGTCACTAAGAGTTGGACACGACTGAGCGACTTCACTTTCACTCTCATGCATTGGAGAAGGAAATGGCAACCCACTGCAGTGTTCTTGCCTAGAGAATCCCAGGGACGGGGGAGCCTGGTGGGCTGCCATCTATGGGGTCGCACAGAGTCGGACACGACTGAAGCAACTTAGCAGCAGCAGCAGCAGGGGAGAAGTTATTTGTGTAGAGTCAAAAATCAGATAGGATCTTTTCTGTATGAAGGAAGTGGCTGGTGGCTGTCTGCTGGAGTATGAAAAACAAGTAGAAGCAGTTGGATGCAACCTGAAAAAAATTAAGTGACAAAACTCCAAGTGGGGAACAAATTCCCCTCCTCTTGAAATTGGGGGAGATAATAAATTAAGTAGCTAAGAAATCATAATTGCCAACATAAAAGGAGATGAATCATCTGCTAATATAGGCAATGAAAAGATTCTCACCTTTCACAATACATTCAATATAGTTTTCTTCTTTACTTGTGTATTTACGAATGACTGACACACGAGTCTCCTGAAGCACAACACAGAGAGACTGACAAATACCAGCATTTTGCTTGAAATCAGTACAGTCTGATAAATGAGCCCTTTTTGAGTTTTTTAAAATGCAGGGAGCGTGTGTGTGCGCGTGTGAGTGAGAGAGAGATAGAGGCATAGAGAGACAGACAGACAGCTTTCATACCAATAAACTGAAAATCCAAAAACTTAGGCTTTATTTCTACTTAGTTCTTTCATTTTAGGGAAATTGCTTACACCAAGCCTCAGTTTTCTCATCTGTATTATGAGGATTGGCTCAGACATGTATGACTGCTTTAAGTTACAACATTCTATGAGTTTATCTGTGTCTCAGCAAATATTAATACTCTTTCATTCATAGAAATGGATGAAATAGAATTTAGGCTACTGAAAATGATTTAAAAAAATGAATTAAATACTGTAAATCAATAATACTTTATTAAAATAAATTAAAACCTTTTTTAAAATAGATTAAGAGGACTGCTGTAGTAGCTGCAGTACCCAGTTGGTGCCCTCATCTCCCCCTCTGCCTCCCTCTCTCCTCGCTCACAGGAGATGACCTTACTGCCACAACAATGAGAAAGTGAGACAGTCAAGCTCCATCCTCTTACCCCCGAAACTGCAGAAGCTGCATGCACCCTTTTTTCTTCTTTCCTCTTTTAATGCATAAAGTGGCCCTTCTCGGATGAAAAGCAGCCCCTTTACCCCAGCTTGTAGCCCCTGCTCACTCACCTGCTCAAGGAATCCAAGGCTTATGGAAATAGCCTCCTCCCCCAGCTTCCCCGAAGCCACGTTCTCCCAGAATGTAACCTACAAACTGTCCTCTCTCTCCCCTTAACTTCTCTCCGGGGCCCCCTTCTCCCTCCAACCTGTCACTGTTGGTCAAAGGTCCAGTTCTATTTTTTTTCCAACCCCCCATATTCAGGAGGTTTCATACATTCTCCTAGCTTTGCCTCCCATCTATTTGCTGACAAATCTCAAATTTATATGCGTGGACTTACCCTAGCTCCAGCTTGTGTAAGAAACCAGCTGTATGAGGATTACTTGCCTGCTTCTCAGATACTCAACTTTAGGTCCTGTAAACTTGAACTCAGAACCCCTTGCTACCTGTCAGTGTGGACACAGCACACTCTATTCCTTCTCTGTGGCCTCCAAGCTCCCAGGAGCTGAGTGAGGAACCTGGGCACCAGGCTTCGGCCTTCATTCCCTGTCTGTCTCCCCACAAGTTTCAAGCCAGTGAGGCCTGTTCTCTCTCCCTCTAGGTCAGGCAGCTTTCCCTTCATTCCCACTGCTGCTGCTGCTGCTCAGTCACTTCAGTCGTGTCCGACTCTGTGTGACCCCATAGACGGCAGCCCACTAGGCTCCACCATCTCTGGGATTCTCCAGGCAAGAACAATGGAGTGGGTTGCCATTTCCTTCTCCAATGCATGAAAGTGAAAAGCTAAAGTGAAGTTGCCCAGTCATGTCCTACTCTAGCGACCCCATGGACTGCAGCCCACCAGTCTCCACCATCCATGGGATTTTCCAGGCAAGAGTACTGGAGTAGGGTGCCATTGCCTTCTCCCTCATTCCGACTACAGGCATCTAATCCACACTACTACATCTTCTTGGGGGGAACCCATACTCCCACCTTTATCCTTTTATAACCAATTACCCTCCCCGAATCCCAAGTATAAGATAAGGATGTCACTGTTATAAAAGTGACATAAAGATATCAATTATTCAAAGAATACCAGAAGATGCCAACAGCATGGTAACACCTCTCCTCAAAACCCACCATTTGGAAATATGAGATGAATATTATCGTAAATACCTTGATACATGTCTTCAGTTGGGTGAAAAGACAGCAGAGATTGTTTTATAAAAAGAGGCACACTGTTCAAGAGGATCATATGTTTCTATTTCTAGATTGTTAAAATATTAAATGATGAGTCATAATTTTTGGATTGTCTGTTTTAAACATTGTCCACTGACTTCCAGCCACTGCAAATGAGGCCTTAGCTCACTTCCACTTCCCCAAATTCCCCTCATTCCCTCGTGACACAGTAATTATTTCCATTACTTTTAGTTTCTCCTCTAGTTACATTGACATCCCCAGCACCGTGCATTTTCCCTTTCTTTCTGTTCTATTGTGCATCCTCAGGTGTGTCTGACCCTGGGACGCTATTGACTGCAGCCCTCCAGGCTCCTCTGAGAAAGTCCATGAGATTTTCCAGGCAAGAATACTGGATTGGGTTGCCATTTCCTCCTCCAGGGAATCTTACCAACCCAGGGATTGACTCATGTCTCCTGCACTGGCAGGCAGATTCTTAACCACTGAGCCATCTGGCAATGGTATTGTTCAGTTGTTCAGTCATATCTGATTTTTTGTGACTCCATGGACTGCAGTGCGCCAGGCTTTTCTGTCCTTCACCATCTCCTGGAATTTGGTCAAACTCATGCCCATTGAGTCAGTGATGCCATCCAACCATCTCACCCTCTGGCATCCCCTTATTTTCCTGTCTTCAATCTTTCTCAGCATCAGGGTCTTTTCCAATGAGTCAGCTCTTCACATCAGGTGGCCAAAGAACTGTAGCTTCAACTTCAGCATCAGTCCTTCCAATGCAATTCCCTTTAGGATTGACTGGTTTGATCTCCTTGCTGTCTGAGGGGCTCTCAAAAGTCTTCTCCAGCACCACAGTTCGAAAGCATCAGTTCTTTGGTGCTCAGCCTTTTTTATTGTCCAGCTCTCACATCTGTACAAGACTACTGGAAAAAATCATAGCTTTGACTATACAGACCTTTGTAGGCAAAGTAATGTCTCTGCTTTTTAATATGCTGTCTAGATTTTCCATTGCTTTTCTTCCAAGGAGCAAGTGTCTTTTAATTTCATGGCTGGAGTCACCATCTGCAGAGATTTTGGAGCCCAAGAAAATAAAGTCTGTCACCATGTCCATTGTTCACCCATCTATTTGCCATGAAGTGATGGACCTTAGTTTTATCATCAAAACAAAGTGATGATCTAGTTTTCTGAATGTTGAGCCTTAAGCCAGCTTTTTCACTCTCCTCTTTCACCTTCATCAATAGGCTCTTTAATTCCTCTTCACTTTCTGCCTTAAGGGTTGTGTCATCTGCATATCTCAGGTTATTGATATTTCTCCCCACAATCTTGAAGCAACAGAGTACCTGTACTCTGTCCCATCAGTGACACTCTATCCTCACTTGTTACCTGTAATGTGGGGCCCTCCATTCCTCTCCCTTCAGTCTTTTACTTTTGTAAACTTTGTTTCTACTTTTATATCAGCAAGATTGAAAAAAATTGCCTGATATTCTATGGCCATGGTGAAATTTGCCATGTTTTGACTTTGTTTAGCTCTTTAAAGTTGAAAAATCAACAACAAGCATTACTTTCAGTTCAGTTCAGTTCAGTTGTTCAGTCGTGTCCAGCTCTTTGCGACCCCATGAATCACAGCACGCCAGGCCTCCCTGTCCATCACCAGCTCCCAGAGTTCACTCAAACTCACGTCCATCGAGTCGGTGATGCCATCCAGCCATCTCATCCTCTGTCGTCCCCTTCTCCTCCTGCCCCCAATCCCTCCCAGCATCAGAGTCTTTTCCAGTGAGTCAACTCTTTGCATGAGGTGGCCAAAGTACTGGAGTTTCAGCTTTATCATCATTCCTGCCAAATAACACCCAGGACTGATCGCCTTTAGAATGGACTGGTTGGATCTCCTTGCAGTCCAAGGGATTCTCAAGAGTCTTCTCCAACACCACAGTTCAAAAGCATCAATTCTTCGGCACTCAGCTTTCTTCACAGTCCAACTGTCACATCCATACATGACCACTGGAAAAACCATAGCCTTGACTAGACGGACCTTTGTTGGCAAAGTAATGTCTCTGCTTTTGAATATGCTATCTAGGTTGGTTATAACTTTCCTTCCAAGGAGTAAGCGTCTTTTAATTTCATGGCTGCAATCACCATCTGCAGTGATTTTGGAGCCAAAAAGATAAAGTCTGACACTGTTTCCACTGTTTCCCCATCTATTTCCCATGAAGTGATGGGACCAGATGCCATGATCTTAGTTTTCTGAATGTTGAGCTGTAAGCCAACTTTTTCACTCTCCTCTTTCACTTTCATCAAGAGGCTCTTTAGTTCCTCTTCATTTTCTGCCATAAGGGTGGTGTCATCTGCATATCTGAGATTATTCATATTTCTCCCAGCAATCTTGATTCCAGCTTGTGCTTCTTCCAGCCCAGCGTTTCTCATGATGTACTCTGCATACAAGTTAAATAAGCAGGGTGACAATATACAGCCTTGATGTTTACACGATCATAATTGTGTCAAGTGCCTACACCTTCCAATTTCTAATTGCCTTTCTTCTTTTTCTTTACCCAATCCTTAGGTTTGTTCTTCTGAGGATACTAAAGTGCATGTAATATCTCCCTTTTGATTTCGTCCCTTTTTCTAGGGCCCACTTGGGAACAGAGGTTACTGCCCCAGCAGCCATCTGAGGGCGTCTCCTCATTCCTATCCCAGGTTAGAATCATGCTTCTTGCATCTTTTCTCATTTTCTGGGCCATTCTAAGGAATCTTGTGGAAAGGGATGCATGGCAGATAAACCTTTTGAGTCCTTAGACATTTGAAGATATTTTTATTCTTTCAACATAATTAATAATTTGGGTAGGTTAGGACTTTTAAACTCAACATCAGTTGTCTTCAGAATTTTGAAGGCTGTGCTCCATGCATGACAGCAGTCAGTGTTGCTGTCTTTTCTCTCTGAAAACTCCTAGGATTTTCTCTTTAATCTTGTTATCAAATTTCTCAATATTATGTTTAGGGATGGATGTTATTTCACTTGTGCTGGCTGTTTCCTGGGTCCTGTCAATCTGAACACCTACACCTATACTCAGCCATGGGGTATTCCTGTCCATTACTGCTTTGATTTATTTTTCTCTCTGCTTTCACTGTTTTCAATAGTCATATATTAATTTTTAAGTGTTCTTTTTGCTGTTTCAGTGTTTCTTTTTCCTAGATCTTATTTTTGCTATATGCATACAAAGTCTTCCCTTCAAATTTCTACCTTAATGACTAGAATATATAAAAAGTTCTATTTTTAAAATTACATTTGCTTTTCTTAGGTGTTTTATCACAATTATTTTGGTTTTATTCTTTATTTTTCTCAAAAATGTAAGATAACTCATAGTTGTTCATTGCTTTAGAATAATGGAAAACTGGAGTGGAAATTATGTGTAAGTAGTGGAGAAGGCAATGGCACCCCACTCCAGTACTCTTGCCTGGAAAATCCCATGGACGGAGGAGCCTGGTGGGCTGCAGTCCATGGGGTCGCTAGGAGTTGGACACGACTTCACTTTCACTTTTCACTTTCATGCATTGGAGAAGGAAATGGCAACCCACTCCAGTGTTCTTGCCTGGAGAATCCCAGGGACGGGGAGCCTGGTGGGCTGCCGTCTATGGGGTCACACAGAGTTGGACACGACTGAAGCGACTTAGCAGCAGCAGCAGCAGCAGCAGTCTCAAGAGAGAAATGGGTGGTGATTTGGCCCTTAAGCTGAAGACTCCTTAATTGAGAAGATAGAATAGATTTTATCCAAGTGTGGACGTCTCACTTTGGACTTCACAGGTTATTTAAATTATTTGCAAAAGAATTGTCTTGTTTAGTTTTGATCTGTTTTGGGGGCTGAAAGTAGGGAGGGACATGGGGTGGCTGCTCTATCTTTACATAGTTGATTTACAATGTTGTGTTAATTTCTGCTGCACAGCAAAGTGATTCGGTTACACACACACATATATTTTTTCTTTTTCATATTTTTTCCATTATGGTTTTTTACAGGATATTTAGTGTAATTCCCTGTGCTATAAAATAGGGCCTTGTTTTTTATCCATCCTATATGTAATAGTTTTGCTATTGTTGTTGTCCAGTTGCTAAGTCGTATCTGACTCTTTTGTGACCCCATGGACTATATAGCCCACAAGGCTCTTCTGTCCATTGGATTTCCCAGGCAAGAGTATTGAGTGTATTGCCATTTCCTTCTCAAGGGGATCTTCCTGACCCAGGGATCGAACCTGCATCTCCTATACTGCAGGCAGATCCTTTACCTCTGAGCCACCAGGAAAGCCCATATAATAGTTTGCATCTGCTAATTCCAAACTCTTAATCTACCCTTCCTCAACACCCACCTTTTTGGCAATGACAAGTCTGTTCTCTGTCTGTGATTCTGCTTCTGTTTTGTAGGTAAGTTCATTTGTATCATATTTTAGAGTCCACATATCAGTGATTTCATTTGTCTTTCTCTTCCTGACTTCACTCAATATGATAATCTCTAGGTTCATCAGTATTGCTGAAATGGCATTATTTTATTTTTTATGGCTGAATAATATTTTCTTTATCCATTCTTCTGTCAATGGACACTTGTGTTTTGGCTGCTGTAAATAGTGCTACCTGAACATTGGGGTACATGTGTCTTTTTGAATTGTAGTTCTGACCAGGTATATATTCAGGAGTGGAAGTCCCTTGATTTTTTAAAATGTTTTTATTATCACTTGAATCCAGTCTTGGAAGAGAGATTTGACCAACTCTTGTGCTCAATCTGTCATCTTGAATCACCACCAGAATCTACATTCTCCTTTTAATAAAAAAAATAATTATCTTTACTTTACTTGATGTTAAGGAAAGACACCAAAGCTAAGCATTTAGTTTTATGACACATGATGCTTTGTAACCATAGAACTCACTGTTGTTCTTAGTTGTATATTTAAATATTAATCACCTCCCCCTCCCCCAACCCACACACACAGACACACACACATCTTCACTCCCAAGTTCTACATTTTGATTCTCCTCTTACTGGATGGATTTTATTTCAAGGAGTTAGTAAGTGCAGTATCCCCTTCATTCTTTCATGCTAGAGCAGGCCATGGTGTCTACTGCCTTTGAACCTGAAGAACCACTTGGCAGGTTATAGAAAGCATGGATCACACGTCATGGCTTCATGATGCTGTGGAATTCAACGTGCTGGAATACCACTGACCGCAGGTCTCTCGTCAGCTCTTGGTTGGCTATAGTCTACCACTGAGTCATTTTTTTGCCCCTCCAGAAAGCTGGTGCATGCTGTAACCATCATATTCTTTCATATTTAGAATATCTGTTTGTGGTCTTTATACTTGAAGGGACTCTTGATTGGACACAGTATTTTTTATCACATTATTTTCCTTTAGAATTTGGTAGGTGTTGCTCCCAATGCCTGCTTTTTGGAATGCTACTCTGGAGAAGACTGAGGCCAATCTGCTTTTGTTCTTAATTTTAAGACATAACATCTATGTCTGGATGCCTGAAGAATTTTTTCTCATCCTCAAAACTGAATAACAAGAAGCATATGATTTTTAATGGAGAGTGTTGAATGTATTTGT
The DNA here is from genome assembly GCF_032452875.1 of Bos javanicus. NCBI lineage: Eukaryota > Metazoa > Chordata > Mammalia > Artiodactyla > Bovidae > Bos > Bos javanicus. Next base: position 10,441,258 of record NC_083876.1, read on the forward strand.
TTTGGAATATGATATGAAATTTTGAATTGTAGAGTCTCCTATTCTCATATTTTAGGATTCTTTTTCTTTTTTTCCCCTAATTTCTATCGGAACACTTGTTCTGATTCATGTGTTGAGTTCAATTCACAGACAAATCATCCTGTGTAATGTCATCTTTTTCATTCCTCCATAGCCATTATCTTCTCTCTACTTCCATTAACCTTTTAATCTTTTTCCTTTGATTTTACTGTGCTTATCTCAAGACTTTCTCTGTGTATTTTTAGCCACGTCCATTCGATTCCTTTCTATATTTAATTTGTTCATTAGTTCTGTAATGGTGTTATTTGAATTTCAATTTGTATCCTTATATTTTCAATTTCCATTTTTATTTCATTCTTTGTTATCATCTTACATTTAGGCTCTTATTGTATTCAATTTACGTCCTCAATAAGCTTTTCTATAGTATGAAACACTGGTGGGATGCTTCCCTGTGTTCTTTAGACTCTGGTTGCTGTAGAGTTTCTTTCATACTTGTTTTGTTCTGATTGCATAGTCCTCCTGTTGTTATTTTTCATCATGTTCGTATTTCCATTGAGTCCCGTATCTAGACTTTGTATTTGTTAGTCTGGGAGATTTCTCCTTAAAATTTTCCTTAAATTCTCCTTAAAATTCCCCCTTCCCACATTCTCTGAGTTTGAGAACATTTCCCAACAAGTTTTAGCTTGAGAATTGGTGATGGAATTCTACCCACTTCTCAGTGGCCTGAGGATTTTGGTGTGTGTGGTAGAGGTAGGGAGTGAACTAGCTGGACCTGGGTACAGCCTAGCTGTTAAAATATTCCATTTTCTTACCAGCATTTTCTACTTGATCTATATGTTTCTAATTGAAGGGTTTGACATTTCTTACTATAGTTCTGGATTTGTCAGATGTACTTTGTAATCCTGTCAGCTTGCTCTGTCTAATGTAATATTAGGTGCTTAATTGTTTTATTATATTTTTTGTAATTCATCTTACTATAAATCTACTTAGGTTTTCAAAACTTAATGTTCAGATTTTCTCTTTGGCGTTAGGTGTAGCTCTTAAAATTAGCATGTAGCTGAATTTGTATTATTGTTGTTCCTTCTGATAGTCTCTGTCTTTTAACAGAAGGATTTTATTTATTTACATTCATTCTGACATCTTATACCTTTGGGCTTATTTCTACTACCTCCTTGTTTTTCTGCTTACCATCCATTTTCTCTTTTTTCCTCTACTATCCTACCTTCTGTTGGATGATAAAGGGTTCTTTATTTTTCTTTTTTCTCCCCTCCTTCCATCCTCTTCTTCCCCCTCCAAATCTTATTTCCTCCTCCTTTTGACTCGTATAGGACTTGGAAGATATCAAGATTAATTCTATATCTATATTGGTTACTTACGGTTTGCCTTTTCCCCTCTTTTATGTATAGCAAATATATACAGAAATGAGCATGTGTACATGCACAGTGTCTTTCAATGAGTTCTCACAAAGTAAACACACCTGTGTGACGACAGGGCCGATCAAGAAGTAGAACATCCCCAGCACCAAAGGCCCCTGTCACGTTTCCCCTCAGTCTCTCCCCTGCCCTGCCCAAGGTTAGGTACTGTGTGTCTTTCTTACCATAGACTAGCTTTGCCTGTTTTGAACTTTATGTGAGGGAATAATAAAAATATGAACTCTGTATGCATGATGCCTCTGCCCAATGCCATGCTGCTCAGCTCATCTGTACCCCTGAGTGAACCACCGACTCACTCACCTCACTGCTGTGAGCATCCGCGTCCTAAACACACCACCGTTTAGATATCCACCTTACAAGTGATCATGACTAATGCTGTTTTGAACATGTTTCTTTCACTCACATTTGTGTTGGGTAAACCGGTAGGAGTGAAATACTGGAACTGCTGGGTTTATAGGCTAGATGTGTGTTCAGTTTTAGTAGTTTTAGCCAAACGGCTTTCTGAAGTGGCTGCACCATATGTATTTGTGTTCCCATTCATAGTGCGCGGATTCGTGTTCCATCTTCAATCACCAGATGAATAATGGTGTTGGGTACTTCATATGCTTATTATCCACTTATCTATTCTCTTTCAGGAGTTATCTGTTCAGCGTTCAACTTTTTGCCCACTTTTTATGGGCTATTTTGTATTACTTCACAAGAACACTTTACATATTCATATTTAGGATAATAATCTTTTGTCAGATAAAATATTAAAAGTACCTTCTCCAGTTTTTTACTTTCCCTTTCACTCTTTTACCAGGTTCTTCTGAAAAACAGAGGCTCTTAATTTTAATTATGTTTCATTTATTAATTAAAAAGTTATTTTCCTATCCTAAGGTTATGAAGATATTCTCTGTTATATTTTTGATATTTTTTGATTTTACCTTTCATGAGAAATATATCTACTTTCTAATATGAAATTGATTTTTGTATGTTATGTGAAGTAGGATATCAAGATTATTTTTGCCATATGGATAAAGCAATTGACCCAGTATCCTTATTAAAAAAAAAAAAAAAAAAAAACAGTCTGTTCTCATCTGTCTTACGTATGTGCTTAATCACTTAGTCATGTCCGACTCTTTGCAGTCCCATGGACTGTAGCCCACCAGGCTCCTCTGTCCACAGGGATTCTCCAGGAAAGAATACTGGAGTGGGTTGCCATGCTGTCCTCCAGGAGATCTTCCCAAACCAGGGATCAAACCCAGGTCTCCCACATGGCAGTTAGATTCTTTATTGTCTGAGCCACCAGGGAAGTCCAAGAATATTGGAGTGGGTAGCCTATCCCTTCTCCAGGGGAACTTCCTGGCCCAGGAATTGAACCAGGGTCTCCTGCATTGCAGATGGCTTCTTTACCAGCTGAGCAACCAGGGAAGAACCATTTTATCTTATATTTTATCACAAAACAAATAGTCAAACATGTTTCTATTTTATTCCATGAGTCTATTCTTGTGCTAATACCACATTGACTTAGGTATTGTAGCTTTGCCAATGTGTCTTGATAGCTCTGAGCAAGTTCTTCAATTTTTATTCTTCAAAACTGTCGTTGTTGGCCTTAGCCTTTACATTTCCATGTATAGATAAATTATGTTCTATTTGTTAATTTCCATTAAATAGTAGCTTAAAGTTTTCAACATACAAGTTATAAATTAATGCATAAAATTAACCATAAGTAAACTAAAAATATCCGAAGTTATCTAGAATTGTTATCCTCCTCTCAAATCCAAGAACCCAAGTATAATATATGTCAATTGTAGGTTGAATATCTGTGTTCCAGAATCTTGCTTTTGTTGCCTAATAATGATATTAATTATGATGAATATATTTCCCTATTATTTTATGGCATCTATTGTTGCTGGGGAGAAACCTGCTTGGTTTAATTACCATTTTTTGCTGGTAATCTGTCTTTTTCTGTCTTCATCCAGTTTTACTGTGATGAGTCTAAGTTTGAATATATTTTAATAGCTCCTTCTTGGTTCTTATAGTTCACTTTCAATTTGAGGACACATGTCGTTTTTCTACTTTGGAAAATTCACATCTCTTTTCTTCTTCAAGTTTTTCTTCTTTGTGATTCTCTATTTTTTCACCCTGGCAGTTTTGTTTTTCTGCTTGCCCTAGATATTTTTAACGCTTGGGTGACCTTATAATTTATTGCCCAAACTGGGACATATTTGGGAGTTAAAAGGAATACCACTAATAATGCCAGGACACAGATGTAAATTGGAACCTTCCCAGGGTTCCCTGGTGGCTCAGACGGTAAAGAATTGGCCTCCAATGCAGGAGACTGCCGGGGACCAGCCCCGGCTGATCCAGGGTATTCGAAGGAGAGACGGCGTAGGCGAAGATCAGGAAACAATTACTTAATTAAATGTTAATTAAGGATATAAAGAGTAATAGAATGAGGATAGCTCAGTAAAATTCAGTGAAGAAAAGAGGCTGAAATAAGGATAGCTCAGTGAGGAAATTCAGTGGAGAAAAGAGGCTGAATAATTCAGCCAGAAGGTAAGAGAAAGAATGACATGGTGAGACCAAGTTTCGGTGAACAAGGCCCCCACTTTATTTTCCAAAGTAGTTTTTATACCTTAAGTTATGCATAGAGGATAGTGGGGGAAGGGGTAGAGTCTTGCAGCAAGCCAGGCTTTCTTCCTGCAAACTTATCATATGCAAAAGCTTAGGTGATTTGCATCATCTTCTGGCCCGGAGGCCTGTTAACATTTTAAGACCTTTTCTTCAGAAAACTTATTTTTCTCTAAAGGTGATTGGTCAGGAGCCACCCTCCAAAAGCATTAGATAAAGTTGCATTCCTACAGCGCAAAGGTGTGGTGGGCTATAACAAGAAAAAGAATTAACTCAAGGGTCCCAGGTTACAAACATTAAAGCTACTACTTACACCAATTCTATTAATCAATACACTGCCAGGGACACAGCAGGTAAGGGATATGGAAACTTAGCAGCAAACATTGGCCCAACAAGTGAAAATCCCTTCACCAATACAATTTCTAATCAATCTTTTAACTACTCAAAAGAATCTGTGTTTAGACAGTTTAGAACATCTCCTGCCTCTCACAGTTGGGAGGCTCTGAACAATCACATGTGGCCGGAAAAACCTATTCAGGCAAGCTAGAAGATTTCCAAAGGAGTTTGTAGGTTAAACACTGTCACACCCAGGAATTATTAACTGGAGCTGTAAGCTAACTCTTTTTCAGAGAGGTAGTGGGGGACAGCTCCCCGTAAAGTCAGAGGTGTAGGTGAAAGCACAAAGCAGAAAGTAGGCAGACTCTGGTTTTGGGGGTATATGCTCGAGAATTTCCAGGGGGACTCCTGAAGCTCGATCTCCTTCCTCATGACCTTTGTCATGGGCGGAGTTCCTCACTGGCTCCCGGCAGTGATAGAATTCCAGTTGAGCTATTCCAGATCCTGAAAGATGATGCTGTGAAAAGTGCTGCACTCAATATGCAATATGCCGGCTCCCGGCAGGAGACCTGGTTCAATCCCTAGGTGGAGAAGATGCCCTGGAGAAGGGAATCCACTTCAATATTCTTGCCTGGAGAATCCCATGGGCAGAGAAACCTGGTGGGCTATAGCCCATTGGGTCGAAACAAGCTGGATAGGACTAAGTGACTAACACTTTCATTTTCACAGGCATGCTAGGGTGTATAATCTCCCTACATAACATTCTCTCACGACATTGTACAGGAGACAGGGATCAAGACCATCCCCCAGAAAAAGAAATGCAAAAAAGCAAAATGGCTGCCTAAGGGGTCCTTAAAAATAGCTGTGAAAAGAAGAGAAGCAAAAAGCAAAGGAGAAAAGAAAGATATAAACATCTGAATGCAGAGTTCCAAAGAATAACAAGGAGAAATAAGAAAGCCTTCCTCAGTGATCAATGCTAAGAAATAGAGGAAAACAATAGAATAGGAAAGACTAGAGATCTCTTCAAGAAAATTAGAGATACCAAGGGAATATTTCATGCAAAGATGGACTTAATAAAGGATAGAAATGGTAGGGACCCAACAGAAGCAGAAGGTATTAAGAAGAGGTGGCAAGAATACACAGAAGAACTGTACCAAAAAGATCTTCATGACCCAGATAATCATGATGGTGTGATCACTCACCTAGAGCCAGACATCCTGGAAAGTGAAGTCAAGTGGGCCTTAGAAAGCATCACTATGAACAAAGCTAGTGGAGGTGATGGAATTCCAGTTGAGCTATTTCAAATCCTAAAAGATGATGCTGTGAATGTGCTGCACTCAATATGTCAGAAAATTTGGAAAACTCAGCAGTGGCCACAGGACTGGAAAAGGTCAGTTTTCATTCCAATCCCAAAGAAAGGCAATGCCAAAGAATGCTCAAACTACCACACAATTGCACTCATCTCACACGTTAGTAAAGCAGTGCTCAAAATTCTCCAAGCCAGGCTTCAGCAATATGTGAACCGTGAACTTTCAGATGTTCAAGCTGGTTTTAGAAAAGGCAGAGGAACCAGAGATCAAATTGCCAACATCTGCTGGATCATGGAAAAAGCAAGAGAGTTCCAGTAAAACATCTATTTCTGCTTTATTGACTATGCCAAAGCCTTTGACTGTGTGGATCACAATAAAACGTGGAAAATTCTGAAAGAGATGGGAATCCCAGAACTCCTGACCTGCCTCTTGAGAAACCTGTATGCAGGTCAGGAAGCAACAGTTAGAACTGGACATGGAACAACGGACTGGTTCCAAATAGGAAAAAGAGTACATCAAGGCTGTATATTGTCACCCTGCTTATTTAACTTATATGCAGAGTACATCATGAGAAACGCTGGACTGGAAGAAGCACAAGCTGGAATCAAGATTGCCGGGAGAAATATCAATAACCTCAGATATGCAGATGACACCACCCTTATGGCAGAAAGTGAAGAGGAACTAAAGAGCTTCTTGATTAAAGTGAAAGAGGAGAGTGAAAAAGTTGGCTTAAAGCTCAACATTCAGAAAACGAAGATCATGGCATCTGGTCCCATTACTTCATGGCAAATAGATGAGGAAACAGTGGAAACAGTGACTGACTTTAAATTTTCTGGGCTCCAAAACCACTGCAGATGGTGACTGCAGCCATGAAATTAAAAGACACTTACTCCTTGGAAGGAAAGTTATGACCAACCTAGACAGCATTTTAAAAAGCAGAGACATTACTTTGGAAACAAAGGTCTGACTAGTCAAGGCTATGGTTTTTCCAGTGGTCATGTATGGATGTGAGAGTTGGACTGTGAAGAAAGCTGAGTGCCAAAGAGTTGATGTTTTTGAACTCTGCTGCTGGAGAAGACTCCTGAGAGTCCCTTGGACTGCAAGGAGATCCAACTAGTCAATTCTAAAGGAGATGAGTCCTGGGTGTTCATTGGAAGAACTGATGTTGAAGCTGAAGCTCCAATACTTTGGCCACCTGATGTGAACAGCTGACTCATTTGAAAAGACCCTGGTGCTGGGAGGAGAAGGGGACGGCAGAGGATGAGATGGTTGGATGGCATCACCGACTCGATGGACATGGGTTTGGGTGAACTCCGGGAGTTGGTGATGGACAGGGAGGCCTGGCGTGCTGCGGTTCAAGGAGTTACAAAGAGTCAGACACGACTGAGCGACTGAACTGAACTGAACTGATGGGACCGAATACCATGATCTTAGTTTTTTGGATGTTGAGTTTTAAGCCAGCTATTTCACTCTCCTCTTTCACCTTCATCAAGATCTTTAGTTCCTCTTCACTTTCTGCCATTAGAGTGGTATCTTCAGCATAACATAGGTTGTTGACATTTTTCCTGGCAATTTTGATTCTAGTCTGTGATTCATCCAGCCTGGCATTTCACATAATGTACTCTGCATATAAGTTAAATAAATAGGGTGACAAAATACAGTCTTGTGTTACTCCTTTCCCAATTTTGAATCATCTGTTGTTCCATGTAAGTTTCTAACTGTTGCTTCTTGACCCGCATACAGGTTTCTCAGGAGATAGGTAAGGGAGCCTGGTATTACCATCTCTTTAAGAATTTTCCAGTTTGTTGTGATCCACACATTTTCTCATAGTCAATGAAGCATTTTTTTTTTTTTCTTGCTTTTTCTATGATCCAGTGGATGTTGGCAATCTGATCTCTCATTCTTCTGCCTTTTCTAAATCCAGTTTGTACATCTGGAACTTGTCAGTTCATGTATTATTGAAGCTTAGCTTGAAGGAGTTTAATCATTACCTTGCTAGCATGTAAAATGAGGACAGTTGTATGGTAGTTTGAACATTTTTTGGCATTGCTTTTCTTTGGGATTAGAATGAAAACTGACCTTTTCCTGTCCTGTGGCCACTGCTGAGTTTTCCAAATTTGCTAGCATATTGAGTGCAGCACTTTCACAGCATCATCTTTTAGGATTTGAAATATCTTAGCTGGAGTTCCATCACCTCCACTAGCTTTGCTCATCGTAATGTTTCTTAAGGCCCACTTGACTTCACACTCCAGGATGTCTGGTTCTAGCCAGGACATGGGAGCAGCCTAGATGTCCATCAACAGATGAGTGGATAAAGAAGTTGCAGTATATGTATACAATGGAATATTACTCGGCTATAAAAAGGAACAAATTTGAATCAGTTCTAGTGAAGTGGGTGAACCTAGAGCCTGTTATACAGAGTGAAGTTAAGTAAGACAGTGAAAAATGAGTATTGTATATTAATGCATATATATGGAATCTGGAGAAACATTACCGATGAACCTATTTACAGGGCAGGAATAGAGACTCAGACATAGAGAACAGACTTATGGACACAGCAGGGGAAGAAGAGGGTAGGACAAATTGAAAGAATAGCATTGAGATATTTGTAAAATATTGTGTGAAATAGATAGCTAGTGGGAAGCTGCTGTATAGCACAGGGATCTCAGCTTGGTGCTCTGTGACAACATAGAGGAGTGGGAGAGGGTGGAAGGTGGGAGGGAGGTGCAAGCGGAAGGGACATGTATATCTCTATGGCGGTTGATTCATGTTGACGTATGGCAGAAACCCACATAGTATTGTAAAGAAATTATCTTCCAGTTAAAAATAAATACAATTTTAAAAATAGGGTGTGTGACAATGTTTTGATGAGCAGGCTCACTCAGCAAAACAAAGCTTCCTCTGAATTCTGAATCGTAGTGCTCTGTGGCTGAAGAGAAATGCGTTCCTTTCGTTGCTCCTCATAGGTTACACTTGCTCTCAGTTTATTATCAGCCAAAGGCTGTTGCTAGTAAACAGAACTTTGAGAAATTCCATGAATGGGTGGGGAAGCCAGTTCTGGCAGGTTCAAATGACTGGTTTCTAGGGACCGACAATCTTATGTAACCCTGTGCAGAAGCCGGGCTAAGACAAACCAGTCTGAATCAAATACCGAATAAGAAAGAAGGGAGGGAAGGGAGGTGGTCTGCCACACACCCTCATTTCCGTGGGCTTTGTTGCTGTAGCATTAACACTGAAAAGGGTCACTGTTGCCTCTTTAATTTCCGTGTCATTGAACAGGAATAGCTAAGGTTTACTAACCTCGGTGTACTCTTCAGCCCTTGATCCATGGGTTATCTCAACAGGGAGGAAGAGAATGTCATGTTTAGCTCCTCATGCAGGGAATTTTCCTTACATTGTCTGGTTTTATCCTCATATCAACTTTATCTCCATTTTAGTTATGCAGAAATTACGAATGGGAGGTACACAACTTGGCCGAGGTCATCACCTTTGAGTGCGAGCCAGGAGGGAAACTCTGGGGTCCACAGAGCATTATGGGTAAGCGCGGGGTCAGCTGAACCCAGCTCTCACTTTAATCTCTTAGTTCTGTGTGGCTTTTGTCAAGCTGCTTCACCTTGTGCCTCAGTTAACTCAGTTTTAAACTGGAAAGAAACAGTACTCCTACCTCCTCCTAAGGCTGCCTTGAGTTACTGAAGTAACACAGTCACAGCGTAGTTTGACACATAGGCATTTTGTATCCTTGGTGGGAGTATAAACTGATGTTTCCTCTTTGCAAGGCAATTTTGCAACTGCTTAAATGTGAAGTCTGATATGTCAGAAGTATTACAATTGTTAAAATTTGTGATAGAATTGATACATGGAAAAATTAAAAATTCTAAAATCTAAATATGCATCTACTTTGACCCACTCTGATTTAGGAATTTATCCTCCAGATATATGCACGCATGTGCACAAACACATTTACACAGGATGTTCATTTCATCATTGTTAGTAACAGCAAAGACTGGGAACACAAACAGAGGCATTGATGGGGGAACAGTTTAAATATAATAAATTAAGTATACAAAATGCATCATATGATCTCCAAGATGCATGTGAGATGTCATAGGATACAATCAGTACAACTCTGCCATTTAAATTTAAATATGTGAGTAAATATAATGTAAATATCAATACCTATATGTGCCTTACATATATCTTGAGTTATACATAAAAAGCTGTTTACCATTGGGAGCCTTGGGAGAAGGAGGTTGGAGAGTTTGGGACTGAAATCAGCAGAAGAATTACTTGACATTTGTTTTCACTTAATTTTTTATGCAAATTCTTTTCAATAAGAAGAAGTCAATTTAAAAATGCTGCCACACTGCATTACTGAGCTAGGGAGAACTGTTAGCTGCTCTTATGCAGGGGACTTGTGATAACCCCTCCGTGTACAGGTAAACGGGGCCCTCTGTGCAGCCTAGGGGGCTTGTGAGACTCAGGCTGCTCGGTGCATGGCAGCTTGGAGTCACTTCTGAGAGCTGGAGGATCTCTCTGAGGGTGAAGAAGAGGCCTGGACTCACTCTACTTTACTCTGTAGCATAATTAGGATTTAGAGCAAGCATCTGGAATGCACATCTGTGTTTCTTTCCTATCTTATGACTCTCCTCTCTAAATTCTACTATTTCTTCAGCCCTGTCTTTGTATGGGCCAGCCCTGGCTGCCATAACAAAACACCACAGACTGAGTGCCTTAACAGAAGTTTATTCCTCTCAGTCCTAGAGGCTGAGACATCAAGGGCCAAGGTGCAAGGTGCTTGTGGATTCCATTTCCTGATTCCTGGCATGCGGGTGGCTGCCTTCTCACTGTGTCCTCACAAGGGTCCTGGGGTAGGAGTCTCCTCTTAGGAGGGCACTCCTCCCATCACGGGGCCCCACTCTCATGACCTCATCTGAACCTGATTACCTACCAAAAGCCACATCTCCAAATACTGCATTGTGGCCTTGGGCTTCAAATATGAATTGATGGACGTGCCCAGAGCATGTCTCTAAATTTCACTTGACCCAACATATTGGCTAAGGGTATTAAGTTTTATAATAAGATATTAACCTGATCACCAGCTCGCTGGTTTCTAAAATTTACAAAATTTCCTTAGTTAGCCATACGGAATGCCTGCACTGCAGGTCAACTGCCAAGACCACATAGCCGTAAACACCCTGCTTCAATGATTCACATGGAAAGTCTGGGAGAGGAATGAGGACAGGCTGTCCTGATCACACATCATTTTCTACTCTATATACCGCAAATTCTCCTTCTGTGTTATTTCCTCAGAAACCCTTCTCTGACACTACAGTGAAGCAAAGAGGGTACCCCTCCACCCCTTAACTCTTGATAGCAGTGCTCATTTTATTCTTAGCATCTCACAGTTTGTAATCACTTCATTTCTCTATCTTTTTTTACTTTACCTTCTGATTCCTCTGCCAAACTGTAAGTTCTGTGAAGGCATATGACTGTTGTGTTCACAGATATGTTCCAGGACCAGCATTAAGTATGAACCAGTGTCCTCAGATCAATCAGATCACAAGAAGGCTATCTATTTGGACCATGACAGTTTTGTCATCGCGTCTGTAGGACTGTCTCTCAGTCGTTGGCCATGGGTTTTTCTCTTAGGCCACTCTCAAAGCTAGTCAGGCAAATTTATCAATTTGGTGTGAAGCCAGTATTGAGGTTATTATTCTGTTCGTCGCTTGGTCATGTCCAACTCTTTGTGACCCCATGGATTGTAGCCCATCAGGCTCCTCTGTCTGTGGGATTCTCCAGGCAAGAATACTAGAGTAGATAGCTATTCCCTTCTCCAAGGGGTCTTCCCAACCCAGAGATCAAACTCGGGTTTCCCACATTGCAGGCAGATTCTTAACCATCTGAGCCACCAGAGAAGCCTGAGGTTATTATTAATTATATCTTTTCTCTGTCACACTGGAGTTATGTCTCTAACCATTTGTCATCTTATCCCACAAATACGTGAAGGCAATTATTTCGGTGGATAATAGTTAGTGACTATTTTGTGATTTATAAATTTCCCTGTTCGTCATGACTAGGGGGAAGCTCCGGGTCTTATGCTCGAACATGGTGGCTCTGTTTGACACCTGTGTGTCTTCCCCGACTCTCTTGGTTTCATGAATCTTATTGCAATATGTTCTCCTTCTTTTTTTGAATAATTCATCTCCAATACTTTCTAGATGAAATAAAATGTAAGTACATTAAAAGGATGTAAATAAATTCTATTTTTTCCCCTATCTGTGTTATTACTTTTCCATTCCACTAGGTCTTTATGGCTCACATTCGAGTCCATGACATTTTGGGTTTTGGCTTAATACTATCACCATCTGGTCTCTCCGTCCTTAATCTTTTCCCTGTTTTCTCCTTCTCCCTCCCACCAAAATGCTGTCACCAAAGGCGTCTTTCTTTCCGTGGTACCGCTGCTGCTGAACCTCCTGCACCACGCAGGGCCCCGCAGGAGCCTGGGATGCGAAGCAAGCCTGTGCTCCTCCCGCGTATGCGCAGCTCTGCTGTCTCGTCCTTGCCCTGTTTATAGCATTCTCTTCACCTTCTCTATTTAAAACATCTCCAATGCTCCTGTAACAAAAACTACTCCCAACGTAAAATCCCATGTCACTTGTTTACCCTTAAATAATCCTTGAAATACACTTATAAAAATCCCCTTAAGCCTCAGAAATAATACTTATCTGCTCACCTGCGTGCTAAGTCACTTCAGTCGTGTCTGACTCTTTGAGACCCTGTGGTTCCTCTATCCGTAGGATTCTCCGGGCCAGAATACTGGAGTAGGTTGCCATGCCCTCCTCAGGAGATCTTCCCCACTCAGGGATCAAACCCATGTCTCTTATGTTTCCTGCATTGGCAGGCGAGTTCTTCATCACTTTCTTTACCACTAGCACAGTCTGGGAAGCCCTTGATGTTCATTTATCACTGCCCAGGGGTTCTGAATTTATAGATAACAATTGTATGCTTTATTTTACTAATTGTATTGGTGAATAGTTATATGTAATTGTAAATAAAGCATTAGAAGCAGCACCTTAAGCCCCCTCTCCCCGACCAAAAAATACGTTTAAGTAATTATATATGTATGTGCTTCCCCAAAGTCCTTTCAGGATGCTGCTGCTGCTACTGCTACTGCTGCTGCTAAGTCATTTCAGTCGTGTCCGACTCTGTGCGACCCCATAGACGGCAGCCCACCAGGTTCCCCCGTCCCTGGGATTCTCCAGGCAGGAACACTGAAGTGGGTTGCTATTTCCTTCTCCAATGCATGAAAGTGAAAAGTGAAAGTAAAGTCGCCCAGTCGTATCCAACTCTTAGCAACCCCATGGACTGCAGCCCACCAGGCTCCTTCGCTCGTGGGATTTTCCAGGCGATGAATGTAATGTAATAAATTTAGGAGAAGACAAAATCAGGATGGTGAGAGGCAATTAGAGAACTGAAAAAGAGAGCATCAGTCTGGCAGGTGTTTAACTACTTTTCTGTTGAGTAGAGGATGATAAGTGAATAATCAAGTATGAGAACAAAGTCTGAATGTTCAGCATTGTTTCCTCAAATGTGAAGGTATTAAAGTAAATTATAATTGGGCACTGTGCTCCAAATTTATTACTTAGTACATAACATATCAGGTACTAAATTGAATTGAAGAATGAAACTAAAGGAGGTATTATAGGAAAATAAAGTGGAGTCTTGTAAAATTAAAGACCCCATTTTTCATATAAACTGTTTAGTAGAAGTTGTTTGACTAGGAGTCTGGAAGAAAATTGTGAAGTCTCTTTACTTTAAGGCATGGTTGTATTCACTGACATGCTTCAACTTGGTAATAAATCAGCTTGGGAACCTTTAACATAAAAAGACACCGCTATAAATTAGCTTTTACATTTTATCTTAAGTGAGATCATCATAAAATATTTAATCAAGACACTGAAACTGTCAAAATAGCTGGATAATTTGAGACCTGAGGTTTTAAAAAATCGAATTCTTTTCTGGTGGAATTTTTCCATGTATATAAATTTTGATGTGTGAATTTACCAGAATTTGCTACAGTAACAGTCAATAATTTGTTCACAGATTACAACTATCACAAATGTTCGGCAATTACAGAGGCTAATTAAACACTTCGGTTAGAAAGTAACAAGAGCAGACTAAATTTAAAGAAAATAACACCCCAAAATATTCTATTTTGTTCTGCCACAAAAAAAGAAAATATGCTCATCTTGCAGTGTTTTGTTTTTTGTGTGTGTGAGTTTAAGTTATCTGTCCATGTATTTCTCAATTATTATCACATATCGCAGTTTTAACAATTATAATAATGACAGTTAGACTCCACATACAGGACTGAATTTGATCTCTGCCACATCCTTATGGCAGGATACATCATGGGATGTACCCAGAGAGAGAAAAGGGAGCTTCAGTGGGTCAGTGGGTGTCCCGCTGCTCTGGCCTTGTTCATCACGAGGGACACCAGCTCACCTTTAGGCTGTTGGCCAGGACTGCGCTCTTGCTTGACTCTTCCTGCAGTGGGTCCTGCTTCTCAGTCACCTACTCTGACCCACAGGCTTGCCCCACCTAACTGTTCCACGCCTCAGGCTCTCCTTGCCTTGTTGATCAGTTTAGCCCGGCAGTTCTGACTGTGACCTTTGACCCTGTTGTTCATTCTTTGCCTTTCTGTAGCCACAGAGGCCATAAGAGCCACTTCCTGCCAGCTGCCCTGGTCCCTTGAGCCTGTTTGAGCCAGACCAGCTCTGTGCAGCTTCCTGCTACCCGAGGGAGACCAGACACCCACCTGGGGAGCACTGAAATCTAAACAATCACTGACTTTTAGAAAATGCCATTAAATTGTTGAAAATGACAACCATCACAAATTCTTGACTATTATAAGTCTCTCCCAGGCTGGTTACACTGATCAAAAAAAGCTATTATTATGAATTCAGATATGTGAGTTCCTCTTACTTTTAAAATCCAAAGTCATAAATTCCCCAGGTATAGACTTCAAGCAACATCTGTTGTCTTAATTAGGAAAGAAATGCTTCAAGGATGAATTCTTTCCCTGAGCTTGGTTGTCTTTCCAACAGATGACACCTCTGAAACCACAGGTAGGGAGCAGGTGTGTGATGGTCTGCATCTTAGCTTGCATTTGGCAAAACTCTGACTATAGAGTGAAACCATTAGAGATGCTGTCAGTGAGATGGATGATGTTACACATTTTGAAACTGTCCTTGACAAACTGTATAAGAAACACAATTCTTCTCCAAAGGCATAGCATGAATTGTAGCAAAATGTAATGCCCTTTTTCAGGGGCAAGAGTTTTATTATTCAGTGAGGCACATTCAGATTGAGTTGAGACAGCTTCTGAAATAATTCTGCTAAGATAGGTCATTGTAAACAGTGAGTCAAGTAAGAAGAGAAGCATGAATGAACTAAGAGGGAGCTATTGAAATGACACAGGGGCTCTCCCGGGGTGTTGGAGGAAGTAGGTGGCCAGGACTGCAGGAAGATCATGGATAATACATCTAAATCCAGACAGCAGGTCCAGGGTGCTGACCTGAACTTCCTAACCAGATAGCTGCCCTGTACATACAAAAGAAACCAAGGAATGTCTTCCTAGGTGGACTGGATCAAGTTCTTCACTCTCCCCTCATCCCCACTGATTGATAATTTAAAATACAGAAATAGATATACGATAAGTGCAGTTTTAAATTTCCATAGATTTTTAAAAAATGAAGAGTAAGAATGCAAAGACATCTTGTACTTGCATTGACTGGCCACCCCTCCAACAGATGATACACATCTGCCTGCCTTTGACTTATGGATACTTCTAAGGACATGCTGGAAAAGAATGGGCAGATATCAAGTGAGTATGCATTCAGATCAGAGTGAAGTCCTACCGAGTGTAGCCTGGAATGACTCCAGAGACCAAGGCTGAAATCCACAAGATGTGGATAAATATGCTACTTCAGTTCCTCTTTCACTTCTGCCTCCTTTCTTTCCCTAGAACTGGAGCAGAAAATCACTGAGTTTCAGAAGGGTTCAGAGGATTTTTCAGGATCATTTAATCCAATCTTCTTTAAGCACAAATATTCACAAGAGTCTTAGGAAGTAGTTTTTCAAACATCTTCTGGACACTTTCAGTGACAGGAAATTCATTACTTGTAAGAAAAATCTTTCTTTCTTCCATGAATATGAATTGCTCAGGAAATAAAGGCTTGGTGTGAACACTGGTTTCTAAAGTCAGATTAGAAGGAAAGTTGGACTTGGAAATTTACCTTGGTTTCGAATTCAGTGCTCTTTTCATGAACCTTTAGTGTTAAGAGAAGTACTTGATTATAAATAGGTCTAAAGGAAACTGGTTTGGCAGAGTCTTGGAAGGGAAGTTCTAATACAAGCAAGGAGGAAAGAACAAATGACATCCCAGGAAGTTATGCAATCTAACTCAGTACAGAAATACACAAGATGACTGACCACATCCTAAGACTGGAACAGAAAGTTCTTACTCCACTGTTGGGTCATAAGGCTTGTTTACTGACAAATATTTATTCTATTTTTCCTCATTCTCCTCTCCTGGCTTTGACAGTTTGCAAATAGCCCACACACATATCATTACCTTAGGGAAAAATGTTTAAAAGCTATTGTCCTGCTTTTGAATCAACAAGATTAAAGAATATGTAATAAATCACAAGTGATTTTAGAATTCTGGAAAAAATAATCACAGTGATATAATTAGTCCCCATTGAAGAGAGTTCAATTGCAAGTCACTTTTCAAAAATATTAGGACATTATTTCAAAATGGTAAAAAACATTTTACATGTAGTCAAGCCATTTTCTTCTCTTTTACCTTTTACAGGACTTCTGTAAATATTTTATTTGTATTTTGTACAGTCTGCTCACAGTATCCACCATTTTAGGGCATTATTACCATGTCTTTAATGCCATATTAACTGAAAATCTATAAAAAGGGATTTGATGTGTATGAAAGCCAACCATATTTGGGGATGCACAGTCTGACATTCCCCTCCTGCTCACCAGCCCCAAAAGTGAAAGTTCAGACTGGATGTGCCTGGTCACCAATGTGCACGGAGCTCTCAGTCAAAACTCTTCTCATCCCATTCATACAGCAGCAGAAGGAACTCTAGTGACTGAGCCTTTTTAAAGCATGACTAGACATCCCAGGATATATGTATATATATATATATATATATATATATACACACACACACACACACTGCATCTTCTTTGTCCATTTGTCTCTTAATGCACACTTAGGTTGCTTCCATACCTTGGTTATTGTAAACAGTGCTGCAATGAACATTGGAGGGTATTTATCTTTTCAAATTAGTTTTGATTTCTTCCTGTAAATATCCAGAAGTGGCAGTTGATCAATACAGTCAAACCTAAAGGAAATCAAACCTGAATATTCACTGGAAGGACTGATGTTGAAGCTGAAGCTCCAATAATTTGGCCACCTGATGCCAAGAGCTGACTCATTGGAAGGGACTGATACTGGGAAAGATTGAAGCCAAAAGGAGAAGGGGGGTGGCTGAGGATGAGACGATTAGACAGCATCACCAACTCAATGGACAAGAATATGAGCAAACTCCGGGAGTTAGTGGAGGACAAAGGAGCCTGGCATGCTGCAGTCCATGGGGTCACAAAGAGCTGGGCACAATTTAGCAACTGAACAAGAACAACAATGACCGTCGTATTTAACATTTCCTGGAGCCTCCATACAGTGTTTCACTTCAGTTGCACCAATTAACAATCTCAGCAGTGCATGAAGCTTCTCTGTTCTTTATATTCTTGCCAACACTTATAATTTGTGGTTTTTTAATGATAAACATCTTGGTAGGTGTGAGTTGAGATCTCTGTGTGGTTTCGATTTGCATTTCCCTGATTATTAGTGATGATGAGCATCTATTTATGTGTCTGTTGGTCGCCTATATGTCTCCTTTAGAAAATAGTCTGTTCATGTCATCTGCCCATTTTTTGACTGTTGTTGTTGTTGTTTTTGATTTTTTTTTTATGTTGAGTTATATGAGCTCTTTGTATATTTTGCATATTAACCCTGTATTGGGTATATACTTTATAAATATCTTTTCCCGTTCATAGGCTGCTTTTTTGCTTTGCTGATAGTTTTCCTTCCCTGTGCAAAATTTTTTAGACTTAATGTAGTCCCATTTGTTAATTTTTGCTTTTGTTTTCCTTACCTAAAGAGATATACCCAAAAACATACTGCTAAGACTGATGTCGAAGTGTATACTGCTTATATTTTCTTCTATGAGCTTCATGGTTTCAGGACTTACATTTTAATTTTAAATCCATTTTGAGTTTATATTTGTAAATGAAGTGAGAAAGTAGTCTAATCTGATTCTTTTGCATATAGCTGTCTGGTTTTCCCAATACTATTTGTTAAAGAGACTGTCTTTACCCTGTTGTATACTGTTGCCTCCTTTGTCAGAGATTAATTGTCCATATCAGCATGAATTTACTTCTGGAATCTCTATTCCCTTCCATTGATTTATGTGTTTATTCTTGCACCAGGACCACTGAGCTTTTATTATTGTAGCTTTCGGAGAAGGCAATGGCACCCCACTCCAGTACTCTTGCCTGGCAAATCCCATGGATGGAGGAGGCTGGTAGACTGCAGTCCATGGGGTCGCTAGGAGTCGGACAAGACTGAGTCACTTCACTTTCACTTTTCACTTTCATGCATTGGAGAAGGAAATGGCAACCTACTCCAGCGTTCTTGCCTGGAGAATCTCAGGGACAGGGGAGCCTGGTGGGCTGCCATCTCTGGGGTCACACAGAGTCAGACATGACTGAAGCAACTTAGCAGCAGTGTAGTCTGAAATTAGGGAGCACGATATCTCCAGCTTTGTCCTTAAGTTTACTTTGGCTATTTGGGATTTTTATGTTTCTATATGGAGCTTCCCCAGTGGCTCAGTGGTAGAGAATCTTCCTGCAGTTCAGGAGCCACAGGAGATACGATTTCAATCCCTGGGTCAGGAAGCTCCCTTGGAGAAAGGCATGGAAACCCACTCCAATGTTCTTGCCTGGAAAATGCCATGGACAGAGGAGCCTTCCAGGCTACAGTCCATAGCGTCACAAAGAGTCAGACATGACTTAAGCAACTTTCCACACAGGCATTCACACACATGTTTCTATACAAATTTTAGAGTTATTTGTTCTATTTTTATGAAAAATGCCACTGTTATTAATATTTTGATAAGAATTATATTGAATATATAGATTTCCTTGGGTAGTATGGTCATTTTAATAATATTAATTCTTCCAGTCCGTGAACATGGTATATCATTCCATTTATTTGTGTTGTCCTCAATTTCTGTCATCAGAATCTCATATTTTTCCAAGTACAAGTCTTTTACTGCCCTGGTTAGGTATATTCCCAGATATTTTATTCTTTTTGATACACTTGCAAATAAGAATTTAAAGAGATTTCTCTCTCTGATTCAGTGTTACTGTAAAGAAATGCAACAGAGTTGTGTTTATTAATTTTGTATCCAGAAACTTAACTGAATTGATATATTATTTCTAATACTTTTTTGGTGACATTTTAAGGATTTTCTAAATACAATATCTTGCCACTCTATGAACAATGACAGTTTTATTTCTTCCTTTCCAACTTTGACTTATTTTCCTTTTCTTGACTAATTGGTATGGCTAGAACCTCCAGTACAATGTTGAAAAAGAGTGGTGAAAGTAAACATCTTTGTCTTGTTCCTGATCTTTGAGATTTTCAGTTTTTCACCACTGAGTGTGATGTTGGCTATAAGTTTGTTATTAAACATAAATGGGTATTCAGGTTTTTGAAAAGCTTTTTCTGCATCTATTGAGATGGTCATATGATTTTTATCCTTCAATTTGTTAATGTGATGTATCTCATTGATTGATTTGTGGATATTGAACAATCTTTTCATCTCTGGGATAAATCTCACTTGATCCTTTTAATATACTGTTGAATTTGGTTTGCTGATATTTTGTTGAGAATTTTGCTGTATTTATGTTTACCAGGGATACTGACCTATATGGATTTCTTTTTTTGTGGTCTTTGGTTTTGGTAGGATGAGTAGGATGAGTCTGAAAGTGTTTCTTTCACTTCAATTTTATGGAATATTTTAAGTGCTTGGTAGAATTCACCTGTGAAACTAATTCTGGACTTTTGTTTGTTAAGAGTGGAAATTTTTTGTTTTGCTTTTCTGATTCAATTTCATTATTGGAAATCAGTTTCATATTTTCTAACATTTCTGATTCAGTCTTATGAGATTGTAAATTTCTACAAATTTGTCCATTCCTTCTAGATTGCTCATTTTACTGGTATACTATTTTTCATGGTAATCTCTCATAATCTTCTGTATTTCTGTGGTGTCAGTTGTAGTTTCTTCTGTTCAATTTCTGAGTGTATTTGGGCCCTCTCATTTCTTTTCTTCATGAAACTTTCTAAAGTTTTTGTCAATTACTTTATCTTTTCAGAGGGCCAGCTCAAAGTTTCATTGATTCTTTCCATTGCCTTTTTGGTCTATTTCACTTATTTCTGCTTGAATCTTTGTTATTTGTTTTCTTCTACTAACTTTGGGTTTTGTTTGTTTTTCCAGCTCCTTTAAGTATAAGGTTAGGCTGTTTATTTGAGATTTGTCTTGCTTACTGAGGTAAATCTGGGGCTTCTCTCATAGCTCAGTTGGTAAAGAATCAGCCTGCAATGCAGGAGACCTGGGTTCCATCCCTGGGTTGGGAAAATCCCCTGGAGAAGGGAAAGGCTACCCACTCCAGTATTCTGGCCTGGAGAATTCCATGGACTGTATAGTCCATGGGGTCGTAAAGAGTCAGACATGACTGAGCAACTTGCACTTTCACTGAGGTAAATTTTTATCACTATAAAATTTTCTCATAAAACTCCTTTTATTCTATCCTATAGACTTGGGATCATTGTGTTTTCATTTTCATTTGTCCCCAGGTATAATATATTTTTTAATTTCCTCAGCGATCTATTTAGTAGCATATTGTTTAGCCTCCACATATTTGTGTTCTTCGTAGGTTTTTTCTTGTGGTTTATTTCTAGTCTCTTAGTGTCACTATCGGAGAAGGCAATGGCACCCCACTCCAGGACTTTTGCCTGGAAAATCCCATGGATGGAGGAGCCTGGTAGGCTGCAGTCCATGGGGTCGCAAAGAGTTGGACACTACTGAGCAAATTCACTTTCACTTTTCATTTTCATGCATTGGAGAAGGAAATGGCAACCCACTCCAGTGTTCTTGCCTGGAGAATCCCAGGGACAGGGGAGCCTGGTGGGCTGCCGTCTATGGGGTCACATAGAGTCAGACACGACTGAAGTGACTTAGCAGTAGCAGTGTCATTATTGAAAAAGATGCTTGATATGATTTCAATTTTCTTAAATTTACAGAGGCTTGTTTTGTGGCCTAGCAGGTGATCTATCCTGGAGAATGTCCCATATACACTTTAAAAGAATGTTCTATGCTGTTTAGGCTTCTTTGGTAGCTCAGCTGCTAAAGCATCCACCTGCAGTGCAGGAGATCCCGATTTGATTCCTGGGTACAGAAGTTCTCCTGAAGAAGGGATAGGCTACCCACTCTAGCATTCTTGGGCTTCCCTGGTGGCTCAGATGGTAAAGAATCTGCCTGCAATGTGGGAGGCCTGGGTTTGATCTGTGGGTTGGGAAGATCCCCTGGGTGAGGGCATGGCAACCCCCTCCAGTATTCTTGCCTAGAGAATCCCCAGGGACAGAGGAGCCTGAAGATCTACAGTCCATGGGGTCGTAAAGAGTTGGACATGACTGAGCAACTAAGCACAGCACAGCACTATGCTGCTTTGGGGTGAAGTGTTCTGTATATATTGGGGCTGTCAAAAAGTTCATTTGGGTGTTTCTATAGGATGTTACAGAAAAACCCAAACAAACTTTTTGGCCAACCCAATATCTATTAATTCAACCTGGTTTAATGTATCATTTAAGGCCAGTGTGTGTTTCCTTTTTGATTTTATGGATGATCTGTCATTGATATATTGGATAGTAAATAAATAAAATTAAAATCTCCTAATATTATTGTGTTACTGATCACTTCCTTCTTCATGCCTGTTAAATTTGCTTTATCTATATAGGTGCTCCTATGTTGGGTGCATAGATATTTACAATTGTTATGCCTTCTTATACTGATCCCTTTGTTATTATGTAATGTCCTTATTTGTTTCTTATTATAGTCTTTGTTTTATCATTTGTCTTATCAAATGTAAGTGTAGTTATTCCAGCTTTCTCCTCATTTCCATTTGCTTGGAATGCCTTTTGAAAACCTCACTTGCAGTCTGTGTACATTGTTAGGTTTGAAGTAAGTCTCTTGTAGGTATCATATATGTGGATCTTGTTTTTGTATACATTCAGTCACTATATGTATTTGGATTGAATTTTTTAGTTCATTTTTATTTAAAGTAATAATTGATAGATATATACTTATTGCCAAAATGTTAATTGTTTTTGTAATTTTTTGTTCCTTCTTTTGCTCTTTTCCTTACAATTTTATGACTATCATTAGTTTTATATCTGGAATCCTTTCTCTTTGTTTTGTGTGTATTGATTACAGGTTTTTGATCTATTATTACCATGAAGTTCATATATAAAAGTTAATATAAATATATGAATGATTATTTTCAGTTGATGAGCTCTTAAGTTCAAACTCATTGCAACAACCCTGAATTTTTACTTGCCCTGGCCATGTTTAATGTTTTTGACATCATATTTCATAACTTTTTGCTTTGTTTTATCCTTAACTATTTATTTTGGATATAGATGATATTACTACTCTTACCTTTTAACCTTCCTACTGGCCATATAAGTTCTGGTACTACATCTTTTTGTATGTTCACCTTTACCAATGAGATTTTCCTTTTCTAAGTTTAGTATTTCTAGTTATGGTCTTTTCTTTTCCACTTAGTGAAGTACCTTTAACATTTCTCTAAAGCTGGTTTAGTAATTCTAAACTCTTTCAGCTTTTCCTTGTCTATAGAAATCTTTATTTTTCCTTTAAATATGAATAACAGCCTTGGTAGGTAGAATATTCTTGGTTGTACTAATCACCTTACAAATATTGCACCACTCCTTTTGACCTACAGAATTTGTACTGAAATATTAACTGATCATATTATGGAACTTGCCTTGCAAGTAACTAGTTGCTTTTTTTTGCTTCTTTTAAGATTCTTTGCTGGTGGGTGGTGCCTTGTCTGGTGCAGTGGGTTGCGTGGCTGGGGAACGCCAGACCTGTTGCTGTCCACTGGTGGGTGGTGAGTCCCTAGTGTTTATAGGCTAAAGGGAAGACTCCAAATGGGACTTAGCAGTACCAGTTTCCTCATGGGAGAAAAAGCCCCTGAATATGGTTGCGGCCATGTTTATATCCCTGGCTGGGGAGAGGGGGGTTGCTTCCTATGTCTTTATCAGGCTCTCCAAAAACAGCAAATGAGTCTGAACCAGGCTCCTTTTAAATTACTGTTTCTTTCCTGAGAGCATTAGAGATTTTGTGTGTACCCTTTAAGACTGGAGTTTGTTTCCCACAGCCCTCTGACTCTCCATATGCAGCTCCTTCTGGTCTTCAAAGCCAGATATTCTAGGGAGTCTGTTGTGGGGGTCGTACTCCTTGCTTCCTATGGATAACCTCTGAAACTGTAGTTATCCCCACATTGGTCACTCACCTGGGAATGTGGGTCTTGACCATAGAGAGTGTCTCCATCTGTCTTGGACATCTCGTAATGGTGCCTTCTTTATGTCTTTAGCTTGGAAAGTCTTCAGATCATTCTCATCAACAGTTTCTCCATATGTCACTGTAGTTTTAATTTGCCTGTGGAAGAAAGTGGGCTCAGTGTCTTCCTGCTTCTCTCCATGAATGACAAAACTAAGGCACAGCTCTCCCTCTCCCTCTGACACATCCTCCACAGTCCCATGCGTGCATGCATGGAACTATCTGCTGGTTCTGTAGTGCCCTCTGTGTGACAGCCTCAGCTATGTGTCCAGTGTGGTCCTATTTATTCTATCAGAAAAGACGGTCACATTCATGACACAGAATGATGGCTGCTTTAGTACTTTGGATGGAATTCAACCTTTTCAGCTTTAAATATGAAAGCAGAAACCTACTTGGATTGAAAAGCAAAAACCAGACATGCAGCAGAAAATTTTAAAAAATCAAGTTATTAATAGAAAAAGATAGTTATTTCTACCACCAAAAAAAAAGAGACTGAACACAATGTAGTGCAAGAATTTAAAAATAAATTATAAGCAGGAAAAACAGAAAGAGCAAAAGTACTAGCAAAAATACATAATTTTGTGAATAGACTTCAGCATCTGTTGAAACAAGCACCCCTTGGACTTGATTTTATTGAAAGCTCAGAGAAATAATAGGAAAAAAAAATGGAAAATGCAACAAGCACTTTTAGATAAGAGCAGAGACTGAAATATAAAGAGCTTATTGAAGAAAACAACTAAAACAGAATTGAGTGCCATATCCAGATAAATAACACATGGACTTTTGGTCATTCAAAAACAGATTTTTTTAGAACAATGTCAAGCAAACTTCATGCAGACAAAGTATCATCACGTATGCTTCCAGAAAAAACCGTAGATTTTGAAAATTTTTTTTGCGAACAGGAGGGCCACAAGGGCCCTTAATTATTATGCTCATCAGACCTTTGTAAAAGTGAGAAACAATATAAAGGGGAGACAACATTTATGGGAGAAATTCTAGAACCACACTTTGGAAGAATACAAGATTAAATGCAACAATGTGAGAAATTATATGAAAGTTCCTTACTGTAGAAAAAAGAAAATCTGTTAAGAATTGGAAAACTAAAAGTAGCAGAAAAGGAGGAAACTTTCAAGTTAAAGACAGAATATAATGATGCTTCTTCACACTGGTGATAATGATGAAAGAAAAAGCAGGAACAGAGAAGAATCAGAAAGTGTTAGTTGAAGGTTAAGAAAAATAGAAAACTATCTAATTGTCAATGAGATATGTTCATCATATTTAAAAGAAGTATAGAGGAAGAGAAAGGGCAAAAGTAACAGAAGAGCATCAATACTCGTTAGACAAAGATTACTATTACTGAGTTATACCAAGAAGAATTGAAAAGAAGAATTTTTGAGGCTTGAAAAACAAGTAAGTGAAAATTCATGCAAGGCAGAAAAAAGAAAAACTGATGCTGATGAAATTTTCAAGTTTCAAGAAAGAGATCTACATAAACCTGAATTGAAAATTCTTATAGACAGGCAAGTGAAACTAAAAAGAACAAAAGAGACTGGAAAAGTATAATAAAAGCAAGAAAACAGTGAAAACATGTTATTGAACTCCTCTAAGCTTTACAGAACTTACCAAAGTTTTGAAACAAGGGCCCAAAGATGCAGGACACTCAAGTTCTAGGGCTACTTCTTCACATTCTACACAAGGCTATTCTAATCTGCAGACAAAGAGAATAGAGAATATGAGACAATGAACTTGGCATACAGTTGATGAGAATGTTAATCCTCAGTTATTCTGGGACGCATAGTGACAAACAACTGATTATTCATTACATTCCCTGTGAATTGATAGATATTACATTCCCTGCTGACCCTGCCATTAGTATTTCCTATTTATACAGAGAGGGCAGTTGGTTTACAGATTGGTCTATTACTGAGGTAAAAGCTATTTAATTAAGTTTATGTTACAAACATTACTCACTTAAAGCACAAATCATTTAGAAGATTTTATGGCATATTAATGGCACTTTTATGGCAAAATTCATTGGAACAAGGTTAGAGGGACATTCTGTAAACCCCAAATTTACAACTTTTAGAACCTGGATGTAAGTTAGTATGAGTCCCCCAAATGTGAAGTTTTCTTTTTAGAGTTATAAAACAAGTTAACGCTTTTTTACAAATTTAACAAATTGATAATTTGGGAATTAGTGAATTTTTGTATAATAAACATTTCCTATTTGCTTGATGGGAAAAAAAGAAAGAAAATGAGAACAGACAAACAAAAAAAGCCCAAACCTGAAACACAGGAAAGTTCCCCCAAATCATAAAAGAGCTGAGATTCAGCCCAGACTGTCTGGTTCTAGAGTCCAGCCTCTTAACCACTATACAGATTGCCACCCGCGGCAGACGACTTTGAAGACGTGCTGACTTATAAGAAATGAACAAAATGAGAGTTGTGAATGAAGTTTTGTTTAGGCCAGTATGAGGACTGCAGCCTGGGAGATAGCACCTCAGATAGCTCTGAGAGACTGTTCCAAAGAGGGAGGGAGGAAAGACTGTATATGTGACTTTGGTAAAAGGGGAATACATGGAATCACAACAAATGAAGGAAATTCTTCAAGTGATGGGAGTACCAGACCACCTTACTGTTATCATGGAGAAACCTGTATGCAGGTCAAGAAGCAACAGTTCGAACTGGACATGGAACAACAGACTGGTTCCAAATCAGGAAAGGAGTATGTCAAGGCTGTATGTTGTCACCCTACTTTTTTAACTTATATGCAGAGTACATCATGTGAAATGCTGAGCTGGATGAAGCACAAGCTGGAATCAAGATTTCCAGGAGAAATATCAACCACCTCAAATATGCAGATAATACCACTCTAATGGCAGAAAGTGAAAGGGAACTAAAAAACCTCTTGATGAAGGTGAAAAAGCTGGCTTAAAACTCAACATTCAACAACTAAGGTCATGGCATCTGGTCCCATTACTTCACGGCAAATAGTCACAACAGTGAAAAGGGGAAAGAGTCACAACAGTGACAGATATTATTTTCTTGGTCTCCAAAATCACTTCAGATGGTGACTGTAGCCACGAAATTAAAAGACACTTGCTCCTTGGAAATAAAGCTATGAAAAACCTAAACAGTGTATTAAAAAGCAGAGACATCACTTTGCAGACAAAGCTCCATATAGTCAAAGCTATGGTTCTTCCAGTAGTCATGTATGGATGTGAGAGTTGGACCATGAAGAAAACTGAGCACCAAAGAACTGATGCTTTCAAACTACGGTGCTGAAGAAGACTCTTGAGAGTCCCTTGGATAGCAAGGAGATCAAACCAGTCAATCAGAAAGGAAATCAACCCTGAATATTCATTGGAAGCACTGATGCTGAAGCTCCAAAACTTTGGCCACCTGATGTGAAGAGCCAGTTCATTGGAAAAGACCCTGACGCTGGAAAAGATTGAGGTCAAGAAGAGAAGAGGGCAACAGAGGATGAGATGGTTGGATGGCATCCCTAACTCAATGAACATGAGGTTAAACAAACTCTGGGACATGGCGAAGGACAAGAAAGCCTGGCATGCTGCAGTTCTGAGGTCACAAAGGGCCGGACGTGACTTAGTGACTGAACAACAACATGCAACCAAGTACATATATTTTTGTAGAAAATGTCTGCTGGTCTCATGAAGCATCTGCTTGTAGCGAGAAACAATTGTCACCATGAAGGATCTTAGTGCTTTTCAAGATATGAGGAAATACAAGAATTGGGCTTATGGAATCAGCTCCTGAGAATATCTGTCTAACGATCTGTCCTGCCATTTTTCCTGGAGCTCAGAGTGCCTCATATCTGCTCCATCCTGAGCTCCTTCAGGGCGTGTGGAAGGTCAGCAGCTGCAGCGGCCCGTGATTTAATCCTTATAGATGTAAATGGGAAGTGCCCATGGCAAGTGCCAATTGTGATTGACAGGCTTAAGTAATATTCTAATGGATCTTAAGAGAAGTATTACAGCCTTAAAACAAGAACAGGAAAGGTATAAATAGAGACTGTAAAAATGTTCTCAGAGGTTAAAAATCTGAATGAGAAAAATAAAACAATAAAAGATGTATGAAACAATATCCTAAAGGTGCTTCCCAGGTGATGCTAGTGGTAAAGAACCCACCTGCCAATGTAGGAGACTTAAGAGAGGCAAGTTTGATCCCTAGGTCAGGAAGATCCCCTGGAGAAGGGAATGGCAACCCACTCCAGTATTCTTGTCTCGAGAATCCCATGGACAAAGGAGCCTGGCAGGTACAGTCCATCGGGTCCGAAAGAGTTGGATGCAACTGAAGCGACTTTGCATGCACACAACAAAAGAGCTATTGCATGAGCATTCAGTTTAGACACCACCCCCAACCAACGGGCACTGTTCACACGGTTATGGAGCCAGGTTCATGCTGCTGCTGCTACAAAGAGACTTGCTGTCTCCCATATCCCTCAGATCACCCAGGGAACAGCTAAGAGCACCTTGCCTCCCACCCCAGCATTTCTAGTAGCTATGAGGAAAGTCTCACCACAAATAAATACATGCCTGCAACAGTGGAGGAGTTACCCCACGGGACAGTCCCTGACAGGAGATAGGACTGGCTGGTACACTTCCCCTCTGGAAGGACCGTGGGGATATCCAAATGGAGCCCATCGGCCAGCTGGGGGAGCAGCTGCGAACTTCTAAGTCATGCTTCCCTCTTCCTCGCCACATGCTGTCTTCTTTCCCTGTTTCTCTGGCAGGACAAGCTGCATAGTAGCAAGTTTTTACCAAGGTTCTGTGTCCTGGGAAATACAGTGCAGGATGGTAGACTTTGGAGGATGCAGGAGTCAGCCCTGAGGCAGCAGTTAAGAAATACTTGTTAAAGGTTGATGGGAAAAAAAATAGAGATTTAATTATTGTTATGTAAAGTTAAAGGAATCAGAAGAAAAGCTATAACCAACCTAGACAGTATATTAAAAAGCAGAGACATTACTTTGCTGACAAAGGTCCATATAGTCAAAGCTATAGTTTTTCCAGTAGTCATGTATGGATGTGAGAGTTGGACTGTAAAGAAAGCTGAGTGCTGAAGAATTGATGCTTTTAAACTTTTGTTGGAGAAGACTCTTGAGAGTCCCTTGGACTGCAAGGAGATCAAACCAGTCCATCCTAAAGGAAATCAGTCCTGAATATTCATTGGAAGGACTAATGCTGAAGTTCAATACTTTGGCCACCTGATGCGAAGAACTGACTCATTGGAAAAGACCCTGATGCTGGGAAAGATTGAAGGCAGGAGGAGAAGGGGATGACAGAGGATGAGATGGTTGGATGGCATCACCAATTTGATGGACACGAGTTTGAGCAAGCTATGGGAGTTGGTGATGGACAGGGAAGCCTGGCATGCTTCAGTCCGTGGGGTTGCAAAGAGTCGGACATGACTGAATGATTGAACTGAAAATTACAAGGATAACGGACGAGGGGAAAAATAATGGATATTAAAGTAAAGAGGAGAAGGCAATGTTCAGAATCTTAATTTCACCTTTTACATTGGGAAATTGTCTCAATGTGATATATCATGAATCAGAAATAAAATAATATTATTGAGTGGTGAAGATAAGCCGCATAGTTAAAAGGGGTGCTTCTGATCCATGGGGCCCTAGGTGAAAGTCACAGAAGGGAGCAGAGAGTTTTCTATGTAAGCTTTCAGAACTGTTTGGTTTCTTGTGCGTATCTCACTTTTAGGAAAAAATAAACACAAAAGTCTTTCAAAAGCTATCAGCATACAGATGACAAATCAAATCATAAGAATTCCTTAAATTACTTTGAGACAGAGTACAGTGAAAAGTGAAGAGAGGTACCAGGCTGGGATCCCAGGGCAGATCAAAGGTTAAAAGGAAAGTGCAAAAATGGAGGCAAGAGGGCTAAAGAGGAAGGCATTTGTCACCAGAAAGCCACGGGACTGGCTGGCTTGAGTGTGGCTGAATCAGAGGCTGCTGTGATGAAGCAAGCCCAGTGGGGCTTGATGCTGGATTTAGTGGCATGGAGGTTGATGGGGGCTGGAGCCAGCGAGCAGGGTGTGAACTAGGAAGATGAGGCACGGTGGCAGCAGGCTTGGGGGTGCCAGAGTTTGGGGGTGAAGGGAGGAAAAGTAGGCATGTAGCAGGCGAACAATGACCCCAGATCAAAGGTCTGTTCTGTAGCGTAGATGGAGAAGGACGTGTTCACAGGCTGTTGGGAAGGTGGCCGCAGTGAAGGAGCGGTTGGAGAGGAAGGAGGTGATAGGCAGACTCTGGGGAGCAAGGAGGAATTCCTCTCTGCAGCAGGAGGAAGGAGAGGGCAGGTGATGTCCTTGTGGCTGGTTATGTGGGGGCAGGAACTGGAGGAAGTGCCTTGTGACCGCTTCTAATTCCTGTGAAGGAAGGAAGAGGCCTGCCCGCATCTGTGGAAAAAGGAGAAGCAAGGGTTCTCAGGTTAGGTTTGCGTCTGCTGTGTGATGTGCTCCGGGCTCAGCCATCCAGCGCAGAGGTCAGGCGGGTGGATGGCTGGCTTCCTTCAGGCTGGGGTTTTGCCAGGTAGTGCAGAAGGTGAAGAGGTATTTTCTGGGAGCACAAGGGGAGGAAGACAGAGGTGGGACAATTAGGAAAAGACTAACTCATCAAAACCTGCTTCAGCAAATAGTGAAAAGAATTTCAATTATGTAATGAAATAAACCTTTTTTTTAAAATTTTTTTTTTTTTAATGCAAAGCAGGAGATAAGAAGGTTGTAATGTGCATTTCGAAGAACCACTCAGGATTTACTAACCTAACTCGGGGCTGCCCCACTTCTAAAGAAAGAAAAGTGAAGTCGCTCGGTAGTGTCGGACTCTGAGATCCCACGGACTGTAGCCTACCAGGCTTCTCTGTCCATGGGATTTTCCAGGCAAGAGTATGGGAGTGGGTTGCCATTTCCTTCTCCAGGGGATTTTCCCGACCCAGGGATCAAACCCAGGTCTCCCACATTGTAAACAGACGCTTTTACCTTTTGAGCCACCAGGGAAGTTGCCCGCTTCCCTTCCCACCCCCGCCCCACCTCCCGCCCCTTCTAAAGCCAGGCCAATTGATGGTCTCAGAATGTAGGAATTCTCTCTGACTTAAACTCAGTCTTAGCGGACAGTACAGAAGCATTCTAGAGAAGTAGACTCAGACAACAAAGAGGTAGGCTCACTGGGTGAGGAAACCTCCAGTATAGGCGCCAGTTAGGGCGGGGAAAGATTGCACGCTGCCAAGGAGCTGCTCCGGGCTTCCCAGGAGGCGCAAGTGGTGAAGAACCCACCTGCCACTGCAGGAGACATAAGGGACGTGGGTTCGATCCCTGGGTCGGGAAGATCCTCTGGAGGAGGAAATAGCAACCTGCTCCAGTATTCTTGCCTGGAGAATCCCATGGACAGAGGAGCCTGGTGGGCTACAGTCCATGGGGTTGCACGGAGTTGGATACAACTGAGACAACTTAGTATGCACGCATGCACATGGAGCTGCTCCACCCACTGTGGTGGGAAGGATGCATGAAAACGTGGATTGTTCTGGAAAGGGGTTGAAATTCCTGGAGGGAGACCCCTGGGCATGGTGCTTCCCTGCCCTCAGCTCCCCTCAGTGGAGGATGTGGGCAGCAGCAGCTGTCGGAGCCGTTGTGCACCAAGAGTGGACCTGACCCACGTCTACAGTTAGAGATGAATTCTAGCCACTTCTCTGCAGCTACTGCCGGTGAATTTGGGAGTAGTGTTCAGCAATACTAAACTGATATGTGCTTTCTGTACTAGAGGTGCAGCTGAAAGGAGAGGAGAGTGGGGAGGTTCTGAGCCACCCAGGCTGACAGAACTCTTAGAGGACAGGGTGTGATGGGGTTAACATGATGCTTGGTGGGTGCTGGGGTGGTCGCTCTGTCATGAACTAGATCATGGCCTCTTTCTCTCTTGAGGATATGTAGAGACACACATTTCTATGTTTGCTCCTTCGTCCATTCACTCACTCCAACATTTGTTAAGGATTTTTATGTGACATTCACTGTGCTGGAAACCAGAGATGGGAACCCTAATGAAGACAAGATCCTTGCTCATGAAGGCTCAGGGTCGGATGCCTTTCTCCTGAACCCCTTCAGCACTTTACCTGGGCTCCTTTGAATCTTTTACCTCTCCTCACTTTGAAATATAGTCATCAGTTTAAATGTTGTCTCCTCTCATGAGCGCTTGGCCAGAATTTGCAAAATGGCTGTGATGGGTCCATTTGACCTGTCGTTCTCTTTTTCCCTTTTACCTCATATAGAACTTAAAAACAAGTAACTTGGGAAATTACGTATCCCATATGAAATTTAGAAGACCTCACAACACATTTTGGATTTCTGACTTGAAATATCAGAAGATCTGCGGCACTGCATCTGGAGCTGATGGCTGTACCTTTCATCAGAGCATATGTGTGTGTGGGGTGCTCAGTCATGTCCAACTCTTTGCAGCCCCATAGACTACAGCCCACCCGGCTCCTCTGTCTGCCTGCCAGGCTCCTCTGTCCATGGAATTTTCTAGGCAATAATACTGGAGTGGGTTGCCACAGGGGATCCTCCTGACCCAAGGATTGAACTTGTGTCTCCTGTGGCTTTCATCACAGCATGTCCTTTCCAGGAAACCTCATCCCCACCTAATGGCTCTGCCCAGCAGTGATGCCTTTTTGTCTTTGGAAATCTGGAGTCTCATTAGGAAAATGTGCTTGTAGCTTAAGTGTGAGTCAGTTAAGAACTTGGGCAGTTTCAAATGGTGACTGGGAAAAAATAAGAAGGGAAGAACACAGAAGTACAGTGTAAAGGGAGAATTTTCAAGATTTAGTGGCTGCTCCAGTTTGACTTGGTAGGAATAGGAATTGTGTCACTAAGCGGCTGGGCAGGGGTGATGTTTGTAGCAGGCAGGGCTGGGAGCCAGTCAGGCGCCGTGCACCAGAGAGCATGCTGATCCCCAGTTGCTTACAGAGCTGCCTGTAATTACTCAAAGTGGCCTTACTTCCCCAGAAAATTGTCATCTGCTCAAAGAATGAGAGCAGAACTGCTGAGAAGGTACTTGCCGCCTGGGGAGACAGCCGCCAACGGTTCATGATTAATTGATGTGAACATACAAAACGCAGTCCCTCTGGTCTCAAGGTGGGATCAACTCATCGGTACAACTTATGCTTCAGAGTTCCCCACAGATCAGGTTGAAGCTGGGCTTCTGGCTGGGACCACAGCCTTATCCAGTAGCTGCTTCCTCCACTGTCTCTTGCTTCCCATATTCTTTTTCTCCAAAGATACTCTCTCCATAGGTTATGACCCATAATCTCAGCAAATTATGCACTTCTTGGGAACCCAGCTTCAGATAGTGCTTAAGACAATATAATGCAGGTTAAAACTGGGAAATGGCTCGTGGTGGGGGATAAGACCTAGGGCACAGCCCCACGAGTCTTTCACAGCCATGGTTTTATCTCTGGCTGGACTCCGCAGCCTGACACACACAAAATGAGCAGCACAGTTTATTTTGTTCATCGAATGAATTTGATTTGAGGTCTAATGAGTCGGAGGAGACAGCAGGATATCCAGGATAAGATATAGAACGAGGTGCCACAAAGTGGTTATGGCTGCACATTTAGATTTTTCCCAGGGAGAGAGAGAATTCAGGAAAGAGGCGGTAATTAGTGTCAAGTGCGAATGAAGTCTTCAGTCTTTTCAGTGTAAAGCAGCCAGCATTTGTCTTTACCTTAGTTAGATACATAACTCCAATTAGCCTAGATCAATGGTTTTACATTCCTTTAGTAATGTTTAGGCAAAATTCCAGTTGGTGAGTTTTGCTCAATGCTAGCAAGTAGGTCTAGTAAAAAAGAGTAACATCTAATTGGGGAAAAAGTTATGGATTCTGTTTCTGTCTTCTGTTTTTATTGTCAAACAATTGAGTGAGCCACTTGATATTCTTTTAGAACAAGAGTGTGCAAAATTAATAAAATAACAAAATAAAGTAAAATATACTTATGAAGAGATTCATGCCTATCTCTCTTCATTGCATTGATTTTTTTTTTTAAGTAGACATTTAAACAAACCAGACAAAAGCATTCCACTGTCCCCAAAGAGCACACTATCTTTTCAAATATGGTTCTCCAGTATCTTGAGGTAAGTGGTTTTGAATGCTTTAAATCTTGGTTGTCTTATTTCATTCCATAAACTGTAATTATAGCTTTTTATAACATGCTAAATAATTCCTCCCCTACTGGATGTTTTTACCTTTCAAATATTTATAGAGTGTCATCATTCCTTAGTCATCTCTTTACAAAGTGGTGCCTATTTTTTTCTTATAATATTTTTCATAAATCAATTTCCTCAATACTCAGCTGCTTTTCTTAGTTCTCCATTCAACTTGTCTCCATCTTTTTGATATAGTGGTAATCAAAGGTAAATGAGATATTTTGGGAGCAATTTATCCTAAGATTGTTTGAAAGGGTTTAAAATTTCCTCACCTGGATTAGTGTTCCTCATTTATACATAGCTCTGAATAGTGCTGACTTTATCAGTGTTTCTGCCATTTCACTTTGAATGCTCATAATTAATTTCCCATGTAATGGCATTCTAAATCTCTGTGGCATTACTATTTCTTCGTTGATCATGGAATATGCAGGAATTAAATCAGTTTGGAATATATTTCTGGACTTTGCTTCTTGTTATGCAAGACTGAATCATATTTCTAAATTCTTTATATCCATAAGCTATTATGTTTCACTGTCCTTCCAAATCAGTAATAAATGGAAACCTAAATGTCATTTTCATTCTAGATTGTTCACAGAGCTATTACATTCTTTCTTGCAACTGCATTTTTAGTCTTTCAACATAATGATTTCTTTCCAAAAACATTTCCATTGACCTGGTTGTATCATTCTTCTGGGGCAGCCCTCTTGCTGATTATGACTTGGTGTCCTGGTATACTGGTGGGATACCATACATGTACTTTAAGGGTAACAGAGACATAAAAATAATGTGAAATGCTCAATATTTTCTTCCTCAAGTAACATTATTACTATATTTATATATTTTATATATTTCACATTCTTTTTTAATTTAGAAGGCTCATGTAGCTTCCCAGGTGGCTCAGTGGTAAAGAATCTGCCTGCCAATGCAGGAGATGCAAGAGACATGGGTTTGATCCCTGGGTGGGGAAGATCCCCTGGAGGAGAAAATGGCAACCCATTCCCATAGCCTTGATGGGATAATCCCACGACAGAAGAGCCAAATGGGCTACAGTCTATGGGGTCGAAAACAGTCGAACATGACTAAGCACAGCTTCCTGATGCCATAACAGTGATACTCTAATTCTGCCTCTGATGGTCCTACCTGGTCGGACCCCCCTCCATCTTTCTGGGGAGTGAACTGTGTTCTAGCACATGCAATGAATTGTCTGTGGAGTCTTTGGAAGAAAGGATCCCCTTAGAATTAACTGCTCCCTCTTGCCACTCCTGTTGCCTTTGTTTGTATCTCTGTGATGGCTCTTGCTTCCCTCTAAGCTTTACTGTTGTTTGTATATGTTGTTGTCTCCTGCACACCATGAGGTGAGCTGGTTTTATCGATGCCCAGTGCCTCACAAAAGAAGTACCTAATAAATGTTGAAAAGTGGCCACTCCAGCTTGTCTATTCAGGCTTCCGCGTGATGGTGCAGTTGGAGAGAGAGTTGGGAACTGGGGGCCCTGTCCTACAGTGGTGTTGGCGGAGTGAACAGCTGACATAGACTTAGCTCATCCAGCTGGGGTGGCTTTGGGTGGCTTGGTAGAGATGGTGGGGCTATGGGCCTCTGTGCACCCTGGAGTACTGTAACAATCGTGGAGGATTGAAGCAAGGACAGTCAGGCTCAGAACGGTGAAGGGACTGCAGAAGTCACTCCATGACTGATAGGGATCAGTGCCGGGGCAGCTGTTTTCACTCGTGCTTCTGTTTCCCTGATTCATTGTTCTGCTTCATTCTGGAAATTTCTCTGAATGCTTGCTTCTTGACTCATACTGACATCAGACAGCAGGTGACGTTTCTCTACCCTCACGCAATCTGTTTGTGTGAGGAACCGCCCTGGCTGTACTTTGTCAGCTCCATCTTAGGCTCCCAGTCACACCCCCTCGTCTCTGCAGCACTGAGCTAGCTTTAGCCTAACTCACGAGGGATGTGCCCGTGACAGGTGGGTCCCCACTAACCTTTACCTTTGCTCTCATGTGACATGAAAACTGGACAGGTGCCTTTTGCTGATGCAGATGGTCAATGATTATGAGAACCCCCCCTCAGGAAGAGGAGCGGCCCCCAGTTCCCTTTGCTGCAGACATGTGTCTCTCTAGTGGATTCGGACTGCAACTTTGGCCCCTTCAAGTCCCCTGTACCCTTTCTGTAGGTGAGGAGTTGCAGCTGCCGATGCATTGTCATCCGCCTGATCCTGCCTGTAGTAACTTCTCCACGATAACCTTCATGGCTATACTTTATGGAGTTGCCTGCTCCCTTTTCTCAAAGTTCTTTCTCCCAGTTCAGGGGATATTATTCAACACTGCCCAACAGTTTCCCACCCTGACCCCATATCAGTCAGTGTCAGAACTCATTATACGTATTTCAGCTGGAAGAGATTTCACACGAGGAATTGGTGTCAACAGTGTTGAAAGGCCTGACAGAGTGGAAGATGGACTAATGAAGGGTCAGTGATGACAGCAAGTCACTCCCAGCCTTGGCTGGGGAACCCCAGGGAACAGGCAGTGTTGCCAGACGTGGGCGGATGCTCACAGGAGTCACTGCTGAAGGCTGGGAGCCACTCCACTGCAAAACCCCTTGTCTGCTGCTGCAGCCACGGAAGGCTATGGAAGGCACAGCTGACTGGCTGGCTGTGGCCGGTTTGTGAGGCTGGACCTACGGACGATGTGAGAACAGCAGCCACCAGCCAGCGTCTGCAAGGCTGGGGAAGCCTAAGGTCACCCACAGCTGTCAGAAGCAGAATTGTAAAAAAAGGTTCCTTTTCCTTCAGCTTTCCAGTCTCCTCTATCACCTCTTTTTGGAAGAACCTGTCCATAGAAGTCATCAGGCTGAGAAATCTGGGAAATTTAAGTGTTTTAACCCCAGAATATGAAAAGGTAGAAAGGAGTCTGAGAGCAAAATGGGCAAATGAAGGTCACATGCCCCGTCCCCCCACGTCTTTGGTATGATGCCAGTTCTCTGCTTTCTCCACCCATGAAATGATGATGACAGGTTAAGTTCAAATATCAGTGCAACTTAAATTTTATAACCTAATGAAAGCAGTTTCAGCATAAATAAGATTTCTGGATGTTTCTTTAGGTCAGTATTTTCTATAATATACTTCACAGAATACATCCTAAGAATGGGTCTCTTGGGCAAATGAGTTTGGGAAACTCTGCACTTTATAACCTGTTCTTGGAATGTCACACTTCATATTAGCACATGAAAGCCTCTGAGAAATCCATTAGTCTCCAATAGAATTTGACATTTTTGACTTTGCAATTGATATGCATTAGGGAAAGAAAATGGTCACAGTCCCTGCCATCTGGAATTTACAAGGAAGAGGCAGGGAACACAGTCAGCAGAGAAACGTGCATGCGTGTGTGTGTGTGCGCGCGTGTGCGTGCGTGTGTAATTTAGGTAAGTGTTATGAATGAAACAACTAGGATGTGGTGATAGAAAACATTATAGAGGGGAATGGGCCCAATTAGACTGTATGGTCAGGGCACACATCAGGGAAATGACATTTAAGCTGTGACCTTAAAGAGCAGATGGAACAGACACAGGGTAACTCAGTAGCCCACATCAGAAAGCTGTTCTTGAACCCTAAGGCGATCTGTACAGAAATTGAGACTGCCCATCTGAAAACATTTGTAATGATTTGATAGACTACCTTGATGTCTGTTCAACCTAAAACCAAAACGTCTTTATAATTTTTCTCTGGTATTCAATTTTTACTATATTTTATAAAATAGAATTCCACAATAGACTGAGGAGACGAGATCTGATCCTTGTTGTTCAGTCGCTAATTCACAGTGCGTGATTTAAGATGCTCTGCTTTAGTGGAAGTACCCTGTGATTCCTGATGCCCTGAAGAAGGAAATAAGCAACTGAGTTTCAGGAACTGAGAGGAGGCTCATGACTGGGTGTGTAGTTGTGTGCAGAGCCTTGAGGACGAAAATAAATAAAAAGTGACTGGGTTTTATTCTAAGTACAGTGGGAAGTTACTGAAGAATTGGCAACAGATGCATGATACGATTTAGATTTTTAAATAATCATTCTAACTGCCATATACAGAGTGAGCTGAAGTAAAGAGTACGAAACAGGATGATCAGCTCGCAAGCCTTCACAAGTTTCCAGGAGAGGCTCTGGCAGCAATGGACAGGAGAGGGTGACTGGGGAGAACGGGATGAGGGGTGGCACAAGCATTCTTGTGGAGCAGAAGCTGGGGGAGAGTGGGATGGGCCGGGCACAGGAGGGCGAGGAGAAGTGAAGGCTGGAGGTGTCCACGCAGGGTCGTCAGGGCTGCCTTTTCATTCCATGGCTGTTGGGACTAGATGACACCACAGAGAATGCGGAGAGTCGAGGCTGCAGGACTGAAGCCTAGAGAGGCTCTTGGGACTTTCTAAGGCCCCTGGCAATCTAGCTTAAGGAGAACTGCTGCCCCAAGGGCACAGTTGATCCCTAGACATTCGGATATGTATCTTGGCACCTCTGACATGACTTCTATTCAGTAAATTTTCTGAGGAAATCTACCATTTAAGAGGTCATGGTGGGGGTGGGGAGTGGGGTGGTGGCGCGTCATAAAAGAAAAAAGTCAAACAAGACCTTTTGGAATTTGCTTTATGGAAGGATATCCAAGACATGAACAAAAGCATAAGACAGATCTGATCAGTGCTTTGAGAGCTATAAAGCACCGTGGGAATCTGCAGAGCTGTAACTGGGAAGCTTTGTGAAGGAGGTGGCATTGAGGCACATGAATCTGAATCAACAAAGGTAGATAATATGTATATATACACATATCTGTGTGTGTAACATAGTTCAGTTGCTCATTTGTGTCCAACTCTTTGCAACCCCATGGACTGCAGCATGCCAGGCCTCCCTGTTCATCACCAGCTCCCAGAGTTCACTCAAACTCATGTCCATAGTGTCGGTGATGCCATCCAACCATCTCATCCTCTGTCATCCCCTTCTCCTCCTGCCTTCAATCTTTCCCAGCATCAGGGTCTTTTC
Source organism: Bos javanicus (assembly GCF_032452875.1). Taxonomy (NCBI): domain Eukaryota; kingdom Metazoa; phylum Chordata; class Mammalia; order Artiodactyla; family Bovidae; genus Bos; species Bos javanicus. The sequence goes on from NC_083876.1 coordinate 10,479,991, forward strand.
AAATGAGTCAGTTCTTCACATAAAGTGGCCAAAGTATTGGAGTTTCAGCTTCAGCATCAGTCCTTCCAATGAATATTCAGGACCGATTTCCTTTAGGATAGACTGGTTGGATCTCCTTGTTGTCCAAGGGACTCTCAAGAGTCTTTTCCAACATCACAGTTCAAAAGCATCAGCTTTCTTTATAGTCCAACTCTCATATCCATACATGACTACTGGAAAAACCATAGCTTTGACTAGATGGACCTTTGTTGGCAAAGTAATGTCTCTTCTTTTTAATATGCTCCAGTACTCTTGCCTGGAAAATCCCATGGACGGAGGAGCCTGGTGGGCTGCAGTCCATGGGGTCGAGAAGAGTCGGACACGACTGAGCGACTTCACTTTCACTTTTCACTTTCACGCATTGGAGAAGGAAATGGCAACCCACTCCAGTGTTCTTGCCTGGAGAATCCCAGGGACGAGGGAGCCTGGTAGGCTGCCATCTATGGGGTTGCACAGAGTCGGACACGACTGAAGCGACTTACCAGCACCAGGTTGGCTATAGCTTTTCTTCTAAGGAGTAGACATCTTTTAATTTCACGGCTGCAGTCACCATCTGCAGTGATTAACCCCATACATACATACTTATGATGAAGATACACATTTTACATGTATGTGTATATAAGCACATTTATGCTTATTCTATATTTTATTGGTCTGTCTGTAATATTTTGGTCTATCTAGCTATCTTTCAATCCCGTTTCAGCCCTATACCAATACAACAGAGTTTATTCCTTCTCTGACATTTAGAAACCTGGTGCTCAGGGTTTACAGTACAATTTGCTTTTTTATTCAAGCTCCTACTCTAGCTCACACAAAGTAGGTTCAGAATTGCTAACTCATAACTCCATGAGGAGCACATTTACTAACTAGAATACTTTTTGTTTTTAGCCTTAATAGTATTCAATCAAAATGCTGCTTTCCAAAGCTATTGGGTTGGGTCCTTCCTTCCCCAACTGAATTAGGTAGTGATGTTACATATTCATAGGTTAGATAAGTAACATTTGTTAGGGTTTGTATTCCATTTAGAGGTGCCCCATACACCCTGCTATCTTTTTATTTAGAATAAACTTCACTCGTCATGGTGTCTAATTCTCTGGGTTTGACAGATGCTTCAATCCAGCCATCCACCACCACAAGCATGAGGCAGGGTAATTCATGCCGTCCCCACAAAGTTCCCTTGGCTGCCTCTGTGCAGACAAGCACGGCCCCACCTCCAGCCCGAAGCAGTCACACTTCTATTTTCTGTCTCTGGGCCATTTCCAGAAAGTTACAAAATTAGAGTCATAGACTCTATGACCTTCGGAGTCTGATTGCTTTCACTGGCAAATATATGGGAGAGTAATCAGTGTTGTCACCATAGTGAATAGTTCAGTCCCTTCACTTGCTGAACAGGTGACACACCTTGGTCTTCCATTCACAGATGAGAAATCATTTGGGGTGATTCTGAATAGAGGTAGGAGAGGTGTTTGTGTGGACACAAGTTCCCGGGTCTCTCGGGTAAATACCTAGGGGATTTATTTGTGTTGGCCAAAACGTTCATTCTGGTTTTGGAAAAACCCGAACCAACTTTTTGCCCAACCTAATAATATTTTCTTCCTCTTTGTGTTTCAGTTTATGTAATATCTGCTGATCACTCATCAAGTTCACTGATTTTTTTGTTAAGTTTACTGACGAGCCCACTGAAAGCATCTACTGTGGCTTCATTTCTGTGGTTTGCGTTTCAGTGGGTTGATTCTTATACTTCTCATCTCTCCGCTGACCTGACCCCTCAGATCTTGCATGCTGCCCTCCTCTCCTCTTAGAGCTTTTCCACATTACTCAGAGTTATTTTAAATCTCCATCAGGTAGTTCTCACATATCTCCATACCTGAATCTTGTTCTGTTGATTGCTTTAATTTTTGACCAGGTGTTGTCTGTTCTCACCTTTCCGCATGCCTCATAATTTTTTGTTGAAAGCCAGACACCTTGTTTAGGACTCTTGAGATGAGAAAAATAGCTTGGAACTCTTGAGAGTCCCTTGGACAGCAAGGAGATCAAACCAGTAGATCCTAAAGGGAAACTACCCTGAATATTCATTGGAAGGACTGATGCTGAAGCAGAAGCTTCAAAACTTAGGCCACCTGATGCAAAGAGCTGACTCACTGGAAAAGACCCTGATGCTGGGAAAAATTGAAAGTGGGAGGAGAAGGGGATGACAGAGGAGGAGATGGTTGGATGGCATCACTGACACAATGGATGTGATTTCGAGCAATCTCCAGGAGATAGTGAAGGACAGGGAGGCCTGGCGTGTTGCAATCCATGGGGTTTCAAAGAGTCGGACATGACTGAGCAACTGAACAAAAACAAAAATGCCTAGGAATGTGTGCACATGTCCTCCTGCTAGAATTTCAGCTGTGTGACTTTGAGTTGGGCTTGGATGAGCCTAAGATTCCCTCCTTGGTGTGCCCACAGGCATCAGACACCTTAGTGACTTCTCACGTTTCCATCGAGGGCAAGTTGCTGATAGTTTTTGCTCGATGTTTTGTTTGCTCACCCTCTGCCCTCGGTCCCCCTTTGCACTGCCCCTTGGGGAGGGTCTGTCTGCAGCCTCAGGCCCTCTTCCAGCAGCAGCCCGTCCCTCAGGTTGTGAGCCTGGTGGTGGGGGAGGAAGTTCTTTGCTGTGACACCTCCGTGTTCGACAGGCACAGTATCTGGGGCTGTGGTTTCCATAGTGCTCAGCCACATGGTGATCCTTTATCCCGAAGGAATTCTCAGGCCTTGTCCAGGCTTAGGGTAACTACCTCCTCTCAGTCTGCAGGGACTTCCCCAGTCTTAGTGCTGAAGACCCCGTGTCTGTCCAAGGTGAACTGAAACTAGGGGTGGAAGGATTATTTTCTGTTCCTTTTCTCCGCTGCAACAGTTTTTCACCCACAACCTATGGGTGACAACATTTGCTATCTGACTCTCTTGGGGGTTTCCTGGTGGCTCAGATGGTAAACAATCTGCCTGCCGATGCAGGAGACTGGGGTTTGATCCCTGGGTCAGGAAGATCCTCCAGAGAAGGGAACGGCTACCCACTCCAGTGTTCTTGCCTGGAGAATCCCATGGACAGAGGAGTCTGGAGGGCTACAGTCCACGGGGTCGCAGAGTCCTTAAGGCTTTTGTTGCCCAGGCGAGATGAGGGAGAAAGGTCCTGGTAGGGTGGTTTTACTCCTCCAGCAGAGACTGCTGTTCTGGTTGTCAGACCTCCATGACCAGGGTGCTTTCTCAGTCCCCTCTGAGGTCCATGGAGAAGAGCCTGCAAAAATGCAAGCCCTCCTCCACTTGCAGTTTTCAGAGGCTCCACGTCTCTCACCAGCTCACACTCAGCCTGTACCAGTTTGCTGGCTGGTCTGGCTGAGGGTCTGGTTGTGTCTGCTCTGGGGAAACAGTGGTCATGGCTCACCCCTCCAGGAGAAGCCTGTTAATCTCTAGGTTTGGGCCTCGTTGGTGGCCTGCAACCTCAGCTCTCAGATGGGTTCTAGAAAAGTGATGGACTTAACAATCGTTTTGACAGTTTTATTTTTTGTCATGAGCGCCGAAGAAGTGACATTCTTTTAAGTGCTCTACGTCCCTGAGCCAAATCTTTGGTTTATAACAGTTGTACTAATACAAACATTTCAGTTGTACACACACTGCACGCACAGACTCCACTCACTCAGTTCATCACGGCCATGGGTTGGCGAGTGGACCCGTCATTGGCCTCCATCAGGCATGTCCATCTCGAAGCAGGCAGGTTTGGCTGCAGTTTCACTGGACGATCCTGAAGAAGAGTCCTATCCATGTCTCTTTTACATGCTGACCAGGAAGACTGTGGAAGGTTCTTTGGCATCTAGAAAACAGTCACCATGGTGATGGCCTCTCTCTCAGTATATTAGGGCCTGTTTTTTCCCCCACAAATTCGATTTACATTGTTTATTTAGTTTAGTCGCTGCAGTAGATTAATTCAAATGTATTCAATAAATACATACTGAATGTCTTACAAAGAGTAAGGTGTATTAGAGATATGAAGTATATATTGAGTTTTTATGGAAAATCTTGATATCTTCCTTTTGGGGATCAAGGGTGGTATTTTGTGATTTTCAACTCTGTGCAAGTCTCTGTATTGGGAAGACTTGTAGAAGAAAATTCATAGAGATTTTTCTGCTATCTGTATCACCTGGTACTAAACACATTTATTTTTTAAATAAAAAAACATTCTAAATAACCTAAATAACAATTGAGATGGCACTAGAATTATATGTAGGCACAAAATTTAAGTTTTTATTATTTTTATTGCTATTAAAATTCTGTTAAACCATAAAAATAACCACAAAAATAAAAACCATAAAATAACTCTTTTGCTATACACCTCTATGTATTTTAATTCGTGTTTGTGTGTGCGTGCATAGTCATATCTGACTCTTTGTGACCTCATGGACTGTAGCTGGTCAGGTTTCTCTGTCCAAGGGGTTTTCCCAGAAAGAATACTGGAGAGGGTATTCTTGATCAAATTGGTGTCTCCTATGATCAAACTGGTGTCTCCTGTGTCTTCTGCATTGCAGGCAGATTCTTTAACACTGAGCTACCAGGAAAGCCCTAATACATGTATAGATTCAAATAATCACTAACCCAATCAAGACAGAGAACAGTTCTATAACCGCCAAAGCTTCTCTAATATTAATACAATCTCTACTCACCACTTCCCTCAGCCCTAGCTCCTGCAGCTCCTCATCTGTTCTTCCTTCCTGTGAAAACAGGGAAAAAGTTATTGATCACTAAGTTGTGTCTGACTCCTTATAACCCCATGGATTGTAGCCTGCCAGACTCCTCTATCCACAAAATTCTCCAAGCAAGAATCCTGGAATGGGTTGCCATTCCCTTCTCCAGGGGATCTGTCCAACCCAGGGATCGAACCTGCATCTATTATGTCTCTTGCAATGGCATGTGGGTTCTTTACCACCCACAGTGGAATATTACTCATTGTGGAGTAATTTACAACGGAATATTCACAACAGAGTATTCATAAAAATGAATGAAATTGGCTCATACGAAGAGATGTGTATGGACCTACAGACTACCATACAGAGTGAAGTAAGTCAGAAAAAGAAAAACAAATATTGTATATTTTCACATGTAAGTGGACTCTGAAAAAATTGGTATAGACAATCTTATTTACAAATAAATAGACACAGATGTAAAGAACAAAGTTATGGGTACCAAAGGGGAACGTGTGGGGTGGGATGAATTGAGAGATGGAGATAGTCATATTTACACCACTGATACCGTGTATAAAATAGGTAACTAATGAGGAACTACTGGATACACAAGAAACTCTGTCCTTTCAGTGGGAAGGAAATCCAGAAAAGAGGGGATAAATATGTACATATAGCTTATTCACTTTACATATAGCTGATTCACTTTGCTATACAGTAGAAACTAATGCAATGTCATAAAGCAACTATACCCCAATAACATTTTTAAAAGATTGGTGATTGTGAATAAAGTTGCTAGCTTTTTTTTTTTTCCTGTGAATATGTGTTTATTTCTCTAGGTTAAATGGGATTGCTGGATCATATGGTAAGTGTGTTTTTAACTTTATAAAAAAACTGCCAGCTGGTTTCAGAGTGCCTGGGTCATTTTGGATCTCCATCAGCAATATGTGAGAGCTCCAGCTGCTCTGTATCCTCAATACTTGGTATTGTCAGTGTTTTGTTTTTTGTTTTTTTGCTACTTTCCCAAGTAGGTAGGTGGCTTCCCAGGTGGCGCCAGTGGTAAAGAACCCACCTGCCAATGCAGGAGACATAAGAGACCTGGGTTCGATCCCTGGGTCAGGAAGATCCCCTGGAGGAGAGCATGGCAACCCATTCCAGTATTCTTGCCTGGAGAGTCTCATGGACAGAGGAGCCTGGTGGGGTTTGGTCCATAGGGTCACAAAGAGTCAGACCCAACTGAAATGACTTAGCACATATGCATACATGTAATGGTATCATATTGTAATTTTAATTTGCATTTTCATAAATGGCTAATGTTATGGAACATTTTTTTTTTATGTGCTCATATGTCTTTTGGCCATCTGTATATTTTCTCTGGTGAAGTGCCTATTCAAGTATTTTGCCCATTTAAAAAATTGTGGTTCTTTTCTTATTGTTTAATTTTGAAGGTGCTTTATATAGCCCATAGACAATTAATTTTTTGATATATGATTTGCTAACATTTTCCTCCAATCTGTAGCTTGTCTCTTAATTCTCCTAACAGAATCATTTTCAGAGTAAAGTTTTAAATTTTGACCAAAAATAATTTATGGATTTTAAAAAGTTTTATGAATTGTGCTTTTGGTTTCACACCTAAAAATTCATTGACTAACCCAAGGTGTCCGTGAGAAGACAAATGGACCAAATCTCTCAGCTTGAATGACAGATAAAGACAGGTCAACAAAGTCAAGAGCCCATCTTAGCCAGATGAGCAGGAAATAAGGATCTTTAAATGGACTCTCAGGGATGATTATTCTGGCAATGATATACTCCATGGGTTAGAAGAAGGGGCATGTGTAGAACGGTAAAGAGCAACTGAGAGACTATTAAATCCAGGCTTGCAGGGTCTGGAGCTTAAACTAGCATTGTGACAATAGGTTATGGAAACATAAAGGAATAGATGGAGAGGGCAAGCATTTTTAAGTGAAAAATGAACCCAATATGAAGATTTATCAGTATGAGAAATAAGCATGAACTAATCAAGTATGAGGCCAAGATTTTTAACTTGGGTGAGAAGTTAAGACAGTCTGTGGTTTCAGAAAAGAAAGGTCATGAGTTTAAATTAGGATGTCTTGAACAGGGTTTGTGGGTCATTCATTTTTGTGTCCCAGCCCCTAGTACAGCACCTGATACTCAACACTTGTTCTTCAGATAAATGTCGCTGAGAATTTGAGATGGTGGAAAGTATCCCATAGGATTATGTTCTCGTCATTCAAAGGTACAGAAGTATAGGATGGTCTTGGGGTCTAGAGACATAGCAATCATGCATAATATGTCAGTTAGGGTATTGTGATATACACAGTGACATGAATTACATATTCATTACATTGCTCCTCTTGAGAAGTACACGTTCAGTGCAAATGGCAGTGAATGGGGCACAAAATGTAGCCTTTTCATCAACGCATGTGTTCCTGTCATACCTCTCCCTAGATTTGTGTCTCTGGTTTTCATAAACAAACCTGTAACTTACTCAGGAAGAAGTGATCAGTAGAGTTCAACTTGTGAAAAATTAAAAAAAAATTAAATACCAGCTTTCTTTCTCTACTTTTGAAACAACAATAGAACCCTCATGAGAAGACAAAGGTGAAGGTATATAACAGTGGCCCTCAGCAGAGAGGTCAGATTTTTTGAGCTGATGTTGTGACAGCTGATGACTTTCTTAAGGGAGTGGGTATAAGGAGAAAAGAGTCAGCAGCCAAGGAAAGGTTGGGAGGTTGAGGAGAGCCTGGACAGGGGGGATCCTGAACACTGGTAAAGATGGAGCAGGTCACACCAGTGGTCACTGCAGCGAGCAGAATGACTTGTCACAGAGATTTCAAAACTTATTGCAGTGACTTCTTCCAGTTTTGGTGGAGTGGTGGGGAATGGAATACCACCTTGGAGGGAGTGAATCATGAGGATGTGGAAACATGTGCATTTGTGGAGGGGTTTGGTAGTGAATGGAAGGTGAAGACCGGGATGGTATCCACAGCAGCATCTGCTTAAGTCTATGACTTTTTTTGAAGCTGAGGAAGACCTGTGTGTGTGTGTGTGTGTGTGAGAGAGAGAGAGAGAGAGAGAGAGAGAGAGAGCCAGTAAAGTGGGAGAGACTGACAATCTTGGAAGAAGAGTGGGAGAAATTAAATCAAGGTCCCCTAGGACTTGGCAGGAAGGAGATTGCAACATTCTATTTTCTACCTCAATTTTCACCTCTGTCTTTGTAACCAAACTGTAAAACTGTTAGAGCATTTACATTCTTCTGAAGGACTACTGAAATACTGTAGGATATAACTGACTTAATAAATGGAATTAACACTTCAAGATCGATTTCCTCTATTGAGTTTACCCAGGTTTGCTTCTTCTCACCTTTTTTATTTTTATTTTATTTTTTAACTTTACAATATTGTATTGGTTTTGCCATATATCAACATGAATCCGCTACAGGTATACACGTGTTCCCCATCCTGAACCCTCCTCCCTCCTCCCTCCTCCCTCCCCGTACCATCCCTCTGGGTCCTCCCAGTGCACCAGCCTCAAGCATCCAGTATCGTGCATCGAACCTGGACTGGCGACTTCTTCTCACCTTAAAACAGTTCATGTAATATTCTGCCACCATCAATTAATATTCTTTAAGAAACTCCTGTATCAGGGGTTAAAGACAGTGGAGGCTGACTGGTGTCTACTATAAATTCCTAGGAATGACATATTACTTATTATGGTAGAACTTTGAAAATGCTGTCTTGGGAATTATTCCATATAGATTTCCATGACTCCTAAGTGCAAGCCCAGAAATCTATTACACTCTGAGATTTTTTTTTGTTCCTTCTATCTTACAAAACATAAAAGAAGAAATTAAAGAAGAAAGTTTCCACTTAAATGGATTGCTAGATGAAGTGCTACATGAATAGGAGGTTAGTCACGACTGATGATTAGTGCCATTACTTTGGGAGGAAAAATGACAGGATGGTGTAATAATTATTTTAAAATTTAAAAATACATTTAAAAATATTAAGCAGTTGTGGTTCATTGGTCCTTGGGGTCAGACTGGGCTCTGTGATCCCTCCAAGGATTTCTGAATGATCAACCTATAGCAAGACACATTAAATGTTTATGCCTTGTTTAATTTTTGTTATACTTTTGAAAATCAAAATAAAAATCACTCCTTTGTGTGTTTTGTAATGGCAAAGATATCATGCCATTACAATCACAGTGTGTGAATGGATTGTAGTGAAGGTGTTGAATGACTGTTGAAATCCATGAACCGTTAAGGGTTCCCAATGAGAAGGAGACCAGTGAGCTATCTTTGTATTAATACTCTATTTGTTAACAAGTTTTGATGAAAGTCATAGATATCAGTTTGAAGGAACATGCTGTTACTGGGTTAGTCTTGTTTGTTCATTAACCTAATAATTCATCAGAGAACATTTAAAAGTGCCTGTAATATGTCACCTACTGTGAAGGGCTCTGAGGAACAAAAATATCAACCCATTGCAATTTGCTGCCTTTTATTAGAAATAATACCTGGGGCAACAATGGTGTATTTTCAAGAACTTAGAAACTGAGCTTTCCTCTGAGAACCACATTTTGATTCAGCATTAAATAGTTTTGGGTTGAAATGAGCAATTACCACAAAGACTAAGACTTCTGAGGGAGTCTGTCCCAATCAAAGTGTTCACATACACAAGAGAGGCTGACAGTCAGCCTGTAAGGAGCTGAAAACTGAGACAGTCATGACTGCCACCCCCAGGAGTCCTGCCCTTTCCCAGCCACCTGGGAACTCCCCAAACCCAGCAGCTGGCAGGGCAGGGGGCCTCCAGTCCTCCTGCAGGCATTCAGCTTGGCTAGAGCCCGTTTGAATGGGTCCTGAGAGACTTCCCTGGTGGTGCTAGTGGTAAAGAACCCACCTGCCAAGGCAGGAGACACAAGAGATGCGGGTTGGATCCCTGGCTTGGGAAGATTCCCCTGGAAGAGGAAATGGCAATGCATTCCAGTATTCTTGCCTGGAAAAACCCATGGACAGAGGAGCCTGGTGGGCTACAGTCCATAGGGTCGCAAAGAGTCAGACACAACTGAAGCCACTTAGCACACGCACACATTAGAGACTTGGAATAGCCTCCCTGAATAATCCAACCTATGAACAGTGGATCATTCGATCACTGATGGATCTTCAGATAGAACCAGAGTCCCAGAGGCACAGAGACCTAACGGAACAGTGCCTGGACTAGAAGGTGTCCCGCCGTGCCCCCATCACACACAAGAAGAGGCTTCAGACTTTGAATCCAATACGCAGTGTCCCTGTCCTGATTCATGCTCATTCCCTTTGTAAGTGCTGGCTGCTATGACAAAACAAGCCTCAACAAGACTCTTGTTTCTCACAGTTCTAGAGGCTAATAAGTCTGAGATCAAGGTGTGACTTGAAACCTGGTGGGGGTCTACTTCCTGATTTATAAGCTTCCATCTTTTACTGTGTCCCCATATGACAGAAGGTGCCAGAGAGCCCTCTGGGGTCTCCTTTAGAAGAGCACTAATCTCTTTCCTTACAGCTCCACCCTTATGCCCTAATCAACCCCCAGTACCCACCCCCCACCAGTATCATCACATTAGGGGATGGATGTCAACCTATGAATTCTGAGAAGCACTCACCAGGCCTGGTGGGCAGACACTGGTATATGCTAGAACTGTCAGTTACAGTTGTGAGAACGAAGAACAGGCCTCCTGGGTTTATGGAATAATCTTTTGAGAGTCCTGGTAATGAGCAAATGCCCTCAAGCTAGGTCAACTGGGTGATGCTGACAAGTTAAGAGATTCTGGGCCTGGGCTGAGGGTGGCATCTCAGACTTGCAGATGCTGCCTGTTTCCCCTCCCCCATTCCCGGGAAGTTCTCACAGTAAGAGCCAATCAACCTTTTTGATCATCTCAGCCTGCTGACTGTGAACAAGAGACAGAGACCAGCATGGGGAAGAAACCCGCAGAGCAGCTGGAACCAGGGTACAGGCAGGAAGGAGAACCAAGCTGTTGACCTCATTCTGTTTCTCTGCCACTAATAGTTTTGGGGAAAAAAAAAATTCTACGCCAGCAGTCTCAACTTCCTTTTTTTATTCTATTGTCTGTTTTCACCATTCTGCAGAAACTGCTTTCACTGAAGTCACAACCTGCCAAGTTCAACTACCCCATTTCCACTTTCTTGTGATGTTCCTCTGCCTGTGATGTTGGCCTTGAGAGCAGGAATGGATGTTTCCACCCAGTGTCTATCACAGAGCACAGTGACTGATTCCCAGAAAGCATGCAATACATTATTTTTTGAAAGAATGCATAATTGTTATTGAGGAAGGAAAGACAAGCGTCACCTCTTCTCTGGACTCCCATAGCATTTTGCTTAAGATCTTCTGTGGTCACTTATTACTCCTCATTTGTGTTCCCAAGGGGTGTACAGCATCCACTGGCTCCCGGCCTAGCACAGGGCTTGGCATATAATAGACTCTCAGGAAAAGTCTGCGGCATAAATGAAGCTGGGGACTGGTGTGACTCAGCAACGGTGCTCCAGTTACTCCAATGATTTGTAATAAATCACCCCAGGATGTAGTGACTTGAAACAATAATCACTTATTATTTTTCCTCATGATTTCTGCTTTGCCAAGAATCCAGGAAGGCTCGCTCACATGGCTGACAAGTCTGTGCTGCCTCTTGGCTGGGGTCCCTTGCTCCTCTCCTTGTAGGCCTCTCCATAGGGCTGCTTAAGCATCATTAGGAGGTGACAGGTGGCCTCCCCTCAGGCAAGTGCTACAGGTCAGGGTGCAAGCCCCAGCGCCTCTTGTGACCTAGCCTCAGGAGTCCCATGCTGTCCTGTCCCCGTGTTTTACTGACCCCACATGGCCAGTCCTCATCTGGCATGGGAGGAGACTTTGCAAGGGCCTGAATGTCAAGAAGTGAGGATCATCAAAACCATCTTGGAAACTGGGCAGAGTACACGATTAGCCATTGGAAAACAATGAGACAAAGCTACTCCCTAGGCATTCATCTGAAGGCGGTTGTGAGCTCTGAAGCCTGGAAGAAACTGTTGTGGCTCTCTGAAGAGACGGCCATCTGGATGGAGGGTACCTTGCCACCAACACCCAGGCCCAAGTTCTCTTCCGATGGAGTTGCAGACTTCCAATGGAGTCTAGGAGAAGTGACTCTTTAACCTCGCAAACAGCACAGCCATCTCCTGGGAGGCCAGTCTGCAGTCTGGGGTTGGTGAAGACTTGAAGACACTCGTCTTTGGGCAGAAGCGAGACTTGGTTCCTCTGCTGTACTGAGGCTGCCTTCAAGGCCTGGCCTAGACTGGATGCCTGCCTTCGGGTCTCCCTGTAGCCTCTCTACGTGTCCCTGGTCTCAGTGACGGCACCTCTGCTGGTTCTGCTGTGTCCTCCAGGGGCATCTGGGCTTTGAGAAGCCTGGAGGAGACCCACCCCTACAGCATGCCTCGGGGAGTCTTTTCAGAAGGTGAACAGTAACTGTAAAAGAGAAGGGCAAAAACTCTGAGGAACCCACAAGAATCACACATTCCCCAGCTGTGCATTTAATAACAAGCGCCTTTTTGATCTGGTAGACAGTCCAGAATGTGTTTACATACCCATTTCTTACTGTCACTGTAGTGTTTTTAGGTGATCAGATAAATTTAAAGGGCTACAAACAAGAATTATATAAAATAATAACAAATACTTAATGGTAATAATTGAAAAAAGGAAATATGGGGGCTACATATCTATTTTTATTCACGGAAAATAAAAAATAACTTTGGAGGTGATAGGCAAAATTTGTTTTCCTTTTTTGATTGAGGTAAAAAAATTCCTATATTTAATAGCTTCTATGCCAATTTTCTTTAAAAATTTTTGAATGTTTTGTTTTCTTAAAGTGTAGCTAGAAAAGATCTTTTCATTTCTATTTTCAGTACAGTGTCTGAAATGAAAACCCAAAGTATAGGTTTAAAAGCTGCTGACTTGTTCAACTAAAGACTCCAATCACTGTTATTGAACAAATGTTATTACTTTTTAAATTTAAACATGACTCTATTTTTAGTCTACAGGCTGAATTTATTTGCATATTCATGCAAATGATGATTTACTACCAAATTCTTATCAGGTTAATTTCAACCTGCCTTCATTGATATCTTATTATACACTAATTAAACACTCATAAATTCTATAAACATTTACTTTTGCTTTATTAATAATTTTCCTGTGATTGAACAGAGGGCTTTAAGCTATGAAAATACTCAGTACATGATATGGATCTAGAGTCGGCCTTTGAATTGTAAACTGTTTCTTAGAAATAAATGAGTCCTTTAAAAATGTTAAACTTCTCTTTTAGCAAACCATCATAATGCATGAATTGTAGAATGTACAGCTCTTCACATCTAAATATCTCTAGAATAAGATGCATCATAGAATCCGTTGCTTCTTAGACTCCTTGAATATGTTATGTTCATACTTTGGGATTTTAGCCAGCTGTATGCAGCGGCCTGAAAATGGCTGCAGAGGACACGTGATGGACACAGCCAGGGCAGCTGACTTCTCAGGTCTGCCAAGGATGTCAGTTACTTCTCCCTGCACTGTTACCCACCCAGGAATTGAACCCGGGTCTCCTGGATTGCAGGCAGATCCTTTACCGTCTGAGCCACCAGGGAAGATCTTTCCTCTTAAAACAACAAAACAAGGGTGTCCCCTTGGAAATAATGGCAATGGAGTTGCTTTTGTTAAAAGAGAGTGATTTTTTCTTTTTATAACATATATATATTTTTTCCTCCATGGGTCTTCAGTTCCCAAGAGCTACTGAGACATTAACTCCTGAGGTTAGATAACATGGCCTTTGGTCTGCCTTTTCCTTTTATTTGAAAAGCTCTTAAAGGAAATGTATAACAATAAACCTTCTCTATTAAAGTCCCTAAGACACAACTCACTATTAAAAAAAAAATTATGGCACATATGTCTTGGATTCTAGTCAAAAAAGTTTAGATCCTGAAGTAGTGGGTTCCCCTGATCGTCGCCTCACCCTTCAAGGACATGGCTGAAACCGTGACAAGGTGGGAAACAGTGCACTGGAACACGGCTATAGTATCTGCAGAGCTTAGGACAGCTTCTGGGTGCAGGGAGTCAGCCGTTACAGGCCATTATGACAGTACTTTCTCCTCAGTGCATGTATATTTATTTAATTACTGAACTCAATATTCTTTGAAGATTCACTGGGTGAATACTGATTAGAGTTAATATATGTCAATTAAAAATTAATATGTGCATGGCAACGAGTGTTGAATTTTTTCCTATGAAACAAAGACATGCTTCTTTGGTGTCAATGAAGGAATGTTAAATACTGTCAAAGTTAGGAGTAATGAAAAAATTTAGGTTTTCAGGTAGGGTAATTCTTGTGTACAGAACCTAAAAGATGAAAGACCTCCAGAATTAACTTTCTTAAACACATATATTGGACACAATGTGATCAAGCATTGCTTCCAAACTTAAAAATCACTACTTAAGGTTTTTGGCAATAGTTCATGTAAATTACATTCTTTAGAAAATACATTGCACAATGGCACAAAATCTATAGCCCCATAAAAACTGATACATTTGCCAAAAGGTGGTGGAAAAGGTAAAGACATAATTGCAGCAGTTATATATACAAATATGTACAGGCTTTTACAGATGTTTTTCATTGTGCCATCATTTGTATAACAGGCTACTGCAAAATTCAGTGACTTTAAATAGTTTTCCCTTTACTGTTTTTCCTATTTTGAGGGTCAGGAATTTGAGCAAGACTCTGCTGGGTGGTTCCTTTGTTGCACATGGCATCAGTGGAGGTCACTAAGAGGTCAGCGGGCAGATGGGCAAGTCTGGAGGAGCTAATAAAACCCAGAAGGATGCAGCAGGGGACCCTGGAAGGTAGGACCTCCAGCTGGCACTGGTGACCAGAAGACAGATAGGGTGGCCTTTCGGGTACAGTGGTCTCAAGGGAGGAGAACTTCTTAAATGTCAGTTCAGGGCTACACAAGAGTAGGTTCCCAAGGCCTCAGGGGAAGATGCAAGGTTCCTTTCACCCTAATCTTGTAAATTCCAGATTTTCTGGAAAATCCTCCATATTCTGTTTTTCAAAGCAAGCCACTGGAGTCAGCCTTAATTCAAAAGGTGGAGAGTTAGACTGTACCTCTCAATGGTAGGAGCGCAACGAACATGAGGCCAATTCTAACTTACACACCTCTAGACCATTTGCCGGAGCACCCGGGCACAGCAACTGGCGCTACACTTTCTCTTCTAGGATGCCCATGGCTAGACGGACACCACTTACTTCTGCGCCACCTTCTGGCCCTCTGCCAGTGGAAGACGACGCCAAACTCCCAGATCCTAGGGCTGCCCATTTTTCCTTCACTAAGCCCTACGACCAACAAGTCTTTATGTCTGCGGTCTGTTTGTGTGTCTATTACTTTCAGGTCACTCATGGATCATAGTAAGTCAGGGCTACAAGGGATGCGGAAGAGAGACTCAGGTCCTATTTTATAGATGAGGAAATTTAGCTTTAAAGTAGCTGTGTGACCTGGCCAAGGTCAAAAACTGATTATGGGCGGAGCCGCAGTTGCAATGCTTGAAGAGAAGCCATCCTGAATGGGCATCCTGTCACCCCTTCTCGCCCTAGGAGCGGCCCATCATTCTTGATGCAGTCTCCTATTACATCACGAAACATTTAGAAAGAAACTGTTTATTTCAAGCACAGCAATTTAGTCTTATACATTGGACTTTTTCTTTTCAGTCCACGGTCAGCAGACAGGGTGGGTGTGCAGGCGTGGTCGCCTCTAGTCAGAAGGTCATGATACAAAGTTAACAGGAGCCACTCGTTCTATCAGATTGTGCTGTTTTACCTTTGAAAGTGAAAGTGAAAGCGGCTCAGTCGTGTCCGACTCTTTGAGACCCCATGGACTATTCATGGGATTCTCCAGGCCAGAATATTTCTGGCCTTTCCCTTCTCTCAACCGAGGGATCGAACCAAGGGGATCTTCCCAAGCCAGGGATCGAACCCAGGTCTCCCGCATTGCGGGCGGATTCTCTACCAGCTGAGCCACCAGGGAAGCCCGCTTTAATTACTTCTATGACACCCTTTCCCTGGCTGTCCCTCCCATTTCAAACAGACAAGGGGTCAAGGTTCCTGAGTTTTTATTCTATTTCGAGCACCGATGCAGAGTGGGTATTAGCGAAACCATGCACGGATGCGTGTGAGCGTCTGGTGGTTCTCGCTGTTTTTGCTGCCTGGATGAGGTGGCTACAGCTTTGACTTTCCGTGTCCGAGGCGCTGCGAGTGTCAGCCCAGACGCAGTCCCCGTAGCTCGGGTTTGCTGCCCGGTCCCCAGCAGCTGCGAATTCTTGCCGCGGCCAATCCATCTTTCGGAGGATTTCGGAGGTCCTCTCCCAGGACCGGCCGGGAGAGGAGGCGGAGTGCGGACGGGAATCGCCCGCAGGCGGCGACACCTCCTCTGACCCCGGTCCAAGCCCAGGGAGGGTCGGAAGCCGAGGGCAGAGGGCTTTCCGAGGGGCAGCGCGGCGGGAGCGGCGCGCGCCGGGCCGGGAGGCGGGAGCGATGGGCGGGCTCGGGCGCGGGCGGCGGCCCCGGGGCCGCGGGCTCCTCCCCGCCCTGCGCCCGCCGCTCGCCGCGCGCAGGCAGAGCGGGCCGGGCGCCGAGGTGCCGCCCAGCGCCCCGGCCGCGGCCCTGCCCGGGCCCTAGCGCCGCCGCCAGCCGGAGCCCGGAGCCGGCGCCCCGCAGCCCCGCCGCGCCCCGCGCCCGCCTCTCCGATGGGCAACCTGCTCGGCGGGGTCAGCGTGCGCGAGCCCACCACCGTGGAGGACTGCGACTCCACCTGGCAGACAGACTCGGAGCCCGAGCTCGAGGAGCCGGGGCCGGGCGGCGGCGAGGGCCCGGGGCGGGAGCCCGCGCAGCCCCCAGAGCCCGCGGAGCCCGAGGAGCCCCCGGAGCGAGCCGGCGGCCGGCTCCGCGCCGGCCCCGCGCCGGAGCCGGACCCCGAGGCGGCAGGCGCAGAGCAGGTAGGCGGCCGCCGGGGCTTCGGGCCGGGGTGGGGCGGGGGGCGGCCGCGGGCGACCCCAGCGCGCAGGGCCCGGGCGCGCGCGGGCGCGGCGGCTCGTCCTCCTGCGGCCGCCCCGGGACCCAGGCCCTGCGCGCTGGGGTCGCCCCGGGCCGCCCGCGGACGGCCTGGGGCCTGAGCGCGGGCACTGGCCGGAGGGTCCCCCCGCCACCCCGAGCAGAACCCAACTTGGCGGAGTGTCTTCTCAGCCTCCGCAGCGCAGCCGGGTGATGGAAGGCGGGGTGGGGGTAACCTGCCTGAGAATAGAGGATGGTGAAAACCTGTCTAGTGCGTGTTATTGGTTTAAAAAAAAAAAAAAAATCACCTAGAATGAGGTGGGGGCAGCGAACCCTCTCCCTGCAGCGGGGTCTCCAGCCTTTAGGAATCTCTGAAAGGTCCCCATCCGACGTGAAAATGCCAGAGTTCCAAGTCAGGCCTTCTAACCCAGGAGTTCAGGGCATGCTCCAAACATCTTTTTTTTTTCATCCAGAAGACTTGTTGATCCAGATATGCTGAAGTCATCTGCCTCCTTCAGTTCGGAGGAGAGGTTAGTAACCCTTCTAACCTCTGATGGACTGAAAAATCAGGAAATCAGGAAACTTTAGAAGGGAGGACTTGCATGGCCAAGCCTCTGAAGGGTGCCTGGCTCAGCTCTAACAGGCCGGGGTATTGGGTCAGGCCCTCCTCCTCGGCCTTGAGGGGAAGAGGGTGGGAAGTGGAGACCAAGGTGTCTCGGCTCTAGCAGAGGAATCAGCAGGTATATTTTACAGGAAGGCTGCCTCATCCCTCTTGACAGTCATCTGTTTGGGTCAGCAGCAAACTGTACAGGCTCTGTGCTATACACATGTTCTTTCCAGCTGCAATTTTTGGAGTGGAGTGTGATGGCAGTTGCTCTTTTGAACTCCCGTTTTGGAGAAAACTGAGGCCTAGAAAGAGAAGTTTGCCCAGGATCATCCAGGGAAAGAGAGGTGCAGACCCAAGTTTGCCTGTCACCTGCGGCAGAACCGGAGACCTGATTGTCAATTTGGCCCTGCTGCTGGTTGTCTGGAGAAGGCAATGGCAACCCACTCCAATACTCTTGCATGGAAAATCCATGGGCGGAGGAGCCTGGTAGGCTGCAGTCCGTGGGGTTGCGAAGAGTCGGACACGACTGAGCGACTTCACTTTCACTTTTCACTTTCACGCATTGGAGAAGGAAATGGCAACCCACTCCAGTGTTCTTGCCTGAAGAATCCCAGGGACAGAGGAGCCTGGTGGGCTTCCATCTATGGGGTCGCACAGAGTCGGACACGACTGAAGCGACTTAGCAGCAGCAGCAGCAGCTGGTTGTCTTGCCTTGTGAATTCATTGTTTTTCCCTTCCACTTGAAAAGCCTCTTGATGAAAGTGAAAGTGGAGAGTGAAAAGGTTGGCTTAAAGCTCAACATTCAGAAAACGAAGATCATGGCATCCGGTCCCATCACTTCATGGGAAATAGATGGGGAAACAGTGGAAACAGTGTCAGACTTTATTTTTCTGGGCTCCAAAATCACTGCAGATGGTGACTGCAGCCATGAAATTAAAAGACGCTTACTCCTTGGAAGGAAAGTTATGACCAACCTAGATAGCATATTCAAAAGCAGAGACATTACTTAGCCAACAAAGGTCCGTCTAGTCAAGGCTATGGTTTTTCCTGTGGTCATGTATGGATGTGAGAGTTGGACTGTGAAGAAGGCTGAGTGCCGAAGAATTGATGCTTTTGAAGTGTGGTGTTGGAGAAGACTCTTGAGAGTCCCTTGGACTGCAAGGAGATCCAACCAGTCCATTCTGAAGGAGATGAGCCCTGGGATTTCTTTGGAAGGAATGATGCTAAAGCTGAAACTCCAGTACTTTGGCCACCTCATGCGAAGAGTTGACTCATTGGAAAAGACTGTGATGCTGGGAGGGATTGGGGGCAGGAGGAGAAGGGGACGCCAGAGGATGAGATGGCAGGATGGCATCACTGACTCAATGGACCTGAGTCTGAGTGAACTCCGGGAGTTGGTGATGGACAGGGAGGCCTGGCGTGCTGTGATTCATGGGGTGGAAAAGAGTCGGATACGACTGAGAGACTGATCTGATCTGATCTGATCTGTATCTCAATGAAGAAGTTTGGGATGTCAAAAAAACAAAACAAAACAAAAAAACATCTGCTCAGATTCCGTCCAGCTAACCTGGTCCATCTATATGAAACAGTTTTATAATTCATGTTTCAATCAGTTAATCACAACCCCAGTAAATGGTAGATGGCTTCAATGTTTTCTTTTCCCCTTTAATGATTGATTTTTCTTGTCTGGATCACCATGTAATGTCTACTCTTTAATGCTGCTTTTGAATGTCCACCTTACCTGCTCCCTACTCCCCATGGTCATTTGCAAGAACTAATGGAGCTACCTTTAAAGTCTAACCCAGTCTACTTTTTAGACTGCTAAAAAGTAGAAAAACTACTTTTCACCAGCTCTGTTGCTGTATTCCTAGTGCAAGTGAGTATTTGACAAATGACGGTGCCATTAACCAAGATGGGGAAGTCTAAGGTAGCAAGCAGCATCAGAGGTTAAATCAAGAATCCCCTTGAGTTTAAGTATCCTATAAAATATCCAAGGGGAGTTGATGAGTAGTTCATTATGAGTGAAGCCTCAGTCCAGGACTGGAATCGTCAGCATGTAAGAATGGAGGTATTTAAATTCATGGGAAGATCTGGGGTCATCAAGGAGCATGAGAAATGTGAACGGGCCCTGGGCATTGCTCCATGGAGACCATGTGGGGGAGAGAAGTCAAAGATGAGGCTGCCCAGGGGCGACCAGTGAGATGGCGCAGAAGCAAACCGGGGCAGGTGTGGCGTGTGACAGTGTTTCAGAAGGAGAGATGTCAGTTGGCCCAGTGCTGCTGGGAAGTCACCTGGGTGGAGCACTGGGAAAGCTGCTCAGTGAGATGGGAATGTGTTCGGTGATGTTCATAAAAGCCATTTTGATGGCGTGCAGAGGATGATAGCCTGATTGGGGAGGGTTGTGAGAGAAGGGGAGACAGGCAGGGACTATGGGCAACTCTCTGGGGATGTTTTGCTATAAACCAGAGCAAAGCTATGGATCTGTCTTGAGGGGAGTTTGGGTCAGTCCTAGTTGATACATGTTTAAGATTAGAGATGCTACAGCATGTTTGCTGAAGGCAGTGACCCAGAAAACAGGGAAATTTTGGGGACACGGGAATTAGTGATAAAATATTAAGGAACAAAATCTGTGGCTGAGCAGGTGAAAGGGAGTGGGGAGGAGAGCCTGGAGGAGCAGGAAGGGGAGGGAGCATGGATGATGCTGGCAGGCCGGTGCATTTAGAGCCTGGAGGAGGCAGGCGTTCTCAGCATAACCCTGGGAAATATAGGTAGGGCGTGAGTCATTCTCATTTCGCTGATGATCAAATGAAGATGCAGTTAACATCCTCACACGTCAGCAGCTGAGTTAAAGACTCAGCCCGAGTGTCCTGACTCCTAGTTTTGAACTGTTGATATTCTACCATGGTTTCTATGACAGTCCTTCGCATTGGGTGGAGCAGAAATTGATTCAGACCCAGTTAGTCAGACTTGGAGCCTACAGCCTGGAGTTCTCCGTCTGGCCCTATTGCTGGGCTCTGGGCGATAGTTATTGAACTTTATTCCAAGCCTGGGTTCCCTTGTTTCTAAGATGGAAGCACTCCTGATGGCCTTCCAGGTGGGTTATAAGAATCAAATGAAATAATATATGTGCCTGGTAAGTGGAAAAGTGCTTTCCTTATGCTTCTGGGATGATGAGTCATGGGGTTGTAGCATAGGCTAAAGAGATCCAGAAACCTGCTAGGCAGAGCTATTTTGAAATGTGTGGTGAGGACCAGAATATAAGCTTTTCCTTGCTTATGTAAGGAGCAGCTATTGTTAAACATCAGCTAGTTTGGAGTTAAAGTAAGTCACTCTGTACTTGTAGTAATAGAATCATGCCGCTTCAGAAACTGCTGGTGGATGCTGGTCTGTCAGCACCAACAGGGGCGGGGGCCGATGAGGAAAGGTGGGTGAACCTCTTAATGAATATTCAGACTTCAGCTTTGTCATCTGTTTCATCTTCCTCAGCAGTCTCTTTGCCCTTCTGCGTGACTCTGGACCCAAAGCACGTTCTTGTACACTATGATAGCACGTGGAGTTAAGAGCATGAGAACTGATTATACTGACTTCTATCTTATCCTTTAAAAATTGCCATGGGGTTGGGAATTTTGTTTAGAATTTTAAAAGTGTAAGTAAACTACCACGTACAGGTTACTACAATGTGAAGTTCATTCCAACTGAGAGTTACACTACTTTGTGTGTATATGTTTGAAATCTGCTACCTTCGAAAAGAGAATGGCTACCCACCCCAGTATTCTTGCCTGGAAAATTCCATGGACAGAGGAGTCAAACAGGCTACAGTCTGAGGGATAGCAAAGAGTCGGACACGACTGAGTGACTAACACACACACACACACACACCTTATATCACGTTGTATTATCACTGAATTAACACAAAGGTTATTCATGCCTTTGTGTGCCTGTTGTATACTGTAAAGGATGGAGTTTAGAAAGCTATTTAGTTTGTTTTAAAAGCCCCCTTTCCCTTCACAAATATTACTTGACTTCCAAGTACAGCTAAACATTGCAAGATTGATGACAATCTTCTTTGTAGGATTGACTTATTATCTTAACACTTTTCATGTTATGTAAAATATTTAAAAATAAGTTTTGTCGTAAAATCACTTGTCTAACCTCTGGTCTTTAATTCATTGTAAGTTCTGTTTCTAATAGATACTGATCCATAATATTTGGCCTCTATAGGCTTTTGGTAAATAATAAAGTTTTTTATTTAGTAAAACACCTGAGAACAAATGTTACTGGCTTCAAGTCAGCAAATGAGAGAGCCAACAAATGTTGCTAGTAAGCATTATTAAAAGGACATTTAAAATATCTTCACTCAATGGATAGCTGGACACTGTTCAGCCTTTCTTTATGTGTGCTTGTTATTTCAAGTTTGTTCTGAAAATTCCTCGGCGAAAATGTCTTGCTTCAAAATGTAAATGGAATTTCCCCGTTTATTTTAGGGGACTGATTCCACTGAAGCACCTGCCAAGCCAAAGAGAAGTTTTTATGCTGCGAGGGATTTGTACAAATACCGACACCAGTACCCAGTAAGACTATAGAATGATTTTTTTCTAAACTGTAAAATATTTCCCTTCTGTTTCTGTTATTTTATGGTGCCAATGAGCAAATGTACAAGGAAGGTCCTTGTGCCTTCCTTATATGTCCATGTGCTGGAGATTGATTTATTTTTTCCTTTAGCAGAACTTCAAAGATATCCGATATCAAAATGACTTGAGCAATCTTCGTTTTTATAAGAATAAAATTCCATTTAAGCCTGATGGTGAGTAATCCGCTACTTTGGTAAAAAGCAAACTTTAAATAGTAGTAGTAGCAGTAGCTGTTCTTTGTTTATTCCCAGCTCGGTCCATTCTCAGCGTGTTGTTTCGTTGTCTGGCTTGGCTCTGCCCTGCAGTCTGTTGTGTCCCCAGAGTCTAGACCCTTGAGCTGTGAGCATCCACTCGGCAGATTCTGGAGGAGTAACCTGAGGATTATCAATTCCTTCCCACCACCTCTTTACAGTGAGGACTCCTGTCTGGAAGGTAGTGGGGGCCATTTTTGTGAGTGGAAAAAAGGAGATTTCTAGAACGCTAGGGTATCAGATTATTAAGAAACATTAGCAGAGGACAAATTCAGTTTCCTCAATTTAAAGATGAAGTCACTGGATCTTGAGGCTGGAATGACTGGTTGGTTGGTTCACTCCATCATAGACTTGGGTCTCAGTTCCAGAATTTAGTGTTCCTTTCACTGTGCCATAACCCAAAAGTCTGTAGAGCATGATTGAACGTGATGTTTCTGTTGGGATCATCTTTCCTGTTGGTTTTCAGATTCAAGGTCAGGAAGCTAGAGGAGCCTCACTTCAGCGTCTCAGTATCCTAGAGAGGGAGCTACGCACACTGCAGGTCTCCACACAGCTCTGTTAGATAAGCCTGCCCTCCACAGCTCTGCAGGTGCCTTCCCAGGGTCTTTTCTAAACCTACAGTGAGAGGGTGCAGTCCCCATGGTACCTATGCTTGACTGCCCCCAGCACCAGACTGTGCTTCGTGGTGGGCAGTCTCACTTTATCCAGGTCAAGCCGGAAAAATGGCTGCTCTCCATAGAGCCCTTGTCTCTGTGAGGTGACCAGATGGCCCTGGCTGTGGCTCTTTGCTCTCAGTGAAAACTGAGCCAAATTCACAGCAGGGTGAATCAGGGAATGAGGGTCATGGGTTGCAAAGCAGAACCAAGTTAGTTCTTGATGAACTAACTGCCCGAAGAAATGCCTAAGGACTTCCCTACATTGTGCACTGGCAGACAAACCAGTTGGGAAGGAGGGTGTATTGCTGACATGGCCCCATCCACTTGACTTTAGTTATTTTCTGGTGTTCCAGAAGTCTGCTCTGATTTGGAAGGAACCCTCTAGGTGAAAATGCTCTGTTTTATTTACTAATGGTGGAAACTGCTTTATATACTAATTGAAATAAGATTAATTAATTGGTTTTTTAGGACCTGGGGTAAGAAAAACTTTTGAAGAAATGCAGTGGTAGATTGTTAATTTGACTCTGATGTGACTTTGATAAAATTTACCCAAAGGAATGCCTTCAAATACTGAACACATTGAGGATTAGAGACAATGACAATGTTTAACTTAATTTTTTTTTTTTGTATTTCTAACAGTGAATTTATTTTTGAGGTAGTAATTTAGAGAAATAACTTAAAGCAATTAATTTTTTTGGGTAATCTTTACCACAAATATTTATTTGAAAATCTTATAAGACTAGTGGGGGTCAGACGTTTTAGGTATGATCACATAAAATATTATTCTAGTTTATTATATAAATTACATCAGTTCACACTTTCCTCCCCAGTATGTGTGAACACACACACACACCACACTTCAATGACGTGTATTGGGTTGACTAAAAGTTTGTTAGGTTTTAAGTACAAATAAAAGGACTATTTTTAATTTTCATGAAGAACTTTATTGAAAACCGTATTCACTAACTGACCAAACTTTTTGGCCAGCCCAATATTTTACTTATTAAGTAGGAGGAAGGGTAGATGGAAGGGGAAACAAATAGGAAATTATAGGGGTAAATGTTTTCAATAGGCTGAGGATTAAATAGCAACGTTTTACCGAAAACCTTGAGCGTGAGATTCTCTGATACAAACCGGTGACCTCTGGAGGATACAGTAGTGAGATGAGCTATGTTTAGAATGGTATTATGTTGTCGTGTCTTGGTCTGTAAAATTGACTAAGTGGCTACAGTTAATTGTGAGGACCTAGACAGATTTGGGAAGCAGAATTTTGCCCGAATAAGTTCTTCTAGGAGAAGGACAGGACATGGTGAAGAAGAGGGTTTACGTTTCAGGACCATAAAGACCTGTGTTCCGCTCCTGGTTTTGCTGGTGTGCGACTGAGCAGATCTCACTGTTTTCTCAGTAGTCAAGCAGGAGGAGCAGTGCTCCAGAAATGCTGGGTTGAGACGGTGCTGGGCAGATTCAGCGGGCGGCTGCACTGCAGGCTGGTCCTGCCGCTAGGAAGCACTCAACACCTTTGCCTTTACTTTTCCTTTCCTCCCTTTCCTTCCCCTTTTCCGACTTCTCTCTGCCTTCTCTCCCTCCCACCTTTGTCCCCTTCCTTCCTTTTTGCCTGGGATACATTTCATTTTTATTTGCTCTAGTATTTAAAGAACTCAGTGGCTTTCAAGAACTCAGGGGCTGGCCAACTTTCTTGGTACAGGGCCATTGAGTAAATATCCTCAGCTCTGTGGGCCATACCATATCTGTTGCAACTACTCAGCTCCACGGTTTAAATACATAATACATGAATGGATATGCATGGCTGTGTTCCAAAAAAGCTTTGTTTATAAAACAGATGGCAGGCCACAGTTTGCCAGCTTCTACTTTGGAGTAACTGTCCAATAGAGTTTTCTGCGATTTGAGGTGCCATGATTTTTCTTTTCAATTAGGCTTATTTCACCACTGAGTCTGTGGCATAGGGTTTTCATCTTATAAAGGCATTGCATTGCTCTTGTGTGCTGTTATTACGTTTTAAAAAGTTTTAACACAAAGCTTAAGTGATTCAGTCTCAAAATGCCTTCAACAATGTTCTAACACCTGGTTCATGTTCTGAATCTTTCCTCTTCAGGTGTTTACATTGAAGAAGTTCTCAATAAGTGGAAAGGGGACTACGAGAAGCTGGAACACAATCACACCTACATCCAATGGTCAGTCGCCTGCTCTCTCTCGAACCGTGACCTGTTTAATCACGTGTGCTTCCCAGAGATCACTAATATACAAATGTTATTTCTCTAAAACATAGGCTTTTCCCTCTGAGAGAACAAGGCTTGAACTTCTATGCTAAAGAACTAACTACCTATGAAATTGAGGTGAGGCAAGCTGATTTCATTTCATGCGAGTTAGCCAAATTAATGTTGCCGTTTGATGGCCCTGGTAACTCTGAGTCATTCCGCTGAATTTTTCTTTTTTTTATTAGGAATTCAAGAAAACAAAGGAAGCAATAAGAAGATTCCTCCTGGCTTATAAAATGATGTTAGAGTTTTTTGGAATAAAGCTGATAGATAAAACTGGAAACGTTGCCCGGGCTGTTAACTGGCAGGAAAGGTTTCAGCATCTGAATGAGTAAGTAGAGCCCCTGCAGTGAGTCCCCAAGGCACGGGATTTTCTCTGGGTTGGAATTCTCTATGGCACATAGAGCCACAAGCAGGTGGATCCATGGATTTGAATTCAAAAGCTCATCTGAAATGCACTTTATTCCCCATTCTATATTCTAAAGCAAAACTAAATAACAATAACAACAGCAAAAAAAAAAAGGAATGATATTCCAGGTAGAAATATGGCTGCTTGACATCCCTAGTGGCTCGATGGTAAAGCGTCTGTCTACAATGTGGGAGACCGGAGTTTGATCCCTGGGTTGGGAAGATCCCTTGGAGAAGGAAATGGCAATCCACTCCAGTACTATTGCCTGGAAAATCCCATGGACAGAGGAGCCTGGTAGGCTACAGTCCATGGGGTCGCAAAGAGTTGGACACGACTGAGCGACTTCACGTTCATGTTGGTTTCGGAACTGTTTATTCGTGCAGCCACTCTACTGCCCAGAGTCAAGTGTAGCCTCACTCCCTGTTTATACCGTGTTTCTCAGCATTTGTGGTGGTTGTTTGTATAGGCTTTTCTAGACCCCTCTCCTGGGTTGTATGCTTCTGGTAGCTTGGGCTGCTCCTCAGGCACTGTGCCTTCTTAGATCAAATCCATAATTAAGCCTATGACATATACTGTAAGTCCCCTACTTATGAACCTTCAAGCTGTGAACTTTCAAAGGTGCAAACGTGCGTTCACGTGTCCCATGTTGTAAGTTAGCTCACGGGTCTGGTGTGCGTTGTCACCTGTGTGTGTTCTCTACGATTGGCGGTGCTTTTGTGTACTTTACTGAACAGTACTGTGTAGAGTACAGCAGGGCAGTATCTTTATTTCCAGCCCAGGGTATCTGGAAGCAAGCATAAAAGCGACAGTGGTGTAGGTGGTATTTTTCAAGGTACTGTACTGTAATTAAAAATGTTTTCTTTATTTTTTTGTGTATTTTTATGTATTACTTGTGTGAAAAGTATTATAAACCTATTACAGTTCAGTACTAAATTTCCAATTAAGTTAGTTGGATATCTAGGCTAACTTTGTTGGACTTCTGAGCAAAATGGACCTAGAACATGCTGTTGGAGCGAACTCATTTGTATGTAGGGGACTTACTGTAAAAACCACTTTATAAGACTGAGAGGTACTCATATGTTTTAGAAAGAGAGAAAATTAGAACAATCACCTTATAGGTCAAAATCAGAAGCCCAGTTTTTGTTAGTAAATCGAAACACCTGTGAAGAAAATTTTAGCAGTTTATCTGGAACTGATTTTCTGTGTTCTTTTGCTTAGATATTTATAACTTTCATTAATACTTATATCCCAATTTAAAAAAATATTTTCTTTGCATGCAAACTGGCCTTTTCTTTTTTCTTCTTAATTATAGGGTGACTTATGAGCACTGGACTATAAAACCAACAACTTTAAAACATTTTTAGCACATTATAATTAGCTGAATGGGGCAAATACCAAGAGAAAAAAAATTAAAACTAACCTAAGAAATATGTCTTTGCACCAACAGCATTTTTGTACATTGATAAACTAATTTTTTGTGTGTATTTTTCTATAACTTTGATCTTGCTTTGGTAAAGTGAGTAGAAGCATTACTGTTTGAGCCTTCTATTTATTATTTATAATCAACATTATTAAAATGGTGACTTGTAGTAAAACACTCAAGATGTGGGCATAAAACTTTATGATCTTGACTAGAAGACCTGTTAACTCATAACTCAAGTTAAATTTGATTTATAGAAAGCACTTTGGAGAAGGACATGGCAACCCACTCCAGTATTCTTGCCTGGAGAATTCCATGGATGCAGGAGCCTGGTGGGCTACAGTCCATGGAGTCGCAAAGAGTCTGGCACGATTTAGCGACTAAGTGACGACAGAGCACTTATACTGAAGCGATGCAGAGAGCTCTCCCCGAGCTCTCTGTGCACAGTTTCTAAGCACTGTGGATTACCCTCAAAGACAGCTGTGTGCAGGTAGTCTGTTGACATGAAGGATGCCAAGAGTCAACCTCAGAAGAGGATCTGATGATGTCTTATCTTCTGTGTGCTCACGAATGTCATTTGAGAGAACTTCCATTTCCAACTTGTTTTTTTTGTTTTTCTTGGTTGGAATAGCACTCTTGTTTAGTAAATATTTGTTGAATGAATAAGTGGTGAACAAACCAGGTTTGTCTGCCTAAATCCTCCTTGGGGTTTAATCGTCTCCACCACTCTTAATTGGTGGTTGGAAGCAGAAGGCTTTCGTTAAATGACTTTCTGGCTTGGGACTCGGAGGGGAGCCTGACTGTTACCTGACCCTTCCCGCCCTGTCATCTTTCCTTCCTTCCACCACCAGTTTTCCTTTCCATGGGTACAGCTTTTTTGTGTGTTTTAATCTGCATAGTATCTTGAGTCTTTTAGAGTAAGCAGGGAATTCAGTGTGTTTATAGTAGTCCAGTACTCTTGTCTGGAAAATCCCATGGACAGAGGAGCCTGGTAGGCTGCAGTCCATGGGGTCGCTGAGGGTCGGACACGACTAAGCGACTTCACTTTCACTTTTCACTTCACTTTCATGCATTGGAGAAGGAAATGGCGGCCCACTCCAGTGTTCTTGCCTGGAGAATCCCAGGGACGGGGGAGCCTGGTGGGCTGCCATCTATGGGGTCACACAGAATCGGACATGACTGAAGTGACTTAGCAGCAGCAGCAGCAGCATAATAGTCCAGCAGAGAAAAATATTAAAAGAAAGTGAAGTGAAATAAAGTATAGTGAACAAGGACCATGACTCAAAGAGGGAACATATCTCAGCCTTTCCCATTGGCCTCACCTCTGTCTGCAAGCCCAGCTTCTGTCTTTGATCTGCTAAGCCACCCGAGTCTACTCACAACATTAGGAGAGTGGGGGCGTTTTGTATTTCTTGGTGACATTTGTTTCAAATCATACTGAAACACCCAGTTTCTTTCTTGTGTAATTCTGTTCCATAGTCCTCATCTTTATTCACTTTAACCCAAGTGTTTGTTCTTTTCCACTCTTATGTAAACTTTTAAATTGGAGAATGTGTTGATAGAGAAAATTTTATCTTGGTCATTCATCTTGGATTGGATATGTGAAATTGAGCTACTTGCAAATTTTTTGTTGTGTCATATAACTCCTCTTTGATTTTTTAAAGGAAAATATTATTCCATTTTACCATGTCTCTCTTTCTCATAGACTTAGGAAGCAGACGTTGGGATTTCACTACCAAGTTATTAGACTATGTAGCGAAAGTGAAACTGCTAGTCGCTTAGTTGTGTCTGACTCTTTGCAACCCCATGGACTGTAGCCTGCCAGGCTCTTCTGTCCATGGAATTCTTCAGGCAAGAATACTGGAATGTGCAGTCATGTCCTTCTACAGGGGATCTTCCAGACCCAGGGATCGAACCTGGATCTCCCTCATTGTAGGCAGATTCTTTACTGTCTGAGCCACCAGGAATGCCAGACCATGTAGATGCTACCCTAACCTAACTACTAGGTTGGTCCTGCTGATAATGGCACCTTGTCTTAACTTCACTCGAATTGGTATTGTCTCAAAAGACTGGTACTTGATTCATAAAACTGAAGCATTATCTGTGCTATGTTTTATCCTTTGGCCTTCAAAGACTATTAAGAGAACACTATTGACTATTAAGAGAACACTACTTTGGTAAACACCCAGAAAGATGGAAACATTGAAAACTGTTGTACTTGTCTTTTCCAATGTTTGGTGAGCCTGAATCATTCAGGGTTTATTTAGTTTGGTCCAAACTAAGTCTCAAACTATAAGGTCCTGGAACCAGGTCCTTCCACTCCTCAAATATTCAGCATCCTCCACTTTTCCCAAATAAGTTGCTAGTTACTCCTAAGTGAATACCAAGCATTTGTGGACGCCAAGGCAAGTATATGTGACGGTTGTAGAAAGTTCAATGCCTGAGGTGTAAAGAGGTTTAGGGAGGTTAGGAATAAGTAGTGGTTGTGGGGCAGTATTGGGTGAATCGGAGAAGGCAATGGCACCCCACTCCAGTACTTTTGCCTAGAAAATCCCATGGACGGAGGAGCCTGGTAGGCTGCAGTCCATGGGGTCGCTAAGAGTCGGACACGACTGAGCAACTTCACTTTCACTTTTTACTTTCATGCATTGGAGAAGGAAATGGCAACCCACTCCAGTATCCTTGCCTGGAGAATTCCAGGGACGGGGGAGCCTGGTGGGCTGCCATCTATAGGGTCGCACAGAGTCAGACACGACTGAAGCGACTTAGCAGCAGCAGCAGCAGCAGCATTGGGTGAATAACTCACCTGGGCTATTGATGACACATGTGATTAATACATGAAAATTAATCATGTATTAATGATTCCTTTTGGACACAGCCAGGTATTTGTAATAAAGCAACTCTTGGGCTGAGTGAGGTCAGGGAGGTGAGATTATGAATTGTGACAGAATAGGTTTGGAAGGCTTTCATCTGATAATGGCCTTAGTTTTCAGACAAAGATGATACTAGTGCAATCTGGGGAAATAAGCATCTTTGGAATCAATGGCATTAAAGGCAAAATTGTCAATTCTGTGATAGGGAAAGATGAGGCAAGAGAGGTCACAGATGGAAAAGAGTTGGGGTGATTATGTTATGATAGGTACAAGCGTGGTGCTCCTTAGTGTACCAGTGTCAACATTTATATGGTTAAATAGTGTCTAATATTTAAGTTTCACATTCTTAGCTTATGGGTCAGCTTGTTTGACTCTTACAAACTCGGGGAGGTGTGGGCCCTTTTCCCCATCTGCAGACTGGGATGCTGAGACTTCAAGGTGCCATCATTTCATGCAGCTGCAGGTGCTGAGTCAGGATGTGAGTTCAGTTCTGACTCCAAAGCCCACGCTCCCTGCTGTGCTAAATAAGTCAGTTTTGCATCCTTTGTCAGAATTGTTCTAGCCAGGTAGAATGGCTTTTTCTGCTTCCCTTCTGAGTTGGTTCTTATGGTGGATTCTGCTGACCAGCTGACCCTGGAAATTGTACATTCGGCTGGTAGCTAATGCCCAGCACTGGTTACCTGTTACAGGAATGATACCTTTGTGTAGTCGATATTCATCCTCACTGTATCTTATAAATAATAATTCAACATCCGTGGGGATACATATTGAATCTAAATGTTCTTCAAATGTGAAGAACTAACAAGCCAGGGAGAATTTATTTTATATACTTGAGTTTTATGTAGATTGGCATTACACTGAGGCACAGAGGTTTAATACCTTCTGTTTTACGCTTCTTCATGGAGTCTAATGCTCCTTTTAGCAAAGTCATTACAAGGCATATTTTCATGGTTTACACTTCCATCAAAAGTACTTTTCCAGTAGTTTTCATTCCCAGGCTTCTTACCCCACCTAATTTTCTTCCTTCATTTTATTCAACCTGCTTCCAGGTCTCAGCACAACTATTTGAGGATCACTCGTATTCTGAAAAGCCTCGGCGAGCTTGGATATGAAAGTTTTAAATCTCCTCTTGTAAAATTTATCCTTCATGAGGCTCTGGTGGAAAATACTATTCCCAATATTAAACAGAGCGCGCTGGAGTATTTCGTGTACACAATCAGAGACAGAAGGGAGAGGAGAAAGCTCCTACGGTTTGCCCAGAAACATTACACGCCCTCAGAGAATTTTATCTGGGGACCCCCGAGGAAGGCACAGCCCGAGGGCAGCAAAGCCCAGAAGCCCCCCGGGCCGCCCACCGCGGGGCAGCACGGCCCGATGTCTATGCACAAAAAACCCAAAGACTCCAAAAACGCCTCTTCAGCCGCGCATGGGATCAGTAAAGCAGCTGAAGACAAAAAAGTGGCCTCTAAGGAGTCAGAAGAGACGGACAAGCCCAGTGAGGAGCCAGGCAGCGAGGCCGCCCAGCCCGGAGACCCAGGGCAGGATGAGGTTGCAAACAATTCCAGTCCTCGGGCAGAAAAGACAGTTACTCACCCCGAGGAGCAAAAGGAGAGTGCATCTCCCTCGGAGAAGGACGAGGCGAGTGACACCCGGAACCAAGACGGTGGAAGTCCAGGCGATGCGGGTTCCCATGATGACGCCGCGTTGCCGTGAATTATCAGAAGGCCCCCACGCCTGTGTATCCCCGGGAGGGGAGGCTGTGACGTGTCCTGAGCAGTAGAGGCCGCGTTTCTCAGCGCAGCCGGCGGTTGGTGATTTTTCTGTGGTCAGCATTTAGTTGTCACCTGGTTTTTAGTCTGTGTGGCTGTGAATTTAATATTTAAAAAGAAGTCTGAAGACGAGACCCAGTGAGTAAGTGTATCCTGTAACACTCTGGGGATGTGAATTTTTGCATCCTGTACACAATTCCTTTTAAATTATTTTCAGTGTATCTGGAAGTAATCATGGAGTGTTTGATATAGCTGAGATAGGAATCAGTTCTTGGAGTGGACTGTACTATACCTGGAGGAAATTGAGAGGATAATTTCATTATGTGGCCACACCTTTGCCAGATTTAAAGGTTCCTATGTTTAAGGTGCAAGAAAAAAATGTGGTCTTCTTTGAGGTATTCAGAAAGGAATTTGGATTCTTTTTTTTTTTTAACAGCACCTCAGCGTGTTTACTTACAGGTTCTGGTAAGGAGGATGGACGTTCTTGGGGACTTGGAATCACCCTCCCCTGCTTGTCAGTCTCTTTCCCGGTCCTCTCTCTCCACCCTTGGCCTCATTCTCATCAGCCACCTGTGTCGGCCGGTACCTGCGTTTCTAGTGTTGTCATCTAGACATTCAGATGGTCTCCTACAGTGACATTTGCACGGGACGGAAGAGAATGTCAACTGTACGATTTCAAGAATTTGCTTTGTTTAAAACAATAAACATGTTTTTCTGTATTAACGTGCTTAAAAACAAATTTTGATGCAAAAGTACAAGAAAAAAATCTTGCCTTTTATGGCTGTTCTGTATAAATTCGGTGCTTGTGTCTGAATGCAAATGACTAAAGAATTAAAAAATAAGAGGAGAAATTATTCATTTTTAAAATGCATGCATTTTGTACTGGCAACAAGGCAGTAGTCCCTGAAACCATGAATATCTCAGTGTTACGTGGACTATGAAGTTCATACTGCTTAGCCCACAGGGTATCTTTAAAAAAATACAATTTGCTTCATCTCAGTTGTCAGACCTTGAAATTGAGAGTAGATTTGATATCCCATGTATTCAGTTTTAGTAAGCACAGAATGTGTCAAAATTGGGTAAGAGCAAATAGCTTTATTTCCTATAATATTGTTACTGATTATTATTACACATTAGAAAACAATTAAACACTGTGGTGAGAACTTCAGCATACCTACAAATATAATGAAAGTAATTAATAGACCTTTTTTAAAAACTTAATTTCATTTAGAAAGAAATTGCCTTTGTGTGTTTCTTAGGCTTTTAAGGGAAGATCTACTCACTTTAACCCCCAAAGAATTTTTACTGTTTTTACTATGTCCTGTTTTTTAATCACATCATATCATCTTCTGTTACTTTTATTGATCTGAGGATTTTTAGCAAAGGATTTCTAGAAACTAAACACACCAACAGTATGCTTTTAGAAGGATTTTATTGCCTTGAAATTTACATAAAACATCACTGTTTCTCAAATCTGACTTATTTAGTCAGAATGTTAATAACGTGTGTTATATATGTATTCCAATAAATATAGAATATTTTCTCATTATAATTTCTCATAATACAGCAGTTTTATGTTTCTTCTGTTTTTTTGAAGTGAGCATTAGGATTTGGGAAACAATTCTGCTTTTGGATTTCAGTTTCTTTTTTTACTTTAATGTAAAAAAAGATTTCTTTCATGGCCCCATTCTTTCTTTAATGGCCTCATCAAACTCAATAAGCAATTTTGCAGGGTTAGGGCATGAGAGTAGGTTGTCACATTGGGCTGAATTGTAGAAATATAATACATTGGAAATATCTTACCAATTTTGCATACATGATAAAGTGTTCACACCACTTTCTAAGTACATAATGTTAAAATTTTGTGACCAGATATTAAAATATTAATAAGCAGCAGACTGATACTAAAATGGGTATAATCTGAATTACTTAGAAGCTAGTAGTATATCAGAGCCCTTAAAAGTAAAAATGTTTCATTCAATAATTTAACTTTTAGAATATTCCTAATTAGGGATTTGATTAGATTGTACCATTTAATTTGAGAATATTTAGTCTCAAGGGAAAAACTGCCTGGCTTTCATTTAAAATAGGGGCCTTTTTCTATCATGCTGGTTTTGAAAGGTATATTCACATGTAACAGTATCAGTTCTACATTTAATCTATAAATAACTTATGAGAGAATTGTTCAGTGGAAAGAAGAGAGTGCCATTCATTTTGCAGATAAAAATTACAAACACCTAAATTTTTTTTCTATTAAGAATATTTTGTACATTCAGTAGTTTTAAAATAAGATCTATAGGTGTGTCTTTATGTGTGTGCTAGACATGAAACAGCCCTCTGGGTTTGACTCTAATGTGTTGTATTTTAAAAACCTACTATGTGCTTGCAGAAACTTACTGAGAAGCTATTATAAAAATGTGGTGGAGCATGGCCAAATAGCTAGAAACTATCGAATTTTTGCAATTCTATAGACTTTATCATTGTACCATGGACTGTGAGGATACTCAGTATTGGCTATTGATAAAATACTAATTTGCGTTTCATGGCAAATAGATGTTATACTGCTTGGTTAGTCTAGTCTATTTCTAATATTTTGTGCATTCATATCCCAAAGGAGATCATATACGTGAAAATATTTTGAAATACTATAAAGTGATATATAATGATAAGATATATTTCTGTAAGTAGAGAAAAAGTTTATAACATTAAGAATATTATACCATTATACATTCTCATGCTCAATCTTACAAGAAATGGAAAAGAATAATGATAACTGAAAATATGTCTGCTTTCTCTGAGTCAGGTCCAGTTCTCAGTTCAAAATTATATGATACAGCTTTATTTTGAATTTTAATTGTGATAAAAAGCTTTTTTCAGCTTCAAGGAGAAAACAGAACTTATAACTCAGGAGTTAGCAGAGAAGTTCCAAGATTTTTTTTTTTTTGCCAAGTCTTAAAAACATAAATGTTATGTTTATATAATTATCTACTTTGTTTCTAGTTTTTATACTTTAATCTGACAGAAGGAATGATCTGGTGAAAAAGGAAAACAATACAGTGTTACATCTGAGTCACTCTTTAAAAAATCATTTTAGTAAGTAAACATCCGTATCAAAGTGGTCAAAAATTGATTGACCCTATGGAGACAGACTATTTGGTTAATTGTTTAAAGTTAAATTTCCCTAGTTTATAGTATAGTTATGGTTGATTTTTAATCTACTGAGCAACTAAATCAACCCTTTTATTTTGTCTTTCTATAATTGAGACTCTTATAAAAGCTTTATTTTCTAACCTGAGGAAAGGACAGTCTTGATCTTGTTTGGTTCTGATTGCATCTGTGGGCTCTCAAGTTTATTTGGGGTGAGCGGGGATTCTTTGTTATAGGAATAATTTTGAAGATTTCTATTTTGTTTCCCACTTTAAAAATATCCATTCTGTTTTCTCCTGGGGTATTTCTGTTAAATGTAAGGTAAGCTGGAGTTAGACACACTGGAAATCATTTCAAATGTAGGTGTAGTTGTAGAGAAAGATGGCATGGGTTAGTAGAATATAGAAAGTTAGGGGTGCACATGTATTGATGTCTTTCACCTCTGAATTCTGTTTGTTCCACGAGCAGATCTGTGTGGGTATCTCTAGGGTAACAGTGAGTACGCCCTGCCTCCTCCTGTGTTCCAGCCCACCCAGCAGAGTGTGCTGGGGGACAGACTGTAGTTTAGAAATTCCTAATTACTGAAGTTGATAATAATATAGTTATAAATAAATGAATGCCTGGGGGTGTCCAGATGTGCCTTAACTAATGTGATCAGGCTTTCTTTCAGAAGTTTAAATTTTTACTCCATTATAAAATCTTGCCATAAGAAACATTCCAAACCACGAAGATCAGTTATTTTAGTGAAATTTACTTTGGTTGGTGCTTTTGCATTTTGGGGACATTTCCATTTGTATCAGTAACATCAGTTCAAAAGTGAGTATACTTAGCCACCGTGTTCAAACGTGTTATATTTGACAAAAGGCCTTTACAGTAAGAAAGATTAGCTACATGGTTACATTATTTATGCTTCTCCTTAATTTTGCTACATGCTGTAATTTTCACTGTAAACATGTCTCAGTTTCTACAAGTAATATTTATCTGTCTTTTGTTTTTAGATGCAGATGGATGTAGAAAATGGAATTAGAGAAATGATTTAGAACTTTAATTCCAATAGATGTTTGGGGGAATCTGAAATTAATTTGGACTTTTATGCTGTAGTTTTATTAGAAACATTTAAACAGTACTGTTCTTGCTTTTTACCTTAGGTTGGAGAAAATATTTTTTTGTCATCTGCTTTTTTTCTTCTTTTGTTGAGAAGTTTACTGTTTTAGTTATTTGTGGGAAATGGCTTCTTAATATTTTTGTTTCCTTGAATTAACATGTCTGTGTGGAGGATACAGTTAACTGCTTTGTTTTATGGTCCAAACTCTGCCTGGAGGTTGAGTTCAGAGAAGGGGAGTTGGCTGAGAACCATCTGGGTGAAGGGAAGCTGACCCTGGGTGCAGGCCCTCCAGTGGAGGAAGGGTCCCCAGAACCTCCTCTGAGTGACCAGGGTCTCGCTCTGCAATTACTGATTTCTGAGGCGTGAGGGCCACCTGGGACTCCATAACTCCATACACTGTTTCAGTGGGTGTCAGTTTTCATAAAAATACCTGGTGTAGTTCATTTGCCACCATTTTGTAGTTGCTTAGAAAATTGTGAGCAATTTGACATCTGCTGTGTAGATTACTGCTAAATGTATCTCAGGAAACATTGAAATACCAGTTCTGCCTGCCCCTTCCCCCACCAGTTCAAAACTTCTGATCTCCAATCAAATATTGCTTGGGTTGTTCTTTCACAGGCCTCTGTATAAAAGTCTTCATAAAATGGTTCAATGTAAAGATGAAATGAAAGGGAAAAGGCACCAGTGCTGTCTTGTTATGCTGAAAGACCTTTATGTATATATAAAAAAAATCAGAAACCTTATATATTTTAATATGTAAAATATATGGAAGTTATAAAGTTTATCCTATTTTCATTTTTAAATTATAATGGAGTTTGTGGAACAGTTAACATTAACTAGAGAGATTAGTTGTGTAATAAGCTCTGGTCCTAAGAAACATCCAAGTTCTGCACTCACTGCTCAGATGAACACTTTTGTCAGTTCTGCTGGGTTCAGTGTCATGTGGAGGAGAGGAAAACACGATTGAAACACAAAATTAGAAGACAGAGACTCCCTGCTGAAACGAAGATGTAACCGATTGTAGGTCTGTGCAGTGCCAGAGTGGCTGCAGTGAGGACGAGATGAGGCAGGCTCTGCAGAGCTTTCCAGCGGGGACGTGCCCTGAGTTACACGTGCCCAGGGAATCAGTACCTATTTGGAAACAGTCCCATTCCTGCTCTCCTTTGAAGCCTGAATTCCGCTTACTCCACGGTAGACTGAGACCTTGCACGACGGAGAGAAATAATCACGTGATCCGGAACCAGGTCTAATTCCTCTGCCGGTGCTTTTAACTGGGTTAAGTGGAGGGGCTGGCTGTAGACCCAAGGAGGAGAGGCAGTGATAGGTTGCATATGGCAAAGTAACCGTGTCTCCCGAACCATCACAACGAAGAGCAACAAACTGGACCAAGCGTTAGGTCCTTTTACAAGCCTTTTGTTTTCCTCTTCGTACAAAGTTGGTTTGCTTGTCTCCTCAGTGAGCTGTCCACTCTTCCTTTGTGCAAACTGATAAGACAGATGGCCAACGGGGTTCAGTCACCATTTCAATTGGGAAACTTCAGTGCCCTTGGTATTTTGAGTATTCAGGAGGATGGGTATGATTCTCAGAAAGATGGGTGCTTTCCTTCCGGTGTGAGCGCTGTCTCTTCCGCAGCGGCGGGCCTTCCGCCATGCGCCATCGTCTGCAGGATGAATTACAGAATGCTGCGCGTGTCTGTGCGCACCAATACCATGTGTATGTGGTAGGAGCTGTAACCAGTTTCTGGATATGTCTGGTACTATGAAACACTTATTTTATAATCCTGTAACTGTATGGCAGTGTTATGCCAAAAATGTATAAAGAGCAATAGTTTCTCTTGTTTACTGCTGTGTTTAAAAAGATCGTTTCTGAAACTATATGTTTAGAGTCCCTTCAATTATTTTTAATAACTAGTGCCAAATATATGTCCTGTAAAATGACTAAAAGCCACTTCATCTTGGTTAACATTTTGGCCTTATGTTAGAGTACATTATGTTGATTTTGCATGATTAAACTATTTTTAAAGAGCTGAAACAAATGACTTTGCTGTTTTTCTATGATTAGACTTTCTTATGGTTATTGTATGAGATCAACATTATTCCCTTTTTATCCTCTAAAATAAATGTTGTTTTGCAGGGTGAAATCTTATTTACACAGGCAGTTATTTTTGTCAGGGATGATTGGAGGGCAGCTCACATGTGTTATATGTGAGCTGGCTGTTTATGGCTCTCTTTCACTTTTCTCTAATGCAAAGATTTAAAAGTATTTTTAATATAAATGAGTTCAACATGAATAACGGATGGAACAGATGTTTTTCACTTTAGTAGGGCTACTCTTTTAACAACTTTTTTTTTTTGATTAAGAAAAATGCAGCTGTGAGGTGCAAGTGAGGAGCCTGCTTAAGATGCCACAGGACAGTGGGGTTGAAGGTGAGGAAAAGCATTACCTTGCAGTGTGGCTGTGCAGATGTGCAGAGGCAGGTGAAGAGTGGATGACAGAACAAAGAATAAACTGTGGTTAAGATTGAAATTAGGGCTTCCAGGGTGGCTCAGACCGTAAAGAATCTTCCTGCAATGCAGGAGACCCAGGTTCAATCCCTGAGTCGAGAAGGTCCCCTGGAGAAGGGAACGGCAACCCACTCCAGTATTCTTGCCTGGAGGACTCCATGGACAGAGGAGACTGCTGAGCTACAGTCTACGGGGTCTCAGAGTCAGACATGACTGAGTGACTAACACTTTCAAGAATGAAATTGTAATGAAATCATATTGTGCATAAATGAGAAACGCAGCGAGAGGAAAGGAACAGATCACAGCTGTGATGGTGAATGAGCAGGATTGTAACTGCCTGACCTTGGGATGAATTGTTTAGGGAGAGAGCAAGGCGCACAAGCAATTATCATCCTAAGGGAGGAAGGGACATGTTCTGGTGACAGAAAATAGAGAGGTTTGCTTTTCCCCAAAGGTCAAAGTCAGAGGGCAGGCAGTCTTATGAGGATAGAGAGTCTCAGTAGAGTGAAAGCGTCAGGATGGAGTCTTCCTCAAGATGCAAAATCCAGTCTGGGAGAGAGTTCACAGAAGAGATTTACAATAAAACACATTCCTTATTTTAAGCCTCACATGCTCACAGAGCTGGCGAACTTAGTGTCCGGGGACAGAAGGAAACCTCAGCCAGGGGAAAAGTCATGACAGGCAGAGTGGCCTCTCTTGGTTGAGTTTCAGTTCAGTTCAGTCACTCAGTTGTGTTCGACTCTTTGCGACCCCATGAATTGCAGCACGCCAGGCCTCCCTGTCCATCACCAACTCCCGGAGTTCACCTAATTTCATGTCCATCGAGTCGATGATGCCATCCAGCCATCTCATCCTCTGTCGTCCCCTTCTCCTCTTGCCCCCAATCCCTCCCAGCATCACAGTCTTTTCCAATGACTCAAACTTCGCATGAGGTGGCCAAAGTATTGGAGTTTCAGCTTTAGCATCAGTCCTTCCAAAGAACACCCAGGGCTGATTTCCTTTAGAATGGACTGCTTGGATCTCCTTGCAGTCCAAGGGACTCTCAAGAATCTTCTCCAACACCACAGTTCAAAAGCATCAATTCTTCGGTTCTCAGCTTTCTTCACAGTCCAACTCTCACATCCATACATGACCACTGGAAAAACCATAGCCTTGACTAGACGGACCTTTGTTGGCAAAGTAATGTCTCTGCTTTTGAATATGCTATCTAGGTTGGTCATAACTTTCCTTCCAGGGAGTAAGCGTCTTTTAATTTCATGGCTGCAGTCACCATCTGCAGTGATTTTGGAGCCCCCAAAAATAAAGTCTGACACTGTTTCACTGTTTCCCCATCTATTTCCCATGAAGTGATGGGACCAGATGCCATGATCTTCATTTTCTGAATGTTGAGCTTTAAGCCAACTTTTTCACTCTCCTCTTTCACTTTCATCAAGAGGCTTTTTAGTTCCTCTTCACTTTCTGCCATAAGTGTGAGTTTAGGCCCCTGGATTGTGACTCACTGAAGAGTCAGGCTGATTACACTGAGCAAAGAAGGATGATCCTCTCCTTGGGATTATCCCCATGAATATTTGGGATTAATTGGAAGAGCATTTTTAAAATAGGTTACCCATGGGAGAGATTAGAGAGCCAGTGTGGACCTGACTACACACAGGAAGGCTTCGTTTATTAATTCTGCTCTAATAGTTCAGTTCAGTCACTCAGTCCTGTCCGACTCTTTGCAACCCCATGAATCGCAGCATGCCAGGCCTCCCTGTCCATCACCATCTCCTGGAGTTCACTCAAACTCACGTCCATCGAGTCAGTGATGCCATCCAGCCATCTCATCCTCTGTCATCCCCTTCTCCTCCTGCCCCCAATCCCTCCCACCATCAGTCTTTTCCAATGAGTCAACTCTTCACATGAGGTGGCCAAAGTACTGGAGTTTCAGCTTCAGCATCATTCCTTCCAAAGAAATCCCAGGGCTGATCTCCTTCAGAATGGACTGGTTGGATCTCTTTGTAGTCCAGGGGATTCTCAAGAGTCTTCTCCAACACCACAGTTCAAAAGCATCAATTCTTCGGCGCTCAGCTTTCTTGATGGTCCAACTCTCACATCCATACATGACCACTGGAAAAACCATAGCCTTGACTAGACAGACCTTTGTTGGCAAAGTAATGTCTCAGCTTTTGAATATGCTATCTAGGTTGGTCATAACTTCCCTTCCAAGGAGTAAGCGTCTTTTAATTTCATGGCTATAATCACCATCTGTGGTGATGTTGGAGCTCTAATCATTAGCATCCCACTATTTTTATAACCTTAGTGTATATTCAGCACTACCAAGGAATATACAAATATGTTCTTCTCAAATGGTGTAAAACGAATTTTATTGGGATTCAAATAGCTTGCTTTTTCTACTCTCAGCTTGAGAAAAGGAAGAGGTTAGAGGGAGAAGGAATAAACAGCGAAGTGGTGGATGATGTGACCCAAATAAGGCCTGACAATTCACCTTAGGACCCTGAGGGTGTCTGAGATCCCTGAGTGGATGATTTCACTCTTGTTGGGAAGGGAAATTTAAGGAAAAGCCCCAAAGGAGGAAAATGTAAAGGTAAGGAGGTATTTTGCTTACTGGGGAGAGCTGGCTTGGAGGCCAGATGGACTTGGGTCCCTATGGCAACATTGTCAAATTTGGCTGTGTGGCTTTGCATGGGTCATGTGAATCCTCGGGGTCTCTGGTCTCTGTTGGTAACAGTGTCTACTTTGTGAGTTTCTTGGGAGGATTAGAGTGTAGCTGAAATGCCAGGGACATAGTCAAGACACCTCTGTATATTAACTGCTAGCATTCTAGAAAAAAATCTAAATGCGTGGTCACTGCAGACATTGTACAGCTTTTCTCTCAATGGAGATCATCTGACCTTATCTACATTTCCCAAGCTCATAGATCAAAATAAACATGGTAAACTTTGCTTATTATTTTATTGTAAATCTTACTATAAAAGCTACCAAGTATGGAATGGATGATTTTATATTAGACATACTGATATTGATAGGATAGAAAAATTCCCTTATTGTGAATATAATAAATGTACAAAATAGCCCTTTATTACTTACTGAATAACTTTCAGCTGGTTTCCCTTCTCTGCCAAGAAAGAGCTGGCATTTGGGGCAGAGCTGAAGCCTTTTGGTCAGGATTAGGAGATGATCTGAATTTATTTTAGGACACTATCAGCACTGATGAGAATGGCATTGAAACATGTAAAATATCATGTATGAAACGAGATGCCAGTCCAGGTTCAATGCACGATGCTGGATGCTTGGGGTTAGTGCACTGGGACGACCCAGAGGGATGGTATGGGGAGGGAGGAGGGAAGAGGGTTCAGGATGGGGAGCACATGTATACCTGTGATGGATTCATTTTGATATTTGGCAAAACTAATTACAATTATGTAAAGTTTAAAAATAAAATAAAATTAAAAAAATAAAATCCTTCAAATAGACATTTGCTTCATATCTCAGTAGATGGCCGTTTAACAGTTAACACTATTTAAAAATGTGTATGTAATAAATGCTATGAACTTGGTGGCCTTCTTGCCATTGTTTTCTGACAACCAGAATTAGGAGGGTGAATCTTCTGCTAAATAAATACTCATCTTTCAAAATTCTAACCTGTAGGTACCTTTACACTGTGAAATTAAAATGGGGTCACTGGAGTTACAGGGCTGCCGTCTTGTTCAACCAGTAATCCTTTCAGAATGCACCCCACAGACACACACTATAAATAAGATAGGAAATGAGTTCTCATTGACATCATAGAAGTTGGACATTTCCTTTTATGCTTTAGCATTCACTTCAACCGATTACCCCTCATGTTATCTGTTTCCACGTCCAGAAATGAGAAGGGGTATTTCAGATTCTTGTAATCCACAGTGAGTGTGGCTGCTAATGTCATAGGCAGTGTAGAAGGGACAAGACTGTCTTCCTTCAGATGCTGCAGGGGCAAGAGTTCAGGGGGAGCCCAAGCCCCAGGCGCTCAGTTCCGTGTATTTGCCCTTGAACCTCTGAGTGCCCTTTGGGAGTCAGAGGGATGCAAATGTGTCAGCCTGGACAGCGGGGCCAGTGTGTGCAGTGCTGTCATCCAAGGCTAGGGTCCTGTCTGAGAAGGAGGCTTTCTCACCACCCCGGGCACTTGCTCTGAAGCTGGGTCAAAGGCTTCCCTTTGGAAAGAACCCACAGTGCAGTCTGACTGTGGTTGTCTCCACATGTGCCTCTCTGCACAAGCTGCCCCTTGGAACTCATGCTGGGGTGATGCAGACCTGGGTAGCCTTTATGCTCCCTGATATTCCTAATCTC
Organism: Bos javanicus; assembly: GCF_032452875.1. Taxonomy (NCBI): domain Eukaryota; kingdom Metazoa; phylum Chordata; class Mammalia; order Artiodactyla; family Bovidae; genus Bos; species Bos javanicus. The sequence goes on from NC_083876.1 coordinate 10,522,848, forward strand.
ATTGAATGGCATCAGCTGATCCCCTCAACAAACTGGAAACCAGGAGCTGTGTCAGAATATTCATTCATCCCATTATCTGGTTTGACAGTGGGCTTCCCTGGTAGCTCAGCGGTAAAGAATCTGTCTGCAATACAGGAGACATAGGAGATGTGGGTTCGATCCTTGGGTCGGAAAGATCCCCTGGAGGAGGAAATGGCAACTCACTCCAGCATTCCTGCTGGCAAATCCCATAGACAGAGGAGCTTGGTCGGCTACAGTCTCTAGGGGCTGCAAATATTCGGACACAACTGAGTCACAGCACACACACACGGGTTTGACAAAAAATTCTGTTGATTCTCCTTCTGGAACTTGTCTCCCACCCACCCCTTTGTCTGCACCCTTGTTTCCTCTATAGGCTTTTATCCTGAGATAATGCAGGCTTCCCAAGATGCCACAGTGTATAAACACTCAATGAATGGCCACTGAATAAAAAGACATTTAGCAGTGACACCTTGGAACAAGATGCATAAACTAAGGTATAGCTATTACTGGATCCATTTCTGAAATAAGATGTCTTCCACAAGACAAACAGCTTTCAAAATAAATAACTTGTATGACAGTACAAATATTAATATTGAAACGTTTCCTAAGTATTTAATACTTTGTTTGACAAGCCTAGCTCATAATTTTTTTCTTCCTGGTTTCTTGGGTCACTTAGTAACAAATGTCATTAACTGGTTTTAAACTGATTTAACAGAAGTTCCAAATCGGAGGTTTAAAAAAAGAAAGGGAAGTACGTGGCCCTACTTGTCCTGCTTGGTTTGAACTTTGAGATAAGATGGAGTCATTTAAAAATCACATTTGGTGGATTAGCAGACTACCTGTTTCCGTGCCTGGCTGAGTTGGATGTGTGGAAATAAGTGCGAGTGAGACATGGAAGTATTCCTGTAAGAAAAGCATCTGGAGCATTTGGCAGAATAAAGGCAATTCCTTGGCAGTTCACAGCAGAGCTCACTTTTTCTCTCTCTTTTACATTTCAGACCAAAATTCTAATTGACATAAAAGGCTACACTTTAAGAAATGGCTTTTCCCCTTAATGTTTAATTTTATGATTGTATTGCTTCTGTGATGTGAGTTTTTCTTTTTCCTCCATGTTAACAACCAAATTGAAACTAAGAACTCACTTATCTAAAGATTTCATTAAATGAAAATGTTATGGAACTCCTCAGGGGTGGAGTAAGTTGTCACCCAAATTCCTTTAACCTTCAGAACATGTGTTTACAAGCCTAAGAAAGGCTTGAGTATGTTATATACTCAGAAAAGCATCTGAGCTGAACTTGACTTGGCGAAGAGGGTGGTTCCTTGCTTTGTTTGTCCTTTTTTAGCTTATTATGGAGAAGGCAATGGCACCCCACTCCAGTACTCTTGCCTTGAAAATCCCATGGACGGAGGAGCCTGGTAGGCTGCAGTCCATGGGGTCGCTAGGAGTCAGACACGACTGAGCGACTTCACTTTCACTTTTCACTTTCCTGCATTGGAGAAGGAAATGGCAACCCACTCCAGTGTTCTTGCCTGGAGAATCCCAAGGACCGGGGAGCCTGGTGGGCTGCCGTCTATGAGGTTGCACAGAGTCAGACATGACTGAAGTGACTTAGCAGCAGCAGCTTTTTATAATGAAACTCGAATTCTGAAATTGTTATGAAGTCACAAAATCATTCGCAGTACAATCAGATGTGTAGAGAAGATGGAGCATTGATTTCTTCCTAGCTTATCTGAACTTCTTCATGAGTCCCACCTCACTGATTGATGGGGGGTGTCGTAGGCTTGCCAACTGGAGCTATCTTTGTCACTGTTGTTCACATTTCTGTGTGTTCTGCCAAGTCACTTCAGTTGTGTCCGACTCTTTGCAACCCTATGGATTGTACTTTTGGTTTAAACATTCCAACTCTTCAAAATCTTGATCGTAGACGGAGTGACAGCCTCTTTGGAATGACCCTATTTGTTTTGGTTAAGCACTAGTCATTCGTTTTTTATACCCCCCTCTCTTTTCTTGCTCAAGAAGGCTATGGGGGATCTTGAGGTGGTCTCACTGGAAATTTTTGACAGCAGAGAACAGGTGAGAAGATGCCTGGGGTATCCTCTGGGTGCCCCTGTGGAGTGGCAGGCTAGGCTGCTACTGAGTTGGTAACCACTGGTGTTCATGGTCTCAGCTGGGGATTTGAACTTAGGTCAGGGGTGCTGGTGATGGAGGTGATAGGCTTCAGTGTGGAGCAGCAGCCACACCATTTAGGTTCCAAACCTCCTCGGGCTGTGGATATGTGCTCTCCCCTGGGCTCTCCTGGTCAGCAGGAAACCAGAAGTACTGATGGGGGCCGCTTTCCTGCCCACTTTCTGTGGTCATCTCAGCCTCGGTGGAAGCAGCCGCTGGGAGCATCTCCTGGAGGCTCAGCCCACAGAGGTCACCCAGGAAAGAGGGGAACCTGCCTGGACTCCAGCTTCTTTATACGTCTCTGATGTTTCCAAAAACTCTGATATGAGTTGAAAATATTACTCATGTAAGACTCAAAAGAGGAAAGAATATTACCCCTGTAATTAATTATAGGCACATTTTTTGGGGGTAAAATCTAGAGTTGGAATAGACTTTATAAGCATGAAGTCCAGTATCTGCATTTACTTATAAAAAACAGGTGTTTTTTGTTTTGTTTTGTTTTGTTTTTTTAAGAAAAAAGAAAGAAAGGAACAGGTTTAAAGATTTTCCTTTGATTTTGTGACAATCTGATTTGGTAACTCCCAGCCGCAGTTCTGTGCACTTTCGTGACGCACGGCTGCCTTTTCTGTATGTGTGGGTTCCTAAATAGATGCAGGTTGGAAGACTTGTGAAACTACATGCTGCTGTTGCTAAGTCACTTCAGTCATGTCCAACTCTGTGCGACCCCATAGATGGCAGCCCACCAGGCTCCCCCGTCCCTGGGATTCTCCAGGCTAGAGTCTCCCTTTTTATTCACCCTATGGTTGAATTCAGTTCAGTCACTCAGTCATGTCCGACTCTTTGCTACCCCATGAACTGCAGAGCACCAGGCTTCCCTGTCCATCACCAACTCCCGGAGCTTGCTCAAATCCATCAAGTCGGTGATGCCATCCAACCGCCTCATCCTCTGTCATTCCCTTCTCGTCTTGCCTTCGATCTTTCCCAGCATCAGGGTCTTTTCAGATGAGTCAGTTGCTTCCATCAGGTGGCCAAAGTATTGGAGTTTCAGCTTCAGCATCAGTCCTTCCAATGAATAGTCAGGACTGATTTCCTTCAGGATGGACTGGTTTAAGCCTTTTGCAGCCCAAGTGACTCTCATGAGGATTCTCCAACACCACAGTTCAAAAGCATCAATTCTTCAGTGCTCAGCTTTCTTTATAGTCTAACTCTCACATCCCATGACTATTGGAAAAGCCATAGCTTTGACTGGATGGACTTTGTCAGCAAAGTAATGTCTCTGCTTTTTAATGTGCTGTCTAGGTTGGTCATAACTTTGCTTCCAAGGAGCAAGCGTCTTTTAATTTCATGGCTGCACTCACCATCTGCAGTGATTTTGGATCCCCCCAAAATAAAGTCTCTCACTGTTTCCATTGCTTCCCCATCTATTTGCCATGAAGTGATGGGACTGGATGCCATGATCTTAATTTTTTTTTTAATTAATTACTTAATTTTTTTTTTTTTTACTTTACAATATTGTATTGGTTTTGCCATACATCAACATGCATCCGCCACGGGTGTACACATGTTCCCCATCCTGAACCCCCCTCCCACTTCCCTCCATTTTTTTAATGTTGAGTTTTAAATCAACTTTTTCACTTGGTTGAATTAATTAAATATTTTGCTTTTAGAGGCAGCTATGTGTGAGAGAGCTGGTTCTGTGATTTGAGTCCTGTTTCCACAGTTGGCCATGTGACCTTGGGCTTGCCACTAGGCTCCATGAGCTCCAGTTTCTTTGTAAGATGGGGACAGTAATATTGACCTTGGAGAAGTATGAAGTTATAGAATTGCAATGTTTATTCCTGAAACAGAGCAGTTAATATAATTGTTGGTATTTCTTAAATATTTGTGGCTTCTGGGTTTTTCTTTGAAAGCCCAAAATTCAAAAGGGAGAAAGAAGGAAGGAAAGAAGAAAGGGAAGGAAAAAAAAGAAAACCACATAACCAGGTCTCTGTATAACATTTCAGATTGCTCTCTGCATTGTCTGTTGGGTTGGTTTCATGATTTGATAATAACACCTAATCCTTCTTTATCTAATTTGATAGTTGAGGAAATCATTGATATTACAGAAGAAGCACTGTGTAAGTTAATGTGATATTGTTATATTTGTAATATAATTCTTTCAAGAATCTTGAATAATCTACTTTTTAAATGAAGGAAAATCTATAAATTGCCCATCAGGGAATTTGGTGAGAGGAATAATACAATATCTGATGGTTCCTCTTTATCATAGTTTCCTCTTTATCATCAATATTTTTCTGTGGAAAGCAAAAAGATGAGTGAGGTGGTTACATTTCCTGAAAGTGTTTTCAAGAGAATTTTGTGCATTGAGGTAAAGTTCTGCTGATAAACATTTCTCTTCATCTTTAGTCTTCTACAAGTGTTCTTTAATTGCACAAATGCTATCACCAATTCAAACTGAAATATGGAAATTTTGCAAAAAGAAATATCTAGCCCTAGGAAAAAAAAGTTCCAAGTGTCCAAATCAGATAATTTTTTTAGTGGTAACTCCCATTAGATCTGTAGCCTGGGTAATCCATAAAAGAGCTGCTTTCAGCTTTAAAGACCTAATTACTTTAGCAAGTAGCTTCAATATTGACATCTACACTTGCTCACATCTGCAGTCTCCCTTGATGTGTGTGTATTGACCTTCTGATAAGTGGGTGGAGTGAGCTTTCATCCAGAGATCTCTTTTTCTCATACAGGCAGGGAATTATCTTGTAACGGAAAAATGCTTCCCATGGGAATGACCTTTCCCCCAATACCACCCCTCCTCCACTACCATCAATTTGAAGAAATTGTTATTCTGGGAATTAAGCTAATAAAATTAATAAGTAATGGAAGATTGCCTTCTCCAGTAGACAACTTCTAAGGCAGGCTGTTTGAAATACTGGGGGATAAATTTAACAAAACATGTGTAAAATACGTACATTGAAAACTGTAAAAGATTTAGAGAATAGAAAAAAAAAAGGATATTCTGGAACTAGAAAATTCATATTGTTAAGATGTCATTTCTCCCCAAACTGATCTCTAGATACCATGGAAGCCCCAGGACTTCTTTGTAGAACCTGAAAGTGATTCTAATGGATATATGGAAATACATTTGTCCTAGAATTGACAAAATAATGCTTAAAAAGAAAAATAAATTTGGAGGGCTTCCATTTCCTGATTTTAAAGCATTACATCAGAGCTAAATAATCAAGATTGTGACCTTGGTATAAGGATAAACAATTAGGTTGGTGGAATGAAAAAGGGAGTTAGGACAGGAAATAGGCCAACATTTACAGAATCCATTGATCTTTGACAAAAGTGTCAAGGTAATTTGATGAGGAAATAACAGAACTGTCATTAGGTAGTGCTGGGACACCTGGATATTGAAATAGAGGGAAAAAAAGAATCTTGGACACCACTCAGACTGTACACAAAAATAAACTCAAAGTGGGTCAGTGGCCTAGAGTAAAAATCTAAACTTGTAAAACTTCTAGAAGAAAATGTAGGGATTTTTCGAGATTTGAGGGCAGGCCAAAATTTTGTAGAGACCATAACCCCATCCATAAAAACTTATAAATTGGAATTTGTTAAAATAAAAACTTTCTGAACTTACAAAGGAACCACTAAGAAAATGAAAATACAAGACACATATCAGGAGAACATATCTCCAACACATACACCCAAAAAAGGACATATCCAGAATTTGCAGAGAGCTGAAGAACTCTTGCAACTTAAAAATAAGACAAATGGCAATAAAAAGTGGGCAAGATTTGAATATACACTTCACACACACACACACACACTATGTTGTTGTTCAGTCACTCAGTTGTGTCCAAATCTTTGCGAGTCCATGGACTGCAGCACACCAGGCTTCCCTGTCCTTCACTATTTTCTGGAGTTTGTTCAAACTCATGTCTATTGAGTCAATGATGCCATCCAAGCATCTCATCCTCTGTCATCCCCTTCTCCTCCTACCCTCAATCTTTCCCAGCACCCGGGTCTTTTCCAAAGAGTTGACTCTTCAGATCAGGTGGCCAAAGTATTGGAGCTTCAGCTTCAGCATCAGTCCTTCCAATGAATATTCAGGATTTCCTTTAGCATTGACTGGTTTCATCTCCTTGCAGTCCAAGGGACTCTCAAAAGTCTTCAACATCATAGTTTGAAAGCATCAGTTCTTCGGTGCTCAGCCTTCTTTATGGTCCAACTCTCAGATCCATACATGACTACTGGAAAAACCATAGTCTTTTGGTTTTTGACTTTGACTATATGGACCTTTGATGGCAAAATAATGTCTCTGCTTTTTAATATGCTATCTACGTTTGTCATAATTTTTCTTCCAAGGAGCAAGTGTCTTTTAATTTCATGGTTGCAGTCACTGTCCACAGTGATTCTGGAGCCCAAGAAAATAAAGTCTATGACCGTGTCCATTTTTTCCCCATCTATTTGCCATGAAGTGATGGGACCAGATGCCATGATCTTAGTTTTTTGAATATACACTATATATGTATATGTGTGTGTGTATATATATATATATATATGTATATACACACATGTATATATAGTGAGGACAGGAAGATAAAGACATGAACATATCATTAATTATTAGTAAAATGCAAATTAAAGCTGCAGTGAAACACTACTACAAACCTGAGTGTGTGTTAGTCACTCAGTCATGTCCGACTCTTTGCGACCCCATGGATTGGAGGCTGCTAGGCTTCTCTGTCCATGGAATTCTCCAGGCAAGAATACTGGAGTGGGTTGCCACTCCTTTCTCCAGGGGATCTTCCTGACACAGGAAGTGAACCCAGGTCTACCAGAATGTAAATATTGGAAAAGATTGACAATATCAAGTGTTGGAAAGGGTGCAAAGCAACTGGAACTCTCTCACACTGCTGTTGGAATGTTAAATACTACAACAACTTTGGAAAACAGTTTTTCAGTTTCCTGTAAATGTAAACATAAATTTCCATATAAGTCAGGCTTAGGTGTTTACTCAAGAGAAGTGAAAATCTATGCCCACAAAGAGTCTGTAAACTATGTTCAAACAGCTTTATTTGTAATAGCACCAAGATGGAAAAAACCAAGCATCCACTTACGTACAGATGAATGGACAAACAACATGTGGAATATTCAGAGATCATATTCAGTAATTTAAAAAGAAAAAAAAACTATATATGCAACAACAATGATGAATCTCAAAAACATTCTGAGCAAAAGAAACCAGGCAGAAAAGGATATATGAGTATGATTGCATTTCCATGAAGTTTTACAACAGGTGAAACTAAACCCATAATGTCAGGGGTCCAGTCAGCAGCCGCTTGAGTAGAGATTGGAGTTGACTGCAGAGTTAGGAGGGACTTTGGGGCAAGATGGTGACAGGAATAGTCTGTATCTTAATTTTGGTGATGACTGTACAGATGTATAATTTGCATTTATTAAATTTACTAAATTTGTATGTATTAAATTTACCAAACTTAAAATTGGTGCATCTTATTATATGCAAAAAGTAGTTTGATAAGGTAAAATAAATAAATGAAATAGACTACCTTCCCAGCCTAGAAGCCCCTCTAACCTATTTCAAGTTTGAAGGACTGAAAAAAAAGTCAGAAACGGAAGTGTTAGTCACTCAGTCATGTCCAATTCTTTGTGACCCCATGGACTGTAGCCTGTCAGGCTCCTTTGGAATTCTCCAGGAAAGAATCCTAGGGTTATTCTCCAAAATATACAAGCAGCTCATGTACTCAATACCAGAAAAACAAACAACCCAATCAAAAAGTTGGCTGAAGACCTAAATAGAAATTTCTCCAAAGAAGACACACAGATGGCTAACACATGAAAAGATGCTCAACATCACTCATTATTAGAGAAATGCAAACCAAAACTACAAGGAGGTGTCACCTCACACTGTTCAGAAGGGCCGCCATCAACATATCTACAAATAATAAATGATGGAGAGGGAGGGAACTCTTTGCACTGTTGGTGGGAATGTAAATTGATACAGCCACTATGCAAGACGGTGTGGAGATTCCTTAAACTAGGAATAAGACCACCATATGACCCAACAGTCACATACTGTGCCTGAGAAAACCATAATTGAAAGAGACATATGTACCCCAGTGTTCATTGCAACACTGTTTATAATAACTAGGACATGGAAGGTGCTCCTCTGGTGTTTCAGTGTTTAAGAATCTGCTTGCAATGCAAGAGCCACAGGAGACACAGGTTTGATCCTTGGGTCAGGAGGATCCCCTGGAGGAGGATATGGCAACTCACTCCAGTATTCTTTCCTTGAGGATTTCATGGACAGAAAATCATGGGGTGCCACAGTTCATAGGGCTGCAGAGAGTCAGACATGACTGGAACCATTTAGCATGCACACACGCAAGACGTGGATGCAACCTAGATGTCCACTGACAGATGAATCGATAAAGAAGCTGTGGTACATAGATACAATGGAATAGTACTCAGCCATAAGAAGGAATTCATTTGCGTCAGTTCTAGTGGGATGGATGAACCTGGAGCCTATTATAGAGACTGAAGTAAGTCAGAAAGAAAAAAAACAAATACATGGATTAATGTGCAAATATGGAATCTAGAAAGATGGTACTGATGAACCTATTTGCACCGGTAGCAGTGGAGACGCTGACATAGAGAACAGACTTGTGAACACAATGGGCGAAGGAGAGGGTAGGATGAATGGAGAGAGTAGCGTGGGAATATATACACTACCATATGTAAAATAGATAGCCAGTGGAAATTCGCTGTCTGACTCAGGGAGTCAAAACTGGTGCTCTGTGACAACCTAGAGGGGTGGGAAAGGGTGGGAGGTGGGAGGGAGTCTTAAGAGGGAGGGATCATATGTATAATCTATGGCTGGTTCTTGCTGATGTATGGCAGAAACCAACACAATATTGTAAAGCAATTATCCTTAATTAAGGAGTGGTGAGTGCATGCTAAGTCACTTCAGTCAAGTCCAACTCTTTGCCATCCCATGGACCTCAGCCCTCCAGGCTCCTCTTTCCCAGGTATTCTCCAGGCAAGAATATTGAAGTGAGTTGACATACCTTCCTCCAGGGGATCTTCCAACCCAAGGATTGAATCGAGTCTCCTATGGCTCCTGCGTTGCAGACAGATTGTTTGCCATCTGATCCATCAAGGAAGTGAAGGGGATAGTAATTTTCTCTCCATCAGTATCCTCTTCATATCCGGGACACTTCTGCACCCTTCCCAGGGTTTCAGATTTACTGCCTGTCGTAGCTTACAAAATAGTTAAACATCTTTAAAAACATCAAATCAAATGGCTAAAATTCAAATGTATTTCTTGTTATTTTCAATTTCAAATGTTTTTTGTTCTGTCTTCGAAAGTGTTATATTTTTGGCTTCATCATTTTTTAATGGCATTTTCAATATAAAGGATTGGATCATGTTCAACATAAGGCAAAGAATTTCTTGAATTTGCTTTTTGATCATTTCTTTCATGTCTGTCTTGTCCTAGCTTCCTAACTAGTTTCTAACTAGTATTCCTACCCCCACAAACTGGAGAACAATTATACCAAAGAAGTTCTTGCACTTTTGCAAAAGTTCTAGGGCCCATAACAGATTTCCCAACCTGGGAATCAGCAAAGGGACTGAGAGCCATCAGGGAATTTGACTTTGAAGGCTGCTGCTGCTGCTGCTGCGTCGCTTCAGTCATGTCCAACCCTTTGCGACCCCATAGACGGCAGCCCACCAGGCTCCCCTGTCCCTGGGATTCTCAAGGCAAGAACACTAGAGTGGGTTGCCATTTCCTTCTCCAATGCATGGAAGTGAAAAGTGAAAGTGAAAGTGGAGTCGCTCAGTCGTGTCCGACTCTTCGCGACCCCATGGACTGCAGCCTACCAGGCTCCTCTGTCCATGGGATTTTTCCATTCGAGAGTACTGGAGTGGGGTGCCATTGCCTTCTCCATTTTGAAGGCTAGTGGGATTTAACTTTCTCCTGCAAGAACTCCAGAATTACAACTTGCTACTGAACAACTACCAACAGGAGAATGCTGGAGCCCACCAAAAAAAGATACCCCACATCCAAGGGCAAAGTAGAAGCCCCAGCAAGATGGTAGGAGGGGCAAAATCGTGTTTAGAATTAAACCCCATACCTGCTAGAGACGCTTGGAGGGCTCAAACAAAAACTTCTGTGCACCAGGACCCAGAGACCCCACTACTGAGCCAGACCTATTTGAGTCTCCTGTGGAGGTATGGGTCAGCAGTGGCCAGCTATAGGGACAGGGGCTCTGGGTGAAGTTACCTGAGTCATGGAGCCTGTGGCATAAGCCCTCTTGGAGGAGGTTGCCATTAAGCCCTCCATAGAGCCACCGAGCAGACAGCCCACAAACTGCAGAACAATTATACCAAAGAAATTCTCGCACTGTTAATAAAGTTCTAGGACCCACAACAGATTTTCCAACCTGGGGATCTGGCAAAGGGACTGAGAACTCCCAGGGAATTTGACTTTGGAGGCCAGTGGGATTTGATTACAGAACTAACTTACACAGGGAAACGGATTCTTGAGGGGCACAAACAAAACCTTGTGCACACCAGGACTCAGGAGAAAGGAGCAGTGACCCCACAAGAGACTGAGCCAGACTTGCCTGTGAGTGTCCAGGAGTCTCTGTGAAGGCGTGGGTCTGCAGTGGCCTGCTGCAGGGTCGGGGGTACTGAGTGCTGCAGTGCCTGCACAGGACCTTTTGAAGGAGGTCCCCGTTATCTTCATTACCTCCACCACAGTTTGGTCTCAGGTCAAACAATGGAGGGAACACAGCCCCACCCATCAAGAGAAAATTGGATTAAAGATTTACTGAGCATGGCCCAGTTTCCCCCACAGTCAGTCTGTCAAGAAGCTTCCATCAGCCTTTTATCCTTATCCGTCAGAGGGCTGACAGAATGAAAACCACAATCACAGAAAACTAGTCAAACTGATCACATGGACCATAGTCTTGTCTAACTCAATGAAACTATGAGCCATGCTGTGTAGGACCACCCAAGATGGATGGGTCATGGTGGAGAATTCTGACAAAATGTGTTCCACTGGAGAAGGGAATGGCAAACCACTTCACTATTCTTTCCTTGAGAATCCTATGAACAGTATGAAAAGGCAAGAAGATATGACGCTGAAAGATGAACTGCCCGTCAGTAGGTGCCCAATATGCTACTGGAGAAGACTGGAGAAATAACTCCAGAAAGAATGAAGAGACAGAGCCAAAGGGAAAACACCCAGTTGTGGATGTGACTGGTGATGGAAGTAAAGTCTGATGCTATATAAAGAAATACTGCATAAGAACTTGGAATGTTAGGTCCATGAATCAAGATAAGTTAGAAATGGTCAAACAGGGGATTGACATCGACATTATAGGAATCAGTGAACTGAAACGGACTGGAATGGGTGAATTTAATTCAGATGACCATTATATCTACTACTGTGGGCAAGAATCCTTTAAAAGAACTGGAATAATCCATTTGCAGTCAACAAAAGAATCTAAATGCAGTACTTGGATGCAAGCTCAAAATGACAGAATGATCTCTGTTCATTTCCAAGGCAAACCATTCGATATCACAGTAATCCAAGTCTATGCCCCAACCAGTAATGCTCAAGAAGCTGAAGTTGAATGGTTCTATGAGACCTACAAGACCTTCTAGAACTAGCACCAAAAAAAGATACCCTTTCCATCATAGGACCTGGAATGCAAAAGTAGGAAGGAAGTCAAGAGATAACCGAAGTAACAGGCAAATTTGGTCTTGGAGTACAAAATGAAGCAGGGCAAAGGCTAACAGAGTTTTGCCAGGAGACTACACTGGTCACAGAAAACACCCTATTCCAACAAGACAAGAGAAGACCCTACACATGGACATCACCAGATAGTCAATGCTGAAATCAGATTGATTATGTTCTTTGCAGCCAAACATGGAGAAGCTCTACACAGTCAACAAAAACAAGACCCGGAGCTGACTGTGGCTCAGATCATGAACTCCTTATTGCCAAATTCAGACTTAAATGGAAGAAAAATAGGGAAAACCATGAGACCATTCAGGTATAACCTGAATCATATCCCTTATGATTGTACAGCAGGCCTGAAGAACTGTGGATGGAGGTTCATAACATTGTACAGTAGGCAGTGATTAAAACCATCCCCAAGAAAAAAGAGATGCAAAAAGGCAAAATGGTTGTCTGAGGAGGCCTTACAAATAGCTGAGAAAAGAAGAGAAGCTAAAGGCAAAGGAGAAAAGGAAAGATATACCCATCTGAATGTAGGGTTCCAAAGAATAGCAAGGAGAGATAAGAAAGCCTTCCTCAGTGATCAATGCAAAGAAATAGAGGAAAAGAATAGAATGGGAAAGACTAGAGATCTCTTCAAGAAAATTCGAGATACCAAGGGAACATTTCGTGCAAAGATGAGCTCAATAAAGGACAGAAATGGTATAGACCTAACAGAAGCAGAAGAAAAGGTGGGAAGAATACACAGGAGAACTATACAAAAAGATCTTCATAACCCAGATAACCACGATAGTCTGATTGCTCACCTAGAGCCAGACATCTTGGAGTGCAAAGTCAAGCGGATCTTAGGAAGCATCACTATGAACAAAGTTAGAGGAGGTGATGGAATTCCAGTTGAGCTATTTCAAATTCTAGAAGATGATGCTGTTAGAGTGCTGCACTCAATATGCCAGCAAATTTTGAAAACTCAGCAGTGGCCACAGGACTGGAAAAGGTCAGTTTTCATTCCGATCCCAAAGAAAGCCAATGCCAAAGAATGCTCAAACTACCACACAATTGCACTCATCTCACACGCTAGCAAAGTAATGCTCAAAATTCTCCAAACCAGGCTTAAACAGTATGTGAGCCAAGAACTTCCAGATGTTCAAGCTGGATTTAGAAAAGGCAGAGGAACTAGGAGAGCAAATTGCCAAAAGCCATTGGATCATAGAAAATGCAAGAGAATTCCAGAAAAACATATTCTTCTACTTCATTAACTATGCTAAAGCCTTTGACTGTGTGTATCTCAACAAACTTTGGGACAAATTCTTTAAGTGATGGAAATACCAGACCACCTGACCTGCCTCCTGAGAAATCTGTATGCAGGTCAAGAAGCAACAGTTAGAACCAGACAAGCAACAAGAGACTGGTTCCAAATTTGGAAAGGAGTATGTCAAGGCTGTAAATCGTCACCCTGTTTATTTAACTTATATGCAGAGTACATCATGCAAAATCCTGGACTGGAGGAAACACAAGCGGAATCAAGCACAAGCTGGAATGAAGATTGCTCAGATTTGCAGATGATACAATCCTAATGGCAGAAAGTGAAGAGGAACAAAAGAAACTCTTGATGAAAGTGAAACAGGAGAGTGAAAAAACTGGCTTAAAACTCAACATTCAAAAGCTAAAATCATGGCATCTTGTCCCATCTCTTCACGGCAAGTAGAGGGAAAACAATGGAAACAGTGATAGGCTTTATTTTCTTGGTCTCCAAAATCACTGCAGATGGTGACTGCAGCCATGAAATTAAAACACACTTGCTCCTTGGAATAAAAGCTATGAGCAACCTAGACAGCTTATTAAAAAGTAGAGAGATTACTTTGTTTACAAAGGTCCATCTAGTCAAAGCTATGTTTTTTCCAGTAGTCATGTATGGATGTGAGAGTTGGTCCATAAAGAAAGATGAGCACTGAAGAATTGATGCTTTTGAGCTGTGGTGTTGGAGAAGACTCTTGAGAGTCCCTTGGACTGCAAGGAAACCCACCCAGTCAATCCTAAAGGAAATCAGTCCTGAATATTTATTGGAAGGATTGATGCTGAAACTGAAGCTTCAGTATTTTGGCCACCTGATGCGGGGAACTGACTCATTGGAAAAGACTCTGATGTTGGGAAAGATTGAAGATGGGAGAAGGAGACAACAGAGGATGAGCTGGTTGGATGGCATAATCGACTCAATGGACATGAATTTGTGGAAGTTCTGAGTGTTGGTGATGGACAGGGAAGCCTGGCGTGCTGTAGTCCAGGGTTTTGCAAAGAGACAGACACAACTGAGAGACTGAACTGAACTGAACTGAAACCTACCCCAACTCCAGTCTACAAACCACCATGTGACTAATCCTTCTGAAGTCTTTCCTTGATCAGATCACCACTGCCTCACTTCTCAGAGGCCTTCGCTTTGCTCCCTGGGTAACACCAGAGTCATTTGTTTTCTAGTCTGGGTCCTGGCTATCTTGTGTAACTGACCATGCACTGCTCCCCTGTGATGGCATATTCTAGCTGAATCCGACCCTGAGTCATTCCTTTTCATCTCCTTCGCTGCCTCTGTCTTTTGCACTTGGGACACTTCCCCTCTGACCTGGCCTTCCACACCAGCTTGGAGGTCCCCCCTCCACCACTGCACATGTGGGATGTGGATCCACCTCCCAGAGCATGTTCCTTCCTCCTGCAGCTGCTCCTGTTTGCCCATAAACTCCTAGAAGCTCAGGCTCTGTCTCCAGCATCTTTATTTTTCCCACAGCACTGGCTTTGTGTCTAGTAGGAAGAATACACCAACTGAATGAATCTGTGGAATCATGTGGGTTCTGGTGGTTGAGAAATAGCAGAGTGAGGACCAGTCTTCTCTCCCCCATTCCTTGCTCCATTACCTTTTCCACCAGGGTGCTGGGCAATTCTCCCACAGGACTTTTTACTGCCTCCAAGAGAAGGACAAGGAGAGTACATGGCCCCAGACACTCAGAATTGAGTCCAAGAAGGTAGTGGAACTTGCTAGGAGAGCCATCCTGGCAAAAGATGAGCTTAGATGCATTTTCTACTTCTAATCTCATAAGGTGGTAGAGCAAATGGACCATAAAGTCCCCTATGGGTCCTGTGACTCTTCGCTAGATCTTTTTATATACACTTATTTTTCCTTTCTAAATGGAGCTCGTCTGGAGCCTTACAGAATATTTTGCATGTGATCAGTATTTTTAAAATGGGTCTCAAACTCTTCTGTGTTTAGGGAATGCTTTCACAAAACAGAATTTTGGATGACACATTTCCCACCTGTGGACTCACTGGCACACTCCTGATGTCACCCTCCCACATCATGATGCTGTTTGGGAAGAAGTGTGCTCATCTTGATCAACCTGCTCACGCCCTTGCGTGTTCCGGTATGAATTCGGTCTGTCTCAGCTTTGGCACGACTTTCTCTGCAGCTCCTCAACCTCGCACCAGATTGCACCTTGTCAACGTTCTTTCTGACAAATTTTACTAGAAAGTTGGCTTGGAGGCAGCAAAAATACATTTCTTGGGTGGATCATTTGCCTATGACGTGACACACATGAGGACAGATGCTACTTTTAAAAGATTAAAGTTAAGACAAGGGGACCAAACAAGCACTGTGGGTGATGAAGGCTGTCGCCTGTCCTCCGGAATGCATTCTCCCTTGTTCCCTGGGAGGAAGCTGTAGCTGAACCCACGGTTCAGTCAGTCTCAAGTCCCCGACGCCTTACCACCCCATGAGTCTAGCAGGGCGAGAGGCGAGGTACGTGGCCTTGTGCACTCGGGTCTGCGCTCTCTGCCTTTCCTGAGCTGGAACTTCCAAAGGCCCACCACCCTGCTTCCAGCACACACTGAGGTCCACGCCTCAGAGCAGAGGTGGCAAGCTTTTGCTAGAAAGGGCCGATTGGTATATAGTTCCAGCTTTGCCACCAGACAGTCTTTGGCTCATGTTGTGAAAGCACCCAAAGAAGATACATAAACAGATAGGCATGACTGGATTCAAATAAAATGTTCTTTACAAAAGCAGGTGGCAAGCCGGATCAAGCTCACAGGCCTGAAGTTTTCCAACTCCTACCTTACAGTGGAGACTGTGGATAGAAAGAGGTGCCCAGATGAGGGCCTGGGGCTTCCTACAGACCAGACCCCTCTCCTCTGGGGCCTGTTTCGCCACCCAGCACATGAGCGGACTTACTACCTCTTTTCAGGCTCAGTTCACAAGGAGACTTCAGCTGAGCTCTGGCCTCTGGAGATGGACTGACTCACCACCACCTCTTACTTCTCCCAAAGTGAAACTGAAAAGTCACTCAGTCGTGTCTGACTCTTTGCGACCCCATACAGTCCATGGAGTTCTCCAGGCCAGAATACTGGAGTGGGTAGCCTTTCCCTTCTCCCAACTCAGGGATTGAACCCAGGGGATCTTCCCTGCCCAGGGATCAAACCCAAGTCTCCTGCATTGCAGGCAGAACCAGCTGAGCCACCAGAGAAGCCCAAGGAGGTTTGCCCAAGGAGGTTCTCCCTAGGAGATTCTTACTTCTCCCAAGGAGGTTCTAAGTGACTCCTTCCTCTCTATTTCATTTAAGGAAGAGAAACTAGTGTTCTCAAATGCCACCTGTCCCTCTGGCCTTTTGTCTTATACTTTCCTGAAACTAAGACACGGGTTCCAGTGGCTGCTCTGATGTCTCTCCGGCTTCCTGGGGAGCAGAGTCACATCTAGATACAACATGTGAAGGAGGTAAAATCTTGGGAGGGGGGGTGGGATTTTTCGGTCCCTCCTCTATCCAAAGGCCTCTGTCCCCTCCTATGATGTCTCTTCTATATTCTAGCCTTGGATCAGTGCCTTTTCCCAGCTTTAAGTTAAAGGGATAGCTCATAAAACATTTTCCCCATTTGATTTATTTTTGTTTTGCTTTTTCCAATCATAAACTCTATGAACTTTAGGGAAAATCTGGAAAATAGACAGTTGAAAAGTTATGCATGGTGCAACTCCCACACATAATCATAGTTAGCAATTCTGGTGTATTTTTTATTTGTTTTTGGTTTGTTTCATTCTGTGTTTTCAGTGGCTAAGTCAAGTCTGACTCTTTGGCAACCCCATGGACTATAGCCTGCCAGGCTCCTCTGTCCATGGAATTTCCCAGGCAGGAATACTGGAGTGGGTTGCCATTCCTTCTCCAGAGGATCTTCCTGACCCAGAGATTGAAACTGCATCTCCTACACTGCAGGTGGATTCTTTACCACTGAGCCACCAGAGAAGCCCCTTGGGTTTGTTTTTAAGCATAATTTAAGAAAACTATTTAAAATCAAAAGGATGAGAGTCAATTATTAAAGAAGTTGGAATTGGTGAATAACACACAGCCGTGTCAGATATTTCTACCTGAGGGCTTGACAGAAAGGGTAACATTTCAGTTTGGTCTTAGATTTTAGAAAGCATTATGAAGAAACGAGAATAAGGAAAAAATCCTATGATAAAAGAAAAAAGCATAGAAGCATTAAAGTATACACACATATGAATAATTTAATGGCCAACTGTGGTCTTCAGAAATCTATTAAATTTTGTGCTTCAGTTTGTTTATGCATTGGGGATAGTCATATTTGCCTTTTTACCATCCTAGAAAATGGAATGTGTTAAGATAATCCATTTTCAAGTACTTCAAACACTTCAAAGGAAAGGCATCTAAAAATCAGCATAGTTGAGGTATCAGATTTTTATGATTCTTACTATTATGATTTTATTCACTGTAATAATATAACATAATCCTCCTGGTCATTGCTATGAAAAATTTGCAATAAAAGGGTATTGCAAATTTTTAATAAATACTTGTTTTATTATCCAGGCTTTTATTCATAAGGAAAATCTATTAGAAAACCATACCTACTCTAGGTTAAATGAGAATAATATTACAATTTTTTTTTCTGGATGTTTCTGACTGTGATTGTAGTGTCTCACAATAACATTTAAAGTTAATTTTCAATTTTAATCATGATAAATTTGGCTCTGTCAAAATCAGGCTGTGTATTATTCAAGTAACACTTTTCAGTGTCATGAAAACAGGAGCACAGCTGTGTGTTCAAAAATAAGCATTTCAGTTGCAGACACTTGCAAATAGTTCAGGGTATGTGTTAATATGACAGTAGTAATATTTCAGGTATTTCTGCTTACCTTGTGAAAAAAATAGCATCTAAAATGCAAGGTAACAAAGAGAAAAAATGACAAGTAATCTTAAATGCTCACATGAATACTTGGAAATGTCAGATATTTAATCATTATAATCTTGAATTCCCCATGTTTTATGTGAGGAGCATTATAGCTTACATAAAATGCCATATAAAATTATACAGGATTATATCCAAACTTTATATTTTATTCTAATGTTCACATGGGTTAAATAAAAATCTACTTGTTTAGACCCACATGGGAGTAATCTCACTTTTATTTTGCAGTTTCAATTTTATAGTTTCATCAATCAAAAATAGATTTATTTTGAAAAGGAACTATAAATAGTTCAGGTGTGACAGGTGTGGAAATAAACTCAAGCATACAGGAAACATCCCAGTTCTTACGGCATTTAAATCAAATTGAAAAGACTGACTCCAATATTTTCAGACTTCCAGGAACACTGTGGAGGCCCCAGATTCCCTTTGGGTCCTTCTCCTGAAGAGAGCTTTCTGGGCCCTGCTCCACAGCAAGTGAGGTGGCAGCCAGCACCTAGAACTCCTCCTGGTGACCAGTGACCACAGATCGTCCTGAGTCTCATCGCATCTCCCAGGGTCTCTGGGTCATGGTGTGCTCCATGTCCATCTGCACAGAGGGCTGGATGGACCACAGGGATTGAAGGCCTGTATGCTCATGGGCCCTGATTGGCACAGGCTGGGCAGAGGCCTCATCTACACGGAAGCCTGTTGCTTTTGGTCTGCATCTGGTGGAGGGGGACAGGCCTCTTTCCGTTTGAACAAAAGCTTCTCCTGTGGACTAGCAGGGCTTCTTTCTCCAGCACTTCCTCCTCCCTGCACTTCTTCCTTCCGCCATGTCCTCCTCCTGAGCTTCCTCCTCTGGTGCTTCCTCCTTCCCACATTTCTTTCTCTTGCACTTCCTCTCCTGCATGTCTTCATTTGGCCTTTCCTCTTCCTCTCCAGCACTTCCTCCTTCAGCTCTTCCTCTTCCCCACACTTCCTCTCTCACGCTTCCTCTCCAGCACTTCCTCTTCCACACTTCCTCCTTTGGCCTTTCTTCCTCCCCACAATTGCTCCCCCCAACACTTCTTCCTTCAGCCCTTCCTCCACCCCACACTTCCTCTCCAGCACTTTCTCCTATGTACTTCCTCTTCCCCACACTTCGTCCTTCGGCCCTTCCTCCTCCCCACAATTCCTCCCCCCAGCAGTTCTCCCTTCAGCCCTTTCTCTACCCCCCTACTCCCCCTCCAGCACTTCCTCTCCCACACTTCCCCTCCAGCAGTTCCTCCTATGCACTTCCTCTCCTGGTACTTCCTCCTCCCTGCCTTCCTCCTTCCCACATGGTCAGGGAGCCCAGACCCAGGGGCTGCCCTTCACAGCCCTCTGTCAGGTCCTCTCCCCCTACCCAGAAAGGCAGTCTCTTCTCTAAGCGGCCACTTTTCACAAGCAGCGTTCCTCTCATTCTCCTCAGGGACCCCCAGCACAATCTCTTTTTGAGGATCTAGGACTTTGCAAAAGAGCGAGAAGGCCTTTGGATACTGGCTTAGGCTCTCTGCCTGTCTAAGCATGGAAGCCCTCATGGAAAGGGGTTGCCATGCCTGACTGCCAGCATGGGACAGGGGACAGGGGTAAATTAAGATGGTGTCCTGTCAAATTCCCACCACACAGGTATCATGGGGCAATGCCCAGGGATAATGGTCATGATCTGCCGTTCCTCTTGCTTTAAAGGAAGAGGAACTGGGTTTTTGTCAGACCGTTCATCTTGAATGTGAGGTGCTGTTCAGGGTAAGAAGGATGGGGCTGCTGCTGCTGCTGCTAAGTCACTTCAGTCGTGTCCGACTCTGTGCGACCCCATAGATGGCAGCCCACCAGGCTCCCCCATCCCTGGGATTCTCCAGGCAAGAACACTGGAGTGGGTTGCCATTTCCTTCTCCAATGCATGAAAGTGAAAAATGAAAGTGAAGTCGCTCAGTTGTGCCCGACTCTTAGCGACCCCATGGACTGCAGCATACCAGGCTCCTCTGTCCATGGGATTTTCCAGGCAAGAGTACTGTAGTGGGTTGCCATTGCCTTCTCCAAAGGATGGGGAGAGAGCCCCAAAGTCATAAAGGCTAGATGAAGTCAGGAAGAGTCCAGTGACGAGGACAGCAGAGGAGGAGTCCTGAGGAAGAAGGGGAGGCTGGCCTGATGATGGGGTTGGGAGAGGCTGCCCCGAGTGTCCTGCAGGATGTCCTGCTGTGCAGTGTGTGTCCGGGTTCTTTATCTCCTCCTCGAGAGATTTTCCAGGCTTTGGGGGTGAGATTTGTTATTTGTAGGTCATATTACTGGAGAAAGTAATGGCACCCCACTCCAGTACTCTTGCCTGGAAAACCCCATGGACGGGGGAGCCTGGTGGGCTGCAGTCCATGGGGTCGCTAAGAGTCGAACACGACTGAGTGACTTCACTTTCACTTTTCACCTTCATGCATTGGAGAAGGAAATGGCAACCCAGTCCAGTGTTCTTGCCTGGAGAATCCCAGGGATGGGGGAGCCTGGTGGGCTGCTGTCTATGGGGTCGCACAGAGTTGGACACGACTGAAGTGACTTAGCAGCAGCAGGTCATATTACTGTGTTGAGACTGTCCTCCAGAGTGATTCTGTACTGTTGCCAAGCAGTGTGCTATACCTCACAGCCACAGGAAAGGCTAGGTTAGAGAGTAAGTCAGAGATAAGCTAAAATCTCCTTATGAGAATGGCTGCAATTAAAAAATGGAAAGTACCAAGTGTTGGTTGAGTTGTGGAGGAACTGGAATGCCTCTTCACTAACAACAGGATGTAAGTTGGTGTAACCACTTTGGAAAGCCCATTGTCAGTAGCTGTAAAAGGGAACACATGTATACCCTGTGGCCCCACACTGAATTCTTAGGCGGATGCCCAATGGAAGTGCACATATGTGCACTGAAGGACACAGACTATTCATAACAGCCTCAGACTGCCCATCAAACTGCCACTAAACGTCATAAGTAAGTGGTAGTGTGTTTATAAAATGGGATTCTATATAGTAATGATCAGGAACCATTTATAATTACACATAGCAATAGAGCTGATTCTCACAAGCAGAATATTGAACGAAATAAGTCAGATATGAAAGATTATATCCTCTGTGACTCTATCCTATAGAGAAATACAGGCAAAACCATGTCAGTGGGGTTGCAAGTTGGGGTGGCAGTTATCATTGTGGAGGGGATGCTGACAGGAAGGAAGTGCAAAATGTTGCCCATGTTCCATTTCTTTATCTGGGTGCTGTTTGGAGTTTGTGAAAATATAGCAATCCGTATAGTTATTATGTGTGCATTTTTCCTTATGTTTCTCATACTTCAATAAAAAGGTAAAACCAAAAAAATGAATTTAAACTTTGCTGCATTTTAGATACTGACTTTTTAATCAAGACTGTAGTTCTGATAAAAATACTGAATAGGAATAGAATTGAATATGAAATCATTTTGTATCCACCAGCCCCTCATACAAAGAACTGAAAAATATCATTAGTGGAGGAACTTGGGGAGTGGAATTATCTATTCTCAAAGAGAGTCAGCATCAGAAATTGGCTGACATTTTTGTTTCTCCCACAGCAGTGCAAAGATAAAGACAAAAATTAAATGAGATCATGTTGTAGATGACAAACAAAGCCTCGCATGCAGTGTGCATGCTAAGTCGCTTCAGTCATGTTCGACTCTTTGTGACCCCATGGACTGTAGCCCACCAGGCTCCTCTGTCCATGGGATTCTCCAGGCAAGAGTACTGAAGTGGGTTGCCATTTCCTCCTCCAGGGTTGTATACAGTAGCACTGAGAAAGTGGAGCTGTCTCTGTTTCTGAGGGCTGTAACTGTGTGGTCCAAGCAGAGAGGCACACATTGATCAAGATAACATCTCCCAGGTAGGCTTATTGATGTTTCCCACCTTGGACCTGTCTCTGGTTTGAGTGTGTCTTGGGGCCCCAGTGTGGTCTGTTGCAAAGAGTTTGTTCTTAAGGACTCTAGACGAGCACCCAGTATTGGTCCACACTTAGGGAGTGTTTTGTGCCAGCTGTTGGTCAGAGCAGAGCTGATTGGAAGGAGGGGAAGCTTGTACAAATCACGAGGAGCTAGTGGTCTGGAAAGGTGGCCTAGGGTGTGTGCATGTTATAAATGCAAGTCTTAGATACGTATTTTAAGTTGGATGACCCTGTTGATGGGGTCTTTGTTTGTTTGGGTTCCCAACCTTAGGTAGTATTGTATTTCACAGAGGAGGAAAAGTCATAGAAAGGTTAAGTAATTTGCTTATTGTCACAGGGGTAATCAGGGGCTTAGCCAGGATCTGAACCAAGGGTCTAAGACGTTAGCAATGAAACCATGCTGTTGAGTAATGGTTCATGTTTATATCACCGAGTCCAGACAGAACAGAATGGCTCAGCCACAATTCAGAGACAGAAGGGTCCAGATGTTAGAGATTAATCCAGACAGTAGACGATGTCTAGCTCGAGGAGTCTTGGAAATCTCTTAAATATTTTGCTGGAAGGTTTTGTAACAAATTAATAAAGAGGAATCTCAATTAATTAGAGTGGGGAGACCAGCAGGGGGAGCTCTCACACCCTGTGATGATCACATAGCACACCAGGTAGGAGAAAGACTCCTCTTTCCTAGAGGGGACTCATTGCTTAAGCTCTCATACCTTCCTTTTCTCTCTATTAAAGGTTTCATCTTCCCTTACTGGGAATTAGAGGAGGGGCCTTCATGCTGCTCATCATAGTTTCAGACCTTGAATTGCAATTCTCTGCTGATCCTGATTAAACCCATGTTCACTGGAGAAATACCTGGCAGTCTATTTGTTTCAGGTCAAGAGTTTCCTCCCCTGGAGTAGGAAATGGCAACCTACTCCAGTATTCTAGCTGGGAAAATTCCATGGATAGAGGAGCCTGGCAGGCTATGGTCCATAGGGTCGCAAAAGAGTCAGACACTACTGACTGCACACACATATACACACGCAAGTTTCAAACATAATTGAAGTTTATTTAAAAGTCTAAAACAGTTTCTTACAAACAAGAAAAGGCTCCAACATAATCAACTGGATACATGTTAATAGCAAATGGTCATTTAAGCTCTTCTATATTATTAGAACAGTTTTAAATCAATGTTCTGAGATAATACACTTAAGTTGCCAAAAAATTTCTTTTTGCATTTCTTAGTAAAGTATTATTTTTTCTGTCAAGCAACATTTAAAATGCAATTCTTTCCTATTAGTGGAATTTCATGAGCCTGTTAAGTACCACGTGGAAGTAATCAAGTCCCATTATGAACCCAACACCAATTTCAAAGCAGCTTAACCCACTTGTACCAGCAGCTGTGCACTTTTTAACTCACAGTTGAACTTTTTAAATCCCTTTGTTTTCATTTCGAGTCTGCTTCTTTGATGTACGTTAATTGCTTTGGCAGGATTTGGGTCCTGCTGGGGTTTGCACAACTGGGACCAGCACTCACTCCACTGGGGGCTGGCAGTAGATAGTGTGCATGGTGCCTGGGAGTGAAGCTTAGTGTTCCCTGGCAGACAACCAGCGCTCTCTTTGCTTCTGGGGCTCCTGTGGGCTTTTATAGATCACTCAGGCTTGGGTGGGGAGTTAGTTCAGTGACTGAGAGCATGGCTGCAGGCCCTCACCGGCCTCATTCTCTGGCGGAGTCCTAGCCAAGAGGCACGGTTCCTTGACCATGAGTGCTGAAGTTGGGCCTCATGGAAATCTCCAGTTTAGTCTTTTCTCCCGATCCTGACCCTGAATCCAGGTCAAGGGACCCTGGTGGCTGGCAAAGGCAGCACTAATGAAGGGAAACCAGAAGCCTGTCCAGGGCTCCCCCAGTGAGCCCACGAGGATCTGAGTAATGACCCTGAGAAAGTCTGGACTCACCTGCCGTAGCATCGCCTAATATCCTTAGTTGAGTGTCACTTGAAGAATTGATAGAAACAATTTCAACATGGGACGTCGCAGCCCAGACAAGGCCAAACTACCTTCTGAAGAAGGGCTCGGTCACTCCCTGTTGTTTTTGGAGGAGCTGACTTGCTTGCCTTGCGTGGGGGAAGACTTGCCTGCCCAGAACTGGCCTGCAGCCCATCCTGCTGACTCAGGTGCCTTCCTGCTTCATTCTGAGTTTGAAGAACGCTGCCCTCATTTACAAAATCCTATATCTGCATCGTCAGCAGAAGGCTCTTCCCCTTGTCCAGCAGAAGGCTCTTCCCTCAGTCTGGAAGCCAGCTCCTTGTCTGTGGACATCTGGTCTCTGTGACTGTGCCCCTCTGGCCACCCGCCCTGATGCTGTCCACCCCAGCCAGCTGACATTCTGCACACTCTGCGTGGACTCTGGGCACACTAAACTGTGTCCTGCTCCTATTACTGTATTGTAGAAACTAGGTCTCATTTTGAAATCCAAACATTGCATAAGAGAACAATAGAGAAAGGAATTTTCCGAAGACTTAGTTCTAGGACAGATGAATATTTTTAAAGGCACAACATGGCTTCATCAGAGAAAAACTAGCTTCCTTTGTTCCCATTATAAAAGCAATTCAAGATCTCTGAAGAAGACTCCAGGAAATGCTGGGTGCTAAGATACTGTGCTAAGCACTGCACATGGTCACTCCCTCACTCCCTCATTCTTTGATTCAGCACAGGGAGGAGAGTGGAAAACAAATGGATAACATCTCTGCTCCCATGAGTCTTGTATTCCAATGCAGTAAATAGGCAACAAAGAAACAGGGTTGTAGACAGTTCAGTCAGCTCACAAAATTATATATCATTAAGAAATTAATAAAGGGCTTCCGAGGTGGTGTTAGTGGTAAAGAACCCACCTGTCAATACAGAAGACACAGGGGCCACGGGTTTGATCCCTGTGTCTGGAAGATCCCTTGAGGAGAAATGGCAACCCAGTCCAGTGTTTTTGCCTAGAGAATCCCATGGACAGAGGAGCCTGGTGGGCTACAGTCCACAGGATCCCAAAGAGTTGGACACGACTGAGGCGACTTAGCACACAAGGAATAAAGAGTGATGGTGTGGGGTCTAGTAAGGAGAGGTGATAAGCCTGAGGAGGCAGCATTTAAAGAGACCTAGTGCTGGAGGCGGAGGAGAGAGGCATGCAGGGTACGTGGCGGGGGCACACGCTCGTGGGAACTGTGATGGGCTGGATGTAGGGTGAGGGAAAGGTGTGGACAGTGAAACTCAGGGTGAGCAGTTAGGTGAATAACATTAAGGTTTCCTGAGATGAGAAAAGCCTCATGTGTTCCTCACAGCGGTCCTCTGAGGTGGGTTCTATTATGCTTCCTAATCCTATCCCTGTGTTCGTCGCTCAACTGTGTCCGACTCTTTGTGACCCCATGGACTGTAGTCAGCCAGGCTCTTCTGTCCATGGGATTCTCCAGGCAAGAATACTGGCATGGCGACCCACTCCAGTATACTTGCTGCTGCTGCTGCTAAGTCGCTTCAGTCGTGTCTGACTCTGTGTGACCCCGTAGACGGCAGCCCACCAGGCTCCTGTGTCCATGGGATTCTCCAGGCAAGAGTACTGGAGTGGGTTGCCATTGCCTTCTCCAATGCATTAAAATGAAAAGTGAAAGTGAAGTTGCTCAGTCGTGTCCGACTCTTAGCGACCCCACGGACTGCACCCTACCAGGCTCCTGCGTCTGTGGGATTCTCCAGGCAAGAGTACTGGAGTGGGGTGCCATTGCCAGTATACTTATCCCACCCTAAACCTCCGTGTACCTTTACACTGAAACTGTATCTCTCCTAAACTATTCCTATAGCTATTACAGCACACAGGAAGACTAAACCCAATGGCTGGAAGGTAACTTGGCTCAGGACCTGCGATTAGGAAGCAGTGAGCCAGGGTTTGAGCCTGTTCTGACTGGATCCAGGGTCCACACCTTTCTCCACTCTAAGATTACTCTTCACTTACCAACCACCAACCACCATTGTCAGCATCTTTATTTCCTTTTGGCCTTAACATGTATTTCTGTCTTTTTTAAAACAGACCTGTGACATATAACCTTATGAACTATCCCATAAACCATTATAATATTAGAGCATTATTAAACACACTTTATAACATCTTCCATGCAAACTATCATCTTTCAAATGTTTCTTTTCAAGAGAATAAGGCTTTGGGCAACAGTTTTGGGGGGAAAAACAGGTAAATGGCCTGAGAAAGTTTTCTCAAGGGCAGGAGATGGGGAGTGAAGAGCAAATAAATGTTGTTTCCCTTATTAAATGTTTGTTTCTCTAAGATTCTCACCTGGATGTGAAATGTTGTTGCTTTAGTTGCTAAGTTGTGTCTGTTTCTTTTGCCACCTCATGGACTATATCCCACCAGGCTCCCCTGTCCATGAGATTTCCCAGGCAAGAATATTGGACTGGGTTGCCATTTTCTTCTCCAGGGGATCTTCCTGACTCAGGGATTGAAGCTTCATCTCCTGTATTGGCAGGCGGATTTTTTTTTTACCACTGAACCACTTGGGAAACCCAATATATAAACATACATTTGAAAAATCATCACATTATATAAAGCATCTTACTGTACATTATGTATTAGTAAACTGATTTAAGAATTATTTACTTTTATTCTTCAAAATTACCTTCAAACTTCAAAATAAATCTTTAGGTCTGAGCTCTGAACCAGAGTAATTTGCCTATTTCTTGGTCGCCTATTTCTTGGTATCTAATTTGAAATTACAGCATGTACTCTGCCTCATTGTTTGATTCTGGCTCCTGTGGTTTCAAGTAGTGGAGACCCAATCAAGCTAGTTCAAGTAACAATAGTGGTTACCTTAGATTGAGTTAGCTGCAGAGATTGAAAGTGAAAATCTATCAGTCATGTCCGACTCTGTGATGCTATGGACTGTAGCCTGCCAAGCTCCTCTGTCCTTGGAATTCTCCAGGCCAGAATACTGGAGTGGGTAGCTCTTTCCTTCTCCAGGGGATCTTCCCAACCCAGGAATCAAATCGGGTTCTCCTGCATTGCAGGTGGATTAGCTTGCCTGGTAAAGAATCTGCCTGCAATGCAGGAGAACCCGGTTTGATTCCTGGGTTGGGAACATCCACTGGAGAAGGGATAAGCTACTGACTCCAGTACTCTTGGGCTTCCCTGATGGCTCATATACTGAAGCAAGCAGGAATTTTAACACCGGAAGTTGACTTGAGAGGAGCAAGTCCAGGGGTGTCAGTCTTGGGAAGAAGGAAGCTCTGCAGAAAATGATGTGTGATGGGTTGTGATACACCGCACCATGGCTTCTGCTCTGTGGGAGCCTGATGGACACAACAGGTCTTCTAGGGAACCTCCCGCACCCACTGACAGGTCCAAAGGATAAGTTGTCCTTTGAGGGTCCAGGATGAAGGAAGGAGGGGTTTGTCTGCCTGGCTCCCGCTCATCCTATCCCCCTGATAAGAGTTTGTCCCGGGGATTTTGACTCCCTCTCACTTGCAGGTTGTCAGGAGGCACGTGCAGTGACTGGTTGGGAAGTTTGGTGCAGTGCCTGGGATGGCAAGTTGGGGAGCGGGCCCTGCTCATCCTGCAATGTGGGCTGTTGGGAGGTGGACATTGGGAGGCTCTGACGTGGTGCCGAAGACTTGTGACTGACACGTCTGAATAGCACTGGGCTGAGTACTATGCCTGGATGATCCTGTTGAAACCTCATCAAAACCCTCTGAGGTATCTAATTTGCACTTGACTTATAGTTAGAAAAATGTAAAGGGTAAGTGGTGGAACTGGAATTTTCATGTAGGAAGGCGGACCTGAGAGTTCACACCTTAACCATTGAGCTGCCCTTCTGAAAGCTCTGGAACAGCACCGAGGGGCCTGTTAAAGCAGTGATATTCCAGAGGAATAGACAGTGGGTGCTCTTGGGAATTGGACCCCCCTGGGAGCCAGGCCATCTCAGAGGTTTCAGAGTCAGGGGCCTTCCTGGTACACCTGCTCCTGTCTGTGATTCTTGTCCTTTTACTCATTCCTCGAGTCATCTTCCTCTGCCCCTCCTTGTCTCCAGTTTTGCATCACAGCCACCTTCGCCTCACTTTGGAGCCTTCTCCAGGCCCCAAGTCCTGGCATCCTCTCAGACTCTCCCCTTGGGGTATACTGTTTCTATGTCTTGGTTTTCCATTTCTGTGTTTCTCCAGGAAGCATTGGCCTGACATAGTTGTTAGAGTGTGTTGACTGTGAGCAACAGATTATTAAGTTCTATTTAAAATGAATTCTTTAGAAACTTCCCTGGTGGCTCAGATGGTAAAGAATCTGCCCGCAATATGGGAGACCCAGGTTCTACCCTTGGGTTGGAAAGATCCCCTGGAGAAGAGAATGGCTACCCACTCCAGTGTCTCTTGGCTAGAGAATCCCATGTCCAGAGGCACCTGGCAGGCTACACTCCTTGGTTAGCAAAGAGTCAGAAATGACTGAGCTGCTAACACTTTTGCTTCACTTCACAGGTAGATCACAGCAGTGCTGTTTGGAACTTACAGGACCTACGGATCTCTAGAGGGTCTCAGAAGGCGGCTCTGAAGGACACTCCTTGTATGTCTTTGGAATGTTCTTTTTCCTTTCAGCCTTTGTATGGCATGGCTTGAAATTCGAAGTTCTCACGAAGAGGATCTGATTGGCCAAGTGTCCGTGATGTACCAGCCCTCAGCTGTGCCAGGAAGTTTTACCAGGAAGTTAGATGAAAGAGCTTCCGGTGATTCCTGGATTCGCGCTCCCCGCAGGATTGCAGGTGATGAGGGAGGGTGATTTCCCAAGACGGTGTTAGGATGCTGTAAGGGAAGCAGGGGATGAAAGTCAGGTAGACAAAGTATGACAAAGGTTTCCCGTGCCCGGCTCACCCTTTCTCTCATTGCAGCACACGCCCCTCCTCTGCTGGCTGGTCTGCAGTGGGTGGTGGTGTAAAGCTGTGGCCAGCCTTAGTATGTTTCAGAGTAAAATGTAAATGACTCTTCAAACCCGAGTCTTCTTTACTAGTGAGCCGCTACGGAAGCCCTGGTTGGGCTATATATAAATATAAACTAAATCACTTTGCTGTGTGCTTGAAGCTAACACAACATGGAAAATTAAGTATAATTCAATTAAAAAATAAACTAATCTTGAAAGAGTATATTTGATCTGGGAGAAAGAGAAATTTGTAATGTGGCAACTAGATGATCTATGTCCAGATTAATTAATCTAAAGTATAATTTTTGCCATGGATTCTTTCCTGAAGCTAGGGCAGAGACTGGTGTATGATTGCCTCTTCTACTGTGTGCTGGGCACAGGTGTCACCCCAGGTCTCTACCTGGGCCACAGCCTCCTCTGAACCTTGCAGGGGTGGCCGCAGACTGGCCATTTGTAAACAGCACATGCCTGGCCGCCTGTCTCCTGCTCTCCTGCCACTGCTAATGTCACAAAGTGCCTCTGGCAGGATACATAACTTTATTACTAAGCTGTGAAGTAGAGCAAGTTATTAATATTGTATGATTTGTATTCTATTCCATTTTTTCCCTCTAATGGATAGATCTCACTGTATTCTGAAAAACATGTCTTTAAAACTGCTGACTAGCATGTCTTGCATGAACTGAACTAGGGAGTCCCTTTGCTGTTGGAGTTTTGATTGGAAGTTTGTTTTAATAAGTCCATGTTTACTTCTTAGATGCTCATTTTCTTTTGGAATTCAATTGATTACGGCAGCCTAACTCTCAGCGGTAACTACAAGAAATTAGATTTTGCTGTGAAGCATAAACAGGCCCACGACTGATGATCCGATGCTCTGAGCATTATCAGGAGGCCGGTAGAGGCTGTGTTGTTGGAGGTAATTGACGCTGAAAGCTTTTGAAAATTGAAGTTTACAGGAGCAGACCCAAGTTGGTGATGTTTGTTTCATCTGAGGTTTTTGAATAAGACATGTTCTAGTATCATGTTATAAAGCACAGGTTTAGCTAAGATACTAAACTCAACATTCAAAAAGCTAAGATCATGGCAACCGGTCCCATCACTTCATGGCAATAGGTGGGGAAACAGTGGAAACAGTGACAGATTTTATTATCATGGGCTCCCAAATCACTGCAGACAGTGACTGCAGCCATGAAATTAAAAGGCATTCACTCTTTGGAAGGAAAGCTATAACATACCTAGACAGTGTATTAAAAAGCAGAGACATTACTTTGCCAGCAAAGGTCCATCTGGTCAAAGCTATGGTTTTTCCAGTAGTCATGTACAGATGTGAGAGTTGGACCTTAAAGAAGGTTGAGCACTGAAGAATTGATGCTTTCAAACTGTGGTGCTGGAGAAGACTCTTGAGAGTCCCTTGGACTACAAGCAGATCAAACCAGTTAATCCAAAATGGAATGAACCCTGAATATTCATTGGAAGGACTGACATTGAAGCTGAAGCTCCAATACTTTGGCCGCCTCTTTGATGCAAAGAGCCATCTCATTGGAAAGGACCCTGATGCTGGGAAAGATTGAAGGCAGGAGAAGGGGGCAACAGAGGATGGGATGGTTGGATGGCATCATCGACTCAATGGACATGAGTTTGAGCAAACTGTGGGAGATAGTGAAGGACAGGAAAGTCTGGCGTGCTGTAGTTCATGGGGTTGCAAAGAGTTGGACACAACTGAGCGACTGAACAACAACAACAACTAACCTCCTTAGCAACAGCAGAAATTAAGTTAGGAAGAAGAAAAGTAAAATTCCCTCCAGAGCAGAGTGATTACTCTTTGAGGAACAGAGCCAGAACGGGGTCTGCTCATACCGCAGACTGAGCTAGGTTTGATATGGGTGTATTGCCCTTGGGTAATTCATAACTAGGAATGTAATTTTTTCCTTTTATTGATGTTCAAAAATCAAGAGTCTGTCTTATCTTTTTTATTAGTTGATTAAAAGATGAAACTCTCTGAAAAGACTCAGGAGATTGGTATTAATCCTGGTTTTCCACCAGCTCAGGTGACTATCAGCCTTTGCGTCCCCAGCAACAGAAACACCTGGCATGTGACCTTGACGTGCACACTCCTGCCCCAGGGGGTGCCCAGGATGGGGCTATTCCTGGTTCACCTCCCGGGAACAGGCTGACACCCTTCTCCCCCGCTGACCAAACCTCACTACTGTCTTAGTGGTGACACACGATGGTGACACAGCTCCAACTGATGGGAATCAATCCATCAGGTACCTTCACCTGGCAGGGATCTGCTCCTCTGGGTGGCCTGTTGTTGTTCAGTTGCTAAGTGGTGTTTGACTTTTTGTGACACCAAGGACTGCAGCACTGCAGGCTTCCCTGTCCTTCACTGTCTCCCGGAGTTTGCTCAAACTCATGTCCACTGAGCCATTGATGGTGGTCTAGCAAGCCAAACGAGGCCTCTGTGTATTTATATCAGGCTGACATAAGGAGTCACCACGATGATTAAGTCTCTGAGGTTCCTCCCACACCAGACTCTGAATTTGACAGTGGCCCTGAAATCTGATGCGGAGCCTGTAGTCACTCTGTCTGGTATTCAACTCTAGGGGTATGGCAGTTCCCTTGAAAATGTTCTAATTTCCCGTAGTGTCCATGTTGATTCTACCAGTAGTTAATACGTAATGAACCCAACTGTAATATGATGTAAACATTAGCATGGGTTAAATAAAAAGGTACAGTTACAGTGCGTGCCAGCTATTCAGGCACTAGCCTACCAGTTCCACGAGAGCCTGGCCTTTGTTCACGCCCTCATGGCCTGGCTCAGAGGAGAAGTCCAGAAGTATGTGTTGAGTCAGCTAGCAACTCCTACAGTAATGATAATATATAAAGTGATGGTGTCTTTCATTTTTTGTACTATCGTGGGGGGGTGCGGGAAACCTGCCTTGAGTGTACTTAATCAGAAGAAAAGATGCTGTCCCGGATGGAGGGTAGGGCCTGGCCTTAGGATAAACTCTCAAAGACCCAAATCAACAGGCTTTGTGTGTCCATCTCTCAGCCCTGGTTTGTTCAGTGTGCTCCACGAGTGACTCAGGGCCGCAGGCAACACCTCGAATCATGTTTCAGGTTTACTGTCAGGGAGGGACCACCTCCTTAGTTTTAACCCTGCCTCAGATTTTACCCAAACTCGCAGCGGCAGGGAAGAGTTCAGTGGAAGACCTTTTATCAAGAATTTGTTAGTCCATGTTTAAAAACAGGTTAAAGAACAGAAAACTTGAGCGTATATTTCTTAAACATTTTACACTAACTTGAGTTAAGTTGCCAATCTTTCAATGTAAAGCCAAGACTTTTTTTTTCCCAGTCTGGAAATATTGTTTGGATATCCATCCTGTTCTTGAAAACAATCAGACCTTCATGCATTATCCTTTCCAACTGTAAGATGAAACAAAGACTCAGAGATACTTGCTGTCAGTCTGAGTACAGAATCCCTCCAGATGTTTGAGTCCCCTCAGCTGTGGACAGTGGTATTTCTCATTATTTATTTGACAGATCTGTGTGTGTGTGTGTGTGGTGTGTGTGTGTGTGAGATTCACTGTCATCTGTTTTTCCCAAAACTCTCAGGATATATTTCACAAGAATAAAATTTTCATTTCTGAGGCACTCATTTTATATTTGCTCAGTATTTAATGACATTGCATACTTACCAGAACTGTAAAACTGGTGGGCATAAACGAACCTGGCTCTTGGTTAGTACACACCTTAAAAGGGACAAGAAGTGTGTAAACACTCTGAATGACAGCAACCAACCACCTTGCTCGGCAAGCCCTGGGCACTGGCAGGTCTGAGGAGCAGGATTAAACACTGTTGAGCTTAACAAAAGTCACATCACACTGCCTCTGGGTCCCCACAGTGAATGGAGGGACAGACGGGAGCATATGAAACATGGAACATGGGCTGTGTGTAACAGCATCTTAATGAAGAACAAAGAGGAGGCGGTCGCTATTTCTGCCTCAGGGCCGGAGGTCAGCAGACCTGCATTTTAAGAATGGCAGAGGAAGAAGGGAATGTTGAGAACCATACCAGGGTTAGGGTTAGGGGTGTAATGAAAGGAGAGTGGAGAGCTTGTGGCCGAGTCCAGCTGTCGAAGGTCCTGGATCATTGAAAACTGAAGAAATACCGAAACAAATTTGTGAAAATTCTGATCTATTTTGAATGTTGACATTTAACAAATGAAGACCAATAACTTACACTGTTGCTGCTGCTGCTAAGTTGCTTCAGTCGTGTCCGACTCTGTGTGACCCCATAGACGGCAGCCCACCAGGCTCCCCCGTCCTTGGGATTCTCCAGGCAAGAACACTGGAGTGGGTTGCCATTGCCTTCTCCAATGCATGAAAGTGAAAAGTGAAAGTGAAGTCGCTGAGTCTTGTCTGACTCTTAGCGACCCCATGGACTGTGGCCCACCAGGCTCCTCCATCCATGGGATTTTCCAGGCAACAGTACTGGAGTGGGGTGCCACTGCCTTCTCCGAATAACTTACACAGAAGGTGCTATTCACAAGAGATCACAGGACTGATTTTTAAAAGCCGCCCAGGCACAATGGGCCAGCAGTGGGGCAGGTTTAAAATTGCATGACCGAGTTGAATCATGAGCATACTGTTGGTGTATTTATGTGACTCTAGGTGTGTAGTGTTGTTTGGAGATAATTCCCAAAGCCCAGCTTTGATGCGGTTATGGATGTTCCACCACAGTTCATGGGGCTCCCCCAGGCATGCCTCCATACTCACTCACACCCAGAGCATGGCACTTGAAGGTGACTGCAGACTGAAAATGACTGGCTAGATGATGAGATGCAGAGCATGTTATTGTTTATTGGCTGTGCTGGGTCTTTGTTGCTGCACACTGTCTTTCTAATTGTGCTGAGTGGGGACTAATTGTGCTGAGTTGAGGAGCATGGCTTCTTATTGCGGTGGCCCCTCTGATGCTGGAAAAGATTGCAGGCAGGAGGAGAAGGGGATGACAGAGGACGAGATGATTGGATGGCATCACCGACTCCATGGACATGAGTTTGAGCAAGCTCTGGGAGATGGTGAAGGACAGGGAGGCCTGGCGTGCTGCAGTCCATGGGGCCACAAAGAATTGGACACAACTGAGCAAGTGAACAACAACTCTTGTGCCAGAGAACAGACTCTAGGGGCAGGCTCAGTAGTTGTGCTGCATGGGTTTAGTTGCCCCACGGCATGTGGAATCTTCCCAGACCAGGAATCAAGCCCATGTCCCCTGCTTTGGCAGGTGGCTTCTTAGCCATGGACTACAAGGGAAGTCCCAGGGTATGTTTTAACTAAGCAACAATGGGAGATAAGAGACAAATCATGAAAAGACCTTGTGGCTATGCTCAAAAATTTGAAACAAAGTCGACAGAGAACCCAATAGTTGCGCTCTCTGAAAAAACTCTTGGCAGTCACAAGCCAATCCTTGCATCTTTCCATTCTTTATATCATTTTCTTTGTAAGACTGTGATCCTCTCCTAAACAAACCAAGTGAGTTCAGAATTAAATACTGAATCATTGTTGTGAGAGCAAAACAGTGAAAAATACCCTTCATTGAGTCACTTGGTTTGTGAAATGATCTGGCCTTAAAGATAAAATTCTGGCTTAGATCGAATATAAAAAATGTTCAGGAAAACACTTGGCACTGGAGCTTTGCACAGATTCTGACCTTGATAAAGCATCCTAGAGTCTCCCAGTTTCCACTGTTCTCCAGGACTCCCCAGACATTCCTCACGCTGACATAACCTACCAGGGATCTGACTGGTGATGCTCCCCCTGCAGGGCCGTGTCTTTACCCTAACAGGTACATGGTGATAGATGTCATAAACACAGACAGCAGCGACGTCAAAAGGTTGTGGTGTCTCAAAGAAAAAAATAAAGGGCTGAGTGGTGCGACCTGTCAAATAATGTGATGATCAAGTCTATTTCCTCGTTCTTGTTGAGAAGTCCGCACTTTTGAAAAAGAGCAGCACCCGTTTGGAAACATCACCAGGGAGAATAACCTTTAATTGAAGGCAGAATATCTGACAGTAAGTCGTGGGTGGATTTTTAAGAGGGATGGACGCTCTTATAATGAGCAGCCGTACACTGGAAGGAATCACGAGGTACTTGACAGCCTTTCATGCATTAGAACTTTCCTCTTAGCCCCAAGTCACAGAGTTGGCTTCTTTCAGGCCTGACCAGGCACTGACAGCACTAACACGCTGACTCTCAACACGACTGACTCAGTGGATTAAGGAAGACTTAAAAATAGACTGGGCATTTCTAGGAGTCATGCAAATGTAAAAGTATTTGGAATTTTGATGATTTTTACTCATCTTGATGATTTTTTTTCCCATAGGAATGAAAAGATCTAATAGAAATGATTCAGTTTTTCATGTCAATGATTGATCAATAAAATGATAGAAATTTTTAAAAGTCAGGCAAAATGGTAGATGTGGTAGAGGCAGTGACATGTGAAGGTCAAACTTTGAGATCTTTGCATGAGTGATGGACTCGGATGTCTGAATGGGCCCTGAGGTGACACTGGATTTGGGTAAGAGATGCAGTTGTGAGCTGGAACCTGGGTGACCTGCCTGCATTTACTATTTGTCTGTTTTGAACTTAGGGTGTCCACCTCTGCCCAGTTTCAAAGGAGAGGATGTGTCTGTTTCATTAGACTCCTGATGAATGGATTGTGAATGAAATGATGTCAGTGGAATTATAAAAACAATCTTGCTATACATGTTTTTCCTTTGTTTCTACCTTTTCTAAATTGTTTCGATGGAGGTAAGGTTTACATTGTATCATGGGTTGCTACTGTCACTTCCCAACACTTGTCTTATAGATATTAATCTATTTTTAGATGAAGGCGGTAGTTCAGCAAGGGCCATAGCTTTTACTCTGACCCACATTAAAAAATGTATTATGTGTGTGTGTGCTCAGTCATGTCTGACTCTTTGCAACTCCATGGACCGCCGGGCTCCTCTGTCTGTGGAATTTCCCAGGCAAGAATACTGGAGTGGGTTTCCATTTCCTCCTCCAGGGGAACTTCCTGACCCAGGGATTGAACCTGTGCCTCCTGCTTCGGCAGGCTGATTGTGTACCATTGTGCCACCTAAAAAGCCCAGTGTATTATATGAAAAGTGAAAGTGAAAGTCACTCAGTCCTGTCCGACTCTGCGACCCCACGGACTATTCAGTCCTTGTAATTCTCTAAGTCAGAATACTGGAGTGGGTAGTCTTTCCCTTCTCCAGGGGATCTTTCCAACCCAGGGATCGAACTCAGGTCTCCTGCATTGCAGGTGGTTTCTTTACCAGCTGAGCTACAAGGGAAGCCCAATGTATTATATACCTATATATAAATACAAATTTATAACAAACATTCATATGACATGTCTGCATATTATATAAACATTTATATTATGTAAGTTAAATATAAATTATATAAGCATACATATGAAACAGAAGTCTCATAAAATGAACTTCTTTCTTACCACTAGAGATGCTCTCTGACAGGACTGATAGCGTGTGTGGGGCTCCCGCATCAGTGTGTCAGCCCCGCCCTGGCACCTACAATTCCACAAAAGAAATGCTGTGCCAGCAGGCAAGGGTGTCCCACAGCAGGCCACCTACCATAACGGGGTCCAACCACAGGGCTCCTGGGTTATCAGTAGGCAGGATTCTTGGGGGCATCTGGTCAACCTTAGGTGGGGTGGCGTGCTGTAGAATGGACTTTGCCAAAGGGATGGGGGGCTGGGCCCCTGTTGTGTATAGCAGCCCTCGCTGTGATGACTACAGGCTCTGTGAGGAAGCCCCTCCAATGTGTGTGGGGAAGGGCTGAGAGTGTTGCCCTAAGATCTATTCTATTATTTCACAGTTTTAAAAAATGTCTCTAGATGGACAGTTTCTAACTTTTGTGTGCCTTTCTGTCTTTCCATCTGATGTCCTGAGAGAAGAACTTGAATGAAGTGCCTGTGCCTATACCAATCAGCTGTGGATAAGCACTAGCTCCTGTGGGCCAGACGTGGCCATTTTCCATCACAAACTGCCTGCAGCTCGGGGGCTGGTCTGGGCATCCTGTGAGCCAGACAGTCATGCCAGGCGGCATCCTTAAGCAATACTAATATCCTTGGGGTTTTAGAGCCTGATCCTAAGCTTCGCAAGGGCTCTCCCGGGGTTACTGACAAGCAGGAAGTATTCTCTGATTTTAATGGAGGAGAAACAGAAAAAAAGGGTGAGTGACTTTCTCAAGGTATCGTGGAGAGTCCGTGCAAGGGACAAGGATAGAACCGTGGTTCCACGTTGCCTGTTCAACATGATGGATCCAGAAACCTTACTGGTATTAAGACTTCTTTCTTTATATCATCTTTAAAAAAAATCCCTACATAATTGTAGTTAGCATGATGTTCTCCAAAAAGTTATGTTCACTGTTTAGTTCAGTCGCTCAGTCATGTCTGACTCTTTGTGACCCCATGAATTGCAGCACACCAGGCCTCCCTGTCCATCACCATCTCCCAGAGTTCACTCAAACTCATGTCCATCGAGTCGGCGATGCCATCCAGCCATCTCATCCTCTGTCGTCCCCTTCTCCTCCTGTCCCCAATCCCTCCCAGCCTCACAGTCTTTCCAATGAGTTAACTCTTCGCATGAGGTGGCCAAAGTACTGGAGTTTCAACTTTAGCATCATTCCTTCCAAAGAAATCCCAGGGCTGATCTCCTTCAGAATGGACTGGTTGGATCTCCTTTCAGTCCAAGGGGACTCTCAAGAGTCTTCTCCAACATCACAGTTCAAAAGCATCAATTCTTCGGTTCTTAGCTTTCTTCACAGTCCAACTCTCACATCCATACGTGACCACTGGAAAAGCCATAGCCTTGACTAGCCGGACCTTTGTTGGCAAAGTAATGTCTCTGCTTTTGAATATGCTATCTAGGTTGGTCATAACTTTCCTTCCAAGGAATAAGCATCTTTTAATTTCATGGCTGCAGTCACCATCTGCAATGATTTTGGAGCCCCCCAAAATAAAGTCTGACACTGTTTCCACTGGTTCCCCATCTATTTCCCATAAAGTGATGGGACTACAGTATTATAATGGCTTGTTTGATCATTTGCTCTGGTATGCGTATATGTCCAGTAGCCCCTAACTTCCTGTGATAGAAATACTACTTCCCTTCTTTCATCTTCAGAAATTTTGTGTGTGTGTGTGTGTGTGTGTGCATGCCCTTTATAATTCTTAAGAGAGCCAGCATGGTTGCTCTGTAGTGACAGCAGTATAGCAAATTGTGATCCTTCAAAAAGATACAGTGCAAGTAAAAATTATGACTCTGTGTTAAGAGAGTCACATATGACAATTAACAGATTTTACTATGATCCTCATATCCATCACTTGGGCTTTTCCAGAATTGTTTATAAAAGTATATTTTTAAGATGTGCAATAGACATTGGTCAAACTTGAAGAAAAGACTTTTATGCCTTGAAAAAATTAGTCAGTGGGGTTATGTCCCTGGGCATTTGGGGAGCATTAACTGCTACTGGTTGAGAACATTGGCAGCTTCAAGCTGCAAATTCTATAACCCTTACTGTCAGAGTCCTTGTTTCTTAGTGAATAGAGTTCTTAGTAAATAGATAAAAATCAAGACAAGAGCCCTCACTTGGTCTAAATCATGATAGCTGTCTTACACTTACTGTGTACCCCATTAGATCTCTACAGTGAAGAGTATTGCTTTAAATGTGTGTGTGTGTATTTCAGAACACACGTCATTCAGAATGCAGGTAACTGCTTTTTTTAGGTAAAGAAGTTCTGCTGCAGAAAGATCTATGAGTCAGGAGCTCAGTCAGTGGTCAGGAAGGAACTTTGCGGGAGGTGACAACTCTGTTTTGTCAGAAGTTCGTTTCTGGTTGTTACCATCACAGAGAAATCTTGTCTCTGCTTCAAAAGCCTGAGCACAGTTTTTCACCCTCCTCTGTTGTTTATTCTCACTACCCGTCTCTCCAAAGAAAGGGTTTCAAATGATTTAATATTTTCTAAAACTTACTGGATTTAATTCTGCCCTTGGTGGCTGAAAAGACAGCAGCCTACATATCTGTTGCCTTCCCTAACCCCCAACAAAATCTCTTCTAGTTTTCCAAAGATGAACTTGAGATGCTTCCTAAAGCAATCATTTAATACTACCAGGGACTGAGCCACTGGGAGTGCTGAGCAAGAATTTTTCCACCCTTATAGGAGGCAGATAGGGCTTCCCTGGTGACTCCGTGGGAAAGAATCCACCGGCAATGCAGCAAACGTGGGCTCAATCCTTGGGTCAGGAAGATCCCCTGGAGAAGGAAAGGGCAACCCACTCCAGTATTCCTGCCTGGAAAATTCCATGGACAAGAGAATCCCTGGCGGGCTATAGTTCATGGGGTCACAAAAGAGTCAGACATAACTTAGCAATTAAATAACAACTGGAACCAGATACACTCACAGGACCTTTCAGGCAGAGAAAGAGAGAGAGTTCTGTGTGTGTCCTTGAGTCTTTACTGTTTCTGGGTCTACTTTTCCTCCAGAGGAACTTGCTTTTCCCTGGAAGGGCCTGCCTGGTCCAGCCTGAAAGTGGATTGAAGGGCTGGTCTGTGGATCTGTTGGCTAGTTCTCTCCACAGAAATCTTTTTCACATTTAAATTGACCCTGAAAACAAGATCCACCTGCCAAGGGGAGAATTTACAGTGCAAGGCTGGAGTTGGTGATGGCAGAGCACAGATGTCTGGCAGTGTCTAGATAAATTATCCCAACTCTCCATAAATATTCCACGGATGCGTGCATGCTCAGGCACTCAGTTGTATCTGACTCTGTGACCCCGTGGACTGTGGCCCACCAGGCTCCTCTGTCCATGTAATTCTCCAGGCAAGAATACTGGAGTGGGTTGCCATTTTTTCCTCCAGGGAAGGAAGACCCCTTCTCCCTGCCCCAGGGGTTGAGCCCACATCTCTTGTTTCTTCTGTGTTGGCAGGTGGATTCTTTATCCCTGTGCAACTTGGGAAGCTCGTAAATATTCCACTGGATTCGGGGGTGGTTGTTACTTTCTGAGAATAGTTTCCTGTAAAGGGCAAGCCATGAGGCATTGGCTTTTCACTGTCATATTTTATGGTCCCCCAGGTGGGAAAGGAACGTCTCCCTTAGGAAGACATTATGTCCAGGTTGAGCTATCAACAAACCATTCCCTGTCTTTGGTCTAATTAAACAGTACACATTTTGGGGGGTATAAAATAGAGATGCTGACAATGACAACATTTATGCTGCTGACACAAAGGTTCTGAGTGCCGTTGATGTAAGCGGTGCTGACATAAACCTTCTTGAGAATAGCTGCTGAGGTACTTTTCCACAGTCTTTCAGTGGATTGACTTGAAGCATCATCTGGAATGAGAGTTGAAGCATCCACTGTAAAATTTGGTCCCCTGATATGAAAAAAAAATAACCCCTTGATTATTCAATGACTTACTTCTTTTATGGAATAGCCCCTTAAATTAAAGCGTGACTTTTTCAAGTTCAGCATCAGATGAAGAAGGCAGTACTGATGTTCTTTG
The DNA here is from genome assembly GCF_032452875.1 of Bos javanicus. Classification (NCBI taxonomy): domain Eukaryota; kingdom Metazoa; phylum Chordata; class Mammalia; order Artiodactyla; family Bovidae; genus Bos; species Bos javanicus. Next base: position 10,563,479 of record NC_083876.1, read on the forward strand.
TATGAAAGGCTTAATTTTCAGGGATCTAAAAATGACTAAAATTCCTTTAGCTTGGGATGGAAAGTGGAGGCATGGTTGTCATTGTATAAAATAATATAATATAAATTTCATGTTAACTATTGAATTCACTGACAATTAGTTTCCACTGTAGATAATTCTGTACATGAATGTGATGAAACCTATTGGTCTTCAGGGAGAAGTAGACACACACTCAAAATAATACACACGTACTTAAGGGCCTCCTGAAGTCACCTGTACAGCCCAGGTCAAGGCCTCCCTCTTCCTTCACTGGTTCCATTACATGATCAGAGATGGCACTTGCCACCTACCTTTGGGGTGCATTATACCAGATGAAGCTTTTAGAATATGCAGTCCTCATTAATAGTAACATTCTTTATTGTTGATAATCAAGGATCCTGTGACTTCTCAGGATCTACTGGCTACTGGAGGTATATTAGTTCAAGTGTTCCAAGAAGCTAATGCCAAGACAGGGTTAGATGCTCAAATCCACTGGAAGGAGCACCTGTGAAGCAAAAAGGAGGAGGAGGCAGGTGAGCCTTCAGACGTGGGAGCAGATCTGATGCTGTGAGAGCAGAGAGGGAAGGAAGGCTTGGGCCGGAAGAGGCTAGACTGAATACTTTATTGAGAGCTTTAGCCAGACAACCGGAGTCCTGGTGCCAAGACTGTTTGTTAGAGGAGGTCCTCGCTGAGCAGGCTGGCTGACCTCCCTGACCCCGCCTGCCCCCACTTCGCCTGGATACAGGCAGCCACGAGAGCTGGAGCAGAGTCCTCTGTACTGGAGGCTGTTGGTCAAACATATTCCCCTGGTGGGATTTCTCCACAGCCACCACCCTGGGGTAAGAGGGTTTTTGTAGGAGCAAAAGTGGATGTCCTTTTTTCTCCCACTTCCTTACATTTTGAGAGCAGCTACTCTTTGGCCAGTGTGATTTTGCCTGCCAATGCATCACGCAGGGACAGGTAATAGGATCTTGTGAATTTGTGGCTTAGTTTCCTGTCTCCCTATGACACCGTAGTCACTTTAATTGTTCCATAAGGGGACTGAGCAGAGTGAACATTATCCGCAGAGGTTAAATACATGGATTTTCCCCCACACCTTTACTTTTTGTCTTAGAGCAATTGACATCATCATCAGCCAAATGACAGCTTGCTGTTTAAGTGTAGAGCCCAGAAAACTCAGCAACAGAAGCCAGGCTAATTAATATACCCAGTGTCTCTCTTAGCTTGCCGTCTCAGTAGAATTATTCCTAAGACTGGTGTCCAGCTTTATTTATTTTTTGAAATCTCCTTCCCCACCTCATCTGAGACCATGTGGGCTCTTGGCTCCTTTCTCTTACTTCAACAAAAGACAGATGGAGGATTCTCTTCCCTAAACCACAGAGCAAAAGAAGGACCACTCCCCACCCAGGACTCTGTTCTCTAGGGAGTGAGATGCTTCAGATGTGTTCTGCCTGGGAAGAGACAGGGTTCTCAGAGGGGAAAGTGGTGGGTTATGGTGACGGATGATAAAGAGGGCTCCTCTGTGATAGGAAAATGAAATACTCCCAGAACTCGGGAGTTTTAGATCATTCATTTACACATGCAACAGTCATGGGCAGTACGTATATGCTAGACCCCGTTCTGGGTGCAGGGCACCCATCAGTGAACAAAATGAATATTCCTGCCCTTTGGTAGCTTATATTCTACTGGGAGACACTAACATGTACATTAGCAATGTTCATGGGAAACTCCATGGACAGAGGAGTCTGGTGGGCTACAGTCTATGAAGTTGCAAAAAGTCAGACACACAAATCCATCAGTAAATTGCTGTACCAACAAACCCATCAGTAAATTATATACCTAAATAAATATGTTACGTATAAAATACAGCTTTCTTAAAATTGACTTTTAGCAGAAATTGCCCCATCTGCTCCAAGCAGAAGCAAAGTTTCTTCTCTCTGTTTTCCTGTCCCTTTTAGGGTCTTTCATCTTGGCTGCCTGTTACTTTCCCTAGAAAGGAAATGCTTCCTTTGTAAACATTTATTTAGTGAAATTCCCAGGAAGTCACTGACAGACTGAGATGACCCTAAATATATTATTTAGTTAATATCTTTGATTTTTGAAAAGACTGTTTTTTAACTAGGTTTCAGTAAGTTTCCCAAAATCAGTTCAAAAAATGTATTGACTAAACCCAAATGTAATTGGGTTAATTACATTTGGCTAAACCCAAATTCCTAGGAGGAGGAAATGGTAACCCACTCCAGTATTCTTGCCGGGAAAATTCCATGGACAGAGGAGCCTGGTAGGCTACAGTCCACGGGGTCGCAAAGGGTCAGACATGACTGAGCACACACACACACACTCACACACACATTATAACATCCAGGTCTTTGTTCCAAATTCACGGGAATATATCTACCAGGATGTGCATGGCACTGGATACAGACAGCCACCCGTCTTGCTGATGATGACCTAAAATCCATCTAAACCTGTGATCTCTATAATAACCAGGAGTCGAGACAATAAAAAGTCAGAGCTGTAAGGAAGGCAGACATTTCAATTCTCCCTGTGGTACATTAAATAATACAGCCTGCAATACAGAACGACAGGAGGAGAGAGCCAAGCAAGAAATGATGGTTTCAAGTGTGTGGACTCACAGCTCAACCCTGACCCCACTGCAGGGTCCAGTTCCAGAGCAGCTGAGTGGACACCCACTGGCTGGATTGAACGGAAGCCTCTTTTCTTTCTTTCTCTCTCTTCCTTCCTTTCTTCCTCCTGCCCTCCCTCCTTTTCTTTCTCTCTCTTTCTTCTTTTGTTCGCTTCCTTCTTTCCTTTCTTTCTCTCTTTGCTTCTTTCTTTCTTGATTCTTTATATTCTTGGGTTCATCTTTTTATTAATAGCAACCCCCCCCCAAACTATCAGTAGCTTCTTTTAGAATTAAATGATATATTTTATTTTATAGTAGGTCTTTGTTGGCTATCTATTTTAAATATAGCTGTGTGTACATGATATACCTTTTTAATTTTTATTTTTCAAGTATTTATTGAATTTGTTACAATATTGCTTCTGTTCTAGGTTTTGGCTTTTTGGCCATTAGCCTGTGGGATCTTAACTCCCTGGACAGGAATTGAACCTGTACCCCTTGCAATGGAAGGTGAAATCTTAACCACCGGATTGTCAGGGAAGTCCTTACATGACGTAGTTTAAAAGAGAGTATAAATAAAGCATCAGACTATTTTTTCACCCTAACTTCAGGCCTATACACAGACTCTATTTTTACTTTCTTCAATTAAAAATGCAAAAATTATCTTAGTAGCTGTGGGCAGTTGAAACTTTAATGAAACTTGATTAAGTCAATATTCAATTAAAGGAAAAAGGAGGTCACAATTAGAAATATTTACAGAATGAATGGAAATATCCTGCATCCTTGTTATGATTAATACTTTTAAGGGCAGGTCACACTCCATGTTGTCACTCCCTCCCTTCACTGGCTTCATCGACATCCCGTCTGGTGAGGATGTTGTCTCTGGGGTTACCATGACTATGACTCCATCGACATCCCATCTGGTGAGGATATTGTCTCTGGGGTTACCATGAGTGGCTCCATCAGTCCTCCAGCTCTTCTTCAACACCCTGTACCCTTGGCCTCCTACTCTCTTAGAGTTGCTCTCCTTCCTTGGTTCCTGTGACACTGTGTTTTCTTGTGTGGCTTCACCTGGTTCTCATCAGATTCCTTTATCCCCTTCTCTTTCTTAGAGACAAACTCCCAAATCCAGTCACTGGTCCTTTTCTCTTTATCCAATCCATCCATCATTTCCACTGCTGTGCTTTTAAGCCCTGAATTTTTCAAAAGCATCAGCTTTGAATGCACAATTATCTTCAAAGCATCTACCAATGGATGCCCCCTAAGGTATCAAGTCAAGTGTCTGAAAGAGAATTCACCTCTACCCTATTCCTACTCTCCCTGTGTTTTCAAGCAATATCTTTTTTGTGTTCTATCAGTCTCTTGGACCATAAAACTTGGTCAATTCACCTTCAGGTCCTTATCTGTCATTCACTACAGTCAATCACCCATCTCATCATCTCCTCTCATCTCTTTATAATGTTCAATTTCCATTACCAATGCCACTTCTATAGTCAGGCTCGCTTGAGATTTTCACTGGATCCGTATCATAAAGGCCTTTGACTAGAATTCCTCTATCTCTTTCCTTTGGCTTCAAAAATGTCTCTTGGTATTTGAAAACTTCTGTCATTTTTTATGACACAGAACCAAATTAAGCCTATCTTAGAGTAGGGAACATCTTTAATTTGGGGAAATTTTTATTTTATCACTTGATTTTTTAATTGAAAAGTGAAAGTTAGTTGCACAGCTGTGTCTGACTCTTTGCGGTCCCATGGATTGTAGCCCTCCAGGGCTTCTCTGTCCTTGGCATTCTCCAGGCAAGAGTACTGGAGTGGGTTGCCATTTCCTTCTCCAGGTTTTTAATTGAAGTGTAGTTAATTCACAACATGTAACTTCCAGGTGTACAGCACAGTGATTTAGTTATACATATATGTTCTTTTTCAGTTCTTTTCAGTTGTAGATATTGAACATAGTTTTTTGTACTATATATATTTGCTGTTTATCTATTTTATACATAGTATATGTATACACAGTGTGTATATGTTAATCCCAAACTCTTAATTTATCCTTCCTTCCCTTTTCTCCTTGGTAATGGTAAATTTGTTCTCTATGTCTGTGAATATGTATTGTAAGGGCATATGTTTATCATATTTTAGATTCCATGTATAAATGATATCATGTGATATTTGTATTTCTCAGTCTGGCTTACTTCACTTAGTATAATAATCTCTAAATCCAAAACAGGTTTTCACTATGCCTCCCAGAAGATTGTGCTGACGGATTCATGGATGATCTCCATTCTTCCTGTCTTTCTGCTGTTTATGCTGCATCCTTCTTTCTGATTTTGCTGTTAGAAAAGCTATCTCCCACATCTGTGTGGCAAACACTCCAGGGTACATCTTGTTGCCTGTGGAATAGAGTCAGACCTGGCTGTGTGGCTGACCCCTACCTGCAGCCTAATCCCCATCTTCACCCAACAACAGATAACATTTCCAGGAATAACTCTCCAATATGTGGGTGCTATGTGATTTGTGTCTCATTCAGAGATTCACCACATAATCAAAAACTGTTATGCCCAACAATCCATGAGAGAGCCTGTGGATTGATTTCTGAAGGTCCTTGAACCTCCTGAAACAGGCACACCTGAGTGAATTTTTCAGGGGGATATGCCCCACACCTCCTGTAAGATTGTCAAGTGGGTCCTGACACCCCAAGAGTTTCAGAACCATGGTAAATCTGTTGAGAGCTTGGGCATTAGTTAATTAAACTTGATGTAACAATAAGATAAGAAATAAGAATGGGTGTTTAGTACCCAACAATGGATGTAAAGTACCCAACAAAATAAGAATGGAAGACAGTGTTTTAGTCAGATCATAAAACAGATCTGGGGGTGATGATGGCTCTGGGGGTGATGATGGCTTGCCTGGGGTCACTTACACACTAAACAACACATTTTAGATTTCATTGTGCCTTTCTTCTCTGTTGTTTGCTGTTTCGCATGTTAATTTTACTTTTTAAAAATTAAAATAGAGTGGAAGCAACTTGAAATCAGGGATCTTTCCTTGAAATGACATGACAATGAGGATGATGAAGGATGATGATGATGAAGATACCTCTGCAGGAAACTGATGAAGTGACACAACTAAAGCTAATTGTTAGTGGATATAGGACCAAGACACAGGAAACAGCTACATAGTGCTGCTTCTTACGCACTGAAAACACTCAGTAGGCCTCTTAAAATGCCTGGATAACCAGAATTTACTAATTTCAGTCAGGTGCGTTTAATAGATCATGCAATTGCCAAATAAACGTAAAAGGAGAGACTCGTTGATTTGCAGATCTACTTTTCATGTTATGCAGTTTATTTACAGATAAATTAAAGGAAGAGATGGCCGTTTATCTGAATTCTCTTTCACAGGCTATGTGGAGCAGAGGAGCTTGCTTCGAGTTCTGCTTAACCTTTACCAGATAGTTCAAATCTCTCCATTGTCTGCTTTACTGATTTATATAAGGTTTTAGGAATAGTTTTATTTTGTTAGAGAACTAAAGTACCCTCTACTGTTCCTTTTCTGTCATTACAGTCTGTTAAGACCCTTGATTTAATAGAAAAATTTAAGAAATAAAAACAAAAAATTGATTTCTGATAAAGCTAAATTGACATTGTGAGTTATAAAAAAGAAGCTATCCTTGACTAAGCATTTCTGAAGCATTTATATATTTTATAACTTGATTAGTAAATAAAATCCCAGTTATTTGACTTAATCATATTTTTGTTGCTTAAATTTTGTCTTAGAGAAATGCAAATGCCATTTATAAAGAGCACTTTCAACTTTTCATATTGGTTTCAATTCATTTTATGTAACCTAAATGTTTTTGTTTGGTTGACTAATATCTTTTTAAAAAGATGAACCCAGTAGATCTTTCCAATTTAAATATGCAGAAGCATAAAGATAATTAAGAAGAGCTAGTCATGATTATATTAATGTAATTAATTAAACTTGCTACTGAGGAAGAAAATCTCCATCTTGTTGAGATGTCATGTGATTAATATTCTGAATAACTTAAAAATAGAATTATCTTACAAGTTTATATTTTTGCTTGTTGCAGACTCAAATTTTGACTAATAACTATGCATATCTCCTTACAGAAATTTTCAAGTCAAGTCAAATTCATTTCAACCACTATTCCTAATCACATCATTAAAACATTATGTAATCTCCATGTCTTAGCATTTTGTTTATCTGCATGCTGAGAGGTTTAGGATCTGTAGAGAACACTCCTTTACAATTTCATAAATCTAATCATTTAAAAACATCTTTCTCTTTCTCATTCTCTTTTCCATAGGAGTCTTTCATCATTGGCAAGGTTTTAAAAATTTTCTAGCTGTTGGTAGCTATTCAGTTCCTGCACAAAGGCACAAATCCTGGCTGCTGGCCTTTTGGCATCTGCTAATATTTTCATAGACCTCATTTGAACTTTCAGTTTGTTCATGAAACTTCAGAGGCTGAGAAAGAACCAGCTTCTATTTGTCTTTTTCACCCTTCACTTTTAATCCTTTCCATAAGACATTTGAAAGGACTGTACAAGGCATTTCAGGGATAAAAAGGGAAAAGAAGAAAATCTACATTTCCTTCACAACGTTTTGAGTCTCTGTTTTCTTTTCATCCAGAGAAAATCACATTAAGCAAACATCAAAACTGGGGACAACAGGGTGCCTTTAACTGAGATCAGCATTGGATGAGCCTCAGACTTAAAACAGCCATTTGAGCTCCCCTGTGTGCCAGAATCAATCAGCAAAATGAACCATAAAAGCACATACAAAAAAGTGGAGCAGAAGCAAGAGGGGCTTGCCCAGGAGTGGTGAGCTCACACTTAACCAAACCACAGCACCCCGAGTTTGCATAAAGACTCAGGTCCTTCTGGGGCTCGTCAGGCCCTCTGGCCTTTTGGGAAGCCCTGGAAGAACTGTTGGCAGCTACCCTTTCTCACTCTAACCAAAGAAGGAGGCAGGGCCTGTCTCCTTGGTGACGGTCTTACCTGCTTCCCCAAGTCAGTGCATCTGATCCAAGCTCAGATCATCTTGGGATAGATGGGGGTCCCAGTTTGGGTAGGAGGGCATCCTGTCCCCCCGGGTCTCCCTCAGATGGGCTGCCCTGTGTCCTAGGACACGGAGCACAGCTGCGGGCAAGCTGCAGCCTCCAGTCCTAGCTACTGGTAATGCAGGTGCTGGTGGATAGCTGAGAAATGATTAAGGGCTGGTTTATAACGATGCAATTTGTCTCTGATACGTCTTCCCCAGGCTCTGAGGACAGCTGTGTTGTCAGCAGGTAGGCCTGCGGATACAGCTTTGGTCCACCTGCTTTGAGTGCTGCAAATCCTCTCAGCCAATGAGGTGTTTCTTTTTGTCTCCCTTTTATACTACCGAATGCCCTCTGCCATGTAATGTGCTTAATCGCTGTGGTTGCTCTTTCTGACTCTTGTGTTCTGCCAAAACTTTTAGACCTACCATATCAGACAAAGCATGTGGAGGTAAAAGTGGGATCAGTGACAAACAAGGGAAGTTTACCCCGATGCAAATTAAAATCCAATTTGATACGACCTCTAAAGAAATGCTTGCAGGAATGCGGAATAAAAAAATCAGAAGTTCTTTAAGATCCGGAGGGTTGTTATAAACTTCATGGCAGTATGGGAAGATGGACTGAAAATCCTATCAATGATAGGTGAAAGAAACTGTGGTTTCATCGGATTTGGAGAACCAAGGAGCTTAAGTGTGGGTGCCCCAGGTAGCCTGTCTCCTTAGGAGCCAGCCCTGATGGAACTAGCCATTTCTCCTGGAAGCCTTAGTTCATCTGAGTGGGGACAAAGATCTGGCGCGAGGTTTGCTACTCTGGTCTTTGCTCTCTGGCTTTTTCAGTAAAAAGAGCTAGGACATCTATCTACATATACCTGCATACCAATATACTCACATACATACATGTGTAAGTACATGTATGTGTATACGTATACACATGTATCTATGAAGTCTTGAAAATGAAAATGAAAGTCGCTCAGTCGTGTCCGACTCTTTGCAATTGATGGACTATACGGTCCACGGAATTCTCCAGGCCAGAATACTGGAGTGGGTAGCCTTTCCCTTCTCCAGGGGATCCTCCCAACCCGGGAATCAAACCTAGGTCTCCTGCATTGTGGGCAGATTCTTTACCAGCTGAGCCACAAGGGAAGCCCAAGAATACTGGAGCGGGTAGCCTATCCCTTCTGCAGAGGATCTTCCAGACTCAGGAATCGAACCAGGGTTTCCTGCATTGCAGACAGATTTTTTTTTTACCAACTGATCTACCAGGGAAGCCCATGAAGTCTTGAGTTTGCACCAATACCTCCAGTTCCAGTCCTTTCCCAAAGGGCTCCCTCCTGCCTCTCAGCATCTCATATCTGTGTGTCTTCTTTCCATAGTGAAAACTCTGGCTGCCAACAACATCAACACATTTCCTCATTTGTTCAAAGCTTTAGCACAGTATATACTTTCAGAATCGCTTTGCACATGCTATTACCATAAACACCATACTAGGAAGAATTTGGGGTTTGTTTGAAGTTCTCGCTCCCCCTCCGTCCTGAGACTGAAGGTATACAGTCAAATGTGTTTGCCCAGGCTAAAATTACTTAGATTGGCTGTTCTTCCCTCTTCCCCTCCCTGCAAGGCACCCCATTGTGTGCAGGTACCATGGTTTATTCAATCAGCTTCCTATGCTTAGACAGTGACAAATCACATTCTGTGAATAACTGTGTGGACAGCATGTGTTTTCATGTTGTTGGAGACAACGCATTCAGGATAAATTCATAGAGGGAATTCTGTGTTGAGATTTGGTTACATGTACTTGATCTGATATTCTCAAATTATCCTCCATAGAGCTCTTTTTTTTTTTTAAACTGAGGGAGATTATTTACTTTTTCTTCTAGCTTTATTGAGATATAATTGAGATACAACACTATGTAAATTTAAGGTGTTCAGCATAATGATACGACTTACATACATCATGAAATGATGACCAGAATAAGTTAGTGAACATCCATCATCTCACATATATACAAAGCTACATAAAAAGAGGAAATTTTCCCTTGTAATGAGAACTCTTAGGATTTACTCTTTTAACAACTTCCATATATAATATACAGCAATGTTAATTATATTTCTCATGTTGTACATTACAACCTTAGTACTTATTTATCTTATAACTGGAAGTTTTTATGTTTTGAGCACTTTCATCCCATTCCTTGTCTCCTCGCACCCTGCCTCTGGTAACCACAAATTTAATGTCATTTCCTAAGAGTTTGCATGCTTGTTTGCTTCTGACATATGAGTGCCCTACCCCTCTGTGTTGGTCCGTGGCTCACGACGGAGGAATGGTACCATTTTTCATATCCGTCAGCCATGTATTCCTGTGCCTGTGTCTTCACCACCTCATTATCAGATCGTACTGTCAGGCTTTTGAATTTTGATGACTTAATGGGCAAAAAATGGAATTTCACTGTAGTTTCAATTTACATTTCTTTTTTATGTGGGAATGAAGCTGCACATTGTTTTATATTATTAAGGGGCATTTTATATTTCTTTTTGAGCTTTTTGTTCAAGTCTCTGCCTGTTCTTCTACAGGCCTCTTTCATCAATTAAAAAACAATCCTCAATAAATTGGGAACTTAACCCTTTGTCTATGACATATGCCCTGACTGTGTTCTCCCAGCCTATCAGTTTGACTTTAATTAATTTTTTTCGCTTGCAAAAATGCTTTGTTAATACTTAGTCAAACTTTTCAAAGTTCTCTTATATGGCATCTGGGATTTTAGTTTAAAAATAAAGTCTGTCCTGGGACCTCCCTAGTGGTCCAGGAGTTAAGGGTCTGCCTTCCGATGCAAAGAGTGCAGGTTCAACCCCTGGTTGAAGAACTAAGACCTCACATGCCCCCGGGAAACTGAGCCGGTGTGCCCAACTACTGAGCCTGTGCACTGTAACTACTGAGCCTGTGCACTGTAACTACTGAGCCTGCGCACAGTAACTGCTGAGTCTGCACACCTACCGTAACTACTGAGCCTGTGCACCGTAACTACTGAGCCTGTACAAGTGTAACTACTGAGTCTGCGCACAGTAACTACTGAGTCTGCACACCGTAACTACTGAGCCTGTGCACAGTAACTACTGAGTCTGCACACCGTAACTACTGAGTCTGCGCACAGTAACTGCTGAGTCTGCACACCTACCGTAACTACTGAGCCTGTGCACCGTAACTACTGAGCCTGTACAAGTGTAACTACTGAGTCTGCGCACAGTAACTACTGAGTCTGCACACCGTAACTACTGAGCCTGTGCACAGTAACTACTGAGTCTGCACACCGTAACTACTGAGTCTGCGCACAGTAACTACTGAGTCTGCACACCGTAACTACTGAGCCTGTGCACAGTAACTACTGAGTCTGCATACAGTAACTACTGAGTCTGCACACCATAACTGCTTAGTCTGCGCACAGTAACTACTGAGTCTGCACACTGTAACCACTGAGCCTGTGCACCATAACTATGGCGTCTGTGGAGAGTAACTACTGAGTCTGCACACCATAACTGCTGAGTCTGTGCACTCTAACTACTGAGCCTGCGCACCGTAACAACTGAGTCTGCACACCGTAACTACTGAGTCTGCACACTGTAACTACTGAGCCTGTGCACCATAACTGCTGAGTCTGCACACAGTAATTACTGAGTCTGCACACCGTAGATGCTGAGTCTGCACACAGTAACTACTGAGTCTATGCACCATAACTCCTGAGCCTGTGCACCGTTACTACTGAGCCTGTGCACCGTTACTACTGAGTCCGTGCACATGTAACTACTGAGCCTGTGCACCGTAACTGCTGAGTCTGCACACTGTAACTGCTGAGTCTGCACACTGTAACTGCTGAGTCTGCACGCAGTAACTACTGAGTCTGTGCACCGTAACTCCTGAGCCTGTGCACCGTTACTACTGAGCCTGTGCACCATTACTACTGAGCCTGTGCACCGTTACTACTGAGTCCGTGCACATGTAACTACTGAGCCTGTGCACCGTAACTGCTGAGTCTGCACACTGTAACTGCTGAGTCTGCACACAGTAACTACTGAGTCTGCACACTCTGGAGCCCTTGAACCAGAACGAGAGGACTGTGTGGGCCACAGTGAAAGATCCTACATGCCACAAGAAAGATTCCTCAGACCACAAGTTAGAGCTGACACAGTCAGAAATAAATAAATGCAGAGAGAGAGAAAGAGAGAGGGAGAGAGAAGCCCTACCCAGGGCTTGGCACATGCCTACCCAACAGCAGCATTAAAGACAATAGCATTCTTTACTCACATGTGTGTTTTAGAGGAAGTCACTCATGCTTTCTTCTGATGTTTTTATAGTTTTTTTTTAATAGTTGGAACTCTGATTCATTGGAGTTTATTCTTAGGTGTGATAGAAAGAATGGATCTATCTGCCTTGATAGTTTTCCAGAGGGCTGTCTAATTGTCCCTACATTTATGTGAAATTGAGATATTTTCCCCTTAGTGATTGAAGATACCTCCTTTACATAAACTAGATATTTAGATGTAGTTTGATCTATTTCTTCAGGTTTTAGTCTATCCATTCATCTGATAGCGTATTCTTTTGCCTGTACTGTATGGTTTAATGAAAGAGATTTGCAGTATATATTTATACCTGAAACTAGTTCCTCCTCTCCCCCCACCCCACCCCTCCTTACAAGTCTTCATATTTAGTAGCTTCCTAGCCATTCTTACATTTTGTTTTTGGCTTTTAATAAAACTAAAAATTTCATCAATGTAAAAGTAGCTTTTACTATATCATCATTAATAAATCACACTAATCTTGGATTATGGGAATGGCTTTTGTAAACAAAGGAGAGTAATCATTTGATTCTTGATGGTGAAAAATACTTCACCTATTTAATCTCCATAGAGGTTAGTATAGAAGAAAATTATTTCAGTATAAATCCTCTCTGAAAAGTTTATTTTATTGCCTTATTCCTAATATTTCCTCATTCTTCCTACTCTCCATCTTTCTCCAATCCCTCATCCTATCCAGGGTAAGAAAAACTATGCCATCACCATGTTCTGGTAGTTTCTGCTTCACAGACATGGAATTTGCAATGGAAAACAAGATTTTAGCTTAACAGTGTTTGGATTAATAGGACTCCCAATTGTGTATCTATGGACCTAAAGTGAATTTGAGACAATTGTAATCCACTGCTTCTGCCTTGGGATTGGGTTTATACTGAAGAGCCTCTCCAGAGGCCAGAGATTGGCCAGCTTTAATTTTATCATGGTAATCCGTGTTAAATTACAATAAGCTAAAATAAGGTTAATTTCACCTGCTTCAAAACTGTGATTCAAAAGATAATATCTGCTGATCCAGTGGTCCTTGCTGGTACATTATGTCTTAAAATTCTGTATCCTATAAATCTTATGTTTATCATTATAGTACATTTTATTTGTTTCTGGCCTAAATTAATATTAAAAATTGTATATCCAGGAGGATTTCCTAAAGATAGCCATTCTTTCCATTACTTCTGGAAAAAGTTTTGTAGTTTCAAGGCCAGTCACATATAATAGTTAATCAGTAGAATTTTATACTCCACTGACATAGTTCAAAGCTTTAAAGAATGCATCTTCAGAGATATATCACATCACTTCACTCAATTTTGTGTGGCAATGATAAGCCAATGGACCATCTCATCAAGGCTTAACTTTTCAATCAGTTGAGATTGTCCTCAATGCTGAAGAATTTTCATTTTAGACACCATCATGATTATTATCTCTGCTGAAATTTTTGAGCATATTATCAGTCAATTTATGTCTTCTTTTGTGAATTATTATTTGATATATTTTCCCATTTTTCTATTAAAGTGTCTCACATATTATGACTGTTTATACTCTCACTGTTATAAATTTTGCAGCTGTTTCCCCTAATAATTATTTTTCATATTTTGTTTAGAATATGTAAGATCCTAATTATCTTTGTTTGTATTGGTCCTTTATCTCATGGATTTTAAAAAATTACTTTAATTCTTGAAAGGTTTTCTCTCATCTTCGTATCATATAAATATTTACCTATTTGGCTTTAAAGAAACATTTAACTTTTTAATCCAGCTACAATTTATTTGGCTGTACAATATGCGGTAAAGAGTATCTTTTCTTTTTTTTTCCTGTTAACCAATTGTACTATTAATATTTATTAGGCAATTAATATTCATTGTTGTTCAGTTGCTCAGTTGTGTCCAACTCTTTGCGACCCCATGGACTGAAGCACACCAGGCTTCCCTGTCCATCACCATCTCCTGGAGCTTACTCAAACTCATGTCCATTAAGTCAGTGATGCCATCCAACCATCTCGTCCTCTGTCATCCCCTTCTCCTGCTTCATTCTTTCCTAGTATCAGGGTCTTTTCTAAGATTAATTAGGCAATTTATCCTTTCTCTATTGTTTTATATTGATCTTTATCATATCCACAATTTTGTATGCAGTCTTTCTTTTCTCTTTCATTTCTCGATTTTTAATATTGTACTATTGCATTTTTAAGGGCTTCCCTGGTGGCTCAGAGGTTAAAGCGTCTGCCTGCAATGCGGGAGACCTGGGTTCGATCCCTGGGTCGGGAAGATCCCCTGGAGAAGGACAATGGCAACCCACTCCAGTATTCTTGCCTGGAGAATCCCATGGACGTAGGAGCCTGATGGGCTTCAGTCCACAGGGTCGCAAAGAGTCAGACACGACTGAGCGACTTAACTTTCACTTTCACTTTTTTGCATTTTAATTATTGTAGCTTAAAAAATTTCAATATCTGGGTAAGGCAAATCTCTCTCAATAAATTTCTTTCAAAATCTATTTGATTGTTCTCACCTATGTTTTAAAATAGATGAACTTTAGTGTAATTTGATTTTTTGTCCCAAATTAACCACATTCACTCATTGCATTCCACGATTCTCAGCAGACTTAGTCGTTTCCTTCATGCTGGTCAGTATACAGTACTTGCATGGTTCTGTAGGTCAGGTGTCTGTTTGACTTGGCTTATTCTCCACTCTGGTTTCTCAAGGCTGACTTGAAGATGACATCAAGTGTGCCTCTTTTTTGGGGTTCTGGGATGGATTGCCTTCCAAGGCCATTCATTCTGTTTATAGAACTGAGTGGCAGGTGGTCCTAGGACTGTGCTCCTCACCTCCTTGTTGGCCGTAGGCTGGTGGCTGTTCTCAGCTGCCAAGGTTGTCTCCACTCCTTCACCTTTATCCATCCTCAAGACAGCAATGGAAACTCTGCCAGGGTTGCACTTTGAATCTCTCAGCCCTTCTCTTTCACCTCTACTCTCCTCTGCTCCCTCTTCCTCTGCATTTCTCTGACTCCATTGTGTTTATTTTACGTAAGAAATTTAAGACCAATGTATCTAGCTTTATAAAAAGTGCTTGTTGGAATTTTTATTGGAATTAGATTATATTTGTAAATTAAATTAGGGAGAACTGACATCTTGATGATGCTGAGATGTGCTAATAAAAATAAGAAATGTCTTTCCATCTTCTTAAGATCATTTTTGTGTCTTACAGAAGTCTTTTAAAATGTTTTATAGTTTTCTTTATATAAGATCTGAGCATTTCTTATGAAATTTGATCCTAAAATTTTATCTTTCTTATTACCTTGTGAATGCCTTTGTGCATTCATTATATCTTCTATCTGGTTATTATTTGTATATATGAATGCTGCTGATTTTACATATTAACTTTATATCCTACTACTTTACTAATTCCTTTATTGTTTGTGTTCATTTTATCATTGATTCTATAGGATTTACCATGCATACTATCATTTCATCTGCAAACAGAGATAGATTTCATTTTTTCTAGTGAAATTTTATTTTATTAAAAATTTATTTATTGAAATATAGTTAATTTACAATGCTGTATTTGTTTCAATGTAACATTGTAACATTAGTTACAATGTTGTATTAGGTATTTTGTTTTTGTTGTTCAGCCTTTCAGTCATGTCTGACTCTTTGCAACCCTGTGGACTGCAGAACACCAGACTTCCCTGTCTTCTATCATCTCCTGGAGTTTGCTCAAACTCCTGTCCATTGAGTCAGTGATGCCATCACCCATCTTACCTTCTCTTGTCCTCAGTTTTTCCTGGCATCAGGGTCTTTTTCAATGAGTCAGCTCTTCACATCAGGTGGGCAAAGTATTGGAGCTTCAGCTTCAGCATCAGTCCTTCCAATGAATATTCATTGTTGATTTCCTTTAGGATTGACTGGTTTGAGCTCCTTGCTATCCAAGGAACTCTCAAGAGTCTTCTCCAGCACCACAAAGCAAAAGCATCAATTTTTTGGTGCTCAGCCTTCTTTAAGGTCCAACTCTCAGATTCATACATGACTATGGAAAAACCAAAGCTTTGACCATATGGACCTTTGTTGGCAAAGTGATGTTTCTGCTTTTTAATACGCTGTCTAGGTTTGTCTTAGCTTTCCCTCCAAGGATCAAGGATCTTTTAATTTCATGGCTGCAGTCACCATCCACAGTGATTTTGGAGCCCAAGAAAATAAAGTCTGTCACTGTTTCCATTTTTTCAACATCTATTTGCCATGAAGTGATGGAACTGGATGCCATGATCTTAGTTCTTTGAATGTTGTGTTTTAATCCAGCTTCTTCATTCTCCTCTTTCACTTTCATCAAGAGGTTCTTTAGTTATTCTTTACTTTTTGCCATTAGGGTGGTATTATCTGCATATCTGAGGTTGTTGATATTTCTCCCAGAAATCTTGAGTCCAGCTTGTGATCCATCCAGGTCCACATTTTGCATAATGTACTATATAAGTTTCAGGTATAAAACAAAGTAATTCAATTATATATATATATTTATATATATATATTCTTTTTTAGATTATTTTCATTATAGATTATTACAAGATATTGAGTATAGTTCCCTGTGCTATATAGTAGTAGGTTCTTGTTGGTTATCTATTTTATCTATCCTGCTGTGTATATTTGCATCTCAAACTTCTAATTTGTTCCTCCCCACCTTTCCCCTTTGGTAACCATAAGCTTGTTTTCTATGTTTGTGAGTCTATTTCTGTTTTGTAAACAAGTTCATCTGTACTATCATCTCTTTAGATTCCACATATAGGCGATAGCATATGATATTTGTATTTCTTTGTCTGGCTTACTTCACTTAGTATGATAATCTCTAGGTCCATCCATGCTGCTGAGGATAGCATTTTTCATTCTTTTTTTTATAGCTGAATACTTTTCCATTGTATGTATGTACCATATATTCTTTATCCATTCATTTGTCAATGGGCATTGAGGTTGCTTCCATGTCTTGGCTATTATATATAGTGCTGCTATGAATATTGGGGTACACATATCTTTTTGAAGTACGGTTTTCTCTGGGTATATGCCCAGGAGTAGGATTGCTGGGTCATATGGTAGTTTTATTTTTATTTTTTAAAGGAACCTCCATACTATTCTCCATGATGGCTGCATCAGTTTACATTCCCACCAGCAGTGTAATAGGGTACCCTTTACTCCACATCCTCTCCAGCATTTGTTATTTGTAGATTTTTTGATGATGGCCATTTTGACCAGTGTGAGGTCATACCTCATTATTATTTTGGTTTGCATTTCTCTAAAAATTTGTGATATTGAGCATCTTTTCATTTGGATCTTGACCATCTGTGTGTCTTCTTTGGAGAAATGTCTATTTAGATCTTCTGCCCATTTTTTGATTGAGTTGGTTTTTTTTTAGCCATTGAACTGTATGAACTACTTGTATATATTGGAAATTAATCTCTTGTTGTTGCATCATTTGCAAATAATCCTATTCTGTAGTTTATCTTTTTGTATTGTTTATGGTTTCCTTTGCTATTCAAAAGCTTTTCAGTTTAATTAGGTCTCATTTATTTATTTTTATTTGAATTACTCTAGGAGATGGATCCAAAAAAATATTACTGTCATTTATGTCAAAGAGTGTTCTGCTTATAGTTTCCTCTAGGAGTTTTCATAGTATCTGGTCTTACATTTAGGTCTTTGACTCATTTTATGCTTATTTTGCATATGGTATTAGGGAATTTCTAATTTCACTCTTTTAAATGTAGCTGTCCACTTTTCACAGTACTATTTATTGAAAAGACTGTCTTCACTGTATATTCTTGCCTCCTTTGTCATAGATTAATTAGCTGTATATATATGTGGGTTTATCTCTGAGCTTTCTATTCTGTTCCACCGACTTATATTTCTATTTTTGGGCCATTACCACACTGCCTTGATGGCTGTAGCTTTGTATAGTATAGTCTGAAGTTAGGGAGCTTGATTCTTCCAACTCCATTTTTCTTTCTTAAGATTACTTTGGCTATTTGGGTTATTTTGTTTTTCCAAACAAATTAAAAAATTTTTATTCTAGTTTTGTGAAAATTGCCATTTATTTATTTAATATAGATTTCACTGAATCTATAGAATGCCTTGGGTAAAATGGTCATTTCAACAATATTGATTCTTCCAATCCAAGAACTTAGTATATCTTTCAATATTGCATGTGTTGACTTCAATTTCCTTCATCAGCATCTTATAGTTTTCAGAGTACAGGTCTTTTGCTTCCTTGGGTAGATTCATGATTCTTGATTTTATTCTTTTTGATGCAATAGTAAATGGGATTATTTCCTTAATTTCTCTTTCTAATCACTAGTCATTAGTGAGATTTATTTCTTGTTATTCCAGTGCCTCTGGTTATTTTCTAATTTCATTGACTATTACCACTAAAAATGTAATGATAACCCTGTATGTGAGACAGCAAAAAGAGACACAGATGTATAGAACAGTCTTTTGGACTCTGTGGGAGAGGGAGAGGGTGGGATGATTTGGGGGAATGGCACTGAAACATGTATAATATCATATAAGAAACGAATCTCCAGTCCAGGTTCGATGCAGGATACAGGATGCTCGGGGCTGGTGCACTGGGATGACCCAGAAGGATGGTATGTGGAGGGAGGTGGGAGGGGGGTTCAGGATGGGGAACACGTGTACACCCGTGGCAGATTCATGTTGATGTACGGCAAAACCAATACAATATTGTAAAGTAATTAGCCTCCAATTAAAATAAATAAATTTAAATTAAAAAAATAATAAAATAAAGGTTAAAAAAAATGTTGGATACCATTGGAGACAGTAGGCTTTTTAAACTTGTTACTGACATTAGTTGGAATGCGTCTAGTGTTTCTCCATTAAGGAAATAGGCAGCCATTATTATTTTCCTAAAATTTTTAACTAGGAATGAGAATTGAATTTTGCCAAAGTCAATTTTTAACACTTATAAAGAAATTCATATCATTTTCTCCATAGAATTACTAAAGTAGTAAATTATACTAATTTGTTTTCTAATATTAACCATCTTTGTGTTCCTATTATAAGCCTTATTTGGTTATGGTGTCCTAATTTTCACTGTACTATCTAAGTCAGTTCATTATTATTTTTAATTAAAATTTTGATACCAATCTCCACATGTGATATTGCTGTGTAATTTTTGTGCTATCTTTGTTAGGTTTAGATACAAAAGTAATAATTATACGTATAGTTGAGTCCCTTTGCTGTCTTACCTGAATCTATTAGAACATCGTTAACTGACTCTCCCCCAATACAAAATAAAAAGTTCAAAAAAAAAAACTTAAAAAAAAAAGAAAATTTTAAAAATTATTCTTGATTTCTTGTAATCTGAGATAATTTATGTAGCATTGGGAATGTCTGATCTCTTACGGTTTAGTAGAATTCACTTGTGTGCTCATCTGGGCCTTGTGCTATTATGTGCAGTAGCTAGAACATTTCCATAAAATTTGGTCTAAATTTTCTCTATCAAGGTCAGTTTCACTACACTATATTTGCTTAAGAAATTATCCGTTCCCTCTAGGTTTTCAAACTTATTTGCATAAGAATATGCAAAGGTAGATGTTAATATCTTTAAAATTTTTGTGTGTGTCATAATTATTCCTAACTTGTGATTTCTTATTTTGTATATTTGTGATTTCACCTCATTTCCAGTGTCTTGTTTATTTCTCTAAGGAACAAACACTTTAATATGAGACGCTGTTTTTCCATTCTTTACTTGATTAATTTCTTTTCTCTTTTTATTACTTACAGTTTTTTTTTTGAGATATAACTGACATACAACATTGTATAAGGGTAAAGCATCTGGCGTAATGATCTGACTTATATAACCATGAAGTAATGACCACAGTAACTTTAGTGAACATCCATCATCTCACATAGAAAGAAGAAGAAAAAAAAAATTTCCTTGTTATGAGCACTCTTAGAATTTACTCTCTTTATAATTTTCATGTATAACATATAGCTATCATGCTGTTAATCATGTATTGATGATGTTGTATAATAGTACTTATTGATCTTGGATTTTTTTTTTAACACCTTCATTCAATTCCCCCTGTACCTACTCTTTACCCCTTATAACTACTCATCTGATCTCTTTTTCTGAGTTTGTTTGCTTTATTGTATAATTTCCATAACTTGGCTGTAAATAATGCTACAGTGAAATAGGAGTACATATACCTATTTGATGGAGACGGCAATGGCACCCCGCTCCAGTACTCCTGCCTGAGGGTCCCATGGATGGAGGAGCATAGTAGGCTGCAGTCCATGGGGTCGAGAAGAGTCGACACGACTGAGCGACTTCACTTTTCACTTTCACGAATTGGAGAAGGAAATGGCAACCCACTCCATTGTTCTTGCCTGGAGAATCCCAGGGACAGCGGAGCCTGGTGGGCTGTCGTCTATAGGGTCTCACAGTCGGACAGGACTGAAGCGACTTAGCAGCAGCAGCAGCATACCTATTTGAATTAGTGTTTTTGCTTCTTTCAGATAAATACCTAGGAGTGGAATTGCTGGATTATATATTAATAGTTTTATTTTTAATTTTTTACAGAATCTCCATACCATTTTCCAAAACAGTTGCACCAATTTACATTCCCACTAATGATGCATGAGAGTTTCTTTTTCTCCACATCCTCATCAACACTTGTTATCTGTTCTCTTTTGGAGAATAACCATTCTGATACGTGTGATATGATATGTCATTGTGGTTTTGACTTGCATTTCCATGATGCTTAGTGATTTGTGATGTTGAGCATCTTTTCATGTGCTTATTGGCCATTTATGTCTTATTTGGAAAAATGTTTATTCAAGTCCTATGCTTATTTTTTAAATTGAGTTTTTTGTTATTTTCTGTTGAATGGTATATGTTTTCTGAATATTTTGTATATTAATATATTATCAGATATATCATTTTCAAATATTTTCTCCCACTCAGTAGGCAGACTTTTTATTTGGATGATAGTTTGCTTTGAAAAAACTTTTTGCTGTAGTTGTTTATTTTTGCTTTTGTTTTCCTTGCCTGAAGAGACATATCCAAAATATTTATGCTAAGACTGATGTCAAAGTCTATGTTTTGATATAGACTATGTTTTTTTTTTCTAGGTATTATATGGAGTCATTTAAGCCATTAATACATTTTGAACTTATTTTTATAGATAGTGTTTGAGAAAGTAGTCCTGTAAAAGTCTATGTTTTGACATAGACTATGTTTTTTTCTAGGTATTATATGGAGTCATTTAAGCCATTAATACATTTTGAGCTTATTTTCATAGATGGTGTTTCAGAAAGTAGTCCTGTATGATTCTTTTGCCTGTAGCTGTCCAGTTTTCCCAATACCATTTACTGAAAAGGTCGTCTTTTCCCCTTTGTATATTTTGGCCTCCTTTGTCGTAAAGATTAATTTCCCATAGAAGTGTGGATTCGTTCCTGGGCCCTCTCTTCTGGTCCATTGGCCCTGTGTCTTTTTTTGTGCTAGTTCCATACTGTTTTGATTACTATAGCTTTGTAGTAAAGTTTGAAATGAGGGTGCATGACACTTACAGCTTTGTTCTTCTTTCTTAAGATAGGCTGGGTTGTTTTGGGTCTTTATGTTTCCATAAAAATCTTAGAATTATTTGTTTTAATTCTATGAAAGATGCCATTTGATAGGGATTATATTTAACTGTGTATGTTTTGGGTAATATGGTCATTTCAACAATGTTAATTCTCCTAATCCATGAACATAAATTATCTTTACACTTAATGTGTGTCTCTCTTTCTTCAATGTCATATACTTTTCAGTGTACAGGTCTTTCACCTCCTAGGTTAGAGTTATTTCTAGGTATTTTATTCTTTTTTATGCAAGTATAAATGGAATTGTTTTCTGGCTTTAAACTGTTTTTAGGTTTATTAAATAAAACATTTTATTTTGAGGTAATTGGAAATTCATATGAAGTCATAAGAAATATTGTGTTGGCCAAAAAAAAATTTTTTTTTTTTTTTTTTTGTGTTGGATGTTACTGAAGAACCCAAATGAACTTTTGGGGCAACTGAACAATACAGAGAGATTCCCTGTACTCTTTTCACAGTTTCTCTTAAAGGTTGATCTTGCAAACCCGTAATATAAATTTCACAATCATAATGTTAACGTTGATAAAATCAACCAGTCTTATTCAGCAAGATCTTTAATTTTTCTCTTCTTTCTTTCATCCCTCTACCTCATACCTAAGGCATACAGCCTCTTCTCTTTAATCCTCTCCGAGAAGCACCACCTCTGAGGCAGCCACTTTAGGCTCCCCACACTTTTAAGCCCCTTCCCTATAGCCGCGACTGAACTGCCAACTCCCAACCTGTATTCGGTATTTTTGTGTTTTACTTCCTCCCTACTGGCCCCCTGGTCCTGCCTCCCCCTCCCACAGGTTTGCTGGGATAGTTGCAAATATCAGAAGCTTTGTTAGAATTTGTTTCTTTTTCCCCTCGTAAACTTGAAGGTTGCAGTGGTTTCTATCTTCTAACAATATTTAAATAATGGGTCCTGCATAGTTTAATTGTTTCCCTTGTTGGTCTTGTGACTATTCTGAGAATGTGATGGGGACATTTGGAATCAGGCTGCTGCTATTGTTCTTCAACCTCATTTAATGTCTCTAACAGCTTTATGAGCTACCAACAACCCTCAGTCCTTTGAATAGGAGGAAACTAAGGCCCAGAGAAGTTAAGAGATACAAAGAAGTTGGTAAGTGGACACCAGGAACTGCTGAAACACATTTAACAAAGCCTGCAGACTGAAGTGATGGGAACATCTCCATTGCGTGGATCACTGCTCTCATACAGACCCACAGTGGGTATTGACACTTCTGCTTGAACATCTCTAGTGATAAGGGACTCATTGCCTTATCATGGTTGCAAATACTTTCTCCATCCTCAACCAAAATCTCAGAAGTTTACTAGAATAAAATTTTCCATTGTCTGTGTGTCCATGCTGGTCCAGCAGAGTGATACTGTCCAATAGAGCTGCTCAAGGATCTGGTGTGACAAAGGCTCCACTGTGACAAGTGTTTCACCAGCACAGGGGACAAGAACGTGGTGGCACTTGATGGCACTTCTGCCCACGTTTCATGGACCGACGCAGGTCCTGGGGCCACACCTCACCTTTAAGGATATGGAGAAATGGTACTTTCCTGTGCCCAGAAGGGAAGGGGGTCGGGACTACCTGCAAACCACTCAGTGACAATCGCATTTTCTTAACTCTTTCCATTTCAGTTTCCTCTCCTGGAAAATTTGGGATGATAATTCCCAACTGAGAGGGTCTTGTGAGCATGGCTGAGTGGTTCAGAGCAACCTCTGGCACCACACTACGTGGGCTGGAATCCCAGCTCCAGGCTTGTTAGTGTCACCTGGGTGATTTTCTTCATCAACCTCTTGTCCCAGATTCCTTATCTGAAATATAATACTGCTACTGCTACTGCTAAGTCACTTCAGTCGTGTCCGACTTTGTGCGACCCCATAGACGGCAGCCCACCAGGCTCCCCCGTCCCTGGGATTCTCCAGGCAAGAACACTGGAGTGGGTTGCCATTTCCTTCTCCAATGCATGAAAGTGAAAAGTGAAAGAGAAGTCGCTCAGTCGTGTCTGACTCTAGCGACCCCATGGACTGCAGCCTACCAGGCTCCCCCATCCCTGGGATTCTCCAGGCAAGCGCTCAGTCATGTCCGACTCCAGCGACCCCATGGACTGCAGCCTACCAGGCTCCTCCATCCATGGGATTTTCCAGGCAAGAGTACCGGAGTGGGGTGATACTAGTGCCTATTATTACTATTATTTGGCTGTGCTGCACAGCTTGCAGGATCTTAGTTCCCCAACCAGGGGAATCTGGGCCCTTGGCAGTGAAAACATAGAGTCCTAACCACTGGACTGCCAGGGAATTCCCAATTAAGTGTCTATTAAGTGTGAGGATTCAGTTATCTAAGCAAAATGCTTAGAAGAGTCCCTGGTACATGGCAAGGATACTATTTGCTTTTGGCTCGTCTCGTGGCTTCTGGACCTGAGCATGTTAGTGATGGTTCGTGGTTCTCATGATGATGATAACAGTAGAATGGAGGCCATGTTGGCCGGTGTCCAGCGCTGAAGTCATGAATGCTTGTGGAGAAAAAGTCAGCAAAATCTGATCAGATTCCACTTGGTAATTGAGTGGATTATGTGGAATTTTAAGAGGTTCATGGAAGCACAGTGGTGATAATTGTAAAAGAATCGGCCTGCCAATGCAGCAGACATAAGAGACACGGGTTCAATCCCTGGAAGATCCCCTGGAGGAGGGCATGGCAACCCAATCCAGTATTCTTGCCTGGAGAATTCCAAGGACAGAGAAACCTGGCAGGCCATAGTCCATAGTGTTGCACAGCGCTGGACATGATTGAAGAGACTTAGCATGCACGCACAGAACCACCCATTTAGCAGTAAGTGCAGCAGGAACAGTGCCCCCAGACCAGAAGCTTCCTGAAGCGGGTGACATCTCTGTGTTTGCCCTGTTGGCCAGGGTCATCACTGTGCTGGTGTCCTGCAGATGTGAGGCAGGGGGGTTGTGGAGTGGGACGGGGTGGGAGAAGGTGGGGGAGCCCAACATCACTGCAGTGACTGCCCGTAACCAACACTGTCTAATCGGCGCTCCCAGGAAGAAGGCTCAGGCCCCACCCCCCCAGCAACCTCATGTGACTGGACCAGCAACAGCTCGAAAGCAAACCATCTTCAAGGGCAAAGATGGTTTTAAAGACATTGTCTTAAGAATGTCTTAGCCTGGGTGTTGAAAGTGTTCTCATACATTTACAAATTCACAGCTTTCCAGTGACTGAACCACCCCTGGGTGTTGTCCTGGTGTCCTGGGTCCTGGGTGTTGTCCTGGTGTCCTGGGTCCTGGGTGTTGTCCTGGGAAGTCCTGGGTGTTGTCTGATCCTTGAGTGATGGTTATCACCAAACTGCAGAAACAACTTTTACCCTATGAAACATGGAGTTTAAAATAGGACTTTTTTTTTTTTTTTTTTTTTTAATCTCTGAGCCGAAAAGGAAGCATTTCATGGTCATTACTTGGTTTTTGACGACAAAACATGTGATGAACTCAGCGTTACAGAATGCTTAGCGTTCACTCCAAGACCACAGGGCATTTTTCTAGTCAGTCTGGAGGCAAGTTTTCTTCTTTAATTATGATTACTTTAATGATCACCCAGATCATCATACTGATCTGTTTTAGCCAGGCAGGCTCCCAGGGTGTACACTGCAGAGGTGTGTTAACCTGAAGACTCAGGTGTCTACAGTTCAAATTTTCCTAAAAGTAAATTGTCATTAAGACTGGGCCAATTTACCTTGAGTACGGGGAAAACTACAATTATTCTGGTCCAATTATCCTTTTATTTTCCAATGGGAAAATATTTTATCCCTAGAATTCTAAATCTATGTCACTTTTGACCTTGCAATGTTTTTAAAATCTTTGTTGGGGTATAGTTGATTTACCACGTTGAGCTAGTTTCAGTGTACAGCGAAGTACAGCAAGTCATTCATACACACACACATATCTACTCTTTCTTAGGTTCTTTCCCCATATACGTCATTCCAGAGTGCTGAGTTCCCTGTGCTGTAGGTCCTTACCAGTTATCTGTTTTATAGTGTGCACATGTCAATCTCATCCCCCTCCCTTATGCTTTGTGTGTGTGTGGGACTCTCCTAAGCACCATAAGAACAATCAGAAATGCAGGCACATGTTTCCAGCATCCTGGTGGGCTGCCCTGTTACCAGATGAGAAACGCCACACAGAGCATCTTAGCACATGTGACTTGGTACATAAAGGAGTCAAGATTTTCTGGTTTGGACTGAATAGAAAAGCTCCCTCAAGCTGGTGTTTGAAGTTGCAACCATTTTTTTTTTCCTTAAAAAATAAATCTTAAAAGATAGTTTTAAAAACCACAAAACATTCCTTCATTCAAGGAAAAGACAAAAATCCAATCACAATAACCATTCTAAAGATGAAAATAAAAAAGCCAATGTTAGAGTCTGTTTGTACTTTTGACTGTGAGTGGTAGGGGTTTTTTGCTTTTCTTGCCCAGTCCCAGGTTGCCTGGCTGTGGGGATACTTTGAAGCATCAGGGTCTCGCCAGCAGTGTCTCTTGTTTCTTGAGTGGCCACTGATACCTGTGCGACCCTGGGTGAGTCAGTGAACACCTTCACCTGCTTCCCCAAAGCATGCATAGCTGAAACCGTGTGGCCCTAGATAAAAGCCTTTCACCATCAGCTGTCTCACCCTGATCTTTCAGGACACTGGAAAGAATTTCTCCTATGACTGCTTGAACAGAGACTTCTCCCTGCCTAATTTAAGATCAGGTGATATGGCTTTAATTTTTTCATGCTTAACTCTTTAAAACTTTTTACTAAAGTCTGTCACACAATCAGAAAAGTGAAAAAATAAATTTTGCCTTGAAGACTTGCCAGGAAGTGTCACACCTGTGTCACCAGTCCTTAGGCAAGAACGGACATGGCACCAACACCTCAGAAGACTAGTCGCTCACGCCCACTTGCAGGCACTGGTCCCCCAGGCCCAAGGTCACTGCATGCTGACTCCTATCACCATAAACAATCGAGCTGCTTGTGCTAAAAACTGGGATAAACAGAGACCCAGATAGCACGACATCTCCTGTGCCCTGCTTATTTCATTATGTCTGGGAGATTTACTGATAACTTCAGGTGACACTAAATCATTTATTCTCACTGCCATGTGATATTCTCTTCCAACTCTTTGTGACCCCATGGACTGTAGTCCATAGTCCATGGAATCCTTCAGGCCAGAATACTGGAGTGGGTAACCTATCCCTTCTCCAGTGGATCTTCCCAAGCCAGGAATCGAACTGGGGTCGCCTGCATTGCAGATGGATTCTTTACCAGCTGAGTTTACCAGGGAAGGCCTGTGAGTATACACAATTCATAAATCCCGCCATTAATGGAAACTGTGGGTGTTTCCCAACGTTGGGGCTGGTCCGGATTGTGCTGCTATGCACGTTCTTGCTCATTTCTTTTGAAGGACAGTCTACACATTTCTGTGTGGGAGGCAGGAGCTTGGACCTAGGACAGATGCATGATGTTCAAGTAGATGCTCCAGACAGCTTTCTAAAGTGGGTGTCCCAACTAATGCTTCCATTTACAGTTTTTCCACATCCTTTCCAACATTAGATATTTTTTTCCCTTTAAATTCCCTTTATCTAATAGGTGTGCCTTGGCACTGAGCTGTGATTTCAGCTTGCATTTACTTGATAACTAACGAGGCAAAGCAACTCTTTATGTTAATGGATCATTTGCATTAGAGTTTTATTTGTTATTCAAGTCTTAGCCCACTGTTCTGCTGGCTTGTCTATCTTATTAATTTGTAGGAATTCTTTATACACTCTGGGTACAAATTGTTTGTTATATTTGTTGCAAATATCTTTTACTCTATATGTTGTCTTTTCATTTTCTTAATGATATCTTTTGATGAACAGACTTTCTTGATATTATTATTTTCCAAATTGTCATGTTTTCCCTTTCTGGTTAGTGTTGTCTTGCAACCTTACTAAGGAAAGTTTACCTACTCCAAGGTCATAAAGATGTTCTATGATTTTTTTTTAATAAAAAAGAGCTTTATAGTTTTCCTATAAAACTTTGTAGTTTTATCTTTCATACTGAGATCTACAATCCATCTGGAATTTGCTTTTATATGATATGAGGTGGAGACCAATAAATCATTGTTTTCAATAAGAGTATCAAATTAATCCAGCACTGCTTACTGAAGAGACCATCCTTTCGCTAATGCACTCAGTATCACCTTCGTCACAAAGATGTCTTTATTCCAGTCATATATCTATTGTCTGTTTATTGCTGCACAAATGCCATACCACAGTATGACTTTATAATAGATCTTGACTTTTGGGAGGGTACTTTTTCCATCTTTTCATCAAGGCTGCCTTTGTCATTGGAATTATAAATTCTAGAAGTGGCTTGTCAGCTTACTGTCTCTCTCCTGCTCAGATTCTGCTGGGTCCTGCATTGTACCTGCTTGGCCCACTTGGGGAGAATGAGCCATGCAACCATCCTGAGTCCTGTCCTTCACGGACATGGTCTATCTCTCCATCTTATTCAAATCTTTAATTTCTCTCAGCAATATTTAATTTGTAGGGTATAGGGCTTATAGAACTTTTTATCAGATTTATCTTTTGGATATTTGCATGTTTTATTGCTATTTTAAATAGTATTTTAAATTTCATTTTAGTTTGTTGCTGATACACAGCAATACAACTAATTTTTGTATATTATTCACATAGTTTTTCAGTGATAGAGTTAACCAGAATAATACCCAAGAATGATTGTCATGGGTTGATAATCTGTTCTCTGCACTTTTAAAATGAAGAGGAAAGGAGAACTATATTTAAATCCAGAGAAATCTAAGCCCCAGTTTTATAGAGATAAATTACCTCTAGGCATAAACACATTTATATTATAAAAACTTACTAATTTAAACAAACAGGGACAAGGAGACCATGAATTCATAAACAAATAATGCATACATCAGACTTTTATTTCTGTTGAGTTTTTATGACACAATTAGCTTGCAAAGAATGGTCAGCTCTTTTAAATATAAATGAATGTTTATGTTTAAAAACAGTTAAAAAAAAAAGTATTTCCAGCATTTGCTTATCAAATGACAAATGCCCAAATGTAGTACAGTATAAAGACAAATCATCTTCATCAGTATCTGAAGAACTATAAGCTTGAAAAGAGTAAGGTGTATGCTAATAATTTGCTTGTACTATATACAATGATAATTGGAATATATAGTATACTTAATAAATACATATATATACATGCATGTAAACATTTATTTAGCCTTTTAGTTATACAAGTGCTTAACAATATCTTTTCAGTAAATATACATATATGTAACATGACCTCTCAAGCATGTTTATTAATACTACTTACACATTTCACATAACAGACCAGGAACAATGAGAATATACTTGAAAGAATAATGTAAAAGTGAACAATATCATATAGATCTGTATCTGGATATTTTTAACAGATAGTGAAATACATTTTTCATTCATTTCATTTCATTCATTTAGTTTTGCAAGACCTAAAAAGGCAATGATACCACTGAATAAAATTAGATACTTTAGACACCAGAATAAACAAGATGTCTATATTCTGACACAGTATACGTATCTACTTGTGGGTTCATGTGAGTAAGGCTTTTGTTTCTGTTCACTGATGTATCCTTAGTGTCTGGAGCTGGCAAATAATAGTGCTCAATAAGTATTTCTTGGCTGATGGAAGGAAGGTCAGTACATATTTCAATAAGCTTTGGAACAGCTGCACTCATGACTAAAAGTGAAAATCAAATGACATCCTGGATATTTGTACAGAATAACTAAAAAGCTATGGAAAAGCACATGGGTCATTCTCTTCCTACTTGGAGCTGTTTTTGTATTTACTCATATAATCTGTGTCTCCTGGCAGAAAGTGCAGTTTCAAACATTCACAATAACTATTTATTTGAGGAGACTGGAGAGCCTTGTCTCAGAGGGCTTCCTGGAGCCTGGAGGCAAGGCCTCAAAAGGTTGATGACTTGCCCGAGCCACAGTTGCTCAGCCAGCACTTTGGCTGTGCAGTCAGTCCACTGCAGCAAGCCCAGCTTTTCAAATACTTCCTTGAAATCACATGCTAAAGCAGTTGTATTCATACTCCAGTTTTGTTTTTTTTTGTTTTTTGGTTACACTTACATGAGACAATTGTTCCTATTGTCTTATATTTTGCACTCAGCAAGAAGATGGAATTAAAAATTCCTCTAATACCTTTAAAGCAGTAGAGTGTCTTTTATTAATAGCTTAAATGATCGGCATTTTTGATGTATCAAGACAACATATGCAAGCAGCCATGTCTACATTTGTTTCACAGCAAAGCAGGCATTAATTATTTTACACTTTAAATATGCTCCTTGCAAATAAAACTTATCTATATTGGTTAGAAAAAATAACAAGAGAGGGACATAAATGTTGGGTTAAGTCTAATTCTAGACTAAGCTACTAAACAAATCTTGGATTCAAACTATTTAGAAAGAACAAGAAATGTAAAAGTTATGGGTTTTCTGGGAAGGCTGAATCCAGGAGTTAGTTCTGGATTTTTCTTAAAATTTTCCTTTTTGCATTCTATCTGCATCCTCTACAATCCAGTCTTTGCTCAAAATGTGTAACTATAAAATATTCCGGTTTTAAATAGCAGGTCCTATTAATAGTGTCCATTATTACCACACTTTAAGCCTAACTGGGGCTCCAACCTGCAAACTCCTTGACAAAATAGCAAGTCTCAGGACTCCAGAACTTTTCCTTCAATAAAAGCTAAACTCAGCGTAGAAATGCTGTTTAGGTTAATGGAGATCATCAGCCTTAAGGGGCTTTTCCCTTTGTTGCTTTTACAGACCAGACTACAGTCACCTACAAAATGTAGACTCAGCTGTATAAGTAAGTTACCAGAATCTTCATCTCTTGGGTTTATGGTAAACTTTTTTTTTCCTTTCCTCCAAATAATGTTAGACAGGTCAAAGAT
Source organism: Bos javanicus (assembly GCF_032452875.1). NCBI lineage: Eukaryota > Metazoa > Chordata > Mammalia > Artiodactyla > Bovidae > Bos > Bos javanicus. The sequence continues at coordinate 10,594,114 of NC_083876.1, forward strand.
AAATCTCACAAATTATTTTATGTTTGTTAGCATGACTCAATTTACTTCTTGCCTTTTAGCATTGACCTCATAAATAAATACTGGCTAGGACCACTTACACGACACATGTGAAAACACTCCCAGTCTGCTTCTCTAGTTGATTTCCAAGGCAGAGAGAGTAAACAGCCTTCTCCCAGCTTTCTCACTGTGCACAGCTGAGAGTGTAGGGTGTTTACAGTATCTGGCCCTCAGTGCTCTCTGGGGCGGGGCTGGCGGGCAGCAGCTCAAGCCTCGGGAAACCCAGCATTGTTTCAAGATACCGTAAAGTGTCACGGGAGAAGACCAGAAACCATTCACGGGACTAAATTACGGTTTTCTTAGGACTGGTGTTCTCTTCCTACCTTGTATACATTAGGATTCTCCTGGGGTCTACAGCTTTGTTCTTTGTACACTCATGGATTCTCGTTAATGTAGGATTTTCTATATTCTATGATTTTTCAAAATGGTCTCAAAAGACTCACACACCCCTTAAGCGGCGTACCTTTCCTTTCTGGGTGCAGAACCCAGCTGCTCACTTTCTGAGCGATACAACTTTGCCTCAACTCACTCTAGCCTGTAACTGAGCAATGGGCTTGCAGACAGAAGGCCACCTGTCAGTTTAATTACTGAAAGTTAGTTACTTTAATCATGGGCTATGTAACCATAAGTAAGTAAGTAAGTGTTAGTCGCTCAGTTGTGCCTGACTCATTATGACCCCATGGACTGCAGCCCACCAGGCTCCTCTGTCCATGAGATTTTCCAGGCAAGGATATTGGAGAGGGGTTGCCATTTCCTTCTCCAGGGGATTTTTCCAACCCAGGGATCGAATCCAGGTCTCCTGCACTGCAGGTATTTCTTTACCAACTGAGCTACAAGGGAAGCCCTATGTAGCCATAAATTCAAACGAACAAAAGTAATTATGATAAGACATAAGTTATGTGTATAAAAATGGTATACTGCAAACTAACATAATGCTGAAATTTAAAAAAAAATGTAATATATGGAAGGAAGCAAACCTGCAGTTCGGAGAAGGCAATGGCAACCCACTCCAGTACTCTTGCCTGGAAAATCCCATGGACAGAGGAGCCTGGTAGGCTGCAGTCCATGGGGTCGCTAAGAGTCGGACACGACTGAATGACTTCACTTTCACTTTTCACTTTCATGCATTGGAGGAGGAAATGGCAACCCACTCCAGTGTTCTTGCCTGGAGAATCCCAGGGACGGGGGAGCCTGGTGGGCTGCCGTCTATGGGGTCGTACAGAGTTGGACACGACTGAAGCAACTTAGCAGCAGCAGCAGCAGCAGCAAACCTGCAGTTAGAAGCATATCCATGAGTGGAGTTAGTTGACACCTTAAGTTCTTTTCTATGACACATTTATTCCAAAGGTTCTTGGACTTAATCTGCTAAATTGATCTATGGTGAACAAAATGCTTGTGTGACAAAGAAAGTCAGTACTGTGTATCACAGGACAACCCTCTGTGATAGAAGAACCAAAGCGGCATCAGATTTCAAACTCACCAGACAGTGCATGCATTCATTCATTCGACAAACACATGTGGGTGCCTATCACAAATCACCGATGTTCTAAACTCTGAGTGATGAGAAATGAATGGGCTCATCCCTGACCTCAGGGAAGACACAGCCTAGACTTCAGTACAGACACATGAGCTGTTGTTCGAGTGTGGCAGGCGCCGTGCTGGGTCAGAACACGCTTCTCACTCAGCAGATGCCTGGGCTGCGTCTTACATGGGGAATGAACACAACCGAGGGTTGATGGTGCTCATGGAGGGTTGGGAGAGGTGGGCAGGGAAGGAGACGGTGCAGCTGTGAGTGTCTGAAGAACAGTCACACTGTGGGGACCTTTGAGAATCCCACAGATTGAAGCCAAATGTGAATGTGGGTGAAGGTAGGTGAGGGGAGGGCAGGACAGAGGGGGATGACATGGGTCCCCACACCCACATGCCGGGCCAAGACATTGGGGCATCCTTCCCAAACTAGGAGGCAGCCAGGCCTGCACTTGTGAGTTGACTCCAGCTGCCAGGCTGCAGGGAAGGGAGGTTAGGTAAAAGATTCCTGCAAGCGGGTGGAGGGGTGTGTGGGACCTTAACTCAGGGCAGCAGCGTGAGGACACCTAGCAAACGAACCTGGGAACCAGGAAAGATGGAAACAGCAGTGCTCAGTGAGAGGCTGGCTGAGGGCATGGGGGAGTCCAGGCTGGGGGCAGGGGGCACAAGGCCTTTCCTAGGGGAGAGGGGGCATATGAAGCGAGGTGTGTAGGAAGGAGCTGGGGAGAATTCCAGCTAGCGCACTCATGGATCTGCGCTGGAAGGCCATGAAGCCATGTGGAAGGTGGGTTTAACTGTCATAACTGAAGGGATGGCAGCCTTGTGAAGGACTGATCCATGCAGGCCTGTTCTTTATTCTGTTGGTTCTGCACTAGACCCTCCAGCTGGCATAGGCCCACACGCTTGTGGCCCCCACGGGTCACCAGCACCCCTAACGCATGCCGGCTGCCCCAACCTAAAGGTGAAGGTCCATTCCTCTCTGACCATCAGGGCACCCTGCATATACTTCTACCACAGTGCTTACACTTTATTGCAAATATTGATATTTGATATTGATTTGTCTGTCTCTTGATTCAACCGTTTCATGTCGTTTCACTTCATTAAAAAAAAAAAAAAAAGAATTCAAAACCATAGAGCCAGTTTGTTTAACAGGAGGGAAGTTCCCAGTAAGTGTTTGGTGAGTGAAGCAATGCTTGAATTTGTGATGCCATCTGCCACCTGGCAATCTGTTAATACTTCAGAGATAATTATTCAGGTTTTAGATTGCCAGGTGGCAGATTTACCAGTCCCTGAAACTTTGTTATGAAACTTCCAAATACTATGGTTCCCAGGTATCCATGAGGAATTTGTTCCAGGACTCCCTCAAATACTGAAATCTGCGCATGCTCGAATCGCTTACAAGAAATGGTGAAGTACAGTCTGCCCTTGGAACTACAGGTACCCCCGGATCCAACCAACAACAGTTCGAAATCCGTGCCTGGAGCAACTGCAGATACCGGATACCGAGGGCAGACTGTAATTCAAGATCAGGCTGTTTGTTTTTCCCAAGGAACTCACAGCTAAGAACAGAAATCACTTCATGACAAGCAATCATTCCTTAAATGACAGCGAAACCTTTTGGAAAGTTAACTTCTCATGATGAATGTGTGATTTACTTATTTTTTTGTGATGGATTCCAAATGAAGGGAAATCAGGGTCCAGAATCAGTACAGAGGAGAAATGCATGTAAACAGTTTATAAATGGACAAGAAAGAAAGGAAATGGCCCTAATAGTTGGGCCTGACTGTTGAATAATCATTTAAGAGTTTAAAACGTTCTAACTGGGAAGAACCACACCCAGACTAAATACAGTGATTAAAGTAATTTTCGTTACATAAAGTGATGATTTTAACCATTCAGAGACCAATCTGAGAAGTTCCTGTTGTAACATGAAATCTACTCATTTTGTTCAAGTCCGGTTTCTGATTTAACAAGTGTGTTAGTTACAGAAAACCAAACCATGATAAAGTAGTAATTTGCTTACTCAAAGTGACCAAAAGTAAATATTTATATATTTATAAATATATATATATAAGAATATATTTATTTCAAGTGTGTATTACATCTGGTCACATTTGGCACATTTTGTATTCAAAAAAATCTTTTAATCTATTACCTGATTAAAAAAATAAATTCTGCAGTAGTGTATCTTTCAGGATACACAGTAACTGTCTCCAAACCTCATATTTAAATTAAACTGTAGCAGCTTTATAGTAGCCATGAGTGACCGACTTGAAAAAAACACTCAAAGCACTGTTGCCACTTTGGAAGCCTCAGTGTCTCCCGGAAGCAAATTTTCTGGTCTGTCCCGGGTGTTGCTACTTTCTAGTCAGGCTCCAGGCCTCCTGCCACTGCACGGTAGGGCTGCTACAGATTCCCGGGTGAGGGTGCCAGCTTGCATCTCAGGCGTGTCTCTGTAAGCTACGTGCCACCGGCTGCCTTCCCTCGCCTGGGCCACACAGTTGCCACGTCACCTGCCATTCATTCACTTCCATTTCGCCTGTCCCATGAAATGAGCATTTAACAGGGAACGTTCACATCCCCCGGCTGAAAACAAAATCCAAATCTCCCGCAGTCTTACATACTCTCAAGACATAATGAACTATGTGAAAATTTTCAGAGAATGACTTAGAAAAATCACAACGCAGATGCGACAAACGCACTCCTTCATTTACAGGAGTGACTTTACAGGTTCACACTCTAGTTTGTTTGTGCTTATCTGACAGCCTAAGGGGGAACTGTAAGCTCAGAGTGCTTCACTACAAGGTTACAGTATATGGATAATCAACAACAATGTGACTTTGAAATAGATGTAAGTACAGAATATATTCGTAAGATTCACGGACACTTGTCCAACAGAAAAATGCTGCTCAGTTTAAGTCATTTGCTCTAAGAAGCTCACTCATTGTTTAATTAACTTTCTTATGTCTATCCCGAGGAGAAAGTTCTCCTCCCGGACCCCAGAGTGCTGTACTCTGAATCCATCCCTGCAATGCCTCTGTCTCAAGTTCTCACTGTAGCACCCGTTTAAGTCCAGAACCTAATAAATCCTACAGCATGAGGGAATAGCTAGAAGTTTATGCCATCTTGCGTAGAATGCTGAGTAGATTCAGAGAGCTAGGAGATCAGTCAGTGTGATGTAACCTACTCAGTCACGCCTTCCTTACATATTCTGTGGGCTCTTCATTCATCTAATTTTACTTTTTCTCATTTACACTTGCTGTTTCATATAAGTTATTGCGCTTGGAAGGGGAAAAAAGAGAATGTGGCCTATTAACCAGTTTCTTCCTAATTATGCAAATTTAAAGTTTTTAAAAATATATTAATAGATTAAAAAAACCTTTTTAAATTAAATATGTGGATTTTCAATGAAAGTGGTAGAAAAACTGCATTCAAACAAAAAAATAATGATAATTATTCGAGTCTTCTTTCCATATATTCTGTGAGCAGAGTTACAAACTACAGATCATATTGGCAACTTATAATAAGCAATTATAGGCTTGATTAAATTACACAAAAGTAAAAGTTTCTTAATTTTGGCTGTGGCCATGGTGGTGAGAGTGTCACACGAATGGCAAAGAAGGTATTTGGGCAGTGTTGTCACACTGGGACTGTTGTTAGAAGACCTAGTGGTGCTCCAGCCAATATTTTAGTTGAATCTTGAATATTTACTGCAGACATCTGAAATGACTTTAGAATCACTGTCACTACGATAGAGTTTCAACTTGTTATAATACTTAGTGGCACAAATGCATATTTTGATGAAGCTAGCCCCTTCACTTCAGCCAAATTACTCTCTTCTATGTACCAAACAGAGGAGAAAGTAATCACCCATCTCTAAGTGCAGTGTGTGTGTGTGTGTGTGTGAGATGGTTCTGGGAAGCTACATACCAAACTCATAGCAGTAGTTATCTCTGGGGAAATGGAGAAAGGAAGGGTCTAGGGTTGGGTAGCAAAGATTTCAACCTTATTGGAAATAATTCATTTTATAAAGAAAAGTTACTCATGAATATATTTAATTGCTGAATTAAAATTCTCAAGATTAGAACTAGTATTCAGTCAAAACTGAAGTTATGGCTTTCCCAGAGACTTAAGCTGGTGACTCTCCAGAATCTCCTCTATGAAATCATAAAATAATATGTTACCAGGTGCATGGGTATGCGAGGCATGTGGTCAATAAATACACATCATCAGAAGCATTTCATAACATGCTATTAGTCATACTATTTCCAGGTTTAGTATTAGCAGTATCTTAATTCTTCCCACCATAATGAGATCTCTTTCCCAAGCTCAAGGTGGAGATGGTGAAGGTCACCGGCTCCTCCTATCAGGAGAGCTCCGGACCCGGGACCTCTTTCAGGGAAGGGAATCCGGCCAAGAAGGGAGGGGCCTCTTAAGGCACAGCCTATCTGATAAAACAATTACTTAAAAAAAGTTCTAGACAAAATAAATCATGTCAGAAAATGTTCTTAAAACAAAAGACCAAAACAAAACTGAAAACAAAAAAAACAACTCGGTACCACCAGGTGTCACTATAACCTAAAGCGCCGCGGGTAGTTTCTCTTCATTCGCGAAGTAATGGACGTGACAAGCCAACAAACAACATCTCACAAGGCTTTCCACGTCTATATATTATAGTTGCTGCTGCTACTGCTAAGTCGCTTCAGTCGTGTCCGACTCTGTGCGACCCCATTAGACGGCAGCCCACCAGGCTCCGCCGTCCCTGGGATTCTCCAGGCAAGAACACTGGAGTGGGTTGCCATTTCCTCCTCCAATGCATGAAAGTGAAAAGTGAAAGTGAAGTCGCTCAGTCGTGTCTGACTCTTAGCGACCCCATGGACTGCAGCCTACCAGGCTCCTCCGTCCATGGGATTTTCCAGGCAAGAGGGCTGGAGTGGGGTGCCATCGCCTTCTCCAATTATCATAACTACTAAACTACAGTTGCTGAACTCTACATGTATCACTGCAAGCTTCAACTTTTAAAAAATTATAAATAGCGACAATGAATGCTAAATGATTTAAAATACGTAAGTAAGTGGACCTTTGGAGGTCAAGGATTTAGTATTTTTAGTTTTGCCTTCTGAGAGGCAAGCGGAAGTCATGGCTATGCTGATCTGTCATTTGAGACAGATTTATTCAGGGAGCAAGTAAGTCCAGCCTACTGCCTAGCACTTTTCTTATTCTCTACTTGATATGGGGTATGACTCTCAAAGTAGTAAAGAATAACAGTTGGAAATTCTCGGAGCTAATAAAATTAAGATGATGAATTATAATTTCAGTTTAGAGACATAATTTATTTTAAAGACTACTCATGGTTTTAAACATCACTTTTTTATACTTTTCATCACTTCTTAAGACATATGACCACTTAAAACAAAACTTATTACACTGTATTTTGGGTTTTAAAGTACAGGCATTTCATTTCATTGTACTTATTATATTGTGCTTAGCAGATATTGCCTTTTTTTTTTTTTTTTAACAAATTGAAGCTTTGTGGAGTCCTCTGTGGAGCAAGTCTCTTAATGTCATTTTTCAACAGTATTTGCCCACTTTTTGTCTCCCTGTTGGGCTTCCCTGGTCCCCTAGAGAAGGGATAGGCTACAAATTTCAGTAATCTTGTGGGTCCCTGGTGGCTCAGATGGTAAAAAATCTGCCTGTAATGCGGGAGACCTGGGCTCTATCCCTGGGTTGGGAAGATCTCCTGGAGAAGGCATGGCAACCCACTCCAGTACTCTTGCCTGGATAATCCCCATGGACACAGGAGCCTGGTGGGCTGCAGTCCATGGGGTCACAAAGAGTCAGACACAACCGAGCTACTAAGCACATTATTGTCTCCCTGTCACATTTTAGCCAGAGAAGGAAATGGCACCCTACTCCAGTACTCTTGCCTGGAAAATCCCATGGATGGTGGAGCCTGGTAGGCTGTAGTCCACGGGGTCAGGAAGAGTCGGACATGACTGAGCGACTTCCCTTTCACTTTTCACTTTCATGCATTGGAGAAGGAAATGGCAACCCACTCCAGTGTTCTTTCCTGGAGAATCCCAGGGACGGCGGAGCCGGGTGGGCTGCTGTCTATGGGGTTGCACAGAGTCGGATACAACTGAAGCAACTTAGAAGCAGCAGCAGCACATTTTAGCCATTTCTCAATGTTCCAAATTTTATTATTATTATTATATTTGTTATGGTGATCTGTGATTAGGGATCTTTGACGTTATGATTGAAAAAGATTACAATTCACTGAAGACTCAGAAGATGGTTATCACTTTTCAGCAATAAGATATTTTAAAATTAAGGTATGCACATTATTTTTAGACATAATGCTGTTGCACATTTCATATACTACAGTACAGTGTAAATATAACTTTTATATAAACACTGAGAAACTAAAATATTCATATAACTTGCTTTATTGTGATATTTACTTTATTGCAGTGCTCTGGAACAAAAGCCGCATGCAATATCTCCAAGGTATGTCTGTTTATAGATGTTAATATGTATGTTGCAATAGTAGCACCAAGGATGGAGGGGAGGTAAATGGGACTATAGAGTTGCAAGATATCTATATCTATATCTTTATCTCTATACCTAATCTCCATATATATATATGTATATATATATTTGTCTCCAAAGTTAATTTGATAATAATTTAAGTTGATTGTGATAAAGAAGTGTATTATAATCCCTATAGTAATCATTAGAAGAATAATGCAAAGGAATATAGCTATAACAAACCAACAGAATTAAAATATACTATACTATGAAATATCTAACACAAAGAAGGCAGAAAAAGAAGATGAAATGCAAGAGACAAATAGCAAACAACAAAGGGCAGATCTAAATTTGACTATAACACTAATTACATTAAATGTAAATGCACCAAACACTAATCAAAAGGCTGATGTTTTGGGGCCAATCTATATAAAAAAGCTTCATTAGAAAAGACCCTGAAGCTGGGAAAGATTGACAGCCTTAGGTAAAGGGGACGACAGAGGATAAGATGGCTGGATGGCATCACCAACTCAATGGACATGAGTTTGAGCCAGCTCTGGGAGATGGTGAAGGACAGGGAAGCCTGGTGTGATGCAGTCCATGGGGTCGCAAAGCGTTGGACATGACTGAGTGACTGAACAGCAACAACAGTTTCAAAAAGTTAGACTCAACTATATGCTATCTGCAAGAGATACTCTTTAAACATAAAAATACGAGTATCTTGAAAGCAACAGGTTGGAAAAGATATGCAATATGAATAAGTAACGGCTTCCCAGGTGGCATAATGGTAAAGAATCTGCCTGCCATTGCAGGAAATGCAGGTTCAATCACTGGGTCAGGAAGAACCCCTGGAGGAGGAAATGGCAGCCTCTTCCAGTATCCTTGCCAGGAAAATCCCATGGACAGAGGAGCCTGGCAGGCAGCTGTCTATGGGCTTGCAAAGTCAGACATGACTTAATGACTGAGCATGCATGCATGCATAAGTAAACTTCACTGGCTATATTAGGGTCAGACAAAAATATTTAGAATTTAAGACAAGAATTATTACTCAAGTCAAAGACATTTCATAACGATAAAAGAATCAATACAGCAGGGACTTGTACCATTGTAAACATATATGTATCTCATAATAGAACTGAAAAATACATGAACCAAATCAAACTTCAAAGAAGAAAAGACAATTACAAATACAGTCAAGTTGATGACTTAAATATGCTTCCTTCAGTAACAGGACTAGTAGACAGAAAAATCAGTAATGGCAGAGTTGTACAATAGTATGAACCAAGTTGGTTTAATTCATGTTTATATATTTTACACTTCACAAAACAACAGCAGCACTCACATTCTTTTCAAGCACAGACAGAATATCAATCAAAATACACTCTATGTTAAACCATAGAACCAGTTGCAATATAGTTAAAAGGACTGACTTTATATAGAACATATTCTCTGACTGCAAATAAATTAAAGATAGTAACCAAGATAACTATAAACCTCTAAAAATTGTACATTAAACAATATATATGTAAATAACCCACAAGTCATAAAAGAAGTGATAAGGGAAGCAAGAAAGTATTTTGAACTGAATTAAAATGAAAACACAACATCAAAATTTGTGGGGTGCAGCAAAGACATGCTTAGAAGGAAATTACAGCTTTATATGCTCATATTTAAAAAGAAGAAAAGTCATTACTCTTAAACGAGCTTCCAAATTTCATAAGTCTAGTTCTTTTATATTCTGCTAGATGATGATGTTGAAGAAGTTACCACCGGTTTTCAAATGTATTATGGTCGGGTATATATTTCATTTACTTTTGTGAATAAGGGAGATGCGTAGTAAAGAAGTATGTACTAAGTGCCTATCAAGTAACAAATAGTGCACTTAAATGAAACACTTTTTTTCTTTTGAGATTCAGTGAGGTTTTCCAGAGTCACAGAGCTAGTGAGTGATGTGACTTGGGTGAAGTTCAGATTTGAGTCTGCCTGACTTGAGAGCTCACACTCCCATTAGACAGCACGATGCCTGAGTTCTTGATGGCTGTTCAACCTGTGGTCCACTGTGAATCCTGTGTTTCCTCTTGCTTAAGCTTTAATCTGCTCAGTTTATCTTCCATTATGATACACTGTTTGTTATTAAGTAGAGTTTCCTACAATTTATCCATTGTCAATTTATGGAAGATAGAGCAACTGCCTATCTTTGCCATTGTGTTGCCTTTTAGGTTATAAGGTCATGTGGGCAGCATTCACGTTTACTTCATTATACTCCTCCAGGTCTGAAGTGCCTGCACTGCATGAGCATGACAACATGCTTTTATCACTTATATTTGCTTTAGGAAACACATCTGGTACAACATGTTTCCAGGTGTAAAGACATCAGTTACTGTTAACAGTGACTGCTATAAATTCCCGAACAGTTAAAAAAAGAAAATACATTTATTAAAAATTAATTTCACTAAATTACCCGAATAAACCATGTCTTAATATGGTTCTGAGTTAACATAACTGATCAGACTTTAATAATGATAACTAACATGTTTGGATGCTTCCCATGTTCCAAGCCCTGTGCTAAGTGATAAGTACCTTATTGCTGTAAATAACCCAGATGGATGAGGAAAAAGGCTTAAACTTGCTCAGAAGTACACAGGAGTTTAGATCTATCCTCAGATTTACTTCTCTCAGCATGTTTATAAATATTCACATCCTAAACAAAGAAAGTATGAAAGAATGGAAGTACATTCTTGTTCTTAAAGCATTACATGAATATCCATTGATATTAGAAAAGCACCAGAAACTCAGATGTATCTGGAGACTTTATAGTCTCTTACAATTGCGTGTCGTGCTAAATGACATTTAAAGTTAATTATCTCAGGCTCATGCAATGTCTTTATCATTCCTTGCCTACTGGTATTTCAATGTTCAATAATGAAATTATTGATGAGCATATAACTCCCCAAAGAATAAGTTAAATAATAAAATATAGAGGTCACTATATTTTATAATCAAGAAATTCAAGTAAATTAATTTTCTGAGTTAGCATTTTGCAGCTACTAAATTAGCAACATTAAAACATATACACAGAGCTTCCCTGGTGACTCAGTGGTAAGGAATCTTCCTGACAATGCAGGAGACCCAGGTTTGATCCCTGGGTCAGAAAGATTCCCCTGGAGAAGGATATAGCAACCCACTCCAGTATTCTTGCCTGGAGAATCCTGTGGACAGAGGAGCCTGGTGGGCTACGGTCCATGGAGTCACAAGGAGTTGGACACTGAGCATGCATGCATGCATGCAAACATGTACACAGTATAGGCACAGCTGCAGCAGATCTGTTATACCCCTATGTAGCTAAAACTCAGCTTTTTTCCTGGTGCTATTGCTTAAAGGAATTTATTATGAGAAAGTGGTAACACCAAAAACTGTATGAGAATATTAGTTGTCAAAATGAAAACAATTCAAACAGTAATTTGGTACATTACCATATCAATATAATGTAATCATTTAAGTGACTGAGTAAAAATTTAAGTATAATATAATATTGTTTAAATAGTCATGTGATTTTCATCTGCATAAAATGAACAGGCACTACGAGGTAATAACTAAAGGCAAAACCTAAAATATTTGGGTGTGAATAGTAGGATTAGGAATCATCTTTCTTTGAGGACATTTTGGTTCCTGTTTGCTCGATGCTTCAACAATATTTAAGAAGACAAAAAGGATACAAGAGTACTTTTGCATTCCCTGAGTCATACGGCAATTTCCTATTGGCGATCTATTTTTCATATGGTAAATTTCCATGTTACTTTCTCCATACATCCAACCTCGAGGGGTGGAATGGCAAGGAAGGTGGGAGGGACATTCAGGAGAGAGGGGACATATGTGTATCTATGGCTGATTCATGTTGATGCTTGGCAGAAATTAACAATTCTGTAAAGCAATTATCTTTCAATTAAGAAGATTAATAAAAATAAAAATACAGCTAAATTTTAGCTATATTTTCTTCAACTAGAGATCACTTCAAGAAAATTAGAGATACCAAGGGAACATTTCATGCAAAGATGGGCATAATAAAGGACAGAAATGGTATGGACAGAAGATATTAAGAAGAGGTAGCAAGATTACACAGAACTATACAAAAATGGTCTTCATGACCCAGATAACCATGATGGTGTGATTACTCACCTAGAGCCAGACATCCTGGAATGTGAAGTCAAATGGGCCTTAGGAAACATCAGTAACAACATAGCTAGCGGAGGTGATAGAATTCCAGCTGAGCCATTGCAAAGCCTAAAAGATGATGCTGTTAAAGTGCTGCACCCAATATGCCAACAAATTTGGAAAACTCAGCAGTGGCCACAGGCCTGGAAAAGGTCAGTTTTCATTACAATCCTAAAGAAGGGCAATTCCAAAAATGTTCATACTACCGCACAATTGCACTCATTTCACATGCTAGTAATGTTCAAAATTCTCCAAGCCAGGCTTCAACAGTACGTGAAGCTTCAGATGTTCAAGCTGGATTTAGAAAAGGCAGAGGAACCACAGATCAAACTGCCAACATCTGTTGGATCATAGAAAAAGCAAGAAAATTCCAGAACATCTACTTCTGTTTTATTGATTTTGCCAAAGCCTTTGATTGTGTAGATCACAACAAAATGTGGGAAATTCTGAAAGAGATGGGAATATCAGACCACCTCACCTGCCTCCTGAGAAATCTGTATGCAGGTCAAGAAGCAACAATTAGAACTGGACGTGGTACAACAGACTCGTTCCAAATTGGGAAAGGAGTACATCAAGGCTGTATATTGTCACCCTACTTATTTAACTTATATGCAGAGTACATCATGTGAAATGCTGGACTGGATGAAGCACAAAGTGAAATCAAGCACAAGCTAGAATCAAGATTGAAAGGAGAAATATCGATAACCTCAGATATTAAGAGGACACCATCCTTATGGCAGAAAGTGAAGAGGAAACAAAGAGCCTCTTGATGAAAGTGAAAGAGGAGAGTGAAATAGCTGGCGTAAAACTCCACATTCAAAAACCTTAAGTTCATGGCATTCTGTCCCATCACTTCATGGCAAATAGATGGAGAAACAATGGAAACAGTGATGGATTTTATTTTCTTGGGCTTCAAAATCACTGCAGATGGTGACTGCAACCATGAAATTAAAAGACTCTTGCTGCTTGGAAGAAAAGCTATGACCAACCTAGACAGTGTATTTATTAAAAAGCAGAGACATTACTTTGTCAACAAACGTCTGTCTAGTCAAGGCTATGGTTTTTCCAGTGGTCATGTATGGATGTGAGAGTTGGACTGTGAAGAAAGCTGAGTGCCGAAGAATTGACGCTTTTGAACTGTGGTGTTGGAGAAGACTCTTGAGAGTCCCTTGGACTGCAAGGAAATGCAACCAGTTCATCCTAAAGGAGATCAGTCCTGGGTGTTCATTGGAAGGACTGATGCTGAAGCTGAAACTCCAGTACTTTGGCCACCTGATGTGAAGAACTGACTCACTGGAAAAGGCCCCAGTCCTGGGAAGGATTAAAGGCAGGAGGAAAAGGGGATGACAGAGGATGAGATGTTTGTATGGCATCACTGACTTGATGGACATGAGTTTGAGCAAGCTCCAGGATTTGGGGATGGACAGGGAAGCCTGGTGTTTTGCAGTCCATGGGGTCACAAAGAGTAGGACATGAATGAGTGACTGGACTGATATTTTTAAATAACCAAAGTATAAAATAAGCTGCATATATTATAAAGAAGTAAAAAAAAAAAAAGGAAAAGAAAAAGTACCTTTGCCTTACAATGGTCAAACTTAAATAAATAATGTAATGCTCTTTTTAGGTTGCTGATTATATTCCGTATAATCTGAAGAGGGAACACCTTATATTTTGAGAAAACTTTTGAAAATTATTTCTTTTCAGCAGCACTGAGGGTGGTATCCTTGTGCAATTTTTTGCTGCTATTGTACATTAACATGACATAATTATTTTTTTTGATAAAAAACAGAAACCAATAGAATTGGGCAAAAAGGAAAATGTATAGTAATTTTTAAGGCAAATTAGTTAAGATATTTTTGGGCTTTGTTCTATTTAGTACTTAATCTTTATGTCTTTCTAATTGTATTTATGCACATGGACTAAATTTATCACAGCTATTTTTTCCATTATATTAAAATATATACCTTGAGAAAAACCACAATTCTAAAAGACACGTGTATCCCAATGTTAATTGGAGCACTATTTACAATAGCCAGGACATGGAAGCAACATAGATGTCCATCGACAGATGAATGGATAAAGAAGATGTAACACAAACACTCCAGTGTTCTTGCCTGTAGAATCCCAAGGACGGCAGAGCCTGGTGGGCTGCCATCTATGGGGTCACACATAGTTGGACACGACTGAAGCGACTTAGCAGCAGCAGCAGTACGAACACAAAGTGGAATCTTACTCAGCTATTAAAAGAACAAATCTGAGTCAGTTCTAGTGACGTGGATTAACCCAGAGCCTGCTTTACAGAGTGGAGTAAGTCAGAAAGATAATGCATACATACGGAATCTAGAAAATGGTACTGATGAACCTGTTTGCAGGGAAGGAGTGGAGGTGCAGATATAGGGAAGGGACTTGTGGACAAAGGTGGGGAGGGAGAGAGTGTAACAAACGGAGGAAGTAGCATCGACATGTGCACACTCTTGTGTGTAAGGTGGATAGCTGGTGAGAAGCTGCTGTATAACACAGGGAGCCCAGCCTGTCGCTCGGTGATGACCCAGAGGGGTAGGGAACTCAGGAAGGAGGGGCTGTGTGTCTAGTTGTGGCGGATTTGAGTTGTTAAGCAGTAAAAACCAACCCAGCATTGTGAAGCAATTTCCCTCCAATTTAAAAAAAAAAAAAAATTGAAAGTATGTTTCAGATAAAAAAAAAAACAAACTTAGGATAAAAAGTCTCACAATAAAAGAATGTTATCTTGTTAACCTTTGCAAACTCAAGCCTCCTCCACTCTCTTCCCCACCAAGAAAATCTTTGAACAAAGATGAAATCCTATTACCTGGAAATTTATATGAGAACTGTACATTTCCTTTCCAACTCAGCTAAAGGCTGAGGAGTTTTCAAGGGAAGCAAGAAAAATTTCAGATGCCCCAAGAGAAATCTGACTTGGCTCCATGTCTACTTGCTTAACCACCAATGCCTGAGTATCTCCAAGAGCCATGTGTGGGGATGAAAGGAGCCTGATTTATAAACTTGAAAGATGAGGCCCTCCCCCATCTGTCCTCTCTCCAAAAGGGAGGAAAATAAAGCAATACAAGGTTAATCTTGAGGAATGAGCGGTCACTGGAGAATTCGGCAAAAGAAATGAAAAGGAAAATGAGTTGGCCATGTCTTCACCCTCCACATTAAAACTCTGTGAAGAAAAACTGGAGCCCTTGATTGAAATGCAACCTTCAGATGAATCGTGGTTGATATTCTGGCCTTATTTACTCTGATAAGCAGGTGCTTGTTATAAAGTTTAATGCACTGCCCTTTATGTTCATTGTGCTTTCTCTATAAAGATATACCAATAAATATTTATAAGATTAATTTTTCTCTATTTGGAAGCATTTTAAGGAATTGCCCAAAGAAACGGGGTCAGCAGATCTGGGTATGGATCTTGGTTCCGTGTGCCACTTGTATGACCCTGGGCAAGCTCTGAACTTCAACACACTAAGCTTTAAAGCAGAGATGATGATCACAGCAGACCCCTCACTAAGATAAACCTTAAGGTTCGGAATGGTCAAAACAGGCACCTAGTTAAAAAACAACAACAAAAACTGAAGGATTTATTATGTGACAGGCACTGTTCTAAACCATAGGGGTGAATCAATGAGTCCCTGATCTCAGGGTATGCACAAAGAGACAAAGAAAAACAATCAAGAAATTAGCACATAATTCAACAGTTCTGATAAATGCTTCAAGGGAATGCATAGCAGCTTAGGTGATCAGGTGGGCGGGATAACTATTTTAGGCAGAAGTGAAAGAGGAGAGTGAAAAAGTTGGCTTAAAGCTGAACATTCAGAAAACTAAGATTATGGCATCTGGTCCCATCACTTCATGGGAAATAGATGGGGAAACAGTGGAAACAGTGTCAGACTTTATTTTTGGGGTGCTCCAAAATCACTGCAGATGGTGATTGCAGCCATGAAATTAAAAGACTCTTACTCCTTGGAAGAGAAGAAAGTTATGACCAACCTAGATAGCATATTCAAAAGCAGAGACATTACTCTTCAACAAAGGTCCATCTAGTCAAGGCTATGGTTTTTCCAGTGGTCATGTATGGATGTGAAAGTTGGACTGTGAAGAAAGCTGAGCGCTGAAGAATTGATGCTTTTGAACTGTGGTTTTGGAGAAGACTCTTGAGAGTCCCTTGGATGCAAGGAGATGCAACCAGTCCATCCTAAAGGAGATCAGTCCTGGGTGTTCACTGGAAGGACTGATGCTAAAGTTGAAACTCCAATACTTTGGCCACCTCATGCGAAGAGTTGACTCATTGGAAAAGACTGATGCTGGGAGGGATTGGGGGCAGAAGAAAGGGACGACAGAGGATGAGATGGCTGGATGGCATCACTGACGCGATGGACACGAGTTTGAGTGAACTCCGGGAGTTGGTGATGGAAAGCGAGGCCTGCGGTGCTGCGATTCATGAGGTCGCAAAGAGCTGGACACAACTGAGCGACTGAACTGAACTGGGGCTCAGGTACGGCCTTTCTTATGAAAGTGACATTTGACCAGCAAAATGAGTAAAGCAAGAGAATAAGTCCCATGTAACCCGGCTGCCACATATCTGCCTAATTTCATTTAGGCAAGTTTCTACATCTACGTGTGACACACATTTGTACAGGAAGCTGCTGTACAGACAATCAGGGGATTGAAAGAAGCCTGAGAAGTCAGGAGACCAGCAGGAAAATGTATAAAGAGGAAAGAAAACAGTGATAGTGAGAAAAGGAAATATTTATTTTCCTTTGGCCAACTGGGAAGGTCTCATAGCTTCTGAGTTTGATTACAAACAATAGGACCCCAGGTGGAAGGCACGCTGAGCACCTGGGTGGGCTCCTGTAGGGACCGAGCTCCAGAGGACAGATGAAAAGTGTAAGTTGCTGAGTCGTATCCAACTCATTGTGACCCTCTAACTGTAGCCCACCAGGCTGTTCTGTCCATGAGAGTCTCCAGGCAAAAGTACTTAAGTGGGTAGCCATGCCCTCCTCCAGGGGATCTTCCTGACCCAGGGATAGAACCCGAATATTGTGCATTGCAGATGGACTCTTTGCCATCTGAACCATTGGGGAAGCCTAGAAGGGGGATGGATATTACTTTTATTTGCAGCCTTGTAACTAAACTTTACACCCAGGGTCAAGCTACCCTGGAAAAGGAGAAAAGGAACTGAGTTACTGCTAATCAGGCTGATCATCTTCTGTTTCTCCACCTGCAGTCCTTTTGGGATCGTGCCTGGGGTATGATTAACTTTGAAGTCTGTATAAGAGTCAGCCCAGGTGTAGCACACACCTAAACAAAGGAGGATTTTCAGAAAATGGTGATTCCAAGCCCTCGGGACAAACAGTGGGAGAGATGGGTATTGCCTAAGTAATTCTCTGAAAGCTCTCGGAAGAACATTAGGCTTAGGCAACGTAGTACAAAATCAATTCATTGTTCTGCTAGGTGCTTTCCCCCCCCTGTGGCAATAGAGTCAAAATCCTTATGTGGCAGTTCTAAGTTCAAAGACACTGACTTCAGATGACAGTGCCATTTGTACAGTATCTTAACCAGTGTGTGTGAAAGCTATCGCTTGCATGCACTTGAATTACCAGCATGAAAAATCTACTAATCCCAAATGTTTTAGAAAGCAATCTGCTGCACATTTCAGCTTCTGAGGCATTATGTGTTACATGGTTCAACTAGTTTCCCAATCTCTCTAGATTTTTTTTTTCCCCACAATATTATTAACTTGAAAAGCTTCCACATGTGCACATGCTGCTGCCTAGCTCTGGTCTGTCAACCACTGACCACAGCTCCTCTGCCCACCCTTCAGTGCCTCTGAGGGCAACCGGGCAGGAATGGCCATTTGTGGGGAGACAGGACGACATCTGGCTTGTTCACAGCTGTATCCTAAACTCTTAGCACAGGCTTCCATTCAGAGCAACTACTTAATAAATATTGACTATATGAATAAAATGATGTCTGGGATCCTGTGTCTTAGATACAGTTTATCTTTCATCTTCTCTGAGAAGGATCTAAGGGAGAAGACAGGCATGTATTGATGTGATACGGGTGTTCATTTTTACTTTCTCCCTTTCTGATAGGCTTACTGGACTGTAGACAGGCAAAGTCTACTTGGCCAAGTCTCTCAAGATGTCCTTGCGGAGAAACAGAGTCTGGATCCTCATGCAGTCAACAAGAGTCATGACTGTTGAACAGCTGTGCCCAGAGGGTTCAATGATCAGCCAATAATCAAGCTGGAGTCGAGGGTTGAGAGCCAGGCCTCAGGGCTCTGCTTTATTGATTCATTTTCTAGGCAATGATTTTTTAAAATCTTTATCAGTAAGTTCAACTAACCTTGAGAACAAAGACTTTCTCAATTTGACATAAAATTCTAGAAGCCAATAGCTATGCTGGATAACTGAATCAGGATCCAAAAGGACTCAGATTAATGCAATGGGCCAAATCTAACTTAACAATTTGGTAGTATTTCTAAGAAATTTCCTCTGGGGGAAATGTGGCATCCTGCAGCTCTTGTGAAGTCTTAGGGATACATATATCTATTTAAATTCAGATAGTAGGCTGAACAAGTACCAATGACGGCAAAAGAGCAATTCAAATGAAAAAGGAAGGAGTTTTAATTCACCTTAAGCCCAACCTGAATAAAACTGATGACTGCCAAGAAAAGCGAATGTGATTTTAGTCAGTGTTAAGAGAACTGTGCTATCTTTAGAAACCAACAAAGTATTCATGGAGCTTCTATTCACATTGTTTTAGTGCTGTGTGGAATAGAGAAGTATCAGGCATAAAATACCCGCTTTTATGGTGCATTCTCGTCTGAGGAAGTTTAGCAATCAGAAGACAATGTAAGATAGGGGATTTGACAGCCTATCAAGGAAATGATCCCTCAAACCTTCCAAACACCCAAAACTAAAAGTGAAAACAGAACAACTGGAGGCTTAATGGGACTCAGCAGGCATAATCCATTGATGCTTAGAACCATTGCCCCAAATCATCAGAACCTGCCTCTGTAGTGATCCAATCATAGCAACACACCTTAGAAATTGTCTTTTTTGTTTAGTTTAGTTTTCAATGAGATGTGATTCACTTATCTGGAAAACTCAGTTATGAGGATCAGGCCACTCCTGAAGGGGATCAAATAAATCAGATACCACCATATATAGTTAGAAGCTGAAGTAGAGCGGTCAATCCATGATGCTCGAGAGAGGAGGGGAACACACATGAGAAATCAGGGAAACAGAGAATCCCGCCCCAAACTCTCTATGAGCCAGGCCAGCTCTGAGGACTCTGAGGTCAAGGCCTAACCAAAGACTGGGGAGTACTCATAGGAGGAGGGGGGAAACAGCTGCTTTTAGAAGAGTCAAGCGTGCAATTGACCAAAATACCCCGAGCGGCACATAGTGTCACGTTGCTTTCTACAGCGATGGCACACCACACACGCAGGAGGTCCCGGCTCACAGTATTCTCCCTCCTTGGTGCCTACATGTGAACTTTTCATTTAAGGCTGGAGAAAGTCACGCCAACAGGTAGATACCGGCTTCTCCAAGCATATGGCCTCTGCCCTCCGCTGGCCTTGGAGCTGCCCGGGGTCAGCTTTCTCTGTGCTGGCAGCAGCTTTTCCAGACATCCCCACTCCCCTATCTCCATTCCTCTCAGGCGTGCCCTACCGGCCCCGCCTCATGAAGTACCTGCTGCCCCCGCGTGACGGCATCTCCCAGCTCACAGTTGTCCCGACGGCTGCCTGTCCGTCTTTGTCCACAGAGACCCCTCTCCTGCTCCAGGCTTGTTCCTTCATCCCTTTGCAGCGCTGATGCTGTGGACCGCCCTCCCGGAACTCTCTGTTCCTGACACCTCCTGGCCCTTTCCAGCATTTCCCTCTGCTCATTAACTGCCCACCCCTCGATTCTGTCCATGGTCCTGCTCTCACATTTCCTTAGCCACCTGATCCACCGGCTACCCTTTCTGAGCAGGCTCTGTTCTCCACCTCTCCATCCTCTGCACAACCTCTTTATCTTTCTGGTATGTCTGCTCCACTGGTCCACTTGCCCAGGTCTGTTTGTCTTTCAGTATGTTCACAATTTTTGGAACTGATTCTTGGTCCTTGTGCATGCTAAGTTGGTACAGTCGTGTCTGACTCTTTGTGACCCTAGGGAGTAGCCCGCTCGGCTCCCCTGTCCATGGGAGTCTCCAGGAAAGAATACTGAAATGGGTTGCCATGGCCTCCTCCAGGGGATCTTCCCACCCCAGGGATAGAACCCGCATCTCTTCTGTCTCCTGCATTGGCAGGCGGGTTCTTTACTGCGAGCGCCACCTGGGAAGCCCTGTTTCCTGCCCCTTACCCTAAGCTAAATAGACCTCTGTGTGCACCTTCTCCTGAAACTCCCAGTGGACCTTTTACCCTAGGTCCACTCCTGCAATCACTGCTTTCTGTGTTTTCTCTTCTTTTAAATAGCCAAATATTTGAAACAAGAGACTGCATTGTTCTTTTCCACATCTCTGCGTGGGAAGTGCTCAAAAATCACCTATTGAGTGGATAAACTTTATGTGTGCAAAATATGATGCCAATAATGAGGTCCTTGACTCAGAAGCTACCCAAGTGTTGTCTGGATGACCAATTTTGGGGGCTGCCACTGTAGGGATGAGGAAGAATCTGTGATGTTACAATGATTTTGCACCAAGCAAATATTCTTCAAATTCCCTTTTTTTTGAAGACTAGAAATTAACAAAGTTTAGACTGTAAAACAAGTTAAAAAATACATTTGTGGTATTATTTTGCCCTTATTTTTCTCAGCAGACATAAGCACTTCTGTGTAACTATTGCTCTGTGTTACAGTGGCAAGGGTCATCGGCTGTTGAAGACTTAGACCATCCTTGTATCCTAGACTTGTACACCTAGTAGGTCTTGTCCCTCAGCAAATGGTCTCTAGCTTTCTACTGTGACTGCTAATCAACCACTGGAGCCCATCTGACATGTGTGCTAAATCTAGGAAACTTGGGTCATCAGCAGCTCCCCTGGAGCCCTCATGTAGTTAGAAGCAAACAGGGAATGATGACAAGAACATCTTTTCCTCTACTTTGTGCAATTTTTATTTTTAACATAAAGCTCTTTGTGTTAAGGCTTTAAAAAGTACCAGGTCTTATGGCGAGTGTGTGAAAGAAAATCACTTCATAGTTTCTGGCATGACTGGAGACATTCAAAGAGCTCTGGATGTTGAATGAAATCACAGTTTTAAACCTTCCTGAGAGACAGTTATTTCCTCACTAATTCCCCTTAAGCAAAATGTTTAGGATTAGTATGAAGTTAAGAGTCTACAGCTTTTTCTTCTGAGGATTACCTTTCATGGAAATGATCAAATGGAAAAATAATTATTCCACAAAGTCCAATAAAAGAGACAAATCCTCCCAGCAAATCCAGAGATAACGTTACCCTTAAATACCCTCCACTTATTGGGGGGAAGGAAAAAAAAACTTCCTTAGATCCATTCAAATATAAAAACATTCTTTACTACATTGAATTTTATAAAATCCCATTGTTAAATACTTCCTCTCAGGCTCCTGCCAATGGGAGGATTACGGCTGAAACAGACAAGGAATCTGTGACCTCCTCCTCCTCCCCTGATGAACATCAGGGTTCCACTCTGGCACACGTACAGATCTATTTTCTACAAAGGATGCAGCTTTTCAGAGATGTGAAGGGTCTGGAATGAGAACACTGGCCCTCATCAACCCACTTCCTCTATTGGAAGGGAGTCTCCCAAATAGTCCTCAAAAGGAAATGCTGGGATGAAGTCACCCACGTTTAGTCAAGTAACAGTAGCCTGGTGATGGGCTCGTTTCAGAAGGGACCCAAGGCTCAGCGGTGAGACCCAGAGTTCACTGGGCCTTTTCATAATGCAATTTTAGATAAATATTTACACAGATGCACACACGTATTTATTTGTTCTGCTTCAGTGGGACCCATCCAAGTGCTGGTTTTAAAATATAAACAGTGGGAAACTGCTGTAGTAATGACTAGCAAAAGACAGCAATTATTTGCAAGAGTTGAAAACAGTTCATCTAATAAAAAGTGGGAATGCTGTGTGGGAGAAAGAGGAGTGAAATTCTCTAGCAAGTGAGGCCCACTGGAATTTAATAATTCACTTTGGCAATCATATTTGTTTAGTCAGCAGGCCAGAGTTCTTGCTGGGCTGCACAATGCCAGGGATGATCTTCATGTAAAACACCCAGCATGTTAAGAGAGCAACTGTTTCTAGCCAAGCTGCATAAATACACTCAGGGCAGCTCTTCTGGATATATACAAATGATTACATATCTCTGAGCATGTATGTAAATCCAGAAAGGATTCTCGTTAGTCAGAGATTAATTTGGCTGAGATGGTATCAGTTTATTTGAAAGTGGGTTATGAAGCACTATTTCAGAAGTGGCTTCTATGTCAGCAGACAGCCATGCTCCAGTTATACACTAAAATAGTCTCCAGGCTATATTTTTAACATCTCCTTAGTAATATAAACAGAGACTAGGACAAGAAAAACTCTCTTTTTGTGAAATAATGTTTGGACACTTCAAGAATATTCTCCTCAGCACCGTTCATTGACATTAACTTTCTTTTTCAAAGCTGAAGAGGTGCAGAAGTTGAGAGGGTACAGAGTATGCATATATTGCTATTGTATTAAAAATAGATAGGTATAGCTGATGACCAGAATAGTATAATAGGGGCTTCCCTGGTGGCTTAGAGGTAAAGAATCTGCATGAAATGTGGGTTTCATCCCTGGGTGGGGAAGATCCCGTGGAGAAGGAAATGGCAACCCACTCTGGTATTCTTGCCTGGAAAAATTCATGAGGTTGAAAAGAGTCAGATATGACTGAGCACAGAGAGTCAGACACAACTTGGCACGCACGCACCCACAGTATAATTAGATTAGTGCAACTCCTATTATGTTAACAGCTCAGATTTATAAATAACGACTGGCCACCTATGGAAGGTCCATAAAGGAGGAGGGAATGCAAAGAAATGGAAGGTTTAAAAATCCGTGGCTGCCCATACGTCTGCGTTCATCTACTAGCACTTCTAGCACGATTGGCATTGACTTCCTGTGCTTACTCAAGGGCTTTCCTATGTTTGACTCTTAAACATCATTTAGGTATTATTATTTTTTTTTTCCCCCCCAAACCTCACAGCTTGTGGGATTTTCCTTCCTACACCAGGGATTGAACCTAACTGCCCTTGGCAGTGAGAGCCCAGACAACTAACCATTGGATCACTAGGTAATTCCCTTAAACACCACTTAGTTGGTTAACACTTTACCAGGATGAACTCTGTATTAAGTATCTTGGTAACCCAGAAACCACAGACCTGGTCAAGGGCCCCACCTGGAAGATGGGAAAGTTAGTGTCTGGGTATAATTTGATGGATGGGCTTCCCTTGCAGCTCAGCTGGTAAAGAATCCGCCCACAATGTGGGAGAGCTGGGTTCCATCTCTGGATGGGAAGATCTCCTGGAGAAGGGAAAGGCTACCCACTCCTGTATTCTGGCCTGGAGAATTCCATGGACTGTACAGTCCATGGGGTCACAAAGAGTAGGACAGGCCTGAGTGATTTTCATTTTCATAACTTGATGGATAATGGTGGTGGTGGTTTAGTCGCTAAATCATGTCTGACTCTTGTGACCCCTTAGACTGTAGCCTGCCGGGCTCCTCTGTCCTTGGGGATTCTCCAGGCCAGAATACTGGAGTGGATAGCCTTTGTCTTCTCCAGGGGATCTTCCTGACCCAGGAATTGAACCCAGGTCTCCTGCATTGCAGGAGATTCTTTACTGACTGAGCTACAAGGGAAGCCCTGATGGATAATATTTTTTCTTTAATTAAAAAAAAAACAAACCCTTTTTAAAAGAAAAGATGACTATTTCCCATCTAAGATCCTCACAGTCCTTGCTGAAGAAGTCAGCTGTGATACAGAAAAATACCATCTTCTGTGGCTCCTTCTGCCCAAACAGCCTCTCCCTTCTGCAGCCAGCCTGACCCAGACCTCTGCATCTCCCTCCTGGAGGAAGAGCAGCTCAGGCGACAGGGCCATCCAAGCGTCCCGGGTGAAGTGGACACCAAGTCCCGTGGACAACGTTGCCGAGGGCCTCATGGAACAGAATGTGTAATTCCACTTAACAGCTGCGGAAGCTCATTAACTACACCGGCCCGAATGATTCTTCCCAACCACAAAATGAGAAACGGCGGCCTATTTACAGATGCAGTGGGAGCCGGCCTTATTTTCTAGCTTTCAAGGGAAACAAAACATTTCTGCATAATAACTTCATCCTATAATTCAACGCTATTTAAAAGCGAAGCTTGCCATGAACAGCAGAGAGAGATCCTTGCTCTCCCGTTTTAAGCCCCGTTGCAGGGCTACTGATGGCAGGGCCCCCGGTGCCTGGAACCCAGGGAGGCGAGGCGAGGCACAGCCCCGCATCCTCCTGACTCAGACTACCTCCCCAAACACAGGCCACACTCCTTGTCCTCGGCTTCCGGAAAAGTAGAGCTCAGGTGACTTTCGCAATCCTCCCAACTTCAACTAGCTGTTCTTTCTTAGGCGATGGTCAGCACTTTTTAATCTGACGTTAGGGGCCTGCGGCTTCCCGAGTGACCTTGAACAGGTCACCGAGCTCTGCAGTGCCTTCACCTGTAAGTTTATGACAGCACAGACCTCGCGGGCTCCTGCCAGGATTAAAGCGTGAGTCAGTAAAAGCACCTAGAACAGCGCCTGCCGCAGGGCACACAATAAACAAATGCCAGCCAGCAGGTCATTGTTACTGAGGCTATTCAGGGCAACACACACCACTACTGTTTATTTTACTTGTATGTTACCAACTCCACCTGAGTAAACATTGTTGGAGGGCACGTATCAGCACCCAGAAGGAGGAGCAGGTTACACGCCAGCGTCCTTTCTCCTCTCCCACTTCTGGGGCCCCGCCCAGACACACAGGTGGAGATGAGATGCTGTTGTGGCCCCACCTGGCAAACACAAGTAGAGACTGGTTGCTGCTGCACTGGCCGCTGGGTTCAGTTGAGGATGCAGGAAGGCACAGCTATACTTTGCCCCATTGGACAGACTTTCTTGTGGATATTCTTCCTCCCAATAGTAAGTGCTAAGGGGTGCTCTGGGAGGGGTCCCTATTTTTATTTCTCTTCCACATTCTCAGATGCTGTCTTCTTCAGGACCCCTTACACACAGAATGGCCCCATGCAGGGCTTAGACTGAAGATGTATGAAAGAAATGTCTCCTTAGTGCAGCCTGGTTCATTCGGTATTGGGGTTGGAGGGAATGTTCTACCTTGTGACATTATTCCGTTTGCCTTCCTTTTAATTAGCAAGTATAGTTGACTCCTAAACAAAACAGTGGTTAGGGGCTCCATACAATAAAAACTCCACATGTCAGTTTTGACTTCCCCCGAAACGTCCCCAGTGGATCAGTAGTAGAGAATCTGTCTGTATGGCAGGACACGTGCAGGAGACCCAATTTCAGTCCCTGGGTTGGGAAGATCCCCTGGAGAAGGAAATGGCAACCCACTCCAGTATTCTTGCCTGGAAAATCCCATGGAGAGAGGAGCTTGGCAGGCTGCAGCCCATGGGGCAGCAAAAGAGTTAGACATGACTCAGAGACTAAACAACAACAACAAAAGACTGAACTACTAATAGCCTTACTGATAACATAAACAATTAACACATATTTGTATATTACATGTATTATTGTATTCTTACAATAAAAGCTTAGAGAAAAGAAAATGCTATTAAAATCATAAAAGAAAATTATTTACAGTGCTGTACTGTATTTATTGATATTGTAAATTTACATTGTCTAAGATAGGGCTTGCCTGATAACTCAGTTGGTAATGCAGGAGACCCTGGTTCAATTCCTGGGTTGGGCAGATCCACTGGAGAAGGGATACGCTATCCATTCCAGAGTTCTTGGGCTTCCCTTGTGGCTCAGCTGGTAAAGAATCCGCCTGCAGTGAGGGTAACCTGGGTTCGATTGCTGGGTTGGGAAGATCCCCTGGAGAAGGGAAAGGCTACCCACTCCAGTATTCTGGCCTGGAGAATTCCATGGACCATGTAGTCCATGGGGTCAGAAAGAGTATAAGATGAATCATTTATCAATACTGTCAATATTGTCAGTATTATCAATACTGTCAACATCAATATTGTCTTATATGATATGAAACACTGCAGATGTTACATGTATTACTAAATCCAGACATCAAAAATGAAACGCAAATGTGAAAAATGTGTGCTGAATCGCTTCAGTAGTATCCAACTCTTTGTGACCCTATGGGCTGTAGACCCCGCCAAGCTTCTCTGTCCATGGGATTCTCCAGGCAAGAATACTGAAGTATTATTATTTACAGGTATAAAGATTCATGCATTGATAACAATGAAGCAGCAATGTTTTATGGTAGCCTCGTGTAATCGATATGACTGCTTCACAGTAGCTTAGCTTATACACTAATAAATGAAATTTCATTAAAACTTTATGACAAACAGTATTACAGTCATATCCATAATACAACATTGGAAACTTGAAAAAAAAACTTACCTGTGATGATAGGCTGATATACAGTTTTTCCAATTATGAGAGAGGCACACTGTATAGTAATGGAATTCTTTGAAAGCAGAATTATAAGGCAGTAAGAAAACTAACACATTAGTTTTATATTAAATATCACTCACCTTATGCCTATGTAAGGATGGGTTATCCACTTCAGTACATGATGTGCTACACAATCAAAGACGGTGCTGATGACACAAAAATGTCTATACAGTTCTTGTTGTTTGGTCCTTAGACTTCCACATGAAGACACTCACACGTATTCAACAGATGAGTCTATCAACTGTGCAATATGATGATGACTGTCTACTCATTAAGTGGAGGTGGATCATCATAGAGGTCTTTGTCCTCACTGTCTTCATAACGAGTGGGCTGAGGACGAAGAGGAGGTTCTTGCTGTCTCAGGGGTGGAGGTGGAGGTGGAAGGGCAGGCACACTCGGCACAACTTTACATAAATACATCATAATTTCTGTCTGTTTTGCTTTCCACATTTCTCCAAAAATCTTTTTAAACAGTACCAATCTTTATTCCCTTGTCTGCCTAGGTTTCAGTGCCCACATCACAGAAGGGCCTCTGTTGTAAAATAAGTGAAACACATCACATTCATACTCAGGCGTGTCTGACTCTTTGCGACCCCATGGACTGTAGCCCTCCAGGCTCCTCTGTCCATGAGATACTGCAGGCAAGAATATTGGAGTGGGTTGCCACTTCCTCCTCCAGGAGATCTTCCCGACTCAGGGATCAAACCCACATCTCCCGTATCTCTGCATTGCAGGTAAGAGTCTTTATCCCCTGAGCCATCAGGGAAGCCCCAGGAGAAGTGAAAGACAATTTTAAATAATCAGAACCCTTCTGCCAGGTCTTCTGATGTCAGTTTGTTTTCTGGTGCTGCTTCTTGCTCATCACCTGGCACTGATTGGAAGCACTTGTCTCCATCAGGTTACCTTCTGTTAATTCCTCGGGCAGGGTGTCTCTTAGCTCTTGAATTCCTCCAAGGTGCATATCTTGATACCCTTCACACACACCTCCCCCCGCCCCTGAACTTTTCCTCCATATCCATAGTCTCCTTCATGATTTTCTTGATTGGCTCTGTCATAAATCCTGTGAAGTCATGCGCAACATCTGGACAGTTTCCTCCAGTAGGAATGTATTGTTTTGGGCTTGATGGCTTTCATGGCTTTTTCTACAATAAGGATGGCATCTTCAGTGGTGTGATCCTTCCAGACTTTTATGATATTCCATTGGGGGTTCTATTGCCCACTGTTGACAGTTCTTTCCATTGAGTACCATGTGCAATGAGCTTTAAAGGTCTTTATGACCTCTTGATCTAGAGGCTGAATTAGAGTTGTATTTTGGGAGCAAGTAGATTATTTTGGCACCTTCAGTGTTGAAGTCATGGGGTTCTGGGTGGCCAGAGGCATTGCCCAATATCAAAAGGACTTAAAAGGCAGTCTCTTACTGGCAAGGTGCTTCCTGACTTCACAGACAAAGCATCAATGGAACCAATGCAGAAAAAGTGTTCTAGTCCAGGACTTTTGTCCAACCAAAAGACTAGCAGCTGGTGTTTATCTTTTCCTTTTAAGACTTAGAGGTTCACAGCTTTATAGATGAGGGCATTTCTGACCATAAACCCTACTGGATTTTCACAGAACAGTAGAGTTAGGCTATCTTGTCCTGCCTTAAATCCTGGTGCTCACTCTTCCCTTCCCTACTAACCCATGCCCTTTATGACACTTTTTTTTCCCCCCAGAATAGGGCACTTCTGTCTGCATGAAAAACCTCTTCAGGTAGATATCCTTTCCCTTCAATGACTCTGTGTGTCTGGGAGCTTATCTTCTGCCTCTTGGTCAGCAGATGCTGCTTTTCCTGTTCTCTGGACATTTTTAAAGCCAAACTTCTTTCTGAAGTTATCAAACTATCCTTTGCTGGCATTAAATTCTCCAGCTTTAGCTCTTTCACCTTCCTTCTGCTCTAAGTTGTCATACAATGACTTTAAACTTTGTGAATCATAGTCTACAGGTATGCCATTCTTATAAACCAATCTTATCTCACATAAAAGCTGCATTTTCAACACATGATAATTTCCACCCCCCTCAAAAAAATGCAAGGTTTTTGCACCTGCTGGCATAGCTGCAGTGACAGTTTCATGAATTTCCTTTTCTTTTCTTACACTGGTCCCTTCTCTGGATTCATTTCTCTTGAAATGGTGGCAACCACAGCTGCAGACCTCAATCTGTGGAACATATAAAGCACTTCAACTATTTTCTTGTAATGTCATGAGTTTTCTCTGTGTACTGGGGGCACTTCCAGCATCCCTAGGGCACTTCGTGTGGGGCCCACAGTCTTATTCAAGGTCTACTCTGTTGCACAAACATGATGGAAAATACAGGAGAAATGTGAGAGATCACTTTATATTTCAATGCACAGTTTACTGAAGAGATGAACTGCTCATGTGGAGATGATCAGTGTCTCATGGCACTTTAAGCAGAGACTTCCCACACTTGAGTTTATTGCAGTAGCAACAGGACATGGCCCCCAAATTAATTTCATGCCATTACGATTTAATAATGCCTCTGTACGTTTACATGTATGCACGTGGTGCCATGTTCAGCCTGTGATGTCTGTGTGCATTAGCTTTGATAAATTTTAAATTTTTATAATAAATTTGTTCATATTTTATCAGAGTAAATGATAAAGAAGACAAGTATCTCTATATATTTTATGCATACACGATGTATCTTCATTTTTATTGATATTTTCAGGCTATTTTGTTCATCTGTGACCTTTTTCAAATTTTCGCACATCTCCAAAATTTTTTCCAGTACATTTGGGGAAAATAAGCATATAAGTGAACCTATGCAGCTCAAACTCCTGTTGTTCAAGGGCCAACTGTATGATACTTCACAGGCATGGGTGGCTGGTCTCAGGATTTGGATAATCCTGCATTTTGGTCCACATGACATTTCATCCCAACCTTATGAGCAATCACAGGGAGCAAATCTTTTTCAAGTTTTTATCCTTCAGCCCCTAACATTCACTATTCTTTATACTAGTAGGCATTCAATATTTACCAAAATGAGTAGTTTTTCATCTTAAAAAAAAAAAAAAAAGTTACCCACATTCTGATAGACTCTACCACTATGATTTAAATCCTATCATTAAACTAAAAATTCAAAGAACATTTCATGACAACAAGAACTAATCCAACGTTTACCAGGGAAATCCAAAGTTGTCACTCTGACCTCATGATGGCCCTGCACTTACCTCTCTGACCCTGTCCTGAACCACAGCATTTCATCATTTATGCCTGGCCCAACTTCTGCTCATTTGCACTTGCTTTCCTTCTGCCTGGAAAGCTTTTCCACCCAGAGTTTTACATGATGGGCTGCTCCTCTGGATTTCCATCTCAGGATGGAGGCATCCATAGCATGAAGAAAAGGGAGTCGTAAGACATCCCCAGAAAAAATGCCACTAAGCATGATACCTAACGTTGAGCGTGAGTGTGTGTACATGCTTAGGCCTTGTGTATTTGGGGGTAGATGTGGGTAAACTAGGAACATTCTGTCTATGCAGAGGGAAGCCCTAACGCCTTTGAAGGCTTTGTGGGGAAAGGGATAAAGCAAGGTTGTTTGAAGAACTAAAAGTCAGTGTGGCTGAAGCTTAGAAAGCTGGGGGATAGCAGAAGAGGGGGCACAAGCCAACCTATGAAGCTCCCTTTAGAAAAGGCTCCAAAAGGAGGGTGTGTGTGCAGCACTGATGTATAGCGCTTCAGTAATAGCTTAACCTCAGACATAGATCCTTCTTCACAAGAAGACAATCGTTCTGCCCTCACTGGTATTCTCCGACGCCCCTGAACCCCAACAGAATCAGTGGTGCTAGGTGTGAGTCGCCTCGAGAACTTTTACGTTTTCTTCAGGAAGAGTGAGCTACTATGTCCCCAGATTCAAGGGAGAGGACTGCTCACCAGCCCCTGGAACTGGTTCTCCAACCCCGAGCATGGCCTAACTTCTCCCAGCACTGCTCCTGGTGCTACCCCAGCTGGGAGACTAGGGAACTCTTCAAGTCGGCTTTGATTAGCTATCAGCACATCTCACTCATTAAACAGGAATTAAACTTGTACCAAAATATCAATAATTAGTTCTATACAAAAAGGATCAATTATATTTCAGAGAAGCAACAGTTAGGACTGGACATGGAACAACAGACTGGTTCCAAATTGGGAAAGGAATACGTCAAGGCTGTATATTGTCTCCCTGCTTATTTAACTTATATGTGGAATAATACATCATGCAAAATGCTGGGCTAGATGAAACACAAGATGGAATCAAGATTTCTGGGAGAAATACCAGTAACCTCAGATATACAGATGACACCAGCCTTATGGGAGAAAGTGAAGAACTAAAGAGCCTCTTGATGAAAGTGAAAGAGGAGAGTGAAATAGTTGGCTTAAAGCTCAACATTCAGAAAATTAAGATCATGGTATTCAGTCCCATCACTTCATGGCAAATAGACGGGGAAACAAGGGAAACAGTAACAGACTTTATTTTGGGGGGCTCTAAAATCACTACAGATGGTGACTGCAGCCATGAAATTAAAAGACACTTGATCCTTGGAAGAAAAGCTATGACCAACCTAGACAGTATATTAAAAAGCAGAGTCATAATTTTACCAACAAAGTCTAGTCAAAGCCATGATTTTTCCAGTGGTCATGTATGGATGTGACAGTTGGACTATAAAGAAAGCTGAGTGCTGAAGAATTGATGTGTTTGAACTGTGGTGTTGGAGGAGACTCTTGAGACTCCCTTGGACAGCAAGGAGATCAAATTAGTCAACTCTAAAGGAAATCAGTCCTGAATATTCATTGGAAGGACTGATGCTGAAGCTGAAACTCCAATACTTTGGCCACCTGATACAAAGAACTGACTCACTGAAAAAGACCTTGATGCTTGGAAAGGTTTAAGGCAGGAGGAGAAGGAGACGACAAAGGATGAGACAGTTGTATGGCATCATCAACTCAATGGACATGAGTTTGAGTAAGCTCTGGGAGTTGGTGATGGACAGGGAGGCCTGGCGTGCTGCAGTTCATGGGGTCACAAAGAGTTGGACATGACTAGAGACTGAACTGAACTGAACTGAAATTGAATTTTGACAAATTGAATTATGCTATTAAAACAACCTTAGATTTTTTAAATTTATAATAACTCATGATCATTTATTTTTAATTACTCAGATTTAGGAGCAAGTTACTAGAAATCAATAACATCAGCACAGAGACTAAAGAGTAGAAAGATTAGAGGATTAACTCAAGATATAGCTGAACATTATTCTGAAAAGTGTGCAAATTTTCTAATGTATTATTCAATATCTGATGGTCAGAATTTAAGTAAAATACTTCCTAGGGTAAAACAGTAGAGACAGAATTGGAAAAAATACAAACTATATATCTGATACAGCCAAGAAGACCCCTGAGAGTACATGAAAGGAGTAAGTTTCAAAATTAAATTTTCCATATGGGCATTGCATAGTTGAAAGATTATAATTCCAAAGATAATTTTAATCTAACATGATCATTAATCAGTAAGGAATTTAACAAAATCACTTCCTTAATATGCACTTAGATATATTTTGTGTTGAATATCTGAATCTGCAAGTAATTCTCTGACTCACTTCAGCATACTTATGCTCAGCACAAATCTTCATTTAAAGAAACAGAGAAATAATGTTTCTATTTATTAACATCACACATCCTGCAAGTCAATATATTTTTACTGTGGGAATCATGGCTGCAAGTGCCAACATTACATGGCATTGTGACATTTATTTACATACTGAACTGCAGGAATTTCTTTAGCTTTTACACATGCTTTCCTTTGCTGGTATAAGCATTTGCTCTTTTCAAGAGTTTAACTCTTTAGCTAAAAATACTGAATCCAAAATCCAGAAATAGTAGTTCAGTCCCTGCAAGGGAGCGTATGCTACTAACAAGCTTATGACATATTATCACAGTGTAATGTCTGATGTTTTCCATGACACTTTTCAATAGGAGATTGCATATCTGGAGAGCTCATGCTGCCATTTTTGAAATGGGAGCTGGGAGACATTCTTATTTTACTCAGAGTTGTTAGGGTAACTGAAAGAGTTCATTAATTTCTCCAACCATGCAGGGCTTCAAACTGGGGATAATAAGCTTGCATTTAGTGTTTGTGCTGCTGAATCCACAATCTACTTTATTTTAATTTACATTAAAAAGCCTCTACTCTCAAAGTACTACATCATTACATTTATATAATTATTAGACATACCATTTAGGAAAGGCAGACTGAGTATCACTTGGTAACATTAACTTCCCCACTACACTCATGCTGAAGATTTAAAAGTGCATAATAGTGACAGGTATTTGTGTATAACTGAAGGAGCCTATTCAAGAGTATTTAATTCATTGACTAATATTTTAATAATAAGCACATCCAGAGGATGAGATTTTTTTTTTTCATTTTATTTACTGGCTTCTTACCATTAAGAAGACTAGTAATAAAACAGGAAAACAATCATAAACCCCCAATTTTTTCAATGCTTTAACAATTTAGTTCATGCATACAGACAGCCACAGTATACACAACCAGATACACCTTCCATAGATACTTAGAGACCTCATTTTGATTCAGAACCAGATGAAGAAAGTCTTCCACATGATTGGAGTCAGACTCTGAGACAGTTCACTGAGCCACCAAGATTTCAGTAAGTCATTTCAAAAATTAAGAGGAATTGTGTGGATCACAACAATATTCTTAAAGAGATAATCTTAAAGAGATAAGAATACCAGACCACCTTACCTGTCTCCTGAGAAATCTCTATGTGGGTCAAGAAGCAACAGTTGGCACTGGACATAGAACAACAGACTGGTTCCAAATCTGGAAACAAGTGCATCAAGACTGTATACTGTCACCTTGCTCATTTAACTTGTATGCAGAGTACATCATACTTGTGGATGAATCACAAGTTGGAATCAAGATTGTCGGGAGAAATATTAACAACCTCAGATATGCAGATGACACCACTCTAATGGTAGAAAGTGAAGAGGAACTAAAGAGCCTCTTGATGAGAGTTAAAGAGGAAAGTGAAAAAGCTGTCTTAAAACATTCAAAAAACCAAGATCATGGCATCTGGTTGCATCACTTCATGGCAAATAAAAGGGGAAAAAGTGGAAGCAGTGACAGATTTTATTTTCTTGGGCTCCAAAATCACTGTAGATGGTGACTGAAGCCATGAAATTAAAAGATGCTTGCTCCTTGGAAGAAAAGCTCTGACAAACCTGGATAGTGTGTTAAAAAGCAAAGATGTCACTTTGCTGACAAAGGCCCATATAGTCAAAGCTATGGTTTTTCCTGTAATCATCTACAGATCTGAGAGTAGGTCCATAAAGAAGGCTGAGTGCTGAAGAATTGATACTTTCAAATTGTGGCTCTGGAGAAGACTCTTGAGAGTCTCTTAGACAGCAAGGAGATCAAACCTGTCAATCCTAAAGGAAATCAACCCTGAATATTCATTGGAAGGACTGATGCTGAAGCTCCAATACTTTCACCACCTGATGTGAAGAATTCACTCATTGGAAAAGACTCTGATGCTGTGAAGACTGAAGGCAAAAGAAGGGGGCAACAGAGGGTGAGATGGCTAGATAGCATCACCGACTCAATGGACATGGATCTGAGCAAACCTAGGGAGACAGTGAAGGACAGGGAAGCCTGGTGTGCTGCAGTCCGTGCGGTTGCAAAGAGTTGGTCACAACTTAGTGACCGAACAACAACTAACTCTCTGGTTATTCTTCTGATACAGGAAAACAACTGGTATCTTTGCATTATTATTTCTAAGCCACCTCAAATTGACGCCACTCAAGGAAGATTTTCTTTTCCCAGTGGTCATTTAGCTACAACTTTAGTGAAAGAAAACAAGGCAATTCTGTCAGCAAATCTGTTTGGGTGCAGTTGGGTTTCAGAGACCGAGCGCTGACTCCCCACGCAGGACTGCCTTCTGAGTAGGCTCCCTTGTCACTAGAGTATTCACCCCTGGTTTTAGTTATTCTTTAATAGAGGAAAGGTTGCATATGCAGAGCATTTACAGATAGCATCATTACAAAATGGAGTTCAGGTTCAAGCTGGTTCAATCAGGTTCAATCTGAGTTTCAAGCTCAGGAAAAATAAGTATCATTTAAATGAGTTACCACTGCCACTTCTAGAACCTCATATACTTCCATTAGAAATGTCCACTTCAAGGATGCTTCAATTTTTATTCTGGAAAATCCCCTGGAGAAGGGCGTGGCTACCCACTCCAGTATTCTGGCTTGAAGAATTCCATGGACTATACAGTCCATGGTGTCACAGAGTCGGACACGACTGAATGCCTTTCACTTCACTTCATTTCAAACATACAGTGGTTGTGATGATTGCTTTGTGTTTTTTTCTTTTAACATCACAATCTTCACAGCAACACAGTTTCCATTTACCTAGCACATATTTTGACAATGTTTTAATCTCTGTAACTGACCTACTGTGGTCCACTTCAAGAATTTTATTTTCTAGATCATATATGGTATTTTATTATGCTGATATGAACATGGAATTTTAAATATATATCCACAAAGAAGAAAAACTACAAGAAAGCAATTAGCAATAAAGAATTTTAATTTATGCTAATTACTAACTTATCTTACATGCACAACTTTGTGTAGTTGTAGAAATGTAAAGCTGTACATTTTTTTAAAGTCAGATATTTTTGTGAAATTAAAACAAATTGCATCCAGATCTTATTCCAAATATATATAGCACACTTTTGATACTATCTTAATGCAGCATTTTACATTGTCACCATGGAAATAGGGGGCACATAAAATAGTGAATAATAGGCATTAATTTCAGAACTAGCCAGAAGGCTTTCTGGAGGTTTGTAGTTTGTTCATAAGAGTATTTAGTACTTTTTACATATTAAAATGTTCCAACAAGTAATTACTTAAATGAAGGAAATAACCAAAGAGAGATGAGAAATGGAAAATTTAGGGGGCAGTGAGGCAAGGGAGGGGAATCTGAGCTGAAGGGAGTGAAGGTCAAAGAGCAGGGGAGGGTTCACTCATTCCTCCTGCAACCATCTCCCTGCGACACAGCTAAGTTATTCCCCCAGAGTGTTTCAAGTTTACCTATTAAAGAACAGGCCACATTTTCAGCTACACATCCCAGGGCCTAGCAGATGGAAGTCCCTCCCCTCTTGCCCCTGGCTCAGAGGCATCTAATCTACTGATCTCTCATGGCCAGTGGCCGGTGTGACTGACTTTTTTTTTCCCACTTAGAAGCTTTATGTATGCAGAGAATGTGAAGGCATTTCTAAACAGCTCTCTCTCCATCCCACTTAATCACGATATTCAAGTAGCACTATGTCCCACTGCTTCAGTAAGCACTCTTACCGACACCATCAGCTTCCCGGGTGCAGCAATGGTAAAGAACCCACCTGCCAATCAGGAGACACAGGAGACGTGGGTTCCATTCCTGGTTCGGGAAGATCCCCTGGAGGAGGAAATTTCCACTCCAGTAGTCTTGCCTGGAGAATCCCATGGACAAGGGAGCCTGGTAAGCTGCAGTCCATGGGGTTGCAGAGTGGGACACGACTTAGCAACTGAGCACGTACACACACATTGATGTCATCAGGGGGCAGTGAACAGGGAACTAATTTCTGTATTACTGACAATATTCACGTGTAGAAGATACTGCATTTTAGAGGGCAAAGGATGCCACCTTCATCTCCTGTTAAAGTGTCTCTCTCCTTCCCACTATTTAAATGTCTCATATTAAACAAATCTGCCATAAGGCAAATACAGATTTACAAAAAGGACAAGTTAGAAATTAGGTCCTTCACAGAGATCCACAAGAAGAGACTTTTAAACATCTTAGGCTGCCTTCCTATATCTAGGATAGCATTTTGTATTATTTTAAAGAGATATATGCTATTACATAAAGCAAAGATAACAGCTCATTTGCATGGAGTCAGTATCAACAAATGCCTAAAATTCTGTTCTCATCAGTTAAAACAGGAACAAATAGGTTTCTTAAATAAGAGTTAGTAGAGTCAATGTTAGTTTATTTTAGGCACTTGGTTAAACTGAAAATGACTTTATTACTTAAAGACTAAACCTATAAACAGTAAAAGAGGTTTAATCCAAATAATGTGAAAGTGAATTAACTCTTTACTCTGGCCTTTACTTTTTTCTTTTTCAAGAAATTTAGATTTATTAATAGAAATATTTGCAAATGGCTGTAAAAAGCACTTATTTTGAAATTACAGGTAAATATAAACAGCAGGACAAAAAAAATTCCTTTTGAGGCTGATTTGTGGAAATAGTGTCCTAGAACACTTTTTTTCTAAGAACAAAAATACTGTAATACATTCCCTCACTTTTCTTAGGAATATTTTACTTTTTTCTTTCTTCTTTTTTTCTTTTGATGTAGCAAAATCCCTATACAAACAGAGCACCTCTCCTGCTCTAATGAAAATGTAGGGATGGGTTTAAAAGTTACTGAACCTGTACCATTCTCACGCAAGGATGTGAACACGTATTCCCAGGAGAGCACAGTGTCCAGTGGAGTCAAGGAGGCCACTGCTCCTAAGGGGGCTCCTGACGTGGGCGGCAGTCGGCAGCTGCAAACATCCGACTGAAAGCCTTTCTGCAGCCTCACAGCTTCCAGTCGAGGATGTTTACAGCCGCTCACTGTCACAGGGACACTCCTTGCTGTCTGGTTACCTGAGGGTCCCTAAGACAGACAGGCAGCAATTCTGCACACCATTAAGTCTTCTCCCAAACCAGAAACATTCTAGAGAATGTCTCAAATCCAAAGCTTCATGCATGTCTCTTATGCATCTGCCAGATTGCTATAAAATCCTTTGATAATCTAACACAATGAATGCCGATGGCATTCATCCATTACTGTTAGTGACAAGGAACACACAGGCAATGGTAGGTTTCCTTAACATGCGTGATATAACTAAAATCTTTCTTTGAGTGAAAATGAATAAACATACAAGTTAAATCATGCTAATAAGATAAAGTGCACATTTAACATTAAATACATATAGAGTCTCAATGAAAACATAAGATTTTTATTTCAAACTCTATAAATTCTGACCAAAAAAAAAAAAAAAAGACTTACGCACTGCTTTTATGTATCACCTTTGCCCTGAAATCTGCTCCTAGAGACAACCTGTACAGTCAGCTGGTTTTTGAACGAGTAAGCAATAACCGGGAGAGAAACAGAAGGCATAGCAAAGCCTGTAACAGGCGTCTATCAGTTTGTGGGTCAAAGTTTTCCCACTGGAAAAACACAGAGCCTGTCAGTTGCTGACAGGGTGACGTACATTAACTCCAGATCTGAATGTTTTGAATTCCACTCCCATTCTCTTATGAAAATAAATGAGGAAAACTGGAGGGTAGGCTCTATTAGTCACTGCTTTCCTGAAGTAATTCAAAACCCCTCCTCGCCTAGTGAGAGATTAAGTTGATACAAAGAAGTGGGTGTGCCTTTCCCCAAGATTTGTTTTTAGATGATGTTACCAGAAGGTTCTTAAGTTGCAGAAGTCTTAGTTTGTGACACCAAACCCCAAACAAAAACCAAATCCACACAAACACTGTCATGTTTAGTGAAACGAACGAACGTGAAGTGCTCCACAAACTACTTTTTCAAAGCAAAGTGTAACTCTATCTCCTTAATGTTAAGAAAGTTAATCTTTGAGGCAGCAGGTGAAAACAAGCTGAATTATGTTGTGGCCTTTTTCTTTATTAACTAAGGACTTTGAACTATTAAAACTTCCTAGGGAACCACATCTTCTCTCAATGGGTCAAGTCACACAGGGGAACAAAGCAAACTTTATCAGTGCTGTGCGATTCTACATTCCAGAAATTCTTAGTGCTTGGCATTCATATACCACTGCTGACTAGGGCTTGAGTCGGTTCAGCAAACTCAGCTACAGCTTCCAACCTTGTGAACTTCTCACCAAGATACCCCCTTCTTATGAGCTGGTCACAAACAGACAGGCAGGATACTCTTTAATTAAAACAGATGAATACCAAGCCTCACCCTGGGAAGACATTGTAGAGCAGTAACTGTTTACAAAAAGAATATTTTTACTCCCATAAATTTTTCTCCAAGTGACAGATCCCCTACTTGCCTTGGAATCTTACCACTTTTCAATAATAGCTTTAAATTAAAAATGCCTAGTGCAAACTAGGCAAACCACCTCACATAACAATTCAGTGAATGTTGAAAAAGATAGTAAACCTTAGCACAGCTTTGAAGATCCAGACTTTGCTCAGAGCTCTATGAATAAACATTAAAAAAAAAATCCTCCAAATAAAGCACGAAAGATCATAAGATCTTAGTTACAAGGATTCGTAAAGGGAAGGGCATTTAACAGGCATCAAAAGAATGCTTCACTGCCTGTATGTACAGCCTTCCTTTTTAGCAAGAGACCAACTAGAGGAAATCCATGTGAAAGGTAAAGCAGATTTATCCCCAAAAGCTGCTGAACAATTTTGCCAGTTTGAGTGAGACTTAAAGTTATTTAGTTTAAACTATTTCCTTGTTTTCTGGTTATTAAGCAGTATCGGTTCCACTTGGAATAGCAGTTCTTAAAATGAGAGGCTGGTAATAGGCTTATCAGGACAGAGTCTTCTAACTTCACACACCTGGCCTGTCTCTTGCCCCATCCACACTCTAATTCTTTTTCAGATGAGGGGAGCGCTGAGAGCAATTGGCAAAAGCTATACAACAATTCTGCTGTACTTTCCTGGCAGAGAACAACTAATCTAGAAAGATGGAACTAAGTAAATTTGCTCAGGACTACAATATCTTGTCACTAACTGAGAAATGTGACCAACAAAATTAATTCAAAACCACAGGAAACAGGCTGCTCTAGCCCTGTTAAGACAAGGCTCCTAAAAGTCTCCTCACCTGAAGGTGTAGCACTGGATGTCTATACCCTGGTCATGTTTTATAGTCTGGGGCAATGGCACCCCACTCCAGTACTCTTGCCTGGAAAATCCCATGGATGGAGGAGCCTGGTAGGCTGCAGTCCATGGGGTCGCAAAGAGTTGGACACAACTGAGCGACTTCACTTTCACTTTTTCACTTTCATTTTTTCACTTTCATGCATTGGAGAAGGAAATGGCAACCCACTCCAGTGTTCTTGCCTGGAGAATCCCAGGGACGGGGAGCCTGGTGGGCTGCCGTCCATGGGGTCACACAGAGTCGGACATGACTGAAGTGACTTAGCAGCAGCATATTAGCTTATTTTAAAGATTTTTTTGATGTGGACTATTTTTAAACTCTTTATTGGATTTTTACAGTGTTTCTCTTTAATGTTTTTGGTTTTTTGGACACATGGCATGTGGGATCCTAGCTCCCTGATCAGGAATCAAACCAGTATCCCCTGCATTGGAAGTTAAAAGTCTTAACCACAGGAGCACCGGGGAAGTGCTTGAAGAATTCATTCCTTCTGATGGTGGATGGTACAGCACTGCTCCTGGATAAAGTTTACAAGTTTTCCTTACCTACCCTGTATCTTTCAGTCTTGAACCCTCCTGTTGACTCTATCGTCATGAATTTTCCTAAGCTATGCATAATTAAGGATAGCTTAAAATAAGACAGCCACTCAAGCTTCCCCACCTCCCATTCTTCCTAAACCCAATTCTCTGGATTTTGACACATCAGAGTATTGAAGTTAAAGACCCATCCTTGATGGTGAGAGTTCAGGCACTAAACAGCAGGGGGCGGGAGTTACCATCGCTCTATCTGTTGACTAATTGATACTAGGAGTCTCCTTTGGCCATGGGAATGCAGGGGTGCATGTGGCTGGCCTGCCCTCCCCACCTTCTCCATTCGCCCTTGTCCACCCACCCCCACTGCTCTGGTCCTGAGCATCTACAGTGCTCTCTCAGAAAGGGAGCGTTCCATGTCAGCGCAGGGCCCAGCATCCGGGCTCTGCAACCGCATCCTTTCATCTGCCTCTCTAGGGCCTAAGGGCTCAGACAAGGGCATCCTGGCACTGGCTTAGCTCTTCCTTCAGAAAATCCATCTAAGTAAAGACAAGAAACACAAGTGTTCTCCAGTTCCTTTTGTAGAAAGCATATGTAGAACTAATCTGATGTGAAAGTAAATGTACAAACAGAATTCTGCCCTTTAAAATTCATCTTCTATTTATACTTGATATTTAGGCTAATTCACACTGCTTTTAAGGCTAATTCAGAGGCTTCTAATGCTCATTATATTCCTTGCTAATAACAATGACGATGGATTTTCCGTTTCTATTTTCTTTTCGTAATTAATAGAAACACAAATCTCCTGGGTCCTTGCACCTTGAAAATGGCTGAAGGCTGTAGGAATTTACTGGAAACAATTTCCCATGGATTGTGCACACATGGAAAATTAAAAAACTCAAATTCTAGGAAGAAAAGCATTGTCTGGGATAGTACAGACCCTACAGAGTTATAAAGAGGAAAATTTCTTCTACTCCAGAAATTAATGAAAATTTTGTTCCACTGACATTCTCTAAGAATTAAGCTAGGTAAACCATGTGTACTCAAGTCTATAGCCTTACTTTGACACAACCGTTGCTGTGTTCTGAGTAATGCCTATGCACAATCGTGTTTTATGTGTGCCCTGGTATGATGAAGCATTTGCTCTCACCATCATTACACATGTGGTGACGCTAAACTTGGGCAGCTGGAGTCCCAGCTATTGCTCACTCTCCCAATCTGAAGTCTTGCTTACTGTAAGCTCTTCTGAAATCATTCAGGGAGTTCAGGAGGGTGTGAGTTTGAATAAATACAAGCTAGTTAATAATTATTCAATAAAAATTGTGTTTTCATTATAAAGTGCGTGTAAAAAATTAGTAAGTGAAGCCAACTTTTAAGAGCAGAAACAAATATCTAGATCCTTTGTGAGAAAACAATTCATTCAGTCACCAATTCATTCATCATATATATATATATACATTTCCTAAACTCTCATTAATTATTTTTATGAATCCATGTTTAGTTTAATATCAATACAGGTGGAGATATACACATTATTAGGTAGATAGATAATATGTACATGGATGGGTTGGTATACACACATATGCACGCATACACACACATATACATTTTTTTTTCTGTCAGTTAAGAGGGCCTAGAATCTATGGTTCCAGTAATAATGAGAACATCTATTTTCCAGATTTTGGTTTCCTTCTAAAAAATTTATTTTTATTAACATATAGTTGATTTACAATGCTGTGCTTTTTTCAAAATATTTCTTTTTAACTTTATCTTTATTGAAGGACAGTTGATTAAAAATGTTGTGTTGCCATGAGAAAAACAATCCAATCAAAAAATGGGCAGAAGACCTAAACAGACATTTCTCCAAAGAAGACATCTGCTAAGTCACTTCAGTCATGTCCGACTCTGTGTGACCCCATAGATGGCAGCCCAGGAGGCTCCCCTGTCCCTAGGATTCTCCAGGCAAGAACACTGGAGTAGGTTGCCATTTCCTTCTCCAATGCATGAAAATGAAAAGTGAAAGTGAAGTCACTCAGTCACATCCAACTCTTTGCGACCCCATGGACTGCAGCCTACCAGGCTCCTCCGTCCATGGGATTTTCCAGGCAAGAGCACTGGAGTGGGTTGCCATTACCTTCTCCAAGAAGACATCCAGATGACTAATAAATATGAAAAAATGCTCACTGTTGCTTATTATTGGAGAAATGAAAATCAAAACTACAAAGACGTATCACCTCATACTGGTCAGAATGGCCATCATCAAAAAATTTATAAACAATAAATGCTGGAGAAGGTGTGGAGAAACGCTCTTGGTGGGAATGCAAATTGATACAGCCACTATGGAGAACAGTATGGAGATACCTTAAAAACTTAGCAATAAAACTATCATACGTCCCAGCAATCCCACTACAGGGCATATATCTTGAGAAAACCATAACTGAAAAGACACATGTACCCCAATGTTCATTGCAGCACTATTTACAATAGTCAGGACATGGAAGCAACCTGGACGTCCACTGACAGATAAATGGATAAAGTAGCTGTGGTTCATATATACAGTGGAATACTACTCAGCCACAAAAAGGAATAAATTTGAGTCAGTTCTAATGAGGTGGATGAACCGAGAGCTTCATACAGAGTGTGGGCTTCCTTGATAGCTCAGTTGGTAAAGAATCCACCTGCGATTCCTGGGTCAGAAAGATCTGCTGGAGACAGGACAGACTACCCACTCCAGTATTCTTGGGCTTCCTTTGTGGCTCAGCTGGTGAAGAATCCACCTGCAATGTGGGAGACCTGGGTTTGATCCCTGGGTTGTAAAGATCCCCTGGAGAAGGAAAAGGCTACCCACTCCAGTAATCTGGCCAGGAGAATTCCATGGACTGTAGAGTCCACGGGCTCGCAAAGAGTCGGACATGACTGAGCTACTTTCACTAGAGTGAAGTAAGTCAGAAAGAAAAATAAATATTGTATATTAATGCATATATAGAGTCTAGAAAAATGGTACTGATGAACCTCTCTGCAGGGCAGGAATGGAGACTCAAAATACAGAACAGACTTACGGATACAGCATGGAAAGGAGAGGGTGGGACAAATTGAGAGAGTAGCATTGAAATTATACATTACCATGTATAAAACAGATGGCCAATGGGGAGCCCCTGTATAGCACAGGGGGCTCAGCCTGGTGTTCGGTGACAACCTAGAGGGGAGGATGGGGTGGGAGGGAGGTTCAGGAGCGAAGCGCGTGTGTTACCTATGGCTGATTCATGCTGATG
Organism: Bos javanicus; assembly: GCF_032452875.1. NCBI lineage: Eukaryota > Metazoa > Chordata > Mammalia > Artiodactyla > Bovidae > Bos > Bos javanicus. The sequence goes on from NC_083876.1 coordinate 10,637,900, forward strand.
TATGGCAGAAAACAACACAACGTTATAAAGCGATTATCCTCCAACTAAAAATAAATAAATAAACAAAAATGTAGTGTGGCCAAACAGTCCTTTAAAATGGTACTGATTTCCAGTTCAGGCCAGGGTCCCCCAGAATGGGGCTCTCCAGGCTTATCAGGGCATTCTGGGTGGTTCTTCCTCTGTCCTGTAACCTGCCCTGACCCCTGCTCTTCTGCGTGGGCTGTGTCCTCACTAGGGAGGGGGATTCCAGAGAGCCAGGGCATCCCAAATCCAGGCGAATCAGGGGCTTTCCATCCCACCCCTCCAGTCCCCGTCCCTGCCACAGTCAGCCATTTCTAGGCTGCAGCCCTCAGGCCACTGGCTGGCCCAGCGCCTCCCTTTCAGGGGCTCCTGTCCCTCGGATTTCCGAGGAAGAGTATGCCCCATTCCTGTTGAAACACAAGGTCTGTTTCTAAAGGGACATCAGGTGAGTTTAAGATGCATTTCACCATTATAATCACACGGCAGAATTCAGAATTCCAACCAATCCTGGTTTTGTGTTTGTAAATCAAATAGATTATGCAATTGTTAAAACATATTTACAAAGCTCTGCAATGATGGAGAGCATCCGCTATCCCCACAAGTTAAGGAAAAGCCAAGATAAAACTGCAGGTATGGTATACACATTATCATGTTAAAAATTCAGAATATACATATATTATTTGTTTCCCTTCTACTTTTCTGAATTTTACAAGTTTTCTTTAATGGTAGTACTTCTAATACAATTATTTTGAAAATGCTGACTTGTTTCAGACATAGGAATTAGTATCTCTTTCATCTCAAGAATAATGCAGACATCACTAGACATTTCTCAAAACCAGTTTTCAATCTGGAGAAATCTTTGAAGGGACAGAAGATTGTGCAAGCCTCCTTCCTGAAGGCGGCGATTCTATCTCAGTCATGGCTGTGGCTGCTGGAGCAGTTCACAGGTGCCTGACACATGGGAGGGGATCCATATATTCTGGCTGAATGTCTGAAATGTTGGTTAGCAGAGTCTCAGAACACATCTCATTCAGAGTTATTCAGCATCTTTCTTTAGAAAAGTTTATGAGCTCCCAGCTCTTTAAAAAGTGCCTTTCCCCGCTTTAAAAATGATGAAATAAGACAACAGCTAATAACTGGTCCAAGTTGACAGCCAGAGCCTCCATATGAAGCTGTGACTCTCCTCCGGGGTCTCGGGGATCTGTCTCGAGACTAGCTGGTGCTTCTGCCGAGGTGGGGAGATGGGGTCCTGGGCCCATTTGGGGGATGATCGTCCTGCACAGGCCCCTGCCCTTCGTCGAGCCTATTTTCTCTGTGGATAGAAATCTATCACAGCTGATCTCCACCTCATAGAGCTCTTCTCAGAAGTGATTGAGAGCTGTGTGAGACAGGACCATCCACATGCTAGTTATTTTCCTTTTCTCCTTCTCATTGTGGACATGTTAGGGCAGATTCATCAGAACAGTGGTCACTAATGGAAATAAACTACTAGTGTCATCTGGGCCTTTAAACTCGTTACATGATCTCATTTGACCTCACTGGATACCCTTTTTCTCAACTGTAATGAGAGGGTAAATCAAATCCTAAAATTCTTCTAGCCATAAAATCCTATGACTCTAATTCCTTCATTGCTTGATTTGATGAGGTGCAATGGGAACTGGAGTGGGGCAGGGTCGGAAGGATTTTTTAAAAAATAAACATACACCAATCATGGAAGCCGACTTCCCTTAACCAGTGTGATTTTTCTTAGTACAAAGGATCACCATTAACCCTGCCTTCATTCACCATCACTTCCCACACCCACACACTTTAAAATAGCAGACTACAGAACGGCTGAGACAACACTGATAGACACAGCAGTTAGCAGTGACTTACGAAACTTTCTATTGTCTTAATTATCTCCAATGCTGTCTGGTATGGTGACTGGGCTATAAGTCACAGAAAAAGAGAGGCTCATATACTTTATACCGGTGGCACACGTGACAAAAATTGTCTATTCAGGGCCCAACACCAGAGTATTTCATATGGAGAGTGGGCAAATTCACCTGACATAGCTCACTGCATCTCAAAATCAAAGACACTTTCATCAGACTTTTACTGCAAGTTAATGTTTGACTCGGAGAAGAAGGCAATGGCACCCCACTCCAGTACTCTTGCCTGGAAAATCCCATGGACGGAGGAGCCTGGTAGGCTGCAGTCCATGGGGTCGCTGAGGGTCGGACAGGACTGAGCGACTTCACTTTCACTTTTCACTTTCATGCATTGGGGAAGGAAATGGCAACCAGTGTTCTTGCCTGGAGAATCCCAGGGACGGGGAGCCTGGTGGGCTGCCGCCTATGGGGTCTCACAGAGTCAGACACGACTGAAGTGACTTAGCAGCAATGTTTGACTTACACTGTTCTAACACGGGCTTAGTTGCCATGGAAAGATTTTCCAGATTTTCAACAAAATAACTGTAAACTTGTAAGATAAAAATCATACTTGAGGGACTTCCCTGGTCGCTTGGGGGTAAAGAATTGCCGGCCAATGCAGGAGACATGGGTTCAGTCCCTGGTTGGGGAAAATCCCACATGACACGGAGCAACCGCGCCCGTGTGCCCCAACTGTTGAGCCTGTGCTCTGGAGCCCGGGGGCTGCAACCGCTGAAGCCCATGCACCCTTGAGCCCATGCCCTGCCACGAGAGAAGCCACTGCAGAGAGAACCCCCTACTGCAACTAAAGAAAAGCCCAGCAGTGAAGACTCAGCACAGCCAAACATAAGATTGAATAAGTAAAATTATTAAAAAAAATACTTGAACTCAAAGAAGAATAGTTATTAAAAAAGCTGTTAAAATTTCATTCTATCTATTCACCTAATTAACATGCGCTCACAGCAGGTTTGTGCTAAATTTGAACCACAAGGGACAGCAGATGATGAGACACACTGTGACTGGCCGACTCCATTTGTGGATATAAGTATTAAGCGTGGAGGTAAAAATGCTGAGGTCAACCAAACAGCCACAGGAGCGACAGTGACAAATCACCAACTACTGTTTTGCTCCTTCTGCTTCCAGGGAGAGAGTCTGAGAAAGTATGGGATGGTTTCCATCACCTTCCAGAGACTTGGGTTTCTAATCCTAAGGAATCTTGGTGTGGCAGTGATCTGGGACATACAAATGGAGAACATTTGATGGACAGTGGAGAAAAATAAAAATTTCCATGATTAAAGGAAAGGATGGACAAGTGGAGAGAAAATGGATAAATGAAAACAGAACATATGAGAAAAAACTTCCCTTCACCTCTTTCTACTTCTAAGGGTAATCTGTGATTCTTGAAATGCTACTTCAAGAATTTGTTACTGCCATGCAATGATAAAAAAAAAATTTTTCCTTTGTTTTATTGAGAGGGATCTAATTATTAATAAATCTGTAAAGGCCAGTACCCTCTACCTGAAAGCTGAATAACTATTTAAAAATAATGTCTTCAAATCCATAGTTATATCACTTAGATTAGCTCAACAATTTTTATTTAAACTGGGTGTTTTTCATAAATGCTACTGAATAGGGTACCATTCTGCAAGGAACAGGATAAAGAGAGACTTCAATGGGACATAAAATGAATTATCAGAAAGTTTAAGGGTAAAATTAACTACATACTTTGGATTTTTTAGAGGTGTCACAATTTCAATGATTCTATTCCAATATAATTAGAAATCCTTAAGGAAATACTTTCAGACCTGTGATCTGACCAAGTAAAGTCATTAGAGATGATTTAAGCAGCATCCAAAAAGATCCTAAATTCTCCAAAAGAAGTAACCTTAGTTTTACATCCTATGGAACAAATACCTAAACTATTAAGAGGACTTATCTACAAGAAAAGCACTTTAAAGCCACTGTGAAAAAATAATTAATGAGTCTGAGTCAGTCTTTGAAAACATGAACTTTAAAAAAACCTACTGCATTGGTTGGCATTCCAGAGCCTGAAAGTTCTAACTTTTCTTACCTTTTTTTTCTAAAGCACTTTTTAAACTTGCCTCTGGTATTTTTTAAAATATGCTCAGAACTCTTAAGGCTCCAGCAGTTTTTTAACTAGTAAAATAAACACAGCAATTGAGTACCTGCAGTTCTGCTAACAGGACTGTTTGTATTCTAAGCCCCATCCACAAAGGCTACAGAGAAAAATATCCAGTATAAACAAATATTACTTAGATACCAGTGGCATCTCAAAGCAGCACACCCAAGTCTCAAAATGCAAAAGGGAGAAATTTTCCACTCCCACCATGCTTAACTCCCTGGCAAACTTCAGGTCAGACAGAAGGGACTGAAACTGCCTCTGTTTCGGTGAAGTTGGGGAGCGAATGTGGGTGTGAAACAAATCAGTAATACTTTTTATTCATTTCTTTCCCTTTTTTCCTTCAGTGTATCTCCTCTTGTCCCTGTTTGTCTCCTTTCTCTGTATCTCCCAGTGTCAGCTATTCCCCAGTTCTGACAGAAGACAGCTTTATCCTTCAGTCTCCCTGCTCACCATCCGTCTCTGAACTTCACACGACACACACACACACACACAGCCATCGCTGAAAATATTGTCAAAGTAATACACACAGTAGGGCAAAGAGCAAGGATGGAGTGGGCTGGGGTTAAGACAGGGCAGAGTGTGTTCACTCATTTTTGTACCACCCGAACTTCCAGCTGAGAAAGAGGCTGAGCCCTCTAGGGGAAAAGAAGCTAGAGTCCCAGAAACGGAAGGAATGAGGCACAGCGGGCCCCCGAGGGACCCTGTCCTCTCTCAGGCTGACCAGTGGCTGAGGCCTGCAGCTGGGGTCTTCAGACAGGACCACTGTTTCCAGGCCTGGAGAGGCTCCTCTCTCTGGTCTGGCCTTTGCTTCTACTCCCACGACTGACGATCGAGGAAGGAAGTCACGCTGGACTTTGCAACCGGGCCCAGCTGAGTCCCTGATGCCATCCATGGAAGGTCGTCTTCCCCAAACTCTTCTACATCTCTGCTGATTCTCAGCACTGCGGCTCAGTTGTCCCCTCCGTTCACACTTCCTAGCTGCCCTCAACCCAAGCCCTACTCTAAAATAAAACTCTGTGCCTTATTCAATCGTAAAAGTATAATGACTGTAACTGTATAGAACAGCTACAGGGGTGAGAGGACCAAATAGACTAAAACTTGTAAAGTGCTTAGAAAGGGTTTGGCACGTGACAGTACAAGGTAAGAATCTGCTAAATAAAATGAAAATAAACCATCCGTGAACACATATATCCAGATTCAAAGGACAGAAAGTGCTTTATGATGATAAAATAGACTTCAAACAGAAAAGGAGAGCAAATACATTGATTCTGTCACTCTGGGTCACCAGTCCAGGAGGACTGCCAAGGGACGGCCCAAGTAAGCGTCGTACCTTCGTGTTCTGTGTTAAAGTGCTTCTGGCCTGGTCCTGAGACACTTCTATAGTGAGGAAGGAACACATGTGTTGAAACCACAGATTCCAGAATGGAAGTGTGAGAGTTCACACAGAGTCTGGGGTGTACTGAATCCGACCACTCGGCGCTACAGTCACTTGCACTCTTTCATGTCTGACTCTGCGACCCCATGCACGGCAGCCCATTAGGCTCCTCTGTCCATGGGGTTTTCCAGGCACAGATACTGGAGTGGGTTGCCATGCTCTTCTCCAGGGGATCTTCCTGACCCAGGGATTGAACCCAGGTCTTCTGCATTGCAGGCAGATTCTTTACCTTCTGAGCCACCAGGGAAGCTTTGTATTAATACTATATAGATACTACTATTACTATTATTTAAGAAGCTTCATTGTCTCTTCTAAAAAATGGTAAGAGTTTGAAGTTAAACATGTAAAGGAAAAGGAATTTTTCTTTTGGGGTGAGGCTATAATGAGATGAAAAGGACAGTTGTAGGTTGTAAAACTGAGGACAGAAAAGGGCAGAGAAAAAATACAGGGCAATATGAACAAAAGGGAGACAACGATGAGAAAATAAGGTCAGCTTCATGGAGTGAGACTATCTCTTGTGCTTGTAATGTGTGACTAAATAAATATTATAATGACTCCAAAACCTAGTATAAACAGGGAACAAATGCATTCCAAATACGGAGCTACATACCTCAGAAGTACAAAATTACCTCATGAATATAAAAGCTCTGGTTTTAACTGAATCTTCCCTATTTAAAAATTGCTTTTAAGACAAAAATATTTTTTAAAATGTCTGGAGTCTTACAGGTACCCCCAAACTGGCAATTCCATGTTTTAATTTTTCTATCAATATTTAGCAAAAAAAGTACTACTTTCCTACAAGTATCAGAAATACTAATTTAGAGACCTGTAAGGCAACTAATTATTAAAAAATTTCCATAGTTAATAAATTTAACACTCAGAAATGATTAGACATTTCATTTGATGTTCTCTGGCTGACAGTAATAAAACATTAAGCTTTAAGAAAGAAATATATTTGATTGATGTTTTTTTAAACAAAATACATCATTTATAATAAAATAAAGTACTACTCAGAGTAATTCAAGGAATATAATTAATTTGCTTTAAAAATAAATCCTTTGAATCCTTGTTTAATAAAAAGTATTAGCACTGATAGTTTTAATCTACAGAAATGGACTTGAAAGATTTTCCAAGTTTATTATGTTAAAAATATGTAGTGTTGAAGTTTTAAGCTTCTCTAAATTTTAGCATTATACCTTGAAGAGTTCTAACTTCTGCCAGAAGCAAAGTATGCCTCCATTTAACAAGAAATTTCCATTACTCCTATCTTAAGAAGTCACACCCCATACAACTAATGGCAGGAAAACATTTCAATTCAAACCTCTGACACCCTCAAGCCTGAGGCAAAATTAAAAAAAAAAAAATACAAAAATAAAACACAACTCACATTTTCAAGGAAGAAAGGAAACCCTGCTAAATAAGTAACAATTATGCTGAAGAATTTATATGCTAAGCACGGCTGAATGTAAAAACACCAGAGCAGTCAACCATAGCTTTAGCACTTTGAGTATGATTAACAGAATGAACTTTCAAAGGTCAATTAAATGTCAACACACTTTAAAGAGATATTCTTCTTAAGGCTGGTCAGTGCATAATAGTACCTCACGATTTAGGGGCACCCTTCTTAAGGGTAATGTGCATGTCATGCATGTACTTGCACGCATATCTACATGTCACTAACCAATAAGGATGAAACACAAAGTAAATCATAAATGTTAAGACTAAAGTATATCCAATAGCTGATCCTATTTATTCCATGACTTCAAAGGAAGTCATTCACAGAGCTGATCCTTTATTGCCCTAATACACCATTCTGCAAATTCATCCACCCACCAACCTTCCCTGAATACCTGTGGTTAAATAACTTATCCCCAAAGGCACCTGGCATTTGAAAACTACCCACTTTAGTATCTGTGGGACAGAACACGACCAGTGCCCATTCAGGACACTGTCACCCACTAACTCAGTAAGAGCCCCCATTCCATCCATTAAGGAAGGCCAAATTGCCCCAGAACCTCAGAAGGAGCAGGAATCATTATCAACATCATCTGGCCCAAACCTCTCCACGTTCACAGGAAACAGAAGCAAAAAGGCAGAGCAACTTGGCCTGGTCCCCATGGCCCCCTACCAGACAGCAAGCCCAGTGTTACTTAGTTCAGCATTTTCTTGTCTGAATCAAATCTATCATAGACTGGTTCTCCATTAGGACTTTAACAGCAGGTGATAAGTAACCAAATAGCAGTGGCTACCATCGGAATTCAGAGGAAGATGGAATCTTTAAGATGTTAATGATCTGTCTGGGAAGGTTCCAAGACGAGCTTGAAATTGAAGATGAGTAGAATGTAGATGGTTGGCGGGGAGGCCTCACTGAAGAGGGAAGCATGGTGAGCTAAGGCCCCTGGTGGGTGAGCTAAGCACCTCTCCATGCACGGATGGGGACCCTGGATTTAGAACAGGAGGAGGTGGGACAGACAAAGAGGGAGAAAAGGATTTCTACTTTAGAAAACTGAGACAAAGACAGAAAAGGCTAACCTCGCGATAGGTCTGCCAGAAAGAATGGAGATGGGGAGAGAGAAAGATCCAAAGTGCCTCGTAGGGGTCTAGTAATATTCATAGTATTACAGGGCTGTTGTAAGGAAACTAGTGAGCTGATGCGAGAAAAGGGTACTCTGAAAAGTCTAAAAGCTCTAGAAGGTAAAGATGTTTTAGACGTCAGCAGGCAAGAACCTCTCAAATCATGGCCCCGTGTGTTGACAGCATACCTCTCTCTGCAAAGGCAAACTTGCAGTTTAATTCTGGGTCTATTCATATGAGGTCAGAGATAGAAACATCTTCCTTCAATGATTCCAAAAGCTAGAGCCCAGGGAGGGAAGAGACGGCCACCATCAAGTCTCTGTAGGCTGAGGATCACTGATACTAAAATCCAAATCCAGGGTTACAGTTCTGAGGCAGACCACATCATCCATGGTTTTCTCACTGAATCTAAGAAATACATAACGTGCCAAATAAGGTGGCACAAAAAGGGAGGGGAGGGGCGGCCATCAACAGCGGGCTGTAAGCGGGAGCCGTGGCGGGCACCCCCTCTGGCCCCTGGCCCTCGGCTCCACTGTGACCACTTGGCAGGTGACCTTCCCTGTGTCCACTTCTAGGCACTGCCTTCCTCTTCTGTCCCTCTTTCACAGCAACTCCCCAGGCTTAAAAAGGAATTACGAAAAGTTACCAAAGTAAAAGCTACACATATGGAGTATATACTGAGTGCCAGTTATTAGCGGCCAGTAATTGGTACCTTACATAATTCCCCAAACAACTCCCAGGTGGCAGGAACCACTATCCTCATTTTTAAGTATGGAAACCAAAGCTTATGGGGTCACCTACGTAGTAAATGGCAAAGTCAGGACTTCAATCAGGTGTGGCTGACTCTTCAGCCGAGGCTTTGAATCTTCCCGTTTTTTTTTTCAATAACCAAGAAAATCCTGACTATGTGTTAGGGATTTTATGGATACAGAAGTTATAAGAGCTAATATACAGTTTGTGGGCTTCCCTGGTGGCTCCCATGGTAAAGAATCCTGCAATGCAGGATACCAAGGTTCAATCCCTGGGTTGGGAAGATCCCCTGGAGAAGGGATGGGCTACCCACTCCAGTATTCTTGCCTGGAGAATTCCAAGGACTGAAGAGCCTGGTGGGTCACAAAGACTCAGACATGACTGAGCGACTAACATATGGTTTGTAGATGAAAGTTTTGGAGGAGAAGGCCAAGTGCCTTCACCACACACACCTGCCTGCCGACTGTCAGCCTCCGGACTAAACTCTTCCAGTGTGAGTGTGGCATTGTGTCAAGGGCACGGCTTTCCACCCAGCATTCCTGCTCTGATCTTCCCCAGGTCTCCTGTCCCTTGGGGTCCTTTTCCAATTATTTGCCTGAAACCTTATCTGGACAGTTGAAGAGGAGGCAGCTGGCACTCTGACAGATCACACACACGCTGGGGATGGGGGTGGTCCCATAGTAGGAGGGCTGTCTTGGACCTTGTGCCTTGAGACAACCTTAATTCTGCCTGTAGGAGCGGTTCAAGGAGGGCTCCATGGCCACACAGCCCCACTAAGAGACGAAGCCAATCTATCTGGGGCTGGAGGAGAAGTGATGAGAGCATTGGGCATATGGGGAGGCTTTTCCAGTGTTCCTGGAAAGCAAGAGTTCCCATTAAACACTGGCAAGAAAACACTAACATTAATTCTCAAGATTTAGTGTGATAAACTCTTTCTGGGAAGAATACAGGTTCCAGAGTCTGCTCACAGATAGTCTGACTCTTCTAGTATTGGAAGGCGCCCAGGAGTCTGAAGTTGTGCAAGAACTATAGCAGAGTCTGATACTGGGGGTCTAAGGATCTCGATTTCCGATACATAGCCCTGACCAGGCCCTACAGGGCTGCCCAACCAGCAAACTTGCTCTCAGGTGACCATACATTCTATAAGGACAGCTTGTTCACAAAGCAATGCCAGGTACTGGGTGGAGTGGTTATTATTTTTAAATAAGGCCACCAGGCTTTCCAGAAGTTTCCACACTCACAAATGTTAGGGACTTATTTTTCTGATGTCACTAATACACACACACACACACACACACACCCCAACATCCGTCCGGAGTGAAGACGCTTTCAGCAAGATGCTCCTGACAGTACTTACTTTCTATCTGGTGTAAGACTGGAGATGATATTCTCACTGAATATTTAAGTGATTTCAAAAGTTATACTTTTTATCATTCAACTGAACTGCCCTGAAAAGTTTACTTCAAGCAATTAAAAAAAAAATGAGTTTAAAATCCAGACAGCACTCAAATAAAATATTAAGGATATGATTAGGACGTTTAACTAGACATTCAATCACAATGCAAACAGCTACTGATTAAGAAAAACACCTCTTCACAGGTTGTGTTCTTCAAAGACAGTGAGGTCATAAAACGTATTATGTTAATATTACTATCTTTCTCCTAGAAACCCTATCATTGTTCTTTGTCTCTTTCCAAATCTGTATCTTTATTTTAAGCTATACATTTTCAGGCTACAAACTGGAATTAAGCTCAGTTTTTCTGTCGGATCTTTATGATACCTTCTTCTTTCCCCTAGAGCACCGTAACAATTCTCCTTAAGGATGGGGAAGTTATTATTTTTATCTGAGTACCTGGTATTTTATTCAGCAGATATTTGTTGAGTATTGGTATTTATGCATTCATAGTTTCAAAAAAATCAACTTTTGTTATTATAAACTTCTTGAGCAGAAAAAAAATGCTGAGTGGAGCACCTGGCCTCTAGAAGGCACTGCATGAATAGTGAGAAAACCTGGGGAATTTATCATTCAGAGAACAAGATAATTTCTCCTGATTCAGTACTGAGTCCACATTTCACAGTGGAGACAATTCTGGTTAGGGAAAATGTTTCATTTCACTTTGTACGGAAAAAATGCAGGTTATCAAGATAACCAAAAGTTCACACTGCACTGTATTGCGACACAACCTGTCAAGACATTATTTCAATACCATTTAAAGGCCAAACCTTTAACATTAATCATTTATCAAAATTATACATGTCACTAAGATATCCCAACAAAGAAGATTATGTAAGTGAGCCGTTTTGGCCTCGGTGACAACTGAACACAGCAGCTATTTTCAACCCTTCATTAAAATTAGATCAAGATATACTTGCATTGTGTGTTACCACTCCTGCAGGGAAGATTTACATTAGTTTAAGATTTACTTTGGTTGGAAGTGACCATTTCTTTCACTTCGTCGGAAACTAGAATTCCCTCCCCTACAGCCTTCACAGGAAAGTTTTCCGTAGAAAGCAGCAGCAATTTGGAAAAACACCACCAAACAGCCGTCCTGTTTACTGTCTCCCAGGGGTAACCAAAGCTCTGTTTTCCTCCTAAACAGAGTCCGGAGGGCGTGAAGGGGCTGCTGGGGCACCTGGCACTTCACCTTGAGCTTGGCTCCGTCCCCAGCCTGGCCCTATACAACTTCGAGGGCTGCCGCAAAGCTGGTCAGTCCTGAGGCGCTTTAAAAAAGAAGCGATGGGGAATGGATTTCCCCCCCGCACCCGGAGAGCGACCTTCACACATAAATGTTTGAAAACACGAGGCTGACAAGTTCCTTCTCCGGGACTGAAGGGGGTGGTGGGGTAGGGGGGGCGGTTCCGGGCGCACGTCAAGGTCTCGGCCCGGCGCTTCGCTGTCCCGCTCGCACTGAGGCCCAGGCAGAACCGCGACCCGAGTTCGCCTCGGAATCTGGGGGGTGGAGTGGCGGGGAGGGTGCCGCGATGGTCGCGCAGCTGCAGCCCCGGGGAAGACATGGGGGCGAAGGCGGACGGCCGCGGGCCCCGGGTCTGGGAGCGCCCTCGCGCCTCGCCCGCCCCGCCCGCGCCCCGCGCCCCGGCCCCCCCCATCCCCCGCGCCCCCACGGCCGCGGCCCCCGGCCATCCCCCGGTCTCTCTCCGCCGCCCCCTCTCCGCCCTGGCGGCCCGAAGCCAACTCACCGCGGCCCCGCGACGACGCGCCCCGGAGCCCCCGGGGGCCGGGTCGCCCCGCGGACCAGCCGCAAACTTTTCCCGGGCCTCGCGGCGCGGCGGGGCCGTCGGGTCGGGCCGGGCGGCGCCGTAGTCCCGCACCGGCCGCCTGCGCGCCCTTTGTGTCCCGCGCCGCCCGCCGCCCCCTGACAGCTGACGGGCCGCGGCGCCGCCGGGGAGGCGAGGGGAGCTGACAGGCGCGCCCCTGGAGCGGCCGCCCCGCGAGAGACGGCACCGCCCGCCGGCGGCCGCCCCGCGCCGCCCGGCCTCCCGCAGGCTCCGCGCCGTCCGGACTCCCGCAGGCTCCGCGCCGCCCGCAACCCCGGCCCGGCAGCCGCTCAGCCCTGCTCGGCTCTCCGCCGCCGGCGCGCTCCGTCAGGACCCGGCCCCGCCCCGCCCCGGCCCCGCCTTGGCCCCGCCCCTGCCCGCTCCCTCCAATGAGTGAGGCCAGCTGGGGCCAGCTCCGTCCAGTCAGGAGCCGGAGAGCGCGGCCCGGCCCCGGGAGGCGAGCCAATAGGAGGCGACTCCGGCAACACACCCGCCCCGAGCCCTGGGAGCCTTCTGCTCCGAGGGCCGTGGGGGAACTGGACCGCCGCCGGAGCCAGTGGGCTGGGCCGGGCGGAGCCGCCGAGCGTAGATTTAGTCCGGGGGAGCGCTGGGCTGCGGGGCGGTACTAGAGTATGAGATGCAGACGAAAGTGGGGACGCTGGACTCTCCTCCTTGTAGTTGTCCTGCTCCCCACCCCGAACTTACACTCCTTTTCTGGCCGAAGTTCACGCAGAAAAGCAAGCCGCACAAACTCGCTGCGGCCGGTGACTGTCCCAGTTCAGGCCTGGCCTTTCCTTTGGGGCTCTACGCCAAGGGCTCCGTCAGGCAGCGCTCGAGATGCTGCGCCGCAGTCCGTAGCTCTTGTTTCTGCCCTTAATAAAATCGTCGGAATGCTAGGGATCTGCAAGTGGGGGTGGGGGTGGGGGTGGAGGACGGAGATCAGTTTCCATCCTGCTGCAAAACGCAGGTGCTCATGGCACTTGCCAGGTCTTTTTTTTTCTTTCTAAAAGAAAATTGCAATGAAAAATAATACAAAAAAATAATTTCTGTATGCAAGTCATCTTTACTGTGAGCTTTATTTCTTTAAGAAACTCGCATTCTATCTTCAAAGGAAGTTAAATTATATAGCCAAGTAGACTATTACATGCTCCTGTTTAGTCGCTAAGTCGTGTCCGACTGTTTTGGGATCCCTCCAGGCTCCTCTGTCCATGGGATTTTTCCAGGCAAGTATATTGGAGTGAGTTGCCGTTTCCTTCTCCAGGTATATGTATATAACATTAACACACACACAGAGGAGAGACTTAAATAGACCACTGGTTATAAAAGACTGGAGCTGTTAACACAAAAGCTTGCAAATTATAAGCACTCTATTGTTTCTTTGCTGTGAATAGGATTACCCATTTGTTGTTGGTCATACAAGGCTTGTAAGATTTATTGAGAGCTCTTTACTGAAAGCGAATTACGTATGATGAAAACAGTTTTGATAACACATATTTGCAAATGTTAAAATCAAACCACATTTATTTGTACTTCAAATAGCTGACACCTTCAGTTTATTTCTTCTGGTAATAGACTTTGCACTTAAACATTTTTGTGCAGATATGACCTCTTCCTTCTGCATGCATTTAAAAAAATAATTTTATTTATTTATTTTTGGTTGTTCTGGGTCTTCCTTGCTGCAGAGGCTTTCTCTAGTTGTGGTGAATGGGGACTACCCTATAGTTTGTACAGGCTTCTCTTTGCAGTGGCTTCTGTTGCTTCAGAGTACAGGCTTTAGGGCTCTTTGTGGCACATGGTCTCAGCAGTTACTGTTCCTCCTACGCTAGAGCACAGGTTAAATAGTTGGGGCACCTGGGCTACTTGCTTCATGGCATTTGAGATCTTCCCAGACCAGGACTGGAACCCGTGTCCCTGCATTGGCAGGTGAATTCTTTACCACTGAGCCACCAGGGAAGCCCTGCTTAAAGTATTTTGCTGACCATATTTCGTTTTTTAATGATGATCTGTACAATGAACCAAAAGAAGGAAAAGGAGAGAAAAGGAGAGAGAGGTCAAACAAGTGATGAATGGCTTTTATTACCATCTTGCTTTCATGATTGAAACTTACCACATCTTATTAACTTTAAGAGACAGTATGGACCCAAGACTAAGATTTATCAGATGATTCAGATTCTGGATTGACCTGGACCAAAGCTCTTAATGACTAACTCTGTCATGAAAGGTCAATATCCCAAACTCTGTCTGCCCTATGGAGGGACATTGAGGTTCAACCATAGGAGCATTTTGTCAACAGTGTATTTTCTCTAGGATGTTGTGCCGAGTCTTTTCTACAAGCATGTGTCAATATACTAGCCTGATAGCAGCCTATTAATATTTCCTCTGACCGCACATTTTTCCATCTGAAATATTTTTTGAGCCCATCAGTTTTCCTTCAAACATGTGAATGAAATTTCTGCCTCTTAATTCTAGAGCAAAGCTGTACTTCTGAGCATCTTCCTTCATCCCCTCTTTCTTTGTTTCCTTTTTCTCTCTTTTTTAATGGAGAAATGCTATGAGAAAAATTGAATGTATGCTATGACTGGAAATATGCACAGTTTTACATGGAAATTGTTATTGTCTGGGTCAGATTTCTACCCATATAATCAAGTAACTTTGCAGGCATTTATTAGGCCTTCCCAGGTGGTGCTAGAGGTAAAAGACCCACATGCCAATGCAGGAGACATAAGTGATACTGGTTCGATTCCTGTGTCAGGAAGATCCCCTGGAGAACGGCATGGCAATCCACTCCAGTACTCTTGCCTGGACAATTCCATGGACAGAGGAGCCTGGTGACCTACAGTCCATAGGCTCACAAAGAGTGAGACACGACTGAAGTGACTTGGCACTCACACATTAGGGATTCACTTAAGGCAATTATGTTTAATTTTCAAAGAGGAAACGAAAGGCATATTTTTAGAGATATTTCCATGTGTCATAATGTAATTTGTTTACTTTGTTCAAAAATATGCAAACTAGTACAGAAGTTTAAATATTACTTCTAACAAATATACATATGGTAACACTACAATGTGAAATTTGCTAAATTTAATTGAACCAGCAGTTGTTATTTTCAACTAATTAACTGCACAGATTTCACTTTATGATTGAAAATTGTGGAAGAATTAATGAATATGAATCAAATAGGGATGACTTATTAAGTGTAAGACAAAACCAGTATTGGGTGTTAGCAATCTATTACAGGGAATGAATATTTTATTAATTCTCTGGATGATATTCATAATTCTACCATGGTGATGCTTCATTCACTAAGTGATAGTTTCAAAGATTTTTCTTAATGATTGTTTCATCAGTTGTCCAATATGGGACAGGAGAGCTGTTGCTGATTTAGAGATCTCTCAGTTTGAACACATAGTTAAATGTAACTACTGCTGAGTTTTCCAAATTTGCTGGTATGTTGAGTGAAGCAATATCACAGCATCATCTTTCAGGATTTGAAATAGCTCAACTGGAATTCCATCACCTCCACTAGCTTTGTTTGTAATAATGCTTTCTAAGGCCCACTTGACTTCACATTCCAGGGTGTCTGGCTCTAGGTGAGTGATCACACCATCGTGATTATCTGGGTTGTGAAGATCTTTTTTGTACAGTTCTTCTATGTATTCTTGCCACCTCTTCTTAATATCTTCTGCTTCTGTTAAGTCCATACCATTTCTGTCCTTTGTCGAGCCCATCTTTGCATGAAATGTTCCCTTGTATCTCTAATTTCCTTGAAGAGATCTCTAGTCTTTCCCATTCTGTTGTTTTCCTCTATTTCTTTGCATTGATCCCTGAGGAAGGCTTTCTTATCTCTTCTTGCTATTCTTTGGAACTCTGCATTCAGATGCTTATATCTCTCCTTTTCTCCTTTGCTTTTCACTTCTCTTCTTTTCACAGCTATTTGTAAGGCCTCCCCAGACAGCCATTTTGCTTTTTTGCATTTCTTTTCCTTGGGGATGGTCTTAATCCCTGTCTCCTGTACAATGTCACGAATCTCCATCCATAGTTCAAGCTGGTTTTAGAAAAGGCAGAGGAACCAGAGATCAAATTGCCAACATCCGCTGGATCATCAAAAAAGCAAGAGAGTTCCAGAAAAACATCTATTTCTGCTTTATGGACTATGCCAAAGCCTTTGACTGTGTGGATCACAATAAACTGTGGAAAATTCTGAAAGAGATGGCAATACCAGACCATCTGACTTGTCTCTTGAGAAACTTGTATACAGGTCAGGAAGCAACAGTAAAAACTGGACATGGAACAACAGACTGGTTCCAAATAGGAAAAGGAGTATGTCAAGGCTGTATATTGTCACCCTGCTTATTTAACTTATATGCAGAGTACATCATGAGAAATGCTGCGCTGGAAGAAGCACAAGCTGGAATCAAGATTGCCAGGAGAGATATCAATAACCTCAGATATGCAGATGACACCACCCTTATGGCAGAAAGTGAAGAGGAACTCAAAAGCCTCTTGATGAAAGTGAAAGAGGAGAGTGAAAATGTTGGCTTAAAGCTCAACATTCAGAAAACGAAGATCATGGCATCTGGTCCCATCACTTCATGGGAAATAGATGGGGAAACAGTGGAAACAGTGTCAGACTATTTTTGGGGGGCTCCAAAATCACTGCAGATGGTGACTGCAGCCATGAAATTAAAAGACGCTTACTCCTTGGAAGGAAAGTTATGACCAACCTATATAGCATATTTAAAAGCAGAGATATTAGTTTGCCAACAAAGGTCCATCTAGTCAAGGCTATGGTTTTTCCAGTAGTCAGGTATGGATGTGAGAGTTGGATTTGAAGAAAGCTGAGTGCCGAAGAATTGATGCTTTTGAACTATGGTGTTGGAGAAGACTCTTGAGAGTCCCTTGGATTGCAAGGAGATCCAACCAATCCATCCTAAAGGAGATCAGTTCTGGGTGTTGTTTGGAAGGACTGATGCTAAAGCTGAAACTCCAATACTTTGGCCACCTCATGAGAAGAGTTGACTCGTTGGAAAAGATCCTAATGCTGGGAAGGATTTGGGGCAGGAGGAGAAGGGGATGACAGAGGATGAGATGGCTGAATGGCATCACCGACTTGATGGACATGGGTTTGGGTAGACTCTGGGAGTTGGTGATGGACAGGGAGGCCTAGCGTGCTGCAGTTCATGGGGTTGCAAAGAGTAGGACATAACTGAGTGACTGAACTGAACTGAAATGTAACTAGGGAAGCTGTGACTTTAGGGGTAATTTAGCATTTGTAAAGATAATTTTTTTAATGCAAGACATAAGGTCTTTTATAAACTGTATCACATGATCAGTGGTAATATGACCAATGATAATGTTATTTTCTCTGTATTTTTACATTTAAGATACTGTCATCTTAATATTGTTTCATCAATGAGCATAACATATAAATGGATTCCCATCTTCTGAATTTTGATCATTGATTTGCCTCTGGATTTTTGTGTGTCTTATGCAAACTAGATTCCTATGTGACTTTTATTCAATCCACTGGATCCAATTCACTGGTTTGAAGATATTGTTATTAGGAACAGTGAAATAATATCTATACAGAGAGAGCATGGATAAATAATTTGCTTGTTTTCCTTTCTATTTTGGACTCAAATGGGGGAAAATTCATTTTATGAACCACAATATCAGATGCTTTTAACACTGCTTTTACAAAACATATTTTTCTTATTTCTTGAACCTAAACCCTGGAGTGTTTCCTTGTTGTAGGATATGTTTATAGTAAGAGTTATTTATAAGCATGTGAAGGAATAGAGAGAAAATTCCAGAAATCACAGGTGATAGGCACTCTAAACTTCTGTCCCTACTTTATCTTGGGCCACAGTCCTTAAAGAAAATTGTTTTAGAGTTTAGTATTAGGATAAATTTTGTTTCTTCTGAATTAAATCTTTGAGCTATCAAGATGCTCTGAACTAAATTTACAGCTCGATTTAGGAAAGTATTATGGCCCCCTTCACTGTGTTTTTTAAATATATATAAACATAATATTTATCCTGTCTTCATTTATTTATTTTTCACCTATTTAAGAGCTGACTCATTTGAAAAGACCCTGATACTGGGAAAGATTGAGGGCAGGAGGAGAAGCGGATGACAGAGGATGAGATAGTTGGATGGCATCACCAACTCAATGGACATGAGTTTGGTTAAACTCCAGGAGTTGGTGATGGACAGGGAAGTCTGGCGTGCTGTGGTTCATAGGGTCACAAAGAGTCGGACATGACTGAGCCACTAAACTGAACTGAACTGATACATTTCTATCTTATATTTTTATGTATGTTTTATGTAAGTTATCTAAAATACTTTATGAAATGTTAATACCATGTTATTAAATGCATATGTGTGCTTTGCTTAGTTGCTCAGTGGTGTCCAACTCTTTGCAACCTTGTGGACTGTAGCCCGTTAGGCTCCTCCTTCCATGGGATTCTCCAGGCAAGAATAATGGAATGGGATGCCATGCCCTCCTCCAGAGGATCTCCCCAATTGCAGCGATCGAACACAGGTGTCCCTAATTGCAGGAGGCTTCTTTACCATCTGAGCCACCAGGGAAGCCCTATTAAATGCATAATGACATATTTTGAGCCACAGGTAAACCCTGGGTCTCCTGAGCTCATATCACTTACACAGAATGTGTAGTAAGGGCAGCAGGAAGAAGATTCTGTTGTTCCTTCTCAGAGGAAGCAGAATCTGATTCACCAGGCACAACATCTCAAAACTGTTTTCAGAGAGGCAGAAAAATATAGTGGTACATGATAGGGAAAGTTTATTACACTTATTTTTTATGGGAAACATGTATTTATGGGTTTTCTGCAAAATCAGGGGTTTAACTCAAAAATAGGATATTTAACTTAGATACAAACTGAAATGCATAGTATAAATTATGCTAAAATCATGGTCACTTCCCACATTATCCATCAGTAGTCATTATGCTTAATACAGTAATCCATTAGAATATGTTTCAAATGCAATAAACCTTTCTGCTAGGATTAGTATACGCCCATTTCCTTCCATTTTAGTAGTCTCTTTTAGAAAATAAACAAGGCATTTGCTTGTTTTCAGATAATATTCCATCATGGTTTTATTTTCAAAGGTTATCCTACTAAGATCCTTTTTTAGAACCGCTGCAGAGCTTCATCTTATCGTTTTGTTTTGTTTTATGAGATCTATAATTAACTCTAACTCACAGATTAAGAAAACCATATATCCCTTTGAAATACAGTCTTTACACAAAATTGATGGTTGCACCCCTTTTCCTGGCCAGCAAGTTGGCATGTAGGAGGTGCTCAGTGAAGAAAAAGCAACTCAACCTGACTTAAATTATAAAAATATCTTTTATCAGCTCTTATAATTTGCAGTCCACTTTATTACCATGAAAAAAGAAATGAATAACTAGCCAATAGAAGGTAGAAGATGAGAGATAAGAACAAAAGTGGGGAGATGGATAGAGGTGCCAACAGCCTCACTCCACCCAGAAGGGCGTCAAGAAACTGAGCAACATTTACCGGATGAGAAACACAACTGTCGGTAGGTATTTCTAAATTACAAGGAGCAAAACTTAAAATAATAATGAAATTATGAATTGTAGAGATGTTGAGGAAAGAACTACCCTAAAGGAACTAAAACCTCATTTCACACAGTCGAAGGTCAAGTGCATAAAGAGATAAAAAGACAAACATGTATGTACATTATTCTTTAAATTTCATGTTTTCTTTTCAAATAAGGTTATTATTTCATTTTTCCAAAAGCAGGCACATGTGAAAGACTTTTTCTTTTGGGGGATGTTGCCATTGGGCAGGAGGAGAATTATTGTTTGATTTTTTTTCTTTTTCTAGAGTGAATATTGTTTCTTTTTGAACTAATATATATTGGTGTTAGTTTCAGGTGTACAAAAAAGTGAATCAGTTATACGTATACATACATTCACCCTTTTTAAGATTCTTTTCCCCTATATGTCATTACAGAGTGTTGAATAGAATTTCTTGTGCTAAACAGTAGGTCCTTGTTGCTATGCAGTAGCCGAGTCGTGTCAACTCTTCTGCGACCCATTGGACTGTAGCCCCCGAGGCCCCTCTGTCCATAGAATTTCCTAGGCAAGGGTACTGGAGTGGGTTGCCATTCCTTCTCCTTGCTGCTTACCTATTTTATATATAGCAGTGTATATATGTTAATCCCAAACTCCTGGTTAATCCCTCCTCCCCTTTGGTAAGGGCTTCCAGTGGCTCAGTGGAAAAGAACCAGCCTGTCAATGCAAGGGATGTGGGTTTGATCTCGGGATCAGGAAGATCCCCTGGAGAAGGAAATGGCAACCCACTCCAGTATTCTTGCCTGAGAAATCCCATGGACTGAGGAGCCTGGCGGGCTACATACAGTTCATGGGGTTGCAAGAGGCCAACACAACTTAGTGACTAAACAATAAACGACAAACCCTTTTGGTAATCACAAATTTGTTTCCTATGTCTGTGGCTCTATTTCAGCTTTCTAAATAAGTTCATTTGTATCTTTTTTTTCAATGAAAGTCTTCAATGTTGCAAAAAAGTTTTAGCATGAAATTTATTAAAAAATAAATGTAAGGAATCAATATAAGTTGGAAAACCAGAGTTGTAAAGTATTTAGGGTAGGATAAATACTGGATTTAGGCCCTGCTGCTGCTAAGTTGCTTCAGTTGTGTCCGACTCTGTGTGACCCCATAGATGGCAGCCCACCAGGCTCCCCGTCCCTGGGATTCTCCAGGCAAGAACTCTGGAGTGGGTTGCCATTTCCTTCTCCAGTGCATGAAAGTGAAAAGTGAAAGTGAAGTCACTCAGTCGTGTCTGACTCTTATCGACCTCATGGACTGCAGCCCACCAGGCTCCTCCATCCATGGGATTTTCCAGGCAAGAGTACTGGAGTGGGGTGCCATTAGTGTGCTGAAATACAAGCATTAATCGGGAGTGTATCAATATATGGTGGTTTTAAGAAAGCAAATATAATGGATACATTGTGAAATTATTATGTTTTCTTCACAAGCAATTCATAATATAGTAGACTATCTTTTTTTTGTGTGCTTGAGAACAACTGTGCCTCTGGAGCCCACAGATTCTAGTACAGACTGGGTACGGAAAACATTGTTTGTTAAATGCCTGTTTGTTTTTTGATGAAGTAATTGTGTGGTTTGAAACCATTTGACTCAGCACACAGGAAGACTCAATAGAAAATGTGTTCAATTGTGAACTCCGTAGCTTGAGAAATGAATGAAAATTATGCAGAAGATTCTGTGGAAAGTTACAAAGGAATTAGAAATCTGGAACACAGAATATTTGAGGAATTGATATTTATGAGTTTGGGGGGTTCCAGATTTTTCAGATGTGATTCATTGCTAATTTTCTGTTAGTGAAGGAGAATATTGGGGCTGCTGTGAGGTGCTCACTGGGGATCTTTTGGAATCAGTTCTTCTTGGATAAAAGGAAATAAATCTGCTAGAATAGTAGTCTGCATAGTAAATATTAAAAAGCAAGGAAAAGAACAATTAGTAGAAACCATGAAGGAAGAAAAGGTGTGTGTGTGTATCTGAGGGACTAAACTGAATCAATGTTTGGATCACCAAATATTTGGATTGCCTATCAGTAGAAAAAGAAAAAGATAAATATAAAAAACAAGCGTAGGAAAAAAATTAAAGAATCATTGTGGGAGTAAAAATTACTGTCAGAATGTAATTTTTAAAATCCTAACATGTAAACTTTTATTTTGTAATGTGCTCTACCATCTGGAGGCTTCCCAGGTGGCTCAGTGGTAAAGAATTTGCCTGCCAATGCAGAAGATGCAGGAGACTCGGGTTCGATCCTTGGGTTGGGAAGATCCCCTGGAGGAAGAAATGGCAGCCCACTCCAGTATTCGTGCCTGGAAAATCCCACAGACAGAGGAGCCTGGGGGGCTACAGTCCATGGGATCACAAAGAGTTGGACATGACTGAGGGACTAAGCAGACATACAGCCATTTGGAGAGAGTATTCGTGGAAACTACCTGAATTCTAACCAAAGCATTCTCTTGTCAGTGGAATCTTTCCAAAGTTGTCTGAAAATAAACACATCAATAAATGTTGGATTTTTGTTTTAATTTGGAAAGAACCTTCATGTGTGTCGTTACTGCTGCTGCTAAGTCGCTCAGTCGTGTCCGACTCTTTGCAACCCCGTGGACTGAAGCCTATCAGGCTCCTCCATCCATGGGATTTTCCGGGCAAGAGTACTGGAGTGGGTTGGCATTCCTTCTCCAATGCATGAAAGTGAAAAGTGAAAGTGAAGTCATTCAGTCGTGTCTGACTGACTCTTAACAACCCCATGGACTGCAGCTTACCAGGCTCCTCTGTCCATGGGATTTTCCAGGCAAGAGTACTGGAGTGGGGTGCCATTTCCTTCTCCACATGCATCATTAGATCCATTAACTTTCCCTCCAGATGAAGAGAAGGCAACTCGGTGTGGCACTCGGGTTAAGAGACATTTTTGAGCTCTGCTGTTTCCATGGGTCTCAGTGAGGCCTCCAAGTCCTCTGAGCATATACAGAGGATGATAATAATAAATGGTGTATCTCCTTCCCTGTATTGTCCTGAGGATGGGAGTTGCCAGTTTGTTTGAACATGCTATGCAGACCATCACGTGAGTCACCAACGTTCTCTCTCTCTCTCTTTTTTTTAATTCAAAAGAATTTTAATGTGAGGGACCTTTAAAGAGCAAATCCCTAAGGGTCCAATACCATAAGAGTCGCCCATGTTCTTAGCATCTCCCACTTTATAGAGAATGCAGCGGGGACACAGGTAAAGTTGTGTGTGTAAATCACCCCAGGTGCCCAGGCCTCCTAACTAATCACAAGTTCTCACAAGACCTGAAGGGGAGGCAGGAGGCGAGGGCAGTGGGCAAAGAACTCCGTATAGTAAACAGAAATTTTCCTTGCTCCTGGGAGAAAAGAATGGATGCAAAGCACCAGGGAGAGGCTATGAATTGGGAACTACAGAGGATGAATCAGCTCCTGAGCATTCCAAGACTGGGGGACCCAAGTTCTTTTGTCCTCCAGAGAGAGAATTTCTAAGGTTCAAGGGCAAATGTTCACCGACATCTTCTAAACACATGAAAAGCTTTGTTATTGTTGCTATAACTTGTTTGTTTTGTTTTAATGGATCCATGAAGAGCAAAAGAAAAAAATAGATGGCCATGAAAATGTAAGACCCTCTTCTCCTTCCCCCAGAATTCTCAGAAAAATTGGCAGGGCTTTGGACATCTGTATCTAGATGACACATAGAACAGAATGAAAAAAAAGATAAGCTCTAATTGTATTTGAGGGCTCACTTCTCACTATTGCTAAAGGCTATGGGGCAGAGAAACAGAACGGAAAATTGGAGCATGTGGAGATTATTGCTGAAAGTAGGAAATCCAATGTTGTGTGCTGTACTGCTGTGAAAAATAATTGTTTGAGAAAGCTGAGTATATTTATAACTGCAAAATTTTGCCCTTAATATCCATCAAACATCATGTTTAACTTGCAGAGGGGAATATAAATTGTAATGGCAACCCACTCCTGTACTCTTGCCTGGAAAATCCCATGGACGGAGGAGCCTGGTAGGCTGCAGTCCATGGGGTCGCAAAGAGTCGGACACGACTGAACGACTTCACTTTCACTTTTCACTTTCATGGATTAGAGAAGGAAATGGCAACCCACTCCAGTGTTCTTGCCTGGAGAATCCCAGGGAAGGGGGCGCCTGGTGGGCTGCCGTCTATGGGGTCGCACAGAGTCGGACACGACTGAAGTGACTTAGCAGCAGCAGCAGCAAGGATATAGTCTAGGATATAAGGATATATATAGATAGATAGATAGATATACTAAGGATATAGTATAGGATATATTTATATGAGGGGCTTCCCTGGTGGCTCAGATGGTAAAGAATCCACCTGCAATGCAGGAGATCCAGGTTCAATCCCTGACTCAGAAAGATCCCCTGGAGAAGGTAATGGCTACTAACTCCAGTATTCTTGCCTGGGAAATCCTGTGGACACAGGAGCCTGTCAGATATGACCTAGTGACTAACACTGTCACTTTCATATTTATATAAGTAAAATAAAGATTGGAACCTGCTTGTGTTTATGTAGGATTATGCTGATATACATACTTCTCTGTATTTTCTGAAAATTTTCCAATAAACATGTTTATTTAGAGATAAAAATTTAGAGATAGGTTTATTTCCAATAAACCTGTTTATTTAGAGATAAAAAAGAGATAAAAATCTCTTTAAAAGGTATGTCACTGGTACAGAAACTCTCACTTCTCCCTTGCTATTTTATTTACAAAGTCTATGAATAAAAAAGTATGCATTCATATGAATTCTATTATCAGCCTCTTATTGAAAAAAATCTCTTTATTTGGACTTTTGAAAAACAGTTTGAACACATTATTTAGATAACTTTTATGACTAAGGGCTTCCCTGATGGTTCAGTTGATAAAGAATCTGCTTGCAATGCAGAAGACCTGGATTCTATCCCTGGGTTGGGAAGATTCCTCGAAGAAGGAAATGACAAGCCACTCCAGCATTCTTGCCTGGAGAATCCCTTGGACAAAGGAGCTTGGCAGGCTATGGTCCATGGGTTCACAAAGAATCAGACACGACTGAGCAACTAACACTTTCACTATGACCAAGTCAGAACTTGTTATTGTTCAGTTGCTCAGTTGTGTCCAACTCTTTGCGACCCCATGGACTGCAGCATGCCAGGCTTCCCTGTCCTTCACTATCTCCCGGAGTTTGCTCAAACTCATGTTGACTGAGTTAGTTATTCAAACATCTCATCCTCTATCACCCTTCTCCTGCCTTCAATCTTTCCCAGCATCAGAGTCTTTTCCAATGAGTCAGCTCTTTGCTTCAGGTGGCCTAAGTATTGTAGCTTCAGCATCTGTTCTTCCAATGAATAGTCAAGGTTTATTTCCTTCAGGGTTGACTGGTTTGATCTCCTTGCTGTCCAAGGGACTCTCAAGAGTCTTCACCAGCACCACAGTTCAAAGCATCAATTCGTTGGTGCCCAGCCTTGTTTATTGTTCAACTCTCAGATCCTTATTTGACTACTGGAAAAACCATAGCTTTGACTGTGTGGACCTTTGTCAGCAAAGTGATGTCTCTGCTTTATAATATACTAAATTTGTCTAGTATATTAGACAAAACTAACTAGATTTGTCATAGCTTTTCTTTCAAGAACTAAGTATCTTAATTTCATGGCTGCAGTCTCCCTCTGACTGATGGTTTCCAATTTTTTCCCCATCTATTTGCCATGAAGTGATGGGACTGGATGCCATGATCTTAGTCTTTTGAATCTTGAGTTTTAAGTCAGGCTTTTCACTCTCCTCTTTCAGCTTCATCAAGAGATTCTTTAGTTCCTCTTTACTTTCTGCCATTAGGCTGGTGTCATCTGCTTAACTGAGGTTTTTGATATTTCTCCCAGCAATCTTGATTCCAGTTTGAGCTTCATCCAGCCTGGCATTTCACATGATGTACTTTGTGATTCATGGGGTCGCAAAGAGTCGGACATGACTGAGCGACTGAACTGACTGAACTGAACTGAACTCTGCACTAAGTTAAATACACAGGGTTACAATATACAGCCTTGATGTGCACCTCTCCCAATTTGGAACCAGTCCATTGTTCCTTGCCAGGTTCTGTTTCTTTTTGACCCACATATAGTTTTCTCAGGAGGCAGGTAAGGTGGTCTGGTACTCTCATCTAAGAATTTTCCACAGTTTGTGTGATCCACACAGTCAAAGGTTTTAGTGTAGTCAATGAAGCAGAAGTAGATGTTTTTCTGGAATTCCCTTGTTTTTCTATGATCCAACAGCTGTTGGCAATTGGATCTCTGGTTCATCTGCTTTCTCTAAATCCATCTTGAACATCTGGAAATTCTTGGTTCATGTACTGCTGAAGCCTAGCTTGAAGGATTTTGAGCATTACTTTGCTAGCCTGTGAAATGCATGTGATTGTGTGGTAGTTTGAATATTCTTTGAGGTTGACTTCTTTGGCACTGAAATGAAAACAGACCTTTTCCAGTCCTGTGACTATGGTTGAGTTTTCCAAATTTGATGGCATATTGAGTGCAGCACTTTCACAGCATCATCTTTTAGGATTTGAAGTAGCTGACCTGGAAGTCAGAACCAGGAAATAATATAAAGAGAAGGCAGCTGAATTTTCAGTGTGACAGTTACCTGTAAAATCTGAATTCCAGTTTTTTGGTCACCTGCTTTTCTTTGAAGGATATGGAAAAGCTTACTTCCTTATTCACTTTAGGTAGACTATCTAAGGAATAGTAGAATATATAGTAACAAGTAGTCTCAACATTTGAAACACAGGCATTTTCCCATTTTGCAGACTTTGTAATAGAGGAAGAAGATAGGTATATACTCCACAGCTCTCTGTGGGGTATATAATTTAGAGCAGAATTCTCAGCCAGGGAGAGTTTGCCTCCCCAAGGGACTTTTGACAAGGTCTGCAGACATTGGTTGTTATCACTCAGAGGGGGAGGACTGACAGGGATGCTGTTGTGTCTGCTACAATGTATAGGACACCCTCTCCCCCACCCTCTCTGCTCAAAGGATCAGCCCAAAATGTCACTAGTGCCTAGGCTGAGAAACACTGCCTTGGACTCCTTTTTATTTATATATAAACAAAATGGCACCATCAGCTTAAAAACTTTAAAAAAGAAAACAATTGTTGCTTACACATTTTCTTTCAAGCAATGGAAAATGGAAGTGATATTTTCCTTCCCCCAAAGTCAAAAGTAGACGTATTTCCAGTTCATTTTTGTGTAATAACATAATATGTAAAAATTAAGAATCCTAATCTTAGACAGCAAGGAGATCAAACCAGTCACTCTAAAGGAAATCAACCCTGAATATTCATTGAAAGGTCTGATGCTGAAGCTGAAGCTCCAATACTTTGGCCACCTGATGTGAAGAGATGACTCATTGGAAAAGACCCTGATGCTGGGAAAGATTGAAGGCAGGAGGAGAAGAGGGTGGCAGAGGATGAGACGGTTGTATGGCATCATTGACTCAATGAACATGAGTTTGAGCAAAGTCCGACAGGGAAGTCTGGCATGCTGCAGTCCATGGGGTCACAAAGAGTTGGACATGACTGAGTGACTGAACAACAGCAAAGAATCCTAAAATATTTTTTCCTAATGTATGAGAAAACATAATTGAAATGGTCCAGTTCATGGAAAACAAATATACTCCAGCAAGTTAGCTGAGGATGGCTAAATAAAAACATTCCTTAAAAGAGTATTTTAGGTAGTAATTCAAAATGTTTGGGAATAGAAATCCAACGATATGTCAAGAACACACATTAATGATGACTGCTATTCTCCCAGGCAATAAATGAAAACCCAAAATGCACTTCTGAGATGTTTTATGTGCCTTTTGGAATCAAAAGTTATTAGTAAGGCAGTTTTGGGACCAGATTTGTGGATGCAGTACAGACATCCCAAAGTGAGATTTGTCTTCTTCCACTAAGATTCTTGGATTAAGAACACAATACTAACAGGAAATTTGTCCGCACTTTGTAGACAGCATATCGAAAAGCAGAGACATTGCCAACAAAGGTCCATCTAGTCAAAGCTATGGTTTTTCCAATAGTCATGTATGGATGTGAGAGTTGGAGTATAAAGAAAGCTGAGCGCCGAAGAATTGATGCTTTTGAACTGTGTTGTTGGAGAAGACTCTTGAGAGTCCCTTGGATTGCAAGGAGATCCAACCAGTCAGTCCTAAAGGAAACCAGTCCTAAAAATTCATTGGAAGGACTGATGCTGAAGCTGAAACTCCAGTACTTTGGCCACCTCATGTGAAGAACTGATCCATTGGAAAAGACCCTGATGCTTGGAAAGATTGAAGGCAGGAGGAGCAGGGGACGACAGAGGATGACATGGTTGAATGGCATCACCGACTCACTAGGCATGAGTTTGAGTAAGCTCCGGGAGTTGGTGATGGACAGGGATGTCTGGTGTGTTGTGGTCCATGGGGTTGCAGAGTCAGACACGACTGAGTGACTGAACTGAGCTGTACTGTGTTAACCTCACAACCCTGAAATACTTTTAAAGAAAGACTTTTAAAAATATGCTTTCAGTTGGCTATCATGAAATCCAGTGAAAGTCACTCTGTGCTTTTTATTTTTTCTCCCCAGAGAGGGCATTTAACTTGGTTCCCTGTAAATGTGAATGAAGAGTGTTAACTAAAGCATACCTATGTAGTCTGGAATACTTGCTCCTTTCCTCAAAGAATCGTGTATGTTTTTGCACAAGGTGAAGTGATATGTCATGATTATATTTTGGTTTAGTTTTTAATTAAATGTTTCTGCTTCAACAGCCACAAATTGTCTTTGGCAAGTTAGATGAAGACATGCTGCATACAGATCAAGTTACTTCATGCTGTCAGGGGCTCTTTCTTGTGATAGAATTGACTTTAGAAGGTTAATTAGGAAGGCATAAATCCTGTTCTGTAAATATTTACTATAGGTTTTAATTGGTGTAGAAATCAGGAAGGAAAGAGGATTACAGGATTAGTTTGTAAATGCACTTTATTTTACAATATTATTTGTTAACAATAATTTCTTTTTGCTCACAAAAATAATATCTGCTCACTATTTCATGTTTGGACGAGTCAGGAAAGTTTAAAAGAAAAGATGTCTCAGAGGCCACCACTTCTAACACAGGACAACTTCTTTCTGGTTCTTCCATGAAAGGAGGGGGTCACTGTCCCCCAAGGCTATCTTCTGCCTCCACTGTAGACTGAGCAGTCACCCATCTCACCAAACTTCTTCCAAACACGGTTACAGTGTCTCCCTCACATGTTTTCAATGGCTGCACCCAACTCAGTTCTGTAAGTGGTTCCTACTTTTTTCTCCTCCATGACACACACAGGTGAGTTCTGATGTGCATATCAATAAGAAAGGCAAATTTCTGGGGCATTTGGTATTACTCTTTCTTTCCCACTCATTTAGTAAAAGTAACATTACACAGATAACTGCAACTAGACTCTAATTCATCAGCTAATGTCTAAACTTCAGTACTTCAGATATTTATAGTAACAAAGTGTGACCTCTATATAACTGATGTGGGATATTTTATGACATCTCAGGTGATTAACATTACATTCAACTAAATATAGGTGAATGCAGCAACGAATGTCCCCGCCCTCAAAAGTCCCCTAATTATTTCTGCAATATGAATGGCTGAAAGTAGAGTTATTAAATCTAAGAACATTAATTCTTGATTTAGATCATCAGAATTTCCTTTCAGAAATGTTGTTCCAATTTCTAGTCTCACATCCAACAATACTGGACTTTAGAATTAACTTTCACTTATTGACAGCAACAACAACAACAAAAAACCTTAAAAAGTGTTTGAAATTGAGTAATATTTTCCCTCATGTTTATTTTTTATTTTTTTCCCTCCCATTTCTTCTTTCCTTATTTTTCTTTCCCTCTCACTCTCTTCCTTCTTCTTTTCTTACCTGGAATAGATACTTTACGTTCTTTGCCAATGTTTCTATTGAGGTTTAAGGTTAAGATGCAATATTTATTGATATATTATGTTTTGGATATAGGTTTATGTCAAGAATTTTTCCCAGTTGTGTGCTTTTAAAATTATGTTTATTTTTCATGATAATGGAAGTTTCATTTCAGTTTTTGATGCTTTCTCTTTCTGTAGGGAAATTTCACATTTTATTCTCCATAGTCAAATGCATACTATAATTTTTACATGTTTTTTCCCAGTGCTTTTACTAATTAGAAAGCTCCTTCTCACTCTGAGGTCTGGTAGGTTTCCACATTTTCTTCTAGATTTGTGAGTGGTGTGTGTGGCTTTAATTTTTAACATTAAAATAGTTAATCCATCTGCTAAGTCATGTCAGTCATGTTCGACTCTGCGATCCCATGGACTGAAGCCCACTAGGCTCCTCTGTCCCTGGGATTCTCCAGGCAAGAATACTGGAGTGGATTGCCATCTCCTTCTCCAGGGGCTCCTCTGACTCAAGGAAAAAACCTGTGTCTTTTGTCCCCTGCATTGGCAGGCACTTAACTAATGCCAACTGGGAAGCCCAAAGGACCATGAAGGGACTAAAACCTTCAATCATCTGACCTGGAATCAGGCACCTTATCCATTAGGCCACACAGCCAACGAATCAGTCTACAGTCTACAGTTTATTTTGTTTCATGGTTTAAAGTGAGAACTTTATTATATTTCAATTTGTTAAGTAATTGTCACGCTATTACTAAGTTATCTTTAATGTCTTTACTAACTTGTGATGTCACCTTTAATTCACACAGGGCTTTTTTATTCTTTTTTGATTTATTAATTGTTTTATTATGTAATCTACTTGTTTTGACTGGTTGTCTATCTGTTTAATTCCATTGTTATACTTATTTTCACATCTCAATAAAATCTGGTGGGACATGCTTTTCTCCATTAAACTTTTTATTTTTGTTTTTAGTTCTTCTCTCTTATTTCTAATAATCTTTGGAACTGCTTTGAAAAGATAGAGGATAGGCTTTCTGACTGATATTCCAAGGATATTTAATGGAATTTTGATGGATTATATTAAACCCTTTTTCTCCCTATTTAGTCACAAGGTATGCATGTCTATTAATTAAATCTTTTTATTCTTTTAACAACTACTTGTAATTTTCATTGTATAGGTCCTAAATGATTCTTTTTAAAATAATTTCTGTAAGTATATATTATGTGAACAATATATTTTTCGTTATATTTTGATTGCACATTATTGACATTAGAATATGATTGATTTTTATATTTATTTTTCATTTGATCATTTCACTGAACTATGTTATTAGATCCAATACTTTTTTCAGCTCATTTCCTTAGATTATTATAAAGATATTATCTGTAAATAAATATGTATGTTTCCCTACTGTTTTAAATTGACAAATATACCTTATGTTTCTGGGTTTTGTTTGTTTTGGCTATTGTTTCTAGAACAGTTGGAAAGATGGTGGTAATAATAGATATTTTTAATTTATGATTCCACCAGAGTGTTGTTATAAAAATATGATTTAGACTTTATGTTAAAGATAGTTATTATTTATCATGTCCATGAATTATCACTTTAAACTTATTAAGCAAGTTTTAAAGCCCAAGCGAGTTATTAAATTTTATCAAATTATTTTCCAGGCCTATTGAGATGTTTATGTTTATTTTTCAGCCTATTGATGTGATTTATTCATTTGGAATTATTTACATGCATTCTTACAACAATCCTCAAATATTCAGGGTTTTTAAATATAATCTGAACTAACTATGCTAATCTTTTATCAAACTTTTGTGCCTATGCTAAGCATTTTTAGGTTTTTCTAGAAAGGTCATCCTGGCTTTGTAAAATTAATTAGACCATCTTCCCCATTTGTAAAATATGGACAAGAAGAGTATACATTACAGGAATAACTTATTTCCAATGTTGAAAAGTAACCACCGGTAAAACTCTTGACTCTGCAGCTGCCTTGATGGTAGTTGCTGAAAACTTTTCCAATTTCATTTTTTTATAGATAGTGATCTTTGTAGTTCAGCTCACAGCTATTTTCCTTCATTGTCTTTGAATCCTCATTACTGAGATTTTTAACTTTATTTAGCTAATTCATTTATGCTAATACTTTTAAAATCATGTTTAAAATCATCCTTGGATCTAAATTCTTTAAATACTATACATTTTTCCTTCTAATTGTGTTTATTTGTTCATTATTTTATCCTTGATTAGATTTGTTAGCAATTTTGGATAGTTGTCTGTTCTTTGTCTTTAGGAACTCAGTACAGTAGTTTATTTGACAACTAAGAAGAATTAATATCAGTCCTTTTCCAACTCTTCCAAAAAACAGGAAGAAGGGATTTCGTTTGAGCTCATTATAAAAGGCAAGCGTTACCATGAAATGGGTAACAGACAAGGATGCCACAAGAAACGAAAATTACCTGATGAACATAGATGCAAAAATCCTTAACAAACTATTAGTAAACTGAATTCAATAATACATTAAAAAGATCATACACCATGATAAAGACCATAGTGAAGTGCAATATATCCCAGGGATGTAAGAATGGATCAGCATCTGAAAATCAGTCACTGTGATACAATTAATAAAATAAAGGATAAAAATAATGTGAGCATCTCAATAGATACAGAAAGCATTTGACAAAAGCCAACATTCATTTACTGTAAAAGTTTTGACAAAGCCTATATAAAAGGAATGAACACATAATAAAGACTAAATATGAGAAACCCACAAGCTAACCTTATATTTAACAGTGAAAAACTAAAAGATTTTCCTCTAAAATCAAGAGCAAGAGAAGGATACCCTTTCTTGCCACTTTTATTCATCATAGTATTTTATCTTAACCAGAGCATCCAAACTGGAAAGAAAGAAGTAAAATTGACTATATGTAGATTCAATGGTGGCTCAGATGGTTAAGTGACTGCCTGCAATGCAGGAGACCTGGGTTTGATCCCTGGGTTGGGAAGATCCCTTGGAGGAGGGCATGGCAACCCACTCCAGTATTCTTACCTGGAGAATCTCTATGGACAAAGGAGCCTACTAGGCTACAGTTCATGGGGTCACAAAGAGTTGGACAAGACTGAGTGACTAAACACACACACACACACGTATATAGAAAACCCTAAAGTGAAAACTGAAAATGAAAGTTGCTCGGTCATGTCCAACTCTTTGTGACCCCATGGACTTTACAGTCCATGGAATTCTCCAGGCCAGAATACTAGAGTGGGTAGCCTTTCCCTTCTCCAGGGGATCTTCCCAACCCATAGATCAAACCCAGGTCTCCCACATTGCAGGCAGATTCTTTACCAGCTGAGCCACAAGGGAATCCCAAGAATACTGGAGTGGATAGCCTATGCCTTCTCCAGTGGATCTTCTTGACCCAGGAATTGAACTGGGGTTTCCTGCATTGCAGGCGGATTCTTTACCAACTGAGCTATCAGTTAAGCCCCTAGAAAACCCTAAAGACTGCATTAAAAACCTGTCAGAACTAATAAATGAATGCAACAAAGTTGCAGGATGCAAAATTAATATTAAAAAATCTCTTTCATAATTACATATGAATAATTAACAATCACAGTGAGAAATTAAGTATATAATCCCATTTAATAGTTCATCAAAAAGAAGAAAATTTGAATACCAAAGATGTGAAAGACATGTACATTGAAAAGTATCAGACATTAATGAAAAAAATTTAAGAAGACGAAAGAAATGGAAGGATTTTCTGTGTTCATGGATTAGATGAATTAATATTGTTAAAATGTCTATGCTATTCAAGCAATCTACAGATTCAGTGAAATTCCTCTCAAAATTCCAATGACTTTTTTTTTTTTACAATTCTTTACAATTGTTCATAAATAGAACAATTCTAAAATTTATATGGAATCATAAAAGACCCTAAATAGTCAAAGCAATCTTGAGAAAGAAAACTAAAAAGCTGGAGCCGTATGTGC
This sequence comes from Bos javanicus, assembly GCF_032452875.1. Lineage (NCBI taxonomy): Eukaryota > Metazoa > Chordata > Mammalia > Artiodactyla > Bovidae > Bos > Bos javanicus. The sequence continues at coordinate 10,671,555 of NC_083876.1, forward strand.
CTGACTTTAAACTGTATTGCAAAGCTATAATAATTAAATAAGTATGGTATTGGCATAAAACAGACACACAGATCAATGGAACAAAACAAAAACCCAGAAATAAACCCACATATACATGGTTAATTAATTTACTACAATGAAGTCCAGAATATGAAGTGGGGAAAGAAGAGTCTCTCTCTTTTTTTTTTTTTTAAGCAACCCCCCCCCCTAATTTTAACAAAAGGGACAGAAGATCTGAATATGAAGTTTTCCATAGAAGACATGCTGATGGCCACAGGTACATGAAAAGATGATCAGCATCACCAATCATCAGAGAAATGCACATTGAAACCACAATGAAATATCATTGACCACACCTGTCACAATAGCTGCAATCAAAAGATTAAAATAAAAAATGTTGATGAGGATGTGGAGAAAAAAAGTAACACTACTATACTGTTGGTGGGCTTTCCAAGTAGTGCTAATGGTAAAGATCCTGCCTGCCAATGCAGGAGACATAAGAGACGTGAATTCAATCCCTCAATGGGGAAGATCCCCTAGAAGAGGGTATGGCAATCCACTCCAGTATTCTTGCCTGGAGAATCTCATGGACAGAGGAGCTTGGAGGGCTACAGTTCATAGGGTCACCAAGACATGACTGAAGCGACTTAGCATGCAGACACACAATTGGTAGGAATGTAAATTGGTGCAGCCACTTGGAAAACAGTATGGAGGTTCCTCAAAAAATGAAAAATAGAACTGCCATAGATCCAGCAGTTCCACTTCTGGGTATTTACCAAAAGGAAATGCAAACACTATCTTAAATAGATACATGCAACCCCATGTACACCGCAGGTTCATTTACAATAGCCAAGATATGGAAACAACCTAAGTGTCCATCTGTACATGAATGAATAAAGAAATTGTAGAATACGGTTTGCCCTCAAGTTCATTGGTTTAGCATCATGCATTCAACCACTTTCATTCCATGTTTGATTGAATTTGAGGGGAGCATCTGGGGATACAGAGGGAAAACTGTATTTATTGTACTATGCCACTTTATATGCAACTTGAACATCCTGGATTTTTATATGTATGGGGGTCCTGGAACCAATCTCCCAGGGATGCTGAAGGGCGACTGTATATATACAATGAAATATTATGTGTTAGATCACTCAATTGTGTCTGATTTTTTCAACTCCATGAGCTATAGTCCAGCAGGTTCCTTTGTCCATGGAGTTCTCCAGGCAAGTATACTGGAATGGGTTGCCATTCCCTTCTCCAGGGGATCTTCCTAACCCAGGGATCTAACCCAGCTTTTCTGTAAGTCAGGCAGATTCTTTACTGACTGAGCCACCACACAATGAAATGTCATTCAGCCATAACAAAGGAAGAAATCTTGCCATTTGCTACAGCATGGATGGAACTCAAGGGCATTTTGTTAGATGAAATAAGTCATATAGAGAAAGACAAGTACCAGTTGATCTCAACTACATGTGGAATCAAAAATGTAGGTTTGTGTTACAACAAAAGAAGCTCATAGATACAAAGAACAGACTGGTGTCTGCTGGGGAGCAGGGGGTGAGATGGAAGAGAAATGGGTGAACTGTTTTTGTTTTTATTTTCAGTTTAAAAAAGTAGAATTTTTTTTTTTTTATTAAAGTAAATTATCCTGAATAGATCTTACCTAATCAAACTGTGGTGTTGGAGAAGACTCTTGAGAGTCCCTTGGACTGCAAGGAGATCCAACCAGTCCATTCTGAGGGAGGTCAGCCCTGGGATTTCTTTGGAAGGAATGATGCTAAAGCTGAAACTCCAGTACTTTGGCCACCTCATGCAAAGAGTTGACTCATTGGAAAAGACTCTGATGCTAGGAGGGATTGAGGGCAGGAGGAGAAGGGGATGACAGAGGATGAGATGGCTGGATGGCATCACTGACTCGATGGGCATGAGTCTGAGTGAACTCCCGGAGTTGGTGATGGACAGGGAGGCCTGGCATGCTGCAATTCATGGGGTCGCAAAGAGTTGAACACGACTGAGCAACTGAACTGAACTGAACTGATGTATATTTGCACATTCTTTTATCTTGTCTGTGCCGGTTTGCTTCAGAGGTTCTCTTACAAGTATCATGAGGTTCATGGTTTTGAAACTAGATCTGAACTGTTTTTGCCTTCTACTACAGATTCTCAATTACCCCAATTATTATAACTAATATGTTATAAGTAATATGTTTGCTCATTTCTTTTATCTTGATTTGTGACTTTTCTCACATTTTCCTAGTAATATTGCTTATGATATAAGCTTTTCCACTCTCTAGTATTTGTTATGTATAAAGATTATCTTTGGGTTTTTTGAAATTGTACTTTCACTCTCATTTTTAATTATTGGGATAAAAAAAAGACAAAATAGATTTTTGACTATCTTAATACAAAATGAGGTATTTTGTTCATTTTCCTCTCAGCTTTGACCTTTCCTCACTTGTGTCTTTATCTTACAATAATGTATAATTATAGACCTAGATAATTATCATTAAATACTTGATATATTTGCCTTCTGCTCTGTAACAAAATTAGCAGCAGTTCTTGAGATTACCTTTGTGTTGAACAGGTTTGATGCATGCCCTGACTTCCTGTGTTTGAGGTCTTTGTTAGGACTTATCTCTTGGTCACTAGGAGTACAACTTTAACCTTTTCACATGGATAGTTCATTTTCTGAGCTCTTGCAAACCTGAGACTTTCTGTTTCCTTCTTTGCTGAAGGTCAAGTTATCTGAGAACACAATTCTTGAAACTTTTACTCTCACAATTTTTCCCTTAAGAGATGTTGATGCATTGATTTTCATAATTTTGTTTGTGGAAAATAAAGTCTTATAAATAGCATGTGGTTCCACTTTATTAAAAGTCATTAACTCTTTTCCTTCCTGAATGCTTAAAATAAACTTTCTTAATCACTGAATTCAAAAATTATTTTTTTTCCCAGAACATAATTCAGTGTAGCTCTAGTTCTCTTTTTTCATGAATTTTTGCCTTGAATATAGTGGACATGTTTTATTTTTATTCTTAAATCATTTAGTCTGGTTATTCATTGAATTTTCCCCTCTGGAACATTTTTATGACCACATCTATTCCAGTAGTTTTCTTTTTCTTGAGATTGTGATTCTTTGCATGACTATAGTCTTATTTCTTAGAATTTTCATCTTTTCTTCATTTTCCTATGTTTTCTGACTAACCTACTCAACATTTGTCCTTAAGATCTCTGATTTGATTTTCCATAGTACAAATTCTGGAGCTTATTGCTTTTGTTGCTTTTTAATTCAACTATTAAATATTTCAAATATTCAAAAATTATTTATTTATCCTCTATTTTCCTGATAGACATTAGGGTTGTTGTCAGATCACCATATGATAAGAACCCCACTTAGAAACCCTCACATGTGTAAGAATGTCTCCAGGGTCATGAGCACATTCAAGAATGGAATTTCTGAGTAACAGCTGCATTTTTAGTTTTCTTGTATGTCTCTTGGGTATCATTCACGTCTCATATTAGTATCTCAATCTCTCTTCTTTCTTTCTCTTTAACGTTCTTTTCTACTTTATACAGGAAACATTTTCTCACCTCATGTAGTGGATGACAAACATCATTCTAAAGTAGTGTAAGTAATTTTAAGGGGTGTGTTTTTGACATAGGAGTTAAGAATTCTGTTCCTTTCCCTTTAATTGTCCCCTTTTAAATTTATTGTATGTTTTGGGGTTTTGTCTCTACCCACACTAAAGCAAACAGCCTCTTTTTCTAGGCAAATGGTATGCCAGTCGACCTTAGCACTGCTGTTTTTCTACTGTTAAACAAGCTAATACACCACCTTTTAACCCTCTTATTACTGTATGTTCTACCTGACAATTCCATTAACTCATGATGCAGTTTTTTCCTTGCATCTCCCCTCCTGACTTTCTGCCCATCTGAAAAGTTGTAGTACTTGAACAGATACGACTCCTAACATACCCTGGTTTCAGGGTCTCCTCTCTGCCCAGGTGCTGGACATTCCTGGAAATCCCTCCCAGATTCCAGCACAAGCCTGAGAGTCCTACTCTCTTCGCATTGTATTTTCTACAATTTCTTCAATTTTGAACTACTTTGGGTGAGAAGTAGGGAAAAAGCTTCCTCATGTCCTCCTAGCCAGGTTCCCCTTTAAAACAGAACTCTTTATTTCTGATAGATTCTTCCAAGCCAGAAAGACTTGCTACATCTCGAGTTCCAGAGGGTGCTTTGGAATTTTGTACCTCTATGACTCAATTAAGCTATCAGTGATGAGAATGAATAATTCGAAGAATTATTCATTACATACAGGCTAGCGGGTTTTTTTTTGTGGTTGTTTGTGGTGGCGTTTTTCTTTTGTAGCTTGGTGCTTCCTGCTGACCTACTTCCTCATAAAATAACAATTAGTTGGTCCTGCAGATCTTACTGAAACTAACAAAGAGTGCCATCTGTTGATGTGGGCGATACATTCTCTAGAATCAGTCCTTGATTGCTGTGTGGAACTCAAAGCACTTCACAGTTTTACTTTGCTTTTCATCTTTTTAAATGTCTCAGAGTCACCATCAATAAAATGTAAATAATTCCCATTTTACAGATGACCACCTTGAGGCAAAAAGCAAGGGAATTGTGCTATAATTGAACAGAAAGGCACCCCTCAAATCAATAGTGCAATCAAAGTCATAATTTCTGGAGAGATGGTTTTCCCCATTTCTCAGGATCTGTGTGAACTTCCCATCTTTAATGGGTGTTTATAACTGTGAAGTTCATCCCTAACAACTGCTACTCCTTCTGGGAAGGTTCTCTCTGCAAAGCACACCTTTGCAAGCACACTGAGGAGTCGTAAGGAAGAGACAGTTGTTCAGCCAGGTGACACACCCTCACATTTCCTCTTTTGGGAATAATCAATAATAACGATTTAAAAATTTCATCCAGTAAGCTAGCAGGTATCCTAATGATCTTATCCCTGGTTGGCTGTTGACATTCAGAGCACCCTGGGTTTACAAACAATTAAAAAAGGGGCTTGATAGAGACCTATCATTACAGAGGAAGAGGTATGCAAAAATCTCTGAGTTTCTATTACATTTCTAAAAGTTTTAGTATTCTTTTAGTGATTTATGCTCTGCAGAGATAGAGGTCTCTTTCAGAAGTTATGGTTATAGGTAGCTAGGCTTCATTCACAAAAGGGTTTTTTATTAATGCTTTCCTATTGAGGAGTAGAAAGAGACACAGGCGAAGACACAATATTAATAATTATGACAAACACAACTCACATTTTTGTGTGCTTACTATATGTCCAGTTCTTTTCTACACATGGCTCATTGAATCTTCAGGACCCCATATGAGGTAGTTACATCATCATTTTCATTTTGCAGATGAGATAAACGACAGTAAGAAACCCTCCCAAGAACTTAGGGTAAGTGTATCGTGTCCCCTAAAGTGTACACACTTTCCCCCACCATGCCATCCTCCTTGCAGAGTGAGCCAAGGGTTTTTCAATCGTATTTTATAAACCAAGTTGATGTGTTTAGGCAACTAATCCCCAGTGGATAAAACAGTGCTCAGTTCATATGGGAAGAGTTAGCAAACCATTTCCCAAAAGGACACATTCAAGAAGAAAATGAGTACTAAAAGGGACATGCTTGTGGAGATTAATTCAAAAGAAGTGTCTCTTTGAGATCTCTTTCCCCATTCCTTCATTTGTTTCACTCCAGTGGGACTGGCCCAGCCCCCAGCTTAACCTTTGCTTTCTTGGCTTGCTTAGTAGCTTCCAAAGTGGGGAAGAGTATGCAAAGGAGCCCAAGTGTCAGGGCGGCCAGCTGGCTGCAGGGCATTCCAGCTGCACTGTGCGTCCACTTGCGCTCTTTTCATCCGAGCTGTTCACGGGCACACAAGTCAAAGGCTCAGCTGCCTGTGTGCTTCTCGAGGGATGACAATGCTGCAATGTTCCGGATGTCCTAGCACAACTCACTAGGTCTGTTCTATGTGGACTTGGAGCAAGCTGCCGTGAGTGGAAAATTTATAAGGTCATGGGTGGTTGAGAAATAAAATCATAAGAATAGGAAAGAACAATCCTCTTTATTCCGTGACTTTGGGTCTCCAGTAAGCTAAGAGGCTAAGAATCAAGGACCTAAACACAGCCCTGTTGTATCTTAAGCGTGGGCAGGGCTGCTCTGCGGCTCTGTGGGGCTTAGAGGATAAAGTCAAGCACGCTACTTGGCATCTGAGGCATTCCCTGCTCTGGTCACAGCCTCCTGTTCAGTCCCATCCTTTGGACAAGCCAGGCTGCTATTCAGAGGCTACAGGACCAGTCAACCATTCCATTGTCTGCACCCAAATGTGTCCTAACTGACTAGTGTTCATGCCTTCATATGGGGTTAAATCTTTTCAATATCACTCCTTTTTCACATTTTATATACCATACTTTTCAAAATGAAATCCCATTTCTTCTCCTAGACTGTTCTTATGTTGTTTAAGATCATTGATTCTATCTTACTCCATTTTATATTTATCATAATGCCTAGCACATTCTGGGCCAATAGTAAATGCTCAGTAAATTTGTGATATGAATGAGAGGGATAAATTTTGGGAGAATATACATTTACATTTCTCTTTCTTTTGTGCTGAGAAGGGAAAGCAGTTGCAAGAGGGCTGTCCTGAGAAGGAAGACGTGCCACCTCCCATTATGCTGCACAGAATTTCCCAAGGCCTGTGAATGAGACACAGGGAAAAACCGTGAAACCATTGGGTGCAGAGCAGAGACAACCTCCTCAGTAGCTCAGTTTCTGTGGAAAGGAAAAAGGTTAGGCCAATATACAGGCTCCAAGGGAAGAAAAATAAAAGGTTCCTTTAACTAGGAAATATCCTGAATTTCACTCAAAACTGATGCCCTATACACTAATGTTCTAAGCCTCATTGTCTGCCCAGGTGCCAAGAAATGAGAGCAACTAATAATTACTGAATATCTACTAGGGCTTATTAAATATATTTAAAAAGTCAATCTCAGACTGCCTGGATTCAAATTCTGGTTTTCCCAGAATCTTGTGCTGTCTTATTCCCTCAGAAGTTGAATTGAAATAGTGGTAATATTAGCCTCAAAGGATAGTCAAGAGCATCATAAAACAAATATGAATAAAGTACTGAGAACACAGGCTAGTATGTAGCAGATAACAGCCCAACAGTTAGTAAATCGAAAATGTTGAGTGTTATTTCCCAGGAGACATTGTTTTGTGTGGAAGCTCACTGTGGTTTTATTGCAATAGGATGTTCATAGTAGTACTTATCAGAGTAGCTCAAGCTGAAAAGCACTCTAATGGCCCTAGTATCAGAACAGAAAAACAAATTGTGGTATATTCACACAACATCATGACATTTGGCAATGAGAAAAAAATCTACTCCTTCTTGCAATGGTGTGGATGAACCTCACAAACATTATAGTAAGTGAAAAAAGCCAGACATACAATATATTCTCTATGACTCCAGTTACATAAAGTATAACAACTGGCAAAACTAATCTGGGCTGTTAGAAGTCAGGGTAATTGTTACCATCCTCTAGAGTAGAAAAAAACTTCTGAAGTGCTGGCAATGTTCTGCTGCTTTGCCTGGGTACTGCTTCCTCAGCTGTGTTCATTGTGTGGAAATCCATCACCTAGTGTATTTAGGATACACGAGCTTTTTGTGTGAGTATTACATGTCAATAAAGAAGTTCCAAAAATGATGTGATAGTGAAATAAAAGTAGAACTTATTGTAATAATGAGTTAATAAGTGATCAGAGGTTAATGTATCAACTAGTAAAGCAGTTGGAATGATTATCTGCAAAATCTTTGGAGTATACAGATGGAGACTTGCTGGTGGTTAGAAGCAATCTAAGAAAGATTTGCAAGGATTTTAACTGCTGAACTATAACCAAATCTTTCTCTCAATTTAGCTCAGTTGGTAAAGAATCCTCCTGCAATGCAGGAGACCCTGGTTCAATTCCTGGGTTGGGAAGATCTGCTGGAGAAGGGATAGGCTATCCACTTCAGTATTCTTGGGCTTCCCTTGTGGCTCAGCTGATAAAGATTCCACCTGCAATGTGGGAGACTTGGATTCAATCCCTCGGCTGGCAAGAGCCCAGGAGAAGGGAAAGGCTACCCACTCCAGTATTCAGTCCTGGAGAATTCCATGAACTGTATAGTCCATGGGGTTGCAAAGAGGTGGACATGACTGTGCGACTTTCACTTTCACAGTTTATCCAGTAGGTGAATTTTCCTTCACTCCTTTGTAACCATCTCAAATTTGCATCACTTTTTTTCCTTTGAGTATTTTAATTTTACTTAACTTGTGTTCAAGTGATGTAATGGCACTGGAGAGGGGTCATACCACCACAATTTCCTTCTAGGTCCTTCTGTTATTCTCCCCTCAGTGCAGTCATCCTTCCGTACTCCCCCACACCCACCCCCAAGCCTCCAACCTTAGGCTCACATCTAAGTCTTCCTGCTCTCCTGAAACTGCCTTCCCTGACTTGTTCTTACCCTTAGGGGCCTAAAAGCACGGAGATCCCTGGGTCTAATGCATAGCCATTCTATATTCTTATAATTACTATTGTATTCAACAGGAAAAAGAGTATAGCTAAGGAGTCAGTATTTATTATCACAAAGGGAACTAGATAAATTTTATGTGGCAGGCTTGTTTATATTTTGGGATTCCCTGGTGGCTCAGATGGTGAAGAGTCTGCCTGCAATGTGGGAGACCTGAGTTTGATCTCTGGGGCAGGAAGATCCCCTGGAGAAGAAAATGGCAAATCACTCCAGTATTCTTGCCTGGAAAATCCCATGGACGGAGGAGGCTGGCAGACTAGGGCTACAATTGATAAGATATCAAAGAGTCATACACGACTAAGTGACTTCACTTCACTTGTTTATATTACAAATTGTAAGTTAATCAGTGATCTTTTTTCCTTTCTAAAAATACCATTGATATCAATGCATGTAACACAGAGACTCAGAAAATACTGAATAAGTTATTCTGGTCACCACTTAAGCCTTTTTAAGAGAACAATGCAAAGAAACAGAGGAAAACAATAGAATGGGAAAAACTAGAGATCTGTTCAAGAAAACTGGAGATACTGAGGGAACATTTTGTGCAAAGATGGGCACAGTAAAGACAGAAATTGCAAGGACATAATAGAAGCAGAAGAGATTAAGAAGTGATGGCAAGAATGCACAGGAGAGCTATACAAAAAAGTCTTCATGACCCATATAACCATGTTGGTGGTCACTCACCTAGAACCAGACATCCTGTGTGAAGTGAAGTGGACCTTAGGAAGCATTACTACAAACATAGCCAGTGGAGGTGATAGAATTCCGTCTGAGCTATTTCAAATCCCAAAAGATGATGCCGTTAAAGTGCTGCACTCAATATGCCAGCAAATATGGAAAACTCAGCAGTGGCCACAGGACTGGGAAAGGTCAGTTTTCATTCCAATCCCAAAGAAAGGCAATGCCAAAAAATGTTCAAAGTACCATACAGTTGAATTCATGTGCTAACAAGGTAATGCTCCAAATCTTTTAAGCTAGGCTTCAACAGTATTTGAACCAAGAACTTCTAGATGTACAAGCTGTATTGAGAAAAGGCAGAGGAACCAGAGGTCAAATTGCCAACATCTCTTGGGTCATAGATAAAAAAGGGAAATCTAGAAAAACATCTACTTATGCTTCACTAACTATGCTAAAGCCTTTGACTGTGTGGATCATAACAAACTTTGGGAAACTCTTAAAGAGATGGGAATACCAGACCACCTTATTTGTTTCCTGAGAAACCTGTATGTGGGTCAAGAAGCAACAGGTAGAAACGGACATGGAACTATGGACTTGTTCAAAGTTAGGGAAGGAATAGGTCAAGGCTGCATATGGTCACCCTGCTTATTTAGGTTAACATCTGTGGAGGGTACCTCATGCAAAATGCCAAGCTGGATGAATCTCAAGCTGGAATCAAGATTTCTGGGAGAAATATCAACAACCTCAGATATGCAGATGGTACCACTCTAATGGCAGAAAGTAAAGAGACACTAAAGAGCCTCTTGACAAGGGGGAAAGAGGAGATTGAAAATGCTGGCTTAAAACTCAATATTCAAAAAACTAAAATCATGGCATCTTGTCCTCTCAATTCATGACAAATAGATGAGGAAAAAGTGTAAGGAATGACATATTTTATTTTCTTGGGCTACAAAACCACTGCAGACAGTGGGTGAAGTCATGAAATTAAAAGATGCTTGTTCTTTGGGAGAAAAGCTATGATGAACCTAGACAGCATATTAAAAAGCAGAGATATCACTTTTCCAACAAAGGTCCTTAGAGTCAAAGCTTTGGTTTTTCCAGTGGTGACATATGGATGTGAGAGCTGGACAGTAAAGAAGGTTGAGTGCCAAAGAATTGATGCTTTCAAATTGTGGTGCTGGAGAAGACTCTTGAGAGTCCCTTGGACAGCAAGGAGACCAAACCAGTCAACTCTAAAGGAAATCAACCCTGAATATTCATTGGAAGAACTGATGTTGAAGCTGAAGCTTCAATACTTTGGCCACCTGTTGCAAAGAGCTGACTCACTGTAACAGACCCTGGATGCTGGGAAAAATTGAGGGCAGGAGGAGAAGTAGGCAACAGAGGATGAGATTGACTGGACAGCATCATCGGATCACTGGATATGAGTTTGAGCAAGCTCATGGAGAGAAGGACAGGGAAGACTGGCATGTTGCAGTCCATGGGGTCTCAAAGAGTCAGCCATAACTTAGCGAATGTACAACAACATGAAGGAAGGACTTCAGGTATCCTCAAGGGCTGTGTGATTAGATACAGGACTGTCAAGGAAAGTTTGCAGGTTTTCATGAAGTTTGACTCCCAGGGGGAATTGGTAATTCCAAAGATGCTTAAATCGGAGAAGGCAGTTGGGTGATCAATGGATATGGAGATGAAAACTCCTGAAGTGTGAGCCACTTGTTTCTGTAGAGGGATGAAATAGGAGAGTAATTAAAATCTGGTTGGTAATAATTTCTTGAATGAATAAATGAACAAATAACTGAATTATGGCAGAAATGGATCATCTAAAGCAAAGGCTTTCACTCTATTGATGATTATAGTCTAATCTATTATTTGTGGATTTTAGATTAAGACTTCCAAAATTAAAACTAAGAATCTTTTAATTTCTGGATTCTACATTTTTAATCCAGAATATTTACAATATTTTACAAGACTGTGAAGATCCCTATAAAGTGTAATAGTATGTTCTAGTTGATAGACATGGATATATCTAGGTAGACATTCATATAAATAACTTTTAAAACAGTTTTATAGCTTTGGTAAATTTTAATTATGATGAGCAAAACTTAAAGTGTAATGAGAAAAAATAGTTAATCATGTTTTAAGCGTGGGGTTAATACCTAATTGTAGACATATTTCAGTTCTTTCAGAAAATAACATTTCCTAAAAGACTTAAAAGGTCTATAAGAATAAAGCATTGACAGTCCATTATCACCTTGTCTTTCCCAAGTAGAGAAGACAATTTTTTATTATGTTATGTTATTATTATATTTACACATTTTAGCAATCCTTAATTTTTTAATCTCTTTTCTTGGAGGTACTATAATTTCTATTTTATAGGTGAGAAACTAAAATTCAGTAAGTAATTTGTCCAGGTCACAATATACACCTGGAAGAAGTAGCACTCAACCTAGGAACATCTGATTTCAAAATCTGCTTGGTTTGTACTGTGAATCCTGTCTCTAGAGACAGCCAGACGAACACACACACACACACATACACAAATGGCAATTTTTTTCCCCTTCTTTGCTAATTCAAAATCTTGTCATGGCATTCAAAGCATATAGATGCCATAATAATTGTTTAGGCAATTAAAAATGCAACAAAAGCATATTCTGAATTGGACAGACCATGGTTTACTTTTTTTTTAAATTTTATTTTATTTAACTTTACAATATTGTATTGGTTTTGCCATATATCAAAATGAATCTGCCACAGGTATACATGTGTTCCCCATCCTGAACCGTCCTCCCTCCTCCCTCCCCATACCATCGGTCTGGGTCGTCCCAGTGCACCAGCCCCAAGCATCCAGTATCGTGCATCGAACCTGGACTGGCGACTTGTTTCATATATGATATTATACATATAAGTCCCTCAGACTGCAAGGAGATCCAACCAGTCCATCCTAAAGGAGATCAGTCCTGGATGTTCATTGGAAGGACTGATGTTGAAGCTGAAACTCCAATACTTTGGTCACCTGATGTGAAGAGCTGACTCACTTGGAAAGACCTTGATGCTGGGAAAGATTGAGGGCAGGAGAAGAAGGGGACAGCAGAGGATGAGATGGTTGGATGGCATCACCGACTCGATGGACACGGGTTTGGGTGAACTCCGGGAGTTGGTGATGGACAGGGAGCCTGGCGTGCTGCGGTTCATGGGGTCGCAAAGAGTCGGAGACGACTGAGTGACTGAACTGAACTGAACTGGTTTATTCTTCTGATCACTTAACTGAATGTAGTCATTCATTGACTCGGGTTGTAGTTGAAGCACAGTGGAGGGTGAGACGTTTCACAGTTGGTGCTTCTTTTCTCTTGCCTTTTTTCAGAAATGTCCCTGCACTACAAGGGGTTCCCTTGTTCTCAAGCCTCCATTCCTCTGACACTGTGTTTCCTCCTACGATGACAGTAGGGGGGCGCTTGAAGAATCCCCTTTGGCATTGGTGTGTCCGTGGAATTTAATAGAAAAATGTCTCTCAGGTTTCTTCAAATACCATTTCTCCATTTCAAACTCCTACCAAGATGTCCCTATTAAATTGAAATTTCTAGGGAGAGAAATAAACCATATGCTGCCTTTCCCTTCAGCATATTTCAACCAGATGGTCCCAGGAATGGAAGGTAACAGTGCTCGTAATTTAGACTCCCCATGCTTCCAACATCACCATTCTCCAGTTAATTAAAAAAAAAAATCCTTACTACTGGTCTGGAAAAATTGTCTATGACAAATACTTAAGGATCAGGGTTAGGAAAGAAAATGTAACTAGAAGGTACATTTTGGATAATGTGGGCCTGGACAAAGGCCACCATTAAGACTGTAGTTCACGGAACACACACTGGACTCCTGTGAGGACTCTGACTTGATTCCGCATGGAACAGAGCTCCCAGGCTGTCACTGATGCACTGACCCCAGAAGAGCTAAGCTTTAGTATTTCATTTCACTGACATTTATTGAGTACTTCAAAAGCAACAGGAATTACTTTGGGTAACACCGTATAAATGTTTTCAACCGTGGAAACATGACAACAGACATCTTTGATTTAAAACTAATTAGGATTTTAAGTTTTATAAATGATTATTAGGCTCAGAAACTAGAAAATTTGGAAAATTAGTCATGTAAAGATGCAGTGCCCACTGGCCAAATACAGCTATTCAGTTAAATTACAAAAATAGATCAAATATGCTAAGAATTAATTTTTTTCAAACTGAATTTCACATTTCAAAGCATTTGCAGATTTCTTATTCCAGTCTGGACTTTGGTTTTCATTCTGTTTGTCTTCAGTTCAGTTCAGTTCAGTCGCTCAGTCCTGTCCAACTCTTTGCGACCCCGTGCTATTTGTCTTGGGACATGTCTAATATTTTATTTTTAATGTAGTCATGTTTATCAATCTTTTCTTTTAAGGATTTTGGTTCATTGAGTGCCATTTAAGAAATTCCCCTTTTCTTCAAAATCATAAAGTTTTGTGGTTTTTTCTTTAAGATTTTTTTTTCCTATAAGTTTTAATTTTCACTTTTAGGTATTTATTGAACTTGATATTTGTTGGTGTGTATAGTAGGAATGGATATCTGATATTTCCCACATAAGGAAAACCAACTCTCCCTGGACCATTTGTTGGATAATTCATTGCTCCTGACTAATTCATAAGGACACAGGTATTACATAGTACTTTTTGATACATGTCTGGGTCTGTTTCTAAATTTTGTATTCTGTATCCTTTGTCGATTTGCCTTTCCCTATCCTAATACATTACTGTTTCATTTACAACTACAAAGGAAATTCTATCTCATGGGACAAGTTACTGTTTAATGCTTATTTTCAGAATTCTCCAGACCATTTCAATTTTCCAAGTAAATTTTAGAATAGCTATGTCAAATTCCTTAAAAATATGTTAAAGTTTTGACTGTAACCAAGTTGAATTGATAGATTAATTTAGCAAAATTTAAAATTCATATTTTTGAGTCTCTCCATCCGTATTTTGTTGGCTAGAATCTTAGCATCAGGTTTTGAAGATATTTTGAGTTGAATCTTGTTTTCTTTTATATTTTCTAAGTGTTAGCATTTGTTGTTGTTCAGTTGCTAAGTCATATCTGACTCTTTGCAACCCCATAGACTGCAGCATGCCAAGCTTCTCAGTTAGCACGCTGAACTGCTATTGATTTTGTGATTTTGTATGGATATCACAACCAGTGAACTTTCTTGATTTATCAATATTTTAAATAATTAGTATATTGTTATGGATTTTCCATGCGATTAGTTCACCTCTAAATAAAGATAGCCACATCTTTCTTTATAGCACTTGTAGATTTTATTTCTTTTACTTATCTTAGTGCACTAGTTAGAATTTCCAGTAAAAGTAAAATGTTAAGTAAAATGGCAATGATAGTAGTAGTAGTGTTAGTCGCTCAGTCGTGTCTGACTCTTTGCAACGTCACGGACTGTGGCCCGCCAGACTCCTCTGTCCATGGGATTCTCCAGGCAACAATACAATGATAGTCATCTTTATTTTATTTTTGATTTAAAATAATGCCTTTAGATGTTTACAATTAAAGATAATGCTTGCTTTAGGTTTTTCACAGATATTGTTCATTAAGGAAATAGCTTTCTTTTCTGAGTTTACTAAAAGTTTTAAATTATAAATGTAATTTTGAATAATTTATTATATTTTTAGCATCTACTTTATTTTATTATTTTTCTCCTTTACTTGTTACTATGGTGTGTAAATAATAGATTTTCTGAGGCTGAACCATCTTATACTTGGGATAAACTTTTCTTGTTCATGACATATTAATTTTTAATAGCTTATTTATACTTGCTTGCATTTTATTTAATGTTTTAGTGTCTATGTTTATAAGTGAGATTAGTCTATACTCTCCTTGTATATTCCTTGGTATTATGGACTATTTCTTTGTTCTTATTGTTCATGTCATTTTCTGCAACAGTTAATATAAAACAATAAGTTTTTCCTTAGAGTCAAGTTTACCTTGAAAGCCAGCTGGGCCTTAGATTCGTTGTGGAATCTAACAATCTATTTATAATCCAGTTTCTGTAGGGTTCATTGCCTTATCGTGGTTTTCCATTTCATCTTGAGTTTTAGTGATTTATACTGGGACTTCCCAGGTGGTGCTGAGTTATAAAGAACCTGTCTGCCAGGGCAAGAAATGTAAGAGACGTGGATTCGATCCCTGGGTTGGGAAGAGGCCCTGGAGGAGGGCATGGCAACCCACTCCAGTATTTCTGCTTGGGGAATCCCAGGAGCCTGGCAGGTTACAGTCCGTAGGGTCACAAAGAGTCAGACATGACTGAAGTGACTTGGTGAATATTATCCAGTTCATCAAAATCATGAATTTTATTTGCCAAAATTGTCCAAGCTCTGACCTTTTAGGATCCTTCTAGTATCTGTAATTAGTCCTCTTTCAATTTAATATTGTGTGCCATATCATCTCTTTTTCTTTGTTTTTGAATAGTATTTCTGAAAGCTCTACCTTGTTGTCTTGATCTACTCTATTTTTTCTTAGCTTTCCCCCTTATTTTTATTATTTATTTTCTTCTACTTCTATAGGTTTACTTTACCATTCCTTTTTAGTTTAGTTTTTTTTTTTTTTTGAGCCAAATACTTGGTGCTTATTAGAAAATTTATTTTCATTTTGTTTTGTTTTTAAGATGTACACTTAAGTTTATATAATTACTGTAAATGTACTTTAGCTTTATTGCATATATTTTTATATATAGCATGTAGAAAAATCACTCTAAATATTTTGTAATTTCAATTGTGACTTCTTTTTTGTTTTAAAGATTATTTAGCAGTTTATAGTTTCTACTCACACATAGATATTTTGCTATATTTTTAGTCAATAATTTCAATTCAGAAACATGTATATATTATGATTTCTTTACAGTTTATTGAAACTTTGTGGTCAATATTCTTATGTACTGAAAATTTCTTTTTTTATTTTCTGGGCATATATATCTCTAATGTGTATATAAAGCATATATACACATTATATTTTATATTATATTTTTATATTATATATATAATAAATATATTAGATCAATATTGTTAATATTGCTTTTTAAATCTTTCACATGTTTATTTGTTTTTTGTCTGCTTGATTTTTCAACTTTTCATAGAAGCATGCTCAATTCTACCATGAATTTAACAATTCTTTTTTTAAATATATTTTTAAATTAAATTAATTAATTTATTTTAATTGGAGGATAATTACTTTACAATATTGCAGTGGTTTTTGCCATACATTGATATGAATCAGCCATGGGTTGTACATGTGTCCCCCATCCTGAAGCCCTCTCCCACTTCCCTCCCCATCCCATCCTTCAGGGTCATCCCAGTGCACTGGCCCTGAGCATCCTGTCTCATGCATCGAATCTGGACTGGTGATTTATTTCACATATGATAATATACATGTTTCAATGTTATTTTCTCAAATCATCCCAACCTCGCCTTCTCCCACAGAGTCCAAAAGACTGTTCTTTACTTCTGTGTCTCTTTCGCTGTCTCGCATATAGGGTCATCATTACCATCTTTCTAAATTCCATATATATGCGTTAATATACTGTAGTGGTATTTTTCTTTCTGACTTACTTCACTCTGTGTAATTCTTAATAGTCCCATTGTCTTTGATGATTTTTATCTATCAGTTAGGGCAAGGTCAGAGACTCAAAACCACTGTGAGGAATGTTGAAGGAGGGATTTAGTGCAGGGGTACTGACCAAATGGAACTGTGGACTGTGGTTAAAGTTTCTGTGCTGCTTTGTGTCTGCTGCAGAACCTGAGGGCAAGAGCTGGGAAGGAAGATGGCCAGGAAGTGGGCAAAGCAAGGATAAATAGCAATCCAGTGGGCACAAGCTGGAACCCATGTCTGTATCTCGTTGTCTGCAAACCTTGACTTTGGGTGATGCAGGTGACCTATAGGGGAAGCTGGTTCTCTGTGCCCCAGAACAGTGGACATGGGTGCAGAAGTCAGAGGAGCTTGGGCCCAGGGCTGTCCTGGGTGCTACTGCAGCTCAGCTGCAGAGCACAAAGGTGACTATTACAACTTCTGCCTCCCCAGTTTCATGTAAATTTCTATTGACACCAACCTTCATATAGAAACACAGAGGAATATGAGAAGGAACATAGGTATTCTGAGAAATCTAGCTTCAGTTTAGCTGAGCTGACACAGTGCAAAGCCACCAGGGCTCATTTTGAAGCTATTAGTGAATAGTTTCTTTCTTTCGTTCTTTAAATGCCCTTGAGTCCATGCTCAGTTGCTCAGTCATGTTTGACTTTTTGTAATCCTATGTACTGGGATTCACCAGGCTCATCTATACCTGGGATTCTCCAGGCAAGAATACTGGAGTGGGTTGCCATTTCCTACTTCTTCCTGAACCAGGGATAGAACCAGCATCTCTTGCATCTCCTGCATTGGCAGGTGGATCCTTTTACCACTGACCTACTTGGGAATCCCCTTGAATGCTTTTAGCCTTCAACTATTCTAATATAAATATTCTTTTTTAAAAGATATCCATATTCTTATGCAGCTTTCTTTTGCTTAGGTTTTGATTGATAGAAATTTCCCATCCCTTTATATGTAACTTTCTGGTTTAGGTAGCCATGGAAACATATGGCTTAGGTCTCCTAATTACGAAGTGTGATTGACCAGATGCCCCAGTGGCTGCTCCTCTGGATCCATCACCAAGTCATGATGAACCAGGTTTCCCATTGGCCACTCTCAGTCGAAGACAGAGCAGATCAGGAGAACTAAAGCAGGTGTCTTAATCTGACATGTAGGGCTCTTTAACAAGGTGGCTTAACTCAGGGACCCTCAATTAGTGTCACATATTTCCTGGAGTGCACTGTACTTTAGACTCTCCTACTGCGTCCTTTTTGTTCCCTGTCCTACGCAGAATTCAGACATGCATCACAGTTGGAAGACTCCCCTCCTTTCGCACCTTCACCTTTTTGTACAGGCATTTATCCAATGAACCTCCTACATGTTTAGTCTTGTCTTTGTGTCTGCTTGAATACTCGAACTAATGAACAGTGTACCTATGAGCTTTTAAGTCCTGTTATTAAAAATCATATGATTCTAAATTCAGTCCAAGTCTTTTTCTAACAAATGAGTATAATATATTTATTGTGATTTATAATAGATTTAATCTTGTTTTCAGTTGTCAAGTCATTTGACTCTTTGTGACCTCATGGATTGCAGTATACCAGGCTTCCCTGTCCTTCACTATCTCCTGGAGTTTGCTCAAATTCATGTCCATTGAGTTGGTGATGCTGTCTAACCATCACATCCTCTGCCACCCTTTTGTCCTTTTGCCTTCAGTCTTATGATTGCATTATTTCCTGTTTGCCAGGCTTTCTCTTTTCCTTGTGCCTTCCCCTTTTGTGGACTGCTAAAGCCTATCGTTCAGAAAAAGCTTGGGATACTGGAGTAACAAAGTCCCAAATTTGTTGCTTCAAATCAAGGTTATTTCTCACTCATTCTGTAAGATGATGGTGGGCTGGCTGATTAACTCATAGAAACTCAGACCTATGCAGGCTCTATCTGGACATGTGTTCCTGTAGGAGGGGCAGAGAAAAAAGAATATGCCCAACAATACAGTTCTTTGCGCTGCAAGTGACACTGGCCACTTCCACCCCCATCTCACTGACCAAAAGGAGATAACGTGGTCACTTTTGAATTTAAAAGGGCAGTGAAATGCAATTGTGCACACAATTATGTATTGTGTCTACATAAAATAGGATGTTTGCTCCTTGTCCTATTAACTCTATACCTTTTGTCTCCCTCTGCTGCTTTGGAAGCTACAAAATGTATTATTATTTTAATAGTTTTCCTTAAATGCGTTTTAAACATACTTGTTTAATGATACTTATTTTCCTAGTAAGTTCTAAAATGCATGTAATGTTTTCGTCTTCCACCCAAATTTAACAAAAATCTTAATGGTTTTTAGAACTGTATCTTCTTTTTTTTTTTTTTGCTTTGTTTTTTAAGAACAGTTTTCTAATTCTTTTTTGATCATTATTTTAATGATCATATTTTTAGTTCAAGGTTTCTAACTCTTTCCTTTTTCATATCTACCAGTTCCTATCACAGTTCTGCCTGTTTTTGTTTCATAGTTTTATGTTTCTTTAAATCAGGAGTCTGCAACTATGATTCAGTCTCTATCTAGCTTGCTGCTATTTCTATCGGAGAAGGTGATGGCACCCCACTCCAATACTCTTGCCTGGAAAATCTCATGGATGGAGGAGCTTGGTAGGCTGCAGTCCATGGGGTCGCCAAGAGTTGGACATGACTGAGTGACTTCACTTTCATTTTTCACTTTCATGCATTGAAGAAGGAGATGGCAACTCACTCCAGTGTTCTTGCCTGGAGAATCCCGGGGGTGGGGGAGCCTGGTGGGCTGCCATCTATGGGGTTGCACAGAGTCGGACACGACTGAAGTGACTTAGCAGCAGCAGCAGCAGCTATTTCTATAAATACAGTCTTATTGAAACACAGTCTCACTCATTCATTTATGTATTATCCATGGCTTCTTTCTTGCTATAACAACAGACTTGAGTAGGTACGGAAAAGACAGAAGAGCAAGCAAAGCCAAAACAATTTACTTAGTGGCACTCAACCGAAAAAAATTTGCAGATCTCTGCTTTCAATGAATAAATAGGACTTCATTTTTTTTTTCTTCTGTTTGAGTCATCTTCAGATCAGATCAGTCGCTCCGTCGTGTCCGACTCTTTGCGACCCCATGAATTGCAGCACACCAGGCCTCCCTGTCCATCACTAACTCCCAGAGTTCACTCAGACTCACGTCCATCGAGTCAGTGATACCATCCAGCCATCTCATCCTCTGTCGTCCCCTTATCCTCCTGCACCCAATCCTTCCCAGCATCAGAGTCTTTTCCAATGAGTCATCTTAAACATACCTTTAAAAAGTCTTTGTCAGACTATTTTATAACATTAATTTCATCTGGAAGACTTTCTTAGACTTGTATTTCTTCACATATCTTATTTTTTCTTCTTCAGGTACTTTTAAACTAGGGATTATAAGCTCAGTTTGAGTGGAAATGTTTTAGTTTGATAAGTGTTGTTTTTCCCTTTTCTCTCTCTCTCTCTCTCTCACTGTCTCCTCTCTCTTTCAGTTGTTTCATTGTCCCCAACACTGGATCCCAACTCTGCTGCACATAAGTCAGTCTTACAGTCTAGGCTGATGATTCTTTCCTTCCTGGTGACTGTGGGATGCTTGTGCATCCAGAAACCCAAGGAGAAGAATAGTTTGTGTAATCTCAACACTCTTTTTGCCTTTAGTCTCCCCTGACAGATGATATTAATACTTGGCTGCAGATGAAGACTAGGTAGCATATTCTGAGTCTCTATTTATCAGAGAAGTAGGCAGACCCACTATAGCCACTGGCTTCTTCTAATGTTCGGTATCATTCAGGAGCAAACTCCTACAGAACACTGCCTGCTTCTAACCTGAGAAATGAGCGGACATGTAATTTTGTCCCGCTCATCAATTTGTATTTCTGCTGCCTATGAACTCCAGAATTGTTTATCACATCATATTTTTAAAACTGATATTATTTTTTGCATTTCTTTAAAAATTTAAAATCATATTATTGGCATGTATTTGGAGCAGAGGAGTGTAACAGCATAAAGTTATGCCACTGTCTTGACTAAAAGTCTCCATTATATATTTTATGGAATGATATAACAGTATCTGGTTTTTTGTAATTGAAGTCACAGGCATTGAATTAATATGAAGCTACCTGAGTGACTGTGATGGAGTCATTTTAAGACATAATTCAAGTTAATTTTCTCATGAGTTACATCTTGTTTTGAAAACTCTAAGTTTTAAATGGAATTATTAAAAATAAATCAAGTCTTTAATTTGGCAGAAAAATCATTTTATAGAACACAATAAAATTGATTTCAACAGATAATCTTAATTTTGCCTTTTAGAATGACAAAAGAAAAATGCAATGTGTTACTTAGTAGAGCTGTAAGATTTTCCTAGGGGCAGAGATACAATTACATGAACAATTATATGTCAGCCCATAAACTATGCTGCCATTAATATCCATTAGTAGCTTTTCATTTCAACCAAAATCTTTAAATTTAGAGCCCTAATGGTTAATGTCCAGCTGTTAGTTTATTACTTAATGGTTGAGGGAACAAAAGAAATGATAATCCATTTTTTTAAAGATTAGATTTGATTGCCTTACATAATGTTTTTTGTCATCTTCTTGAATTCCAGATGAACTTTGAGAGTCATAAGCTGAAAGAGGACAAGATTGGGTCCCCAGGTCCCTGAAACTAGAAGCATCCACATGTGGAAGTTAGACGAGTAAGAAATAAACCTGTGTTATACCACTAAGCATTGGGGGTTAATCTGTTACATGGCCAGTGCTACCTAAGCTAATGCCACCCTAGAGGGTACTTGCCATGTCATACCCATTCTCCAAGGAATTATCCTTATTAAAATGTGTTTTTAACTTAAAGGCATGGTTTTCTACAACTCTAATTCAGGTATGTCAGAGGAAAGCAGAAAAATTTGCCTTATGTTCATGAAAGTTATTCCCATATAATCCACTCATGGGTTTTTACAACTGAAAATAAGACATATTTATGTAATGGAATTCTATTTTTTTCCATCAAACAAAATAAAGGCTCAGATTATTAAATGGTATCTCAGTGATCTGTTTCTGCTGAATGACTGCTTATTTAACTATTTAAACCGAAACTTAGTTCCAAAAACTGAAATGGGATTTAAATAAAATATATGAAATTTTGAAAGTTATCATTGGGCTGGATATGCTAAATAGTGTACTAAATTATAGATAACCAAGGACAAGTTTTTCCTAATGAAATGCTAGAGAAACTAATTTAGAACCAATACAGTAAAGGAGTTTCAATACTTATGTAAACAATTTGCACTACACTTTTTTTAAGTTGCTTATGTGTGTCTTCTAACAGGTATTTGTGGAGTTGTTGAGATATATAAACTACCATACTGGACCCTGGAAGCAGTGAGAAACAAATATGAGTCACTGTCTTACACCTTCTGTTCTCCAAGTTCTTAAATTTTAGAGGCTAGATCTACTCAAATATGTCATGTGAAATAGAGTATGATGAACACCAAGAGTTGTACAGTAATAAATGATGTGGGGACTTTGTTCAGAGAATGGATACAGGGGCTTGAGTGGCAATTGGAGGAGGTTTCGCAGTGAAGGAAAGAATTGGGATGGAGTTTGATAAAAGAAAATATCTGGTGTCTTTGAGACAAGTTGAATATCCACAGTCAAAGCCAACAAAACAAGGAAGGATGATTTATGGCAAGAAGGTCTCCAGACTCTCCCAGGTTGGTGCTAGTGAGGTTGAAGCATTTTTATTCAATTTTAGGATCACCTGATTCTGAGTTGCATGACAGATTCATTATCCATAAGAAAATAGAGACGTGGGGTTCCTAGTACACACTCAGGCTGAAATAGAAGTCTTTTGCACATTATAATGAAGATAATAACAAATGTAGACTTGGTATTTGAAAACTGAGAGTCAATATCTCTGAACCTCAGTTTCTTATGTAAACTTGGGATAAATATTTCTATCCTTTGTTCATGAATGGCATTTGTGAAAATCAAATGAGAAACATGATAAACTGTTTTGTAAACTATGAAGTGCTATGAAGATGTGAAAGTGTAGACGATATATTGTGTATTGAAGATAGTCTTGAATTTTTTTGGTGCTTTTCCCATGAAAAGGTGAAACTTTTGCCCTGTCCTTGGACTCTGGGTGGGTTTGGTAACTTTTTGAGCAATAGATGCACAGTGCAAATGATGCTGTGACTATTTCCAGGACCAGATTTTAAGAGAGAGGCAGTTTTCATGTTCTGTATTATAGGAATTTTTGCTCTTGAAACTGAACTAACAGGCATGAAGAAGCCCAAGCAGCCACATGGAGAGGGTCACTGGACGGGGATTAAGCCCCAAATCAACTACCCTAACTGAGTCTCCAACTAACAGCTGTAGCTTAACAGTTCTGACCTTGAGTACATTGTTTTGCACTAAACAAGCAACTCCAGCTGACATTGTGTGGGACAAAGGTGAACTGTCCCTATCTCACAGGGACATGGAAATTTAAGTTTTGTGTAAAAATAAATGACCATTGCAGTTTTAAATCACTAAATTTTAGGGTGGGTGGTTTGTCAATCAGCAATAAATGATCAGGACAGGTTATTTGTCAAGTGTAATTACTGTACTATTTCAGAGAATGATATAATTAATCATACATATTTTATTTGCTTCAACTATGTGAATGCATGTTAAGTTGCTTCAGTCATGTTTGACTCTTTGCAACCTCATGGACTGAAGCCTGCCAGGCTCCTCTGTCCATGGAATTCTCCAGGCAAGAATACTGCAGTGGGTTGTCATTTCCTCTTCCAGGGGATCTAACTGACCCAGGGATTGAGCCCACTCTCTTACATCTCCTGCATTGGCAGGTGAGTTCTTTACCATTAGCGCCACCTGGGAAACCCCATCAGAGCAAGTTGTTTGTCAAATATAAGTATTGTATTGTATTATTAATAAGTATTATACTATTTCAGAAGATGGTATAATTCATGATACATATTTTTTTTTGCTTCAACTATAATTTCCATAATATATTTTGAGACATATTTTCAAGAAATATGTTCTAGAGCAAAGAGTCTTTGTCTAAATCAGGCTTCATTGAAAGCAGTTCCACGATTTGACTCAGAATCAGTAGATCCGATGACACTTGAAATGTTTATGGTAGATCAGGATGTATGTAAAGATCTCACAGAAAAAGCAGAAGAGAGAGGCTGGAGAAAAGTCACAGACCCTTCCTCAGTGTACTCTTCTTCCCATGGGGGAGGAAAAAAACAACTCTTGGTTTGCTACTGAGACTGTAGAAACTGACCACCTGATTATGGAATAAAAGATGACCACATGACCTGAACTGTATCACCTATTTTCACCGAAACTCTCCTGATCCATGTAGACTAAAGAATGTCTTCCAGAAATTTTTAAAATGGTCTACTGGAGCCAAATTCTCTCAGGTTTCATCTGTCTGAAAAGATCTTTATTTCACCTTAACTTTGAAGGTTAGTTTTGTAAGGTGTAGAATTCCAAATTGACATTTTTTTTCTTCAGCATTTTAAAGATTTTTTCCAGCATTTTATTTATTTATTTTGTTTGTTTGTTTGTTTTTGGGCAAAGTACTAGAGTTTCAGCTTTATTTATTTATTTTTTTTTAGGTTGTTTCATATTTTATTATTTTTTAAAATTTAATTTTATTTTAACTTTACATAATTGTATTATTTTTGCCAAATATCAAAATTTATTTCATTTATATATATTTAATTAAAAAATTTTTTTTAAATTAGTGTTTTTATTTTCTTTGGGCAAATACCAAAGAGTACAACTGTTGATTCATATGGCAGTTCTATTTTTATTTTTGAGGAACCACAATACTGTTTTTCATAGTGGCTGCTCCAATTTACAATCCAATCAGCATTGCATAAGGATTCCCTTTTGTCTACATCCCAGCTAATAGTTGTTATTTCTTGTCTTTTTGATGATAACCAAATCTGACAGATGTGAGATAGTATCTCACTGTGGTTTTGAATTGCATTTATCTGATGATAAGTGATATTGAGCATCTTTTTATGTGTCTGCTGGTCATTTGTATGCCTTCTTCGTAAGAAGTATCTATTTTTAAGATCAGTTGTTTGCTTCTGATGTTGAGATGTATGTTATTTGTATATTTTGATATTACCCCCTTATCAAATATATTGTTTGCAAATATCTTCTCCCATTCAGTAGATTACCTTTTTATTTTGCTAATAGTTTCCTTTGTTGTGAAAAAGCTTTTTAATTTGATATAGTCCCATTAATTTTTTTTTTTTTGCTTTTGTTTCCCTTGCCTAAGGAGACATGTTCAAAAAAATATTGCTAAGATGCCAAAGAACATAGTGCCTATGTTTTCTTCTAAGAGTTTTATGATTTCAGGTCTTACATTTAGACTTTAATCTATTTTGAGTTTATTTTTGCATATGATGTGAGAAAGCAGTACAGTTTGATTTTCTTATATGAGTTGTCCGAGCTTCCTAGCACCACTTATTGAAGAAACTGTATATTCTCTGGTGTACGTTCCTGCTTCCTATGTAGTAGGTTAATTGATCACAATGACATGGATTTATTTCTGGGCTTTCTTTCCTATTCCATTGAGTTATATTTCTGTTTTTTGTGCCAGTACCATATATTTTGAGTACTGTACTTTTGTTCAGTTCAGTTCAGTTCAGTCGTTAGTCATGTCTGACTCTTTGTGACCCCATGAATTGCAGCACACCAGGCCTACCTGTCCATCACCAACTCCTGGAGTTTCACTCAAACTCACGTCCATCGAGTTGGTGATGCCATCCAGCCATCTCATCCTCTGTCGTCCCTTCTCCTCCTGCCCCCAATCCCTCCCAGCATCAGAGTCTTTTCCAATGAGTCAACTCTTCGCATGAGGTGGCCAAAGTACTGGAGTTTCAGCTTCAGCATCATTCCTTCCAAAGAATACCCAGGACTGATCTCCTCTAGAATGGACTGGTTGGATCTCCTTGCAGTCCAAGGGACTCTCAACAGTCCTCTCCAACACCACAGTTCAAAAGCATCAATTCCTCGGTGCTCAGCTTTCTTCACAGTCCAACTCTCACATCCATACATGACCACAGGAAAAACCATAGCCTTGACTAGACAAACCTTTGTTGGCCAAGTAATGTCTCTGCTTTTCAATATGCTGTCTAGGTTTGTCATAACTTTCCTTCCAAGGAGTAAGCGTCTTTTAATTTCCTGGCTGCAATCAACATCTGCAGTGATTTTGGAGCCCCCCCAAATAAAGTCTGACACTGTTTCCACTGTTTCCCCATCTATTTCCCCTGAAGTGATGGGACCAGATGCCATGATTTTCATTTTCTGAATGTTGAGCTTTAAGCCAACTTTTTCACTCTCCTCTTTCACTTTCATCAAGAGGCTTTTTAGTTCCTTTTAACTTTCTGCCATAAAGGTGGTGTCATGTGCATATGTGAGGTTATTGATATTTCTCCTGGCAATCTTGATTCCAGCTTGTGCTTCTTCCAGCCCAGAGTTTCTCATGATGTACTCTGCTAAATTCAGGCACATGATTCCTCCACCTCTGTTCTTTCTCTTTTAAAAATTTCTATTGAGTAGACTTGATTTGTGATGTTGTGTTAGTTTAAGGTGTGCAGCAAAGTGAATCAGTTGCACATATACATACATCCACTCTTTGTAAGATTCTTTGCCCATTTAGGCCATTACAAAGTACTGAATTGAGTTCCCTGTGCCATTCAGTGTCCTTATTAATTATCTATTTTATATATCAATCTTTTCAGTTGCTCAGTTGTGTCCAACTCTCTGTGACCCCATGGACTGCAGCACTCCAGGCTTCCCTGTCCATTACCAACTCCTGGAGTTTCCTCAAACTCATCCATAGAGTCAGTGATGCCATCCAACCATCTCATCCTCATCCCTTGCTCCACCTGCCTTCAATCTTTCCTAGCATCAGAGTCTTTTCCAGTGAGTCAGTTCTTAATATCAGGTGGTCAAAGTATTGGAGTTTCAGCTTCAGCATCAGTCCTTCCAATGAATATTCAGGACTGATTTTCTTTAGGATCAACTGGTTTGATCTCCTTACAGTCCATGGGACTATCAAGAGTCTTCTCCAACACCACAGTTCAAAAGCATTAATTCTTTGGTGCTTAGCTTTCTTTATAGTCCAACTCTCCCATATATATATATATATTTTATGTATAGTATCCTGTATCCTGGAGAAGGAAATGGCAACCCACTGCAGTATTCTTGCCTGGAGAATCCTATGGACAGAGGAGCCTGGCAAGCTACAGTCTATGGGGTTGCAAGAGTCGGACACGACTTAGCGACTAAACCACCACCACAAGCCTGTATATATATCAACCCCGATCTTCCAATTTATCCCTACCTACTCTCCCAGATGGAGAAGGCAATGGCAACCCACTCCAGTACTCTTGCCTGGAAAATTCTGTGGACGGAGGAGCCTGGAAGGCTGCAGTCCATGGGGTCGCTGAGGGTTGGACACAACTGAACAACTTCACTTTCACTTTTCACTTTCACGCATTGGAGAAGGAAATGGAAACCCACTCCCGTGTTCTTGCCTGGAGAATCCCAGGGACGGGGGAGCCTGGTGGGCTGCCGTCTGTGGGGTCGCACAGAGTCAGACACGACTGAAGTGACTTAGCAGCGGTAGCAGTAGCACTCTCCCAGATACACTTTAAAAAAAATTTATTTATTTTAATTGGAGGCTAATTACTTTACAATATTGTATTGGTTTTGCCATACATCAACATCAATCTGCCACGGGTGTACACGTGTTCCCCATCCCGAACCCCCTTCCCACTCCCTCCCCATACCATCCCTCTGGGTCATCCCAGTGCACCAGCCCCGAGCATCCTGTACCAGATACACTTTTATTGGGGGATATTTGTTACAATATTGTGTAGGTCTCTTGCTCTACGACAACATGAATCAATTTATATACCTTTTTATCTTCAGTTTTTTAATGGAAAAAAACCAAACCATTATTTTATAATTTGTCTACCTTGTTCTGTTTGTTAGAGTGGGAACAGTGGTCTCATGGCTGTATGCATTTTAA
Source organism: Bos javanicus (assembly GCF_032452875.1). Taxonomy (NCBI): domain Eukaryota; kingdom Metazoa; phylum Chordata; class Mammalia; order Artiodactyla; family Bovidae; genus Bos; species Bos javanicus. Next base: position 10,699,564 of record NC_083876.1, read on the forward strand.
CCTGAAACATCTGTATCCTTATAATTAGTTCATTTTCTGCTTTAAATAGTCATTTCTGATGGTTGCAAACAAGGGCCATAGTTGAAATTATTCATAAAATATTAAAAACAGAAACATGTAACAATCATAATCACACACACTGAATTATAAGATTATTTAATTTCAGTAATATTTAAATAATATTTATAGGAAATTGCTGTAACCAAATACATATGTGTATGACTAATGCTTCAAGATCTTAAATCATTTGATTCAACTAAATTCCATTTCTTTTGATTCTGTCTTGAAGCAATATTTTTAAAAATTATAACTTACAGATAGCCTTCTTCATAAATATAGGAATATAATCTTTGTATATAGCCTTAGACATTCACTTACTATATATAATATCATGTAATATGTTATATACATATATTTGGGCACCATTAATAATTTTTTTCTTCCTCTTTTCTGGGACCTCTACAATTCTTACAATTCTGTGATCATCGGAAGACCAAAGCAGGATACTGTGTTTAAGAGTGTGAGATAAAGTGCAGCATATTTACTAGTTTTATTGTCCTTTATAAAGTTGCTCTTCTTTCCTCCAGGGATCACTGTATGTTCCACAAACAAAATATAATTAAATTATCATGTGTTGATCTTGAAAACAAATGCTTAATCCTCTATCTTCCATCCTTGCAGTGTCTTATTCTATGCTCCCAATGCAGTGGATACATGATTAGAAACAAACGTTTCTAGGTTATCAAATACATGTATGAATTTTCCAGCTTGAATCTTTCTGAGTGATCACAGTGCATTCATTCAATGACAGCTGTATGCAGAAGTGTTCTACATTTTAGTTAAATGATTGAAATAGTTTAATTTATGATTCCAGAAATGTGTGGTCTCTTTTGCTGTTGCTTTGGTGGTGTTGTTGTTGAACTTTTTACCCATTTCCAAAGGCCCAGTTGTCTTCTGTTGGCCAATACCTCTTCTAAGCTCTTAAATCTTGTCACTCATCAACCTACATCTTTCCAAACTGCTTTCACTACACAAGATACATTTTCCATCTGGTAGGAATGGCCCTTTCACTAGCTGAGGGAATTGACTCACCACTTGTTCAACAGAGAGACACTTGCTGTTGACTTGAGGAGACAGGGCGGCCGGTCAGTGAAGAAAATGTATGATAGAATGAGGAAGTCATTGGGTAGATTGGATTAAGGTCAACATTTGCTGCATGATGTTACAGGGTGCTTTTATGGGACATCCATGTTGGGACATTATGCTTCCTTAATATCAGGTCTTACCATGTGACTTGGTTTGGCCAGTGAAATATGAATAGCAATGCCATGTGCCAGTTCTGGCAGATACGTTGAGAGCCGTTGCATGATTCAGCCAAGAACCAACTTTCCTTTTCTCAAAGAGTAGCAATTTTCCAGGTAAGAACTGATCATTCAGTCTGCATCCCAGAGAAAAGAAAACACAGGGAACAATCTATATGTAACATGGACAAGAAATAAGCTGTTTATGTTGTAAACCACTGAAATCTAGAAATAGTTTCTTACTGTGGCATAATCTAGTAAATGTTCACTTTTACCCATGGGGAATTTTTGAGGTTTACCATTTTATGCTGTGTTGATTGCTTGGTTCCTAAAGCAGGTATAGAAGTACAATTCTGGAAGTGTGTAAAGCATTTATATGTATTTATTCGTGAAAATATTTCTTGTGAGATTAGAGATGGCAAATTCTTTAGGAATTTTCCCTGAATCCCCAGAATCTTCTAGATGATCCTTCTCAGTTTCCCTTTGGTATCCAAAGCATGCACGTAAATATCAGTTTGCTTAAGCAACTCATCAGCTAGACTCCTTGGAAGAAGGGACTATGTCATACTTGACTTAAGCAGGGCATCTAACAGAGAACCCAGACCAGGCAGGCACTTAGAGATGTTTACTGATATGTAGGCACCAGTCTACAATGTCAAAGAGCCCAACTAGACAATTCATAGTGAAACCTGATCTGAGCTCACTTGGCAACCAAATCTGATCTGAATGGACACAAAATATTTCCAGTCATTAATTAACCCACATAAAATGAGCATTTATAATTTTCCTTGAAGAAATACTAAACATTTTATTCTAGAGCACTGCTCTCAGCCACATGGGTGATGTTACATTATACGTAGTAGATGTATTTTATTACTTCTCTAAAATACCACAAATTTTGATTTATAAAACTCATTCTGGCTTCAAGAGTTTAAAATAAGTGATTGTGGATCTGTGTCAGCAAGTGAACACTTTCTAAACTATGAGTAACCCTTCATACTCTGTAGTTAAATCATATGTCATTATAGGCTTCTGTCTTTTATAAGATAAAAACTCCTTGGATTCTTCATAGCCCTCTTGAGCTAATTTCTACCTTTCAGCTATGTAACACCTGACGGTAAGAAAAGAGTATGCTTGCAATTTCAGCAGTCAAAACTTCATAATAATGTGACTTGACTTATATGTAAATATAAATATTGATGGCTCTTGTTTATAAGGTCTGAAACACTAGCACTAAAGATACATGTGTAAATAGTAAGCTACATTTAATCTATAGAGTAATTTCACTGTGTAAAAGTGGATAACTTGGAGATTTAGGGAAACAAATCATTCTGAACAAATACTTTGTTTTCAGTGTTTCTATTTATGTGAAGAAATAGCACTTGTCTGGATTAGGAATTCATCACCAATCATTATTCATCATTATACTATGGACTTCCCTGGTGGCTCAGTGGAAAAGAATCTGCTTGCAATGCAGGAGCCATAGGAGACATGAGTTCAGTCCGTGGGTTGAGAAGACCCTGTGGAGGAGAAAATGGCAACCCACTCCAGTATTCTTGCCTGGAAAATCCCACAGACAGAGGAGCCCGGTGGGCTACAGTCCACGTGGTCACAAAGACTGGGATACGACCGAAGTGACTCAGCAGCAGTAGCAGAAGACCATACACACATGCGTGCCTATGTGCAAACATGTGCACACACAAAACCCACATTGTTTGTCAAATGGTACAAATGAGGCTGGCATCTCAGTTGTAACAATGAGATTCCAAATCTTTTCTAACTTTAAAATCCTGCTGACAGGTTAGAGCTGGCCCTGCTTAGATCTAAAGAGCTATTATATTTCCTCCATGTATTAAATCATATTTAATCATAGGTAAAACTGCAATAAAATAGACCCCAGAGTTTCAAGGCTGCAGTCCAAGCCATTCACTGCTTTATATTCTGATTATGCTGCTGCTATAAAATGAACAAAGAGTAACATGGAATTTGATAAAGACAAGAAAACTTTTATTAAACTTTTACAACAGTGAAATAAATTATTCATGCAGTTGCATGAATAATGGTATCCATGCTGATTAAATCAGCCAAGAGGAGGCAAAATATTCACGTGCATGGCATGAGTTCCATTTTCAAACAGTTCTGAAATGAAAATGTAATATTAAAACAACGCAGTGGTTGGTCCCCCAAAATGGAAAGGAACAAAAAACCTGGAGTACAGTATTAATTCAAAAGAGGAGGGAAAAATTTAATGCACTTGCAGTTCTGAAATCCACTAGCCAGAAGGAATTTTCAAAGTCAGAAAAAAAAAAAAAGTAATCCACCACTTCAAAGGCATTTAATGAAAGAGAGAAACAGGAAAGAGGACACTGGTGTTAGAGGGACAGATCTGGGGCTTACAGGAGGGGGAGAAATGCTATTAAAGCTACCCACCACCTCGCTTATTCTATAAACACGATTCTCTCCAAACTGGGCTGTTGGGCCCATGCCAATCTTTTGGGATGGTCCAGAAAGGAGTTACTCCTGGTGATAAATAAGGCTTTCCAGACTCCTCTGCCACCTGCTTGAATATTTGTGACTCTCACTTGTCCTTTCATCAAACTGCTCACAAAAAGAAGGTGTCATAGTTCTTAGTCCTTCACTTTCCAGATCGTTGAGCACAGGAGCTGGGGAGAAGACCCTTGCCGCCCACAGAATTCCAAAGAGCCAGTACACGTAGGAAAGGAAGGCAGGAGGCATAAGTGGGCGAAGGAGGCTTTCCAAGTGGGAAATTCCTTAACAGAGATGCAGAATTCCATCTTCAGAAAACCCCTTCCCCCAGGCAAGATGCTGCCCATGATGACACAGGACCTCTGATGCCCCTGTGAGCACAGTGACATCAGGGCCAATGCATAGGGCTATCTAGAGGGTGCTGGTGTGCGCAGGACCAGCCGTAGATGTCCAGCCAGCTCAGCCATTAGGGGTGCCAGTCTCTGTCCCCCTTGTTGGCATCTGTGCCAGTGGCACCTATTGACTCAACCTTAATGTGAGCCACCAAGAGTGCCCTGAGCAATTCTCTCTTCTTACCCTAGGGACTGTCCATCCCCTCATCTCTCTTCCCCTTCCTCTGGTGTCCCCATGTCCCCACGCCTTTCTCATTTGTCTGCCCTTCAGACTCGACGTGGGGCTTCTCTAAGCATCTGTGGGCCCGTGGAGCCCAAATTGGCCCAGGAGGCCCTTGATTCCATCTAGGAGTAAAGACAGAGGAGTAACTACCTGTAGGACCTTCCCTGAAACCTTCTGTCCCTTAGAAGAGATGCTGTGCCTATTTAAGTCTTACCCAAAACTTTCTTTGAGAAAAGCCATCTGTCTGTAACCTCAGCGTCTCCCACTTGCCAGGATGCCTCCTTTCTTTGGACAAAGAACCAGCTGGATCTCCAGCCTGCCTGAGGAAGATAGCTGGGGGCTGTTCTCCAACATGAATGAGCATCCTTCTGAGGGTCCCAATTTTGCGCAAAGCTATTCTGACTTCTGATGGTCAGTTCCCAACTGGTCATGCCCCCGAGAGGCAGCCCACTAGCCACCTGTGCTCTTTCACAGGCTACTCCCACCATCCAGCTCTCCCCCATGCCTGAAGCTATCATGTTTGGCAGAATCAATGAAGTCCTGGAGGGTGCAGGAAAGTATTTATAACACAGGGTGGTAAACACTTTAAAGAATTGCTGTCAATCTCTGGGGGTCTGTCAGAGGACCCTGTGGTCTCCCCTCTCCATGGCCCTGAAGTTGCCACATGTGCTGCCGTGGGCAGCTGTCCTTTAGGGCTCTGCTCCAGAACATGAAGCCCAACTCTTCACCACCCAGACATGCACAAGGAAGGAAAAACACTATTGAATATTGAATATCATAATAATCCCAGCAGTGTCATGCTGCCATCTGAGAAGACACCCAATACTTTGATAAAAATAGATTGTAATATGCATAAGTCCTGTTTTGTGGTATGACCATTTGGATGTATCATCAGTCGTGATTTCCCCGTTGGTTACCTATGGTGGTTGCATGAAAACAGAAAAGTGAAAGTGACAGGGTAGTCACTCAGTTGTGTTTGACTTTTTGTGACTTCATGGACTGTAGGCCTACAGGCTCCTCTGTCTATGGAATTATCCAGGAATGGGTTGCCGTATCCTTCTCTAGGTGATCTTCTAGTCCCAGGGATTGAACCCAGGTCTCTCACATTGCAGGCAGATTCTTTGCCGTCTGAGATGGTGGTTGCATGAGCATTACTTAAAAAAGAATCAGTAAACTGATTTCTTGCACACAAAGCAAGAGTTTGCACCAAAGACAAATTCCACCAAACTCCACTGCCCATAGTGGCTTTGTTCCGTAATGATGCTGTCTCTGAAAAAGAATGGAGTGGAGTGAAAGTCGTTCAGTCGTGTCCGACTCTTTGCAACCCAATAGACTATCCAGTCCCTGGAATTCTCCAGGCCAGAATACTGGAGTGTGTAGCCTTTCCCTTCTCCATGGGATCATCCCAACTCAGGGATCGAACCCAGGTCTCCCACATTGCAGGCAGATTCTTTACCAGCTGAGCCACAAGGGAAGCCCAAGAATATTGGAGTAGGAAGCCTCTCTCTTCTCCAGCGGATCTTCCTGACCCAGAAATCAAACCGGGGTCTCCTGCATTGCAGGCAGATTCTTAGCAACTGAACTATCAGGGGAGCCCATCAGTCCATTGAGTTGCACAGTTGTGTCCGACTCTGCAACCCCACAGACTGCAGCACGCCAGGCTTCCCTGTCCATCACCAACTCCTGGAGCTTGCTCAAATTCATACCCATCAAGTCAGTGATGCCATGGGAAGCCCACAGCCTTCCTCAAATTATGAAGCCGAACTAGGTGCCATTCTCACATGTTACAGCATCACAGCTTGTGACTCTGACAATACGGGACCATCCACAATATTTCTTGAATCCTTCATGTATGAGACATTGGGCTCTGTGTTCAGGATAAAGGGATGACAAAGTTGTGGTCTCTATCCTTAAATTGCCTCTAGTCTAATAGGAAAAACAGACTGCACTTACAGAGTGCCTTATACAGAATGATAATAATGGTCCAGGGAGTGCATGGTCAGTTCTGGAAGGGATGAGAGGAAGTAGGCTCTCAGGATCGAGTTCTGCTTGAATTGAATCCTGATGACAAGTACTGTTTAATCTGGTTAAAACCAAACCATCAGCTTCTGGACTCAGAATGACTCACTTCTGCAGCAGCTGAAGCGATTCCTCCAATTTTCTCGTCATCTCCAGTTCTTCATTGTATTATATATACCAACCTCTCTCTCTAACACTCACAGTGAAAACATCAAACCTATGGCCAAGGAGGAGGAAGAGGAAAATGGGGAAATTGTGTCAGTGATAGATATTTATTTATTCAGGAAAGGCATGAGTGGACAAAGTTATGAGTCTTGTCTGTCAAACTGCACTATGCATAGTCAAGTTTCTGATTTCAGAATTTATAACATGTGCTGTTTATGTGGACTTGTTCATAGAAGGAAATATGTTGAGTCCATCCCAGTAAAAATTTATAACTGTTATATAGTTTGAAATATATTTCCATCACATAAACCAAATTTATGAAGAAGTAAAGCTAGTTGAAATATGTTTAGTGCATTAAAGTTCAAACATTTCTTGTCCTGTAGGAGAGAGCTGCAGGAAATTCTAGAATTTGCGAGAGCAGGGAAAGACTATATCTCCTGATAAATGTGTGAGTTTCTCCTTTCCCTCTGCTTTCTGTGGCAGAAGACCCAGATATGCTAGGAGATGTGATCAGGGAAGACATAGGAATTGCCTCAAAAACTCAGCACTGTGTACACTTTATTTCCTGAGTGTCCATTTTCCTGCAGTGAGTGTGTGTTTTAGCGGAGAAGGCACCTACCTCTAATTGTGAACATGGTCGACAATCATGGAAAGCAGTGAAGGAAGGGCTTGCCTCCTTTGCAATGATCTGATGATAATCTATTGAGCAGTCTTTATATTCTCAGTACTTCTTCCGAAAGATGAAAGAGAGAAACTAGTCAGTCGGTCCTAATTCCTTCAATGGGCTCCCAACTCTTTCAGCAAAAATCAAAGGCTAGGAAGCCCTATCCCGTTTATGCTCCAACCCTTGTGTCTTCATCTTCTTTCACTCCTGCCCCAGCTCACTCCTCAAGTCATCCTGGATGCTTGAACACAAAGGCATCTTTCTGCTAAATGTCTCTGGTCTCTCCATCTCCAGGCTCCCTCAGCAGACACTGTTCTTATCTCAGATGTCATTTTTGCCCTGAGGGGTCCCATCACCACAGTTAAAATTTCCAAGGCATTGTCCCACCCCCATCCACCTTTGTTTCATTACTCCATCTCCTGCTTACAATTCCTTCATTGCCCTTTTCACTCTATCATACTATTTTATATTTGCTTATCGACTCTTCCTGGAATGTATAGAAGGGATATTTATTATCCCACTGCTGCATATCCAGAGCCTGGAACCACACCTGGCACATAGTAGGAGGTTGATGGCTAGATTTGGTTGTTACTCTCGAGAAGTGTGACGTCAGCCCTGAGATGAAGGCTCACTGTTAAATGGGTAAAGGCAGATGACCTAGAATGGGCTAACGCATTTCCATCCCCACTAAATCCAGCAGAAAATGTCCCCTAGCCAATCAATCCTCCTGAGCAAACAAACCTGGGATAGTCCTTGCTGGTCCCTGTATAAAGGGTTTAAGTTCTTTTCTAGCCTGTTCAGTTCAGTTCCGCCACTCAGCCATGTCTGACTCTTTGCAACCCCATGGACTGCAGCACGCCAGGCCTCCCTGTCTATCACCAACTCCCAGAGTTTACTCAAACTCACGTCCATTGAGTTGGTGATGCCATCCAATCATCTCGTCCTCTGTGGATTTAGTCAAACAAACCAGTCACATCCTTCTGTGGGAACCCCAGGGCACCTCATCCTCTTGACACTACAAAGCCTGTCCCCCATGCCCCTGACTGTTTGCTCTGTTACTGAGTGCAGCCCTGTGTAATGCAGGATGGCACAATGTCCCTCTCCCCTGGCTGGGAGCAAATGTGACTAAGAAATTACTCTTGAGCCATCTGCCCAGTGTCAGGTTGTGTGTTTGGCCGACACCAGGGTCATAGGTGCAGGAATGCCTCCCTCACCTCATTCAATGTGATGAATAGGATGCAATTAAAACAAGGAGCTCTAGTAAGGCAAGACATATATAAGAATCAATAGTATAGCTGAGAGTGTCTAGGAAAGTGGTCAATTAGGTGATGTTCGGTAAAAGTCCTATGGGAGTTTTGGAAATATTTGTAGACATAAATACTTTTACCTTGGTAAACAAAGTCTTTATGAAAATTTGCAGTAAAGACTTTGAAATTTGAATTAAAAAACTCTAGTCAGTGTCTTATTTAGTGCACTTTTCTAGGTTATCTCTGCCTCTCATTGTCTAAGCTATTATACAGCTCTATACTTGTAGAAACTGATGAAAATGCATAAGACCCTTGTCCATAGAGATGAAAATAATTGAATCCAGTGAAATGCAATTGTGGGTAGATCCTCTTTGCATCTATTTGTAGTTTCACTTCAAAATTCCTGAAAATATCTATATCTACATCTCTATCTGTATCTCTATGTGTATCACCATCCTCCCATAGAAGTTTCTAAGAATTCTCCGTTGAACAGGCTATAACATTTTACTGCTTTCCTCATTAACTGATGAGTTAAATAAAATCTGTAACATGCTTTCATTTGACATTTGTATGAGAGGCATGATTTTGTCCTTTTTCTTTTTTTTTAAATAGTATCCTTTAACAATGTGATTTCTACTGAAACATGAACAATGACTTACACTACCCTATCCTTATTCCTGTCATAGCCACTCTAAATTTTGAACAATGTGGTAAATTATAATGAAATCAAGCACGTGAGATAACAATCTCTACCTGAAAGCAGACATCTGGAGGAAACATGAAAATCTCTGGCAGTCAGGATTCGGAGACTTGGCTCCGAGTATGCAGAACATCTGGATTTCTGTGAATTGATTAATTTCCACCCTCTTCCACTATTTTGGCTTCATCCAGCCTTGCCTTTTTCTAGCACTGTGCAAACACTGTTGTCTGTGTACAGAGAGGATTTTTTCCTACCTGTCTCTACTTCTCTATATAGTATACCTGATAACAGACTATTTTTACTTGATTATAACCTAAACTATTGCTTGTAACCATCAAAAAGACAGAGGAAAATAAAGACTTGTTTGTATTTAGTGTACCCGAGAAGTCACTTTATTCTAGTCTTTAGCTAAAAGATCATTTATTTTTGTAGAATTTTGTAGGTTTTCTTTCCATGAGAGCCACTGCTTCTAAATATTCCAAAAACAATACACAGATGAACCAAAAATATGTATCTGTTCATTTGTATGTGGGACCACAGTCATACAAAGAGAAAAATAAGGGGGTAAAACATTGAAGACTCATGATATTCTTTAATAAGTACCTAGATACATTACACAAACTCAAGGTCATGACTAGGGAGAAATGTGATGGAGCCAAAAATATACCTGGATCTCAAAGTACAGTGTTGCCTTCACATAGGGACCTACCTGGAACAGTGATTCTATGGGGTCAAACCAAATTGTGAAATCAACAACTTCCATTTTTATTTTCTTACCAAATACTTACCACTTGGCAAATCTTCCAACAACCACCACCACCAAATCCTAAGGAGCACGGAAAGAACCAGTGCAGTGGGTTGTCCCAGTTTATATTCGGTTTTGTCAATTTGACCTTCACAGGTCTGTAATTATTGTAATCACAGCCTGCTGAACCTGCTAACAGTCAAAGAATTCCAGTTGGCACCGTTCAACAATAGCCTTTGTAATCGGGGTAAAACCATGCCAGAAAGGCTGACTGCTTCACTTGCAGCCTTTTCTGAAGACATTGAATAATAAGGAATAGGTGTCAAGCAATTTACTTCCTAAGAAACTGGCTGTGCAGAGAGTGACCCAACTCTCACTTAGAGAACAGTCACGTGGCCAGAATGAGGGCCGCCTGCACTCTGTGGCCCTGATTCCTCCCACGTTGCCCAACGTGTGGACAAAGTATCATTTACTTTTCAGATATTCACTTTGAATACCCAGCAGAGCCTATGACATTTTCAAAGGTTGAAAAGAATCAATAAAATCACTCAATTTGAGATAGTCCCAAATGCCTTGCCAGTGTAAGGGACTTTCCCCACCACCACCAGAATAATAAGGAAAACTGTACTGAATTACAAGTACGTTAACCTCACGGTTGCACTGCCTTATTTTTGGTCATTGTTTCCTTCCACTGATTGCCATAGATTTATTCTGAATTATCTATGACATATTTCTCAACACTTTGGACCAAAATGAACATTAATAAGATTCTGACTAAGGTTAAAATAGTCTTTGGTCACGAAACAAACTCTGTGGTTCATGTTTGTGTGAGTGTTTTGGATTTCATAATTTGTTTTATTATGAATTATAAACTAAAAGTTTGTAGTTGCACAATTGCAGAATATCAAGGCTGAAAGAAATTAGAAAATACATGGCCTGTATCTCCACCCCGCCTTTTTTTTTTTGGCCAAAGGATCCCTTTTAACAAGTTAAATCAGTATATAAAATTAGATAAAAGCAGAGTTTCACTAAGCCCAGACACCCAGAATCCCACCTGCCACATGTCCCTTTTATCACCTGTCCTTGGACCCCAGCAAAGCAGAACTCCAAGGCTCCATGGAACACAGTTTGAATACTTGTGGCTTATCCAAGGTTCCAAAGTCTAGAGATAAAAGGGTTTAGCCAAGGTCACCCCTGACTCCTGTAGTCACCTTTCTCTGACCAACTGAGTCAACAACAAGTAAGCACTAAACGTATTGCAATTCCTTATCGCTGTTTTTTTTTTTTTTCCCCTCCACTATCTTCATCTGGATTTTACTCCAATAGGCAACTCAGTACTTTCCTTGTGACATTGGATCCAGGGATGTAGGACTAGTGAGACTGGCAGTGTAACTACCCAAAGTAGAGCGAACCTTTGTCAGGAAAAGAAGAGGATGCTCACAGAACTGATGCCACAAAAATGAGATCTGCTTCTCACGGAGGAATCCCAGTGGACACACACAATGGCCCACATGTCCAGGGAGAGAAGTAAGCTCTGCAAAGTCCCCGCTCTCTCACCACCAGAGAGTGGTGTGTTCTGGGCCCATGAGAACATTGCAAACTTGCGTGGTCCTCTGCCTCTGTCAGAGGGTATGGAAGATTTCCCTGCTTGCTTGGGCCACTCAGATTGTTAGCAGTCTCACAAGCATGGTGAGAGTGAATTCTCTGGAGATCCTTACACTGTTATCAGGATTTGTCCCTTATGTACTGTCAAGGAAGACAACAGTAGGGGCCACTGGAACAAGAAAGTTCTAGGCCTGAGTCCAGGAGAGACATTAAACCAGGAGCAGACAGGCATAAACTGAATGAAAAATATCAGAATGGAGAAGCCACATGGAGGACAGAGGTAAAACTGTTATTTATTGATCAACTGTTATGCAACACTCCTTTTGCCAGGTCCTCTCTTTATGCATTTCGAGGGTAAAATAACCAAACATGAGAGTCACTGGCAGTGGCTGGGGTACACAAGGATCACTAGAGGAGAAGGCACCCAGCTTCTGGGTTCTGGGTCTGTCTGGCATCCTTTACTGCAAAGTCAGTTCAAAGGACGATGGTAGCAAGAAGATGAGTAATGTTAGTGATCCTGAGATTCACAATTCAGAGGCTACAAGGAGAAATTCCTGGAAGAGTCTTGTTTATGTCCCTCAAGAACGTTGATAATTAATCAAAGGCAAAAGAGCAGGGTACCCTCAGGTCCCAGCTCTTGGTACATTGTTAAATTACCACCATTTAACCTCTAAGGACCAACTGTGACCTGCAATTTGTAAGCCAAATTCAGCACTTTTTTTTTGCGGGGGGCGGGGGGGTGGCAGGGAGGGGTGGGTGGGTGGGTAGGATGAGTGAGTCAAGATAAATTGATCTTTGGAATGAGTAAAACCTTCAGTGCTTCTAAAATATCATTTAAGAAGTCAAAAAAATAAATGATATTATTCTGAGCAAATAGTAGACTTTATTTATCAACCAAACCTTTCTATAACTATCTAATATCCAAGTTATCCAAAGGGAGCAAATAGTTATGAATATCATAGGTAATATAACGTTCTACTTCTAACAGTCTAAAGTCCATATATTAATCACTAATTGGGGCTACTGTGTTTATCTGCATTATCTCTGAGTTGTGGGCAAGAGGAATGAGGAAAACTGATGTAAGGAGTGAGGAGAAAAAATTTAAATACTAAGCCATTCCGCTAACAAAATGCTCAAGCTGTCTAGCGTAATTTGGGTGCTTGGTGAATCACTGCTTAGCAATTCATGAACACTGTGGGTGCCTGGAATTCAATTCTATTGTCCTCGAGCTGAATTGCTTTGAAAAAGGTCACATGAGAGGGAGAGGAAGTTTTGACTTTCACATGCCAGTTATTGCTAAGGAAACCACTTCCTCAGTATTCACAGATTCAGCATGTCTGCAGTTTTGGCTTCCATACGGATTACATTTTGGTGCCACATTAAGAAACAAGGGTGGAGAGTATTTTAAGAAGTCAGCTTAACTATGACATGTTCACAGAACAATAAGAGGAGACTTCTCAGATGCCTTTCTTTTCAGAAGCACTCTAGGTAAGCCTGGGTGAAGCTTCCAGGATCTGACAGGATGTTTGAGGTTCAAGGAGCACGCCTGTGATGGCCAAAAACAAATGAGAAGTGAGTACAGCTCTGCTGTGTTTTCTGATTGGCAAGGGCTCTGAATTATCTCCTACTTGTAGTTGTGGACAGAGAAACACGAGAAGAATTACCATGTTCTAGGACTGAGTGTTCCTTTCCAATTCAAGTGGCAATAAGAAATAAAAATGGTTAGCCTTCCAGAGTTAGATTATATAACTTGTCTCCTCTGTTTCTTTGTTTTTGCTTTGTTTTGCTTTCCTTTTTGTCTTTTAAGGAGAAAAATGGATAAGATGAAGGGACATTTTTAGAATGACTGGGGCTATCCGTGGACCTTATTGCAAATAACAGCTGAACTCAGAAGTGGCTATTTTTGCTCTAGTTGGTCTTAACTATTTGGTGACTTCTTTGCTTTTATTTACATTTCTATTTTTAACCCAAAAAGATCTTGTGTAAGCTACCTCTTTGTTCAGCATAGACATCCAACTATTTTTAATTCTCTCTGCTGCTAAGAATAATAATTAGGAGCCAGAATTTCACAAATCTTAGATGTCTGGGTTCCATCTGTTTGAATATCTCAAGTTGCTCTTCTAGTACTATGATTTTCAGTTTTATCTTTTGTCATTTAGTTTTCAAGCTTATTCATGAATCATAGGTTCAAAACTCGACTGCATTGTTATTAAGAACAATCTGCAAACAGCTACCCTGTAGTGAACTTACAGTGGCCGCTAAATGGAATGGCAGCAACTATGAAAGAGGCAACTCTCAGTTATAGTAAAGCATAGCATGAGCTGAGCATTTGAGAATTTTAATACTGGAAAATGATAGACTTTAGATCAGATGAATACCTTAAAATTTTTAAATATGTTGCTTTTGAAATCACAAATTTAATTCTTTTTTAACATCTAAGAAAGCTAAATATTTTTGGATTGAGAGAAAAATACACAGAGAGATGTTCATTGAGTTATTTATTGATAACCATCTATGCACACTCTCCAGAAATTCCTCTAAAGCTCTGTCAACTATAAATTGGCCCTTGCCATGAACACTTGCCCTCTACCTCTACAAGGATTAAATCATGTGCTGCTGCAGCTGCTGATTTTCAACACCCCATGAAAGGAGCTCAGGATGGAGAGCAGGAGTGAGGCTCTGGGTTCGGCAAAAAACTGGCAGGAGAAGTCCTCAGATAGCTTGATATTTTTAGGAGCCAATTTCATTGGCTCAATTCTTGTATCTCCTCTTATCTAGAAAAACACTGAAATCCTTTATGGTGATGACTGTTCCTTATGACTGGCAGAAAGCTTCAGATTGTTAGAAACCTTCTGGAAAAATATGTGATTGATTGCATGTACTCCTCCTTCACTGAAATCACACATATACTGAGATTTCCTGCTGCCTCTTTGGAACAGTTTCTCAGAGCTATCTGAGGTGCTGTCTCCCAGGCTGCAGCCCTCCCTTTACCCCCAAATAAAACTTACCTGGAAACTCTCATGTTGTGCATTTTTTTAAGTTGACACCCTTGATCTTCACATGAACTAAGACTCAGAGAGTTTAAAGGAATGCTCAAGTTCACTCACATAGTAAGCAGCAAGGCTAAAAACTCTTGGTCTGTGTCCAGGGTCTGAGCTCTTACTACTAGTGAACTGAAATGAAATACGAAAGTGTTAGCTGCTCAGTCATGTCAACTCTTCGCGACCTCATGGACTGTAGTCCACCAGGCTCCTCTGTCCATAGCATTCTCCGGACAAGAATACTGGAGTGGGTAGTCATTCCCTTCTCCAGGGGATTTTCCTGACCCAGGGATCAAATCTGGATCTCTTGCATTGCAAGCAGATTCTTTACTATCTGAAACACCAGGGAAGCCCCTTACTGCTAGCATAGATGTTTACAGAGAGAAAGCCCTTGACATGGACTCATTTGAGTGGCCAAAAGGTTAAAGTAAGGAAAAGACCCCACTCTTCTAACCCAGAAAGTGTCTGTGTAGAGTGCATGTCTGGTTCTTTGGAACTTAAAGTCCAGATACTACCATCTTTGGGGTAGGATGAGGGGCATTGCCAGCCTCATCATCCAGGAAAGGAGACCTCGTGGGAGAGAAAGAAGGGAGATTGGAGCAGCAGACTCATGGGATTAGTGACTTGGTGACTCAATGTGTCTTTGGGTATTGGGTTCACCCCCCATTCCTGCCTCCAGGGGACAGACTAGGAATTTGTAAAGGATCCCAGTCACGCTGGGGGCAACAAATTGCGGAAGATAGGCCTCGTTCAACTGGAAAAACAAGTTTCATGCTCTGCCCTTCATCTTCAATGCTTGTTCTGTCAAAGAGATGCTCCAAGGCTCCTAAGGAAAAAGTCCTGCAGCTGTTGTGTTGAAATAACTTTCAGGCCTGGGAGGCGGGGGCATGTCAGCAAACCGAAACTTAGGTCACTTTCCCTGTAAATGCTCTGCTAGACCAGAAATGCAGGACATCCAGGCAGCTGATCCCAAAGGCCAAGCCTTCAAATTGCAAGTGAGTTGGCATCTGTAGGCCTGGCCAATTATTTACTCTTTCTTGTTTGTTAAGCTTATAAAAGCTTCCTGCCTTCTACCTCATTCTTCTACAGAGGAAGCTATAGCTTCACCGAGCATTCAAGTTTGTTTGTATCACCCAAATTGTCTTTAGTCATTTCTTTTTAATAGTTTGGATCTAACCTTAAAGGGAAATAGGGCTTTCCCCTAGCTTCTCACTCTGGGCCAAAGGTAAGATTTCACCATAGGTTTGGGGTGAATCTGTTGGGAGGACGAAAGCTTCAAGATCAGATAACTTCAGGCCACGAAGAGATCCTTCTTTCATGGCAAAATGAGAAGAATCAATCTCGTTCTCTCCCTCTTTTTATTTCCTTCCTTTCTTCTTTTCTGTTTTCCTTAGAAGGCACTGTCTCACAGCATCTCAGAAATATTCCCCCCACTCTTCCCATCACAACTCCAGGCAGTCTCCATCCTGGGTTACAGTACTGAGGGCCACAATTAAATGCAACCTGGATGGAGACCAAGCCCAACTTGGTGAAATGGCAGCAACCTCATCCAGCTGCTGAAGCCAAATCTTAGAGTTATTCTTGATTCTCTCATTTCTTCATTCAACTGAACATTCGGAGATGCCAAAATCCATATGAAAACATCCCAAAGCTGCCCTCTTCTCTATATCACTGTGAGCTTGTACCGTCCCAGCTGTCCCCGTACTGTCTCCTCTTAACTCCTCCACATGTCAGTTAGGGGGAGGTTTTTCCAACTTCATAAGAGAACATAACTTCTGCTTAAACTCCTCTTTCGCCTTTGCACTGTGTTTAAAATAAACCCTAAACCTCTATATGTGAGCGAAGTCACTTCAGTCATGTCAGACCCTTTGCGACCCTATGGATTGTAACCCACCAGGCTCCTCTGTCCATGGGATTCTCCAGGCAAGAATAATGAAATGGGTTGCCATTTCCTTCTCCAGGGGATCTTCCCAACCCAGGGATCAAACTCCCATCTCTTAGTTCTCCTACGTTGGCAGGCAGGTTCTTTACTACTAATGCCACATGGGAAACCATTATGGTGACTTGTAAAGCCACACGGTGATCTGAAACTGCCCACCCTTGAAAGGTTCCTCTCGCTACTGTTCCTTCAACTGCCCAGTTCAGCCCCGGCTCTGGACTTTCAAAGTTTCCCCAGACACATCCAGTTCCTCCCACTCAAGGGCCTTGTCACACATTGTTCTCCTTCCTTGTCTTCAGGTGGCTGGCTCCCTGCCATTCTGATTTTACTTTCAATGTCATCACTTTAGAGAAGATTTCTCCAACCTCCCTGCTAAAGTGGTTGAGTTTTAGTTGGAGGTTGCATCGTGCTGGAAGGTGGGCTTCAGGAAAACAGGCCCTTCTCTGTCCCAGTCATTATGTTGTACCCACAGCCTACAAATGTACGAACAGTCCTGGGAGGAGCTCACTGTGTCTGATGAAACGAGGAAGAAACCCTTGTTATTAGCTGTTATAGATCAGCCCTGGGATTTCTTTGGAAGGAATGATGCTGAAGCTGAGACTCCAGTACTTTGGCCACCTCATGCGAAGAGTTGACTCATTGGAAAAGACTCTGATGCTGGGAGGGATTGGGGGCAAGAGGAGAAGGGGACGACAGAGGATGAGATGGCTGGATGGCATCACTGACTCGATGGACGTGAGTCTGAGTGAACTCCGGGAGTTGGTGATGGACAGGGAGGCCTGGCGTGCTGTGATTCATGGGGTCGCAAAGAGTCGGACATGACTGAGTGACTGATCTGATCTGATCTGATTGAGTTTAACTCAGATTACCATGCCCCCTAAGCCAAACTCTGGGGAGGCCAAGGGCAGGACGTGGGGGTTGCAGAAAATTGAATCAAACTCCTTCTGGTCCACAATTAGTGTGGCCCGAAAGAGTGACACCTGATGGGGGTATTGATTTAAGAATTCTGATGTGATTGTTGCTACCTTAGAACTTACCATGACACAGTCTCAACTATAGCTGTTAACTCACTGTTTACACTGACCAGTCAGGATTGGTCAGGTTAGGGTAGGGTCAAAACACACAACCCCCAAATATCTCAGGGACTTGAAGTGGTCAAAACTGATTTTTTGTGTGTGATACATGTGTTCATCAAATCTGCTTAATGTAGGGCCTCAGGGACCAAATCAGATGGAGGGAGGACTCATGATTTGGAAGTTGGGGCAGCTGAGACAGAGGGAGATGAGGGTGAGTTGTCTCCATCAGATGTGACATAGGTCACCTCACACCAATTTTATGAGGACATAAACATTCAGACCATAGCACAGAGGTAGGAAGTTGGAGGGCGGAATTTGAGAGGTTGGGATGATCACCCCCATCCTGAAGCTCCATCCCTGACCTTGTTTTCATTGCAGGGGTTCCTAGCTCTGTGGCCCTGGGTTCTGTCTTGAAACCTTTCCTCTGTGGCTCCAGATCCCATAAGGATCTTGCCAGGGGAACCCTCCTTCAGTCCTTTGGGCCTTGGCTTGGTGTAGATTTCCTGTTGCTGCTGATCTCTAAGAACCTCATCATCCCTAACTGATACTTTCGCTCTTATGTCGCCATAAACCACCTCCTTGTCTTTTCCCTGTAGTTAAAGGCTTTGTGTCTTTCATCTGCTCCTTGCCAAACTGAGTAATACATCATCTGACCTGCAGGGTTCCAAACAGCTGTATGCATCCCCACCCACCATTCTTTCCTTCACATATTTGTTAGATGTGCCTAATTTCTCAGCTGTCTTACTCCTATGCCTTTCTCTTTCTGTTCACTGTATCGACTGATAAAAGAACAATGTGAGAGTTGTAAGTTACGTTTTTTGGGAGATGAAATGAGGGCTAAATGTAGCTTGAGAGATAACATTTCAGATAGCTTTGAGAAATTGCTTCAAAGAGGCAGGGGGGAAGGTCAGGATATATGCAATTTTGGTGAAGGGGGAGTACATGCAATCAACCACATATTTTTTGCAGAAGATTCCTGGTAGTCACAAGGAATAGTCATCACCATGAAGAATTTTAGGGCATTTCTAGATATGAGAAGATACAAGAATTGGACTAATAAAATCAGTTCTTGAAAATATCTGTCTACAGACCTGTTCTGCCAGTTTTCCCCAGAGCACAGAGTGCCTCATTTCTGCTCTCCACCCTGAAATCCTTTCAGAGGGTGTTGAAGGTCAGCGGCTACAGCAGCACATGATTTAATCCTTGTAGAGGTAGATGGCAAGTGCCAGTTTGTAGATGACAACTGTTAGAACTTTGGGCTGTCTGATAGCTGGTCCAATTGAGAGCATTTACTGGTTTTTATGGAAACACCTTGTTTCATTCAGCAGCATGCTGGCCATGTACTCTGTGTTAGTTGGCTAGGACTTCTATAGCCCCATACCTGAGACTGGGGGGCTTAAGGACAGAACTTTATTTCTGCACTATCTGGAGGCTGGACGCCTCAGTCGAGGTGCCTTAGGTGTGGTTTCTCCTTTGGCCTCTGTCCTTGGCTCACGAGGCTGCCTTCTCACTGTGTCCTCCCCTGGCCTCTTCCCTCAGCACCCTCGGCTTCTGCATCTTCCTCTTCTTATAAGGACACTAATTTTACTGGATGAGGGCCCCACTCTAACGGCCTCATTTTAGCCTAATCACCTTTCAAAACTCCAGTGTAAACTAGGGTTGAATTCGTTTTGAGGTTCTTGGAGTCGAGAACTTTAACATATGAATGTGGGTTGGGGCAAAACCCAGCTCACTAGATACACTACTGCCACAGGCAGAATCTCAATTAACTTTTGTGCTTCAAAGCTTTTAGCTTCATCTTTCACCTGCTGGAGAGAGAAAGCTGTGTCTTCTAACACTGAAGGTTCCCAGATTTCTGAACAATTCCTCCCTTTCTTTTATGGTGGTTTGCGAATGGCTTGATTGTTTTCAAGATCTTTTTCTATGGTGCCTTGTGAAAGACCTCCAATTGGTAATCAATACATCCCACTAATACTGCTTCTAATCTTTTTCTCTAGAACTACTTTTTCTGTCTGTTATGTTTTTACTAGTAACAGTTTTACCAAAATTTTGAGAAAACACAGCAAAGTACACCAAACCAGTCAATCCTAAAGGAAATCAACCGTGAATGTTCTTTGGAAGGATTGATACTGAAGCTGAAGCTCCAATAATTTGGCCACCTGATGCAAACAGCTGGCTCACTGGAAAAGACCCTGAAGCTGGGAGGAGAAGTGGGTGACAGAGGATGAGATGGTTGGATGGTATCACCAACTCAATGGACATGAGTTTGAGCAAACTCCAGGAGATAGTGAAGAACAGAGAATCCTGGTGTCCTGGGGTCCATGGGGTCACAAAGATTCAGACAACTTAGTGACTGAACAACAACAATCCTGATTACATGGATGACCAGTGTTCTGGACCCAGAGGCTTGTTGTCCATCATCTAGCCCTTGGCCATGCCATCTATTTTAGGCTTATCAGCTATGGTAGCACTCTATGTCAGGGCTCCAATGTCAGTACTTGTCAAAACAGACCAATTTTACCACAAAATCTTCATATTCACTTCTGTTTGTGGTGCCTGTCTGCCTGTTTGACATTTGGAACCTGGTGGGTGCTCAGAAATCCCGATTGATGGAGTGACCACCTTCTTGCCGTGCCAAGAGGATAAGAGAGCCCTTGGCTCTTGAAACCTCTTCTCATGTATGATACAGATCACTTTTTAATGCTTCATTGACCAAGGTATGTCAAATGGGTGCTTTTTGAACTTAAGGGGGCAGGAAATGCCTGTCCTATCTCATGCTTGGAAAGAGAACCAGAAATTCTTGGTGAACAGCACTCATGGTTACTGTTCAGTGTCAGTTCTCAAGAGCTGGGATTTAGTTCTGCTGCTACTGCTGCTGCTAAGTCATTTCAGTCATGTCGGACTCTGTGTGACCCCATAGATGGCAGCTCACCAGGCTCCCCCATCCCTGGGATTCTCCAGGTAAGAAAACTGGAGTGGGTTGCCATTTCCTTCTCTAATTCATGAAAGAGAAAAGTGAAAGTGAAGTCACTCAGTCATGTCCAACTCTTAGCAATCCCATGGACTGCAGCCTACCAGGCTCCTCCGTCCATGGGATTTTCCAGGCAAGAGTACTGGAGTGGGGTGCCATTGCCTTCTCCAGGGATTTAGTTCTGGGAGTTAACAAACTACTTGGGGGAAAAGAGCAATTGGGGATTATCTGTGGCATAAATTGTGGGCCCTTGATGCTACTTTTGTTTTCTGATCACCTTGCCACTATTTCCTCCAACATATGTGTGTGCGTGCACACACACATACACACATACATACACACACACACACACACACACACACGATAGCCACTCCTTTCTCTAATGCCACAGAATTACACAGTCAACTTCTCTAGTAGCAGCTGGCTGTCATGTGTCATTTGGCAATATCCATACCTTCTTTTTCTTGCTGTAAATGATGTCTGCAGAAGCTGTGTTAAGAGAGTCAGGTGTAACCTCTTTTGCATTATGGTGCTTGTGATCCACATGATATGTACCTCATTCTCCTCACAATGCATTTGAAAATGAAGTCATATTTAAGTTTGTCATTTCTATAAAGCAAGAAAGATAGTTACTGTCATGTGCTGCCAAGCAGACTGGCAGATGCCACTAACAAATGGTAAAACATTCTCCTCTGCTTCATTATTTCCATAAAAACAAACTCTTTTGGTTATCATTTCCGAAATAGAATATAAACCTGATTCTAAATGACAAAAGAAAAAATACAGTAGCTGTCAAATCCCAATGCAGTGTTTCTAGAAGTTAGTGAATAAGTTAAGTGAATCACATTCAGAAGAGGACTGATAATCCAGGGTACCCATTAAAGTGGTTTCCAGCCTGAAGTAGACAGGGATCACTAACAATGTGTTGAACAGTGGAACCAGGTAGGAAGCACCCAATGGGAAATGTGCACACAGTTAGATGGTTTTGATTTGATATAGCCTTTCCTCAGAAGCTACACTGAGAATTAATTATTTTGTTTCAAATTTCTCCCCAGTGAATCCATCCATCTTTTCTGAGGCCAACTGACTTTTCTAAAATACAAGTCTGATCATGTCATCAATGAATCAGCTCTGGGACCAAGTTACCATCAGGAGAGAGTCTGCCCCATGGCCTCTGAGCCTGCGGTCATGACCTCTCCAAGCCAGTCACCCAGGGGATGCCACTCGCATACACTCATGCCACTCACCCCCATGCCCTTATGGCTGCTGCTTGGCAGCGTCAAAGCTACACTTGAATTGCCTCCGCTGCCAATTCCCATTTGTTTGTTCTCCATCCAGGCACCCGACTCCTCACCTCCCGGCCTTTTCCAGCCTTGCTCTTCTGCGTTAGCTGCATGGTTATTTCCTGACTGTGTTTTTTTTTTTTTTTTTTTTTATTAAAATTTGCTCTGAGCTCTGTCTTGGCAAGCTCTGACTGCCACTTGCTTCCTGGCTGCTGACTCACTGATTTGCTCTGTCCTTTGCTGTGGGGGACCCTCCGGATTCTTGACCATGTGGCCCCCTGCCTCACTGGGACTCCTGGCACCAGGATGTCCTCAGTTCTGACTCAACCAGACACTTTCCTCATTTTTCAGAGCTCCTTTACTGGTGTACTGCTTTGCTCGACAATCCTAGGTAAGTAAGTCATGTGGGCTTCCCTGGTGGCTGAGATGGTAAAGAATCTGCCTGCCATGTGGGAGACCTAGGTTCAATCCCTGGGTTGGGAAGATCTCCTGGAGAAGGGAAGGACCACTCACTCCAGTATTCTTGCCTCAAGAATCCCATGGACAGAGGAGCCTGGTGGGCTACAGTCCATGGGATCACAAAGAGTCAGACACGACTAATGTGACTTAGCATACAAGTTGCCCTTATGGCTGGTGAATGAGGAAACTAATTGACATGCTCCAGTTTTTCATCCAACAAGTGATGCTTAATAAGAGGTGAGATTGGAACTCAGGTCCCTCAAAGCCCAAGGCCTCAGCCTCTAAGCTGTGCTGCTGGAAGACATGCGTCTTTTCACAGGTGCTTTAGGTAGGGGATGAAGGTGGCCAGGCTGTTACTTTGGTGTTCTTGTACAAATGAAAGCAGATAAGAATTTTACATCTGGAGACAGATTGGTAGGGGACAGTTTGGGGATCATAGATCAAAGTGTGTGCGTGTATGCTTAGTCGCTCAGTCATGTCCTATTCTATGTGACCCTATGGACTGTAGAATGCCCTGCTCCTCTGTTCATGAGATTCTCCAGGCAAGAATACTAGAGTGGGTTGCCATTTCCTCCTCCAGGGAATCTTCCCTACCCAGGGGTAGAACCAGCATCCCCCGCATTGGCAGGTGGACACTTTTACCACTGTGCCATCTGGGCTTCCTAAATATTTCCAGGTAAAGTAGTCCTACTCCACTTGGGTATAGAGCCACTTTGACCTCAAGCAGAAGTCAACATTTTGTCTGCAAATAGTCAGAAAGTAAGTATTTTAGGCATTACAGGCCACATATGGTCTGTTGCATATTCATTAAAAAAAAAATAAACCATTAAATATGTAAAAGCATTCTTAGCTCAGAGGTCCTATAAAAATAGGCTATGAGTCACATTTGTCCCAGTTTGTTACCATTGGCTGACGTCAAGGTGGCCCTCAAAGACTATGCCTTAATCTGAGGAAGGTCCTCCATGGGATTCCAAATGGGAATTAAACCCTAATATCCTAAAGCACCCATTGTACCATTGTATGATGTGAATCAGCTTCTCTTAGAAAGGTACTTGTTACGTTAGGAGAACTGAGTAAATACTCAAAACATTTTTGTGTTCTGAGGTTCAGCTGAAAAGCTCTGGCTGGTAGCACATGTAATCACACACTTATTCACTGAGCAATCATTAACCAGGCACTAACTATGTGCTCAGTGTCAGGTTATGTGATGTGACAGCTGAGATGAGTGAGATACAGATTTTCCCTCAAAAACATCACCCCGAATGGGCTACAGGAGATGCTGAAAATAATTGCTGAAGTCATGCTCAGGCAGAAACAATGTGATGATCCTAATAAGTATTCCGTTTTCATGAATGTGATATCTTTGCCGTAAAATGAGAGCATTTGTTTTTCTCCACAGGACTGTGATTTGTGCTATGCAGACCTGCTGACATTTTATGGGATCACAAAGAGTCAGACACAACTTAGCAACTGAGTAACAACAAAAGCTATGGACAGTTGTCTGAGAAATAAAATGACCCCATGGCAGTACCCATCCACAGACAGACTTGGGCAAGAATCAGTCCTTGCCCACCACTAACTATGAAAATTTGGGCAATTATGATTTTGCTTTTGGCCATGCCATGCAGCACGCATGATCTTCCCCGACCAGGGATCAAACCCAAGACCTCTGCATTGGAAGCATGGAGTTTTTAACCACTGGACCACTGGGGAATTCCTCAATCTTTCTGAGATCCTTTTCATCATAAGATGGAGAAGATATAAGACCCACTTTAGTGAACAATGGTGTAAATTCTTTTTTCTTTTTATTATTATTATTTTTTTTACTTTACAATAATGGTGTAAATTTAAATGAAAAAAAATCACATAAAGCCTTTAGCGGTGATACTTTATACGTAGCAAAAGCTCAACAGAACTCATTATTAATGCTATTTTTGGACTATGTCCCATGGTTTCAGGGGTGTCAGAAACAAGTTCTTAATCTCGCTAAAGTCAGATCCATGTATATGAGAAAATTAAGTGTGCGCACAGAAAAGAAACACCTGCAGTGTTTGTCTAATTGCTTTGGACTCCTCAGAGAACTGGATGGAGCTATGGAGGGTCAAACATACCTAATTAGAGAATCAACAAATCCTGAATAGGTGCCATATTTAGAGGGACGGTTTGACTTCTCAATACAATAAGCTGGCTGGAGGAAGATGGGGAAGGGGGAGACGAGGAGCATCACTTCAGCACATTCCTGACTTTAACCTGAGAGATTCTTCACGCAGAGAAATTTCTCTCATTCTTCTGGATTCTGCAGTGAGAAATAACACAATCCAGCCTTACTGGTTTTGTACCAGGCTCTGTCCACTTAATCCTTGCACAGCCCTATGAGAGTGGGGATATTTTATCACTCACATTTTAGATAAAGGACAACTGAAAGCACAGATTGTCCCTGTAACTTGCCCAAGGTCATATGGCTGGGGCACTGGTAGTCTGATTTAAATCTAGGTACATTTACTTCAGCCCTTATTTCCAATGCTGTACTACAAGGCTGCATAGTAGAAAGAGTGTGTGAGTCACACATGCAAATAAAATGCTTTCCTAGTCACATTTTGAAAAAGGAAGCAGGTACCATGAAGTTTTAAAATTTATTTGATTGAAGGATAATTGATTTACAATGTTGTGATAATTTCTGCTGTACAGAAAAGTGATTCAGTTATATATATACATGTGTGTGTGTGTATTAGGCTTCCCTCATGGCACTAGTGGTAAAAAAACCCGTCTGCTAATCAGTTGAGTGGAGTTCAGTCATTCAGTTGTGCCCAACTCTTTGCGGTTCCATGGACCGCAGCATGCCAGGCCTCCCTGTCCTTCACCATCTCCCAGAGCTTATGCGAACTCGTATCCATCAAGGCAGTGATGCCATCCAACCATCTCATCCTCTGTCGTCCCCTCCTCCGCCTGCCTTCAGTCATTCCCAGCATAAGGGTCCTTGCCAATGAGTCAGTTCTTCGCATCAGGTGGCCAAAGTATTGGAGATTCAGCTTCAGCATCGGTCCTTCCAATGAATATTCAGGACTGATTTCCTTTAGGAGGGACTTATTGGATCTCCTTGCAGGCCAAGGAGACTCTCAAGAGTCTTCTCCAACACCACAGTTCAAAAGCATCAATTCTTTGGCACTCAGCTTTCCTTGTAGTCTAATTCTCACATCCGTACATGACTCCTGGAAAAACCATAGCTTTGACTAGATGGACCTTTGTTGACAAAGTAATGTCTCTGCTTTTTAATATGCTGTGTAGGTTGGTCATAGCTTTTCTTCTAAGGAGCAAGCGTCTTTTAATTTCATGGCTGCAGTCACCATCTGCAGTGATTTTGGAGCCCAGAAAAATAAAGTCAGCCACTATTTCCATTGTTTCCCCATCTATTTGCCATGAAGTGATGGGACCAGATGCCATGATCATCGTTTTCTGAGTGTTGAGTTTTAAGCCAGCTTTTCACTCTCCTCTTTCACTTTCATCAAGACACTCTTAGTTCTTCTTCCCTTTCTGCCATAAGGGTGGTGTGATCTGCATATCTGAGATTATTGATATTTCTCCTAGCAATCTTGATTCCAGCTTGTGCTTCATCTAGCCTGGCATTTAGCATGATGTACTCTGCATATAAGTTAAATAAGCAGGGTGAAAATATACAGTCTTGACATGCTCCTTTTCCAGTTTGGAACCAGTCTGCTGTTCCGTGTCCGGTTTTAACTGTTGCTTCTTGAGCTGCATACAGATTTCTCAGGAGGCAGGTCAGGTGGTCTGGTATTCCCATCTCTTTCAGAATTTTCCAGTTTGTTGTAATCTACACAGTCAAAGGCTTTGGCATATTCAATAAAGCAGAAGTAGATGTTTTTCTGGAACTCTCTTGCTTTTTCAATGATCCAGCAGATGTTGGCAATTTGATCTCTGGTTTCTCTGCCTTTTCTAAAACCAGCTTGAACATCTGGAAGTTCACGGTTCATTTGCTGTTGAAGCCTGGCTTAGAGAGTTTTGAGCACTACTTTACTAGCGTGTGAGAGTGCAACTGTATGGTAGTTTGAGCATTCTTTGGCATTGCCTTTCTTTGGGATTGGAATGAAAACTGACCTTTTCCATTCCTGCGGCCACTGCTGAGTTCTCCAAATTTGCTGGCATTTGAGTGCAGCACTTTCATGGCATCATCTTTTAGGACTTGAAATAGCTCAACTGGAATTTCATCACTTCCACTAGCTTTGTTCATAAGATGCTTCCTAAGGCCAACTTGACTTTGTATTCCAGGATGTCTGTCTCTAGGCGAGTGATCACACCATCATGATTATCTGGGTCATAAAGACTTTTTTGATATAATTTTTCTGTGTATTCTTGCCACCTCTTCTTAATATCTCCTCCTTCTGTTAGGTCCATACCATTTCTGTCTTTATTGTGCCCATCTTTGCATGAAGTATTCCCTTGGTATCTCTAATTTTCTTGAAGAGATCTCTAGTCTTTCCCAATCTATTGTTTTCCTCTATTTCTTTGCATTGATCACTGAGGAAGGCAGTGATCTCTCCTTGCTATTCTTATCTCTCCTTGCTATTCTTTGGAACTCTGTATTCAGATGGCTATATCCTTCCTTTTTTCCTTTGCCTTTCACTTCTCTTCTTCTCTCAGCTATTTGTAAGGCCTCCTCAGACAACCATTTTCCCTTTTTGCATTTCTTTTTCTTGAAGATGGTCTTGACTGCTGTGTCATGTACAATGTCATGAACCTCTGTCAATTCTCCTTCAGGCACTCTATCATATCTAATCCTTTGAATCTATTTATTAGGGATTTGATTTAGGTCATACCTGAATGGTCTAATGGTTTTCCCTACTTTCTTCAATTTAAGTTTGAATGTCACAATAAGGAGTTAACGTCTGAGTTATAGCCATTTGCTGGTCCTGTTTTTGCTGACTGTATAGAGCTTCTCCATCTTCAGCTGCAAAGAATATAATCAATCTGATTTTGGTATGACCATCTGATGATGTCCGTGTATAGAGTCATTGCTTGTGTTGTTGGAAGAGCTTGCTTGCTATGACCAGTGCGTTCTCTTGGCAAAACTCTATTAGCCTTTGCCCTGCTTCATTCCTTCCAAGGCCGAACTTGCCTGTTACTATAGGTATCTCTTGACTTCCTATTTTTGGGTTCCTGTCCCCTATGATGAAAAGGACATCTTTTTTGGGTGTTAGTTCTAGAAGGTCTTGTAGGTTGTCATCAGTTCAGTTCAGTCGCTCAGTCATGTCTGACCCTTTGCGACCCCATGAATCGCAGCATGCCAGGCCTCTCTGTCCATCACCAACTCCCGGAGTTCACTCAGACTCACGTCCATTAAGTCCGTGATGCCATCCAGCCATCTCATCCTCTGTCATCCCCTTCTCTTCCTGCCTCCAATCCCTCCCAGCATCAGGGTCTTTTCCAGTGAGTCAACTCTTCTCATGAAGTGGCCAAAGTACTGGAGTTTCAGCTTCAGCATCACTCCTTCCAAAGAAATCCCAGGGCTGATCTCCTTCAGAATGGACTGGTTGGATCTCCTTGCAGTCCAAGGGACTCTCAGGAGTCTTCTCCAACAGCACAGTTCAAAAGCATCAATTCTTTGGCGCTCAGCTTTCTTCACAGTCCAACTTTCACATCCATACATGACCACAGGAAAAACCATAGCCTTGACTACTTTGTTGGCTAAGTAATGTCTCTGCTTTTGAATATGCTATCTAGGTTGGTCATAACTTTTCTTCCAAGGAGTAAGCGTCTTTTAATTTCATGGCTGCAGTCACCATCTGCAGTGATTTTGGAGCCCCGCAAAATGAAGTCTGACACTGTTTCCACTGTTTCCCCATCCATTTGCCATGAAGTGATGGGACCAGATGCCATGATCTTCATTTTCTGAATGTTGAGCTTTAAGCCAATTTTTCACTTTCCACTTTCACTTTCATCAAGAGGCTTTTTAGTTCCTCTTCACTTTCTGCCATAAGGGTGATGTCATCTGCATATCTGAGGTTATTGATATTTCTCCTGGCACTCTTGATTCCAGCTTGTGCTTCTTGCAGCCCAGCGTTTCTCATGATGCACTCTGCATATAAGTTAAATAAGCAGGGTGACAATATACAGCCTTGACGTACTCCTTTTCCTATGTGGAACCAGTCTGTTGTTCCATGTCCAGTTCTAACTGTTGCTTCCTGACCTGCATAAAGATTTCTCAGAGGCAAGTCAGGTGGTCTGGTATTCCCATCTCTTGAAGAATTTTCCACAGTTTATTGTGATCCACACAGTCAAAGGCTTTGGCATAGTCCATAAAGCAGAAATAGATGTTTTTCTGGAACTCTCTTGCTTTTTCGATGATGCAGCGGATGTTGGCAATTTGATCTCTGGTTCCTCTGCCTTTTCTAAAACCAGCTTGAACATCTGGAAGTTCATAGTTCACATATTGCTGAAGCCTGGCTTGGAGAATTTTGAACATTACTTTACTAGCGTGTGGGATGAGTGCAATTGTGTGGTAGTTTGAGCATTCTTTGGCATTGCCTTTCTTTGGGATTGAAATGAAAACTGACCTTTTCCAGTCCTGTGGCATCATAGAACCTTTCAAGTTCAATTTTTTTGGCATTAGTGGTTGGGGCATAGACTTGGATTACTGTGGTATTGAATGGTTTGCCTTGGAAATGAACAGAGAATATTTTGTCATTTTTGAGGTTGCATCCAAGTACTACATTTTGAACTCTTGTTGACCATGAGGGCTACTGCATTTCTTCCAAGGGACTCTTGAAATTAATTTTAATCATATGTTTAAGTTAACCATTCAACATGTAATCACAGAAAATAGTCTTTTTTCGTATGTCATGAGTTAGCACTTCTGCACAGCTCTGTTAGGACCTTTCAGTGGTCAGGAGCCACGTGCCGTTGGTGGTATCCATAGCAGGAAGCACAACCCTGTGTTCACTCAGCCAGTTACTGAACTCTGTATTTGTATCTCTATGTTTACACAGTCTTTATTCCTTTTGCTTTTACCTATTCAAACTAGAAAGATTCTGAGTACTGAAAGTGAAAATAAGTTATGAAAAAAAGGAATAAAGAAAACAGTGGGTCATTGCTTGGAATTTCTAACAACACCTAGGAAAGCTATGGTCTTCGGTGACTTCTGTCAGATTGCTCAAATATTTTGAGTTCAACTGCATGCCCATTTAAGAACATAAGGTTCATTTATTATGTTTCCCCCTTGGCCAAGCAGAAATCTAAAAATACACTCCTAAGTTGTTAGGTTTGACCAAACTCTTTATATAAATATCCGTTTGCAGTTGTTGTTTTAGCAAAAGAAAAAGCCAATCTCCTGTCTTTGGGTTCTAAAAACTTTAGGAAACTGATTTTTCCCCTAAGCACTTCCTTCCTCTAAACCACGTACAGACTGAAAAAAAGGAAGTGAAAATCAGATTTTATTTTTTTTCCTACAAGAGGACAGAAAAGACAGCCCCTCCCCCACATGACTGACATTCTATTGCCATTTCCCCTCCCACCACCGAATCCCAAATGATGATTAGAGGATGGAAACTTGGCCCCTTAACATAAAGCTTCACGCTGTAAACTAAACCCTGGGGAATGTTGGCCTTAGGAATCATATCTCATCTGATGGGTTTGAAAGGGCCTACGGGGAATCACCATGTCACATAGATCCTTTTTTGGGTTTCAGGCAATGTTTTCCCAACATTAGACAAACAGCAGACAACAGTAGACAGTAAGTGCTTGTTCAATTAAATTTTTTTAATTAATTGGAGTAAATTCAAGAAAAATTTCTGTAGATAAGTATACAAGAAAAGCAGTTTACTATTTCCATAGACTCTAATGGGAACACTTAGAAGATATAGTTTGAATAGAAAGAAATGACCTATGGGACAAGAGTGATATAAAGACGTGGTAGAAAAACCTGGAACTTAAAAGGGCAACTAATTCCCAGAAGTTCTTCCTTGACCCTGTCTTCATGTGAAATTTTAATATGAGTAAAATATAAAAACTAACTATAAAATAAAGATAAAATAATATGTAGAAGAATATTTATAAATTTTGGTCAAGGGGAAGATTTTAAGGTAGTAGATATGAAACTTGGAAAACACAGTTATATTTAACTTGTCTCCCTATATACATATATGTGCATTATATATGTAGTATTTAGCATATAGCTTATGCAAAATAATGAGTTGGGAAAATTTTATGCAATTAGAATACTATCAGAAGACATAACAAGTTGCTGTTCCTAATATAGAAATAGCCGTTAAAAGGAAAGGCAAACTATAAATTAAAAAAAAAAAAGAAAAATGACTACAAACATTTTCTTCCTCACTAGTGAATCAGAGGTGCAAAGTATACAAAAATCAGATGAAAATTTTAATGCATCACTTAAGCAAAACAAGCAAACAAAAAAGTAACATCATCCAACTACAGTGAAATAGGTCAGCCATCCAGCTGCTGGGGGTGTGAATTGCTTGAATAAATCGAGTAGACTTCACAGTGATTTCTGGTGAATAATACCTAATAGCATTAATGTCAGCTGTCTGAGCTTAAAACATTTTAGCAAAGTATCTTTCAGAACTGTGTGCAGGGCAAAGTGAAGCCATATTGATTATTACAGTCATATGTCCTTCCATGCATGCTCATTTGTGTCCAGCTCTTTGCAACCTCATGGACTCTAGCTGCCCAGGCTCCTCTGCCCTTGGGATTATCCAGGCAGGAATACTGGAGTGGGGTGCCATTTCCATTTCAAGGTATATGTCCTTATAGAGAAAAACAAATATGTGATATCATTTATATATAGAATCTAAAAAAAAAACAAAAAACAAATGAACTTGCTTCCAAAACAGAAATAGACCTACAGATGAAGAAAGCCTAAGGGAAAGGTTTACCAAAGGGGAAAGGGTTAGGAGGGATAAATTATGAGTTTGGGATTAATATATACACACTACTATGTATAAAATAGATAAACAGCAAGGATCTACTGTATACCGCAGGGAACTGTACTTGGGAAAAGTATCTGAAAAAGTATATATAAAGAATATGCATACATATATATATATATATAAAACTGTATCACTGTGTTGTACACGTGAAACTAACATATTGTAAATCAACTATATGCCAATAAAATCTGAAAAAAAGAGCAAAAAAACTATATGTCCTTATGCATTTTTATAAATATAAATAGATACTAACCAGCTGGATAATTCACCTTATGCTGTAACTTTCGGTTGCCTGTGTGACTCCTATGCCGATGCAGCAGGAGTGGGAGGCACAGGGCTGGCTTTGGGCCAGGGCTGCTCAGGGCCTTAGTCTCCTCCGTCCCTTCCGTGCGGCAGTGGCTGGGAGGCTGGTGCTGCTGACGCTGCAGATGAAGGAAGCTTCCTGACGCCATCAGCCTGGGCTGAGAGAGCAAAGGAAACCTTCACTGCATTACACTACTGATATGTGAGGGTCAATCTGGTCACTGAGTTCTAGCCTAACTAGAGATACAAAACCTAACTAAAACAACAGTACAGTTAGTACTTTCAGGGACTATAGAGCTTACATATTCTTTCTGGAGTTATGTATATAACACACACACACACACACACAATGTATATGTCATCTACCTATCTTAAGGTCTCTTCCTTGACAAAAATTGTACAAATATTCTTCTACACATTCTTTTGATTTTGTCTGTATATTCTTTTGATTTTGTCTGTATATTTAGTTTTTACATTTTACCCATATTAAATTTCATTGAAAGCAGTCAGATGCATGGGACACAAAATAACATCCTCATTGGATGAAATATTATGAATAATTTGGAACTCATCTTTAGATCTTACATCACTTTCAGGTTGTTGCTGAGTATATACATCATCACTCATCTGTAATTACACTTGCTAACCGAGTGCCAGGCAATGGTCCTAATAAGATGCTGCACCAACTTTAAATTTACTTGCTGTTGTGGTCGTGGCAACTGAGGCTTTGGAGGCAGCTGCACTGCTGAAATGACCACTCCTTCTGCCTTCATGGGTAAGAAAAAGATCACTGTTAATAAGGACTTTAAGGTACCCAAAGCCTGTTTGTTCACCACCAACAAGGAAAACCACACACTAGGAAACATCAGTCAGTCTCAGCTACTGAAGGCCCCACAGGTGCAGTTTGCTGGCTATAAAGTCCGTCGCCCCTTGCAGCACAAGACCATCATCCATGTGCAGAGTGCCCTGGATTGCACCCCCAGGAGGCTCCCACCTGTGCCATCACAGACCTCACCAAGGAACTCTCCCTGCTGGAGGAGCGAGTCTGAGTGGCCATCAAAGTTCAGCAAGGAGGAAATGAGTGGTGGGCTGCATCTGGCCCTTTTCTAGGTACCAGGTGGACAAGAACACTTTTTCCAACCATGAGCCTCCTTGTAGAGATACCAGTGAGTTCCTCACCCCTGGCACTGATGCATCCTATATGCAGAGTCTGTTTCATAAATTGTAGCTGAAGAGGACCCAGCTGTGGGCTGAAGCAGAGGTGACATCAGAGCAAAGGACCATCAGTTCGGTGGAGGTAGAGGACCTGTTCTGAAGCCACTCTGGGACCTCATTTCAGAGTGGACTCTGTTCAGAGACCCCAGATATCTCTCTGTGCAGGTGGTGGGAACAAACTTGTCCTGGACAAAAACTGGAAGCCTGGTGCTGCCAGCCAGCATCTCAAGCAGAGGAGCACTGAAAACCAGTGTGCTTCCAGGAGTCTCTGCTCCAGAAGCTTCAGTTACTGGACCTGCCTGCCTCCCTCAGGGTGGGGACACCCAATGGTCCCACAAACAGCTCTCCCCAGGCTTCTTTTGCATAGTAGAGTTTCATAAAAATAACAGTCACCAATAAAAATCAATCAATCAATCTTCTCATACCCCTTCTGAACATCTTGTCCTGACCAACACTCTATTCTTTGGAATTCTTACGTGGTTTCATGTTCTTCCACTTTCTCCCTCACCTCTCCCCTGGGATGTGGTCCTCAGGCATCAATTTTGGATCCCTTGATCACTGTTTTCAGACTGTGACCCATGGACGATTCACCTTCTCCTTTCCGGCTCCACAGTGTGAAGCCTCTTACTGAGTCTCTTGGTGTATTTCCTTGGATGCCACAGTCATTAAACCCCAAAACCTCAGCAGTGGGATTGGGGAGAAGGTCAACACCCTTAGATGGAGGTAGCAACAGAGTGGGAAAGGCATCATCAGATCTTCTTTCAAGATTAATGATCCAACACCAAAATACATTGTGGAAAATCTACAAATGCTTACATTATTAAGTATGTTGGACTTTTCATGGTTCCTGGATTCCCAAGTGAACAAAGCTTGAAAAGTTCCTGTTAATAAGTTTGTTATTAACGAATAGGTAACTTTTAAACTAGAACACTTAATTTTACAGACTTGGTTAGATTGTGTGGAAGCCTCCAGCTGATACGTTGGGATCCTGCTGGAAATCATTACTCCATGGAGGTATATTTCTCTGGAGAGCTAGGATTAATTCTATTTCACTAATTTGTCTTTACAGAGATACCATGTAATTTTTTCCTTAGTGAAAATTAGTTGAAGCTGGACCAAAATAAATCCTAAACATTCATCATCTAGAGAATTGTTACATGAATTATTTCTACACCCATGTAATGTAATCTCATGCAACTATTAAAATAAAAACTAGAAAGACAAGTTCGATATGTGGAAGATTGGCAGGAAATAATGGTATGAGAAAGAGCAGAATGTGGTGTTTTCTTTTCTAGAATCACACCCTGAGTAGGGAATTCAGTTATGTAGCTATGTTGAATTCAGGTTGATCAATGATTATTCTTCATGTTTGGATGGACTTTCAAAGACAGGTGCTGTTGGGGGCTTTGTCTCTGTGGGAACTTGAACAGCTTTCCCAGAGAGGCAGTAGTTGAACACAAGGAGTTCATGGTTGATCCCAATCCCCCAGCCTTACAATAGACATGGAGAAGGGGAGAGGGAGAGGGTCCAAGGGATGTGTGTGGCCATTGGGAAGTTTACCAGACAGACGGAGGGTCTCGATGCAAACTTGGCGTAGAGGTACTGCTGAAAGTTAGGGAGGGGTGAAGGTGGGGGTGGGAAGGTGAAAGTTGGGGGTGATGGGGGGCTGCATTTTGAGCACTATATTTAGAAACTACCATTTGGTACTTACTTCATGCACAACTTCTTCTCATAGTCTTTTCCTCCAGTAACCAAGCTCTTGTGCCAAATTTGGAGTAAAATTGAAAACTGAAATTAAGTCAAAGAACGAGCTGAACAATTTCTGTGTGGGTATATGTGTCTGTGCGCATGTGTATGGGGGGTATAATGTAAAGAAGGTAAATGTTTTCTGTTCTGTGTTGGTATTTTTTTTACTAAGTTATGTTGAAATACAGTTGCTTTACAATGTACTAGTTTCTACTGTACAGCAAAGTGAATCAGTTACATGTATACATATACCTCTCTTTTTAAGATTTCCCTCCCTTTTAGGTCACCAGAGAGTACCAAGTAGATTACTCATGCTAAATAGTAGGTTCTTATTAGTTGCCTGTTTTATAATATTAATACACAGTAGTGTATATAGGGGGCTTCCTAGGTGGCGATAGCAGTAAAGAAGCCGCCTGCTGATGCTGGAGACATTAAAAGATGCAGTTTCAATCCCCGGATAGGGAAGATCTCCTGGAGGAAGGCATGGCAATCCACTTCAGTATTTTTGCCTGGAGATTCCCAAGGACAGAGGACTATGGTGGGCTACAGTCCACAGGGTCACAAAGAGTCAGACACAACGGGAGCCACGCACACACACAGTGTATATATGTCAATCCCAATCTCCCGATTCCTTCTCCTCTTGGCTTCCACAAGTTTGTTCTCCGTGTCTGTGTCTCTATTTTGGCTTTGCAAATAAGTTCATCTGTACCATTTTCCTGATCCACATAAGAGTCATATTCAGTTCAGTTCAGTTCAGTTGCTCAGTTGTGCCTGACTCTTTGCGACCCCATGAATCACAGCATGCCAGGCCTCCCTGTCCATCACCAACTCCCAGAGTTCACTCAAACTCACATCCATCAAGTCATCCATCCATCCATCTCATCCTCTGTCTTCCCCTTCTCCTCCTGCCCCCAATCCCTCCCACCATCAGAGTCTTTTCCAATGAGTCAACTCTTCGCATGAGGTGGGCAAAGTACTGGAGTTTCAGCTTTAGCATCATTCCTTCCAAAGAAATCCCAGGGCTGATCTCCTTCAGAATGGACTGGTTTGATCTCCTTGCAGTCCAAGGGACTCTCAAGAGTCTTCTCCAACACCACAGTTCAAAAGCATCAATTCCTCAGCACTCAGCTTTCTTCACAGTCCAACTCTCACATCCATACATGACCACAGGAAAAACCATAGCCTTGACTAGACGGACCTTTGTTGGCAAAGTAATGTCTCTGCTTTTCAATATGCTATCTAGGTTGGTCATAACTTTTCTTCCAAGGAGTAAGCGTCTTCCAATTTCTACCATATTCATTTTTCTCTTTTTGACTTATTTCCCTCCGTATGAGTCTCTAGGTCCATCATATGTCTGCACTATTTCATTCCTACATCTTCTTTGGGCTTCCCAGGTGACTCAGTGATAAAGAATCTTTTACCAATGCAGGAGATACAGGAAACATGGGTCTGACCCCTGGGTCAGGAAGGTCTCTTGGAGGAGGAAATGGAAACTCACTCCAGTATTCTTGCCTGGGAAATCCCAGAGACAGAAGAGCCTGGCGGGCTACAGTCCATGGGGTCACAAAGAGTCGGACATGACTTAGAAAACACACACACACACAAACACACACATTTTCTTTACCTATTTCTCGGTTGATGGATGTTTTGGGATTTTTAATGATGTCAAGAGGAGGACTATTTTTCCTATTCAGAGCAGCAGTGGTTTGTGTAGAAAGTGAAAATAAAAGTTGCTCAGTCGTGTCTGACTCTTTGCAACCCCATAGACTCTACAGTCCATGGAATTCTCCAGGCCAAAATACTGGAGTGGGTAGCCTTTCCCTTCTCCAGGGGATCTTCCCAGCCCAGGGATCAAACCCAGGCCTCCCACATTACAGACGGATTCTTTACCAGCTGAGCCACAAAGGAAGCCCAAGAATACTGGAGTGGGTAGCCTTTCCCTTCTCCAGCGGATCTTCCTGACCCAGGAATAGAACCGGGGTCTCCTGCATTGCAGGCAGATTCTTTACCAACTGAGCGATCAGGGAAACAGGGTTTGTGAAGTGAGGCCAAATCACACTCATCACAGGGACGCTGCATGTGGCCAGTGCAGATGGAATTAGACAGCAAAACACATGGTCCCTGAGCTCATCTCTCCTCCACATTGTCACTGTCTATATTCCCTCCATGAGGTCTCTTGAGGGAAACAGGAGCAATACAACCACTTAAAATGTGTGTATAAAATGCTGAATAGACTTTTCTCAAAGTCTATGAAAAACAGGAAGAGTACTCTGAAATCGGAGGCTGTGTGCTTCGTTAATTAAAACCTTAGGCTTTAGACCAAGACTGACTGGATTTGCCTCTTGGTTGCCCTGCCTCCTGGTATACAACCTTCAGTGAATTCCATGAACTTTGTGCTTTAATTTCTTCATCTGTGAAATGTGGCTGTTTTGAGAATTAAATGAGCTAATATCTATAAGAAAATCAGTGCAGTTTCTGGCCCATGAAGTTTAACAAGGATGATTGTAATGATTATGATGATGGTAATGATCAAGGCTCAAAGCTGAGTTAAAGGAAGTCAGTTCATAATCTATATATATTTTAAAGAAAATCCTAAACAGTGGGATCTATGCATTCCTGCTTCTGTTGCTGCTGCTAAGTCACTTCAGTCGTGTCTGACTCTGTGTGACCTCATAGACAGCAGCCCACCAGGCTCCTCTGTCCCTCGGATTCTCCAGGCAAGAACACTGGAGTGGGTTTTCATTTCCTTCTCCAATGTATGCAGGCATGCTAAGTTGCTTCAGTAGTGTCGGACTCTGTGCAACCCCATGAACAGCAGCCCACCAGGCTCCTCTGTCCATGGAATTCTCTAGGCAAGAGTACTGGAGTGGGTTGCCATTTCCTTCTCCACTACGTGTTCCTAGACCTCATTTACAAGTGGTACAACTGGCTGTATCACCTCCAGCAAACACCTCAAAACTCTTTGCCTTCTCTCACAGACACATTAGCTGTCAGGATGGGCAGTTCTGGGTACTGTAACAGGATGCGGGGTTGGCATCACTCGGAAATTTACAGGTGTGTAACTATTCAGAGGGTGGCTCTCCTCTGTGCAGACACTTAGGAACCAAAGCTCCTTGTACGCTGTGTTCTGACAGCCTCTGAGGCATGACAGTTCTCTGCATTGAAGTGACAACAAGGAAGCGAAAGCAAGAAGTCAGCAGTTTTTTAAAAGTCAAGGCCTGGAGGTGACATGGGACACCCATTGTCTTTCCATTGGTCAGACAGAGTCCCATGTTCCCAACTACACATGAGTGCCTCCTTTGGACTGTGGTCCCCCAGAGACATAAGGGGAGAGCAGAATTCTCATAGATGGCGAGCTCTCCTTTCAAGAAAGGCAGAGGGACAGCGGTTGAATTGCAAGTAGGGGCCCCAGGCATTTCGTTCTTGACTCAACGCTTATAGAGGTGCAGAGCTGGCAGTGCCATCCTGGCCTGAACCCCGGAACAGAAGGTTGATGTGTGTCCTTCAAAGTTAGGGGGCCAGACATGAGAACAAAGACTGAGGCTACTTCTCACCTGTGGTTTCATCAGGCAGAAGCCTCACCAGAACAGCCAATTCATGCAGTGTGTGGCAACCCTGGATTTGAATACACAGGAAGGAAATGGAGTCAGGCTTCCGGCCCACACAGGACCCCAAGGGTCTGAGGGCCCACACAGGACCCCAAGGGTCTGAGGGCCCACACAGGACCCCAAGGGTCTGAAAGGAGGTCTATAAAGTCAGAGAGGATACAGAGGTCTTCAGGCAGCTGCTGGCCTACCCAAAGGATGCCCCACTCAGAGAGGTGTTTGGAGATAGTGATGCCTGGATGCAGTTAACCCTCTTTGAAGGTACCTTTAGTCGAGGAGCAGGTCAAGAAGAAACTGAAGAGATTCTTTGAAAATTCACATACAGCCTCTACTCAGAGGCCATCACGTTGGTGGAGACCCCAAGGAGTCGATTGGAGGGTTATCTTCTCCCGTCAACAGGCAGCCAGCTGTGCCAGACCCCTCCCACTTTTTTATTTCTTCCTACATGAAAGCAGCATCCAGTCCCATCACTTCATGGCAAATAGGTGGGGAAAAAATGGAAACAATAGAAGACTTTATTTTTTTTTGGCTCCAAAAAGGACTGTGACCACAGCCACGAAGTTGAAAGACACTTGGAAGAAAAGCTTTGACAAACCTAGACACCATGTTAAAAAGCAGAGGCAACACTTTGCTGACAAAGTTCTGTCTAGTCAAAGCTATGGCTTTTCCAGCAGTCATGTATGGATGTGAGAATTGGGCCATAGAAAAGTCTGAGCACTGAAGAATTGATGCTTTTGAACTGTGGTGCTGGAGAAGACTCTTGAGAGTCCCTTGGACTGCAAGGAGATCCAACCAGTCAATCCTAAGGGGAATCAGTCCTGAATATCCATTGGAAGGACTGACGCTGAAGCTGAAACTTCAATACTTTGGCCACTGATGCGAAGAGCTGAGTCATTGGAAAAGACCCTGATGCTGGGAAACATTGAAGGCAGGAGGAGAAGAAGGCAACAGAGGATGAGATGGTTGGATGGCATCATTGATTCAATGGACATGAATTTGAGCAAACCCCTGGAGACAGTGAAAGACAGGGAAGCCTGGGGTGCTGCAGTCCATGGGGTTGCAAAGAGTTGGACATGACTAAATCATTGAATAACAGTACGACAGCTCACAGGAGGAGGGGTCAGGGGAAGAAGA
The DNA here is from genome assembly GCF_032452875.1 of Bos javanicus. Classification (NCBI taxonomy): domain Eukaryota; kingdom Metazoa; phylum Chordata; class Mammalia; order Artiodactyla; family Bovidae; genus Bos; species Bos javanicus. The sequence goes on from NC_083876.1 coordinate 10,738,844, forward strand.
GAGCAGACCATGCCTCTTAGGAAGTAGAGGTCCCAAAAGGTAAAGCTTAAGACTGAACTGCAGGGAAGGGAAAATACGAGAGCAGAACTTAAAATGAGAAGCAGTGAATGAGGCTATTCTAATATCTGAAAGGGACAAGGAAACTACAAGGTTTTCCAGAAATAAGAAGGGACCAAAAAAAAAAAAAAAATCCCACAGTTTATGGTTAAATACAGTGATAGGAAAAAACAGCAATCAAAACTCCCAATATGTCAAGTACATTCCTCTTGAGACCAACTCACTTGGTGAACTGGTTTCACCAAGTAATTTCAGTTACACATAGGTGTAGAGGCTGCAGGTGGGAAAGAAAACACCACTTTCCTTTTAGAATCTCTTTGCATTACTGACTGACATGGGGCTCACTAATAGATCTGCCAACATGCATTTACTGTGGGGAGGAGGTGGGCTATATGTCCTTAAGTTTTATGATTTTCAGAGCCTGAGAGGTCTTGACAAAGAGGGGAGGGGGGCAAGGAGCTTTAATTCTCCATCCAGGTGGTGTTCAGAGCCTTGGGGCTGCTGTGGTTGAGAGAGAACTGCTCTGTGGAGCAGTGGGAACAAGGGAGAATCTGGCATTTAAACATTTAGGGGGGATGTTTTAGAACCCAGGGCTTCCTGGGAGAGAGACCGGGAGGTCACCAAAAGAGCAGTGTGTGAGGATAATGGGAAATGAGGTTCTTCATGTTTAGAAATGCCATTAATGCTGTTTTAATACTACTTTCATAGTAAATAATAATCATAAAAGGAGAGAAATAAAAATCTTGGCACTGTGAAGCAGAATTGCTTTCATGTTTTTCCTTAGAGGCCAAGTAAATTAAAAATCGGTTAACAATGATGAAAGCTCCCTCTCACCTCATTTCTGCTTTCCCTGTTGAATCCCGAGAATGTTTTCTGTTTTCTCATCTCCCCTCCATTCCATTCTCGCTGGGTCCTGCCACATCTGGCTCCTTTTCCCTTGAAGCAAGTCATGGTAAGGATTTCCTCTTGGTCTCCATTGTAATTTCAGAATCCTTCAGTAGTGTCAGAGGAAGACTATTAAAGTTTTAGATTGCCCTTCCTTGTTATATCCTGAAAAAGTAGGACAAGAGAGCTGTTGTTACCTGAGGACCTCAACACCAGGAGTGCATTGAAAGCAAATGATGAATCTTGTGATTCTCAAGGAAAGCCTGAGAAAGTAAATTTAGATGCCCAGGTACATTATGGGAGGAGCCAAACGGGATCTGATATAGGAATTTCAGGCAAGCATGAATTCTAGCATCCCCAACTCACATCTGTTACACACACACACACACACACACACACAAGCATAGGAATTCAAGATGTATAAGTACTAAAATAGACTGAACACTTCTAACTAGCCTGAGAACAGAGTTTAGGCTAAAAATGTAAACTCATTAAGTTTAGACCTTCCTAGAAACACTTCAGTGGCTAGTGACATAATTTTTCTCTAATAGAAAATAAAGGATTTCTGTAGTTTTCAAGGTCCTACCAGGACCACCCGCCCTCAATGAGGTGAATAGGATTCTCCATCTTCACGGTACAGGCATCATTATAATCACAGGGATGGATAACAGAAGGTCACACTGTGACCTTCTTGTAGACCCACTTGTGTGCTTGAATTGAGGAAGCTCTCAGGGATGTCAGCCACCCCAGATGACTTCTGTCCAATGTGGCGGGGGTGGGGTCCCCAGTAGTGACAGCGGCTGGGGAAGTGGAACTTTTGACTATGGCTTCAGAGTGTGGTGCAAAGAAGTGAAAGAGGCACGGATCAGGAGGAAGCACTGACAGGCTCCTTCCCTCCATGGGGGCTAAATTAAACAGATATCGCCTAGCTCCGAGAAAGCCTTCACTTATCATAAAACAACTATTTTGCCAATCTATTATAACATCCCCCTGGACTTGTTCTTGGGCTAAATAAAAATTTCACCTCTCTTCTACATCTCCATTTAGTAACCTGAAATTCAGTAATTATAGAAAAGAGCTATCTATAGAAAAGCTGCTATTGTTGTGTGTTAAGGAGGGGGTATTTGCTTAGAATATCTATTGATTTGAAAAAATGATACAATATATGTCTATAGGAAGAGAGCTAATTAAACATAAAAAATCTTTTATAAAAGTCCTTAGGAAAGAATTTAACTATAAGGTTAAAAACAAAGGAAAAATAAAATTTAAAAAAGTCAATAGAAACATTCATGAATCTGCACAAAAGTTGACTTCCATAGAACTTAATGCAGTGTTTAAAATATAGACATTTGTACATTACCCCTTCTACTTCATGTCGTACCAAGGCCATTTTCTTATCTTAACGTTAAGTATGTTTGTAGCATGTACACTTCAAACCAGTACACAGAGGTGAGTATGGGCTTGATGTAGGGGAGGTGAAAGTGTATGGAAATTTGAGAGGATGTTTCTGCTAATTATATTCTTCATTGGTTTGTTAGAAACGGTTGGGATCTTGGGAAAGAAGATACAGACTGACATGTGGAAACTCCAGGTACTGGCAAAGTTAAACATCGTACTTTATGAGAGGTGATCGGTACTGTTAATCACATCTTCAGGAGAGTTAGCCACTCTCTCAGCAGTGCTGGAGCCAGGAGGGTCTCCCAGCTGTGGTCCCACCAGGTAGGACACCAAGATCGAGGGGCCTCTCTCCCATAGTTGGTGGAACTGAGCTCTGTATGCCGTATTTATTTTAAATTCCCAACCTGACAAGAAACTCTCTTTTCCATAGGGGAATGGGAGCAGAGGGCTTAGGGAAAATCCCCCTTCACTGAAACCAGAACAGCTGAGAAAATGTGTTTCCCTCTCACAGTAATGACTCCTTAATCCCTCAGCCTTTCCCCTTCTACACTCCTGATGGCTGCAGCGTATGGTTCAACGTGGCTTTGAGGGATTAGGTATCAAAAACTGAAGTTGTGTAGTGCCGTGCAGTTGGTAGAATTGTTTTGTATGGCTTTGAATCCTCACGCTTTCGTTTGGGTCCTAGGCCCAGAGCTATGCTGAAGGGCTTCGATATGTTAAGCTCGTTACAAACTGACTAGTAAAGAGTGCTGGCAAGTAAGTCACTAAGACCTTCACACTTGACTTCAAATGGGTCAGTTCCACAAACAAATCAATGACACTTGGTCTTGCCATACAGACGTTTGTTCAGCTATATCAGTTACATCATTGTTCGGAATTTTACATCCCAGATTTTATTCTGAACACAAATGAAATATGTTTCTGAGTTCTTAGAAGCATGGGAAATGTGGTATTCTTATAAGATACAAACATTAAAATTCCTTCAGGCATTTAGGTTTCTGTTAGACAACATAAACCAAAACCAACGTGTATATATGTGCAAGTAAACACCCCCCCAACAGGCGGCGAACTGTGCATTGTCTACTACGAGGATTGATCAGGTTATGTGTGTTCCAAGTTGAAGCGGTTTTAGTAAGGAAAGCAATCAATGAGAGATCAAAAAAGATAAACTGTCTTCATGCCAAATCAACAAATTGTTTTCATAAAACCTACACGTCTTAGTTTTCAAAATGGCTTTGAGGACACAAAGATGACTGCAGTGCAAATATGGTCGCTGTTACTGCCTCGCTTCCCACTGACTTCTGGTCAACAACTTAAAATCCAAAGCAGCGAAGTCTTTCATGAAATCCTGTGACCTTGGAGTCTTAGCATTGAGTGATTTGGTGGCTGCTAAAAAATGTCTTACAATTTTAAGGGGCAAGTTCATTCCTGGCCAAGATCTGCGAGTATTTGCAGTGAACTTTGGAATAAAAGTATGTATTTACTAGAAATGTGATACTGTGTTTCAGGGATGACCTGTAGGGGCTGCGTCCCCTTCATGTCTAGAAAGGCGCAAGGGTGCCCTCTGGGGCCCTGGTGCAAAAGCTTGCCTCACATTTTCTTGAATTCTCTGGGCCCTCAATCCCAGGAACTGCAAAGGCCCAGGCAAGGCCTGAGTGGTGGTAGGGGTTGCAGAATTGAAGGAAGGTTTCCAATGCCACCTCCAATGGCCTCCAAGGCTTTTAAAATTGCATGTACCATTCCCACATAGGCTGGCCCCACCTCTTCCATCAGGACAACTGCTGCACTGACAGGGAGCTTATATTTTGGCTTTTTTGTTGATAAAAATAATGTTCCTTAGCTGAACCACACAATACTGTTTCTTAATGTGCCTTCAAATTAACATCATGTCACTGTGGCTTTAGCCATAAAAACGAAAGAATATAAGGGTTGGAAGAACATTGTAGATGATGTAATTTAATCTATTTATTCCATCAAAAAGGAAACAGAGGTTGGACCCATGTAAGTAACATAATTTAAAAACCTTCAAGATCTGAATCTAGAGCCAGTGTCCTGAACACCAGCTGAATTAAGTTTCCATTACCAAATGTTTACAATAAATATGCTCCTGGGTCAGGATAGATATTATTTCTATTTCATAGATAAAGCTGTTAAACATGAGAGATTAGGTGATTTATCCAAGCTTACACGAGCAAGTGAGGACAGAGCTGGAAGGGAACCCAGTGCCTTAACTTCCAGTTAGGAGTTTTTTTTTTTTTTTCCAGAAACATATGTGCACGAACCCAAACTCAGAAACTGAGACACAAATCTGCCCTCCCCAGTTTGTCTCAGTTCAGTTTAGTCAGTTTAGTTGCTCAGTTGTGTCTGACTCTGTGACCCCATGGGCTGCAGTATGCCAGGCTTCCCTGTCCATCACCAACTCCCAGAGCTTACTCAAACTCATGTCCATTAAGTCAGTGATGCCATCCATCCATCTCATCCTCTGTCATCCCCTTCTCCTCCTGCCCTCAATCTTTCCCAGCATCTGGGTCTTTTCAAATGAGTCAGTTCTTCACATCAGGTGGCCAAAGTATTGGAGTTGTAGCTTCAACATCAGTCCTTTCAATGAATATTTAGGACTGATTTCCTTTAGGATGGACTGGTTGGATCTCCTTGCAGTCCAAGGGACGCTCAAGAGTCTTCTCCAACACCACAGTTCAAAAGCATCAATTCTTCTGTGCTCAGGTTTCTTTACAGTCCAACTTTCACATCCATACATGACCACTGGAAAAACCATAGCTTTGACTAGACGGACCTTTGTTGGCAAAGTAATATCTCTGTTTTTTAATATACTGTCTAACTTGGTCATAACTTTTCTTCCAGGGAGCAAGTGTCTTTTAATATCATGGCTGCAGTCACAATCTGCAGTGATTTTAGAGCCTCCAAAAATAAAGCCTGTCACTGTTTCCATTGTTTCCCCATCTATTTGCCATGAAGTGATGGGACGGGATGCCATGATCTTAGTTTTCTGAATGTTGAGCTTTAAGCCAGCTTTTTCACTCTCTCTGTCCCTTTCATCATGAGTCTCTTTAGTTCTTCTTCACTTTCTGTCATAAGTGTGATGTCCTCTATATATCTGAGGTTATTGATATTTCTCCCAGCAATCTTGATTCCAGCTTGTGTTCCATATAGTCCAGCATTTCTAATGATGTGTTTTGCATGTAAGTTAAATAAGCAGGGTGACAATATACAGCCTTGATGTACTCCTTTCCAAATTTGGAACCAGTCTGTCATTCCATGTCCAGTTCTAACTGTTGCTTCTTGACTTGCATACAGATTTCTCAGGAGGCAGGTCAGGTGGTCTGGTATTCCCATCTCTTTCAGAATTTTCCAGTCTGTTGTGATCTACAAAGTCAAAGGCTTTGGCATATTTAATAAAGCTGAAGTAGATGTTTTTCTGGAACTCTCTTTCTTTTTTGATGATCCAGTGGATGTTGGCAGTCTGGTCTCTGGTTCCTCTGCTTTTTCTAAATCCAGCTTGAACATCTGGAAGTTCACAGTCCACGTACTGTTGAAGCCTGGCTTGGAGAACTTTGAGCATCACTTTGCTAGCATCTGAGATGAGTGCAGTTGTGTGGTACTTTGAACAAAGGCATTGCCTTTCTTTGGGGTTGGAATGAAAACTGATATTTTCCAATCCTATGGCCACTACTGAGTTTTCCAAATTTGCTGGCATATTGAGTGTAGCACTTTCATGGCATCATCTTTTAGGATTTGAAATAACTCAACTCGAATTCCATCACCTCCACTAGCTTTGTTTGTAGTGATGTTTCCTAAGGCCCACTTGAGTTCGCATTCCAGAAGGTCTGTTTCTAACACCATCATGGTTATCTGGGTCATGAAGGTCTTTTCTGTATAACTGTTCTGTGTATTCTTGCCACCGCTTCTTAGTATCTTCTGCTTCTGTTAGGTCCATGCCATTTCTATCCTTTATTGTGCCCATCTTTGCATGAAGTGTTCCCTTGGTATCTCTAATTTTCTTGAAGAGATCTCTAGTCTTTCCCATTGTATTGTTTTCCTCTATTTCTTTGCATTGATCACTGAAGAAGGCTTTCTTCTCTCTCCTTGCTATTCTTTAGAACTCTGCATTCAAATGGGTATATCTTTCCTTTTCTCTGCCTTTAGCTTCTCTTCTTTTCACAGCTATTTGTAAGGCCTCCTCAGACAGCCATTTTGCTTTTTTGCATTTCTTTATCTTGGGGATGGTCTTGATCCCTGCTTCCTGTAAAATCTCATGAACCTCCATCCATATTTATTCAGGCACTATAGCAGATCTAATCCCTTGAATCTATTTGCCACTTCCACTGTATAATCATAAAGGATTTGATTTAAGTCATACCTGAATGGTCTAGTGGTTTTCCTTACTTTCTTTAAGTCTGAATTTGGCAATAAGAATTTCATGATCTGAGCCACAGTCAGCTCCCAGTCTTGTTTTTGCTGACTGTATAGAATAGAATCAATATGACATCTGTATGTCCATGTGTAGAGTCTTCTCTTGTGTTATTGGAATAGGGTGTTTGCTATGACCAGTGAGTTCTCTTGGAAAAACTCTATTATCCTTTGCCCTGCTTCTTTCTGTAGTCCAAGGCCAAATTTGCCTGTTACTCCAGATATTTCTTGACTTCCTATTTGCATTCCAGTCCCCTATGATGAAAAGGACATCTTTTTGGGGTGTTATTTCTAGAAAGTCTTGTAGTTCTTCATAGAGATCTACAGCTTTTTCAGCATTACTGGTCAGGGCATAGACTTGGATTACTGTGATATTGTATGGTTTGCATTGGAAATGAGCAGAGATCATTCTGTCGTTTTTGAGATTGCATCCAAGTACTGCATTTCGGACTCTTTTGTTGACTATGATGGCTACTCCATTTCTTCTAAGGGATTCTTGCCCACAGTAGTAGATATAATGGTCATCTGAGTTAAATTCACCCATTCCAGTCCATTTTAGTTTGCTGATTCCAATTTGTCTACTGCTAATCAAACATTCGTGGGGTATCAGGTGCTTTCCTAGTCATAGGGATGCTGTTGAACAGGACATAGTCTGTGATGTTGGGGGGCAAATAGATAACCCCCAAGTACTTCTGTCCCCTGGTCTTCTTGCCTTTGTCCAGTTCTCACGTGGAACAGAGGCAGCCTGTGCAATCAGTAGCTTAGTGCTAGATCACCAGGTGTTACCTCTCAGTCCAGGTCCTAAAACACACTGTGGTTTCTGTCTTGCTTTCTCCGGGATCATTTGCTCTTGTGCACTCCAGCAGCCCTAGGGAGAAGTACATACAGGAACTGGGACTGAGAGCCAGCAAAAACCTGCCAATCCTGTCTGCCAGTTGTCTTGAAATCAGGTTTTCCAGCAACAAACTGTGGAAAATTCTGAAAGAGATGGGAATACCAGACTACTTTACCAGCCTTCTGAGAAATCTGTATACAGGTCAAGAGGCAACAGTTAGAACCAGACATGGAACAATGGAGTGGTTCCAAATTGGGAAAGGAGTATGTCAAGGATATATATTGTCACCCTACTTATTTAAAATATATGCAGAGTACATTAGGCAAAATGCCGGGGTGAATGAAGCACAAGCTGCAATCAAGATTGCAGGAAGAAGTATCAATAACCTTAGATAGGCAGATCACACCCCCCTTATGGAAGAAAGCAAAGAGGAACTAAAGAGCCTTTTGATGAAGATGAAAGAAGTGAAAAAGCTGACTTAAAACTCAGCATTCAAAAAACTAAGATCATGGCATCTGGTCCCATCACTTCATAGCAAATAGATGGGGCAACAAGGGAAACAATGGCAGACTTTATTTTTCTGGGCTCCAAAATCGCTGCATATTGTGACTGCAGCCACAAAATTAAAAGACACTTGCTCCTTGAAGGAAAAGCTATGACCAACCTAGACAGCATATTAAAAAGCAGAGATATTACTTGGCCAACAAAGGTTTGTGTAGTCAAAGCTATGGTTTTTCCAGTAGTCATGTATGGATGTGAGAGTTGACCCTAAACAAAGTTGAGTGGGGAAGTACTGATGCTTTTGAACTGTGGTGTTGGAGAAGAGTTTTGAGAGTCCCTTGGACTGTAAGGAGATCAAACCAATCAATCCTAAAGGAAATCAGTCCTAAATATCTATTGGAAGGACTGATGCTGAAGCTCCAATACTTTGGCCACCTGATGTGAAGAGCCAACTCATTAGAAAAGACCCTGTTGCTGGGAAAGACTAAGGACAGGAGGAGAAGGGGACAACAGAGGATGAGAAGGTTGGATGGCATCACTGACTCAATGAACATGAATCTGAGCAAGCTCCTGGAGACAGTAAAGGACAGGGAAGCCCGGCATGCTGAAGTCCATGGGCTCGCAAGGAGTTAGACCCAACTGAGTGACTAAACAACAGCAGCAAGCCCCAGTCAACCCTCCAGAGGACTGCAGCTCTGACTGACATCTAAATGCAACCTCACATGAGACTCAGAACCAGCCAGCGAAGGCATTCCCGAATTCCTGCCTCAGAAAACAGTGTGAGATAATAACTGTGTTTGTTTTAAAGTTGCTACATTTGGGTAATTGATCAGGCAGCAATTGACATAATATACTGGAAGTGATCAAATAAACACATATACAAATGAATAAAGTAATTTCAAGAATAGTGTTAGGAAGAAGGTAAAATAGGATGCTGTAATAGACAGATGGTGGAGGAGATGCTTGGCTTTTGTCTTACTGGAGCTGAGACATTCCTTTTCATGAAGATGCAACCATGGAGAGGTCTAGGGGAGGCAGGGGAGAGAAACCCCCAAACAAACCACGATAGGACCAAAGCCCTGAGCCAGGAAAAAGCTGGGCATCTGATGGACAGAAAGAAAGGCAATTTGGCTGGAGCGCCATGAATTAGGGAGAAAGTTGAACGTGAAGTAAGAGACCTAATATGAAGTAACAGGCAGGGCCAGAGCACCCGAAGCCTTAGAGGTCATGGGGAGCCACTGAGGATTCATAAACGGAGGAGACTGGGGGCCTGATTCACACTTCAGAAAAATCTCTGGCTGCTGTGTGGACAGTGGATCATCACAGGGTGGGAGGCACTCAGTTAGAGACAGATGCCATTGTGCTGGAAAGAGCAGTCGCCGCTTGAACCGGGGTGGCAGTGGCGGATGTGGGTGGATTTGGGTACTTTCTGAAGGCAGCTGGCAAGACTTGCTTGTGGGTTGCGTTCCGAGTGTGAGGCAAAGTGTGATCCAGGACAGCCCAGAGTCGTGGGACTCGTGGTTGAGAAACCACTATTGGCTTCGATATTTAATCTGGAAAAAAGAAGAAAGAGAAGAAAAAGTAATAATCGAATCTATGCTTGTGAAATGACACCCTCTGTAGGGAATTTCTTTTAAAAATATTCAGCACTCTGTATCTTTAAGAGAGTCTCACTACTAACACCCTCACTCATGTTCTTAAGAGCTTTTCTTTGCTGGAGAAACACCTGGCTGGGGGAAGATGTGATTCACAAGGGGTCTCTGCTAAGACCCAAGGGTGTGGACTAGGGGAGACCTCATCTAACCAGTGTCCTTAAAGGAGAAACTCATTTTCCGATAAAGAGATTGCTTTTCTTCAGAGAAAGAAATACGCTTAGGGTTACAATTACCGAGGGGCTCTTTTCTCTTAAATGTTTTCGCTTTATGGGGACTTTAAGATTTTCTGGGCATTGGCTATAGCTACTGCTTCATGAAGGCAACAGTAAAATGCAGCTTATTTCTCAATTGTGACATTCTTTCCAGTGAGGAAATTTGGTTCTTATAAACAGTAAAATAAAAATGCAGTTTTTGCTCTTGTGTAATCAAGCCCTGGGCTTAAGAATGAGGTACCTATTTTTAAAGTTGGCATGTATTTCTAAGAATAACATCAAGATTCAAAAATGATAAGGCACACAAATACATGGGCTGTTTATGTTTGAAGTGAAGTGAAGTGAAGCGAAAGTCGCTCAGTCATGTCCGACTCTTTGCGACCCTGTGGACCATAGAGTCCATGGAATTCTCCAGGCCAGAATGTTGGAGTGGGTAGCCTTTCCCTTCTCTGGGGATCTTCCCAACCCAGGGATGGAGCCCAAGTGTCCCACATTGTGGGTGGATTCTCTACCAGCTGAGCAGTTTATGCTTGAGAAACTAATACAGAATTCTCTTAGTGATCCCTCAACCATCGTGGGTCACTGGGACTGGATCATGTTTCTGCCCCGTGATTCACTCTGTGTCAGCTGTTCTCTGCTCATTCACACACACATACCCCAGCTACTTAACACCCAGTCAAGCACATGTTCTATAAGCAAGATGAAAATTCATTCAAACACCTAACAGATGTGAGTAAAAAGAAGAGGGGAGTTTAAAAATATTTCTGCTGCTATCAGCAATTATTCTGTCTCCTGAATGGCATCCAGCTATTGGTGTAGAATGTGAAAAAGGCTGATCTGGTTACTGTGGACGCAGAGACAATGGCAAGTTTCCCATTTTCAGTCCCTGAGACTGTTTACTGAAAGTTCCTTATGCTTTTCAGACTATATTTTTAAAGAAAGCATCAAATTCAAGGAGAAAGTAATTTACATAGATCAAGAAATGATTCTGCTGTACACATCCTCATACATATAGCCATATACAAAATGTTACAGGAGTTGTTGATGTTTTTTTTTTCTAAATACTTTCCTAACTCTGTACAAAATGTTACAGGAGTTGTTGATGTTTTTTTTTTCCTAAATACATTTCCTAACTCTGAAAGTAAATATATTGCTGTCTCTATTGATATGAAATTTTCTCTTTAAACAATATTCAACCAGTTGAAGTTAAATAATTAGAATTGTTTTTTTTTTCTTTCATAAGGTAGTTTTATTTAAACACCACCATTAGATTGCTGGGAAATGAGAAAACATAAAATACTCCAGAAAACTGATGGTATATGTCAAATGATTTGATAATTCAAGAGTAATATTAAAAATAAAAAGATAATTCAGAGTAATATAAGGAGATTTGATAGGTGGAAATAAACTTTCTAAGTACAAAACTTTATGAATATGGACATGGTTTTGTAAGATGTCCATCCAAATGAAGTGCCAACCAAGTCAAGGCAAAGACGAATATGATGATAAAAGGAGCAGAAGGGAATAACTACTATATTTGAAATTAAAAAATAAAAAAGATCCTAATAAAATCTTGGAATTAGAAAGTCTGACAACTCATGTTAACTGTGAATGACACCGGGACATGTCTGTATCTTATTTCCATGAAAAATAAAGGGCAGGCTGGACCAAAGCAAGAGCTGACCTTGTGGTTGAAGGTTGAAGTCTATCTTCTGGGAGAAACTCCCCTTCCTCAGGAGAGGCCTGTCTTTTTCTTTTATTTTTAAAACTGGATGAAGTCCCTCCACATTTTAGAAAGTAACCTATTTACTCAAGATCTACCAACTTAAATGTTAATTGCATGTAAAAAATACCTGCTTTTGGACAATTATCTGGGTATCATGACCTAGCCAAGCTGACACATAAATTTAACTCCCACAAGTGAAGTGAAGTGAAGTGAAGTCACTCAGTTGTGTCCGACTCTTTGTGACCCCATGGACTGTAGCCTACCAGGCTCCTCTGTCCATGGGATTTTCTAGGCAATAGTACTGGAGTGGATTGCATTTCCTTCTCCATTAACTCCCACAAGAGCATAGCAAATCAGTTACTCATTTGCGTCAGTGGTGGATTCACTAACTCTTCAACAGTTTTGGAAAATAATTTAACCATTTTGTTGAGAACTTCAAAATATTTGCAGTCTTTTTTTTTTTTTTACAAAACAAATACATTTCTGTGAAGTGAAAGTTGCTCAGTTGTGTCCGACTCTTTGTGACCCCATGGACTATAGCGTCCATGGAATTCTCCAGGCCAGAATACTGGAGTGGGTAGTGATTCCCTTCTCCAAGTATCTTCCAAACCCAGGGATTGAACTCAGGTCTCCTGCATTGCAGGCAGATTCTTTACAAGCTGAGCCTCGAGAGAAGACCAAGACTACTGGAATGGGTAGCCTATCCCTTCTCCAGTGGATCTTCCAGACCCAGGAATTAAACTGGGGTCTCCAGCATTGCAGGCGGATTCTTTACCAACCGAGCTACCATGGAAGCCACAAATACCTTATGGAAATAAATCTAAATGCAGGCACAAAGAAAAGAAAGTGTAGAGGAAAAAATTGATATGTGAAACATAAATATAAAACTTTTTTTTGCGTCATAAAACCCCACAAACAAAGTCAGAAGCCAGCTATCAACCAAGAAAGATATTTGGAACACTTGCAGTGAACAGATTAGTTATCAAAATGCATAAACTCCTGCACTCTCACAAGCAATAAAAAAAGATTTAAAGACCAGCTGAATGTTTTTGAGTCTATTTCTGTTTTATAAATAAGTTCGTTTGTAACATTCTTTAGATTCCACATATAAATAATATATGCACTATTTGTCTTCTCTTTCTGACTTACTTCACTTACTGTGATCATCTTTAGGTCCGTCTATGTCACGGCAAATGGCATTATTCCTTCTTTTGCATGGCTGGCTAATATCCCATTGTATATACACACTACATCTTCTTTATGGTTACCCAAGGGGATAGTGGGGGAACGGTGGGGGGGGAATAAATCAGGAGTTTGGGACTAGCAGATATTATTATATACAAAACAGGCAAACAACAAAGACCTACTGTATAGCACAGGGAACTATACTCAGTATCTTGCAATAAGCTAAAATGGAAATACATGTATGTGTATACATATATAAAAATATGAAGTAAGTGTTAGTCACTCAGTTCTGTCTGACTCTTTGCGACCCCATGGACTGTAGCTCACCAGGCTTCTCTGTCCATGGAATTCTCTAGGCAAGAATACTGGAGTGGGTTGCCATTCCCTTCTCCAGGGGATCTTCCTGACCAGGGATCAAGCCCAGGACTCTTACACTGTGGACAGATCTTTATCATCTGATCCACCTGGGAAGCCCAATTGTATATATATGTGAGATATATATATATATATACGCAAAATCTAACTTAAAAATGAGCAAAAGTCAACAGGCAGCTCTTGGAAGAAGACAACCGAATGGCTAGTAATCATGAACAAAGATGTTCAGTTTAACTTGTAGAAATATACAAGTTAAAACAAGTTTTACTTTTTTTATTTTTTAAACTTAAATTTATTTTAATTGGAGGCTAATTACTTTACAATATTGTATTGGTTTTGCCATACATCAACATGAATCCGCCACGGGTGTACACGTGTTCCCCGTCCTGAAACCCCCTCCCACCTCCCTCTCCGTACCATCCCTCTGGGTTTAAATTATCAGAAAGACCAAAATTAAAAGTTCAATAATCCCAACAGTTAATGAGAGCATAAATTGGTATAACCACATTGAAGAACAAATTGCCTACCTATATTCAATAAAACTGAAGATGTTAATACCTTAAAAACCTCAAAATTCTGTTTTAGATGTACATAACCTAGTGAAGGCAATGGCACCCCACTCCAGTACTCTTGCCTGGAAAAGCCCATAGATGGAGGAGCCTGGTGGGCTGCAGTCCATGGAGTCGCTAAGAGTTGGACACGACTAAGCGACTTCACTTTCACTTTTCACTTTCATGCATTAGGAGGAAATGGCAACCCACTCCGGTGTTCTTGCCTGGAGAATCCCAGGGACGGGGGAGCCTGATGGGCTGCCGTCTATGGGGTCACACAGAGTCGGACACGACTGAAGTGATTTAGCAGCAGCAGCAGCAACCTAGTGAAATTCTGACACATGAGCATATGTATGCACAAGAAATAGTTTTTGTATATTTTATATGTTTATAGTATTGTTTATAAATGCAAAAAGCACAAAACATAAATATCCATTAGCAGAAAATTCAATAAATATTGATATGGTCAGAGAATTGAATATTACTTGGCAGTTTTAATCAATAAACTAGATTTACATTTATCAGCATGAATTTAGATAAAAAGAAGCAAGTTACAAAATTATATGTTATATGATTTCCTTTATGCCAAATTTAAATACATTTAATTGAGAAAACCAACTGAAAGTTTAAGAAATCATAACACATATTACTACACATGTGTACAGATGTAGGAAATTAAAAAAAAAATGGGGTGAAAGGCCGCCTATCAATCTTAAAATTTTGTTTACCTCTACAAAGACTGTGACAGAAATAGGTGGCTCTGTGTGTGTGTGTGTGTGTGTGTGTGTGTGTATGGCAAAATAATATTAATGATATTTTAAGAATGTACAATGCAGAGTTAAATCTAATGTGAAATATAGACCCTGAGTGACAATGATGCATCCATGTGGGTTCATCGATGGTAATAAATATACCACCTGCTGGAGCTTGTTGTTGGTGGGAATGTGGTGTTTACAAAGAGTGCACTTTCTGCTAAGTTTTGCTGTGAACCTAAAACTACTTTAAAACTAAGGCTTATTAAGTAAAAATGTATGCTAAGTCTAAGTGATGCTTACATTTTAAAAGTTATTATTTGAACTTTAATGAATGTTTGAAAAATTTGATAATGATAAAATGCAGAATATCAGCTCTAAGTTATTTCAAAATTTTATGTCATGTGTGCACATTACTGTTATATTAAACACAAACATATATATAAGAAAATAAAAATCTACTTCTCAAAAGTCTGAGAATAATTTCTAAGTGTTATTGTTTGAGGGTAGACTGTGTTAGAAGATATTTTCACACATGTTTATCATATATGCATATAAGATATTTTGATTTTTTATTGTAATTTAAAATAGTAAAGTTTAAAGTTTTTAGCTTAGATGTGAGTTGTGTATATGTCAAGTTGATGTTTTGCGCTCTTTATAAGGAAAAACATAATTTCTTAAACTTTTCATTGACTTTCTTTTTTTCCAGCCCTTATAGAATCTTGCAGTTTATCTCCAAACTTGAGCCACCCTTTCTTTCTTGCTAGTTGAACAAGTACATATAACTCTTAGAAAAAGCAGATTTAACTTGGGCTCATGCCAGAAAAGTCAGCTGTTGGGCAGGAAGATTTCACAGCATTCAGGTCAGGAGTCCCAGATTTGGCTACACATTAGAACCATCTAAGAATCTTTAAAAGTCCTCATGACCTGGCATTCTGCATACCAAAAAACCTAGGAATGGGACCTAGGCCTCAGTTTTTGTTTTTATTTTTAACTTTCTAGTTATGCAACCAAAAATCTCTTGATATTATGACAATTCAGAACCATATTTGGTTTCTCTCCTCTTTGAGGTAGATCCATCCCATGAGATTTACTATTAAATCCTTGCAGAAGCCAGGCTATGGCCTCAGATTGGTGTGGTCTTCATAGCTTTGAATCTTAAAGGAGGATTCCTAGATCATAAGCGTGACCCACCACTTTGTCAGATTTGTCATTTTGGTATGGCTTGAGTTGTGTGTTCTTTTTGTTGCTAATGGCAACACCACCAACTGTTTCAAGTTTTGGCCGAAAATAATGTCACAAAAATAGATCATTTTGGGAAAACTCACAAATACATGCTTACAGGGGATTTTCAGAATGACCAGTTCCTAGATAAAACTGAAAAGAATTCCATTAAAAGCACTTCATTTCCTTAAATGTATAGATATGTATGATTATTTCTAAACACAATATTCAAAAATTTCATGAGCTTTTCGTTATTTCTTGGATGTCAGGCTTTAAATTTCCTATCATTGATCTATATTTCCATTTTATATATAAAATGGTAAAACCTGAAGAGGAGATACTTAGATACTTCAAAATGCGAACTATCCTGATGCCTGATGTTTTGTGGAAGCCTAGCTGGACCTATTGCTGGACCTTATATTTCAGTTTTGGAAACTGTTGAGAAGCTAGAATCTTTTTCAGAATTTCCAAATTAATGTTTATAGCCCTGCAGTTCCCTCAGTATGCACACAGGTGTCATGATATGACTGAAATGTAAAGCCTAGGGAGTAATGAGATGCTTTATAAGGAACTATCATTCGATAAACTGATCTTGTCCATGATCATCAAAGATTTAAAGAGCTTGAAAGGTGGACCAGACATGTTGTGCTGGAATATACAGCTATCAATAGAGCATATGGTAAGCGATACTGGAAAGCTATCCCGTCTTCATTCATATACTCACTTGTTTACTAAAAGTATATCTACTGAGCTCCTATTTCATGCCATAGTTTGTATTCTCAAATGATCCATTTTGCAGCATTACTGCCCTTCTTTGAAAGAAAGACCTCTTCATCTTAGGCTAAGAGGAAATTTGACACAGGCTGATGGAAAATCTTTGTACCTGTTTGTGTATCAGCGTGACTTTATTTCACATTTTGAATAGCTACTGTCTAGGAATGCAGAGTTCAGGGTAAAAGGAAAGGGCTGGAAGGAAAAAGAACAGGGCTGCGCCATGCTGTTTCACTTATTTGTAGATACTTCTGGTTTGTGAAAGCATTCCTCTTCTTCGAATATGCCTCACAATTTTTCGCTTCTATTTGCGGTCTATCTTATTAAAAAGTATTTTGCTATCATGTTTTCATTTCTTCATTAACAACAAACAATTTTTGAAATTAATTTATTTAGTAAAAGTTATATATGGCCATTATAAAAAGAAATGTAAGCAATATAGAAAATTGAAAAAAAAATGTTACTCCCAGCTTTCTGTTGCCTTCAGTTCAGCTCAGTGGCTCAGTCATGTCTGACTCTTTGTGACCCCATGAACTGCGGCACGCCGGGCCCCCCTGTCCATCACCAACTCCGGAGTTCACTCAAACTCATGTCCATTGAGTTGGTGATGCCATCCAGCCATCTCATCCTCTGTCGTCCCCTTCTCCTCCCGCCTTCAATCTTTCCCATCATCAGGATCTTTTCAAAAGACCATTGTTACACACATTTGAGGAGACTGACTCAAAAAATCCCTGCATGAAGCAGCATAAATGTAAATTTGAAAATCTTAGAAAAATGGTATCATTTTTATCATTCATGCTCTTTTCAAATTAAAGGCATTCAATTTATTTATTTTTTTCTTATTTCTTACTAGTTTCCTGTTGTACTTCTCTATGTACAGTAAATACATTCATCAGGTGCACAGTGTGATGACTTTTGATGGTTGTACACACTCATGATAAGAAGTGTGTGGCCATTTGAATCATTATTTTCCTGTATGTAATGTGTTATTTTCCTCTGGCCATTTTCAATATTTTCTTGTCATCTTTGTTTTTCAGAAGTTTGGCCTTGTTTGGCCAAACTAATCCTGTCTGGAATTTACTGAGCTTCTAGAATATGTAAGTTTATGGTTTTCACCAATTTTTAAAATGCTATCAGGGATGATTTCTACAAATGTTTTGTTCAGCGCTATTTTCTAACTCCTCTTCTTCTGGGACATCCAACCAACGGCATATAGTTATAGATCTTTAGAAATTCTCTTGCAGATCCCTAAAGCTCTGCTTTTGTTTAGTGTAATGTCTTTCTTTTTCTTTTCTCTCCTCCTGCACTTCTTCCACCTTCCCTTCTCCTCCTCTGCCTCCCCGCCTTCATCTCCTCTCCCCCACCCTCTTCCTCTTCTTTTTCAAACTGAATGATTATTATTGATTGATCTTCAAATTCACTGACTCTTTCCACATTATTTCCATTATGCTATTACAGATCATCAACTTTGTTTTAAATTTCAGCTATTTCATTTTTCAGTCTTAAAATTTCCATTTAGATCTTATTCTACACTCTCCAAATCTCTTTTTAACTCGTCTATTTTCCACTTATGAGAATGCGTTCCTTTATTTCACTGAGAAAAATTATAACAGCTGTTTTATAGTCCTTATCTGATAATTCCAACATCTGGGTAATCTCATAGTTGGCATTTCTTGATCGTCTTTTTCCTTGGAAAAGGATCCCACTTTCTTGATCTGTATGTTTCATAGGTTTGGATTGTATCACGTGTATTGTGAATATTATGTTGTGAAGACTTTGGATTCTCTTATATTGCTTCAGAGAGTGGTAAAGTTTCTGTTTTAGTAGGCAACTGATATGGCTAGACTCTAGCTGCACATATGCATGTCTATAGTGGTTTACAGCTCAGGTATCAGTTCAGTGTGAGTTACAAGCTATTTTCTGCTTGTCCTCTGAATGTGTGGTTCAGAGATCAGTCAGACACCCAGGATTTTGGGTCTTGCTTATCTGGTTCTCCCATTTCGTGATTTCCTTTTTACTCTCCAGCAGCCTGGGTTGCTCTGAGGCCTCTTCCTTTAAGGTAAAGAAGATGAGGAATGCTTCTATAGGAATTTTAGCCAGTTTTCTAGCCACTCAAGTTTGATTGTCCAATCATGGTTGACTCTGCCCTTTTTAAAAACCTATTATCTTCTGTTTCATAAGTACACATTCTCATTATTTGCTTTTTTTCATCAACTGACTATGTTTCAAACTGATTGTTTTTACTGGGTGAGTTGTAATTTCTGTTATACGTAGTAGGAGAAAATATAGAGGATGATTTCTGTTTGCTTTGAAAAGGGGTTTACAAATTTTAAGTGGTCTCAGATAGTTTTAAAGCCAGAAAAGAGCTTTAAAACCCTTTCTTAGAAAGGGGTTTTTATACCAAATACGTATAAATAGGACAATAAAAAGTATTGTATAAAAGTATTGTATCACATACAATAAAAGTATTGTATAATTGTATAAAAAGTACAATCATATTTGTCACTAAAATCAAGAGGAAACTTGATACACTATCTTGAGAATAAAAGCTTCTGAGAACCTCAGCCACTGGATTTTCACCTCCTTGATTAGACATTATGCTTCATTTGCTATTATTTTCTCCCATTCTGAAGGCTATCTTTTCACCTTGCTTATAGTCTCCATTGTGTTTTCAACTTTTCTTGCACAAAAGAACAAAGAAACAAATTTTTAAAAATCTATTATTGAAAGTGTATTGTTTGGACAACACATTGAATAATTTTATCCATCAGTTTCTAATCCTTGATAAAACAAGGAAACAAGAAAAGACTTTCTTTCTTTGCTGCAAAGGGTGTGAAAAAATAGCCCAGGATTTTTTTATCAGTGCACAGAATGGTGTTGCAAGGTAAAAAAAAAATTATACTGTATCAAAAATCTACTCAGGTCCGGTTTCACTGCCACATGTACTCCCACTAAGTGCTGCAATCCTACTGGATGCTTTTGAATAGTCATTGACAAATTATAGAGTAATGAGGATGAAAGAGCTGATAAATGTGTTGCTAAATTTCTCATGCCAGGAATGGTGAGGAGAATTTAGAGATAATTAACTTTCTCATTTTTAGAAGAGGGAACTATAGTGACCCCGTACATGGATCACCCAGGTGGTGCTAGTGGTAAAGAACCTGCCTGCCAATGCAGGAGACATGAGACTTTGGGTCAGGAAGATCCCCTGGAGACAGGAATGGTTACCCAATCCAGAATTCTTGCCTGGAGAATTCCATGGACAGAGGAGCCTGGTGGGCTATAAGCTATGGAGTCAGACACTACTGAGTGACTAACACTTCATGGATCACAGCTTTGTCATGGGGAAGGGGCTTACATAACTCAATGAAGCTATGAGCCATGCTATGCAGGGTCGTCCAAGATGGATGGGTCACAGTGAAGAGTTCTGACAAAATGTGGTCCACTGGGGGAGATGGCAAACCACTCCAGGATTCTTGCCGTGAGAACCTCATGAACAGAATGAAAAGGCAAAGAAAATATAAAAAGATATGACACTGAAAGATGAGCCCCCCAGATTGGAAGGTGTTCAATATGCTACTGGGAAAGAGTAGAGGACAATTACTAAAAGCTCCAGAAAGAATGAAGCTGCTGGGCTAGGACAAAATTGATGCTCAGTTGTGTAGTTGTTTGGTGGTGAAAGTAAAGTCTGATGCTGTAAGGAACAATATTGCATAGGAACCTGGAATATTAGGTCCATGAGTCAAGGTAAATTGGATCCAGTCGAGCAGGAGATGGCAAGAGTCAATCCTGAATATACATTGGAGGCACTGGTGCTGAAGCTGAAGCTCCAATACTTTTGCCACCTAATGCGAAGAGTCAATTCATTTGAAAAGAGCACGATGGTGGGAAAGACTGAGGATGGAAAGAGAAGAAGGTGGCAGAGGATGAGATGGTTAGACAGCACTGCTGACTCAAGGGACATGAATTTGAGCAAATTCTGGGAGATGGTGGAAGACGGAAGAGCCTGGCTTGCTGCAGTCCATGGGGTTGCAAGGAGTCGAATATGACTTAGCAACTGAACAACAACAAAACCAACAGAATATAGTGGTAATGTGCTGCTCAAAGATGCCAAACAAGAGGAGCTGAGGGGTCCTTACAGATAGCTCTGTGGCAGACTTAGTGATCTGGTCAAATATTTAGTTCCTCCCTAGATGTGTTTACTGGTCCTCCTGCATTTAGACAGTGCCTATGTCTTCTAGCCAATGAAATGTGAGCAGAAGAGATGCTAAGACTTCCAGGCTGAGGCAATCAATGCCAACAATTCTCCAATCTGTTTTCTCCCCATTGAGGAAGTGATCCATAGTGGTATCAGTCTCAAAATTGTGAGATTTGTCAGTCTGTGTCCAAGAGTAACTGAGTGAGCAGACACTCCTGACACCACTGCTGTCACATCCTTCATTCTTCAATGAAGCACTCAAACCACAGACTTGTTGTTCCTTTAATCCACTAGGATTTAAGTTGCAGATTAGTAGAAATTGTGCTTCTCAACTGTTTTGCATCAAGGAGACTTTCGAGACTGATTTTTCCCCAATCATTGCCCACCATATCCCAGCCCCAACAACGACACTTGAACACCACAGATTCAAGAATGAAGATTTTTCTGCTTCCTCCTAAGAATTAATTTGCCCCCTCTTGGTGGCAGTATCATCGCCATTGAGTCAGTCTATTGCGTGGTTCAGCAGTAGCAGGGATTGCTGTTGAGAGAAGCTCCTAGGAGACGAAATGTTCACCTAGAGGTCAGAAGGACATGCACCAAAGATGCTTCAGGGGGTGTTTTCCATACAGGAAGCTGAACCAGGAACTTCTCGGGTTCTTTGAAATTCATATTATATGTATTCTTCCTTGTTTCTGGATATTTTCCTCCAACTTCTGTCATCATAAGACTCCTAGTTCTTGATATTTCCACTTTTTATGTTTTCCCCTTCATTCTGTGCCTCTCAGTTATGAGTCTTTTATGAGACTTGGTCTCTCACAGTCTGTTTTCACTCTCTATGTGCATAACTAATTCAGTCTCAAGGTTTACTTTTAAATTCTATTTATATAAATTCCAAATGTATTATTCCAGCATGACCCCTCCTTTGAACTCGACCTCTGTATTTCCATCTGAATAAGATGTCTCTGCCTGGGCTTCCAGTGGCCACAACACAAGGTCCCTGTTTAAAGGAGCCCAGCACTGAACCTCCACCCATGTGGCTGGTTCTGAGCCTGGTGTCACGAGAAGGAACACATTCCCCTGGCTGAAAGCACTTTTAAAATGGTTAAAATTATTTTGTTTTGGTTGTTAAACATAATCAAATGATATGTGGTCCTCATAAATGCCTCTTGAAATCCCATTTTCCTCTCCCATATATATCACTTTACCAACATAGGTCTGTATAGTCAAAGCTATGATTTTTCCAGTAGTCATGTATGGATGTGAGAGTTGGATGATAAAGAAAGCTGAGCACTGAAAATTTGATGCTTTTGAACTGTGGTGCTAGAGAAGACTCTTGAAAATCCCTTGGACAGCAAGGAGATCAAAGTAGCCAGTCCTAAACGATGTAAACCCTGAATATGTATTGGAAAGACTGATGCTGAAGCTCCAATACTTTGGCCACCTGATGTGAACAGCCAATTCACTAGAAAAGACCTTAATGCTGAGAAAGATTGAATGCAGGGGGAGAAGGGGATGACAGGATGAGATGGTTGGATGGTATCACTGACTTAATGAACATGAGTTTAAGCAAACTCCAGGAGATGGTGAAGGACAGGGAAGCCTGGCATGCTGCAATACATGGAGTCACAGGGAGTCAGACATGACTTGGTAACTGAACAACAATGATACTTTACCTACTCCATGTATTTCTTTTCCCCCAAAGCTGCTAGTTCACTAGCAGATTTAGGTTACTTACTAGTCTCCCCTCTCTTAATTCTGCACCCCAAAAGGCAACATTTCTCTTTAGCAATAAAATATCCCTCTCTGGATAATGTGGAATGGAGAGAGCCTGAACATTCAGCCCAAAATCTCTCGATCAAGCAGGAGCAGGCAGAAAGCTGGACACACATGTATGTAAACATTGCTATTTACGATTCCCTATCTCTGTCACCTATGTTGACAGATCTCAGCCCTGAAATCTAAGACCTTTTGAAACTCTATTTTTGATCAAACTCCCGGAGGACAGCAATTGGGAGTCTGCACAAGGAGGGGATCTGCAGTACACAAGGAGGCCCACGTTTGCCTCCTCTGTTACATCCGTGGACTCTTGGAATCACAGAGGCCCTAGTCACACACCATTAGACCCAAGCTCAAACTGGACCAATAGGAATCTGCTTCCAGGGAATTTTTGGATAGGGCTGCCTTGCCAGCTGGATCTTTAAACTCAAAAACTGCTTTCCCTGGCAGATGTCAAGAGGAACCCCTTTTAAAACTCCAAGTAAGGACATCTCCATCTGGCCTCCATACCTCCACTAGAAAGTGTCAAATGGGAGGCCCTTACCCTTAGGGTGTGTGATAATGTGATCTGTAATATGAAATATGCATTTTGTCTTCATCTCATTTCTTGCAGTGAGGTTTTAAAAGCCATGGAGCTTCCTAAGTGATAAGAGAAATAAAAGTGCCTTGGTATTTATAACAGACCCCTCTCAACTAGAGCTGAGCTTATTTTGAGGAGGAGACTTTTGAAAAGTGTCCAAAGATGCAGGATGGTTACCAGGCGAGCCAGCCATGTGACTGGAGAGTTGGAATCTTCAGTCACACCCCTCGACCTATGGGTGGAGGTTGAATCCTGGCCCATGGCCAGTGATCTAATCAACTGTGCCTAAGTCATGACATCTCCATACAAATTCAAAAGGACAGAGTTTGGAGAGATTCCGGGTTGGGAAACATGTGGAGGTTTGGGGGGAGTGGTAACATGGAGAGTATATGGAAGCTTTGTGCTTTTTACCATACTGTTCCCTGTGTATCATGTCCATCTGGCTCTTCCTGAGTTATATCCTTTTATGATAAGCCAGTAATCTAGTCAGTAAAATATTTCTCTGAGTTCTGTGAACTGCTGTTGTAAATAAAACTCAAAGAGAGGAGGTCCTCAGAACCTCCAATCTGTAGCTGAATTGGTCAGGAGCACAGTGAAAACCTGTACTGTGGCATCTGAAGTGGGGTGGCAGGGGAGTGTCTTAGGCCTGCGGTCTTAAACTGTGGGACCTGATGCTGTCTCCAGGCGGGTGAGCAGGGTTGAATTATCCTTCCAGTGTCGGAGAAGTGCATGGTGGCATGGCATAGAGCTTGCATCCTGGAATGGATGTAGAACCATTGAGTGAGATGACCCCTCTGCCAGCTTGGCACCTCGTTTGCAGAATTTTAGGGTGAATTTGGGTGCTCAGTGCAAACCCACGCCTACATTGACCCCTGCACTATCGGCAGGGGTTAAGTGGAAGCCCTAATCATTTGGATTCTCGTTAAGACCTCTGTCTTTCTTAATACCCAGCTCTTTGATGGACACTTGAAGAAAAATCTCACTAAGGCCCATATTTCTGTTTGTGTTAAGTACAGGTGAAAGCTCCCGTGGCTCTGCTCCTCCCATTTCTTACTCCATCTCCCACCTCCCCTCCATATCTAAGGCCTTCGGACCATGCCCCCTGGGGCTCATGGCTAGTCATCGGTGCAAACCCATGGCTTCAGCCTACTTTCTGAGCATTTTCTTAATCCTGCCCTGAAGGCTGGTTTGTCCCTGAGGCATGTTTCCTTCCTTGCTCCTTGTGCCCCTGGTCTGGGCGGGGAGAACAGATCGGCCCTCTCTCTTTCCTAGAAATCTCAGGCTGAATTTCCCCAGAGATCCAACTGTCTGCTCCTGGCTAACAAGGGACCTTTCTTTCTTGAAGACTATCACCCTCCACAACCATGCCTACCATACTCCCTCATGACTTAAAAATCCCGGTGATCTGGCCTTTTAAGAACCTCACCTCTTCTTCACTCATCAAATGCTCTTCACTCATCAAATGCTCTTCTTTAAGTCTTAGTTTCCTCTTGTCAGTAAGAGAGATATAATAATGACTTTTTTTAGGGTTGCCATAAGAGTTAGTAAGTGATGCTGAAGAAAAACACTGCACAAAGGCCTCCTGAACTAGAATCTGATTTGCATAGAAGAACCATCCTGATGGTCCCCGTTTAGCTTGGAAACTGTGCCTCCAGTTGGATCTCCTGCAGAAGACTTACACCTATAAACCCTTTTGTGGAAATAGGGCAGAGCAGGGAGAATGGGGGTTCTGTGGAGCACAACAGCTCAGCCTGGAGGCCCCAGCAAGACATTTCTAGAGCTCCACTCAGAACAACTTGAAAACCACTTTATCCTGATCTTTTCTATGTATGATTTATATTCCAATTGATACCATTCACCTAAAAATATGTTAGTGTTTCAAAACCATTTTTTTCACAAGAGGAGGGCTTGGTATTTATTCATTGGCTATCACTGATATTTAATAAATAAAAGTTGGTCATAGGATAGATTTTTGGTATTTTTTTAAAAAAAATTATAGATTGTAATATACTTAATTTTTCATCCTATAGACTTTGAATGATCACTCTTTAGAGATTAGTGCTCAGAAAATGTTTGTATCTTTTGAATGATTATACTTCCTATTTTTGGCTGATGCTTACACAATATATTATGCTTTGTTTTCTGCCTTGCCTGGAAAAGTTTATACTTGTTGTTCTTAGCCTTTTTTCCCTGGTACATTATAATAGGATCTCCTTACTTGGATTATGAGGTTTTATCCTGATAATTTTAATGGCACATATTTTTAATTTTTTCATATATAATATGAATGGATTTTATTTTTATTTTTTAATTGAAATACAGATGATTTACAATGTTTCAGGTGTACAGCAAAGTGATTCAGCTATACATATGTGTATATATATAATTTTTCAGATTCTTTTCTATTATAGGTTATCACAAGATATTCTGTGCTATACAGGAGGGCCTTTTTGTAAAGGCATATATTTCATTGTGAACACTTCCAAATCCTTTTGGAAATAAAAAACTTTTGGATTAAAATTAACATGCTCTAAATAACAATGTGTAGCTAACTGTAGAAAAATCATAACTCAATTTTGTTAGGTATTTACATTTTTAACTATTTGCAGACATTTAAACTTCCACAGGTAAAAATATTGCTTAAGTTCTCCCTTTACAGCTTTTGGGGGGAGGCACTCATTTAGTCAATGGTGTATCCTTAGGAATTACAGAAATCTTGATGTTCTTGTTGAAAGTGGCCACACTTGGTCAGTCAACAAAGAAACCCTTTGAAGAGAGAAGAGACTGAAAACCGGTTAGATTTGTTCTGTTCACTTATGAGTGATAGGTATTGAGTTCTATTACTTTAGAATATTTGAAAAGCAGGGTTTAGCTTTGTAATGCCTGATGTTCATTTCAAAACAAGAAATAAATGTTAACTTCTAGGACAAAGTGCCAATAAATGGCACCTGATGTATGTGGCTTTATGATTAGATCGCTTAGAGACTAAACACTTTGGAGCTGGCAGTTTACCGCTAACATACAGTCAGTTGCAACACAATGAGTAGTGTTATAGTGTGATTTTACAGGAATCTATCTTTTGACAGGTTTATTTAAAATAATACATTTCAGAGATTAGCTTATTAATAGCATTACTTTAATCCCAGATTGCCATATAACCACCACTCTAAGAATATTTCCTTCTTAAAAAATTCAGGGCAAAACAAATTAAAAAAAGAAGTACAAAGTTTTAAAAAAGACTGACATTGAGTTTGAATTTTAAGTACAAAATAAATAAAGAAATTTAACAAATAGGCATCTAGAAGAAAATTTTAACATCTGAAAACAGATCAGACTATAAAAAGCTGACATTAGTTACGGATTGTAACTAAGCAACTTAGTATGGCATGATAAAAATAATGAACTTAACCCTTCCATAAATAAAATAAAGAAAAAATATTTTACTTTAAATGGAAGGCAGGAATTGAAAACTTGACCTTTTGTATTTATTTGAGTAAATGTCTATTTGGCATATTTCCAAAAAAGACTTTGTGTGGAAGAAAGTCAGTACAAAGAGGCCTGTGTTTAAAGATCACGGTTGTGACAGACACTGACAAACGCCAGGCCGCCCGGCTGTCCCCCTCCAGCTGGAGAAGATGAGGCGGGCCCTGGGGAAGAGTGGCAGCGCCTTCAGAACGCACTATTTTCTGGCTTTTGTCACCATGTCACTTATTGTATTTCTTTTAACATTTGCTCTTATATTTTGTACAAACCTCTCACGGATCTGGGACATGTGACAAGCGGTCTTGAAAATAAAAACAAAGACTGTGGTGAAATTTTTAAAAGTATCCTTTAATCAATCATATGAGGGCAGCAAGCCCATGTCACTATGAGAGGCACAGAGGAGCAGAAGACAGCCTCTCACTAGCTTCCTGTTTGGGGCTGGATTTGTGTAGTTTATTTCTACCTCAATATTTCCAGCATCATCAACTGGTAAAGAGTGAGAAAAAATAGATCAGACATTGCAAAAAGAAAAAAAAAAAAAAGGTTTGCAGCATAAAAGGTGTGTTTGGCCATTTTGCCAAGTGTTTTTTTCTAATACACCAAGAAAGCCTGTCTGAAAGAGCAGCAACACTTTGTTACTGAACATTGAGGGTGGAAGGGTCTACTCTGGTAATGGCTCCAACCATCCTTGAAACGCTTGTCAGATTTGATCACTCTGATGCACAGAGAGAGCTGTGTACACAGCAGGTGCTTAATACAAACCTGACTGAATCTCACTCACTTCTGTCTAGGACCTAAATTAAGTGCTCAGTCATGTCCGACTCTTTGCGACTCCATGGACTGTGGCCTACCAGGCTCCTCTGTCCATGGGATTCTCCATCCAAGAATACTGGAGTGGCTTGCCATTTCCTTCTCCAGGGGCTCTTCCCCATCCATGGATAGAACCCCGGCCTCCCGCATTGCAAGCAGACGGCTTTACTGTCTGAGCCACCAGGGAAGCTCAGGACCTAAGGGCTCCAGTAAACAAATCGCTGGCGGTAAATAACAGCAATCAAGACTACGTTGACCACAACTGACAGAACTCAATCCAGACCTATGGGCTTTCATTGTGTCCGTTTCTGAAAACTTTGGATGCCTGCAGCCAGATGCCAGATCCTAGTCGTCAAATGATGTTATCAGCAATCTCTTTCTCTCTCTTTTTTTTCTGCTTTCCCATTTCTTTATCAGATGGCATATCCTGTGGGAAACCTAAATGGGGACTAGCAGATCCAGACACATCCTAGCAGTTCAGCAAACCTAACAGAAAGAGGTATCTCTTAGCAAGATATTCCAGCCAAGTTCTCAGGTTCACACTCATCAGATGGATCTGTGTCCCTTGCCCATTTGGCACCAATTTTCATGGTCAGAGGGTGGGAGAACTGATCCGCAGGCTCATGTCATACATACAGTGGGGCTTAAAGGGGGTGGAGGAAAGTGGAGGCCTGGGGTAGTCAGATCCACACAAACAAGCGGATAGAGAGAGAAAAGGTGGACCAGTAGAAAAAACTGCTACAATGACTCAAACGTACCATCCCCCAAACAACTCATGCTCTCTGTTGTCAAGATATCAAGAGAAAATAACCATATTTGAATTATTTGACTAGCTAAATAAGAATTCTTAGATGTTTATAGCTGTGATCTTCATACCTTTTAATCTATTTCATTGTACAAATATCTGATTTATTAAAATAAATAAATTAACAAAACAAAACAATCCATTGGTACCAATTGCATTGTCTTGGTTAAAAATAGTAATAGATTTTGTTGCTGTTTTTCAATAATAAATATATAGTAATAAATATATAGATGTATTTTTAAATGAACACAAATATTTCTTGGAAGATAGTTGAGGAAATATCTTAATTTTTCTGTACTAGATTTTGCCTCTTTTCCAATTCCAGTTTAAACAACAATTTATTAATCATTATGCTCTTTGGAAGAAGCTAGTTATGGATAGAAATGGTAACATTTACTACATTTGCAGTCTAAATTCTTCAAGTATTTGGACCCAGTTGGATGATTACAATTCAAGAAAGCACAGTTCATTAATCTTTAATGCAGATGCTATTAACTGGAAATTATTACTTTCACCACCAGATGGAGCCAGTATTATTTCTGAAATGGAATGGATCCTAGCATTTTTATATTTTCCCACTCTTTCTCAACCTAGGAGTTTCCTATTTGTTCCAAGTTTGGTCAGGGATTCCAGAATTACTATTATTAATTGAATATAGTAATGCAAAGATGTTTCCATTTTTTCCTATAAACAAACACCTAAATTTCTTATGTGAAAAATGAAGAGGTTGCTGTAGATCTCTTCAAATTTAGAAATCTCTAACGTATTCTGAGAATGTTTCAAAATTGTAATTCAAATTCCATTCTGCTATTTAGGGGAGTGCTTTGATATTTCATTATTTTTTGATATTTGTAATTGTGGCAATTAACAGTGAAGATACAGATGAGGATTTAAAGCCCGCATTAGGGAAGAACATGGAAACAGAGGAGATACAAAAGCCTCTTAATGGTATCTATTATGAAAGTCCACTGAATCTAAACATGGACCATTTCAGAATGATGAGTGAGTTGGCCCAAGAGAATGCAAGTTGTATATTATACACACATGGGTTCTGCTGTCCCCTTCTTTTCCTGCTTATCTTTTGTGCTTAATAAATATATCTATTCCAAGAAATTGATTCATGTTTCAGTTTCTATTTTGCTATTTTCTGTCCACAAGTTCTGGAAAAATCAGGTTTGGTGCCACATCTGAACATAAAGTTGCTGGTGGAGGGAAAATTGGAGAGGAGACAAGAGACACCCTCAGAGCAGCGCCAAAATGTTCTTCCAAAATGAGGCCAACACATCACTGTGGGAAGACGGTGTGCGCTGGTGGCCAGAGGGTGACAGGGCTCAGCAAGCTTTCAAATCCAGCAGTTTGGGGGGAAGGCATTCACACAATTAGCCCAAGTGTGTAGTGTGAGAATGGATTTGACAGCATGTGAAAGGCAAGGACATGAGGCTGTAATTGATTTCACCCATAAGAAGCCAGGAGGGAAGCTGCAGATGAACAATGGGCGAAGTTGAGTGTTGATGCCCTGGACACATCATGGACATAGTTTGGAAGCAGCATGTGGTCTCTAGGTTACCATCAATTACAGTTTAAAAATAAGGAACCATGCCAGTTGCTAGGAGGGTAACTAAATCGAATTATGCGATGATTAGGCTAATGGAATACAAAATCTGTTTTGGGGCACATTCTCTAGATGTGAAATGAGGGTACGAGCAAGCATGGAAAGGAACGAGGAAGTAGAGCTAGTGGCTAAAAACCCAGACTCTGGGGAACCATGAGTTCTGATTCCTACACTGTGACTTTCAAGTGGGTTTAATTCAAAGCTCTCTGCATTCTCTCCTCTGAAAAATGGAATAAAAGTAATCTTATTGCAGGTGGCATTCACTGAGATGCTGTGGAACCTCTGTACTCAATTTGTGATATTAACTCCAAAAGCTAATGAAAATAATAATGGATATTAACATTTCCAGGCTGTTTGCTCCCAGAGACGTTTGGGTGGCACCTCAGTGAAGGAGACAGGAATATCCTAATTATGTAAAGAAGAAAATAGAAAATGGCTAAGATTTGCCAGTGGTCTAAGTGCCTCTTGATATGACAGGGGGACCCTAAGAGGGGATGAACTGCTCCTCCTAGAACATAAAGTTAACTGAGGGGCTCGCCCAAGGGTCCATGTTCCTGTTCACAAGCTGAAACATTGCTTGAGGAACCGGGAAGACAGCAAAAGAACCAATCCTTGCCCCTCTCTGAAGCCTTGGGACTTGGGGAAGGGTCTGATTCTCAACATGGTATGTCACAAGATGCATTTTGTTCGTTTTTTAATTTTTCATTGCCCATGATATAGGAATGAGCAAAATGCATCTTACTGCTATTGGAGAGCAAGGGAACTTTTTAAGGATATTAGGGGGTTGCTGTTTAGTTGCTCAGTCATGTCTGACTCTTTGCAGCCCCCTGGACTGAAGCATGCCAAGATCCATCATCCTTCACTATCTCTTTGAGCTTGCTCAAACTCATGTCCATTGAATTGATGATGCCATCGAACCATCTCATCCTCTGTTGTCCCCTTCTCCTCCTGCCTTCAATCTTTCCCAGCATCAGAGTCTTTTCCAATGAGTCAGCTCTTTGCATCAGGTGGCCAAAGCTTCAGCTTCAGCATCAGTCTGTCCAATGAATATACAGGGCTGGTTTCCTTTAGGATTGACTGGTTTGATCTCCTTACAGTCCAAGGGACTCTCAAGAGTCTTCTCCAACACCAAAGTTCAAAAGCATCAATTCTTCGGCACTCAGCCTTTGTTATAGTCCATCCATCTCTCACATCCATACATGACTACTGGAAAAAACCATAGCTTTGACAAGATGGGCCTTTGTTGGCAAAGTAATGCCTCTGCTTTTTAATATGCTGTCTAGATTTGTCATAGCTTTTCTTCCAAGGAGCAAACATCTTTTAATTGCATGATTGTAGTCACCACCTGCAGACATTTTTGAGACCAAGAATACAAAGTCTGTCACTGTTTCCATTGTGTCCCCATCTATTTGCCATGAAGTGATGGGATGGGATGCTATGATCTTATTTTTTTGAATGTTGAGTTTTAAGCCAGCTTTTTCACTCTCCTTTTTCACTTCAATCAAGAGGCTCTTTAGTTCCTGTTCTCTTTCTGCCATAAGGATGGTGTCATCTGCATATCTGAGATTATTGATATTTCTCCTGGCAATCTTGATTCCAGTTGACTTCATCCAGCCCAGAATTTTACATGATACACTCTGCATATAAGTTAAAAAAGTAAGGTGACAATATACAGCCTTGACATACTCCTTCCCCAATTTGGAACCAATCTGTTGTTCCATGTCTGGTTTTAACTATTGCTTCTTGGCCTGCATACAGGTTTCTTAGGAGGCAAGTCAGGCGGCCTGGTATTCCTATATCTTTAAGAATCTTCCACAGATTGTTGTGATCTATAGAATCAAGGGCTTTAGTGTAGTCAATGAGGCAGATATTTTTCTGTAACTCTCTTGCTTTTCTATGATCCAACGGATAGTGGCAATTTGATCTCTGCTTCCTCTGCCTTTTTAAATCCAGCTTGTACATCTGAAAGTTCTTGGTTCACATACTATTGAAGCCTAGCTTGAAGGATTTTGAGCATTACCTTGCTAGCATGTGAAATGAGTGCAATTGTGTGGTAGTTTGAACATTCTTTGGCATTGCCCTTCTTTGGGATTGGGATGAAAACTGAACTTTTCCAGTCCTGTGGCCACTGCTGAGTTTTCCAAATTTGCTAGCACATTGAGAATAGCACTTGAACAGCAACATCTTTTAGGATTTGTAATATTTCAGCTGAAATTCCATCATTCCCACTAGCTTTCTTGGTACTAATGCTTCCTAAGATCCACTTGACTTCACACTCCAAGGTGTCTGGCTCTAGGTCAGTAATCACACCCATCATGATTATCTAGGTCATTAAGACCTTTTTGTACAGCTCTTCCATGTATTCTTTCCACCTCTTCTTAATATCTTCTGCTTCTGTTAGGTCCATACTCTTTCTGTCCTTTATTGTGCCCATCTTTGCATGAAATATTCCCTCTAATTTTCTTGAAGAGATCTCTAGTCTTTCCCATTCTATTGTTTTCTTCTATTTCTTTGCATTGTTCACTTAAGAAGGCTATTTTTTTTTTTTAATCTCTTATTGCTGTTCTTGGAACTCTGCATTCACTTGGGTGTATCTTTCCTTTTCTGCTTTGCCTTTTGCTTCGCTTCTTTTCTCAGCTACTTAAGGCCTCCTCAGACAACAATTTTGCCCTTTGCATTTCTTTTTCTTGGGGTGGTTTTGGTCATTACGTCTTGTAAAATATCTGGAATCTCTGTCCATAGTTCTTCAGGTACTCTATCAGATCTAATGCCTTGAATCTATTTTTCATTTCCACTGTATAGTCATAAGGAATTTGATTTAGGTCATATCTGAATGGCCTAGTGGTTTGCCCTATTTTCTTCAACTTGAGAATTTAGGGGCAACATAAGAAAACTTCTTTTGGGTAAATTGTGACAATTTGATCAGTATTAATGGAAATAAATGTTTTTGTTTTAAAGTCCTGGAAAATTCAAGAAAAGTTAATACAAAGGGGACAATAACTGTAACAGAAAAGAAAGAAAAATATGATGGTATAAGTTTATCTCCTTAAATTTAATAAAGAAAGGAGTGTGTGTATATATATATGCATATAGGTTTTGTTATTATTTTTATATCTAGTTGTTATAAATTTTTTCAGTTTTTAATTAAATTAGAAATTATTATATTATTAATTATATTTAGAAAATATATTAATTATATTTAGAAAATAGGGTGCCTGCATACTAAGTCACTAGTCATCTCCTCTTTGTAACCCTCTGGATTCCTCTGTCCATGAGATTGGGATTCTCCAGGCAATAATACTGGCGTGGGTTGCCATGCCCTCTTTCAGGGGATCTTCCCAACCCAGGGATTCAACCTGCATCTCCTGCTCTGCTGGTGGATTCTTTACCACTGAGCCACCAGGGAAGTCTCCTAGAAAACACGGACATGTATTCTTTTTCTGTGTAAGTATATAGCGAGTGAGTATAAAGACTTGGGAAATGGCAGTATGGGTAAGATTTTCTCCTGCTGTGAATATACTGAACAACTGGTAGAGAGGTTTCCTACATATCAGAAGGGGTGTATCACAAGACAACCAGGTAGAAAAGAATAAACAGTGGAGGTACTAGGTAACAGATTAACTAGCTAATGAGACAGGCAAGAATCAGTAACGGGGCAAACACTATGGCTTGTATTCCAGGAGGTGAGCGCTCAGTGGTGCCGCTGTTATGAGGCAAAGCACAGGTGAGGTTCTCACAGCACTGAAGGATCAGATCTATTTGCACTGCAGTGTGAGAGCTATGACAGAGTGGGCTGCACTGGCCGTGCAGCAGTTACAAAAGTACATAAGGGGCGAGACGCCAGGTTCCACTAAACAGATGAAAGCACATTGAATTTAACGGTCTTAGTGACTGAAAAAATGAAGTGTAACTGTAAAAGTCATACAAGGAAAACTTGCCTGGCAGTCTGGTGGTTAAGACTTCGCACTCCCAGTATAGGGGGTATGGGTTCCATCCCTGGTCAGGGAACTAAGATCCTACATGCTACTTGGTGTGATCAAAAAAAAAAAAAAAAAAAAAAGAACTATAAAGAGTCAAATAAACAAACAGCCCAGACAGATGACTGCCTGTTCCCATGTAACCTACTTTGAGAGAAACAACTGGATTCTTCACTCTTGGCAAAAATCAGTTGGTTACCCAGTTACCCAAATCCTGGAACTTCAGTTAATTTGAGACATTAATTTTGGGAGGGAAAAATCAGATTAGGCTTCAAAAAATATTGTTAGAAAAGAAAGTATATAAACAATAATGAGAAAAAGTAATGAAGAAATACCAATAAAAAATAAACACCAGGTCTTAACTTTTACAAAATACCTGTAAACAGAAATAAATTTTACTCTCATTGCAATTGTACATACTTTGTTGTTTTGAAATTATTTAAATGTTTTAATAGAGTTATTTAATATCTAAAATGTGCAAAAGTATTAGTTATAGCAAATCTAAAATTATTGTTTAAATCTTTTAAAGGATTTTAATTAAGACTGTAATCAATGTTTAACTGTTTAAGAAAATTTAATTTTCATAGTTTTGGTAATGAAATATGTTTAATATGTTGAACATTAAGTAAAATAAAAATGAAGATGAGTGTTCCTTTCAAAGCACAGAAAATTCCTCCTAGATATTAACTAATTTAATCATGAAGTTGATAACGTCATGACTTTAATTTGCTGATTTAATTCCAGCACTAAGGAATAAGGACTAGCCTTGTTTGAAGTGGGGCTGGCTTTCGCCAGTGGCTGGCGGGGCGTCCCCAGCAGTCTCGGACTTGGGGTGGAACTAGGCGGTGGCCATGAGCAGAGGTGCTCTGCCCCCTGTTGGTCCAGATGGGTGAGAAGAGGTGTGGGAAGCAGCTTCTTTATTTGAAGAAACGTCATTTCAACCTCTTCTTGAAGATGTGCAACAGAGAGTGGAGGCTGGCTGCTTTCCACATGTTTATTTCTTGCACGAGGTTCTGATGGTGTTGGGAAGGGTGGTGGTCTGGCTTTGGTGAGAGGTGGGAGTCAGCCAGGGACTGTTCCCTAGTGGCGGGGTGGCACTGTGGATGAGGCTCACAGCACATCCCTGAAGCTGCCCTGAATTCTGCAGGAGTAGCTTTTTAATTCAAATTCTAAGTTAATGCTTGGTCTGTCATCTGACATACACAACATCATCATTCACCTTTCTGCCTTGGATTGCAGAGATTTGCAGAAATTTAAATCAAGTAATAGGAAATGCATCTTGTTTCTTCACTGTTTCAGTTACCTTATTTTCATGGGAAAACCTTTCACGTTGCTTTCCTGAGACTTCTGAGAAAGCAGGCAGATGATATTTCTTGTTCTTAATCTCTATGGACCCCAAGTTTGCCCCTTAGAACTTGGTCTATGAGTTCTTGTAGTTATTTTCCAATAAAAGGGCCATGTGGTTAAATAATTTTGGAAACTATGAGACAAAACATATTTAAAAACTTATTTTTCACTATAAGACTTAATTTGACAAAGGAGCCATTTTTGGGGTGGCCACCTGTAATTCCAGGGCTCTGCAGAACTTATTTTGGGAACTGTGGCCACTTTTGATGTCTTTCCTACTTCCAGTGCTGGGAGGTCTGGTTGAGGACATAGAGGGGATCAGTAAACAAACAAAAAAAAGTTAAAAGTAGATAATAGCTGTCACTCTTGTGATGATAAAAAAAATAGTTAAAATAAAACCAGACAAAATGAAACAACCTCCTCTTTTCCCCCCCAAACAAACAAAGAAATGAAAACAAAAACATGGAGCAAAGCAACACAGGGATCTGATTTCACAGGTGTACTTCTGCTAATGGGCCATGAGCAGACACCAGGAATGGACCTTCAGGATAGTAGGGTC
Organism: Bos javanicus; assembly: GCF_032452875.1. Classification (NCBI taxonomy): domain Eukaryota; kingdom Metazoa; phylum Chordata; class Mammalia; order Artiodactyla; family Bovidae; genus Bos; species Bos javanicus. Next base: position 10,774,546 of record NC_083876.1, read on the forward strand.
TTTGCTTGTCCAGCTAAACTAACTATGCCTTGAAAGGCTTGTGCTGAGGCTAGAAGATAACACAGAAAATATCTGATACAGTGCCAGTTACATGGTAAGTGTTCAATAAACAATAACATTCTTATGTTGTTAATATAACCATAATACAAAATGTTCTCTTTTGATTTAATAACTATACCTGAAAAAATTAATTTTCTCAGAGTTTTACAGTGTAGGCCCACTCGGTGTCTCTATATCTGGTTAATTGGAATTAAAGTAATAGAGAGCTAAACCCACAAGGTCTCTAGGTGACTCTCGATTCCAGATATTTTCTATAATTTGATTAAAGAAAAACACTTGGTAAAGTCAGGATGGGCTTCCCTCATGGCTCAGCTGGTAAAGAATCCACCTGCAATGCAGGAGACCTGAATTGGGAAGATCCTCTTGAGAAGGGAATGTCCACTCCAGTATTCTGGTCTGGAGAATTCCATGGACTATATAGTCCATGGGGTCACAAAGAGTCTGACTCAGTGGAGCAACTTCCACTTCACGTCACAAAGTCAGGATATGCCTGGCACAGACTGTCCACCCAAAGGGCTCCAGAAATCACAGATTGGGGAATGCTCTCCATACAAGTGTGGGTCCCCCAGTTTAACCCTCAGACCGCTAAGGATTGATCCATCTCTCAGAGTCAGCGAGGGCTTGGAGAGACTCAAGCATATAACTTGGAATAACAATGTATTTGTAATTAAAACTTTAGCTGCCAGGTGGACAAGATGCCTAGATTCTTGCCTTTTTATGGCCGAGGCAGGCTTCCTCTGGAAGTAAACAAGTCAGGACATATATTCTGAAGTTGCTTTGATAAGCAGAGAATCATAAAAGGCACTTGCTTGTACGGAGCACAGGGTTGGTGTCTACCATGAATGAGACGCTTTGCAAACAGCATCTCACTCAACAGCCTCATATCCTCTTTACTATCACTCAGACCCTGCCTCCATTATCTCACTTAAATTGTTCCAGCTGACCTTATGGTGGCTTCCAGTGATGTTCCTATGACCTCTTTTACTTTCTTTTATGTACACTTAACTCTTGCCATACTGGCCTCCTTAAAATTCTTCACATGTGCCAAGAATGCTCCTATCTTTGGACACCTGCTCTGCATGTAGTGTTTCCCCCAGATGTCCACTTGCAAACTCCCTCAGCTCATTCCATTTATCACTGAAACATCACTTCTTGATGAGGATTCCCCAACCATTCAAATTTAAATCACATTGTACCCTTCCTACAGAGCCTTCCCATTCTTTACACTCTGCTTTATATTTTCCTTTTCATTTGATTTTTAACATACTATATGATTTCCTTATTATGTTTAATTCCTATTGTGTATCTGTGACATCAGGCAAGCATCTTTGTCTTATTCATGGACACGTCCTAACTGCCCAGAAAAAGTACTGGGCACAAGGTAAGTGTCCACATGATGAATGGTTTATCTGACTGGAGCCCATGGTCCTTCCCTTGTATAAGCGGCATCTCAGCAATTGAGTATCTGTTCCAAGATGTCCCTTACTCAGAGACTCCTTATGTGAATGATGGTAATGCTCTCCTTTCTCCTTTTGCTTCTGCAGCTGATTGGTTCCTTTAAGACATATTCTTTCTTTATAATGAGAGGACTTAACATCTAACAGTCAATCTTGGCAGAGTTGGAGCCAGTATCTTCACAGTGAAATAACTCTGCATCCTGTTAAGAGTGATCTTGCTAAGACACTTCAGTCATGTCCGACTCTGTGCCACCCCATAGACGGCAGCCCACCAAGCTCCCCCGTCCCTGGGATTCTCCAGGCAAGAACACTGGAGTAGGTTGCCATTTCCTTCTGCAATGCATGAAAGTGAAAAGTGGAAGTGAAGCCGCTCAGTCGTGTCCGACCCTCAGCGACCCCATGGACTGCAGCGTTCCAGGCTCCTCCTTCCATGGGATTTTCCATGCAAGAGTACTGGAGTGGGATGCCATTAGGTCCAGTTTTTGGGAAGGGAGGCACATGTCACGGAATCTTATAAATTACCAATATCCTAGTGGCCCCAAACCCTTGAAATATATCAAATTTCCAATGTCATATTCAAACTAAAGTGTCCTGACACCTAAAAATAGAGCCCAGATTTTACACAAGCCAAATAAATTTCCTCTTTATTTTCTTCTTTTCCAAGCTGGTTTGATTTGAATTTTATTTCTCTTGTAGCTAAAAGAGTCCTGACTAATAAAACAACTTTCCACAATAGAATAACCCCCATATTCTGAATCTTAATTACAACTATAATTGATGCATAAAATGATTTGATGCTGGGGAATAATGAAGAAAGATCAGTTTTGTTTAGGTTTCTTTTCTTGCTCTTCCTTTTTCCCTCACTTCCCTTCTTCCCTCTCCTGTAACTTCTGTCTTTATCTTAGAAGGGTTTAAACTGGTTGCATACACTGCACAGAAAGGCAGAAAATGGACATCATGAGAAGATGCTTAGTGCCAATTGTTATAACAACACATTTTCTTCAATTCTTCAGTTACAAAGAAAATTAAAGAAAGTGGTATTCACTTCAGCCAGTATTTTTAGAACCAGGAAGGAAAATGATGTAAAAAGTTGTCCTTATTCAGTCTGTAAGAATAGCTAAGGAAAATAGGGCATTGCTAAGTAAGCAAGAAATGCGTGTGTCTGTTTCATGCCTACATTAGCAATAATGTGAAATAACTATAAAATTCAGTCCCTTTTATGGTAGCCTTCATGTTTTCTATTCTTGTGCCAATGATTTCCTATTGCTCCTGTTTTAAAGACTTTGTCTGAATGATCAAACCAGGGAGGTGCATCAGCAGAAGTGGACAGACCCATGGGAGAGGATGTTCTCAATTCCCATGCAGATTCAGCAGCCTTTTCTATCACAGAGCGAACCAAGCTCTACTGAGCTAGCTGCACATTTGACTGCAAAGACTGGCCCTGAAGCTAGATTTTTACCAACAATGATAACAACATCTATTTCTGTTACACCATTGCCATATATATATATAAAAGTGTGTGTGTGTATGCATACGTGTGAGTGTGTGTGTGTTCTCAGTAGCTTAAAAACCTTAAGAATGCAAATATGCAGCCAGGAAAGGTGGGAAGATGCTGAAGGAAGATTAAAAAGAAAACAGGGCATGACTGTTTTACCAGCTTTTCTTAGACAAAGCCCTTTTGGGTTATTTTTTTCCTTCCAGTGACTGATGAAATGCCCATGCCTATAGCAATGGGGGTCCTTAAAAATAACCAAATATTGCAAAGTACAGAATTTTTCATAACCATTCAGCATAGTCTTGAATTAATTTTTCATTTTTCTTGTAATAGGTATTAGTACAAAAATAATATATCAGCATGATGTGCATTATCTTATCTTTACTATCATAAAAAAATAATGATGGAGGCAGAGTCTGCATGCATCTCCTGGTTTGTTTTATGGTTATACAGTTTGAGGCTTAGCACATTTCAATATTTTACCAAAAACTAGTAAACTGCCTATCTAGAAGGTTTGGGACTTAAGTGCAGTGCCTTGTTGGCTATAACAGATTTTAAGGGTTGGCTTTTTTATTGGATGCTCATTTATGTTTTTATTTGTTTTAAAGCATCAGACTTGAATATCTTCATTGTGCTAAGGAAGCTTTATTTCTCAGGTGAATGCAAGAGAACTCTTTTGCTTCCATTCAGGTGAAGGAGAGAAACAATTGACTTTCCTACCAGATCTGGCTCCTACAAGATGCTGATTTGCCTGATCATCTTTTATGAGAAAAGAGTGGTACCTGGGAAGTATCAAGTATCAAGTAGGCTTACATACACCTACTCCATCCCCTTTACCAACCAAAGTCCTCATTTAAGTGACTCATAGCAGGGGAGGGGCTGTGCAGAAAATTCAGCATGTTCTTGGGGCATGTGTTGCAGAGCAGCTGTGAGTCAGGAGATCTGAGGAAAGTTTTTCCAGTCCCAAATTATTCAAGACTGACAAAGTGCCACATATTCATTCCTTCTTTGTCTTTTCTTCTTTTTCTCCTAGTTGGGTAGTGATAGGCACAGGATGATAAGATACTATGCTGAATGAGAAGTTCTAGAAAAAATGGCCTAAGAATGCTAGGTTGAAAGTAGAAGTGCTAGTATTATTTTTTTAATTTATTTTTTATTGAAGTATAGTTGATTTAAAACATTGGGTTAATTTCTTCTAAACAGGAAAGTGACTGAGCTACACACACACGCACACACACACACATTTAATTTTTTTCATATTCTTTCACTGTGGTTTATCACACAATATTGAACACAGTTCCCTGTGCTAAACAGTAGGACCTTGTTGCTGATGCAAACTATTATGTATAGAAGTGTTAATATTACTGTTTAACCTGGATTTTGTACATGACCCATGTCCCCCTCCAAAATGCTTTGTCCTTTCTTTTTTTCCAACCCCTTTTCCAGTAAAGTGCCTTCCGTTTTTTTTTTTTTTAATTTTTGATATTCATCTAATTTCCCTCTCTGCTATCCAACAGTAAATCTATCCTTTTATCCCCAGACAAATGGTCCATGGAGCCCACAGACTTACCTGGAACGAGTGAGAGGCATTCTGCTTGATCTCAGCTCACCTGAGTGTGTTTGTTCCAGCTCTTGTTGTTAGCAAGGTTCCTACAGCAATCACAAGCCCTGAAAAGGAAATAAAAATGTGAACGATGTGTAAGATTAACTGTGATGATCTAATGTTTGCATAATTGACATGTCAGAAAGTAAGGAAAGAGAGAGAATGAGGTGAAAAAAATAATTATGGACATAACAATGGTGACTTCTCCAATAGAAACACTAAATCCAGATAAATTTGTGCTGTATTAAAATGAAGACTGTATTAAAAATAAAGACTGTATTAAAATGGCTAAAAGTCAAAGAGGAAGCTGAGGAAAATAAAGGACGAGGGAAGCATTAAACAGATCTGCTCTCTCTCAAGGAACAAAGAATATTCCCTCTTCTTAAGGGTAGTGGGCCTGTAGAGCATGTACCTAACAGGACTGTGTAATCATTACGGACCAGTAAAGCTATAAACCTATGTTCTTTTCATTTTGGAATATGAGTGTTTAGTTGAGGTTATCTTTTCCTTACCTTACCAATATATGTTAGACGCATGGGTCAAAAATAGCTATTAAATTCACAGATTCACTTTTAGGAAAAACCATTCCCAAAGAACTGCAGTTGAAAATTTTGCTTCTGAAGCCTCATTTAAATCAGGATCTCATACAGATTACTAGGTCCTTATTGGATATATTTATCAATAGATCCTGGTCTTTGTGCTTTATGTGTAATTAGATGAGATTTGGAGGTTCTTAAGAGAGAGGGAGTGTATTTTGTGTGCGGGAAATGTATGAACACATAGGATATTTTTACATTAGTTGCTCAGTCATGTCTGACTCTGTGACCCCATGGACTATAGCCCACCAGGTTCCTCTGTCCATGAGATTCTCCAGGCGAGAATACTGGAGTGGGTTGCCACTCCCTTCTCTAGGTGGTCTTCCTGACCCAGGGATTGAACGTGGGTTTCCTGCATTGCAGGCAGATTCTTTATTGTCCAAGACACCAGGGAAGTTCTTTTTTTTTTTTTTTTCCAATAATGGTCTCCAGTGAATCAGGCCTCCCAGGATCCAGACACTTGTAAATTCCCCTCCCCACTGACTCTGAGATTGAATGTATGACTTCTGGCCAATGGGATGTCAAGCAAATATGGTACCTGTGATGGAGGGTCATGTGGAGATCATGGCGTAAGAAACTCATCATTGCTGCTGAGCCATCCAGGCTCTCCATCAGCTGAAGACAACCTCCAAGTAAGCTCATACCAGATAGCAGAAGAATCCACTAGTCTACCCACAGAATCTTAAAAAGAAATAAACTGGATGATTTGTCATTATGTTTCAGCGATATGTAACATTAAGTTATTCAGAAATATATGATTGAAGTTATGTGCTATATTTAATTTATAAATTCACTTAAAATGTTTTAAGGGAATTGTCATAGCTTAAACATGATATCTTTTCCAACTATATGACTTGAACAAAAGATATCACAAATTTACATTTACAACTGTAGTTTGATGGTATACAGAAATCCCATGAACTATGTCAGATCTGTAAAAATGCAGGTTAAGACTCTACCTACTCTAAGATATCTGAGTTAGCCCTTAAAAGGAACAATAGAATATCCTAAAAGATACTATATTATTACCTTAATTGTTTAGATCCTCTTTCCCATGGAAGTAGTCAATTTTTATGATTTCCCATCATAGGGTTCAAGAGAGAAAGGTTAGGATCAGAAATATTTCAATAAAATGTATGGATGATTTTTCTTTATTTAAATTGTAACATTGCATTTTTTGAGAACAAAGATATTATGGTACCAAATGAAGAGGAGAGTGTATATTCAAGGAAAATTATGGTCAGCTTAAGAGTTGAGGTCACTTTAAGACAGTTTGCAGCATTTTCCAACTTTATCATAGGCATTTTTTCTTTTTTAAAAGTAGAATACAGGTCAATTGCTTAGCTTATGCTCCTTGAATTTTTAATGCTTTCAGAGTTAATGTAGCTAGCAAGTGTAGTAGTAGTAGGTACTATACAGTAATAAGAGTTAGCATAGTTAGGGAGAAGAGTCTTGTGAGAAACATTAGGCACAATCTTAAATGATTTATAGGGCCAATTCATATTATCTCTCCTTTTGATCATGCTTTGAAACAATATGTTATCCAAGTGAATTTCATCACATACTTCTGCTCTAATCAATATAAAAGCACGACTTTCTCTTTATTAAAGTGTGTGCTCATTGTTTCCATCTAAGAAAGAATTAATTAAAAATAATTGGCCTGAGAACAACTCAGACGTGTAAACAGCTTGAAAGTCATTTTTTCCAACCTTAAACAAAGAAGGTTAGACAACTGAAAATAAATGCCCTTCTTGGTCCTATCAGAGAATTGACGTGTCAGGACAAGAAATGCATTTTATACATAAAAACTCAGGTAAGCTGAAAGCAAAGACAGAGGAAGGTAAACCAGACTGATACTAATCAAAAGAAAGAGGGAAGAGCTACATTAACATCATACAAAGCATATTTCAGAACAAGGAAAATTATTAGTGATAAGAGGACCATCCAATTCAGTTCAGTCATTCAGTCATGTCCGACTCTTTGCGACCCCATGAATTGCAGCATGCCAGGCCTCCCTCTCCATCACCAACTCCTGGAGTTCACTCAAACTCATGTCCATCGAGTCAGTGATGCCATCCAGCCATCTCATCCTCTGTCGTCCCCTTCTCCTCCTGCCACCAATCCCTCCCAGCATCAGAGTCTTTTCCAATGAGTCAACTCTTTGCATGAGGTGGCCAAAGTACTGGAGTTTCAGCTTCAGCATCATCCCTTCCAAAGAACACTCAGGATTGATCTCCTTTAGAATGGACAGGTTGGATCTCCTTGCAGTCCAAGGGACTCTCAAGAGTCTTCTCCAACACAACAGTTCAAAAGCATCAATTCTTCGGTGCTCAGCTTTCTTCACAGTCCAACTCTCACATCCATACATGACCACTGGAAAAACCACAGCCTTGACTAGATGGACCTTTGTTGGCAAAGTAATGTCTCTGCTTTTCAATATGCCATCTAGTTTGGTCATAACTTTCCTTCCAAGGAGTAAGCATCTTTTAATTTCACGGCTGCAATCACCATCTTCAGTGATTTTGGAGCTCCCAAAAATGAAGTCTGACACTGTTTCCACTGTTTCCCCATCTATTTCCCATGAAGCGATGGGACCAGATGCCATGATCTTCGTTTTCTGAATGTTGAGCTTTAAGCCAACTTTTTCACTCTCCTCTTTCACTTTCATCAAGAGGCTTTTTAGTTCCTCTTCACTTTCTGCCATAACGGTGGTGTCATCTGCATATCTTGATATCCTGGCAATCTTGATTCCAGCTTGTGCTTCTTCCAGCCCAGCGTTTCTCATGATGTACTCTGCATATAAGTTAAATAAGCAGAGTGACAATATACAGCCTTGATGTACTCCTTTTTAATGATAAATAAATCTGTCCTTTAAGAAGATATAACCATTCTAAACTTTAATGACCCTAACAACAGACTGTCAAAATACATGAAGCAAAACCTAAAAGAACTGAAGGAAGAAACAAACAGGTTCATTTCTGGAAGTGTTGGCTGGCAAAGCTGCCAAACATTTCTGGAAATGTTAACAAAATAGCTGCCATTTGGGAGGGGAACTGTATCTGGGGATGGAAATAGGATGGAGGCTTGTCTTCTATTTTATTGCATTTTTTTACCTTTTCAATTTTGTACATGTGCTTCTATTGTGTCTTCAAAAATGAATACATTTTAAAAAAGGAAAAAGCCTTTGGAATTAAGCCTGGATACAAATACCAGTTCCTCCACATGGCAGGTCCCTCGGTTTTCTCATCTGTGCAAGGTGAACCACAGGGCACACAATTCCTTGCAGTTCCACAGTTGCTGTGGGGACTGACTGAGACATGTGAATACACTGCCACATACCTGATAAGACCTTCATGGACAGTATCTTAGGTATAATTCATTGAAAACTTGTCTGTGATTGTTCAGTTGCAAAAGTCTGGGTAAGACTCTAATACTAATTCTGCAGTGCCCCAGGTTCTTGATTTTCTATGGCATATAGTGATTCCTTGCCTTTCTGCCACTCAGGCTTGATGGTTCATATTCTTGGTGCTCAGGGATATATTCCCATTGTCACTGATGGGAATGGGAATATATCTTTATATATATAAAGATATATATTATATCTTTTAATATAATTCATGGGGTTCTCATGGCAAGAATCTGGAGTGGTTTGCCATTCCCTCCTCCAACAAGGCCACATTTTGTCAGAACTCTCCACTTCATCCCAATTTCCAAAGAGGGCAGTACTAAAGAATGTTCAAACTACTGGACCCTTGCACTCGCTTCCCATGCTAGTAAGTTTATGCTCAAAATCCTTCAAGCTAGGCTTCAGCAGTGCTTGAATTGAGAACTTCCAGGTGTACAAGGTGTGCTTAGAACAGGCAGAGGAACTAGAGATCAAATTGCCAACATTTGCTAGATCATAGAGAAAGCAAGGGAATTCCAGAAAAACACCTACTTCTGTTTCATTGACTATGCTAAAGCTTTTGACTGCATGAATAGTAACAAACTGTGGAAAGCTCTTAGAGATGGGAATAGCAGACCATCTTACCTGTCTCCTGAGAAACCTGTAAATGGGTTAAACCTTACATAGAACAACTGCCTGGTTCAAAATTCAGAAGGGAGTACTACAAGGCTGTATATTGTCATCCTGTTTATTTAACTTACATGCAGATCACATCATGTGAGATGCCAGACTGGGTGAGTTACAAGCTGGAATCAAGACTGTCAGGAGAAATATCAATCATACAGATGATACCACTCTAATGGCAGAAAGTGAAGAGGAACTAAAAAACCTCTTGATGAAGGTGAAATAAGAGAGTGAAAAAGCCAGCTTAAAACCCAATATTAAAAAAAAAATGTGAAGATGTCATTCAGCCCCATCACTTTATGGCAAGCAGAAGGGGAAAGGGTAGAAGCAGTGACAGACTTCCATTTCTTGTGCTCAAAAATCACTGCAGATGATGACTGCAGCCATGGAATTAGAAGACACTCGCTCCTTGGAAGAAAAGGTGTGACAAACATAGACAGTGGATTAAAAACAGAGACATCACTTTGCCAACAAAGTCTATATAGTCAAGGCTATGGTCTTTCCAGTAGTCATAAGTGGAAGTGACAGTTAGACCATAAAGAAGACTGAGGGCCCAAGAATTGATGCTTTTGAACTGCAGTGCTGGAGAAGACTCTTGAGAGTCCCTTGGACTGCAAGATCAAACCAGTCAATCCTAAAGGAAATCAACCCTGAATACTCATTGGAAAGACTGATGCTGAATCTCAAGCTCCAGTACTTTGTCATCTGATGCAAAGAGCCAACTGATTGGAAAAAACCCTGCTGCTGGGAAAGATTGAAGGCAAGAGGAGAAAGGATGAGATGACTGGATGGCATTACCAATTCAATGAACATGAACTTGGGCAAATTCTGAGAGATAGTGAGGGACAGTGAGGTCTGGCGCACTGCAGTCCATGGGGTTACAAAGAGTCAGACAGGACTTGGGGACTGAACAATAACACCACCACTGATATCACTGTATTAGGTATCTAGAACATAAATCATTTTGAGTCATCTTAATTCTTGAGGGGCTTCATTAGTTCAGTTCACTGGAGCTCCTGTGGCCTCTGGCATCTGCCTGGCACTGGTATTCACCTTGGTGGTATTCATTTTGGTTCTTTTCCTTGGTTCTCTTTACCCAAGCTTCACAGGGAAAAGTTTAGAAAAAAGCTGAGTAGCAGCAAAGAGTGTAAGCAGTATAGAAAGGGCAAAACATTTGGACAAATTTTCCTCTGGGCTCATGAATTTTTTTCTAACATCAGTTCCAAAAGAATTTGACTATGTGTTTAGATGTGATATTGTGGTACAATTAATGGATGCATGATGACTTTTTAGTCTCCTCACTTTATACTTTATGAGAAATATGACAGTTAATGAGAGTTAAAACCATTAGGTATAATACTCATAGCCACTGTTAAAAGGCAGGTGCAGAATCTGACCAGGAGAAGGAATGATGTCATTTTGATTAAACTTTTGAAGCTTTTTGACATTTTGATGCTAAGAATTTCTAAAAGGTTAAAGGATCAAAAATTAATTCTAAATAAAGGTTGGTTCATGCATTTTAAGGCAAGTCAGCTTTATAGCACATGTTCTGTGACCATGTGAGGCTGTGCATGCTGTGCAGTGAGATGGTTTCAAAGGAAAAACCTTTGTGTTTGGTGAATGTAGAAGCACTTCTAACTTGTTCTCTCCTCATATTCTCACCTACCCCCTGTGGTTTCCTATTGCCTTTGGATTCTCCAAAGATGACATTATTCAGGTTTGTCTTTCTATGTGGTACTTTTTTTTCTTTCTCCCACATATCTAAAAGGGACAGATTTCCAATTAAAAAAATCAGAAGGGAGTTAAACTTTTCATGAAGATTATAATAAGAGGGACTAGATATACCTTCTGGCCTGAAACCAAAAAAAAGTGCCAAATGTATGGAACAAAGGTTTCCAAAGCATTGGACACTAGGCAAAGATGCACAATGATCCCTGAGAGTGGGTGGCCAATGAACATAGTGATCCATGGAACTGCCATGGAACTGCCTCATGTTAGGGCCTTGGGAGGGTCTCCAGGCTTCAGTGAAGGGCGGAGGGCCCAGAGAACTTCCTGGATTGAGGGGACAATGCTGACAGTCCAGGAGAAGAAGGTGTCTAGAGTTTGCTGACAGAACATCAGACATGTCTGTACTGAGAAAGAACAGTGAAGAGCTTTAGGGGAGTTCTGATCAGTCCAAGGGCAGAGAATTCCCAGCAAGATGGTAGGTCCTGGAGCAAGGGCTGCATGGCACTGGAGCAAATTTGAGGGGATACCCCACTTTCAAGGGCAAAGGAGAAGCCTCAGCAAGATGGTAAGAGCAAAATTGTGTTTAGAATCAACCCCATATCTAACGGAGATGCTCAGAGGGCTCAAACAAGCCTTGTGCACACCAGGACTCAGAGACCCCACAGAGACTGAGACAGAACTGTGTTTGAGTGTCTCCTGAATTAGGTATGGGTCACCAGTGGCCTGCCACAAGGGCAGGGGCTCTGGGTGCAGCAGACTTGGGTATGGCATAAGCCCTTTTGGAGTAGGTCACCATTAATGCCACCATAGGGCCACCAGAACTTACACAGGACTGGGGAAACAGACTCTTGGAGGGCACAAACAGAAGCTTGTATGCAAGAGGACCCAGGAGAAAGGAGCAGCGACCCCACAAGAGACTGACCCAGATTTGCCCGTGAGTGTCCAGGAGTCTTCAGCAGAGGCATGGGTTGGCAGTGGCCTGCTGTATGGTTGGGGGCACTGAGTGTAGCAGTGCATGCATGAGACCTTTTAAAGGAGGTCGCCATTATCTTCATTACCTCCACCATAGTTTGGCCCCAGGAAAATACCCAGAAGGGAACACAGCCCCACCTATCAGCAGAAAATTGGATTAAAGATTTACTGAGCATGGCCCCACCAATCAAAACAAAACCCAGTTTTCCCCTCAGTCAGTTTCTCCCATTAGGAAGCTTCCATAAGCCTCTTATCCTTCTCCTCAGAGGGCAGACAGAATGAAAACCACAGTCACAGAAAACTAACCAATCTGATCACATGTACCACAGCCCTGTCTAACTCAATGAAACTATGAGCCATGCAATGTAGGGCCACCCAAGACAGACCGATCATGGTGAAGAGTTCTGACAAAGCATGGTCCACTGGAGAAAGGAATGGCAAACCACTTCAGTAATCTTGCCTTGAGAACCCCATGAACAGTATGAAAAGGCAAAAAGATAGGACACTGAAAGATGAACTCCCCAGGTTGGTAGGTGCCCAATATGCTACTGGAGATCAGTGAAGGACTAACTCCAGAAAGAATGAACAAATGGAGCCAAGGCAAAAACAACACCCAGTTGTGGATGTGACTGGTGATGGAAGTAAAGTCTGATGCTGTAAAGTGCAATATTGCATAGGAACTTGGAATGTTAGGTCCATGAATCAAGTCAAATTAGAAGTGGTCAAACGGGAGATGATAAGAGTGAACGTCGACATTTTAGGAATCAGCAAACTAAAATGGACTGGAATGGGTGAATTTAACTCAGATGACCATTATACCTACTACTCTGGGCAAGAATCCCTTAGAAGAAATGGAGTAGCCATCATAGGCAACAAAAGACTCTGAAACGCAGTACCTGGATGGAATCTCAAAAACAACAGGGTGATCTCTGTTCTTTTCCAAGGCAAACTGTTCAATATCACGGTAATCCAAGTCTATGCCCTGACCAGTAATGCTGAAGAAGCTGAAGTTGAACCATTCTATGAAGACGTACTGTGATATTGAACAGCCGCTGTTCCTTGGACGTGAGGTTGCTCCTCTCAGCCACTGCCCCTGATCTTGGACGCTGGGTAGCTCCTCTCGGCCACGCTTCTGTGCAGTCCGTTGAAGCCGGCATGCTTCTGCCCGGTCCTTCGCATTCAGACTGCAAAAGCAGGAAGTCAAGAAACACATGGAGTAACAGGAAAATTTAGCCTTGGAGTACAGAGTGAAGCAAGGCAACGGCTAATAGGGTTTTGCCAAGAGAATGCACCGGTCATAGCAAACACCCTCTTCCAACAACACAAGAGAAGACTCTACACATGGACATCACAAGATGGTCAACACCGAAATCAGATTGATTATGTTCTTTGCAGCCAAAGATGGAGAAGCTCTATACAGTCAGCAAAACAAGACCGGGAGCTAACTGTGGCTCAAATCATGAACTCCTTGTTGCCAAATTCAGACTTAAATTGAAGAAAGTAGGGAAAACCACTAGACCACTCAGGTATGACCTAAATCAAATCCCTTATGATTATACAGTGGAAGTGAGAAATAGATTTAAGGGCCTAGATCTGATAGATAGAGTGCCTGATGAACTATGGAATGAGGTTCGTGACATTGTACAGGAGACAGGGATCAAGACCATTCCCATGGAAAAGAAATGCAAAGAAGCAAAATGGCTGTCTGAGGAGGCCTTACAAATAGCTGTGAAAAGAAGAGAAGTGAAAAGCAAAGGAGAAAAAGAAAGACATAAACATCTGAATGCAGAGTTCCAAAGAATAGCAAGGAGAGATAAGAAAGCCTTCCTCAGAGATCAATGCAAAGAAATAGAGGAAAACAACAGAATGGGAAACACTAGAGATCTCTTCAAGAAAATTAGAGATACCAAGGGAACATTTCATGCAAAGATGGGCTCAATAAAGGATAGAAATGATATGGACCTAAAAGAAGCAGAAGATATTAAGAAGAGATGGCAAGAATACACAGAAGAAGTGTACCAAAAAGATCTTCACGACCCAGATAATCATGATGGTGTGATACCTTACCTAGAGCCAGACATCCTGGAATGTGAAGTCAAGTGGGCCTTAGAAAGCATCACTACGAATAAAGCTAGTGGACGTGATGGAATTCCAGTTGAGCTATTTCAAATCCTGAAAGATGATGCTGTGAAAATGCTGCACTCAATATGCCAGCAAATTTGGAAAACTCAGCAGTGGCCACAGGACTGGAAAAGGTCAGTTTTCATTCCAATCCTAAAGAAAGAAAGAAAGAAAGAAAGAAAGAAAGAAAGAAAGAAGTTGCTCAGTCATGTCTGACCCTTTGCGACCCCGTAGACTGTAGCCCACGAGGCTCCTCCGTCCATGGGATTCTCCAGGCAAGAATACTGGAGTGGGTTGCCATTTCCTTCTCTAGGGGATCTTCCTGACCCAGGGATGGAACCCAGGTCTCCCGCATTGCAGGCAGACACTTTAACCTCTGAGCCACCAGGGAAGCCCAATCCCAAAGAAAGGCAATGCCAAAGAATGCTCAAACTACCGCACAATTGCACTCATCTCACATGCTAGTAAAGTAATGCTCAAAATTCTCCAAGCCAGACTTCAGCAATATGTGAACTGTGAACTTCCAGATGTTCAAGCTGGTTTTAGAAAAGGCAGAGGAACCAGAGATCAAATTGCCAACATCCAATGGATCATCGAAAAAGCAAGAGAGTTCCAGAAAAACATATATTTCTGCTTTATTGACTATGTCAAAGCCTTTGACTGTGTGGATCACAATAAACTATGGAAAATTCTGAAAGATATGGGAATACCAGAGCACCTGACCTGCCTCTTGAGCAAACTATATGCAGGTCAGGAAGCAACAGTTAGAACTGGACACAGAACAACAGACTGGTTCCAAATAGATAAAGGAGTACGTAAAGGCTGTATATTGTCACCCTGCTTATTTAACTTCTATGCAGAGTACCTCATGAGAAACGCTGGGCTGCAAGAAGCACAAAGTGGAATTAAGATGTTGGGAGAAATATCAATAACCTCAGATATGCAGATGACACCACCCTTATGGCAGAAATGAAGAAGAACTAAAAAGCCTCTTGATGAAAGTGAAAGAGGGGACTGAAAAAGTTGGCTTAAATCTCAGAAAACTAAGAAAACGAAGATCATGGCATCTGGTCCCATCACTTCATGGGAAATAGATGGGGAAACAGTGGAAACAGTGTCAGACTTTATTTTTTTGGGCTCCAAAATCACTGCAGATGGTGATTGCAGCCATGAAATTAAAAGACATTTACTCCTTGCAAGGAAAGTTATGATCAACCTAGATAGCATATTAAAAATCAGAGACATTACTTTGCCAACAAAGGTCCATCTAATCAAGGCTATGGTTTTTCCAGTGGGTATGTATGGATGTGAGAGTTGGACTGTGAAGAAAGCTGAGCACCGAAGGATTGATGCTTTTGAACTGTGGTGTTGGAGAAGACTCTTGAGATTCCCTTGGACTGCAAGGAGATCCAACCAGTCCATTCTAAAGATCAGTCCTGGGTGTTCATTGGAAGGACTGATGCTAAAGCTGAAGCTCCAATACTTTGGCTACCTGGTGTGAAGCGGTGACTCATTGGAAAAGACCCTGATGCTAGGAGGGATTGGAGGTAGAAAGAGAAGGGGATGACAGAGAATGAGATGGCTGGATGGCATCACTGACTTGATGGACATGAGTTTGAGTAAACTCCGTGAGTTGGTGATGGACAGGGAGGCCTGGCGTGCTGCAATTCATGGGGTCGCAAAGAGTCGGACACGACTGAGTGACTGAACTGAACTGAACTGAACCGATGAAGGGCTACAAGACCTTCTAGAACTAACACCCAAAAAAGATGTCTTTTTCATTATAGGGGACTGGAATGCAAAAGTAGGAAGTCAAGAAACACCTGGAGTAACAGGAAAATTTGGCCTTGGAGTACAGAGTGAAGCAGGGCAAAGGCTAATAGAGTTCTGCCAAGATAATGCACTGGTCATAGCAAACACCCTCTTCTAACAATGCAAGAGAAGACTCTACATATGGACATCACCGGATGGTCAACACTGAAACCAGATTGATTATATTCTTCACAGCCAAAGATGGAGAAGGTCTACACAGTCAGCAAAAACAGACTGGGAGCTGACTGTGGCTCAGATCATGAACTCTTTATTGCCAAATTCAGACTTAAATTGAAGAAAGTAGGGAAAATCACTAGACCACTCTGGTATGACCTAAATCAAATCCCTTATGATTACACAGTGGAAATGATGAATAGATTTAAGGGATTATATCTGATAGACAGAGTGCCAGAAGATCTATGGACGGAAGATTGTGATATTGTACAGGAGGCAGGGATCAAAACCATCCCCAAGAAAAAGAAATGCAAAAAGTCAAATGGTTGTCTGAGGAGGCCTTACAAATATCTGAGAAAAGAGAAATGAAAGGCAAAGGAGAAAGGGAAAGATATATCCATTTGAATGCAGAGTTCCAAAAAATAGCAAGAAGAGATAAGAAAGCTTTCTTCAGTGATCAATGCAAAGAAATAGAGGAAAACAATAGAATGGGAAAGACTAGAGATCTCTTTAAGAAAATTAGAGATACCTAGGGAACATTTCATGCAACAATGGACACAATAAAGGATAGAAAAAGTATGGACCTAACAGAAGCAGAAGATATTAAGAAGAGGTGGCAAGAATACACAGGAGATCTATACCCAAAATTCTCCATGACCCAGGTAATTACGATGCTGTGATCACCCACCTAGAGCCAGACATCCTGGAATGTGCAGTCAAGTAAGCCTTAGGAAGCATCAGTATGAACAAAGCTAGTGGAGGTGATGGAACTCCAGTGGAGCTATTTCAAGTCCTAAAAGATGATGCTGTGAAAGTGCTGCACTCAATATGCCAGCAAATTTGGAAAACTCAGCAGTAGCCACAGGACTGGAAAACGTCAGTTTTCACTCCATTTCCAAAGAAAGGTAATGCCAAGAAAAGCTCAAACTACTGTACAGTTGCCCTCATCTCAGAAGCTAGCAAAGAAATACTCAAAATTCTGTAAGCCAGTCTTCAACACTACAGGAACAGTGAACTTCCAGATGCTCAAGCTGAATTTAGAAAAGGCAAAGGAACCAGAGATGAAATTGCCAACATATGCTGGATCATTCAAAAAGCAAGAGAATTCCAGAAAAATCATCTATTTCTGCTTTACTGACTATGCCAATGCCTTTGACTATGTGGATCACAATAAACTGTGGAAAATTCTTAAAGAGATAGGAATATCACACCACCTGACCTGCCTCCTGAGAAATCTGTATGCAAGCCAGGAAGCAACAGTTAGAACTGGACATGAATGGCAGACTGGTTCCAAATAGAAAAGGAGTATGTCAAGGCTGTATATTGTCACCCTGCTTATTTAACTTATTTGCAGAGTACATTATGAGAAATGCTGGACTGGAAGAAGCACAAGCTGGAATCAAGATTGCTGGGAGAAATATCAATAACCTCAGATATGCAGATGACACCACCCTTATGGCAGAAAGCAAAGAACTAAAGAGCCTCTTGATGAAAATGAAATAGGAGAGTGAAAATTTTGGCTTAACACTCAACATTCAGAAAACAAAGATCATGGTATCTGGTCCCATCACTTCATGGGAAATAGATGGAGGAAACAATGGAAATTGTAACAGACTTTATTTTTTCAGCCCCAAAATCACTGCAGATGGTGACTGCAACCATGAGATGAAAAGATACTTGCTCCTTGAAAGAAAAGTTATGGCTAAACTAGACAGCATTTTAAAAAGAGAGACATTACTTAGCCAGCCAAGGGCTATCTAGTCAAATCTATGGTTTTTCCGATAGTCATGTATGGTTGTGAGAGCTGGACTATAGAGAAAGCTGAGTGCTGAAGAATTGATGCCTTCGAACTGTGGTGTAGGAGGAGACTCTTGAGAGTCCCTTGTAGAGCAAGCAGATCCAACCAGTCCATCCTATAGGAAATCAGTCCTGAATATTCATTGAAAGAACTGATGCTGAAACTGGAACTCCAATCCTTTGGCCACCTGATGAGAATAACTGACTCATTTGAAAAGACCCTGTTGCTGGGAAAGATCAAAGCTGGGGGGAGAAGGGGATGACAAAGGATGAGATGGTTGGATGGCATCACCAACTCAATGGGCATGAGTTTGAGAAAACTCCAGGAGTTGGTGATGGACAGGGAGGCTTGGCATGTTGCAGTCCATGGGGTCACAAAGAGTCAGACACGACTGAGCAACTGAACTGAACTGAACTGATCCCATTTTCCCAATACTATATATTGAACAGACTATGTTTTCTCCTTTGTATATTTTTGACTCTTTTGTTGAAAATTAATTGTCCATACATATGTGGATTTATTTATCAGTTTTCTTTTCTATTCCACTGATTTATATGTCTATTTTTATGACAAAATTATTGTACTGTTTTAATTAATGTACATTTTGTAATAGAGATTAAAATTAAGGTGGTAATGTCTTATGTTACGCTCTTTCTCAAGATTGTTTTGGTTGTTCAGGATCTTTTGTGGTTCCATACAAATTTTACGATTGTTCTATTTCTGTGAAAAATGCTATTGGAATTTTGATAGGGATCTCATGGAATCTGTACATTGCTTTGGGTAGTATGAAAATTTTGAAAGTATTATTTTTCCAATCCATGAACATGGAATATCTTTCCATTTATTTGTATGTTCATTTCATCAATGTCCTATGGTTTTCGGTGTATCGGCTTTTCACCTCCTTGGTTAAAAGTTATTCCTAGGTATATTATTGTCTTCAATGAATTTTTTTTTAATTTATTATTTTTTTAATTTAAATTTATTTATTTTAATTGGATTCTTTACTTAATTTCTCTTTCTGATTGTTATTAGTATACTACAGACTTTTGAGTACTGATTTTGTATCTTGCAAATTTAATGAATTCATTTATTAATTCTAACAACTTTGTAATGCAGTCTTCAGGGCTTTCCATATGTAATACCATGTCATTGGAAATAGTAATAATTTAACTTTTTTTTCTAAACTAGACTATCTAAAAAATCTTTAAAGCAAGGCTTGAAATAATCATATTGATTGCAAGTAACTTTACTGGATCCTAGAAAAAAAGCCCAGAATATTTGTAGTAATAAAAATACATCCAGTATTCAACAAGGTAAAACTCACAATCCGCCTTCCAATAGAAATTCACAATATGTGCAAAGAATCAGGAAATTATGATCTGTCATGTAGAAAATGTTAATCAGTTGAAACTGACCAAGACTGACATAGACAATAAAACAAGCAGAGGAGCATATCAATTACTATGGTTGTATTTCGTTGTTCATAAAGCAAAGTGAATGAATACAGGGAAAATATAGAATCCGAATTCAATTTCTAGATGTGAAAACCACAAGGTGTGAAATGAAAAGAAAAAATAAAAAATCCAATATCTTATAACTAGTGAAAATATCTTTCAAAATAAAAGTGAGAAAGTTTTAAAGACAAATAGGCTGAAGAAACTGACCATAGCAGATCTATTGACACTATAGGAAATGCTAAAGAAAATCCTTCAGGCCAAGGGAGATGGATGCCAGGTGGAAATAGGGATTTACACAAGAAACAGGAATATTGACAGTGGTAACTACATGGGGAAGAATATGATTTTTTTTCTTCTTTTACAAATCTCTCCAAATACCAGCTGACTGTTTAAACAAAAGTGATAACAATGTAGTGTGGAGTTTATAGCACCTGAAAATATAAGATGATCACAATAATAGTACAAAAATGTGAATGGGAGAAATGGCAGCACACTATTGTCAGGTTTTCACATTATAGTTAAGTGGTATAACCTGAAAGTAGACTGTGATACAGAGAGGCTTTGTATTATAAACCCTTCAGACACCATTAAAACAGTCAAAGAATGAGCTCTCACAAGCCAACAGAAAAGATGCATGAAATCATCTAGAGTATCCAATCTATTTAAAAAGATGGAATAAGTAAAACAGAACAAAGATGACACAAAACAATAGTAAAATAGATTGAAATTGAATCCTATTAGTTGTTGTTGTTTACTTGTTAAGTCATGTCCAACTCTTTGGCATCGCATGGACTGTAGCCTGCCAGGCTCCTCTGTCCATAGGATTTCTCAGGAAAGAATACTGGAGTGAATAGCCATTTCCTTATCGACAGGACCTTCCTAACTCAAGGATATAACCAGCATTCCCTGCATCTCCTGCATTGGCAGGCAATCCTACTTCCGTGGCCAGAGGTGCCTGGTGGGCTACAGCTCATTGGGTCACAAAGATTTGGACATGACTGAGTGACTTTCCTAGTAATAACTATTTAAGGTAGATCATGTTAACACTTCAATTAAATCAAAGATTATCAGATTGGTAACAAATCAAGACTAAATTCGATACTGCCTATATAAAGCACTTTAAATATAAGGACACAAAAAAGTTAAAAAGTGTGGGAAAATGTACCACATAAGCATAAATCAAAAAGAGAGCTGGATTGGGTATATTAATATCATAAAAAAATAATTTCAGAACAACAGATATGACCATGGGTAAAGAAGGTTATTTCACAATGATATAGTCAATCAATTAAGAGGACGTAATGACACTCAGTGATTTTGCATTTAATAACAGAGCTTTTAGTTTTGTTGATTTTTGCTAATGGATTAAAGATCCAAATGTAAGACCAGAAACTATAAAACTCTTAGAGGAAAACATAGGCAAAACACTCTCTGACATAAATCACAGCAAGATCCTCTATGACCCACCTTCCAGAGTAATGAAAATAAAAGCAAAAATAAACAAATGGGACCTAATCAAACTTAAAAGCTTATGCACAATGAAGGAAACTATAAGCAAGGTGAAAAGACAGCCTTAAGAATGGTAGAAAATAATAGCAAATGAAGCAACTGACAAATAATTAATCTCAAAAATATATAAACAGCTCATGTAGCTCAATACCAAAAAGAAAAAAAGATACAATCAAAAAATGGGCCAAAGAACTAAACATACGTTTCACCAAAGAAGACATACAGATAGCTAACAAACTCATGAAAAAAATGCTTAACCTAACTTATTGTCAGAGAAATGCAAATCAAAACCACAATGAGGTACCATCTCACATCAGTCAGAATGGCTGCTATCAAAAAGTCTACAAACAATAAATGCTGGAGAAGGTGTGGAGAAAAGGGAAGCTTCTTACACTGTTGGTGGGAATGCAAACTAGTACAGACACTATGGAGAACAGTGTGGAGATTCCTTATAAAACTGAAAATAGAACTGCCATAAGACCCAGCAATCCCACTGCTGGGCATACACACTAAGGAAACTAGAATTGAAAGAGACACGTGTACCCCAGTGTTCATTGTGGCACTGTTTACAATAGCTAGGACATGGAAGAAACCTAGATGTCCACTGGCAGATGATTGGATAAGAAAGTTGTGATGCATACAGACAATGGAATATTACTCAGCTATTAACAAGAATGCAACTGAATCAGTTCTAATGAGGTGGATGAAACTGGAGCCTATTATACAGAGTGGAGTAAGTCAGAAAGAAAAACACTAATACAGTATATTAACACATATATAGGGAATTTAGAAAGATGGTAACAATGATCCTATATGCGAGACAGTGAAAGAGACACAGATGTAAAGAACAGACTGTTGGACTCTGTGGGAGAAGGTGAGGGTGGGATGATTTGAAAGAACAGTATTGAAACATGTATATTACCATATGTGAAATAGATGACCAGTCCAAGTTTGATGCATGAAACAGGGCACTCAAAGCCAGTGCACTTTGACAACGCAGAGGGAAGGGGTGGGGAGGGAGGTCGGAGGAGGGTTCGGGATGGGGGACACATGTACACCCATGGCTCATTCATGTCAATATATGGCAAAAACCACCACAATATTGTAAAGTAATTCAGTTCAGTTCAGTTCAGTTCAGTTGCTCAGTTGTGTGTGACTCTTTGCGACCCCATGAATTGCAGCACGCCAGGCCTCCCTATCACCAACTCCTGGAGTTCACCCAAACTCATGTCCATCGAGTCAGTGATGCCATCCAGCCATCTCATCCTCTGTTGTCCCCTTCTCCTCCTGCCCCCAATCCCTCCCAGCATCAGGGTCTTTTCCAATGAGTCAACTCTTCGCATGAGGTGGCCAAAGTATTGGAGTTTCAGCCTCAGCATCAGTCCTTCCAATGAACACCCAGGACCGATCTCCTTTAGGATGGACTGGTTGGTAAAGTAATTAGCCTCCAATTAAAATAGATAAATTTAAAGAACCGTAACAGAGATTTAAAATATATGAGTTAAAAGTGATAGGTGCACTCTACAAAAACATTAATAAGACAAATAAGTTAGCAGGAAACAAGATAGAATTTTAAAAAACTATATTTTTATATATCAACAATGAACAATCTCAAATTGAAAAAAAAATACCACTTACAATAACATATTATTAATACCTAGGTATAAATCTGACAAAAGATGACCAAAATTTATTAATTGAAAATTTCAATGGTGAATGGAATTGTTTCCTTAATTTCTCTTTCTATTTTCTCATTATTAGTGTATAGGAATGCAAGGGATTTCTGTGTGTTGATTTTATATCCTGCAAATTTACTATATTCATTGATTAGTTCTAGTAATTTTCTGGTGAAGTCTTTAGAGTTTTCTGTGTAGAGGATCATGTCATCTGCAAACAGTGAGAGTTTTACTTCTTCTTTTCCAATTTGGATTCCTTTTATTTCTTTTTCTGCTCTGATTGCTGTGGCCAAAACTTCCAAAACTATGTTGAATAGTAATGGTGAAAGTGGGCACCCTTGTCTTGTTCCTGACTTTAGGGGAAATGCTTTCATTTTTCACCATTGAGGATAATGTTTGATGTGGGTTTGTCATATATAGCTTTTATTATGTTGAGGTATGTACCTTCTATTCCTGCTTTCTGGAGAGTTTTTATCATAAATGGATGTTGAATTTTGTCAAAGGCTTTCTCTGCATCTATTGAGATAATCCTATAGCTTTTATTTTTCAATTTGTTAATGTGGTATATTACATTGATTGATTTGTGGATACTGAAGAATCCTTGCATCCCTGGGATAAAGCCCACTTGGTCATGGTGTATGATCTTTTTAATGTGTTGTTGGATTCTGATTGCTAGAATTTTGTTAAGGATTTTTGCATCTATGTTCATCAGTGATATTGGCCTGTAGTTTTCTTTTTTTGTGGCATCTTTGTCAGGTTTTGGTATTAGGGTGATGGTGGCCTCATAGAATGAGTTTGGAAGTTTACCTTCCTCTGCAATTTTCTGGAAGAGTTTGAGTAGAATAGGTGTTAGCTCTTCTCTAAGTTTTTTGTAGAATTCAGCTATGAAGCCGTCTGGACCTGGGCTTTTATTTGCTGAAAGATTTCTGATTACAGTTTCAATTTCCATGCTTGTGATGGGTCTGTTAAGATTTTGCTCAACATCACTCATTATCAGAGAAATGCAAATCAAAACCACTATGAGGTACCATTTCACACCAGTAAGAATGGCTGCTATCCAAAAGTCTACAAGCAATACATGCTGGAGAGGGTGTGGAGAAAAGGGAACCCTCCTACACTGTTGGTGGGAATGCAAACTAGTACAGCCACTATAGAAAACTGTGGAGATTCCTTAAAAAACTGGAAATAGAACTACCTTATGACCCAGCAATCCCACTGCTGGGCATACACACTGAGGAAACCAGAAGAGAAAGAGACACGTGTACCCCAGTGTTCATTGCAGCACTGTTTATAATAGCCAGGACATGGAAGCAACCTAGATGTCCATCAGCAGATGAATGGATAAGAAAGCAGTGGTACATATACACAATGGAGTATTACTCAGCCATTAAAAAGAATACATTTGAATCAGTTCTAATGAGGTGGATGAAACTGGAGCCTATTATACAGAGTGAAATAAGCCAGAAAGAAGAACACCAATACAGTATACTAACACATATATATGGAATTTAGAAAGACGGTAACAATAACCTTGTATACGAGACAGCAAAAGAGACACTGATGTACAGAACAGTCTTTTGGACTCTGTGGGAAAGGGAGAGGGTGGGAAGATTTGGGAGAATGGCATTGAAACATGTATAATATCATATATGAAATGAGTCACCAGTCCAGGTTCGATGCACAATATTGGATGCTTGGGGCTGGTGCACTGGGACGACCCAGAGGGATGGTACAGGGAGGGAAGAGGGTGGAGGGTTCAGGATGGGGAATACGTGTATACCTGTGGCACATGCATGTTGATATATGGCAAACCAACACAATGGTATAAAGTTAAAAAAATTAAAAAAATAAATTAAAGAAAATTTAAAAAAAAGAAAATTGCAAAACCTAAATGAGAGAAATTCAAGACCCGACAGAATGAAGGAATATAATGTATCATGGATCCAAAAACTAGTATTGTCAAGATGGCAACTCTCCCATGTTGATCCGTAGATTCAGTTTAATCCCAAACAAAATACCGGAAAAGTGCTTTGTAGTTATTGTTGTAGAAATTGTAAAACTGCCTTTAAAGTTTATATGGAAAAGTAAAGGGTTCAGAATAGACCAAACAGCTTTGAAAAAGAGGAACAAAGTTGGACAACTAAAATTGCCAGATTTTAAAACTGTTTATAGAAAGTCCCTGTGGTGTTGGCCTGAAGATGGACAAATACAATAATGGGGTAGAATGGATAATTGTGAAATGCAGCCATACACATGCGGATGACACGTTTGACAAGGGTGCAAATGCTATTAACTTGAGAAGGATTCTGTTCACCAAAAGGTGATTGGGGGATTCTTCTGTAATCACTGCAGATGGTGATTGCAGCCATGAAATTAAAAAGACGCTTACTCCTTGGAAGGAAAGTTATGACCAACTTAGATAGCATATTCAAAAGCAGAGACATTACTTTGCCAACAAAGGTCCATCTAGTCAAGGCTATGGTTTTTCCTGTGGTCATGTATGGATGTGAGAGTTGGACTGTGAAGAAGGCTGAGCACCGGAAGAATTGATGCTTTTGAACTGTGGTGTTGGAGAAGACTCTTGAGAGTCCCTTGGACTGCAAGGAGATCCAACCAGTCCATTCTGAAGGAGATCAGCCCTGGGATTTCTTTGGAGGGAATGATGCTGAAGCTGAAACTCCAGTACTTTGGCCAACTCATGCGAAGAGTTGACTCACTGGAAAAGACTCTGATGCTGGGAGGGATTGGGGACAGGAGGAGAAGGGGACGACAGAGGATGAGATGGCTGGATGGCATCACTGACTCGATGGACGTGAGTCTGAGTGAACTCCGGGAGTTGGTGATGGACAGGGAGGCCTGGCGTGCTGCAATTCATGGGGTCGCAAAGAGTTGGACACGACTGAGCGACTGAACTGAACTGAACTGATGTTGAGAGGAGCACAGAGGTGAGGCAGGGCTGGGGGCATCAAGAGGCAGAGGTCAGGGATGGGTGATCACTCAAGTGAAAACATGTGCTACACACTGTGCATCAGGAAGTCCCTGAGGGCAGATCTGCAAGAGAGGAGGAAGTCTGTGCTGAACAGGTGAGAAGTAGCAAGCAGGACTGAATATTAACATAATATGGCCTCATTCTTAACCATGGGCATTTGAGACCTTGCAGTCAAGACTAGTGTCCATCGATAGATGAATGGATAAAGAAGACTCTGTATATAACATGAATATTACTCAGCCTTAAACAGAATGATATTGGGTTGTTTGTACAGATGTGGATGGAACTAATGCCTGTCATACAGAGTGAAGTAAGTCAGAAAGTGTAAAGCAAATATTGTATATTAATGCATGCATCTGGAATCTAGAAAAATGGTAAAAATGAACCTATTTTCCAGGGGAGGAATAGAGACACAGACACAGAGCATGGACTTGTGGACACAGTGGGGGAAGGAGAGGGTGGGGTGAGTTGAGAGTAGCATTGACATATATACACTATCATATGTAGAACATAGCTAGTGCGATGCTGTTGTGTAGCATAGGGAGGTCAGCTTGGTACCCTGTGATGGGCCGGCTGGGAGGGAGGCTCAAGGAGGGAATACATGCATCATATAGCTGATTCCCTTCATTGTACAGCAGAAACTAACCTAAAACTGTAAAGCAATTACACTCCAATAAAAAATTAAGTGAAATGTACTTGGCATGACAAAAGAAAAATCAAGAGAGAAAATAAATGAAAAAGGATCAGTATTAGCATAACTGTACTAGGCATTCATTTGTCTTTCTTACTTACTCTTTTATACACACACACGAACAAGATATATACACACGTATATACATATATATAAGCACACACATATATACATATATTCTCCCTGGTGGCTCAGACTGTAAAGAGTCTGTCTACAATGCAGGAAACCTGAGTTTGATCCCTGGGTCGGGAAGATCTGCTGGAGAAGGAAATGGCAATCACTCCAGTACTATTGCCTGGAAAATCCCATGGACAGAGGAGCCTGGTAGGCTACAGTCCATGGGGTCGCAAAGAGCTGGACACGACTGAGCGACTTCCCTTTCACTTTCACACACACACATATATACATATATTCTCACATTATAATGTTAACTGATTTTTTTTTTCAGGAGAAATAGAGTAGCATAAAAGACATTAAAGGTACTAGAAAGTCACATGAAAAATTATATTCATTTCTAAATTAGTTAGATTTTTGTCACATTTTATCATATTTTATCACATAATCTCCTTGAAGTAAAATTCTTTTTGCAAGTTTAATGCATGAATCTGACATTTCTTTAATAATTCACACTAGAAGAAGCCTTGCTAAATTTAGTGTAATGTCCAAATAGATATATTACTTTCAAATGTGCATAGGAATATTCAGCTCTTTAATTCCCTTTTCCCCATAGACTGTAGAAACAGTGCATGATGGTGGAAGAGACTGGTTTTCGATCTGGATTCCATGGAGCCTTAGGGTTTCCCCAAAATGTGTCTCAAGGGTATGGGGTCTGGGAGGGTCTGTGGAAGGCTAAAGATCCCCTCACACTTTTTCAATGATTCCAAGTAAGAATTCATTTGAAAAAACAATTGTTCTGTTATTGAAATAAATAAAGAGAACAAAAAAAGGAGTAAAAGACGCCTTTATAATAGCATGGGCACTAACAGGAACAAAGGCACTCTCTTTGTGTCCACTAGACCAGGCCAGGGGATGACCAGCTAGCTGGTACATGGTTGTTGGGTGAAGCTCTTTCTGAAAGAGATCAGCGCTTGAATCGCAGACTGACTGAAGCAAATTGCTTTCTGCAGTGTGCATGGGCTTCATCCAATCTTTTTAGGGTCTGGATAGAACAAAAAGAGAGGAAGGTTGAATTCTCCTGACTGCTAGAGCTGGGACATCCATCTTTGGGGCTGTTGGTGCTTCTATTTCTCAAGCCTTCAGACTTGGGCTGGGATTTACACTGTTGGCTCTTGGGTTTGGGGGCCTTCAGAAACCAGCAGCCTCCTGGGGTCTCTAGCTTGAAGAGGGCAGGTCCTTGTATTTCTCAGCCTCCATAACCTTGCACCAGTCTTATGATAAATCTCTCTACACACATATACAGTAAACCCCCTACATAAGACCTTCAAGATGCAAAGTTTCATAGATGGGAATGTGTGTTCACACGTCCAGTTATGTAAGTTAGTTCACATGTCTGGTGTATGTTGTTACATGAAGGGATCCTTTATAAGTGGTTGTGCTTTTGTGTGCTTTACTGTACAGTACTATACAGAGTATAGTAGTTCAGTTCAGTTCAGTTCAGTTGCTCAGTTGTGTCCGACTCTTTGCAACCCCATGAATTGCAGCACGCCAGGCCTCCCTGTTCATTACC
Organism: Bos javanicus; assembly: GCF_032452875.1. Taxonomy (NCBI): domain Eukaryota; kingdom Metazoa; phylum Chordata; class Mammalia; order Artiodactyla; family Bovidae; genus Bos; species Bos javanicus. The sequence goes on from NC_083876.1 coordinate 10,802,440, forward strand.
AACTCCTGGAGTTCACTCAAATTCATGTCCATCGAGCTGGTGATGCCATCCAGCCATCTCATCCTCTGTCATCCCCTTCTCCTCCTGCCCCCAATCTCTCCCAGCATCAGTCTTTTCCAATGAGTCAACTCTTTGAATGAGGTGGCCAAAGTACTGGAGTTTCAGCTTTAGCATCATTCCTTCCAAAGAAATCTCAGGGCTGATCTCCTTCAGAATGGACTGGTTGGATCTCCTTGCAGTCCAAGGGACTCTCAAGAAGTCTTCTCCAACACCACAGTTCAAAAGTGCTCAGCACAATTCTTCAGTGCTCAGCTTTCTTCACAGTCCAACTCTCACATCCATACATGACCACTGGAAGTACAGTATCTTTGTTTAAAGCCCAGGACCTTTGGAAGCAAGTGTAAAAGCAGCTGGGATGTAGCTGGTAGTGTTAAGAAGCACCGAGCAACAATAATGGAAACAAAAATAATTGAGAGAGTGGAGAGAGGTGAAAAAATAGTAGACACTGCTCTTTCTTAAAACATGAATCATTCAACCATTGGCAGGATTCTGAAGAACAAGGACAAGATCATGGAACATGTGAAGTCTACTGTGCCAATGATGTGGAGTATAGTATTGAAGAAGCACAGAAAAGTGATGGAGAAAGTGGGGAAACTTCTCAGTATGTGCATGAAGGATCAACATCAACATCAAGTCTAGCTCAGCTTAAATGCTGATTTAAGGGAAAACTATTAGTCTTTATCAAGACTTGATGAAGAAACATGGTGAAGAATCAGAGGGTGCATTTTTTAATGCTAGCCATGACTTAGCAACTGAACAACAACAAAAAATGGCTGACTTCATTAGTTTAAGGCTAGAGTCAACCCTCACAATATAAAAGTAAGTGGTGAGGCAGCGAGTGCAGATATGGTAGCTGTATGGGAATTTCCTGAAATGCTTCAAGAAATTATTGATAAAGGCACGTATTTACCCAGATAGATTTCTAATGTGGATGAGACAGGACTGCACTGACAAGCGATGCCAGATTGAAGTTGCATCAGTAAGGAAAAAATTTCATGCCAGGCTATAAAGTGGCAAAAGAAGTGAAAACTGCTGTTATATTTGACTCTTTGTGACATAATGGCCCATCAGGCTCTTCTGTCCTTGGAATTCTCTAGGCAAGGATACTGGAATGGGTAGCCATTTCCTCTTCCAGGGGATCTTCTTGACCCAGGGATTGAACCTGGGTCTCCCACATTACAGGAATATTCTTTATCATCTGAGCCACCAGGGAAGCCAATGAGGCATCAAAAGATAGGCTAACTTTGTAGTTTTATGTCAATGCTACTATGATATGAAGCTGAAGCCTCTCGTAGTTTATGATTCAGAGAACCCAAGAGCCCTTAAAACGTAGTCAATGGCTCTCTTCCTGTTGTGTGCAAGAGTAACCCCTAGAGTGGGGTTAGACAGTCCATTTGCAGGATTGGTTTTTCCCATTTTATCCTGGAGGTGGAGAAATATTGCTTGTAGAAGAACATCCCATCCAGTATTATTTTACTCTTTGACAATGCTCTGGGCAACCTCCCATCCATGGATGACTTTCATCCCATTGTCAAAACGGTGCATCTGCCACTGAATTCTATGTTGCTCATGCAACCTATAGACCAGAGAGTTATAACAACTTCCTAGAGATATTATTTATGTCACACTTTGTCAGGCAGTAAAGGTGAGTGATGAATCAGCAACAAACTTGTGACAATTTTGGAAGGACTGTAACATCTAAAAGTCCATCAAAAATATTGACTCTACTTGGTATGAGGTTACAGCCATCACCATGAATGGGGTTTGGAAGAACGTTTGCCTGCACTTTGTCCATGATTTTCATGGATTGGAGAAGATGAATGTGGAGTCCAAAGAGGTCTTCAGCAGCTTAGTGATGTTCAGCAAGAAGCTGGCTCTGGATCTGCAAGAGATGGCTTCATTGAGGTCCTTGCTGTATGACATGAGGAGCTTACCAGTGAAGACCTCATGGGATTGGAGGCCCAGAGAAAGGATGAGGAGGAACAAGACAAAGAAGTAATTGAAAAACCGGAGAGATTCACAATGCAGGAAATGGCAAGGGGATTGTCTTTATTTGAGGAGGCACTGTTAGTTTTGAGAACATGAACATAGAATGGTGCATGAAGGTTGCAGGAGCTGTTCAGAATGCAATCCAGGGCCACTCTGTCATCTATGACAAGAAAAAGAAAGAGCTACTACATAGACATCATTGGATTATTTTCTCAAGAGGGTGCATGTGTGCTCAGTAATGTCTGGCTCTTTGTGACCATGTGGACTGTTGTTCACCAGGCTCCTCTGTCCATTGGATTTTCCAGACAACAATACTGGAGTGGGTTGCCATTTCCTACTCCAGGGGGGTTTTCCTGACCCAGGGATCCAACCCCTGTCTCCTGTGTCTCCTGAATTGGCAGGCAGATTCTTCACGACTGAGCCCCCTGGGAAGCCCCATCAAGAAAGTACAGAGAATTGAATCTAGCAAAGAACCAGAACCTGTGCTATCAGCATCAGATGTAAGTAAAATTTCATCTTGCCCTCTGTCTCCTATTGCTGACAGCTCTTCAGCTTTCTCATCTCCCACCTTCTCTCCCTCCTCCAGTCAGTAGCTCCTCTTCTTGCCTGTTCACTCGATGCCAACACCTGGGTGCCAGCTGTTGTACTGCACTACTGCACTTTTCAAGGTCCCGTACTGTAAGATTTAAAATGTTGCCTTTGTTATTTGTTTTTTTTTTATGTATTATTTGTGTGAAAATTATTATAAGCCTATTACAGGACAATACTTAAAAGCAAAGAACTAAAGAGCCTCTTGATGAAAGTTAAAGAGGAGAGTGAAAATGTTGGCTTAAAACTCAACATTTAGAAAACTAAGGTCATGGCATCTAGTCCCATCACTTCATGGCAAATAGATGGGGAAACAGTGACAGACTTTATTTTTGGGGGGCTCCAAAATCACTGTAGATGTGGCTGCAGCCATGAAATTAAAAGATGCTTGCTCCTTGGAAAAAAAGTTATGACCAACCTAGACAGCATATTAAAAAGCCGAGACTACTTTGCCAACAAAGGTCCATCTAGTCAAGGCTATGGTTTTCCAGTGGTCATGTATGGATGTGAGAGTTGGACTATAAAGAAAGCTGAGCACCAAAGAATTGATGCTTTTGAACTGTGGTGTTGGAGAAGACTCTTGAGAGTCCCTTGAACTGCAAGGAGATCCAACCAGTCCATTCTAAAGGAAATCAGTCCTGGGTGTTCACTGGCAGAACTGATGCTGAAGCTGAAACTCCAATCCTTTGGCCACCTGATGCGAAGAACTGACTCATTTGAAAAGACCCTGATGCAGGGAAAGATTGAAGGCAGGAGGAGAAGGGGATGACAGAGGATGAGATGGTTGGATGGCATCACTGACTCAATGGACATGAATTTGAGTAAACTCTGGAAGTTGATGATGGACAGGAAGGCTTGGAATGCTGCAGTCCATGGAGTCACAGAGAGTTGGACATGACTGAGCAACAGAACTGAACAGAACTATATAGTCAGTTGTGTTAACTGGGTACCTAGGCAAACTTTGTTGAACTTATGAACAAATTGTGAACAACAAATTGTTGAACTTATGAACAAAGGTACTCTCAGAATGGAACTCATTTCATGTGTAGGGGAATTACTCTATAAGTATATATCCTATTGGTTCTGTTTCTCTGGTGAAACCTGACTAATACACTTGGAGTGTTATCTACTTAAGTAGTTAGAGAAAATCATTTACTTTTTGAATTTGGATGTGCAAAGTTTAAGAATATTGCCACTCATCTAGCAATTACTGAGTGAACTTAGAATAGGCCATGAGATGCTGCTGCTTTCAGCTTAAACAGAATTGATAATCTAAATTTCAGTATCCTAGTTATGTTCAATGACTACTGTTGTTTTGTTAGTTTTTAATTAATTTATTTTAATTGGAGTATAATTACTTTCCAATATTGTGATGGTTTTTGCCATACATCAACATGAATTGGCCACAGGTATACATGTGTCCCCCTCATCCTGAACCCCTCTCCCACCTCCCTCCCCACCCTATCCCTCTGGGTTGTCCCAGAGCACTCGCTTTGGGTGCTTTGCTTCATGCACTGAACTTGCACTGGCCATCTGTTTTACATATGGTAATGTACATGTTTCAATGCTATCCTCTCACACAATTTTTGTTTGTTTGTTTGTTTTAAATTTCTTTCTAATTGGAGGAAAATTGCTTTACAATGTTGTGTTGGTTTTTGCTGAATGACAACAAAAATCAGCTATAATTATACATACATCACCTTCTGAGCCTCCCTCATCTCCCTCCTCCCACCTCTCTAGGTTATCATAGAGGACCAAGCTGGGCTCCCTGTTTTATATAGCAACTTCTCACCAGCTATCTTACAAATGGTAGTGTCTAGATTTCAATGATACTTTCTCTATTCATTCCACTCCTTGCTTCCCTGCACTGTGTCCACAAGTCCATTTTCTATATCTGCATCTGCATTCCTCCTATCAAAATAGGTTCCTCAATACCATTTTCCTAGGTTATATGTATATATGCATTAATATATATATATATATATATTTTTTTTTTTCTCTTTCTGACTTACTTTACTCTGTATAACAGGCCCTAGGCTTATCCACCTTATCAGAAGTGACTCATTGTGTATATGTACCACATTTTCTTTATCCATTGATCTGCTGATGGACATCAAGGTTGCTTCCATTGCCTAAGCTGTTGTAAATAGTGCTGCTATGAACATTGGGGTATATGTGTCTTTTTTAATCATGGTTTTCTCAGGGTATATGCCCGGTAGTTTGATTGCTGGGTCATATGGTAGTTTTATTCCCAGTTTTTAAAGGAATCTTCATACTGTTCTCCATAGTGGCTGTGTCAGTTTTCATTTCTACCAACAGTGCAATAGAGTTCCCTTTCCTCCACATCCTCTCCAGCATTTGCTACTTGTTTGTAGATGATGGCCATTCTGACTCATGTGAGGTGATATTTCATTGCAATTTTGATTTGCATTTCTCTAATGATTAGTGATGTTGAACATCTTTTCATGTGTTTATTGGTTATCTGAATGTCTTCTTTGGAGAAATGTCTGTTTTAGTTTTCTGCTCATTTTTTGATTGGACAGATTGTTTTCCTGACATTGAGTTGCAGGAGTTCCTTATACACTTAGGGGATTAATCTTTTGTCAGTCGCTCCCATTCTGAGGGTTGTCTTTTAATGTCATTTATTATTTCCTTTTGCTGTGTAAAGGTTTTTAAGTTTAATTAGTTCCCATTTGTTTTTTATTTCCATTACTCTAGGAGGTGGGTCAAAGAGGATCTTGCTTTCATTTATGTCAAAAATGTGTATTGCCTATGTTTTCCTCTAAGAGCTTTACAGTTTCTGGCTTTGTATTTAAATATTTAATCCATTTTGGGTTTATTTTTGTTTATTATGTTAGGAAGTATTCTAGTTTCATTCTTTTACATGTAGCTGTCCAGTTGTTGCAGCACTACTTATTGAATAGGCTGTATTTTCTCCATTGTATGTTCTTACCTCCTTTGTCAAAAATAAGATGCGCGTAAGTGTGTGAGTTTATCTGTAGGATTTCTGTTTTGTTCCATTGGTCTATATTTCTGTTTTTGTACCAGTACCATACTGTCTTGATGACTGTAGCTTTGTAGTATAGTCTGAAGCCAGGAAGGTCTCTAATGACTGCTATTAAAACATTTTCTCTTTGTTAGAATGTTTATTTTAAAAATGATGCTAATATCATTACTTTGCTTATAGATACAATTTGCTGTTGCTGCTAAGTCACTTCAGTCGTGTCCGACTCTGTGCCACCCCATAGACGGCAGCCCATCAGGCTCCCCTGTCCCTGGGATTCTCCAGGCAAGAACACTGGAGTGGGCTGCCATTTCCTTCTCCAATGCACGAAAGTGAAAAGTGAAAGTGAATTTGCTCAGTCGTGTCCGACTCTTAACGACCCCATGTACTGCAGCCTACCAGGTTCCTCTGCCCATGAGATTTTCCAGGCAAGAGTACTGGAGTGGGGTGCCATTGCCTTACTATGCATTAAGGTATTCTTTCATTTAATTGAATCCTTCTAACAATCTTATGAGTTGGTGTTATCTCTATTTTACTAATGAAAGATAATGAAACTCAGAGTATTCAATGGCTTGTCAAATTGCACAGTTGTCCCAGATTTTTGGGCCCCAATTCTTGCCTTTCTACCCCATATGCAGCCTTGTTGTAGGATACCTTTGGACCCATGATGAGCCTATTTGTGGCACTGGTGTCTGCGTATCAGGATACTTTTGGGTTCTATTATTGAATGAATCCATGTCTTCCTGAGTCATAGTCAAGATAAGGACACAGTGAGTATCTGATTAAGATTTTCTTGAGCAGACTCAGCTACAAGCACTTTCCCCTTTTTCTTCATTAAAGGCAACATTTCATTAAATATAACATCCCAGTGGGGCAAGAAGCAGAACTAGAATTCACACTGTTATTAGACTCAGCTTTTCATCCATGCTATTCTGCCTCCCATAATATTATCATTCAGTCAATTTCAACCCTCCCTACAATGAATGCTTTAATTTCAAAATAATAATCCAATTATAAAAATTTAACCTAAAAGGATTTCTAAAACATTGAACTTCCTCCTTTTTCCCTTTCAGCCCTGAAATTACTTCAATGCTTCATCATTAATCCTAACGGAGATTTTATGTCTGAACTGTTTCAAAAATATTCAGTGTCTATAACAATCCACTCTCTAAATGAGTGGTTTTTAGATTAATGGGGTACACTTACATGTACATATAGAGTTACATAAAATATGTGCATCAATAAAATACATTTATACAGTTTATTAGGCTTTCCCATTCTTGGGTTATTTAATGGTTGCTAGATAAAATACATTAAATGATGACTGCAATTATTGACAATTTGAGACAACAGGAAACCTCACACCTCTATTTGAGTCGAAGTTATAATAGTCAGTCAATTACATTGTTTAATGATTGTTAGTTTAATTTTGCTTCTGAAGTGGAAAGTTGTTTTTTTTTTTTTTTTTCTGATTGTTAAACTGATATTACAGCTGGGCCTAAACTATCACAGATCCCCTGAGCCTAAACATTTAATATCTTAGGCTGGTTAAAATGTAGCCTGTCTGAGCCACAGACTGCCAGCCCAAGGCTTCGACTTAGATTTTTTCTTTTTTCCTCTTTTCTCTATAAGTTAAATAACACAGCAGGAGCTGTTAACATGCTTCTCATTGGTTATGGGGTCTCTGTTTTACAGCCAGAGAAAAGCTCTGCATACCACCAGGTGTGGGGCAAACGAGATTGCTCCATTGCTGTAATGAAACATTTTATAATTGGATTGCGTTTTTTGATACCCAAGACTGATTTTGAGGAATTAGAGTGCTTGTTTTTACCCTCAAAATTCAGAATTGCTTTGGTTCCTAGTGCTCCTATAAGGGCTTCCCTCCTAGTGTGGCGGTAAATAATCCACCTGCCAATGCAGGAGACATGAGTTGAATCCCTGAGTCAGGAAGAACCCCTGCAGAAGGAAATCGCAATCATCTCCAGTATCCTTGCCTGGGAAATCCCATGGACAGAGGAGCCTTGTGGGCTATAATCCATGGGGTCATAAAAAAGCTGGACATGACTTAGCAACTAAACAACAGCAAGTGCTTGGAGAATTCCTGTTCCTTTTTCATGTACAAAATAGTTGTACATTTACATTGTTATGATAGCTCTCCTTCAAAAACTCGTAGGCACATTGCACAGAGTAATTCTCTCCATGCCTCTGGGAAGTGGGAAGAAAGAAACCAGAAACCCCTCTCACCCTAACCCTGTCTCAGTCTCTGCGATCTAAATAGTACCTAAATAGGAAGGGTTATATTTCCAACTGTGTCATATTAATTTGTACCAAATTAATTTTATTGTATATTTGCATGAAAAGGACAGATTGAAAAGCAATATGTAGATTATTTACTAAAATTATTAAATACTTTGGGGGAGGCTGTCTAGCATAAGGATGAAAAAATCTGAGTTCTTTTCACAGACTGCCTGTGTTTGAATTCAGATATCAGGGCCAAACAACCTTAACAAATTAATTGCAGTGAATATATGAGATCTCTCTCTGTCTCTCTTTGTCTCTCTCTTTCTCTTCCCGCATCCCTCCTTTTCCCTGCCTTTGTAAGGGAAGTATTAGGAACACGGTAGGGAATGCTTTCCCCTGCATCCCAGTGGAGTTGGTGTAGCATCAGGCTACTTGGTTTCTAATTCACCTGTATCCAGCCCACTGCATGCATTTGACTTCATCTATAAAATAAGGGAATAAACTGAACAGGCTTTTCTCTACTCATTCTGAACCTGTGTTACCAGTTCAGCTGTACCCTTGTACAAATGCTGTGAATACTGCTTGCCTGCATTCCCATAGAATCCTCGTGGTACAAGACACCACTTGGATCCTGCAATGGGATTAGAGTTACAGAGGACTTCCCCTCTGCTAGATTCTTTGGTTTGGTCAGCTTATGATGACAACTGTCTGCTTACTGAAAGACATTGCATGGCGGGTCTTAAACATGGCTATAGCCTCTCATCCTCAGTAACTGCCTCTGATCAGCAATCAAGAAAGTAGGTCAATGAGAGCTACACAGCATCATATGTCAAAGATCACAAATGCCTACTCTGACAAAATACATATATAGTGTGGTTGTATACACAGAACACAGAATGTGTTCTGTAGGAGTCTGTGCAGTGGAAAGAAGTGGGTGTAAGAGCATCAAGACAGAGTTTCTACTTAGGCACTGATTCTTGTGTTGATTTTGTTAAATTCATATCACTGCTTTGAGCCTCAGAAAAACCATTTAAAAAACTGGCTCCCATTAGAGCAGTGACAGCCTGGCTGCTCATCTCAGGCATCCAACCATGGACTGTTACCCTGTCTGCACAGCAGAATCAGTTGCATAGGCTCTAAGATATACCAACACCTGGACCTGCCCCCGGAGACTGGTTGAATTGGACTGGGGCTAGGGCCAGTCACTGATGGGCCTGAAAAGCTCCCCAAGTGATTCCTATAGGCAGCAGGTGTGCAAATTACTGCTTTCATTGCTCAGGGGAATCTTCTCCCACTGGGTCGTCATTCGGCGTTGCAGCATTGCTGCAGTCGGTTCTCGTAATTTGGTGTCGGTATCATTTTTTTTTTTTTTTTCTGTTAAAATGTTGGAATATTACCCCTGAACATAATTGCCATTATTGTTTGGTAAGACAATTTATATTTTCTTTTAACATTAAAGAAGAATAATATAAACGAGCCTATGTCAAATTTGGGTGGGAGAAATTGAGACAGATGAAATTACTCTGGAGGGAAAAGCGAAAAGATACTGAGTTTTCTGATGAGATTCATATGGCTGGTTGGTGGCTTAGTTTGGAAAGTGAAGAGTTGAGGGAGGGTTCTTTGGAGGAGACATAGGGTCCAGCAGGTGGCAGTGGGCAAGAGCCTACAAAATTAAGGACCAATGAAGGACAAGGAACAGTACTGCCACTGCAAGGACAATGGATGTTAAGGGATCAGGATCGGGGCTAGGGGAAGTAGAGGGTAAAAGGTGCTGATGGTTAAGTGTTGGATTAAAAGTAGGAGTTAGAATAAAAGAAGATAGACAAATGTCTCCCAATAGGTAGCTTCTCCCATAAATATAAGAAGGGCGCTGGAAAATATATGGTTGTCTGGGATGAGTTTAAATTTTGTTTGGTAATGGATCAGTCAGTTCAGTCACTCAGTCGTGTCCAACTCTTTGTGACCCCATAGACTGCAGCACACCAAGCTTCCCTGTCCATCACCAACTCCTGGAGCTTGCTCAAACTTAGGTCCATCGAGTCAGGGATATCATCCATTCATCTCATCCTCTGTCGTCCCCTTCTCCTCCTGCCTTCAATATTTCCAAGCATCAGGGTCTTTTCGAATGACTCAGTTCTTTGCATCAGATGACCAAAATATTGGAGTTTCAGCTTCAGCATGGTCCTTCCAATGAACATTCAGGACTGACTTTCTTTAGGATTGACTGGTTTGATCTCCTTGCTGTCCAAGAGACTCTCAAGAGTCTTCTCCAACACCACAGTTCAAAAGCATCAGTTCTTCAGCACTCAGCTTTCTTTATAGTCCAACTCTCACATCCATACACGACTACTGGAAAAACCATAGCTTTGACTAGATGGACCTTTGTTAGCAAAGTAATGTCTCTGCTTTTTAGTATGCTGTCTATGTTGGTCATAGCTTTTCTTCCAAGGAGCAAGTGTCTTTTAATTTAATGGTTGCAGTCACAATCTGCAGTGATTTTGGAGCCCCCCAAAATAGTCTGTCACTGTTTTCATTGTTTCCCCATCTATTTGCCATGAAGTGATGGGATCAGATGCCATGGTCTTTGTTTTTCAAATGTTGAGTTTTCAGCCAGCTTTTTCACTTTCCTCTTTCACCTTCATCAAGAGGCTCTTTAGGTCTCTTTACTTTCTGTCATAAGGGTGGTGTTATCATTGTACAATGTGAGTGTAGGCAAATCATATTCCTTGTAAACCTGGAAACAACCTGACTCTTTAAACAGGTAAATTTGGGGATAATCAGTGTCTTTTCCAAGAGCTATTTCACTCACTTGTTTAATTCCAGACTAGGAATGTCAAGTGGACACTGATGCATATGAAGAAAAATAGTGTAGACAAATGCAGGGGACACAAAGGGTCCAAAGCCAAAGGTCATGTGTGCTCCAGTATAGGCACCAAATTCTAGGATAACAGAGGGGAAAAGTCTCCAGGGGCAATTTGACTATTTCAACAGCAATACAACCAGAGTAACCAGAGTTGGCAAATTAAGAGAATGAATCACCAAATATCAAGAAAAGCCAAAAGTTGGGGAATATTTGCCTTTTCTTAAGGATAGCTCTTGATCTTGTGGGACTCATCGGTATTTATCTTCCAAATTGACATTTTTGAGAATGAAATGAAGTATATTCATAACAATCCTGTGTAATAGGTGTAGACTGGGGCTGTCTTGGGTGATCTGGGATACAGTGTGAAGTCTGGAACTGCAAAGATTTGGAGAGATGGCTGTGGGCACCCGTAGTGAGGGTGGTGGAAGTAGGAGAGGAGAGGAGAGATCTTTATTGTAGTGTAAAGCAGCCATCCCTGGGGAGGGGACTTCTGGAATCACTTGTTCACATCCTCTAGCCCTGGAATATAAACAAATGAGTTCAGGAAGAAAAATTCTTACAGTCTCTGGAGGCCACTGTCTTTAGGATAAATAATCATGCATCCTTTACCCCAGAGCTCTTTACGATCTTCATGGAAGATTGTCTATACAAACAATTATGTTACCCTAGTTAATATCACTGGTGTCCACAACTATTGTCTTTTAGAAAAAGCAGTTTATTTGTTTTTAATGATATGCATGTTTCTCTTCTGCAAATAGATGCTAATTCTTTATAGATAGCCTTGATATTATCTCTATTTTGCAATTCGTTGTGTAAGACCAGTGGCTGTAACTCAAGATTAGTGGACTGGATGGAAAGAAACTGGTTATTAGGCAAGAACAAGAGTTGTAGTTACCCATGACTAGCTTTAGCTATGTATACTATTCTGCAGCTTTACAACTCAGCACCTCCACCTTTCTTCACTGGTATTTCATGTAATGCATCAACCAGGCAGTTAAGTTCTGGATTTTTGATGTGACCTCATACTTTCCTAGGGTTTCCCTGATGGCTCAGTAGTAAAGAATCTGCCTGTCAATGCATCTCCTCCGTTGGATGTGGATTGGAGATGTGGGTTGGAAACCTGGGTTGGGAAGACCCCCTGGAGCAGTAAATGGCAGCCCACTCCAGTATTCTTGCCTGGAAAAATCCATGGATAGAGGGACCTTGTGGGCTACCGTCCATGAGGTTGCAGAATCGGACAAGACTAAGCGACTGAGCATGCATGCATACATGCATGCTTTGCTAGATTTCTCAGACAGTTTGGGGCTCTATATATCCATGTACATATATATTACATTTGAATTGCACATCCAGAGTCAATCCAGTTGATTTTCCCACTGTATTCTATGATAAGAAATAGAGGTGTTAGTTCTATATTTGGCTGCAAACTATGGAGCTCTGACTTCAGATAGCTTGGGCCAAAAAGTGGAATTTGTTGCAAGGCTACTGGGTATCTCAGGAAACCACAGGGAAGGGAGGGTTGAATAGATGAATCCTGACTCCATGCCTTTTTCCAGCTTCTCTTTGAGCCTCTGCCTCACTCCCTTCTCCTTCAGATCTGCTGTCTGTCTCTGTTCACATGGTTTCATAGGTGAAAGAGAGGGCACTTTTGTTTCTAAACCCTGAGAGAGGTCTTAGTTGCTAATTTATATACCTCCTTGTCTGAATTTTGGTTGCAAGCAACAAAGATGCCATTGCATCACAGACACTTCTGTAAACAAGAGAGGGACCCTGTAGACCTTAAGAAAGAGTCTTGGATTCCCAGATGGTCAGACTTCAACACTGAGACAGAAACTAGAACTAGGTCAGTTCTAGGAAGTATGATTCCGTTGGTCTTTTCTCTTTACCAGAACTCAGAAGCTCTCTCCCAGAGTGCCTTTTGTACCCATCTGTGGTGGCCACATCACCACTGGGCAGCCTCAGGGAGAACACACCCTCCCCTGGGCACCCAGCCCCTCTACGAGCTTCTCAGCTCTGCTCCTTGTAAGAACTTTTTAAGCTTCCTTCCAGTGGCCCCTCTAGAATTTCTGTATAGGTGGTACCTAGGAGCAGCAACCAGGTTTGAAGAGGATCCTTAAAATGGTAATTTAAAATAAAAAAAATGTGTTATTTAAAATATTTTTTTTTAAGTCCATTTTAAGAAATTGAGATGGGTAAAGGAGCTCTCAAAATGGTAGATTATGGGATGGGAGTGAGGCTGGCTTCCCACACCAGCTGTCAGATCCAGAAATGTTCAGATTTCTGAGAGAGCAAAAGTCTGATTGGAGTAGAAAGGATTGGGGCTAGGCTGCCCCCTCTGTGTGGGTGGAGCTTCTCCTTTGCCCTCAGGTCCCCTGCTGTCCCCATGTGATCAGGGTGTCCAGGAAGGCAGTCATGTGGCAGGGCTCATGGAAATCTGCACAGAAGGCACTGCCTGAATCACAGCATCACCACCCCCACTAGTGTTCCTCTGGCCGAATCAGAGGGAAGAGATCCCCAGGAGCACTGAGTCACTGACTTAGTCCTGGCTCTGTGATGTGGGAGGTCAGGAATATTAGGCAAGTTATTTTCTGTCTCTGAACTCACCTTTCTTGCCTTTAAAGAGAGAATACAGAGCAAAGAGCTACAGCTAAAGGGAGAAGTAAGGAACTACCATGAGATGGGTAAGAGGGCTAGAGATACTGTAGAGTCGAGTCTTATAGGCACAGGTGGGTGGCCCACAAACAGGGGAATAATTACAATTCAGAGGGTCTCCTCAAGGGGCAAAGAGTCCAAGTCCCACACTGGGATCCACAGCACTCGGGTCCTGCAACTGGCAGCCTGCACCTACCAACAAGTTGCCAGAAGCCTCTGCACAACACAGGGCCTGGAAGCCAGTCAGCAGCCAGCCACATCTACCAGAGCACCCACAGTAGCCAACCTACAGAAGAGTAGGAACACTGCAGCCCGCAGAGGGATCACATAGCTCTGGTGATGAGAGTGGAGAGACGTGTGAGACACCTTCTACCGAAGGGCATTTCTCCAAGGCCTGGACATGTCCCAACCTCCAGAAACAGGGCTTCCCAGGTGGTGCAGTGGTAAAGGATTCATTTCCCAATGCAGGAGGATGCAGGAGATGCAGAACACCCAGGTTTAATCCCTGGACTGGGAAGTAGCCCTGAAGGAGAAAGTGGCGACCCTTTCCAGTTTTCCTCCTGGCAAAATCCCACGGATAGAGAAGCTTGCAGGGCTACAGTCCATGGGGTCGCAAGAGTCAGGCACAACTGAGTGACTGAGCATACACACACACTCACACACACACACAAACACACCAGTTACATATACATATAAATAACAAATTCGTCAAAACGAGGTCACAGAGGAATATCTTCCAAACAAAGAAATAAGATGAAACCCCATAAAAACTAAGTGAAATGGAGATAATCAACACAATAAAAAGTTCAAGGTAATGATGATCATAGTGTTTAAAGAACCTGGAAGAAAAAATGCAGGAACAGACTGAGAAGTTATAAGTCTTTAAGAAAGAGTCAGAAGATATAAAGAACTACTACTACTACTACTAAGTCACGTCAGTCATGTCCCACTCTGTGCGACCCCATAGACAGCAGCCCACCAGGCTCCCCCGTCCCTGGGATTCTCCAGGCAAGAACACTGGAGTGGGTTGCCATTTCCTTCTCCAATGCATGAAAGTGAAACGTGAAAGTGAAGTCGCTCAGTCGTGTCCGACTTTCAGCGACCTCATGGACTGCAGCCTACCAGGCTCCTCTGTCCATGGGATTTTCCAGGCAAGAGTACTGGAGTGGGGTGCCACTGCCTTCTCCGATATAAAGAACAACCGAGCAATAACTGAAATGAGAAATACACTGGAAAGAGTCAACAATAGATTAGATAATACCGTAGAATGGAAATCACTGAAACGCAACAGAAAAAACAACCAAAAAATGAGGACAGTTTATGATACCCCTGGGACAACATCAAGCAAACTAATATTGTATTCTAGGGTCCCAGATGGAGAAGACAGAAAGTGACAGAGAACATATTTCATGACATAACAGCTGAAAACTTCCCTGTCCTGGGAAAGGAAACACATCTAGGTCCAGGAAGCCAAGAGAGTCCCAAACAAAATTAACCCACTGAGGAACACGCCAAGACACATTCACTTAAAATGGCCATAATTCAAGATAAAGAGAGACGACTAAAAACATTGAGAAAAGCAACAAGTTAAGTACAAAGGAACTCCCACAACGTTATCAGCTGATTTTTCGGCAGCAACTCCGCAGGCCCGTAGGGAGTGGCACAAGGCATTTAAAGCAATGAAAGGGAAAAGCCTGCAACCAAGGATATTCAACTTAGCAAGGCTCTTGTTGATCTGACAGAAAAATTAAAAAGTTCACGGACAAGTGAAAGCTGAAAGAATTCAGCGTCATCAAACAAGCTTTACAGCAAATGCTGAAGGAACTTTTCCAAGTGAAAAAGAAAAAGCTGCAACTAGAATCTTGAAAACTATGAAACGAAAAAGCTCATTGGTAAAGTCAAATATACAATAAAGTTAACAAATCACCCACATGTAAAGCTAGGAGGAAGGTTAAAAGCCAAAAATCATCTATATCCGCAGTAAGTAGTTAAGGGATATGCAGAAAAGATGTAGAACATGATATAAAAAACTGTAAACATGGCAGAAGGGAGTGAAAATGTGGGGTTAAAATATGTTTGAATTTAAGAGATTAGCAACGTAAAATAGTCAGTGTATGGAATATATTCAATAATTATGTAATATCTTTGTGCAGTGGCAAATGGTAACTAAATTTATTGTGGTGGTCATTTTGAGATGTATAGACATGTCTATACACACTGTTGTATACCAGGGATTAATAAAGTATTATAGGTCAGTTATATCTCAAAAACTAACAAACAAGCGAAAATACTCATTAAAAAAGAGATCAGATTTGTTATTAGAAGTGGTGGGTTGGGGAGGAGCAATTGGCTGAATGAATCGAAAAGTACAGACTTCTAATTATAAGATAAATAATTACTGGGGATATAATGTACAATGTGATAAATGTATAATGATGCTGTGTGTTATATATGACAGTTGTTAAGAGAGTAAATCCTAAGGGTCTCTTCCCAAGGAAAAATTATATTTTTCTTTTCTTTTGTATCTTTATGAGATGATGGGTATTCACTAAACTTACTGTGAGCATCATTTCATGATGTGTGTAAGTCAAATCATTGTGCTGTATGCCTTGAACTTATACAGTGCTCTGTGTCAATTATATCACATTAAAACTGGGAAAAAAATTGGGGATATCAACCTTTATTGAGTACTATGTGCTGTTCTGTGTCACTCAGTCATGCCCAACTGTGACCTCATGGATTATAGCGTCCTAAGATGCTCTGTCCATGGGGATTCTCCAGGCAAGAATATTGGAGTGGGCTGCCATACCCTCTTCCAGGGGATTTTCCCAACCCAGGGATCAAACCCAGGTCTCCCGCATTGCAGGCAGATTCTCTACCATCTATGCATCAGTGAAGTCCAAGAATACTGGAGTGGGTAGCTTATTCCTTCTCCAGGGGATCTTCCTGACCCAGGGATTGAACTGGGGTCTCCTGAATTGCAGGCAGATTCTTTACTAGCTGAGACACCAGGGAAGCCCATTGAGAAGTATAGTGACTCAAATAAGAAAGCAGATACAGAGGTGTTGTGATTGGCAAAGCCCTGTAAGCATAAGAGGTTAATGTTTGTAAGACTTGGGTAATATTGATAATTAAAAAGCCAATACTTCCTGAATGCTTCTGCTCTAAAAGCTTTATGCATATTATTTTAATTAATCATCATAATTACTCTATGGGAGTGCAAACTATTATTCTTCCTATTTTCTGATGACAAATCTAATATATGCAGGGATTATATAACTTGTTCAAGGCTGTACAACCAATAAGTAAAGTTAGGATTTAAACGCAGATAGTCTGGCTCTAAACCAGTACTCTGTTCTACCTGTCTCCAAGCTGCAATAAAGCTTCAAGAGAGTGTGTGCTCAGTTGTGTCTGGCTCTTTGGAGCTCAGTGGGGACTGTAGTCTGCAACATTCCTCTGTTCACGGAATTTTGCAGGCAAGCATACTGGAGTTGCCATTTCCCACTCCAGGGGATTTTCCTGACCCAGGGACTGAACTCACATTTCTTGCACCTCCTGCATTGCAGACGGATTCTTTACCACTACACCACCTGGGAAGCCCCTTCATGAAAATAAGCAATACAAAAAGTCTAAGTTCATCCATGTGGTAGGAAAATCAGCCTTCTGCACTGTCCCAGAGAGCTGTGAAACACAGAACCTAAGGACTTGGTGTACAAGAAAGTCTCCACTGTGTGCAAACCTGAGCTGGCCAACATTTTGCTCCTTTTTGCTTTAAAAGATTGCCTTCATTGATGTTCCTTCTGTTTCCACATTTCCATCAGGGAGTCTTTATCCTCTGAGAAGTACTAGGAGGCATTAGTGAACTCTTCTGGTTATATCCCTGGATTAAAGAGGTACTGGGCCAACAAATTGAATCTTTTGATCTTTTGTAAGGAAAATACCTTTATAATTGTCAACTCTTTTTGTTGACAGTTCAGTTCCTTTCAAACATATGCCAATGCAAACAATTATAGTTGGTTTTTCTGAATCCCACAGTTTTATTATTTTCCTAGTTAATATATTGATGTATAGTGAATAGTGAATAGTGAAGTCGCTCAGTCGTGTCCGACTCTTTGCAACCCCATGGACTATAGCCTACCAGGCTTCTCCGTCCATGGGATTCTCCAGGCAAGAATACTGGAGTGGGTTACCATTTCCTTCTCCAGGGCATCTTCCCGACCCAGGGATTGAACCCAGGTCTCCCACATTGGAGGCAGACGCTTTAACCTCTGAGCCACCAGGGAAGCCCATATTGAAAAAGATAGACTAACCCATCAAATTTTTAATTTTTAAAAAGCTGCAAAATTATAATAGGAATACTTTTGAGTAATAGAATGTGTATTGATGTATACATACAGATTTTCTGAAAATAAGTGAAAAATTCTATTACTCAAAAGTATTCCTATTATAATTTTGTAGCTTTTTAAAAATTAAAAATTTGATGGGTTAGTTGTATCTTTTTTCTTTTTACTTGGACTTATTTTAGGTTTTAAAATTTAGCATGCATTTCATATTAATAAATAAGTGGCTATTTTTAAAATTGTAAGGTCTAAATACTTTAAATGATTCTCACAGTCTGTGAACATATTGTATCAAAAATGGGAGAAGAAACAGCTGTAATAACTAATCATTAATACTGTGATTGTGTAATAGCTAATGACCATCAAGAATTTACTATGTTTTAGGCATTGTTTTATGTGTGTGTAATCCATTTAATCTCTAGAAGCTATAGCACTGGTGTGGCAGAGTTTACTGGATTTCCCTTCAGTTTCTCTCCTATTATGATACAGTAATAGAAGTTTTCTCAAAGCATATGGCATCTTTTGAAAGTAGATGTGACCATTCACCAGATTCTGGTCAAGGGGATGTGAAGAGAAATGATGCAGGGGGATTTCTGGGTCATGCTTTTAAAGGAAATGAAGGCAAGCTCCTCTTTTTTTTACTCTTTCAGGCTAGGGTGTGGACATCATGGTGTGAGACTGGGGAGTCATCATGGTTCATGGGATAGAGACCACAGTTTGAGAAGAGCTGAAGAGCAAACAGGAGCCTAATCCCACAGAGCATGACACCCACTTAACAATCCTGCACCCTTCCACCAGAGAGAAACAAAATTCCATTTCATTTAAGGTACTGCTGTTTTTGCTCATACTTATTCAGCCAAAATAAGAGGATGACAGAGGATGAAATGGTTGGATGGCCTCACTGACTCGATGGACATGAGTTTGAGCAAGCTCCAGGAGTTGGTGATGGATAGGGAAGCTTGGCATGCTGCAGTCCATGGGGTTGCAAAGAGTCAGACACAGCTGAGTGACTGAACTGAACTGATTCAGCCAAATATTCTAACTGATGTAGGTGGTACCTCATTTTGAAACTGGGCAGCTGAGGCACACAGAGTTTAAGTGGTGGGGTGACAGAGCCAGGATCTGAACCAGTCTTTGCTCCAGAACCTTCTCTTTTAACCACAGCCCTCCGCTGCCTCTGACAAAGCATCACATACATTTGCAGTCAGTTTTTGCACATGTGATTTTTCTACCAATTGTGAATGAGGGTTGGAGGTCAAGGAATTTTTCTTTGCCCTTTTCACTTTGGAGCGGATGAGGGTTAGGGTTGAAATCTATCTGGATGTGGCTAGACCCAGGGAGGAAGGGAAAATAGGCTGATCCCAGAGCGAAGAGAAAACGTGGTACCAAGGTGGGGGAAGAAGATTGGAATGCGGAGACAATGGCATGGAGAAAGGAGCCTGATGAAAGAAGGCCGAACCCTGGCATGGTGAGTAAATATATGTGGTGAAGAGGAAGGACATAACAATGATATTTTCATACCTGTGGCTCCTCAGGCTCCATGTCAGGTGAGTCAGGATTGACCGGCATCTTTTATAGTTGGACCTATGAGCTCCAGGTTGTCTGTAAGACAACAAAAATGATCTTCTCAAAGTCCTAAAATAGCATGTAATACTTCCAAACTTGAGTTTTAGTGTGATCCTCTCCTCAGGAATCTCTTCAGTTTTAATGTCTCCTTGGCTGCCTGGACACGACCAAGAAGAGCATTTCCTAGAGCAACATTTTTTTTTTTTTTTCTTTCTGCTAGTATTTATTTATTTATTTATTTTAAATTTTATTTTATTTTTAAACTTTACATAATTGTATTAGTTTTGCCAAATATCAAAATGAATCCATCACAGGTATACATGTGTTCCCCATCCTGAACTCTCCTCCCTCCTCCCTCCCCATACCATCCCTCTGGGTCGTCCCAGTGCACTAGCCCCAAGTATCCAGTATCGTGCATCGAACCTGGACTGGCATCTCGTTTCATACATGATATTTTTTAGAGCAACATTTAAAGCTACTGTTTGACTCTCCTGTTCATCCTGGCTACCCCACCTGCTAGTGTTTAGACTACAAGGTCAAGAGAGCTCTTGGAATTAGTAAGGTATGATGCCTACCAGAAGATTCTGAAGGCATCTCAGATTGACCTCTGGCTTTCTATACAGTTTGGCCTAACCCATCTCAGAACAGAAATCCTTCTACTGCATGAGTTTTAAGCGTGTTTCTTCACTTGTCTGGATTTTGTTTTACCCAAGTGTGAATGGAAAGTTGGACCGAGTATGGAACCCATTCACAGGAATAGCTATCTCTGCTCTGCCCCTCCCCACTTTTAATTAAACTTTTTTATTTTTTATTGGAGTATGGCCAGTTAACAATGTTGTGATAATTTTTAGGTGGACAGCAAAGGGACTCAGCCATAGATAGGCATGAATCCATTCTCTCCCAAACTCTCTTCCCATCCAGACTTCCACATAACATTGAGCAGAATTCCTTGGTAGCTTCCCAAAACACTGAAAAAGAAGTCATAGAGTATGTACTTTCTTGGATGTTTCCTTCATTCTTTACTCCCCAGTTCCTTAGACAGTTGTTAGTTTCATGCATTCATGCCTTTGTCTAAGAAATCATAAAATAAGAAATATCTTGTTAAGGAAGGATGACTTGTATTTACTAAGGCAAAAAGACAGTGCAAAGATGCAGCTGGTTCCATATCTCTGCCATCCAGGTAAGCCTTCTCATTGAAAGAAGAATTTCCTAACTTTTAACTTTAACTCCTCTTCTGAACATTGCTCCAGAAGAGGAGTGGTCCTGACCTCCACTAACAAAAAATTGAAATATTTAATACAATTTAGAATATGCTTGATGAAAATCATAATCCAAGATGGTGCTTTGTGCAAGCAAATTGCTTTCACAGTGTAAGGCCCCCTGCCCAATGTGGGTGAGGCACATGAATAAAATCTACTCCCTGCTCAGAAGGCGTCCATAATCCATGGGAGAAAATAGACACATGCATAAATAACTCTAACTCAAGAGAGGCCCTGATATGTGATTTACTTAAGATACAAAGGGATGCTAGGAGAACAGTCAGGGAGAGGGAAGAAGGTTGAGGGCTACAAATGAAGGTTTCTTAGAAAAAGTGAGACATCGTCAGGCCTATTTGCTAATGGCAAATATAATTTTTTTGCCCACTTTACATATATTATTTCTTATATCTTTTAATTCTCACAATAACCCAATGAGCAAGTCGGATATGAACAAAAAGCTGGAATACTCAGGACATTCATTGGGTTTGGAGGTACATGTAGAAAACTGCATGGAGTTGCCCATATGAGAAGCATCTGGACCTTTGATCACTGCCAGCAGCTGGAGAGTATGCCCAATGGTTTGGATTTGAGCTCATAAAGTAGATTTTTTTTGCATGCCTCACAGTCTGTCTATTAAGTCTGACCATCCCTAACATGCCTTCCAGATTTGGAAACAATCCGTCTCAGGACTTTGGCATAATCTGGTGGCCAACAGATAGAAGAGCAGAGACTTTACCTTCTTGTATTGAGTCATATGAAATTGTCATCTTTGTGGGAGCAGTGACGTTTCAGATAGCTCAGCATAACTGTTCATAGACACACTGGGCAGCTGCTCCCGGGCATCTGATCTCTGTGGGGCACAATGCTAGTATTTCATGGCTGATAATTTTCATCTCATATTGGCCAGTTTAAAAAAATCTGAACAGGTTATCACGGGAAACTCAGAAGATGCGCTGGCATATAGAGTCCTGGAGGCAAGGATCAGGCAGGGTCTAGGTGAGATTTCATTGTGGGGGTTCTCCCCGACCAAGGCTGGGCTTCTCCAGGGCAGAGATCACAGCTCGTGCAAATGTCTTCTGAGAACAGAGTAGATGTCCCTAAAGAGCTTACTGAGTGAGACAGAAGATAGGAGGAAAGAGGACAGGAAGACCATGAGAATCATCCAGCTGCAGGACCACCAGAACTTGTACTTGAATGAGGAAAGCCAGGTAGCATGAAACTAAGCCAAGTGTTTTTGATGCTTCAAGGGGAAGAAGGAAGCCTACGGGTAGAAAGGAAGAACCATCAAACAATGCCTGTGGTCCACCTTCCACTCGTGGTTTCTGCCAATATCCTCCGTGACTGATACATGTGACGGGGAGAGGGTAGGATCTTGAAATGTTATGTTAAACGAAGACTTTGAGGACATGAGGAGCCCTGAGTGCTGATCCATACATGCCGTTTCCAAGCCCACCAAGATCCTGGGCATCTCCCTCATTCCCCTCTGACCCAGACTGTCTGGAAGCGCCTTATGTCTCCCTATTGAGCTCTGCATGGCAAGGGCAGCCCTGCCTAAGAACATGATACTTTAAAAATCCAGCAAGGAGATAGCACTGGGGAAGAAGCCAATGCAGTGTATTGCAAAGTTTGTTCCTTTCCAGAGGACATTAACAAGTGTAAAATATTTTGAAAAAAATTTGTGTACAAATACATTTAGGAAATGAGCTAAAGTCTAAAATGAATTTTTTCTTTCCCCTGACATATTTTGTCTCTCTCAGATATTTGTAAAGTACATTGTGAATTTCTAAAATAGGATGAGAATATGAAATGTTGCCTAAACTTACTTTACCAATACTTTTTTTTTCCTTAACAAACATTTTGTGGGCCTAGTGTTTTATGCCACTCACTTTGGGAAAAGTTGATATTAACTTTGCTTATGTGATATATTTTTAGCATTCTATTTTTGTGCGGTTCCCTTATTGTTGGGCTTTGCTGGTGGTTCATATGGTAAAGAATCTGCCTGCAATGCAAGACACCCAGGTTTGATCCCTGTGTCAGGAAGATCCACTAGAGAAGGGAATGGCTGCCCACTCCTTGTATTTTTATCTGGAGAATTCCATGGACAGAGGAGCCTGGTGGGCTACTGTCCATGGGGTCACATAGAGTCGGACATGATTGAGCAAGTAATGCTTTCACTTATTGTTGACTCAGTTTTCATAATAACTTGGTAATTAAGAGAGAAATCCACTAAAAACTTATAACCAGGTATTCAGTATAATTATAAAAATAATTTAAAAAACCTATCTCTAGGGAAAAATGTAAAATGAATTATTCCATGTTATCAACAGTGATCTTTTAGCATAGAGCAAATAAGTAATTTTTTATTTATTTCTTTCCTAAGTACTATTTAAGGATATATTGTTAATGGAAATAGAAAAAAAAATAAAAGGAAGATATTTTACAAGTTAAAAGGAAGAGTGATATAGGAGAGCAAAATCATAAAGTGAGACTCAAATTTTTGAAGAAGTTTGTCTTATGTAGGTTTCTTTCATTTCATTTTTTTTATGACTGAATATATTGCAGTTCTTACCTTGATCCTCGAGACTGCATATTGGGGTTATTAACAGTCATTGTCGGGTGGTGGAAAAGACCTGGGATTTGGAGATTTAAAGAATTTAGCTTTTAAGCCTAGTTCTCCTGTTTAAAAAAACAAAGATTCAGTAAGAAGTAGTTATGTGCATGGCACTGTCTTCACCTTGATAAAGAAAAAGTCTGATGTTTTTTACTTTTTGTAGAAATATATTCTCATTACAAAAACAATCTCATTACAAAAACAATCCAACAACAAGAAACTTAGGAAACATGAAGAATGAGTCATAGAGCTGTAAACATCACGGATGACTGTCCACCTGACAATGTCCTCATTGCTGGTCTGTATCTATTCCACTGTCCACCTAACAATATCCACATTGCTGGTCCCTATCGCTGGTCTGTATATATTATACCATCAGAAAGGTGAAAGCAGGGTTTTATTATTTTGTGTGTTCCTGCAAGGAGATCCAACCAGTCCATCCTAAATGAGATCAGTCCTGGGTGTTCATTGGAGGGACTGATGCTGAAGCTGAAGCTCCAATACTTTGGCCACCTGATGTGGAGAGCTGACTCATTGGAAAAGACCCTGATGCTGGGAAAGATTGAGGGGAGGAGGAAAAGGGGACGACAGAGGATGAAATGGTTAGATGGCATCACGGACTCAGTGGACATGGGTTTGGGTGGACTCTGGGAGTTGGTGATAGACAGGGAGGCCTGGCATGCTACGGTTCATGGGGTCACAAAGAGTCAGACATGACTGAGTGACTGAACTGAACTGAACTGAACCATATGAGGAGACACTTAATAAATTTGCTCAATGAACATGAAAGCATATTTTCCTTACTATTTACCTCAGACTTCTCTTTTTCTCTTATTCAGACTTATGCATATTCTGTGCCTTAAAAGCATGGGGGTAGAAACAAGCACAGTCTTGCACCTTTCCTCCTGTATTTCCGCTCTCTGGTGTTAGTGTCTAATGCTTTAAAACTGTGTAATTACAAGAAGATGGGGCATGCCAGCAAAAAAAGGCCATTGATTTGGTGTGGTTCAGTGCCCTAGCAATTCAGCTAGTTAGCAGAATAATCATGACACAAAATGCTGAAATATCGATATAATTGGGGAGCAAGGATGTAAATGGGGTGTGACTAGAGATGAATGCACATGCATAGAAGATGGAGGGCCAGGGTGAGAAACTGGAAGGAAGGGCTTCCCCTCCCATTAAAGAGAAGTTTGCAGAAGGGTCCAGTGCCTGCCCATCCTTGGGCTTTCCAGAAGGTGTGGGATTCTAAGGAACTTCCTTCTCCTCTCCAGTCCAGTGTAAGGCTCTGCCCTCCTATCTGTGGTCCAATGTAGCAACCTGTGATCAAGCAGGGATGTTTTCCCAGGTTTCCTGGAGCAGAAAAGTCATAGAAGATGCTACCTCTTCTGTCTTGTCTTCAAACACTCATGTTCCCCAGGAACTCTCTCCTCCTGTGTCCTCTTCTGCTTCTAGCCCACCTTCTGGACTTTGCCAAGTACTTAGTCTATTCAGGCTTCCATAATGAAAACACCACAGACTGGGCAGCTTAAACAAGGGTCTAGTTCTCACAGCTCTGGAGTATGGGAAGGTAAGGGTGTGAGCAGGGTCAGGTTTTGGTGAGTCAACCTCCTGATGCATAGAGGCCCTTCTTCTCTTATAACCTCACATGAGGCGAGGAAGGGCAGTGGGACCTCTTTAATACTAGCGCTAATCCCACTCACAATGACTCCACCCTCATGACCTAATCACCTCCCAAAGCCCCTACTTCCTAACACCACCACATTGGGGTTTGGCTTTGAATTTGAAGGGACACAGGATTTAGTCCACAGTATCTACTAGCTATGACCAACCTAGACTGCATATTAAAAGCAGAGACATTACTTTGTAAACAAAGATCCGTCTAGTCAAAGCTATAGTTTTTCCAGTAGTCATGTATAGACATGAGAGCTGGACCATAAAGAAAGCTGAGTGCCAAAGAATTGATGCTTTTGAACTGTGGTGTTGGAGAAGACTCTTGAGAGTCCCTTGGACTGCTAGGAGACCAAACCAGTCAATCCTAAAGGAAATCAGTCCTGAATATTCATTAGAAGGACTGATGCTGAAGCTGAAGCTCCAATACTTTGGCTACCTGACGCAAAGAACTGACTCACTGGAAAAGACCCTGAAGGCAGGAGGAGAAGGGGATGACAGAGGATGAGATAGTTGGATGACATGACTGACTCGATGGACATGAGTTTGAGCAAGCTCCAGGAGTTGGTGATGGGGAGGGAAGCCTGGCGTGCTGCAGTCCATGGGGTCACAAAGAGTCAGATACAACCGATCTACTAGCTCATTCTGTGACCTGAGGTAGAGAATAGCAGGAGTAGCTTCAGTGGATTTTCTCTCCCTCAGCCAAGGACTGGAGAACTTTCAGGTGGCACCCACCACAAAGAAGCAGGACCTCTCAAAACGTGAGTTCATGTAGTGATCCTAGGCCTTTGGTGGTCTCCTGGGACACCTGTATAGTTCCCTCCAGGCTGACTGGTCATCATAATCCACCCTCTAGTATTTCTCATTTGAGCTTGAAGCTCCAACGTGTGTTAAATCCTACAGGCCCCTGGGGATGACTGAAGGTGTCTTCAGTCAAAATTAATCCACTTTCTCACCAGGATTGACTGTCAGTTGTTGACTAAAAAAATAGTTACAACCTGATAGTTGAGAGCAGGAGCTACTCCACGTCCAAGATCAGGAGCAGCGGCTGCGCTTTGCTAGGCAGCCGTGAGGAGATACCCCATATCCAAGGTGAGAGAAAACCAAGTAAGGTGATAGGCACTGAGAGAGGGTATCAGAGGGCAGACAGAGTGAAACCACAATCACAGAAAACTAGCCAATCTGATCACATGGACCAAAGGCTTGTCTAACTCAATGAAACTAAGTCACGCCACGGGGGCCACCCCAGATAGGCAGGTCATGGTGGAGAAATCTGACGGAATGTGGTCCACTGGAGAAGGGAATGGCAAGCCACTTCAGTATTCTTGCCTTGAGAACCGCATGAACAGTATGAAAAAGCAAAAAGATAGGACACTAAAAGATGAACTCCCAAGGTCAGTAGGTGCCCAATATGCTACAGGAGATCAGTGGAGAAATAACTCCAGAAAGAATGAAAGGATGGAGCCAAAGCAAAAACAACACCTATTTGTCGATGGGACTGGTGATAAAAGCAAGGTTTGATGCTGTAAAGAGCAATATTGCATAGGAACCTGGAATGTTAGGTTCATGAATCAAGGAAAATTGAAAGTGGTCAAACAGGAGATGACAAGAGTGAACACTGACATTCTAGGAATCAGAGAACTAAGATGGACTGGAATGGGTGAATTTAACTCAGATGACCATTATATCTACTACTGCGGGCAGGAATCCCTTAGAAGAAATGGAGTTGTCATCATAGTCAACAAAAGAGTCTGAAATGCAGTACTTGGATGCAATCTCAAAAACGACAGAATAATCTCTGTTTCCAAGGCAAACCATTCAATATCACAGTAATCCAAGTCTCTGCCCCAACCAGTAATGCTGAAGAAGCTGAAGTTGAACAGTTCTATGAAGACCTACAAGACCTTCTAGAACTAACACCCTTAAAAAGATGTCCTTTTCATTATAGGGGACTGGAATGCAAAAGTAGGAAGTCAAGAAACACCTGGAGTAACAGGAAAATTTGGCCTTGGAGTACAGAGTGAAGCAGGGCAAAGGCTAATAGAGTTCTGCCAAGAGAATGCACTGGTCATAGCAAACACCTCTTCCAATAACACAAGAGAAGACTCTACACATGGACATCACCAGATGGTTGACACTGAAATCAGATTGATTATATTCTTTGCAGCCAAAGATGGAGAAACTCTATACAGTCAGCAAAAACAAGACCAGGAGCTGACTATGGCTCAGATCATGAACTCCTTATTGCCAAATTTAGACTGAAATTGAAGAAATTGGAGAAAACTACTAAACCATTCAGGTATGACCTAAATCAAATCCCTTATGACTATACAGTAGAAGTGAGAAATAGATTTAAGGGACTAGATCTGATAGACAGAGTGCCTGATGAACTATGGAAGGAGATTCACGACATTGTACAGGAGAGAGGAATCAAGACCATCCCCAAGAAAAAGAAACGCAAAAAAAGTAAAATGTCTGTCTGAGGAGGACTTATAAATAGTTATGAAAAGAAGAGAAGCAAAAAGCAAAGGAGAAAGGAAAGATATACCCATTTGAATGCAGAGTGCCAAAGAATAGCAAGGAGGGATAAGAAAGCCTTCCTCAGCAGTCAATGCAAAGAAATAGGGGAAAACAATAGAATGAGACAGACTAGAGATCTCTTCAAGAAAATTAGAGATACCAAGGGAACATTTTATGCAAAGATGGGCTCAATAAAGGACAGAAATGGTAGGGACCTAACAGAGGCAGAAGATATCAAAAAGAGGTGGCAAGAATACACAGAAGAACTGCACAAAAAAGATCTTCATGACCAAGATAATCACGATGGTATGATCACTGACCTAGAGCCAGACATCCTGGAATATGAAGTCAAGTGGGCCTTAAGAAGCATCACTATGAATGAAGCTAGACAGAATTCCAGTTGAGCTATTTCAAATCCTGAAAGATGATGCTGTGAAAGTGCTGCACTCAATATGCCAGCAAATTTAGAAAACTCAGCAGTGGCCACAGGACTGGAAAAGGTCAATTTTCATTCCAATCCCAAGAAAGGCAATGCCAAAGAATGCTCAAACTATCACACAATTGCATTCATCTCACATGCTAGTAAAGTAATGCTCAAAATTCTCCAAGCCAGGCTTCAGCACAGTGAACTGTGAACTTCCAGATGTTCAAGCTGGATTTAGAAAAGGCAGAGGAACCAGAGATCAATTTGCCAACATCTGCTGGATCATGGAAAAAGTAAGAGAGTTCCAGAAAAACATCTATTTCTGCTTTATTGACTATGCCAAAGCGTTTGACTCTGTGGATCACAATAAATTGTGGAAAATTCTGAAAGAGACGGGAATACCAGACCACCCGACCTGCCTCTTGAGAATTCTGTATGCAGACCAGGAAGCAACAGGTAGAACTGGACATGGAAAAACAGACTGGTTCCAAATAGAAAAGGAGTATGTCAAGGCTGTATATTGTCACCATGCTTATTTAACTCATATGCAGAGTACATCATGAGAAACCTTGGGCTGGAGGAATCACAAGTGGGAATCAAGATTGCGGGAGAAATATCAATAACCTCAGATATGCAGATGACACCACCCTTATGGCAGAAAGTGAAGAAGAACTAAAGAGCCTCTTGATGAAAGTGAAATAGGAGAGTGAAAAAGTTGGCTTCAGTTCATCAGTTCAGTAGCTCAGTCATGTCCGACTCTTTGCAACCCCATGAATTGCAGCATGCCAGGCCTCCCTCTCCATCACCAACTCCCAGAGTTCACTCAAACTCACATCCATCGAGTCAGTGATGCCATCCACCCATCTCATCCTCTGTTGTCCATTCTCCTCCTGCCCCCCATCCCTCCCAGCATCAGAGTCTTTTCCAATGAGTCAACTCTTCACATGAGGTGGCCAAAGTACTGGAGTTTCAGCTTCAGCATCATTCCTTCCAAAGAACACCGAGGACTGATCTTAAGCTCAACATTCAGAAAACTAAGATCATGGCATCCGGTCCCATCACTTCATAGCAAATAGATTGGGAAACAGTGTTAGCCTTTCTTTTGGGGGGGTCCAAAATCACTGCAGATGGTGATTGCAGCCATGAAATTAAAAGATACTTACTCCTTGGAAGGAAAGTTATGACCAACCTAGACAGCATATTCAAAAGCAGAGACATTACTTTGCCAACAAAGGTCCATCTAATCAAGGCTATGGTTTCTCCATTGGTCATGTATGGATGTGAGAGTTGGACTGTAAAGAAAGCTGTTCTGAAGAATTGATACTTTTGAACTATGATGTTGGAGAAGACTCTTGAGAGTCCCTTGGGCTGTGAGGAGATGCAACTTGTCCATCATAAAGGAGATCAGTCCTGGGTGTTCATTGGAAGGACTGATGCTGAAGCTGAAACTCCAATCCTTTGGCCACCTAATGCAAAGAGCTGACTTGTTGGAAAAGACTCTGATGCTGGGAAAGATTGAGGGAAGGAGGAGAAGGGGACGACAGAGGATGAGATGGTTGGATGGCATCACTGACTCAATGGACATAGTTTTGGGTGGACTCTGGGAGTTGGTGATGGACAGCGAGGCCTGGAGTGCTGTGGTTCATGGTTTTACAAAGAGTCAGACATGACTGAGCAACAGAACTGAACTGAACTGATAGTTGAGAGTTATGTTTATTCAGTGGTGATTTTTAGGACTTCAAGCCCAATAGGCAGCATCTCAGGTAGACCTGAGAAACTGCTCCAAGGAGGCAGGGTAGGGAGTCAGGTTATATAGAAGTTTGTAACAAAGGGAGGCAGGCAGCCTGAACATCAGAGATATTGTTAATTGAGGGAACCAGCTATCTCAAGTTAAGGAATTTAGCAGTCTTCTATGTAAGGAAAGATGCAAGTTTTGGGCTTAGGGAAATCATTCCTTTCATATGCGTCTCAGCTATCTGGCGCCAGCAGCATCTTGTATTTTCACATCCCCCCCCACCACACCCCCTGGCTCAGAAATTCACATTTGGAGGGCCAGAAACACTGATGCCTGTGACATCCTAGTTTACAGATATGGCAGGTGATATTCCATTTCATACTCTAATGAGGAAAGGTCAGATGCTGACGTCCAGAGATGCAGAGATGAAACAGAGCAGGGTTGGAGGGTTACCCACCTTTGCAGACATCAGAAGCATAATTCCTGTCAGTTACGAGCACTTGTTTAGATTTTGTGGCTCTGTGGACTCAAGCAACCTAGTAGCTGGGTTTTCCTGAAGGCTAGAAGGCAAGACCAACCAGATGAGCAGAATGAAAGAATGGTGTCAAGTGGGTCTTTCTGGACAATTTTCTAGATTTTGCTGGGTTTTCACAATAAGCTGTATGCCTTCTGCCTCTTCCCTCAAGTTTCCTGGTGACACTGAAACATATATCACATTTTTTGCGAGGCCAGGCTCAGTCTTAATCTGTGGCCAAGGAAAGAGAGATGCTTCCTCTTGGCAAAGGCTTCTTCTTAGTCTTAAAACTGTATGTTTTTCTCTGCAGCAGTTTCAAATAGTATTGAGATTGTTGATTTGGCATGAGGGAATAAGGTAGCAATGGGGGGTGATGAGAAAAAATATGTTTCTACTACTACAAATGTTAAAATATTTTAAAAATATTTAAATGTCAAATCTCCTTGACTGACAAATTCTTGGTTCAATTTAACTATTTTTACTAAAATTGAAGGTTTTTCTAAAGACAGAAAACAGAGCACTTCCCAACATATAGTGTTAGCTTTTTGTATTAATGACCAATGTTTTAGGGTTAAAACATTGTGGGTATCTGAGTTTAAAATCTTCCAACAAGTTTAATTAACCTCCAAATAACACACAAGGGAATTCCCATAAGGATAACAATTAAAATAAATAAATTTATATTACAAAATAAAAAATAAACTCTTCCAACAAGTTTAATTTTGGGAAAAATCTTTTTTGGGGGAGAAGGATAAGGGAGGGTGGAAATAAAGACTAATTCCCTAGAAAAATCTGACAAGAAGCCTGCCTTGTGGGTTTTAATATTGCTTCTTAAACACAGTAGGCTGCTGACTATTTTAGATCCAGTGATTACATAATCTGTTATAACATATTGAAAGTCATTCAGTCATGTCTGACTCTTTGTGACCCCATAGACTGTAGTCCATGGAAATCTCCAGGCCAGAATACCAGAGTGGGCAGTCTTTCCTTTCTCCAGGTGATCTTCCCAACCCAGGGATCGAACCCAGGTCTCCTGCATTGCAGGTGGATTCTTTACCAACTGAAGCACATATCAATTTCAAGCTCAAAGGGATTTTCCAAGTGGGCCATGTATAAAAGCCATGTTCCAAATGAAACACAAAGTCTGGTTGTAGTTAATTGTGAAATATTTTAGCTACAGAGAACTATAAGAGTGATTGATTCAGGTAAAGAAGTTAACCCATTTTCCATACAGTATCTTTTTCTGAAACAGAAAGCAAAAACAAACAGGTATATGTGACTTAGTTACTTGATTAATCTAGGAGCAAGTCTTACTTGTGCTGGTGATTGCATCATATTTGTATAGAACCGGTTGAGAATTAAATCACTTTTTCTTATTAAAATTATAGCTTTCCCTTCATGGAAAATAATCTAGTGTACACCGAATTTGGATGTCTGTAGGCAATATTTTAATTAGTGGGCTTCCCTGGTGGTTCAGATGGTAAAAGCGTCTGCCTGCAATGTGGGAGACCTGGGTTTGATCCTTGGGTTGGGAAGACCCACTGGAGAAGGCAATGGCAACCCACTCCAGTGTTCTTGCCTGGAGAATCCCAGGGATGGGGGAGCCTGGTGGGCTGCCGTCTATGGGGTCACACGGAGTCAGACATGACTGAAGCGACTTAGCAGCAGCACAGTCAAATTCCTGGCAGAAAGAGCTAGGGTCCTTAGATACATTAGTAAAGTTACTTAGATTTCATTTATAACAAGCATCACACGGTTTATAGGAATTATGTAGATTATTTGCTATCAGGAAAATTGCTAATTTCCAAAGAAAGAAGACAGACTTTGACCTAAGTACCTGGAAGATTTGTGTGACTGCTGTTTTGAATTCCAGAAATACTTTTGCAAAAGATAAAGGGCTTTCAGAAAGATTCTCCATTCCCATCCCATCCTGTAGCATCTATTAACTAACAGAATTTTGAGGTAACATTAACTAATTTATAACTTTCAGCCACATTTAATTAATTTTCCACCCCATTTCTGCTTACAAATGATATCTCACTTTGAATAATGGCTTTGCACTGGTTTGTTTGCTGGGTACATCATTCCAGATGGAATAAGAAATGGAAATCTGCAAATGCAAGGAAGCATTATT
Source organism: Bos javanicus (assembly GCF_032452875.1). NCBI lineage: Eukaryota > Metazoa > Chordata > Mammalia > Artiodactyla > Bovidae > Bos > Bos javanicus. Next base: position 10,834,608 of record NC_083876.1, read on the forward strand.
TAAACACCACCCCCAAATGTGGAGGGGTTTAATTTATTCTGTGGCCTCTAATTGTGCTAATTAAGAATTTTCATAAAAAATTTAAAACAGGGGTTCCTAACTTGGGGCCTGTAGACTATAGGTCAAACCTTAGACTGCATGAAGTCTGTGCATCTACTGAAATAAGCAGAATTTCAAATGTGTGTGCATATATACTTTTTACTAGATACAGATTTTTCTACTTTTTGAGATTCCCAGAAGTGTTCAAAATTCAAAAAGTATTTAACGATTATGCATGCTAAATTCTAAAGGAAAAATTAAAAAAATAAAAATATACGTCATTTGCAAAAGATGTCCTAGAATGAGTTTCCTTCCAAATGATAAGTTGGAGACAATCTCTTCAAATAAATATATTCATTAAGTATGTAAATATGCTTACATAAAGAATGCACTATACTTTACTGGTACACAGTACTCATTCTAGTATATAAAGCAGCAGGCTCCAACCTTCTTGGCACAAGGGATTAGTTTAACAGAAAACACTTCTTCCATGCACCTGGCATGGGGGGATGGTTCAAGCAGTAATGGGAGCTTTAGGGAATGCTGGAGAGCCACTCATGCCTGCTGTGTGGCTCAGTTCCTAACAGGCTGTGGACAGGTGCCCATCTGTGGCCAGGGGTTGGGAACCCTTGATATCAAGCATGGAGTTTGGGTTTTGTCCCACTGAATAGTGACAGCCATTTATAAAATTGAAAGCATGAAAAAAAAAAAAAAAGAACAAGTCAGCTATTTCACAGGGAATTGAATGTTTTGGTTACCAAAGAATTATATGATTTAATAAGCATGGATAAGCACATTTCTCACAATTTAATACATTTTTCTCTCACTTTTGTTCAGCACTTCAGAGCTTCCTGGTCACTTCCATGCCCACTCTATTGCTTGATCTTCAACATTGACTTCTGATGCATTTGTGGCATAATATATAATGCTGTTGTCAGAGATGAGCAAAGTGAAGTTGTCACATGACTTGAGCACAGCTAATATGAGCCAGACTTCAAGGTGGGTCTTTTTGTTCAGGTAGATAATAAAGAGGTAATAAGCAATATAGAACAAACAAATACAAAAATCATTTATTAGTTTTGGATGTTAAAAATAGTATACATAATAAATTCAGCATAGTGATGATAGTGGTGCAAGAGAAGATTTTACTGTTCAGATTATAGATTGTGCCAATGAGGTTGCTTTCCATCCAGAGTTTCAAAAATCCTGTTTTTATTACTAAATGCCTCTGGACTTCCAACTTCTCTGGTGGTGTAATACCTGACACATTGCAACTGAAGCTGTGTGACCATTGTCTTAAAGATCTTACTAAATCCTTGCATAGTGCAAATAAATGAGGCAAATACTTCCCCCCTTATGAATACTAGTCACCAAAACTGTCACAATGTCAAAATAAAAATCATTCCTTTCTCCTTTTAAATCTCAGTTACTCTTAAAGTACATGCATAAGAGGAAGTTAAAAACAAAAATGGAAACTTTATGCTGTATGCTATGTCAATGTTAAAATTCACAGACTAGTTTCTATTTATTTATCTAGCTGTGCTGGCATGTGGGATCTAGTTCCCTGACCAGGGATTCAACCCAGGCCCCCTGCATTGGGAGCTCAGAGTTTTAGCTGCTAGATCACTAAGGTAATCCCAACAGACTAATTTTTAGATGTAATCTTTCTAGTTCTGGTACTCAAAGAAATCAACTTTGTTTTTGCATTCAAGGAACTTGTATCCAATGGTGCTTTGGGACTCTAAGATTTGGTTTGTGTCAATCTGCATGTTTTATATCCACTACCTGTGTGTTGTGTATGTGTAAAGCATGGAAGCCAGAGTATCTGCATGTTGATGGATATCACCTCCCTTCTATCAGCTTCATGTTGTGGATGCAATAGAAAGTCCATGGTTACTTTTTCTGGATGTCAGTGCTTTGCAAAGATGAAAATTTTGCCTTTTGGACGCAACAAGTTCTCTTCTATGAAAGACCTTTCAGCAGAGATCTGATCAGCTCTTGGGAGGGGGCTGAGAGGGGCATTTAGACAGCAGTGAGTAGCCAATAAGGACAGCCAAAGTTTTGTTCCAATTTCAAGATTCGTTGACTTTTCACACTCAATTCAGCCTTATGTTTCTTTTTAGATGAACTAAAATGTTTTCTCTGTCTGCATGGTAGATATTTTCTAAAGAGTTAGTCAAATATATAGTGGTGCAAAGTTGCTGAAGATGAATAAATATTTTTGCTTGATTGCAGTTTTTTTTTAAACATATATATATATATATATATATATTTTTTTTTTTTTTTTTTTTGCGGGGGGTTGGGGGCACGGGGGTGTGCATCCCTGGTGGCTCAAATGGTAAAGAATCTGCCTGCAATGCAGGAGGCCTAGGTTCGATCCCTGGGTGAGGAAGATCCCCTGGAGAAGGGAATGGCAGCTTACTCCAGTATTCTTGCTTGGAAAATCCCATGGACAGAAGAGACTGGCAGGCTACAGTCCATGGGGTCAAAAAGAGTTGGATACAACTAAGCACATGTATACCTGTGGTGGATTCATTTTGATATTTGGCAAAACTAATACAATTATGTAAAGTTTAAAAATAAAATAAAATTAAAAAAAATAAAAAAAGAAAAGAAACAACTAAGCAGCTAACAGTATTCCTTTTTTTAAGAAATGGAGTATAATTGGTTTCCCAGGTAGCTCAGATGGTAAAGAATCTGCCTGCAATGTAGGAGACCCAGGTTCAATCCCTGGATCAGGAAGATCCCCTAGAGAAGGGAATGGCAATCCACTGTAGCATTCTTGCCTGGAGGATTCCACGGACAGTGGCCCCTGGAGGGCTATAGTCTATGGGGTCACAAAGTGTTGTACACAACTGAGCAATTAACACACACACACACACACACACATACATATATCCATTTTTTTTAAGATTCTATTCCTGCATAGGTCATTACAGATTAATGAGTAGAGCTCCCTGTGTTATACAATAGGTCCTTATTAGTCATCTATTTTATATATAATAGTATGTATATACATTGACCCCAATCTCCCAATTCATCCATCACCCCCTTTTCCACCCCTTGTAACCATAAGTTTGTTTTTGACATCTGTGACTCTATTCTTTTTTGTAAATAAGTTGATTTGTGTCATTTTTTAAGATTCCACATATAAGCAATACCATAGGATATTTGTCTTTCTCTGTCTGATTTACTTCACTTAGTATGATCATCTCTAGGTTTCCCCTCCTACCATATTGCTGCAAATAGCTTTATTTCACTCTTTTTCTGACTGATTAGTCTTTCATTGTATATATGTACCACATCTTTTTTATCCACTCATCTGTTGATGAATTCAAGGGCTTCCCATGTGTCTCAACTGATAAAGAATCTGCCTGCAATGTGGGAGATCTGGGTTCAATCCCTGGGCTGGGAAGATCCCCTGAAGAAGGGAAAGGCTACACACTCCAGTATTCTGGCCTGGAGCATACCATGGACTGTATAGTCCATGGGGTTGCAAAAAGTTGGACATGACTGAACGACTTTCACTTTCCCTGTTGATGGATATTTAGATTATTTCCATGTCTTGGCTATTGTTAATTGTGCTGCAATGAGCATTGGGGTACATGTAGCTTTTCAAATTATGGATTTTTCTGGATATATGCCCAGGAGTAGGATTGTTGGATCACATGGTAACTTTATTTTTACTTTTTAAGGAACCCCCATACTTTTTTTAAGGTTTTACATAGTGGCTATACATTCCCACCAACAGTGTACAAACATTCCCTTTGCTCCATATCTTCTCCAGGATTATTTGTAGAATTTTTTATAATGGCCATTCTGATTGGTGTAAGGTGATACATCATTATACTTTTGGTTTGCATTTCTCTAATAATTAGTGATGTTGATCATCTTTTCATCTGCTTTTTGGCCATCTATGTGTCTTCTTTGAAGATATATCTATTTATATCTTCTGCCCATTTTTGATTATTTTTTATTTATTTATTTTTAATTGAAGGATAATTGCTTTACAGTATTGCATTGGTTTTACCAAATATCAACATGAATCAGCTATAGGTTTACCCACGTCCCCTCCCTTTTGAACCTCCCTCCCCATTCCAACCCTCTAGATTTTTATCAAGCCTCAGTTTGAGTTCCCTGAGTCATACAGCAAATTCCCATTGGCTATCCATTCTACATATGTTAATGTATGTTTCCAGTTATTTTCTCCATACCTTCCACACTTTCCTTCTCCCCCTGCCACCATGTCTGTAAGTCTGTTCTCAATGTCTTTGTCTCCCTTGCTGCCCTGCAGATAGGTTTATCAGTACCATCTTTCTAGATTCCATATATATGAGTTAGTATATGATAATTGTTTTTCTCTTTATGACTTCATTCTGTATAATAGGCTCTAGGTTCATCTACGTCATTAGGACTGACTCTAATGTATTTATTTTTATGGCTGAGTAATATTCCATTGCATGTATGTACAACAGCTTCTTTATCCATTCATCTGCTGATGGGTATCTAGGTTGCTTTCATGTCCTAGCTATTTTAAAAAGAGCTGAAATGAACATTGGATAACATATGTCTTTTTCAATTTTGGTTTCCTCAGGGTATATGCCTAGCAGTGGATTGCTGGGTCATATGGTGGTTTTATTCCTAGCTTTATAAGGTATCTCCATACTGTTCTCCATAGTGGCTGTATCAATGTGCATTCCCACTAAGGGTGCAAGAGGGTTCCCTTTTCTCCACACCCTCTCCAGCATCTATTGTTTTTAGATATTTTGTTGATGGCCACTCTGACTGGTGTGAGGTGCTATCTCATTGTAGTTTTGATTTTCATTTCTCTAATAATGAGCAATGTTGAGCCTCTTTTCATGTGTTTATTAGCTACCAATATGTCTTCTCTGGAAAAATGTATGTTTAGGTCTTTTGCCCATTTTTTGATTGGGTAGTTTGTTTTTCTGGTATTAACTTGTATGAGCTGCTTGCATATTTTGTAAATTAATCCTTTGTCAGTTGTTTCATTTGCTATTATTTTTTCCCATTGTGAGGGTTGTCTTTTCACCTTGAATATGGTTTCCTTTGCTGTACAAAAACTTTTAAGTTTAATTAGGTTCCAATTGTTTATTTATTTATTTTATTTCCATTACTCTAGGAGGCGGATTTATGTCATAGAGTGTTCTGTTTTCCCCTAGGAGTTTTATAGTTTCTGGTCTTACATTTAGGTCTTTAATCCATTTTGAGTTTATCTTTGTGTATGGTGTTAGGAAGCGTTCTAATTTCATTCTTTTACATGTAGGCATCCAGTTTTCCCAGCACCACTTATTGAAGAGACACTTTGACCCATTGTATTTTAATGACTCCTTTGTCAAAAATAAGGTATTCATAGGTGAGTGGTTTATCTCTGGGCTTTCTATCTTGTTCACTGGCCTATATTTCTGTTTTTGTGCCAGTACCATACTGTTTTGATGACTATAGCTTTGTAGTATAGTCTGAAGTCAGGAAGGTTGTTTCCTCCAGCTCCATTCTCATTTCTTGATTTCTTTTGTCATTAGGACTCATTTGTGTTTCCATATGAATTGTGAGATTTTTTTTTGTTCTAGTTCTGTGAAAAATGCCATTGATAATTTGATAGGAATTGCACTGAATCTGTAGATTACATTTGGTAGTATAGTCATTTTCAAAATATTGATTCTTCTAACTCAGGAACATGGAATCTCTCTCCATCTGTTTATATTGCCTTTGATTTCTTTCAACAGTGTCTTATGGTTTTCTGCATATAACTCTTTTGTCTCCTTAGGTAGGTTTATTCCTAGGTATTTTATTCTTTTTGTTGCAATGGTAAATGGAGTCGATTACTTAATTTCTCTTTCTGATTTTTCCTTGTTATTGTATAGGAATGCTAGTGATTTCTGTGGATTGATTTTGGATCCTGTCACTTTGCTAAATTCACTGATTAGCTCTAGTGATTTTCTAATGTTATTTTTAGAGTTTTCTATGTATAGTATCAGGTCATCTGCAAACAATGAGAGTTTCACTTCTGTTCCAATCTGGATTCCTTTTATTTCTTTTTCTTTTCTGATTGCTGTAGCTAGCACTTCTCAACCTATACTGAATAATAGTGGTCAGTGTGGGCACCCTTGTCTTTTCCTGATCTTAGAAGGAATGCTTTCAGTTTTTCATCACTGAGAATAATGTTTGCTGTGGGTTTATCATATATGGTCTTCATTATATTGAGGTAGATTACTTCTATGCCCATTTTTTGAATAGTTTTTTTTTTTTATCACAAATGGGTGTTGAATTTTGTCAAAAGCTTTTTCTGCATCTATTGAGATTTTCATATGTTTTTTTAATCATTCAGTTTGTTTATATGGTGCATCATATTGACTGATTTGCATATATTGAAGAATCCTTGCATCCCTGGAATAAATGTGACTTGGTTATGGTGTAGGAGCTTTTTAATATGTTGTTAAATTTTGTTTGCTAGAATTTTGTTGAAGATTTTTGCATCTATGCTATCAGTGATATTGGCCTGTAATTTTATTCTTTTGTGTTGTCTTTGTCTGGTTTTGGTATCAGGGTGATGATGGCTTCATAGAATGAGAATGAACACATCCGTGTTCCTTCCTCTGCAACTTTTTGAAAGAGTTTTAGAAGGATAGGAATTAGTTCTCTAAATTTTTGATAGAATTCCCCTGTGAAGTTGCCTGGCTCTGCACTTCTGATTTTTAGGAAATTTTATATCACAATTTTGATTTCCAAACTTAAAGCTCAACATTCAGAAAACTAAGATCTTGGCATCTGGTCCCATCACTTCATGGCAAATAGATGGGGAAACAGTGTCAGACTTTATTTTTGGGGCTCCAAAGTCACTGCAGATGGTGGTTGCAGACATGAAATTAAAAGACGCTTACTCCTTGGAAGGAAAGTTATGACCAACCTAGATAGCATATTCAAAAGCAGAGACATTACTTTGCCAACAAAGGTCCATCTAGTCAAGGCTATGGTTTTTCCAGTGGTCATGTATTGATGTGAGAGTTGGACTGTGAAGAAAGCTGAGCTCTGAAGAATTGATGTTTTTGAACTGTGGCATTGGAGAAGACTCTTGAGAGTCCCTTGGATTGCAAGGAGATCCAACCAGTTCATTCTAAAGAGATCAGTCCTGGGTGTTCTTTGGAAGGACTGATGCTAAAGCTGAAACTCCAGTACTTTGGCCACCTCATGCGAAGAGTTGACTCATTGGAAAAGACTGATGCTGGGAGGGATTGGGGGCAGGAGGAGAAGGGACGACAGAGGATGAGATGGCTGGATGGCATCACCAACTCGATGGACATGAGTTTGGGTGAACTTCGGGAGTTGGTGATGGACAGGGAGGCCTGGTGTGCTGCAGTTCATGGAGGTGCAAAGAGTCGGACATGACTGAGTGACTGAACTGAACTGAACTGAATTGGGGTGTTCATAAATCCTATTTCTTCCTGGTTCAGTCTTGGAAGGTTGAACTTTTCTAAGAATCTGTCCATTTCTTCCAGGTTGTCCATTTTATTGGCATATATTAGCTCATAATAGTCTCATGATTCTTTGCATTTCTGTGTCGTCTGTTTTAACTTCTTTTTAATTTCTGATTTTGTTGTTTTGATTCTTCTCTCATTTTTTCTTGATGAGTTGGTAAATGGTTCATCACTTTTGTTTATCTTCTCAAAGAACAAGCTTTTAGTTTTATTAATTTCTACTACTGCTTCCTTCATTTCCTTTCCATTTATTTCTGCTCTGATTAAAGATCAGAAATCATAAACTGATTTCTTTCCTTGTACTAACTTTGGAGATTTTTGTTCTTCTTTCCAGTTGTTTTAGGTGTAATGTTAGGTTGTCTATTCAATGTTTTCTTGTTTCTTGAGGTAGAATTGTGTTGCTATTAACTTCCCTCTTAGAACTGCTTTTGCTGCATCCCATAGATTTTGAGTTGTCATGTTTTCATTATTTGTTTCTAGGAATTTTTTGACTTCCTTTTGATTTCTTCAGTAACCTGTTCATTATTTAGAAATGTATTGTTTAATCTCCCTGTGTTTGTATTTTTTACAGTTTTTCCCCCTTGTAATTGATGTGTAGTCTCATAGCATTGCAGTCAGAAAAGATGCTTGTTATGATTTTATTTTCTTTGAATTTACTGAGGTTTAATTTATGACCCAAGATGTGATCTATCCTGGAGAATGTTCCATGTGCACTTGAGAAGAAAGTGTATTCTGCATTTGGGTGGAAATTTCTGAAGATATTGATTAGGTCCATTTGGTCTAGTGCTTCATTTAAGATTTTTGTCCTTATTAATTTTCTATTTTGATGATCTGTCCATTGGTGTAAATGGGGTGTTAAAGTCCCCTACTATTTTTGTGTTGCTGTCAACTTCCCCTTTTATGTTTATGTGTTGAGTGCTCCTATGTTGTGTGGATAGACATTTATAATTGTTATGCATTCTTCTTGGATTGATCCCTTGATCATTATGCATTGTCCTTTTTTTATGTCTTGTAATATTCTTTATTTTAAGGACTATGTGGACTAAGATGAGAATTGCCACTCCAGCTTTTTTTCGATTTCCATTTTCATGGAATATCTTTTCCCGTCCTTTTACTTTTAGAGACACTGTATGTGTCTCTAGGTCTGAAGTCGGTCTCTTGTAGACAACATATGTATGGGTCTTGTTTTGTATTCATTCTGCCAGTCTGTGCCTTGTGATTGGAGCACTTAATCCATTTATATTTTAAGTAATTATATATATATGAGGTTTAATTTATATATAATTATATATATATATGTATATATATTCCTATTGGCATTTTCTTAATTGCTTTGGGATTGTTTTTGTAGGTCTTTCCTTTCTCTTGCATTTATTACCTATATAAGTTCCTTTAATATTTGTTGTAAAGCTGGTTTGGTGGTGCTAAATTCTCTTAAATTTTGCTGGTCTGTAGAGCTTTTGTTTTCTCCATTAATTTTGAATGAGATCCTTGCTGAGTAATCTTGGTTGTAGTTTTTTTTTTCTTTCAGAACTTTAAATACATCCTACAATTCCCTTCTGTCCTGTAGAGTTTCTGCTGAAAGATTCGCTGTCAATTGTGTGCGTTTTCCTTTGTATGTTACTTCTTGCTTTCCCCTTGCTGCTTTTAATATTCTTTCTTTGGGTTTAATATCTGTTAACTTGATTAGTATGTGTCTCAATGTATTTCTCCTTGGGTTTATCCTTCGTGGGACCTTTGTGCTTCTTGAACTTGATTGACTATTTCCTTTCCCATGCTGGGGAAGTTTTCAATTATAATCTCTTCAAAATTTTTCTCAGTACCTTTGTTTTTCTCTTCTTCTTCTGTTACCCTTATAATTAAAATGCTGGTGCATTTAATGTTGTCCAAAAGGTCTCTAAGGCTATCCTCAATTCTTTTCATTCTTTTTCCTTTATTCTGCTCTTCAGCAGTTATTCCCACCATTCTATTTTCCAATTCACTTAACCGTTCTTCTCTTTCCATTAATCTGCTATTGGTTCATTCCAGAGCATTTTTAATTTCACTAATTGAGTTATTCATCTCTGTTTGTTTAATCTTTATTTCTTCTATGTTCTTTGTAATTGTGTTAATCGTGTTGGTTTCTTCTGGTATTTTCTCCATTTTATGTTCGAGATTATGGAACATCTTTACTGTCATTATTCTGAATTCTTTTTCAGGTAGTTTTCCTATTTCCTCTTTGGTTACTTGGTCTTGTATGTTTCTAATTTGTTACTTCATTTGTACAATACTTCTCTGCATTTTTTTTTTTTTAATATTGTGTTTGGGATTTTTTTTTTTAATATTGTGTTTGGGATGTCCTTCTCTGTCTTTGAGGTTGAATTCCATCTTCTTTTTGGTTTCCGCTCTTGGTAGGTAGGGTTGATCCAGTGGTTTGCATAGACTTCTATTGGGTGTGACTTGTGCTTGTGCTCTGGTGGGAGGAGGTACTTTTTTTTTTTTTTTTGCCTGTGGTGGTCAGGGCTGTATGAGGTGGTAATCCTGTTTGCTGATGATTGGGTTTGTGTTTTTGTTTTATTTGTTGTTAGGATGAGGTGTCCTGCACTGGGTGCTGCTGGAAGTTCTGTGATGCCAGGTCTTGTATACAAGTGGAGGCCTTTGTGGGAGTTCTCACTAGTTAATACATCCTGGGGTTAGAAGTTTCCTGGCATTCTACAGTCTTGTTGTTAGTGTTCCCACTCCAAAGGTTCAGGGCCCAACCCCTGGCCAGAGAACTGAGATTCCACAGGTGGTCTCTTATGGCATTATAGGGGATTAAAACATACACACTAAAACGAGAAACAAAATGCAAATCCCAGACAAACGGCAAATAGAAGATCAGGCAAATACTAACAAAAGTAATGGAATATATACACACACATACAGACACACACAAAAAAAAGCAAAAAACAAATCAGTCCAAAAAAAAAAAAAAAAGAAGAAGAAATAAAGTAGAAAAGATTGGCTCCATGAGCAAAAGAAAGCAAAAATGATATAAATCAGTTGAAAACAAAACTAACTAAAACATAAACTGAAACACAAAACCAAAACAATATGCCAACTGGGGAACAAAGCAATGACAGCAAGACAGACTAATAAACATGGTGAGAAAAAGAGAGAAAAGGAAGAAAAGAAGAAAGAATAGAAAAACAAAGTCAAATAGAGATAGATAAAGGAAGTTTATATATATTAAAGAATAACTGGAGCCTATTATGCAGAGAGAAGTAAGCCAGAAAGAAAAATACCAATACAGTATACTAACGCATATATATGGAATTTAGAAAGATGGTAACAATAACCCTGTATGTGACACAGCAAAAGAGACACAGATGTATAGATCAGTCTTTTGGACTCTGTGGGAGAGGGTGAGGGTGGGATGATTTGGGAGAATGGCATTGAAACATGTATATTATCATACGTGAAACGAATTGCCAGTCCAGGTTTGATGCATGATACAGGATGCTTGAGGCTGGTGCACTGGGATGACCCAGAGGGATGGGATGGGGAGGGAAGTGAGAGGGGGGTTCAGGATGGGGAACACATGTACACCCATGGCTGATTCATGTCAATGTATGGCAAAACCAATACAATATTGTAAAGTAATTAGCCTCCAATTAAAAAAAGAATAACTACAACAGGAAAAGAATAAGAAAAGCAAACTAACTAATATATGTAAAAAAATAATAACAAATTAATTATTTTAATTAAAAAAGGAAAAAAAAGGAGGGGACCTCAAAACCACAAAAGGCCAAAGTAGAGGCAGTGTATTTAAAGGAAATAAAAATTGTGATTAACAAAAACAACAAAAAATACTCAAATTGTAAATAGACTTATTAGTACTAATAAAAACAGCAACTATAGCAACAGAGGGAAAAAAAGGAAAAAAGAAAAAAAAATCAGACCCAGCTACAGAATAAGGTAAAATATAAGAATAATAGATGTTTTTCTTGGATCTCAGCTGTCAGTGTCTTTTCCCTCTGAATCACAGTCTATCTCACCCCTCTAGGAGGCCCTTCAGTACTGGGCTGGTATCTGGGTCTTTTGTGGGGGCAGATCAGACTGCAATCTAGTCCTACTCCTGTGTGTTCTTGCCTCTATCATCTGCATTTACCCGTGCTAGTGCATTTTCTTTTGTGGGACCTCTTATTGTCCTTTTATATATTCCATAGATTCAAACACTGCCTAGTTGATTGTGTGGATTTAATCTGCAGCTTGTACCACTGATGGGAAGGTTTTAGGTTCTCTTTTTTGGCCACATTGTGCCTGGGTTTCAATTGTGGTTTTATTTCCAACTCTGTGTATGAGTCATCCCCAGGGGTTTACTTCTCAGGCTGCCCTGGAGGACTTGGGTCTGCCCTAGGGAAGACCGGTGGGAAGGTGGTATGGCTGCTTGGATTGCAGGGGCCCTGGCGGTACTAGGTACTCAGGGGAGCTGGCAGCTGGGAATTGGCAGCTAGCAGGGAATATGGTGCTCTTGGGGCCTTTTCTAGCCTCTAGCTGCTCTGACCCAGTGGGGATCATGCATGGGGGGTGACAAGGAGAACTTGGCTCATGGGTACCCTGGCAATGCCAAATACACAGGGGTGCTGGTGGCAATTGTCACAGGAGGTATGGCACTATTAGCTTCTAGCTTCTGGGAGTTCTGCCCCAGTGAGGATTTAGTGAGGAGGTGGCACAGCTGCTTGGATCATGGGAGCTCTGATGGTGCCAAGTGTACAGGGACACCAACTGCCTCAGTCTCAGGAGCTATGGTCCTTGTTGTTCAGTTGTGTCCAACTCTTTGCGACCCCATGGACTGCAGCACGTCAGGCTTCTGTGTCCTTTTCTATCTCCTAGAGTTTGCTCAAACTGATGTCCACTGAGTTGGTGATACCGTCTATCTATCTCATCTTCTGTCATCCCCTTCTCCTACTGTCCTCAATCTTTCCCAGCATCAGGGTCTTTTCCAATAAGTCAGCTCTTCCCATCAGGTGGCCAAAGTATTAGAATTTCAGCTTCAGCATCAGTCCTTCCAAATAATATTTAGGGCTGATTTCCATTAGGATGGACTGGTTTGATCTCCTTGCAGTCCAAGGGACTCTCAAGAGTCTTTTCCAACACCACAGTTCAAAAGCATCAATTCTTTGGTGCTCAGCCTTCTTTATGGTCCAACTCTCGCATCCATACATGACCACTGGGATTGGTCTCCAATCTCTATGCCCCAGCTCCCAGCCACTGCACTTTCTAAGGGACTTGCATCCCTGTCCAGGGTATATGTGGCTGCAACAAGATTGCTTGTATGATTCTCATTCCACTCAGACTGTCACAGATTAGCTGTTTCACTCTCCAGTACCCTCAAATGCTTCACTTCCGTCCTAAAGATTTGTCCCATGTGGGGATCTGACCCCAGCTTCATTTGTTCCATCCCCAGTTGCAGATCCAGCCCTACTCACTCCCCTCTTTTTCACCCTCCTTCCTTTGTCCTACCAAGTTTTGTGTGGTTCTATATATTCTTTTCCAGTGGTCAGGTACTCCTGCCCGCTCTCAGCTGGAGTTCTGCAAGATCTTCTGTTTCTGGAGGTGTATTCCTGATGTATACCTGGAGAGAGATGCACTCCATGTCCACCTACTCCTCTGCCATCTTGGATCTTAGTTGTTGTTGTTTTTGATATTGAGCTGCATGAAACTGTATATATTGGAGATTAATCTCTCACTGGTTGCTTCCTTTGCAAATATTTTCTTCCATTATGTGGATTGTTTTTTTTTATCATTTTATTTTTTAATTTTACAATATTGTATTGGTTTTGCCATATATCAACATGAATCTGCCACAGGTATACACGTGTTCTCCATCCTGATCCTTGTTTTCATTTTCTTTATAGTTTCCTTTGCTGTGCAAATCTTTTGTGATGAATTAGGTCCCATTTGTTTATTTTTGTTTTAAATTTCATTGCTCTTGGAGGGAGATTGAAAAAGGACTTGCAGAGAATGTTCTGCCTATGTTTCCCTCTAAGAGTTTTATTGTATCTGGCCTTATATTTATGTCTTTAATCCCCATTTGAGTTAATTTTTGTGTACAGTGTTAGAGAATATTCTAATTTCATTCTTTTACATGTAGCTGTCCAGTTTTCTCAGCACCATTTATTAAAGAGGATGTCTTTTCTCCATTGTATAGTCTTGCTTCCTTTGTTGTAGATTAAGTGACCATAGGTATGTGGGTTTATCTCTGGACTTCCTACTCTGTTCCACTGTATTTGTGCCAGCACCATACATTCTTGATTACTATAACCTTGTAGTATATTTTGAAGTCAGGGAGCCTTATTCCTCCAACTTCATTTTTCTTTCTCTAGATTACTTTGGCTATTCAGGGTCTTTTGTGTTTCCTTACAAATTGTAAAATTTTTTGTTTTAATCCTGTGAAAAAATGCCATCGGTAATTTAATAGGGATTGCACTGAATCTGTAGATTGTTTTGGATAGTATAGTCATTTTCACAATTTGATTTTTCTAATCTAAGAACATTGTATATCTCTCCATCTGTTTGTGGCATCTTTGATTTCTTTCATCAGCATCTTTTAGTTTTCTGAGTACAGGAAATCCTCCTTACATAGGATTATTCCTAGGTATTTTACTCTTTTGGTGAGATGGCAAATAGGATTGTTTCCTTAATTTCTCTTTCTGATCTTTCATTGTTAGTGTATAGGAATGCAAGCGGTTTCTGCATATTAATTCTGTAGCCTATAAGTTTACGAAATTCATTGATGAGCTTTAGTTGTTTTCTGTTAGCATCTTTAGGATTTACAATGTATAATATCATGTCATCTTCAAATAGTGACGGTTTTGATTCTTATTTTTCCAGTGTGAATCTCTTTTATTTCCTTTTTTCCTCTGATATCTCCATCACTTGATGGACATTTGGCTTGTTTCCAGTTTTTGGCTATTATGAATAATGGTGCTATGTACATTCATGCACAAGTCTTTTTGTGGACATTTTTTTTCAGGTTGGTTATGATCTAAGAATGTAACTACTGGAATGTATGGTATGTTTAGGTTTAATATTTAACAAACTGCCTTACTGCTTTTTCAAAGTGGCTGTATCATATACATTTCCACCAGCAAAGCACAAAGATACTGGTTTCTTAGTTTCAAGTGACCTTGTTGGTCTTTTTGGTTACATTAATCCTGCATGATGTGTAATTGCACCCAGAGTCGGACACGACTGAGCGACTGATCTGATCTGATCTGATGGTTTAAATATTCATTTTTCTAATGACAAATTATATTGACCATCTTTCAATATTTATTGGCTATTTGTGTATTTTTTTTTTGCAAAATACTTACTCAAATGTGTATTTTTAAACTGGGTTGTTTATGTTAGTGTTGAGATGAAGGTCATGTTTCTATACTATGAATATAAATTATTTATCTGATATGTGATTTGATATTATTTTATTCCATGGTATGGTTTGTCCTTTAATTTTTGAATGGGGCCTTTTAATGAACAGAAGTTTTTAATTTTTATGGAACATAATTTAACACTTTTAGTCTTGGGGATTGTACTTCTGTTTTTCCCTCTGACCAATCTCTGCCTGACTTTAGGTATCAATAACTTCTTGTGCTTTCTTTTAAGTTATTTTATAGTTTTAGACTTTACATTTAGGTCTGTGCTCCATTTTAAGTTAATTATGGTGTAAAAGATGAAGTGTATTTTTTTTTCTTTTAATATATGAAATTTCAATTTTTCCAGCAGCATTTGTTCAAAAAAGATTCTATGGTTTGTCCACTCATACTTTTGCACTTTTGCTACAATCAGCTGTCCATAAATAATTGAATTTATAGGTCTATCATGTTCCATTGATCTGTTTGTCTTTCTTTATGTTAACAGCACACTCCTTGATAATTGTAGCCATATGGAAAGCTTGGAATCAGGTAACAGAAGTTCTCCTATGTTGTGCATATTGAAAAGCAGAGACATTACTTTGCCAACAAAGGTCTGTCTAGTCAAGGACATGGATTTTCCAGTGGTCATGTATGGATGTAAGAGTTGGACTGTGAAGAAAGCTGAGCACCGAAGAATTGATGCTTTTGAACTGTGGTGTTGGAGAAACTCTTGAGAGTCCCTTGGACTGCAAGGAGATCCAACCAGTCCATTCCGAAGGAGATCAGCCCTGGGATTTCTTTGGAAGGAATGATGGTAAAGCTGAAACTCCAGTACTTTGGCCACCTCATGTGAAGAGTAGACTCATTGGAAAAGCCTCTGATGCTGGGAGGGATTGGGGGCAGGAGGAGAAGGGGACGACAGAGGATGAGATGGGTGGATGGCATCACTGACTCGATGGACGTGAGTCTGGGTGAACTCCGGGAGTTGGTGATGGACAGGGAGGCCTGGCGTGCTGTGATTCATGGGGTCGCAAAGAGTCGGACACGACTGAGTGACTGGACTGAACTGAACTGAACAGAAGTCCTCCTATGTTGTACTTCTTTGTCAAGTTTGCTTTGCTTCTTCTATGTCCCTTGTATTTCCATACAAATTTTAGGGTCAACTTGTGCATTTCTAACAAGTTTTATGGGAGTTTTGATAGGAATTGAACCTATAGTTGAGCTCTTTCAAATCCTGAAAGATGATGCTGTGAAAGTGCTGCACTCAATATGCCAGCAAATTTGGAAAACTCAGCAGTGGCCACAGGACAGGAAAAGGTCAGTTTTCATTCCAATCCCAAAGAAAGGCAATGCCAAAGAATGCTCAAACTACCGCACAATTGCACTCATCTCACATGCTAGTAAAGTAATGCTCAAAATTCTCCAAGCAATATGTGAACCATGAACTTCCTGATGTTCAAGCTGGTTTCAGAAAAGGCAGAGGAACCAGAGATCAAATTGCCAACATCACTGGATTATGGAAAAAGCAAGAGAGTTCCAGAAAGAAATCTATTTCTGCTTTATTGACTATGCCAAAGCCTTTGATTGTGATCACAATAAACTGTGGAAAATTCTTCAAGAGATGGGAATACCAGACCACCTGATCTGCCTCTTGAGAAATTTGTATGCAGGTCAGGAAGCAACAGTTAGAACTGGACATGGAACAACAGACTGGTTCCAAAAAGGAAAAGGAGTAGTTCAAGGCTGTATATTGTCACCCTGCTTATTTAACTTATATGCAGAGTACATCATGAGAAACGCTGGGCTGAAAGAAACACAAGCTGGAATCAAGATTGCCGGGAGAAATATCAATAACCTCAGATATGCAGATGACACTACCCTTATGGCAGAAAGTGAAGAAGAACTAAAAAGCCTCTTGATGAAAGTGAAAGTGGAGAGTGAAAAAATTGGCTTAAAGCTCAACATTCAGAAAACAAAGATCATGGCATCCCATCACTTCATGGGAAATAGATGGGGAAACAGTGTCAGACTTTATTTTTTGGGGCTCCAAAATCACTGCAGATGGTGACTGCAGCCATGAAATTAAAAGACGCTTACTCCTTGGAAGCAAAGTTATGACCAACCTAGATAGCATATTTGAAAGCAGAGACATTACTTTGCCAACAAAGTTTCGTCTAGTCAAGGCTATGTTTTTTCCAGTGGTCATGTATGGATGTGAGAGTTGGACTGTGAAGAAGGCTGAGTGCTGAAGAATTGATGCTTTTGAACTGTGATGTTGGAGAAGACTCTTGAGAGTCCCTTGGACTGCAAGGAGATCCAACCAGTCCATTCTGAAGGAGATCAGCCCTGGGTGTTCTTTGGAAGGAATGATGCTAAAGCTGAAACTCCAGTACTTTGGCCACCTCATGCGAAGAGTTGACTCATTGGAAGAAACTCTGTTGGTGGGAGGGATTGGAGGCAGGAGGAGAAGGGGACGACAGAGGACGAGATGGCTGGATGGCATCACTGACTGGATGGACGTGAATCTGAGTGAACTCTGGGAGTTGGTGATGGACAGGGAGACCTGGCGGGCTGTGATTCATGGGGTCGCAGAGTCGGACACAACTGAGCGACTGAACTGAACTGAACTGAACCTATAGATTAATTTGGAAATTACTGCCTTTTCAATATTGTCTTATGGTTGATGAACATGATGTGTTCTACACGTATTTAAGTCTTTAATTTCTCTCAATACTTCACGGTTTCAGTGTACTAACCTTTCACATCTTTTGTTCAATTTAATCCCAAATATTTATATTCTCATATACTATTATGAATGACATGATTTTTAAAATATCAGTTTCTGATAGCATGTTGCTAAAATATTTAAATATAATTTGTTTTTATATATTCATGTTGAGTCCTGCAATTTAAGTAAACTTATTTATTAATTTTAAGAACTTCTTTTGAGATTTCATCAGATTTTCTACATTGATGTTTATATCTATGAATAAATTTTAATTACCCATTTCCAGGGTGGATGACTTACATTTGTTCATATTTTCTATTGCACTGGCTCAAACCTCCAGTTTAATGTTGTATAAAAGCAGTGAGTCCAGAGATCCCTATCTTGTTCTTAATCTAAGGGGTAAAGTGTTTACATTTACCATTAAGTATGATATTAACCATAGGCTTTTCATTGATGCCGTTTGTCAGACTGAGAGAATTTCCTTCTATTCTGCTTGTCAAGAGTTTCTGTCAAGAATGACTGTAGTTTTGTCAACTTCCTTCTTTACATCTATTGAGACAATTGTGGTCATTTTTATTTGTTGGTTGTTAATATGGTAAATTATATTGATCATTTTTGATATAAAATTTTTGTTTATGGCTATGAAGGAAACTGGTCTATAGTTATCTTTTCTTAAAATTGCGTTTGGAGCAGGACATAGTATAGACTGGGAAGTATTCTTTTCTTTTCAATTTCCCTGAAAGAGTTGCTATAGGGTTGGTATCATTTCTCAAGAATTGGCAATATACACTGGTAATCCATTTGGGCCTGGAGTTATCTTTGTGGAAAGGTTTTTAAGCTACAAGTTCAATTACTTTAAAAGATAAATAATTATTCATGTTATCTCTTCCTTCTTGGGAGATCATTGGGAGTTTGTATCATTCAAGGAAATTAATCAGTTTCATCTACATTGTAGATTTCACTGGCATGAAGTCATTTATGTTATTCATATATTAATGTTTATATATTATCCTTGTAATATATATAGAGTCTGTAGTTACTACCCTTTTATGTATCTTGATATTGGTAATTGTGTCCACTGTCTCTTTGTCACACCAGTATGACTAGAGTTTCACCCCACTCCAGTACTCTTGCCTGGAAAACCCCATGGACGGAGGAGCCTGGTGGGCTGCAGTCCATGGGGTCGCTAAGAGTCAGACACGACTGAGCGACTTCATTTTCAGTTTTCACTTTCATGCATTGGAGAAGGAAATGGCAACCCACTCCAGTGTTCTTGCCTGGAGAATCTCAGGGACAGGGGAGCATGGTGGGCTGCCGTCTATGGGGTCGCACAGAGTTGGACGTGACTGAAGTGACTTAGCAGCAGCAGCAGCAGCATGGCTAGAGTTCTGTTAATTTTACTTATTTTACTCAAGTATCTAACTTTTAATTTCATTGATTTTTTCTATTGCTTTTCTGACTTTTATTTAATTATTTTCACTGTAAATTTATTACTTTTTTTCTGCTTATATTGGACTTAACTTGACCTTCTCTTTCTAATTTCTTAGGATATAAATGGATGACAAATTCTTTTATATTTTGTAGGTCCGAAGAGGACTATGTTTATTCTTCCTGTTGACAAAATCAACATGAAGATAGAAAATCAGTTACTTTTAATTGCCTTTTAATATTTTAAAGACCTTATTCAACTGTTTTCTCACTTGATTGCTTCTGATGAGAAACAAATGTCATTCCTATGTTTATTATATGGTGGGTAATGTGTCTATTCTCTGGTTGCTTTTGAGATTCCCTTTTACCACTGAATTCATTGATCAACTTGATTATGATGAAAGCCTTGGTGTAGTTTTCTTTATGCTTCTTGTGCTTGGAGTTTACTGAGCTTCTTGAATATATGACCTTATAGTTTACAACAAATTTAAAAACATTTAAACATTAATTCTTCAAATACTTTTTCCTTCACTTGTGTTTTCCTTCCATTCAGGGATTTTTGATTGAAATTGCCCCATACTCATGGATACTTTGATCATCTTTTTAATTAAATTTTTTCTGTTTTATCTTGGTTGTTTCCATTGCTATGCCTTCAAGTTCACTAATCTTTTCTTCTGTAATGTTCAATCTGTCACTAATCACTTTCTAGTGCAGTATTTGTCTCACACCTTGTATTTTTCTGCTCTAGTACTCTTGCCTGGAAAATCCCATGGATGGAGGAGCCTGGTAGGCTGCAGTCCATGGGGTTGCCACAAGTCTGTCGTGACTGAGTGACTTCACTTTCACTTTTCACTTTGACGCAATGGAGAAGGAAATGGCAATCCACTCCAGTGTTCTTGCCTGGAGAATCCCAGGGATGGCAGAGCCTGGTGGGCTGCTGTCTCTGGGGTCGCTCAGAATCGGACACGACTGAAGCGACTTAGCAGCAGCAGAAGTTTGATTGGAGTCTTTTAAATTTCTTTCCATATTTCTTCTTAACTTTTAAGCATCTGGAATATAGCTATAAGGAAAATTTTAATGCTTTGTCTGACAATCTTAACATCTGTATCAGTTTTGGATCAGTTTTAGTTGATTTTTTTCTCCTCATAGATTTTATATTCTTGCCTCTTTCCATGACTAGTAGCTTTTTCTTGGTTCACGAGCACTGGGAATTTTATCTTGTTGGTCTCTGGCTATTTGGGGATTCCTATAACTATAATTTAGCATTGTTCTGTGACCCAGTTAACTTACTTGTGAAGAGTTTGACCTTCTCAGGCTTTGCTCTTTATGTCTGTTATGCAGAACAAAAGCATGTTTAGTCCAGGATTTCCCTGCGACTCAGATGGTAAAGAATCCGCCAGTGATGCAGGAGATCCCAGTTTGATCCGTGGCTTGGGAAGATACCCTGGAGAAGAGCATGGCAGCCCACTCCAATGTTCTTGTCTGGAGAATCCCCATGGACAGGGGAGTCTGGCAGGTTACAGTTCTTGGAATCATGAAGAATGGGACTTGACTGAGTGACTAAGCACAACCGATTACCACCAAAGAAACTAAGACCTATCTAAATCCTCCACATGGTACCCTGTCAGTTCTGAGACTAGTCTGGCTGCTATGAGAAAATATGATTTTTGGTCTGATGTCAGCCACATGTACTGTTCTCTTTAATCCTTTTGGGTAATTCTTACTCTAGACTAATTTCCTCACATTTATGCACTGAACAGTACTCAGTTGAATACATTATGAAACCCTTTGCAAATATCTAGAACTCTGTGTAGCTCTGTGCTTTCCAGTGTTCTCTTCTAAGAATTAACTGGCCAGTTTCCCCAGCTTAGAGAGTTGGCCATCTCTAACTAGTTTCTCCTTCCCAACAGGAAACTGAAGCCACATAAGTTCATCTTATTTACTTCCTGTCTCTCAGTGATCACTGTATTTTGTTGATTGAGGTATAGTCTTTTGAAAAACATTTTTTGAATTTTGCTTTTCTTTTGACTGGAAGGTAAATGTGATTCTTCACACGATAACTTTGCAAAACATAAATCCTTCTCAATATTCTTTCATAATAAAATTTTTTCTTATTTTCCATGAGACAACATAAAGACATACAACCTGTGCCTTGTACATT
The DNA here is from genome assembly GCF_032452875.1 of Bos javanicus. NCBI lineage: Eukaryota > Metazoa > Chordata > Mammalia > Artiodactyla > Bovidae > Bos > Bos javanicus. The sequence continues at coordinate 10,855,833 of NC_083876.1, forward strand.
GACTTGCTAAAGACACGGTGTTTGAAGTTACTCTCTTAAGAAATCTTCTTGGTCAGTTTTCTAAACAGTGGCAAAGCATCTTTGCTTTAACCACTCATGGTACTTATAAGAACATAACAATTTAACTGATGACATTTATTTTGTTACACAGTTTTTAATTAGTCCTGGAAGCTTTTTTCTCACTGTTTTTCTCCTTTATGACTTGATTGCATTGCCAGCAAAGAAGCCCCATTCCTTCTGGAAAAGATTCCTGTGAAGAAAAGTTCTGGGGCCTGATTGTCCTAAAGATGGCTTTGTCCAGACGCAATTTAAGTGTGCAGCTGGAGAGCCTAATTCATTTGATCTCTGATCTCTGTGATAACATATGCCTCCCCCAAAAGTGGGGAAAGTCAAGGTCATCTGTTGCTAATCATCGCAGGATTTGAACTTCAAAAAAATGGAAATAGAAGATTTTCATGAAGAGCCCTTATGTCCTTTTGCTTCCTTTCCAAGACTTAATCATTTTTCAATCTCAGGGCAGAATGAAATAATTATTCAGTCTTATCCTAAGGGGATAAGAGTATAGCTAAACATCCATTTAAAAATATTTCTTTTTCTTTCAATGTACATTCTTCAATGGATTTCAGGAGGATTACTGAGTTCCTGTTTTTGTTTTTCCTTTTTCCTTTTTATAAAATAGGTCAGGCTCCTTAGAGGAAATAAGTCAATAAAAATGCTTGTCTAAAGTGTGAGGTTTAAAAGACATCTGTTTAAGAAGACAAGGCAAGGGAGAAAGAGAGGAAATGACTTATATATCTAGGCTTCTACAAACAAGCATGGCCACTGATTCTGTGGATGAAGACTTACTGGCAAATCCATTAGGCCAGCACGAAGGCTCTGGGCTCTGATTCAGGCTGCCTGGATTCAAATTCTGGTTCATTCACTTACTGGCTAAGCCGTCTTCACCAAGTTACATAACGTTACTGTATCTCTGCTTCCCCAACTCTAAGTGGAATGGTGATGTCACCTCTCTCTGATGTTTGATATAAAGATAGTTCGAATTAATATTTATAAAGACCTTAGAATAGTTCCTAGTGCATAGAAAGTGCCGTATATACAAGTGTCCTACAAAATATGCCTTTTAAAAATATATTTTCTGGGAAATACAACCATTTGCTGACCCAAGAATCACCCTATTTTGGGAACTGTCATTTTGTGCAATTGTTATTAAGGTTGGGTTCCAGTGGGAAATAGAATTGAAATATCTATGAAAGAACTTGTGTAGAAAGGGCTCTTATCTCTTACTACAATAAGTGAGCAGAGTATTTTTTCATAAAAAATGTATTGAGGTCTTCCTGGATATTCAACATAATGCCAGGTGCTAGGAATGTAAGGATGAACAAGGCTGCTGCTGCTGCTGCTGCTGCTAAGTCGCTTCAGTCGTGTCCGACTCTGTGCGACCCCGTAGACGGCAGCCCACCAGGTTCCCCGTCCCTGGGATTCTCCAGGCAAGAACACTGGAGTGGGTTGCCATTTCCTTCTCCAATGCATGAAAGTGAAAAGTGAAAGTGAAGTCGCTCAGTCGTGTCTCTCAGTGACCCCATGGACTGCAGCCTACCAGCCTCCTCCATCCATGGGATTTTCCAGGCAAGAGTACTGGAGTGGGGTGCCATTGGCTAAGTTTCACATAAGGAGCATTGCAGTCAGCAGACCAATAAGTGGATCATTTTAAAACAATGTGGGGATGCAGTAGCAAGAATGTTTCTAAGGAGCACCAGATAAAATGTCCTAATCCAGTGTGTTGGAGGGTTGGAAATCAGGTCAAAGAAAGCCTCCTGGAGTTGGTGAGTGTAAGGCAACCAAGCCATGAGGAGGGAAATGGCATTCCTGGCACAGGGAGAGAAATGACAGCCGTTATGAATTCAGGGAATAAAGCGAGCTTTATGCTGAGCATTGCTGGAGACTGTACAGGCAGAGGAAGCACTGTGATTTGGTGGGCACTGCCCTTCTTGGTAGCTCTTCTTGCAAGTGACATCCTGGACAGAGCAGTACTATATTTCAGGGGCTAGGAAGCAAGGAAAGGTTGGTGGTAGCAAGGGTGGAGGCTGGGTCTGTGGGTAGAGGCTGGGTCCCATGGGCTGGCCATATCCTGAGAGATCACTCTAGGATCTGGAACTGCACCCAAGCTCTGGAGTTCAGGGCACAATTTCATCACTTTGCCCATGGGTGAACTGAGTCTCAGGTTGACACAAAATAACCAGACTCATAAGCAGCTGGTTTTCAAACAAATGTCATATTATAAATATACACCAAAATCTTAATCTTGCAGAATAACCAACATGCTCACAGTGCCTCTGATCCCCACTTTGTTGCTGAAATCCATTTCAGAAATCTAATTAGAGATCTGATTGCTGGTTGGTCAAAGTCATTCTTGATGTGCATTTCCAACAACCTAGACAAGTGGATTGCCCACTCTTTTATTTCAATATGCAATATTTCTACCCCAGTGATATATATTGGTCCTTGAGAGAGAGAAGAAGCTTCCTCTTCTGGAGAAAACTGAATAAAATTGGATAGTTCACTGCCTTATGGCTTCCTGGTTTTAGAATTTCCTTATCTCAGAAGGCTATGTTATGTTATGATAACTTGGCCACAGTTTTCTCTAACACCAGATCTATAATCATGTTATATTAAAAAAACACTGTTGTTTTCTCAAGTGGGTATGGGGGTTTCTTGTTTTCTTCACAAAATTAGGGTAAAACCTTGCCATATGATCCATCATTTGTTGATTTTTGTTAGATTTCAAAAGATAACTGTTTCCTTCACTTTATCTCTTAACCCAGGTCTTTGTTTTGCTTTCATTTTAATTTTTGGTGGTTGACATTGCAGACTAGTTTATAGCCTTTAAATGTACTTCTGGGGCCAGACACTAAGGAACTACTTGAACATGAATCTCTGATGAGTGGAGAGTATGAGAGCATTAGGATTAAATCTGGGTGACAAAAACAAAATACTATGAAAAATTACTATTATTCATTTGCAAATTTCAAAAGCAGGAGAGAAACCCCATATGCATCGTATTTTCATCCCTCAATTCTTTCTTCTTTGCTGTATCACAGGCCAAATTGCCACCTGGACCTCCTTAATGCTGCCAAGCAACTACTTGCCATATAAGCTCCCTGATTATTTTTCATGCCTTTTGAATTTTATCTTCCTTTAATCATGTCAGTAATGACTTGCTGTGTCCAGCAGTGTAGTATCTACCATACGGGACAAAGAATTACTAGTTAAAAAATAAATAAATAAATAATTGGAGAGAAGAGATAAGATGCGTGAAAATAAATCACACTTTTTTTTAAATTAAAAATCAATATATATATAAGTTGTTTTACTAGCGAATGGGGCTCCCGAGGTAACTCACTGGTGAAGAATCTGCCTTCCGATGAAAGAACCACAGGAGACATGGGTTCCATCCCTGGAGAAGGAAATGGCAACCCACTCCAGTATTCTTGCCTGAAGAATCCCATGGACAGAAGAGCTGGCAGGCTCTTGGAGACAGTCCATGGAGTTGCAAAGGGTCTGACATGATTGAGCGACTGAGCACACACGGGCAATCACTTATGAATTTGAAAGAAGAATTATAATGATTCAGTGCAGCTAAAGTATGCTGATAAAGGTGGCACTTGTGGTGAATCTTAAAGAATGGATACATAGATCACGTGTTGACACAAAGGGGATTTTAGAAAAGAAAAGCTTAGAGAAAATGGAGACGGGAGCGGGTTTCATGTGTGCCTTGTGTGCCTGTGTTGTTGAAGGGCAGGTCATAAGAAGAAGTAGTCCTGTGGAGGGAAAATGTAATGTGAAAGTGTTAGTCGTTGTCACTCACTTAGCCCCATGGACTGTAGCCCACCAGGCTCCTCTGTCCACGGAATTATCCAGGCAAGAATACTGGAGTGGGTTGCCATGCCCTTCTCCACCAGTTCTTTTTGACTCAGAGATCAAATCCCGGTCTTCTGCATTGCAGGCAGATTCTTTACCACCTGAGCTACCAGGGGAGCCCCTTATTGAGGGAGGCTGTTCCTATTATGAAATCCAGGTAAACATCTTTGACTAGGTAAACATAGCTATGATTTATAAAATGTTTCCAATGCTGTGTCCCACATAAATTATCTAATTTCAGTCTTAACCAGAGACCTGTGAAGTAGGTACCGCTATGGTCAGCCCCATTTTACAGAAGAGGAAGTCGAGGCTTAGTGCCTGAGTTCTCAGCCAGTGAGTGGTGGAGTCCGTAGAAATCTGGGCTACTGAGTCTGGGTTTCTTCTACAAGACCATCTGTCCTCATGCCAGAGGCTTTGCTGTAAGAAATGGGAGCTCTGACTGACTGCCTTAGGGTGACAGAAGGCCATTACTGCTCTGTGGGTGATGCGGTGAAAGTAGCATATAAGGAGAAGCGGCATCACAGGAACACACAGGGACTGGGGATCAGCTCGTGGAAAACCCGTGGGAGAAGGGAATGATCAGATCAGATAAGATCAGTCGCTCAGTCGTGTCTGACTCTTTTCGACCCCATGAATCGCAGCACACCAGGCCGCCCTGTCCATCACCAACTCCCGGAGTTCACTGAGACTCACGTCCATCGAGTCAGTGATGCCATCCAGCCATCTCATCCTCTGTCGTCCCCTTCTCCTCCTGCCCCCAATCCCTCCCAGCATCAGAGTCTTTTCCAATGAGTCAGCTCTTCGCATGAGGTGGCCAAAGTACTGGAGTTTCAGCTTTAGCATCATTCCTTCCAAAGAAATCCCAGGGCTGATCTCCTTCAGAATGGACTGGTTGGATCTCCTTGCAGTCCAAGGGACTCTCAAGAATCTTCTCCAACACCACAGTTCAAAAGCATCAATTCTTCAGCGCTCAGCCTTCTTCACAGTCCAACTCTCACATCCATACATGTGAGGCCAAATCATCAATAAAAAAGTGATGATTTCCTTGCCTCTCTCTGCATCTTTTAGCTCTACTACAGGCACATTTTGGGTATAGTTAAAAGTGGAATAGCATAGACCGCCCTCACCTGGTGCTACACACTTCCACTTCGAGTGGATTCTGATTCAGTGGAAGGATCTTGACTGGGTCCCATTTGCTGGCATATGAAGAGGTTTGGGGTAATTTGGCCAGCTGGAAGGAGGTTATTTTGAGCCAGGAAAGCAAACGAGTAATACTCTCGATACCTGGAGTGGGTGTAATTTGTTGCTTAAACATGCATCTTACTCACCTTGAGGCTCATTTGTGGGGGCTATAATTCAGGATAAGCCTTCATTTCTATGAACACACACCAGGACCATGAACTTGCTTCCTGTCTGCTAAGTAGGCAGTGGGACCCAATTTCTGATGATCCGTTTTCTTCTTCAACTTACACCTTGGCTCATAATGAAATCCCACCACACCGAAGGTCATTTTGCATGATTCATGCTTCTAATTTTTCTCAATAATCCTAATGTGCCTTGACACTAGTAATTCCATAAATCAATGAAATAAGTAGAGATATTAGTCCAAAGAGAAATACAGTTTTCTTTATTGTGGCAGACAGATATGCTCTACCGGTTTTCTAGTTAACCCAATACTGGAAGGCATATTCTTGTTAAAATATAAAAGGAAAAATAATAACTAACATATATTGGCCTTCTGTTTTGGTGCTTTCCAAAATTTTCTGTAACAGGAACAACAACAAAATCAGCATGCTTTTGTTGTGTGTACAGCCAAAACCTAAAACTCAATGAGCATTATTATTGCTCAGTTACTCGGTTATTGACCACATGGAATATAGTTATAATAACTGTTTTAATGTTCTTTTTCTACAAATTCTATCATTTGTGCCATTTTGGTGGCTGCTTCTATTAACTGATTTTCTTTTCCCTCATTATAGCTAATATTTCCCCACTTCTTTGCATATCCTTAACCTTTGAGTGTGGGCTACACATAGAATTTTGCATTGTTGACTGCTGATATCTTTGTTTTCTTTTAAATATTCTTGAGATTTACTCTGGGTTGCAGTTCAGTTACCTGCAAAGAGTTTGAAACAGTTTAAGGTGCTCTTTGTAGGCTTGGATAAGTGAGATAAGAGCAGCCTTTTTTTTTTTTTTTTTTAATTGGAGGATAATTGGTTTACAATGTTATGTTGGTTTCTGCCATACAACATGAATCAATCATAATTATATATTCCCTCCTTCTTAAACCTTCCCATCCCACCCCTCTAGGTTGTCATAGAGCACTGATCTGAGCTCCCTGTGTCATACAGCAGCTCCCCACTAGCTACATGGTGGTGTATATACATCAAAGCTGTTCTCTCAATTCATCCTGCCATCTCCTTCCCCTATTGTGTCAAGTCTGTTCTCTATGTCTGTGTCCTTTAAATGCAGGGTTAAACATTCCCAACTACTGAGGCCATGCTCTTCTAAACACTCCACCTGACACTTGACACCTTCTCTATTCTGAGTGTTTTCTACTCTGGCTGGTGGAAATCTGAACTACTTTCTGTTCTGTGTCAACTCAGTGATTGCCCTCCTGCTTCTGTTTAGTGGTGCTTTCCCTGCTCCCTGGATTAGTCACACACAGGTGCCCATCAGCTGATGACTCAAAGGGACCCCTCAGGCCACCTGCATGTAATGTGTTTGTGTGTGTGCTTTTCTCCCCTATTTGTGTGTATGTATTTCTTCCTTGTTTGTGCAGCTCTCTCCTGTCTAGGATTTTGCCTGCAGATCTTGCCTCCTGTGCCTCCTTGGACTCTCCTTTCTGTCTCCTCACTCGGGGTGACCGTTGTGTCCTGAAATACTCTGCTGCGGCAGCAGTGAGCTGGGCAAACCCTGTGGCTCACCTTGTTTGTTCCGTATCCCATTGAAATCACTTGTCTGTTCTGTTTCCTCTTTGCTATCTAAAAGCTCTTGTTGGACATATATTTGGACTGTTTTCTTAGTTACCTAAAGGTGGAGAGTAAATCTAGTCTTGGCTGGAACAGAAAGTCCAGTTACTCAGATTTTGGATGTGTCAAAAAAAAAAAAGATAAAAATTTGAAAACTTTTGGTATTTATAATAAATCATGAGACATTTCCTTGTTCTCAAAAACAAATCTGGAATAATTCAGATGTTCTTTGGGCCCTGTGAGCAGAACACAGAACTCTTTCAGATCCTTGTTATATCTCTTCACTGCAAAAATTGATGTTCCAAAATTCTGTTGTCTTTACATCAATTTTTTTTTTTTTTTTTGTGGGGAGGAATGAGATGAAAAAAGACTCTCTGGACTAGCAAGTGTGAAAGAGTATTAACTGTATTGGGGACAAAAATCATTGTGATATGTAGGTCTGTGTACCTACAGCCATGTATATGCATTTGTTTGAATGGTGTTATAATTGATAACTGACAATATTTGGGTGGAATACATGTTATGGTAAATTGAATTCTTGGTTAAATTAATATTTGATAGATATTTTTTCATGCCTTGTTGAATTATTTTTTAAAATATTTTATATATTTACCTGGCAATAGAGAAAATTCAGTGTGCTTTAATATTTCTCATGTATCTAGGATTCTAGTAGTATTTCCAGGTCAAAGTGTTGAACATCAGTAATCACTTTATACTACCCTATATGTGGCCAATGCAGTGTGAATGTGGCTCAACTGTGAATACTTTGGTCAGATAAACAATGCTTGGCATCCAGGAGAATGGGCACAGACATATTCCTGCATAAAAGAGTATAGTCAAGGCAAGGTTCTGGGAAAGCCAGGTTTGACAGCCAAGAATCCAACAATGTGCACCAGGTAACTTGTAGGTAGAAAGGAGATTTAGCAGCAAATAGAGGAATGTTCCAGTTCCAGGAGAAAGTGATTTTGGGGAGATCTCAGTATAAGTAGTATGTGTAGACACACAGAAATTAGAATTTTAGTCTCTGAAGAAGACAGTGTAGGGACAGGCAAGGCCCCTTTCTTCAAGGAAGTGGGTGAAAGAGAAGAGACTGAAATAAAAACCAGGGGGTTAAAATCCAAAATATGTAAGAATCCCGAAGAATTGAATCTTTTGAACTGTGGTGTTGGAGAAGACTCTTGAGAGTCCCTGGGACTGCAAGAAGATCCAACCAGTCCATTCTGAAGGAGATCAGTCCTGGGTGTTCATTGGAGGACTGATGCTGAAGCTGAAACTCCAATACTTTGGCCACCTCATGCGAAGAGTTGACTCATTGGAAAAGACCCTGATGCTGGGAGGGATTGGGGGCAGGAGGAGAAGGGGATGACAGAGGATGAGATGGATGGATAGAGTCACTGACTTGATGGACATGAATTTGGGTGGACTCAGGGAGTTGGTGATGGACAGGGAGGCCTGATATGCTGTGATTCATGGGATCGCTAATAGTCGGACATGACTGAGCGACTGAACTGAACTGAACTGAAGGACACTTACAACTCAGTAGGAAAAGAACTGAAATACATTTTTTAAATGGGCAGATCTTCTGCAAAGACATTTTTTCCAAAGAAGGCTTAAAGCTTTCTAACAAATACACAAAAGGTTGCTCAACATCACTAATCATCAGAGAAATGCAAATCAAGACCACAATGAGATTTCATCTCACACCTGTGAGAATCAGTTCAGTTCAGTTCAGTCGCTCAGTTGTGTCCGACTCTTTGTGACCCCATGAATTGCAGCACGCCAGGCCTCCCTGTCCATCACCAACTCCCGGAGTTCACTCAGACTCACGTCCATTGAGTCAGTGATGCCATCCAGTCATCTCATCCTCTGTCCTCCAGTTTTCCTCCTGCCCCCAATGCCTCCCAGCATCAGGGTCTTTTCCAATGAGTCAACTCTTCGCATGAGGTGGCCAAAGTACTGGAGTTTCAGCTTCAGCATCATTCCCTCCAAAGAAATCCCAGGGCTGATCTCCTTTAGAATGGACTGGTTGGATCTCCTTGCAGTTCAAGGGACTCTCAAGAGTCTTCTCTAACACCACAGTACAAAAGCATCAATTCTTGGGCGCTCAGCCTTCTTCACAGTCCAACTCTCACATTCTTACATGACCACAGGAAAAACCATAACCTTGACTAGATGGACCTTTGTTGGCAAAGTAAAGTCTCTGCTTTTCAATATGCTATCTAAGTTGGTCATAACTTTTCTTCCAAGGAGTAAGCGTATTTTAATTTCATGGCTGCAATCACCATCTGCAGTGATTTTGGAGCCCCCCCAAAATAAAGTCTGATGCTATTTCCACTGTTTCCCCATCTATTTCCCATGAAGTGATGGGACCAGATGCCATGATCTTGGTTTTCTGAATGTTGGCTTTTAAGCCAACTTTTTCACTCTCCTCCTTCACTTTCATCAAGAGGCTTTTTAGTTCCTCTTCACTTTCTGCCATAAGGGTGGTGTCATCTGCATATCTGAGGTTATTGATATTTCTCCCGGCAATCTTGATTCCAGCTTGTGTTTCTTTCAGCCCAGCGTTTCTCATGATGTACTCTGCATAGAAGTTAAATAAGCAGGGTGACAATATACAGCCTTGACATACTCCTTTTCCTATTTGGAACCAGTCTGCCATTCCATGTCCAGTTCTAACTATTGCTTCCTGGCCTGCATACAGATTTCTCAAGAGGCAGATCAGGTGGTCTGGTATTCCCATCTCTTGAAGAATTTTCCACAGTTTATTGTGATCCCCACAGTCAAAGGCTTTGGCATAGTCAATAAAGCAGAAATCTATGTGTTTCTGGAACTCTTGGTTTTTCCATGATCCAGCGGATGTTGGCAATTTGATCTCTGGTTCTTCTGCCTTTTCTAAAACCAGCTTGAACATCAGGAAGTCCACGGTTCACATATTGCTGAAGGCTGGCATGGAGAATTTTGAACAGTACTTTACTAGCATGTGTGATGAGTGCAATTGTGCGGTAGTTTGAGCATTCTTTGGCATTGCCTTTCTTTGGGATTGGAATGAAAACTGACCTTTCCAGTCCTGTGGCCACTGCTGAGTTTTCAAAATTTGCTGGCATATTGAGTGCAGCACTTTCACAGCATCATCTTTCAGGATTTGAAATAGCTCAACTGGAATTCCATCACCTCCACTAGCTTTATTCGTAGTGATACTTTCTAAGGCCCACTTGACTTCACATTCCAGGATGTCTGGCTCTAGGTCAGTGATCACACCATCGTGATTATCTGGGTCGTGAAGATCTTAATTGTACAGTTCTTCTGTGTATACTTGCCATCTCTTCTTAATATCTTCTGCTTCTGTTAGGTCCATACCATTTCTGTCCTTTATCAAGCCCATCTTTGCATGAAATGTTCCCTTGGTATCTCTAATTTTCTTAAAGAGATCTCTAGTGTTTCCCATTCTGTTGTTTTCCTCTATTTCTTTGCATTGATCACTGAGGAAGGCTTTCTTATCTCTTCTTGCTATTCTTTGGAACTCTGCATTCAGATACTTATATCTTTCCTTTTCTCCTTTGCTTTTCGCTTCGCTTCTTTTCACAGCTATTTGTAAGGCCTCCCCGGACAGCCATTTTGCTTTTTTGCATTTCTTTTCCATTGGGATGGTCTTGATCCCTGTCTCCTGTACAATGTCATGAACCTCCATCCATAGTTCATCAGGCACTCTATCAGATCTAGTCCCTTAAATCTATTTCTCACTTCCACTGTATAATCATAAGGGATTTGATTTAGGTCATACCTGAATGGTCTAGTGGTTTTCCCTACTTTCTTCAATTTCAGTGTGAATTTGGCAATAAGGAGTTCATGATCTGAGCCACAGTCAGCTCCTGGTCTTGTTTTTATTGACTGTATAGAGCTTCTCTATCTTTGGCTGCAAAGAGTATAATCGATCTGATTTTGGTGTTGACCATCTGGTAATGTCCATGTGTAGCGTCTTCTCTTGTGTTGTTGGAAGAGGGTGTTTGCTATGACCAGTGCATTTTCTCGGCAAAACTCTATTAGTCTTTGCCCTTCTTCATTCCGTATTCCAAGGCCAGATTTGCCTGTTACTCCAGGTGTTTCTTGACTTCCTACTTTTGCATTCCAGTCCCCTATAATGAAAAGGACATCTTTTTTGGGTGTTAGTTCTAGAAGGTCTTGTAAGTCTTCATAGAACTATTCAACTTCAGCTTCTTCAGCATTACTGGTTGGGGCATAGACTTGGATTACTGTGATACTGAATGGTTTGCCTTGGAAATGAACAGAGATCGTTCTGTTGTTTTTGAGATTGCATCCAAGTACTGTATTTCGGACTTTTTTGTTGACCATGATGGCTACTCCATTTCTTCTGAGGGATTCCTGCCCACAGTAGTAGATATAATGGTCATCTGAGTTAAATTCACCCATTCCAGTCCATTTTAGTTCGCTGATTCCTAGAATGTCGACATTCACTCTTGCCATGTCCTGTTTGACCACTTCCAATTTGCCTTGATTCATGGACCTAACATTCCAGGTTCCTATGTAATATTGCTCTTCACAGCATCAGACCTGGCTTCTATCACCAGTCACATCCACAACTGGGTATTGTTTTTGCTTTGGCTCCATCCCTTCATTCTTTCTGGAGTTATTTCTCCACTGATCTCCAGTAGCATATTGGGCACCTACTGACCTGGGGAGTTCCTCTTTCAGTATCCTATCATTTTGCCTTTTCATACTATTCATGGGGTTCTCAAGGCAAGAATACTGAAGTGGTTTGCCATTCCCCTTTCCAGTGGACCACATTGTGTCAGACCTCTCCACCATGCCTGCCTGTCTTGGGTGGCCCCACAGGGCATGGCTTAGTTTCACTGAGTTAGACAAGGCTGTGGTCCTAGTGTGATTAGATTGACTAGTTTTCTGTGATTATGGTTTCAGTGTGTCTTCCCTCTGATGCCCTCTTGCAACACCTACCATCTTACTTGGGTTTCTCTTACCTTGGACAAGGAGTATCTCCTCACCACCACCCCTCCAAACCTTGAACGTGGAATAGCTCCTCTAGGCCCTCAGGCGCTCGTGCAGCCACTCCTCCCGGCCGCTGCCCCTGGCCTCAGGTGTGGGGCAGCTCCTCCTGGCCGCTGCCCCTGGCCTCAGACACAGTGTAGCTCCTCTCAGCTGCTGCCCCTGACCTCGGACGCGGGGTAGCTCATCCCGGCTGCCGCCCCTAACTTCGGACGTGGTGTAGCTTGCCTCGGCCGCTGCCCCTTGGGCATGGGGTCCTCCCGGCTTCTGCCCCTGTCAGAATGGCTGTGATCAAAAAGACAAGTGTTGGCGAGGATGTGGAGAAAAGGAAACATTGCTGGTACAAATATAGATTAGTGCAGCCATGATGAAAACAGCATGGAGGTTCCTCGAAAAATGAAAAATAAGTTTGAGTTGCCACGTGATCCAGCAATCCCACATCTGGGACCCCATTTATCCAAAGGGAAAGGGAATACTAACTCAACCAATTTATTTACATCCTCATGTCCACTGCAGCATTATTTACAATACCAACACATGGAAATGACCTACATATCAATCAATGGATGAATGAATAAAGAAATGTAGTGTATGTATTCAATGGAAGATTATTTGGCCATGAAAAATGAGAAAATAATGCCAATTGCAACAGTGTAGGTGAACCTTAAGGGCATTATGTTCAGTGAAATCATTCAGACAAAGACAAACGCTGTGTGATTTCAATTCTATGTGGACTCTAAACACACATACACAGCCCCCCACACACAAAACCAGAACTCACAAATACGGAGAATAGCTTGGTGATTGCCAGAAGTGGGGTGATGATGGGCAGGAAATGGGCAAAGGTAAGAACTTCTAGCTATGAGATAAATAAGTCCTAGAGAGGTAATGTATAGCATGGTAACTATAGTTAACATTATTGTGCTGTATATATTTTTTCATGTATTAAAAAAAAATTTACTTAGTTTTTAATTGAAGGATTTTTTAATTTACAGAACTGTGTTGATTTCAGTGGCTGAGAGTATAAACCTTGAAAGTTCTCATCACAGGAAAAAAAAAAATCTAACTATGTTTGTTGATGGATGTTAACTGAACTTATTGTGGTGATCAATGAGCAAAATGTATATGTCTCAAGTCATTTTATAATACACTAAAATATACCCCTATATCAGTTATATCTTAATTAAAGTAAAAGTAAAAATACCTAGTAGTGTTTGGAAGTTACTTGAGACATGAAGTACTTGCTATAGGACTCAGGATGTGCTTTCTGACAGCATCTTGCCGAAGGCTGAGGGGTGACCCACTGAGTTTTAAGTGGATTCAAACCTAAATATGGAAATGATTTTAGAGCCCAGTGTGAGTCTTCAGAGGCAGTCAGCAGATTGTTATAATGTTGGAGAATGTGCTGACTGTACCAGTGCAGGCCCTTTAAATCAACTCAGTGTAACTCCACAAAGGTACACTAAGAGGTCATTAAAAAGAAGTCAGAGGTACGTCACTCTGGGATTAATCCACTAACCTGCTCACAACATTCTTCTGTGTTAGTGAAATAGGGAAGAATCTTTGTATTCTATTATAAGTTCATCACTAGAGGGATGTTGCTTATAACCTTAGATTATACATAATGGCTCTGGAAACCCTGCCTCCCAGGTAATGAGCATTAAGCTAAAATGCCTTTGTTTAGCTTTCAGGAAACATCCTGACCAGGCCCACCTATAAATAACTGCAGGAAGGAAGAAATTAATACATTCCCTCTGGAGGCTGATGGAACTAGGAAATGCTTGACTTTATTCTCTCCCCTTTTAGTGAAAAAGAAGCCTGAATTCTAACCTAGGTAAGATGAGTCTTTGAGGCATGAGCCCACTGTGTTCTTAGGTCTTACTGGCTTTTTAAATAAAGTCTCTATTCCTTGTCCCATCAACTCATTTCTTGACTTATTGGCATGTTGTGTGGCCAGCAGTGCGAGCTTGGACTCTGTAACATTAGCTCTTCTTGTTTATAAATCTCATCCTTCAAGTACAGATGCCCAGATTTTTTCTTTTGGTGCTTGTCACCTTGCCTTTGATTACTGTTCTTGTTTGGGCTGTTTCCAGGTATGTTGGGCCTCCCTCCATGACATGCCTTTGGACATTCACTCTCTGGTCCTAAAATTCACTAATCTGGTCTATGAGGCAGTCCTTTTATGCCTTCAAGGGTTCTCAGGGACTGACTGGTGTGTTCTTTCAGCTGCTTGATCAACAGTCTCGATCCTGAGTTAAAGCCTAGGAATGACATTTGAATGAATCCCTGGAATGAACCAGTTTTCAGTTCAGTTCAGTTCAGTCACTCAGTCGTATCCAACTCTTTGCGACCCTGTGGACTGCAGCACACCAGGCTTCCCTGTCCATCACCAGCTCCCAGAGTTTGCTCAAACTCATACCCATTGAGTTGTTGATGCCATCCAAACTTCTCATCCTCTGTCTTCCCCTTCTCCTCCTGCCTTCAGTCTTTCCCAGGATCAGGGTCTTTTCCAGGGAGTCAGTTCTTCCCATCAGGTGGCCAAAGTACTGGAGTTTCAGCTTCAGCATCAGTCTTTCCAATGAATATTCAGGACTGATTTCCTTTAGGATTGACTAGTTTGATCTCCTTGAAGTCCAAGGGACTCTCAAGAGTCTTCTCGAACACCACAGTTCAAAAGCATCAATTCTTCAGTGCTCAGCTTTCTTTATAGTCCAACTCTCACATCCATACATGACTACTGGAAAAACCATAGCTTTAACTAAACGGACCTTTGTTGGCAAAGTGATATCTCTGCTTTTTAATATGCTGTCTAGGTTGTTCATAGCTTTCCTTCCAAGGAGCAAGTGTCTGCTAATTTCATGGCTGCAGTCACCATCTGCAGGGATTTAGGAATATAGAGCCATCACCAAAATCCTTTAAGTGGGCAATTTTCATCATACTGCTCTCAGGGTATGCTTAGAGCCCAATTTCAGGAATTATCAATCATTTATGGCTCTGGGCGTAATTTCCGTCTATGCAATTTGGGGGCTGTATCACCTCTCAGCCTTGGTGTCCCCATGTGTGATTATAGATGAGAGTTATCATTCAAGTGTGTCAGCTCTCAGTTCATCTCCTCTCAGTTCTAAATGCACTCTTCAATTTTGTTCTTTTTAAAATGGCAGACCTACTATATAGCACTGGGAAGTCTACTCAATACTCTGGTGACCAAAATGGGAAGGAAACCCAAAAAAGAGGGGTATATATAAACATATCACTGTTGTACTTTGCTGTACAGCAGAAAGTAACACAATTTTGTAAAGCGAATATACTCCAATAAAAATTAATTAAAAATGTACCCTTCAATATATGTGGTAATGGGATTATAACATAGATGTACTTTTCCTGTGTCCACAATTTAGCCCTCTAAAATGATTTTTGTGTTTGTTTCTTAAATTTAGATTCTTTTTTTCTTTTTTCTTTTTAAATTTTATTATTATTATTTTTTCTTTACAATATGTATTGGTTTTGCCATACATCAACATGAATCTGCCATGGGTGTACATGTGTTCCCCATCCTGAACCCCCCTCCCACCTCCCTCCCCATACCATCCCTCTGGGTCATCCCAGTGCACCAGCCCCAGGCTTCTTGTATCCTGCATCCAACCTGGACTGTCAATTTGTTTCTTATATAATATTATACATGTTTTAATGCCATTCTCCCAAATCATCCCCACCCCTATAGAGTCCAAAAGACTGTTTCTTAAATTTAGATTCTAAAGGTGCCATAATATATCACTCTATTAGCTCAGTTAATAGGGCTTCCCTAGTGGCTCAGATGGTAAAGAATCTGCTTGCAATGCAGGAGACCTGGGTTCGATTCCTGGGGTGGGAAGATTCCCTGGAGAAGGAAATGACAACCCACTTCAGTATTCTTGCCCAGAAAATTCCATGGACAGAGGAACCTGGCAAACTACAGTGCATGGGATTTGCATAATAGGCATGACTGAGCATCTAACACTTTCGCTTTCAGCTTGGTTAATAAACCCACAAATATTTTTCCCAGTATTTATCTATTCCATAGGCATATTACTTACTAATGTGATTTTCTTAGATTTTGTAATAGTCATGCTATGTGAACTTCACTTGGAAACATTTAGTCATTTCACCGTTATGCATCATAACCAACTCTTTCATGTCCCAAAAGGTTGATCCTAATGCAAACCCATGCATGACAGTGAGCTGGCAATGATACAGTGTAACATACTACAAGATAATATTTTCTCCATGCTATCAGATGGGTGCTTCATTCCACTAATATCTGCAACTTATTAGGCTTAGAAAATATACCTGAATTGCCAAAGTTTGTATGAAGTATTATGATATCTAGGAAGATTTTTGGGTCAGGGATCACATGGACATGTCTGTGGGATGCATTCTGTGGAGGTTTAACCACAAAATTCCTTCAGCTGTTAAAACATAACCCATCATTTCTGTGTGGATTAAACTGACATGCTGTAGGAGATTTTCCCCTTATATTTCTATAGCTTTCCCCCATTTCCTTCCTTATATAACACACATTTAGGTAGAAGTGTTTCTAATATTCACTAACTTAAATGAGGTTTATTTTGAGCATAATCATAGGTGCTGCTTGAGTGGGAGGAATTTGTGCTGTGGATGTGAAAGAGGAGAAAAGATGCTTCTTACATACAGAAGTTGGTGAAAAGATATGTAATAGACTTGGGAGAATACCACTACTGCCATTAATAGATTCTAGGATGTGGGCAGCTCAGAATGCAGAGAACCCTCTACTCACCCAAGTTGGATGCACCCCCATGAACTTGTAGTTTCTGATAGGTCGCTGAGTTCTGTTTCTCACTGGTGCTGCTGATAATACAGGGATATGATTTTTTTTTTTGTTTGTTTGCATTTATTTATTGAAATGGCTGCATGGAGGTTGTAGCATGCAGGATCTTTAGTTGCTGTGCACAGACTCTCCAGTTGTGGCACATGGGTTCCAGGGCATGCAGACACAGTAGGTTTAATTTTTAAAATAAATTGCTGACATTTAAATGTTGAGTATCACCAATTCTTCCTGTGTATGTTTTCTGACAAAAAAACTCAGAATCTTGTCCCTATGCACATAAGATTTGAAAGACCACAATAAAGGACTAAGCCTGAATATTTGTTCATAACACTCGAACGCCTTGTACATGTCATCTTTATCTCTAAAGCGCTCTCTGTTTCAAAGCCCTTTTAATTCCTATAACTTCAGATAGAAATTCCCAATCAGGATGTTCATGAACATCTGGAAGTATCTTTTTCTGTTGGAAGATGTCAGCAGACAATGGCACGAGCAGTTAGTGAGGGATTGGCTGGGACCTGGCAACAGAACAAGGAGCAGATTCTCACGTTTGAGAACCTGAATCGCTTCTTGATCTTGACATCCTTCACAGCATACCCGATGAATGGATCTCCAGGATGATGACAAGGGGATGAGTCAGAAGACGGAAGCTCCTTGATGTGACTAGGGGTACCGTATTTTGAATCCTCTATTCTGCCTATTGCCTTCTCCTCTCCTTGCTTTCTATCCTTTTCCTGTTCCATCCTGGCCATATTCCCTTTGCAGCTCCTCTCCCACCTCACACTAAGAAACTCTAGACATTCATTCATTCAACAAATATTTACTAAGTTTGACTGTGTTCTCTGCACTGTTCAGTTCAGTTCAGTCGCTCAGTCATGTCTGACTCTTTGTGACCCCAGGAATCGCAGCACACCAGGCCTCCCTGTCCATCACCATCTCCTAGAGTCCACTCAAACTCACGTCAATCGAGTCGGTGATACCATCCAGCCATCTCATCCTCTGTCATCCTCTTTTCCTCCTGCCCCCAATCCCTCCCAGCATCAGAGTCTTTTCCAATGAGTCAACTCTTTGCATGAGGTGGCCAAAGTACTGGAGTTTCAGCTTTAGCATCATTCCTTCCAAAGAAATACCGGGGCTGATCTCCTTCAGAATGGACTGGTTGGATCTCCTTGCAGTCCAAGGGACTCTCAAGAGTCTTCCCCAACACCACAGTTCAAAAGCATCAATTCTTTGGTGCTCAGACTTCTTTACAGTCCAACTCTCACATCCATACGTGACCACTGGAAAAATCATAGCCTTGACTAGACGGAACTTTGTTTGCAAAGTAATGTCTCTGCTTTTGAATATGCTATCTAGGTTGGTCATAACTTTTCTTCCAAGGAGTAAGTGTCTTTTAGTTTCATGGCTGCAGTCACCATCTGCAGTGATTTTGGAGCCCCCAAAAATAAAGTCTGACACTGTTTCCACTGTTTCCTTATCTATTTCCCATGAAGTGATGGGACCAGATGCCATGATCTTCATTTTCTGAATGTTGAGCTTTAAGCCAACTTTTTCAGTCTCCTCTTTCACTTTCATCAAGAGGCTTTTAGTTCCTCTTCACTTTCTGCACTGTTAGGTGATTGGATATAGAGTTAGGTGATTGGATACAGAGTTAGGTGATTGGATATAGAGTAATGAATAAACAAATTGCTTATGTGGAGCATTTATTCTAGCAGGAAGGTTAGATCCTGAATTAGTGGTTCCATGTCACACAGTGGAAGAGCTCTTCACCAGCACTCTAAAGATCTGTCCTCTGTAATGAATGACCCTTAGCACTGGAGACCAGAATCCACATCTGGGGTTGCATGTAGAGGGAAGGAGTTCAAGTAGATTGGCGATAATGGAGGGCAGAGCTGAAGGGGGAGCACAAATGCAGTGAAGGGACCCAGAGGAAGGAAAGGGCTTTTTGTAGCTGCCTAATGTAAGACATTTTAAGGAGATACACATATAACTAAAGTGATTTTTTGAAGGCTGTGTGCATGAAACACTATACATAACCCCTGAGCTTTTAAAGTAAAGCAATAATAGTTGCTTTTACAATTATTCTTTAGGATTTTAATAGACTTGTATTTGTGTTTGTATTTCTGGGTAACAGATTGAGAGTTTTCATTATGATGATTTTTATTTAGTTCATGTAAAGCAAAATGTTCATGTTTTCCCTACCTTTTGGCCACTAAGAATGAATCACATAGAATTCTTATTTCAATACAACTGGAAGAAAAAAAATAGTAGCTAATACTGGAGTTACTTATTGGTGAATAACAGTTACACAAAGTGAGATTGGTGAGTAAGATGTGTTTTATGACTGAGAAAAACATGGGAGACTAGTCTAGAGGGCAAAATGTAGGGTTGGGGGGCTGCCTTCTGCCCTCATCAACTCATTCTCTCTCTTTCTCTTCCTTCCTACTCCAAGCAAGTAAATGTGTACAACTTTCTTATACACTTGAACTTAAATTATCAGCTTAATATAGACTGTTATAACTATAATATGTATTATGAAAGCCTCTTGGTAATGACAAATCAAAAACCTATAACAGATACAAAAATGATAAAGAGAAAGAACCAAAACCAACACAACAAAAATAAATTCTCAAAGACAGCAAGAGAGGAAGAAAGGAACTACAAAGAAATAAGAAAACAATGAACAAAATGAAAATAGTAAGTCTTTACCTATCAATAATTACTCTAAATATAAATGGTTTAAATTCTCCAATTAGGAGAAATAGAGTGACCGAATAGATCAAAAAAGCAAAACCTAACTCAGTGCTGCCTACATGACACTTAAGCTACAAGAACACTCGCAGGCTGCGGGTGAAGGGATGGAAAAAAAAATACTCCATGCAAATGCAAACCAGAGAGCAGGTGTAGCTATGTTTATGTCAGAGAAAATAGAGTTCAAGTCAAAACCTATTACCATAGAAAGAAAGCTCACCATATAATGTAAAAGGGATCAATTTATTAAGTAGATATAAATATATTAAATAGGTACAGAAATTTTAATTTATATTAATTTAATTTAATTTATATGCACACACAATATTGAAACATTCATATATCTGAAACAAATATTAACAAATCTAAAGGCAGAAATCGGAGAAGGCAATGGAACCCCACTCCAGTACTCTTGCCTGGAAAATCCCATGGATGGAGGAGCCTGGTGGGCTGCAGTCCATGGGATTGCTAAGAGTCAGACACGACTGAGCGCCTTCACTTTCACTTTTCACTTTCCTGCATTGGAGAAGGAAATGGCAACCCACTCCAGTGTTCTTGCCTGGAGAATCCCAGGTATGGGGGAGCCTGGTGGGCTGCCGTCTATGGGGTCGCACAGAGTTGGACATGACTGAAGCGACTTAGCAGCAGCAGCAGCAGCAAAGGCAGAAATAGGCAGAAATGATAGTAGAGAACTTTAACACTCCATTTTCAACAATGGATAAATCATCCAGAAATCAACAAGGAAATAAAAGATTTGAACTTCATTTTAGACCAAAGAACCTAACAGACAAATTCTGAAAATCCCATCCAAGAGCAGCAGAATACACATTCCTAAAGTGCACATTAAAATTCTCCAGGGTAGATCACATGATAGGTCACAAAATAAGTCTTCACAAATTTATGAAGACTGAAATCATCAGGCAATTTTTTTTTACCACAAATATATGAAACTATAAATCAATAACAGGAGGAAATCAGGACAATTTATAGATATGTGGAAACAACATGCTTCCAAATAACCAATGGGTCAAAGAAGAAATAAAAAAGAAAATAAAAATAAATAATGTCAAACAAAGAAAAATTTATAAAGAAAATTATGGGATGCAGTAAAATGTACTAAGAAGGAAATTCTAGTGCCAGATGCCCACATTAGAAAGAAACAAAAATGATCTCAAACACCCTAACCTTATATCTCAATGAAGCACAGAAAAAGAACAAATTAACCCCAAAGGTAGCATAAAGAAGGAAATAATAGAGATTATAGCAGAAATACATGAAATAGAGACTAGAAAGACAAAGATCAAAGACACTAAAAGTTTTTTTCCTAAAAGATAAACAAATTTGAGCAGTTAACTAATTAACAAAAAAGAGATGAATCAAATAAAATTATAAATGAAAGAGGGCACATAACAATTGATCCCAGGAACACAAAGTGATGAGATTTCAATGAACAATTAAATAATAACAAATTAGATAACCTAAAAGAAATGGACAAATTCCTAAAAAACATTTATCAGTCCTGAATCTTGAAGTAATAGAAACACTAAAGTGTCCTGATAATGAAGTGCAGCAGGGACACTACAAGGAAAGAAAATTACAAGCCAATGACCCTGATGAACACAGATGCAAATATCCTTAGCAAAACACTAGCAAACAGAATTGAAGGGCATGCTAAGAGGATCACACATTATGAGTATGTGGGATTTATCCCTGGGAATCAGGAAGGGTCCAACCTATGCATGTCAAAAATGTGATACATCAAAGTACTAGAAGGAAGGATAAAAATCCTATGAACATTTAAATAGATGTGGAGAAAGTATTTGATAAAATTCAACATCCTTTCATGATAAAAGTTCTCAACAAATTCATTATGGAAGGAATATACCACAAAAATAATAGAGTTCATATATGAGAAATCAACAGTTAACATCATACTTAGTGAAAAATGAAAAGCTTTTTCCCCATGACCAGGAACAAGACATAGATACTTACTCTTGCCTCTTCTATTCAATGTAGTACTGGGAGCCCCATTGCTGTTGTTAGTCACTAAGCTGTGTCTGACTTTTTACGACCGCATGGACTGTAGCACCCCAGGCTTCTCTGTCCTTCAGTATTTCCTTGAGTCTGCTCAAATTCACTTCAATTGAGTTGGTGATGCCATCCAACCATCTCATCCTCTGTCGTCCTCTTCTCCTTTTGTCTTCAATCTTTCCCAGCATCAGAGTCTTTTCCAATGAGTTGTCACTTTCGATCAGATGGCCAAAGTATTGGAGCATCAGCATCAGTTTTACTCAGCATTGATTTCCTTTAGGATTGACTGATTTATCTCCTTGCTGTCCAAGGGGCTCTCAAGAGTCTTCTCCAACACAACAATTTGAAAGCACCAATTCTTGAGCACTTAGCCGTTTTTATGGTCCAATTCTCACATCCATATGTGCCTACTGGAAAAATTATGGCTTTGACTGTGTGGACCTTTGTCCACAAAGTGATGCCTCTGCTTTTTAATACGTTATCTAGTTTTGTCATAGCTTTTCTCCTTAGGGGAAGCGTCTTTCAATTTCATGGCTGCAGGCATCACCCGCAGTGACTTTGGAGCCCAAGAAAAGAAAATCTGCCACTGTTTCCAATATTTCCTCATCTATTTGCCATGATGTGATGGGCCAGAATGCCATAATCTTAATTGTTTGAATGTTGACTCTCAAGCTAGCTTTTTCACTCTCCTCTTTTACCCTCATCAATAGGCTCCTTTGTTCCTCTTCGCTTTCTCCATTAGAGTGATATACTTTGTATGTCTGAAGTTGTTGATATTTCTTCCAGCAATCTTGATTCTGCTTGTGATTCATCCAGCCTGGCATTTCACATTATGTACTCTGTATATAAGTTAAATAAGCAGGGTGACAATATACAGCCTTGATGTACTCCTTTCCCTATTTTAAATCAGTCTGTTGTTCCATGTCAGATTCTAACTTTTGTTTCTTGACCTGCATACATGTTTCTCAGGAGGCAGGTAATGAGGTCTTGTACTTCCATCCTTTAAAGAATTTTCCAGTTTGTTGGGATCCACACAGTCCTTAGTGTAGTCAATAAAACAGAAGATGTTTTTCTGGAATTCCTTTGCTATTTTGATGATCCAATGGATGCTGGCAATTTGATCTCTGGTTTATCTGCCTTTTTTAAATCCAGCATGAACTTCTGTAATTTCTAAGTTCTTGTACTGCTGAAGCATCCTTGATGGATTTTGAGCATTACCTTGCTAGCATGTGAAATGAGTGCAATTGTGTGGTAGTTTGAACATTCTTTGGCATTGCCTTTCTTTGGAACTGGATTGAAAACTGATCTTTTCCAGCAATTAAGAAAATTCACACACACACACACACACACTCACACACACATATGAGTGAGAAAGAGCACCCAAATCAGAAAGGAAGAAATAAAACTGTCTCTGAAGATAGTATGCTCTTATATATAGAAAACTTCTCACCCAAAAATTGTTACAAGGAATATATTTTGTTAAAAGTTGCAGAATGGTGATAGAAAAGACAAAACATTTTCAGACATCTGTATGATAAGAACTAAATGTTAGCATGGAGATTATATTTAGAATCAACAGCAAATTTATTGATCTGATTATTTTAATGTCAAACAAATAATCTAAGAGTTCTATTCTGATTGTGGCAACTTGAATATGACAAAGACTGAGCCTTTGTCTTCCTTTGTAGCCCCCAAATCTGCATTATCCTAGCTTGTTGAACAAGCTGGTTGCAGGGTGTTTGTTCTGCTCCCTGCTCTCCCTCACCCATTTTTATCCTATCTACTACAAGCCCCCGAGAATCCTTGGAAGCTCAGCTTGTAAAGTATCTGCCTGCAATGCAGGAGACCCTGGTTAAACTCCTGGGTTGGGAAGGTCTGCTGGAGAAGGAATAGGCTACCCACTCCAGTATTCTTGGGCCTCCCTCATGGCTCAACTGGTAAAGAATACACCTGCAATGTGGGAGACCCAGGTTTGATCCCTGGGTTGGGAAGATCCCCTGGAGAAGGGAGAAGCTACCCACTCCAGTATTCTGGCCTGGAGAATTCCATGGACTGTGTAGTCCATGGGATTGCAAAGAGTCAGACATGACTTGGACTTCCACTTTCACCACGAAGACCCAGCAGTGATACCTCTCAGGGAATTTTGAATCCACCCACTTCTTTGCCTCCACCACCCCTGACCTCTACCCCCAGGAATCCCAGGCACTAATTCTCACAGGGGCTCTTCCAGAGACTTCAGAGAGTGCACCCTTGCTCTGGGAAATGGTCTCTAGGAAATTCAAAGCCCACTTCCAGATTCTCCCAGCACTGAATGCAATAGTTTCCTATGCTCTAAGGGTGTGACCGTTGTTCTCTAACTGACCAGCTTTTGCTGCTTTAAGCACTCAGGTCGTCACCATGACCCCCTCCCATACCGAGGTTTTCAGCACCTGTGGTTTTATCTGCCCAGAGTACACTTCCCTCACCCTTTTATTCTAAGACAGTCCTACTCAGTCTTCAATGTTATGCCCAGTCTCTTCTCCCTCTGTCTGAGAAGTGTGGGTCCTGCTTTAGGGGTCCTACAAACAAAGCAACTGACAAGGGATTAATCTCCAAAATACACAAGCAGCTCATGTAGCTCAATGTAAAAAAGATAACAAAAACAACCCAATCAAAAATGAACAGAAGACCTAAATAAATATTTCTCCAAAGGAAACACAGATGGTCAAAAAGCATGTGAAAAGATGCTCAACACCACTAGTTATTAGAGAAGAGCAAGTCAAACCTTTTAATATAATGAAGTATCACCTCACACCAGTCAAAATGGCCATTATCAAAAAACCTACAAACAAAAGTGCTAGAGAGGGTGTAGATAAAAGGGAACCCTCCCACACCATTGGTTGGAATGTAAATTGGTATAGCTACTGTGGAGGTTCCTTTAAAAAGCTAAAAATACAATTACCGTATGGTCTAGCAATCCCACTCCTGGGCAGATACCCAGAGAAAACCATAATTCAAAATCATGCATGCACCCCAATGTTCATGGCAGCACTGTCCACAATAGCCAAGTCATAGAAACAACCTAAGTGTCCATCAACAGATGAATGGATAGAGAAGACATGGTGCATGTATGCAATGGAATATTACTCAGCCATAAAAAGAAAGAAATAATGCCTT
Source organism: Bos javanicus (assembly GCF_032452875.1). Classification (NCBI taxonomy): domain Eukaryota; kingdom Metazoa; phylum Chordata; class Mammalia; order Artiodactyla; family Bovidae; genus Bos; species Bos javanicus. The sequence goes on from NC_083876.1 coordinate 10,880,520, forward strand.
TTGCAACAACACTGACACGACTAGAGGTTATCATGTTAAATTAAGTAAGTCAGAAAGAGAAACAAATACCAGATAATAGTAGTTATATGTGAACCCTAAAATATGGCACTATGAACCCATGTACAAAGCAGAAACAGACTCACAGACATAGAGAACAGATTTGTATTTGCCAAGGGGGCGGGGCTGGGGTCAGGATGGAATAGGAGTTTGGGGTTGGTAGATTAAAACTATTACATTTAGAATGGGTAACCAACAAAGTCCTACTGTGTAGCACAGGGTACTCTATTCAGTATTCTGTGATAAACCTTAATAGAAAAGAATATAAAAATAATTAATGTATGTATGTATATAACTGAGTCACTTCGCTGTACAGCAGAAATTGGCATAACATTGTAACTCAACTATACATCAATAAAACTTTTTAAAAAATAATTACAGTTTTAAACTGATGCCTCTGCCCACGGCCCTTCATGTCAGTGATCCCAAATGACCCCTGTCCTGGTTCTGACCCGCAGCTGGGCCTTGGGTGCTGGTTCCATGGAGAACCCAGGCCGTGCTTGCACCTCCCTGTTTCTAGCCTTGCTTTGGATGTTCTGGGCTGGGCCCTGCCATCACCCAGCATCCTCAGCCTCATCCTGGACCAGTGTGATGTTGGCCTTCTGGCTACAACAGCCCTTCTCTTTCCCAAAGCCTGGTGGCTACTGATTGGTTGGTAACCTGGAAGTCTGATTTCCTTAAGAGATGACACAGGGAATGTATTCTGCTTGGCTGTCACAGGAGCACTGTTGCTGATAATTATAATCCCACAGGGAGCTTTGGAAGGTTTTGAAGCCCAGTTCCCAACCCTAGGGACTCCAAATTAATTGATATGAGATTCAGTCTGGATATTGGGGTTTTTAAAAATGTGTATAGTTGTCAAACATAAATGAAGCTGGATACTAAAGTAAGTACAGATGTTAATCAGTGATGCACAATTGCAGTGGGGAAAAGAGTTCAGTCTGAACTGAGCTCAGCTATGCTTGGGTGACCAGGTGCTTTAAATGAGAATGAAGGGATAGGAAGTGGGGGCGATGAGTGAGGGCCTAGCAGAGTCAGGGAAGGAAAAGTCACAGAATGTGGGAAGGGGGCTGGTCCATAGGAAACCCACTTGGGTTGGTTAATGACCACTCTGGAAGTCAGGCTTCTGCCCTCTCACAGAGCCTGGGACTCAGGCCCCATCTGCACCTGTGGGCTGGAACAAAATCCTCCTGGCAGCTTTGAGTTTTCACAGGCAGACACTCAAGGGGAGCTTAGGTCATCCTAGGGGCATGGCTTGAACTGTTAGAAACAGGTTAGTGTTTTAAGAAAGTCTTTCTAGGCCAAGGTTGAGTGCTGGTGGAGAACAGGGCTCCGATCAATGTGGCTAGAAATTGGTTGAGAGAATCTTTGTCTCAGCCAAGTCTGAGAAATGCTGATCCAGTATTGTCAATGCCTGTCCCTGTCTCTGCTCTGAGGTCCAGGCTGCTGTTCATAGGAGGCTGATTCCTGATGTGCAGGCCTTTAAGACAGGATTCAACTGTTTCCTTTTCTCCTGGCCCCCCTCCTCCTTTACCTACATTTTTTGCTAGACCCTGATTAAGGGTGAAAAGTGAAAGTGTTAGTCCCTCACTTGTGTCAGACTCTTTGCGATCCCATGGACTGTAGCCCACCAAGTTCCTCTGTCCATGAAATTCTCCAGGCAAGAATATTGGAGTGGGTAGCCATTCTCTTCTCCAGGAGATTTTTCCCAACCCAGGGATTGAACTCCAGTCTTCCGTGTTGCAGGCTGATTCTTTACCATCTGAACCATAAGAGTACATTTGCCTTCTCACCTGTGGACTTAATTCTTTCCTGCCTGTGAGAACTTCCCTCCACTTTAGCATTTGAGGAGCATGCTTCCTTCTCTGCACTGCCCACCCCCACATACACAGGGACCCCATCCCCTCAACATGCTCTCATGTGGGCGAAGCTGTGGTCCCCCCACTGCGGCTCTTCTGTGACCTGGGCTTCAGCCAGTGCCTGGTCCTCTCTTATGCCTCATTCAGTTAGGCTCTGTGGGGCTGGCTTCTCCTCTCTGGGTTCTTGCCTCTGACCCTGAACCTTCTCTACCTTATGGCATAACTCTGAGGCGGGGGAGTTTGTGGGGTTCACTGAGCAGCAGGGAGACTGGTGCTTCTCACCTGACTTCTGCTCGCTGCTCATTCTAATGCAGCACTTTACACTGACAGAGTTCTTAAGATCATCAATTTATTAACTCATTAACAAACACTCCGTGAGTGACTTGGGAGTCTATTTTTAGTTTTATAAAGTAATCGGAGTTAATGGTTGTTACAGCACTTTCAGCTAGAAGCCAGGGGAGGGGTATGACTTTCTGAGTCAGTTAGCCTTGTGTGTTTGTGCTCAGTCACTTCAGTTGGGACCCCATGACTCTTTGTGACCCCATGGACCATAGCCTAGCTAGTTCCTCCGTCCATGGGGTTTCCCAGGCAAGAGTTCTGGAGTGGGTAGCCATGCTCTCCACTGAGGGATCCTCCCAACAGGGATCGAACCTGGGTCTCCTGCACTGCAGGCAGATTCTTTACTATCTGAGCCACCAGGGAAGCTCTCAGTTAGACTATTGTCATGAAAAGATAAAACAGAATGGGTCAACATCCTCGGTAATTTCAAAATGTCTTCTAGGACTTTAGTTGCTCAGGTGGAGTAAAGGTTTTTATTATTATAAAAAGAGCATAAACTTTTTGTTATTGAGTGTTTATCACATGACCAGACTTTTTGCCTACTTTTAAAAATACAGTTGAGTGGGATATCACACATGTATGAAAATATAAAAAATAACTGAATATATGATGTACAAACATATATGAGGAAGGGAGACAACAGATACTGTGGTAGAAGCACAGAAAGCAGCTCTGGTGAGGAGCAGACATTTGGAAGTCTTACTGAGAAAACATCATTGAAATTGTCTTGGAGACAGTAGAATTTTAGCAGATATAGATTTGGAGACATGGCCTGGGCACCCCAGGTCCGGAACCTCGAGTGCAAGGGTGATGCAGTGGAAAACTTGGTGGGAGAACTTCAATGTGCTGACATTATCAGCATGTGTGGTTTCAGAGAGGTGTGCACCCAGCTCTTAGTGCTGAGAAAGTGCCCATCAAAGCATGTCATTGAATGACTGACCTTGGAGAGATTCCTCGAGGGGTTCACTAGGTGGCGCTCTGTCTTCTTTGGCAGCCTCTTCCTAGTCCCTCATAATAAGGGGCATAATCCTTGGAATTACTGCTGAGATGTACCACAAATAGATGAAACCTGAGACAGTGTAGCCTTTCTGTCTCTGTGGATGGAATGCTGGGAAGGAGGATTTACAAGTGACATGGAAAACACCACCAGATAATTGAGATTCCTTACCTTTGGGTGTGATAGTCCAGAACTCTTTTTACCTTGGAAAAATTTTGTGTCTATTCACAATTCTTCCATTTAATTCCTTTATTTAAAGTTCTCCACTCCTGAAGGATGATTGTAAAAAAAATTCTGTATCTTGCATTTGTTTGAAACTCATCTACTGAATCTATTTAAATTAAAACATATCTAACCTTCCATTTTGGAAACAGGAGTATTGAGGTCTAAATGTCTGTAATCTCAAAGTCATACAACAGAAATATTATAGAAATGGGTTTTTTAAAAGGTATAACTGAAGAAGAGAATAGAATCTGAAAAAGATTAGACACATGTATACCTGTGGTGGATTCATTTCGATATTTGGCAAAACCAATACAATATTGTAAAGTTTAAAAATAAAATAAAATTTTAAAAAAAGAAAAAAAAAGATTAGACATAGACAAATATACAACTTAATATACATATATCTGAATCATTTTGCTGTACATCTGAAACTAACATTGTAAATCAACTACATGTCAGTAAAAACGGTTATAAGATTTAAAAAAAGAAAAAGCACCTAATAGCAAAAAATATATATAGCTAATAGCTTTTAATTACAATCAATGTGTTCCGGAAATTGTTGACCTATGCAAACTCCGGGAGATAGTGAAGGACAGGGAAGCCTGGCATGCTGCAGTCCATGGTGTCACAAAGAGATGGACACAACTTAGTGACTGACTAACAAATAAAATCCACAAATGAAATTATAGCATATACTGTGTCACATGTTAATTTATTTTTTTTTGTTTTTTTACATGTTGATTTTAAAATGTATAACTTTTCATATGAATTCATCAAACATTATTTTTGCCATAGATTTTGACATCTTTGGAGATAGATTGTCAGGTATTTTAATAAATATGCAGTAAGTGACAATTAAAATCCAAGTTCTCTGGAATAATTATGCTTTCAGTTACCCCTATTAGCACCACAGAGCGCATTTTTTTGTTGTCACTTCTCAATGAAATGGGAAACCTTGTCCTTATGTGCCCTGTACAGGTTCTCTGCCTACTTAAATGTTTAAAAATTACTTAGAAGAAAGATATTTAAAAGAGCAATATTAGAAACATGTGTCAGTAAAATCATATATTTTTAATGGAATTCTGATAGGAAAGTGGCAACAAAGTTTTCTGACTCCTCATTGAGGATTAAAAAGCAAAATTAGAGGGGGATGCAGACAAGTAATAAGCAAATGAACAAAACTTAGAGAAGATGTGGTACATACTTACAATGAATTATTACTCAGCCACTTAAAGGAGCAAATAGGGTCATTTGTAGAGATGTAGATGGATCCATGGAGAAGGCAATGGCAGCCCACTCCAGTACTCTTGCCTGGAAAATCCCATGGACGGAGGAGCCTGGAAGGCTGCAGTCCATTGGGTCGCTGAGGGTTGGACATGACTGAACGCCTTCACTTTCACTTTTCACTTTCATGCATTGGAGAAGGAAATGGCAACCCACTCCAGTGTTCTTGCCTGGAGAATCCCAGGGACGGGGGATCCTGGTGGGCTGCTGTGTATGGGGTCGCACAGAGTCGGACACAACTGAAGCGACTTAGTAGCCGCAGCAGCAGCAGATGGATCTAGAGTCTGTCATACAGAGTGAAGTACATCAGAAAGAGAAAAAACAAATATCATATATTAATGCATATATATGAAATCTAGAAAAATGCTTCTGATGAACCTATCTGCAGGCCAGGAGTAGAGATGCAGACACAGAGAAGAGACATGTGTACACATTGGGGGGAAGAGGAGGGTGGGATGAACTGAGAGCTTAGCACTGATATATTTACACTACCATGTGTAAAATAGATAGCTAGTGCAAACCTGCTGTCCAGCACAGGGAGCTCACTTTGGTGCTCTGTGATAACCTAGGCAGGTGGAGTGCCAGGGAGGGAGGCTCAAGAAGAAGGGGATGTATGTATGCAGATAACTGATGCACTTCATTGCACAGCAGAAACTAACAAGCACTGTAATGCAATTATAGTACAATTTTTAACAAAAGACAGAGTCTACGAGTAGAATTTCGATGTGTTAGATGCCTGAATGCAGTAGGATATAATAAACATGGGTGAAAGGAGGAGAAACTAACAAAATAGATGTAAGGTTTTGTTTTTTCCCTTTTTATTGTTTGGAGATGAATTGTTAACTTGTCTGGAAAGACCGTTGAGATAATGTGCTGACAGCTATTTGGGAAAGTGACTTTCCTTCATATTTCAGATCACATTTCTGACCAGCACCCTCTGGACCACGTCTTCCGCGTCACTGATGTGTGTGTGCGCTGAGCCGCACCCTGGACAGACTCCCTTCTTGAGGTCTGGAAGACTACCCCCGCTTTCCCTGTGAATCCTTCAGGGCTCAGGCTGAACGTCTGTCCTCTCTGTTCCCTCCTTTCTGGTCCCTTCCCGACAAAGCCACTCACGGTCGCGTGCTGCACAGGGGGTGCTGATGTTCACCAACTTTCAAGCTTCTCGCTCTCTTCCTAGGTACCCACTAAACCCTTTCCTAGCTCCTTTCCTCATTCCTTATGGTAAAAAGTGAAGAGGAACTAAAGAGCCTCTTGATTAAAGTTAAAGAGAAGAGTGAAAAAGCTGGCTTAAAACTCAATATTCAAAAAAACTAAGATCATGGGATCCAGTCCCATTACTTCATGGCATATAGATGGGGAAACGATGGAAACAGTGAGACTTTAATTTCTTGGGCTCCAAAATCACTGCAGATGATGACTGCAGCCATGAAACTAAAAGACACTTGCTTCTTGAAAGAAAAGTTATGACAAACCTAGACAGCATATTAAAAAGCAGAGACATTACATTGCTGACAAAGGTCTGTCTAGTCACAGCTATGGTTTTTCCAGTAGTTATGTATGGATGTGAGAGCTGGACCACAAAGAAGACTGAGTGCTCAAGTACTGATACTTTTGAACTGTGGTGTTGGAGAAGTCTCCTGAGAGACCTTTGAATTGCAGGGAGATCAAAATAGACAATCCCAAAGGAATTCAATCCTGAATATTCACTGGAAGTACTGAGGCTGAAGCTCAAGCCCCAATACTTTGGCCACCTGATGCAAAGAGCTGATTCACTGGAAAAGGCCCTGACGCTGGGAAAGAATGAAGGCAAGACAAAAGGGGGACGATAGAAGACAAGATGGCTGGATGGCATCACCGACTCAATGGACATGAGTTTGAGCAAGCTCCAGGAGTTGGTTAAGGACAGGGAAGCCTGGGGTGCTTCAGTCCATGGGGTCACAAAGAATCAGACATGACTGAGTAACTGAACTGAACTGAGAACTGGTTCATTCCAAGGATTCACTTGAGAAAGAACATAAAAGAGATGGAGAAATTAGAACACATAAACTAAATAAAATGGGAGCACTGAATATGGAATAGAAAAAGTGAAACAAATGAAATAAAGTAAAAGATCCTCATATATTCCAGTTGTTTTAAAACACGACTGCTCACTAGGGACATATCTGGAGTTCTAGGGAAAAAAAGCAATATGTGGACATTTGTATTTTTCAAAAAATTCCAAGATAATTCTGATATGCATCTGGGTTTTAAAAAGTGATTACAGATTTTTCTACTAGTACCTAGTTTTGGTGATATACAGTTCTATTATTTTTCTGTTGACCAATCACAATACAATGGTATTAAGTGAGTAATAGTTAAATAATCACAATGGTAAAAGTTGTTTATCATTTTCACAATCAAAAGCCAGACAAAAATAAAAGATAATTACAATTACAAGCCTTAATGGGAACATGATTAAACTAACAGTATAAAATACTTACATACAATTTGGGGGGTCATGCAGAGTGATGTGGTAAGTGGAAGTACGTGCATGCACATGTTTTCATCTGCTCAGCCAGTCTATGTCTTTCGGTTGGTGCATTTAATTCATTTACATTTAAGGTTATTGTATGTAATATGTATGATCCTATTATCATTTTCTTAATTGTTTCAGGTTTGTTTTCTGTAGGTAGGTCTCTCCTTCTCTTGTTTCCTGCCTAGAGAAGTTCCTTTAGCATTTTTCATAAGGCTGGTTTAGTGCTGTTGAATTCTCCTAACTTTTGATTGTCTGGAAAGCTTTTGAAATCTGAACAAGAGTCTCAATGGTTAGAATATTCTTGATTGTAGTTTATTCCCTTTCATCACTTTATTTTTTTTTTGTCTTTTTTTTTCCCGTAAAAAAAAATTTTTTTTAACTTAACAATATTGTATTGGTTTTGCCATATAGCAACATGAATCCACCACAGGTATACACGTGTTCCCCATCCTGAACCCTCCTACCTCATCCCTCCCCGTACCATCCCTCTGGGTTGTCCCAGTGCACCAGCCCCAAGCATCCAGTATTGTGCATTGAACCTGGACTGGCGACTTGTTTCATATATGATATTATACATGTTTCAATGCCATTCCCCCAAATCATCCCACCCTCTCCCTCTCCCACAGAGTCCAAAAGACTGTTCTATACATCTGTGTCTCTTTTGCTGTCTTGCATACAGGGTTATCGTTACCATCTTTCTAAATTCCATATATATGTGTTAGGATACTGTATTGGTGTTTTTCTTTCTGGCTTCAGTTCAGTTCAGTCGCTCAGTCATGTCTGACTCTTTGCGACCCCATGAATCGCAGCACTCCAGGCCTCCCTGTCCATCACCAACTCCCGGAGGTCACTCAGACTCACATCCATCGAGTCAGTGATGCCATCCACCCATCTCATTCTCTGTTTTCCCCTTCTCCTCCTGCCCCCAATACCTCCCAGCATCAGAGTCTTTTCCAATGAGTCAACTCTTCGCATGAGGTGGCCAAAGTACTGGAGTTTCAGCTTTACCATCGTTCTTTCCAAAGAAATCCCAGGGCTGATCTCCTTCAGAAAGGACTGGTTGGATCTCCTTGCAGTCCAAGGGACTCTCAAGAGTCTTATCCAACACCACACTTCAAAGGCATCAATTCTTCAGCGCTCAGCCTTCTTCACAGTCCAACTCTCACATCCATACATGACCACAGGAAAAACCATAGCCTTGACTAGACGGACCTTTGTTGGCAAAGTAATGTCTCTGCTCTTGAATATGCTATCTAGGTTGGTCATAACTTTCCTTCCAAGAGTAAGCGTCTTTTAATTTCATGGCTGCAGTTACCATCTGCAGTGATTTTTGAGCCCCCCAAAATAAATTCTGACACTGTTTCCACTGTTCCCCATCTATTTCCCATGAAGTGATGGGACCGGATGCCATGATCTTTGTTTTCAGAATGTTGAGTTTTAAGCCAACTTTTTCACTCTCCACTTTCACTTTCATCGAGGCTTTTTAGTTCCTCTTCAAGCTGAAGTTGAACGGTTCTATGAAGACCTACAAGACCTTTTAGAACTAACACCCCCCAAAAGATGTCCTTTTCATTATAGGGGACTGGAATGCAAAAGTAGGAAGTCAAGAAACACCTGGAGTAACAGGCAAATCTGGCCTTGGAATACGGAATGAAGAAGGGCAAAGACAGAGTTTTGCCAAGAAAATGCACTGATCATAACAAACACCCTCTTCCAACAACACAAGAGAAGACTCTACACATGGACATCACCAGATGGTCAACACCGAAATCAGATTGATTATATTCTTTGCAGCCAAAGATGGAGAAGCTCTATACAGTCAACCAAAACAAGACCAGGAGCTGACTGTGGCTCAGATCATGAACTCCTTATTGCCAAATTCAGACTGAAATTGAAGAAAGTAGGGAAAACCATTAGACCATACAGGTATGACCTAAATCAAATCCCTTATGATTATACGGTGGAACTGAGAAATAGATTTAAGGGACTAGATCTGATAGACAGAGTGCCTGATGAACTATGGATGGAGGTTCATGACATAGTACAGGAGACAGGGATCAAGACCATCTCCATCGAAACGAAATGCAGAAAAGCAAAATGGCTGTCTGGGGAGGCCTTACAAATAGCTGTGAAAAGAAGAGAAGTGAAAAGCAAAGGAGAAAAGGAAAGATATAAGTATCTGAATGCAGAGTTCCAAAGAATAGTATGAAGAGATAAGAAAGCCTTCCTCAGTGATCAATGCAAAGAAATAGAGGAAAACAACAGAATGGGGAACACTAGAGATCTCTTCAAGAAAATTAGAGATACCAAGGGAACATTTCATGCAAAGATGGGGTCAATAAAGGACAGAAATGGTATGGACCTAACAGAAGCAGAAGATATTAAGAAGAGATGGCAAGAATACACAGAAGAACTGTACAATAAAGATCTTCATGACCCAGATAATCACTATGGTGTGATCACTCATCTAGAGCCAGACATCCTGGAATGTGAAGTCAAGTGGGCCTTAGAAAGCATCACTACGAACAAAGCTAGTGGAGGTGATGGAATTCCAGTTGAGCTACTTCAAATCCTGAAAGATGATGCTGTGAAAGTGCTTCACTCAATATGCCAGCAAATTTGGAAAACTCAGCAGTGGCCACAGGACTGGAAAAGGTCAGTTTTCATTCCAATCCCAAAGAAAAGCAATGCCAAAGAATGCTCAAACTACCGCACAATTGCACTCATCTCACACGCTAGTAAAGTAATGCTCAAAATTCTCCAAGCCAGTCTTCTTTCTGGCTTACTTCACTTTAAATATGTCATGCGATTCCCTTCTAGCTTGTAGAGTTTCTGTTGAGAAATTAGCTGATTGCCTGATGTGAGTTCCCTTGTATGTTATTCATCATTTTTCCTTTGTTGCTTTAATATTTTATCTCTGTCCTTAATTTTTGTCAGTTTGATTACTATGTGTCTAGGTGTGTTTCTCTTTGGATTTATCCTGCCTGGGGCTCTCTGTGCTCCCTGGACTTGGCTGATTATTTTCTTTCTCACGTTAGGGAAGTCTTCAGCTATTATCTCTTCAGATATTTTCTCAGGTCCTTTCTCTCTCTCTTCTCCTTTTGGGGCCCCTATAATGCCAATGTTTATGCATTTAATGTTTACATCATAAGGAGCCTTCCCAGACAGCTGCTGCCGGTCCCCACCACCCCTGCGGTGAGCCCCTGCTGACCCATGCCTCCACAGGAGACCCTCCATCAGTAGCAGGTCGTTTGGGTTCAGTTTCCTGTGGAATCACTGCTTCTTTCCTCTGAGTCTTGGTGTAGGAAAGGTTTTGTATGTGCCCTCCAAGATTAGAGTCTCCGTTTCTCCTAGTCCCATGGAGGTCTTGTAACAAAATCCCCCTGGGCTTCAAGGTCAGATGCCCTGGGGATTCTCAGTCCCTTTGTCAGGTCCCAGTTTGGGAAGCCTAATGTGGACTTCTGAACCGTCACAGCAGTGGGAGGACTCCTTTGGTATTATTGTTCTCCAGTTGGTGGGTCACCCACCCGGCAGGTATGGCAATTGCTTTTATCTTGATTATCTCCCTCCTATCATCTCACTGTGGCTTCTTCTTTGTTTTTGGACATGGGGTGTCTTTTTTTGGTAAGTTCCAGTGTCCTCCTGTCTATGGTTGTTCATCAGCTAGCTGTGATTTTGGCGCTCTCACAGGAGGAGATGAGTGCATGTCCTTCTACTCCGCCGTCTTGAACCAGAAGCCCTTCAGATAAAACATTAACAATCATTTCTTCAGGAATGTCTGCCTGGTCTCCTAAACTATACCTCCTCCCAACATGTTCCTTGTACTGAGTTTATGTCTTTAGTGTCTACACTGTCCACTGTTATAGCCCCAGATCTTTACATACTGCTTAGCACAAAGGAGAATAATAGAGGTTAATTACTTGAATTATTTTACTTATTAGGCAGTGATGTAAACATTCTTTTCATGTATCTTTCTTCCACTATACTTTGAAGCTCTTGAAACCATAATCCAGAACTTTCATTGCTAGCACAGTGCCGGCACAGAATTGGCATCTAAAAGGACTGAGTGATTGAATGGAACAATTATTAACAGAAGTATCTGTGCTTGGCCCCTGTGCTGAGAGGGATGGGATGGCACAGTTCAGTGTAACAGGATGATGCTGGTGCATAGAGAATCCCGAAAGCCATCACGACTGCCTGGACAGAACACATATCTTCTCGAGATTTCTGAGCATCACGTGCATAAAACAGGAGCAGGTACTAAAAGTGCCTGACTATTCATGAGCTAGGTTTTCTCCTGCTCTTTTGAGAAAAGATATGGGTGGAGAGAAGGAAGTGAAGAGAGAGCCTGCATTTTCTGGGTAAGAATATAAGCTTTAGTGGAGCATTGAGAATGAGGTGTAAGGAGACAGGCTTTGGGGCAAATACAAATACAGGACAAGTGCAAAAAATTGGATGTGGAAGAGTGAATTTTAAGAACTCATGGGTTATAAATTCATGTTCAGTGAGGAACACAAAAGTATTTAATTAACGTGGGTGTAGGACTGTTTCTTCAAATGTAACTCTGCACTGACATGTGATCCCCTGGAATAAACAGATTTATTTAGCAAAGAAGAAAATATGTATTTCCTATTGATCTTACCACATAGCTATGCCATTTGATTTGCAATGATATTTCATGAATAGTTCAGGTAATCATTTTACACATAGAACCTGAGACTCTGAGGAGCTAAGAAGCCTCAACCAAATTCACAACCGGAACATGAAAACACAACATTAATGCACACACCTGTGTTCTCTCCCACCCTCCATGTTACTACTGAATAAAGAGGACAGAATATCTTATTCATTATTTTATAATTAACTTTTAAAAAATTATTATTGGAGAATAGTTTATTTACAATGTTGTGTTAGTTTCAGATGTGCAGCAAAGTGAAACAGTTACACACATATCTACTATTACTTAGATTATTTTCCATACAGGTCATTGGATGACTAAAGAAATCACTAATTAAGAAAAGAATCTTACAAAAATTTTATAGGACTATAGGAAACAAATCTTGTTTTTATGTCTTTTGAATATCAAGCATATGTGCTTATTTACTAGCATGGGAACTCTTATTATTTAAGTCCATTTCCTCAGATAGGTTGCAACAACTAACTGCTTTTTTAATTAATTAACTACCTTGTTAAACAGCCACTTGTTGATGCCAGCCAGAAGATTAAACTGCAAATAAGGTAGAGCCTCTTTTCTCAAGGAATTTCCCCTTCCTGGAAAGATGTTGTGATAGAAAATGAGAACTTAGTGGAGTTAAATGCATGGATAGAAAATAGACACAGAGTTATAGAAGCAACTAATTCCATCTAAGGTGGGCTCAAGAAGGCTTTCTAGAGCTTGGCTTGAGATGTGCCTTACAGGTTGCGGAAACACTTCAGGCAGTGGGCCCAACATACCTGTAGACTGAGACGATAGGCAGGACAATTTGTGTGTGTGTGTGTGTGTGTGCATGCACGTGATTTGACTACAATCAAGTGAATGTCTTGCTAAAGCACAATTTAATGATCAGAGACAAATATGAATAATAGTCAGAGGGTCTTGTATGTTATGTCAAAGTGTTCAAGCTTTATAAGTACACGATGAGGGATCCTTTAAAGGGAATGTCGTGATTATATCTGCATTTAGATAGGGGGCTCTGTCTATTGGGTGAAGGGAAGATTGAAGAGCAGAACACCAGAGATATTTTATTTAATTATTTTAGTCCAATTTATCCTATGAAGCTAATATCAATCTAATTAATATATTCATGAGTGAAACAATGATAATACAAATGTGCACAATAACAAGAAATTGTACACAATTGTATACAAGGAATAGAACACAATGCAATTTTCTCCTGTTTTATCATTTTGTTTACTTAAAATAGCATCTGAAAATTTTGAGACTTTAGATTCTAGACCTGCATTTCAAGTCTCCAAGATAAGGTTAAGCCATCAAATGATGAATTCATTCAGAAAATTCAACAAGAAATTCATTATAAAAGGTAATTAACTGTCTAATTCAGAAAACATGATTAAAAAATTACTTCTGAAAATAACCAACAAAGGAGAATTCATGAAAAAGATGCTGGAAACCCATGATATCAGGCAATGAGTGATCAAGGTTGACATATGTGGGGAGCATACTAAGTTTATGTAGCATCTGGACCACATGATTGAAGGCTTTTATCTGATTTTGTCATACTTGAAGGTATTTACTTTTGTTTGTTAAGAGAGGATTCTTAAATGATAGAAGATTGAGAATCCAGCCAATGCTTGAAGAGGAGCAGTGGTAGTTAATATTATGGACAAATGTTTATTTCTCGTACATTTTTCATGCATACAATGACAAGCACAGATATACCTTGGATTTAAAGTCCTACAAGGAAATTGTACTACTATATTTGGGATGGCAAATTGTTTCCTATTGATTAGAGTTTCCGGGACTCAGACAAATAGGCAAGAGTGAAGATCAATCTGGAGCATTAAGGGCTAAGACTGAATTTCTGCAAGTGGTATTAAGCACCATCTTTCTGAGTGATAATATTTACTCTATTACAAAAAGTGATATTCTTGAAAATAAGCCAAAAGGAGAAGGTTTGATGAACTATTTCTCCAAGTTGTACCACAAGGATAATTACAGCCCTGCACTCCCTGCCAGGCTGATATGAATGATAGATTCCAGGATACAACAGGGTTCAGAGAGAGGTCTCTTTTCACTCATCCTGTGGAGTCAGAGGACTCAAAAAGTAACTTAGCTTGGAAGATATGGCCAAAAGAAAAAAAAAGTGGAAGCTATTTATTAATTACTTATTCATTCAAAACTGATGTTTTAAAAATTCCAGTATATCCAGCCATTCTGACTCTAATTATTCTTTTTCTTTTTCTTTTTTCCTTTTTGGAATCAGAATCACTTGAAGAGCTTGTTGACTAAATATTTCCCTGGGATACACCCAAAACTACTGAGCCAGATACTACGGGGTGTCTTATGGTTCCTTTCTGCTTTGCGACGTATAAAATGAGCAGGCTTCTCTTCTATGGGTGCAGCACAATAAAGTGAGGTTTTAAAGCTCCTGTCCTCTCCCCATAACTCATATTTACTTCTTCTGCTTTGTTGATGTAATTTAGGGAAAGGAAAAATCAGTACAAATAGTATGGTCAAAAGTTTATTAATCATGGCAGTTTCCGTTAGTTAACTTGAAGGGTTTAATTTTCCAAAGAAGAAGACATAGTCATGGTAATATTTGAATCTTTACAGTGATTATTATCTGAGACCTGCTCTTTGTAGAAATCTTGATCTGAGGTGGCAAGTGTGGTCTTAAATCTGTAGCTCTGGATTGGAACTACAACTAAAGAGAAAATTCAAGAGATTTATACAGTAAATAAAATTTGAAATGATGGACTCAGACCTCAGACAGTTGAGAGGGAAGTGTCATAAGATTACCAAATCTCTTCATGGCCACATCCCCTTTGTGGGGAAGGAGGTCTCCACTATGAACTGAACACAGCAAACTCCTGGGACCCTAGGAACTGTAATAGTTGACTCATGATAGCCTAATTTTTATACTTAAAGAGGCATTTCTCTGGCTCAGGGATTGTCTTAAAGTGCTGTTGATGTGTGCATGCTCAGTTTCTCAGTCCTGTCTGACTTTTTGCGACCCAGTGGACTGCAGCCTGCCAAGCTCCTCTGCCCATGGGGTTGTCCAGGCAAGAATATTGGCGTGGGCTGCCATTTTCTCCTTCAGAGGATCTTCCCAACACAAGGATCGAACTGGCATCTCCTGCGTCTCGTGCATTGACAGGCAGATTCTTTACTGCTGAGCCACAGGTGAAGCCCTAAAGTTCTGTTAGCCCTTAGCATTTTACAGTAATTATATGAAAATTGATTCATATATTAGTTTATTTAAGAAAATTCCTTTTTTATACTTAGCAAAGAAAATGAGATGAGTTAAATATTGTTATTGATTGTGCAATAATTTTTTGTTAGAATTGACTTCAGTATTTTAGAGCTTCCCTTAGAAATAATAAGTGAATACAAAGCAAAAATAGAAATTTCAAAAATTCACAAAAATAAGGATTCTCAACTTCCCTTTACTTGCTTTTAAGAGATTCACTCATTTGAACATGAAAATGAATTTTTTTACAAAATTCTGTTCTTTCTTAGTGTATGTTCTTTGGAAAAGATTATATTTGTGAGATACTTGCAAGTTGGAGGAAATTGATTAGCTATCAAAGAAGGTTAAAAAAGGGCATGATATACTTTTTAGAACATTCTGTCATAGCCTGTGGGTTATAGAACATCAAGCTTTCTTTCACAGTGAAAACTTTTGTTTCCTGTATCAAAAAAACAGACCACAGTATTGTGACTTAGCAGAACTTAAATTTTGCTATCATGTGGTTTTTCTTAGCTTCATTGGAAATTTATTGTATTAAAGCAAGTTTTATACCATCATTTTTTCTGTGTATGCTGCTTTTGTTTTCATATTACATTGTATCCATTTTTTCTCAATGTCTAATTATAATTTTTTTATCTTTCCCTTTTATTTTATTGATTAAATTTGTATGTTTGCCTATCTTCTTTAATTTCATTTTCTTAATGTTGCTGATATGTAGAGACACAGATGATCTTGCATGTAGCCATGTTGCTAAATTCTCTTGGAAACTATAATAGCTTGTAGATCCTTCTGAATTGTCAACATGTATAAAATGTTTGGGAATAGTGAAGATCTTTTTTCAAATTCTTAGAATTAGAACATTTTTTCCTAAACTTACTGCACTGGCCAGGACCTTAAATATAATATTGGAAAAATGGCAAAAGCAGGTATACTCTGTATGATGTCAAGTCTTTGACATTTTGGGGGAACTTTTTCTATGGTTCAAATATACAGTTAATTTTGGAGTCAGTATATTATGTATGTTTGAGAAAAGTGTCAGTGTTGATGGAAATATTCTATTTCATTAAAGCAAATTTCTTAATTTTGATTTTCTAGTCTTCTGTATCTTTTGGATTTGCATGCTTCGTCACACACACATTCTTTCACATGAGAGAGATGTGTTAAATTCTCCACTTAATGATTTTGGATTCTCCAATTATGGATTTGTGTATCTTTTTTTTTTTCTTTTTGGTATTTAGTTATATTTCCATTATTTATATCAAGGCTAGACCAAGAGGTCCCCAACCTTTTTGGCATGGGGACCTGTTTTGTGGAAGATAATTTTTCCATGGATCCAGGGCTGGGGGTTCGGGGAGTCAGTGGGGAGGATGGTTCAGGTATTAAAGTGAGTGATGGAGAGCCATGCGGAGCAGCACATGAAGCTCCACTCCCTCCCCAGCTGCTCACCACCTGCTGTGCAGCCAGGTTCCTAACAGGCCATTGGCCAATACTGGTGGTCCAGGGGTTAGGGATCCCTGGGCCAGACTATAATACTCATCTAAGTTTGTAATTATTACATATTCCTATGGATTAAATCTTTTATCATCTTGAAATTTATTTCTTGTATCTACTAAAGATCCTTGCCTTAAAGCCTCTTTGGTCTGAAATTAATATAGATATACCAGGCTTTATTTTTTGCTTAGTGTTTGCATCTTTTTCTTTCAAAATGTGATTACTATCATATTAATGTATGCATCATTAAAAAATTAGTCAAGCACACTTTGTAATATATTTAGAATATTTTGCCCACTTGATTTAAAATGCTTATGGTTATATTTGAGTTTAAAAGTACTATGTTACCATCTGTTTTCAATTTAAGCCATCTTGTCTCTTTTTGCATCCACTTTCTTTTTCCTTTACATTTACTTCTCTTCTTATTCTTCTTGAAATCAAATATTTTTGTTATTTATTTTTTTCCAGTTTGTTAGCTTGCTAGTCATAGTTTATTTTAAATTAGAGGATGATTACTTTACAGTTCTGGGATGATTTCTGCCACACATCAACACACATTGGCCATGCTGCTGCTGCTGCTAAGTCACTTCAGTCGTGTCTGACTCTGTGCGACCCCATAGACGGCAGCCCACCAGGCTCCCCCGTCCCTGGGATTCTCCAGGCAAGAACACTGGAGTGGGTCATAGGTATGCATATATCCCATCTCTCTTGAATTCCCCTCTCACGTCTTTCTCCAACCCACCCTCTAAGTTGTCATGGAGCACTGGCTTTGGGTTCCCTGCATCACACAGCAAACTCCTACTAGCTACTCATTTCACATATGGTAATGTATATGTTTCAATGCTATTCTCTCAAACAGATATACATTTAAAAATTCTCTTTTAGTGGTTACCAAATATAAGAGTATACTGAAAGAATAAAATACTTAGGAATATATATACCTAAAGAAACTAAAGACCTATATATAGAAAACTATAAAACACTGGTGAAAGAAATCAAAGAGGACACTAATAGATGGAGAAATATACCATGTTCATGGATTGGAAGAATCAATATAGTGAAAATGAGTATACTACCCAAAGCAATTTATAGATTCAATGCAATCCCTATCAAGCTACCAACGGTATTTTTCACAGAGCTAGAACAAATAATTTCACAATTTGTATGGAAATACAAAAAACCTGGAATAGCCAAAGCAATCTTGAGAAAGAAGAATGGAACTGGAGGAATCAACCTACCTGACTTCAGGCTCTACTACAAAGCCACAGTTATCAAGACAGTATGGTACTGGCACAAAGACAGAAATATAGATCAATGGAACAAAATAGAAAGCCCAGAGATAAATCCACACACATATGGACACCTTGTCTTTGACAAAGGAGGCAAGAATATACAATGGATTAAAGACAATCTCTTTAACAAGTGGTGCTGGGAAATCTGGTCAACCACTTGTAAAAGAATGAAACTAGAACACTTTCTAACACCATACACAAAAATAAACTCAAAATGAATTAAAGATCTAAACGTAAGACCAGAAACTATAAAACTCCTAGAGGAGAACATAGGCAAAACACTCTCTGACACACATGGGGACCTAATTATTAAAAGCTTCTGCATATCAAAGGAAACTATTAGCAAGGTGAAACAGATACTAGCAAATTGAAAATGCTCAACATCACTCATTATCAGAGAATATAATCAAAAGATCCACTATGAGGTACCATTTCACGCCAGTCAGAATGGCTGTGATCCAAAAGTCTAAACAATAAATGCTGGAGAGGGTGTGGAGAAAAGGGAACCCTCTTACACTGTTGGTGGGAATGCAAACTAGTACAGCCACTATGGAGAACAGTGTGGAGATGTTTCTTAAAAAACTGGAAATAGAACTGCCTTATGATCCAGCAATCCCACTGCTGGCCATATGTTCATCGCAGCACTGTTTATAATAGCCAGGACATGGAAGCAACCTAGATGTCCATCAGCAGATGAATGGATAAGAAAGCTATGGTACATATACACAATGGAGTATTACTCAGCCATTAAAAAGAATACATTTGGTGAGATAGTTACAGTATACTAATATACATATGGAATGTAGAAAGTCAATAACCCGGTGTACGACACAGCAATGGAGTCTGTGAGGGACTTAGGGGAGGGTGGGAAGATTTGGGAGAATGGCATTTGGAAACAAGATTAGTATTTTATTGCTTTCTAAACAATGCAAAAAATTTGGGTGATTTTAACTCTTTGTAACCTTCTCCCACCTTTAGGGCTATTTGTTATATATTTCCACTCTGCATGTAATTTAAAACACACAGGTCTTACTGACATTGTTACAGAGACAATATGCTGATTTAAAGTCACTCACCCGTTTAACTCCTCCATTGTCTTTAGTTACTTCCTACAGTGAACAAGCTTTCACCTGGGTCCATTTCTCCTTTGCATGAAGAACTGATTTTCATCTTTCTGTTTCGCTTTTATTTTTTAAGAACATTTTTTTTGTTGTTGTTTTGCAGGAAATAGAATTCCAGTTATTTTCTTTTTTAATCTTTAAAGATATCCTTTTGTCTTCTGGCTTATGTCATTGCTGTTCTGAAGTCAGTTTCAATATTATTGTTGCTCATTGGAAGATAATATGCCATTTCTCAATTACTGCTCTAAAGGTTCTTTTTTTGTATTTGAATTTCAGTAGTTTAATTATGATGCACTTCTGTATCCATGTGTGATATCTATGTGTGTATATATATATATGAATCTATCTATCAGTCCATTCATCTTTGAAATTGCAGAGATTCATGAACTGTGAACTTCCAGATGTTCAAGCTGGTTTTAGAAAAGGCAGAGGAACCGGAGATCAAATTGCCAACATCCGCTGGATCATGGAAAAAGGAAGAGAGTTTCAGAAAAACATCGATTTCTGCTTTATTGACTATGTCAAAGCCTTTGACTGTGTGGATCACAATAAACTGTGGAAAATTCTGAAAGAGATGGGAATACCAGGCCACGTGACTGGCATCTTGAGAAACCTATATGCAGGTCAGGAAGCAACAGTTAGAACTGGACATGGAACAACAGACTGGTTCCAAATAGGAAAAGAAGTATGTCAAGGCTGTATATTGTCACCCTGCTTATTTAACTTATATGCAGAGTACGTGAAAGTGAAAGAGGAGAGTGAAAAAGTTGGCTTAAAGCTTAACATTCAGAAAACTAAGATCATGGCATCCAGTCCCATCACTTTATGGCAAATAGATGGGGAAACAATGGAAAGAGTGTCAGACTTTATTTTTTTGAGCTCCAAAATCACTGCAGATGGTGATTGCGGCCTTGAAATTAAAAGACGCTTACTCTTTGAAAGGAAAGTTATAACCAACCTAGATAGTATATTGAAAAGCAGAGATATTATTTTGCCAACAAAAGTCTGTCTAGTCAAGGCTATGGTTTTTCCAGTGGTCATGTATGGATGCGAGAGTTGGACTGTGAAGAAAGCTGAGTGCCGAAGAATTGATGCTTTTGAACTGTGGTGTTGGAGAAGACTCTTGAGAGTCCCTTGGACTGCAAGGAGATCCAACCTGTCCATTCTAAAGGAGATCAGTCCTGGGTATTCATTGAAAGGACTGATGCTGAAGCTGAAACTCCAATACTTTGGCCACCTCATGCGAAGAGTTGACTCATTGGAAAAGACCCTGATGCTGGGAGGGATTGGGGGCAGGAGTAGAAGGGGACAACAGAGGATTAGATGGCTGGATGGCATCACTGACTCGATGGACATGAGTTTGAGTGAGCTCTGGGAGTTGGTGATGGACAGAGAGGCCTGGAGTGCTGTGATTCATGGGGTCACAAAGAGTTGTACACGACTGAGTGACTGAACTGAACTGAACTGAACTTGAATCTTCAACTGGATATAATCCATCATTTTAACAAATTTTTTTGGTCATTATCTCTTTATATATTGCTTCTGCTATGATTCTCTGCCTATGTTTCTCTGGAATTTTCATTGTACATACACTAAAAGTGTATATCCTTTATGTTACTCAAGCTGTTTTCTTTTTTATTTCCATATTTTTTATTCTCCTTTAATCTGGACACTTTCTATTGACCTGTCTTATGGCTTGTTTTTATTTCTTCTGCTCTATCTAATCTGTCATTAAATCTGTTTAATTGTTTCTATAGATCAGTTCATTTTACATGTGATTAATTTTTTTTGATTTGATTTGATTATGTAATAAAGTCCAAAGTTAGGATGAAGTTAGGATGAAATTCTCCATATTTTATTTTTTAGATTTTAATTGTTGTCTTAAATTCCTGGTCACTTAACTTCAATGTCTTCACCACCTAAGCATATAGTATTGCCTTTCTTCAATCTTGGCATTCAGTTGTTTTGTCTTGTGTCTTGGCGGTTGATTAATTCATAATTCATAAAGGTTGACTAATGTGTATGAAAAATATTATGGATATTTTGAGGTTTCAGCTGCTGTTTTATTGGATTTCCTTTGCCTTCTCACAGGCAGTTAGAGTTCATCAACCCAAATTGGAGTTGGCCCGGTTCTATGAAATCTGTTCTACTTCAGGGGTGTCCTTACTCCTGTGATGTTGTCTTTCTTACTCCCTCTTGATGTTGTCTCTTGGTTGTCTTTTCTCGTTCAACTTGAGATTTTCCTGGTCTTTGACATAAGAAGTTATTTTTTTATTGATTTAGATGATGGTAGTCAATCATTCCTCCAGTACTCTCGCCTGGAAAATCCCATGGATGGAGGGGCCTGGTGGGCTGCAGTCCATGGGGTTGCTAGGAGTCGGACACGACTGAGCGACTTCACTTTCACTTTTCACTTTTCACTTTCATGCATTGGAGAAGGAAATGGTAACCCACTCCAGTGTTTTTGCCTGGAGAATCCCAGGGACGGGGGAGCCTGGTGGGCTGCCATCTATGGGGTCATACAGAGTCGGACACGACTGAAGAGACTTAGCAGCAGCAGCAGCAGCAGTCAATCATTCTAAATGAGGGTGGTAGTTGGGTTGTACTCATACCTGAAGCCTTTGCCGACACCTTCAGGGGGCAGTGGGGCGCTGCCTGTCTTTGCCAAGGGGAGGATGCCTGTTGGGCTCTGCACACACTCGCAGTAAACATGGACACCTGCCCACCAGGATGGGAAGTCATGTTCTGACTGCCAGGCTGTGCTGGTAATCAGATCTCTTTCTCAAGTACTCCTGATGTCAGCTGTCAGAGAAGATAGGTTTTACGGGAGGCAGTTTTTCTGAGGTTTGTCTGGTGTTATCCAAAAGGTTATGCCCTCTGTGGCCACTCCCTTCTAGTTCCTTTGGCTAAAGAAACCAGGCTTATTTTATTTTTGTTTATTTTCAATTTTTGTCTGCCCTATTGCTCTTTCAAGCTTCCAAAATTCTCCATTAACCAAGGCAAGAAGAAATCCAGAACTTGCCAGGTTATTGTTTGAGTCACAAGATCCCTAGAAAAGCTATCTTCTTTTTTTTCACCTGAAAGAATCTTCTGATGTTTGTTTCATGTATCGTATGCTTAAGAAGCAGAGACGAATTGGGTAAAATATTTCTATTCTGCCTTATCTGGAACTGGAAACCCTCCTTATTTTAATACTTATCCTTCATTTAAACATGATTTTGCAAACTTCTAAGTAACCAGCTTCATTCAGTATGAAATTCTTACACCACTCAAGCTCTGAGTGGGAAGGAGAAGTCGGAACAGAGTGGTACCCATGTCAATGAGACTCCAGCATCCCAGATCCACACCCAGAGAACTGCACCTTGGCGACCACTATCCTTTTGTGTCTTTTGTAAAATTGAGTTCACAGTCCTTAGTTTTCTGAATATAAAATAAACTTCTAGTCACTAGAGTAAATTTTAAAAATGTCTATTATTTTATATAAGGCTTAAAAATTGTGCTAGATCCCAACATCCAGGCACAAAATATATTCCTTTTATCTTGGTACATTTCATTGCATTGTTTAAAAAATTACTTAATAATTTTCTTTCAATCTAATATTTTATCTCTTGATGGCCTCCTCATTAG
This sequence comes from Bos javanicus, assembly GCF_032452875.1. Taxonomy (NCBI): domain Eukaryota; kingdom Metazoa; phylum Chordata; class Mammalia; order Artiodactyla; family Bovidae; genus Bos; species Bos javanicus. Next base: position 10,903,261 of record NC_083876.1, read on the forward strand.
AATAGTTACATATTTTATTATTTAATATTAGAATATTACATATTTACCATTTGCTTATTAGAATGTTTACATACTTATTAAAATTAAACAACACCAACAAATTCCCAGACTCTACTCTCTTCTTGAGCTGCTGTGCCACCTGCCAGCCAATTGGCTGGATGCTTTGGTCTTCACCATCACTAGCCACCTCACAAGTAGGTACTGCCTTGCACTCTCCACACCACCATGAGTGTGAATTCTACCAGGTCACTGATTGACTCTGTCTTCCTAAATGCAGTGGGCACTTTCTGGCCTTTGCCTTCTTGAGCTGTGATGAGCATTGGATGACTCTGACATTTCCTCCATCTCTCCCTTTTCTGCTTTAAACAAAAGCAACATATCTATTGTTTCCAAGATGACTTTTAACTTTTTTTCTCTCTTTTTGCTATATCACAAACACAAACTCATGCTAGACATTCAAATGATGCTTAAGAAAAGCTAAAATTTGCTTTTCTTACTAAGACTCAAGGTACTTCTGCAGAGGAAGGCATGGTTGCTGCTGCTGCTGCTAAGTTGCTTCAGTTGTGTCCGACTCTGTGCGACCCCATAGACGGCAGCCCACCAGGCTCCCCAGTACCTGGAATTCTCCAGGCAAGAACACTGGAGTGGGTTGGTTAGGTTACCGCTTATAATTTCCTCACATAAAAACTTTATATTTTTCATGATAATATTTTGATACACCTAAAATGCATTTTTAATTCATGATAATTCTTTTAACTGCCCTCTGACAGTCCCCCATCAGACAATATTATCCCATGTCTTAAGAGAATAAAGGATATTTATAAAGGCAATTAAAAATTATTCCCCAGTTTTCTGAGTTTCAAAATAGTTGGTTGAAACATGTTCGAGGAATCATTTTGAGAAAAAAGTTTTTGAATTTTGGGTTGTGCTACTGAAGTTATTTGAGTTACAATACCTCAAAGATATTGCTGATTCAGTTCCAGACCACTGCAATAAGGTGAAAATCGAAATAAAGTGAGTTGTGAGAACTTTTTGGTTTTCCAGTGTATATAAAAATTCTGTTTACACTATACTGTAGTACATTAAATGTGCAACAGCAATATGTCTAAGAAGCAGTGTACAAAACTTAATTAAAATAGTTTATTGCTAAACATTTATAACAATTATCAGATAATGCAGGGTTGCCACCAATCTTCAATTTATAAAAATGCAATATCTGGGAAGTATAATAAAGTGAAGTGCAGTAAAAGATATGCCCCTTTTCAGTGTTTTCTATTTCACATAAGTGGTGTCTTTATGTATACGTTTGTGTGACTCAGAAACCCAGAAGTCATCTGTACAGCTTATTCATGCTCACACTTTTATCCCATTTATTTGAGCATCCTATTAATTGTGTTTCCTAAACTTCACAAGGTTATTACAATTTTCCCTGTCACTACTACTGTCACCCTAGCCTAACCTACTAGTATCTCTTGTCTGAATTTCTTACTATTGCAGACACTGTTCTAAGAAGTCTTAGATTTCTCTCTCCATATCTATGTGGCTCATCCCAAAACGACTTCCTCATTAATAGCTAGAATACACTTTTAGAGGGCAAAGATCATCTTCAGGTCTCCTTTTGAAATTCTCCAGAGATTTTTCATTGCTTTAAGAATGGAGGAAAAATAATGCAAATCATGGTTTCCAGGGCACTCCCTCCCTCTACTGTGATCAGGACCCAGGTATACAGGAGGATTTGACATCCTTGCACTTTTCTCAAATGTTTGTTCTTAGGTAATTTATCTTTTTTGATTTTTCATTATACATTCTGATATTTTTCATTTTTTTTTAATTTCCCAAAACTTCTTACTGTCTTAATACTTTCCAGAACTTATTTCCTGTAACTTTCAAATATAAAATTTTATTATTTTTAAATACTAAATATTGTACTACCTACTTTACAATATTTGTTCTGCCTGCTTTTCCCCTCTTGTTTAACTGCAGTGGTTAATACCCCTGAAACGTAATTATGAAAGAGTAAAGACAGCAGTTGCCTCTCACAATTTTCTAGTATTGTGTCACTAACCGTCTTCCTGATTTTATTTTTCGTTTTCTCTCTCTCTTTTCTAAAAGTCACCTCTGTTCCTGATGACTTTTTCTATTCCATGCTTGTTTCACTTCATATGTATCATGTGTAAAAAGGAAACAGTCTCTTTACTGGATAATCTGAGTGGCTCTCTCTCTCTTTTTTTTTAAATGAAAAAAAGAGAAAATTTAAACAATGGACACTTTCACTTAAATTCCAATAAAGTTCCTTCAATGGATGAATATATTCAATATACAATGATAGTTTATTTAACAGTTTATTGCCGTGTATTCAAAATGTTTTATTTTTTATTAAAATCTCTCTATAATATGTATATTTATACTTAAAACACCTTTACATGAATTTTAAATGATTCTGTCAGGGTATAGTCCTAGAAATGACATTCTGGATTAAACATATGACATTTTTTTCAAAAGGTTATTGATAAAATAGCCCAATTCTCTAAATTGTGTTCTGGAAGTTTTCTACCAATTAATACTTCCATTAAAGTGGGATTAGTTTTCAAGTTTTGCCTGCAATTAAAGGAAGTAATCCCCTTGGGAAGGGGCAGTCTCGGACTACTGATTCTGCTGGAATCTTGCATTAGGTGACAGTCTTGCACCTCCGGGCCTTCCCTCTCTGCTCCCCCTTCACACAGGCATAATGATGCCCAGAGGTCAGGCCACATTCAGATGCTGGGCTGGACTTATTGAAGCTGCAGGCCCAGAAGTGCTGCCTGAGTCCTGGTATGGTAACTACAATGTTGGTGTTATTATTTCTATTCCTATCTGCTCTTGGCACAAATGACAGCAGTTCTGGCAAAGCCGAATCTGTTTTCCAATGCCAACATGTTCTACTAATGATTGCTGCAAAATGCCAGCTGTAGAGACAGAGGGAAAGATTTCTTCTGCTTTTTTTGCCTTTAGGGATGGAAGGAAGAAAAAGTCCTCAGTGAATGTGCATTGGGAGCCAATTACATGGAAGTTCCTCTGTTTCTAGGTCGGTACCTTCTGCCCAAAGCTCCCCGAGTTCTCTGCTCCAGGCAGAATTCCCTCTTCTCTAACCAGGTTTCTCTGCTTAAACTATGAATCAATCGCATTCTCATTACCCTCAGAAATGGTATGGACTGGGGTGGTGGAGTCCTCTGAAAATAGAAGTGCAGATTTCCCTCCTCCTAAACCACTCTGCTTGCCTGGATTCTGTAAAATTTCTGAAAGGACCCTAATCAGGACCACACTCAGGGAGCCAGAGCCACATTCATCCTGGGACAACTGCCTGTCTGAAGCATCCTGCAGACGGGAGGGAGAAGGTTAATTGCCCGCCTTGCCCATTTAGGGCTTGCTCCTGAGATCAGCGTTCTTCAATTATTACAGTCTTCCTAGATGGCTCCGTTGGTTTCTGTCTTTAAGGTGAGAGAACCAAGGCTCAGAGAGGTTAAGCAGTTTTGCAAAGTCACACAGCTAAAGCTGACAAAGCCAAGACTTGATTCTAGATCTGGCCGCCTCACTCGGGCCCTTCCTCCCCAGGAAGCACTTGGCCCCAGTCTTCGCTGCGCTCGCTGGAGCAGCCGGAGCATCCTACTCCACAGAGATCAACGCAGTAAAGGGAAGGGCAGAGTCCACGGTGGGGGCCCTAGGATAGTGCTGAGTGGGGCCTGGTGTTTAAATTCCTCTAGCGATTCTAACACGAGCCAGCCAACTGAGAAGACTCCTCAGTGAAGCCCTGCCCGGCTCTGCATTCAGGCTGCCGGCGGCGGTTAGTCCTTTCTGTCCCCCGCTCCAGGCTGGGGAGGATTTGGGGCACTTCTCAGACTGCAATCAGAGCAGGTCTGCTTGCAAAGCTTTACGATTTTCAATCCCCTGAAGGATTAATTCCAAATTCCCTAACCTAGCAAATTAAGTTCTTACCTTTCTCTCCTCCTCCCCTCTTTCTCCGTCCTGCTGTTATATTCTGCCTCAACTGAATTATGTGGGGTCCCCTTGACAGCCCTCCCTTGCCCAGGTCTCCAAGGCTCTGCATGAGCTCCTCCATCTGCCAGATGCTTCCTTCCTCACCTAGTGTCGCCTTCATTCCAAATCCCAGTGAGTTTCTGGTAACCTCATCTCCTCTCAGAACCCCTCCCCACTCCACCCCCCGACCCCGACCACCACCGCCATTGGTCATCTTCATTTTCTCCAGTGAGGCCAAATTTTGTTTTCTTCCTCCGTTGTTCTGGCCTCCCATCCTGACCAGGCTCAGCACACATCCTGCAGAGATGATTTTGTTTGCTTGCATTCTCTCTGACTGGACTGTGGCCTCCTTGGAAACCTGTCTTGCCTAGCAGTACATAGGATGCAGTAATAAACACTGAACACGAAGTGCCAAGGAAAGCTTGAGCTAGATTCTCTGGAAGTATCTAGATTCTTATCTTCCTTGGTTCAGAAAGGTGAAGGCTTCTGTAGGACCACTTTTCCAGCAAAGGAAGAATTAATTTGAATCAGTACAACTTCAAGTACTTATTGAATTTCTACTGTAAAGTCCTTGTGGAGTCTTTTGTCTCCCAGGTAAATATTAATAGAAATACTGTTAATCAAAAACCGTGGCTTTAATAGACAATGTTACAAGATAAGCTTTTTGAAACAAGAATTTGCTTCACTTGGTGTGTACGCACACTGGAATATTGCTCAGCCATTAAAAAAGAATAAAATACTGCCATTTACAGCAACATGGGTGAACCTCAAGATTATCATACTAAGTGAAATAAGTCAGAAAGAGAAAGACAAAGAATGAAAAAGACAAATACCACATGATATTGGTTATATGTGGAATCTAAAATGTGTTACAAATGAATATATTTACAAAACAGAAACAGACCCACGACATAGAAAACCAACTTATAGTTACCAAGGGGGAAAAGTGGGGAGGGGTCAATTAGGACTTTGGGATTAACATACACACTCTACTATATATATGTGTGTGTGTGTATGTATATATAACATGACTTATAGATAATATGTTGATATATTTCAATATATAAATATTGGTAACCAATAAGGACCCACTTTACAGCACAGGGTACTATATACAATATTTTGTGATAATCTATAATGGAAAATAATATGAAAATGAATATATAGAGAGTATATTCTATATATTTTATATTTTAACTGAATCATTGTGCTGTATACTGGAAATAATGTAAGTCAACTGTATTCCAATAAAAATTTTAAAAAGAATTTGCTTCAAATATGTGAAACATGTATACCAAATGGATCATATGCAGTGGTTTATAACATAGACTGAAGTCCCGAGCCAGTCTGTAGACTGACATCTCCTGTGATGCTGGACACGCAGGGAAGCTGGTGTCCTTGGGAGGAGTCAAATAATGTGAGTTGAATTTCTACTTAAAATGAGAGAAACACTGGAAAACAATTTGCTTTAGTTTGGCTTCGAATACCTTCTTTTTAATTTTTTTTTTCCTCATGGAGTCAGAGGAGTAAAGAATATGGTTGGTTTAATGAAAAAGTTCAGAGGAGGTTGAAATTTGCATGTAAATACAGTTGTTCTAGATTCCTAACTTACTGGCAAAACTCCTACATCTTATCATAGGTTTAACTTAAATGATTTAAAGAGCAGAGGGGCTGCTGTATTATTTTATACATAAATATAAAATAACAGTGGCTGAACTACAGGACTGGACTCCACGGGAAAATCTGGATTTTCGATGAGTGTGCTGCCAGACTCTGTGGTCTCCCAGTGGCATGCAGTATAGACACACAGAGAAAAGATAAAGGCAGGAACAGAGGGAATGTTTCTCATGCCTTCATGGGGACTCTGTTCATTCACCTAATTCACAATGTCCTTTCCTTTACAAGAGTCCTTTAGGGATCCCTTTTGAACTGTGGTGTTGGAGAAGGCGCTTGAGAGTCCCTTGGACTGCAAGGAGATCCAACCAGTCCATTCTAAAGGAGATCAGCCCTGGGTGTTCTTTGGAAGGAATTATGCTAAAGCTGAAACTCCAGTACTTTGGCCACCTCATGCGAAGAGTTGACTCATTGGAAAAGACTCTGATGCTGGGAGGGATTGGGGGCAGGAGGAAAAGGGGACGATAGAGGAAGAGATGCCTGGATGGCATCACTGACTCAATGGACGTGAGTTTGAGTGAACTCCGGGAGTTGGTGATGGACAGGGAGGCCTGGAGTGCTGCAGTTCATGGGGTCGCAAAGAGTCAGACACGACTGAACGACTGAACTGAACTGAACTTTTAAAAAATACTTTTATTGAAGTGTAGTTGATTTACAATGTTGCATTAATTTCTGCTGTATGGCAAAGTGATTCAGTTATATATACCTATTTTTCATATTCTTTCCCATTATAGTTTATCACAGGATATTAAATATAGTTCCCTGTGCCGTACAGTGGAAACTTGTCCATCCATTTTATATGTAATAGTTTGCATCTGCTAATCCCAAACTCATAGTCCTGTCTCCCAACCCTCTCCCCCTTGGCAGCCACAAGTCTGTTATCTATGTCTGCGAGTCTGTTTCCGTTTCATGTGTAATTTCATTTGTGTCACATTTTAGATTCCACATTTAAATGATACCACGTGATATTGTCTCTCTTTCTGACTTACTACATTTAGTATGATTATCTCCATTCATGTTGGTGCAACTGGCATTATTTCATTCTTTTTTATGGCTGAGTAGTATTCCATTGTATGCATGTACTACATCTTCTTTATTCATTTGTATGTCAGTGGAAATTTAAATTGCTTCCATGGCTTGGCTATTGTAAATAATGCTACTAGGAACATAAGGGTGCATATGTCTTCTTGAATTTTAGTTTTGTTTGGATATATACCCAGGGGAGGAATTGCTGGATCATATGGTAGCTCTATTTTTAGTTCTTTGAGACACTACCATACTTGTTTGCCATAGTGACGGCACCAAATTATGTTCCCACCAACAGTGTAAGACAGTAGGGATCTCTCTTAAAATAAAGTAGCATAACTCCTTAATGCAGAAAGGAATGAAGAGTATTATTTGAAAATTTTTCACTTCCAGAAAAACTTCCAAATGCTAACAGACTAAACCAAATATATATAAAATACTTGTACAAGCAGTTTTTTGAAAGTTTTTAAAAAACAGAGTAGATAGAAGTGATCAATGTGGTCAAAGAACAGACAGCCCTGACTAGAGTTAAGGAAATTCTTTCTAAATGGCTTATCCCACATCTCTCAGCCATTTAAAAACCATGCCCCACCAGATTAAATGGATTTTATAGAGTTTAACTTTCTGCATTTGCATTAAGAGCTCAAGCTCATGCTATTTGCTTCTCAGCTGAACCCCTTTATTATTAGAGATGCTTTTGCAAGCTGCAGAGTACCCTCATCCTAGAATCTCAGAAGTCACAGATCAACTTCTTTATACACAGAAATTCACCACATTCTTCCCACCAGTCACCACACTTAAAACCAGCTTTTGGCAGGGAAGAGCTCCCTGCAGGCATCCCCTTTGTCTTGTCACTAAACATAAATCAGGCACCCTCTATGCTCTACTCATCTCTGGCCCCAGCCCATACAGAGGGGAAGGGTGATGACTCTGATCCTTCTTCTCAATGATTAACTGAGGTTATTTCCCTTTAAAAACATTTATGGCCTAGCAGAATCTTCACAAGTGGGTTTTGGGGGACCGCACCTCCACCCTTCCCCCAGATTGCCAGCATTCTGATTAAAAGCCACTTTATTTTCTGCCAACTTTTGCGAGTAGTGATTTTTAAAGTGGCGAGCATGTGGACCTGATTTGTTAAAAATGCTTTGGGTCGAAGTGCCTTAATGGGGTCAGCTTCTGCCTGGATTCATTATGTAGTCCTGGTCAAAAGGCTTATTAAGGGAGGGGAAACCCCTCCTGAAAGAGTGTTTCATGGAGTGACTGACACCTCCAGAAGGAACTCATGGTAATATGTCTACTTATTTAAAGGAAACTAGGTGCAAAAGTGGTAAGATTAGGTAAGCACACATTTATTGTACAACTGTAGTTTCAGCTTTTTCCTTGAATTTCAATAACTAATGCCTTGACTCTATAAATGTTTGTATCAAGTCTTGTGTTCATGTAAACCTTCACTTCTAAATATTACATTACAAAGCTGTCTTATGTAATTTTTATGAAAACAAAATATTAAAAAAATTCTTGCTCTATATGTGAATTTATTTACATGATGGAATTTTATTAAGCTTATCTTAGATAGCTAATATTCCTTATTAAAAACTTGAAATTAGAAAAGATGAAGATTTTTGCCTTTTACTCCCTCAGGGGCTTTTAGTTTGGTAAACTGTTTACTGTTTCATTAGGTGAGCCATTTAATCAGATATTCATTGTAGATATAGAAATTACTAAGTTTAATGGTTCAGGAATTCCCTGAAGAGACAAATAATAACTAAATGGAATACTCTAAATTGATGAGTTTTGCATGTATCATAACAGCTCCTGGAAACATAATATTGAATCTGTCACTTCAGTATTATTCATTAGCTCATTTCATGCATATGTCAGTATCCAAGAGCAATTGCACAATACAGTTTGCCATTTCATTCTTTTTTAAAAATTGCTTTGTCCTTTGGGGACTTTTATCTTTGATAATACAAATTTGATATGTAAACCTCATAACAAAATCAAATCGTATGATGAGGGTCATCTCTCTAATTCTTGAATTATACATTGAAGCACTGTACACATTGTATTGACTTTTTGCAGGGAGTCCACACCAGCCATATCATAAATAATAAAGATATTATGCATTGTAAAAGATACAAACATGTGAGGTAGAAAAATATATCCTTGAGGAGCTTACAATCTGTGACTTTGAGAAGGTAATGTATAAAATATTTTTTGAATGATATGTGACAGGCTTTGGTGATTAAAGGGCAAAATGTAATTTGTACATTTAATAGAATGTTGTCATTCAAAGAGCTACTTTGGCAAGCTATCTAACTATTAAGTTTGTTGACATTGCCACAGTATAACTTTGGAATGCTGTCATTTGGATTTGTTTTCAGAGTGAATTACAAAAGCATAAGGATACTTGTTTCTTATTGACATAGCTTTTTGAAAAAACTGAAAATGCTATTGGCCTGTTCAATGGATAATGTTCAATAACTTTTGATGTTTTAAAATTACATTTCTCACCCTGAGAAAATTAAAATTATATACATGCCCAAACACCTGAGAGCAATTCCAATGAAGTTATTACCAATATAGAGTTGTATACCTGTGGCGGATTCATTTTGATATTTGGCAAAACTAATACAATTATGTAAAGTTTAAAAATAAAATAAAAATAAATAAAGTGGTGAAAAACAAAAAAATAAAATAAAATTATATACATGCCCAAACACCTGAGAGCAATTCCAATGAAGTTATTACCAATATAGAGTCATTTTAACAAAACTGGATGATTTTTTAAGGTGACATATTTGAAAACATTGATGACTTGTAGTGCATTCATTTAATCCATATTTATAATATTTACATAAAATGTATATATATGCATTTATATAATATGTGTATATTTATATGATAGAGTGCAATGCTATGGAATCTCACATGAATGATGTTCAGATAACAGAAGGAAGGGACAGGGTATTCATGATAGAGAAAAAAAAGAAAATATTGGAAGTAACTAAATGATAGTTCCAACCACAGGAAAGAGACCAGTGAGCACTTCAAAAATGATTGGAAAGTGATGGTGACACATTTGACTAAAAAAAAAAAAAAAAAAACAATAGGAAGGGAAAAAAATTAAACAAGTAAAAGATTTCTAGTTTCTCTTTCTAGAATGAAAGGTGTTGACTTCAAAGGAAAGACGGTGTTTCTATGACTAAAAACACGAAATAACAATTTTAAAGCCTGACCTTAGATATCATCTTGCTAGAATTCTCCTTCTTCTCAGAAAACAAAGAGAGAAGGTATTTGACCAAAAGCATGAAGCTCACCAACGGACAGCCAACATTTGATAATACTTCCACTTTGGAATAGATGTGAGTAGAAAAGTCATGCTAGTAGAGGAGTGCTGATTTAGGAAAAATAAAAAAAATTTAATGGAGGAGGCTATGTTCATAGAGAGGTGAAGGTAGAAATGCAAAGCCTTGGGACATTTGAAGAGAAGGAGAGTGATCAACCAGGCAGAGGAGACCAAGAGCTTCCAAGTCTTTTGGAGGAGAAATGGTGAAAGATTGGATATTTTCCCCCTACAATCAAGAAGGCATGATGTTCATATTATCACATTTATTCAACATAATACTAGCAGACCTAACCAGTGCAATAACATAAGAAAATTAAACAGAAGATAAACAAATTAGAGAAAAAAAAAAGAAAGAAAACTGTCCCTATTTGCAGATAGCATAGCTATCTATATAGGAAATCACCAGGAATGTACAAAAAGCTCTTAAATATTGGCTGTAACTATAAAAATTCATACAGAATGCACAGAATACACAAAGCCATTTTGAAAAAGAACAAATTTAGAGGACTCACACTTCCCATTTTGAAATTTATTACAAAACTACAATAATCATGTTAATGTGGTACTAGCATAAAGATGGAAATATAGATCAATAGAACATATTTTAGGTTACAGAAATTAACCCTTACAGTTGCAATCAATTGATTTTCAATAAGAGTGTCAAGGTAATTTAATGAGAAAAGAATAGTCTGTTCAACAAGTGGTGATGGGACACACAAATGAATCAATTTGCAATGCACAATATGCAAAAGAATGAATTTGGACTCCAAACTTTACATCATATACAAAAATTAACTCAATACATGAGATAAAGGACTTCTCTGTTGGCTCAGATGGTAAAGCATGTGCCTACCATGTTGGAGACCCAGGTTCAATCTTCTGGGTTGGGAAGATCCCCTGGAAAAGGAAATGGCTACCCACTCCACTGTTCTTGCCTGGAAGATCCTATGGACAGAGGAGCCTAGTAGACTACAGTCCGTGGGGTTGCAAAGAGTCAGACATGACTGACCGACTTCACTAGTTGAGATAAAGCTATAAGTCATTTGAAGAAAGCATAGAAAGAAATCTTGTGACCTTGGATTAAACAATGGTTTCAGGGATAATACCAATAGCATCAATTACAAAAGAAAAAAAAAACATATATTGAAATATATGAGAATTAAAATATTTGTGTTTCAAACGATATGGTCAAGTAATTGAAAAGAAAATCCAAATAATGTGAGAAAATATTTGCAAATCATATATCTGATAAGAGACTGGTATCAAAACAAAACAAAACAAAACACTTACAATCCAACAGTAAAATAATTAATAATAATCCAACTAGAAAATGAGCAAGAATTTTGAAGAGAAATTTCTTCAAAGAAGAGATACAAATGGCTAATACACACATTAAAAGATCCTTAGAACCATTAGCTTTTAGGTAAAAGCAAATCAAAACCACAATGAAATATTACTACATGCCTACTATTAAAGTTGTATTTTAAAAGGTGGACAATAAGAAGTACTGACAAGATGTGGATAAATTGGAACTCTTTTTCTCCCATATAGGTTGTTACAAGGCATTGAATATAGTTGCTGTATACAACAGGGCCTTGTTTTTTGTTTTGTTTTCAATTTTATATATAGTATTCTGTATATGTTAATCCCAAGCTCCTAACTTATCTCTCCTCCCACTTTCCTGTTTGGTAACTGTAAGTCTGTTCTCTATGTCTCTGGGTCACTTTCTGTTTTGTAAATACACCAATTTGTATAGTAGATTTTAGACTTATAAGTGACATATGACATTTCTCTCTCTACAGGCTGAAGATTGGGCCTAAGCTTCTGTAATAAGAGTGCTGAGTCTGAACTGCTGGATTAACAGGTAGCTTCACGCCCCAGGGAATATTAATCATAGTGAGGTATTCCCAAGGTCCACAACTCAGCACCAAGACCCAGCTCTGCCTGACTGTCTGCAAATCCCACTGCTGGAAATCTCAGGCCAAAAACTAGTTAGACACAGTCCCACCTATTAAAAAAAAAAGTGAGATGACAAAAAATATGTTAGAGATGATAAATGAAAAAGAAATAGGCAACCTATTTGAAAATGAATTTAGAGTGATAGGAAAAATGTTTCAAAATCTAGAAAACAGAATGGAGAAAATGCAAGAAACATTTGACAAAAATCTAAAAGAACAAAAGAGTAAACAAACAGTGATAAGCAACACAACAAATGAAATAAAAAATACTCTAGGAGGAATCAGTCACAGAATAACTGACCAAGAAGATCCAATAAGTGAGCTGGAAGACAGAATGATGGAAATAACTGCCAAAGAGCAGAATAGAGGAAAAAAAAAAGAATGAAATGAATTGAGGATAGTCTCAGAGACTTCTGGGACAATATTAAACACTGCAGCATTTGAATTATAGGGGTCCCAGAAGAAGAGAAAAGGTCTGAGAAAATATATAAAAGATGAAAGTTGAAAATTACCGTAACATGGGAAAGGAAATAGCCATCCAAGCCCAGAAAGTGCAGAGAGTTCCATACAAGACAGACTCTAAGAGAAACAAGATATGTATTAATCAAACTAACAAAAACTAAGTACAAAGTAAAAATATTAAAAATCAGCAAGACAAAAGCAGCAAATAACATACAAGGGAATCCCCATAAGGCTATCAGCTGATTGTTTAGCCAAAACTCTGCAGGTCAGCAAGGAGTGGCTGTATATATTTAAACTGATGAAAGGGAAAAAACTACAACAATGATTACTCTACCCAGCAAGAATTTCATTTAGATTTGATGAAGAAATTAAAAAGTTTACAGATAAACAAAAAGCTATGAGAATTCAGCATCACCAAACCAACCTTACAACAAATGGTAAAGGAATTTCTCTAGGCAGGAAACACAAGTGTAGAAAAAGACCCACAAAAACAAATCCCAAACAATTAAGAACATAGCAATAGGTACATACATATCAATAATTACCTTAAATGTAGCCATTTACATGTCCTCAACCGAAAGACACAGACTGGTCTAATTGGACACACACACGAAAAAGATCCATATACATGATTTCTACAAGAGACACATTTCAGACCTAGGACACGTACAAAATGAAAGTAGGGGGATGGAAAAAGATATTCCATGAAAATGGAAATCAAAAGAAAGCTAGAGAGTCTCTCGGGGGTGGAGGACTGAGTAAAATCCACAAAACAACTTCTGAATGCTGGCAGAAGACATCAGGCACCCAGAAAAGCAGCTCATTGTCTTCAAAAGGAGGTAGGAAAAATATAAAAGACTAAAAAAGAGACAAAAGAGGTAGGGACGGAGCTCCGTCCTGGGAAGGGAGTCTTAAAAAGAGAGGTTTCCAAACACCAGGAAACACTCACTGCCGAGTCTGTGCCGAGCCTTGGAAGAACAGAGGACAACATAATAGGGAGGAAAAATGAGTAAATAATTAAAACCCACAGATTATGAGCCCAACGGTAACTCCCCCAGTGGAGAAGCAGCACAGATGCCTGCACCCGCCACTAGCAAGCAGGGGCTGGGCAGGGAGGCGCGGACTGCATTGCTTAGAGTAAGGCTAGGGCCTGAATGCAACCGAGGGTAATCAGAGCGAAATAATTTGGGCTAGCAAACCAGAATGTGGTATAGCTACCACGCAAAAAGCCCTAAGACACTGCCAGGCCCGTGCACAGAACAAAGGGCTGAACAGAACTAGCCATCTGCAGACCATCCCCCTCGGGTGACAGGCAGCCAGAGCTGGAAGGAGGCAATCGCAGCCCCAGAGAGACATTATCTACCAAACTGCAAGCAGGCTTCTTTGCTAACTAAGATTTCTTGGGGTTCTGGACAGTCATCTACCTGAGAAGGTGTGCCAGTTGTACACCCAGAAAACCGAGAGGCAGGGACGGGAGAGGTGATAAGTTGCAGTGACCATGCTCGCCAAACACCTCATCACCCGAGCTGCTCGGAGCTGGGAGGGCACAAAACGCAGGCCCAACCGAGTCTGCACCTCTAAGGACTACCCGAGTGCCTGAACCTGAGCGGCTTAGACCTGGGAGGTGCATGCAGCCCAGGGCTGGCCTCAGACGGTTCCCGGCGGAGCAACCTAGAGCCTGAGCTGTGTGGGCAGGGAGGGTGCACGAGCCGTGAGCAGGGACAGGCCCAGTGTGGCTGAGGCACTGCGAGCACACGCCAGTGTTATTTGTTTGCAGTGTCCCTCCCTCCCCACAGCGCGACTGAACAAGTGAGCCTAAAAAGAGTGTCCACCACCGCCCCTTTGTGTCAGGGCGGAAACCAGACACTGAAGAGACCAGCAAACAGAAGCTAAAACCGAGGGAACCACCTTGGAAGTGACAGGTGCAATAGATTAAAACCCTGTAGTTAGTACCGACTACATAGGAAGGGGCCTATAGATCTTGAGAAATATAAGCCAGACCAAGAAACTATCCAAAAATGAACTGACCCCACACTGCCCACAACACCACCAGAGAAAGTTCTAGGTATATTTTTACTATTTTTACGATCATTCTTTTTTTCTTCTTCTTTTTTCTTTTTTTAAACTTTAAAAAAATTTTAAGTCCTCTATTACTCCTTTAATTTTCATTTTTATAACCTACTATTACTTTCCAAAAAAAGACTATTTTGTAAAGCAAACTTCATATATATATATACTTAATAACTTTTGTGACTTTTTTCTTCTTCTTCTTTTCTTTAAAAATGTATTTTTGAAAATCCAACCTCAACTCTAGAATTTTAATCTTTGCTTTTTGGTATTTGTTATCAATTTTATACCTTTAAGAACCCAATCTTCAGTACTTGTTTTTACTTGGGAGCGAGATTACTGGCTTGACTGCTCTCTCCCCCTTTGGACTCTCCTTTCTTTCCACTAGGTCGCCTTTGTCTCCTCCCTCCCCCTTCTCTTCTCTACCCAACTCTCTGAATCTCTGTGTATTCCAGATGGCGGAGGACACTTAGGGAACTGATTACTGACTGGATCTGTCTCTCTCCTTTTCATTCCCCACTTTTATCCTCCTGGCAGCCTGTCTCCTTCCCCCCTCTTCTCTTCTCTGTATAACTCCATGAACATCTCTGAGTGGTCCAGACTGTGGAGCGCACATAAGGAAGTGATTACTGGCTAGCTTGCTCTCTCCTCTTTTGATTCCACCTCATCTCATTCGGGTCACCTCTAACTCCCTCCTCCCTATTCTCTTCTCCATGTAACTCTGTGAACCTCTCTGGGTGTCCCTCACTGTGGAGAAACTTTTCATCTTTAACCTGGATGTTTTATTAATGGTGCTGTATAGAAGGAGAAGTCTTGAGACTACTGTAAAAATAAGACTGAAAACCAGAAGCAGGAGGCTTAAGTCCAAATCCTGAGAACATTATAGAACACCTGACTCCAGGGAACATTAAGCGATAGGAGCTCATCAAATGCCTCCATACCAACACTGAAACTAAGCACCACCCCAGGGCCAACAAGTTCCAGAGCAAGACATACCACACAAATTCTCCAGAAACACAGGAACACAGCCCTGAGCTTCAATATACAGGCTGCCCAAAGTCACTCCAAACCCACTGACATCTCATAACTCATTACTAGACACTTCATTGCACTCCAGAGAGAAGAAATACAGCTCCACCCACCAGAACACCGACACAAGCTTCCCTAACCAAGAAACCTTGACAAGCCACCGATACAACCCCACCCACAGCGAGGAAACTCCATAATAAAGAGAACTCCACAAACTATCAGAATACAGAAAGACCACCCTAAACTCAGCAATATAAACAAGATGAAGAGACAGAGGAATACCCAGCAGGTAAAGGAACAGGATAAATGCCCACCAAACCAAACAAAAGAGGAAGAGATAGGGAATCTACCTGAAAAAGAATTCTGAATAATGATAGTGAAAATGATCCAAAATCTTGAAATAAAAATGGAATCACAGATAAATAGCCTGAAGGCAAGGATTGAGAAAATGCAAGAAAGTTTTAACAAGGACCTAGAAGAAATAAAAAAGAGTCAATATATAATGAATAATGCAATAAATGAGATCAAAAACACTCTGGAGGCAACAAATAGTAGAATAACAGAGGCAGAAGATAGGATTAGTGAAATAGAAGATAGAATGGTAGAAATAAATGAATCAGAGAGGATAAAAGAAAAATGAAGTAAAAGCAACGAGGACAATCTCAGAGACCTCCAGGACAATATTAAATGCTACAACATTCGAATCATACGGGTCCCAGAAGAAGAAGACAAAACGAAAGACCATGAGAAAATACTTGAGGAGATAATAGTTGAAAACTTCCCTAAAATGGGGAAGGAAATAATCACCCAAGTCCAAGAAACCCAGAGAGTCCCAAACAGGATAAACCTAAGGTGAAACACCCCAAGACACATATTAATCAAGTTAACAAAGATCAAACACAAAGAACAAATATTAAAAGCAGCAAGGGAAAAACAATAAATAACACACAAGGGAATTCCTATAAGGATAACAGCTGATCTTTCAATAGAAACTCTTCAGACCAGGAGAGAATGGCAAGACATACTTACAGTGATGAAAGAAAATAACCTACAGCCCATATTACTGTACCCAGCAAGGATCTCATTCAAATATGAAGGAGAAATCAAAAGCTTTACAGACAAGCAAAAGCTGAGAGAATTCAGCACCACCAAACCAGCTCTCCAGCAAATGCTAAAGGATATTATCTAGACAGGAGACACAAAAAAGGTGTATAAACTCGAACCCAAAACAATAAAGTAAATGGCAATGGGATCATACTTATCAATAATTACCTTAAACGTAAGTGGGTTGAATGCTCCAACCAAAAGACAAAGACTGGCTGAATGGATACAAAAACAAGACCCCTATATATGTTATCTACAAGAGACCCACCTCAAAACAGGGGACACATACAGACTGAAAGTGAAGGGCTGGAAAAAGATATTCCATGCAAATAGACATCAAAAGAAAGCAGGAGTAGCAATACTCATATCAGATAAAATAGACTTTAAAACAAAGGCTGAGAAAAGAGACAAAAAAGGACACTACATAATAATAAAAGGATCAATCCAAGAAGACTATATAACAATTATAAATATATATGCACCCACATAGGAGCACTGCAATATGTAAGACAAATGCTAACAAGTATGAAAGGTGAAATTAACAATAACACAATAATAGTGGGAGACTTTAATACCCCACTTACAAACTATGGATAGACCAACTAAACAGAAAATTAACAAGGAAACACAAACTTTAAATGATACAATAGACCAGGTAAACCTAATTGATATCTATAGGACATTTCATGCCAAAACCATGAATTTCACCTTTTTCTCAAGCGCACATGGAACCTTCTCCAGGATAGATCACATCCTAGGCCATAAATCTAGCCTCGGTAAATTCAAAAAAATTGAAATCATTCCAAGCATCTTTTCTGACCACAATGCAGTAAGATTAGATCTCAATTACAGGAGAAAAACTATTAAAAATTCCAACATATGGAGGCTGAACAACACGCTGCTGAATAACCCACAAATCACAGAAGAAGTCAAAAAAGAAATAAAAATTTGCATAGAAACGAATGAAAATGAAAACACAACAACCCGAAACCTGTGGGACACTGTAAAAGCAGTGCTAAGGGGAAAGTTCATAGCAATACAGGCATACCTCAAGCAACAAGAAAAAAGTCAAATAAATAACCTAACTCTACACCTAAAGCAACTAGAAAAGGAAGAAATGAAGAACCCCAGGGTTAGTAGAAGGAAAGAAATCTTAAAAACCAGGGCAAAAATAAATGCAAAAGAAACAAAAGAGACCATAGCAAAAATCAACAAAGCCAAAAGCTGGTTCTTTGAAAGGATAAATAAAATTGACAAACCATTAGCCAGACTCATCAAGAAACAAAGGGAGAAAAATCAAATCAATAAAATTAGAAATGAAAATGGAGAGATCACAACAGACAACACAGAAATACAAAGGATCATAAAAGACTACTATCAGCAATTATATGCCAATAAAATGGACAACGTGGAAGAAATGGACAAATTCTTAGAAAAGTACAACTTTCCAAAACTCGACCAGGAAGAAATAGAAAATCTTAACAGACCCATCACAACGACGGAAATTGAAACCGTAATCAGAAATCCTCCAGCAAACAAAAGCCCAGGTCCAGACGGCTTCACAGCTGAATTCTACTAAAAATTTAGAGAAGAGATAACACCTATCCTACTCAAACTCTTCCAGAAAATTGCAGAGGAAGGTAAACTTCCAAACTCATTCTATGAGGCCACCATCACCCTAATACCAAAACCTGACAAAGATGCCACAAAAAAAGAAAACTACAGGCCAATATCACTGATGAACATAGATGCAAAAATCCTTAACAAAATTCTAGCAATCAGAATCCAACAACACATTGAAAGGATCATACACCATGACCAAGTGGGCTTTATCCCAGGGATACAAGGATTCTTCAATATCTGCAAATCAATCAATGTAATACACCACATTAACAAATTGAAAATTAAAAGCCATATTATTATCTCAATAGATGCAGAGAAAGCCTTTGACAAAATTCAACATCCGTTTATGATAAAAACTCTCCAGAAAGCAGGAATAGAAGGAACATACCTCAATATAATAAAAGCTATATATGACAAACCCACAGCAAACATTATCCTCAATGGTGAAAAATTGAAAGCATTTTCCCTAAGTCAGGAACAAGACAAGGGTGCCCACTTTCATCACTACTATTCAACATAGTTTTGGAAGTTTTGGCCACAGCAATCAGAGCAGAAAAAGAAATAAAAGGAATCCAAATTGGAAAAGAAGAAGTAAAACTCTCACTGTTTGCAGATGACATGATCCTCTACATAGAAAGTCTCTTTAGAGACTCCACCAGAAAATTACTAGAGCTAATCAATGAATATAGTACAGTTGCAGGATATAAAATCAACACACAGAAATCCCTTGCATTCCTATACGCTAATAATGAGAAAATAGGAAGAGAAATTAAGGAAACAATTCCATTCACCATTGCAATGAAAAGAATAAAATACTTAGGAATATATATACCTAAAGAAACTAAAGACCTATATATATATAAAACTATTAAAAACTGGTGAAAGAAGTCAAATAGGACACTAATAGATGGAGAAATATACCATGTTCAAGGATCAGAAGAATCAATGTAGTGAAAATGAGTATACTACCCAAAGCAATCTATAGATTCAATGCAATCCCTATCAAGCTACCAATGGTATTTTTCACAGAGCTAGAACAAATAATTTCACAATTTGTATGGAAATAGAAAAAACCTGGAATAGCCAAAGCAATCTTGAGAAAGAAGAATGGAACTGGAGGAATCAACCTACCTGACTTCAGGCTCTATTACAAAGCCACAGTCATCAAGACAGTATGGTACTGGCACAAAGGCAGAAATATAGATCAATGGAACAAAACAGAAAACCCAGAGATAAATCCATGCACCTGTGGACACCTTATCTTTGACAAAGGAGGCAAGAATATACAATGGAGAAAAGACAATCTCTTTAACAAGTGGTGCTGGGAAAACTGGTCAACCACTTGTAAAAGAATGAAACTAGAACACTTTCTAACACCATACACAAAAATAAACTCAAAATGGATTAAAGATCTAAACTTAAGACCAGAAACTATAAACCTCTTAGAGGAGAACATAGGCAGAACACCCTCTGACATACATCACAGCAGGATCCTCTATGACCCACCTCCCAGAATATTGGAAATAAAAGTAAAAATAAACAAATGGGATATAATTAAAATTAAAAGCTTCTGCACAACAAAAGAAACTATAAGCAAGGTGAAAAGTCAGCTTTCAGTATGGGAGAAAATAATAGCAAATGAAGCCACTGACAAACAACTAATCTCAAATATATACAAGCAACTCCTGCAGCTCCAGAAAATTCCAGAAAAATAAACAACCCAATCAAAAAATGGGCCAAAGAACTAAATAGACATTTCTCCAAAGAAGACATACAAATGGCTAAGAAACACATGAAAAGATGCTCAACATCACTCATTATCAAAGAAATGCAAATCAAAACCACAATGAAGTACCATTTCACGGCAGTCAGAATGGCTGTGATCCAAAAGTCTACAAGCAATTAATGCTGGAGAGGATGTTGAGAAAAGGGAACACTCTTACGCTGTTGGTGGGAATGCAAACTAGTACAGCCACTATGGAGAACAGTGTGGAGATTCCTTAAAAAACTGGAAATAGAACTGCCATACGACCCAGCAATCCCACTGCTGGGCATACACACAGAGGAAACCAGACTTGAAAGAGACACGTGTACCCCAATGTTCATCGCAGCACTGTTTATAATAGCCAAGACATGGAAGCAACCTAGATGTCCATCAGCAGATAAATGGATAAGAAAGCTGTGGTACATATACACAATGGAGTATAACTCAGCCATTAAAAAGAATACATTTGAATCAGTTCTAATGAGGTGGATGAAACTGGAGCCTATTATACAGAGTGAAGTAAGCCGGAAAGAAAAACACCAATAGAGTATACTAACGCATATATATGGAATTTAGAAAGATGGTAATGACAGCCCTGTATGCGAGACAGCAAAAGAGACACAGAGGTTTAGAACAGCCTTTTGGACTCTGTGGGAGAGGGAGGCGGGGAATGATTTGGGAGAATGGCATTGGAACATGTAGAATATCATATATGAAATGAATCACCAGTCCAGGTTCGACACAGGATACAGGAAGCTTGGGGTTGGTGCACTGGGATGACCCAGAGGGATGGTATGGGGAGGGAGGTGGGAGAGGGGTTCAGGATGGGGAACAAATGTAGACCCATGGTGGATGCATGTTGATGTATGGCAAAACTAATACAATATTGTAAAGTAAAAAAAAAAAAAAAGAAAGAAAGAAAGCTAGAGCAGCAGGACTCATATCAGACAAAATAGGCTAAAATAAAAAAAAAAACTGTTAAAAGGGATAAGGAAGGACATTATTTAATGATCAAGTGAACAATCTAAGAATATTTTTTTAACTATTATAAGCATGCATGCACCTAACATAGAAGCACTTCAGTACACAGATCAGATCAGATCAGTCGCTCAGTTGTGTCTGACTCTTTGCGACCCCATGAATCGCAGCATGCCAGGCCTCCCTGTCCATCACCAACTCCTGGAGTTCACTGAGACTCACATCCATCGAGTCAGTGATGCCATCCAGCCATCTCATCCTCTGTCGTCCCCTTCTCCTCCTGCCCCCAATGCCTCCCAGCATCAGAGTCTTTTCCAATGAGTCAACTCTTCACATGAGGTGGCCAAAGTACTGGAGTTTCAGCTTTAGCATCATTCCTTCCAACGAAATCCCAGGGCTGATCTCCTTCAGAATGGACTGGTTGGATCTCCTTGCAGTCCAAGGGACTCTCAAGAGTCTTCTCCAACACCAAAGTTCAAAAGCATCAATTCCTTGGCGCTCAGCCTTCTTCACAGGGAAATGCTAACACCCATAAAAGGAGAAATTGACAGTAACCCAATAGAAGTGAGGGACTTTAAAACCCTATTGATACCAATGGCTGGATCTTCCAGGTAGAAAAATGAAAAAGTAAATACAAGCTTTAAATGACACAATAGACCAGATACAATCAACTGATATTCATAGGACATTCCACCTGACACTGGCATAATACAAACAGAGCAGAATAAAGAAAAGAATAAAAATGATAGTTTCTCAACTGCACGTGGAACACTCTCCAGTATAGACCACATTTTGAGTCACAAATCAAGTTTCAGAAAATTTAAGAAAACTGAAATTGTTTCAAGCTACTTTCTGACCACAGAGATTAAAAATTAATTACAAGGAAAAAAAAACTTTAAAAAACACAAGCACACAGAGACTACAGGGTGCACTGCTAAATATCTAAGTGATCATTGCAGAAATTTTAATAAATACATAGAAACTAGTGACAATGGAAATATGATGACCAAAAACCTATGGGATGCAGCAAAAGCAGTTGTAAGAAGGAAGTTTATAGCAATTCAATCTCACCTGAATAAATAGTAAAAATCACAAGAAAACAGTCTAAACTTACAACTAAAGCAACTAGAGAAAGAAGAACAAAGAAAACTCAAAATCAGAAAAGGAAAAAAAGCTTACAGATCAGAGAAGAAATTTTAAAAAAGAAAAAAAAATGAAGAAAATGGCAAACATCAATAAAAGTAAAAGTTGGCTCTTTGAGAAGATGCACAAAACTGATAAACCTTTAGCCCGACTCCTCATGAAATTTAAGAGAGGGCTCAAACTAATAAAATTAGAAATGAAAAAGGGAAAATCACAACTTACACAGTAGAAATATAAAGGATCATAAGAGACTGCTACAAACAACTATACACCAATAAAATGGGCAACATTTGAAGAATAGGACAGATTCTTGAAAATGTACAACCTTCCAAGACAGAACTGGCAAGAATCAGGAAATATAAACAGACCAATCACAAGTAATGAAACTGAAACTGTAATTAAAAATCTTCTAACAAAAAAAGTCCAGGACCAGATGGCTTCACATGGGGAACTCTATCAAACATTTAGAGGAGAGCTAAAATTTACCTTCTCTTCTAAAAAAACCACAGAGGAAGGAACACTCCCAAATTCATTCTACAAGGCTACCATCACCCTGATACCAAAACAAGACAACGATATCACAAAAAAAGAAAATTACAGACCAATATCACTAATCAACATTTATGAAAAATCCTCAACAAAATACTAGCAAACAGAATCAAACAACACATTAAAAGTATCATACACCATAATCAATTTGGATTTATCCCAGAATGCAAGGATTCTTCAATATATGAAATAGGTGAATATATTCTTCAATATATGCAAATCAACCCATGGGATACACCATATTAAAAACTGTAGAATAAAAATTATGTTCATCTCTATATACACAGAAAAAGCTTTTGAGAAAATTCAACACTCATTTATGATTAAAAAAAAAATTTCTCCAGAAAATGGGCATGGAGGGGACCTACCTCAGCATAATACAGGTCGTATATGACAAATCCACAACAAACATCATTCTCAATGGTGAAAAACTGAAAGCATTTTCCCTAAGATTAGGAAGAAGGCAAGGATGTCCACCCTCATCACTCTTATTCAACATAGTTTTGGAAGTTCTGACAGGTTATGGCCATGAGTTGTGAACAGATCTGGTATTCATGACCTCTGGAGAAGAGGATTTCAATCTGGGGCCAGAAATGAGCCTGATCACTCAGAGATTTTGTGTAGCAAAGTTTTATTAAAGTGTAAAGGGATAGAGAAAGCTTCTGACACAGACATCAGAAGGGGACAGAAAGAGTGCTTCCTCACTAGTTTTTAGTAAAGCCTTATACACGTGCTTGCAAGCTGCTAATCATAGATAAAAGAAACACCTCAAAAAGACTGAGTGGAACCAAGCTCCTCTCCCACAACATCCATTTTGAGATAGATTCAGCGCAAGGGGAGTCATCCTTGGCCATAAAACAATTGACATGAGTCTTGAAGAAAAGCAGATTCCCAAGCAAATACATAGTTTCATTAGCATAGTTCATTTCCATGAATAAGACATATTGGTTTGCTGAGCAATTAGCAGCTCAAGGTTTGAGATAAAGTTAGTTTTAGGTGCAACCAACTGTCATCATGGCAACACAGGATTAAAGGAGGACCTTTAATCCTGTGCAGAGAAGAGAAAAACACAAAAACAAAAATGTCCATCACTTGTAGTTTATTTCCTCCTGCCACTTGGGGACTCTGGCCCCCTTACCTGATCATTAGCTTTTCCAGTCCTCATCATGGCAATGAGGGGGAAAAAAGTAATACAAGTTGGTAAAGGAGAAGTAATACCACCACTGTTTGCAGATGACATATTACTGTACACAGAAAACCCTAAAGATGCTATGAGAAAACTACTGGATCTAATCAATGAACTTGGTAAAATTACAGAATACAAAACTAATGCACAAAAAAATCTTGCATTCCTATACACTAACAATAAAAGAGCAGGAAGAGGAATCAAGGAAACAATCTCATTTACCATTGCAACAAAAATAACAAAATACCTAGGAATGAACCTGCCTAAGGAAGCATACTTACTTACTTAAATACCTACTCAGAAATCTATAAAAACTATAAAAATTCAGAAAACTATAAAACACTGATGAAAGAAACCAAAGATGACACAAACAGATGGAAAAATAAAACATGTTTCTGTATGGGAAGTATCAATATAGTGAAAACGTATATGCTGCTCAAGTCAATCTACAGATTCAATGTAATTTACCAATTGGATTCTTCACAGGATTAGAACAAAAAAAATTTACAAATTGTATGGAAACACAAAAGACTCCAAATAGCCAACGTAATCTTGAGAAAGAAAACTAGAGCAGGAGGAATAAGGCGCCTTCACTTCAAACTATACTACAAAACTTACAGTAGAAAGCCCAGAGAGAATAAACCCATACACCTAAGGTCAACTAATCTATGACAAATGCAGCAAGCCTATACAATGGAGAAAAGACAGCCTCTTCAATTAGTGGTGCTGAGAAATCTGTACAGCTACATGTAAAAACATGAAATTAGAACCCTACCTAATACCATACATAAAAATAAACTCAAAATGAATTAAAGACCTAATTGTAAGACCAGACAGTATAAAATTCTTAGAGGAAAACATAGGAAAACCATTCTTTGACATAAACCACAGCAAGATCTTTTTTGACCCACCTCTTAGAGTAATGAAAATCAAAACAAAATTAAATGTTTGCAATGTAATTAAAATTAAAGGCTTTTGCACAGCAAAGGAAGCCATAAACAAGATGAACAAACGACCCTCAGGATGTGAGAAAACATTTACAAATGAAGCAACAGACAAAGTATTAATCTTCTAAATATATTAACAGTTCATGGAGGTCAATATAAAAAAAATCCTATCAAAAAAATGGGTGGAAGACCTGAACAGATATCTCTCCAAAGAGACATACAGATGGCCAAAAAGAACGTGAAAAGATGCTCAACACCACTAATTATTAGAGACATTCAAATGAAAACTACAATCATGTGTCAACACATATAAGTCATACTGGCCATCATCAAAAATTCTACAAATATTAAATGCTGGAGAGGGTGTGGAGAAACGAGGACCCTCTTACACTGTTGATGGGAATATAAATTGATATAGCCACAGTGGAGAACAGCATAATGTTACATAAAACACTAACATAGAGCATGTACTCCAATGTTCATCACAGTACTATTTACAATACCCAGGACTCGGAAGCCACCTGGGTGTCTACTTCAGATGAATGGGTAAAGAAGATGTGGTACATACATAAAAAGGACTATTACTCAGCCATAAAAAAAGAGTGAAACTAATTTACTTATAGGGATGTGGATGAACCTAGAGCTTGTCATACAGTGTAAAGTAAGTCAGAAGGAGAAAAACAAATATCATATACTAATGCATATATATGCAATCTAGAAAAATGTTACTGATGAAACTACCTTCAGGGCAGGAAGGGGTGGAGACATAGAGAACAATCACAATTTGAACAGGACAGGGTGGCACAAATTGAGGGACTAGTATTGGCTTACATACACCACCATGTGCAGAAATAGCTAGTGGGGAGCTGTTGTTTAGCACAGGGAGCTCAGCTAGGTGCTCCGTGATGATCTAGAGAGGTGGAATGGGAGAAGGGTGGGAGGGAGGCTTGAGAGGGAGAGGATATATGTGTATCTACGGCTGATGCACATTGCTGTGCAGTAGAAACTACCACAACATAGTAAAGCAATTATAATTCAATAAAAAAAGAAAAAAAGATGTCATGCTGAGGATATCCTATTTTTCATGATGAGCATCATATTGATAGATTATGCTATGATAACCAAAAAAGGTCTACTACATTGTTCACGATCTTTGTGTTTTTTTGTTTTTCTGTCAATGATTGGGTCTATGGTCCATGATGTCAAAATAAGGAGGGGAAAGGGCTGTAATGATTGGGCTGGGTCTATAGCTTTTTTTGTGCCATAAACATACATGTGTGGAGGTTAGGAAAAACTCCTGAAGCTCTGTCTTTACTGGTCTAGTCCACATACCTAGGCTTGGACTTTGTTTATTTTTTATAATATTGAAATCTTCCCTGGACAGCAAGATTGATTCCTCATACTTTGCTCAACTCTCACAGGGTTACTCTGAGTGGGGCAACCTTTTAAGGACTGGTCTCTTGCTCACCACTTCCAATGGATGGTCCCACCTGCTGAAATAATGACCATAATAAGCGTGGGTGAACCTTGAAAGCTTGATGCTGAATGAAAGAAGCCAGGCACATAAGACCAAAGAGTAGAGCTTTGTTCATATGAAAATCCTTAAAAGGCCAATCTAGAGAGACAGAAAGCAGATTAGTTCTTGTTTAGGTCTGTTGGACTGGGGAAGAGTGGACTTATGGTTAAGTATAAGGAATTTCTTTTGGAGATGATGAGATTGTTCTGAAATTGACTGTGGAAATGGTTCTACTTGTCTGTGAGTATGCTAAAAACCACTGGATTGTACACTTTAAGTGGGTGAATTATGTGATAGATGAATTATATCTCAATAAAGCTGCAATCGGAGAAGGCAATGGCACCCCACTCTAGTACTCTTGCCTGGAAAATCCCATGGATGGAGGAGCCTGGTAGGCTACAGTCCATGGGGTCGCTAAGAGTCGGATACGACTGAGCAACTTCACTTTCACTTTTCACTTTCATGCATTGGAGAAGGAAATGGCAACACACTCTAGTGTTCTTGCCTGGAGAATCCCAGGGAGGGGGGATCCTGGTGGGCTGCTGTCTATGGGGTTGCACAGAGTCAGACACGACTGAAGTGACTTAGCAGTAGCAGCAGCAAAGCTGCAATACTTAAAAAAAAAGAACAAGTAAATATGAAAAAAGTACTGATCTCTGTAGGTACCAAGATTGAATTTGGAACACTTCTGCCTGGGATACCTGGTAAACCCTTGTTCTCCCTTTTCCATGCCCCAACACACACACACACACACACACACAGACTGAGTTAGCTTATTTTCTCTGTTGTTCTTTATTCGGCATGGTCCCCATTTCCTTCCTTTCCTCCTGGTCCACTATCCTGGGGATCATTGCACACTTGGCAATTGAGTCCTTTAAGGATTCCTTGGATTGAGATGTTGCCCACACATTCATCAGTGCTCCTCAAAAATTGTAGAACATGGTTGCACAATGTGTAGTTAGGTTGAAAGCTACAATAATTGAGACTACGTCACTTCATGAAGAACTAGAGGTTAGCTGTACTTTGATAAGTAAGTAAGTAAATAAGTGTTAGTCACTCAGTTGTGCTTGACTCTTTGCGAACACATGGACCTCAGCCCACCAGGCTCCTCTGTCCATGAGATTTTTCCAGGCAAGGATACTGGAGTGGGTTGCCATTTCCTTCTCCAGAGGATCTTCCAACCTAGGGATCAAACCTAGGTCTCCTTCACTGCAGGCAGATTCTTTACCGACTGAGCTACAAGGGAAGAGATGTAGAGAAAGTTGTGTACACAGAAGCAAAGGCCATGGTGAAGGCAGCCCCATCATGGTTTTCCAGAAAAGCAAGTTGCCTTTTGCTAAAATGAGTGATGGGTGAACTGGACACTACAGAAGAGGCAGGGCAAGGGTGCTGGGGAGCTTGCATCCCATGCTGAGAAATATGGGGAGGGGAGCATCTTAAACAGTGGGCAGTGTTTGATATGTGAGCAATTTTAAGTAGAATTTTTGTCTCTATAATTATGGTGCTTCCTGATGGTTTCTAACTCTTCAGAATTTGCAGCATATGGTCACACAAAACTAATTTTCTTCCCTTGAAGTGATCATTTCATGTTTTAAAACCATCATTAATTTGATTTTTATACAAGTCTAAAGGTTATCATGAGTCACATTCAGCATCGTCATTTTTATTACATAAGTTTCCAGTTAAATATTAACCAGGCTTTTAAATGTCTTATTAAATATTTTATTGCACACCCTCAGATTTCATGCTAGTTATTTTGTAGCCATGACTGAGCAACCTGAATGTTGCAAAATTTTTGGCATGAAGGTTGCATAATTTAGAGATAAACAGCTTCTTTGCAAATGCAAAAGATAGACAATCGATAACACAAAATTTCTAGGTAAAACTAATATAAAACTCTCAGGAATCACATTGATCAGATTTTCAGATTGATTAGTTTGTGAATCACAGCCACACAAAGCAAGCAAGGTGTCCTTTAGTCACGGGCTTCCTGTTATTTTTCTCCCGACACTATTTTAATAAGATTCTGACAGGACCCAGAGAATCAGTTCTGATCACTGTCATTCTTATTTTCCCTTCAGTCTGTTAAGGTAATTATTAACTTAGCTAAGCTAATTACCACCACTCTATTTGCAAGCAGCCCCTAGAACATTCTCAAATGGCAATGATTCAGTTGGCACTCACTCTGCTTTCACTATGCCTCACATGTACACCTTATGTCTTTGATTGTTGATAAGCTTCTTGAAGTCTAAAACTCTGTTCCACCCCAACCCTTGATTAGCAGAGCACCAGCTAAGAGCAGGCACTCCAGCATCTTTTCATAAATGAATGAATAGCATCATTATATTTTCTTCATTATCCCCTTTGAAGTTCCTCTCTTTTATTTCAACCTTGGCTAAAATTATTTCTTTAAGCCTTGCACTGAGGTTCCTTTAGATATTATTTCCAGGCAAGAATACCGGAGTGGGCTGCCATTTCCTTCTCCAGATTATTTGCCCTACCATATTTCAATGTAAATTATTAAATATCTACTTGGGAAAAAGCCTGTATTAAGAGGATAAAAGGTGGAGAGAAAAGACCTTCAAGCGGTATCTCTCTTTCCCTCTCTTTCTCCCTCTCTCCCAGATCAATTTTCAAAAACCAAAATATCAAAAATTGGAAACTGTCACAGACACATTTTAAATGTATTTGTTACTAATTAAAGTTGCACTTAAAGAAATTTTTAAAGAAAGATGGCAATCTGGATTTGTCTGCTCACAAAAAGAATGTGTCTTTTTATGCTACCTTATATCGACAAGAGATGAGTTCCTTTAAGTTACAGTCACAGATTAAGCTCATTATGTGGTCTTTCTCCAATCAAACTTATGATTTTGGTTGAGAATTTAAGCAAATACTTATTTTTGATTTATATAAAGATTGGTAAATTTAATTGCTTTAAATTTTTCAAACTCTCAGCTTCTACATAAAATATCTGGCTCATGATCTTGTGATATATCCAGGGGTTGTAATTATTTTAGTGCCTCATTTTCAAGTGGCACAAAAAAGTAATTTGGTGGCAGGCTTTGGAATTATTTCTCTGTGAGTTGACACATACATTCCAAAAAAATACTTGATAAGCCCATAACTGGTAATGAATTTGGGATACACAATTTAACTGCTATATTTATCTGTTGCTTGACAAAAGGAAACAACTTCTAGAGCTCTCCAGACTTCACCAAGATTTAGTATGTAACTATGCCCCAAGGCTGTATTGGCAGGTGAGAAATCTTGACCGCTGGGAAACGATTACTTTGAAATGTTGCAGATTTCTTTCATAATTTACATTAGTGAAGGACAAGTGAGAATTGAAGACAGAGTGTAACTCAATGAAAAGATGGAGTGTTGGAAGGATAGAAGACTTGCACCACAGCAATTCCAGGAAATATGAAATTTATCAGGTCAGGCAGGATGAACCCAAGTATTTGAGGATTTGAGATCTGACATTAAAATATT
The DNA here is from genome assembly GCF_032452875.1 of Bos javanicus. Taxonomy (NCBI): domain Eukaryota; kingdom Metazoa; phylum Chordata; class Mammalia; order Artiodactyla; family Bovidae; genus Bos; species Bos javanicus. The sequence goes on from NC_083876.1 coordinate 10,933,143, forward strand.
AAGAGAAAGGATACACCCTTTCTGAATGGTTAATCATTCAAAAAATTAAAATTAGCTAGATGTGGCTAAGTTTGAGGTCATTGCTTAAAGAAGGAGAATGTAATCTTTGCGAGGGTTAAAATCTGTGGTGAAATATAATACTTGGAGAAGGTAGTAGCATTCTGGTGCTGTGAAGATAAATGGAGAATATTGAACAAGAGAAAATATTTTCCAGAATTTAATTTTGATGAGTATGTTGTGTCTTTGAAAACTTGTTGGTGGTTGTGCTTTGGTATTTTTATGCAAAAGGAAAATGATTAAATCAGAGAAACTGGACATAGGATTTTTACAATAGTTACTAAAATGGTCTCCCAATTTACATCAAAGTAAAATTCGGTTTTTACTGTGAGTGAACAACCCATGTGATTTGCTCTGCTCAACCACCAAGCTTTCTGCCCTAGTCTCCTGTGTGCACCCCCACCTTAATTCTCCCACTGCAGAGGCTATATGAGCTCCCTCTGCTATTCCTAGGACATGCCAAGCACACTCCCACTCAAAGAGTTTGCACCTGCTGTGTCCTCCTGCTGAACCCATGCTTTTTTCTTTCTTTTTTTAACCTGCATGTTTCGCTTGGCCATCTCCTTTACGGACTTCATGTTTCTGTTGAAATGTCACTTTATCTTTTGTCTTCACTGATACTGCTATATAAAATAGCACTCTCCTTATCAGTTTCTATACCTTCTATTCTGCTTCATTTTTATGACATTTAATGCCCACAGCACTTATTTGCTTCCTTCTATCTCCCCACTTGGAGAAGGCAATGGCACCCCATTCCAGTACCCTTGCCTGGAAAATCCCATGGACAGAGGAGCCTGGTAGGCTGCAGTCCATGGGGTCGCTGGGAGTCGGACACGACTGAGTGACTTCACTTTCACTTTTCACTTTCACGCATTGGAGAAGGAAATGGCAACCCACTCCAGTGTTCTTGCCTGGAGAATCCCAGGGACGGGGGAGCCTGGTGGGCTGCAGTCTATGGGGTCGCACAGAGTCGGACAGGACTGAAGCGACTTAGCAGCAGCAGCAGCAGCATCTCCCCACTAGGAGAAGTGCATAAACTTGGATTCATCACTGTATTGCCAGTATCTGGAACTGTGTTTGGCACATGGTATGTCCTCAAGAAAAGATTTATCAAGTGAATGAATGGCAAATGAGAATATATATTGATTCTTTACAGCCTAAAGTCTTAGCTTCCCTGGTGGCTCAACTGGTAAAGAATGCACCTGCAATGAGGGAGAGCTGGGTTCGATCCCTCTGTTGGGAAGATCCCCTGGAGGAGGGAAAGGTTACCCACTCCAGTATTCTGGCCTGGAGAATTCCATGGACTACACACACGATCTAAAGTCTTAGAACTCCCTTAAAATAACATTTATGAATGAGGGAACTCTCCTGGTTAGTCAGAAGAACTTACAGAGGGCAGAAGTGGGGAAGTGTTTGTCTGCTTATCTCGATGTCTGACACTGTGAGGAAAAGGAGCAAAACAGACCAGCAAGAGCAGACAGTTAGAGACAAATGATCAGTGAAGAGTTGGAAGCAGCAGTTACACAGATAATCCCAAAGAGCAAGCAATTCCTAAATTTTTAAAGTGATACACACAATGCAAATCTTCCCCTTTTAAGGAAGAGGACTCCTGGAGCCAAGGAGCTCCTCTCTTGCGCGCAAGCGCGCGCACGCGCTCTCTCTCTCTCTCTCTTTGAATTGATGCAGATCCAGGATGGGAATTTTCAATCAGAACATATGAAACAGTCAGGAAGACACAATACCTGTTAATTTACTGGGAATTATCTGTCAGGTAAAATACATATGCTCATTGATTTACTGCCAGGACCCAACTCTAGTGTTCTTACTAGCTTTTGATTTAGGAGGATTATCATAGAGTATGTTGTGCAGGTACTAATCATTGTGAGATAACCAGAGAAATAGATACTCTGATCAGCTCGTGTTAAAAAAGCCTGGGCTAAGCAAACTTGAGCAGGTCTCTGTATGAGAGAACTTCTCAAGGACAATCAGAGATCTAGATTAGTACCACCCAGCTGTAAGCAAAAAACTAACTGTGGCTCACCAGCCAGATCTACAAGGATTGAAGCTGTAACTCCCTGAGGTCAAATTCAACAGTACACTCAGAGAGGGAATAAAGACAATAGCAGAATGCTCTGTGCTATGGACAAGCAGGCTCCTTAGATGCTTAGATGTATACCTCAGGAAGAATTTTAGTGAACCCAGACTCTTGCACATTCCCATACATAGAAAAATCACGAAAATCCTTAACTTGCTATATCTGTTCCTTATGACTACCAGTAATTTTTTACTGAGATGGATGTTTGACTGCATGCATTCCCAGCCATAAATCATATATAAATTGGCTTTTTTCCTGTGTCTTCAGAGCAACTGCCCTAGAGCAACTGAAAGCCTGTCTCCCAAACTCTAGTCTTCTGCAAGGTCCCTGAAGGAAACTTAAACTCATACCCCTTAAACCATGCTTTTACCTTTCAGTTGACACAGCCAAGTCTTTTAATATTTGCTAACTTTGTAAGTAAAAAAGTTTGACTTCCCTCTTTCTGTAACCATCACATGTAATAGTTGAGCCAGCTCTGAGCAACCTGATCCCTTATCTCAATTGTTTTCATCTGTTCTGAGAAGAACTGATTTAAAATATTTTCTTTGATGTATTTAGGAAGAACTGTACCTTTTTTTTCATTCAATAAAATGTTGTCTTTATTGATTCTGAGGAGTCAAAGTTCTGGGAGAAGATAAAAGCTCCTGGACCTTTGGGTTAGCTCTGCCAGGTCTGCAAATCAGAGCTAGAGGTCTTCCTGCCAAGCTTCTCCTTCCCTCAGTGTGACAGGAGGCAGTGTGGGGAGGGCCACTAAGGCGGGGGTCCTCTGGCGTCATATGCAGTGGCCCCTCTAGGCTGAAAGTCCTGCCATCCAGCTGCAGCCTTTGCCCACTTTGCTTGTGAGGAAGGCAGTGTTCTCTTTTTGCTGCACCTCAGACATTAATCCATTCCTCCACAGCGCAGGGGTGATAATCCACTCAATACCATGATTTGGCAATTGTCTTTCTCCTCTTCCCTCTCCACTCCAGACTCAGGTGAGGTGAAGATCCTGGGTGAGTCTGTCTGCTCTGCAGATCCACCATGTTCTCCAGGACACATCTCAGTACCTTTAGAGAAACTGCAAGTTTCTGGGACTTTGCTGGCGATCCAGTAGTTAAGAATTCACCTTGCAATACAGGGGATATGGGTTCCATCCCTGGATGGGGAAGTAAGAGGGCACAAGCCCCAGGGCAACTGAGCCAGTGCAGTGCAACTAAAAAGCCTGTGAGCCCCAACAAGGCCCAAGCACAAGCCATAAAAAGAAGAGGAAATTAAAAATTACTGTGGATAAGTGGGCTATACATGACTCTGTTCAATTTTTAAAAAATAAACTCTACTTTTAAAACAGTTTTAGATTTACAGAAAAGTTGAAATAGCACAGGGAGTCTCACATATCCTATATAGAGTTTCCCATGTTATTAACTTATTACATTAGCATATTTATACGTTTGTACATCTGTTACAATTAATGAATTAATAGTGATACATTGATATTAAAGACCATACTTGATTCATATTTCCATACTTTCTACCCAGTGTCCTTTTATCTGTTCCAGGATCCCATTCAGGGCACCACACAACATGTCATCTCTTCTCCTTAGACTCTTAGCTTTGACAGTTTCTCAGTCTTCCCCTGTTTTTGATAAACTTGACAGTTTTGGTCAGGTATTTTGTGGAATGTCTTTCAGTGAAATTAGCTGGTACTACTCTCATGATTGGAACTATGTTTTAGGAGAAGGGTCACAGGGGTAAGGTGCCTTCATTATCACCTCATATTAAAGAATATATAATCAACATGACTTTTCACCATTGCTGTTGACCTTGATCATCTGGCTGAGGTAATGTCTGTTAAGTGTCTCCAGTGAAAAGTTACCCTTTTTGTCCCCTTTACCTGACACATTATTTAGAAGGTGGTTCTTGTGTACAACCCACATTTAGGGGCTTGGGAAGTCCTGCTCTCCTTGAGGTCCAACTGTATACTCTGTTCCGTTCTAACATTAAGCCTTTGATACATGTATCTGTTTCTGTGCATCATTCTACAAAGGAGTCATATGTTCAGTTACTAAGGACAGTTAGTAACTCATAGGGCAACTGACAAAATATTGTGACTCAAGTAAAGGTGCAGACTGGGTGAAGAAAATTCGGTTTTTCATTCATTGAACATTTACGATCAGTGTAACCCTGACCCTCAGACTTGATGCTCTGAGCATCAAAGACTTGTTCTCAGGAAGGTTATAGTTTGTCATGACAAACAACTACTCAAACAAAACAAAACGAAACAAAAAATTTCACTATTGACATGTGGGCAAAATTTAGGATAAAACACTCTGCTGCTTGAGAACAAATTTCTACAGAATAGTTTTCTCAGGACTTAGTGGGAATTTAGTGCAAGTAGCTAGAGAAATGTGTGGCTACTGTCAAGTAGCCAGAATGTGACCCTGTTGGTGTCGTAGAGAAGAAGATGGTGTGTAACCCTCAGCCTTTGCTGAAGGGTCCCTCCAGGGCCTCAGGCGAACATGAACCCCTGTGGGTAAGCAATGAAACAACCAGGCCAGTGAAACTAGTCCTCTCATCCTATCCATGTGGCTTCTTCACAAACCACCTAGGTTTATGGGGAAGAAGTTCCCAAAGAATATCCTAGGATACTCCAGAATACTCAGAAAGAATATTTCCAGGTCACAGGCTGTAAATAGACATACACACACAATGGCTAATCTTGGAATTCAGTGGATGTGGTGAAGTTTAAAGTTTATTTTCACTGTTTTCTTTTTTGATTAATTAGACTTAAAATAAACATGCCAGGAGCCAAGAGTCTTATAAGTTTTGTTCATTTCCTACCTCTTTCAGGTTGCGAGAACCCTGATTCTGTATGTGTCCAGCTTTGCCCAGAGTCACTCCTGAGTAAATTTTGATTGCTATAAACTTGGTCCAGTGATCTTACACCTCTTTTAGAGGTTAGTTTGGAGTGAGTACTCTCCCATGTCTACCGAGACTTGGGGAAGGTCTACTGAGAGTAGGGGGCTTTGGGAAAGAATTTACATCACTCCTTGGGTTAGACAAATAAGGAAGAGACACAAAGTCTCTTCCTAGATGGATTAATTCCCTGGTATGCTGTGGCCTGAGGGGTGCTAGCCTGGGAAAGACAGACCCGCTAAGGATGGCATAAGGGAAAGACAAAAAGGACTTTGGTGCCATAATGACATTGAACACTTTAGTTTACAAACCATGGATCACTTGTTTGGAAGCTGACAAGTTTGCATCCTTGTTGTTTAAGCCGATTGAGTCAAGAACATTTGTTACTTGTGAACAAAGCATTCTATAGGATATGAGGGGGCTATATATAAGAAACCACACGCATGGAAGGATTTAGGGCTTTTAAAAATATTTTCAAGATAATTTTGTCCATAAGAGGTTGTTCAATGTGTGGCAAGTTTAGAACTTGATCCCTGCTAAGAGACAACTCCACAGAATATGTCTATTGATGAAGGTAGTATCGACTTCTTGGTCTGATATCTCTCTTGCTGTGCTGTCTTAGGCATATTTGGGGCATATTTAATGCATATTTAGGCATATTTAATGTCTCAAGTCATATTCCCCTTATCCAGGAGTGCTTCACTCCCTGGTTGGGTGAACTAAATTGTACCTCAGTATTCCTAATCTCTGGCTATCTGCAGACTAGAAGAGACTCCTGGCCCAAGCTGAGCCCTTAGACACACTCTTTAGGGTATTTGGATTTGGGTCTCTGACAGATGGATTATTTTTTATTAGCTTTGAAATTAAGAAGTGATGCAAACTAGGATCTGGCTCAGCCATGTTTAGTCTGGTGCATGTCAAAGGAGAGACATCAATTCTGCAGAAAAATAAAAATAAAAGGAAAGAAACAGGGATAAGAGACCATGCTAATCCAAAGAGACACAAGAGAATAGTTTTGGTGTTCTTCTTCTTCTTATTATTATTTTTAATTTAACTTTTGGTGTTTTTATTATCCTGTTTCTGGATCTATTTTCTCCAGAAGGTTGAACTTGGGTTTCATGAAATACATTTACATTTGATAATATTTCATCCCTTTTGTTGCAAGAAATTGAAGGAGTTTACATTACTTTGAGCTTTCTAATGCTTGACTAAGGTACTTGTGAACTAATAGAGATTTACTTAATAAGATTTTATTTTTTCATTGAAAGCATTTACCCTAAAGTTAGGAACAAAACTAGGGTGCCCACTCTTACCATGACTATTCAACATAGTTTTGGAAGTTTTAGATACATAAATCAGAGAAGAAAAAGAAATAAAAGTAATCCAAATTGGAAAATAAGAAGTAAAACTCTCACTGTTTGCAGATGACATAATCCTCTACATAGAAAACCCTAAAGACACCACCAAAAAATTACTCGGGCTAATCGATGAATAAAGTAAAGTTGCAGGATGTAAAATTAATACACATAAATCCCTTGCATTTCTATACACTAACAATGAGAAAACAGAAAGAGAAATTAAGGAAACAATCCCATTCACCATTGTGACCAAAAAAAAAATATTTAGGAATAAATCTACCTAAAGAAACAAAAGATTTATATATAGAAAACTATAAAACACTGCTGAAAGAAATCAAAGATGACACAAATAGATGGGGGAAATATACCATGTTCATGGATCAGAAGAATCAATATAGTGAAAATGAGTATACTTCCTAAAGCAATCTACAGATTCAATGCAATCCCTATCAGGCTACCAACAGTATTTTTTACAAAACTAGAACAAATAATTTCACAATTTGTATGGAAATACAAAAAACCTCAAATAGACAAAGCAATCTTGAGAAAGAAGTATGGAACTAGAAAAATCAACCTTTCTGACTTCAGACTATATAACAAAGCCACAGTCATCAAGACATATGGTACTGGCACAAAGGCAAAAATATAGATCAATGTAAAATAATAGAAAGCCCAGAGATAAATCTATGCACCTACAGACATCTTATCTTTGACAAAAGAAGCAGGAAAGACAATCTCTTTAACAAATGGTGCTAGGAAAACTGGTCAACCACCTGTAAAAGAATGAAACTAGAACACTTTCTAACACTATAAACAAAAATAAACTCAAAATGGACTAAAGATATAAATGTAAGACCAGAAACTATAAAACCCTTAGGGGAAAATATAGGCAGGACACTCTCTGACATAAATCACAGCAAGATCCTCTATGACCCACCTCCCAGACTAATGGAAAAAAAAGGAAAAATAAGCAAATAAGACCTAATTAAATGTAAAAGTTTTTGCACAACCAAGGAAGCTATTAACATGGTGAAAAGACAGCCTTCAGAATGGGAGAAAATAATAACAAATGAAGCAACTGACTAAGAACTAATTTCAAAAATATACAAGCAGCTCATGCAGCTCAATATCAGAAAAATAAATGACCCAATCAAAAAAATTGGCCAAAGAGCTAAATAGGTGTTTCTCCAAAGAAGACATACAGATGGCTAACAAACACATGAAAAGATGCTCAACATCACTCATTATCAGAGAAATGCAAATCAAAAACACAATGAGGTACCATCTCATACTAGTCAGAATGGATGCTACAAAAGGTCTACAAACAATAAATGCTGGAGACGGTGTAGAGAAAGGGGAACCCTCTTGCATCGCATATTGTCACCCTGCTTATTTAACTTATATGCAGAGTACATCATGAGAAATGCTGGGCTAGAAGAAGCACAAGCTTGAATCAAGATTGCCCAGAGAAGTATCAATAACCTCAGATATGCAGATGACACCACCCTTATGGCAGAAAGTGAAGAAGAACTAAAGAGCCTCTTAATGAAAGTGAAAAAGGAGAGTGAAAAAGTTGGCTTAAAGCTCAACATTCAGAAAACGAAGATCGTGGCATCTGGTCCCATCACTTCCTGGCAAATAGATGGGGAAACAGTGTCAGACTTTATTTTTTTGGGCTCCAAGATCACTGCAGATGGTGATTTCATCCATGAAATTAAAAGATGCTTACTCCTTGGAAGGAAGTTATGACCAACCTAGACAGCATATTAAAAAGCAGAGACAAAAGACCTATATATAGAAAACTATAAAACACTGGTGAAAGAAATCAAAGAGGACACTAATAGATGGAGAAATATACCATGTTCATGGATTGGAAGAATCAATATAGTGAAAATGGTATACTACCCAAAGCAATTTATAGATTCAACGCAATCCCTATCAAGCTACCAACAGTATTCTTCACAGAGCTAGAACAAATAATTTACAATTTGTATGGAAATACAAAAACCTCGAATAGCCAAAGTGATCTTGAGAAAGAAGAATAGAACTGGAGGAATCAACCTACCTGACTTCAGGCCTACTACAAAGCCACAGTTATCAAGACAGTATGGTACTGGCACAAAGACAGAAATATTGATCAATGGAATAAAATAGAAAGCCCAGAGATAAATCCACGCACATATGGACACCTATCTTTGACAAAGGAGGCAAGAATATACAATGGATTAAAGACAATCTCTTTAACAAGTGGTGCTGGGAAATCTGGTCAACCACTTGTAAAAGAATGAAACTGGACCACTTTCTAACACCATACACAAAAATAAACTCAAAATGGATTAAAGATCTAAACGTAAGACCAGAACTATAAAACTCCTAGAGGAGAACATAGGCAAAACACTCTCCGACATACATCACAGCAGGATCCTCTATGACCCACTCAGAATATTGGAAATAAAAGCAAAAATAAACAAATGGGACCTAATTAACCTTAAAAGCTTCTGCACATCAAAGGAAACTATTAGCAAGGTGAAAAGACAGCCTTCAGAATGGGAGAAAATAATAGCAAATGAAGCAACCGACAAACAACTAATCTCAAAATATACAAGCAACTCCTACAGCTCAACTCCAGAAAATAAACGACCCAATCAAAAAATGGGCAAAGAACTAAACAGACATTTCTCCAAAGAAGACATCCAGATGGCTAACAAACACATGAAAAGATGCTCAACATCACTCATTATCAGAGAAATGCAAATCAAAACCACTATGAGGTACCATTTCACGCCAGTCAGAATGGCTGTGATCCAAAAGTCTACAAATAATAAATGCTGGAGAGGGTGTGGAGAAAAGGGAACCCTCTTACACTGTTGGTGGGAATGCAAACTAGTACAGCCACTATGGAGAACAGTGTGGAGATTCCTTAAAAACTGGAAATAGAACTGCCTTATGATCCAGCAATCCCACTGCTGGGCATCCACACTGAGGAAACCAGAAGGGAAAGAGACACGTGTACCCCAATGTTCATCGCAGCACTGTTTATAATAGCCAAGACACGGAAGCAACCTAGATGTCCATCAGCAGATGAATGGATAAGAGAGCAGTGGTACATATACACAATGGAATATTACTCAGCCATTAAAAAGAATACATTTGAATCAGTTCTAATGAGGTGGATGAAACTGGAGCCTATTATACAGAGTGAAGTAAGCCAGAAGGAAAACATAAATACAGTATACTAACGCATATATATGGAATTTAGAAAGATGGTAACAATAACCGGTGTATGAGACAGCAAAAGAGACAATGATGTATAGAACAGTCTTATGGACTCTGTGGGAGAGGAGAGGGTGGGAAGATTTGGGAGAATGGCAATGAAACATGTAAAATATCATGTAGGAAACGAGTTGCCAGTCCAGGTTCGATGCACGATGGTGGATGCTTGGGGCTGGTGCACTGGGACGGCCCAGAGAGAGGGTATGGGGAGGGAGGAGGGAGGAGGGTTCGGGATGGGGAACACATGTATACCTGTGGCGGATTCATTTTGATATTTGGTAAAACTAATACAATTATGTAAAGTTTAAAATAAAATAAAATTAGAAAAATAAATAAATAAAAAGCAGAGACATTACTTTGTCAACAAAGGTCCATCTAGTCAAGGCTATGGTTTATCCAGTAGTTGTGCATGGATGTGAGAGTTGGACAATAAAGAAAGCTGAGTGCCGAAGAATTAATGCTTTTGAACTGTGGTGCTGGAGAAGACTCTTGAGAGTCCCTTGGACTGGAAGGAGATCCAACCAGTCCATCCTAAAGGAGATCAGTCCTGGGTGTTCATTGAAAGGACTGATGTTGAAGCTGAAACTCCAATACTTTGGCCACCTGATGCAAAGAGCTGACTCATTTGAAAAGACTGTGATGCTGGGAAAAATTGAGGGCAAGAGAAGAAGGAGACAATAGAGAATGAAATGGTTGGATGGCTATACCGACTCAATGGACATGAGTTTGGGTAGGCTCTGGCAGTTGGTGATGGACAGGGAGGCCTGGTGTGCTGTGGTTCATGGGGTCGCAAAGAGTCGGACACTACTAAGGGACTGAACTGAATTGAACTTACACTGTTAGTGGGAATGAAAACTAGTGCAACCACTATGGAAAAGTGTGGAGATTCCTTAAAAAACTGGAAATAGAACTGCTATAGGACCCAGAAATCCCACTGCTGAGCATACACACCAAAGAAACTAGAATTGAAAGAGACACCTGTACCCCAATGTTCATTGTGGCACTGTTTACAATAGCTAGGAGATGAAAGTAACCTAGATGTCCATTGGGAGACGAATGGATAAGAAAGCTCTGGTACATATACACGGTGGACTACTACTCAGCTATTATAAGGAATGCATTTGAATCAGTTCTAATGAGGTGGGTGAAACTGGAGCCTATTACACAGAATGAAGTAAGTCAGAAAGAAAAACACCAATACAGTATATTAATGAATATATATGAAATTTAGAAAGATGGTAATGGTGACCCTGTATGCGAGACAGCAAAAGAGACACAGATATAAAGAACAGACATTTGGACTCTGTGGGAGAAGGAGAGGGTGGGATGATTTGAGAGAATAGCATTGAATCATGTATATTACCACATGTGAAGTGGATGACCGGTCCAAGTTCGATGCATGAAACAGGGCACTCAAAGCCGCTGCACTGGGACAACCTAGAGGGATGGGATGAGGAGAGAGGTGGGAGGGGGGTTTGGGATCAGGGACACATGTACACCGTGGCTGATTCATGTCAATGTATGGCAAAAACCACCACAATATTGTAAAGTAATTAGTATCCAATTAAAATAAATTAATTAAAAAATTAAAAGATTTTATTTTTCCTGTTTTGGTAATGCCACAGCAGTTCATACTATTTTATGGCTCCAATTTCAATCTGTCTTGTATTAGAATGACTTGATGACTTGCATAATCTATTAGTATGAGTTATGAGCAAGGATTAGCTTTATTCATTTTTTAATCTATTAAATCATGAAATATTATTCTTTGCCATAATAGGAACTTGAAATATTTATTGAGAGGTAACTATAGCCTGAAGAAAGAGAAAATAAAAAATTTCACCCACCCAAATTGAATTTTTATTTCATCTTTTTGGGAATGCCCTGAACCACTGAATAATCACATATTCAAATAAAATTCATTTAGTTTATTCCAAGTTATTTAACACAATTAAATCCTTTTTAGCAGTCAACAGCATCATCATCCTAGGAGCATTTTAAAATCATAACAAAAGCTATTGAAAGGTTTTTGCATATTTTTGGAGATTAAGTAGTCCTTTAAAAAAACAGACATGCTTCTTTTTAATGAATTTGAAGACAGTGCATTCCAAATGGGATTTCATTGTCAAAGACCTTAAAACTTTTAAGAGGAGGCAAAGCTATAGGGGTGGCATTGCTCTAATGACCCTTCTTTTAAATAATGCAAGAATTATCCCCTTTGAATAGTGAGAGTCAAAGAAACCCTGTAAATGCTGTGACTTAGGTGGCTCAACTCTATGCCCCTGACCTCCCTTTTCTCAGAACATTTACTTCTGAAAATTTGTAATTGCAAAATCTTTCTCTGACCCTTTGAAATGTACATAAATCCTTCCCTGACTTCTTTCCTGAATTACACTCCAGGAATGTCTTTCTCAAGGACCCAGGAGCCATCCCTTTGAAGTGTAATCACAAGGAAGATAGTGCTGTATTGTTGGCATATGATATCACTTACCTTCCAGTGCCCTTGGGAGGGTAGGAGCTAAATTCCTTAGGTGCTTTGCCCCAAGTTATAAAATTGCCTCCTGACATAAAGATTTTAGAACATAAGGCAAAAACTCCAGCTCATGGTTTACCGCTGAGTTTAGATGGAATTTTAATCTCTCTCTTATTGCAATAGTCTTAAATAAAGTCTTCTTTCCTGTTTAGTCATGTGGTAAAATTTTTGCTATGACTGTTTCCATAAAATGAAAAAGTAAACTTCTGCCAGCAGTATTTATATAATACTGCTAGGAATCTATCAGTATTACATGAATTTGATGTTAAGATATTCAACTGCTTTACACATTTTATTCAGGAGGTAATGATAAATTGTATTTAAATTAGGTTATACAGACAGGCTTTGCATGACCAACTGTCAGATAAACTATTTTATTCTGTTTAGTTGCATAAGGGGTATCACCCTAACTCATTGCTAGTTCTGAGGAGCCTGGAGATTCTGGAGTCAGTTGCTTCTGTTATGCGAGTGTATGTTCCTTGGTTCTTTGTCTCGTCACAACAAAGATTTGGAGTGATGGACATTAAGGCCCCCTTGGCGCGTCACAGCTCTCAGGTCTTGGATAGACGGTGTTATAGCTCTCAGGTCTCGAATGGACCATGTTATAGCTCTTAGACAAATCAGTGCTACAGCTCAGTGTTACAGCTCTATTTTATTTAGAAGATAGCAGGAAAATCCATCTTCAAGGCATGAGGGCACGTCGATCCAAAGACACGAGGAGAAGAGTGCCCCAGCGTGCGGGAGAGAGAGAGAGAAAGCTAGCTTTGGCTCCTCTATTTATATGTTTATCTCTCCCTGGGCCTGTCCTATGTAAATTGAGCCAGCCAGGAGTGTTGTTTGTTTTACCTGAGGTCCTCACTCTGGTCCTCGGACCTTCTTTTGTTCTATTTTCTCAGGCTTTTCCCTTCCTTGTATTTTAGCCACTGCCATTTTGGACTCCTTTTCCCTATTCTACCTACCTAACACTTCCATGACACAAGGTGCACTTAGATTACTTTTGTAATAAGTAAGTGTTTTGCTATTGAAGGCTGCCATGCCATTCTTTCTGATTTTTACAATTTTTATCACTTATCTCCTAATGCTATAATTACTCTTGATAACAGACATTTCCAGTTTGTGACAACTATTTCCCCTTCCTTGGCAAGAGCATCTTTTCAGGTAAGCACACTCATGTTAGGGAGCAAACACCAGGTAAATAAACAAGGTGCTTTCAGTGCCCCTGGCTTCCAGCTCTGCTCATCTCCTCAGGCACCTACCTGGATTCTGCGAGTGGTCCCCTTGTCCTGGAATTTTCCAGGACTGGCCTGGAGAACCTCTCTCAGATGAGTGGCAGGAAGAGAAAGGAGAAGGTTCGTAAAGGAGTTTCTGTAAAGTTGAAGGAAGAAAGTTACTATGTGTCACAGAAGAGCACAGTGGGTTGATAGAAGGGATCTTTGATTTACCCCATAATGATTAAAAGAAAAATAAGAAGTTTGAAAAGCAAAAAAAAAAAAAAGTTTAAATGAAGTGGAACATAAAGGGAAATAAGACAGGCACACATGTTCTTACCACTCAAGATTACCATCAGTGAATACTGGATCACATGTTTTGCACCTATCATTGCCCCAAGTAGAGAATTTAATTTAATTTATTATTGAGTGATAAACATACCCCATCTCTTCTGGTGATGCTAGCTCTTCTATAGTTTATTAAGGAAAAGGTCTTAGTCCTATAAATATAGGGCAGGAATAATGAGATTTAAAAAATTAAAAAAATTCTTAAATAACAAGTACTAATCCCTTTCAAGAATACTTAGAATTTGTTAAAGATTTATGATAATTTTAAAAATAATTATGCTTTATTTAGAATTTACAAATACCAGAAGTGAACTACTTTCTAAGTGTCATCAACTTTAACTAGTTGCTGCTTCTGCTGCTGCTGCTAATTCTCTTCAGTCATGTCTGACTCTTTGCAACCCTGTGATCTAAAGCCCACCAGGCTCCTCTGTCCATGTGATTCTCCAGGCAAGAATACTGGAGTGGATTGCCATGCCCTCCTCCAGGGGATCTTCCTGACCCAGGGATTGAACCTGAGTATCTAATGTCTCCTGCATGGACAGTGGGTTCTTTGCTACTACTTCATAAGAAATTTTAGACATAATGAGATAATAAGTACTTACTTGAAAGATGACCTATCTACTGTGTTCCATTCATGTAAGAGAGAAGCTGACTAGGTGTGGACTGGATGTAAAATTGTGCATATAGGGGTTGGGGAGTTGGGATCTGTGCAAGTCATATATAAGGTACTCATTTGCAGAAGACAATGCCATTGGGCTAATGGAAGTTCAGAGAAAGTGGTAGGAATCCTGGATAGTAGTAGTGGGATGGAAGAATGATTTGGGGAGAGATAGGCATATGGAATGTTGAGTGAATTAAGCTGATTGATGTGTGTGCATGTAAACCATCCCTATTGTTCCTCCAAATTTCAGGAGACCAGCTGAAAACAGTCCCTGGGCCTAATCCGTATTTCTTGCTGTTGCTATCCATGAGGGAGGATCTTTATGGTGAAAAAAGAAAGACTAACATTGACACCACATAGGCTCCCATCAGGGTTACTTCTAAAAGACTTTACACAACGCAGAGTACTAACCACTATTGTAAAGTTTAAAAAAAAAAAAAAAAAAAAAGACTTTACACAGAACTCCTTCATGTGCAGATGGAAAAAGCAAATCAACAAGTAGTGTTTAATGAATGCTCACACTGTGTGGATCTTGTCTTAAAGTGTTAACTGAATTTTATGTCTGATAAATATTAGCATATGCTATTGTCCATTTTGGAGAAGGCAATGGCAACCCACTCCAATACTCTTGCCTGGAAAATCCCATGGGCAGAGGAGCCTGGTAGGCTGCAGTCCATGGGGTAGCGAAGAGTCGACTGAGCGACTTCAGTTTCACTTTTCACCTTCATGCATTGGAGAAGGAAATGGCAGCCCACTCCAGTGTTCTTGCCTGGAGAATCCCAGGGACGGGGAGCCTGGTGGGCTGCCGTCTATGGGGTCTCACGGAGTCAGACACTACTGAAGCGACTTAGCAGCAGCAGTAGCATTGTCCATTTTACACTCTGAGTAACATGGTTTGTTCCATTGCATTTGCACAGCCTGGCTAGACTCAAATATGTAAGCCTGGTTTTATTATTCCTTTACAGTGGAATTACTCACTTTCTTCAGAGAAGGCAATGGCACCCCACTCCAGTACTCTTGCCTGGAAAATCCCATGGACGGAGGAGCCTGGTAGGCTGCGGTCCGTGAGGTCGCTAAGAGTTGGACACGACTGAGTGACTTCACTTTCACTTTTCACTTTCATGCATTGGAGAAGGAAATGGCAACCTACTCCAGTGTTCTTGCCTGGAGAATCCCAGGGACGAGGGAGCCTGGTGGGCTGCCTTATATGGGATCCCATAGAGTCGGACATGACTGAATCGACTTAGCAGCAGCAGCAGCACTCACTTTCTTAGTTAGCATTTATTGGCAGTATTTGTTGCTGGTGATGAGTTGGACATGACTGAGCAACTGAACTGAACTGGTGACAACCTGAGAGATGGCTTTCTCAAGTCGCTTATTATTAAGGAGCTGAGACAGACATCTAAACAAATGATTTTGACACAACATAACCTGTGCAATAAGAGAGAAATTTTTAAAGTGTTACTAAGCATGGAAAAGGAGTCAATATTATTGGATGAAGAGTAGATGAGGAAAGATGCTAGATAGAGTACCTGCATATTCTAGTATCACCCATTATAGAATTTTCCTATGGACCATTATAAAGTCTCCAATTAGGGGTTGGAGACAAGAACTGTTCTAAAAACACAGGCATAGTTTACTAGAATGTGACTTCTATTTTTGTTTTCTGGTCAGTTAACAAACATTGGCATTAATGTGCTAGTTATAGAGCCTGGCACCCAAATTTTGGAATGCAGGAAAAATCAAAGCAATCTGCTCCAAAGTGAAGCCAACAAGATAGTTCTGCCAAAAGATGATGGCAGTGTTCTAAATAGAATCATTTTGTGATCATAGGCCAGTTTCTTAGTTTCCTTTCCTTTATAGTCTCTCTTGCTTACATTTGGATAATAAATACAAATGCAATTTATTTACCACAAAGTAGGCCACTTTAAAGAAGTATGTTTCCAGACAATTTCTTTGAGGCTATACTGACCCACATTTATCCAAGGAATCCCATCATTGTGTTACTCACTCTGAGTGCATTTAGGTTGCACCAAGTAATAGGGCTTACTGAGCACATACTTGAGTTTTATGTTATATGTTCATTTAGGCAGCAATGATGCTCTGAAGGAGCTTCTGGACTATCAGTGGAATTCTGTAATGTGATCAAGGTAGTGTGTACCAACCCCCAAACCTAAAAACCACGCAGGATGCAGGGGCAATTGTTTGAATAGTAATTCACACTTTTATTTAGAAATAAGATTTAGGGAAGATTGTGGTGTAAGCAGATAGAGAGCAGTTACTATTGGAAAATGTGTGGAATCTTGAATGCAAGATAAGGAATAAAGCAGGGACTGTCCCCTCACTGGGACTTCATCTCCAGGTGAGGTTGTTGTTTGTTGTGGTGTGGTTATTGTTGATATGGTGGGGTCTGCTTTCTGAAGGTAGTGCCACCTACAAACTTGCACTTGCCTTCTGCCTCTACAATGACTAAGGCATAAACCACTGTGGCTGCCAGCCTTCAACAGCCCTGAAAGGAGTGCAGGGTGGAGATCAGAAATGAAGACCTCTGTGCTTTGAGAAAAACTGCCAGAACAGGGCTTCAGATAGTCAGATATTTTTAGGAGAAAATTTTATGAGCCCAATCCTATATCTGCTCATATCTAGAAAAGCACTAAAATCATTAAGGTTAGCATCTGTTCCTCCTGACTAGCAGCAAGGCTTTGCCAAAATGTGTGTTGATTGCATGTATTCTCCCTTCATTAATATCACATATTAATTGATATTAATTAATATCACCTTCCCCCTACATCTTTGGAGCATTTCCTCAGAACTACCTGAGAGGCTATCTCTTGGGTGATAATCCTCATTTTACCCCAAATAAAACTTAACTCACTACTCTCACACTGTACTTTTTTTTTTTAAGTCGACAGTATATTGGTTCCTACTTTAGAGAATTTAAAGTTTATCTTCCTGAGTAGAATTAATTTAGACTCTGAACAAGTATAATATCCTCAATACTGGTGTTACTCAAACCTTGGTAGGCTCTAGAAATATTCAGGGGAGCTTAACTGAAAATGCAGATTTTCAAGCTTCACCTTCAAAATCCTGTGTTAGTACATGAGTATGGGGCCTGGGAGGTTGTATTCCTCTTAATATCCCTAGGGGATTTATCTTTATTTTTGTTAATATTATTCATACACTTTTATATTCTTGTACTACATCTTTTGCAAGAAATAAATAAATGAATAAATAAGGTATTAATTGCTCAGTCATGTTTGATTCTTTGTGATCTCATGGGCTATAGCCCACCAGAATTCTTCTGTCCATGGAATTCTCCAGGCAAAAATAATGGAGTGGGTAGCCAATCCCTTCTCTAGAGGACCTTCCTGACTCAGGGATAAAATCCAGGTCTCCTGAATTGCATGCAGATTCTTTACCATCTGAGTCACCAGGAAAGCCCTAAATATTTTTCACTGCTTTATAACAAATCTTGATATGTCCTTGTATACATCAATTTTTTACATGTATCTTACTATGTATCTCTCTTGATCTAGATAGGTAAAAACTTTGATCTCTTATGTGTATTGCAAAAATATTCCCTTGTGCTATTGCATTTTAGCTGTATTTTTGTTTGTGTGTTGGGGGTGTGTGTAAAATGAGCAGTGTGTACCATAATACACACTGGCTCTCTGCACTGTGATCTTTGGTGTATTTCACTGCTAAGAGAGAGATAACTTGAATAATTGGTTTCAGTGGGATTATGATTTTGAAATATTAACCAAATTTTAAACAATATCACCTGACAGTTCCCTTTGGTTTCTCTATCCCTAGTTAAAAGAAGAGGTTTTTCTGGATTTACTGCTTTAGGGAAAAGATGTTTGGGCAAAAGACAGCAGAGGAGATGCTACTCTGGATTTTAAGCTAAACAGCTCAGGCCCTCTGAATAATGGATGAAGAGGAGCAAACAATAGGCTTGAGAAAAATATGATGTCTTTCTGCCCCAAAGTCTTAGTGAAAAACAGTGTTCCTTTGATTAGAGGGAGGGAATGTAGGGCTATGAGAGAGCAAGAGGTCATGTGAGGGGTGGTCTTCTTCCCCTCCTCCCAGGGGTGTATGTGCAGGAGCAGACCCCAAAAGGTGAGTGGGCTCTGGAAGGCAAGGGAACCTGGGGATGCCCGTCCTGGCTGACCCCTCTGGAGTTTTCTGGGGATATGCAAGTCCTGAGAAACAGTTAATAGGGTGGGTTCCCAAATCCAGACACCAGCTAGTCTGGTAAAGTTTCTAGTTCTCCAGCATGGTGGGGAAAGATGGGCCCTTTGTGCCTGAGAGTTGAGGAAAATAGCAGAAGTTGATACTGGTTCTGTAGGGCATTTGCAGATGGAAATAAGAGGTGACTCAACACCTAACTGTGGGAACTAATAGTTGTGGACCTCAGTCCTTTGCAACCCCTTGACCCCACTTCTCATTCATGTGTACTGGATGATCTGGGTAGATGCAGATCAGGGGGGAAGGGGAAAGGCAGAGGGAAGTGTCAAAATATGAGTCAAAGTGGTTTCTGAAAACAGACGAAGGAACCTTTGAGCGTGCCCATTCTGTGCACACCAGCGTTTGGCCTGCTGAGCTCTCACCTTGGAGCGGGTGCCCTGGGTGGTTTTGTCATTGGAGAGGGGAGTGTATGTATCTGCTGTCCATGGCCGCTTTGGACTGGGGTCATAGTCAGGCAGCTGTGGACAAGCACCCTGTGTCTGAGAAGCACTCTGGAACCTAGAACACTTTACTTTGCTCCAGATCATCCCAGCCTTGAGCTTGAGCAGAGTCAATGGCATTGGAAAAAGCCCTGTACTTATCCCACTGGGCAGGGCAGGAGAGGACAGTGAATATGAAAGGACAGGTGGCATCGTCCTAATGCTCCACTGGTCATTCCTGAGCAGGTGGTGAGCTTCAAAGGGGAGCTTCTGGGTAGGTTTCCTCCTCCACCTTCCTTAACTTGCTGGTTTCCTTGCATATCTTTTTATTGGAGTCTAAGCTTCTTCAATGTAGGTTAAATTTCATTGCCTTGGTTTTTTTCACCACAGAGCTAGCTTTCCAGCTTCTAAGCTTAGGCTACATTTCCTAACTTCAGATAGAGTGTTGGCAAACGTTTCTTCAAAGGGCCAAACAGTAAATATCTTAAAGCTTTGCAGGCTATAAGCTCTCTGTTGCAACTATTTGACTCTGCCACTGAAGCACAAAAGCAGCCATAGGCAACCAGTAAACTTTGGGCATGGCTTTGTTCCTGTAAAACCTATAGAATGAGCAGGTGGCAATCATGGCCATCACCTTAAAGTCTACAGATAATAAATGCTGGCGAAGGTATAGAGAAAGGGATCCCTCCTACACTATTGGCGGAAATGTAAACTGGATTGCAGCTGCTATGGAGAACAGTATTGTTGTTGTTTAGTCACTAAGTCTTGTCTGACTCTTGTGATCCCATGGACTGTAGACCTCCAGCTGTTTCTGTCCATGGGATTCCCCAGGCAAGAATACTGGAGTATGTAGTCATTTCCTTCTCCAGGGATCTTCCCAACCCAGGGATTGAACCCAAGTCTCCTGCATTGGCAGGTGAGTTCTTTACCACTGTGCCACCAGAGAAGCCTGCAGAACAATATGGAGCTTCCTTAGAAAACTAAAAATAGAGCTACCATATGACCCAGCAATCCCACTTTTAGGCATATATCCAGAAAAGATGAAAATTAATTTGAAAAGATACATGCAACCCAGTGTTCACAGCAGCACTAGTCACAATAGCCAAATCATGGCAACAACCTAAATGTCCATCAACAGGGAATGAATAAGGATATGTTACATATATATATATATAATGGGCTATTACTCAGTCATAGAAAATAATGAAGTAATGCCATTTGTAGCAACATGGATGGACCTAGATATTATCATGCCAAGTGAAGCAAGTCAGAGAGAGAAAGATAAATATCACACAATATCACTTGTAAGTGGAATCTAAAAACAAATACAAATTAACTTATTTACAACACAAAAACAGATTCACAGACATAGAAAACAAAGGGGAAAGTGGGAAGGGGATCAATTAGGAGCTTGGTATTAAGATGCACACTTTTGTTGTTCAGTTGCTCAGTCCTGTTCGACTCTTCGTGACCCCATGGTCTGCAGCACACCAGGCTTCCCAGTCCTTCACTATCTCTCAGAGTTTGCTCAAATTCCATCTCATCTTCTGTCATCCCCTTTTTCTCCTACCTTCAATCTTTCCCAGCATCAGGGTCTTTTCCAATGACTCATAGTTCTTTGCATCAAGTGGCCAAAATATTAGAGTTTCAGCTACAGCATCAGTCCTTCCAATGAATATTCAGGGTTAATTTCCTTTAGGTTGGACTGGTTGGATCTCCTTGCTGTCCAAGGGACTCTCAACACCACATTTCAAAAACATCAATTCTTTAGTGCTCAGCCTTTTTTATTATCCAACTCTCACATTCATACATGATTACTGGAAAAACCATAGCTTGACTATATAGACATTTGTTGGCAAAGTAACATCATTGCTTTTTAATATGCTGTCTAGGTTTGTCATAGCTTTTCTTCCAAGGAGCAAGCATTTTTAAATTTCATGGCTGCAGTAACCATCTGCAGTGATTTGGGAACCCCCCAAAATAAGGTCTGTCACTGTTTCCATTGTTTTCCCATCTATTTGCCATGACGTGATGGGACTGGATGCCTTGATCTTAGTTTTTTGAATATTGGGTTTTAAGCCAGCTTTTTCACTCTCTTCTTTCACCTTCATCAAGAAGTTCTTTAGTTCCTCTTTGCTTTTTGCCATAAGGGTGGTGTCATCTGCATATCTGAGTCTATTGATATTTCTCCTGGCAATCTTAATTCCAATTTGTGCTTTACCCAGCCTGGCATTTCACATGATGTACTTTGCATAGATGTTAAATAAGGAGGTGACAATATACAACCTTGATGCACTCCTTTCCCAATTTGGAAGCAGTCTGTGTTCCAAACAGTTAGAACCAGTTCTAACTGTTCCTTCTTGACCTGCATATAGGTTTCTCAGGAAGTAGGTAAGGTGGTCTGGTATTTCTATCTCTTTAAGAATTTTCCACACTACTACTATATATAAAATCATCTACAAAGATCTACTGTATAGCACAGGGAACTAAGTTCAATATTTTGTAATAACTTATAATGGTGAGAATATGAAAAAGAATATATATATATATATATATATATACACATATGTATACATTTATACACACATGTATGTCTGAATCTCTTTGCTGTACACTTAAAACTAACACAACAATGTAAATCAACTATAGTTCAATTAAAAACAAAAACACACTAAGCAGCTGGCCAAATTTTGCCAATGAACCTAGTTTGCCAACTCCTGCTTCAGGCGTTGCTTCATCTCTCATTTTATCTATGAACTTGCTCACTGGAAATCAGGGTTCAGATTATGCAGGGTGGTGTGTGGAATAGTCACTCCTGGGCTTCTGTTTGCCTCTTCAAACTGTGTATTAGAAGGAAGTTTGCATAACATTATGTGGACTGGACAGCTGGTGTTATTTAAGATGAACTAACCCGAAGTTAGTGCGTGAGCGGCTGTGACCAGCACACTGAGCGCTGTGGAGAGGAGCTACTCCATGTCCGAGGTCAGGGACATCAGCCAAGAGTGCCAGGCTGCAACAGCGCAGGAATGGGCAAGAGGAGCTACCCCACGTGTGAAGTCAGGGGTGGCAGCAGCTGAGACGAGCTACCCCATGTCCGAGGCCAGGGGCGGCAGCCAGGAGGACCTACCCCACGCCCGTGGCCAGGGCCCACGGTCAGAAAGAGCAACCCTACCTCCTAGAAGCGGTGGCTGCACAGGCGCAGGAAAGCCTAGAAGAGCTATTCCATGTTTAAGGTCAGAAGGGGCAGCGGTGAGAAGATACCCCTCATCCAAGGTAAGGGGCAGTGGCTGCGCTTTGCTGGAGCAGCTGTGAAGAGATACCCCACGTCCAAGGTAAGAGAAACCCAAGTAAGACAGTAGGTGTTGCAAGAGGGCATCAGAGGGCAGACACACTGAAACCATACTCACAGAAAACTAGTCAACCTAATCACACTAGAACCACAGCCTTGTCTAACTCAATGAAACTAAGCCATGCCCGTGGGGCCACCCATGATGGGCGGGTCATGGTGGAGAGGTTTGACAGAATGTGGTCCACTGGAGAAAAGAATGGCAAACCACTTCAGTATTCTTGCCTTGAGAACCCTATGAACAGTATGAGAAAGCAAAATGTTAGGATACTGAAAGAGGAACTCCCCAGGTCAGTATGTGCCCAATATGCTACTGGAGATCAGTGGAGAAATAACTCCAGAAAGAATGAAGGGATGGAGCCAAAGCAAAAACAATACGCAGTTGTGGATGTGACTGGTGCTAGAAGCAAGGTCCGATGCTGTAAAGAGCAATATTGCATGGGAACTTGGAATGTCAGGTCCATGAATCAAGGCCAATTGGAAGTGGTCAAACAAGAGATGGCAAGAGTGAACGTTGACATTCTAGGAATCAGCGACCTAAAATGGACTGGAATGGGTGAATTTAACTCAGATGACCATTATATCTACTACTGCGGGCAGGAATCCCTCAGAAGAAATGGAGTAGCCATCATGGTCAACAAAAGAGTTGGAAATGTAGTACTTGGATGCAATCTCAAAAATGACAGAATGATCTTTGTTCATTTCCAAGGCAAAGCATTCAATATCACAGTAATCCAAATCTATGCCCCAACGAGTAATGCTGAAGAAGCTGAAGTTGAACGGTTCTATGAAGACCTACAAGACCTTTTAGAACTAACACCCAAAAAAGATGTCATTTTCATTATAGGGGACTGGAATACAAAAGTAGGAAGTCAAGAAACACCTGGAGTAACAGGCAAATTTGGCCTTGGAATACGGAATGAAGCAGGGCAAAGACTAATAGAGTTTTGCCAAGAAAATGCACTGATCATAGCAAACACCCTCTTCTAAGAACACAAGAGAAGACTCTACACATGGACATCACCAGACGGTCAACACCGAAATCAGATTGATTATATTCTTTGCAGCCAAAGATAGAGAAGCTCTATACAGTCAACAAAAACAAGACCGGGAGCTGACTGTGGCTCAGATCATGAACTCCTTATTGTCAAATTCAGACTTAAATTGAAGAAAGTAGGGAAAACCACTAGACCATTCAGGTATGACCTAAATCAAATCCCTTATTATTATACAATGGAAGTGAGAAATAGATTTAAGGGACTAGATCTGATAGATAGAGTGCCTGATGAACTATGGATGGAGGTTCATGACATTGTACAGGAGACAGGGATCAAGATCATCCCCATGGGAAAGAAATGCAAAAAAGCAAAATCCTTACAAATAGCTATGAAAAGAAAAGTGAAAAAGCAAAGGAGAAAAGGAAAGATATAAGCATCTGAATGCAGAGTTCCAAAGAATAGCAAAAAGAGATAAGAAAGCCTTCCTTATCAATGCAAAGAAATAGAGGAAAACAACAGAATGGGAAACACTAGAGATCTCTTCAAGACAATTAGAGATACCAAGGGAACATTTCATGCAAAGATGAGCTCAATAAAGGACAGAAATTGTATGGACATAACAGAAACAGAAGATATTAAGAAGAGGTGGCAAGAATACACAGAAGAACTGTACAAAAAAGATCTTCATGACCCAGATAATCACGATGGTGTGCTCACTTACCTAGAGCCAGACATCCTGGAATGGGAAGTCAAGTGGGCCTTAGAAAGCATCACTACGAACAAAGCTAGTGGAGGTGATGGAATTCCAGTTGAGCTCTTTCAAATCCTGAAAGATGATGCTATGAAAGTGCTGCACTCACTACACCAGCAAACCTGGAAAACTCAGCAGTGGCCACAGGACTGGAAAACGTCAGTTTTCATTCCAATCCCAAAGAAAGGCAATGCCAAAGAATGCTCAAACTACCGCACAATTGCATTCATCTCACATGCTAGTAAAGTAATGCTCAAAATTCTCCAAGCCAAGCTTCAGCAATACATGAACCATGAACTTCCAGATATTCAAGCTGGTTTTAGAAAAAGCAGGGGAACCAGAGATCAAATTGCCAACATCTGCTGGATCATGGAAAAAGCAAGAGAGTTCCAGAAAAACATCTATTTCTGCTTTATTGACTATGCCAAAGCCTTTGACTGTGTGGATCACAATAAACTGTGGAAAATTCTGAAAGAGATGGGAATACCAGACCACCTGACCTGCCTTGTGAGAAATCTATATGCAGGTCGGGAAGCAACAGTTAGAACTGGACATGGAACAATGGGCTGGTTCCAAATAGGAAAAGGAGTATGTCAAGGCTGTATATTGTCACCTTGCTTATTTAACTTATATGCAGAGTACATCATGAGAACTGCTGGGCTGGGAGAAGCACGAGCTGGAATCAAGATTTCTGGGAGAAATATCAATAACCTCAGATATGCAGATGACACCACCCTTATGGCAGAAAGTGAAGAGAAACTCAAAAGCCTCTTGATGAAGATGAAAGATGAGAGTGAAAAAGTTGGCTTAAAACTCAGTTTTCAGAAAACGAAAGATCATGACATCTGGGCCCATCACTTCATAGGAAATAGATGGGGAAACAGTGGAAACAGTGTCAGACTTTATTTTTGGGGGCTCGAAAATCACTGCCGATGGTGACTGCAGCCATGAAATTAAAAGACGCTTACTCCTTGGAAGAAAAGTTATGATGGACCTAGATAGCATATTGAAAAGCAGAGACATTGCTTTGCCAACTAAGGTCCATCTAGTCAAGGCTATGGTTTTTCCAGTGGTCATGTATGGATGTGAGAGTTGGACTGTGAAGAAGGCTGAGCGCCGAACAATTGATGCTTTTGAACTGTGGTGTTGGAGAAGACTCTTGAGAGTCCCTTGGACTGCAAGGAGATCCAACCAGTCCATTCTGAAGGAGATCAGCCCTGGGATTTCTTTGGAAGCAATGATTCTAAAGCTGAAACTCCAGTACTTTGGCCACCTCATGTGAAGAATTGACACATTGGAAAAGACTCTGATGCTGGGAGGGATTGGGGGCAGGAGGAGAAGGGACAACAGAGGATGAGATGGCTGGATGGCATCACTGACTCGATGGACGTGAGTCTGAGTGAACTCCAGGAGTTGGTGATGGACAGGGAGGCCTGGCGAGCTGGGATTCACGGGGTCACAAAGAGTCAGACACGAATGAGCGACTGAACTGAACTGTACTGAACTGAACCCAAACTTTGAGAAGTGGATTGTGAGCTCTGGTCCTAGATGTAGGGGTCAGAAAACCACACTATAGGGCAAAGATCACCAAAAGTGCAGTAGATTTTCTCCTAGCCAGCCTGGGCATAAAGGCCCATGGGGATATGAGCACATGAGTGGTGCACTGGGGTCCTATCTCACCTCTGAGGCTTGAAGGGTCCTGTGGTTAAGGGTGGAGGGTCCCTCACCACGCGTGACTCCACTGGGGTCTGGAAGGTCCTGAGGGATGTTTTTGCATAATTGTCTCGACTACTCCTCACAGCAATAATCTGTTGCCTTTTGGGCTGAGCTTCCTTTTTTTTCCCCCAGCTCAAGAAGAGACTTGATCACCATCACAATTCTCACATACCTCAGTTGGCCAGAGGGATAAAGGATGCAGCATTTCTGTCTCCTCCGTGGGGCCAAAGAGGGCTCCTTTGTGGTTAACAGCAGTCCATGGAGGAGAGCCTGGGAGGAAACCTAAGGGCTGGCCTGGAACATGTGCAAGGCAGTGACTTCAGAGACTCCCAGAACAGCTGCCAGGTATGTTGCAAGCAACGCAGACTTTTGACAAATGCACCAGTAGGGACTGGGGTTAAGATAAAAAGAAATAAGCTCATGTCTTGTTTAGCACCTGGTGAGGCCACTGATATGAGGTACACCCGATTTCTAACCCTCACAAATTCACTTATCAATATACATATATTATGTTCTAAAGTTGCTTTGTCGTGTATACCTTATGGTCAGTTTCACTGCTGGATTTCTTCCAAATAAGAAGATTCAAACTTGCTAATGTTAAAAATAAGTTTAATAATTATTTTGGGGAATATAGTGTCATCAGCGATTTTCTAGCCATTTTTATGTTTTTTTTTTTTTTTGGCAAGTATCATTGTTTTCATCCCCCAGATGAAGAAGCTGAGATTCAGAAAGCTTAAGTGACTTTCTAGGGTCAAATAACTAAGAAGTTGTAGAAACGGGGATTCATTCTAAATTATGGATTTCTCCAATTCTTGTTCCATTGTATCAAATACCCTTTAAAAAGAGGAAATACAGTTCTCTCAATATCTGTTTATGATTGTCTGAAAGCATCCTTTAAAAAAAATTAATTCCTGGAAAACACAACTGATGCTGAAAATCTCAGAAGTTTATTATTAGAGTTCAGAAAGTTTCATTCAAAGATGAAGGTCAACAGAGACAAAGTAGACACAATTCCAATCTGTTTTAATGAATCAGGACTGACGGAATGAATTCCATTTTGTAAAGAAAAAAAAAAAAAGGTCTGTTACTGTGGTTTCCTCTAAAAGATTTTATTCAGTCTTTGATTAGACCAAGCAGAACATATTTCAAGGACAGAAATCTTTTTTTTTTTTTTTTCAGATGTAGAAACACCTTCTGATTTGGAATCCATACTTATTTTCTATACAAAATTAAATTTATAGAAAGTAGGGTTGGGGTTATGTCAAAATGGTGATAGAGAAGACTATAATGTCCTTCAGCAAAAGCTAGATGAAAACTTTGTTCCAGGTGACACTTTCTGCCGAGTCCTTGCCTTCTTCAGCTGTCAGGTTCTGCTTGGAGTTTCTGTCCCTGCACACTTGTCTCTTCCTCTGTCTCATCTCCTGACGTCTGTCTGTGTCTCTTGCTTCCTGCTTTGAATGTCTCCTTGTTTTCACATTTCCTCCCTTGGGAATCCTTCTCTGAAGGGTTCACTTGTGGTGGCTGCTAGGGCTGTTCCAGTCTGCTGGCCCGAGGGTGTGATTTAATTCTTGTGGAGGTAGATGGCAAGCACCCATGTCAAGTGTCAATTTATGATTGATGAAACCATCCTTTCACTGCAAGGATAAAGGCTCAAGGGTGTGTGGGTGGAACTTCTCTATAGATATGACTTGGAAATACAGGACTTGAGGTCCTAACAAGGAAACAGTAATTACAGTAGCCCCAGGAGGGCAGAGCAAGGGCCTCTGGCTCTGGTGCTAAAATAGCCAAAGATCACAGAGATTCATGTGTGGACATTTTGAAAAAACAGGAAACCAGATGGAAATTTAGAGCCAGGCCTAAAATAATGTTAAACAGTTACCTGACACCCTAATGTTTGAGGTTTTGTCCATAAGAAGAAGCTGTTGAAGATCTAGATTTTTGCAGAGAATGATCTCTTTTTTTTGAATGTGACTATTATATGCTGTAAGCAATTATGTCGCTTTCTTGACCTGGGAATGTTGGTAGCTCTTAGTAATGGGCTTAAGAGGGTAGGACATGGTACATACTTAAGACCAATCTATATTTTATGGGACAAGTTGTCTCCTATTTACTATTGAATATTGTCCTTAAGTACCAATGGAACAGAAGTTCTTTAAAAGACATTGTAGATAAAAATAAATTCACATTTTAAATTATTTCCTGGTATATTTGATCAATATTTTTATGATTTTATGCTTTCTTGATTTATAGACTGAAATTCTTACTTTTTAAAATACATTAATTTATTTTAATTGGAGCATAATTACTTTACAATATTGTGGTGGTTTTTGCCATACATCAACATGAATCAGCCATGGGTATATATGTGTCCCCATCCTGCACCACCTCCCACTTCCCTCCCCACCTCATCACTCTGGGTGGTCCCAGAGCACCGAATTTGAGTGCCCTGCTTCATGCATTGAACTTGCGCTGGTCATCTTTTTATATATGGTAATATACATGTTTCAAGGCTATTCTCTCAAATCATCTAACCTTTGCCAGCACCCACATAGTCCAAAAGTCTATTCTTTATATCTGTGTCTCTTTTGTTGCCTTGTATACGGGATCATCATTACTGTCTTTCTAAGTTCCATATATATGCATTAATATACTGTATTGGTGTTTATCTTTCTGTCTTACTTCACTCTGTATAATAGGCTCCAATTTCAACCATTTCATTAGAACTGACTCAAATGAGTTTTTTTTTTTTTTTTTTAATAGCTGAGTAATAGTCCATTGTGTATATGTGCCACTACTTCCTTATCCAATCTTCTGCCGATGGACATCAAAGTTGCTTCCATGTCCCAGCTGTTGTGAATGGTGCTGCACTGAACACTGGGGTACGTGTCCCTTTCAGTTTTAGTTCCCTTGGTGTGTATGCCCAGGTGTGGGATTGCTGGGTCATATGGTAGTTCTATATCCAGTTTTTTAAGGAATCTTTGCATTGTTCTCCATAGTGGCAGTACTAGTTTGCATTCCCTCCAACAGTGTAAGAGGGTTTCCTTTTCTCCACACCCTCTCCACCATTTATTGTTTTTAGACTTTTTGATGGCAACTATTCTGACCAGTGTGAGATGGTACCTCATTGTGGAGCAGCCATGAAGAGATACCCCACGTCCAAGGTAAGAGAAACCCAAATAAGATGGTAGGTGTTGCAAGAGGGCATCAGAGGGCAGACACACTGAAACCATACTCACAGAAAACTAGTCAATCTGATCATATGGACCACAGCCTTGTCTAACTCAATGAAACTAAGCCATGCTGTGTGGGGCCACCCAAGACGGGTGGGTCAGGGTGGAGAGGTCTGACAGAATGTAGTCCACTGGAGAAAAGAATGGCAAACCACTTCAGTATTCTTGCCTTGAGAACCCCATGAACAGTATGAAAAGGCAAAATGATAGGATACTGAAAGAGGAACTCCCCAGGTCATAGGTGCCCAATATGCTACTGGAAATCAGTGGAGAAATAACTCCAGAAAGAATGAAGGGATGGAGCCAAAGCAAAAACAATACCCAGTTGTGGATGGGACTGGTGATGGAAGCAAGGTCCGATGCTGTAAAGAGCAATATTGCATAGGAACGTGGAATGTTAGATCCACGAATCAAGGCAAATTGGAAGCTGTCAAACAGGAGATGGCAAGAGTGAACATCGACATTCTAGGAATCAGCGAACTAAAATGGACTGGAATGGGTGAATTTAACTCAGATGACCATTATATCTACTACTGTGGGAAGGAATCCCTTAGAAGAAATGGAGTAGCCATCATGATCAACAAAAGAGTCCAAAATGAAGTACTTGGATGCAATCTCAAAAATGACAGAATGATCTCTGTTTGTTTCCAAGACAAAGCATTCAATATCACAGTAAGCCAAGTTCCAACCAGTAATGCTGAAGAAGCTGAAGTTGAACGGTTCTATGAAGACCTACAAGACCTTTTAGAACTAACACCCCCCGAAAAAATGTCCTTTTCATTATAGGGGACTGGAATGCAAAAGTAGGAAGTTAAGAAACACCTGGGGTATAGGCAAATTTGGCCTTGGAATACAGAATGAAGCAGGGAAAAGTCTAATAGAGTTGTGCCAAGAGAATGCACTGGTCATAGTAAACACCCTCTTCCAACAACACAAGAGAAGACTCTACACATGGACATCACCAGATGGTCAACACCGAAATCAGATTGATTATATTCTTTGCAGCCAAAGATGGAGAAGCTCTATACAGTCAGCAAAAACAAGACCGGGAGCTGACTGTGGCTCAGATCATGAACTCCTTATTGCCAAATTCAGACTGAAATTGAAGAAAGTATGGAAAACCTCTAGACCATTCAGGTATGACCTAAATCAAATCCCTTATTATTATACAATGGAAGTGAGAAATAGATTTAAGGGACTAGATCTGATAGATAGAGTGCCTGATGAACTATGGACGGAGGTTCATGACATTGTACAGCAGACAGGGATCAAGACCATCCCCATGGAAAAGAAATGCAAAAAAGCAAAATGGCTGTCTGAGGAGGCCTTACAAATAGCTGTGAACAGAAGAGAAGCAAAAAGCAAAGGAGAAAAGGAAAGATATAAGCATCTGAATGCAGAGTTCCAAAGAATAGCAAGGAGGTATAAGAAAGCCTTCCTCAGTGATCAATGCAAAGAAATAAGAGGAAAACAACAAAATGGGAAAGACTAGAGATCTCTTCAAGAAAATCAGAGATACCAAGGGAACATTTCATGCAAAGATAGGCTCGATAAAGGACAGAAATTATATGGACATAACAGAAGCAGAAGATATTAAGAAGAGGTGGCAAGAATACACAGAAGAACTGTACCAAAAAGATCTTCACAGTGCAGATAATCACGATGGTGTGCTCACTCACCTAGAGCCAGACATCCTGGAATGGGAAGTCAAGTGGGCCTTAGAAAGCATCACTATGAATAAAGCTAGTGGAGGTGATGGAATTCCAGTTGAGCTCTTTCAAATCCTGAAAGATGATGCTGTGAAAGTGCTGCACTCACTACACCAGCAAACCTGGAAAACTCAGCAGTGGCCACAGGACTGGAAAACGTCAGTTTTCATTCCAATCCCAAAGAAAGGCAATGCCAAAGAATGCTCAAACTACTGCACAATTGCACTCATCTCACACACTAGTAAAGTAATACTCAAAGTTCTCCAAGCCAAGCTTCAGCAATACATGAACCATGAACTTCCAGATATTCAAGCTGGTTTTAGAAAAAGCAGGGGAACCAGAGATCAAATTGCCAACATCCACTGGATCATGGAAAAAGCAAGAGTGTTCCAGAAAAACATCTATTTCTGCTTTATTGACTATGCCAAAGCCTTTGACTGTGTGGATCACAATAAACTGTGGAAAATTCTGAAAGAGATGGGAATACCAGACCACCTGACCTGCCTTGTGAGAAACCTATATGCAGGTCGGGAAGCAACAGTTAGAACCTGACATGGAACAACAGACTGGTTCCAAATAGGAAAAGGAGTATGTCAAGGCTGTGTATTGTCACCCTGCTTATTAAACTTATATGCAGAGTGCATCATGAGAAACGCTGGGCTGGAAGAAGTACACACTGGAATCAAGATTGCCAGAAGAAATATCAATAACCTCAGATATGCAGATGACACCACCTTTATGGCAGAAAGTGAAGAGGAACTAAAAAGCCACTTGAAGAAAGTGAAAGAGGAGAGTGAAAAAGTTGGCTTAAAGCTCAACATTCAGAAAACTAAGATCATGGCATCTGGTCCCATCACTCCATGGGAAATAGATGGGGAAACACAGTGGAAACAGTGTCAGGTTTTATTTTTCTGGGCTTGAAAATCACTGCAGATGGTGACTGCAGCCATGAAATTAAAAGACACTTACTCCTTGGAAGGAAAGTTATGACCAACCTAGATAGCATATTTAAAAGCAGAGACATTACTTTGCCAACAAAGGTCCATCTAGTCAAGGCTATGGTTTTTCCAGTGGTCATGTATGGATGTGAGAGCTGGACTCTGAAGAAAGCTGAATGGCAAAGAATTGATGCTTTTGAACTGTGGTGTTGGAGAAGACTCTTGAGAGTCCCTTGGACTGCAAGGAGATTCAACCAGTCCATCCTAAAGGAGACCCATCTTGGGTGTTCATTGGAAAGACTGATGCTAAAGCTGAAACTCCAATACTTTTGCCACCTCATGCATAGAGTTGACTCATTGGAAAAGACTCTGATGCTGGGAGGGATTGGGGACAGGAGGAGAAGTAGATGACAGAGGATGAGATGGCTGGATGGAATCACAAACTCGATAGACATGAGTTTGAGTGAACTCTGGGAGTTGGTGATGGACAGGGAGGCCCAGCGTGCTGCTATTTATGGGGTCACAATGAATCGGACATGACTGAGCGACTGAACTGAACTTATAATGAGTGATGTTGAGTATCTTTTCACGTTTTTATTAGTCATCTGTATGCTTTCTTTGCAGAAATGTCTCTTTAGTTCTTTGGTCCACTCTTTGATTGGGTTGTTTGTTTTTCTGATATTGAGCTACATGAGTTGCTTGTACAATTTCGAGATTAATCCTTTGTCAGTTGTTTCATTTGCTATTATGTTCTCCCATTCTGAAGGCTGCCTTTTCACCTTACTTATATTTCCCTCATTGTGCAAAAGTTTTTAAGTTTAATTAGTTCCCATTTGTTTTTTTTTTTTTTTTTCAATTACTCTGGTCGGTGGGTTATAGAGGATCTTGCTGTGGTTTATGTCAGAGAGTGCTCTGTATGCTTTACTCAAAAAATTTTATAGTTTTTGGTCTTTCATTTAGATCTTTAATGCATTTTGAGTTTATATTTGTGTATGGTGTTAGAAAGTGTTCTATTTTCATTCTTTTACAGGTGATTGACCAGTTTTCCCAGCACCACTTGTTAAAGAGGTTGTCTTTTCTCCAATGTACATTTCTGCCTTCTTTGTCAAAGATAAGGTATCCACGGGTGCTTGTATTCATCTCTGGGCTTTCTATTTTGTTCCACTGATCTGTATTTCTGTCTCTGTGACAGTACCATACTGTTTTGATGATTGTAGCTTTGTCATATAGTCTGAAGTCAGGAAGATTGATTCTTCCAGTTCCATTTGTCTTTCTCAAGATTGCTTTGGCTATTTGAGTTTTTTTGTGTGTGTTTCCATACAAATTGTTAAATTATTTGTTCTAGTTCTGTGAAAAATACCTTTGGTAGCTTGATAGGGGTTGCATTGAATATATAGTTTGCTTTAGGTTGTATATTCATTTTCACTATATTCATTCTTTCAATCCACAAGCATGGTATATTTCTCCAACTATTTGTGTCATCTTTGATTTATTTCATCAGTGATTTTTAATTTTATAAATATAGGTCTTTTGTTTCTTTAGGTAAATTTATTCCTAAATATTTTATTCTTTTCGTGAATGGGATTGTTTCCCTAATTCCGGAAATTTTCAGAATTTCTCTTTCTGTTTTTTTTTTTTTTTCATTGTTGGTGTATAGGAATGCAAGGGATTTCTGTGTATTAATTTTTCATCATGCAACTTTTCTTTGTTTATTAATTAGCTCTAGTATTTTTCTGGTGGTATCTTTAGGGTGTTCTATGTAGAGGACTGTGTCATCTCCAAACAGACAGAGTTTTACTTCTTTTCCAATCTGGATTCCTTTTTTTTTCCTCCTTCCTCTCTGAATGCTGTGGCTAGGACTTCCCAAACTATGTGGAGTAATAGTGGTGAGAGTGGGCACCCTTGTCTTGTTCCTGATTTTAGAAGAAATGCTTTCAATTTTTTGCCATTGAGGATAGTGTCTCCTGTGGGTTTGTCATATTAGGCTTTTATTATGTTGAAGTATGTTCTTTCTATACCTGCTTTCTGGAGAGTTTATCATAAATGGGTGTTGGATTTTGTCAAAGGCTTTCTCTGCATCTATTGAGATAATCATATAGTTTTTATTTTTCAATTTGTTAATATGGTGTTTCACATTGATTGCTTTGTGAATTTTGAAGAATCTCTGCATTCCTTGGATATAGCCCACTTGGTCATGATGTTTGATCTTTTTACTATGTTGTTGGATTCTGTTTGCTAGAATTTTGTTGAGGGTTTCTGCATCTATGTTCATCAGTGATATTGGTCTGCAGTTTTCTTTTCTAATGGCCTCTTTGTTTGATTTTGGTATCAAGGTGATGTTGGCTTCATAGAATGAGTTTGGGAATTTACCTTCGACAGCAATTTTCTGGAAGAGTCTGAGTAGGATAGGTGCTCAGTTCAGTTCAGTTAAGTCGCTCAGTCCTGTTTGACTCTTTGCGACCCCATGGACTGCAGCACACCAGGATAGGTGTTCAATCAGTCAGTCAGTTCAGTTGCTCAGTTGTGTCCAACTCTTGTGACCTCATGAATCGCAGCATGCCAGGCCTCCATGTCTATCACCAACTCCCGGAGTTTACTCAAACTCATGTCCATCGAGTCTGTGATGCCATCCAGCCATCTCATCCTCTGTTGTCCCCTTCTCCTCCTGCCCCCAATCCCTCCCAGCATCAGAGTCTTTTCCAATGAGTCAACTCTTCGCATGAGGTGGCCAAAGTATTGGAGTTTCAGCTTTAGCATCAGTCCTTCCAATGAACACCCAGGATGGGTCTCCTTCAGGTTGGACTGGTTGGATCTCCTTGCAGTCCAAGGGACTCTCAAGAGTCTTCTCCAACACCACAGTTCAGAAGCATCAATTCTTTGACACTCAGCTTTCTTCAGAGTCCAGCTCTCACATCCATACATGACCACTGGAAAAACCATAGCCTTGACTAAATGGACCTTTGTTGGCAATGGATAGGTGTTAGCTCTTCTGTAAATTTTTGGTAGAATTCACCTGTGAAGCCATCTGGTCCTGGCCTTTGTTTGTTGAAAGATTTTTAAATTACAGTTTTTATTCCCATGCTTGTGATGGGTCTGTTAAGATTTCCTGTTTCTGAACCATAAAGTTCAGTTTGGAGGGTTATACTTGTCTAAAAATTTGTCCATTTCTTCCAGGTTGTACATTTTATTGGCATATAATTGTTCATGGCAGTCTTTTATGATCTTTAGTATTTCTGTGTTGTCTGTTGTATTGTCTCCATTTTAATATCTAATTTTATTGATTTGATTCTTCTCCCTTTTTTTCTTGATGAGTCTGACAGTTTGTCTATTTGATTTTTCTTCTCAAAGAACCAGTTTTTAGTTTTGTTGATCTTTGCTATAGTCTCCTTTATTTCTTTTTCATTTACTTCTGCTTTGTTTTTTATGATTTCTTTCCTTCTACTAACTTTAGGATTCTTCTGTTCTTCTTTTTCTAGTTGTTTTCAGAGTAAAGTTAGGTTATTTATTTGATGTTTCTCTTGTTTCTTGAGGTAGGCTTGTATTGCTATGAACCTCCGTCTTAGCACTGCTCTTACTGAATCACATAGGTTTTGGGTTGTTGTGTTTTCATGTTTTGTTTCTATGCATATTTTGATTTTTTTTTCTTTTTGATTTCTTCTGTGGTCTGCTGGTTATACAGAAGTGTGTTGTTTAGCCTCCATGTTTGTCTCTTTTTTTAATTTATTTTTTTTCTTGTAGTTGACATCTAATCTTACTGCATTGTGATCAGAAAAGATGTTTGAAATTCTTTCTTTTTTTTCTTAAGTTTATCAAGGCTAGGTTTATGGCCCAGGATGTGATCTATCCTGGAGAATGTTCTGTGTGCACTTGAGAAAAAGTTGAAATCCATTGTTTTGGGGTGAAAAGCCCTGTAGATATCAATTAGGCCTAACTGCTCCATTGTATCATTTAAAGACTGTGTTTCCTTGCTAATTTTTTGTTTGGTTGGTCTATCCACAAGTGTGAGTGAGGTGTTAAAATCCCCCACTATTATTGTGTTACTATTAATTTCCCCTTTCATCCTTGTTAACATTTGCTTTACATATTGTGGTGCTCCTATGTTGGGTGCATGTGAAAGTGAAGTTGCTCAGTCGTGTCTGACTCTTTGGCGACCCCATGGACTGTATGTAGCCTACCAGGTTCCACCATCCATGGGATTTTCGAGGCAAGAATACTGAAGTGGGTTGCCATTTCCTTCTCCAGGAGATCTTCCTGACCCAGGGATTGAACCTGGGTCTCCCGCATTGTAGGCAGACGCTTTACCGTCTGAGCCACCAGGGAAGTCTAAATGTTGGGTGCATATATATTTATAATTGTTTTATCTTCTTCTTGTATTGATCCTTTGATCATTATGTAGTGTCTTTCTTTGTCTCTTATCATGTTCTGTATTTCAAAGTCTATTTTATCTGATATTAGTATTGCTACTCCTGTTTTCCTTTGGTCCCCATTTGCATGAAATGTATTTTTCCAGCCCCTCCCAGTCTGTATGTGTCCCTAAGTTTGAGGCTGGCCTCTTGTAGACAGTATATATAGAGGTTTTGTTTTTGTATCCATTCTGCCAGTCTTTGTCTTTCGGTAGGAGCATTCATCCCATTTACATTTAAGGCAATTGTTGATAAGCATGAACCTGTTACCATTTACTTTGTTGTTTTGGGTTTGTTTTTATAAACCTTTTTCTGTGTTTCCTATCTAGCAAAGATCCTTTAGCATTCGTTGAAGAGCTGGTTTGGTGGTCCTGAATTCTCTCAGCTTTTGCTTGTCTGTAAAGCTTTTGATTTCTCCTTCATATCTGAATGAGAGCCTTGATGGGTAGAGTAATCATGGTTGTAGGTTTTTCTCTTTCATCACTTTAAGTATGTCCTGCAATTCCCTTCTGGCCTGAAGAGTTTCTATTGGAAAGTCAGCTGTTATCTTATGGGGATCACCTTGTGTGTTATATGTTGCTTTTACCTTGCTGCTCTTAATATTTTCTCTTTGTGGTTAATTCTTGTTAGTTTGATTAATATGTGTCTTGGGGTGTTGGAGATCCAACCAGTCCATTCTGAAGATCAGCCCTGGGATTTCTTTGGAAGGAATGATGCTAAAACTGAAACTCCAGTACTTTGGCCACCTCATGTGAAGAGTTGACTCATTGGAAAAGACTCTGATGCTGGGAGGGATTGGGGGCAGGAGGAGAAGGGGATGACAGAGGATGAGATGGCTGGATGGCATCATTGACTCGGTGGACGTGAGTCTGAGTGAACTCCGGCAGTTGGTGATGGACAGGGAGGCCTGGCGTGCTGCTATTCATGGGGTCGCAAAGAGTTGGACACGACCGAGCGACTGATCTGATCTGATCTTATCTGGGGTGTTTTGCCTTGGATTTAGCCTGTTTGAGACTCTCTGTATTTCTTGAACTTGGGTGGTTATTTCCTTCTTCATTTTAGGAAAGTTGTTGGCTATTATCTCAAGTATTTTCTCATGCCCTTTCTGTCTTCTTCTGGGACTCCTATGATTCAAATGTTGGGGTGTTTAACATCATCCCAGAAGTCTCTGAGGTTGTCTTCATTTCTTTTAATTCTTTTTTCTTTCTTTCTCTCTGTTTCATTTATTTCCACCATTCTTCTTCCATCTCATTTATCCTCTCTTCTGCCTGTTATTCCACTATTGGTTACCCTCAGAGTGCTTTTAATCGAATTATTGCATTGTTCATTATTGATTGCTAAGCTAAGCTAAGTCGCTTCAGTCGTGTCCGACTCTGTGTGACCCCATAGACGGCAGCCCACCAGGCTCC
Source organism: Bos javanicus (assembly GCF_032452875.1). Classification (NCBI taxonomy): domain Eukaryota; kingdom Metazoa; phylum Chordata; class Mammalia; order Artiodactyla; family Bovidae; genus Bos; species Bos javanicus. The sequence goes on from NC_083876.1 coordinate 10,970,735, forward strand.
GCCATCCCTGGGATTCTCCAGGCAAGAACAGTGGAGTGGGTTGCCATTTCCTTCTCCAATGTATGAAAGTGAAAAGTGAAAGTGAAGTCGCTCAGTCGTGTCCAACTCTTAGCGACCCCATGGACTGCAGCCCACCAGGCTCCTCCATCCATGGGATTTTCCAGGCAAGAGTACTGGAGTGGGGTGCCATTGCCTTCTCTGCATTATTGATTGTCTCTTCTTTATTTCTTCTAGGCCCTTGTTAAAACTTTATTGAATCTTATCAATCCTTGTATCTAGTTAATTTATCTGTAACTCCATTTTGTTTTCAAGATTTTGGGTCATCTTTATTATCATTCTGAATTCTTTTTCTGGTAGATTCCCTATAGCCCCCTCTTTTGTTTGGTTTTATGGGTTTTTATTATGTTCCCTCGCCTGCTGAATATTTATGTGCCTTTTCATTTTGTTTAGATTGCTGTGTTTGGGGTGTCCTTTCTGCAGGCTGGAAGTTCATGGTTCCTCTTAATTGTTAAATCTGCTCCCAGTGGGTGCAGTTGGACCAGTGGCTTGTCAAGGTTTCCTGATTGGGGGAACTTGTGTCTGTTTTCTAATGGGTAGAGCTGAATCTCTTCTCTCTGGAGTGCAATGAAGTGTCAGTAGTGAGTTTTGGGGCATCAATAGGTCTGGCATGGCTTTGGGAAGCCCATCTTTTAATGTTTAATGTTGTGTTTCTGTTTTGCTGGAGAATTAGCATGGTGTGTCTTGCACTGGAAATTGTTGGCTCTTTGGGTGGAGCTTAGTTTCAGTGTAGGTATAGGTATGGAAACTTGGATGAGTTCTTGTCTATTAATGTTCCCTGGAGTGAGGAGTTCTCTGATGTTCTAAAGTTCTGGAGTTAAGCCTCCTGCCTCTGGGTTTTGGTCCTTCTGTTATGTTAGCCTCAAGACTTCTTCAGACATACAGCATAGAAGATAAAACCCCTAGGTTAATGGTGAAAGAACTCTTCACAGTCAGGAACACCCAGAGAGATTCACCAAGTTATATAGAGAATAGAAGAGGGAGGAAGGAGATAGAGATGACCTGGAGCGGAAAAGGGAGAGTCAATAGGGGAGAGAGTAATCAAGCCAGTAACCAAATCCCTAAGTGAAAATGGATAATGAAGATTAGATTCTTAAAGGTACAAAATTAATAACAAATATCAAAAAGCAGAGATTTAAAATGTAGAACAGTGGTTAGACTCTCAAAAATACAATACAAAAATGCAAAACAAAATTGAACACAAAAAATAGAAATATATATATATATATATATATATATGGAATTTGTTTTTAAAAATATGGCTTTTTTTGAAAGCTATGATAGTAGACTACAAAAATAGAAGTTAGAGTAATAAAGAACTAAAATTTTAAAGTGATAATAATAAAAATATATCTAGGAATTTCTCTGGAGCTGCTGTGGGCAGTGTGGGATCAGTTCAGTGTCAGATAGTCCCTTCTTCCAACTTGTACTTGTTCTCATGGTCTATAGTTGCCCCTCGAAGGCACAGTATCAGAATTAACTGAACGGTTTTAATCTGTTGCACCTGTCTCTTCCAGAGCCATCCACCCTTCTTTGTTTATTTGGGCTCCCTCTGTTTGCAAGTCTCTTCAGTGTCTAATTTCCACCCTGACATGAAGGGGCAAAGGTGGCCACTTATTTAGGCTCACTTGTTCAGGTGTGCTGTGGAGAGGGAGGGACTCTGCAAACAAACACCGCTGGCATGTGTGGGACATGCTTTCAGCAGATGGGACACACTGGGCTTGCCATAGTCCAAGGTGATGTGCACTTCCCAGGTCCACACTGCTCAGACTCCAGGGTGCTCTGCAAGGGCACTGTCCCATGTGGACCCTGCATTTCATGCACTTCCCAGGTCTAAGCCACTCAGGTTCTCTGGTGCTCCGCAAGGGCACAGACCCAGATGGGCTGTGTGTTTTGTGCCCTTCTTCCATCCAAGCTGCTCAGGTGACCAAGTGCTTGGTGAGTGCTCTGTCCCAGGTCAGCCATGTGTCTTGTGCACCTCCCTGATCCCGACCACTCAGTTTCCTGGGTGTGCCACAAGGGCACAGTCACAGGTGTGCCTTTTGTCTCCTCTGGGAAGCTGATCTCAGGCTGTGACCCTCTTGGAAGATGTTAACTGTCCAGGATGCCAGGAAGACGTGGTTAGCAACTGACAACCTGCTCAGGTTGGTGGAAGATATGATCTATGTGGTTGAGATTACAGCAGCCTCTTGCCTTCCAGCTCTGGCTGTCGCACGCCTGCTTCTCTGCCTCTGGGGAGGGAGGCCATGAAAGCCAGCCGACTTGTTCTCCTTGGTGTTCACCCAATCCTTTGTTTTGTAAGCATGCCAGGGATCACCATGTGGCATTAGAATTGTTAGTGGGAACGTTCCCCTTTTTTGTTTTTGTCTCACTGATGACCCCACAGTTTGGGTTGTCACATTAGCTCCCTCAAATTGTCCTCAAGGCATTAAAGTCCAGTCCTTACCCTAAGGATGGACAAAACAGCCCATGCCTCTCTGCCCAGCCCCCAATCGCTGGTGGTGGAGGCAAGCGTCTAAGCTGCTTCTCCACTGTTAGCTGCAGTTAAGCGTGTATTCTGTGTTTGTTTGTTTGTTTTTTCCCAGTTATGCCACTCTCTGGGATTCCAAAGCTCCATACAGACTTGCCTGTGAAAGGGTTTTCTATTGTGTGGAAATTTCTTCATGACTCCCTCACCAGGATGGGTCTCCATCCCTAAATCTTTTGACTCTGTTTTCATCTTTTATATTCTGTCTGACCTCCTTTTGAGGAGTTTGGGCTGTCTTTCTGGGTGCCTGGTGTCCTCTGCCAGTGTTCAGAAGTTGTTTTGTGGAAGTTGATAAGCATTCAAATGATCTTTTGATGAATTTGTGGGGGAGAACATGGTCTTCCTGTCCCATTCCTCTGCCATCTTGGGACCGCTCTTCAATTCTTAATGTAAATGATCTGACCCCTTTTTACTTTAAAATGATTGAAAGATTAACCAATCCCATATTATGATATGCATTAGTTTTCTTTTATTTCTTCACTGTTTCCCTTGTCTCTGTAACATATATGTGTCTAGTCAAATTTTATTTTAAAGAAAACATTTAAATGGTCTGCCCAGAAGATTAAATTAGCTCCTTGAATATATTTTTCTTTCCTTAGTAGCACAATTTTAATAGTAAAAACATCAAAATATATGAAAATAAAGATCACATTCAGGATCACATTTACTCCAGTATTAAGCCTAGAATTAGTGGCCCTCTGAATCTAATTTTCAGTTGTTTAGAAGCAAAGGACTCACTTCAGTTCAGTCACTCAGTCGTGTCCAACTCTTTGTGAACTCCATGGACTGTAGCACGCGACACCTTCCTGTCCAACACCAACTCCTGGAGTTTATTCAAACTCATACCCATTGAGTCAGTGATGCCATCCAACCATCTCATCCTCTGTCATCCCCTTCTCCTCCCACCTTCAATCTTTCCCAGAATCAGGATATTTTCAAATGAGTTAGTTCTTTGCATCAGGTGGCCAAAATACTGGCGTTTCAGCTTCAGCATCAGTCCTTTCAATGAATGTTCAGGACTGATTTCCTTTAGGATGGACTGGTTGGATCTCCATGCAGGGACTCTCAAGAGTGTTCTCCAACACCACAATTGAAAAGCATCAATTCTTGGCACTCAGCTTTCTTTGTAGTCCAGCTCTCACATCCATACATGACTATTGGAAAAACCATAGCTTTGACTAGAAGGACCTTTGTTGGCAAAGAAGTGTCTCTCTGCTTTTTGATATGCTGTCTAGGTTGTTCCTAACTTTTCTTCCAAGGAGCAATCATCTTTTGATTTCAGGGCTGCAGTCACCATCTGCAGTGATTTTGGAGCCCCCCAAAATAAAGTAGGTCACTGTTTCCACCGTTTCCCCATCTATTTGCCATGAAGTGGTGGGAACGGATGCCATGATCTTAGTTTTCTGAATGTTGAGTTTTAAGCCAACTTTTTCACTCTCCTCTTTCACTTTTATCAAGAGGCTCTTTAGTTCTTCACTTTCTGCCATAAAGGTGGTGTCATCTGCATACCTGAGGTTATTGATATTTCTCCCAGGTGTTAGGAAGATATTAAGAAAAGGTAGCAAGAATACACAGAAGAACTATACAAAAAAGATTTTCATGACCCAGATAATTACGATGGTGTAATCACTCACCGATAGCCCGACAGCTTGGAATGTGAAGTCAGGTGGGACTTAGGAAGCATCACTACAAACAAAGCTAATGGTGGTAATGGAATTCCATTTGGGCTATTTCAAATCCTAAAAGATGATGTTGTGAAAGTGCTGCACTCAATATCCTAGCAAATCTGGAAAACTCAGCAGTGGCCACAGGACTGGTAAAGGTCAGTTTTTTATTCCAATCCCAAAGAAAGGCAGTGCCAAAGAATGCTCAAGCTACCACACAATTGTGCTCGTCTCATATGCTAGCAAAGTAATGCTCAAAATTCTCCAAGCCAGGCTTCAACAGTACATGAACTGAGAACTTACAGATGTTTAAGCTGGATTTAGAAAAGGCAGAGAATCTAGAGATCAAATTGCCAACATCCATTAGATGATCAAAAAAAGCAGGAGAGTTCCAGGAAAATATCTACATCTGCTTTATTGACTATGCCAAAGGCTTTGACTGTGTGGATCATAACAAACTGGACAATTCTTCAAGAGATGGGAATACCAGACCACCTGACCTGCCTACTGATAAAACTGTATGTAGGTCAGGAGGCAACAGTTAGAACTGGACATGGAACAACAGACTGATTCCAAATTGGGAAAGGAGTACATTAAGGCTGTATATTGTCACCCTACTTATTTAACTTTCATGCAGAGTACATCATGAGAAATGCTGGACTGCATGAAGCACAAGCAAAGGACTAATGAAAGTGAAATTGCTCAGTCGTGTCTGACTCTTTGCAACCCCATGGACTGTAGCCTACCAGGCTCCTCCATCCATAGGATTTTACAGGCAAGTGTACTGAAGTGGGTTGCCATTTCCTTCTCCAGGGGATCTTTCCAACCCAGGGATCGAACCTGTGTCTCCCACATTGCAGGCAGATGCTTTACTGTCTGAGTCACCAAGGAAGCCAAGGACTAATGAGATAGGTATTATTTCTACGTCAGTTCTGGCAAGAAAAAAAAGTTCTAAATACTTTTGAAAAGAAGGTTTTCTTTCAGTTTAAACACCATATTGCAAAATGTTTGCTGTGGTTTATTATTTGTGATATCTTTAATACTAAAATGTTTAATGTAGCATTAATATTCTTTAGCTGAAAATAATAATAAGTTTGTGTTTCTTAAACATTTGTTGAGAGAAATCTAACACTTGTAATTCCATGCAATGAAAACATCTATACTTGAATGTCATTTAAATGTAACGCTCTCATGAGAAAGGAGCTGCTAGGAGTATGTTTTTCCTTGTTGCACTTAATAGAACCATATGATCTTGTTTTAATTGAAATTTTTTTAACAAAGTTCTCCCTGGGTGACGAGAGTTCTTAATTTAGCAGCATCCAACATCAATTTAAGAACTTCCAATGACTTCCCATTTATCAGTCCCTCGCCTAGTTCTTTCAGTTAAACAACAAATATTGCTTTATAATTAAGGAAACAGTCCCAAATGTTTCAACAGGTAATGAGAAAATAGGAAATAATTCCATGTCCATTTAAGAGTGGAGTGATTATTCTTCAATATTTTTTTCTTGAAATATTGCTGATTTACAGTGCTCTATTTGTTTCACTGCAAAGTGATTTGGTTATATATTATATATATACACACATATACATATATACATATATATATATATATATATATATATATATATACATGCACACACACACACACATACACATATATACATATTCTTTTTTTACATTCTTTCCCTTATAGGTCATTACAAGATATTGAGTATAGTTCCCTGTGCTATGCAGTAAGTCCTTGTTGGTCATCTATTTTATATACAGTAGTAAGTATCTGTTAATCCCAAACCCTTAGGAACTGTGAAGGTGCTAGAGCAGTAAGAGGCTTACTGCCTGGGAGTTATGAGTATGGACTTGGTCCCTCTCTCATCAGACTTGTCACTTTAGGAACTGACTCTCCAAGATTCTGTTTCACCATCTATAAAATGGAGATAGTAGTAATCGTATTCCTCCTCCAGGGACTATTGTGAATGTCAAATGAGATCTTGAATGAATGTGAAGATTTATCATTGAGCTGAATTTAGCACTGAATTCACTAGAGGCTGGTTTCATTTTTATTATTATATAATTATTGAGTCTATCTCTTTCACTTTATTAGATGAGAAAGTCAAGATTCAGCAACTTTAAATGACAAGCCCAGGGTACTTCAGCTTTTCTTCTTCCTATGCTTCTTCCTATGTTGTATGGAATCCAACCTGATTATCAAATTGAAATAAGAAATTCAATCTGGACTCTGAGGTCTCTAACTTTCCCTACATCTCTCTTTTTCCAGAAAATTAAGAATAAGGTCACTAAATGCTTGAGGGGGACAAATCCAAATCATACCTCCCAAGACACAGTTCGAGCAAATGCCTGCTGGTGTGTGGAGACAGAAGCAATACACTGTGTGTGTCACTCTGCTGTGGACCACTAATCGCTGAAGGCTAAGGGAGCACATCCATGTTTATTTTTATGAATGTTCTGCTCTGCAAACTCTGAGGGACAGGCAGAGACAGCCATGGTCCAGGACTCAGAATGCTTGTCTTTCATTCTGCTGCCCCTTATAAGGTGCATGATGTTAATAAGAAAACCAGTTTTCTGAGCCTCTTCCCAGATCTTCTGTCCTCATCCATGGATGGAGAATGATGATATTTATCTCCTGCTCTTATTATGAAGTTCAAGTTCAGCTCTTTTCAGGATATAAATCTGGATTTCAAGTGTTAAATGCTACACAACTGAGTGGAATTAGTGAGCAAGTTTAAAAACCCAGTGGATGAAAGAAAATTATGAAAGTATGTATGAAAACCCATTTTAGTTAACAAGATGAAAGGAAAACATAGATTTTAGAGCTGAGGAGAAAATATATCAATAGGATTTGGAAATTTCTTTTTTTAGCATGACCTACCTTGCCTAGTGGGATAATTTAGACTAATTTTTCTTTTAAGTTTATGCTGTTTTATTTGCATATATTGTCTTTTAAATAATGTTAAGTTTGGATTTAAATAAAAATAATCTATTTTAAGGAAATGTGTTATATATAAGCACTCACTCATAATTAATCTATAAGCTTATAGTTTATTTTGAAAAAATTATCAAAGTATAGTTTATTTAGATTTATAGTTTTGAAGACAAAGAAAGAGTAAAATTGTACCTCTCTTGTACATGGAGAAGCACAGAAGGGCATGAGTAACACAGATCAGAAAAAAATGAGCATGAAAAAGGACAAATGATGTCCTCAATCTTTTTTAGTGATGTTGGAGTTGGGTTTGCCATTGTTCATCAGCATGAACTCAGTTTCATTTTGAGATCCAAAAATGTGATTAGTTACTGAACATAGGATAGTTAAAACATGAATAAGATGAAATCGTCTTAAGAGAAAGTAAGGCCAATATCAAAGGGCAGAGGGTGAGAAACAGAAACATCATTATCACTTCCAAACAATAATGAGATACGTGGGGAGGTAGCCAGCAGATAACGTGATCACTAAACACAGGGTAATGGCAGAAGTAAAAGCGGATGGATTAAAGGAAAAAGAGGAAAAGGGGTTGCATGACAGGAGGTGAGAGAGACATGCACGATGTATGCAGAGTATGTTCTATAAATGGAAATGTTTGCAGAGCCATTTCAGTTTACAATCGAAAAGACGGTTCTCGTTGGAAAGCAAATAAAAACAAGGCCGTTGCAGGGTGCGGGGGCAGGAACTAAAAGCCATTCCAAGAAAGGTTTTCAAATTCTCTTCCATTCGATACCTTTGTGTAATTTCTGTTAGAATGTGTGAGGAATTATTAGTAGCCAGAAAACGAAAGCTTTATCTTCGATTACTTTCCCATCATCTTCTAAAGACATCTTTTAGTGAAGTAATCTGTTTAGGCATTACCATGTGCGTTTATGTAAGGGTGTCCCTAAAACATTTGTATAAAGGTTACAGTATTAACAAGCATGTGCTAAAACAAGTACATCAAAATATTTTACATAAAACAGGAGTAAAGTATGTAACAGTGTCAGGCCTAATAGAAATCAGTGCCTTGTGATTTCAAGGTGTTAATTGGTATATTCAGAAAATTCACAGCATTTAATTTTAGGATGATTTCCAATTAGATTATTAAAATATTTTGGGCTATAAGAAAATGGTCCCCAAATAGCAAAGATGATTTAATTCAAGCATTGTGATTTCAATATGATCTTTTCAAATAAGTATTTATACCACCAGTTAAGTTTATAGAAGACCTTAATATATGAAACATGATGTTGGTAAAAATCAAACAACAAAAGATAATGGAATTTGCAAGGTAAGTTCTATACTTTGATTTTTGCTTTGTTTTAAACAGAGAAAGGTTTATTGCAGGGCCAGGCAAGGATAATGGGTTATTTGTATTAAAAAAAAAAAATCAAATTCCTATACTTTGTTAAATACCACAAAATATTAGTCTCATTACAGGCCTGAACAAAGGAAACTATTGAAAGCATTAATTTTTAATCAAGAGTGAAAACAGTCAAAAACTGTGAAGTTTATATGATTATAAAAATACAAGAGGGAAACAGCCATTCACTGATTCACTAACTTAAAAACACGTGGACTGCAGCACCTCCCAGGCACTGGTCAGTATTCTAGCCACAGCAGTGGACAAAGCAGACACTGTCACTAGCTTTGTGTTGGTGGAGGACACAAACAACAAACGCACATAAATTGGTGGCTATGGTGACTGTGGGGAGAAATTAAGCAGAATAAAAAATGACGGAAGTGGGAAGACACATTTTAGACGAGTGGTTAGGGAAACCTGAAGGAAGAGAGGGACAAGTCATCTGGTCATCAGGGGAGGATCACACCAACCAGAGGGAGCAGAGAATGCATGGAACATTTGGGTCATGTAGATAACAGAGAAAGTGGAAGGCAGCATGGGGTGGGAGAGAGGGTGGTGGAGAATTCTTGGTGGACCGGATCAAGTAGGGGCTTAGGACTTATTAAGAGGGAGATGCTAAGTTTGAAATGTGCATTGGGCATAGTTGACTCCAGATTTCAGGTAACATGCTTTGGCTAGAGAGGTGATTTTTGGAGTATTTGGCCCTGGAGATGGTGTTTAAAGTGGTAGGACTGGGTGTACCGTTTAGAGGATGTGCGTGATAAAAGAAGGTAAGAGGTCTCAAAGATCTTCATGTGATCTAAAGAAGCTCTCCAACAGTTGCAAGCTGGGAAGTCAAGGAGGATCTAGTAGAGGAGAATGAGAAGGAATGACCAGAATGTCAGAGGAAAAGAGTGTGGTTTAAGGTGTGAATGATGAACTGTGTTGGATACTGAGTTATTGCGTCTGGCAGCATGGAGGTAAACAAAGATATTGACAAGAGAAGATTGCAAAGAGCAGTGGTGACAAGTGAGTTGCTAGAGAGTGGTCATGGAAGGACAGAAGTGCAGAGAGAAGGTAAAGTCAACTCAGTTTCAAAGTTTTGCTGCAAACGAAGGAAGAAAGAGCAGAGCAGATTTTCAAAAGAGGATCTAGGTTTAAATATCAGTTCAAAACATTTTTCAAAGTTTGGATAATATAGATGGTGGGGAATGATCATAGAGGAAACAGCGATATGATTTTCAGTTATTCCAGCTGTTTCATTTGCATTTCTGAAAGTAAATCTGTGTTTTGATGCACATACTTATACTTAAAATTCATGGTGGAAAACTTGCCCAAAGCACAGTGCTCTTGTCTTCCTTGGTCCAGATACCTCATAATCTTTGTATCTAAATATTAAAATAAGCATGTACACATCCCACTTGCTGAAGGTAGCTGAATTGCCTTCAAAATAATAACTCAGAACATTTCTAAATCATGAGAATTGTGTTATACACTGTTAGTTTCCTTCCCAGAAGTCATACCTCTTCTTTCTTTTTAACAGAATCCCCAGTTTTGTGTAGACTGGAGATCTGTTTAGCTGTTAGCAAAGAAAACCTCATTCCTTTTAGCCAGGGCATTTTATGTGTGTGGCTGTGGCAGCCACCTTGTGATCATGAGGAAAAAGGAAATAAGCCAAAAATGGCAGATAAGAAAATTAAGAAGGGCCTTGGTTTTTGATAACATTTTGAGCTCCTGTACCACATCAATGGGGCTTCCCTGGAAGCTCAGCTGGTAAAGAATCCATCTGCAATGTGACCCTGGTTTGATCCCTGGGTCAGGAAGATCCCCTGGAGAAGGGATAGGCTACCTACTCTGGTATTTTGGGGCTTTCCTAGTGGCTCAGATGGTAAAGAATCCACCTGCAATGCAAAAGACCTGGGTTCCATCCCTGGGTTGGGAGGATCCCCTGGAGGAGAGCATGGTAACCCACTCGAGTATTATTGCCTGGAGAATCCCCATAGACAGAAGAGCCTGATGAGCTACATACAGTCCATGAGGTCATGCAGAGAGATACGATTGAGCCACATAAAGTTGCTAAGCACAGCACACACAGCACCATATCAGTAACACTTTACAGCTATATTTATTATAGGTAAGAATTAAATGGTTTTATTAATTAAATCTTGATTACTCAGGTATGGTGTTAAACTTGCAGCTGAAAACATTCCTGATATAATTTTGATTTTAACTGATGACTAGGAATCACAGGTGGAAGCATCTTAGATTTCTCACTGTGTGTGTGTATGTGTGTGTGTGCTCAGTTGTGTCCATCTCTTTGTGACCCCATGAACCAAAATGGGAATAACTCTGTCATCTCTTATTCCCACTTTGGTGCTTTCATTTAAAAAACCATAAATCTATTTTTAATAATAATAGCTAACACTTAATAGCACTTACTTTGATCCAAAGACTATTCTAAACACCTTACTTACAGTATTTTATTTAACCCAATAAGATATGTATTACTATGTTTTGAATTTTTACATATGAGAATCTGAGACACAAGGAGATTAACAACCTCGCCAAGATAACACAAATGATGATCAGCACAGCTGAGATTAGAACTTCAACGTCTGCATCTCAGGGTCCAGACTCCCAGGGCTGAGTTAGGAGAAGTGTTCACCTGCTCCTGTCTTCTTCCCCTTCTTCACTCCTGTGCCTCACTACCCCCTACAGTCAGATGTCCCTTCCTAGTTTATTCCTTCCTTTTATTAACATGTCTTCATCATATCACTCGAATTGTGGGGTCAAGCACAGCCTTTATCTCCCAAGAGGAAGGAGACCCTCATGATATTTTTGGCTGCTCCACAACATGTTATTTGGCTCTCTTTCCATCCAGTTATTTTGTGTGATTATTAGGTCTAATCGCTCTTGTCTTTCTTTGGTGAAAGTCCCGTGTTTCCTGGAACTATACCAATTCGCTTTGCCCACCTGCACTGCTAACATAGATTGTGACAAACACTTAGAACGTAGACACAACACACAAAAATAGAATCTCTACAAACATTCACAGCAAGCAATATCCCATTTCATGTGCAATTACTAAATAGGGTATTTCAGTGGACATCTAAAAATTCTATAAATTATATGTTTATTTATATCAACAGATTTATACATACATAAATTATGTATGCATATGTACAAATTGCATATCTATACATATTACACATACTGGACATATTGTCATTTAAGTTTTACAAAAATCCTAGGACATTGTTGGGCTTCTTTAGGTGGCACTAGTGGTAAAGAACCCATTTGCCAATGCAGGAGACAGAGGGGACACAATTTTGGTTCCCATGTCAGGAAGATTCCCCTGGAGAAGGGCATGGGAACCCACTCCAGTATTCTTACCTGGAGAATCCTGTGTATAGGGGAGCTTGGAGGGCTATAGTCCATAGGGTTGCAAAGAGTTGGACATGACTGAAGTGACTTAGCATGCATGATATATTGTTTGCACTCATTTTATAAGGCTCCCAGAGAGGTTAAGTTCCAGTAAGTGGCTTGTATCCTCAGTACAAACTTGTATAGCTTCTAGTACCTCTTCTTTCTAATGGCTGTCCTTAGCTGTCAAGTATACTTGTTTTTTGTGGAGCAGGGAACCACGTATTCTGCCGTCTGTTGGCACATTCTCGGAGCTCCCCAACCTGGCAGTCGCAGAAAGGCCTCGCCTTTGGGGTCAAGGCCTGTACCGCTCCACCCCTTGGCGGAAAGTTCAGAGCCGCGCGGTTTTCCCAAGCAGCCTAGTGTCTGCTGGAAGTCCAAAGGACAGAACCCTGAACTCTGGCCGGCTGGCCCAGCCCTGCTTCTGGCACTTTGTAGGCCAGCGGGCCCTTGACCACCTGCTGGGATGGGAAAGGGAAGGGTCCACGAATTGCACCCTAGAAACTTAGTAGGGTGCATGGATTTAAAAACCTGGTGGCCGCCCAGGCAGGAAAGAAGGGGGGAGGGCACCTTGCTGCCCTTTCATGGCAGAATCTGTGGCTGTCCTGCTGTGTGGGCCTTTTCATGGGGACCTTGTGCAATAAAAGTTTGGTGTTTTGGAACTGAATAATTAGAACGTGTAAAAATTTTAAATTATGTGGTGGTTTAATTAAAAAAAAAAGTATACTTGTTTTTACAAATTTTTTAAAATATTTAACCCATGTTATAAGGAGGCAGGACTCAATTTTATTTTCAATAAAAAAATTGAAAATTTTTCAATATTGAAAATAATTACATATTGAAAATATTTAAAGATATTTTATTTATGTAAAATAATTTAATATTTTAAAATTAATATATGAAAAAATAAATAAAATGTATAGAACTAACATTCAGATAGTATCAGATTACAAATCCAGTATTCTTTCGCTAGCTTGCTGATCTCTCAAAATTTCTAAGAAGCATCTGGATCAGGGGTGTCAAATCAAACAAATAGGGTACCACTCTCTTTATGTTCCTGGGGCGCACTTTGCTTAATAATCATCATGTTTTTGCCCAATATGCCTTTTTGAGGCCTCAGTATTATTCTCCACTCAGGTCTTTAGACGTCACTACTGACCAATTTTTCTTGTCTAAGTTGAAATATATTTGCCATCCCAAATCTACAGGATAATTGCAGGAAAATTTTTGTCTTGTTTCATATATATATGCCCTGTTTCCATAAGGTTTTCCAACACTGAGGAGGGGGAAAGTTTGGATATTAGCAATGGCTACACCATCATAGAAATTAACAAATTCTGAGCGCAAATAATTCTCTACTATTTATCTATTTGTCAGTCTACCTATGTATCTATTTACCTGCCTTTGCTTCATGAAATGGTTTATCCTTTAAGGGATATTGCCTGCCAATTTTGTCACATTCATGGTAGACCCTAGTGGCAAAAAGCAAAGAGGAACTAAAGAGCCTCTTCATGAAGGTGAAGGGAGACTGAAAAAGCTGACTTAATGCTCAACATTCAAAAAATGAAGATCATGGTATCTAGTCCCATCACTTCATTGCAAATAGATGGGGGAAAAGTATAAACAGTGACAGATTTTCTTTTCTTGGGCTCCAAAATCACTGCAGACAATGACTGCAGCCAAAAAATTAAAAGATGCTTGCTCTTTGCAAGAAAAGTTGTGACAATTCCAGACAGCATATTCAAAAGCAGAGACATCAATCACTTTGGTGACAAAGATCTGTATAGTCAAAGCTGTGGTTTTTCCAGTGGTCATGTATGGATGTGAGAGTTAGACCATAAAGAAAGCTGAGAGCCAAAGGATTAATGCTTTCAAGAATTGTGGTGCTAGAGAAGACTCTTGAGCATCCCTTGGAGAGCAAGGAGATCAAACCAGTCCATCCTAAAGGAAATCAACCCTGAATACTCATTGGAAGGACTGAAGCTGAAGCTCCAGTATTTTGGCCACCTGATAAGGAGAGTTGAGTTGTTGGAAAAGACCCTGATGCTGGGAAAGACTGAGGGCAGGAGCAGAAGGGAGCAACAAAGGATGAGATGGTTGAATGTCATCACTGACTCAATGGGCATGAATTTTAGCAAACTCCGGGAGATAGTGAAGGGCAGGGCAGCCTGATGTGCTTTAGTTCATGGGGTCACAAAGAGTCAGACACAACTTAGCAACTGAAGAACAACAATGCTAGACTGGACCAGCCTCACGATGGCTACAATGCTTGTGGCTCCCTTGAGGAGACCTGCACTTTTCTTGAGGAGGGCAAATCCTAAAACATAGTTGCCTAACTGGTACTGCTTAAGCTCAGCTTTGATCACACTGATGGAACTGGACACTTGTATCAGCGTAAGGAAATAGTAGTAGGCTGGATACGGAGCCTTGAGGCCAGATGAGTCCCAAATATCTCAGGATGTTTCAGTGAAAGATAGCAGAGAAAGCTGAGGATGTTATCAGTAGAGGAAGGTGCTGGAAATACAGTACAGAAGTATACGGATGTCATGAGACAAAGGAGTTTGCAAGAGCATATTTTTCTGGTTGGTATATGAAAAATACACACTGGTCTGGGTGAAAAATAAAAACATCAAAGCATGCAGATAAAGCTGTTCTAGTGTGCTGAGAAATATTTTTTCCTGTTTTTATTCTATGATATGGTCTGTATAGCGGCTTCCCAGGTAGCACTAGTGGTAAAGAACCTGCCTGCCATTGCAGGAAACATAAGAGATGTGGGTTCGATCCCTGGGTCAGGAAGATACCCTGGAGGAGGCCATTGCAACCCACTCCAGTATTCTTCCCTGGAGAATCCCCAAAGACAGAGGAGCCTGGAGGGCTACAGTCCAGGTTCACAGAGTTAGATATGACTGAAGTGACTTAGCATACACGCACATGGTGTGTATAAAATCAGGCTAATTCTTACAATGCCTTCATTTCAATTACTTTCAATAAATTCCATGATATTTTCCAATATATTAAATTCACATTTAAAAAATAACTTTCAGGTTTGTCTATCTTTACTCTTCTAATAGTTAGCTGCTATTGGATTTGTATTCCCTAGAAAGCACATCTTCTGTTTATAGATTCTCAGAACTCTTTGTGCAGTTCCCAGGATGTTCTTCAGGTAACAATACCAAATATTTAAATTGGTCTGTAATGCCAAAGGGTGTGGAATATTCAGGGAAATGTAATTTTAACTGAAGAGATGAAGTGCCTCATATAGGAAGGAAAAATAACCATTGATTAGGGGATGAATGAGTATTTAGTAATGAATTGAGTAAGTGGGATTTGTAATTTTCTGTCTAAGTAAATACACTGATAAGGAGACTCAATTAGGTGGCTGTTAATCAGCATTTTTGTTATTGATATGCTTGAGATACACTGATTTGGCTAAGAATGTAGACTTCTAATACACGCAGTATGGCCCCATGCCTAAATTCTCCTGGGATATGCTTGGCGTGATTCAGCCACATTAGGAACCAATAGGAGCATGTTGGACAGCTCAACATGATTTGATGTTTTTTACACTCAGCTATATCATTATTAATTTGATTCTCTTATTAATATAATTAGAAATTTAAAATTTTGGGTCAAATATATTTTTATTTGATGCTAATCATGACAATGTTCTAGTATTTATTAATTAATTTTTATTTTGTTTTTCTAATACCCTTCTCAAGTTTATTTGGTTGGTTGTTTATTTTGTTTATAATTATGCTTTGGTCCATTACCTATGATTTTCATTATCTTTGGTTAACTTTTTATCTTTACAATGCAACCTATTTTTATTGTAGAAAGTTGGAAAATGAAAAAAAGCATGAACATGAAAATCAGAATCTCTGAACTTCCAAAGACTTTATTTTTAACAGTATTTTATCCATTAACTTGAAAGAAATACAGGATAAATTTAGGTGTTGTGGAGCATTTATTTTCATATTCAATTAAGAGAACTTATAAGAGTAATCAGATATTTTAACTATAAGACACAAATAAAAACTTAGATCAATCCCTCATCTTGAATATTAATCAGTTACTTTTACAACTAAACAAGTGAGAAACAAGAATAATCTCAATTTGTGTAGACAGAAAGACAATAAATATAAAAGCAGAATCAGAAAATTCACATGTGATGGTGAAGATCAGTGTTGCAAGGACTATTTGCTTTCCCTATTCAATTCTATTGTCTTTTTTTCCTTATTAATACAATATCCAGTATTCATATGTGCAACATGAATAATAACTACAGGTGTAGCTGGATGAAATTGTGGGAAGAGGTTTTGTTCAATATAAGTTAGTGAACATGTTTGGGAGCAGCTTTTTTAAATCATCCTTAAAGCTAGTAGACGTTCCTTGCCTGTTCCTTACTTACTTATCCTCCATTTTGGACCATGAGGATAAGATGAAATGATGTACTAAAAAGATCTTGACTCCTTAAGATCTTGACTAGAGCTGTTCTGTTGACCAGCAGAACCCTCTCTGATGTGAGAGAAAAAAATTCTATATTTATTAAGCCACTGTGATTTGGAATTTCCCTGTAATTGTCATCTAGAACTAACCCCATCTAATAAAATCAATTAATCCAAAACATGGTTCTTTGAAAACATAATAATATTTGAAAATGTCTAGGTAGACTTACTTCTCTCCCCCTGCACCCCAAAAAGAGGAAAACCATGGAACGAAAGAAAGAGAAAAGCCAAATATGTAATATGAGGAAATAGAAAACAGGACATAATTTCTCTGGCATTAAAAAGTAAGGTGGAAAAGGAAATGGCAAACCACTCTACTCTTCTTGCCTAGAGAATTCCATGGACAGAGGAGCCTGATGGGCTACAGTCCATGGGGTCGCAGAGAGTCAGACATGACTGAGCGACTAAACCACCACCACCAAAAAAGTAAGAGGGTAGTATGAAAAATGTTACACCAATAAATTTGAAAAAATATATGAAATTCCAAGCATTACATAGTATAAAATTGACTTGAGAAAAGATACAAAATCTGAATAGTCTTATAATCATTAAGAAAAATTAATAAGTATTTTTAAAAATCTTGCCATAGGGAAAATACCTGAACTGGCTTTATCAGTAAGTTCTATAAAATATTTAATATTTAGAATACAAGTGAATTTTTAAAAGGTCATGCTATGTACAACAGTCCTAAGATAGCTGTGTCATACACAGCATGTATGTATTTCTTGTTCACCTTAGGTCATATTCTCTTTGTTGCTGTAACCTTTCTGTAGCTCTTCTCCAGGTGGGCACTGGGATCATATCTTCTAATTCATGTCTTCTAGGACTCAAGTGGAAATAGCTACTCTTTTTCTGGATACATCTTTCTCACCAGAGGGGATGCAGGAGCAAGAAAAGAACCTACGTATCCATGCAATTAGGCTTCCATGATGGCTCAGATAATAAAGAATTTGACTGTAATGAAGGAGACCAGGGTTCAATATTTGGGCAGGAAGATCCCCTGGAGAAAGAAATGGCTACCCACTTCCATATTCATGTCTGGAGAATTCCATGAATAGAGGAGCCTAGAGGGCTATAGTCCATGGGGTCACGAAGAGTTGGACATAACTGAACGACTGACACTTTCTTTTTTATCCGTCCAATTGCACTATGGTGTCTGCCTGAATGTGACATGTATCCCACCCAATCATATACTATCAGCTGAACTACATCACATGACCAAGTCTAGATCAATTGGATTAGAAAGTACACTGCTTCCAGAAATTATAGGATTTGGGAGGAGAAGTTTTGTGAATGAAAAGTGAAAGTGTTAGTCACTCAGTCATGTCAGACTCTTTGAGACCCCATAGAATGTAGCCCGCCAGACTCCTCTGTCCATGGAATTTTTCCAGGCAAGATTAACAGAGTGGGTAGCCATTCCCTTCTCCAGAGGATCTTCCCAACCCAGTGATTGAACCCAAATCTCCCACATTGCAGACAGATTCTTTCCATTTGAGCCACCAGAGAAGCTCTATTTGTGAATTGAGATTTACCATAAATAATAAAATAATAAGCTAGTAATCATAAAATAATAAACACTCTGTGGTAAATCCCAATTTTTACACCAAATCAGAGTATAAGGAATGAAAACCCTCCAACTCATTTATGAAGATATTACAAAATTGGAAATGAAAATAAAGTTAGAACAGTCTGAGAAAGAAAAGCAATTGCCAATATCCTTCAGGAATTCAGATAAAAAAATTCCAAACAAGAAAATAAATCAAATTAGACATGCTTAAAAATAAAATATTTACCAACAAAGCTACTTTATAACTATGAGTGGATGTTTTAAATTGCACTTGCACTGTAAAAGTCAAATAATGTAGTTCAACATATTAATTTATTTAAAAGAAAAATATAATAGATGTAAGGAATCATTGAATAAAATTCAATATTTTAATAAACCATTATCAGCAAGTGTAAAATGCATGGACATTTCTAAATGATATTTTATTTATTTATTTCTGAAACAAGCTCAGTCTTCCCCAAAACTTACAAAAATAATGTCAAGAATTCCTGTATACACTTTCTCAGCTTACTCAGGGGTTAAGATATAACAATAAAGTTTGTTTTTGTTGTTTAGTCACTAAGTCATGTCCAATCCTTTTGCGACCCCATGGATTCCTCTGTCTATGGTTCCTCCAGGTTCCTCTGTCCTTGGGATTTTCCTAGCAAGAATATTGGAGTGGGTTGCCAGTTCCTTCTCCAGGGGATCTTCCCAACCCAGGGATCAAACTCGCATCTCCTGCATTGCAGACAGATTCTTTACCAAGAGCACAGCTATTAAAACCCAGAAATTAATACGGGAAAAAACACTATAAATAGTCTACAGGCCTTCGCCAAATTTCATTAGCTGTCCCACGAATTCACTTTTTCAGAACCAGAATTCAACCCAAAATTAGATGTTGATTTAACAGTCATAGTCATTGCTGCTGCTACTGCTGCTAAGTCGCTTCAGTCGTGTCTGACTCTATGCGGCCCCATAGATGGCAGCCCATCAGGCTCCACTGTCCCTGAAATTCTCCAGGCAAGAACACTGGAGTGGGTTGCCATTTCCTTCTCCAATGCATGAAAGTGAAAAATGAAAGTGAAGTCACTCAGTCGTGTCCGACTCTTAGTGACCCCATGGACTGCAGCCCACCAGGCTCCTCCATCCTTAGTCTCTTTTAATTACAGATAATCTTTCACTTTTGCTGGGGGAGGCTTACGATATTCTTGAAGAGTACTGCTCAGTTATTTTGTACAATATTTCTTAATTTATGTTTGTCTTATGCTCCTTAATGACTAAAGTTGAGTTATGTATTTTTGGCAGGAATAGCAAAGAAGTGATGTGGGATCCTGGAGCATCATTTCAGTAAACGTGATGTTTCTACCTTTCACTGATGGGAATGCTTTCTTTACAAACCTCTTAAGGTAGCGTCTGCTTGGACTTTCCTTAGCGTCTGCTTGGTCTTTCCTTTGCAAATATACTATTTTCCCTGTTTGTAATTAAATAGTTATTTTGTGGGAGGTTTCTTTGTGACCAGGTAAATATCTCATTTCTCACAGTAGTTTTGCACATTAATATCATTTATGATGTTTTACTGCAAGACTTATTACTGTGTTGCTTGCTAAAATGGCAATGTATTTACACAATTCTTTCTTTTTTCAATAATTAAATTTCTCCTGTGAGAAAGAGCTCTCCTCTCTCTCATTTACTCAATTATTCATTTATCATCATGATAAATTTACTCAATTATTCATTTATCATCATGAACTTGTGAATATTTGTCTTGCTCTGTGAGATTAACTCATTACTTTCATTATTTCTTCTATTGATCATATCACCCAAGCTTTGGCCATTGGGAGCCACTTCCAGTTTGATTTTATTTTGAATTATGTCCCTATCACATTTTGACCATTTTCTTGTTTTCTAAATTGAAAAGCGTTTTCAGGCTTAGCTTGTTCTTGCTCTGTCCCAGCTCTAGAATTGACTGTTTCTTTTAGGAGCACTGGTTCTTTCTGTTAGAAAAGGACCGTGCCAATAGAGTTGTGGGTGTTGGATGTCCTCCTTGCCAGTGGGGTGTTATTACTTTTTATTTTTTGGGGGGGGTACAGTTGCTTCACAATGTTGTGTTAATTTCTGCTATGCCACAGTGAATCAGCGATACATATACATCCCCACTTTTCTGAAGTTTAGACTTCCATGAACAAATGGAGCTAAGAAAGATAGATGTTGACATAGATTAATAAATATTCATATATACCACATCTGTTTATAGATGTATATTGCAAGCAATAAATTTATAGTGACACCATCGATTCCAATCCCCATCTCAGAATCCATCTAGCCTCCCTCTTTCCTTACCTATAAACGGCCTTCTCTGACAATGAGTAACATGGCTCTCCTTATCCATGCTCATTTACTTATTACTCAGTTAGTCTCAGAACTGCTAACTCATCCCTCTGTGAAAAACAAATTTACTAGCTGGAGAACAGTATTTGTGGACAGCTCTTCTGGCTTCAGCTTTAGAATATGTTGTCAACATGCTTCCCCCAAGTTACAAGTTACTCGGCTTTTGCTACATCTCTGAGTTCTGCCTGTGTCTCCATCTTGTCTTGTCCTCTGTGTGTCTGCAGAAACCTCTCTCTGCCTCTCTTTCAGAAAGACTCTGTGGTTGCATTTAGGGCTAGCCTAAATAATCCAGGACCATCTCTCCATCTCAGAATTCTCCCATCTGCAAAGACCGTTTTCCCAAATAAGGTTCCATTCGCAGGTCCTGGGGAACAGTCTACGGATGCATCTTTGGGAGTTGTCCCCAGCCTCCACCAGTAACTACTGTCACTATGGCCCAGTCGATCTTTTCTGTGACTTTTGTTGTCAAAGTGGGGCAGGCAGGTGGCATTACTGGTAAAAGAACCCACCTGCCATAAGAAATATTGGTTCAATCCCTGGGTCAGAAAGATTCCCCTGGAGGAGGGCATGGCAACCCACTCCAATATTCTTGCCTAGAGAATCCCATGGACATAGAAACCTGGAAAACTATGATCCATATGGTTGCAAAGAGTCAGACATGACTGAAGCGACTTAATACAAACACACACATATATAAGCATGTGAAGTGAAGTGAAGTGAAAATCACTCAGTCGTGTCCTACTCTTTGCAACCCCATGGACTGTATAGTCCCTGAAATTCTCCAGGCCAGAATACTGGAGTGGATAGCCTTTCCCTTCTCCAGGGGATCGTTCCAACCCAGGGATTGAACCCAGGTCTCCTGCATATCAGGCAGGTTCTTTACCAGTTGAGTCACAAGGGGAGCCCAAGAATGCTGGAGTGGGTAGCCTGTCCCTTCTTCAGGGGATCTTCCCAACCCAGGAATCGAACTGGGGTCTCCTGCATTGCAGGTGGATTCTTTACCAACTGAGCTATATATAAACATACATAGTCTTATTTCCTTTTCTTTTTAAGATGGAA
Organism: Bos javanicus; assembly: GCF_032452875.1. Taxonomy (NCBI): domain Eukaryota; kingdom Metazoa; phylum Chordata; class Mammalia; order Artiodactyla; family Bovidae; genus Bos; species Bos javanicus. The sequence continues at coordinate 10,992,229 of NC_083876.1, forward strand.
GACAGCATAGATTAGATAATCTTTTGTACTTTACTTTTAAAGTTTAACAATATATCTTGGAAATTTATCTGTATCCATTCCTAGAGAGCATCTCATTTTCTACAGCTTCATAGAACTCAACTGCATGGATTGGCTATGGTTTATTCATCCACTCTCACATATATGGACATTCAGATTGTTACCAATAATTTGTAGTTTCAAACAGCATGTATGAATGTTTCTCTTGTTGAAAGTTTATCTTTAGTGTAAATTCCTCAAAGGATAGCTGGGTCAAAAGATAAGTGCATAAATAGTACTACTGGTATTTCCAAATTCCCCTCTGCCTTAGTCTGTTCAGGCTGCTACAATAAATTACCATGGACTGTGTGATTTAAACAACAAGCATTTCTCCCACTTCTGGAGGCTGGAAGCCTGAGATCAGGGTTCCAGCACCATCAGGTTCTGGTGGGAGCACACTTCCAGGTTGCAGTCAGCCACCTTTTCATATCCTCAGGCAGTAGACAAGGGGAGAGAGCTCTCTGGGATCTGTTTCATAAAGGTACTAATCCTATAGTAGCGGCTCTGCCCTCATGACCTGATCACCTTGCAAGCCCCACCTCCTAACGCCATCACATTAGGGGTTAGCATTTCAGGTATGATTTTAGGGAAGATACAGTTCACCCTTAGCACCTCCAGAAAGGGTTTGTGTTCTCAGCAGCCATATATGGCATTTCTGTTTCCTCATAGTCTCACTACAAACTACATCATCACAGTTTATAATATTCATGAGTCTGATAGATAATAAGTGCTTGAATTTTCATTTCTCTAATCATGAGGAAGGTCAAACATATTTTCATATGTTTAAGGACCACTGTAGAATCTTTTTTAAATTGTATTTTTGTGCATAAGGAACTTCCATAACCAGATAAATCATACTTTGAAATAAATCTGAAGACATATCATATTAATAGAGAATTGTTTAAAATATTCCATTTTAGATTAGAAACAAAGAAAGAATAACTGCTGTCATTACTTTTGTTCAGCATTGAATTGAATGTCCTAGCTAGTGAAATAAGAAGGCATGAAAAGAAATGAAAAGTAAAGGGATTGAGAAGAAAGAAACAAATCCACCATCACTCACAGTTAGCATGATTATTTATGTAGAAAAATCAAAGGAATCAGTAATTAACATATTAGAACTACTGAGATGACAATATTCCTGGTTACCCAATTAAAGATAATTGCATTTCTAAACATCAAAAAATGTACTTTTATAAAGTACATAAAAAACTTACAACAAAAAATAGAACGAAGTGCCAAATACCTAGAAAACCTTGAACCAAAATATTCAAGGCATTTACAGAGAAAATGATAAATTTTGTATTTTATTGAAAAATATTAAAGAAGATCTAATAAATGGAGATAGATGTTTATGAATAAAACAACACACTGTTATGAAATGTAATAGGTTGAGCTACAGATCCAGAATACTTTCGTTCAAAATCCCAACAGGTCATTGAAGTAAACAATTTACAAGCTGACTCAAAAATCTACTTAGAAGAATAAAGAATTAAGAGCAAGATTGGAGCATTTGGCCCATGAGTCACAAAAATATCAGCAGAAGAGGAAATTCTGAATGGTTAATAAGCACAGTAGAAGATGCTTAACCACTCTCAATACCATTTCACTTTTATGTAGTTAGCAAAAAAATGGTAAAGGTGGAAAAATATTGTCATAAATGGGAACCAAGTGGACACTGGTGGGAATGTAAAATTTAAAAATACATCCTAAAGCATTTAGTTTCATCCCCCAAAGCTTAAAATTGACATTTATTTTTACTGTAGAAATTGCATTTTTTGAGACATATGTCCTATAGAACGTGTTTGATAATAAACATCCAGAGATAAACACAACAAAGTTTGTAACAGCAACATTTGTGAGAATAAAATGTTGGTAAGAACCCAGATTTCCATCCACCAGGGAATAAATAAACCACAGTATGTCAGACAATAGCAAATCTATAAAGCAGTGAAAATGGATGACCTTCGGCTGCATGTGTCAATGAGGATAAATCTCGAGAACAATGCAGAGCACAGACCAGGCTGCAGAAGAATATATATGTGTTCTACAAAGCTTATAAATAGATAAAGCTAAACAACGTATTATTGAAGAATGTATTGCTAGGGATACACAGTAAAACTGTCTTACAGACACTGTAGGACTGTGGCTGACTCAGATGTTGTGGGAGATCAGGAAAGGTCACACAAGAAGATTTAAAAGTACTGGAATGTTCTATTGCTTAAAAAGACCTATTCTTCATATTTTATGCATATTGCAAAAATACTTCTGTGAATACATAAAAACTTCAAAAAAAGATATCAATTTAAAGCATTGACATAACTCATGATTTTTGAGATGGTTACTTGAGTGCTTTGTTCTGAGAGTTCTTAGAGCCACTCTGTCCCCTGCCCCACCTCACCAGTATGTGTGCCCTTGTTCACCTCTTGCTGAAGAACTTGGTGGAGAATATTGCTCTCCACTCTAAAACCAAAACACACAAATAAAGCAAAGAGTATTAGAGTCCATATCTTGGGACAAAAATGTCCAGATGAGCAGTGATATCATTAGCAGGAAGCAGGAAGCTTTCTGAGGGAAGGGGGATGGGTGGGACAAGGCGTGAATGCTGCTAGTTGCCTATGCTCATCGTCTGAGTATCTAAAGGGCAACAATGAATGCAGTTAACTAACTGAGTTTAGGAAAGAACGTGAGTCTACAATGATGTTCCAAAAGAGAAAAATAATGTAAGTTGCTAGAAGAGATTGTATACATCCATATGAGTTAATTTAATATGAGCTAAGTTTTTCCCAGACAGAAGAAGGGATAAAGCCATCCAAGGTAAAGGAAATGGACTGCTCTTGTGGGTTTAATTAGAACAGTGTTCTCACTGCGTCATTCAAGTTGAAGCATTGGTGAGGAGCACTGTTTCCACTCTGGCTGAGATGTGAGGAATGTCTTACAGTGACAAGGACGGATGAGCTGAGTTAATACTGTGGGATGCTGATCTGAGAAAAGTGGCTGGCTTGCAAGAGTGGTTCCCAGGCGTGGCAGGAGGGATGTATTAACACTACTGGGTACAGAACCTTCAGGACTGAGCCACAGGTGTCTCCAGGTATGTGTTCCTCTCTTAAGAAGCAGGTAGAGATGCAGAGCCAGAATACATAACTAATAAGAGCCTCCTGTATAGCTGAGGGATCAATATTCAGTGCTCTGTGGTGACCTAAATGGGAAGGAAATCCAAAAAAAAGGGGGGATACGTGTATGGCTGATTCACTTTGCTGTACAGCTGAAACTAATACACCATGATAAAGCAAATATACTCCAATACAAATTTATAAAAAAATGAAATGACAAGCTAACATACAAAGCATCAGCATGCTGTTTCATTCACATCCCACCTCCCTCCCCACCCCACCCCTCTAGGTTGTTACAGAGCCCTAGTTTGAGTTCCCTGAATGATACAGCAGATTCCCATTGGCTATCTCTTTTATGTATGGTAATGTAAGTTTCCACATTACTCTCTTCATACATCCCACCCTCTCCCTCCTCCTTCCCCCTGGCGTGTCCATAAGTCTGTTCTCATGTCTGTGTCTCCATTGCTGCCCTGCAAATGATTTCATCAGTCCCATCTTTCTAGATTCCATATATATGTGTTAGTATATATATGAGCATTTTGGGGGGCTACTCCTTTACACTGGACATGGAGTCCTACTTAGGGATAACAAAGATGTTCTCCAGGCTCTCGCCTAGACTAGAGAGACCTGATTGGTGTTCAGTCATTAAATCGGTGCTGTCATCACAGGGCAGGGGGATATACCCAAGGGTGATGGGTATACTAAAGATGCTACCCATAAAAAGGAAAGGCACACAAACGTGGGAGGAAACTGACTGTCATTCCCACTTAGGAGACCTCTATGAGCCTGGAACATGTTGATATCAGGTCTAGTAGGCAACTCAGAAATACATCCAAAATGGAGCTTGGCGTTTCTATTTTCCAACCACCCTCCAAACCAAAGTCCTCTCATTCCTTCTTATCTACTGGAGTAAATGGCACCACCATACACCCATGTCTTTTGGCAGAAAGTCTAGGAAACACCCTTGAAAGCTCCCCTTTGAGAAGAAATTTCGCCTCTTCACCTCAGTCTAATGCAAGTCCTAGCATTCAGTGATAGGTGTATATCTTTGAGCTGTCAGCCGTTCCTCTAGTTCTGGATTCATCCTCCAGTCTCTACCTGGGATATGACGTAATCTTACAGTTTCTGACTGCACTCTTGCCAAGCCATCCTTTCTTACCTTCTAGACCCAAATTTGTTCCCTTGCAGCCATCGTTGTATAAAAGATGCTTATAAAAGCAAATTATCTTTCTTAAAATTTAAATTAGCTGTTTAATTGAAGGATAGTTGTATTATAGAATTTTGTTGGTTTCTGCCAAACATCAACATGAATCAGTCATAGGTATAGATACGTCCCCTCCCTGTTGAATCTCCCTCCCTATCCCACCCTTCTAGGTTGTTACAGAGCCCCGGTTTGAGTTCTCTGAGTCATAGAGCAGATTCCCATTGGCTATCTATTTTATTTATGGTATTGTACGTTTCCATGTTACTCTCTTTATACATCCCACCCTCTCCTTCCTCCCCACCTTCCATGTCCATAAGTCTGTTCTCTATGTCTGTGTCTCCAATGCTGTCCTGCAAATAATTTCATCAGTCCCATATTTCTAGATTCCAAATAATGCATTTGGTTCAGTTCAGTCTCTCAGGTGTGTCCGACTCTTTGCGACCCCATAAATCGTAGCACGCCAGGCCTCCCTGTCCATCACCAACTCCCAGAGTTCACCCAAACTCATGTCCATCGAGTCAGTGATGTGATCCAGCCATCTCATCCTCTGTCATCCCCTTCTCCTCCTGCCCTCAATCTTTCCCATCATCAGGGTCTTTTTAAATGAGTCAACTCTTCGCATGAGGTGGCCAAAGTATTGGAGTTTAAGCTTCAGCACCAGTCCTTCCAATGAATACCCAGGACTGATCTCCTTTAGGATGGACTGGTTGGATCTCCTTGCAGTCCAAGGGACTCCCAAGAGTCTTCTCCAACATCACAGTTCAAAAGCATCAATTCTTTAGCACTCAGCTTTCTTTATGGTCCAACTCTCACATCTATACATGACCACTGGAAAAACCATAGCCTTGACTAGACGGACCTTTGTTGGCAAAATAATGTCTCTGCTTTTTAATATGCTATCTAGGTTGGTCATAACTTTCTTTCCAAGGAGTAAGCATCTTTTAATTTCATGGCTGAAATCACCATCTGCAGTGATTTTGGAGCCCCCCAAAATAAAGTCTGACACTGTTTCCACTGTTTCCCCACCTATTTGCCATGAAGTGATAGGACCAGATGCCATGATCTTAGTTTTCTGAATGCTGAGCTTTAAGCCAACTTTTCACTCTCTTTCACTTTCATCAAGAGGCTTTTTAGTTCCTCTTCACTTTCTGCCATAAAGGTGGTGTCATCTGCATATCTGAGGTTGTTGATATTTCTCCCGACAATCTTGATTCCAGCTTGTGCTTCCTCCAGCCCAGTATACAGTAATTGTTTTTCTCTTTCTGACTTACTTCACTCTGTATAACAAGCTCTAGGTTCATCCACCTCGTTAGAACTGGCTCAGTCTTTGAATGCTATGATTAAACGTTTCCTCACTGCTTTTAAAGTAATGCCGTCAGTGTTCATGCAGGGTCTTGAGGCCCCATAAATTGGTACCCTGGCCCCATCTTCAGTATAATCTCATGCCACTTGCCCTGTTGCATCCCAGACTGTGCTCAACGAGATGCCCTACTGCTTCTCAAACGCATCACCTCTGTCCTGCCTTGGTTTATTTATGCCTGTTGTTCACTTGCCTGGCCCAGATCAGTCTTTTGAGTGGTGGCTGAAATGTTATCTCCTTACCTGGCTCCTTGACCACTAACTACTCATTGTCACATTGCTCTATTTATTATCTTCCTAGCACTAGTTTCAATCTAAAGTAATAGTGTTTACTTGTGTGTGCCCATTTTTGTTTTTCGCTTGTTTGTTTTTGTCTACCTCCCACCACTAGAATGTAAGCTCCACTAAAACTGCATTAAGTCTCTTTTCTCCCTCCTATACCCCAGCACCATACACAAATAAACAGATGTACCATGAATTCTTGAAAACGAATGTGGAAGACATTGAGAGACATGAGGGTATCATTTCTTTGGGAAACCCGACCGATTCAGTAAAGCAATAAAAATGTCTACAGCAGTCATTCTTTATTGAATGTAGTTTTATGCCAAGTATGATCCCAGCCACTTTATATACACAATCTCTTTTAATCTTTACAGCAGCCTCATGAATTAGGTATTATTGCAAATGATTCAGTTGAGGTACAGGGAGATTGAGGTTAACTTTAAAGAATTTGTCCCAAATATAACTGGCAGTTGGAAATAAAGAAATTTAATGTAAACTTACCTTTGTTTTCTCAGCACCCGTGCCATGGGTCTTCTCAGAGTAGCTGCTGAGATGCGAAGGATCCATCAGTGACTTGTCAACTGAGGCCTTCATTCTGTTGAAATTTCTATGATTCAGGTCACTTCTCTGGGTCTTCTATTTGTGTAATTAAGGTGCAATAGAGACATTTATTAAAACATTAGATAAATGCATTCATTTGCCTAATTTAGCATTGTTCCATTTCAGTTGATGCAGACTGTAGTCCCGAAAGAGAGGAACTAGGAAAGTTGAAGTTTGGTTAGACAGATTTCTGGGAGGAGGCAACTGAGAAGCTTAATCAGGTAGAAGAAATCATAAATAACTAAATGTAAAAATTATATACCCATGTACCCAAATACAGACTTGAGGCCCTGGTGGCTCAGATGGTAAATAATCCACCAGCAGTGCAGGAGACCAGGGTTCGATCTCTGAATTGGGAAATCCCCTGGAGAATGACATGGTAACCCACTTGAGTATTCTTGTCTGAAGAATCCCATGTACAGAAGAGCCTGGTGGGCTACAGTCCATGGGGTCACAAATAGTCGGACAGGACTGAGCAACAGCCAGGGGAAGTATCATCTATAGTTTGCTTAGACAAAGTTAGAAAAGCTAAGTATTTGCCCACAATTGACCTGAAATGAGGAGTATGTCTAGAGCAGAGGACACTGAGTTCTAAGTGAAGTGTTTGTTCTAATGTATCAGGTTCTATACATGATGCAGTAACCAGAATGTCTCATCCCAGCCACACTAGGATATCTAAGTTCAAATTTCTGGAAGTATATTATCATACATGAGAAATGGAACTTTTCAGATGTGATTAAAGTTAAGGACCTTGAAATGTGAAGATTATTTTGGATATGCTGGTGAGCCCAAGCTAACCACAGGAAACTTTAAAAGCAGAGGACCTTTCTTAGTTGTAGTCAGATTAAGATGTGAAGAAGGCTCAGGGATATGCAATAATACTAGCTTTGAAGATGGAGGAAGGGGGTCATGGGGCAGAAAATATGGAGAGCCTGCGAAGCCAGAAAAGGCACTGAAACGAATTCACCCCTGGAGCCTCTGAACAGAGACTGTGATTCCAGCTCAGTGATATCTATGGCAGGCTTCAGGCCTATAGAACCAAAAGATAATACATTTGTGTTGTTTTTAAACTACTTAAAATGTGGTAATTTGTTATAGCAGCAATGTAAAACTGATACATATCCAAATTAGAATTTTAAACTGCCATTTAACTCTTACACAGAAGGGTTCAACAGAGAGCACATTTCAGGAGCTGCTTTTCCATCTTAAGAATTCTTTCATGAGTTAAATCATTTTCACCTCATGAACACTGTTGGGCTCTCTGCTGTTTCAGGGACTAAATGCAGTTTGGTTAAATAACATTAACTCCGCTTTCCCAAATGGAACCTAATTATTTTTCTCCCTCTGTCAGATGGTGACAGACAAAGTTTCTTGAGGGAAGTTATAGCTCTGATACTGGTCAATAGGTTTTGCCAATTATTTGTTTTGCCTTGTTCCTGATATGATTAGCTAGTATTGTCATTATTGTGAATTTGGGAACAAAGAAAATTTAGGATTCTTAAGCTATCAAAAGGTGAAACAAGCATTTTAAACACAGTCTGTGTTTTTATGAGCCTGCTTGTGTTTAGTTAACATCTTGTTTATTTTTGAGACTATGTGGAGGTTGCTTCCTCTCATTCATTATAGAAGTTTATGATTCATCTCATTTCCCTCCTTGCTCAGAAAGAAAAGTGAAAGCAGCTACATTGGGAATTAGAACTGTTATCAGTCTCAAACATTTAATTAAACAATGCATTTGGTTACTTCTAATCATGCTGCATTAATCTTAGTTTTGCCCTTACATCAGTCAGGCAAGTCTAGGCTATATTGTAGTAATAAATAAATACTCAAAGGCTAAACACAGCAATGTTTGTTTCTCATCAGTGTCTGCAGCCTTTCTTCTCCAGGTTCCCATGTGTAGATGTGCCCCAGTGTGTGGACGATCCTCCATTCTGGGGTATCCACATGTGCCCAGGCAGGAGAAGGAGGCTGGCTACTTGAGTGCACCAGCTTTTAAGAGTCCTTCGTTTATTTGTCTTTCTCTTTCTGATCTACATTACTCAGTAAGTGAAGTAAGTAAGTGAAGTCACTCAGTGGTGTCCAACTCTTTGTGACTCCATGGACTGTAGCCTACTAGGCTGTGAGAAGCCTCTCAGTCCATGAAATTTTCCAGGCAACATTACTGGAGTGGGTTTCCATTTCCTTCTCCAGGGGATCTTCCCAACCCAGGGATCAAACCTGGGTCTCCCACACTGCAGGCAGATGCTTTACCGTCTGAGCCACCAGGATCTAAATAATATTTTTAAAAGGAAATGTATGTATATGTGTGTATATATATATATATATATATATATATATATATATGTTTAACAGAATTACTTTGCAGTACAGCAGTAATTAATACAATGTTGTACTTCAATTGCACTTCAATTAAAACAGTTCTATCATTTTTGATGACTCAGACGATAAAGAATCTGTTGGGAAGATCCCCTGGAGAAAGAAAAGGCAACCCACTCCAGTATTCTTGCCTGGGAAATCCCGTGGACAGAGGGGCCTTGCTGGCTACAGTCCATGGGGTCACAAAGAGTCAGATATGACTGGGTGACTAACAACAATCAGTTTTGAAAGGTCAAAAAACAAGCCTTGGTTTAAAAGTGACACATCATGTGTTGTTACGCAGCAGTCACATGGCCCCTAACTTCACGGAAACTAGAAATTAGGAGGATTACCTGGCTGCTCAATGAGAAATAAACGTTTCAGCCCCAGAACCCCAAGTGCTACTCTCCAATTTTACAAAGAAGCACATAAGAAATGGAAAAGTTCTTCTGGTAGTTTAAGGACAATAGATGTTTTCAGTTGTACTTTCGTCACTTTCGGGTGTCATACGGCACCACTTTGCTGGCTGTATGAATAACTGAATATCAGTCATTTTTTAAAAGCTGAATCACAAGAAAGTAAAGCAAGAAAGTACTAATACATGCAAAAGTATAATTGAGGTTTCCTTCGTAAACAGCAAGCACACGCTCATGTGGAAGGAGCAATGGATGAAAAGCTGGTTTCTTTTCCTAGCTCTTTTTGAATTCATAAAAAGGGGAAATGAATAAATTAATGAATGAACCCCCAACGTAACCAGGTTAAGTCTTTGCTTGCCTGCCTCCTCATCTGTAAAACAAGGAGCTTGATTACATTTTCTGTATCTAAACTGCTATTAGGTGCAGAATTTTAGTAACCCAAACTTCATAGTCTGTATCAATTTATTTAAGCAATCATTCTCACCCTTGGAATGGAGGTCCCTGCAACCTTTTCAGGATCTTTATTGATATTACAATGATGAATATTTGTCATTATAAGTTTGCCCAAACCCATAGAATGTACAACACCAAAAATGAACCCTGTTGTAAACTATAGACATTGGAAGATAATGATAAGTCAATGTAGGCTCATCGTTGGTTAAAAAAAATGTACCATCTGGTGAGTCATGCTGATAATGGGGGAGGGTCTGCAGGTGTGCAGGTATGGTTAAATGGGAAATCTCTGTACCTCCTTCTCAATTTTGTTGTAAATCTAAAACTTCTCCCCAAAACATAGTACATTGGATTAGGACCCAACCTAATGACCTCATTTTAACTTGATCATTTCTATAAAGATTCAGTCTCCAAATAAGGTCATATTCTGAGTTACTGGGGGTTAGATTCCAGCATTAGCTTTTTAAAGGGGTTTTGGAAGGGACACTATTCAACCTATAAAAGCATGCAAACGTGCAAAGACATGTAACTATCAACTGGCAGGATTCCGTTCTCTGATTTCCTAACTTTTAATCCAACGCATTTTCTGCCAAAGTGCTGTTTCTTAAAATATGGATCACATTTGTCAGAACTAAGAAAATGCAGATATGTGTGTATGTGCTAAAATGCATTCCTAGGTTCCACCTCAGACCTCCTGAATCAAAAGATGAGTATGAGATTCATACAGACAATATATCTTCACATCTAATAATAACTTGTGCTTTATTGCCAAAATGCTTTTTACAGCAATTTTGAAATGTACTCTTAAAGACATACAGAGAGGAGATTAGGTATAAATAGTTGTGTTGAATAATTAATCCAGCTTTCTCTCTAGAAGTATATATTATTTATAAAAACTATTTCAGGTATGTTTTTAATTTTTAGGATTTCCTTCAACAAACATAAATTGATTTGAGATCTTCAGCAGTTAAACATGTAAACTCATGGTGATAGTTGGGGTTCAAAATCTCTTAGAGACTGAAATCTGTCTCTTAGTTCTGTGGGGTGCTATCAATCAATACCTCATACAAGCAAAGCAATTGGCTCAGTAAAATCAGCACATATCTCAAATTGTACACACAGTATTAGAGCATCATTGATCTCAATCAATATTACTTACCAAAATGCAATTGGGTCAGCTAAAATTGTTAACAGAAAATAACTTAAAGCCCTGTATATGCTATTTGGGTTACACTGATTTCTACACCCATCATATTGATTTCTATACCCGTCACATTGATTTCTACACCCGTCATTGGAATCAATTTGGTACCATGTATCTTTTGCAATCAAATCAGTTATTTTTTGACTGAGATTTTCATACAGTATAGCGATCAAGAAGAAAACATGAAAAATGTATTTCTGATGGACACTTATTCTGGGGGTTGATACACAGGGGACTCAAATGTGACCAAAAAGATTAGTAATAATAACAACAGACCTTTGTCCTTTCTGGTGTGTGTTTTGCAAATCTCATTATTTTTTGCAAAAGCCAAATTTCTTTCATCCTTGCTCCTTAACCCTAAATTTGGAACCAACTAACGTGATTGAATGGAGAAGGCAATGGCACCCCACTCCAGTACTCTTGCTTGGAAAATCCCATGGACAGAAGAGCCTGGTAGGCTGCAGTCTATAGGGTCGCTCAAAGTCGGACACGACTGAGCGACTTCACTTTCACTTTTCACTTTCATGCATTGGAGAAGGAAATGACAACCCATTCCAGTGTTCTTGCCTGGAGAATCCCAGGGATGGGGGAGCCTGGTGGGCTGCCTTCTCAGGGGTCGCACAGAATCAGACACGACTGAAGCGACTTAGCAGCAGCAGCAGCAACGTGATTGAAAATGGCTCAAACCATCTCTCTTGTTGGGTTTTTAGAGGAATAATTAATGAATATTCCTCTTGGGAATATTCCAAGTGCTTGGAAAATTTAATGTGCTATTTAAGTACTTAAAAAAAAAAAAAAAGGAAGAATCCTTTGGTACTTAAAGAAAAGACTTAATCGTCACACTAGACTAAAATTCTGTTTTCCTTTAGTGCATTCCATTTTTGCAAAGGCAGGATATGGTTGAGTGTTGATGGAGTATTCCAAAGACTCTGGTTTTAGTGCAGTTTTGACGTGCATGTCTGAAAGGCAACCCTTCAGTAACCAGTAAACCCCATCAGAACTGTTTTTAAACATATCCAATAACAAACATTAATACTATGAAAAACTACATGTCACCTTGATCATTTTAAAAGCATTAGATATGGTGGGTGATTTGCTTGCTTTTATGCTAAGCTATCTTTACACTGTTGGTGTACATAGAATATCAGTATAAGACTCAGGTTTTGTGTGTTTTATTAGTGTATCAGAGCAAGACACTTGGATTGCTGGTCTGCCACTAAATTATACTCAATCTTTCCAACCCTCAGTTTCCTATACATAGCGTGAAGATTTATTTCTTGCTTTCAGAGGTATTGAAAAGTTTAATTGATGTTGCAAAGTTCAGTTTACTTCATCTTATGAAACTTTCCTCTGGGAAGCTATTTAAGATAGATTATTCAAGTTTCACCAATCTGTTATTTACTATACTTTTCAGAGGGAATATATTAAAAATAATTTGTATTTGTTATAAAATATAATTAGGTAGATGTCACTTACACAATCTCTAAAGTCTAGTTAAGGCTGTGTTAGCTTTTTAAGGGCCAAGCATAGAAGCTTATGAGTATAAAGCCAGACACATAAATGTTGCTCAACAGAGGTGTGGATAAATGAACAAAGAAACTTAAAATAACTGAGATTCACCATTAACCCAGACAAAGTAATGCATCTTCCTGATTGCAAGAGATTTTAAATAATAAACCTTTTCTCTAACCAAATCAAAATCCCTCTATCCACAGAAATTATGTCTGAAAGAGAAATGACCAGAATAGCAAAATATATCCGATTTATTACTGTTTTAATAATATACAGTTTTACCTCTCAAACAATGGCCTTAGAATTAACTTTAGAAAGCTGAGAGCACTTAAAGCACAAAAAATAGCTAAAAAAATAAGGAAATGACTATTGCTGGTAATCACATATCTGAATACAAATTATTTGCTTCAACAGATCAATGCCTGTGGCTTGCATAGCCAACAGAGAGAAAAGGCAATGACAACCTCTGAAGAAATGACACCATAAAATTCAAAGCTCAACTTGGCAAGGGTGCTGAAAATGGAAAATAATACCCTTGAAACTTGCTTATTATTGCTTAGCAATTAAATTGATTTAACCTAAGGTGCCATTTATTGACAGACACACTACTATTTTATATATGACTAATGGCAGATAGATAAGGAAACAATGGAAACAGTGAGAGCCTTTATTTTGGGGGTCTCCAAAATCACTGCAGATGGTGACTGCAGCCATGAAATTAAAAGACGCTTGCTCCTTGGAAGAAAAGCTATGACCAACCTAGACAGCATATTAAAAAGCAGACACATTACCAACAAAAGCCCGTCTAGTCAAAGCTATGTTTTTTCCAGTAGTCATGTATGGATGTGAGAGGTAGACTATAAACAAAGCTGAATGCCAAAGAATTGATGCTTTTGAACTGTGGTGTTGGAGAACGCTCTTGAGAGTCCCTTGGACTGCAAGGAGATCCAACCTGTCAATCCTAAAGGAAATCAGTCTTAAATATTCATTGGAAGGACTGATGTTAAAGATGAAACTCCAATATTTTGGTTGCCAGATGTGAAGAACCAACTCATTAGAAAAGACCCTGATGCTGGGAAAGATTGAGGGCAGGAGGAGAAGGGGATGACAGAGGATGAGATGGTTGGATGGCATCACTGAGTCAATGGATATGAGTCTGAGTAAACTCCAGGAGTTGGTGATGGACAGAGAAGCCTGGTGTGCTGCAATCCATAGGGTTGCAAAGAGTTGGACATGACTGAGTGACTGAACTGAGACTAAAAGAAAAAAAAAAAAAAAAAGGTTAATTCTATTTGTAGGATGTTAGATGTTACTGGCTGTACCAATTTCAAAAATGAAAAGAATGCATTACAGAATGATTGTAATGTAGTATGTAAAGTGTCAGTTGGGGATAGCAAATAATCAAAAAAATCTAATCTGTTAAGAAGTTGGTCTGTTAATAGAGCTTCTGTAACAAAGTGGAGAAGGCTGGGTGGCATAAATAGAAATTTGTTTTCTCTCAGTTCTGGAGGCTGCAAGTCCAAGATTGAAGGGTCAGCAGGTTGACTTCTGAGGTTTCCCTTTGTCTTGTAGGAGGTGATCTGCTCCCTGTGTGTTCTTCTGTATTTGTCTGTGTCTTAATTTCCTTTTGTTACAGGGACACCTAGATTGGATTAGGGCCACTGAATGACCTCATTTTGACTTAATTACTTCTTTAAAGACTGTATCTCTAAGTACCAGCACATTGAAAGGTACGGGGTTAGGAACTAAACACTTGAATTTAGAGGGGGTCACAATTCAGCAAATAAAAAGTCTAAGTTGGTGTCAATGCCCCCTGAGCCTGCCTCAGGGAATGAGGTATGATTCTAATCTAGGTCTTTTTACTCCAAAGCCTATGTTCATTTCCTTATAGTATCAACATGATCACTAGCTATGGAATATTTATGACTCCTATGATGATTCGGTCACAGAACAAGCTGAATTCATCCAGCTTAAAAATTGTAATATATTAATACATAGTGAATACTGCATACAAACCACATATGAATATTTGTAAGTGAATACTTAGAAGTGGGAGTTAGTCCGATATGGTACAATGGAGTCCAATCAGATGCACTTACATTTAGACATTTATTCTTCAGGTCTAGACCTGTGCTACCTTCCTCCCAAGATTGTAGTGAACATTAAATGAGATTATACCTACTAAAACTTGGCTTGAAGCAAAATATTATCAGCATTGCACTTATTTAAAGAGAACAGCACTGTGGCAATTCTGTCGGAAGTAAGAGAAACACAATTGCCTTTTTAAAGTTAAGCCTCACGATCATCACATGATGGATAAAATCTTCTTGTAGTGGCAGGAATGGGGACAGTATGACTGTTAACACAACTTATGGAAGGATGCTTCACATGTGGGATGAGAGAGCCCATGGCCTAGGAGAGGAGTCAGGGAGACAGATGTCAGGGGCACCCACCTGGGCACTTTCAGGAAACAGGAAATTAAAGCCAGTAGTTTTTGTTTGTTTGTTTTTTAAGATCCTATAGCCAAACTCCCAACTAGGGGATGAATTCTTAGGCCTGTTTCAGCTTTTACTGGAGTATGGTTGCTTTACAATGTTGTATTAGTTTCTCTTGTTCAGCAAAGTGAACCAGCTATACCTGTACTTATAGCCTCTTTTCTTTGTCTTTCAGTTCAGTTCAGTCTCTCAGTCGTGTCCGACTCTTTGCAACCCCATGAACCACAGCACGCCAGGCCTCCCTGTCCATCACCAACTCCTGGAGTCCACCCAAACCCATGTGTATTGAGTCAGTGATGCCATCCAACCATCTCATCCTCTGTCATTCCCTTCTCTTTCTGCCTTCAATCTTTCCCAGCATCAGGGTCTTTTCAAATGAGTCAGCTCTTCGCATCAGGTGGGCAAAGTATTGGAGTTTCAGCTTCAGCATCAGTCCTTCCAATGAATATTCAGGACTGATTTCCTTTAGGATGGACTGGTTGGATCTCCTTGCAGTCCAAGGGACTGTCAAGAGTCTTCTCCAACACCACAGTTCAAAAGCATCAATTCTTCAGCGCTCAGCTTTCTTTATAGTCCAACTCTTGCATCCATACATGACCATTGGAAAAACCGTAGCTTTGACTAGCTGGACCTTTGTTGACAAAGTAATGTCTCTGCTTTTCAATATGCTGTCTAGGTTCTTAGCCTTAAACCATAAGATATTCATTCATTATACATTTTCTGCCTGAAAACCAGTTTAACCTGAACAAAAGTGGTGTCACTATGCTTGCAGAGGTCATGAGGTCTATCATCCTAACTTGGGTCTTCAGTAACTACATTATTATTTCTGTATTTAAGTAAATAGACTTTGATGACTTTAATGTCATTGAGCTATGAATCCCACATTCAAAGTAAATCTGGTTTCTGTCTCTGAAAGTCTATGGACTCAATTCTACCACATTATAAATTTAACTTATGAGATTTAATGTTTAGGTTTATCAGATTTAGTGAATATATAGAAAGCCCAATTAAATTTGAATTTCAGCTAATCCATAATTAACATTTTTTTGGAATAAGTCTGATGCATGCAATATAAAATGTATTCATTGTTCACCTGAAATCCAAATTTAGCTGTTCATTGAGCATTTTAGCCAGCAAATCTACAAAGACCTCTTTTAACACAGCTCCTAATTTTAATGCTTAAGTCTTATCACAGATTCTGGCACATAAAACCAAAATGGTAACACATTTGACCTTTTTATAAAAGATATTATGTAGGTTGAAAAGTAATCACATTAGTTAATATGGTTGCTAAAGAGAAAATCCACACATTTCTTTTTCCTTTTACTCTTAAAAATGAAAGCCTCAAAAGTTAGCTACTAATTCTCTGATCAAGAAAGGTCATATTTCTTCCTTTTTGTTTAGGAGGTGTCCAAATAAGAGGATATTTATGAAATGGCCCCCAATTTTTGCTTCCCCTCAAGCCTGAATGATTACAAAATGGCCTAAACTCATGTATTGAGTTGGACACCACAGAAGCAACTTAGCAGCAGCAGCATGTATTGAGATTTCTTCCATCTGCCTGGTATAGACTTATGGCTGACGTTAACCTGGGAGTGAACCAATGTGTAAAAGTGTTGACTTTCAGTCCAGCCACACATCTGATCACCTTCATTCTTCCCTTTTTTCTTTTTTTCTAATTGAAATATAGTTAGTTGAATTACAATGCTTTGTTAGTTTCAGGTGTACACCAAAGTGGTCCAGGTTTTTTTTTTTTCAGATTCTTTTCCTTTATAAGTTATTATAAAATATTGAGTACAGTTCCCTGTGCTATACAGTAGGTCCTTGATGGTTATCTACTTTATATATAGTAGTGTGCATATGTTAATCCCCAGCTCCTAATTTATCCCTCCCGATCCTTCCTCCTTTGGTAATTTTAAGTTTGTTTTCTGTGTCTGTGTGTCTGTCTCTACTCACTTCCTCTCAGCTCAATGGGAGCAGATCCAGGTGATAATTGACAGGAACATCTCTAAAACTTTGTAGACAAGAAGCAGTTGACATTCAGGGTGGCTGAATGTCCAAGAAGAAAGTGAAGCTTAGCGCGAGGAAACAACTATTCTTAGGGCTCCACAAAATCCTCGGAGATTGCTAAAAGAAAATCCTATTGAGTAATTAAAAAAATATCCTTTTCTTACCACATTTGTCTGCAAGACCAAAAATGTCAAAAAATTGAAAGCTGTTAACTACTGTTTTGAAACACTTGGTGGGTTGCTTGATTTGATGATTTGCGTCAACTAATCAATATATTCTTCCTTTTCTTTGTCTTCCTCATTCCTGTGCTGTTCTTGAAAGAGAACCCAGGTCACTCCCTGCTGGAAAGAACTCCTTTAACACAGGCCACATGGAGTAGAAATCCGACCTCTCATGGAGAAACACTGTATGTGGTCCCTGACTTGTGTTTATACAACCACATGAAAATGACCAGTGAACCTACATGATTAAGTTCTCATTGGGGAATTACTTCTGTACTTCTTCCATGAGTCTAATTTTGATATTATTTTTTTAATCACAAGAAGATAATAGCATTATCAAAAATTAATGAGCAAAACACCTAAGTGTCCATCAATAGAGGAATGGATAAAGAAGGTGTGGTACGTATACAGTGGAATATTGCTCAGCCATAAAAAGGAATGAAAGTGAATCATTTGTAGACATGTGGATGGATCTAGAGAGTGTTATATAGAGTGAAGTAAGTCAAAAAGAGAAAAACAAATATTGTATATTAGCACATATATGTGGAATCTAGAAAAATGGTATAAATGATCTATTTGCAAAGCAGAAATAGAGACATAGTTGTAGAGAACAAATGTAACAAATGTATGGATACCAAGTGGGAAGGAGGAAGTAGGAGGAACTGGGAAATTAGGATTGACATATTTATATTATTGATACTATGTATAAAATAGATAACTAAGGAGAACCTACCCTATAGTACAGGGAAACCTACACAGAACACAGTCTGTGTAGGTTTTCTGAATGGGAAGGAAGTCCAAAAGGGAGCGGACATATGTATACACATAGGTGATTCATTTTGCTGTACAGCAAAAACTAAAACAACCCTGTAAAGCAATTATACTCCAATAAAAATGAATTTGAAAACCAAATGAGCAGAACACATTAAAAGACATAGAAATAAGTTCTATTGCATTACTCTGCATTCTACATCCATAGATTTTAATAGAACAATAAAAATTTGAAATGAATATAATTGTAAGGCAAACTTTTATGTGTGGGACTTATACGGAAAAATTTTGGACTTTCTTTTTTAGCCTGTTTTAAAGAAGCATTTAAAATAAGCTCTCCTCCTGTTACTTAATTTCAACAAATAAGATAAAATGGAGGTTTAAATTACACGTCTTGTGGAGTGATTTGGTTAGCAAAACCGAAGTGTGTGCATTCTGTAGGAAATAATTACCCTAACAACAACAAGCATTCAATTGGCTTCTTTTCTAAAGACTCACAGGATGCCTTATAATTAAAACACAGCAAGCTGACCTACATTTTTAAGGGTGTGCAGGAAGAGGAATGAACAGATATTTCTTTAGTTTTAAGCGTCCAGACAGAAGAGTACTATGAATAGAATCTGGAAAGAAATTCTGGGGCTTCAAAAGCCTGGAGCTTAGGAGTGGGATAAAACAAATAGCCCGCTGACTCTGACCTTAATGATCGACCAGGGACATATGGTCGTCACAAAAGATCTAACAAATTTCCTGGGCCTCAGCCATTAAACAGCTCATCAGTGAGTGACACACCGTTTGAGTCAGCAGTGGGTTTCAGTTCTGAAATGTGCAGCCTGAGGGCCCAGTCGCCTGAGCCTGCAATCAACAGAGCTGACCAAGGGCTACTTCCTCGTATGCACCAGGACCTAGTAGCTTACCTTATCACCAGTGACCAAGACTGAGCTGCACTCTGAAGTAGGGTGGTGGAGGAGAGGTCTCCAAGACCACAGTGGGAATACCAGTGGAGAAGAATTCTTGGGGTCAGCAGTAGTGACACCCAGGTGATGCTGCTGGCACCAGTAGCTCCAAAAACGTCATCTAACTTTTCAGGCCAGTGCAGCATTAGCCAAGTTCCTCAGCCATCTACTCTGGACTTAAAGGGGCATGTATGGGATTTCTTTGGAAGGAATGATGCTGAAGCTGAAACTCCAGTACTTTGACCACCTCATGCGAAGAGTTGACTCGTTGGAAAAGACTCTGATGCTGGGAGGGATTGGGGGCAGGAGGAGAAGGGGACGACAGAGGATGAGATGGCTGGATGGCATCACTGACTCAATGGACGTGAGTCTGAGTGAACTCCGGGAGTTGGTGATGGACAGGGAGGCCTGGCGTGCTGCGATTCATGGGGTCGCAAAGAGTCGGACACGACTGAGCGACTGATTTGATCTGATCATGTATGGTTGACCTTTTTTACAGTTAGAGTCTGCTGACAAGACAGACCTGAATACATCCCAGAAATTTGGGCTCAACTCTCTGGTGTCCTTCTCCGAAGCTTGAAGATCCCCAAAGCTGTCTTCATCTTCAGATACACGCAAACAACCAACCAGTACTATTTCAGTATGGAAAGTACATTCAATGAAAGCAAGTGTCACATCTAAATTTGTCTTTTAATAACAAGTATTAAAATTATTCCAACATCAGAGTAGATCAGTGGTTCTCAACCAAGGGCAATTTTGCCCTTGTCTCCACCCCAGGGGATATTTGGCAATGCCTGGAGACATTTTTGATCGTCATAACTGGAGGATGCTACTGGCATCTAGTGGGTAGACCCAAAAGTGTTGCTAAACATCTCACAATATACAAGACCCTCCACCCAACGAAGAAATATCCGGCCCCAAATGTCAGTCATGCCACGGGTGAAAGACCTTGAGTTAGATTATGCTGCATTTAAATTATCTCAGTCTATTTGGGGAATGTACAGAAAATTTGAGAAAGTTTAAGATAGCTAAATTGCACCCTAAATTTAGATTTAGTCATATGTCTTGCACGATTTGAGGGAAGCATTCAATCAAGGTGACATGAACAGGTCGGGGAAGGTTTGGGGAGGAAGGATGTTTTCAGGTGGACTTAACGGTTATGTAAGCAGAGAGATGCCATTGGTGGAAGGGGAAAGGGCACATCACAACTGGAGAGAAGTGTGTAAGAGTTGCAGCATGACCATCTCATGTCTCCAGCTCCAGGTGAATCTACACAGGACTGAGTAGCCTCATGGACGTGCATGGGGTTGAGTGCCTCCTTCTCCTTTTCTCCCACCACCCCCACATCTAGGTAGTGGCCCTAAAGATGAGACTTGGAGGAGAGGTGGATACCACGTCAGGACTGTGAGATGATTTGCCGGTTGCATAGCAGTTGCCTACATCAGATCAGATCAGATCAGTCGCTCAGTCATGTCCGACTCTTTGCGACCCCATGAATCGCAGCACGCCAAGCTTCCCTGTCCATCACCAACTCCCAGAGTTCACTCAGACTCACGTCCATCGAGTCAGTGATGCCATCCAGCCATCTCATCCTCTGTCGTCCCCTTCTCCTCCTGCCCCCAGTCCCTTCTAGCATCAGAGTCTTTTCCAATGAGTCAACTCTTCGCATGAGGTGGCCAAAGTACTGGAGTTTCAGCTTTAGCATCATTCCTTCCAAAGAAATCCCAGGGCTGATCTCCTTCAGAATGGACTGGTTGGATCTCCTTGCAGTCCAAGGGACTCTCAAGAGTCTTCTCCAACACCACAGTTCCAAAGCATCAATTCTTCGGTGCTCAGCCTTCTTCACAGTCCAACTCTCACATTCATACATGACCACAGGAAAAACCATAGCCTTGACTAGACAGACCTTTGTTGGCAAAGTAATGTCTCTGCTTTTGATTATGCTATCTAGGTTGGTCATAACTTTCCTTCCAAGGAGTAAGCATCTTTTAATTTCATGGCTGCAGTCACCATCTGTAGTGATTTTGGAAGTTGCTGTGCCAGTGGTCATGCAGGCTGAAGCTTACTGACTAACATGCAATTCAAACTTCTCACACTTTTATACTCCCTGCAGTCAAGGATAAGGGGCTCTGCCTCACTCAGGTAGGCTTTATTGACAACATCTGTCACATATTTCTTTGTCCTGTACAGCAAAAGTCACGTGACTCTAAACCACGCTAGCATTTCAATCGGCCTGAATATAGACAACCTCCTCCCTTTTTCAGTACCTGGCACAGTAAGGTAGGGATGAGTTCAGGAAAGGTAACTCAGGAAAGTCAAAGACAGTAGTGGATGAGGTTACACTTTTTCAGAAGAAACTCACTCTACTAGGTGGTTGTGAGGTGATCATTTCTAAGTTGCCATTTGACAGAACGGTATGTATTTTCAAATAGAGAGGTCTCACTTTAACTAATATGATGAAATTGTTACCTACAACAGTACTGGGCTCCATGACTAGCCTCAGGTATCTGATAAGTAGCTGTGGTGGTTGTTCAGTCACTATGTCATGTCCGACTCTTTGTGACCCCGTGGACTGCAGCATGCCAGGCTACCCTGTCCTTCTTGTTTCCCAGAGTTTGCTCAAATTCATGTCCATTGAGTCAGTGATGCTATTTAACTACCTCACTCTCCTTCACCCCCTTCTCCTTTGCCTTCAATAAGTAGTACTAGTATTAACTGATAGTGACCAGGTCATGTGTGATAATCAGAGGGGTTGGTTGGTAATTTGGTTGATAATTTGTTACCAGGAACCAAGTCATCTGTATCATCTGTATGGAGTCTAAGAAAAAGATAGCCAAGGAACAAGTATTTGGTCATTCTCACCACTTTTGAAGAGCAGAATGTTCTGATACCAGAAATCTATTTACGCATTCTTGAGTTAAATAGAAATATCCCTCCTACATAAGATGAGTTATTTCTCAGGCGCTTTGGGCTATGGTTCTCACTTTGATCTGATGTTGTTTTATTGAGTTATCCTCTGATCTTGAATTTGTTCCCTTCACCAGCCTGGCCAATTAGGGGGAAATGCCCTGAATGATGAGTGAGTTTCAGTTCTCAAGTTAAGGACCTCTATCAAAATGTTCCACTTGTAAAACACTTGGAGTTTCACATAAGCTTGTTGTATCTAGATCCAAGCCTGTGAGGTCAAGAAAAGAGTGATTTTTATTGATGAGCATATCCACAGAAAACAAAAATTAGAAAGGTCCATTGGTTTGTCAAAGCTCAATCAGTTGATATATACCAGCCAACTCTTTCCACAATACTCACATCTAAGGAGAGTTAATAGTACAGATATCAGAAGATGAGAGGATGATCAATATAGACAATATAGTGTGAATATTTCCCCCAACAACTGTCTCCACCTATGTTGCTCCCAGTTCTGCTGCCTCCCTCTCTCAGTGGTTTTGGGACTTCAGTTTCCGTTCAGTAGCCTGTTGAATGACCCACGCTCCTCCCTCACACCTGGAGGCATTGGGATGACACAAGAGATGAGGGAGGTACTGTGGCATCTCCAGAGGCAAGCGCAGAGAAGGAGAGGTTTCTTCACATGCACAGAGGCGAATGCTAGACTGCCCCCAGGAGGCAGATATTTTGAATTCCAAACTTACCATGTCCTTCTTAATTTTTAGACTATTGGACAAATTCCTGCATCGGCTACCTCAATGTTGTTTGCAATTCTTGAATAAGAGTGCAAAAATGACTTGGTTAAAAAAAAAAAAAAAAGGCAAGTCCTTTAGAGATACTGAGCTAACAAGTAATTATAATAAATTAGATTTCCCTAATCATTTTTAGATGTTATCAATTATTTCCTAGTCTTACTACATTTAATCAAGCAGGTGTGTTAATAACATTTTCTCCCTTTTTTACTTGCTTTGTAATAGTTT
Source organism: Bos javanicus (assembly GCF_032452875.1). NCBI lineage: Eukaryota > Metazoa > Chordata > Mammalia > Artiodactyla > Bovidae > Bos > Bos javanicus. The sequence continues at coordinate 11,015,157 of NC_083876.1, forward strand.
GCCAATCTAATTCCTTTGAAAGTGGGGCATATATGAGACTCTTCTTGGGGTATAGCTTTTTTCCTATTTTTAATATCTCATATTCACTTATTGCTAAAAGACTATATTAATAAATTCTAAAAAAATGAAAATATTTAAAGGCATATGAGAAGAATTGTGAACAAATTCAATCATACTTGACCATACCTAATGATCAAAGCAATTCAATAAAATATCAAAAGGGAATTTAACATTAACTTTTATATTTATTTTTTAAAATGTAGACTAGAAGTTTCAGTAGCTGAATTATTAAGGTGCCAGAGAGTCTGTGGTGCAAAGATAAAAGCATCAGAAAAGGGAATCCCATTCAGTAACAGATGAATTATTCTTTCTTGCTTTAAACTGTCAGTTATAAGCAAACACTGGCCTTAAATGATACATAAGACCAGAGGAACTTACTATATATATATACAGAATATTCTATCTCAAAGCAGCATAATGTACATTCTTTTTAAGTGCATATAGAATATTCTCCAGGATAGGTTACATGTAAGGCTATAAAATAAGTCTCAATAAATTTAAGAAGACTGCGATCATATCAAGCATCTCTTCTGACCATAATGGTATGAGACTAAAAGCCAAGTATAAGAGCAAAATTGAAAACAAAAACAAAAAAAACAGAAGCACATGGAATATAAACAATATGCTACGAGACAACCAATCACTCACTGAAAACAATCAAAGAGGAGATTAAAAAATACCAAGAGACAAATGAAAATGGAACCACATAAATCAAAATCTATGGGATAGAGCAGAAGCAGTTGTAAGAGAGATAAGTTGGAAAACAAGAGAAATACAAATGAACAATCTAATCTTACATCTAGAGAAATAGGAAAAGAAGAACAAATAAGACCCACATCTAGAGAAACTAGAAAAAGAAGAACAAATAAGACCCAGCATTAGCAGAAGGAAATAAATTATAAATATCAGAGCAGAGACTAAAAAAAAAAAAAAGAATGAATGAAAAAAGAAGACATCAAAGGAAATTAGAACTGGTTCTTCAAGATAAGCAAAATTGTTTAACCAGTTTCATCAAAAAAGAGAGAAGGCACAAATCAGTAAAATCAGCCATGAAAGAGAAGTTACAACTGACACCACAGAAATAGAAAGGAATGAAGTGATTACTATGAACAATGATTTTTCAATAAAATGGAAAATGTAGAAGACATGGATAAATTCCTAGAAATGCACAATCTCCCAAGACTGAATCAGAAATAAATAGAAAGTATGAGAAGCACAATTATTAGTAATGAAATTGAATCAGCAATAAAGAGAAAAATCCCCAGCAAACAAATGTCCAGGGCCAGATAGCTTTGTAGGTGAACCTTACCAAACACTAACGCTTTAAAGAAGAGTTAACACTATCTTTCTAAAATGGTTCTAAAAATATTTCAGAGGAAGATACACTACCAAACTCATTCAAAGAGGCCAGCTTCACTTTGACAGCAAAACCAAAGATACTACAAAAAGGTAATTACAGACCAATATCACAGATGACCATAGATAAGACAAAAAACTCAACAGGACATTAACAAATCGAATTCAACAATGTATTAATAGGGTGATTCAGTATCTGCTAATCAATCCATGTGATACATCTTATTAACAAATAATTAAAACTATAGGAACATGTCAATACGATGTGGAAAAATCTTTTGAAAAAATTCAACGTTCATCCTGGATAGACCTAGAGAGTACTATGCTAAGTGTAATAAGTCAAGCAGAGAAACACAAATACTGGATGATTTAATGTACATGTGCAATCTAAAGAAGTAACACACATAAAACAGAATCAGACTTGTAGATACAGAGAACAGGTAGTTGCCAGGGAGGAGGTGATGAGCAAAATAAGGGAGAGGTTGAGAAGCACAAATTTTCAGTTATGAAATAAATAAGTCATGGATGTGACATGCCGGGAATACAGTCAATAATTGTGTGGTGGCAGGTGATGCTAGACTCACATGGTGACTATTTTGTAATGTATGAAAATATCAATTCACTATGTCGAACACTTAAAATGAATATAATATTGTAAGTCAACTGAACTTCAACAGAAATAAATAACCTGCTAGTTATCAACTTCCAAATTTACTGAATATCTAAAGGAAGAGCATATTTGTTTACATTGAAGTATCTGTAGATGCAAAGATCTGTCACCTGATTTCAGCTTGAATTGATTGATTCCTTTGAGTTTAGTCATTTTTCTTGTTAAGAGGAGCAACCATGTGAAATACCAAAACTCTCATTACATTTTTTCATCATGTGCCACGTGCCTCTGGACCTGTCCAGGTTCCATTATTATGTTTTGTGTGTTCTGACAATTTCAATTCATTTTTATTCCTTATGAATCTCAGTACAAGAAGATCTGGGAATAAAAAGGTTTGTATCAATAATACATGAACTCACAAACCTGCTGCTCCCTATCACTTTTATATCCCTAATGGTAGAAAGAAAAATGTTTTAAAATCCTGTGCTGTAAGGCCCCTGGAGAACTTCTCCCTGTATAAAGACAAAAACTCAAAATATTCAGACAGAACGTTAGAACTTTAAAACACCCCTGATTGGTGTTTAGCATCTAAATTTAGCTGCTTTGCATGGACAGGTTTTTAATTTGGGAAGTGTGAGAACAAATGGAATCTTAAGCAAATTTTTTATTTGGGAATATTCTTTTAACTCTGAGACTGAAGTATTACAAGAAATTTCCTCAGTTTTGCAAATTTTTTCTAATAAGGAAGAATTGGGGAGCAATAGGTTTCTATTTATTTTTTCATAAATACATGTGTGCTTTTAATATCACAAGTTCTCACTTGCTGGTTGGAAAGATTCTTCTATGAGTCTGTTTCCCGAGACCCTTTTGCTTCTGTTAAAAAGACCCTTTTTCTTCTCTTCTGGTGACATCAGAGACACACAAGCAAAACCATATTTTCACAGTATAAAAATTTTATGGAGATGGATGTGAACATATTCAGTAACTTATATGTTTTGAAAATTACTTGTTTGGAAGTTTTAGATGTAATAGGGGATACTTTGTTAATGTCTTCAGTGAAGGGAAAACCTATGGAGACATTGTTCTTATTGGCTTTGATAGAACTTCAAAATCTTAGAAATGGTAGAAGTTCCTGGTAATCTGTTTTTCAATTCTAAGAAATTTCTTTCTCAGTCACAGTTGGGAGCATTCAAATGAGTTCAACAGAATTGAGTTGAAACCTCGTAATAAAGATAGTGGAGGACACGGAAGTTAAGGAAGATGGTATTTATCTGCTCCCTGAGCACATCTCACAGGATGCCGACATCAGAGGACTTACATTTATCATAACTGCGATGCTTCCTCTCCACCAGACTGCAAGTTTTTGGAATTCTAAGGCAGGTCCTCGCAATCCCTTTAGCAGCCGTAGCACAGTGCCAGGAACATAGTGACCCTAGAGAATGTTTATGGAGAAAATGACCACTTTTATTTTGTGATAGGAAAGAAATGGCATCTACTGTTAATACATTTCTGTGCAGTTCCTTCTATTGACCCAGTCTTTTTTTTTTTTTTTTACAAATATAAGTATTTCATTTTTTTAAATTTTATTTTATTTTTAAACTTTACATAATTGTATTAGTTTTGCCAAATATCAAAATGAATCCACCACAGGTATACATGTGTTCCCCATCCTGAACCCTCCTCCCTCCTCCCTCCCCATACCATCCCTCTGGGTCGTCCCAGTGCACTAGCCCCAAGCATCCAGTATCGTGCATCGAACCTGGACTGGCAACTTGTTTCTTACATGATATTTTACATGTTTCAATGCCATTCTCCCAAATCTTCCCACCCTCTCCCTCTCCCACAGAGTCCATAAGCCTGTTCTATACATCAGTGTCTCTTTTGCTGTCTCGTACACAGGGTTATTGTTACCATCTTTCTAAATTCCATATATATGCGTTAGTATACTGTATTGGTGTTTTTCTTTCTGGCTTACTTCACTCTGTATAATAGGCTCCAGTTTCATCCACCTCATTAGAACTGATTCAAATGTATTCTTTTTAATGGCTGAGTAATACTCCATTGTGTATATGTACCACTGCTTTCTTATCCATTCATCTGCTGATGGACATCTAGGTTGCTTCCATGTCCTGGCTATTATAAACAGTGCTGTGATGAACATTGGGGTACACGTGTCTCTTTCCCTTCTGGTTTCCTCAGTGTGTATGCCCAGCAGTGGGATTGCTGGATCATAAGGCAGTTCTATTTCCAGTTTTTTAAGGAATCTCCACACTGTTCTCCATAGTGGCTGTACTAGTTTGCATTCCCACCAACAGTGTAAGAGGGTTCCCTTTTCTCCACACCCTCTCCAGCATTTATTATTTGTAGACTTTTGGATTGCAGCCATTCTGACTGGTGTAAAATGGTACCTCATAGTGGTTTTGATTTGCATTTCTCTGATAATGAGTGATGTTGAGCATCTTTTTATGTATTTGTTAGCCATCTGTATGTCTTCTTTGGAGAAATGTCTATTAGTTCTTTGGCCCATTTTTTGATTGGGTCATTTATTTTTCTGGAGTTGAGCTGTAAGAGTTGCTTGTATATTTTTGAGATTAGTTGTCAGTTGCTTCATTTGCTATTATTTTCTCCCATTCTGAAGGCTGCCTTTTCACCTTTCTTAGAGTTTCCTCTGATGTGCAGAAGCTTTTAAGGTTAATTAGGTCCCATTTGTTTATTTTTGTTTTTATTTCCAATATTCTGGGAGGTGAATTGACCCAGTCTTGCTGGATCTGCTGAGTTAAAATAACAGAGAAAAGGCTCCCAGCCTTTCTCATTAATCTGAGATCTACCACGTTTTTGTTTTTGTTGTTAATTTTTCTATTATGATACTATTTTAACCATATTTAAGTTCACAGCTCAGTGGCTCTAAGTACATTCACATTGTGCAACTCTCACTATCATTCATCTCTCAAATTTTTCACCTTCCTAAACTGAAACTCTGTCCCCATTCAACACTTAATCCCCACTCCCCTCACCCTTCCCACCCCTGGCCCCTGGCATTTATCAATGTACTTTCCGACTCTATGAATATGACTATTCTAGATACCTTGTACAAGTGGAATCAAACAGTATTTGTCTGCACCTATTGTATGTTGGAATGCATTTCAAGGTTAATTTAATACATGTCCTACAAACAGATTGTACTTTCCCCCCTGTGCTATACAGTAAGCTCTCAATAGTTCTCTTTTACACATAATACTGTATATATGTCCATTCCAATCTCCTGATTCATGCCACCACCACCACCACCACCCTCCCTTGGTATCTGCCACATTTACTAAAAGTAACGGGTAAGGTCTCATTTACAACAATAGGTCTCTTTTACTCTGCTTTCATGACTAGGACTCTCACTCTTACTGGCCCAGAGTCAGTTGGGGTGGGAGGAATTGGGGTAGGGACACCTAAGTAAGATGAACATAAAGAGAAAATGTAGGCAACATGCAGTTTTGGACGGTCAAAACCGGACAACAATTTTCAAGCCATGCTAATTTTCTGGAAAAGGAGTTCCCAAGTTCCTACCACTCCCATTTAGTGTATTAAGGAGCTAGGCTGCCCTTGGAGTCAGATGGAAGAAGGATTTCATGTGGCAAAGTCAAAGGAGACTCAGGCTCTTCCCAGCCTCTGGGTATTATGGTACAAGGTAAAAAGATGCAAGGAGAAAGGTGACCTGTTGTACGTGTTAGAGGTTTTTTTTTTTTTCCCTGCATGGCTTCATCTCACTAAAAGTTGATTAGTAAGGGGCTCAAGACAGGCGGTGGGGGTTGGGAGACGCTCTAGCCTGTGCTCTTAGTTTTGGACTCTGGAAAGAGATATTTCCTTTTGCTTCTCTTAAACAACACGGGGCTTGGCCATGCCAACTTGAAGGCTCAGTGAGTAATCACAGGCATGAGTCATTTTAATTTCTCCAAACTACCCAGAATTACCATGGGGCAAGGAGGCTGAGTTGAGCTATGAAGGGTCAGCCATCAGGTCCTTTGTGGCAACAGGAGCTGAAGATAAAGAGGCCAGGACGCTGAATGGAGGAAATGCACAGATTCAAGGGTCTTCAGGTGGTAGAGTTGAAAGGGACCCTGTGGGCCAGGCAGCTGCACCCAGCTCCGTCCAAGCCAAGGAGAGACGGTACATCCCACCAGTTCTGAATTCCACCAGCCACAAGCAAGCACAGGCAACATACGGCTAAATAAGACACATGTTCTCCTGAGATGGCGTGGCTGAACTTGCAGCCAGTAGATGAGAATTCCTGAAAACATCTAATCTTTATGGAGGAACTGTGATCTTTTGTCTGAGCATCTAAATTGTAATCAAATTCTGCAAGCCCAGTCATGAGGGCAGCAGTGATTTGCCAGAATCTGAGAGCAGAACGGTCTTGTTTCAACTTGTCCATGACCAGGCGGTGTTAGTACAACTCAGTATCTCTTTGTGGCCATGTGGAAATGGGCACTGGGAATTCCTTAACCAGAGAATGTTCCTGATAGGAGAGTCTCTCCCTGCTTAAGCCTTCAGGGTTCATTATGCCAGATCGCAGTATAAACTCAGGTGAGAGTTAGGATCAGGAGGTAATGACTGCTTTCAATTCACTCTAGAATATTTACAGTAATGACTTATACTTGATAACATATGTCCCTAGTTACAAATGCTTGTTCTAGTGTTTCCTATGGAGTAGCAGAAGTAATAATTTACTGTATATCACATTTAATATGCAAATATGTTTTTTAATCCTCACAATCAGTCTGAGGATAGAAATTATTAGTCCAGACTTATAGGATCCTGACTCTTCATGTGTACAGCCAATAAGAGGAAAGGACATGTATTTATTGGATGAGTGATTATTATGGGTAAAGAGTTTTTCATTAGCTATTTGAAATATTCTTTGACATAATCCTCTAAGTTAGATGCTAATGTCTATTTACTGGGGCTTCTCTGGTAGCTCAGTTGGTAAAGAATCTGCCTGCAATGCAGGAGACCCTGGTTCGATTCCTCAGTCAGGAAGATCCCCTGGAGAAGGGTTAGGCTACCCACTCCAGTATTCTTGGGATTCCTTGGTGTCTTAGATGGTAAAGAACCCACCTGCAATGTGGAAGAGCTGGGTTCAATCCCTGGGTCAGGAAGATCCCCAGGAGGAGGAAATAGCAACCCACTCCAGTATTCTTGCCTGGAAAGTCCCACGGACAGAGGAGCCTGTTGGGGAAAGATAAGTCATTTGGTCCAGATTGCAAACAAGACTAGAACTCAGTTCTGATTTCACTTAAATCCTGCTGTTCTTTCCATTTTCAGTAGTCTTTCTTCATAATTATCTGTTTGAAGATCAATTTGAACCACTATTCAATTCATAATATATTTTAGAGCCTTTATTTGTAGCTTCTTATATTATTTGAAGGATGAAAGGGCAAATCAAAGCATAACAGACTGAAACACAGTCTAAATTTTCTGAGTCCTTATTGCCCTATATTTAATTCTGTCATCTTTCAGGGATTAATGAGGTAATATATCAAAAGTGAAAGGCAAAGGCCTGGTGCATAGTAGATTGTTAAATGATTTTATTGTTTCTACATTGTTAAACAATTTTATTTATTTTTTACCCATAAGCTCAGAATATCTATATCTATATATACATATAGATATATACACATATACATACTTATATACCTATTTCTCTTATATAATATATAATTCATTAGTACTATAAAACTATAAAAGATAAAGATAAACATTTGAGCAATTTTGCATAGAGTTTTTAATAGATGCAAAAGAATATAGACCAAATTCTTACAAAGAATGCCTAACTGAATCAACACTTAAATGAGGAGACAAATCTCAATTCAATAAAGCCTAAAAATCTTAATATTACTAAAATTATAAAACTTTATTTTCATAATAAAAATTTCATTTGAAGCCATATAATATTTTTTTTATTCTTGGTGTTCAAATGACATTGGGTATAGTCAGGGGAAAGAACTTAAATGTATTTTGAAAATTAAAATGCTTGAGAATAACAGACCAAACTGTAGGTCTAAGTAAACTGTACTTAGGGAAAATATCCCTTGACAACTGTGAGAAACAGAGACAGAGATGGTTTGCAGTGCTGAGCAGTGGAAGGTCCACATCACCCTCCCGCGCTCTGGGATTTCAGCCAGTCCATCTGGCCATCTAATAGGAGGCTGAAAGACAGTGGGTGATCTCACAGGCCATATGCACGTAGATACCTAAGAACCACTGGAGCTCAGATAATGACATGGCTACACCTAAATTTGGGTTTAACTTGCTTTTACTGAGCAGGATCCAAAGTTATTGTTTTGTCTGTTTTTTGCACATTCCTTGCTTTGTATTTTATTAACTTAGAAATAGGGTTGCAAAAATATACCGTTTTTATTAGAGACATGATTTGACTGACCTGTTTAACCAATATTATGCCTCTCTTCCCATGGAAAAAAAATTAAAACCTGGGAGAGAAAAATGCCGCTATTCTCTTTGTGCTGAGAGATATTAAGACGAATCACCAGGGGTTGACACTGGTATTGCAGCTGTGAATGAATGACGGGGTAATGTCTTTTAGCCAAGGCTGTCTTTAACTCACATGAATGTACAACTGTGGAAACAATGATATAACAAGCCTGCAGAGGGTGACTAAACCCAGGAGGGGTGAGGAGAGTCCAAACAGGTGAAAATAAAGATCTGGGAAGATGATCATCAAAATCAGCTGATGATGGAGTCCTCCCAAAATGTTCCTCTTATTGTCTGTTCCTATATAAGCATCCTTTTCTGTAAGAGGCCACCTCATTTATATAGTTCTCAGGGAAGAGACATGTAAGGTAGATCACAGCAGGGAGCATTCTGAAGGAATGATATTAATAGCATTCTAAACTGGGTGTCTGTTATTATTATTTGGCCATGCACCACATGGGACCTTCCAGGGACAGAACCCACGTCCCCTGCATTGGGATTGTGGAGTCTTAACCACTGGAGCACTAGGGAAGTCACTTGGTCTCTTATTTAAATCACTAAATATTTATTTTCTCCATCTCCAATTTCGGGCTTCCCTGTGGCTCAGATGGTAAAGAATCCGCCTGCAATGTGGGATACCTGGGTTTGATCCTTGGGTTGGGAAGATCCCCTGGAGAAGGAAAAGTCTACCCACTCCAGCATTCTGGCCTAGAGAGTCCCATGGGCAGAGGAGTCTGGCGGGCTTACAAAGAACTGGACACGACTGAGCAACTTTCATTTCACTATCTCCAATTTCACATTGATCTCTAGACCTAGTAGATAAAAGTCCAAGATTATTAAGACGCTCCTTCTTAATTCAAGATGAGTGCAACATACATTACAAGATGAAGGAAAATTCTTTCACACACAAGAAAAGCAGGGAAATGTGTTTGAGATGACTGATATAATTATTCTGCAGAAATTTTACACCTACAGAGAGCAAGTTGGCGTGATTTCCCCTGCAGACTCCTTTCCCAGCTCAGCATCTTTGTTAACAATTTGTACAGGATTAAAAAGCATTAACTCCAATCCCCTTCCTTAGTTTTCACTTATTAAGGACTTGATCTGACGTTTAAAAGCAAATTAAAAGTCCAGTTAAGCTTTACATAAATGACGACCTCTATTTCATGTGTTTTTAGAGAATAAAAATCAGAAGACTGTAAGGTTGTCTCTTAGTTCATATGGTGTTGCTTTAAATTCCATTTTTTTTCTGGTTTCTGATTTAAAAACTGGTAAATATGCCAGGGAAATGCCACATTTAATTCAACAATGTGTCATCAGATTGTTTGGAAGCAATTTTTTAATTCAATTGAAATCATTTGGGTAATATTAACTTTAATATTCAAAATTGCTCTCGGATTATTCTCAATATCACATTTAATGGAAGATTACAAAAAGGGAACTCATGCTTTGGTCTGGAGATAGTTCTGAACATCTTACACACTAAATTCTCTCCATTAATTTATCAGCAGGCTATTCGGTTACACTAAGTAACAATTTATTTTGTATCTGTGGACACTGATACACAGAGTGATACTGGGAAATCAGAGCTTCCCTAATAGCTCAGTTGGTAAAGAATCTGCCTGCAATGCAGGAGACCCCAGTTTTATTCCTGGGTCAGGAAGATCCATTGGAGAAGTAATAGGCTTCCCACTCCAGTATTCTTGGGCTTCCCTGGTGGCTCAGTTGGGTTAAGAATCTGCCTGCAATGCGGGAGACTTGGTTTCAATCCCTGGGTCGAGAAGATCTCCTGGAGGAGGGAAAGGCTACCCACTCCAGTATTCTGGCCTGGAGAATTCCATGGACTGTATAGGCCTTGGGGTGCAAAAGAGTCGGACACAACTGAGTGCCTTTCACTTTCACTGGGAAATAGTGGCTTATCAGTGTAGCAGTGGTGTCATAAGGGTTAGAAATGTATTTATGATACTGGTTCTAGACTCTGGATGCTGATTTCATATCATCAGAACAGAACAGGAACTCCTATTTACTTTAGGTGAGCAACTACAGTTAAGAGGACAATATATACTTCCATTCAACATAGAGGTGATCAAAAAAAGAACAATGGAAAATGGCACTGTGAAATTATGGTCACCAAGTTAGACCTAAACATGAAACAGGAGTCCAGATGGTAAAATTTCTAAACTAAGAGTCCTGTGGCTATTTTCCCTGAAAAGCTTGTGGTTGAGTCCCTGTAGGAATACATTACTGATCCATTCAACAAATACTTACTGTGTGTATCAGTCAAAGCACAGTCAACAGACAGAAATTACATCAGGGACGTGAATAGAGAGAATTAAGTGTAAAGAATCATTAAGAGTATGGTTAAATGATAACTTTTTACTGGAAAGGGTTAAAGCAAAATTTTGGGTACCATGGTAATAGCAACTATAGAAAGCAACCACCATCCCTAGGGGTGAAGGAACAAGGGGAAAGATTAGAATTAAAACTTAGAAATTTCAAGAATTTCCACAAAGCTGAAACATACTTCCCAGGAGGAGTTGTTGTGGGCCTGATGGTGGCATCGCTGAGCTTAAAGAATCACCCTGTGAGTCTGAGACTCAAACCTTTGAAGAAGGACCACCAAGCAGCGGTGTTGGTTTCTTGATCAGACACAATTTTGTCTGGAATGGATTGATGGTGAGTAAGGTATCCTATTACTCTATAGGTTGTCATGCTGGCATATGTGTGATGGACAAGGAAGGCAGAACAAGATCCAGAACAGATATGTATTGTGGTGAAGACCATGTCCCCCTCCGTAATGGGAGAGGTCCAGTATAACCAATCTGCCATCAAGGGACTGTCTGGCACCCATGGCTCTGGGCCATGTTAGGGTCTCAGTGTTCACTCCTGCTGTTGATGGGTAGGGTATTCTGCCCCAGTGGGAGCCAGGTCAGGCTTAGTGAGGGTCACATTATACATAGGCCACTGGAAAAGGACTGCGTGTCTGGGGAAAGTGAGTCATGGACAGCACAAAGCACATTATTTGTCTGTCTTATCCTGGAAAGCTTTCTCTGTAATAGTTGCCCTAATTCTTTACCATCCAGCCAGCTCATGAGTTACTGCCTCTAAATCCCTGCAGGTGTGTACTTATGACTATTTATTTCCAGACAGGTGGGAAAGCAAATAGAGGCACTCAAAGATCCGCCCCCACCCACTCCCAAAAGAGTCCCTGTCAGTGTTCTCTGTAAGTGGGGTTTTAATGATACAGATATCCATTCTTCTTTAGTGCCACCATTTGGAAACCAGGCCTATTATTTTACCTCCTCTATTAAACGGTCGTAATGAATTCACCCAAAGGGATATAAGTGTCAGTTGAGGGAGGGATTCAATGAAGCAGGTGTTGGTGCCAAAAAGCCAGAGGCTTGTGCTCATGCAACCTGCATGGGACTTCTGGACCTGCTCAAGTCTGTGTGGGATGTCACAGCTGGCCTTCCTTTCAGGACTCTCTCAACATGCTCATTGAGTTGGTTCATGCCTACATTTGTTTGTGTTTTATCTCTAACACCTCGCATATGTCATACTAAGGCCTGTGTTGATATACTGTAGCTGTGAATGGCTGTCAATGGGCTTGGTGGGTCAGATAACATTCTAGTCAGTTGACGTCACCTGATTAAGTGCTCCATTTCTACGAGGACCAAAAAGCAGGGTAGAAGCTGTTTCTCAAAAAGAATGGTTACCTGGAGAAGTGAGCCAAGATTTGATCACTTGTCCCAGACATCTGATTCTTTTATAGATGTTTGTGAGAGGGTCCAAACTGCACTCTTATCAACCATGCATTCTGAATGTCGGAATTTGCTGTGTCTTTTGGTCCAGGTGCATTCACTGCCCTTTAGACTCACTGCAAAATTTATCCTGCTCTGCTTTTCACTTGAGATTGGAAGATTTATGAGTTACTTGATAGATGTGTCAAGCTGGCATATTTGAACATGGAATATGCTGCCTCCCCAGTTCAAAAAAGTACATGAAGCATCGTTCTTCCTTCCTGTGGTTAGTAGTGCAAGATGGTACAGCTTGCCTTTTACTTTAGAAGGGATATCTTAACATGCTTTAGACCACAGCATTGAGGTGGCTCCTGACTAAATTTTTATGTGGTTTATCTCTAACACTTCAAATACATTATATGAAGGTGTTGAAAATATTTATTATATCAGCTAATGGGATCCAAGTGGCACATTTTGATTATGGAGAGATCCAGTGAAATATTGGGTGAAATCAAGGTGGTCAAGGTCTCTTTTATGTTAAAGTATAGCATGTGAATGCATTCCCTCCTAGTGTCAGATTGTGAAGGGTGAAGTAAACTGCGTCTGGTCTTTCTTGAATGTATGTGCAGAGGGATAAACATTTTTTTTCTAGGTCATATTTGCATGATAGATTCCAGAGTCTGTGTTGATTTGCTCTGGAACATATGCCACATCTGGGATATTGTTGCTGGTTAGTCACTAAGTCCTGTCTGACTATTCCACGAGCCCATGGACTATAGCCCACCAGGATCCTTTGTCCACAGGATTTCCCAGGAAAGAACACTAACTGAAGTGGATTGCTATTTCCTTCTCCAGGTGATCTTTCTGACCCAGGGATTGAACCGTATTTCCTGCATTGTAGATGGATTCTTTACCACTGCAGACACCAGGGAAGTCTTACATCTGGGATACCAAATGCAACTGGAGTCAGCAATTGACAAATTTTATGATACTCCACTCTCACTCTCCAAAACCTGCCCACCTTCTGCGTGAGCAAAACAAGGGAGTTAAATGAGAATGAGGTGGATATCACTATGTTTGCATATTCAAGACTTTGATGATGGCATTAATTTTCATTTTTCCAGGAATATGAATATTTTTGGCTGAATACACTAGTAAAGAGGGGACATTTCTAGGAAGTTCCATTTTGGTGTTTATTTTTGTTGTTGTTCAGTCACTCAGTCCTGTCTGATTCTTTGAGACCCCATGGACTGCAGCACACCAGGCTTGGCTGTCCTTCACTATCTCCTGGAGTTTGCTCAATCTCATGTCCATTGAGTCAATGATACCATCCAACCATCTTATTCTCTGTCACTCTACTTCTTCTCCTGCCCTCAGTCTTTCCCATCATCAGAGTGTTTTCCAATGATGGGCTCTTTGCATCAGGTGACCAAAGTATTGGAGCTTCAGCTTCAGCATCAACCCTTCCAATCAATAATCAGGGTTGATTTCCTTTAGGATTGACTGGTTTGATCTTGCAGTCCAAGGACTCTCAAGAGTCTTCTCCAGTACCACAACTGGAAAGCATCAATTCTTTGGTGCTCAGCCTTCTTTATGGTCCATCTCACATCCATAGATGACTACTGGAAAATCCATAGGCTTTATTATACAGACTTTTGTCAGTACAGTGATGTCTCTGCTTTTTAATATAGTGTCTAGGTTGGTCATAGCTTTTCCTCCAAGGAACAAGTTTCTTTTAATTTCATGGCTGTAGTCACCATCTGCAGTGATTTTGGAGCCCAAGAAAATAAAGTCTTACATTGTTTTCATTGTTTCTCCATCTATTTGCCATGAAGTGATGGAACCAGATGCCATGATCTTCATTTTTTTGAATGTTGAGTTTTAAGCCAGGTTTTCCCCTCTCCTCTTTCACTTTCTTCAAGAGGATATTTAGTCTTCTTCACTTTCTGCCATAAGGGTGGTATCATCTGCATATTTGAGGTTATTGATATTTCTCCAGGTAATCTTAATTACAGCTTGAGCTTCATCCAACCAAGCATTTCACATGATGTATTCTGCATATAAATTAAATAAGCAGGGTGACAATACAGAGTCTTGAAGAACTCCTTTCCCAATTTTGAACCAGTTCATTGTTCCATGTCTGGTTCTAGCCGTTGCTTCTTGACCTGCACACAGCTTTCTCAGAGGCAGGTAAAATGGTCTGGTATTCCCATTTCTTGAAGAATTTTTCACAGTTTATTGTGATACACACAAAGTTTTTAGTGTAGTCAATGAAGCAGAAGCAGATTTTTTCTAGAATTCCCTTGCTTTTTCTATGATCTGAAAGATGTTGGCAATTTGATGAGTTTCTACCATAGTGATATTTATTCTTGTAACAGATTCATTAATGAACATGAGAAATTCACTTTTTGAGTGCTGTGTTGACTGTCCAGATGCTTTTCAAGACGGAAGAACTCATTTCCTGAGCTGCTGGAAATGTCAGCTGCAGACAGTTCACAGCTCTGTCCTTTTCCAAAAATTTCCATCAGCGGTAAAAGCTTTAGGTAAACTTGCATCTACTCCCCACCATCTTCCCACATTCAATGATGAGTAAAAACAGGATGCAAATGGTACAAAGGTCAAACTCCCTTGCCGTGATCTGGGACATTTGTGAACAGTCATTCCATCTTGGAGCTTCATTGGAATCAACTTTGAGGTGCTGCAACCACACTGGCCCCAGAATTCTTTTCCTGCCTAATTCTGCTGCCCTCACTCCCTCCAAGAATTAGTCCACAGAGCGCTCACAAGAAGTTCCTCCTGAGTGAGGATCTCAAATCTCAGCGCCTAGGAATTTGAGAAATGTCAGCTGGAATCTTAGGAATCAGATTTTGTAGTTGGTAATTGGCAGTTTGAGCAGCAAGGAAGACCTCAGCACTTGTGATGAGGATGGATATCGCCACACAGGCAGTTCAGAATTTCTCCAGTGGAGAACTGGGAAAAGGGACCAGTGCAGGGCACCATATGGCACATGCAATCTCTCAAGTGTTTGTGAAGTACAGGAGAAATAGCCATTATAAAGACTATAACATTAAATATCTCTGGCCCAGGGTCAATAAATGTATTGGAGAAAGACAATGAAAGGATAAGTATGATTAATTATCAATTTAATGCAAAGTATAAAACCTGAAGGCTCTTTTGGGAATCCTATACAGAAATTTTCATCCATTGCAGTCTGAAAACAGAAAAAAAAGCTGAGAGGCATCAGGTCTAAAACTTAATCATAAGCATAATAACAACCAAAAAGATGTTGAGCCATCAACTTCAGCAAATCTATTACATCAAAGCCAAGATCCTGATTGAAACGAGGTAGGTCTCTATGCCTTGGAAAGGAACATTTGGCTAGAAGCACATGAAAATATTGAATCCCTGAATTCACTGAGATCTTCCTAAAATCTTTGCTGAGGTGGTCACCCCTCCCCCATTTATTGAAGACAATCCAAAAATCCCTGCCTTGTGGGGCCTCTATGCTGTCTCAGGATTTCCCCTACTTCCCCTACTAATTACCAGAGCCATTGCTAAGTCACAATATATACATACCTATGTGGCAAAGTGCTAAGTCTTATAATAGAGGGAAGAGAAAATTAATATCCTGAAGGGACTGCAGGGTTCAGCCAACATATCCTGGAAGGAACCATAGCATATACAGGTGCCCTGATTCTGAACATCCTAGATTTGAAGAAGCAGCACAGAAGGTTGGATGAGGGAGATGTTACTGATATGGAGGCAATTGCCTATGATACAGGATTTACCACTCTAGGACAGACCTTGGGAGTTGGTGCTAGCATATTTCTGGGATGGAAATCCTCAAAGACTGGAGAAAGCAAAGATCTATGTTAATAGAATTAGAAATACCAGAATTGCCACAACAAGAATGGAAATCAAAAGGCTGGTTGAAGTGGACATTCTCCAGTGCTAAACCCCTGCCAGCTGACTATATAATACAGGAAGGCTCAGACGACTTGCTCACCTAAGTGATAGGACGCATCGCAGAGGGGCATGGGCATCACGGGGAACTCAAGGGAGCTGCTGTCTGTAGGCCAGGTCTGACTGTAGGATGGAGAGAAATGCTACCCTGGGTAGCAAAAGGAGGGTAGGCCCTGAACACTAGAGTCCAGGTGGTGGTTCTTATCTTTCAGAAGCAAGGTGAACACAAGTGCACAATCATCATAATAAACAGTGAGCACAGAGTGCCATCTGAGAAAGAGCCAGTTTACATAAAGCTGTGGGGGCGTTTAATAAAATACAGTAATCTCAGAAGCAAATGTCAATCTAAAATTGGCACTTGCCATCTTCCTCTACAAGGATTAAAGCATGTACTGCTGCAGTTGCTGGTTTTCAAGACCTCTTGAAAGGAGTTCAGGACAGAGAACAGAAACGAGGCATTCAGTGCTTGGGGAAAAGCTGGCAGAGCGGGTCTTCAGATAGACATTTTCAGGAGATAATTTTACAAGCCCAGTTCTTGCATCCCCTCTTACTGACAAAAGCACGAAAATTCTGACAACTGCTACTCGTGACTAGCAGAAACCTTGCAAAAACAAGCAAACAAACATGTTCTTGATTCTATATCCTCCCCCTTCACCAAAATCATATATATACTGACCTTCCCCTAAGCCTCTTCGGAGCAGCTTCTCAGGGAAGTCTGAAATGCTGTCTCCTGGACCACAGTCCTCATTTTGTCCCAAATAAAACTTAACTCACACGTTATGCTTTTTTGTTTGTTTGTTTTTTAAGTTGGCGTAAGATAGATGGGAACCTAGCAAGGACATTGTTTAATCTGCATAAACCAAAGGAAGAAAGGATGCAAGCTTAAGGGGCTAAGTCAACTGCCCAATCAAACATTACAATCCCATGACCTGTTTCTGAATTTGACGCAGTTTTCAGATGTAGAAGCCATACCTGAAGGAGATTCTGGGATTACAGAAGGAAAAACCCTGAAAATTCATGGCCATGGCATATCATAATTATTCCTTCTTTCCTTTTCTCTCAAAGACCTACAGCCCTGTGCTCAAGTTATCACACTTTAATGAAAAGATACTGTTAGCTATTTGGAGCACTATTAAATACTGAATTTGATTTAATACTTATCTTCAGAGACTTATCCGAATTTTGTCATCCTATTTCTCCTGTTAAAGTAGGCAGTACGTTGGCAACATATACTCAGTGGAATATTGGCTCAGGCTCCGTTCACCATGGACTATGTGTCTGCTCCCTCATCCAATGATCATTCTCTTGGTTTCCCAATATAATTAGCAGGGATATATTTTGCATTTGCCAGAAACAAACATTGGTTTCTTGACCTGTGAGGTAATAGCTACCATAGAAGCCAAACATAGACACTTCTGATCATACCACCACCAGACCCTATCCCCAAATTAAGACAGTGTATCAAACACAGCATTGCATCATTAAGAAATGACAGGGATTTGCCATCATATCTTCATTGGCAACATATAATTAAATTACTATCTTCATTTAATTCATCATTTGGCCCCTAGGTAAATCCCATAGATCTTAGAGGGTAAAGGTCAGCTACCACAAACCTACCCAAATAAACAATAGACCCATTTGTAGCTGCTGTGCCAGTTAAAATGTCTTTGCTAGAACAGGTTAACACAGCTTCAGCTTTATTTACGTACCTTTTATGTATTTACATTTTTACTATTTTTGAATTCATATTTATATTTTGTTGAAGTACATTTGATTTATAATATTGTGTTAATTTCTACTGTAGAGCAAAGTGACTCAGTTATACATATGTGTGTACATTCTTTTGTATGTTCTTTTTCATTATGGTTTATCACAGGATGTTGTATAGAGTTCTCTGTGCTATACAGTAAGACCTTGTTATTTACCCATTCTATATATAATAGCTTACTGTCTACAGCTTCAGTTTTAAATATGGCAGTTATATTAGCACAGTGGTTCTCAGTTGGAGTGGGTGCCATTTTTATTGTCATGACTGGGGTGGAGCTATGGTAGGTAGAAACTAGCGATACTGTTAACATCATTTAATGTACAAGACAGACATCCACAACAAATATGGAATATCTGGTCCAAAATTTCAGTAGTGTCAATACTGGAAATCCAGACTTAATGAGTGCATTTTATCCCCATCTCTTTATCAGGAGGGAAGCTCAGGAGCAGTCACATTCACAAGGAATGGGAAAGAACACACACTTACACCCACAGTCCTGCCTTTGTTGCTTCTACTATCCTCTGTCATGATATAATTCAAGGGCACTTCAACCATCTGGATCTGGACATCCCACTGAATATCATGCGAGTTTATTATGTTGATGACTTCATGTCAATGAGGACAGATAAACCAGAACCAGCACGTATTCTGAAGGTTTTGATAAAACTATGTGCTGCAGAGGGTTGGAGATAGTCTTCAGGGTCAGAAGTCCATATAGTCAGTGCTACTGGTTTGTGTCATGCAGAGAAATCCCCCTACAAACTGAAGAACATATTGTCGAATTTCACACTTTCCATATCTAAGACAATTAAACAACGTGCAATAGGTTTCCTTGGGTTCTCAAATTCTGGAGGGAGCATACTTCTCCTTTAGGACTAGTGCTCAGATTGGTTTACTGAGTGACATGGAAGGCTTACAGCTTTTAGTGAGCCCAGAGGAGGAAAGAGGTCCAGGAGATACTGGCTGTAGTCAAAAGATTGCTGTCACTTGGACCACAGGACTCAGCAGACCCCAGGCTATTCAAGCTAACTGTGGTGGGAGAGAGTCCATGTGGAGTTTATGGCAAGTCCCCAACAGTAGGATCATTACATAGACCTCTAGAGTTGTAGAGCAGGGCCATGTCATCTCTAGCATAAAATTTCAAGCCATTCAAAAATCTGCTCCTAGTATGCTGTTGCATCATGACAGAAACAGAGTGCCTGACATGGGACCAGTGACCCTGGGTCCATAGCTACACATTATGAGTTGGGTTCTGCAGGGTGGTGTGTGTCTAGAAGCAATCATAAAGCAAGAGCATTTTATCTAGTACTGGGCATAAATAAGACAAGAGGGTACAGAATGTGAAGATCACACATTAATGTTAATATCCCATATTAACATGTCAAAGACACTTAATCTCTAAAAAGAGAGAAAGACTCAGTCTGCTGTCACCACACAACCTCTGTCACCCTGGTGTTAGCACAACAGGAACATGAAGAAAGTGCCCTGGTACGAGCACAGAGGCTCCTCCACCTTGTGGACTCTCACACTGAAGCTGACACTGCAGCTACTGATGCTAGACCAATAGCACTGTCTATCTCTGGGCTCCTGAGGTGAGCCTTTTCCCTTAAGGACTCTGACTAGCCTGGTGGAAAGTTGATGACATTGAACCCCCTTTATCGTTGACATACAGCAATTCATCTTGGCTAAGATTGGCAGGTATATTAGGTATCTGCCTGCCTATCCAGCCTGCAAAGTGCAGATCTCACTGAGATTACAGTGTTTGGTCTAACAATGTGGGAAACCACTTAAAGTTGCATGAGACCACAGGACCCACTGTGTATCAAGGAGGTTGGCCACGGGCAAATGGCCATGGGGTCCTCTGGCTCCATAGCAAGGTGCACCAGGCAAAAGCTGCTGGCCTGATAGAGTGATGGCTTTTGAAAGTGTGGCTAAGATTCCAGCATGGTGATGATAACCTGCAACAATGGGTCTTCTCCCTCCCAGAGGTAGAACTCACTCTAAATCATGCCGTGTCTCTTATGTGGAGAATATGTGGGTCTGAAACTCAAGGGGTGAGATGGGCTCGCATTTGCTTTTACTCTCAGTAACCAAGTTGGGGACTCTGTGCTTCCTAACCGTGCAACCCTGAGTACTGATGACACAGGGATGCTGGAGCTCAGAGGAAGAAAAATTCTACCACAAGAACACAGTAAGACTCATTTTAAACCATAAGCTAGTACAGCCACCTGGTTGTTTCAGTTTCATTGGGTCAGTAAGCTAGTAGTCAAGGCAAGGAGTCACCATCAAGTTGGGAGTAGTAGACATTGATAGGATGGAATAAGGCTTCTGTTTCAGGATAAAGTGACTGAATGATGTGTTTGACATGGAGTATTTCACTGGCAACAAAGTTGGCAATCCCCTAACCAGTTTTGGTGGCAAATGGAAAAATGCAACAACTAGAATCTTCTTAGGGCACACTGGATAAGGGCCCAGATCCCTCAGGAAGGAGGCTTGGAACATGCTACCATGTTGCTTAGCAGCTGCTGCTGCTGCTAAGTCACTTCAGCCGTGTCCGACTCTGTGTGACCCCATAGACGGCAGCCCACCAGGCTCTCCCGTCCCTGGGATTCTCCAGGCAAGAACACTGGAGTGGGTTGCCATGTATCGGCAAAAGTTGAACAGAACCTAGAAATAGGTAATAAAAAGGTAAATGATGAACATCAGTTGTAACCCTAAGATCACTGTGACAGAAGAGACTGTAGTATGTTCTACTAACTTTTTTTTGAAGTTTCTACTGAAAGACCATTTAGAATACTGAGAATCCTTGCTTTCAGGTAGAGGAAGCATAGCGTTTGAAATAAGGAGTTTGAGTACCATGACAGTCGACTCCAGTGGAGGCTGGAGTGTACTGTCTAGATTCCCCTTGGATGTGGGAGCTCACTCCCCTTTCTTCTGGGACTGTCAGCTGCTGAGTCTTCACAGGTGTGTTCCTTTATGAGAACTGCCTTTGTCTTCACCCAGGGTTATGTCTTCTGGAAGCAGCCTTCATCCAATCACTGATCAATGCAAATAGGAAGTTCTTCCCTTCCCTTGACTTGAGACATATCTGAAGGTAAACCTAGCTGCATGGTATCACCTACTTTGTACTTCAAGCTTTCCCTCTGCCAGATTTTGCTTTTTTTGATCACTCTAGGTGCTCCAAAGGGCACTTCCCAGTAAATCCTCTGCAAGCAAATCTCAGAGCTTCATAGTCTGTTTCCTAGGGAAGCTGACCTGTGGAGGCCACTAATTTCACAGAGCTTAGATTTGGTTTCAGTACTAAGGGGACTTATGGATAATAAACATGTAAACAAACAACCAAATAAAATAATTTCAGAAGATGATAAAATATCATAAAAGGGTACTTAAACATAATAGCTGATGGTGGAAATAGAATAGTCGATGGTAGAGGGGGAAGTGATCTAACATGAAGAGCTGAATATTTGTGCTGAAACCTCATAGGGGCTTACCAGGTGGTGCTAGTGGTAATGAACCCACTTGTCAATGCAGAAGACATGAGACACGAGTTCGGTCCCTGCATCAGGAAGATCCCCTGGAGGAGGGCATGGCAGCCCACTCCAGTATTCTTGCCTAGAGAATCCCATGAACAGAGGAGACTGGCAGGCTATAGTTCATAGGGTCACAGTTGGACACGACTGAAGCCACTTAGCAAACAAGCACACACTAAAATCTCACGGTGTCATGGAAGCAGGAGAAAGGTAATCTTTGAACACCAGCAACAGCTGAGTTTGTTTGGGGACCAGAGAACGAGAGGAGAGGATGCGAGGACGTTATAGTAATAGGAGGACCTTTGTGGATGGTGGTTGGCGTGTTTGGTTTTTACTCAATTTTCAGTGAAACCAATAGAAGATTTTTAAGCAGAAGAGTGGTATGATATGAATTACTCCTAGAAAGGATCATGTCAGTCATCTTGGTAAAAGGGACTTTTTCCTATCTAAACTGTTACTCTTATCTCTCCACACCTTTTCCAACTTTTCATATCCCTCTTTCTCTGCATTATATTTCTTGCATTAATCAGTAATATAAAGTAAGCTACTTCTTTATCTAGTATATGATCTAGCTCCCTACTAGAATGTAAGCTCCTTTGACCAAAGAGAGTACTTACTGCTATCACATAGCACATTCAAGATAAATACATATTAAATGGAAGAATAAAAGTAAAAGTTACTGTTATATAGATTATAGGCTAGGGTGAAGGAGGGGCAGAGAGAAAGTCTAGAGCAGCAGTCCAGATGAGAGATGGTGGTTAAAGCTTTAGTGGTGCAGAAAAAGAAAACATGGCTCATTTCAGTTATGTTTGAGAGTATAGTACTCGGTGATAAATTGGATGTTGGAATGACGTCTGAGAGAGGGAAATCAAGGATGATTTCAGCCAGAGCAACTAAACAGCTGTTGGCATCATTCACAGAGATGGGAGAGATCAGAGGAGGAGAAGGCTTGTAGATAGCAGATGTGGCTGGAGAAGCTATCTCTATTAAAAATTCAGGGAGGTGGCACCTTCATTTCTGTGCTCAGAGTAGACTGGGAATTAAGTCCTTACAAGACTTAAGGGAATGAACTTGAGCATGAAGAACTTCTTAAGAAGAATTTATAAGTCCTCATTCTTTAATGGTCTTCTTGGTTATTAAAAATGTTGGAACATTGGGTAAGAGGGTAGGAGAAGTGAGGATCTTTAATTACAATGGTTTAATGGAAAGGTGTATATACAATGGAATGACCACTGGTTACTATTTCTGTGACCTTATTGGATTTCTGAGCTGCACTGATTGATGGATACCTGTTAATAGTCCAGTCTCTGTCTTTTGTGGCAGTGTGATTTACACACAAGCATGTTAGTCCCTTAAGCAGTAAAAGTCCTGGACTTTTGAATGTTATACTTCTTTGGACATGCAGATGTAGCATGAATCATAAACTATCTCAATCACATTATCAACGATATTGAATGCATCTGATAGATCTACATGTAATAGAAATGGAATGGCATCCACCTGGGACCACTAGAAAGAGTGTCATAATGATTGAACTGCAAGATTCTCCTTTCCAAACTGGAGAAGAACTTTTTCTAGTTTATGTCATGAAACATAACAGTATTCTCCAAGATGCTGCAAAGTGATTGTTCAGACAGCCTCAGCAACAGCAAAACACTCTCTTTTTCTCTTTTGTACAGATTCTCAACTTTGCCTGCATATTAAAGTCACCTAGGGAGCCTTTAAGAATCCTGATGCCTGTGTCACGTTATTATCCAAGTAAATCAGAATCTCTGGGTGTCACACCCTGACATCAGAATTCCTAAAAATCCCTAGGTGATTGTAAGGTGTAGTTAACACTGATAACCACCGCTTTGAGATTCTTGAAGCACACTAGTAAATAAACAACCTGGCATATGTATACCTGTGTCTGATTCATGTTGAGTTTTGACAGAAAACAAAAAAAATTCTGTAAAGCAATCATCCGTCAATAAAAAAATAAATTAAAAAAAAAAACACCTGAGAAGTAGGGCAATAAAAATACTCATTTTGGGGGGTTTAATATATAGTTTACAAAGTAAAATTCCTCACAGTTATGAATCATTTATATTATTTCAAGGATCACTACTATAATATGGATATATTCTGAAAATATTTCTGTAGATAGTTTAGAGATAACCTGCACTTTCTATGACAAAATTATGCAAATCTGAAGGATTAAAAGATAGCATCTCACCATTTTTCCCATTTGCATATCCTTTTTTATTAATGGGGTGAACATCTGTGCATATGTTTATTTAAAAGTCAGAAAGCTTTCAGGATTGCTGCTTATGGTTGTGAATAATTCAAACAAAGGATTAGGGGAAGAAGCTCCACAAAAAACAGGAAAAGAAAGGCAGTGTCCTGGGCCTGGTCATTGGAATCAGAGTCCCGGGGCTTCACTGCTATCAGCATGCATGGCATCATGTGAAAATTACAAGAATGGCAGCACAGAGACCTTTAATCATGTTCACCTACGTAGCCTCAAAACTCAGCCAGGTGTGTGTCAGAGCCTCAAAAAGCACTTATTAAATAAAGGATTAAGGTGTTGGCCTTTATCCTTCTAAGGCCTTTCTCCTTGACTGCTGGATGGTTCTCCTCTTTACACAGCTTTCTTTCAGTGTGTGTTTGTGTCTCAATCTCCTACCCTTTTTAATTTTTTTTTAAATTTATTATTGTTATTATTATTGTTTTACTTTACAATATTGTATTGGTTTTGCCATACATCAACATGCATCTGCCACGGGTGTACACATGTTCCCCATCCTGAACCCCCCTTCCACCTCCCTCCCCATACCATCCCTCTGGGTCATCCCAGTGTTGAATCTGGACTGGCGATTCGTTTCTTATATGATATTATACATGTTTTAACGCCATTCTCCCAAATCATCACCCCCTCCCTCTCCCACAGAGTCCAAAAGAATGCTCTATACATCTGTGTCTCTTTTGCTGTCTTGCATACAGGGTTGTCGTTATCATCTTTCTAAATTCCATATATATGCATTAGTATTGGTGTTTTTATTTCTGGCTTACTTCACTCCGTATAATAGGCTCCAGTTTCATCCACCTCATTAGAATGGATTCAAATGTATCTTTTTAATGGCTGAGTAATACTCCATTGTGTGTATGTACCACTGCTTTCTTATCCATTCATCTGCTGATAGACATCTAGGTTGCTTCCATGTCCTGGCTATTATAAACAGTGCAGCTATGAACACTGGGGTACACGTGTCTCTTTCAATTCTGGTTTCCTTGGTGTGTATGCCCAGCAGTGGGATTGCTGGGTCGTATGGCTGTTCTATTTCCAGTTTTTTTTTTTCTTTTTTAAAAAATTTTATTGTTATTATTTTTTTACTTTACAATATTGTATTGGTTTTGCCATACATCAACAGGAATCTCCACACTGTTCTCCATAGTGGCTGTACTAGTTTGCATTCCCACCAACAGTGTAAGGGGGTTCCCTTTTCTCCACACTCTCTCCAGCATTTATTGCTTGTAGACTTTTGGATCACAGCCATTCTGACTGGCGTGTAATGGTACCTCATTGTGGTTTTGATTTGCATTTCTCTGATAATGAGTGATGTTGAGCCTCTTTTCATGTGTTTGTTAGCCATCTGTATGTCTTCTTTGGAGAAATGTCTATTTAGTTCTTTGGCCCATTTTTTGATTGGGTCATTTATTTTTCTGGAGTTGAGCTGTAGGAGTTGCTTGTATATTTTTGAGATTAGTTGTTTGTCAGTTGCTTCATTTGCTATTATTTTCTTCCATTCTGAAGGCTGCTTTTTCACCTTGTTTATAGTTTCTTTTGTTGTGCAGAAGATTTAATTTTAATTATGTCCCATTTGTTTATTTTTGCTTTTATTTCCAATATTCTGGGAGGTGGGTCATCAATCTCCTACTCTTAAAAGAATACCAGTCATGTTGGATTGTGTGCATGTGTGCTCAGTCATGTCCAACTCTTTCTCAGGTCCCTATGTCCATGGAATTTTCCAGGCAAGAATACTGGAGTCAGTTGCCATTTCCTTCTCCAGGGGATCTTCCTGACCCAGAGACTGAATCTCCTGCATTGGCAGGTAGATTATTTACCAGTGTACCACCCGTGAAGCTGTAAAATGTTTACTTATTTATGTATGGCTATGTCAGGTCTTAGTTGAGATGCATGGGTTCAGTATTTCTGCATTTGATCCCTGGGTCGGGGATAATTGGATTAGAACCTACACAAAGATTTCATTTTTTGACTCAATTCCATCCTTAAAGAACCTATTTACAAACACTCACATTCTAAGGATTTGGGGGCAGGGCTTTCAACATATGAAATAGAGGGCTACACAATTCAGCCCATAACACTGTGTCAGTCAGTTCAGTTGCTTAATCGTGTCCAACTTTTTGAGACCTCATGGACTGCAGCACACCACGCTGCCCTGTCCATTACCAATTCCTGGAGCTTGCTCAAACTCATGCCCATCAAATTGGTGATGCCATCCAACCATCTCATCCTCTGTTATTCCCTTCTCCTCTTGCTTTCAATCTTTCCCAGCAGAGGGTCTTTTCCAATGAGTCAGCTTTTTTGCATAAGGTGGCTTAAGTACTGGAGCTTCAGCATCAGTTCTTCTAAAGATTATTCAGGACTGACTTCCTTTAGGATTTGATCTCCTTGCAGTCCAAGGAACTCTCAAACATCTTCTCCAACATCACAGTTCAAAATCATCAATTCTTTAGTGCCAAGCTTTCTTAATGGTCCAACTCTCACATCCGTACATGACTACTGGAAAAACCATAGCTTTGACTAGATAGATCTTTGTCTGCTAAGTAATGTCTCTGCTTTTTAATATTCTGTCTAGATTGGTCATAGCTTTTCTTCCAAGGAGCAAGTGTCTTTTAATTTCATGGCTGAAGTCACCATCTGCAGTGATTTGGGAGCCCAAGAAAATAAAGTCTGTCACTGTTTCCATTGTTTCCCCATCTATTTGCTGTGAAGTGATGGGACCAGATGCCATGATCTTCATTTTTGATGTTGAGTTTTAAGCCAGCTTTTTCACTCTCCTCTTTCACTTTCATCGAGAGGCTCTTTAGTTCTTCACTTTCTACCACAAGGGTGGTGACATTGCATATCAGGTTATTGATATTTCTCCCTACAATCTTGATTTCAGCTTGAGCTTCATCCAGCCCAGAATTTTGCATGATGTATTCTGCATAGATGTTAAACAAGGGGGTGACCAATATACAACCTTGATGTACTCCTTTCCCAATTTGGAACCAGTCCTTTGTTCCATGTCCAGTTCTAACTGTAGCCTCTTGACTTGCATACATATTTCTCAGGAGGCAGGTAAGGTGTTCTGGTATTTCCATCTCTTTCAGAATTGCCCACAGTTTGTTGTGATCCACACAGTCAAAAGATTTAGTATACTCAATGGGCAGAAATATATATTTTTCTGGAATTCTTTTGCTTTTCCTATGATCAAACATATGTTGGCAATTTGATCTCTGGTTCCTCTGCCTTTTCTAAATACAGTTTGTACATCTGGAAGTTCTTGGTTTATGTACTGTTGAAGCCTAGCCTGGAGACTTTTGAGCATTGTGTTGCTAACGTGTGAGATGAGTGCAATTCTGTGGTAGTTTGAGCATTCTTTGGCATTGCCTTTCTTTGGGATTGGAATGAAAACTGACCTTTTCCAGTCTTGTGGCCACTGCTGAATTTTCCAAATTTGCTGATATATTGAGTGCAGCACCTTCACAGCATCATCTTTTAGGATTTGAAATAGCTCCACTGGAATTCCATCACCTCCTCTAGCTTTGGTAGTAGCGATGCTTTACCTGACCTCATACTCCAGGATGTGTGGCTCCAGATGAGTGATGACACCATCTTGGCTATCTGGGTTATTAAGATCTTTTTGTATATTTCTTCTGTGTATTCTTGCCACCTCCTCTTAATATCTTTTGCTTCTGTTAGGTCCATACTGTTTCTGTCCTTTATTGTGCTCATTTTTGCATAAAATATTCCCTTGGTATCTCTAATTTTCTTAAAGAGATCTGTAGTCTTTCCCATTCTATTGTTTTCCTCTATTTCTTTGCATTGATCACTTAGGAAAGGTTTCTTATCTCTCCTTGCTATTCTTTGGAACTCTGCATTCAGATGGATATATCTTTCCTTTTCTCCTTCGCCTTTAGCTTCTTTTCTTTTCTTAGCTATTTGTAAGTTCCCCTCAGATAACCATTTTACCTTTTTGAATTCCTTTTTCCTGCAGATGGTTTTGATCACTGCCTCCTGTACAATGTCATGAACCTCCATCCATAGTTCATCAGGCACTCTGAATATCAGATCTAGTCCCTTAAATCTATTTCTCACTTCCACTGTATAATCATAAGGGATTTGATTTAGGTCATACCTGAATGGTTGAGTGGTTTTTCCCTACTTTGTTCAATATAAGTCTGAATTTTGCAATAAGGAGTTCATGATCTGAGCCACAGTCAGCTCCTGGTCTTGTTTTTGATGACTGTATATTCATGTTGATATATGGCAAAACCAATACAATATTGTAAAGTTAAAAAATAAAATAAAATTTAAAAAAAGAAAAAAAAAGCATCTCCCTCTTCAGCTGTAAAGAATATAATCAATCTGATTTCAGTGTTGACCATCTGGTGATGTCCATGTGTAGAGTCATCTCTTGTGTTATTGCAAGAGGAGGTTTACTATGACTAGTGCATTCTCTTGGCAAAACTCTGTTAGTCTTTGCCCTGTGTCATTTTGTACTCCAAGGCCAAACTTGTCTGATACTCCAGCTATCTCTTGACTTCCTACTTTTGCATTCCAGTCCCCTATGATGAAAGGATACCTTTTTTTTTTTTTTTTGGTGTTAGTTCTAGAAGGTCTGGTAGGTGATCATGGAGCCATTCAACTTCAGATTCTTCGGCATTACTGGTTGGGGTATAGACTTGGATTACTGTGATATTGAATGGTTTGCCTTGGAAATGAATAGAAATCATTCTGTCATTCTTGAGATTGCACCCAACTACTGCAATTTAGACGATTTCTTTGACTATGAGGGTGACTCCATTTCTTCTAAGGGATTCTTGTCCACAGTAGCAGGTGTAATGGTCATCTGAATTAAATTTGCCCATTCTGGCCCATTTTAGTTAACTGATTCCTAAAATAACAGTCTGTCAGTTCAGTTCAGTTCAGTTCAGTCGCTCAGTCACGTCCGACTCTTTGTGACCCCATGAATTGCAGCACGCCAGGTCTCCCTGTCCAACACCAACTCCCGGAGTTCACTCAAACTCATGTCCATCGAGTCAGTGATGCCATCCAGCCATCTCATCCTCTGCTGTCCCCTTCTCCTCCTGCCCCCAGTCCCTTCTAGCATCAGAGTCTTTTCCAATGAGTCAACTCTTTGCATGAGGTGGCCAAAGTACCGGAGTTTCAGCTTTAGCATCATTCCTTCCAATGAACACCCAGGACTGATCTCCTTCAGGATGGACTGGTTGGATCTCCTTGCAGTTCAAGGAATGCTTCAGAGTCTTCTCCAACACCACAGTTAAAAAGCATCAATTCTTTGGCGCTCAACTTTCTTCACAGTCCAACTCTCACATCCATACATGACCACTGGAAAAACCATAGCCTTGACTAGACAGACCTTTGTTGGCAAAGTAATGTCTCTGCTTTTGAATATGCTATCTGGGTTTAGTTTAGTAAATTCGACCTCATCTTTTAAAATATGTGATTAGAAGCTACAGTGCAAGTTCTGGCTCTTTTTAGAGCAGTTTCCCTTCTGGCTCAAATTCATAAAAGGAAGATGTTTGGTGAAATAAAATGATTTTAAATGTGTTTAATACTTGCATCTTGAGATTGTATGACAATTAAGTGAAAGGATGTACTAATAAAACATATACAACACAATAAAGAATTGGTAACTGATATAATTATTAGGATAGAGAGAAAGATTATTTCAGGGAGTCCTAACTGACAACAAAACATGGAAATAAAATGCAACTAACCATAAGGAGGAGCTTGTGTATGTTTTGTGAGAAATGGTCTGATCATTCCAGTACACCTGTGTGTCCCAGGATTCCACTTTCCTTCTATGGGGTAGATCTCTCAATCACAGTCCCTGCCGATCTTATGATTTAAAAACAAATAATTGGGCGGCGATGGCATCTCATCTTATGCTGGAGTCTGAGGAACTGGAACCTGAGGAGCTGCTTATTGACTCGAAAAACAAATAATTGAGTATACTTGATTTACAATGTTGTATGGTTCCCTGAGCTTTAGCCTAGGACTTTGTTTATCCATCCCATGTATAATAGTTTGCATCTGCCAGTCCCAACCTCCCAATCCTTCCCTCCCACACTGCCCTCCCCCTTGGTAATCACAAGCCTGCTCTCTTTGTCTGTGGGTCTGTTTCTGTTCACAGATAAGTTCATCTGTGTCATACTTTAGGTTCCACATATAAGTGATAGAATATGCTATTTGTCTTTCTCTGACTTACTTCACTTATCATGATAATCTCTAGGACCATCCATGTTGCTGCAAATGGCAGTACTTCACCCTTTTTATGGCTGAGTAGTATTCCATTGAATGTATGTGCCAGCCTTCTTTATTCATCTGTCAGTGGGCATTTAGGTTGTTTCCATGTCTTGGCTACTGTAAATAATGCTCTATGAACATAACAACCTTGTGATTTTTTAGTCTTTTTAAATTTTATCCTTTAAGATGTAAGACTCAATTCTGTTTACTTAGAGAGTGATTGGTCATAGTATCTGTGATGTTTATTGTTCATGGCCCCAATCTTTTTGACATCTGAGAAGAAATATTTATATTATTATCTATTTCTTCTATACAATGAAACTGTGCAATAGTAATCATAAAGTGAGACAAACCATATTAATGACCAGAAAATAAATGTAGACTGTGACATCTTTCTTTTACTCAATTTTGTTATATAATCATGCTGGCAAATTTGTTTAATTAAATACAAAATAACTGTAAAGTGAAAAAGGGAAAAACAAATTGTTTAATACTGTTCAACTACAATAACACATTATTTGAAACAGGGGTTTAAATTTGCACCTACATAATGGCTTGTCACAGAAGTGAATAATAAAATTACAATTTCTGTGTCAAGACCTATCTTTTGCATGTTTTTCAATGATTTTGTGACAACTGACTTTTTTGCATGTTCATTTTCAACAGAAGGCCAATCTTAGCTTACAGTTCAACAAAAAACACTTTTTATTAATTTTTATTTAAAAACACTTCTTTCCCAAAAAGTGACAGATACTAAATTTATTATGAAAAGATTTTTATGTAAGGATGTATTGACAGCAATTTGTAAAATCTCATTTCA
Organism: Bos javanicus; assembly: GCF_032452875.1. Lineage (NCBI taxonomy): Eukaryota > Metazoa > Chordata > Mammalia > Artiodactyla > Bovidae > Bos > Bos javanicus. The sequence continues at coordinate 11,046,026 of NC_083876.1, forward strand.
TGATGAATTCTAGAATTTCAACATTTTTTTCCCAAGGATTGACTTCAGTAGTGGAAAGTAATTTGAACACAATGAAAAACTCCAAATAGTCACATAGAATGGCAGGATTGAAGTAATTAAAGTTCTGTTTCTTAGTCTTTTACCATCATTGTGTTATTAACTGCTTAAACACAGTAACACATTGGTTAGAAATACAATTGCACACTGAGTGAACTCAAATTATTCTAAACTGTTGCAAAATTACTCTGTAAACATAGATATATAAGTCAGTCCCTTTGTGTTGGGAGATTAATTGTATAATCAGAATTTTCTCAAATTAGCTTTGATTATATATATATAATGTTTACAAAATTTTATTGCTAATTTGCATATTATATTATTATTAAAGCTCAACATTCAACTATACTTGCCACAAGTATAAAATTAGAGCAGCAAAAGGTTTGGTCTGATTTGGGAATGACATTATTTACAAACTTCTGCCTACCTTTATTGAATCTCCAGGGTAGGCCTCTTCCATCTGCTTTGGTCTTGGTACCTCACTGTTAGAAGACAGTTTCTTATGGGTGTCTCATACTTCAGATTGCTTTGTGAACTGAGGTGCTGATTGCCTTTTTTCTAGATTATTTTCCTAAGAATGTCTGCACTGAGAACAGTCTTAAAAGAAAAAGATGGCATCTTCTTCCTAATCGAAGGTCAGAATCAAAGAGAATTTCTTTCTCCAGGATAAAGAGCACATATGTGTATTCTCATTTATAAATGTTTGGAGTTCCCTAACCTTGAATTCTTTTCTGTAACATGACAATTACCTAGTCTTTTTCACATCACATGATGGAACTAGGGCTCAGGAAACTGGCCTAAATACTAGTATTCTGGCCCTTGCTATCGCTATGTGTAATAAAGTAGTTTATCTCTGAACCAGGTGTCTCATGCCTTCTGCCAGCATCCATAACATTGTGGCAAGTAGGGTGAAATCTCACTTAGCACAAACAACTCTGTTACAAATATCTTGTAGATAAATTAACCTGTTCAAAATACAAAGGAAAGTAGATGACAAAAAAAGAAATTTGGAGGATTTCTTTGTGTCTTAGAAGGGGTTATACACAGAATAGTCTTTAGATGTTACTTTCATGATGTTTAGGTCATTTATGTGTTGTCATGGTGACAAGAGGCATGACAGGCTAAAACCAGAAACAATCAAGGGCCATGCATAGAAACAATGAGTTGCCAAGTGGTACAGGAGGCAGTGGCTTCTTGGAAAGGAGGCAATTAGGGTCTAACGTGAGTGGCTAATCAGGAAATGTCACATCCTGAGAGGCAGAGGTCAGAAATTAAGAACAAGGGGTAGTAAATGAAGATGAAGTAGATGAAAGTTGGCTTAGAAGAGGCAGGATGATAGCAACTTGTTGAACTCAATCTTAATCACCCCACATTGTCCCCCACACTTTAAACCTGCTTTGAGCAACATATGTTCCTCCACATCCTTAGATGAGGTCTCAGATCTGAAATCTGCAGGGAGAGTATTAGTATCATTTGCATCATATCTCATTTCTTTATAATCTTTTTACAGTTTATATTATGTTTTTCCAAGTTTGAACATTTAAAGGGAAAAATCAATTAAATTTAGTTCACCACACTTTCACAACTCTGGATTCTATTATAGAAGGTGTTTATTTGTTTCCTTCTCTTTATTTTAATTTATTGTTTGCAATCTTTATTACAATCATTTAGAGACACTTTTCCCCAGTTACTAATCCCTTTAGAGCTGATGGGTGTATCATAAGTACTAACATCATCATTATTATGTAGCAGCATGTTCTTAGGGAGATGCAGTGGGAAACAGAAAACATTTACGTCTTCTCCCTGGAGGAGATGTTAAATGTAGCAGGATAGAGGCTATATTAATGCCACAGACTCTAGAGAATATATTGATGTGCACTTTTTCATCATACGGATATTATCAGGTTGACCATACACTGTATAAAAATTCCAAAAATTATAATTTAGACTGTAATTTTCAGTCTAAGATGACCATTAAAAATGTTGAAGTATCTATATGAAACCAAGATGCAAAGATATTCTTGTTCCCTGGTGTTTAGAGTTAACTTTCCACTCTAAGGAAATGAGACTGTGTTTAATTAAATGTCATTCCTTGTTTGCTGAGCAGCTACTGTGTTCCAAACTTGGAGTCGGTGCTGGGATCAGACATCAGCTAAAACACAAGACCCTTCTCTCATACAAAATTAAAAGAAAAATACTAAGTATTTACCAAGGGATATTAAATATATATATAAACTTGAATAAGTGAATGATAATATTGTATTTAGGGACTGGAGATATTGGATGTCTTAATGGTATTCTTCCAAAATTAATTTACATATTCAATTCAACAAGAATCTCAGTGAGAAAATAGATGATAGGTAGGTAGGTAGATAGATTCAGTTCAGAATAGTTCAGTTCAGTCACAGTGTCTGACTCTTTGTGACCCCATGGACTGCAGGACGCCAGGCTTCCCAGTCCTTCACCATCTCCCAGAGCTTACTCAAACTCATGTCCATTGAGTTGGTGATGCCATCCAACCATCTCATCCTCTGTCGTCCCCTTCTCCTACAACCTTCAATCTTTCCAAGCATCAGGGTCTTTTCCAATGCGTCAGGTGGCCAAAGTACTGGAGATTCAGCTTCAGCATAAGTCCTTCCAATATTCAGGACTAATTTCCTCTAGTATTGACTTATTGGATCTCCTTGCAGTCCAAGAGACTCTCAAGAGTCTTCACCAACACCACAGTTCAAAAGCATCAATTCTTCAGTGCTCAGCTTTCTTTATAGTCCAACTCTCACATCGATACATCACTACTGGAAAAACCATAACTTTGACTAAATGGACCTTTGCTGGCAAAGTAATGTCTCTGCTTTTTAATATGCATTCTAGGTTGGTCATAGTTTTTCTTCCAAGGAGCAAGGGTCTTTTAATTTCATGTCTGCAGTCACCACCTGCAGTGATTTTGTTTTTTTTTTTTTTCCGCCTACAATTTTATTTTATTTTTAAACTTTACAAAATTGTATTAGTTTTGCCAAATATCAAAATGAATCTGCCGCGAATCCGCCTCAGGTATACACGTGTTCCCCATCCTGAACCCTCCCCCCTCCTCCCTTCCCATACCATCTCTCTGGGTCATCCCAGTGCACCAGCCCCAAGCATCCAGCATCGTGCATTGAACCTGGACTGGCAACTCATTTCATACATGATATTTTACATGTTTCAATGCCATTCTCCCAAATCTTCCCACCCTCTTCCTCTCCCACAGAGTCCATAAGACTGTTCTATACATCAGTGTCTCTTTTGCTGTCTCATACACAGGGTTATTGTTACCATCTTTCTAAATTCCATATATATGCGTTAGTGTACTGTATTGGTGTTTTTCTTTCTGGCTTACTTCACTCTGTATAATAGGCTCCAGTTTCATCCACCTCATTAGAACTGATTCAAATGTATTCTTTTTAATGGCTGAGTAATACTCCATTGTGTATATGTACCACTGCTTTCTTATCCATTCATCTGCTGATGGACATCTAGGTTGCTTCCATGTCCTGGCTATTATAAACAGTGCTGTGATGAACATTGGGGTACACGTGTCTCTTTCCCTTCTGGTTTCCTCAGTGTGTATGCCCAGCAGTGGGATTGCTGGATCATAAGGCAGTTCTATTTCCAGTTTTTTAAGGAATCTCCACACTGTTCTCCATAGTGGCTGTACTAGTTTGCATTCCCACCAACAGTGTAAGAGGGTTCCCTTTTCTCCACACCCTCTCCAGCATTTATTATTTGTAGACTTTTGGATCGCAGCCATTCTGACTGGTGTGAAATGGTACCTCACAGTGGTTTTGATTTGCATTTCTCTGATAATGAGTGATGTTGAGCATCTTTTCATGTGTTTGTTAGCCATCTGTATGTCTTCTTTGGAGAAATGTCTATTTAGTTCTTTGGCCCATTTTTTGATTGGGTCATTTATTTTTCTGGAGTTGAGCTGCAGGAGTTGCTTGTATATTTTTGAGATTAGTTGTTTGCCAGATGCTTCATTTGTCCCCCCCAAAAAAAGTCTGTCACTCTTTCCATTGTTTCCCTATCTATTTGCCATGAAGGGATGGGACCAGATGCCATGATCTTGTTTTTCTCAATGTTGAATTTTAAGCCAACTTTTTCACTCTCTTCTTTCACTTTCATCAAGTGGCTCTTTAGTTCTTCTTCACTTTCTGCCATAAGGGTGGTGTCATCTGCATATCTGAGGTTATTGATATTTCTCCTGGCAATCTTGATTCCAGATTGTGCTTCATCTAGCCTGGCATTCCTCATGGTGTACTCTTCATAGAAGTTAAAATAAGCACGGTGACAATATACAGCCTTAACATACTCCTTTCCCAATTTGAAACCAGTGTGTTTTTTCATGTCCAGTTCTACAGATAAATAAATATATAGATACCAATATGTTTTTGGAAACTTAGAAGGTGAATTTAAGTTTGTTCTGACAAAAAGAACCAATACATTTTGGAAAAAGTTTTGTGAATGTGAATGTCCTACCAGATATAAAAATAAAAAGCTGCATAAATAAAAAGACACATGTGGTCCTGAAAGAAGACTTAATACCTCAAAGAGAACAGAATTAATAGGCCAGATATAGACAAGGGATATACAAGGAACTCAGTGCATAATAAAGATGACACCACGAAAGATTGGAGGAAAATTATTCAATAAAAGATATTGGGGAAAATATATATGTACTTGAATGATCACTCCTCACAAATGGTTCTTCATTAGAATTAATTCCAGAGGTATTGCAAAGTTAAATGGAAGAAATTAAACTATTAAAAAAAGAAGAAAACTTCATGGATGTCTATTTTAGTGACCTTGAGGTGGGAAATAAAATTCTATATAAAAAAGCAAAGCAAGAGCACCCGAAGAAAAAAAAAATTATATCTTTCTTAAAAGAAACAAATCGCCAGTCCAGGTTCAATGCAGGATACAGGAAGCTTGGGGCTGGTGCAATGGGATGACCCAGAGGGATGGTATGGGGAGGGAGGTGGGAGGGGGGCTCAGGATGGGGAACACGTGTACACCCGTGGCAGATGCATGTTGATATATGGCAAAACCAATACAATATTGTAAAGTAAAATAAATAAATAAAAAATAAAATGATAAAAACAGAGGCAAAGGATTCTGTGCATAATTATGGTTGGAAGGCAAAAAGAATGAGAAGTTGGAAAATATATGCAATAAATGCAGCAAATTTTTCATGTACAAAGATTTTGTGGAGAAAACTCACTAAATCTCCCCATTGAGGAGAGGACAAAGGGCATGGGCAAAGGGCATGGGCAAAGGACACCATGGTGTGGGCTGCCAGCTGTCCAGTGAAATCCATCCTGTCTTTGACATTGATAGAGCTGTAGTCTGGCCCGTGACTAGTCTCACTCCCAACCTCCCTCATGGTTGCAGAGCTAAGATTTTGCATGTGGGCCAGGAGCAGAGTGATGGATCCACTTGAGGAGCAGAACTTCTCTGAGAGGGAACGTTCCTGCCTAGATGCCTCTCATCCTGCCCGCTGAAGCCTGAGGTGCAGGACCCAGCACCTCAAGGTCAGCTTTATAGGGTGCAGAGCCACTGGGCAAAGGGTCTGGTCTTTCCATGACCATGTGGAGGACATCCACCCGCCAGTTTCACATCAGCTGGGAAGGGTGACAGATAAGCCTCTACGTGTATTTTAGCCTTTGCATTAACCATGTGGCTTGTTATAGCAATGTAGCTCACCTTTTACACAATGCTAAAAAGAAGAAACGCATATGGTTAACAGCCACACAAAATATAGTCATTATTATTAATAATTAAGAACAATTAAAACTCTGATATGTTACTTTCATCTATTGAATAATTGTTTTGCAAATATATATATTTTTAAAAAAGCAAAATTGCTCAGTTTTGACAAAGATTCAGGGGAACTGCCATTCTTAAATAGTTCCATGAGAATGTGTACTGGTCCAAAGTCATCAAAAATCATTTTACAATATATTATTTATTGAACAGTCTTAGAAAACATACATATTTTAACCTAGTAATTTGTCTTTAATAAATTTATTCTAATAATTAGTATTTAATGAAGATTTATGTGCAAAAATGTTCATTGCAATGTTCTTTCCAAAAAAAAAAAATTTAGAAGCAAATTAATGCTCTCAAATAATAAAACAGATAATTAAAATTGGGTGTATTATTATGATGAATATATATTCATTAAAATTTTGCTTCAAAAATTATAAGTATTGACACCTTAGTTACTAGTATGAAAAGGTAGCACACAAAATGTAATATGCAGTAATAGAAAACATGCATCTAATATTTGGAGGAGACAACTAGGCTATACAAACTATAAATATAGATAATACATGGACAGAGATTTTAAATAATATTTGCTGAATATTATATTTACTGCAAGTTACTTCTATAATCTACATTTACCTTTATACACTTTTTAGAACTCTCTATAGCAAGTATTTTATTCATTTTTAATTGAAAAGAAGCAATTTTGAAGGGAAAATGAGTTGCCAAAAACTTGAAGTAGGTTTGTGAACTTCTATTTGTTGATATACCAACTATTGCAGCAAATAGCTTAAAATGTGCTATTTAGAAGACTAGTCTAGGTTTATTTATTTTTGTTCTCTGGTTATGAAACATTTTCTAATATTAGAGTTTTAGAACTGCAGCATTTTCTACAAAGTGGTACAAAGCTAGTACATTGGATGTCAAATATTAAATTTTTTTTTTATTAAAGTATAACATATACACAGAATCATGCACATAGAGTAGATGGTTCCACAATCTGAAAGCATAACCGTATATCCAGCCGTATATTCTTGATCTAAAAGATCAAGAAACAAAAGACTTTTCATGTTCCCTTCTAGTCACTTATACCCAAGCTAACTAATTTTGTCTATATGTATTTAAAGAAGTTGAATCGTAGGATATAGCATCTTTTATGTCATACACCTATCACTCAATTTTACCTGTTTTAGATCGTTCATTCTTTTTGCTGTGCATCTTCCATTGTGGAAGTGTACTCTGTTCTATGTATATGTTCTACTGTTGATAGGCATTTACAGAGATTGGAATTTGGGGCTTTTATGATGAATTAGAATATTCCAATACATATCCAGTGAATATACATGTGCATTTTAGTTAAACGAATCTGTAGGAGTATAAAGTGAAGTTGCTCAGTTGTGTCTGACTCTTTTTGACCCCAGGGACTGTAGCCTGCCAGGCTCCTCCGTCCATGGGATTTTCCAGGCAAGGATACTGGGGTGGGCTCCCATTTCCTTCTCCAGGGGATCTTCCCTATCCAGGGATTGAACCCAGGTCTCCCTCACTGCAGGCAGACTCTTTATTGTCTGAGCCACCAGGGAAGCTTGCTAAGTAATAGGCAAGCAGATGGCCAGCCGTAGTAGATATTGCCAAACACTTTTAAAAGTTGTTTAAAATTTCTATCTTATCAGTGGTGTGTGAGTTTTCATTGCTTCACACTCTCACCAGTACTGGAAGTATCAGTTTTCCTTTTCTTCTCTTAGTCATTCTGGCAATAGGTACTGAAATGGTCTTGGCATCTTAACATTATTGGGTCTTCCAGTGAATGAATATGACGTATCTTTCCATTTATTTGGGTTTTCTTTAAATTTTCTCAATTGTTTTAATAGTAAATGATTTAGTTTATCTTTGTCTTTAGATTTGTTCTTAGTTATTTGATTTCAAATGGAATGTTCTTTTTTATTTTTTAATTTCTGCACTCTATGTGTTTAGTTCTGCACTCTATGTGAACTCTGGCCACCATGGTCTTCCAAGACATCCATCTCCATCTCTCTACCTAGGGTGTCCTCTGGGATGGTTCTGCATTCCACTTCTCTCAACACAGCAAGTGGGGACAAGCTTAAGGTTTACTTCATTAGTCCCTTACAGATTACAGTCCTTCATTTGCTAATATTTGTGTTTTTTTTTTTTTTCAAATATGTTCTGGTGTTTTTTGTTTTTTGTTTTTTTTCCCAGTAGAGAGTACAAGTCAGTTTCCTTATCCTCCATCTTGACTCAAAGCAGAAGACATAGACACCACAGGTGTTTGCTCTGTTATTGTTCTTCCAGACTATACGTATAGATTTTCCTTTTTTTTTAGCCGCATGTCATGTTTTACATATACACAAATACACAATTTTAATGAGTTTTTTCAAAGTTATGGAGAGTCCTTATTTTAAAACGTTATCACAGTTTAAAAACAAGTAGGCAAATTTTACAATTTTTTCAACATTCACTTTCTTCTCAAGCATTGGAAGAGGAAGCAACAGGAGAGTCATACAGAGACTTTGAAATAACCACTGAGGTTTGGCCACTGCTAAGTAGAAGCAGTAAGTGGTTGCTATTTCTCATTTTGATGACAATTGGGTTAAAGGAAGTCTGTAGCAGCAGGAATGTGACAAAGTTGTGGTTTAGAAATGTAAGAGCCGGAAATGCCAACATCAATTTAAAAATAAATAGCAGAATGTGGCTATTCTCTCAAAGTTTAAGAAAAAAAATATTGAATTAAACAAAAATCAATGGCAGTTTGCAGATTCCAATAGCATTAAATCCTACTTAGGTTTTCAAACTCTTAGATACCTTCTCTAAATTATGTTCTTTTGAAAATTCACATTACTTTGTTATCTCCTAGGGTGTACTTAGGTAACAAGAGACTCCAATTTTAATCTGATCTGTAGGCCATAAGTTTGGAAGCCACAGGTTTTAAGATTTTATATTTTCTAACCACCCCTCCATACGCCCTGTCCTCCCTAGTTATCATTACATGACATTAGTGAGACAGACTCCAGCTCATACAACTTGCAGCACAACAGGCCAATCTAAAAAAAAATTTGGTGGGCCAAACAAAGCAACTTTATTCAGCAAGCCAGCAGTCCGAGGACATGGTGAACTGATGTCCAAACAACCATCTTCCCTGATCTTCTTGAGTTAGAATTCAGGTTCCTTTTATAGTAAAAGAAAAAACATCATGGAAAATAGATGGGGAAACAATGAAAACAGTGACAGACTTTACTTTCTTGGACTCCAAAATCACTGTAGATAGTGACTGCAGCCATGGAATAATTTGCTCCTTGGAAGACAAGCTACGACCAAAGTAGATGGCATATTAAAAAACAGAGACATTACTTTGCCAACAAATGTCCATCTAGTCAAACCTATGGTTTTTCCAGTAGCCATGTATGTATGTGAGAGTTGGACAATTCATTTCGATGTTGGGCAAAACTAATACAATATTGTAAAGTTTAAAAATAAAATTAAAAAAAAATAAAGAAAGCTGAGTGCTGAAGCATCGATTCTTTTGGACTGTGGTCTTGGAAATTCTTGAGAATCCCTTGGACAGCAAGGAGATCAAAGCAATCAATCCTAAAGGAAATCAGTCCTGAATATTCATTGAAAGGGCTTATGCTGAAGCTGAATCTCCAATATTTTAGCCACCTGATGCAAATAACTGACTGCTGCTGCTGCTGGTAAGTCGCTTCAGTCGTGTCCGACTCTGTGCAACCCCAGAGACGGCAGCCCACCAGGCTCCCCTGTCCCTGGGATTCTCCAGGCAAGAACACTGGAGTGGGCTGCCACCTCCTTCTTCAATGCATGAAAGTGAAAGGTGAAAGAGAAGTCGTTCAGTCGTGTCCGACTCCCAGCGACCTCATGGACTGCAGCCCACCAGGCTGCCCCGTCCATGGGATTTTCCAGGCAAGGGTACTGGAGTGGGGTGCCACTGCCTTCTCCGAAATAACTGACTAGTTGAGATCAAAAGGATATGGCTGCAAGAAGGGGTTACTTTCTGACCTTGTCCTTGTATCCTGGGCTTCTGGTCATGAGCAGGCTTGGGAGCAGGTCAGCAAACACACTGTGACTGTGACGTGGGGACATACGCCCTGCTGCAGGGTGCCCACAGGGAGCCAGCACTCAAAGGAAGACCTTCCACTCTGGCTGAGATGTTCCAGAGTGAGCCAGGGTCAAAGATGGAGACCAGGTTTCTCATTTCCTTATCAGTTAGGAAATCCTGCACTTTTGGAAAGGGAGCAAGGGAGTAAGAAGCCCCAAAGGAGTTCTTGGGATATAATCATATTCTACAAGTGCTTGCAGTTTATGATGTGTCCGGAAAGAGAGCTTGGGTCACTACCTCCCCAGGGTGCTCTGTACCCCACAGAGTGGCCATTCATTCTGGTTTCTTGGTGTCTGCAAGAATTCACACAGATGTGACATTCAATTCTGACACATCTTCTACAGTCCCAGCTCCAGCAACTCCTTGCCAAATCCGTGACGATGTATTTCAACATTGTCACCACTTGCTGTTAAATGATGCTTGAACTCAAATGCCATTTCTTTGATTAAACATTCTGTAACCCCTAAACTTAACTATATTTTCATCTGTCTGCTTATGACACGGTTTCCACTTCCTTTGTCATTTTTTGTTTAATTTTGCATTATAACTGGTTTGTTTTTACAACTGTTATCCTCATGAAACTTTAAATCAGTTAATGTCCTATATCTACTCTTCAGTGTTAATGAAGCACATCTAGAAAAATTTCCTCCAGTAATTATGCTACTAAATGCAACTTTGTGTGCTCTACCCACAGTGAAACCAAATAAGTGGAAACATCAGAGTTTGGAGCAGAGAAAGGTATATTGCAGGGCCATTCAAAGAGATCAGTGGCTCATAGCTAAACCCCCCAATTCCCCTAAGGATTTCAACCAAGCATTTTTAAAGGCTAGATGAGGGAGGTGCATGGCTGCAAACTTCTTGGTGTAAGAATCCTTTGTTCTTGCAGTTGTCCACATAGCTCAGGTCAGAATGTTCCTGTAAATCTCCAACAAGACAAATGTTATTCTCTATTCTTAAACATTTTATCTCCATGTAAATGAAAAAGTGTTATACCCTTAAAGGTCAGAGCCTTAAGAATGGGCTCTTCTGTATATTTCAGGCAATAGGCAAAATTCTTAACTCTAAACAAAAGAAATAAAAAACTAAGGTTAAAGCAAAATCTGACTACTGAGTCAGATTTCTTCTCAGGATTACAGTTATTCAATAAATATGTTTAGAGAATAATTTGATTGAATGTCAAAATAATCCTCATGTTGACCATGTGGTGTTACCTAATCATGAAACATCAAATTTCGGGGGAGGGGGGAGTCTAACCAGTTTTTAATGAGTATCTATTATATTTTATGTCCTATTCATAATGTAATGTGCATTTCAATCAAGGAAAACAATATATTAAACTGTGCCTAACTACTTCTAGGATTAGAAAATTGATACCAACTTGAATTGGAGAAATCAGGAACAAAAAGGTATCTTTTCTGACAGATCATTGAAATTGAGTTAATGAGTTTAGGCACAGGCCAAAATGAAAATTTCTCAAATCAATTTACCATACTAAGGTGTAACCAGGAGTCAATATTTGATTAACAGCCTGGGTTTGGAGACTCAAGACAGAGAGATTTGAAACCTAAGGAAAAAGAAAGAAAAATAGATAATATAAGTCTGAGATTCGGTGAAGTGTAGAGCAGTGTTAATTTGGTCCAGCCTTTGTTGAAACAGGATGGGCTTGAGAATCTGATCATCAGGAAAGAACCTTTTAGGGGTTTTAAACATGGTTGAATTTAACATTGTTGTTTCTGTTTATTTTTAGCTTTTTTTTATTCCTTTCTTGCAGACTATAGTCTGTGTGTCCTGACCATCTTCTATTAAAAATGCTAATTAAGTTGTGACTTGAGGATAACATAAATAAAGATATAAATAGATAAAGACTTAACTAATTACTATAAGACCATCTTCAAAGTAGGTGAGTAGTTTTGACAGAGACAGTAATTCTTTTCAGTGTCTCATTCTCTTTCTAAATGTTCTATTTATATTCCATCTCCAATAATACAGATGTGCCCTACTTTTCTTAGCACAAACAAGGATTCATATTTTCAGGATGAAAAAATGAAAATAATTATTTCAATTATGAGATAAATACTTAACATGTTGACATTGCAAATATATATTATTTGATTTCACTAAAATATGTTGTTGGTTTTTGGTTTTGGTATAAATTCTGGTTTACAGAGGTTTTCCTGGAGACGGGCCAGAAAATTTAATGTAACAGATTGGAAAGTACAAACAACTAAAAACATTGTTTAAATCTCAGTTCAAATTTCACTTCCTGGGTGAAGCCTTACCAAGATTCCTAATTAGAATCTCTCATGTCAACAGAGAGAAACTTGAATCACTAAGTAATTCAGAAAAGAATATTTTTTTAATATATATTTAAAAAGCAGTTTTGAACAACTCCAGAAGCTAACACATCACATAAGGTTGTATGCTGGGGTACCATCTGCCAAGTAGTGAAATACTGAGTGGAAATGACAGTACTTTCGACTTCCCAGTTTAAAGTTGACATTATGTCCAGCATTGTGTAAGGAAACAGAGAGCATTCACTTCATTGCATGAAATGGGCTTCCATAGTGGTGGTATTCCTTTGCTCTTTAAACAATTTATTTTTAATTGGAATATAGTTGCTTTACAATGTTGTGTTAGTTTCTGCTGTGCAGTAAAGTTAGTCAAAAACATGTTTACATATATCCTCTCTTTTCTGGATGTCCTTCCCATTTGGGTCACCATGGAGCACTGAGTAGTTTTCCCTGTGCTACACAGAAAGTTCTATTACTTATTTTGTACATATTACTGTATACACGTTAACCCCAATTTCCTGATTCATTCTACCCACCTTCTCCCTTTCAGTGTCTACATGTTTGTTCTCTACGTCTGTGTCTCTGTTTTTTCCTTACAAGCAGTCTCATTAGAAAAAATAATAATAATTATGCTTTAGTAAGAAATCATTGAGCTAAAACTGTTTCAAACTGAACTTTTTCACTTTTGAGGTAAGTGCATTTGAGGTAGGCACATCACCATTTTGAGATTTAGTTTCCTCATCTGTTAAAAAACATGATGAGTCTACTTTACAGCCATTGTGAAAATTCATGGAGACTGAATACACAAAAAATGTCCTGCAGAGTGGCTGTTACTGAGAAGACAGCCTGGAAAGCAAAGCCTTGTTTATCTGGTTTATACTTTTAACCAGAGATGCCTGGAGTAACAGGCAAGTTTGGCCTTGGTGTGCAAAATGAAGTAGGGCAAAGGCTAACAGAGTTTTGCCAAGAGAACGCACTGGTCATAGCAAACACCCTCGTGCAACAACACAAGAGACAACTCTACACATGGACATCATCAGGCACTCAATACCGAAATCAGATTGATTATTTTTTTTGCAGCAAAAGATGAGGTCATCAAAAACAAGACTGGGAGCTGACTATGGCTCAGATCATGAGCTCCTTATTGCCAAATTCAGACTTAAATTGAAGACAGTAGGGGAAACCACTAGATCATTCACATATATCCTAAATGAAATCCTTTACAATTATACAGTGGAAGTGACAAATAGATTAGGGGGATTAGATCTGATAGACAGAGCACCTGAAGAATTATGGATAGAGGTTCATGACATTGTACAGGAGACAGTAATGAAAACCATCCCCAAGAAAAATAAATGCAAGAAGGCAAAATGAGAAGGTCTTAAAAATAGCTGAGAAAAGAAGAGAAGTGAAAGGTAAAGGAGAAAAGGAAAGATATACCCCTTTGAGTGCAGAGTTCCAAAGAATACCAATGAGAGATAAGAAACCCTTCCTCAGTGATCAATGCAAAGAAATAGAGGAAAATAATAGAATGGGAAGGACTAGAGATCTCATCAAGAAAATCAGAGATTCCAAGGAAACATTTCATGCAAAGATGGGCACAATATAGAAATTGTATGGACCTAACAGAAGCAGAAGATATTAAGAAGAGATAGCAAGAATACAAAGGAGAACCATAGAAAAAAAGATCTTGATGACACATAGGTTCGTGTCAGGATGGTTTGATCACTCGCCTAGAGCCAGACATCCTGGAATGTGAAGTCAAGTGGGTTTTAGTAAGCATCACTATGAACAAAGCTAGTGGAGGTGAAGGAATTGCAGGTTAGATATTTCAAATCCTAAAAGATGATGCTGTTAAAGTGCTGCATTCAATATGCCAGCAAATTTGAAAAACTCAGCAGTGGCCACAGGACTGGAAAAGGTCAGTTTTCATTCCAATCCCAAAGAAAGGCAATGACAAAGAATGTTCAAATTATCACACAATTGCACTCATCTCACACGCTAGTAAAGTAACATTGAACATTCTCCAAATCAGTCTTCAACAGTACGCGAACTGTGAACTTCCATATTTTCAAACTGGATTTAGAAAAGGCAGAGGAACCAGAGATCAAATTGCCAACATCCATTGGGTCATCGAAAAAACAAGAGAGTTCCAGAAAATCAACTATTTCTGCTTTATTGACTATGCCAAAGCCTTTGACTGTGTGGATCACAACAGACTGTGGAACCTTCTTCAAGTGATGTGAATACCAGACCACCTGACTTGCCTCCTGAGAAAACTGTATGCAGGTCAAGAAGCGAGAGTTAGAAAAAAATAAAATTCAAAAAAAAAATTAATGTGTTTTCAAATGTTATTATCTTTACCTTTTTAAACAAAATGTCCAGAATGTATATAAAATGATAACATAAAATAATGATGATACTTACATATTACCCAACATAATAATTGATAACACTGTTGAACTAATCTTTTAAAATTAACATTATCATTGTTGCTTTTATGAGTACTATCTTTTGATGCATCAAATATTGCTGCATAAGTAATTTAAATGATTTTATTGTTTTGAATTGTTTATAAATTTTATCTAATAAAAACTTTAAAAATCAAAAAAAAAAAAAAAAAGAACAAGACATGGAACAACAGACTGGTGCCAAATTGGGAAAGGAATACATCAAGGTTGTATATTGTCATCCTGTTTTTTTAACTTATATGCAGCGTACATCATCCAAAATGCCAGGCTGGATGAAGCACAATCTGGAATCAAGATTGCTGGGAGAAATATCAATAACCTCATATATGCAGATGACACAGCTTTATGGCAGAAAGTGAAGAGGAACTAAATAGTCCCTTGATGAAAGTGAAAGAGGAGAGTGAAAAACTGGCTTAAAACTCAACATTCAAAAAACAAAGATCTTGGCATCCAGTCCCATCACATCATGGCACATAGATGGGGAAACAATGGAAACAGTGACAGACTTTGTTGTCTTGGGCTCCCAAATCACAGCACCTGGTGACTGCAGCCATGAAATTAAAAGACGCTTGCTCCTTGGAAGAAAAGCTATGACCAACCTAGGCAGGATATTAAAAAACACAGACATTACTTTGCCAGCAAAGGTCCATTTAGTCAAAGTTATGGTTTTTCCAGTAGTCATGTATGGATTGGAGATTTGGACATAAAGAAAGCTGAGCACTGAAGAACTGATGCTTTTGAACTGTGGTGTTGGAGAAGACTCTTGAGAATCCCTTGAACTGCAAGATCAAATCAGTCAATCCTAAAGGAAATCAGTCCTGAATATTCATTGAAAGGACTGATGCTGAAGCTGAAGCTCCAATATTTTGGCCACCTGTTGAGAAGAACTGACTCATTGGAAAAGACCCTGCTGCTGGGAAAGATTAAAGGGAGAAGGAGGAGGGGATGACAGAAGATGCGACAATGAGTTGGATGACATCACCAACTCTATGGAGATGAATTTGAGTAGACTCTGGGAGTTGGTGATAGACAGGGAAGCCTGGTGTGCTGCAGTCCATGGGGTTGCAATGAGTCAGATACAACTGAACTAGTGAACTGAGCTGAACTGAACACTTTTAACAGCATATAGATGAGACGTCTGTTCTTTTATCTGTTACTTTTTTAATGAAAGAAATAAGAAGGCAAAAGAATGATATGTGAAAATGTAAACCAAAGAGATGTTTCTATAGTATGGCATCACAGAATTTTTTGAAACTGAAAAATTTTCTAACAGCCATATGTGTGGATCTTGGGGGTACTTTGGAAAATTCAGGCACTGCAGTTCCTGTGGGAAGTGTGGCCTGTGGATGTCCATTGCATAGCAGAAGCGAGTTTGGAAAAATGCTGACACTCAGGTTTATTGTTGACTTTGGTGTTGCTTTAAATTGAATTCAATTCCCCACAGGGGCATTTCTTCTCACGGTTGTATTTAACCTGTTATATTACATAATATACAAGTTGCTGTGTGATAACCCCTGACTGCATCTGAGTAACCATGCCCATTCCTACCTCTGCTCACAGCCAGGTGTCAAAGAGGGGAAGAGACTGGGCCAGGGATGTGTAAGATCTTTTGTTCCTTTTCTGTTTGTTCATCCCTGTTTTTCTCAAACCTTAATCATAATGATGAGATCACTGGGTAATATTTAACCTAGGTACTAATTTTTGGTTTACTGAATGTACACAATACCTTGCCTAACCTGTTGGCTGCTTTTCTGGATTAAGAGTAAGAATGAATAATTAGGCAGATAAAGAGTGACTGCCTCTCTGCTCCTACCTCCTTCTCTTTAGCAAATTTGCAAGTGGATCCCATGGGTGCACCAGAAAGACAGCATCCAAAGGCAGATCAGGAGAAGTCAACAGGTCTTCCCACAATGGAAAAGTGCTGACACACCTGACATGTTACCTTAATGATTAACTGAGATTGTTTCCCCTTCCTCCCTTTAAAAAAAAGTCATGGCTGAGCAGAATATTCAGAGTTGGTCTCTGGACACAAGTCTCCCTTCTCTCCAGCTTTTTGGAGTAAAAGTCTCTCCTCTCTACCAACACTTGCCCCTCAAATATTGGCTTTTGAGCAGAGAACTGCTGGACCTGAGTTCAGTAACAGAAACAGCTCTTCTTGGACAGGAGGACTGGGATACAGGGTTCCAGCTCCATCTTTACCACTGTAATCTCTGGATGTTCAGTTTCCTTACTTGTCAAATGTGGGGTTTGGTTAGCACCAGCTGATTTACAAGGTCTCCTTTCACTACAAGACTCTGAATTCAGGTCTTATGAAGCTGAATTAAATATTCTTTTGCTATCATCACAGTTCCTTCCTTCTTCCCTAGGAAATAGAAAACTTCTGCACTTGAGAATCAGTATTATCTGACTTCCAAAAAATGTCCATACACTTGTATTTTATAGGTTCTATTTTAACAAAACAAGCCTACTGTCAACCTGTGAATTCTCAGGATTGTTGAAATGCAAAAGCAAAGTGAAAGAGAAAATCATTTGATTATTTTTCTTAGATAGCAAGGAATAAAAGTAACTTTGTCTCTCCTAGTATAGCCGTTCCTGGCAATTCATTATATCATGGGAAAAAAATGGGTCAGGTTTAAATATCCTGCTGTTTATAAAAATATATGAAGCCATAAAGCAGTCTTTGTATGTGTCCTTTTTGAGAGAGGGGATGCTTTAAATGACCAGGCTGGCTTTTTTAGAGCAAGCCTTTTTTTGCGCGGCGTGACCATTGGCGGGAGGCTGGGAGGGGTTACCTCGTGTCTCAGACACAGGGCAGAATGCAGCTGTGAGTCAGGCACCGAAAGCCCATGATATTGGCTCTAGAAAGGATGATAGAAATTCTGTGTTCTTCTGATTTTATTTTTACCCACTTCTCACCTCTAGTTCTGAAGGTGATTAGAGGGGTTCCCAGAGACAAAGACATGTGCCGCACACTGCTCTCCACACTGATTTGTGGTCTTGGTTTTATAAGCCTCTTCATCGAGTCCCATATCCATACATTAAAGAAGATTTGTCTCAATGCCACTTGTAGGATGAACAAATCACTTAATTTTTTATTGCATATGCTTTCCCACACAACCACAGGAGCTCTTTTATTTTCATCTTATGCTAGAGAATGAGATTTCTTGAGTCTTCCGTGTGCTCTTTTATTTTTGAACGATTGCCATGATCTATTTGCAAGACTGGAAATCTATTTAAATAGCGTAGAGCTATCAACCTGATAACTAACGAAAAATGCATTGAGTTCTGCTTTTTAACATAAATCTCTCTGATCTAGATTTCCACTCCTAAGAAGGTCATGGGGCCACTTACTTAGGGTTGGGGAGGGTTGAAGAATAAATTATGGCTGCCTATAAATTGAGTGAGTGAGGCAGCAAATGGCGAGGCAGGGAGATGTGGAGTCACATAGACCTTGAAGAGGCCACTTGGGGATGATCTTGCTGCCAAATCATCAGTATTTATGACATCTTCTTTGAGGTTGTAAAATGTTGGCCCTGGGTATTATACGGCGGTAATATTGCATGGGTCACCTATCTTGCTTCTGAATTTTTGCTCAAAATATTCCCTATACCTAGATGTGTCTCTCCCTGCTCCTTCAGGAAGTTTTATTTATGTATAAACTTGATTTCAAACTCTAACCTTGGCTTTTCAAGAATCCTGCCTGAGTTGACGTAAAAAGTCCATCATTTTACCATGTTAAGCGCATGTCTTCATTTTTAAACATAATTATTTCTATTAAATTTAAAAATATATATATTTTAAATGTCCACTACAAGACAAGCAGCACAGTAGTAGACAAGCACACAAATATCGTAACCACATTTGCAGACATTGTAGGAATATAAAATTCTCTGCTTTGCTTGAGCTGGGTAGGACCTTCTGACCCCAAACAACCTTCCCATAAATCAGGGCAGGAAATCCAGTCTTCCTTGGTCCTCTCTCTTGTTCTAAATTAAACAATCTACCCTGGGTGAGGTGACAACAGAATTTGTCATCAGCATTTAGAGGTGATAGGTTTACTCAGCACTTCAAAAGGAAGGCTCTTCAGGAGGGGAAGGAGGACGGGCCACAATGGTAGGGCAGTGGTGACCATCTGCATGGAGCTCACCACACCTCAAGGCACACGAGCCAAGCCAGGAGATGGCTAGTGACCCTCTCTGCAAGGCTCCTCTTCAGACAGCCAGCTCCCAAAGAGAGAAGAGAAGTGTGTTGCACACTCAGAAGTCTCCTTCTGGAAGGAAAAGCAAAGAGCTCAAAATAGTGAATTCCTGACCCTGAAGCGATATTCCTGTGTCAACTACCTGGGGGAGAATAACTGCTCCCCCTGAGCCCTTGTCTCACCATGTGCCTTGCTGTTACTCCCTGTGAAGATGAGAAGGTCCTTGTGGCATCTCTCTGTCTCCAGGAAGGGTGCGTATGAAGCAGAATTATGGGTATTAAACCCTACTCTGCATTCTCACACATCTGGAACTAGGACATGCTTTTTGGTTGAGGTGTCCATAAGCCCCAGGCCCTGGCAGTCCGGCTCCCAGCCTATGGTCAGACTGTTGGTATAGATTTCCTGATGTGCAACAGAAAATCCCAACAGGCAGTTTTTTTTTTTTTTTTTTTTTATGTTTAGTTAGAAAAGCAGAGAACTTCAAATCTTGCTTGGGGTAGGTCTTCAGAGACCATGTAGCTAGTGGACTTTTTGATTTAGTAATTGTGATAAATTCAAATTCTGTATCAAATATCAGTGGGTCACCATAAAGAAAACTCTCAGTATCCTTGAGGGCTCTGAGATCAACATCTTCAGTGAGAAATAAGACATAATTGAATACAGCCAAAAGGAGATGGCTTCTCTGTGGACAGAAATCTTCCTTTCTTCCCTTTCCCCTCATGCTTTCTGTCACATGGAAGTCCTGCTGCCTTCTCTTCCCCCAGAGCTGATCTCACCCAGTGTGATCTTATTAAAGCAGGTGACACTGAGAGATTTAACACATTCAATGAAGATTTATTTTTTATTGGAGTATAGTTGATTTACAAGGTTATGTTAGTTTCAGCTTACAGTAAAGTGATTCAGTTATACACATGCATCTATTATTTTTCAGATTATTTTCTCTCTTAGAGGTTGTTACAAAACATTGAGTGAAGTTCCCTATGCTATATTGCATATTGTTGTTATTTCATACATGGTAGTGTGTATGTGTTCATCTCAAACTCCTAATTTGTCCCCCTTCCCCCACTTTCCACTTCGGCAACCGTAAGTTTGTGTTCTGTGTCTGTGAGTCTACTTCTGTAGATAAGTTATCTGTATTTCCTTTAGATTGCACATACAAGTGATATGATTTTTGTCTTTCTCTGTCTCACTTACTCCATTTAGTATGATAAATAGCCTCTAGGTTGACTCATGTTGCTGCAAATGGTCTCATTTCATTCTGTTTTATGGCTATGCATGTGTATGTGTTAAGTTGCTCAGTTGTGTCTGACTCTTTGTGACTCCATGGACTATAGCCTGCCAGGCCCTTCTGTTCATGGTATTATTCAGGGAAGAATACTGGAGTGGGTTGCCATTTCCTCCTCCAGGAGATCTTCCTAACCCAGGGATCAAACCTGAATCTCCTGTATTTCCTGCATTGGCATGCAGATTCTTTATCATTGACCACCAGGGAAATTTGTTATGGCTGAATAATATCTAAAAACTTTTTAAAAGATTGAAAGTCATTTTAAAAAGAATGAAATGTGAGACTTAGAAAAATGTGAGACTTAAACCATCAGGAATAATGATGAATTCTTTGTTAACAGCAGGATTTATATCCACAACTGTGTGATTCAGGCCCTCTGCCTGGAGGACTCTCAAATGTCTTGCTCTGGATGGAGCTTTTACCGAGCCCTGTGAGAGAGCAAGCAGCTCGCAGGTAAGAGGGATGTGTTACAACAGGCTTCTCCAATTCAGAGAGGAAAAAGAGAATCAGGGATCTCCCAGAACAAACTAGGGATACTGGAAAGACAAAGAAATGAGAAATTGAGTTTAAAATTCTTCATTAAGGATGTGATACATATATTCAATAGGATATTTCTCAGCCATAAAAAAGAATAAATTCATGCCATATAGTTTTGTTTGAAACCAACACAACACTGTAAATTAATCATACTTTAATAAATTAAAACATGATTTTAAATGAAAAAAAAAAAAAGATGTTTGCCAACCCAATGCCTACACATAACTCTGAAAACCCTGTGTCCTAAATAGTAAGCTTGTGCTCTAACCTTGCCTTGTCTCCTGATTTTGATGGTCAGAATCAACCACATTCAACTCCTGTAACTCTTTCTCTGACTTTTACCTGCATATTTCTGCTTTTTTATTCCTTAGCGAAGTTTGGCTATGACCTATTTGTTTGACAAGACACAAGGACATAAGTTTCTAACAACCTCTTGCCTGCATCACTGCCTTCCCCATAAAGGTAAATCAATATTCTGTGTTTAAATCCCTATGTCTATGCACATGCTGTCTGTACTCAGCCAAATGTTACACCAGGATTTCTTCTCTTGTACAAATTTTTGTTAATCCTGATGTTCATACACCTTGTTTGTCATTTGATGAGTTTCATAATGATCACTCATCCTTTCCATAGTTTCTAACAACTTTCCACTGCAGTTTGCTATAAAACTGAATGTTCCATTTAATTGTTTTTCTAGAGCGTTCCCCTCCTGGAGGTCGGAGTCATATGCTTTAGCGTAGATGGGTGGCGGTCCAGGTCTGCTCACAGCTGTCACTCTGGGATGTCCCTACACAAGCACCAGAGCATCCTTCTGCCTGGACTCTGTGTAGAGTCTCTGGACGCCTGGTTCCCAGGGCCTCTTTTCTTGGTTAACTTCCTTGTTTTGAGAGCTCACACACCCTCCCTTTGGGTGGATTCCTGAGAAAAGAATGCATGGGAAGTAAGATCCTGATATCTTGGAAATCTAAGTGTTGTTATTCTTCTTCCACATTCTTTAATTAAGATTCTGATTGTGTGCAATAATACAGGGTGATAATTTCTTCACTCAGAATTGTGAAAGCCTTTTGCTTCTCAAAAGCCTTTGCTTCGCAAAGAATCGGACACGACTGAGCGACTGAACTGAACTGAACTGACTTTGCTTCTCAATGCGGTTTCAAAAAACGGAAGTCATTCTACTATATATTCCTTTTTATGTAATCCATGCTTGTTCCACACTGGAGATTTTTGAGAATAAATTTCTTTATCCTTCCTGTTATGAAATATATGATACATTGCCTCGATATTTTCCTTCCTTCCTTCCTTTGTCATTTCCTCCCTCCCTTGCTTTCTTTCTTTCATCACGCTTGGCTTTGGTAAACCAATTTAATCCATTGACTCATGGTTCAGGTTCAGGAAATATTTTGTATTACTATATTTTGATAATCCTATCTAATCCTCTACTGACAATTTAGGGGAGGTTTATTTTTGAGTAGGGATAAAGACATGTTAATTTGCCTGGATAATTTGCCTGGTGTCCCTAGGATTGTCTCGATATTAATGCATGAGTTAAGCTGGTCAGTATTCAGACACTTATTCATCCTACAAAATGCAATATGTGCCTTATATCCTTTTACCTGCTACATCCTAAACTCAGAGAGCCTGTCAAACTCCACTTGGGCTAAACCTCCTTGCCCTGCATCTTGAAAACTCTTTCAAGACAGTGAGCTCAGGGAATTACAGGACCCTTCTCATCTGCCTTCCTTCCCTCAAGGTCCATTGTTCTTTGTTGTTTGATATCCAGTGTCAACATGAGAACTCTTTTTCAGATATTTTAGTTGGTGTTGAGATCATTTCCGGGGGGTGAGAAGAAAGGGTAATTCTCCAGTCTTTTTACTCCATCTTGACTAGAAGTAAAAGATCTTACTCATTTATATTTGAAGCTTGCTTTTACATTATAGGAAGATTTAATCTTTGCTTCTACACACTTGCTCTCAGATATTTCATTTTAGCTTTCAGTGTATTTTTATAGCAGATAATAGCAGCTTCAATTTATGCTTTGTAAATCATTGATGTGAAGTTTTTCTCTTGTTACTTTCCCTTACTCTTGTATTTAGACTTCCCAGTCAGATAGCTTTCTGATTCATAGAAAAATGTTTGTGTTGATGATCATTTTGGCATTAAATTTCCTTAGAATTCTTTACAGTATCCAATTTTTTAAAATGATTTCAGATACACTCTTTTTCTCAGTTTTATCACATCTTTCATTGCTTTCCACTTAAAAAAAAAAACATAATGTAATCAAAAATATGCTGAGTACTAGTAAAAAAATAGCAGTGGTCATTGATTTCTATATGTGTTAGAGTTACAATTTCATTTTTATAAGTTGTAACAAAGTGAATTTTCTCACAAATAAATTGCAATTTTAATTCAGGTGCAGAGATTTTTAAAAATGTAACTTATATGAGTATTTATGTGCTCCAAAAAACAGCACATCATGCCTTATATTTTCTATTTATGACAACAGTTATTTAAATAAAGTGTTTTGCTTTACTGGGGCAAATATGACTCAGGAAGGACCTTCCCTGAAACAATCTATCAATACCCTTCTTGGCAACAGTCAAGATCATATTATAAGGAAGCATGTGAAGAGTGAGTCTGATTTTTATCACATTTATAGCTTCATTGATGTCTATTGGAGAGAAGGCCTATAACACTTCTTACCTTTATTTTTACTTTTTCTAATGCAGACTCATTTTTGGGGGAAACTCTTACTTGGAACTCAAGACGTAAAACAGATGATAACAAGTTATGTGTTGCTGAGCTACTGACACCTTGAAAACACTCAGCCAGCAGATGTGTGACAATAGGAGGCATTTATCCCTTTTGTATTGTTTCATTAGTGTCTTTAGTGTTATCAAATTTTAAGTAGGGTATTATGCATTTTCTCAGAAAGCCAGTGTTTCAAATTTGATCCCAGTCCAGAATTAGTGTACACTTAGTTCTCAGAAACATCATTAAAAAGCTGACTCCTGTTTCTTCCACATTGTCTGATAGGATATGAGTGTCCTGGTCATCGGAGGAAGCTTTCAACAGTCATCTTTGTGGTGATTAGATATCTGTGTTCATTCACCCCACTATGTATGAGCATCTATTAGGAACCTAATATTATAAAAAAAAATGTTAAAGCATCAGAGAAAACCTATGTCCTTTGGCTAGAACTTTGAGTTTATTGTAAGCTCTGATGTCTTCATTCTTTATAAAAGGAGAGGATGAAGTGGCATGTTAGTCTACAATATGAGGGGATCATTTGAACAGATTAGAAAAGGTGAGTTTTAATGTTTATCACTGCTCAATGCATAACCAACTATCCTCATGAGTAGGCCAGCTAATGGTGACCATGCAGAATAATTTGTGAGCCAGAGATAGCATCACTGCTTTGGGATAACATGTTCTCCTCACTGCTGGCTATTCATAGGCATTAAATCACTAGTGCCCTAATTCACAGCCATCGTTTTGTTAAGTCGGATCCACTGCCAAGCAAAACCTGGACTCGTACTTCAGGAGGAATCTTAAATAAAACTTTGTAGGTGATAAAATACACCTATAAAATGAGGAGCTTCAGAATCCCATTTTTGTATTCTTTTTCCTCTAAATATATCCTTCAATTGTGGTCTCTCTGTTTTTGTATTGACCTAAGACAACAATGCAGGAGATCCAGGCTCGATCCCTGGGTCAGGAAGATCCCCTGGAGAAGGAAATGGTAACCCACTCCAGTACTATTGCCTGGAAAATCCCATGGACAGAGGAGCCTGGTAGGTTACAGTCCATGGGGTCGCAAAGAGTCGGACACAACTGAGTGACTTCACAGACAGACAGAAGACAACAATAAAAAATTTCAGTACTGTTACTCGGGAGATGTGCATGTTAATATTGGCTCTAGAACTCAGTACTGAGACCTTGGGACTTGGCTTTCTTGTGTGTAAAATGGGAAGTTTGAGCAGCATGGTTTGTAAAGTTTTTTAAAGCTCCCAGACTCTGGAATATTAACCTGTCTATCACTGAGGAAAGGACTTAATAAGATCATGTGAATTGTTAGTGACTTTGTCACAAATTCCCAATAAAGTTGTATCTAAAAGAAAAATATAGTAGTCCTTCTGTAAGAAGGACTGATTTCACTTTCTGCAGATTCAGTTACCAGCAGTCAACTGTAGTTTAAAAATATTAAATGGAAAATTCCAGAAATACATAATTCATAAATTTTAAATTGTGTGCTTTTCTGAGTAGCATGAGGAAGTCTTAGGTCATTCTTCTCAGGGATCCGCCACAACTGACATAACCGTGGTTCCAGGACCCAGGCTCTCCCAAAGCAGGCGATGGCCCATACATCCTCAGATGGTCAGTATTAGATTATTGCTACTTCAAAACACCTCCATCATTCACTCACATTATTTCATCCTACTGACATTTTATCCTCTTCCATCATCACAAGGAGAAGGGTGGGTAGAGTCCAGTAAGATATTTTGAGAAAGAGACCATATTCACAAAACTTTTGTTATATTAGATTGTTACAGCTCTTCTCCTTTATTATTAGCTATTGTTGGCTTCTCTGAAGGCTCAGATGGTAAAGAATCTGCCTGCAATGCAGGAAACCCAGATGTGATTCCCTGGGTCAGGGAGAATACACTGGAGAAGGGAATGGCTACCTGCACCAGTATTCTTGCCTAGAGAATTGCAAGGACAGAGGAGCCTGGAGGGTTATAGTCCATGGAGTTGCAAACAGTTGGACGTGACTGAGAGGCTAACACTTTTCACTTTCATTGTTGTTAATCTCCTTTTGTGTCTAACATATATTAAACTTTATCATAGGTACGTATGTACGTATAGGGAAATACATAGCATAGGTGGGATTTGGTGCTATCCATGGTTTCAGACATCTGCTTGGGGTCTCGGAACACATTCCCCCATACAGAAGAGGGGAGGACAACTGTATACTTGAAATGATTGTGTCAAGTTTTGAGAACTAGAGTAATGAGAATTAGAGCTTCATTATTTCTGCTAACATCATCATTCTGGGTGATCCCAATAAACACACTTTCCATTTCCATTAAGATATGATTTTTATCTACTTATGTACTCCACAAGCATCTACTCATTCATTAAATACATCTTGAGTGTCTACTATGGAACAATTACTATTCTAGGTATTTTGCAGGTATGTTTTAATTCATATAATTATTTTACATGCTAATATGAGGTTTGGGAAATTATGGGGTCTCAAGTGAGTGCTCTAGAAAATGGTGAAAGACTGAAAAGTACATTAGAAAACAGTTTTCCCACCTCACTGAGCTGCCTCATTCCCTACTTCCACCCCTGTTGCACCCTGGGCAATTCTTTGAATATTCTTCCCAAATATTTTGGGTGAAAGGGGAAGAATAATTTTGATGGATAGAGCAGGACTCCAAGAAGGCAATATTAACATAATATATTCAGGCAGATACACTCTTTAATGAGGATGGAAGAGAAAGTAGCCGTATGAGATGGAGGGGTCAAAAATACATATCTTCTGTATAAGAATGCTTCCCAGAAATTATACTTCTTTTTTTTTTTTTTTTTTGGTGAAGACACAGCCTGAGTGTGTGTGTGTATGTGTGTGCATATACACAAGTTTTTTTCTACATTATATATATACACACGCATATGTGTGTATATATATATGTGTGTGTGTGTGTGTGTATGCTTAGTCACTCAGTCATGTCTGACTCTTTGCCACCCCATGGTCTATAGCCTGCCAAGCCCTTCTGTCCACTGAGTTCTCCAGGCAGAATACTGAAGTGGGTTACCATTCTCTTCTCCAGGAGATCTTCCCAATCCAGGGATTGAACTCGGGTCTCCCACATTGTGGGAGGTTTCTTTACCATCCGAGCTACCAAGGAAGACGTATAGGTCTTAAATGATCAAAAGGTTTTGGTTTGTAATTTTTACCTGGAGACATTACATTTTCCAATTTATTTTTAGCATATTTGCAATAAGTGTGCAGTTCGAGAGAATCCATCTATGCAAATCTATCCCTTCTTCAGTGGATCTTTCCAACCCAGGAATGGAATCAGGGTCTCCTGCATTGCAGTCAGATCCTTTACCAACTGAGTTATGAGGGAAGCCCATAATGTAGGAAGACACATCAGAAATAAGGGCCTGGAAGTTACGCTCACCTCTGTGAGCACAAGACTGAGCCCTTTGTGTCTGTAGCATTCATTTTTCCAGGTTCCTCCAGCTCTCGGGCTGCACATTTGTCATCTTAATTTAGTTGTTTACATGTTTATTTTGGGAAAGCAACATTTAGAAAAGTAGAATCTGCTTCAAGAAATAAGAAGTGAGAATTCCATCACAAAGTAAATACTGAAATCAAGTGGCATTTATTTTTCATGCATCTTTTATTGAATTCTGTATTTTTGGATATCACCTTTTAGAGAGCTTGCAATGAGCAGGATATAAAATACAAACCAACTGTCAACTGAAATTCACGTGTTAAATTATGGTAAAAGTTTGAAAATTAGAATTGGGTGTGAGATTGTTTTTTTCCTTTCAACTTCAAGAAGTTGAAGAACTAATTGTTGAGAAATGGAATAATGTTTAAGCAAAAGCACAAGCTCAATAGTCTAAAATATTGCTACTGAAATGCTTCAGTGTAATTTTTGATTGTGTGATTTATTAATAAATCAGTGTGTGATTTATTCAACAAATGCATGTTAAAAACCTGATATGTATAAAACATAGTGTTAGAAATAGGACATGAAAAGACACAATTATAGAAAGGTGTAAGGCATGGTCCTTACCTAAGTTTACAACAGAAAACAGTAATTATCTCTGCAACTCCAGTGTTCCTGATAAAATATATGTGACATTTTTAAAAAACCTCTTCTGGAAAACCCATGAGTCATTCACCTGAAGGCTCCTAATATTGTAACATGAAGCAGGACTTGTCTAGAGAAAAGTCCTTTAAATCCTTTATGAAGAGTTCACCACAAAACAGGATCCCCATCTTGGGAGGAATTCACTGTTCCTGCCCTTTATTCAA
Source organism: Bos javanicus (assembly GCF_032452875.1). Taxonomy (NCBI): domain Eukaryota; kingdom Metazoa; phylum Chordata; class Mammalia; order Artiodactyla; family Bovidae; genus Bos; species Bos javanicus. The sequence continues at coordinate 11,073,847 of NC_083876.1, forward strand.
ACAACCCTGACAGATGAGAAAATAATAAGACATTCTTAGGAAACCTAGGGCGGTGGCCCATTCACAGCCGCCAGCATGATATACCTGGCGTTCCACATTTTCTAAACGTGAATTAGTATGTTGCAAGTCACCCGTGAGGTGGCCAGCAACATCGTCACCTTCAGGTTTATGGATCATCTGTGTCCACAATTCATGACGTGAAAGTTCCCCAGAAGCAAAAGAAGACATGTAGACTTTGAAAGCAGGGGGAGTTTTACAGGCGACCCCTGATTCCTCCTCAATTCCCTTTGGGGATTAACTCTGTGGGTGGCCACCACCAAAGGTGGAAATTCTGGGCCAAGAATTCCATAAATTTAAACCTGACTCCAACTCGGTTTATTTCAAAATTTGTCTCATTTCTCTCTGAACTACTCACCTTAAAGTAAATCCTGACACTAATTTACTGCTTCCCAAGTCCTAAATTAGAACATTATAGGCTTGGATTGCAATGATTCCCTGAATTTTTAGTGTTCCTAAATCTGACCCTGAAATACATCCTTCAAATAGAATAACTGGATATTTAAAAATATATTGAAGAGAACACTTAAAAATGAAGAGAGACTGAATGTCAGCGTTGTGGGAAGTTAGCTTTTGGCATTTGAAAAACACCCGTTTTGAAACAATGTTAATTATACAGCTATTGTTTTGGTGCACGAAGATGAAACAGAATTTATAGAAAGTAAAGGAGGCTAAGTGGGAAATACAGAGAAGTTATCCACAGAGACACCATGTCCAACTTTCACAAGTAATCTTGGGATGCTGGAGCTTTGTGGGAGAGTGGGCAACCACTTAGCAGGGAAGATACACAGTGGCTCACATTTAATTATTGCTTTCTTTTCGAAATACTTTTCTGTTTTACAGCCCTGTGTTCTCATTGATTCAGACTAAACCACCTCCTTTTTTCTTGGTAACTCAAAGTTATACATCCTTTTAAATATCATATTATATTACCCAAATGTAATAATTCATTTGGGCTTCCTTAGTGGCTCTGGTGGTAGAGACTCTGCCTGCAATACAAGAGACCCAGGTTCAATCCCTGGGTCAGGAAGACCTCCTGGAGAAGGGAATGACAACTCACTCCAGTATTCTTGCCTGGAAAATTCCATGGACAAAGGAGCCTGGCAGGTCACAGTCCTTTTAAGTTACAATTTTTTGTGCACTAAGTTTTAGGTTCAATTACATGAGTTGCTAATCTGTTATAAGAATATGGAGTTAATTGGAGGCAGAGATCAGAGAGTTGAAGGGTTTTTCCGCACAACTTGAAAATGTCACATAGATAATATGGTATCTGAACCATATCACCTTGAGCGAGATGTAGTGTGGCTGAACCCAGATCAAGAGAGAAGGCAGAGAGACTGTCACAGTTATGGCACATTGCCGGGAGCCGGCATATTGCATATTGAGTGCATATTGCATATTGAGTGCAGCACTTTCCACAGCATCATCTTTCAGGATCTGGAATAGCTCAACTGGAATTCTATCACTGCCGGTAGCCAGCGTGAGGAGCTCCGCCCATGACAAAGGTCATGAGGAAGGAGGCTCGGTACACGCAAAGGCGGGATCGAGCCTCAGGAGTCCCCCTGGAAATTCTCGAGCATTTACACCCAAAACCAGACTCTGCCTACTTTCTGCTTTGTGCTTTCACCTACACCTCTGACTTTACGGGGGCTGTCCCCCACTACCTCTCTGAAAAAGAGTTAGCTTACAGCTCCAGTTAATAATTCCTGGGTGTGACAGTGTTTCAACCTACAAACTCCTTTGGAAATCCTCTAGCCTGCCTGAATAGGTTTTTCCTGCCACATGTGATTGTTCAGAGCCTCCCAACTGTGAGAGGCAGGAGATGTTCTAAACTGTCTAAACGCAGATTCTTTTGAGTAGTTAAAAGATTGATTAGAAATTGTATTGGTGAAGGGATTTTCACTTGTTGGGCCAATGTTTGCTGCTAAGTTTCCATATCCTTTACCTGCTGTGTCCCTGGCAGTGTATTGATTAATAGAATTGGTGTAAGTAGTAGCTTTAATGTTTGTAACCTGGGACCCTTGAGTTAATTCTTTTTCTTGTTATAGCCCACCACACCTTTGCTCTGTAGGAATGCAACTTTATCTAATGTTTTTGGAGGGTGGCTACTGACCAATCACCTTTAGAGAAAAATAAGTTTTCTGAAGAAAGGGTCTTAAAATGTTAACAGGCCTCTGGGCCAGAAGATGATGTAAATCACCTAAGCTTTTGCATATGATAAGTTTGCAGGAAGAAAGCCTGGCTTGCTGCCTGACTCTACCGCTTCCCCCATTATCCTCTATGCATAACTTAAGGTATAAAAACTACTTTGGAAAATAAAGTGCGGGCCTTGTTCACCGAAACTTTGTCTCAGCATGTCGTTCTTTCTCTTACCTTCTGGCTGAATTATTCAGCCTCTTTTCTACACTGAATTTCCTCACTGAGCTATCCTTATTTCAGCCTCTTTTCTCCACTGAATTTCCTCACTGAGCTATCCTCATTCTATTACTCTTTATATCCTTAATTAACGTTTAATTAAGCAGTTGTTTCCTGATCTTCACCTACGCCATCTCTCCTTCGAATACCCTGGATCAGCCGGGGCTGGTCCCCGGCAGCACATTCTCTGGGAAAGCACAGCTTCTCAGGTTGCATGCCACTGGGGTTGGTCACAGGCACAGGGAGACACATCTGTAGGGATGTGCTTTTATTGTGGTTTCTGTGGGAAGAACAGGGTGACACAGGATAAACAGGTTAGCATTGATGAGTTTGACAAACTTCAGCAGATTCTGGGATGTGGAAGCTGACCTTGGATGCCTGCTACGTGGCCCTGCATGGGCTTTTTTGGGGGATGTAGAGTGTCCAGAAGTGTGCAAGTCCTGAGGGGAGTAGGTGGAATGGTGGCTACGTGGCTTCTCAAGAATGATAAGCCTCTCAGTTCAGTTCAGTCGCTCAGTCATGTTGACTCTTTGTGACCCCATGGACTGCAGCATGCCAGGCCTCCCTGTCCATCACCAACTCCCAGAGCTTGCTCAAACTCATGTCCATCAAGTCGGTGATGCCATCCAACCATCTCATCCCCTGTCATCTCCTTCTTCTCCTGCCTTCAATCTTTCTCAGCATCAGGGTCTTTTCAAATGAGTCAGCTCTTTGTATCAGGTGGCCAAAGTATTGGAGTTTCAGCTTCAGCATCAGTCCTTTTAGTGAATATTCAGGACTGATTTCCTTTAGGATGGACTGGTTGGATCTCCTTGCAGTTCAAGTGATGCTCAAGAATCTTCTGCAACACCACAGTTCAAAAGCATCAATTCTTCAGCACTCAGCTTTCTTTATAGTCCAACTCTCACATCCATACGTGACTACTGGAAAAACCATAGCTTTGACTAGATGAACCTTTTTTGGCAAAGTAACGTCTCTGCTTTTTAATATGTGTTCTAGGTTGGTCATAGCCTTTCTTCCAAGGAGCAAACATCTTTTAATTTCATGGCTTAACTCACCATCTGCAGTGATTTTGGAGCCCAAGAAAATAAAATCTGTCACTGTTTCCATTGCTTTTCCATCTATTTGCCATGGAGTGATCAGCCTATAGCCAGAGTCTTACCTCTGGGTCATGACAGCATCTTAGTAAAACATGAGAGATAGTGCCTAGCTCTGGGTTATAATATTGTGAGTGATCTCACTAGGAAGTCTTCTCCCCCTTGACTAGACCTCAGGTTTCTAGTTGAGGTCTAGAAAAAAAAGTTTCTTCGGTTCAGTTCAGTTCAGTCTCAGCCACATCCAATTCTTTGTGACCCGATGGACTGCAGCATGCCAGGCAGCCCTGTCTATCACCAACACCCAGATCCTGCTTAAACTCATGTCCACTGAGTCCGTGATGCCATGTTTATAAAATGTTTATAAGTAAAATCATATCTTAAATGCAATAATGAAATTGTATAGTGTCCTCTGATAATCTTGGAATATGAAATACCTTCAACATATATATATTTTTAATTTTAGCTTTGTTTTGGCATATCTTTTCAATATATTTCATAAACTGAATATATAGTAAAATACTTAATGAGATTACTTTGTGTGTCTTCATTGTAAAAGGGAATTCTCTCTCAATTAAGAATAGTTAAGTATAAACAAAAAATGGCTAAAACATAATCTGTTATTGAAAATTCATATATCCAGAAAAGACACAAACTAATTCTAAAAATACATCGCCCCCAATGTTCATTGCAGCATTATTTACAGTAGTGAAGACATGGAAGCAACCTAGATATCACCAGTACATGAATGGATAAAGAAGATGTCATATATATACAAATATATCTTGTGTGTATATATATATATATATATATATACACACACACACATACAAATCTATCTTTTATATATATATATACTCAGAGATTTATAGAAAGACATATATATCTATGTTCAGTCTCTTCAGCCATATATATATACGCACATACAATAGAATATTACTACAAAGCCATAAAAAATAAATAAATAAAATTAATATAAACATAAAAAAAAGAATGAAATAATGCCATTTGCAGAAACTTGGATGGACCTGGAGGTGATCATACTAAGTGAAGTAAGACAGATAGAAAAAGACAAATATCATATGATATCACTTATATGTGGAATAAAAATAAGATAAAAATGAACTTAACAGAAACAGGCCCACAGACATGGAGAACAAACTTAAGTTTACCCAAGGGGAAAGGGAGAGAGGTTTAAATTAAGAACTTGGGATTAGCACATATAAACTACTATATATAAAAACAGGACATACAATATAGCACAGGGAACTATATTCAATATCTTGTAATAACATATAATGAAAAAGAATCTGGAAGGGCAGTCCTAAGATGGCGGACGAATAGGACGGGGAGACTACTTTCTCCCCCACAAATTCATCAAAAGAACATTTAAACACTGAGTAAATTCAACAAAACAACTTCTGGATGCTGGCAGAGGACATCAGGCACCCAGAAAAGCAGCCCATTGTCTTCAAAAGGAGGTAATAAAAAATATAAAAGACAAAAAATAGAGACACAAGAGGTAGGGATGGAGCTCCATCCTGGGAAGGGAGTCTTAAAAAGAGAGAAGTTTCCAAACACCAGGAAACACTCTCACTGCCAAGTCTGTGATGAGCCTTGGAAGCACACAGGGCCGAAAAATAAATAAATAATTAAAACCCACAGATTACGAGCCCAATAGTAACTCCCCCAGCAGAGAAGCAGTGCAGACGCCTGGACCTGCCACTAGCAAGCAGGGGCTGAGCACGGAGGAAAGGGCTGCATGGCTTAGAGTAAGGACCAGGCCTGAATGCCCCAAGGGCAATCTGAGGGACCTAACGGGCTAGCAAACAAGACTGTGGGATAGCTACCAAGCGCAAAGCCAGCCCTAACCCAAGACACCGCTAGGCCTGTGCACAGAATAAAGGACTGAACAGAGATAGCCGGCTGCAGACCATCCCCCTCTGGTGACAGGCAGCCAGAGCCGGAAGGGGGCAATTGCAGCCCCAGAGAGACATTATCTACCAAACTGTAAGCAGGCTTCTTTGCTAACTAAGACTTCTTGGGGTTCTGGACGGTCAACATCTGCCTGAGAAGGTGCACCAGTTGTACACCCAGAAAACCAAGTGGCAGGGAGGTGATAAGTCACAGCGACTGTGCTCACCAAACACCTCATTACCTGATCTGCTCGGACCTGGGAAGGGCACAAAATGCAGGCCCAACTGAGTCTGCACCTCTGAAGACTACCCGAGTGCCTGAACCTGAGTGGCTCAGACCTGGGAGGTGCATGCAGCCCAGGGCCAGCTTCGGACGGTTCCTCGTGGAGCAACCTAGAGCCTGAGAAGTGTGGACCATGAGCGGGGGGCAGGCCCAGTGTGGCTGAGGCACTGCAAGCACATGCCAGTGTTGTTTGTTTGCAGCATCTTCCCTCCCCACAGCGCAACTGAACAAGTGAGCCTAAAAGAAAGTGTCCACCACCACCCCCTTTGTGTCAGGGAGGAAATCAGACACTGAAGAGACCAGCAAACAGAAGAAGCTAAAACAGAAGGAACCGCCTTGGAAGTGACAGGTGCAATAGATTAAAACCCTGTCGTTAGTACTGACTACATGGGAAGGGGCCTATAGATCTTGAGAAATATCAGCTGGACCAAGGAACTATCTGAAAATGAACTGACCCCACAATACCCACAACAACACCAGAGAAAGTCCTAGATATATTTTTACTATTTTTACGATCATTCTTTTTTTTTTCTAATTATTTTTAATTTTTAAGTCCTCTATTACTCCTTTAATTTTCACTTTTATAACCTACTATTACTCTGCAAAAAAAAGACCCTATTTTTTAAAAGCAAACTATATATATATAATAAATTTTGTGACTTTGTATTTTTTCTCTTTCTTTTTTTTTCTTCTTTTCTTTAATATTGCATTTTTGAAATTCCAAACTCTACTCTAGATTTTTAATCTGTGCTTTTTGGTATTTGTTATCAATTTTGTACCTTTAAGAACCCAATCTTCAGTACCCATTTTTACTTGGGAGCAAGATTACTGGCTTGACTGCTCTCTCCTCTGGACTCTCCTTTTTCTCCACCAGGTCACCTCTGTCTCCTCCCTACCCCCTCTCTTCTCTACCCAAATCTGTGAATCTCTGTCTGTTCCAGACGGTGGAGAACACTTAGGGAACTGATTACTGGCTGGATCTGTCTCTCTCCTTTTGATTCCCCACTGTGATCCTCCTGGCCACCTCTGTGTCCTTCCTCTCTCTTTTCGTCTCTGTTTAACTCCATGAACATCTCTGAGAGGTCCAGTTGTGGAGTGCATATAAGGAAGTGATTACTGGCTAGCCTGCTCTCTCCTCTATTGATTCCACCTCATCTCATTTAGGTCACTTCTAACTCCCTCCTCCCTCTTCTATTCTCCATGTAACTCTGCGAACCTCTCTGGGTGTCCCTCACTGTGGAGAAACTTTTCATCTTTAACCTAGATGTTTTATCAATGGTGCTGTATAGATGGAGAAGTCTTGAGACTACTGTAAAAATAAGACTTAAAACCAGAAGCAGGAGGCTTCAGTCCAAATCCTGAGAACACCAGAGAACTCCTGACTCCAGGGAACATTAATCGACAGGAGCTCATCAAACACCTCCATACCTACACTGAAACCAAGCAGCACCCAAGGGCCAACAAGTTCCAGAGCAAGACATACCACACAAATTCTCCAGCAACACAGGAACACAGCCCTGAGCTTCAATATACAGGCTGCCCAAAGTCACTCCAAACCCACTGACATCTCATAACTCATTACTGGACACTTTGTTGCACTCGAGAGAGAAGAAATCCAGCTCCACCCACCAGAACACCGACACAAGCTTCCCTAACCAAGAAACTTTGACAAGCCACCGGTACAACCCCACCCACAGTGAGAAAACTCCACAATAAAGAGAGCTCCACAAACTGCCAGAATACAGAAAGGCCACCCCAAACTCAGCAATATAAACAAGATGAAGAGACAGAGGAATACTCAGCAGGTGAAGGAACAGGATAAATGCCCACCAAACCAAAGAGGAAGAGATAGGGAATCTACCTGATAAACAATTCCAAATAATGATAGTGAAAATGATCCAAAATCTTGAACTCAAAATGGAATCACTAGCCTGGAGACAAGGATTGAGAAGATGCAAGAAAGGTTTAACAAGGACCTAGAAGAAATAAAAGAGTCAATATATAATGAATAATGCAATAAATGAGATCAAAAACACTCTGGAGGCAACAAATAGTAGAATAACAGAGGCAGAAGATAGGATTAGTGAATTAGAAGATAGAATGGTAGAAATAAATGAATTAGAGAGGAAAAAAGAAAAGTGAATTAAAGAAATGAGAACAATCTCAGAGACTTCCAGGACAGTGTTAAATGCCCCAACATTCGAATCATAGGAGTCCCAGAAGAAGAAGACAAAAAGAAAGACCATGAGAAAATACTTAAGGAGATAATCATTGAAAACTTCCCTAAAATGGGGAAGGAAATAATCACCCAAATCCAAGAAATCCAGAGAGTCCCAAACAGGATAAACCCAAGGTGAAACAACCCAAGACACATATTAATCAAATTAACAAAGATCAAACACAAAGAACAAATATTAAAAGCAGCAAGGGAAAAACAACAAATAACACACAAGGGAATTCCCATAAGGATAACAGCTGATCTTTCAATAGAAACTCTTCAGACCAGGAGGGAAAGGTAAGACATGCTCAAAGTGATGAAAGAAAATAATCTACAGCCCAGATTACTGTACCCAGCAAGGATCTCATTCAAATATGAAGGAGAAATCAAAAGCTTTTCACACAAGCAAAAGCTGAGAGAATTCTGCACCACCAAACCATCTCTCCAACAAATGCTAAAGGAGAGTCACTAGACAGGACAAAAAGGGTGTATAAACTTGAACCCAAAACAATAAAGTAAATGGCAACAAGATCATACTTATTAATAATTACCTTAAATGTAAATGGGTTGAATGCCCCAACCAAAAGACAAAGACTGGCTGAATGGATACAAACACAAGACCCCTACATATGTTGTCTACAACAGACCCAAAACAGGGGATGCATACAGACTGAAAGTGAAGGGCTGGAAAAAGATATTCCATGCAAACAGAGACCAAAAGAAAGCAGAAGTTACAATACTCATATCAGATAAAATAGACTTTAAAACAAAGGCTGTGAAAAGAGACAAAGAAGGACACTACATAATAATAAAAGGATCAATCCAAGAAGAAGATATAACAATTATAAATATATATGCACCCAACACGGGAGCACCACAATATGTAAGACAAATGCTAACAAGTATGAAAGGGGAAATTAACAATAACACAATAATAGTGGGAGACTTTAATACCCCACTCACACCTATGGATAGATCAAGTAAACAGAAAATTAACAAGGAAACACAAACTTTAAATGATACAATAGACCAGGTAGACCTAATTGATATCTATAGGACATTTCATCCAAAAACCATGAATATCACCTTTTTGTCAAGCGCACATGGAACCTTCTCCAGGATAGATCACATCCTGGGCCATAAATCTAGCCTTGGTAAATTCCAAAAAATAGAAATCATTCCAAGCATCTTTTCTGACCACAATGCAGTAAGATTAGATCTCAATTACAGGAGAAAAACTATTAAAAATTCCAACATATGGAGGCTGAACAACACGCTGCTGAATAACCAACAAATCACAGAAGAAATCAAAAAAGAAATCAAAATATGCATAGAAAACAATGAAAATGGAAACACAACAACCCAAAATCTGTGGGACACTGTAAAAGCAGTGCTAAGGGGAAAGTTCATAGCAATACAGGCACACCTCAAGAAACAAGAAAAAAGTCAAATAAATAACCTAACTCTACACCTAAAGCAACTAGAAAAGGAAGAAATTAAGAACCCCAGGGTTAGTAGAAGGAAGGAAGTCTTAAAAAGTAGGGCAGAAATAAATGCAAAGGAAACAAAAGAGACAATAGCAAAAATCAACAAAGCCAAAAGCTGGTTCTTTGAAAGGATAAATAAAATTGACAAACCATTAGCCAGACTCATCAAGAAACAAAGGGAGAAAAATCAAATCAATAAAATTAGAAATGAAAATGGAGAGATCACAACAGACAACACAGAAATACAAAGGATCATAAGAGACTACTATCAGCAATTATATGTCAATAAAATGGACAACGTGGAAGAAATGGACAAAGTCTTAGAAAAGTACAACTTTCCAAAACTGGACCAGGAAGAAATAGAAAAATCTTAACAGACCCATCACAAACACAGAAATTGAAACTGTAATCAGAAATCCTCCAGCAAACAAAAGCCCAGGTCCAGACGGCTTCACAGCAGAATTCTACCAGAAACTTAGAGAAGAGCTAACACCTATCCTACTCAAACTCTTCCAGAAAATTGCAGAGGAAGGTAAACTTCCAAACTCATTCTATGAGGCTACCATCACCCTAATACCAAAACCTGGTGAAGATCCCACAAAAAAAGAAAACTACAGGCCAATATCACTGATGAACATAGATGCAAAAATCCTTAACAAAATTCTAGCAATCAGAATCCAACAACACATTCAAAAGATCATATACCATGACCAAGTGGGCTTTGTCCCAGGGATGCAAGGATTCTTCAATATCTGCAAATCAATCAATGTAATACACCACATTCACAAATTGAAAAATAAAAGCCATATAATTATCTCAATAGATGCAGAGAAAGTCTTTGACAAAATTCAACATCCATTTGTGATAAAAAAAAAAAAAAAACTCTCCAGAAAGCAGAAATAGAAGGAACATACCTCAACATAATAAAAGCTATATATGAAAAACCCACAGCAAACATTATCCTCAATGGTGAAAAATTGAAAGCATTCCCTCTAAAGTCATGGACAAGACAAGGGTCCCACTTTCACCACTACTATTCAACATAGTTTTGGAAGTTTTGGCCACAGCAATCAGAGCAGAAAAAGAAATAAAAGGAATCCAAATTGGAGAAGAAGAAGAAGTAAAACTCTCACTGTTTGCAGATGACATGATCCTCTACATAGAAAACCCTAAAGACTCCACCAGAAAATTACTAGAGCTAATCAATGAATATAGTAAAGTTGCAGGATACAAAATCAACACACAGAAATCCCTTGCATTCCTATACACTAATAATGAGAAAATAAAAAGAGAAATTAAGGAAACAATTCCATTCACCATTGCAATGAAAAGAATAAAATATTTAGGAATATAACTACCTAAAGAAACTAAAGACCTGGAAAACTAAAACTAGAAAACACTGGTGAAAGAAATCAAAGAGGACACTAATAGATGGAGAAATATACCATGTTCATGGATTGGAAGAGTCAATATAGTGAAAATGAGTATACTACCCAAAGCAATTTATAGATTCAACGCAATCCCTATCAAGCTACCAATGGTATTCTTCACAGAGATAGAACAAATAATTTCACAATTTGTATGGAAATACAAAAAACCTCGAATAGCCAAAGCTATCTTGAGAAAGAAGAATGTTACTGGAGGAATCAACCTACTTGACTTCAGGCTCTACTACAAAGCTACAGTTATCAAGACAGTATGGTACTGGCACAAACACAGAAATATTGATCAATGGAACAAAATAGAAAGCCCAGAGATAAATCCACGCACCTATGGATACCTTATCTTTGACAAAGGAGGCAAGAATATACAATGGAGAAAAGACAATCTTTTAAACAAGTGGTGCTGGGAAAACTGGTCAACCACTTGTAAAAGAATGAAACGAGAACACTTTCTAACACCATACACAAAAATAAACTCAAAATGGATTAAAGATCTAAAGGTAGGACCAGAAACTATAAAACTCCTAGAGGAGAACATAGGCATAACACCCTCCGACATATATCACAGCAGGATCCTCTATGACCCACCTCCCAGAATATTGGAAATAAAAGCAAAGATAAACAAATGGGACCTAATTAAACTTAAAAGCTTCTGCACAACAAAGGAAACTCTAAGAAAGGTGAAAAGGCAGCCTTCAGAATGGGAGAAAATAATAGCAAATGAAGCAACTGACAAACAACTAATCTCAAAAATATACAAGCAACTCTTACAGCTCAACTCCAGAAAAATAAATGACCCAATCAAAAAATGGGCCAAAGAACTAAATAGACATTTCTCCAAAGAAGACATACAGATGGCTAACAAACACATGAAAAGATGCTCAACATCACTCATTATCAGAGAAATGCAAATCAAAACCACTATGAGGTACTATTTCACACCAGTCAGAATGGCTGCGATCCAAAAGTCTACAAGCAATACATGCTGGAGAGGGTGTGGAGAAAAGGAAACCCTCTTACACTGTTGGTGGGAATGCAAACTAGTACAGCCACTATGGAGAACAGTGTGGAGATTCCTTAAAAAACTGGAAATAGAACTGCCTTATGACCCAGAAATCCCACTGCTGGGCATCCACACTGAGGAAACCAGAAAGGAAAGAGACATGTGTACCCCAATGTTCATCGCAGCACTGTTTATAAGAGCCAGGACATGGAAGCAACCTAGATGTCCATCAGCAGATGAATGGATAAGAAAGCAGTGGTACATATACACAATGGAGTATTACTCAGCCATTAAAAAGAATACATTTGAATCAGTTCTAATGAGGTGGATGAAACTGGAGCCTATTATACAGAGTGAAGTAAGCCAGAAAGAAAAACACCAATACAGTATACTAACGCATTTATATGAAATTTAGAAAGATGGTAACAATAACCCTGTATATGAGACAGCAAAAGAGACAAAAGATGTAAAGAACAGTCTTTTGGACTCTGTGGGAGAGGGAGAGGGTGGGATGATTTGGGAGAATGGCATTAAAACATGTATAATATCATAAATGAAATGAATCGCTAGTCCAAGTTTGATGCTTTGATACTGGTTGCTTCGGGCTGGTGCACTGGGACAACCCAGAGGGATGGTATGCGGAGGGACGAGGGAGGAGGGTTCAGGATGGGGAACACATGTATACCTGTGGCGGATTCATTTTGATATTTGGCAAAACTAATACAATTTGTAAAGTTTAAAAATAAAATAAAATAACTTTTTAAATATGATTTTGCTTTATGTAGTCTATTTTATTTCCTATAGCCTTAATTTGTACCTTTACATGAATTATTTCCTTCAGTTCATTCATTTACATCATTTATTCATTTTTAATATATGCATATAAATGTCTCTAAATACTATTCTAGCTGGACACACATTTAGCTATTTATTAGTTGTATTATCACTTTCAGTATTTTCTGGTTTTCATTGATTTCTTCCTTGATCTGTGAGTTTTTAAAAGCATATTTCTTAATTTCATATATATAAAGTTTTTCTAGATTTGCTTATCTAATTTATTACTACTATTGCTGTGTTTTAGTCAGAGAACATGGCCTGTAAGATACCAATTCTCTGAAATGTGTTCTGACTTCCTTTGGAGCCTAGAAAGTAGAAAGATTCTCTATATATTCTACATAATATTCTATTGTGTTGAAATAGAGTATGTACTATGCAGCTGTTTCAGTCCAAGATTCTTTTATTCTCTCTCTACATTTGAAGAAACTTTTAAATTATGATATTTAGTCTTCAAATCTTTACTTATTTTTTATTTATTTGACCTATTAATTCCTGAGAAAGTTATGTTAAAATCCTTTTGGTGATTATGGAGTTAATTGTTTCTTCCTGCTTTCCTGTATATTTGCTTTATTCATTTAGGAGCTATGTTATTAGGTATTTAATTTTTTAAAGATTCCATAAATAATTGAAGTTTTTGCTTAAAAAAATTTTTATTGAAATACAGTTGGTTTACAATGTTGTATTGTGCTTAGTCGCTTAGTCATGTCTGACTCTTTGCAACCCTTTGGACTGTAGCCTGCCCAGGCTTTCTTCAGGCAAGCATATTGGAGTGGATTGTCATTCCCTCCTCCATGGGATCTTCCTAAGCCAGAGATATAACTCTCATCTCTCATGTCTCTTGCATTGCAGGCAAATTCTTCAATCTCTGAGCCATCAGGCAATTCCACTATGCTGTGTTAGTTTTTGTATACAGCAAAGTGATTATTTTTCAGGTTCTTTGTTTTTTGAATTTAAATTTATTTATTTTAACTGGAGGTTAATTACAATATTGTATTGTATTTAGAGTTAGGTTATTTATTTGACTTTTTTTCTTGTTTCTTGAGGTGTGCCTGTATTGCTATGAACTTTCCCCTTAGGACTGCTTTTACAGTGTCCCACAGGTTTTGGGTTGTTGTGTTTTCATTTTCATTTGTTTCTATGCATATTTTGATTTCTTTTTTGATTTCTTCTGTGATTTGTTGGTTATTAAGCAGCGTGTTGTTCAGCCTCCATATGTTGGAATTTTTAATAGTTTTTCTCCTGTAATTGAGATCTAATCTTACTGCATTGTGGTCAGAAAAGATGCTTGGAATGATTTCTATTTTTTGGAATTTACCAAGGCTAGATTTATGGCCCAGGATGTGATCTATCCTGGAGAAGGTTCCATGTGCGCTTGACAAAAAGGTGATATTCATGGTTTTTGGATGAAATGTCCTATAGATATCAATTAGGTCTACCTGGTCTATTGTATCATTTAAAGTTTGTGTTTCCTTGTTAATTTTCTGTTTACTTGATCTATCCATAGGTGTGAGTGGGGTATTAAAGTCTCCCACTATTATCGTGTTATTGTTAATTTCTCCTTTCATACTTGTTAGCATTTGTCTTACATACTGTGGTGCTCCCGTGTTGGGTGCATATATATTTATAATTGTTATATCTTCTTCTTGGATTGATCCTTTGATCATTATGTAGTGACCTTCTTTGTCTCTTTTCACAGCCTTTGTTTTAAAGTCTATTTTATCTGATATGAGTATTGCTACTCCTGCTTTCTTTTGGTCCCTATTTGCATGGAAAATCTTTTTCCAGCCCTTCACTTTCAGTCTGTATGTATCCCCTGTTTTGAGGTGGGTCTCTTGTAGACAACATATGTAGGGGTTTTGTTTTTGTATCCATTCAGCCAGTCTTTGTCTTTTGGTTGGGGCATTCAACCCATTTACATTTAAGGTAATTACTGATAAGTATGATCCCATTGCAACTTACTTTATTGTTTGGGGTTCGAATTTATACACCGTTTTTGTGTTTCCTGTCTAGAGAATATCCTTTAGTATTTGTTGGAGAGCTGGCTTGGTGGTGCAGAATTCTCTCAGCTTTTGCTTGTGTGAAAAGCTTTTGATTTCTCCTTCATACTTGAATGAGATCCTTGCTGGGTACAATAATCTGGGCTGTAGGTTATTTTCTTTCATCATTTTAAGTATGTCTTGCCATTCCCTCCTGGCTTGAAGAGTTTCTATTGAAAGATCAGCTGTTATCCTTATGGGAATTCCCTTGTGTGTTATTTGTTGTTTTTCCCTTGCTGCTTTTAATTAAAAAGTGTTTTTAAAAGGTGGAAAAATTGCCTGAAAATATTAAATATCAAAGAGAATATGGTGCTCTGCATAGAGCAGTTATGTTCTACATCTGCAAGTGTTACATAAATTTTGGAATATAGTTTGGCATATCTGCTATAGTTGATGATGAACATACCCTATAACCTGAGGCACCTATAAAACAGAAACTATTGAAACTGCACTTGAAAACAAACAAAAGTAAAAAAATTCATAGAAGTACTCTCTGTGATAAAACAGTATCAATTTTTTTAAAGTGAAACAACATGAGTGACTTTGAAAGTAAAATGGACACACTGTAGCATGCTGCTGCTGCCAAGTCGCTTCAGTCATGTCCGACTCTGTGCGACCCCATAGACAGCAGCCTACCAGGCTCCCCCATTCTGGGATTCTCTAGGCAAGAACACTGGAGTAGGTTGCCATTTCTTTCTCCAATACCTGAAAGTGAAAAGTGAAAGTGAAGTCGCTCAGTCATGTCCGACTCTTAGCGATCCCGTGGATTGCAGCCCACCAGGGTCCTCTGTCCATGGGATTTTCCAGGCAAGAGTACTGGAGTGGGGTGCCATTGCCTTCTGCAACTGTAGCATAGTCATACAATAAAGTACTACAGGGTAATTAGAATTAATGTATTTCAGTTATATACAATAGCATTGAAAAATCTCAGGAACAAAATATTGAGCTAAAAGAGCAATTCAGAGAATAATATGAATAAATAATACATAAACTCAAACAAATATGCAAGACTAAATGGTATATTATTATGGATTAAAGGTTAGCTGATGGATGAGAAACAACTAGCAGAAATCTTATACCATCAGAGGTCAGGATGTTAAGAAATAGGACATAAAGAAAGTATCTGTCGAGAGTTAAGAGAGAAAAATAAAGCTAAAAATGCCTTCAGTTGTGGTGAACTTGGAGAACAAAATAGAAGAATAGCAAAAAATTGATGTTTCACATCAGTATGTTCTCAGCAGATAAATCCTTGCCTACATGCAGCTTAAGCTGATCAGTGCCCACTAATTGGGATTTGTTGCCTTCTTTTTCACCTTTGTTCACCTTGCATCTCCCTCCCTGAATTCCTTCCTTCCCTCCCCCTCATCCTAGTCAAGGGAGGATTAAAGTGTCACTCACAGAAAGTTGTCAGAGGTCACTCCCTGTTCTAAAGTGCTCTAGACTCAGTCCAGCACTTAATTATTTGCAGTGACTTAACCAAAAGAACATGACTGAAGCAACTTAGCACACACATGCACCAATCACCTAGGAATCAGACTTCAGTTTTAAATATTCAGAATGAAACAAGGAATTTGGAAACAAATGGGAAAAGACAGATGATTGTGGAGAAAACAGCTGTCTTAAAGCCTGTGTATGTGTGAGTCAGTGTGACTTGAGCTCCTGTAACAGAGTCCCTTGGACAGCAAGGATATCCAACCAGTCCATCCTAAAGGAAATCAGTATTGAATATTCATTGGGAGGACTGATGCTGAAGCTGAAACTCTAATACTTTGGCCACCTGATGCAAAGAACTGACTCATTTGAAAAGACCCTGATGCTGGGAAAGATTGAAGGCCGGAGGAGAAGAGGATGACAGAGGATGAGATGGTTGGATGGCATCACCGACTCAATGGACATGAGTTTGAGTAGGCTCTGGGAGTTGGTGATGGATGGGGAAGCCTGGCACACTGCAGTCCATGGGGTCCCAAAGAGTCATATATGACTGAGCTACTGAACTGAACTAAACAGAATCCTCGGTATACCTATTGGCATTCTGGTCTCCCTGGAAGACATATATGGTTCATGAACTCTGTTCCCCAAAGTCCTGTTACAGTGTCAACCAAAATTCTGTTCTGTTTTCACTGTTTGACAACCAAACTAGAGGAGATCCCTAAAAGCCAATGTTGAATTACCATTCTCCCATGAAAAGCTTCCAAAGCCAAAAAGCAGCACATGGGATGTGGGATGTCACTGATATCCCAAAGAGAAAGACTTGGGTGAAAGGCTGTATTGACTATGTCTATGCTGGCTTCAAGTTGGTAACTGTGCGTGGAAGGAATTCAGCATCACGGGCACCTGCTTATTAGGTGAGTCAGTCAGGTTGGAAGAACGCTGAATCCTAAAGGAAAGGGAGAATCTATGTGACATTGTGGAATCAAAGCAGTGGAACCTCATGCCCCTAATCAGGGCAGCTCTGGGAGTTTGAGTTGAAATTCAAAAGTACTCCAATTCAAAGTCTGGAGCTTACATCTTGCTCTTAGTCTTTCTTGTCTAACTTGGGTACCAAACCTCCATAACTGAAAAATCCAAGGGGCTTATTTAGCAAGTTTTCAGTTTGAGGGTGACTGCCTTGGGAAGTATCTGATGAGTGGAGTGAGACCGCTGAGTTGCAGCCCCGTGGCCTGAGATTCTGCTACTTAAAAGTTGCAGTAATGGATGGGGGGTGGGCTGCTTTCTGTGGGACAGGTGCTGGGAATGAGAAAGGAAAGGGACACAGCAAAACTAGCAGCTGAAAGTGTTGTGAAAATATGTAGAGAGGCCAGGGCAATCTGCAAGTCATCTTCTGCTGTCCACTAGCCTAAATCTGTAACTTTTAAGAGAATAGACACAGTAATAAAATTTACCTATGAGAGTTGTCCCATTGCCCATCATATTACATCAGTGGGATGTTTTATACTGACTCACATTGCATTTTGCTTCCAATTTGCTGGGACCTTTTTTGTGTCTGCTGAAGGAAGTGCTTCTCTGAATCAACAGAGATCAAGAATGCAAAAACAGGAGGCAAAACCTCTACATGTAGATTACTACTAGTAACAATACTTTCACTTTTTGTTCCTTGATGTGCTTATTCTGGCCACTGAGGAATAGGAGCTAATACTTGATACTGGATTAAGGAATAAACCATATTCTGTGGCAAAACATAACAATTCTGCAGGGTGTGATGTCCCATCTGGGAGTATAACTGACTCTTCTTTGGGTCATTCCATCATTCTGTTGGACTGAAGTTTCAGAGAAGTAGAATGAGGAGTGAGATCACCGAATTCCAGGAGCACAGGTACAATTGTAGCGAAATGAATCCCTTGAGTGGAACAACGTTATGGGAAGAAAAAGGAACAGTGCATTGGGCTTTTTGAAAGTTCATGAATAAAGGCACTAACAGAGGGATAAAGTAGCTGGGAAAGACAAATCCTTGTCAGGAACATCAGCCAGTGGCTCTGAAGACATATCTCTGCCTCTTTTATGATCAAAGTCATCCAATGTCATCTAGTGATTACAGTGGGAAGACCAGGGGACCGCTGATCCCCCCAGGGTGTGATGACTTACTGCAGACTCAGCACCAGCTCCTGATGTATGTGGATGGAGCCCTTAGCAGAGGTGGTAGTTATATGGCACCTGCCTCCATCACTGTTTCACAGTCATTCTGTGCATGGCTCACTTAACAAGCAGCAGTCAGCTGACGTTCACAAGGCAGTTTATTGGGGTGGGATGGGGAAGGAGATGGGAGGGAGGGAGGTTCAAAAGGGAGGGGACATATGTATACCTATGGCTAATTCATGTTGAGGTTTGACAGAAAAGAACAAAATTCTGTAAAGCAATTATCCCTCAATAAAAAGTTAATTAATTTAAAAAAGAAGTGACATACTGCTGCTGCTGCTGCTAAGTCACTTCAGTCATGTCCGACTCTGTGTGACCCCATAGACAGCAGCCCACAGGCTCCCCCGTCCCTGGGATTCTCCAGGCAAGAACACTGGAGTGGGTTGCCATTTCCTTCTCCAATGCGTGAAAGTGAAAAGTGAAAGTGAAGTCACTCAGTCGTGTCTGACCCACAGCGACCCCATAGACTGCAGCCCTCCAGGCTCCTTTGTCCATGGGATTTTCCAGGCAAGAGTACTTGGAGTGGGGTGCCATTGCCTTCTCCATATATAGTACATATGCTCATGCTATTTATAATCTATTTTATGTCACCAGCTACTAATAAAGAACATAGTTTGAAAAAAAAAAAACCTCATTTTTAACTTGTTGTTCAGTTGCGAACTCATGTCCGACATTTTGTGACCCCCATGAACTGCAGCACACCAGCTTCCCTGTCCGTCATCATCTCCTGGAGTTTGCTTAGACTTGTGTCCATTGAGTCAGTGATGCCATCCAACCGTCTCATCCTCTGTTTCTCCTTTCTCCACCTTCCCTCAATCTTTCCCAGCATCAGGGTCTTTTCCAATGAGTTGGCTCTTTGCATTCGGTGGCCAAGGTATTGGAGATTCAGCTTCAGCATCAGTCCTTCCAATGAATATTCAGGGTTGATTTCCTTTAGGATGGACTGGTTTGATCTTGCAGTCTGAGGGACTCTGAAGAATCTTCTCCAGCACCACAGTTCAAAAGCATCAATTTTCTTTTGATGTGTTTATTTTTTATTTTTATTTGTTTTTAATTTATTTATTTTAATTGGAGGCTAATTACTTTACAATACTGTAGTGGTTTTTCCCATACATTCACATGAATCAGCCATGGGTGTACATGTGGTCCCCATCTTGAACCCCCTCCCACTTCCCTCCCCATCCTATCCCTCTGGGCCTTCCCAGTGCACCAGCCCTGAGCACCCTGTCTCATGCATCGAACTTGGACTGGCGATCTGTTTCACATATGACAATATACATGTTTCAATGCTATTCTCTCAAATCATCCCACCCTCGCCTTCTCCCACAGAGTCCGAAAGACTGTTCTTTACATCTGTATTTCTTTTGCCGTCTCACATGCAGGGTCATTGTTATCATCTTTCTAAATTCCATATATAAAAAGCATCAATTTTTTTAGACTCAGCCTTCTTTATGGTCCAGCTCTCACATCCATTCAGGGCTACTGGAAAAACTTTAGCTTTGACTAGATGGACGTTTGTCAGCAAAGTGATGTCTCAACTTTTTAAGACACTGTCTAGGTTTGTCATAGTTATTCTTCCACGGAGCAAGCGTCTTTTGATTTCTTGTTTGCAGTCCCTGTCCACATTTTGGAGCCGAAGAAAATGAAGTCTAACACTGTTTCCGTTTTTCCCCATCTGTTTGCCATGAAGTGATAGGACCGGATGACATGATGTTAGTTTTTTAAATGTTGAGTTTTAAGCCAGCTTTTTCACTCTGCTCTTAACTAAATTTAGTATTAGTCACTAATATTTTATGTACCAAGCATCATAGTGAACCAAACATCATGGTGGTCTCACACATAAATTCTTCTATAAATACATGAAAAAGTAAAAATCTACAACCTTATAGTGCTGGATATTAATGTATATTTTTCAAAACTTAAAAATCAGACAAAAGTAAAACAAAACATAGGGATTTGTAAATTCAGTAAATAAGTTCAATTTTGTTTATATATATATATGTGAGTATATAGGTGTATATTTAATACACACATATATATGTGTGTATTCATGTATATATGTATGTGTCTGTACCTATGGGCTTCCCTGGTGGCTCAGTAGTAAAAAATTCACCTGCAATGCAGGAGCTGCATGCTGCTGCTGCTGCTGCTGCTGCTGCTAAGTCGCTTCAGTCGTGTCTGACTCTGTGCGACCCCATAGACGGCCTCCCACCAGGCTCCCCCATCCCTGGGATTCTCCAGGCAAGAACACTGGAGTGGGTTGCCATTTCCTTCAATGCATGAAACTGAAAAGTGAAAGTGAAGTCACCCAGTCGAGTCCGACTCTTGGCGACCCCATGGACTGCAGCCTACCAGGCTCCTCCATCCATGGGATTTTCCAGGCAAGAGTACTGGAATGGGGTGCCACTGCCTTCTCTGGCAGGAGCTGCATACTAATACTCAAAACAATTTTTATTATACTCATGAAACAGGCCCCCAAATTCATCACATATGACTGAATTATATGAAATAGTCATTTTTATAGATTAAAAAATAATAAAATGTCAGTACTTTCATATGGTTCAGTTTAATAATTGATAATTCTTTAAAACATAAACTTTATAAATAACAACATATAAGACAAAAAACAAACAATAAAAAGATGGTCTTGCCCTGCAAAAAGAGTCAGCCTCTTGGAAGCTGATTATCAAAACTTTTAATACAAGACCCCCTGAAGGAGGAAATGGCAACCCACTCCAGTATTCTTGCCTGGAAAATCCCACGGACAGAGGAGCCTTGTGGGCTACAGTCCATGGGGTCACAAAGAGTTGGACATGACTGACCACAACACAGCACAACAATATTAGAAAGCTTTAAACCAAATGTACTAAGCGATCAAATTAATAAACTAGAAAAAGAAAGAAAAATAATCAAAAGGAAGTCTTAAATAAAGTAAAAAAGCAAAACAAAAAGCAACAACAACAAAACACACAGGGTGATAAAAAAAAATAAGATCAAAAGCCATCACATATATGTAGAAATGTAATTCATTTTGATACAATAATTTAAATTTCCTAACCTTGCCAAAGTAATTTGCTAACTATGATACCTTTTTGTTTGTTCTGAAAATTTTATATGTACTTTTCCTTTCCCATCAACATGCCTTTTCTCCATTTTTCCGTCTTACTGTACTAGCTAAGACCTCTCACAAAATGCTAAATTTGAAATAGGAAAGTTTTCTATCACCATTTCATATGTTGTGGGCTGTAGGTTTCTACTAGATTTCTTTAATCAATTTTTAAAGCAAGTTCTCTTTATTATTAATTTGCTAAGAGATTTGATCATTAATTGATATTGATTTCTTGTCAAATACCTTCTCTGAATCTGTTGATTTTTTTTTCCTTTTGGTCTATTGATTTGATGAATTACCTTGGTTGATTTTAAACTATTTAAGCCACTTCATATTTTGGGGAAAAATACTATTTGGTCTTGATATAATGGGTTGGTGAAAAAATTTGTTCATTTTTTTTTTCTGTAAGATGACTCCAGTTGTCTTTAACTCCATTTGAAACAATTTTGTTTTTCAAGGAGCAATTTTATTATTTTAAGAAAGGTAAAAATGTAACTGAAACACAAAACAGAGTTGTGCAGTATATGGAGAAAGGGCTGAGACTGATCAAACTTTATACTGAAGATTTCTCACTGGACGGTGCTCCACGGTTCAGTAGACCAGTTGATGTTGATAGCGATCAAACAGAGACATTAATTGAGAACGATCAATGTTATACCACATAAGAGGTAGCCTACATACTCAAAATATCCAAATCAAGCATTGAAAATCACTTGTGCCAGCTTACTTGTGTTAAGTATTTTGATGTTTGGGTTCCACATAAGCTAAATGGGAAAAAAAAAAAAAAAAAAAACAACCTTCTTGACCTTATTTTCACATGCAATTCTCTAATTAAAAGTAATGAAAGCATTCCATTTTTAAAATAAATTTTGATAAGTGATGAAAAGTGGATATTGCACAATAATGTTGAACAGAAGAGACTGTAGGCCAAGTGAAATGAACCACCACCAACCACATTAAAGGATGGTCTTCATTCAAAGAAGGTAGTCTTGTGTTTATGGTAGAATTGGAAGGGAGTCCTCTATTATGAGCTTCTTCTGAAAAACCAAAGGATTGATTCCAACAAGAACTGCTCCCCATTAGACCAACTGAAAGCAGCTCTCAATGAAAAGTTTCCAGAATAAGTCAACAGAAAATACAAGACCCCATGTTTCTTTGATGACCAGGCAAAAACTGCTTATAGCTTGGGAGGAAAGTTCTGATTGATTCACTGTATTCACCAGATATCGCACCTTCAGATTTCCCTTTATTTTGGTCTTTACAAAATTCTTTTAATGGAAAACTTTTTAACTCCCTGGAAGACTGTCAAAGGCACCTGGAACAGTTCTTTGTTCAAAAAGATAAAAAGTTTTGGGAAGATGAAGTTATAAAGTTGCCTGAAAAATGGCAGAAGATAGTGGAACTCAATATTGCTGTTTTAATGTATTAGTGGATACAACATGCTACTGTTTTGTGAGGAATGTTCAGGTCTGTGTTCACGAGAGACATGCTCTATAACTTTTTATCTTGTTTTTGTACCAGGACAATACTGGCCTCAAAAAAATGTTCTGGACTTGATTTATCTCTTCTTTCTGAAAGAGTTTCTGTAGAATTGATATTATCTCTTCCTTATATGTTTGATAGAATTTCCTAGTGAAGCTATCTGGGTCTGAGTGTCCTTAGAGGGAAGGTTGTTAATTACTTCTATTTTTTAAAATAAATATAAGGCTTTCAGGTAGTCTATTTTTTCTTGTATGAGGTTTGTTAATATATGCATTTCAAAGAATTAATTTCATTTGTCAAATTCATCAGCATAAAGATGCCTCCTTACCTCCAGGTCCCATAAGCTTCAATTCTTCCATTGGTAAACTGCTGATATTTTACACTTCAAGAGAGATCAGGGACTGTAGCCACCAGCAGATAGTTGTAAGTATGGCCTCCTCCCGTAGACATCAACCGTCCCTGCACATGTGCCTCTGAAGCCTGTTCTATCCACCCTTCAGCAGTGGATTCTTGCTGCTGTTATCCAGGTCAGGGCTCTCTGCGTGAGCAGACAGTGGGGTTGTTGGTTCTCCACCAGCAGCCTTAGGCAGACCTTGTACCTGAGCCTCATAGGTAGCAGATAACTGCTCTCTCCTGCTGAGTCCAGGGTTAGAGCGTGTTTGGTTTCCTGCTCTCGCATTTTCCCTTGGCAACCAAACTCTGCTTGTGTCCTTTGGGGTCTGTTGCCTGGGATCAGTGTGCAGGGGGTCAGGGCATCCTTATGGCTTCCCCACCCATCCCCAGCCACAGCCTACCCTCGCTCTCACACTTTGATCAGGAAGTTGGAGGTTTTCCTGACCTTCCCACCTGTCAGCTTCTGCCAATGAAGGGTCTAGAGCTGACCACCAGGTACCTCACATGTGCCTGGGATGTAGGTGCCCTTTTTCTGGAATAGCTGCTGCTCCCTCAACCACTGCCTGACCCTGAGTACCTAAGCCCTTGTGCGATTTTTCAGGTTTTTTTCCCCTAACAGGTGAAGGCCTGTGCAAAAGAGTGAGCAACTGAGTGAGAACTCCCCTTTACCTGAGACTCTCAAGGATAATAAAGGGTGATGCTAGCCCACATGTTCTTGTTGTTGTTCAGTCACTAAGTTGTGTCTGACTCTTTTGCGGCCCTTGGACTGTAACCCACCAGGCTCCTCTGTCCATGGTACCACCCAGGCAAGAACACTGCAGTGTGTTGCCATTTCCTTCTCCAGGGGATTTTTTAGATTGGCAGATGAGTTCTTTACCACTGAGCCACCAGGGGAGACTTTAAGAATTGTGAGTAATGTGATTGTTTTCTTCTCATCAGCCCATAGGGATGCCCCTTCTTCTCCTATGTTCTAATGATGGTAAAAGATGTTGTCATCTCTCTCTGCTGCTGTTAAGTCGCTTCAGTTGTGTCCGACTCTGTGTGACCCCATAGACAGATGGCTCTGCCATCCCTGGGATTCTCCAGGCAAGAACACTGCAGTGGGTTGCCATTTCCTTCTCCAATGCATCGTCTCTCTCTAGAACCCTTTTAGAATTCAGTTCCCCTGATTTGTTTTGTGACGTCATCTCAGAGAGGAAAAAATGAAAAAAAAAAGAGAAATAAAAGGGTTTTCTAAAATGATAATTTTGAAATATATTCAGATACCTTCTCTTTTCTAGGATGGGAGCAATGTTTTCTTAAGGTTTTCTACATCCTCAGAGGAAGCAGAATTCTGGATGCTTCCATAAGTAGAAAACCTTGGAGACAGGATATCTTTAGCTGAATCATGAATAACTCATTAAGGATAGGCTGCTTCATCCTATAAGCCCACTCCTACATACCTGAGGACATTTAAGGCCTTCGTTGTTCTGGGATGTCATGGGAAGGGCCT
This sequence comes from Bos javanicus, assembly GCF_032452875.1. Classification (NCBI taxonomy): domain Eukaryota; kingdom Metazoa; phylum Chordata; class Mammalia; order Artiodactyla; family Bovidae; genus Bos; species Bos javanicus. The sequence goes on from NC_083876.1 coordinate 11,098,744, forward strand.
TGTTTCAGTGTGTACCTTCCTGGCAGGGTCCAGATTGACTAAGGCAAGGCTCCAGAAGTATTTTCTTGGTGAGAAAATGACTTGGTCAGATATTTAGATGTCCACTACTTTATTTTACCGCCTCTGGGATAGTTTGAACCAAAGCACTTAAAACAAAGACCATCTGCTGGAAATCTTTTACCTTGAACAAAAGGCCCAATTTAGTTTCTTGGCACATTTCTTCAATTCAGTCATTTGTTTATGGAACAGATATTTATTCAGTGCCCACTACATGCTGGGTTCTGTTCTGTGCCCTGAAGACTGTATAATAAATAATTGTATAAGATTGTATAATGAATAAGGCAAAGACTTTGCCTTCACTGTGCTCATGTTGTTACGGACAAAACAGACAATATGCAAAAACTTAGTTGGGTGTATGACATAAGTGCAGGTTTCAACTAAGAAAAAGAAGCAGTATAAGTAGATAGAAAGTAAAACTGTCTTCTATATAAGTAAGGCAATCTGAGTTAAGTCCACATGGTGACATATGGCTGAGCTTTTACTGTCCAAGGAGCTGTGTTTGGAGTCAGAGCACAGTGAGTGAAGAGCTTCAGAGTGGAACCACACAGTGGAACCACCATGTCAATGAGCGTAGAAGTCTCCGGGGGAGTCCTAGAGCGGTTTAGTCTATCAAAGCGATGTGCTTCTGAGAAAAAAGAGGATGGATCAAGGCTTGATACTGCAGGTATTAGTGAAAGTGAGACGTCCAAGTACAATATTGATATTTTCTAGGTCTGATAATATTTGACAAGTGCTTGAAAATTATTATATTTACAATACCTAAAGTAGGGAAAAACACCAACATTTGGGATATTGTGGAAACCTAAATCCTGAAAAATCTTTAAAAAATTACTTTCAAGTGCATATATAAAATTGAACTAAGCTACTTTATTAAACAAGAATTATTTACAATTAGAATATCAAAATTTTTCTAATTGAGTGCTTATAGAATGCTTTCGAAACTGGTTCTAGATCACTGACATAGGTTCCCCAGGATATGTTGATACATAATATTAATTTATTCATTTAGCAGGTCCTGTCTCAGAAAGTGTGGATTTAAAACCCTACCTCTTGGTCTTAAAGTTCACAAACCTTTATAAGACTATGCTGATTGAGATCAGTCTAATTATGAAGCTTTCTTATTACTATTTTGGTTATTTCCTTGGGCCACAGTCTATCAAGACCCAGGTCAGGAGTTTCAGATGCTCTGAGGAGCCCAAAACAGAACATTTTAGGAGGAATAGATGCCAACATTTTGACCTTAAAATTTGCCAGGAGTGATGTTTTCATACTGAGGGATTCAGAAAGACAAGTACAGAGTCCCCATAAATAAGGCAGAGATTCATCTATGGTATGTTCAGCTTGTCAATGTCCAACTTTTTTGTGGGCAAAATTCAGAATGATTTATTTCTTGGTATGCTTTGGTATACTGGCATACTTTATTTTTTTTTTAATTTATTTTTTAATGGGAGGAAAATTGCTGTACAACGTTGTTTTGGTGTCTGCCATACAACAATGTGAAACAGCCATAGTAAAAATATATCCCATCCCTGTTGAGCATCTGTCCCCCAACACCCCTGTATCCCCACCCCTAGGTCATCACGGGGCACTGGCTGAGCTCCTGTGTTATACAGCAGCTTCCACTAGCTATCTATTTCACACACTGTAGTGTATATATGTCAGTGTTACTCTCCCAGTTTGTCTCCAGCCATGTCCACAAATCCATTATCTAGGTCTGCATCAAAGCTCAGTTCTTTTAATAAAAGTACGTTGTAAATCTACTAAAATGAGAAATTTTCTTTATGGTTATTGTCTTCTATTTGACACAGCATACAGAGGAAAAATATCTATTTTTAATTTTTATCTTTTAGAGTATACAATACTATGATTCAATACATGTAGACATTGTGAAATGATTGTCACAATCAAGCTAATTATAACATCCATTATCTCACATAGTTATCACTTTTTTTTCTGTATGGTGAGAATATTCATGATCTATTCTCTCAGCCAACATCAGGTATACAGCAAGATTTAGTAACTACAGTAAACATACTGTACAGTTCGGTTTCCAGAAATTATTCCTCCTGCACAGCTGAAACTTTATACCCTTTGACTGACCACTCCCCATTTCTCCCACCCACCAGCCACTGGCAGGAACCACTCTGCTTTCTGTTTATATGATTTTGACATTTTTAGATTCCACATGTTAATGAGATCACACAGTATTAGTTTTTTCTAGGGTTGGCTTATTTCATTTAGCGTAATACCATCCATATTTATCTATATTGTCAAAAATGGCAAGATTCCTTTCCTTCTGTGGCTGAATAACATTCTCCTGTGTGTGTGTGTGTGTGTGTGTGTGCGCATATTTCTTTATGTACATTCCTCTGTGGATAGTCACTTAGGTTGTTTCCACAGCTTGGAAATTACAAATAGTGCTGCCATGAATATATGGGTGAGGGACAGAGGTATGAAATAATGATTTCATTTCCTTCAGGTATATACACAGAAGTGGAATTTCTGGGTCAAATGGCAATCCTATTTTTTTGAGTTATAAAAATTTTCCACAGTGGCTACATCAATTTGTATTCCCACTAACAGTGACAAGGGCTCCCATTTCTCCACATTCTCACCAATACTTATTTAGTTTAATTCAGTCGCTCAGTCATGTCCACCTCTTTGCCACCCCATAGACTGCAGCACTCCAGGCTTCCCCATCCATCAACAATTCCCGAAGCTTACTCAAACTTGTGTCCATTGAGTCAGTGATGCCATCCAACCATCTCATCCTCTGTCATCTCCTTCTCCTCCCGCCTTCAATCTTTCCCAGCATCAGGGTCTTTTCAAATGAGTTAGTTCTTCTCATCAGGTGGCCAAAGTATTGGAGTTTCAGCTTCAGCATCAGTCCTTTCAATGAATATTCAGGACTGATTTCCTTTGGGATGGACTTCTTGGATCTCCTTGCTGTCCAAGGGACTCTCAAGATACTTCTCCAACACCACAGTTCAAAAGCATCAATTCTTCGGCACTCAGCTTTCCTTATAGTCCAACTCTCACATCCATATATGACTACTGGAAAAACCATAGCCTTGACTAGAAGGACCTTTGTTGTCTTTGATGTCTCTGCTTTTTAATATGCTATCTAGGTTGGTCATAGTTTTTCTTCCAAAGAGCAAGCGTCTTTTAATTTCATGGCTGCAGTCACCATCTGTAGTGATTTTGGAGCCCAAGAAAATAAAGTCTGTCACTGTTTCCACTGTTTCCCCATCTGTTTGCCATGAAGTGATGGGACTAGATGCCATGATCTTAGTTTTCTGAATGTTGAGCTTTAAGCCAACTTTTTCACTCTCTTCTCTCACTTTCATTAAGAGGCTCTTTAGTTCTTTTTCGCTTTCTGCCATAAGGGTGGTGTCATCTCCATATCTGAGGTTATTGATATTTCCCCTGGCAATCTTGCTTCCAGCTTGTGCTTCATCCAGGCCAGCATTTTGTATGATGTACTTTGCATGTAAGTTAAATAAGCAGGGTTACAATATACAGTCTTGATGTACTCCTTTCCCGAGTTGGAACCAGTCTGTTGTTCCACGTCCAGTTCTAACTGTTGCTTGATTACTTTGTGAAAATTTTAAGAGTCCTGATCCTTTAAATTTTGAAATCACTGTGGGAAATGGAGGAGGCAATTTTCCAAGAATTGGAAAGGGAAGAGGCAGTCTTACTAGAGACCAAAAAGAAACATTGAGAATTACACGTAGCTTGCAAATAATCTTGGACTGTATCAGTTGATTTTGTAAAAAACAAAAAAGCATGTCTAGCTGCTTTAAGTGAGTTCAAGTGTCCACACTTTGATGACTTTCATTCTAAAATACTAAAAAGTACTTGCACATATGATTACATAATCAGTGCTGTTAATAATAGGGAGTTTAAGGTCAAGGAAGAGGTGGTAGAATTAAGAGATGAGTAAACTTTTAATTTCTAATATTGAGGAAAACAGTGAATTCCAAAATAATGTGAAATATAAATTCTCAATAAAATTAAAAAAATTTAGAACCACTTATTGGGCAAATGGCTTGTGAATACTAGGAAAAAGAATTCACTAGAACTATCATGAATTTTCTAAGAGCAAGTCGTATTAACCAAATTAACTTTATTTCCTTTTAAAAATACTGAAAAAAAATGTGTATTTTGGGGAATCTGAAAAAGTTATCTTAGGAATACTTTGTGGACATAGGGATATAAATTGTGTAGTTTGTTCCTCGTCTTGATTTAAGGGTTCAGGTAACTCTCTATTGGGCTCTGTGTGTTTACTAGTTTGTCAACTTAATTGACAATAAACATGCCCTGTTTAGCATACCTGGATATAGCAGAATCAGGAGGGTGGTTAACATGTTAAATGGCAAAATCAGAAATAAAAAAAAAAAAAACACAGTAGATAGGAAAAAATGAGTTAAAATGATGTCTAACCAAAATAACATAAATTCCGCATTGAACTAATAAAAAATCAATCCTAGAGCAAAAACTTAAATTAATTTGGAGCTTGACATCTATCTAGTCATTGCTTTCAGCGTAAGTTCATACTGACAGGCAGGCTGAGAATATTACTTTTTTTTTTCTTTTCATTTTGCTTACGTGTCTAATAAGTCTGTCCACATTAGGCAATTGCTCTTTAGAAGGGAACAATGATTGTGACAGGGCACATTGTTGCTGGCGTGGCAGGAATCAGCCAGTCTGGTTTAGGCTGTGGCTGGAAGACGAAGTAGTAAAGAATTTACAAAATAGGACATTTATCCAAGTCCTGAGGTTCAATGTTTGAAGCAAGATTTGACAAAATTAGGCCCAAAGGTCAAATCCAGCACACCAACCTTTTGTAAAACTGATAAGCTAAGAATAGGTTTCACATGTTAAAAAGGTTGAAAAAAATCAAAAGAAGAAGAGTATATCAGGACACTTGAAAATTATATAAAATTCAAGTATCCATAAATAAAGGTTTATTGGAACACTATCATCAAGTTTTGCCATTAAATATTCTACTTTGCTCTTGATGACTCTAAGACATCCTTTTTTGTATGACACGTTTGATGAATCCCTCACTTTGGCTTTAAATATGTTTTTTTTTAATTATTTTTTGTTGGAATATAATTACTTTGCAATGTTGTGTTACTTTCTGGTGTGTAATGAAGGGAATCAGCCAGTTCCACTGTCACATCTTATCTCAACAGACTTCCCACATTCATTAAAGTAACTGTGTACAGAGAGGTTTCCCTGAAGTCCTATGTATTAAAACAGTTTAAGTTTAGTTGGATATAATTATAATAATTTGTGATGCCAGAATTTAATTATAAATTATTGCTTTACTTTGGATAATATTGTAGGTGAAAATCTTCGTTCTTTGCATTTGTAATTTAAATTTTTGTCTCAAAAATTGAGTGTTGTCCATATGATAACCATAAATATAACTAACAAAGAGGAAAGAACTCAAATAGTATCTTTAAGTGAGTTTAATCAACTTGTCACTAAACTGTCTAAAATATATATCTTAAAAACAAATACTTTCCATCTTTGCTATTTCAGCAACTAAAATAATCCTCAATTAGGAAATTTTACTTTCTCCTCAGGGTTAAAAAAAAAAAAAAAAAGAATGGACCTAAATTTTCCCCATCCAACACTAAATTTTCATGAATAAGATATTATTCTGAAATTATTTGCTTAAAACTGTGTCCATCTCTGACCATTTTTTTCCAGACAAACTATCCATACAGTAACATTAGTGAAGGCACCAATGTCAGCTTTCAGCCTCAACTGCTAAGTCACTTCAGTCGTGTCCGCCTCTGTGCGACCCCATAGACGGCAGCCCACCAGGCTCCCCATCCCTGGGATTCTCCTGGCAAGAACACTGGAGTAGGATGCCATTTCCTTCTCCATTCAGCCTCAACAGCTACATGCAAATCGATAAAGGATGGAAACCCACCTGAAGGACAAGAAAAGGCAGAGATATCCATACTTAGGGATGGACACACAGCTAGGAAGATAGTTACTTCATTGCATGGTAATTCTATGTTGAACTTTTTGAGGAACTGTCAAATTATTTTCTGCAGTAGTACCTATACCATTTTACATTTCCATAGCAATGCACAAAGGTTCCAACTTCTTCACGTCCTTGCCAACATATTTTTTCCTTTCCTTTTTTTTTTTTTTTTTTGCTTTGTTATGTTTTATTCTGGAAGGTGTGAAGTGGTTGGTGTCTTGTGATTCTGATTTGCATTTCACCAGTGATTAACGATGCTGGGCATGTTTTCATGTGTTTATTAGCTATTTTTTTTACCTTCTTTGAAGAAATATCTATTGAAGTCTTTTGCCGAATGAAAAACGCATTTTATTAGTTAAAGCAGTTTTGGGTTAAGAGCAAAATTGAGAGGAAGGTACAGATTCCCCCTATGCCACTCATACCCACATACACATAGGCTCTTCCCCTCTATCAAAATTTCACATCCGAGGGGTACATTTTTTATAATCCGTGAACCTATATCCATCATTATCACCCAGAGTCCATGGCTTATATCAGGGTTCACACTTGGTGTTCTATATTCTCTGGGTTTTGATGGTGCACAATGATGTACAGTATCACACAGAATAGTTTCACTGCCCTAAAAGTCCTCTGTGCTCTGCCCAGTCATCCCTTTCCCTTAACAACCACAGATGTTTCTCCTGCCCCCAGAGTTTGTCTTTCCCAGAATGTCATATAGTTGGAATCGTACAGTGTGTAGCTTTTTCAGATGGGTTTCCTTCTCTTTATCATATGCTTTTAAGGTTTCTCCATGCTTTTTCTAGGTTGATAGCTCATAACCTTTTAGCACTGAGTGTTTGAATGCCTGGATGTATGCAATTATTTACCCATTTGCCTACTAAAGGACATCTTGGTTGCTGCAAAATTTTAGCAAGTATGAATAAAGTTCCATTTGCCTGCTTATTTTTGTGAGGATGTACTCTTTGGGGTAAATACCAAGAAGCACGTCTGCTGGATCATGCAATGAGAATATGTTTGGTCTTTCAAAGTAGCCACTTCACGTGGCTTTCAAAGTACCATTTCACGTTCCCACAAGTAATGAATGGATTTTTTGTCATATAGATCTTACACATGTTTGTTAGCATTTCATTTTGGAGGATACTAATGTAAATGATTTTTTGAGTTTTAATTTCAAATTCCACCTGTTCATTTATGGTCTATAGGGAAATGATTGCCTTTTGTATAATAACTTATCTTGCAACCTTGCTATATAATTGCTGATTAGTTTCAAGAAAGTTTTTTATTTGATTCTTTGCCAGGCAGTTTTGTATCTTTCTTTCCTAATCTGCATATCTTTTATTTCTTTGCTTTATCATCACATTAGCTTAGGACTAACTGTATGATGTTGAAAAGGAGTGGTTAAGATGGGACTTCCTTGCTTTGTTCCTGGTTTTAGTGGAAAAGCATCTAGTTTCTTGCCATTAAGAATGATGTTCATTGTAAGTTTTGCAAATCTTCCCCTTACATATCTGAAATTATTCATTTTAATTAAAAAAAAAATCCACTGTTTTTTACAGAGTCATCTTTACCCTAAGGTTATTTTTTGCCTAATCATAAGTATCATAACAGTCTTGGAGGTGTGATTTGCTATTAAAGAAACAGATTCCTATCAGCCCTGCCCCAACCTGCCTCTTCTCTCCTTAGATTCTGTGGAATCACACCAGGGTGTCTCTTGCAACAAGTTTATTCTAACTTTCTTGTTCCTTATACTGGCACCTGTTTTCTTTAGAGTATCCCACTTATTAAAACTTACAAGCTCACAGAATATTAAAACAATGATTCTTCATGAACATCCGATCCCATTCAAACAGCAAAACTTCACCTGTATTGGCAGTGGTATAGGGATTTGGGGAAAAACAACAACAACAACAACAACAAAAAAGCAAAAAAAAGAGATTGTAGATGTCAGATCCATTGGCCTCATTTAGAATTTTAATCAGTGCCTCAAAATATCTGCTCATGTTTGTACATGACAATCTCAGGATAGTGGGATTTTTTTTTTTTTTTTTGAGACTATATATCTGTATTGTGTAGATTACTGTGTATGAGAAATAGATGGCTAAGATGCAAAAGAGAGGAACCATAGCTGTCATGTAAGACATACTCTTAGTATCTCTTTTCCATTTTTAGAGAATGACTGTATGCCTGCTCTTTTTAAGGTATGAAAGTGAAAGTGAATGTGAAAGTTGCTCAGTTGTGTCCGACTCTTTGCAACCCCGTGGACTATACAGCCCATGGAATTCTCCAGGCCAGAATACTGGAGTGGGTAGCTATCCCTTCTCCAGCAGAGCTTCCTGACCCAGAGATCGAACTGGGGTCTCCTGCATTGCAGGTGATGTCTTTACCAACTGAGCTATAAGGGAAGCCTTTTATAAGTAAGCATGTAAGAAAAAAGAGAGATCATAAATGAAATTAAAAATTCAGTATATGAAAGAAATCTGAGAATTATTTTAATGTATTAAATTCCATGATAACATGATTCATGGCAAATACTTTGACATCAAGGTTATTCTGAGCTGGAGTCTTAGACCAACTAACCTCTCAACTAGCACCTCAGGGCATGTGTTTAGACAACTGACTCTTGGTACTAAGAACATTACCTCCAAAGCCTTCTCCAGGGAGTCTTCTTTCCCTCTCACCCCACTTCTCCTGCACTTATAGCTTTAGTCTCAGGCTTCTCACTCCCTTGGAAGCCCACCCCCAACTTCAGCACCAGACTTTCCAGAGTTGGAGCTGTGCCACCTCTTTAAGGAAGAAGCACCTCTCATGCTTTGACATTTGGTTATTCTTGCTGTGATTATATGATATCATTAAATAAGTCAAGATAAATCATGCTAATAAGCATGAATTTAAAAAACTGCAATAATACAACTATTACTAAATTATTGTTTCAATTATTCCCTCCTCAAATACAAAAACTATGGCAGTTAACTCTAAAGCATAATAATTTCCAGTTTCTTTTGAAAAGGAACATATTCAAGCTTTCATTATATGCTAAGGACCATTTCCCTAAAAATTGGGAGGATGTTATGCTCTATATCTGTAATTATGCTGCTTCCACAAAACATTTCTCTATAAATTTAAGAAGTAGTATTCCATCTGGAATCCTAGTCATTTCACATTTAGTGCATCTGCTAATTATTATGGTATAGGCCTTCCAGACATAATTTTAGGGATTCCAAAAAGCACTTTGCTAATGATTAAATATGAACATTTCTGTTCATTAAGGTATTACTTAATCATGGCATCTTTGTCTTTTAATTTTACAATTGCTTGGAGAAATATATTATTTAAAATAATATGAGTCTTAATTTAAGCAAAACAATGTAAAAATAAAGGTTTTTTCAAGAATAAATTGGGGGTGTGACTACTCATTTTACAGAAAGAAATAAAAGCTTAACTTAGATCAGGGGTTGGTTAACTATCACCTGTAGACAAAGTCCAGCCCACTGTTTTGTAAATAGTGGTTTTAAAAAATAGTTTGTACCTCCAACTCCCCCAAGTCTATTGCTCCTCCCTCCTCTGCACTGGTAACCACTAGCTTGTTTCTGTATGTGTGAGTCTGCTTCTTGTTATATTCAATAGTTTGTTGTATTAAAAAAATATGGGAATCTAGTTGATTTACAATGTAGTGCTAGTTTTAGGTATACAGTAAAGTGATCTGTTATCATATACATATATCCACTGTTTTTTAAAATTCTTTTCCCATATTACTTTGAGTAGAGTTCCACGTGCTATACAACAGGGTCTTATTAATTATCTGTTTTATAAATGGGCTTCCCTGTTAGCTCGGTTGGTAAAGAATCCATCTACAATGCAGGAGATGCTGGTTTGATTCCTGGGTTGGGGAGATTCGCTGGAGAAGGGATAGGATACCCACTCCAGAGTTCTTGGGCTTCCCTTTCGGCTCAGCTGGTAAAGAATACGACTGCAATGTGGGAGACCTGGGTTTGATCCCAGGGTTTTATATATATTAGCTTTATATTTTTATATTTAGTTATAGCTACTTTATATAATTTTTAATAGATATTTATATTTAGTTATAGTTTTATATTTAGGTTTTATATCCCTGGGTTTTATATGTATTAGTACATATGTGTCAGTCTCAGTCTTCCAATTTATCCCTCCCCACCCTTTTACCTGGTAAGCATAAGTTTGTTTTCTATAACTGCAACTGTTTTTCTGTTTTGTAAATATGAATCTTTTTAAAGGTTCCATATATAAGCAATATCATATGACATTTATCTTTCTGTTGTCTGACTTACTTCACCTGATATGATAATCTCCAGTTCCATCCATATGATGCAAATGGCATTATTTTGTTCTTTTTTATATCTGAGTAATATTCCTTTATGACTGACTGGAGATCAAACCAGTCAATTCTAAAGGAAATCAACCCTGAATACTTACTGGAAGGACTGTTGCTGAAGTTGAATCTCCAATACTTTGGCCATCTTCTGTGAGGAGCTGATGCATTAGAAAAGACCTTGATGCTGGAAAAGACTGAAGGCAAAAGGAGAAGGGGGTGGCAGAGGATGAAATGGTTAGACAGCATCAACAATTCAATGGACATAAATTTGAGCAAGCTCCAGAAGATGTGGAGAACAGAGGAGCCTGGCATGCTACAGTCCATGAAGTCACAAAGAGTCAGACACAACTTAGGGACTGAAACACAATAATATTCTATTGTGTGTGTATATATATATATAAATATATATATATATGTATGTACTCCGGAGAAGGCAATGGCACCCCACTCCAGTACTCTTGCCTGGAAAATCACACGAACAGAGGAGCTTGGCAGGCTGCAGTCCATGGGGTCGCTAAGACTTGGACATGACTGAGCATCTTCACTTTCACTTTTCACTTTCATGCATTGGAGAAGGAAATGGCAACCCACTCCAGTGTTCTTGCCTGGAGAATCCCAGGGACAGCGGAACCTGGTGGGCTGCTGCCTATAGGGTCGCACAGAGTCGGACACGACCGAAACGACTTAGCAGCAGCAGCACCATATTCTTTATCCATTCATGTATTGACCATACTCAATGGGGAAAAGATGAGAATAAATCCAATCAAAGAGGTAAAAGATCTGTTGTATTTTTTATATTTCACATATATCATATGATATTTGTCAGTCTCTGACTGACTGACTTCACTTAGGATAATGCCCTCCAAGTCTATCCACGTTGCTACAAATGGGAATATTTTGTTCTTCTTTATGCCTGAGTAGTAAATAAAGTTGTATTGGAACATAGTCATGTGTACTCATTTGCTTTGTCTGTGGCTGCTTTGCTGATACAAAAGCAGAGTTAAGTAGTTGCAACAGAGATCACATGGCCTACAAAGCCTGAAGATTTTACTATTCAGATCTGTACAGAAAAAAGTTTGCCAGTCACTGGCTTAGGTTTTCAAATAGGAGTGTTTTCAACTGTAGGCATTTCTGATGAATTAGAGAGCTTTCTTGATAAAATTTAAGCTTGCTCATGATTTTGGGGGAGTGCATCTGTCATTTATGGGGAGATCCACCCATATTAACAATGATTTTAGAAAGTTCTGTTGTTTCCTTTCACTGAAGGTCACTGGCTAGTGTTCTACTGAATGATGAGAAAATATAGGTCATCCTTCTATTCTGTCTATAATTTAAAAATAGAATTGTTTGTCCTTAAACAGCAGCAACATTTATTTATATTTCATATCAGTGGAATGGTGGGTGCAGTGCAAAGAATAAGGTGATCTTGGTTTTTAACACTTGTCAACACCCCCTACATTTTTGTCTCTTTACAAAATACACAGACACTACCCTGAGGTAAAACATCTCAAACTTGGGTCAGTGCAGTCCTCTATATTTTCTGCTCCTGGGCCCAGACTGCTTAGCACTGTTGGAGAAAACTCAGTTCAAAGCAAGGTGTCGCACTCTCATGGGCCTGTAATTTCAGCCAAGCTTTTCTAGCACCTTCATCCACATCTCCAAGACACATACATTCTACATTTCTACAAGTCATGTAACATCAGGACTGTTCTCCTCTCATGAATTACTTTCACGGGGATACCTTTACCTCCTCTGTTATAAAACAGGAATTTCCTCAATGTCCACCTCTAGGGTGAACTAAATCTCTAAACCAATTATTACCTGCATTTCTTCCATTTTGCAATAACATGCAAGATCACATTTTCAAACCAAAATTAAGTGTCTATCAAGGAGTAAGAGAAAGCTTGCTAATAATTTCAGGGATACAAGTAAATAGAGGGCACAGACAAAGCAGAGAGAGGTCCAAGATCACCAGCTTAAGTACCCATCCCAGCCTTTCTGCCCCAACCACAGACCCCTAAGCCAATTCTAACACTGATTCCATCCCAACCTTGGTACTAGCCACTCTACTACAGCTCAGATGATGCTTCCTCACCAGTCAAATCTCAGTTTAGATGCTGCTAATTTGAGTAAACATCCCCCAAGTCTCTGCCTGGGAGGATTTGCTCAATCTTCATCCTCCATGCATCATAAACCAATTCTGGTTGTCTTGTAACAATTTATTATCATTCTCCTGGACGGTAAGCAACTTGTAAGTGGAAACTTTTTACTTCCTTTTATTTCTGTATCTCTAGCTACTAGCATCGAGCCTTCATCAAATTTGGTGTTTAATAAATGCTTATTAAAGGATAAAAACATTAGGGATATTTTCCCTCTGATACAGTAAAGATCTAAAGTGGGAAAAACAACAGGAAGAAGTGATGAAAGGACAATGTCATAAGAGTTATTACAGATGCAAAAAGCTGTAGAAACATTGAAGGGAACCACTAACTCTGCTCCAGGAAGTCTTGGAGAATTTCACAAAGACAGAGGAGAAATAAAGCTGCGTCTGAGGGGAGAATAGATTTTTTTCAGGCAAAGAAGAGGGGGAAGGTTGTATGGGACAGAGGGAATAGTGGTTCTGAAGTCATCATTATCATTCTGCAGTGCTCAAGTATAATGATGAAAATTAGGTACCTCATGTGATAAATTATTCAAGTGTTATGCTTTTGTTTATATAAAGCATCTGGTATTTCAGTATTTACAAAGGAAGTGAATTTAGCCTAAATTCATATTATTGGATGAGGAAAGTATTTTTAAAATCAGTGCATAACTTGAAGACAGATTTTTTTGGTTGATAGTTATGCAATGATTATTACAGATGTCCTGTGAATTATTGATTTAGCAAGCAATTGAGTTTCAAAACTGAGAAAACTGAACTTATATGCATTTTATTTTTATGAGTCATGTATTTGAGTATAGAAGCCAGTTACTTATATTTGGAAGAAAAACAAATATTGTCATTAATCAATGTTTAAATAACAAAAGAAAATGCTCCATCAATTACTCTGAAGTTCATGGTGATTTCAGATACTCAAGGTAAAATTTTTACTATGAAAAAGGATTGGAGAAAAGAAGCCAATGACATAAAATCTGGGTTTAAGGGTAAATACTGCTATTGTCCAAATGTTTTTGTCCCTTCTCCACCCTTGATTTCATAGGCTGAAATCCTAACCCCCAAGGTGATGATATAGGAAGTGGAATTTTGGGGAGACAATTAGGTGAAGAGGGCTCTGCTCTGAGGAATGGGATTAGTGCCCCCATAAAAGAGGCCTGAGAGGGCTCCCTGGCTCCATCCACCATGTGAGGACACAGCAAGAAGTCACCATGTATCTTCTTGACCCTTGGTCTTGGACTTCCCAGCCTTCAGGATGATGAGAAACAAAGTCACTCTGTTTATGGCATTTTGTTATAGCAGCCCTAACCAACAGAGGCAAGTACTATGTACAACTGCTGACATGTACACATTCATCAATATCTCGCAGTGCTTTGTAGAGAATTGTAATTTGTGACAGGAACTGCATTCCTTACTGATTGTTGGCATTGTTGACATCAATAAGATTTAATACTCACCAGTGACCAAAGGTGGTGAATAAATGGGCTAGGAGAAGGGGCAGGAAACACGCAGGGATAGTGAGCATTCCTGTGCTCTGAGGATTTACATGGATGGTTGCTTGCAGGTTCACAGGCTCCGGAGGAGCACAGCATGGGACCTACAGGGCCCTTTACATACTGGAGACTCCAGGCCCCGCCACATCTAACATCTGTAGGGAAACCAAAGAGACAAAGATGCACAAGGGAAATAGTGTCAATGGGACCTAGCGGGGACCCCAGAACAGTAGTTCCCAACCACAAGTGGCCCTCCTCACTCCACTGCGGAGGATATTTGGCAATGTCTGAACATATTTTCAATTGTCACAAGTGAAGGATGCTACTGGCATTTAGTGAGCAGAGGCCAGAGATGCTGTTAAACATCCTGCCATGCAAAGGACAGGCCCACAAATAGAATTATCCAGCCCCAAATGTCAATTGTGCTGAGATGAAGAAACCTCTGTGCTAACCCACTATTGATGGCAGATTTCCTTTGACTATTAAGAAGTAAAAGAAATACAGATAAGGAATGGATTGGCATTACTTTTTAGATTACAAGTGCAAGGCATAGTTTTAGAAGTTGTTAAGTATGGAAAATTCATTTGGTATATACAAAATAGTATAAAGAAGAAAATAAAATTCACTTGTGGTCCTGCCATACAGAGGTAACCACTATCAAACTTTTAATGTTTGCCAAGTAATTTGTGTGCAAATATGTTGGAAAGGCACTATGAATCAGATGTGAACCTGTAGCAATGGGGAGGGCAAGCTATCGAGTTTAATTGGTAGAAATAGCAGAAGAGAAGTTTAGTAACTGTAAAGCAGAAATGCACAGGTTAATAAGAACTTGAGAGGAGAAAAACAAGGAGGCAGGAAATCAAGATCACTTTGATGAGGTAGTGAAGGGTCTGTAGTAATTAAATAGTGCTCCCCTACTCCCTGTGGTCCTAGAAATGGAGCTGGGATCTTATAACAATGTTCAGTGAAAAGTAAAAATAAAACAAACACTTGCAAGTGAAATAAATAGTAGAAGCAGACATCTTGGCTCAGAGCCTGAGAACTTTGGGGGAAGATTTTGCATCGTGCATGGGGCTTCCCAGATGGTGCTAGTGGTAAAGAGCCCATCTGCCAATGCAGGAGACATAGGGGAGTGTTGCTCTCTGGGTCAGGAAGATCCCCTGGAGGAGGAAATGGCAAACCACTGCAGTATTCTCGCCTTGAGACCACCATGAACAGTATGAAAAAGGCTACAGTCTATGGGCCACGAAGAGTTGGATGCGGCTGAGATAGAATGGCTAAACTAGACCAGCCTGTCCAAGAACCTCAGGTATGGCAGGCACTAGTTTTTCCCCGTGGTTGTGTAAACCAGTTCTCCCAACAATGAAAAATTCACTTATTTTGTCTGTTCTGTTTACTTCCTTTGTGGCCTAGAAGACTTTTGTATTAGGAAAGTGGAGGATGCTTTTTCTTGGTGGTCCAGGTCAACTCTCTTAGAATTAGTACAACTGAAACCATCACCACCATTGACTCTTCCTCCTCTCTAGATCCCCTACAGGAGTAACAGGAATAATCCAAGGGATAAACAATACACATGGTGGGTGGACACACATGTCTTACAACTGCATTATTTTAAAACTTGAGATGATAAAGCAGAGAGAGATTTCCATATCTTTTTTTTTTAATTTGGCAATATGCCATGAGGATTCTCTCATTTCACTTATGTTCTAAACAGGTTTTATCACCTTCTACTCACATAGCTTTACCTTTATTTACATATCTAATCCCTGTTGCTGAACATATAAGCTACTTATAACTCTTTTTTTTTTTTTTTTTTTTATAGAACAGTTCACACTGATCATCATTCTACAGTGAGGTTTTGTTATAAAATGCATTTAGAAATCAAGGTTGGATAGATAAGCAACATATTCGACTTTTCTGTTATTAACAAGTTTATTGAAGTACAATTTATATGTTATAAAAATCACCCATTTAAAATATACTACTTCGTAATTTTTAGTGTGTTCCTAGGGCTGGGCAACCATCACCACAATCTAATGCTAGAATATTTTCATGACTCCAAAGAGAATTCTTGTGCCCACTCCCATGCCCAGCCTTAAGCAAATGTTGATATACATTTTCTCTGTATAAATTTAACCTTTTGTGGGCATTGCATGTAAATACAATAGTACGATATGTTTTCTTTGGAGTCTGACTAATTTTTTCTTTTGTTTCAGAAATTAGTTGTTTTCTGTCACACCTCAACATGAATCAGCCATGCTGCTGCTGCTACTGCTAAGTTGCTTCAGTCGTGTCCGGCTCTGCGCGACCCCATAGATGGCAGCCCACCAGGCTCCCCTGTCCCTGGGATTCTCCAGGCAAGAACACTGGAGTGGGTTGCCATTTCCTTCTCCAGTGCATGAAAGTGAAAAGTGAAAGTGAAGTCACTCAGTCATGTCCGACTCTTAGCGACCCCATGGACTGCAGCCCACCAGGCTCCTCCGTCCATGGGATTCTCCAGGCAAGAGTACTGGAGTGGGGTGCCATTGCCTTCTCCGGCCATAGGTATATATACATTCCCTCCCTTTTGAATCTCCCCCCACCCCTCTAGGTTGATACAGAGTCCCTGTTTGAGGGCTCTGACTTCTTTCACTAAGTCTAATGCTTCCAAGGTACATCCATGCACCTAATGTGTTCATACATTATTCCACAGTGGACTCTTACCTGCCAAGAGCATCTACAAATCTCCAGGCAATTAGACTAAGAAGCCTCTGATGCAGGGCTGATGGGGGGTCTTGGCTGAGTGGTTACATACTGCTGAGCTGCGAATATGTATGGTGAGTGACTTGTATTTTAACACCTTGATGCAGTTTAGGGCCAAAGAATTCTGTTCTTCCCAGTTGGAATACACACAATGACTTCCTACAATCCTTTTTTCTAGATGAGTATTTCTGGCATATTATGGGTTTCTAGGTCTAAACACGACTAATGAAAGGGCAAAATATATTTGTTTGACGTGAAAATTTAACCTAACTGAAGTCACTTTGCTGTTGATTAGCCATGAGTTTGATTTTCCAGGCTGATACACCAAGAGACACATGTTTTAAAGAAATCATTTTTTAAAAGCCATCAATCAAGTGCATAAATGAAAACTTATCAGGGGACAGTTGACCAAACCTCTGTAATGAAGAGTAGGAATACTGTAAAATGGCCCAGAATGTGTTCTAAAATGGCTGAGGGAGAGGATGATTTCAGAAAATACTATCAAATGCCAAATGAAACGCTAGCATTTCTGGACTTCGCTGGTGGTACAGTGGATAAGAATCTGCCTACCAATGCAGGGGACAGTTTGATCCCTGGTCCAGGGAGATTCTACATGCAGAGGAGTGACTGAGCCCCTTTCCCAAACCACTGAACCCACACTCTACTGCGTGCGAGCTGAAACTGCTGAAGCCCGTGAGCCATAAAGCCTGTGCTCCACAATACGGGAAGTCATCACAATGAGAAGCCTGTGCAGTGCGACTACAGAGTAGCCCCCACTTGCTGCAATTAGAGAAAGCACACACAAAAGCAATGAAGACCTAGTGCAGCCATAAATAAATACACAAATAAAAATGTTGAATGTTTCCAAAAACAAAGAATCCAACTAAGAATCCAACTGTGGTAGGTAGAATAACGTCTCCCTAAGATTTGTACAATCCTAATCCCCTACCTCTGTGAATATGTTACATTTCTTGGCGGGACTGATTTGGCAGATATGATTATGTTAAGGATCATGAGGAGATTATTCTGTATTATCTGGGTAAACCTGATGTAATTCCAAGTATCCTTATAAGGGAAAGAAGGAGATAATAGAGTGAGAGGAGATGTGAGGATTGAAGCAAATGTCAGACTCGGGAGAACCTTGGACCAAGGGATGCAGGAGCCTCCAAAGCTGGGCAGACAGGCAAGGAGACCGATCCTATTCCAGAACCTCCAGGAGGAACACATGCCACTGGCGCTTTGATTTTAGCCAAGCGCAAGCTGCTTGGGGTTTCCATGCTTCCGAACTATAAGAGCATGTGTCTGTCGTTTGAAGCCAGCACGTTCTGGCGGTTTGTCCCAAAAGCAGTGTGAAACTATTATGCAGATGCTTACCACAGTGATAAAGGGAGGGGAATCTGACCCACTATCAGAAAAGGAAACACAAGGCCATGAGGGCGGCAGAGCAGCTCTGAGGCAGCCAGTCTCTGCTTGAGCCTGGAAACTGCCCCCAACCTCCTGCCCACCGCCGCTGAGCCTGGACCAGGCCTGACTCGTCCTCTCTGAGCTCTGAACTGGAACGTCCCACACCCTTTGTCCTCTCTTCCCCCAATATAGGTTACCCTACAACCACTACTTCCAGTCTACTTTCAACTCAGGACTCCCCTAGAACACAGTTTAAGTGCCCCTCAGTCCTCTAGGTATCTTTTACGTTTGCAACCTCATATGTGATTGAAACTGGGATGAGCAGCCGGATCCAGGTTTGCATATGTCTTTTCCTCCAGCCATCATGGTGGGCAAGAGACACAATGTATTTAAATGTTCGTGCCTTCATGAGAAAATATGAGGAAATGTCACCACCTGTTTCCTGGAGTCATTGAGGAGATCAAATGAAGCACAATGTCTCCTTCTCAACAGCCGTCAACATCAAGAGCCTATAGTTATCTCCACCATCTCATCGTGGAAAATCACTGGTGCCTGGCACGTAGAAATGCTGTGTAAGTGTCTGTACGTGTATATTAACAGATCAGAAACCAGGCAGATTGCTTCCATGTTCTGGCATTATTTGTGAATAATGCAGCAATGAACATGGGGTGCATGTATCTTTTGAATTATATTAACAGTTTTTTTTTAATATGCCCAGGAGTGAGAATGCTGGATCATATGGTAGTTCTATTAACATTTTTAGTTTTTCAAGGAGCCTCCATAATGTAGGAGTTCATCAAGGCTGTATATTGTCACCCTGTTTATTTAACTTATATGCAGAGTACATCATGAGAAACGCTGGACTGAAAGAAACACAAACTGGAGTCAAGATTGCCGGGAGAAATATCAATAACTTCTGATATGCAGATGACACCACCCTTATGGCAGAAAGTGAAGAGGAACTCAAAAGCCTCTTGATGAAAGTCAAAGTGTAGAGTGAAAAAGTTGGCTTAAAGCTCAACATTCAGAAAATGAAGATCATGGCATCCGGTCCCATCACTTCATGGGAAATAGATGGGGAAACAGTGGAAACAGTGTCAGACTTTATTTTTCTGGGCTCCAAAATCACTATGGATGGTGACTGCAGCCATGGAATTAAAAGACGCTTACTCCTTGGAAGGAAAGATGATCAACCTAGACAGCATGTTCAAAAGCAGAGACATTACTTTGCCAACAAAGGTTCATCTAGTCAAGGCTATGGTTTTTCCTGTGGTCAAGTATGGATTTGAGAGTTGGACTGTGAAGAAGTCTGAGCGCCGAAGAATTGATGCTTTTGAACTGTGGTGTTGGAGAAGACTCTTGACAGTCCTTTGGACTGCAAGGAGATCCAACCAGTCCATTCTGAAGGAGATCAGCCCTGGGATTTCTTTGGAGGGAACGATGCTAAAGCTGAAACTCCAGTACTTTGGCCACCTCATGCGAAGAGTTGACTCATTGGAAAAGACTCTGATGCTGGGAGGGATTGGGGGCAGGAGGAGAAGGGGACGACAGAGGATGAGATGGCTGGATGGCATCACTGACTCGATGGACATGAGTCTGAGTGAACTCCGGGAGTTGGTGATGGACAGGGAGGCCTGGCGTGCTGCGATTCATGGGGTCACAAAGAGTCAGACACGACTGAGTGACTGATCTGGTCTGATCTGATCTGATGTTTTCCATAGTGGCTGCATCAACTTACACTCCCACCTGCAGGGTAGCAGGGTCCCCTTTCTCCACAGTGATACTGTATGTAAAACATTTAACTAATGAGAACCTACCGCATAGCTCAGCGAACTCTCCTCAGTGCTCTGTGGTGACCTAAATGGGAAGAAATTCCAAAAAAGAGGAGATATATGAAACATATAGCTGATTCATTCGCATGAACAGTAGAAACTATTCATAACACAGCGTTGTAAAACAATTACACTCAATAATAATTTAAAGAAAGAAATCAGGCAGGGCCCAGAAACAGGTGATTCTGTGACATCAAAGACATACTGATGATTAGATCTACTTTTTGCAGATTTTCTGTGACAGATTAAGAACTACACAAAGCATGTTTCATCATGTTTATAGCTGTACAACCTCTTACTTGACCAGCTTTAAGGAAAGTGTGACTATTTCAGCTGGCACTTCTGGAATTTACTTAATGGAATGAATAATAATTTGATTTTTTTTCTCTTCCTGTCTGTTGTCTTTGTGATTACAGAAAAGTTTAAAGGAAAAAGAAAAAAGACTTGCTCTGTAAACAAACCAAAAATTACATGTCTGTGCATAGATTTTTTTTTTTTTGTTCCAGTGAATTAACCCTGTATTTTCCCATGGTATGCATATTTCATTTCTTACTGCACCATGTAGTCAAAATATATTTTGTACTTTGATGTTATTTAACTCGTTCACCACAGTGGTGTGTATCTTCAATATCACATATGCAGTTGCAAGTAATTTTTGCACAAGTCAGGGTCAGTGCACTTAAAGGATCTGGCTCGGTGGCAAGAGCCAGCGTCCGCTTCCTCTGAAAATTCCTAACACACACATGTTAGGTTGTCTACACAGATCCCTTTGTCTCTCCTTCAGATCCTGTTTAAACAGTATCTTCCCATGAGGCCTTATAATCCAACAACCACATTATTTAACATTGCTCTGTCTATTCACTCTTTTGTCAATATTCACTGCTCTTCAAAGCATTTTTCTCAGAGACACAGTCTCTGACATACTATATATTGCACTTATTTATTTTCTGTCTCATTTGTCTCAATATATGCTCCACAAAGCATGATTTTTGCATATTTTGTTTACTTCTGTGTCACTAGCCCCGATAACAGAATTACCTAAATTGCAGACATTCACCAAATATTTCTTTAATTGATGAATGAATGATGCCATGTTTGCTCAGTGTTCTATTTCCAGCAGGTTGAAGTAAAATTGCAAAACTATCAAAATCTTTTCAATATATTTAGTGCAGCTTGCAGAAGAGTATAAGAGAGAGCTTGGTGGCTGGAGTTAAGACATACTCCTTGTCTGCCCAGAAATGCTAAAAATCACAAGCTGTTTCAGGGAATTGGGGGATGATCATATTTGCAGATCCCCAACTCAGGTGTAGGAGACTGGAATGAATTCTATTCTATTCATAGACACCATTCTGTACACCCTTCCTTTGAAAGGTTTGCCCCTGGAAAAATTCTGTCCCAATGGTCTGTGTGCCAAGTGGGGTAAAGTCCAGGTGAAACAGCAGTCAAGCATGCAGACCAGCCCTTCCTCAGGGACCCATCCACTTTCATAATAAGGAGGATCTGGCTCCCTTGGGAGGAGCCTTTCATCACTGCTATAAGGAAACAGACAAATGACAACTTGTGTCATTTTCTCCTACTCTAGTGGAGAGAGCTGTGGATCCAAGCCATTCATGAACAGTATTTTCCAGGCTCTTCCACAACCTAAATGAGAACATGCCTAGTTATGCCTGGTGCCCTGGTCTGATTGCAAGCTGTGATGTGCATACTCAGGAAGATTTTCTCACCAGGAGTGGAGCCCTCTTCTAATTTTTATTCAGTCATTCTGAATTGTGAATTAACAAGATATCATTTCCCAAGGCTATGTTTATTTATCTTTGTAAGAAACTGTCAACATATCTTCCAAAGTGGTCATGCCTTTTTAAATTCCCACCAGCAGTGGATGACAATTTCTGTTGTTCTGTATCTTTGCCATCATTTTTCAGGGTTTCTGGTTTTTTTTATTTTTTATTTTAGCCTTTCTCATAGCTCTGTGATTGCTTATTGCTTATTTCATAGCTCGTTGTTGTTTTGTTATTCCTTAATGCAAATCATACTTGGCATGTGCTATTTTAACATCTGCATATCTTCCTTGGTGAGGTGTCTTTTCTAAGCTCTTGCTCATTTTTCAGTTGGGTTGCTGCTTTCTCACTTGTTAGTTTAAAGATTTCTACATGTATTTTGGATTCAAGTATTTATCAGGTTATGTGTTTTGCAAATATTTTCTCCCGGCCTGTGGCTTTTAATTTTCTTAGTAATATTTTTCATTTAGTGAGTGAAGCGAAAGTCGCTCAGTTGTGTCCAACTCATTGTGACTCCATGGACTATAGAGTCCATGGAATTCTCCAGGCCAGAATACTGGAGTGGGTAGCCTTTCCCTTCTCCAGGGGATCTTCCCAACCCAGGGATCGAACCCAGGTCTCCCTCATTTATCAGGTATGTGCTTTGCAAATATTTGTTCCCAGCCTGTGGCTTTTTATTTTCTTAGTAGTATCTTCCATTGAGAGTAAATTTTGAATTTTAAAATGTCTAAACATTTCCATTTTTTATTAAAAAAATGGAAAATTTTATTCCAAGCAACCGGAGGATTTTAACCTGGGAGACAGTCTTTTAGAAAGCTCTGAGGACTCATTAAGAGCCAAGAGGTATATGGGATTTTGGCAAAGGGATATGTGCAAGCAAGCACACCTCTTGATAGATGATTACTGTTATATGTGGGAAACAGACATCTAGGTTAATGGTTTTAGTGCTTTACAAAGTATGCAAAGATGCAAGAAACTTGGTTCATAAATTTTTTCCTGAAAATATCTCATTATCTGAGGGCCAGTTTTTCCATAGCTCAGAATGCCACATCCTGGCCTTAACCCTGAATGTCGTTCGGGATGTAGTGATGATCAGCAAGTGGCTAACAACTTGATTCTTGTATAACTGGGTGGTGGGCAGCATTCTTTATTTAATAGTTCCCTTCCTCTCAGTCTTAAATTTAATCAAGGATTGGGAGGCATTTTCTAATCAACTTCTCCCACATGCTAGGGTTCTATTGATATGTCACACCACATGATATTACTGGACTATTAACAGATTCTATTAACAGTAACCAAAAACCTCTAGATCACCTGTTTTACTAGTCTGTTTTGGTCCAGAATCTGATTCTCTCTTGTTGCTTCTTCCCATATCTAGAATTACACCATTACAATCATTGATCTTATAGATCATTCTTTAACACTATACACAAAAATAAGTTCAAAATGGATTAAAGACCAAACACGATCCAAAAGATTACATGTACCACAATGTTCATCGCAACACTGGTTATAATAGCCCAGACGTGGAAGCAATCTAAATGTAAGTTGACAGAGGAACAAATAAAAAAGATGTGATGCATCTATTGAATGGAATATTATTCCATCATTAAAAATGAAATAATGCCATTTGCAGCACCATGGATGGACCTAGATATTGTCACACTGACTGACGTTAGATAGAGAAGGAGAAATATCCTATGGCATCCTTTATATGCAGAATCTAAAAAGAAATTATACAAATGAACTTCTTTGCAAAAAGGCAGAGGAACGAGAGATCACATTGCCAACATTGGATCACAGAAAAAGCAAGAAAATTCCAGAAAAACATCTATTTCTGCTTCTTGACTATGCTAAAGCCTTTGATTGTGTGGAACAGAACAACTGTGGAAAATTCTGAAAGAGATGGGAATACCAGACCATCTTACCTGCCTCCTGAGAAACTTGTATACAGGTCAAGAAGCAACAGTTACAACCAAACATGGAACAATGGACTGTTTCAAAATTGGGAAAGGAGTACCTCAAGGTTGTATATTTTCACCCTGCTTATTTAACTTGCACACAGCATATCTCATGTAAAATGACATGCTGGATGAAGCACAAGCTGGAGTTAAGATTGCTGGGAGAAATATCAATAACCTCAGATATGCAGATGATACCACCCTTATGGCAGAAACTGAAGAGGAACTAAAGAGCCTCTTGATGAAGGTGAAAGAGCAGAGTGAAAAATCTGGTGGAAAACTCAACATTCAAAAAATGAAGATCATGGCATCCAGTTCCATCACTTCATGGCAAATAGATGGGGAAAAAATGAAAGCAGTGACAGACTTATTTTCCTGGGCTCCAAAATCACTGCAGATGGTGACTGCAGCCATGAAATTAAAAGACACTTGCTCCTTGGAAGAAAAGCTATGACCAACCTAGACCGCATATTAAAAAACAGAGAGATTACTTTGCCAAAAAAGGTCCATTTAGTCAAAGTTATGGTTTTTCCGGTAGTCACGTATGGATGTGAGAGTTGGACCATAAAAAAAGCTGAGCACCAAAGAATTGATGCTTTTGAACTGTGGTGTTGGAGAAGACTCTTGAGAATCCCTTGAACTGAAAGATCATATCTGTCAATCCTAAAGGAAGTCAATCTTGAATATTCATTGGAATGAGTGATGCTGA
This sequence comes from Bos javanicus, assembly GCF_032452875.1. Lineage (NCBI taxonomy): Eukaryota > Metazoa > Chordata > Mammalia > Artiodactyla > Bovidae > Bos > Bos javanicus. The sequence goes on from NC_083876.1 coordinate 11,123,230, forward strand.
AGCCAAACCTCCAATACTTTGTCCGCCTGATGCAAAGAACTGACTCATTGAAAAAGACCCTGATGCTGGGAAAGATTGGAGGCAGGAGGAGAAGGTGATGACAGAGGACGAGATAGTTAGATGGCATCACTGACTCAATGGACATGAGTTTAAATAAGCTCCAGGAGATAGTGAAGGACTAGGAAACCTGGTGTGCTGCAGTCCATGGGGTCACAAAGCATTGGATATGACTGAACAACTGAATAACAGCAACAAACAGACTCACAGACCTAGAGAACAAAATTATGGTTGCTAGGGGGAAAGGATGGGGAAGAAAGGATAGTTAGGGAGTTTGGGACTGACATGTACACATTGCCATGTTCAAAAAGGCCCTCCTGTATATCACAGGGAACTCTGCTCAATGTTATGTGCCTGCCTGGATGAGAATGGAGTTTGGGGGAGAAGTAATACATGTGTATGTATGACTGAATTCCTTTGCTATCCGCCTGAAACTATCACAACTTTGTTAACTAGCATACTCCAATGTGGGCTTCCCTGTTGGCTCAGTTGTAAAGAATCAGTCTAGCAATGTAGGAGATGAGAGTTTGATTCCTGAGTCAGGAAGATCCCTTGGAGAGGGAAATAGCCACTCACTCCAGTATTCTTGCCTGGAAAATGCCATGGACAGTGGAGTCTGGCAGGCTATAGTCCATGGCATTGCAGAGTCAGACCTAACTTAGCGAATAAACAACAACATACCTCGATATAAAATTTTTTAAAAGTTTAAAAAATATGAGATTGCTAACAAAAAGATAAATTATTCATTTAAAAATTATAGCAAGAATATTTCCTTTTAAGGAAACAGAAAAAGTAGTTTTCTCAAATATACAATAAGCCAAAAAAAAAAAAAAGAAGAAGAAGAAAAAATACAGAATCAATGAAAGCAAAAAACAAATGAAAAGCAGATTAGAGTACTTATCATACCATCAGAAGCCATATCCCAGGCTCATCTCAATATAAGGAGAAATAGAACTCCAAAGAGAACAGAACATTATTAGACTAACAAAAAATTTTCTAACAGAACCTAAGCATAATATTGTACTTCTGTCTACTCCTTTTTGGTGCTCAGCCAAATACAGTTACTAACAGTAGTAAAAGTATTCTGGAAATTGGAAAATATGGTTTATGCCAGTTAACAAACTGGAATGGAGGCTTTTATAAAACCCTTAATTTGTTTTCAGGAAAATCTGTTCTTCATCATTATTTGTTACTGTTATTGGACTATGGGGAAAGCCATTGTTAATGACTTGAGAGTTTATGTAAGATATATGAAATTATTCCTGGGAAACTTTGAAGGTTAGGCTCATTTTGAAGCTGGAAGTGATTAAATAATTTATTGGGGGCAGAATGCCATTTTGCTGTCTTGGTTTTATAACTATTAGTATCTATACACATACATGTACGCATAGCACATGCAAACACACTTCTTAATATAGGTGCCAAACAGTTATGATTTGAGATGCAATGATGGTTTAAGTAATAAAATCTTTGAACCCTTTACACTAAAATGCAAGAGAGTATAATAACCAAACGCCTGAAACTTGTATTGAATTAAAATTCTTTAACTTTTAAGAGAAAAGCAATTATCTTTTACCCTGTCAATTATTTAACTAAATATTCAGCAAATCTCCACCCCCTTTTCCTTAGTTGTCCAGAATCAAATGACACACTACCTAATAGTCACCCTCCTTTAAAACTTGCACAAAGGTGAACTGTTGATCTTACACACCCATTTCAAGGAAAGGAATGATGCAAACACACACAGGTGGAAACTATTCAAATTGACCCTACTCTTTTAAAATAAGATATTTAATAATCATGTTTTGCTGCCTGGAATCTTTAAGAACACTGTGTGTTTCTACCTGAAGTTTATTTACTATTGGCAATTAAGCAGTTCAGAGCAAGGAAAAATGCTTTTACAATTTCACACCATTGGCAGGACCAAAAATTATTATGCATATTAACGAGAAATACAATGTGAATTAAATCTTCATACTTTATTGCAGATTTTTTTTCTTTTGCTGATCATGCTTTTGATAATATCTAAAGACTCATCATCAAACTCAAGAAACTGAGATTTTTTTCTCTTACATGTTATTCTAGAAGTTTTATAGTTTTGCATTGTACATATAGGTCTCTTTTACACTTTGACCTAATATCTTTGAAAAGCATAAGATTAATATATAGTTCATCTTGTTGATATGGATGTCCAAGTGTTCTAGAACTATTTCTTATAGGACTACCCAAAACTTCATGGAATTGACTTTGCTCATTCCAAGGCAAACTTACTTAATATCACAGTAATGCAAGTCTACCCCAACCACTAATGCTGAAGAAGGTAAAGTTGAAAAGCTCTATGAAGACTTATAAGACCTTCTACAACTAACACCAAGAAAAGATGTCCTTTTCATCATCGGGAACTAGAATGCAAAAATACAAAGTCAAGAGATACCCGGAGTAACAGGCAAGTTTGCTCTTGGAGCACAAAATGAGGCAGGGCAAAGGCTAACGGAGTTTTGCCAAGAGAATGAACTGGTCATAGCAAACACCCTCTTGCAACAATACAAGAGATGGCTGTACTCATGGACATCACCAGATGGTCAATACGGAAATTAGATTGATTATCTGCTTGCAACTAAACATGGAGAAGCTTCATACAGTTACAAAAAAACAAGACCAAGAGTTGACTGTGGCTCAGATCATGAACTCCTTATTGCAAAATTCAAACTTAAATTGAAGAAAGTAGGAAAAACCACTAGGCCACTCAGCTATGACCTAAGACAAATCTCTTATGATTATACAGTGCAACTGACAAAGAGATTCAAGAGATCAGATCTGATAGACAAAAGGCCTGATGAACTATGGACAGAGGTTCATGACATTCTACAGGAGCCGGTGATTGGAACCATCTCCAAGAAAAATAGTGCAAACAGGCAAAATGGCTGTCCACAGAGGCCTTACAAATAGCTGACAAAAGAAGAGAAATGAAAGACAAAGGAGAAAAGGAAAGATATACCCATCTGAATGAGTTCCAAAAAATATCAACGAGAGATAAGAAAGCCTTCCTAAGTAACCAGTGCAAAGAAATAGAGGAAAATGGAAAACAATAGAATGGAAGATACTAGAAATATCTTCAAGAAAGTTAGAGATACCAATGGGATATTTCATGCAAATATGGGCACAATTAAGAACAGAACTGGTATGGACCCAGCAGAAGCAGACGTTATTAAGAAGAGGTGGCAAGAATACACAGGAGAACTATACAAAAAAGATCTCAATGACCCACAAGATAACCACAATGGGGAGATCACTAACCTAGAGTTAGACATCTTGGAGTGTGAAGTCAAGCGGGCCTCAGGAAGCATCACTACAAATAAGGTACTGGAGGTGATGGAATTCCAGTTGAGCTATTACAAACTGTAAAAGGGGATGCTGTTAAAATGCTGTAGTCAATATGCAAGCAAATTTGGAAACCTCAGCAGTGGCCACAGGACTGGAAAAGGTCAGTTTTCATTCCAATCCCAAGGAAAGGCAGTGCCAAAAAATGCTCAAAAAACTGTACAGTTTCACTCATTTTACATGCTAGTAAAGTAATGCTCAAAATTCTCCAAGCTAGACTTCAATAGTACATGGACCAAGAACTGTCAGATGTTCAAGCTGGGTTTAGAAAAGGCAGAGGAATCAGAGATCAAATTGCAAAGATCTGTTGGATCATAGAAAAATCAAGAGATTCCAGAAAAACATCTACTTCTGCCTCGTTACTAGAGTAAATCCTTTGACTGTGTAGATCACAGCAAACTGGAAAATTCTGAAAGAGATGGCAATACCAGACCACCTTTCTTGCCTCCTGGGAAATTTGTATGCAGGTCAATAAGCAACAGTTAGAACTTGACATGGAACAACAAACTGGTTCAAAATTTGGAAAGGAATATGTCAAGGCTGTATGTTATCACACCGCTCATTTAACTTATATGCAGATTGCATCATGTGAAATGCTGGGCTGGATGAGGCTCAAGCTGGAATCAAGATTGCTGGTAGAAATTTCAGTAACCTCAGGTATGGAGATGACATTACGTGCATAACGGCAGAAAGTAAAGAGGAACTAGAGAGACTTTTAGAGTGGAAAAAAAAAAAAAAAAGGCTTAAAACTCAACATTTAAAAAACTAAGTTCATGGGATCTGGTCCCATCAGTTCATGGCACATAGGTGGGAAACAAGGGAAACAATGATAAACTTATTTTCTTGGGCTCCAACATCACTGCAGATGGTGACTGCAGTCACAAAATTAAGACATTTGCTCCTTGGAAGAATAGCAAGACAAACCCAGACAGCATATTAAAAAGCACAGACAATACTTTTCCAGCAAAGTTCCATCTAGTCAAAGATACTGTTTTTCTAGTAGTCATGTATGGATGTGAGATCTGGACCATAAAGAAGGCTAAATGTTAAACAATCCATGCTTTTGAATTGTGGAGAAGACTCTCGAGAGTCCCTTAACTGCCAGGGGATCAAACCAGTCAATTCTAATGAAAATCAACCCCAAATATTCACTGAAAGGACTGATGCTGAAGCTGAAAACCCAATACTTTGGCCATCTGATGTGAAAAGCTGAATGAATAGAAAAGACCCTGTTGCTGGGAAAGATTGAAGGCATGAGGAGAAGGGGACAACAGAGAACGAGATGGTTGGATGGCATCAACCGACTCAATGAACATGAGTTTGAGAGGGCTCCAGAAGATGTTGAAGGACAGGGAAGCCTGGCATGCTGCAGTTCACAAGGTCACAAAGAGTCGAACGTGACTGAGCAACTGAACATTTGTCAAAAATTAGCTACCTGTATTGTGAATCTTTTCGGTCTTCATTTTCTGCTCCTTCCCTGTTTCTATTTTTTTTTTTTTTTTGCAATACCATGCTATTTTGTTTACTGTAGCTTTGTAGTAATACTTAAAGTTGAGTTGTCTGATTCTTGCAGCTTTTTCTTTTCAGTATTGTTTCGCCTCTTCTAGGTCTTTTACCTTCCCATTTAAACTTCCGAACCACTTTGTAGATATCTGCAAAAGAGTTCAGTAGATATCAAAGCCTAGTTGTTGAAATCATTTGCAAATTTTTTTCTCCCTTTCTGTAAGTTGTCTTTTCACTTTGTCAATGCTATCCTTTGCTGTGAAAATATTTTTAAGCTTCATTAGGTCCCATTTAGAGCTTCCTTGGTGGCGCAGACAGAAAAGAGTCTGCTTGCAATGTGAGAGACCTGGGTTTGATCCCTGGGTTGAGAAGATCTCCTAGAGAAGGAAATGGCAACTCACTCCAGTATTCTTGCCTGAAAAATTCCATAGATGAAAGAGCATGGAGGGCTATAGTCCATGAGGTTGCAAAGACTCACACATGACTGAGCAACTAACACACAAACACACACAGGTTCCATTTGTTTATTTTTGCTCATATCTTTTGTTTTAGGAGACATATGTAAAAAAATATTGGTATGATTTATGTCTAGTGTATTCCACCAATGTTCTCTTCTATGAATTTTATGGTTTCAGATCTTACATCCTTTAATCTATTTTGCTTTTGTATACAATGCAAGGAGATGGTCTAATTTCATTCTTTTACATGTAACTGTCCAATTTTCTCAGCATCATTCATTGAAGAGACTGTTCTTTTCTCTATTGTACATTCCTCTCACCTTTGTTGTGGATTAATTGGTCACAGGTGCATGTGTTTATTTCTGGGCTCTCTTTTCTGTTCTGATGATATGTGGGTCTGGTTTGCGTCAGTACCATGCTGTTTTGATTACTATCACTTTGTAGTATAGTCTGAAGTTTGGGAGGTTAATACCTTCAGGTCTGTTCTTTTTTATCAAGATTTTCTCAACAACCTCTTGTCTTTTGTGGTTCTGTTTAAATTTTAGGATTATTTTTCTTGTTCTGTGAAAATTTTCATGGATATTTTGACAGGAAATGCATTAAATGTCCAGATTTCTCTGGGTAGTATGACCATTTAAGCAATAATTATTCCAATCCAAGAGCGTAGGATGTCTTTCCACTTCTTTCTACCATCTTCAGTTTCTGAGAGTTAATTACTAGTAGGTAGGGCATTAACATATTTTTGTATATTAATCTTATATCCTGAAATTTTCTGAGTTCAATTATGATTTCTAACAGTATTTTGGTAAATAACCAAAGGCTCTTTGGTGGTATCCAAAGGGGTTAGTACCCCAAAACAAAAACAGACCATCCGAATCAATATCAAAAAAGCAAACAACCTAATCAAAAAATGAGCAGAAGACCTATGTGGACATTTTTTTTCCCCAAAGAAGACATACATATGGCTAGCAGGCACATGAAAAGATACTCCGAATTGCTAATTATTAGAGAAATGAAAATCAAAACTATGAGATATGTATCATCTTACATCTATCAGAATAGCCATCATCAAGAAGTTCATAAATAACAATTGTTGGTGAAAATGTGGAGAAAATTTAGAGAAAATCCCTCCTCCTAGTAGGAATGTCAGTTGGTGCAGCCAATATGAAAAACAGTACTATGGAAATGCCTAAAAAAATTAAAATTGAACTATTAATACTATATAATCCAGCAACTCCATTCTTGGGTATATGTCTAAAAAAAAATGTGAAAAGATATAAGCACCCCAATGTTAATAGCAGCATTATTTATAATAGTCAATATATGGAAGGAAGCTAAGTGTCCTTCAACAGATGAATAGACAAAGAAAATGTGGCATATGTTATATATACTATATGTATATGTATACATGTATGTATAAAATGGAGCATTACTCAACCATTAAAAAAATAATGAAATTCTGTCATTTGCAACAATGTTGGTAGACTTAGAGAATATTATGCTTAGTGAAATATATTGGAGAAAGACAAATACTGTATGATATCACTTATATATGAAATCTAAAAAATAAATGCAAATTGTAAAACAGAAACAGACAGAGATACAGAAAACAAACTAGTGGTTACCAGTGAGAAGAAGAAAGGTGGGAGAGATTAACAGATACAGAGTACTCTTTGTAATATAGGTAAGCAACAAAGATACAGCAAATTATAGCCACTATTTTGTAATACTTAAAAATTTTTTATTTGGCTGTACAAGGTTTTAGTTGCAACGTGTGGTCCTACTTCACTGACCAGGGATAGAACCCAGACCCCTGCACTGGGAGCAAGGAATCTTAGCCACTGGACCACCAAGAAAGTTCACTGTAATAAGTTTTAATGGAGTATAGTCTGCAAAAAAATGAAGCTATACACCCAAAGCTAATAAATTATTGTAAATCAAGAATAATTCAATGAAAAAATTAAGCCTGCATCCAACAGCAACAGAACTCATGCTTCTCAAACTCATATGGAACACTGAACAATAAGAATCAAAGCATATTCTTAGGCATAAAACATCATAATAAATTCTGACAAATAGAAGTAATGCAAAGAACATTCTCAGACAATGATGGAATTAAATGAGCAACAAACACTACACAGAGAACTGGAAAATCCTCCATTATCTGGGCACTGAATAACCATTTTCCAACATCACATGGAGACAAAAAGAAGTTTCAAGAAAAATCAAGAAATGTTTTGTGCAAAATGAAAATGGAAATACACCTTATTAGAATTTGTGCAGAATGCAACAAAGCAGTGCTTAGAGGAAAATTATACCATTACTTTTATATATTAAAAAAAAAGAAACAAGAATCAATAAAGTAGTAAATAGTGGAGAAATTGTAGAGAAAATCAAGTAACTCTAAAATATGATTTTAGAGAAGATCAATAAAGTTGATAAAGCCTCTATGCAAGGTAATCAAAAGTCAGAGATGGAGAGTGGGGGGAAAAAATTACCAATATCATAAATGAAATAGTCATCACTATTGAAACCATGAAGCTTAAAACATGGTGAATATTAAGAATAAATTCATGCTCACAAATTTGATGCCTTAAATGAAATGGATCAATTTAATGAAAATCATAAACTGTTCAAACTCATACAAGGAGAGAGACATAACATAGACAGGCCTATGTCTATTAAATAAAATAAATAAATAATAAGTAAACTTTAAAAAAGAAAGCATCAAGCTTAAATGGTTTTACTGATATATTCTATTGAATATTTGAACAAAAATGTTATATCAATTCTTCACATTCTATTCCAGAAAATAGAAGCTAAGGGAATACTTCTTAATGCACTCAATGAAGCCTGCGTTGCTCTAATGCCAAAACTAGACAAAGGCATTACAAGAAAAGAAAAATGCGGACCAATATATCTTATGTCAGTCAATCAGTTCAGTCGCTCAGTCATGTCAGACTCTTTGCGACCTCGTGAATCACAGCACGCCAGGCCTCCCTGTCAATCACCAACTCCTGGAGTTTACTTAAACTCATGTCCATCGAGACGGTGATGCCATCCAGCCATCTCATCCTCTGTCGTCCCCTTCTCCTCTTGCCCCCAATCCCTCCCAGCATCAGGGTCTTTTCCAATGAGTCAACTCTTCGCATGAGGTGGCCAAAATATTGGAGTTTCAGCTTCAGCATCAATCCTTCCAATGAACACCCAGGACTGGTCTCCTTTAGGATGGACTGTTTGGATCTCCTTGCAGGCCAAGGGACTCTCAAGAGTCTTCTCCAGCACCACAGTTCAAAAGCATCAATTCTTTGGTGCTCAGCTTTCTTCACAGTCCAACTCTCACATCCATACATGACCACTGGAAAAACCATAACCTTGATTAGACGGACCTTTGTTGGCAAAGTAATGTCTCTGCTTTCGAACATGCTATCTAGATTGGTCATAACTTTCCTTCCAAAGAGTAAGCATCTTTTAATTTCCTGGCCGCAGTCAACACCTGCAGTGATTTTGGAACCCCCCAAAATAAAGTCTGACACTGTTTCCACTGTTTCCCCATCTATCTGCCATGAAGTGATGGGACCAGATGCCATGATCTTCATTTTCTGAATGTTGAACTTTAAGCCAACTTTCTCACTCTCCTCTTTCACTTTCATCAAGAGGCTTTTTAGTACATAGATGCAAAGATCCTCAAGACAGTATCAGCAAATTAATTCAATGTGTAGAAAGGATTATACCAAGTAGGATTTATTCTAGGTATGTGAGCTGAATCAATACTCAAAAGTAAGATAATAAATCTATCACATCAGCAATATAAAAGGATCAAAGACATGACTGCATCAGATAATGCAGAAAACAGAATTTTAAATGCGTTTTAACAACACGAAAGCTTAATCTGTGAAAGAAATACTGCTAAGTTGGACTTTTAAGAAAAATCTTAGAATTAAAAACTCTGACCAAAGTAGAAACAAAGGGGCACTTACTCAACTTGATAAACAGCATCTGCAAAAACCCTACAGTTACACAGACAGCCTACTTCATGATGAAGAGCAGGACAATGCCCTTTCCCCTAAGATTGAGACCAAAGTCAGAATATCTCTATTCATCACTCCTATCCAGCCTCGTACAGGTAGTCCTGGCTAGGGAAACAAGGCTATAAAGTAAAATAAAAAGTGTGCAGATTGAGAAGGAAGAAACAGCTGTTTTTATTCATGGATGACATGATTGTCTATGTGAAGAATCCTAAAGAACAGGCAAAGAGCTCCTGGAACTAATAAGAGATAGTAGTAAGCCCATGGGATCCAATTGCTTTTCTATATTCAAGCAATGCTGCTGCTGCTGCTGCTGCTGCTAAGTCGCTTCAGTCGTGTCCAACTCTGTGCGACCCCATAGATGGCAGCCCACCAGGCTCCCCGTCCCTGGGATTCTCCGGGTAAGAACACTGCAGTGGGCTGCCATTTCCTTCTCCAATGCATGAAAGTGAAAAGTGAAAGTGAAGTTGCTCAGTCATGTCCGGCTTTTAGCAATAAACAACTGCAATTTGAAATTTGAAAACATAGCACTATTTACAATAGCACTACAAAAAAGAGAAATATTTTGATATAAATCTTATAAAATACATAGAGAATCTAAAAACAGAACATCATAAAACACTGGTAGAAGAAGTCAAAGAAAATATAAAGAAAAAGATATTCTATGTTCATGTGTGTGTGTGAAGTTTCTTCAGTCATGCCCAACTCTTTGCAATCCTATGGACTATACCCTGCTAGGCTCCCCTGTTCACATGGTCCTCCAGGCAAGAGTACTGGTGGGGGTTGCCATGCTCTTCTCCAGGGGATCTTCCTGACACAGGGATCCATTCCACATCTCTCAAGTTTCCTGCATTGGCAGATGGATTCTTTACCACTACCACTTTACCACTTTACCACTACCTGGGGAAGCCCTCCATGTTCATAGGTAGACACAGTTGTCAAGATGGCAATGCTTTCCAAATTGATCTACAAATTCAATTCAATTCCAGCCAATATCCTACCAAGCTGCTTTTTATTTAAAAGGGATTTTGCAGCTTAATTTTTTTATTTTTATGGAAGTACAGTTGATTTTCGATATTCTATTAGTTTCAGTTGTACAGCATAGTGATTCTGTATTTTAACGGATTATACACATTAAAAGCTATTACAAAAGATTGGCTCTGCTTTTCTCTGCTGTACAATATATCCTTGTGGCTAATCTACTTTATACAGAGCACCTTGTTTCTCTTAATCATTTTCTCCTAATGAGCCCCTCCCCCCTTCCCTCTCATATGGGTAATGTCTAGTTTGTTTCCTATATCTGTGAGCCTCTTTTTGTTTTGCTATATGCATTTCTATGTTTTATTTTTAGGGTTCATATATAAGTAATAATATATAGTATTTGTCTGACGTATTTCACGAAGCATAATAATCCCTAGGTCCACCTATATTGTTGCAAATAACAGAATTTCATTCTTGCTAATAGTTGAATAATATTCCATTATATATATATATGTGTGTGTGTGTGTGTGTGTGTGTATGTATGTATGTATACCATGGTTTCTTTATCCATTCATCTGCTGATAGACACTTAGGTTACTTCCATATCTTGGCTATTGCAAATAATACTATTATGAACATTGAGGTTCATATATCTTTTTTTAATTAGCACTTTTATTTTTGCCAGATATATGTCCCAAAAGGAATTGCTGGATTATACGGTAGTTCTATTTTTTTGAGGAACCTTTATATTCTCTTCCATAGCAGCTGCACCAGGATACATTTCTGCCAACAGCATACAGGGATTATGTTTTATCCACATTCTTGTCAACATTTGTTATTATAGACTTTTTGATGACGGCTATTCTGAAGGTGTGAGGTGACAACTCATTATTGTTTTGATTTTCATTTCTCTAATAATTAGCAATGTGAGCATCTTTTCTTGTGCCCATTGGCTATTTGTATGTCTTCTTTGGAAAACTGTCTATTTAGGTCTTCTTCCTATTGTTTGTTTGGGTTGTTTGCTTTTTTGATATTGAGTTGGATGAGCCGTTTATATATTTTGGATATCAACCTCTTAACAGTCATATCATTTACAAATATTTCCTCTCATTCTTTAGGTTGTTTTTGTTTTGTCTATGGTTTCCTTTGCTGCGTGAAAGCTTTTATTTTTTTTATTTGGTCCTTGACTGGACTACTTTAAAGATGGATTCTATTAACATGTAAAAATAGCTAATACCTCTCCCTCTCAAACCATTCCAGAAAACTGAAGAAGATGTGGTCTTTAAATGCTAGTTTTTAATCAAATTGATTGATAGCACTGTTCAGGTTGATTTTCTTCTTACTAATTTTCTTTCCCCTAGATCTATCACTTACGGAAAGAAGGAAGTTTATTTATTTTTATTTTTTTTTAGAAGGAAGTTTAATTCTCCAACTACAATCCAAATGCCTCCTTGAAGTTCTACCAGTTTTTGTAGTGTATTTTGATGCTCTCATGTTAGATTCATGCAGCCTAAGAATTGTTATGTCTTGGAGAATTGACTTCTTTATTGTTACCCCTCTTTAAGACTGATAATTTCTGTGCTCTGAAGTTCACTGCTTCAACTTTCTTTTGATTAGTGTTAGCATTGCATGTCTTTTTCATTTCTTTTACTTTAACCTAGTGACTCTGAATTTAAAGTAAATTTCTTATAGACCATGTACTTGGGTGTTTTTTTTTTTTTAATTCACTGACAGTCTTCTCTCATTATTTGGTATATTGACATTCAGTTCAGTTCAGTTCAGTCACTCAGTCGTGTCCGACTCTTTGTGACATCATGAATTCCAGCATGCCAGGCCTTCCTGTCCATCACCAACTCCCGGAGTTTACTCAAACTCGTGTCCATCGAGTTGGTGATGCCATCCAGCCATCTCATCCTCTGTCGTCCCCTTCTCCTTCTGCCCCCAATCCCTCCCAGCATCAGGGTCTTTTCCAATGAGTCAACTCTTCACATGAGGTCGCCAAAGTACTGGAGTTTCAGCTTTAGCATCATTCCTTCCAAAGAAATGCCAGGGCTGATCTCCTTCAGAATGGACTAGTTGGATCTCCTTGCAGCCCAAGGGACTCTCAAGAGTCTTCTCCAACACCACAGTTCAAAAGCATCAATTCTTTGGTGCTCAGCTTTCTTCACAGCCCAACCCTCACATCCATACATGACCACAGGAAAAACCATAGCCTTGACTAGATGGACCTTTGTTGGCAAAGTAATGTCTCTGCTTTTTAATATGCTATCTAGCTTGGTCATAACTTTACTTCCAAGAAGTAAGTGTCTTTTAATTTCCTGGCTGCAATCACCATCTGCAGTGATTTTGGAGCCCAGAAAAATAAAGTCTGACACTGTTTCCACTGTTTCCCCATCTATTTGCCATGAAGTGATGGGACCAGATATCACAATCTTCGTTTTCCGAATGTTGAGCTTTAAGCCAACTTTTTCACTCTCCACTTTTACTTTCGTCAAAAGGCTTTTTAGTTCCTCTTCACTTTCTGCCATAAGGGTGGTGTCATCTGCATATATGAGGTTATTGATATTTCTCCTTGCAATCTTGATTCTAGCTTGTGCTTCTTCCAGCCCAGCATTTCTCATGATGTACTCTGCATATAAGTTAAATAAAGCATTGTGACAATATACAGCCTTACTCACATTTTAAAATGTTTTGGTGTAAAGATAAAAAATAAAATTAAATTAAATAAAAAAAAAACCTTATATTTGTATCTACCATATATGTATCTGTTTTCCACTTGTTGTAATTATTCTTTGTTGCTTTTATTTTCCTCTTTTTTTGCCTTTGTAATTTTTTGTTAAAAGCAGATTTGACGTATTGGTAATAGGAACCAAAATGAAAGACCTTGTGTTCCTGGACTGAAAGTTGGGCTGTGTTTACAGTTTTCTGTAGCTATGCCTGTCAGAAGTTTCAAATTCTTCTAGGGTCCTTGTTTTAATGTCTGCTTTTGTCTCTTCACTTCCCTAGAAACTTCTCCTTAAATAATGTATTTTCTTGCAACTCTTGTAATCAGTAATCTACTCTTATCATACTAAGACACTTGTAATTTGGTGACAAATTGTAGGGGAGGGGAGTACTCTATAAACTACATGCTAAGTCACTTCAAGTCGTGTCCAGCTCTTTGCCTCCCCATGCATTGTAGCCTGCCAGGCTCCTCTTTCCGTGGTATTCTCCAGGCAAGGATACTGGAGGGAGTTGCCATTTCCTCTTCCAGGGAATCTTCCCGACCCAGGGATCGAACCTGCATCTCTTCCATTTCCAGCATTGGCAGGTAGGTTCTTTACCACTAGCACCATCTAGGAATCCCCCTATAATCTTTGATTAAATATTATTCTTTTACTGAGCTGGTTTCACTAGGCAGTGACCCTCCCAGGTGTTTCTTAACTTCTCCCCTCCCCTTTAGGGAGACAGCAAGGATAAAAGATTCTAGGGTTGAATAAGGGCTTCCCTGGTGGCTCAGATGGCAAAGGATCCGCCTGTCATGTGGGAGACCTGGGTTCAATCCCTGGGTTGGGAAGATTCCCTGGAGAAGGGAGTGGCAAATCTACTCCAGTATTCTTGCCTGGAAATCCCAATGGACAGAGGAGTCTGGAGGGCTACAGTCCCTGGGGTCACAAAGAGGCAGACACAACTGAGCAACTCAGCACAGCGGGGTTGGATAAACTTTTTTTCTCCCTAGGTGGGATAAGGCTATGGTAAAACTATTTTTCCTGGAGAGTAGTTGTGGGGAGAGCAAATTAACCAAGATGGAGTGTTCAGGCTCTCTCGCCCCACGTTTTGTAAATACTGACTATGTAACAGCTGAGATCATCTGTAGCACTGTACACCAGCATCACGAGGCACTTGGTTGGTCACAAGTTACTTTGTGCTGTAGGGATATAGGGGCTCCACCTAGAAAGTGGTGGTATTTACTGCTGAGTCACAGCTGTGTCCATTGGGTCAGCTACAAAAGGAGTGAATATAGGGAGTCTACTGCTATGGCTGCTGCATCAGCCTAGAGGGAGGCTATGCTATGGCTGCCATGCCAACCAGGAGAGAATAAACATGTCTGCAGTTCCTACAGCTCCTCCAGTCTCCTTCAATCTCTTAGCTCATGCCTTGCCTACCTTGGTTTCAATGAACAGTGCAAACAGGGTGAACAGCAATACAACTGGCATCAAGAACAGGATTGGCGAGACAGTAGCTCTCTGTAATGGAAGACACTCAGGGTATGTTTCAAAATGATATTTCTCTCTCCCTCTTCTAGAGCCATAAGAGGACTTTTATTGGCTCCTCACTGTGAGAACATTAAGAAACTTTTCCTTAGGGTGAAGTAGGTAAATCGTGGAGGGGTTCCTTTAAAACTGCAGCTCCAAGGAGCTTCTCCTTCTCGCACTAGTCTATACTCATCCTCTAGCAGTTTGTTAAGATTACCATTTAAGTGTTCCCACCAGTTACGGGCTCTGCTCCCAGTAGTCATGGTCTCAGCTGTGAGTCTCTGCGTTCTCCTGTCTCTCCAGATTTTGGTGTGGTGGTTTGCTTTGTGACCTCAATTCTCTGATGGCTCCAAGAAAAGTTACCTTTCAATTTGTTATATATATTTTTTCCTTTGTTGTAAGATTGGGAGTAGCAACTTGCAAATTCTTTATACGACAAAGGTGAACACAGACATCCCCATGTCGTTCTTAATCTTTCATTTCCTACCACCATGAATTGTCTTCCCTGTGGCCACCATGGGGTCTCAGTACTCACTGATCCAAACAAGCCAGGGACTTCTGATTACTATAGCAGAGGAAATGGTGGTACTTAGCCAGATCATGCATGGTAGCTCAGTTTCTCCTCGTGAACATGTCATAGAGACAAGGAACTGGTTTCATTTTTGATGCATCAAGTTTAGCTGACCTTTGTCAAAAATAGTCACATTGATCAACATTTGATTCTATGCTGGTGAAGTCCTATGTGAGGATGATCAAAGAGGAAAGGGGAAAAATCACCTCAACTCTTCTTGGCATTAAAATATGAGTTCCTTTATGGTTTCTAGAAAATATTTGGATCATAATAGGGGAGATTCATCTCCTAGTTTGAGAAAAACAAGTTTATTCTATTATTACAAATATATGAAAGAAAAACTATATGAGTTCCTTTCTTGGAAATATTGATATTTAAGTAAATTCCACTACATTCTTCAGTGCTGGGTCTGAAAACATTACCAAGAAAATAATATTTAGGCTTTTGTTGTCTAAGCAGAAAGTTTGAAAAATTTCCTTGTTAAAAGTAAATATTCTACAAAATGTATATTCATGATTTCAGTATAATTCAACTTCAGGTGATGTATTCATTCAAAAAATTATTAAACATAGATTTTGACATCCAAGTAGTTAATTCTTACTTTAGGAAATAATAACATTATTATAATTAGAGTTAACAATTAGAAAAATGTCCACATTTCAGGCAGAAAGTGAGAATAAAGGGAAGAACCAGGATTGGGGGGAGGTTGAGAGAGAGATGTTTGGGGAAATTGTGGATGATAGAAAAAACCTGGAGAAATCCATACATGGAAGCTCTGTCTGAAATACACAGTTATGTTAAGAAGGTAACCTGAACACAGGTGACACTTGGAGGCTGGCAAATGTCCCCAGCAGAGGTTAATGCACAGGCTATGGCTTAGACCCAGGGAACAAGAAGAAACCAAAGGAGATCTCTCGGGCTTAGCCAGACCAGTGGGACTGTTGACACAAGTACAAGGGGCCAGAGGAGAGGAGACTCCACAAGTAAACCTCTGTTTGCTTTCAACAGATCATTTTCTCTCCTTTTCCCAGATGTGACCGGACAGCTTGAAGAAGCTGGTTAATTTCCTCAACTGCCCAATTCACTGTGAAAACTCAAGAATTTGGTGCCAAGCCTTACAAGATTAAAAAAAAAAAAAAAAGGAAAATATAAAACTAATTTAAGGGTCATCGTGAGGTCTGATGAGTTTCAACATGACGTCCAATCACAGAGAGGCAAAGTAACTGCAGACTCCAAAAGATGCCTGTTCAACCAAAGACAGCGGCGACTATTGCTGAAGTGTTTATAGATCATCCCAGAATAGTGCTTCTGGGATAAACTTCTAAACCCATTTTTCTGCTTGCAGCCTCAGTTTGCTTTATGAAACATGTGATACATTTTAACAATCCATCCTTGTGGTCCACCCACCTCTGCCCAGACCATGCAGACTCATCTCTGTACGATGCACCCTGACCATGTTGTCTTCACCTGAAACTCTCCCATGACTTCCCCTCCCCTTGTGAGAAGGGCCAGAATTCTTTATGTACCTACCACACCCTCGTGTGGTGTGGCCCTAACCATCTCCCCAGTCTTATCTCCTACTTACTCTTCACTAGAAGAGCGGCACCGAACAGAACTCTCTGTGAAGATGGTCATTTCAATACCTATATCTTTGGTGTCCAACACAGAAGTCACCTGTTGCATTTGACCAATTAAATTTAATGTCAAGCACATGTAAAAGTCAGTTCCTCAGTTACACTAGACATATTTATGGTGCTTGACAACCACATGTAGCTAATGACTGCTGAGATGGACAGTCAAATACAGAACTTTTCCATCAAGGCATGAGGTCCTTTAGGGCAGTACTGATCAGCACAGACTAACCTCACTTTCAGTCAGTTCAGTTGAGTCACTCAGTCGAGTCTGACTTTGTGATCCCATGGACTGCAGCACACTAGGCTTCCATGTCCATCACCAACTCCCGGAGCTTGCTCAAACTCATGTCCACTGAGTCGGTAGTGCCATCCAACCATCTCATCTTCTGTCGTCCCCTTCTCCTCCTCCCTTCAGTCTTTCCCAGAATCAAGGTCTTTTGCAAAGTGTCAGCTCTTTGCATCAGGTGGCCAAATATTGAAGTTTCAGCTTCAGCATCAGTCCTTCCAATGAATATTCAGGACTGATTTCTTTCAGGATTGACTGGTTTGATCTCCTTAATGTCCAAGGCACTCTCAAGAGTCTTCTCCAACACCACAGTTCAAAAGCATCAATTTTTTGGCGCTCAGGTTTTTTTTATGGTCCAACTCACATCTATCCATGCCGTGAGTACTGGAAAAACCATAGCTTTGGCTATATGGACTTTTGTCAGCAAAGTAATGTCTCTGATTTTTAATATGCTGTCTATGTTTGTCATAGATTTTCTTCCAAGGAGCAAGCATCTTTTAATTTTATGGCTGCAGTCACTACCTGCAATGATTTTGGAGTCCAAGAAAATAAAATTTGTTACTGTTTCCATTGTTTCCTAATATAATTGCCAGGAAGTGATGGGACCAGAAACCATGATCTTTGTTTTTTGAATGTTGAGTTTTAAGCCAGCTTTTTCACTTTCTTCTTTCACCTTCATCAAGAGGCTGTTTACTTCCTCTTCACTTTCTGCCATAAGGGTGGTGTCATCTGCATATCTGAGATTACTGATATTTCTCCCAGCAATCTTGGTTCTAGCTTGTGCTTCATCTAGCCTGGCATTTCACATAATGTATTTTGCATATAAGTTAAATAAGCAGGGTGACAGTATACAGCCAACTGTGCAAAAAGAGATGGGCATATCAGACCACCTTACCAGCCTCACTTTAGGACCTCTAAATATTTTCTTACTTGAAAGTCTTTCCAGATGTCCCTTCTGTCCCCATCTCTCTCCTATCTGTCTCTTGTAATGTCTTACTTTTTTCTTTATTTCATTTGGAAGAAGTCTTAAAACACAACCTAGGTTATATTCTTGTGTATTACCTCATTAATAGAGCTGTTGATCATTGTATGAATGATTTAATGATTTTTTCTCACTAGGTTGTAATCTTTATTATGAAAGACATTATATTTGTATTCCCATTTCTGACAGCAAAAATGACCTTAATGCTACCGCTACTGCTAAGTCACTTCAGTCGTGTCCGACTCTGTGCGACCCCATAGACAGCAGCCCACCAGGCTCCCCTGTCCCTGGGATTCTCCAGGCAAGAACGCTGGAGTGGGTTGCCATTTCCTTCTCCAATGCATGAAAGTGAAAAGTGAAAGTGAAGTCACTCAGTCGTGTCCGACTCTTTGCAACCCCATGGATTGCAGCCTACCAGGCTCCTCTGCCCATGGGATTTTCCAGGCAAGAGTACTGGAGTGAGGTGCCATTGCCTTCTCCATGACCTTAATGGGAGCTCATTAAAATTTATTTAGAAAAGAAAAATTAATAAATGAGTAAAGGAAAGATATGGGACTGAAAATTTATCCATAAAGAAAATGCTTATTAAGTATGGGAGTGAAGAAAAGAAACTAGTTTTGGTAGAAAGGGTGTTTGTGTTTGTGTATGTGTGCTCAGTCATGTGCAACTCTTTGCGACCCCATGGACTATTGCCCACCAGGCTTCTCTGCCTATGGATTTCCCAGGCAAGAATACTGGAGTGGGTAGCCATTTCCTACCCCAGGGGATCTTCCCAACCCAGGGATAAAACCCATGTCTTCTGTGTCTTTTACATTGTCAGGCAGATTCTTTTCCACTGAGCCACAAGGAAAGCCCTTACTTTAACATTAGACAAATTGCCTTTGAGGTGATGGTGGGCTAGGATCATTTGTCCACTGGAAATATGGACCTGAGTCTGGGAGTGGAAATGGAGCTGGAAATGTGAGAACTCAGAGTTGAAGCCTTGGCAGCCAGTGAGATCTTTAAAATAGTGTAGGCAGATACAGGATAAAATTGTGCCACCCATGGATGAGAAGAGAGACGAGAGGGCTTCTTTTGTGGTCCAGTGGTTAAGAGTCTGCAGTCCCCTTCCAGTGCAGGGGACACCTGTTCAGTCCCTACTGATCCCTCACTCTAGAGCCTGCAAGCCCCAACTACTGAAGCCTGCCACCTAGAGATCATGCTCTGTGACAAGAGAAGACACTGCATTAAAAAGCCTGCACACCACAACCAGAGAGGAACCCCCACTTGCTACAACTAAAGAAAAGCTTGTGCATGGCAATGAAGACCCAATGCAATCAAAAATAGATGTAAATTATTTTTTAAAAGAGAGAAGAGAAATCATTGGTAAAACCTGTGAGACTGAAAGAGCTCCAAAACTGTCTAATGTCATGAAAGCTCAGGAAGATGAGCAATGGAAGCCAGGGATGTCATGCAATAAGACCCTCCATCTGGAAAAGCTCTTCATTCAATACCCTGATACAGAAAGTCAGTTACTCAGGGTTAGTCAACATGTAGGGAGAAAAGGTGGCAAAGTTGCCTGTAAGTTAGGGCTGCATTTGAGCAAAAGATCCTGGAACGCAGGCTGGTTGGCTGTCATTCTACCCATGAAGGTGGGTCTCCTGGGATTAGGGATCCAGAGACTGAAGTGGATGATAAGAATGAGTAGGCATAGACTCTGAGAGTGTGACCCACATGTGTTCCAGGTCAGGACCCCCAGGAAACAAACTGTGGACTCTGATATTTATGTGCAGCAAGAGCTTGTTATGAAGTGTTCTTGGCACTAATGGGAGAGAAAAAAGGAAAGAGGCCTGGTGGTGGTGGTGGTTTAGTTGCCAATCATGTCTGACTCTTGCAACCCCATGAATTGCAGCCTGCCAAGCTCCTCTGTCCATGGGATTCTTCAGGCAAGTATACTGGAGTAGGTTTCCATTTCCTTCTCTAGGGGTTCTTCCTGACTCAGGAATCGAACCTAGGTCTCCTGAATTGCAGGCAGACGATTTACCAACTGAGCTATGAGGGAAGCCCAAGAGGTCTGGAAAGAGTGCAAAGTTGAACAGCGATGGAAGGAATCACAGCAGAATTTAGCAGAATCATAGCAGAGTTTCACCTGATCTCCACAAGGAGCTCCAAAACAAGGCCCTGCAGGAATGTCACTAGTGGAAGCCAGGAGACCAGGCTTTTGAATGCCTACTTTGGATAGTTATCAGACGTGGGCTCTCCTGGGGAGATGGTGTGACCTTGAGTGAGGCAGATTCCTTATGTCAAAGGCAATTCCAAGAAAGAGATGCAGATGTGAGCCACCAGAAGCCAGTCCCCCCAGCATATGGGAAAAGTATGCATCAGCTCAAAAATGAGACCTAGGGGGACACCGTGGCACTCATTCCTGTCCACTCCTTCTGCTGCTTGAATCTACTTGTTTTGAAGAGTGTGTTTATCCCATTTGGGAACAACTCTTCCAGCATCCTGGTTAGTCTACATTTGTGAGGCACCTTTCAAAAGCAAGGTTAGTGAAAAGCTGGAACAGTGGATCCAGAGACCATGACTGACCCTCATCATCTCTTTCTTCTGCTACTCAGTGCACATCATTCTTTGTGTAGTAGCTAATCTGGCCAGATGTCCAAGACCACTAACCCTTAAAATCCTCGTCTCTTGATCACCACACCTTTCTCAGGCTTTGGCTAATGACCTTGCCAATTTTCCATTAAATGGACATGAGAGTACCAAGAGACATTCCAGACATTCCACATCATCTGAGTGTCACACGTGTCATGGAGATCCCTGACCACCATCATGTAGCTTCCTGCTTATGACCAGAGTCAACAATGCCTGCAGCATAGACTCCTTTTCTTTGATGGTTTCTTGGCACAGAGGTGGAAGTGACTGAGAGGCATCCATAGCTTAAAGATAAATGGGAATATTTCTGTGTCCCTGAGGGGAAATATTCTGTCTCTGTGAATCTCTGGACTGGCAGAGCCTAGGTGTATGGGGTCGAGAAGCACAAACTCTCCATGAAGCTACTTGAAATGATGGTAAAGGGGGGACACTTCAACCTCTTGCTGTTTGAACTCATATTCTGATTGCAGGAGATACCATACAATATTATTTCCATTGATTTTAGAGTGTGTATTGAATTTTGGAATATTGCACTTCACTTTTATGGTATTAATTTCATATTCAAACCTATTCCTTCAGGGCAGTAGTTTGGAGGTGGTACAGTATGTAATAGGACTGGTAGATTCCAAGATCATGGGCCCATTCCTTTTGTTTTAAATTAGATCTCTTAGTCTTATTGGCTATATGTGGGATTCTCTGTTAGTAGTTTAGAAACTCTATAAGCTCTAAGTTGGTATACTTGCTGAACTTTGGTGAGCAAGAAAGGCAAATACATAGCCAGAGTATGTGCTGATTCCATCCAGATGAGTTGCTTCCCATTCCAGGATGCAAAGAGTTCAGTGAAATCAACTTGCATCCCAGTGGCTGGTTAGTGTTCTCTAAAGCTGGTGCTATACTGGGGCTCAGGGCTTACCTCTGCTTCTGGTAGATTGGCTCTTTGGCATCAGGAGGCCAGATCAGCGCCATTGAGTTGGAAAAATATACATTTGGATCCATGTATACCTACTATCTCAATCTCATGATTACTCTGTTCATGAGCCTATTGTACCAGCCTTGGGATCATCAGTAACTTGGTCATCAATGACACAGCATGACAGGCATCAGCTATCTCAAACATCCTGCCTACTTAGCTGTCTAGTACTTTTACCTGATGGATTCTCTCTGTTAGGCATGATTATGAGACAAAAACGTCTTTATACTTTGTGCCGCCTCCACAGTTCAATCTACAGGCCTCTTATCCAGATCTCCTTGTCTGCAATAATTCTCCTTCCAGACCCCTAACCAAAACACTAAGTCATTCATCTTCCCATGAAACTGTATATAGTCTTGTGGTGGCTGTTGTTGTTTAGTCGCCAAGTAGTGTCCAACTCTAGGAGACCCCATGGACTACAGTACACCAGACTTCGCTGACCTTCACTATCTCCTGGAGTTTGCTCAAACTCATGTCTATTGAGCCAATGATGCCATCCAACCATCTCATCCCCTGTAACCCCTTTCTCCTCCTGCCCTCAATCTTTCCCAGCATTTGGGTCTTTTCCAATGAGTTGACTCTTCTCATCAGGTGGCCAAATTATTGAAGCTTCAGCTTTAGCATCTGAGCTCATTCTGCTGTTTTTAAGATTATGTCCAAGTACTGTATTTCAGGTTCTTTTGTTGACTTTAAGGATTACTCCATTTCTTCTAAAGGATTCTTGACCACAGTAGTAGATATAATGGCCATCTGAATGAAATCTGCTCATTTCTGTCCATTTTAGTTCACTGATTAAGATGTTAATGTTCACTCTTAACATCTCCTGCTTGATCATGTCCAAATTTACTTTGATTCATGGACCTAACATTCCAAAATCCTGTGCAGTATTGTTTACAGCACCATATGTGACTTTCACCACCAGATGCATCCACATCTTAGCATCATTTCCACTTTGTCCCAGCCTCTATATTCTTTCTGGAGCTATTTTTCACTCTTCCACAGTAGCATATTGGACATGTTCTGACCTGGAGGGCTCATCTTCAGGTATCATATCTTATTGACTTTTCATACTGTTCATGGGATTCTCAAGGCAAGAATACTGAAGTAGCTTTCCATTCCCTCCTCCAGTGGACTGCGCTGTGTCACAACTCCCCGCTCTGACCAATCCATCGTGGACAGCCTTGCACAACATGGCTCATAGTTTCTTTGAGTTACACAAGCCCCTTCATCACAAGACTGTGATTCATGGAGGAGCTATATATTCTTACCTTGAGCCAATCTTTTTCCACGTAGAGTAGATGACTAATGTACTGCCCAAATCTCTGACTGTTAAAAGGTTTTCCTTTAATGGTATCTTTCAGGGTCATGCTTGAGACCTACAGGGATGCAAAGACGACCTACCTTTGAGCCATGATAAGCCTTTTTTCCCTTAGTCAGCTGGACATAAAGGCCTTCTCATGCAGCTATGGTCACGAGCTGGTAGACAGGATTTAGAGCCACCTGCTCATATTTGTGCCCTCCAGACCAGCTTATGTCTAATAACAGAGCATTTACACCTTACTTGTATTGCTTCTGGACCTTCTGACCTAATGACACAATGCGACTCGTATAACCCAGCTCATGATAGGGAGTTTGGGCTGCATGCTTGCTTGTATCCCATGATTAATGTGTTCCATTACTACCAGGGCCCTGGACCATGCCAAGTGTTTTTGTTTATTTTCAAATACTGTACAACTTGCTGCTTCAGATAGTATGGCCTTGGTCAAGCCCAAAAGATTCATATTGTGATTCTCCTATTGGAGGGTGAGATATGGCATTGTTCCCGTAAAGATGCCTGTCTTTCATTAGATACTCTAATACTAGTGTCTGCTGGGTCACATGGAACAAGCTGATGGAATACTGAGCCATAACATGGACTTAATTCACAGACTTCCCCTGCTCTGCTGCTGCTGCTAAGTCACTTCAGTCGTGTCCGACTCTGTGCGACCCCATAGACGGCAGCCCACCAGGCTCCTCCCTCCTTGGGATTCTCTAGGCAAGAACACTGGAGTGGGTTGCCATTTCCTTCTCTAATCCATGAAAGTGAAAAGTGAAAAGTGAAAGTGAAGTCACTCAGTTGTGTCCGACCCTCAGCAAACCCATGGACTGCAGGCTACCAGGCTCCTCCGTCCATGGGATTTTCCAGGCAAGAGTACTGGAGTGGGGTGCCATCTCTAAACCCCTCTAAAAACGTTTTGTATCATCCAGTATTTGAGAGTATTGGGAGCAGTATTCCCAAGTGGGGAGCCAAGTTGTCTCTAAGACCTAAAGAGGCTCATCAGTTGTGAGAGATAAAAGATGCAATAAATTTTCCTTTATGTGGATTGGTATGGTTCCTGTTTTCTCTCCACCGCTAGACCTAGAACTTGACCAATGGGTCAAGCCGCTGAATCTTTGTAGAGTTTAGTTTACTCTCTTAGAAGAGTTTAATGTTTTACAATGGTTTTTTATGTATTTGTGATTCCTTGCTCATTCAGTTTGATTAACATGGTGTTACCAATGTAGTGGAGAGATGTGATGTTCTATGGCTTGGCTCCACAGCCTGGGTGTCTTTGAATTCTATTATGAGAGAGATTAATGGGGTCAACAAAACCCTGTTGTGCAGTGTAAATGGATATGCTTGTCCATTGTGGGGCTTTTATTTTTCATTTTTTATTGGAGTATAGTTGATTTACAGTATTGTGTTAGTTTCAGATATATGGCAAAGGAATATATGTATATTTCTGAATATCTGAATGATATGTATATATCATAAAATGATATACATGTATAATATTATATCTGATATGTATAAATATACATATATATATATATAACTATATTGTTTTTCAGATTCTTTACCATTATAGGTTATTACAAGATATTAAGCATAGCTCTCTGTGCTATACAGCAGGACCTTATTGTTTATCTATTCTATACACAGTAGTGTGTATATGTTAATACCAAAGTCCTAATTTATCTTTCTCCCTTTTCACTTTTGGTAACCATAAGTTTGTTTTCTATGTCTGTGTGTCTATCTTTATTTTGCATATAAGTTAATTTGCATCATTCTTTTCAGATTCCACATATAAGGACATCATATGGTATTTGTCTTTCCCTGTCCAACTCACTTCACTAAATATGATAATCTCTAGATCCATCCATGTTGTTGCAAATGGCATATTTATATTTTTTATGGCTGACTAATATTCCTTTTTAGGAATCAATGAACTAAAATGGACCAGAATGGGCAAATTTAATTCAGATGACCATTATATCTATGACTGTGAGCAAGAATCCCTTAGAAGAAATGGAGTAGGTCTCATAGTCAACAAAAGAGTCCAAAATGCAGTTCTTGAGTGCAATCTCAAAAACAACAGCATGACCTCAGTTTGTTTCTAAGGCAAAACATTCAATATCACAGTAATCCAAATTTACAACACTAACAACAAAAGAGTGGAGGTTGAATAGTTCTATGAAGAACTACAAGACCTTTTAGAACTAACACCAATAAAGATGTCCTTTTCATAACAGAGAACCGGAATGCAAAAGTAGGAAGTCAAGAGATACCTGGAGCAACACAAAAGTTTCCTTGGAAATTAAACAGGGCAAAGGCTGACAGAGTTTTACTAAGAGAATGCACTGGTAATAATGAACACCCTCTTCTAACAACACAAGAGATGACTCTACATAGGGGCATCACCAGATGGTCAATACTGAAATCAGACTGATTAAATTCTTTGCAGCCAAAAATGGAGAAGCTTCATACAGTCAACAAAAACAAGACTGGGAGCTGACTGTGGCTCAGATCATGAACTCCTCATTACAAAATTCAGACATAAATTGAAGAAAGTAGGGAAAACCACAAGACCATGCAGGCATGACCTAAATCAAATCCCTTACAATTATACAGTTGAAGTGAGAAATAGACTCAAGGAATTAGATCTGATAGAGTGCCTGAAGAACTATGGATGGAAGTTCATGACATTGCACAGGAGGCTGTGATCAAACCCATTCCCAAGAAAAAGAAATGCAAAAAGGCAAAATGGCTGTCTGAGGAGACCTAATAAATATCTGAGAAAAGAAGAGAAGCAAAAGGCAAAGGAGAAAAGGAAAGATATACTCATCTGAATGCAGAGTTCCAGAGAATAGCAAGAAGACATAAGAAAGCCTTCCTAAGTGATCAATGCAAAGAAATAGAGGAAAACAATAGAATGGGAAAGACTGGAGATCTCTTCAAGAAAATTAGAGATACCAAGGAAAAGTTTTATGCAAAGACTGGCAAAATACAGGACAGAAACAGTATGGACTTAACAGAAGCAGAATATATTAAGAAGAAGTGGCAAGAATATACAGAAGAACTATACAAAAATAGATCTTAATGACCCAAATAACCAGGAGGGTGTGATCACTCATCTAGAGCCAGACATCTTGGAGTGTGAAGTAAAGTGGGCATTAGGAAACATCACTACAAAGCTCATGTAGATGATGGAATTCCAGCTGAGCTACTTCAAATCCTAAAAGATGATGCTGTTAAAGTGCTGCACTGAATACACCAGCAAATTTAGAAACTCAGCAGTGGCCACAGGACTGGAAAAGGTCAGTTTTCATTCCAATCACAAAGAAGGGAAATGCCAAAGAATGTTCAAACTACTGCACAATTGCATTCATTTCACATGCTAGCAAAATAATGCTCAAAATTCTCCAACCTAGACTTCAACAGTATGTGAACTGAGAACTTCAATTTAGATTTGTTGAAACTGGATTTAGCAAAGGCAGCAAACCAGGGATTAAATTGTCAACATCTGTTGGATCATAGAAAAAGCAAGAGAATTCCAGGAAAACCTATGCTTCTGCTTCATTGACTACACAAAAACCTTTTGCTGTCTGGATCACAGCAAGCTGTGGAACGCTCTGAAAGAGATGGGAATATCAGACCACCTTATCTGCCTCTTGAGAAACTTGTATGCAGGTCAAGAAGCAACAGTTAGAACTGTACATGAAACAAGGGATTGGTTCAAAATTGAGGAAGAACTGCATCACGGGTGTATATTGTCACCCTGCTTATTTCACTTATACAAGCTGGAATCAAGGTTGCCAGGAGAAATATCAATAATCTCAGATATGCAGATGACACCACTGTTATGGCAGAAAGCAAAGAGGAATTAAAGAACCTCTTGATGAAAGTGAAAAAGGAGATTGAAACAGCTAGTTAAAACTCAACAGTCAAAAAATGAAGATCATGGATCTGTTCCCCTTGCTACATGACGAATAGATGGGGAAACAGTGGAAATAGTGATAGACTTTATTTTGTTGGGCTCCAAAATCACTGCAGATGGTGTCTACAGCCATGAAATTACAAGATGTTTGCTCCTTTGAAGAAAAGCTATGAGAAAACTAGACAATATTCAAAAGCAGAGATATTACTTAGCCGAAAATTGTCCATATAATCAAAGCTATGGTTTTTCCAGTAGTCATGTATGGTTGTGAGAGGTGGGCCATAAAGAAGGCTGAGCACTGAAGAATTGATGTTTTTGAACTGTGGTTTGGAGAAGACTCTTGAGAATCCCATGAACTGAAGGAGACCAAACCACTCAATCCTAAAGGAAATTACCCCTGAATATTCATTGGAAGGACTGATGCTGAAGATGAAGCATGTGATGCAAAGAGCTAACTCATTAGAAAATACCCTGATGCTGGGAAAGATTGAAGGCAGGAGGAGCAAGGGGACAACAGAGGATGAGATGGTTGGATGGTATCACAGACTCAATGGACATGAATTTGAGCAAGACCCAGGAGATGGTAAAGGACAGGGAAGCTTGGCATGCTGCAGTCCACAGAGTCATAAAGAGTCGGATGTGACTGAGGGACTGAACAGCAACAGATATTACATTAATACTGAATTTGTTGTTGCTGTTCATTCACTGAGTTGGGTCCATCTCTTTGCAATCCCCTTCATTATGGCACACTAGGCTTCCCTGTCCTTCAGTATTCCTAGAGTTTGCCCAAGTACATGTCCATTGAATCAGTGATGTTATCCAACCAATTCATCCTCTGTGGCCAATATCCATAATATCAGATCAGATCAGATCAGATCAGTCACTTAGTCGTGTCTGACTCTTTGCGACCCCATGAATCACAGCACTCCAGGCCTCCCTGTCCATCACCAATTCCCAGAGTTCACTGAGACTCACGTCCATCAAGTCAGTGATGCCATCCAGCCATCTCATCCTCTGTCGTCCCCTTCTCCTCCTGCCCCCAATCCCCCCCAGCATCAGAGTCTTTTCCAATGAGTCAACTCTTTGCATGAGGTGGCCAAAGTACTGGAGTTTCAGCTTTAGCATCATTCCTTCCAAAGAAATCCATATATATAATGTTCCATTTATATATAATGTTCCATTTATATATAATGTTCCATTACCTATAGGTAATCATTATCTATCTATCTATGAATATATATACATAAGCACACACACATATTGGGCATGCATGCTCATTTGTGTGCAACTCTTTGTGACCACACAGACTGTGGCCCACCAGGCTCCTCTGTCCATAGGATTTCCATAGGCAAGTATACTGGATGCATTGCCATTTCTTTCTCAAGGATATCTTCCTGACTCAAAGATCTAACCCACATCTCTGGCATCTCCTGCACTGTCAGGCAACTCTTTACCACTAGCACCATCTGGGAAGCCCTACACACACACACACACACACACACACACACACACATATACCACATCTTCTTTATCCATTCATCTCAGTGGATATGGAGGTTGCTTCTAAATGAACACTGGGAAGCATGTATCTTTTCAAATTATATTTTTTATCATTTTTTTCTGGATATACACCCAGGAGTGGGATTGCAGGATCATATGGTAGTTTTATTTTTACTTTTTTAAGGAATCTCCATACATTCTCCTTAGTGACTGCACCAATTTACATTCCCACCAACAGTGTAGAAGGGTTCCCTTCTCTCTACACCCTCTCTAGCATTTATTATTTGTAGACTTTTTGGTGATGGCCATTCGGACCAGTGCGAGGTGGTACCTATTTGTAGTTTTGATTTGCATTTCTGTGATAATTAGTGATCATAATTAGTGATCTTGACCCTCTTGTCATTTGCCTCTTGGCCACCTGTATGTCTTCTTTGGAGGTAAATTGCATCTGGAACTCTTTCCCAGAAGAGTAATGAAAAAAACATATATTCGTTAGATCAATGTCTACATACAATGAACTTGAAGACATGTTAACTTGTTCTAGGAAACTTACTATATCTGAAAAAAACAGTTAAAATTAGGGCTACTATTCAGTTTATTTTGGGCAAGACCGTTGTCATTTCTAGGATTCTGTGAATTGAGTACACGAGGGAACCAATCAATCCCATATACTTTTTTTTTTCCCTGTTATGGTGTATCATAGGATAATGAGTACAGTTCCCTGTGCTGTATATTAGCACCTTGACTAGCAATCCTATATGAAATAGTTTGTCTTTAATTTTTCACTGGTAGTGATATTCTCTTTCATTCCTCTTCAGTGTGCAGTATTGTTTTTATTCACTCTCTTGGTCTAGTGGGAGATTATTGAAGAAGTTTCTACTTGATTTCTCTACTACAGTAGCTCTTATCTCACAGACCAAGAAGCTAATTGGGGATTCTGCCAACTTCCAATTATGTCTATTTTAATTATATTCAGAAACCCAGGAAATGACTAAGGGGAACAGTAAGCCAGATCCAGTGGATGGAATATAAGCCAGACCTGTGTCAGGACTTCTTTTTAAAATTAATCTTTTATACAGCCCTAATTTTAAAAAGAGACAATTATGGTACTTACCCTGTTTATCAAATTCAGCTCAAACCCTACATTTGAAAGTTCTGAAAAATTGTAGTTTTAGTGCACAGGTGCCTGAGAAGGTGAGTGTGGGTCATTTGGAGAGTCATTACCATTATAGACTTGTCCTGATTTTGCAGTCTCTGTACCTGGGCATGTGTACTTTTTTGAAAACGGATTTTTAAGTCTTAAAAGTCACCCAAGGAAGCTACCCTTTGTCCCCTGATTTGTTGTTTAGTCACTCAGTTATGTCTGACTCTGTGTGACCCCGTGGACTGCAGCATGCCAGGGTTCCCTGTCTTTCACCATCTCCCGGAATTTGCTCGAACTCAAGCTCATTGAGTCGATGATGCCATCCAACCATCTCATCCTCTGTTGTCCCCTTCTCCTCCTGCTTTCAATCTTTCCCGGCATCAGAGTCTTTTCCAATGACTTGGCTCTTTGCATCAGGTGTCTAAAGTATTGCAACTTCAGCATCAGTCCTTCCAATGAATATTCAGGGTTGATTTCCTTTAGGATTGACAGGTTTGATGTCCTTGCTGTCCAAGGGACTCTCAAGAGTCTACTCCAGCACCACAGTTTGAAAGCATCAATTTTTCAGTGCTCGGCCTTCTTTATGTTCCGACTCTCACATTGGTATATGACTACTAGAAAAACCATAGGTTTGACTACATGGACCTTTGTCAGCAAAGTGATGTCCCCATCCCCTGATTACTATCCTTTATTTCTAATCATTATATAGATGGAACAAATCCTTGTTTTCTGTATTTGAAGAGATGGATCAATTAGCCATCTCCATAGCTGCTGCCTCTCCAATCATGTTGCTTCTTATAATAACTGTATCTAATTTTCTTCTGATGGTTAAACACCACCTGACCTCTATAATTTTGGAATTGTCTGATACTCATTTCTGTCAGCGAGTCTAGTTACTTCTGGCCCAGAGAAGAAGCCACCACTGAGTTTTTTTATAGATGTCAGTTGCCCTTTCCACCAGCTTCTAGAATACTGCTTTGATACATGGAGTGTCTTCCAGGGTCTTGTTCAGAAGATATTTGGCCATTAGCTTTTATGACCTTGTATGATATACCCACACTAGCAAGCTCCTTTCTCTGCGTCTTTTGGTCCACTGTCTGCCCCAGCAGTTCTGGTATTTCTAACCCACTTACTATGGACTTTCACTTTCCCCACATTTCAAACATCCATCCCAGTGATATGTCAGCAGTGCCTCCCCAAAGCCTCACCAGAGTATTTTGTCCTGCAAATGAGAAAGTTTGTCTGTGTTCAAGTCAATAAGCTCTCTGGTTTGTGACTTTATTTCCAGGCCTGCTTAATCCAAGAGAGTCAGGGTTCAGTCCCCTACCTACATCCTCGGCTCCTCCTGCAGGGTGGCCAGTCCTGTGGCTCCTTCAGGGTGTGGCCCATGTTCTCTCCAAACAGGCTCAGCATGACCCAGCTGGGTTATATAGTGACTCAGGCCTGTCATTACTGGCCTGGTGGCCAAGAAGGGAGGCAAAGAAAAATCTTAGGGGAGATACTACATCTCCCTTCAGTTAAGGGTTATCCCTGGCACTTAACATAAGAGAAAGCCACTTTGGCTGGCTCAGAGAGTTAAAGGTCTCTGGGGATTCAGTCTTTCTGAGAACATAGGCCCAGATGCTTTCATCCCATGTCTCAGACATCCAAACTCCCTCCATTCATGCTCTGATTTTGGTGTAGCTGAATTATTGAAGTTGAGAATTCAACCACTTAAGGATTTCAACCACTTGGAGAATTCAGTCACTTGGAGAATTCAACCACTCAGGTCTGAATATCATCTTTGTCTGTTTTATAGCTGTACGAGATGAGACTCTTGGTACATGCTGCCAAGGAAGCCCTTTGACTTTTACACTTGATCTTTAATTGATGATTAATTGCCCTCATTTAATGTCTCCATCCAGTGAATTCATTTCACTCAGAAGCAGCCATCCAATTCCAGTCTTTATAACTGTAACTTTTTCATGTCTCTCAAGTGTCAGGGATGTTGCACTCATCAGAGTAATCTTATGCATTGCTGCCCATCCCAGCTCACTCTCAATGAAAGTTTGAACAATTGTATGGCTGCTGAATGAAGGCTATGTGTATTATGCCTACCACCAATGGGCTCTTTATCACCGGTTGGCCAGCAGGTGAGTCAGCATCATAATCCCATTTTTAAGTCTGCTTCCTTGGACCACTCCTGATAGCACCTGCTGTGCTTCAGGTTCCCAGGGAAACAGACGCAAAAACTCTGTGATTAGCAGGCAAGAGGTTTATCATGCTGTACTTTTGAGAACACCTGTGAGGGACCAAGGAAGGGTGAATTTGGTGGGGAGAAAAATTGAATATCCACACAGGTGCAAAAGTGCATGCTACCAATTACACAGGATCTCTAAAGATGCTTCCCTTTTTATAACAAATAAACAGGCTGGATCTTTGTAAACTGCAGCCTTGACCACTCATTGAATGAGGGCTTCTTCAAGGAAAGGAATGTAAGGTGAGACAGCACTCTTAATCTAAATGTCTGCAAGCAACCAAACTCCCAGTCAGAGAGGTAATGAGTGCCTTGGTTCTGAAGGACGATCTCAGTGAAACTTGACTACATCCACTAGAGTAAGCATTGTATTTCTAAAAACAGGGCGTGTTACATCCAAGGTGTCTGAACTAGAGTCAGTTGAAGTAACTTGTGAATTGAAGAAAATGCGTGGGAAATTTAAGTCTTGAAAGAAACGAGGGTGACATCGTTGTAAATGGATGTTAGGATTTCTCAGTACTTAATAAAACAGTGACATCACAACTCAATGGTTTCATAATCCTTTTATTCTCACCTTGACCTTGAAGTAGGATCACTCTCTTTTAGACTACAGCTCTTCCATATGCTGCAGTACTATGACAGAGAATGGGTAAAACACATAACTTAAACATCGTGTGAATGAAATATGCTCCAACATAGAATATAATGATGTACTGTTTCCTAGGTAACTCCATAAAATTTGTCTACCTATCAAGGACCACATGCCAACTCCTGAATCAGTCCCCATGCCCAAAATAATGCTATTCCTTGTTTCAAAAGGAAAGTAAGTTTATCCCTTGATTTAGGCAAAGAAGCTCCAAACAGGAAGCTGAAATCAATCCCTAAGCTGTACATTTCTAAGAGTGAAATAAAAGGTGCAGATGAGAGCACCATTTGAGGTAAAGAATAAGACAAACATTTTCATCTGCCTTCTTCATTTTTGTTTTAAAGTATTTATGGAGTCCAGGGAATCACAGAGGTTGGTAGATAGATTCTCATAAACCATCACCCAGCTTCTCTCAATGGTGACATATTATATAACTGGAAAGTGAAAAGTGAAGTCGCTCAGTCATGTCCGACTCTTTGCAACCCCATGGACTGTAGCCCACCAGGCTCCTCTTTCCATGGGATTCTCCTGGCAAGAATACTGGGGTGGGTTGCCATTTCCTTCTCCAGAGGATCTTCCCGACCCAGGGATTGAACCCAGGTCTCCTGCATTGCAGGCAGATGCTTTAACCTCTGAGCCACCAAGGAAGCCCAGGAAATTGACGTTGGTGTGATATTAACTAGACCTTAGTCCATTTTCAGCACTTAAAAAATATACATCCAAGTACTTGTGTGTATGTCTGTGTATAGTTCACAACCAGCCCACTCTCATCCTTACCCTGGCATCCACTAAACTATTCTCCATCTTTATAATTTTATTATTTATTAAATGCTATAAATTGAACCTTTTGGGAAGGTTCCATTTGGTTTGAGCAAAGAAGCTCCAAGTAGGAAGCTGGAATTAATCCCTAAGCCACAGGTTTATAAGAGTGAAATAACAGGTGTAGATGATAACCATTTAAGGTAAAGAATAGGATAAATGCTTTCATCTGCCTTTAGTTTCTAGTGTGAATTATTTAGAAAGTCCATAGGATCACATTCTTTGCCTACATGTGACCTTTTTGGAATTATCTCTTCAGTCACCATCATTTCCTGAGATTGGTCCAAGTTGTTGCCTGTGCTAATAGTTAACTCCTTTTTGTTGTTTAGCCTTCCATTAGTATGGATGTACAAGTTTCTTTAACCATTCACCCAGATAAGGACTTTTGGGTTTTTCCCAATTTTTGCTATTACTAATAAAACTCCCATAAACATTTGTATGTAGGTTTTTGCATGAACAAATGTTTTTATTTATCTGGGAATAACTCTCAAGATACTGATTGCTAGGTTTTTTAAGAAAATTATTTGGGTATAGTTGATTTGCAAAGTTACAGCCTTGTCTAACTCAATGAAACTAAGCCATGCCCGTGGGGCCACCCAAGAAGGGTGGGTCATGGTGGAGAGATCTGACAGAATGTGGTCCACCGGAGAAGGGAATTGCAAACCACTTCAGTATTCTTGCCTTGATAACCCCATGAACAGTATGAAAAGGCAAAATGATAGGGTACTGAAAGAGGAACTTCCCAGGTCAGTAGGTGCCCAATATGCTACTGGAGATCAGTGGAGAAATAACTCCAGAAAGAATGAAGGGATGGAGCCAAAGCAAAAACAATACCCAGCTGTGGATGTGACTGGTAATAGAAGCAAGGTCCAATGCTGTAAAGAGCAATATTGCATAGGAACCTGGAATGTCAGGTCCATGAATCAAGGCAAATTGGAAGTGGTCAAACAAGAGATTGCAAGAGTGAATGTCGACATTCTAGGAATCACCGAACTCAAATGGACTGGAATGGGTGAATTTAACTCAGTTGACCATTATATCTACTACTGAGGGCAGGAATCCCTCAGAAGAAATGGAGTAGCCATCATGGTCAAAAAAAGAATCCGTAATGCAGTACTTGGATGCAATCTCAAAAACGACAGAATGATCTCTGTTCTTTTCCAAGGCAAACCATTCACTATCAGAGTAATCCAAGTCTATGCCCCAACCAGCAACGCTGAAGAAGCTGAAGTTGAATGGTTCTATGAAGACCTACAAGACCTTTTAGAACTAATACCCAAAAAAGATATCCTTTTCATCATAGAGGACTGAATTGCAAAGGTATGAAGTCAAGAAATACCTGGAGTAACAGGCAAATTTGGCCTTGAAATACGGAATGAAGCAGGGCAAAGACTAATAGAGTTTTGCCAAGAAAATGTACTGGTCATAGCAAACACCCTCTTCCAACAACACAAGAGAAGACTCTACACATGG
The DNA here is from genome assembly GCF_032452875.1 of Bos javanicus. Taxonomy (NCBI): domain Eukaryota; kingdom Metazoa; phylum Chordata; class Mammalia; order Artiodactyla; family Bovidae; genus Bos; species Bos javanicus. The sequence continues at coordinate 11,158,005 of NC_083876.1, forward strand.
ACATCACCAGATGGTTAACACTGCAATCAGATTGATTATGTTCTTTGCAGCCAAAGATGGAGAAGCTCTATACAGTCAACAAAAACAAGACCGGGAGCTGACTGTGACTCAGATCATGAACTCCTTATTACCAAATTCAGACTTAAATTGAAGACAGTAGGGAAAACCACTAGATCATTCAGGTATGACCTAAATCAAATCCCTTATGATTATACAGTGGAAGTGAGAAATAGATTTAAGGGACTAGATCTGATAGATAGAGTGCCTGATGAACTATGGACTGAGGTTCCTGACATTGTACAGGAGACAGGGATCAAGACCATCCCCATGGAAAAGAAATGCAAAAAAGCAAACTGGCTGTCTGGGGAGGCCTTACAAATAGCTGTGAAAAGAAGAGAAGCAAAAAGCAAAGGAGAAAAGGAAAGATATAAGCATCTGAATGCAGAGTTCCAAAGAATAGCAAGAAGAGATAAGAAAGCCTTCCTCAGTGATCAATGCAAAGAAATAGAGGAAAACAACAGAATGGGAAAGACGAGAGATCTCTTCAAGAAAATTAGAGATACCAAGGGAACATTTCATGCAAAGATGGGCTCGATAAAGGACAGAAACGGTATGGACCTAACAGAAGCAGAAGATATTAAGAAGAGGTGGCAAGAATACACAGAAGAACTATACAAAAAAGATGACCAGATAATCACGATGATGTGATCACTGACCTAGAGCCAGACATCCTGGAATGTGAAGTCAAGTGGGCCTTAGAAAGCTTCACTATGAACAAAGCTAGTGGAGGTGATGGAATTCCAGTTGAGCTCTTTCAAATCCTGAAAGATGATGTTGTGAAAGTAATGCACTCAATATGCCAGCAAATTTGGAAAACTCAGCAGTGGCCACAGGACTGGAAAAGGTCAGTTTTCATTCCAATCGCAAAGAAAGGCAATGCCAAAGAAAGCTCAAACTACTGCACAATTGCGCTCATCTCACATTCTAGTAAAGTAATGCTCAAAATTCTCCAAGTCAGGCTTCAACAATACATGAACCGTGAACTTCCTGATGTTCAAGCTAGTTATAGAAAAGGCAGAGGAACCAGAGATCAAATCGGCAACATCCGCTGGATCATGGAAAAAGCAAGAGAGTTCCAGAAAAACATCTATTTCTGCTTTATTGAGTATGCCAAAGCCTTCGACTTTGTGGATCACAATAAACTGTGGAAACAGTGAACTGTAAACAGCAGCAGCAGTTTTAGTTTGTATATGTTATACTAATCTTCCAATATATCCCTCCTCTTCCTTATCACCTGGTAACCATAAGATTTTTTTTCTACATCAATGACTTTATTTTGTTTGTAAATAAGTTCATTTGCACCCCATTTTTAGATTCCACATGTACGTGATATCATATTTGTCTTTTTCTGTCTAACATACTTCACTTAGTATTATAATCTCTAGGCTCATCTATGTTGCTGCTAATAGCATTATTTTGTTCTTTTTCATGGCTGAGTAATATTTCATTGTATGTAGGTGTCAGATCTTCTTTATCCATCCCTATTTTTTTTTTTAAGAGTAAATTAAAAAATTTTCTGAAAAGATAAGTACACGTGGAAAAGCACACAGGCCAGCTCAGAAAAGAACTGCACCTTTGGGAAGTTTAAATCCTTTATGAAGGAGTAGCATTCTGGTTCTTTGTCTTCCCTCAGGCCAATCACCTTACTTTGTCTCCCATGGTTAATTTGTCTCAGGACCCTCCCCTGGGGTGTGCACTCACACCCTAGCCAAGATAGATCTCAAAGTGAAGGCTTCTGGGAGGACCAAGACTCATTATGGCCTGGAATCATCCCCTGGCTTCTGACTCCAAGGAGTCTTTCTGCAAATGTGTAGTGTCTCCCTTTTCAGACAGGGTGTTTTCCTTTCTTTGTTCATGCCATTATTATTCCCTTGAGGTAACGGACAAAGACTGGCTATTTACCTTTTTTTCCCCCCCTTCAGTGATGTTATTTTATTTTGGATTTTATTTAATTAATTTATTTTAATTGAAGGATAATTGCTTTATAGTATTGCATTGGTTACTACCAAATATCAACACAATTCAGCCATAGGTTTACCCCTGTCCCCTCCCACTTGAACACCCCTCCTCGCTCCCTCCCTATTGTACCCCTCTGTTTGAGTTCCCTGAGTCATGCAGCAAATTCCCACTGGCTACCCATTTTACGTATGTCAATGTACATTTCCATGTTACTTTCTCCATACCCCCCACTTTCCCTTTCTCCCCCAGCCAACTGTGTCCTTAAGTCTGTTCTCTATGTCTGTGTCTACATTGCTGCCCTGCAAAAAGGTTCATCAGTACCATCTTTCTTGATCCCATATATATATATGTGTGTGTGTGTGTGTGTGTGTGTGTGTGTTAGCATACAAAAATCTGTTTTTCTCTTTCTAACTTCACTCTGTATAATAAGCTCTAGGTTCATCCACCTCACTCAGTCATGTCTGACACTTTGTGGCCCCTAGATTATACAGTCCATGGAATTCTCCAGTCCTGAATACTGGAGTGGGTAGCCATTCCTTTCTCCAAGGAATCTTCCAAACCCAGGGATCAAACCCAGGTCTCCTGCATTGCAGGCAGATTCTTTACCAGCTGAGCCACCAGGGAAGTGCTGTATATATCTACTAGTAGATGATAACTGGTTTTCTTTTTCTGACTTACTTCACTCTGTGTAATAGGCTCTAGGTTCATCCGTCTTATTAGGACTGACTCTAATATGTTCCATTAATGGCTGAGTAATATTTCATTCAGGCTTCAGCAATGCATGAACCGTGAACTTCCAGATGTTCAAGCTGGTTTTAGAAAAGGCAGAGGAACAGATATCAAATTGGCAACATCTGCTGGATCATGGAAAAAGCAAGAGAGTTCCAGAAAAACATCTATTTCTGCTTTATTGACTATGCCAAAGCCTTTGACTGTGTGGATCACAATAATCTGTGGAAAATTCTGAAAGAGATGGAAATACCAGACCACCTGACCTGCCTCTTGAGAAACCTATATGCAGGTCAGGAAGCAAGAGTTAGAACTGGACATGGAACAACAGACTGGTTCCAAAAGGAAAAGGAGTACGTCAAGGCTGTATATTGTCACCCTGCCTATTTAACTTATATGTAGAGTACATCGTGAGAAATGCTGGGCTGGAAGAAGCACAAGCTGGAATCAAGACTGCCGGGGGAAATATCAATAACCTCAGATATACAGATGACACCACACTTATGGCAGAAAGTGAAGAGGAACTAAAAAGCCTCTTGATGAAAGTCAAAGCGGAGAGTGAAAAAGTTGGCTTAAAGCTCAACATTCAGAAAACGAAGATCATGGCATCTGGCCCCATCACTTCATGGGAAATAGATGGGGAAACAGTGGAAACAGTGAGAGACTTTATTTGGGGGGCTCCAAAATCACTGCAGATGGTGATTGCAGCCGTGAAATTAAAAGACGCTTACTCCTTGGAAGGAAAGTTATGACCAACCTAGATAGCATATTCAAAAGAAGACATATTACTTTGCCAACAAATGTCCGCAAGTCAAAGCTATGATTTTTCCAATGGTTATGTATGGATGTGAGAGTTGGACTGTGAAGAAAGATGAGCGCCGAAGAATTGATGCTTTTGAACTGTGGTGTTGGAGAAGACTCTTGAGAGTCCCTTGGCCTGCAAGGAGATCCAACCAGTCCATTCTAAAGGAGATCAGTCCTGGGTGTTCATTGGAAGGACTAATGCTGAGGCTGAAACTCCAATACTTTGGCCACCTCATGCGAAGAGTTGACTCATTCGAAGAGACCCTGATGCTGGGAGGGATTGGGGGCAGGAGGAGAAGGGGACGACAGAGGATGAGATTGCTGGATGGCATCACCAACTCGATGCACATGAGTTTGGGTGAACTCGGGGATTTGGTGATGGACATGGAGGCCTGGTGTGCTGCAATTCATGGGGTCGCAAAGAGTCGCACATGACTGGGCGACTGAAATGAACTGAACTGAATATTTCATTGTATATATGTACCACAGCTTCATTGTCCATTCATCTGTGGATGCACATCTAGGTTGCTTCCATGTCCTAACTATTGTAAATAAAGCTCCAATGAACATTGGGTTGCATGTGTCTTTTTCAATTTTGGTTTCTTCAGGGTATACACATAGTAGTGGGATTGTTGGGTCATATGGTGGTTTTATTCCTAGTTTTTTAAGGAATCTCCATACTGTTCTCCATAGTGGCTGTATCAATTTGCATTCCCACCAAGTGTGGCTCAGCTAGTAAAGAATCTGCCTGCAGTGTGGGAGACCTAGGTTTGATCCCGGGGTTGGGAAGATCCCCTGAAGAAGGGAAAGGCTACCCACTCCAGTATTATGGCCTGGAGAATATCATGGACTGTATAGTCCATGGAGTCGCAAAGAGTCGAACATGACTGAGTGTCTTTCACGTTCATTTTCTTTCAACAGTGCAAGCAAGTTCCCTTTTTCCATGCCCTCTCCAGCATTTTTGATGATGGCCATTCTGACTGGTATGAGGTGATATCTCTTTGCAATTTTGATTTGAATTTCTCTAGTAGTGAGCAATGCTCAGCATCTTTTCATGTGTTTATTAGCCATCTGTATGTCTTCTTTGGAGAAATGTCTGTTTAGGTCTTTTGTTCATTTTTTGATTGAGTTGTTTATTTTTCTGCTATTAACTTGTAAGAGCTGCTTGTGTATTTTTGCAATTAATCCTTTGTCATGTGTTTCATTTGCTATTATTTTTTCCCATTCTGAGGATTGTAATTTTACCTTGTTTATAGTTTCCTTTGCTATGCAAAAGTTTTTAAGTTTAATTAGGTTTCATTTGTTTATTTCTTTTAGTTCCATTAAACTAGGAGGTGGTTCATAGAGGGTTTTGCTTTGATTTATGCCATTAAGTGTTCTGCCTATTTTTTCTATAGTTTTATAGTTTCTGGTGTTATATTTGGGTCTTTAATCCATTTTGCATTTATCTTTTTGTATGGTGTTTGGAAATGTTCTAATTCCATTCTTCTACATGTAGCTGTCCAGTTTTCCCAGTACCACTTATTGAAGAAGCTATCTTTGCCCCATTGTATATTCTTGCCTCCTTTGTCAAAAACAAGGTATCCATAAGTGTGTGGGTTTACCTCTAGGCTTTCTTTCTTGTTCCATTGGTCTATATTTCTGTGTTTGTGCCAGTACCATACTGTCTTGATGACTATAGCTTTGTAGTATAGTCTGAAGTCAGGAAGGTTGATTCCTCCAGCTCCATTCTTCTTTCTCAGATTGCTTTGTCTGCTCAGGGTCTTTTGTGTTTTGATATGAACCGTGATTTTTTTTGTTCTAGTTCTGTGAAAAATGTCATTGGTAATTTGATAGAGATTGCATTGAATGTATAGATTACACTTGGTAGTATAGTCATTTTCAAAATATCAATTCTTCCAGCCCAGGCACCTAGGATATCTCTCTATCTGTTTATATTGTCTTTGATTTATTTCATCAGTGTCTTATAGTTTGCTGTATACAGCTCTTTTGTCTCCTTGGGTAGGTTTATTCTTAGGTATTTTATTATTTTTGTTGCAATGGGAAATGGATTGAGTCCTTATTTTCTCTTTCTGATTTTTCATTGTTAGTGTTATGTGAATGCAAATGATTTCTGTGTATTGATTTTGTATCCTGTCATTGCTAAATTCACTGATTAGCTATAGTAATTTTCTGATGGTCTATTTAGGGTTTTCTATGTATAGCATCATGCTGTCTGAAAACTCTGAGAATTTTATTTTTTTTATTTTATTTATTATTATTATTTTTTTTACTTTACAATATTGTATTGGTTTTGTCATACATCAACATGCATCTGCCACGGGTGTACACGTGTTCCCCATCCTGAACCCCCTCCCAATTCCCTCCCCACACCATCCCTCTGGGTCATCCCAGTGCACCAGCCCCAAGCTTCCTGTATCCTGCATTGAACCTGGACTGGCAATTCGTTTCTTATATGATATTATACATGTTTTAATACCATTCTCCCAAATCATCCCCCGCTCCCTCTCCCACAAAGTTGAAAAGACTATTCTATACATCTGTGTCTCTTTTGCTGTCTCGCATAGAGTGAGAATTTTAATTCTTCTTTTCCAATATGAATTCCTTTTATTTCTTTTTTCTTCTCTGATCGCCAAAAACCATGTTGAATAATCGTGGTGAGAGTGGGGACCCTTGTCTTGTTCCTGATCTTTGAGGGAATGCTTTCTGTTTTTCACCATTGAGAATAATGTTTGCTGTGGGTTTATCATATATGGCCTTTATTATATTGAGGTAGGTCCCTTCTGTGCCAATTCTTTGACTTTTTTTTCTTTTAAATATAAATGTGTGTTGAATTTTGTCAAAAGGTTTTTCTGCATCTATTGAGATTTCCATACCGTTTATATTTTTCAAGTTTTTAGTATGGTGTATCACATTGATTGATTTATGTATGCTGAAGAATACTTGCACTTCTGGAATAAATTTGACTTGGTCATGGTGTATGATCTTTTTGACATGTTGTTGAATTCTGTTTGTTAGAATTTTGTCGATGATTTTTGTATCTATGTTCATCAGTGATATTGACCTATAATATTCTTTTTAGTGTTTCCTTTGCCTGGGTTTGGTATCAGGGTGACAGTGGCCTCATAGAATGAGTTTGGAAGTGATTCTTTCTTTGCAATTTTTGGAAGAGTTTTAGAAGGATAGGGATTATTTCTTTTCTAAATGTTTGATAGAATTCAACTGTGAAGCTATCCAGCCCTGGGCTTTTGTTTTCTGAGAGATTTTTGAATACAGTTTTGATTTCAGTGCTCGTAATTGGATTGTTCATAATTTCCATTTCTTCCTGGTTCAGTCTTTGAAGATTTAACTTTTCTAAGAATCTGTCCATTTCTTCCAGGTTTCCCATTTTATTGGCATATAGTTGCACATAATAGTCTCTCATGATCCTTTGTATTTCTGTGTTGTCTGTTGTAATCTCTACTTTTATATTTTTAATTTTGTTAATTTGATTCTTCTCCCTTTTTTTCTTAATGAGTCTGGCTAGTGGTTTGTTAATTTTTATCTGTTGATGGGTAACATCCATCTGTTTTTATCCATCAACAGAGGGATGGCTAAAAGAAGATATGTCACATATATACAATTGATATTAACTTTTTTTTTAATCTTCTTTATTCATCCCTCTGTTGATGGGCATTTAGGTTGCTTCCATGTTCTGGCTATTGAAAACAGTGCTGCAGTGAACACTGGAGTGCATGTATCTTTTTGAATTATGGTTTGCTCAAGGTATATGCCCAGAGTGGGATTGCTGGGTTATGTGGTACTTTTGTTTTTAGTTGATTGCTGAGTCTTATGGTGAGTATATTAGTTTTAGAGGAAATAGCCAAACTATTTTCCAAAGTGACTGCCACATGTTACATTTCCACCATGAATGTGTGAGAGATGTATCCTTGAAAGCATGCTTTCCCTGCATCCTTGAAAGCATTTAGTATTATCACTATTTTTATTTTAGGTGTACTGATAAAGCATACAGTGATATCTCATCATGGCTTTAATTTGCATTAGCTTTAATTTATTTAATAACTAATGATGCTGGTAAATTGATAGGTCTGACTGAAGTAAATTGTCTAGCTTAATGTTCCTGATTTTCTTGCCTACACATTCCATTATAATGATACTCTTATCTCACAAAAAATGTTTTTTATTTATTAATTACTGCCTGCTATATATCATTCCCTGTCTCTTTGTATGTTATAATGTTCAGTTCAGTTATTCAGTTGTGTCCGACTTTTGCGACCCCATGAATCACAGCACGCCAGGCCTCCCTGTCCATCACCAACTCCCGGAGTTCACTCAGACTCACGTCCATCGAGTCAGTGATGCTATCCAGCCATCTCATCCTCTGTCGTCCCCTTCTCCTCCTGCCCCCAATCCCTCCCAGCATCAGGGTCTCTTCGAATGAGTCAACTCTTCGCATGAGGTGGCCAGAGTATTGGAGTTTCAGCCTCAGCATCAGTCTTTCCAATGAACACCCAGGACTTATCTCCTTTAGGATGGACTGGTTGGATCTCCTTGCAGTTCAAGGGACTCTCAAGAGTCTTCTCCAACACCACAGTTCAAAAGCATCAATTCTTCAGCGCTCAGCCTTCTTCACAGTCCAACTCTCACATCCATACATGACCACAGGAAAAACCATAGCCTTGACTAGATGGACCTTTTTTGCAAAGTAATGTCTCTGCTTTTCAATATGCAATCTAGGTTGGTCATAAATTTCCTTCCAAGGAGTAAGCGTCTTTTAATTTCATGGTTGCAGTCACCATCTGCAGTGATTTTGGAACCCCTCAAAATAAAATCTAACACTGTTTCCACTGTTTCCCCATCTATGTTCCATGAAGTGATGGGACCAGATGCCATTATCTTCGTCTTCTGAATGTTGAGCTTTAAGCCAAGTTTTTCACTCTCCACTTTCACTTTCATCAAGAGGCTCTTTAAGTTCTTCTTCATTTTCTGCCATAAGGGTGGTGTCATCTGCATATCTGAGGTTATTGATATTGCTCCTGGCAATCTTGATTCCAGCTTGTGCTTCACCCAGCCCAGCATTTCTCATGATGTACTCTACATATAAGTTAAATAAGCAGGGTGACAATATACAGCCTTGACGTACTTCTTTTCCTATTTGGAACCAGTCTGTTGTTCCATGTCCAGTTCTAACTGTTGCTTCCTGAACTGCATATAGGTTTCTCAAGAGGCAGATCAGGTGGTCTGGTTAAAGATGGCTAGACTCTTAAAAATACTGGTAGAATACTGAATTTTACATAATTAGGAAATTAGGTCTAGAAATATTAAGTAATTTTAAGAAATAAGAAAATAAGAAAAAAATTAGGTCTAGAAATATTACGTAACTTGTTCAAGATTGCACGCTTAGAGTTGGAACCGAAATCCTGATGAACAGTGTCTTGGTTCACTCCCTATTTTGACACAATTATATATTGACGTTTGGTCTCCCTTGACAAATTGGAAGTGCTTATTTAACTTATATGTGTGTTTCATTTTCCCTCCTTCCACATCAAGCACATTCCCCTGAACACAGCAAGTATTCAAAATATAGTTATTTGTTTATTAATAGACTGAGAGTTACAAAATCTCTCCTCCAGCTCAGTTTTTCACATTTGTTTTTGTCAACTGCCTGTTTTTCAAATACCCAGCCCTTGATTGATTTTTAGTAGAGTTAAACTCTGCATTGTATTAATGATGGATGTGTGTGTATGAAAGTGTGTGTATGGTCAATGAATGCTTTTAATTTACTACTTTCTCTAGCTCCCTGGCCTTCTGATACCCTTAACCAGAGGATAATTAGATAACATATACTTGTCTTTAACTTCACAAAGCATTACAAGTTCTATCTAGCTTTGGGGACATACACAACTGAAAGAGTAGTGGAAGGGGCAGGATAACCAGGGATGAATAGAGGTAGAGACAAAATTCTGTTGGTAGAAACGTGGATGGAGATCTGAGCTGTTAAGTTTTGAAGGAGAGAGAAGTAGACAGAAGCAGACCCAAGGGCAAGTAGCACGTTTAGAAATGAATGGATACTCCCATAGGGACTTCCTCAGTGGCTGAGATGGTAAAGAATCTGCCTGCAATGCATGAGACCTGGGTTCAATCCCTGGGTTGGGAAGATCCCCTGAAGAAGGGAATGGCCACCCACGCCAGTATTCTGGCCTGAAGAATTCTGTGGACAGAGGAATCTGGTGGGCTATAGTCCATGAGGTTGCAAAGAGTTGGACACAACTGAGCGACTGACACTTCCACTTCCTTAGCGAATGAACTGGGAAGAATTTATTTGCTTGATGGGCTCTTTCTTAAGCCAAAATAAAATCATATCTAGCATTAGGTTTAAAATCCTTCCCTTTCATTTTGTAATTTGCTTTGATTCTACCCATTATTTTGATGAAGACTGATAAACACACCTTACTATCCACGCATGTGGAGAAAGGAAGAAAGAATCAGAATTACTTTCCAAATCCATTTTCCACTTAAGATGTTGTTATCTTTGTAGGTAGGTAAAATTTAATGTTCCTTTTTAGACAATTCCATCCATCTTCCTTTTCAATAAAGAGATTGATTGTATACAGAGGAGGAATTCATTCCCATAGTGGGGAGGATGGCACTAAGACTAGTGCCTCAACCCATCTGGTATAAACACTCAGAAGGCACTCTCAGAAGGACAGAGCTAATAAATAGTTACAGCATGTAAGAAGGAGACTCTTCATATCACACAAAATCACAACCAAAGAGTTCTTAAGAAGTTACTCAAAGTAGAGAACAGAATGTAGAGAAATTATGCTCAAACCCTGCCAATTAAACATTCTAAGTGTGACTAAAATCGAAGATGATCAGTTTCAAAAGAATGTAAAAGAGGCCATGAACTCTGATACTCTGATTTTTTTTTTTAAATCAGGAGATAAGTATTGCAATAACTCAAAGAGAGACTAGTTAAGAATATTTTTATTCTTCCAAGAATTAATTGCTTAGAAGTATGTCCAAGGCTGGTGTGACCCACCAGGCGAGAACAGAATCATGTTCCTTCTAGGTCCAAGGACCAAGACAGTCCCACACATTCAGTTGTTCATGAAATAAATGACAATAGTGGAACCTTACCAAAATTAAAGTTAAAATAAGAGTTTGGTTGAATTCGAGTAAAATCTCATGTCCACTTTCAGCCAAATATTTTAAGTGAGATCACATGAGAGTTAAATGTTTGCTGAAGCCAAAAATACAACATTGTTTCTGTAAATAATGATAACTATGTATAAATAGGGGGACCATATCATTTGTCATCCAAACTAGAACACTGTTAAGTGAAAGAAGATGCTGTTTATACAGGAGGCACAAACTCAGACAGTCCTGGGTAGACAGGGACACGTGATCAACTTATATGGAAACCATTTTTGTGTAACGGCATAGGTGCCCATGACAATATGTGAATAATATACAGGTTGAGATGATGATAAATTAAATTAAAACTCACTGTTGCCATTCACTGGTTAGGCAAGACTGCTTAGGTGTTGAAGATGTTCCTAATTTATTTCCAAATTTTCCAGAAGTTAAACATTGCAACTTTCATAATTGTAACGAGTTATATGGAATCCTAACATCACGAAATCGCTAATTCCTTGGAGTAGAAATTCCCTGGAGGAGCTCATCTCCTGTGTTTCCTCCTCTCCTCTCAGTGAACCCCCCTCCCTGGCCCATCTTCTGTTTCTCTAGGGCTCTGCCCCTTCCTGACTTGAGCCTTGTGTCCATTGCCTTCCTCAACTTGGAACACTCTGAGCTAGGCATTTCTTAGAATATATATAAACTAAAATACAAAATAAATTAGTCCCACTACTACAAAAAAAGAAAATGCCTTCTTCTTCTTTAAATCTCTGCCTACAGAAGCCGTCCTTAGGACACCATGACTACCCACTACCCACAGTTTACTTTCTATTCTATACTGCAAGTTATTTTTTAGAGCAATTATTAAAGTCCCTGTTCTTGTGTTTATTTAGTTATGACTCTTTCTGCTCCAATCACATTGTAAGCACCTGGAGCAGAGGTCGACAAACCTATTTCTGCGAGGCAGATAGTTAATATTTTAAGTTTTGCTGTGGTTTCCACTGTACCATCATAGCAGCAAGGCAGCTATAGATGTTACATCAGTCAATGGGTGTGGCTGTGTTCCAATAAAACTTTATTCACAAAAACAGGCTTTGGGCTGCATTTGACTCATGGGTCATACTTTGCTAATCCTTCTAGGGCCATTAACTTATATTCAGTCTTCACTCCCATAGCCTCAGAGCCCAGCTTTCAATATTACCAAAATCCTGGAAGCTGGATAGTGTTATTTACATTTTATAGATATGCAACATAAGGCTCAGCAAGGCATACTTCACCCAAACACACGTAGATGTTGTAACAACTTTCTAGGGCTTCTATAGCAATGCAGCACAAGTTGCAAAACTGCTTGAAACAATAAAGATTTAGTCTCTCACAGCTGTGGAGGCTGCAAGTCCAAAATCCAGGGGTTGGTAGGCCAAACCTCCTCCCAGATATGCAGAGGAGAATCCTTCCTGCGTCTACCAGCTTCAGGGGCTCCCTGTGTTTCTGAGTCTGGGGCTGCCTCTCCCCGCCCCCCGCCCCCCCCCACCCCGGCCTGCTTCCACATGGCCTTCCTCCCTGTGTATTTGAGCTTCTCTCCTCTTATAAGGACAAAAGTCATTGGGCTTAGAACCCATCCTATTACAATACGATCTATTTCATCTAATATCATCTGTAAAGATCCACTTCCAAATACAGTCATATTTTGAGGTTCTGAATAGACCTGAACTTTGGGGAAAAGCAGTTTTAAACTCATTACATCTGTCAAATGGTATAGTAAGGATTTGAACCTGACCTCATTTCAGTGATTTTTCTACCTGGAAGTTATAGTCTTTGCTACTAAGTTAAACTAGCAGTTATCAGTGATGTTGAATTTTAGACATCTTTCAAGAAATGATGATTTGAGGACATCAGTGGAAAAGAGAGCTTAGAATTTTACCTGAGAGGAGCTTGGTCTCAGTCATCTCTTCTGACTTAAGTCCTGAATGTAGGATTAGTGTTGACCTGACAGGCATTTGATACATATCTTATGAATAAAGATTTAAGACAGTTTCCCGTAGATTTCATTGGCTGGGCAAGGGGCATCTCAGGAGAAGTTTCATAGTCTCTCTAGTCAACATCTCTGAGTGCCAAGCTTATAAGATGAGATTTTTCCCAGTACTTGTCCAAAGTATGCTTTGTCCCTTAGGGAAATGGGCAGTTTCATCACTGTCCAAACAGAGTTGGGAAATGCCAGGCCAAACCAAGCAAAACAAATTTTGTTACTGCAGTAAATAACTTGCTTCTTAGCACCTTTTATTTGTTAAGGTAGCTTGTGAGTTTCTAAGGAGGAAGTGAAAGTTGCTCAGTTGTGTCCAACTCTTTGTGACCCATGGACTATACAGTCCATGGAATTCTTCAGGCCAGAATACTGGAGTGGGTAGCCTTTCCCTTCTCCATGGGATCTTCCTAACTCAGGGATCGAACCCAGGTCTTCCGCCTTGCAGGCAGATTCCTTACCAGCTGAGCTACCAGGGAAACCCTGTAAGGAGGAGGTATTATGCATATTTTTCTATGTTTATTGGATATTTTTTGTACAGTATCTTCAGGAACTAATCATCTGTGCCACACACTTTGGCACATCTACCTTGGGCATTTATTTGCTTGCTTAAGTGCATATAAGTCTGATTTTCTGGAGGAAAATATAAAGAAATGTACTTCTCTTGGATTTGAACCCCTTGATAATGGATGGGATCCCTGACAGAGGGGACACATCAATGGGTATACCTTGGCATCCACTAATTCATTGGTCAATTCAGTCTCTCCTTTATTCATTTATCCACTCGCTGATTTCATACTCAAAAGAGAAGGCAAGGAGTTGTAAACATAAAGATGATTGAGACCAGACTTCTTATCATTAAATCATTTAGATAATACACTTCAATCACCATTTCCCAAAGTGATTCTAATAAATGGAAGCCACTAGTAATGGACTAGTGGAACTGTGTGCCCCGCACCGCGAAAGTCACAGCCGAAGCCCTAATCCTGAGCACGTTAGAATGTGACTGTATTTGGAGATAGGACCTTTGAAGAGGTAATTAAGGTTAAATAAGGTCGTAAGGGTGGGGAGCCTAAATCAACAGGAACAATGTCCTTATAAGCAGAGGAGTGACAGCAGGGATGGGCCTGCTCAGAGATCAGGCCATGTGAGGACACAGCGAGAAGGTGGCCAAGGAGAGAGGCCTCAGGAAAAATCAATCCTGCCAACACCTTGATTGTGGATTTCTAGCCTCCAGGACTGTGAGAAAATAAATTTCTGCTGTTTACCCAGCCTGCAGTATTTTGTTACAGCAGCTCTCTCAGATGAAAACCACACTGTTAATTGTTCATTAGGCCCCTACCTTCAAGAACTTCATTTAACTAGTTCTAGTGTCTACTGAGGGTTTCATATTCCTTTATTGACATCTTAGAAGGATTTCAACAGCTTGATTGTCCACCATGTGAGGACATGGACCTTGTTGTGTCTTCACATGGACCGGCAGAGAGGCAGGCGTCAGACAGAATGAACGTGTCACCTGCATTTCTCCTCCCCTTTGAACATCAATCACGGAGAGATGGCCTAAAACATCCTTTGCAAGAAAAAAAGAAAAAAAGAGGACTAGAAAATATTAGGCACACAGCTAGATGCTCCAAATATGCCTTCTAATTTAACATCCCTCTTCTATTTTGAGGTGAATATCTTTACTCCTCTTCCTAGGGGAAGAAACAGAGATCCAAAGAGGATAATGGATTTGCCAAGATCATGAAATTACTGATAGAGTCAGAATTCAAACTCATATATCTTTCCCTCCCGAATATATGCTGGTCTAAGGGAAATAAGGCTAATTTTTTTAAGTGAAGAAAAGATGCTGATTAGAGTGTTTTCATCAATTGCTTAATTAGAGGAAAGGGGAAATCTGGCTAGGCAGTAGCAGTTACAAAAAAAGGACTGAAAATTTTAGAACTATGTGTTTATTTCAGCGACATCCTCATAACCAACATGACTACCAAAAAGACGGGCCAAATGTTAAGTTGTGCAAATAAAAATAATGATTACAGAGCAAGCGTCAGGCCCTGTTCTTGGTTCTTTCTGTGTGTTCTTGATACCGCTATTCAGGAAGGCTAGTGAAAAACCGAAGAAGGCAATGGCACCCCACTCTAGCACTCTTGCCTGGAAAATCCCATGGACGGAGGAGCCTGGTAGGCCTCAGTCCATGGGGTCGCTAAGAGTCGGACAAGACTCAGTGACTTCACTTTCACTTTTCACTTTCATGCATTGGAGAAGGAAACGGCAACCCACTCCAGTGTTCTTGCCTGGAGAATCCCAGGAACGGGGGAGCCTCGTGGGCTGCTGTCTATGGGGTCGCACAGAGTCGGACACGACTGACGTGACTTAGCAGCAGCAGCAGCAGCAGTGAAAAACCACCAGAATGTCCCAAGGCAGGTGACAAAAATGACCATATTTTGAAATCATGCTACAAGATTGTTGGTTGAATAAACTGGGAAGGGTTACTGTGGAGAAAATGGAAGATGATAAGATGGGCATCTCAAGGAACAGAGAGATTTTCAGGTAGAAGGGAAATTTAGATATATGGATAAAATTAAGAGGTAGCAAAACTTCCATTACTGAGATTATGCAAATGAATGTGTCCAGATAGAAACAATACCCCCCTTCATTGAATGGGAGATCAACTAATTAAACTCCTAAATTTTTTAAACTGGAATATTTTAGGGCTTTTAAGCACTTATAAATGTCATCATCCTTATCTTCTTTATTAACAAAGTTAGACTTGGAGGGAAAATTAAAAAAAAAAAAAACTAGATCCCTTCCAGAACTATAAAAAGAATTGGACGGGAGAGAAACATCAAATTTTTCCAACACCATTGCTAAGAGAAATTGTTGTTCAATTTGCACTCTTCTCTATATTAATTTTTTAAATAAATATATTGACAAAATTCAGTCTCAAGTATTGAAAGCCAGTAACATCAACAGTTTTGAAAGGATTGTCTCTTTTTGCCTTTATCAGCAAGGGGACCTCATCCTTAATGCTTATCATTGGGCCAAGCACTGAGCAGAAGCTTCTCACAGTAGGCTGTGGTGGAGTGGTTTTCTTATCTGGGATCGGTGATTCTTGAGAAGTACCTACAGAGGCTAAGAAGTGAGTGCATGATGATAGCGAGCATCATTAGAGGAATTAGAGAAGATAATCCATTTGCCAACAGCAGAGAAGTGCAGTTATGTGATAAGATGGACTATCCAGAGGCCAAAATGACAAATTAAAGATTCGCCGTGGTGCCTCTGGAGGGGGATTTCAGATACATTGCACAGCAGGAACGCAGAGGGTGGGTCAAGGAAGACTGGAAGACCCAGAAAACCCAGGCTGGTGTGTGTGTGTGGAGGGTGGAGGGGGCGAGGTGGATCAAAATTATCTTAAAAAAACACATCGTTGTGGCTATGAACACTTGATCAGTACATGAGAAAGATACTGTGGAGGGGAGGAAATGCATGCCGAGGCTGTTTCGTCCTGTTCAGAACACCAAGGGTGTTCTGATAATACTAATGATCCACGAAGAACATGGGGAGCGGAGATGATGACGATTAAGGCAAACCGTGGAGACACAGGGCTGGCGAGGATGGCAGAGACTAGGGAGCGGGAGAGGCAGGATGAGTCACGGGCCGAGGTACCTGGGCTGGAGCGCGGCAGTGTTCACGCCGGCCAGGGGCGGGGGTAGGGGGCGCGCGGGCCCGGGCCCGGGAGTGGGCGGGTGGGCGCCGTGGGCGGAGCGGCTCGGGGCCGAGCGGCTGGCGGCAGTGTCTGCGAGCTCAGCAGCATCACCGGAGCCGAGCCGCGGAGACTCCGCCTAAGTGCCACCCAAACTCTCCTCCCGCACCGCGGACGCACGGAGGCGGTCGAGCCGGAGCATCCTAGCCGAGCCCCGAGCATCCTCGGCCCCGTGCGCTCCCGCCCCCGCCCGGGAAGGCTGGGCTGCGGGAGGCGGCCGGGCGCCCGCGCCTCGCCAGGGCCACCAAAACAAAGGCGGCCGCCTCCGGGGCTGGGTGCAGGCGGAGGACCATGACAGCCCGGGCTCGCGCGCTGCCCAGTCCCGCCGCCGGGAGGGCGCCGCGGTGAGCCGAGCAGGGACGCGGCCGCCGCCGGGCGTGGATCCGAAGGTGCGCTCGCGCCGAACCCAGGCCATCGAGGAGGGGCGGGCCAGGCCGCGAAGATGTCCTCGGCCGTGGGGCCCCGGGGTCCCCGCCCGCCCACCGTGCCTCCCCCGATGCCCGAGCTGCCCGACCTGAGCCACCTGACCGAGGAGGAGAGGAACATCATCCTGGCGGTGATGGACCGGCAGAAGGAGGAAGAGGAGAAGGAAGAAGCCATGCTCAAGTAAGCCAGCCGGCCGGGCCCGCCGAGCCTCCCTCCCGCGGGCCGTTCCCCGCTGCCGCCCGGTCCTCCCGGCTGGGGGTGGGGGCGGGGCGGGCCGGGTGCTGGGTGCGGGCGGAAGCGCCTGCCTGGGGGCCTGGGGCCCCAGAGGCCGGTGCAAGGAGGCGGGTGGGGGGGGGTGCAGGACAGGTGTCAGACGAGGATGCGCTGAGCCCTGAGCCGAGGAACCTGGGGAGACGATGGCTGGGGACCGAGGTGCAGGAGAGGACTGGGTGTGCGGGGGCCACCCGGGGGTGGGATGTGTGGAAGCTCAGAAGAGCAGATGCCGCCTGAGTGGAAGGAAGGGGCCCCGGAGCCGGAGCAGAGGAGGGGCAGGCGCTAAACAGGCAGGAAGGCGAGGTGGGGAAGAGCTGCCAGAATAGCTCTTCTTGCCTTGGAGTTGTTGAGCAGGTTGGGGTTACCCCAGCCAAGGGTGCCAGCATTGATGCAAGAAAGATGCTTATTTTGAGTGTTCATTTTGCTACTCATTCATCTCGCAGCCCGAGGTTGGGTCTTTTTTTTTTTTTTTTAGGCAGTTGCCATCTTTGGTAACCTGCCTCCCCAGCTTCTCTTTAACCTTTGATTCAGGGTCTGCTACACAGAAGACCTGTGTGAAGACATTTTCTTCCCTACATATGATGCCATTGGCAATGCAAAGTTTTTTAACAATGGGAGAAGCTGATGGGCACCCTGGCCTGAATAAAATACAGGTTCCTCCTTACTGGTTTTCAAGGGAGCACCAGGGCCTGCTCCTTCCTGGTGCAAGCCTTACAATAGAGGACTGAATCTTTGCACACATCAGCCCTTCTTTAAATCCCATCAACCAACCCTGCAAGGGACCTCTGTCCAGTGCCCCTTTTAGCTGGGTTTGGGGAGGGGACGGACTGGTGGCTGGCGATGTAGGCATGGGTGACCCTGTCCTGCCACCTGCCTTAGTCTCAGGCCAACCCGCCCTGGGGTGCTGGCCTTCCTGCACCTGCTTCCCATCACTGATGATGAGTGGAGTTGGAGGGGACTTCCCCTAAAGGGGTCTCCCAGTATCGGGCAAAGTTTTCAACTTGGCAGTGAGGGGCTTCAGAGCCCCGATGGAGACGAGCTCCTTGGAGCCCCAAGTTAAGGCCAGAAGGTGTGTCCGGGGGCAGAAGATTTGTGTGAAGAGCCAAAAGGGAGCCTGTTGCATCTGGAGTTAGTGAACAGAGCAGGAGGGATGGCAAAAGGGTGATACCCACTAGAGCTCAGGGCAGCCAGGGCCTCTGCCCGACCCACCCTCCGGAAGGCCTCCAAAAGAGAAGATGCTGCCATAGGAGGGGGGATTTCCTCCTTCTGCCTGGGTGCAGCGGAGGCTGGCAGGAGAGAGCTGGAGGGAGCTGTGTCCCTGACCTGTTGGGTCTCCAGCAGCATGGTTGCAGCCCATATGGGGGAGGGGGGCTTTGAGGACAGCTATTGGGGCCGATCATAGCACACAGGGAGAAACCCAGTCATCCCTGCCCTTTTATGGTAGACTCCGAGAGGAGCCATTAACTTGGAAGGCCAGAGTTGGCCTGGTTCTATGAAGAGCAGCAGGTTTCTAAATTCCCTGTCCCTTCTTATCCAAAACAAAAAACAAAGACTTTAAGCCTCCCGGCTTGAGGGAGGCAGAACCTCCTTAATCTGCTGTCTGTCCCTGGCGCTGCAGGCTTCCCCTCTTCTGAGACTGGAAGTAATGGATGGTGTCTGCTGGTGCTACTGTCTGTCTGTCTGGTTGTCAGTCCGTCTGTCCTCCCCGGCCGCCACCCCTGCCACCTGTCCCAGACATCTCTCCTGCCGGTCAGGACGCACCGTTTGGCTCCCATTTCTTTTGGTGTTCGCTGCACACAGCAGGTGGACGGAGGCCTCCAGCCGCCGTGGAAAACATGGGAGGCTGCCTGACAGGGTCCGACCGGGAAGGGAGGTGCAGGGCACGCGGGTGGGCGTCACGCCTCTTCATTGGCTGTTTCAGGGCTGGCAAGGAGTGAGGGATTCTAGTGGGGAGGGTGCATCCTGGTAGTGATCAGATCCTACCGGCTTCTATGGACAAATAAAAATGAAAGATGCTGTCCAACTGCTCACGTGGAAAGCATCGTTCCCGCTGCTGTGCCCGAGACTGCTCTCCCGCACACAGCGCTTCTTTATTGCAGATTCACAAAACGTGATAGGGTGTGATGCTGTCACACCACAGCCTCTGTAACCCGGGGCCTGAGCACTAACTCTGTCAATCAGCCTAATGTCTTGGCCTTCCTTGCCCCGGCAGATTGGGCATGCTTTGGAATCCCAGTTTGCTGCGATGTAAGTCTGCGCTGTTATCAGCTCATTGGTGGAACAGAGCTGTACTTTTTTTCTAGAGGGCACTTTATGTCTTAAAAATAGGATCCTTAGGGGGTATTCAGATGACACACCTATGTGGGAATGTAATGACACACAGTCATGGGTGGTAGCCCTTTCTAAACTTTGCATAAAGATAGATTGGAAAAAAGCAGGAGGCTTTTCACAAGGTTTTGAAACAGTTGTTAAATCAGAGACAAGTTTTTGTGATAATGCGTGGTCATCATAGCACATACCTAAGAAATTGCTCTCACAACAGGTCTTACAAAGCTAAGCTCCTGGTAACAGAGCATTTAGACTTGAAATTCACTTTAGTCATTACTGTAGAGTCATCCCCTTGGGCTCCTTACCTACTGTGTGTACTCGCTGTTCACAATTTGTAAAATCAGATATCAGCAGAGAGAAGAGAGAAAACTGATGGGTGAACATGCCAAAGAAATGTTATACAATATCAATTACAATATATTCATGCAGTTTCATCAGTCTTGATTTTATATTACTGCTTGAATTTTGTCTTGATAATGTCTTTAAATTTTTATAAATAGAAAAGAATAATGAAGCTAGTTTCACCTTAAGATTTCAGAACAGGAATTCTTTGAAATTTGTAAGTAATTTGTCATACAAATAATTTGTTTTGTTGGCAAGGTGCACTACTTTTAGACACCATTGCCATATAGTAATTACTAGATATAATTTACTCCTGCAAATAATTTCTAATGGTTTGATTTATTTCCCTGCAAATAGAAGGTCTTTCTTAATCTTAGGATTTCGAGGCGTGTTGGTGTGGGTATGACTATGTGTTCCAGAAGTTTTTTTGGAACCTAACTTCCTCAATGAATACTCCTTGAGGTAACTGTCACCAGACACCAAGAGCCAATATATTACATGGGTTGAAAACTGTGTTATCCTGGGACCTAAATCAAAGAAGATCTCATTAGATCTAAAATCTTATTCCCTTTTTATAAAAGCTTCATAGAGAAAAGAGCTACAGAGTAGTGAGACAAGAGAAAAAAAATATAGAAGCAGAAAATGAAAGTGATTGCTAGAGGCAGGGAATTGAGAATCGTGTCAGAATATTTAATAGAACTACTAACATTTATTGAGCATTTACCTCATATTGGCCATTATCCTAAGTGGTTATTGAAACAAATGCCAAAGAGCTGAACTGTGTTCAAGTTCAATATGTGTGTATTTGGATTTTCCCAAAGAGCTTGTGTAGAAGGTAATCATGTCATCCACAGATCCTTGTCCTGCCCTTAGAGGTTTCCTGTGGTACCTTGAACCGCCTCACAAAACATAGCCCAACCAGGTCCAGGCCTTTTATGCTAAGTCCGAGCACAGTTCCCACATGCCACTCTGCCCTTCTACCGAGAAGAAGAAACCTGTGTTTCATCCACCTCTTCTTTAAGTTGGTGCCTGTTCTTCTTTCAGTGTCAGAGGAGTTTGGCAGAAGGTTAGGCTGATTCAGAGGATGAGCTGCTGATTATAGGAGAACCAGGAGCTTCACCCACACTCTTAATAGGGTCTCCCAGTGGAGTGAGGGCAAGGGAATTATCTCCAATTTGAAGGTTATAAAAAGCATAGTGGAAAGTCCATTAAAGTTGGATCAAACATTTGGGGGTTCAAGTTTTAGTTCTGCCACTTACATTGTATAAATGTGGGCAAGAAAATTCATTTGGGATTCTAGGAGGTTCTGTCTTTCTTACGAATCCTGCAATTCATGGTGTGAATTGATTTATAAAGGATATTGAGTCTGGACTTCTCCATCTCTCTTAACAGGGAACCTTGCACCCACTAACTCTTCAAACCTCCGTAACGCCTACTTCCTTTGTGAGAGGAGAGACAAAGGAGGGGGTAGAACCCTTGTACCTTCAGCTTTTTTTTCCTCCTTTTTCTCCTCCAACCAATTATAATATTGTGACTCAAAATTCATCCAGCAGTCTCAATTGGCAACTGGGAAATGAAGGAATGGTAGCAGAGGGCTTCTGGAGTGGAGTGAGGGCAGAGTCCCCAAGAAGGCAGATATCATCTTTTCATGGACATTTGCATAGATTTTTGCATATTATACCCCAGAATACTCTCTCATGTTGCTGAGGCAGGGGTGCATAAGGAGAAAAGTAAATATTAATTTGAGAATGCTGCTAATGCATTCACAGGCCCAAGGTGCTGTGTTAAGTAGAAAAGTTTGGGGGATAAAATGTACCCTTTCACCCAGAGTCTAGTCTCATTCACACCCCTAATTGGATAGGGTTAAATTTAGGGAAGATTGTTCTTGAATTATTGTAGTTTTCTGATTCAACAAAAATCTATCTTAGTAAATATACATACCTAGTACTAGGTCCCAAAATGCTCCTGGAGAAAATTCAGAAAAAGAGAAGCCTTAAAAAATGAAAATGAGGCATTATCAAAGAGAAGAGAGGGTAAGAAACATAACACTTAGTTCACATTTTTGCCAACCTGTCTTGCTTCTCTGGGGCTTCCCTGGTGGCTCAGACAGTAAAGCGTCTGCCTGCAATGCGGGAGACCTGGGTTCAATTCCTGGGTTGGGAAGATCCCCTGGAGAAGGAAATGGCAATCCACTCTAGCACTCTTGCCTGGAAAATCCCATGGACGGAGGAGCCTGATAGACTACAGTCCATGGGCTCCCAAAGAGTCGGACTCGACTGAGCGACTTCACTTTCACTTCACTTGCTTCTCCTTTACCTCTGAGTGTTCTGTCTTAACCAGAAGCAAGGGGCACCACTGCTGAAGTAAATAGATTCCTAAATCTGCAGTAGAATGTGGAAACCAGTGTGGACTGCAGGCACCCCTGCTGACTTGAATAGAAACACAGCATCTTGTGAGTGTTACTTGCTCAACTGGTCAGATGAGAAGAAAGGTTTGAGTTCAACCTATGCAGAAAGAGTCAGCTTCCTGCAAAGATATCAAATAGCAAAGTCTGCAATAATATTATTGCCCTCTAACATCTGTAATATGCTGGTGAGATTACTGTACCATGGATTGTAAAGCCTGTTGTATGGCATTTCATTCATCTTTATGGACTGTTTTATATTTTTAAGCAGCTTTCTACATGTTGTTCTATGATAGGAGCTGGATATTTTAGAACTTGTCCTGGGAGTTGAATTAAGTTGGCCTGAGGCATATGACGATGAAAGTAATAGAACCCAGAACCCACATACATGGACTCCATATCTTTAGTGTTCTTAAAAGTCCTTTCAAAACTGCATCAAGCTGTGGATATCAGGGTTAGTTTCCCTCTTCTGTCGGGGAAGGAACTTAACATTTGGTCATTTGGCTGCATACATTACATATTTTACTCTGCCCCACGCTCATCTCCTGAGAGGGCTATTCTGTGAGTATTCTATTATTACTAGTTTCTGTTAGTGAAATTCCCAGAACTAACTTGGTTCCTTCCTTGCCTTTTAATATTTGATCCTGGATCCAGAAAATAAACCTAAAAGGAGCAAAAAGATGTCATGTGAACAGTGGCATTTTCCAGCCTTTTCTGAGGACCCCAATCACACTCCAGGCTCTGGATCTGGCCCACCCCATGTACATCTGGGTTCTCTAATCTGGCTCATTTGCTCACAGAATTCTCGAATCCCTTTGCACTTTCCCACAGTGAGGTTCTCTCTTCTCTCTACTATTGTGATAAATTTTATGTGTTAGGTAGGTTATTTCTAACAAGATATCATGTGATAATAAATTCACCAAATAAGACCATTTTGTGTGGTGTTAGGGTTGGGTCAGGCATTGGGCTGTTGGGTAGAGTAAAGAGAAAATCTTTTGCTTTAGCCAGATGTTGACTAGTTCCTACCACTTAAAAACTGCCATGGCCAGAAAGGAAGGTGAGCATGAGAGAGTGTGACAGAGCAGTGGACTACATTCAACTCAACATTGTCATATTCCATAGGTGTAAACATAGATAAGTTAACTCATCTGTGCCCTGATTTCTTCCTGTGTAAAGTCAAATTGCTAATTTCTGCCTTTCTAACTTATGAGGCTTTAACATGATGGTACAGGCATCCTTAAAGTTCCAATTGCTGTACCAAGAAAGGTGGCATTATTAACTTTACTCTGTAAAACTACAGAAGATTCCCAGGAACACCTTTTCCTGTGATGGCTGCAGCTACTAGAGGTCCTGCTGAGATTGGTCCTTGTGGAAGAATCCATCCATTGTATTGTGCTAGCTGGGTGGTGTGACTAGGGCTGCAGCCTCCAGGGTGCAAATTTGGCAAAGACATAGAAGGTAAAATGAGTCCAGGGTTTGACCTGAGGTTATTTTTACCTTCCTTCCAGTCTTCTTTCTTTCTCATTAAATAGCTCATAAATGTCTTTGCAGGAAAAGCAATGTGGGCAAAATGATAAAGTTTGAAATGACTAAAAGGCAACCCTAATTCAAAAATGAGAAGAGAAATTAGCTTAGGGTCATTCCATCATCTTTTGCTAGAAAAAAATTGGAGAAACAGACTGATGATTTTAGTGTCACAAGATTTAATTAATTATTCACTGTGAATTAGAATATGGGGCCATTTACTTGCCAAGCAGAAGTTCCTGTTTCATGTCAGTTAAGTGCTGGGTACAGAATAGATTTAAATATGGTATGTGTTGAAGAATTTTTTAAGATTCTGTGGTGGATGTCTTGGGTTTTCTGTATTTATTTTCTTATGCTTTTACATCAGGCTTATGTACATTTATTATGATCTAAGTAAGTGTTCTTTGGATTATGAGAGGGGAATATATTGCAGAATTGACATTAACTTTTAAAAATTTGCTTTGGTGAAGTACAATGTTGTGTTAGTTTTTGTTGTAGAGCAAAGGGATATATTTATATTTATATAAGTAACAGCAAAGTTATTTTTATATATATTATTTTTTATATTCTTTTCCATTATGTTTCATTACAAGATATTGTATAGTTCCCTGTGCTGTACAGTAGGACCTTGTTGTCCGTCCATACTGTAGATAATCCTGTATATAGTAGTTTGCATATGCTAATCCCAAATTCCTAATCCATCCCTTTCTCCCCCGACCCCTGGCAACCACAAATCTGTTCTCTGTGTCTGTGAGAGTGTTTGCGTCTTGTAGATATGTTCATTTGTGTTGGATTTCAGATTCCACATATGAGTGATACCATATGGTATTTCTCTTTCTCTTCCTGATTTATTTCACTTAGTCTGATAAACTCTAGGCCCATCCATGTTGCTGCAAATGGCATTATTTCATTCTTCTTTATGGCTAAGTGATATTCCACTGTGTATATGTACCACAACTTCTTTATCCATTCCTCCGTCGATGGACATTTAGGTTGCTTCTGTGTTCTGGGTATTGTGAATAATGCTGTAGTGAATATTCAGATGCATATATCTTTTCAAATTATAGTTTTCTCTGGGTATTTGTGGGGCTTCTCTTGTGGCTCAGTGGTAAAGAATCAGCTTGCAGTTCAGGAGAAGCAGATTCAATCCCTGGGTGGGGAGAGTCCCTGAAGAAGAAAATGATGACCCACTCCAGTATTGGTGCCAGGAAAATCCCACAGACATAAAACCCTGGCAGGCTACAGTCCATGGATCACAAAGAGTTGCACACGACTGAACTGAGCACATGTGCACTAGATATGTGCCCAGGAGTGAGGTTCCTGGATCATATGGTAATTCTATGTTTAGTTTTTTTGAGAAATCTCCATACTGTTCTCTAGAGTGGCTGCACCAATTTACACTGCCACCAACAGTGTAGGAGGGTTCCATTTTTTCTCCACATCTTCTCCAGCATTTATCATTTTTAGACCTCTTCATGATGCCCATTCTGACCAGTGCTAGGAGATAACCTCATTGTAGTCTTGATTTGCATTTCTCTGATAATTAGTGATACTGAGCATCTTTCCACGTGCCTATTGGACAGTCACATGTTTTCTTTGGAGAAATGTCTATTTAGGTCTGCAGAATTAGCTTTAGATATTCTCTAATCTGTTGCTAACTTGTGAAAACTTTTCATACACATAAACATTTATTTAACCGTAGAATAAAATATTAAAAAGGAAAGTAGTTATGTGTTGGCTTGCCCATGACAGTATCTGCTGATGCCAATTTCTTCCTTAATTAGAGCTCGTACCTCTTTCTCGCAATTTTGAATTTCAGTCTGAATGATAACTTAAATTATCTCCCTCTTTATAGATTTTTCTTTCCCTGAACCAAATTATTCATCAGAAAGTCAAGTAATTAACGGTCATAAAATATAGAAGTTAGTAATTATCAATAAGTAACACAGCAAGATGTAGATGTAGAATCTTGAAAATCATTGTTTGGTAAATGGAAGAGCATTTGCTGAGAATCAGGTATTATCTTTTATGGATTCTCAGTGAAATGCTACATTTAATGGCAAAGGTGAATTTAAAAGTTCAAAAGACTTTTCAAATAACAGTAACTAGAATGCAACTATATGCAGGACTCTCTCTATGAAGATTTTTCTTTGGGACTTGCAAAGGAGCAGCCTATGGTTTAGAGAAGATATTTAACTAGATTTTAGGAAGAAATATACTGATAATTCCTCTGTATTATATATAGTAAAACAAGATAATTTTATAGAAAGTAATTTCATGAAATTTGAAAGCAAATGCTTAATTAGATATTAAAGAACCATAATGAACCAAACATATATGTGTATCTAGTATAAAGTATAACACTTAGCTGATGATTTCCATATTATTTAGTACCATATTTTCTGTATTTCCCACAATTATGCCAGATAATTATCCTCTATTTTTGTACAACAGCACTCAGTTGTGCAACTCTTTGCGACCCCATGGACTATACAGTCCATGATATTCTCCAGGCCAGAATACTGGAGAGGGTAGCCTTTCCCTTCTCCAGGGGATCTTCCCAACCCAGGGATTGAACCCCAGTCTCCCTCATTGCAGGCGGATTCTTTACCAGCTAAGCCACAAGGGAAGCCCAATTATCCTCTGGGAGATGCCATTATATTCAGATAGAGAGGAGATGTGAATTGAAAACCAATTAAGGTATCTATGCTGTCTTGTAAGTGTCTTAACTGCGTAGCTTTTTCCCATAGACTTTGATTCATGATCTGCATATTCACAAATGAGGACTAGTGTAGTAGTGGTTTTTGATGGGGTTTTCTGTCTGTATTTGCTAAACTTTATGTAGTCTAGTCGGAGAAGGCAATGGCACCCCACTCCAGTACTCTTGCCTGGAAAATCCCATGGGCGGAGGAGCCTGGTGGGCTGCAGTCCATGGAGTCACAGAGTCGGACACAACTGAGCGACTTCACTTTCACTTTTCACTTTCATGCATTGGAGAAGGAAATGGCAACCCACTCCAGTGTTCTTGCCTGAGAATCCCAGGGACAGAGGAGCGTGGTAGGAGGCCATCTATGGGGTTGCACAGAGTCGGACACGACTGAAGTGACTTAGCAGCAGCTTAGCAGCAGCATGTAGTCTATTAAATTAGTTCTAACTTATGTTCCTGTACCCAAAGCATTCTTGATGGATATTTGAGAAGTGTTCTTAATTTCAAGCATATCAAGTTATTTATTTATTTATTTTTTTAATATAAGTTATTTTAAAGTTGTAAGTGATGAGTACACAAGGGTCATGTGACACATTTTTCTTGTTTAAATATAGTTCTTAACACACAAGGAGGAGCTCTTTGTTCTGTTTTCAACTTACGGGGTTTATATTTTAGAAAAAATAGATGGTATACGAAATAGCTAAGGAATTCCTAAATCCATGTATCAGGTCTTTTTAAGTATGGAGTGGTATCCCAGGTAGCTCAGACAGTGAAGAATCTGCCTGCAGTGCAGGAGACCTGGGTTTGACCACTGGGTTGGGAAGATCACATGGAGAAGGGCATGGCAACCCACTCCTGTATTCTTGCCTGAGAATTCCATGGGCAGAGGAGCCTGGCAGGATTCCTTTGGGGTCGCACAAAGACGGACTTAACTAAGCGACTCACACACTCACAGGGATCCACATTCAGAAGTTCTATCCAGGTCAGAAAGATTAGTTAGTGTCTTAGTATAAAGAGATGAAAACAAAAGTAAAGTAACCCATTGGCTTTCTTTTTATTTTTCACCCAGTGTAGCAGATTTATCTGCCTTAGCTGCCTCTGTCTTGTAATATATTGAAGCTTAAGTCTTCTTTGCTAACCCTTTTTTTTTCTTCAGAAAAACATGATATATTTTACATCCTGTTATCTGAAATATAGGACTATAGGTATCAGCTGGCTAATATACTTTAGATATTAAATTTTTGGTAAGAGTAAAAATTATAAAGAGATTCTGTTTTGATATTCTTCACGATAGTCATGACAATTGTCACAAAATGTGATTTGGAGAAATAAAATAACATAAAATCTTCCTGTCTTTAGGCTGAATACTTCAATGTACAGACTCTCTGTTCCCTAGGCCAAAAATAGTGACCTAATATATAGCAGCCTGAAGTAAAATCTTGATACCTGTCTTAAAAAGATTGTACCATCTGAGTATTGTTCCAGACATAAGTATTAGAAAGGGATTTCATGGTATTTGGAGCTTCAAAGGTCTGAGCTATAATATTCACTGTATGATAGATAGTCAGTCAGGTGACTTTCCAGTCCTGCCTTCTAGAAAGACAGCAAAGTGGAAGATTCCTGGAGGCACAGGTGCAATTTTAAAAAGTCAAAGTCCTAATGGATAAACAACAAGGTCCTACTATACAGCACAGGCAGCTACATTCAACACCCTGTGATAAATCATAATGGAAAAGAGTATGAAAAATAATGTGCATATATGTATAACTGAATCACATTTCTGTACAGTAGAAATTAACACAACACTGTAAATCAGCTATACTTCAATAGATTTTTTTTTTTTAAGTTAAAAAAGAAAAACATGGTCCTGACCATTGGGGTCAGATATGGTAAGGTAGTACACATCTTAGAAAACATGACATATGTACTTTGGAGAAGGCTAATTAGGTAGCAAGACAAATTGTGCAAAATGAGTGGTGGTTATAAGAGCTGGAGGAGTTTTGGAAGCTTCCTCTTGCCCTTCCTTCTATAATTCCATTTACTTCTGATTTGCCTTCTTCAGTGTGGTTTCTGGTCATGAACTCAGTCACCCTTATGTGTTAATGATCTCAAGTCTGTATTACAACACTGAAATTATCTACCAAATCCTGAATTCACATACCTTGCAGCTGCTGCTGCTGCTAAGTCGCTTCAGTCGTATCCGACTCTGTGCGACCCCATAGACAGCAGCCCACGAGGTTCCGCCGTCCCTGGGATTCTCCAGGCAAGAACACTGGAGTGGGTTGCCGTTTCCTTCTCCAATGCATGAAAGTGAAAAGTGAAAGTGAAGTCTCTCAGTCGTGTCCGACTCTTAGCGACCCCATGGACTGCAGCCCACCAGGCTCCTCCGTCCATGGGATTTTCCAGGCAAGAGTACTGGAGTGGGGTGCCATTGCCTTCTCTATCACATACCTTACCACTTGCTAAATTGTCTCCACCTGGATGCCCCATGGGTGCTTCAAACTGAGTGTTATCCTTCATCCATTTCTTGATTTTCTGCATCAGCCCTACAAACACTTGTATGAGTCTTGTCTGTGTGGGTAGATCACCACTGCAACCCCTTACTCACTGTGTTGTCAAATCCTTCAGGTTCGATCATCTGACTGTGTACACTGTCACCTCAGCATCAGCCCTGAGAGCAAGGTCGTTCTCATCTATGTCTGTCACATAAGCACAGAGCTTGCCATGGGATAGGTACCTGATTTCTAAACTGTGTGCATGAATGAATGAGCACATCCAGAGGATGTGGGGCAGAGGAGTCATCTAAGGCTGCTGGATAGATTCATAGGGTATGAGTAGGTGGCTGGAGTGGGAAGTTTATTCTAACTAGAAGAATTCTATCAGCATATTCTGAAAGCAAAAAAAATGAGCTGTGTATTTTGACTATTGAGAGAACCATGTTGGCCAGACTTTATGAGAAGAGCATACTGGTTGTTAGATATCACAATGTGAAATTGAAGTAAGATTTTCAGATGATATGTTGTACTCTTAATTTATCATTCATGGCTTTGTGAAGGACAGCATTCTGACAGTGTTTGAATGCCAGTGTCGGAGGATGTAAACAACACATTTTAAAAAGTAATCCTCTAGACAGACAAGCTTAATGGAAACATTTCCTTTGAATTCAAACATTAGTAACTTCAGTGAGTGTTTAAAGCATAATATGGATTCTCTGATTTGATACTTAGAATTAGATCAGATGCTTATGACTGTAAAGTATTGCACTTTTGTAAAGTATTATATTTTTAAATGTTTTCTGGTTAAGTCATCTTCTAAACTTTTTTTAAAATTTGAAATATAGTTGATTTATAATGTGTTGATTTCAGATGTAGAGCAAAGTGATTCAGTTATACGCACATACACACATATGTATTCTTTTTCAGATTCTTTTCCCTTATAGGTTATTATAAAATATTGGCTATAGTCCCTTGTGCTATGTAGTGGTCATTGTTGATGATCAGTTTTATATATATATTTATACAGTAGTGTGTATATGGTAATCCAATCTCCTAATTTATCTCTCCCCTCCTTTGCTCTTTGGTAACCATAATGTTGTTCTATGTCTGTGAGTCCATTTCTGTTTCTTAAATAATTTCATTTGGATTAATTTGTAGATTCCATGTATATTCCATGTAAGTGCTATCATTTAATATTTGTCTTTCTCTTTCTAGTTTACTTAAAATGATAATCTTGATAACCTCTAGGTCCATCTGTGTTGCTGCAAATGGCTTTATTTCATTCTTTTTTATGACTGAGTAGTATTCCATTATATATGTGAACCACATCTTCTTTACCCATCCTCTTCCAAACTTAAACCCCTCGAAGACAAGTATCTGCTCTTACTCATTTTCATATTTCCATTGCCTAACCTGTGGCCCATAAACAGTGGGACCTCAGTAAGTGCTGCTTGAGCTGAGCTGCACGCACTTGTTCTTTGACACAACACAGATGGAGTTGAAATGTGAATGGGAGCTTAGAGGCTGCCTTGTCCAGGTCTGGCAAATATTCAGAATGCACAGACAACTTTCTGAAGCTAGAACAGTATTGCCGATAAATGTCAGATGCCTCAAAACCCTTCTGCATGGAGTATCCCAGGCCATCAACTGATGAGAGTTGCAATCAAGATAACACATTTTAGCCACTGAATATTTATTCCAGTTCCACTTTTAATACAAGAAAACTGAAGCCCAGAGGTTGTTTCAACTTTAATTAGTAATTGGCTAGAGAGTTAGGTATAAGACTTGGGGTTTTCTTTCTCCTGGTCCAGTGTTTTTTCTACTGTCACACTCTCTCCCCATGGTTTCATTTTAATGACCATCAAATTCAAATGATTATTTTTTTTCAAATTTGGTTTGTCTGCTCTATATGGTTATATCCTGTTATAGAAAACTCCAAGGAAACCTCTTATTTATTTTGATGATTTTGAATTTGGTTATATTTAATATTACTTATAATAAGTAGGTCATTTACAGGGATCAAGAAATACTTTATTTAAAGATTTCATTTTCAGTGGTATTTGTTACAGTTGAATTGAACTGAATTGAATAATTATTAACTGTGATCATTTTATTTTTAATTTTTAATACATCTTGAAAGCGACAATGTTTTCAGTATGCAGTAATTTATTCATGATTCCAAAGAGCTTTTCCTAGCATGCATTTGAATTATATACAGATTAAATTCATGTTTTGTTTTATCAGTAGGAAAAACCAGTTGGTCTTTATTCATTCTGAGAACTTTCCTTGGTTCTCTCTCATCTGAAGGTTTGATTTCAGTTAGATGATTGGTCAGGTTTCCCAATTGGTCCTAGTGGTGGAGAATCTGCCCACCCATGTGGAACACTCAAGGGACACAAGTTCAATCCCTGGGTCGGGAAGATCCCCTGGAGAAGGAAATGGTAACCTGTTCCAGTATTCTTGCCTGGAAAATTCCATGGGCAGAGAAGCCTGGTGGGCTACAACCCACGGGCTTGTAAAGAGTCAGACACGAGTGAGCAACTGAACACACACACGCAGACTATTGGTCAGTGACCCAAAGAAAGAATCAGTAGGTTAGGGAAGGGGGTGGTATCCTATATATAGATCTGTGAACACTCCCACTCATATATCCATCTGTACTTATACACCTCACACCCACACACCGGAAAACGTATTCTTTCTAGAAAGTCTTTTTTAAGGAGTTTAATTTTATCTCATTTAGAGAATTGGCATGATCTAGACATTCCTCACTTTTTTGCATTACATAGTTTCATTTATTTATTTTTAAATTTTATTTTATTGTGGTAAAAGTCATATAATATAAAACATACTATTTTAACCATATTTCCTGTACAGTTCAGTGGCACTAAGAATATTAATATTGTGTACAACTCTCACCATCATCCATCTCTCAAAATTTTCACTTTCCTGAACTGAAACTCTGTCCCTATTAAACAGTGAGTTCCCATTCCCCCTCCCCACCCCCTGAACCCCAGCCCTTGGCACCTCCCAATGTTCTTTCTGACTCTGTGTATTTGACGATTCTAGGTATCACATGTAAGTGGAATCAACAGTATTTGTCTGCACCTAAGTATATTGGAATGCACTTTAAGGTTATCTTAATATATGTCCTAACAAACAGTTATTCCTTCTTTTTTTCCCCTTGGGCTATACAGTATTTTTGTAGGCACAACCTATCCTGTGAATTTTGCCTCAATGAGCATTCTGGAAGAAGCAGTCCTGTTTCCATATGTGCCTACCCTGGCCATAGTGATTGGACTAAAGATAAAAGATATGATCCAAGTCCAGATGATTCATTGACCAACCAAGAACTAGTAAGGTTCTCTTTCAAAATGAAAATAAAAAACAATCAGGGAGTCAGGAGGGTGAGTGATACCCATTCATTTTTTCTTGGAACAGAAATGGATTGAGCATTTATGATATGCCAGGAATTGTACTGAAATTAATAGAATTATCCAGAGTCCATGCCCTTTGCAGGGGGAGATGTATTTCACTTAAGTCAAATCAAAATTAAATGAGGAATTAATATCTCTGATAAATGCAACACAGGACAATACATGATCCTTTGATAATATGAGCCAGGAATTCTGACTGAGATCAAGCTGGCCAGGAGTGGAAGTGACAGTGAGACTGAACTAAGGTCTGAGGATGAGGAGGAGTTAGTGGGGCAAAAACAGAGAGAGGTACCCAGCCAGTGAGGGAATCAGAGGGTCTCAGGTGGGAGAGGGAGGGGTGATTCTGAAAAAGGGGAAGGAAACCAGTGTCATGGAAGGGCAGAAAGATGGCTTGAGAGGGTCTTGGAGACTAGAAGCCTGACAACGTGAGGTCTTCCAGGTCATGTAATAGAGGTTTATCTTCATCTGAAGAGCCAAAAGACTTTGAGGAGAGAGATGATATAAGCCTATTGGTATAAGATCCATCTGGCTCCAGTATCTAGAAATGATTGGATGGAGCACAGGTGTGTGTAAAGACTTGGGGAGGCTATTGCAGGATTCTAGATGAGAGATGACTGGAGAAGGAAATGGCAACCCACTCCAGTGTTCTTGCCTGGAGAATCCCATGGACGGGGAAGCCTGGTGGGCTGCTGCTGTCTATGGGGTCGCACAGAGTCGGACATGACTGAAGTGACTTAGTAGCAGCAGCAGCAGGTGAGAGATGTTAGAAGCAAGGGCTTCTTGGAAATGGAAAAATATTAGGACTGGAGAGATTTTGGTATGCCAGAGCCACATTTTTTTTTCCTTTTAATATCTTGAAAATGGGTTAACTTCTAGCTTGTACCACCAGAAAGGGAGATCCTATATCTTGTCTTGGTCATTTTGCTTCTGCAGGCTGGAGGTTTGGACCTTAGAAGAAAGATGGTTGGAAATGTAAACTCCCAGCGAGTCGTCTCTGCACAGGTGTCAGAGATGCTACAGATGAAGATGAGTGATTAGATCCAGAGCAGGAGAAAACCTAGGAATTAGCCTTAAAGAAACTTTACCTTTCAAAGCAGAAAAGCAACAGTAACCTTGCAAAGGCGGTGTAGAGAAGCAAAGGATAAAACTCTGGAGACATCTTGTTACACCAAACAAAAGGGAAGAGAGAATTTCAAGGAGGATAAGGCACTCTCCCTAGGATGCCTAAAATGAAGGAGACTGGCAACATCCCATGCTGAGGAAGGTCATGAGGAAGTAGAACTCTCAGTTACTGTCTGTGAAAGCATAGTATGGTGTACCATCTTAGCAAACTCTTTGGTAATTGCTGTAGAAGTTAAACATGCTTTTATATTATGGTCTAGCAATTATTTATACCATTCATAGAGGTTATAGAAAAGAAATGAAAACATTTATTTGCAAAAATTCTTTTACAAAAATATTTAGATCAGCCTTCTTCATTATAGCGCTAAACTGGAAATAGCCTAGATGTACATCAGCAAAAGAATGAACTAAAAACCTGTGGTATATTCATCCAATGAAATACTATCCAGCAATGGACAGGAGTAAACCACTGGTACATGAACACACATATGAATCTCAGAAGCATCATGCAGAATGAAAAAAGCCAGACACAAATCATACAGACCATAAAATTCCATTTACATGAAGCTCTAGAACACACCAACCTAATCCATGTGTTAGAAACTAGACTGGCATTCAGCTCTGATAGCACAGGTGAGGGGTTGACAGGAAGGGGATAGGGGGCAATTTTATGGAGCGATAGAAATGTTCTTTATTTTGATAAGGGTTTGTATTATATGTGTGTATGTACTTCTCAAGACCAATCAAACTGTACACTTAAGATCTATGCATTTCACTATATGTAAATTATATCTGAATTAATAGAAAAGGAATTCAGCTGAGACAGACAATAGAATTAGAACCGATAAATAGCTATTAGAGTCAGTAACAAGAAATACCACTGTAACTTCATAAAATACACACACATAGCTGACAAATGCATTAATTAGCATGGACAAATCTTTTCAGAACTTTGGGAAGAGGGGCATAAGGTGTAGCAGGGGGTATGGGAGGCAGGTCCAAGGTGGGCCTCCTTTAAATGCTGTTTGAATAGAATATATGCCCATTGGCAGATGAATGGAAAAGGAATTTGTGGTACATATACACAATGGAATATTATTCAGCTATAAAAAAGGAAAGCGTTTGAGTCAGTCCTATTGAGGTGGGTGAAGCTAGAGCCTACTATACAGAGTAAAGTAAGTCAGAAATAGAAAGACAAATATCATATGTTAATGCATGTATATGGCATCTAGAAAGATGGTACTGATGATCGTATGTGCAGGGCAGGAAAGGAGACACAGACACAAAGGACAGACTTTTCAACACAGTGGGGGAAGGAGAGGATGGATGACTTGAGGGGATAGCATTGAAACATGCACTTTAGATATGTAAACTAGATAGCAAGTCGGAGTTTGATGTATGAGGCCAGGAACCCACCAGTGCTCTGTGACAATTTAGAGGGCTGGGGTGGGGACGGAGGGAGGCAGGAGGCAGGTTCAGGAGGTTGCAGGTACATGAATGCCTATGGCCGATTCATGTTGATGTGTGTCACAGGCCATCACAATATTGTAAAGTAATTATCCCCCAATTAATAACAAGGTGACAAAAATAAAAATGTTGATGGAAATAATGTAGCGAACAAAATGGCTTGAATAAAGGAAGGTATAAGTTTGTGACTGGAAAGATGAGGGACCTTATGTCTGATGGTTTCTGTTTTTCTGGGAAGTAGGATTGGAGTCATCTTCTGAGAATGATGGGAGCTGGAGATTTGAGGGTGAGGAAGAAATTCTGAAATATTTGAGTTGGAAAGCAGGATTGTAGATTTGCAGAAGTATCCAGAGGAAGCCACGCTGGGTCATGTGCAAGAGGATTCAGTGGTGGGGATAGTTTCAGGTAAAAGGCGTGGCTGCTGAGAGAGGCCTTCTGGCTCCCAAGTGAAGAGACTTTGGTCCTGACCTCTGGGCAGAGTCACAGTGAGGCTGTCTGAACTCTTGGCTGTTCATCTTGATCTTATTTGAGTAGGTTTCTATTTCTTCCAGCCTAAAGAAAGCCATAATTAGGACTTTCTAGTTCTGCTTCTTTCTGCACTAGAGATGCCAGCTATTCTCAAGTCTGCATCTTTAGTTTTCACATTCTGAGAGGATATTTTCAATTCAGTAATGAGTACATATTGGGCTAGCTAAGAAGTTTGTTTGGATTTTTCTGTAACATCTTACAGAAAACCCAAAAAACTGTTTGGTAAACTCAGCATATATACATATATACATATGTGTGTGTGTGTGTGTGTGTGTGTGTGGGCTTCCCTGGTGGCTCAGACAATCTGCCTGCAATGCAGGAGATGGGGTTCCATCCTTGGGTCAGGAAGATCTTCTGGAGAAGAAAACGGCTATACCCACTTCAGTATTCTTGTCTGGAGAATTATATGGACCAATGCCTGTGAAAAGAAGAGAACTGAAAGGCAAAGGAGAAAAGGAAAGATATACCCATTTGAATGCAGAGTTCCAAAGAATAACATGGAGAGATAAGAAAGCCTTCCTCAGTGATCAATGCAAAAAAATAGAGGAATATAATAGAACGGGAAAGACTACAGATCTCTTCTAGAAAACTAGAGATACCAAGAAAACTAGGGATCATGCAAAGATGGGCACAATAAAGGACAGAAATGGTATGGACCTAACAGAAGCAGAAGATATTAAGAAGAGGTGGCAAGAATACACAGAAGAACTATACAAAAAAGGTCTTCATGACCCAGATAACCACGATGGTGTGATGACTCACCTAGAACCAAACATCCTGGAATGCAAAGTCAAGTGGGCCTTAGGAAGCATCACTACAAACAAAGCTAGTGGAGGTGATGGAATTCCAGTTGAGCTATTTCAAATCCTGAAAGATGATGCTGTGACAGTGCTGCACTCAATATGTCAGCAAATTTGGAAAACTCAGCAGTGGCCACAGGACTGGAAAAGGTCAGTTTTCATTCCAATCCCTAAGAAAAGAGATGCCAAAGAATGCTCAAACTACCACACAATTGCACTCATCTCACACGCTAGTAAAGTAATGTTCAAAATTCTTGAAGCCAGGCTTCAACAGTAAATGAACCGTAAATTTCCAGATGTTCATGCTGAATTTATAAAAAGGAGAGGGACCAGAGATAAAATTGCCAACATCTATTGGATCATTGAAAAAGCAAGAGAGTTCCAGAAAAAAAAACATCTATTTCTGCTTTATTGGCTATGCCAAAGCCTTTGACTGTGTGAATCACAATAAACTGTGGAAAATTCTGAAAGAGATGGGAATACCAGACCACCTGACCTGCCTCCTGAGAAATCTGTATACAGATCAATAAGCAACAGCTAGAACTGGACATGGAAATAGACTGGTTCCAAATCGGGAAAGGAGTATGTCAAGGCTGTGTATTGTCATCCTGCTTATTTAACTTATATGCAGAGTACATCATGAGAAATGCTGGACTGGATGAAGCACAAGCTGGAATTAAGATTTCTGGGAGAAATATCAATAACCTCAGATATGCAGATGACACCACACGTATGGCAGAATGCAAACAACTAAAGAGCCTCTTGATGAAAGTAACAGAGGAGAGTGGTTTAAATCTCAACATTCAGAAAACAAAGATCATGGCAACTGGTCCCATCACTTCATGGCAAATACATGGGTAAAAAAATGGAAACAGTGAGAGATTTTATTTTGTGGGGCTCCAAAATCACTGCAGATGGTGATTGCAGCCATGAAATTAAAAGAAGCTTACTCCTTGGAAGGAAAGTTATGACCAACCTAGATAGCATATTCAAAAGCAGAGATATTACTTTGCCAACAAAGGTCCATCTAGTCAAGGCTATGGCTTCTCCAGGGGTCATGTATGGATGTGAGAGTTGGACTGTGAAGAGGGCTGAGTGTTGAAGAATTGATGCTTTTGAACTGTGGTGTTGGAGAAGACTCTTGAGAATCCCTTGGACTGCAAGGAGATTCAACCAGTCCATTCTAAAAGAAATCATTCCTGAGTGTTCATTGGAAGGATTGATGCTGAAGCTGAAACTCCAATACTTTGGCCTCCTGATGTGAAGAACTGACTCCTTTGAAAAGACCGTGATGCTGGGAAATATTGAAGGTGGAAGGAGAAGGGGACAACAGAGGATGAGATTGTTGGATGGCATCACCGACTCAATGGACGATACTGAGTAAGCTCCAGGAATTGGTGATGGACAGGGAGGCCTGATGTTCTGCAGTCCATGGGGTCGCAAAGCATTGGACACGACTGAGTGACTGAACTTAACTGAGGAGCCTCATGGGCTACAGTTCAACTGAGTGACTAACACAACAATAATATATGTGTATGTGTGTGTGTGCTTGTGTATGTGTGTGTGCACATATGCAAACCTTATTTGAAGTCTCCATAAATGAGCACTGTGCTAGCAAAAGACCTTGTCCTCCTCCTCTTCCACATACCTCTCTTAGTTTATGTTCTGTCCTCTCTCTCAGGATGCTCCTGTTTATTTGAGTTGAATGTATTTGGGGACACAGAATAGAGAGTGACATGATTTGCTTCACATCTTTACCGTGAGGGACAGCCTGGGACACACGATGTGATGGGAAAATCTCTGAACACCTTAGTTTGACTTGTTTCCCATCTTTGTGGCTAGAGAGTCATTTAGATTTGCTGTCAGTCAGACTCCCTAGGAACAGACTCTGAGATGGGGATTCTTGTGCAAGAAGTTTATTAGACAGTGCTTTTGGGATTGACATCTGGATAGAAAGGAAAGCAGCAGATTATAAAGAGAGAGAAGCTAGACTGCTGAGCAGGTCCAGTAAGACTCCATCAGTCCCTTGGAGGCAGTAACAATAGTTACAGTATTCTTGCATTGAATGATCACCAGACTCATGCCGCCCAGGCCGTGGGACCTGGCCATTGGAGAGCTGGCTCTGGTTAGCAGAGGACAATTCAAAGAGAGGTTTGCCAGTTAAGAGCATCCCCTATGTGTGCCCACAATGAATGGGGCATCTGGACAGCTTTGGGCAGCACCACTTCATAGTTTTAGCTGAAAATCAAACTAAGAAATTTGGTGAATTAAATATTTTTTAACTGCCTGAAAATTTAAGGAAGCCAAATGCTATGTATGAAGTCATTAATGAGCTAAACTTATCATTTATGAACAAAATTGAATATTTAAATCAATTTTTGAGACTGTCCAAATTGTACATCTATTTGAGGTTTGACAATATCACCAGAATATTAAATTATAAGTCTGTCCATAGATTGAAAGCAGGAAGAGAAGGGGACAATAGAGGACGGGATGGATGGATGGCATCACCAACTCGATGGACATGAGTTTGAACAAGCTTTGGGAGATGGTGAAGGACAGGGAGGCCTGGCGTGCTGCAGTCCATGGGGTTGCAGAGTTAGATGCAACTGAGTCACTGAGCAACAACAAAATAGAACATTTGAAAATTCCTGAGGCAGTGAATAAGATTTGTAGAGGGTGGTGACTTCACTTGGGAAAGATATCTCTGATTTCTTTCTGCATTTAATTGGAAAGATGAGCCTTCATAAAATCTTAATCTGTATAATATTTCTTCCCACCAGTTTTCCCATAAACAAGACAATTGACCTGGTACTTCAAACAGTATGGAAGATATGCAATTACAGGATTTTTATTCAGTGACAAAACTTTTGAGACAACTATGATGCATAGTTTAGCACATGAGACAGCTATGACGCATATGACTCCTCCTATTTAGACCATTCTTCCCCAAATATCCTTACCTCATCCTCTGAAACATGTGCTTCTAAAGCACTAAACTCTGTGGACCCATTATTATCTGTGAAAATAGACAATTAATTGAATTTTAGGGATCTACTCAGGGTTCAGCCTGAATATCCTTATTAAATTAAAAGTGTATATTTGCCAGAAAAAAATGAGCCAAGCAACTTTCCTGGCTTAACATAGTAAAACTTCATTTCTCACGAGTACAGCTCTGTGTGGGTTGAGTGGGCTCTTCTTCCAGAAGGTAGTGACCTCTGGACCACGTGGCCACAGCCAGGGAGGGGATGGATAGGTGAGGTTGAATGAACCTGTGTCACTGCTGTCCATGGGCCACTGGCGGGGTCCAGACAGCTGTGAGAGAGGAGAGGAGCTGTGAGAGAGCATGTGGACATTGGATGAGTGATTTAGAATGATTGAAAAGTCAGTGTTTTATTAATTAAGCTACTTGATGCAAAAAAGAAATGTTACTTTCCTCAATATAGAATTATTAACCCATTGAAGATAGATGTCAGTATTTAGGCTCATGGAATTGGAGTCAAAGGGGGACTTCAGCATCCAAATCAGAGGTTTCCACACTGTGTCTGGAGGATTTCCCCAGAGTTTGGGGAGTGATAGTGAGCAGAGAAGAGAAAGTTGGTGAACAGGGTCTGAGCACATGGATGCTATAGTGCCATAGCTCCTGCTTTAACCCCAGATCTCGACTTTAGCTTCTTTATAGTTTGCAATTTGGGTATCTTACTAAAAAAAAAGAACAGTTTTGCAGCTAAAGGAAATGTCTGAAAACCACTCATCTATTCCAATTCTACTCCTTTCATAGCTGTGGAGGTTTATTCATCCATTTAACCAATATCTCTGTGCACTTGCTATGCAGCAGGTGCCGGTGTGGGTTGTGAGAGCAGGATCCCTGTCCTGCTCAAGAGAATACTCTGGCATGTCCCAGAGAGCACCAGTGCCCCCAGCATCTAAGTAAGATCTAGAGCCGACTGAAATTACAGTACTTTGTGAACTGAGAATATTTTGAAGACTGCCCAGAAATGACTAGCTCTGGAGTGTCTATATTTCCCATGGAAGATGGCATCTGTCTTGGAGAAATAACACTAAACCCCTTGAAGTTTTTTTTTTTTTTTTTTGAGTCCAAAATATGGGCATCATTTGGACTTCTTTTCTTCCTCACTTCTAATATCTAGTTGACCACGGAATTTTCCTGTCAGAGTCCAGCATGCATCCATTGCTGCATGCATGCTAAATCGGTTCGGTTGTGTCCAACTTGTGATGCTGTGGACGGTAGCCCATAGCGTAGGCTTCTCTGTGCATGGTATTCTCTAGGCAAGAATACTGGAGTGGGTTGCCATGCTCTCCTCCAGGGGATCTTCCCAAACCAGAGATCGAACCCGCATCTCTTACCTCTCCTGCTTTGGCACGAGAGTTCTTTACCACTAGCACCATCTGGGAAGCCTGATGCATCTGTTAGGACCAAGTATTATCATTAACAACTAGCATTTGTACCTGGAGCAGAATGTGCTTGCATGCACACTTCTCGTATGTTCTTACTCTGGTGCTATGAAGTAAGACAATTATTACTACTATTTGTACTTACATTAAATAGAGAAAAAAGTGATTTAAGTCAAGATTACACAGAACGAGCAGTGAATGCTCCATGGACTTGGGAAATTAACTTCATTACTATGTGTTATTACAACCAGATACTGAAATACAAATCGTAAGGGAGAGTCTCTCTGATTGTGCACACTTACCCCTCGTTGTGGCAGGAATTATTGTGGGATGCAGAGGAGGGAGAGCTTAAACATGTGAACTTCAGAATCAAAGAGGCCTGGGCGTGCATCCCAGACCCTAGGACCCGCTATGTCATCTTGATCAGCCATATTTCCGTCCAAGGTCTTATCTGTGGTACAGAGCTGGTGGAGCAGTAACTAAGAGAGCAACAGTTACATGATACACTTGGCACAACTCTTCATCCAAGGGCAGCATTAACAACTCAGGCTGTCATAATCAGTATTTATAACAGTGTGAATGTAAATAGTATTGTGCACCCAGCATTCACGTCTCTTTGAGTATAAAGACAGGCGCAACTACATGGCGTGAGCCCTGTTCCAGCTCAGAGGTACAGAACTTGCTGTGTTGATGCTACATAAAGGAATTTTGAATCACAATTGGAGCCTCTTTCTCAAGTGTGCTGAGCCTGAATACCCTATTCATTGATGTGGTTTTAGCACAAT
Source organism: Bos javanicus (assembly GCF_032452875.1). Taxonomy (NCBI): domain Eukaryota; kingdom Metazoa; phylum Chordata; class Mammalia; order Artiodactyla; family Bovidae; genus Bos; species Bos javanicus. The sequence goes on from NC_083876.1 coordinate 11,199,531, forward strand.
TCAGTTACCTGAGCTTTGGGAACACACAGAAGAAGGGGGTGCTTTTTTATCCAACTTGGGTAATATCCTTATTTTAGCAGCAATTTGAAATAGGTTTACCATGCATTATACCAGATTTAACTCTTCCCTTTTGTTGTTTTACTAAGGAAACATTTTGACTCACCTATTTGGTTTATAATCTCAGATGAATGCGTAAGGATTTACATACATAATTCATATGGTTTATATTCAGTGAGACGGACTGAAACTCAAATATCCTATTTCCAACCAGAAATAATCTTTGTACAAGACTTCCTTATTTCAAAAATTAACAGATTTCCACACTGAATCAATGATATTCCTGAGTAAGTACTCACAATAAATGCTGAATAAAATATAAAAATGTTCTTCAAAAACATTGTTTAAATGAAAGGCAAGAATGAATTTATACTGGTGAATAGTTGGAATAATGCTGACATTTTTATACAAAATTGGAAGTAATGAGAATAAATTTCTGGTGTTTTAAAGAGACAACTGCATCATAGATCTGTACCTTTGCTGAGACTAAGGTGTAATGAAACAACTGAAAGATATAATAAAAACATCTAACCATGACTACCAACATCTAGCTTATAGCAAGTGTCTGTGCATGTGTACAAATCACCACATATATCAAAATGCCTGCTTTTAACTCATGAGAAAATCAAGTGCCCATAATAATGACCTGTGTTTTACTGGTGAAACTCTGGCAAATTGAATATATATTCTACAGCATTTAATGCAAATTTTCCAAAAGATAAAGCTCCTTCTAGATGCTTGCTCCTTGGAAGAAAAGCTATGACAAACCTAGACAGCATATTAAAAAGCAGAGACATTACTTTGCCAGCAAATGTATATCTAGTCAAAGCTATGGTTTTTCCAGTAGTCATGTATGGATGTGAGAGTTGGACCATAATAAAGGTTGAGCACCAGAGAATTGATGCTTTTGAATGGCAGTGTTAGAGAAGATTCTTGAGAGTCCCTTGGACTGCAAGGAGATCAAACCAGTCAATCCTAAAGAAAATCAGTCCTGAATGTTCATTGGAAGGGCTGATGCTGAAGCTAAAGCTCCAATACTTTTGCCACCTGATGCGAAGAGCTGACTCATTATAAAAGACCCTGATGCTGGGAAAGTCTGAAGGCAGGAGGAGAAGGGGACAACAGAGGATGAGATGTTTGGATGGCATCATCACCTCAATGGCTATGAGTTTGAACAAGCTCTGGGAGATAGTGAAAGACAGGGAGGCCTGGCATGCTTCAGTCCATGAGGTAGCAAAGAGTTGGACACAACTGAGCGACTGATCAAAAACAATAAATACAGTGATGACTTGGGCTTCCCAGGTGGCAAGTGGTAATGAATCTGTCTGCCAGTGAAGGAGACACCAGAGAACCAGGTTCACTCCCTGGGTAGGGAAAATCCCTTGGAGGAAGAAATGGCAACCCAGTATTCTTACCTGGAAAATCCCATGGACAGAGGAGCCTGGCGGGCTATAGTCCATGGGGTTGCAAAGAGTTGGACATGACTGAGTGACTGAGCACACACACAAAAGATGACTGAAAAGAATCGGTGTAATTCTGAGAATTAATCCTTAATTTTGTTTCCTTCAAATTTGAAATTAAGAGGCTAAGCTGTTTGCCTGTATCCCACCAGCATCATTAAATCTTTTGTGCTGTAGGTCTGTATGCTGCTGCTGCTGCTACTAAGTCACTTCAGTCATGTCTGACTCTGTGCAACCCCATAGATGGCAGCCCACCAGGCTCCCCTGTCCCTGGGATTCTCCAGGCAAGAACACTGGAGTGGGTTGCCATTTCCTTCTCCAATGCAGGAAAGTGAAAAGTGAAAGTGAAGTCACTCAGTCTGTCCGACTCTTCGAGACCCCATGGACTTCAGCCCACCAGGCTCCTCCGCCCATGGGATTTTCCAGGCAAGAGTACTGGAGTGGGGTGCCACTGCCTTCTCCCTTAGGTCTGTATGAGCGGCGGTTAATCTTAAGGTAGATAACTGTATGTCTGTTTAACCTTTGGACTCTTGGTTCTGGTGGGCAGGTTATCTGCCCCTCCCTGTTGACACCCTAAAAGATGGCACTCTTCGGCTTTCAGTTTCTGTTTTTCTTTCTTTAGGGAAGAAATTATGGATAATTTAGGCTGAAATTTAGGGACTTTATCTCCGTCTTCCTTTCTTTGCTCTCTCTTCTCCTCATTACACGAGATGGAAATCTGAGAGCCTCAGTGGGGAATTTTCCCAGAAGGGATAGATGAAATATCCATTCATCTATAATGCCAGTCATTTCCGGGGAGGAGTGATGTTTCTTGTTTGGCCCTTGGGCTCTGCTCTGCTGGGCAAACCCAACTGTTCGAGTGATCCTCCCAGGGCTGAAGGAAGGGAGACTTTTTAGCAGAGAAGCTGTGCAGATAGGAGTGAGCTCCTTCTGGGAGAGTCAGCCTCCTAGGATGAAGTCAGCATCTTGGACTCTATGGGCATGTGGGGTACTTAATTTACTTGTAGGCAGAACAGAAACTGTGGATGAGGCAGAACAACAAATTTAGAAAGGAAGAGGATGTTGTGCTGTCTGCACAGTCATTGTAGAGTTTGGGCACCCCCCTATTATTTTCCCTTCAGTGTGATGTTACAGTATGTTTTGTTCAAGCCTAAATGAACCTTTTATCTGGTAATTAACTTTTTTGCAGTGTTTCTCCTACCACCATATATTTTTGTTTAGAAAATTAAGACCCAGAGCCACAGTCAGTGTTTGTTTTGCAGAGAATGTATTTAAACCCGTACGAGTTGATTAGAGGGTAAAATGAGAAAGTTAAAGCTCATTTAATCTCCACCTCCTTGATTGCCCCATATATCAATATTTTCATCCTACTGTCTTTGGGGTTTCTTTCTTACTTATATTCATTGAATTTGTTTCTGAATTCATCTCTTTCTAACATTACGTGACCCGTGCAACCATCAGTGAGTTTAGTGGCCTCCTTTTGAGGACTTGCACCTCAACGAACATGAACATGCGTACTCAACTCTGAGCTTGAAATGACTGTGTGGGAGCCCCTGTCCTAGTCACAGGTTAGCTCAGGAGATCCTGGATTTTAGACCCGATTCTACTGTCTGTAATCTAACCCGCTAGGGTCTCTGAGTTGTCAAGAATGTTCCATTCTTCTTAATTCATTAATTTCTTAATTAAAATATTGTTCTGGCTCTGCCTTGCGGAGGTGTACTAAAATGAACAACAATTACATTTTAAGTTACTGCTGATCATATTAAACTTTCAGGAAGCTCTGTTTTTTATGTACATGTCAGAGTGAATTTTTAATTTGTCTGAAGAGGCTTGTAATTACTGTAATGCTGACCATAAAATGTATGCTCTTTGGATCAGAAAAAAAAAATGGTATGGATTCAGTCTTTGGTTCGATGTAATCTGAACTGGAAACTGTGCTTCCTGGCATCCCTGTGTTGTGGTCATCCTGCCCTCTGCCCTCTCACAAAGCACAAAGGCCGCCTGGACGAGAAGTCAGCCCACTTCTTTTGCAACACTGATTATTTGCTCTGAGCAGGACGGTCAGAGACTTCATTCAAGTTTCTATTTAGAGAGCTAAGCTACAGCAGAAAAGAGTTTACATTTAGGAAAGAACGTATTAGTGCTAGACGATCTTGAAGTCTATAGAAATCAGAGAGAAGCATTTCTCTGTACACACTTGCTCTGAGATCAGGAGAAAATAAAAGATGACTGCCCATTTGATAGACTCTCAGCTAAGCTGACAATCCAAGGCTTCAGAGGAAATCTGAACATTCCATATTTTTAAAATATATAACTTTAGGAGGATGGAGAACAAAATAAAATGTAGGTTTCAGTGTGCTTGTCTGACAGTGGAAGCTTTGTCACACTGTGAAATATTGTGTATTTTTGGACACACAATATCCAGTCCAGGAATACACACTGGGCCACATTATGTGTACCAAATTCTTGATAAGGTCCCATATTCTATACTGATAATTTGCAATTCTCAGTGCTATGTAATTTTCATATGCATCTGGGTTTTTTAAAACAGATTTTTAATGCTAAGAAGCTACTGATTTATGGCTGGATGGCATGACCAATGCAATATACATGGACTTGGGCAAACTCTAGGAGATGGTGAGGGACAGGGAGGCCTGGCATGCTATGGTCCATGGGATCATTAAGAGTTGAACACGAATGGGTGACTGAACACCAACTGATTTATATTTGTTAGGTTCATGTTTTTCAAAATCCACTAAATGCTGCTACTGCCACTCTGAACTTTCACCCAGAGTTTTTGACTTGAACTTATTCCTTCCTGGTGACTTTCTTGATCCCATCAAGGCACTTACCCTCTTTTCTCTGTTCTGTATCCTTTGTGATCCAGCGTTGCTTTTAGGCATATTTCACATACATTTTTGATGATGTGTGGTACACATGATGTCATTGTCCTTTGCACCTACATCCTGTGCTTTTGGTAGTGTGAAGATCCAAGAGATAAAGGAAGTTAGTTAGGGTTGTATCTAAGTAAATGTGGGTACTTCAGGGAAGATGTGTATAAGATACCCTCCAGCAGCTCAGAAGTTTGTCCCAAGTCAAAGGTTAAATACAAGAACCTGGGAGGGCTCCCAGCTCCAAAGAATCAGAGGCGTCAGTGAGTCTGGCTCCACCAGAGAGACTGGGCTAGAAAAAATTGCAAGAGTGATGCTGATGGTGAAGTTAAATCTAATTTGTGCATTTGGTTCCCAAGGCAATACAGTAGATCAGGCAAAACTTGAATATTGTTGAAATTGCTTTTGAAAACTCTGCCAGAGGAGTCACACTGAAGGTAAACACATCCTGTCTATCACATCCACACAGGCATTTACCTTCTGGCCCTAGAGGAGGCAGCTCTGTTGAACACCAGAAGATGTCGTTGGCTTGTGCTTTAAGGTCCTTGTTAGATAAAATATATGCATCACTATACCATTGAATCCAGTGACTACCAGTGTCCTTTAGTTGGAGAGGGTTTCTCTCAGTTGGTGAACCACGTAGGACCTGAGGCTGCCTTGAGTGGAAAATTTGCATGCTTACTCAGAGTAAATGCTTATGGAGAAAACTGGAACACTGAAGGGATTCCTGTCGACTATTTAAATTTTTTTCTTGCCTACTTCTCTGTCCCATAAGTGTGGTTCCATTCTCATAAGCTAAGTGCTTGTACAACACAAATGGACATTGTTTGTGGTCAATTGGCCAAAGCAGAGGAAAGAAGATTCCCGGGATCCTTGTACTCCATTTCTTGGTGGATGAAGCACTGGAAATAAAAATGTCCACTGGTAAAGATTCCTCTCTTGGATATCCATTGTATGGATTACCTCTACAGAAATGGGCTAGATTTGTTCTCACAAAATCACATTCACCAGAGACTTAAAATATGCAAAACTTTGGAAACATTTGCTTCCCTACCACACATCAGTCTAATGATTAAGGATTGAAGGGCATTTATTTGTCAAAAATTTGGCGGTGCTTGAAAAATGTAAGGCATCACCTGGCCCTGGCACATCAGTGTATAGAAGGGACATAGAAGTGTATGGAAGGGGTTCATGTTGCAGCCCTTGTAGGGCTTCCCTCTGAACTTGGTCTTTCTGTTTCTCCTACACTTGACCTCATCACATCCCCACTTAAGACCTGGGAGTGTGAAGTCCCTTCAGGGGTGCGTCTACTGAATGGATGAAGCACTCCGTCCACACCAGGGCCAATGCTCATATTCAGTGTCAGTGTGGCCTTATGTTCTCAAGTTCTCGCTGCTCCCCACTTCATAGAAGGTTTTTATTAAATTTTCAAATTCATTCAAATCCACAGGAGAGTTTGGAATTGTGTATAGAGGGAAAAAAATCTGAAGTTGAGGAATTAGGCTTAAAAACTGGCATTCAATTTTTCTGTAGTCTATGAACTTATATCAGAACTTATATAAGAATGTGCTTCAAAGATCCAGGGCCAGTTCTTTCATTGTTTTTAGGTAATAGGTTTTTCACTTAATCAAAATATATTTTGCTATGAAATGTTTGTAAACAAAGTCTCTGACCCTCAAATTAATTCTTTATTTCTCAACATTCATTCTTTCCCTGGTTCCTTATTTCTTCCAACATTGTGTTTGCTATAAAGCAAACAGAAAGAACACTCTGATCTCTACAATATTGGAATAGAATTTAAATATCCTACCTTCTTATTGCTATTGTTTATTGTAATTTCTATTACATTATAATACATGTATTTTTCTGTAATGACGGTTAGCTTTAATGACTTTCTTCCCTATGCTAACACATTTATTTAAAATTTTGTAGCATTGTTCCCAAGGCTGGTTTCCATAATCTTCTCCAAACAATGACTTCTTGTAATGAAAGGGAGCCTCTTTAATGGTAAAAATGGTGCTCAGAGGTCTTGGCAAATATTAGCCCTTAGAAATGAACACAAGCTTAACTATTCAATTTAATTGAACAAATATTTATTAAGTATTATATGTCAGGTGCTGAATCATATTGCCCAACATAAAAAATCTATTATTAAAATAAGTGGAATTTTAATGCAGAGAAGCATTTGCTGCCTTCTTTGAAGCCAGTGGCATGGGAAAGAATGATTGGATGTTTCAGTATTATTTTGCAAACAAAAGATAAGTATTTTTTATTACAAAACCCTTGGTAAAAACAAATGTGAAAAACAGACTTCATGCAAGCTTCTTGAATTTCATGTACCATCTTTTGTTCTGAAAACAATTGACTGCAATCAGATATAGTTTGAACTTTTTAAAGGAAGTGCACTCAAACATTTTTTTTTTTAGCCATAAGCCACCTTCAAAGCCAAAGCTTTGAAATTATAAGTTGTGTAGTTTGCATTAAAATACATACTTATTTAAAATATGGAGATATGTTATACCATTTAAATGATTAGGAATATAATTTTGTTTTGCAAAATATCTGTAAACAGATCCTTATGGTAAAACATTCCTGAGAAATAGTTCGGCTTGGCTCAACCAGCAATAGGACAAATGGATGAGTTTTCATGAATGCTCCTTGCAGGGTGGGGGAGACTGGAAGGGCAGGATGGGTGGTTGACCACCAAATATTTTTTATTTTTTTTTAAATTTTATTTTATTTTAAAACTTTACAATATTGTATTAGTTTTGCCATATATTGAAATGAATCCGCCACAGGTATACCTGTGTTCCCCATCCTGAACCCTCCTCCCTCCTCCCTCCCCATACCCTCCCTCTGGGTCGTCCCAGTGCACCAGCCCCAAGCATCCAGTATTGTGCATCGAACCTGGACTGGCGACTCATTTCATACATGATATTATACATGTTTCAATGCCATTCTCCCAAATCTCCCCAGATGGGTGGTTGACCACCAAATATTTTTTAGATTACAGTGTTGTTTAGGGGAATCTTTTTATACGTTTTATAATCTTCTTTAAATGTGTTTGAAAAATATATTCTATAACCCCCCCCCCATTCTCTTTCTATTTATACTGGGATTTTTATAATGTATCATCCTTAAATAGAGAACAGTTGCATCTAATCCTATTTAAAATGGTTGCTAAGGGACTATTCAGAGGAGCTTAGAAATGAGTCCAGATCTCCCTTTAAGAAGTAAAGGAGAAAAAGTAAAGAAAAGAAAATGTATGGAAAGAATTCTGGTATATGAGTTTGTGTCACACATTTCCTGGTGTTTGGATTCATTTCCCAATCTGTGAAGTCTAGGCCTCCCCTGAGCCCTGAATCTTCACCCATTTGCTGGTCCCCTGTACACCTGAGGACCCTCCAAGGGTACACAGAATCAGGCAGAGAGTGCAGGCTAAGAGTGATGCACCCTTCTAGGACAGCTCTGGCCTGATAGAAAATGATAACTAGGTTTCCATGCATATCTACTAACCAGTTCCTCCAGAGAGGAGATAAGGGTCCTTGCTGGGGGGAGGGAGAGTCAGGCCAGCTGACCAAGAGTTCTCCAAGGTCCATTTAAGGAAACACGGAAGTTCCTGCTCTTCCTATCTTGGGATGAATGGGATGTGATGGATACACATTATGTACACACACACACACACACACACACACACACACACACACACACACACGGCTTCCCTGGGGACTTAGCAGCAAAAAATCCTCCTATAATGCAGGAGACACAAGAGAGCCCTGTGTCAGGAAGATCCCTGTGTTGGGAAGATCCCTGGACTAGGAAATGAGAACCCACTCCAGTATTCATGCTAAAAAAATCCCATAGACAGAGGTGCCTGAACGGCTGCAGTCCATAGAGTTGCAAAGATTTGGACATGACTGAAGCGACTGAGCACACACACACATATATACACACACATGTGTATATAAACACACATATATGTATACACACGTGTAGTTATGCACACAAACATGTGTGTATGTGTATATATACACCCACACATAATACATATATGTATATATACTCACATTTACATATATTATTTTTGTTTTTCTCTGCAATGGGAAAAATATGAACTCCAAGGCTTGCTATAACCCAGGTAGAGTATATTTCTACTCTAAACATTGTTTGTTTGCTTTTTTTGGCCTGTTTCAAAAACAGGAGCTCATAAGAGGGAACTATGAATGCCAACGAGACATTTCTTCTGACAAGCATTCAGTAAGAGATCTAGTAGCTTACAAAACAGTTAAGAGTAGATAGAGGGTTTTTTAAAAATCAAAACCTGTCCAGAGATTTTAGAGCAAAGAATATAGTGAAAATCGTAGGATGAATTAGTTCTCAAAAACTAAAGGTGGAACTAAGTTGAGATTACATATGACGCTTTAATAATGAAGGTGTCGATTTATTTTTAGGTGTTTCTATTTAAAACAAGAGCTACATAGATATGTTCATATACCAATGCTGGCTAATATTTATTGATTATAAATATAGATTGGTCACTCTATAAAATGGCCAAAATAAGGTCAGACATTGTTATGGTCTTCATCTCATTTTGCCAAACAGCTTTGAGATCTATCCAAGGCGCCGTAATTTATTGTTTGCTCTTTATAAAGCAAACATAACTCTTTAGGGAGAAATGACCTCTGACTGTTAGCCTGTCATGTCCAAACAAATCAAATCTTAGGAAACATAAAGCGTGCTACAAATTTAGGGCCATTTTTTGCTGGATTTAAGTTTTATGAGGATCTGGGTCATCCTAAGTTGCTGACCTCTGTGTTTCCTCTAGCACCTCTGTGTTTCCTGCAGGAGTGTCTAAAATACAGTGAAACTCAGTGGGTGCTCTTGTTCTAGTGAACTTAAGTATATAATCATTTATACTATGATTTGAGAAGCTTGGTTTTCATAATCAAAATACCAATTGCAGAAATATTGCTAAGTTATGCACATGGACCCAAGGCTTCCTTTTCTTCTATGTGTGGATTATTTGGTGTTTTTTTAATTACTCTGAACCTCTGCCAACCTATATATTGACTACTTTCCTATTTACAAGATTTCCTACCAATGTTATCTACAAGGTGTACTCCTTCCCCCTTTCAAGGTCTTATTCTTTATATTTCCCAGATCCTGTCATATATGATTTTCATCTTTGCCTCTACTTTCTCTCCAACTACGAGATGATCAAGCTGCTCCCAAAGCAATGAGTCTAGTGACACGTGAGGTCATCTGCCTTTCTTTAGAACAATGGTTCTGAAAAGAGCAGCATCTGAGGATCCATTTGCTCTGTGTAGGTGGTCCCAGCCCTTTTCCAACTGTCTGCATGCTTTCTATTCAAACACCTCTTTGTCTCCTTCACTGTCCTTGGCTCCTTCTTCCTCACAGGGGTTCTTCATGGAAGATTACATAGCCCGGGCAGGTCGCTCAGCTCTTGGCCTGTGTCCTGTTATCACAGGGTTGTTGGGAGAATTAAATTAGATAATATTTATGAAGCACTTAAAACAATCCCAAGCACAGAGTAAACTTTGAATCATTTGATAAACAAAATAAATGAAAATGGGTGTGGAGGAAAATCAGTGGTGAAGAAACTGATATGGAGGGCATAGGAATCCTTCACTCTCCAGTTCTGTGAGTTAGTGGTTAGAGAAGAAGAAATGAATACCAAGAAGAGCTTTGCCACATAATGGGTCAAAGTTATTCCTGTGAAAGCCAACTAAAGCCCTGGGCATTCAAAAAGATGGCTTTGTGGATTAGCATGTTTGAGGGAGAGCTTATAAACTGTTTCCAAGGTTACAGAGCATTTTCCAGCAGACTCCTTGCTAAATCCATTGTCCCACTGAGCAGTGATGAAATTTTACTTTTCTATAATTCCTTTTAAAAATTCAGTGTCTGCTCCTCTTCCAGAGGTTAACAATCACCTGGTTTTATACTGCTAAGAATTTACCTTAACTTTGAGGGGTCTAAGCCAATTTTTAAATTAACTTCATAAGATTATTCTTACTCTAGATTTCTGAGTATAATATTAATTTGCTAATCTGAAAGTCATTCATTTCTAGCACCATGAGGAACAAGGCATAAATTTTTTAATGTCTTAAGAATCAAAGGGGATATTACTCAGCAAATTGTGTCTTACAACACTTTATTCATAGGCTGACACTTTATTCTTAGGTAAATAAACCCTTTAGGGTCTCACACTGAGGCTGTGTATTCTACCTTGTTTAGGTAGTTATTAAATGAATTAATTTAATGAGTTAATTAGTTGCTTATTGTCAGTTAGGAGGGGAAGGGGGTCAAGCAGAGGCAGATGCATTCATCTTTTTCACCCAGTCGGTACTTATTTACAGAGTGCCTTCAGTCCAGGGACTATGACAACACAGTGGCAACCAGACAAACTCCCTGCCCTCCTGGAGGTTACATTCTGATGGAGTACTGGTGTGATGGATATGGTGAAGTCACTCAGTCATGTCTGACTCTTTGTGACCCCATGGACTGTAGCCCACCAGGCTCCTCCGTCCATGGGGTTTTCCAGGCAAGAATACTGGAGTGTGTTGCCATGTCCTTCTCCAGGTGTGATGGAACAGGGCCTGTTTATATCCCAATGGTTGATTAAAGTACTACTTACTGTGGGCCACACCAAGAGTTTCAACCTCTGTATACCTTAGTGTCTCTATACGTGAAGTGAGAATTATGAAGTTACTTACATTGTAGGGTTATTTTGATGATTAAATGAGTTAATATGTGTAAAGTGCTTAAAACAATGCCTTACACACAGTGAGTGCTGTGTAAACATTAGCTTCTATTATTGAGAAGTTATTTAACATGCATCACGTAAAAACATAAATGGGGTGAACTGGGTGAAAGAGACCATTCAACAGTCTACTGCAGAATTTCAGATAAGATATGATCATAGTTTGAACTAGAGCAGAAGTGAGAGTCGGTTGGTTGATGAGCAGATTGAGTGCAAGTTATCTAACAGAGATGGAACTGACAAGTTTCTTATAAATTTTAATGTGTGTAAGTGAAAGAGAAGAGTCAACAATCTCTCCAGTTTTGTATGTAGGCATCTGAATGAGGGAGGTGCCATTTACTGTAAGTAAGTAAGTGTTAGTCACTCAGTCGTGCCCACTCTTTGTAACCCCATGGACTGCAGCCCACCAGGCTCCTCTGTCCATGAGATTTTCCAGACAAGGATACTGGAGTGGATTGCCATTTTCTTCTACAGGGGATCTTCCCAACCCAAAGATTGAACCCAGATCTCCTGCACTACAGGCATAGTCTTTACTGACTGAGCTACAAGGGATGGTGTCTATTTGAGGATGAGGTCTAATTGGACCAAAAGTCCAGTTTGAGACATTATCACACTGAGATGCTGATTAGGTAAACGCTAGAGATACTGGGTAAGTAGTTGAATATTCAAGTTTGAGATACAGAGAGATATTAGGGCTAGGGATATAAATTTGGAGTGACCAGGTTATAGATATTTTGGAAAGTTGTGGAACTTGGATTTTATCGCCAAAATCCGGGATAGACAGAGAAGAGCGGAAGAATAAAGAGGGAGCTGCAAGATTGCTAATTTTTAGATGTAGAGAAGAGGGTGCAGGGAGAGTAAAGGAAAAAATATCAAAGTGGCCACTGAAATAGGGAGAAGACTAAGAAAGTGTGGAGTCATGGAAGCCAAGTGAAGCAACAGTTTCAGGAAGGGGAGAGTGACCCAATCTTGCTGTGTGTTCTTGAGGAACCAAGTAAAAAAAATGAACCCCAAGAGGGTCTTACGGAGAAGGCAATGGCACCCCACTTAGTACTCTTGCCTGGAAAATCCCATGGATGGAGGAGCATGGTAGGCTGCAGTCCATGGGGTTACTAAGAGTCGGACACGACTGAGCGACTTCACTTTCACTTTTTCACTTTCATGCATTGGAGAAGGAAATGACAACCCACTCGGGGGAGCCTGGTGGGCTGACGTCTGTGGGGTCACACAGAGTCGGACACGACTGAAGTGACTTAGCAGCAGCAAGAGGGTCTTATCGGATTAGACAATGTGAAGGTCACTGGTTCTCTTTTCAAGAGCATGTGCCTTGGGGTGGTTAAGACTGAAACATAATTTGAGTAGATTCAACAGAGAATGAGAAACTCCAGGGATGGATAACTCCTTTGAAGAGTTTTGACATAAAAGAGTCCGAGAGATTGGGTGCTATTTGCAGAAAATGTGGGGTTATCTTTCTCTTTTTTAGAGGTGTTTTCAGAAGTGTATGTACTACTGAGAATGGGTCAAGCTAGGGCTTAAAGGAGAAATCTTGATGGTGCAGAGGACTATGGGGTAATTATGGGACTGAAGTCCTTGAATGGGGAGGAAAGGAGGAGGGGTGGGCAGGTGAACAGAGCATCATAACTGTGTAGAGACATATTCAGTGGTCACAGAGCCAGGAGGTGGAAGACAGGAAAGTTATGGGAAAATGTCGAAATTTTCCCTTGATCACTTCTGTTCTCAGAAATATAATGACCAGCTGAGAACAATGAGGAGTTAGGGTTGTTCTAGGAGGAAAAGATGCAAAGCAGTAGCCCCAAGAGAATGGGTGAATAAAATCACCAGAGAAATATAGAGAGTTGAAAGCAGTCCTGAGGATTTATTTGAGGTTGGAGATTATACATTTTTAATTTGAATTTAGTTGACATGTTGTGTGATTTTTCTCCAGCTGTATTCAGCTGTTTGGATGTAAGCAGTGGGTGAGTGGAGAGTGGGATTGAACCAGGGTTAGAGTTTCACCAAATGAGTCTGAACACTCAATAAAAGGCAGATGCTCTGAGAGTGTGTATCACAGTATGGTTATAGGGAATCATGGTCCTTGAAATCTTCATGGGTAACAGGGTAGAGTCCATGAGTGTAGGTACTTCTGGGCTAGAGGATTGTGAAGAAGGATTTCTAGAGTGAGTGAGCAGAAGAAGAGAAAGTGATCTTGAGTGAGAAGAATCTTTGAAATTGAGAATTGGTCCAGTCTGTGATTGTGGCAGTGAGCATCTGAGTCATGGCAGTGAACTGGAAAAAGAGGCTGAGCCACTGAGAGGCCAGTGGTCAGATGAATGATCTACATGTGCACTGAAATGAGCTCCTCTAACAAAGTATACTTAGGCCACCTGATGCAAATAATTGACTCATTAGAAAAGACCCTGATGCTGGAAAGATTGAAGGTAGGAGGAGAAGGGGACAACAGAGGATGAGATGGCTGGATGGTCTCATTGACTCGATGGACATGAGTTTGAACAAGCTCTGGGAGTTGGTGATGGATGGGGAAGCCTGGCATTGAAATATATCTCTCACTGTTCTGTAGGACAGAAACCTGACATCAGGGTGCCAGCATGGTCAGGTACTGCTGGGAGACCTATTCCAGGTTGCAGACGGCCACATGTTCATTGCATCCTCATGTGGCAGAAAAAAATGAGAGAGCTCCCTGAGGTCCCTTTGATGAGGGCACTAATCCTATTCTCGGGGACCCCACCTAATCATTCCACAAGTTGTTACTCTATAATATAATATTGGGAGTTAAGATTTCAATGTAAAAATTTTTTGAGGGAGTACAAACATTCAGTCTGTTACAACTGGAGAGAGCAGTGGTGAAGAAAAGGATGATAAGTCACTGCAAATGTTTTAGGTGACCAGGGTTTTGCTTCCAAAACTACATAGGAGATATAGGTTCATGACATGTACTTTGACTTTTAAGGGTCTTTTTCTAGGTATGAGAGAGTTTAGTACCTATAATATGCAGGTGCTTCAGGGGATCAAAAGATGCATCAGACAATCATCTTAAGGAGTTTGAAGTCATTTCATAGGTGAGATGAAAATCGTGCATGAGTGATATAAAAGCAGGGTAATGGGATACAATAGACCATAGCAGTATAGGTAAAACACAGACTGGAGTTAGCAGAAGCATCTCCTTTGAGATGGGGAAGAATCCATGGTGAGCTATTGGGAAGAAGTGCCTTTCATATGGAATTTGGAGGCTGGAAAGAGTTTGAGTGTGGAGATAGGATAGAGAAAGCTTCACACAAAGAATAATGGAAGCAAAGGCATGGAAATGAAGAATTACAGGGACGCAGCAAGTGGTGTATCTTGACTTCCACGATGCTTGAAGAGAGAGAGCGCTGGAAAATCTGAATGGAACCAGATGAAAGGAATCTAATGCCAAACAAAGGCCTTTCCTTCCACAAGCAGCAAGGAGGGGAGCAGGATGTAAAGGCACACAGATGATGTGGTCGGATTTGGGCTTCGGAAAGAGAAGTGACAGCCCCAAGTCCAACGGAGAGAGGAGGAGGAGTCTACGAAAGAGGTGAGTTAATAGCACAGGCAGAGAGTGATGTGTATTTATTTTATGATTTACGAAGCCCACCATGGTTGGGATGATAGTAATAATAGCAAAGGAAAAGGATTGGTGGGGTCAAATTAATAAAACAAGCAGAGATTCAGTCAACGGATATTGACAACTGATTGGATGCACGTAGTATTGAGAAGTATGGAGTATGAGAGTCAAGAAAATGACAAAGTTGGTGATAAATAGAGGACAGAGGAAGGAAAGGACCAAGGGCAGGCAGAAAGATGATTATTTTGGTTTTGGCATATCTGCAGGTGATCTGAAGGATAACCCTGGCACCTGGGAGTCTTCAGTGCTGATGGGAGGAGTCGTGAGCCCAGGTTAGAATGCCAAGGAAAGGGTGGGTGTGAGAGAGAGATAAATAATATCAATGGAAGTCTTCGTGGCACATTTTTATTATGGGGGAAGAATGAGGAGAAAGGGCTATAGATTAAGGCAAATAAGATATAGTGAGGTCACCACAGAGCATACCTAGGAGACTGTAATGTCCCTGAATCCAAGGAAAAATTTTGAATGAAAGTGCTATTTAATTTCATCAAACAATCCAGGAGCACTGCAAATAAGAATCGAAAATATGTCGTTGGATTTTTAACTGAGAAATCACAATTGACAGACAATAGCAAAATAACATGAATAACAACCATCACAATAGCTTAGACTTTGTGAACAATTCAACAGCAGCATTTTATCATCAGCAGAGAAAACACAGTCCAAACACCAGGAACATGAGAATGTACTCAGGTTTGTAGTTTACAGGGCCAGATAGTTTGAGATTCAAAGAATGAGACTCATTTAAGCAAACCCTGGAGGAATTGGTAAATTATGGTATGGTTTAATTAGGCGCATTTGTTTATTTTTTGCTTTTATTTCCATTACTCTGGGAGGTGGGTCATAGAGGATCCTGTTATGATTTACGTCAGAGAGTCTTTTGCCTATGTTTTCCTCTAGGAGTTTTATAGTTTCTGGTCTTACATTTAAATCTTTAATCCATTTTGAGTTTGCACAATGAGGGAAACTATAAGCAACATGAAAAGACAGCCTTCAGAATGGGAGAAAATAATAGCAAATGAAGCAACTGACAAAGAATTAATCTCAAAAATATACAAGCAACTCCTTCAGCTCAATTCCAAAAAAAATAAGTGACACAATAAAAAAATGGGCAAAAGAACTAAGCAGATATTTCTCCAAAGAAGACATACAGATGGCTAACAAACACATGAAAAGATGCTCAACATCACTCAGAGAAATGCAGATCAAAACCACAATGAGGTACCATCTCACACTGGTCAGAATGGCTGCTATCAAAAAGTCTACAAACAATAAATGCTGGAGAGGGTGTGGAGAAAAAGGAACTCTCTTACACTGTTGGTGGGAATGTAAACTAGAACAGCCACTATGGAGAACAGTGTGGAGATTCCTTAAAAACCTGGAAACAGAACTGCCATACAACCCAGCAATCCCACTGCTGGGCATATATGCTGAGGAAACCAGAATAGAAAGAGACATGTGTACCCCAGTGTTCATCACTGCACTGTTTACAATAGCCAGGACATGGAAGTAACCTAGATGTCCATCAGCAGACAAATGGATAAGAAAGCTGTGGTACATATACACAATGGAATATTACTCAGCTATTAAGAAGAATGCATTTGAATCAGTTCTAATGAGGTGAATGAAACTGGAGCTTATTATACAGAGTGAAGTAAGTCAGAAAGGAAAACACCAATACAGTATATTAATACATGTATATGGAATTTATAAAGATGGCAATGATGACCCTATATGTGAGACAGCAAAAGAGACACAGATGTAAAGAACAGACTTTTGGAGTCTGCAGGAGAAGGTGAGGGTGGGATGATTTTGAGAGAATAACATTGAAACATGTATATTATCATATGTGAAATAGATCGCCAGTCTAGGTTCGATGCATGAGACAGGATGCTCAGGGCTGGTGCACTGGGATGACCCTGAGGGATGGAATGGGGAGGGAGGTTGGGGAGGGAGGGTCAGGATGTGAAACACATGTACACCCATGGCTGATTCATGTGAATGTATGGCAAAAACCACCACAATATTATAAAGTAATTAGCCTCCAATTAAAATGAAAATAAAAAATATTATGGTATGGTGCAATTGATGACTATAATATCAAAACATAAGTCTTTAAGAAAAGATCAATTTACATTACAGATATTGGTTTAAAAATCACTGATGTTGAATGCAATATGAACCCTGCATTTCTTCTTGGAACAGTAAAAGAATACAAGTGAAAAACTAGTGAAATAAAAATTGAGTCTATAGTTAATAGTCGTGCACCAATGCTAATTTCTTAGTATAATATTCCATGTATGATGGAGCATTAGGGAAGCTAGATGAAGGGTCATGAAAATCCTCTACTGCCTTTGTGACTTTTCTATAAATTTAAAATTGTTCCAAATTTAAAAGCACATTTTAAAATATGTGCCCCCATATTTAGATGTGTAATATAAACAGATTTTCCAGCCCAAATAGTTAAATTAATACTTTTGGTGCTTACAAAGGTAAGTTTTAGTTAATGGAAATTTAATTTTTCAGAACTAACTCATTCCTCACGTGGTTTTATATGTATGAGGCATTGTTGTTCTGAGGTCAAATAGTAAAACTGAATAAGATATCCTTCAAGTCACCTCCTTTCTCCAGTTGACTTTTTGATCTATAACCTGAATAGACAGCACCAAATAAACCTATTTACACAATGAAATCAGATATAGTTTTATATTTGTATTTAGTATTTTTTCATAATAATAATGCATATATGTTTTTCCTCACTAGGAACTTAAGACCAGAAAGAGACATGTGGCCACTGTTTACAAATAAATAAATACAGTTGACCCTTGAACAGCATGAGTTTAAACTTCCTGGGTCCACTTGTATGTGGATTTTTTTTTCAGTAGTAGATACATAACTACATCGTCTGTGGTTGGTTGTACCTATGAATGGGATAGAACCACAAATGTGAATGTTGACTGTAAATTATTTGCAGACTAATCTTTCAGTTGTTCAAGAATCAACTTTAAATCATTGTCACTAAGAAAAGGACTGGCTTCTCCTTCTGGAACCCCTATAATGAGTCTTTTTGATGAACTAGAGAAAGGAAAGCACATCTTCCCATTTAGAAGTCCATGTTACCATGGGCAGAATATTTTACAGGATCCCTCCAGTGAAGCAGCAGAAGTGTGCTGCCTGGGAGACTGGGTCAACTGCCAGGTCTGAGCAACCAAAGAGATCAAGTCCTTAGCCATTGGAGTGAAAGTACTGACTCCAAGACCCTAGACTGCCAGAGAACTAACCCTAGGGAGTATCAAACAGTGAGAACTCACACAAAGGAAACCACTTAAATACAAGACCTGGCATCACCCAACCACCAGTAGCACCCTATTCAGGACACCTCATCTAAAAACAAACAAAACAAAAATACAAACCCAATCATCAGCAGACAGGATTACCACCTCACTAAGCCTTGCCCATCAGAGGAAAAACAAACAAACAAAAACTCAGCACAAATCTCACCCTATACGAAGCTTACACAAACCACTGAACCAAACTTAGGAGGGCAGAAATCAAAAGGGAGAAAGAATTCAACCTTGAAGCCTGGGAAAAGGAGACCTCAAACACAATAAGTTTAAAAAAAATAATGAAAAGGCAGAGAAATACTACTCAAATAAAGGAACAAAGTAGAAACACAGAAATTCAAATAAATTAAGAGGAAGTAGACAACCTACTTGAAAAAGAATTCAGAATAATGATAGTAAAGATGATTAAAAAAAAACTTGAAAACAAAATGGAGAAAATGCAAGAATCAATTAAAAAACACCTAGAAGAATTAAAGAATAAACATACAGAGGCAAACAACACAATTACTGAAATTAAAAACACTCTAGAAGGAATCAATAGCAGAATATCTGAAGCAGAAGAATGAATCAGTAAGCTGAAAGATAAAATGGTGGAAACAACTTCTGAAGAGCAGAATAAAGTGAAAAGAATGATAAGAATTGAAGATAGTCTCAGAGACCTCTGGGGCAATATCAAATGCATCAACATTAAAATTATAGGGCTCCCAGAAGAAGAAGAGAAAAAGAAAGGGTATGAGAAAATTTTTGAAGTGATTATAGTTGAAAATTTCCCCAACATGAAAGAGGAAACAGTCAATCAAATCCAAGAGGCACAAAGAGTCCCATACAGTATAAATCCAAGGAGAAACAGACCAAGACACATACTAATCTAACTGGCAAAGAGTAAACGCAAAGAAAGAACATTAAAAGCAGCAAGGGAGAAACAACAAGTAACAAACAAAGAAAACCCCATATGCTTAACAGCTGATCTTTCAGCAGAAAGTCTGCAGGCCAGAAGGGAATGGCAGGATATATTAAAAGTACTGAAAGGGAAAAATCTACAGCCAAGATGACTGTACCCAGCAAAGATCTCATTCATAATTGATGGAGAAATAAAAAGCTTTGCAGACAAGCAAAAGTTAAAAAAGTTCAGTATCACCAAACCAGCTTTACAACAAATGTTAAAGGGACTTATATAGTTAATAAATACAAGAGAAGAAAAAAAATCTACAAAATCAACCCCAATCAATTAAGAAAATAGCAATAGGAACATATATCAATAATTACTTTAAATGTAAGTGAATTAAATGCTCCAACCAAAAGACACAGACTGGCTGAATGGATACAAAAGCAAGACCCACATATATGCTGTCTATAAGAAACCCACTTCAGACCTCAAGAACACATAGACTGAAAGTGAGAGGATGCAAAACTATATTCCATGCAAATGAGAAGCAAAAGAAAGGTGGAGTAGCAATCCACATATCAGACAAAATAGACCTTAAAATAGAGCAGATTACAAGAGAAAAGGAAGGACACTACATAATGATCAAAGGATCAATCCAAGAGGGAAACAACAGTTGTAAATATCTAGGCACCCAACATAGGAGCACCTCAATACATAAGACAGACACTACAGACATAAAAGGAGAAACTGACAGTAACACAATAATAGTAGGAGACTTTAACACCCCACTCACACCAGTGGACAGATCATCAAAACAGAAAATTAATAAGGAAACACATGTCTTATATGATACATGAGATAAGATGGATCTCATTGATATCTTCAGGACATTCCATCCAAATGCAGAAGAATACACCTTCTTCTCAAGTGCACATGGAACATGCTCCAGGAGAGACCACATCTTGGGTCACAAATAAACTTCAGTAAATTTAAGAAAATTGAAATTGTATCAAGCATTTTCTCCAACCACAATGCTATGAGACTAGATATTAATTACAAGAAAAAAGCTAAGAAACACAAACACATGGAGATTAAACAACACATTTCTAAATAACCAACAGGTTACTGAAGAAATCAAAAAGGAAATAAAAAAAATTTCTAGAAACAAATGACAGTGAAAACACAACTCAAACCCATGGGATGCAGCAAAAAGCAAGTCTAAGAGGGAAGTTTACAGCAATACAATCCTACCTCAAGAAACAAGAAAAACATCAGTCAACTGAACTTTACACGTAAAACAACTGGAAAAAGAAGAAAACAAACAAAAAAACCCAAATTAATAGAAGGAAAAAATCATAAAGATCTGAGCAGAAATAAATGAAAAGGAAATAAAAGAAACAATAGTAAAGATTAATAAAACTAAAAACTGGTTCTTTGAGAAGATAAACAAAATTGACAAGCCTTTAGACAGACTCATCAAGAAAAAGAGAGAAGAGTCAAATCAACAAAATTATAAATGAAAAAGAAGAGGTTACAATAGACAATGCAGAAATACAAATGATTATAAGAGACTATTATGAACAACTATATGGCAATATAATGGATAACCTAGAAGAAATGGATAGATTCTTAGAAAATTTTAATCTTCCAAGACTGAACCAAGAAGAAATAGAAATTATGAACTAGCCAATTGCAAGCACTGAAATTGAAGCTATAATCAAAATTCTCCCGAAAAAACAAAAGCCGAGGACCAGATGGCTTCACAGGAGAATTCTATCAAATGATTAGAGAAGAGCTAATGCCCATCCTTCTAAAACTCTTTCAAAAAATTGCAGAGAAAGGAGCACTTCCAAACTCATTCTGTGAGGCCACCATCACCCTGATACCAAAATAAGACAAAGACAATACGAAAAAAGAAAACTACAGGTCAATATCACTGATGAACATAGATGCAAAAATCCTCAACAAAATTTTAGCAAACAGAACTCAGAAACACATCAAATAGCTCATACACCGTGATCAAGTTGGGTTTATTCCAGGAATGCAAGGATTCTTCAATATATGCAAATCATATATCAATGTGATTATGATTTATATATATCACAATCAATGTGATACAGTATGTTAACAAATTAAAATATAAAAACCATATGATCATCTCAATAGATTCAGGCAAAGCCTTTGAGAAAATTCTGCACCCATTTATGATTAAAACTCTTCAAAAAATGGGCATAGAAAGAACCTACCTCAACATAGAAAAGGTCATATATGATAAGCCTACAGGAAACATTATTCTCAATGGTGAGAAACTGAAAGCATTTCCCCTAAGATCAGGGACAAGACAACAATGTCCACTTTCCCCAGTAGTATTCAACACAGTTCTGGAAATCCTAGCTATAGCAATCAGAGAAGAAAAATAAAAGGAATCCAGATTGGAAAAGGAGAAGTAAAGCTCTCTCTGCAGATGACATGATACTCTACATAGAAAACCATAAAGATAGTGTCAGAAAATTACTGGGGCTAATCAGTGAATTTAGCAAAGTTTCAGGATACAAAATCAATACACAGAAATCACTCTCATTTCTATATACTAACAATGAAAAATCAGAAAGAGAAATTAAGGAATCATTTCCATTCACCATAGCAACAAAAATACTTAAATATCTAGGGATGCACTTACCTAAGGAGACAACATAATTGTACACAGAAAATTATAAGACATTAGTGAAAGAAATCAAAGATGACACAAACAGATGGAGAGATATTCCATGTTCCTGGGTAGGAAGAATCAATATTGTGAAAATGACTATACTACCAAATGCAATATAAAAATTCAATGCAATCCCTGTCAAATTACCAATGGCATTTTTCACAGAACTAGAACAAAAAAATTTCACAATTCATATGGAAACACAAAAGACCCCAAATAGCCAAAGCAGTCCTAAGAAAGAAGAATGGAGCTGGGGTAATCAACCTTCCTGACTTCAGATTATACTACAAAGCTACAGTCATCAAGACAGTATGGTACTGGCACAAAAAGAGAAATATAGACCAATGGAACAAGATAGAAAGCCCAGAAATAAACCTTCGCACCTATGGATATCTTATTTTTGACAAAGGAGGCAAGAATATACAATGGGGCGAGGACAGACTCTTCAAGAAATGGTGCTGGGAAAACTGGACAGATACATGTAAAAGAATAAAATTAGAACACTTCCTAACACCATGCTGCTGCTGCTGCTGCTGCTAAGTCTCTTCAGTCGTGTCTGACTCTGTGCGACCCCATACACAAAGATAAACTCAAAATGTATAAAAGACCTAAATGTAAGACCAGAAACTGTAAAACTCTTAGAGAAAAACATAGGCATAACACTCGATGACATAAATCAAAGCAAGATCCTTTATGACCCACCTCCTAGAGTAATGGAAATAAAAACAAAAGTAAACAAGTGGGATCTGATTAAACTTAAAAGCTTTGTGCAGCAATGGAAACTGTAAGCAAGGTGAAAAGACAACCCTCAGAATAGGAGAAAATAATAGCAAATGAAACCACTGACAAAGGATTAATTTCCAAAATATAAAAGCAACTCATATAGCTCAATGTGAAAAAAACAAATAACCTACTTTAAAAGTGGGGAAAAGACTTCAACAGACATTTCTCCAAAGAAGACATACAGATGGCTAACAAACACCCGAAAACATTCTCAAAATCACTCATCATTAGAAAAATGCAAATCAAAACTACAATGAGATATCACCTCATACCAGTCAGAATGGCCATCATCAAGAAGTCTGCAAGCAATAAATGCTGGAGAGGGTTGGAGAAAAGGGGACGCTCTTGCACTGTTGGTGGGAATGTAAATCGATGTAGCCACTATGGAAGATGGTATGGAGAACCTTACAAAACTAGAAATAAAACCACCGTATGACCCAGCAATCCCACTCCTAGGCACATATCCTGAGGAACCCAAAATTGAAAAAGACACATGTATCCCATTGTTCATTGCAGCACTATTTACAGTAGGTAGAACATGGAAGCAACCTAGATGTCCATCAACAGATGAGTGGATAAAAAAAGTAGTGGTACATATACACAATGGAATATTGAGTGAGGGAGTGGGTCCTTCAGTCGTGTCTGACTCTTTGCGACCCTATGGACTGACTGTACAGTCCATGGAATTCTAGAGGCCAGAATCCTGGAGTGGGTAGCCTTTCCCTTCTCCAGGGCTTCATCCCAACCCAGGGATCAAACTCAGGACTCCCACATTGCAGGAGGATTGGTTACCAACTGAGCTATCAGGGAAGTCTTCCACAGTGGCTGTTCCCAGTTTCCATCAGCAGCATCAGTGTAGGAGGGTTCCCTTTTCTTCTTCTCCTCTCCAACATTTACTGTTTGTAGACTTTTTCAGTGGCCATTCTGACCCATGTGAAGTTATACCTTGTTGCAATCTTGTTGCATTTCTCTTGTTGCAGCAGTGTTGATAGCTTTTCATGAGATATTTTTTTAAAATGGTGTGAGTTAAATTTACCTCTTGTTGTTGGCTCCTTGGCCATCTGCCTTGTTTTGAATTCTTTTTTGCTGACCAACCCTAGGATATTTCAGGTGCAGGCGTTTTTTTTTTTTTACTACAGCCCTAAAGGCTTTGTTAAGTAGTTAAGTGCCCCTCAGCTCAGGTTTAAGTTGTTTTGAAAAGTGCCCAGAAGGTGGCAGCATTTCTTAACCCCGCTTTTTTCTTCTTGTAATTTGTTATTTCATATTGGAGTAGAGTAGGAATATTACTCAGTCATAAAAAGGAACACATTTGAGTCAGTTCTGATGAGGTGGATGAACCTAGAACCTATTATACAGAGTGAAGTGAGTCAGAAATAGAAAGATAAATATCATATTCTAACACATATATACAGAATCTAGAAAAATGGTACTGAAGAATTTATTTACAGGGCAGCAATGGAGAAACAGACATAGAGAATAGACTTATGGACATGGGGAGAGGGGAGGAGAGGGTGAGATGTATGGAAAGAGTAACATGGAAACTTACATTACCACATGTAAGATAAATAGCAACGAGAATTTGCTGTATGGCTCAGGAAACTCAAACAGGGGCTAAGTATCAACCTAGAGGGTGGGATGGGGCAGGAGATGGGAAGGAGGTTCAAAAGAGAAGGGATATATGCACACCTATGGCTGATGCATGTTGAAGTTTGACAGAAAACAAGAAAATTCTGTAAAGAATTATCCTTAAATAAAAAAATAAATAAAAAAAAAAAGAAAATGACTATTCACTTTTACTGGGACATATTTCAGTTTTGTGGGTAGTGATATGTGTGTATAATCCACATTAACCCAAAGCAAAGCCATGCTCCATCTAGTCCTGGCTAAATGTTCATCCCTGCAACTGAGGCAGAGCATCTCCCTCTGGTCTTTGAAGCCAGTGAGGTTGTAACCAAACCTCTGGTCTTGAATGTATTTCATTCTTCCGCCATTTGACAGCAAAGGGAAGCTCATGCATCTAGCTTTTATTTTTGAATACAATATATTTCTGGATAATTCCCACAAACTTTACATCTCTTTTTGTGCTAAGGCTTGTGCTGAGCATCAAGTCTTGTCCAACTCATTGCTCAGTCTTGTCCAACTCCTTGCAACCGATCACCAATTCTCACAGCTTGCTCAAACTCATGTCCATCGAGTCACTGATGCCATCCAACCATCTCATCCTCTGTCATTCTCTTCTCTTCTTGCCTTCAATCTTTTCCAGCATCAGGGTCTTTTTCAGTGAGTCCATTCTTCGCATCAGGTGGCCAAAGTATTGGAGTTTCAGCTTCAGCATCAGTCCTTCCAATGAATATTCAGGACTGATTTCCTTTAGGATTGACTGGTTGGATCTCCTTGCAATCCAAGGGAATCTCAAGAGTCTTCTCCAACACCACAGTTCAAAAGCATCAATTCTTTGGCACTCAGCTTTCTTTATAGTCCAATTCTCACATCCATACTTGACTACTGGAAAAACCATAGCTTTGACAAGATGGGCCTTTGTTGGCAAAGTACTGTCTCTGCTTTTCAATATGTTATCTAGGTTGGTCATAGCTGTTTTTTCAAGGAGGAAGTGCCTTTTAATTTCATGGCTGCAGTCACCATCTTCAGTGATTTGGGAGCCCAAGAAAATAGTCTGTCATTCTTTCCATTGTTACTCCATCTTTTGCCATGAAGTGATGGGACTGGATGCCATGATCTTCGTTTTTCAAATGTTGAGTTTTAAGCCAGCTTTTTCACTCTCCTCTTTCACTTTCATCAAGAAGCTCTTTAGTTCTTCTTTGCTTTCTGCCGTAAGGGTGGTTTCATCTGAGTATCTGAGGATATTGGTGTTTTTCCCGGCAATCTTGATTCCAGCATGTGCTTCATCCAGCCTGGCATTTCACATTATGTACTCTGCATATAAATTAAATAAGCAGGGTGACAATATACAGCCTCGACATACTCCTTTCCCAATTTGGAGCTAGTCTATTGTTCCATGTCTGGTTCTAACTATTGCTTCTTGACCTGCATGCAGATTTCTCAGGAGACAGGTAAGGTGATCTGGTATTCCCATCTCCTGAAGTATTTTCCCCATTTTGTTGTGATCTACACAGTCAAAGTCTTTGGCGTAATCAATAAAACAGAAGTAGATGTTTCTCTGGTATCCTCCTGCTTTTTGAATGATCCAACAGATATTGGCAAATTGATCTCTGGTTTGTCTGCCTTTTCTAAATCCAGCTTGGACATCTGGAAGTTCATGGTTCATGTACTGTTGAAGCCTGGCTTGGGGAATTTTGAGCATTACTTTGATAGCATGTGAGATACGTGCAATTGTGCAATAGTTTGAATGATCTTTGGCATTGCCTTTCTTTGGGATTGGAATGAAAGCTGACCTTTTCCAGTGCTGTGGCCACTGCTGAGTTTTCCAAATTTACTGGCATATCGAGTGCAGCACTTTCACAGCATCATCTTTTAGCATTCGAAATAGCTCAACTAGAATTCCATCATCTCCACTAACTTTGTTGGTAGTGATGCTTCCTAAGGTCCACTTTACTTCACATTCCAGGACGTCTGACTCTGGGTGAGTTATCACACCATCATGATTATCTGGGTCATGGAGATCTTTTTTTTGTATAGTTCTTCTGTGTATTCTTGCCATTTCTTCTTTATATCTTCTGCTTCAGTTAGGTCCATACTATTTCTGTTCTTTATTGTGCCCATCTTTGCATGAAATGTTCCCTTGGTATCTCTAATTTTCTTGAAGAGCTCACTAGTCTTTCCCATTCTATTGTTTTCCTCTATTTCTTGCATTGATCACTGAGGAAGGCTTTCTTATCTCTCCTTGCTATTCTTTGGAACTCTGCATTCCAATGGGTATATCTTTCCTTTTCTCCTTTGCCTTTAGCTTCTCTTCTTTTCTCAGCTATCTGTAAGGCCTCCTTAGACAACCCTTTTGCCTTTTTGCATTTATTTTTCTTAGGGATGGTCTTGATCACTTCTCCCTGTAGAATGTCATGAATCTCTATCCATAGTTCTTCAGGCACTGTGTCTATCAGGTCTAATCCCTTGAATCTATTTCTCATGTCCACCGTATAATTGTAAGGTATTTTTTTTAGTTCATACCTAAATTAAGTCTGAAATTTGCAACAAGTAGTTCATGCTCTGAGCCACAGTCAGCTCCCAGTCTTTTTTTTGCTGACTGTATAGAGCTTCTCCATCTTTGCCTGCAAAGAATATAATCAGTCTGATTTCAGTATTGACCATCTGGTGATGTCCATGTGTAGAGTCTTCTCTTTTGTTGTCGAAAGAAGGTATTTGCTCTGACCAGTGTGTTCTCTTCACAAAATTCTGTTAGCCTTTTCCCTGCTTTTTTGTAGTCCAAGGCCAAATGTGCCTGTTACTCCAGGTATCTCTTTGCATTCCTGTCCCCTATGATGAAAAGGACATCTTTTTTGGTATTAGTTCTAGAATGTATTGTAGGTCTTCATAGAACCATTCAACTTTAGCTTCTTCAGCATTACTGGTTGTTGCATAGAGTTAGATGACTGTGATATTGAATGGCTTGCCTTGAAAATGAACAGAGATCATTTTGTCATTTTTGAGATTGCACCCAAGAACTGCATTTTGGACTCTTTTGTTGACTATGAAGTCTACTCCATTTCTTCTAAGGGATTCTTGCCCACGGTAGTAAATATAATGGTCATCTGAATTAAATTCGCCCATTCTAGTCCATTTTAGTTCACTGATTCCTAAATGTCAATATTCACTCTTGCCATCTCTTGTTTGACCACTTTTTATTTACCTTGATTCATGAACCTAAAATTCCAAGTTCCTATGCAATATTATTCTTTACAGCATTGGATTTTACTTCCATCACCAGTCACATGCACAACTGGGCATTGTTTTCCTTTTGATTCCATCTCTTCATTCTTTTGGAGTTATTTCTCCACTCTTCTCCAGTAGCATATTGGGCAACTACTGACCTGGGAAGCACAGTGACACACAAATGTGGACTCTTCTACAATTTTGGTCTCCTGCAGAGTCACATTCATTGACCTGCATTTTGGCCACAGAAAACATCTGCCTGCTACATTAACAAGTGTAGAAATCAAAACTGCTTGAAGTCTGTCAGGGAAGGCAGGGTGGGATGATGTGAGAGAATAGAACTGAAACATATATATTACCATAGGTGAAATAGATGACCAGTCTAAGTTTGATTCTTGAAACAGGGCACTCAAAGCCAGTGCACTGGGACAACCCAGAGGCATGGGATTGGGAGGGAGGTGGGAGGGGGGTTCGGGATGGGGGACACATGTACACCCTTGTCAATATGTGGCAAAAACCACCACAATATTGTAAAGTAATAAGCCTCCAATTAAAATAAAAACAACTGCTTATAAAACAAGAAATGGTGAATTTTGGAAAGCTTTTCCTATAAAGTTGTTGAATCTTTCAAAGTTTAAAATTAGCTTGCATATTGTACTCTATCTATTGGGAACCACAAATACAAAAAATAGTCATTTTATCCAAATACTACCCAAAAAAGAACCTGCTTTGGTGTTTATTATGCAAATACAGTTGAGGAAAACTGGCCATCACATCATATAGTACTTCTTTTATGAGAATCCCTGATGACTCTTCTCTGGTTTCTTTACCAGTATTTTTCCCTGGCAGTTGCTCTGTTATATTATGGATATTGTGAGTTTTTGTTTTGGTTGTTAAGAAAATCAGAACAAAATATGCCTTTACGTTTAACCACTGTGTTGAACTTGATAGCATATGCATGTGTACTTACCCAATTTCAACCTATTTTCTCATCTTATTTTTATTTCACTTTCTTTCTGTCTCTCTGTCACACACATGTACGCATACACACACACACACACACACACACACACACACACACACTCATTCTGTTATATGTATCTCACTCCTTCCTCAAATTCCTTTCTTTGGTGTGGTTAAAATATGCACATCAATATTTTTCATTTTAACCATTTATAAATGTACAATTCAATGGCATTAAATGCATTCATAATGGTGAAGTAATCATCACCACTCTCTACATCCTGATTTTTTTCTTCATCTCTAACAGAAAGTCTGTATCCTTTAAGCCATAACTTCCCCCTCAACCCCTTCCTCCCATCCCCAGCTAACCTCTGTTCTATTAATATTTTTTGTCTCTATGATTTTGCCAATTTTAGGCACCTCATATAAGTAGAATCCTATAATATCTGTCCTTCAGTGTCTGACTTACTACACCAGGCATGATGTATTCAGGCCCATTCACATGGTAGCATGTATCAAAATGTCATTCCTTTTTATAGATGAAAAAAATTCCCTCAAATCCATTTTGAAAAAAGACATGTTACTGAGTCTAAGCTCATCCTGCTTGCCCCCCTCTATAGGAAACAGGCCTTGCTGACCCAGTAACCAGTTTGGTAACATCATCTTCAAGGACATATTTTTTGTTGCTGTTGCTGAAACACTTTGAGTTTAAGTTGTTGACATATGGTCTGTACTTAGACAAATACTATGCTGTCAGTTCAGTTCAGTTCAGTCATTCAGTTGTGTCCGACTCTGCGATTCCATGGACCGCAGGACACCAGGCCTCCCTCCCTGTCCATCACCAACTCCCAGAGTTTACTCAAACTCATGTCTACCGAGTTGGTGATTCCATCCAACCATCTCATCCTTTGTCATTCCTTTCTCCTCCCGCCTTCAATCTTTCCCATTATCAGGGTCTTTTTCAGTGAGTCCGTTCTTCGCATCAGGTGGCCAAAGTATTGGAGTTTCAGCTTCAGTATCAGTCCTTCCAATGAATATTCAGGACTGATTTCCTTTAGGATGGACTGGTTGAATCTCTTTGCAGTCCAAGGGACTCTCAAGAGTCTTCTCCAACACCACAGTTCAAAAGCATCAATTCTTTGGCACTCAGCTTTCTTTATAGTCCAACTCTCACATCCATACCTGGCTACTGGAAAAACCATAGCTTTGACTAGATGGACCTTTGTTGGCAAAGTAATGTCTGTTTTTAATATGCTGTCTAGGTTGGTCATAACTTCTCTTCCATAATTAAAAGCAAGCATCTTTTAATTAAATTAAAAGCTGCAGTCACCATCTGCAGTGATTTGGGAGCCCCCCAAAATAAAGTCTGTCCCTGTTCCCATTGTTTCCCCATCTATTTGCCATGCAGTAATGGGACCAGATGCCATGAACTTAGTTTTCTGAATGCTGCGTTTTAAGCCAACTTTTTCACTCCCCTCTTTTACTTTCAGCAAGAGGCTCTTTCAGCATGGGAAAATACCACCTTTGTCATTGCACATACCAATGAATAAACACATTTGGACCAGGATACCAAAGAGTTCTCATGAAGGAAGTTTATTACAAGTCAATAAAATATAATGGTTTGTTCTTGTCTGCATTCCCTTCCTCCGTTTGTTTTACACAGAGGCAAACATTGCTAGAAATGGCATCAAGGGTGTTGACTTCACCAATAATCCACCATCTCTTATTTTCAGATGTGTAATGTTCTCCTGTTGAAGAATGCTCTGAAACAGTCTGAGGGTCTCAGAGGTGGGGACTATGCAGGGCAGTCTTAGCAGGTGAAATGTGGTGGGTTCTTCCTGAACAATCCTGAGTGTTTGCATCAATGCATGATAACTACTTATAGAAGAGTTTAACATATAATATGTTTTTATAACACTAATGGGTAATTAGGATTAATTTTGGAAGACTTAAATCCATTTAAGAGTTTAAATGGAGTATAGTTGCTTTACAATATGGTGTTATTTTTGCTGTACAACACAGTGAATCAGTCATATGTATGTGTGTGTGTATATATATATATCTCCCCTCCCTCTTGGACCTTCCTTCTTCCTGTCCCATCCCACCCATCTAAGTCATCATAGAGCGCTGAGCTGAGCTCCCTGTGTTACAGCTTCCCACTGGCTATTGTTTTACCCATGGAGTGTATATATGTCAATCCTAATCTCCCAATTCATCCTAGTCTCCCTCCCCTCCATGTCCACAAGCCCATTCTCTACGTCTGCATCTCTATTCCTGCCCTGTACATAGGTTCATCAGTACCGTTTTTCTAGGTTCCACATACATGAGTTAATATATAATATTTGTTTTTCTCTCTCTGACTTGCTTCGATCTGTGTAACAGACTCTCGGCCCATCCACGTTCTGCAAATCCACTTTGAGGTTTCTCTGCCATCATTCATTTTGGCACAATAACATCTTTCAGTAACTGGCTTTGTCAATTTGGGCCACTGAATGGCCTTCTGCTTTAGTGAGTCTCTCCCTTACCATGCCTCTCCAGCTGCAAAAGTGTGAGATCAGTGTGATGATGTCTGTCAGAGCTCCATTCACCATTTGTAAAATAAACATAATAGGACTTCATCAAGTTTGTATGAGAAAAGAAGTTGAGAAAGGGTCAGGCATCTGATAAATTAAATGTTATTTTTCTTCTCTCTTATTTGAATCACAAGTTGTAGGGCAAGACAGATGGGACAAATGGTTGTCAAAAGGCTGCAAGGCAGGAATTTAAGTTTAAACGCAATTGAGAAAGTGATTTGATAAATAACCAATGTCCTGTTAAGTTGGAATATTTGTTCGACATGGATTTTGAAGCATGACCTCTTAGGTGAAACACTTAACAACATCGGCTGATATTACAAATTATAACATACCACAACAGAATTTGTGATTGATGCACAGGTATGAAATAGTCCAGCTATTTAGCATAGTAACTACTTCTCTATATAATCTAGTTTGAAGACATGGAGGAAAGTTTAGACATCAAAATAAGATTAGGTCTTTGTAAAAACATTCAAAACTAAAAATCAGCATTACTCCAAGTGTTTATGTCTTTGGTCAGCCCTGTTGTCTTTTTACCTGTCATTTTATAGATTTTTATCTCTGTGATTTTAAAGCTGGTATTAACTGGTGCTTCTTTATAGCAGCCATCGATACTATTATATGTTTAATTAGATGGAGAATTGGTAAATTTTAATTGATTCAGCCAGTTTAGACATGAACTTTGGGTTGTTCATATCAAGATGAACTTCTCCTTTAAGGAACTTTTGCATATATATTGATACAGATGTCTTCTAGCTCAGTCTCACATTAATAATGTAAATAAGAGTTTAAAGATTCAGTGTTATCAAGTATGAAGGATATAATGCACATTAAAAACACAATTGTAGAATCATGTACGTGGTGCTAATGCAGTCAGCATCGAACAACCAACCTGAAACATTTTCTCATGTTATCAGCAGAATCAAAAATAAAGTATTCCCAGCATGTTGAGGAGGGGCAGTTGATATACCTCAAGTAAGGTGATGAGGAAACTTTTATTGAATTCAACATACAGCAGTAGCCCAGATACTTATACTTGTTAACATCAGCCTGATTACTTTGATCTTTAGTTATGACATGAACTTTAAGTACATAGATACATTTCATGGTATGATTTTACAAAGTAGTTTAGTAATGTTAATTTCTTTCTACCTGGATACCCACAGATCATAGGTTCTGCTCTGAGACATGGTAAGTAAGGAATTATTAAATTCATTTTACATGTTAGAAATCCAAGGAAAGCATATACACCCAGTGAGTGGCAAATCAGCATATATATTAAAGCTTTCTCTCTTTTTTTATTTTTGGAGGGGAGGCTATTTTGCCACTCTAAATTACTGCCGTTTCAAGATTAAGTTTAGGGAATTCTCTGGCTCTCCAGTGGGTAAGACTCCACACTTTCACTACTAAGGGTGTGGCTTCAATCCCTGGTCAGGGAACTAAGATCCTGAAAGCCAAAACAAACAAACAAACAAACAAACAACTTTATCTGAACTGATTAGAGGTGGAGAAAAAGGCAGAATAAATGTGAGAATTAGTGAATGACAGTGAATAATTTCTTTTCTTCATTCATTTTTACTCAGAAGTAGAGCAATGGGGGAAAACAAGAATACCTCTCAACTCCCCAGGTACTTCCCTACCCTGACCTTCATCAACCAGGTCATTTAAACCAGCAGAGCCTGGCTCTTCTATATAACCCAGCAGAGTTACTCTGTTGGATAAAAGCATCTGGATATTTAAACCTGACTGATTCACAGTTTTCTTGTTACTGTGCAGTTCTGTGCAATGGTTTGTAAAATTGTTACAGTCAACCACACAACATAATAAACTCAAGCAATGTTGAATATATTTTAGTGTATCCTGTGATGAATAGAGTCACAGTGAGTTAGACATGAAAGGATAGTTTTGGTTGAATAAAGGTGAATGTTATTAACTGACTGATTAAATAAGATTCAGCTAAGTTCTTAAGGACCTGCAGTTGGTGTATATGACTGTGAATTTGGACATGTGAATATCTGTCAAGTTTTTTCTTTGACTTCATAGTAGGAAAATATATTATTGAATGATGTTAAAGGATAGTCTTTAATTGCTAGAGAAGCCTTCACTCTGTAATATTCTGGCTATATACCAGGTAATGGTTAACTTATTTGGGGGCTAATGGAGAAATATCTTGGGATTATTATCATAAATCTTCATATCATAAAATAAAAGTATCAATTTATAACATTTGAAGAATGATATATTAAATTTCCAGGTAAGTAGAATGCATTTGTAAATTTCCATTTGGCCAATTTTCTTCTGAAATGACACACTTTTATATTAAATTATACAGTTGTTTTATAGTTGAATATGAAGACTTATCCTATTCTTTATAAGCTGGCAAGTTATTGTTCTTTGTAGAAATTTTAGAAATCAAAAACTAGTGTTTTAAAATAAAAGAATGCATGCTTATCCCTTTAAAAAGCTGAGCAATATGTAATTTTATGAATGAAAAGGCACAGCCGTTTCATTTTCTTCCCTCAGCCCTAACCACATTCTGCAGTGTAGGGATTCCAGAGGTCACTCTTTGTATTTATTAATATAAACAAATGCATTGGTTTTCATATAGACATACATATATACACATTTAATTACAAAAGATAACTTGTTTCATTCAAACTGTTCTGAAATCTGTTTTTTTTTTTGTTTTTGTTTTTTTTTACTTAACAGTGTATCCTAGACATCTTTTCCTTCAGAATGTATGTACATGCTTAATTGCTCAGTCATATCTGACTTTTGTAACCCCATGGGCTGCAGCCTGCCAGCTCCTCTGTCCATGGGGATTCTCCAGGCAAGAATCCTGAAGTGGGTTGCCATACTTTCCTCCAGGGGATCTTCCCAACCCAGGGATTGAACCCAGGTCTCCCTCATTGCAGGTAGATTCTTTCCAATCTGAGCCACCACCAGGGAAGCCCAAGAATACCAGAGTGGGTAGCCTATCCTTTCTCCAGCAGATCCTTCCTACCCAAGAATCGAACTGGGGTCCCCTGCATTGCAGGTAGATTCTTTACCATCTGAGCTACCAGAGAAGCCCTCAGAATAAATAGAATGACCTTAATATTTTTACTGTTTCCCCACTGTATCATGTAATAATGTTTATTTAACCAATTCTTTGGTAGTAGGGTCTCCTTTTCATTATTTGAAGTACTGTTCAGAGAATATCTTTCAACATGTATCCCCTAAGTAATTAAATTTGGTTTTCTCCAACTTAATATTATATTAGTATGATTATTATATATTATATAACATAATCATGTTATATATATTAATTTATATTTTATATCATGTTACTTATATATTCAGCATGAATCACTGGATTGCAGAATGTTAGGAGAAAAAACATATATAAACTAAAACTTAAACCCATATATAACCTTTATATCTGTATATTCTATGTTAACCAATAATATATACAATAAACTAGCTAATATACATTTTTTCTTCATCACGTCCTTGCATTTGTAGAAAGCACTGCATATAACAATGCTTCTCAATTTTGGTTGCACTTTAGACTTTTAAAATCATGATTCCCAGATTGCATTAATTAAATTAGAGTCTCTAGCATGGGAGACCCAGGCTTTGCAAAGCTCCTCAGGTGATTCCAGTGTGAATCAGTGTTGAAAACCACTGACTGTGTAACACAAGGAGCCCAGCCTGGCATTCTGTGATGACCTAGGATGGAAAGGTGGGAGGCACTATATATATATATATATATATATATATATCCCCTGTAGATATACCTATATATATATATGGTTGATTTATGTTGTTATATGGCAGAAACCAACAACCACATTGTAAAGCAATTATCCTACAATTCAAAAAATAACAATAAAGAAAATAAAGAAAGAAGACTGACTAGACAGAGTATCTTCTTTAGAATGAGATGCTGCTCAGAGAGAAATAGAGAGGATGCAAGGAAAAAATTTCAGTAAGTTAGTCATCAAGAATTTTATGTATGTGAAAAACATGTCTACAGAATGCTAATTTTTTGCACGAGACCATAAGTGTCCTTTTTCTGGTTTAATTTGGTTAATGGAAGTGAAGGAACAAGTTGCAGCATCTTGCTGGGCTTGAAGAGGTAACAGGATGGGGTAACAGGCTCCCCACAGGATGGGACCTGTTACCAGCTATGCTGGCTCATGGCATCTCTCCTCCGAGGCAGTTGTTTGGGTGGTATTACTTCTCGATTTATTGTCCTCCCTTTTCCACTCATGCTTCTCTTTCCTGGTAGAGGGGACCTTCCTTGAGCAGGGACCCCATCCCAAGTTCATAGTAGAGCTAACACAAACAACTTTGAATCAGCATTGTTTCATAAATAAATGACTTTTGTCCTCCAAAGGAAGGTAACAGCTAACTAAATAGAGCTGATCACCATATGAAAAGATTGGTTCTGTTTTCACTCTGTAAAATTCTTATAAGCCAGATTGAGAATAAAATACATTTTATTTGGAGAGATATCAGAGTGCATTTCACTTCCAGTTGGATTGTCTTTAAGAAAAATAGAAGAAAGGTGATTTTGCATCATATACAACTGGAGTAAGTGTAAGAAAAGGATGATAAAGAATATTAGGAAGAAAAAAAGACATTTTATTTAATACGGTAATGAGTACATTCTTCAGAAAGGCAGAGAAATATTATTATACTCTTTTCTAAAAAAAAAAAAAATTGTATTTAAGCAAGAAATAATCGTAAAGAAACCTGGTTCTGTGAAAGAACATTTTCATCAGAATGGGAAAGATTTCGTGTGGAATAAAGACGGTACCTAAAGAAACCAGGAAGGGTCAGATCAGCACTGGAATGAGGTTTGACAACTACATTAAAAGGAAATATTCTAGAAGTTCAGTTAAAATGACTGAAAATATGAACATTATCATGTTTAATGTCTAATATTAAAATAAATGAGACAGGCATGACTCAGGAAAGAATGAGAATGATTCTGCTGTACTCTAGGAATCTAAGAACTTGGTGTAAAATATCTCATTCAACTGTTGGAGAAAAAACAGAATAGTTTAGCCATCCTTGCAAACTTGTACTTGTAATATCTGAGGAAATGAAAAATAGTATTTTAATGGCCCGAGGCATGATGTAGGTGATGACAGACATTGTCAGTTTAATATAGATTTGATTTCACTACTGTGTAAATTCAGAAATAGGAAAGGCCCAAGTGTATGGGAATAAAGGTGTGAGTATATGAAGATGTGGATTGTGAAAAGGAAAAATATTTTTATCATGTTTGTAATCATAATTATCTGCAATAAATCATTTCCCTGTATTTATTTCTTATATTTAATATCAATACTTTCAAAACAGTTTTAAATTTGACATCCTTAGAAGCATAATGGTGAAATAATTTTATCATGATCTTTTGTCTCAAAAAACAAAACCAGTCCACCTCTATGCAGTTTTTATTCTCCAATTTATTATTTTATTCTGAACATCTTCAGTTGTCTGTGTTGTATATTTTATCATTATCAGTGTTATGTTGCTGCTGCTGCTAAGTCGCTTCAGTCGTGTCCAAATCTGTGCAACCCCATAGATGGCAGCCCACGAGGCTCCCCCGTCCCTGGGATTCTCCAGGCAAGAACACTGGAGTGGGTTGCCATTTCCTTCTCCAATGCATGAAAGTGAAAAGTGAAAGTGAAGTCGCTCAGTCGTGTCTGACTCTAGCGACCCCATGGACTGCAGCCCACCAGGCTCCTCCGTCCATGGGATTTTCCAGGCAAGAGTACTGGAGTGGGGTGCCATATGCAGGCCTAATTAGGAATGTCTTTTCTCCCATATAAAGGGATCAAGCATTTTCAAGTGGCAACTTTAAAAGAGAATTTTAGGACAATACTTGTTTGTTCAAAGTAATTGTTTTAATAAAATAAACTAGATAGACAGCATATTAAAAAGCAGAGACATTACTTTGCCAACAAAGGTCCATCTAGTCAAAGCTGTGTTTTTTCCAGTAGTCATGTATGGATGTGAGAGTTGGGCTATAAAGAAAGCTGAGCACTGAAGAATTGATGCTTTTGACCTGTGGTGTTGGAGAAGACTCTTGAGAGTCCCTTGGACAGCAAGGAGATCCAACCAGTCCATCCTAAAGGAAATCAGTCCTGAATATTCATTTGAAGGACTGATGCTGAAGCTGAAGCTTCAAGACTTTGGCCACCTGATGCAAATAACTGACTCATTTGAAAAGACCTTGATGCTGGGAAAGATTGAAAGTGAGAGGAGAAGGGGACAACAGAGGATGGCATGGTTGGGTGGCATCACTGACTCAATGGACATGAGTTTGACTGAGCTCCAGGAGTTGGTGACGGACAGGAAGGCCTGGTGTGCTGCAGTCCATGGAGTCACAAAGAACCAGACATGACTGAATGATGGAATTGAACTGAACTGAGGTGGCCTTTTGAAATGTATGTGGTTCATTATTTCATAATATTTTCATTTCTAATACCACGTTTTCTTACTCTGTTCTTGAGGATCAAGGTGTAGCTTTTAGTAGTAAATTATGGCATTATGAAAAACTGTAGTCATTATTTAAAAATCTACTTCAAGACTACTTAAATATGATGTCTTCCATCTTAAGTTATTTTACAGTATTTTGCAAATAAAGATAATTTTATGATTAAGCACATGAGAAGGTTATCATAATAAAATCTGAAACCCAATGAAAATTGGTATCAAGTTCACTATGACAGTTTCCCAGATTTTAGAAGGTATAAACATTTTATAGAATCAGAATTATATTGCTGGTGGAAAGACTCTAGAGATTAGCCATCCATTACCTTCTATTACAGATGAAAAACCAGGGCCCAACAGATAGTTATTTAGATACTGATGAGCTGTGAGTACAATCATAACTCTTGATTCCTAGTTTACTGCTCTTCTGTGTCATAATACACTGATTTTTTAAGTGAATCAAGACCAAGTATTTGTCCTCTGCATTCCCCCTTTCCATTAGCATTCCTTTTCATCAGGAAAATAAAAAATTGTCCTCTTCCTCTACTTTAAAGGTTGCCTGAAAATGTACAGATGGAAATAATGTTAGCACAGCCGGAACCAGAAGATACCTGATCTGAGTATTTATATTATATTATGATAAAGGTCAGGTTGGAAAAGTCAGCCTGGATTAAAGGCAAAAGCCAGCATAAGCACTAAGACCAGTATCTATTAAAACTCTAAAGCAAAGACTGACCACATGTTGACTTTTTTTTTTTTATATAAAGCCACTAAAAATATAAATAAATCCTTGCATCATAAATTATGTATTGTTGACACTAATTTTTTGACTTTTGGAATATATTTTTATAATTATATTTTCATGTATTCATGTATAACTCTGGTTGAAAACACAAATCCAATGACCCTAAGGAACTTAATTCTCTCAGCTCAAAAATAGGACTTTCTGAATGATTTCATCAGAAGGTTATTATGCTTTCTTTTAAAAGGGTCATGTAAGACCTCAGGAGAAATATTTGCTTTATGTTGTGTATTTAAACACAGGGCATTTTTATCAAAACTCTAATTTACATATGCTTATGAAATATAAAAGAAAGAGGAGAAATAAAATCTGACAGGAATATCTTGACAAATGGCCCAAAGAAATATAATCTTACTTTGCAATGGGTAGGTTCTGCCATGTATAAAGGAATTTAAGGACACCCTTTCATAGACAAATTAGAAAATCTGTCATCTTAGGATAATGATGAATTATCATTAGCTGTGTTTAATAGATGGCATTCTAGGATATATATCTTGACATACAACTTACCTTGGATTTTTTTCATCTTTTATAGATGGGCTTCCCTGGTGGCTTAGATGGTAAAGAATCTGCCTGTAATGAGGGAGACCTGGGTTCAATCCCTGGGTTGGGAAGACCCCCTGGAGAAGGAAATGGAAACCCACTCCAGTGTTTTTGCCTGGAGAATCCCATGGACAGAGAAGCTGACCAGGCTATAGTCCATGGGGTTGCAAAGAGTCAGACAACACTGAATGACTTTCACTCACTCACTCATACATGAGAAGATCCTCAAATAAACTGTTATGGAGTACGTAGAGGAACTATATAAGTTTGGGGGACACACTTGATTAAAGTTACATATTTGAAGAAAATTATAAGGACCAAGGAAGGGAACATTAATCAAAGAGTCTTTATTGGGTTCCTGATCCTTTAAATAATATTTATGGTCCACATATTTATGTGGTAGGCATTAGGGCATATAACAATGACTGAAGTGGACAATAATACATTTTAGCAAGGCATACTTTTTACTGTCAAAGGTGTATCATCAGTGCTTTGAATGCTTACAAAGAAGGGGGTGGTCGAGAGTAAGCCTGGGGATGCAGAGAGCAGATAGAACAGAGAGCCCTGAAAGGCAGAATCGCTGTAGGGTACAGGCGGGCTGAGTTCTGGGACTTTGTCCACTGTGGAGCCCCCTCTGATGCAGATTCTGCATGGGCTCCTCTAATGGACCCTGACTGTTGTTGCCCACTTGCTAAGTCAGGTCCAGCTCTTTGTGACCCCATGGCCTATGGCACACCAGGCTCCACTGTCCTCTGTTGTCTCGCGGAGTTTACTCAAATTCACATCCTTTGGGTCATGACCCTGGAAGGTCTGTCTGTTTCCCACCTTGTAGTAACCATCTCATTCCATTGCCTCTCCCTTTGGCACACCCGCCCCCCGCAACTCCCCACCATGTTTTCTTACCTTTTCTCGCTCCTGACTCTGAGTCATTTTGAGCCGTGAATTTTCTCGCATCTGAGATCCAGCTCTGCTGCCTGGCACAGGGCAGGTGCTCTGTGGTTTCTGCTTAATCGATATGCTAGCAGTTATCTGACAAAGCGTACAGGGGTTGTAGAGAAACATCATCTCCGTGCTTGACCATCTGCATTACATTAGAAACATAATGATTGAAAACATCTTTCCCTTTGAATTTTTTAAGACCGAATACCAGTGGCGGGGAGGAGAGGTCCTATGGGAGAGAGGGTTGTAGCTGCCCTACTCTCTCCAAATAACATCTGCCTCAATCACAAGTCGGAGAAGGCAATGGCAACCCACTCCAGTACTCTTGCCTGGAAAATCCCATGGACGGAGGAGCCTGGTAGCCTGCAGTCCATGGGGTTGCTAAGAGTCAGGCACGACTGAGTGACTTCACTTTCACTTTTCACTTTCATGCATTGAAGAAGGAAATGGCAACCCACTCCAGTATTCTTGCCTGGAGAATCCCAGGGACAAAGGAGCCTAGTGCGCTGCCGTCTATGGGGTTGCACAGAGTCGGACACGACTGAAGTGACTTAGCAGCAGCAGCAGCAATCACAAGTAGATATAACTGGACTTAAAAAAAAAAATGTGAATTTATCTTCAAAGCATCTCATAGGCCTAGGTTCCAATCAGATATCCACTCCAAAGCTATTATACTTCCAGCAAGTTGCTGGCTATTGCAAATCACTACAGATAATTATTTAATCATGTTATAAAAACACAATCTGTATAACAAAACCCCAACCAAGCCCCCTGCCCTAGATGCTAGAGGGAAACCCATGCCTAGAGGGAAAATGGCAAGTGGAAATGTACTTGAATTCATGCCTGGAAACCCCCTCCCCGCACGTCCTTGAACTCCCGCAGTGAGAACTGTTTTAGGTTCTCTCTGGACTCTGTGCAGAAATTCTGGTTGTGGGAGTAAAAGCATGAGCATCCCTGTGTGCTAAATTCACATAGCGAAAATTAAATTCCAAGCCTTCCCTAGAAGAACTTTGCAACAACCTGACCCAGCGTTACCCCTGGTATTTGCTTCAGAAAATCGTTTGAAATATAACTGTTGTCTTTGGTTTCAAGTTTATAATCAGAGCGGTTTGAAATCTATTGGCACTGAACATAAAAGCCAAGGATGAAAATGGGAACATATGAACACTGAATATAGGTAGCGATGAATCACAGTGTGTCAGCTTTCAAGAATTACAATTATCCACCTAAAAATACCCTAAGGCGCCCTGTGCCCTTCCCTACTGTTTACCCTGCTTGCTGCCTGAAAAACCTCGAGAGCTGCTACATG
Source organism: Bos javanicus (assembly GCF_032452875.1). Taxonomy (NCBI): domain Eukaryota; kingdom Metazoa; phylum Chordata; class Mammalia; order Artiodactyla; family Bovidae; genus Bos; species Bos javanicus. The sequence continues at coordinate 11,240,573 of NC_083876.1, forward strand.
TTGGCTTTTAGGTGATAATGTTAGAACTCTTATATATATATATATATATATATATATATATATATATATATATATATATGTGTGTGTGTGTGTGTGTGTGTGTGTGTGTATACTTTTTTTACTTACCAATTATCTTTTCCTTGCTATATATTTATCTTGTGAGATAAATATAATAACTCACTAATCACACTAATTGTGGGTGGGCACTGGTAGCATTATGGGATTTACAGATTAGTCACACTTAGAAGGAGAGGGAGTCAATGTTAGCTGGATTATATCAGTGCTGCAAATTAAAACGGAAAAACAAAACAAAACAAAAACTTAGGGCAGACTTTGATCTTGGACTCTGAACCCTAGAGTTAGCTGCCGAATGATGTCAGATTCCTATTGTTAACTATTAAAGAACCCAAACAGGGTTTCGGTTTCTAGCATCTCTGGATGTTTTTTGCAGCTCAGAAAATCTCCGCCATTATTATGCGTAACTACAATGACCTTGAGTTTGTGGAAAGACCATCTTTCCCTCTAGAATTTATGTGTGCGTGCATGTGCTTGTGTGCTCAGTCCCTTCGGTTGTGTCCCGCTCTTTGCAATGCTATGGACTGTGTAGCCCACCAGGCTCCTCTTTTCACGGGATTTTCCTGGCAACAATACTAGAGTGGGTTGCCATGCCCTACTCCAGGGGATCTTCCCAACCCAGGGATCAAACCCACATCTCCTGCACCTCCTGCATTGCAGGCAGATTCTTGACCACTGAGCCACTGTGTGTGTTTTCTCCTTAAATAAAAGGGCGGGGGGTGAGATAGAACAAAAATTAAAGCTCTACAAATAAAGTTCAACTATTGTCAACATTGAGACCAGTGGTGAGGCAAGTATATTGAATAAAAAGACAAAATAAAGTGCAGCTGGAGTTGGGGGAGAACAGAAGAAAAGAAAGTACTACATAGCAAGAGAGAGGCAGAAAATAACCAGATGGGTTGGTTTCCTGGGAGGTTTCCCTACAGGTCTGGATCAGACGAGAAAATAACTTTGAAAATTAACTCTTGCCTCTCACTTGTAGAAAAACACTTAATTTAATATTGTACTGAAAGTCCTTGAGTTCAAACAGAGGTGAGGGATGAAAAATTTACCAAGTCAAGTGGATTTCCTTTCCACCAGCTTCATGTCTTATTCTGTAAACTAGAAAAGTTAATTTATGTCCCAATTAAAAATGTGTCAGAACGCAATCTTACCTGATTTAAGTGCTTATTTAAAAATAAGCACTTAAACAATAAGCCCTGATTTAAGGGTTATTTTTGTAATGCCATATATTTTCACATTTGTGCTATCATTATTGTTATAAGACAAAAATCGAGAAAATATACAACCCCATAATTAATGTCTAGAAAAAATGTTTTTACAAACATAGGTTTCTTTCAGTGACATACACTTTTGTCTAGACACACATGGATGTGGGTGAACTGCAGGAGAAAGCCACCTGCATTTGCTGGGAAAGAAAAGGCTGTCGGGAGTACAGTGGCTGCCCCGTGGCCTGTTTGCTTTTTGCCTGTCTCCCAGTTCACTGCTATCAGCATCTTTTCTGAGTGCAGTGTGATATGCCCTTAAAAACGTGAGCATATACATGTTGTACCTGAGACCATGAGCTGAATTATCCTGAGAAGGAGAGGAGAGCTTCCTCTGGAGAGCCTGCCTGAGATTATGCAGTTGGGATTAAGCTCATGGACAGCTGAATTTAGACAATTGCCTGTTAGATGTGAGAAATTCCAGAATGAGGTCTTTGACTGGGTTTCCCAGGCAGTGCAGTGGTAAAAAACCCACCTGCCAATGCAGGAGACTCAGGTTCGATCCCTGGGTCAGGAAGATCCCCTGGAGGAGGAAATGGCAACCGACTCCAGTATTCTTAGCTGGGACATCCACATGGACCGAGGAGCCTGGTGGGCTACAATCCATGGGATCATAAAGAGCCCGACATGCCTGAGCATGCACGCACAACAACGTCTTTGACTTTGGGGAATAAAATGCCCCTCAGTGGCTATTCTTCTATCCCATGGTGTGTCCATGTCACAGGACTGACTCCGAATAGAGTGGTTCAGAGAGCCAGGCTTTGCTGCAGAGGAGCTTCTGAATGTTCAGTGGATTTAGAAGTAACTCCCTAAACTCTTTCAGTCTCCTTGACTCTAAGCAGAACTTGGTCCCCAAGTGTTGGCTCCCAGTCCATATGGGAGGTTTCTCATGCACTCCCACACAGTGCTCCCACACCCTCTTGGTGTCCTGAATCAGCTCAGCTCGGACTCCGTGGAGCTGGAGATGGATCACATCCTGCAGGTCTAGGGCTCAGTCCCTAGGACTGCCCCACCCCTGCCTCAGAAGGCAGTCCCAAGTCCAGGTTTTCACTTAGGCACATGACCAACTGTATAGATGGAAGGTTTCAATGCTATCAGGTTATATAGCTGCAGATCCCAGGTCCCAGTGATCCTCTCCCTGGGTTCAGTTAATTTTCTAGAGCAGCTCACAGAACTTGGAGAAGGATTTGACAGGCACACCTCAGACACCCTTCAGGCTGGATTCCAGTCCACCACAACGAAGCAGACACTGCAATAAAGTGAGCCACGTGGCTTTTTTGGTTTCCTAGTACACACAAAAAGGTTTGCTTACACTATACTGTGATCTGTTAAGTGTAAACTAGCATTATGTTTAAAACACACATTATTGTTCAGTCACTAAGTCATGTCTGACTCTCTGCGACCCCATGGACTGCAGCTCACCAGGCTTTTCTGTCCTTCACTATCTTCTAGAGTTTAAACTCATGTCCACCGAGTCCGTGATGCCATCCAAACATCTCATCCTGTCGCCCCCTTCTCCTCTTGCCTTCAGTCTTTCCCAGTACCAGGGTCTTTTCATTGAGTGGGCTCTTTGCATCAGATGGCCGAAATACTGGAGCTTCAGATTCAGCATCAGTTCTTCCAATGAATATTCAGGGTTTATTTCCTTTTTGCCAAATATCAAATGAATCTATCACAGGTATACATGTGCTCCCCATCCTGAACCCTCCTCCCTCCTCCCTCCCCATACCATCGTATCGTGCATTGAACCGGACTGGCATCTCGTTTCATACATGATATTTTACATGTTTCAATGCCATTCTCCCAAATCTTCCCACCCTCTCCCTCTCCCGCAGAGTCCATAAGACTGTTCTATACATCAGTGTCTCTTTTGCTGTCTCGTACACAGGGTTATTGTTATCATCTTTCTAAATTCCATTTCACTCTGTATAATCGGCTCCAGTTTCATCCACCTCATTAGAACTGATTCAAATGAATTCTTTTTAATGGCTGAGTAATACTCCATTGTGTATATGTACCACTGCTTTCTTATCCATTCATCTGCTGATGGACATCTAGGTTGCTTCCATGTCCTGGCTATTATAGACAGTGCTGCGATGAACATTGGGGTACACGTGTCTCTTTCCCTTCTGGTTTCCTCAGTGTGTATGCCCAGCAGTGGGATTGCTGGATCATAAGGCAGTTCTATTTCCAGTTTTTTAAGGAATCTCCACACTGTTCTCCATAGTGGCTGTACTAGTTTGCATTCCCACCAACAGTGTAAGAGGGTTCCCTTTTCTCCACACCCTCTCCAACATTTATTATTTGTAGACTTTTGATCGCAGCCATTCTGACTGGTGTGAAATGGTACCTCATAGTGGTCTTGATTTGCATTTCTCTGATAATGAGTGATGTTGAGCATCTTTTCATGTGTTTGTTAACCATCTGTATGTCTTCTTTGGAGAAATGTCTATTTCCTTTAGGATTGACGGTTGATCTCCTTACTGCCAAGGCACTCTCAAGAGTCTTTTCCAGCTCCATAACTCAAAAGCACAAATTCTTTGGCACTCAGCCTTTTTTATGGTCCAACTTTCACATCCGTACATGACTACTGGAAAAACCATAGCTTTGACTATATGGACCATTGTCAGAAAAGTGATGTCTCTGCTGTTTAATACACTATCTAGGTTTGTCATAGCAAGCGTCTTATAATTTCATGGCTGCAGTCACTGTCTACAGTGATTTTGGAGCCCAAGAAAATAAAATCTGTCACTGCTTCCACTTTTTCCCCTTTTATTTGCCTTGAAGTGACATAATCTTAATTTTAAAATACCGTATTGCTAAAAATTACTAACTATCATCTGCGCCTTCATGGAGTCATAATCTTGCTGATGGAGGGTCTTGCCCCCATGCTGATGACTGCCGACTGATCATGGTAGTGTTTGTGGCAATTTCTTAAAATAAGACAACAGTGAAGTGTGCTGCACTGATTGGATCTGCCTCTCATGAATGATTTCTCTGTAGCATACAGTGTTGTTAGATGGCATTTTACTCACAGCAGAGCTACTTTCAGAATAGGAGCCAGTCCTCTCAAACCCTTGTGCTGCTTTATCAACAAAGTTTATGGAACAACCTAAATCCTTTGCTGCCGTTTCAGCAATCAATCAAGTTTGCCATCTTATGTGAGCACTATTCATGGTGTCCCAAATAATTACAATAGGAGCCTCACTGATCACAGATCAACCATGATAGATATAATAATAATTAAACGTTTGAAATTGTGCAAGAATTACCAAAGTGTGATTCAAAAACTTGAAGTGAGCAAATGCTATTGGAAAAATGGCAAGACACAGGACACAGGGTTACCACAAACCTTCAATTTGCAAAAAACAAAAAAAAAAAAAAAGAGAGAAAGAAAAAGAAAATGCGATATTTGCAAAACAATACAATGAAATGCAATAAAATAAAATGAGGTATGTCTGAGTTTATCAGATCACTGGTTTGTCCTATAAAGGTGTAACTCGGGAGTAGCCATATGGAAGGGATGCAGAGGGCAGGGGATGGGGAAAGGGCACAGAGGTTTCGTGGCCCTGTCAAGTTCATCACTGTCCCAGAATTTCCATGTGTTCAGAAGAGCCTGAGTAGAGGTTTTTCAAGCAAAAAATGTTTGTCAGTAGCTACTGTTTTTGTGAATCTGTGGTGGGGGTGATGGGATATTATAAACCAGAGTTTACAAGCCATCTTCCAAAATATTCTTCGGTGATTTAGTGTAGAGCATCTATGTGATCTGTCTACAGGTTATGGACCACAGATTTCCAAACTAAGGTAGATCCTCATGCTGGTAATTACACAGACTAGTTAGAAGTTTTTGGAGGGTGTTGATTTGCAGGGTTTTTTTGGGGGGTCCTCTTTTTAGCCCCTCCTTCCTTTCTCTGTTTCTTGTGATACTGAAGTCAGCCCTTTGGTTTATCGCTTCCACACTATCTCTTGCCCGTGGATCAGGCCTTTCTGCTTCATGTTATAAATCTGTGCTGACTCTATTTTCCACACACTGAACTGCTGCTTCTCTGCTGGCCTCTTCTGATTAAAACTTGGGTTGAGCTGTCTGCTTGGCTGTTGGGGTGGGGCATCGCATTGTCCTTGTGCTTTATGGCTTTGACCTAGTGCTGTCCTGACCTAAGGCCAGGCCAGGCTTTCTGATTGGATCAGGGGCCCCGGGTCCAGGGAGGAAACCTCCAGTGATTTCCAGTCACTGCTCTCCTAAGCGTGATGCCAATTCTACAGGACCACCCTTTCTACCATTGACACCCTGCCTATGAACAGTGAATCCTTGGTAGATTATCCTGCAGTTATGCTTCGCTCCTTACCTTGGGTGCTTGCTGGGCCAGTGCTTTAGATTCTGAGGAGGGCCAGCCTCACCACCACGGGGCCGGGTGGATGAAGTTTCCTGGTCCTGTGGCATCCCTGCTGTGACGCAGGCACAGCAGAGGGCAGTGCCTACTCTCCCTGTGTGTAAGGCCAGCCCAGGTAAGGCCACAGCCACTCAGAGCCGACTCACCATTGAGAATGGCGTTAGCTATGGGTTCATCATGTATGGCCTTATTCTGATGAGGCACATTCCCTCTGTGCCCAGTTTCTGGAGATTTTTTATCATAAATGGATGGTGAGCTTTGTCTAAAGATTTCTTTTTAATCTGTCGAGATGATCATATGATTTTTAGCGGAAATAGAGACACAGACGTAGAGAACAAACCTATGAATACCAGGGGGGAAAGTAGGATGAGTTGGGAGATTAGGATTGACATAATATACTATAGATACTGTATATAGAATAGATAACTAATCAGATCCTACTGTATAGGACAGGGAACTCTACTCAATGCTGTATTCTAAGGTGACCTAAATGGGAAGGAAATCCAAAAAAGAGGGGGTATATATACACACATAATGGATTCACTTTTCTGTACAGCAGAAATTAATACAAAATTGTAAAGCAATTATACTCCAATTAAAATTAATTTTAAAAAGTTGAGTTACACAGGCAACCAATTCTGTGTTTATTGCTCTGTTATTAACATGAGGATTAAAGGTAAACTTGTAAATCCTCCCTTGACTAGACTCCACAAGCAGGTCATAAATGGCTTGTAAAATTGATCACCCTAAATGTTATTACATATCATTTTTAATAGATGTCACTAGTTTATTTCCACTATACATAGATTCTGGAATTTTTATTCAGATATCAAATGATTCAAGCATGTATAGTAAACTATTTATTTTTCCACAGCATATTTTATTTTATGTACTTTACAGCTTTAGTTTTGCCCTAAATTTAATTGTAACATTCATAAACCAATAAACAGGTGCATGTAACTTTCTTAGAACTCTGGAGGAATTTTCTTAATGAATTACCTGTTGCTATACTACCAAAAACATCCTGGTGTTTTATAAAAGAAACAAAAACAAAAGAGGCAAAAATTAAAATAACTCAGAGACAAAGAAACAATACTATGCATAAAAATTAGATGCTTGTGTATTAAAATTTTTCTGAATCTCTGAATACTAATAATTGCTCATACATAATTTATCTAAAAATACTTGTGCCAATTTAGAGCAATACTTTCAAGAAGAAAGGTTTACAAATATTAAATGTAAATTTATGTAAGTATTAAAACTAGCCATAGATACTTAAAGACTGCTGTGTTAAAAATGGAAAATGTACTAAAATGAAAATATATGAGTGAAAAGATCAGTGAAAGTGAAAGTTGCTCAGTCATGTCCAAGTCTTTGTGACCCCATGCACTGTAGTCCTTGGAATTCTCCAGGCCAGAATACTGGAGTGGGCAGCCTTTCTCTTCTCAGGGGATCTTCCCAACCCAGGAATCAAACCCAGGTCTCCCACATTGCAGGAGGATTCTTTTCCAGCTGAGCCACCCGGGAAAGCCAAGAATATTGAAGTGGGTAGCCTATCCCTTCAACAGATCTTCCTGACCCAGGAATCGAACCAGGGTCTCCTGCATTGCAGGCGGGTTCTTTACCAACTGAACTATCAGGAAGCCCATTGAGATCAGAGATATGTTAAAATCTTGATTCAAAAATAAATATAACTACAGTATATTAATGCATATATATGGAATTTAGAAAGATGTTAACGATGACCCTATTTGCGAGACAGCAAAAGGGACACAAATATAAGTAACAGACTTTTGGTCTCTTTGGGAGAAGGCGAGGGTGGAATGATATGAGAGAATGGCATTGAAACATGTATATTACTATATAAGAAATAAATGACCAGTCCAAGTTCGATACATGAAACAGGGCACTCAAAGCCGGTGCACTGGGACAGTCCTGAGGGATGGGGTGGGGAGGGAGGTGGGAGGGGGTTCAGGATGGGGGACACATGTACATCCATGGCTGATTCATGTCAGTGTATGGCAAAATCCACCACAAAATTGTAAATTAACTAGCCTTCAATTAAAATAAATAAATTAATTAAAAAATTAAAAGTCAATATAACTAGTATTTGAAAGAGTCAAGATAAAGTCCAGGTTACTTATGCCCATTCTTACATAGAGAAGTTACTCCTAAGATAGTGCTGATGTCTTTATTAAACAAAACAAAAACATTACCTACCCCTGAGCTGTAAATAATTAACATTTATTTATAGCTTGAGATGTGTAGAGGTGAAATTTCACCCTTAGATTTTAACTATAAATTCTGAATTTGGTTATATTTCCTGGCTGTGCTTAGTTATTTGAAACCTATGATATCTGTGGCCAAGCAGAAGGAGATTCCTTTAGGAACAATGTTGCTGATTTGCATTCATAAAGTAGGATCACTTAACACATTTCCCCCTGACACTGTTTCCAGGCTTTTTTTTTTTTTTTTTGGCCCACAGACTTAGCACTCTAGGAGGAGTAACAATTTGCAGTTTCTGTCAAAAAATTGTTTCACAAGGATTAGAAGTCAGCCACTCTTAAAAAGGACAAAACTTGCTCTTTAATTTGTTGAATTTTACCTATGCTCAAAATTGGCATGCTTTTCTTCTCGGTAATTCTAATCCTGTATAATATGCACGGATTCTGTGCATACTCAAAACCTGGTTGATAATGTGAATGTAGCATAATGCAGACTGGTTATTTAAGAGCAGTTTGACTTTGTTTAGCATGTACCAAATAATATAGGCAATAAGCAATTTTTCCTTCTCAAGAGCAGTAGGTAATTCTTATAAGTATCAAAATTGCAGCTGCCATGGTTAGTTTTCTCCCAAATTGTTTGAGCATAGCAACTTTCTGGAGTATTTGAAAGCCAAAGTTGTGATCCATTCTTTGAGTTGCAACTCTCAAATGTAAAATGTCAATCCAAATATTTCAATGGCTTAAACCTATTAAGTGGTAGGAGGTTGTAAACTGATAGACTCAAAATATTTTATATTACTCAACACATGGAAATAGACTACTTTGTTACTAGTTTTAATGTATATAAAGGAAAATTACTTTAAAGCATTTTTAATTAAAATGATTTTCTTAATTTTTTGGAACACATACTTATGTAAAATGCAATGATAAAATAAATGATGCCTCTCAGTCTTAGGCATTGTTTATATTACTTGTTAAAATAATATTATGATTAATATAAATTCAGAGAAGCATTTGGGTTTATTTTCATATTTACAGTGTCTTATTACAAAAATATACCACATTAGACAACCATTTAATATTTAAAATAGGTTATATATACATGAGTTAGCATTAGGAATTTTAAGTGAATACTGTACATATTTTTAAAAAGAAACAGATTGTTTGAAAATAGATGTGTAAGAGTAGAACTGTGCTGCTTCAAAAAGGCACCTCTTCTTCTTAGGGCTCAACCTCTTCCCTGCTGGAGGGCATGGTATGGGGGGAGCCAGCTCTACCCCAAGGCTGGTGCTTCAGGAAGATGGGCAGCCTGCTCACTGTGCTGTGAACCTGGCTTAAGTTGGAAGTGAGGGAGGGTGGGGTCTAAATGCTGTGAAGGATGCAGTGGTGTTAGAATGTGGAGCTGGCTTGCAGTAGATGCAAGAGGGAGGAGGGGAAAGGGAGGACCCTTTGTGTGGGCAGAAGGGTCATGAGTCCATGAGAAGGGCTTCACATGAAGGAAGCAGTGACAAATAAGGCTGAGAAGATTCTGAGTCACAGGCTCAAGGCATTGTAACAATAACAATAAAAACTATCCCTCACATCATATGTGGACTTCGTGTGATCTACATAGAAATCATGCATAATGCCTGCCCTGGGGATACTCAGGTCATGTATGTACATCTGAACTGGAATTCAGGTCCCTCAATAAAGCACCCTTTCCACAATGCTCCACTGACATCTCATGATTTATCCAGAAGATGACGTGTTCCCACCTGTAGGAATAGGTCCTGCAGGAGATTTGATCACTTATGGATAAGTCTAACACCTGTGTCCTCTTTATGTATCTGAAAATAGTGTGTGTGAACTTTCTGGACTTCTACCTGAAGTCCTATAACAAATGGCATGAGAAAATGGGTAGTTTGGAGAGGATTTAGTAAATGGACTGACTATAAAGATGTGGGCAGTGATTAGAACAGACAGCAAGGGATGGCAAAGGAACCTAGAGCCAGGCCAGTTGGGAGGGGCTTCTCCGTCTTTAACCCTGGAGGACCAAGGCTGAAGCCAGAGACAGCTGTGTGGTCATGCAGATGTCAGGGTGCGGCCTTCATTAGAGAGACAGCCTCCCTAAAGGGATGCTGGGAAGATGGACACCTCACCCGAGGTCTCTTCTATTTGATAGGCTTCAGCTGCCTGCTGTGGATAAAGTCAACCCAGCACCAGGAAGGAAGGAATCCCATTGTTGCAGCTTGAGTAGCTGAGCCCCCAGGCCCCAGAGCAGTGGAGACAGGGAGAAGGATTGCATCCGAAGAGATGGACAGAAAGTGTCTAGGGACAGTCATCCCCAGCCCACCAGTCACTCATCATAAAATCTTTATGATTTATGATTGTTTCTTAGCGCTTATTTCCTTGTTGATGTTTAGTCGCTGAGTCATGTTCAACTCTTTTGCAGCCTCATACAATACTGGAATGGGTTGCCATTTCCTTCACCAGAGGATCTTCGCGACCCAGGGATCAAACCCATATCTCCTTCATTGCAGGCAGATTCTTTAACACTGGGCCAACAGGGAAGCCATCAGTTATTACTTATAATTATTTATTTATGTATCCATTGCTTATTTTCTATCCTCTGTCTCCTCTCATAAGAACAAGGACCTCATCCGACTTGTTTTCCCTTCTACCTCCAGTTCTTAAAGCAGTACACTGCAAACCATGGGAATCAATAATTTCTTGATTGGATAAAGGAAAGACATGTATTAAACATTCATATGTGTACACACTTTTATTACTTATATATTATATATAAATATGTTAATTATGTATATATATGCATAGTTTGGGTAAATTCTCTTTCTTACACAGGGTTATATTTTATAATTTAAACCCTAATAATATCTAACACACTGATGTCCATAAGTAGCCTCTCATTAAAAACTTACGAAAGGGTTATAAGTGTATCTGTTTATGATGCTAAATGAATATATTCAAGTAAGTTAGTTCAGTTCAGTCGCTCAGTCATGTCCAACTCTTTGCGAGCCCATGGACTGCAGCACACCAGACATCCCTGTCCATCACCAACTCCTGGAGTTAACTCAAACTCATGTCCATTGAGTCGGTGATGTCATCCAACCATCTCATCCACTGTCGTCCCCTTCTCTTCCTGCCTTAAATATTTCCCAGTGTCAGGGTCTTTTCCAATCAGTCAGTTCTTCTAATCAGGTGGCCAGAGTATTGGAGTTTCAGCTTCAGCATCAGTCCTTCCAATGAACATTCAGGACTGATATTCTTTAGGATGAACTGGTTGGATCTCCTTGCAGTCCAAGGGACTCTCAAGAATCTTCTCCAACACCATAGTTCAAAAGCATCAATTCTTTGGTTCTCAGCTTTCTTTATAGCCCAACTCTCACATCCATACATGACTACTGGAAAAACCATAGCTTTGACTATATGGACCTTGTTGGCAAAGTAATGTCTCTGCTTTTTAATATGCTGTCTAGGTTGGTCATAGCTTTTCTTCCAAGGCGCAAGCATCTTTTAATTTCATGGCTGCAGTCACCATCTGCAATGACTTTGGAGCCCCCCAAAATAAATTCTGTCCCTCTTTTCATCATTTCCCCATCTATTTGCCATGAAGTGATGGGACTGGATGCCATGATCGTGGTTTTCTGAATGTTGAATTTTAAGCCAAATTTTTCATTCTCCTCTTTCACTTTAATCAAGAAGCTCTTTAGTTCTTTTTCACTTTCTGCCATAAGGATGGTGTCATCTGCATATCTGTGGTTAATGATATTTCTCCTGGCAGTCTTGATTCCAGCTTATGCTTCATCCAGTCCAGGATTTCTCATGATATAATCTGCATATAATTTAAATAAGCACAATGACAATATACAGCCTTGACGTACTCCTTTTCCTATTTGGAACCAGTCTGTTGTTCCATGTCCAGTTCTGATTGTTGCTTCTTGACCTGAATACAGATTTCTTAGGAGGCAGGTCAGCTGTTCTGGTATTCCGATCTCTTGCCGAATTTTCCACAGGTTGCTGTGATCCACACAGTCAAAGGCTTTGGCATAGTCAATAAAGTAGAAGTAGATGTTTTTCTGAAACTTTGTTGCTTTTTCAATGATCCAGCAGATGTTGGCAATTTGATCTCTGGTTCCTGTCTTTTCTAAAACCAGCTTGAACATCAGGAAGTTCATGGTTCACATATTGCTGAAGCCTGGCTTGGAGAATTTTGAGCATTACTTTAATAGTGTATGAGATGAGTGCAATTGTGCAGTTATTTGAGCATTCTTTGACATTGCCTTTCTTTGGTATTTGAATGAAAACTGACCTTTTCCAGTCCTGTGACTACTGCTGAGTTTTCCAAATTTATTGGCATATTGAGTGCAGCACTTTCACAGCATCATCATTTAGGATTTGAAATAGCTCAACTGGAATTCTCATCACCTCTACTAGCTTTGTTCATAGTGATGCTTCCTAAGGCCCATTTGACTTCACATTCCAGGATGTTGAGTTCTAGGTGAGTGATCACACCATCTTGATTATCTGGGTCATGAAGATGTTTTTTGTATAGTTTCTCTGTGTATTCTTGCCACATCTTCTTAATATCTTCTGCTTTTGTTAGGTCCATACCATTTCTGTCCTTTATTGAGCCCATCTTTGCATGAAATATTCCTTTGTTATCTCTAATTTTCTTGAAGAAATCTCTAGTCTTTCCCATTTTATTGTTTTCCTCTATTTCTTTGCATTGATCACTGAGGAAGTCTTTCTTATCTCTCCTTGCTATTCTTTGGAACTCTGCATTCAAATGGGTATATCTTTCCTTTTCTCCTTTGCCTTTCACTTCTCTTCTTTTCATAGCTATTTGTAAGGCCTCCTCAGACAACCCTTTTCCCTTTTTGCGTTTCTGTTTCTTGGGGATTGTCTTGACCCCCAAGATCTTTTTCTTAGGGATGGTATTCAAGTAAAAATGCAATTAATTTCATATCAGTTGAAATCAATATTATTAGCATATAGTCATAATTTGTGACCTTTATTATTCACCACAGGATTAAAAATACCCATCCAGTTCATATATTAAGCTTTCATCATATAAGCTACATAGGTATTGCCAAGTCCTGATACTATCAAGTGAAGTCATCATTACTGTTCACAGATATTTGTGGTTTGCCATCTTTCAGGCACTTGCTAGGATTATACCTCGCACTCTTAAGTTGGGTATGGTCATGACACTTGTTCTGGCAACGAATAGGAAGAGAAGTGACATTCCATTTTTGAGCACAGGTACATCAGAGCCCATTTTTAGTTTGCCACTTCCCTTCCAAGTGGCCTGGAGCCCTCCTGGGATGAGAACAATGTGGAGAAGAACACCCCCACGCTGGCTGAGATGATGCAAAATCCATGGGAAATCAGCCATCATGATTTTCAACCACTAAGATCTGGAAGCTGTTTGTCATACATAATAACTTGATTAATGTGGGATGATACAGCAAAGTAAATGAGAGTGAGTTTTAGCTCCCAAGGACTTCATGATTTAATGAAGGGGGTAGACTTAAAAGCAAATTACAGTAAAGCATCTCAGAAAGTTTAAGTAAGAGGTATCAGAGACATAGGAACACAGAAAATGAAACCTCCACATGAGTTAGGGCAGGATTCAGGAGGTGACACAAGAATTTGGGCTCGAAGAAAATGTAAAGCGTTCTCAGATGCCTTCCAGGATGAGGAGCGCCATGAGTCATAACATCAAGCCCTGACTTGGGACACATATTTATACCCCAACAGACACTTGGACCAACTCTAGAGTTTTAGACACTGCATAGTGAAATGGGGACAAGTGTGGCCTCTGGAGTAACATTACCTGGATTTGAATCCTACTTTGATATTTGTGGTCTCTTAACATACTACACAGCTTTCTAAGACTCACTTTCCCCCTACATAAATTAGAGACAATGAGGATGCTGTGAAGATGATTTTTGATGCATTTAACAAAGTACATGATGGAAGCAACCTGAATGTTCATCAACAGAGGAATGGATAAAGAAGATGTGGTATATATCCCACATCTAATTTTCATATATATATATATATATATATAATACAATACTACTCAACTATAAAAAAGAACAAGGTTGTGCCATTTGCTGAAACATGGATGGATCTAGGGGCTTTACAGGTGGCACTAGTGGTAAGGAACCCACCTGCCAATACAGGAAACATAAGAGACACTGGTTAAATCCCTGGGTTGGGAAGATCCCCTGGAGGAGGTCACTGTAACCCATTCAAGTATTCTTACCTGGAGAATCCCACAGATGGAGGAGCCTGGCGGGGTACAGTCCATAGTGTGACAAAGTGTTGGACATGACTGAAGTGACTTATCGTGCACTCATGCACAGATGGACCTAGAGATGGTCGTACAGAGTGAAATAAGTCAGAAAGGGGAAGAAAGATATCATATATTAATGCACAGATGTGGAATCTAGAAAATGGCACAGATGAACCTGTTTGCAAAGCAGAAATAGAGAGCCAGACATAGAGAACAAACAAACAGTACCAAAGGGATAAAGGGTGGGGGTGGAATGGTGTAAGGAATTGGGAGATTGGGATTGATGTATATATATATACTACTATTGGTAAAGAATCTGCCTGCCAGTGCAGGAGATGTGGGTTCAATCTCTGAGTCAGGAAGATCCCCTGGAGAAGGAATGGCACCCCATTCCAGTATTATTGTCTGGGAAATCCCATGGAGAGAGAAGCCTAGTGGGCTATAGTCCATGAAGTTACAGAGTCACACATGACTTAGCAACTAAACAACAACAAGAACAAATGTATACAATAGATAACTAATGAGAACCTACTGTATAGCACAGAGAACTCAACTCAATGCTCTGTGGTGACCTAAATGGGAAGGAAATCCAAGAAAGAGGGAATATATGTTAACTATAGCTGACTCACTTTTCTGTACAGCAGAAACTAATACAACATTGTAAATAAGCTATACTCCAATAAAATTAATAAAAACAATAAAAAGTGATTAACACCTAATAAGTGTGTAAAATGTGCCTCATAATTATTGCTAGTAACAGTCTGTGGGCTATAAGAGCTTCACAGATGGAGAAAGGGGAAGGCAGGGGAGGAGGGCGGGGTGGTGCTGGCCTGAGGGCAGGTGGGAAGGGGCGCTGCAGGCTGAAGTGACCTGGGAACTCCTCCGGGCGGTTAGAGCAGGGAGGCCCTGGGGATGTGTAAAGATGCTAGAACGCTGACCTTGCCAAATCATATCCATTTATGTTTTTGGTCTTTATGCATTAAAAGGGTCTAAGTTTACCCATCAAACCTATAAATGGAGTGAGGGCATAGCTAATTCAGGCCTGCAAAGCAGAGGTGAGGGCAATTACCAGGGTCCCTAGTATAGACATCACATGGTCCCTGGCGACAGACAAGTGCATTTCAAACTGGGCTGAGGACGTTTTTACAGTAGGAAAATTGGTCCCTGTAAGTGCTTATGGGTGTATTTTTATAGCTTTCAATGCAATATCTTAATGCAGGTTGAGGGTGTGTATGGAATAGGAATGGAAAAACAGACATGACTTGCAAACTTGATCTCAGTATAATTTAGTAGGGTTTAAGCTACCTTGGGATGTCACTTCTAGATCCTGGATCTGAGCATAGGAAGTTAATAAGAAAAGTGCTTTATATCATGTAGCATACTTTCTTCTTCTTTCTCTGAAGGTCCGGAATAAAACAGAATGAAAAAGAACAACTCTCTGTTCTGTTTTCCAAGTATTATTAAATGTACTGTTGTAGGCAACACCCTCCTCTGGTGTTTGCTATACACAGTGGGCTTTGGAATCACAGCACCTCAGATATTTTCACTTTCATGCATTGGAGAAGGAAATGGCAACCCACTCCAGTGTTCTTGCCTAGAGAATCCCAGGGACGGGGAGCCTGGTGGGCTGCTGTCCATGGGGTCGCACAGAGTCGGACACGACTGAAGCGACTTAGCAGCAGCAGCAGCAGCAGTTAACATTCCAAATTTTGTCTTATTTCATGGGCAAATTAACCACTTTAAGCTTCAGTATTCTCATTAAAATAAATGACAATATTAAGTACTCTCTACTCGTAGATATACAGCAAGAATGAAATGAGACAGGCAAACTCTTAACCTTCATAAATGTTAGACTAATGCAAGTTGAATGGCTATGAATTGTCAAGTCATCCTGTGGTCTTACATACAATGGTTAAGTGTAATGCTTCCATTGACCAGTTAAGGGATTAGTAGTTGAAACTTTTCTATACTGCTGACAGAAATATAAAACAGTGTAGCCACTTTGGGGAACAGTGTAGCAGTTTCCTCTAAAATGAGCATGCACTGGCCAGATAACCCACCAGTTCCACTCCTAGGTGTATCCTTAGAAGGAATGAAGAAATATACCTTCACCAAAGATCTAGCCTCAATTTGTAGCAGTTTTATTCATATAGGCAAAAACTGGAGACAATAAAATAGCCATCAGCTGCTGAGTGAATGGGCAAGCTGTGATACATCCATAAGACGAAATACTGCTCAGCTCTAGAAAGGACCCAAATAGTGATTCATGGGAAAACACAGTGGGTCTCAGATATATTACGCTAACTGAAAGAATTCAGACAAAAAGACTACAAATTGGATGATTCTAGAAAGGGAAAATTTATAGAGATGAAAAAGACATCGCTGGTTGTCATGGGATAGAGTTGGGGCAGAGGTGAGAAGAGTGGAGGAGATGGACACAGGAGACAGGAAAGAACTTTTTGGGTAATAAGAGTGTTCCATATATTGACTGCGGTGTTTGGTACAAGGCTGTATACATCTGTCAAAGAACTGATAGCCATGAACTTTAAATGAGTGAATTTTATTGCATGTAAGCTATATCTCAATTCTTAAAACTTAAGGAAGCAGATATCAAGGAAATCTCTGAGGAGGGAGACCATCACATAAATTTGCAACCCAGAAAATCATTCTAGAAAGGAGAAACCAACAACTTGGACAGTGCACATGTAGCCATCCTGACATTTGAGTCTCTAATTAGGATCTGGTGATAGTGAATTAAGTAAAAATGTGAATTCAAAAACAGAAACATCTTAGAAAATCTGCAGTTACAAGTTTATTAGAATAATTTTAGAAGTCTCTTCTAAAACTTTTGTATGAGTGTTTGAGAACTATGAATTGCCCAGAAATTTCAAGATTTATTTTGAAAAATAACTTGCTGTTTAATCTTCCTCCCCAAAATACTTTTTTCCTACTACGAGAAAACTTCTACCTTTAAAGCTGGTTTTTAAGTGCCATAGTCTGATATGTTTTATCTGAAGTGATGAAATAACACAAGCTTCCTCTTAAAAAAAAAAAAAAAGGAAGAAAACTCAAAACACTGCCTGAAGCATACCTTTTGTGCATTTTTTTCCCATGTTTACCTCTTTTATTGGACTGCCTTTACCAAGAAATCCATAAATCTAATATTTAAAGTGCAAAATTATATGTAAGTAGCTGTAATACTTGGCATTTAAATGTGTACTTAAAATCCGCAAGCAAGAATCAAATATATTGTTGGTTAGTTGACTGTGGTTAGATGGAAGACATAAGAAATCAAGTAAGCTTACCCGAAGATTGGGACACTGGTTTCACATTCTGTTCCCCAGCCTGATCTCTTTAGTGTGTTGATAATATGGTAAATCCAGAATTTTTCCACAATTTTTTTCTGACCTAGCTCCTATTTTAGCTTCAGCTTGGTTAGTTCCTTGTTTCAGGAGGTTTTTTGTTGTTCCCCTGCTCTCAGAACCACCTTGCACTGACTACACAACCCTGTTAGTAAGGTCATTAGTCAATAGGATGATATGTCTTCTACATTCTTATACACAACATTTTTGAAGCACCTCTATTTCCAAGGTAATGTTCAAATCAGGGTGAAAGAATGACTTTTTAAGATAATACTATACAATGTGATAGTGTCTTCAATGCATTTTTAAATATAGTATTTCATTTCCTATTGCTAAGAATCCTCAGCATAATAGAATCCTCAATAATATTATGCTCACCGTGTCCTGCAATAAGGAGACACAGAAGGTTACTCATCTAATGTTTTCTAGTCAGTAGGTGGCCAGTGCACCTAGAACTCAGTTCTTTTGATGCCTTTTTCTGCTTCTCTACCATCCTACCTTTCTATGTTAACCTTCTTGCTCTCTGATAAAATAAACAAATTTGGACGCCTGTATTTGGTTGGCAATTGTGTTTTTCCATCCAGGTCTCTTGGGATGAGAGTCAGTAAGAGGTCCAGACTGATATGATTTTCATGACTTTTTGCATTTTTCAGTATCTTTTAATAAAAATATTTTACACTTTTGGCATAAGGTGTATAGAAATTACAGCTAATGCTCAGAATTCCTTATAAAAGCAATGTCATTTGCTTTATCATAAGGCATATGGCATAGGACATATTTTCAGTTCTACATAAATTGTATACTGAGTCTTCCAAAATACCAGTTTTTAGGATTTTTCCCCAACCATAAATGCTTGTACCAGTCTTCAATAATATGTTGTGTAAAATACTGGAAGCAAATTTACCTTTTAAATAATCTGCATATGTGGAGTTACTGTTTTCTAAAACACATTAAACTGTTTTCTACTTACATGAAAGATGATATATCTTGAAATTACTAGACTTTTGACTTCTTTCTTTGAGCTATTGGTTATTGTTATTGCTTATTTTTTACTTTTTTATTAAGATGTAATTTACATACAATGAAATGCACAGATCTGAAGTTTTTGGCTTGATGAATAATGACATTTGTATTCACTTGCGTCACCACATCTCAAAACAGGATATAAAACATCCTCATCACTCGATCCATCCACCCCACCTGTGGCAACTTTGTTCTTAATCTTGACACATGAAGAACTTTTTACCTCTTCCTTATAAAAGTTGAATCACACAGTCAAAAACCTTGTGTCTAGATTCTTTGTTCAACAAAATATTTTTGAGGTTCATCCACACTGTTGCGTATAACAGGAGTACATTTCTTTTTATGAATATACTAAAATTCTTCTCAATAAATTCTTCTGTTGATGGGTTGCTTCCACTTTTAGGCTCTGAATATTCTTGTATAAGTCATTTTGGAGACATATGTTTCATTTCTCTTGAGTAGTAGACTAGGTTGCTTCTTTATTGATTTATAATAAGTATTCTGGATACAAGCCCTGTATATGTACATATAATTAGTATATAATGAAGATTTATAAAATAAATATTTTCTCTCAGTTTGCGACTAGCATATTTTTTACTTTAATGTGATTTTTGGGGAGACAATTTTTTTTTTATATTAATGAGTCATATATTAAAATTTTTATCACTGGTGAAAGATCAGTAATTTTTAATTATTTAGTGTCAAAACCTATAATACTTTTCCAAAGTAAAAATGTCATTTTAAGTCATTGTTGTTTGTTGTTGTTGTTTGGTTGCTAGGTCATGTCTGACTCTTTTGTGACCCCATAGACTGTAGTCCACAAGGCTCCTTCATCCATAGGATTAACCAGGCAAGAATACTGGAGGGTGTTGCCATTTCCTTCTCCATGGGATTTTCCTGACCCAGAGATCAAACCCACATCTCCTGCCTTGCAGGCAGATTCTTTACCACTGAGCACCATGAAGACAATCTTCCCGATGCCGTATTTTGGGGTAAATGTACTACTTCAGTTCAGTTCAGTTCAGTTGCTCAGTCGTGTCCGACTCTTTGTGACCCCATGAATCGCAGCACACCAGGCCTCCCTGTACATCACCAACTCCCAGAGTTCACTCAGACTCATGTCCATCGAGTCAGTGATGCCATCCAGCCATCTCATCCTCTGTCGTTCCCTTCTCCTCCTGCCCCCAATCCCTCCCAGCATCAGAGTCTTTTCCAATGAGCCAACTCTTCGCATGAGGTGGCCAAAGTACTGGAGTTTCAGCTTTAGCATCATTCCTTCCAAAGAAATCCCAGGGCTGATCTCCTTCAGAATGGACTGGTTGGATCTCCTTGCAGTCCAAGGAACTCTCAAGAGTCTTCTCCAACACCACAGTTCAAAAGCATCAATTCTTCGGCACTCAGCTTTCTTCACAGTCCAACTCTCACATCCATACATGACCACAGGAAAAACCATAGCCTTGACTAGACGAACCTTTGTTGGCAAAGTAATGTCTCTGCTTTTGAATATGCTATCTAGGTTGGTCATAACTTTCCTTCCAAGGAGTAAGCGTCTTTTAATTTCATGGCTGCAGTCACCATCCGTAGTGATTTTGGAGCCCAGAAAAATAAAGTCTGATACTGTTTCCACTGTTTCCCCATCTATTTGCCATGAAGTGATGGGACCAGATGCCATGATCTTCGTTTTCTGAATGTTGAGCTTTAAGCCAACTTTTTCACTCTACACTTTGACTTTCATCAAGAGGCTTTTGAGTTCCTCTTCACTTTCTGCCATAAGGGTGGTGTCATCTGCATATCTGAGGTTATTGATATTTCTCCTGGCAATCTTGATTCCAGCTTGTGTTTCTTCCAGCCCAGCGTTTCTCATGATGTACTCTGCATATAAGTTAAATAAGCAGGGTGACAATATACAGCCTTGACGGACTCCTTTTCCTATTTGGAACCAGCCTGTTGTTCCATGTCCAGTTCTAACTGTTGCTTCCTGACCTGCATACAGATTTCTCAAGAGGCAGATCAGGTGTTCTGGTATTCCCATCTCTTTCAGAATTTTCCACAGTTTATTGTGATCCACACAGTCAAAGGCTTTGGCATAGTCAATAAAGCAGAAATCGATGTTTTTCTGGAACTCTTGGTTTTTCCATGATCCAGCGGATGTTGGCAATTTGATCTCTGGTTCCTCTGCCTTTTCTAAAACCAGCTTGAACATCAGGAAGTTCACGGTTCACATATTGCTGAAGCCTGGCTTGGAGAATTTTGAGCATTACTTTACTAGCCTGTGAGATGAGTGCAATTGTGCAGTAGTTTGAGCATTCTTTGGCATTGCCTTTCTTTGGGATTGAAATGAAAACTGACCTTTTCCAGTCCTGTGGCCACTGCTGAGTTTTCCAAATTTGCTGACATATTGAGTGCATCACTTTCACAGCATCATCTTTCAGGGTTTGGAATAGCTCAACTGGAATTCCACCACCTCCACTAGCTTTGTTCGTAGTGATGCTTTACTTCACATTCCGGGATGTCTGGCTCTAGGTCAGTGATCACATCATCGTGATTATCTGGGTCGTGAAGATCTTTTTTGTACAGTTCTTCTGTGTATTCTTGCCATCTCTTCTTAATATCTTCTGCTTCTTTTAGGTCCATACCATTTCTGTCCTTTATTGAGCTCGGGCCTGGGGTTGCTCCTCCTGGCCCCTGCCCCTGGCCTCGGGCGTGGGGGTATGGGGTATCTCCTCCCGGCCACCTCCCCTGACCTCGGACGCTGGGTATCTCCTCTCAGCTGCCCCCCAACCTTGGACGCAGGATAGCTCCTCTCGGCCGTTCCTGCGCGGTCGCAGTCTGGTACTTTTGGCTGCTGCCCCTGACCTCGGATGTAGGGTAACTCCTCTTGGCCGCTGCCCTTCGGGCATGGGGTCCTCCCGGCTCCTGCCCCTGACCTCGGACACGGGGTGGCGCGCCCGTCACAGCCGCCTGCGCTTTGGTGCGCTCTCTCTATGGGGAAAAATATATATATATATACAGTAAATTTGTCTGAAAAATAAATGTATAAAATGTATGTATGAAAAGTATAAATTTTAAAGGTTTGTGGTATTTTTTCTCTTATATTAGTGTGATAAATATTCTTACCTATTGCAGTAATTACATTTTTATTTCCCATATATCTTACTTAGGAATTACAAAGAAGAACATTGGGATTTCTGCACTTTTAAAAATTATTTCTCTCAAATTTTACATAAGTATATTGATGGCTTTTGTTGAGTATGATGACTACTCCATTTCTTCTATGGGATTCTTGCCCACAGTAGTAGATATAATGGTCATCTGAATTGAATTCTCCCATTCCTGTCCATTTTACTTCATTGACTGCTCGCATGTCAATGTTCACTCTTGCCATCTCCTCTTTGACCACTTCCAAATTACCTTGCCCTCATAGTCAACAAGAGTCTGAAATGCAGTACTTGGGTGCAATCTCAAAAATGACAGAATAATCTCTGTTCCTTTCCAAGGCAAGCCATTTAACATCATGATAATCCAAGTCTATTCCCTAATCACCAATGCTGAAAAGATTGTTGCAGTGTTCTATGAGGGCCTAAAAGATCTTCTAGAAGTAACACCCAAAATAGATGTCCTTTTCCTTTTCATCATAGGGGACTGGAATGCAAAAGTAAGAAGTCAGGGGATACATGGAGTAACAGGCAAGTTTTTGGAGTACAAAATGAAGCAGGGCAAAGGCTAACAGAGTATTGCAAAGAGAACACACAGGTCATAGCAAACACCCTCTTCCAACAAAACAAGAGATGGTCATCACCAGATGGTCAATACTGAAATAACAATGATTATACTCTTTGCAGCCAAAGACAGAGAAGCTCTATACAGTCCGCAAAAACAAGACTGGGAGCCAACTGTGGCTCAGATCATGAACTCCGTATTGTCAAATTCACACTGAAATTGAAGAAAGTAGGGAAAACCACTAGGTAACTCAGCTATGACCTAAGTCAAATCCCTTATGATTATACAGTGGACACGAAAAATAGATTCAAGGGATTAGATCTGATTGACAGAATGCTGGAAAAGCTATGGATGGAGGTTCATAACATTTTACAGGAGACAGTGATCAAAACCATTCCCAGAAAAAAAGAAATGCAAAAAGGCAAAAGGGTTGTCTGGGGAGGCCTTACAAATAGATGATAAAAGAAGAGAAGTAAAAGGTAAAGGAGAAAAGGAAAGATATACCCATTTGAACATTTGAATGCAGAATTCCAAAGAATAGTAAGGAGTGATAAGAAAGATGTCCTAAGTCATCAATGCAAAGAAATAGAGGAAAACAATAAAATGGGAAAGATTAGCGATCTCTTCAAGAAAATTAGAGATACCAAGGGAACATTTCATGAAAACATGGGCTCAATAAAGGACATAAATGGTAAGGACCTAACAGAAGCAGAAGATATTAAGAAAAGGTGGCAAGAATACACAGAAGAACTACACAAAAAAGATCTTCATGACTCAGATAACCACATTGATGTGATCACTCATCTAGAGCCAGACATCCTGGAGTGCACAGCCAAGTGGGTCTTAGGAAGTATCACTACAAACAAAGCTAGTGGAGGTGATGGAATTCCAGGTGAGCTATTTGAAATTCTAAAAGATGATTCTGTGAACGTGCTGCACTCAATATGCCAGCAAATTTGGAAAACTCAGCATTGGCCACAGGACTGGAAAAGGCGTTTTCATTCCAATCCCAAAGAAAGGCAATGCCAAAGAATGTTCCAACTACTTCACAATTGCATTCATTTCACATCCTAGCAAAGTAATGCTCAAAATTCTCCATGCTAGGCCTGTCGGAGAAGGCAATGGCAAGCCACTCCAGTACTCTTGCCTGGAAAATCCCGTGGACAGAGGGGTCTGGTAGGCTGCAGTCCATGGCGGCGCTAGGAGTCGGATACGACTGAGTGACTTCACTTTCACTTTTCACTTTCATGCATTGGAGAAGGCAATGGCAACCCACTCCAGTGTTCTTGCCTGGAGAATCCCAGGGACGGGGAGCCTGGCGGGCTGCTGTCTATGGGGTCGCACAGAGTTGGATAGGACTGAAGAGACTTAGCAACAGCAGCAGCAGGCCTCAGCAGTACATGAAAAGAGAATTACCAGATGTTCCGCCTAGATTCAGAAAAGGCAGAGGAATGAGAGATCAAATTGCCAACATCCATTGGCATAGTAAAAGCAAGAGATTTATAGAAATCTATAAATAGAGGAAGCAAGAGAATTCCAGAAAAAAACATCTACTGCTTCATTGACTACTCTAAAGCCTTTGACTGTGGGGATCATAACTAACTGTGGAAAATTTTTAAAGAGATTAGAATACCAGACCACCTTACCTGCCTCCTGAGAAACCTGTATGCAGTTCAAGAAGCAACAGAACCAGACATGGAACAACAGACTGGTTCCAAATTGGGAAAGGAGTACAAACAGTCTATATATTATCACTGTGCTTATTTAACTTGTATGCAGAGTACATCATGTGAAATACTGGGATGGATGAAGCACAAGCTGGAATCAAGATTTCTAGGAGAAATATCAATAACCTCAGATATGCAGATGACACCACGCTTATGGCAGAAAGTGAAGAGGGACTAAAGAGCCTCTTGCTGAGGTGAAATAGTAAAGTGACAAACGTGGCTTAAAGCTCAACATTCAAAAAATGAAGTTCATAGCATCCGGTCCCATCACTTTATGGCAAATAGATGGGAAAACAATGGAAACAATGTCAGACTTTGTTGTCTTGGGCTCCAAAATCCCTGCAGATGGTGACTGCATGAAATTAAAAGACTCTTGCTCCTTGGAAGAAAACCTATGACAACCTTGACAGCATATAAAAAAACCGAGACATTATTTTGCCTACAAAGATTCATATAGTCCAAAGCTATGGTTTTTCCAGTAGTCATGTATGAAAATGAGAGTTGGTCCATAAAGAAGGCTGATCGCCAGAGAATATGTGATTTTGAACTGTGGTGTTGGAGAAGACTCTTGAGAGTCCCTTGGACAGGAAGAAAATCAAACCAGTCAATCCTAAAGGAAATCAATCCTAAATATTCATTGGGAGGACTGATGTTGAAGCTGAAGCTCCAACACTTTGGCCAACTGATATGAAGAAGTGGCTCACTGGAAAAGGCCCTGATGCTGGGAAAGATTGAATGCAGGATGAGAACGGGATGATAGAGGATGAGATGGTTGGATGTCATCACCAACTCGATGGACTTGAGTTTGAGCAAGCTCTGGGAGATGGCCAAGAATGGAAACCTGGTGTGCTGCAGTCTATGGGTTTGCAAAGAGTCAGACATCACTGAGGGACTGGAAAACAGCAAATGATTACTACCTGCATAAAAAGCTATCCAACCAACATACAAAATCTTTAAGCTTTGCCCAAAGGATTGCTAGTTTAGGCAAAATCTGTCCCTTTGATAATCTGATATTGATGGTTAATTATAAAATAAAATAATTTATTATATAACTTTTGGTGTCATCTCTCAGTGAAAGTAATATATAAGAATAGAGAAAAATATGTACTCTTAATCTGTATTGTCTTACTTGGAAGGTGAACTTTCTGAGAGTTGGGTGATACGTTTATTCCAAGGACCAAAATGTAAGGCCTTTGCCTATGTTCAGGTAGACACAATAAAGCTTTTAGACTAATAAGTGGCCACATCAAGATATTCTCCTCTGAAGTTCAGTGCAGTTTTTGTTCTTCTGTGTCACCTGGGATAATTTACCAAGCATTGATTCTGTCCTGTGGAGAGTTCTTATTTTTCTCATGTTGCAGTTATCAAGTGTCACATCATCACTTTCTGAACTGTATTTTATTCCTTGGAAAATGCTACATATTATGCTTCTGTGTTTAGAGAACAGTGAACACTAGCATTTTGAAGAGTCTGAAATTTTATGCAGTAAGAAAACCTACCCTGCCTGTCTAAATTAACGTTCTCCTCATTTATTTTATTTGATCATTAAATCATTTCCTTTCTGTGTTTAACAGTTCCTAGGGAGGGTTTCCCTGAAACAAAAAATTCTTTCTGAAATGCTAATTTTGTATAACATGTCAACCTTAGAAAGATGTCATTATCATCATTATTATTCTTATATATATATATTTTATATTGTGTTTACATATTCATATATTAGATGCCAGGTATGCTCTTTAAGATTTATTAGAGTTTTCTAATGTAAGAAAAATTTAAATTTAAATTTTCCTGATGGGATAAAATTTTAACCTTTTTCTATTATTCTTTTTTGCTTTTCTCAAATATATTTCAACATAAAACATTAGTAAAATGTAGATTGAAACTTTTAAGTAAGAAAAAATAAGGTTACAATAACCCTGTATACAAGACAGCAAAAGAGACACTGATGTATAGAACAGTCTTTTGGACTCTGTGGGAGAGGGAGAGGGTGGGATGATTTGGAAGAATGGCATTGAAACATGTGTAATATCATATATGAAATGAGTCGCCAGTCCAGGTTCGATGCACTATACTGGATGCTTGAGGCTGGTGCACTGGGAGGACCCAGAGGGATGGTATTGGGAGGGAGGAGGGAGGAGGGTTCAGGATGGGGAACACATGTAAACCTGTGGCAGATTCATTTCGATATATAGCAAAACCAATACAATATTGTAAACTTAAAAAATAAAATAAAATTAAAAAAAAAAAAAAAAAAACCTTTTTGGATGGTTCTGTGACCATGTTTTGGAAGCCATGCACTGATAATTTCCCCTGAATATCACTTCTGTCAATTGGCCTTTTTCTAGGACCTGGATATTAGAGGAGCATCATAAAATTTGAGTTTATATTCCTTCCTGTGGACCTAGAGGGAAAATATTGCACAAAAAAATGGAGCCAGGTTTTAAGAGAATTGTTAACCAAAAGAATTGCAGCTAGAGTGGGCCAGTTCCCTGAGCTAATGCCTTAGGAGACATAATTGAGGGGCTGATGAGAAAGAAGCAAAGATTTGCATAGCTGATTCACTTTGCCATGTTGAAACTAACACAAGATTGTAAAGCACCTATACTTCAATATTTTTTTTAAAGTGTCTTAGTTCTTGAGGCTGATGACCAAAAGGTCATCCTTAAAATTTTGAAAGGACTCATAAAACAAAGATGAAATATTTTTCAAACTCTTTCTTCTTGATGAGTGATCACTTTTCTATTTCCATGATTTTTAAAATATTAAAGGACTTTGCTTTTGGAAAAAGAAAGAAAGTAGCAAAGAGATTTAATTCAAGTACATGGAGAGATGTCTCTGTGGCTTTAGGTTTGCCTACAGCAGAAGCATAAGAGTCATAGAGGAAATTAGTGACTTGGATGGAAGGTGTGTTGAATTTAAGTCTTGGAGTTTAAGAACCTCTCATGTTTTTATTTACTCATGATATCTACATAAGAGGTGTATTCCAAGGAAACCCTAGGAATGACTAGCTGGAACTCTGGAAATGATAGTTAAAAAGCAACCTGAACATTACTTATATGTTATAATGGAATTATAATTATTTTATGACCTTGGAGAACTGACGTGACAGTGTAGATACACATTTAAAATAAAATAGACTATAGTTTTTTTCTTCAAAATAAATATAAACTTTATATTTAAACATTTGGTGGGGGTAAGAGGCAGCCTCTATTCCATTATTAGCCTAGATTCCTACACTTAATCTTGTTGTTTCTGTACTTGAAGATAATATTTTATATTAAAATAGGAGGAATTTAAGCAATTTCAAATAATTAAAATAGTATACTAATAGAGCTCAGTTGTGGAATGAATACCGTTGCAATTTACACGTTAGGCTTTTATAAATGCTTTGTCATGTGGTTATTTAACTTGCCCACCATACAGAGTTGTGAGGATCACATGAGTTCATGCATATAGGGGCTTAAAAGAGTTTGTGTGATCAATGCTCAGTAAACGTAAGTTGGTAATTTCCTGCTGCTATTGATGAGCAAGCTGATTTGCTTTCAGGTTGTGGTATAGCACAGGGCATGGTACTTGGCACAGAGCAGCTGTCCTGTAAGTGTTCGTTCATTGATCACAAAGATGTCATGGTCATTGGAGCTTCCCAGTCAGGTCCCTGGAACACACTTTCATTTCATGTCCTATTTCTAAAACATGCATTTCCTGAATGTCTTTCCAGCTGTTAACAAAAATTTTCATCCATACATAAGGACTAATTTGTTTCTTAGAAGATGCTAGTGAAGGATTAATGGAAGTCTTTAGCCTGGAAGGCTTCCTAGAGTTCAGTGCATTTGAGTTGAATTTTGTAAGAACTAAAAATGGATGGAGAGGGAAAAGGAGGCAGAACATTTTAAGCAAGAAATGTGGCATATGAACTGGAGATGCAAGCGACAGAAGGATGTTCTGAAATATTGAGATGGATGCACCTAACTTGAGAAGCAGACTCTGTTAGGAGTTAAGAGGAAGAGATTAGTGAATGAGGATGTGTGTAGGTGGGACCCTGGAACTAGACAGTGGTGTGTGTATTTGACATGATCGGGGATGGGAAGTGTTTTGTGGAATCTGAGGGCAGGAGAAGATGGCACTTGAGGAAGATCAACTCAAGCAGTTCACTCCAGAAAGAATATGACTTTGGAAGCAGAGGACTAATGCCTTACTGGCCATTAGAGAAAGTAAGAGGCCACAGGGCACCAAGATGTGGACATCAGTAACGGGAGGGTTTAACTGACTACCAGGCACACTTTGGGAGGTGTTTCAGTCTAGGGTGGGGGGGACACTGAGTTTAGTACTTTAGTCTGATCTGGCTCAGTCATTAGGAAGGTTTTCAGGTAGACAGATTTCAGACCTGATAGGTAGTGGAAATTGAATTCTGGAAATGATAGTTCAGGAATCATCAGCCCCTCGGAAGCCACAAGAATGATGCTCTTATTAAGTCAAAAGTGCTTAGAGAGTGCTTACCCTTGTCAATGAGGAGTCAGCAGTCCTAGTCTGTGGATTACTTTTCCAGATCTCATAAACCTCTTATTTGTCTAAATATCTTTACATATTTTCATCAGTTTGGTTGAAGGGGATGAAGAAAATGATTTACAAGTTTTTTGATATTTTCATTCTGAATGTCAAAAATACTTAGAACAAGAAGCAATCATATTCAGGTATTAAAGTTTCTATTGATGTGTCCAAATGATTTGGATTCATCCTTTTGTCATATTTTGGGTAAAAAAAAAATAAAGCATCATGGCCTCTTGAAAAAATAAAGAAATCTTCATTTACAATAGGAAAGGAATAGTGTATATTTAGTATTGAGCACTTTCATATTTATATGAAAATTTATATATATAGTCCATGGGCAATGTATTTTCATATCTGATTGACTCCAGTTTCTCTCTAAGTTTCCAGCCAGGTGAATCAGATGAGAAATAAGTAATAATTAATTGAACACAATACCTGAAATATTTCATTAATTAATGCTTTTCCAAGTTCCAATTCCCCATTTTATCTATTTAAAATCCACTTAAATCCCACCAAGGAACTATTATGGACCTCTTAGTAGATATTTATTTAGCTATCTGGCTTCCCATGAGCAAGGAGAAGGAATACTTGTGGAGAAAAGGCACACGTAGAACAATCCTAAAATCATTATTTAAAGAGCTATGGCTTTGTGTTACAAATAAAAAACAGGAAAATCATTAGTTGTAAAGAAGCTCTGGCAATAATCCTTACAAATACCATTCATCCCTCCTTGCTACCGAATGGAATTTTTTATCCTGGACATTAAACTGTAGATAAGCATTATCAGACAGCTCTCTATTCTTCTAGGATCCTGAAATGTCACAAGAGGATGTGAGGTGCTTAAAGCTTGAAATACTCAATTACAATCTTGTGTCTCATGCTAACACTTGAATGACAATGGAATAATTTATTTGATCAAAACAAAGCACTTCACAGAAGTGTGTAGTTTTTGAAATGAGTTGTGCTTCTGAGAAGAAATGGTAATACTGCACAAGTAAACATGTAACTTGGGTGACACCAAGGGCCACCTATGACCTGTGAGCAGATGGCATTCTAAAGGCATGTGGGATCCTTAGCTCAGCTCCTGGCCCAAGGCAGACACTCAGAAATGTGAGCTGATATCACTCACTGTCCTCTTCCTGTTCTGTTATTGTAGAGTTTTTGTATCTGAATAGATTTACATTTCTTGAAATTCATCTTGTTTTGCTGAATTGCATTTTTGATTAATGAAGGCAGTTTTACTTACTTGACTCTCTGTGTTACTGTTTCCTTGTAACTTGATATCATTGCTGATCCAGCAGACTCTCTCATCTCAGTCATTCAATCGTGTGGCCCTCTGTGTAGGTGGAGAGACCACCCTCAGCCAGGCTTGAGACAGAGCCCCAGTTCAGAGTAAGGATCCCACGTTGGGCTCTAAGGCCCAGGAGCTGGCTGTGAATGGCCAGCCATTCACATGTGTGCATGTGTACTCAGTTGCTCAGTCATGTCTGACTCTTTAGGACTCCAAGGACTGTCGCCCTCCAGGCTCCTCTGTCCAAGGGATTATCCCAGCAGGGATGCTGGAGCAGGTTGCCATTTCCTCCTACAAGGAGATCTTCCTGATCCATGGATCAAACCAGAGTGAGGTCCTATTTATGAATGGAATTGAAGTACTAACAACTATAAACAATTTCCCCTTTAAAATAACCATATGTTAGTGGATGAGTGTTTGCTCAGTCATGTCCGACTCTTTTTGACCCTGTGGACTGTTGGGGTCCTCTGTCCATGGGATTCTCCAGGCAAGAATATTGGAGTCGGTTGCCATTTCCTTCTCCAAACCGTATGCTGGTTCCAAGATTATTCCTCAGTACTACCATTCTCATTCACTTTAGATCAATATGCTTTCTCTTGTTGTTGTTCAGTCACTCAGTCGTGCCCAACTCTTTGCCACCCCACAGACTACAGCACACCAGCCTTCCTTGTCCTTCACCATCTCCTGGAGCTTGCTCAAACTCATGTCCATTGAGTCAGTGATGCCATCCAACCATCTCATCCTCTGTCACGCCCTTCTCCATCCATTCAACTTCTCCCTTTGCCAGGGGGAGTTCATCACCTGGGACTGTGCCTATAGATATAAAAAAATTAAAACCTTCCTCATGACTCTTTTCACAACCTACCTTACCTCACTCTCTATTTTCACATTGCTCTTTCCCCTCAACCTTCTGCCTTTCCACTGAAGTCTCCCCACCCCCCACTTTTAGTCTTGGAGGGTCCAGAAGGTGGCTTAGGCCTCCCTTGCCTCATTGGTGCCTCTGCTGCCTTGATTCTAGGATTGTTTCTTCTGGCTGTAAATACCTTACCTCTTAATAGATGAGATTTTTTTCCCCTCTATTGAATGCACACAAGTCATTCTCCCTTGCAGGTTTAGTGGCAGGAATTTTCTCATAATCTTCCTTTTTTCTAAAGTTACGTTCTATCTTGCAGGCAGCAGGTGGCTTCTGGTGAATGCACACAGATTAATAAGTAGAAAAATGTCAGCAGGATGGTGTGTGGGGAATGGTAGCAGATATAAATCCATAGGTCTATGTAACACTTCAAGAATGGCAAATGGAGACAGGAACTGATTGTGTTAATAGGAAATATTAGCTTGGGTAAAAGGTTAATTGGGCGTATTGCTGCCATGTTGGAAACAATATTAGGACCTTATAGAACCAAACCTGTTAGCATCCTGGAGACATGAGAGGTGATAAACAGGCAGATTTGAATGGTCCAGAAGACCAAGGGCTTGATTTCTTATGTATTATTTCCCTTCTTATCAGTCTTTGAGAAAATTGTTTTTCCCAACTTTAAAATCACCCGTTAATCTCTGTAGCAAATCGATATCTTGTTATCACCTTTATTTGAGAATCCTATACTTTTTAGTCTGGTTTTGTGAATAAATTCCTGGCCTAGTTAAGGGAGATTTAACTGTCCTCACAACTTACTGTGGAAACCGGCCAGCTGGGCTCCCTTTTCTTACAATTAAGAGCCTAACTTACCTGTCCTCATTGTCTTTTTTAAAATAAAGGTCACTCTTATGTAGCTTCTGAGCATTCTCTGAATGTACATCCGAGGTAGAACACACCCTGATGATCTGTGATTAGTACATCTGGCTTTTCAACATCCACTTTTTCCGTCTGGTGTAGAATTGTCACTGTTTCATCTTCATCTTAGGGGTAGCAGTCATCACGCTTATCAGTTCACTGCTAAGTAGACATAAATATGCAACTTTTAAAATGCATTTTGTAAAATAATATTTTCAACTTTTCTGCTTTCAGTATTAGTAAATGGAGATGAAAAGATCACTTTTGAAGATTTCCTTTGAAAAGTATTTTTGAAGAGATTTTTATCAACCAAATTATATTTGTCTTGCAAGTAATTTTAAATTTTTTTTCACTTTCTTGACTCTTTTTCTTATATAAGTTGCTTTTCTCTATATGCAGGATGACCCACCTTGAGTTTTACATTCCCACTGGTCTCAAGGTCACTCTGCATTTCTAATTTAGCCAATCTGACACCTGCTGTCACCATTGTTCTGCTGATATATTTGGAGAATATGGTCTTGGAATACTAGAATAATGTTTCAAGAACACTCAGCTATGTGAGGTATCTGAATAGTTTCAATAATATACCTATATCATGAAATCAATTATATTGAAACATATCTGAGGATACTGGACTCTGTAGCTTCATGATTGATTTGTATTAATTTTCATTCATCTTTTGAGTGTTAATGTCAGAGGGCATCGTTGAATGATGAAGAAGACATTACCTTTGGTCCCAAACAAAACTTGATACACATCTTGGCTTCTTAAAATATTAATATTTGCCAGTTATCATTGGAAAATAAATTTAATCTCTTAGAGTTGTAGTTATTTCATTTGTCAAATAGGACAATCAGATCTCCTTGCAGAGCATTGTGAAGATTAAATAGGATATTAACTGAATATTCTTGAACATTTTCAAAATAGATGACAATAAACAGAAGTTTTTTGTTAGTTTCCTACACTGTTTAGAAAAATCAATAGAAAGGGGGATTAATTTTCTATCTTTACTATTAAGGAATTACCTTATGTACAATTATTTTAAAGTTTTATTTGATAAAAGAGCAGGATACTAGATGTTAAATAGTGTCTCATTGTTTTGAAGCAACAATGTGACACTGAAGAGTCTTTTCCACAAAATTAATCATTAAGGAATTACCTTATGTACAATTATTTTAAAGTTTTATTTGATAAAAGAGCAGGATACTAGATGTTAAATAGTGTCTCATTGTTTTGAAGCAACAATGTGACACTAAAGAGTCTTTTCCACAAAATTAATCAGTTTTTTCTTGTTTAGAAAGAGAATGAACCTTAGTCATGTCATATAAAAACAAATATAATAGATTATACAAATCATAAAATTTGTTGGTCATACGTTAATTTATATTTTGCAGATATTTTATATAAATATGCTATAATCATGCAAAAAAGTATTACTTACATCTATTTGTAAATAACTGTATTTTAGCATGTTAGTTACTCAGGCTGGAAATATAAAGCATTTTGTCTTATTCATTTAACAAATATGTAGTGAGTGACTGTGATGTTCTATGTGACTATGCCCTGTTCTAGGCTCTGGGTCTTTGCCAGTGAACCAAACAGACATCCTTCCTCTTGAGCAGCTGGTATTTCAAGCTGGGTTGAAGAGGAGAGGCAGATTTACAATGGCAACCCACTCCGGTATTCTTGCCTGGAGAATCCCATGGACAGAGGAGTCTGGCAGGATACAGTCCATGGGGTCGCAAGAGTTAGACATGACTTAGCACCTAAACCACCACCACCACCAGAGCAAGAGGAGGTGAAGGGCACTGAAAGTCTGGTGGGGGCAGACCGTAGCAGTAGGGAGGGAAGTCGGGTAGGAACCACCAAACACTGATGCTTGAGCAAAGACTGCAAAGTGGGGAGGGGTTAGTCTGATACATATCAGGGAGGGAATCTTTGGTACAAAGGTCCTGGTGTGTCTGAGAACCAGCAGCAAGGTCACTGCAGCTGGGTAGCATGAGTTGGGTGTGGATGCTGGGGAGGAGATAGTAGGAGAAGAACACTGGGAATTATGTGAGGCCAGATGACACTCCAAGGACTCCTGCGTTTTTGTGAGTAAACTGTAGCACCATTGCAGGATTTGGAGCAGAGGAGTCATGATTGATTTATCTTTCCAAAGGGTCTCTGCCAGCAGCCAGTGAGAAGTCTAATTCAGGAATCCAGTGAAAAGTAGCGTTGACCCCATCGAGGTAGCCATAGGGGAAGGAGGAGAAATGGGCAGATGGCTGCACATATTTGAAAGGAGAATCAAATCTGATGGACTGGACACAGGTACAAGAGAAGTGAGGCCTTGAGACTAAAGCTTTTCGCCTGAACAGCTAGAGAAACCGTTTACAACCAGCCAAGATGGTGCTGGCTCTGGAGGGTCAGGTGTCTAAGAATAGGTGGATTCTGACTGAAAGTGTTGATTTTAGGAAGCCTACTGGAAACCCAAGCAAAAGTGTTGGGGAAACAACTGGATGCCTGCAGTTAAGAGAGATTCAGGGTGAAGACAAGACTTTTGCATACATTTTCGTACTTTTGCCTAATGTCTTATGTAAGAAGGGTCTCAAGTGCTGAATAGAAGGTTCAGAAGAAAACAACTGATTACAGAGCCCTATTCTTGCCTATTTTTCCCTTACTTCTTTGTGTCTGATTGGTGATCAGCAAATTAGAATACTGTATGTTCGAAAAGTATTTCATTTTCTCAACATGATGTCATTATAACTGACAAACTCTTGTGACAAATGCAGACTAGTACAATCCTACCCAGGGAGTAGGCACAGACACACTTCCCCTAGCCTTGGTTCAGTGTAATTGTCTCTATCACTGAAGGAGAAGCCCCAGTAAAGTCCAAAACCACAAAAAATGGAGAGTAGAAATGCATAGGTGTCATCATCTGCGGTACAGCTCAGTGCTCAGTCACTAGACTCATGACCTTGTCATCAAGCTGAGTTGAGATAAACTTTCATAAAACAGTAAGGGGTTTGTTTTTGTTTGTTTGTTTTGTTTTTTAGTTATTTTGCAGGGAAGGGGAGGCAAAAGTGGGGCTGGTGACTGCAGGCACCAAAATAGAAACTCAAAAGAGAGAAAGCGATTATGTAAATTGTGCCTTTTGAAGGCATTGAGAATGTTTCATTCACATACTCTAAGTCTCTGGAAGCACATTTAGTTCCTGTTTGGGGAGATGAAAGCCTTGCCACAGCCTCATCTGCAGGCTTGCGGCAGGGTGAGTTTCTCTTGTGTGTACGGTGCCGGGAAGGGTGGGCAGTTGGCAGTGGTTCAGCATTGATTGCAGTCATTCATAAAATCCAACCGCGCGGAAGGCGGAGTCCAAGGGAGCTTCTCTGAGATGCTTGCAGGATGCCTCATTTGAACAAATCCTCAGTGATGCTTGAGGGATAAGGGGTGCTCGCAAGCACCGCCAAGATGGTGAGGGGTCCACCGTCCTTCCCAAGTAACTGAAGACTTTGCAAGAATCAGAGGTCACGCCTCTTGGACTCCTGGTCTCTCCATCCACAGCCTTTCTGGAAAGTCGGCTTTGTGGCTTATCTGTGGCCTCTTTGTGTCTGGATGATGGAGTAAATCATATGTAAGGAAGACCCTTCGGAGAAGGCAATGGCACCCTACTCAAGTACTCTTGCCTGGAAAATCCCATGGACGGAGGGGCCTGGTGGGCTGCAGTCCATAGGGTCGCTAGGAATCGGACACGACTGAGCGACTTCACTTTCACTTTTCACTTTCATGCATTGGAGAAGGAAATGGCAACCCACTCCAGTGTTCTTGCCTGGAAAATCCCAGGGATGAGGGAGCCTGGTGGGCTGCTGTCTATGGAGTCGCACAGAGTCGGACACGACTGAAGTGACTTAGCAGCAGCAAGGAAGACCCCTGGGGCTTCCCAGGTGGTACCTGTAAAGAGCCCCTGCCAATGCAGGAGAAATAGGAGATGTGAGTTTGATCCCTGGGTCAGGAAGATCCCCTGGAGGAGGGCATGGTGACCCACTCCAGTGTTCTTATCTTCATGAACAGAGGAGCCTGGTGGGGTCCCTAGAGCATTCATTGCAAAGAGTCTCACACACTGAAGGGCCTTAGTGCACAGCAGTGTGCTGATATATCACTGTGGTGTTTAAGTATGAGGGGTCCCTGTTATTGTGTTACGATTAACGCCTGGGAGAGGATGGGAAGTGGTCGGCTGAACAGTTTCCACACATTACAACTGGCGACACCACTTTGGTTTATCCCTCAAACTGCAACAGGACAGACAAAACAATCCAAATATAACTTTAAAGAAATGCTAATTCATTCAGGCTGACAAAAATCTGAGGAGGGCGTTGTATTATTTTATGTATCTTATTCTGAATGTAGGGATTTTTTCCTTCTTCTCTTTCCCTGGAATTTCAATTTCGTCTTAGAAAGTCAGATTAGAAAATGTCGGAATACATATTGGCATAGCTTCGTGCCCCCTCAAATTGGTTGAATAACTAGCAATCAGAAACTGATCACTTTCTCCCTGAGAACAGATTCAACAGCTAGCTGATTCACTCTAAACCTGAGATCAGGATATAAGTTAGTATGAAAAATTAGTTTTTTCTTATTTTGTTTTAAATAAAGTATATTAATTTAGTATATTTTAAATTAAATACATTAAATTCTAGCAACATTGTTTTTGAGTATTGATGTGTTTATTCTTATTATCCAAAAAGAGCTTTAAATTTTAGAAATTCAAATGAGGTTTTTATGGGCCAAAAAACTAAACAGATATTTCTCCAAAGAAGACATACCGATGTCTAACAAACACATGAAAAGATGCTCAACATCACTCATTATCAGAGAAATGCAAATCAAAACCACAGTGAGGTACCATCTCATGCCAGTCAGAATGGCTGCGATCCAAAAGTCTATAAACAATAAATGCTGGAGAGGGT
Organism: Bos javanicus; assembly: GCF_032452875.1. Lineage (NCBI taxonomy): Eukaryota > Metazoa > Chordata > Mammalia > Artiodactyla > Bovidae > Bos > Bos javanicus. The sequence continues at coordinate 11,277,218 of NC_083876.1, forward strand.
GTGGAGAAAAGGGAGCCCTCTTACACTGTTGGTGGGAATGCAAACTAGTACAGCCACCATGGAGAACAGTGTGGAGATTCCTTAAAAAACTGGAAATAGAACTGCCATATAACCCAGCAATCCTGTTGCTGGGCATACACACTGAGGAAACCAGAACTGAAAGAGACACGTGTACCCCAATGTTCATTGCAGCACTGTTTACAATAGCCAGGACATGGAAGCAACCTAGATGTCCATCAGCAGATGAATAGATAAGAAAGCTCTGGTACATTTACACAATGGAATATTACTCAGCCATTAAAAATAATACATTTGAGTCAGTTCTAATGAGGTGGATGAAACTGGAGCCTATTATACAGAGTGAAGTAAGTCAGAAAGAAAAACACCAATACAGTATACTAATGCATATATATGGAATTTAGAAAGATGGTAATGATAACCCTGTATGCGAGACAGCAAAAGAGACACAGATGTATAGAACAGTCTTTTGGACTCTGTGGGAGAAGGCAAGGGTGGGGTGATCTGAGACAATAGCATTGAAACATGTGTATTATCATATGTGCAAGAGATCATCAGTCCAGGTTCAATGCATGAGACAGGGTGCTCAGGGCTGATGTACTGGGATGACCCTGAGGGATGGGATGGTGGCGGTGAGGGAGGTGGGAGGGGGGTTCAGGATGGGGGACAGATGTACACCCATGGCTGATTCATGTCAATGTATGGCAAAACCACTACAATATTGTAAAGTAATTAGCCTCCAATAATAAAATAAAAATATAGTAAATAAAATAAAAATAAATAAATAAATAAGATTCTATAACATAGGCAGACCGATGAAATATGCCAGTTACTATAGTTTTAAGTAAAAACTACTCAATTCTTAAGATTAAATGAGAATTTTCTTACACAGACATGGTCTTTTATGCTGGCTAATAATCCACTTTTATTGGAGAAGAGTTATTTAAAAACATATTGAAGGAAAACTCTAACTGAGTGGCAGATTTCTTTTCTTCCCAAAACTTTGCCTAAATACCTGAATTTTCAGGAGGAAAAAGAAAAAGAAAAAAGGAAATGAACTAAGACAGAAGGTTGCATATGGTTTCTCTACATATAATTCTTCAAGATTTTCTCCGAAGTTGGTGATATTTCCGATATTTTCACAAACCAATGCGTGTAAAAATTCAACATGCCATGTGGGCTATTTTTAGTTGAGTGAGAATTGCTAAAGATTTCCCAGTGCAATGAAATGTAACTTCCTGTGCACTGTACTTGAGTAAGTTATATTAACATTTCATAGCTCAGTAATACCCCAGGGTATTACTTCTCCTTGGCAACTGCCTTCTTGAATGTTCTCTGAACCTTCCTGCCAGAGGGTCCTTCTCCTCCAATGACTGGTGACCAGTCCATTAAGAGTTTAGCATTCACTCTAGACAGTTACCACATTTCTTTCCTTTGAACCCAGGAGGGGTGGCTTTGAAATGGCACCGTTTTCTTTTCTTGTCACATTATATATTGATTTCTAAGTCTTACTTGATCCTGTTTGGACTTAGCTGTGTGTGTGTGTGTGTGTGTGTGTGTGTGCACGCACGTTTCTGTGCAGTGTCCACGTTTGCCTGTATCATTTCTTTCAGAAGTGGAGAATTTTGCCATGCAGCTTTTAGCTCTGGAAAAACAGTTTATCTGCCACTATCTCACCACTGAGCTACCCCTTGAATAGCATGACTGGCCTTACAGGTAGTCAGATCTCCAAGTGCAGTCCAAACCACTGTCAAAGTTAAGAACCAGGTCCATGCTTGAGAATCCCAAGTCCTGTGTGGTTTTTCCATTTAGCAGAGTCTAAGAATCAGGGTCTCAACTTTCTAAACGGGGCTTCCCTATTCAAACCAAGGTTTGTTCAAGGCTTCTGAGGTAGAGGGATATCTGAGCCATCCAAGGACAGCCTCAGAGGGCTATGTTTTCTGGCTTATGCCGTGATTCTCTCCAGTGCTCCATTAAGTCCTGTTGACATCAGGTTAAGAGCATCTCCACCTGCTGCCCTTTGCAGCTGTGACCCATCCTCTGCATTTATTTATTCTGTGATGGACAACTTAAGACCCAAAGACCTTTTCCTGCCTATTTTCACACTGTGCAGGCATCTTGCATATTTATTTTGCATACTTATGGAGACACACACACTTTATATATGCACATTTCCCTCTGACTCTTCCTCCTTTCTTAGCTTGAATGAATTTAGAACATGGGGGATGTCCTGAAACATCTCAGATCTCTGTTTTATTTTTTTTATTTTCTATTTTTTTTTGCATAAAGAGAAGGGCATGAAGGGCATGAAAAAAAGTCCATGTCTTTCAGTAAGAAAGCCAAAGCCACAGAAAGTCCTGCCTGTTTTTAACATATCAGCACAACAGCTGCTCCTATGTTTACACTTTCAGATGTCTCCATAGGGTAAAGCCAAAGTTTTCAGCAGCTTTGCTTCTATGGGGAAGCCTAATGAGGATCATTTTATTGATACTAAACAGGAAATCCAATACTGAGGCCAGCACCAGTATGGAGTTCATCTGGGTGTAACTGAGCTCTTGGAAGCATGAGCTGAAGGTTCCTAACTCCTAGGGCTTCTCAGGGTCTCCAGGTTAATACTTAGGGGCTTGCAGACAGTTCCCTTAAACTTGTTTTCAGTACCGTGTTTAATTTCCAGATGTTTCTCCCCGTTTTATAATTAATAGTGCGTTGTGCTGTCTATCATGCGCCCCAGGTGTGTGGTCAGGGACATGGTGAAGCCTGCTGCCTGCAAAGCCCCAAGAAATGTTGAACACCAGCCCCACCAGCCTCCACCGTGAGTATGGCATTGGTTTTATTGACTGAAAATGTCGTCTCTAACACAGATCTCTGGTTCCAGATGTATTAATTCACATTGCATGTGGGAGTGCAAACTCTGGCTGCTCTGGGGTGTCTGGGGGTAAAAGACTGCTACTGAATTAGATAAAATGATCTGGAAACTGAGCTCTGTGTTTCAAGCATCTTCATTAAGTGCTGTTTCTAATGCCATATGGAAAGCATGAAGCTAATTATAGGAAAGAGACATGTATTGGGGAACTCCGTGGTATCAGAAACTCTGTACCTTTCGGATTTAGAAAGTATGTGGATTCGAGCCTGAGACCCTTTTCGAGAAAGTAATGCAAAGGTGCAGAGCGGGGATGCTTTCCTAATTGTGAAGAAGGGAAGTGCATGGCTCGTTCATAACCACCCTCGCACTGTGTCAGGTAAAGGTCAGGGACAGTCCGAAAGAGGGATGGACCTTCAGTTTATTTTTATTATTGTAACCTCAAGTGTGGATATTCATGAAGGATTAAATGGCCCACCAAAGGGAATTAAAGGAGAAACTAAGTAAATGAACTCTGTGTTGCAAATGTGGATTTCTGTAAGGTGAAATGTAAAGAGCTTTAAAATCCTGCAGAGCAGCAAAATCTATTCAATCTTCTGAATAAAATTATGCTCCTGGTAAGAAAAATTAAACATTTCCTTAAAATGTCTCAGCAGTGGTAATACTGTTAGCATAACCAATACAGCCAAGTAGTTACTCCCAGGGAAATGCCTCCTTCCAAGTGATTTTTGCAAAAGCCATTGAAGAAATGTGTCTTAGGAGTGATTTTTCTATAGGTTTCCTTAGCTATCTGACAATTTTTTGAAGTAAAACCAAAATAAAGTAATAAGATTGTCCAAAGGCTATGAAAAGAAAAGTAAATTTTTGTAATTCTTTTGCTGTGTCAAGTTTTTAGTCCCATTGGCAAAACTAAAATTAAATGAAATGTTTAAATGCTTATATTTTGCATACACACAGTCACAAATACAAAATTATTTATGGCTTGAGATATAAAATTTGGGTAAATAAATTTCAAGAGGCTCCATAAATGGGTTATAGATTTTATCTATGTGTATTTGAATATCATCTTCCACAGTTGATCAGTACTTCTCAAGGAACACAAATAATTTTCACCTAAGTGTAGTAAAAATGGTTTATAGTTGCATTGAAAAAAGTTTTAAGTTGGAAGAACTGTTTGTAATGATGTTGCCATTTTGTTCTATATATGTTCTAGCCATAAATCCATTTTCTTGATGGTGGAACTTTTTTTGAAAATTCATGGAAAACTTACAATCCCCATTTTCCATCATATATTCCAGGCATTAGAAAACAAGCAACTTTGGGGAAAGTGCTTTGAGGAATTAACATGAACTTTAAGATGTGTTATATTTCATATATTGAGGTTCCATTTTTATTTGTACCACTTATTCCAGTGTCCACCTAAATTGGAATTATCAGATACGAAGCAGCAATGGACATCCTTGCCAAAGAGACATTAATTATCTTTTCTTATTTTGCTTCTGCTTTCCATGGACTCCTAGAAGTGGAAAGCTGTTGTAACTTACCGTGAACCTAGTAGAACCTTCCTGGCTGCCTTTCTGAGTAAAGTGAATGAGAGTGGCTTTTGGGTTCTCCTTTCTGATAATCCTTTTCTTCACTCCATGCTTAACTAATCACAACAATGGACCTCTCTTTAGGTGACTTGAAGAATTTAAAGTTCGCAGTCCATTCCTCATTTCTACTGATTCTCTCTAGAGAGGGGTGTTTATAAATTGAGCTTTCCATTTCCATATAAGCCCCTTTCTAGGCTGCTATGAAAAGAATGACAGTAATTGGGGGTGGGGAGGACACTAAGGATGGGCTTTAGCCTGTAGGCTGGTGTTTTTAAATATGTGCATTACAACCTATCAGTGGGGCTGAAGATCAATAAAAGCTAGTTCTTTAGTGTGGAGGTTATGTTTAAATTTTGAATGGAACAGAAAATATAAGATGACATCCTGGGTTACTATTGTAGGATGAGCTTAGATTTCTGTACATGATAACTGGATCAAAATAAAATTTAATAAACACTACATTTAGTTTTGAGCATGCACTGATGGATTTTAATTCATCAGATTCTCATTATGTGTATGTATGTGTGTGTGTGTATAAAATATGTATAACTTACTTTAGCAGAAGTAAGAATAATGGCATATGAATAGGATGTGGGCAAAACTGGAGACAAGCAGATCAATTAAGGGACTATTGCAACTGACCAGAGAAGGACGAGGTCTTGACCTACAGAAGTAGCAGAGGGTGTAGGAAGGAAACATTTTAAGAGCTCAGTAAGAAGGCAAATGGGCAGTGCTTAGTTGCCAATTGAATATGGTTTGTAAGGAAAGAGTTTAAGGGGGGCGGTTGTATCAGTGGTTTGGGTGATTGAGGACCAGCAGCTGATGTGGGGAAATAAAGAAGTAAACCAGGCCAACCAGTAGGGTGGGCAGTGAGGAGTTCAGATCCTGATAGGATGATTTGGGGCACCTGTGCATTATCCAGGAGTATATGTTCAAGAACGAATTGGGTGTATGAACCCAAAGCACTCAGCTGGGGAAGTAGATGACATCACCAAAGGGTACAGAGTTAGAAAAAGTAACAGAGTGCCTGGGTAAAACCAGTGTTTAAGGAGTGGGTAAAAGAAGAGGCTCCCCTGACTCAACTGAGAAATAATGGTCAAAGAGGTTGGAGAACCAGAAGCTAAGTGGGAGGAGTCATGGAGGGTGCCCCAGAGTAGCAAATGCTGCCAAAAAATGCTAATAATAATAATTCAAGAGATTAAAAATTTTTTGGCCCCTTGGGTCATTGGTGGCATTTGTTGTAACACTTTAAATATCTGAGTGGGTGGAAATACTTTATTTGTATAGATGTAAGGGAAAAAAAATAGTCAGGAGGAAGAGATGGTGATTTTGCATGGGGAGCAGGAAAAGAGAGAGAGATTATTACCATGTGAATCGGTGGTAGAGTCCTTGTATTCAGGTCACTCAGTGCTATCTGTTTTACAAGTTAGGTCAATGGCTGCACATGTCAATATAATTTGTATTTTGATAATCATGTATGTAAATGATCTGAAGATTCTTTTTTCAGTTATTATTAAAATGTCACTTGGTCATATTTTAAGCATGCTGCTTAAGTTGTCATCACTTAATCAAAGTTCTGTTCAGTTCAGTCATTCAGTCGTGTCCGACTCTTCATGACCCCATGGACTGCATCACGCCGAGCTTCCCTGTCCATCATCAACTCCTGGAGCTTACTCAAACTCATGTCCATCGAGTCAGTGATGCCATCCAACCATCTCATCCTCTGCTGTCCCCTTCTCCTCCTGCCTTCAATATTTCCCAGCATTAGGGTCTTTTCCAATGAATCAGTTCTTCCCATCAGATGGCCAAAGTATTGGAGTTTCAGCTCAGCATCAGTCCTTCCAATGAATATTCAGGACTGATTTCTTCTAGGATGGACAGGTTGGATCTCCTTGCAGTCCAAGGGACTCTCAAGAGTCTTCTCCAACACCACAGTTCAAAAGCATAAATTCCTCAGTGCTCAGCTTTCTTTATAATCCAACTCTTACATCCATACATGACTACTGGAAAAACCATAGCTTTAACTAGATGGACCTTTGTTGGCTAAGTAATGTCTCTGCTTTTTAATATGCTGTCTAGGTTGGTCATAGTTTTTCTTCCAAGGAGCAGGTGTCTTTTAACTTCGTGGCTGTAGTTACCATCTGCAGTGATTTTGGAGCCCCCCAAAATAAAGTCTCTCACTCTTTCCCCATCTATTTGCCATACCAGATGCCATGATCTTAGTTTTCTAAATGTTGATCAAAAAGATTAGTGGAGTTGAACAGATTGAGTTTGATAGCTGCTATTCTTCAGGTATGAGATGCACAGCTAAAGCCCTCTCAAGTTGGGGGCAGCAGTTATATAATCCAATTAACTATTACTACATGATAACTGCAAGATTAGAAGTATGTCTATAAAAGAGAAAATGGCCTGTTCTCTTTGGGGTTGATGAGGTCAGACAAGAACTTTCAGAGCCTGAATTTAGAACAAAGTCTCCAGAAGAAGGAAATGATTAATTAGTGCCCCAAAACATCAAGTTGTGGGTGGTGATTTGAAACATGTACTCATTGCTGGAGCCTGAGAGTGTGCAAGTGTGTGTAACTGTGTATTTGTGTGAGTAAGAGTGCATGTGTAGGAGGGTGGGGTGAATGTGTTTGGGTGTGGTGGAGAGATTTATAACGACTTCAGGAGGTGCAGCATCAGTGTCTTTAAGGAAGAGAAAAGTGAAACTGAAGTCGCTCAGTCGTGTCTGACCCTTTTTGACCCCATGGACTGTAGCCTAACTGGCTACTCAGTCCATGTAATTTTCCAGGCAAGAGTACCAGAGTGGGTTGCCATTTCCTTCTCCAGGGGATCTTCCCAACCCAGGGATCGAACCCGGGTCTCCCACACTGCTGCTGCTAAGTCGCTTCAGTAGTGTCCGACTCTGTGGGACCCCAGAGATGGCAGTCCACCAGGCTCCCCCATCCCTGGGATTCTCCAGGCAAGAACACTGGAGTAGGTTGTCATTTCCTTCTCCAATGCATGCAAGTGAAAAGTGAAAGTGAAGTCGGTCAGTTGTGTCCGACTCCTAGCGACCCCATGGACTGCAGCCTACCAGGCTCCTCTGTCCATGGGATTTTCCAGGCAAGAGTACTGGAGTGGGGTGCCATTGCCTTCTCCCTCCCACACTGCAGGTAGATGCTTTACTGTCTGAGCCACCAGGGAAGCCCCAAGGATGAGGATGTTGGTCTAACTTGGAAAGGATAGGCTATACACTTGGTCTTGTCTTTGGTTTAGTTTTAATACAGTATTTTGAAAGTTGACCTAACATTATGAGGTTTTTGAGTTTTTCAAAGTGATCATGGATTTTAGAACACTGACAGTCCTTAAGTCTACCAATCAGTTCCAGCTGTGGATGGAAGCAGGTCTAGGCAAGCGAGGCAGTGGTAGGGCAAATTTGAGAATGTTTCCTGGGTGGTGTAATCAGAGCACAGTGATTCATTAGCTCTGATAATAGAGTCAAGTGAAGAGGAAATAATTCACTTTATCTCAGGAGAGTAGGTGGATGTGATCATAGCAAGAAGAGTTAATTTAGGCACTAAAACAAGTTTAGATTTAGCTTTAGATGTATGTGAAAGTTGAAAGTGAAAGTCGCTCAGTTATGTCCAACTCTTTGTGACCCCATGAACCCCATGGAATTCTCCAGGCCAGAATATTGGAGTGGGTAGCCTTTCCCTTCTCCAGGGCATCTTCCTAACCCAGGTCTCCCAGATGGCAGGCAGATTCTTTACCAGCTAAGCCACAAGGGAAGCCCAAGAATACTGGACTGGGTAACCTATCCCTTCTCCAACAAATCTTTCTGACCCAGGAATCAAACTCGGATCTCCTGCATTGCAGGCAGACTCTTTACCAACTGAGCTATCAGGGAAGCCCCCTTATATATATATGTATTAGTGGCCAAAGAAATCTCTGATTGAAATATCCAGAAGGTAGTTGGCTATTCATACCCCAAACTCAGGAGAGACTTACATGACTTAATTTGTGAACAATTATTTTATAATAAACTATGAACACAAGTGAAATAGCATTTAGAACTATACTCAGTATTCTGTAACAACCTGTAAGGGAAAAGAATCTGAACATAGTGATATATATATACACACGCACACACACACAATAATGTGTTATTTTCAAGTGTATGGCACGGTGATTCAGATAAATTTAATTTCAAAGTTGTTTTACAGAGTATGATTTCTGTAAGATTAATTTTATATCTCTAAAAAGTAAATTTTAGGAGTAACTTTATTATTAAAATACTTGAGATTAGAAAAAAGGAAAAAGTAGGATGGAGAACATGATAGGAGATTCAGATAAATTTAATTTCAAAGTTGTTTTACAGAGTATGATTTCTATAAGATTAATTTTATATCTCTAAAAAGTGAATTTTAGGGGTAACTTCATTATTAAAATACTTGAGATTAAAAAAAAAGGGGAAAGCAGGATGGAGAACATGATAGGAATTAAAGAGAAGAGGAATTAAGTAAATTATACAAAATCAGGCAGGAACAAACTTTGCTCAGTTTTCCTGGAATTTTCCATGTTTTAGTGCTGAAAGTCTCATGTCTTGGAAACACCTTCAGCCCTGGGAAAACTGGAATGATTGGCAACATTAGAACTGGTAAATTTAGAGTATGAGAGTAGAAACTTAGAAAAAGAATATATAGCCAAGGAATAACCGTGTTTAGGCAAACAATTTTTACATTACTCTGGACAGTGACATGATCAAGAATAACTTGGATTCAGGAAGGTACATTCAGGAAGGTACATCCATCATACTTCAGCTCAGTCTTTTCAGTTTTCCTTTGTTTTGTTGGTGGTTGCCTGCTTTTAAAAATAAATAAATGCCACACTTGCAGTTCACCTTTTCAACGGGTAAAATTTAGTGTTTTTATTCAATTGTTCAGCTGCTCAGTCCTGCCTAATTCTTTGCGACTCCATGTACTGCAGCATGCCAGGCTTCCCTGTCCTTCACCATCTTCCAGAGTTTGCTCAGACTCACGTCCATTGAGTCAGTGATGCCATCTAACCATCTCGTCCTCTGCCGTCCTCTTCTCCTCCCGCGTTCAATCTTTCCCAGCATCAGAGTCTTTCCCAGTGAGTTGGCTCTTCGCATTAGGTGGCCAAAGTACTGGAGCTTCAGCTTCAGCTTCAGTCCTTCCAGTGAATATTCAAGGTTGATTTCCTTTAGAATGGACTGGTTTGATCTCCATGATGTGCAAGGGACTCTCCAGAGTCTTCTCCAGCAACACAGTTTGAAGGCATCAATTCTTTGGTGCTCAACCTTTTTCATTGTCTAGCTCTCACATCCATATATGAGTACTACTGGAACAACCATAGCTTTTGCTAGATGGACTTTTGTTGGCAAAGAAATGTCTTTGCTTCTCAATATGCTGTCTAGGATGTCATTGCTTTTCTTCTAAGGAACAAATGTCTTTTAATTTCATGGCTGCAGTCACCATCTGCAGTGATTTGGGAGCCCAAGAAAATAAAGTCTTGCACTGTTTCCATTGTTCCCATTTCTATTTGCCATGAAGCAATGAGACCAGATGCAATGATCTTCATTTTTTTAACATTGAGTTTTAAGCCAGATTTTTCACTCTCCTCTTTCATGTTCATAAAGAGGCTCTTTAGTTTCTCTTCATTTTCTTTCGTAAGAGTGATGTCATCTGCATATCTGAGACTACTGATATTTCTCCCTGCAGTCTTGATTCCAGCTTGTACTTCATCCAGCTCAGGATTTTGCATGATGTACTTTGCATATAAGTTAAATAAGCACAGTGACAGTATACAGCCTTGATGTACTCCTTTCCTAATTCAGAACCAGTCCACTGTTCCATGTCCAGTTCTGTTTGTTCTTGGCCTGCATACAGATTTCTCAGGAGGCAGGTAAGGTGGTCTGGTATTCCCATTTCTTTAAGAATTTTCCACAGCTTGTTGTGGTCTTCATAGTCAAAGGCTTTAGAGTAGTCAATGAAGCAGAAGTTGATGTTTTTATGGAATTCTCTAGCTTTTTCTATGATCTAATGGATATTGGCAATTTAGTTTCTGGTTCCTCTGCCTTTTGTAAATCCAGCTTGTATATCTGGAAGTTCTCAGTTCACATACTGTTGAAGCCCAGCTTGAAGGATTTTGAGCATTACTTTGCTAGCATATGAAATGAGTGCAAAAAAGTTAGCAGTTTTTACAAAATTGTGCAACTTTTTCCACTATGCAATTTTGAAACAATGCTGGATTATTCCAAAAAGAAACATAATATTCATTAGAATCATCCCTATTCCCCTCAAAACTAAGCTTCTAGAAGCCACTAACCTATTTTCCATCTCTATGGATTCACCTATTCTGGATATTTAGTATAAATCAAATCACATAATGTGTGATTATTATGCTCTCATTTTTATAACTTGGTTTAACTTAGCATATTTCCAAGATTCATTCATATTATAGCATTTATCAGTACTTCATTTCTTTTATTGCCATATAGCATTGCATTATACCGCTTGTACCGTGGAACATATGCACCACTCTTGTGTCTGTATTTGAATTGTTTCCAATTTTTTATGCTGTATAAAGTGACCCTTAACATTTATGTACAGGTTTTTGCATAGACATATGTCCTTACTTCTCATAAGTATAAATCTAGGACTGAAATTTCTGGGTCATTTGGCAACTATATGTTTCCATTTTTTAAGAATTGTCAAGCTGTGTTTGAAAATAGCTGCAGCATGTTACATTTCTACCAGCAATATAAGAGGGTTCCAATTTCTCTACATCCTTGTCAACACTTGTTATTGTTGGTCTTTTTAGTTATAGCCATCTTTGCAAGTGTGATGTGTATGGATGGCTATCTTATTGTGGTTTTGATTTGTGTTTCCCTAATCAATAATGATGTTTAACATCTTGCCACATGCCCATTGGCTATTTGTATCCTTTCTTTGGAAAAATATATATCAAATATTTTGTCTATTTTTTATTGGATTATTTGTCTTTATTATATATATATAAATATATATATATTTATTGTTTATATATATATATATATATATATGAAAGTGAAAGTCACTTAATCATGTCTGACTCTTTGCTACCCCCCATGGACTATACAGTCCATAGAATTCTCCAGGCCAGAATACTGGAATTGGTAGCCCTTTCCTTTTCCAGGGGATCTTCCCAACTCAGGGATTGAACCCAGGTCTCACACATTGCAGGCAGATTCTTTACCAGTTGAGCCACAAGGGAAGCCCAAGAATACTGGAGTAGGTAGCCTATCCCTTCTCCAGTGATCTACCCAGCCCAGGAATCAAACCAGAGTCTTCAGCATTGCAGGCGGATTCTTCACCAACTGAGCTATCAGGGAAGCCCCTAATATTATGGTTTTATATATATATATATATGTATATAATGGTTGCTATATTCTTGGCAGATAAATGATTTACAAATACTTCCCCTCATTTAGTGACTTGTCTTTTTGTTTTCTTGTAGGACATAATTTTTAATTTTGATGAAGTTGAATAGTTATATTTTCCATTGATTACTTGTAATTTTGGTGTTGTATTTAAGAATCTCTTGTCAAATTCAAGGTCATAAAGATATCCACCTAGGTTTTCTTTTAAGAATTTTTATACATTTGTTTCCTACATTTATGTCTTTGATCCATTTGGGGTTATTTTTTGAGTATGGTGTGAGGTAAGGATCCAGTTTCCCATGTGGACATCTAGTTGTCAAAATGTGGTGATCGCAGACATACATGTCTTGTTCCTGATACTAGGAGGAAAACTTTCAGTCTCTAGTGATTAAATATGGTGTTAATTGTGAGGTTTCAATTCATATTCTTTATCAGTTTTAGTGTTCATATCTTGAAAGAATGTTGGATTGTCTCAAATGCTTTTCCCGCATCTATTGAGATAATGATGTGTTTTTTGAACTTATTGTATTAATATGGTGTAATGCCTTGATTTATTTTCACGTTTAAACACTCTTACATTCCTGTGATAAATCCCACTTGATTATCTATTTTATTTGTTGCTTTATTTGATTTGTTAACATTTCTGATGATTTTTTATGCATGTATATATAAGGGATATTGGTTTACTGTAATGCCTTTGTATGATTTTAGTATCAGGATAATACCGGCCTCCTAGAATGAATTTGGAAGTATTTACTAGCATTCTATCTAGGAAAAGTTTGTGAACTATTACTATAATTTTTTCTTCAAATGTTAGGTAGACTTCACCAGTGCAGCCATCATCTTTTCTTTGTAGTAAGTTTTTTTCTTACTAAGTTCATTTTGTTTAAATATTTGTAACAGTTTTATAAGAATATATATGTATATTTAGGTAAGTGTATCATGTGAAATCCCTGCATCTTTAGAACAACTCACATTCCAAAGTCAGTTCTATTTAACTCTTGAACCATTCTTGATTTGTGGTTATTGATACCTTGGTTTCCAGTTCCCATAAAATAAACGTAATTCTCTCTCTCTCTCTCTCTCTCTCTCTCTCTGTGAGACTAACTGAATCATTATAAAAATTACCAGTGTAACCTCAGAGTCTGGGATCAATGTAGTTAAAGGCCAATCAGAAAGAAAATTAGTATCTAAAAGAGCTTGAAGGTGTAAGTTCTTAAATCTTGTTGAGATTCTTTAGTTGGAGTTTATCTGATTACCACTGGAAAAATTGAGAAACTGGTTTTGATATAGCATTTATTTTTACTTATTTTTCTTTTGTTTTGCTAGGTAGATATTTGTAGGTCCTATACTTAATTATCAATTTCATTCATCTAACAAAAAATGAATTTAGGTTCTGGATAAAAAATTCAAATTATTTAGTCTCAGGATTTTACTTGGCCACTCTCTCTCTGTCCTCTTCACTTCCTCCTTCCCAGAAGTGGTCTTCCTGTGCCATGGGAACTCACATCCTGAACTGGATCATTGGGTACATCTGCGTTGAGGCTTTTGACATGGGCATGTGCACCACATACACTCTGTTCTTTTCCCTTCTCGCAGCTTCAGATGAATCAGCCTTGAATTGACAGGGAGCCTGCATCCAAATTTTTCTTTTACTAGACATACTTTTTCAGATATCAGGGGCATGGATTTTTTCAGCAATAACAGTCATCCTTCAGATTTGATTATAACATAGGGACTTCTGAGGACCAACATGTATGGAACTAGAATGAATTTAATAATCATGGAAATGTGGCATCTTGTAGTAAACTCAGTTTTAAAATATTTGGCAAAACTAATACAATATTGTAAAGTTTAAAAATAAAATAAAATTTTAAAAACATAAAATAAAATAGTCTACCTTTAGGACCAAAAATATGATTGAAAAATACCTATTAATATATTTACTTTTCCCATAATACTACAGGAAATCTACATATATGTTTATACTTGAAAATATGTTTTTTCACTAAAATCACATCTATAACAGCAAAATTATATATCATAATGGATAACAGATCAAACAGAAGTGTCTTGGAGGTTTTAAACAGTTGGACAGCAACCTTTGTCATTGTGTGACTGCTTTTAAGGTCTGCTCACCACATGTGATCTTTAGGTTGTGAGTACTGACGCCCAGAACTTTGTGTCTTGCTGTAGTAACAGATGGCAGAAGGTGCATGGATAACACAGAAAACTGGGAAACCCACTGGCAGACATTCACCACCTCAGGCATACCTCTGTCATGAGTCTAAGGATTCTTCTGCATAGCCTAGGAGAGATGCCTTGGGTGCTGAAATCGAGCCTGCTTTTCCCTGATTTCCCTGATCTTGACCCTCAGCTCCTCCTGAGCCTCCTGGTGTTCTGTGCTCCTGATGTTCTGCAGATTAATACCCAATCTTTTCCAAAGTCTCCTGAGTTCTGAACTCAGCCTGGCTGTGGTCTAGTTCTTCAGTGAGAACCTCTCAAATCAGCTTTGGATGAGAAGGTAGCATTGAGCAAAGGGGGTTTGAATGTCTAAAGTTGGTTGGAAGAGTGTGCAGTAGGGAAGCAATGTACTGCTGGCTCTGCAGTGAATCTGTCTAGTCCTTCTTCCTTCACAAATATTTATTTACTCTGTGCCATGTGCAGAGCCTGGCACCAGGCACTGGAGGTGATGCTGAATAAAGCAGAGTCTTCATAGAACTTAGTGTGTGGAGGGGAAGATATTAACAACAAAATAAAATATGTGATAGAAACTCTTCCTTTTAATCCAGGGCCTAAACCAAGTGCAGGGATGGAGAGCACACGGGGAAGCTGTCCAGGGAGCAGACTCAAGGAGGACTTGGGAACAGATGACATTTAAGGAGAGACTTGATGACCATACAGGGGAAGCTGTCCAGGGAGCAGGCTCAAGGAAGACTTTGGGAAGAGATGACATTTAAGGAGAGACTTGAAAGATAAGAAGTTGGCATGGAGAAGAGTCAGCGAAACGGAATTCTAGGCATAGAGAATGCTACATGCAGTGGACCTTATAAGGAAATTTGTGTAGTGGGGTTGGTAAACTAAGAGAAAGGCAGAGAAAAGTGAGGAGGAGATGGGTGGTGGAGGAGATAAGCAAGGTTCCACCCCAAAGACTTTTCAGGTTTTGGGGTTTTATGTAATACTATGAACAATCCCTTGAGGCCTTTCAAAGAAGGGAGAATCATGATCCAATGTGGTGTGGCCAGTGGGTAGGAAGAAGATGAGGGACTTTGGGAGGCAGTTGGGGTGGTTTGGACTCTGCTGGTGGCCAGAGATGTGGAGGAAATAGAATTCAGTGAAGTTTAGTGGCATTTAAGGAAGTTTTTAAAGCAACGAAGGAGAAATTTCTGATGAGAACTGGAGGGAGGGGACTTCAGTTCATGTTTGTGATCCCCAATATACTTGATCAGTCCTCTGTTCATTAAATGCATAATGTGTGGGAACATTTTCTCATAAAGTCTTAAGCACCCTATTATATATCTCCAATTTATCTTCAATGGCTTATATAAGTGACAAATTTAGAAATCTCACTTTATCACTTTAGGTAAATTTGCATAGAACTTCAAGTATTGAGATTAAAAATAGTGAAAAGTAAAACTGAGTATAATTGAAACATGATTAGACTTTACCATTTTAAATAAATTTTTTTTGCATGATTTTTTTTCACTCTAATATTCTGTTGGGATAGATTTAATAATTTTGTAGGGGTTTGCATACACTAGAGGAAATAAATATTTAAAAATATATACTCCTTATAAAAATAATAATCCTTTTCTGAAAGGTGTCTCATTTTTCTGAGTAAAATTCAGCCAAGAAGAAAGAGAATGTGTTTTCATTTGCTAATAATCTTTTAGCTATAGATTTTATTATGAATGAATGTATTATTCAGAGGCAGGCAGCTGTTTCTGGACTTCTTTTAGCTACATGTTTACATCAAAATGTGATGAGTTTTTTATTTTCCTGGGTTCATTTTTTTTCTTATACTATAAAAGATGTTCAATGTCATAGTCTATAGTTCTATTACCAAACATAGTAGGAATCGTATTGAGCAAGTGATAATAGAAAAAAGTTTCAAATAAAAAACATGTTTTTGTCTTTTAGAATAAAGTCAGAACAGCCAGTAACTTGAAAATAGAGAGTACTGGGAACACTGACATTTCCAATTCATGGTTATAATTAGGAAGTGACAGAATTTTTTTTAATTGTGTGGCTTTTATAGACTTCATTCTCTTTGTATGATTTGCTAGTTTCTGCAAGTCATTTTGTGCCAGTTTACAAAGTCTTACAAAGCTCCTCTTTCTGATGTAGCTATTTTAATTTTGTGTTTATCTCTGTCTGAGTTCTCAGAGAAGATGCCTCCTTCAACTTCCTAATATTAAAAGAGTTTAATTCTTTAATTCTTTAGGAATAGAGCCGTAGTAGTTTTATATGTAACAGTTATATTTGGTGGAACTTTACTAGGCATTAATTGCTATCACCAATTATCCCTTGTTGACTGAGCTAGGTCCTCTTTTAATGATGCTCTGAGCAGTACCTTAAGCTAAGGACCAGACGTGAGCAGCCAGCTCAGTGGATTTTCCTACTTTCCACTTTCTTTAACTAAGTGATATATGTCCATAAGAACAAAGAATTATGTTTAAAAGATGTCCATGTCCAGAGGAAACTAAGGTTGTACAAACCCCAGCAAACCTTTGATTGAGTTCATTTAATGTCAGCTTTACCTTGAGCCACATATGGGCAACAAACAAGCTTGGAGGATATGTGGATTTCATCTGCATATGGTGAACACCACATAGACCTGGGAAGTGCCTCTCAGCAGGAGGGGGCAGATCTAGGTCTATAATTCATGTTTTCTGAGTTCATAGTAGAAGATGGATCCAAATTATGCAGATAATCCACATTATTAGCAAGGAGAAGAATTTTGCTGTTGTTCAGTTCAGTTTAGTCGCTCAGTCCTGTCCAACTCTTTGCAACCCCATGAACCACAGCATGCCAGGCCTCCCTGTCCATCACCAACTCCCAGAGTCCACCCAAACCCATGCCCATTGAGTTGGTGATGCCATCCAACCCTCTCATCCTCTGTTGTCCCCTTCTCCTCCTGCTCACAATCCCTCCCAGCATCAGAGTCTTTTCCAATGAGTCAGATCTTTGCATCAGGCGGCTAAAGTATTGGAGTTTCAGCTTCAACATCAGTCGTTCCAATGCACACCCAGGACTTATCTCCTTTAGGATGGACTGCTTGGATCTCCTTGCAGTCCAAGGGACTCTCAGGAGTCTTCTTGAACACCACAGTTCAAAAGCATCGATTCTTCAGCGCTCAGCCTTCTTCACAGTCCAACTCTCACATCCATACATGACCACTGGAAAAACCATAGCCTTGACTAGACGGACCTTTGTTGACAAAGTAATGTCTCTGCTTTTTAATATGCTGTCTAGGTTGGTCATAACTTTCCTTCTGAGGAGTAAGCGTCTTTTAATTTCATGGCTACAGTCACCATCTGCAGTGATTTTGAAGCCCAGAAAAATAAAATCAGCCATTGTTTTCACTGTCTCCCCATCTATTTGCCATGCATTGATGGGACCGGATGTCATGATCTTAGTTTTCTAAATGTCGAGCTTTAAGCCAACTTTTACCACTCTCGTCTTTCACTTAAATCAAGAGGCTCTTTAGTTCTTCACTTTCTGCCATAAGGATGGTATCATCTGCATATCTGAGGTTATTGATATTTCTCCCAGCAATCTTGATTCTAGCTTGTGCTTCCTCCAACCCAATGTTTCTCAAGCTGTTCTTCAGGGAATAATAAATAAATTCTAGCTTTAAGGCTTCAAGCTATGTATTTTTTATCCTTGCTCTGATGTTCATTTGCTGGATGATGGTGGCCCAGTTATTTTAACTTCCTAAATACTTAGTTTTCTCATCTGGAAAATAGGAAGAAAATAATTTCTAGTTATCCCATTGGGAGCTTTTGAGGATGAAATGAGATAAAGTACAAGAGTTATATATAAAGCACCACAAAAAATATTATTCTATGAACGTATACATCAATAATCTTTACATTATTTATTACTTCATCCATTTGACAAATATTTGCCAAGTCATTACAGTGTGCTATACTGACACATTTTGAATATATATATATATATATTTGCTAATTCAGTCAAAACATAGACTATCTTTTCTTACCTATTACTGTTTCTTCTTGAGAGGAGTGGTGTAAAAAGCATACACCCACCTCATGCTACCTCTTCACGTGTATCAAATGTTCCCCCCTCTCTTCACGTGTATCAAATGTTCCCCCCTATGCATGGGTAGGGAGGCCAGGAAATGTGTATTTGGATCATTTTCCCAAGTTATCCTGATCTAGTCTCTTGATTTAAAACCACTGATATGTACCACTGAGATGCTCAATAAAAGTGAACATTAGCTGAGATGAGTGATCATTCATAATTCCAAATTAATGTGAATATCACTAAAGTGCACTTCTCTAAAATTCACGTAGAGAGGAAATAAATACTGGCAGCATTATTATTAGAAAGTCAGTGTGCCTTGGGGCTAGCCTCATTTCTCTGTGAATCACTGCTATTTCCTCTACTCTTCTATGGAGTCTTTTGTCCGGGACAAGAACGCTCTCCCTGTGCCAAGAAAATAGATTGTGTTTGTGCAAAAACAGGGATCTATAAGATCCAAAGGAGAATATGTACCCATGGCTACTTCTGCTGGTATTAGAAGGAAGGTATTAAATAAAAGGAAGAGATTATTTCCAGTTCCTTGGCAATCTATGCAGCAAATGAATGTTTATTTAGTGAGAAATGATTTAGGTAGATAAATAAATGCACTCATCTATTATGCATGTAACAAATATTAAACCTTGTGGATGTGTCTAGCTCTTTAATGATTTCAAATAGTGTCGCTAGCGATCTGTAATTAAGGTCATTGGTAGACAAATTCAGAACATGGCAGGCTGAAGCAGACCTCTAAGTCTTATTTAACTCTAGGTAATGTTAAATAAGATTTCCATCAGTTCAGATGACCCAAATATGTAGCATCTATTGTGACATTTATTCATTAATTTTTACTCATTCATTCAACAAATACTAGAGACTTATAAAGCTATTAAGAAGATGTAACTTAGTTAACCTGACATACAGGTAAACAAATAATTACAATAAAGTACAAAATGAAGCTAGGAAAAGGCTTACAGGTTCCTTTGAGAGCAGAGAGGAATCTAGCTCAAAATGGGAGGTGAGGAAAAATTGTTAGAGCCAGTCAGATTTTATCATAATTACATTAATATTTAATTATATGCTATCTGATATGTGTCTGGGATGAAACCCCATGTCCCAGGACAGAGAAGCCTCAGCAAGATGGTAGGTGCTGGAACAGCGGCTGTGTGGTGCTGGAGTGACTTTGAGGAGATACCCCATATTCAAGGGCAAAGGAGAAGCCCCAGCAAGATGGTAGGAGGGGCAAAATCACATTTATCATATATAGCTTTTATTATGTTGAGGTATGTTCCTTCTATTCCTGCTTTCTGGAGAGTTTTTATCATAAATGGATGTTGAATTTTGTCAAAGGCTTTCTCTGCATCTATTGAGATAATCATATGGTTTTTATTTTTCAATTTGTTAATGTGGTGTATTACATTGATTGATTTGCGGATATTGAAGAATCCTTGCATCCCTGGGATAAAGCCCACTTGATCATGGTGTATGATCTTTTTAATGTGTTGTTGGATTCTGATTGCTAGAATTTTGTTAGGGATTTTTGCATCTATGTTCATCAGTGATATTGGCCTGTAGTTTTCTTTTTTTGTGGGATCTTTGTCAGGTTTTGGTATTAGGGTAATGGTGGCCTCATAGAATGAGTTTGGAAGTTTACCTTCCTCTGAAGGTATGAAGTATGAAGTATGAAGGAGAAATCAAAAGCTTTTCAGACAAGCAAAAGCTGAGAGAATTCTGCACCACCAAACCAGCTCTCCAACAAATACTAAAGGATATTCTCTAGACAGGAAACACAAAAACAGTGTATAAACTCGAACCCAAAACAATAAAGTAAATGGCAACGGGATCATACTTATCAGTAATTACCTTAAACGTAAATGGGTTGAATGCCCCAACCAAAAGACAAAGACTGGCTGAATGGATACAAAAACAAGACCCCTACATATGTTGTCTACAAGAGACCCACCTCAAAACAGGGGACACATACAGACTGAAAGTGAAGGGCTGGAAAAAGATTTTCCACGCAAATAGGGACCAAAAGAAAGCAGGAGTAGCAATACTCATATCAGATAAAATAGACTTTAAAACAAAGGCTGTGAAGAGAGACAAAGAAGGTCACTACATAATGATCAAAGGATCAATCCAAGAAGAAGATATAACAATTATATATGCACCCAACATGGGAGCACCACAGTACGTAAGACAAATGCTAACAAGTATAAAAGGAGAAATTAACGATAACACAATAATAGTGGGAGACTTTAATACCCCACTTACACCTATGGATAGATCAACTAAACAGAAAATTAACAAGGAAACACAAACTTTAAACGATACAGTAGACCAGTTAGACCTAATTGATATCTATAGGACATTTCATCCCAAAACAATGAATTTCACCTTTTTCTCAAGCACACATGGAACCTTCTCCAGGATAGATCACATTCTGGGCCATAAAGCTAGCCTTGGTAAATTCGAAATCACATTTAAAATCAAGTCCCATACCAACTAGAGACAGAGGGCTCAAATATACCTTGTGTGCACCAGGACCCAGAGACCCCACAGAGACTTAGATCTGTGCTTGGGTGTCTCCTGAGGAGGCATGGGTCAGCAGTGGCCTGCTGCAGGGGCAGGGGCTCTGGGTGCAGCAGACCTGGGTATGATATAAGCCCTCTTGGAGGAGGTCGCCATTAACCTACCATAGAGCTACCAGGACTTACACAGGACTGGGGAAACAGACACTTGGAGGGCACAAACAGAACTTTGTGCACACCAGGACCCAGGAGAAAGGAGCAGTGACCTCACCAGAGACCAACCCATATTTTCCCGTGAGTGTCCAGGAGTCTCTGGTGGAGACATGGCTCCATGGCGGCCTGCTGCAGGGTTGGGGGCACTGAGTGTAGCAGTGCATGCATGGGACCTTTTGAAAGAGGTTGCCATTATCTTCATTACCTCCACCATAGTTTGGCCTCAGGTCAAATAATAGGGAGGGAACAAAGCCCCGCCCATCAAAAGAAAATTGGATTAAAGATTTACTGAGCATGGCCCTGCCCATCAGAACAAAACCCAGTTTCCCCCTCAGTCTCTCCCATCAGGAAGCTTCCATAAGCCTCTTATCCTCCAACAGAGAGCAGACAAATTGAAAACCACAATCACAGAAAACTAACCAATCTGATCACATGGACCACAGCTTTGTCTAACTCAGTGAAACTAAGCCATGCTGTGTAGGGCCACCCAAGATGAATGGGTCATGGTGGAGAGTTCTGACAAGATGTGGTCCACTGGAGAAGGGAATGGCAAACCACTTCAATATTCTTGCCTTGAGAATCCCATGAACAGTATGAAAAAACAAAAAGATAGGACACTGAAGCTGAACTCCCCAGGTCAGTGGGTGCTCAAAATGCTACTGGAGATCAGTGGAGAAATAACTCCAGAAAGATTGTAAAGACAGAGCCAAAGCAAAAACAGCACCCAGTTGTGGATGTGACTGGTCATAGAAGCAATGTCCAATGCTGTAAGAGCAGTATTGCATAGGAACCCGGATTGTTAGGCCCATGAATCAAGGCAAATTGGAAGTGGTCAAACAGGAGATGGCAAGAATGAATATCGACATTTTAGGAATCAGTGAACTAAAATGGACTGGAATGAGTGAATTAAACTCAGATGACTATTATATCTACTACTGTGGGCAGGAATACCTTAGAAGAAATGGAGTAGCCATCATAGTCAACAAAACAGTCCAAAATGCAGTACTTGGATGCAATCTCAAAAACAACAGAATGATCTCTGTTCATTCCCAAGGCTAACCATTCAATATCACAGTAATCCAAGTCTATGCCCCAACCAGTAATGCTGAAGAAGCTGAAGTTGAATGGTTCTATAAAGACCTACAAAGCCTTCTAGAACTAACACCCAAAAAAGATGTCCTTTTCATTATAGGGGGCTGAAATGCAAAAGTAGGAAGTCAAGAAATACCTGGAGTAATAGGCACATTTAGCCTTGGAATACAGAATGAAGCAGGGCAAAGGCTAACAGTGTTTTGCCACGAGAACACACTGGTCATAGCAAACACCCTCTTCCAACAACACAAGAGAAGACTCTACACATGGACGTCATCAAATGGCCAATACCAAAATCAGATTGACTACATTCTTTGCAGCCAAAGATGGAGAAGCTCTATACAGTCGGAAAAAAACAAGACAGGGAGCTGACTGTGGCTCAGATCATGAACTCCTTATTGCGAAATTCAGACTTAAATTGAAGAAAGTGAAGAAAACCACTAGGCCATTCAGGTATGACCTAAATCAAATTCTTTAGATTACACAGTGGAAGTGACAAATAGATTCAAGGGATTAGATCTGATAGACAGAGTGCCTGAAGAACTATGGACAGAGGTTTTTGACATTGTACAAGAGGCAGTGATCAAGACCATTCCCAAGAAAAAGAAATGCAAAAAGTCAACATGGTTGTCTGAGGAGGTCTTACAAATAGCAATGAAAAGAAGAGCAGTGAAAGACAAAGGAGAAAAGGAAACATATACTCATTTGAATGCAGAGTTCCAAAGAATAGCAAGGAGAGATAAGAAAGCCTTTCTCAGTGATCAATGCAAAGAAATAGAGGAAAACAATAGAATGGAAAAGACTAGAGATGTCTTCAAGAAAATTTGAAATACCAAGGGAAATTTCATGCAAAGATGAACATAATAAAGGACAGCAATGGTATGGACCTAACAGAACCAGAAGATATTAAGAGAAGGTGACAAGAATACACAGAACTATACAAAAAAGATGACCAGATAATCACGATGGTGTGATCATTCATCTAGAGCCAGACATCCTGGAATGTGAAGTCAAGTAGGCCTTAGGAAGCATCACTATGAACAAAGCTAGTGGAAATGATGGAATTCCAGTTGAGCTATTTCAAATCCTAAAACATAATGCTGTGAAAGCACTGCACTCAATATGCCAGCAGTTTTTGAAAACTCAGCAGTGGCCACAGGACTGGAAAAGGTCAGTTTTCATTCCAATCTCAAAGAAAAGCAATGCCAAAGAATGCTCAAACTACCGCACAATTGCACTCATCTCACATGCAAGTAAAGTAATGCTCAAAATTCTCCAAGCCAGGCTTCAGCAGTATGTGAACCATGATCTTCCAGATGTTCATGCTGGATTTAGAAAAGGTGGAGGAACCAGAGATCAAATTGCTGACATCTGTTGGATCATCAAAAAAGCAAGGGAGTTCCAGAAAAACATCTGCTTCTGCTTTATTGTCTGTGCCAAAGCCAATTGACTGTGTGGTTCACAACAAACTGTGGAAAATTCTTCAAGAGACAGGAATACCAGACTACCTTACCTGCCTCCTGATAAATCTGTATGCAGGTTAAGAAGCAACAGTTAGAACTGGACATGGAACAACAGACTGGTTCCAAATTGGGAAAGAAGTATGTCAGGGTTGTATATTGTCACCCTGCTTATTCAACTTATGTGTAGAGTACATCATGAGAAATGCTGGACTGGATGGAGCACAAGCTGAAATCAAGATTGCCGGGAGAAATATCAATAACCTCAGATATGCAGATGATACTACTCTTAGGGCAGAAAGTGAAGAAGAACTAAAGAGCCTGTTGATAAAATTGAAAGAGGAAAGTGAAAGAGTTGGCTTAAAACTCAACATTCAGAACACTAAGATCATGGCATCTGGTCTCATTACTTCATGGCAAATAGATGGGGAAACAAAGGAAACAATGACAGACTTTATTTTCTTGGGCTCCAAAATCACTGCAGATGGTGACTGCAGCCATGAAATTAAAAGACACTTGCTCCTCGGAAGAAAAGTTATGACCAACCTAGACAGCATATTAAAAAGCAGAGACATTACTTTTCCAACAAAGGTCCATCTAGTCAAAGCTATGGTTTTTCTAGTAGTCATGTATGTATGTGAGATTTGGACTGTAAAGAAAGCTTAGCGATGCAGAATTGTGCTTTTGAACTGTCGTGTTGGAAAAAAGTCTTTAGAGCCCCTTGGACAACAAGGAGATCCATCCAATCCATCCTAAAGGAAAAATCAGTCCTGAATATTCACTGGAAGGACTGACACTGTAGCTGAAACCCCAGTACTTTGGCTACCTGATGCGAAGAACTGACTCATTCGAAAAGACCCTGATCCTGGGAATGTTTGAAGGAAGGAGGAGAAGGGGACAACAGAGGATGAAATGGTTGGATGGCATCACTGACTTGGTGGACATGAATTTTAATAAACCCCAGGAGTGGGTGATGGACAGGGAGGCCTTG
Source organism: Bos javanicus (assembly GCF_032452875.1). NCBI lineage: Eukaryota > Metazoa > Chordata > Mammalia > Artiodactyla > Bovidae > Bos > Bos javanicus. The sequence continues at coordinate 11,301,662 of NC_083876.1, forward strand.
TGTACTGCAATCCAGGTGGTCACAAAGAGTCAGACATGACTGAACTACTGAACTGATCTAATATTTTCCTATAATTATTTTTAAAGTGTTTATTAAGCCCAAGCTAGGTTCTAAATATAGTATATATTAGAAGATGAGAGAAGTTAGCTTCCCAAGGTAGTGTTAAGTAATAGGATTTGCCCTCAAGTAATTTATACTTTAGCTGTTGAAGATGAAGTATGGATGTATGGATGAATGGATGGATGGATGGATTGATTTATGGATGGATGGATGAACAGATGGATGGTTGGATGGGAGGATGAACAGTAGATGGATACGTTGGTGGCTATGTAGGTCTACAAGATACCCTACTAAAATCAGGCGAATTCCTTAAAAGTTTATATGGAGTTTTTTTTCACAGAGGGGTAAAAAGTACATAGGTAAAATGGTATGGAGTTAGGAAGAGCTATGGGGAAAAGAAGAGCTTTAATTTTCCATCAAGAATGAGTATTAATTGTGGAGAAAGAGAGTTTAGGGCATCCCAAACTATGAAAACAACTTGGGTAACCGTTCAGAGTGAGAATGAGCTAGTCAGGCAAAGAGGGCCTTGAATATAGACTCTAGTTTGAGAAGCATGCTTCACAAAGGTTTTGGGGAATATCAACCTATGGAGCAAGATTGGTTCTAGTTTATAAATATCCTTATCCTTCAGAATCAGTAACCAGGTTTTACTCTGAAGGGAGACGTGGAAATAGCTGACTGTGGAGCTATCCAATTGAAAGGTACATTTAAGAATGATGGATTTCTTAGAAGTACCCATGATGGATGATAATAGGGCTTTCCTGGAAAGAAAGAGATCAATTGGAGATGATTAAAATTGACCAGACATGGTTAATAATAGCAAGGACAATGTAGTGGTTAAGAAGAAATGGATGAGAGAGAGAAGCATCTGGAAGGAATAAGCAGCAGCTTTGGTGACAAATGAATGAACCAGAGAAAGGGGGGGAGAGAGAGAGGAAAGAGTCTAAAAACATCTAAGAATTTGAGCCTAGGAGTTCTGTAAGAAAGTTAATGAAAAAATAAGGAAACTGAAAAGATATGTAGCTCTTGGGAATTACATTCCCTAAGATATGCACTTTTTTCTAATGATTTAGGAAGATCCTTAGGAAAGAAGTCTCTGTGGCTTCTTACAGGGGAGAGAAGTATCTGGTAGCATCACAAAGGAAAAGAATGCACACCTAATTTTCAGAATCTAAGGGATGCATCAGGTTGGGGCAGAAGACAGTCTAGTTTTAGCTCTTGGCTGGTTTTTTATCCACAGTAGTAACAACAACTGGAGAAGGCAATGGCACCCCACTCCAGTACTCTTGCCTGGAAAATCCCATGGATGGAGGAGCCTAGTAGGCTGCAGTCCATGGGGTCGCAAAGAGTCAGACACGACTGAGTGACTTCACTTTCACTTTTCACTTTCATGCACCGGAGAAGGAAATGGCAACCCACTCCAGTGTTCTTGCCTGGAGAATCCCAGGGACGGGGGAGCTGGTGGGCTGCCGTCTATGGGGTTGCACAGAGTCGGACACGACTGAAGTGACTTAGCAGCAGCAGTAACAACAACTGCAAAATGTTAACAATTGCAGTTGAGGTGGCTGGGGGATTAATTGTATTTTTCTCTTTAGTTTTCTATATACTTTTCTTGTAATAAAGGTAAACCCCATGAAAGTCATATGTTCTTCTGTCTTAGGCACTTCATGTGTGTTCAGCCCTCACAAAATTTTGTAAAGTACAACAATTATCTTCATTTTATAAATGAGAAAATAGGTACAGAGATTGCTCTGCACCCACACGCACTGATAGTGAAGCAGGATTTGAAATGAGGCAGATTCCAAAGCTTCCTCAGAGGCTTGCTCAGAAGCAGCCACTGTTAGTAATTCATTTCAGAATCCACGTGAGAACCTCACTTATGGCTCCCTTCCTGCTCAGTCCTGGGCTGTGCTCTATGAGATTAGAAGACAAGAATGTCATCGTATTTTTATTTTTTTCTTACTGAACTATGGTTGATTTACAATATTGTGTTAGTTTCAGGTGAAGAGCATTGTAATTCAGTTATTTTATATAATCTTCAGATTATATTCCATTACAGATTATTATAAAATATTGGGTATAATTCCCTATGCTGTACAGTAAATTGCTGTTGCTTTTCTATTTTATATGTAGCAGTGTAAATTTGTTAATCCCAAACTCCTAATTTATTGCTCTCCCTCTCAGTTCCCCCTTGGTATCTATAAATATGTTTTCTAAGTCTGTGAGTTTGTTTCTGTTTGCATACAGATTCATTTGCATTGCTTTTTGGATTACACATATAAGTTATATCATATAGTACGTCTTTCTCTTTCTGACTTATTTCACTAAGTGTAACATTCTCCAGGTTCACCCATGTTGCTACAAATGGCATTGCTTCATTCTTTTTATGGCTGAGTCATATTCCATGATATATATCACATATTCTTTATTAATTCATCTGTCAGTGGACATTTAGCTTGTTTCCACTATAATAGTGGCTATTGTATTGTAGGTTCAGTTCAGTTGCTCAGTCGTGTCCGACTCTTTGTGACCCCATGAATCACAGCATGCCAGGCCTCCCTGTCCATCACCAGCACCCGGAGTTCACTCAGACTCACATCCATCGAGTCAGTGATGCCATCCAGCCATCTCATCCTCTGTCGTCCGCTCTTCTCCTGCCCCCAATCCCTCCCAGCATCAGAGTCTTTTCCAATGAGTCAACTCTTCGCATGAGGTGGCCAAAGTACTGGAGTTTCAGCTTTAGCATCATTCCTTCCAAAGAAATCCCAGGGCTGATCTCCTTCAGAATGGACTGGTTGGATCTCCTTGCAGTCCAAGGGACTCTCAAGAGTCTTCTCCAACACCACAGTTCAAAAGCATCAATTCTTTGGCTCTCAGCCTTATTCACAGTCCAACTCTCACATCCATACATGACCACAGGAAAAACCATAGCCTTGACTAGACGAACCTTTGTTGGCAAAGTAATGTCTCTGCTTTTGAATATGCTATCTAGGTTGGTCATAACTTTCCTTCCAAGGAGTAAGCGTCTTTTAATTTCATGGCTGCAGTCACCATCTGCAGTGATTTTGGAGCCCCCCAAAATAAAGTCTGACACTGTTTCCACTGTTTCCCCATCTATTTCCCATGAAACGGTGGGACCAGATGCCATGATCTTCATTTTCTGAATGTTGAGCTTTAAGCCAACTTTTTCACTCTCCACTTTCACTTTCATCAAGAGGCTTTTGAGTTCCTCTTCACTTTCTGCCATAAGGGTGGTGTCATCTGCATATCTGAGGTTATTGATATTTCTCCCAGCAATCTTGATTCCAGCTTGGGTTTCTTCCAGTCCAGCGTTTCTCATGATGTACTCTGCATAGAAGTTAAATAAGCAGGGTGACAATATACAACCTTGACGTACTCCTTTTCCTATTTGGAACCAGCCTGTTGTTCCATGTCCAGTTCTAACTGTTGCTTCCTGACAGTGTTGCTATTTAAATAGTGTTGTTATGAACCTTGGGATGCATGTATCTTTTGAAATATGGTTTTCTCTGGATATATGCCTAGGAGTGGGATTGCAGGACTATATAGTAACTCTATTTTTAGTTTTTTTAAGGAATATCCTTCCTGTTCTCCATAGTGCCTGCACTAGTTTACATTCCCACCAACAGTGTAGGCAAGAGGAAATTGAAGGCAAAAGGAAAAGGGAGTGGCAGAGGATAAGATTGTTAGATAGCATCACTGACTCAACGGACATGAATTTGAACAAACTCAGGGAGACAGTGGGGGACAGAGGAGACTGACGTGGTGCGGTCCATGTGGTCAGAATCAAACACGACTTAGCAACTGAACATCAAAAGTTTAAGAGGGTTGCCTTTTCTCCACATTTATTAGTTGCAGAATTTTTGATGCTGACCATTCTAACTGGTATGAGTTGAAACCTCACTGTAGCTTTGATTTGCATTTCTCTAATATTTAGTGATGCTTGAACATCTTTTCATGTGCTGGTTGGTCATCTGTACGTCTTTGGAAAAATATCTATTCAGTTCTTCTGCTCAGTTTTGTTGTTGTTTATTTTTGGTATTGAGTTGCATGAGATTTCTGTATATTTTTGACATTAATCCCTTGTTAGTCACATCATTTGGAAATATTTTATCCCATTCTGTGGGTTGTCTTTTCCATCAGTTGATACTTTTTCTTTGCTGTGATGTCAGTGTCCTTGATTTGGAGAATTCACGCTAGTTGGGAGTTTTGGGCTTAATATACATAGTCAGGCAATAAGTTTCATTGTCCATGGAGTTGACCACAAGTTGGAACAAATTCATGGAGAATATAAAACTGGATTGATCTGGAAGAATGTAAAGAATTGCTCTCATGACTTTTGCACCTAAGTTTTCTCAAATATGAAGTAAGTAGATTCTTATTGTTTTGCTTGCAGAAAGGAGAGGTTGTATTTAAATTAAAGATGCGCTTCAACAACATTTTAAAAGCATACCAGTTATTTGTTGATAAATTGTGTGTTGCTTTGGGATGTGTTTTCTTTGGTTGTCTTGGTTGATTTAAAAAAGAAACTATTAATTTTTCAAATGTTTTTATCTTCCCACCTACAATGTTAACTTCTTGAAGGTGGAGCTCGTATGAAAGTCCTTGGTCTTCTATAATGCATAATACTGTGCTACACCATTTCAGCTTGGTATAAATACCTTTCTTTTGATTTGAATTATGATTTGGTTTGATCTGAATAACAAAGTCCAATTGCAAATGATTTCAAAATGGATCCCTTTATCTCCTTATTGGGAATGGTAAACTGGTCTGATAAACATGAAAAATTAGAGAATATGGAGAATTGGGGAGGATAATGAAAGCCTCTTTCATTCATCCCTTAGATTTTTCTAGCTCTGCCTTTCCATGCAAAGCAGCAGAGCTGTTTCTCCATCTGTTATCCTTTGAAATATTAGTTGAAATACTTAGGCTGGTCCTTTGTGGAGTCATTCACTCTGAGAGTTCAGGGGATAGTTTTGGGTCATATTTATGAGAAAAGTTCAGACTTGGAAAAAGTATGACTTTGAGTTATATTTAATTGTTTCTGTGTATATCTCTGTGTGTAGATTAAATTTATCATTCTTTGCAATTATGTTTAGTGGGATCTCATGTATCACCATACTCTGCTGCAGCCAGCATAGAGCCTTATACATAAGTGTACTTAAGTACCATGTTATTTGGACCAAGTAAAACAGAACTGAATATGTTAATTTCTTCCAGTTGTGTGCCCCCCCACCCCCACCCCAAACAGCATCTTCTTCCACCTTCCCTCCTCTGTTCATGCTATTTCCATCCTCTGAGTCATCTGGACAGGAACCCCTGGTCACTTTCCACTCTTGCTTCGTTGGGTCCTTGGTGTCAGTCACTGAGTCCCATCAGCTCCATTTCTGAACTGCCTTTCATACCTGCTCCAACTTTCCATCCTCACTGTCATCCTCCTATTTCTCTTCTTCTCTGTCACCTGGAGTCGGAAACCTAGGTGTCCTTTGTATATCCCATTCATTCTCCAGTCAAAACCATCCCATGCAGCTTTGGACAGAGCAGCTGCCCCCCTTGGGGGCCTTCAGCCTGAAAATCATCCCACATCTTTCACTGCCCAGTAACTGCCTATGTATGCTTTTAAGATGTTCTTTCCTAAATTTTACATTCATTATATTCCTTTCTGATTCAAAAATGCATTTTGGTTTGCAGTTACATGTCAAGTTAAGCCCAAAATCCAATGTCTGTATTTCCTGGCTTGTCCTCATCTTCATTTCTGTTATGTTTCTGCATGCTTTTAGCAATATACCAAAACTCATAAAACACTCTAATTTTTTTACTTATTGGTTGATCTGTTATAAATTGCTGTTACTGAAAATTTTAACAACTGTAATCAGAATGTATTAGAAATAAGGGGACTATAATCTGATTTCTGCAATGTGTTTATATCTGAGATTGAGGAGAAGGCAAAAGGCTTGAGAAACATCTCCCTACTCTGAAACTCTTAATTGTTAGGTGGTATAGAGGGACACTTAGACAGGAAAATGAGAGGTAAAAGTTTCCAACATCCCCACCATAAGGACTGCAAGCTAAAGTTAAGAGGATGGTCTTTAAGAAAATAGGATGGGGAAAAGAAAGGAAGCTTTACTGCTGCGGCCACACTGGGAGAAATAAGGGAGTCTCCACAGAAGCAGCACACGTACATTCTCCTGGAAGGATACAGGGATCCACAGTCATACAAACTTGGACTATCTTCTCACAATTTTTGGTTTAAAAACCATTGCCACATTAAAGCTCAGCTCATTTTCTTGGCTTGGAGGAAGTGTTATTCTTCCTTTTCTGATGCTCAAACTGGCTAAATCATTACTAAATGAGAGAGTAATAGACCTCTGACTCTAATCCTCCTTTTATTGCATTGCACAGGGATGGATAGGACCTTCAGTAACTTGTCTTAAAAGTCAAGGTTGCAAACCTCCAGTATTCTGTCTGTCATCATCATCATCTTTCTACCTCTATCACCTATCATCTCTCCATATACAGGCTATGGATGTTGTATAAAAGGCATGACTGACCACAGACCCTTCCCACATCCCCCTGCCCTGTTCATCCATATCCCCACCTTCTCCTCCCTCACATACACAGACACCTTATACTCCAGCAGAATAGACTTTCCTGCTGTTCACTACACAGAAAATGATTCATAACGGAAATTTTTCTTTTTAGGATAATGTATGTATAGTTAAGGGCTTCCCTGTTGGCTCATGGAGAAGGAAATGGCAACCCACTCCAGTATTCTTGCCTGAAAAATTCCATGGATTTAGGAGCCTGGTGGGCTACAGTCCATGGGGTCGCAAAGAGTCAGACATGACTGAGCGACTTCACTTTCTTTCTGGTGGCTCAGACAGTAAAGAATCTGCCTGAAATGCAGGAGACCAGGGTTCGATCCCTAGGGTGGGAAGATCCACTGGAGAAGGGAATGACAACCTACTCCAATATTCCTTCCCAGAGAAATTCATGGACAGAAGAGCCTGGCAGGATAGAGTCTATGGTGTCACAAAGAGTCGGACATGACTGAGCAACCAACACTCACATGTACAGTTATCTTACTCTTTTTCTTATCTAACGTGTATCCCTACATGTTTCTGTTGGATAAAATCAGGAAGTATTTCTGTGGGATTTGAAATGACATAGTAAGACTTGTGTCTTATGAAGGTAAGCTTTAGACTTTAGATGAGAAATGGTTTAGAAGTGGAGATGGTGGAATTAGGGCAGCTAGACTGGAGGTGAAGGCAAGAGGCAGAATGAGTGATGATGTGTGTACTGGGGCCCAGAGAGTGCCTGGAAATGGGGAACAGTTGGAGAGAGAACAGCTAGACAGGATCACTGGTTATAGATGCTAAATAAGGAGAAAGTAGAAACGACTCTGAAATTTCTTGCTCTGGTATTGGAGTGCTTGGGGATTCTCTTAGCTGGGAGGTAAATGTCTGACATGCAGCAGGTTGGAATGAATGAGGATAACTGTGGAGGTCTATGTGGGACATGTTAAGTTTGATGTTATGTGGCCAAGTGTGCATTAAGAATATTTAGCCACCAGTACAGCATGGACACTGACAATGAAAATGAGATATAAACCAATGGAAATGGATAACAGCCATCAGCCAGCAGGCATTGGCACTGTATGACAATGCTTTCAAGTCAGCAACAATATCCAACCCACAACTTTGGGTCTGGGACACAGGAGAGAATTTGGATCTGAAGATGTCAGAGTCCTTGACTCAGGTGATATCGATATTCTAGGAGTAAGTGAGATCATCTGCGGAGTATTTGAAGCAGAGGGTGAATGGTGCATCCATAGTATATTAATATTTACAAGATGAGAAGGAGAAATAAAAGTAGGAAAGAAGAAAAAGATGAAGTGGTTAGATTTTGTGTATTGTGGAGATGATGGATTTTCTTGCTTCCACTTCAACCACCACATTTTTTCTGATGGACCAGTACTTTTGAATTGTGTTGGAGAAGACTCTTGAGAGTCCCCTCCTAGCAAGGAGATCCAACCAGTCCATCCTAAAGGAGATCAGTCCTGAATATTCGTTGGAAGGACTGATGCTGAAGCTGAAACTCCAATAGTTTGGCCACCTGATGCAAAGAACTGACTTATTTGAAAAGACCCTGATGCTGGGAAAGATTGAAGGTGGGAGGAGAAGGGGACACCAGAGGATGAGATGGTTGGATGGCATCATCAACTCGATGGACATGAGTTTGAGTAAGCTCAGGGAGTTGGTGATGGACAGGGAGGCCTGGCGTGTTGTAGTCCATGGGGTCAGAGTTGAATACGACTGAGCAACTGAACTGAACTGACTGAATTGTTCTGTTAGAAGTGAGGTTATATAGGGGCTTCTATAAAATAACAGTCACCACAGAGATTGGAGGCTTGAACTTTTGTGCAATGGGAAGACCACCCTTCGTTGGACTGATGGGTTGACTAGATATATCGTTATCACTCCAGGAGCACCTGCTGGGAATGAAAACAAAGATAATCAGTCAAGGAAGGCAGAGGGCTTATCAGGGCTCAAAGATGACTTCCCAGCAGCCTCTCTGACTTCAGCCAGTGATGGAGAAGAAAGGACTGGGAATAAAAAGTGGCCTGTGTGTGTCATTGACTGTGTCCTTAGCACACTTCTGCTGTTGTGATATTTCTCAAACATGATAATAGAAGCAATTATGAGATGATGAGAAAGCATTTGCATTTGAACAGTGAGTTGTTCTAGTTCTGTTTCCCAAGGAGTTCCTGAGGAAACCGAGGCTACCACAGTCCATATGGTCTGGAAAAGAACACCACGCTCAGGCTCAAATATGTGTGGGTCAGCAAACTGCTGTTTTTTTTTTTTTTTCCTTAGGATTCTGAAAGGTTGCTTAATCATTTGTCTTGTTATTGCAAATGTTATCATAATAATTATAAATGTCCTTTGCTTTCTAGGGCAGCCAATCTAAATTTTTCCAGTTGACATCAAGATCCAGGCTACCCTACCTGCAATAACATCCCCTCCCACATCTAGGTGCCCTCAGATTATACATCTCAGATTATACCACTCAGATTATACATCTCAGATTATACCACTCGGATTATACATCTCAGGTTATACCACTCAGATTATACCACCAGATTATACCACTCCGATTATACAAGATCCAGGCTACCCTACCTGCAGTAACATCCCCTCGCACATCTAGGTGCCCTCAGATTATACCACCAGATTATACATCTCAGATTATACCACTCAGATTATACCACCAGATTATACCACTCAGATTATACAAGATCCAGGCTACCCTACCTGCAGTAACATCCCCTCCCACATCTAGGTGCCTTCAGATTATACCACCAGCTTTACTTTCAAGGCTCTAAGTCTGTGATTGTCACACGGGCACAGCATGTTGACTCCCACTGCCATATCTTTGTCTTACTTCATTCCTCAAAATTCCATCCAATTTCTGCTTTCCTATCCAAGGTGTTTTGAGTCCATGAGACCTAAATTCATATATCCAAGATTCTTATATCGGGAAAAACTTTCAAAGCAACTGTGTATACCTGATAATCCTACTTGTGGGAATAGGTCTGAGAGAAATACAGTGCCAATACATAGAGATGTATCTGCAAGGATGTTTATTTCAACAAATTGGATAAACAGTGATAGGAAAATGGCTAAATAACTTATGGTACTGCATGTAGAGTTCAGTTGTTGCTACAGCCACAATGTCACATGTATGTACCTAAGCTGAATTGAGTCTAATTATTGCACAAATTATTAAGCAACTTGTAAAGCACAGGTACATGCCTAGCAAAAGAGATCTTGGCTCTGAGCAGCGGCATGGTTTACCAGATTGTAAACAGCTCAGTGTCAGCCCTGTAGCTCAAGGTGTGCATGGGCAGTGGAAGACATGTGCAAGGTTACATCAATAGGGTTAGACTTATTGATAGTGGCTCCTTAGGCAGGTGGGGCTGCAGCAGGGCAGGGCTGTTCTATGTGAAAACTGTCTTGTGTGAATTATCCTAATAAAGAAGTATTACTTTCATCACTAAAATGACTGGAGTGTAAAATACTGCTTTTCTAGTAGAGACACCAGCACATATTACATAGCTCAATATTTGGTAACTACTGTGGTCATTATTTGGAGAAGGACATGGCAACCCACTCCAGTGTTCTTTCCTGGAGAATCCCAGGGACGGGGGAGCCTGGTGGGCTGCTGTCTATGGGGTCGCACAGAGTCGGACACGACTGAAGTGACTTAGCAGCAGCAGCAGCAGCAGCAGAAGCAGTGGTCATTATGACTGTTTCAAGTTCAGGAAACTCTGGAAACAGCATCTATCCTCTCCAAATTTGGACCGTAGAAACACTTATGTGGACAGTTCATTTATAATACATGAAATTGCATGGACAGGTCTTCATTCCCTGTGGCCTTACCTGCAAGGAAGTTTTGTTTTGTTTCAAAAACATAGTATTTTTAAGGTGGAGTCACATTATACGCTTAGCTTACTTTATTGAGTAGTATCAGAAAATGGAATTGCAAGCAAAATGTTGACAGATAATTGCATTTGTTTCTTTTAATGAAAAGTCATTTATTTCTGAGCCACAAGCTCTTGATTATGCTTGGTGGTGACCATTGATCGATTCCTTTGTTGAAGAATACCTGCTTTGTTGAGCAGGTATATGTGAGCATCTGCTGTATACCATCAGGCACCTCTGTGAGGTCCAGGAACACAATAGTGAAGAGGACAGACCAGGCCCATCCTGGAGTGGAATTTGTTTTCAGTTGGGGGAGACACTCCAATACATTTATATAGATTTAGATTTGCAAATATGTATAGATAAATAGATCAAATAATTAGAGATTGTGATAGGCACTAGGAATTTAACAAGTAGGTATGATGGTAGAAAATAATGGCAGAACATACTTAGCACAAATGTCAGAGATGGACTCTGTAGACACCTGGACCCCGCAAATGAGAAGCTGGGATGAGGGTTCCCCGGCAGGAGGCACACAAGCTCCCAGTGGGAACAACCATGCTCTGTGACCCAGGATGGATGGAGCAGCCTGAGCAGGGTTGGAGGAGCAGACCTTAGCTGGGGCACAGTAAGGACTGGGCTTATTCCAAGTCTGATGGTAAGATTCCCAAATAATAGCATCTATGAATAATATCAGGCCATAGCCTTAGAAGTCTTCATGAAATATATTTTAAGCAGTTAAGGTAATTATGGAGAGTTTTCATATTTAAGAAAGTATATCTCAGAATGCTTTAAGATATACTTCTGAGTCAAGTGCTACTTGCTGTTCATAAATAATATTTAAAGAATTAATGTGAATACAGAAAAACCAGTGAATCTTTTCCAAGGTGAAAGTGACCAGCCTCATCTCAATTCTGTTCCTTTTGTCTAGAATTCGCCTCTCTAAGCCACACTGAAAGGAATGTAGTAACTGCTTTATTTTTACAAATGACTTCCTTTAAATTGCAGGTTTTATTTTTGAAATTGCCTCAATACTCTGTGAGTCACTTGTCTTTTTATATTAAAAAAAAAAAACTTTAAACAATTTGACAGCATTTTATGTCATTTACTCAGACCATCTGAATGTGTTTTTTAAAATGTCTAAGATTGTACCATTTGCTTGACCATGTCCTTTATTTCAGTAGCACATCCTATTCTTTGCATTTTTTAGGTTATATAAATGCCTGTATCTTTAGCAGATATTCCCCAAATGAAGCATAGTTCATTCAGCATTTATTAACTCATCATACATAAGCAGGTGCTCCATGCAAAATGTACTTAAGTAAAGGAATCATCAGTGACATCAAACCTGTTCCTACCTTCAAGGATACTCAATTAATAACAGTTTCAGTCTAATACTGAAATACAAAGTAGAGCATATTATATGTTACCTATACAGAAGGGGGCAAGAAAATACTGTAAGAATTTAGAGAAGGCATAGATGGAATGGCAGCTACAAATACATTGTAACAGGAATCAAACTGACATTACAGAAAGAGCCTTAGACTCCACAGTATACTAAGATAATGTTCAAAATATTATTTTCCTCTGTAACAATTTAAAGTATTAAGATTTCACTGTGCTTTGTATTATGTACCTCTCTAGTCAAAGTGGTATTATAAACAATCTGTGACAATGAATCAGTGTTAATCATAAATCCTTGATCCTCTGCAATGTGCTTGAAAACACACACAAACCATTTGGGTTACAAATCTTTAACATCTGTTAGAAAGATTTTCTCATGTGCACTCAGAATTTTTTAAAATTTTCCCCCTGTATGCATTGTACTGGTTGTTGACCACCAGATACCGCATTGCAAATATCTTTTCTTATATTCCCATATACCTAAATAATGATATTTGTAACAGAAGACGTTTATTCTTTATTGATTAGAAAAACAGAAAGAAGAAGTTATTTCCAGCCACCACAACATATGCAAAGGTGTGCTCATCTGTCCACTCTGCTTTACTCTTAGATCAGATCAGATCAGTCGATCAGTCGTGTCCAACTCTTTGCGACCCCATGAATTGCAGCACGCCAGGCCTCCCTGTCCATCACCAACTCCCAGAGTTCACTCAGACTCACGTCCATCGAGTCAGTGATGCCATCCAGCCATCTCATCCTCTGTCGTCCCCTTCTCCTCCTGCCCCCAATCCCTCCCAGCATCAGAGTCTTTTCCAATGAGTCAGCTCTTCACATGAGGTGGGCGAAGTACTGGAGTTTCAGCTTTAGCATCATTCCTTCCAAAGAAATCCCAGGGCTGATCTCCTTCAGAATGGACTGGTTGGATCTCCTTGCAGTCCAAGGGACTGCCAAGAGTCTTCTCCAACACCACAGTTCAAAAGCATCAATTCTTCAGTGCTCAGCCTTCTTCACAGTCCAACTCTCACATCCATACATGACCACTGGAAAAACCATAGCCTTGACTAGATGGACCTTTGTTGGCAAAGTAACGTCTCTGCTTTTGAATATGCTATCTAGGTTGGTCATAACTTTCCTTCCAAGGAGTAAGCGTCTTTTAATTTCATGGCTGCAGTCACCATCTGTAGTGATTTTGGAGCCCAGGAAAATAAAGTCTGACACTGTTTCCACTGTTTCTCCATCTATTTCCCATGAAGTGATGGGACCGGATGCCATGATCTTCGTTTTCTGAATGTTGAGCTTTAAGCCAACTTTTTCACTCTCCACTTTCACTTTCATCAAGAAGCTTTGTAGTTCCTCTTCACTTTCTGCCATAAGGGTGGTGTCATCTGCATATCTGAGGTTATTGATATTTCTTCCAGCAATCTTGACTCCAGCTTGTGCTTCCTCCAGTCCAGCGTTTCTCATGATGTACTCTGCATATAAGTTAAATAAACAGGGTGACAACATACAGCCTTGACATACTCCTTTTCCTATTTGGAACCAGTCTGTTGTTCCATGTCCAATTCTAACTATTGCTTCCTGACCTGCATACAAATTTCTCAAGAGGCAGATCAGGTGGTCTGGTATTCCCATCTCTTTCAGAATTTTCCACAGTGTGTTGTGATCCACACAGTCAAAGGCTTTGGCATAGTCAATAAAGCAGAAATCGATGTTTTTCTGGAACTCTCTTGCTTTTTCCATGATCCAGCGGATGTTGGCAATTTGATCTCTATTTCCTCTGCCTTTTCTAAAACCACCTTGAACATCAGGAAGTTCATGGTTCACATATTGCTGAAGCCTGGCTTGGAGAATTTTGAGCATTACTTTACTAGCATGTGAGATGAGTGCAATTGTGTGGTAGTTTGAGCATTCTTTGGCATTGCCTTTCTTTGGGATTGGAATGAAAACTGACCTTTTCCAGTCCTGTGGCCACTGCTGAGTTTTCCAAATTTGCTGACATATTGAGTGAAGCACATTCACAGCATCATCTTTCAGGATTTGAAATAGCTCAACTGGAATTCCATCACCTCCACTAGCTTTGTTCATAGTGATGCTTTCGAAGGCCCATTTGACTTCACATTCCAGGATGTCTGGCTCTAGGTCAGTGATCACACCATCGTGATTATCTGGGTCATGAAGATCTTTTTTGTATAGTTCTTCTGTGTATTCTTGCCACCTCTTATTAATATCTTCTGCTTCTGTTAGGTCCATACCATTTCTGTCCTTTATCGAGCCCATCTTTGCATGAAATGTTCCTTTGGTATCTCTGATTTTCTTGAAGAGATCTCTAGTCTTTCCCATTCTGTTGTTTCCCTCTATTTCTTTGCATTGATCGCTGAAGAAGGCTTTCTTATCTCTTCTTGCTATTCTTTGGAACTCTGCATTCAGATGCTTATATCTTTCCTTTTCTCCTTTGCTTTTCACTTCTCTTCTTTTCACAGCTATTTGTAAGGCCTCCCCAGACAGCCATTTTGCTTTTTTGCATTTCTTTTCCATGGGGATGGTCTTGATCCCTGTCTCCTATACAATGTCACGAACCTCATTCCATAGTTCATCAGGCACTCTATCTATCAGATCTAGGCCCTTAAATCTATTTCTCACTTCCACTGTATAATCATAAGGGATTTGATTTAGGTCATACCTGAATGGTCTAGTGGTTTTCCCCACTTTCTTCAATTTAAGTCTGAATTTGGCAATAAGGAGTTCATGGTCTGAGCCACAGTCAGGTCCTGGTCTTGTTTTTGCTGACTGTATAGAGCTTCTGCATCTTTGGCTGCAAAGAATATAATCAATCTGATTTCAGTGTTGACCATCTGGTGATGTCCATGTATAGAGACTTCTCTTGTGTTGTTGGAAGAGGGTGTTTGCTATGACCAGTGCATTTTCTTGGCAAAACTCTATTAGTCTTTGACCCTGCTTCATTCCATATTCCAAGGCCAAATTTGCCTGTTACTCCATGTGTTTCTTGACTTCCTACTTTTGCATTCCAGTCCCCTATAATGAAAAGGACATCTTTTTTGGGTGTTAGTTCTAAAAGGTCTTCTAGGTCTTCATAGAACCATTCAACTTCAGCTTCTTTAGTGTTACTGGTTGGGGCATAGACTTGGATTACTGTGATATTGAATGGTTTGCCTTGGAAACAAACAGAGATCATTCTGTCGTTTTTGAGAATGCATCCAAATACTGCATTTCGGACTCTTTTGTTGACCATGATGGCCACTCCATTTCATCTGAGGGATTCCTGCCCGCAGTAGTAGATATAATGGTCATCTGAGTTAAATTCACCCATTCCAGTCCATTTCAGTTCGCTGATTCCTAGAATGTCGACATTCACTCTTACCATGTCTTGTTTGACCACTTCCAATTTGCCTTGATTCATGGACCTGACTTTCCAGGTTCCTATGCAATATTGCTCTTTACAGCATTGGACCTTGCTTCTATCACCAGTCACATCCACAGCTGGGTATTGTTTTTGCTTTGGCTCCATCCCTTCATTCTTTCTGGAGTTATTTCTCCACTGATCTCCAGTAGCATACTGGGCACCTACTGACCTGGGGAGTTTCTCTTTCAGTATCCTATCATTTTGCCTTTTCATACTGTTCATGGGATTCTCAAGGCAAGAATACGGAAGTGGTTTGCCATTCCCTTCTCCAGTCGACCACATTCTGTCCGACCTCTCCACCATGACCCGCCCATCTTGGTTGCCCCACGGGCATGGCTTAGTTTCATTGAGTTAGACAAGGCTGTGGTCCTTGTGTGATTAGATTGACTAGTTTTCTGTGAGTATGGTTTCAGTGTGTTTGCCCTCTGATGCCCTCTTGCAACACCTACCGTCTTACTTGGGTTTCTCTTACCTTGGGCGTGGGTATCTCTTCACAGCTGCTCCAGCAAAGCACAGCCATTGCTTCTTACCTTGGATGAGGGGTATCTCCTCACCGCCCCCCTTTCTGACCTTCAACATGGGATAGCTCCTCTAGGCCCTCCTGCGCCCACGCAGCCTTGGAAGTGGGGTTGAACCCCTGGCCACCGCCCCTGGCCTTGGGCATGGAGTTGCTCCTCCCGGCCGCCACCCTCTGCCTCGGGCATGGGGGCATGGGGTAGCTCCTCCTGCCCGCCGGCCCTGGCCTCAGGCTTGGGGCATGGGGTATCTCCTCCCGGCCACCGCCCCTGACCTTGGACGTGGGGTAACTTTACTCTTAAAAGTATACCAAATAGAAAAATAAAAATTTAGAGCTGAAAGAGGTTTACAGGATCATCCAATCTACATCCATGCTTGAACAGAGACATTGAGGTGCAGAGGTAAAATTACCCCACTGCCCAGTGTTACTTGGGAAGAGAGTGGTAAAGCTGATTCCAAGCCTGGGCTGCTTGCTTTCTCCAACATGGACACAGGTGCTGATTTTCCAGGGAAGATGCTACGACAGTCAAGGTTTATCCAAAGAATGTGCTGTACAGTTTTTTTTTTTTTTTTAATTTTAAAATAATCACATTTTATTTTCAGTTGACTTTTAATTGGAATTTAAATGAGCAAGTGCATTTTAATCAGAGTCTTCTTATCTAAATATATAGAAGACAGTTAAGGGAGAAATTGGATTTAACAAAACCAGTTGAGGTGTTGATTGGTCATGAGTGAAGCTTCTTCTTCATGTTCAGGTGGGTCAGAACACAGGCACGCTCTATAAAGAGAGGTTTCTGAGTCTTAGATCCCAACATTTTAAAGAAAGAAGACTGTTTTGCCTATGGTTCTCAGATATTACCTTGTCACAAGGTCTGTCAAGGCCTCTGTGTTCTGTGACTTTAAATTGTTGTTGTTGCTTCCAAAGCTATGAGGAAAGGGCAAGAAAGCTCCAGGTGGAACCTGCTGACATCTGTCTGTTTGTTTTAAAAGTCCATGGCAGCAAAATAGAAACATAAACAGGAGTGATGCTATTTTGGTGTGATTGGCATCTTGACTAATTGCCGAATACTTTTTTAAATGGGAAGATGCCTGGGTAGAAGTCAATCATAATGCAGAAGGCCTCTTCATCTCCTTCCTGTCTTTGGTGTAGACGGAGAAAACAATCACAAATTAGTCTAGCCAACCTGGTCAGCTTAGAACTTCTAGAGTGAAAGCTTTGTATAAGCTGCAGGTTGGCCCCGGATAAATAGTTATTCTTCTCCAGATTTATCATTATTTATTATAAGGCTTCCCTGGTGGCTCAGAGGTTAAAGCCTCTGCCTGCAATGCGGGAGACCTGGGTTCGATCCCTGGGTTGGGAAGATCCCCTGGAGAAAGAAATGGAAACCCACTCCAGTACTCTTGCCTGGAGAATCCCATGGACAGAGGAGCCTGGTGGGCTACAGTCCACAGGGTCTCAAAGAGTCGGACTTGACTGAGGGACTTTGCTTTTACTTTTTTTCATTATAAACTTCACACTGTTTGATTCGTGAAGGATTCTGTCTAAGCTTTCACACAGTGGTAGGCTGGAGGTTATTTTCTTAGAATTTTCAAAGTTGGATTTCTTTTGAAAATTATGGCTAACATATGTACATTATATATTATTTCAGTCACAAGCAGACTTCTTTTACATTGTCATGGGTTGAATGAATGCTGTTCAAGAACTTTTGAAACATTTTTATGTGATTTTTGGGAAGTGCTTTATTTCCTAAAAATGGTTCTCAGATGACTATAATTGACTCCTAAGTCAGTGAGAGTGGAGAATTATTCATTACTTTGTTTTATCAAAACAGTTTATGGAAGATAGGAACTAGAATTCCCCAGAACCTTTTGTTTATTTTCACCTCCTTTGTCATTTTAAATGTAGAGAGTTTATGTGGGGTATTCAGTATTATACTTTAAACTTGATCTTCAAAAAATAAAGCCAAACCATTTGGGGTTTGGTGAAACATTTTGTTAGAGAAAATGTTTCCATCAAATACATGTAGTCGAAACCCATGGAATAAGTCAACAGTTCACGTAATGTCTAGAAGGATTAATGTGCTGAGAGTAAGTGACTGCTTGCAAGAAGCATCAAAGATAAGATGGACCATGGATGAAACATTCTAATAGACCCTGGACAAGTCAGTGGACAATGTCACAGGTATATATATGTGTGTGTGTATATATATGTATATATGGTCATTGTCTCAATACAGATTTTTAATTGCTTAGGAATGGGCTTGATGGATATCTTCTCTCACCCCCTGAATTTCTCTCTATTCCTGAGCTTTATCTGTAAGGTGTCTTTTGTACTCATATTTTGGACTCAGCTATCCCAATGGTGTCTTTCGGACTCAGCTAATGCTCCACCCAAATCAACTATTCTTTGAAAGGGGAAAATAAAATGAACAAGAAGGAGCACTGTCAGTATTGTCAGCGGAATGGATGGAGACTGCATTTTAAACATATTTAAATGATGTATGCTGATTTTCTCCTGAAATTATCTAGCATGCTCTGTCTCCAAGTTGGGCTGCAATACTTAGTGTTCAAGGAAGAAGAGGTGCGTGTACTGCCTAGTAAGAAAATGTCATCATTCTGTTTCTGCGTCTCAGTGCTGACTCTTAATACGGTTTTCAGCAAAGAAAATATTCTGAAATATAAGCTTTGTTAGGAAGTAATTGATTTTTGGAATTGTCTTAGATCCATTAGCATATCAGGAACTCTGCTAAAGTGATAGAATTTTCTTACAGTGAAGGATGAATGCTCCTTCTGCCATGCAGGCTGAGCCATACTTCCCTTGCTCCTCTGGGATGAAAGGACCCATGGTGTAGGGGAAGCACCCAGAGCCATTCCCCAGGTGTGATTTCTTATAAAGAGAGAGGAGATGAGGCAGAACTCTGCAAGACTGAGCTTCCTAAAAGGCTCTGTTAGAAATCAAAAGAAAATAATTTAGAAATGAGTGATTCTAATTGGAATTTCCAAGTTTAAACTAGTTCCTTAGCCATTTTTGACCCAGACTACATTTTCTCTGTTCTTCTAGGGATGAAAATATTATAAGTTTTGACTTCATTTATATCAATATGGACTTAGACAAACTGCTCTATTTCTGGTTTTCAGTGTTTTGGTTTGTCATATGATGTGTGTCTGTGTCTGTGTGTGTGTGTGTGTGTATAAAAGGGTGTACAGACTGTGTACTACTTGATCCCTTGTGCACAAACACGCCTCAGAGGGATTATGTGTTCAGTTCCAGACCATCATGCTGCTGCTGCTGCTAAGTCGCTTCAGTCGTGTCCAACTCTGTGCGACCCCATAGACGGACGCCCACCAGGCTCCCCCGTCCCTGCAATTCTCTAGGCAAGAACACTGGAGTGGGCCGCCATTTCCTTCTCCAATGCGTGAAAGGGAAAAGTGAAAGTGAAGTCACTCAGTCGTGTCCCACTCTTAGTGACCCCATGGACTGCAGCCTACCAGGCTCCGCCATCCATGGGATTTTCCAGGCAAGAGTACTGGAGTGGGGTGCCATTGCCTTCTCCACCAGACTATCATAGTAAAGTGAATATTGCAATAAAGTGAATATATAATAAAGCAAGTTACATGAACTTTTTGGTTCATATAGAAGTTATACTTACACTATACTTTAGTCTATTGAGTGTACAATCAGTTCAGTTCAGTTCAGTCGCTCAGTCGTGTCTGACTCTTTGCAACACCATTGACTGCAGCACTCCAGGCTTTCCTGTCCATCACCAACTCCTGGAGTTTACTCAAACTCATGTCCATTGAGTCGGTGATGCCATCCAACCAGCTCATCCTCTGTTGTCCCCTTCTTCTCCTGCCTTCAATCTTTCCTAGCATCAAGGTCTTTTCAATTGAGTCAACTCCTTGCATCAGGTGGCCAAAGTATTAGAGTTTCAGCTTCAGCATCAGTCCTTCCAATGAATATTCAGGACTGATTTCCTTTAAGATGGACTGGTTGGATCTCCTTGCAGTCCAGGGGACTTTCAAGAGTCTTCTGCAACACCACAGTTCAAAAGCATCAATTCTTCAGTACTCCAGCTCTCACATGCATATATCATTACTAGAAAAACCGTAGCCTTGATTAGATGGACCTTTGTTGACAAAGTAATGTCTCTGCTTTTTAATACACTGTCTAGGTTGATCATAGCTTTTCTTCCAAGGAGTAAGTGTCTTTTTATTTCATAGCTGTAATCACCATCTGCAGTGATTTTGGAGCCCTCCCAAATGAAATCTGCCACTGTTTCCACTGTTTTTCCATCTATTTGCCATGAAGTAATGGGATCGAATGCCATGATCTTTGTGTTCTGAATGTTGAGCTTTAAGCCAGCTTTTTCACTGTCCTCTTTCACTTTCATCAAGAGGCTCTTTAGTTCTTCTTCACCTTCTGCCATAAGCGTGGTGTCATCTGCATATCTGAGGTTATGATAGTTCTCCTAGCAATCTTGATTCCAGCTTGTGCTTCATGCAGCCAAAGTGTACAATACCTTGTGTCTAAAAAAGGGAACAGTGGCACAGTGGTAAAGAGTCTGCCTGCCGGTGTAGGAGACTCAAGAGACACTGGTTCAATCCCTGTGTCAAGAAGATCACCTGGAGTGGGAAATAGCAACTTGCTCTAGTATCCTTGCCTGGAAAATTCCATGGACAGGGGAGCCTGGTGGGCTACAGTCGATGGGGTCACAAAGAGTCAGACATGACTGAGCTACTGATTACTAAGCACATTGCTAAAAAAGGCCAAAACATTTATAATACTAACATCAAATATCACTGATCACAGATCACCATAACAAATATAATAACAATGAAAATGCTTAAAATATTGTGAGAATTATCAGAATATGATACAGAGACACAAAGTGAACAAATGCTGTTGCAAAAAATGGTAATGATAAATGTTTGGCACAGGGTTACCAGAAATTTTCAATTTGTTAAAATAAAAAAAGCAGTGTCTGCAAAGTATAACAAGGCAAAATGCAGTAAAATGAGATCTATATTACTTTGCTCACACTGATACAACCAAATACCATAGACTGGGTGAATGAAACAGGAATTTGTTTTCTAGCAGTTTTGGAACAGAGTCCTGGATTAAGGTTTGCCAGCATCCTTGGATTCAGGCAAGGGTTCTTTTCCTGGCTAGTAGAGTCTGTGTTCCCTCCATGTCCTCACATGGCCTTCCCTTGGTTCTTACAAATGGAGAGTGAGGACAAGCTCTCTCATGTCTTTCCATATAAGGACACTGATCCTATGCAATCAGAGCCCCAATCCTTGGAAGCCCTGCCTCCAAATACAGCCACACTATGGCTTAGAGCTTTAACATTTGTAATTGGGGGGAATATATTAAGTTCATAACACCTCCAAACCAAAAATTTTGTTTTCAGTTTATACTCTTAGGTTAAATTAACCCCATATTCACGTATTGAAAGTGTTAGTCGCTCAGTCATGTCCAACTCTTTGTGACCCCATAAACTGTAGCCCACCAGGCTCCTCAGTCCATGGAATTCTCCAGGCAAGAGAACTGGAGTGGGTAGCCATTCCCTTCTCCAGGGGATCTTCCCAACCCAGGGATAGAACCTGGGTCTCCTGCATTGCAGGCAGATTCTTTACTGTCTGAGCCACCAGAGAAGCCCTCATTTAATGAGGTTGGCTGTAAATATCATTAGTCTAAATTCTAAACTTTATGAAAAATATTAAAACCTTGCTTCCCAACTAATGCTCCATGCTTATGTTTTATATCTTTAGGTTTTATATACTTTCATTATTACATTTTTCAAATTCACCATTAGCAGAATTAGAATGGCTTAAGAAAATTATACTGGTTTGGGGGTTTGGTAACAGCTCAAAGCATTCACTCAGGACCCCAGGCTCTCTTTTATAATCTGTGCTTCACTCTCTTCTCTTTCAATAGTTGTGTTTTCTCTACTACCGAGAATAAAGATAGCAGAAAATGGCAGACTCATCTATGAGTTTGTGGTACACCCCAGCCATGGTGCTGCTGATCAGCTGTGAAGATACTTTACAAGGGCCCCACTTGGCACAAACCTCTGTGCAGACAGAAATAAAATAGTACTAACTGACCTCCATACTGGTAGAGGGAGGTTCTCTGGGGGGGGAAAAAAAAAAGGAATGTCCCTACAAAGCTGCTTCCTAATCTGACTAATAAAATTGCACTAGATTTGAAAATTATACACATTTCTAATGAATAAAAAAAATTAATCTGTCAACCTAATAATTGTTGGGCAATAACCAATCAGGTGTACCAACTGTTCTGTGTCCACAAATAGTTTTCATGTGGAGTGAGAGATAATTAGCTTCAATGTAGTTTATTGGAATTTTACATTGGTTTTGATAAATGACTTTTTCCTTAGAGCAATACCAACATTTTGTCTGAAATATTTCCCAGTGACTATTCAGCACAGAAAATACAATAGTGAAGTAAATCAATTACTTTTGGAAGGAGGCAGAGTTCACTTTCATATAATTTTACAAAAGAGATGAAATAAACTTTTTTGTATTAATGAAGAGTTCCATTACCTGTCCCTAAAATGATTAAACCTTGACATGACTTTTCAATATTAGCTTCATTTTAGAATTAAAGGAAATAGAAAAAGAATAACATGCTTATAAGCCAGGTGATACATACAGGTAACAAGAATTCTTTGCAGAAAGATTCAAACTTCTTGGTTATAAAAAGCAAGCCAGCTAAAATTCAAAGGGATTGCAAAAGCCATAAAATAAAATAGCCATTTAAAATATTTAATGAAGTGTGAGCAAAGCTCTTGTGCTTTAAATGCCTGCCCCTTTCATTAATATCTTCTCTAAAACCTGAGCAATTAGGCTGGAATGTTAAAGTCATTACAAAACTTAAATAGCACTTCTGGGAATAAGGTGTTTTGAAGGAAGTGTTATTGCATAAGAACTGCAAATATGAAAATATCTCATCACAAGAAATCAAGCTGTGTTTTATATGTGGGATGGGTGAAAAGAAGGAAATTTTATCGTAATTATGAGCAGCCACACCCTCACAGTATGCAGGAGAGAAACTAGTTAATACAGGCTACTGTTCTAGGAATTTCAGTGTCTCTTTCTAATACTATATCAAAGCAGATAAGGGATCAAAATGAGTAAATCATTTAAACATTGCTTTAAAGATCTTCGTTTTGTAGTTAGTACTGTACTACTCTACTTCAGAAAACAAGTAAAATCACTGGCTCTTCTCAGAAGCTTCTAATGATGAAATGATTTTAAAATGTTTAGGGATTGAAAGAAGACGGCATTTGTTGTTGTTCAGAATTATGGGTGGAAATAGCACATCCACAGTAGAGTGACTCCTGAGAAAACTGGGAGGCAGCTAGCTCTCAATGTGAGGTCTCTTGGTGCCCTGGCCCCCCTTTTCAGCTTGGTTTTAATACTTTGAATATTCTTCTGCTATGTCTTTAAAAGATGTTCACCTATTAATGCAGTGTTTGGAGTTTTAATGTTTGTCTTTCTTAAACTCAGGGTATTTGCTGTGATCTGGGCTCCAGGGTCCCCACCCCTTATTTACTGCGCCTTGGGTGCAGACTCTCCCTGCAGCTCTCTGCTCTGTTCACCAGTTTAGCAAGCCCTGTCTTGTGCTTGCCTCCACCCCCATGCCTCCTCCCTGTGCTGTTTTATTCTTCTTTAGGGCACATGCCGCAGCCCTACCTTCACTGAGTGGTGTGTCCACGTGTGGCGTGGTTATGTCTGTCTCTGCCCTTAGGGTGGCAACTCCAGAAGAGCAGGGCTCTTGGAGATCTTGGATGCTGCCTCCCGCAGAACCGTCATCACATTGTACCTGGGGAAGAATCATCACTCAAAGGAAGCTGAATAAAATAATCTGTGTTTCCTCACTTATTTGAGAGTCCACATTTACCATATATTTTAGAGTCTCTTTTCATTTGGGATCTATTTTTCTGCTTTTACCATTTTTTTTTTAATTATTGTAACTTTAAAATATACTTTCCTACTTAAAAAAGCAAACAGTCCCTCACTCCAATACTGTTTCAAATATATTTTGACTATTGTATATGTAGTTTTCCAGGCTGAGCTTTAGAATAATCCTATCAGGTTTCCAGTGAAGCGACCATTAGATTAATACTAAATCTGTAAAGGAATTTGCCTCTTTCAATATTGACTCTTTTCATTCCAGATCAAGGATAGAATACCACTTAATTCTTATTTATTTACTGTACATCAAATTAGTACTATATATTTTTTAAATACATCCTCCACAATTCAAGTTATTTTGTGTTCTTTTTCTCTATTTTTTAAAAATAAGATTCACTTTATAGTATTTTTTCCTGCCTGTAAAATAATTTTAATTTTTAATATAACTGAGCACCTAATCAAAATCTAATTTCTATAAGTAACTTAATTTTAATTTGGTATTCTTTCAAAGTAGACAGTCATAGCAAACATCAGTAACTTTATTTCTTCTTCTCTAAATGTTAGATTTCTTATTTCCTTATTGAAATCCATTGTAAAGGACTCCACTAAATCCCATGGACGGAGGAGCCTGGTAGGCTGCAGTCCATGGAGTCGCTTCGAGTTGAACACAATTGAGCGACTTCACTCTCACTTTTCACTTTCATGCATTGAAAAAGGAAATGGCAACCCACTCCAGTGTTCTTGCCTGGAGAATCCGAGGGATGGGGGAGCCTGGTGGGCTGCTGTCTATGGGGTTGCACAGAGTCCGACTCGACTGAAGTGACTTAGCAGCAGCAGCAGCAGCAACTATTGTTACAAAAGGGTTAGCCCTGGCTATTAGTGCTGAGATGAACAGAGATATAGAGACTCAGATAGAAATATGGTTACAACATGTATATCCTTTGTTATACAAATTGTATATAAGTTCTGTGCTACCTTTGTTAAGTCTTCCTCGTAAGATTATTTTCTTCTGTAAAATAAACTGTCAGGAATCCCAACCTCCTCGGATAGTTTTAATTATGTGGAAACATTTTGACAGCTTTAAACAATCTGAGTCTGGCATTTTGAGACAAAGAAGTGGAGTTCTTTGGTAATTAAAATCTATCCATTTTTATTAATATGTCTCAGAGTTACACCTCTTTTAAATTAACGCTTGTAAACCATTGATATTTACTAGCATGGCATCAGGCTGGTAGGGTTGTCCGAATTTTCTGCCAGCCTCACCTTGTTGGCTTCCCTGGTGGCTCAGACGGTAAAGGATCTGCCTGCAATGCGGGAGACCTGGGTTTGATCCCTGGGTGGGGAAGATTTTCCTGGAGAAGGAAATGGCAACCCACTGCAGTACTCCTGCCTGGCAATTTTCATGGACGAGGGAGCCTGGTAGGCTACAGTCCATGGGGTCACTAAGAGTCCGACACGGCTGAGCGACTTCACTGGTTACCTTTGTTGTTTGTCAGTGGTGGGACTAGGAGGATTTTGGAGAACTGTTTCTGTCTTTTACAGTTACTTGGGGTTTCCAGTCTTCCTCTTTCATAATGGGTGTTGTGACTTAAAAAATAATAATTTCTTCCACTACCTATGACTTGTTACCACTGTAAAGGATAACTGAATGTCAACTTTCAGCATCTCATTACAGTGTGGATTGAAATACTCTATCTGGCAGACACTTCTCAAATTTGAGATGGTCATTACTTTTAGCACTGATACGGTTTTTAACCTAATTTGTCCTTTTTATTTATGTCAATCACTTTCTGAGGACTGGGGCAGGAGATGAAAGGGAAGTAGTGTAACCTCACACTTTTACCCTGACTTCATCAAGGATGCCATTATATCATACAACTTCTTTTAAGTCAAGAACAAGTATATCTTGTATTGTAAATAAAGCCATACAAAGAACCCCAAATTCTTCAGACAGAATTTGAAATAACAACCCAAACTTTTTTCTATAAGTCATTTATTTTTCATTGTTTAAGTTCAAGATATAGAAAACTTCAAGTTACAAAACTGTATTGTATTAATAACACTTTGTAAATATAGTTTACAAAACATGCTTAGTAAGTTCATTGCTTATAAGATTTAGTATAATAATTTCTACTACATTATTTATTTTCAGTTTCTCATCTTCACAGGTCTTTTTTCCTTTATCCTATAGTCACACTTAAAGTTGGCCCAACCAAATAATCCCTCTGCAAGCAAATAAGCAAACGAATTTTCCCCTAATCCGCTGCACTTACACTGAGGTCCGTTTCACCTTCTGCTTGACTTCCAAACCTCATCAAAGGAAGGGGCTTCTTCTCAGCTGTGGGCGTTCTGTTGCATTTGCCAATACTTGGAACCTGCCCGCTTCGGTCACAGATAATTTCAAACTGCCAGATTTATTTGTTTTGCTTTCATTTTCAAACTGCTTGCTCACATTTGGGCTCTCCTCTGTGAAATTCTCCCCACTTTGCTTACACAGGTACTAATCTATCCAGACCCTCTCCCCCCATCCCAGTAATTTGTTCTTCAATGACTTCCTTCATCAACTCCCCTTTAACATTTTTTCAGTGATTTTTAACCACCACTGTGAGGCACACAGATTTAAACACACATGAGAGACAGGTTATGTTGTGTATTCTATCGACTGAGTAATGCTATCTGTATATTCCCCAGTCATCCCAAGTGAAACACCCAAACAAAATACAAGTACTATCCTTATGGTCAGTGCATTTTTCAACGGGCATTAGAGTCATTAATTCTACTCTTTCCCTAAAGTCACAAATCTCAGCCTGAAGAAGGAACCTCAGCGTCCTTAGCTGATCATAAAACCTGTGATAGGCTGACCACATGCTCCATTTCCAGGCCATCCACCAGCCAGCCTCTCCACACTCCCCTTTGTGCTCGTTTAGGCTAAACAACATGCTTTCTTGCATGTGTATACATATCACTTCACTCTTCTCTTGTCCTAAAATACATCTTCAATTCTCTATAAAAGTATTACCCAAACATCAGTACATAGTTCAAATATAATATCAGTCCCTTAATAAGCACTTCTTGCTCTATGATCACAGTATTTGGTTCATGTGCTATTTTAGAACCAAGTATATTAGTATTTACTGTAATTTATGCCTGTTATCCTCTCCCTGGGCTTCTCTGGTAGCTCAGCTGGTAAAGAATCTGCCTGCAATGCAGGAGACAGCAGTGAAAATCGTGGGTCAGGAAGATCCCCTGGACAAGGGACCTGGCTACCCACTGCAGTGTTCTGGCCTGGAGAATTCAATGGACTGTGTAGTCCATGGGGTTGCAAAGAGTCGGACAGGACTGAGTGACTCAATTTCCCTTTCATCCTCTCCCTAACCCCACCCCCATATTCACTAGAATGTGTTCTTGAAGGCAGAAATAGTACCGTATGTTATTATACTGCATAAACAACTAAGCTTTACTAAATTATAAGAGTTCAATAATGGGAGAAAAAAAACAAGCATTCATTCCCTTAGGTAGATATAGTCTAAAACTATGACTAACCTATAATCTTTCTGATGTATATTTGGGTACAAACTCTAGACGTTGTGGTTGTCTACACCCATATAAATAGTATTCTGCTGCTGCTGCTAAGTCACTTCAGTCGTGTCCGACTCTATGCGACCCCATAGCTAGGGCTCCATTATAATAAATATGTCATTCTTGAGGTCAGTTTTCATTCCAATCCCAAAGAAAGGCAATGCCAAAGAATGCTCAAACTACCACACAACTGCACTCACCTCGCACACTAGCAAAGTAATGCTCAAAATTTTCCAAGCCAGGCTTCAACAGTATGTGAATTATGAACTTCCAGATGTTCAAGCAGAATTTAGAAAAGGCAGAGGAACCAGAGATCAAATCGCCAACATCTGTTGGATCATTGAAAAGTAAGAGTATACCAGAAAAACATCTATTTCTGTTTTATTGACTATGCCAAGGCTTTTGACTGAGTGGATCACAATAAACTATGAAAAATTCTTAAAGAGTTGGGAATACAAGAACACCTGATCTGCCTCCTGAGAAATCTGTATGCAAGTCAAGAAACAACAGTTAGAACTGAACATGGAACAATATACTGGTCCAAAGTGGGAAAGGAGTACCTCAAGGCTGTATACTGTCACCCTGCTTATTTAACTTATATGCAGAGTGCATCATGAGAAACACTGGGCTGGAGGAAGCACAGGGTGGAATCAAGATTGTCAGGAGAAATATCAATAACCTCAGATATGCAGATGACACCACCCTTATAGCAGAAATTGAAGAAGAACTAAAGAGTCTCTTGATGAAAGTGAAAGAGAGAGTGAAAAAGTTGGCTTAAAGCTCAACATTCAGAAAACGAAGATCATGGCATCTGGTCCCATCACTTCATGGGAAATAGATGGGGAAACAATGGAAACAGTGGCAGACTTTATTTTCTTTGGATCCAAAATCACTGCAGATAATGATTGCAGCCATGAAATTAAAAGACACTTGCTCCTTGGAAGAAAAGCTATGACCAACCTAGACAGCATATTAAAAAGCAGAGACCTTACCTTACCGACAAAGGTCCATCTTGTCAAAGCTATGGTTTTTCCAGTACTCATGTATGGATGTGAGAGTTGGACTATAAGGACAGTTGAGTGCCAAAGAATTGTTGCTTTTGAACTGTGGTGTTGGAGGAGACTCTTGAGAGTCCTAGGACTGCAAGGAGATCAAACCAGTCTGTCCTAAAGGAGATCAGTCCTGAATATTCATTGGAAGGACTAATGCTGAAGCTGAAACTCCAATACTTTGGCCACCTGATATGAAGAACTGACTCTTTGGAACAGACCCTGATGCTGGGAAAGATTGAAGGCAGGAGGAGAAGGGGACGACAGAGGATGAGACGATTGGATGGCATTACTGACTTGATGGACATGAGTTTGAGTAAGCTCCAGGAGTTGGTGATGGACAGGGAGGCCTGGCGTGCTTCAGTCCATTGGGTCGCAAAGACTTGGACACAACTGAGTGATTGAACTGAACTAAACTGTTTCTTGAGAGATCATGGCTGTCAGTTATAAGAGTCACGTGGCTTGTATTTGGGCAGTAAGAAGATCTTATTCTGTCCAAAATGTGGTGCAGAAAATTCTCCAAAATAAAGGAATGAATGATGAGGACATGGAAGTTCTCAAAAGAGCTCAAAATGCTCATTTTATTTTCTTCATGTCCCTATGATATAAACAAGCAGATGATTTTTAAAAATAAAAGTTAAAACTAAACGCACAACAGGGGAGATTTCATTAAAATCTGCCAGTGTGCCAACAAGAGAGCCCAATAGTAAATAGAATGCTATTTTTTGCTCCTCATGGTCCATCTTGTTGCTACATATATTTTCACTTATAACTTGTAAACTTTCCTGCAAAAGGCAGTAGGTTAAGAACACAACGAGAAACATCTTCATTCTCACGGACTTTTTAAAAAGCTGCCTGAACTCCCTACTGAGGGAAGCTGCTGCTGCATCTCCAACTGGAGAAGAAATGATGTTAACAGCAAAAAGATGCTCTAAAATATATAGACTATGAAGGGTGATATACCACCTCTGGCATCATTACAGTCAGGCCTGGCACTAATGCTCTCAATACCTAGGAAGATAGATTTTTAAAAAATAGGCAGAAAATGGCATCCTAAAGACAAAATGTATTAAAATACCTCAGTGGGACTGGTGAGAACAAAGGACCAAAAGCCTACGGGGTGGGAGTGCACAGAAGGAGCTAGCAGCCACAGAAGCACAGCTTTGCAGGCAGGGAACCTGCTTGGAGGCCTGGAGGGGGCAGGGGCAGAACCAGTTTTCACTGAGAAAAGCAAAATGCTTGTGTATCCAGAAACAAGATCACCACGGATGCCCATGGACCCCAGTGTGAACAGGTAACCCAGGGCAGATCAGCGGAATGCAACAAAAATAGGATTGAGCAGGATAAGAGTGGTTAGCAGATGAAGAAGCTGAAGGTCAAGAACACAGGCAAAAATGGAAGTCACCTAGGGTGCTGTTTACCCTTTTATCCCTGAAAGAAGGTAGCTAAATCCATGTCAGAAATCCCATCAAGGAAAATGACCCGTGGAGTAATTGTCCTCGCTCTCAGCACAGGGACCGCAAGCCTCAGGATGCCGGTCTGTGCGCTTCCATCCTCAGGGTCACAGGTATGCTTTCTAGCCCCTAATGAGGCATCTGCTTTTATGGTGTCTCCACAGCAGTCAGCCTGCGGTGGGCAGAGCATACGCGACTTATCACGACTCGGTGACAAGGGCAGAGAGGAGGGAGGACTCAAAAATAGCTGGGACGGTGCTGACGGGGGTGACGCTGTGGTGGGCTGGGTGTGGAGGAACCATCCGTTGGCACCACTCGATGTGCACGGAGATCTTTTCACCGTCAGGCCTTGCAGCCCTTTGAGTGTCTGAGCCTCCTGAGTGCTTCTGCAGCACTCCACCCCCTTAGCTGATTATCTCCAGTCCTATCTCCTCTGGCAGCAGAGCGCAAGCGGTCACTGTTCTCTCACAGCACTTTCTAGAAGCCTGCCTGCCTGCATCAGTGGATGTATACGTGGATAATGAATGAAGCTGTTTAGCCCCCTCCTGACCGTCCCCTTCTATTTCCATGGACTCCTGTTTTTAAAATGATTAGTATGTAATAATCACTTACTAAAATGATGAGATATGCCATTTTGCTGATGGGCATAAATGTGTGTGTACTTGTCATCAGAATTCATCTGGATTCTCCACCTAAGCTGTCATTGCTCTTCCCACATGGATGCCTCTAAAAATGGGGTCAAATATCAATTAGATATATCAGATGACCCTGGACAGCCTTGTACTTGAAAGAACTGTCCACTATAGTGGTTCTCTTTCTTCAGTTAGATTTTAAATAATTTTTGAAGAATAAGGCCACAGCTCCTCCATTTCCTTCCCCCGTGGAACTAACACTGAGCTCAGCAGTGGCTTTTGCTGATGAATCAGTTGCTTGGAGGCAGTTTATTGCTTCCAGCTTTTCAAAAAATCATTTATCATTTGAGAAAATTAGCTTTCTTTTCCTTAAACTCAAGTAAGTAAAATGACTTAGAACAAGCATCTGGCACAGAAAAGGCCATGGGTGATGCCTCATGATGACTAGCCTCTGTTACAAATACCTCTGGAATTCAAGACCTGCTGTGCTCATGAGCAAAGCTCTTTTGATCAACAATTATTTACTTATTATTCATCTAAAATCATTTCTTGGCTGTCTACTCTGAGATTCATATTGGGAATACAAGAGTGAGTTGGATAGATGAATTTGGTCTCTGCTGACATGCAATATAGATTAATAGGAGACAAAAAATATGAAATAAGTATATGAGAA
The DNA here is from genome assembly GCF_032452875.1 of Bos javanicus. NCBI lineage: Eukaryota > Metazoa > Chordata > Mammalia > Artiodactyla > Bovidae > Bos > Bos javanicus. The sequence goes on from NC_083876.1 coordinate 11,332,890, forward strand.
ATTCCAAAAACTTAAGTTCTATGAAGTTAAAGAATGCAGGATGTAGTAAATGGGAAGGAGTGAGGGTGGTCAAATCACACTTATTTGAGAAGAAAACATTTAGGTTGAGACTTGAAGGATGAATAACTAGCTGTTTAAAAAATAAAAAAGTAGAGCCTGTTGAAAAGAAAGAAATGTAGCTGCACATTCCAGGGGGTAGAAGAACCAGGACCTGAGAGGAAGTTTGTCTATTTGATGTTTAGACACACCTTGGAGACATTTCAGGTTCAATTTTCATATCACCACAATAAAGTGAATGTTGCAATAAACCATCACGTGATTTTTTGGTTTACCAGTGCGTAAATAAAGTTATCTTTTACTGTAATCTTGTAATTTTTTTAAGTGTGCAATAGCATTTTGTCTAAAAATAGAGTCTACATACCTTAATTTAAAAATGTTATTGCAAAAAAAAAAAAAAAAGTGCTAACCACCATCACCTTCAGCTAGTTGTAATCTTTTTACAGGTAAAGGGTCTTCCTTTCAAATTTACTGACCAGGATGGTGGTTGCTGGAAGCTGGTGTGTCTGTGGAAATTTTTGAAAATGAGATGACAGTGAAGTTTCCCACATTAAGACACTCTTTCTATAAGGAACGGTTTCTCTGTAGCATGCAGTACTGCTTGATAGCAAACTGTTTTCTAAAATGTTTGCACCATGTTTTAATCCCACAGGCAATGACAGAGGTTTCTGATTGTTACATGTTTGACTTATTATTGACCATCTTTTAAAAGTTGAGGTATCCTAGTGGATATGAAGTGTTATATAGTTGTGGTTTTGATGGGCAAATCTCTAATGAATAGTTAAATTTGAGTTTCATGTACTTATTGGCCATTGTGTATCTTCTTTGGAAAACTGTGTAATCAAATCATCTGCCCATTTTTATACTGGGTTATTTCTTTTGTCATTGTTGAACTGCATTTTCCACTGCCAGAGTATAGAAGTACGGTTGACTTTTGTATATTGATTTTGTATCCTGCACCTTTCCTGAGCTCACTTACTAGTTCTAATTAGTTTTTTATGGCTTCTTCAGAATCATCTGTATAGAAGATCATGTCATCTACAAATAGAAATAGTTTTTCATATTCTTTTCATCCTTTCTGAATGTTTTCATTTATTTTTCTTGTCTAATTCCCCAGACCAGATCCTCCAGTACAATTTTGAACATAGTAATAAGAGCAGACATGCTGGTATTGTCCACATCTTGAGTGAGGAGCTCAGTCTTCCTAATTTAAGTGCAGTATGAGCTGTGAGTGTTTCATAGATGGGATTTATCAGATTGAAAAAGTTTTGTTCTATTTCTAACTTAATGAAGTTTTTATGATGAAAGTTTTTGAATTTTGTTAGTTACTATATTTGCACCTTTTTGGATGATCATATGGTTTTTTCCCATTATTATATTGCTATAGTATTTTACAGTAATTGACTTTCAGATGTTAAATCAACCTTGCATTCCTATGATATTATACATGGTTATGGTCTGTAATCCTTTCTATATGTCACATAGATTCAGTTAATTAGTAAGTTTTCAGTGACTTTTATATAAATATTCATAAGGAATATTGGTCTGTAGTTTCCTCTTTGGGTCATATCTCCTTTTACTGTCAGGGTAGTATTGTCTTTCTACTCTCTATTTCATTTATTTCCACTGTTATTTTCATCATTTCCTTCCTTCTTTTTGCTTTTGGTTTTGTTTGCTTTTCTTTTTCTAGTTAAGAAACTAACTCCTAGGCTCCTGTTTTTCATGGATACTTTGGTTCTGGGGCAGATGGTTTTGAAAGCTACTGAGAAGCTAAGAGGGGAGAAGTGGGAAGAGAACAAGAGAAAATGCCATAAAGCACACTTTTCTTACCCAGATTCAGCCATCTTTCTTGAATAAGTGGATTGTCTCAAGTTACGGTAATTTCCAGAGTTCTGAAAAAAATGATTTTGACAAGTTTTGTCAGTGTCCTCATTTTATGGAGGACAGGATTTTGGGAGGGCCAAATTCTCCCATTCTAGAAGTGATTCTCTCCGCTGTGTTATTTTAACCACATTTGAAAGAAGAATGATCCACAAAATTTTGGAGCGGCATTAGCTGTTCCTTTATGCGAACACAAAGTAGTTGATGATACAATGTGGATAATAATTAAAATGCGTCTCAAATGCCTATGATGGGGAAAATAAAGCATGCTTGACTGTCACTTGGTGAGTATGTGCCAGTGACATGGGACCCTGACAGTCGCAATTGTTATAGAGTGGGAGTCCTGATTATTTTTGTTCTAGTGAGTAAAGGCTAATGTGCCCATGGGCTTAAGAAAAATATTTGCTTTTATTAACTGAGTTGAGTCCATTAAATCTTAAAAAGCCACCTTTTGAGAAAAGTGCCCATGTTACTACACCTTTCAGTTCAGTTCAGTTCAGTTGCTCAGTCGTGTCTGACTCTTTGCGACCCCATGAATCGCAGCACGCCAGGCCTCCCTGTCCATCACCAACTCCCGGAGTTTACCCAAACTCATGTCCATCAAGTAGGTGATGCCATCCAGCCATCTCATCCTCTGTCGTCCCTGTCTCCTCCTGCCCCCAATCCCTCCCAGCATCAGAGTCTTTTCCAATGAGTCAACTCTTCACATGAGGTGGCCAAAGTACTGGAGTTTCAGCTTTAGCATCATTCCTTCCAAAGAACACCCAGGGCTGATTTCCTTTAGAATGGACAGGTTGGATCTCCTTGCAGTCCAAGGGACTCTCAAGAGTCTTCTCCAACACCACAGTTCAAAAGCATCAATTCTTCGGTGCTCAGCTTTCTTCACAGTCCAACTCTCACATCCATACGAGACCACTGGAAAAACCATAGCCTTGACTAGACAGACCTTTGTTGGCAAAGTAATGTCTCTGCTTTTGAATATGCTATCTAGGGTGGTCATAACTTTCCTTCCAAGGAGTAAGCGTCTTTTAATCCAGCGTGGCCCATATTCTAGACCTAGACAGTGACACAGCATGTTCACTGTGGCTGCGGTGAGAGGGAAGACTGCATCTCCTTCTGTTAGCGTCTACCAGTCACTCTTAGCTCTTCTCAGTGTTAACATTCAAACATTGTAATTAGATTATCAACACCTAATTTCATTCTCATGCGCTCACATTAAAGCTGAGATATATTTCCGGCCAGAACAGTAGTGATGCTGAGCATTTGGTTTTGGTGACTGAGTGATGCACAGGTGCCATTATGGTGGTCTGTGAACACTGGGCTTTGCATCTTGAGATGATGCGTAGTGCCTCTTTGGATGCAGCACTTTCCGTCTTTCCAGTCATGTGTGGAAAAGCCAGAAGGGGCTTGACCTGAGGCATGGTTTAACCAGATCACTCTGGCTGCTGTGCTAACCATGGCCGCAGGGGTGAAGGGTCGGGAACAGGAGCTATAACCGCAAGCTACGGCAGTACCATTCCTGAGAAATGATGACCTTGGTAATTGTAGTAGCAGTCTAGGTTTTAAAAATATTTTGGGTTCTGAATAGTTTTTCACAATTAGAGCTGAAAGGATGGCCTTTCACATATAATATAGAGCGTGAGAAACAGAAGAGAGTCAAGTGTGGCTGAGGTTTTTCTGTCTGGCCTGAATAAATATAAAAATTGAGTTTTAGTTTAATGATATAGGGAGAACTTTTAAAGGGGCAGATTTTGTACATTGTAGGGGGAGGCCGGAATATCAAGAGCTCACTGTTGGACCTGTAGAATCTTGGGTGCCTTTTAGACATCCTAGATGGAGATGGAGATGAGGCAGTCTTTTACACAGAGCTAGAGTCTAGGGAGACATGTGAGCTGGAGGTCTATTGTGAGAGATATGAGTTTATAGGTATCATTTAATGAATGAGGACCCTGATTGAAAATAGCAAGATCCCAAATGTGAGCATTGGGGTACTCCACCCTTTAGAGGCTACTAAGAAGAAGGAAGCAGGGAGCATGGTATCCTAGAACCCAGGTGAAGAATGTCTCAAGGAAGAGAAACAAAGGATGTCTCAAGTGAGCAGATAAGAACTGAAAACTGACCATTTCATTTAGTAATATAAATACCATTGTTCCATTGGGAAGATTATCCCCCAAATAATGAGTTTATCGTTGCAACAGGAATTCTGCTCTGAATTTCAGAACATTGTTAAATGATTTCATGGTAGAAAGTATCACAGTCACAGTCTTTGAGTATTTGGTCCTCTACTACCTCATTAGTTGACCCTCCTGATGGGATGAGACAGTACCTAGAAGGGGCAGCATGAGGCATACCCTGTGGATGCACCGTGGTATTCTGGGGTGAGATGTACAAACTTACGGCTCTTATTATAATTTCTTGCCAAAATTTCTGTTTGTTGGATAAATTCCTATGTGAGTTATGAGAATTCTTTGACCTCATAGGATGAACATATTTATATAAATTTGGAATGAGTCAGATTTGTCTTTGTGCAGTATAAATGTGCTTTCAGAAAAATATTATTGACCTTTAATTTAGAATTTGATTCACCTATTAAACTATTATTGTATGGGAGATTTCTTTACAGATTGCAGTCAACACAAATCTTGGTCAACAAATTAAGTCACTAATATTTTCTTTTTTACTTGACATTTGTTTAAAAAGTGGGGATCAGATGAAAAGATCAGCAGGCAAAACAAGTGAAATTACTTTGTCATACATAAATATCTGTGCATATGATGGATTATTACAGTAAGCCATTTTAATTTTTTTTAATTAGAGGGAATCGATGATATAGGCCATACAAAACATGGAATAATCAAGATGTTAATTTTTTATTTTGTAATGTAGTTTGAATGGATATAGACCTAATATACTGGAAAGTTATTTCCCCTTGATAGTCTGACTAAAGAAGCTACTTGAATCTCCCTTCCCTTTCTTGTTCTCCTTGGTTTCTGTGTTCTTGGCTCTCTGGCAGTGTGGGTTATAGATCTTTGTAAGGAGATGGGAGTGGTGGGATTTTATCAGTTTAATCTTTGCAGTCTCACTTGTTGCAGCTTTTCCCATATAGATATGTGAATTTGCATGTACTTCTCAGAACACTGGTCCTGATGTGATGCCCACACTGTCATGTGAGGTTGCTGGAGGTAGTTCAGTTAGTTCTTTCATGTACTCTTTGTGCTGAGCTGTGCAAAGTTTACTGTAAATTTGAGTTTGACACAAACTTTTAAAGAGCTTAGGTTTTAGAGACCAAAAATTAGGGTTTGAATCCTGACTCCATCACTTCCATGACAAGTCTCTCCACCTCTCGAGCCTGTGTTCTTACATGAAAATGACAATAATTATATTTATTTAAAACAATGTTTCAGAGTAAGTTCTGAATAGAACTATTACTCATTAGTATAATATGCCAATCAGTTAATAATTACTACTACTAATATAGAGATATTCTGTGATTCTAGGTGTACCTTCAGTGAACTGCTTCTCCTCATTTCTTTGGAGGCCCTGGAAATAGTAAAATATCTTCATGGCAAAGTCCTTCTCAAATAGTCTGTGCAACAGCCAGAGCAAACTTTTAAAATCACAGAAATAAGTTTTCTTTGCTTCAAACCTATCAGTGGTTTCTTTGGGGAAAACCCTACAGTAAGATATGACCAAGGACTGCTATCCCCTTTACTGGGCTAGTTCTGTGTACCCTCAAAGAGGACACGGGTGAAGAAAGTTGGAGAACATGAGGTAGATGGATAAAGTTACTGGAAGTAAAACCCCAGACTCCAGAAGGGGTTCTGACTCAGTTTACCATCCCTACATAAGAAATGAGATTCTCAGAGATGCAGACCTCTTAACTTCTCATTGTACATGAAAGATCTCTCACTACAGTTTATTCACTGGCCTAATGTGAGGTCAAATTAAGACAACAACAAAACAACAAAAAGCCCACCTAAATGTCCCAGCAGAGTTGCCAAAAATAGTAAATGCAAAAGGGCATGAGATCCTTTGTACAGTACCATGCAGTACCATACAATAAGACTATTGGTTTCAAATTTTCTATCTTAAAATCTCATAAAGAGGATGGGTAAACACGCAGACATTTTCCTCTCCCTCCCACCATACTAGTGGATATCTTCCCCTGCCCCTTGCTTCCCTAAATCACTGGAATCTGTCCTTTATTCACCATGCCTTGCTGTATAGGTCTTCCTGGCTCTAGGGAAGCAGCTGTCAACACTGATTGTGGAGGTCTTAGGATAAATCCCCTTGGAGGTTCCTACTCTTCTTTCTATTAGACAAAGTGATCCAATGCCCAAATTCTGAGCTCATCCTGCCAACTATCAAGCGGTGGGTCCTGAAGTACTCCACTTCTCTCTCAGTCTTCCTCTTCTCTGTGGGGGTACCAGAAGTGACAGAAGTGCTCTTCCTTCTCACCAGGAACTAGGCTGATTTCTCTGCCCAAGAACTCCCAGGAGAAATAACTCATCAAACCTGTGTCAGTCGGGTTCCTGGAGAAGCAGATGCTGAGAAGGATTCTATTAGGCGAAATGCACAGAGAGAGAGAAGACAGTCAGAAAAGACTGGAAGACTCATTGAAATCTGACACCACGAGAAGGGTGGAAGAAGAGGGAAGGGAAGGTTGGGTGGAAACACCCTAGGTTGCTGTGCAGTCTAAGGAAGGTTCCGCAAGGTGGTCAGAGAGCCTTTAAGCCAATGTTGGTGATGAGGTGAGTGAGTACATTTTTTCCTGGGAACAAAATTGACCTTTGCATCCCTGCCTGGCTCAGTGGTGGCCTAGAAGCAGCTCATAGTGGTGTGGTCTCCACGCAGTAGCTATGGGTTTAGAAGATGGACCTGTGTCAATTTGCATCTCCTAATCCAGCCATTCCCGTGACAGACAGCATGGCACAGTGATTAGGAGTGGAACTGTGGGTTCCTACTTTATATCGGTTTCGGTCTCAGCTCTACTGCTCATTGGCTGTGATATTGTACAAGTGACTGACATTTACCACCTCTCCATGTCCTCATCTGTACAGGGAGGAGACTAAGCCTTTCTAGGCAGTGGTGGTGTCATGATATTTAACTCTTAGAAGACTCCCTAGCACACAGGGAGTGCTCAAAAGCACATTACTAAAAGGATGAACTAGTACAAATATACTTAACCTCAGACCCCATTATCCTCCTCCTATGATGACACTGTAACTCCTGGTGAAATGAGATGAGATTGGTTTTATATAAAACTCCTGGGATGATGCTAGACATAGGATAAGCACTGAATAGATAGTATAGGTAACACTGATCATTATCAGCTACAGAGGTAATGGTAACAGCATCCTCACATAGCTTCTTTTGTTATACGATCATTCTTTTCTAAAAGTCAAGCCTATTAGATTAATAACCATTCTTTCAGTGTGCTGTTGCTGAGAACCCTCTCTGTGTTTGACTCTTCTAGGGACAGAAGCTGTTTTCTCTTCATTCCAAGCTATGCCAGATCCATGTTCTAATTAAAGTCGTAGCGAATGTGACAGAGTAGATGATTTAGTCCCCTCTAATTTGGCTTTACTTGTAAAAACATGTCCACAGATACATAAAGGTTAATGATCTTGCCCTGTTTCCCATTTTAAACAGCTGGCTCATGTTGGATTGGAATTGTCTTTTAATTCTTCACCCAGGAAGGCTCTAAATGTGAGATCATCTTTTAAGATAATATTAATAAATGTGTTTCCTTCTTCTGAAATTAAAACTCTGAAATATGTGTATCTAAAAAAAAGTCTTAATAAAAATTTGTTGTTGTTATAGGATCTCTTAGTGTTGAAACTGACAGGTTTTGATGAACTGGACTTGCCAGTAATGCACTCAATATAGTGTATAAGGAGGATTTTAAACATTTATTAAGTCTGTATTATTTTCCAGGTCCTTAGGGGATAAAAAAATGACACAGTGTCTATCTTAGAGGCACTTATCCAGAAAAATAGATACTCACAATAGCCTGCTGATAAGCTCTATGCTAAGCTTAAGCCAAGATGTCTGGTGCACAAATAAAGGACGTGGTGTCATTTAGGATTAGAATCACCTGAGAGTAATAATAAAAGCAAAATACCCCAAACAACAAGAGGAAAGTTTATTTCTCTCACAAGTCCAAAAAAGGTATAGTGATCAATGTAGGAGGTGAACAGGGCCTCACAATGTCAGGAGTTAGGCCTCTATCCTGTTACTACTCTGTGAGCAGTATCCTTTCCCTACGTCACTCGTGGCCCATGTTGGTTGCTGATATTCAGTTGTATCTGCATTGAGCCATCAGGGAGGAAGGAGAAGAGAATGCAGGACTCACTGGAACCTTTGACAAGTAAATCCTAAAAGTTTTGTACAGAACATCTGCATGCATCCCCTTGATGTGGAGGGTGTACAAAGGGAGTTTGTAAATATAATCTTTATTCCAAGCCATCATGTACCCAGGTAAAATGGCAAATTATTTTTTCATACAATGTAAGGTGGAAAGAATGGGTATTTGACAACAGCAATTCTGCCATAAAACCCAACCCAGATAGGAGTGGGAGTAGAGGAAGCTGTCAAGTGTTATTATTAAAATAATAATATTATTAGTATGTGGCATTTTAACTGATAAGCTATATTGAATTTCAAAAAGCATTTACAGAAAAACTCCCAATCTAACTTAAAACCTAATGTAACCAATTTGCATTCATTGACAGCAAAATGTTTATGTTGCTTACAAGTGAAGACAGAAGGGTGTGGAGTATGCTGTAGGTGGAGGTTAGCTTTCTTTCACTAGAACAGAGTCTGTGCTTAACTTCTTCAAACTTGGTGGGCCATATCATGATTGTCTTCTTTAGATTATTACGTGGAAACATTTATATGAAAATGGAAAAGCTTGGGAGGGAAGTAGGTAATCTGTCTTTCTAACATATTCTGATATTTTATGTACATTGACATTACAGTATATATTTGTTACAATATAGTTGTGGTGGTGGGTTTAGTCTCAAAGTCAAGTCCAACTCCTGGGACCCCATGGACAGTAGCCTGCCAGCCTACTCTGTCCATGGGATTTCCCAGGCAAGAATCGTGGAGTGGGTTGCCATTTTCTTCTCCAATTGCAGTAAAGAAGATGACTTAATACTCAGTGCTTTAGCGTATTACTTCTAACTTCAAGCAAAATACCTAATGAGTTCATTAAGCATTAAAAAATTAGGTAATTAGTGTCCTAAATGCTTTGCATTATGCAAGCATCCTTGGTGGCTTTTTTATGTTTAAGAGGGTTTTACTCATATTTGGTGAAGTTTATTAGGTTTTTTGGACTGATAGGAAGAGTTTATTACCTCTCCCATTTAAAATACTGGAAGGTAGGCTCATGCTATCAGAAAATTCACAATCCAACACATCTTCAGAAGCATATTAGGTGCAGGCAAGAGGAATATCTCTAATTAATCCTTAGAATATGGGCCCAGAGTGGGAAGGAGATAACTAGCAGGGCAGAGACACTTTTTGCAATAATCTGTTCTAAATGTAATAGGAACCACTGAGAGACAAACATATGCACACCAAGATACATGTAAGTATGTGTTAGCTTCTTTATCTGCTTACATCTAGCTTTTTATCCACTATCAGTTCTCCCTCTGTGGCAACATTTGGGAGTCACAGGTTGTTGCTAAGCACATCTCTAAGTTTTGAGTGATTTTGAATTACTATTTTGGTTTTTGCAAAGAAAGTTAACAATAAAAATTAAAAAAAAAGATTCAATCTTAATTAGAGTTTTCAGTGTTATTTCAGTTACCTAAATCATTTTAAAAGACTCTTTTACATCCTAAAAGAGCAAAAAAATGTTATTAAATGTTTGGTGTTGATTGTAGATATGTAAATTAGATATGTAATATAGATCAACATAATGTTTATGTGTTGTATATAAATAGCATGATATGTTTCTACTATAATAAGTTTTTGAAGTATTTTATATAATCATATGTAATTTCAATAATTCTTTTTATAATCTTTTATAGTTGTAGGCAGGGGGTTGTTATTATTTTAATGTGGCTAGTGAGTCAGTCAGTTCAAAGCTCAGTCGTGTCCAACTCCTTGCAACCCATGAATCGCAGCACACCAGGCCTCCCTGTCCATCACCAACTCCCGGAGTTCACTCAGACTCATGTCCATCGAGTCAGTGATGCCATCCAGCCATCTCATCCTCTGTCGTCCCCTTCTCCTCCTGCCCCCAATCCCTCCCAGCATCAGAGTCTTTTCCAATGAGTCAACTCTTCGCATGAGGTGGCCAAAGTACTGGAGTTTCAGCTTTAGCATCATCCCTTCCAAAGAAATCCCAGGGCTGATCTCCTTCAGAATGGACTGGTTGCATCTCCTTGCAGTCCAAGGAACTCTCAAGAGTCTTCTCCAATACCACAGTCAAAAGCATCAATTCTTCGGCACTCAGCCTTCTTCACAGTAGAATTAGTTCTTAACCTAGATTTAGAAAATGTTTAGGAAAATATCTGATTTTATGAAATATCTTTTCCTAGTCATTCTTTTATGAAAATAAAAGAAAAACTTCTACTGATTATTATTTAAAATATATTATTTGAAATATGCAGATATAGATAAAACTTTGCAATTTTTAAAATTTTATAAGGATTTTTCATTTCTTTGCTATTTGTATCTTAGTGAGCCTAGAATTTCATTAATTTGTTTCAGAAACCAAAATTATTTCATGTTAAATTGTTTCACATGTATATATATATATACACACTTATATGTGTAAACTTACCTCATGGATATATTTAAATAAATACACCTTGCTAAGCTAAGTCACTTCAGTCGTGTCTGACTCTGTGTGACCCCATAGATGGCAGCCCAACAGGCTCCCCCATCCCTGAGATTCTCCAGGCAAGAACACTGGAGTGGGTTGCCATTTCCTTCTCCAATGCATGAAAGTGAAAAGTGAAAGTGAAGTTGCTCAGTCGTGTCCGACTCCTAGGAACCCCATGGACTGCAGCCTACCAGGCTCCTCCATCCATGGGATTTTCCAGGCAAGAGTACTGGAGTGGGGTGCCATTGCCTTCTCCGAAATACACCTTAAATTGTATTTAATAAAAATCAAGTGTTAAACACATGTTATATCTCAGGCACTATTATGACAATTTTAGGTGAGCTAACTTGGATCCGTTTGACTATAGTCTCCAATTATTGATAAGAAAACGGTCTTAGTGAGGCTAAGCTTCTCATTCAGTGACACAACTTAGGGGTGTCACTAAGTCATTTTCCCCAAAATCGGGTTATAAAGCATAATTTTTATGTTTTAACGAGCTTTAAAGGAAATGCCTTGGTGAGATTGTGGAAGGGATTTCCTTAACTTGATTTTCAATTGTGCCTCTTGTTATGTCTATCTCCCTGCACATTTCTGATTAAAAATTTGTTTTACTGAAGTAGAGTTAATTTACAATGTTGTGTTAGTTTCAAGTGTACAGCAAAGTGCTGCAGATGTATATTCTGTTCTGTATTCTTTTCCATTATGTTATTATAAGAAATTGAATATAGTCCCTGGCACTATACAGTAAGACTTTGTTATTTTATGTGTAGTGGTTTGTATCTGCTAATCCCAAACTCATGATTCATGCACCCTGCCCTCTTTCCCCTTTAGTAACCATGAGTTTTCTATGTCTGTGGGTCTCTTTCTGCTTTATAAGTAAGTTCATTTGCGCCATTTTTTAGATTCTACATATAAGTGATATCATGTGACATTTGTGTGTCTCTGTCTGACTTACTTCAGTTAGTGTGATAAGCTCTATGTCCATCCGTCATTTCTGATTTTTTATCTTCCTTCTTGATGCCTTTGTTCCTCATTTAGATGCAGGTCCATCTTCTTCTGTTTCTTGTGAATTCTTTACAACGTGTTTTTACCTCTATGCGAGCAGTTTTCTCTGGTAAGATGCACTCCCAGTTCTGAGTTCAGTGAACTTGGGTTTTATCACAGTTTGCACGTATTGTTCAGTCTCGGTTTCCTCATGTGTGAAACAGATGCTAATCTCAACCTCATAGGGTTATTGTGAAAGGAAGGACATCAGTTCATACACATGAAATGTTGAACGTAAAATACTTGACGTGTTAAATTCAAATGGCGTTTGTTATTTGTATTAACATTTAATTTCTATGACTTCAGCTGTCTTTGTCAATATATCCAATCAGACATGAATCTCTCAAACCCACTCACTTTCGGATTTCCTCGTCACCTCTCCCTGATAGTAGGTGCCTCCACCAGCTGCTTTGGATCAAATAACAGGCTCTCAAAGACTGCTCTGAGCCGAGCAGTGTGCTGGGCACCATCCACTACACTATCCTATTTAGGTCTCACAGTCATTACCCATCTTTATGAACAGAGAAACAAATCACTGGAATTCCAAAATAGCGAATCACCCAGTTTCAGGTCAATACAGCAAGTAGCAGAGCTAAGATTTGAACCTAGGCTTCTCAAATTGCCCATTCACTTCACTGTGTATTTTTACATTTGTTTTACACTTTTACGCAGACTTGCTGCTTTAAATTTGGCTCCACCCAGGGAACCAGTGTGATGGAAGCAGGGCAACTGTTTTTCTCACCCTGCCCACTCCCCTTCATGTGTAGAAGTGACAAGACTTAACCCGTATAGATGGCAGAGATGAAATTCAACAGTGGCTTGACCAGCTTTTATGCCCTGTGTCTGCTGCTTCTCTAAAGTGAAGCCAATATTTTCTAATTTATTTTTCCATATCTTCAGATGATAGTCTAACTAAAATGTGATACAATTAACTGCTGCCACATCAAAACTCTGCCTATACTAGAATATCTATCAATAGAGCACGTAGAAACATCTGTTCTGTTCAGTTGCTCAGTTGTGTCCGACTCTTTGCGACCCCATGAACCACAGCACTCCAGGCCTCCCTATCCATCACCAACTCCTGGAGTCCACCCAAACCCATGTCCATTGAGTTGGTGATGCCATCCCACCATCTCATCCTCTGTCGTCCCCTTCTTCTCCTGCCCTCAGTCTTTCCCAGCATCAGGGTCTACATAGTCGCTCTCATTTTCTAAAATAATATTTTGTCTGGTAGAACTCATGGTTGAGCAGATAGTTAGGACCTCTTTGTGTTAGTTGTATATTTCTTGACTCATATAAATTACCCCCAAATTTAGTGGCCTAAATAGCTGTCTTTTTTTTTTTTTTTTTATGTGTAACTGGGGAGTGGCAATGTGAGAGTGGTTCAGGCTTGGATTCTCCAGGCCGCAATGGGATGTCACCAGCTATGAGACATGCAACTGCAGCTTGACTGGGGATTTGAGACTCACTTGTAAAGCAACTCACTCCCATGCTGGCAAGTTGGTACTGGGAGTTGGTTTCTCTGCAGATAGTCTGTGCACAGGGCTTCTTGAGTGTCCTTCCAGTGCGGCAGCCGGCCTCCATCACAGCAGGCAATCTGAGTAGGCAGGGTGGAAACTGCAGTGCCGCTAAGACCCAGCATTGCAAATCACACGCTGTCACGCCCTCCATATTCTGCCAGAACATGGAGATCCAATTGCAAAGGGACTATGGAGGGTCTGAAATGCACAGGTGTGGACTTGGGGTAGACATCTTGGAGGCCAGCTACCAAGTTTTTCAGACGAAACAGCAGTATTTTCTCCTTATCCAGAACAGAAGGCAGTGGATTTTGTGTGAAAGGGCACAAGTATGATCAAGGAAAACCACTGTTACAAAATTGTATGGCCCTTCATTGCCACTAGAACAGAGTGAAAACTTTTGATCTTTGCATGAAACAGTCACCAAAACTCTGTCTCTAACCTTCTTTACTCCCTTTATTTCCCACTATTATTTTTAACTGAGGAATAACGTACCCATAGTATAGGTATCAGGAAGTCCTCAAAACTCAGGAATTATATAAAATAGTATTGTTGTTGTTGGTATTCACTTGTTAAGTCAGGTCTTACTCTTTGCGACCCCATGGACTTCAGCATGCCAGGTTTCCCTGTCCTTCACTATATCCCAGAGTTTGCTCAAACTCATGTTCATTGAGTCAATGATGCAATCCAAGCATCTCATCCTCTGTCACCTTCTTCTTGTCCTGCCTTCAATCGTTCCCAGCATCAGGGTCATTTCCAATAGGTCAAATCTTCACATCAAGCAGCCAAAGCATTAGAGCTTCAGCATCAATCCTTCCAATGAATATTCAGGACTGATTTCCTTTAGGATGGACTGGTTTGATCTCCTTGCAGTCCAAGGGACTCTCAAGAGTCTTCTCCAACACCACAATTCAAAAGCATCAATTTTTTGGCGCTCAGCTTTCTTTATAGTCTAACTTTCACATCCATACATGATTACAGGAAAAACCATAGCCTTAACAATATGGACCTTTGTCAGCAAAGTGATGTCTCTGCTTTTCAATGCTGTCTAGGTCTATCTTTCCTTCCAAGAAAGCTTTCCTTCCAAGGAGCAAGTGTCTTTTAATTTCATGACTGCAGTCTCCATTTACAGTGATTTTGGAACTCAAGAAAATAAAATCTGTCACTGTTTCCACTTTTCCTCTGTCTATTAGCCATGAAGTGATGGGACCAGATGCCATGATCTTCATTTTTTGAATGTTGAGTTTTAAGCCAGCTTTTCACTCTCCTCTTTCACCTTCATCAGACACTCTTTAGTTTCTCTTCACTTTCTGCCATTAGAGTGGTATCATCTGCATATATGAGGCTGTTGATATTTCTCCCAGCAATCTTGATTCCATCTTGTGCTTCATCCAGCCCAGCATTTCACATGATGTACTCTGCATATAAGTTAAGTAAGCAGGGTGACAATATACAACCTTAACGTACTCTTTTTCCAATTTTGAAGCAGTCTGTTATTCCATGTCTGGTTCAAACTATTGCTTCTTGACCCACATATGGGTTTCTCAGGAAACAGGTAAGTTTGTCTGGTATCCCATCTCTTTAAGAATTTTCCACAGTTTGCTGTGATTCACACAGTCAAAGGTGCTAGCATAGTCAATGAAGCAGAAGTAGATTTTTTTTTCTGAAATTCCCTTGCTTTTTCTATGATACAAGGAGTGTTTTTAATTTGATCTTTGTTTCTCTGACTTTTCTAAACTCAGCTTATACACTTGGAAGTTCTCAGTTTATGTGCTGCTGAAACCTAGCTTGAAGAATTTTGAGCATTACTTTACTAGCATGTGAAATGCATGCAATTGTGCAGTAGTTTGAACATTCTTTAGCATGGCCCTTCTTTGGAATTGGAATGAAAACTGACGTTTTACAGTCCTGTGGCCACTGCTGAATTTTCCAAATTTATTGACATATCGAATACATCACTTTAATAGCATCCTCTTTTAGAAATTTAATAGTGTACATAGTAATATATGTACACTTCTTTTTTTGACACTGAAATGTTCCCAGATTTTCTACTGTTACTTCTTTCCAGGGATAGATTAAAGGAAGAATTCTACATAAAATGTTATCTAAACTGCTGAAAGATCATTCCCACCCTCACTCTACCCTACTCCTCAATAAACCTTACGGTATTTGGTGAATTTTTTCAATGTTTCTTTCTTTTTAAATTTATTTTATTATTGAAGTGTAGTTGATTTATAATGTTGTGTTAGTTTCAGGTATACAAGTGATTTATATATATATATATTCTTTTCCAAAACTTTTCTCCATTATAAATGATTAGAGAATATTGAGTAGTGTTTCCTGTGTAATACAGTAGTTCCCTGTTGGTTTTCTCTTTTACATATAGTGGTGTATATATGTTATATAATGGTAGTTTTGGCATACTACCTCCTGTCAACATTTTGAGTTAATGTCTCACCTCTTCAAAAAAAGCTCTAAAGGCTTTGATAGCAGAAGTCATTTCTAAATTATTTTTGATTCTGCAAACCTATATTTTTCTAAAACAAGTAAAATATCTTCATTTTAGAAAACTTGGAATATATGGAAAATTAAGTGAGGAAATACTTCTCACTCTAAATTCAATGAATGAACTCCATGAATGCATTTTTAATCATTCATGGGAACAAGGATGAGTGATTTAAAATGTTTTCACATGTTCTTTTGGGCCAACTCATTTTGACAGTCAGAATTGTTTTCTTGTAAAAAGTGGCTTCCTAATTTTCTGTGCTTTCTAAGACCAAATTCAGATTCTTCTGGCTTACTGGCTACCACACAACATCTACTTTCCATCAGAAGTGGATGAGCCCAGAACTGTGCCCAGGAGGACTGTAGTTCATTAGCCTAGAAGACTTAAGTTGTCAAATAGGTCCTGTGGTCCTGTGGCTGGAGTGAGGACTGTCCACCTCTCTGAAGCGGTGGTCACATGGGTAAGCTGCAGAAAATGATCAGTTTAACCAAATCTGTACCACCCAAATTCTTAAGACTAATACAGCAGGTATAACAGGAAGTACTTGAGGATGCCCTCAGAATGTGGGACATAATATAAAGCAAAGCTGTTTTATTATTTCGTGACAATAGGTTAAAGAAAATATCTCCTTTTGTTCATGCATTATGAAATTCTTATAAATGGACTATCAAATCCTTAGAAATGAACTGAAAGATCAATTGAAAATGTATCCTTGCCAACTTCTTCATTAAAAAAAGCTGTATGAAATTTCCTTGATCACAGCCTCTTTTGTTGATGGCTCCTTACTGTCCTTATATTACCAATAGGATTGTAATCCAAAATGACAACTACTTTAATTTTTGTGGACTTTTTCATAGCAGTAGAGAAGACATAAGAAACTCAAGGATTATGTGATTTGCCACTTTGCACAATTTAGATTTTGAAATACCTCTTGCATGGATGCTCATTGTAGTATCGATACCAGTGGTCTCAATTTTTATCTCTTGCTGTGCTCTTGAGGCGGTAAGTGGACCAGAGAGGCATGTTTGCATTTTCATGTGTATTTGTCTTTGCTCAGTGAGAACAATATGCAAAATTACTTATTTTAAGAATTCAGATTAAAGAAGAGATTAAGTAATCAAACAGATACATATCAGGTTGTATAGGCTATCAAACTATTACCAAATGAAGGAAAACATATTCTGGATTCTACCTGGGTCTGTTAAGTACAGTGATTATTTAATGTAGTGAAACTGTCACCAAGAAATGACCTTATTTAGTTATGTAATATCAATGTATTAAACAAACTCATAGCCTAGTGCAATTCCTTAATCTCTTGGCCATGATTTTTTGGGCAATATTTTGGCCATGATTTTTTGGCCAATCTCTTGGCCAATATTTCCATTGTAATATTTCTAAAAAGACATTTAATAAAAAGTAAATATTTAGATACATTTGTCAAACTATTAATTGACCTAAAACATTTATATTCATGTGCGTGCGTGTGTGTGTGTGTGTGTGTGTGTGTGTGAAAGATTTCTTGGAAATGTTTTATTTTCATATTGTACCAAAATAGAATGTTAAAAATATAATTTGTGATTTGGAACTTCATATACAGTTGGGAAATCTACATAGTCTTCCAGACAGACCAACAATGGAAGCTGAAAAACGTTTTCACAGGCTTGTCCTCCTAAATCAATACCATTTTCAACATGATGGAAAATGGAATGCTTCCTTTCTTAGCTTCTTCATTATCATATTGGTGATGAATCAATACAACTTTTTGCCAACTCCCCTCCTAACAAGCCAAATGAAAGCATGAATATTTTTCAGTTATTTTAGTTGAGTTTGCACGTATTAAAATAGGATATTCCTCAAAATATTTCAGGGATTAAAAGGATCAGAATACATATTTCTTTCACCAAACATATAGAGTCTTCGGAGTTCCCTGGATTCTGAATGAAGAGTCTAAGTAAAAGTGGAGATTCAATAAATATCCGTGCATTGTCCACCTTCTATGTATCTGCCCCTCTGTGAGAATTAGCAGAAACCCACTGTGGACTGGCTTAAACTATGGTCAGAAATGCCCCATGTCCTTATGAAGGAAACTGACAATGCAGTATTTACATTACTAACGTTATGTTTCTTGATCCCAAAAGACTTTTCCCTCCATTAGTGACTATAGAGACTTTGGCTGCAATTTCCACAGAATATACTTGTGACTTTTCATTTTTACTTAAACTGTTATGTTGCTAGTATTACCATAGTATATGTTTGAAACTAACCTATCAAAATGTAATGGAAGAAGTATAAGTTATGCATGTTCTATAAATATTTACAATTGCAATGACATTTTTCCATAAATCTTTTGCTATAATTTGCAGATATTTTGACCACTTCTATAATCGAAAAATACTATAAATTTTAAAAGACAGTTATATTTGAGTTATTTCAATAAATGTGTGATTCAACTTTTAAATGAGATTTTTAGTATGGTTTAATATCTTCAGTGAAGTAAAAAAGACTTTGACTCCAAAATACATATGATCTGTTTAAACACAACTACACTGTATAGCTAGAAAAACAAAATTAAGGAGATGCTGCTTTCAGTTGCTTATTTCTGTTTTATTTTCACCCAAGTGTAGATCACAATAAAAGTAAAGAGATTTAATTCAAACTCTCCTTGTCTAACTCTTGTTGAGATAGAAAAAAGCAGGGGAACAGTTTAAATATATTTCTGTGGATTTGTAACTTTGGTTCAATTCTTTACTATTCTTGTCTACAAATCTTATGTGAAGGCTTTGAGATCTCGTTGGAATAAAAGCAAACAAGTAAAATAAATACAAGACACGGCACGATTATTTTAGCAGCTTTGTGTCTTGTGGTCATGAAACTCTCCCTTGCGAAACTTTAGATTACCTTTGATCACTCCATGTAACCAAAGATTATACAGATGGCCATAAATAGAAATAAGAAAAAACTGCAAGATGACAGCTTGAGGTTCCATTAAAAGAAGTACTGAAATGAGAGGTCATCCCTTACATTTTCTGTCTGGTGGAGATGTCCGCCACTTCCGCTATATATTTAGCAGTATATGAAGGATTAAATGATACTTCTGTCAGAGCCCACAGCCGACTCTATTCCCCAACTCATCTTCCCAACAAAGCATTTTCATTTATAGCCTAGAATAACAGTCTATCTATATGCGGGTATAATTTTCCAGTGATTCCAAATAAGGAAGTTGTTATTCTTGAAACTGGGATTAAAAATATAGAGAACTTTCTCCAATATGGAAAAGTAATTATAGAACTCAGAGTCTCTTGAACTGGTGTAAACTAAATTCTGGGGGAAATAATTAAACAGGCACAAGATTCCTATGGACAAACAGGAAGCAATAAACACAAATCTTAACAGCTTGATGGTCCAGCCAGGCAGAGGTGAGACCTGCTTTGCAGGTCTAGATGATGCATTTGGGTAAAATTCAGAAATCCTTAAACTTTAACATCTACATATTCCACTACCATCATTTATTACTCACATGCTTGTTACTTGAACACTTACTAGGTACAGAGCCATATACTTTGTTATCAAAGAAGACAAAAAAGAATAGAAGAGAAAGACTTTGCCTTTGAAGTTATAATAATAGAGATGGAAAGAAGAACAACCACATATACAATGATGAGAATCAATGAGCCAGTGTTTGATGGTACAGTGTAAAGTATTGGTTTTAATAGCAAACCATGAGGGATGTGTCCGAGGGAGTCCTCTGTAAAGGGTCCCATTTGGAGACCAAGGAGGCTTGTATTGGAGGAGAGGAGGTGGGGAGAAAACGAGGTGTCAAGTGTAATCGGTTATAGAGTGATGTCAGGGGGAGCCAGACGGGGAAGGGAGGGAGGGAGGGAGGGAGGAGAAGGGGCAGGAGGGGCTAGGGGAGGGATGGAGCGTGCAGGAATGAGTTTTGGAGGCATGTTGGAAATATGGGTCTGCATTAGGGCATTTCTGTGTGGTATTAAAAACATGACAAACCATCCTGAATTAAGCAGAAAGACCAGGATGGGAGACAAAGAGGAAAGCACAGAGCTGGCTGCCAGCCAGAGCACATTGTGACTGATTCAGGATCTTCCTTTGTTGTTTCACGATGCACACCCAGACCCCTCAGGGGACCCCAGCTTTCAGAACTCTCTCTAAAGACCATTTTGTTCCTGCAGGGGTGGGTTTGGAGTCTGCTTACCCTAGGGTACTGGGCTTTTTTCATTTTCACTGGAAATGGTATCTGGGAAGAGGAGACAGGATACTCTTACAACATTGTGGATTTGCATTTATTCATGAGGGCTTGTTTCAGAGGAGTTCTATTGGTATAACTCTTCTGTGAGTAGAAATGCTTTATTGCACTTCAGTCAGATTTCACCCCAACTCCTTAAGAATAAAATTAGAATTTTTAAAAATAAAATGTGTAAAACACATTCCTAATGTGAAGCGGAGGAGCAGAGGAGAGGTGAATCTGAATAAAACATCTTTGATTATTTCTCTCGTCGGTCATGTGAGCACTTCCGTTTTTGTGCATTCATTCAGAATGGTCTCAGGATACTCCGGAGGGGCACAGCTCCTGATGTCAAATGAAATCATTCTTGCCTTTTAGGGAAAGCAGACATGCAGATTCCCAGCTCCATCTGATAATATAGCGCTAGCTCTGTGGGTGCAGCAAGGGGGTAAACAGGTCTACGGAGTCCTAATGAAGAGTCAGCTGAGTAGGCCTGTGAGGATTTGTGCAGATGGACAGACAAATGGTGAAGAAAGATTTCCTGTGAGACACAGAGTTTGGGTCCTGTGAGCTAAGTAGGCATTTCCCAGGAAGTGAACAAGGAAAAGAACACCCTTGTTGGTGGCAATGTAAATTGGTGCTGCCACTGTGGAAAACAATGTGGGTGTTTTGCAAAAAGCTACCAGATAGCCCAGTAACTCCACTCCTGGAGATAAGCCTGAGAAAAACAAAAACTCTAATTTGAAAAGATACATGCAAGCCAATGTTTCAGCAGCACTGTCCACAGTAGCTGCTGTGACATGGAAGACATGGAAGTGACATGGAAGACATGGAACAACATGCCTATCAACAGTATGAAAATATATATGCTTATGTATAATATATAATTATAAATATCATATATATATATATCTCCCATATATTTTTTTAGTCACATACCTTACGTATCAGGGAAGGGAGCCATGTCCATGGTAATTAGTATGGTGAATAATTGCATTGAATACATTTCAAGACATTTTTGGTTGTGTCTCAGGGAATTTAATGCTGTACATTCTTATAAAAATTAAGCATGTATGTACTCATGTTTAGATTATTTTGACAAAATGATTAAAGTAATGAGATGGAAAAAACACAGGTGGATGGTGAATAAAAGAAAGTATGTATACATAAATATATGTATATATACCATGGAATGGTATTTTATGACTCATAAAATATTAGTGATAAAAATAATGAAATAATGTCATTTTCAGCAACATGAACGCAACTAGAGATCATCATACTAAGTGAAAGTAAGTCAGAAAGACAAATATAGTATCACTTGCATGTGAAATCTAAAAAGTCCAACACACTAGTAATGCAGCAATGTAGCAAAACAGAAGCAGTCTGACAGATACAGAGACCAATCTAGTAGTTACCAGTGTGGAAGGGAAAGTGGGGAGGGGCAGTATGGAGAATGGGATTAAAAGGTACAAACTACTAGATGTCAAATAAGCTACAAGGAAATATTGTACAGCCTGGAGAATATAACCAATATTTTATAACTATAAATGGACTATAACATTTAAAAATTGTGAATCACTATGCTGTACACCTGTAACATTTAATATTGTACATTGACTATACTTCAGTCAAAAATTTGTCTTAAAAAAACAGGAAAGGAACATTCCAGTCTGGCCTAACTCTCTTGCATCTTGGTAACTGATTGCTGTCTTTTGCAGGCTGCTGCTTTTTACCATATCCATCCTAGATTCACAGTTTTTCGTCACAGGTGCTTGGCTACCCTCCAGACATTTACCATCCAGGGGAAAGTTGTGTGGGTTATGCTGCCTTCAGCAGGCAGGCTAGGGCTTTGCACGGATACTTTGTCCACTAGATGTGATTTCTTGCCCTGTCTGGGGCATTTAATATGTCCATGTTAATTACCTAATTATATGAACTGGATTCCTAACCATCACTCAGGTCTAGGCTTACATGCTTTAGTCCTTATATCACATGTCTCCTTTCAATACCAAATTCTGTGGACTGTCTCTTCCCTCCAAAACAGCCAGATGCTTTTGTTTTTACCTTTCATGGCCACTTCCTTTCTACTAGTATTGTCATCATTAAAGAAAACTCATCAGTCTTATGGACTCTGTGGGAGAGAGAGAGGGTGGGAAGATTTGGGAGAATGGCAATGAAACATGTAAAATATCATGTAGGAAACGAGTTGCCAGTCCAGGTTCGATGCACGATGCTGGATGCTTGGGGCTGGTGCACTGGGACGGCCCAGAGGAGGGTATGGGGAGGAGGAGGAGGAGGGTTCGGGATGGGAACACATGTATACCTGTGGCGGATTCATTTGATATTTGGCAAAACTAATACAATTATGTAAAGTTTAAAAATAAAATAAAATTAGAAAAAAAAAAAAGAAAACTCATCAGAGTATTAAAGAACAACAACCCTGTGAGGGCTGGTTTATAGAAGATTTTTAAAAAGATTCTACTGTCTGTAGCATGTTTGAATAGGAACCAGAAATGTAGGTTAGTCTTTTTGTATATATGTATGATGTTATAACTTGGTATTGGGTAGGTACAGGAATTTGAGGAACAAGAGCTGATACCTTAGGCTAGCTAGCATTTCTCACTCAGATGCATGCTCAGTGGTTCATAAGTCCTAATTATTTTCTTTGGGTTTCATGTTTTCACCTCAACCAGGTGAGTCATTTACCAGTAGATTTGCCAGATAAAATACAGGTGCCCAGTTTAATTTAAATTTCAGATAAATGATGAATAATTTGTAAGTATGTCCCTAGATTTTAGTACATCCCTAAACATTTTAGGATAGCACATGTTTATATGAAAATGCGGATATTGAAGAATCCTTGCATCCCTGGGATAAAGCCCACTTGGTCATGGTGTATGATCTTTTTAATGTGTTGTTGGATTCTGATTGCTAGAATTTTGTTGGCCACAGCAATCAGAGCAGAAAAAGAAATAAAAGGAATCCAAATAGGAGAAGAAGAAGTAAAACTCTCACTATTTGCAGATGACATGATCCTCTACATAGAAAACCCTAAAGATTCCACCAGAAAATTACTAGAAATAATCAATGACTATAGTAAAGTTGCAGGATATATGAAAATGCACATCCCTCAGTGTGGTGGTGGTGGTTTAGTCACTAAGTCATGTCTGACTCTTGAGACCCCATGAACTGTAGCCTGCCAGGTTCCTCTGTCCATGGGATTCTCCAGGCAAGGATACAGGGTGTGCTAAGAAGTTATTCACTGTTTATTTAAAATTTCAATTTAAATGGGTGGGTATAGTCCATATTTATTTGCTAAATCTGGCAACTCTGTTTATTAGTGATAGAGATTAAATTTCTCTTTTTCAGAGATGATTCACATTTTCATTGTATAAAATGATATTTTTGAATCAGTGTTTCTCAGACTGGGCAACTATGGAAATATTTTTGTCAGTTCTCAAAGGTTATTCTTTCCTTGAACAATATCTGTTCCATATTTAGGTTTCTAAAATGTTCCTTTAAAACTAGGAAACTCTGTGTAAAATTATTTTTCATTATCAGATAGAACACATATCTAGAGTTTATAGAATTCTAGGAATTTGGAGCTCAAGGGATATGAATATCCCTAAATAATCTTTGTTACAGTTAAGGAATAGGACCACAGCTTTTAATGTTAAGTAACTATTGATAAGTTAAAAAGTTAGCAGGTAAATAAGCTGAAACTGATCTTACATCTTCCAGCTCTTGGTCCTGTGCTAAGAGGAATGTGAATACGAGGGTATATTCTTTCTCTTCTACAAAGGTATCAACATGCATAGCTGTGAAGTAATTAAGAAGAAGAAATTAATTGACTTCAATATCTTGTTTAAATGCACTGGCCTAGGTGTTATCGACCATCACTAACAACTTCCAGTATCACTAATTACTTACTGTATTCAACCAGTTCAGTTCAGTCACTCAGTCGTGTCCGACTCTTTGCGACCTCATGAACCACAGCATGCCAGGCCTCTCTGTCCATCACCAACTCCCAGAGTTCACCCAAACTCATGTCCATTGAGTCAGTGATGCCATCCAGCCATCTCATCCTCTGTTGTCCCCTTCTCCTTCCATCTTCAATCTTTCCCAGATTCAGAGTCTTTTCAAATGAGTCATTTCTTCCCATAAGGTGGCCAAAGTATTGGAGTTTCAGCTTCAAAAATCAGTGCTTCCAACGAACACCCAGGACTGAACTCCTTTAGGATGGACTGGTTGGATCTCCTTGCAGTCCAAGGGACTCTCAAGAGCCTTCTCCAACACCACAGTTCAAAAGCATCAATTCTTTGGCGCTCAGCTTTCTTTATAGTACAACTCTAACATCCATACATGACCACTAGAAAAATCATAGCCTTGAATAGATGGAACTTTGTTAGCAAAGTAATGTTTCTGCTTTTTAACATTCTGTCTAGGTTGGTCGTAACTTTCCTTCCAAGGAGTAAGTTTCTTTTAATTTCATGGCTGCAATCACCATCTGCAGTGATTTTGAAGCCCCCAAAATAAAGTCAGCCACTGTTTCCACTGTTTTTCCATCTATTTGCCAAGAAGTAATGGGACCAGATGCTATGATCTTAGTTTTCTGAATGTTGAGTTTTAAGCCAACTTTTTCACTCTCCTCTTTCACTTTTATCAAGAGGCTCTTTAGTTCTTCTTCGCTTGCTACCATAAGAGTGGTGTCATCTGCATATCTGAGGTTATTGATATTTCTCCTGGCAATCTTGATTCCAGCTTGTGTGTGCTTCACCCAGCCCAGCGTTTATCATGATGTACTCTGCATATAAGTTAAATAAGCAGGGTGACAATATACAGCTTTGACGTACTCCTTTTCCTATTTGGAACCAGTCTGCCGTTCCATGTCCAGTTCTAACTGTTGCTTCCTGACCTGCATAGAGATTTCTCAAGAGGAGGTCAGGTGGTCTGGTATTCCCATCTCTTTCAGAATTTTCCATAGTTTATTGTGATCCACATAAAAGCTTTGGCATAGTCAATAAAGCAGAAATAGATGGTTTTCTGGAACTTCCTTGCTTTTTCAATAATGCACTAGATGTTGGCAGTTTGATCTCTGGTTCCTCTGCCTTTTCTAAATTCAGCTTGAACATCTGGAAGTTCCCAGTTCACGTATTGTTGAAGTTCAATCAGTTAGCCATCATCGATTAAGAGCTAACAGCCATGCTTCTTGCTTCACAATACACTGGCTGTTTTATTTTCACCAAGTAACCTCTCTGTACTTCGTGTTTTCATCTGTAGAAAGGGGTCATGGTTATGAGAGTGCCATAAAAAACTGGGGTAGGAATTACATGGGAATACGGCAACCCACTCCAGTACTCTTGACTGGAGAATCCCATGGACAGAGGAGCCTGACAAGCTACAGTCCATAAGGTCCCATAGAGTCAGACATGACTGAAGCAACTTAGCATAGCACACCTACAGAGGAGCCTAGAAGGCTACAGTCCATAGGGTCACAAAAGAGTTGGACATGACTTAGTGACTAAACAAAACAACAGATCTGTAGGGAACATCTAACAGTGCCTGACGCCGATCAAGATCTAATAAGGGTGACTTCTTGTTGACTTGTTATTGGCCTTGATATTGTTACTCCTCAGATACCCACAAATAGTGAAATTAATGTCCCAACCCCAGTCTGAGTAGATGTGATTAAGAATGGGATTAAAAGCTTCAATTTAGGTATAGATTTTATGATTTTAGAAAATATTTGATGCTCAGCATTGTATAAATTGCTGTTTTTATTTTTTAAAAAGTAATAGTCCCCCATCCTACAACTTCACCAATCAAAGGGGACAACCCAAATTCCTCTCCTATTGCTTTCAATGATACCATATTGGAGATTTAGCCTTGAATTTCTTTCATTTTTTCAGGATTAATTAGAAAAATATGCCCCTTCCAGTAGGAAATGCCTCTCCCAGTAGGAAAGCCTTTGACTGTGTGGATCACAACAAATTGTGGGAAACTCATCAAGAGATAGGAATACCAGACCACCTTACCTGCATCCTGAGAAACCTATATCCAGGTCAAAAAGCAACAGTTAGAACTGGACATGGAACAACAAACTGGTTCCAAACTGGGAAAGGAGTACATCAAGGTTGTGTATTGTCACCCTGCTTGTTTAAGTTCTATGCAGAGTCCACCATATGAAATGCCAGGCTGAATGAAGCACAAGCTGGAATCGAGATAGCTAGGAGAAATATCAGTAACCTCAGATATGCATATGACACCACCCTTATGGCAGAAAGTGAAGAGGAACTAAAAAGCCTCTTGATTAGAGTAAAAGAGGAGAATGAAAAAAGCTGGCTCAAAACTCTACATTCAAAAAACTAAGATCATGGCATCTGGTCCCATCACTTCCTGGCCAGTAGATGGGGAAACAATGGAAACAATGACAGAATTTATTTTCTTGGGCTCCAAAATCACTGCAGATTGTGACTGCAGACATGAAATTAAAAGAAAGTTGCTCCTTGGGAGAAAATCTATGACAAACCTAGACAGCATATTTAAAAGCAGAGACATTACTTTGCTGACAAAGGTCTGTATTAAGCTATGATTTTTCTAGTAGTCATGTATGGATGTGAGATTTGGACTATAAAGAACTCTGAGCGCTGAAGAATTGATGCTTTTGAACTGTGGTGTTGGAGAACACGTTTGAGAGTCCCTTGGACTGCAAGAAGATCAAACCAGTCCATCCTAAAGGAAATCAATTCTGCATATTCATTGGAAGGATTAATGCTGAAGCTGAAGCTCCAACATTTTGGCCACTTGATGTGAAAGGCTGACTTATTAGAAAAGACCTTGATGCTGGGGAGGATTGAAGGCAGGAGAAAAAGGGGACAACAGTGGACTACATGGTTGGATGGCATCACCAACTCAATGGACATGAATTTGAGTAACCTCTGGGAGTTGGTGATGGACAGGGAGGCCTGACGTGCTACAGTCCATGGGGTTGCAAAGAGTCAGATGTGACTGAGAGACTGAACTGACTGACTGAGTAAGAAATTAGTATTTGAATTTTTGAAGTTATACAGTCCTTTTAGAGATTAAAACACACACACACACACACACACACACACACACACACACAGGAAGAAAACATTGTAAGCATTCAGGTTCTTTGGTGATGTCCCAAGAGGCTCAAATAGTCCCTTGTGGGAAAGAGAAAAAGAGTATCTTCACACTGTAATTCTGATCATTCCAATTAGAGGTTTATATCTAGAACATTTGGGGATACGTTTCCAAAATTAGTGGCTGCAGTGTGTTAAATTCCAGAAGAGTCACAAAGGAGGCTGACTATATTTAGCTCAGTAACGCTTTGGGATAGAAAAGACCAAGTCATACTTTGGGGTAGAAAGTTATTTTTTTTTAAACAAAGCAAGACTCCACATCCTTGAAAATTAACTAAACAAGTTATTGTTGTTTAGTTTTTCAATCATGTCTGACTCTTCTGTGACCCCAGGAACTGTAGCCCACCAGGCTCCTCTCTCTGTAGGATTTCTCAGGCAAGAATACTAGAGTGGGTTGCCATTTCCTTCTCCAGGGAATCTTCCCAACTGAGGGATCAAACCCATGTCTCTTTCATTGGCAGGTGGGTTCTTTACCACTGAGGCACCAGGGAAGCCAAGCTAAACAAGTAGATAGCTGTTATTCTGTAGATTCAAACTCAATATAATCCACTGAATGGCAAAAGATAGCTTGCATTTGTGTTCCTGAAGTACTCAAATTCACAACATTTTGCTAACAATTTATGTAACACATTCTAAACAAATTTCTTCTGTGTTGGTCTCCTAGCATATCTGTGAGACCTGTGGTCCCTGCCAAAGAGTAAAAGTAATTTCAGGTGTGAAGACCCAAGTTCATAACTCAGAAGGCCTATTGATTACTTGTTTTCAATGTAAGACCTTGAATTTAGATTACAATTCTCTTCATTTTTCAAAAGTTGTTGATAAAGAGGAGTTGATTGGAGCAAGCAACAGAGAAAAGAATGACTTCCTGATGTGCAGTGATGCCAAGTGTGTCTGCTGTGGGAAACCCTTCCCATTCCTATGCCCACAGATGTGTATATGTGTGGTGAGTACGCATAACTGAGCTCGCCTTAACTGAGAACCATGTGTTTTGATAGATGCCTACAAAGACAAAGAAGCATAATTCCTGACCTCGAAGCTCTGTCTGTAGCTCACATGAGAAGCCTCCAAACAATCAGGTCTCCCTCCAGTCTCAGTTCTGTGAGTCATTGAGATAAATCCAATAAAACCATGGACAATTCCTGATGCCTGATAACTGGGCATCAGAGCAAACTATAATATCTGTATTAGCAGTGATCACATGTTTAACACAGTGTGGACTGTATAGTAGGTGAATGGTCCTTTAAAGAGGAAGTAAAATCTAGATATATTCTACCAAAACCATCCTTCTTGTAGATACAAACAGGCTGAAACAATCTGAAGCTGTCACTCACATAAAAAGCTTTTCTTAGGCTAAAAATGGAAGTGGCCAGCATGGGAACTTCTAATGGGCTAGGGAAATGTTGTATCTTCCAAGTCTGCTTTTAGATCAATAAATGCATCTTAGCCTTGAACTTTCTCCTAGCAACTGATGTCTCTGAGTAAGTATCTCATGGGGAACCTGAGAAAACAGCTGGGATTCTTAGGAAATGGCTCATGAGGACAGTAAAGTATTTCCCAGCTTTCTGGTCAACAACCCTTGGCCATCATCAGCCCCTTGGCAGTCTGAGTTCCATATGTTTGCTTCCTTATTCTGAAGGCAATTTGGAGGTGAGGAAGTAGGGATGCAGGCAGTCTTCTAGGTTGGCATGTGGATGAGGTGACAGGAAAATTTTAGCAGCCCGTGGGTGGGTGTGCGGGGAGCAGGTGGCATGGAGAAGGGAGTGACTGTCAGGATTCGGTGGCATTTGGGGGCGGGTATAGGCAGGCACAAAAAAAGAGTCAGGGATTCTAAAAACACTTCGGTATTCTCGTCACGAGAAATGTAATCCAGGGTTTCTGACATTCTAAAGCACAGTGTTTAATTTGTCACTCTGAGCAGAGTTAGAGGAAAAGAACCCCAAGAGTTAAAAATAATAGGAGCAAGTAACCTATTTACATAGTGTATTAGCAAAACCTGCATGATGGTTTGAATTTTGAAGCAATGCTTTGGCAGGTCAACAGTGGGCTTTTTATGTTCCTATCTTCTTGGGAAGGAAACAATTTTCACCCCATCATTGCTGTTGTGGGGCGGTTTGTGAGACCTTGGCTGCCTCAGTTAAAATAAAGTGGTTCATTGTTGATATGAGCCACATCACCAACCTTTAGCCGTTGGCCTCATGTGGCATCTATGTTCTGAACCAGTCCAGAAGTGTTCATCTCTTAACAAATTTGGGCTGTCTCCCGTGGTAGAAGATCTTCTGTTGGTGATGGGACAACGTGGTTCCAGTCTCTTCTGGGACATGGAAAGAATCCATTTTTATTCCATTCTCAGTTGAACAAACAAAATATTAACTTCTCCACTCCTACTTTCCAAAAAGACACTCTAGAAATCTTCAGGAAAGAAGGTTAAACAAGAGAGAAATGGAAAACCTCGATACATG
Source organism: Bos javanicus (assembly GCF_032452875.1). Classification (NCBI taxonomy): domain Eukaryota; kingdom Metazoa; phylum Chordata; class Mammalia; order Artiodactyla; family Bovidae; genus Bos; species Bos javanicus. The sequence goes on from NC_083876.1 coordinate 11,362,599, forward strand.
GACAACAATGTCATGACAAAGAGAGTTCTAAAAATGAATAGTCAGTCTCTTTTTCAGGTAGGCTGTCAATAAGCTGTGATCACATGTAAGCCCTGTCACATCAGAACCATAAAAAGGACATATTCAAACCTTTGGGCAACTGGTTTTTCAGAATTCATGATAATGTTAAAAGATAAGAATATCCTTCGAATGGTCCCATCACTTTAAAGACATAACAGAACTTACATACTTTACAAGTTCAAGTTGAAATATTGTACATTTGTAAGCTTGCGTTGAAATAGGAAATGTGAAAGTCGCTCAGTCGTGTCTGACGCTTTGTGACCCCATGTACTATACAATCCATGGAATTCTCCAAGCCAGAAATACTGGAGTGGGTAGCTTTCCCTTCTCTAGGGGATCTTCCTAACCCAGGGATTGAGCCCAGGTCTTCCACATTGCAGGCGGATTCTTTACCAGCTGAGCCACAAGGGAAGCCAGAAATAGGAAAAGTGAGGATTTAAAATAGGTGTTTAGGGACTTCCTGGCAGTCCAGTAATTAAGATTTTTGCCTCCCAATGTAGGGGGTGCTGGTTTAATCCTTTGTCAGGGAGCTAAGACCCCACAGGACAAAAAACCAAAGCATAAAACAGAAGCAATATTGTAACACATCCGATAAAGATGTATTATTGGATGTTTTTTTTTTAAAGATGTGTTATTTTAAAAATAGAAAATAAAGTAAAATAGGTGTTGGCTTGCATGTTTATGAGTCAGGGTTCTGGAAGGGGAGAGAGTAGAGGTTGGGTGTGGGCAAGTCAACAGTCATGGTGCAGCCATGCTAGCAGGCGCCAAGCTGCGTATTTTGCTCCTCAAAGGAACAGCATTCAGATTGCAAGCGCTTTGGAAAGAGGAGGGCACCTCTCACTGCTCTGGGTTTTTCAGGATCCTCCTGGGAGTGAGGTGTACGTAGGGCTCTGACATCATTTGTGTTGGGGTTTCTTCAAGTTCCCGTAGTGCGGTGTTTCCCTGTTGCCTGGAGCTGGCTGGGCTGTAACAGAATTCTTATGCAATGACTGTTTAAAGCAGTAGCTGTCTCTTGGGTGTCTCTTAGTGTATTTACATTTTAAAAACTTGAAATAATGGTTTCTTTTAATTATCAGTGGAATTCTAAAAATAAATGGAAATAGCATTTCACCGAGGCTTCAACATACAAATCAACTTGCTTTGACTTTTCCTAACAGTTTAAATGTGGTTTAGCAAAGTTCTTTTGTTTGCCATAATTTCTGTTCCAGAGATCACTGTTCAGGACATGCTTTCCAACAGGAAGAAACACCAATACATTTTAGAAGTAACAGTGTGCCTTAGCCACATGCATATTTTGAATAATATCTATTGTGAAACATGACGCTCTTAACAGTATATGTCATTTAGAAATCAATTTAATTATTCTTAATATGTTTTCCATCAATGAAGAGCAAAAACTAATATAAGGCACAATTCTCTTCATCTTGCAAATTCAGAGAGAAAATGTTAATTTTTTCCCTTAAAGTAGATCTTCCTTTTTACTTGATGTTCATTTTGACAGTATGAAAAAAACTGCAGGTTGTTTGGTCAAATGTTAACATATTGATGTTTCCACACGATTCAAATGATCTCTGGTATTCAGCAGAGATGATGGCTTCATCTGCAAGTCAGCCACAGTGCTGAAATACGGAAACACTACTCTCCCACTCAGATAAAGACCCCCTTTCCTAAGTGCCCCCACAGGGCTCCTTCCTCCCAAGCACTGGGACCATCTGTGAAGCAGCCTCTCAAGGAGTTTAGGATGACTTATCTTTGAATCAGGCACTCTAAGCGGTTTTGTGATTTCAGCAGAGTCATTAGTTTACATTTTTAGTATATATTAAAAATCTTAATGGATTATGATTAACCTCAATAGCCCAAATGAGATTTTAACTCAATGTGTTTTTTTTGGTCAAACGATTTGTCTAATATAAGTACAATGGTTCAAAGCATTCACAGCACTTTCAAAGACTGGTATAACTAGGACAACTTTCTTCAGGAGGCAGACCTGATGGACCCACTAATAAGGAAAGAAAAAGAAATAGTGGCCTCATACAATTACCATCATATTTCCCCTTCATGTTTCTGCCATTCACTTTTGCATTACAAAAGAATATATGCCAGGATCGGTCACTTTATATTCACAGAGATTGCAGATGTGTGTTGCACACAGCACATCGCTTTGAATGCAACATGGGGAGTGTTTCAAAATAGTATTTTGGACTTTTCTGCTGAAAGGTTCTGTGAAAGGGGATAGAAGGCACTTAATATCCATGCAGTTCAGCTTTTCATCTGCAAGATGAAGAGGGGAACTAGGTTGTCTCTGCAGCTCTGTGAGCTGTGTTCCCTTCCCATGTTTCCCCTTGCACGTGATTGTTCCACTGGAACACGAGTGACGAGCGGTGCTGGCTTACCGTTTCCAACCATCTGTTATTTGGAGCAAAGTGAGAGCAGTAACAGGACTTAATCAAGAATAGACTTTTCTGGGCAACAAGACAATAGCATGGTGTTAGGATATGCTTGTCTACATTTTAAATCCTTGTGTCTAGGCCAATGCCCATGTCATACAGATATAATGTACTCAGCCCTGAGAGGTATGTCTGGAGGCAAGTTAGAACATTTCTTGAACTAAAATGTAGAGCTCTCAGCTAGTATATTTGGGGAAAATAGATAAAATTTTAAAATAGGGTTTGTACTTTTTCATTTATTATTATTATTATTATATGAAGTGAAATGGGCTTGCCAGATGGCACTAGTTTTAAAGAACCTGGCTGTGAGTACAGGAGACAAAAGCGAGATGGGTTCAATCCCTGGGTTAGGACGATCCTCTGGAGAAGGGAATGGCAATCCACTCCAATATTCTTGCCTGGAGAATCCCAGGGACAGAGAGGCCTGGTGGGCATCAGTCCATGGGATCGCAAACAGTTAGACACGAGTGAAGTGTTTGATTCATATTCAGTTCACATGTTGTGACTTAGCAGCAGCTATGAAGTGAAATAGTGAAAGTAAATTTTGTAGCCTTACATTATACCCAAATGTTGCCTTATATTATATTTTGTCTTTCTATAGTTACAGTGTTTCTGTGTATCATAAAAACACCCTTTCTAAATGAGCCTATTTTAAGATAATGAAGTGAAGTCCCTCAGTCCGACTCTTTGCGACCCCATGGACTGTAGCCTACCAGGCTCCTCAGTCCATGGAATTTTCCAGGCAAGAGAGTACTGGAGTGGGTTGCCATTTCCTTCTCCAGGGGATCTTCCCAACCCAGGGATTGAACCCAGGTCTTCCGCACTGCAGGCAGACGCTTTACCGTCTGAGCCACCAGGGAAGCCCATTTTGAGACTATAGCATATACAATGACCTCCCAGGCAGTGCTAGTGGTAAAGACTGCCTGGTAGTGCAGGAGACGTAAATGACGAGGGTTCAATCCCCAGATCAGGAAGAACCCCTGGAGGAGAACATGGCAACCCACTCCAGTATTCTTGCCTGGAGAATCCCATGGACAGAGGAGCCTGGAGGGCTACAGTCCAGGGGTCACACAGAGTCAGGCACGACTGAAGTGCCTTGGCACACATGCACACAACATATACAATATTCTTATTAGTTGCATTAAAATTTTACTACATTCTCATCCTAGCAATCCAGATCAGACACTGTGTAAAGTTAAACAGTCTTAACACAGTAGAAAGCTGTCAACCTTGACTGATCTCCGTTGCACATGCCCAGTAGTTTGGACAAGAAACCTTGCTAACAGGAGCTGCCCTCTGATGGATAAAGCCTCTGTCATATGTGTTTTTCAAAAGTATCATTTCAGTAGTTGTGCTCTAAGGTTCAGATGAGCATCTTCTCATCCTCTAATTTTATATATAAAGTGTTTTTTTTAATTTAAATTTATTTATTTTAATTAGAGGCTAATTACTTTACAATATTGTATTGGTTTTGCCATACATCAACATGAATCTGCCACGGGTGTACACGTGTTCCCAATCCTGAACCCTCTCTCCCACCTCCCTCCCCATATCATCCCTTTTTTAAAATCTAGGTAAATAAAAGAAAAAAATTTAAAAATCATTCCTTATTTTACCACCCACATGTAAGTCAAGACTATACAAAGTTTTTTTTTTTTTTTATGTCAATAAGCATTCTTTTGCCACATTATAGTTAATATTTGGAGGGTATGCTACCATACAGGTGTGTTATAATTTACTTCAATAATCTTTTATCTACAGGCACTTAAGTTGTCTCCTCTTTACCCAACATATTAGCAGTGCCCTATAAAACACTCTGGTGCATCTTCTGTATGCTGCATTTTTCCTTCCTTAATTGAGGTGAGCATGCTACGCTGAGAAATTTCAGACAAGTAGCAATGTACTCTAGTGTATACCTCAAAGAATATTTCTAATGCAGCTGCCTTTCCCTTTCCTGTTACTAAGGTTCTTTACATATAACACACAGTAAACTACTGAATGATGGGTTCACGTGACTTCTCCAAGTGGCATTTGATGGCCAGGTGGATATAGAGGCAGGGCTAAAGAAGCAAAGCAGAAAAGCTGATGTTAGTCTTCATATTCAATTCACATGTTGTCTGAAGCTTTCTTCTTAGGGGATTCCTGTTTATTAAAACTGTACTATTCTTGAGTATTTTGAACATTAAAAGAACATTGTTTTTTCAACTCAATCTCATAGATTGCCCTTTGAACCAAGTATTTTAGGCCATCATTTTATATCTTATGCTAACACCAGTTTGGGAAATCATGTCCACCCATTTTTATTTTACCACATACTGCATGTTAAGAACCATTATTATAATGGGAAAAGGAAAGGCATCTCTATTAGAAATATCTTTGAGATATACTAGATTGGGCTGTTATTTATCTGTAATTTCTAAACACAACATGTGAACCTCTATTGAGAAATAAGGAAGAAAAAAATGCAGCATACAGAGTGTTTTATGAAGCACTGTTAATCATTTGAAAAATTTGGAGACAACTTGAGTGTTCCAACTATCAGAAATCACCCGAAAGCAAGCTTTAGACAGGACTTGAATTGAATGTGACTTTCCTTCGTAGCTTTTTTAGCTCTTACACTACTCCCACTTGGTACTAATTATATTTTTTGCCATGCTTCAGTTTTTCTTAGAGTCGTGCTATATAATGCCATAGTCATGGAACATACTCACACTCACACACAGTCACAGACTTGCAAGATTATTTGCATCACTGATATTATGAATGTAAAATAAGAAGTTCCTGAAAAGGCAAGTTCCGCTCTGCCAAAATTATTATTAAAAAAAAAAAATAAGGAAAAGGATAAAGAAATAGAACTGTTCATAGTTGTCATTTTTATCTTTCTACCTTAAAATCTAGGGGGAAAATCTTTAAAAACAATCAATTGCTATCCATTGATGTTTTTCATTCACTCAGGTTCTGGCAGAAAGTCCTTGATCATCAGTGAGCATGTAGAAAGTTCAGCATTAAAATTGGGTGGGATCACACAATATAATTGTATGCCTAAATCATTTATTAATTATTTTTCTTTTTTCTTTTTAAAGATATAGTCTGTTGCAAACTTTTGGTTTAACTCTAAAATTCTGTCTATTCCTTTGAGATTATTCAATTTAGCAATGAAACTGTCAAATATAATCTGATACTGTTTTAGAAAATTGTAAGGTACTTTTTACCAGATTTTCCACTTTTCTGTTGATGTACAATGTTTCATTTATTTATGTGATTATTTCTTCCAATTTTAGCATTAAATAGAGTTATAACTCAGGAATCTGTTTCACAAGTTTAATGAATAAAATTCCAAAATTTTATTATAATTTATATGTACATTTATGAAGGAAAATGCAATTAGATATAAAAATAAAAGTAAAAATATCCACTATATAGTCAAAACTCAATAACCTTGGTGCATATATTTTGGTATGTTATGCTCCAGATTTGTATATACATTTTGCTTTTAAGATTTTTTTCACATAACAGTGTGTCATTTTAATACATTATTAATTAATCTGTTATAAAAAACACTTACTAAAATCTGCAGCTCTCTGACATAATAATACACAAAAATAATTATGTCTTATAGAGTAGGTCCTTGTTTTATAAAACATAATTATTTTTTAGGGTTAAGAATAGGCATATGTATATATATATAACTGAATCAATTTGTTGTACACCTGAAATTAACACAACATTACTAATCAGCGATGCTTTTGCTCTGTTCTGTCTGACTCTCCATGATTCCATGGACTGCAGCACGCCAGGCTTCCCTGACCTTCACTATCTCCTGGAGCTTGCTCAAACTTATGTCCATTAGTCAGTGATGCCATCCAACCATCTTATCCTCTGTCACCCCCTTCTCCCCCTGCCCTCAATCTTTCCCAGAATCAGGGTCTTTTCCAATGAGTTGGCTCTTCATATCAGGAGGCTAAAGTATGGGAGTTTCAGCTTCAGCATCAGTCCTTCCAAAGAGTATTTAGGGCTGATCTTCTTTAGGACTGACTGGTTTGATGGCCTTGCTATCCAAGACACTCTCAAGAGTCTTCTCCACCACCACAATTTAAAAGCATTAATCCTTTGGTGCTCAGCCTTCATTATGGTCTAAATTTCACATCCATACATGACTACTGGAAAACCCATAGCTTTCACTATAAGGACCTTTGTTGGCAAAGTGATGTATCTGATTTTTAATACCCTGTCTAGGTTTGTCATAGCTTTTCTCCCAAGAAAGAAGCATCTTTTAGTTTCATGGCTGCAGTAACCATCTTCAGTGATTTTAGAACCCAAGAAAATAAAGTCTGTCACTGTTTCCAGTTCTCTCCCATCCATTTACCGTGAAGTGATAGGACCAGATGCCATGATCTTCATTTCTTTGAAAGTTGAGTTTTAAGACAGCTTTTTCACTCTCCTCTCTCACCTTCATCAAAAGGTGCTTTAGTTCCTCTTTCCCTTCTGTCATTAGGGTCGTGTCATCTGCATATCTGAGATTGTTGGTATTTCTCCCAGCAATCTTGATTCCAGCTTGTGAGGCGTGCAGACTGACATTTCACATGATATACTCTTCATGTAAGTTAAATAAGCCGGGTGACAATATACAGCCTTGACATACTCCTTTTCCAATTTTGAACCAGTCTGTTGTTACATATTCAGTTCTAACTGTTGCTTCTTGGCCTTCATACAGGTTTCTCAGGAGGCAGGTAAGGTGGTCTGATATTCCTATCTCTTTAAGAATTTTCCTCAGTTAGTTGTGATCCACACAGTCAAAGGCTTTATTATAGTTAATGAAGCAGAAGTAGATGTTTCTCTGGAATTCCCTTGCTTTATCTATGGTACAATAAGTTCAGTTCAGTTCAGTCGCTCAGTCATGTCCAACTCTTTGTGACCTCATCGACTGCACCACACCAGGCCTCTCTGTCCATCACCAACTCATGGTACAATGGATGTTAGCAATTTGATCTCTGCTTCCTCTGCCTTTTCTAAATCCAACTTGTTCATCTGGAAATTCTTGGTTCACATACTGTTGAAGCCTAGCTTGAAGGATTTTGAGCATTACCTTGCTAGCATGTGAAATGAGTGAAATCGTGACATTGCTTGAACATTCTCTGGCATTGCCCTTCTTTGGAATTGGAGTGAAAACTGACCTTTTCCAGTCCTGTGGTCACTGCTGAGTTTTCCAAATTTGCTGGCATATAGAGTATAGCACTTTAACAGCATCATCTCTTGGGATCAGAAATAGTTCAGCTGCAATTCCATCACCTTCACTAGCTTTGTTGTTAGTAATTCTTCCAAAGGCCCACTTGACTTCACATCATGAATGTCTGACTCTAGGTGAGTGGCTACACCCTCATGGTTATCCATGTCATTAAGTCCTTTTTTTGTTCAATTCTTCTGTGTATTCCTGCCACCTCTTTTTAATATCTTCTGCTTCTGTTAGGTCCGTGCCATTTCTGTCCTTTATTGTGCCCATCTTTGCATGAGATGTTCCCTTGGTATCTCTAATTTTCTTGAGATCTCTAGTCTTTCCCATTCCATTGTTTTCCTCTATTTCTTTGCATTGTCCACTTAGGAAATCTTTCTTATCTCTCCTTGCTCTTCTTTGGAACTCTGCATTCAGATGGGTATATCTTTCCTTTTCTCCTTTGCCTTTCCCTTCTCTTCTTTTCTCAGCTGTTTGTTAAGACCTCTTCAGGCAGCCATTTTGCCTTTTTTCGATTCTTTTTCTTGGGAAAGGCCTTGGTCAGTGTCTCCTGTACAATGTTACAAATTTCTGTCCATAGTTCTTCAGGCACTCTACCCAGTCTAATCCTTTGGATCTATTTGTCACTTCCATTGTATAATCGTAAGGGATTTGATTTAGGTCATACCTGAATGGCCTAGTGATTTTCCCTATGTTCTTCAGTTTAAGTCTGAATTTTATAATAAGGAGCTCATAATCTGAGCTGTAGTACCCAGACTTCTTTTTTCCAACTGTATAGAGCTTCTCCATATTCAGCTGCAAAGAATATAATCAATCTGATTTCATTATTGACCATCTTGTGATGCTCACGTATAGAGCCGTCTTTTTTGCTTTGGGAGGAGGGTATTTGCTATGAGCTGTGAATTCTCTTGGCAAAACTTTGTTAGCCTTTGCCCTGCTTCATTTTGTACTCCAAGGCCAAGCTTGACTGTGACTCCAGTTGTCTCTTGAGTTCCTACTTTTGTACCTGAGTCCCCTATGATGAAAAGAATATCTTTTGGGGTGCTTTTTCTAGAAAGTCTTGTAGGTCTTCATAGAACAGTTCAACTTCATCTTCTCCGGCATTAGTGTTTGGGGCACAGACTTGGGTGACTGTGATGTTGAATGGTTTGCCTTGGAAACGAACCAAGATCATTCTGTTGTTTTTCAGATTGCACCCAAGTACTGCATTTCAGACTCTTTTGTCAACTATGAGGACTACTCCATTTCTGCTAAGGCATTCGTGCCTCCAATAATAGATATAATGATCATATGAATTAAATTTGCCCATTCCTGTCTGTTTTAGTTCACCAATTCCTATATCTATGGCTGATCCATGTTTAAGTTTGATAGAAAACAACAGAATTCTATAAAGCAATTATCCTTCAATAAAAAATAAATTAATTTATTTTTTTCTTAGATTTTTATTTTTAAAAAGTAAATTAATTTAAAACATGTCAATGTTCACTCTTTCCATCTCCTATTTGACCACTTCCAGTTTGCCTTGATTCATGAACCTAACATTATAGGTTTCTATGCAGTATTGTTTTTCGTAGCACGGGCTCAGCCTCTGTAATTTTTCTGAAGCTATTTCTCCTCTCTTTTCCAGTAGCATGGTGGATACCTACTGACCTGAGAGGTTCATCTTTCAGTGTCATATCCTTTTGCCTTTCCATACTATTCATGCAGTTTGTAAGGTGAGAATGCTGATGGGGTTTGCCACTCCCTTCTCCAGTGGACCACATTCTGTCAGAACCCTGCACCATTGCCAGTCTGTCTTGGGTCACTCTATGTGGCATGACTCATAGTTTCATTGAGTTACACAAGTCTGTTATAATTTTGGTTACTTTTCCGTGATTGTGGTTTCCATTCTGTCTGTTCTCTGATGGATGAGGATAAGAGGACTGTGGGAGCTTCCTGATGGGAGGGACTGGCTGTGGGGGAAACTGGGTCTTGTTCTGATGGGAGGGGAGGGGCTGTGCTCAGTAAATCTTTCCAATTTTCTGCTGATGAATGAGGTTGTGCTCCCTCAAAGTAGTTTGGCCAGAGGCAGCCTAGTCCTGGGGTCTTGTATTCTTTACAGAAGGGCTATAGTGTCCTCTTAGGCCTAATGGTGACCTCCTCCAAGAGGACTTATGCCAACATGCCTCACCTCCCAGGAATGCTGCTTCCCATGCCCCTGACCCTATGGCAGGCCTCTGTGGAACCACGCCTCCGTGAGAGACTCCCAAACACTCACAGGCAAGTCTGGCTCAGTCTCTTATGGGGTCTCTGCCCCTTTCTATCAGCTATACCCCATTATAAAATGTAAAGTTTAAAAAATTACTAGCATAAAAATAATTACATGTTGTCTTTAAATTATTCTGGGGAACTTTTCAAAGGTGCCAAGGTAATTCATTGATAATCAATAGTGCTAAAACAGCTGGAAATAGAAATGCAAAAAAAAAAAAAAAAACAAACATTTAGACCTTTAACTCATACCATATACAAAAATATGTCAAAACAGATCAGACTTAAGTATAAATTATTAGAAGAAAACATAGGAGACTGTTTTCTTTCTAAGAAAACTACTACTGCTCCTATGAAAGCAAAAGAAACTATTTTGGTTCACAGATAAGTGGTTTGATATTTGGACTAATAGTGACTAATCAGTGACCACGTATGTCTTGAAATCTCAGAAAGGTGTTGAATTCCAGGGACCAGCCTGTGGTATGAACCTTAATCTCAAGCTCTGAGTTTACGTAACCATCAGGTCTGTTTAGAAAGTGTTCCAGTTGGTGTCCTCATCCACTTTTGTAAGTCTTGAGTCAGAGAGTGGCGTGGGGGCGAAATGATGTACAAGTTTTATTGTTCGGGGGATGCTGACATGGAGGAAACTTGACCATGTTTAGACACTAGAATCCATAGTTCTGGAAAATTTTGAGGCTACAAAGTAGGAGGACAGCTGGTGAACTAGCGTTTCTGAGGATGCTGCAGGGTTTCCAAGTCTATTCAGAGAGATCACCCTGGATTAGAAAGAAGTTATCATTACTGAAGTGAGAGGGAAGGATGGGAACAGGAATAGGAATATTTACCAACAAGTCAGAAGGACTCTGAGGGGAAGCCTACCCAATTGTGTTTATTTGTATTTTCATTTGCTACTTTTAAGCAAGATGATGTGCTATAAATTAGGATTTGGAGACACATGCCAAATGGTTTAGGATGGTTTAGAAAAATCATACTGAGAACTGAAATTTTAGATTCCATTCTTCCAAACAAGGAGTTCTGAGAGAATTAGACTTTTGTAGAATGTTTGCTTCAAATATTCATTTCAGGCCAATAGATCATATAAAGTAGACACTTAACACCATTTTAACAATTTCTACTGTGATAGTTAACTTCCCTCATCTTTTACTATAAGCTGTTATATTCTGTCCTCCTGTGACCTGAGTCTTTGCATAAAATAGATACTTTTTAAAATAGACTTAGACTTAGGAAATAAATTTTGAAGTCATCTGACTTGGGAAAGTAAATAGTATTTATATCAATTAGTCAAATACTTCTGTCCTTTACAGGAAGATTAAAATATATAATTACCCCCAAAAATCTGTTTTTATGGCATAAAATGATATGCTTTGTAATTGGAAGTGATCTGTGTAAAGAAACAGTAGATTTTTTTAATAACAACTTCAAAATTCTCCTTTTAGCTGCTGTGAATTATTTGTGTGACCCTGAAAACTGCAGAAATTGATTTTTTCTTGCACTCCTCACTGCAGGAGATTCTTTGAATGAGCTCATCAGACTTTACTTATTAGAGTTTTACCTCTTAGAAGCAGCACTGTGACACTCGACTCAACAATTCCAAATTAAATTCAAATGCAAACCATGGAATTTTCTGTTTCACAATTTCTTTGGTGACCTGGTAAATACTACAGAGGAGGAATTCTGTGGTGAAGTAAATCTAGAAATGATGACCATGTAAGATGTTGCTGGGCTACCATATTTTAATTCCCAGTGAACAGCCTTAGGCAGTTTGCTAACCTGCCTGAATTAAATGCTTTGTAATCCCAGATTTAAAGAGATGGACATAATTACAAGAGACAAGAGGCTAATGGAACAACAACAAAACTACTTTCAAAAAGTTTACCTGCCACCTCTGTAAGCTACGGAGGTGACTTTACAGCTTCTCTGAGGTAGGTAGCAATGCAGAACTAAAGGAAGTACAAACTCAATCCAAATCCTCCTCCCATAAAATTCACATTCAGCCTCTAAAAGAAACATGGTATATTAATCATATGGTTGTATTGGGTGGCTTTCAACATTATCTTCCTAATCAGGAAGTCTTAGGTAAATCTGTGTTCTTTTATGTGGGTTATACTTTAAAAATCAGTTACATACTGATTGGAACTATTATTCAAAACTTTCAGTTTATTGGGCAGTTATTTTTGAATTGTTTCCCATTTCCATCATCCCGTGTTGTCAGCAAATCGTAGTGGATTCAAACCAAATACTACTGCTAGTGAAACAAGTTATCCCTTCAACAACTATGAGAGGTTGCCACTCTTCAAGGTTTTGGGAATACAAACTGAATAAAACTAGCAAAGATACCTCCCTGGTGGAGTTTATATTACATTGGGAAGAGACAGAAAATAAAATTAACAAGCAAATTTTATATTATATTCAGTTCAGTTCATCAGTTCAGTTCAGTCGCTCAGTCATGTCTGACTCTTTGCAACCCCATGAATTGCAGCACGCCAGGCCTCCCTGTCCATCACCAACTCCCGGAGTTCACTCAAAATCACGTCCATTGAGTTGGTGATGCCATCCAGCCATCTCATCCTCTGTCATCCCCTTCTCCTCCTGACCCCAATCCCTCCCAGCATCAGATAAATGACAAAGAAAGGAGAGAAGAGTCTCAAGAGAGACTCCTTGATCAGGGGTCTCAAGGGAGGGTGCATTTGCATATTCAGATAGCATGGGTATTCTCCTTTATCACTTCGCAGTGGGCCTCCCACAGGGCCATTGTACAATGGCCATTGTGGCCATTGTACCACGAGGCTGCCTCAGGGATAAAATGACATTCCAGCAAGGACTTAGAAAGGACACCACAGTGAGGTAAGCAGAGAAGTAGGGGAAGATATGAAGCAGTGGTAGCAGTGGAAGCTCTCAGGCCAGGGTTTTCCCAGGGAATTCTCAGAGCAGTAAGGAGCCAACCTGGCTGGACAGGAGGACATGAGGAGGAAAGTGGCAAGGGTGAGGCCAGAACGTGACATTTTGTGGCTGTCCCTCCAACAGTCAACATGAACAATGCAGGCTCCACAGGTGGTTGCTGACTCCTGCATTATCACACTGCATGCAATTTGTAAAATTAGTGTTTTGTTTTCCTTTATGGAAAGGATGGCCTACTTTTCAGCAGTAAAGACAGAATGTTGAATGTTAAAGCATATATTTTAGAAAACAAGAAGAGAGTCATTACCCTATAAAAGCATGAAATCACTCAAAATACAATCTGAATTTTTGCCATTTATATTTAATACAGTGGCTTTACCTTAACTGTAGACTCATTATCATAGGCATGAGTTCTTCTTATCCTTTTCCAATGCCTCAGAGCCAAATCTGATTCTTGAAGCCAGACTAGATTTATGTTTTAGTGGAAGTTGACCAGTAAGTACAAGGTGTCTGTTGTCTACAAAGGAGAGTGAGTCTGATGGGTGCCTTTTGATTGCAGTTCCCAAGAGCACCCAGCTGATCCATTGCATCACTTCTGCTTGAAAGAGAGCCTCCAGGATGATTTCAGGTCTCATTTATGACTTGACAGTGGGCTTTCCATTGGGTCATGATTGATAGTCACCAGGAAGACTCCCCAGTCATTACTCAGAGCCTGGCATGTCAGTTACCTCTTCCTCCCTCAGCTTCCAGTCATCTCAGATCTGCTAGTCTCAAAGGTCTACAGAGATTATGATGAAGCCACTTCAAATCTCAAAATAGAAACTTCATTAAATTTTCTGTTTCAGAATATTTTCTTTCCAATATTAGCTTTAAGTGTGAGTTTTGGAGCCCTAGGGCTTTAGGAGTAAAATGTAAAAAAATAAACTGAGAAGAGGGGAAAGGATATATATTTTGGTGCTCACGGTACAAATTCTAGTAGAAACCAGGAGAGTAAGAAGGAGAAATGAGGTCTTTCAGAGATGAGTGGTATTAATCTAGCTTAAAATTTCTTTCAAAAAATTAAGGTTGCCTTACTCCCCAAATCTTTTAGTATTCCTTACAATAGGATATAATTCAGAGTTAGACTTATATTCTTAGCTTGAAGGGAAAAGAGTTATGTAAAATCTATATTTCCAAAATGTCACTGTTACAATACTTAAATGAAACTACTTTGGTGGGGGTATGGGGGTGGGTATTGTATGAATAAAAGGGATTCTGAAGAATGAAAGGAATTATCACTCTTTATGTTGGTCTTGAATATAACTGAATTGTTCCCTCTGGTCCTGCCTTCTGATCCTTGTGAAGTGAGGGAAGATTGGCCATTAAACTTTTGTCTGCCACCCTTTGGTTAAAATAGCATATTTGTTGAGACACCTAAAATCTGTGATGACCTGTCTACAGTGGTGAAAATATATGCATAGCATTAGGTATGGTAATGAATTTAAGTAGGAATGGTAGACAAAGGAGCACAAAATAAATATTAAAAATATCTTCACTTGCCATATTACAACAAGTTACTTTAGGTCAGGGTGTAAAAACCCAGGCCTGTACCAGGGAGTGGTTCAGAGGCCTTTGCATCCACAGTGAGAGGATTTCCCAATGAAACATGGGGTTCAGCCAATGTAGCCTCAGTGTTTCTGCTCAGCCCTTCTCCAAGCCCTGTTGTCCTTTAAAGATGCAGGGAAGATTTTCCTTTCAACAGGGACTGGCAGCACAGTGTGACCTCAGTGTTGTTTTCTCAAGAATTACATGATTCATTTTGTTTGACTATGTCTACAGAATGTAGAAACAAAATAAAAGGGATAATTAAAAGTTTGGGAAGGAACAAACTATATTTATAGTAGTAGGTAATAGTATCATAATGTAAGAACTGGGCCTGTTGGGTAAAGTGTTTCATCAACAGTCTGCTGGAAAAGAGGATTAAATATAAAAATGTTAATGAAAAAGGTTATTATCCTATCAAAAGTTATTTTCTTACCTTTAAACTTTAATTATGAGAAACAGATTGAGAAGAGGGAATATATTCAGGACTTTTGCCTGAGATTAAGCTTCTTGGTTCTCAGTGCAAGTAAAACACTGGAAGGAGGAGTGTTAGCAGTCTGTATAAACCCCGCATAAATTACCTTCAAGCCCTTGATCTGCTGTCGGTGTCTTACCCTGGCTGTGGGCATGATCCAGGATGCTGGCAGGCAAGCAGGGGAGGATGATAGACCTGTAGGCAAAGATGGGGCAAAGATGAACACAGGACCCAGGGGAACTGATGAAGAGATGCTGCTAGAGGGGACCTAGGGCGTGGCCAGTAGTAGAGCTGCCCTATGGGTGAGTTCATTGTAGACCAGAAGGACCAGGCACTCGAGAACAAGATGTGGGAACGTCAAAGGTCAAGTGCAGGGGACTTGGAATGGGGTCAAGCCATTGAGGAAACATGAGCATCTGAACTTCTGGCAGCCAAGAAAGGACACAAGCAGCTGAAAACTGCTGGCTTTCTCTTGGGGGAATTTTTTTTGTTGTTTTCCCTTGTGTGTTCACTGATCAGGTAGGAACCAGCCTTAAGAGTGTAGAACTTAGAATCTGGGAACTCATCATTTCTAACAATTTGGCAGTGAAAGCAGATGATGGAAAATCTTTTATTGTAGAAGAGTCCACACACTGAAGCATCTAATTGTCTGATTGTAGTTGCAAGGCCAGGTTCTGTAGCTGCAGGACAGTGGGCATTCAGATAGCATTTATTGCAGATCTGGATGTTAGGAAGTGGGATGGTTAGGTGTCATTGTGTAACTTAACCAGTAAGGAATGAACAATCCCCAGATGGTTTTGTTCCTGTAAACCCTGTAAACTGAGGGGCAGGAGCAGGTCACCAGGCAGCATGAAACATACTGTGGCCTCTCCCACAGCCCCCCAAAAGAATCCAGTATAAGTTTTCTTTATAAACATATAGTCGTTGTTTGTGGAGAAGCAGTACAAATAATATAGAGAAACAGTAAGTGTAACGTTTCTCCACACTTCCATTATTGATCCCTGCTACCTCTTCTTAGCAAGTTATTTTTATTAATTTACTTTTGGAGTGTAGTGTTAGTTTCTGCGGGTGGGTTATACTAATACTTTTATAAATTTCTTTTCCAAGAGAAAGCACTTATTTTTTATTATAGACATAGACTTAGATGTAATTACATATTTTATGTATATAATAGATGTATATAAAGTGTGTGTGTATTTGTTACTCATGTGACAATCACCTTCATTACTGGACCCAAAGTACATTTTTTTCAGTGTAAAACTGAAGAATGTATGTTGAAGGCCTGGCCAAAGAAATCAAAAGAGAAGCCCATGTCTCTACTTCCCCAAACTTGGAGAATCCAAATCAAGGAAAAGCTATTTCTAAGAGGCTGACATGCTCACTAGAGACCAGGCATCTGCACATTCCTCTTATGGTGAGAACTCCAAGACATAGCACTGTGGAGGTTAGTGCCATATTTGAGACAGTAGCAGCCAATGACCCCAAGATCCCAGCTAATTTAAATTTACTTTCTGTCTGAATAAGGCGTATTGAAGTATTGAAACAAATTATAATTATCAGCACACTCTCCTTTTATAGTTGAATTAACAATTTATTTTGCAAGTATTAGAAAATTTAGCAGCTTTTTAAAAAAAAATCTAATGCACACTAAGCTGATCTACAATAGATTTGTTAGACAACCAAAGAAATTTAAAAACATGATGCTGACAGCAGATTAGTAGTCATACAAACAAGGGGGGAATAAATGCATCATTTTATGCATTCATCATGATATACTAGGCTTTGCTAAAGTTTTAGTCTTTAGTAAATCTCCCAGAATTCTATAGCTATTATCTATAGGACAATGATGTACATAGCTAAGTTTCTAGTGGTGAAAACTGTTGGGTTGCCCTCCAGCACAGCTGTGCTTTCTCAGGGGCAATGGTGTTCTGTGTGGCTCAGGCTGAAGTGTGGTCCTTGCAGCCTTCGAGAGCCCCCAGCAGCTGCTACAGAAGCACATGTAGGAAACAGCATGATTCCTTTTGCGAGTCAGAGAATCCCATCTGGGTTGCTTAAGAGATACTGGGGTTTCTTGCAGAATCCAAGGAAGAAGGATAAAGAAGGACCAGATGAACAGTTAGAAATAGGGCATGGGGTACCCAAGTGAACCATGGACATTTTGCTTCTAGCCCTCATCTCTATAGACCTGCCTCCTTTGCTGGCCATTCAGTGATCTCTCCTCATACTTCCTTGGCATCTATTCAAATGACAAAAAAATCCATCATTAAGATTTCAATGCAGCGTGACTATGGTAAACCATCAAGATCATCAACTTTGAGACCCACCTGACCTGGATTTTGTATTTCAGGTTTGTCCCTTGATGGCTCTGGCAATTTGGGGGTCTCATTTAATCTCAGTTTCTTCATGTGTGAAAGTAATATGAAAGCTCCTGGCTGGCAATGACAACCAAATAGATGTGATATGGAGAGCATCTGTATTGTTTGAACAAGTGTTATTCTCTACCTTTTGGATTACATGGCCACTTGACCAATAATGTAACAGAAATATAGCCGTTCATGACTGTTATTCACTCAGATGCTTGTAAATGCTCACTCTTTGGGTGAGAAGGGAAACCACAAGGCTCTACCCACAAACAGGTGGGGAAATAGCTTTTTCAGGAAAGCCCCTGTGGCTACCCCAGATCTGCTGGGCTGGACAGGTGACACGTGTGATGAGCCCGCTTGGGAGAGTATGCAACAGAGGCACGGGGAACTCAGGCTCTTCCGCAGAGGTCACCTCCTGCTTCCAAAGCGCAAGCCCCAGCTTTAGTTAGGACCCAGAACCAGGGCTTGCCTTCCCGAGCGGCCCCGCCTCTTGGGCCCCACAGGGGCAGAGGCCCTCTGTTATCCCCGCCATGGCTCACATACCTGTCTGTCACTCTGCTGCATGTAGAAATCTTTGCTCCATCGTCTCCTTTGACCTGATAAGCTAGGTATATTATCTATTGCCTTTCTTTCTGTGTTTGTAAAATGTTAAAGGGGGAAAAAAACAGAGAATGGGTAGACTCTTCTTGGCTTTTATGGTTTAATATCTGTTAGCTTCGCTGTGAGTCCTGTGGTACTTGGTCACCATGGGAGCACAGATTTGCGTTGCTTAAACAGTGAGAGGACCTGAGTAGGGGAAAAGATAAAACAGTGAGGGATCTCAGTGAGGTAGATCTTGCCATCTACCCTGAGTCTTCTTAGCATCTCGCTGAAAATTCAGGAATTTCGGTCACAGAGGCATATTTAATCACTCTAGCCAAGGGAGGTACATTTCATTCCTTTGTGAAGAACAGTCCTGGGAATCAGGCAAACTTTAATGGCTGCTGTTAGAAGTAAAAGAACAGGAAGAGGTATAAAAATAATACTTCTGAACCAGGACATAAATTCAGGTTTGCAAAACCTTATGGTTGGACACCAGATCTCCTGGTGGTTAATATATGTGACATGAATAAGTTTATTATGTTCTCCAAAGGCAATGAAGCAATGTGACTCATAAAAGTGTTTCAGTGAGTATTGAAGTCAGTCTTCAAGTGTTACTTTCTACATGAGGTAATAGAGGGAACTTTGAGAAATGGGAAATTCACAGAAATCTTGGAATGCAATTTTTGTGATTGTTAAGGAGCTGCTTTTCTTTCCTTTAAAAATAAGAATAATTGCCACTTAATGAGCATCTGTTCCAGGCAGGCATACTCCTGGGTTCTCCTTACATATAATTATATTTTATTCTCACAAAATGTACATGAAGCAAATGCTAACCATATTTTAAACATGAAGAATTTGAGAGTCAGGGAGGTAAATTTTCTTATCCAATGTCATACAGTCTATCCTTCCGTGTGTATCCTAACTCATTTTCAAAAGAACTCTAAAGGGACTCCTGTGCATTATTATGTAAAATTGAGTCTCTGTGATGTTTTTCTGCTCCAAACCAGCAAGACAAGTCACTTTTTCCCTTTCATATTTTGACTTTGGAAAATGAATGACTCCTTTGCCTATCAACTTCTAACCATTTTCTCTCTGCACAAAGATTATAATTACTTCTAGGATGAAAAGAAGATTTTAAACATTTATTTGAATTCTTAATTTTTATATTTATTTAGTATTTTCAAGTTTACAGAAAGAGTTGAAGTGGCTTGTCAGTTAAACATAACAGAAAGTAATAAAACAGGTTAAACAAGATCTGCTAAAATTTATAGTGAAGTATACTTAAGAAGAGCTAATTTAGATACCTAGTTTCTAAAATTATTTAAATAAGAAAAGTACGATTTATAATCTACATTATCTTTCCTAATAACAAAACATGTAGAATAGCGTTTTGATAGTTTTCAAAAGCTATGCTGAAGAACAAATTTTCATATACACAGATTTGGGGGTGGCCCTGTGCACTAATGGATTTCAGGTGATGCTGAGGTGACATGGTTTAAATCACTGCTTTCTGTCCCTCTGGCTATAGAATAAATAGATAAACCAAACATAGGAGAACGTAAAGTACCCTGTGAACAAGGTTGTTGAAAATGTTGAATTGGAGTAGAGTCTTTCGCAATGCTTTAATCCAGTAAAGTCGGACTCAGGTCCTTTGACTGTGGTTGCTATGCAGAAAATACCTAAGGTAAGGTGCTGTGTTTATACAATTTATGGTCCAAACTGGGGTACTTGAGAGGAAAAAGGAGAACTGATCATATTATACCAAGTGAAGAGTTATCATCAGATACCATGTCAGGCACATGGGGACTACGGGGGCCCTAGGTAACAGCTGTCTTACCTGAGGTCAGCGCACCCCTAGAGCAGCCCCAGTAGCACTTAGGTGTGCTGTGCTAAGTAACTTCAGTCGTGTCTGCCTCTTTACGACCCCATGGACTGTAGTCCACCAGCCTCCTCTGTCCATGGGATTCTCCAGGCAAGAATATTGGAGTGGGTTGCCATGCCCTCCTCTAGGGGATCTTCCTGACCCAGGGATCAAACCCATGTCTCTTGTGTCTGCTGCATTGGCAGGTGGGTTATTTACCACTAGCGCCACATTTTAATCCTCATCTGTGCAGATGCCAACCTCCTAAGGATGGTTTCTGTTGCATAAGTGCCTAGGAAATAGATCCACATACCTTTACAAAATGTTTTCAGCAACCTCATGGACTTTTAAAGGACTTCTTTGAGTCTCCTGACATCTGGGTACTAAGTTGTTGGAGAAATCCATCGGTTCTCTGTTATTTATTTATTATTTTTTTAAGAAATCAAACGCTGGACTTGACCCTTATGCCCAAATGTCCCCTCCTAATGGGGTGTTCTCACTCATCCCCACTAAAGCCCACAGACTGGCTTCAGAGAAGCTCTATGAAGGTCAACTTCCCCCATGAGTCCTCGTTTCAGAGTTGACCCTCATCTTTATCTTATAAACAACATTCTGGACAAGGCTCAGAGATGGTAGATGAGTAATACATGCACAGTGACAAGTGTCTCGGTGACCTGATTTACACAGTGGGACTGACTCACCATTTTGGAAGGCCTTCTGAGCTTGGGGTGACTGCCAGGTGCTAAGCACACCTCCACCTGCCGAGCCCATCTTGTTCCAGCTGTGCGTTGGAAGAGGGTCGCTTTCAGGAGTATGTGCCCTCCAGACACCCCAGAAGAGTGTCAGTCTCCTCCCCCAGGCTCTGGTTTCTCCCTAAACCTTCTTTCCTGGGTTATTAAGAGCAGGACTGTGGACGCTCTGAAGCTTCTTTATCTTACTTTTCCCAAAAGCATCCCTAATTCTCTGTGCATCACTTATTAAGCATAATTTGAGCACAGGAGACACAAAGAGAAGTGTAGGAAGATGACTTGGCTGCATATGATCCATGGGAGTCATGCTCTTGGCATGAAAATATTATTAAAATAGTACCAACTGAACTCTTTTTTCTATACAGCAAGTGTTGAAAATATTTGCCTTATTATAACTAGCTGTGAGAAATTGAAAATATTTGCATTATTATAACTAGCTGTGAGAGAAAAGCAGCCTTCTAATTGGCTGTTTAAGGTATTAAAATAGAACTCTTAATCAATTATTTTAATATGTTATTAGTAATAGTAAATGATTCTTCATTTTGGACAACATTGCTACTGCCCATATTTATTACTCAACTTACTGTTTCTAATTTTAACTTCATGATCATCATTTTTAAGGCATGTGTGCATACTAAGTCGCTTCAGTCATGTCTGACTCTTCGCAACCCTATGGACTGTAGCCCGCTAGGCTCCTCTATCCAAGGGGTTCTCCAGGCAAGAATACTGGAGTGGTTTGCCATGCCCTCCTCCAGGAGATCTTCCTGACCTGGAAATTGAGCCTGTATCTCTTTACATCTGCTGCACTGGGCAATCGGGCTCTTTACCACTAGCACCACTTGGGAAGCCCTATGATTATCACTGGGGACACATATATGACCTTTTCAGAGATTTTATCTAATTATGATATGATTCCATTAGATTACCATTCAAACTTTTTTTTTTTTTAGTCTTAATCATTTTTGTTTGACTTAAGTGACAAATAAATACAAGAAAATGGTTGGGAAACCACTGGCAATGTAGTAAACTTTAAAGAATTTATATATTTCTTTTTTTTTATGTGTGTGTGTGTGTGTGTTAGTGGGCAGGTATGTTAGTCACTCAGTCATGTCTGACTCTTTTTTTTTTTTTTTAATCTTTGCAAAGCATTTATTTATTTTACTATTTTTTAAAAAATTTTAATTGGAGGCTAATTACTTTACAATATTGTATTGGTTTTGCCATACATCAACATGAATCCACCACGGGTGTACATGTGTTCCCAATCCTGAACCCCCTCCCACCTTCCTCCCCATACCATCCCTCTGGGTCATCCCAGTACCCCAGCCCCAAGCATCCTGTATCCTGCATCGAACCTGGACTGCCAATTCATTTCTTTTTTTTTTCTTTTAAAATGGAAATTAATTTTATTATATTAATCTACTGAATATTAGATATTACAAATTACAAATGTTAAGTTCTAAATAAAAACTATTACTATACTCTAAGAATAAACATTAATAAACGTTAAGCTAAAATGAAGACCAATATTCTGAAAAGTAATGAAATCAATTAGCACAAATTAAAAAATCAAAAAGTAACATCATAATCCATTTTTCCCACTTTAACTTACTGAATGAACCCTTTATAAATTAAAGAAATAGCCAATTTGTTAATATTTTTTGCCTGAAAGATACTGTTTCTACTCATTTTTATTTTTACTTTATT
This sequence comes from Bos javanicus, assembly GCF_032452875.1. Lineage (NCBI taxonomy): Eukaryota > Metazoa > Chordata > Mammalia > Artiodactyla > Bovidae > Bos > Bos javanicus. The sequence goes on from NC_083876.1 coordinate 11,384,820, forward strand.
TTTATACATGTTTCTTATACATGTTTCAATGCCATTCTCCCAAATCATCCCCCCATCACAGAGTCCAAAAGACTGTTCTATACATCTGTGTCTCTTTTGCTATCTCGCATACAGGGTTATTATTACCATCTTTCTAAATTCCATATATATATGTGTTAGTATACTGCATTGGTGTTTTTCTTTCTAGCTTACTTCACTCTGTATAATCGGCTCCAGTTTCATCCACCTCATTAGAACTGACTCAAATGTATTATTTTTAATGGCTGAGTAATATTCCATTGTGTATATGTACCACGGCTTTCTTATCCATTCATCTGCTGATGGACATCTAGGTTGCTTCCATGTCCTGGCTATTATAAACAGTGCTGCGATGAACATTGGGGTACACGTGTCTCTTTCAATTCTGGTTTCCTCAGTATGTATGCCCAGCAGTGAGATTGCTGGGTCATATGGCAGTTCTATTTCCAGTTTTTTAAGGAATCTCCACACTGTTCTCCATGGTGGCTGTACTAGTTTGCATTCCAACCAACAGTGTAAGAGGGTTCCCTTTTCTTCACATCCTCTCCAGCATTTATTGCTTGTAGACTCTTGGATCGCAGCCTTTCTGACTGGCATGAGATGGTACCTCATAGTGGTTTTGATTTGCATTTCTCTGATAATGAGTGATGTTGAGCATCTTTTCATGTGTTTGTTAGCCATCTGTATGTCTTCTTTGGAGAAATGTCTATTTAGTTCTTTGGCCCACTTTTTGATTGGGTCATTTATTTTTCTGGAATTGAGCTGCAGGAGTTACTTGTATATTTTTGAGATTAGTTCTTTGTCAGTTGCTTCATTTGCTATTATTTTCTCCCATTCTGAAGGCTGTCTTTTCACCTTGCTTATAGTTTCTTTTGTTGTGCAGCTTTTAATTTTAATTAGATCCCATTTGTTTATTTTTGCTTTTATTTCCAATATTCTGGGAGGTGGGTCATAGAGGATCCTGCTGTGATTTATGTCGGAGAGTGTTTTGCCTATGTTCTCCTCTAAGAGTTTTATAGTTTCTGGTCTTACATTTAGATCTTTAATCCATTTTGAGTTTATTTTTGTGTATGTTGTTAGAAAATATTCTAGTTTCATTCTTTTACAAGTGATTGACCAGTTTTCCCAGCACCACTTGTTAAACAGATTGTCTTTTCTCCATTGTATATTCTTGCCTCCTTTGTCAAAGATAAGGTGTCCACAGGTGCAGGGTTTATCTCTGGGCTTTCTATTTTGTTCCACTGGTCTATATTTCTGTCTTTGTGCCAGTACCATACTGTCTTGATGACTGTGGCTTTGTAGTAGAGCCTGAAGTCAGGCAGGTTGATTCCTCCAGTTCCATTCTTCTTTCTCAAGATTGCTTTGGCTATTCTAGGTTTTTTGTATTTCCATACAAATTGTGAAATTATTTGTTCTAGCTCTGTGAAAAATACCATTGGTAGCTTGATAGGGATTGCATTGAATCTATAGATTACTTTGGGTAGTGTACTCATTTTCACTACATTGATTCTTCTGATCCATGAACATGGTATATTTCTCCATCTATTAGTGTCCTCTTTGATTTCTTTCACCAGTGTTTTATAGGTTTCTATAATGAAAAAGTGAAAAAAAGAAAGTGAAGTCGCACAGTCGTGTCCGACTCTTGCGACCCCATGAACTATAGCCTACCAGGCTCCTCCATCCATGGGATTTTCCAGGCAAGAATACTGCAGTGGGTTGCCATTTCCTTCTTCAGGAGATCTTCCCCACCCAGGGATTGAACCCAGGTCTCCCACACTGTAGGCAGATGCTTTACCATCTGAGCTGCCAGGAAGGTCCCCAGAATAGGAATATATATATATATATTATATATTATTCAACAATTATTCAACAATAAATGCTTAATGCTTTAACTTTACAATTACCTTATTTGCAGAACCTTGGAAATCATTCCAATTCAATGGGGGAAAAGTACAAAAAAAGTTTTATAATTCAAAATATATTTAAAATAATATTTTTAAAACAGCCAAAACCTTTAACCAAAAATTGCATGTAACTGAGACCTGCTTCTACCAGGTAGTTTTAAATGCCTTCTAAATCATGTTACCTTAAGGTTGTTGATTACTATGTGTTAAAAGCTAACTTATCAATTGATTAAGTGTAAGAAAAAATGACTACACATGTGATAATGCTGTTGCTATCCCATTTGAGGCCTCATCAATTCATGCCAAGATCATGCTAACATCCTTGTTACTTGTGGACCCATTGAAAGCTGTCAGCACAGAGATCTAATACCACTTTCATCCATCAGTCAATCAATCCATCCAGCAGTCAGTAGAAAGCTCCTTTGGAATTATGTGACATCCAGGAATTAGAAAGGTTCACATCAAACTCTGGGTTTCTAGTTGTTCTGAAGAAACCAGGTATCTGGCAGAACTGGACCCGCTGAGTTTCCTATGGGCTAGAACAACGTGGTCCCCCGAGACTGCTGGCACAAGGCCCCCAGGCCTGATATGCACCCGAGTTTGCAAGCCCTGATCTAGACACCCACATTCCAGCTGCCTCCAGATTAGACCTCTGGTGCCTCACGGTAAGTATGCCACACCCCACTAGGACCTCTCTTTGCTCCATCTATAGACTGCAGTATAATATTCTGATACTCGGGACTCAGTACCATTGTTCTGGTCAAGTGGGGCTGGTTGATACCAGATTCCACCTTTTATTTTTATACACCTTCACTTTTTGGATGCTTTTCTTCTGCCTCACATTTCTTCTCATCTGTATTCATGTATGAATACTGGACCCATTGTTTAGATCCAGTTAAAAGTTTGTCTCATATTGTTCTTCCCTGAGCAGCCGAGATGGGTCTACACTCATATCACAGATTTGTCCAACTCTCAAATTCCTGAACATTATGTTGAAATTACATTCAATCAAGTTTTATCTTGACTGTTAAGTAGGGTCTAAATCTTGTTCAGTTTGAATTCCTTGGATATTTGGCACAATTCCTTATACTTATTTGAGACTCGGTAGTTATTTGTTGAATGAGAAAATTGTTTTCTTTGTTCCAATATTCTCTGTGTAACTAACATTGTGTGAGACACAGATGTTGATATATATGCTTGTGTTCTCATTAGGTAGATGACAGATGTGTGTATTTAAAATACTAATTTTTGTGACGTATGTGAGTCATTTAAACTCTAGAGCTTTTGTGTAATCAAGTATTTGACCTTCTTGTTTAATCTTTTCTTTCCAGTTATTTCCATGATGTATTTTGGTTCTTTATAGCTCTCTCCTATGAAAATAATACAGAAGTAATTATGAAATACCAGTGGTATGTCTTTCTTGACAGTATAATAGTATCATGTCCAAACTATAAGAAAAACTGTTACTCCTAAACTGTAACATTGTGCTAAATTTTAGGTTAGTGGGATTCAATGTTAAGTTTGAAGTTTGGGAATTTGTAGCTCATGGAAGTCCTTTAAAACAAAATACTATAATATTCCTTTCAGTTACAGAGTTTATTAGAGTAGTCATTGCTCCTTGTTACTAACTCGGAAGGGTGTGCTTATATTTACGTATGTGTTACATATGCAACACACGTGACACATGTGTTACATGTGTGTTATATATGAGTGTGGATCGACAACTTCTTTTGCTCCCATTGATAGACTCATTCCTTTGTTAGAACTCACTTAGCAGCCAGTTTTTCCAGCTCCCTGCCTTCCAGTCTTCTCACTTGCTTATCTTCTTCCCAAAGCTGGGACCTGGGCCTTGCCCCCTACTGCCCTCCTTGTGCTGAGGAGAGTGCAGTGGCAGATGGCGGTGGGTATGGAGACCAGCCTTGGCCACCAGGAACCCCCAAGCCTGGCTCAGCATCTCAGAGCAAAGTGAAGAGATGCCCTGTCAGGCATGTACCTTCATAAACTTCAAGTAGAAGCATTTTCCTTTTAACATTTTAAATCTGTTACAAATCATTCTAGAAAAGATTTGCAACATAATAACGTTTTTATTTTTCCCCAGAGGGAAATTTTCACTGCTTTCAAAGAGAGAAACAATTGCATTTTCATAAATATAGCCATCACAGTGTGCATAAATATAATTATTCGGCATATCCCTATCAGCAGAGCTACAGGGGAGACTTGTGCTTGACCTTGAATCAGAGTGAAAAAGAAATAGTTTCTGGTGGCCCTATAAGCATCTCAGTGGACCACTGCAGTGGAGGAGTCGCTTAGGATGAATGGCATTGAAGCTTATGCAACATCTAAGGCTCCAAAAATGCCCAGATATTTTTTATCAAGGACTTAGTTTTTTGTTTGCTTTTTTCCTTCATTTTATTAAAGGGAAATAAGTAATGGGATGACAAAGTACAACAATCTTGTCCTTGTAAAGTGACTATGATCCAGCCTTTTCCAAGTCGTAGCTCTAGTTATTTCTCCATTTATCTGTTTACATGCACCAAACCACTTCTGTCCTAAGAGTTCTTTTATCACTTCCTCCCTCCTTCCCCCTTTCTTTCTCTCCTACTTGCTTCTCTTCTGCTCTTTCTTTCTTTCTGTTCTTTATATCGATCTTCTTCTCTTGCCTATGCCTCCACTCCTTGCCTGTGGCAACTGCCAATCTGATAACCTGATTTCTGTATCTATGGGTTTGTTCTTTAAGATTCCAACAGTTAAGTGTGATCATACAGTATTTGTCTTTCTCTGACTTATTACACTTAACATGATGCCCTCAAAACTCATCCATGTTGATATATATATATATATATATATATATGTATATATATATAAAACACTTCACTTTGCTGACAAAGTTCCCTTTAGTCAAAACTATGGTTTCAAATTCATGTATGGATGTGAGAGTTGGACCATAAACAAGACTGATCATCGAATTATTGATACTTTCAAAGTGTGGTGCTGGAGAAGACTTTTGAGAGTCCCTTGGATTGTAAGATGATCAAGTCAGTCATCCTAAAGGAAATTAACCCTGAATATTCACTGGAAGGACTGATGCTGAAGCTGAAGCTCTAATATTTTTCCCACATGATGTGAACAATTGATTCATTGGAAAAGACCCTGATGCTAGGGAAGATTGAAGGCAGGAGAAGGGAATAACAGAGGACAAGATGGCATCACCGACTCAGTGGGCATGAGTTTGAGAAAACTCCTGTAGAGACTGAAGGAAAGGAAGACTGGCATGCTGCAGTCCATGGGGTAGCAAAGAGTCAGACACCACTTAGTGACTGATTTTATAAAAACGTGAAATTTTCCCTCTGGGGAAAAATAAAAATGTTATTGTATTGCAAATCTTTTCTAGAATGATTTGTAACAGATTTAAAATGTTAAAAGGAAAATGCTTCTACTCCATTCATCTGTAGACACTTAGGTTGTTTCATCCTTTTCTAACCTTTATTAAACTTTGACACTATGGAGAGTATTTTGCTAGTAATCAGAAGAGTTAGAAGAATTAGAATGGTCAGTATTTTTTCTAAAGTATCTGACAATCTAATCAGGGAAGTTAAGCAGACCCTAAAATAAAAATTCAAGTACAAACACTTGGTTAGGGGCAGGGAGGAGTCAGTGGGTGGGAGGCATGGATGTGGGAACAGAGGTGTGCTGCTTTCCCAGGGCTGCCTTCACAAAGCACTGATGACCAGGTTGCTTAGAACAGCAGAAATGTGTTATCTGCTGGCTCTGAGGGTGGCTAGCAGGCATGGAGATGCCGGCAGGCCTGGCTCCCTTTGGCAATGCTGGGAGAGAACCCTTACCCATCTTTTTCTCTGCTTCCTGTCACCTCGCTGTCCTTGCAAGTGTTTCCCCTACCCTCCTCCATCTTCCATCCCTATAGGTCCGTCTCCATGGCCATATCCCCTCTTTGCATGTGTCCTATTGGATGGGGGCCCAAGATAATAAGCTCATTCTTAACTGGGTTACTCCATAAAGGCCTATATTTCCAAATCAGGCCCTCTTCCTGAGGGACTGGGATCAGAACTCCACACGTCTTCTTGTGGGACACACCTCAATTCATAAGAAGTAGGAGAAGAAAGTCAAAGGGCAACGTTAATTCTAGTAAAGAAGCAACAGCTTCTGGCAGCAGCTGTGAAGACAGAGGCCTCAGGTTCCTCCCTAAATGGAAGGAGGGAGCAGGGGCCATGATTACAAGGCCCCATGGGTCAGGGGCAGGCAGTGCTCAGCGCTTCTCTCTTGAGCAGAGAAAGCCCACAGGCAAAGGATGAGGCGCTCAGAGCTGGGAACTGTGGCTCCACTGAAGCAGTGTGTGTGTGTGGGGGGGGTGGGGGTGGGGGGGGTGGTATGGGAGGGGCACCCTCAGTCTGTGTGACCATATGAAATGTCCTGTCACCAGCCTGTCCCAAAGCCACAGGAAGCAGGTAAAAACCAGGAGTCAGCGTTACCCAGAGCAGGTAACACATGCAGTGCTGTCCACTGGTGAGAAACGGAGCAGGAAACAGCAAAGCCCAGAGACCCCATCACACCTGTCACAGCGGTGGTCTGTGTGCAGCAGACGGGAGGAGGGGCCTTGCACCACCGTGGTACCTGTTCCAGGCGGAGACTCGCCTGTGCTGCAGGGGGAGTCCACACTGCATCCTGTGCTTTGGATGATTTAGCCACTGCCTGCTTCTCAAAGCTCCTCCAGCTGTCAGTTGGTATCTGCTTTATCCATAAAAGTTAAAATCTGTTTCAGTCTGTTAGGTCCCACAGGTGGAGTGGCTTAAATAACAGAATGTATCTTCTCAGTTATGGAGGCTGGATCCCAGTCATGGATCAAAGAGCTGGCAGACTTGGTTCCTTCCAAGGACTGAGCAGAGACTGTATCGCAGCCCTCCTCCAGGGCTCAGTCCTCTTCCCTCTTCCCTCTGTACTTGTCTGAGTCCACATCTGTTCTTTCTGCAGGGACAACAGTCACACTGGATCAGGACTCCCCCTCATGGCTGTGTTTTAATTTGATTATCCCTATAAAGACTCAATCACCCCATAGGGTCACATTCAAAGGTACCACTACCTAGGACTCCAGTACATGAATTTCTGAAGGGACACAGTTCAGCCCATAACACTTTGCCCCCATGAGTCACGTCCTTCTCCCAAGCAGAAAGCACTTGCCCTCTCCCAACTGACCAGAATTCTTAATCCCATCCAACGTCAATTCTAAAGATAAAATCTAATTTTTTGTTTGCTTTTGTTTTGTGTTTCCTATTCATCTACTAAGCAGATGTCCACCTGGCATTTCCTTCCAAATGATTCCACTCTACTTCCTTCAGGGTCCCCTTTGCTTGCTTGTTCTCTCAAGGTCCTGTATTTCCCTGTGGTAGCACGTGTCACAGTCAAATTCAGGGTTAAATGCGCTCATCACTCTCTAAGACAGGATCCTGTAAGAAAGGAAAGCCTTCCAGAGGGAAAGAAAAGAAGGAAGGGAAGAAGAAAAGAAGGAAAAGGTTTATTTACATGGAGGGAAGATGGGCTCAGAGCCTACTTGATAGGAAGCTTTGAATGCAACCTGAGACATAAGAGCTAGGCAGGTCACCTTGTTCAACTGATTTAACCTCACTGGGCTTTATCTGACAAGTAAAAAAGCTAGACTTCAGTTTTCTTATATCCTTTAAAATGACGTTTGTGTGTGTGCTAAGTCACTGCAGTCGTGTCCAACTCTTTGTGACTCTATGGACTGTAGCCCCCCAGGGTCCTCTGTCCATGAGAGTCCCCAGGCAAGAATACTAGAGAGTGGGTTGCCATTTCTTCCTTCAGGGGATCTTCCCAACCCAGGGATCAAACCCAGGTCTCTTATGCCTCCTGCATGGGCTGATGGGTTCTTTATCACTAGCGCCACCATGATGATGCTTTAAAAACTTTATTTTCAGCAGCTGTGAGTGGATTTAAGCTATTTGGCATGGGCTGGACTCTGAAAGACCACCTAGGAATCACTTATATAAATACAGGTGTGAGGTTCTGTTTGGAAGAAAGTTAAAATGATGGATTTGAGTTGGGAATAGGGTTTGGACTATCACCACCTGCATTATGGTGCTGTTTGTATAGGTCGTCTGCCTTTGGAGATATGTGTTTGCTGTAACATGGGATTGGTGTGTGTCATCCTATACCAGAGTCACCTCTGTACAAGCATTATCAGTGTTATTGATGCTCAGTGTATGATGGATGGTGTGAAGGTATTGATTTGAGGTCTGGTTAAAGTGTCTGTATTGTTCAACTGAATTATGCTGCTATAATCAATTATTCAAGCCTAGTGTGCTACAGTCCATGTGGTTGTGAAGAGTCTGACATGATTTAGTGATAGAACAACAACAATCAGTTATTCATCTGCTGTGATTAGAGATACAATTTAGTTAAAAGGTCCAGGGAACTCTTCTGTGAATTAAAATGAAGGAGAAAGAGAACCCTTTGAGGCTGAACAGATCTTACCCCAAACCCAAGCCTGACTGTGATGCTGTGGCACCTAATGGGTACCACACTCTTGCCAAGGCTCACCTCTCCTCTATACCCAGGATTACTGAAAACTGGCCATAGTATTATGTTATGTTGGATCATAATACTGGCTTGAGCTCTCCAATAGGCATATATGAAAGGATAAGTACCTAATTTTACTAATGGAAATTGCAAAAGGTTTCTACAAAATAAACTCTTTTAAATGTTAAAGCTTGAAAGAGTGACTACTGTTGGTAATTTTACTTTTTTGAATAATTTATCTTTTGTTAATGGTTTCTTCCTCTTCTGGAGAGAAAAGTAGATATGGGACACATGAAATTCAAGGGACTTGTAAAAATAATAGTAGTACCAATGAAAACAACAACAGTAATGGCAAACCTTGATTGATTCCTTACTCTATGCCAGATACCTATGGTATCTCATTTAATCTTCAGCATAACCCTGTGATAAGGCTGAATCATTATCTCCACTAGACCAGTGAGAGTGTCTGTGAGGCACAGAAAGGTAATAGGACTTGCCCCTGAGCACATACTTGGTTAGTGGTTGAACCAAGATTCAAATCCAGGCTGTCTGGAAACCATGCTCTTAACCATACATGCTATAGTTAGGGTGGTTGCTAAATAATCACTCACAGAAAGTGAATCTGAAACAATGTCCAGAGAGAAGCAACAGAATTAGGAGATGAAGAAAAGGAATGCTGGATCCCAGCAATGCAGCTGAATATATATTGTGCTAGGAATTCATCAGCTTTATGCATGGGAAGAAGTGAATTTTCTGTTTGATTCAACTCATTCTCAGAGTTGCTTCTTTAAAGGCACATAAAAACCATGGGGGAATTCCAATCACACTGAGGGCTTAGACAACTCCTTTCTTGGGATATTTAGTGCAGTTTAGAGACATGCAAGTGTAATAAATGATTCATCATTATCTTCTTACATATTTATAGATTTCAGTGCTCCCTTTTTAAATCTACAGTGAGCCAAGAAAAAAATATTTGGCTTTTCTAGTTTTGTTCATTGCTTTCCAGGTACATACTTGGCGGACTGGGCCTATTCTATATCTGTGACTTTATGAAATATGTCCTTGCATTTCACTGACTGTACACCTGGAGCCTTCTTTTTGAGGTCATTCAGTATTATAATTAATGCTGAACTTGAATCTCAGCCAGTAACCAAGTTTGTATTGTATATCTATCTTGTCAGATTTTTTTTTCTATTAACTGTACTTAGATTTATCCCCTCAACCAACCCAGATGTGAGCCCAGCTACTGGTAAACTGTTTAGATCCTTCTTCTCTTTTGTTTTAAATTGTAATCTTTCTCTGTGCTCAGAAGCAAATTGTGTTGTTTATCCAAGTGTGTTTTCTCTTCTATAAAAATGAAGTAATAATAGTTCTCATGTCTTAGAACCATGTGAGCATTAAACAAGACTGTATATTTGTATCTCTAGCCTAAACATTTTCCTGAGCAATATGTAATTACTTATGCAGCATCTTTGCTCAGATATCTAGTAGACATGCCAAACTGAACATGACTCAAGCAGTGAAGTTTCTCCCTCAAATAAGCTCCTTCCCTGACTTTCTAGTCTCTGTAATTGACCCAATTCCTCAGGTCATAAATTTAGGACTCAACTCTTGAATTGTCTTTTCCAATCATTCCTTGAAGAGCTCTACCTTCAAAATCAGCCCAAATCTGGCCATTTTCAGTAACTTCCTTGCTCATATACTTTAGCTAATCACAAGTCATCATCCTGCTCCCCAAAAGCAGCCAGAGAGATTCTGTGCATCTTTTAAATAGAGCATGTCTCCTCTCTGCTTAAAATATTCTGGCCAGTTTCCATCCCACCTGAAATAAAATCTATGCAATTTATCAGGGATGGTGGGACCCCAGGGGTGTGGACACACCCCCATATCCACCCGCCTTGCTCCTGCTGGCACTGCCCCACTGGCCTTCTTGCTGATTCTTTGGTACATCAAGCTCATTCCTGCCTTGGTGCCTCTGAACTTGCCATGTCCTCCATCTAGAATATTCTCCCACAGATATTTGCATCATTTGCTTCCTCACTTTATTTAATCTCTGTTCAAATCCATTTTTTCATGAAGAGGTTGGATCAAGCATTTTTAGCATAATTTATCTAAAATATTCCTCCTACATTCCTGGTCACTTCCCTAACCTCTTCCTCAACAATCACATCACTTGTTACATATTTCTCCATTCTGCAGGATATTTTTCTCCATTTATGTGTTCTCCTCATTCAGGATGTAAGCTCCTTGAGTGAAGGAACTTGCCTTATTCAATGCTGTATTTCCAGTGTCCACAGCAGACATGGTATATGGTAGGTTTTTTAATACAGATTTGTTAAAAAATAATTAATAGAAAGCATACACAGTCTGAAGCATAGTAAGTCCTCCTGAATGTTATTTTTATATAGATTTGTCAAAAAATAATTAATAGAAAGCATACACAGTCTGAAGCATACTAAGTCCTCCTGAATGTTAGTTCTTATCTCTCTTTCTGCTGAGACACATTACAAAGTCAGAACATGTTCTATTTGCCATTGAAGTGTATTATGCACTTTTAATTGAATTTACTTATATTTTCCTCATGGAATCTGTTAGGTCAGTGTTTTTATTTCATAGATGAAGTAACTGAGGGTTATGTGCTTAACTGGCCCAGAATGACACAATCATTAGATGTTCAGAGTTGGTCCAAACTCGTATCTCTATGTCCAGGGATCATGCAGTAAAAGGTTGTTTAAATGAAGGGCTACCATGCTGTTGATAACAAAGCTGACTTGGTTAATGTCACTGTTGGGTCAGTGCCTCCTCTTTGTTTACTGCAGACTGCTCATGTCTGGGAGAAGATAACCCATTCCAGAAGGCCAGGAACATGTTTGATTCATGGTACCAAATGAATACTCAAAGCTATGGTCTTTCCAGTAGTCAGGTACAGATATGAGAGTTGGACCATAAAGAAGGTTGAGTGCCAAAGAATTGATGCTTTCAAACTGGTGGTGCTAGAGAAGGCTCTTGAGAAGCCCTTGGACTGCAAGGAAATCAAACCAGTAAATCCTAAAGGAAATCGACATCAATATTCATCAGAAGGACTGATGTGGAAGCTGGAACTCCAATACTTTGGCCACCTGATGTGAAGAATTGATTCACTGGAAAAGACCCTGATGCTGGGAAAGATTGAAGGCAGGAGATGGGGACAAAAGAGGATGAGATGGTTGGATGGCATCACTGAGTCAATGGACATGAGTTTGAGCAAGCTCCAGGAGTTGGTGAAGGACAGGAAGGCCTGGTGTGCTGCAGTCCATGGGGTCACAAAAAATCACATACAACTTAGTGACTGAACAATAACAACAACCAAACTTTCTAGAATTAGACATGTTCTAACATCCAACGTTATTGTATGATGCTGTGTCTGCCTCCCAGATCACTGCCAAGAAACCAGCATCAGCTCTTTTTCTTTTTTTTTTTTTAATTTTATTTTATTTTTAAATTTACATAATTGTATTAGTTTTGCCAAATACCAAAATGAATCCGCCACAGGTATACATGTGTTCCCCATGTGTGTAGGCTTTAAATTTTTTAAACTAATTTTCATTCTATACACTAAGGATAGTTGTTACATGAGCCAATTAGGAACAGTTTTTTCTCCCCAAAATCCACCATGCTTCGCACTAGATAAAACCATTCCTGTACTGTTAGGCACCAGTTGCGGGCCTGCTAAACTGTCCTCAGAGGCAGGAGATGGCTGTGGGAGAGAATGCAGATGGCAGAGGAGCTGGAGAGGGGACAGTGGGAAGGGACGGAAACGTGGAAGAGAGGTGATGGATGTGCCGCAGCCTCATCGACGAGGAAGCAGCAGAGGTAAACCAGTGACGATCTTCCAAAGTTCCAGGCATTGAGGGCCATGCTGAGGGGAACAGAACAGAAGCAAGCAGAGGAAGAACATAGGCAGGAACTGAAGACAGGGTGTGGTCCAGGTGACATGATGGACATGTGACTGGGGTGATGCAGTGATTTACATATCACAGAGGTTAACAGGGGTTGTGACGCTCAGGATGAAACTGGCCTGTGGCTGTGAAACCCGGGATTCAGACTGCGCCAAGCTGAGGGAGAAACAGGAGGCTACACCTAGCTCTGCCTGCTGCTGATCTGACCAGTGGGAGATGCAGGGCACCCGGAAATACTGCACTTAGGGCTGCTGTTGGGGGGCAAATCTGAGCCAGCAGCTGCTTCCTCTGCCTGAAGGCAGTGTAGACAGGGGAGGCGGCCCCCAACCCAGAGCTCGCTGATGGAGGTCTCTGGTGATTTGTTGAGCTTGGAGGACAAACTAAAAAGTGCTTCTGAAAAAAAATAAAAATCAGATTAGAATTGAGGAAATGATTTCTGCATGTTGTGTATGTGTGTGCTCAGTCGTGTGTGACTCTTTGCAACCCCATGGGCTGTAGCCCACCAGGCTCCTCTGTCCATGGGGTTTCAAGGGCAAGAAAACTGGAGTGGGCTTTCTGCACGTTAGTGCTGTGGCAAAGGTAAAATGAAAACTAGACTCGTTCTGGGGTTTTTCAAAAGGAGGCAACTGTTTCTGTTTCTTTTGCATATGCAAAGCAGTCATCACCTCCCAAGCCCCTGCCTCCTGACTGCACCCTGTGTCTGCTGCTCTAAACCTTCATTCTTCCTGAGGCTCCAAAGAGAAGCAGGTTTCTCCTTCTCACAGTGTCTTGAGCAGAGGGCCAGTGGCGTGATTTCCGTTTTTCACCACCAAACTGAGGCAAAGGATTGAGTAGTTTATCTTAGACTAGGAGTGCAGCCATCCGAGGGGTCTTGCTTTTGTTTTTTGACCCCTGGTTGGTTTAATTGGGTTTCATTTGTGTGTGTTGGGGCGTCACATGGGAGTCAGGGAGTATCCAGATGTGGAGCTGAGAGTAACTGCAGGGATTGTCGCCTCTTTGGAAAACGTGTACCACACCTTGATTCTATTTTCTAGTTTCAGTACAAGTTTTAATTTGACACGTTCCTTCTGTTTATCATAACTTTCCATTTTCTCTCTTGGCATATTTATTTGCACTTATTCAGTTCACATACTTGAATACTCACTATGTGTCAGGCAAGGTTCTAGGTGAAGTGAAGTTGCTCAGTAGTGACCCAACTCTTTGTGACCCCATGGGGGGTAGCCTACCAGATTCCATCCATGAGATTTTCCAGGCAAGAATACGGGAGTGGGTTGCCATTTCATTCTCCAGAGGATCTTTCTGACCCAGGGATCGAACCCGGGTCTACCACATTGCAGGCAGACGCTTTGCCGTCTGAGCCACCTCTAGGTACTAAGGATATAATGGTGAATAACATAGTGTGGAAAGATTCATTAACACAGCCATTTTATAAAATACGTTGAAATCTACCACTTAACAGAAGTAAAATGGAAAAGCATATAAATAATTTTAAATACCATTTTATTCATTAGCAACTATTGATCTCGGATTATGAATGGTACAATGGTGTGGATCATAAAGAGCCTTTAGTCAACTGGGGGAGAGGCATTGTAGTAACTGATTTCTACACATGTACCTCTATAATAAAGTCTGTCAAAGGAGACTCTGGGGGGACATGATAGATAACAGTCTTCAAATATTCAGATGAATGTCTTATGGGAAAAGGATTAGGTTTATTCTATGTGAGCCAAGGGTATAAAGTCAGTGATGGAGGAGCAGAGAGGAGGCTCAGTATAAATAAATACTCATTTGAATTATTGTTCAAATATGGGATTTTTTTTGCCTCAGAAGGTAATTCCTTTTCCTCCCTGGAAGGTGTGGACAGAGAACTCTGAGTTATGATGTTGTTAATGGGATCAGAAGATCAGAAGGAAATCTAGATTAAATGACATGTAAGATCTCTCTTGAAACTGAGCGTCCCAGAGAGTAATTGCCATGAATGCATTTTGATATTCCTTGTGCACTGACTGCATAGTTTATAATTGTGAATGAGACGAAGGAAATCCATGATGTGGATTCAAAGGGGGACAAAAGAAAGACACTTGCAAATAAGAGATAAACACATTAAACATCAGGATGAGTGATGTGTAGACTGAAACTCCATGGTCATTCAAAGAGCATGGGGTCAGTGAACATTTCAGGAAGGGGATGAGCTCTGAATGAGCTTTGAAGATTGGTTTTAATTTGGGTGGGTGGTAATAAGAACACAGAGGCTCTAGGTGATAAGAGCAGTATGAGCAAATATCAGTCAAGGAGGGGTAGGGTAGGAGATGTGGACGGTGGGGAGAAAAAAGGTTTCTTAGAGCAATGATTCATTCCACACTGAAGGGGCACCCATTACAGGAAACCACAATGCAATACAAGAGGTTACCAAGATGAGTACAATAAAGATTCTTGTCCTCTGGAAACTTCTAGCCCAGGAAGAGGAAAATCAATGCTGACGACTCTCGACAGTAGCTTCATTCCTAGGTGATTCAGCCACTAGATGAGTTACTGGAAATGTCTTGAACAAGCTTCCTCCATCTTAAAAAACTCACCAACATGCATTGAACAAATCCATGTTGAACTCCAGCATTGTACTGGCTCTTGGAGATGGGTCCGTGGACAAAGCAGGAAGAACCTTCATGACCAGGGTGTGATCTAAACATGATTTTGTTTTTCCCTGGTCCTTCAAGTAACATTAGACACTATTTATTGTTTTGCAAACACTGAGAGGGCAAAATCAATGTGAGAGACATCTTCTGGGGGCTTTCAGAAGAATATTTAGAGCTCCATCTGTAAAAGACTTAGCAGTGTCTCTTAAAATCTTTGCTCCTTCCTTGAGCAGCATTTGTATTTTTGTCATCCATTCCATTGTGATTTTGGTTTTGTTTTTTAGCACCTGCAAGATTTAAACTGGAAATTTCATCCTTTGTGTCTCAGCTCTTGTCACTCTACACGTTTCTTGTTGGGTGGAATCAGTATTGGCTCTTCATACAAATAAAATGCAAATCATATGCTTGTCAGAGCTAAACGCTTATCTCAATGAACAAGTATTTGAAGGTTAAAACTGAGATGCGTTGAGAGAAAAACACTGAATGCAACTTGAATTTTCCATTGAGATGAATTCAGAAGACAAGCCAAAAATTCAGTAGAGATAAAAATACTTCTTATACCAAATGATGGATTTTGATATCTAGAACCAAATAGCACACTTATTTCATTTTTTTTCCACATGGAAAAAACATTTTTTAATGTTGAGCATCAGATTGCTTCTCACTGTTGAAAAGGCCATATTAGATTTCACAAAAGGTGAGTTAACTCTGGGGTCCAGGTCAAATTGCTTTCCAAAGGAAACAGCTTCCCTGGTTTCCCTGCAGAACCAAAGGTCTACCTGCTGGTGGACTGGGGAGGTTCTGCCTTTCCCTCTGTAAATCACTTTTCCCCTGGCTCCTGGCCTCCTCATCTGTTAACTTTTGAGTCTGTGAATGTCGCCTTCTAAGGTGGCTTTGAGGCATAAAATAAACATCAGCATATTATATTTTATTGTATATTTTTAAAAAGTGTTCTCCTTTTATGTGTCCAAGAAGTTAGAATGATCATATGTATTACTACATTTTAAATGTGTTCTTTTAATACCTGGATAACTTTTTCAACATAATTGATTTCCTTGATCATTATACCTATCTTATGATCTATGCTTGAAAGTATCAGTGTGAGGAGGGATCTGTAGATTGACAATGAAGTCCATAACCCCAAAATGGTTCAGAACCCCAAATCCTGTACTTTGCTGTGAAAAAGTGGGTGCTTCCTCTGACCCACTCTCCCATGCCCTTAGGTTGCCTTGAAAGAGAGAGGCAAGACCTCAGCCAGGTTTGCTAAAATGATTCAGGGGGGACAAACTACAAAGCCACATTCATTCACATAAATGGATTGCATAATATAGCTGGTATGTTGTGCTAAGTCACCTTAGTCATGTCTGAGTCTTTGCAACCCTATAGACTGTGACCCACCAGGTTTCTCTGTGCATGAGATTCTCCAGGCAAGGATATTGAAGTGGGTTGTCATGCCCTTCTCCAAGGTATCTTCTTAACCCAGGGATCAAATCTGCATCCCTTATGTCTCCTGCACTGGCAGGTGGGTTCTTTACCACTAACGCCACCAGGGATTGCATTACATAGCTGGTATTGGTAGTTATTTTTATTTCATCAATATATCTTTTGTTTGAATATGAGGCAAAAACAAAGCCAAAATGATTGTTAATAATCATTGTCAGAGTGAAATGTGGTGTCTGCTGGCAGGCCAACATTTCCAAGATGAATAAGTTGGGGAAATGATAGTATGTATATAGTTTCTGCAGTTTCCACAGCTACTGGATGTCACCAGTCAGCACTTCTCAAGAGAATAAGCTGAATTCTGGACCTAAATAACAAGCAGCTACCAATCACTGATACCGCAGACACCAGGTTTGATGCTTATTGGATCTGTGCAGTTGGAATCAACCCCTCTCTGTGTTCTTAAAAAGGAAGAGTCTGTATGTATAGGAGAGGGGCTCCTTTCAAACAGTGAAGTCCACCGGTTCAGAAATAATTCTGAGAGGAAACTCAGACTATCCTTTGGAGCGTGGGATACTTCCTTATGCCATGTTCTGGGGAAGGTGAATTTCATTTTTCAGGCCTATATGGACTGTAATGGTTAAGGAATTTCATCCCGGCATCTCTTGTTTAATGAGGTTAAAAGTTATTATTCTGCTTAACTAATAATAGAAGAATAAAACAAAAAAGCATGTTCACAAGCTCTAGATCTATAAACGCTCTGGAAATTCTCTCCTCGGGTGTCTAAATAGCACAGGTCTGAACTAATTTTAAGTCTATACCTGTACAATAACACTGAATAAGTTTGTGGGTTTTTTTTTTTAATTAATAAGGATTTTTTTTTTCAGGATTCTACCTTGAAGGCTATTTTTACCCTAGTCTTTTAAAATATCCACATGAATAAGAAAAAAAATTAAAGCACTTTTTTATGAGAAAAAGACAATGATTGGAAAAGCTAAAGTTAATTTTGCTTATGCTCAAAGTTGTAACTGCAGATAAATTTTTGCAATGAGTTTCTTGTGAATGTGTGACCTGTTTTTTCAGGTGTAATTATATGTGACCTACATTTCTTGTCATGTTAAATATTCTCCAGCAAACTAAGAATTTTCAAAGCATTTGTTCCTAGGAACTGATCCTTATATTAATGATGATGACTTGAGGAAGTTTCAAATTCCATTGATAGTTGGTGATGCAGACTAAGCATGCTAACACGGGCCAGACCTTGACTTTGCTCAGCTTCCCCTCTTCAGGCCCCACAACAGCCCCATGGAGTGGACCAGGCTGTTGCCCCACTGAGAGGTGAGGGCATTCAGTGTCTTGGTCAGCTCAGGCTGCATAGCAAAGTGCTGTAGACTGGGTTACATGACAAGAAGTCAGTCCTCCTGGTTCTGGAGGCTGGGTGTCTGAGATAATGGTGCTAGAGGAACTGGTTCCCCTAAGGGTCTCTCTCTGGGCTGCAGACAGCTGCCTTATCACTGTGTCTTCATGTGGTGGAAGGTCCCCAGCCCTGGCCTCTTCTCCTTCTTGTGGGGATGCTAATCTCATCAAAAGCCCCAACCTCATGACTTCATCCTCACCTCACCAGCTCCCGAAGGCCCCACTCCAAACACCGTCTCGCAGGAGGTAGGGCTTCACCTTATGCATTGCAGGGGGAGGGCAAGTACATCGTGTCCCTAGCACTGAAGGTTGAGGAGGTTAAGGAATTTGCTTTTTGTTACAGAGCGAGTGGGTGTCTCTGGTGGCTCAGGGGTAAAGAATCCACCTGCAATGCAGGAGCCGCAGCAGGTAAGGGTTTGATTCCTGGGTCAGGAAGTTCCCCTGGAGGAGGGCATTGGAACCCCCTTCAGTATTCTTGCCTATAGAATTCCATGGGCAGAGGAACCTGGCAGGGTACAGTCCATGGAGTCCCTAAGAGTCAGACACGACTGAAGTGACTCAGCACACATGCATGCACACACAGGGCAAGTAAGTCCTTAAAGATGGAGCAAGCCCCTGGAACTTGCTAAGATACATGCTTATGTTGGAGTGATGGCTTTAAAAGACACTCAGTGTGACTTTACCACCCTCCTGACAAGCACCCCATCGAAAGACCACGCAGCTTGCTGCTCTGCTGAATGCCCTGCTGCGCACATGTTCTCCACACAATAAACTGAGGAACCCTTGCACTCCTCAGCTTCATCATATCAACTGGTCACTCAGCCCTTCAGTGGCCTTCGACCCCATTCAGGAGCAAACAGAAAGCCCTCCATGACTCCAGAAGTGCTCTGGCCTCTTCTGATGGTGACCTTGTCTCCAGTCCTTGCCAGACTCCGCCCTGCCTGCCGGAGCCTGCCACCCCTTCTCTGGGACCCTGACCACCCCATCTCTGGGACCATGCCCCACCCCACCTGAGACTGTGTTCTTTACCCTCTCGTATTCATCATCAGAGCCCACACTGCTGCTTGACAGAACCCTACCCTCGGTCCTTTTCTTACTGTGTTTTCACACCCACCTCCCTTAGTTAAATGCAGGTTTCCCCTGAACAGAGAGGCAGTTGTGTTTGTGTTGAGTTCGCCAATATCTCTAACAGCATCCAGCACATAGGAGATATGCATTATTTGCTGAATCTACAGAATAATGAAGGGTAACTCTAAATGGTCCGAGTTTATCCCTTCCATGGAGGTAAAGAAACCTGGATCAGAGGTGCCAAGGGCTATATCTGAAATTCTCCTGGATGCGGAGGCAAAACAAAGCCTGAAACCCACGTCTTCTTTCTCTACCGGTCCTTCCATCCCTACTGCTGCCCTTCCCTGCAGTGGCACAGAGTCAGGAGCAGGCACCCTGCTGAGAAAGGGGGGAGTGTAGGCAGAGCTACAGGGCCACTGAGGGTCAGGTCAGCACCCGATACACACATGGTCATCCCTCTAGAGGCCCAAGGGGTAACAGTGGCTGTTCTCACTTTCCAGACAGACTTTGCACTTGTTGACATCACTCAACAAGCCCCTGGCAGAGCCTCTGCTCAAACCCTGGCTCTGACGTGGCAGGCCTGCCCTTACCAGGATATGCTGCCCAGGGTCCTTGGATGAATCACCTTCCCAGCCTCATTCACTCAGGAGTTTAAGGGGAGAGGATGGCTTGGCCTTAGCCAAGTTTTCTAGAATGTAGAAGACTCCTTCCTCAAATTCTTGTTCTTCTGTTTACTGTGAGGGTAATTCAAAACTCAAACAAAAGCCAGAACCCTCTAGGTTCTGAAGGAAATATGGTAAATCTACATATAAATCATGTGTTTTTAGAGCCAAGAGTATTTACACACAAGGCCTGCAATCTTATCCCTTTAGACAGCTGGGATGGTGTGGCTGAAGCAAGCTTTGCGGTGTCCTCTCACACAGATTCCAGGGAAAGGTGGGCTGCGGGTGCATACAGAGACAAGTGAGTGGGCTCCCTGCCAGGCCATTTACATTATTTTTAGGCAGGAGACACACTGTACTCACCAGGCGTTAGATGCGAGTAATTAATTTGAAAAACGCCCTCCCTCTTTGCCTGTAGTCGCACTGAGGAGGGTTTCTCTCTCTCTCTCTTCCCAGGTCCATTGCCTGGGTTCTCATGTATTGTCCATCTTGCAGATTGCCCTGTTACTAAGAAAAATGTTCTTGAAATGTTCTTGTTATACTGACAAGAATGTGTGTTCTCTAAACCAGGCACTGGTGGCAGTACCCCTGCCCGGAGCCCATAGTGCAGAGGCCCGAGACCTTGACTCCCCTTCTGTCATGGACCAGAGGCATTCACTGGTGTCTGATCAGGGGTTGGAAGGTGTTTATTTAGTTCACCGCCTGTCTACTGAGACCCTCCATTAGTTAGACGCTTTCTCCTAGACTTCAGAGAAGCAAAAGCGAAAACAGAACAAAACAAAATAAAACTCAAACCAACAAAAGAAACAACAAAAACCAAAACAAAACAGAAGTTGATAGAAGGGATTATTTGAAGAAGCATGTCCTTGGCATCTGAGCCAATTTCCCATCCCCTCCTCTATCTGTGTTTTCAGCATCACACGGGTTTTGGGTGGTGTTGTTCGCTAAGTCATATACATACATATGATACTTTGCATGATGTGTAATGTGATATCGCTTATATGTGAAATCTTACAAAATGATACAAATGTAGATTTTTACTTACATATGTATATATATATATATCAAATATGTATTTGACTTACTTCACTTCATATGATCATCTCTAGGGCCATCCATGTTGCAGCGTGTATAGTATATTGATGGCTGAGTAGTATTCCATTGAATATATGAACTACATCTTTTTTATCCATTCATCTGTTGCTGAAAATTTAGGTTGTTTCCATATCTTAGCTATTGTAAATAATGCTGCTATGAAGATAAGGATGCATATATCTTTGTGAATTATAGTTTTGTCAGGGTATATGTCCTGGAATGGGATTCCTGAATTATGTGGTAACTCTATTTTTAGAGTCATTTATGAAATGGAAATAGACCCACAGACAGAAAACAAATTTATGGTTACCAAAGGGGAAGAGGGAGAGGGATAAGTTAGGAGCTGGGATTAACATATACACACTCCTATATGTCAAATAGATAAACAACAAGGATCCACTGTATAGACAGGGACCAATACGCAATATCCTGTAATAAACTATAAGGGAAAAGAATATAAAATGAATACATATATATGTATATGTGTATAACTGAATCTCTTTTCTGGTCTCCTGAAACTGTGCTGTGCTGTACTTACTTGCTCAGTGGTGTTCAACTCTTTGTGACCCCACAGACTGTAGCCCGCCAGGCTCCTCTGTCCATGGATTCCTCCAGGCAAGAACACTGGAGTGGGTTGCCATTCCCTTCTCCAGGGGATCTTCCCAACCCAGGGATTGAACCCAGGTCTCCCGCATTGCAGGCCAATTCTTTACCATCTGAGCCACCAATGGAAGCCCTGAAACTTTAAAAGTATGACATTGCAAATTAATTATGCTTCAATAAAATGAATAGAATTTAGAAAGGCCCTCTGCCTACCTGCACAGGCTCTGGGAGTATTTGAAACAGAATGAAAGGGAGAATCAGATTCTGAGCCCAGCACCACCTGCACCCCTGAGCTGGTGTCCAGACCTCCATGTCAGATCATCATAAGGCCTCATTATGGACAGAGGAACCACCTGGATATTGTAAAAACCTAATTCCAGTTGTATGGTGCCTCCAGGGGCTTCCCATCACCCAGAGTAAATGCCATCTGCTAACAGTGACTTAAAACTCAATATTCAGAAAACTAAGATCATGATATCTGGTCCCATCACTTCATGGCAAATAGATGTGGAAACAGTGGAAACAGTGACAAGCTTTATTTTGGGGGGCTCCAAAATCATTGCAGATGATGGCTGCAGCAATGAAATTAAAAGATGCTTGCTCCTTGAGGGAAAAATTATGACCAACCTAGACAGCATATTAAAAAGCAGAGACATTACTTTGCTGACAAAGGTCCATCTAGTCAAGGCTATGTTTTTTTTTTCCAGTAGTCACATATGGATGTGAGAGTTGGCCTATAAAGAAAGATGAGCGCAGAAGAATTGATGCTTTTGAACTGTGGTGTTGGAGAAGACTCTTGAGAGTCCCTTGAATGGCAAGGAGATCCAACCAGTCCATCCTAAAGGAAATCAGTCCTGAATATTCATTGGAAGGACTGATGTTGAAGCTGAAACTCCAATACTTTGGCCACCTGATGAGAAGAGCTGATTTATTGGAACAGATCCTGATCCTAGGAAAGATTGAAGGCGGGAGGAGAAGGGGACAATAGAGGATGAGATGGTCGGATGGCATCGCCGACTCAATGGGCATGAGTTTGCGTAAACTCTGGGAGTTGGTGATGGACAGGGAGGCCTTGCATGCTGCAGTCCATGGGATCACAGAGAGTCAGACACAACTGAGCAGCTGAACTGAACTGAACAGTGACCCAGGAGATGGACAGAACCTGCCCCTGCCTGATACCGCTCTGCTGCCCAAGCCTCTCCAGCCGCACCAGCCACACCCACTCCCTGGCTCCTCCGCCCCTCTCACCCTCTGCCTGCTGACCCTCCTTGACACCTTCGCTTTGGAACATGTCCACTTACCTCTTGCAGGTCCTCACTCAGTTTAAACCCCTCCCAGTCAAGCCTTCCCCAGCTTTCCCATCTCTCCTTTCAGAAGCAGGAAATCAACAGAAACAAACATTACTTAGCATTCAGAGACCTCAGATGATGGCAAAATATGAGTTGCAATCTACAGAGATACAGTATTTTCTGTTATATTCCTGGCTTTGCCTCTAAGAGGAGCTCAGAGTAATACAGTTTAAAGAGAAGGAAATTAGTGGATTCCTCTGTGTGATAACAAGGTGACTTTCTGGGCCACTCCACTGTATAGATTCCAGGTAGATAAACTCTAAATATTTATCTAAACTCAATTTAGATAAACTCTAAATATTTACTGATCTCCAGTTCTATAGGACTCTGTGCAGGTGTTACTGAGCGGATCAGAGAGCAAGGGACCCAGACCTTAAGTTTTCAATGCTCATCAGAGGAAGTTAAATACTCAAGAGAAATCACCCCAAAAGGTATAAGATTAGGTGTTACCCATCAGTGAAGTAGAGCAAAGCATTCTCTGCAGTATTGATCAGATAGTTGAGCTGAAATTAGATGATGCGGAGAAGGCAATGGCACCCCACCCCAGTACTCTTGCCTGGCAAATCCCATGGACAGAGGAGTCTGGTAGGCTGCAGTCCATGGGATCGCTAAGAGTCGGACACGACTGAGTGACTTCACTTTCACTTTTCACTTTCATGCACTGGAGAAGGAAATGGCAACCCACTCCAGTGTTCTTGCCTGGAGAATCCCAGGGACAGGGGAGCCTGGTGGGCTGCTGTCTATGGGGTCGCACAGAGTCGAACATGACTGAAGCGACTTAGCAGCAACCTGATGGATAGGCCTTCTTTGTGGCTCAGACTGTAAAGAATTGGCCTGCAATGCAAGAGACCTGGGGTTTATCCCTAGGTTAGGAAGATGCACTGGAGAAGAGAAGGCAACACACTCCAGTATTATTGCCTGAAAATTCCATAGACAGAGGACCCTGGTGGGCTACAGTTACGAGGTTGCAAAGAGTTGGACATGACTGAGCAACCTTCGCTCACTCACACTCTGATGGATGGTTACAGGGACAAAGGTTGCAAGATTTTCTGTCCATATTCTATTGAACTAAATGCAGTTCACATTTAAAGTACCTTGATGCTATACAAAGTTTTTTCATAGATAATGCAATATTATGAAGGGTAAAATAGACTGTTTCTAGTTTTGTGTGCACTGTGATTAATGAAAGCTGATTATGACACATTTTTAGCCTCTAAATATAGCTTAAGATGGTAAATTTTAAAAATAGACTTGATTATTCCTAGGCAGTGGCTGGTGAGGGTAGATGATGTCTGGAGTTGATTAAATAGTGGTTGGGGTTCTGGGTCACATGGCAGAGATATAGAGTCAATATACATTTGGATAAATTAAAAATTCTTCCAATATTCTCTGGCATTTTAGCTTCTATATTTGCCAAACCATGTGAACAATCCACTTTATGATCTCCCTTTCACAGTATTAAAAGAACTTAAGTTATTTACAACACCTGTTAAATTATTTAGACGATCATTAAATCTTAAATGCATATTAACAATGTATTTTAATTAAAGGATGAAAACAGATGTCACCATTAGCAAATATAATGGGGAGGAAATTACATCTTGTCACTTGTCTTGAAATGCACTCCAGAATGGCTTAGAAAATATGGTACCTAATGATGGCTGACTAATTCATCTACATGGCAAAAGTAGAATCCAGGAAGCTTGTATTTCTCTGCTTTTAAGAAATAGCAAAAAGGAAGCCGTTTTGGAATAAATGTCTTAGTCCTCAGATATTCAATTTAGGCTCTAAAAGTAGGATATTTGGTGGTGCTACTTTTAGAAATCTGAACTCAACCTAAGTACTCTATATTTTATTATTTTAAATTCTACTTACATATTGCAATCCATTAAAAATAACATTAGATGTCACAGAACAAAAACAGATGCTTTATCTGATAGCGTTCACTATTTTCTCTGTATGTTATAAAAGGAGCAAATATTTTATGGAGTACTTACTATGTCCATACCTACCTAAGCACTCTACATGCATTAGCTGTTTTAATCCTCACAACCCTTTAAGTCGTTAGGCATTATCAACCCCATTTTATAAATGAAAAAGTGAGGTCCTAGAGTGTTAAATAACTTTCCAGGCCACAGAGCTGGTGTAAAAGGAAGAGCCCAGGAGAGATTTGCACCCAGGTATTTGGCCCCAGAAGCCCTGAGCTCTGCTGTTTTCTCAGGTATTGGTACATACCCATGTTTGCCAGATTCAAAACCAGGGAAATATGCCTGTGTTCTCAGTTCCTGGGGCAACAATCCATTTCCTTCTAGACTCAGAGGAGGGTTGACACTTCATTACCCCCTCTCTAGAGATGAGACAGAACATATGACCAGACAAGACAGGAGAGTGACTGGTGGCCAAACAGAGCCTGGTAGCTGGGTGGGTAAGCTCAGCCTTGACCATCAGAAGGATTTGTTCATGGAGGCACTCCTTAGAAGTCTGCAGATCAGGGCATGTTGCCCATCTACCTCCTGTGGCTCTTTGGTTTCTGGGAAACAAAGGCCCTTACATGGCTTTGTGGGCTATTGACTTTTAAAAGGAATTATTCTGATCAAATACTACAAATATAAGTTAAATATTTGTCCAAATTACATGTAAAGGTTCCCCTTATATTTTATCATTCAAAAGAACACATAGCAAAACTTGGTTAACGCATTGGTAAGAAGGGTAAATTCAGTGTGCATAAATTGATCGGACATTAAAAACAAAAGGGTGGATCATTCATCCATCCACTATTTCAGAGCATTAGGGACACTTGTGATTTGGACAATCTACCTTTCTCAGTTCCACTACCCTCAATAATAATATTCTTTTTTTAAATATAAGATTTTAGAATCCCCCTTCTCTTTTTCTGTTTGTGTGAATTAGCAATGACCATTTTAAAAAGTGCTGACCGGATGAAATGACGTGAATTTCCCCAGTGGCTGTATCTTCTAGACTTTTCACAAAACAAGTTGTACTAGTAGCTTTGCCTTTCTCTCTGACTTTTGTCTTATAAAATGTCCTTTTTGTCCCTTACTCCTGGGTCTATTGATAGATGATCTTGAGTCACTCACACTGGTCCCTACATGCCAGGAAATCCTGCACAAATAGCTGCTTCCCCAAAACTTCAGTGTGAGGTCCTTTCTTCCCTCGTGTATGATCTGTGTCTACAGGTAATAATAATATGAGTAGTAATAAGAGCTCAGTAATAATTTGAGCTCAGTTAAGGTTTACTGAGCTCATGCCACCAGCTATGCCGAGCTCAGCACTTTAACTGGAGGAACTCAGCTAACCCTCCCCAGGGTCATGTCAGGTCACCAGTTCATACGTGAGGAAACTAAGGAATAGAGAGTTTATGTAAGTTCTTTCTTGGGCTTCCCAGGGGGCGCTAGTGGTAAAGAATCCATCTGCCAATACAGGAGAAGCAAGAGACTCAGCTTTGAACCCTGAGATGGGAAGATCCCCTGGAGTAGGAAATGGCAACCCACTCAAGTAATCTTGCCTGGAAAATTCCACAGACAGAGGAACCCGGCAGGCTGCAGTCCGTAGGGGTGCAAAGAGCTGGGCACAACTGAGCACGGACACACACACAGTCATGGTCAGAAGCTAAGAACAGAACTAGATCTGACGCTGAGCAGGCTACCCTAGATTTGTCCTTCAACTGTTATGTTGAATCTGAAGAGCATCCAGTTGCGGACTGAAGTCGGTTTATCTTTCGCTTCTGAACTCTAGTAAAACACAGCCAGGCCGGGGAAGATGGTCAGGATGCAGCAAAAGCAAGGCTGATGGCGTTGTGCCTCCCGGGAGATGCAGGCAAGAGAGGGCTGCTCAGCACTTTGACTTTATCATATGTGTGGACACAACCTTCTAAATGGTTCCCACATGTGGTTTGGCCTTTCTATCTCAGATGGATTAGCATCAAATGACATGATACAGACAGAGAAGTCTGCATGGAATGCAACTTAATATTGATCAATTATATCTTTTATCACATAGGTGGCACCAACATTACCTATTAGATTATTTTCTTCAAAAAAACTAACTTCCTTCCTAGTTAACTTTATGGTACTTTATGGTTTCTCTTCCTCCTCTCACTTGACTTTCTTCTCTTGGACTGTGCTGTGAATGAATAACCTGTTCCTCAAAGTATTAAAATGATCCCTTCTTGGGCCTATTTTCAGGTTTAGTCCTCTGGTGTATCTCAAGTGTTAGAAGCAGTAATCATATCCGATCATTTGGAATCAATAGCTGTAGGATCTAAGACAAATTTTCTATACACACAGGGCCTCAATGTGCAGGAGTCCAGGGAGAGTGTTTCTTGGGAGATGAAGTGGAACGAAAATTGTGAAGTGTGCAAGGGGGCCTCTGTGTCCTGAGATGCTCACTTAATGCTGACTCAGGAGTGGCGTCCTGTGGTAAATTGAAAACAGAATTAAAAATAAATGCTTGACTGAAGTAACAGACTATGAAACACTTGCAGCTAATCATCCGCTCAGCTTTACTTCTCCAAAGTGTCATTTCTCTGTGCTTTCAGAGCCCCGTGGGATGCTGATTGGATGAGCTACATCTTCAAGAGTTCTCTGCCAAACCAAACAAACAACAAACAAAAATAAACGACAGAGTTCTTATACATAATTTCTATCAGGGCATGTAGAAAGAGGTCCTCCAAAGAAGAGCAGAAACTCCACCACTTTGTACATTGCTCTTTTATTCTTTTTCAGCTGCCTCTGAAAACATATATTTTTCTAATAAGTCACACCTCCTGCTGATTGGTCTGGTTTGATTGAACATAATAGGTACTTTCAAGAAAAGCAGTTTCAATTACGAAGAATTCTATATGAAAGTAAGAATCTTGGGCGCCATCTGCTGGACATTGATAATAAGTAAAAAGCATGGGGCTTCCCTTGTGGCTCAATTGGTAAAGAATCCGCCTGCAATGTGGGAGACGTGGGTTCGATCCCTGAGTCAGGAAGATCCCCTGGAGAAGGGAAAGGCAATCCAACTCCAGTATTCTTGCCTGGAGAATCCTGTGGACAGAGGAGCCTGGCGGGCTACAGTCAATGCAGTCGCAAAGAGTCAGACGCGACTGCGCGACTGAGCGTGCATACATGCATGCTCATTTTCAAGACTAAATATGGTCCTAAATACAAACTGAAAAGTAGTCTTTTCACCTGTACTGATTTATTTGAAACTGAAAGTTGCTCAGTCGTGTCCGACTCTTTGCCACCCCATGGACTATATAGGCCATGGAATTCTCCAGGCCAGAATACTGGAGTGGGTAGCCTTTCCCTTCTGCAGGGAATCTTCCCAACCCAGGGATCGTACCCAAGTCCAGCACTGCAGGCGGATTCTTTATCAGCTGAGCCACAAGGGAAGCCCAAGAACAGTGGAGTGGGTAGCCCTGTCCCTTCTCCAGCCGATCTTCCCGACACAAAATGGAAAGGGGTTCTCCTGCATTGCAGGTGGATTTTTTTTTACCAGTGGAGCTATCAGGGAATTAGTCAATAATATCTGGGGTATAATTTTGAATTACTGAAATGTTGAGACTATGAATAGTATTATATTCATATGAATGTATTGTAGACACATTTTCTATATAGTAACATTGCTATTGCAACCTTTCTCAGACAGTAAAGTTTTTTTTAAAACAGACTTTAGTATTTTTTCAAGTTCAGTTCAGTTGCTCAGTTGTGTCAGACTCTGCGACCCCATGGACTGCAGCCCTCCAGGCCTCCCTGTCCATCACCAACTCCTGGAGTTTAATCAAACTCATGTCCATTGAGTCTGTGATGCCATCCAACCATCTCATCCTCTGTAGTCCCCTTCTCCTCCCACCTTCAATCCCTCCCAGCATCACGGTCTTTTCAAATGAGTCAGTTCTTCACATCAGGTGGCCAAAGTATTGGAGTTTCAGCTTCAAATATCAGTCCTTCCAATGAACACCCAGGACTGATTTCCTTTAGGATGGACTGGTTGGATTTCCTTGCATTCCAAGGGACTCTCAAGAGTCTTCTCCAACACCACAGTTCAAGAGCATCAATTCTTCGGTGCTCAGCTTTCTTTATAGTCCAACGCTCACATCCATACATGACCACTGGAAAAACCATAGCTTTGACTAGACGGACTATAAGAGGCAAAATACTGTCTCTCCTTTTTAATAAGCTGCCTAGTTTGGTCATGGCTTTTCTTCCAAGGAACAAGCACCTTTTAATTTCATGGCTGCAGTCACCATCTGCAGTGATTTTGGAGCCCCCGAAAATAAAGTCTGACACTGTTTCCATTGTTTCCCCATCTATTTACCATGAAGTGTTGAGACCAGATGCCATGATCTTAGTTTTCTGAATGTTGCGCTTTAAGCCAACTTTTTCACTCTCCTCTTTCACTTTCATCAAGAGGCTCTTTAGTTCTTCTTCACTTTCTGCCATAAGGGTGGTGTCATCTGCATATCTGAAGTTACTGATATTTCTCCTGGAAATCTTGATTCCATTTTGTGCTTTATCCAGCCCAGTGTTTCTCATGATGTACTCTGCATCTAAGTTAAATAAGCAGGGTGGCAATGTACAGACTTGACATACTCCTTTCCTGATTTGGAACCAGTCTGTTGTTACATGTCCAGTTCTAACCGTTGCTTCTTGAGATGCATACAGATTTCTTAGGAGGCAGATTAGGTGGTCTGGTATTCCCGACTCTTGAAGAATTTTCCATAGTTTGTTGTGATCCATACAGTCAAAGGCTTTGGCATAGTCAATAAAGCAGAAGTAGATGTTTTTCTCTCACTTTTTCGATGATCCAACAGATGTTGGCAATTTGATCTCTGGTTCCTCTGCCTTTTCTAAATCCAGCTTGAGCATCTGGAAGTTCACGGTTCACGTACTGTTGAAGCCTGGCTTGGAAAATTTTAAGCGTTACATTGCTAGCATGCTAGATGAGTGCAATTGTGTGGTAGTTTGAGTATTCTTTGGCATTGCCTTTCTTTGGGATTGGAATGAAAACTGACCTTTTCCAGTTCTATGGCCACTGCTGAGTTTTCCAAATTTGCTGGCATATTGAGTTCGGCACTTTCACAGCATCATCTTTCAGGATTTGAAATAGTTCAACTGGAATTCCATCACTCCACTAGCTTTGTTCATAATGATGCTTCCTAAGGCCCACTTGACTTCGCATTCCAGGATGTCTGGCTCTAGATGAGTGATCACACCATCGTGCTTATCTGAATCATGAAGATATTTTTTGTATAGTTCTTCTGTGTATTCTTGCCACCTCTTCTTAATATCTTCTGCTTCTGTTAGGTCCATACCATTTCTGTCCTTTATTGTGCCCATCTTTGCATGAAATGTTCCCTTGTATCTCTAATTTTCTTGAAGAGATCTCTAGTCTTTCCCATTCTGTTGTTTTCCTCTATTTCTTTGCTTTAATCACTGAGGAAGGCTTTCTTATCTCTCTGCTATTCTTTGGAACTCTGCATTCAAGTGTGTATAGCTTTCCTCTTTTCCTTTGCCTTTCACTTCTCTGCTTTTCACAGCTATTTGTAAGGCCTCCCCAGATAACCATTTGCCTTTTTGCATTTCTGTTTCTTGGGAATTGTCTTGATCACTGCCTCCTGTACAATGTCACGAACCTCTGTCCATTGTTCATCAGGCACTCTATCTATCAAATCTAGTCCCTTAAATATATTTCTCACTTCCATTGTATAGTCATAAGGGATTTGATTTAGGTCATACCTGAATGGTCTAGAGGTTTTCCCTACTTTCTTCAATTTAAGTCTGAATTTGGCAATAAGGAGTCCATGATCTGAGCCACAGTCAGCTCCCAGTCTTGTTTTTGCTGACTGTATAGAGCTTCTCCATCTTTGGCTGCAAAGAATATAATCAATTTGATTTCCATATTGACCATCTGGTGCTGTCCATGTGTAGAGTCTTCTCTTGCATTGTTCGAAGTGGGTGTTTGCTATGACCAGTGCGTTCTCTTGGCAACACTCTGTTAGCCTCCATTAATATTTTTAGATTTTATTTTTTTAGAGAAATTCTAGGTTGACAACAAAACCGAGGGGAAGGTACAGAGATTTCCCAAGGATCCTGTGCCCCGACACATGCACTCCCCCCCACAATTGTACAAAGTAACAACTGTACTTTTGTTACAATTGATGACTTTCCAGTGACAAATCAGTAACATCCAGAGTCCATAGTTTACCTTAGGATTCGCCCTAGATGTGGTACATCCTGTGGTTTGGATAATTATATGATGACACCTATCCATCCTTATAATATGCAAAGTGGTTTGGCTGCCCTAAATGTCCTCTCTGCTCTGCCTATTCATCCTTCCCTCTCCACAACCTCTACTATGATTATTTTTAAAATCTATGAATGCTAATGTGTACGTATCTGTCATTCATAAATCTGTTAAGCTTTAAACAATGGTGGAGATCCCATTAACTCAGATAACACAATATTTACATTTTCAGGATAGCTTCACACAGGCCATACCCCAAATTTTGCATTTATAATTGAAATTTAATAATGTGATGAAGACTATTTTAACAAGTGATATGAAAGATATATGAAAAATGCCTTCATTTTCTTATTTAGCCTTAATGTAGGATCTCTACTAAATTACAGTCCTCAGATATTCAGGATCACCTGGGTTGACTATTAAAAAGGCAGGTTCCTGGGATGCACCCCACACCTACTGACTCAGAAACACCTGAGGTTCAGCTGCATTTTAATAAGCCCCTTAGATACTTTTGGTGTTATGTTTGAGAACACCTGGGAACATCCCTCATAGATTGGTAATTTTCCATTCCTTCAGCCATATTCAGATGAGATTCTGAAGACAGGAAGGTGTAGTGGAAATACTGGACCTAATTATCACAAACCAGTTTCAGGACCTTGCCTAGATTTTCCCATTTTATAATGAGAAGCTTATCCCCAGAGATCTTCAAGGTCCCTCCTGTGTCTCTATTTTCATAAATATTTCCACTGAAAACAAGTTTTGACATCTTTTCTTTATCTTTTCTCGCTCTGAGAATGAGGTTCAAATGACTCCAAAGTTGTGAAACCCAAGTCCTAGCAAAGAAACAAGGGTGTTGATTTAGATGTGTACAATTGGATTTCTTAAATGTCAAGAACTACTGAAGTAGAAAACAAAGATGGAATGTAGAATAGTTCAAACTTGTGTCAAAAGAAAGCGAGCATGGTCATATAGAGAAAGAGCATATTGTGTTCCTACATACCAGTGAAAAATTAACCCAAGTAAACATAGATTAACAAAACATTGAGAAGTAAAGGTTTCTAATACTTGGTAAGGGTTCAGGTTGCAAAAGACAGTTCAAGGCTGCAAGGAAAATACACTGCTGCAGAGGTGATCTCACGTGAATTATATGAATTTGCAATCACAATCATTTCCTTCTGAAGAATATTATATATACATATATATATAAACCCCACTCCAGTACTCCTGCCAGGAAAATCCCATGGATGGAGGAGCCTGGTAGGCTGCAGTCCATGGGGTCGCTGAGGGTCAGACATGACTGAGCGACTTCACTTTCACTTTTCACTTTGATGCATTGGAGAAGGAAATGGCAACCCACTCCAGTGTTCTTGCTTAGAGAATCCCAGAGACGGGGGAGCCTGGTGGGCTGCCGTCTATGGGGTCACACAGAGTCGGACATGACTGAAGTGACTTAGCAGCAGCAGCATATATATAAACACCTGCAAATAACTTGTTATACTATGTATGTTTTATATAATCTGAAAACATTGCAAAAATACATTTACACATTTTAACTAAGACTAATTATTCCTCTAAGTAACAAAAACTACTTAATTTAATCAAGAATATTAACAAATCATAAACCTTTCTTAATTTTGTGACTAGAGCCTAGAAATTTACATTTTTAAAATAAATTGTTTTGTTTTTATCATCAAATTGCTTTACTTTTTTTTCAGATATCAGCATGATGTCTTCTTTTAATTGAAGTACAGTTGATTTATAATATTATGTTTATTTATAGGTAGCTCAGTTGGTAAAGAAACTGCCTGCAATGTAGGAGACCAGGGTTTGATCCCTGGGTCAGGAAGATCCCCTGGAGAAGAAAATTGCAACCCACTGCAGTGTTCTTATCTGGAAAATCTCATGGACAGAGGAGCCTGGCAGGCTACAGTTCATGAGATTGCAAGGGTTGGACACGACTTAGCGACTAAACCCATATTATAACTCAGGGAAACAGTGTAGTGACTCAATATTTTTATAGATTATACTCCATTTCAAGTTACTACAAAATAGTGGCTCTATTTCTCTGTGCTGCACAGTATATCCTTGTAGGATATTCACTTTACATTTAGTGTTTGTGCCTCTTCATCCTGTCCCTACCGTGCCCCTCCCCCGCCACCTCTTTCTCCCCACTGGTTTGTTCTCTGTATCTGTGAGCCTGCTTCTGGTTTTTTAATATTCATTCATTGTTTTATGTTTCAGATTCCAAATATCAGTGATATCATACACTATTTGTCTTCCTCTGACATTTCACTAAGCATAATACTCTCTAGGTCCATCTACTTTGTTGAAAATGGCAGAATTTAATTCTTTTTCATACCTAATGTTTCATTAGATAAATATGGATAGATTAAAAGTGATATTAAATATCATTAAAGTGATATTACATATCACTTATTTTTGCCCATTCATCTGTTGATAGACATTCGGGTTACCTCCGTATTTTGGCTATTGTAAATAGTGCTGCTATGAGCACTGGGGTACATGCATTTTTTCAAATTAGTGGTTTTGTATTTTTCCAGTATGTATACTCTGGAGTGGGATTGCTAGATCATGTGATAGTTCTAACTCTAGTTTTCTGAGAAACCTCCATACTGTTTTCCACACTGGCTGCACCAATTTACATTTCCATCAACAGTGTACACTAGGCTTTGAAGATTAAAAAAGAAAAGAGTAATCTCTAATGTAGGGAGGATGATTTCCATGTACAATAGAAAAGACCCATTTTCTGATATTTATCAAAAAGCCTTAAATAAAGTAATAAAATAAGGGAAACTTATACTTTCTTATGAAGAAGGTGATGGCACCCGACTCCAGTAGTCTTGCCTGGAAAATCCCAGGGATGGAGGAGCCTGGTGGACTGCAGTCGATGGGGCCACAAAGAGTCAGCACGACTGAGTGACTTCACTTTCACTTTTCACTTTCATGCTTTGGAGAAGGAAATGACAACTCACTCCAGTGTTCTTGCCTGGAGAATCCCAGGGAGAGGGGAGCCTGGTGGTCTGCCGTCTATGGGGTCGCACAGTTGGACACGACTGAAGCAACTTAGCAGCAGCAGCAGCATACTTTCTTATGTTGTCTTACATTGTTCTCTTTGTACCCGCAGGGAGGCAAGCAATGCCTGTTGTACAGTTGCAGCTCAGTAAATGTTTGTTGCATTGCTGCTTGTAAGATTCTACTGTGTTTCATAACTAGGGAGAAAGCTTGATGCAAGAGCAGCTATAAGATATATGGGAAGGGTTTGTGAGAGACACTGATAGTAAGTAGATAAGTGGGAAGGAGGGAGAATCACCTTGGATCTCGGGATGGGGAATGGACTCTTAGAAATGATACTTCAGCTGCTAACCAATGTAATTGGTTCAGTTTTTCAAGCGAGGTCACTCAAAGAGTGTGAACCAAAGTGGCCAGAGCCTCACTAAAACTTGATGAAATAACCCAAGCTAAGAACAGTGAAAGTCCTCATTAGAGGTGGTAGGTTGGGCTGTGCATCATGACCACAGGAGCAAAGTTGGATGTGTGTTCATCTGATTGTATGTGTATGGTATCTGAGTCTGAGTTTCGCCTTGACTTGCCGTTCTTGCAACTTGTTTGCTCGAGGAAACGGACTGGACAGACAGAGCTGCATACATGTGTATGAGAGTTTCTCGGGGGGCTGTGCTCTATGCTTAGTTGCTCGGTTGTGTCTGACTCTTTGTGGCTGGGGGGCTCAGTGTAGCTCTGGGGGTGGCTCCCGGACCAGAGCACCTCAGCTGAGGAGTTGGGTCTCCAGCACGAGCTCTTTGGGCAGTGGCTTTCTGATTCCACAGCTTCCTGGCTGAGGAACTTTGAGTTGCTGGTTTTGTGCTTTAGTTTTGGGGGTCATCCTTGAGGACCAGGCCAAGAATCGCTTCTTTCCCCCTTTCAACAATTTAGTAGCATCAAATTCTATTACCTAAACTTTTTGCTTAAAAGACTGTGATGTTTGTTATTTTCAATATTTTCAAATCAACTCTCATACAGGGGCCATTACTTCCAAGCATCATTTAAAAGAAAAAATCAGTCCCCACTGAAATGTAGTGGAAGTTTACTTCCCCTCTGTTACAGAATAGAATCAAAAAGACAGTTTCATGAAAAAGTGGATAATTGTGTTTTGGGGTCAAGAAACCATTTTAACTGCACCTGTGTCTTCACTTCATGGACAGTTATGTATGATTGGAATTGTCATTTACTAGAACACACACATCTGCATGCTTGTTTGCTGATACACAAAGAATCTAAAAGGTGATTTGATTTAAACTCCATTTCTGAGACATTTGGGAACATTCATAATTATTTTATTATTATCTTAGCATGCTTTCCTATTTCTTTGTGTAAGTACTTCTATTAATTCCACCATGAGCTAGATTTTTATCATTTCGGAGAATAGTCCAAGTTCTAAATCATCTAAGAAAATATTTTTGACCAGCTAAGCCAAATAAATCTCCCTGATCATTTCACCCAGAATTATTACTCTCTACTGAACAATTTATTTGCATTCTTTGTCACTTGGCATATGTTGCCATAAGTGCTAATTTATGTTTACATATAACTTACTTCCTAAGTATAAGGAACATTCCTGGGAGTAAAGCACAAGGAATGCTATTTAGGGTTGAGATTCGTGTGAGTTTGCTGTCAAAAATTTCTAAAGCAAGCCTTCAGCATATCAGGCTAGCAGATGTTTAATTTCAGTCACTACTGGGGCTCCCTCCTGGACATCCCCCAGGTCTTCTGGAGGCACTTAACCAATCCAGAATTCTCAGAACTCTCCTGACTGTATCTGCCCTGTCACAGCTTGCACGGGTCCTGGCAGGTGGCCTGTGGTATGTGTTCTGTGCCAAGGTTTGGAAGGAAACAAAGACCATGCTTGCTTCTCAGTACCCCCGCCTTCCTGCCTCATGTATGTTCCAAAACATTGTCTATCTCGGGAGCAACAGTTGTCCATCTCGGGGAGCTGCATGCAAACTGCTCTCACCTTTCTTCACGACCTGTAACCTTGGTTTTTGAAACTTCAAAGCCCTGGTTCCCATCTCCTCTTACTCCAGGAAAATCTAGGTTAGACTTTGTAAAGCAAAGCCAGGAAGAAAGGCAAAATTGTGGTCTTCCAGCTTCTGATGACTTTGGGGTTGGAGGATGGAACAAAAGAAGTAAATTAGGCACCGTGCTGACTATAAAGGTCCCTCTTCATGCACTCAGCATCACCAGTTATTTATAGTAAGGGATCCACATATATGCATTAACTGGTAAAGAGGTTATTAATAACTTCCTGTTTAAATAATTTATTTTGCATTATAGGATGATACTTATATTTTAGATGTACAGAGAATAATATTTAGTTTCTTAGGCATTTGTCATTATTTCCTTCAAGTACGTGTCATTACTCATACAAACAGTTTGCTTATAAATGAATTCTTGGAGTTTCTTGAATTGAGTGAAGAGATAATAAAATAATGCAATGATTATGACATAGTGAAACAATGGAAAAATTACATCCAGGGAGAAAGCCAAGGTTTCCATCAGTGCTTTACTTCTGATAGCACAGCATATTTTAGAATACTCTCTATTTCCTTCATAGAAAATTTAAATCAGAGATCTGTGATCATATAGTCTGTCAATGTTGCTAATCAGTAAGAATACAGTGTTGATTTTAAAAGTGAAAAGTACCAATACATTTCACAAAAGATTCTACATTTGTGTCCCTGCCTTTACTGAAATACCATATAATCAAATATGAATTTCCATGTATTATTCATAATAGAATACTGTCACATATTTGATGTGGATTAAAGCATTAAAACGTTAGATACAAAAAATGAATATACTGTTTACAGCTTCCTTCCCTGTATCCTGATTCTAGCAGCGTATGAGGACAGCATCTTGATGGTGTGCGGTGTGAGTGACGTGGGGGGAAGAGAAGGGCGTTGAGGTCGGTTTGTGAGAGAGAGTTTTCTAGAGCATTTCAGAGGGTTATGGAATAAGATTTCGAAGAAGTCGAAATTGTGAAGGCTGCTTCTGCCTGTCCCCTCCTCAGTTCAGTTCAGTCGCTCAGTCATTCCCAACTCTTTGCGACTGCTCCCCTCCTGCTTTCCTTTTATAATTTCTACTGGCAAAAACAAGGAGTCCTCTAGGGAATAACTTGGAGAGGATGATGAGGACTTGGGTCGGGCTTTTTCTTTCAGGGCACAATAAGGGAGTCCCATCTGGAAGCAGAGGAAGAAGCCCAGGAAGAAAGAGACGTGAAGATGTGGCCTGAGTTCTGTGCTGAGAAACAGCGGGGTCTTTCTTCTTTGGTTCTGCTCTCTGTGATAGCATACAAACCAGTTGTATAAACAGGGCCTATTGCTGAAACCAAGAAGGAATTTTAAATTCATGTGAGAAGAGGATTCAGATGCATACTTGCCACCAAGACGTGGCATCCGGAAGGGTGTGAGTCCTGGTAGGGGCTGGAGTGATCCCTGTGGATGAGGCACGTGGGTACATCCTTCTGGGAGAAGAGCTCTGTTCCCTGCTGGCTCTTGTCCTGATAAACTACTCTGTGGGCTGAAATTTTCCTCACTTTTGGTGAGACTGGAAGGGAATGCCCCTCTAAGGCATCCCGTGGAGAAAGTACGAACCTGGAGATCTCACCCTCAGACCCAGTTAAGAAGCCTCATCTTGCCGACCCTTTGCTGTGGCCTCTGGGCCTCTTGGGAATGCAGTGCTCATGTCCCAGTGTTACTGCGACTTAGACTGTGGGGTCTCCCAAAGCCACAGCAGCACTTAGGAGACCAGCACTGAGTTGCCAAGCCACAAAAATAGCATTTTGAGTTTCACAGAAGGACACAGTCACTTGAAGTCAATTTGGGGAATAAATACCATAGAGGAGCTGAGAGATGAGTGGAAGCATAGTTGAGCAGGAGTACAGACTCTGTAGACACATTGCAGCTGAGCTTCTCAGCATAGCTTTTGCTTTTCCATAGTCAGCTTTGTTCATGTACTTTCAATTAGTAATGATCGAAAGTGGACATTCACTCCCAGTGAACACTTTGCTGAGACCAGAAATGCTTTCCTTTGCAAGTTGAATCGTATTTATTCTCATGTTTTGTGTAAGCTCGATATAAAATCTGAAGTATGTCATTATTTATGTATTTACTTTTAATTTTTTATTTTTATATAATTTTAAAGTTTATACTCCATTTACAGGTATTACATAGGCTATACTCCCCACATGGTACAGTACACACTTTAAGTCCATCTTACACCAATAGTTGTACCTCCCACTCCCCTGCCCCATACCACACCCCCCAAACTGGTAAACGCTAGCTTTTTCTCTAGATCTGTGAGTCTGATTCTTTTATGTCATATTCACTAGACTGATGTATTTCTTAGATTCTACATATAAGTGATAATCATACAATATTTGTCTTTATCTGTCTGGTTTCTTATTTTTTGGTCCCACCACTTGGCTTGCAAGACCTTAGTTCCCTGACCAGGGATTGAACTGGGGCCCTGGCTATGAAAGCATCAAGTCTTAACCTCCTGATAGCCAAGAAATCTCCTGAGAGACATATTTTACTTAGCATGAGATCCTCCAGGTCCATCCATGTTGCTGGAAATGGTGACTTTTCATTCTTTTTATGATTGAGTAATATTTCATTATATATATATATATACATATATATACACACACACATACATACACACACACACCACATCTTTAGTCCTCTGATGATGGATATGTAGGTTGTTTCTGTGTCTTGGCTATTGTAAACAGTGCTGTTATGAACATCAAGGTGCATGTATCTTTTTAAATTACTGTATTTTTTTCAGATATATGCCCAGAAGTGGGATTGGCAGACCATGGGTATCTCTATTTTTATTTTATTTTATTTTTTTAGAAACTTCCATACTGTTTTCCACGTAGCTGCACCAATTTACATTCCCACAAAAAGTGTCCAAGGGTTCCCTTTTCCCCACATCCTTGCCAGTGTTTTTTATCTGTGTTCTTTTTGACAGTCGCCATTCTGACAGATAGGAGGTGATATCTCATTGTGGCTTTGATTTGCATTTCCCTGATGGTTAGCCATGTAGAGCATCTTTTCGTGTGCCTGTTAGTCACCTGCATGTCTGCTTTGGAAAAATGTCTATTCAGTTCTTCTGCCCATTCTTTAATTGGGTTGGTTGGTTGGTTGATGTTGAGTTCCGTATGCTGTTTATATATATTGGATATTAACCCTTTAACAGTTATATCATTTAGAAATATTTTCTTCCATTCAGTAGGTTGTCATTTCATTTTATTCAAGGTTTCCTTTGTCGTGTAGAAGCTTTTAAGTTTCATTAGATCTCATTTGCTTCTTTTTGCTTTTATTTCCTTTACTTTGGGAGATGGATCCAAAAAAAATACTGCTTTGATTTATATCAAAGAGTGTCTACCTAGGTTTTCCTCTGATTTTTATAGTATCTGATCTTAAATCACTAAAACATTTTGAGTTTATTTCTTTATATGTTGTTAGAGAATGTTTTATTTTAATTTTTTTACTAAAGCATGCAGTTTAGAAAGATATATTCAGGTAGAAAATAAAAGCAAAGTCCCAAACAAAAATTAGTTTCCTCATCAATAAAACATGAATAAGACTGTATACTTCATAAAAAGTCATTATGTGGTTAAACATATGCATTTCTTCTTAAAATTATATTCCATACATGGTAAATTCTTTTGTAGATTTTAATGCTCTCAATACATTCACTTTTTAAATTCTTTAACAGCACTCATTTGTTAGCCAGTGATACCTAATGAGAAACAAATTTTCCTTCTTTTTAACATAAAATATTTCACACCTACAAGAGTATTATGTTACACATATGTAGAACATAAAGAAAAAGAACAAAACATACATCATTCATTTGCTATGCTGCTTAATAAATAACACATTTCCACTTACTTTTGGGGCCCAGATTTGGAAAAATTTCATATCTCCTTGAAAAAATATGTATTTCTTGAATATATTTACTGCACTCAGCAAGTTAAAACAAGTTTAGTTTACTGGACACATGTATACATGTACACATATAAACTTGCTCAAACCTCCCCTGTCACTGTTTACTTTTGATCTGTCAACTACATAGATCAGTTCAGTTCAGTCGCTCAGTCGTGTCTGACTCTTTGCGACCCCATGAATCGCAGCACGCCAGGCCTCCCTGTCCATCAACAACTCCCGGAGGTCACCCAGATTCACGTCCATCGAGTCGGTGATGCCATCCAGCCATCTCATCCTCTGTTGTCCCCTTCTCCTCCTGCCCCCAATCCCTCCCAGCACAGGGTCTTTTCCAATGAATCAACTCTTCACATGAGGTGGCCAAAGTACTGGAGAGAGGTGTGTAAAAATATTCTACTGTGTTGGTAGAATTCTCTGTCCTGTTAGTTTTATCAGTTTTTGGTTTTATATGTTTTGTGCAGAGAAGTTTAGAATTACCACATACACATGAAATGAACACTATCTTAAGTAATGTTTTTTGTCTTACATATATTTTTCCATATTTTTATTTAAAACATTCTGTGCTTTTATTTTATAGTTTGAGTATTTCTTATCTAGGACTCATTTAGCTGAATTTT
Source organism: Bos javanicus (assembly GCF_032452875.1). Lineage (NCBI taxonomy): Eukaryota > Metazoa > Chordata > Mammalia > Artiodactyla > Bovidae > Bos > Bos javanicus. The sequence goes on from NC_083876.1 coordinate 11,425,394, forward strand.
AAAATCTAATATTATGAACTTTTAATAATGCTGTAGTCTACAGTTCTGAGAAGGCAATGGCATACTCCAGTGGGTACTCCAGTACTCTAGCCTGGGAAATCCCATGGACGGAGGAGCCTGGTAGGCTACAATCCATGGGGTCATGAAGAGTTGGACACAACTGAGCGACTTCACTTTCACTTTTCACTTTCATGCACTGGAGAAGGAAATGGCAACCCATTCCAGTATGCTTGCCTTGAGAATCCCAGGGACGGGAGCCTGGTGGGCCGCCGTCTATGGGGTCACACGGAGTCGAACATGACTGACGTGACTTAGCAGCTTAGCAGCAGTCTACAATTACTGTGACTCTTGATAGGCTGAATTGTCTCTATGAGCACATGCTGTATTCTGGATTTTGTGTTTGTTTGTTTCAATTCTTATCTTCCTTGTATTGACTTTTTCCTCATTCCCTGTTTTACCCTCTCCTGGTTTGAATATTATACATTCTACTTTAATTATTTTTGGTAGCTACCTAACTAAAATTGTATTTTCAACCATTGTCATTCAGTCACTAAGTCGTGTTCGACTTTTTGAGACCCCATGGACTGCAGAACAACAGGCCTCTCTGTCCCCCACTATCTCCCAGAGTTTGCCCAATATCATGTCCATTGAATCAGTGATGCTATCAAACCATCTTATTCTTTGCCATCCTCTTCTCCTTTTGCCGTCTTTCTTTCCCAGCATCAGGGTCTTTTCCAATGAGCTGGCTCTTCACATCGGGTGGCCAAAATATTGGAGCTTCAGCTTCAGCATCAGTCCTTCCAATGAGTCTTCAAGGTTGATTTCCTTTAGGATTGACTGGTTTGATCTCTTTGCAGTCCAAGGGACTCTCAGAAGTCTTATCCAGCACCACAATTCGAAGCCATCAAGTCGTCGGCACTCAACCTTCTTTATGGTCCAAGTCTCACTTCTGTACATGACTACTGGAAAGACCATAGCTTTGACTATATGGACCTTTGTCAGCAAAGTGATGTCTTTGCTCCTTAATAACCCATCTAGGTTATTTACAATTACATGTACAAAAGTTAAAACTGAAGTTCTTGGTCACAGAGCCTCTGTCTTTGTTTCCAGGGAAGCCATTGGTTTCAGAGCTATATTGTATCTGAATTACTGCTCCTATTTCATGTTTCTCATTTGAGGATCTCCATTGTATCTGCTAAGCTCAAACATAAATTCAAACATAAAGTTATCCTTTTAAATATTTTATCCAGCATTTCTATCATTTTGTGGTAGTAAGTATGATGGATATTTAGTCTTCAGTATAAACTTCTTTATAAATTGTGAGTTTTACTTTTTTTCTCAAAATGACATATATATGTATGTATGTATATGTGACATTTCCATTCATAAGTTGTATGATTTTACTATCTGACTGAACTGTGCATTTCTAAACCATTTACCATTTGGTATAAGACATGTATCATGTCCAGAAACACTAGTAATATATGGTAGAAATAGTATGAAGTAGTTTTTGAGGGACCGAAGGAAATGCTATGAAATTGTAGTAGAGGAGTTTTCATTTCAGTGGTCAGTGCTCTGCACAAATGTATTTTACAAAGCTTCCTTGAAACAGATCTATTTTTGATTGGACCCAATAGGGCAGATAAAAGGCCTTGTGTTTGATTTTTTTAAATTTACTTATATTTTAAATATTTTTTATTTTTTTAATTATTAAAGTATGATAGCACATACTTTCATAATTTACAGGAGACTTGGAAAATACAGAACAAAGTTACATATAGTTCCACTATGAATTACAGTTATTTTTAAGTAAAGTAAGATTTTCAGTTGGAGTTTCAATATCAAACTTTGAAAAATTAATAGAATGAATATACAAAAATTAAAAGCACCATGAACCAATTCAATGTGATTAAATGTATACAATTTTCATACAACAGCAGAATACAGATTCTATTCAAGTCCCCATGCTGCTGCTGCTGCTGCTGCTGCTAAGTCACTTCAGTCGTGTCCAACTCTGTGCGACCCCATAGACGGCAGCCCACCAGGCTTCCCCGACCCTGGGATTCTCCAGGCAAGAACACTGGACTATAAAAAAAGAGATACTAGAATATATATGGGGACATAAAACAAGCTGCAAAAATTTCATAGTCTAAAGGTATTGAAATCATAGAGTCTGTTCTCTTATCACTGTGGAATTATGCTAGAAATCAATATATCAGTATCAAACTATATTTGGAGAAAAGTGTGATGTGATATTTACCAACAGAGATCTTTGACTTAGCCATCAGAAGCCTCAATAAAGTTAGAAAATTGAGAAAACACAGAGGGTGATTGCAGAGAAGAAAGCATTTAAATGAGAAATTAATACCAAAGATACTTTAAAAACCCCATGTATTTGAAAATTAAACATCCAATATTAAATCATGCGTGTACCTTAGAAGCCATAACAAAGAAAATTAGAAAATATATATAACAGAATAAAAATGAAAAAATGATTCATAAGAATCTGTTATATGCAGGCCAAGCTGCTCAATGCAGATAAATAAAATGTGAAATCTTGAATAAAGTATGAAAACAAATAATGGATACTAGCATAAAATTTTGTGAAATTTGAAAAAAAATCTATATTTAACAATACTATATCGCATGTCAATTTTCTGTTTTTTACAACATAGTATTTCTTTCTCAGAATTCGATTAGAAGTTTCAAGCCTCATTCAAATTATTTTTGATTCACTGAAATGATAAGCTTTCTAGAGTTTTAGTAGTAATACTAGATGCCAGAATAAATGGAACTATATCAGTGTTTTGAGTAAGTGTAAATTAGAAATCTAGCATTCTATTCATAGTCAACATATAAACTAAAATGTCATAAATGTTTTAGCTAAGCAATAGTTTTTGTTTTCTAAAGTATATATATTATAAATACTATACACACACAAGTTTTCCTACTATACTTAATATACTTGTTCTTCTTGTGAAAGAACAACAACAAAAGGGATGGACAAATTGGGGAACATAAACTAAATGAAATGGGAGCGCAGAATATGAAATAATAAAAGTTCAACTAAATTGAAGTAAAGCATCATCATATAATGCAGTTGCTTTTAAAGATGGCTGCTCATTAGAATCACATCTGGAACTTTAGAGAAAAACAAAACAAAACCTGGACATTTGTATTTTTCAAAAAAATTCCTAGGTATTTCTAATGTGTATCTGACTGGGACGACCCAGAGAGATGGTATGGGGAAGGAGGAGGGAGGTGGGTTCAGGATGGGGAACACGTGTATACCTGTGGTGGATTCATGTTGATATATGGCAAAACCAATACAATATTGTAAAGTTAAAAAATAAAATTAAAAAAAAATAAAAAGTGATTACATGTTTTTCTATTAAATGGTAGTTTTAGTTATAATTATTTTCTGTTGACCAATCATGATACAATGTTAATAAAATGAGGAATAGTTACATAATCACAACAGTAAAAGATGTTTATCAGTTTTCACAGTCAATAGCTAGAGCCCCCTCAAAACAAAGTTATTTACAATTGCAAGCCATAATGTAAACCTGATTAACCTAACAATAGAAAATAATTGCATATAATTTGAGTGGTTAAGTAGAGTGATGTGGTAAGTGGAGGTGTATAGTCACATGCTTTCGTCCACCCAGCCAGCCTATGTCTTTGGGTTGATGTATTTAATCCATTTATACTTAAGCTTCCCTGGTGGCTCAGTCGGTAAAGAGTCTGCCTGACCCAGGTTCGATCCCTGGGTGGAGAAGATCCCCTAGAGAAGGAAATGGCAACCCATTCCAGTATTCTTGCCTGGAGAATCCTATGGACAGAGGAGCCTGCTTGGGCTACAGTCCGTGGGATCAAAAAGAGTTGGACACGACTGAGTGACTAACACTTCCACTTTCATTTTTTATACTTACGGTAATTACTGATATATATGATTCTACTACCATTTTCTTAACTGTTTTGTGTTTATTAATTGTAGTCTTTTCTTTCTCTTGTGTTTCTTGCCTAGAAAAGTTCCTTCAGCATTTGTTGTAAAGCTGATTCGGTGATATTGAATTCTAACCTTTGTTTGTCTGAAAGTTTTTGATTTCTCCATCAAATCTGAATGAGAGTCTTGCTGGGTAGAGTATTTTTGGTTGGAAGTTCTTCCTTTTCATCATTTTAAGCATATCATGCCATTCCCTTCTGGCTTGTAGAGTTCCTTTTGAGGAAATAACTGGTAACCTTATGGAAGTTCCCTTGTACGTTATTTGTCATTTTCCCCCTGTTGCTTTTAATATTTATCATTGTCTTTTTGTCAGTTTGATTACTGTGTGTCCTTGTGTGTTCCTCCTTGGGTTTATCTTGCCTGGGACTCTTGCATCTTCTCCATTCATTTTCCAAGATCAGGACCATCTTCATTATCATTATTCTGAATTATTTTTCTGGAAGATTTCCTATCTCCTCTTCCTGTAGTTATTTATCTGGGGTCTTATCTTGTCCCTTCACCTGGGACATAATCTTCTGCCTTTTCTTTTTGATTAACTTTCTGTGATGTACTTTTAATTCTGGCAACTGCACGATTGTAGTTCTTGCATCTTCTGTCTGCCCTCTGGTGGATGAGGCTAGGAGACTTGTGTAAGCTTCCTGATGGGATGGACTGGCAGTGGGAAGAACTGGGTCTTGCTCTGATGGGCAGAGATCAGTAAAACTTTAATCTGATTGTCTTCTGATGGGTGGGGCTATGCCCCTTTCCTGGTAGTTATTTGGCCTGAGGCAACCCAGCCCTGGAATCTGCAGGCTCTATGATGGGTCAGTGGTGGCTTCCAAGAGGGCTCCCACCAAGGGGCTCCTCCCAGCACTGCTGCTGCCAGTGCTGTGCCCCTGTGGCAAGCCCCTGTTGACCCACATCTCTGCAGGAGACCACCCAACACTGCCAAGGAGATCTGGCTCAGTCTTCGGTGGGGTCACTTCTCCTTTCTCTTGGGTCCTGGTCCATGCAATCTTTTGTTTGTGCCCTCCAAGAGTCAAGTCTCTGTTTCTGCCAGTCCCATGGAAGTGAAATCCCTCTGGCCTTCAAAATCATAATTCTGGGGGATTCTCTGTCCCATTGCTGGATCCCCATGCTGGGAAGCCTGATGCAGGGCTTAGAACCTTCACAACAGTGAGAGAACTGTTGATGTTACTATTCTCCAGTTTATGGGTCACCCACCTGGCAGGTATGGGATTGGGTTTTATCATGATTGTGTCCTTCCTACCATCTTGTTGCAGCTTCTTCTTTGTCTTTGCACGTGGGGTATCATTTTTGGTGTGTTGCAGCATTCTCCTGCTGATGAGTGTTCAAAGCTAGCTGCGATGTTGGTGCTCTCTCAGGAGGAGATGAGCACACATCCTTTTAATCTGGCATCTTAACCAATTTTGGGTCTGTGTTTGAAATTTTAAAAGTCAGAAAATCTTTACTTTGCAAACTGTTATGCTGTAGTATAAATCAGACACTAAGTCAGAAGTTGACAACCTGGTGCACTGGCTAAATCTGGGTTACCATTTTTTTTTTTTTTAAGTTTAATTGAAACACAGCCATGCTTACTATTTACATACTGTGTGTGCCACTGTCCTGCTAACTATGGTAGAACTGAGTACTTTCAACAGAAGTTTCCTGGCTCACAAAAGCTTAAAATATTTACAAACTGGCCTTAGACCATAAAATTTGCCAATACCCAAACTAAATCATATTCTATATCACACATTCATAGAAGAGCTTTTTCCTAGCCTAGCTTTCCCCTTTGTATTATATATATTTATGATTTGGTGGCTCTCACAATAAATATTTATGCATGTACTCTTGGTCTGCTTAGCATTTTAGAATGGGTCAAACTGCTCTTCAATATATTGAGCAGATATTCTTATATTCATTAAACCAAATATCAAAATATCCTTCTCTGAGCTGAAATTTGCTGGCTTCTAAACTAGGGAAGTTTTAGATTCTAAACTACTTTATGTACTAGTGCAACTGTGTTTACTTTAATTATGGAAAATTTTTTTCCTTTTTTTTTAATTTTATTTTTAAACTTTACAATATTGTATTAGTTTTGCCAAATATCGAAATGAATCTGCCACAGGTATACCTGTGTTCCCCATCCTGAACCCTCCTCCCTCCTCCCTCCCCATACCCTCCCTCTGGGTCGTCCCAGTGCACCAGCCCCAAGCATCCAGTATCGTGCATCGAACCTGGACTGGTGACTCATTTCATACATGATATTATACATGTTTCAATGAACTAGAAAAAGTGTCAATTGGTAAAGCAGGAAAGGGATTTCAGAATTTTTAATCATTAAAGTTTTGCTTAAAAGTTGTTGATGTTAAAAGGAAAATATAATAAAATCCTAGTATTTCAACCAATATAGTGCTGAGAATTAACTTGATTCAGTTTCCAGGGAGTCCCAGACCCCCCATGGTTATTGTAGAAGTGGAACATCACACAAACTGCATTAATTAACAATAGCATGTGTTTTCTCTGATCATGGAGAACTCACATCCAGAAAGAAGCTTAGATACACAGATGCATCTGCTTAGACATTTCCCATGAGTTTCTCTTCTGGTGTAAGAGACAATGACTGTTAGGCCTGGGAAATGCTCTCTGTTCTCATTTACTAAACAAAGGCAGCTTCCTCCGGGGATTTAGAGGATGTCACCCTGCTCTGTTTCTGTTTGTAGTAGTCTGAGAGAGAGGAGTTTGGACTGATGGGAAGGCTATGTAGCCTCAATCACATTAAGTGTGAACATTCTTCGTCTTGGGGAAATGCTTTGCTTCAGCAAATTTAGTTGTCCCACTTCCGGTAGTTATCAATAAAGAGGAATAGGGATCCTCATACGTAAAAGGTGTGAGAGAGCCAGTAAAACTGGGGCATGTAAAAGTCTGAATATTTTCAAGTTATGGTTTAGAACTTGTAAGGTGATGCAGCAGATCTAAGCAAGCTCAACTATTATATATATTATATTATATATTCATATATATTAAAGTGAAAGTGAAGTCACTCAGTCGTGTCTGACTCTTTGTGACCCTGTGGACTGTAGTCTACCAGGCTTCTCTGTCCATGGGATTCTCCAGGCAAGAATATTGGAGTGGGTTACCATTTCCTTCTCCAGGGGATCTTCTGACCCAGGGATTGAACCCAGGTCTCCTGCATGAGAGGCAGACACTTTAACCTCTGAGCCACCAGAGAAGCCCATATATATTAAACATATATATTATATATTAATAATTATATATTAAATCTATATTCATCTAAAAATTTGTGTATGTATATGTATGTGTGTATGTATATGTGTGTGTGTGTGTGTATATATATATATATATATATATACACATATGGAGATAAATGTCATACTCTGTGTACTGTGTGAAATGTTTGATGCCAAACAAAAGTCTCCAGGAATGGAAGTGAAGACAGCTTGCTTAGCCATGTAGCTTAAAATAGTCAACTCCCAAGCATGCATTATACTTCATGAATTCAATTTACTGTGACAAACTTCTTAGATAGTAATCAGTATTTGGGACTTCCCAGATGGCTCACTGGTAAAGAATGCAGGAGATGCAGGTTTTATTCCTGGGTGGTGAAAATCCCCTAGAGAAGGAAAAGGCAACCCACTTCAGTATTATTGCCTAGGAAATCTTAAGGACAGAGGAGCTGGTGGGCCAAAGTCCATGGGTTACAAAAGAGTCAGACACAACTTAGCAACTAAACAAGAACAACAAAACAAATCACTATTAGACTTCAAACAGAGTAAGACAAAATTTCAAAGCAAATTCTGTAGAGTTGGCCTAAGAACATTGTATAATTTTGCCTCAGTTGTATACACACATACTTATTGTTGTAAAGTGTTGAGTCCCAGTAAAATACTTTGAAAACTGCCTGTCAAAGAAGCAGAGGCAATGATTGGATACAGGAATTCCACTGTTGGGGAAAATAGTGATTATTTAGAGTCAACTAATATATGGTTCAATGCTGTTGCAGTATGATTAGAGGAGAAATGAAAAGTAAAAGTCGCTCAGTTGTGTCCAACTCTTTGCAACCCCATGGACTATACAGTCCATGGAATTCTCCAGGCCAGAATACTGGAGTGGGTATCCTTTCCCTTCTCCAGGGGATCTTCCCAACCCAGGGAGCGAACCCAGGTCTCCCACATTGCAGGAGGATTCTTTACCAGCTGAGCCACTGGGGAAGCCCATTATTGAGGGAAGTGGCTTTATATGTTTTGCTTTAGTTTAAGTAACTAGATGTCTCCTCTGCTAGGAAAAAGTGGTTTTTTTTCTCCAGCTCCTTCATCTACTTAGTTTGTGCCCATTTTCTCTTCTGTCTAGGAGATTGCATCAACAATTTGAAAGCTATAAAGAACAAGTGAGGAAAATAGGGGAAGAAGCACGGCGCTACCAAGGAGAGCACAAGGACGATGCTCCGACCTGCGGGATTTGCCACAAGACCAAGTTCGCGGACGGCTGTGGCCACCTGTGCTCCTACTGCCGCACCAAGTTCTGCGCGCGCTGTGGGGGCCGCGTGTCTCTGCGGTCCAGCAACGTGAGTACCGTGGCCGCGAGCATCCAGCGTCCTTGAGCGGAGGTGGATGCGCCCCACCTGCGCCTAGCCACTCAGGGGATGAGTGATGCAAAGAATTCACAAAAGATGCCCTTTGTATGTATGCATCTCAACAAATGATTGCCACTCAAAACCAACAGGTTACTCGTGGGAGCACATTTGTTTTCTGAAGAAGGTTGGAAATTTATATTTAGTGTCAGGAATTATGAAACGCTTGAAAGTTGTGGTGGCCAGTTCTTCTTGTACAAAGCAACAAAACCTAACAACTTACTTTTAGTTTCTGCAACATGTTTCAGATTGAATGAAGATAAAATCAATAGAATTTGTATGGCATTAATTTAATCCAATATAATCATTTATGAAGTGATAATTAGCCTCTGTGAGAATCACTTCATTTACTATCAAGTCTAAGAAATGTAGTACGAAGCTTATCTCATGAAAATTATTTGGATATTTAAAGAGTGTGTCAAAATACTGTTTGTTTGTTTTTAATTTTAATTTCATGGAGTCTTGCACTTATGTCTCCCTAATTTGGAAAAATCATAGTTAGAATTAAAGTGAGGTTACCACTTAATATTGTTTTTTAGTAGTATATTTGAGTTGTAAGTAGGGTATTATTCTAAAATCTCTCTCAGGGGAATTAAGACATTCAGTAAAATAGATGCATTATTATACTTAAGATGAGCCTACTATTATCTTTGTAGCTTTAACTTATCTGAAAAACAACTTCTTTATATATGAAATTGTATGGTAATAATTACTATGTATGGTTGTTATGAAAATTAAAACAGTTCAATTTTTCTTTAGGTTCCATTCTTTTGACCATATAAGAATTTTTTTCCTCCTAAAAATTATGTGTTTTAGTTAATCTTCATATGCTACCTTACAGACTTTCTAGAGCAACTTTGGATTGAGATCTTGTTTGGCACATGAAAAGTGCACAGGGTCTACTTTTGGAATAATATCTCACAAATAAAAGCTGTGATGATATTCAAAATATTTAACAACTCATGCAGCACCCTGAAAAGTGTTGGCCCTGAACAGTACAATGCAAAGGGGTTAAGTGTTAATTCAGACTGAGTGTGCATAGAGTTGGATGCTTTTAAATTCACATTATAGGTTTGAAGCAAGCCAGTAACAGAGTCAAACTCATGTTTTAAACAGGAGATGTGTTTAAAGGAGATTGAGCTAAGGGATACTTATGCTTTCAAACAGAAACCCAGGCCTAATGAAGTTCATCTATCTTTACTATACCCATTCAATCTTGAGAAAAATTAAAATTAAAAAAAATAAAAGAAAGCACAACTTACAATTTTTAATCTTGGGCAAAAGACAAAAATTGTATACAGTTGGTATTTCCTGTGACATTGTAAATGTTAAATTCGTATTAGAAATAAATCAACCTTGTGAGATAATTTATGGCTAAAATAGTATATTTCTATTCTCTCTTTATTACAAACACTTCCCTTTCTTACATTTTTCCAATTCATAACTATAAATATTTTAAAGACAATTTGATACAAGTATTCATTCAAAGTTTATGCATTTTAATATAATCTTTTCAATAATAAGTAAGCCAAATATGGTAGCAAATTTTTTCTTTCTAAAAAATATTTTAAATGTAGACTTAATAATCCAAGTTCTAAAAAAATTCTGAAATTGTAGTGTCCAACTTTTGTACCTACCATGTAGCAAGATGAGCATATGTGCATTTCGAATGAAGGATTGAATAGTGACTATTTTTTGGTAAGAATAAACATTTACTTTTCAAAGTACCTGTATTTTTATACTTTAAAGTAACATATGACTGTTTTCTTAAAATCTGCTTATTAATACGTGCCTTATTTTTATTTTTCTCTTCTTTTCTCTCTCCCTTCACTCCGCTTCCTTGGATGCTTTCCCAAAGGAGGACAAAGTGGTTAGAATCCATGATTTCTTTTCTATCACTTGTTATTTCAATGTTGTGAATTTTATTAAGAGAATGTTTCACTTTCAAAAAGAAATTAAATGCTAGGAAGAGCTCATTCCCATTTCTCATGGAAAAATAAAATGAACATCTAGGAGCATTACAGAGTTTTATATTAATAGGCAAAGACTGGGTAATAGTCACGGAAATAGTGATATTTTAATATAATTAAATCATTATCAAACTCATTTGTGCTCTTAGCTCCCTGAGTTCTGAGGATGATCTATTTGCCTTTAGGAACAATAATGCCTAACGAGCTCTACCTTTCTCAACACTCTTTAGATGCATAGACAGATGATTTGAAACTTTCTGGTAGAAGAAATGGAATGCATTAATTTAGTAGAGAGGAAGGATCAAATTAGGATCAAGAGCTCAGAATAAAATGATATTTTTCTGGAACACAAGTAGTAGAGTTGTCATATTGAACCACAGTTTTGCTCTTTTCTTTTCCCTCATTCATTGAAATCACTCCCTCAGGGAGTAAAAGTTTACCTTTAATTTTTATCAACCTTGGAAACCACAGAGGCTGTACTCAGTAAGACAGGAGATAAGTGACATCTTCAATCAGCCTGTCCTTTGTATACATACTATACACTTCCGTTTGGTGTAAATTTCAATTCCCCCCAAACTCATTAATTTCCCGGTATGAGACTGAGGCAATGAGCATTTCAGGTTCAATATATCAACTCAGCTGACCCTGTTCAACTGTTTTTAATTTTAGATTACATACTATAGTGCATAGGTAGTCAGCGTGACATTAAGTTGAACATTAATTTGTGTTTTTAAGTTTGTTGCTAGTGTATGTTATCAGTTTTTTTTCTATGAATAAGAAATTAGGTTGAAAATTATGCAGTTTAATTATTTTCACTGCATCTGCTTGTAACATGGGTGGTATGTGAGATCATTTTAGCGGTTGTTATTTTAATGCAATACAGGTTTCCCATGCTATCTGAAAGTAGAGTGTTTCCAAATGGCATATAAAAGGAAGAATCAATTACCTCTGGACACATCTTGCTAACAGATGCACAAAATAAATGAGATAAAGCACAGATGTCCAGAGACACAGATCGGAGTATGGTGGCCAGATGCTGAGATGCTGGTGGGTGTGGGAAAGGAGCCTGGTGGTCCCACTCTCTCTGCTGTGGCTGAGCACTGCCTCTATAACAGCTCACTCTAAAACAAACACAGCATGCTGTTTTCACATCTCACCTTTTTTTCGTAAAAGTGAAAATCCTTTTTGAATTTCCTTCATTTAGTCAAAACAGGTACAAGTACAGGTCTTTCATGAAAGTAAAGTGGAAAAGAAGTAACTTTTGAAAAGTGAAGGACATCAGTAGTGTATCACGTTAGAAAAAAGAAATTATAATATCACACTTTTGGTTTCATGAATATTATTACTTTGGACACTTTGAATTTGAAGTGTAGATAATTTTTAAATCCTTTAAAAAATAAAAGTTAAGTACATAAATAATGCTAGTGTCATGAAGAACTGGTGATAAAACTTTAGCCACTCCGGTGGAACTGGCCAGGTTGACTGTTCTATATGTGCTTGTTATGATTACTGACTCTGTAACAAGAATTCAGGTGGATTTTGTGGTTCTCAGGCTAATAACAAAATTAAAAGACCTATAAAATACAATAGCTTTCAATTATTTTCTTCACTTTGATTAGAATGTATATATCTTAAACCTACCATTTATGTTCAAGTAGTTGGTCATGATTTCATTAAAACCCATCGTAGCCGATTGAGGTTGTTCAGTGAATTGCTTTCTAGTCCAAGGAAACTGAAACCAGATTTTGTCTTTGTGTTAAATAGCTGAGTATTAAGCAAAGTGCTTACTGTTTCTTTCTATATTCCTCTGGCATCTTTTATTTTATTTTTTTTAATTTTTTTTTTAAATTTTATTTTATTTTTAAACTTTACATAATTGTATTAGTTTTGCCAAATATCAAAATGAATCCGCCACAGGTATACATGGAGAAATTATAATTTGCAAATGTGTGTGTAGCGGGAGGAGGAGGCTGTTGGTATAAGAGGAAAGCAGAGAGTAATAGGATGAATAAAACCTTTCTAAAATCAATCTCCATCTTGATCAATGCAATGATAATGAAGTCTACATAGGTGGTTAAATTGATGAATAATGTGACTAAAATACTACTATATATGATATGAAGACCTAAGGTTAGCTAAGATATAAATATTTCTTTATTGAGTCCAGTGAAAAATATTCATGACCCTTTTTTTTTTTTTTTTTTTTTACAGCCTGGCAATGTTTTATTTTAAAATTTTACTGTTAGTCTAAATCAGCTCTAGTAATTTGGGAGAGTGTATACTTGCTTAGAAAGAAAATGACTTGTCATATATAGTCACTTTGCAATTGACCCATAATAGTTCATAAGAGATATGCAAAGAGTTGACTCATTGGAAAAGACTCTGATGCTGGGAGGGACTGGGGGCAGGAGGAGAAGGGGACGACAGAGGATGAGATGGCTGGATGGCATCACTGACTCAATGGATTTGAGTCTGGGTGAACTCCGGGAGTTGGTGATGGACAGGGAGGCCTGGCGTGCTGCGATTCATGGGGTCGCAAAGAGTCGGACACCACTGAGCAATTGAACTGAACTGATATTATTTTTGTAATGTTTATTTATATTATTTTAAAGTGCACACTTTCAGAGATAAAATGGCAGTTTTTACTTCATCAAAAGGCCTCTCCAAAGTCTGAATACATAGGGGTTCTGAGAATTTCCCCACAACCTGTTTAAATTGTTTTGGTCTTTGTTTTATCCTCTGCAGAGTATTGAATTTAGATAAATCCTTTGGTAAATTAACAATTTGCTTTTACTAAATCGGCTGAATTGAGTCCTCTAAGTTCAATTCCTTAGGGTTTTCCTTAAATTTTCATCAGTATTTCCTTTTGGTGAGGGTGATTGACTGTCAAAGCAACTAAAAATGAACTACCTTGCTACTTTTCTATTTAATCTTTATTTTCATACAAAAGAAGTGTCATGTATTATAAGTTGAGTATTTTGTAATAAATGTAAGCAATATTCAGAAAACAGAACATGACCATTTTCTTTGCTATTTTATTTAAATGTGAAAGCTAAACATATCTACCTTTTAAATGTCATGTATAAAAATAATAAAACCTCTTTTTCTATCAAGATAATAATTAATGAGGGGCAGTGTTTACAAAGTCATGATTTTTTAAACTGGCTCCTCATATGTTTTCATTGGTGTTTATTTATATAATTATGCTAAATGATATGCTGATAAAGTAAGTATGTTTTTGTAGAAAACAATTCATAAAGTGTAAGGGTTGGGTGGAATGGGATAGCACCAACTGAGTTTGGAATTGGTCTCATCCTAAGGTGTTATCTATGGAATAATTGACACTTGACATCATAAAAAACTGCTCTCAGAGACTCTGTTTTAAATGCCAAACTTATTTTGTATTTTCTCTCACTAGGGTTAGATAAAGAAAAGCAACTCAGTAGAAGTATATCCATTTTAAAAAATTATTTGCATGATTGCATTATTTATTCTTATGAAAAGAACCCTCAGAATTATCCATATTTAGTCCATGATATGATGAGTCATCTAGTCACAATTTTCCACACTCACTCTTGGAAAAAAATGACTGAAGAGTGTTCCTGGACCCACTTTCATGTTCCCTCTTTCTCTCTCTATTTATTCATTTTTTTGTGGTAGACGTTTTGGTGATGGTTTTCTCTGTAAGAGTGTTCTCTTAGAGATTCTGCCCAAAAAGATAGTATGGGCCTAAGTAGAGAAGTTTATAAACATATCAGTAAGGAAATGTCAGGGTAAATTGAGAGGAGGACATTCACTAAGCAATTTAATTGATTAAATTTGTTAAGGTGCCTCTTAATGTATTGTGCTCGTCCCAGCTGTTGTTATTATTGTTTAGTCCCTAAGTTGAGTCTGACTCTTTGTGACCTCATGGACTGTAACCCGCCAGGCTTCTCTCTGTACATGGAGTTCCCAGGCAAGAACACTGGAATGGGTTGCCATTTCCTTCTCCAGGGGATCTTCCCAACCCAGGAAACCCTCTGCATTGGCAGGTGGATTCTTTACCACTGAGCCACAAGGGAAGCCTGCTTGTCCCAGAGAGAGGGGTAAAACATCAAGTTGTAAAGACTTTTATTAGATAATTCAGAGTTTTTATTCCAAATCTGTTTTAAGAATTTGCTACACTGTTCTTCAGGAATTTTAATCTCTTGAATTTAGCCTTCCTGTCCTGGAAATGCTTGTAATATTTAATAATTAGGAAGTTTATAGTCCTGGTTTTGCCCCCACTCCACAAACCATTTTTAAAATGTTTAAACAATTTCTTTCCAGAAATCACAATTTCACAACAAATGTTCAATACAGATGCATCTTAGGGTGCAGAGAAAACCCTTCTAGTTTCAGGAAAGGGGCTGTGGAAGTCAGAACTTTCACAAAGGCAGACTAACCCATGGCAAACTCTCTGGTATTTTGAAACCTAAGTTGTCAGATCTGTTTCTCATTTACCTAGGAGTGGAATTACTGGATTTCATGATAGCCCTATGTTTAACAATTTGAAGAACTGATCGTTTCCCCAAGCAGCTGCATAGCAGTGTTTATGGGTTCCAATTCTCCACATTCTCATCAACACTTGTTACTAGCTGGCTTTATTTTTACTCTAGCCATCATGTTGCATGTGAAGTGATGTTATATCCTGTTGCGCTTTTCACAAAGCTGTTTTTAGACCAAAATTATCAAACTAATTTGATATCTCCAAGAATTCACTTTGTATCTTACAAAATAAAAATGTTTCTAAGTTAGCAATTTCTTGAGAATGAATTTTTTTAAGCTTCCATATTCAAAGTATTAGCCGTTTGGTTTATTTCTTTAGTGATTCCTTGTCTCTTATGTTACAATTACACAACTACTTAATAATCTACATAAACCAATCAGAACAGGAGCTCTGTTGAGTTTAGGATAACTTGGAATCTAACATCTGTCTGCTTAGACCATCTATCCCTAGGATGCACACAAAGTTAGAGACTTTATTACCAATTGAAAAGACTGTTTTTTTAAACACATAGTGAGAACTAGCAGCTTCTGTTTTTCCACTCAGCCATAGGCCCAAAATTAAAACAGATATTTAAGCCCAGATTTTAAAAGATCATCTTTTTTCAGCGTGTGCAAGATACTTTTTTGAGTCATGTGAGCTTGCAGCAGTATGCAAACAGACCCACAT
Organism: Bos javanicus; assembly: GCF_032452875.1. NCBI lineage: Eukaryota > Metazoa > Chordata > Mammalia > Artiodactyla > Bovidae > Bos > Bos javanicus. The sequence continues at coordinate 11,441,197 of NC_083876.1, forward strand.
AGAGACTATCAACCAGACTTTTTGTCATCCGCCACCCAGCTTTCCATACCTCCCTGCGGTCTGCTTCCAGCTGATTTCAGCAGTAGACAGATTCCCTGTCATTGCTGCTGCTAGTGGGGAATACATTTTAAGTTGCAAACAAAGCCTATTTTATCTGATATTAGTATAGTTACTCCAGCTCGGTTATGTTTGCTGTTTGCATGGTATATCCGTTTGTATTTGTTAAAATTGAATCATACATTTATCTTTGAATCTAAAGTGTGTCTCATATCAATGACATGTACTTAGGTTTTGGATTTTTTTTAGTTCACTCTAACAATCTCTGCCTTTTGACTAGATTTTAATGCATTCATATTTAACATTATTACTGATATGACCATATTTTTTCTCCTAGTTCACATTTTGCTTTTTATGTTTTTTGATTCTCTGTTTCTCCTTTACTACTTTCTTTTGCATTGAATGAATTCTAGGCATGCCTTAAATATTTCAGTGATTTTAAACTATATTTATGATGTATTTTCTTAGTGACTCTAGATTTTCCAGTTTGCAACTTTTTTTCTAGTTTTATTGAAATATAATTGACATGCAACGTGTAAATCAAAGATATTCAATGTGATGGTTTGCTGCATATACCTACAAATCCATCTTGACAGAATCTACTTCAGCTTTACACTACCTTAATTCAAGTGAAAGATGTTTTTCAAGATTTTTTTTTTGATGTGGACCTTTTTAGACCTTATTTATTAAATTTGTTACAATATTTCTTCTGTTTTTTTTTTTTTTAATTTTCTGCCCCCCAGGCATGTGGAATCTTAGTTAACCCACCAGGGATCAAACCCACACCTTCTGCATTGAAAGGCGAGGTCTTAACCACTGGCCTGCCCAGGAGATCCCATAAATGTTAATTCTACATAGCTCTATGCACCTTTCTCCCTTTTTGGTGCTATTATTTTTATATATTTTATGTCTATATATTTTACAAATCCAATAATACGTTGTTATAACTAACACTTTATATGGTTTTGCCTTTTAATAAAGCCAAGAGAGGAAATGAGAGCAAGTATATATTTATAGGATCTGTTATGTAATGTTCTTATTTACTATTTTTGGTTCTCTTCATTTCTTCCTGGGGATTCAAGATACCATCTGGTGTCATTTCCCAACTCCAATTCATAGTTGCTTCTATCCATCTCCTTTGTTCTGTTATTGCCAAATCTATCTGATTTCTTTACATTATAGGCTTAACAATGCTAGTATATTAATACTGTTTTATACCTTTTTTAAATAATTTAAGATAATGAAGAAATATGAAATTATACTTTTATAATTACCCCTATAATTATCTTTATCAGAGTTCTTTTTTATGTGAATTCATGTTTCTATCTACCCTAAAGACTTTCCTTTAGTATTTCTTAAAAGTGAGTTTCCTAGCAACGAATTCTGTCAGATTTTGTTTACCTAGGAATATATTTCACCTTCATTTTTGAAAAATAGTTTGCTGAATGTAGAATTTTTGGTTAATAGTTTCTTTTTCTTTCTTTTAGCACTTCAAATATACAAAAAAAGAAAAAAGAAAACCAAATATACCATCCCACTGCCTCTGACCACCACTGTCTCTGATGAGAAGTCAACTGTTAATCTTACTAAAAGCCCGTGTGTGTGTGTGTGTGTGTGTGTGTGTGTGTGTGTGTGTGTGTGTGTGTGTGTGTGTGTGTGTAAGATGAGTGTATTTTCTCTTGTTATTTTCAAGAATTTCTCTTTTCCTTTTGTTTTCAGTGTTTATTGTGATGTGTATGTATCTGGATAATGGATCTCTTTGCGTTGTTCCTAGCTGGGTTCATTGAGCTTCTTAGATGTACAGATTGATGATTTCCATCAAATCTGGGAAGGTTCAGCTTTTAATGCTTTGTGTTTGGAAGGGATTTCTTTCTCTCTGTCCTCATTATGGCAGCTCCTACTACACATATATTCGTGTGGCTGATAGTCTTCTACATTTCTTCAGGGTTCTGTTCATTTTTCTTCATTTTCATCCTTGTTTTCACCAGGTTTCATTATCACTATTTATCTTTATATTCATGAATTCTGTATTCTGCCAGTTTAAAACTTAATATTGAATCCCTTTAGTGATTTTTTCATTTTGAATAATTTTATTTCTTTAATAAGTTATATATCTTTATCTTCTCTATTAGATGAGATGCTGTTTTCCTAACTTCTTTTATTCTTTGAGCATGCTCATTTTAGTTCTTTGAACATATTTGCAACAGTTTTTTTAAATGTCTTTGTCAGGTATGTTCAACATCTGGGCCTTCTCTGAAGAAGGTTAGTCATATTTCTGTTTCTTTGGATGCCTCATAATTTATAGTTGCATATTGGCCATTTTAGATAGTATATTGTAGCAGATCTGGATACCGATCCCTGTCCTCACTCCCAGGGCTTATTTTTGATTGCTTGTTTCTTTATTGGTTTCATGAGTTGGCTATATTATTTCAGTAAAGCCTATTTCCCCTGTAGTGTGCAGCCTCTGATGTTTCTCAGTTCAGTTCAGTTCAGTCACTCAGTCATGTCCAACTCCTTGCGACCCCATGAATCGCAACACTCCAGGCCCCCTGTCCATCACCAACTCCCGGAGTTCACCCAGACTCACGTCCAGTGAGTCAGTGATGCCATCCAGCCATCTCATCCTCTGTCGTCCCCTTCTCCTCCTGCCCCCAATCCCTCCCAGCATCAGAGTCTTTTCCAATGAGTCAACTCTTCGCATGAGGTGGCCAAAGTACTGGAGTTTCAGCTTTAAGCATCATTCCTTCCAAAGTAATCCCAGGGCTGATCTCCTTCAGAATGGACTGGTTCGATCTCCTTGCAGTCTAAGGGACTCTCAAGAGTCTTCTCCAACACCACAGTTCAAAAGTATCAATTCTTTGGCACTCAGCCTTCTTCACAGTCCAACTCTCACATCCATACATGACCACAGGAAAAACATAGCCTTGACTAGACGGACCTTTGTTGGCAAAGTAATGTCTCTGCTTTTGAATATGCTATCTAGGTTGGTCATAACCTTCCTTCCAAGGAGTAAGCGTCTTTTAATTTCATGGCTGCAGTTACCATCTGCAGTGATTTTGGAGCCCCAAAAATAAAGTCTGACACTGTTTCCATTGTTTCCCTATCTATTTCCCATGAAGTGATGGGACCGGATGCCATGATCTTTGTTTTCTGAATGTTGAGCTTTAAGCCAACTTTTTCACTCTCCTCTTTCACTTTCATCAAGAGGCTCTTTAGTTCCTCTTCACTTTCTGCCATAAGGGTGGTGTCATCATGGGCAAAACTTTACCATGTATGCATCAGTCTTGCCTTCCCATCAGAGATGCTGGTGTTTTTAACCAGACTGTCTTTAACCATCATTCTCTTTTCTTGGTCTCCAAGTTAAGATTTTAACTATTCTGCTCAAATTGGAGCCAGTCTTTAAAACCTGTTCCATTTCCAGGCTCTTCTCTGTCTCCATGGTTCTTTCTGCTCAGCTTCTTGCTTGCCTTTTGTTTTCCTTGTTGTTATCATAGAGCTGTCGGTCTTCTCCTTACAGCTGGGCACCAAAATCTGCATTGCTTTTGACTGTGCTGCTCTGCTTGAATGTTCCTAATCTCTATTCCAGATAAAATCCATTCTCCTAGAGAAAAATACAGAGCTCCTTATTCCTGTGTATGACTTGCCTCTTCTCCTAGTCAGAACTCCATGTCACTGTTCTGGAGCTAAGGTTAGGGACAACAGCCTGCTTCTCTCGGGCAGACATTCCTGCTCCATGAGTGTGGCACTGGATGAAGTCACTAATTCCTGATAGGCTTGATGTACTTTTCCTCATGTGGAACCTCCACTCCATGAGGTAGCTGAGATAAGGATGTTTGGGGTCCCACAGTCTTGGCCTGCCCAGCAGAGGTAGAGTTTTAACCCTACAACTGGGAGACGGGTGGGGGACCCTTTGACCACTAAACAGCCTTTGCCTGGGGAGAGATTCTGCATGATGGAGCTGGAAGTGGAGATAAGGAGCACTGGTGGCCTTACCTGCTAGGGCAGATGCTATAATGCTTGACCAGGGCTGGAGGTAGTGCACTCACTCAGGTAGAACTTCCATCTTTCTGAGCTTCGAGGGGAGAAGGAAGGGAGTGGGTTGTAGCTCAGAAGCCACAGACCCTCCCTCACTGTTCTGATTGATTTTAAGTAGAGTTTCTTGAATAAAACTTTCTCCATTTGTTATATGCCCTTCAGACAATTTCTAGGGATTTTTAAATGGTTACTTTTGAAAAGTAATTTTCACCAGTCATGGAGAAGAAGTCTGAAAAGCTCCTCACTTTGATTCTAGAAATGCCTTTCAAAGAAACTCTTCATGGTTCTATGTTAAAACTCACCTATTCACTTATTAATTCATTTTTCATTTTATTATTAGTTTATTCTTTCTCACATGAGGTTTTTATATATAATTTTGTCCTTTTAGAATTAACTACTATTTGATTCAACAAACACAGTTTTGATGGGGATACATGCCAAGATGCATTCTTTTTGTTTAATTCATGTAAAATTATTTCTGTGAGCTTATTATTTCATAAATCCAGATTAAAATTGTGAGTGTGCATGTGTTGTTTTGACGCATAAAAATATTTAAGAAACACCACATTAAGGAAAATAAGATTCTCAAAAGCTTCCTCTTAGTGTACATGATAACAAGTATTGGATAATTCTATAAACATTCCTACTCAAACTTTTTAGTGCCACAATATCTGTGCTTATTTGTTTTAAAGCCACAAGTTTAATAAACTATGACTACTCCCCATATTCTATATGTTATTTTCTTTTTTTCATGTTAACATTTTATTTAAACCAGTAAAAGCACCATACTTAACAGAAGTCTGTCCAAAATAAACATGCAATATAAACTTTCACATTTTCTATTTAGTAAAGCTGTTTTGGAGAGATCTTTAAAAGTTTATAAAGTATGTTCTAAATTTATTAACTTTGCATACACTTAAATATTTTTAAGTATGTGACAGAATTTGGTCCACTGAAGAAGGGAATGACAAACCACTTCAGTATTCTTGCCTTGAGAACACCATGAACAGTATGAAAAGGCAAAGTGATAGGATACTGAAAGAGGAACTCCCCAGGTTAGTAGGTGCCCAATATGCTACTGGAGATCAGTGGAGAAATAACTCCAGAAAGAATGAAGGGATGGAGCCAAAGCAAAAAGAATACCCAGCTGTGGATGTGACTGGTGATAGAAGCAAGGTCTGATGCTTTCAAGAGCAATATTACATAGGAACCTGGAATGTCAGGTCCATGAATCAAGGCAAATTGAAAGTGGTCAAACAAGAGATGGCAAGAGTGAATGTCAACATTCTAGGAATCAGCAAACTCAAATGGACTGGAATGGGTGAATTTGACTCAGACGATCACTATATCTACTACTGCGGGCAGGAATCCCTCATAAGAAATGGAGTAGCCATCATGGTCAACAAAAGAGTCCGAAATGCAGTACTTGGATGCAATCTCAAAAATGACAGAATGATCTCTGTTCATTTCCAAGGCAAACCATTCAGTATCACAGTAATCCAAGTCTATGCCCCAACCAGTAACACTGAAGAAGCTGAAGTTGAACGGTTCTATGAAGACTTACAAGACCTTTTAGAACTAACACCCAAAAAAGATGTCCTTTTCATTATAGGGGACTGGAATGCAAAAGTAGGAAGTCAAGAAACACCTGGAGTAACAGGCAAATTTGGCCTTGGAATACGGAATGAAGCAGGGCAAAGGCTAATAGAGTTTTGCCAAGAAAATGCACTGGTCATAGCAAACACCCTCTTCCAACAACACAAGAGAAGACTCTACATATGGACATGACCAGATGGTCAACACTGAAATCAGATTGATTATATTCTTTGCAGCCAAAGATGGAGAAGCTCCATACAGTCAGCAAAAACAAGACTGGGAGCTGACTGTGGCTCAGATCATGAACTCCTTATTGCCAAATTCAGACTTAAATTGAAGAAAGTAGGGAAAACCACTAGACCATTCAGGTATGACCTAAATCAAATCCCTTATGATTATACAGTGGAAGTGAGAAATAGATTTAAGGGCCTAGATCTGATAGAGTGCCTGATGAACTATGGAATGAGGTTCGTGACGTTGTACAGGAGACAGGGATCAAGACCATCCCCTGGATAAGAAATGCAGAAAAGCAAAATGGCAGTCTGGGGAGGCCTTACAAATGGCTGTAAAAAGAAGAGAAGCAAAATGCAAAGGAGAAAAGGAAAGGCATAAGCATCTGAATGCAGAGTTCCAAAGAAAAGCAAGAAGAGATAAGAAAGCCTTCCTCAGTGATCAATGCAAAGAAATAGAGGAAAACAACAGAATGGGACAGACTAGAGATCTCTTCAAGAAAATTAGAGATACCAAGGGAACATTTCATGCAAAGATGGGCTTGATAAAGGACAGAAATGGTATGGACCTAACAGAAGCAGAAGATATTAAGAAGAGGTGGCAAGAATACACAAAAGAACTGTACAAAAAAGATCTCCACGACCCAGATAATCACGATGGTGTGATCACTCACCTAGAGCCAGACATCCTGGAATGTGAAGTCAAGTGGGCCTTAGAAAGCATCACTACGAACAAAGCTAGTGGAGGTGATGGAATTCCAGTGGAACTATTTCAAATCCTGAAAGATGATGCTGTGAAAGTGCTGCACTCAATATGCCAGCAAATTTGGAAAACTCAGCAGTGGCCACAGGACTGGAAAAGGTCAGTTTTCATTCCAATCCCAAAGAAAGGCAATGCCAAAGAATGCTCAAACTACCACACAATTGCACTCATCTCACATACTAGTAAAGTAATGCTCAAAATTCTCCAAGCCAGGCTTCAGCAATATGTGAACCATGAATTTCCTGATGGTCAAGCTGGTTTTAGAAAAGGCAGAGGAACCAGAGATCAAATTGCCAACATCCGCTGGATCATGGAAAAAGCAAGAGAGTTCCAGAAAAACATTGATTTCTGCTTTATTGACTATGCCAAAGCCTTTGACTCTGTGGATCACAATAAACTGTGGGAAATTCTGAAAGAGATGGGAATACCAGACCACGTGACCTGCCTCTTGAGAAACCTGTATGCAGGTCAGGAAGCAACAGTTAGTACTGGACATGGAACAAGAGACTGGTTCCAAATAGGAAAAGGAGTTCATCAAGGCTGTATATTATCACCCTGCTTATTTAACTTATATGCAGAGTACATCATGACAAATGCTGGACTGGAAGAAACACAAACTGGAATCAAGATTGCTGGGAGAAATATAAATAACCTCAGATATGCAGGTGACACCACCCTTATGGCAGAAAGTGAAGAGGAACTCAAAAGCCTCTTGATGAAAGTGAAAGTGGAGAGTGAAAGAGTTGGCTTAAAGCTCAACATTCAGAAAACAAAGATCATGGCATCAGGTCCCATCACTTCATGGGCAATAGATGGGGAAACAGTGGAAACAGTGTCAGACTTTATTTTGGGGGGCTCCAAAATCACTGCAGATGGTGACTGCAGCCATGAAGTTAAAAGACGCTTACTCCTTGGAAGGAAAGTTATGACCAACCTAGATAGCATATTCAAAAGCAGAGACATTACTTTGCCAACAAAGGTCCGTCTAGTCAAGGCTATGGTTTTTCCTGTGGTCGTGTATGGATGTGAGAGTTGGACTGTGAAGAAGGCTGAGCACCAAAGAATTGATGCTTTTGAACTGTGGTGTTGGAGAAGACTCTTGAGAGTCCCTTGGACTGCAAGGAGATCCAACCAGTCCATTCTGAAGGAGATCAGCCCTGGGATTACTTTGGAAGGAATGATGCTTAAAGCTGAAACTCCAGTACTTTGGCCACCTCATGCGAAGAGTTGACTCATTGGAAAAGACTCTGATGCTGGGAGGGATTGGGGGCAGGAGGAGAAGGGGACAACAGAGGATGAGATGGCTGGATGGCATCACTGACTCAATGGATGTGAGTCTGGGTGAACTCCGGGAGTTGGCGATGGACAGGGAGGCCTGGTGTCTGCAATTTATGGGGTTGCAAAGAGTCGGACATGACTAAGCGACTGAACTGAACTGAACTGAAATATTTTAATATGTTCTAAATATTGTAGTCATAATTAAAGTTACACACCTAGATCTTAAGACGTCATTGTTTTCAGTTATATCTCTACCACATCATTTAACAAATGTATTTTTTGAGTAATTTATTTTTTTATGTATAAATACATCCAATAGATATGTTTCTTACATCAACTTCAATAGCAAATATTTGGTTTCCAAAATTCCACTGAACTGTTTCATAATGGAGGAAAAAAATGGCAAATACTTGTTTTGCCAAAAATTTAATTCTCATAAAACTCAATTATTTTTATGGACTAGTAAAATATTGTTGTAGCAAAGAATATGGTAAAAGTAGAAGGCTCATCTTCCATGAGAAAAATACTACACCACTGAACACTTCATTTATGCCTAGGGGTTTTGAAAATGTCTGTGCTTTTAAGCAGAAAATCAAGCATGCCAGCAACTGAGTAGAGTGTGCAGTTATATACATGTACCAGATGTGATCATCTCAGGGAAATTGGGTACTTGGAGGCAGTAATTCAATACTCAGGTTGGGGGTTGGAATAGAAGATCACAAAAGTTTCTTCTTTATTTGCATTTTTTAATGTTTTCCTTGTTTTGTTTGTTGTTGTTTACTTCTAGATGTGGTTAAAGTTTCATTCCCTTCTCTAGGAGATCTTTCCAACCCAGGGATCACACCCGAGTTTCCTACATTGCAGGCAAATTCTTTACCATCTGAGACACCAGAGAAGCCCCATAATTTTATTTCTGATTACAATTACTTCATAGCATAGTTTGAGCTTTCCAGGTGGCACAATGGCAAACAACTTGCCTACCAATGTAAGTGACACGAGAGAAGCGGGTTTAATCCTTGGATAGGGAAGATACCTGGAGAAGGAAATGGCAACTCTCTATAGTATTCTTTCCTTGTCATGAAGAAGGGGCTTGTGTAACTCAGGAAGCTATGAGCCATGCCATGTTGGGCCACCCAAGATGGATGGGTCGTATTGAAGAGTTATGACAAGCGTGGTCCTTTGGAGGAGGAAATGGCTAACAACTCCAGTATTCTTGCAAAGAGAACACTATCCACCATATGAAAAGGCAAAAAGGTATGACAACAGATGAGCCCTCAGGTCAGAAAGTGTCCAGTATGATACTGGGGAAGAATGTGTGTTAGTCCCTCAGTCATGTCCAACTCTTTGCAACCCCATGGACTGTGTGTAGCCCACCAGGCTCCTCTGTGCATGGTGTTTTCCAGGCAAGAATACTGGAGTGGGTTGCCAGAGCAGAGGCCACTTACTAATAGCTCAAGAAAGAATGAAGAGGCTGGGCCAAAGCAGAAACAACGCTCAGTTGTGGAAGTGTATGTTGCTGAAAGTAAAGTACAATGCTGTAAAGAAAAACATTGCATAGGAACATGAAGTTTAGGTCCATTAAACAAGGTAAATTGGACGTGACAAAACAGGAGATGGCAAGACTGAACATCAACATCTTAGGAATCAGTGAACAAAAAGGGAGAAGAATGGGAGAATTTAATTCAGATGACCATTATATCTACTACATGGGCAAGAATCCCTTAGAAGAAATGGAGTACCCTCATCATTAACAAAAGAATCAGAAATGCAGTATTTGGGTGCAACCTCAAAAATGACAGAATGATCTCAGTCTGTTTCCAAGAAAAACATTCAACATTACAGTAATCCAAGTCTATACCCCAACCACAAATGCTTAAGAAGCTGAAGTTGAACAGTTCTATGAAGACCTGCAAGACCTTCTAGAACCAACACACACACACACACACACACACACACACACACACAAACAAAATGTCCTTTTCATCAGAGGGACTGGAATGCAAAAGTAGGAAGTAACAAGAGACCTGGAGTAACAAGCAAGTTTGGATTTGGAGTACAAAATGAAACAGGGCAAAGGCTAACAGAGTTTTGCCAAGAGAATGCACTGGCCATAGCAAACACCCTCTTCCAACAACACAGGAGACAACTGTATACATGAACATCACCAGATGGCCAAAAATGAAATCAGGTTGATTATGTTCTTTGCAGCAAAAGATGGAAAAGCTCTATACAGTCAGCAAAAACAAGACCTGGAGCTTACTGTGACTCAGATTATGAGCTCCTTATTGCCAAATTGAGGCTCAAATTGAAGAAAGTAGGGAAAACCACTAGGCCATTCAGGCATGAGCTACATCAAATCCCTTATGATTATACAATAGAGGTGACAAATAGATTCAAGGGAATAGATCTAGACAGAGTGCCTGAAGAACTATGGACCTCACCCTGATGAAAAGGACATGTGTGTGTGTGTGTGTGTGTGTGTTAATTCTAGAAGGTCTTGCAGGTCTTCCTAGAACTGTTCAACTTCAGCTTCTTCAGCATTAGTGGTTGGGGTATAGACTTGGATTACTGTGATGTTGAATGGTTTTCCTTGGAAACAAACTGAGATCATTCTGTACATAACATTGTACAGGAGGCAGTGAACAAAATTATCCCCAAGAAAAAGAAAAGAAAGAATGCAAAGTGGTTGTCCAAGGAAGCTTTACAAATAGCTGAGGTGAAGAGAAGTGAAAGGCAAGGGAGAAAGGAAAGATATACCCAACTGAATGCAGAGTTCCAAAGAATAGCAAGGAGATATAAGGAGCCCTTCTTCAAACAAACAATGTAAAAAATAGAGGGAAACAACAGAATGGGAAAGACTAGAGATCTCTTTAAGGACATTGGAAATATCAAAAGAACATTTCATGCAAGGATGGGCACGATAAAGGACAGAAACTGCAAGGACTTACAAAGCAGAGGAGATTAATAAAAAGTGGCAAGACTACACAGAAGAACTATACCAAAAAAAGGTCTTAATGACCTGGATAATCACGATAATATTGTCATTCATCTAGAGCCAAATATCCTTACATGTGAAGTCAAGTGGGCCTTATGAAGCGTTATGACAAACAAAGCTAGTGGAGGTGATAGAATTTCAGATAGGCTATTTAAAATCCTAAACATGATGCTGTTAAAGTGCTGCTATTACTATGTCAGCAAGTTTGAAAAACTCAGCAGTGGCCACAAAACTGGTATAGGTTACTTTCCACTCCAATTTCAGAGAAGGACAATGCCAAAGAATGTTCCAAGCACTGCACAACTGCACTCATTTCACAGGCTAGCAAAATCCTTCAAGCTAGGCTTCAACATTACATGAACAGAACTTTGAGAAGTACAAGCTGTGTTTATAAAAGGCAAAGGAACCAGAGCTCAAATAACCAACATTCATTGGATCATGGAAAAATCAAGGCAATTCCAGAACAACTTCTGATTTCTTAAATAGATTAAAGCCTTTGACTGTGTGGATCACAACTGTGGAAAATTCTTAAGGGGCATCAATACCAGACTACCTTACCTCCTTCCTGAGAAGCCTGGATGCAGGTCAAGAAGCAACAGTTAGACACAGACATGGAACAACACACTGGTTCAAAATTGGGAAAGGAAAACAACAAAGCTGTATATTGTCATCTTTATTATTTAACTTATATTCAGACTACATCATGCAAAATGTTGGGCTGGATAAAGTACAGCTGAAATAAAGATTGCCACGAGAAATGTCAATAACCACAGATGTGCAGATGACACCACACTAATGGCAGAAAGTGAAGAGGAATTAAAGAACCTCTTGATAAAGGTGATAGAGGAGAAAGAAAAAGCTGGCTTAAAGATCAACATTCAAAAAACTAAGATCATGGCATTCAGTCCCATCACTTCATGGCAAATAAATGGGGAAACAATGGAACCCATGATAAACTTTACTTTTTACTTTACTTTTTCCAAAATCACTGCAGATGGTGACTGTAGCCACGAAATTAAAAGACTGTGGCTTCTTGGAAGGAAAGTTATGACAAACCTAGACTGCCTATTAAAAAGCAGAGACATTACTTTGCCGACAAAGGTCCGTCTAGTCAAAGCTATGGTTTTTCCAGTAGTCATGTACGGATGTGTGAGTTGGGCAGTAGAAAAGGCTGAGCACCAAAGAACTGATTCCTATGAACTGTGATGCTACACAAGACTCTTGAGAATCCCTTGGAAAGCAAAGAAATCAAACCAGTCAATCCTAAAGGAAATAAACCCTGCATATTCATTGGAAGGATTGATGCTAAAGCTGAAGCTCCAATACTTTGGCCACCTGATGCGGAGAGCTGACTCATTGTTTTGAAAAGACCCTGTCCTGGGAAAGACTGAAGGCAGGAGGAGAAGGGAACGACAGAAGACTAGATGGTTGGATGGCATCACTGACTCAATGGACATAAGTTTGAGCAAACTCCAGGAGACAATGAAGGACAGGGAAGCCTGGTGTGCTGCAGTTCATGGGGTTGTGAAGAGTTGGGCATGACTGAGTGACAGAACGACAATAAGACTGTGTATCAGAGACATCAACAAATGGTTTTTTCAGTAGTCATGAATGTATGTAAGAACTGGACCATAAAGAAGCCGGAGTGCTGAAAAACTGATGCTTTCAAATTGTGATGGAGAAGACTCTTGAGAGTCCCTTGAACTGCATGGAGATCAAGCCAGTCAGTTCTAAAGGAATCAACCATGAATATTCATTGGGAGGACTAATACTGAAGCTGAAGCTCCACCTGATGTGAAGAGCTGACTCACTAGAAAAGACCCTAAAACAGGGGAAGACTGAGGGAAGGGGCAGAAGAGGGGAACAGAGGATGATATGTTTAGGTAGCATCACCAACTCAATGGTCATGAATTAAAGCAAACCCTGGGAGATAGTGGAGGACAGAGGAGTCTGTTCAGCTGCAGTCCATGGGTTCACAGAGTCAGACAGAACTGAGCCACGGAACTACAGCACCAACACAATTACTTTATTTGTATGATAATACAATATCTTCTTATATCTATACATTCTTCTTATATCTATACATTTTAGTTCTTAACATTTAAAATTATTAGAGATGCCTAAAATATTATTAGATTCATAAACCATTTATTTTGGGTTTTGTAGAGAAGATTCATCCATCATGTTACCAATTAATAATAATATTAATTTCTCTGAATGTATCATGCTCTTTTGTAGTTTGATATCTTTGCTTAGGTTCTTTCTGTACTAAAATAATCTTGCCACGTAAAGCACTCCCCACAAGGGTCTCAGGCAGAGTTAGTTTGTTCTGCACTTTTTATACATCTAAATTATCATATACTCCACTTTGATTTATGTTTCTTGTAGGCAAGGAAATATTAAATACTCTTTTGAATGCTCAATGATGTGGACACTGCTTGACACCCATTAGGTATCTGATTCATATTTGTTAGAAAAACATGAATTCAATGAGATAACAAATAATTTCTCTCCAACTCTGACATTTTCTATGTCTTTGAAATATGAGTATCAGGAGGTGCAGCAAATCCTTCCTAGAAACTAACTAGTGTTTACCTGGCATGTCTTTTTCCAGCCCGAGATCACAGGCCTAATTCATGTGCAGTTTATATCAGAGAATCCACAGCATCCTTTGCATTTGCTGGTGTCAGCCCAGCTCAGTCTTTAATTCGTCATCCTTCTGGATCACAGCATCACCATCATCCCTGAACTATTTCAGGAAACATATCAACATGTCACCCAACTCAGTCTTTTCTTTCTGTTTACCAGAATAGTATGTTCTCCTTATTTTTATTTGAGTTCTCTATTCTCTTGAAAATTAAAGAATGAAAGACTATCTCCCTGCCTTTCTTGTAGATTAAGTACAAGGAGGAACTTCTCATTTTACCTGATGTCTGACTGACTTGTTTTCTCAATCTTTGCTTTATTTTCAGTTTTTCATAAGAAGGTAAAGTTGGGGTATTAAGGTGAATTGCAAGACATAGTTTAAAGATAATCAGGGATTGTGTAAAATAAATTAAGAAGTTATGTAATGAATACAACTGTATTTCTACTTCAAAATTGTTCTTTAAAATGGAAAACAGTTTTGATGATGTCATAAAACTTGGTTTATAATCAATATAAAAGAAAAAGGTACAAAGACATGGTCAGTTGTCTCTGTCTTACTGATGTTGCTCGTTTGCTTGTGTGTGTTTCTGATCATATTACATGTGTTTTTCTTCAGCTGCTCACACTAACTGCTTCCTTGGTCATTGTTTCTCAGCAGGATGATTTGCCCCACTTTCTATCATATGTATATTAAATTTCCTGCACCCATCTCTTCATATTTTTTGCATCATTTTCACTACTTTTCATTGCTAATAGTTCTCAGAATCTCAAAGCTCTTTTTATATAATTATCCCTTCATGTGAATTTTGAATTATCCAAAAGCAAATTTTTTATATCAGATTGTCTTGTTTCCATGAAACACATATTTTCTCAAAACTCCTTAATATGAATTATGCATTTTCTTTTTAATGTCAGTTTTCCCCCAATTCATCTAGTATATAATGTGATTGTTATTTATGGAAACACTTGCTGTGATTCCTCACAAAATTCCAATTTTTATCAAATGAAAATTTCACCTTTTGGTTCATCCTTAAAATTTGAGTTTGATCCCTTTTCTAAATTTTAGATTTAGGTGAAGAAGAAAGTTTTCATTTTCTAATAGCCCTATCTGTCAGTTTAGGGGAGGGTATGAGCACGATGCTGTGGGAGGAAGCCTTGATGCAGGGAATTTGGGGCAGATTCCTGGGTTCCCCTCCTTGCTATATGCCTCTCAGACTCGAGCATTCAGGTCCCTTTCTTTTGGTAAATCCTCAGCATCATTCAGGATCCAGATTTCCTTCCCTCCAATACTTTGATGTGTGGATCACAATAAACTGTGGAAAATTCTTAAAGAGATGGGAATACCAGACCACTTTACCTGCCTATTGAGAAATCTGCATGCAGGTTAGAAAGCAACAGTTAGAACTGGACATGAAACAACAGACTGGTTCCAAATTGGGAAAGGAGTGTGTCAAGGCTGTATATTATCACCCTGTTTATTTAACTTCTATGCAGAGTACAGCATGCTAAATGCCAGGCTAGATGAAGCACAAGCTGGAATCAAGATTGCTGGGAGAAATGTCAATAACCTCAGATATGCAGATGACACCACCCTTATGGCAGAAAGTGAAGAAGAATTAAAAAGCCTCTTGATGAAAGTGAAAGAGGAGAATGAAAAAGTTGGCTTAAAACTCAACGTTCATGAAACTAAGATCATAGCATTTGGTCCCATCACGCCATGGGAAATAGATGAGGAAACAATAGAAACAGTGACAGACTTTATTCTTTGGGGCTCCAAAGTCACTGCAGATGATGACTGCAGCCATGTAATTAAAAGACACTTGCTCCTTGGAAGAAAAGTTATGACCAACCTAGACAGCATATTAAAAAGCAGAGACATTACTTTGCCAACAAAGGTCTGTCTAGTCAAAGCTATGGTTTTTCCAGTAGCCATGTATGGATGTGAGAGTTGAACCATAAAGAAAGCTGAGCACCAAATAATTGATGCTTTTGAACTGTGGTGTTGGAGAAGACTCTTTACAATCCCTTGGACTGCAAGGAGATCCAACCAGTCCATCCTAAAAGAAATCAGTACTGAATATATTCACTGGAAGGACTGATGCTGAAGCTGAAACTCCAATACTTTGGCCACCTGATGTGAAGAACTGACTCATTTGAAAAGATCCTGATGATGGGAAAGATTGAAGGTAGGAGGAGATGGGGACAATGGGAGATGAGATGGTTGGATGGCATCACCGACTCAATGGACATGAGTTGGTGTTGGACAGGGAAGCCTGGCGTGCTGCAGTCCATGAGGTTGCAAAGAGTCAGACACAACTGAGCAACTGAACTGAACTGAGTGCTTCTGTTCCTCATAATTTTCTCCTAGCCTTGTGGGCACGCCTGAGATTCTCAGTATTTGTGACAGGTTGGAATTCTAACTGTGCTAGTGAACTGTTTGGGGGGAGGCACTCCAGGGGAGAAGCCTCAGTGTGGCAGTTACGTGCATCTGCAGATGCTCAATAAACATCTCTAACTTAACGCAAGTAGCACCCAGCTCCCATTTTTATCTCCCAAGCTAGCTTACTCCACAGTCTTCACTGCAGGAAACAACTCCATTTCTGAAGAAGCATAAACCAAAGACCTAGGAATCCTCCTGACTTGTCTTTGCTTTTGGTTTTGTTTGTTTGCTTTTCTCTCATGTCTCACATCCAGCCCATCAGGAAATCCTGTTGGCTTTGTCTTCAAAATATATCAGGAATGCAACCTCTTCTCACCATCTCCTCCATTTCCAGCCTGCCCTGAGACATCATCCAGGCTGAATTATTGCATTCATTTGCTAACTGAACTCTTCCTTCTGCCCCAAAAATGTCACTCCCCAAACCCAATCTTAGCTGTGATTTTTAAGATGTAAAGCAGACCATGTGATGTCTCTTCTCAAAGCTTCATGATGGCTTTTCATCTCATGATGAAAGTAAAAGTAAAAGAAAAGCCCCTCAGAGTGGTACTCAAACTCTCTGTGACCTGATCTATACTTACACACACAGGTGCCCTTTCCAGTCATCTCACCCTTGCACACTGTCTTTGCTGGAGGCCTTCTTCCTGTCCCTGCCACACATTAAGCAGATACCTGTGTGGGTCCAGGCGCAGCTGCAGCTTTTTCTGGAAACTCTTCTCATATCTCAGTCCTGAACTCTCTTCTGGTCTTTGTTCAAATATTGTTGTATCAAAGATGTCCTCTGTAATCACCCCATATAAAATCTCAGCACCCTCCTCCACCACAATATCCTTTTTTCACGTTTAATTTTTCTCCATACATACATATATATATATATATATATGGAAAATACTAGGGAGATATATATATATATATGTGGATATAAGTACTATGGAATATATATATATATTCCATCTGGGAGATAGTGAAGGACAGGGAAGCCTGGCATGCTGCAGTCCATGGGGTGAAAAGAGTTGGACAAGACTGAGCCACTGAATAACGTATATGTGTGTGTGTGTGTATTTGTTCAATATGAGTTCTGTGAAGACTGGGCTTCCTTTTCATTGTATTAGGGTTTTCTAGAGAAACAGGTCCTATATATATACATATGTATATATATAAGAAATTGGCTTATGCAGCTACAGAGGCTGAGAAGCCCCATGACCCGCTGTCTGTAGTAGGAAGGCTTAGGAGTGATTACTTCCTAGAAGGCAGTGGTTACTTCCAGTCCAGGCCAGAAGGCCTGAGAACCGGAGGGGCCAGTGGTCAAGTCCTGACTTCAGTGCAGGAGGAGAAACTGAAGCCCCAGCTCAAGCAGTCAGGTGGACAGTGAATGCTCCGTTTCTCCACCTTTTTGTTCCATTCAGGTCCTCAAGGGATTGGTTACCACCCACCCACACTGGGGAGGGCCATCTGCTTTACTTAGTTTACCAATTCAAATGCTCATCTCATCTGGAAACACCCTCACCGACACACCCAGAAATCATTCAACCCAGTATCTGGGTAGACTGTGGCCAAGTAGAGTTGACCCGTGACATGAACCATCTCAGTGATGAGGGCTGAGAAGTTAGTGTCTGTGGCATGAGCTTCAGGTCAGCAGGACAAAGGACCTCTTCTCCACTCAGCACCATCCTCCTGCCTTGAGAATCTCACTGGACACAGGACTGCTGTACTTCACATGCTGTATTTGCATGTTAAAGTGAGGAGTGAAATTTGCAGCCCAGGTCTGCATGCAGAGTGGTGGCATAATTTTGGAAGTCTTTTCTGCCCTCTCTCACTGGACTGTGGACCATCGCCATCCTGAGACCACATGCTCCTTAGCTCAGGCATCTCTGGGAACTTGGTCCATGCCCAGCCTTCCCTTTGTCTCTGTCAGATCACAGGCTAACCATGTCCTACTCAGATTGATTCTTTTTTTTTTTTTTTTTTAACTGTTCTGGGTCTTCATTGCTGCCCGGGCTTTCTCTAGCTGCAGAGAGTAGACAACTAGCCTCCTGTTGCCAAGTGCAGGCTTCTCACTGTGCTGGCTTCTCCTGTTGCGGACCACAGGCCATCGGGCATGTGCACTTCAGCAGTTGTGGGGCATGGGTGCCTAAACGCAGGCTCGGCAGTTGTGCCTCACAGGCTTAGTTGCTCGGCAGCATGTGGGATCTTCCTGGACCAGGGATCAAACTAGCGTCCCTTGCATTGCAAGGTGGATTCTTAGCCACTGGGCCAAAGGGGAAGCCCTCAACTTGATTCTTACCTGGACCGTGTCTTCTAAAATTTTCTCTAAGTTTCTGACTACTAATGGTGCCCATCCTTGTTCCACAGAACATATCCAGATGCCATTCTTACCTTTGTATTTCTATAGCTTTTGGAAGAGTAGGTAACTGCCTTCTTGAAATGAAAATTCATCAAGTAATTTTGATGAGGTTGAACTTTTAGACAAATAACATAAGATCTTATATAGAATGATAAACTTTCCCCCAATTTAGAAATTCTGAGTCTTTATCCTGGCATTGGACCTGCATGCTTTTAAAGTTAATTTTGTTGTAAATATTCCTTTTTGTGAATATTTTCAAAAATTTAGTGCTTTTAGTTTTTTCTTATATGACCCTGAATAATTTTTTTCTTGAATTCTTGTCACCTCCAAGTCTTATTGGGTTGATTGGCCCATTAGTGAAAATCAGTAATGCTAGTTATAGATTACTGAAAACCAATAATCCTAGTTATTGCAATAAGAAAATATATATCAATGATATTATAATATCAGAGAAGTATTTAAGTAATTTTAAACTTGGTGATTAATGCTGTATAAATAAATATTTGATGTGAGACACTTCTTGATCATTTTACTCTTTCCCCTAAAACTCATATACAGATATAAAATACTGTAATCTGTAGTATTTTTAAATAATGAGAATATTTTATGAAAATTACTATGTCAAACATCAAATGAACAATTGAAGTAGTTGTTCTCTGATGTATCTTGAAATTCTTTGAAAAGAAAATATTTGGCTTATGTAAAGATGTTGTTGAATTGCACACTTTCTCATTGATGAAGTATTGTGAAGGTTAGAGAAAATGAGAGGATTACAATTTGACTTGGCACAATTCAGTGAATGCAAATGAGCCAAAACTATACTTTCGTAATATGTCTTTTAATTTGCTTAACATTGTTTGAATGTTTTGCAAAGTAATTTCCAACTTGCATTAGGTGGCTCAGAGGTTAAAGTGTCTGCCTGCAATGCGGGAGACCCACCTGGATTCGAACCCTGGGTCGGGAAGATCCACTGGAGAAGGAAATGGCAACCCACTCCAGTATTCTTGGCTGGGAAATCCCATGGACGGAGGAGGCTGGTGGCCTACAGTCCACGGGGTCCCAAAAGTCAGACATGACTGAGCGACTTCACTCACTTGTACATAGTCACAATAGTTCTTTTCAGGTAAAGATGAAAAGTATGGCTAAATAAGTTGAGTGATATTTTTCTACATCAAAATGTTGACAGAATGTGGTTGGAAATCCAATTTACTTGCCTCAGAACTCATGGTTTTTAAAGTAAGGTGATGTGATTAATTTCTTCCAAGACAAATTCTCTGGTTATAAAGCATCTTTGTGTTCATAACAGATTTTAAAGCGAGTATGAAATCTTACATTATATTTGTGGATATGTTTTAACTCCTTCACTTTGCTCTAACTAACTGCAGGATGACATGGGCCTTTTTTTTTTTTTCCCTCGAGAGATATTTGAATTGAAAAGAATCAAAGGAGGCTCCCCACAAGCTTTTCAAATTACCAAGTCCAAATCCGAGTCAGCCTCAGTAGTGAATGGCACAGGCATGAAGAATGAGCACATATAGGTTTTTCTGTTTTAGACTATTAATTCAATATCTAGAGTGGTAAAGAATTAGCTTGCCAATGCAGGAGACACAGGAGATGTGAGTCCAGTCCCTGGGTAGGAAATGGCAACCCACTCCAGTGTTCTGGCCTGAAATATTCCATAGACACAGGAGCCTACGGGCTACAGTCTATGGTGTCACAGAGTTGGACATGACTGAGAATGCATGCACACAATCTGGCTTCCATTTCATTAATCCTTTTTAATCATGCACTTGGTGGGCACTTTATTATTAGTTGGAATAAGTTACTTTGCTTCAAATTGTATCTTTTGTAGGCATATGAATCTGGTTGAAAGTCAAATACTTATTACAGGCATTGATTTTCTTGATATCCATAGAATAAATAACATGTAAATTCTTCTAAGGGATTCTTGCCCACAGTAGTAGATATAATGGTCATCTGAGTTAAATTCACCCATTCCAGTCCATTTTAGTTCCCTGATTCCTAAAATGTCTATGTTCACTCTTGCCATCTCCTATTTGACCACTTCCAATTTGCTTTGATTCATGGACCTAACATTCCAGGTTCCTATGCAATATTGCTCTTGAAAGCATCAGACCTTGCTTCCATCACCAGTCATATCTACAACTGGGTATTGTTTTTGCTTTGGCTCCATCTCTTCATTCTTTCTGGAGTTATTTTTCCACTGATCTCTATTAGCACATTGGGCACCTACCAACCTGGGGAGTTCATCTTTCAGTGTCCTATCTTTTTACCTTTTCATTCTGTTCATGGAGTTCTCAAGGCAAGAATACTGAAGTGGTTTGCCATTCCCTTCACCAGTGGACCACATTCTTTCAGATCTCTCCACCATGACCCGCCCATCTTGGGTGGCCCTACATGGCATAGCTCATAATTTCATTGAGTTAGACAAGACTGTGGCCCATGTGATTAGATTGGTTAGTTTTCTGTGATTGTGGTTTTCAGTCTGTCTGCCCTCTGATGGAGAAGGGTAAGAGGCTTATGGAAGCTTCCTGATGGGAGAGACTGACTGAGGGGGAATCTGGGTCTTGTTCTGATGGAGGGAGCCATGCTCAGTAAATCTTTAATCCAATTTTCTGGTGATGGGTGGAGCTGTGTTCCCTCTCTGCTGTTTACCTGGAGCCAAACTATGGCAGAGGTAATGAAAATAATGGTGACTTCCTTCAAAAGATCCCATGCATGTATTGCTACACTTAGTGTCCCCAACCCTGCAATAGGCCACCACTGACACACACCTCTGCTGGAGACTCCTGGACACTCACAGGCAAGACTGGGTCAGTCTCTTGTGGGGTCACTGCTACTTTCTCCTGGTTTCTGGTGCACAAGGCTCTGTTTGTGTCCTTTAAGAGTCTATTTTCCAATACTGTAAAGTTCTGGTGGCTCTATAGTGGGGTTAATCGTGACCTCCTCCAAGAGGGCTTGTACCATACCCAACTCTGCTGCAGCCGGAGCCCTTTTCCCTGTGGCAGTCCACTGCTGACCTGTACCCCCACAGGAGACACTCAAACATAGTCTGTCTAAGTCTCTGTGAGGTCCCTGGGTCTTGGTGTGCACAAGGTTGAAGCTGGTTTTAGAAAAGGCAGAGGAACCAGAGATCAAATTGACAACATCCGCTGGATCATGGAAAAAGCAAGAGAGTTCCATAAAAACATCTATTTCTGCTTTATTGACTATTCCAAAGCCTTTGACTATGTGGATCACAATAAACTGGAAAATTCTGAAAGAGATGGGAATACCAGATCACGTGACCTGCGTCTTGAAAAATCTGTGTGCAGGTCAGGAAGCAACAGTTAGAACCAGATATGGAACAGCAAACTGGTTCCAAATAGGAAAAGGAGTACGTCAAGGCTGTATATTGCCACCCTGTTATTTAACTTATATGCAGAATACATCATGAGAAATGCTGGGCTGGAGAAAGCACAAGCTGGAATCAAGATTGCCAGGAGAAATATCAATAACCTCAGATATGCAGATGACACCACCCTTATGGCAGAAAGTGAAGAGGAACTAAAGAGCCTCTTGATCACAGTGAAAGAGGAGAGTGAAAAAGATGACTTAAAGCTCAACATTTAGAAAACTAAGATCATGGCATCTGGTCCCTTCACTTCATGCCAAATAGATGGGGAAAAGTGGAAACAGTGGCAGACTTTATTTTTTGGGGCTCCAAAATCACTGCAGATGGTGACTGCAGCTATGAAATTAAAAGGCGCTTACTCCTTGGAAGAAAAGTCATGACCAATTTAGACAGCATATTAAAAACCGGAGACATTACTTTGCCAAAAAAGGTCCATCTAGTCAAAGCTATCATTTTTCCAGTAGTCATATATGGATGTGAAAGTTGGACTATAAAGAAAGCTAAGTGCTGAAGAAGTGATGCTTTTGAACTGTGGTGTTAAAGAAGACTCTTGAGAGTCCCTTGGACTGCAAGGAGACCCGACCAGTCCATCCTAAAGGAAATCAATCCTGGATATTCATTGAAAGGACTAATGCTGAAGCTGAAACTCCAATACTTTGGCCACCTGATGCAAAGAACTGATTCATTGGAAAAGACCCTGATTCTGGGAACAATTGAAGGTGGAAGAAGGGGATGACAGAGGCTGAGATGGTTGCATAGCATCACCAACTCAATGGACATGAGTTTTTGTAAACTCTGGGAGTTGATGATGGACAGGAAGGCCTGGCATGCTGCAGTCTGGACACGACTGACTGACTAAACTGATCTGAATTGGGAAAGTATGATATTATTAGAAACTGATTTCATCTGTTCTCTAAATTCACTCTTTTATCATAAGGAGCTTATTTTTAGAAGTATGTGACCCAAATACATAATGCAAATAGTATTTTTGTCATCCTCCATAAGCCAATTAAAACATACATTATCAAGTTAGATTTATAAAGTGATTATATTTATTCCAAACATTTGAGATTGTCTTTATTCAGCCTTGTCAGTATTCCTTAAAAAGTGTTTTCGCTACTTAGACTTTTGGTTAGTGAATTAGAGAATATTTAAGCAAAAAAATAGAATATTATGCTAATATAATATCCTTCCAAAATAAGTTGCTACATAATTTTTTGACTTTTAAAGATTTTTTTGTGGTGCTATTTCTTTTAATTTGATTTAGGAAAGTTAAAACTGTGTAACTAATTCTATTACTTAAGTAGTAGGCTATAAAAATATCTAATGTCCTACTTTTATTCAATTGTGAGGCCTCTGTCATTTAATTTATATTATGAAATGTAAGTAACTTCCTACAACTGCAGCAAGAAGGTCAGTCATATTCTTAATTGCTTGTATTAAGATGTTTTCTTCTGAACCTGATTTTTCTGTTTGCATTCACAGAAAGAACTAAAGATAATATTATTTTTGCAATATTTAGTTTCAGTGATACAAATGTAAATGTCAGGTATAAACACAGTGTAGAAGCAGAAAGTATGGCTTATGAGAGTAATTCTTTTATTAATTTATTTTATTGGAGTATAGTTGATTTACAGTGTTATGTTAGTTTCTGCTCTACAGCAAAGTGAATCAGCTATACATATATACGTTCTTTTCATGTTGTTTTCTGTTACGATTTGTCACAAGATATTGAATATAGTTCCCCGTGTCACACTTTAGGACCTTATTTTCTATCCATTCTATGTATAACAGTTTGCATCTGCTAATCACAGACCCCCAATCCATCCCTCCCCCATACCCCTTCCACTTGGCAACATCAAGTCTGTTCTCTACATCTTTGCATCTCTTTTTGTTCATAGATAAGTTCATTTGTGTTGTATTTTAGATTCTGCATGTAAGTGTATCATATATTATTTGATATATATGACTTAGTTCACTTACTATGATAACCTCTAGGTCCATCTCATTCCAATCCCAAAAAAGTTTTCATTCCAACCCCAAAGAGGTTTTCATTCCAATTGTTGGGGATTTTCTCCCTGGGACTTGGAAGCGATGAACCTGAAAGAATGACACTCGGACAGTCTCTTGCAAGGACTGACAAGTTTATTTCTGCAGTCAAGCCTTTTTATAGAAGCAGGAACAAAAAGCTTAGAGTATACAGCCAGCAGAGTGCATATGGGGTTAACACCTAATCAGTAAAAATATTTCAGGGACAGCGCGCTCTAAGTGACCCATGTGCTTATCCCATAACCCGTTTTCTCAAGCAACATCCTTAATATTTATTATTAAATCTTGGCTATTATTAAATATAAATTTATTTATAGTTCAATAAATATATTGAACTATATTCAATAAATAATATTTATTATTAAATCTTAAAACATCAAAGGCAGGAGATGTTTTTCTGCCTGCAGCACCAAGCCGGGGTACTTCTGGCCCTTCGCCATTTTCCCAAGGACTTCCTCCAACCGGCTATTTTGTACTGGGCTTCCCAACACCAACCCCAAAGAGGGGCAATGCCAGAGAACGTTCAAACTACTTCACAGTTGTGTTCATCTCACATGCTAGCAAAGTAATGTTCAAAATTCTCCAAGCTAGGCTTCAACAGGACATGAACTGTGAACTTCCAGATATTCAAGCTGGATTTAGAAAAGGCAGAAGAAACAGAGAACAAATTGCCAGCATCCATTGGATCATAGAAAAAAAAAAAGAAAATTCCAGAAAAATATCTACTTCTGCTTTATTGATTATGCCAAAGCCTTTGACTGTGTAATCACAACAAACTGTGGAAAATTCTTCAAGAGATGGGAATACCAGACCACCTGACCTGTCGCCAGAGAAATCTGTATGCAGGTCAATAAGCAACAGTTAGAACTGGGCATGGAACAACAGACTGATTCCAAATTGGGAAAGGAGTACAAGGCTGTATATTGTCACCCTGATTATTTTATTTCGATGCAGAGTACATCATGTGGAATGCTGGGCTAGATGAAGAACAAGTTGGAGTCAAGATTGCCAGGAGAAATATCAGTAACCTTAGATACACAGATGACACCACCCTTATGGCAAAAAGTGAAGAGGAACTGAAGAACCTCTTGATGAAAGTGAAAGAGAAGTAGAGAAGTGAAAAAGCTGGCTTAAAACTCAACATTCAAAAACTAAGATCATGGCATCCAGTCCAATCACTTCATGGTAAATAGATGGGGAAACAATGGAAAAGTAACAGACTTTATTTTCTTGGGCTCCAAAATCACTGTGGTTGGTGACTGTAGCCATGAAATTAAAAGACGCTTGTTCTTTGGAAGAAAAACTATGACCAACCAAGAGAGCATATTTAAAAGCAGAGACATTCCTTTGCTGACAAAAGTCTGTCTAGTCAAAGCTTTGGTTTTTCCAGTAGTCATGTATGGATGTGAGAGTTGGACTATAAGGAAAGCTGAGTACTGAAGAATTGATGCTTTGAACTGTGGTGTTGGAGAAGACTCTTGAGGGTCCCTTGGACAGCAAGGAGATCCAACCAGTCCATCCTAAAGGAAATCAGTCCTGAATGTTCATTGCAAAGACTGATGCTGAAGCTGAAAGTCCAATACTTTGGCCACCTGATGGGAAGAACTGACACATTTGAAAAGACCCTGATGATGGGAAAGATTGAATGCAGGAGAAGAAGGGGACAACAGAGGATGAGATGGTTGAATGGCATCACCGACTCGATGGATGTGAGTTTCAGCAAACTCTGGGAGTTGGTGATGGACAGGGAAGCCTGGTGTGCTGCAGTCCATGAGGTCCCAAAGAGTTTGACACGACTGAGTGACAGAACTGATGGACTGAGGTCCATCTCTGTTGCTGCAAAGAAATGATTCTTAAAGACAGAATGTAAATATATTTAACTACTTTATATTTTTAAGGAGTGTATGAATCATTTTCTATTCCTACTTAATATTATTTCTTGTGGCTGCTGAGATGACCACCGAGGAAGTCTCGAGTTGAGTGAGGAACATGAGAATAAAGGCTAAAGAGTCTGAATTTGGGCAGGAACCCAACCCATCTTCTAGAGAGGGGAGCCACATGAAATACCCCTGACTTCCAGTCTAGTATTGGCAAAGGCAGCGGACTGTTCCCAGGGCTCATCTACTCACTGCTTAGCCTGGACATGGGGATCTAACAGGTTCTAACAGGAGTCATCAGGGTGTGTCAGTGTGAATGTTGATGGTGGTGGTATCACGTTAAAATCTGCAACTCTAAGTGTAGTCTTAGATTCCATAAAAAGCAAATGAGTGAGGATTCGATCAAGAAGCCACTGTCAGAACCAAGAAAACTGGAAATAAATTGAAAATAGACTTATTATGTTCTACTCAGATTAGGTAACACACGATGCATTCCTAAGGACTCATAACCACATGATTTACTGCTTCAAAGCCTCCATGTAATCACACTTTACATATATATATATATTTTTAATTTTCAGAATTTTCCTACTATATTTGTGTGCATGCTCAGTCACTTCAGTCATATCTGACTCTGTGACCCACCAAGCTCCTCTTGTCCATGGGATCCTCCAGCCCACGGGAGTGGGTTACCATGCTCTCCTCCAGGGCATCTTCTTGACCTGTGATTCTTCTATGTCTCCTTTGTCTTCTATGTCTCCTATTCTTCTATGTCTCCTACATCTTCTACGTTATCTTCTATGTCTCCTAAATTGTGGGTGGATTCTTTACCCACTGAGCCACCTGGAGTCAATCAACTTTCTTGTAAAGGGCTAGATAGTAAATGTTTTAGGCTTTGTGAGCCTTCAAACCGGTCATATCCACTCAAGTCTACATAAATGAGTCAATGTGGCTCGATGCAGTCTAACTTGACTGAAACATAATTTTCATGTGTCACAAAATATTCTTCTTCTTTTGATTATTTCTTGACATTAAAAAGTATAATTATTATTCTTAGATGCTGAGCTATTCAAGCAGGGGTGTCAGGCAGGGTTTTGCCTATAGTTTCCAGCTGCTGATCCTGCGTTAGGACCATCTTTTGATCAATACTATATATCAGCCGTTAGTGGAACAATAGGAGTAATTAGTCTCATTGCATTATCATTAATTTTATCCACTATTTCTCTTACTTCCCAAAGTGTAATTTTATGTGTGTGTATATCAAAGGGAGAGAGAATGTATTTTTAATTTCCTTATGAATATTAAAGTTGATTATAAGTCAAAGATTTAACAAAATATCTGGTGTATAATAAATGTTAACAAACTAATATTATATATATATATATGTTACACATTAATGCATAGTAATGTAATAATATAATGCCATTAATGTGTTCAGTTCAGTTCAGTCGCTCAGTCGTGTCTGACTTTGCTACCCCATGAATCGCAGCACGCCAGGCCTCCCTGTCCATCACCAACTCCCGGAGTTCACTCAGACTCACGTCCATTGAGTCAGTGATGCCATCCAGCCATCTCATCCTCTGTTGTCCCCTTCTCCTCCTGCCCCCAATCCCTCCCAGCATCAGAGTCCTTTCCAATGAGTCATCTCCTCGCATGAGGTGGCCAAAAAAAGAGTTTCAGCTTTGGCATCATTCCTTCCAAAGTAATCCCAGGGCTGATCTCCTTCAGAATGGACTGGTTGGATCTCCTTGCAGTCCAAGGGACTCTGAAGAGTCTTCTCCAACACCAAAGTTCAAAAGCATCAATTCTTCAGCACTCAGCCTTCTTCACAGTCCAACTCTCATATACATGACCACAGGAAAAACCATAGCCTTGACTAGACGGACCTTTGTTGGTAATATATGACTATTTTAATAAAATTCATTATTATTGCTGAGATCCAGTCACTAAATCCTGTCTGACTCTTTGCAACCCTGTGGACTGCAGCACACCAGGCTTCTCTTTTCTCCATTATCATCTAGAGTTTCCTCAAATTCACATCCACTGAGTCAGTGATGCTAACAACTTCATCCTCTACCACCCACTTGTTCTTTTGCTCTTATTCTTTACTAGCATCAGGGTCTTTTCCAATGAGTTTACTTTTCGCATCAATGGCCAAAGTATCGGAGTTTCAGCTTCAGCATCAGTCCTCCCAATGAATATTCAGGGTTGAGTTCCTTTAGTGTTGACTGGCTTGATTTCCTTGTTTTCCAAGGGACTCTCGAGAGTCTTCTCCAGCACCACACTTCAAAAGTATCAATTCTTCAGTGCTCAACCTTCTTTATGGTCCAACCCTCACATCCATACATGACTACTGGAGTGGGTTGCCATTTCCTCATTCAGTGGGCCATGTTTTGTCAGAACTCTTCACTATGATGTGGCTGTCCTGAGTAGCCCACCATGGCGTGGCATAGCTTCATTGAGTTATGCAAGTCTCTTTGCCATGACAAGGCTGTGATCCATGAAGCTGAAATACATTATACAAACTACTAAAAGAACATATATGTATGTTTGTATATACATATATCTATGATTATTTTTATTAAATCATGGATTCCTGAATGTGCAGGCCAACTGAAGGCCCTTCCTATGAATAATAGAAATTATCCTAAACAGTTTGATGTGTATATTTTAAAACTAAACATATAATTAGTATTTTAAACATTTTATTGTGATAAGAATAAGGTATCTATATTTTATCACAAAACAAAACAGAAACCTATTTCCTTGACAATATACTCATTATAATGCATATGCCTGGTTTCTCTCCTAAATTATTAAAATTACATTAAAAATTGATAATGTGTAACATATCACAAGTTAAAAAGGATGAGAAAGCCTTCTTAGGTACATTTTGGAAAGATCATCTCTTTTATACTTACAAGTATTCTAAAGCTATAAATGGGAAATTCACTTCTTCCTTTTCTCTTTTAAGTGTAAGAGCGTCACTTTTCAATAGTGGAGAAATATAAAACCTGTACATACTTAGATTTCCTTATTTTTTTTTCTATCAAGTTTAATTTTTATGTAGCATTCTTACTAAAATCATTATTCTGATATTTATTAGAAACATGA
Source organism: Bos javanicus (assembly GCF_032452875.1). NCBI lineage: Eukaryota > Metazoa > Chordata > Mammalia > Artiodactyla > Bovidae > Bos > Bos javanicus. Next base: position 11,470,033 of record NC_083876.1, read on the forward strand.
TTGTGGATTGCTTTTCCAACTTGCAAAGTTTTGAAGATGAAGATCCAAAATTCCTCACAAAGCTTGTTTGTTTTAATGTCTTATAACTGCTCTCCTAGCAGAGAGGAGGCACCCCTTTACCAGAAAAATTTTCCAGATATTTTATACTTAAATATGGTATTATTAATGTTAATACCTTATGTGAACAAAATGCAAAGGCATCAGGTCACTTTTGATTTATGAACTTCAGTTTCACTTCTCTAGCTGGGATCATCATTCTCCTGTGCTGTAGGCTAATGCCAGTACATACAGTGACAGTTTTTTCCTCTTAATTTGTGTATATTGTTTTGCAAGCAAATGTTCTGCTCAGTTGTGTTCTATTTCCTAAATTTTAGTGGTACTAACAATGTAGTAAGGACATGGAGTCTCTTGAATCATCTTCACTTCCCTTAATATGATTATGACTGTTTGATTTCATCCTATGAGACCAATGGGAAATTTCATCTCAGTTATCATTAGATCCACTCCTCCTAGCCACCCCGACTCCCAGATATGCACCTTACTTATACACTACCAAGGCATCTTACAGCTCCTCCAGTCCCCAAACCCAGATCAGCAACCACAGACACTATTGGAGGCTTGGTGCCATACCTGGAACCTGGCAATCTTACGAAGCAGAAGCTCTGTGCTTCCTGTCCAGCTTTATGGAAAATCAAATTAAAAACCAAATTGTTTCTAAACCCAGAAAACCTGTCGACAAAGACAGTGAAGAAAGAAAAAGACTCTCACTATCGAATAAGCATTAAGCCAGGATGTGAGGCCATCCACTAGGAGACTGTAAGACAGAGAGACACCCTGCCCTTTAATACAGCCGAGTGGATGCAGCTCACTGTACGTGTTCTCAAGATAAACAGAAACTAGCCCTCAAGTAAAAGGGCTTGATAACACTATTCATCACAGGTAGTTCATGCTAACTTCTTCTGGTGTATGGCCTGCGTTAGCTGATTGGCTTTATACAAAGATAAAATGAACTCATCTCTCTAGAACAGGAGGTTGATTTGCAGTTTGTAGAGAGTCAGCTTCTACCGTCCTGGAGAGGGTGCGGTCCTCTTTGGTGATGGCATTTCAAAAAGAAGGCTGCAGGTCTTGGGAAAGACCTCCTTGAGTTTTAAAGCTGACAAAAGGATTTTTTTAGCATTTAAAAATTTTACAGACATTTCAAAGGGACAGAGAAGAAATTACAAGTTTTGCAAAATAAAGTCTCTCTTTAAAAAAGTAAAGAGGGAAAGTCTCTTCCCTTACTTTCAACAGCAAGAACTATGCCTTTTTTGTTTTTCTGAATGAATTTTTGCCCTTAAATCCTCCCTGGATCTGCACACGTCAGTTAAGTTCAGTCGCTCAGTCGTATCCAACTCTTTGCGACCCCCATGGACTCCAGCATGCCAGGCTTCCCTATCCCTCACCAACTCCCAGAGCTTGCTCAAACTCATGTCCATGGAGTCAGTGATGCCATCCAACCATCTCATTCTCTGTCGTCCCCTTCTCTTCCTGCCTTCAATCTTTCCCAGCATTAGGGTCTTTTCCAGTGAGTCAGTTCTTCGCATCAGGTGGCCAAAGTACTGGAGTTTCAGCTTCAACATCAGTCCTTCCATTGAATATTCAAGACTGATTTCCTTCAGGATTGACTGGTTGGATCTCCTTGCTGTCCAAGAGACTCTCAAGAGTCTTCTCCAACACCACAGCTCAAAAGCATCAATTCTTCCACACTCAGCATACTTTAGGGTCCAACTCTCACATCCATACATAACTACTGGGAAAACTATAGCTTTGTCTATATGAACTTTTGTTGGCAAAGTAATGTCTCTGATTTTTAATATGCTGTCTAGGTTGGTCATAGCTTTTCTTCCAAGAAGCAAGTGTCTTTTAATTTTATGGCTGAAGTCACCATCTGCAGCGATTTTGGAGCCCAAGAAAATAAAGTCTGTCCCTGTTTCCATTGTTTCCCTATCTATTTGCCATGAAGTGTTGGGACCAGATGCCATGATCTTCGTTTTTTGAATGTTGACCTTTAAGTCAACTTTTTCACTCTCCTCTTTCACTTTCATCTAGAGTCTCTTCAGTTCTTCTTCGCTTTCTGCCATAAGGTTGGTGTCATCTGCATATCTCAGGTTATTGATATTTCTCCCAGCAATCTTAATTCCAGCTTGTGCTTGATCCAGTCCAGCATTTTGCATGATGTACTCTGCATATAAGTTAAATAAACAGGGTGACAATATACAGTCTTGATGTACTTCTTTCCCAATTTGGAACCAGTCTGTTGTTCCATGTCTGGTTCTAACTGTTGCTTCCTCACCTATATACAGATTTCTGGGGAGGCAGGTCAGGTAGTCTGGTATACCCATCTCTTTCAGAATTTTCCACAGATTGTTGTGATCCACACAGGCAAAGGATTTGGCATAGTCAATAAACCAGAAATTGATGTTTTTCTGGAACTCTCTTGCTTTTTCTATGATCCAGTAGATATTGGCAATTTGATCTCTGGTTCCTCTGCCTTCTCTAAATCCAGCTTGAATATCTGGAAGTTCACAGTTCATGTACTTCACGGTTCATGTTGAAGCTTCACTTGGAGAATTTTGAGCATTACTTTGTTAGCATGTGAGATGAGTGTCATTGTGCAGTAGTTGGAGCATTCTTTGGCATTGCCTTTCTTAGGGACTGGAATGAAAACTGACCTTTTCCAGTCCTGTGGCCACTGCTGAGTTTTCCAAATTTGCTGGCATATTGAGTGTAGCACTTTCATAGTATCATCTTTTAGGATTTGAAATAGCTCAACTGGAATTCCGTCACCTCCACTAGCTTTGTTTGTAGTGATGTTTCATAAGGCCCACTTGATTTTGCATTCCAGGATGCCTGGCTCTAGGTGACTGATCACACCATCATGGTTATCTGGGTCATTAACATCTTTTTTATATGTGGCCCCATGGACTATGTCACTCAAGGCTCCTCTGGCCACAGAATCCTTCAGGGAGGAATACTGGAGTGGGTTGCCATGCCCTTTTCCAGAGATCTTCCCAACCCAGGGATCGAACCCAGGTCTTCTGCATTGCAGGCAGCCTCTTTACCATTTGAACTACCCAGGAATCCAGATCCACACTCACCCATCTATTTAAAAGTTTGACCATACACCCAGGGAATCACCAGCCAGCCCTGCCTTAGTTTCTGCTATCCACCCCACAGCTGGCAGCCAACCCCCAGTCTTCCGGAATCTTGCAGTATTCCTCTCATAAAATCTACAGTGTGCTCCTTTATGTTGGAAAAACTCCTCAAGACAAGGAAACAGAGGTTACTTAAGCTGATTTGGATATGGCTATGGAACACAAAGGCCTCCCATTGTAGCTCAACTGGTAAACCACTGGTCTGCAATGTAGGAGACCCCAGTTCGATTCCTGGGTCAGGAAGATTCCATGGAGAAAGGTTAAACTACCCACTCCAGTGTTCTTGGGCATCCCTGGTGGCTCAGATGTTAAAGAATCTGCCTGCAGTGCAGGAGACCAGGGTTTGATCCCTGGGTTGGGAAGATCCCTTGGAGGAAGGCATGTCAACCCACTCCAATATTCTTGCCTGCCGAATCCTCACGGACAGAGGACCCTGGAGGGCTACCCTCCAGGACTACCCATGGACCCTGGAGGGACCACGGGGTTGCAAAGAATCAGACATGACTGAGAGAATAAACACCTGGAATCCAGAGGCAGAAAATGCAAATTAATATCTTAATAACTTTCCATCACACCATTATTATTGTTTTTACTCCTTATGTTTTGAAGTGTACTGGATCAACCAGATTACACGGATTACAGGATGTGTCCGTGTGTGTGTGCACATGTGCAAATACCCCTTCCTTCTCTAGCATTAGCACCATATACATTATCAAGGTCTTAATTTCCTTTATGAGTATAATAATAGCCTCTCGTTAGCAGTCCTACATTGCTTGTGACAGTTCCAGATCATCTTATGACATTAAATCAACTCACTAGGCTGAGTCCCATCTCATAACTTTTGATCGCACTTCATTGCTGCCACTGAAAAAATCGAGTGTAAGAAATGGCCGTGTTTGGGGTGGCCTTACTAGTGGTCCCTAGGAGCTGAGTCATCTTGGTCTGAGTAGCAGTCCTATGACCTGGAACAAAAAATCAAGTCTTCTCTGGATTAGTTTTCTACCTGTAATATGGAAATAATATTATTACCCATTACCTATTGCTCAGAGCTACTGAGTTAAAGTAGTGGGAAACTCCTGATATTGGAAAACTTTACAAGTATAAGTATTTTTTATTCACATTTTTACATAAGACTTGGGTTGTAAATAGAAGAGAGATGAGTATTTATGATTAGTGCTCATTTGATGCAGGCGGGCCTCTAGTTATTTTTCTCTTATGATTGATTAAACTGTATTTCTTTACTGGTTGCAAATCACTAGAAAATGGACAGTCTATCTCTTAGCTATGATATACACAGTAAAGTGGTAACTGTCCGATCATTATGTTATGGTTGCCTATCCACACAGCCTCCAGAGTATCATGAATCATAATAAACCAAATGTGCCCTGGCCATTCACACTGTAACACTGGACTGTTTGTTGCCTATGATTCCTGTTCAGATATTATAAGGTATGACTTTTCCATGATCCTCCTCCACAAGTTTTGTCTTCTATCCACATTCCTTAAGAATGAGATCATTTTGAGTCTTCCCAAATAATTAGAAAGAATTTAAAACTTGTCCAAGTTTTAGTTCCTAATTTTAGTTATTGGGAATTTCCCAGATTTTATTTCAGTTATTCTAAAAACGAAGTGCATTTTAGTTTCCTTTTTGTCTTGTCACTGTTTTGAATTTAAAATTATTTTTTTTCTATCTCCTTGTCAGTTATTTCTGTCAGCCCAGACTCTCTAGCTAGGTGATTATTTCAGTAACCTTATTATTTAATGTGCCTGAATGACGTTTCCTTTTATGTGGTATAAGTTATTCCAGCTATTTTTTCTTAATTTATTTTGTACATCAGCTTTATTTTCCAGATAAAAGCATAGTTTACTTTATTCATATATTCATTTCTTTGTTGTGAGGTTTGATTATTTTTAGGTCAATATTTTATCAATGCTGCTGTAGCAGTTAAGCATAAATTGTGTATATTCCACATCCATTTTTAAAGTAAATTATCAAGGTAGAGCCTGATTATGGAAGTAGGTCATAATGATGGATAATCTTCTTAGAGACATGTGTTTGGGGGATACTGTGTGGTACAATATACACCAAATTCTCCTACAGCATCAACATAATTCTATTCTTTATTTTAGTGTTTTTATTATTTTAGCGATAATTTATTATTCCACAGGTAACACATTGCTTTTAAACATATTTTGGAACACATGCCTGATAACTCTTATCTTGGAGGGGCAAAATTCTGTTCTATAAGCTATTTGGAAAGTTGTAAAAAGGTCAAAGGATTGAAACTTTGATATTCCCTGAGGAAAATACACTAAGGCACTGGAAAAGAATTTCCTTTAATCAATAAAAGAAAGACAAGCAATTCTTTTTAAAACAAGGAAATTGGCAAGATATATATTTTTAAAATAACCTTGAGGGACTCCCCTAAATTATGAAAAATTCCACATTATTATTTCAAAGAAATCTGAAAGTTTAGAAAATACAGCATTAAAAAGGAGATGTTCTAAGAAAGAAATAGGAATTGATCAGTTTGATTTCCCAGGCATTGATTAATCACCGACTGTGTTCTCAGTGCATCTCTTTGGGCCTGTTGCTTGCTTTTAGTGCAGAGAGACCTGCCCCCTACATCTGCTGGTCACACAAACCATGATTAGTGAGGAAGTGCTTCATCAATCTGCATTCTCAAACATCTCAGGGATTAGAATCCTCCTGCACTGAGAAGGGTGGAAAATGGCCTGATTCTCCCTGAAGACAGAAGAGGAACAGGATGCCCCAAATGTAACCAAGTTAGCATTAGTGTCGGCAGTAATATTATAATGAAAATCGATTTGCAGAAAATATCATTTGAAAATAACACCAATCGTGGAAGCAGACATTTGGGGTTAATGTATGCTGAGCACAAAATACTGTGGCAGTCAGGGCTCTGGTGTGCTCTGCAGTGTGTGTGTGTGTGTGTGTGTGATAAATTTTAATATATATTTTATTTGATCATCTAGACAACCTTAGTTCTATCTTCATGGGACAGGTGAGGAAGCTGAGTCATAGCCCGTAGTTCAAGGTCATGCTTAGCTGTTCCATGCTTGGCTTGGAGAAGGTTATTACTCAAATCTGTGCTCTTTAAAATCTAGATCTATGCAAATGCATCCCTTGAGGAGCAGTTTTTTATTTTTTTTTAATTGAAGGATAATTGTTTTACAGTTTTGTTGTTTTCTGTCAAACGTCAACGTGTATCAGCCATTGGTATTCATATATTCCCCTCCCTCTTGAACTTGCCTCCCATCTCCCTCCCCATACCACCCCTCTACATTGATATTGAGCCCTTGTTTAAGTTTCCTGAGCCATACAGTAAATTATCATTGCCTATCTATTTTACATATGGTATTGTAAGTTTTCATGTTACTCTCTCCCTACATCTCACCCTCCCCTCCCCTTACCCATGTCCATAAGTCTATTCTCTATGTCTGTTTCTCCATTGCTGCCCTGTAAATAAATTCTTCAGTATCATTTTTCTAGATTTCGTATATATGCATTAGAATACAATGTTTATCTTTCTGTTTCTGACTCACTTCACTCTGTATAATAGGTTCTAGGTTCATCCACCTCATCAGAACTGACTCAAATGTGTTCCTTTCTATGGGTGAGTAATATTCCATTGTGTATATGTACCACTACTTCTTTGTCCATTCATCTGTTGATGGACGTCTAGGTTGCTTCCATGTCCTAGCTGTTGCAAATAGCACTGCAGTGAACAATGGGATACATGTGTCTTTTTCAGTTTTGGTTTCCTCAAGGTGTATGCCTAGGAGTGGGATTGCTGGGTAATATGGTGGTTTTGTTTCTAGTTTTTTAAAGAATCTCCATACTGTCTTCCCTAGTGGCTGTACCAATTAACATTCCCACCAACAGTATAAGAGTGTTCCCTTTTCTCTACACCCTCTCCAGCATTTGTTGTTTGTAAACTTTTTGATGATGGCCGTTCTAACGGGTGTGAGGTGATACCTCATTTTAGTTTTGATTTGCATTTCTCTTATAAAGAGCGACGTTGAGCATCTTTTCATGTGTTTGTTAGCCATCTGTATGTTTTCTTTGGAGAAATGTCTGTTTAAGTCTTTTTCCCACTTTTTGATTGGGTTGTTTGTTTTTCTGGCATTGAGTTGTATGAGCTGCTTGTATATTTTGGAAATTAATCCTGTGTCAGTTGTTTCATTTTCTGTTATTTTCTCCCATTCTGAGGATTGTCTTTTCACCTTCTTTATAATTTTCTTTGCTGTGCAACAGCTTTTAAGTTTAATCAGGTCCCACTTGTTTACTTTTGTTTCTATTTCCATTTTTCTAGGAGGTGGGTCATACAGGATCTTGCTTTGATTTATGTCATTGAGTTTTCTGCCTATATTTTCCTCTGAAAGTTTTATAGTTTCTCGCCTTACATTTAGGTTTTTAATTCATTTTGAGTTTTTTTTGTGTGTATGGTGTTAGGCAGTGTTCTAGTTTCATTCTTTTACATGTAACTGTCCAGTTTTCCAGCACCATTTATTGAAGAGTCTGTCTCCTCCCCATTGTATATTCTTGCCTCCTTTGTCAAAAATAAGGTACCCATAGGTGCATGGTTTATTTATGGGCTTTCTATCTTGTTCCATTGATCTATATTTCTGTTTTTGTGCCAGTACCATACTGTCTTGATGACTGTAGCTTTGTAGTATAATCTGAAGTCAGGAAGCTTGATTCCTCCAGCTCCAGTCTTTCTCAGGGCTGCTTTGGCTATTTGGGGTCTTATGTGTTTTCATATGAATTGTGAATTTTTTTGTTCTAGTTCTGTGAAAAATGTCATTAGTAATTTGATAGGGATCACACTGAATCTCTAGATTGCATTTGGTAGTATAGTCATTTTTTCAATGTTGATCCTTCCTATCCAGGTATATGGAATATCTCTCCATCTGTTTATGTCAGCTTAGATTTCTTTCATTAGTGTCTTATAATTTTCTGTGTACAGTTCTTTTGTCTCCTTAGGTAAATGTATTCCTAGATATTTAATTCTTTTTTTTAATTGTTTGGCATTGAGTTTGTAGATATTTTTTCTTCTCTTGTATTTCTTTACTATATAAATCCCTTTCACATTTGTTGTAAAGATGGGTTGGTGGGACTGAATTCTCTTAACTTTTGCTTGTCTGGAAAGCTTTCTATTTCTCCATCAATTCTGAATGAGACCCTTGCCGTGTATAGTAATCTTGGTTGTAGATTTTTCCCTTTCAGTACTTTAAATATATCTTGCCATTCCCTTCTGGCCTGCAGAGTTTCTGCTGAATGATCAGCTGTTAAACATATGGGGTTTCCCTTGTATGTTACTTCTTGCTTCTCCCTTACTGCTTTTAATACTCTTTCTTTGTGTTTAGTCTTTGTTAGTTTGATTAGTATGTGTCTTGGAGTGTTTCTCCTTGGCTTTATCCTGTATGGGTTTCTTTGTGCCTCTTGGATTTTATTTACTATTTCCTTTTTATTGTAGGGGAAATTTTCAACTATAATCTCTTCAAAAATTTTCTCATATTGTTTCTTTTACTCTTCTTCCTCTGCAACCCCTATAGTTCAAATGTTGATGCATTTAATATGGTCCCAGGGGTCTCTGAGACCGTCCTTGGTTCTTTTCATTCTTTTTACTTTATTCTGGTCTTCAGAAGTTATTTCCAACATTTTATCTTCCAGCTCACTGATTCATTCTTCTGCTTCAGATATTCTGCTATTGATTCCTTCTAGAGTATTTTTAATTTCAGTAATTGTGTTGTTTGCTTCTCTATGGTTGTTCTTTAATTCTTCTAGGTCTTTGTTAATTGATTCTTGCATTTTCTTAATTTTTTTAAAGGTTTTTGATCATATTTACTACCGTTATTCTGAATTCTTTTTCAGGCAGTTTATCTATTTCCTCTTCATTTATTTGGACTTCTGTGTTTCTAGTTTTTTCCTTCATTTGTGCAGTATTTCTCTGCCTTTTCATTATTATTATTTCTTTAAGTTATTGTATTTGAGGTCTCCTTTTCCCAGGCTTCAAGGAAAGTTGAATTCTTTCATCCTTTTGGTTTAATGCCCTCCTAAGGCTGGTCCAGTGGTTTGTGTGAACTTTGTATAGGGTGAGATTTGTGCTGAGTTATTGCTTGTTTGTTTGTTTTTCCTCTGGTGAGCAAGGCTGAGTGAGGTGGTAATCCTGTCTGCTGATGATTGGCTTTGTCTTTTTGTTTTGTTTGTTGTTTAGATGTGGCATCCTGTACAAGGTGCTACTGGTGGTTGGGTGACGCCAGGTCTTGTATTCAAGTGGGTTCCTCAGTGTGAGTTCTCACTATTTTATACTCCTTAAGGTTAGTTCTCTGGTACACTAGGGTCTTGGAGTCAGCACTCGCCTCCATAGGCTGAAGGCTTGACCTCTGCCCAGGGTCCAGCACAGAAGCATCAGATCCAGATCCAGAAGGTGTAAGAGAAACTCATCTGCTTTGTGCTTGTCCTAGAGCTTCAGCCTGAGGGGCACGCAGCAGATCTGACACACCCTGGGAGTCCTGCAGGGCACCCTCCTGCACAAGGACATGGGTTCCATCCCAGGAGCAGGTTTATATGGAGATTTCTTTGCCTTACTCCCAGACATTGTAATTCAGTGGGTTTGGGGTAGGGCCCAGAAATCTGCATTTGTAAACATCACTCAGGAGACAAGTATCCATGGATTTTGAGTATCATTGGCCCAGGTAACTACTATATTTATGCATTGCTGTGAAGTTTCACATTATATCCTAGTTTAGTAATAAAGTAACACCTCATTCCTGTACACTTCAGCCTTTAATCAGCTTCACCTTCTTGATAAAATCAGGTGAGAGACAGAAAGGAAACAAAAAGATACTGTGGAATTTCACAGATGATTTTTCCATGTCCAAAGAATTAAGTGTGTACTATGAATTCATAAGAGAACATATTGGCTCTTAGTTTATTCAGAAGTCTTAAAAGCTGGATTTGATTTTTAGTCTTCAAGTTTGGAAAACTGGATCAGAAGGAAAAAAAAAATGCCTACTCCAGTGTAGCAGGTGCCTGCTGCTAATTATGTGGCCCTTCAGTGGACAGTCAAAGATAGAAAGATAAGCACAAAAATCCAAATGGACAGCACAATCCAACTAGCCTGCCCATCACTGTTCAACTATGATTCTCAGTTGTTGTAGCAGGAGCAAGCACACCTGTCCTTAAACAGTGATGGCTTCAGGGAGAGAAAAAAAAAAAAAATAGGATTTAGGATAAAACAGAGTAGTTTCAAATCCTAGCTGCTCCACTTCCTGTATGCATATGACACTAAGTTTTCTGAAACTATATTTTCTCATCTGTGAGATAGTCATAACAACTGTCTCCTTAGATGGGATAAAAAGACCAGGTGGGCAGGTTCCCAAAGACAATGCCTACTGCACAGTAGGGACCCAGGTTCCTGCTCTGCAATCCTCGAGGTTATGAAGGATGTGGAGGGTAGGAGAGGAGCCAGCCAAATCCGGGCCCAGATGCTGGCCACACACCCACCAGCTGGGTGACAGGCAGGCTACTTGAACTCAGTGCTTCATTTTACCTGTCTGCAAAAGAGAATCACGTAATGTCTTTTTTCTGGGTTAGTGTAAGAACTATAAATTATAATAGTATTCTGCTTATATCTTCAGTAAATGATAATTGTAAAGACTATATGTATCATTTCCAGTTTCTTTCTTTTAAAACAATATTGCAAGTATGCTACATGCTTTGGAAATATTTGTATCCTACATGGCAAACATTAAACTGAAACCAACAACAAAATGAATCATTGGTAGTTCAACATAATTTATTCATTAGAATTCTGGTTGTTTTTAGTTTCATTATAGAAAAACAAATACATAGTTAATATCTTGTTTTACTTGTGATGGATATGAATACACATAAATAGACATGTGTCTATGTATAGGAAGACTGCACTTCATAGATGTTGCATTTTTTTATAAAATTCTAGATCTGTGGTGACCCTGCACAGAGCAAGTCTGTTCGTACCATTTTTCCAATGGCATTTGCTCACTTCATATCTCTGTGTCAGTTTTTGGCAATTCTCATATTTCAAGCTTTTTCATTATTGTTATATTTAATATATCATATTTGATAATCTGTGAACAGTGATCATTGATACTACCATTTTAATTATTTGGGGGTACCATGTATAGTATCCATGTAAGTTGATGAACTTAATCAGTAAATGTTATGTATATTCTGACTGCTCCACAGACCAGCCATCTCTCTCTCTTCCCTCAGGTCTTCCTGTTCCCTGAGACATAATAATACTTAAATTAGGCTGATTAATATTCCTACAATGGCCCCTAAGTGTTGGAGTGAAAGGAAGAGTCAAACATCTCTGATTTTAAATAAAAAGTTAGAAATGACTGAATTTGGCAAGAAAGTCATGTAGAAAGCCGAGACGGGCCAAAACTAGGCCTCTTGTGCCAAACAGTCAAGTTGTGAATGTAAAGGAAAAGTCCTTGAAAGAAATTAAGTTCTACCCCAGTAAAGATGTGAATGATAAGGAAGGGAAACAGCCTTATTGCTGATATGAAGAAAGTTTTAGTGTCTGGATAGAAGATCACTATAAGAAACCCACTATAACATTCATTCTGAAGCCTATAGATCAAGAAGTAATGTTAACCTTCAAGTCATTATTTAAGCAATATAGTTTGTAAGGCTACACTTCTATAGGTAGATATTCCTCTGATGAATCTGTACAAAATCAATTGACAACCTTCTGGAAAGGATTAACCATGAAAGATATTATTAAGAATATTTGTGATTCATGAAACAAGATCAAAATATCAACATTAGATGGTGTTTGGAAGAAGTTGGTTCCAACCCTCATAGATGACTTGGAGTGTTCAAGACTTCAATGGAGGAAATACCTACAGAAGTGGTGGAAAGAGCAGGAGAACTAAAATTAGAAGTAGAGACTGAAGATATGACTTAACTCCTTCAATCTCATGATAAAACTTGAATGGATGAGAAGATGCTTCTTAGGAATAAGCAATCAAAGTTGTTTCCTGGGATGGAATCTATTCCTGGTGAAGATGCTGTGAAGATCGTTAGATGACAACAAAAGATTTAGAATATGACGTAAACCTAGTTGATAAAGCAGCACAAGGATTTGAGAAGAATGACTCCAAATTTGTAAAATTTCTACAGTGGGTACAATACTATCAAATAGCAGTGCAGGTTAAAGTGTTCATGAAAGGAAGACATCTTCGTGGTAAACTTTACTATTGTCTTATTTTAAGAAATGCCACAATCACCTAACCTTCAGCAACCATCACTCTGACTAGTCAGTAGCCATCAGTATGGAGGTAAGGCCCTCCAACAGCAAGATTATGACTCCATGAAGGCTTAGATGAGGACTAGTATTTTTATCAGTAAAGTACTTTTTAATTAAGGTATTGCATTATATTTTAGGACTTCCCTGGTGGCTCAGACAGTAAAGAATCTGCCTATAATGCAGGAGACCTGGGTTCAATCCCTATGTCGGGAAGAAGCCCTGGAGAATGAAATGGCAACCCACTCCAGTATTTTGAGATGAAACTGCAATACCGATAATGGTATTGCATACTTGAAATATTATAGTTCAGTGTAAATATAACTTTTATATGAACTGGGAAACCAAAATATTCATGTGACTTGCTTATTGTGATATTTGCTTTATTGCAGTGGTCTAGAACCAAACCCACAATATATCCAAGGTATGCCAGTGTGTGTGTGTGTATAAGAGGCAGGTGTGCTCAGCCATGTCCAACTCTTTTGCAACCCCATGGACTGCAGCCCACCAGGCTCCTCTGTCCATGGTAATTCCCAGGCAAGAATAGTGGAGTGGATTGCCATTTCCATCTCCAGAGCATCTTCCTGACTCAGGTATTGAACCTGAGTCTCTTGCATTGCAGGTAGATTCTGAGCCACTAAGCCACTGGGCAACAGTGTGTGTGTGTGAATTAAATATATTTATTTAATTAAATATATTAAATATATTTATTTATATGTAAATTATTATATATAATTTATTATTTATATATAAATTATATATAAAATATATAATATATTTTTATATTTATTTATTTATACAAATTTATATATACATTTATATTATAAATATAAATTTATTTATATATATAAATAAATATATTAAATATATTTAATTCATATACACACACTGTTGCCCAGTAATATATGTGATTTCATATATATATGTATGATTTTTAATTTAATTTATATCATTAGCTTATATAAAAGGTTTTTTGCTCAGGAATTTGACATCTTAATATGCTGTAATAGTGATAATATTTTCTAGGAACATATAGAAAAACATAGTTATGAGTCTGAGCTTAAAAGTATAACACGAATAAAAAGTTGGCTTCTCTACTCATGAAATTTGTGACTTAGGATGGTCTACTTAACCATACTGAACCTCAGTACCTCATTCCTAAAGTGGGATAATATTCCCTACTTTCTATGTTTTGGGGATGATTACTAGCATTTATAGAGTTTTCCCAGGTAACACTAGTGGTAAAGAATCTGCCTGCCAATGTAGGATATGCAAGAGAGATAGTTTCAGTCCCTGGGTTGAGAAGATCCCCTGGAGTAGGAAATGGCAATCCCCTTCAGTATTCTTGCCTGAAAATTTCCTGGATGGGGGAGTCTACAGTCCATGAGGCTGCAGAGTTGGACATAACTGAGCAACTTAGCACTAGCATTTATAAAGTGCTTAACATGATTTATATTATAAATTATCAACAAATAGTAGTTTTGTCTAGTTATGTGCAAATTGTTGAGGAAATCATTCAGAATGTTAAGGACATTTGGGTTCTCCTCAATCCCCACTCCTACTTCTTTACATGTGCACCTAACAGAACAGGGCAGCAGCATGGTTGACTCCTAAGCTCCACACTAACTTTCTAACACAGGAGGACTTGACCACACTCTAAGAAAATTTATTTATTTGTGGAAGGTGCCTAGTAGAAGAGTCAGGGTCTGGAAGGGAATCAGAAGGAGTCTGGAAGGGAATCAGAAGGAGCTTTAAGTTTTAACTTGGTATACAAAGTTGATTTGAAAGAAGAGAAGTATAGCATGTACATCTGAGACAAACTCACAGAGAACAGTCAACTTCCTTTTGATAAATAAAATACTAAGAAAGGTTTTTGTGTGTTTGGTTGTGGGTGGGTGTTCATTGCCTTTCTTCACATGTGTTCTATGCTCCAGTAATGAAAATCAAGCCAGGCAATCAACACATTCACCCTCTTACACTAAACTCATAGTGAACTCTCATATTTAGAAATAGGGAAATACCCTATGATCTGCACAATGGCAAAAGGAAGGCACCCCAAAGTAAACAGAGATGATTAAGTGAGATTTGATATAACTCAAAGAGAGATTTGCATACATAAATAAAAACACTTTCCTATTTAAAAGGGGCTACAAGTGGATAAGAATGAGTTAGGAATTAAAATATGTTTGCAAAACTTGGTTTTACAAGTTGATAGAAGTCTCTGAACCAATGTCATCCACCAAGGAGCAGACAGCAGAGCAAAAGAAACTATAGTCTTGTAGCCTGCAGAAAGGAGAGCATAGCACAGTAAATTTGACAAAATGAGACAATAAAAAAATATGTTGCAGGTTAAGGAAAAAGATAAAAGCCTACAAGAACAACTAAATGAAGATGAGATAAGCAATCTATCCAAAAAATATTTCAGAGTTATAATAGTGAAGATGACCCAAGATCTCAGAAACAGAGTGGAGAAACAGATTTTTAAGATACAAGAAACAAAGACCTAGAAGAAATAAAGAACAAAGAAAGATGAACAAGATAGTAACCAAAATAAAAAATACACTAGAAGGAATCAATAGCAAAATAAATGAGCCAGGAGAATAGATAAGTGACCTGGAAGACAGATGGTGGACATTTCTGCATGGGATAGAATAAAGACAAAAGAATGAAAGGAAATGACTACAGTGTCAGAGGCCTCTGGGACAAGATTAAAAGCACCAACATTTGAATTACAGGGGTACAAGGAGAAAAAGGGCCTGAGAAATATTTGAAGAGATCATAGTTGAAAATTTTCCTGACATGGTAAAGGAAAGAGTCACCCAAGTCTAAGAAGTGCCAAGAGTCCCATACAGGATATACTTAAGGAAGAAAATGTAGAGACACATATTAATCAAACTAACTAAATGCAAAGAAAAAATATTAAAAGCAGCAATGGAAAGGCAATAAATATATACAAGGGAAACCCCATAACGTTATCAGCTGATTTTTTTCAGCCGAAACACTGCAGGTCAGAAGGCAAGAAATATCTACAGTGATGAAAGGGAAAAATCTACAACCAAGAATATTCTACTCAACAAGGCCCTCTTTCAGATTTGACAGAGAAATAAAAAGGTATACAGACAAGCAAAAGCTAATTCAGCACCACCAAACAAGTTTATAATTAATGTTGAAGGAAATTTTCTAGGCAGGAAACACAAAAGAAGAGAAAAAAGAGGAAGAGAAGAAAAAAGGAACTACAAAAACAAACCCAAAATAATCAAGAAAATGGCAGTAGGAAGATATATATCAATAATTACCTTAAATGTAGATAGATTAACTGCTCCAATCAAAAGACACAGACTGGCTGAATGAATACAGAAGTAATAGGCATATATAAACTGTCTAAAAGAGACCCCCTTCACACCTTAGGTCCTGGACAGACTGAATATGAGGGGGTGAAAAAAAAGATATTCCATACAAATGAAAATCAAAAGAAAGCAGGAGTAGCAATACTCATATCAGAAAAAACAATAGACTATAAAATAGAGCTATTACAAGAGACAAGGAAGGGCACTAAAATAATGATCAAGGGATCAATTCAAGAAGAAAATGTAATGATTGTAAATATTTATATATCCCAAATAGGAGCACTTCAATATTTAAGGTAAATGCTAAAGTTATGAAAGGAGAAATCAACAGTGAAGCAATAATAGTAGTGGATATTAACACTTCACTTTCATCAATGGACAGATCGTCAAGCCAGAAAAGAAATAAACACAAGCCTTAAATGACACATTAGTCCAGATGGATTTAACTGATATTCAAACGACATTCCATCTTAAAAGCAGCAGAATACACATTCTTCTCAAGTGCACATGGGATATTCTCCACATCTTGGATCAAAAATCAATCCTCAGTAAATTTAAGAAAATTGAAATCATATCAAATATCTTTTCTGACCCCTAGGCTATGAGATTAGAAATCAATTACAGGAAAAACACTGTAAAAAAACACAAACACGTGGAGGCTAAACAATATGTTACTAAATAAGCAATGAATCACTGAAGAAATCAAATAATAAATTTAAAAAAACCTAGGGAAAAAAAATGACAAGAAAAACATGGTGACCAAAAATCTATGGAATGCAGAAAAAGCAGTTCTAAGATGGAAGATTATAGCAATACAATCCCACGTCAAGAAACAAGGAAAATTTCAAATAAGCAACCTAATCTTACACTTAAAGCAACTAGAGAAAGAAGAACAAACAGAACCCCAAGTTAGTAGAAGGAAAGAAATCATAAAAATCAGAAATAAATGAAATATAAACAAAGAAAACAATAGCAAAATTCAATAGAACCAAAAGCGGGCTCTTTAAAAATAGAAACAAAATGGTAAATGTTTAGCCAAACTCATCAAGAAAAAAAGGAGAGGACTCATATCAAGAAAATTATAAATAAAAAGGAAAAGTTACAGCTGACACCACAGTAATACAAACAATCACAAGAGATGAATATAAGCAATAATAGCCAATAAAATGGACACCTGGAAGAAGTGGATAAATTCTTAGAAAGATACAACCTTCCAAGATTGAACCAGGAAAAAATAAGAGCAGACCAATCACAAGTAATGAAATTGAAGCTATGATTTAAAACCTTCCAACAAACAGAATGCTAAAGCTGAAACTCCAGTACTTTGGCCACCTCATGCGAAGAGTTGACTCATTGGAAAAGACTCTGATGCTGGGAGGGATTGGGGGCAGGAGGAGAAGGGGACGACAGAGGATGAGATGGCTGGATGGCGTCACTGACTTTATGGACATGAGTTTGAGTGAACTCTGGGAGATGGTGACAGACAGGAAGGCCTGGCATGCTGCAATTCATGGTGTCGCAAAGAGTCGGACACGACTGAGCGACTGAACTGAACTGAACTGAACAAACAGAATGCCAGGATCAGTGTCTTCACAGATGAATTCTATCAAACATTTAAAGAAAATATAACAACTATCCGTCTCAAACTCTTCCAAAATTGCAGAGAGAGGAATACCCCCAAGCTCACTCTATGAAGTCACTTTAACCCTGGTAATGAAATCAAACAAATATCACACACAGAAAAGAAAAGAAACATCACAGGTCAATATCCCTGAACATAGATACAAATATCCTCAACAAAATACTCACAAACACAATCAAAACATGTAGCTGGAGGAATCAGCCTCCCTGATTTTAGGCTATACTACAGAGCTAGAGCCATCAAGAGAGTGTGGGACTGGCACAAGAACAGAAATATAGATTAATGGAAGAGAGTAGAAAACCCAGAGATAAACCCACACACCTATGTACACCTAATTTATGAAAAAGGAGGCAGAATATACAATGAAGTCAATCTCTTCCAGAAGTGGTGCTAGAAAAACTGGACACCAACATGTAAATGAATTAAATTAGAACACTCTAACACCATGCACACACACACACACACAAACACACACACACACAAACCTCAAAAAGGATTAAAGTACTAAATACAAACATATATATAACTATACATATATATATAAATATATGCACACATAACTTATTCACTGATTCACTTGACTATACAGTAGAAACTAACATAACTGTAAAGCAACTAAATTCCAATAAATATTAGAAAAAATGAAAACAAAGAAACCAACTAACAAATCAACAAGCAAAGAAATCTAATAACAATTAACAGGAGCTCCAGAGGATAAGAAAAAGAAAATGGAAACATACATACAAAAATTGAGAAAACTATTCCCAAGTTGTTGGACGACTTGAATCTTGAGATTAAAAAGATATATATCAAGTATTAAGTGAAATTATTGAGAAAAGCTGTAAACACAGATGTCACATAGTGAAAATTTGTTACTCTAAATATGCAGATGAAAGTCCTAAAAGGATTTAGGAAAAAATGAAAAATGTTGATATACAAGCAAACGAAAAGCAGACTATCATGTGATTTATTATTGACAGACCCAGAAGGATGGTATGGGGAGGGAGGTGGGAGGGGGGTTCAGGATGGGGAACACGTGTACACCCGTGGCGGATTCATGTTGATGTATGGCAAAACCATTACAATATTGTAAAGTAATTAGCCTCCAATTAAAATAAATAAATTTATATTAAAAACAAAACAAACAAACAAAAGAATGTTTGGAGTTAATTGAACAATGTCTTCAATGTTTTGAAGCAAAAGTGTCCTGAATCTGGAAATCTATATATAACCAAGTGTGAGTACAAATTTAGCACATTTGGGACATAAAAATATTCAGAAAATTTACCTTTTACAGACCCATTCTGAAATAGTCAGTCTAAGGTTTAATGTAACAAAATGATCAGGTAGCAGCTACTATAAGTTTGATAAAGTACATCTAACAACATAATTCAGTGTATCAGACATGTAAAGAAGAAAGTCATATAATCATATCAATAGATTCTTCAAAAACATTTGATAAAATTGACAACCATTTCTAATTAAACCCTAAGAGAGCTAGAACCATAATAAAGCATCCTGAATATGAATAGGAATATTTATCAGAAACTAACAGCAACTATTTTTCTTACAGGTGAAAAACTAAAGGCATATCAATAAATGACAGAACTCAGCTTGATTACTATTTTTATTTTAGTCTTAGACTTTTTGGTGAAAGTAATAAGACAAGAAGATAAAATAACTAACAAGTGAGAAAATAGAAAAAGTAAGGAGGTATCTTTTGGCTAAGATTGTATACCAAAATGGAAATGAGAAATTCAGTATGATACCTAAATATGAAACAAATATGCAAAACTCTGTATATATCATAATTTATTCTACATTCTTACGGTTTCAAAGTTTTTTTTTGAAAAAAAAATTTTTTTTCTGAAATTATTTTAAATTCTGAAAATAATACTATAATGAATGTCCTTGTCAATATATTCTTACTTTTTAATGTTTTACATTTTAGGGATAAATTTTTAAAAATAAGTTTTCTGAACTGCTTTCCAAAAGCATTTTAATGATTAAGAAATGTTTGGGAGTTCATTTCTCCCACAGATCCAACAGTAATAGCTGGTGACATTCTTTTTTATTCCTGTCAACATAATGCACATAAGTTAGCATTTAATTATTAATTTGTTCTACTTAGATATTTGTTAAGTTATGCTTTATTTCACATATTTTGGGCCACTTGGGTTTGGTTTTCTTAGAATTTTTCATTCATAACTTTTGCTTATTTTTCTTTTTTTTTCTCATCAGTTAGTAAGCACTGTGTATTAAATGTATTGACATAGTATCTGTTAAATACAGTGTGTGTGTATATATATACATTTTTTTTTTCTGAATTGATGTCCTGTTTGTTTACTGATTTTGTTTTGCTTTCACAGCTATTTTGCTCTTCTGTGCTAAAAGTAGGGTAAAAATATGTGTGCAGAAGTGTGTGTATGATCTATGTAATGCAAAAAATCATATGTGAGTGTGTGTATGTGTATTTGTGTATAAACAATACAGAAAAGGTAGATTTTGAGACACTCTGTACTAACTTGTGGAGATATCCATGATATATTGTTATTTGAAAAAAGTTACTGAGTAATGTGTATATTTCTTTTATTAAAGTGACTTGAAATATACATATAAAATTCATCTCTTTCAAACTTACATTTCAATGAGTCTTAGTACCTTTACCAAGTGGTGATACCATCATCATAAATCAATTTTAAACATTTTCATCCCCCTAACATTTTCATTCCCATTTGCAATTAACCCACATGTCCAACCCCAGCCCTAGGCAGTCACTGATCTACTTTTTGTCTCCATATACTGCCTTTTCTTGTGTTTTCAAATAAATAAAAACCAAACAGTTATATATATTTGAAAATAGGCTTGCATATGTTTGTATGAACAAGGAGATAGCTGAGAAGTGATACACATTGGTTGTTTGCACTGGTTAAAAATCAGACGTTTGTGGTAAGAGCAAGGGAGGCAGAATAAAGACAATCAAATAAGCACTCTCTAACACAAAAGAAGTATAACCTAACAAAAATAGAATTTCCTAACAGGAAATTCACATAAAACATATTACAAATAATGTAGACGTGCATTAAGTATAGCGCTAATGTGCAATGAATGATTGTTTCACTACCAGATTGATAAAACTTTCCTAGACCAGAGATCCCCAAACCCCAGGCCACAGACTCATAACAGGTGATTCTGTTAGGAATCTTGCAACACAGTAGGAGGTGAGTGGCAGGCAAGAAAGTGAAGCTTCATTTGTATTTACAGCTGTTCCCCATCTCTTGCATTACTGTCTGAGCTCCACCAGATCAGAGGCAGAATTAGATTCACATAGTAGCCTAAGCCTTACTGTGAACTGAGAGATCTAGGTTTCTTGCCTCTTAAGAGAATCTAATGCCTGATGATCTGAGGTGGAGCTGAGGAGGTGATGCTAGCGCTGGGGAGTGACTGAAGATACAGATCATCATCATCAGAGAGATCTGACCACACAGAGACTATAATAAATCAATTTCCTGTAGACTCATATCAAACCCTCATCAGTGAAGAGCAAGTGAAAATTAAGCTGCATCCAGTGAAGGGCTTGGAGAAGGCAGTGGCACCCCACTCCAGTACTCTTGCCTGGAAAATCCCATGGATGGAGGAGCCTGGTAGGCTGCAGTCCATGGGGTCGCTAAGAGTCAGACACGACTGAGCGAATTCATTTTCACTTTTCACTTTCATGCATTGGAGAAGGAAATGGCAACCCACTCCAGTGTTCTTGCCTGGAGAATCCCAGGGACGGAGGAGCCTGGTGGGCTGCCATCTATGGGGTTGCACGGAGTCGGACACGACTGAAGGGACTTAGCAGTGGCAGCAGCAGCAGTGAAGGGCTTTAACTCAGAATCCAACACTGCATATGGCTCGCCCTTTATTTTATTTAGTACTTTCTTCCATGCCTCTTTCCCACACTGTGCACTTTCTCAGTCACAGTTTTGGTAAGCCCACAAGCTAACCCTAGCCAAATGAGTTAAAAAAAATAAAAAATAAAAACAAAATCTCTGGAGAGCTCCTTTGAAAAGGCGGAAAGACCCAATGATGAGACAGCAGAAGAGTCTAAGACTGTCAAGCAGAAAGTTGCATTTGAAAGAAAATTCCAAGTCCTACTTAAATCACAACAGGTGATTTACATTCTCCAAGCACACTTTGTATTATGTTGATCATCTATACAAAGAAGTCAAGAAAAAAAGGTGCTTTGCCACATGGAGACCAAGCACCCTGCATAAAAGAAAAGCCTTTGGAGTTTTTCAAAAGAAAACATAAACATGAAGAACAGAAACAGTTATTGAAGTCCACCACTTCATCGAATGTGTCTATACAGAGAGCATCATTCTTAGTGGCTAACCACATTGCTAAAGCTAAGAATCCCTTTCTTACTGGTGAAAAGTAGATCCTGTCTTCTACTAAGGATATTTGTCATGAACTTTTAGAAGACACTGCAGTTCAAAAGATCGCATGCATTACTCTTTAATCTAGCACTATAACTAGACAAATTGATCAGATGGTAAGAGAATATTGAGGCACAACTGTTAGAATTAATGAGTGACACATGGTATGCAATCCAGGTTGGCGAGTCTACCAGTTCTGACAACAAGGCAACGATGTTTGTTTTCATCAGATGTATTTTTCAGAATGATGTGTTTGAAGATATCTGCATTTTGTTGCCAACCAACACTACAGTTACAGAGCTATTCAACTCTGTGAATGATATGTAGTCATTCATATGGAAAATGGAATTGGTCATTTTGTGTTGGAGCAGATGTCGTAACTGGACAGCTTTCTGGTTTCACTACTCAGGTCAAAGAGGTCGCTTCCGAATGTGAGACTACACACTGTGTTATCCACATAGAAATGCTGGCTAGCAAAAAAGTGTCATGTTTTGTATGATGTGATTAAAATTATCGACCACATTAAAGTATATGGCCTTAAACCACATCTGTTTGCATCTCTGTGAGGAGATGGATGTAGAGCACACGTTTCTTCTCTTAAACACAGAAGTAAGATGGATTTCTAAAGGTGTATCACTGCCCAGTGTTTTTGAGTTATGAGATCTGCTCCAGGAATTTCTTTTAGAAATTAACCACTGGCAGTACACTGCAGTGACACAGTTTAGTTCAGTTGCTCAGTCATGTCCGACTCTTTGCGACCCCATGGACTGCAGCATGCCAGGCTTCCTTGTCCTTCACCAACTTCCGGAGCTTGATCAAACTAATGTCCATCAATTCGGTGATGCCATCAAACCATCTCATCCTCTGTCATCCCCTTCTCCTCCCACCTTCAATCTTTCCCAGCATCAGGGTCTTTTCCAATGAGTCAGTTCTTTGCATCAGGTGGCCAAAGTATTGAACTTTCCACTTTACCATCAGAACATCCAATGAGTATTCAGGGCTGATTTCCTTTAGGATTGACTGGTTTGATCACCTTGCAGTCCAAGGGACTCTCAAGAGTCTTCTCCAACAGCACAATTCAAAAGGACCATCGTTTTTTGTTTTTTTTTTTGGTGCTCAGCTTTCTTTATGGTCCAACTCTCACATCCATACATGACTACTGGAAAAACCATAGCTTTGACTAGATGGACCTTTATGGCAAAGTAATGTCTCTGCTTTTTAATATGCTGTCTAGGTTGATCATAGCTTTTCTTCCAAGAAGCAAGCATCTTTTAATTTCATGGCTGCAGTCACCATCTGCAGTGATTTTGGAGCCCCCCAAAATAAAGTCTGTCACAGAATGGATCACAAAACTTGCTTACTTGTGTGACACATTCAACTCACTCAGCAAACAATCTGTCTCTTCAGGGGAGAATGACAATTGTGTTCAAGTCTACAGATAAAGTGGCTGCATTCAAAACCAAACTGGAATTATGGGGGTGATGAGTGAACACTGGGATTAGTACAGACTTTGGAACATTATCAGAGATTTTGGAAGAGACTGAGCAAGGGCCTTCTTTCTTCCTGCTGGTCCATGATCACCTATCACATCTTTCAGAAGAGTTTGTTCATTACTTCCCAGCCACAAAAGACCCCAAAACTGGGCAGGAATGGATCCAAGACGCATTTATGAATAAGTTTCTGTGAATTGACTTTGTCTATGCTAGAAGAGGATCACCTGCTTGATACCTCAAATGACAGTGACCTTAAAAGTATGTTTGATAAAACTTTAAATATCCGTACAGTCTGTATTAAAGTCAAGGTGGTATATCCTGAGATTGAAATAAAAGCACTAAAAGCCTGCTTCCATTTCCAAAATCCTACCTTTGAGAAACCATATCTTCTGCGGGGACTCAACCAAAACAAGATTACAAAGTAGACTGGTCATAAGCAATAAACTACAGGTGTCACTGTCTCCCGTCACCCCCGGATGGGAACATCTAGTTATGGGAAAACAAGCTCAGGGATCCCACTGATTCTGAATTATGGTGATTGTATAATTATGTCATTATATATCACAATGTAATAATAATAGAAATAAAGTGCACAATAAGGGTAATGCATTTCAATAATCCCCAAATCATCCACTCCCCAGTTCCATGGAAAAATTGTCTTTCACACAATCGGCCCCTAGTGCCAAAAAGATTAGGGACCTCTGCCTTAGGCAGATGAAACCTGATATTGTTGCAGATTTTGAGAAACGGCTGTTCTCCTACTTTGCTGGTTGAAAAGTAAATCAGTACAGCCTTTTCTAAAGGGTAATTTATTAACATTTGCCAACATTTAGCATAACTTTACCATGAGTTACTTTTATATTTTTTAACTTATTTTGTTAAAATATAGTAGATTTAACATGTTGAGTTAGTTTCTGGTATACAGCAAATGACTCAACTATATATATATATATATATATCTATATGACAAGGGCATGGAAACCCACTCCAATATTATTGACTGGAGAATCCCATGGACAGAGGGGCCTGGTGGGCTACAGTCAATGGTGTTGCAAAGAGTATATATAAACTTCCAATCCATGCCTTCCCCAACACCCTCTCCCTTGAATCCTAGGGAAACTGCATATGACCAAAGTTGTATTTTGTAATACCTAAATAAAAACATCTATACACAGCAACACATTTATGTGTAAACACACATATGTGTGTATATACCCATACATATTCCATCGATCTATCTATCCATCCACCCATCCATCCATTCATCTATTTACATCTCAGTTCAGTTCAGTCACTCCGTCATGCCTGACTCTTTGTGACCCCATGGACTGCAGCATGCCAGGCTTCCCTATCCTTCACCAACTCCTGGAGCTTGACCAAACTACTGTCCATCAAGTTGGTGATGCCATCCAACCATCTCATCCTCTGTCATCTCCTTCTCCTCCTGCCTTCCATGTTTCCCAGCATCAGGGTATTTTCTAATGAGTCAGTTCTTCACATCTGGTGGTCAAAGTGTTGGAGATTCAGATTCAGCATCAATTCTTCCAATGAATATTCAGGGCTGATCTCCTTTAGGATGGACTGACTGGATCTCCTTGCAGTCCAAGGGATTCTCAAGAGTCTTCTGCAACACCACACTTCAAAAGCATCAATTCATCGGCACTCAGTGTACTCCGTGGTCCAACTCTCACATCCATACATGACCACTGGAAAAACCATAGCTTTGACTAGACAGATCTTTGTTAGCAAAATAATGTCTCTGCTTTTTAATATGCTGTCTAAGTTGGTCATAACTTTCCTTCCAAGGAGCAAGTGTCTTTTAATTTCATGGCTGCAGTCACCATCTGCAGTGATTTTGGAGCCCAAGAAAACAAAGTCTGTCACTGTTACCATTGTTTTCCTACCTATTTGCCATGAAGTGATGGGACCAAATGCCATGAATTTCATTTTTTGAATGTAGAGTTTTAAGCTAGCTTTTTCACTCCTCTTTCACTTTCATCAAGAAGTTGTTTAGTTCTTCTTTGCTTTCTGCCATAGTGAAGTCACTCAGTCCTGTCCGACTCTTTGCGACCTCACAGACTGTAGCCTAACAGGCTCCTCCATCCATGGGATTTTCCAGGCAAGAATACTGGAATGGGTTGCCATTCCTTCTCCAGGAGATTTTCCCAACCCAGGGATTGAACCCGGGTCTCCCACCTTGTAGGCAGATGCTTTACCGTCTGAGCCACCAGGGAAGTCTTTTCTGCCATAAGGGTGGTGTTATCTGCATATTTGAGGTTATTGATATGTCTCCCGGCAATCTTGATTCCAGCTTGTGTTTCATCCAGCCAGGCATTTAGCATGATTTACTCTGCATAGAAGTTAAATAAGCAGGATTACAATATACAGTCTTGATGTACTCCTTTCCCTATTTGCAACTAGTATGTTGTTCCATGTCCAGTTCTAACTGTTGTTTCTTGACCTGCATACAAATTTCTCAGGAGGCAGGTAAGGTGGTTTGGCTCTCCCACTCTTGAAGAATTTTCCACAGTTGGTTGTGATCCACACAGTCAAAGGCTTTAGCAAAGTCAATGAAACAGATGTTTTTCTGGAATTGTTTTGGTTTTTCTATGATGTAACGGATGTTGGCAATTTGATCTCTGGTTCCTCTGCCTTTTCTAAATCCAGCTTGAATATCTGAAGTTCTCAGTTCACAAACTGTTGAAGCCTAACTTGGAGAATTTTGAGTATTACTTTGCTAGTGTATGAAATGAGTGCAATTGTGCAGTACTGACGTGAGTCTGAGTGAACTCCGGGAGTTGGTGATGGACAGGGAGGCCTGGCATGCTGTGATTCATGGGGTTGCAAAGAGTCGGACACGACTGAGCGACTGAACTGAACTGAACTTGAACATTCTTTAGCCTTGCCTTTCTTTGGGATTGGCATGAAAACTAATCTTTTTCCGTCCTTGACCACTGCTGAGTTTTCTAAATTTGCTGGCATATTAAGTGCAGCACTTTAATAGCATCATCTTTTAGGATTTGATACAGCTCAGCTGGAATTCTGTCACTTCCACTAGCTTTGTTTGAAGTGATGCTTCCTAAGGCCCACTTGACTTCTCACTCCAGGATGTCTGGCTCTAGGTCAGTGATCACAACATTGTTGTTATCTGGGTCATGAAGATCTTTTTTCTTGTTCTTCTGTGTATTCTTGCTGCATCTTCTTAATGTTGTCTGCTATATATTTCTATATGGGCTTCCCAGGTGCCTCAGTGGTAAAGAATCCCCCTGTCAATGCAAGAGATGCAAGAAATGTGGGTTCAATCATTGGGTCGGGAAGATACCCTGGAGAGAAAAATGGCAGCCCATTGCAGTATTCTTGCCTGGAGAATCTCATGGATAGAGGAGCCTGGCAGGCTACTGTCCCTAGGGTTGCAAAGAGTCAGACACAACTGAAGCAACTTAGCATGCTGCATATCTATGTATATGTCTCACTATACACATAATATTTGCTCTCAGTGTCCTTTATCATCTGTTTCTTCCCACCGTCACGGAAGCTTCTTGATGATGGGAACTTCTTGCTTCCCTAAGGCCTAATACCTGGCACAAGATGGATACGGAATAGTGACTGTTAAATAAATGGACTAGATTGTAAAGGTTATAAGAGACTGCATGAAAGGAAAATGTCATATCTCAATTATCTTTAATTACTTTTGATTATTTTTAAAGAATATGTTTCCCTTATGTGTGGATTATTTTATTATTTTAGAAATCACAGATGAAATCTCTCACACTTCCAAATTAATCCAAGAAATGTGCTTTTAGTTACATTCTTCAAATGGCCTAAACAAGTCCAAGCTTAAAATAAAGGCCTTTGTCTTAAAAAAGATAAGAAATTTGAAGGTTGATTTAAGGTTTTACATGAATAGTCATAAAGAAAACAGCGTGTTAGTATCTTTGTACTTAACTTTGTGGGGTGCAACGTTGGTCCAAGTTTGGGGAGAGCTTGCTTTCCTTATACTATGTCAGATGAAAAATGTTCCTTATTTTTATGGACATGTGATTTCAGACTAAGTTTGGAGCTATAATGGTTAGCAAACTGTTCTAATCAGTGATGTACAGCAAACAATAATTATTTCTTTTAATGTGACCTTTTGAGTTAAAAAAGCATTTAAGCAACTGACCTTTATTTTAAAATAAAGATTTTTTCTTCTCTTTACATCACTTTCTTTAAATTTATGATTTAAAGACAAGAAGAAACACTATTGTTTTAGTTTGGATATAATTGTACATGCCTGGTGATATCACAATGAGAATCAGAAATGATGTGGGTAACATGGTTAAACAGAGACAGAACAGTCTGTAGTGAGGGCATGTTGAAATTTAATCAATTTAATCAGTTTAGAGTATTTCAGCACAGTTAGAATTCTTTAAAAATACTTTGTTATTCTGCCTGGCAGAAGTTACAGAGCACTGGAAAGAGGAAATATTACTATTACATAGTATTACTCATTATGCTTTAATATTTCCACTTGGTGTGATTGTTATATTTAAAACGTAATGCCTGAAGTTCCTTATTGTGGTTATTTTTATTTTGTTTCAGTTTGTGAGAAAAAGGCAACCTCATTTCTCCAGCAAGAAAACAGATCGCTGTTACGTGTGTTTGTGTGTGTGTGTGTGCGCGTGCACGTGTGTGTGTTATCAGACTTCTCACAGCCCAGATCATTTCAAACCAGGAGTTAAGACATCCAGAGTTGCATTTCTCATCTTCCTTCCCGTTATCAAAGATTAAGTTACCATCTTAGTTCAAATGTGTATCTCTGTCTTTAAGAGACATCGAAATTTACACAATATACATAAATATAATATATATTATAAATACATAGAATATATAAGGTAAATATATAAAGTTAGCCCAGTGGTAAAGAATCGGCCTGCCAATACAGGAGATGCAAGAGACGCAGTTCGATCACTGGATCGGGAAGATTCCCTGGAGTAGGAAATGGCAATCCATGCCAGTATTCTTGCCTGGGATAATCCCATGGACAGAGGAGTCTGGCAGGCTACAGTCCATGGGTAACAAAGAATCAGACATGACTGAGCACACATGCAATGCAGTGCAGTGCAATGCAAGTATATGAAGTATATATAGAAAATATATTAAGGAAAAAGTTGCATCAGCTTGCTTTTTATTGTCATGTGAATGAAAATGTATATACCTTTCTGACACTCCTCCCGAGGGTTTTGGTGTGAAAAAAGAAAGTTGGCAACAAGTTCAAAAGAAAGGAGAAATCAGTCGTTCCCTAAGGTGGTAATGTTTCCTGAAATGGTAGAAAAAACAGTAATTTATCAATGTTCCCAATTGCTGATAAGCAAGTTACAAATATCTCGTATTTGGGGGTTGGTACAATTCCAATTTTTTAAAACAAAAGTATGGTTGATTTACAATATTGTTTCATTTTCAAGTGTACAGCAAAATGATGCCGTAATACATACACACACAATACTATTTTTCAGATTCTTTTCCCTTATAGGTTATGTGAATTCCAATAGTGCCAGCACCATACTGAGAGATTATTCTGCACAACCTTTAGAAATAGATCATTGATTTCTTAGTAATTTTTTCAGAATGTTTCATAAACTCTTTGAAGCAGCTATAAAGTGAGCTGTCAAGTAACAGTTATGGCATTTGGATCATGACTCTCTGAAAAGGGGTGTGGTCTGAGTGACAAGGACAGGAGTGATGTGAGGGAAGGCTGACTCCCCTCCCTGCCTCACCAGCGGTGCAGACCAAGCCTGTGCACAGTAGCGCTTAGTTCCCGTGGGGCTTTTCTGCTATTATTTATTCCTAATCCCCCCCTGCAAAAAAAAGTTTTAAATATACTTAAAAGCTATGTGTATCTAAATCAAATGGCTGGAGAAGGCAGTGGCACCCCACTCCAGTACTCTTGCCTGGAAAATCCCATGGACGGCGAGCCTGGTAGGCTGCAGTCCATGGGGTTGCGAAGAGTCAGACAAGACTGAGCGACTTCACTTTCACTTTTCACTTTCATGCATTGGAGAAGGAAATGGCAACCCATTCCAGTGTTCTTGCCTGGAGAATCCCAGGGACGGGAAGCCTGGTGGGCTGCCGTCTATGGGGTCGCACAGAGTCGGACACGACTGAAGTGACTTAGCAGGAAGTCTTAGAAACCATATTTGTTACAATTGTTAAATTAGAGGCTGCATTTTGTGGCAAAAATATCACAAGAAAATTATACTTTCTCAAAGAATTATAGTGTTTAATGATGACCAGTATGTTTAGTAATTGAAAGGAATTTCAAAAGGATGAGGATTCTTGGTGTTATATTTAAAAATTACATTTTTCAGAATTTAATGCGCTTAGAGCTTAGAGTACAGCTGGCATGAAAGAAGCTGGTGATAAAAATGATAAATCACTAGACTTTGACTAAAGTGCTCTGTTCTCACCTCAATGAAGTTGCTAGTCCAACACCTTCACTGTGTGCAAGTGATGTAAGTGTCCTTTCCTTTCCTGGGAAGCAGTGGATGTTGACTTAGGTGACCTATCAACTTCCTTCAGGTTCTCACATTCTGGAACTAAAAATGTTTATAATTTGCATTTTAATGAAATACTTTATATCATGCTTGTAAAACAGTTATTAAAAGTGAAATTTGCCTTCGCTACTAGTAGGGTTTTTAATTTTTTATGATGTTTTATAAGACATTTAAATTCACTATCTTAAAATCTGTAAACTGAACTGATGAGTAGGAATTAATTTAGCCTCCTTTTAAAAGTCAAGCACTATGCTACCCATACTGTAGAAACTCTCTTTTCCAGCCTCCACCCAGATTTAGCAAGTTGAGTATTATTGTCTTCAGTTTACAAAGAAGGAAACTTAAGTCTGTATATGTAAGTTGACTTGCTGTACTTCAAAAAGCACAAAATTGGGTATACCTAACTCTAAAGACTGTTTTATTCCCCTCACTGTACTATTTTAAATGAAAACACCTTCTTTACTCCTTGGAACAAAATATGACATACTTGGTTATCATTTTAAAGTAGTTTTCTAAGAGAAAGTGGTAGAACATTAAAAATAATCAATATGTCTTTTAGCAGGTTAGACAGTACATTCCTCCTTTATAATATGATATATTTTCATTTACTGAGAAAAGTAGATAACCATTGATATTTGTTTCTAAAATTCATCAGAATTTACTCACAGATCATACACAATAACAAGGAAAGGTTATTTTTTAACGAGTTGTTGCAGAATTGTGTCAGTGTGAAATCTGTGTCAAGTCACATTTTCCCATTATGTATACAGAAATGAGGTTAACTCCAGCTTAAAATTAAGCAGGAATCATCTTCCAATGACAGATGTTTCTGCTCTGTTATGATATATTTCCAGGGTAACTCAACAAAACATCACAAAGGAAGGATTATGTTGGCAGGTGTGAAATAAACAGCAGGAGAACACTTCACAGAAACTTCATAAAACTTTGAAAGTAGATGACATTTTTGGTAAACATTGCCACCAGCTATGATACATATAGGATTATGAGAGGTTCAAAAATCACCTAGTACATGAAGTACATGATGAAACCTAGGTCAACGTTAATTTACTAGAAATAAGAGAATTTATGCACACAGTTTTCTCCATGATACAGTTTAATGGAGCAAGCTATATTTTAAAAATATTACTGAAAGACAGTTGATTTACAATGCTGTATTAATTTCTGCTGTACAGCAAAGTGACTCGTTTATACATGCATGCATGCTCAGTTGTGTCTGACTCTACAACCCCATGGACTGTAGACCACCAGGCCCCTTTGTCCATGGAATTTTCTGTGCAGAAATACTGGAGTGGGTTGCCATATCCTCCTCCAGGGGATCTTCCCAGGGATCGAACACATCGCCTATATTAGCAGGCAGATTCTTGACCACTGTGCCACCTGGGAAGCCTCAGTTATATACACATACGTTCTTTTTCATATACTTTCCCATATGGTTTATCACAGGATAATGAATATATTAATAGTTCCTTCTGTTATACCTTAGGATCTTGTTATTTGTCCATCTTATAAATGCTAGTTTGAAGCAAGCTACTTTGTCAAGTTCTTTGATGATCATGGGTCTGTTACTTATGATAGGTTAGTGTACAGTGAATACACTTATGATCAAAAAACAGTGTTAATGTCGAATTGGTATGTGTATGTTTTTCTTTCTTATTGAAAGATGTTTCAGTTAGTTTCTAACATATAGTTCGGTTCTGTTCAGTTCAGTCACCCAATCATGTCTGACCCCATGGATGCAGCATGCCAGGCTTCCCTATCTATCACAAATTCCTGGAGCTTACTCATACTCATGCCCATCAAGTCGGTGATGCCATCCAACCATCTCATCCTCTGTCGCCCCCTTCTCTTCCCACCTTCAACCTTTCCCAGCATCAGGGTCTTTTCCAATGAGTCAGTTCTTTGCATCAGATGGCCTAAGTATTGGAATTTCAGCTTCAGATTCAGTCCTTCCAATGAATATTCAGGACTGATTTCCTTTAGGATTGTCTGGTTGGATCTCCTTGCAGTCCAAGGGACTCTCAAGAGTCTTCTCCAACACCACACTTCAAAAGCATCAATTCTTTGGCACTCAATTTTCTTTATACTCCAACTCTCACATCCATACATGACTACTGGAAAAACCAAAGCTTTGACTAGATGGATCTTTGTCGGCAAAGTAATGTCTCTGCTTTTTAATATGCTGTCTAGGTTAGTCATAGATTTTCTTTCAAGGAGCAAACGCCTTTTAGTTTCATGACTGCAGTCACCATCTGCAGTGATTTTGGAGCCCCCCAAAACAAAGTCTGTCACTGTTACCATTGTTTCCCTATCTATCTGCCATGAAGTAATAAGACCAAATGCCATTATCTTAGTTTTCTGAATGTTGAGTTTTAAGCCAACTTTTTCACTCTCCTCTTTCAATTTCATCACGAGGCTTTTGAGTTCCTCTTCACTTTCTGCCATAAGGGTGGTGTCATCTGCATATCTGAGGTTATTGATATTTCTCCTGGAAATCTTGATTCCAGCTTGTGCTTCATTCAGCGTGGCATTTTGCATGATGTACTATGTGCATAAGTTAAATAAGCGGGGTGACAATATACAGCCTTGACATACTACTTTCCCAGTTTGGAACCATGTAGGCTTCTAACATATAGGCTAGTCATAAAATGCTCTAGAATATGATGTTTATCTCAAAACAGCAGAAAGACACATAGTTCCTGGTCATCAGTGAGTCTTTTTGAGGAAGGAAGATAGTTTACAAAACTTGGATGTGGAGTTGGTCCTTTTTCTCTTTAAGTGGACAAGCCATATCAAAATAGAAGATTGTTTAAGGGTGTAGTTCAGGAGAGGGGTGTGGGGGGATCCATTTAAATTGCTTCACGGAAACTGAAATCCAGAGCAAAACAGTGGGTCAACAAAGTCTCCACCATTCAGCCCTGGGTTTGGGAAGAGTGACCAGTTTTAGAGAGTGTGGGAAAAGGATGGAGTCAAGAGTCTGCCACCAGCGGGTTGCAGAAATGTGTGCAGAACTTCATAGCTTCCATAGATGTCCTGGATTGTGACTCCAGGAGCAGGGCGAGCAAGTCATTAAACTGAAACCTAAGTGATGGTCCCAGGACCTTGCCTTTCCTCCATCAAACTGTGTGGATGCTCAGCTGGTGCTCAGGGCTGTCCGTGAAGATCAAATTCCATTTTGAGCAGAGGAAGGGTCCAGAATATGACAGAGGGACATAACTAATTCCATGTTGCAGTAAATGCCCATCTGCATGATCACATTTCTACATCTTTTCTGCTAAAAGTATGACACTCCAGCAACATGTGGCACGTTACTGGATGAGGTTCTATTACTTGAATGACAACTCTGAGCCATTCATAGCTTGGCAAGGAGAAGATAACATTATATGTGAATCCTGAAAATACTGAGAAAAAGGATGGGGAAAGTGAAGAGAGAAAAAGTCAGATGTAACTAAGGGCAAATATGAGCTAAATACTATATATTTTAGAGAATGGATAAGCAAGGTCCTACTATGCAGGGCAGGGAACTATATCCAATATCCTGTAATAAACCATAGTGGAAAAGAATATGAAAAAGAATTAATTTGCTGTACAGCAGACTCAGCACATCACTGTAAACCAACTATACTTCAATAAAATCATTTTTTTTCTTTTTTTTTTTTAAAGAGTAAATGTGAGCTGGGGACAGTTTTCTGGGGACATATTCATAATTGTTTGATGTCTTACCTGTAGTTGCTGACATTCCCAAAGTTGCAAATCATTAATTAAGAGTAAACACCTTTTCATTATACAGTTAGCCACCATGCCTCCATTAAGTGTTATCCAAGTACTTGATCACTAATGAGATGGTTTACATTAAAGCCAAGTATGTTTTTACAAAGGCTAGTTAACTCAGAATGAGTTCTCACCATTTTGACAATGGTCCTAAACTCCATAAAAAGAGCTGACTGCACTCTGTCCAAGAATTAACAGTGAAGACTGTACCTCTACAGAGCTCTTTCCTGGGGAAAGAAGGAATTTGAGATGCTAACTCTCAGGGACATGCCTTATGTCCTAATCATGTGTCAGGATGTGAGGTGATGGAAACTTGAAAACTAAGGCTTGAAAAGATTTGCTCATATTTATGAGAAAAATATTTGAGAATCTTTGACCCCCCTCACTAATCACAAATATACTTTATTGTGTAGAAAGCTCTTAAGCTAGCATAGCCAGAATTGTTCACTTTGCAAGCATCCTAATGTCTCAGGCTTAGTTTTGCAGGAACTGAAGCAGACAGAAATTGGAGGTAATTCTCTGTTCTGTTTGTTCATCACCATTCACTCATCTCCTTCCCTTAAGTCTAACACTTTGTTTTCATTTCATCCTTTTCCTGGGGTTTCCATGCATGCCCTTACCCTCAGATTAAGGATGGCTGCCCTGCAGTGCCAGACTGCAGGATCCACATTGTATTATTACCTTCCAAGGCTTTTTTCTGCTTCCCAAGGCTTTGCAACCTAATAATGATGGTCAGGAATATTGCTATATTGGATTCAAGTTGACCTTAGTGACAGTCATAAATGCAGTTGACAATCATTCTGGTCTAGAATTTCTGAATGACCTGAAAGCTGGAAAGGCATATATTCTACTTGAAAAAGTAGTTGACTGAATCAGGGTAAATGTTGAAAGAAATGGTTTCAGAGTTTAAAAATTACAAAGAAGCCATCTTGAGATTTTTTTACACTCTCTGATCTTCATTACAACCTGTTCAAATTAGCAGCTGAAACTCAGATTAGTAGCTGTATGGGCAAGACAAACATGCCATCCCGGTGCTCTGTGCTGTATTTGGCATCTCTTATTGTCAATAAACTCTTCCTTGTATCAGATGCTAATCTTGGCACTGCTATACGTGTGTGTGTGTTGTCTCTGATACCTTCTTCTGGAGCCAAAAGAGCTTCTAAATCTCACTTTCTCTCTCCCTCTTTTCTCTGTGTAATAACATGTTGCATATAAGACAGGCCGTTCTACTTAAGGGAAGACAGCATGAGTTGGATGGAAAACGCTCATTTTTAAACCCCACATTTAATTTGTTTACCAAATATTTTTATAGCACTTACTACGTGTCAGGCATCACTCCAACTACTTCACAAATGCTTATTCATTTAATGCCTTCATGACAAGCCTGTGGGGGAGGCATCATTAGTGATCCCATGTTGCAGACAAGGAAGCTGAGGCGCAGGGCAGATGGGTAGTTTGCCCAGGATCCCAGTAACTGATGCGTGACCCAGGTGGCTCTCAGTTGCTGTGCTGCATTCCTCTCCATGAAAACGTCTGCATGATTTTCTCCAACATCTTGAATGTGTTCTGTTCCTAGAAGTATCACCAACCCTGCATCTATGCTACAGGTATCCTGAGCTTGTTATGCAGTGTGTGTCTAGCCTATTGCCAAACCCAACTTGGATCCACTGGCCCACACACAGTAAATCCAACCTGCAGACACCAGCTGTGGCAAAAGGGAATAACAGCATTTAATGCAGGTGCCAAGCAAGGAGAATGGGCAACTCGTGCTCAAAAGACCCAAACTTTGTGATGCCTTTCTGGGAAGGGATTTTGAAGGCAATGTGAAGGAGGGAGTGGCAGGATGCATGATCAGCTTGTGCATAGTTCTCTGGTTGGTTGGCATCAAGATGAAGCTTCAAGCCCTCTGGTTTCAACCAGTCTAGAGTTTATGTGCTTGTGGTCAGCAGTTTTCATCTAGTGTGAGTCTACATCCTGCAAAAACAACGTAGGAATGTGTGTCAGACCTTTATCTATATCTTTCAGTGACTCTGCTATGTGGCTGGTTTATAATCTAAGTTGTTTCCAGTTTCCCAGCCTAAGAGCTATTCTTTATTTTTACATCTTCACGTCTCCTAACCACTATTTCTTGAGCCAGCCTTTAGAGACTCAAGGAAGACCTAGGAGACTAAAGCAAAAGCGATTTACTTCAAAGGACAGGGGCACAAGGGGCTTAGACACCAGATCAGCCTACGTGTGTGCGGCAGTGTGAGCTCGTGTGCAATGCTGGTCATGTGTTGTTTTATCGCAGCATTTTTGGAGATGCTAACACTGGGGAACCTTAAGTTAGGAAGCAAGAGAAGAATATATAACAACTCCCCTCCTCAAAAACACAAATTCCTAACTAATTGCATTGTGAGACCCTGAGCAATTCATGACCACTCTGAGTCAATTTCCACATTAGCAAAGTAAAAGAGATGGATTTGATTTTTTTTCTATTTTTTTTTCTATTCAAATTCTAAACCTGGATCAGGGTATATATTGATTTATAAAGCAGCCAGAAAAGAAATTTCTTCTTAAAACTGAGTACTTTTGACATTTGAAAAACTATACCCCCAGACTTTAATAAATCCCTATGTTTGCAAAACAGCATCTGATCCCATAACCAAATATGCTAAGAATGAAAGTAAGTAAATGAAAATTTTACTTCTAGTCTCAGCTCTAAAATGCTAAAATAAATAACTTACAAAATTATTACAAAAAAGCTATGTAATAAGACCAAATTTACACTGTTGTATTATATAATCAATCAGATAAAACCTCAGCAGCACTATACCTGCATTCAAACAAAATTGGGTTTGTGTATTTACTGCACAGAAAAAGAAAGTTCTAGAGGAGCTTCAGGAAAGATCCTGAGGAGGGAGTGGGAGAAGCAGACCTAATATGGTATAATTAGGTGATGAGTTTACTGAGGAATATAGAGTTTACTAGGAATATAGATAGGGCCGGCTAATCTATAATGGACTTTCCTTAAATGCATTATTTTGGAAAATATGATGTGTTAAGCTGTTGCATTTTTTGTTTTTGCTTGTACAGGTGGTTGTCATACTATAGAAACAGTTTTTAATTTCAAAATGATCAAATTTACAAACATATAAGGAATAAAATGGACAGAACATATTTGCAAGCCCAGTAGGTATAAAAATGAAGGAGGCAACACTGTTCAGAACATAACTCTCACCAATGAAGGCATAGAATTAATTATAAGCTTGAATATGCAAATTATTATACTGCTTCATAATATCTTTGCTGTTTGGTGAGATGACTTATTTCTGCTTGGCAAACTGCTTGATTTCTGGAAAAAAATATATATATACATTTACGTATATATATATGTATATATATATATATTTCTATAACAGCTATAAAGTTGCAAGCTGAGAGGATAATCACACATAAAAAAAAGTTACACATTTGCACAAAATGCAGAATGTTTCTCTTTTCCTTTTGCTTAATGTTTTTGGCTCTCCCAAACAGCAGCCTGTTGCCATGCTTACTGACAACTGACCCTTGGATGGATATATTGATTATACAACTTTGTAGAATAAAAAGGAAGCAAACACTTCAACAGAAATTGACTGAGAATCAATTACACCAAAGGCATATGATGGTTTCCCTATAAGATGAAAAGGAAAAAAGGCCTAGCTTGCAAGGAGCTACGGTTTAATGGAGATAACAGCAAAATGCTAGAAAGTTGTATGAATGCAAAAATGTATCCACTGAACGACTTCACTTTCCCTTTTCACTTTCATTCATTGGAGGAGGAAATGGCAACCCACTCCAGTGTTCTTGCCTGGAGAATCCCAGGGACGGCGGGGCCTGGTGGGCTGCCGTCTATGGGGTCGCACAGAATCGGACGCAACTGAAGCGACTTAGCAGCAGCAGCAGCATACTGTGAGAAGTTAAGAGAAGAAAAGCTGGTCAGTTGGCTAATGTGAAAATTCTAACAAATGAATAATCATCTGTCTACCTGAATTAATATTTTACTAATCCACATTTATCAGAATAATTAAAATACCTGAATATAAGACTACCACAAAACCAAGGCATATGATCATTGTGAATATTTTACCACAATTGCTGTGTGCCTGATTCAGCCAATCATACTCAGTGTGGGGGCTGGATTGGCCCTTGTGGTTCTTATTATAAGTGCAAGAGGCCCTTAGCAATAACCATCAGGAAACAGAAAAAAAAAGAAAAGTTTATTACTTATGGTTCCTGGAAATACGTTGGCACACCTGGGAGCACAAGCACAGTCTTGGGTAGACAGGTAGACAGGAATAGTGCTTGGCCTGGGGTTCTGATTTTATTGGGATTGTGGGTAGAGGTGTAGGTTTCCCAAGTCTCTCTTTATTGGTGAATTAAAAACAGAAGAGCAGGAATTTGAAGCATCAGTTCAGTTCAGTTGCTTAGTCGTGTCCGACTCTTTGTGACCCCATGAATCACAGCACGCCAGGCCTCCCTGTCCATCACCAACTACCGGAGTTCACCCAAACTCATGTCCATCGAGTCGGTGATGCCATCCAGAAATCTCATCCTCTGTTGTCCCCTTCTCCTCCTGCCCCCAATCCCTCCCAGCATGAGTCTTTTCCAATGAGTCAACTCTTTGCATGAGGTGGCCAAAGTATTGGGGTTTCAGTTTTAGCATCATTCCTTCCAAAGAACACCCAGGACTGATCTCCTTTAGAATGGACTGGTTGGATCTCCTTGCAGTCCAAGGGACTCTCAAGAGTCTTCTCCAACACCACAGTTCAGAGCATCAATTCTTCAGTGCTCAGCTTTCTTCACAGTCCAACTCTCACATCCATACATGACATAGCCTTGACTAGACGGACCTTTGTTGGCAAAGTAATGTCTCTGCTTTTGAATATGCTATCTAGGAAAAGAAAAAAACAAGGGCCCCAAATAATCAGTTATGAAATGAGCCAAGATCTCTAAAACAAAGGAGTCAGTGTGGGGAGGTAGCCTGTCTTTTTATTCTTGTGTTGTGACTGGCTAGGTGTTTATTTGGGAAGGCCGTTTTTGAAGTGGATGCCTCCATAATCAAAGCTTAAGTCAGGCATTTTCATTGTAAAAAAAAATAAATAAATAAAAACACCTGTTGGAGCTTAATGATTTTTTTTTTGAATTGCTAAGAATCGTCTGTCTAAATAATGAATAACTGTGCAAGTGGCCTGATGGCACTGCTTTAAAAAAGTAGTTGCAAAATATTTGCAGTAAGGGAGTAAAAAGAGTCTAAATCTGAAATTTTTCTTTTTCTGTGTGATTGTTTTAGTTATTTTTGGCCTTTAGCTTTCTATAATAATAATTTTAGAATCACCTTATTCATTTCCAGGAAAACATAGTGGGATTGTGTGTGTGTGTGTGTGTGTGTGTTGAAGATTGCACCACATCCATACAGCATTGTTAGATGTACACATTTACACGTTTGTGATTCTGCAGTTAATGAACACAGTTCTGCTTATTGATGAGGGCAACGTTGTTCAAATCTTTATGACTTTACTGATTTTATTATGCATGTTTTATTTTCTATATTAAGACTATAATGTTAATACATATACAATTAGATATTAGTGTCATTGAATGGATTTTTGTTGATCAGTTGCTGAGTCATGTCCAGCTCTGTGACCCCATGGACTGCAGCATGTCAGACCTCCCTGTCCATCAGTATCTCGTAGAACTTGCTCAAACTCATGTCCATCGAGTCAATAATGACATCCAACCATCTCATCCTCTGTCATCCCCTTCTCCTCTCGCCTTCTATCTTCCCCAGCATGAAGGTCTTTTCCAATGAGTCAGTTCTTTGCATCAGGTGGCCAAAGTATTGGAACTTCTGTTTCAGCATCAGTCCTTCCAGTGAATATTCAGGACTGACTTCCTTTAGGGCGGACTGGTTTGATCTCCTTGCAGTCCAAGGGACTCTCAAGAGATTTCTCCAGCACCACAGTTTGAAAGCATCAGTTCTTTGGCACTCAACCTTCTTTATGGTTCAGTTCTCACTGGAAAAAACATAGTTTGGACAATATGAACCTTTGTCAGCAAAATAATGTGTCTATTTTTTAATAATGTGTCTAGGTTTACCATAGCTTTTCTTGGATGGATTAATGTTTTACTATATTGAAATGTGTCTTTTTATCAATATTTCCACCAAGTCTACTTTGCCTGACATTAGTATGACTACATTAGTTTTCTCCTGGTCAGTGTTTGCGTGATATTTCTTTTGTTTTCTCTTTGCTTAATCTCTTTGTATCCCTATACTCAAGGAATATCTCTTAGTTAGCAGCTAGGTTGTTTACAAAATCCAGTCTAATGATTTTCTCCTTTCAGCTGGAACATTTATTTGTTTACATTCTATGCCATGTCACTGTATTTGTGTTTAAATTTACCCTCTTGCTTTGCATTTTCTATTTACCCTATTATTATCTAATTTTTAGTTAATTATATATAGCATTCTATTATTCATTAGCTAATTAGAAATATTGGGTTGGCCAAGACGTTCATTTGGGTTTTTTTATAAGATTGTAAGAAAAACCTAAAAGAACTATTTAGTCTTTTCCAATGAGTCAACTCTTGGCATGAGGTGGCCAAAGTATTGGAAGTTCAGCTTCAGCATCCGTCCTTCCAATGAACACCCAAGACTGATCTCCTTTAGAATGGACTGGTTGGATCTCCTTGCAGTCCAAGGGACTCTCAAGAGTCTTCTCCAACACCACAGTTCAAATGCATCAATTCTTTGGAGCTCAGCTTTCTTCACAGTCCAACTCTCACATCCAGACATGACCACTGGAAAAACCATAGCCTTGACTAGATAGGCCTTTGTTGGCAAAGTAATGTCTCTGCTTTTGAATATGCTATCTAGGTTGGTCATAACTTTCCTTCCAAGGAGTAAGCGTCTTTTATTAATTTCATGGCTGCAGTCACCATCTGCAGTGATTTTGGAGCCCAGAAAAATAAAGTCTGACACTGTTTCCACTGTTTCCCCATCTATTTCCCATGAAGTGATGGGACCAGATGCCATGATCTTTGTTTTCTGAATGTTGAGCTTTAAGCCAACTTTTTCACTCTCCACTTTCACTTTCATCAAGAGGCTCTTTAGTTCCTCTTCACTTTCTGCCATAAGGGTGGTGTCATCTGCATATCTGAGGTTATTGATATTTCTTCCAGCAATCTTGATTCCAGCTTGTTCTTCCAGCCCAGCGTTTCTCATGATATACTCTGCATAGAAGTTAAATAAGCAAGATGACAATATAAAGCCTTGATGTACTCCTTTTCCTATTTGGAACCAGTATATTGTTCCATGTCCAGTTTTTACTGTTGCTTCCTGACCTGCATATAGGTTTCTCACGAGGCAGGTCAGGTGGTCTGGTATTCCCATCTCTTTCAGAATTTTCCACAGTTTAATGTGATCCACACAGTCAAAGGTTTTGGCATAGTCAATAAAGCAGAAATAGATGTTTTTCTGGAACTCTCTTGCTTTTTCCATGATCCAGCGGATGTTGGCAATTTGATCTCTGGTTCCTCTGCCTTTTCTAATACCATCTTGAACATCTGGAAGTTCATGGTTCACGTACTGCTGAAGCCTGGCTTGGAGAATTTTGAGCATTACTTTACTAGTATGTGAGATGAGTGCAATTATGCGGTAGTTTGAGCATTCTTTGGCATTGCCTTTCTTTGGGATTGGAATGAAAACACCTTTTCCAGTCCTGTGGCCACTGCTGAGTTTTCCAAATTTGCTGGCATATTGAGTGCAGCACTTTCACAGCATCATCTTTCAGGATTTGAAATAGCTCAACTGGAATTCCATCACCTCTACTAGCTTTGTTCGTAGTGATGCTTTCTAAGGCCTAATTGACTTTACATTCCAGGATATCTGGCTCTAGGTGAGTGATCACACCATCATGATTATCTGGGTCATGAAGCTCTTTTTTGTACAGTTGTTCTGTGTATTCTTGCCACCTCTTCTTAATATCTTCTGCTTCTGTTAGGTCCATACCATTTCTGTCCTTTATCAAGCCCATCTTTGCATGAAATGTTCCCTTGGTATCTCTGATTTTCTTGAAGAGATCTCTAGTCTTTCCCATTTTGTTGTTTTCCTCTGTTTCTTTGCATTGATTGCTGAGGAAGGCTTTCTTTATCTCTCCTTGCTCTTCTTTGGAACTCTGCATTCAGATGCTTATATCTTTCCTTTTCTCCTTTGTTTTTTGCTTCTCTTCTTTTCACAGCTATTTTTAAGGCCTCAGACAGCCGTTTTGCTTTTTTGCATTTCTTTTCCATGGGGATGGTCTTTATCCCTGTCTCCTGTACAATGTCAGGAACCTCCGTCCATAGTTCCTCAGGCACTCTGTCTATCAGATCTAGTCCCTTAAATCTATTTCTCATTTCCACTGTATAATCATAAGGGATTTGTCATATATAAGCAGATTAAGAGAGTTGGGACTTCACCATATTAGTTGCGGAGGGGGTCACAGTCCAGTCTATAGCAGTATTTATGAATTTTTCTCAGTAGCATTGTATAAATTTTAGTGTAGAACTTTTTACATATATTGTTGCTAAATTAATTTTTAAGTATTTATATTGATTTTTTTCTATTGACTTTGTGACTTACTGCCAGATAAAACCACTTCTTTTTATCCAGTAGCGTGTTTTGTTGATTCTTTAGGAATTCTTGCATGTATGGTTATTACTTCTGTAAATAATAATAGATTTAATTTTTCCTATTTATGTTTTATTTATTTTCATTGTTTTATTGTTTGCTCTGATCTGTACTATAAGGCTAATAGTGGTGTTGAAAACAGAAATCCTTGCTTTGTTCCTGACATTAGGTAGAAAGCATTTGACTTTCACATTAAATATACTGCTTATGGTGAGTTTCCTATAGATTTGATAAATCTTTTCTTAAAGATTTTTGCTTCTATGCTTTTCAGGGATTGTGGTTTTTAACTTTATTCTCTTATAGCAGGGTTTTCTTGTATCAGAAATTGAGTTTCAATGCTAAGTTGGCCAGATAAAATGAGTTCATAAGTTGAAGTGGTCCATTTTCCACTTTTGTACTAAAAAAATTTTGTATTATTTTGGTATCATTTACTCTTTTAAATTTTTAAAGGACGTTTCCATTAAAGATATCTGGTTCTGGAATTTTCATTGTATATTGTCTTTTAATTATGAATTCAACCACTTTACTACTTATGGAGCTCTTCAGGTTTTTTATTTCTTCTTGTATTGCTTTTAGTAGTTTGAATTTTAATGGAATTTCTCTATTTAATGCATGTTAATTAATTTATTGGGGCTTCCCAGGTGGCAATTGTGGTAAAGAACCTGCCTGCCAATACCAGAAATGCAGGTTTGATCCTTGGGTTGGGAAGATCCCCTGAAGTAGGAACTGGCAATCCACTCCAGTAATCTTGCCTGGAAAATGCATGGACAGAAGAGCCTGGTGAGCTACAGTCCATGAGGTCACAAAAAGGTGGACATGACTGAGCCACTAAGCACACACATTTTATTTAAAGGCATAAATAAATATACTATTTATATATATAGTATACTAATTTATAAACATATTCAGTATATATATTTATGTATAAATATATAATATGTATTATATATAATATATATATTTATAATGTTAAAATATTAAATTATAATATTAATATATATATATTTATATATAAATATATATACTTACGGAGAAGGCAATGGCACCCCACTCCAGTACTCTTGCCTGGAAAATCCCATGGATGGATAAGCCTGGTAGGCTGCAGTCCACAGAGTCGCTGAGAGTCGAACACGACT
Organism: Bos javanicus; assembly: GCF_032452875.1. Taxonomy (NCBI): domain Eukaryota; kingdom Metazoa; phylum Chordata; class Mammalia; order Artiodactyla; family Bovidae; genus Bos; species Bos javanicus. The sequence continues at coordinate 11,513,603 of NC_083876.1, forward strand.
GAGCGACTTCACTTTCACTTTTCACTTTTCACTTTCCTGCATTGGAGAAGGAAATGGCAACCCACTCCAGTGTTCTTACCTGGAGAATCCCAGGGATGGGGGAGCCTGGTGGGCTGCCATCTATGGGATAGCACAGAGTCGTCCACGACTGAAGTGACTTAGCAGCATATATACTTATATATAAATAAATATATATTATGTTGTTCATAATATTCCCTTATTTATCTTTTTAATGAATCTAGGGTCTGTGGCACTGTCTTCTCTTTGGGTAATTCTAGTTCCTTTTTTTTTTTTTTCAGTGAAGTGAGATGTTCAACAATTTTATTAGTCCTTTCAAAGAAGCCAGTTTCTAATTTCATTGATTTTCTCTAGGTTTTATTGATTTTTAAATTTTATGTGTAATGGATTTCCCCTCTCATCTTTATTGTTTTCTTCTTTATTTCATTGTTCTTGTTAATTAATTTTATTATTTTTGTTCTTTTTATTGTTAAAACTGAGATAATTGATTTTGTAATTTTTTTCTTTTGGAATGCAGTATTTAAAGCTATGATTTTCTAAAAAATACTTTAGCAACATCTCAGAAATTTTGATAAGTTGTATTTTATTAACATTTAGACCAAAAACACATTTTAATTTTGTGATTTTTTTCCTTGACATTGGCATATTTAGATTTGTGTTCCTTTATTTTTAAAATTAGGATATTCTAATACTTTTGGGATTGTTTTATAATTTTATTCAAGTACAAAATAAAATTATTATTCTGTTATTTTTCTATATATTTTATATACATTATTCTATTATTATTCTATATATTTTTAATCTCATTCATTTAAATTTATATTTTGCAAGTTTTATCCTGCAAATACTGTGTTAATCTAATAGATATGTATATAATTTATTAAATAAATACCCATTTATTGTATAAGCTTCAAAAATACTTTGTGAAGCTTCACAGGCAGTCCAATGGTTAAAACACCACACTCTCAAGCACAGGTTTGATCCCTGGCCATGAAACTATGATCCCACATGTCACATGGCATGGCAAAAAGGGAGTTCTGATGAAAATGGAATAAGAGATGCAGAGAAGCAAGAAGTCATGCAGGTCCATGAGTTTAGGAATAAAATTCTCAAACAGAAAGAATACTTTACCAAAGAGACTGACATTCTGAAAAAGATCCAAACAGAAATTTTGGAGCTGAAGACCTCAATTAAGGGCAAGAAGAATGCATTAAAGGCATTGGAAATAAAACAGACCATATGGAAGAATTAGTGAGCTCAAAGTTGGAAGTCTAGAAATCATACATGCACAAGAGGAAAGAGAATTAAGACATTTTAAAAAAGAAGAAATTCTGCAAGAACTATCTAACCCTATTAGGAAGTGCAAAATTAACAGAATAGTTATCCCAGGAGAAGAAGGAAGAAAAGAGTAGAGAATTTATTTAAAGAAATATTAATCGAGAATTTCCCAAACCTTAGGAAGAAACTGGACTTACCATTCCATGGAACTGAGAACACCTAATTATCTCAATACAAAAAGACCATTTCCAAAAGACGTTATATTAAAACTATTGAAAATCAATGACAAAGAATTTTAAAGTGGCTGGGGAAAAATGGATGGTCACTTGCAAATAAACCTCTATTAGGCTGCCAGCAGATTTCTCAGCAGAAACTCTGCAAGCCAAGAAAGGAGAATAACATTCTCAGAACACTGATAGAGGAAAAATATCAGGCAAGAATACTCTATCCAGGAAAGTTACCCTGCAGACATGAAGGAGAAATAAAAGCTGTCTCAGAGAGACAAAAGCTGAGGGAGTTCATCATCATCAGACTTGCCTTACTAGAAAAGTTGGAAGGAGCTCTTCTATTTGAAAAAAAAAAAAAGTCAAAAGTACTTTGGTGAGACTTCTCTGGCAGGCCAGTGGTTAAGACTTCACCTTCTAATGCAGGGACTGTGGTTTGATCCCTGATCTGGGAATTAAGATACCACATGTCTCATGGCCAAAAAAACAGAACTTATAAAAAACAACCGAAGCTATATTATAACATATTAAATAAAGATGTTAAAAATTGTCCACATCAAAACCAAATTTTTTAAATACATAAATTTTGAATAAGTAGATAAATAGAATCAGACTGAAGAGGTTCTTAATCAAATAGGTTGTTAAAGAAGAAAAAGCAATAAAAAAAAAAAAAAAACAATAGCTACTTCAATTTGGTAACAAACTCACAACATAATAAAAGAATAATTTGAGACAACAAAAACATAAATAGGGAAGAAAAAAAAAAGGATGATATCCATGTAGGCAAATGAAAATAAGATGTCATCTGCATTAAACAGATTATGTTATTTATGAGATATTAATAGAAAACCACCAAATTAAAATGACAGACAAAAACATAAAGAATCAATGGAGATATAGAACAACCAGAAAAGGAAAAAATAAAATGGCAATACTAAGTTCTCATTTATTAATAATCACCTTAAATATAAATAACTTGAATTCACCATTGAAAAGACACAGAGTGGCTGGATGGATTAAAAAACAGGACCAAACTATAGCTCTAAAGACAAACATAAGCTCAAAGAGAAGGGATGAAAGATTATATGCTAAGGAAATGGCAGCAAAAAGACAGTACAGCCACTTTCATATCAGAGAAAATAGTCTTCAAGGCAAAACAAAGATGGGCGTTATATAGAGATAGAGGGGATCATTCATGAAGAAGACATAAGAGTGACTAATACATATGCACCTGGTATAGAAGCATCAGTACATCAATGGATGGATCATCTAGAAAGAAAGTTAAACAGGAGACAGAGGCCTAAAATGAAACATCAGATGTAACTGTGCTCAATCCCTCAGTTGTGTCCAACTCTTAGTGACCCCATGGACTGTAGCCTGCCAGGCTCCTTTGTCCGCGGAATCTTCCAGGCAATCCTACTGCAATGAGTTGCCATTTCCTCATTCAGGGGATCTTCCCAACCCAGGCATCAAACCTATGGCCTTTGCATTGGCAGGAAGATTCCTTCCTAACTGTGCCAGCTGGGAATCCCCTTATACAAAATGGACTTGAATGGACTTGATAGATTTTATACAGAACATTCCATCCAAATGCATCAGAATACACATTCCTTTCAAGTGTACATGGGGCATTGTTAGGATAGACCATAGATGGGGACACAAAAAATTTAAGAAGATTGAAATTGTATACAGAATCTTTTCTAATGACAAAGTTATGAGAGTAGAGATCGATTAAAGCTGGAAAGCTGGAAAATCACAAAACATGCAGACTAAACAATGTGCTACTGAACAACTATTGTGTCAACAAAGAAATCAAAGGATATGGAGTAAAGAGAACCCTCACATACTGTTGGTGAGACTGTAAATTGGTGAAGCTAATATGGAGAATACTTTACCAGTTGAGCTACCAGGGAAGCCCTAAGGAATTATAGGTGTTCCCACCCAAATTACAAATATTACTACCATATGATCTAGCTATTCCACTTCTGGGTGTTTTATTCAAAGATTATAAAAGCACTAATTTAAAAAAAGCCCCCCTATATCAGGAGAAGGCAATGGCACCCCACTCCAGTACTCTTGCCTGGAAAATCCCATGGATGGAGGAGCCTGGTAGGCTGCAGTCCATGGGGTCGCAAAGAGTTGGACACGACTGAGCAACTTCACTTTCACTTTTCACTTTCCTTGCCTGCAGAATCCCAGGGACAGAGGAGCCTGGTGGGCTGCCGTCTATGGGGTTGCACAGAGTCAGACATGACTGAAGCGACTTACCAGCAGCAGCAGCCCCCCTATATTCACCATAGCATTATCTACAATAGTCAAAATATGGAAACAACCTAAGTTCCTGTCAACAGATGAATGTATAAAGGAGATGTGTCTCATATAACAGAATATTACTTTGCCATTAAAAAAGATAATTATTTTTTTCCATTTGTGACTACATGGATTGATCTTGAGGGCATCATGCTAAGTGAAATAAGTCAAATAGAGAAAGACAAATAATTTCACACATAAGTGCAATATAATAAAACAAGGAAACGAATGAACAAACAAAACAAAACCAGAAGTTACAGGGAATAGAGCATCAGTTAAGAGTGAAGGGCAGATTGGGGAGGCTGAAATGAGTAAAGGTGGTCAACTCGATGGTGACAGGTGGAAACTAAATTTTTGGTGGTGAGCATGCAGTCCTGCATACAGAATTCAAAATAAAATATTGTACATGTGAAACTTATATGATGTTATAAATCAAAAGAATAAAAAGTACTTCAATATTTCTTGTGAATTTCCATAATGCCAGTTATCTATTGACCAAGTAATATCTATAATAAGAGTCATTTTACTCAGAGTAGAATATTTTATTAGACTTTATACACTTTCTTTCACTGGAAGGGGCTTCCCAGGTGGCGCTAGTAGTAAAGAGCCTGCCTGCCAATGCAGGAGACATAAGAGACACAGATTCCCTGAGTTGGCAAGATTCTCCTGGGCAGGGGGGTGGAGGGGGGGCATGGCAACCCATGGACAGAGGAGCCTAGTGGGCTATGCATGGTCCATAGTGTCACAAAGAGTTAGACACGACTGAAGCGACTGAGCATGAACATGTGCATGTCATTAAAAATGACAAATTTGAACTTACTTGTGAATTCTCATACAGAGGTCCTCAATACTGTCCCTGAAAACAACAGATGTGATTCTGCTCCTTAAATTAAGATTATAGTGATAATAATTGCCACAATTTATTAAATGTCAATAAACTTACTGAATGCCAGGAAAGGAGTATGAGTCAGGACTTCTGAAATAAGGACTGTGCATTTCTAGATGCTACTAAAACACAAAAATTAGACAAATAAATACAATTCAGTCTTGTGCTGTATATGAGAATAGATTCACCACCAACAAAATGACAGGAAAAGATAACCTACAGGGCTTAAAAAACATGTATAGCAAAAATGAACCCAAACAGCAGGATAGTAAACCCCCAACATATAAACATTCAAGTTGCAACATTTCAAAGATGTGAACGTGTGTTCCACCAGCATCAGGCATGAGTGAAATTGCAGCTTGCCTCCGTCTGCTATTGCTGATGAGCCTTCAGCTCCACCATCTCCCATGCCCTCTCCTCCAGTCAGTAAGTCCTCTAGTCTGTTCATGTGATGCCAGCCCCTGTATGCCAGCTGCTATGCAGTACTACTTTTCAAGGTTACTGCACTGTAAAATTAAAATGCTTTATTTATTTTTTGTGTTTTTATGTATAAATTGTGTGAAAAGTATTACAAACCTATTACAGTACATTGCTGTATAACCCACTGTGTTAGCTGGGCTACCTTTATTGAACTTACAGACTGGACCTATGAACAAGCTCTTTGAACAGAACTCACACTATGTAGGGAACTTACTGTGTTAGAATTCAATTCAAAAAGATTTTCAGCTGAGTCTCTGCATTTTGTCCCCAACACAGTAGCTAGAAGGGTCCTATCAAAACATAATACATTAGGTCACTTCTCTGCTCAAAACCTTCCAGGAGTTTCTGTTACTCTCATCACGAAAGTCAGTCTTTGCCATGACTCCCAAAGGTCCATTTACTCTGACCCTAGTTGCTTGGTGAACCTACTACTGGGCTCTACCTTCACTGCCTTGAAATCAAAAGGTTTATATCTCCCCAAAATCGTCTTCACTTGCTATTGTTACAGCTGGACTTTTTCAATACCCTCTCTCAGTGAAATGTTCCCGACAGCTAGTATGAAGGTAAACCAACCCTGTCCACCACCACACAGAATGTCTGTTCTTTTTCATTTTTTTCTATTGCACTTCTCACTACCCAGCATTCCTCATCTATTTACTATCATTTCACTGGAATGTGAACTCCATATGTCATTTTGTTCACTGCTGTATGCCCATGGCCTAGAAAAAAAAAAACAGTGCGTTACAGAAACACTTGTTTAAATCAGAAATATGTCCAGAGTATGGCACTTTTTACAGAAAATAAAAAAGACTTCTTACCTTTAACTAAAGTCATCTTCAGTGAGTTTTTGTTTGCTGTTAATCATTCATATGTATTGAGTGCTTTCCATGAGCTAAACAAGGTTGTATATATTTTCTCACTGACTAAATCCTAACACATAGTCTATGAAAGCATCACTATTATTATTTTCCCTATTTTATGAATGAGTAAACTGAAATATAGAGAGATGATGTAACTTCCTCATTAGCAGAGCAGGAAGGTGGGTCATCATATTCAGTGTTCCCCACTCCCTTTGACGTGCCATGACCCACACAGATAGTTACACAAACAGGAGCAGTGAGAGACACGCCATCAGGCAGCCCACGTGGAAGTGATCAAGACGGAGGGCTATGCGTCATAATTTAACTGATGGGGTTGGATTAATAAGTGCTCGGGAACATCTGTTTGTTTCTCTGTAGGAACAAAATACAAGTTTCTTGCTGGCTTTGTATGCTACAGAGAGCCCCCCAAATTTTACACATATGATTAACGAGGTGATGATGATGGTAATGATTAGTTGTTAGTCATAATTAGACATTACCACGGTGATCAGTGCCTGGTAAGCTTTTACTGTCTGTCAGGCTCTGTGCTGAGTGATTTAGATGAATTATGCCATTAATTCCCAAAATGTCTCAGTGAGTTAGAAACTGCCAGGATCCCAAGTTTACTGATGAGTTATGGAGGCTATGAAAGGGGCTGGAGTAAACAGCAAACAAGGGGTGGATTTGAGGTGAGAACCTGGACCGTTTAGACACGACATGCTTCTTTCAAGCTCAGTGATGAGATGAGAGATTATCCAGTACATCATGTCAAGATTGTTAGCTATGAGAGCAACACAACCACTTTAGATCCCTGTCTCTTGTCACATATCAAGATAAATTCTGAGAGATCAAGAATTAAGTTGTAACATATTAAATCATATAAATAGTCAATGAAAATAAAAGTGAATATTTATCACAGAATTTTTGGTGCTAAATTAGAAGCAACAGAAAAATCATTAAGGAAGAGCACAACAGATTAGACAACGTAAAATGAAAAGTCATCTTTGTAACAAAAAAATAGTTGATATGACAAGTAACAATTTGAAAACTCTATCAAATAGTTATTAAATGGGTAAGAAAATGCTACTAATTCAATTGATAAATACACAAAAGGCTGGGGCAGTTAATATCCTAGTGGGTATGTAGAAACACTGGTACAACTGAAATGAACAAAAGTAATAAAATCATCAATAAATGGCAGTAAATGATCAGTGTACACCATTCTACTTTTAAAAATATATTATGAATATAGTTAAGAGGTAAATATACCAGTAGACGTATATATACATATACATATAGACTTATATATACATATGTCTTCTCCTCTTTGAAAAAAAATCAATTAAGAAAGGATCCCCAACCCACTTGTGGACTTTTCTACAGTTACAAGCAAGCATAATAATTAACAATCAATTCAAAAATAGAATCTTTAAGCACAAATAACTGCATTGCTTATTAGCAACTAATTGGTTATTTTTATACGTGTCTGCAATGTTTGATATGAACTGTGTTGAAAAATATGACTAATATTTTATTTTTAATTAATTTTTAAATACAAATATAAAAAATACTGTGGTACACAAATAAATAAGATGTAGGAAAATTTGGAATTAAACAAGAGTTTTCCTAACTGTTAGAGTTTGACAAATATAATATCACAGATTTAAATGAATAAATAATATTACAAAATGCTAAAGTAGCTGCTTCTACTAAGCATTAACTGTAACTTTTTAAATAAATCAAAAATAAAATTAAGTGAATTATAAAACTTAATTGACTTCAACAGTACATGAATAGGGAACTTCCAGATGTTCAAGCTGGATTTAGAAAAGGCAGAAGAAACAAAGATCAAATTGCCAACATCCATTGGATCATAGATGAAGCAAGAGAGTTCCAGAAAAACATCTACTTCTTCTTTATGGACTATGCCAAAGCCTTTGTGTGGATCACAACAAATTGTGAAAAATTCTTCAAGAGATGGAAATATCAGAACACCGTTCTTGCCTTCTGAGAAATTTGTATGCAGGTCAAGAAACAACAGTTAGAACTGGACATGGAAAAATGGACTGCTTCAAAATTGGAAAAGGAGTACATCATGACTGTATATTGTCACCCTACTTATTTAACTTCTATGGAGAGTACATCATGGAAAATGACAGGCTGGATGAAGCACAGGTTGGACTCAAGATTGCCGGGAGAAATATCAATAACCTCAGATATGCAGATGACACCACTCTTACGGTAGAAAGCAAAGAAGAACTAAAGAGCCCCTTGATGATAGTGAAAAAGGAGAGGGGAAATATTGGCTTAAAACTCAACATTCAGAAAACTAAGATCATGGTATCTGGTCCCATCAATTCATGGGAAATAGGTGGGGAAACAATGGAAACAGTGACAGACTATTTTCTTGGGCTCCAAAATCACTGCAGATGGTGACTGTAGCCATGAAATTAAAAGATGCTTGCTCCTTGGAAGAAAAAGCTATGACTGACCTAGATAGCCTATTAAGAAGCAGGGACATTACTTTGCCAACAAAGGTCTGTCTAGTCAAAGCTATGGTTTTTCCAGTAGTCATGTATGGATGTGAGAGCTGGACCATAAGGAAAGCTGAGCACCAAAGAACTGATGCTTTTGAACTGTGGTGTTGGAGAAGACTCGAGAGTCCCTTGGACTGCAAGGATACCCAGCCAGTTCAACCTAAAGGAAATCAACCCTGAATATTCATTGGAAGGACTGATGCTGAAGCTGAAACTCCAATATTTTGGCCACCTGATGTGAAGAACTGACTCATTGGAAAGGACCCTGATGCTGGGAAAAATTGAAGGCAGCAAGAGAAGGGGACGACAGAGAATGAGATCGTTGGATGGCATCACCGATTCCATGGACATGTGTTTGAGCAAGCTCTTGGATTTGGTGATGTACAGGGAAGCCTGGTGGGCTGTAGTCCATGGGGTCACAAAGAGTTGAACATGACCGAGTGACTGAACTGAACTGAATAAAAAGCACATTCTGCTTGCCTTTATTAATCCTACAGCAGTTTTGCACATATTCAAAATTTGGAACTTGTCCAAATCTGACAATTACTTTTTATTAGTCCATTTTTATAATACTTAAAATCATGAAACAATCAAATAAAACTGTGATAACAATTTTATAAGAAATATGCAGATGTGTGCTCTTTTTCTGCCTGTTTACTCAGCTTAATTTCATTTTGGAACTTGTGTAATAATTGTAAATTTTGCTGTGTTCTGTATAGTTTTAAAGGAAAGGTATATTTATCCTAAGTACACCTTAATGTTTTTGTAGAAAAGAAACTAATTTGGTGCTAAGTAATACTTTGCAAATTATTAGTGCAATCAATACAATTTTAATATCTACTTCAGATCAGATGAGTCGCTCAGTCGTGTCCGACTCTTTGCGACCCCATGAATCGCAGCACGCCAGGTCTCCCTGTCCATCACCAACTACCAGAGTTCACTGAGACTCATGTCCATCGAGTCAGTGATGCCATCCAGCCATCTCATCCTCTGTCGTCCCCTTCTCCTCCTGCCCCCAATCTCTCCCAGCATCAGAGTCTTTTCCAATGAGTCAACTCTTCGCATGAGGTGGCCAAAGTACTGGAGTTTCAGCTTTAGCATCGTTCCCTCCAAAGAAATCCCAGGGCTGATCTCCTTCAGAATGGACTGGTTGGATCTCCTTGCAGTCCAAGGGACTCTCAAGAGTCTTCTCCAACACCACAGTTCAAAAGCATCAATTCTTCAGTGCTCAGCCTTCTTCACAGTCCAACTCTCACATCCATACATGACCACAGGAAAAATCATAGCCTTGACTAGACGAACCTTTGTTGGCAAAGTAATGTCTCTGCTTTTGAATATGCTATCTAGGTTGGTCATAACTTTCCTTCCAATGAGTAAGCATCTTTTAATTTCATGGCTGCAGTCACCATCTGCAGTGATTTTGGAGAAAAATAAAGTCTGACACTGTTTCCACTGTTTCCCCATCTATTTCCCATGAAGTGGTGGGACCAGATGCCATGATCTTCGTTTTCTGAATGTTGAGCTTCAAGCCAACTTTTTCACTCTCCACTTTCACTTTCATCAAGAGGCTTTTGAGTTCCTCTTCACTTTCTGCCATAAGGGTGGTGTCATCTGCATATCTGAGGTTATCGATATTTCTCCCGGCAATCTTGATTCCAGTTTGTGTTTCATCCAGTCCAGCATTTCTCATGATGTACTCTGCATGTAAGTTAAATAAGCAGGGTGACAATATATAGCCTTGTCGTACTCCTTTTCCTATTTGGAACCAGTCTGTTGTTCCATGTCCAGTTCTAACTGTTGCTTCCTGTTACTGTGAAATAGTCAAAATTTCATATCAGTGTCCTAGCACTCTATGAATTCAGACTTTCTCTTCACTGTCTTAGCAACAATGAGGCAGCCAAGGAGGAAGGGTGTCACCTGTCCTCATCCAGGGTCTGGGGAGAGGAGACATGGTGTCACTGTTGATGGAAGTCCTGGTTATAGAGCATCATCCTCACGACGTTATCACTGATACCTCTACGTTCAATCAGTCGGAACTTGAGGGACCTTATTTACAAGATCAAAGAGATGGACGAATGCTGTGCAAAGTATAGCCATATTTGGCAAGCATGTTAAATTGAAGTTCCACTCCATAGATCCTTTACTTTGCTATAGGCATACACAGCATATTGCTCATCTTGTCTAACATTTCAGTAGATGGGAAGTCCATGATATAATACACTGTGCAGATGTTGTAATTAATTGATTTTGTGGACCACATTTTCTTTGTTTTATGACCCAAGGAAATATAGAGGGCTGAGTTAAGTGTCATAAAGCTTAAACATATTATAGCAAATATATTTGCTACATCCTAGTTTTCCCCATATTATTAATTCATTTGAATTTTCTTTGTTGGAAAGAAGGAGTTCTCAACAGTTCATCTGCAATATTTTTCTTTTTAAAATGTATTGCTTTTATTCTCATTTCCTTATTATCACTTTAGCTTTAGTCTTATAAACAGTAACAAGTGATAATTTTCCTTGTATCCACTGGAAAGTTTTCAGTATTCTATTTTCTGCTTTTTGCCAACTAAATGCTGCTTCTTCTACTGTCTTGCATTGCTTCTTGCTTGATGTATCTAGGATTTATCCATCCTTGAGCAGTATATTTGAGTGACTGTTGACTTAGTCTTGTTAGTGGAAATGGGCACCTAGAGGTAGGTGATCAGCCTTCCTGGAGGTGCTGGGTCTGAAATACAAAGAGAAAACTGAAGTGCATTCTGAGAAGAGTAAGTGAGGCAGGTTTGGCTGTTGTATTATTATTCATTATTTCTATGAACACCATTGTCCTCATTATTACCTTCACTTCACTAAGTGTGCCCAAGAAGAGAGCAGCTATATAGATTTTAAGTGGTGATACATTTCATAATTTATCAGCGGATGTGTTTCCCAGTGATGATTGCAAAATAGCTCTTACAGCTGAGCTTAGTTGATTACTAGTAAACTAGAGAACATATATAGCCTGTCCTGTTCTTCAGCGACTACCTTTCATTGTTTGTTAATTCCTCCTGAATATCTTATATTGATTTTAATAATGGATGGTTCTTGAGAAGACAGCTTCTAAATCCTTTGACACACTGAGGCGTATATACATAAATATTAATTCCATGGTTCCCTACAACATTTTTCTAATCAATCAACTACCTTGCTTAGACCATTTTTACAAATATATTTTATTTTATTTTTTTATTTATTTTTTGGAGTTTCTGCTTCTTTTTTTTTCTATTTTTAAAATTTTATTTTATTTTTAAACTTTACATAATTGTATTAGTTTTGCCAAATATGAAAATGAATCTGCCACAAGTATACAAATATATTTTAAATGAAACTTCAGAGTCAGTCATTCAAAATGTGGTGAATACATAGTAATAGAAAACTCAGAATCATAGATTATGAATGCCAAGAAAGGCTCTGTTCTGGTTACCATAAGTCTATGGTTTCCAATGGGTCATGCTGCAGGCATTCATAAACTTGTTCAGGGGTCATTTTCATAAGAACTGCTCAAGGATCAACATAAAAATGACAAGCATTCTGTTTTGCCTTAAGAGATATTTTAGTGTGATGAAAATAAATTTATTTCCACAGCACAGAAAATTTACACTGTTCTCTGTTCTTCAAACAGGTTATGTGGGTATGCAATTTGTGTCGAAAGCAACAGGAAATCTTAACCAAGTCAGGGGCGTGGTTCTTCGGCAGCGGCCCTCAGCAGACCAGTCAGGACGGAACGCTCAGCGACACGGCTACAGGGGCGGGTTCCGAGGCGCCTAGAGAGAAGAAAGCCCGGCTCCAAGAGCGCTCGAGGTCGCAGACCCCCCTGAGCAGCGCCGCGGCCTCCGCCCAGGACCAGGCTACCCCCGGCGCACAGGTGGACAGGACCAAGGGCGCTGAGCCCGCCCCGCAAGCCGGGGGCCCTGAGCAGAAGCAGGCATCCTCCAGATCTAGAAGCGAGCCTCCCAGAGACAGGTAAGAGGTCAGCAACCCACAGGCAAAGGGCAAGATCTTAAATGGAGAGCAAACCCATCTTCAGGAATCGAACCGCTAGGATAGGCAGAAAGGGTGCCTCTCAGACTCAACCAGAAAAGCGATAGGGAGCCCACTGCCTTTGTCTCTCTCTAGAACCTATCTTTCCTTAGGAGGCCTTTGCTGAGAAGCTTGTCTTTCACGTCCCACATGGAGGTAAACAAGTCACCCAAGTGTACTACGAACTTCCAACCCTTTGGTGAGAACAGCCATTGGCTGTTATTGGCTATTAGAGTGAGTCCTGCAGTTGAATCTGTGCTCTGAGAGAAGAATATGGAGAACAGACACACTTAGGGCTGGGAGTGCATCAGCAAAGGCTTCCTGAAGGATGCTTTCTTCTACACTGAGCTTTGAAGGTGACTAGAGATGAGCCAGGTGAAGCAAGGGATGGGTGCATGGGTGTCTGGCCAGAAGGAACAGTGGGACCACCCAGAGGCTGGTCTTGGCTGGAGGGTGATTTGGAGAAGGTGGGGGAGCAGGGGATGACCGTGGGGTCTGAGCGCCCAGGTCACACTGGGCCTTTTAGCCAGGTTCAATTTCACAGACTTTATCCTGAAAACAACGGAATGCAATGGAGGCTTGTAAGTTTGGGCTCACGTGATCAGCTTATTAATTTCAATTTGTCTACTGTATCATTCATTCATGGAGAAGGCAATGGCAGCCCACTCCAGTACTCTTGCCTGGAAAACCCCATGGGCGGAAGAGTCTGGTAGGCTGCAGTCCATGGAGTCGCAAAGAGTCAGACACGACTGAGCGACTTCACTTTCACTTTTTCACTTTTCACTTTCGTGCATTGGAGAAGGAAATGGCAACCCACTCCAGTGTTCTTGCCTGGAGAATCCCAGGGACGGGGGAGCCTGGTGGGCTTCCGTCTCTGGGGTCACACAAGAGTCGGATACAACTGAAGCGACTTAGCAGCAACCGTGTATTAATGACCAGACAGGATGCTGTGCAGTAGGTGGGGACAGCGTTAACAAGGGGGGATATAGCCCTTTTCTTCCCGAGGCTGGGAGTCTGGGACACCTGACGGTTAGCACTGGGTGTGGCTGCCTTCGCCTGTGTGACCCTTATTTATTCCACTGGGTGGGAGGACAGGATCCGAGGGTAGGATCCAAGGAAGGTTTCTAATCTCCTTGTCAAACGAAACTCCCACAATAAGCTCAAAGACTTCAAAGCTGAACTGATCTGGATTCTAGGCCTCGCTCTGTCACCAGGGATTCTCACGGGCATGTTGGAGGACTGAGTGAGCACCTGTGCTCAGCAGCAGGCCCATGGGAGGCCTCTAGTGAATGCAGACAGTAGGCACCATGTGTTTACCATTACTGAACACTACAGGAGCCAGAGGGCATCAAGATGACTGGGGCATAGTCCCTTTTCATTCAGATCCTGGGAAAGAGACCACACCGGCCCCTAGGGAAGACACCACCCTGGGCAGTGAACTGGCCCAGAGGGCTGACATGATCAGAGCTCGACAATACAAACACAAGTCCTTTGGAGGCCACAGGAAAGGGGAGCACCTTCTGAACACAGGCAGATAGGACACCCAGAAGTTGTGGGATGGCCAGGCAAAATCGGAGAGACCATGATGGTAAGACACCAGAGCCACCCTGGTGATGGCCAGACTTGCAGCATGGTGACAAAGTGCTGTGAGTTAAGGAAAGAAAGGATGCTGAAAGGGCAGCTCACGATTGGTCAGAAAAGGATTTCTTTTAAAGGAGAGGAAGAGTTTGGAAGTATAGAGTTTCCAAAGAGAAAATTTGAGTCCTGCTTATGATGAACTGTGAAAAACTACAAAGAAGTCGAGAATAGGCACTGAGGAGAGGCTTTTTGATGAAATTTGAAAAAGACTGAGAAGAACAAATAGCTTTCCTGATGATATAAATGACTTGCTGATTATATAAATACCGAGGACAACAGTGAGGATGTTGGGGCTGGAGAAGGAGGAAGAGGGGGACCTGGTTGGTAGTCAGGGTCCTTGAGAGAATGAGCCAAGCCTGAAGGAGTGGCTGGCTGTCTTGTTTTACATTTCATTATTTAAAAATTTTTATTATTGAAGTACAGTTGCTTTTCAGTGCTGTGTTAGTTTCTGATACAACAAAGTGAATCAGTTATATATACAGATATACCCCCTCCCTCTGTGACCCCCCTCCCACCGTCCATCCACTCCCTAGGTCATCACAGAGCACTGAGCTGAGCCCCTGTGCTCCACAGCCACTTCCCATGAGCTATCTGTTTTACACGTGGGAGTGTGTGTGTCCCTGCTACTCTCTCAATTCGTCCCGCCCTCTCTTTCCACCACTAGCTATCTGTTTTACATGTGAGTGTATGTATGTCAATATTACTCTCTCAATTTGTCCCACTCTCTCCTTCCCTGATACCTCAGTTGGTAAAGAATCTGCCTGCAATGCAGGAGACCCTGGTCTGATTCCTGGGTCGGGAATCCTAATCTGCTAGAGAAGGGATAGGCTACCCACTCCAGTATTCTTGGGCTTCCCTTGTGGCTCAGCTGGGAAAGAATCCACCTGTGATGCGGGAGACCTGGGTTCGATCCCTGGGTTAGGAAGATCCCCTGAAGAAAGGAAAGGCTACCCATTCCAGTATTCTGGCCTGGAGAATTCCATGGACTGTATAGTCCATGGGGTCGCAAAGAGTCGGACGTGACTGAGCTTCACTTCACTTCACTTCACTTTTCCTTCCACCACTGTGTCCACAAGTTCTGTTCTCTACGTCTGTGTCTCTATATTCCTTCCCTGCAAATAGGTTCATCTGTACCATTTTTCTAGATTCCACAAACATGTGGTAACATACCAAATTTGTTATTCTCATCCCAACTTACTTCACTTAGTATGACAATCTTTAGTCACATCCATGTTGTGGCAAATGACATTATTTTCTTCCTTTTTATTACTGTTATTTTGTTCCTTTTTATTACTGTATTCCATTGTATATTATATGTACCACATCTTCTTCACCCATTCAACAGTTGATGGACATTTAGGTTGCTTCCATGTCCTGGCTATTGTAAGTAGTGCTGCAGTGAACACTGGGGTACATATTTCTTTTGGAAACAAGATCTTAATCTTTTTGATCCTAATTTGTACACTCATCAGGAGCTAGTGGGGATGGAAACATTAGAGGTGAGAAAAGGCCTATTTTGAAGACAAGAATCAGAGAGACTGGAGAAGAGTCCCATTTGCATATAAGGCTATCCTTTCATAAAGCATCTTCACAGATGCTGTCTCCTTTAATCTGCACACGAACTCTGCAAGGTAAGCATCCTTGATCAGTATTTCAACAGCAACAAAAAAATCGACTCTATAGAAACTTCCACAAGGGCAACTCTGCTTTAATGAGCTACTGAGGTTTGCAGTACATTCATCACATTTTTATGAAAACTCTAATTATGATGACTGCATTCATAGCAGACCCCTTACACGGGAAAACAGCAATGCTACCTATGAAACTCCACCCTCCCTGAAAATCTCTCCCACTTCAACGGACCAAGTAATCTAAAAGCCTCAGGCAGAGTTGACGATGCTTCTGTTTTGCTTTTGTGTCATTGGAAACCCTCTCCCCTTTCTTTCCATTATCACCAGCTCCTGCTCAAACTGATCCCACAACATATTTTAGCAATTACTACTTTGATAATGGACAATAGAAACCGCTCTACTTTTCCCCATCTTGTATATTATTCTCAGTTTTTGTTCATGAAGTCTGCTTTTGGACTTCCAATGTTCTCTCTAGAAAGCCCTTTCTATGGATCTAAGGATTCCAGAAAGAGCTTATCTGTCCCCATTTTAACTGCACAGTCGAGCATACAGGGTCTGAATGCTTTGGTAGGCATCCCCTTTCTGTAACTTCGGGTGTCCTTGCTGAAAGCTGCCCAAAGCAGATGGACTACAATGTTCAGAAAAGGGCTGTACAGGGGCATCTTAAACAATGTAATTTAAATATTCAAACTGTGAAACACTTTTCCTTTATCTTTGTCAGTGTCTCCTACAAGATGGAGAGCAAAGTAGAACACAAACTGCTTTTTATTTTCATATTCTTTTTTGTTATGATTATAGGATATTGAACATGGTTCCCTGTGCTCTGCATTTTGGAATGAGGGGAGAAGGCCTGAGAGGGAGGAAAAATGAATAATAATTTCAAAACGTCAACATTTCTATAATTTTTGCTGGGGAAGGTACAATGAAGGCTCAGCTTCAATCATTTTTTTTTTTTTCCTAACCAATTCCCTAAAAAGTGTTGGACTGCACATGATCTCTTAAAAAGTACTTTTGTTCTACAACTGAAGTGCTGCTGCTGCTGCTGCTGCTGCTAAGTCGCTTCAGTCGTGTCCGACTCTGTGCGACCCCATAGACGGCAGCCCACCAGGCTCCCCATCCCTGGGATTCTCCAGGCAAGAACGCTAGTAGAATTAATTTCTGAAATGGACATACTTATATTCACATTTCCTTGAATGTTTCCGTTATAAGAGATTAATATATATCGCCCAAATATATGTCAGGTATTAATTTTTGAACTGATATATATCTATTAGCGTTTATCCTAACTTATTATTACCTATATCATTTTATCTACTACCACTACTACTAAGTCGCTTCAGTCGTGTCCGACTCTGTGCGACCCCGTGGACTGCAGCCTACCAGGCTTCTCTGTCCATGGGATTCTCCAGGCAAGAACACTGGAGTGGGTTGCCATTTCCTTCTCCAATCATTTTATCTAGAACATGTTAAAGAGGTTAACATAAAACTTGTTCTTTTAGTGAATTAATTCATTGATTTTTAAAATGATCTGTTTAACTGATAGAGAATTTAAAAATCTGAAAGCCAGTTGTGAAGACCCTGAATATCTTGTAACGCAAAGGAGCCTTATTTAGAAAGCGACTCGGGTATACGGGTTTAATGCGCCTTTTTAACATCTCGCTTTTTAATTAGACATCGAAGAACTATTTCCAAGGATGCTGCTTCTGGGGTCTGGTCCTCGCCTTGAGTTTACACGCGATTCTCCTTCTCCACGTTTCTTTGTGCATCCCAGGAAGAAGACCCCAGGGCTGGCTGAGCAGAATAGCAAAGGCGCTCCAAAGGGCGAGCGCAAACGCGCGCCCAGGACCTCGGCGCCTCCTGCAGAGGCGCCCGCGGAAGAACGGGAGCGGAAGGAAAGGCGGGAAAGCCGAAGGCTGGAGAAAGGCCGGTCCCAGGACTACTCCGTCGTGCCGGAGAAACGCGAGGAAGGCCCGGTGGCTGAAGCGGAGAAGCAGCGGAAAGAGGAGGAGTACCAGACCCGGTACCGCAGCGACCCGAACCTGGCGCGGTACCCCGTCCAGCCGCCGCCCGAGGAGCAGCAGATGCGCATGCACGCGCGGGTGTCCCGCGCCCGGCACGAGCGGCGCCACAGCGACGTGTCCCTGCCGCGCACCGAGGCGGCCGCGGGGCCCGAGGGCAGGCCCGGCCCGCGCGCGCCCCACGCCGCCCGGGGCTCGCCGCCGGCCTCGCCGCGCGCCTACTCGGCTGAGAGGACCGCGGAGGCCCGGGCGCCGGGCGCCCAGCCGCTCGCCGACTCCAGTCCGCCGGCGCCCCGGCCAGGCCCGGGCCCCGCGGAGGTCCCGGAGCCGCTCCGGAAGCAGAGCCGCCTGGACCCCGGCTCGGCCGTCCTGGTGCGCAAGGCCAAGCGCGAGAAAGTGGAGACCATGCTGCGCAACGACTCGCTCAGCTCCGACCAGTCCGAGTCTGTGCGGCCGTCGCCGCCCAAGCCGCACCGCGCCAAGAGGGGCGGCAAGCGGCGCCAAATGTCCGTGAGCAGCTCGGAAGAAGAGGGTGTGTCAACGCCGGAGTACACGAGCTGCGAGGACGTGGAGCTGGAGAGCGAGAGCGTCAGCGAGAAGGGTGAGCGAGCCGCGGCGCGCGGGCTCTAGGCGCGGGCGGGGCTGGCAGGGTGGGTGGGAACCGGGCGCTCCTGTGGGTTTCTGAGGTGCGCGTTCCGGGCTGGGGGCGTGTGCTGGAATCCGAGATATACGCTCGGGGCTGGGGGTGTGTGTGCTGGGATCCGAGGTGCGCGCTCCGGGCTGGGGGCTGGTGTGCTGGGATCCGATATATACGCTAGGGACTGGGGGCTCGTGAACTGGGATCCGAGGTGCGCGCTCCGGCCTGGGGTCTCGTGTGCTGGGATCCGAGATATACGCTTGGAGCTGGGGGTGTTTGTGCCGGGATCCGAGGTGCGCGCTCCGAAATGGGGGCTCGTGAGCTGGGATGAGAGATATACGCTCAGAGCTGGGGGCCTGTGTGCGGGGCTCGGGGATTCGCCAGAGTGGCTCGGAGGCGCGTGTGCTGTGCGCTCAGGGTGCGCGCCTGCAAGGTTTACAAGCGTAGCTGGTAATGTCTAGCACGGTGACTGTGACTGCAGTTACCACTGCTTTATGGTATACTAGAAACAAGCTACGAAGGCAAATCCTAAAAGTTCTCATTACAAGAAAATTATTACTTTGGTAACCGGATGAAGACATAGATGTTAACTAAACTTCCTGGGGTAGTCTTCTGGCCTCCTGTGTATGTCTGATGGTTAGTTTAAGTTCACACGTCGCTCAGCAGTGTGACTTTTTGCCGTGCCATGGACTGTATAGCCTGCCAGTCTCCCCTATCAATGGAATTTTCCAGGCAAGAATACTGGAGTGGATTGCCTTTTCCTACTCCAGGGGATCTTCCAGACCCAGTGATAGAACTCGCACCTCCACTGGCAGGTGGATTCCTTGTCACTGGGCCTCCTGGAAATCCACAGGTGGTTAGGGGTACACCTTAAACTTCCATGGAAAGTGAAAGTGAAAGTCGCTCAGTCATGTCCCACTCTTTGCGACCCCATGGACTAAACAGTCCATGGAATTCTCTAGGCCAGAATAATGGAATGGGTAGCCTTACACTTCTCCAGGGGATCTTCCCAACCTTGGGATCCTAGGTGCGACCAAGGGATGAGCGGAGTGTGGGACTTGGGGCTCGTGTGCAGAAATCTGAGGTGCCCGCTGGGGACTGGGGGTGTGTGTGCAGAGTGCCGGATTCGCGAGCGTGGCTGAGAGGTGCGTGTGCTGGGCTCAGGGTGCGCCCCTGCAGGGTTCGAACCCAGATCTCCCACATTGCCGGCGGATTCTTTACCAGCTGAGCCACAAGGGAAGCCCAAGAATACTGGAGTGGGTAGCCTTTCGCTTCTCCAGCAGATCTACGCACCAGGAATCTGGTCTCCTGCATTCCTCGAGGATTCTTTACCAACTGAGCTATCAGGGAAGCTGTATGTCAATTAAGTCTCAGTAAAAGTGGGGGAGGAAAGTGGGGCTTGGAATGCTCCAGGCAGTCTCCCAGCAAATGGAAGGTTTTAGTGTTTTGTTTCCTTTTATTTTTGGATGTGGAGTTTAAAAATGTCACCTCAGGCACCGAATGAGTTACAAGAATTTTTCATGACATTCAGTTCAGTTCAGTTCAGTCGCTCAGTCATGTCCAACTCTCTGCGACCCCATGAATTATAGCACGCCAGGCCTCCCCGTCCATCACCAACTCCCGGAGTTGACTCAGACTCACGTCCATCAAGTCAGCAATGCCATCCAGCCATCTCATCCTCTGTCATCCCCTTCTCCTCCTGCCCCCAATCCCTCCCAGCATCAGAGTCTTTTCCAATGAGTCAATTCTTCTCATGAGGTGGCCAAAGTACTGGAGTTTCAGCTTTAGCATCATTCCTTCCAAAGAAATCCCAGGGCTGATCTCCTTCAGAATGGACTGGTTGGATTTCCTTGCAGTCCAGGGGACTCTCAAGAGCCTTCTCCAACACCACAGTTCAAAAGCATCAATTCTTCAGCGCTCAGCCTTCTTCACAGTCCAACTCTCATATCCATACATGACCACAGGAAAAATCATAGCTTTGACTAGATGGACCTTTGTTGGCAAAGTAATGTCTCTGCTTTTGAATATGCTATCTAGGTTGGACATAACTTTCCTTCCAAGGAGTAAGCGTCTTTTAATTTCATAGCTGCAGTCACCATCTGCAGTCATTTTGAAGCCCCAAAAATAAAGTCTGACACTGTTTCCACTGTTTCCCCATCTATTTCCCATGAAGTGGTGGGACCGGATGCCATGATCTTCGTTTTCTGAATGTTGAGCTTTAAGCCAACTTTTTCACTCTCCTCTTTCACTTTCATCAAGAGGCTTTTGAGTTCCTCTTCACTTTCTCCCATAAGGGTGGTGTCATCTGCATATCTGAGGTTATCGATATTTCTCCCTGCAATCTTGATTCCAGCTTGTGTTTCTTCCAGTCCAGCGTTTCTCATGATGTACTCTGCATATAAGTTAAATAAGCAGGGTGACAATATACAGCCTTGACATACTCCTTTTCCTATTTGGAACCAGTCTGTTGTTCCATGTCCAGTTCTAACTGTTGCTTCCTGACCTGCATACAGATTTCTCAAGAAGCAGGTCAGGTAGTCTGGTATTCCCATCTCTTTCAGAATTCATGACGTTGGTTCCTCTCATTCTGGGAAATTTAGTATTCTATAGCTATCATCACAGAAAATCCTTTAGATAATACTGGTCTAGAAGATACATCAATTTCAATTTAAACTCCTGTGTTTATTTTGAAGAATTTCCTCCTTTTGCTGCTATTCACTTAGATTTAAACTGACCACAGCCATAAATTCAGTTGGTGGTGGTTATCATCTTTGTTGTAGGGCTGGGGCTTCCCTGGTAGCTCAGATGGTGAAGAATCTCCTTGCTGTGTGGCATCACCGACTTGATGGACATGAGTTTGGGTGAACTCCGGGAGTTGGTGATGGACAAGGAGGCCTGGCCTATAATTCATGTGGTCTCAAAGAGTCCAACACGACTAAGCGACTGAACTGAACTGAACTGATGCTCCAATGAGGAGAAGGAAATGGCAACCCACTCCAGTATTCTTGCCTAGAGAATCCCATGGACAGAGGAGCCTGGTAGGCTGCTGTCCATAGGGTTGCACAGAGTGGGACATGACTGAAGCGACTTAGCATGCATGCAGCATGCCCCAATGATCTTATGCTATATTTGGGAACAATTTTAAAAGCTCATTCTGTTGCTATTAGTACTACAATTCAACTGGTAATAGGTATCTTTGGAATATGGGGGAGAGAGGTGAATTTGGCTTTTTCAGTTAGGCATTGATGTTTATAAAGTGCATATCGGTTTTTTAAAAGTCAGATGATGTGTAGACTTTTGCTGTCTTTGTGCCTCAATGTTGTGTTTTGTGAACATGTATTTTTTTTTTCCCTTAAGTCATAAGGGAAGTGTTAAGTAAGTGGATATGCTTAATTGGTGTGAAGAAAACCCCTTATGAGGATGGATATAGACTGAGAAGGCGATGGCACCCCACTCCAGTACTCTTTTGCCTGGAAAATCCCATGGACAGAAGAGCCTGGTGGGCTGCACTCCATGGGGTCTCTAAGAGTCTGGCACAACTGAGCGACTTCACTCTCACTTTTCACTTTCATGCATTTTAGAAAGAAATGGCAACCCACTCCAGTGTTCTTGCCTGGAGAATCCCAGGGATGGGGGAGCCTGGTGGGCTGTCGTCTATGGGGTCGCACAGAGTCGGACACGACTGAAGCAACTTAGCAGCAGCATAGATATAGTTACATATGTATATTTTCCTACTTTGTAAAGAAAGGGTGTACACCAGCTCCACTTGAATGTGTTTAATAAATCACAATGGGCGTGAAACTAGAAATGAAGCTCAGAATTATTTACAGTAACAACAGATTATGAAAGAAACATGAGGAAGGCAGCTAGTGTGATGAGAGGCGCTTATTGTCTCTGGCCGCTATCTCCCTTTCTCATGGATTATCTTCTGGGCACTTGGGTGATGACCTGGAATTTAGCCACCTCTGAAGTTGGGGTTCAGTTTCTTCATATGGAAGCATAGGAGCCATCATCTGATACACACAGCCCTGATTTCTCTTCATTTGTAAATAATCTCATTCTCAATGTCTATGAATGTAGCATAGGCATTTTCCTCCTTTAACCTTAATCTGTAATATTGATTAATGCCTTTATTGCCAAGGCTCACCACTGCTGACCAAGAGCTCAGCCATGATCATCTCCAGCATGCTGTGACCCTGCACGACTTTTTTAGCATCCCTAAGTCTCAGTTTTCTTATTGCCACAGTGGAGATGAGAGTTTTACTTTGTCAGGTGACAGAGTGGTTTGGATGAGCTCATGTAGCTGCAGCAGGATGCTAAGTTAGCATTCGTCCTGTCTTGATGAGCCTGTGGCATATGCCCCATAGATCTAGTATTGCAATGAAGGTGAGATCATTGTATATATATATATATCATATATATATATATATAAATCAAAGAAGAGGTGAAAGAACCCATTTTATATCTTCCAGGCTCTAGAGGGATGAGAAGGGGACGAGTAATCAGGGAAGAGCCATTTTCCCAGGAGAGGAAGCCATATAGCGACCTTCCCGGTCAAGGAAGGTGATCTTCATGAAATAAATATAAGAAAGCAGCGTTTTGACTATATCCCGAGTATTCACTTGCTCAGTTTTATCAGTTACATGTATCATGTAACAATTGAACACTTGAATGGCTCTGCTAGTCTGTTTGGGCTCCTGTAACAAAATTCCACAGACTAAGTAGCTTATACACAAAAGAAATTCGTTTTCTCACAGTTCCAGGGGCTGGGAGGCCCAGGGTCCAGGTGCCAGCATGGTCTTGTCCTGGGGAAGGTGCTCTTTCTAGCTCAGGTGGAGTCGCTCCTTCTCATTGTGTCCGTACATGGGGGAGGCGGCAGGGAGCTCTGTGGGGTCTGTGATGAGTGCTAATCCCACTCATGAGGGCTTCACCCTCCTGATATAAGCATCACCCAAAGGCCCCACATCCTATTTGAGGGGTTAAACATGTGAATTTTGAGGGAATACAAGCATCTAGACCATAGCTCTGGCACAAGGCATCTACTTAATATATGTGTACTACTGCTACTGCTGCTGCTAAGTCACTTCAGTCGTGTCTGACTCTGTGCGACCCCATAGATGGCAGCCCACCAGGCTCCCCCGTCCCTGGGATTCTCCAGACAAGAACACCGGAGTGGGTTGCCATTTCCTTCTCCAATGCATGAAAGTGAAAAGTGAAAGTGAAGTCGCTCAGTCATGTCTGACTCTTAACGACCCCATGGACTGCAGCCTACTAGGCTCCTCCGTCCATGGGATTTTCCAGGCAAGAGTACTGGAGTGGGGTGCCATTGCCTTCTCCAATATGTGTACTACTTTTGCCATTTATGTTGTTATCCTTCTCATTATGCTGAGTTGGTTTGTGTGTTTATTGGTAAGTGTAGATTTAACACTTTCAGTAGATACACAGATGTCAAAAACAAAGACATGTGCTGCATGCCCTTATGGAGCTTACATGTTGTTGAGAGAAATAAAGTATAATTACACAATGAAATATAATTTATTAAATGCCTCAAAGGAGCATTCCTTCCAGATGTATTGATACAGTTTTGCTTTGTGTCCAGATGTTTAACCAGAAAGGTTCCCTGGGCAAATGGTGTCTGAAAGTCAACACATAGATAGTCAGCGTGATGCTTTGTGTGCAGTGTAATTACACACATACACACACACACACACATGGATTAACAGTGAGCTCTATCTAGTGGGCTTGTCTAAAAAGTGAGGTCAGCTACTGCATGTTTCAAAGAGAAGGCTATTTGTTCGGTATTTGTACTTCTCTTTGCCAACTGGAAAAAATTGGGCATCTCTGATTTCTTAGATGAGGGGACCCCAACCCCTGGGCCTGGGACCACTGCTGGTCTGTGATCTGTTAGGAACCTGGCGGCACAGCAAGAGGAGAGCTGCAGGCTAGGGAAGGAAGTTTCATCTGCACTTAGAGCCACTCCACATTGATCCACCTCCTGTCAGATCGCTGGTGGCTTTAGACTCTCCTAGGAGTGTGGACCCTTCTGTGCACCGTGCAGGCGAGGGTCTAGGTTGTTCACTCTTTATGAGAGTCATCTTGAAACTTCCCTCTCCACCCTGGGCTAACTGTCTTTCGTGACACAGTCCCTGATGCAAAAAGGTTGGAGACCACTGTGTTAGACTGTAAGTATTGAATCTCTCCATGCAGAAGAAAAACAGAGAACTAAATCTTACTTGTAATAAGAAAGCAATTGAATTTACATGAAATGTGTATCAAGATCCCCTGGGGCAAGTCCAGTGAAGATTTGTACCCCTAAGGGATTGAGTCAGGAGGCCTAAGGAGAAAAACAAGAGACAGGCGGTGCAAAGTGGATGAGAGGAGGAAAAGGCACCATAGCTCAGAAGAAGCAGAGCATCACTGCCTCAATCAGGGGATTCATCCACTCACACTTAGAAGGAACCTGAAGCCCTCTGACAAAGCATACTGGAAAAAGAGTCTGGTGTGGGATAAAAGGATTTCCTTTCCTTTTAATCCTTGCCTTCTTGCTGGCTTTGAGTGACTGGGAAAAATACGACCCAAATTAATGTTACCTTTGAACTTTTAAAGCACTTTGTGAATGGCTTCTGATGAACGAGGGCTAACAGGTTTCTTTGTAGCTGTTACTGCTAAGCATCATTTAGCAGTCCTGGTAGGAGTGTGTGTTACCTGGATGACTAGCAAGAAATGATACTTCTAAAGGTAGCAAATAATGAGGTATTGAAAAGAGAGACCAAGGACACTTAATCACAAGGTTGAATTTTCCCCATAAAACTAAAACAGTTTCAGGGGATCCGTGTGTCAGTTGTGGGCACTGTGAACTATTCACTATGTAGTCTGGGTCCCTGACAGCTTAAACAGTGGGGAGTCAGGAACAAGCATTGGGAAGCTTTGCAACTATCAGGTACTAAGTTATTTAGATGTAACTAATTCACGTAGTGCTTTGTATCATCCTTTAGTTATTAAGCTAAAACTGTTAGGAGTCACCTGTTTGGGCTCCAGCAGTATATTGTCTGTTGCTTACATAGTACTTTTAATTCTACACAGAAGTTGATTTACTTCCATTTCTTGAGAGCACAGAATGCATTTTATATTCTTTTGTTGCTCCTGGTGCTTCTTCCTATAACTTTAAGAGGGTTTTCAATTAAAGAAGGTGGTCACCATTCAGTCATGTATTAATTTCTGTGTGATATTACGTAAGTATTACATTATTTACATGATATTAAGCAAGGTATCTACAAGAATCTGCTGAATTCTAGGCACCTTGTGCTAGGTTTTAGAGGTACAGTGATCAAATAAATACAGACATGTACATAGATACAGATAGATACATATGGGGCCAGCCCTGGTTCTTGATCCTGTGACACTTTTCTGGGCAACCAAGAGAACTGTTATTGAGGACTTAATAGAGAGGACATTTTCCTTAGAAGGACTGATGCTGAAGCTGAAGCTCAATAATTTTGCCACCTGATGTGAAAATCTGTCTCTTTGGAAAAGACCCTGATGCTGAGAAAGATTGAGGGTAGGAAGAGAAGGGGGTGACAGAGATGGTTGGATGGCATCGTCAACTCAATGGACATGAGTTTGACCAAACTCTGGGGGATAGTGAAGGACAGGGAAGCTGTCCTGGTGTGCTGCAGTCCATGGGATCGCAAAGAGCTGGACATGACTTAGCAGCTGAACAACAATGTGTCTAATGAATATGTTCTCTCTGTAAAGTCTCCAAGACACTCCAAAGTCAAGTCAGGTTCTGTGGTAAGAATTTGACTACTGACATTAAAATCTGAAACCTTTAAATAGTTACAACTTGGAAAGACTTCTCTATTTTTTTTATTTAAATTTTGTTCTATATTGGAGTACAGTTGATTTACACTGTGGTGTTAGTTTCAGGTGTAAAGTTATCCCATTATACATATATACATTCTTTTTCAGATTCTCTTGCAGTTTAGATTATTACAGGATATTGACTAGAGTTCCCTGTGCTATACAGTAGGTCCTTATTGATTATCTGTTTAATATCTAGTAGTATGTATATGCTAAACCTCAAAGGGACTTTCTCTTTTAATGTCTGCTCAAATGTAGGTATTTATTTTTCCTACCCCATGAGACCCAACAGCAATGAAGAGGAGAGGAAGCGGATTGTGTAAAGAGGTGTAAAGATGGTGTAAAGAGGCAAGCAGCCTGCCTTGGGACAGAGGAGCTTGCTGAGGAGGCAAGAAGGGTCAGAGCAGAGGGAGGCCTCCCGGCTGTGAGGTCCCCTGAAGCGACTTCAGGCTCAGACCTAAGAGTCAGCAAAGCTGGGAGTGAGAAGCGGAGCTTCTGATCACAGACATACTCAGTGTTTGTTGACAGAGCCCCTGCAGCACACTCTTCATCCTTCCTACCTTTCCCTCCTCCTCCTCTACCCCCCTGCCACCCAGCAGGAGCAGCCCTGCATCTAATTCCCAGGAAAAATCAAGAGGCAATGCGGTGAGCTGCCTCAGCAAAGCTGGAGGGCCTGGAGAAGGTGCTCTGCATTCTGGGGCCCCCACCTTTCCACCAGATCCCGCCAAGCCGACAGCTCATTCCCTGTGCGGGGAAGGGGCCCACTCTCAGGCGCCATCCTTCCCAGATGTCAGAGACGGCATCAGTTTCTGCAGGAGGAGCGCTACTGATCACACCTGTGTGGTACCCACCACAAGTGTCCACCTGAAACCAAATGTTGCACGAGGCAGCACCAACGGCTGTGAGATACGAGCATAAATAAGGGGACATGTGGACCCTAGAAGTAAGGGATAGCTCAAAAGCAGAGGTATGCTAGAAAAGCAAACAGAAAAAAATGCTACACATCGTAATTGAGTTCAGTACAGCCTGAATTTCCCAGCACTCACCCCCGGGGCAGTGTCCCTGCCCAAACCTATGGATGTTCCCTGCAAAATATTTTTATATTAAAAAATTAATAAATAATTAACTTTAATTTACTAATACGATTATTAACAAAACTCTGAGTGTGCAAATCCATTGCTCTGAAGTGCTTGGAAGACATATTTGGACAAAATACAAGACTGTTCACCTGGACACAAGATTAAACTCTTACCTGCAAATATTGATTAATTCTTCTGAACAGGAAGTAAGATATCTAGATCTGAGACCTTAAAATAAAAGCTGATATTAAATCTGTAAAAATTCTTTTGGGTCCAGAAAGAAGCAGCCATACAGAAGCAAGCCCGTTACAACCTTGGGAATGCCCAGAAGATGGCTCCAGGGATCAGTCGTGAAAGAAAGAGGAAATTCAACACCATGCCAAGGGGAACATCTATACAATTCTGGAGGTTAAAGAATAAAGGTTATATGTAAAATAGGAGGTTATATGTAAAATAGGAGTTACACTGACTTTACATTTCTCATCAATAGTGGATTCTAGACTACAAATGACCAATGCCTTCAAAGTTTGGAGTGAAACCCATCCTAGACACATCTAAGTTATCAATCAGCTCCCATTTTCAGAAATTCTACTTTGCAGTCTCCTGAGAAAATTGTTTAAATTTGTATGTACTCAAGAAAACTGAGAAATAATCATGAAAGTGGGACAAATGAGAAAGAAGAAACAGTGGAGCTGACTGAGGAATCCAATTCAGAGAAATCCACGAAGGACACTGGAGATCATATATAGGAAGCTCCACAAAGAATATTTTTTTGAGAAGTATGCCGTAGATTCCAAGAAGTATCCAATGACTAATCAGTTGCTTGATATTATTAATGTGGTAAAGAAAGGCTATCTTTCTCAACAATAAAGAAGAACAGTTAAAACTTGATGGAGGGGTGATGCGGGGGGGAAACTGTTAAGGAAAATCATGGTCCAAACATGAAGCAATCAAGAATATGGCATTATTTTAGTAATTGACACAGACTATTTGAATGTTAACCTAGGTAATCTTTCCTCTAAGTGAACAGGAAGCCTGAAAGTTCATCTGTAGAATAGGAAATTTAACATCTGCCTGTTACTGGTTTTACTTGGTCCTGAAGTATTTACATGTAATAATATGGTCAATGCCAGTTTTGTTGTTCAGTCACTAAGTCATGTCTGACTCTTTGCAACCCCCATGGACTGCAGCATGCCAGACTTCCGTGTCCTTCACTATCTCCAGGAATTTGGTCAAACTCATGTGCATTGAGTCAGTGATGTCATCCAATTGTCTCATTCTTTGTCACCCACCCCCGCTTTTCCTCCTGCCTTCAGTCTTTCCTAGCATCAGGGTGTTTTCTATTGAGTCAGCTCTTTGCATCATGTGGCCAAAGTATTGGAGCTTCAGCTTCAGCAGCAGTCCTTCCAATGAATATTCAGGGTTGATTTCCTTTAGGATTGACTGGGTTGATCTCCTTGCTGTCCAAAGGACTCTCAAGAGTCTCTAGCGTCACAGTTCGATGCCAGTTACTGGTTTTCAGTTTTTAGAATAAACCCCTTTCTACATTGAATATATGTATACTTATTTGGTCTCTTTGTTTTACACAATTGAAGATAAATATTGTGTACATGTTAAAATAAAGAAAAAACTGACACATATGGGAGACAAATGATTTGGAGAACAGAGAGTTAGAGATGCATATGGATATTCTTTAATCATCATCTCTAAAAGATGATGCTGTTAAAATGCTGCACTTAATATGCCAGAAGATTTGGAAAACTCAGCAGTGTCCACAGGAATGCAAAAGATCAGTTTCATTCCAATCCCAAAGAAAGGCAAAGCCAAAGAATGTTCAAAGTACTGCACAATTGCACTCAGCTCACATGCTAGCAAAGTAATGCTCAAAATTCTCCAAGCCAGGCTTCAACAGTACATGAACCGTGAACTTCCAGATGCTCAAGCTGGATTTAGAAAAGGCAGAGGAGCCAGAGATCAAATTGCCAACATCCATTGGATCATCAAAAAAGCAAAAGAATTCCAGAAAAACATGTACTTCATTGACTATGCTAAAGCCTTTGACTGTGTGGATCACAACAAACTGTGGAAAATTTTTCAAGAGATGAGAATACCAAACTACCTTACCTGCCTCCTGAGAAATCTGTATGCAGAACAATAAGCAATGATTAGAACCGGTCATGGAGCAATGGACTGGTTGCAAACTGGGAAAACAGTACATCAGGACTGTATATTGTCACCTTGCTTATTTAACTTATATGCAGAGTACATCATGCAAAATTCCAGACTGAATGAAGCACAAGCTGGAATCAAGATGCCAGGAGAAATATTAATAACCTCAGTTATGCAGATGACACCACCCTTATGGCAGAAAGCAAAGAGGAACTGAAGAGCCTCTTGATGAAAGTGAAAGAGGAGAATGAAAAAGCTGGTTTAAAACTCAACATTAAGAAAACTAAGATCATGGCATCTGGTCCCGCTTCATGACAAATAGATGGGGAAATGATGGAAAGTGATAGACTTAATTTTTGGGGGGCTCCACAATCACTGCAGATGGTGACTGCAGCCATGAAATTAGAAGATGCTTGCTTCTTGGAGGAAAAACTATCACCAACCTAGACAGCATATTAGAAAGCAGACATCACTCTACTGACAGAGGTCCATCTAGTCAAAGGTGTGGTTATTACAGTAGTCATGTATGGGTGTGGAAGTTGGACCACAAAATACGCTGAGTGCCGAAGAATTGATGCTTTTGAACTGTGGTGTTGGAGAAGACTCTTGAGAGTTCCTTGAACTGCAAGGAGATCCAACCAGTCAATCCTAAAGGAAATCAGTCCTGAATATTCATTGGAAGGACTATGCTGAAACTGAAGCTTCCAATAATTTGGCCATCTGATGTGAAGAACTGACTCACTAGAAAAGACCCTGATGCTGGGAAAGATTGAGGGCAGGAGGAGAAGGGGACGACAGAGGATTATATGGTTGGCTGGCACCACAGACTCAATGGACATGAGTTTGGGTAAACTCTGGGAGTTGGTGATGGACAGGGAGGCCTGGTGTGCTGCAGTTCATGGGGTCGCAAAGAGTTGGACGTGACTGAGCGACTGAACTGAACTGATGAATATTCTTATCTAAAATGTTCAACATCCCGCTCAAATTTTAGGCCAAGAAATAGGGAATTAAGATTACTTAAGTATACAAATATATAAATAGAAATAAATCTATTGGTTTTGAAAGCAAAAGGGTATCAGTATCACAGTAAACTTAATAAAGTCTCTTCTTTCATTGGTTTTTAATATGATGTCATAAAATTAGAAATCAATAGAGAATGTCCTAAATAGAGTGGTTAGTGGATAGAGCAAAGTTATTTAAACATTAGAGTGCTTTCCATAAGAACTCAGAAAGTGATCATTTTGAAATAGGTTGGGTAGTGGAGACGACAGTGTGGGCAAAAGGGCCATGAGGATAAATGAGTTATTGTAGCCGCCTCAGAAGTTTATTTTCATCATGTGCACAGGTTCACTTGATATCCACCAAAATAGGAAAACAGAAAACTGCTATTTAACTTCCCCTTGATAAGTTCCAAATGATCAGTTTTGTTGTCTTCTGGGCCCTCTCATAATTTTACCCACCATCTATCAGCGGTTGATCCACATAGAACTCTGATAGCCTTTGCTTCTCTTTGACCTTTTATACATTAATCTTTCACTGATTCCTACTATTTCTGTGGGGAAGAGGAATTTAATTCTCCCTTGCAGCTGTTGGAAGAGCCAGCGTTTACAGAGTCTTAGGTGCTTCAGTTTAGATTCCATCGAGAAAGTCTGAGAATTAATTTCTTCTTACAGTGTGTATAAAATGACCTTGACTGTTTTAATCATCTATGTAATTTAAATCTTAGAGACTGAGTGGATATAGGTAACTGTTTCCATGCATGTGGGGGGTTGTCAGAGCTAATGTGCTAATTCCTGATTTCCAAGAATATGGGATAAGAACATTTTGGGAAACATGGTAAGGAGCTGAGTTTTTCAGAATTACAGTTTTATCATAATATATAAAGGACTGGAAAATCTCCTTGATTCTAAAGCAGGAGCTCTGACTTAAAAGAAGTCCTATAAAAAGAAAAGAAATTAAGTCTATAAATCTAACCTGATTAGATCCAATAATATTTTCCCCAAATTAATCCATGGCTAGAAATACCACTCATTTAGCTACATCTGAAGGAGATTTCTATTCTAGAATCAGGAGAAACTCAATTAAAATCTGGTTTACATCTCATTTTCAAAAGTAATCAAATACAAATTTGACACGTATGCTGACAGTTTTTTAAAGTGGAATGTTTGGGTGTATGATTGAAGGACGTTTTAAGGGAAACTATCTGTGCTTCAAAATGCATTTAGAAGAAGAGTTGATATTGAAAATTTCAGTGCGTCTATTTTATCTCCTAGGTTATTACTTCAATATCCTTTCAAAATGCAGAATCATACTGCAGTGTTTGTGACCCATTTTATCCAGTGAATGGAAAGGTTGTCCTTACTTGGGGTTCAGTTTCACAGAATAACAAAACATCAGAACCTGGGAGAGACTTGGGAAGCAAGCAAAGAAAGAGAAAGCCACCCCTGTCACACACTGTTGAACTGAGAAGTGGACATCGTGGGCACTGTCAGCTGTCCTGCCCCGGCACCATTTTCCATTTGCAGCAAGAAGAGGTGGAATGCATAGTGGTCCCAGCTCCAGCCAGACTTCTGAGGACCAGCAGTGAGTCAGTCCTACCACTGTTCTGTCCTTAGTCAAGGCCCAGCCCTAGCAATCTGGTTTCTAACATATTCCTGAGACCAGGCCCCTAGATGGTGCCTGGTTTTCGTTATTAGATTCCTATTCCTGGATCTTTGTGAAAAGTGAAAAGTGTTAGTCGCTCAGTCGTGTCCAACTCTCTGCTGGAGTCCCTCTGGAACTAATGCTTGGCCCTAACCAATCCTGCTGTAGGAACTAGGAACTGGATTGCTGATACTGACTCCCTGGTGCCAGTTGCCAGATTGGAAATCTATGTGTTACCTTGTGTGTCATTCTTACTCATACTTTATGGACATCCACCTGGCATTGCTAATCTGCACTGAATGGTTACTTTCTGTGGCCATCTTCTTTGAGCATCTTGGTATTCTTCCTGAGCTGGACTTCTACATTTGGGTCTTCTTAAAAGCTCCAGTTCTGCACCAAGGGCCAGACTAATTGTAATTCTGATGAAGTCTTCTGAGGCTGGTGTGTATGAGGTAATAATATATCAATTTCTTAGGCTGCTGTAACATGATGCCACAGTGAGAGAGTCCATTCCTAGGCAGGTTGATAAGAAGTCCGGGGTCCCCAAAATGAAAGGTTGTTGCTGAACCATGAAAGATGCTGGGATTCTTAGCCTCCAGAGGAGAAGAATTCAATCTGGGGCCAGAGACAAGTCTTGATTGCTCAGAACTTTTTGTGTAATAAAGTTTTATTAAAGTATAAAAGATATAGAGAAAGCTTCTGACACAGACTTCAGAAGAGGGCAGAAAGAGTGCCCCCTCACTATTGTTATCAATGGAGTTATATACTTTTAATCAGTTGTTGCAGTGAATCAAAAGAATGTCTGGAGGTTGTAAAGACCTTACTAGACCCACTCTAGTAATTTACGTTTTAAAATAACAGGATTAGCCAGAAGGTTTTTTTCCAGAAACTGTCCTCAAGCAGGATACATTATTGTTATATAATCCTAAGGAATGTAGGAATAGATGTTTTTCTGGAACTCTCTTGCTTTTTGATGATCCAGCGCATGTTGGCAATTTGATCTCTGGTTCCTCTGCCTTTTCTAAAACCAGCTTGAACATCTGGAAGTTCACGGTTCACATATTGCTGAAGCCTGGCTTGGAGAATTTTGAGCATTAATTTACTAGCATGTGAGATGAGTGCAATTGTGCAGTAGTTTGAGCATTCTTTGGCATTGCCTTTCTTTGGGGTTGGAATGAAAACTGACCTTTTCCAGTCCTGTGGCCACTGCTGAGTTTTCCAAATTTGCTGACATATTGAGTGTAGCACTTTCACAGCATCATCTTTCAGGATTTGAAATAGCTCCACTGGAATTCCATCACCTCCACTAGCTTTGTTCGTAGTGATGCTTTCTAAGGCCCACTTGACTTCACATTCCAGGATGTCTGGCTCTAGGCCAGTGATCACACCATCATGATTATCTTGGCCATGAAGACCTTTTTTGTACAGTTCTGTGTATTCTTGCCACCTCTTCTTAATATCTTCTGCTTCTGTTAGGTCCATGCCATTTCTGTCCTTTATCGAGCCCATCTTTGCATGAAATGTTCCCTTGGTATCTCTAATTTTCTTGAAGAGATCTCTAGTCTTTCCCATTCTGTTGTTTTCTTTTATTTCTTTGCATTGATCACTGAGGAAGGCTTTCTTATCTCTTCTTGCTATTCTTTGGAACTCTGCATTCAAATGCTTATATCTTTCCTTTTCTCCTTTGCTTTTCGCTTCTCTTCTTTTCACAGCTATTTGTAAGGCCTCCCCAGAAAGCCATTTTGCTTTTCTGCCTCTGTTTTCGATGGTGATGGCCTTGATCCCTTTCTCCTGTACAATGTCACGAACCTCCGTCCATAGTTCATTAGGCACTCTATCTATCAGATCTAGGCCCTTAAATCTATTTCTCACTTCCACTGTATAATCATAAGGGATTTGATTTAGGTCATACCTGAACAGTCTAGTGGTTTCCCTACTTTCTTCAATTTAAGTCTGAATTTGGCAATAAGAAGTTCATGAGCTGAGCCACAGTCAGCTCCCCGTCTTGTTTTTGCTGACTCTGTAGAGCTTCTCCATCGTTGGCTGCAAGGAATATAATCAGTCTGATTTCGGTGTTCGCCATCTGTTGATGTCCATGTGTAAAGTCTTCTCTTGTGTTGTTGGAAGAGGGTGTTTGCTATGACCAGTATGTTCTCTTGGCAAAACACTATTAGCCTTTGCCCTGCTTCATTCTGTATTCCAAGGCCAAATCTGCCTGTTACTCCATGTGTTTCTTGACTTCCTACTTTTGCATTCCAGTCCCCTATAATGAAAAAGACATCTTTTTTGGGTGTTAGTTCTAAAAGGTCTTGTAGGTCTTCATAGAACCATTCAACTTCAGATTCTTCAGCGTTACTGGTTGGGTCATAGACTTGGATTACTGTGATATTGAATAGTTTTCCTTGGAAATGAACATTGACTATGCCAAAGCCTTTGACTGTGTGGATCACAATAAACTGTGGAAAATTCTGAAAGAGTTTGGAATACCAGACCACCTGACTGGCCTCTTGAGAAACTTATATGCAGGTCAGGAAGCAACAGTTAGAACTGGACATGGAACAACAGACTGGTCCCAAATAGGAAAAGGAGTACGACAAGGCTGTATATTGTCACCCTGCTTATTTAACTTATATGCAGAGTACATCATGAGAAACACTGGACTGGAAGAAGCACAAGCTGGAATCAAGATTGCCAGGAGAAATATCAATAACCTCAGATATACAGATGACACCACCCTTATGGCAGAAAGTGAAGAGGAACTAAAAAGCCTCCTGATGAAAGTCAAAGAGGAGAGTAAAAAAGTTGGATTAAAGCTCAGCATTCAGAAAACAAAGATCATGGCATCTGGTCCCATCACTTCATGGGAAATAGATGGGGAAACAGGGGAAACAGTGTCAGACTTTGTTTTTCTGGACTCCAAAATGACTGCAGATGGTAGTTGCAGCCGTGAAATTAAAAGATGCTTACTCCTTGAAAGGAAAGTTATGACCAACCTAGATAGCACTATTAAAAAGCAGAGACATTACTTTGCCAACAAAGGTCTGTCTAGTCAAGGCTATAGTTTTTCCAGTAGTCATGTATGGATATGAGAGTTGGACTGTGAAGAAAGCTGAGCACTGAAGAATTGATGCTTTTGAACTGTGGTGTTGGAGAAGGCTCTTGAGAGTCGCTTGGACTGCAAGGAGATCCAACCAGTCCATTCTAAAGGAGATCAGTCCCAGGTGTTCTTTGGAAGGAATGATGCTAAAGCTGAAACTCCAATACTTTGGCCACCTCATGCGAAGAGTTAACTCATTGGAAAAGACTCTGATGCTGGGAGGGATTGGGGGCAGGAGGAAAAGGGGTCGACAGAGGATGAGATGGCTGGATGGCATCACCGACTCAATGGACGTGAGTTTGAGTGAACTCCGGGAGTTGGTGATGGACTGGGAAGCTGGCTTGCTGCAATTCATGGGGTCGCAAAGAGTCGGACACGACTGAGCTGAACTGAACTGAAGGAATGTAGAGGGAAAAATATGTTTCTCCTTTCCTCCTCCTTGAGAATTCCAGACCCCTCTCTCCTTGGGGACCCCTGGACTTCTTATCAGCCTGCCCAGGAATTGACTCTCTCAATAGCCTGGGTAATCTGAACAAGAGAAATTTGCTTTTCCCAGTCTGGAGGCTGGGACTGCAGCATCTGAGTGTGGGCAGGGTTGGCCCTTCTGTGGTCCGTGAACAGACCTCTGTCCTTGGCCTGTGAGGAGCTTCCCTCTCTCTGAGTCTCTGCGTTGTCTTTCCTCTCTGTGTGCATCCATGTTTCCTCTCCTTCTGAGGACACTGTGCATCTTGGATTAGGGAACATCCCAATGAGTTTCTTTCAAATTGATTATCTCTTTAAAGATGTTATCCACAGATATGTTTACACCCTGAGGGAGTTGGGAGGAGGGCTTCAACATACGAATTTTGGCATGAAGACAATCCAGTCCATAATTATCGCATTCTCAGGACGAAAGCCCACAGCCTCCACGTGTTTGTATCCACACATGGTAAATAAATACTCATGTCTGGAGCTTGACTCCATTGGTTTCCGTTTGTGAAAAGGATAAGATGATCAGGAATGTCACTGGGTTGTTACTTTGTAAAGAGGGTTGCCATCCACAATCAGCAAGATACAGGCAGTTTGAGGCACTGCCAGGGACTAAACCCATTGGGCATGTTTCTTAACCTCTGTAAGACTCAAGTGCGTTCTGTTTGGAACTTGTGGAGTTATTAACTGTACACGTTCCATGGAGTCGTTGTAAAGATTAAAAGAGATGATGGTAGACAGCAAATGCTCAACAAGTGTTTCTATTTCTGTGACACCAAGGAGGATGCAGAGACAGTAAACGTAACAGGAATCAGAAGGAAAGCTGGGATGCCAGGGCTTCATGTCAGAGCTGCAGTAGAATTTTGTGGGAAGAATCAATGCGGCATTTAAGTCAGAGAGGTGGGCCTGAGCAATGAGAGATGCGGAGACACACACATGTGGAAACAGGAGACTCCCAGACCTGTGAAAGGAAACAGCCCAGAGGCCAGTGATTGAGGGAACAGTTTGAATCCTAGTTTGAAGGACTAGGTCACCTTGGGCAATAGAATTAGAGGGATAGAATGTGCCAGTGATTCTCATTCTTGGGTACTCTTTAGAACCTCCTGGGGGAGCATAGAGGTTATTATACTACATAAAATAAGTCAGAAAGAAAAGACAGATGTTATGTGATGTCATATGGTTGAAGCTGAAACTCCAATACTTTGGCTACCAGATGCAAACAACCAATTCATTGGAAAAGACCCTGAAGCTGGGAAAGACTGAAGGCAGGAGGAGAAGAGGGCGGCAGAGGATGAGATGGTTGGATGGCATTACTGACTCAGTGGGCATGGGTTTGAGCCAACTCCGGGAGTTGGTGATGGACAGTGAAGCCTGGCGTGCTGCAGTCCATGGGGTTGCAAAGAGTTGGACATGACTTAGCGACTGAACAGCAACAACATATGATGTCACTTTTATGTGGGATCT
This sequence comes from Bos javanicus, assembly GCF_032452875.1. Lineage (NCBI taxonomy): Eukaryota > Metazoa > Chordata > Mammalia > Artiodactyla > Bovidae > Bos > Bos javanicus. The sequence goes on from NC_083876.1 coordinate 11,550,958, forward strand.
AAAGTATGACAACTACAAAACAGAGACAAGACTCACAGACATAGAGAACAGTCTCGTGTTTGCCGGAGGGGTGGGGTAGGGGCGGGGTGGACTGGGAGTTTGGGGTCAGTGGATGCAAGCTAGTATATATGAGATGCATGAACAGCAAGGTCCTATTGTACAGCACTGGGAACTGTATCCAGTCTCCTGGGATAAAGCATAATGGAAAAGAATATTTTAAAAAACAGTGTGTATTTGTGTAACTGAATCAATTGGCTGTCCAGTGGAAATTGACACAACATTATAAATCAACTATACTTCAGTTAAAAAAAAAGTTGAGGCATCACGAAGAGATTCTGATTTGTTCAGTGTGGAGTCAAGCCCCAGTTTATTTTATTAAAGCATGTAGCTGAATTGAGAACTGTAGGATTACTTCAGAGTACTTTATAATCACTTGAGGAACTTCACAAAAAAAGGTACCAGTGTTCAGGTCCCAAGCCCAGAGCTCCTGATCTGATGGTTCTGGACTGAGGCCCAAGCATCTGATGTTCTTGGCATCTCTTTGGTGAGTCCATTCTGAGGTCAAGGTTATGGCCACAGAGCCTTGAAGGACCTTTCCAAGTCTCAGACTTGACCCTTCCTAAATTATGAAGTGCTGATTCTTCGATGAAAAATGTTATTTTGTATCACACAAACTTGCCATGAAAAAAAGTTGCTTATTTATACGGGGAAACATTTGGCTGGAAAAAACAACTTAATGACTACTAATGTTTACAGGACAGAATAGAGTTGGCTTTGTCCAGGTGTACTTTGGAGCCCTGGCCCAGGTAGAGTTGAACCTCAAACAACACAGGTTTGTACTGCACAGGTGCACTCATACATGGATTTCTTGCACTAAATACAGTACTACATGATCCAAGGAATTCAGGGACATTTGATATATAAGATGTTATTGCATCCCAAAGAGTATCTTGGCAGATTAACCTTTTATGATGAATATGGGTAAATACTTCTTATTACAACACTTTATAATACAGGAATTGGAAGCCAGCTCAGCTTTCAAATTAAGAAGCTCTGGTTAAAGGAATACTGTGTTGCAATAAAAGTTAACGTTGTATATTCTTATATTTACGACATAAAATATGTTTGTGATTATTGAGAGAAAGGTAATGCTAGTTGTATACATACTATATGGTATGTTTTTGAAAAAGAATGTTTACAGAATATGTGTAAAGAAAACTGAAAGATCCAAGTATTGTATCTACTTATATCTGGATGATGAAACAGCACACATTCGTTATTTTTCTTTTTGTATTCTTTGTATGTTTAAACTCCCACCATGAACATATTCCTTCATATTAGCTGTATTTGGGTTTTCTGTTTGCCAGTCATTCCTTTGCTTGGATCTTTCTCTTCATGCCTTCTGTAAGATTGACAAGGTACTTTCATGTGCTTTTTCACTTATTTTCAAGCTGAAGGCATTATATTAACACATTCCTGTGGTAGTCTTAATGCAGACCTGAATTTTTCAATGCAATACTTAGTTTTATAATTTTTTAGTGAAATCTAAAGAAGGAAAGTTATGACCAACCTGGATAGCATATTCAAAAGCAGACATTACTTTGCCAACAAAGGTCCATCTAGTCAAGGCTGTGGTTTTTCCAGTGGTCATGTATGGATGTGAGAGTTGGACTGTGAAAAAGGCTGCGAGCTGAAGAATTGATGCTTTTGAACTGTGGTGTTGGAGAAGACTCTTGAGAGTCCCTTGGACTGCAAGGAGATCCAACCAGTCCATTCTGAAGGAGATCAGCCCTGGGATTTCTTTGGAAGGAATGATGCTAAAGCTGAAACTCCAGTACTTTGGCCACCTCATGCAAAGAGCTGACTCATTGGAAAAGACTCTCATGTTGGGAGGTATTGGGGGCAGGAGGAGAAGGGGAAGACAGAGGATGGGATGACTGGATGGCATCACTGACTCGATGGACGTGAGTCTGAGTGAACTCCGGGAGTTGGTGATGGACAGGGAGGCTTGGCATGCTGTGATTCATGGGGTCGCAAAGAGTTGGACATGACTGAGCGACTGAACTGAACTGAACTGAAAATCACTAACTCTAAGAAAGATGACTTTAACACATTTTACCTTTCCTCTAAAATTTACTGCTTTTCCTACTGTCTATGTTATTGTTGTCTAGAATAGGTTCAGATTGTCCTTCCCCATTCATATAAGTAGGTGTTACTATTTTTATAATTAAGACTTATTTAGATTTGCCAACATCTTTAATATGTTTTACCTGATTTCATGTTCGTTATTACCTTTTACATCTCTTTTCTTTCCCGCTTTCATTTTTCTTCTTGTCAGAGCTTATCCTGTATTCATTCTTCCAGTGAGAGTCTAGGAATAGCTTGTTATCATTTCTTGCAGGACACCCAACTGGGTGTACAGCACAGGCTTTTTCTCTTTTGAATAAATATTAAAAAGTACTATTTTTTGGAATAAATATTTTATTACATTTATGGCGCAGAAGTGAGGAACATAGGCATGTTTTATCTGGACCTGAAGCACATATATCATTTTTAAGATTTTTTTGAACAAAGTGCAGGAGGACTAAGCAAACCAGAAACACTGTGGCCCTTCAGTCATGGTATAAAGCAGAGAAAAGACTGGCCTTGGTGTAATTTGGCTGGAAATTCACTTGAGGTGGAACTTAGGGACCTCCTGTTCTGGGAAATCAATGGTTATGGTATGTTTTGCTTAATTCCTAGAAAGATTTGAAAAATCCTTCTAACAAAAACAGAAAAAGGACAGCAATTAGGATAAAAATAAATAAAAAGGTAAATAGGGTTTTAGAAATAATGAAATAAAGCTATAGGTTTTTATGTTGTGTTTAATTAATTAGCTTGTACATCATGTAAATAGTCTTCCACCTCTCCTTGACAATGTGATTTCCTTAATAACTTGCTGTTGGAAATCTTGTCCTTTCTAACATTTCTACTAAGCCCTTTGAATTAGTTGTTTTCTTTATGGAGAAATAACTCGTGTCCACTGCTGTAGGAAGCTAGGTATTTGGGCCACAGGTTAATAGCAAAAGGTATCATTATTCACCCCACTTCAATTGCTGAGTGCTAAAGAATTGATGCTTTTGAACTGTGATGTTGCAGAAGACTCTTGAGAGGTCCTTGGACTGCAAGGAGATCCAACCAGTCCATCCTAAAGGAGATCAGTCCTGGGTGTTCTTTGGAAGGACTGATGCTAAAGCTGAAACTCCAATACTTTGGCCACCTCTCATGAACAGTTGACTCATTGGAAAAGACTCTGATGCTGGGAGGGATTGGGGGCAAGAGGAGAAGGGGACGACAGAGGATGAGATGGCTGGATGGCATCACTGACTTGATGGACGTTGAGTCTGAGTGAACTCCGGGAGTTGGTGATGGACAGGGAGGCTTGGCATGCTGCGATTCATGGGGTCGCAGAGAATCGGACACGACTGAGCGACTGAACTGAACTGAAAGACAAATAAACATAATATATCCCCTTAATGGATTTTGAGCTTACCCATTTAGATTTTAAACTGCCATCATATCCAGGTGAAAAAGCTGAGCAGCACACCCCCGGAAACTATTTCCAGTTTATAGTTACAAGTCTGCCTAAGCTAAAGAAACTAAGATCAAACAGAACCAACTTCCACTGGCAAAAATCTATAAATGGTGGATGTAGAAAACATTTATTTAAAAATGCATCACTGAGTTTGCATAAAAGAGAAACCTCCAAATGGCAGAAGTGAAATGAGAAAACCATCTACATAAGGATGTGGGATGATGCTTCAGCAATGCCTCTAGTTGCATAGACACGGGTGATGTCTGGGGCCTTAAGCAACCCGGGGCTGTGAGGAGCAGTGGTCCCTGCAAGAGGCAGGTGATTGGAACTGGCATCTCTGCGTGAGAATATGACCCTCAGAATGCTTCCCCCACAATGAAAAGAAAATTAATATTAAACTTCACATAGTTTGGATAAATGAGAAACCTTGTTTCTGTCTGAATGCTGGGAGGAGAACAAAAAGCAATGTATCTCTTGTAAGAACTTGAAATCTCTTTCTGTTCCTAAGGTGGATTTTGTAGACCGAATTTATATTACATACATTGTGATTTAATCTCAAGGCAAGAAATTAGTATTTCCTTTGGTCCTTGATCAGGGAAAGCTTCAAGCTCAGAAGCCTTCCATTTCTTTATAATCAATGACCTATGTTCTGAAGAATGGGCTTCCCTCGTGGCTCAGTGGTAAAGAATCTATCTGCTAAGGAGGAGATGTAGGTTTGATCCCTGGGTCCAGAAGATCCCTTGGAAAAGGAAATGACAACCCACTCCAGTATTCTTGCCTCGGAAACTCCATGGACAGAGGAGCCTGGCAGGCTATGGTCCCCAGAGTTGCAGAGTCGGACTTGACTTAAATAAAAACGATGACAACAATGTTCTGAAGAACAGACAAGTACTATGAAGTGGCCCTCAGAGAATCAATATTTTGGCTTTATCATTTGGGTTTCTTTTTCTTTTGACATGTTTTCTGTTTTACAGAGCAGCGCAGTAATGGCTAAAGCATTCGTGCCAGGCTTTAGGCTGAAATGTTCAACTTCTGACTGTCCTTTAAAGTATCTCAGCACCATGAAAAGCCCTCAATTTCATTCTGTTTTATGTCATTAATTTATTTTATTGAAGTGTAGTTGATTTACAATGTTGTGTTCATTTCTGCTGTACAGCCAAGTGACTCAGTTATACATGCATATATGTATACATTTATGTGTATACACACACACACGTGTTCTTTTTTCTATTCTTTTCCATTATGGTTTATCCCAGATGGGATATAGTTCCCTGTGCTATCTAGTAAGACTTTGTTTATTCATTCTATGCATAATAATTTGAACTGCTAATCCGGATCTTTCAATCTTTCCCTCCCTCATCCCCCTATACCCCTTGGCAACCACAAGCCTATTCCCTATGTGAGTCTGTATCTGTTTCATATATAAGTTCACTTGTATGATATTTAGATTCCACGTGTAAGTGATACCATAAGGTCTTTGTCTTTCTCCATCTGAATGACTTCACTTAGTTTGATCATCTCCAGGTTCATCTGCAGTACAACGCATGCATGCTCAGCTGTGTCCAACTCTGTGACCCCACGGACTGTAGCCTGCCTGGCCCCTTTGTCCATGGGCTTTTCCAGGCAAGAATAGTGGAGTGGGTTGCCATTTCGTCTTCCCAGGGACCTTCCTGATCCAAGGATTGAACCTGTGTCTCCTGTGGCTCCTGCATTGGCAGGTGGGTTCTTTACCACCAAGCCACCAGGGAATGTTGCCACCAATGACATTAACAATTTCCAATTGTCCTGCTTTGCTAGGTCTCCTCTAGGAGATGTGTGGGACGCATCAGAGGGTATGTATTGGAGGAATATTCCATGGTGAGAGTTGGGCTTACAAAGAGGTCACTATCCATAACAAACATTTGCCTTTTCTTTGTTTCTCTACCTTTCATAACTCAGTTGTCTTTCCCCTAATCTCCCTAAAGAGATTCTCACTAAAGTTTTCCAACCAGCCCTGGCTCATATCCTTTCACTATCTGATGTGTTGGGCTATTTGCTGTTCTGATACCTTTATTCTATACCAGATAGAGGTATGGAACGTGATCTGGGAGCCTTAAGATCCCGAGCTTGGAGAGCACAGACCAAGGAAAGCTGGGTGACCAGTTCTTCCTGAAAGATCCCTTTCACACACACACTGTGAGACAGAGGACAGGGAGGGTCCTCGGGGGACTGTGTTCATTTCATGGAAAATGGTTTCATTAGTACAACTTGGAAAGAATAATTCCCATACCTGTATTTCAGAATTTCAGAGTGATCTGGGATCCAGAGGTCCTTAATAGCATCACATTCTTTGAGTGTTTTTGACCTTTGAAACTTTCTCAAGCTAGTTTATAGACAGGGTCCTTCTAGTATCCAACAAATCCTTGTAGAAAAACTATAAATCCTGATACAAGAAAGGCTGCAGCCTTATGGCTCAGGAAAGGCAAGTGTGAACGAAGTTCTCAACCTGGAAAAAAAATGAATTATTTATATTATTACACCAATGCATTAAAAGAATACACGTGTAGCTCACAGAATGAGTTATTTCCACCTGGACTGTCTCTAGTCTGTAACCTCTTGGAAAAGTAGATGCTTTACTTATCTCCCGACAGGTGTTTGCAATCTAACTTAAAATGTCACTGTTTATAATTACTCAGTATATCTGTCTACATAGAGGTGTACCTTGTTTTTGTCTGAGATATGGTTGTGAGCAGCCAAGGACATTACACAGATGAGTCAGCTGAGGGATAATGGATAAATTTACTGTGCAGGACCTTGCTGTGGCACAGGGGTAAAGAATCCACCTGCCAGTGCAGGAGACCCAAGAGCTGTGGCTTTGATCCCTGGATCAGGAAGATCCCCTTGGAGTAAGAAATGGCAACCCACTGTGGTATTCTTGCATGGAAAGTTTCATGGACAGAGGAGCCTGGCTGGCTACAGTCCCTGCAGTCAAAAAGAGTTGGACATGACTGAGCATGTGCACACAAATCATTGCTGGACAGTATTTCAGTGCTGTTTTCCTTAATGTTCTGGGGTTATGTAGAACATAGAGATTCAATACATATTGATTATTACTTCAGTGTGCACTAGTAGGAGATTTGTGATTTGAAGTCAGATTTTGTTTTGTTTTAATTACTAGGACTGCGGAGGGAAAAACACACACGCACACACAAACTTCTAGTTCCCAGGGTATTGTAATTGTAATGTGATTAATATTTCAACATTAGCAGTATTGGCATTTGACTGTAATAATTTTTATCTCTATTTTCCAGCTGTTGTATTAGTACTAAAGTTTAATTTTAAAAATAAAAGCTTGGTGTAATAGAAATATTGGGTTGGTAATATAGGAGTTTAGTTTCCAGGAGATACTAGTCTGGAAGTTTACTCCCTATCTCTTTCTATAAGCGGCTGATTCTCTTGTAATGCACTCCATCCTTGTCCCTTTTCAGATTTGTTTTAAAACCCATGGAGGGATTCCCCTGGCAGTCCAGTAGTCCATACTTGGGCTTCCAATGCAAGGAGTGTGGATTCAATTCCTAGTCTATCCCACATGCATTGAGGCCAAAAAACCAAAACATAAAACAGGAGCAATATTATAACAAATTCAATAAAGACTTTTAAAAGGATCCACATTAAAAATAAAACCCTTGTACGTGTTTTGGGAAGTATGAGATACCTGAATATACATCATTTTTACAATTTACATTGTTTGTATTAAAATCCAAAAGCTAATGATCACCTGCACAATAGTATATTCTTAAAGTTATTTGTATCTGTTGTTTTAGTTAGTAGACGAAAATATAATTCCCTAATTCCTTTTTGTTCCCATAAAGTTGGAGTTTGCATTTTATCTAAAAGAAGATACAGCTGTTTATAGTCTAGAAATGTTACATCATGTCACAGGTAGTTGAAAAGAATCCCAGAGCCAAATGTGTGTGTGTGTGTGTGTGTGTGTGTGTGTATTTAAAGGATTTGCCTCTGCTGAGAAAATACAGCAATAGGAAGAAGGAATCTACCTTTAAAAGTTTATGTAATAGGAGAAAAATATATAAAGAATATATTGTTTTTCTTCACAAGTCAGAGCTCTAATACCAAGGAACCCTCTCAGTTTACCTGGCTTTAATGTCCCTGCACAGAAGCAGAAGACTGGAGCTTTAAGGAGTCATCCTATGGGCGACTGGCCATGTGGTTGTCATAAAAAGCCTTTATTTAGCGCCCTCTACAAATAAGCACACAGCAGGATAAAGGACACTAGTTAGAATGACTGGGGGGTAGGTAAACAGAAGGAAGGACTTGGAGCAGAGTGTCATCTGGCTGAGAGCTTATTTCCTGAATCCTGTGGATCTGGTTAAAACCCAGCAGAGATGCCAATATGTTTCTGTTCAGTAAATGCTACCAGGCTCCAGGCCACCAGGCCACCAAGGCTCACGTGCGGCGTCCCGTCCAGGCAGTGCCTGCGATGACCTGAGTTAGGTGTGCAGAGCGACTTTCTCCCGCTCACAGCAGCATCCCTGGGTTCCGTCTGCTGCTGCTCCTGACCTCCGGGTAGCTCAGTGGCCTGAGCAGAGGGCCAGAGGAGACACTGTGTACGCCACTTGGATGAGATCTTGAACTTGTTTCAGAGCCAGGCTGGACTTCTCTGAGAAGCTGCTGTCACGTGTGCCCCCGGGACACCTGTGTCTTCAGAAGGGTGGGAAGATATGAGGGCGGTCAACCCCAAAGAGGGGAGCGTGGAAGCCTGGAGAGCAGGTGCTGGTAAGCCTGACCAGAGTCTGGGGCTCGGGGATCCTGCTTTATTGTTTTGTCCAGTCAGATGCAAGTTTGTATTTAATGCTCACGCTGTATCTACCTCCCATGAAAATATTAACAGTGTGCATCAGGTAGAATATGATTTTGTTCCATTTTCTCATTAGAGCAGTTTCCAGCTTTCAACTTGATCGTCCGTGTTTTTCTTTGAAAAGACATGATAAGACTTGTAAGATAGCCCTAAAGATTACAGGGTGATTAATCATATTTGTGTTTTTATTTTCTTGAGTAATAGCTAAGTCAAGAAAGAGGTAATAGAATGTCAGTGTTTTCTGAAGAGAAAACAATAGCTGGTTGTTTAATTGTGCATGAGTTTTGTTTGTAGTCCATGTTTTCTGTGCTTTGCTATCGTGCATTCAAAGAATGAAAAAGACTTGAGAAGTTGGAGTCATTATTGGAAGGGAATCAGTCCCCAGATAGGAATTTTTAAATTAATTTTATCAGAGTATAGCTGGTTTACACTGCTGTGTTAGTTTCTGCTGTACAGAAAAGTGATCCAGCTGTATGTATACATATATCCCCTCTGTTTTGGCTTTCCTTCCTATTTAGATCTCCACAGAGAACTGAGTAGACTTCTCTGTGCTATACAGTAGATCTCTTTAGTTACCTACTTTGTACATATGATCAGTAGGGTATGTACATCAGTACCGATCTCCCAGTTGGTGTCCATATGTTTGTTTCCTATGTCTGTATCTCTATTTCTCTCTCGCAAAAAAGATCGTAGACACAGAATATAGAAAAATGCTATAATGATCTTACTCCCAAATGTGAAGTTTGTGTCACTTTATCCAAATAATGGATTCTGAATGCTTGTGAAAGGGCTGAAGCTTTCCACAAACACAAGCCATGACGCTGACCACAAAACAAGCAGTCAATGGTGTATGTGAAGCAAGCTCAGCATCATGGTTGGTGTTAGGTCTTATGTGTCTTCTCCTAAGAGACAGAGGGTGCGATGGCTGCATGGTATCACTGTTGCAATGGACATGAACTTGGGCAAAACTCAGGGAGATGGTGAGGGACAGGGAAGCCTGGCATGCTACAGGCCATGGGGTTGCAAAGAGTCGGACATGTCTAGGCAACTGAACAGCAATGACAAAAACAAATTAGCTGGTCTTTGGGGTGACTGTGGTCCACAGCTGAGTAGGAGGCTGTGAGACACATAGCCCCAGAGAAGGATGCACATGGCTCAGATAGACCAAGTGGTAGAAATATTTTCACTGAGTAAATATTGTTAATATACGTTTCTGAATTGATAGATGGAAGTGGGATTTTTTCCTCCTATTTACATGTGGACAGTGGCCTCCATGAAAGACATTCTTCACCTTACTGTTGATGGGATGTCAGAGTAAATAGTACCCAGACACAAGAGAAAGGGTCTTTTAAAATAAGGTCAACCTTAGCCACTCTTAAAACTCAACTTTCTATTTGGGTTCTGTAATTAGGGAAGCTGTGTGTACCATTTCACAGACTTTACTTGGTTTATCAAGCATCTTTGGTTAGAAATAGTAATTTGTTTCCATGTAGGGAACTCAAGATAATTACATCAAATTAACATAAGTTTCTAAGATGGAATGAGGGATAGGTATGAGATGAGCAGCATTCAAATGATGTTATCATTTGAAACAAGCCCATTCTAGGTGCTAAACGGGAAAAAAAGAAGTAGAAGAAGAGAAATATGGAAAAGAAATATGTAAAGGTCAGGCATGATGATAGCCACAGAAAACATTAGTACAGAAAAATTTTTTCAGATCCATAGACTTTTTTTTGACTGTGCCCTAGGGCATGTAGGATCTTAGTTCCTGGACCAGGGGTGGGACCCATACCCCCTGCATAGGAAGCATGGAGTCTTAACCACTCGACCAGCAGGGAAGTCCCTATATCCACAGCCTCTTTTACTTCCCCACAGGCAGACTCCATGGTGCCAGGCTCAGCTGGGGGCGAGGGCCCTGATTACTGAGGGTGTGACTGTCCTTCCCCTGGTTCTCACCAGTGCACCTGTGGGGCCAGCCCCTCCATCTCTAGACCCGGATGCTTGTGTGTCTGTATGACAGAGCCAGTGTTGCCCCATAGGCTGGTCTGAAGAATATTCACTGGCTCCCAACATGGGACACAGAGGTAGATGAATGTCAGCCCTCCTGCCTCGCCAGTTTCCACACCAAATCCCTAGCACTTTGACAAAACCTGAGAGGACTTCAAGATGATCTACAAAAAATAGTCTCTGCAGCGACTATGTACCGGGTTCATGAAAAGCTGGGCCTCCTAGTTAGATGAGGCCAAGTTCCAATCCCAGCTCTGCTAGTCATGAACCATGTGACCTAGGGCAAGTTTGCTGGCTTCTTGAGCCTCATCTATAATGTGGGATAAATAATATCGACTTTGCCATATGCCTGTGAAAAATACATGAATTAAAAACAATGCACGTGCTTATTTAGCACAATATTTGGCACAGGCTCACTCAACTAATGTGTATTTCCCTTTCTCTTTTCCACTAGCAACGATCTGGCTAATTTTTGATTCGAGCCAGTTTATTAAAGCATATTTGAAAGTTTGGGGTAAAGGAAAAAATAAGGATTCTAGGTAGAGATCAAAAAATCTGTTTTTGTTTGTTTGTTTGTTTGTTTGCTTTAGGAGGAGAATGTTCAGATTAGTCAGTTTGTTTCAGGCTGGTATTTTGCACTTGCCTTGGTAATGATGAGATGATCCATCATAGTTCAGTATAATTTTTTCCTTTGCTGATAGTTATTTTTGACCATTATCTATACTTTAAGCACAGTGTACTTAGTTTAGATAAATGAAACCTGGGTCTTAATTCTGCCATTATATCATTTGATCATTTCATTTTCTAAAGCAAACTAGAAGCAGTCGGCGCCAATTCTTCAATGATTTTCCCTTAGATTAGATTAGAGAAGTTTGTTGTTTCTGGAAACTGAATGATAGGCCACAGTAAACATGACTTTGGAGGAGTGACATCATTTGAAAGCATTTCAAAGTTTCGTTGTGATCATTGCTGTTCTGTCATCCATGGTCGTGGGGGAGGAGGGTCAAGAAGTGTAGGAAATCTGGTAAGAGGAGGGTGATTCAGTCTCAGGGGGGAAAGTCTAGTGGGCCATTAAGTGTGATCCCACAGTCATCAGAGGCCTGCATCTTTAAAAATATCGAAGCTGAGAGCCCACCCCATCTCCCGAGCTCTCAGATACACCAATTTGGGTTGTCCTTTTGCCCCCTGGAGATGAGCCCTGTGAGCGGCAGGCTGGGCGTCCGTCCAGCACAGCTGGAGGAAGCTCTGTGTCCTGTTACTGGTCACTCATGAGCTCCTGGCTGACGTCTCCTCCTGCCAGTCGTCCCTGGGCTGAGTAAAGTCCCAGGTAGGGAGACTGCAGAGGAAGTGATGGGGTTTACAGAGCTTGGCAGGACCACAGCCCGAGATTGAGAATGGGATCAGATCATCTCAGGTGAGTGTTCTGGGGTCTACTGACTGGCAGGGGTCTGCTTGCGTTTGTCATCTGAGTCCATGAATGTCTCTCTGAAATGTCAGAAGAGGGATGAGAGGAGGGGCTTTTCAAGCCTCTGCCTGGGACTTCTCTCCAGTGCTGGCTTTAAGGGACCACAGCGTTTCAGGTCTCTGCCTACAGGAGGGTAGCATCTTCTGTGCATTGGTTCAGGAAACGGTTAATCAGACTTGCCAGGGCCTCAGTGCTTGCTACAGCAGGGTTCTCTGTAGCATAGCACAGAGCACTTTGGATCGGTAATGCGGTAATCAATGAGAATCTGTACACTGCAGAGATCTGTTTTGATGACAGCGGCACTTCTGGCCTTGTTTAATGTCACTACTCTATAATGTTGGACACTGCAGGATTTTTTTCGTTTGTTTCTGATTTAGAATGCAAGGACCACAGGGGATGCTATTTAGCATTTCTTTTGCATTTCAGTAGAGTTCTGACTGTGTTGTGGATTTGCTGCCATTGCTAGCTAGAGTTTAGTGATCTGATGCCAGCAGCCTCTCTTTAACCCCTCCAGTGCTGCTGTTATGTTGGCTGTGTTTCTGCAGCTTCGACTCCTTCATACATTGCACTCAGGAACAGGTAAACCAAGCTCTAATATTAATCTTATGCATAAGTGTAAAATGAATGGGATATTTGTTTCATTATCCGAAACAGTCAGATATGACTCAGGAAACTCAAACAGGGGCTCTGTATCAACCTAGAGGGGTGGTATGGGGAGGGAGATGGGAGGGAGGTTCAAGAGGGAGGGGATATGTGTATTCCTATGGCTGATTCGTGTTGAGGTTTGACAGAGAACAAAATTCTGTAAAGCAATTATCCTTCAATTAAAAAATAAAATGCTTTATCTAGAGTCTATCAGGAGAGAATAAGGAATTTGACCAGGGAAATTGCACAGATATGTTATTAACATCATTTTGGAATGCAGTGGTAATCATCTATATGAGGTTATTTTCATGTTTCATCCTTCAAGTGAATATCTGAAGTGTGCATTTAGTTGTCTATGATTTAGTATTTAACTCTCAACCTGATGTATGTATAATATACAGTTAATTCAGAAAGTACGTATTTTCCTTTTCTTACTGACCCAAGACAACTGTTTTCCTTGTTTACTGAATTTTGCTGAAATCAGAAGGCCTCATACCTTAATCTTCTTAAAAATACAAAGGAGTGAGTTTATATATAGATTGCTATTTTGAAGCATTTAAACAAAGGTTGCCGAGGCTGGGTTTCCTGTGACTGATGGCCCTAATTGTAGAGCATGTTATGGAAATGCCTGAGTTTCTGTGTGATCTTAAGCTGTGGTTTGAAGGAAAACCTGCTAGGATACGAGGACCGGGGAGCCAAGTCAGAAAGAAGGGGGCGGGCCAGGCAGTGCTTTGAGTCCAAGATTTGGGTATGTGTCCTCAGATGATGGAGCAGCACCCTGGCCCCCGTTTCCATATGCCAGTGTGGGGAAGACTCTGCTGCTCGTCTTAGTAGGGGTAGTATCACAGTGTTCAGGTGCTCAGAATTGTCTGATGGTTCTGTCTGTGCAGAAGAAGACTCCACTGTGAAGTTTTTAAAGGTATACAATCTTCTGAGTAAAGGGGGGCCATGGAGCTCTTTGAGTCCTCCCTTCACAGCATTTTAGAAACTGAGGCTTTTCTGAAAGGGAGCTTACAGCTCTTTTAAACTGATAAATCCCTCAGCTCCACTCTAAGTCATTTGCCAAACAGGCCTTGAGGAGTCTGCGGTGTCCTGAGGGCCCCTGCTGGCAGACTGCCCCCCAGGAGGGACAGGAGTCATAGGGTCCTGCTGCAGTGATGCAGGGCTGATGCAGACTAAGAGTTCTCTGGATGCCTTCCAGGGCTGCAAGCGCACCTCTCTCCCTGGCAGTACACGTGTTCAGAGGGCAACTGAGGGCAGCTTCCATCTTCTCTTCTCAGTAGAGGACTTTCAAGAGGTTCACCTCCTGCCGAGGGCAGGCGTAGGATCTGACAACCAGAGGTGACCAGAAGAGCAGCTTCCAGCCACCTTCACCCACCCCTTGATGAAGTGTGAATCAGTTGCTGCCTGTCGAGTGCCAGCTCCCATCCCTGAGTCTAGACACAGTTAGTGTTGCTTCAGGGAGGATAGAAGGATTTGATTGTAAACTGAGTCACATGCTGGCAGCGTAGCTGATCATCCCTGATGGATGAAGATGGTGAATCTTGTGTTCATGCTCATCATCACTGGGTGATGCAGACCCAGCTGCAGGGGGAAGGCTGAGGCTGTGACGGTCCCCCCTCACTGTGAAGGAGTGGGTGATGAAAGATGAACAGCATGGTGGGCTCCTCTGCCCAGCTCCAGGGAGCCCATCTTGTGTGAGACATGCATGGAGGGAAGTGGCTTTGTTAGGAAAGTGACTCTCCATTGGGTGGAAGGAGGTCCCCTCAGCTGTCTTCTGATTTTCTGACTTTACATGGTGCTGTTAGTCATTGCCTGTGGTTGGAAAGCTCTTCAGGAGAAAGTGGTGTGCTCATTTTCAAGGACTACCTGGGAATATTCCTGAGGAGAGCACTGTCAGAGGTTTGGAGAAAGGCATTTGCAAAAGAAAGACAAAAATCTGAGTGAACTTCAAGTATATATTCTTTATATTCTTCCCTGTATCTCTCCAGGTAATCCACAGAAACTTTTAATAAATGAAATAAATGATTTCTGTTCTCAATTTTCCAAGGCCAGGGAGATTAGGAAGAACTATATCAAGTTACAACATAGAGGAATCAATGGAAGAATTAGTAATTTTAATAATAAAAAGCCTCTTGACGAAAGTGAAAGAGGATAGTGAAAAAGTTGGCTTAAAGCTCAACATTCAGAAAACTAAGATCATGGCATCCAGTCCCATCACTTCATGGCAAATAGATGGGGAAATAGTGGAAACAATGGCTGACTTTATTTTGGGGGGCTCCAGAATCACTGCAGATGGTGATTGCAGCCATAAAATTAAAAGACAGTTACTCCTTTGGAAGGAAAGTTATGATCAACCTAGACAGCATATTAAAAAGCAGAGACATTACTTTGTCAACAAAGGTCCGTCTAGTCAAGGCTATGGTTTTTCCAGTAGTCATGTATGGATGTGAGAGTTGGGCCTATAAAGAAAGCTGAGTGCCGAAGAATTGATGATTTTGAACTGTGGTGTTGGAGAAGACTCTTGAGAGTCCCTTGGACTGCAAGGAGATCCAACCAGTTCATCCTAAAGGAAATCAGTCCTGGGTGTTCATTGGAAGGACTGATGTTGAAGCTGAAACTCCAATACTTTGGCCACCTGATGCAAAGAGCTGACTCATTTGAGAAAACCCTGATGCTGGGAAAGATTGAGGGCAGGAGAAGGGGACAACAGAGGATGAGATGGTTGGTTGGCATCATCGATGGTTAGATCGCATCATCGACTCAATGGACATGAGTTTGGGTAAACTCTGGGAGTTGGTGACGGACAGGGAGGCCTGGTGTGCTGTGATACATGGGGTTGCAGAGTCGGACATGACTGAGCAGCTGAACTGAACTGAATTAAGGAGACTGCTACAGTATTTATTATCTGGCTTGTAAATTGCAGGCTAATGAAATGGGTTTAGGTCTTGGAGAGCCTGCTTCAGGCAGCCCATCTTTGGTCATTAAAGAAGGGAACTGTTGTAACCATATAATGAATTGGTCAATTTGTTGCAGAAGTGCAAGGAAGAATTTTGGATGCCTACTTAATTTAAATAGGTTGTTTCAGAGAAAGTTTTATATGTATTATGTAAGTTTTAAAGATTTGAGAGAGAAATGTTGACAAACTCTAAACATTGAACAAATTTTAAAGCTGACTTCAGTAAAAGGGGCATATTGATAGTAATAAAATGTAGGTTCTATCAAATACGTTTTCAGCAATGCAACATCTGTTGTATATTTTAGACTTAATAATAGTTTCTGACAGTGTTTTTCTTTCTTTTTTTCTCTCCAGGGAATGCTTAGCCCTTGATACTTGTTCTTAACGTTTAAGCGGGTCCAAATTAGAATAATGTTTATTCACTTGGAGTTTTACTTTTATTTCAAGATTATAATTTTTAATAACATTTAAATTATATAAAGTTTATTATTTATTCTGTATTTTTGCATTTAGCAAATGTCATTGAAATGAAGATGCTCATCAGGGAGATCAGAGAGGAATAGCATGTCTGTATATAGTATTTCTCTTGCCTATCGATACGAAAGGCTCTTGAAAATGTGCTTTATGAGTCTTGAGAGCACACGAATGTGCTTTCTGATGTTAATTTCTTTGCTCTCTATATGTAACCACAAAGCTCATTTTCCCTAAGTATGGTTTCTGGATTTCCTGAATGTCTAGCTTAAATGGGGGTCTTAATGAAAACCTCTCATTGAGGCTGGGGCCCTGTGGGAGAGGAGCTCGAGGTGAAGCACCCGGGTAGTAGAGCAGATCCCAGGCTGAGTCACCTTCATCCAGACTCGTCACTCCTTTGCTGTTAATTTGGGTAAAGATCATGGACCCTTTATAGAATTTGAGGAAATGGAGCACTTACACATACACACAAAATTTTACATGCAATCTCAAGGAGTATATTGAACCCCTGAGTCTAATCAGAGACCATGTCCAAAGGCTCAGCTCACATATCCCAGGTTATAATGCTGTGCTGTTCTTAGGACTCTGCAACTCCATGGACTATAGCCTGCCAGGTTTCTCTGTCCATAAGGATTCTCTGGGCAATAATACTGGAGTGGGTTGCCATGCCCTTCTCCAGGGGATCTTCCCAACCCAGGGATCCAACCCAGGTCTTCTGCATTGCAGGCAGATTCTTTCCTGTCTGAGCCATCAGGGAAGCCCCAGGTTATAGACCTTGCCCTAAAGGTCACAGAAACAAGAGACTTGACATTCAGTGGTAGAGAAAGTCTGCCAACTTGAAGGTAACCTGTTTCCCATTCTGAAGTTAGTAGATAAAACCAAGCTCCTTCGTAGGGGAACAGAGGAGGTCCCCGCCCCTGGGTGCTAACTAGGATAATCAGAGACCTTGGTCTGTTGGATCCCAGACCCCAGGCCCCAGCTGGGAAGACCTGCTTCAGGATTTGTTGTTGTTAAGTTGCTAAGTTGTGTCCAACTCTTTGCAACCCCATGGACTGCAGTACGTCAGGCTTCCCTATCCTTCAGCATCTCTCAGAATTTGCTTAGATTCATGTCCATTGAGTCAATGGTGCTATCTAACCAGCTCTTACTTAAAAAAAAAACAAAAACAAACAAACAAACAAAAACCAAAAAAAAATCTTAATTTCCATTTGATGTTTTTATGAGTTATGTTATTGCAGGTCATAGTGAAAAAAATCCATCCCAAGCTGAATTCTGTGAACAGGAATAAATGATTAGATACCTTGATATAAGTAAATGGATTAGAAATGACTGAAAACCCAAATATAACCAGCATGCCAGCCTTATTTCCCTGAACCTGGAGGTCTGGACAGGGCTTGTTTCTGTTCAGAACAGCTTGACAGAGACCAGGTTTTTCCTGACAGTAGGTCTCTTTGACCAAATGCTGTGATACCCTGACTTAGAGGCCAGCATTGTTCTAGGTGGAGACACATAGTTTTAGAAATCTCTGTGCAAGATTGGCCTTAGTCTATTAGATTTTGCTGCAGTTAGAGCTCTTCAGTGAAGGCAGGAAAGTGATAGAACAATCGAGCACAAAACAAAAGCCTCAAAAAACCCCAGTTTTTTCTGAAAGACCCCTAGAGGTTGGTGGGATACCCATGTTTTGTCCTGAGAAGGATCCCTCTTTGGAGTGTTTGCTTGAAATTGTCTCCGCTGTGTTCATTGTACAGAACACACTGTCTTTGGTCTCTACCAGCCCTGGTTGCTTTGACGGAGGTCAATGGCAGTGGGCACATTTCTGTGCATTGAAGTAACAGCCCATCTGGACGTTTGCACTAAAATGCGATACAGTGACAGTTACCCCAACCAAAGATGGTAGCAGGTTCAAAGAAGTGTGTAATTTTTTGTTGTCAAAACTATTAGTGCATCACTTTAGAAAACAAGCAGAGCTGTTGAAATTCTTCGTAAAAAGTGAAATTATAAAGGCAAGCAATATGTTGTCTTTGAATGTTTTGACCCTTTTCCGCAGGAGAAAATGCAAACTAGACAAGCAAGAATAATATAGAGTTTCTCATTTGAAAAATAAGTATTTAGTTATTAGAATGCAGTTGCAACAATTATTTTAATCCAAGTTCTTTAAAAATATATTTGAAATATGAATAATAAGCTGCTTATACCTAAAAGTGTATACTACACTTAGAGTCTTGCCAGGTAGAAAGAATATGAGCTTGAACTTAAGAAATGTTACTGACTCATTTTAAAATGGAGATTAGACTTTAATTTGATTTAAAATATATATAAAATAAAAGTCTGTATATTTAGGGAAATTTTAAGTCAAGCTCTTGTTTTTAATAACATTGGAACCATTAATATTATAATCACTATAATAATTAGTTATTTCTCATAGGTTATATCCACTTCTCCAGCTCATTTTTGCTGTGATCATTAAGATATCTTAACTGAAATTTAAGTTTCTTTATATAAAATCAAGTGCAGTATAATGATCTTATGTAGTTAAGATCATTGAAGTTATTTGAGCAATCTTAAATGTGCTCATTGGAGAATGCAATGGCACCCCACTCCAGTACTCTTGCCTGGAAAATCCCGTGGATGGAGGAGCCTGGTGGGCTGCAGTCCATGGGGTCGCTAAGAGTTGGACACGACTGAGCGACTTCACTTTCACTTTCCACTTTCATGCATTGGAGAAGGAAATGGCAACCTGCTCCAGTGTTCTTGCCTGGAGAATGCCAGGGAGAGTGGAGCCTGATGGGCTGCTGGCTATGGGGTCGCACAGAGTCGGACATGACTGAAGCGACTTAGCAGTAGCAGCAAATGTGCTCATAGTTATTGGGAGAAATTACATAAAGGTTTTTTTTATGGATTTATAAAGTTTGATATAGAAATTACATGTAAAAAGTATTACTTTTAACATTATTGAAATGACATTCAATTTATTCGTTTTATGAAGGAGTTAAAAGGTAATTTCAAATTTCAGACTTAATGTCACTGAAAATTTTTCGTAACAGTGCTCACATTATTCAGTTTCAGTTTTTTTTTCAACAAATGTCTGTTTATTTCATAATTTAATTCTGTTGCATAATCAGTCCTCAAGAAAAGGAAATCAGTCCCCAAGAAAAAGAAGTGCAAAAAGGCAAAATGGTTGTTTAACAAGGCCTTATAAATGGCTGAGAAAAGAGAAGTTAAAGGCAAAGGAGAAAAGGAAAGATATAACCGTTTGGATTCAGAGTTCCAAAGAATATCGGGGAGAGATAGAAAGCCTTCCTCAGCAATCAATACAAAGAGTAGAGGAAAAGAATAGAATGGGGAAGACTAGAGATCTCTTCAAGAAAATTAGAGATACCAAGGGAACATTTCATGCAAAGATGGGCTCAATTAAGGACAGAAATGGTATGGACCTAACAGAAGCAGAAGATATTAAGAAGAGGTGGCAAGAATACACAGAATAACTGTACAAAAAAAAAGACCTTCATGACCCAGATAATCACGATGGTGTGATCACTCGCCTAGAGCCAGACATCCTGGAATGTGCAGTCAAGTGGGCCTTAGGAAGCATCACTATGAACAAAGCTAATGGAAGTAATGGAACTTTGCTGAGCCATTTCAGATCCTAAAGATGATGCTGCAAAAGTGCTTCACTCAATACTCCAGCAAATCTGGAAAATCAGCAGTGACCACAGGAGTGGAAAAGGTCAGTTTTCATTCCAATCCCAAAGAAAGGCAATGCCAAAGAATGTTCAAAGTACCACACAATTAACACTCATGTCACATCCTAGCAAAGTAGTGCTCAAAATCCTTCAAGCCAGGCATCATCAGTACGTGAACCATGAACTTCCAGATGTTCAAGCTGGATTTAGAAAAGGCGGAGGAACCAGAGATCAAATTGCCAGCATCCGCTGGGTCATTGAAAAAGCAAGAGAGTTCCAGAAAAAAAAATCTACTTTTGCTTTATCGACTACGTCAAAGCTTTTATCTGTATGGATCACAATAAACTGTGGAAAATTCTTAAAGAGATGGGAATACCAGACCACTTTACCTGTGTCCTGAGAAATCTGTATGCAGCTCAATAAGTTAAAACTGGACATGGAACAACAGACTGGTTCCAAATCGGGCAAGGAGTACATCAAGGCTGTATATTCTCACCCTGCTTATTTAACTTCTAAGCAGAGTACATCATGCTAAATGCCAGGCTGAATGAAGCACAAGCTGGAATCAAGATTGCCAGGAGAAATATCAATAACCTCAGATATGCAGATGACACCACACTTATGGCAGAAAGCAAAGAAGAACTAAAGAGCCTCGATGAAAATGAAAGAGGAGAGGGAAAAAGTTGGCTTAAAACTCAACATTCAGAAAACTAAGATCATGGCATCTGGTCCCATCACTTCATGGCAAATAGATGGGGAAACAATGGAAACAGTGAGAGACTTTATTTTTTGCCGGGGCTCCAAAATCACTGCAGATGGTGACTGCAGCCATGAAATTTAAACAAGCTTGTTCCTTGGAAGTAAAGCTATGACCAACCTAGACAGAGTATTAAAAAGCAGAGACATTGCTTTACCAACAAAGGTCTATCTAGTCAAAGCTATGGTTTTTCCAGTGGTCATATATGGATGTGAGAGTTGGACTATAAAGAAAGCTGAGCACCAAAGAATTGATGCTTTTGAACTGTGTTGTTGGAAAAGACTCTTGAGAGTCCCTTGAACTGCAAGGAGATCCAACCAGTCCATCCTAAAGGAAATCAATCCTGACTATTCATTGGAAGGACTGATGCTGAAGCCAAGGCTCTAATACTTTGGCCACCTGTGTGAAGAACTGACTCACTGGAAAAGACCCTGATTCTGGGAAAGATTGAAGGCAGGAGGAGAAGTGGACAACAGAGGATGAGATGGTTGGATGGCATCACTGACTCAATGGGCATAAGTTTGAATAAACTCCAGGAGTTGGTGATGGACAGGGAGGCCTGGTGTGCTTCAGTCCATGGGGTTCCAAAGAGTCAGACTCAAATGAGCGACTGAACTTAAGTGTACTGAGAAAAGGCAGTTTTGTTTGCTTCACTTTGTTCTTACTTGAGAGACATCACTTTTGTTGAGCATCTTTAGAAGACAGTTCAGCCACTTTGTGTGTAGGACATTATGCAAAAAGCAATTAACCATCTTTTTCTCGTGTTTTTAAATTGCATTCACAAAATGTCAAAATACAGCATTCAAAGGGAGAAAATAAATAATATTTATAGTGCATGACTCTTTAATACATGGTAAATTTAAAGCAGTATTTGATAAGCAGTTACTACATGTTTCTGTTGTTCATAGTATTGATGAGTGATAATTTTGAAATTGTGAAAATGTAGCCTCCAACCCCTGGACTGCTGAGTTTAACAATATGCTTAATATTTACCAGCCACCTTGTTATTGATGCTATTCCTTTTTTATAATTTTAAGTCAGATACTTTTCATCAGAATTGCAACTTACTCTTTTTTGTTTTAAATCAGGAAAGGGGGGAAGAGGGTTTCATCTTCTTTTCATAAAAGTTTATATGTCATAAAGTAATAATTGTTGCCTAATGGATATTGTCTTACCTTTCATTTTTTGTTCCCTGGTAGTACGGTTGTTTTTTCATAGCGACTCACAGTTTTGAAGTGTTGAGGGCAGGTAAAGCCTTGCCAACTTGTTTGACTTGGTTTTGTGCTTTTTTTTTTTTTTTAAAGTTTCCCATTCCTGTTCTCTTAGAATTCTCATTGTTGTCAATGTGTTTGTAGCAACTCCTTGCTGGCTTACAATGTGCATCTTCAGTGATCCTGTGGGGTTGAATGTCAGAGAAAACTGTCATATGATTGTGACCATAAAGTTATGAGTGAAGCCTGCTGGATTTTTAAAAGAGTACAATCTAGGAGCTCAGATTTGTGATACTGATTGTCAGATGAGAATCTTTTTTTGCTTGCTTTCCATTCTTTGGCAAGATTCCCAAGTAAAGTACAGTAATTTGCTATTTACTGAATGCTTTGGTTTAAGCTCTGGATAAGCTAACATCTGTATATCAGTTGCATCTTAGTTATTTCTCATGGAAGCAAGGACATTTTGAGATTGATAGATGGAAAAATCTATATTTTAACAAAAGCAGGGTTTACAGTTAATATAATAAATATTATTCTATGTATATTCATTTTTATTTTATTCCCACTATACAGTCTACCTTTATACCAAAGAGACTTAACATTTTCACTAAAATGTAAAAATACAGCCATATGGAATCAGTGAAAAATGTGTGAAAAAGATTGGGAAGGGAGAATCAAGGTAGGCATTTAGTTGTAGATTTAACCATAAACATCTTAACACATGTGCTTTGAGAAAAATATCATTAGTTTAAAATGGACAGCATCCATAACATGAAAATAAAGGGTTTGCTCAAGTGCTCACTGATGGTCCTGACACAGACTCCATAAAGATGGCTCCTCTGTACAGTTTCCTGGAGAAGACAGTCAGTAGCAGCAGCAGTGTGATCTGTGTGATAATCTGTGTAATATATAACATGCTGAAGGACAGCATAGCAGAACAGTGGGGCAGACTGGGGATGGCGTGCAGTCCAGGTGCGTGGCTGTGGTCTGGGTTAATGCCAAGCTGGATTTTAGAACAGCTAAATGCATTCATTGCATCTCCCTCACCAAGACCTTGCTCTGCATTACTGCTTTGAGTTAAACATGTCAGAAATATCCAGGGATAGGGTGTTCCAGAATCCCCCCTGAGCTGTGCCTGGGTAGGTCAGTGTAGCTGGATGACTGAGGAGTCCTGGGTTTAAATAACCAGCGGAAGCCCATCCTTCCCAAGACAGCACCCATGAGCAGCCAAGAAACCATGCTGAACACTTTGAAGGCCAGCAAGCTATCCTGATGTTTCCAAGTAACAAGCTTTGGTAGGAAGGTTTAATCTAAGAAGGATGTATTTTGAAATGATTGTATTGGAATTGTAACTTTGGTTTCATCTATCCAAACCTTAAATGTTCGGGGCCTCTGGGAGAGAATTCCTTTCCTGTGTCAGTAGGTTAATCTCTGATCACCTGAACTGAGATGTCTGTGTGACTAGCAGTGTGTGGCCTGTGCACGTGTGGTTTGAGGATGCCTCGTTCCTTTGGTTTGTTTTTGCTTTGATACTTGCATTGCCTCCTCCTACCACCTGGAGTGGGAGCCCAGTTGAGAGGTTGTGCCTGTGAACAGCTTGACTGTTTTGGCACTGTGGTGGCGATCTAGGCCAGTGACCTTGGGGTGTTTTGCAGTCTGGTTTCTGATGGCTATAATTTTGAAGGTGTATGAATATGAGTACTTAGCAGTTTTCTCTAGAATAATGTGGAGGTGTAAAGTGTTCTCCAGATTGCTTTGCCTATTGATTTCCCATTGCCAGTCAAGGAATTTCCAACTTAAAACAATCTCCTTTAGTAGATCTATAAATCATTTGCTTCCATACCCAGAATAAAAAAATGACAAATTAACAAGAAAAGAAAAAAAGAAACAGTATTTATGATAACTTACTTGGCAGGAGGGAATTCTGGTTTTAAAACATGTTTTTATTGCAAAATGTTTGCTAGGGTGAATTTATTTTCTACTCTTTTATAGTTTCACAGTGTATTTATAAGAGGTAAGCTGTATCAGTCCCTCATAAGAACTTCTGTTTTGATCTGTATAACCTTAAAATTCATCTTTGTCATTTGAGTATTATTCTTGTTATTTATATCATTAAAACCAGGAGAGTGTATTGGTCTTCATTGATCTCCCTATTTTTCCTTTTTGTGTCTTTGGGATGTAAAGGCAGGTGGAAATTGATCGACAGTCAGGATCATTGCGGTTAATACTGTTTTGCTAGTGTTGCCTGGGCATGAGATCTGGATAAAGACGAGAGTTTTCCTTGATCAGAGATGTTTGTATCCAGAATCTCTGCTAGGTCATCACCCAGCACTACAGCTACTGAAACCTATGGGTAACACCCAGTCCCCAGACCATGAAAACAAATAAACCCTGGTTTCTTCCACAGGGTTTCCTGGCTGGCTTTTCCGAGACTTTGCACGTGACAGCCGGTCTGCCCGTGAATGGAGTGCTCAGTGTCACAGAGGAAGCCTGGTCAGTTGGGAGTGGCAGGGACACCCTACCTCCTATAGGAAGAGTGCCCAAGTCGATTATGAAAGGTCCTTGTGCTGGGAGAAAGGGAGCAGGGTCCCTGTGATTGTAAATTTGGGGATCTGCTCCTCAGGGCACAACACTGTTCTTTGTATGTGTAGATTCTGGGAAGGCAATGGCTCAGTCGTGAAGCCTTCTCTAAACTATTCTACATGGACATGCTTTTCCCGTCATCAGTCACCTCAGACCTGTTTTTAGACCCATTTTTTATTGTTATATAATATGGGCAATATATACAGTCTGCCGTAGATTTCCTAAAGACTATATAAACATCCTTATTTTATTATTCTAAAAGCACAGATGTGTGTGTGTGTGTGTGCGTGTGTGTGTGTGTGTGTGTTTTCTGTTGCTGTGTTGTTTAGAACTTTTAGAAATTGTACTTTACTTACTTCTTTGAAGATCTGTGACATCAGATCCACATGGCAGTAAGGGTACGGACATCGCAGTTGTAGGAGTAGTTCTGAACCCTGAAACTTTACATAGTCTCAAAAATACACTTTTATATAACTTTTAAAGCTAGGAAAAATAAAATGACTCATATTTACTGTGGGTAATAACTTTTCATGTATTCCTCTCTTTTAGCCCATTTAAAGTAAAACAAAATTTTCTGTGCTTTGCCACAACCCCATCATTCTGAGTGAACCCAGTTACAGATTTAAATTTACAGTGGTTTTCATTAAGACCATCCATCTTGTTATGATTTAGATTGTTTTGTTTGGAATGTAAGCTAAAAAAAAGGAATATTAGAAAGTTAAGAATCTTATAACTATTATAATATAAATATTGAAATATATCCCATAACTTGTATCTGTACCACATAATTTTAAGACCATAATACAGGCTAGTTTCAAAAAGTAATTTCAGGAATATCTTTGAATTATCAGAAAAAAACATATAAAGGGATAAAATAACCTCCTTGTTTCAAGATACGGAAGATTTCAGTCACAAGTATGTGACTTATATACCAAAAGTGTTTCATTTTTCCACATGAAAATGTGATCTTATAAAGAAAAATGACAAAATGCTTATCATTAGACTAAAAATATATTAAGCAACCTGGTCAAATTAATTCCTTCACATCTTTGGGATTGGGTTAATCAGTATACATGTTGGTGTATGAAAAACCTCCCAGAAAAAGTAACTACTGTCTCATCCCCTGGCTCCTGCTAGCTTTGCAGAGATTAACAGGAAGATTCCTGCCCCAGTTTCTGTACATGGTGGCTGCTTTTCTCACCTTTTAGCAGTCAGAGTTAAAGAACTATTCCTTCCTTCTGAGCACTTGGGTGTCTGTTTCATAGCAGGCCAGTTAATAATTTTTATAAACAAAATCACTTAACATTTTTCTAAGCCCATTTCAACTCATCCTTTGAAAAGATTACTGATACTGCATGAATTTTAGCTGTGGCTGCGCTTTCAGCATCAATCTGATCTCTTCACACCATGACTTCATATTCCTATTCTCAACTGTATAATTAGACAATAAAACCTGTTTCTAAAATCCTTGACACTGTACAAAACTGGCAGATCTCATTTAAACCTCGTGGAAATTTCGTGAGGAAGTGGCATCTTCCTCCTTTTCAGTCAAGGATTATAGGAATGAAGGGATATTATTAAGTTGGTGCACTTGATATAGTAGAGTTAGGGTGAGAGTCCCAAGTCTCCAGCTTCGAGTGCTATGCTTTTTTATATCACATCTTGTTTTTTTGTATGTTTTATAGAAACAGCATAATTTTAACTATTAGGTAAGATGATACTGCTAACAGAGAAATTAAAATTCAGGGAGATTATTTGATTTGTCATGATTTAAAAAAGTAAACTGTAGATCAGAAAAACAAAATTATATAATGTTTGAATCGACAAAAATATTTATCAGTATTATGATGGGAAATACTTTTCAGTGTGTATTTTTACACTCTAATGACCACTTGCATATTTGGAATGCTCTACAGTTTATTACAGAATTTCACATTCATTGTCTCATCCTACCCTGGAAAGAGTGCTGAGATGTCATAAGAGTTAGTATCTACAAAGTGGAGGGAACTCAGTGCTCAGCCAGAAATGCTCATTCGCAGTTACACATCACCACTTTGTAGAAATCTCTCGTGGTCGGGTTGACATACCCAAAATTAGCTCTCAGACTCACCAAATGACACATGTATCGAGAAAAGTACCACCTCCACCAAAAAGGCTTACAAATTCTCCTTTCCCAGATTGGCTACCAGCCTTCCTTCCTGTGCTTGAGATTGTAAACCACAGAGACAGCATTACAGGCCCTGAAACATATATTTCACCTTTCCCTAGAGGTAGTTCACCTCTGTAGGTTCTATTTAATATAAATAATCTCTGAATGCAAGCATCTTTGACACCTCATTAACTTAGCAACTGATACTTGCTGAATTTACTTGAACTGCCAAATTTATACATCAAAGACAGAGAGATGGTGGTATTGTTGGTTCTGTGATAGAAGCAGAGCACATTGTCAACAGATGGGGATTTTGAAAGTGAAATTGCTAAGGTACATTTGGAAAACAGACACTTTTATTGAATCCCTAAAAGCTGGAGATAATGTAATGCTCATGGGGAGGGGGAGTGTCTCATGGCAAATGGCAAGTATGTGTCTGCTTTCAGCCAGCTGAGGGCAGGACCCTGGGGAGGAGGGTGCTCCCCAGTGATAGATGGATCCCTGACAGTGTTGGAACAGCCCAGGGGTGGAATGGAGGCTTGCAGGATCTTAGTTCTCTGACCAGGGATGGAAACCTTGGTCCCCTGCAGTGGACGCACAGAGTCCTAACCACTGGACCACCAGAGAATTCCCATGGATATTGTCAACATATACACTATTGTTGATGAACAAAAACATATACAATATTGTCAATGAACAACCATTGACAGGAGAATGTTGGATCCCACAAAAAAAAGATACCCCATGTCCAAAGGCAACAGAGAAGCCCCAGAAAGATGGTAGGAGAGGCGAAATCGTCTTTAGAATCAAACCTTATAGTCACCCGAGACACTCAGAGGGCTCAAACAAAACCTATGCACACCAGGACCCAGAGACCCCACAGAGACTGAGCCAGACCTGTGTTTGAGTCTTCTGTGGAGGTACAGGTCAGTAGTGGACTGCCACAGGGGCAGGGACTCTGGGTGTAGCTGTCTGGGTCACACAGCCTGTGGCATAAAACCTCTTGGAGGAGGTCACCAATAAGCCCTCCATTGAGCCACCAAGCAGATGGCCCACAGACTGCAGAGCAATTAAACCAAAGAAGTTCTCACACTGTTTAGAAAGTTCCAGGACCCACAACAGATTTCCCAACCTGAGGATCTGGCAAAGGGACTGAGAATTTGACAAGGAATTTGACTTTGCAGATAAGTGGGATTTGATTACAGAACTTCCACAGGACTGGGGAAACAGACTCTTGGAGGGCACAAACAAAACCTTGTGCCCATCAGGACTCAGGAGAAAGGAGCAGTAACCCCACAAGAGATTGACTCGGACTTGCCTGTGAGTATCCAGTAGTCTCTGGCGGAGGCGTGGGTCAGCAGTGGCTTGCTGGAGGGTCTGGGGCACTGAGTGCTGCAGTGCCTGCAAAGGACCTTTTAAAGGAGGTCGCATTTACCTTCATTCAGTTCATTTCATTTCAGTCACTCAGTCATCTCCAACTACTTGCAGTCCAGGGACTGCAGCACAATAGGCTTCCCTGTCCATCACCAACTCCTGGAGCTTACTCAAACTCATGCCCATCAAGGTGGTGATGCCATCCAAGCATCTTAGCCTCTGTCATCCCTTTCTCCTCCCACCTTCAATCTTCCCCAGCATCAGGGTCTTTTCAATGAGTCAGTTCTTCGCATCAGATAGGCAAAATATTGTAGTTTCAGCTTTAGCATCAGTCATTCCAATGAATATTCAGGACTGATTTCCTTTAGGATTGACTGGTTGGGTCTCTGCAGTCCAAAGGACTCTCAAGAGTCTTCTCCAACACTACAGTTCAAAAGCATCATTTTCTTTGGCACTCAGCTTTCTTTACTGTCCAACTCTCACATCCATACGTGAATACTGGAAAAACCATAGCTTTGACTAGACAGACTTTGTTGTCAAAGTAATGTCTCTGCTTTTTAATATGCTGTCTACGTTGGTCATAGTTTCTTCCAAGCATAGATCTTCTTCCAAGAAGTAAGCATCTTTTCATTTCATGGCAGCAGTCACCATCTGCAGTTATTTTGGAGCCCCCAAAAATAAAGTCTCACACTGTTTCCATTGTTTCCCTATCTATTTGCCACAAAGTAATGGAACCAGCTACCATGATATTCATTTTCTGAATATTGAGTTTTAAGCCAACTTTTTCCCTCTCCTCTCTTACTTTCATCAACCGGCTCTTTAGTTCTACTTTGCTTTCTGCCGTAAGAGTGATGTGATCTGCATATCTGAGTTTTTTGATATTTTTCTCGGCAATCTTGTTTCTAGCTTGTGCTTCATCCAGCCTGGCATTTCTCATGATGTACTCTGCAGAAAAGTTAAATAAGCAGGGTAACATTATACAGCACTGATGTACTCCTTTCCTGATTTGGAACCAGTCTGTTGTTCCATGTCCAGTTCTAACTGTTGCTTCTTGACCTGCATACAGATTTCTCAGGAGGCAGATCAGGTGGTCTGGTAGTCCTATCTCTTTAAGAATTTTCCACAGTTTGTTGTGATCCACACAGTCAAAGGCTTTGGCATAGTCAGTAAGACAGGAGCAGATATTTTTCTGGAACTCTCTTGCATTTTCTGTGATCCAAGGAATGTTGTAAATTTGATCTCTGGTTCCTCTGCCTTTTCTAAATCCAGCTTGAACATCTAGAAGTTCTCCATTCATGTACTGCTATAGCTTGTCTTGGAGAATTTTGAGCATTTCTTTGCTAGCATGTGAGATGAGTGCAATTATGCAGTAGTTTGAACATTCTTTGGCATTGCTTTTCTTTGGGATTGGAATGAAAACTGACCTTTTCCAGTCCTGTGGTCACTGCTGAGTTCTTCAAATTTGCTGGCATATTCAGTGCAGCACTTTAACAGCATCATCTTTTAGGATTTCAAATAGGTCAACTAGAATTACATTACCTCCACTAGTTTTGTTTGTAGTGATGCTTCCTAGGGCCCACTTGACTTCACATTCCATGATGTCTGGCTCTAGGTGAGTGATCACACCATTGTGGTTATCTGGGTCATAAAGGTCTTTTTTGTATAGTTCTTCTGAGTATTCTTGCCACCTCTTAATGTTTTCTGCTTCTTTTGGGTCCATACCATTTCTATCCTTTATTGTGCCCTTCTTTGCATGAAATGTTCCCTTGGTGACTCTTGTTTTCTTGAAGGGATCTCTAGTCTTTCCCATTCTATTGTTTTCCTCTATTTCTTTGCATTGATCACTGAGGAAGGCTTTCTTATCTCTCCTTGCTATTCTTTGGAGCTCTGCATTCAAATGGGTATATATTTTCTCTTCTCCTTTGCCTTTAGTTTCTCTTCTTTTCTCAGCTATTTGTAAGGCCTCCTTAGACAACCATTTTGCCTTTTGCATTTCTTTTTCATGGAGATGGTCTTAATCACTGCCTCCTGTACAATGTCAGGAACCTCTGTACACTGTTCTTTAGGCACTGTGTCTATCAGATCTAATCCCTTGAATTTATTTGTCACTCCACTGTATAATCTTAATGGATTAAGGTCAGACCTAAATTATCTTCATTACCTCCACCATAGTTTGGTCTCTGGACAAACAACAGGGAGGGAACAAAGCCCTGCCCATCAACAAAAACTTGGATTAAAGATTTACTGATCATGTCCCCTCCCATCAGAAGACCCAGTTTCCCCCAAAGTCAGTCTCTCCCATCAAGAAGCTTCCATAAGCCTCTTATCCTTATCCATAAGAAGGTGGACAGAATGAAAATCACAATCACAGAAAACTAACCAGTCTGATCACATGGACCACTGCCTTGTCTAACTCAATAAAACCATAAGCCATGCTCTGTAGAGCCACTGAAGACAGATGGGTCATGGTGGAGAGTTCTGACAAAATGTGGTCCACTGGAGAAAGGAATGGCAAACCACTTTAGTACTATTGCTTTCAGAACCCCGTGAACAGTATGAAAAGGCAAAAAGATATGACACTGAAAGATGAACTCCCCAGGTTGGGAAGTACACAATATGCTACTGGAGAAGAGTGCAAAGATAGCTCCAGAAAGAATGAACAGACACAGCCAAAGCAAAAACAATGCTCAGCTGGTGATGTGACTGATGATGAAAGTAAAGTCTGATGCTGTAAAGAACAATATTGCATAGGAACCTGGAATGTTAGGTCCATGCATCAAGGCAAATTAGAAGTCATCGAACAGGAGATGGCAATAGTGAACATCAGCATTTTAGAAATCAGTGAACTAAAATGGATGGGAATGGGTGAATTTAATTCAGATGATCATTATATTTACTACTGTGGGCAAGAATCCCTTAGAAGAAATGGAGTAGCCATCATAGTCAATAGAAGAGCCCAAAACACAGTACTTGGATGCAATCTCAAAAATGATACAATGATCTCTGTTCATTTCCAAGCCAAACCATTGAATATCACAGCAATCCAAGTCTA
Organism: Bos javanicus; assembly: GCF_032452875.1. Classification (NCBI taxonomy): domain Eukaryota; kingdom Metazoa; phylum Chordata; class Mammalia; order Artiodactyla; family Bovidae; genus Bos; species Bos javanicus. Next base: position 11,581,743 of record NC_083876.1, read on the forward strand.
TGCCCTAACAAGTAATGCTGAAGAAGCTGAAGTTGAATGATTCTATGAAGATGTACAAGACCTTCTAGAACTAGCACTCAAAAAAGATGTCCTTTTAATTATAGGGAACTGGAATGCAAAAGTAGGAAGTCAAGAGATTCTGGAACAACAGGCAAGTTTGGCCTTGGAGAATAAAATGAGTCAGGGCAAAGACTAACAGAGTTTTGCCAAGAGAACACACTGATCATAGCAAACACCCTCTTCCAACAACACAAAAGACCACTCTACACATGGACATCATCAGATGGTCAATACTGAAATCAGATTGATTATATTCTTTGCAGCCAAAGATGGAGAAGCTCTATACAGTCAGCAAAAACAAGATCAGGAGCTCACTGTGGCTCAGATCATAATCTAAAAATTCCAAAATTCAGACTTAAATTGAAGAAAGTAGGGAAAACCAGTAAACCATTCAGGTATGCTGCTGCTGCTGCTGTGAAGTCACTTCAGTTGTGTCTGACTCTGTGAGACCTCATAGACGGCAGCCCACCAGGCTCCTCCGTCCCTAGGATTCTCCAGGCAAGAACACTGCAGTGGGTTGCCATTTCCTTCTCCAATGCATGAAAGTTAAAAGTGAAAGTGAAGTCGCTCAGTCGTGTCCGACTCTTCGAGACCCTTACCAGGCTCCTCCGTCCATGGGATGTTCTAGACAAGAGTACTGGAGTGGATTGCCATTGCCTTCTTCATTCAGATATAAACTAAGTCAAATCCATAATGATTTTACAGTCAAAGTAACAAGTAGATTCAAGGGATTAAATCTGATAGACAGAGTGTCTGAAGAACTATGGATGGTGGTTCATGACTTTGTACAGGAGACAATGATCAAGACCATCACCATGAAAAAGAAATGCAAAAAGGCAAAATGGTTTTCTGAGTAGGCCTTACAAATAGCTGAGAAAGAAGAGAAGCTAAAGACAAAGGATAAAAGGAAAGACGTGAATGCAGAGTTCCAAAGAATAGCAAGGAGAGATAAGAAAGCCTTCCTCAGTGATCAATGCAAAGAAATAGAGGAAAACAAATGAATGGGGAAGACTAGAGATCCCCTCAAGAAAACTAGAGATACCAAGGGAACATTCATGTAAAGATGGGCACAATAAAGGACATAAATGGTATGGACCCAACAGAAGCAGAAAATATTAAGAGGTGGCAAGAATACACAGAAGCACCATACAAAAAAGACTTTCATGACCCAGATGACCACAATGGTGTGATCACTCACCTAGAGCCAGACATCGTGGAATTCAAAGTCACGTGGGCCTTAGGAAGCATCACTATGAACAAAGCTAGTCAAGGTGATGGAATCCAGTTGAGCTATGTCAAATCCTAAAGACGATGCTATGAAACTGATTCACTTAATATGCCAGCAAATTTGGAAAACTCAGCAGTGGCCACAGGACTGGAAATGATCACTTTTCATTCCAGTCCCAAAGAAGGACAATGCCAAAGAATTTTCAAACTATTGCATATTTGCGCTCACCTCACACACTAGCAACGGAGAAGGCAATGGCACCCCACTCCAGTACTCTTGCCTGGAAAATCCTATGGATGGAGGAGCCCAGTGGGCTGCAGTCCATGGGGTCGCTAAGAGTCGGACACGACTGAGCGACTTCACTTTGACTTTTCACTTTCATGCATTGGAGAAGGAAATGGCAACCCACTCCAGTGTTCTTGCCTGGAGAATCCCAGGGACAAGGGAGCCTGGTGGGCTGCCATCTATGGGGTCGAACAGAGTCGGACACGACTGAAGTGACTTAGCAGCAGCAGCACACACTAGCAAAGTAATGCTCAAAATTCGCCAAGCCAGGTTTCAAAAGTATGTGAACTGATAACTTCCAGATGTTCACGATGGATTTAGAAAAGGCAGCGGAACCAGAGATCAAATTGCCAACATCCAATGGATCGTAGAAAAGGCAAGAGAGTTCCAGAAAAACATCTGCTTTATTGATGACTCCAAAGCCTTGACTGTGTTTAGTTCAGTTCAGTCGCTTAGTTGTGTCTGACTCTTTGTGATCCCATGGACCACACTATGCCAGGCTCTCCTGTCCATTACCAACTCCTGGAGCTTACTCAAACTCTTGTCCATCAAGTCGGTGATCCCATCCAACCATCTCATCATCTGTCGTCCCTTTCTCTTCCCTCCTTCAGTCTTTCCCAGCATCAGGGTCTTTTTCAGTAAGTCAGTTCATTGCATCAGGTGGCCAAAGTATTGGAGTTTCAGCTTCAGCATCAGTCCTTCAGCATTAGTCCTCCTGAATAAACAGGAATGATTTCCTTTAGGAATGACTGGTTGGATCTCCTTGCAGTCCAAAGACTCTCAATCTTTTCCAGCACCATAGTTCAAAAGCATCCGTTCTTTGGGGCTCAGCTTTCTTTATAGTCCAGCTCTTAACATCTGTACCTGACTACTGGAAAAACCATAGCTTTGACTAGATGGACATTTGTTTTCCAATTAATGTCTCTCCTTTTTAATATGCTGTCTATATTAGTCATAGCTTTTCTTCCAGCGAGCAAGCATCTTAATTTCATAGCTGCAGTCACCATCTGCAGTAAATTTGAAGCCCCCCAAAATAAAGTATGACGCTGTCTCCATTGTTTCCCCATCTGTTTGCCATGAGTTGATGGGATAGGATGCCATGATCTTAGGTTTCTGAATGACTGTGTGCTGCTGCTAAGTCACTTCAGTCATGTCTGACTCTGTGCGACCCCATAGACGGCAGCCCACCAAGCTCCCCCGTCCCTGGGATTCTCCAGGAAAGAACACTGGAGTGGGTTGCCATTTCCTTCTCCAGTGCATGAAAGTGAAAAGTGAAAGTGAAGTCCCTCAGTCGTATCCGACTCTTAGCGACCCCATGGACTGCAGCCTACCAGGCTCCTCCATCCATGGGATTTTCCAGGCAAGAGTACTGGAGTGTGTAGATCACAACAAACTGTTGAAAATTCTTCAAGAGATGGGAATACCAGATCACCTTACCTGCTTCCTGAGAAATCTGTATTCAGTTGAAGAAGGAACAGTTAAAACTGGACATGGAACAATAGCCTGGTTCCAAATGGGGAAAGGAGTACGTCAAGGCTGTATATTGTCACCCTGCTTTTTTAGCCCATATGCAGAGTACATTTGTGAAATGCTGGGTTGGTTGAAGCAGAAGTTAGAATCAAGATTAGGAGAAATATCAATAACCTCAGATACTCAAATGATACCTTTATGTCAGAAAGTGAAGAGGAACTAAAGAGCCTTTGATGAACATGAAAGAGGAGAGTGAAAAAGCTGACTTATAACTCAGCATTTCAAAACTAGGATCATGGTATCCAGGCCAATCACTTCATGGCAAACAGATGAGAAAACAATGGAAACAGCATCAGACTTTATTTTCTTGGGCTCCAAAATCACTGCTGATGGTGACTGCAATCATGAAATTAAAAGACATTTGCTTCTTGGAGGAAAAGCTATGACCAACCTATAGAGCATATTAAAAAGCAGAGACATTGCTTTGCCAATGAAGGTCTGTCTAGTCAAAGCTATGGTTTTTCCAGTAGTCATGTATGGATGTGAGAGTTGGACTGTGAAGAAAGCTGAGCACCGAAGAATTGATGCTTTTGAACTGTGGTGTTGGAGAAGACTCTTAAGAGTCCCTTGGACTGCAAGGAGATCCAACCAGTCCATTCTGAAGATCAGCCCTGGAATTTCTTTGGAAGGAATGATGCTAAAGATGAAACTCCAGTACTTTGGCCACCTCATGCGAAGAGTTGACTCACTGGAAAAGACTGATGCTGGGAGGGATTAGGGGCAGGAGGAAAAGGGGACGACAGAGGATGAGATGGTTGATGGCATCACCGACTCAGTGGACATGAGTTTCAGCAAGCTCTGGATACTGGTGAAGGACAGGGAGGCCTGCTGTCAATGGACAGGTGTTGCAAAGAGTTGGACATGACTGAGGGAGTGAACTGAACTGACTGAATATAATTCTTCCAAGACTGACAGTTTCTGTGTGTGTCTTGGGCCAGCACCAGACAATTTAGTTACTTAGAATTACTGAAGAGATTTCTGCTAAAGACCAACAAAGATGCCTCCAGCCGTGCCTCAGGCCTTGCATTCAAGGGACATAAATTTGCTACTTAATTACACAAAATTTGCCATCCAGATTGTGCAGTGGACATGGTGGGATTTGAATGAAGTTACCAGAAAGCGTTTGTGGGCTGATACTTTTACTCTACTAGGAGCTTAGACTATCAGGATTCCAGTCATGAATGACAGTTTGCTGATTTTGCATCTGTGCAGAAATTCTCTATTTTTTCACAGATTATTTGGTTAATCAGTAAAGTTAATAAGGACATGTTCCAATTTAATTTTAATGCCTAGATTTTAAGTATCTTTAAGTAATATTTGTTTCTTCTCCTGGATTGTTAAAGTAACTGAGGTGAGATTAGGTTTTCTGGCACTCTGTTGTATAACACATTTTTACTGAGTGATTGCACAGATAGCTCCATTATTGTATATAACTTAGAGTGAGAGTGAACACACTTGCCCTTGGGAGGCATCAGTTCAGTTCAGTCGCTCAGTCATGTCCAACACTTTGCGACTCCATGAATCGCAGCACTCTAGGCCTCCCTGTCCATCACCAACTCCCGGTGTTCACTCAAACTCATGTCCATTGAGTCAGTGATGCCATCCAGCCATCTCATCCTCTGTCGTCCCCTTCTCCTCCTGCCCCCAATCCCTCCCAGCATCAGAGTCTTTTCCAATGAGTCAACTCTTCGTATGAGGTGGCCAAAGTACTGGAGTTTCAGCTTTAGCATCATTCCTTCCAAAGAACACCCAGGACTGATCTCCTTTAAAATGTACTGGTTGGATCTCCTTGCAGTCCAAGGGACTCTCAAGAATCTTCTCCAGCACCACAGTTCAAAAGCATCAATTCTTCAGCACTCAGCTTTCTTCACAGTCCAACTCTCACACACATACATGACTACTGGAAAAACCATAGCCTTGACTAGACGGACCTTTGTTGACAAAGTAATATCTCTGCTTTTGAATATGCTATCTAGGTTGGTCATAACTTTCCTTCCAAGGAGTAAGTGTCTTTTAATTTCATGGCTGCAATCACCATCTGCAGTGATTTTGGAGCCCCAAAAATAAAGTCTGACACTGTTTCCACTGTTTCCTCATCTATCTGCCATCAACTGATGGGACCAGATGCCATGATGTTAGTTTTCTGAATGTTGAGCTTTAAGCCAACTTTTTCACTCTCCTCTTTCACTTTCATCAAGAGGCTTTTTAGTTCCTCTTCACTTTCTGCCATAAGGGTAGTGTCATCTTGCATATCTGAGGTTATTGGCATAGAACCTTCTAAAAACATAAGGAAACTATTTCACGCATTTTTGTTATATCAATCAGAAGTTAAGTTTTTTCCTCCATTCTTAGACTTCATAGTTTATTTCCTATTTATGAAAAGAATGTCCTTGTAATGTATTAAAATCAATAAAATGGATACATGCCTCTATTATATCATAACAATAGCAATTTAGCAATATTTATTAACTTACATGCTGATCATGGTACATAGTATTAAAAATACCTTGCTTTGTCTCAAATTAAAATATTCTTATAACTGAGTTGGCTTTTATGTATACACTGTGTATAGATATATAATAAATGTAACATATTTTAAAATTAATTAAAGAAATAATATTAATTATTTAAATTAATTAAATTTAATTTTAATTAAGATATTAAGACATATTTTAATTTGCCTAGTGCTGTGCTATAATAAAGTACATTAGGATTCATCTATTAATAGTTTCATTGAGTCTCCACACATACCTTGCCATAGAGTGTAAACAAAAAAGAGGAAAAATTTAAAGAAGTATATGAAACCTCTGGGAAGACTTGTTCTTCTGATTTAGGTCCATGATTTTTATAATGGTTTTGAATGGTACAATCTGTTCTATGTAGGAAGAACAATCCATTTATTTTGAGATAATAAGTCGCAAAATTATGGATATATATTGTTCAGACTTTCTGTGAGTCTATCTTGTAATTGATTTAGTCCCCTCTTTTATTATCACCCATTATAATGATGTTAAAAATACACCATCTATGTCTTCTGGTGATGGAGAAGTCCACATTTTCTAATGCTTCAGGGGTTTGATGTTGATACTCTTTCCTTTGCTACTTGAACATTAGTTAGACCTTCAGCTTGATCAAGTATATTTGTTATGTGAGTTTTTAAGTAGATATTTAATGTGTGAAGTTATGTATGGTTTTCTCCTTACAGTTTTAGTATATTCATACACATGCACCCATCCATATGTATTATTTAGAAAGTGTTTTTGTTCATTGCCTTTGATTGGTCTTATTGAAATCTCTTGTGCTTTGAAATTAGCTATCAAAAGATGCAAATATTTAAATCATAGACATGTATGTTTATGCACTGTTACATACTCTTGCCATAATAACCTGGGTTTAGGAAAAGCAAGATCTCTTTTCAGAAAGCTCATATGTCACTGTGCTGTGCTATGCTTAGTCACTCAGTCATGTCTGACTCTGTGTGACCCCATGGACTGCAGCTCGCCAGGCTCCTCTGTCCATGGGGATTCTCCAGGCAAGAATATTGGAGTGGGTTGTCATGCCCTCCTCCAGGGCATCTTCCCAAGCCAGGGATTGAACCAGGTCTCCTGCACTGTAGGCAGATTCTTTACCAACTGAGCCACTAGGGAAGCCCATATGTCACTCAGTTCAGTCGCTCAGTTCGTGTTCCGACTCTGTGACCCCATGGACTGCAGCACGCCAGGCTTCCCTGTCCATCACCAATTCCCGGAGTTTGCTCAAACTCATGTCCATCAAATCAGTGATGCCAACCAACCGTCTCATCCTCTGTCATTCCCTTCTCAATCTGCTTTCAATCTTCCCAGCATCAGGGTCTTTTCTAATGAGTCAGTTCTTCACATCGGGTGGCCAAAATATTGGAGCTTCAGCTTCAGCATCAGCATAAGTCCTTCCAGGACTGATCTCCTTTAGGATGGGCTGGTTGGATCTCCTTGCAGTCCAAAGGACTCTCAAGAGCCTTCTCCAACACCACAGTTCAAAAGCATCAGTTCTTCAGCACTCAGCTTTCTTTATAGTCCAACTCTCACATCCATACATGACCACTGGAAAAACCATAGCTTTGACTAGATGGGCCTTTGTTGGCAAAGTAATGTCTCTGCTTTTTAATATGCTGTCTAGGTTGGTCATAACTTTCCTTCCCAGGAGTAAGTGTCTTTTAATTTCATGGCTGCAGTCACCTGAAGCCTAAAAAAGTAAAGACTCTCACTGTTTCCGTTGTTTCCCAATGTATTTGCCATGAAGTGATGGGACCAGATGCCATGATCTTAGTTTTCTGAATGTTGAGTTTTAAGCCAACTTTCTCACTCTCCTCTTTCACTTTCATCAAGAGGCTCTTTAGTTCTTCTTCGCTTTCTTCCATAAGGGTGGTGTCATCTGTGTATCTGAGGTTAAGCCAATTAAATCAGAATCTTTATTATGATCATTTCCCTACACAATTTATACCTGATAGAAAACCATTGCCTGAAAGCAGTCTTTTCATAATAAAGTGTATTCAGTGTCATTACTGAATTATACCAGATACATTAGCTTTTGACTCTTTGCATATAAGGAGCGCTTTTTGCACAACAGACATTCACTAGATACAGATATCCAGATTTGCTCAGGAAAAGGTGAGTGAAACAATGTTCAAGTCCATACAAGGATTTGGAGGAAGAGACAGAGAAGGGCCCAAGGATTCTAGTTTCTAAGATCTCAATCAATTCCTGAAGGATGCAATGAACTGTTTCCCTAAAGCCTTTAAAATAGTGAGGATTTTTGTCATTTCTGCATCCTTAAAGACTTCTCAAAGCAGCTTCCAACTTAATGACTAATTTTTTTTTTCTTTAAGCCCCAAGCATATCTCAGTAAGTCTATTAATTTGTCACAGTATTTCAGAGTGAATCAGAATTTGAGAAGTGATCAGCCTTATTACTTGGTATGTGAAATTTTAGGGAGAAAGCTTTATGAATTGAAATAATCCTTTGAATATTTGAAGTTACTGCTTAGTAGAAATTTTAATTTTATTTTTATTGTAGATAGTTTTTCTTTCAAGAGGAATGGTGTCATAATATTAAAGATGAAACAGCTTTAGTGAAATATATTTAAACTTAAATATGAAGTTTCACAAACAGTAAAAATAAAGGAGAAAAAAATATTTCTTTTACAGCTTTCCTTATATTCCATTCCCTAAGCCCGTCCAGAAGAATATTTGAGATCTATAGTCACAAATTCATGTACAGCTTTTAAACTTTGTGATTTGGGGAGGGATATAGACTCCATGTGGAGTAAATTTTAACAGAATACGGCTTCATAGAATATATTGCTAGTTATTTACATGCCGTATTTGAAAAACATTAAGTGTTTATTATAGTATGTATAACACTCGCCCACATTCCTAACACATTATGTAAAAGGAAAAGAGGCAGCTACTAAAAAACTGAAATGCATGCAGTTTTTGTGCCTACACATTTTAAACTGTTTTTCCGTTTCTGTCATATTTCTTCTATCATGCTTATTATGTTTGTCATGCCTGTCATCTACATAAAATCCTTTATTTATGACCTTCACAGGCAGCATCCTAACATTTTCTTAACAGTGAGTTGGACATCTCACTGTTAACTGGCATGCTTTACTCACTCTCCTAGTATTTTTCTCTTTCAGCATCCATGAGGAGAAAATTTTTCATGGATTTAACCTGATGTTTAAAATGTTAAAGGTCATTAATTTTCAGACGGTTACCCGATTTGGACTATCTTCCTATGCGGATACTTACAGCCCTGCTGCTTTGCGTTGATTTTTCTTCTTCTTTTTTTTTTCCTCAAATCCTTTCTATCACATTATATTTTTAAACCAAAAAATCCAAAGTAAATGTTCATAAATTCATGTTTAAAAAGTTAGAATTTTTAAAGTCTTTTTTATGATTTAGTAAAAGTGAATTCTGTCAGTTGTATGTACTCTTTTTTAAAATATAAATTTATTTACTTTAATTGGAGGCTAATTACTTTACAATACTGTATTGGTTTTGCCATACATCTACATGAATCCACCACGGGTATACACGTGTTCTGGAATGTGTCCTTAAACTGTTCAAAAATGTCCTTAAACTGTGTGTCCAGTTATAGAGACTAGAGAATAATTTTGAAAAACGATGTAGTTCAGAAGAGTTGAAGAAGAGGCACTAAATTTTAGTACTCATCTCAGTGCAGTGAATATAATTTTAGCCAGTATCACTCATGACAGTCTGTGTCTTGGCGTGGGTAGTCCATTGCGGGGCAGTGCGTGAGATAACCTAGTTCTTTCTATACTTTTTATGTGTTTCTAGGATGAGAGGAAAGATAACCCTCCCATAGGACAATATGCATTGTTGCACCCACTCATTCTGGGCGTGCAGGTCACAGCCTGTGCAGCGCAGATGTGTACAATCTGAGATGCACACACCCGAGATTATGAAACTTATTAACCCTTCATAGATTGAGGAAGTTGCACATAAGGTATTCCTTCTCCACTTCAAAGCCATTGCACTTTTCCTTCTCTCCCTACTGTGCAGGTGACTTGGATTATTACTGGCTGGATCCCGCCACGTGGCATAGCCGGGAAACATCACCTATTAGCTCGGTGAGCATCCGGGGAGGGAGATTTGGGAGCTCCGGGAAGATGTAGGCCGTTCATCCTTTGCTGATATGTGATAGACAGTAACCTTATTCTGCTCCATTATATATCTTATGAAAGAAAATACTGATTTCATTTAAGACAGTACAGTTTTGAAGAAAAATAAGTTAGCACTGAATAATACTTCAAACAAATTTTAAAGTAGTAAAAGCAAGTGTTAAGTAATGGCTATTTGTAAATGAGATATTATTTGCTTAATGATATCAACATCACTGACAACTCAGAATACAGAATCGACTTGACTGATATCAGCAGATACATTTTAATATTTCATTTCATTTCATTTCAGAGCTGTATTTTGGAGAGGTACTTAGATTCTTACTTTTTAGAATGATGTAGTATAATAAGTGCCTATTTCGAAAAAATTACAACTGTAAATGAAAATTGTTATAAGCCAAGGATAGAGCCCACGAGAAGAAGGAATCCCCTCAGAGTGTCCTTAACTGAGGAAATTGCATCACACTACAACCAGTAATTATGTGTGTATAGGAAAGAGAATAGCTGGTTTAGCTTCTTAACTTTGTTCATGTTTTAATAGCATCCTGTAACGTGGCAGCCTTCTAAAGAAGGGGATCGATTAATTGGACGTGTTATTCTTAACAAGAGAACAACCATGCCCAAAGAATCAGGTGCATTACTGGGTCTGAAAGTAAGTATCCTGGTTTATAATGTTTCTTAAATGATGAATTAAAGTGTGACTGCATTCAACAAAGTTTCTGACAGTGGTCATCCTCTCCTCTTCAGAAAAAAGTTCTTCTAGTAAATATATCTTGTTAATATATTGATGGCTTATGGTGTATTTAGTACCTTTATCTGGGCAGTATTTTAAACTCATTTTGTTAAAATGGCATACAGATACGTTAGGAAACTGCAATAAAATGTTGAAAAATAGTAGAATTCTCCTCTGAACATAAAGTTAAAGGACTGTTTTTACATTAAAATGGTTTTAATGGAAAGTAATAACATTAGATAATATGAACCTCATAATTTTATTATATTTTGACAAGCAACTCAAAGATCACTGAAAAGATTGTTTCCTAAGTGCAATAAAATTTATACCCAAAGAGTAAAATGTACCTTTAAAAATATTAACTGACTTCTAACAGATAACAAAGCAACTAAAAATTACAAATATTTTGTTTGGCAAGAAAAAAAATATATATATACATTTTGTTTTATTGTGTGTAACATGTATGAATGTTGTCACATGGTTTTATTTGCTTTCATAAACACTCATAAATGTTGCTTTAAAATGATTATTTATCAAGAGATTGTATTGTATAGTTGGGTAATAGTTTGATCTCCTTAAAACCATTGCCTATGAATCCAACTAAAAACTTTTTTTCAGCTAATGTCACCTTATTGATTATTATCATTAATTCTCTTGCTATGAACTAATTCTGATCACCTCCACTATTGGCCATGTCCCTAATGATCAACTTCAACTTTTGATGATACCCTTCCCATTTTGAATCATATGTATTGAGCCCCTGCATTGGGAGAAATTAAACTGAGAACCTTTCAGATATGTTTAATTTTAGTTATTGAGGAAAATCCAGGTGAGCATGTTAACCATTCAGTGATATAACTTAGCCTTGGAGACTCAGATTGGATCCTCTATGTATATCAGATGAGGAGGTCATTCAGGTGTTCAGGAGATGTGATAAACTTAGGCCGTTACTCTGCACCATGGTGAACTGCTTCCCCAAAGTGGTCTGTTCTTGGTTTAAATTTTAAATCCTCAGTCTTTGTCTTAGACTAAAAATATATGAAAAGGATCAAGTTCCCATGTCACAATAGACCATGGTCAATTATAGAAATTCAAGTGAATTTAGATAAAGAAAAATGAACTCCAGTATTAGTAAAGTGTCAAACACCTGTTGTCTGATGGTGAAAGGGGACATCGTGTATTCTTAGGGGCACATTGTCCCAGACACCCTTTTGTGTGAGGTTGGTACAACGAACCAGTATATAAACTTCCTTAGGACACATTATCTCACATGCAATAGGGTAAGTTCTTGTTGCTACTATGCTGCAGCCCCCTTTAACCAAAAATAGATTTCATGTCATTTTTGTTCCTACATTCAATTCTAAACATATCACAAAATATGTAGGAATAATTCCCCAAACTAAGAGACTTTTGTTTCAGTGTGAGTCTTGGGAACTTACAAATGTATAATTATCCAGGTTGTTGGAGGAAAAATGACTGACTTAGGACGCCTCGGTGCCTTCATCACCAAAGTAAAGAAGGGTAGCCTTGCAGATGTGGTTGGACACTTGAGAGCAGGTAAAGTTCCTCTTTTCATATCTAAGTCATATGTACTCTATGCATGAATTGGTGGTTTTCAATTTTGGGTAAGTTATGTATGCCCATTAAGTAAACAAGCAATTTTCATGCAGGCATACAGATATTTTTCTGGATATGAATATTTAATTGATTGTCATAATAGACAACTATACATGAATAGCAGTTGGGAGATAATGAGTCAAATCTTTGCATTTATTAAAAATAAATAGTTGCAAAATGCCAAAGGATTACTGATTTTTGTATATGGCTACATAATGTTGCTACAAAAGTCTTAAACAGTTCAGCCTGTGAAAAAAATAATGTCAGAGTTTAGTCCTTTATTTTATAAGTCATAGTAATTACTAAAGTTTCTCATAATGGTCCCAAAACACTTATTCATTATTGGAGTTTTTAGTAAAATCTCATCACAATCACATTTCTTACACAGATTATATATTATTTGTTAATTTAAATGTGACATATACTGTTGTATTCATACAGATGTGCTACTTCTTAGTATTTGGAAATTTACATTTTGTTACCTTGTAACCTTAATATTATATAATAACATCATTTACATGTTGAAATGTGCCATACTTAGTAGCAACATATTTTAAAATTTATTTTTGATAAATCTTTTATTTTTCATTTAGTAAAAGCCATATAAACATATTTTTTTCCAGTTTGCTGTACTTCAGAGTTTAGTAAAAATCTTTTGGTGAGAGTATTTGCTTACTCATTTGCCAGACAATCATAAAGAAAACAGAGTAAGCTGACCTGTCAAAGTGAGGATTAATGACCCATAGCATGTGGAAAGAGAACATTTCTGGACTATTTATTTTCAGTTTTTATACCTTAAGGTTATAATTATTGGAACCTTTAGAAAAATATTCTATTAAGGACAGTTTTGCTGTAACTGATTATGAGAGTGTCAGTTCAGAATCATTCAGATTTTTTTATTTGCTAGGGACGTGCTCTCCAGGTATTATATAGAGGGAAAATCCAAATGAGAGGTTTTTCTCCATCTGCTATATGCACATCTTTGAAGATATGTACTGTCATTGTCCTCTGTTATTTCTCATCAGGGACTATTATGATTCTATAAGAACATAGCTCAATCAGGAGTGACTATGTCATTAAACCGATTCTGCTTGTTTAGGGGCTTAAAGACTTGAAATGTTGTAAGAATCACTTGTTGTCTACTCAAATGTAAGATAACTTTGACTACAGAAATCTGAATTTGGAGATCAGATTCTAAACATGATATTTTTTTTTATTTTTGTGGGATTTTTTAATAGTTACTTAAGAAAGTCAGATTTTCTATAGTATATATATCCCTTAGTAATTAATTTCACTTATTTAACCCTCTTATGTGCCTAGAGTCTGAGAAACTTTAAAACATTAGAAGCTCTACTTAAATAACTGTAAAACATATAAATGTAGTTTTCACTTGAAGCAATTGATGTGCTTGAAAATTAGACAGTATATTCTGTTTGGTTTACATGTTATTTAGGAACTGTTTTCCTTCTGTTTACATATAAACAGCTTTAGCCTGTAAAACTATTTTGTTTGTTTAGCATGACATTTGTTCAGCATCTGCATTCTTGCCTTAATCTGCGGTAGCTTTTCCTACTGCTGTTCCCTTCAGTCCTTGCCCACTGCTGGATGATGGACTCACAGACACCCCCCTTGTTAAGTCCCTCCATCATCCCTCAGGCACCGTCTGCTAGGGTTGAAGCTCTGCAGTCTGCCCTCCGCTAACAGTCCCGCCCCCTCCTTCCGCTCCCGCCCCCCCCCCCCTCCCCCCGCCGAGGCCGTGCTCCACCTGCGGCCCTGGGCGCTGTTTGCACCTGCAGGACCTGGCCGTGCCTGTCCTCCTCAGGTGGCTTTGCTGTTCCTGGGCTCTGCCTGTTGATATCCTTGCCATCCTTCAAAACTCTTCTAAAGTTGCCTTAACTGTGAAGCGTTTCCCGATACTTCCCCTGAGCAGTAACTACTCCCCTGCTCCCCGGTGCAGCTGGACTCTCCCTCTGTTCCTCACATGGATTTCTCTCATTGCATACAACATTTTATTAAAGGGATTCACTCTTGTATTTCTCCTCCAACAAATTTAAAGACAGAAGAAAGCCTCCTTTTCATCTTTGTTTACCCATTATCTTTCATAAATAGTTTTAAGGAGACCAGCTTCTAATTTAGGAATTCTTGATTTGTAAATAAATCAATACATATAGTAAGTTAATTTTATATTAAAAGTAGTGCTGCTAGATTGCTGTCTATAAGAGGAAGAATTTTATAATGCAGGGTTTTTTGCAAAATGTTGATTGCTGCACATTACTGGATAGTAAAGTTGACTTAATGGATTACATTCATTATTTTTAAAAAAATGAAATAGAACAAAATAGAATAGAAAATATCAGGGTAATTATTATTTTAGAAAATATTTTTTCATACACACACGCATATACATTCACATGATGTAAACTTTCTTTTTTCTTTTCTTTTTTTGGTCAGTAAATTTAAAAGACTCCTAATACATTTTAAAATTGTATTACTTTTTTTTTAATAGAGTGATGTGTGTTCATTCCTGTTTGAAAAACTGCAAGTTAACATCTTAGGTCAAATGATCAGAAGTCATTTAACTATTTGTACTAACCATACTCTTTTGTCATACCTAAACAGCATTATATGCTTGTCAAATATTTGCCTTTTTACTTTTCAGTAAGCAGACACTTGGGGGTAGGGAGAAGAATTATTTTAAAGTAAACCTAGCAAAGCAAAAATCTACTTTTTTAAAAGGCATAACTAAAAACTAAAAAGTTCCATATTTGTCATTAGCTTTAAATGTATGATGGTGATATTGATCCATTTATTAGAGACATATTTCATTTGCTACTGAAGTATTACAGGAACTGATAACAGCAAAATAAGCATGCACAAAACAAGCACAAAACTAAGACTCTGCAAAGTATCCCTGTGGCTGGGATATTTCAGCTGAGCCTCTATTGTCAATTCAAGGGTACATTGCAGAGACATTTGAGAACTAAAACTGCTCTAAATATTTGTGAAAATAAGTGTTTTTTTCCAAATGTTCTTTGGTGAAAGCTCTGGTTAATATAGGAGGTGATTAGTCCTTGTATTTTAATACTGTGTTACTCTCTTCAGTGAATCTTCAGTTATTTAACAACTTAATATGTATTATATTTTTATTAAAATATTTTCTAATTTTACCTTAATTACCATGATATGTATTATGTATAGAACGTGTGTGTATGAACATCTGGAAGTAGGTTGACTGTCATGCAACAATTTTACATCTGCTTGCTTTGTAATTTTGCCATAGCTCCCTGCGTTACCCTCTGGGTATGAATTCAAATCCTTTCATGCATTTTTATTCTGTTGTGCATCTGGAGAAGGCAATGAAGCATGATTTATAGTTGGAAAATTCATGCTAACAAATGTTAATTACTATTTCTACCAAAAGTAAAGCAGGATTTATGCAGCATTTAATAATCTTTCATGTATAGAGCCGCCTACATTTATATTATGGAGGGCATGCTGCTAATTATTATTTTTGATATTGCCAAATGAGCTATGCTAATTCCATCCCATAGCATGAGATGATTTTTATATTATTTCTGATATTTCTCAAAAGATAGTTTGTGTTGTACTGTTTCAAATGACCAGTAATCTTTTATGGGGGAAAGAAAAAAACAAAAAGAAAAAAGTGTTTAGAAAGAACCATTTAGCTGACATTATATGGCAATCAATTTGCTTTCAAGAGCAGAGCCTAGATGATTAAACTATTTGTATATGTTTTGCATTTCTTTGTTAAAAAAAAAACAAGAAAAGATAAGAAAAATAAACAATATATAAGGTAAAAAAATACCCTTCTTTTTAAATTCAAGGGGATGAAGTTCTAGAATGGAATGGTAAACCCCTGCCGGGAGCTACAAATGAAGAAGTTTACAACATTATTTTAGAATCAAAATCAGAACCTCAAGTTGAAATTATTGTTTCAAGGCCTATTGGGTAAGGCTAAAAAAACTTGCTTCTTAAGTTTAGTAAATTACATGTATTAGCAGGGTTTCTAAAAGAAGTTTATACATTCATACAGTACATGTTACAATGGATAGTTTTTTCTTCAAATATGGGCATACATTTTAGATCTTTCAAATCTCAATTTTTTAAACTTGGACTGAATTTCCTTCACTACATTTTAGGAGCTCCACTATTTAACAATTGTAGTATCAAAAAGTATGTATTTTTCATAAGTGGGCTATAAAGTAAAAATCTTTTCTTTTAATGGTAGAACTATTTATTTTTATTAATCCTAAATTATTATAGTGTTTCCTTAAAGAGAGTCACTTACAAACTCATCTTTTTGTGATATTTAAAATAGTAGTCATTTCATACATCTACATGACTTTTTGTTATTCTACTAAGAATGGAATACTTTTTCTATATCTTTAATTATTGATAGTTCCAAATTTTATTTAAAATCAAGCAAGTGTGAAATATTTAAGCATTTTAATTGGCCATGATAATCTGTGTGATATTTTTAAAACTCCAATTTTTAGCATAATTTAATAATCTACAGTCAATGGGATATTTTCTCTCTGTATATAGAGTTCCCATATTGGTATATTTTCCTAAGAAACCCACAAGTCCAGAATATTCATTTTGCCTGTCTATAATTTTTTGGAAGGCATTTTGAACTGTTTCATAATTAGCTTAATGTTTGAATATATTTTTTGAAATTATTCCTTTTTCTATTCTCTAAAATATTATAGAGCCATAAATTCAAGACTTTTTATGGAAGAGTAGTAACCTTAATTTTTTGTTGTTCTCATGAATGCATATCAATGCAAAACATGCAAGAAAATATAATTATCCTAATTCTCAAAGAACTTAAACTGTATGATCATATATTCTAAAGAATAATATACATATATAAAACTCGAAAGTGAAGGCAAGCTTATAGTCAATTTTAAGTGGTGATTATTAAGAATAAAGATTGAAGGCATTTGCAGAAGTATTGTACATTTCCATGCAGATTTTTTAAGAATAACAACACTATATAATTTATGCTAGTTTTACATGACGTGTTCTAGTGCTGAGGTAAACATGAGGCTGGAAAAGAGGTAAGTAAATTGGAGAATGAATCAAAAGTATAAAAAACAAAACTTAAAGCATTGGGCACATTACCAAATACTTTCAAATATATAGTGGTTTTAAAAGTAATCAGCCAAAATACCATTGATTCATGGTGATTTAAAAAATAAAAATTAACAGACAGTTAAAGTGGACTGGAATAACATTCAAATTATCTTTAGTGTAAAGATAATTTTAAAAGTATTCTTTGCAAAACAGACCTAAACCATCATGGATTGTGGGACTCAAAGAATATGGGAATACAAAGATTATATTTAAATAAAAATTAAATCTGATATCAACTTTCTAGTTAATAGGGAACTTATTAGAATCTTGGAAGACTAATTCTAGATGTATTTAGTAATTATGTTTCATGTAGTTCTATAATTAAAGCAGAAAGCAGATATGTATTCATTGTTTAAGGGGATAGTTATAGTGATTCCAAGAATCATCCCAAATGTAACTTACACGCACACTGACCACCATGGTCTAATAGACATCAGCCATCCTGAGGTACCACCCGTTTTTGCTAGCCCACCTAATGTAATGTTCTTTACCTTTACGATGGTAACTATAATTTTTTTTTAATGATTGTAATTTTTATCCAGACTGTTTTACCACCTTATTTGTGAGCAGAACAATTTCAGAAGGCTTATATAATTGTCAAGAGGACATTTTTTGCCTGAAAATATTACTGAAGCAATTAATAAACATTAAATATATTTTAATTCTGTCTCTTCAAAAGAATTTTTTGTAACTTCTCCACAGTTCTTCTTTCACAGACACATAAAATTCAAACTTCTATCTAGTTTTGAAGTTTCAAATTTTACTTTCATAACTGAGGCTAATTTTCAAAGAAGTAACATTATCTAAAAAAATATTGTTTCTAGATTTTTAAGAATTGATTTTTTTGCCTTTGAATTTGCCTTTGAATTAAGAAGAAGGTAGAAGATAAATAGTTGCTTTCTTGTGTCTTAGGTATTGAATAATTAGCCTCATTATCACATAAAATATTTATTTCAGACACATTATTAATTGTACATGATTATATAATAAAATTTGGCTTCCCAGATGGTGCAGTAGCAAAGAACCTGTCTACCAATGCAGGAAACACAAGAGACACAGGTTCGATCTCTAGGTTGGGAAGATCCCTGGTATTAGGAAATGACATTCCACTCCAGTATTCTCCCCTGGAAGATCTCCTGGAGGAAATGGCAACCCATTCCAGTTTCTTTGCCTGGAGAATCCCATGGACAGAGGAGCCTAGTGGGCTACAGTCAGTCCATAGGGTGGTAAAGAGTCACACTCAACTGAAGTGACTTAGCACCAGCATTCTTGCCTGGAAAATTCCATGGACAAGAGGAGCCTGGTAGGCAACAGTCCATGGGGTTGCAAAGAGTCAGACATGACTGAGCAGCTGAGCACACATAACATACACAAGATTAATTGTCATTTGTAAGAAGTAAAAATTGTAGGTGGTTGGAATTACTTTGCCCAAAAATGTGAAAATGAAGAGTCAGGAAAATAAATCACCAAACAGAAAACTGTTTTTGTTTCAATTCCCTCCAAAAGTGCAAAGAAAAATCAAAGTAAAGTTAGTTCACAAGGTAAGTGGTTAGAAATTCTTAAATAATATTCTGATAATTTTATTGGGACTAACTAACTCCAGTCTGCTTTAATTTGTCCTGTTAATACTTGTATATTGTTAATGGCCTTACACTGATACAAAAATATCTTGGAAAAAAGAAGTTAAATAGTTTAATACAATATAATTCCCAAACCCCAGGGTTCTAAGGCCACAGTGGATAATGGACGAAGCTGAGGTCATATTAAATATTTATTCAGAATAATTTGTGAGTGTGTCAGGAGTGGGTGTTCTCACAAGTCACTTTCTGATCATCTAGTAAATGGCCATATATTTAGCTAATTTGAGCATAGAGATATGAATCTCTGTATAGGGTTATATATGTGTATATGAATTATATATTCACATATATAATATATTTTGGCTTTTTTGTTGCTAGCTTGAACCATTTTTAATTTCCAAAGCAATCCATCTTTTTTGTTTTATTAACTTTGCCCATGATATTCACCATATTATTTTATTCTCAGGAGATGTTTCCATTCCTTTCATTCAGTAAACTCTTTCAGATGTGTTTGTAAAGCATATTACTGATTTGTAAAATATGTGTCATTTTGATTTTCTAGAATTGAAATAAAATATTGCCTTTAACATTTTTTATTTCCAAAACCTGCTGTTTTGGTGGTAAAAATATTGTGGCGATTTTAGCCACAATATTATTCTGATTGTTGTCATGTTAAAGTGTTTTGGTATTAAATATATAAAAACTTGTTTTTACTGAAGTTTTTGTGTGTGTGTGTGTGTGGTGTTTGACATTCATGCACATTAGAAATTGCCTTAATGGTAACTCTTGTCCATTTCCACACCAAAAGGTTTTTTGACACCACTGAGATAAAGTGTGGTTATGATTGCCTCAGGCAGGGTGGTTTAGCTAATGGGATTTTCACCATGCCCTGTTTTTTTTAGTGACATTCCAAGGATTCCTGAGAGCTCCCATCCACCACTGGAGTCCAGTGAGTATAAAATTTAAGGTCTTTTTCAGTTATTTGATATAAATGAGTTGTCAACCATGGGAAATCCAAAGAAGATCTGCTTTTTTTTCTCTTTCTATTCTTTGTGTATGGGGGGTGGGGATGTGAAGTGAAAGTGAAGTCACTCAGTTGTGTCTGGCTCTTTGCGACCTCTCCTCCATCCATGGGATTTTCCAGTCAAGAGTACTGGAATAGCTTGCCATTTCCTTCTCCAGGGGATCTTCCTGACCCAGGGATTGAACCCTGGTCTCCTGCATTGTAGGCAGACTCTTTACCATCTGAACCACCAGGGGATGTGAATATGTCTGTCAAAAGTTCAAAAGTCTTTCTTGGCAGTAGCCTTCTGCATCTTAGCATTTAAGATGCACAGGGCAAAATTAATGAAACAGTAACAGTTCTATTTGTCTATTTGTTGTTGTTTAGTTTCTAAGTTATGTCTCTTTTGCGACCCTATGAATTATAGTCCTCCAGGCTCTTCTATCCATGAGATTCCTCAGTTTTCTCTGTATTTCACAGAACACTAGAGTGGATCAGCATGTCTTTCTCCAGGGGATCTTCCAGACCCAGAGATCTAAACTGTCTCTCTTGCTTAGCAGGCAGGGAAGAGGAAATGGCAACCCACTCTAATATTCTTGCCTGGGAAATCCCATGGGCAGAAGAGACTGGCAGGCTACAGTCCATGGGGTCACAAAGAGTTGAACATGACTTAGCGACTAAACACAACAACAATTCTAGTTGCCTTACATAAACATGTGTTTTGATGCTGGATTATTCTGTTTCATTGGAAACTGACTTCATGGCACGAGCAGTCTAGTGAAGGAAAACAGGCACAGAAGCAAATGATTTTAATTCAGTGTAACAGTGTGGAATATGACCATGAAAGTGATGGGTGGGGTAGAGGGAGATTTCAGTGCAAATAAAGGGGTTGAGGCTAGAGGGTTAAGTTATCTACAGGGACATTAAAGGGACCCCAAATGAAAGATGATAATGTGGGTAATGAAGTTTTCAAGGACAGTGTGGAAGTGACTTAAATATTTACTTTGCAATGTATTGGCATTAAATTGATAATACTAGGGCTTTATCACCAAGCGTTATTATGTAACCTAGCTTATTGGAATAGAAAATACAAGGTGATTTTAGGATAAAACAAGTGATGGTTATAAGAAGGAAATTTACGGGTGGGATAAACAAGGAAGTAGGGATCAGATGAATTATTCGAATGTATAGCATCGTGTTCCACATTCCCGCTAGACATGAGCCCACGGTTGGTTTTGAGTTTTCTAATATGAAGGGAGAAATGGGACCAACTGGATAATTTACAATGTTGATGTTGTATTTAAAAAAAAAAAAAGTCTATAATATTAGAAAGGTACTGTTAGAAGCGACGATGTCTGAGAACTAAGAAGAAAATTATCCTAAGAATACTTCATCAAGGAGACACAGTTAACAAAGAATTTTATAGCACTGTATCTTATATTTAAAAGTCTTTGGAAGGTGCAAAATGACACTGTGTGATTTAATTTAACCATATTGATAATTTGCATGTATGGAAAAAAGTGTGGATGATGTACTCTTGGGAAAAGGTTCATACGTACTGTTTTCTCAATAAAACTAAGTCTTGATGGCTGTGGGTTCAAGGTTGTACTTGCTGGGGATATAGCATTCTGCAGACGCTCATCCTGCTGGTTGTGGACACTTTATCAGTGACCCAGGAAAAGTGGACTTTCATTTGAAAGGGGGGAGAAGACCCTCTCTGCGGTGCTGTGTGGGAAGCCACTGTCCCTCCTCCACAGGTGAATCACTGGACAGCATCCTCAGACAGTCAGGAGACAGATCTGTAAAATCACAACCGAAAGAGGTGGAAATCTTGTTTTAAAAGAGTGGTGAATACTATCTTAGTTTAGACGCAGCTCATAAATTATATGATACGTGCATTCATTTTAATTTCAGTGAGGGCAGTTCGTCATAGATGATCCTAAGATAATTAACATAATGGGTACCATCTTTCTTATCATTAAAGCATGAAGCCTTTAATTCTGGATAAGGCTGTACAAGAACCTACACTGGACAATATCCTCTAGAAACTTAGAAAGTCAATGCTAACAGAGTGAAGCAAACAAATCCAATATGTGTTTGTATCACTTTGCTACTACTGCTGCTAAGTCGCTTCAGTCGTGTCCGACTCTGTGTGACCCCATAGATGGCAGCCCACCAGGCTCCCCTGTCCCTGGGATTCTCCAGGCAAGAACACTGGAGTGGGTTGCCATTTCCCTCTCCAATGCATGAAAGTGAAAAGTGAAAGGGAAGTCACTCAGTCGTGTCCGACTCTTCACGACCCCATGGACTGCAGCCCATCAAGCTCCTCCGTCCATGGGATTTTCCAGGCAAGAGTACTGGAGTGGGGTGCCATCGTTAAATTCCCTTAAAATAGACAATCCAAGAACACGTGAGAATAACTTTCTACGACCTCCCCACTGCAAGTGGTTTCTGCTCTTATGGGTGGCACTGAATTATGATTATATACCAATAACATATGCACTTAACATTTCATGAAAAATATGTATTCTTCACATATAGGTTATAATTATGTTGTTAAAAAATACTTAATTTCCCCCCTCATTTTAGGTTCTAGTTCTTTTGAGTCTCAGAAGATGGAAAGGCCTTCCATTTCTGTAATTTCTCCCACAAGCCCTGGAGCTCTCAAAGATGCCCCACAAGTATTACCAGGACAACTTTCTGTATGTATCTGCAGTGCATGTTGCTGACCATTAATGTCCGCTCCCTGCTCTGCTTCTGTCTTTAAAGTGTGTGGCTTTGCTTGAAGCCTGTGATATAGTCAGAATCATTTCACATCATCATCTACTTCATCAATTTTTCATTCACTTATTAGATTGTTCCTTTACTCACATATTTATTTGAACATATCTATGGAGTGCCTACAATATGTCAGATGTGCCGAACATTAAGTGATACCTTAAGAAAATAAACTATCAATTATTTTTGTGTGTGTTGGATGAAAGTTTCTAAGGTAAGTAGTTTAGATATAATAAAAGCAAAGAGTTGTGTTCTGTTTACTTAACAACCTCATTGTCCTGGATCTTGGAAAACTTAAATTTAACATATTTTTTAACTTCTTAAGACATTTGATGAAACTCTCCGTTACTGATCTTAGTGTGAAAAAGCTACAGTTTTCTTCACTACTGTTTTATATGTGATCTGGGAAAAGCTGAAGTCAAGAAGCATGTCTAATACAGGATATTTGTGTTAATAGCTGATAGAAAATCCTGCTTCACACAGTTCTCTAGTAGCTGGTCTTCTGCTACGTCGGTAATGTGTGCATTTCTATAGTCTATTTTTGGCTGTTCTCCTCTTAGTTTTAATTAAATAAAAAAGGTAACTGTAAAATTGTTGCTGTTTTTAAAACCTTTCCTGGTTTCAGCTTCTGTTTTTAGTAGGTTGAAGACCTCTGTCTAGTCCCTGTGCCACTGTTTCAGTGCATGTGAGAATCTCTCAAAAATGCCACCTATATTTTAAGAGGGATAAAAATCCATCTCAGATTAATGAAAAACACACCTCTGGAATTAATTGAGAACAGAGATATGAATTGGTACAGATCTGGATTTGAATTCTTAATCTGTCCCTTACCTTACTGCTGCTGCTGCTGCCAAGTCACTTCAGTCGTGTCCGACTCTGTGCAACCCCATAGATGGCAGCCCACTAGGCTCCCCTGTCCCTGGGATTCTCCAGACAAGAACACTGGAGTGGGTTGCCATTTCCTTCTCCAATGCATGAAAGTGAAAAGTAAAAGTGAAGTCGCTCAGGCATGTCTGAGTCTTAGCGACTCCATGGACTGTAGCCCACCAGGCTCCTCCATCCATGGGATTTTCCAGGCAAGAGTACTGGAGTGGGGTGCCATTGCCTTCTCCTTACTACTCCCTTGTTAAATTAGCTTATTTTGTTACAATGACTCTTAAATGTATTACAATAAGTACCTATTAAACAACTTATCTTGATAGTTCTTATTTAACCATAAACCCAAAGCTAACTTCTAAATTAAAAAAAGAAAAAGAATTAAAGCTAACATTGTCTCCTGCCAGTACAGATACTGCCCTGACTGTATCCACAGTTTTAGTAATATTTCAGTATGTGCTCTTTTCCTGGTTTTCTTTATTCATGCTATCATGAATCTTAGTTAAAGAAATATCGCTTGATCTTCATTTGGTTTGAAGGCATCATATATGCAGGATACCTTCCTTTTTGCTTTTCTTCTCTCATGAAAATTAACCTGTAATAGGTTAGTTGAAAATTAAATGAGGAACGCAGCAGTACCTGGTATAAAGAGGCCTAAAGTAAATGTGTTTCCTGACCTCTTCCAAGTTATTTCAGTGTACTGTTTTTATTTATTTATTTATTTTATTTCAGTGTACTGTTTTTAGCATCAGACGTTTTGTTTCAGCCACAAGTGGCGCTGCAGAATGCCTTTAGCCATGCTGTAAATCATTAAGATACTTATAATCACCAAACAGTTGCATTCAGCATTTAAAAACAAGAATAATTATTTCAATATTTCCCTCTTCCCTTATTATTTTTCTAAAATTTTTACTATTATTTTTATTTCATCACACAGTATAAGAGAGTATATATCAACACTGCAGGCCTGCCTGTTGTAAGTCATGTTTAAAATGCGTGAAGAGGAAAGTCAAGTTCTAAAGTGGTTATGCTCTCATGTCGGTATTCTTTGCTGAAAAGTATGATTCAGCTGTATTTTGCAACTTGAAATGTCCTTCAAAAATAATTTTAGTACTTTTTTTGAAATTTTAATACCTTGTGATTTTTATAAATGCTAATTTCTGTGTCCCTTGCGCTTAGGTGAAGCTGTGGTATGACAAGGTGGGCCACCAACTGATTGTCAATGTTCTGCAAGCAACAGACCTACCCCCTAGAGTAGATGGGCGTCCCAGGAATCCCTATGTAAAAATGTATTTTCTTCCAGATAGAAGGTATGAAATTTTTTAAAATATTTTTTAAATAAAATCTTTACTTATAGAAAAATCTTTATTTATAGAAAAAGTAGAATTTCTTCTCCTGGGATATAGTTTCATTTAGTTTTTAAAGTTTTATTGAAGTATAATTGATATACCAAAATTTCCACATAATTATTTATATTTTGATGAGTTTGCATATATGTGTACACCTTGATATAATTTTAAAATATAATAGGTAATCCTCTATGGGGGGATAAGCTATATATTGTCCCTAAAAAATTCCCTCAAGCCTTATATTTCTTTAAAATAACCTGTCAATTAAAAATTTTTTCATTACCTTGTTTCTATATCTGTTGGTCTTTGAGAGCTACATCATTTAGCTTGTACCCTTGTGTGTGCGTGTCTATAATTGTAACAACTGCTTATATCATAGTTAAAACTAGAATTGTAATAAACGCAACTGTCTTTTCAGACTTTTATATAACAGGTATAAATTACAAATGGTAAAAATATTCCAAGATCAGTATTGCATGTAGCTACAGTAGGTGGCAGCATATACTTGGGTTTGCTTTTTCATTTACAAAGCATACTTACTTTTCAGTGATAAAAGTAAAAGGAGAACCAAAACGGTAAAGAAAGTCCTCGAACCAAAGTGGAATCAGACTTTTGTCTATTCGCACGTGCATCGTAGAGACTTTAGAGAACGGATGTTGGAAATAACCGTGTGGGACCAGCCCAGGGTGCAGGAAGAGGAGAGTGAGTTCCTTGGAGAGGTGAGTATATGGTCAAGAGCCGAGTGAGATGCTTCGTGCAGCTTCTGCAGTGTGCATTATTCCTAATGCCTTTCCTTGGTCTAACCCGAGGGCTGTCCTTTCAGATCCTCATAGAGTTGGAAACAGCGCTTCTAGACGATGAGCCACATTGGTATAAACTTCAGACTCACGACGAATCTTCACTACCTCTGCCTCAGCCATCGCCGTTCATGCCGCGGCGACACACCCACGGCGAAAGCGCCAGCAAGAAGCTGCAAAGTAGGTGGACGCTCTGCTCAGTTGCCAGGAGCAATTGTGTTGTTAGGTCTGAGTTCCATATGGACGTTCAGGGTATTTTTTCAAATGTTCATTAGAGATTATTGAAAAATTAGTCATCTATATAAAGAAGCCTGGCAAGACCGTTTTCTCCTTTTCCCAGTGAAAGTAATACATACAATATAGTGGAGTCATTCCAGAGGTGAAAGTTTAGAACCTGTGAATTATAATCCTTTGTGCTGATGGAGTTGTTCATTGGCTGACTGATGGGGCAGTTATTGCCTTAATTGATGGGTTGCTGTGTAGAATATCTTAATAACCATATAATTCCTGGATATTTTAGTATTATTTATAAGAAACATTTTCTCAAAAACATTATAAAATCTGTTTGCTTTTACTCTTCTGATGATTGGAGGGGGGAAAAAAAGTACTTTTTTGCATTTATTTATTAATTTTTGAATTATGACTAAATCTCTTATTGGACAAATGAAACTTAGAAGCCTCATTTTGGTAACCTGGAATCAATGTTCAAATAATTGTTCAAATGTTCATATAATTAAATGTCATGTTAGTGCTTCTCTGATGAATTATTTCCTCAGATTAAATCTTTAATGCAGTGTAATGGCTAATTTTGAAGGCTAAACACAAATATTTATAAAGGGACCTGATACCCTTTCAATGACATGAATTCCAGAGTCCCAGCCAAGAAAGGTCTCTCTGAACCTTTCCACTCAGCCCCATCCTGCCTGCACTGTGCAGGAGGGTGTATACGTGGGTAGAAAACAGTATACACTTTGCTCTAGACCTTAATTAAAGAATAATTTGAAAAGTCCAAATGCTGTTCTATGAAATCTTCTTTCTTATGTGTGTCTTCAGTGCTTATAAGGATGCTGAGAACATGGTGTCCTTGGAGAACAAGTACTTGAAAATCAACTGCACATGAACTTCGCAGAATATATATGTACAAGAAAATCACTTTTTTGCACCCTGAGACATTGAAGTCAATATGCTTCATTCACTAAAAATAAAGTGTTTAGTAGTAATGTAATTAGCATTTAAAGAGAAAACTGTGACCATGCCCTCCATATTTCCTGACCCGAGCAGACGCAGAGGTATCTGTTTGCCTTCCTGTCGTGCAGGGTCCCAGCGAATCAGTGACAGTGACATGTCAGACTATGAGGTTGATGATGCGATTGGAGTGGTCCCTCCAGGTGCGTGGGGGGAGCGGGGCGGCGTCACGGTGCTTCTGTGCTTGCTGTCCTGTGGGTTTCCTGACTTCCCTGGGTCCCACGCTACAGATCTATAGCACAGAGAAGTCTGAATGATATTATTCCATGGTGACTTGTGTTCCAAATTATTGAGAAAGTGTGAAATGGACTAGTAACTATTCGTTAACATCTCCCTTAAATTAAATTAGATATGTTCTCCTTTAGAAGCATGGCTCGTGAGGTTAAAACTGTCAACTCAAAGTGTTCTGAGCAGAAGTGAAAATATGAATTCTGAAAAGATATAGTTAATTTTTAAATAAAAACCCCACTCTCCTATGTTTTATATTGTATCTCTGTGACTTTCCTTCCCGTGTTTCTGGAAATAATGTAGCCGTCCATGGAATATACCGAGAAATGTGCATGGCAGGGTTTAAATTGCATGTGGCATGGCTTAACTTCAATGCTTTTGTGATGTGCTGATTATACGTAGAATGATTATACCTAGAATGTGTATGTACGTTTTACAAAAAGGAAATGCTTTAGAAAAGTTTACTATTTAAGTCAATGTCTTTTGTCACTGTATAAATTAGTAAAATCTCTGTGATATTTTGCAGTTCAAGTCTGTTTCTCACCTGACTCTAGTCAGAAAGTGAGTAAAACCAATTAGTAAAGACTTATTTTCTTGGCACTAACCCTGTTCCTTTTATTTGCTAATGAAAAGTAGGGAGATATTCAAATGAGAAAAAAATTAAGAGAACATGTTAGGATATTAAGAACATTTTCTTAGGATGATATTGACATATGCCCCCTTAATTTGCATAATTCTTCAGACAGGGATGCACCTAATTTGAAGGCAGCGATTTTGGTAAATGTCAATAGACAGATGCCACACTAGTGACTGAGTTTACAATTTAAAGATTTTTTACGACTTCATTAAAACTGGGAGAATATTATGGAGAGTTCCTTTAAATTAGGTTTCATTTGCTCCCTGTAATTCAGAGAAAATGTAGTCTTTGATTGCTGTATGAAGTGTCAGATATCCTTAACAACAATAAATCTGGCTCTGTATATCTATATACTTAGATTACCCCTTGATATCAGACCATCAGGGAGAGTTTTAAATAATAGTGGATAATTGTGGATTACAGTTCATGTTTTGCTTTCTGAGTTTGTTGGTTTCTAAAAGGATCAGAATAATTAGACACACTCACTCTACATGGAAACTTCCACACAAAATTCAATAGAATATTTTTTATGAAATTGAAAGGGGGAAGGTAAATTATACCCCTTGGCGTATTTAATAGAACTCAGATGATTCCTGATAGGAATGGGGTCTTGTTATCAAATCTTTCTAACAAAAATTTTGCCTTCCAATTACCTTAATGCTGTGATTTCCAACTTATCTAAATAGAATCTGCTTCTGTGGGTGGTTCTCATATTTGATTCACCTAAAACGTCATACTTTTATGATGGGGCAGGATAGCAAATGAAGGGCTAATATAATAAATATTACATGTATATTTAGTTGATCTCTTTCTAGGCTTAATATTACAATTTCTGAACAAGGAAACTCTACATGAAATTAAAAATAATACATGAATTGCTATTGTTTTTGTTATGAAAGTATATGAAATTATAAATTAATAGCACTTATGTTTATAATTATTTGGTTGTTTACTGATGTTTTTGTGGTTGTTTAGTCACTAAGTCATGTCCAACTCTTTTGCGACCTCATGGACTGTAGCCTGCCAGGCTCCTATGTCCATGGGATTCTCCAGGCAAGAATACTGGAGTGGGTTACCATTTCCTTTTCCAGGGGGTCTTCCCGACTCAGGGATCGAACCTGAGTCTCCTGCATGGACAGGCAGGTTCTTTACCACTGCACCACTATGTAATTACTACTTTTTTGCATGAATACTAAATGAAAATGATTTTGCACCACTACTGTTTACATTTCAAACATTCCCGCCATTCCCTATCTCCAAAACAAGAACACCAAAAGCTACCAAGTTTACTGTTGTCTTCACAGTATAGTGCTTCTGGACTTGTTAATGTCAACAAGCATTCTTAATTTACAAACTTTCAGAGTAATGGTACAAATTTAGCTTTCTCCTTGGAATGGAAAACTTGCTTGGAAGTTATTTCAGTTTTTTTTTTTTTTTCCTTTCAAGGCCATCTTGTAGCACCAGCTGCTAGATGTTTTTAGAGAGTGATAAAATGGCTGAATTTCTTTGGTGTCAGTATTGTCAAATCAGCCTTTATGAAATATCTGAAGACCTTCCTTATATGCTAAGTGAGGTCAAAAGATTATACAATCACAACAGATACACTGTTGGGGAATTTTAGTCTGCCTTTAAAAATGATGCCACATGGCCTTTAAAAATGATGTGGGAGTTATCACGTAAATAGATGAGCATTAGTCAGGCTGCCCAGTTAAATTTAATGTTTTCATAGGTTGTGTACATTTTATGTAGTTGTAAATATAGTTATTTTTCCTTTGGCCACATAATTTTTATTTTTCTTGCAACAATAGTAATAATGACCCTTTTGAAAAATACTTAACCTATTACTATGTAATTGAGATTGCTGTTTAACTAAATCAGAGATTGTAAAAACCTTTTTGTTTCATGGGAGCATGACTGTTAAAATTTAATTTGAACTATTAATTTAATTACTTTAGCTTAATAGCACATTTGTGGAATAGTTTCATATGTCCAGGGTAGATTTTATTATTATTTCTTTAGGAGGTTTAATTTGTTCTGTGTTATTTCCATAGTCATCTCCACCCATACCATATTTTCATTTGAAAATTGCAGTATTATCTGTGGTTCACAAAATTCACAATCAGTATTTGTAATAGTGAAGACCTGCTACTCTTCTTTAATCATTAAAATTGGTATGATATTGATTTTATTTTCTTATTATCGAAGCCATCTGAAACCCAAATAACATATAGTGTCATTTGGATGAAAAAATCAAAAAACACAATTTAAAAAGGCACTACATTTCTAAGCATTGACTTGTATATGAATAACAGTTCACTGGCAAGTCCTCTATTTGTATTGCTGAAAAAAAAAAAAATCACTAATTCTTTCTTTAAATTAAGCCAGTATCCCAACTCATCATGATTTTTGAGGCATCATCTGTCATATTCATGTCAGTATCTCCATGGTAACCTTTGAGTCGAGCCAAACTCTGCTTGGTCCTCATGCATGTGTATGTTACACTCCATACCTGTACTTGGTAGTTTTGAAGATAAGCCTGATAATACTGATTGCATGGCACTTATCTCCATAGGTCAGTGGCTGCTTTGGGTATAATTTGACGTCGCCACATTAGCATTGACATTATAGAAGAATATTGACTTGTTCTTCGTGTGTACTCTCACCAGTAGGTTATAGGTCTAGCACTCGAGAAAGCAAACCTTCGACATTAACCGTGCCAGAGCAGCAGAGAACAACTCATCACCGCTCACGGTCGGTGTCTCCTCATCGCGGGGACGATCAGGGGAGGCCACGCTCACGTTTACCAAATGTGCCATTACAGAGGTAGGCTTTGAGAAGGGCTTTGCATCCTTGACGGGACATTTTTTACGTTATGTGCATGCGTGCTCAGTCCTGTGGACTCGTGGAGGCCCCAAGGACTGTACCCCGCCAGGCTCCTCTGCCCATGGGATTTCCCAGGCAAGAAGATGGGAGTGAGTTGCCATTTCCTCGTCCCTACAGGGGATCTTCCTGACCTAGGGATTCGAACCTGCATCTCCTGCACGTCCTACATTGGCAGGCAGATTCTTTACCAGTGAACCACCGGGGAAGCCCTGACAGCACATTTTTGTTATCATAACATGCAAACTTATAGGAGACTCTAAGGGCAATGAAAGAACGGTTTGGTCAATCAGTTATTTTTCAGAACCCTGTGTGGGCAAAATGCCATCTTATTCGTAACCCAACCTGTGCAACATTCTGTTCTCTAATCTCAACACATCTCCCAGGGCGTGGAAGAAGTTAATGTCACAAGCGCAGTTTTTTAATAACTGTCTTATATTCTCTTTGCTTTTTTTTTTTTTCTCTCCTGTTGGGAGAAATTGTAGGATAATAAATTAGCTTGGACAGAGAAGTGGCAGAGAAAATAAGGTTAAAAGGCAGAATGTATTTTTAAGAAATTTGGTGCTGTCTCTTTGAAGCACTGTAAATGTTTGGAAAAGCATATAAACCATAAAGAATGTCCTTCTGTATTTCACCTAACCCTGAAATGCAGTTCTGAAATTTTATTTAAGTATGCAGATGAAAACTATGGTCCTTTTTTGATAGTAGTTCAAAAGGAGATTGGGGAAATACAGCACAGGCAAAGCAACAACAGACAATAAATACCTTTAAAACAGGTGTTTGGGGATATGGCCAGAGGTTTATAAGCCATGTCAGTTGTTTGCCAATTACTATCAGTTCGTTCCTGTCAGTCTCTCAGACTGCTTGGGAAAAATGTTGTATTTTGAGACATATAATTTTTTGTAATCATTTTAGGAGTTTAGATGAAATTCATCCAACCAGAAGATCACGTTCTCCAACCAGACACCGTGATGCCTCCCGAAGCCCAATTGATCAGAGAATCAGAGATGTGGACAGTCAGTGTTTATCAGAACAAGACAGGTATTTTTTCACATTATGATCTCAACATGATACATTTTCTTTGCCATGTTTTCATATATGATAGATATCTTAGCGGAGCACAAAAGACAGTAAAAGAATTCCATCTTTCAAAACTGAACTTCTCCCAAGGAATGCCTTTTGAGATATTCTAATAGAAATGCACCTCTAGGAAGTATTTGACTAATAGTATATTGTCATAAAATGTGCACTATTTTACAAAATCAGAATTTATGTTTAGCCAGTTTTAAATATACAGTTTGTTGTTGACTTACATAACTAAATTACAGAAGGGAGACTATATAAGCTACTTTTAAATATTTTATTTTTTGTGTATTTCAGTCTTAGGAATATTATTTGTATAATTGCGAAATTATGTTTTTTCTGTAATAAAAAAGTACAGGTCATCTGAAAGACTGTTACTTTCACAGTATCTGTGAGAACTTCAATAGTAATATTTTTTTAGTACACCTACTTTTCATAAAATGTAGTAACCTAAAATGTCTATAAAGTACAAAATGTTGAAATGGACTCTTTCTTCTATGGATGTGTATGTAAACTTAGTTCTGCATTTATTTATGAACAAGGTACTTCCTGTTACTTACAGTTACTGAAAATCAGCGTTCTGGTTCCATCGTTCTATATTTCCACGGACCTGCTCCTCTGGCCAACCCTCTTCGTGTAGGATGTGCTTGACCACTAGCTCAGGGTTTGATTTAGTTGTTAGAGTCCCCAGCTGGTTGGATAATGTCTTCTGGGTTTTTGAAGTGGAGCGGTTTTTAGGGAGGGGTAGGAAGGGAGTGTGGTACTCGGTGGCCAGTTTTTTGCTGTGCAATCAAGGACACAGAACTCACAGATAGCCCTTTAGCTCCATAATTGTCACCCTGCCGTAGAGGGAGTGGGGCCAAGACCTTCAGGATGGGGTGATGGAACTTACTGGGACTTAACACTGCTCTCCAGAGTAGGGTTCCAGGCTACTCAGGCTGGAGTGATGTCAGTTGAGGGTCCCTTTGTTGCCAGTCACCAGGGCCACCATAAATTTATGTGAACGAGGGGATAAAAAAGGACTTCTAGACCAGGGCGTTCAATAGAATGAAATTAATTTGAGTATAGAAAAAGTATCAATTTTAAGATAAACATTCCTAATCAAATATTTTCCTAGTCAGAAAATGAAAAACAGAAAATGAGATGTTACATTTTAGTGGCTGTAAAAGCTGAGAAATCCATTGTGCTTTGAGTTGCTAAAAAGAAATGAAAGGATCTAGAGTTCCCATTAGAAGTGGAAAAGCCAGATTTTATAGGGCTTTTAAAAGCTATTAAAATAACCAAATGTCTGGAATTGGAAATAGATTTCTGGGTCTTACATGGGAAGGGATCCATTAAGTTTTTTCTTGATACTCTATAAAATCATTTTGAAGTAGAATAGCAAATCAGCAACAGCTAGGACTTTGACCATAATGTTTGCACTTTATTGTTTAAATTTTTAAAAATACTGTCATGTTTATTTTTGTTTGAACTCTCAAGCAAATATGCTAGTGCAGACAATCTGGTTTCTTCCCTTTTCCTGTTGTCATCGGCATACCATTGGCAAAACCCATGTCATCTAATGCCTCATGACCTATCTGTTTCACTCACCACCCATCCTGTCTGTGCAGTGAGCTTCTCATGCTTCCCAGAGCAAAACGAGGACGAAGTGCAGAATGCCTACACACCACCAGGTAACTACAGGAATTTGGTGAAGTAACTGTGTGTGATGACTCTTTCCATTCTACTCTGCTTCCATCTCCCCCTCAGCGGTATGATTACAAATACGTAAAATCAATTTACCCAGTATTCAGTTGGTTTTGTCTTATATGGAGGTTGTGGAAAAGGTTCCAATATATTTGAATTCTAATCCAGGACGACTGCTTTTCTGTTTGTACATTCGAAATCCAGAGGCTAGTGAGCCTCTCTGCAGAACTGTTTACACATTGCCAAAACCAAGGAACCGATTTCTGCAATTAAAATTCCATAACCTCGCTGTGAGGGGTCCCCAGGCCTGCCACATACACCCATCGAGGCACAAAAATCTGATCAGCTGTGCGTGGCAGTGTTACTGTTTACATCATTGTAAGTTAGCTTTGTTTTAGCCTTTTTTTTTAAATTTTTGTGTGTTTCATATTCTATTGTTTTCTTTGTTTGATTTTAATAAAATCTTGACCGTTTTCATTTTTAATAGCTGAGCTTCAGTTCCTATCTTGATAAAGAGTGAGGATATTTGACATGTAAACTTCCAAGCCCTCCAGTCCTTCATGCTGCCACCAGTTCAGAAGTGCTCCACTGCAAACATTCTCGTGAAAGCACATAAGGGTATGAAGGCTTTTTAAAGATGAGACCAAAAGGGGCATAATACCATCCTCGAAATTGGAACCTAGAGCTTTATTTTCATCTTATTACATCTCTTAGATCTCATATCTCAGATAAACCATCTTACAGATTACTTAGAGGATAATCTATGCATATTTATTGTCAGTATGGGTAATAGTATGTCACTATGTCAGTAATAGAAAGGAAAGAAGTAGTAATTCAGTAAAACAAACAAACCAACACAGAGATAAACTCAAATATTGTGGCAGTAAAGAGTAGGTAGGAAAGAGAATGAAAGAGCTGTACTGGAAATCCTCCCCTGCACGGGCAGGTTTATTGCGTCTTTGAAGACATGGGCTTCTGCTGAGGTGGTGAACATGGTCACTGCCATGACCATGACAAGCACATATGCTTACCACAAATACGTGCTTAACACAAATAAGCCCTAACGTTTTACACGTATAAAACATGCCTCGAAATAAAAATGGCTCTCTGTGCAGTGCCACAGTGAAAAGTGAGGAATGTCAGTTCTGCTTCCAAACTGGATAAATCATGTAAAATCATAACTATTAGAAAAATCAACTCAGATTCTTCATAATGCTGAAGTCTCAAGCTTTAGTATTAGTTGTTTTGACAAACAGTTTAATAGGAATGATTTCTTTACTGATTCAGAAAGTTTTCTCATATTCCTGTTGACATGACTCCAACCATAAAACAAAAGCAAAAAACAGCCTTCATGTTTATTAGGCACCAAAGTGTGGGTATTTTTAATACTCTTACACCAATAATATACATAGAATTACTAACTATGTGGTTTTTCTTTCGCTTATATTTCATTTCTCAAGGTAAAATGTCATAATATGCTCAATAAAATAAAGTAGTAGTTTCATCATTTTATAAAATTTTATCATCAAGATACAGCCTGTCATATTCACATAGGACTTTTAAGAATAAAACCTGTGGATTTACTACTTTTCAGTAAACAAGGAAAATAGCATTCATTGACTACGAAGAACTATGCTAATTAATTAATGTATTTTTTCTCATCATCCTGACAAAGTTGTATCACATTAATATTATTATCTTCATTTCCCAGTTGAGGAAAGAGGCTAAGAAAGTTTTATTTGATATGTAATTTAGCAAGGATTCAAAATCAGTTCTATTTGAAGTTTTCCACTAAATTAGGTTTTTTTCCCCCAAAAAAAACATTTGACAAGGAGTTAGTTTTGCAAAGTTCAAACAATTTAAGAGTTTGCAAGTCAAACATATTTTGAAAACTTTACAAATTAAAATCAGTGCCTAGATTTTACATGCAAACCATACCAAACTTGTGTGCTACAGATATCTGTCCCATATCGTTTAATTCATCCCCTGCTATGATTGTCATATCAAATAATCTTTTCATAGAGCATGTCCTGAGAAAGTCATGTGGTACAGAAAATGCGGTGGCTTCCTTACTGTGTCCTAGATCCTTTGTACCTGTTATTTCATTTAATGCTCACAGACAGCGTCCCCATCAAAGACTATTTCTCCCGTGATACAGATGTAGAAAAAGGCTGGATGATTTGACTTGAATCACCCAGGTTCACAGTCAGTAAATGGCAAAGTCAATGTGGACCTTCATTCTGTAAACTGCGTGCAATTTTTCATTGTTTCCATTCTCTTCTGACCCCAATTACAGTGTACTCCTCCCCAAATCATTTTTGAACCAATTGCTTAGAAAAGTTATTTGGCAATCTATTTCGTAAGATAGTTGCCTTAGGTTTAGGAGTTGAGAAGAAGATTCTACTGTTTGTGAGATAGGCTGAATCATTTGCTTCAGTTTAAGTGTCCTTGACTGGTGCTTGAAGGTGGTACTTTAATACATTTTAAACCAATGTTTTAAGAGATTTCCCGATTCAACCATTAGTATAAACATGAATAAACTGGGAGGAGGGGGTGTTTGATATTTAGTATGTCCTAAGCAAATGTTTAATCCATTATCAATTTATCAAACTTTAATGTAAGCCAAATGGACAATATATTTTCATAATTGATAGTTAAATTTGTAGAAATATTATTAAATTTAAATGATCAAAAAAATTAATTGACTGGGACTCGTTTGTCCTATAGACAGCCAGAAGCCCTCATAGGTTTTAAGTGAATTCAGATGATATTAGGCCTTGTTCCTGCCATTTGTTCTGCCAAATCAGAATTAATATTCTGATTGCAGCTAATATCCATCTCACCCAGTTTCCAGTGATTGTTACCTGTTGCTGGGTTTGTATCCAAAAGCTAATAAGTGGAAAGGACTTGCCCCTGCTTTGTCATCTCCTAATCTTCTCCGCTTTACTGCCTGGTCAGTACCATGACCAGCCTTTTCCCTGAAACACTGGTTAGCATTTTCCTTCTTATTAGAATATTAACTTTTAGTCATATTAATTCCCAAGTTTCATGAATTATTTTGTTAGTGCTTTTTAACTATGAGTTGTTATTTCCAAAGAAGTAGGTATAATATTAAATCAGGAGTTAAATAGTAAGTTTCATGCCTGATACTGGATAGAGTATAGGTTACAGATCTTTTTCAAATTAAGGCTTTTGAACTATAATTTAGAGTATCTTAATTATGCACACAGACGACTGTAATTCCATACTTAATAGTTCTATTCCTACCTTCAAATAATCAAGGTGGTCCTTCTGAGAAAAACAAAAGATTCATCTTTTTAGCTTTCTAGGCCTCTTATTTTGTATTCTAATAAAACTCACTTCATATATATTTTTCTGTTTTCTGCGTGTCTCCATTGCCACGTTCCAGACATCTTGTTAGGCACTATAAAACATTACCGCCTAAGATGCCCTTATTAGAGACCTGTTCTGACTGGGATATTTACAGGTAAGAGTCCTAACAGTGAGTCTCAGTTATAAACTAATCCCTAATCCCCAGCCTACTAAAAATAGCAAATGTACAGTCTAATAAAACACTAGCATTTCCTCTTAAAATTAATTATACACAGAGAAACACTAATGATTTCTAAAAATAATTTTAAGGGAGGGAAGGGGGAGGATAAACTGGGAGACTGGGACTGACAAATAAAACACTATATATACACGGTACTGTATTTAAAAATAGATAACTAATAAGGACCTACTGTGTAGCACAGAGAGCTCTACTCAATACTGTCAATACTCAATACCTATATGGGAAAAGAATCTAATAAAGAGTAAATACACATATATATATACTGATTCACTTTGCTGTACAGCAGAGACAACTCAACAGTGTAGAAAAACTAATAAAAATCAATTGAAAGTAAAAATAAGATCATTTTAATTATAAAATTTATGCTAGACTACTTCTCTAAATGAAATCTACATACTCAAATGTCAGATTTCTAGTCATTGTCATCTTTTTTCGTTTTTTTTTTTTTTTTTGCTATGTTACTTGTTGATTTGAATTATGAGAATTAATTTATTTTATTTTATTTTTCGATAATTTTACTTTGTGGAGCTCAATTCTGCCTGCACATACCAAAACCCAAACCCTTCACCATGAATGTTTTCACTCGAGAGCACTGAGGTTTACTGATGAGATTCTGGTTGGGTAAGGACGTTTGGACGTCATACCTTCCACCTCCCCTGTCTAGTGTTTGATCCAGAGTAGCTGAGTTGTAAAATTTTCCTCCTCTGCTGTCCTTCATTTTGTTTTGGTGTGGCATCTGTCCTTGGTAACGGAGTGTTAGGCATTTCGTTTCAGTGCTTTTTCTGTATCCAGTTTTTTTCATGAGTAGGTGTGACTTAGTCTTATTTATTTCCGTCTGAGACCCTTTTAAAAATTATGCAAAGCAATTCGAGCATAATATTTGTTTAGTGTCACTTTCTAAACAAAACTGTGCATGGCCGTCCTGTCGGTGCTCAGCCCTTAGAACGCGGCGCAGCGATTCTGCACTTTGTGAACAGGGGCAGGCCTGGATGGGTTCCTCGCTAACCGGTCTTCCTCTCTCTGTTTTCTCTGTCCTCCTCCTCCACCCTGGACGCAATGCACTGGCACTAGTGACCTGCAGCCCTCCCTTGACAGGGCGAGGAGTGCTAGTACCAACTGCTTGAGACCAGATGCTAGTTTGCATTCACCAGAACGAGAAAGGTATACAGTAAAGACTTTCTTACTCTCCTATCATTTTGTACAGTCACCTTTTTTCCCATCACTGTGTTTCGTGTCACGGAGCTTCACAGGTTGCTCATCCATGTTCACCCGCCGACTGTCTGCCTCTCCCCTCCCTCCCGTCCAAGTCCATGCAGAGACATATGTGTACGTGGGGGAGCCCGAGGGCACACATACACATATTTCCGTGCGTGTCGTTGCGAATGGCGTGATGTGATTTGTAACTGCTTCTGGCTGCTGCTTTTCCCTTTTGTTGCCTTTCTGTGGTTTTCTTTACGTCTACTCAGGGAGCCTTCAGTACGCTGATATGGTTATGGGGACAGGGAATTATTTGAAGGAGAAAATCACGTAGTAGATCTGCTGATAAATAGTTCTGTAGGTTCAACAACGATCTTCTGTAAGCTCAAAAACAAGAGTCTTATTTAGATAGAGTACTTCCTTTGTGCATCTGCATTCACTCATTAAATCAACTTTCTCTTTGATATAGATCATGTTGTTATTAAATTATGTTTTGACAACAAAATGTGGTATGTTTATCATGGATTTCCTGATGCTTTACAAAAATAAATGCACATTATATACACACATACATAATTTTGCTTAATGCTTTTAACTGATCAATTAATAAGTCTGATTTTAATTTAAAGGTATTCAGTGATCACATGTTAACCTGTCGCCTATGTGAGCAGCTAATTTTCCGGTGGAATTTTCTATTCCAGTAAACTTGGTTATACTTGATAGTGTTCATTATAAATGTTATCTCTCTTCAATTAGAAGTCATTCACTGGAGATAAGATACTACCTCATCACAAATCCTGAATAAAAATGTTTCATTCTGTTAATGTAACCCACTTTTCCTCTTCTTTTGAGGCTATTTAAAGCTTTGCTCTAGCAATCTTTATAGTCTGATTCTATTCATTTGTTTATGAAACATTTATTTCTAGAATTGAATAGATTCAGGTAGACATATTCATTTTCAAATATTCATTTTCAATGTCTTCATAAGATTATTCTAAAAAAATCTGCTTTTGAATTTTGTATTATTTTGTATTGGCAAATTTTATGTTAGAAAACAATGGAATCTAACTTACGTTTTGTAATTTTTTTTACATTTATAGGAGAGATTTTAGTTGAAATGACTATGGGCTCTTGTAAAAGCACAATTGAAATTGTTTCACTGTTTGCATTTGTTTTATATTCCCCTCCCCCAATTACAAGAGTAGCAAGAAAAATATTTTATATTATTTACATATTGTTATTTCCTTATATGTTTAGAGTTGGTGTTAAATCAAGGGTAGAAAGAGTCAGTGGAACCTGCTGATGACAAAACACCACCCAGACATCTTAAATATCATCTGTATTAGTTCTAATTTAGAAGTATGATTTGAGTCACAAGCATAATTTAAAATTTTCTGCTTGCCATCTTAAAGATGTAAAATTAGTACTTTAATATGTATGTGAACTGTTATCATTTTAACGTATAATCAATTAAAAACTGCTAGTGAGACATTCTGCTTTCCCTTTTTCACAGTGCTCTGTGGCCACTGCATTGGACAGTGACATGTCATTCTTTTGTTGAATCCTGTCTAGCACGTGTTCTATTGTTGCTCTGAAGCTATAGAATTCACAAACCCTTGTGCTGCTGAATTTAATCTCTCGGATAATACCCTTAGAACAGGCCAACCTGTAGGCAGATAATCCAGCCACAGTTATTTTACAGGCCATAGTTAAGTCTGAGTACACTCACTTGTGATACTTAATTTTGATAGAAGAAGATAAAATATGCATGAAACTCATGTTCACTCTATGTGTTGAAAAAAAGAGAGAAGTTTCCCATTAAAATGAAAAAGGGGTGAGAATTCAAGAATCAGTATTACTAATGATCTTTAATTTATTGGGGTCAGTTTCTTGTCAAGAAGAAACTAAAATGAGAAGAGTTTTCATCAGGAAGTTTGCAGACATTATAGATGCGTTTTGGTGTGGAAGATGCTGCTCATGCATGCTCAGACCCCTGAACAGCTTCAAGACAGGACAGAACAGGGCCAGCAGTGGGGGCTTTGTGCTTTTTGGAAGATGCACTTGTCCATCCACAGATGGGACGTGAAAACACTGGGGAGGCTTCCAGGGTTTCCAGATTACTTAGCTCTTGTGATGGAGCAGAGAGCTGGTTAATGCCTCATACGTACGTAGTAGGCACAATGTTAGAGAAAAGTTGTTAGAAGTATAATTTCATTTTCTTGAGATAGCACCGCATTTCCACAGTTTTATCACCTGTTTAGGTGAAGCAGTTTGCTGATTCTAAACCATCTCGATGACCATTTCTATGGTGTTCTACCTAGTTAGGAGGCTTTCTGAAGTTTCCTCACTAAGCCTGGGAGCAAAGGAAGTTCTGTGTTAGTACAAAGCATGAACTTCTTAAAGCTGAGTCAACACTCACTGTCACACATCCCTAACGATTCCAAGATACAGGAGCAGCAGGTACAATTAGCATGTTCTTCTCCTGAACTACCCCCAGACTGTCAGAATGACCTTGTCTTCCTTAGGAGAATGGTTTGGCCCAGGTTAAGAGATAAATTTCCATATAAGCCAATGGAAATCCTGTTTTCAAAGGAGGTCATTTCCGTGTTTGAGCACCTCTGTTATGTATTCTGAGGATTACAGAACTAGAAAAAATACATATTACCCTTAGCCCCATACAGTCATGACTCATAAGTCAAGAAATTGAGGTTCATTTACAATGAAAGATAATCCGAAAGACTGGTTATACCCAACTGAAAATGTCTAATAGAAATGGCTGGCTTTCATCTCTTCTCTGGCAAATACCACTGCATGTTTACAAGGAGATCCAGTCAAGGTCATTGTACTTTCCTTTCTCTGTGTCAAGGTCAGCTTGAGGTCATCACTTCCCCCTTGTACCTGATTTCAAAGGAGTGAGTTACATGTCTGCTCCTAGCCTTTCCTTTCCCAGATTTTCAAACAGAATGTCGCTTATGTATCTGGAAACACTGATTTTTAGAGCCACTGGAGAATGAGTCCTTTTCTTAGATGTTTTATCTTCTTCTTGGACCTTTTGAAGAAACCGTAGCCTTGCTAAAGTCCATCAGAGAGTAGTCTATACTTGCCACCTCTTTTTTGTACCTTCCAGAAAGTTCTGCAGTCCCACCACTTTGCTAAAACCCTGCCATGGGTTACCTTGGCCTCTACCGGCACAGCAGCATTTTACAACATCTTACAGTCACTGCTGCCTCTAGAATCTTTCCTTTCTCAAGCACACTCTACAAATTCCCTAACGCCTCCGTGTCAAGTCAGTCTCCTTTACAGGCTTCTTTTCCCCCGGTCTCCCTCTCACCTTTCCTCTGTTGCTCACCCATCCCATCTCTGAAATTCAATGTCTATCAAAAGTTTTCACACTAATACATATGAGGACCACAGTCCACTGGAGCTGGTCAGGCCAGACCTTCCCCTGAAAATGCCTAAGTTCCTCAGTGATTGGCAGACCCTGCAGGCATCAAATTCACTGTCTCCCCTCACACCCTTTGACAGCAAAATGCTTTGTTTTCTGACATGTCCCTGTGCTTTGACAAATTTGACATCTAACCATCCACATAATCTGGAAATACGTCTCCTGCTCCTTTGTCTCATTGAGTGAAACAGGAAGTCCTATCAATTCTCCTTCAAGAATCTTCAAAACAGATTACACCAAAGTCCTCCTCCACTTCCAGTGTCATTCTTGCCCCCTAAATTTCTCATAAGCTCTACTAATCATTCTGTTAGTTTTCGTATGAAGTTGTCTTTCCGTTACAATTAAAATACTCTTTTCTTTTTGTTTTTATCCTCATTTTTCAAAAAGGGGGTCAAATAACCATATCTCCTGTAGAACTTCTCCTAACCTCCCTCCCACTTCCCTTTCTCTGCCAAGCAGAATTATCGATGCTGTTTTCTGGATTCACATAGTATTGCATACTTTCTGTTTCACTTAGGCAAGTATTTTTTTCCTTTTACTAGATTTTCCTCCTGGAGGGCAGGGATCATATCCGGTTTGTCGTTGCTGTTTGTTGCAATAGCATTATTATTATTATTTTTACTTAGTAAATGCTCAGTTTGGGGATTTGAGGGCACTTAAAAAACACTCCCTATTTTCTGCTCCGAAGTCTGTGTCCAGTTGTGAACTAGACCCAGGAACTGCAAGGTGGGAGATGTAGTCATCACCATAGATACAGTGAGCAAGTTCAGGAGCCAGACTTCAGGCCGTAAGCTTCCTGATGGCTCAGCAAAAGGCTGCTGTTTTGCAGTCAGACTGATTTGGAAAGAGGAAATCAGAGAGGGCTAAGTAATCTGTGCCTGATTCTTTACCACAAAGTCTTCCCTACTCCTACTCCCTCCTTGTGGTGGACAGACACCCAAGGCACGACTTGAAAGAATTTCCCTCCATGTGAAAACAAGAGCCTAAGATAAAGAAGTTCCTGCCTAAAACTTAGCAACTGTTAACTTGAATTGAAATAGATAAACCTTATTCCAAAATGTAAGTACCTATATTAATTTTAATTTTCAATAGTATTGGGGAAAATGTTTTAAAGAACTCCATGAATAATGGGAATAGACCATGAAAATAAATGTAATCAATTCTCTCCTTTGGTCAGGTTTGGTTTCTAATATTACAGAACTTCACAGATACTTTTTATGTGTGCAGCTTATGGAATGAAGGATTTGCATTTCCAAAAACTTTCTCTTTCAGGTAACTAAAACAGCCCTGCCAAGAGTTGTGCACCACTGAAAGCTGTGTACACATGCAAGCATAAATACTAGTTACACATTTAAATACACATGCATTTGGCTTAAGGTATATCCATGGTAGGGAAAAGCCCCAAGATAAGAACCATTTGATTGCTTGCTGAGGACAGTCAGTTCTAAGTCCTTGTATTGCCTCACCACTATCGATTTCTCAGTTTAGTTTCTCATTTCTTACTAGTATTACCCCCAAACCTCAAATCTTATCCTCTTTATTATCTACTTAAATATTTGCAAATATTTATTCATTATTTATTCTGTGCTGTGCATAGTTGATATCACTGCCAAAACAAAGCCAAACAAAACTTTGTAGACCCTTATTTAGGGACCTCCTCTGCAGCCTGTTCCTTCAGTCCCACAGCCATCAGAGGGACCTTTGCCCCCTGTTTTGAGGCCAGTGAAAAGGATGAGCTCTCAGTAAACAGACTTCCTGAATTAATGAGTTTAAAGTATCTGAGATTAAAGCATTATTAATGTAACTTGCAGGCAAGATGATTTGGAAGGAGAAATAAAGAAGCAGCTGTTGTAGTTCAGATTTGCAATGAATGCCCCCAGCGTAGCGTGCCTTTTTCACTTCTAGCATGAAAATGCATGTGGAAGGTGTTTCATTCAGTAATAACGAATAAAGATTCAAACTTTGATCCTCTTCATCTGTTTGGCAGTAGGAACAGAGAAAGAAGTTGCACACATTTTAAAAACATATAAAACATTAGTATATTTAGTGCTCATAAATGTATGTTATTAAAACTTAGGTAATCTCTGATCTTTGGGTGAAAAAATAGGTATAAGTTGATCTTGCTCTTATCATATCCAAGATACAAGGGAAAAGCAAACCTTGCTTTTACTGGGACTACATATCAGCATATTCAGAAGGACTTTGAGTGTACAGATATAAATGTATGATGCTAAATGTTTCTTCAGAATTTCCCTTTTAATAGCTTGCATTCACTGTGGCTTGCTTCTAAATGTACGTCTCTCTTCTTCATGGCTTTCCTTGCATGTTTCATAATTATAGCATTTTCTTTAATTTTTGCACTTAAATAAACACAAGGACTGGAATTTTGCCTCAGGAAGCAAGGTTATTCATAATCCTGTTGAGTGAATACTATTTATTCCTTCACAACTGTTCAAAGAAAATCATAATGACTCTATATGTGTATTTTCAAAGAACACCTTAAGCTTTCTCATGACTGAGTACAATTTCATGTAGAAAACACTATAGCTGTAATTCTCTTTAAAAACTTTAGAAATATTTTTCTTTATTGTGTCTGC
Source organism: Bos javanicus (assembly GCF_032452875.1). Taxonomy (NCBI): domain Eukaryota; kingdom Metazoa; phylum Chordata; class Mammalia; order Artiodactyla; family Bovidae; genus Bos; species Bos javanicus. The sequence goes on from NC_083876.1 coordinate 11,625,989, forward strand.
AGAGCAAAAGTCAGTGAAAAGATATTTTTTCAAGCATTCCAACTGAATTGACCAGCTATTTAAATCATTTAAAATAATTAACTCACTTGAATGCAACTTTATTTTTGCCTTCACAAACGTGTAACACATTACAGAGGACATGCCACACAATTTTGTCTTGTGCCCAAATTCTGCTACTGAGTATCTCTACTTGCTGTACCGATTGCGCACAGCCCTCCTTGAATCCATCCAAAGCTGAGAGATGATGAACAGGTTTCCTGGGGGCTCTCAGAGATGAGAGCCTGCTGACCAAGGCTACCCTGGTCATGTCTGTAGCCCTCTGCTGCTTTTGTGCAGATTGATAAATCCAGGAAGCCAAGCTATTAACGGCAAGGAAAGATGGCTTTTAAAAGATATTATGACTGATCTTCTTTGGATTGTTATAAAATCTTATGGTTAGATGAGCCTTAAACATCATTCAGTGATTCTTTGTTACATATGAGGAAGCCAGTATGCAGAGAAATTATCCTGCTTGCAATGTGCATATCTAATACATTAAAATTTCCAAAATAGGGCTGTTTAGTCCCTTACTGCCTCTTTTCAGTATTTGCCCAGATTTTTGTAATTTGTAGTTACACAGACTTAATATCAAGATAGCTGAACAAAAAAATGAACCAAGTTTTGAAAGTTCATTTGATTGTTAATCATAAAAAATTAGTATTCTTCTAAATGCTGAAATAAGAAAACAACTATGTAACTCACTGATAGATCCTTTTGCAAGTTAAGATTAGCAGACTATTTTAAAGGTAATGCTATTTTACTGTGGCATTTATCTGCATTTCCCACTTCTATACATCAGTGGATTTTGTTCACAATATTTTAATTTCAATTATTAACCCTCAGTTTTCGCCAAGGAAACTTATGTAGATGTCACTAGTAGCATTTCTGTGAGTTATTTCTTTGTGTCATTGTTTCTACACTAGAGAGTACATTTATTTCTTCTGCCTTGTATCAAATGTACATACCTCATCTTTGCCACTTTAATCCAGTAATTTCAAGACCTTGTATCAAGTAAGCACTGACAGCTTCTTAAATCTATTTTGTTCAACATCTGCTAGATTCTTAATCATGCATACTTATAAAGTTTTATATACATATATGTAAAATTATATGTACATACATATACATATATATATCTCATACATATATAGAGATATGTGTCTATAGATAGGCAAACACACACAACCACATTGAAAAGAAAAAAAAAATACACTTACTATATTTTAGACATCTTCCCAAATGAGTTTCCCTATTCACATATAAGGCTACCAGTTTTCTTTCCTTACAGCATTATCATTTATCTTTCCAAGGCTTGTAAAACTGAAGAATACATTATGAAGCAAAAAGCCTACACTTTGCCTTTCTGGGGTGCTTTTCCAGTCCTCTTGTTCCATATATTCTTTTACTTTAGGAGTTACTAAATGTCCTGTTTTTTCCTGTCTTGTTCATTGGGCAAACAGGGGTAGATGGTCCCCCTCCCTAGATAGGAGACGACCTCCTAGCCCCAGGATTCAAATCCAGCATGCGTCTCCGGAGAATGACAGGTACTTCCTCCTCCCAGACAAGTGGCTTCCAGAGGCTGCCAGGCCATCAGGTGGAGGGTAGCCAGACGCGTGTGGTTACTGCGCCTTTCTTTCAGGGGGGCAGAGCCCAAGAGGTGGAGATTCCAAAACTGAATGCGTCCACCTCTGATGAAGCACCTCAGAATATTTTCTGAAATGAAAGTTGTATGCACAGGGCGTGGTTCAAAGAAAGAACGTTGGGTCCAGTGGGAGAATTTTCTTTTAATGAGCATTTATTTCAGGGTTTCAATTTTCTAGAAACATATTTAACTATTGCTTTTGTTTACACTTGACTAAAATTCTCAGGTGCTTTAAGATATTTTAAAGACTATCACAGAGCCTATTCTTTTTGTGGTCCTGTTTGATGGTTTGATCTTCACCATCTTGTTTTGTCAATGATGAAGTTTAGGCTTTTAGATATATTCCCTGATTTAAAGTAGAATACCTGGTTCTTACCTGTTTTATGAATATTGTGTTTTTAAGCCAAATATTGTCAAGGGCTAGGGTCAGTCATCAAGGTAGGTTTTTGAAAATAACATCAGTGCTTTGAACCCACTCCGTGCTGTGATGTCGTAAGTGCCGAAGTGTGTTTTTCCCTTGCTTTGTTTTCCTTCTGGGCTGTATTAAGAGTTGGCCCCGTTCTCCTATTTTGTGATAGTTGTTATACATAGCGCATATCTTCTCCCAACTGGCCACGAAAGGCTTCGGGCGTTTTGGTTGTTTTGCTTCAGGTGAAGCAGAAATTCAATCAACACACGGGTAACATTTATTAAGCAGATAAGCAGATGGGGTATCTCAGATATGGAGTCATGCCAGCACACAGGTTTTTATTAATTTATCTTTTAGTATGTGTGTATATAGTAAAGTAATTGTACCTTTAGTTAAGAGTGATATGATTTATTTTCTGTATCTGTAAATTGTCAAGATATCGTCAGGATTACAATTTGAAAGAAAAACTAAACATCATCACTCAGAAAAAAATGAGTAAGTCATCTTACAAATGTTGGACCCCAAGATGATATTTATGGAGGTTTTTCAAATATGTTATTATGCTTAAATCTTTAAGACCTTAATATGACTTACATATTTGAAATGTAAATCTAATGTTTTCTACTGCTGTCCGATTTCTAGGATAATAGAAATCAGACTAGAAACATTAGTAAAATTTCCAATCTAAACATTATTATAAACATAAAGTCTTTTTGAATAAAAATATAAAATAATAATGTATACTAAAATTTAAAATGTGCATCCACAGTGCTACTCATCCATTTAACAAATATTAATTGTGTGCTTATTTATGTGTACTGTTCTAATGGCTAGAATCACAGCAGTGTTTAAGAAAAACTGTCATGGACACCAAGGAAATAAAATTTCCTTTTATGAAAGGCTGTTCTGGGTTTCATTTTATATAATGCCTGCCAGAGTATAAGATGATTAAGTATGATGCTCTTTGTAATGAATATAAACATAAGTTTAACTGGGTTTAGAATAAGCAACATGGAAATCCAAATAATAATTTCAGTTCTTAACATTATGTGAGATGAGGATTAGTTGAAAATTAGTTGTTTTTTAATAACCTGAATTAACTCTGACATTTGATTTAGTAGATTGTATATATCATTGTAAAGGTAGATTTTAGAAGCAGAAATAGTCCTTTTAGATAAGATTATTAAATGAAACTCTTACTAATAAATAATAATTTATTCCTAATAAGTAATTCTGAGCATACATTTTACTTGTTATTATAATTTATTTGTAAGTAAGTTCTGGGTTCAACAAAGGGAAATACATTTTAAATGGCTTGATCCTATGATTTATTACTGTAGGGAACAGAATATTATTTATAGTGTTTAAAATATACTTTTATTAAAATATGAGTAACAAGTGCCCATAAAAATTAGAGAGAAATTACTGTATCAGCTGATGTAGAAAAAAAAAATCCATTGGTAACCTGAGCAAACACTTAATACTTGCTTTCCTTTTTACCTCTTATAAGCTTTATTTACTAATTTAGAAAAATTTGCAAATTAAGTGAACATGGCATCAGATTTGGAGATAGTGAATGTTCATAAGAATTTGCCATCAGATAAATTTTGCACTAGGAAATGGGTAACTTTAAAAAAATATTCTAAAATCAGTGACAGTTTATGTTATCAGCCATTGGATGTCCTGCATACTTGATTATTTTGAAAACAGTATAGTAATACAAGAGGTAAATATTTGATTAAGAGAGCTTGCTCGTGAGTTAGAAAGCATTGATTTGCTGTCTTGTTTCACATAACGCATGTACACACACACAAAATTTTTAATGTACCATTTCTCCATAATTTTAATTTCAACAGTAAAAAATATTGATGTCATTTCAAGTGGTACAATAGCTTTATTTGGAATTAACATGGAATATGTTTATCTAGATCAAAAAAATTTCCTAGAAGTTGTAGGATTTTTTTAAAACAATGATGAGGAAAAAATACGTAAATCTGTAGCCCTAGCTTTTTTTTTTTACCGTAAAGTTTAGTGTACATTTTCTTGTAGTTTTATTACTAAAAATATTGAAACTTCTAAGAATCACCTTTCCAATAACAAAGTATTTCTTTGTAAATGGCATTATTTTAATATATAAATAGTAGCTTTTATGAACCTGTGTATACATAATTCTCTTATAAATTCAGAGCTACTTATGGCTGCTTATTTAACCAAAATTTATGAATAGCAAGTTAGAAAAAACGTATTTTAATAGAACCCTAAATCGTCAAGTTTCTGAGTTCAGTACTCACAGTTGAATCAGTCATATTTAAATGTGAAAGGCAAGTATAAATTACTATCGTTATTACTATCATCTAAATTACTTTTTGGTAAATGTTTTTTCAGGAAGATACATATATTCTTTTTAAATACATTAAAAATTGATAGTGACCATTCTAATAAACGTGAGTTGATAGAATATTTTCTTTTTTAGTATGTTTTAAGATGTATTTTAATGCTTCACTAGCTTGAAGGTACTGACTCTAATGTTCTGATTAAAAATATTTTTGCATGCGTGTACATATTTTTGTACATGATATTTTTAAAGATGCAGTTTATTGATGTGACTTTGATAAAATGGGAAATATGAATGGAATAACACTATTTTTTGCGATTTTAATTATTAGAAAAAGTAAAGTATCCCACTGTGTTAAAGATTAATTCTTGAATTACTCTGCTGTTCTAGTTCTAATTTCTTTTGCAAGTAACCAGATTTCTGTAGTTGCCCACACTTGCAACTTGGAAGCAGCTACTTGCCAAGGAATTTTTAACCAAAAATATCATGTGGTTCCTCTTATTCGAAGTGGATGGATCTTCTTTCTCCACTGGAAATATTTCTAGGATAAAGAAATTATCCACTTTTCCACTTCCAGAATTCATACTTTTGCAGTGTAGGTGCAGAGTTAATATAGAACCACTTGTAAATTCAGTATATTACTAGTCATTTTTGTTTGCTTCATAATACTTATTATCTATGCTTTGCAAAAATGTCCTTTATTTAAAGGAATGAAATATACTCATATACTAAAATACTTAGTCTTTTTAATGGCTGTAGTCATATACATAAATATCAATAATAAGCAAAAGGGTAAATGTATCTAAATTGTATGCATCCATCTTTACTGCATATGAACATTGCTTAAGTAGATTCTTAATCTAAATTTAATATTTTCTTCCCAAAATTATGAGGAAACAACATGATGATGAAGATTTGCATTTCACATCAGACCATCTGGAGAATCAACCAGAATATATACAGAAATATTCTTATGACATCAGTGTTAATTATAATTAAAACATTATGTGGTAGAACTTATTACTCCCCAAAGCAGAACATATTATATTTTCATTTTATTAACATGTTAATTTTTCACTTTAATAGAATTTTAGTATCTTTAGAAAAGTGGTGTTTATCAGTGTCTTCAGGGAATTGTTCTAATTGAGCCTAGTTATTGATGAGGAAAGGAAAATATCACAAAGACAGATTTTTAACAATTGCCTTGCATTTCATTAGTACATTTTATGAATCTTCACACTTAATCTAATAGAGAATGATAATTGAAAATAGGACGTCCAGAAAATTAACTTTGATTAGGAACACCCCCACTCTTATGATTATTTCTCTCGCTTCCACTTAATGATATAATTGTTGTTATAACATATTTGAATAGACCTTTATAGCTTTTAAAGAACTGGGCACAAAATCGTACAGCTATAAGTTGTGATTAAGAAAAAAAAAAAAACTGAGGATTTTCTGATTCTTGCGTACCTAAACCAGAGAAACATTCTTTAAGAATAATAAAAGATCATTAAAAATTTTAATGTAACAAAATGCATGTTAGAACCCAAAATAGCTAAGACATGATGGAAATGCTATCACTGTTTTTATTTGATTTTGTTGAGGTATCCCTTCAATGAATATCAAATCATTCAGAGTTGCTGGATGGCAGAAGGGCAGGATCGTGGGCCATGATAGCAGTGTCCTCACCAGTTGACTGTGGCCTGTATTTCCCTCAACTAGTCACTCAACCTTCCTGGGACTCATTTCCCTTTCTGTAGATTTAGGTGGGTGTAGATGGATTAGCTGAATTCTGACATGGCTTAAGACCCTAAACTGAGTCCATGCTGCCTGGTTGCATCATGATGAACATGCGTTGGGCCAGTAGTGATAACTCTTCCTTATGCCTAAGGCAGTAACCAGAATGCGTTTCTTATATATGGTATTTTATGTTATACTGATGATCAGAAAACAATGTATGTCTAAATTGATTGATATAAGCTGAATTGTATAGTCCTAGTTAGATTTTTACTTGTTATAATCTTTTAGACTCTTAAATTCCAGTAGCATACTCAAAATACTACTTTTTAAACCACTTATTTATTCAACATATATTTAATGAGAAGCTACTATGTGCTGGGTGTTGATGTTACAGACACAATACCTGCCCATAAAGAGCTTAGGAAAGAATGGTGTAAGATAGAAGGTATTTCTTTTTCACTGTGATCCTTTTTTATGATTCTGTGGCCAGTAGTTTCAGGAAAACAGTACATGAATAGAAATTGATGGTTTTAACCCGGGTGGCACTAGTGGTAAAGAATCTGCCTTCCAATGAAGGAGATGTGGGTTCAATCCTTGGGTCGGGAAGATTCCCTGGAGTAGGAAATGGCAACCCATTCCAGTATCCTTGCCTGGGAAATTCCATGAACAGAGGAACCTCACAAGCTACAGTCCATGGGGTTGCAAAGAGTCAGACAAGACTGAGCGACTGAGCACAAGCACGTTTACACATCACAAAACTATTCCCAAAAAAATCTGTCTTTACAATGTACAATATATTCAGAGAAAAGACAGTAGAATTTTCTATTTTCTTCTCTATTCTTGCTTTACACTGGATTATTACAATCAAGTGTATGTCATTTTAACTTAACTCCAGGATTCTTTTAAGTGGTTAGAAAAATTATAAGGACATATCCTTTGTAGAAATCTTTAGAAGAATCTTCAATAGAGTAATTGTCTGTAGCATTTGAAGAGAAAAAAGGGGCATCCTTAAATAGAGGGTTAAAAACAAAAGCAAAAACACAAGTTAGACACATGAACCTCTGTGTGAATATTTATCATCTAGTTATGGGGCACTGACCTGAGGTTGATACTCTTATAGATGAGTAAGAGTTTTTATTTTAGGGAAACAAATACATATTATTATCATTTTAAATAATACTTTTATAGCATTGATCTCTTGCTATTCTAAGTAATGCTAAAACTAAAATGCTTATTCTGTGTCATACTACAAATACTATAATACAAATAGTAATATTGACATATTTAGAGTTAGCAAGGGAGAAGGTAATGGCACCCCACTCCAGTACTGTTGCCCAGAAAATCCCATGGATGGAGGAACCTGGTAGGCTGCAGTCCATGGGGTCGCTAAGAGTCAGACACGACTGAGCGACTTCACTTTCACGTTCCACTTTCATGCATTGGAGAAGGAAATGGCAACCCACTCCAGTGTTCTTGCCCGGAGAATCCCACGGACGGAGAAGCCTGGTAAGCTGCAGTCCATGGAATCGCACAGAGTCGGACACGACTGAAGCGACTTAGCAGCAGTAGCAGCAGAGTTAGCAAATCTGTGAGGTGATAGTATTTTTGCCACTTTGCAAGTAGAAGAAACCTGAGGCACATAGAGTTTGAGTAAATTGACTAAAATCACCCAGCGAAAATCACTCTTTCATCATTCAGAAAGAGGGTGGGGAATAAACTCAGTTTGGCTCTGGGATCCGTGTTTTTAGCTACCACGATCCAGTGTCGTTTGTGCCACAGATGCAACACATTCCCAGCTACTGAGATTATAGACTCTCAGTTTACGCTGTGGGTTTGACAGGCAAGGTCCATATAAGAGCAACTGACTTCACCCCTGCAAGCCTCAATCTGCTTCTTCTTAAAAGGATGAAAGTGAAGTATGCCTTCATTGGATGGGAGAGCTTAGATGAGAAAAGACAGCAAGTTCTTAGTAGATATTTGATATTGTTAATATCAGCGCTGTCATCATCACTATCACCAGGCACTGTGATGATCAGTCTTACATGTGAGCCCATTAAATGTTAGAGATGAGAAGAGGAAGAGTGGAAGTTTTATAGAGGAAATAAAATCTCCATTGACTTTGTAGCAATGACTAGGGATAGAAGAAAAGCAGAGAAGGTCTAAAGGATGCTCATCACCTTTTCATTGCAGGGATGTAGAAAGTTGGTACAAAAGCCTGCCTGTTGCTTCTGGTCCTGCCCTTTGCACCCACACACACTTCCAGAGCATCTTCCTTCAAACTGCAACCTGCTTTTATCTGAGACCCAGTCCCTCAGGCATGTCTCTGAACTGTGTTGCCCTGGTTGACTTTTTCTCGTTGTTCTCATTATTGATCTGACATGTTATATAGTTTACTTGTTTGAGGGGTTCTTGTTTATTGTTTGTTTACTACCATAAAACACAAATTGTTTGAGGGCAGAAATTTTGTCTACCTTGTTCGCAGATGTAGCCCAAGCAGCTGGAGCAGCATCTGGCATATAAACACAGTATTTGTTCAATGAATGAGTGAAAACCCTTAGTGATTGTGAGTTTCAGGAACTGGCCTGAAACTCTGTGTCTTCACTTGGCTCTCACACTTCTCATAGGAGACAAAGGACTCTGGCTCTCTCGGTCCCAGGACACTCTTGGGACCAAACATGTGTGTGTTAGTCATTCAGTCATGTCTGACTCTTTGCAGCCTCATGGACTGTAGCCCACCAGGCTTCTCTGTCTGTGGAATTCTCTGGGCAAGAGTACTGGAGTGGGTTGCCATTTCCTTCTCTGGGAGATCTTCCTGACCCAAGGATCAAAGCTGGGTCTCCCACATTGCAGGCAGATTCTCTACCATCTGAGCCACCAGAGAAGCTTGGGGCCAAGTATAAATTTCCCCAGATAATGGACCACATGTTGTTTAGAGCTCAGGCCCCTGGGTCTGCAGACCTCTTTCCTCTGCCTTCCCTCCTGATCACTTCCTGCTCTGCACCTGGTACTTCCCTCTGCTCCAGGAGAAATCTTTGTCTATCAGTGACTATCCTCATTGATCACAGGCATGTGCTCAGGACTCCTCTGCTCTCCTGCACCCCTGGGCCTTACAGAACTGGACGTGTGCTGGACACTTGGAGCATCTGGCATTAATATATCAAAAGAATAGAGATGAGAGACTAGGTCTTAAAGGTTCCCATCACAAGAAATTTTCTGACTTGAGTGGTGATGGGTATAGACCAGGCTTATTGGGGTGGTCATTATGTCACACATCTGAAACTAGTCTAATGATGTATGCCAATAACATCTCAAAAAAAAAAAAAAAAAGCAGAGTTTTCTCCTTAACATTGTTGGAAGGAAAGGATATCAGAAAATAAAAATATATTGTAGGCAACCAGTTATCTGAAGTGAGAGTCATTCAGTCGTGTCTGACTCTTTGCAAGCCCATAGACTGTAGCCCAACCAGGCGCCTCTGTCCATGGAATTCTTCAGGCAAGAATACTGGAGAATTCTGTCCTTCAGGATAAACTTTATTGCTTTTATAGTTTCTCTGTTTTTTTTTTTTTTTTAATAAGTGAGCTTCTTGACCACAGTATTTCTTATTTATTTCAAATGTATTGTAGTCCAGACACATTTTAGGATGAATAGATAGATGTATGTAAGCTGCCTTGGGGAGGTCAGTTGTATGTATAAGCATTATTTCTGTGGGAAATGCATTTCAAGTTTCAAATGTTCAATATACATAAGTACTTTTAGAATATAGAGTAAATTGCAAACTTTATTAGTTCTTTGGTTTGCAATGGATGATTAGCTTTTTAAAATACTACACAAATACAAAAGTATATGATAATTTTAAAAATAATTTGAATAGTTGATTTTTAAATAGTTTTCTTTATGTCAAACACATTCCCCTAGAGCAGCCTAGAGCATATTTTTGGAGGAGAAAAAAAGCAAAGGAAAACATCTTTGTAGCATCAGGTTTGAGACTTTCAGGGTGGAGAGTACTTCCCCTGTGTGTGATCTTTCGGCACCTAAACCACGACTGTCATCATGTTTCTCATCACTGCGTTTCACCATTGAGTTTGTTTCCGCCTCAGTTGCCAGCAGGAGTCTCCTTGACATCAGGACTGTAGACTTTCTCGTCTACACTGGTGGGGTGTCAGCTTCTGTGCCTCCTGGTGGGAAATTGTGTCTTCTGCACAACACCCGTTCTCATTTTTGTTTTATTTTAAGAAAGTACGGATTGACAAAACCATTTAGTAAAATAGTTGCCATTTTCCATGTCAGTTGCTTTTTATCATTGTACAAGATGACCAGATGACTGTAGCGTGATTCATCATATATTTTGTGTTTCTTTAACATTTCATTCCACAGGCACTCCAGAAAGTCTGAAAGATCTAGCATCCAAAGCCAGACTAGGAAAGGCACTGCCTCTGATGCAGAAAGGTAGGCTCGGTGTTGTGCTGTGCAGCATCTTCTGTTTCACTAAGATGTTCTGGGGCACCTCCTCTCTCATTTTACAAGATTGGTGTTTAAACACAATTGTAATGCTTAGAGAGACATTCCTGTTGAGAAATCTCCTACATGGGGATAGCCTCATTCAAAAAATGAGAGATGGATAGTTTGAAGGCAACCCCTAAGTCTTAGGGCTTAAGAAAATTCTCATGCATTTCTCTTAGTGATCATTCTGATCACTAAAAAACGATTAAATGCAGTGTAGTCCTATATACATATTAAGACATTAATATTTTGTTTCTGAGATGATTGAAATGTTACTGATGAATATGTTACCTGAAATATGCAAGTATTTTGAGTGTCTGTTATTTATCCAAATGATGCCATCTTCTTTAAAATCTGTTCTACAAATGCATAATCTGAGTCTACTCATAACTACAACTTAAGATACTCGCTAAGTTAATGTAGAAATTAAGTGATTTCTTGTATTTTGTTTGCAATTTTTATAAAATTTTAAAGTGCTTTTAGGTTCAAGATACAAACAATTTTTGCATAGCTGTAAAAAAGAAACACCAAAAATCCAATTAACATATATCCACTCATCCCATCAGTATTGAGAATGTGCAGGGTGACATAGATGTAAGTGGATACATGCATTCAGGTGTCACAGCTGCCATAGCGGTGACACAAGGCATAGTGAGAACACAAGGAAAAGAGAGGCTGCAGGTGAGATTAGATGAACTAATCTAGGTGTATAAAAGTAGGTGTCAAGAGGAGCATGTTCTATGAGAAAGGAACAGCATGTGAAAACACTGAGGACTGAAATACCCTCTTGAGTTTGTGGAACTCATGTTTACTGGGGACGATTCAGGAGATGGGAGAGAGGCTGAAAACAACACGGGAGAAATTCTTAGAGATTGCTATCAATGACCTTACACGCTGTGGTATAGAATTTTAACTTCTACCTTATTACACCTTGAGCCACGGCAGTTCCCTCCACATGATTGGTCTGAGTCCCAAAGTTGTAGATCACTTGAACGACACTTTGGAAAGTGGATTGAAAGACCCAGGGGTAGATGGGAAACACCCACAAGGCTGTCACAAGAAGGAAACTTGGTGGACAGGAAAACTGCAATTCAGTGATCCATGCAGTCAATAAATATGTGCCAAGCTGCGTGTCCAGTTCAAGGAATAAATAGTGAGCAACAAAAAAAGGAAAGCTTTCCAGAGGATAATACCTCTTAGGTGAGGTTAGAAAAATGAGTAGGTGTTAGTCACATCAAGCATCGTGGGTGAAGAGGAGGTTGAATTGGTTTCTGGCTGATGATCTATGGAGATTTGGACTATATAGGCAACTTAACTTACAATGGAACAAGGATCCCAGGAGCCAAAAAAAGTGCTGAATAGAAATTCAGTTTTGCAGAGACACTGAATAAATAGATACATACCCATCTTATAGAGATAGAAATAGATAGGTAGATACATACATACATACTTACATAGATGGACAGGTAGATAAAATAGACCAGTAGTGGTGATAGTGGTGGTTTAGCTGCTAAGTTGTGTCTCATTCTTTGTGATCCCATGGACTGTAGTCGGTCAGACTTCTCTGTCCCTTGGATTTCCAAGGCAAGAATACTGGAGTGGGTTGCATTTTCTTCTCCAGGAGATCTTCTCAACCCAGAGATTGAACTGTCATCTCCTGCATTGCAGGCAAATTCTTTACCACTAAGCCACCAGGGAGGCCCTCAATAGATATGTACATACATAAAAACACAGATGGACAGAGAAATAGATACATAGATAAACAGATAGATAAACAGATAAAGACAGAAGGAGTGCCTGAAGAACTATGGGCGGAGGTTTGTAACATTGTACAGGAGGCGGTGACCAAACCATGCGAAAGAAACAGAAATGGAAAAAGGCAAAATGGTTGTCTGAGGAGCCCATACAAATATCTGAGGGAAAAAAGAGAAGTAAAAGGCAAAGGCGAAAGGGAAAGATATACCCAACTGAATGCAAAGTTGCAGAGAATGGCAAGGAGAGAAAAGGAAGCCTTCTTAAGTGAACAATGCAAAAAGAGAGAGAAAAAAAAGAGGAAAATAGTAGAGTGGGAAAGACTAGATATCACTTCAAGGATGCTTGGGGCTGGTGCACTGGGATGACCCAGAGGGATGGTGTGGGGAGGGAGGAGGGAGGAGGGTTCAGGTTGGGGAACACATGAGAAATAAAGAAAAAAAAAAATGTTAAGAATATTGGAGATACTAAGGGAACATTTCATGCAAAGATGGGCACAATAAAGGACAGAAATGGCTAGGACCTAACAGAAGCAGAAGAGATTAAGAAGAGGTGGCAGGAATACACAGAGAAACTATACAAACAAGGTCTTAATGATCCAGATAACCACAAAGGTGTGGTCACTCACCTAGAGCCAGATGTCCTGGAGTGTGAAGTCAAGTGGGTTGGAGGAAGAATTACCATGAACAAAGTTAGTGGATGTGATGGAATCCCAGCTGACCTATTTAAAATCCTAAAAGATGATGCTGTTAAAGTGCTTCACTCAATATGTAAGCAAATTTGAAAAGCTCAGCAGTGGCCATAGGACTGGAGAAGGTCAGTTTTCTTTCCAAATCCAAAGAAAGGCAGTGTCAAATAATGTTCAAGCTACCCTACAGTTGCAGTCATTTCACATGCTAGCAAGATAATACTCAAAATCCTTCAAGCTAGGCTTCAGGAGTACGTGAACTGAGAACTTCCAGATGTATAAGCTGGATTTAGAAATGGCAGAGGAACCAGAGATCAAATTGCCAACATCCATTGGATCATAGAAAAAGAAAGGAAATCCTCCCACAAAAAAAAGTCTACTTCTGTTTACTTGACTACACTAAAGCCTTTAACTGTCTTAATCACAACAATCTGTGGAAACCAGACCATCCACCATACCTGCTTCCAGAGGAACCTGTATGCAGATAATGAAGCAACAGTTAGGACCAAATGTGGACTAACAGACTGGTTCCAAATTGGGAAAGGAGTATGTCAAGGCTGTAGTCATCCTGCTTATTTAACTTATATGCAGAGTACATCATGTAAAATGCAGGGATGGATGAATCACAAACTGGAATCAAGATTTCTGGAAGAAATATCAACAACCACAAACATTCTGTTGATATTGCTTTAGTGGCAGAAAATGAAGAGGAATAAAAGAGCCTCTTGATGAGAGTGAAAAAGGAGAGTGAAAAAGCTGGCTTAAAACTCACCATTCAGGAAACTAAGATCATGACATCCGGTCCCATCACTTCATGGCGAATAGATGGGGAAACAGTGGAAACAGTGACAGATTTTATTTTCTTGGGCTCCAAAATCATTGCAGATGGTGAGTTCATCCATGAAATTAAAAGATGCTTGCTCCTTGGAAGAAAAGCTATGACAGATCTAGACAGTATATTGAAAAGCAGAGATGTCACTTTGCTGACAAGGTTCATATATGGATGTTAGAGTTTAACCATAGAGAAGGCTGAGTGCTGAAGAATTGATGCTTTTGAATTGTGCTAGAAAATACTCTTGGGAGTCCCTTGGACTACCAGGAGTTCAGACAAGTCAATCCTAAAGGAAATCATCCCTGAATATTCATTGGAAGGACTGATGATGACGCTCACTTTATAAAATTTAAAGTGAATTTTCCACTTTTTCTCCTCCCCAAAAAACCCTAGAAAATACCTTCAGTAGGCAACTTTGAAATTTCAGACTCAGAACTTACATAGAGCACAGCAGCAGCAAGTGAGTACATCAGGATAATTCAGAAGGGATTGCTTTCCATTGCAGAATTCCTAGTTTGTCATAATGGCCTAGTAGAAACCAAGATTTCCTGAAAAAGCGAGAGTGTTTTTCGCTCAATACTTTGTTGGTCAATGTTTTGGCCACCTGATGAGAATAACTGGCTTGCTCATTGGGAAAGATCCTGATGCTAGGAAATATTGAGGGCAGGAGGAGAAGGGGGCCATAGAGGGTGAGATGATTGAGTGGCATCACAGGCGCAATGAACATGAGTTTGAGCAAACTCAGGAAGATAGTGAAGACAGGGAAGCCTGGCGTGCTGCAGTTTATGGGGCCACAAAGAGTTGGACACAACTTAGGGACTGAACAACAGCATGTGTACATACATACATGCATACAAGCACGCATTCATACATAGGTGGACAGACAGAAATAGATACATGGCTAGCTAGCTAGATAGATGATAGATGAGAAGAATGTAATGAAAATACTGATTGTGTAACTGTTTGCATTTTCTTTACTCTCAATAAATCTAATTATAATACAGTCTCTTTACCAGGTTGTAAATTACTTAAGTTCCTCCCATTTGTTTTCACAAGATTAAAAATTTTCCTCAAGTTACATATTCATTATATTCCATTGAGGCCTTTTTAATTCATTTAACAATTACTAGTTAAATATCTACCATGTGTCATTTTCCAGAATCAATGAACAAGGTTTTTTGACAGTCAGATACGGTTTTACAAAATGTTAGATGATTCTAGAGTCAACTGACCGTGTTTTCCTCCAGATGAGGGATATTTGAGTGTCATGCCTGGCAACACTGAACACGTGTGTCGTTGTTAGTCACTCAGTCATGTCCAACTCTTTGCAACCCATGAACTGTAGCCCTCCAGGGTCCTCTGTCCATGTGATTCTCCAGGCAAGAATACTGAAGTGGGTTGCCATTTCTTTCTCCAGGGGACCTTCCCAACCCAGGGATCGAACCTGGGTGTCCTGCACTGCAGGCAGATTCTTTACATTCTGAGCCACCACATGTGTGTGGATAATCACAGATCTTCCCTCCAGTAAGAAGAGAAGGGATTCCATTCCCCCTAGTCTCAAATGTTTGCTCAAGAAGAAGAAGAGTCGCTCAGTTGTGTCTGACTCTTTGCAACCCCATGGACTGTAGCCTACCAGGCTCCTCTGTCCATGGGATTTTCCAGGCAATAGTACTGGAGTGGATTGCCATTTCCTTCTCCAGGGGATCTTCCCAACCCAAGGATCGAACCCAGGTCTCCCGCATTGTAGACAGACGTTTTACCGTCTGAGCCACCAGGGAAGTCTAAGGGCCATATTCATATTACTCTTTCCATTACTTACTTTACTTGTAGGTTTCATGTAGAAAACTCAAGCCTGTTAGGTATTTGAATTTGTTTGATTATAATTAAAGCTCCTCATTGATATTTATTAGAGTGTAAGTCACACGCTTAACTTTCAAGGGAATTGATGAATAGCTCATTACAATAGAAGAATTGGCCTGGATTCTCTAGGTTTATGTTAGCACTCATTTCTTTTGACGATACCTTCTAAGTTGATGTTCAGCTACAGGTGAGTGAGGCCACAGTATGAATGCTCTGGACACTGATTCTTGGCCTCAGGAATTGACGGCTCCCCAGAGGAGCCCCAGCACAGACCCATCTTGGCCTCAGGCAGAATTTGCTGTGTGACGATCATAATTTTTAAGGCCCTTTGTTGGCCTCAAAAAAAGTGACCTTTTCAGGAATAGCTGTGTAATAAAATGTTTTGAAAGCTATGATAACCATTTCTAGATAGAAGAAAGGCAGAACTGATTTCTGACTTACATGCCTAACCATTGAAGTACAGCTTCAGACCCTGTGAGGAAGCTCCTTAGTAAATAAATGTGTATCTTTTCACCCTCATGTGTGTTGAGCTTTGCGGACTGTTAGCACTGCTGCATGTCCTGCTCTGGGGACTTTTCTTCTTGTGGAACCTGCTTTCTGAATCCTGACTCGGGGGTGTTTGGTCAGGGTTGGTATAGAATTGCGTACACATTCATTTTCTGCTGTGCTGGTGCTCCTGAAAAAGGCAGTCACCACGGGAGGAACCATGGTGACCTTAAGTACCTCATGCATGTCTATCCTTTAACAAGTAATTTTTTTTAAAAAGGACTCTACTTTTAAGCAGCAATAGAAGCAACGTACTGCAAGTCTCCTTGCAGCAACAGAAATGTCTAACAAGCTAAGATTTTGGTGGGGAAATATTAACTTTAGTTCAGGAACACTAGTCTTAAGTGAAGAGAGTAGGCAGGGGTTGAACTCAGCAGTAAATATTTAGAAACTCGTTTGGAGACGGTGAACTGGAGTTGTAGCTAGATTGAATTCATATTTTGTTCTAGAACCCTCACTATTATTATTTCAATAGTATGTTATGTGTAGACATATGAAGCAGAGTTGATGTTCATTAAATACCATTTTCCATATATTTTGTTCCTATAAACTCTCAAAATAGAATTCTATGAAATCTTGTCAAACAATCTGTTACTGGACATGCATTTATGTTTTGTTTTGCAAGATGAACAATACATCGATATTACCATGTTTCATCTCATAATAATAGAAGCCAGTCCTGTCTCAAAGGCAGAAAAGAGAGCAGTGTTGGCGCTTCATATACTCTATGGGTCCTGCCTTAATCAAGCTAGTTATTTGTCTTTTTGCAATTCACACTACAAGCCCCCAGTTTTCCCATCTATAACATATAGTAATGATAATACTTTGAAGAGCTGTTGTGAGAATGCAAAAAAAGGACACGTGTATGTATGTGATATGTACACCACAGCACACGCATGTACACAGACAGATACGCTGGAGCCTGGCGTATGCAGACGGCACCACGTGGATGCCTGGTGAGGAACACTAGCTCCCATCACCCTCCTTCTCCATCATTCACTCCCTGTCCATCCTCTGTCCTGCTCCTTGCCGGTCTCTTTCCCTCGGATACTTTCTCAGCACATCCCATTTCATGGAGAAGTCTGGATTTCCTCCCATCTCACTCCTGGACCTCAGAATTTCCTGATTCACCCTCCTTCCTCTCCTATGAAACAAACTTGGCTTCACCATCTCTTTCTCCAAAGCCTGGCCCGTCTCTCTCTAGCCCTTGCCTTGTCACTCCCCTCTGCCTCGCTCCTGTGATCCAGCCTCCTTTATCCTCAGGCGGAACAGTTTCCACTCCTCCTCAGAGTCAGTGCTTCCATACTAGTTATAGATGGCAGGGGGTGGGGGGGATCAGAAGCTGTTTTGTTCCTGAGGGACTTGTGATTGGTTTCAAAGGAAAAACAGCCCTGGGCTAAGTAATTAACCCCCAACAGGGCACACTATTCTTGGGCCCTGAAAGCTCGTGGCTTGGGAGGATCTGTGTAACATTCATCGAGAAATGAATTTGCACTTATTTGCCCCTGAAATTACTTTTCTATATTTATACAAAATAAGTGGCAAATTAAATAGATAGATAGATATTTGACTATGTCTCAAGGCTTGGGAGCTCTTAGTTCCCCAACCAGGAATTGAAACCACGCCCCCTTCAGTGGAAATGCAAAGTCTTCACCACTGGACCACCAGCAAACTGTGCTTTTTATATTTTTGTCATTTACTTTGTGGCCGTATAGACTCATATAATTTATTTATGTTTCAGGTTGCATTTAGGAAGTTCTTTTAATTTATGAATTGCATTAAGAAATGAAGCAAGATTTTAGTGAAATTGCAAGATCTGTGAAATTTGTCTGGACTAGGGTAAAAACTATATTATTAAACTTTAAAACCACATTAAAGTGTATTTTGTACAAGGGAGTGTTGAAGTTTATTCTCATGATAATGACTTTTAAAGAATAATAGATAAAAACTCATTATTTATCATTGGAAAGGACTTGATCATACCTTGATCCTTCCCATGTAAGTTAATTATATAGAGCTGAGTTCATGTGAGAAGTCAATCCAGAATGAATGAACAGTTTTGATACATGATGCCAGGGCTTTCCTCCATTAACTCAGAAATCAAAATGACCATCCAGGTTTCTGGATATGCCTTAGGGTCTGATGCAGCATTAATCCAGAGCTCAAAAAGGTTAAATGCACATTAGATACCCAAGCTGTACCTTTTTATGCTCTAAAATCTGACATTTTCCCATTTTATTGTTTGAAAATAGAGGATATACCCTGAATCAATATAATCACAGCTGCAGAAGATATTCTATTTAAGAGAAATATTGTCAATCCAAATGAAAGCTGAATAAAGCACTTGGTAATTAATGTACCACTACTTCCTGTAGTGATCAGTATGGATTCTTAACTCACTACTTTAAATTACTTAGTTGAATATTACAGCATTGTTTTCAAAAGGATGAAGTGTTATTTCTTGGCTTCTGTGACTATGAAAAATAATACAGATTAGGTATTTTAAATATGCACTTTATTTAAAATACAAAAAATGATAAAGCAAAAATGTACATGTTTTAAAGAAGTATATATATAATATATACATACATCTATTCACATGTAAACATCAGTTTTTAATTCTTAATCCTTAATTTAGAAATTGGCTTCAGAATAATTTTGAACACTATATTAAAATAGCTGTCAATATATGGACAAATATCCTTTCTGATACTTTTATGCATTAGAGGATGTGTTTTTATCCATATATCAGCCACTCGCATTTAGTCAGCTCAAAAGCAAAGAATTCTCTACCTTATATCATTTTAATTTGTTGATCTATTTAAATTAACCTCAGAAGACAGCTTCCCTTTGCTGTTTGGTAGGAACTTCCTATTGCAGAGTACAATTATGAACATTGAGAATGTGCTGAGTATATTGCTCCTTTTTGAAGGCAAGTGCTTCAAGTTTCCCCCGGTTCATTGTCCTGATGGTGCTCACTCGTGCAGCCCTAATCTCTTTACTGAGGTCTTGGTCTCTGTGCTGCTGTGTTCCAGGCACCAGAGATCAGCTCAGTAAGACACAAGAGTCCGAAGTCTCGGCCCTATGGGCCTTGAAGGCTTGTCTCCCTGGAGGAACCCAGATGGGTCCTCTCAGGACCACTGGGCGTGCACGTTCCCAATAACGCGTCGGTTTGATGTGAAGTCCCGTTCAGTAACATTGTGATGGGTTTGCTCCTGGGTTTTAAAAATCACTGTCTTGTACGAGTAACCAGGTTTTCCTTGGACAGATGTGCTGGTATCAAAGTGGATGTGACCTGCTGACTGAAGATCTTTTCTGACCCTAATGTTTTAGGGTTCTCCCACCATGTCTTTCTAGAAGGGGATACGCAGCCGCGAGAGCGACTGATCAGCCAGTCCTTAGGGGGAAACATCCCGCTCGCTCCCGCTCGAGCGAGCACCCTAGTGTCAGAACACTCTGCTCTATGCACCACCTTGCCCCCGGAGGGTCCGCGCCACCTTCTCCGCTCCTGACAAGGTCGCTGTTCAGTGTCTGCCTCCAGGTGTCGCTGTGGTGTTGTGCCTTCCTGAGCTCTCGCCACTGTCACTCATTACGGCACCATAGCTCTTGATCCTTTCTTTGTGACACTTAAACCTCTCCACTTCCACCCTTGCCTGCATCTGCCTTCACTGTGCTGGTGACCTTCTCTTCTATACTTCCTGCCAACTAGCCATCACTGAAAACTGAACTTGCCTGTGTTACGTCCTTCCATCTGTTTGTGGCATATTCATATATACTTTTTTTTTTTAATTATGTGAAATTCTTTATAAGAAATTGCCTGGAATTAAATGTATATTTGCTTTAAAATGTATAAGAGGAATTAGAAGGAAAAAAAAAAGTCTTTCATCTTTGTTTACAAAATTCTGAGAGTGCTTTAAAGTTCTTGAGTATAAAAAAAAAAGTTTGAATAACAACAGATAGAGGTCAGCTTACTCCGGTACAGTAGTAATGTGTCTGCACGCTTCTTAAATTTATATTTGTAATTTTGATCTGTTCCCCAGGATATTTCATAGCATGTGCCCAAGGTTCTTTTTATACATATCTTTTCAGACTTTTCCTATTTAAAAATAAATTGCAAGTGAATGGTAGCTTACAAAAGTCTGTAGCTATAACTACTCTCGTCACTTATATGGATTTAATTGTAGCAGTCTAACAGCCTTTCTTAAATAATTGACACACGTTGTTAAGATTCAGAGGCTGTGAGTACATACATTCCGTCCAGTACTACCGAAAATGGATACCTGAACAGCAAGTCACAGCTTCATACACAGTTTATGAAAAGAAGTGTGTTCAGTTCTGCCCGGTTCAGGAATTCATCCTGCAACACTGTCTGTGGCCGAAAGCTTCCTTTCTCTTTTAGCCCCTTTTTTGGTCATAGTCATTTTATGCACATCATGTAAGATAATTTGATTTTACTTCGAAAGGCCCACGTAGGGGTTTTATGTCTCTTTTCATAGTAGCAGGAAGAAGTAAGGGATTTTTGTCGGGCCCTCCGGGGTTTCATCTTGTGACTTGTCCCTCTCTGTCTCCCTCCGCAGGACGCACCGGCAGGCGAGCCCCACCCGGTCCCCGCCCATGGACGCCGCCTTCAGCAGCCGCAGGGGCAGGCAGCTCCCGCAGGTGCCCATGCGAAGCGGCAGCATAGAACAAGGTATCCACAGAGGGAGCCTGGCCAAAAGCCTGGGTTCGAGAAACCCCTCTTTATATATGCCTTCTGTTAACAGAATCATATTCTGGTTGCATGTAGTCGGATGAATCCTAAGAACTCAAGTTACCTAGATCTTTATTCCCAGCACCTGGTTATAACAATTGGTGCCTCTGTGCTGTTTTTGCTAAGTGAGTGAATGAATAAATTTTAGATGGTCGGTTAAAAGAAAAAAACGAGCCCTTAGAGATACTTCTTCCAACGGTACCAAGGAAAAAAAATAAAACTTTAAAGACCTCAGTACAATACGGTATTTTTGGTGTTAAAGGAAGACTTATTTAACCTTATTTTTAAAATATTTTTAAATGAAACAATCGTATTAAAGGCTTTGCTAGTGTTTTTTCATTTTAACTTACTTGCAATAGCTCGTATTTTTCATATGTCTGATGATGAAAAACTGACTTAGAAAACACATTTTAGTGTTTTTAAACAGTTAACATCACTTAAATTTCCCTTATTTTAAGCATATACCCATTGTTTTTATCTTCTAGATAGAAAGGGGGTGGGAATGGGGGATATATTTTCCTGGAAATTAAATTCACTAAGCTACCTGGCCAAGAGTTAAACACAGTTGAAAGAGTCAGATTTCTTCATGTGACTCAAAGTGCCTTCCCATTTCTCAGTAAGTGAAATGATATGTTATCAGTAAATGTTATCATAAATTTCTTAAACAAATTAGTGAAATAATGTTTAATTTGGGGTTGTAATGTGAATACAGTGGACTTATATTTAAAACATGTATTAAAAATCTTCATCCCTGTGAAAAACTGAAAGGTTAACATTTTGAATATTTTTTTCAACAGTGTTGGTTGTTGTTGATGTAAAACTTGTATATTTCCTTCTATATTGCTGAATATGTGTTCTACTCACTCAAAGCACTTTGCTGAATGTATCACTGAAATATTAGTGGTCAAAAAAGATAAATATGTGTTTGCAAAGACTGATATGACAGTTTGTACACAGAATACTTGGTTATAAGAAAATTAGTATAGATTTTAAGAAGTGTCATCTTATTGACAGAAAAATGTTGCTACAATAAATTCTGAATTTGTATTCTTTTTTAAAAATCATGCGTCCTGTTGATATGCCATGCTTTAATATTCAGGGTCATTATAACATTATTCATTTAGCTAATCAGAAAAATAAAAGGCTATGTGAAACTCTGACTTTCTTTTCTAAAATAGCAATTAATTCATGGGAATTCTCAATTCATGTCTTTAACAAACTTTCTCTTATTTGGGAACATTTTGAGAAGATAATTCATAATTATCGTTATTAAGGCTGTAATTAGCGATAGTCTAAATGAAATTGTCTTAAAATTTATCTTAAAAAATGTGGTGTTTGTTTAAATTACCCAGTCACGGACTCCTGTTGCACAACCAAAAGAACTACAGGTTCTGGTGTTCAGCTAGCCGCAAACTCACTACTGGCCATAGTGTGCTAAAGATTGATATCCAAAAATCATGTGTTCCTAAAATTCTTTGCATTTCCTCCAGTTGCTAAAACACTTAAGATTCAAAAGCATATGAGGGTATTGAATATAACTCTCATATAGTGAGATTATAGTTTTATTAATCTATAGAAATAAGACTTGCTTCTACAAAATAAGATGGAATGTATGCTAGACTTTGTGTTTTTTTTTTTAAACTCATGTTTGGTTGTTAATGTCAATCAACATTACTGCTTTATGATATTCATATTCACAGTTGTCTTTCAGAGAAATCACCAATTTGTAAGGATTGAATTGAGGTGGGAAGAAAGGACTGACTGAGAATGAAATTGGTGGAGTTATTTTGATAGTTAATATCACAAATATATTCCTAGCCACTTGCTATTTGAGGTTCCTAAAGCTCATCAAGAGTCGTATAGATACAACCTTTTAAAAATATAGCAAGCATGTACTATTTTATCTGTGTATTCTATAATTAAAATGGATCTGATGTACTATATGATGTTACTGTGTGCTTCAGGACATTGGTAAATGATGATACTGCCCACCTTCGTCTTATTATGGATCTATTTCAAACTGAAGAGTTCACATGACATCTTTGTATTTCCTAGAATATGTTTTTAAAAATCAACATCTAATTTTATTCATGGGCTCAATAGAATTTAGCTCATTTTACTGAAGATGGAGTTCATTGATGTTCTTAAGGCGATATAATCATGTCATTTTTTTCTTTAATATTATATGTTAAAATTTACATCTGTGTTCTGTGAAGACTAATGCCAAATGCAGTTTATTTACAATCAATGAAGGCCCTACCGTATTTGACTTCCATCTTTCCAGTCTCATTTTATGTTTATTTTTACTTAAAAAAAAATTTTAACAAAGGATAATTGTATTTTATTAAAAGAACTGAGTTGACAATTGGTTGGTAAGAGTGAATATTTCAAATGATTTAGATTCCTGAATAGTGCTATAACTTCTTGATGAACTTATAATTATATTCATGCATAATTTCTGGATATAATTATCTGCATTATTGTGTTTAGGATCTGTAGATTGCTTGGATGCTTATTTTCTTCATTGTAATTCAGTCCTACCATTCTCTCTTTGAACAATGAAAACTGTATATATATATATATATGGCTAACATCATGTAAAAAAACACATTTACTTAAACTTCTAAAAATGTATTTTAAAATTTCTTTTAAAAATTAGGAATGCTAGCCTATTTTCTACATGGAATCTGATTATGTTACAGTTAGGGAGGAAGCACAGTTGTGGTTATGATACAGATTTTGAGATAAAGTAGCTGAAAAAGTAGCCTTAACATTTAGGTAACTCTAAAGGTATGTGATAATTGAGAGCAGAGGCTTTCAGGAAACTCTGGGTATATTCCAATGTTGTATTCCAATGTAACCCAAGGCAGTGTGAGACAGAACAGCAAGATAATCAGTTGCATTAAAATGGATGGTTTTCTGAAGCCAACCAAGTGATTTTGTATGTGTGTGTGCAGCATAGGTTTTTTTTTTTTTTTTTTTTTTTAAGAAGACCTATTTAAAGATCACTCATAAACTGACACAATGTGCCAATTATTTTGTTGTTGTTGTTATTGTTCTGCTATTCTGGTACCTAACATTAATGGCACACCCCTTCAAAATATCTAGATAGGCCATTGTTTCTCAGTAATGGATGTGCCAACAAGGAGGTAGATAAATGCATAAGAAATGTGTGAGAAATATAATCTCCAGAGAACATTTCACTTTGAAATAGTTTAATATAATTAATTTGAGAAGGAGGAAAGGATTACTTGAAGTAGAATATTTTTTTTTCCCAGGTGGAAAATGTTCTAGAATACTTTCCACAGTGAAAAGAAAATGCCTACGACCTACCAAAAAATGGAATTTATGTTTTTATTTATTATATAATATTTTAAATTATCTGAAAGGCTATCATTTTTGAAATTAAAATGTTAATTTTGGAATATTAAATATGCTTTTAAGTACATTTATAATAAACTGTCACGATATATTAAGATTAAAATGTCTTAGTTAAGTCGGTGCTGAAATATTGTGCAATTCTTCAAAGGCAAGAAAAGTAACACAAAATATACTTTTTCAAATTCTAAATATATTAATTTCCCAATGCTTATGCTTTTATTTAAAATCTTTAAATTGTTGCATTCATTCTTTCTTTGATTGATTTTAGTGCCATGTTTGAGACTTCTTCATGGTTTGTCATTAAAGTTTGTCATATCACATTATATGTTACATATTTTTATTATTCATGCCATTGTGTTGATTCACATTTCCATGTCTAACTATAAATTTGCTGATTTCTTTCTTTTGTTTCCATCATTATGTGCATTTAATTCATTGAAGAACAAGAAAAATATAACTCATCCACAAAAGGTAAATATTAACGTAACTTTTTAACAATTGAATATTGTTTCTTTTCTCTCATAGTATATGAGTTATGTATGAGCTACATTATTTAACGGATAGCTTTTTTGCCTGCATTGATTTTGTAGGGCATTTGGTGTCAATTGTTTTGTATTGTGAGCAGTTCACATCAAAGAAGAGAGGATTAAAATTAAAAGTAGCTTTGCTTCAAAATTTAATTTTCGATACTGACAACTAGAAAGCAGTTCTCTTTAGAAATGAGTAGCATATTTATTTTATGTTTTTTGCATTCCCTTGCACTCATAGATACAGGGTTCAATGGTTACTGTCTATAATGCAAAGGAGTAGAAAATCCCTAGGTTTTCCTTCTAACCTTATGGAATATTTGGCCCCTGCAGTCATGCATTGGAAAGTGGCTGCCAGAATTCCTGCTCCTCTTGGCCCCAGGAGGGTTAGAACATCCATCAGTTCTTCCTTCTTGAGGGACACTCGAGGGAAACCATTTATCCTGCTGTTTTGCCACCTTGCTGACCTGCCCTGCCCTTCGAATCACATGTGATATTTGGTCTTTGTATTTGAATCTCATGTAGATGCAGACGTCAACCCACTCTCACGTGCCATCTTATTAGATGTGACTATTAGCTTGATAGTTAAATATTTGAATATGAGATTTCAGCTTAAAGAAATAATATTAGCAATGCTAAAAGATTATATAATTTAACAAAAGTACCTTTGCTCCCTCTTTGTAGCTTGATGATGTAATTATTGTTCCCAGTAACTCTAAAAGTTGGTCCTGAGAGGACCTTTTATGAAAAATAAAGCTCAGATTGAGAGAGGTTCAGAGATTTACCCATCCACCCTGGTGATGTGACATAGATTACAAGCCCATCTCCCACTTTGGACCTCCTTCCTCTATACTTGATTGCATTCTATTTTAATAGGCACAAATCCCAAGTTTACTCCTAACTTTGAGTACAGTGAAGTATGTGTTATATCTCTCAATGTCATAGATTGAAAATGGAGGTAATATTCAAGTACTTATATTAGTTTGAGTTTATGAAAATTTATTTATATTCTAGCACATAATACATATTCTGACAAAGTGTCTGAAATACTAGACAATGAATAGATATTAATAAAAATAAAATGTTATTCAGATCAAGATGTTATGAGATGCTAGGCTTTGGTCCCTAGATTTTTCATAGATTTCTGGCCATCTTGCATTTTTAATTCAGGTATCAGAAACACAAATTTAGGTTCAGTGGTATGGCCAATGCATTTGTGCTTACATTCAGAAGAATTTATTTAGACTTGCAAGATAAATTTTAGTATGCTAAAAGATGTTATATTGGAGATGGGTCAATGACCTCATTCGTTTAGCCGAAAATAAGTATAATAATTGTTCAGTTGGAGAGCTCTTCCCCTATATTATTACTAGCCAAAGCTTTAATTTGCTAATTGAAACAATGCAAAATTCATGGGTTGTACAACTTCAAGTGTAGGAAGTATGGACCTCTGCAGCCGCACTACAGAGCATGTCAGGTGGTTACATTTTAACAAGGTCGTTTTTGTCCTAACTGAGGTGTGTCATCATTCTTCCAAGTCTTCCTGGGACATGGGATGTAGATAAGTTTCATGGGATGTACCATGTGACTGAAAACAATCGAAGAGACTTGTTTCCAAATGCAACCAGTAAGGCAGAGAGCAGTCCAGGATGCTGCATTTCTCTCCTGGGATTTAAGGGAGCCACAGCTTAGCCATGAAAAGCGTGGGCAACCTGGAAAAGATATAAGCAAATTCAAGAAATTTCTTTTGAGTCGGATTGTAGGTTCACCTGCCCCATAGGAAAGAAAACGTTTTATTTTGCATAGAAACCCTGCTGCTGTGAGCTGACCTTTCTGAGGTCGACTATATTTAGAATTAGGTTATCCTGAGTGCTCCCTGAGTGTTAGGTACTGCCTTAACTACAGGAGGTAACAGCCTGCAGGCTTACAGGACCCCTAGTGAGAGGTGGCTTTTGATGAATTGCAGACAAATTTGTAAGATGTTTCCAGTTTGTCCAGGATTTATGAGGTTTCATAAGACACAAGATTTTCAGTGTTAAAACCAGGAAAGCTCTGGGCAATATCACCAGGTCACCCTACCCAAAGGGGACGTAGGGGACCAGTATATAATTTTCAAGCGTATTTTGTAAAACACATCCAGAGAGGTATAATATACTGAACATTTTTAATATGAGTTAGAGATTATAGGGCACTTCCTCTAGGTCAGTGTCTTGACTAACAAGGTCATCTCTTCATCTCATCATATTTCTGCCCCAACTTGAGACATAACTATCCATATCCTCATTTATCAACTGAGGGAGTTACAGCATAGAGAGATGCAGAGCCAGACCCCAGGTCAGCTGCTCATTGGGGAAGTGCTTGGCCAGGAATGGGGCTTGAGCCTCACTTTGGAGCCCTTGTGCTGAACCACTTTGCTCGGCCGCCTCTCCCACATTCAGCACTGACCAAGCACCCACTGAGGGGTGACACTGCATAATCAGGGTAATGACCCAGGACAAGCTGAAGGAAGGTGTAGTGATTCCTCTTTTAGAAAGAGGGCAGAGGATGCCCGGAAGAGCAGAGCTGCTGCAGGACAGAGCTGGACCTCGAAGCCGCAGCCCACGTCCTGGCCACTCCCTTGGGTCGCGGTCACCTCCCCTTCCTGTGGAGGAGGCCCACTCAGGGGCCCTGCCGCCCCCGGTGACCCATTTTTATGTCTCTCAGCCAAATCTTCCAATCCCTGGCTTGCTCTTCAAGTGAACCCTGCACCCTGAGAAAAGGAAACCACTCTATTCGGACTAAGATGACGCGGTCTAGCGTTGAAAAGTTAACTGAGGAAATAGAAACGTTCACACAGCTTGTTTACCTCTTTCCCACCTCCTCTTTGTATGTTGGAAGCTGAGGTACCCTGTCTTTCTAGGATTCACAGACTGTTTTATAGGCATATTTTAAATCATTCCTTCTCAAAGTAAGCCAATTTTTCCCTCTCTGCTACATTTCTTGGACAGTTTTAAAGAGCCCATGAATGTAGTTTGGGGGCATCGAAATAATGCTATAAGAAGATCAGAACCAGAAATTAAAAGGCTTCAGGTGAGAAAAAATGTTATTATCATAATAAGTTTCTAATTTATATGCCTTTAAGATAGGATCTCTAAAGTGCATTAACTTTTTGCCTTTTGGAAGCAATTTGGAATAACAAAACCCATTATACTGTCTTTTCTACAAGTAAACTTCCCTTTATCATAAGAAATGTGTAGTTTACCCACAGAATGAAGTGCAATTACAGTTCAAGTAACTAAAGGGTTGAAAAGGAATGAGCTAGCATCTGTTTTGTGGTCCTGTTTAACTAATAAAATATATAATAATTATTGTAAGCAGGTCATGAGGGCCATTTAAGGATATCTGTAGTCAACTGAATTTTTAAACTTCTGTTAGAAAAATGCTCCAATAAAT
The DNA here is from genome assembly GCF_032452875.1 of Bos javanicus. Lineage (NCBI taxonomy): Eukaryota > Metazoa > Chordata > Mammalia > Artiodactyla > Bovidae > Bos > Bos javanicus. The sequence goes on from NC_083876.1 coordinate 11,654,425, forward strand.
TATCTGTCTCTTCTTTTTGAAGTGTTGACAAGAGTAGTTTGAATGGCAAGCACTCAACCTATAATCTTTATGGAACTATTAGCATTAATCTGAATTAAATGTAATTCAGATTAAAAGTGAAAAACATCATTTTAATGGTTTTATGTTATATTGTTTATTGTTTATGGAGTTTCTTTTGAAACATGTTATAGGAGAAAAATCATGTCTCTTGGCTTTTGCCAATATAAGTAAACTAATTTATTTGTGAATCCATGGAGGCAGAATTATTTTAACTGTCATTATGTAGAAAAGGATTTTGGCTTTATTCACATTTTTCTTAACTGCATTTTGAGTAGGTGCATATTACCCAGGTGATTCATTTGATGTTACTGTGTGTAAAGATTTCAAGTTATTTAATCTTCTAGGGCTTTGCTTTTCTTGAACACTTATGATGAATATTCATGAATATTTAGTCATAAACATTTAGAGCTCTGTTAGTAAAAGCATCAAACTGGTCCATTTCTCTTTTTATCACAAACCTATGTTTGTCATTCTAGCCTTCTTTTCTTGTTTGTTTGTTTTTGATTACTGTCTTTATTTTTCTTTCTTTTTTTCTTTTTTAAGTTTATTTAATTGGAGGCTAACTACTTTACAATATTGTATTGGTTTTGCCATACATCAACATGAATCCGCCACGGGTGTACACGTGCTCCCAATCCTGAACCCTCCTCCCACTTCTAGCCTTCTTTTTAAACTTTAGGGACATATGAAAGTGGTCCATGTACAGTAGTTCTGAACTCTTGGTTTGGACCCATTTTTTTCTGTTCTGCTGATTCAAATGTGATGCTTTATAATAGTATTAAAGACTCGTAAAGTTTTAAGTATTTAACACTTGAATTGACCAGGTGTCAGTTTGCCAGAAATGCACCCTTGAGGGAGAAGAGTTTTGCCCCTTCCTCCCTGATTCTGCAAGAGAAGGTAAAAGGTGGATGTCTAGCCATGAATAGACCTTTTGGGTTTTCTCCTCTAAAGCTGTGTATTTCCCCTAAATACTGTAATTTTGTTTTCTAAACTTTAAAATCTGTCAACACTTTTTGCAAAAAAGAAAGGAGACATTGAATTTAGTAGTTATGCCACATCAAACCTTTCAAGATAGATTCTGTTGCCTCCAGTGTAATTGGATTAACAAAAAATGATGGATAAACATGTTAAGAGATCCTGGGGATGAACAGCATGACCCTTTGTGTTCCCAGAGAAGCCTTAAGTCCATGGACTACTCTCACGAAGATTGTGTTCTATGCAGAGCCTTGTAAGGAGGACAGTGCTTGCTCTCAAGACAGACATACACATAAAAAGCTATTTAAACCTGTGTAACAAAAGGGCAGGGTCAAATGACAGATTTTTCATTTGACTTTCTCATCCGCCCAGTATCAGATTAATATTTTCACTGTTACTCTGGGGCTTGGCTGTTTTGACACTGAAAGTGATACATGGGGCTGGAAATCCTGAACTTTGTTTTAGACAGTTGAGTGAAAATCAGCTAAAACAAGAGATGACCTTGGGGTTTTGGCTGCAGACAAAAGAGATTTAAGTGATAATACATAGAAGTTACCTATTTCCTCTAAATCAATATTCCATTTCAATTTTCTATGCCAAAACACAGCCTCTTTTCAAATTCTTAAAGGCGATATGGTTCTTTTTACTTTGCATGTGTCATTTACTTGTTACATTTTATCTTTCTCATCCTGGATAGACAGTATCTTTTATTTTATTGTTTATATTACTGTAGCATAATCCTTAACATCCAAGAGAATCATGAAAGGGCACATTTCTCCCCTTGCAAATTGAAATTCATTTTATTCTAGGAAAATGACCCAGAATATGGGCATTGCTGTAGTGTCAGAATATTTGAAATATTTACTCTTTAGATACACATGTTCTATATGTTGAGGCAAGAGAAGTGGGTATGTGGGTATTGTATCAAAGTTGCTTATTATGCTTGTATGACTCCAAAGATAAGGATAGACGTAAAAAGACTGCTTTATCTTTTAAAAAAATTATAAAAAATAACCAAATATAACTGGGAATTTTTGCCCCTTAATTTCTATGGTTTTAGTAAATTGGCAAACAAAGAAAATAGTAAAAATGCTGGAAATTCGGGCAAACAAAAAAAAAAAGTAAAAATGCTGGAAATTCGTTAGTTGAGCAAGAGACAAAGTTGTTAGCTTCCTATTTTTTAAAAATATCGGAAAAATATCAAAATTTATTGAGACGGTACAGAGTCAGAGTCTACAACAGCAGGAAGTTACTCTAAGTGATGTCTTAGAGTTTTCATTTTCTTTACAAGTGAAAACTCCGTAAAGGTGAGATGTCAGGACTGATAAATTCGCACTGATGAATGGTGTGTGTCTGAGGTTTTAATCTCTGCCAAGTATTTTTGAGTCCTGAGCTCTTACCATGCTACCCCATTGCTTCCAGGCGTGTGGAGAAGGTTCCTACATCTTAACAGTTTGCGTTCCTCTAAAGTCTAAAAACCCATGTGTAGGGATAAGTTTTGCAGTCTTGAATTTCCTAATATAAAAGCATCTTCCTTTCTCTTCAGGCTGTGTATACCTTACAAAGTTTACAGATTCAGTCAGCTCATTTTTTTTCATCTTTTATTACTTTCTAATCTCCACATTTCCTGCTACATTGTTCAGTGTATTTGAGTGCCCACCAGGAGTGATTTGTAAAAATAAATGCTTCAGAGAAGGGCTTTCCTCAGGGCTGTCAGTAACAGGCATTGCAGATATCTCATTCATATGTTTAATTCTGACAGCTTTCGGGCCTGGGGTCGTTTATCATCACTTTGAGACACATTAGACCCAGATCAGGGCTTCACTGTCGCCAAACTCGTTTTGATGCAAAGGCACTAAAATTTCATACAGTGTGGTAGCAAGCTTTAGACAAGGTTGTTATCCTGTACAAATGTTACCATGTTTTACTTTTCACACATGTGTTAGCTAATCTTGTTATAAAAAAAATACTCAATAACCTTTTTGCTGCTAAGTTGCTTCAGTCGTGTCCGACTCTGTGCGACCTCATAGATGGCAGCCCACCAGGCTCCCCCATCCCTGGGATTCTCCTGGCAAGAATACTGGAGTGGGTTGCCATTGCCTTCTCCAATGCATGAAAGTGAAAAGTGAAAGTGAAGTCGGTCAGTCATGTCCAACTCTTAGCGACCCCATGGACTGCAGCCTGCCAGGCTCCTCCGTTCATGAGATTTTTCCAGGCAAGAGTACTGGAGTGGGGTGCCATTGCCTTTTTACTTTAATATATTTAATAATACAGAAATTTTCATTACCTCTATTCCCTTTTATACTCGTATTTCACCTAGAATACTTGAAAATGTAGGTTTAGCAATAAATTTTATGGATTGTCTGTTTTGCCTATAAACACAAATGTTTGAAATTGCAAATTCATGTTAATTTCTAGATGCACAGGGAGAAATGTGAAAGACTTAAGGAATTTGAAAAGAACACAATTTTATTTACATAATTGTAAATTCAAGAATAATATGTAAAATATATTTATGAAAATTTAATGTTTAAATAATAATTATCTTACATTACACAGGGCCATGATATTTACAGTGTTTTAAAGCAGGTCATGAACGTCTACCAAGTCAAAGGAGTTTCCCCGAAAACTGCATTTCTCTTCGGAAGAGGTGATACCTTCAGAATTTTTCAGTGATGGATTAGGGAAGACTTATTAATGATTCTTTAGCTTTATTTTAAGTCATAAGCCTCTTTAATAATCTTATGAAAGGATAGATCTAGAAAAGTGCATATAGGTCCAAACGCAATATTTGCAAATGATTGCAGCTTCTTCATAGTTTCTCCCAAGATCACCTATAATACTGGATTAAGGATTCACAGCACAACATGGAGCATGAAAATATAAGTAATTATATTACTCTGTCTTTACCTTTAATAATATCTAATATTTTCCATTAAAAAAACTCTAGAAAGTCTTACCCTTTGTGTTCCAATCAGTTATCCTTGTTGAATTTAGAAGACAAGAAATGATTTCACAAGTTTTTTTTTAACTTAAACTCTTTTTTTAAATTTTATTTTATTTTTTAACTTTACAATATTGTATTACTTTTGCCATATATCAAAATGAATCTACCACAGGTATACATGTGTTCCCCATCCTGAACCCTCCCCATACCATCCCTCTGGGTCGTCCCAGTGCACCAGCCCCAAGCATCCAGTATCATGCATTGAACCTGGACTGGCGACTCGTTTCATATATGATATTATACATGTTTCAATGCCATTCTCCCAAATCATCCCACCCTCTCCCTCTCCCACAGAGTCCAAAAGACTGTTCTATACATCAGTGTCTCTTTTGCTGTCTCGTATACACGGTTACTCTTACCATCTTTCTAAATTCCATATATATGCGTTAGTATACTGTATTGGTGTTTTTCTTTCTGGCTTACTTCACTCTGTATAATAGGCTCCAGTTTCATCCACCTCATTAGAACTTAAACTCTAAGAAAAGTTCTAAACTTTCCCTATTTTTTAAGAATTTTATTTTATTTAAATATAAATTTATTTATTTTAATTGGAGGATAATTACTTTACAATATTGTATTGGTTTTGCCATACATTAACATGTTGAGTTAATATTTGATATAAGTACATTCATTGGATAAAAATGTCAGAGTTTAAAATTAACTGAGGGTTTAAAGTTGATCTAAAGAAAATAGATGAAATTCAATAAGTATCTTTTAGGAAAATTAATACCTGCTTTTTAAAAGACATAATTTATTTAACATCAGACACATCAGTCAGCTTGTAGAAAGCATAGTGAAAAATTCTGGCTTTTTAAAAAAAGCTTCTATATAAAATTACAGTGTTAATTATACTCTAGTGGCTAGGGGAAATGAATTATATTACTATCACTCTATGGGAATTATAACTGAAGCTATATTTTCATTAAAATACTAAGTGAAATTATGTGATAATTACATTTGTTGTAAAACATGAGCAAGGTTGTTTAACTCTCTAGTATGTGGCAGTATTGAAATTAAAAAAAAATTAAAACCCAGATGTTCTCCAAATTTAAAATCTTTTTAAAAAGGAATAGTGACTGGCATTTTGATGATTTGTTAGTTTCCAATGCTACCAGTATTCAGAGTGCTCCCAAAATGTAAATTTAATGCTAGGATTTATGGAAGAATTAGAAAATATTTTATTTCATATTTTAATTTTGCTATTAGCATTAACATTGTTAATATAAAAAATTTAATAATGAATAATCATTCTTTTCAAAGTAAGATATTTGAGCTGTCTGGGCTGTGGTTAATTTTACTTTTTTTTTTTTTTTTTTTTTTTTAATTCTTCCAATTTTATTTTATTTTTAAACTTTACATAATTGTATTAGTTTTGCCAAATATCAAAATGAATCCGCCACAGGTATACATGTGTTCCCCATCCCGAACCCTCCTCCCTCCTCCCTCCCCATACCATCCCTCTGGGCCGTCCCAGTGCACCAGCCCCAAGCATCCAGCATCATGCATCGAACCTGGACTGGCAACTCGTTTCCTACATGATATTTTACATGTTTCATTGCCATTCTCCCACATCTTCCCACCCTCTCCCTCTCCCACAGAGTCCATAAGACTGTTCTATACATCAGTGTCTCTTTTGCTGTCTCGTACACCGGGTTATTGTTACCATCTTTCTAAATTCCATATATATGCGTTAGTATACTGTATTTATGTTTTTCCTTCTGGCTTACTTCACTCTGTATAATAGGCTCCAGTTTCATCCACCTCATTAGTACTGATTCAAATGTATTCTTTTTAATGGCTGAGTAATACTCCATTGTGTATATGTACCACAGCTTTCTTATCCATTCATCTGCTGATGGACATCTAGGTTGCTTCCACGTCTTGGCTATTATAAACAGTGCTGCGATGAACATTGGAGTACACGTGTCTCTTTCCCTTCTGGTTTCCTCAGTGTGTATGCCCAGCAGTGGGATTGCTGGGTCATAAGGCAGTTCTATTTCCAGTTTTTTAAGGAATCTCCACACTGTTCTCCATAGTGGCTGTACTAGTTTGCATTCCCACCAACAGTGTAAGAGAGTTCCCTTTTCTCCACACCCTCTCCAGCATTTATTATTTGTAGACTTTTGGATCGCAGCCATTCTGACTAGTGTGAAATGGTACCTCATAGTGGTTTTGATTTGCATTTCTCTGATAATGAGTGATGTTGAGCATCTTTTCATGTGTTTGTTAGCCATCTGTATGTCTTTTTTGGAGAAATGTCTATTTAGTTCTTTGGCCCATTTTTTGATTGGGTCATTTATTTTTCTGGAGTTGAGCTGTAGGAGTTGCTTGTATATTTTTGAGATTAGTTGTTTGTCGGTTGCTTCATTTGCTATTATTTTCTCCCATTCTGAAGGCTGTCTTTTCACCTTGCTAATAGTTTCCTTTGATGTGCAGAAGCTTTTAAGGTTAATTAGGTCCCATTTGTTTATTTTTGCTTTTATTTCCCATATTCTGGGAGGTGGGTCATAGAGGATCCTGCTGTGATGTATGTCGGAGAGTGTTTTGCCTATGTTCTCCTCTAGGAGTTTTATAGTTTCTGGTCTTACGTTTAGATCTTTAATCCATTTTGAGTTTATTTTTGTGTATGGTGTTAGAAAGTGGTCCAGTTTCATTCTTTTACAAGTGGTTGACCAGATTTCCCAGCACCACTTGTTAAAGAGATTGTCTTTAATCCATTGTATATTCTTGCCTCCTTTGTCGAAGATAAGGTGTCCATATGTGCGTGGATTTATCTCTGGGCTTTCTATTTTATTCCATTGATCAATATTTCTGTCTTTGTGCCAGTACCATACTGTCTTGATAACTGTGGCTTTGTAGTAGAGCCTGAAGTCAGGTAAGTTGATTCCTCCAGTTCCATTCTTCTTTCTCAAGATCGCTTTGGCTATTCGAGGTTTTTTGTATTTCCATACAAATTGTGAAATTATTTGATCTAGCTCTGTGAAGAATACTGTTGGTAGCTTGATAGGGATTGCGTTGAATCTATAAGTTGCTTTGGGTAGTATACTCATTTTCACTATATTGATTCTTCCAATCCATGAACATGGTAAATTTCTCCATCTATTAGTGTCCTCTTTGATTTCTTTCACCAGTGTTTTATAGTTTTCTATATATAGGTCTTTAGTTTCTTTAGGTAGATATATTCCTAAGTATTTTATTCTTTCCGTTGCAATGGTGAATGGAATTGTTTCCTTAATTTCTCTTTCTGTTTTCTCATTATTAGTGTATAGGAATGCAAGGGATTTCTGTGTGTTGATTTTATATCCTGCAACTTTACTGTAGTCATTGATTATTTCTAGTAATTTTCTGGTGGACTCTTTAGGGTTTTCTATGTAGAGGATCATGTCATCTGCAAATAGTGAGAGTTTTACTTCTTCTTTTCCAATTTGGATTCCTTTTATTTCTTTTTCTGCTCTGATTGCTGTGGCCAAAACTTCCAAAACTATGTTGAATAGTAATGGTGAAAGTGGGCACCCTTGTCTTGTTCCTGACTTTAGAGGAAATGCTTTCAATTTTTCACCATTGAGGATAATGTTTGCAGTGAGTTTGTCATATATAGCTTTTATTATGTTGAGGTATGTTCCTTCTATTCCTGCTTTCTGGAGAGTTTTTATCATAAATGGATGTTGAATTTTGTCAAAGGCTTTCTCTGCATCTATTGAGATAATCATATGGTTTTTATTTTTCAATTTGTTAATGTGGTGTATTACATTGATTGATTTGCGGATATTGAAGAATCCTTGCATCCCTGGGATAAAGCCCACTTGATCATGGTGTATGATCTTTTTAATGTGTTGTTGGATTCTGATTGCTAGAATTTTGTTAAGGATTTTTGCATCTATGTTCATCAGTGATATTGGCCTGTAGTTTTCTTTTTTTGTGGGATCTTTGTCAGGTTTTGGTATTAGGGTGATGGTGGCCTCATAGAATGAGTTTGGAAGTTTACCTTCCTCTGCAATTTTCTGGAAGAGTTTGAGCAGGATAGGTGTTAGCTCTTCTCTAAATTTTTGGTAGAATTCAGCTGTGAAGCCGTCTGGACCGGGGCTTTTGTTTGCTGGAAGATTTTTGATTACAGTTTCAATTTCCATGCTTGTGATGGGTCTGTTAAGATTTTCTATTTCTTCCTGGTCCAGTTTTGGAAAGTTGTACTTTTCTAAGAATTTGTCCATTTCTTCCACATTGTCCATTTTATTGGCATATAATTGTTGATAGTAGTCTCTTATGATCCTTTGTATTTCTGTGTTGTCTGTTGTGATCTCTCCATTTTCGTTTCTAATTTTGTTGATTTGATTTTTCTCCCTTTGTTTCTTGATGAGTCTGGCTAATGGTTTGTCAATTTTATTTATCCTTTCAAAGAACCAGCTTTTGGTTTTGTTGATTTTTGCTATGGTCTCTTTTGTTTCTTTTGCATTTATTTCTGCTCTAATTTTTAAGATTTCTTTCCTTCTACTAACCCTGGGGTTCTTCATTTCTTCCTTTTCTAGTTGCTTTAGGTGTAGAGTTAGGTTATTTATTTGACTTTTTTCTTGTTTCTTGAGGTGTGCCTGTATTGCTATGAACTTTCCCCTTAGGACTGCTTTTACCGTGTCCCACAGGTTTTGGGTTGTTGTGTTTTCATTTTCATTCGTTTCTATGCAAATTTTGATTTCTTTTTTGATTTCTTCTGTGATTTGTTGGTTATTCAGCAGCGTGTTGTTCAGCCTCCATATGTTGGAATTTTTAATAGTTTTTCTCCTGTAATTGAGATCTAATCTTACTGCATTGTGGTCAGAAAAAATGCTTGGAATGATTTCTATTTTTTTGAATTTACCAAGGCTAGCTTTATGGCCCAGGATGTGATCTATCCTGGAGAAGGTTCCATGTGCGCTTGAGAAAAAGGTGAAATTCATTGTTTTGGGATGAAATGACCTATAGATATCAATTAGGTCTAACTGGTCTATTGTATCGTTTAAAGTTTGTGTTTCCTTGTTAATTTTCTGTTTAGTTGATCTATCCATAGGTGTAAGTGGGGTATTAAAGTCTCCCACTATTATTGTGTTATTGTTAATTTCTCCTTTCATACTTGTTAGCATTTGTCTTACGTACTGTGGTGCTCCCGTGTTGGGTGCATATATGTTTATAATTGTTATATCTTCTTCTTGGATTGATCCTTTGATCATTATGTAGTGACCTTCTTTGTCTCTTTTCACCGCCTTTGTTTTAAAGTCTATTTTATCTGATATGAGTATTGCTACTCCTGCTTTCTTTTGGTCCCTATTTGCATGGAAAATCTTTTTCCAGCCCTTCACTTTCAGTCTGTATGTGTCCCCTGTTTTGAGGTGGGTCTCTTGTAGACAACATATGTAGGGGTCTTGTTTTTGTATCCATTCAGCCAGTCTTTGTCTTTTGGTTGGGGCATTCAACCCATTTACATTTAAGGTAATTACTGATAAGTATGTTCCCGTTGCCATTTACTTTATTGTTTTGTGTTCGAGTTTATACACCGTTTTTGTGTTTCCTGTCTAGAGAATATCCTTTAGTATTTGTTGGAGAGCTGGTTTGGTGGTGCAGAATTCTCTCAGCTTTTGCTTGTCTGAAAAGCTTTTGATTTCTCCTTCATACTTGAATGAGATCCTTGCTGGGTACAATAATCTGGGCTGTAGGTTATTTTCTTTCATCATTTTAAGTATGTCTTGCCATTCCCTCCTGGCTTGAAGAGTTTCTATTGAAAGATCAGCTGTTATCCTTATGGGAATTCCCTTGTGTGTTATTTGTTGTTTTTCCCTTGCTGCTTTTAATATTTGCTCTTTGTGTTTGATCTTTGTTAATTTGATTAATATGTGTCTTGGGGTGTTTCTCCTTGGGTTTATCCTGTTTGGTACTCTCTGGGTTTCTTGGACTTGGGTGATTATTTCCTTCCCCATTTTAGGGAAGTTTTCCACTATTATCTCCTCAAGTATTTTCTCATGGTCTTTCTTTTTGTCTTCTTCTTCTGGAACCCCTATGATTCGAATGTTGTAGCGTTTAATATTGTCCTGGAGGTCTCTGAGATTGTCCTCATTTCTTTTAATTCGTTTTTCTTTTATCCTCTCTGATTCATTTATTTCTACCATTCTATCTTCTAATTCACTAATCCTGTCTTCTGCCTCTGTTATTCTACTATTTGTTGCCTCCAGAGTGTTTTTAATTTCACTTATTGCATTATTCATTATATATTGACTCTTTTTTATTTCTTCTAGGTCCTTGTTAAACCTTTCTTGCATCTTCTCAATCCTTGTCTCCAGGCTATTTATCTGTGATTCCATTTTAGTTTCAAGATTTTGGATCAATTTCACTATCATTATTCGGAATTCTTTATCAGGTAGATTCCCTATCTCTTCCTCTTTTGTTTGGTTTGGTGGGCATTTATCCTGTTCCTTTATCTGCTGAGTATTCCTCTGTCTCTTCATCTTGTTTAAATTGCTGAGTTTGGGGTGTCCTTTCTGTATTCTGGCAGTTTGTGGAGTTCTCTTTATTATGGCGTTTCCTCACTGTATGTGGGTTTGTACAGGTGGCTTGTCAAGGTTTCCTGGTTAGGGAAGCTTGTGTCGGTGTTCTGGTGGGTGGAGCTGTATTTCTTCTCTCTGGAGTGCAATGAAATGTCCAGTAATGAGTTATGAGATGTCTATAGTTTTGGGGTGACTTTGGGCAGCCTGTATCTTGAAGCTCAGGACTGTGTTCCTTTGTTGCTGGAGAATTTGCTTGGTATGTCTTGCCCTGGAACTTATTGGCCCTTGTGTGGTGCTTGGTTTCAGTGTCGGTATGGAGGCATTTGATGAGCTCCTGTGAATGAATGTTCCTTGGAGTCAGGAGTTCCCTGGAGTCAGGGTTTGGACTTAAGTCTCCTGCTTCCGATTATCGGTCTTATTTTTACAGTAGTTTCAAAACTTTTCCTTCTATACAGCACCATTGATAAAACATCTACATTAAAGATGATAAGTTTCTCTACAGTGAGGGTCACTCAGAGAGGTTCACAGGGTTACATAGAGAAGAGAAGAGGGAGGAGGGAGTTAGAGGTGACCCAAATGAGATGAGGTGAATCAATAGTGGAGAGAGTGGGCTAGCCAGTAGTCACTTCCTTATGTGCACTCCACAACTGGACCACTCAGAGATGTTCACGGGGTTATACAGAGAAGAGAAGAAGGAGGAAGGTAACAAAGGTGGCCAGAAGGATAAAAGGGGGAATGAAAAGGAGGGAGACAGATCCAGCCAGTAATCAGTTCCCTAAGTGTTCTCCACCGTCTGGAACACTCAGAAATTCACAGAGTTGGGTAGAGTAGAGAGAGGTTAGGGAGGAGACACAGGCGACCTGGTGGAGAAAAAGGAGGGTCCAAAGGGAGAGAGAGCAGTCAAGCCAGTAATCTCACTCCCTAGTGAAAAATGGGTCCTGAAGATTGGGTCCTTAAAGGTACAAAATTGGTAACAAATACATAAAAGCAAAAATTAAAAATCTAGAGTAGAGTTTGGAATTTCAAAAATACGATGTTAAAGAAAAGAAGAAGGAAAAGAAAGAGAGAAAGAACGAACAAACAAAAACAAACAAGGTCGCAAAAATTATAAAGAAAGTACAGGTACAAAATTGATAACTAATACCAGAGAGCGAAAATTAAAAATCTAGAGTATAGTTTGGAATTTCAAAAATACGATGTTAAAGAAAAGAAGAAGGAAAAGAAAGAGAGAAAAAATGAACAAACAAAAACAAACAAGGTCGTGAAAATTATAAAGAAAGTACAGGTACAAAATTGATAACTAATACCAGAAAGCAAAAATTAAAAATCTAGAGTAGAGTTTGGAATTTCAAAAATACAATGTTAAAAAAAAAAAAAAGAAGAAGAAGAAAAATAAAGAGAGAAAACAAACAAACAAATACGAACAATGTCACAAAAATTATAAAGAAAATACAGGTACAAAATTGATATCAAATACCAAAAAGCATAAATTGAAAATCTAGAGTAAAGTTTGGAATTTCAGATATACAATGTTATATAAAAGAAGAAGAGAAAGAAACAGAGAAGAAGAAGAAAAAAAAAAAATCACAGAAATTATATAAAAAAAAACTATAGGTACAAAATTGATAACATATACCAAAAAGCGAAAATTAAAAATCTAGAGTAGAGTTTGGAATTTCAAAAATACAATGTTAAAGAAAAGAAGAAAAAAACAAAAACCAACAACAAAAAAAACAAGGTCAAAAAATTATAAAATATATATATATGAAGTTTGCTGAAGAAGGAAAAAATAGGGTCTTTTTTTTTTTTTTTTGCAAAGTAATAGGTTATAAAAGTGAAAATTAAAGGAACAATAGAGGACTTAAAATTTTTTTTTTCTCTTAAAAAAAAAAAAGAAAGAATGATCGTAAAAATAATAAAAATATATCTAGGACTTTTTTGTTTCTTTTTTTGTGGGTGTTGTGGGTTCAGTTCATTTTTGGCTAGTTCCTTGGTCAGATTTATATTTCTCAAGATCTATAGGCCACTTCCTATGTAGTCCGTAGTAACCACAGGGTTTTGATCTATTGCCTGTAGCTTCCAAGGCGTTTCCCTCTGTTATATCTTCTTCTGTTTGCTAGTCTCTTCAGTATCTGGTTTCCGCCCTGACTCAAAGGGCACGGTGGAGGACACTTTTTTTTTTTTTTTTTTTTTTTTAGGCTTACTTGTTCAGTCGCGCTGTGGGGAGGGAGGGAGGGAGGGTGCAAACAAATAACACTGGCGTGGGCTCGCAGTGCCTCAGCCACCCTGGGTCTGCCCCCGCTCACGGCGCGTGTAGCCTCCCTGTCCACACTGCTCGGACTCTAGGTTGTTCCGCCGGGAACAATCCGAGGCTGGCCCTGGGCTGCATGCACCTCCCAGGTCCAAGCCGCTCAGGTTCAGGCACTCGGGTAGTCCTCAGAGGCGCAGACTCAGTTGGGCCTGCGTTTTGTACTCTTCCCAGGTCCGAGCGCCAATTTGCTCTTCCCAGGCGAGCGCCAATGCTGCGACTTATCGCCTCCCCGCCACTCGGTTATCTGGATGTAAAACCGGCGCACCTTCTCAGGCAGATGTTGACCGTCCAGACCCCCAAGAAGTTTTAGTTAGCAAAGAAGCCTGCTTACAATTTTATAGATAATGTCTCTCTGGGGCTGCGATTGCCCCCTTCCGGCTCTGGCTGCCTGTCACCGGAGGGGGAAGATCTGCAGCCGGCTATCTCTGTTCAGTCCTTTGTTCCGTGCGCGGGCCTGGCGGTCTTAGGTTAGGGCTGGCTTTTCGCGTGGTAGGTATCCCACAGTCTGGTTTGCTAGCCCAAATTATTTCGCTCAGATAGCGCTCAGGGTATTCAGGCCAGATTCTTACTCTCAGCGATGCAGCCCACGCCGCGCCTCCCTGCCCAGCCCCGATTCGCTAATGGCGGATGCAGGCGTCTGCGCTGCTTCTCTGCTGGGGGAGTTACCGTAGGGCTCGCAATCTGCGAGTTTTAAATTGTTTATTTATTTTTTTCTCCCTGTTATGTTGCCCTCTGTGCTTCCAAAGCTCGGCACAGATTCGGCAGTGAGAAGGTTTCCTGATGTTTGGAAACTTCTCTCTTTTTAAGATTCCCTTCCCGGGACGGAACTCCGTCCCTCCCTCTTTTGTCTCTTTTTTTTTGTTTTTAATATTTTTTCCTACCTCCTTTCGAAGAGTTGGGTTGCTTTTCTGGGTGCCTGATGTCCTCTGCCGGCATTCAGAAGTTGTTTTGTGGAATTTACTCGACGTTTAAATGCTCTTTTGATGAATTTGTGGGGGAGAAAGTGTTCTCCCCGTCCTACTCCTCCGCCATCTTGGCTCCTCCCCCCCTAATTTTACTTTTAACTGCTTACTCAAGAGTTAATCACATTCCAAGGATTTATTTCTAATCATTACCAAGTATATTATTCTCTCTATAAATCATGTACATTTATTCTTTATCAATTTGTGATAAATGTTCTATTTTAGCTGATAAATTTTCTTCATATTTAGATTGACACATCAATAATCCAGAATTGATGTCATTTCATTCCATAACGTACAGTTGAAAAATAAAATGTACAATACACAAAATATGTAGAAAAGCTAACACACACACAGAAGTCCCTCAGTCGTGTCTGACTCTTTGCGACCCCATGGATTGTAGCCCACCAGGCTCCTCGGTCCATGGGATTTTCCAGGCATGAATACTGGAGTGGGTTGCCGTTTCCTTCTCCAGAAAAGCTAAAGAACTGCCCAATTCACACTGAAGCCTCTTCATTGATGTTTACAAAAAGCAATTTTACTGCAACATGACGACTTGTATCAAGAATTATTTTAGAATACACACTAATGTGCACACCATCCGGAAATAAAGAGAAATACTCTTTAAAAATGTGAATTACATGTAATTACCTGACTTTTTTATATAGGTGAACAATAAGCTGTTTGCATTTCACTTCTGATCTTGGAATCCGAGAGCAAGCACAGAGGACATAGAAACGACATTACTGCTGATGAGTCAAGGGTGTCCAGTCATGATTTTGAAAAGAAACTATTTGGAGATTTTCTTTCTTTGACAGCTTAGAGGATGTCAACTTTAACTTCTTTAGGAATAAAGATAGTATATTAATCACTTAATCACTTTTGGGAGGTCAGAGTGAAGTCATTGAACCATTGTAGGACTCAGTTTGTTGTTGGTATTTTTTAAAGTCGTTAAAAATCCTGCCGCTGCTGCTGCAGTTCACCTTTGGTATCCGCCGTGGCCCTGTCCTGCCTCTGAAAGCAGAAGGGCCGACATCCCTTGCCACCAGCAGGTCCTCCTGAGAGCGATACAACACAGACACAGCCTCCTCCGGTGCGCGGGAGGCAGGGGATAAGACTGCATTTAATAAAGGGAAAGAAAAAGAAATGAGAGTAAGAAAGAAAGGAAATGTCATTTCTTTTTGTAAACTTTAGAAAAGCCTTCAGAATTGCTAGTCTGGATGGAGTTGCCTTTAGAAAAGAATAAAAACGAAATATAGCTGGAGATATGCTGCTGCTGCTAAGTCACTTCAGTCGTGTCCGACTCTGTGCGACCCCATAGACGGCAGCCCACTAGGCTCCCCTGTCCCTGGGATTCTCCAGGCAAGAACACTGGAGTGGGTTGCCATTTCCTTCTCCAAAGCAGTGAAAAGTGAAAGTGAAGTCGCTCAGTCGTGTATGACTCTTAGCGACCCCATGGACTGCAGCCTACCAGGCTCCTCCGTCCATGGGATTTTCCAGGCAAGAGTACTGGAGTGGGGTGCCATCACCTTCTCCGTGGAGGTATGTAGCTGATGACAAACCAGCCTGTCTGTAGGGTCTTCCAGGTGTATTAGATGGAAAGCCATCCTTCATTCTTAGGGATGAAAAACCTGGTCTTCTCTAAGGGACAACTGTAACCTGCGTGTACTTTGCTAATCACACATCACCTTCAATCTGAAGCATCTTCCTTAATTTTTCCATGACTTCTTGGTCACCCTGCTACGTGTTTCTCAGGCCCACCCCAGGAATTCTGTGTCTCTTATTTAAAGAAATGAGGTGCTTTCCTGGCAAAGTTAGGTCACCAGAACTATTTCAGACTGCTTTAGGCTGTAGCTCTTGGGAAATAATCTTTTCAATGCTCCCCACCAAGAATTACATGATGCTAAATGTGAAGGTCACAAAGCTATAGGCTAACCAATGTCAAAAATTTCTTAAAATGTCTGTCATTGCTGAGAATATTAAGCTGACATCATTTAAATCCGCTTTTATCACAAGTCGAGATTACTTGGATTTGTTTTAAGCATTAATTGTAGAGTACAGCTGCTTACAGTTCATCTGTTTTCCTCAAAGCCCAAAGCAGATGACCGAGGAGTTACCCGCATCACAGGCAGATGGCAGGCAGCAGACTCCTGTACATTTTCTCACTGGGTATAGGGCTTTCTATAAGTACAGCTCACATTTTCAATAATTTTAATTCTCTTGCATAGCATTTTGTTTTGTAATACTTACTATGACTCCTTATATATTGTCAAGTAAGTAACACATTTAGAAACTGCTCTTCCCAAGGTCTTTATTGAGCCACACTTTAATCACAATAGTTATCATTTACAACCATGAGTCAACATTTTCAAAGCAGGTGTTGTGACTGCTTCATTCACTAACTGTGTCATTGGGGTTGATATCATCTGTCTAATACACTGACTTTAAGCAAAGCAAAACATCTAATAACTTGGTGTGAAAAGATAATTAAAACATTTACCATACATTTCATACCATGTACTTATCTCATGGGCTATTAGTCTGTACTTGGACACACAGCAAAAGCTACATATTTACTGAATTTCCATGAGTGTCAGTGTCTTTTATCAAGGATCACAGGCCATGTTTAATCACTGCAGTGGAAAAGATTTGTTAGCAAGTGTCTTTATAAACTCCTGGTTAGATAGGAAATTGACAACCAGGTCAATTAAATGTATCAGTATTCCCATTCTCCTTTAAATCACAAAACCTCTTGGCAGAAACCCCAGTACATTTGTTACAAAACAATGGGTTTTGGTCAGATATATGTGTATGTAAGCAACTTAATAATAAACTCTAGCACTTGTTGCAGAGATTGGCAAAAGATAAGTTATAAAGCATAAACATAGTCCTCATACAACACAGGTACATGTACACAACTGTATTCTTATTTTTTCATTTGTAAGAATGAAGGAATTAAAGACAGGGTCTTTAAGCTCCTTGTGATAGATTCTGACTTAAAATAGCTCGTACTTTACTGAAGGCAGTACTTCACATCTATACAGTCACACCTGCTACACTACTTAGACGCTTAATGAAGGCTTAACTGGAATACACTCTTTTATTTACAATTTAAAAACCTAAAGTTCTATATCACATTTTCAAGAAGTATGAATTTCGTTTTTGTGGTCAGACAGAGCTTTCAGAAATAGAAAATGAATCTTTTCCTTTAGCAAGCCCAGTTTTTAAGATTGGCAAATATTCATGAAAAACGGTTGGTAGAAATGAAGGATTTAATAAGAATGTCTCAGAAAAGCGGATGCTCTTCCGTTAGAAGAGTTTTTAGGAGCCTGCTTCAGCTGACAATGTTACCTGGTGTGCATGTGTCTCAGTAAACACGTGGAGCTTTGTGTGATGTGTTCGCTTTATATGTACAAGCAACCAGTTCATTCAATAGGGAGCGTATTTTCACAATCAAACTCAATTTTACATAATCACTTATGAAGAATTGATATTATTTCATCTCCGATAAACTCACAGGGTCCTTAGCTTTTGTTACTAACCTTTGTGTCCCCCATCCTGTGTGATTTGAGTCACATTCTTTGTTAGAGCCCCAGTTGCTAGCATTTGATCTTCTGCCTTTTGTTTGTTAATCATGTCATTTTGAGATTTTTACTTGAAATCATTATCAAAAGCATTGCAGTCTTAATTAAACCATTCGGTTCCCCAGAGGTGCTTCGGTGTTTTAACAGATTGCCGTTGTGTGTTTTTGCAGCAAGCTTAGTAGTGGAGGAGCGAACGAGACAGATGAAAATGAAAGTGCATCGATTTAAGCAGACAACAGGGTCTGGTTCTAGTCAAGAACTTGATCGCGAGCAATATTCCAAGGTAAAACCAGTAACTGACCAATAGTTTCCCTGGTAACAAAAAAAAAAGTACAGTGTGGGTAGCAGGTAGGACCAGTGAGCCCTTAAGTTACAGGAGAGAAATTATGCTTCAGATGATGGCCTTGCATCATGGCTTCTCTGCTCTTAACATGGGCACAAGATAGAAGTTTAGTAATGTATCATTTATGAATTTGGATTAAATGTTTTCTAGAAAAAAGAAAATGCTTGATGTTACAGTCATTTAATGATTGTCAGTAGTCAAATTCACATCAGTAAGGTAAATGAAGCCATTTTATCTCTTGAATTTCATTCAACACTCTATTTTAAATATTAAGATGTAGATTTATAGTCATATACTATTTGTGGTTGATAATTCCTAGGAGATTTCACAGTGAGTGAAAATTGTGTGATGTGAGATTTCTTATCGATCTGTCTTTAGTAAGAAAACTGATTTAAACTCTTAGAAACTGAAATCCACATAATTTTAAGAGATAATAAAAACTTATATTTCAAAATTATTTTGTAAGGATGCATTGAGGAGTTTATAAACTGCTAAATAGTGTCTGATAATTTTGATTAAAATATGATTTTTAATTAAAATAAGAGTTTTATGCTTCATTAAGCAATTTTGAATATATTATCTGATTTATTTTTAAAATATTTTTTAAAAGACTACAAAAGCTGCAGGATATGCTAAGTTGTTTCAGTCATGTCCAACTCTTTGCAACCCTGTGGACTGCAGTCCACCAGGCTCCTCTGTCCATGGGATTCTCCAGGCAAGAATACTGACTGGAGTGGGTTGCCACGCCCTCCTTCAGGGGATCTTCCTGACCCAGGAATCGAACTCAACTCTTATGTCTCCTGCATTGGCAAGTGAGCTCTTTACCACTAGTGCCACCAGAGAAGCACACTACAGGATACCCTGTGTTATAATTTGGTATCTAGAGCCCTTTTACAAGTAATGACCTTTTAGAAATTCAAAATTAAGTAAAAACTATACTAAATTAATGTTGTTAGCTTGTTGTATGAACCTAGTAAAACCTACTCATTTTTAAATAGTGAGGTTGTTCATTATGTAGCCAGATATTCAGAAACTAATACAAAAATATACAGGCGGTAACAAAATCAGATTTGTTACCAGCCCACCATACAGGCATGTGTGTTGAACATCGTCTTATCATTTTATGACTTTATGTCTTAGTTTAACTGCAGAAGGTTCCAGCTGAACAAAGCTCAAGGTCACTGTGATCTGGTGGAGCCCAACTCCCTAGGAGTCTGAAACAATATTTTAAAAAGCAAAATCAGTAAGGCAAAAAAAAAGAGAGAGAGAGAGAAATATTAGTAAGCAGAATATCTTGATGTTGCCCAAAGTTGCTGATTCCTTCTCCACATGTTTTTTCCTCCAGTTTGTACTTTATGATATTATCACTTAATCAGCTATTTGTCTGTCTTTATGGATATCATCATCATTTTTGTTTTCCTTTACACAAATGCGGTAAGCATTATAAAACAGGTTAAGTTAGAATTTCTTCCTTCACTGTGGCATGTGCTTATTTGGGAAGGATCTTTAAACTAGAAAAGCTTAATCAAAGATGGAAATGCTTTCTTAATTTCTTAGCATCATGTCAAAGGACGAGGTCAGATTGAACCACAGAGAGAGGTAGAGCCAGTACAGAAAACAAGAAAGATTCTAATAAAGAATCAGCATAAAATCCTGAAAGCCTTTCTGAACTGGGCCTCTAGTCATTCATCAGGTGATCAAAAAACTCTAAGATGAAGTGCCCTAGCCTCTAAACCACCCTAAACCACCACTAACACTTGTTTTCGTAATGAATCAAAAGTAGGTGTATCCTGATTGAGAGATTCCAGAATCTGAAAATACCTAAAAATGACCCTCTCTAGTCCAGCTGTCTCATTTACCAGATTTATGAAAACTGAGGCTCTCTCTGAAGAAGGGAGATACTTTCTCTTCATTAGCAGACTTCCTGTTTGGTGGTCAGCCCTCCATTCCCTAGCTGGAACTTAGATGCCCTTTGCTCTTCCTATGACACCAATGAAATGTATACATGACTCCAGCCTGATTCAGAGGCTCTCCTATGGCTTTTAATTTGTATATAGTTGAATTATTATATTCTAACATTCCTTTCTTGTTTGCATAGGCATGCTTTTCCTTTTTCTCTTTCAATGTATTTGAATATTAAAAAAACCCTTTACTTTTAAATATGTTACAGTTGCTTTCACTGCATATATTGATACTATATATTACATAAATAAAATTATTATAAATTATACTGATAAGTGTGAGATCAAAGATATGGTATCTTTAAAAACATGAGACTATAATACAGGAAAAATATTTAGGGTAAAATAACAAATAATTGGCTTATATTAAATTTTATGGGTTAAGTAAAAGGTAAATACTCTGCATGATTCTAATATGCCTAATGCTTACAATGAATTTTTAAAATAATGTCCAGTAGTAATTTCTGTTAATCCTCTCTTCTTTTTTCTTTCTTAAATTTACCCTTTTACCCCAACCTTTTAACAACTTACAAAGATCTATTTGTATTTGTATAGCTGAGAACCAATAATTTCATAAATTTAATGTACACTAAATTTTGAACTTTATTCCCTGATTGATTTATTTTTAGTCATTCAGCACTTTGCTAAAGCAAAGCACCTTAATTGAAATTCTGGCAAATTAGAAATTGATTAACTGTTTTCAAATATTTATAATGAAACACCAACAGAATTCGATTTTCTTCAGCACAAAGAATTACCAGACAGATGTAGTATAATTCCTAAGATGTTTCAAGCCTGACACCTCCTTAAAGTATTAAATGAACCTAACTCCATCCTGAGTAAGGAATTAGCAGTAACTTGGTTTCTGAGAAAATACAAAACTACATCACTGTCCCTGAAATGTGACACTGTGCTACATTTTCATTGATATTAGAGCCACATGCCCTGGCGATGGAGTGAATTTCATCAATGGGTAGCAAATTTTCATATAGGTCTCACATTTGAAAGAGCACTTCTGTTTCTGTAACTTAGAAACAGCAAGAGTTGACGTGATAGGTTTTGTAGGAGCTTCTGAATGTTTATTATAAGTTATGAAAACGGCAGCCCTATTATCAGGGCTTCCTTCACATCAAGGACTAATTTCCCTACTATATGATCAATATGAATTTCTCCTGAGGATGCTACATTTCTCAAAATACATTTAATGTATTTCCATTAAAATATTTAATTGTTAAATAGGAGTTTTAAAGAATCATGCTTGATGAAAAGTCAAAGTTATTAAACTTTTAACAGATTTTGAAAATAAATAGATACAGTAGTATAAAGTGAGTGTAAAGTCTTTCCTTCAAATTACACATGTGAAGAAAACTGTGACGTGTCAGAATGACGAATTATTCTTTACCCCAATATAAAAAAAAAATGTTAACATGACAGTCTTTCAAACTTTTTTGTTTTGTTTCTTGACAGGAGTAGCAGAAGTCTATATACAAAAGGAGAAGAACAGATAATTTATAGGAAAGGAGAAAATCTTTAGTTGGAGAAATAATTCCATGCATATTCCATTACCCTTAGTTTATAGTCCTCACTGCTTGTTATTGGCATTTGCCAAATAAGGGGAGACTTTGTTCTAGGGGTCAACACCATGCCAGAATATTTCCTACAGCTATTAATTTTCATTGTATTAGAAACAAATTAGTTCATATTCTCTCAAGTACAAGCTATCATTTCAATTTTTGGAAATATTACAGGAATGACATATTTACATAGCAAAATAGTTTTAGAGACAAGTGATATTGGAATTATGTTTTTACCCCAGCAACAGTATTAAATTCAGCTTCCACCATGTGAGCATGTTATGTTTTTACATCTATGTAAATAAAAACCAGTTCTGATTGAAATGAATCCTGCCAGTTAGTGTCAGGCTACCAGATATGACAATTTGATGATAAAAATTACCATGCTACTTTAAATACATTATCATAACTCATGTTAACTTTAGGTCACATACAAAGTTGTGTAAATAGCTCATTTCTGAACATATTAACATATATGCATTTTCTTTTGGATTACTATTTAGCATATGGCTTTCAAAAATAAATCATGCAATCATGAAAAAATTATCTGAAAATAGAATTCTATAGACATTCTATACATTTGGAGTTGTGAAATTTTTTGCCCAACACATACATGTGAGAGATGGAAAATTAAAGCTAACATTTAAATACCTTCACCCTGAACTGCTGTCATATGAAGAATTATTAAATAAACATGGTCCTTTTTCTAGAACTTTTAAAGTAAGTATTATTGTCCTATAATTGTATATATAGAACCACAATTAAGCATCATTTTACATAGTATTCTTTAGCAAGACAATTGTTTATGCAAAATGTTTAACTAGTTAGGATTATTTTAGATTTGTTAAAACTCACATAATATGGAGCATAGAGGAAGGGTGAGTTTTTCTACAAGTTTAACAAACATTTGATGTTTTCACACCTGAGCACATAAATGCAGAATTAAATTGCTTGATAAGAAACATAAATAGCTGGTGTTGGTCATGTGTCCCTTTAGTCATATGTTCTTTTATTTTATGTAAGAAGTTATCTTACCTTCCAGTACCTAACAATAGAAAATCAATTATGTATTTGTTATTTCAAAATTGTAGATACTTATATAACCTTACTATTTATTATGATTTAAACACACATAAAAATATAGACTGTATAAAGCTACTCACAGTGTGATTCGTTGCAGTAAGACAGTAAAGTAGAAATAGAAAAAAAAATACTTTTGATATCTTCACCAATTTTAACTTTTACCTAATGATTTCTACAACTTTAGATAATAAATACTTAAGACAGATACAAAGACACATTGAGGGGCTTCGCTGGTGGTTCAGTGGCTAACCCTGTGCGCTCCCAATGCAGAGGGCCCAGATTTAATCCCTGGTTGGGCACCTAGATCCCACGTGCCACATAAGACCTGCCTGCACAACTAAATTAATTAATTTAAAAATAAAGACATTTAAATATGAGATGTAGCATATACTGAAATTTTAATAGGAATCCTTTTTTTTTTTTAACTTTCAACACTTAGTTAATAGTTTAATCTGAAAATGAGTAATTAAACCATAATAGAGAGAAAGTCAAAGTTCTGTCTTTGCCTCCATCACCTCACTTGAATTTGGCATAATCCCTTTGCTTTCTTATCAACTCTTTTTTTTTTTTTTTGAGAGTTATATTTTTTGGTAAAATGTGAAAGAATGTGACATCTTAAAATGGGGAGAGTGTGTAGGGTAAATTAAATATCAGTTTTAGAATGCCTCAAGAAGCACAGACAAATGGAAGTAGTCTCTTTCATGAGTAGAGTAGAAGGTGAGTAGAATTTGTAGGCTGTGATGAAAATCAAGAAAAGAGAAATTGACGTACTGGAGAAGAGGAATAATGCAATTTTGAGGCAGTAAGTAGGTGCGAGTCATTTATGTAGTAAATTTTCCACCCAAGCATTGACACTTCTGATTATTTTGTCAGTCGGTCCTCATAGAGCACTTCTTACCGTTCAGAGGACGCGGGATGGTTCTGTTGGAAACCATACATCATGCTAGCGTTGGGTCACTTTAGATTTCACACCTAGTTTTATAAAAGTGCACTTTTGCTTGATGCAGGCAGAGTAGCCACTAACCTCACCGTGTTATCTCTGCTTCCCCCCACCCGGTAACGGAGCTCACACGCTCTTGTTTTCACTCCTTAGTATAACGCACACACAGATCAGTACAGAAGCTGCGACAACGTCTCCACCAGATCCTCAGACAGCGACGTCAGCGACGCGTCTGCCGTGTCCCGAACCAGCAGTGCCTCCCGCCTCAGCAGCACCAGCTTCCTGTCCGAGCAGTCTGAGCGGCCTCGGGGCAGGATCAGGTGAGTGGCCACCACTCGTGCCAACCAGGTAGAAGTGCACCTAGCCTCCTGCTTATTCTCGCTCAGAGTTTAGGTAGAGGAGCCAGAGCGTTTCACTGAAACGACCAGAACTAGGGTGGCTTCAGCCTTGGTTCACTGTTGTGTAATATTGCCCAGATTCTGTGGTCCTTCCTATCAGGTGGGGCTTGTAACCACAGAGCAATCTCTAAAATTCCTTCTAATATCATTAAATCCATAAAGCATTCTTTAGTCCTGTGTTGGGAAGCCTCTCTGTAAAGGGCCTGGTAGTAAATACTTCAGGCTCTGCTGGACAGCCTCTGTTGCGATGATTTATAATGTCATTGTACAGAAACTCTGCAAACGAGTGAGCACAGTCATAGTCCAATAAAGTTTTATTTACAGAAGGACAGAGAGCAGGCTACATTTTCCCGTAGGCTATAATTTACTGAGCTCGTCTTCAGTCCCCAAGCAGTTGGTACACCTTCAGGTGGGGGTGATTGCAAAATACACATAC
Organism: Bos javanicus; assembly: GCF_032452875.1. Classification (NCBI taxonomy): domain Eukaryota; kingdom Metazoa; phylum Chordata; class Mammalia; order Artiodactyla; family Bovidae; genus Bos; species Bos javanicus. The sequence continues at coordinate 11,678,565 of NC_083876.1, forward strand.
CTCTTTTTTACATTATGGGACTTGTAAGAGATTTGCATGTAGTTTGTTTAAATCACCAGCAATTATCTTGGTTCTCACGAGGTAAATAACCCTGCTAAAGGGGAAAAGACCTCAGGAATCTGGTCCTGTCTTCAGTAAAACAGATTCAGTATGGACAAGGCATATTTTGTATTTGCTCTTAACTAGTTCCCAGAAGTAGAAGTTTGACTGAAGGCAGTTTTGGGTTGTTGAGAGGCCCATAAAATGTAAATGTTCAAAACAGGAGCAGTTATCTTCCTAACACTCTGAAAGCTGGTATGATGGCACGTTTGAATGATGATCCTGGAGTGTTCTGTCTTCCTGGATTTCTCTGCACCTTGCTCACCTGTTGATGTAATTTGAGAGCAGTTATCTTACTGTTAATTGACAGTGTCTCACGGAGAATCTACAAGAGAAGTTCTGATCAGTCAAGATATTAGTGGAACGTTTTATCTTTATTTTGAATATTCTCTGCCTCTGGTCCTAACAGAGTATTAAGTTCTCTAAAAGTGAAGAAAGAATTAGAAGAGCTAGAGAATATATCTATTGAGCTGCTAGGTTAGAGGGTGTAAAAATGATTCTAATTGATCCCCTTGTATTGAAATATTATTAAGATACTGTGTTTCAGAACCTATTCAGTTTAGCAAGAATATTGATAAATAGGGATTAAACAAAAACTTTTCACTTTTAATCACTAGAAACAATTTATATTCATGATAGACTCTAGTGGCCTGAGTCTTATGGTATAAAGTATAACTAATTAATAGAATTCACGTCACAAACCAACTCTGAGAATGCTATGTGGGTCCACTGTCATTCTCTTGAAATTTCAGGAGAATAAAGTCTTCAAAAATTTATCTTCAGAAAAAACTTGGCAGCATGGCTTTTAAGGAAGAAAGCAAAGAACAGAATTTTTAGGCAGCTCAAGAGCAAGGTACTATGATTTTGTACAAAGCGTGAGAAGGAATTACATGATAGTGATTGGAGCCAAGGTTACTTCGTGGGAAAATGATAGTTTATCAGATCAGTTCAGTTCGGTCTCAGTTGTGTCCGACCCTTTGCAACCCCATGGACTGCAGCATGCCAGCTTCCCTGTCCATCACCAACTCCTGGAGCTTACTCAAACTCATGTCCATCACGTCGGTGATGCCATCCAACCATCTCATCCTCTGTCGTCCCCTCCTCTTCCTGCCTTCAATGTTTCCCAGCATCAGGGTCTTTCCCAATGAGTCAGTTCTGTGCATCAGGTGGCCAAAGTATTGGAGTTTCAGCTTCAGCATCAGTCCTTCCAGTGATAACACTCACTATATTATACCATGAATCAAAGTAGAAGATAGATGATGTTTTGCCTCCTTGATTCATATGATTTCTATTTATTGAAGTTGATGAAGACAGAGATTAGACCTGGAAACAGTACAAGTGAATTTCTTAGTGACAAATCTGTTTTCTCTGGACATTTCCCTGTTTTCAGCTCCTCTTTCTTTTCTCTGTAGCTTGGAGCATGTTTGAGTTATTTTTATATAAGTGGATTATGTAAAGGCAGGCAGTTAAACTAATGGCTAAACAAGTTTCCCCTGAAGCTAAGGTGAAGAAGTATTTTCCTGTGGCCCGATGCTCAAGGTCATAATTGGTAGATGTTTGATTTCTTAGAACACTTAGGAATAAAGAGGGTAGGATGAGATACGGAGGGGCATGACTTTCTTTTGACATTTAAAACCTAGTTATCTTTTGATATATGTTCTTCCCAAGGAATATCCATAGGTGCACAAACGCACATGTTAACACACATGCATGCACACACTCACACACACACACAGTTCAGTTACTTTGCATCCACCATTAGCCTTGTGGTAAATACTTGAGAGTTAGACTGTGAAGAAGGCTGAGTGCTGAAGAATTGATGCTTTTGAACTGTGGTGTTGGAGAAGACTCTTGAGGGTCCTTTGGACTGCAAGGAGATCCAACCAGTCCATTCTGAAGGAGATCAGCCCTGGGATTTCTTTGGAAGGAATGATGCTAAAGCTGAAACTCCAGTATTTTGGCCACCTCATGCGAAGAGTTGACTCATTGGAAAAGACTCTGATGCTGGGAGGGATTGGGGGCAGGAGGAGAAGGGGACGACAGAGGATGAGATGGCTGGATGGCATCACTGACTCGATGGACATGAGTCTGGGTGAACTCTGGGAGTTGGTGATGGACAGGGAGGCCTGGCGTGCTGCAGTTCATGGGGTCGCAAAGAATTGGACACGACTGAGTGACTGAACTGAACTGAACTGAAAAACTTGAGAGGAGGGTTTGTAATGGAGAAACAAAGAACAAAATGATATCAAATGGTTGCAGGCTCTTCAAACTTAAATATTCCTAGTGCTTATAACACTGTGAATATTTATTTTTCTCAATATAATACTGTTTTGCATTTCTTTGTTTTTAGTAACTACCTTCATAGGTTTTAAAATTCTATGTATTCAAGCTCATATATAAAGTATCTGATCAATATGATAATAGATATATTTACATTTCATAATAGGTACCAGCAAACCTTTGAGATCCAATCAAGCATAAAGACTTTATTATTTCCCAAGACTTCATGATAGTATAATATCTATGCCACACACTTAAAACCTATTTTTTATGTTCTGGTTCCCTATATTGAGCAACTGATCTGATCTGATCTGATCCCTATACAAGAGGTCAGATCTTTGACAATGTGGGCAGGAAGCTGAGATGGTTAAGATAAAACCAGGACTCAAACCCTAGCCTTTTCTTTCCACACTGAACACAAACTTTCCCCCACACTTAGTAAATTTAAAGATTAAAATATGTGCTATATTTATTTTAAAAAATCAGCATATAAACCCACTCACTTCAAACCCATGTTGTTCAGGGATCACATATAAGTATCTTTGCTTTTATCTTCCTATGAAGATATAACATGGAATGCTTGGCTCTACGTTGCCTGGGATGGGTTTTATACTGAAAGTCATTAAAAGCATTAGGAGACACTGCAGCATCCCCTGAAGACAGTGTTCAGTATCTAAAAGTCCACCAAGTGTCCAGTACACCCCTGAAGGACCCAGAGAGAGAGAAACCACTGACTTCACCTTGTCCAGATCATATAGAACCATAGTATGCAGGCAATTAAATACCATATATGGTTCTGATTCCATCTATTCAAGTATGTGATGAACCAAAAAAATGTCAAGATAGGCACCTCTGAGATGAGCAGTGGGCTGCACAGAGTGCTACATAGGCCAGCATCTCCCAAACACTGCTTGCTACACTTGCCTGTTGGTGATTCACAGGACAAAGTACAGTTCTTGAGGTTTTGAGTTCTACCTTGTAATAGCTTACCTCTGCTTACTCCAGCATATACCAAGATTACTTCATTCTGGAAGACCTATTTCCCAAGGACATCAATTAATGTGTTACATAGTTTTCAAGTGAAGTTTGAGAAATTCCATTTTAGATAGCCAGCATCCTACTGCCTAAGAGATAATAGGCAGTAAAGAGAGCTTTAAAAACCCTGTTTGGGGAAAAAATGAAATTAAGCCCTTACAGAATGTGTATAGGTTGAAGAATACAAATATATTTAGATCAATCTCTTAAAGATCATTTTCAGAATATTAGGAATTCACAGACCATATATTGAATCTTTTGTGTTTGACATAATGATTAGGCAAAAGATACTTGACCACTGGGGGTGGCACCAGCTAAACCACATATTTCTGTGTAAACTGAAATAAGGACGTCTCTCCCCCTAGGTGCATTGTAAATGCTTCATTCAAAATAAACCAAAACATACTTAATGTTTTCAAAGGTTATGTAAACAGGGAACTACAGTAGAAAAGCATATACTATACTGTTTATATTAATTAACCTTTTGTAGATAGAATGAATTTAAAGTTCTTCCAAAAAAAATGTTATCATGGATTCGAAGTACTTAAAACTTAAGTAATTTCTAGGATGATTCTTTCAGGACAAAATCAACAGAGTAATCCAAAGTGCATGCGTGCTAAGTTGCTTCAGTTGTGTCTGACTCTTTGCAACCCTAGGGACTGTGACCCACCAGACTCCTCTGCCTATGGGATTCTCCAGGCAAGAATATGGGACTGGGTTGCTGTGCCCTTATCCAGGGGATCTTCTCAACCCAGGGCTCAAACCCATGTCTCTTCTGTCTCCTGCACTGGCAGGCAATTTCTTTACCACTAGTTCCACCTGGGAAACCGAGTTCAAAATAATAAACATCAATAAAGATTTGAGGTCCCTTGTTTTTCAGATTTGTTCTGAATGTGACATATAATTTTCATTTAGTATTAGCTTAAATAGTTCTCGAAGAACATTTCCTTTCCAACCATAAAGAATGTAGAGTGTATTAGTAGAGGGAGCATGACAAGTGAAAGTCGATTAGTCATGTCCAACTCTTTGTGACCCCATGGACTGTATGTAGCCTGCCAGGTTCCTCTGTCCGTTAAATTCTGCAGGCCAGAATACTGGAATGGGTAGCCATTCCCTTCTCCAGGGGATCTTCCTAACCCAGGGATCAAACCCAGGTCTCCCACGTTGCGGGAAGCCCCGCAATTGATAATAAGAAATGCACATGTTCTGGAAGTCAGAAAGAGTATGTTAAGTTTCAAGTTTCTAAGTTTTATTTATTTTTTTTATTTTTTGCATCAAAGAAAATGTTCATCGCAAAAAGAGGCTGAATTTTTATGATATAGCTCTGAATTTTTTTCATCTTCATCATATATCAATTTTTTTTCCAGGCAGACAAATTTCAGATGTTTTATGTAAGATCAAACTACAAAACCAAATATAAGCATAATCCTATAAAATCCTTTAATTGTACTCAGATGATACATAATTTTAGTTCTGTCAAAATCAACAGTTTCCCAGCGACCTTCACATATAAACTTTTGTCAGCATTGACAAAGGTTTGCCTAGATCTACAAAGTTGCCTTTCTATATCAAGGTGAATTTTGATAAACAAACTTGCTGAGCATATTTGATGCAAATAGTTTTTGGTCTTTTTATCATCTCTTTTTAGAAGAATATTTTCAAAAGCAGTTCTTTTCTACAATCATAGTTTGAAAGATATGAGAGCTTTTTAAGCGAAGCTTTCTCCTATACACAAATAGTAATTTCAGAGCAGGAAATTTACTAAAATCTGGCAGTTGATGTCAGTAGGCATAATAATAAGTAGGCGCATACTTAAGGAAATATGCTTATTGAGGGATTTTAAAACATTGTAGGTTAAATTATTCGATATTTTAAAATGTGATAGAGAATGAGTGCGTAGTTTACTATCTCCTGGAAAATCAATCTTGATATTGCAGTTATGCTTGAAAAATATTACAGAAAATTTCAAATGCCCTTAATTTCATGGTAGTTCTTCAGCTCCACAAGGGAATACAAGATACCATTTAAAAATAATCTTTGGAAATTTTGTGATGGCATTTGAAAAATACTTAACTGCAAAATTATTTGCTGTATCTATAGCTCAGAATAACAAATGAAACTTTCATTTTTATATACTTCTTATTATGCCTACTGACACTGAATATAGTCAAGAGGACCACGAGGGAATTTTAAAGCTGTCCACACAATTTTGCATGCCCTCCTGTTCTCCTATGGAAAAACAAAGTCAACTGAGATCTGCAGAAGTACTAAAAAGAAGGGAAAATAACATGGACATTTGGTGATGGGGAGAAACTAACTGGAACACAGTGAGAGATGCTGGATATTGAATCAATATCTGAGGAAGGAAATATATTTTGGCATTCTTCTTTCATGGAATTTCTTCATTTTAATTGTCTAAGACTGATGAGTGGACTATTATTATTTCCTGTGACCAGATGGAAGCAGTAGAGAGATGGGAAGACTGTGCCACGTGCCCTTTAAAAACTCTCTGCCTTTATGGTGAAATTACTAAATGATACTGTTAGTATACCATATGACTGAAGGGGCCATGCAACTGAGTTGCTAAATTGTGCCATGTCCAGCACATAAACACAATTCTTTTGACCTGTGAATGTAAGTAACAGACAGTCCTTAGAGTAGCGAATTTGAGCTCTTGGGGCAAGTGAGTAGATTTTCCTGGTGAGAGTCTTCCTTGCAAACCTTTAGTACTACTACAGGGGTCTGGTTCCATTCCTGGCTGGGGAACTAAGATTCTGCAAGCTGTGCAGTCAAAAAATATATATATATATAAAGGACTGCAGTTTGAAGGGAAGCAGCAGCAGTCTGATATGAACAGCTCCATTCTGTGTGTTTTTACTCATGTGTTCTGTCAGTTCCTTATAGGTTTACTGAGATGTTTTGTTGAAATCTGGGAAAGTTAGCAGAGTATTAGATAAATGCTTCCTACTTAATAGGCAATAAAAATGGTCAGTTATAATAAAGTTTTCAAATTTTGATGGAAACCCAGAATACCTCATAAAGATGGGAGTTACTTGTCAAAGTGATCATTTATAATTAGATCTCAGACACGACTTCTGTCTCTTAGGGAAAAATAGCTACACTGAATATGGAGTTTTAAAGTATGCTGTAACATTTTGTTATTTGTAGAAATCGAATTCCCTGTAAGGATTAAATCAGATAATTTTTAACATTTCAAATATTTTAAAGAGCATGCTCAATGGACATCATAGATACTGTTAATTAGAAACTTTTCTTTAATGAGAAAAATAAGACTGTGTTTGGAAGAATGTATTAGAAGGTTTATTTCATTTATTATTTTATTTGAGGTGAAAAAAATCTTTGAAAGTTCAAACCAACAAACTATATTAATAACTTTGCTTGTAAGTACATGCTCATCTATTTATGATACTAAATCATACTTGATTTTATTTAAGAGAGTGTAATTTTCCAATTTAATTAATTATCCTAAAAGAAGTTACACATTTCATTTAATACTGTTGTTAAATGAAATAAAAATGTAACTCTCTCTTCTTATTATTTCCCCACAATACACAAGAAATTAACTTACATACTTCTAACAGCACATCTTCAGTGTAACAAATTATTAGAAAGCTATAGTTTATACATCTTTTAAGTGCAAGGAAAATAACATAGGTTGTGAATCCTATAGTGAATTGACTATATTAAAGCAACTTTCAAATAAAACCAATTTATTTCCTAGGAATAGTTTTGAAAGAGAAAAAGAATTCAACTTTGGGGTTCAAAACCCCGTTCACTGTGAGGGATATGATTGTAGTTGTGATCTTGGTTTTTGACAGCAGGCATGAGCAGTGCATTTACTCTGGGGCTATGAGTGATGTCCAGAAGTACCACCTTTGGATTCGGGGCAGAGTCAGGTGTAGGAGGCCACTCCTGTTGGTAAGGTGTTGACTAGCTTTGCTTCAATGCTCTGTAATTTCCACAGCACGTGAGGGCTTCCTAAAGGACCACTGATGTGACCCTTTTGTTTGATGTGCGGTCACTACTGCACACACTGGCTATAGGAAGGATGCCCTGTACTCTGTTCGCTCTCAAACAGCGGGGTGACTGTTCTGCTGCTGCTAAGTCGCTTCAGTCGTGTCCGACTTTGTGCGACCCCATAGACGGCAGCCCACCAGGCCCCGCTGTCTCTGGGATTCTCCAGGCAAGAACACTGGAGTGGGTTGCCATTTCCTCCTCCAATGCTGTTCTGAGAGGAACTCAATTTGTTACTGTATTTTTATGCCAAAACATAAAGGGGTATTTCTAATGGGAATTTTCTAACAGATTCTGAAGTTTCTATTTATCTTACTGTGTTTACATGTTTATATCTGCATGTTAGAGAACTGATTGCTGATTTTAAACCTGGAAGTATTACATAAACAAACAGCTAATAGTTTTTATGGTCTCCATGTATGAAGTCTGGTTGTCAACATTAAATATCTGTTCTTTGGGACAGTCTTCATATTTCCATGGAAATTATCCTATAATTTAAAGTGGATATGAATCCTTTCACTCCAAACCAATGCTTCCCAAACTTCAGTTATTTCACATGTCACATTTGTAATTTTTCCATGACTGTGTAATACATACATAATTTTTAATGTGTTAAAAATGTGGTGACATGTAAAGTGTGTTTTATGATTATAAGATATTCCAGTAGATGGTGTTCATGCAATATCATGAGTGCTGTAACAGCCCAGTAGTGTAACTGCTAATAGTCTCTTTTTATAAATAAAATGTGAAGCAACATATTGACTTCGCTTGGCAATAAGCAGTAGAGCTAGAATTGAGAGCCAGATGATTTAACCTTTTGTCTTTATGTAGTAAATCTATTTATCTCTAATAATTTTTTTTTTGCTTTAAGTTGATTTTGTCTTACATGAAAAGTTTTAAAACCAGTGTTCAGTCTAACTTTTCACAGCCTCTTACTTTTAACCTATCTGTTAAAGGTTATAAGTTATATATGAGTTATATCTCTTACAACCAGCACAGAGCTGGATTTAGATTTTTTTTTCCTTCTTGCTTGCCAATCTGTATTATTTAATTGGCTACCTAATACTTTTACATTTATTTTGATTTCTTATGTATTTGGAATTCTTTCTACTATCTTATTTAATATTTTCAGCTGTTATTATTTTTTCTCTTTCCTGATTGGTTATGAATTGAATTGTTTTTATTTCACTCTCCATTGTTATGGAAATTATATTATTTCTTTGATTTTAGTGCCTAATTTTGTGCTTCAAGGATATATATATATTTCATTAAGCAATAAATCTAAAAGTTAATAATTATTTTTGCTGGCCCAGAGGGAAAAAAAATGACTGTAGTACACTTGAGCTCTGTTACCATCCCTCCACCATTTACATATTTTATGTCTAGTGTTTTAATTATATGTTGTTTTCTTTCTTGCATTATTGGATGTGGTTTTTTTAAATGCTTTAGAATGATGCATGTTTTTTCTAGTTTCTCTGTTAACCATTTTTTGGTGCATTGTAGAGCTTCCCTTGGGGGAGCATTCTCTGTCTTCCTGAAATATATACATTATATTACATTTTATTATTTATTTAAACAAATCTATGGCACCAGTGAAGGTCCCAGAGGGCTTAGACAAAACCCACATTTTTCCTTTGTCTTTAATTGTCTTGACTCGTGCAGGGGTTTCACTTCTAAGTCTCCCTGGACCCTGGACTCAAGTATCAAAATTTCTCAACTGCAAAACCTCCCAAGACATTCATACTTATTTAACAACCTGTTTTCAGGCCCTCTTGGTCTTTGGGCCACAGAATTTCTCTTCCTTCCTTAGGAACTTGGGTTTGTATTTTAAAACGTATTTGTTGTAATTTTCCCATCAGTTCTGGGTACTGGGGAAGGAAAGGATTTTTTCAGAACGTATCATCTACTACTTTGCTAGAAACAGAAGCTCCTATTTAAATGTGCTACTATTTCCTTAAATTTTTTAAAGGTTTACTCAAAAGGATATTGTTTAAAACAAAAGGAACAAATAAATAATTGTAGCAAAAAGCACTGTGGCCCTAAGGACCTTGTCCCAAGGCAAAGGGCAAATGCCAGGGCAGGGAAAAGAGAATTGAGTCTTGAACTGGCAGTGAGATCTAAGGCCTAGGAAGACAAAATGCTGGGATGGGGGGAGGAGGGAGCTGAGGACCAGGAGGGACCTGAGGACCAGGAGATAAGGAAAGGGAGGGTGGGAGAGAGAGAGAGGAGAGGGAGGGGGAAGGAGAGAGGGAGAGGGAAGAACAGAGGGAAAGAGGGAGGTCCAGAGGAGAAAGTGCTGAGGAGACATGGAAACCAGGGAGAGAGACGTGAGCTGTGGTAAAAGGCAGATTACGGTCCAGATGGAGGAAGAGACTCTGAGGATGTCAGAATTTAAGGGATGGCGCCTGAGTGAGCCATACGTTGAGGGAGCTGTTGGTCATCCTGGAATAAAGAGGCCGTTAGAGGCTGCTTTGGACTCAGATGCCGGTCTTTGGTCAGCTGTGGCTGAGGTGACAGGACAGCCCAGCATGTGAAGCTGGGCCTGCCGGACACCTGGGGCCCCTGTATTCACCCAGGGAGCAGGACCAGCGCAGGATGCCGAGAAGCCAGCAAGCAAAGCAAATCGACAACAAAATCCTCAACCTCTAACATCCCGTCAGTTCAGTTCAGTTCAGTTCAGTCAATCAGTCGTGTCCAACTCTTTGCGACCCCATGGACCGCAGCACACTAGGCCTCCCTGTCCATCACCAACTCCGGAGTTTACTCAAAGTCATGTCCAGTGAGTCATTGATGCCATCCAGCCATCTCATCCTCTGGCGTCCCCTTCTCCTCCCACCTTCAATCTTTCCCAGCATCAGGGTCTTTTCAAATGAGTCAGTTCTTTGTGGCCAAAGTATTGGAGTTTCAGCTGCAGTATCAGTCCTTCCAATGAATATTCAGGACTGATTGGACTGGTTGGACCTCCTTGCAGTCCAAGAGACTCTCAAGAGTCTTCTCCAACACCACAATTCAAAAGCATCAATTCTTCAGTGCTCAGCTTTCTTTATAGTCCAACTCTCACATCCATACATGACCACTGGAGAAGCCATAGCTTTGACTAGACGGGCCTTTGTTGGCAAAGTAATGTCTCTGCTTTTTAATATGCTGTTTAGGTTGGTCATAGCTTTTCTTCCCAGGAGCAAGCGTCTTTTAATTTCATGGCTGCAATCACCATCTGCAGTGATTTTGGAGCCCAAGAAAATAAAGTCTGTCACTGTTTCCACTGTTTCCCCATCTATTTGCCATGATATTAACATCCCACAGATTGATATAAAATCATTTCACTACACCTGAGAAGAACAATCACTGCCTCACAGTAACTAGAATTCCATGGACAGTATATTACTGAGGCTTGTAATGATAATACTGGGAGCTACTATTTATTTACAATTGAGCATAATTTTAGGCAAAGGTGATTTGCTGTCATCCTACAAAGTAGACGTTTCTCTTTTAGAAATGAGAAAGTATGATATATGAGATTTTAAGAACTTGTGCAAGGCCATGAATAGCAAATAATGATACTGTCATTGGAATGTAGGTCTTTCCTTAAAAAAACAAACAAAAAATCTAGGTCCTTATTATCTTAAAGCTTATAGGCTTGCTGTTGTTATTTTTATTTTTTACTCTGCACACCTACTTTTAAAAACTATTGAAGTTTTTAAAGACATAAATAGGAAAGAAAGTAAATTCAATGCTAACATGACTTCAGTGATAAGACCCGTGAAGGCCAGAGTGAATTTAGAAAGTTCCCCACCCTGCAGCCATAGGGACAGACCAGAAATCTGACAAACTCTGGAGCTTTGCATCTTGAGGTTTCTGTACAATAATCCCTCTTTCCCTCTGAGGTCCCTACACTGCAGTGAGTGAGGCTGAGAAACCCCAGGTGGAAGTGTGGGAGTTTGTACAGGTGTCCACTTGTCTCTGTAGAAAGTGTTAGTCCTCAGTTGCGTCTGACTCTTTGCGACCCCATGGTCTGTAGCCCACTAGGCTCCTATGCCCAAGGGATTTTCCAGGCAAGAATACTGGAGTGGGTTGCCATTTTCTTCTCCACAGGATCTTCCCAACCCAGGGATCGAATATGGGTCTTCTGCATTGCAGGTAGATTCTTTACTATCTGAGCCACCAGGGAAGCCTACAGTTGTCTCTGTAGGTTCTAGAAAATACTGAAGGGAGCCTCTTCCCCAAGCCCCTGACTCACATGAGAGAGCACCGAGTTTTCACCCAAACTGCATTCTGTCCAGAGCAGAGCCAATCGTGGCTTCCCAGCCCTTTGTCAGGGATATCCTTTGTGACTCTGGGTAGACACCTGGAGACAGCCACCAAGATCCTCGGTCTGAAGTCCAAAGTTAAGGTCTGGAGAAAACTTGCAGGAAATGGGGACAGAAAGCTGATGGGGACTGCAGGTCATCTAGATCTTGTACTTCTATAGTCAGAGTAGACATATATAAAGGGGTGTTAAGCTTGACGACTGAAAATGAGTGTGAGGAGGAGGCCTTACCCAGATTGAAGAATTTTCTGAGAGTGTGTTTTACTGAACTTAAGGAAGATCACCTTTGTGGGCAGAGTTCTCCACAGTGTGTAGCTGCCGCTGACCTCCTGCATCTTGGTTGTTGCTCGCTTTAGAGTGGGACTGGGTTCATGGACCCTCTAGCGTCAGGCTGTAGTCAGAGTGGATGGAAATGTGTGCATAAATCCTACCAGGTCATTAGGAAGCCGGGATTCTGAAGGGAACGGAGATCAGCCATTACGGATCAAATCATTGCAGAAAGATTCTATTACTTTCAAAACACTGTCAAATATCATCTCCTTATTCAACTTTTAACTGAATCTGCTCCAAATGTTTCTGTGTCTGTGCATAAATTCTTGATTTTACTTTATTAAAACATAGAAAAGATAAACTATAAGAAATTCTTAATATTTACATTTACTTTAGTGATATAAAATGCATGCTAAATATCTAATTTTTAGCATTATTTGCCATATATTAAATGATATTATTTAATAATATTAAATAGTAAAAGTATTTAGTTGTATTATCACTTATAATGTTAGTTTATATCATTTATAAGTATCAGTTACTTATGTATGGTTTTATCTAATATAAGTTCCTAGTTCCAGAAAGTGGTCAGGTTTGCATCTCAGGTATGAAAAAGGACACTTGGAAACATAGCAAGAGCCCGTGTGAGGAAGTTGAGGGATTCAGAAGGGTGTGAAAAAGGGGAAGTAAGATGATTATTTAGTAGGAAGTAAAGTACTAATGGGCTTCCCAGGTGGCACTAATGGTAAGGAACCTGCCTGCCAGTGCCAGAGACTTAAGAGACTCAGCTTTGATCCCTGGGTCAGGAAGAGCCCCTGGAGGAGGGCATGGCAATCCACTCCAGTATTCTTGCCTGGAGAATTCCATGGACAGAGGAGTCTGGCAGGCTACAGTCCATAAGGTTGCAAAGAGTAACACACGACTGATGCAACTAAGCACACACAACGTACTAAATAGATAGTATATGCAGAGTAAACAAAGAACTGAAAGTACATGCAAACACTATCTACTGTCTGTCTGTCCATCTCTATTATCTGTCTATCTGTCATCTGTCTCTTTAGCATCTGTCTCTCTAGCATCTGTCTATATCTATCTATCTATCTATAGGTCTATCTGTCTATTTATCTACCTATCATCTGTCTATGAAGAAGGCAATGGCACCCCACTCCAGTACTCTTGCCTGGAAAATCCCATGGACGAAGGAGCCTGGTAGGCTGCTGTCCGTGGGGTCGCTAAGAGTCAGTCACGACTGAGCGACTTCACTTTCACTTTTCACTTTCATGCATTGGAGAAGGAAATGGCAACCCACTCCAGTGTTCTTGCCTGGAGAATCCCGGGGACGGTGGAGCCTGGTGGGCTGCTGTCTATGGGGTCGCACAGAGTCGGACACAACTGAAGTGACTTAGCAGCAGCAGCAGCAGCATCTGTCTGTCTATCATTATCTCTCTAGCATCTATCTATATCTATCAGTCTATCTGTCTATATCTGCTTTGATACTATCACTAACCAGTATTGAAAACTTCAACATCTACACTACTTCTGTAGAGCTGAATTTACTTTTCTGTTTAGCCATCCATTCATTCACTCATTCATCCCTTACCAGTCATTTATTGAGTCTCTATTACATGGAGGTACCATGCTGCTGCTACTGCTGCTGCTAAGTTGCTTCAGTTGTGTCCGAATCTGTGCGATCCCATAGACAGCAGCCCACCAGGTTCCCCCGTCCCTGGGATTCTCCAGGCAAGAGTACTGGAGTGGGTTGCCATTTCCTTCTCCAATGCATGAAAGTGAAAAGGGAAAGTGAAGTCACTCAGTCATGTCGGACTCTTAGCGACCCCATGGACTGCAGCCCACCGGGCTCCTCTGTCCATGTGGTTTTCCCAGCAAGAGTACTGGAGCGGGGTGCCATCTACTTGATGCCAATTATATGGTGCGAAGCAAAACCTACTCATAGTATATATGTAATATTAGGATGCATATTCATCTGAGAAATGAGACTCAACCTGCCACTCCTGCCTCACAGGACTGTGAGAGAATAGAATGAAAGGTAGTTAGGCTGCATGTTTATAACTCAGCTACTGCACACAAATGTCAAGAATTAAGTGAGTTACTTGGTCTTTTAAAAGTTATCCTTACATCTCTCACAGGTCAGATGACTACATAAGGTATGACACAACACCTTTCTTTTTTTTTTTTATTATCTGGATTTTGATTATTAATATTTAACTTTTCCACTTGACTGGGCTTTATGATGAGCTGAATGACTGTATGTTGGCTTGGAGAAGTCCTATTTCATTAGTGTGGAAATTTTCAGAGTCATGCCCCTGGACTGTTGGTACTCTAATGAACAGTAACTGTCTGCAAATTGCCACATACAGGTTTGAAACAGGAATATTAAAGGATAAGAAGAGGAGACTCAGATAGCAGGGCTCTGAGCTTTACCCTTCCGAGAGAGCAATTTTACTAGGATTTGTTTTATTAATTCAATCATTAAATATATCATTAAATATAAAGAGGAAATATCACTGCCTTTAAAAAAGCATATTTTAAAACAAATGTGGCACAATAATTTCTAGTGCTATGATTTGAAGGAAAAAATTAAAATATGAGATTCAGTTCTAATTCTTTAGCTATTAAGTATTTTTAATTCAGATAGTATTATAATTTGGCCAATGGTTTGTCTAGTATGTTGCAAGTCCTTGGTATGATACATTAGGAAAAAAATCTATTTCAAAGAAAAAGGAAACTTGCAGACTGCTAGGTCTATGTTGAGCTTAGATGGTCTTTTTTCCCACTGCATATTTTATTTATGAATTATACACCTGGTGTATGAAGTAAAAGAAGTGCTTGGGATTGCTTTTTAGTACAATAGCTTTACACAGTATGATACATACTATATAAAATAATATATTTTACTTTCAAATCCATTGCTTTAGCATACATACTTAACAGATTTCATACTACACTTGGTAACTTAAATTTAAAACAATATGGTAAAAATTGTAAAGGCTTTTTTTTACTTTATCATTTTTTAAAGAAAATAATCACTTAGAGCTACATTTCTTTACTCATTTTTAAATATGATTACCTTGATTTCAACCAGGACATCGTAAAGCACAGACACAATAATGAAATTGGTATAATCAGCACTCACTGACTGAATGCATAGTACATACCCAGTTTAATGACTCAAAACCCTAGACCTTCAAGGATTCTCAAAAGACCTTATGCCCTAGCTTCCTATAATTAGTGGAAATGTTTTCTAAGTTATTTGCATCATCCAAAATAATTGATGATCTTTGTTCCTTTGTAAACTAAAACAGCAGTTACATTATGAAATCACTTGTGTGTCCATCTTCAGCTTTCTGACTTTATCATTTTGTGACTCATTTATACTATTTTATGGTTCATACATGATATGAGAAAGTATTTACTTTTTTATATTTTTCTTTTACTTTAGTTTGATTTGCTATGTTTCAGGTATACAGCAATGTGATTCAGTTACATTTATGTGTGTGTGTGTGTGTGTGTGTGTACACACATGTATGTATATGAGGGGAATGGTTTCCGTGTGGCACTAGTGGTGAAGAACCCACCTGCCAAAGCAGGAGACCTCAGAGACATGGGTTTGATCCCTGGGTCAGGAAGATCTCCTAGAAGAGGGCATGGCAACCCACTCCAGTGTTCTTACCTGGAGAATCCCATGGACAGAGGAGCCTGGAGGGCTACAGTCCATTAGAGTTGCAAAGAGCTGGACACGACTGAAGCCACTTAGCATGCATGCACTCACACATATATATGTGTATATGTATGTATATGTATGTATGTATATGTATATATGTGTATATACACATACACATATACATGTATGTATATTTTTTTCCTATTCATTTCCATTATAGGTTATTATGAGATATTGAATATATATAGTTTGCTATATAGTTGATCCTTGTTGTTTATCTAATTTATATATATATATATAAATATTTTAGTGTGTGTTTGTTAATCCAAACTCATATTTTATCCCTTCCCTACCCGCTTTCCATTTTGGTAACAGTAAGTTTTTCTTTATCTGTGAGTCTACTTCTATTTTGTCAATAAGTTCATTTATATCACTTTTTGGATTCCACATAAATGATATCATATAATATTTGTCTTTTTCTGACTTACTTCACTTAAAATGATCATTTCTACTTGCAGCCATATTGCTAACATTGGCAAAATTTCATTTTTTATGATTGAGTAATATTCCATTGCATATATGTACCACATTTTCTTTATCCATTCATCTGTGGATGGACACCGGGGTTGCTTCCATGTCTTGGCTACTGCAAATAGTGCTGCAAGGAACACTGAAGTGCCTGTATTGCTTTGAATTATGGTTTCCTCTGGAGTGGGATTGGTACATCATATGGTAGTTCTCCTTTTCATTTTTTGAACAACAACCATACTGTTCTCCATAGTGGCTGCATTCCCACCAACAATGTAGGAAGGTTCCCTTTTATTTTCTAATGTTTCAGTATTTACTGAATATTGTACACACACCAGCTTTTGTTGAACAGTGTGTGTGTGTGTACACACATGTATATTTGGTTGAATTCATGATAGACTGGAAATACATGTGTATATAGTTAGTTCATTATTTATAATCACTAAGGTCCTTAAATGTTTCTTAGAATAATAATAAACAAATGATTGATTGATTTAGTATTTGAACAGAATAAGTATATTCTTTCTACCCCATTAACCACCTAGTTCCCAAATCAAAAAGTTGGAAGCTGCCCTAGTTTTAACTCCTCCCAGTCCTCTTTCTAACACTTTATTTGTAGCATTATCAGCCCCCACTATATTTCTGGATGTTGTTTCCCTAAAGACCTCCCCACATGACATTTTAACCTCACAGGTACTCTGTGTTTGTCTTGATACACTGTGGCCTCTTGGAGGACCCAACCGGTGTGTTACCTGAGATCTTTTCATTCCTCCCGCCTCCAGGAACCAGTGATTACCTTTGGGAGACTTAATCACTCTCATAAAGAATTTGTGTTCAAGCCAGTCTTCAAGTAATACAATCGATTTTACTTCCTAAATAGAACTCATGATCACAGACTGCAGATTGAAGACAATAGATATTTTTATTCATCTCTAATTGCCAACTGAAAGCTACCCAAATTTTGTAAGAAGAAGATTAAACTTTTGTCTACTATGAAACTAGGAGACAACAGCTTCCTTAAATTATAAACTATAGAAAACACCTTTCAAATCCAGTGAAATCTGTACTAAAAGGAGGAGAAATACCAAGAGTAGATGCTGACTTATTCAGCTCCTGAATAATGTAGAGTTCTCTAAATGGCATAGCCTTAAAAAGCCCAGTTAAAATGTGCACCTCAGATCTGTGGGAACTAGAGAACTTCCAGGCCTGGGACATCCTGAAGCAGTGATTCATACCTCAGAGGAGCAGCTGACATCTGCTCAGAGGAGAAGCCTTGCCGGTGTGCCAGGCTGTGTGTCACCTACAGCCTGTCAGGGAACTGTGAATAGAAGCAAGTTGGAAAACACTACCCAGTGTAGTTTGCAAAGAAATGAATTGCTACAGCCCTATAACGCATACCTCTTCATTACTCACCAAGTGGAGATTTTGACACCACCTCTGGTCCTGATGACTCTAAACTTATTCAAAAGTAAGGAGTGAGTTGACACAGCCTGTCCAGTTGCAGGTGTGACAAAGTAGCTGGTATCAGATGGATCATCTCTCCTACAAAGCTATAAAAACTAAACCAAAACAGATGAACAGATAAAAAACTATTTGACAGCACTTATAAGCAATATTTCAGACAAAGAAATTGAAGGGGCTGCAACCCTTGAAAGAAGAAAAGGACATAAAGTAATGCCACATGGACCCCTTTTCCTCTGGAGGGACTTTGCAATCCAGTGACACAGATATTCAGTTCAGATCAGTTCAGTCGCTCAGTTGTATCCAACTCTTTGTGACCCCATGAACCACAGCACGCCAGGCCTCCCTGTCCATCACCAAACTCACGTCCATTGAGTTGGTGATGCCATCCAACCATCTCATCCTCTGGCGTTCCCTTCTCCTCCTGCCCTCAATATTTCCCAGCGTCAGAGTCTTTTCAAATGGGTCAGCTCTTTGCATCAGGTGGCCAAAGTATTAGTTTCAGCTTCAACATCAGTCCTTCCAATGTATATTCAGGACTGATCTCCTTCAGGATGGACTGGTTGGATCTCCTTGCAGTCCAAGGGACTCTCAAGAGTCTTCTCCAACACCACAGTTCAAAAGCATCAATTCTTCAGTGCTCTGCTTTCTTTGTAGTCCAACTCACACATCCATACATGACTACTGGAAAAACGTGGCTAGACAGACCTTTTTTACAAATTGAGTGATAATTTTAAACTAAAAAATGCCCCCCCAAAAAAAACCCTAACAGTACATTTAATAGGTGGGTTTAATGGAATGTTAGAAACAGCAGGACTGAGAGTTAGTGACCAGGTCTGTGGAAAGTATTCTTTGTTGACAAAGTAATGTCTCTGCTTTTTAATATGCTGTCTAGGTTTGTCATAACTTTCCTTCCAAGGAGTAAGCATCTTTTAATTTAATTTCTGCAGTCACCATCTGCAGTGATTTTGGAACCCCAAAAATAAAGTCAGCCACTGTTTCCCCATCTATTTACCATGAAGTGTTGGGACCAGATGCCATGATCTTAGTTTTCTGAATGTTGAACTTTAAGCTAACTTTTTCACTCTCCTCTTTCACTTTCATCAAGAGGCTATTTAGTTCTTCTTCACTTTTTTCCATAAAGGTCATGTCATCTGCATATCTGAGGTTATTGATATTTCTCCCAGCAATCTTGATTCCAGCTTGTGCTTCCTCCAGCCCAGCGTTTCTCATGACGTACTCTGCATATCAGTTAAAGAAGGAGGGTGACAATATACAGCCTTGACGTACTCCTTTTCCTATTTGGAACCAGTCTTTTGTTCCATGTCCAGTTCTAAATGTTGCTTCCTGACCTGCATACAGGTGTCGAAAGAGATAGGTCAGGTGGTCTGGTATTCCCATCTCTTTCAGAATTTTCCACAGTTTATTGTGATCCACACAGTCAAAGGCTTTGGCATAGTCAATAAAGCAGAAATAGATATTTTTTTCTGGAACTCTCTTGCTTTTTCGATGATCCATCAGATGTTGGCAATTTGATCTCTGGTTCCTCTGCCTTTTGTAAAACCAGCTTGAACATCTGGAAGTTCATGGTTCATGTATTGCTGAAGCCTGGCTTGGAGAATTTTGAGCATCACTTTACTAGCGTGTGAGATAAGTGCAACCAAGCAAAGAGCGGCATCTTCCTGGGGTGAGGATACAGATGTCACAGTACAGGAACTGACAGAGAAGTTGGAAACTGAGTTGGGAAGGGGCGGTCCCACAGTTTGTAACAGATTTCCCTAATTTATTGACTGCTGAGCTGTGCATGCACAGAAATTAACCAAGAAATTAACCAAACAGCAGCAGCTGGAGGATGAACTTCTGAGCAAACTCTCCAGCAGCTGCCAGGTGCTGGGAGACCCCATGCCCACTTCAAGTGCATGGGAAACACTTTGGTGTCCTGGACAAATTCCAGGAGGGCCAAACTCTGGAAATAGCATCACACTCTCAAGTAACAGCAGACCTTTCTTTAAGCACAGCTCTGAACAGGAGCAGGACTTATTCTCTCTGCCAATCAAAAACAATTTCACTCCTGTTGGAGGAAAATAATATCATCCAAAGCCTCTGTAGGTTTTCACCCACAAAGTCTGGCATCTAACTTAAATTAATGAAGAAAAGGACCAACCAACTAACAAGGAAAACAATTTTTCTTAAAATAATCCTAGGGAGGGGAGAAAGAGATTATGTTCAGGAAAGAAACAGTGAGACTTTGGCTGGAAATTCAGCAGATGTTATCAAAACCCCAAACCCATGGAATGACTGAAAAGAAGAATGGTAGAGAAAAAAAGAAAAACATCAGACCTACTGTTTATGCTTGGTACATGTTGCAGCTGCTGCTGCTAAGTCGCTTCAGTCGTGTCCGACTCTGTGCAACCCCATAGGCGGCAGCCCACCAGGCTCCCCGTCCCTGGGATTCTCCAGGCAAGAACACTGGAGTGGGTTGCCATTGCCTTCTCCATGGTACATGTTACTCAGTGAAAATATCCTTCAGATAGTGCAAGGATGAATGGATGAAATTTCTAAGAATTCATCACCAGCCAACCTACTCTTCATGTGGAAGGAAAAAGTCTCTGGTTGGGAGCAAACTGGAAGAAGAAATAGGGAATACACGGGAGGGGTAGTAAGAATAAAAGTAACAGGAACAACATACGGGGGAGAGTTGGCAATAATAACAGTAACAACAACAGTAACAAATCGGTTGTGCTTTTATGTGCCAGCAACAAACATTAGGACATGAAATTTATAAAATACATCAATACAGTATAATTAGAAACATGAAATACCTAAGAATAATTCCAAGTAGGTAAGCTAATTAGAAATAAACTAAATGAATAGGGATCGATCAATAATATCTAAGTCCTCAATATGAAGAGTGTTTATAGGCTCATAGATAAATCCAGTTGTGTGTGAGTGAAATTCAATAAGAATTACACAGACACAACTACTTCAAAAGGTCTGGCTATTTGAGGGATCAAATGTAAATAGCGATCTAACTGGAGCACATCCCTTGGTTCTAAAGTGATGCGGCTGTCAAAATAGGTCCAGTGGATAAGCTTAGATGGAATTTGACACCATCCTATTATCAGTCCCAGAATTTTAACTCCTAGAAATTATGAGTGAGATGCCTGGGGGTTTCTTGATCAGCAAATTCCTTTTGTGTTGACCATTTATCATTAACAACTTGTATATTGATCCAAACAAGTGTAGGACTCAAATAATTTGAGGAGACTTCTGATTTATTTGAAAACATATAGTGAATTTGTCCTGGAAAATCCCATGGACGGAGGGGCCTGGTGGGCTGCCGTCTATGGGGTCGCACAGAGTCGGACACGACTGAAGCGACTTAGCAGCAGCAGCGGTGAATTTGTGTGTATTATAGCCATCTTTTCATATGCTTTAAATTACTTATCCTTTTTTGGCCTTAGGGTGGAGTCATGGTAGTCGTCTACCTTCTTTTGGTGTGTCCAAGATACAGAAATTGATTATGATTTTTAGGCTAAATTTATTATTAAGAGTGGAAATCATCTTTACGTAGTGTCTCATAAACTTTTCCTGAAAGTTGCCTTACTTTCTGAAAATGAGAAGCTGTATCAGGCCCATTTTTTTTTTCATTCTGTTCCCAAATTACATGCCAGTCATCTTATATTAGAATAAGGAGCCAGAGTATGACAATGAAAGGTGCAGGTTTGGTTCCTGTGTGGTTGATCTCTGGGATGTCTATAGGTAATGCAAAGTCTTTTTGTCTACTTTAGGGAAAGTGAGCTCACAGGGTTCCAGCTTCATTTTATCAACCTTTAAAACAACGCTTGATTAAAATGAGTTTCTACATTGCCTGTTACCGTAATTTCATTGGCTGTATTAATACAATGCACACTGGTAGGTACTATGCAATATATGAATTCCATATATATGTTTTACAGTTGATGGCATTTTTCTTTCTTAAAATACATAAAATTTGATGTGTCTTAATATTGAGCATAATTGATTTGATTTGTTTGGTCACTGAGTTGTGTCTAACTCTTTTGTGACCCCATGAACTGCCAGACTCCTCTGTCCATGGGATTTCTCAGCCAAGAACACAGGAGTGGGTTACCATTTCCTTCTCCAGGGGATCTTCCTGACCCAGGGATCAAACACACATCTCTTGCATTACAGGCAGTTTCTTTACTGCTAAGCCACCAGGGAAGTCCTATTGATTTGATTAAGTGCATATTGATTCTTCATTTTAACAGAAAACCCAATTCTAATCTTGCATTAATGTAATATTTGTCAGTAAATGGTTCATACATCTTTGTTATATATTATGAAGATTTCCATTAAATAGAGCCAATTAGTTAAAGTTCTGCTTTTGTTTTCACTTTAGACTTACTGTTTAGAACTACAACAGACAAGAGTAAATAGTTTATTTTCCTCGAACCTCCTACAATTTAATATATTCACCCACCTTCTGTTGTTTACCATCCCTATTTATATTCCAGTATTTTACTGTAAAGAAGGATTTCCTTACTTTATATAATAAATAAAAACACATCTATTGTCTTGAATATGTGGTATATTTTTGTCACTTTTTATAGTTTAAAAAGAACCATCTGTACTAATTGCAACTTTTAAAGAAATTTAATGGAGTATAGTTAACTTCAAAATATTGTATTAGTTTCTGCTGTACAGCAGACTGAATCAGTTATATGTATACATACATCCCCTCTGTTTTAGATTTCCTTCCCATTGATCAACTTTTAACCTCAGCTTCTATTTGATAGAGAAAATCTGGAGGTAGATAATTGAGCATGACAATTTGTCTGTCATATACAAGCAATTTTGCAGCCTAGCAAGTAGCAGCACATATAATAAACATCCTACAAACAACTCAATCAAAAATGGACAGAAGACCTAAATAGATATTTCTCCCAAGAAGACATATAGATGCCAAAAGACACATGAAAAGATGCTCAATGTCATTAATTATCAGAGAAATGCAAATTAAAATTACAAAGAGGTGTCCCCTCACACCAGTCAGAATGGCCATCAGCCAAAAATCTATAAATAATAAATGTTGAAAAGGATGTGGAAAAAAGGGGAACTCTCCCACACTGTTGGTGGGAATGTTAATTGGTACAACAGTATGGAGAAGAGCATGCAAGTTCCTTAAAACCTAAAAATAGAACTGCCATATGACCCAGCAGTCCCACTATGGACATATATCTAGAGAAGAAAAAAACTCTAATTCAAAAAGATACATGCACCTCTACAGTGTTCATAGCAGCACTATTTACAATAACCAAGACAGGAAACAAGCTAACTATCTATTGACAGAGGAATGGATAAAGAAAATATGGGGTGTGTGTGAGTGGGTGTGTGTATGTATGTGTGTGTATAAAACACAATATTAAGTTCAGTTCAGTTCAGTCACTCAGTCGTGTCCCACTCTTTGTGACCCCATGAATCGCAGCCATCTCCTGGTCCCCTTCTCCTCCTGCCCTCAATCCCTCCCAGCACCAGAGTCTTTTCCTATGAGTCAACTCTTCGCATGAGGTGGCCAAACTACTGGAGTTTCAGCTTTAGCATCATTCCTTCCAAAGAAATCCCAGGGCTGATCTCCTTCAGAATAGACTGGTTGGATCTCCTTGCAGTCCAAGGGACTCTCAAGAGTCTTCTCCAACACCACAGTTCAAAAGCATCAATTCTTTGGCACTCAGCCTTATTCACAGTCCAACTCTCACATCCATACATGACCACAGGAAAAACCATAGCCTTGACTAGACGAACCTTTGTTGGCAAAGTAATGTCTCTGCTTTTGAATATGGTATCTAGGTTAGTCATAACTTTCCTTCCAAGGAGTAAGCGTCTTTTAATTTCATGGCTGCAGTCACCATCTTACTCAGCCATAAATGAGAATGAAGGCAATGCCATTTGCAATAACATGGATGGAGCTACAGATTATCATACTAAGTGAAGTCAGACAAAGACATATATAAACTTATCAGTTTATATATGAAATGTAAAAGTACAGGTGAGCTTATTTATAAAACAGAAGCAAACTAGCAGACATAGAAAACAAACTTATGGCCACTTAAGGGGAAAGGGGGAGGAATAAGTTAGGAGTTTGGGATTATGGTACATATAACACAGTTCAGTAGTTTTTAGTATATTCACAATTAGCTATGCAACCATCACCACCATGTAACTTGAGAACATTTTTTTCATCTCCCAAAGAAACCCATAACCCTTGGCATATACCCCTCCCCCTGTTCTTCTAGCCCCTGGTCATCACTTATCTACATTTGTCTCTTGATTTGGCATTTAATTTAGATGAAATTATACAGTATATGAGCTTCCCAGGTGGCGCTAGTGGTAAAGAACCTGCCTGCCAATGCAGGAGATGTAAGAGATGCCGGTTCGATCCCTGGGCTGGGAAGATCCCCTGGAGGAGGACATGGCAACCCACTCCAGTATTCTTGCCTGGACAATCCCATGGACAAAGGAGCCTGGCAGGCTACAGTCCACGAGGTCACACAGAGTCAGACGTGACTGAAGCGACTTAACACACATGCACCCATATAGTATGTGACCTTCTGTAGCTGACTTCTTTCATATAGTATAATGTTTCCAACTTTGTAACATGTACCATTCATTTTTATGAGTAATAATATTCCATGGTATGGATAAAACACGTTTCCATTCATCATTTGATAGGCATTTGGGTTGTTTCCTTTTTTAAAGTGTTATGAATAATGCTGATCTGAATGTTCCTATGTCAGTGTTTGGATATGTTTTCAATTCAGCTCATGAATGTATCTCTCATGGGCTTCCCTGGTGGCTCAGAGGTTAAACCATCTGCCTTCAAGGATAGAGACCCAGGTTCAATCCCTGGAAGGAAATGGCGTTCTGCATCCCACTCCAGTATTCTTGCCTGGAGAATCCCATGGACGGAGGAGCCTGGTGGGCTACAGTCCATGGGGTCTCAAAGGGTCGGACACAACTGAGGGACTTCACTTTCACAGATGTGATAGGAATGAAATTACTAAGTAGTATGGCAACTCAAAGTTTAATTTAACTCTAAGTTTTGTTTTAGTTTAAAACTCTAAGTTTTAGTTTAACTAAACTGCCAAACTATTTCCAAAGTGACTGCATCATTTTACACTGCCACCAGCTGTGTATGAGGCGTCCAGTTTCTTCAGATTCTCGTCAGCGCCTGTTAGCATCCTCTTTTTACTGTAGCTGTCCTGTGCTTGCAAAGTGGCCTCTCATCATGGTTTTCATAAAGCTTCTTTTAAGCCAAATTTATCAAACTTGTTTGATATTTCAAATAATTCACTTTGATTGTGGATTCAGATTCTTATATTAAAATTCTTTTGAGTCATCCATTTCTTAAAAATGGCTTTTTCTTGAAAGAGAAGCATATTCACAGTATTAGAAGTTCAGTTTCTTTTTTCCCCCTGGGAATTCTTTAGCTAACTGCATGAGAACTATGTCTACATAGATCAATCAGAGCAGGAGCTCTGTTCAGTTGATATCTGTCTGCCCAGACCAGTATTCTTAGGGTACAGAAAGTGAGAGACCATTTTCACCAATTGAAATGACTTTTTTTAAAACATGCAGAGAAAACTAGTAGTTCCAGTTTTACCACTTGACATAGATGGAAATGGACACAGAAACCTAATCCCAGAAGATGAAGGGCTGTTCTTTATTATGGACAAGACATTTTCTTGAATGATATGAACTTTTGTAGCTTACTAACAGACAGAAAAACCAGATTTTCTGTCATCTGCCACCAAGCTCTCAATACACCTCTGAGATTTTCTATCGACCCGATTTCATCTGTAGACAGACCCTCTATTGTTGCTGCCACTGCCACAGACAAAGCAAAAGAAGAGCCAGATTCAGCAGGAAGCAGAACCAGCAGCAAACAAAACAAGGCCAGAGTTAAGAACACAAAACAGAGATTGAAAGCAACGTTCTCTTGTCTCTTGATATTAAATTCAGGAGCCTGAAAAAGGCATCACTGGGCTCAGAGCATTCATGGGGCGCCCTCCCCAGAGGTCCAGCAAATGTCCATCTGGGCATTTTTACAGGATCTCTGACACTCTTAAAACATAATCCCCAAATTTAAAACAGTTGTCAGAAAAGTATATAGGAAATGTCAAAATTTTAACTCATTAGTGAGCAAACCAACAGAGAAACAAACTGGTTACTCAGATGATGTGCATATAGACACAAATATATAGTCATTAGGGAAAAAAAAGTGAAAATGCTGGAACATTGTCCAGTTTGATCCCAACTGGATCATGTTCTCTAGGTCAATAAAACCCTATCCTTTGGAGTTATCCTCACTACCAGGTAGTGATCATTTGCTCCTTATGTTCTTTTCAAGTTAACATCTTTTTTGTTGTTCAGTCACCTAGTCATGTCCTACTGTTTGTGACCCGTCTTCATAGCATCTTTTACAGAGTTGTAAAATTTTTGGATCATAATTATTATAAGAGTAAATAGTAAGTCAATAAATATTCCATTCCCTCAGAGAGTCAGATGCTTGTAGGCCCTTGAGGTGCTTAGTAGATAATCCTTAAACATGGCATTAAGAGGTAAACCAGATTTTTTTTTTCCTAATCTCATTTCCAAGTTTAGATTTTTCCTTTCTTAACAGGTAGAAGGCAGGTATTACTCTGAGCAGCTGGGTAAGTGGCATACCCTTAATGTAATGTGCAAGATTAGAAAAGGCAGTTTTTTCATTGGGTTGAACACATTTTTGAGAGCCTTATCAGATAAACCCAAGCAGTTCACAAGAAAGGTACATAAATTCAGAGTCAAGGCCTGCAATGAGGTGGAGAAAAGCCATGAAAATTGGCAGAACATAGAAGAAAGTAAAACCTGGAACCAGCTGAGACACCTAGAGGGTCAGTCTCCTGAAGTTATAGAGGTGTGGGGAGCAGGTGTCGAGAACTCCGGTTTTAGTGATGAAAGAGAATGAAAGTCTTGCCAGGAGGCACAAGGTGGGAAAACCTATGAGACCAGAGTGTCCCAGGATCAACAAAATCAAATGCTTTGTCTAATACATGATGTATGAAGATGTCAAAGAGATGAGGACTGAAAAATAGTAGGATTTTGTCATGTGGAGTCATTTTTCGACTTTGATGAAAGGAAAAGGCAGAATGGATGAAGTGCTGGTGACAGAGCCTGGTTTTGCTTAGTTTAGGAGAGAATAGAGAGAGAGTTGGATGTACAACCCAGAGGTTTCAGCACAAGGTCAGGAGCTAGGGGAGAGTCTTCCAAAGGAGGAAGGAGGGTTTTTTGTTTGATCTTTAAATATGGGTTGTGTCAGCCTGTTTGTATAGTGAGAACTCACTTATTCAGCTTCAATTTAGGGGCTTCCCAGATGGGTAAAGAATCCACCTACCAATACAGGAGACACAGGAGACATGGGCTGGCTTTGATCCCTTGGTTGGGAAGATCCCCTGCAGGAAGAAATGGCAACCCTCTCCAGTGTTCTTGCCTGGAAAATTCTATTGACAGAGGAGCTGGGCAGGCTACAGTTCATGGAACTGCAAGGAGTTAGACACAGCTGAGCAAAGGACTGAACTTCACTTTACTCAGCAATGGGAGGAATGCTGCAAATGTTTAGTGTGTGCTGATATTAGGTATCCAAGTCATAATGTGACCGGTACAAAATATAAAATACAGGGGTGGGAGGTAGCAGTCAGTGCTTGACAGAGACCCCCAAAAAGCTTTATAAGGCAAAAGCCCTTCCAGGGCACCTTGAAGGACTCAGGCACATCTAAAGGACAGGAATCAGTTTTTGGATAATGGAAGCAGAATAAAGGAGAAACAGGCAAACAGAGGTAAATCTGTGCTAAGACTCTGACCTTTCCTTTAGTTTAATTGATCTGGCTGATTAGACCCAACTCCAAACTTCTCCCTTCAGTTAGCTGACAGAATTGAAAATGCCCTAACATGTTCCATTTGAACATATGATGCTGTAGATTCTTCAGGAAACTATTCAGATCACGTAATAATGATTTTTGAGCTTCTAAACAAAATATTTTATTTTTTGAGGGAAAAAAATGTGTCTTACTTATTCATAGACTTACTTTTAACATAACTTCTTAAATCACCCCCCACCAAAAAATGGCAATTGTTTACTGTACAGATTTATCTGATTTTTTTCAGAATTTTTATTTGTTGACATCGTAGAACATTTCATTGCTGTAATTAAATATCCATGAAAAATTTGTGAATCTTCGTCATTGGATACATTTTTATAATAGAACTATTATAGAAAACACCTTCCTGTTCTTTCAAACTTCTCTATAACCTAAATAACAGCATCTAAAATTTAACAATAGTACTTTTGTGCAGTGATTTTTAAAATGCAGATTGAGAGTTGTGATATAATTCTGTTTTCATGAATCATGTGGAGAAAAAAGGTGTGTGTTGGTTTATCTGTACTTTAAAGGTAAAAATAAAATCACTAGAAAAGACGATTTCAGTAACCACTGTGGGGAATGTGCTGAGGAGACTGATGAGAGATGAAAACTATGGATTTCTCAGTGTCAGGTGTTTGCTTGAAGATGGGTATTATAGTGGTGAAATTGGCCAAATCCTGTCATTTCTGTATATCCTTCAAGCAGAATCGTGTGAATAAAATAGTAGAGAAACCAGACACTAAGAGAGGACTTGAGCAGGATCACAGAGTTAGGAAATACATTCAAATAAATTGGTGAGGACACGAAATAAATTGGCCTTAATATTTATCTGAAAAGGAAGTCCACTAGAGTTGGGTATATAAACCTCTCAGAAATCAGTGTTAAATTTATTATATGTAAAACTGCCTTTTTAATGTTTGGAAAAAGAGACTGCATAAAATGCATAGTGAAATTACCAGATTTGCAAATCGCTTTAAAAAGCATTTGGCTTGATGAAAAGGTGATTAGAGTAAAGGGAAACAATGTGAATACCTGAATACTGTCGGTGAATGTTGACATGGACAGATTCAAGAAACACAGCTAGGGTTTAACATTCCAAGTTATTCTGGTCAAATCAGGTCTCAGTTTCTGTTCACGGTCTCTGAAGTGATCCTAAGGTCCAGACAGTCCTCTGTTTTCCCTGCCTTCTGAGCCCCCATACCAGTTTTCCTTTCTGCTGAAACACTCATTGTGTGTGTAACCACAAACATGTTATGTGATCACCAAGGCTTTCTGTTTTATTGTTTCTCATCATATTAGGGTCTACTCTGGCTTGTATAAGAAGTCATCACTTAAGCTATATTCAATGATATCTTTAGTATTTCCAGACAGGAAATAGAAAGTCCAGATGGTGATAAAGGTCATGGGAGCCAGTTTTTGCAGATATTTTGAGGACACATAAAATAAGAGGGCCATTTCAAAGATATCAAAAAGGACTTTTTGGACCAAAAACTGGATAGTCTATGTCAATAATGTAAATGCATAAGTAGCACAGTTAAGATAGAAAGGATCCTACTCCCCTGGCCCTCTCTGCCCTGCCTTTGACTCTAGCTCACGGACACACCTTTGCTTGGGCAGGTAGAGAGGTTTGTCCATTAACCTTCTATGGTACCTGAGCAGAAATTTATTCATTTGGGAAAGAAGTCCAGTGATCTTGTCAGATACACTGAGGCAAGCTCAGGACACAGACGAGTAAGTTTTGCAGAAAGGAATGAAAACAAGGACATCTGGACTCAGAACCTGTGGGTTTGAAGGGTCCAAGGATGAAAATGAGAGGAAACGTGTGGAGGAGATAGACCAGGAGGGGCTAAGTAAGGAGAAGGAGAGAGGCTGGGGGGTTTGCCAGATTAACAGTCTTTCCTGGGTTCACTAAGCCTCAGAGAATAAAAGATGTGCCTATGAGTTGGAATCCCAAAGAGAAACCAGCACAAACGCTGTTTTCATTTTTTTTTAACCTTGTCATATGGCAAATTCAGAGTATCCATTTTTAACAATATTTTTCCCTCCGAAATGTATATGAACTTATCTCATCAACTGAAATATTTTAGCTTTTCCCTGAAAGTAACAGAGGAACTATTGACAAAATTGATCAGTTACATTTACTCCCCGATCATTAGCATCTGTTGCATTTCCTTTTCCTCTCTTCCAGGAGTTGATAGATGACTCTGTGTTGAAATGCTTGTTGCTTCAAGCTGCATCCAGTAAACATTTGACAGTGGTGATGTGATCTTAAGAGTATTCATAGCTGTAGGACTACTACTCAACGGGCTTTTCACTCTAGAATTTTGCCTGGATTATTTCAAAATGAATGAGATTTAGAGTTTCAGTTATGCTGACCTGTAATTTATGGATGCATATATGTTTTTACTTTGTAAATATAGTTCATTTACCCCTAAAATGCAAGGCAGACGGATGGGGACTTCCGGAAGAGCCATCACCAAGAGCACAAGCATGAGCGGAGAGATGTACACACTGGAGCATAATGATGGCAGCCAGTCGGACACAGCTGTGGGCACCGTTGGAGCAGGTGGGAAGAAGAGGAGGTCCAGCCTGAGTGCCAAGGTGGTTGCCATAGTGTCTCGAAGGAGCAGAAGCACATCCCAGCTGAGCCAAACAGGTGAGTGATATGAACTCAAATATCTCAAGTTCTTACTAGAAAGATGGAGTTGATCTTCATGCTGTGTCTTGTGATGGGCTTTACAGTGTATTGATGCTAAGAATGTTTATTTCTGTTTCTGGAAACCTGTTCCATGTGTGAGTTTATTCTTCTTTTCTGTACAGCTGTCTAACAGGGTATCATTTGTCAACCCTAAAGTGGTCAGATGTTTTGGAAAAAAAATTAAGCTGTGTTTACAAATATGCAAGGAAATGCAAAGAAGTATTAAAGAACCAAATTGTTTGAAATGCAAGAAAAGCAACAGGATTCTCCTTTTCAAAATGTTCCTTAATGCAATTGCTTCTAATTTAGACTAACTCCATATTGTTATAGAAAAGAAGGTCAGTTGTGCAACTTGAAAAAGTGTGTGATGTAATCATTGGACTGTGATTGCTGTATTTTCAATGCAAGTAAAAAATCTAGCAGTTATTTTTACTTTAGAAAAAAATGGGTCAGTGTATTCATGCGACAAATAATGTTTTAATACAAATTTGAGTTTCAAACATTTTCTACTTCTCATAAATCTTAAAAGCTTTATGTCCACAAGGTATATAGAAGAAAGCAAACACAGAAGGGAGGATGGTTATTTATGTATTCTAAAATATAAAAAAAAGACTGCCTGAAATTATATAACATTTGTTCTTACGTATTAGATAATTTGTTACTAGGCTGAGTACTGCAGAAAACCGAAGGTAAGTGAAATATACAACTGATATCAGCACTTGTTTCTCCTGCCATAATCTTAGTTCCATTTTTTGTTCCTTAAGAGTGAAAGTCTTATTGCAAAATTTAGTTATGCTAAAACACTTTCATGAAATGCTTTTTTATAGTTAACTTGGCATCCTGGAAACTACATGTTTTATATTATACATTCTACTGGACAAAATGATGAATAA
Organism: Bos javanicus; assembly: GCF_032452875.1. NCBI lineage: Eukaryota > Metazoa > Chordata > Mammalia > Artiodactyla > Bovidae > Bos > Bos javanicus. Next base: position 11,709,811 of record NC_083876.1, read on the forward strand.
ATTAGAAATTGGAAATTTTGAGCCATTCAGAAATTGAACTAGTGCACATAGCTGTTTATCAGAACAGAGGTTTGTCTTTCTGAAAATCACAGGATTAGAAAGGACCTACATAAGCCAAGGTCTAGGAGCTGCCTCTCTGCCGTCCCAGGGGGTTGGGCTGTTCATTTTGAAGGAAAATCATGTGTCTTCCTTGGGGTCCTACTTCCTTAGGAGTAGGAGGTGTTTTATCATTGCTTTTGCTTCTTTTATTTTTGACGCTGGTGCTTAGTGGTTTGTAGGATTGATGTAATAAATGATCCTTTCCAGTGGGGGGTGTGGATGGACTTTAACCACCAGATTTCAAATCGCTTTATCACTTGGATGAAATGGAAATTCTCCTTAATGTCCTTCTAGGAAACCAGTGTTTGCTGCAAGTTCGGGGATGGCTTATCTTCTTCCACGACTTCCACAGTCGGTCTCTTCTCAGTTTCCCCCATAGTTAGCGTGAGTGGAGTTACCTTTTCTTAGAATAAAACACAGCAATAATTAAACATAAGAATTATACCTGAGGCACTGCTTTGCAGGTAATAGATTCAAATGAGTGCCACTGAAACCCTCAACCCCTTTAGTTTAAATTTTATCCCAATTATAATCTTTGCTGAATTTTTAATACCCCCCTCCCAAAAGTTGCATTGTTAGTAACTTCCACTGAATACCCTGGTTTCAGAGATCAGGTTTCAAGGTATACAGGCAAAAAGGCTGACAAAGCCAAGGTAACAAAAATAGTTCTATTCCGAAGTGACTGAAGGAATGAAATGTGACTTGCCCTCGGGCTCAGTTTGCCTGTGTAGTGGGTGGGTTTGACTGAAAGTCCACCTCTGAACTTTCCAGGTGTAGGAATTGATGCTTCTTCTACTGCATCATAATTGTATCTTACATTTGATGATAAGTTTTCTCATTCTTCTTGATCTTCCCAAAGTAATTGACCAACAGTGACAAACCTCAGTTAACTTTCTCTTTGTTTCAGTGGATGGCCTGGTTTGTCTCCCTATTGCTTCTTTTACAAGTGTTTTCTCCCCACTTTTTCAGTGGTTATATTCTCTCCTGTGAAGAGTCACCAAAATTCAGAATTCTCATTCTAGGAAATCTTAGTTTTTGTTGCTTCAGCTACTGTGTGAAAGTGAGAGTTGTTCAGTCGTGTCCAGTTCTTTGCAACCCCATAGACGATACAGTGAAGAAGGCAATGGCACTCCACTCCAGTACTCTTGCCTGGAAAATCCCATGGACGGAGGAGCCTGGTGGGCTGCAGTCCATGGCGTCGCTAGGAGTTGGATACGACTGAGTGACTTCACTTTCATTTTTCACTTTCACGCACTGGAGAAGGAAATGGCAACCCACTGCAGTGTTCTTGCCTGGAGAATCCCAGGGACGGGGAGCCTGGTGGGTTGCCGTCTTTGGGGTCGCACAGAGTCAGACACAACTGAAGCGACTTAGCAGCAGCAGCAGATGATACAGTCCAAGGGATTCTCCAGGCCAGAATACTGGAGTGGGTACCCTTTCCATTCTCCAGGGGATCTTCACAGCCCAGGGATCGAACCCAGGTCTCCTGCATTCTAGGCAGATTCTTTATCAGCTGAGCCACAAGGGAAGCCCAAGAGTACTGGAGTGGGTAGCCTGTCCCTTCTCCAGAGGATCTTCCCATCCCAGGAATCAAACCGGGGTCTCCTGCATTGCAGGCAGATTCTTTACCAAATGAGCTATCAAGACTGTATACGATCATCAAATTTATTTTTCCATATTTGTCCTCCAAAGAATTATTCCTTAATTTTAACTTCTTATTAAAAAGCCCCTTGGATGGCCTACTTTAAATAAGTGGAACATCTCCACAAATCTGAATTTTGAGGACTTCCTTTCAGTAATGCCATAGTATGTATAGTTACAAACCCTTAGAATAGTTTTCTACTTTTTAAAATTTTCCTTTAACTTGCTTTTCCCCAGGTCCATCATTCCAGAGAAAGCTATGTGATACTTGTCCAATTTTAAGAAACATTATTATAATTGATTTAGATGTCTTTAGTGTGAATTGAACCCAGTAATTGCAGACAGGTGAGGGTCTCAGGGGGGCTCCTAAATATATGTACATTTAAGACAAATTTTTAAAATATATTTCATTAAAATATAGTTGATTTACAATGTTGTGTTTATTTCTTCTATACAGCAAAGTGATTCACCTATATATATATAAACTATAATGCATGTGTGTGTGTTCAGTTAGTCAGTCATGTCAGTCTCTTTGCAACCTTATGGACTGTAGCCCACCAGGCTCCTCTCTCCATGGGATTGTATAGGCAAGAATACTGGAGTGGGTTGCCATTTCCTCTCTGAGGCAGATTCTTTACCACTGAGCCACCTGGGAAGCCCAGTATTATAATATGTGTATATGTACATATATGTCTATTATTTTTCATATTCTTTTCCATGATGGTTTATCATAGGATACTGAATTTAGTTCCCTGTGCTATGCAATAGGATCTTAGTGTTTATCCATCCTATATATAATCATTTGCATCTACTAATCCTGAACTCACAATCCATTCCTCTCCAAGTTGCCTCCCTCTTGGCAACCACAAGTCTCTCCTCTATATCTATGAGTCCATTTCTGTTTTGTGAATAAATTCATTTATGTTGTATTTTAGAGTCCACATGTAAATGATACCATATGTTATTTTTATTTCTCTGACTTACTTCAGTTAGTATGATAATCTTGAGGTATAGCCGTGTTACTGCAAGTAGACTTATTCATCCTTTTTTATGGCTGAGTAATATTCTGTTGGATATATGTACCACATCTTTATCCATTTAGCTAAGACAGATTGTCTTATGGTGTCAATTTATCAAAGATTTGGAAGAAGAAAGCAGTCTTACTTATGTATTAAAAGAAACTGGGTATTCTGTGGAAGAGAATGTATTATGTTTAATGTAAATGTCTTCTTATGTTTGTAAAAAAAAAAAAAAAAAGACTTTAAGGGCTTCTATGACAGTGAGTCTCTGGGATCTTCCCCAAGCACCTCTGCCACACAGATGATGGATAATCAGGGAAACATGAAGCATTCAGAAATAATGTTTAACCGGCTCTTTTTAGAATGGGAGATTTCAAGTATGTTGTTTTATTTGTTTTTCTTTTTATAGCCACAGGTTTGCTCAAGGAGTTTATTTGATTCTTTGTTCAAAATCAAGTAAAATCTATTTCCAAAAAGTGAAGAGCATAGTAGACTATATATATACATACATGTATGTAGTAAATTATGTATGTGATATGTAAGTATGTTCCATTTACTTTGTGCTTATATGTAACTTGCTGTGCACCTCAATATATTTACTGTGCTCTTCAATTATGTATAATCATTTATGTTGAATATTTCAAGTATAAGCAATGCTAATATTTTTAAATCACCTTTAGCACAATATTCATAATGAAAGTAGCAATTTTTAAATGTATTTTTTAACTAGGAGACTGATATAAACAGAAATGTTTCCAAAAACGCTACCGCTGATGAATGGGTTCAAACCATCAGGCACATAGCTCAAAACTTGTTCAGTGTGCAACAGCTGAATTAGATTGAAAAGGGTGTGAGGAGTGGGAGGAAAAGGAAACTTTAAGAAAAAGCTCCTGATCCAGGAGTGTTTTGGAATTGAATGAAGCTCTGGTTCATTCGATGTAGGGCCAGGCCTTAGGATATGAGGAAGTTTGGGGCCTAATGTAGGTATAGCCTGGCCTGTATAGCCTGAGGTTTGCTTCACTAAATGAAGGCTCTTTTGAGAAAGATCATCCTTACGTACACCCTGTATTTACCTACAAGTGAAGATAATTGTGGTGATAGTTATCATAATAATGATAAGTATTCATATATCTAAATGATTTAAACCAGGGTATTTGCATTTCTAGAGCTTTTTCCATGTACCTCTAAGTTATACAGATACAGGTGTGTGTGTATAACTTCAATCCATGATTGGTGACAAAAACATTGTGATTAGAACTTTTAGCTTTTTTGAAGAAGACACCTATAAATGTAATAGTATTATGAGCTTTATAGGCTAGAAACTACTTAATTTATTTTACCATATTATTGAATATTTGTCTCTCCAGGACTGTACCAGGAACAATGGGTATTTCAAAATTTAGAAGCATCATTCCCAGTGGACATAAATCATTCATATTTGAAATAAACAAGAATTGAAGAGCTCAAAGAGAAAACGTAAAGCCAGATGCCAAATGTAACAAAACCCAGTGCCATTTGTGTGTATTACCAAGGGAAGTGGGAAGACAAATAGGTCAAAGGACTAAATTTCTTAGGATAAGAACACATGCAGAATCGGCAGCTAATTATAGTCTAGACAGTTAATGTAATTATTATTTGTTATATCATTAACAACTGATGATACTTCATTAACTAGATTAATATCATCTTTTCCTACATACTGGCAGGATTTTGGTGATTGTGCATTGATTAAATTATGGAAAATGTTGCAGGACTTTGTTATACTGTCAGATTTTCCAGGCAAGAGTACTGGAGTGGGTTGCCATTGCCTTCTCCATCATGTACTAAGACCATACTAGAAAAGTCACTTCTGTGTTCCTTTAAGAACAGATATTTTGTACCATTCCAACATTTTCCACCATCCACATTTCTGCTTCCCCTGTGAAAATCCTTTCTTTAAAGACCTGCTCAAAATCCTCTTAAGTCATCTCGTGGTGTTATTTCAAGGTTTTCTAGTGTCTTTTTCCTCTGAATTCCTGTAGATCCTGACTTCACTGTCAACTTGCTGCAAACCCAAACATTCTGGGGCCACTGCCATGAGCAAAGCAATAAGGAAATAATGATTAATAAAAATTCTCACCTGGACACAGAGAAACAAACAAAAAACAAAAATAAAAAAAATTCAGTGACCTGAAAATGATTCACACTCCCTCTGAGAGAAATCTGAGTCTATATATAAAAATACCTTCCAGCCACACTGTGCTTCTTCCTCTTGTCCTGTGTACACCAGGGTGAGTGGGACAGGGCCCAGGCCCCCATGGACTGCACCGAGTCCAGAAGCCCAGCTACGCTTGCTCCTTCTGCCTTCCTGACCCGACACATTTAGCGTCATCTATTCTAGGCACAGACATTTCCAAAAGACTGAAGTTTTAGGCCTGCCTTCCTGCTGCTGTTTTTCTTCAGAAATCCTGAAGCAAGGAAGCATAAACTAATTTTGTGGCAATTATTAAGAGGCCAGTAATTTTGTGGAAAGGGGAAAAGAAAATACTGGAAGAAAAATACAAGATGTATGTCAAGAAATTACCTAGCCTGTGAACCCAATTTGGCTTGAAGCAAAGATGTATGAAAGAGCCGTAATGGGAAATATGTTTTGGAAAGAAGATTGGAGCCAGGTCTTCAAACCATCTAAAGTACTCTGCTCACTATTTTTATGGAGAGCTTTTAATTGAGAATAGAAGAAACGAAACTGTGTCCCCAGAAGCTTAAGTGGAAGCAAGATGTACAAAATAGTGAGGAAGCAGAAAGGTCAGAGTGAGGCTAGTGAATGAAATGGAATAATGTGACGTAGGTAGAAAAAGAGCCATAAAGAGGGACAGGGATGAGCTTGTTGCAGTAAAGTAGGGGCCCAAATTGAGAGAGAACAAAATGAGAGACCCACATTTAGGGGTAACTGGTGAGAGAATGGGGGGGGTGTGTGGGTCAGGATTCAGGGAAAGAGTGAGTGAGCAAGGAGAAGGAGAAATAGACCCCAGGGAAGGCAGGGTTTCCCAGAGAGGCTGCTGAATCCCCAGAAAGAAAGGGAGGCCAGGGAGTACAGACTGCTGGAGTCTGCAGCTGCAGGGTCGCTCTGCCTGGCCCAGTCGGGGAGGACAGGGGTCCTCAGTGTGGGCGGCTCGCCAGGGGGTAGACCATTCCTCTCTCCATTCGGTCTGCATTTCAGGTGGAACTACCATCTCCTAGATTTGGGATGGGCCTGCTGGAGATCAGGCTGGAGGGTCTACCATGAGATATACTGGGGATTCCCCCAAAACCTATCAGATGAATGGGGCTGGAAAGATGAGAGAGAGGGAATTACTACGAACTTATCTTCAGAAGGCATCATGAAGGGAAGAGCTCAATGTGAACAGTCTGTCTTTCATTCATTCTACCAGCATTTATTGACTATTTTTCATGTACCAGACTCTGTCATCAAAAGGATGTTAGGAGCAGGTAAAGTGTGTGTGTGTGGACACGTGTGCACACACATGTCTCAGAACAAAGGGGATCTGGGCATTTTTCCAGGATGACATGTGGAAGAGGCACCTCTGGGTGAAGATATGGAAAAATTTGAGATACAGTACAAAGAATTTAAAGTACTGGAGCAAAATCCCAAAGAGCAAAGTAGTTAATTTGAGGACACAAAGTTATTCTTGGAGAGAGGGCAGGATGGTTCTGTCCCTGTTTGATAGAAAAGAGGAAATGGTTGAAATCCAGAGGAGTATTGCAGTGGGGTTCCTGAGTAGTGAAGGAGCCTGTGTCCAGGGCGATATGAGTAAAGGGAGGGTTCAGGGTGAAGAGTGTAGTAGAGAGATGGTCATTTGTGTCGATCAGAGTACGGCCAACCCGTACCCATGTTCCTGAGTTTGGATGATGGAAGTCTCCAAAAGTAGCTTTAGAAACATCTCCCAGGGTCCATGTCATCCCTGCAGGCTTCTGAGTCATCGTGGCTATTCTTTTATCCCTCAAGTCATCCCGGAAGTTTCTGCATCTCTGCTGTCCTCCCAGAATTTCTGCAGTCATTGTTGAGTCTTTGAGTTCTTGTGGATTCTGACATGAGGAATGGTTGGATCCAGACCCATTTTGGAAGCTCACTGTCTTGGGATGCCATCTGCTCCTTAGGTGACTGTCTCTATTGTGAATATTATTCTCACAGAAGAAAAGGGAAGTCCTGCCTTCTCTCTTATCTGTGGATATTCCTCTTCCCAAGGCAGAGAGCAGACCTTTTTTCTCACTCAGAATATGGGTCAGGGGATTTCCCTGGTGGTCCAGTGGTTAAGACTTTGCCTTCCAATGCAGGGAATGCAAGTTCAATCCCTGGTTGGGGAGCTGAGATCCCACCAAAAGTCCAGAACATAAAAACAGAAGTAACAATGTGCGTGCATACAGTGGCTCAGTTGTGTCTAACTCTTTGTGACCCCATGGCCATGGACTGTCGCCCATCAGGCTCCTCTGTCCATGGGATTTCCTAGCAAGATTACTGTAGTGGGTTGCCATTTCCTCCTCCAGGGGATCCTCCCTACCCAGGGATCAAACCCTCTGCATTGGCAGGCAGATTCTTTACCACTGAGTTACCTGGGAAGCCCGTGAAATAATAGTGTAACAAATTCAATGGAGACTTTGAAAATGGTACACATTAGGGAAAAAAAAAGAAAACTTAAAGAATATGGATTAAAAAGACTTTTTTTTTTTTTGCTTTGGCAATTTAGCTCAAGGAAATTATTTCATTACCATCATGGGGATGAAAAGAAACATTTCAGAAGGTCCATAGAGTATTAAAAACTGTATAGATAGAGTTCATTATTCTACAACATCATACAGGTAGAAACTTAAGTATTCTAAGAAGTTTTAGCTAGACTTATGGATAGTTAATTTCAGAGTAGCTTAATAAGAGTTAATGAATATCCAAGGCATATCTCTAACCTCTCAAGACATAGATAGAAACTAACCATAGTACCCTTGATCCATTGTCAAGAAAAGAACAATATACACAAAACTTGAACTGTAATCCACTTATCCCTAAAGGAGTAGTTCCTGAAAAAGCTAATTTACCCATGAGCTCAAGGCATTATTTTAAGATTTATGTTGTTCGTAGTCAATAAGCATTCCAAGAAAATGTCCAAGTTATTAAATGCTCTTCTGCTTATCTTTTTTCAGTTTTCTTCTTCAAAACCTCGCAGTTAAGGCGAGTCATGAAATAAACCACGCACCAGCTTAGACCTCATACTTTATTTACTTAGAAAAAATGATTGTCTTACATTTGTCTTAGGACTTGTTTTTAATCTTTCCAAGCTATCCAATTTACCAGAATATTCTGCATAGTTTAAATCTAGTGCTTCTTTGTCCGTGCTCTCTGCCTGTTCCTTTGCACAAGCAATTGTAGAGCTGGAGGAGAGGGGGCCACAGTGATTTTACTGGACAGTCTAAGAAAAGTTTTCTTGACTCTGCTGATGTTAATACTGGAAGCAAAACATTTTTACAAAGAATGGGCATCCCTCCTCCAAAGTTTCAGAAACTGAGAGCTACTGTAGATGAAAATCTTGCTGAAATTGAAGTGCCTTGTTTGTGCCTCATTTAATCATTTAATAGTGCTAGGGAAACATTCTGAGGAACGTCATGTTTCATGTTCTTTGTTTCCTGAACACACGGTCGTGGTGCCAGAAATGATTTTCGGTCTGCAAAACCATCAGATGAATGTAAGCATGGGTTCTTTTATTTACCACTGGTGTCTGGCTTAGGAATTCACTACTGTTAATAGAGATTTAATGCCGCAAGAGTAACTCATCTGCATCAAGAGATGCCCTAATAAGGATTCGTAGTTTTAAACATACGCCAGCTGCTCTATTTTTGTTCTTTTCCTTGCTCTGAACTATAAATTTTGGTGTGGCTAATAGGTAGATACACTTTTAGTTTGGTTTGGCAGAAAAAAGTGGAATTCATTTTTATAATTAATTTGAATTTTAGGACTTGGAGGAAGAAAGAAATACATTTATTAAGTAACTTAAAAGCATAATACTAAGTATACCTTTAATTATAAATTCCTTTCATTATAATTATAAATTCTTGTTGACCAGTACTAAGGTAATTTTTACACATGAGATCAGTTTCAGAATGGATGTTCTAAAGTACTTCAGGTAGCTCAAATGTAACAATAAATATGTCTGATTATTTTTCCAGATGACCAATTTCAGTGCATCCTCATCTAATGCAGACTGGCTTTCAATAAAGATTTTTTTATTGATTTCTTTGCTAATGATTTTTTTTCAGTTTTAAACCCAAAAAGAGTAAAAAGCAGATTCATCAAACTCCCGTAGTATCACCACTTATTGCAAATTCACTGCAAAAATATTAGGAGTGTATGATTAGCTAATCGTTTATGCATTTTATTATTAATATTGATAAAGCTATCAGCAATTAAAGCTATTATTTATTAATCACCATCAGCCAGCTGGCATTTTAATTATTTTGCATATATTAATGTCTGTGGTTCTCAAGACACAGCCACGAGGCACTATTATTATTGACACTTTATGGGTTTCGTGACTTGTCCAAGGCCAAACAACCCTTAGAAGTTCAAGTAGAATTTACATTCATAACCACTTCACTGTAATCTCATTCAACTGCATGGACACACAGAGAAATACCTTTCTTTTTAGCTTTTTAGAAACAATCATAGTCTCATAATATTTCATTTTGTTCTAAAATACGGCCTTTTTTTGGCTTTTAAAATAACCTGTATTTAGGATGACCACTGCAGAAGGTTTGTCTAGGGTTGATTTGGGAAAAGGTGGATCCGTGTAAGAGGAATCACAGTGCTTTGTATCTAGGAGTCAGTGGTTCAGGGGATGGGATGTCAGACATGAGAGTGTGTTATGTTGCCTTTTAAGGAGAGAGTGATTGTTGGAAAAAAGCATTATTTGTCACTTTGGTCCAGTTTGCAGTGAGGGCAGTGATTGGAAAGGGTTTTTGAGGAGACTAAGGATCCTCCGCATATAAATGGCAACTGGGGTCAGTGAATGTGCTTAGGAAGAAAATGCAGATCGATTTTCCAGATCCTCTTCCAAAAGGGAAGTAGATCTATAAAACAGAAGAAAACAGAAAGGGGAAGGCCTTTCTGAGCCTCAGTTTCCCCAACTCTGAAATGGAATGATAAACCACACCGACCTGAGAGTACTGTTGAAAAGATTAAATGAGCATCTACGTTAAGAGTTTAGCAAAGGACCTGGCATATGAAAAGGAATCAATAATAATAATGGTTAGCGACTTTAATAACTCTGAGAAAACAAAGATAAGAATAGCAGGCAAAGAACAGTGTCGGTGACATCGCTCATTGGGTGGGAGGAGACTGGACTCTTCCTGCATCAGTGCTTCCAAAGTTCCTCTTATCCGACACCCTCTGAGGAGCTGGTGGGGTCGTAGCACTGACCTCAGGTACCTGCCTAGACGTGGTTGCACACACCACCCTGCGCACACACGGGACATCTGTGGGCTCCCTGACCTGCAAGGCCTGCTCCAGGGCCTCCTCCCCAGACCTTTACCCAGCCTTTTCTATACAAGATCCAGGGTCAGTAGGCTCTGGCCCACAGCCTGTGTTTTTTAATGGCCCATGAGCTAAGCATAATTTTTCTGTTTTTTTTCAAATGGTTGGAAAAAAATCATAATATTTTGTGACTCATGAAAAGATGTGAAATTCAGGGTTGGCATCCATAAATACAGTTTTGTACAGGTGTTCAAAACACCAGGTTTATACAGGTGTTCCCCGGCTGCTTTTATGCTAAAAAAGCAGAGACCATGTGGCCAGTACAGCCTGAAATATTAACTCCCTGGTCCTTTAAAAAGCAAGTTTCAGGATCATTTTTATAGACTCTCTCTCTATATATCTATATCTATATATATATATATGTTAATATATGATACTTGTTTTTCTTGAGTGGGATAGGAGGTGGGATGGAGGCTCAAAAGGGAGGGGATACATGCATACTTATGACTGATTCATGTTGTTGTACAGCAAAAACCAGCAAGACTTTGTAATGCAATTATCCTCCAATTAAAATTTATTGTTATTATTTTTTTATTAAAGAAAGTTTTATGGCTGTTGCTCCAGCTTGAGAGCTCAGTGGTTCTATTAGGGAACAGGATCTTTTCTAGAGTTCCCTAAACAGGGCCTCTGCTTTTCAAAGGCAGTTGTTAGTTTACACTATTACACCATGAACTTTGCTCTTGCCTCCCTTACTCATGCAAAGGTTACATTTAAACGGTGGGCCCATCGATATCATCTGTCATTAGATCAACGAGTCTCCAAAATGAAAGTATATCTCTGAGAGAACACGAATCTTTAGATCTTCAACTTTGCCCTAAAAATTGATCCCTGATTTAGCTGCTGACATAAAGTAGTAAAAGCACTTTCCCTCAAAAGCACTTCGTTTTCACAGTTGGGCATTCAGGGACTTTGTTATTTCACTGGTGATTATATGCCCAGCATCTAGCACATGGCCTGGCCTGGACACACACAGGTTGTTCAGAATGCATGAAAGTTCGGAAAGAGTTTTCTGTATTCCCTTTCTTCACAAGCCGCTGAGTCCTCCTCACACTCCGGTCTGAATTCTGCCTACCCAGTTTCCCCAGACTGTTCTTATGAAGGTCACAGAAAGTCAATGGGCATGAATTTGATTGGGAGAAAATTTAACGTACAGTAGAGGTCATAGGTATTCTGACCTATGATACAAACAGGAGATGTGTATAATAGAAAAATGTTTGTGAAGATTATTTATTTGTTTTTATTTGACATGACTAAATGTTTCTCTTACATGTGTCACTTCCTAACAATGCCCCAGCCAGACTTACCTACCTTCAGTTCACAAAACACCTTAAAGCTTCCTTCTTTGTAGCTTTACAGGTGTTGAAAGTTCTTTTTTTTTTAATTAATTTTCACTGGTATATAATTGATTTACAATGTTGTCTTAGTTCCTGTTGTACAGCAAAAGGAATCAGTTAAACATACACATATATTCATTCTTTTTAGATCCTTTTCCTATATAGGTCATTACAAAGTGTTGAGTAGAGTTCCTTGTGTTATACAGCAGGTTATCAATTATCTATTTTATATATATTAATGTGTGTGTGTCAACCCCAATCTTCTAATTTATCCTCCCATCCCTTTATCTCCTGGGTAACTACATGTGTTTTCTGTCTCTGTGACTGTTTCTGTTTTGTAAGTAAGTTCATTTGTACCATTTTTTTAGCCTGTCAAAATCCTTCTCTGTATCCAGGCCCTACCCAAATCCCAACCTCCTGTCGGGGCTAAAAGCAGTCTCTGAATTCCCGCAAGATTTTTCTGGTTCTCCAGTGGTGTGGTTTAAGTACTTATCTGCCATGTAAGTGTCTGTGGAAGTCTTATCACAAGATGAACTTAGAAGTTACCCAAGGACAGTTACCCTTCAGCAGGTGTGTTTCCCCAGGGACAGTTATCCTGCAGCAGGTGTGTTTCCCCAGGGACAGTTATCCTGCAGCAGGTGTGTTTCCCCAGGGACAGTTACCCTGCAGCAGGTGTGCTTCCCCAGGGACAGTTATCCTGCAGCAGGTGTGTTTCCCCAGGGACAGTTATCCTGCAGCAGGTGTGCTTCCCCAGGGACAGTTACCCTGCAGCAGGTGTGCTTCCCCAGGGACAGTTACCCTGCAGCGGGTGTGCTTCCCCAGGGACAGTTACCCTGCAGCGGGGTTTCCCCGGGGACAGTTATCCTGCAACAGGTGTGCTTCCCCAGGGACAGTTATCCTGCATCAAGTGTGTTTCCCCAGGGACAGTTACCCTGCAGCAGGTGTGTTTCCCCAGGGACAGTTATCCTGCAGCGGGTGTGTTTCCCCAGGGACAGTTATCCTGCAGCACAGTTATCCTGCAACAGCAGGTGTGTTTCCCGGACAGTTATCCTGCAACAGGTGTGCTTCCCCAGGGACAGTTATCCTGCATCAAGTGTGTTTCCCCAGGGACAGTTACCCTGCAGCAGGTGTGTTTCCCCAGGGACAGTTACCCTGCAGCGGGTGTGCTTCCCCGGGGACAGTTACCCTGCAGCGGGTGTGTTTCCCCGGGGACAGTTACCCTGCAGCAGGTGTGTTTCCCTGGGGACAGTTATCCTGCAACGGGTGTGCTTCCCCAGGGACAGTTATCCTGCAGCGGGCGTGCTTCCCCGGGGACAGTTACCCTGCAGCAGGTGTGCTTCCCCAGGGACAGTTATCCTGCAGCAGGTGTGCTTCCCCAGGGACAGTTATCCTGCAGCGGGTGTGTTTCCCCAGGGACAGTTACCCTGCAGCAGGTGTGTTTTGCTCTCACACAACCTAGTGTCTTCAGAGCAGGAGGATCTTGGATGTACATGATACTGACCTAGTGAGAACAGCTCAGATGATGACTCACTGATCCTTTAGCATTGAGACATGCTTTGATGAGTGGACAACTTTCAAAAGGTAATTTTTCTTCTATGTTGGGTTTTGTTATTCTTAGGAAATCTACTCAGAAGTAGAAGTAACTTTTCTATACTTCTTCTACCTACCTTTCCCTTATTTCTCTTCTTGGCTTATACATCACTTCAGAAGCACCTAGGCATTGATCTGGATATGTTTTACTGGTCACTTCCACCTGCTTTCAAGTATTAATGCTTCTACAAGTAATTATAGATAATTATCATTTGAGTTTTGAGACAGTAAATGAATTGTTGTGATGGTAACTTCCTTACCTTTACAATAAAAGTCAAATAAAGTAGCACTTTATTGGGAAATTGCTGAGAGACAAAAGTTGGCATTGATGATTTATGATGCTACTATGTATATCACTCCAGTTAATAAAGGTTTGGCTATTAATCTTGTGAAAATGCTTAGTAAGAAATGCAAAAATATCCATTTTTAAAAAGAAATCTTTTATTGGCAATAGAAACAGAAGGTCCTTCTATATATAATGGCCCTACTATAACTTCTTTGCAAGTCAGCTAGTGAATTCCTACATGGAAAATAAAACTTCTGATTTGGGGTCAGTACATTGTGATACTTATTATAAAATCATTTACATTGTAAGAATCCTTTTCTTATGAATAAAGAATGTGTACACACAATGATTAGTCATAGTTGTAGTGAGACTTAACAGATTTTATCTAGGACTGCAGGAGAAATAACAGTTAATATTCCAGATTCAAACTCAATTTCTTGGGATAATTTTGAAAGTAGAAATAGCACATTCCTTCCACTCTTAATTTGAAACTCTAAAACCTCTGACGATTTATCAAATAGTAAAGTTAATAATCTATTATACTTAGGAAAGTTTCAAATGGAAAAGGTTATAAATTATACTTAGTAACTAAGTAAATTTGCTTTTATACCTAAGCATATACCTTCATTGAAACATTTGCTATTATCTAATGAAGTAAAGGTATATCAATTGGGAAATAAAACCAAATTGATGAAGATGTTAATTTAATACTTTTAGCATTCTGAAATTGAAAAGGTAAAACAGAGTCCTTGATCTGTCTCCTTACATTCTGGAAACTGGAAATAGCTGCAAAGCTGCTAGTGAGGGAGAGCTCTTGAGAGAACCTGTTGATTTGAAGCCCACAGGAAAATACATCCAAGAGATAGTTAATTGACTTTAGGTGGTCTAACCTGTTGCTAAAAATGCCGGCCTTATTTACAACATCTACCTCAGGAAATTCACCTAAACAATTACTTGGTGGTTTTTAAAATGAAAAAAAAAGAAAAGAAAGGAAGGGAAGATGGAGAGATAGAAAAAGAGTTAAAATTATTTTAAGGGAGTTGCATAAAATTTCATGGAGATTCTTAGATATTCATCAAATCATTGACCATCAAAAATTGATGAAATTTTGATGAATATTTGATATTCATCAAAATATTAACATGTATATTGGAGACTTACAGCAAGATCAGAAAAGGAACATTTTACCCCCAAAGTAGAAATTTACTTTCAATTCTGTCTTCTCATGGATTATTCCTTATTGTTTCTTTCAAAGTAAACACTCAAAAGTATTATATTTTGTGAGGAGAACCCATCCACTTATGTATATTATGAATGATTTTGATATTTAATCTAAATTTTACAGACAGAAACATGAAAGAACAAAGGCTGAATTCAAATATATGTTAATGTTGCATTCAGTGCATTGACCAGGTGATAGAGCATCTTTATTTCCAGAGTTGCTTAAATCTAGTCTGAGTGCAGTTGCGAGCAGTGTATTGATTTTCATTTCAAGGTGTATGTGGCCTGAGTCCCAGGTTCCTTGGTGAGACTGCCTGCATCCAAGTGGTAACAACTCAGTGATGATGGGAATCTGCCAGCTCCCTCTGCTTTTCCAGACCCCTCCCTGGGCTTTTTAATTCATATTCTGCACGTCCTAGATTCTCTGGCCCAGATAGAATGGTCTGACAATTGGGTACACATCCTTTCACTCTGTAAATGGCTTCGTAACACTATTCAGAGTAATGCCAGTTCTCTTACTCTTTTGTTCTGCTTTTATATTTTTAGAGTTGTCGCTCATCACATACCCTTTAGCTAAGCATTTCAGAAAAAGCCTCTGCCCTTTGGAACTCTGCCCTGGGTATTCTTCATGGTCCACAAGAAAGGGAAAGCATTCCCCTTGCCCTTCATTTGTTTACAAGCTCTTTGACTAAGTAGCGCATCAACAGGGGAAGACCTGCCCTACCTTTTTATATTCAACTAAGCACACACACACCTTTTTATAAAACTTTATAGTTTTATAAAGTCTCATTTTTATCATTGAACAAGTGCAAAATGACTGAAAGATTTTAAAATCAGAGCTTGAATCATATGAGGAAAGATCAGAAATGCATTAATTGAAGGAAGTGCCCAAAGAAAATGAGTTTTAAAGTGAAATGTGATATTAATAATAATCCCTCAAGGTTTCCATAAGTTTTAATACATTCTTAATATAATTTCCCTTCTTTCTACCCAGAATACAATTGTGACAATTGAATGCAACCACAAGGAGCATAAATATTTTGAACTGCACGTGCATATTAATCTGTTAAAAAAAAAAAAAAGTCTGTTTTAGCAGCTTGTCATCCTAAGCATTGATGTTCATTTTTAGTTATGTCCTGCTCACCTCCCCAGGATAAGAAGAAACCATCATTTTTGTTTTAAGCTTTAATTTTTCCCCATCTTAATGTCAGTAGTGCTTGAAACCAGCAATTGCTCCCCAGTGAAGTTTAGTGGTGACTGTTTTTACTGCCTCTATCGCTGGTGGTTGCTCACATGGTAAAGAACCCCCGGGCAATGCAGGAGACCCAGCTTTGAGACCTGGGTTGGAACGATCCCCTGGAGAAGAGAATAGCTGTCCATTCCAGTATTCTTGCCTGGAGATCCCATGGACAGAGGAGCCTGGGGTGCGACCATCCATGGGGTTGCAAAGAGTCGGAGCACTGGTTATACTGCTGTGTGATGAGAGACCGTGGGGACTGTGATGCAGTCCACGGTTGGGGTCGCTAAGAGTCGAACATGACTGAGTGACTTCACCTTCACTTTTCACTTTCATGCATTGGAGAAGGCAATGGCAACCCACTCCAGTGTTCGTGCCTGGAGAATCCCAGGGACGGGGGAACCTGGTGGGCTGCCGTCCATGGGGTCGCACAGAGTCAGACACGACTGAAGCGACTTAGCAGCAACAGCAGCAGCAGTATAGTGTTAGTCACTCAGTCCTATCCAACTCTTTGTGACCCCATGGATTGTAGCCCACCAGGCTCCTCTCTCCACGGAATTCTCCAGGCAAGAATTCTGGAGTGGGTAGCCATGCCCTCCTCCAGGGGATCTTCCCAACCCAGGGATCAAATCCAGGTCTCCTGCATTGCAGGCAGATTCTTTACCATCTGAACCAGCAGGGAAGCCCGATTAAGTGTGTGCTGCTGCTGCTGCTAAGTCATTTCAGTCGTGTCCGACTCTGTGGGACCCCATAGACAGCAGCCCACCAGGCTTCCCCGTCCCTGGGATTCACCAGGCAAGAACACTGGAGTGGGTTGCCATTTCCTTCTCCAATGCATGAAAGTGAAAAGTGAAAGTGAAGTCGCTCAGTCGTGTCCGATTCTAGGGACCCCATGGACTGCAGCCTACCAGGCTCCTCCATCCATGGGATTTTCTAGGCAGAAGTACTGGAGTGGGGTGCCATTGCCTTCTCCGAATTAAGTGTGTAATCATCTACAAATATCCAGAATACCCAGTATCAATAGTTGGTATTTTGTCGGCTCTCTAGAAGTTTATATAACTAGAAACATATTTTATTCAGATTTCCTTTTCCTTTATAGGGAATCTGAAAGTGTTAGTCACTCAGTCATGGACTATAGCCCCCAGACTCCTCTGTCCATGGAATTCTCCAGGCGAGAACACTGGAGAGGGTTGTCATTCCCTCCTCCAGTGGATCTGCCTGACCCAGAGATCAAACCGAGTCTTCTGCATTGCAGACAGATTCTTTACCATCTGAGCCACCAGGGAAGTACCCCTTTATCAGGGGAAAACTATAAAATGTATATCTGTATGAGTTTACATACTGAAACTAAAGTCAAGTCACTGTTTTTCTTCTTCAACAATATGAATCACTTTGTTACTAGTTGTCTTTACTCATTAGGAAAGGGAAATGCCGGTTGAGGAACTTGCAGGAGTCCACACCAGTAAGGGCAGAGCTGGTCTTGAACCTGGCAATCAGACAGAAGTCTGTGCTCCATGTGGGGCAGTGTCAGCCAGCAGTGTGGCTCCAGGCCCCCAGTCCCCTGACAGCTTCCTGTCTTCAGACACAGTGAGGCCCGGTACCATACTGTGTTTCTTGTTCATTTCACAAAAAAAAAAAAAAAAAGAGCTTGCTGGACATCTGTGGGCTTAGCAAATGCTACTAGATGTTTCTGTGGGGAAGGGAGTATATGAAGAAGAGATCATATCGCAAGTTGCATAATCTTGTCTCAAAGCAGTGAGTCATGTTCGGATTGGTGCTGGTTTTTCTCTGGACCATGTCACTGTTTCTGAGCCCCGGTGGGTGGGGTGCAGGGTGCAGTATGTGAAGAAGAAAAGATTTCCTCGGAGTGTCTGGAGCTGGGGAAGGGAAGTAAAGGGGGAAAGAGTCCAGACTGTCATATGCATCCAGTGAGCGGTGCCCTGGGCCCCTGTCACCTGAGCTGTGTGCAGGCAGGCTGCAGCAGCCGCTGTGAGGGAGGCGTGTGCCCATAAGTCATCAGATCATCATCTACTAGGTTCCCTAACAGGGTAAGTCAAGAACAAGACGGTTGTGTTGGGGGAAGATGGGAGATGTAGAAGCAAGTGATTTGTACCTTGAGGAACGCCTCTGCATATTTACAGGAAAGCTGGATGCTTTTGCTGTCTACTCAATTGATGCATTTATTCACAGGAATACATCTCATTAAATATAATAATAAAGGTTGAGTTTATCGAATCCTTAAATGATGAGCCAGACTGGCACATTCAGGCATTTCAACCAGGTAACCATTCTTATCAGGGGCCTTCCTCGTGGCTTAGAGAGTAAAGAGCCTTCCTGCAATGCAGGAGACATAGGTTCGGTCCCTGAGTTGGGAAGATCCCCTGGAGAAGGGAATGATGACCCACTTCTTCCTGCCTGGAGAACTCCATAGTCGGAGGAGCTTGGCAGGCTATGTCCATGGGATCACAAACAGTCACACACAACTGAGAGACTGGCGCTTTTACTTCCTCACTTCACCATTACTGTTCTTTTCTGGATAAGGAATATCCAGCTTATCTGGATAAGGAATATCCAGCTTATCTGGATAAGCTCAAGAAGATTAAATGTCATTTTCTCAGCAACACACAGCCAGTAACTGGTCCATTCAGGGTGCTGCCATGCTTATTCTTAGCCCTCGTGCTGTGCTGTCATCTTCAAAGCTGGATATGTTTAAATAATTCTACTTGCTGTAAAAATTGACCCTAAAATGTGCAGATTCTCAAACTGAATGAAACGATGTTCCTTCTTCCTTCAGTAGCATGAGCAGGTGCTCGTAGCTGACAGCCCTTGCTTCCACACAGTGGCTCAGGTACCAAGGTCCTAACGTCTCATGCTGTTGTCCTCTGAACCCACATGGCGGAAGGATGAGAACAGATGGAGAAAGTATATCTGCTTCTTAAATGCCTCGCCCCAGAGGTCCACATGCCTCGAGCCACACGGCCATGTCCACCTGCTAGGGGACAGGCCCTGGGGAAATGCGATGCTGGCTGAACAGCCGTTAGCATCAGTTTACTGCAGTGGAAGGGGATGGACAGCAGGCTAGCTCCCACAGGAGTGACTTCAAATATCTTCCATTATAATGAATTAAAGCATTTGAGAGTTTTTGCTTGTTATTTTTTTAAGCAGAGGCTGAAAATACTGGTGATTTCTCTTCTTTTGTTATTTTTGTATCTCTTTTTAAAATTTTTATTTATTTTTTAACTGAAGGATAGTTGCTTTGCAGAATTTTGTTGCTTCCTGTCAAACATCAACATGAATCGGTCATGGGTATACATATGTCCCTTCCCTCTTGGTATTTCTTATGTAAGAATTGTACATAGCCAGTGTGATCCAGTACCTGTTTATCTCAGCTCCAAAGCTTCGAATAAAAATTGGTTTCTGTTTGTTCCTCAGTTTTAAGTTTTCGTGGCCTCTTCTGACCCTTAGATTCCTCTGCCCCATTTTACATATACCAGTGTGTGAAGTTGAGCCATTTCTTTGCCTTTTTTTTAATTTTATTTTTTATTGAAGTATAGTTGATTTAGCATGTTGTATTAGTTTTAGGTGTACAGCACAATGATTCAAATAAATACATATATGTACATTTACACATATGTATCTTCCATATACCTGAATACATACACACACACACACACACATATGTGTGTATATTATTTTTCAGATTCTTTTCCATTATAGGTTATTACAAAATATTGAGTGTAGTTCCCTGTGCTCTACAGTAGGTCCTTGTTGGTTATCTATCTTATGTATAACCGTGTGTCTGTTAATCCCATGTCTTTGCTTTTTAAAACAAAACTGGCATGTGCCAGCATGGCTGAGTTTAGCATCGTTTGGTGAAGATGTCACGGGGAGCGGGGCTGGAGGAAAGCAGATGGTGGGAAGTGGTCAGAGCACTAGACACGCAGGATTTTGCCACTTTTTCCTCCTTGGTCTTCTCTCTCTCCCCTCTGCTCGTCCATTATTTCTCTGGGAATCTGCCATGTTGCTCAACAACAAGGATGTGCTTATATCCCTCTTCTAAGTTGCTTCACCAACGTCTATTTATTTAATGTTTAATGTAGGCCTGTGATGGGGGGCTCTGATAGCGTCTTTCCTGTTTATCAGTGCCAACACTGCAGGGCGGAGAGTGAATGGTGACGGCCTGGCTCAGATGTGAACCGCAACTGCTCAGCTGCAGTCTGCCCTCGTGGCCATGAAAGCATTCTCCCTCTCAATAGGGACTTTCTCACAAAGGAAGATTCTGGTGCCGGCTCTCACGGTTCAATTCTATTTTGTTAAATGTATTTCTGAAGTTCATCTGAGCTGTAATCCTGCTCTTAAGTACTCACTGTGGTTATAATTGTAAGGACCACAAAGTACTTCCTACGCTTTAACCAGAAAGGAAACTGTTATGTGAGCCATCGTTGGGTGCTATTACAGCTGATCCTTACGTGCTCTGTGTTAGTTCCTCAGAGTGAAAATTGCTTTTGGTTGCTTTAACTGTAGGAGATTTATTTGTAATTTCCCTAGGATTCTTTTGCAGATCAGAATAAAGATTTTGCTGGATGGGCTTAGTTTGCACACCTCTGTTTAGGCACTCTTGTAGCCAAACCTCAGCATACTCGGCAACCTGTTCTGTTCTTCAGACCTTTTTCGGAGCTTGTCACACAGTCAAGGCCCAGAAGTAAGTCCACACACCGCCGAGGTCTTTGTTGCAGCTACGTTCTGCAAAGAACCCAGCTTTTACTCTTTTTTTTTTTTTTTTTACTGAAAATCCTTTTTTTTTTTTTTTTGGTGCTCAGTGGCCTGTTCAAATATTGAACATCCAAGGAAAGTTCATATATTTACATAACCAAATAGGAGGAAAAATCTATTATGTGTTGTGACTGTCCCTCCAAGATGTCTCCAGCGAGTCCTAAGATCATGCAGTGTGGTGGGAAGGAATACCTTCATGTTGTACAGCTAGGGTTTTCTTTTAAATTTTTAAATGATATTAGGTGTCGCTTTATAATTTTGACATAATGAAAATACAAGGGTGAAGAAAAATGGGATTATTTTCTAGTAAATCTGTGTTGGATTTTGTGCTCTCTGTAAAGTTTATACAGTTCGGTACTTACAAGTAATTCCTTTAAGGATTACAGTTTACATGTCCTTTTTTGAACATTCATTTATTAGAGAGGATTTCATTTGATGTAGATATTATTGATATAACTGGGATTTGATGCCTCAAAACAAGAGAATATATGTATTCACACTCAAAGAACATAAAGCAGAAATAACCTGCAGAGCAATGCCTTTGTAATTTATTTGGGCTTGAAAAGATTTTTTGTTTCTTAAAATGATTGTCCTTTGGATGTTTCTCTTTGCTTTAAATGCAAAAACCTAATTCTGTTTCTCTTCTTTTGTGTGAGTAAAGACACATGAAGCCACTGTTATCATAAACAGTTCATTTTTCACGCTGATAAACTGTGCTGCAGTGATGTTCTTGGTTAGAGGACACCTTGACAAAAGACACTGAATGTTCCCGCTTCTCAGATTGCCTGACATTATAGTGAAGATTTCCGTCTACCATCTATGCTTTCCCGGTAGCTTCATGCTGTGTTTAGATGAATTTGGGGGCTGTTTATCATTTTCTTCTGTCTCCAGGTCTGTACCCACTATTTATATCCATTTTTCCTGCCCCTTCAAAAAATTGGTCATGAGTGTAATCTCATGTCTGCTGATAAAACACACTTTTTCACTGAAGTGTAGTTGATTTACAGTGTTGGATTAGATTCTGTTGTACAGCAAAGTGATTCAGTAATACATAAAGGCGTTCTTTTTTACATTCTTTTCCATCATGGTTTATCACCGGATATTGGGTGTAGTTCCCTGTGCTACACTGTATGTGCTGTTGCTTGGCCATCCCATGGATAACACTTTGCATCTGCTAATCCCCAGCCTTCCAACCCAGTCCTCCCCTACCTTCTCCCCCTTGGCAACCCCAAGTCTGCTCTCTATATCTGTAAGTCTGTTTCTGTTTCATAGACAAGTTTATTCGTCTCATATTTTAGGTTCCACATGTTAGTGATATCATATGGAAAATGTCTTACTCTTTCTGACTTAACTTAGTTGATGACCTCTATCTAGGCCCATCCGTGTTGCTGCCCATGGGAGTATTTCACTGTGTATATGAACCACAACTTCTTTCTCTATTCATCTGTTAATGAACATTTCAGTTGTCTCCATGTCTTATTTTGTAAATAGTGCTGCAGTAAACACTATTTACCGAGGTATGTGTATCCTTTTGATTTACTGTTTTGTCTGGATATATATACCCAAGCATGGGATTGCTGGATTTTATGGCAATTCTATTTTTAGTTTTAAAACACACATTTGACATTTTTATTATGTACATAATAAGAGCTTGTTGATGTCCAGAAGATTAGGATTATATATACTAGATGGTTCTTGGTCTCAACATACATGAAGGAGGTTGGATATCATCACTGACCTAATTCTTCCACATACTCTAGAAGGTGGTTACAGCCCAATGTATTAAGCTGTTGTGTGATACCCCAGAGATGGGTTGACATTCTCCATCCAGTGAGTTGACTTGATATCTGAGATATGTTATTTTATGCTGATCCAGACGTTATTGCTATTTTCAGAGCATAATCATTTCCTATCTGTGGAATGAATGAAATGAGAACTGTTTTAATGCCAAACCACTGATCTCCAAGAAGATTCAAAATTCTGTCACTTGCTTTCTGGAATTTGGAAGTGTGCTTCTGGGACAGATAAAGAAATGTTCCATGTTTCTCTCACTCTTCCCTTGAAACGCATCTAGTGGCAAAAGAAAGCCCATCTTCGACGGGATGGAGGCCAGAGCCCGAAACAGCAGCAAAGAAGGAAGATTGTTTGAAGTCTTGAGTTTTACCTTAAAACTTCATGAGGCTTTAGCCTTTCCCTGTCAATATACTCATGTTTCTTTTACTATAAAATTTTCCCAAAGCTTCTAGCAAATGCAGAATAGCATTCTCCTCTAAGTTCCATGCTTGTTTGTTATCCTCAAATATCATCTGAAACACTGCTTCCATCTCCCCTCCAGAGTCATTAGCCAGAACCTGAAGGCCAGCTGTCCACATCTGGGGGCTTAAGCAGCAGGGTTTTCAGTGCAGTCCATGACTGTGGAGTAAAGGACAGCTAACCAGATGGCAGAGAGGACAAGCTGGGGGTCTTATCCAGCACCAAAATCCGACTGTCTGAGCTAACTCTGATTCACTCTGAGTGCAAGTTAGCCTATAGCTTGAAGAATGAAGGATCTTTTCCAGGGATCTTCCCAAGAAAAGACTTCTCTTTGCTCTCCTGGTTCTCAGGAAGTCTCAAAAACTTTGATGCAAACCTCCTTTACTTGAGTTTTACAGATATGTAGTATTGAACACTTAACCTTTCTATAAACTTGAAATTAAATATGCCTATAACCATCTTAGTTATAATTCCACATTTCTGATGTTGGTGATTGACAATCATTCCACTCAAGATTTGTTTTTTTTAAATTTTTTTCTAAGTGCAAAAATACATTGAGTCAGATTATTTAGAGAGATTGAGAAAAGAAGAAAGCAAGCCATTAATGGTTTATATTACTTTGTGATTCACCTTTGTGTAGCCCTACCCTTCACATGTGATTCACTGACTCCCTAAAAAGCAGCTGCTCCCTGTGAGGGAGATTCATTTGCACAGGTGTCACCCCTCTTGGCTGTACAGCACAGTTATGTAGCAAAACAAGAGCTGGGTTTGTGCAATTGTAGGAATGTATTCTCTTTTGCCTTTCATAGAACCGGATGAAGTTAGGGTTAGGAAAAAATAGTGTTGATACTGATGATAAGAAACATAGCCTTCAGAAAATATAATTCAACAAAATAGAATTAAAGACGGTGTCTAATAGGGGAGGTGGAGGCGAGTGCTAGAGAGAGCTTTAAAATTCCAGGGTGATGATCATTCTCAGAAACATTCCAGTGAGTGTTCTTAATGCAAAGTAATGTTGTATATTTGCATGAGAAATGGAAGAATGCTTAGAAGGGGCTACTGAGATTCCACAATTTCTGATTAGCCAAGGCTGCTTTGATAAATTGTGGAGAAATTCTTGTTTGCAAGATACCAAACATACCTAGAGTTTATATGGGGATGGATACAGGAAACATTGTTTAAATGTAATTTCTTAAGATATGAACACAGAAGAGGGGCCTGTTAAGTTTGTCAGGAAAAAGTATGGGTTTTGAAAAACGTATATTCTAATGAAAGGAAAACTTTAAGGTTAAAAATGGAGACAGAATTACTTCCTAGAGCTTCCTTGAGAAGGCAAGAGGGAGAGGCAGCTGACCAGACTAGAGAGACACCCTTTGCCTTGCGGGAGGAGACATAGGGGCAAAGGTGAGTGTGGAGGCTTAAGCGCCTGTGACCTTCTCACTCATCACGCTTCACCAAGCTTCTGGTTCGTAACTGCCTGTATGCTGGCTCCATGCATAGCTGGTCTTCAGATGACACACTGATCGCCCGCAGTGTGCAGAGCCCAGCCCCAGCACTACCATCAGCTCTGATGAGACATGCTCAGGCTAATATGTCACTTAAGGCATTTAAGTGACATATAAGGCACCAGCTAAGTGACAGGTAAGGCACCAGCTAAGTCAAAATCCCACCAGCCATCTGTCTGGTTCCTTAAGTCATATCATTAGAAAGCCATTCACCTTATTTTTCTGAACAATGACCTTTTCAAATAATACCTGGTCAGTCAGACACATCTTCAGTGGCCCTGCTTAATACTGAGTGTTTCAAGTAGTAACGTAATCCAGCATAAATGACAGTTTATTAAATTAACATTTAGCATTCATGGAGTCATAGAGTCACCAAAACCTTTCTAGGACAGGGAATTTAATTAATTATTATACTTGGACTTGTATTTCTTCTAATTCATATGTAAAATAACAAAGTTTACCTGTCTAAATGACAAGACTTTTCCTTCAAGGGTCATGTGAAATAAATAATGCTCAGAAGACATTAATTACAAAGGTTGGGTTTCAAATATATGTTATTATGTTTATAAAGTCACCTTTCTCCACAAGTACATGTGTGAAAAATTACTGTTAAAAATCTTGACAATGACCCAACCTAAAAAATTTGTTTTACCCAATTTTCTGGAAGAATCTTACATTCTCTGCATTCAAACTTACATGTGATAGGCAGTTACTTACTTATGCAAACTTACTTTTAACATGCAGTTGTTTTCATGGATTTTTAGCAGAAGTTGTGTGAGGTTTATCAGGTATGTATGCTTGCTTTAACGGGAGTGACGAGGCTAAAGGAGGACTATTTCCCTGTCAGCGTTGGGTTGACTCTTCAAATTCCAATGATACAGCCCTTTTGTGTAAGGTTAAGTGTTGTATTAAAGTTAATTTGTGTTGTATTTTATCGCCTGGCTTCTAATCAGAACACTGTGTCTCTAGGTTCCTTATAAAATGGCTTTCCTATTAGCAACCATTTTTCAGGAATATGTGTGTGTGCTTAGCCATGTCTGACTCTTTGCACCCCCATGAACTATAGCCCACCAGGCTCCTCTGTCCATGGAATTTTTCAGGAAAAAATCTTGGAGTGGGCTGCCATTTCCTTCTCCATTTCAGGCATATATGGAAATGTTATTAGAACCCTTATTTGTGAGAAAATGCAAACGGTCTGCAGTGCAATATTATTTCAAGTAAAAATGCATAAATACCAAGTTATTATTAATATAACAGCTGTTTGTCTTTAGGTATCAGACCCTGCCCTTGGTGCTTTACATCATTTCTATTTATCCCAGAAAACTAAGCTATTTCCCCTTTACACAAAAGGAAACTTAAGATTAACAACTTGCCAAATATTATCTAGTGGTGGTGTTAGCATTTCAGCGTAGGTCTGTGTAGAGTCTTAAGGGGAAAATGTGTGTGCATGTATACATCTAAAGATAGGAGAAAAGGCAGTTTTTATGTGTATTGTTCTTGGCGGGCTTAACAAACATTTGACTGAATGGGTTCTAATTACCAATGACTCTGTTGTCTGTAGGTGTGAACTTACAGTATCTATAGTAAATTACGTTTCTTGGCCTGAGAAATCCTCCTTACAAATGGTAATTTTTTTTCAAAATTATTTGGAAACCTTCTATAATTATTCTTAGGATTTGGATCATGAGATCATCTTTTAAATGAAAGAAAAGTTTAGGGAAGTCTCTTTTGCAGAGTAATAACTTTCTGAGTAATCTTGTAGGAGTAGTGTATGAATTTGTTTTTGCTGCTGTAATAAATATAGTTGCTTAAAACACAACAAAGTGTATTATCTTGCAGTTCTGGAGGTCAAAAGTCCAAAGCAGGTCAAGATGTGGGTTGGGCTGTGTTTCTTCTTGGGGCTATAGGGGAGAATCCACTTTTTGCCTCCCAGTCTCTTGGGGCTTCTGTCACTCCTTCACCTTCAGCCCTCTTCCACCTTCAAAGTCATTGTGCCACTCTTACTCAGACCTGCATCTCCCTTCCCCTTGTAAGGACCTTCCAATGTAACAGGCAGACACAAGGGGTCTTCTCAGGACCTTCCAATGTAACAGGCAGACACAAGGGGTCTTCTCAGGACCTTCCAGTGTATCAGGCAGACACAGGAGGTCTTCTCTGGACCTTCCAGTGTATCAGGCAGACACAGGAGGTCTTCTCCGGACCTTCCAGTGTAACAGGCAGACACAGGAGGTCTTCTCCGGACCTTCCAGTGTATCAGGCAGACACAGGAGGTCTTCTCCGGACCTTCCAGTGTATCAGGCAGACACAGGAGGTCTTCTCCGGACCTTCCAGTGTATCAGGCAGACACAGGAGGTCTTCCAGACCTTCCAGTGTATCAGGCAGACACAGGAGGTCTTCTCAGGACCTTCCAGTGTATCAGGCAGACACAGGAGGTCTTCTCAGGACCTTCCAGTGTATCAGGCAGACACAGGAGGTCTTAGGACCTTCCAGTGTAGCAGGCAGACACAGGAGGTCTTCTCAGGACCTTCCAGTGTAGCAGGCAGACACAGGAGGTCTTCTCCGGACCTTCCAGTGTAGCAGGCAGACACAGGAGGTCTTCTCAGGACCTTCCAGTGTATCAGGCAGACACAGGAGGTCTTCTCAGGACCTTCCAGTGTAGCAGGCAGACACAGGAGGTCTTCTCAGGACCTTCCAGTGTATCAGGCAGACACAGGAGGTCTTAGGACCTTCCAGTGTAGCAGGCAGACACAGGAGGTCTTCTCTGGACCTTCCAGTGTAGCAGGCAGACACAGGAGGTCTTCTCCGGACCTTCCAGTGTATCAGGCAGACACAGGAGGTCTTCTCCAGACCTTCCAGTGTATCAGGCAGA
The DNA here is from genome assembly GCF_032452875.1 of Bos javanicus. NCBI lineage: Eukaryota > Metazoa > Chordata > Mammalia > Artiodactyla > Bovidae > Bos > Bos javanicus. Next base: position 11,737,193 of record NC_083876.1, read on the forward strand.
CACAGGAGGTCTTCTCAGGACCTTCCAGTGTAACAGGCAGACACAGGAGGTCTTCTCAGGACCTTCCAGTGTATCAGGCAGACACAGGAGGTCTTAGGACCTTCCAGTGTAGCAGGCAGACACAGGAGGTCTTCTCAGGACCTTCCAGTGTAGCAGGCAGACACAGGAGGTCTTAGGACCTTCCAGTGTAGCAGGCAGACACAGGAGGTCTTCTCAGGACCTTCCAGTGTAGCAGGCAGACACAGGAGGTCTTCTCAGGACCTTAAAGTGTAACAGGCAGACACAGAGGTCTTCTCAGCACATTGGGTGTTCTGAAGGTTTGCAGGGCCTGGGAAAGCTCTGAAAGGGGCCCCCTGGGATGGTGGCCATGAGGTTTCCTCCAAGACCTGCAGGACGAGATGAGGCAGTCAAGGCAGATGGGTGCAGGGAGAGGAGATTTCAGCAAAAGAAACAGTATGGGTAAAGACTGGTGCTGGGAAAGCTGATACAGATTTTAAGAAGGTGCAAGGGCAAGACCCTGTAGTCTAGGGAGGAAGGGAGAAGATGGTGTGAGAACCTCCCTGAGAGCAGGTGGGGGGCAGGTCAGAAGGGGCCTCAGGACCATGCCTAAAGGCTTGGTTTCATCTTAAATGCAGCAGGATGCCAAGGAAGGGTTCTAAACAGAGATGCAGAATGATCTGATCAGCAGGTCAAAAGCTTTTCCTGTTCCTTTGGAACAAGCGACCGGCAAGTGGGGAAAGGCAAGAGTAAATGTAAGAAAATGTTAGGATAAAGAGAAGTACTTAGATTTTAAATAAAGACTTGTTAACTATCTTCTCCTTTTCAAAAGGATTCAGATATATATGTCTTTTCATTGGCAATGATTCCCTTTTTTAAAAAGTTATTCATTAAGCACTATTTAAGATACACAAAAAATTTAGAAGGCATATGATCACTTGCTTTTATGCTGAGAGATGTATTTAGTTTCTTTGGCCAGGTGTTTGTGTTTTATTTCTAATTGTGTAATGAATGTAGTTTCCTTAAAAGGAGGCCTTTGGGGCATCAACAAGCTGGTTAAGGGGAGCTTGGGGGAGTTAGAAAGTTCCTTCTCAGGTGGCACCGGGCCTTCTGTAGCTGATGGTAAAGATTACCTGATTTAGGACTTGCTGTTGGTGTGGGGGAGGCTCCTCATACAGCCCCCCAGTCCCGTGAGACTCCCTGGTGGTGGGGACCTCTGGTGCCCCTCCACCGGCTTCCAAGGAGCACACCTGGTCTTTAGTGCAGGTATTGACTTCTCCCCTCCAGGAGTCTCACTTCCTTGGCCCACAGGTCAAGCCCCATTCTTACTCCCATTAATACACCTCTGGAGCCCCCCTTTTTCTGCCCTGAGATTGCCAGAGGCATCCGTTGTGATCTCTGTGTGGTTTATGCACATCTTTTAACGTTTTCTTACTCTAGTTTCCCTTCTGATGTAGTTTCTACTTCTTTTTGCTACATTATGACAAGGAAACAGACCATTGATATATATTTCCCTGTTGATGGAGGTTTGCGTGCATGTGTGCTGAGTTGCATCAATCGTGTCTGACTCTTTGCAACCTGATGGACTGTAACCGCCAGGCTCCTCTATTCATGGGATTCTCCAGGCAAGGATACTGGAGTGGGTTGCCATGCCCTCCTCCAGGGGATCTTTCCAACCCGAGGGTTGTACCCGTGCTTCTGGCATTGCAGGCATATTCTTTACTACTGAGCCACCGGGGGAGCCCCGATGGAGGTTTGCTCATACCTTTAGAAGTAGTTGAGGTAGACAGCCGTGCATGAATGTCCACACGATAAAGGACAAAGAGCTGAAGGAAACTGCTGTGTGTGTGTTTCTCACATGCGTCTATGGAAAGCTTGTCATTATAGTTTATGTCAAGTAAACCTTATGTTATTCTAATCTTTGTAAAATACTAATGAATTGACTAAGAAAAATTTTTTCGTTTCCCAAACATCTGCTAAAACCAGGTATCTCTCCAGCTCTAAAAAATAAAGTAAGCTTCTCTTTGGCAGCTGTGTGGGTTGGACTCACCTGAAAGCAGACCCCGAGTCAAAAGTCTGAGTGCAGAGCGTTTACTTAGAGGTGATTCTAGGGCAATGAGGCAGGAAAAGGCAGTCAGTATAAAGTGCGTTATTTAGTGGATGGGTGCCCTCGGCAAGGGGCTCCAGCCCATTGGGGTACTATGGGAGACAGTGTAGAGGTGTCGCCCTGAGGGTGAGGAAGCTGGTGTTGATCCAGCAAGTCCCACTGCTCATCGACTGGGCACTGCTTCCAGGGTCCTCAGCTTCCTGGAACTTGAAGCCTCTTTACTGTGTGGGCCCAGCCGACAGCGGCCAGGGCCCCATAGAGTCACGGGTCCTGCCAGGAGAAGCAGTCTTGCATCTGGGAACAGGAGCTGCCCAGGGGACTGGGCAGGGCCCCCGCAGTGTCTGCTCCTTTGGCCTCTGCCCAGCATCTCCTCCTCGAGTTGCAGGATGGGCACCCAGCCCGTGGGTTCCCGCAACCCCCGCACGGGCAGAGGTGGGCAGCTGTGCCAGCCACAGGCCCGGTGAGATCACGTCTGCTGGTCCTGGTTTGCCCAGACATGCAGGACTTGCTCAGGGAGGCCCCTCTCCCGCCTCCTCTCTCTGTGCCATCCAGTTCCCACTGGGGCTAAGGCTGGACTGCTCTCTTGGCCTTCCCTCATTGTCCAGAACATTCTGTTACAGAGGAGGACCCCCCTCAGTCCCCTCCGCATGCTGCTCTGATGCACACAGTGGTCAGTAAGGTCTGTGCCCACCCATCTCCAGATCCCTTTGGTTGATTTTTCTCTATGCTCCTCATTTTGGCCGCACATGGAACACATCTTATTAAAGACATGCTCTTAACAGACAGCATTACGTTGTCCAAAGTGGAAGGGCTTCATCCTTTGAGGGCAGCTGCTGTTGATTGGAGGGACCCAGTTCTCATGGCAGGATGTCCAGGGTCACTCTGAAGAACATCCAAAGGAAGCAAAGTAGCAGTTTAAGGGGTTCCCTGCTGGTCTTGAAAGACTGCCCACATACGTGCTGTTTTATGTTAGAAAGTTCTGTTATAACCTTGTCCCTTTTCAGTTATTTTGACCTCAAGTTTAAGTGCTTCAGTTGTGCCAACAGAGGTGGCTCCATCAGCACAAACATACGTTTCCCCATGCAAAAGACCCAGGTAAGCAGCCCAAGTTCCAGGAGCGCTGGAACGCACACCCTGTGCCCCACAGAGCCTCCAGGCTAGACTCTTGAGTTCCACGGCTTCTGTTCTTTGGTGTTTTCATGCCTTGTGATTTGAATAACTGTCTAAATGAAATTTCACAATATCACATAAAAATGTTTTGAGGCAAGTGTAGTTTAGTTGTTTAACTTGTTACTGCTCTCCTTTTTATATTGGTATATGTATGTGGACTACATAATTTATCATTCAGACTGGAATGTCTTAGTGAGTGAAAAGGAAACATTATTAATCACATGCTACAACAGTGGTCACAAACCAGGGTTGTCCTGTGTTACTAGTGAGGAGGATCACCCTGCTACATCTCACCTATTCACGTTCATTTTTAAGGTGAGAAGAGACGATAGGAAGAAACACGGTCATGGTCAAAACAAGCAGCTACACATACTCAATTTCATAACCCAAAATAGAATAGTGTTAAAATATTGTATCACTGGGGTAACTGTAATAACAGCATTTTAAAGATATTTTTGCTTGGTTCTTTGTAACAGTTTACCCCCAACTCCGAAAAGGATCTGCTTAAAACAAAAAACAAAAAAAGAAGTTCCTATCTTTCAAATAATGCTTGTTTCTTATCCAAAAAAAAAACAAAAAACAAACATGATCCTAGTAAGATGGTTCTGTCACTGCCGTTTTTCCCATCTTCATGGAAAGGGCTTCAATTGAAAGGAAGCAGACTTACTTGGAAGTGGCATTAAAGGGTTTGATGTTGCTGCTGATGATAGTTTTGCGTGTAAATACTAACTGCTACTGAAGTCTGGGGCCTGTGTCCTCATTCTTGTAAAACACAGCAAGCCCAGCAATGCCAGCAAATTTGAGTAGGGGGAACAGAAATGTGTGGGAAGCAGTGAGCTTGGTGTGTGAAAAATGTTCAGCAAGAGTTGGGCTGTTTACCTCTTCTATGCCTTCCCATCTCCCTTGCCCTAGAGCTGCCTCCTGGCAGGGTGGGGTGCGGGAGAAGCCCTGAGTGCGTCTGGAAGGTGATGCTGCTGATGCCTGGGCATATTACGTGTGCATTACAGGCACTAGGGCAAGACATCCGCACGGGACCTTCCTCTTGCCCCTCTAAAAGCCCTTTAAACAGATTTACCCGGGAAATCATGTGTTAAGCCCGGAGCTTTACTTCTTGAATTTTTATTAAATACTAGAGAAGCTACATGGTATTTCATAGATTAACAAACAGACTTTCAGTTCATTTGATTTAAATACATCTTCATTATATAGTTTGTTTAAAAATTTGTGACTATGTAGCAGCTTTCAAATTGTGCTATTTAGCAGTTTTCAAATTATGAGATGATGCATAGCAAATTTACTGAGTGATTTTTCACTTCATGGTCGTATAATATAATAGGCTCTGGAAGAAACACTCCTGGCAGAAGCAGTTTAATCATCCTGTTCTAAGTGTGAGGAAGAGGGGCGGGGGAGAGAGGGTTGTGGGGCGAGAGAGAGAGAAAGGAAAGGTTTGTCAGAGCTCTGATATTTCTCCCCGAGGCAGCACAAGTTATTTAAGCCAGGTCAAAGCTTCTTTGGCTTCAGTTTTCCTCTGAGGACAACCTAATGCTGATTCTTCATTTTCTCAAGATAAACACGGTAAGTCTGTGTTCTGTATACGGATTTACTCAGTCCTTACAGGAGTTTGTTAGTTGATATATAACATCTTATGAAACTAAAACCAAAAGCCAAATTCCTGTTTGTCTGAAGCATTCAAAAAATGTGTAAACAGTTTTTGCAAAGGTATATTATACTTTATTATTAGAGTACTAATAATGGAATGAAAAAGAAAAAAAAAGTAAAAGTAATGTAGTGGATGAAGTACTTAGAGAAGGATGTTGCTGCTGTAGGTGTATTTATAAAATTGTAATGTCTAAATATGATAGCTTTAGACCTAGGCTTACAAGATTTTAAAACTGGGTTTGAAATTGAGCAGTGCTTCAACTCAAACATACCTCGTAATGTTATCACAAAATTATATTTTTCTTTAAAGCAATTTGATTTGTATTTAAAATTGTATCAACTGTTTTGCGTATCACATAACCCTTTTATATACAAATAAATATGAATACTTTTATATGGACATAGATTTTAGAAATTTAAAAGTTTATTTTCATTACTTTTTAAAATTGTAAATCATGTTAGTTTCCAAAAATTTTGCCTTTCATGTATTATAGTCAGGCAAAGGCCAGAGAAATGTAACTTTTTTGTGTAAATAACTTAATGATGACTCATTTCAACTGCTTTATTTAATATAGTTTATAGTTTTGGGGTTTTTTTTTTTTTTTTTTGGTTTCCTGACTACCTATTTTTGAAGATCTTTCTCAGCCGTATTTCAGAGAAACTAATCAAAATTCTCAAATGATTCTCAAAATTCTCAAATTTAACTATCTTTAGATTAAAATAAAACACACATTTTAAGGGTCTAAATAATATTTTGAAATAGACTTATTTTGTGCTTTCAGATAGTTCATGTGGAGAAGTGTTATCTGGTCATTGTTTCCCCCTAACTCATTTTCTTGTTCACTCATATGCTGTTGCCACAGAAGATGTGGCTGAAATTAGAAGTGTTGTTTGTCATTGCTAAACCTTGTGTCAAAGCCATTCTGAGAATCTTCTAGAAAAGGGTAGTCGTAGTTGCATATATTCACAAGCAGTGCTGCTCTTCAAAGACTAACCATGTAATATGTGTGGTAAAATCAACACTTTGTTTCTTGCTTTTTTCTACATTTATTTTTTTTTAAATAACCTCTACATCAAAATCTGAGTGGCATGTAGAGGCTTTTATACAGTAGCAAAGTCTTCAGCATAAGACTTGTGTTTTGTTTGTATGTTTATTTTATATTCTGGTTAACACTTGTATAGAACTAATTCCTGATTTAGTTCCAGTTAACACTTCACCCAACTTCAGAAGCAGGGCTCATCCACAGAAAGAAGCCATAAACATGCTTAGGATGGTTGTAATATGTCATGATTTTTATCTTCCCCTTCCCTAATCCCCAATTTAGTTTAAGTCATTTGTCTCAAAAGGAATCTTAACATCTGTTGGTTTCACAACATCTTCATGTTTAACCAACTGAGTGAAATGGCCTCTTGCTTCTTATATGTGCTTATTATTAATGGGCAGTAAGAAATTATTTTTCTACTGAAGTAAAAAGTATATTTAAAAAAATTATTTGAGTATAGTTGATTAACAACGTTGTATTTGTTTCTGCTGAATAACAAAGTGAATCAGCTACATATATATATATCCACTTTTTTTTTTTTTTTAGATTCTTTTCAAAAAGTGTATTTTTTTTTTCCCTTCACACTTTAAACTTGGTGTAAAACTAAGAGTGCAGAAGCAGTGTGTTCTGGATTTTATTTTTTTAATCGGATTGGCCAATGATTAGGAACCGCTTTGGGCTAATCTGTGAAGGTGTATGCACAGTTAATGCTCTCGGATTTAGTTACAAGATTCAGTCAGTGGCTCACTCAGTAAGTATTTTTGGGAGACACTGGTGTCTCACAAAGCACTCTGACCAGGAGGGTGCTAAGGGGAGAGGCATGAAAGCATATCCAGAGGAAAAATTACATGTAAGTAAAGGATTTTATTAAAGTCTATCACTTTCATCTAAGCGTTTTCATAGAGCAGTTTATAGTCAATTACCAAGTAATTTTTAGGGAAGCCACCAGTACAGGAGTAGAAAGAGCAGGGTCACTGTAGCTTAGGCTGGTCTGACTCGGTTGCAAGTACATATGCTTGAGGTGGTCTTAAAGGAATGGCAGGGGTCATCTCAAGTAAGTAGGATAAAGTACAGCTTGGAGGCAGAAAACATCAGCTCATACATCAGGAACAGGCTGGAGGCAGCCTGGTTGGCGCAGAAGGTTGCTATGGGGGAACAGAGAGAGGCAGATGAGGCAGAGTTGGAGCCAGAGACCAACAACCAACATCTTTATGAAAGTTAATCTGCTGTGGTTGTATAGACCCCAGCTGAAATGACAAGCATCTCAACATAAGGAGAGTAATGGAAGCAAGAAGGAAGGAACGGATGGAGAAGATGAGGCCGGGAGAGACACAAAGATAACCACGTTCAATCATGGAATAGTGACAGACCCTTTAATAGAAATGGGATGTTAGGAGAGAAGACCTCTTGGGATCTGTGACGCTCTACTGGTCAGGTTCAGCCGGAGGAGCAGAATCTGTAGGAGACAGACATTAAGAGATTTATTACCAGGCTTCTGTGGTTATGGGGCAGGTCTGAAATCCACAGGGCAGCCCTGAGCTTGGACAGCCTGGGCCCTCAGGAATGGCTGGAGCTGCAGCCCACACAGGGGAGTACCCCCAATCAGAGGGTCCTTAGTTCTGCCCTTGAAGCTTTTAAATCACCCAGATTGTCTGAAATAGTCCCCCTTATTAAAGTCAACCGAGTATGTCCTCTAATCACACCTACAAGGTATGCCTAGACGTGTGTTTGATTGAATGACCAGGACTGTGGCCCAGCCAAGGAGACATAGAATAAAACCATCAGAATCCTCCAACTTGTTATGAGCTCCAAGGGGCTGGTTAGGCTTCTTAGGTGACAATGGAAGAAATACATCAGAAATTCAGAATTGAAATTCAGAAATGGTGCTGAGACTGGAGGGCTTCCCTGGTGGCTCAGATGATAAGGAACCCACCTGCAATGCAGGAGACCTGAGTTCAATCCCTGGGTCAGAAAGATCCCCTGGAAGAGGGCATGACAACCCACTGCAGTGTTCTTTCCTGGAGAATCCCATGGCAGGAGGAGCCTGGTGGGCTACAGTACATAGGGTCGCACAGAGTCAAACACAACTGAAGCGACCAGCACAGCACAGCAGAGCACTGATATTAGAGCTACCGTGATAGGAGTTACCCACTAGAGGTGATATGTTCCTGTCAGTCAGGAGTTTGGGAGGTCCTCGTACAAGGCTATAAGCTTCTACATCAAAGATGAATTCTTGGGAGAAACCATCTTTAAGGGGCAGAAGAAAGAAGAGTTGACTAAAAGATGCAAAGAAAAGATTACATTTAGATTGAGTTTAGATTAAGTGCTAAGAGGAGTACTGTAGCATCATATGACTTTGGCTGTCCATCTCTGCTATACTTTCTCACTCGTTTCACAAGACTTCCAGTGGGGCAGGGGGACACTGTGGTCCCCTGGTTTCCTCCTATACTATATTGAGGGATCTTGCTGCCAGGTGGACCCCTGGCAGAATCTGCACTGAGAGAAAGCCAGTGTTTTGTTTTGTTTTGTTTTATTGTGAACTTTAAACATACAATTGAGTAAGGTAAAACATTCCAGACTGCAGATGTTACAGACATAAAGAATCAGATACATATTCCAGACAATGAAGAGTTAGAGGTACAGCCGTCTGAGTACTTAGTGGAGAGATTTTGGGGAAGCTTCAGCCCACAGTCTTGAATGCCTTGTCTCTTGCTCATCTGTTGAGCATTTTCTTTAACCTTCAATGTACAGCTCAGATGTCTCTTCCTCTGAGAGAAGTTCATTAACTCACTGTGGCAGGGATGTTAACTCTGTCCTTTGTCCTATCTCTGGGGCATATTTGCACTTGTTATCCTGCTGAATGGGACTTCCCTGGTGGCTCAGTGGTTTAAAAAAAAAAAAAAGAAAATCTGCCTGCCAATGCAGGAGACGTGGGTTCAATCCCTGGGTCAGGAAGATTTCCCTGGAGAAGGAAATGGCAACCCATTCCCATATATTTTTCCTGGGAAATTCCATGGACAGAGGGCCCTGGAGGGCTACAGTCCATGAGGTCACAAAGAGTCTGGCATGACTGAGTGACGAAACAGCCACACCACCATCCAGCTGAGGTAGAGCTGCTTGTATGATTTTCTCCCCCACCAGCTGGTGGTCAGCTCCCTGCAATTTTGATGGTCAGCTCCCTGCAATTTTGAACCCACCACCCTGGAAGGAAAAGTTTCTGGGGGTTGAAGAGTAAGTTTAGGAGAATAAGGTAGAGAAGAAGAGGAGGGGAAGTGAATGGCAGGAGCATTGCAGGAGGTGGGGGAGGTGTTTAACATGGTCCTAATATGGACTGGGTGGAGGATGGAGTTGGAAGGGAGGAAGCCTGGGAGAGATCTGTCTTCTGGAAAAGTAAAGACAAACAAATGCGAAGGAAAATGTTCCTTCTTTAACGAGGATATTTTTTCTGATGTGAAAAGCTTGTTGATTTTTATTATATACAACGATATTATTATCGTTGTATTTGTTAATTTAATATAAAGCATGTAAAGGGCTTATAACAATGAAATCTGCTAGTCCTGTGTATGTGTGTGTATGTGTTGATCTGAGTGTGAATGTGTGTGTGATCTGAGGGTCTATTACAAGTCCGTTCTTACATATTTTGTTTAATTGATATTTTACCTGTTTTTCCCAGTCATATGCTCTCCTAGTGTTTGGTTACAAATGCTATTATTGATAAGTCAAAATATGGTTTCTTCCCAACTAATTGAAAGTATTTTACAGACAGTGGAATTCTATGTGAACATGATTATGATGCATTGGGTTGCAAGAAAACAAGAAAAGTGATTTTCCGTATCAGCATTGTCTTGCAGTGCTTTGAGAGGAAAATATAAAGGTTAAAGAAAAGTGTCTTGTTCTAAAATTGAAAGTACTGGTCTGTACTTCCAAGGTGTTTAACTTTTCTCATCAGAATTGTTTAATGTATTCCTAATACAATTATTTTCACCCCTGCCTTCCAGGGTTCTATGTTTTATTTTGTTTTTATTGTCTTTAACTTAGCAAAAAGTGTGTGTTAGTTGCTCAATCATGTCTGACTCTTTGTGACCCCATGGACTGTAGCCCGCCAGGCTCCTCTGTCCATGGAATTCTCCAGGCAAGAGTACTGGAGTGGGTTGCCATTCCCTTCTCCAGGGGATCTTCCTGACCCAGGGATAGAACCCAGGTCGTCCGCATTGCAGGCAGTTTCTTTACCATCTTAGCCACCAGGGAAGCAAAAAGTAGATTTTTTTCTTGATCTGTAAAATCTATAAAAATGTTTTTCTTTCCTCAGATTGATTTAGAACTTGACTGCTTAACTGCTTGACTGCTTAGCATCTTTCAAAAGATGTGAACTTGTTTGCAGAGAAATTCAGCTGAAATCAACTTTTCAAAAATTTAGGTACCAGGGACATACAGTATTTCTCTCCTTTTGTTCTATTTTAGGGGTGATTTCAAGAAGCATTATCAAGAGCCTTTTACTGTAGAATTTCAGATTTAAATTTGCAGACAAAATCTTCCTGGCTTAAGGAGAACTGCAGAACTAAGAGCCCTGTCTCTAGACCATATCTAATGCACAGTGATGCGGGTCCTTGTTCGTTAAACACCATACATGGCTGCCTCCAGGTGGCACCACCTGTTAGGTAACCATTTATTGTAGCAGGGATGCTCGAATCCCTAGAGGTTGGACTTGGTCTGTTCAAGTGTGAATAAATGGAGTGTGACAGTGTGTCTGTTCTTCCTGAAACAAACAATCCACTCAGAGCCTCACCGCTTGCATGATCAGATTCTTCGTCTTTTTTCTTTTATTTACAAAATGGGAATCGAAATTTCATCTACAGTAGAACCAGACAGAAAGAGTTTGGAGCAGAAAGTTTGAGGCTCTGATCTTCACTGTGGCTTTAGAAGCCATGTGGCCACTAGCTAAGGATTTACATCCTGACCCTTTAAATAAAGAATTTGGATGAGATCACTCATTTTTAAAGTTCTGGTGCTAAATTTCAGATCTATTCTGTTCTAAAATGCACCAGTTGAATCCACCTAATTGTATTCATTTTGGGATGTCAGCTCCGTGTTTAATTTTTGTATTCTTTTAATCCTCGTTTGAATGGAAAATAATTATTGCCAGTATGAAATTATCTTACTGCTTTCATATCACAGAAGCCTCAAGGTATATTAGGAAAAGTATTTAATATTCTGAATTCACTTCTGGTCTAGTGAGGAAAATGTCAGGTTTGTTTTCAACTGTATCCAGTTGTTTTCCCTCCAGGAAAAGAGTTACTAGCTCTGCAATCTTGGTCGTGTTTATCTGTCTCCACCTGACAGGGTGTAATGTCTCAGTCAATCTGGGCTGCTCTGACAAAAATGCCATAAACTGGGTGGATTGTAAATGACAGAACCTTGCTTCTGGAGGCTGGAAGCCAGGGTCAGGGCACCAGCATTGTCTGCTTCCTGGTTCATAGATGGCCATCTTTTTCTGTAACCCCACATGGTAGAAGGAGCAGGCACACATTTTGGGGTCTCTGTTATAAGGGCCGGAGAAGGCAATGGCACCCCACTCCAGTACTCTTGCCTGGAAAATCCCATGGATGGAGGGGTCGCTAAGGGTCAGACACGACTAAGCGACTTCACTTTCACTTTTCACTTTCATGCACTGGAGAAGGAAATGGCAACCCACTCCAGTGTTCTTGCCTGGAGAATCCCAGGGACGAGGGAGCCTGGTGGGCTGCCGTTTATGGGGTTGTACAGAGTCGGACACGACTGAAGTGACTTAGCAGTAGCAGTAGCAGTTATAAGGGCACTAACCTCATTCACGAGGGCTTCACCCTCATGACCTAATCACCTGCCCAAAGCCCTGGCTCCAAGTCCCACACAATGCAGGTTTCAATATATTAACTGGGGGGATGGGAGACACAGACATTCAATCTATAGCCTGCGGCTGAACCAAAATCAAAACATTTTTGTGTCATTAACACCTAATGCTTCTCTAACTCAAACTCTCAGGACTGTCGTTCTTTTATTGTACAGTCAAGTTAGGACAATGCCTTGAGAATAATAAACAAAAACGGGAAAAATGAGAGGCAGAGTCACTGACTTTGCTAAGAATGTCAAGTTAGTATCAATAACATGTGCATAACTCCTATCCCTCATTTGGTTCACATTTTCATTCTGTTAATGCTTGGGTACCTGCTCATTAACATTTATTTTTTGGCAACAGAATCTTTAAATACTGTGCTTGACCCAGCTCAGTTAACTCCTTAGATGCCCTAAGATACAGGTAATGCTGTGCTGTGGTTGGTGAATCTTGGTCGTCAGTTTCCCTTCACCAGTACACATTTTAGGCTTTCCTTATATATTTCAAATTCTGTTCATCTGATTTTCTAAAGATGGAAAGTAGAAGGGTGAAAATGAAAGACCTCAAATTTTTAATATTCTTATTTACCATTTTTTTTTAATTTCCCAAGGATTTCTTTTGCTCTTTGGACGTGCAACTTTATGTTTTATTTAACACTTATGTTTTGTTTGAAGTATAGTAGATTTACAGTGTTGTGTTAATTTCTACTGTATAGCCAAGTGACTCACTTGTGTGTATATATGCTGCTGCAGCTAAGTCACTTCAGTCGTGTCTGACTCTGTGCGACCCCATAGACGGCAGCCCACCAGGCTCCCCCGTCCCTGGGATTCTCCAGGCAAGAACACTGGAGTGGGTTGTCATTTCCTTCTCCAATGCATGAAAGTGAAAAATGAAAATGAAGTTGCTCAGTCGTGTCCGACTCTTAGCAACCCCATGGACTGCAGCCTACCAGGCTCCTCCATCCATGGGATTTTCCAGGCACAAGTACTGGAGTTGGGTGCCATTGCCTTCTCCGTGTGTGTGTGTGTGTGTGTGTGTGTATATATATGTATTATTTTTCATATTCTTTTCAGCTATGGTTTATCCCAGGATATTGAATATAGTTCCCTGTGCTGTATAGTAAGACTTTGCTGTTTATCCATCCTATGTGTAATAGTTTGTATCTGCTAATCCCAAACTACCAATCCACCCCTCCTCTACCCAATCCCCCTGTAGCAACCACACGTCTGTTCACTATGTCTCTGAGTCTGTTTCTGTTTTGTAGAGAAGTTCACTTGTGTTGTATTTCAGAGTCCACGTATAAGTGATGTCCTATGGTATTTAATACATTCTAACCACAGTCAGTGGAGAGCAGCCAGCAGGTTCCCAGTGACCCGAGTGGACCTATTTGTGTGCACACAGCATTCCTGTCACTCATGGACTCTCATCACTGGGCACAGCCAGACCCCAAATTACTCCCAAGACCTGTGTGGCCAGGCCTCCAATTACCACTGTTTACTTAACTTGCCCATTTGCTGCCTGTTTGGCTCATTCTCCAAGGCTCAGTTTGATCTCCCTGCCAGCCGGAGTGGTTTGCTTTACAAGGACCAGCTGCTCAGAATCCGCTGTGCAGACAGCCACCCTCACTCTTGTGGTCTTTTTTTTTTTTTGGCCCAGGACAGTTGCTTTCTCTTCCTCGGCCTCCCTCTGCCTATTCCTGGTGAATAATTCACTCTTCTCTTTCCACTTGGAATCTGAAGATTTTTCTCTTGAATCAACTAACTTAACTCCTTCCATGCCTATTTGTAATATTCGTATATTTTACCTCTTAAAACATAAATTACCTTTATGATCATTCAGTAAATAGATATAACTACTTTTTAAAAAATTTTTATTCCCATCCTTTAAAATAGGTGTTAGAATTTAAGCTAACGATACGGTAAGTAAACAGAAATCTAAATAAACCTCCAGTTATTATAGAACAGGGTCCTACCCTGGTAGCTCTGATGGTAAAGAATCTGCCTGTAATGAGGAAGACCTGGGTTCGATCCCTGGGTTGGAAAGATCTTGCTTCCCTGGTGGCTTAGATGGTAAAGAAACTGCCTGCAATGCGGACGACCCAGGTTCTATCCCTGGGTCAGGAAGATCCTCTGGAGAAGGGAATGACAACCCACTCCAGTATTCTTGCCTGGAGAATCCCTTGGACAGAGGAGCCTGGCGGGCTACTGTCCATGAGATCACAAAGAATCTGACACAACTGAGCAGCTAACACTTTGTTCACTTTATGATATAACAGACTGAAACATTTCCAGATAATAGTATTGCAGAAGATTACAGCCACCTCAAGCAGCTCATACTCTCTCATGGTGGATTTTGCTTCCTGTGTAGTGACACATAAAATTTCTGATGTTTGGGTGCAGGTCTATGGGTCAGGTAAGGCTTGGGTAGGATAGGGTAATGAGGATGGATAGTTTTGTAATTAACTTGCCACCTGTATGAGATTCCTACAGTATTTCCTGGCTACTGATCCCCTGGAAGTTTGCCAGTTGATTTGTCTTCCTTGCCACTGCACTGAAAATATCCCATGGACTAATGAAGTTCTCAATGTCCTTTGGAAACTGGATTATTTTTAAAAGCTACCAGTAGTAAAGATGTCTCTTTGACCACCTGTATTTCTTACCTTGTAGTTTTATAAATGCAAAAGCAAAGAGATGGCTGCTGCCACCTCTGAGTTAACTTTCTCTTAAAAAGTTTGGACTTAAAGATGACAATTTTCCAATTTTATGGCTTCAAAAATATTGATCCCAGTACCCCAATTTTCTTTGAATTCTTTGCTTAATCAGATCTTAGCAAATAATGCTTTGGCATACTATTAAAAATCTGTAGAGTAACATCCAATTACTTGAGGATTATAAATCAGACATTACGGTAGGTGCTGGCACGTCCTGTTTTACTCTGCAAAGTGGAAGTGCTGCTGCCCTGCTCTTGTGCCATGAGTTGCCATGTGGAGTGTTCTCTCTGGATCTGCAGGTTTTGTGGCCCCAGGATCTCAACATTATGGAGACCACCAACCAGAGGAACAGAGGAGAGAGCCTTCAGAGAGACACACACCCATGATCACTGACTGTAGTGACTGCCTGTCACCTTCTTTCTTGATCTCCAAGTTTCCTGAATTGATGGAAGGTTTAGTAAAACCTTGAAAGAGAGCAGGATGCTGTGGCCACACTGTCCTTCCCTGGGTGTTTATCATCAGAATTGATCATAAGTTTTCCAAAGTCTGATCAAAGCTCAAAAAAAAAAAAAAAAAAAATACCCAGTAGATATTTTTCTAATGATAATCAAGTGAATCAAAATAGGATTTTCCTTATATTATGAAGCATGAGATAGTTTCATCCATGAGAAACGCTAGACTTGGGCCTGTTCAAAAAAACAGAACCCCACATACCTGATGTCACTTAACAGTTACCAACCAAGCTAAGAAAATGCTGAATTTTATTTTAGTTTCCTACCTTGACAAAGAACGTTTGCCAACACCAAAGAGGTCAAGTTTCAACTTAGAATTCTGACTGCTGGGAGCTCCGTGCTTGACTGTGACACACCCCCACCGTCTTCTGGGACCCACCACCTGCCCCCTTCTGTTCCCAGCTGCTGGCTCTGCAAAGCACCTCAAGGGGCCCTGCCTGCTCCCACTTGGACTTTGGGGTGTGTACATCGGTGGCGCTGTTCATCGTTAGGAGAGAGACATACAGGCTGGCCCTGGATGTGGGATTGGGGCCTCTGGGTGGGAAATTCTAGGCTCCAAAGATCTCGGAGGCTTCGTGTAGAAGCCAGCCCACAGGCTGTAGGTGGGCAAACCCTCTGGACACCCTCCTGGTCCCTGGGGAGGGAGAGTCTCCATTCTCTCTGCAAGAATACAGCCACAGGAGGGACTGAGCCAGGCCCCAGAACACAGGAGAGGAGGATTTAATGGTCCTCCAGAGATGATCTTCCATCCAGAGATGATCTAGAGATTCCTACAGTATCATACATTCTTTTAAACTGTATGGATTAACTCATTTTGTAGTGTGATCTTTGTCAAATTTTGTTTTACATACAGATTCTTTATATCCATCCCATCTGTTCGGGAATGATGGGTAATGCCGGCGTGATTAATGTGCCTAACCAAAGAGGTAGGAGGGAATCTCAGAGTCCTCTTCACATGAACTTGGCCTTTAAAAGTTGGCCAGGCCCGTTTCATTCCGTCCTGTTTCTCTGGACAGTGTATCCCGTCCTTCCAGTAATTACCTTGTGGGTCATTCTGTGATGACTGTGCTCTCCCTCAGTACAGAGATGCACAGTCACACATGCCGCTTGACTCTCCAGTGTGGATTGGGAAGATCATAAGCCTGAATACAGTTAATTCCTGCTCAGGGGCCGGTTCAAGCTAGACTGGCTCCCCAAAGAGGAGACTGTGTGATTGTCCCCATCACTCACTATTTTGGGTGCCTGATGCTGTGACCTTGCATTTCAACGTGGGTCCCTCTTGGTCATGGGTGACTCTCCCAGATCAGTGTACCCCTGACTCAGACTCTGTCAAGAACTCCTGCCCATCTCTTTAAAATCACCCTGCTGGTCTCTGAAATCCCTAAAAAGAACTCCACTTGTGCTACATAGCTCATATTTCAAATCAGACTGTCCTGATTTTGATGAAAATCCATCCAGTTGGTTTGAAGGGATGTAGTAAGAAGCAGAGAACCTACTTTGTTTTATAGAATCTGGAAAGAAATTTACTCATGTAATTTGTGACCCCATACTGTTTTCTTCCCATAATGACCAGTGCAGCAGGTCATTGCTACACAATAATGAGGAACTTCATATGTGCAGATTATAGAACATTAAACAGGAAAAGAGCCACATACCTAATGTCACTTAACAGTTACAAACCGAGGACTTATAACTTAGAAAGGACCCCTCTATGTATTGAATCAGTTATTGCTAGAGTCTCCCCTTCTAATCCCATTTTCTTGAGACAACACAGAGAAGAAAAGTTTCTAACTCTGCTGAAAATAGAAGAGGAGCCTTCTATTTTCTAAATAGGAAAGTGTTGCCAATCAATTCAGTAACTCAATTCTCAGATCTAAAGTCAGAGAATTGAGTGCACTCTTCACAAAAATAGTATTATATTTTTAAAATCCACTCTAAATTTTATTTATAATCCTATGTACCATGGTACAGATTAGGCTACTGTAACAAGACACTCAAAAATAGAGTGGCTTAATCAAGACCCTCACAGAGTAGTGCAGGTAGACCATCTCTTCTGGGGCTGGCATAACAACTGCAACACATCAGGGACCCGGGCTCTGCCAGCTTCAACATATGCTTGCATCCTGAGGCACAAAGTGGCTGCTGCAGCACCTGCTATCACATCCCTATGCCATTCACAGTGGAGATGGGATGGGCAATGTGGTCAGCCCTTAGCTGGGAGGATGAGGGAAGTTCTATCACTAGAGAAAAGGGTAAGGATGGATACCCAGGGCATGAAAAGTCTCTGTGCTCCATTTTATTGGCATATAATTGTTGATAGTAGTCTCTTATGATCCTTTGTATGTCTGTGTTGTCTGTTGTGATCTCTCCATTTTCATTTCTAATTTTGTTGATTTGATTTTTCTCCCTTTGTTTCTTGATGAGTCTGGCTAATGGTTTGTCAATTTTATTTATCCTTTCAAAGAACCAGCTTTTGGCTTTGTTGATTTTTGCTATGGTCTCTTTTGTTTCTTTTGCATTTATTTCTGCCCTAATTTTTAAGATTTCTTTCCTTCTACTAACCCTGGGGTTCTTCATTTCTTCCTTTTCTAGTTGCTTTAGGTGTAGAGTTAGGTTATTTATTTGACTTTTTTCTTGTTTCTTGAGGTGTGCCTGTATTGCTATGAACCTTCCCCTTAGCACTGCTTTTACAGTGTCCCACAGGTTTTGGGTTGTTGTGTTTTCATTTTGATTCGTTTCTATGCAAATTTTGATTTCTTTTTTGATTTCTTCTGTAATTTGTGGGTTATTCAGCAGCGTGTTGTTCAGCCTCCATATGTTGGAATTTTTAATAGTTCAGGAGATAGTGGAGGACAGAGAAGTCAGGCATGCTGAACTCCACGGGGTCACAAAGAGCCAGATGTGACTTAGTGACTGAAAAGCAACAGCAGCACAGGTCCTTTGAGAAGTCTTAAAAGGAACATGGCTGTTGAAATGGGAGAAAGGATGAATAAAATATCAGATAAATTGGAAAAAAAAGAAAAGTCTCTGTGCTCTGTTGCCACTTAAACTTGATTCCGAAGAGCATTTTGAGATAAATATGTGAAAGATACAGAAAGATGTGCTTTGAGTTGAGCATGGGAAATTAGTGTTATTCTACTTGGAGACCCAATCTATGCAAAACACTTTGAGATCTCACATTGTAGCACGAGGTAAGTTCAGAAGCACGATCTTTTCATTCCTGCTCAAGACAAGCTCCCATTTCATAGACAAGGAAAGTGAGGCACAGAGAGACAAAGTGAGCCACCTGCAGACTCAGAACTAACACAGGTGGGGCTGGGATGAATCACAGGCTCTGATCCCACGGAAGGCCCTCAAACCACTTCCTATCCAGCCAACACTGAGTGTATTAGGCTGCCTTTTCAAATTGGAAAAAAAAAAAAGATTCCCTAAATAGTAATTATTGTTGTTCGGTTGCCCGGTTATGTCCCGACTCTGTGACCCCATGGACTGCAGCACACCAGGTCTCTCTGTCCCTCACCATCTCCCAAAGTTTGCCCAAGTTCATGTACATTACATCAGTGATGCCATCCAGCCATCTCATCCTTTGACACCCACTTCTTCTGCCCCTCAATCTTTCCCAGTATAAGGGACCTTTCTAATAAGTCAGCTTTTTGCATCAGATGACCAAAATACTGGAGTTTCAGCTTCAGCATCAGTCCTTCCAATGAGTATTCAGGGTTGATCTCCCTCAAGATTGGCTGGCTTGATCTCCTTTCAGTCCAAGGGACTCTCAGGAGTCTTCCCCAGCACCACAATTTGAAGGATTCAATTCTTTGGTGCTTTGCCTTCTTTACAGTATAGCCCTTACAACCTTACATGACCACTGGGAGGACCATAGCCTTGACTATATGGACCTTTTTTGGCAGAGTATTGTCTCTGCTTTTCAACACACTGTATAGGTTTGTCATTGCTTTCCTGCCAAGAAGCAAACGTCTTATGATTCGATGGCTGCAGTCATCTGCAGTGATTTTAGATCCCCAAAAGAGGAACTCTGTCACTACTTCCATTTTTTTCCCTTCTATTTGCCATGAAGTAATGGGGCCAGACTTGGCTTCAATCCCTGAGTTGGGAAGATCCCCTGGAGAAGGAAATGGCACCCCACTCCAGTACTCCTACCTGGAAAAATCCCATGGGCAGAGGATCCTGGTAGGCTGCAGTCAATGGGGTCGCAAAGAGTCGGACACAACGGAGTGACATGAATTTCACTTTCTTTTTCACTTTCAGTTTAATGGGGCCAGATGCCATGATCTTTTCTTTTTTAATATTGAGTTTTAAGCCAGCTCTTCCACTCTCCTCCTTCACCCTTATCAAAAGGCTCTTTAGTTCATCTTCAGTTTCTGCCATTAGAGTGGTACCATCTGCATACCTGAGGTTGATGTTTCTCCCACCTATCTTGTTTCCAGCTTGTAACTCATCCAGCCCTGAGTTTCTCATTATGTGCTCAGTGTATACATTAAACAAACAGGGTGCAGCAGACAGCCCTGTCTTACTCCTTTCTCGATCCTGAACCAATCAGTTATTCCACAGAGGGTTCCAACTGTTGCTTCCTGACCCACATACAGGTTTCTCAGGAGACAGGTAAGATGGTCTGGTATTCCCATCTAAATAGTAATAACTTGGTTTAAACATTTTTTTTTAGAAGAAAACCTAAAACATGCAATAAAACATTTGTTTTTTGTAGCTTTCAGCCTGAAGTATTGTTTTACTTTTACAGTCAGAATGTCATATAATTAAGGAGCTATTCTAAGTTTACACTCAGTGAGTGAAATACAGTTTCAATTAAGGTGTTAATTTAGAACAAAGAAGAGTTAAAAAAAATATATGTGACATAAATGTGGTATGTTTTACTCCTGGGAAAACAAATCTGAGGCCTTATTTTCTTTTTTTGTTGTTGTTCTTCTTTTTTTTTAATTTTATTTTATTTTAAAACTTTACATAATTGTATTAGTTTTGCCAAATATCAAAATGAATCCACCACAGGTATACATGTGTTCCCCATCCTGAACCCTCCTCCCTCCTCCCTCCCCATACCATCCCTCTGGGTCGTCCCAGTGCACTAGCCCCAAGCATCCAGTATCGTGCATCGAACCTGGTCTGGCATCTCGTTTCATACATGATATTTTACATGTTTCAATGCCATTCTCCCAAATCTTCCCACCCTCTCCCTCTCCCACAGAGTCCATAAGACTGATCTATACATCAGTGTCTCTTTTGCTGTCTCGTACACAGGGTTATTGTTACCATCTTTCTAAATTCCATATATATGCGTTAGTATACTGTATTGGTGTTTTTCTTTCTGGCTTACTTCACTCTGTATAATAGGCTCCAGTTTCATCCACTTCATTAGGACTAATTCAAATGTATTCTTTTTAATGGCTGAGTAATACTCCATTGTGTATATGTACCATAGCTTTCTTATCCATTCATCTGCTGATGGACATCTAGGTTGCTTCCATGTCCTGGCTATTATAAACAGTACTTTTCTGTTTTCTGAACCCACTTGATTTATAATATTGTGTTAGTTTCAGGTGTACTGCAAACTGATTCGGTTATACATATACATATATCTATTCTTTTTCAGATTCTTTTCTAATGTATATTATTACAGAATATTGGAATAGAATTCCCTGTTCTGTGCAATAGGTCCTTATTGTTTATCTATTTTATATATGCTATTTTTTGCTACTGTTTAGTTGCTAAATCATGTCTGACTGTTTGCATCCCGATAGACTGTACCCACCAGGCTTCTCTGTCCATGGGATTTTCCAGGCAACAATACTGCAGTGGGTTGCCATTTCCTTCTCCAGGGGATCTTCCCAACCGAAGGATATAGTAGTGTTTATATGTTAATCTCATCCTCCCATTTATCCCTCCCCGCCTTTCCCCCTGATAACCGTAAGTTTGTTGTCTGTGTCTGTGAGTCTGTTGCTGTTTTGTATATAACTTCACTCGTATCATTTTTTTAGACTCCATACATAAGTGATATCATAAAATACTTGTCTCTCTCTGACATACTTCACTTAGTATGATAATCCCTAGGTTCGTCCATGTTGCTGCAAAAATTGGCATTATTTCATTCTTTTTTTATGGCTGAGTATATATATCCCTTGTACATATATCTTTGGTTGCTCAGTGGGTAAGGAATTGGCTGGTAGCACAGGAAACTCAGGTTCGATCTCTGGGTGGGGAAGATCTCCTGGAGGAGGTAATGGCAACCCACTTCCGTATTCTTGCCTGGAGAATCCCATGGACACAGGAGGCCTGCAGCCTAGACCATAGGGTCACAAAGAGTCAGACACAACTGAAGCAACTTAGAACGCATTCAAGCTCGTATATATATCACAGCTTCTTTATCCATTCATCTGTTGAGGGACATCTACTTTGTTTCCATGTCTTGGCTATTGTACATAGTGCTGCAATGAACTTAGGATGCATATATCTTTTCAAAGTATGGTCTTCTCTGGAGGTATGCCCAAGAGTGGAATTGCTGGATCACATGGTGGCTCTGTTTTTAGTTTTTTAAAGCACCTTCATTCTGTTTTCCACAGTGGCTGCACCCCCTTGCATTCCCATCAGCAGTGTAGAAAGGTTCCCTTCTCTGCACAGCCTCTCTAGCATTTATTGCTTGTGGACTTTTAAATGATGGCCATCCTGACTGATGTGAGGTGGCACCTCACTGCAGTTTTCATTTGCATTTCGCTAATAATTAGTGATGTTGAGCATATTTACATGTGCTTTTTGTCCAACTGTATGTCTTCTTTGGAGAAGTTTCTAGTTAGATCTTCTGTTTTGTTTTGTTTTGTTTTTGAGCTATTTGAGCTGTTTGTATGCTTCGGAGGTTAATCCCTTGTCAGGTTGCAAATATATCTGAGGCCTTATTTTCTGAACATTGAGTTGTTAATAAACACTTTAGATACCTCCATGTCATGCTTTAGAGCACTTTTTAATCAAGTCAAGCTGAAATAAGTCCATCCCAGGATTGGGGGCTTAATCTCATCCTCAGAACATGTCGGTTGTCATTGATCCCCAGGTGCTTTAACTTGTATGCATCACATTTATTAAACAAGAAGACGACCGTATATAATATCCACTCCCTAGATATATTGGTTTGCTCAGGCTGCATGACAAAATATCACTGACTGGGTGGTTGGAATAGCAGTAGTTTATCCTCTCACAGTTCTAGGGGCTGGGTGTCCACGATCGCGATGTGGGCATGGGTGGTTCCTCTGAAGCGTCTGTCCTTGGCTTGGAGGTGGGATTTCTCAGGCAAGAATAATGGAGTGGGTGCACAGCCATTTCCTCCTCCAGGGGATCTTCCTGACCCAGGGACTGAACCCACGTCTCCTTCATTGGCAGGCAGATTCTTTTAACGCTGCACTACTTGGGAAGCTCTGAGGTCACAGTAACAAACATTTTCCTGGAAAACTCAGTGTGTGTGAGGGAGCCGACATGGTCTGACTGCAGGCATTCCAGGCACTCGGCAGGATGCCAGCTTCTCACCAGGGAGCCATTTATAGTCATGGTTAGGCTGAAAAGCAGAGGTCAGGGGTCAGCATTGACCTTCTAAAGCCATGTTTGCAGAGCACACAGCAGCAAACGAAGCACCATAACAACCTTCAGGTTACTGTAGTGAAATAAGAAAGCATGCTGCTGCTGCTGCTAAGTTGTTTCAGTCGTGTCTGACTCTGTGCGACCCCATAGATGGCAGCCCACCAGGCTCCCCCGTCCCTGGGATTCTCCAAGCAAGAACACTGGAGTGGGTTGCCATTTCCTTCTCCAAAGAAAGCATAGCCAGGGTCTTTCCCTGGTTGTTCAGTGGTTAGGACTCTGAGCTCCCAGTGGAGGCTACATGAGTTCAGTCCCTGCTCAGGGAACTAAGATCCTGCATGTTTAAAGCAAACAAACAAAAAAGCATCACTACATCACCAGGAAAGACTGAAAGAATTCTGAAAATATTATGAAGGGCACTTATTCCATCCATCTCACAAAAAGTATTCCTAACGATTCTATTTTTAGCTTCTTGACCATTATGTATCTTTCATTATAAACCTCTTTGGAAAATGGGAAAACTGTAAACTTTATGGCTTGTAGGATTAAACCAGAGAATGAATGAGGGAAACCATAAAAGTGCAAGAACTCTCATGCGGTGTTCTAAAAATATTCTTCAGACTTATGAAACTTTTACAAGTTGTACTTATCTGGAGTGGGGTGAGGTATATTCAAGAACCTTGGCCCAGCACAAAAGGAACATTTTTGTTTGTTTAAAAATACCCAGAAACTCCACTGTGGCACCGTTGGAACAGACTGCCTAATAAATGTTTTCCGACTGTGTGGTTGCCACAACATTGGAAGCGTCTGACAGCAACAGGAGAACTGCTGGGTCTTTTCTTGTAAAAAATGATCACTAGAGATCTGTGTTGTATTGTGCACAGTACAGAGTACACACAGCTCTGTGTGGCCCTGGGGGGGCCAAGAGTTTGATGCCAGTAAGAACAGCATCAGTAGTAATACAGCAGCCACAGCCACCCAGGTGGTACATAACCATGCATCTGGAGAGCATCAGGTCAGAGGTCATGTAGAGAACTCCCTCTCTGCACTCACCACTCACAGTGTCAACTTGAGGTTAACTTGAGTCAACTTGGAAATGTGCCCACTTTAAGAGACCATGCTGCCCCTCACTTGAGATCTTTATATATGATGTTCTCCTGGCATGAAATACAAATGCCTCTTCACCATCTGCACAGAGTTAAAATTGCCTTTGAAAATCCCTTGGAAAAAAAAAAAAAGAAAATCCCTTGGGTATCAACCTGTAGTGTCTCAGGGAGTCCAGTCCCATCAGTTAGACTGTTTTGCTGCTGCTCTGTTTACACACTAGATAAAGTGATTGGTTTGCATTTAGGCAATATATTTTATTAGAGGTCATCATAAACTCTGGAGGGCCTCCTAGTGGCTCTGACAGTAAAAAAAAAAAAAAATCCTCCTGCAATGCAGAAGATCCGGGTTTGATCCCTGAGTCAGAGTCAGGAAGATCCCCTGGGGAAGGGAATGGCAACCCACTCCAGTATTCTTGCCTAGAGAATCCCATGAACAGAAAGGCCTGGTGGGCTACAGTCCATGCGGTCACACAGAGTTGGACATGACTGAGTGCCTAGCACACACAGACACACATAGACTCAGAATTCTCTTGAGGAACTGACAAAAGTGAACGAAGAGAAGTTTTGCATTTCTCACTTCCTGATTCTGCCAGGTTACTGCTCATTTAGTGGCGGGGCAAGCAGCAGACCCCTCACTGTCTAAACCGTTCTCTCTCTCTTGCTCTGTCTTCTTCTCTCTGTGTTAGTAGCATTACATTAGATAAAAACCTGAAGCTCAATACATACAAATCCTCCGTGTTGCACTGACTCTTCAGGATCAGTACATGCCCGTCCCTCCTCCAAGGCCGTGAGCTGCCTGGAATCAGGGACTCTTTCCTTTCCAAGTGTACATACACAGCACTGGCCCGAAACATTCAGGGACAATTTCCTTGAATAAGTTAATAAAGGAATGAATAAACAAAATGGGCCACATTAACCACAACAACTTTTCTGTTTAAAAACAACTGAATTTTGCCACTGTACATATAAACAAAATGAATCTTATCACTGAGCTCAGTTGTTACTTTCAAGACAACCAAACTGAAGCACTTCCTCTGTTCTTTCTATGAGTTGATAAGAAAGACATTATTGTACTTATCTTTTGAATTCAAATTTTTAATCCATTAGTTTATATTCTCTTACTGATATTTCCAGTTGCTGGATGGGATTGACTTTTCATTTGATGGTTAGATACTGCATTGATTGGATGGTGATTTTTTGGACATTATTTATCTTTATCCACCTCTCCAACCAATGATATTACACCTGACACTGTTGTGCTTCACTCTATGCATTTATGGATTCCCATCTGCATAGATCTCTAACATCTTAAAAAATAGACAACCTGCCCTCATCATGTGTGACTCTCCAAATACTCTCTCAGTCACTGCAAACCTTTTGGAAATGGTCCTGGAGCCTCTCTGCCTCCTCATCTCTGGTTCTCTCTTCTGACTGGTCCCCAGCTCCCCTCGAAATCAGTGCTGCCATGGAGGCAGCCCTGTCATCCACTCTACAGGTCTGCTTCTTACTAAAATTCTAAGTAGTAATCAACAGTTAATTATCTTACTTCCTGAAATACCATATTCTTCTGATTTCTGCAGCATGACGCTTACCTCTTTTTCTCCTGAAAAGGTCTTCCCATGGAGACCCCTTAGCTGCCTCGATTTTCTTCTAGACCTTCAAATGTGAAAACATCCTGGGCTCCGCTCCAACTCCCCTGTGTATCTCTCTGTGTTCCCTGGAGGTCAAACTGGTACCCTAGATCTCCATCCCATCTGCCTGCCAATGTGTCCTGTCTGCCCATCTCCCACCTCTCTGGCCGCAACCTGACCCTCTGGTCCTGATCCTACATCTTCTTCCTACTTTACTCTCCACACAGCTATTGCACAAGCTCCTCTTCCATCCACTGGAGAACCCAGAATTTCTACCACCCATGAGTTCCCCTCCCAGTAAGTGACACTGTCATCCAACTAGTTGTTGGTGTTTAGTCACTCAGACCACCCATGGACTGTGGTCCAACAGGCTTCTCCAACCATGGGATTTCCCAGGTAAGAAGACTGGAGTGCGTTGTCATTTCCTTCTCCAGGGGATCTTCCCGACCCAGGCATCGAACCCGCATCTACTATACTGGCAGGCAGATTCGTCACTACTGAGCTACCAGGGAAGCCCCTCCAACTGGTTATCCTAACTGAAAACCTGAAAGTTCCTGATTTCTCCTGTTTTTCTGAGCCACTTGCACATGGATGAACAGGACACGTGTCAGCTACACTGCAAGAGAAGCTCAAAGCCTCTCCCCACTGATCTGCCCTGCTGCTCTCCGAACGTAGTCTCGATTTCCCTCCTCAGGGAGGAGAGCTTCCCCACCTCCTCCACTTCTACTCCAGGAGCTCAGCCCCACACAGTGGCTCGGTGACCCTGTGAGAGGGGAGATCAGAACGGGACCCTTCCCTGGGTTCCCCAACACTCGAGCACAGAGTCCAGGTAGGCACCCAGCAGAGCCTGAGCCTCTCCATCTCCTCCTCTCCTTGTGCATAGTCTCAGACCCACCAGGGCAGGCCTGGCCCTCCTTGGGGTCTGCCTCTTGCTCCTCTGCCTGGACTGGCCTTCCCCCAGACCCTTGCTTGGCAGCCTTCTTGTCTACAAGTCACCTGCCCTGCCCAACTGATCAAAAGGAACTCTCTCAACGCAGGCAGGCTCTTCTTCATTTTTCTGTGATGCTATCCAGTATCTAGATGATATTCAGATGGAATTCCAGTTGAGCTGTTTCAAATCCTGAAAGATGATGCTGTGAAAGTGCTGCACTCAATATGTCAGCAAAGTTGCAAAAGTCAGCAGTGGACATGGGACTGGAAAATGTCAGTTTTCATTCTAATTCCAAAGAAAGGCAATGCCAGAGAATGCTCAAACTACCGCACAATTGCACTCATCTCACATGCCAGCAAAGTAATGCTCAAAATTCTCCAAGCCAGGCTTCAAAATGTCCATGAACCTTGAACCGTGAACTTCCAGAGGTCCAGGCTGGATTTAGAAAATACAGAGGAACCAGAGATCAAATTGGCAACATCTGTTGGATCATAGAAAAAGCAGGGGAGTTCAAGAAAAACATATCCTTCTGCTTTATTGACTATGCCAAAGCCTTTGATTGTGTGGATCACGACAAACTGTGGAAATTTCTTAAAGAGTTGGGAATACCAGAGTTGAGAATACCAGACCACTTTAACTGCCTCCTGAGAAATCTGTATGCTGGTCAAGAAGCATCAGTTAGAACCAGACATGGAACAACAGACTGGTTCCAAATCGGGAAAGGAGTACGTCAAGGCTGTATATTGTCACCCTGCTTATTTAACTGTATGCCATATACATCATGCGAAATACCAGGCTGGATGAAGCACAAGCTGGAATTAAGATTGCTAGGAGTAATACGATAACCTCATATATGCAGATGACACAACTCTTATGGCAGAAAGCAAAGAGGAACTAAAGAGTCTCTTGATGAAAGTGAAAGAGGAGAGTGAAAAATCTGGCTTAAAACTCAACATTCAAAAAACTAAGATCATCGCATCCGGTCCCATCACTTCATGGCAAATAGATGGGGAAACAATGGAAACAGTGACAGACTTTATTTTCTTGGGCTCCAAAATCACTGCAGATGGTGACTGTAGCCATGAAGTTAAAAGATGCTTGTTCCTTGGAAGAAAAGCTGTGATAAAACTAGACAGTATATTAAAAAGAACTGACATTACCTTGCTGACAGAGGTCCATCTAGTCAAAGCTATGGTTTTGCCAGAGCATGGCAAGCTTCAGTTCACAGGGATCACAAAGAATTGGGACACAATGACCAAATAACAATACAATAACATAACTTTCTCTATTCTTTATTTAACTATGAACTGCTCACATCTGCCAAAGTGAAAAATATGAGTAGAGTTGATGCTAAATTCTGTCCATGAAATTCATGCACTGATACGTCTTAACGAAGCAATTTAGTACAAACACTTTTGTGTCTATTGATATATTGCATGCAATTGTAATTGTAATGGTGATTGAAACAAGAAGAAATGTGTTTAAAACTTAGATTCTTTTGAGACAAGAAGATTAAAATAAATTTAAAGTTTTGTTATAGAAAAACTGTCAAGGCTATTAATAAATATGTTGAATATAAAACATTAAAAAAAAGAAAATTGAGCACCAAGAACTGATGCTTTTGAACTGTAGTGTTGGAGATGACTCTTGAGAGTCCCTTGGACTGCAAGGAGATCCAACCAGTCCATCGTAAAGGAAATCAGTCCTGAATATTCTTTGGAAGAACTGATGCTGAAGCTGAAACTCCAAGACTTTGGCCACCTGATGCGAAGAACTGACTCATTGGAAAAGCCCCTGATGCTGGGAAAGATTGAAGACAGGAGGAGAAGGGGACGACAGAAGATGAGATGGTTGGATGGCATCACTGACATAAGTTTGAGCAAGCTCCAGGAAGTGGTGAGGGACAAGGAAGCCTGGCATGGTGCAGTCAGTGGGGTTGTAAAGAGTAAGACATGACTGAGCAACTGAACTGATCCAGAATCTAAAGTCATTATTTTTCTGTTTATATTATCTTTGTTTATTTTTAAGCTGAATACAGATGATTTACAATGTCATATTAATCTCAGGTGTACAGCAAGGTGACTGAGTTATCTATCTATCTATCTGTTCTTCAGATTCTTTTCCCTTTGGTAAAGAATAGGTTCTTACAAGATATTGAATACAATATACAAGATATATGATACAGGATACAATATATTGAACACAATATGCAAGATATTGAATCCAGTTCCAAGTACTATACAGCAGGTAATTTTTTTAGCTTTTTATTTTGTGTTGGTATATAGCTGATTGACAGTGTTGTGATATTTCAGGTGAACAGCCAAAAGACTCGGTGATAGATATACATGTATCCATTCTCCCCCAAACTCCCCTCCTCTCCATGCTGCTTAACATTGAGGAGCGTTCCACAGATCCTCATTAATTATCAGTTTTATTAGTATATAGTACTGTATGTATTAATCTCAAACTCCTGATTTCTTTCTCCCCCTGCCCTTTCCCCTTTGGCAACCATAAATTTGTCTTCTATGTCTGTGAGTCTGTTTGTAAGTAAGTTTATTTATATCGTTTTTCCCATTCCACATATAAGCCATATATGATATTTGTCCAGAATCATCATGTTCCCTGACTTGCTCTAGCTGTTACTGGATGTGCTTTCCTATTACTTGTGTGGCTTTGACACCTAGAATGCTATCAGACTATCAAATTATAGGCCTTTGATGCTTAAGAAGCATTTGCAGAATGAACTAATACATCCATAGGTTGTTTCTAAATGCAGCATTTCTAAATATGAAAAGTGAAAGTTCATATATAAGTAGGACACATTTTGGAATATTCTATGTAAGTATGTCTATTTTTCCAAAGCATGAGTATAGTATTACCCCCCCCAATATTATGGATTTTACTAACTTTTACATGTCTGTGAATGTAGAATATTAAAATATACTAGTTCTCTAATCCTTTTGTTCTTTGTATAGTACTTGGGACAGGGTTTCAGGTCAAAGGTCTCATGACATCATCTGCCAGTAGACTTCACGTCTTTTTTGGGTTAATGATTCTTCAGTGGATACAAGTAATTATTAAATACTGAGGGTATCCTTAATAGGCATAATAGTATTTTGTAATATTTAGTGATTTAATACATTATATTGGTATTAAAAATGTCATATATGTAACATATTTATTCTGTAATTATAGCATGTATGCTCAGTAGCTCAGTCATGTCTGATTTTGTGACCCCATGGACTGCAGCCCATTGGGGTCCTCTGTCCATTGGATTTTCCAGGCAAGAATACTGGAATGGGTTACCATTTCTGACTCCAATTATGGCACAGAGGGATGAATACAGATAATTATATACACTTGTATAGAATATGTGTGATTTTTTCAATGTTTTCAAATGAATTTGTAAGCCCATATGAAAATGCATACATGAAAATATCTATAGCTAAACTTTTGTTTTGTTTGTAAAGTCAATCAGATCAGACTCTGTGTTTTCCTACACTGTGGTATAATGGAATGATCACAAGACTGAGGTTCAGAAAATCAGGTTTCTCATCTAGCTTCCAGGCTAATGAGGGGGGGATACTGAAGAAGCCATTGTTCCCACTAAGATGTAAGCTCCAGCGGGCAGAGGTCATGTTGGTTGCATTCACTGCTCTATCACCAGCATGCAGAAAAGGTGAGGGCCAGTTCAAATGCTGGACAGTTACTTGTTGCATGAATTATACTTCTCTTGTGTACAGTTTCCACGTCTGTAAAACTCTGATCCTTCGAACCTTTACATTCCAGATAATATGAGAGCCCTTTGAATATAAATCAGAAAGATTCAGAGCTAGAATTGCTTATCCACAGCTGTTACCTGGGCCTTTATACAGTTGTATAGTGAGTGCATCAAAACTCTGTGTTGAATATTTCTTAACATGAGTGAGACATCGGTCCATGACCACCCTCTTTAGAAGGCTTGAAACAAAACCTCTAAAATGAAAAATATATTACCCAAACTCACAAAGTTAAATAAGTATAAAAGAAAGTTCAATAACCGACCTCTTACATGATGTTTTTGCGAAGTGTGTAGCACTTAGATTTATTTTGGAAGCTTTGGAGGTTTTAATACTGCTGTAAGTATTTGGGGACACCCTGTAGACATACCCCTCTTTGAGAAAAACTTGAAAAATACAAATTGATAAAGAACTCTTAACTTTTAAATGTTTTCTTTTCGTTCATCAAACACATATGTCACTACAAGCACTGTAGCAGGCGTTAGGAGAAGCGGGAGAAGCCAGGCTCTGGTACAGCCAGGCACACAGAGCCTCCTGGCTGGAGTCAGCATCAGCACTGGAAACGTCACAGAGGAAACCTGTGGACTGGGGGCTGATGACCAGACCGACATCACTCACAACCTCCCCAGCACAGCCACCTGGACCAACCCGGCTTTGGGGGCCACCGCCCAGTCCCTTCATATCCTCCAGATCGATGTTTGATGAGACCCTGACCCCTTTTTTATAAAGCCGCTGCTCAGCTCCATCAATCTCCATCCCCTTCTCTTGCCTGTTTTTATCCATAGCAGTTGTTACCGGACCTGTTACGTATTTGTTGACTTGTTAATTGCCTTTCTTGTGTAATACATGCATGTAAGCTCCATGACAGGAAATTTGTCATTTGGCAGTGTTTACCCAGAACCTAGAACAGTGTGGGACACCTGGCTGGTGTTTAGTAAATATTTCTTGGATGGAGGGATGGATGGAGGAAGGGATGGAAAGAGGGAGGGAAGGAAGAATGGATGGAGGGAACGATAGATGGAAGGATGGAGGAAAGATGGTTGGAAGGAGGGAAGGATGGATGGATAGAATAAAGGAGGGAAGCATAGATGCATGGATGGGGCTAGGGATGGATAGATGCATGCATGGAGGGAAGGAAGGATGGATGGATGGATGGATGGAAGAAGGATGGACAGATGGAGGAATGAATGGATGAAAGTGTGGATGGATGAATAAAAGGAAGGTTGAATGGATGGAAGGAATGCTGACTGGGTGGATAAATTAACACCTTAATGAAAAGATCCTTGTGGCTGATCCTGTTAACTATTTCTCTCTAGTTCCCAGCATCCTCCCTTCCATTTACATATAAAGTTTGCTTTCATTATTCTAGCTATGAATCTCATTATTTTCAGTAGAATTTGGTGTTCTACCCTTGTTCATTGCCTCGGGATGCCTGGGGTAAATGTTTGTCAGGATTCTGGCTGGCTCACTTGAGTAACATGCCGTGGGGGCTGCCTCTTGCTCTCAGGCGGTGTGGTGCTGATAGGCATGCAGGGATGAAATGTTGCTTTACGTGGTGACTTCATACAAGAGTGACGTCTAAGAAGGAGCCACAGGACACACATAAACACCCAAACTAAGCTAATGGCAGCCATTACTGCCATAGGGGATGTCCCTGCCTTGAGTCCAGTGGGTGGGACAGAAACCAGGAGCAGCACAGGTGGAGAATCTAGAGCCATAGGTGGGAAAAGAGACGCATCCATATGACGGTTGGTAGGAGCACACATTGCTCTTGTAGAGGGCAAGTTAGAAACAATAAGATCAAACAGATTCCTACCCTTTCATTAGCATTTCAACCTCTAAAATGTATTCTGTGAAAGCACCTCTAACAACTGGAAACATAACCGGTAATGAGCCCTATGTGGGTAACCTCTGTGCTATCTCAGATGAGATCCTGTATGTTAAAGTGTTACAGAAAACATTGAATAAAATGCTGCTTTTTTTTTTTTTTTTTTTCCTTTTATGAGGATTGTGGATAGCTGGCTGTACCAAAACAGTGGTATTTTCCATGCTGGGTTCCAAGTGCCTCTTCTGTAGACATTCCCAGTCATTCAGATCTGTCTCCATGCAGTTGGAACCTTCCAGATTAGAAGAAACCTGTTAGCTTCCACAGAACAATTCAGTGCAAAATCCAGTTTTTCACTGAAGCTGACGACTTGAGCAGCCACAATACAGGGATGCATTTTGGCTCACTGGGAGTCAGGTGGTCTCTGAAACTGGGCAGTGGTCTGCCTTCTACTGCTGCCTCCTTAGCCAGAGCATCCTGTAGCAAAGAGATCAATTTATCAGAGTATTCTCTTAGACATTATTTTTGTGAGTAAAACTTGAATTATTGCATAATTAACAATTGTACTTGCAGAGTCCATATCCAGGGAAACTGTCTGGAAAAAAAGAAAGAAAGAAACTTAGAGTTGCTTTTACTCTCTCCTGCCAGAGTCAGGCCACAAGAAGTTGAAAAGCACCATCCAGAGAAGCACTGAGACAGGAATGGCAGCTGAGATGAGGAAGATGGTGAGGCAGCCAAGCCGGGAGTCCACGGACGGCAGCATCAACAGCTACAGCTCCGAGGGAAAGTAAGTGGATCAGCACATGCACGAGGCCTGGAGCCGAGAGTCCCGAGTCACAGGGAGGGTAACAAGGCCCCCATTACCCTGAAATTGCTTTGTACAACTGGGAGTTCAACCACCCACTTTAAACAGCCTGACCTTTTAGGATACAGACACAGACACACCTCCGCCCCTGGTCACTCAGACCTCTCAAAGGGATGAGGAAATGGCGGCTTAACATGGATAAACTGGTTTTTTGTTATCCAGAAAGGCTCAGAAAAGTCCATGACCAGAGGCTTATGGTAGAAATGCCACATTTACTGGCTTCTTTCACATGGGAAATTCGTCATCTGGCCCAGTTGCCAAAATCTGAATTAGAACATAGAAGTATGAAGCTAATTGTCCATATTCCTGCTTTTCTCCAAACTATTTTGGGATTCAAGTTGTTGGAAGTCTAACATTCTTATAATAGCAACTTATTTTTCTTATGTTTAAAACATCACCATTTCATTTTCACCTTAGGAAAAATGCCCAGGATCTACCTACTTAGTTATTTTTCTGATGAAAGCGTTTTCATTAATCTTGAAATTGATTAATTGGGGGAAAATATAACTAGATTTTTGGTTTTTTTTTACTTAGTGTGATTTTTTTATACAAAATCTACATTTTTCTTATGCTTGAGAATTTTTCTGGTGAAACTGAAATAATGGTTTTACTGATTGATAGTTTGATAGTTGACAGGTTACTGAGGTGATAGATTTTACAAATAATTAAGTATTATCCTGCAATGGGTTACTTGGGGATTTACCGTGTACAAGTTTTCTATAATTATGTATTACCATGCAAATATCTTTTACCCATTCATTATTAATAATTTATTTTATTTTACTGGCATTTTTAATTTGGTTCAGAAAATAAAATAAATTCTGCCAAGTTAATGTTCATGATATTGTTTCCCATTCCTGAAAGTAGTGAGTCCCTTTATTTGATCCAATGATGGGTATGCATTCTCCCAGCAAGATACAGCCAGGAACAAAAATCAGAAGGCATGAAGTTTAGGAGTTAAGTTTGCTGACAAAATACCAATATTTGTTGAAGTATTATGAAGCAATGAGCAAATAAAAAACTGGTGACACTGTTTTCTGATATAAAAATCAACAAGTGTAGATTGGAATTAACAAATACACTTCTATATATAGATAGATAGATAATAACTAATAGGAACCTAGAGTATAGCACAAGGAACTCTACTCAACTCTCTGTAATGGCCTATGGGGAAAAGGATATTAAAGAGGGTGGACATATGTCTATTTCCAGATACATATAACTGATTCACTTTGCTCTACAGCAGAAACTAACACAGCATTGTAAATCAACTATACTCCAATAAAATTTTTTTTAATTGACAAATCTAGTAATACTTCCACCATGGATAAGCCACTTAATGTCTCACGGATTTATTTTATGGTCTCTGGATAGAATAATAATCGATACTCTGTCGAATCCCTTTGATTATGAACAAATAATATGTATGAAAGCGCATGGTTGATGTTGTTCGGTCGCTCAGTCGAGTTTAACTCTTTGCATCCCCACGGACAGCAGCATGCCAAGGTTCCCTGTGCTTCACTACCACACTGGAAAAGATCAACCCTTATACAAAATTGTTATTCCAAAAAATTACATATTGAAGTTTAAATATGTGAACAGCCTGGTTCTTGTTACCCTGGACACATCAGGTAACAAGACCACAGTCCCTGCTCTGGGCAAAGATACAGCCTGGGGCTTCGGTCAGGCATGATGAGAAACAGACAAACGTTTTTGCATTTAATTTAAATTAAATTAAACGTATTTGCATTTAAATACAAATCTCATATATGACATATAAATGTATTCAAGATGTTAATTCATTCAAAACTGAAAAAATTAAGCATTTTGTTTTGTAATAAGAATCTGTTTTCAAATACTATTTATTCAATATTACAAATCAGAGATACCAAGAGAACATTTCATGCAAAGATGGGCACAATAAAGGACAGAAATGCTATGG
Source organism: Bos javanicus (assembly GCF_032452875.1). Lineage (NCBI taxonomy): Eukaryota > Metazoa > Chordata > Mammalia > Artiodactyla > Bovidae > Bos > Bos javanicus. Next base: position 11,771,929 of record NC_083876.1, read on the forward strand.
ACCTAACAGAAGCAGAAGATATTAAGAAAAGGTGGCATAAATACACAGAACTGTAAAAAAGATCTTCATGACCCAGATAACCACAATGCTGTGATCACTCAGCTAGAGCCACATCCTGGAATGCAAAGTCAAGTGGGCATTAGGAAGCATCACTGTGAACAAAGCTAGTGGAGGTGATGGAATTCCAGATGAGCTATTTCAGATCCTAAAAGATGATGCCATGAAAGTGCAGCACTCAGTATGCCAGCAAATTTGGAAAAGTCAGCAGTGGCCACAGGACTGGATAAGGTCAGTTTTCATTCCAATCCCAAAGAAAGGCAATGCCAAAGAATGCTCACATTACCACACAGTTGCGCTCACCTCACATGCTAGCAAAGTAATGCTCAAAATTCTCCAAGCCAGGCTTCCACAGAACATGAACCATGAACTTCCAGGTGTTCAAGCTGGATTTAGAAAACGCACAGGACCCAGAGATCAAATTGCCAACATCCATCGGATCATCGAAAAAGCAAGAGAGTTCCAGAAAAATATGTATTTCTGCTTTATTGACTATGCCAAAGTCTTTGGCTGTGTGGATCACAACAAACTGTGGAAAATTCTGAAAAATATGGGAATACCAGACCACCTGACCTGCCTCCTGAGAAAACTGTATGCAGGTCAGGAAGCAACAGTTAGAACTGGACATGGAACAACAGACTGGTTCCAAATAGGAAAAGGCTATATATTGTGACCTTGCTTATTTAACTTCTATGCAGAGTACATCCTGTGAAATGCTGGGCTGGATGAAGCACAAGCTGGAATCAAGATTTCCAGGGAAATATCAATAACCTGAGATATGCAGATGATACCACGCTTATGGCAGAAAGCAAAGAGGAACTAAAGAGCCTCTTGATGAAAGTGAAAGAGGAGAGTGAAAATCTTGGCTTAAAGCTCAACATACTGAAAACAAAGATCATGGCATCTGGTCCCATCACTTCATGGCAAATAGATGGGGAAATGATGGAAACAGTGAAAGATTTTATTTTGGGGGGCTCCAGAATCACTGCAGATGGTGAATGCAGCCATGAAATTAAAAGACGCTTGTTCCTTGGAAGGGAAGTTATGACCAACCTAGATAGCATATTAAAAAACAGAGACATTACTTTGCCAACTAAAGTCTGTCTAGACAAAGTTATGGTTTTTCCAGTAGTCATGTATGGATGTGAGGGTTAGACTATAAAGAAAGCTGAGTGCCAAAGAAATGATGCTTTTGAACTGTGGTGTTGGAGAACACTCTTGAGAGTCCCTTGGACTGCATGATGATCAAATCAGTCAATCTTAATGGAAATCAGTCTTGAATATTCATTAGAAGGACTGATGCTGAAGCTGACATTCCAATACTTAGAACAGCTGACGCAAAGAACTGACTCCTTAGAAAAGACCCTGATGCTGCGTAGATTGAAGGCCGGAGGAGAAGGGAATGACAGAGGATGAGATGGTTGGATGGCATCACCAACTCAATGGACATGAGTTTGAGCAAACTCTGAGAGTTGGTGATAGATAGGGAGGCCTGGCATGCTGCAGTCCATTGGGTTGCAAAGAGTCAGACACGACTGAGTGACTGAACTGAACTGAATATTGCAAATAATATTTATTTAAGAAATTGTTAAATGTTTCTTAAAATTTAGCACTTTAATGTTACTTAATGCTTGTGAGCAACTATTTAAGTAGATCATGACATAAAATATCACATCTTATATCTTATGTTAGTCATACATTTATGTAGGGACTTGTAAAATGTGCCCAAAACTTACTACATTAAAAACTTTAATTAAGCCCTCCTCAGCATCAGATCTTCTTTTTTATTTTATATTGGAGTAGAGTTGATTAACAATATTGTGTTAGTTTCAGGTGAATGGGAGGGAGGGATATACTGGGAGTTCAGGATCGACATGTACACTCTGCTGTGTTTAAAGTGGATAACCAACAAGTACCTACTGTGTAGCACAGGGAACTCTGCTGAATATTCTGTAAATTGATAGGGTAGATCTTTTCTTGTTCAGCACTGAGCCTCATATGCTTGGTTCAGAGGAAATGCAAAGAATCAGTAAGTAAACCAGTTACCCAAGTACTGTTTGATTCATGTTCAGAACTGTATTCTAATGGAAAGTAATGAAAAGAGTTCTAGGAGATCTAATGTTTTGTTTTTGTCCTTTTGCCAATAGTTTAATATTTCCTGGAGTGAGACTAGGCGCAGATAGTCAATTCAGTGATTTTCTTGATGGATTGGGACCAGCCCAGCTTGTTGGCCGCCAAACCCTTGCTACCCCTGCAATGGGTAAGAATAATTTTTCCTGAAAGAAAATGAGTGTTTCACGTTTGACAAGATTATTTAAAGTAGCATAATAGCATTGATAATACAAGTGAGAAGAATACTTTATCTCAACTGCTGCTGGTTTCAAATGACTATTCTAAGTTCTAATGCATTTTTCTAACTTGATACATATTTCCAATGCATTTTCCTAACTTTGCTGACAAAGGTCTGTATAGTCAAAGCTATGGTTTTTCCAGTAGTCATGTACGAATGTGAGAGCTGGAACGTAAAAAAGTTCCAGAAAACTGAGCACCAAAAATTAATGCCTTCAAACTGTGGTGCTGGAGAAGACTCGTGAGAGTCCCTTGGATATCTAGGAGATCAAACCAGTCCATCCTAAAGGAAATCAACCCTGAATATTCATTGGAAGGACTGGTGCTGAAGCTGAAGTTCCAATACATTGGCCATCTGATGTGAAAAGATCCTGAAAAGATCACTGGAAAAGATCCTGATTCTGGGAAGGATGGAGGGCAAGAGAAGGGGTGACAGAGGATGAGATGGTTGGATGGCATTACTGACTCAATGGATATGAGTTTGAACAAACTCAGCGAGATAGTGAAGGACAGGGAAGTCTGGTGTGCTGCAGTTAGTTCATGGATCTCAGAGTCGAACACAACTAAACAACAGCAACAACTTGACACGTAATGGAAAATGAATAAAGTTCGTCACATATCTTTGAATTATCGAAATTCTGTCAATGTAATGTCTACAGTATATCCAAATGTAGGAGAAGGGTAGCACGTTATAGCATGGAAAAATCAATAGATCAGTTGATCAAGAATGTTGGTGTGAGTGTATTGTTATGCAGAAAAATTCATGAAATTGCCTCCCTACTTCAGAACTCAAAAAAGTAGTATTTTGGAGTCAACTGTAAAAGAGACACAGGAGGTGAAGAAAGACATTAATAAATCCTGAAAACACTTAATGTTTCTATACTCTTGGAGTGAGAAAGAATTTCCAAACCAAAGCCAGATAAATCAAAAAACTTCTACTAACAAAAATACCATAAATGAAGATTATAAGAGGTGATAAATGGAGAAAATTATATGTAACATGTGCAATAAATATCTTCCTGAAAGGCATGAGATTCTAGCTTGAAAGGACCCACAGAGTAGTCAGCAAAATCATGAGAATATTTCAAACACAAAAACAATATTATGTCATTTTATAGTACCAGATATTGATAGAAAATCCCATAGCTTTCCTAAGACGCAAAATAATTGTATCCAAACTATTAAAAATCTGATTCTCACTGGACTCTTCAGTAGTAATAGTGGAATCCAGAAGATGAGCATTGTCTTCAAAATTCTGATTAACAATTTATTTCCAACATGGAGTACAATAGCCAGCCAAGTCATCTAGTAAATCTGAGGCTAGAACTAACATATGTGCAGACACAAAGGGCCTCAAAACACTTTCCTAATACTCAGCATCATTCAGAAACCTGTTGGAGGACGTGCTTCAACAAAATGAACTAAGTGAACTTAAAAATTGTGAACTAAAAAGGAGGAGCATGAAATTCAGTAAATTAATGCTTTTGTACAAGAGAGAAATGGATAGGATGCCCAGAATGGCAGTGAAGGAAAACCTAAGAAAACAGCTACTGCTTTAAAAGCAACCTGTCCAAATTGCAGCCTGTCAGATTCTTAAGCTAAATCTATAGAAAACCTAGTGTGTTTGATTTTGTAGAAGAACTAGACAAGCAGGACAGAGTGAGGGGTTGAATTAGCATAAAAATACATAAAAATGTAAGCAAGTACTTTTTAAAACACACTTAAGTGGGCGTAGAGAAAAGGAAGAGTGTCCAGGAAATGAGAAGTAATCACAATATTCCATTGTACTTAACTACAATATTGCATAATCATAATATAAATATTAATATTGGGAGAACAGCATGACAGAAAATGTCAAGTGTATACAGGGGACAGGAAGACAGAGAAAGCAAAAGTAGAGGTGAATAATATCTATTACTGAAAAAAGGAAGGTATCTTATGAATATGATATTTAGAGATAGGGATGCAAATGCCAAAATGTAAAAAAAAATAAAAATAAAAAGTTAAAATATTGCAAATTTTGAAAGCAGTGACTTTTGAAAGGGAAGAAGTTGAGAGAGAGACTAGGAATATTTTATACTAATAACAAGGCTTAGAGAACAGTTTGACTCTTTAAACTGTGTTGTGTATGTGATTAAAAGGAAAAAGCCTGAGAGTCCCCAGGAGCTAAGGTTTAAAACAAGAATTATTATAAAATTAATGAACAATCCAGAACCACAACATTGATCACTAGATGAGGCAAATAAGAAGAATTCACAAGTGAATTCTTTCTCACAGCTGAGAAAATGAAGATGATTCAACCAACTAAAACCAACTGAGAAATAAGTATATTTAATATTTTGGAGGATAAAGTATCATATAATTCAGAAAAAGTTTGGCATCTTCTAAAAATGGATAAAGGGCATGAACAGGGAATACAAAAGAAGAAATAAAAATTGAAAATATTTGCAAATATGTTCAATGTCCCTAATAACCAAAGAAATACTAACTATAACTTATGGAACATCAGACTGGCAAAAAAGTAGACATATTGCTCTTAATGTTATTAGTGGGCTGTGGAAATGGGAAGACAGATTTTTTTCTGATCACAGTGTACCATTCTGAAGGATAGTTGGCAGTATGCATGAAATTATTGAATGTCCCTTCAATTAGACCTAATGATTACAAATCTGGGAATTTATGTTTAAGAAATAATTGATCATGGGTGTAAAAATTCTTCATGAAGCTGTTCTTTCTAGTGTTGTTTAATGACAACAATATAGATAAGCTATATTTCCATCCACAGGGATCTGGTTAAATAGGTAATAACATTCCTATTCCATGGTTCATACGGTCAGTAAATTGAGGGTGTATGGTCATGAAAGAGGTGAGATAAATTGATAGAGGCAGGTGGGTAGATAGATGTATAGATAGAGTGATGGAGAGAGAGAGATGGATTAATAGAGGATAGATGAGATAGGCTTATAGCCAGAGAGAGAAAAAAAGATAGGAATGAAGGAAGGAACTAACAAATTGTGAAATTGCTAGGGTATTTATCAAGATATTAATGGAGATTTTTGCTAAATAGTGGAAATGCAGATAATTGTATTTTTTATTAAGTATTTCATATACTCAACATAAAGGATAAGAAACCTTAGGGTACAGAATTTCTTAAATACTTCAGTGTTGTTACATTTAAGCAATTTATAAACTAGTACGAGACTCTCATAAGTTGAATGAGTACCAGAAAAATGAAGAGAAACATTCAAATCCTGATTTGGATGTAGGGAAAAAAAGTGGGGTTGGGGGCTCTAAGTATTAGTTTTTTTATGAGGATCATGAGGATCATAATTTGGAGTCTGTTATGACCTTTTTTTTTTTTTTTTAACTGAATGCGACTGCAAAGAAGCTGACACATTTTGCTTCTGCTGGCAGGTGATATACAGATAGGAATGGAGGATAAAAAGGGCCAGTTAGAAGTTGAAGTGATTCGAGCACGAAGCCTCACGCAGAAACCCGGCTCCAAATCCACACCTGGTAAGACGCAGAATTAACTGTTCATATGAGAGTCTTCCATGGACAGAAGCTCAAAACGTGTTGTATTTGAATTGCACACTCTCCGTGTTGCATTATCTGTCCTTTGTATAACAGTGGATCTGGGTTTTCCTTGCACAATTACTCTGTTGAAAGTATTAGGAAAAGTCTTGTGTTAAGACAAATTTAGTTATGATGGCTTCTTAGCTCGTGTCAATTATTTTTGTCTGCCCATGTACAAAGGCAGCATAAAAGTTCAGTTCGAATCGTAACAAGGATAAGCTTTTAGATAGAAAATGAGTTTTAAAATATAAGCCTATGTTGTATTGCCAGCCATAAGCCAAATAAGTCAGAATCTTATCATAACTTTGCACACTTGAAATGAGGAAAATTATGTTAGTAGTAACATATGGGTTTTAAGGGGTAGCGTTCATGGAGCACTGAAGACTTCAAATGATTTAAATAATCAATGGAAAGCTTTTAGTAAGCATCTCTACTTCTCTAAGGAAGCATTTGCTAATAAAATCAATTTAATTTGAAGGATTAACTTGTTATCTGTTAATGTTACCTTTGTTCAGCTCCTTATGTCAAAGTGTATCTTTTGGAGAATGGGGCCTGCATAGCCAAGAAGAAGACAAGAATTGCACGAAAGACCCTTGACCCTTTGTACCAACAGTCCCTGGTTTTTGATGAAAGTCCACAGGGTAAAGTCCTTCAGGTCAGTCCTAGCTGGTTTGTCTTTTTACACTGTAACAGGCCTACTGTCTACACCAACATTGAAGAGGTGGGCAAACAGAAAGATAATAAATTCCAAATTATTAATTTACAGTATAAGTGATATGTGGTTGTAAAATATCTCTAGGTTCCAATGGAGAACAAGATATTTATTTTCACTCTCCTTTTCTCCCTTCTCTCATCCTTTCCTTGTACTTTTGCCCTACTTTGCACCCCTTTCGTCTTCTAGATGTTAGATAAGTAGACCAGATGTTTAGACGAGATAGATAGAAGGATGGAGAGATAGGTAGATAGACAGATATATAAATACATAGACTAGATGGATGGAAAAATGTATGCATGGGTGGGTAGACAGGTAGATGGATAGATAGATAGATAATTAGGGCAACCAATGTTAGTAATAGTTTAGTGAGCAAGACATGATGCAAAGAGGAAGAAAGGAAAGGAAGCAAATATTCATGACTGGTTGAGTGTCCGTTTCACTGTTAGCTGCTTCCACATGTTATCTTTTCTAAATATTTTGACCACCACTGCCCTGCCCCCAGCTTTTTTTTTTTTGGCTTTTCATTTGCATTTCTATAGCTACTAATAAGATTAAACAAATTGTTCATATGTAATTGACCATTTGGGTTTTCTCTTGTGTGAAAAATTAACCGTTTTACCTGATACTCTTTTGAGCTTGTTGAAGTTTTGTTTGTTTGTTTGTTTTAAGCTGTTCTGGATACTGGTATTTTGTTATTTACATGAATTACACACACATTAGTCCTACTGTGAGTTTTCTTTCACCAAACTCTTTACATCTTTTGATGAACAGAAGTTCTCAATTTAAATATACTTTTTAAAAAACCACTTTTATGTTGTTTATGCTTTTTTTCTGACTTAGTTTTTAAAAAATCCTTCTTTATACCTTATTAGGTATAATCCTTCTTTATTTTTATCCTTCTTTATAAATATATTGGGTATACATAACCTGAAAGTTATAAATATATTATTTTCATAAAGTTTTATTATTTTGGTTTATGTTGTGAAGTAGGGTCCAATTTTATTTTTCCTGTTTCTGTGATTATTTGTCCAGAAATTATTTATTGAAAAGCCCTTGTTTTACACCCATTCTATAATATCAGCTTAGTCATAGACCATTTCACTATCTGCATTGTCCCCTTTTGAAAGATTATGTCTGAGAAATACAGGCATTAAATGATTTGGCAAGGTTACTCAGTAAATTGAAAAACAGATTTGCCACCCCTGCCTCTGTAAAACAGGTGAGTGAGTTCATTTGGGAACCTCTACAGAGCCTGGAGTAAGTGTAATGGGAATCTTACCTGACACCACAAGGGTTGGTTTTGGTGTCAGATTGTTCTGTCAGTTCACTGACTTATTAATCTTCTGATCAAGTCAAAACTGTCAGGCAAGTCCTCAAAAGGCACCAGCTTATAACTATTGTTCAGTCTGTCCCTTCAGTAACAAGTTTATAATATAGAAGAACTGTAATGAATATTCTCATTCTTTTTGCACATTCCACCATGCACACACTCCATGGTACCAGAAGTTGGGTTATCTTGCCCTCCTAGCTTGCACAAAATTTAATCTGTATATCTCCGTGGTCCTGCCCATTGCTCACTAGACAATAGTTGCTAAAGAAGGTTTTGAATTGATAAGTAAATAAGCTTCCCTGTTTGTTTTTAACATGGTTTATATAGACAGTACCCCTCATGGACTAGGAAAATATAGTATGTATTCCATCAAATCAAAAAATCATGATGAAGTGTCTCAGGGTACCTGAATACTTTTAATTATTAAGTCTCCTTGGTCTTAGTTTTATTCACTTCACCTCCTTCCCTGTCTGGCTCAGTTTTACAGACCAGTTTGCTCTCAGCTCTTCGTGTGTGAAGGAGAGGAGCTCAAGTTTCCTGCACTCTCTGTTTCTGCAGGTGATTGTCTGGGGGGACTACGGCAGAATGGACCACAAATGCTTCATGGGGGTGGCTCAGATCTTGTTGGAGGAACTCGATCTTTCCAGCATGGTCATCGGCTGGTACAAGCTGTTCCCACCGTCATCACTGGTCGACCCCACGCTCACCCCTCTGACCCGCCGGGCTTCCCAGTCATCTCTGGAAAGTTCCACTGGGCCCCCCTGCATCCGGTCCTAATGAACTCACACCACTAAGACTCTACCTTCAGGATAATAATCTGAACCAGATATTTCATGAGCATTGTTGGAGACAGACAATCAACCTGTGTTTTGCCTGTAGTCGTTTTTCAATAATATGTCCCAATCGTTGTTTAAAACCTGGCTTCACATGACAGAACAAGGCAGTCTATCAAATACAGGAAGAGTCAACGTGCTAGAGAATCACTGATGCTTCTAACAAATGAAAGAAAGGAAACTGCAAATTCACACACGCGCGTGCACATGCACACACTAAACTGAACCAACTGGAAACTGTCACTCTTGTGAAAAGCTGTATTTCATGTGTTTCTTGCACAAACCACAAGGAGTGTTATTTCCCCGGTGTTTAAGTTTTGTTTGTGTGTTGTTTGTTGATTTCAGTTGATTTCAGATTTGTTTTGGTTTAATTCGGTTTTCACTGCATTTGTTGTTTCTACTCGTTTTCAGCTGTGTCATGACAGGGCTCGTGATGTTTACAGAGACCCTTCCTTTCTTTTTCCAAAAGCACCAAAAAAAAAGGGCTGAAGCAGTCTCTGTAGCATCTCTGCAGAGCGTGCACCATGAGACAAAGTGAGGCCAATGAGGGCCTCACTAACTTTTGCGTTATGATTCTTCAAGTTCTTATGAGAAACCCAGACAATGAAAGTGATCTTCTGAAAACAAATAATCACAGAATCACTGTTTTGAATGGAGCTCATGTCTGTCTGTGTTCTAAATCATTAATTTATGTTTTCCATTGTTTTGCATGGAAGACTTTTACAGAACTGAGTCTGCAGCGAATGCTGGGAACTAACCTAAATGCATCGTTGTACCTTGGAAACACTCCTTGTAATGCCTTTTCCTTCCTGACATCCAAAATAAAAGCAAGTATATGCTCATGTGTACAAACCATATGTTTGACTTCCCAAAATGGTGACTAGAAATGGATTTGAGCCTCAGACACTTTGAATGATGCCCAGGCTCCTTGGCCACATCTCAGTGTAGACTTAGTACCCGTCCTGGCAAGAACATGGTATGGGCTATTAATATTCCACTGGAAATTTCATTTGAAATATTCTGCACTAAACTAATGATTTTTATCAAATTTTAGTTTACATTTCTTTGAAATTGATGCAAGCACAATGCTTGTTTTTTTTAATGCAAAGTATCTTACTTTGGGGTGGGGGAAATAAAACAAAGTCCAGTTCAATTTGCATTTTCTTCATCTGAGTTTTTCTTGGCCTTGAATTCCCTTGTGACCTTCTGTATCTGTGCTAACAACTGCAGACTCTGCAGGTGCATCAAGACCTTCTCCCTCCTTTTATGAGTCCCTCCACTTTTGTGACTCCACAAATAGAGCAGCATGACTTGGAACTGTTCAAAGCTGCATGCACGTTTTATTAAAAAAAAAAAAGGATGAAAAAAAAGAAAGGAAAAAAGAAAAGAAACAAAAGGTTATTTAATAATGTATGTTAGTTCCACATAGGCCAGCTTGTATGTTGCATGTACTTGTACAGTTTGCTTGTTAATTACTCTACTGAAATAACCAAGAAATCTAAGCCATCCATTTTTGTTATAGACATTTTGCAAGTTTTAGCCAGACTCCATCTGTGAGTCTGAGGTGAAATGTCTGTAGATGGACTTTATTTTTTACCCTCTGGAAAATGTGATGTAGTATGGACCAAATTCCTTCTAATAAATATTTTGGTGTAGATTCCTCCTGTGGGGCTGTAACACATGTAGACACTGTGTACACATAGGTTTTAATCCATAGACATACTGCCTGCACCAAGTGAATTATTTATTATTTACACACGCCAGAATGACCTGCCCATTGTTCCCAGGGCACAGATTGACCACGGGTCACCATGCTGAGCAGGAAGGACTGAAGCATTGGTGTACTTCTGCTAGATACTGTTCTGTCTTAGTGGCCAACGATCAACTGATTCTAATTGGGTAGTATCTTTCTATTTGACCACTTGTCTTAACACTTCCCTGTGCTTTTAAATGAACTTCCAACTCATGTATGTAAACATGTTTAATAAAATTTACTTTTCATGTCAGTCTACAGCCATCTGTGTTCTGTGTTGTGCCAGATACTCATTGTGGGTTCCACTGGGCAAGAGGGGAGCTGGATTGCGGGAAGGGAGGTGGGATTTGTCATCTGCTGGGGGCACTTGACTTGTCACTGCACGGTGTGTGTCTTCATCTCCAGCCCAAAGGGTACTTTGCACCACATACAATTTTTTACTCTGTCAGCCTGTCTAAGTGAGCACATGAGTTTACTTCTGAAAAGTGGCATTACTGGAAACAATAAATCTCAGTAAGAATCAAATGGAAGATTGTTTTTCTGCTGCTCTTTAAGTATGCTGTTGTCCAACTGCCTAATCATTTCAAGCGTGTGATATGTCAAAGTATCAATTCCTGCACCTGTTACCAAAGCATCTGGTTCCTCCTTCCATTGGTTCCTTCTGGTACCCCGACTGACTCATAGAAACTTGCCTTAGGGTTGATCAACTTAAACCAAACAATATGTTATATCATCTCCAACAGAATCTTTGAGAATAAATATATCTTCAAAGATAATAGCTGAGTCTCCAAAAGTAGTATGTTAAATAAAATTTGTTGGCTTTATTACTTCAACTTTATGACATTTTCTTCTCTTCCCCAAAAGTGTGTTCATATATGATGCCAAACCTGGCCTCTGTACACCAACACTGAATTAAAATTTGAAGACAAGAGTTTGGGTGAAGAAGAAAACATATCTTTATTGCTTAACTGGGCAAAGGGGGACACAGTGGGCTAATGCACTCAAAACTGTGTGTCCCCTCCTGCAGGGGCTAGTGAGGAGTATTCAAGTGTTCAAGGAGCAGAGCATGATCAGCTTATGGACAATGTTCTGATTCGTTGGTGGTGAGGGAAGAGGGAGTCGGGATTATCAACCTTCCGGTTCCAACTGGCCTGATATCTTTGTGCTTGTGGGCAGCATGAAGTTAACTTCTCCTACCTGGTGGGAGTTTCAGTATCTGCAAGACAGCTCAAAGATACTGTTCTGTGTATCTCTTGAGGCCGAATCAGGACCCTGCCCCAAAGCTGCACTATTGTTTCTCAACTGCTCCTCCCTTGTCTCCACACCCCCTCCCTTCCCTGGTTAGTAATTGTTTGAACCTGACCTTTGGAGCTCTGGGAAGGTCATGGAGGCTGAATGAAGCCTGTTTCCCCCACCATTAACCAGGGATGCAGAAAGGCTTTTGTGCCCAGGAGCTCCACAGAGTCACGCTTAGTTCCATACATTTCATCACTGTCACCCTCATGACACTTGGTGAGCATTAATTTCGTGTTGCATTCCTGTAAGATAATTGCTGCGATCTAGTGTCCACCTTCTAGGAACCCTTAAAATTTTACAGAACACAGTGGCTTTAACTTTGTAAATCAAAGTAAACACAACTAAATCAAAATCAAATTGGAGACAATCAGTTGTTTAGAGTGTTTTAAACAGTTGACTGAATTTTACCCTACTGAGTCAGCCAGTTGTTTGGTCTACAAGACATGAAATTATCTGTGAGGCTGGGTCAACAGGAGACAAAAACAACTGATCAGTTCATTTCAAAACAACCTGTCAGAGCACAGCTGTCTAATGGCCCTACAGCACATCACTGGGGGTGGGAGGGGGCACTTCGGTCACTGAAAGAGGATGCAGCTGAATGTGGTTCAAGAATTCTTTGTCTGGACAGGCACAGAAGCAGAAATCAATCTTCAAGTCATATAGGATTGCATGGTGTTATGATTTCAGGGCCTGCATGATGGAGCGGAATTAACTAGAAGGGTGACCATTTTGCTAAATCTTCAGGATTTCTTGCTGACTCTGACAAGTTAATTTCTGGAAATCTCAGCCTGAAATATGTGATCTGATTTTACTTAACCAACAGTGTTAAGAACTTTGTTGGGTACTAGATATTAAGTACTTGGGATATAAAAGCAAAACAGATACTATCTTCAAGGAACCCCATGTCTACTGAGAGTAATCATTACCTAAAGAAATAATTGCAATGATACATGCTTGATTTGCATGCAAAGGGCTATGGGTTGCAGTTAATTTCCCCAATAGCCTGTGAGTTAAGTACTCTTATGACTCCTACATCCCATAAAGGATCTGCAGCATGGAGCAGTTAAGCTGCAGGTCAAAGTTGCAGTGCAGGTTTAGTGATGGAGCTGGAATACCCACCAAGGTCTCGCTATCTTCAGAGCCTGCCTTCTCAGCACTTGGCATCTTCCCTCAGTGTTCACAGCTGAGCTCAACCTTCACATACGACGAGTCCACAAAATAGGGAAGAACTCCAACCCAAATTCATCTCTCCACTCAAGGCAAGGGTAAAGGAATGAACAAAGTAGTCTTTGAGCCCCAGACTGATCCTTTCAAGGCAACACTGTCTTGGGTACCCCTCCCCATCTGTCCCCAGACACGATGTAATAACTGTAGTTCTTACAGTTCTTCATCAGTCACAAAATTTTGCATCTTAGGGTTGAATCCACCCATGGAGCTATTGGGTCTTCCCAGTCATCCCATGCACTCTCTTAAGTTATTTGCTTCCAAAGCATATTCAATGATCATCATTGAGATGTAGAGTGCCCTCTCCCCAGAAGCTCCCAGAGGTCATCCCTCCACTCTGCAGCCCCCACACTTGACTTGTACTGCCATCCCAATTCCCCTCCAATACTTATCAACAGGGCACAAGAGATGCCAAGTCTTCATATCTGAGTGCAAAGCAGACGTGAGCAAATCACGGGTACCAGGTAATGACGTTTTTAGTAGTTGGTCCCATGCAGGTTTACTCTAAGTTCCTATCAGGACAAAGTCTTAGAAGTCATGGTTTTGGCTATTTTGTTCTGTTTGAATCACCACAAAGAGATGCTCTGAGGTCACAGTATACAATTACTACTCAAATTTGTTCCTTTCTCCCATCATCTTCCAAAATGTGAAATATTAGCACACACACACACACACACACACACACACCATACGTGTGTGTGAGATGATCTCTTATATTTTGGATTAGGTCTTCATCATCAGGAGAACCTTTCACTACTACCTAGATCCGTCAGTTTTATCCCTCCCTAAAATGATCATTTCAGTCCTGCCTCCAATACCTCACCTACTGCTTATTCATCACCCCTGTGGAAGGCTTCCAGATCAAAACACAACATATCCACATTCATTTGAATTTCATATAAACAATGAGTAATTAAAAATCATCTTAAAATTAGTTTTATCAGCCATTCAAAATCAACTTGGCATCCTGTATTTTTATTGGGTAAATATGGCCATTCTATCCCTGTGGTGGGTGGTTTGTGCCCCTACCACTTTGCTGAAATGCAGACACATCCAACAGCATTTTCTCAGCATAGTTATTGACCCCTCCTCTGCATCGCCTATTGAGAACTTCCTTCTTGGAAGTTTTTCTCTCCTCTACTTATTGTTCTCATCCTCCACCTTGAAGACTGGATTATGTGTCCAATTCCTCACTCCTTTTGAAAGGATCACACACTCAGACCTGTTGCCATGTTGTTTTGCACCCCCTCACAATATAACAGGATGACAATCTACATCACTTTGCCACTGACATGGGAATGACCAGGTGACTAGCTTATCATTTTTAAATGCATGTTATTGAAGTATAGTTGATTTATGATGTTGTGTTAATTTCTGCTGTATAGAAAAATGATTCAGTTTTACATATACAGCTATAAAGATACAGATATAGTAGTAGTGGTATTTATCGCTCAGTCACATCTGACTCTTTGTGACCCCATGGACTGTAGCTCATGACGGTCCTCTGTCCATGGGATTCTCCAGGCAAGACTACTAGAGTGAGTTGCCATTTCCTTCCCCTAGGGATCTTCCTGAGCCAGGAATCAAACCCAACTCTCCTGCATTGCAGACAGATTCTTTACTGTCTTAGCTACAGGGAAGCCATAAATATTTAGATATAGGTATATTCTTCTTCATATTCTTTTCCATTATGTTTTATCTCAGGATATTGAATATATTTCCCTGTGCTGTATAGTGGGACTTGGCTGTTTATCTGTCCTATATTTACTAGCTTACATCTGCTAATCCCAATTTCTCAATCATGCACTGCCGCCTCACTTGGTAACCACAAGTTTTTTCTCTATGTCTGTGAGTCTGTTTCTGTTTTGTAGATATGTTCATCTGTGCCATATTTTAGATTCCACATATAAGTGATATCATATGGTATTTTTCTTTCTCTATCTGATTTACTTCACTCAGTATGATAATTTCTAGGTCTATTCATGATGTTACAAATGGCATCATCTCATTTCTTTTTCATGGCCGAGTAGTACATATATGTATATATCTGTGTGTGTGTATACGTGTGTGTGCGTACATATCTTCTTTATCTATTCATCTATCGATGGACATTTAGGTTGCTTCCATACAAACAACTTGCTCCTGGGCTGGTTGATGAGCTGGTTAGTACCTAACAGGAAGAATTAGTGCTGTGACACAGCAAATGCAATTCTCCATGGGAAGGCCTCCCTGCAGGTTGGCACTGCTCATTCAACCTGGTCCTGGAATGAACTTTGTGTAGAGCAGACCTGCATCCACCTCCCAGACTGAAGCAGAGCTGCTCCAGACCTGTGCACAATAAAAAATGTTTTGGTAGCCACAAAGACTTGGAAGTTATTTGTTATGCAGCCTCATTACAGGCTTGAGTAACACGTGAACCAAGATCATCCAGATGTACAAGCTGGATTTAGAAAAGGCAGAGGAACCTGAGGTTAATTACCAACATCCACTGCATCATAGAAAAACATCTACTTCTGCTTCATTGACTAGGCTAAAACCTTTGACTGTGTAGATCACAACAAACTGTGGAAAATTCTGAAACAGATGGATACCAGACCACCTTACCTACATCCTAAGAAACTTGTATGCAGGTCAGGAAGCAACAGTTAGAAATCAACATGGAACAACGTACTGGTTCAAAATTGGGAAAGGAGCACATCAAGGCTATATATTGTCACCCTGTTTATTTAACTTCTATGCAGAGTACAGCATGTGAAATATGGGCCTGGATTAAGCACAAGCTGGAATCAAGAGTGCTGGGAGAAATATCAATAATCTCAAATATGCAGATGACACCACCCTTATGGCAGAAAGTGAAGAAGAACTAAAGAGCCTCTTGATGAAAGTGAAAGAGGAGAGTGAAAAGTTGGCTTAATGCTCAACATTCAAAGAACTAAGATCATGGCATCTGGTCCCATCACTTCATGGCAAACAGATGGGGAAAAAGTGGAAACAGTGACAGATTTCATTTTCTTGGCCTCCAAAATCACTGTGGATGGTGACTACAGCCACAAAATTAAAAGACGCTTGCTCCTTGAAATAAAAGCTATGACAAACCTCAGTTCAGTTCAGTTCAGTCGCTCAGTCGTGTCCGACTCTTTGCAACCCCATGAATCACAGCACGCCAGGCCTCCCTGTCCATCAACAATTCCTGGAGTTCACCCAGACTCACATCCATCGAGTCAGTGATGCCATCCAGCCATCTCATCCTCTGTCATCCCCTTCTTCTCCTGCCCCCAATCCCTTCCAGCACCAAAGTCTTTTCCAATGAGTCAACTCTTCGCATGAGGTGGCCAAACTACTGGAGTTTCAGCTTTAGCATCATTCCTTCCAAAGAAATCCCAGGGCTGATCTCCTTCAGAATGGACTGGTTGGATCTCCTTGCAGTCCAAGGGACTCTCAAGAGTCTTCTCCAACACCACAGTTCAAAAGCATCAATTCTTCAGCACTCAGCTTTTCTTCACAGTGCAACTCTCACATCCATACATGACCACAGGAAAAACCATAGCCTTGACTAGATGGACCTTTGTTGGCAAAGTAATGTCTCTGCTTTTGAATATGCTATCTAGGTTGGTCATAATTTTCCGTCCAAGGAGTAAACGTCTTTTAATTTCATGGCTGCAGTCACCATCTGCAGTGATTTTAGAGCCCCAAAAAATAAAGTCTGACACTGTTTCCCCATCTATTTCCCATGAAGTGATGGGACCGGATGCCATGATCTTCGTTTTATGAAAGTTGATCTTTAAGCCAACTTTTTTACTCTCCACTTTCACTTTCATCAAGAGGCTTTTTAGTTCCTCTTCACTTTCTCCCATAAGGGTGGTCTCATCTGTATATCTGAGGTTATTGATATTTCTCCCAGCAATCTTGATTCCAGCTTGTGTTTCTTCCAGTCCAGCATTTCTCATGATGTACTCTGCATAGAAGTTAAAAAAGCAGGGTGACAATATACAGCCTTGATGTACTCCTATTCCTATTTGGAACCAATCCGTTGTTCCATGTCCAGTTCTAACTGTTGCTTCCTGACCTGCACACAAATTTCTCAAGAGGAAGGTCAGCTGGTCTGGTATATAATCAATCTGATTTCAGTGTTGACCATCTGGTGATGTCTAGACAATGTATTAAAAAGCATAGATATCACTCTTCCAACAAAAGTCTGTCTAGTCAAAGCTATGGTTTTTCCATTAGTCATGTGGTGGCTCTGATGGTAAAGAGTCTGCCTGCAATGTGGGAGATCAGTATTTGATCCCTGGGTCAGGAAGATCCCCTGGAGAAGGAAATGGCAACCCACTCCAGTATTCTTGCCTGAAAAATCCCATAGACAGAGGAGCCTGGCAGTCTACAGTCCATGGGGTTGCAATGAGGTGGACACAACTCAGTGACTTCACTATGTACAGATGTGAGAGTTGGACCATAAAAAAGGCTGAGTGCCTAAGAATTGATGCTTTCGAATTGTGGTGTTTGAAAAGACTCTTGAGAGTCCCTTGGCTGTTCGAGGTTTTTTGTATTTCCATACAAATTGTGAAATTATTTGTTCTAGCTCTGTGAAGAATACCGTTGGTAGCTTGATAGGGATTGCATTAAATCTATAAATTGCTTTGGGTAGTATACTCATTTTCACTATATTGATTCTTCCAATCCATGAACATGGTATATTTCTCCATCTATTAGTGTCCTCTTTGATTTCTTTCACCAGTGTTTTATAGTTTTCTATATATAGGTCTTTAGTTTCTTTAGGTAGATATAAATACAAAAAACTTCAAATAGACAAAGCTATCTTGAGAAAGAAGAATGGAACTGGAGGAATCAACCTGCCTGACTTCAGGCTCTACTACAAAGCCACAGCCATCAAGACAGTATGGTACTGGTACAAAGACAGAAATATAGATCAATGGAACAAAATAGAAAGCCCAGAGATAAATCCATGCACATATGGACACCTTATCTTTGACAAAGGAGGCAAGAATATACAATGGATTAAAGACAATCTCTTTAACAAGTGGTGCTGGGAAAACTGGTCAACCACTTGTAAAAGAATGAAACTAGAACACTTTCTAACACCATACACAAAAATAAACTCAAAATGGGTTAAAGATCTCAACATAAGACCAGAAACTATAAAACTCCTAGAGGAGAACATAGGCAAAACACTCTCCGACATACATCACAGCAGGATCCTCTATGACCCACCTCCCAGAATACTGGAAATAAAAGCAAAAATAAACAAATGGGACCTAACTAAACTTAAAAGCTTCTGCACAACAAAGGAAACTATTAGCAAGGTGAAAAGACAGCCTTCAGGATGGGAGAAAATAATAGCAAATGAAGCAACTGACAAACAACTAATCTCAAAAATATACAAGCAACTCCTACAGCTCAACTCCAGAAAAATAAATGACCCAATCAAAAAATGGGCCAAAGAACTAAATAGACATTTCTCCAAAGAAGACATACAGATGGCTAACAAACACATGAAAAGATGCTCAACATCACTCATTATCAGAGAAATGCAAATCAAAACCACTATGAGGTACCATTTCATGCCAGTCAGAATGGCTGCGATCCAAAAGTCTACAAGCAATAAATGCTGGAGAGGGTGTGGAGAAAAGGGAACCCTCCTACACTGTTGGTGGGAATGCAAACTAGTACAGCCACTCTGGAGAACAGTGTGGAGATTCCTTAAAAAACTGGAAATAGAACTACCTTATGATCCAGCAATCCCACTGCTGGGCATACACACTGAGGAAACCAGAAGGGAAAGAGACACGTGTACCCCAGTGTTCATTGCAGCACTCTTTATAATAGCCAGGACATGGAAGCAACCTAGATGTCCATCAGCAGATGAATGGATAAGAAAGCGGTGGTACATATACACAATGGAGTATTACTCAGCCATTAAAAAGAATACATTTGAATCAGTTCTAATGAGGTGGATGAAACTGGAGCCTATTATACAGAGTGAAGTAAGCCGGAAAGAAAAACACCAATACAGTATACTAACGCATATATATGGAATTTAGAAAGATGGTAACAATAACCCTGTGTACGAGACAGCAAAAGAGACACTAATGTATAGAACAGTCTTATGGACTCTGTGGGAGAGGGAGAGGGTGGGAAGATTTGGGAGAATGGCATTTAAGCATGTATAATATCATGTATGAAACGAGTCACCAGTCCAGGTTCGATGTACGATACTGGATGCTTGGGGCTGGTGCACTGGGACGACCCAGAGGGAGGGTATGCGGAGGGAGGAGTGAGGAGGGTTCAGGATGGGGAACACATATGTACCTGTGGCGGATTCATTTTGATATTTGGCAAAACTAACACAATATTGTAAAGTTTACAAAAAAAAAGAGAGAGTCCCTTGGACAGCAAAGAGATCAAACCAGTCAAACCTAAAGGAAATCGGTCCTGAATATTCATTGGAAGGACTGATGCTGAGGCTGAAGCTCCAAAACTTTGACCACCTGATGCAAAGAGTCGAGTCATTGGAAAAAACCCTGATGCTGGGGAAGACTGACAGCAAGAGAATGGGTGACAGAGGAAGAGATGGTTGGATGGCATCACTTACTCAATGGACATGAGTTTGAGCAAACTCCAGGAGATAGTGAAGAATAGAGAAGCCTGGCATGCTTCAGTCCATGGCATTGTAGAGTCAGACACCACTTGGTCACTGAACAACAACAATTACAGGGCAACCTATGACACCATCCTTTCCTAGGTCCTTCTCATCAGCATCTACTATGTATAGGGGGCGTGTTGCCTACGAAGGCACAAAGTTGAATAACACAAAGAATCTGTAGCAATCCTTAAGGTTGTTTATTTCACAATATTATGACCTTTTTTCTTTCTATCCCCCTTCCACTCTCTAATCTACTCCCAAGTTTCAACAAAAGCCTCTATTTTCATCTTAGCATGGACATTTCTCCAGTTAACAGGTCTGAGTTTCAGACTCTTTGCAGGAAAACTTTTTAATGTCTCAGCATCTCAAGAACATGTCTAAAGGAAAAACATTATCACATATTCCCAAAGTCATCCTATTTCTGTTAGGCATTTTCTGAGTTTCTGATATTTGATTCATTCTTTTTTTGTAGATGTGAAATATATGCTTTAAAATTTTTTTTTATTGATGGATAATTGCTTTACAGAATTCTGTTGTTTTCTGTCAAACCTCAACATGAATCAGCCATAAGTATACATATATCCCCTCCCTTTTGAACCTCCCTCCCATCTCCCTCCCCATCCCACCCCTCTAGGTTGATACAGAGCCCCTGTTTGAGTTTCCTGAGTGATACAGCAAATTCCCATTGGCTATCTATTTTACATATGCTAATGTAAGTTTCCCTGTTACTCTTTCCATACATCTCACCCTCTCCTCCCCTCTCCCCATGTCCATAAGTCTATTCTCTATGTTTGTTTCTCCACTGTTGTCCTGTAAATAAATTTTTCAGGACCAATTTTCTGGATTTGTATATATGTTAGAATACAATATTTATCTTTCTCTTTCTGACTCACTTCACTCTGTATATTAGGTTCTAGGTTCATCCACCTCATTAGAACTGACTCAAACACATTTCTTCTTATGGCTGAATAACATTCCATTGTGTATATGTACCACACTTCTTTATCCATTCATCTGTCGGTGGACATCTAGGTTGCTTCCATGTTCTGGCTATTGTAAATAGTGCTGCAATGAACATTGGGATACATGTGTCTCTTTCAATTTTGGTTTCCTCAGTGTATATGCCTAGGACTGGGGTTGCTGGATCATATGGTGATTTTATTCCTAGTTTTTAAAGGAATCTAAATACCATCTTTCATAGTGGCTATATCAATTTACATTCCCCCCAACAGCATAAGAGTGTTCCATTTTCTCTACACCCTCTCCAGCATTTATTGTTTGTAGACATTTTGATGATGGCCATTCTGACTGGTGTGAGGTGAATCTCACTGTAGTTCTGATTTGCATTTCTCTAATAATGAGCAATGTTGAGCATCATTTCATGTATTTATTAGCCATCTGTATGTCTTCCTTGGAGAAATGTCTGTTTAGATCTTTTTCCCACTTTTTGATTTGGTTGTTTGTTTTCCTGGTATTAAGTTGTATGAGTTGCTTGTACACTCTGGAAATTAATCTTTTGCCAACTGTTTCATTTGTTATTATTTTCTCCCATTCTGAGGGTTGTCTTTTCACCTTGCTTATAGTTTCCTTTGCTGTGCAAAACCTTTTAAGTTTAATTAGGTTCCACTTGTTTACTTTTAATTTCCATTACTCTAGGAGGTGGGTCATAGAGGATCTTGCTTTGATTTATGTCATCGAGTGTTCTGCATATGTTTTCCTTTAAGAGTTGTATAGTTTCTGGTCTTACATTTAGGTCTTTAGTTTCATTCTTTTACATGTAGCTGTTCAATGTTCCCAGCACCATTTATTGAAGAGGCTGTCTTTGCCCCATTGCATATTCTTGCCTGCTTTGTCAAAACTAAGGTACCCATAGGTGCATGGGTTTCTTTATGGGCTTTCTGTATTGTTTCATTGGTCTATATTCCTGTTTTTGTGCCAGGACCATACTGTCTTGATGACTATAGCTTTGTAGTATAACCTAAAGTCAAGAAGGTTGATTCCTCCAGCTCCATTCTTCTTTCTCAAGACTGATTTGGCTATTTGGGGTCTTTTGTGTTTCCATGAAGGTGAAAGGGAAGTTGCTCAGTCCTGTCTGACTCTTTGCGACCCCATGGACTGTAGCCTACCAGGCTTTTCCGTCCATGGGATGAATTGTGAAATATTTTGTTCTAATTCTGTGAAAAATGCCTTTGGTGATTTGATAGGGATCACATGGAATCTGTAGCTTGTGTTTGGTAATATAGTCATTTTCACAATATTAATTCTTCCTACCCAGGAACATGGAATATCTCTCCATCTGTTTATGTCATCTTTGATTTCCTTCATTAGTGTCTTATAATTTTCTGTGTACAGTTCTTTTGTCTCCTCAGGTAAATTTATTCCTAGATATTAATTCTTTTTGTTGCAATGGTGAATAGGATTGATTCCTTAATTTCTCTTTCTGCTTTTTCATTGTTAGTATATATAAATGCAAGTGATTTCTGTGTATTGATTATGCAACTTTACTAAATTAACTGATTCTCTCTAGCAATTTTTTGATAGTATCTTTAGGGTTTTCTATGTACAGTATCATGTCACCTGCAAACAGTGAGAGGCTTACTTCTTTTCCTCTCTGGATTCCATTTATTTATTTTTCTTCTCTGATCACTGTAGCTAGGACTTCCAGAACTATGTTGAATAACAGTGGCAAAAGTGAACACCCTTGTCTTGTTCCTGATCTTGGGGGGAATGCTTTGAGGTTTTTACCACTGAGAATAATGTTTGCTGTAGGCTTATCATATATGGCCTTTACTATGTTGAGGTAGGTTACCTCTACGCCCATTTTTTGAAGAGTTTTCATCATAAATGTGTGCTGAATTTTCTCAAAGGCTTTCCCTGTATCAATTGAGATGATCACATGATTTTTATTGTTCCATTTGTTAATATGGTGTATCACATTGATTTATTTGCATACATTAAGATTCCTTGCATCCCTGGAATAAACCCAACTTGATCATGGTGTGTGAGCTTTTTGATGTGTTGCTGAATTCTACTTGGTAAAATTTTGTTGAGGATTTTTGCATATATGTTCATCAGTGATATTTGCCTGCAGTTTTCTTTTTTTGTGTTGTCTTTGTTAGGTTTTGGTATCAGGGTGATGGTGACCTTGTAGAATGAGTTTGGAAGTGTTCTTTCCTCTACAGTTAAAAAAGAGAGAGAGAGAGAGAGTTTTAGAAAGATCTGCATTAGTTCTTCTCTAAATGTTTAATAGAATTCTCCTGTAAAGCCATCTGGTCCTGGGCTTTTGTTTTTTGGGAGATTTTTAATCACAGCTTCAATTTCCGTACTTTTAATTAGGGTTAGGGTTAATTGGGGTTGTTCATAATTTCTATTTCTTCCTGATTCAGTCTTGGAAGATTGACCTTTTCTAAGAATCTGCCTATTTTTTCCAGGTTATCCATTTTATTGACATATAGTTGTTCATAATGCTGCTGCTGCTAAGTCACGTCAGTCGTGTCCAACTCTGTGCGACCCCATAGACGGAAGTCCACCAAGCTCCTCTGTCCCTGGGATTCTCCAGGCAAGAACACTGGAGTGGGTTGACATTTCCTTCTCCAATGCATGAAAGTGAAAAGTGAAAGTGAAGTTGCTCAGTCGTGTCCGACTCTTAGCGGCCCCATGGACTGCAGCCTACCAGGCTCCTCTGTCCATGGGATTTTCCAGGAAAGAGTACTAGAGTAGGGGTGCCATTGCCTTCACATACTAGTCTCTTATAATCCTTTGTATTTCTGCATTGTCTGTTGTAACCCCTCCTTTTTCATTACTAATTTGTTGATTTGATTCTTCTCTCTTTTTTTCTGATGAATCTGGCTAAAGGCTTGCAAATTTTGTTTATCTTCTCAAAAATGAACTTTTAATTTTATTAATCTTTACTATTTTTCTTTCATTTCTTTTTCATTTATTTCTGCTCAGATCTTTATAACTTATTTCCTTTAAAATTTTTTTGGTTTTTTTATTCTTATTATTCTTTTATTTTTATTCTTATTTTTCCAGTTATTTTAGGTTGTCTCTTTGATGTTTTTCTCATTTCTTGAGGTAGGACTGTATTTTTAAAAACTTCCCTCTTAGAATGGCTATTGCTGCATTCAAAATAGGTTTTGAGTTGTTGTGTTTCCATTGTTGTTTGTTTCTAGAAATTTTTTGGTTTCCCTTTTGATGTCTTCAGTATCCTGTTGGTTATTTATAAATACGTTGTTTAATCTCAATATGTTTGTATTTATTACCATTTTTTTTTCTTATAATTGACATCTAATCTAATAGTGTTTGGAGAAGATGCTTGATACGATTCCAATTTTCTTAAATTTGCTGAGGTTTGATTTGTGACACAAGATGTGGTCTATCCTGGAGAATATTCCATGTGTGCTGGAGAAGAAAGTGTATTCTTATGCATTTGAATGGAATGTTCTGAAGATATCAATGAGATCCATCACATCTAATGGATGACTTAAGTTGTGTTTCCTTTTAATTTTCTGTTTTGATGATCTGTCCATTGGTGTGAGTGGGGTGTTAAAGTCTCCTACTATTATTGTGTTACTGTCAATTTTTCCTTTTATGTCAGTTCAGTTCAGTCTCTAGGTTGGGTTCGACTCTTTAGAACCTATGGACTGCAGCATGCCAGGTCTCCTTGGCCATCACCAACCCCTGGATTTATTCAAACTCATGTTCATAGAGCCAGTGATGCCATCCAACCATCTCATCCTCTGTCGTCCCCCTCTCCCACCTTCTATCGTTCCCAGAATCATGGTCTTTTCAAAGAGTCAGTTCTTCATATCAGGTGGCCAAAGTATTGGAGTTTCAGCTTCAACATCAGTCCTTCCAATGAATATTCATCACTGATTTCCTTTAGGATGGACTGGTTGGGTCTCCTTGCAGTCCAAGGACTCTCAAGAATCTTCTCTAACACCACAGTTCAACAGCATCAATTCTTCAGTGCTCAGCTTTCTTTATAGTCCAACTCTCACATCCATACATGACTACTGGAAAAACCATAGCCTTAACAAGATGGACCTTTGTTGGCAAAATAATGTCTCTACCTTTTAAAAAGATGTCTGGGTTGGTCATAACTTTTCTTCCAAGGAGTAAGCGTCTTTTAATTTCATGGCAGCAATCACCATCTGCAGTGATTTTGGAGCCCCAAAAAATAAAGCCTGCCACTGTTTCCACCGTTTCCCCATCTATTTGCCATAACGTGATGGGACAAGATTCCATGATCTTAGTTTTCTGAATGTTGAGCTTTTAGCCAATTTTTATACTCTCCTCTTTCACTTTCATCAAGAGGCTCTTTAGTTCTTCTACACTTTCTGCCATAAGGATCGTGTCATCTGCATATCTGAGGTTATTGATATTTCTCTCAGCAATCTTGATTCCAGCTTGTGCTTCATCCAGCCCAGCATTTCTCATGATGTACTCTGCATATAAGTTAAATAAGCATGGTGACAATACACAGCCTTGGTGTACTTCTTTTGCTATTTTGAACCAGTCTGTTGTTTCATGCCCAGTTCTAACTGTTGTTTCTTGAACTGCATACAAGTTTCTCAAGAGGCAAGTCAGGTGGTCTGGTATTCCCATCCCTTTCAGAATGTTCCACAATTTATTGTGATCCACACAGGCAAAGGCTTTGGCATAGTCAATAAAACAGAAACACATATTTTTCTGGAACTCTCTTGCTTTTTCAATGATCCAGTAGATATTGGCAATTTGATCTCTGGTTCCTCTGTCTTTTCTAAATCCAACTTGAACATCTGGAAGTTCATGATTCATGTATTGTTGAAGCCTGTCTTGGAGAATTTTGAGCATTACTTTAGTAGTTTGTGAGATGAGTGCAATTGTGCAGTATTGAGCATTCTTTGGCATTGCCTTTCTTAGGGATTGGAATGAAAACTGACCTTTTCCAGTCCTGTGGCTACTGCTGAGTTTTCCAAATTTGCTGACATTGAGTGTAGCACTTTCACAGCATCATCTTTTAGGATTTTAAATAACTCAGCTAGAATTCCATCACCTCAACTATCTTTCTTCCTAGTGATGCTTCCTAAGGCCCACTTGACTTTGCATTTCAGGCTGTCTGGCCCTAGGTGAGTGATCACACCACTGTGATTATCTGGGTCTTGAAGATCTTTTTTTTGTACAATTCTTATGTGTATTCTTGCCACTTATTCTTAATATCTTCTGCTTCTGTTAGGTCCATACCATTTCTATCCTTTATTGAGCCCATCTTTGCATGAAATGTTCCCTTGGTATCTCTAATTTTCTTGAAGAGATCTCTGGTCTTTCCCATTCTTTTGTTTTCCTCTATTTCTTTGCACCAATCACTGAGGAAGGCTTTCTATTCTCTCCTTTCTATTCTTTGGAACTCTGCATTCAAATGGGTGTATCTTTTCTCTTCTCCTTTGATTTTGCTTCTCTTCACAGCTATTTGTAAGGCCTCCTCAGAAGCCATCTGCTTTTTTGCATTTCTTTTTCTTGGAGATGATCTTGCTCCCTGACTCCTGTACAATGTCATGAACCTCCAGCCATAGTTCATCAGGGACTCTCTCTATCAGATCTAGTCCTTTAAATTTATTTCTCAATTCCACTGTATAATCATTAGGGATTTGATTTAGGTCATACCTGAATGGTCTAGTGGTTTTCCCCACTTTCTTTAATTTAAGTCTGAATTTGCCAATAAGGAGTTCATGGTCTGAGCCATAGTCAGCTCCCGGTCTTGTTTTTGCTGACTGTATAGTTTCTCCATCTTTGGCTGCAAAGAATATAATCAGTCTGACTTCAGTGTTGGCCATCTGGTGATATCCATGTGTAAAGTCTTCTCTTGTGTTGTTGGAAGAGGGTGTTGGCTATGACCAGTGCATTCTCTTGGCAAAACTCTATTAGCTTTTGCCCTGCTTCATTCTGTATTCCAAGGGCAAATTTGCCTGTTACTCCAGGTGTTTCTTGACTTTCTACTTTTGCATTCCAGTCTCCTATAATGAAAAGGACATGTTTTTAGGGTGTTAGTTCTAGACGGTCTTGTAGGTCTTCATAGAACCATTCAACTTCAGCTTCTTCAGCATTACTGGTTGGAGCATAGACTTGGATTACTGTGATATTGAATGGTTTGCCTTGAAAACAAACAGAGATCATTCTGTCATTTTTGAGATTGTATCCAAGAACTGCATTTTAGACTCTGTAGTTGACTATATTGGCTACTCCATTTCTTCTAAGGGAGTCTTGCCCACAGTAGTAGATATAATGGTCATCTGAGTTAAATTCACCCATTCCAGTCCATTTAGTTCGCTGATTCTTAAAATGTCAACATTCACTCTTGCCGTCTCCTGTTTGATCTCTTCCAATTTACCTTGATCCATGGACCTAACATTCCAGGTTCCTATGCAATATTACTCTTTACAGCATTGGACCTTGTTTCCATCACCAGTCACATCCACAACTGGGTGTTGTTTTTGCTTTGGTTGTTTATGTTTGTTGGTGTTTGTCTTATGTATTGAGGTGCTCCTATGTTGGGTGCACAGATATTTACAAACATTCATTATGTCTTCCTCTTCGATTGATACCTTGGTCATTATATAGTGTCCTTCCTTATCTCTTGTAATCTTCTTTATTTTAAGGTCTATTTTGTCTCATATAAGGATTGCTCTCCAGTTTTCTTTTGCTTTCCATTTGCATGGAATATATGTTTCCATCCTCTCACTTTCAGTGTATATGTGTCTTGAGGTCTGAAGTGAGCTTTTTGTAGACAGCATACATATGGGTCTTGTTTTTGTATCCATTCAGCCAGTCCGTGTCTTTTGGTCAGAGCATTTAGTCCATTTACATTTAATGTAACTATTGATATATATGTTGCTATTGCCATTTTAAAAATTGTTTGGGGTTGATTTTGTAGATCTTTTTTCTTCTTTTATATTTCTTGACTATTTAAGTTCCTTTAACATTTGAGGTGGTGACGGACAGGGAAGCCTGGTGTGCTGTGATTCATGGGGTCGAAAAGAGTTGGACATGACTGAGCGACTGAACTGAACTGACTGAACATTTGTTGTAAGGCTGGTTTGGTGGTACTCAATTCTCTTAACTTTTGCTTGTGTGTAAAGCTTCTTATTTCTCCATCAATTTTGAATGAGATCCTTGGCAGGTACAGTAATCTTGGTTGTAAATTTTTCCCTTTTAGAACTTTAAATGTATCCTCCCATTCCCTTCCGGCCTGCAGAGTTTCTGCTGAAAGATCAGCTGTTAAGCATATGGGGTTTCCCTTGTATGTTACTTGTTGCTTCTCCCTTGCTGCTTTTAATATTCTTTCTTTGTGTTTAGTCTTTGTTAGTTTGATTAGTATGTGTCTTGGTGTGTTTCTCCTTGGCTTTATCTTGTATGGGACTGTTTGTGCCTCTTGGACTTGGTTGACTATTTATTTTTCCATGTTGGGGAAATTTTCAAATATAATCTCTTCAAAATTTTTTTCATACTCTCTCTTTTTCTCTTCTTCTTCTGGGAACCCTATAATTCGAATGTTGGTGCATTTGATATTGTCCCAGAGGTCTCTGAGTCTTATCCTCAGTTTCAGTCTTTGTACTTTATTCTGCTCTTAAGAAGTTGTTTCTACCATTTTATCTTCTAGCTCACTGATTCATTATTCTGCTTCAGATATTGTGCTACTGATTCCTTCTAGAGTATTTTTAATTTCAGCAATTGTGTTGTTTGTCTCTATATGTTTTTTCTTTAATTATTCCAGGTCTTTGTTGATTGATTCTTGCATTTTCTCCATTTTGTTTTCAAGGGTTTTTATCATCTTTGCTATCATTAGTCTGAATTCTTTTTCAGACAGTTTGACTATTTCCTCTTCATTTATTTGGATTTCTGTGTTTCTAGTTTGTTCCTTCATTTGTGTAGTATTTCTCTGTCTTTTCATTATTTTTTTTTTAACTTATTTTGTTTGAGGTCTCCTTTTCCCAGGGTTCAAGGAAAGTTAAATTCTTTCCTTGAAGAAGATTGAATTCTTTCCTCCTTTTGGTTTCTGCCCTCCTAAGTTTGGTCCAGTGGTTTGTGTAATCTTTGCATAGGGTGAGATTTGTGCTGAGTTTTTGTTTGTTTGTTTTTCCTCTGATGGGCAAGGCTGAGTGAGGTGGTAATCCTGTCTGCTGATGGTTGGGTTTGTATTTTTGTTTTGTTTGCTCTTTAAATGAGGCATGCTGCACAGGGTGCTACTGGTGGTTGTTTGATGCCAGGTCTGTATTCACCTCCTTTGTCTGAGTTCTCACTATTTGGTGCTCCCTAGGGTTAGCTCTCTGGTAGTTTAGGGTCTTGGAGTCAGTGCTCCCACTCCCAAAGCTCAGGGCTTGATCTATAGTTGGGAACAAAGAGTCCACAAGTGGTTCGTTATCGCATTAAGTAAGATTAAAGCAAATATCCAAAAATGAGAAACTAAAGATGAACCCCAGAGAAACAGCAGTTGCAAAATTAGGCAAATAATAATTAAAATAATAGAGTATACACACACCCATGAGCAAAGTCAGAACAGTCGAACAAAAATACAGTACAGTAGACTGACTTGGCCAACAAAGGAAATCAAAGATTATATTTATCAGTTAAGAATGAAACTAACTAAAGCACAAACTGGAAAGCAAAACTAAAGCAAGGTGCCAAGTGGGGAATAAAGCAATGAAGACAAAACTAATAAATATATTGAGATGAAAGGAATGAAAGAAACAATAGTTAAGCAATTTTAAATAGAGGAAAATGAAGAAGATTTATGTACATTAAAGAATAACTGCAAGGGGAAAAGAACAGTAGGAAAAGCAAACAAAGGAATAAATGTAGAAAAATTATCATAGGTTTAAAAATTAAAATTATAAAAAAGAGAAAAGAACAAAACTGGAAGAAGAAAGAAAAAAGGAATAAAAAAGGAGAACTCCACAGAACTGCCAAACCCCAACATAGGGGCAGAGGTTTATAACAACAATAAAAAGTGTGACTGAATATACACACATACATATACACCTGTAAGCAAAATAAAAAGAGTCCAGCAAAAATGAAGTACAATAAATTGACCCAGCAAACAAAGGAAACCAAAAATGATGTCTACCAGGACAAAGCTAACTAAAGCACAAACTAGAAAACAAAACTAAAGCAAGGTGCCAATTGGGGAATAAAGCAATGAAAATAAAACTAATGAATATGTTGAGAGGAAAGGAGAGAAAGGAAAGGAAGAAAGAATAGATATGCAAAGTTATATAGAAGTAGATAAAGAAGATTTATATACATTAAGGATTAACTGCAAGGGGGAAAGAACAATAGGAAAAGCAAACAAAGGAATAAATGTAGAAAAAATAATAGGTTTAGAAAATTAAAATTAAAAAGAGAGAAGAGAAAAATTAAAAAAGGAAAACTCCATAGAAATGCAAAAGCCCAATGTAGGGGCAGTGGTTTATAATAAAAATAAAAAATGTGACTGGGGAAAAAAAGGCTCAAAAGCTTAATTGGACTTCTTAGTGCCAATACTACAATGTGGGGGTGGGGTGGAGGAAAAAAAGAAAAAGGTAAAAAAAACTAAAAGAAACTACAGAACAAGTCAAAACATAAGAATAATAAATGTTTTTCTTGAGTCACTGCTGTCAGAGTCCTTTCCCTTACTGGGAGTCACAGTCCATCTCACCTCCCTAAGATGCCCTCCAACAATGTGCTGATCTCTGGACCTCCCATGGGGGCAGCTCAGATTCGAATCTGGTCTTATTCCTGTGTGTTCTTGCCTCCAATGTCCACAGGTATCAGAACTAATGTGTTTTCTCTTGTGGGAGCTCTCTCTTGTAATAGCCTTGTATATATTCCGTAGACACAGAGTCTGCCTAGTTGATCTTGTGGATTTAATCTGTAACTTGTACAGATGATGGGAAGGTTTTTGGTCTTCTTCCTTAGCCACGCTGCCCCTGGGTTTCAACTGTGATTTTATTTCCACCTCTGCATGTGGATCATCCACTGGGGTTTGCTCCTGAGGCTGCCCTGGAGGACTTGGGCCTGCCCCAGTGAAGGCCAGGCGGGGAGGTGGTGCAGCTGCTTGGGTCACAGGGGTTCTGGCAGCACCAGATACTCAGGGGAGTTGGTGGCTCTGGCAGCAGGAAATATAATGCTCTAGAAGGGCATGGTAACCAGTATTGGCCAATATGCTCCAGTATTCTTGCCTGGAGAACCCCCATCCCTGACAGAGAAGCCTGGCAAGGCCTCAGCCTACAGGGTTGCAGAGTCAGACACTACCAAAGTGACCCTGTGGACATGGACAGAAGACTATTTTTGCCTGTGGAAGCTCTGCCGCAATGAGGGTTGAGCATGAAATTGGTGCAGCTGCTTGGCTTGCAAAGACCCTGGTGGTGCCAAGTGTGCAGGGACATGGACAGCTCCCACAGCAGGAGTTATGGCCCTGTCAGACTCTTTTTTGGAGCGTCTTGTAGCTGTTGATCAGAAGGCCTCTTTGGCCAGTCTTTCTCCATACCTCTGCCAGTTCAGGCACTTAGAAGGCTCCCTTGCCTGGGGTCCTTCTCTGTTTGGCATGTCAGGCACACAGAGGGGGCACCCTGGCTGGGGTTCTACTCTGTAGATTGGCATGTCAGGCACTTAAAGGGGCACCCTGGGTAGGGTCCTACTCTGTAGTTCAGTGTGCCAGGCCTTTGATGGGCCTGCCTCTCTATTGTTCATCTGCGGATGGTGGCGTGTGGGGAGAGACAGGCTATGGTGATGGCTCCACCTCCTACTCTGACTCAGCAGTATCTCCTTGCTTCCATGGCTGCCTGGCTTTCCTCCACAGGCATTTCCCACAATGATCTCCTCCCTCACACCCCCTTGCTCCGTCTCTCCACAGTCCACAGCAGCCCTCTCCCTGGGATTGCTCCACAACCCCTAAACTGCAGCTCCTGGCTGCTGCGCCTTCCAGGGGACCTGTGTCCCTGTCCAGGGTATGTATGGCTGCAGAAAGGACTGTCTGATTCTCATTCCATTTAGGCTGCCTCAGATTAGCTGTTTCACTCTCAGCCTTAAATATTTCTCCTCTGACTCAGACAGTTGCCCCGATGTGAGGTTGGACCCCTGCTTCAGTTTCCCCACCCACCAAGGTCAGGTCCGTTATTAATAACACTCCTGTTTTCCCCCCTAGTCCCTTCATCCTACTGAGTTTTGCATGGTTCTATATGTTCTTTCCCACTGGTCAGGTCTTCCTGTCTGCTCTCAGCTGGTGCTCTGCATGCACTTCTGTGTCTGGAGGTGTATTCCTGATGCATCCATGGAGAGAGATGGACTCCATGTCCACCTACTCCTCTGCCATCCTGTTCTCTTTGATTCATTCTTGATATTGATGATAAAGGCAGTGAGAAGTAATTGATGAATAAAGTCCGCAAGGAGTTGGAGAAAGTTAAGAGTCTTATCCACTCAACATAGATTTACTGGGAATTTATTTTAATCTAGGTAATTTTCAAGTAACCAACAACATGATGTTAAAGAAAGTGAAGCAGAGCCCTGCCCTAAAGGAACTTACAGTCTAGTGGGGAACTGAGGTCACAATCAAAGAATAGCTCACACATAAAATGGCTAAGTATAATTAATGTATAAAGGAAAATGATACAAAATATAAATATATAAAATTATATAAAAATATGAAATGGGTATTTTGCCTGTTTTCGTTCGCTGGACTAGAAAAGTTTCTTGAAGAAGTAAAGATTCAGTTGAGACCCCACACAGAGAGAAGAGTGAGACATTGTAAGCAGAGGAAATGCTTGCAAAACTCAGAAAACAGGTGAGAAACCTGGCACGTTCTACAAATAGAAAGGAATCCCCTGAGGATAAAATGCAGAGAAGAAAGAGGCTGCAGGTGGGCAGGGCAGGTCAGGCAGTGTCCCCATCCGCCTCTCTGAAAACCCAGAGGGGTTTATAATTGCCCCCCACTTCTGCCACAGAGCTCCCTTAACTAGCTGTGTCTACCTGCCTGACCTCACACTTGGTGCTTGACACATTTTGGTAAATGTATTAGTTGGAGGAAGGGTAACTATGCCAAAGAATGGACCCCAAATATGCAACAGAAATGTACTCTCTCCTGGGCAACAATACTGGGAGAGTAAACAGGAGGTCACAGTGTGTGGGGACCCAGGTTGATGGATACCCAGGAATTTTTCACGTGGGATATAGAAGCCTCCCTGGAAATTGGCCCTATTGCACAATATGAGTGGGGAAAAGCAACGGGGGACATGTGTGGGTCTGAAGGGGCTCACAGCTTCCACTTCCATTCTATTTGCTCGGACTCTCACACGGCCTTGCCCAATGGTGGGAGAGGATGTGAGTGCCGGGAAACAGAAGGAGAGCTAGGGCTCTGATGAGCAACTCAACGGTTCTGTACCAGGATGAGTGGCTACTTGGAGGTCATGGCGGACTCTGCACCCACACTAGAGTCCAGGTTTGAGTTTGTTCCTCTTGGTTTCAACAGGAAAAATGGCACAAGATGTTCTGAGGACACAGTCACCATCCTATGACACATGCTTCACTTGTCTGAGAAACACCCAGCTCGGGAATCACTGGTCCCAAGATTCTCTTTCAGGCACAACTTAGCGACTGATCAACAACAGGGGCTCAGTGGTAAAGAACCCGCCTACCAATGTGGGAGACGTAAGAGACACGGCTTCAATCCTTGAGTTGGGAAGATCCCCTAGAGGAGGAAATGGTAACCCACTGCAGTGTTCTTGCCTGGAGTATCTCATGGACAGAGGAGCCTGGTGGGCTACAGTCCATGGGGGTTGCCAAGAGTCGGACACGACAGCATACATACACAGAAGACTCTTTCCCTCAGTAGGATCCAAGCAACAGGATCCACAGTTAATTAGGTTTTCAGTATTTGCATCTGTTCTAGTAAGTTCTGTTCTTAAGAATAAGCCCTCCTAGGCAAAGGCAATTTGCTTGGGCCTACTAGGTCCTGTGCTAAGCAGCATGTGAGGATGAGCTAACCAACTGCAGACTTAACATCTCCACTAGTACGCTGGAGATGGAAGAATCCAGCTCATTAACAAGGCAAGGATAACCAAGATGAAGTGCCCAATGACACCAAGATCCCCACATTCCTATTTAAATGATTTCCATAATTATTGTAACAGTATAATTTTAGATTATAAAATGATTAAAATTCTGTAGACCCACCACCACTATCTGTAGCAATTGGCCTATTGGAGCCTTTTCCTGGGAGGATTTCTTATTCCTCTGAAAGCAATGAAGCCTGAGGTCAAAGTCTCTTCCAATCTGTTCTTCTGTAAATCTATAAACTCCCTGATGATATAAAGCATTGTGTGTGTCCAGAGACAGAGAGAGGAATTTTGAGAGCAGAAAGGGAAACCAAGGGGAAACTTCCTAGGACAAATGAGGAGACAAAGAGGAACTTGCTCCTAATGATGGGATTCCGACCTCACT
Organism: Bos javanicus; assembly: GCF_032452875.1. Lineage (NCBI taxonomy): Eukaryota > Metazoa > Chordata > Mammalia > Artiodactyla > Bovidae > Bos > Bos javanicus. Next base: position 11,806,174 of record NC_083876.1, read on the forward strand.
CCAGGACAGGCCAGTGGCTCATCAGCCTTCAGACTCACACCAGAGTCAGAGGTCTCTGGTCAGCTCCACTTTCTACTCTGATCTTAGAACTGAGTTGTTCAAAATCTTCTGACAGGTCACTGAGATTCTAAGGAAATGCACCTCAAGAGGTTTTTCCCTGGATTATACAATAATTTCCCTTTTCTTTCTCTCTTCTCCAATTTAATCATCTCTCAAATTCAAATTTAGAAGTCTGAGATGGGGCATTAAATTATAGATTTCTAACAAACTCCCAGGCAAGTTTGGGAGTTTGTAACAAACTCTTACTCCCTGCTGAGTATTTTGAAAGGCTTGGGCAAAATAAAAATGCAGGGGCCCTTGTTTAAAGACATCATTAAGGATTTCAGGACAGCAACAACAGAGCATTAAGTCAGTCTTTACAGCCCTGTGCATGGCCCCATGTGACTGCACGAGGCCATGCTCTCCCACGAGGCCGGCCCAGCCCTTGGGTGATGCAGGGCTAGGTGGTGCTCACTCTGCACAGAACGCTGTGAGAAGAAAGGGCTGGGAGCAGAACCTTGTGTTTGGTCATCCTTCCTAGGGGTAAAACTGGTCACTATTTTCCAGGCATTTTGATCTCTGATTCGTTTGACTGAAATTGGTAAATTGATAGCCTTGAAGCAGTGCTGTAGGAATTCTTCCTCCCACCTTCTTTGGAATTTTCTCTTTTTTAGTTTTTATTTTACAGAAGTACTGTTGATTTATGATGTATTAATTGCTGCTATACAGCATCATTCACTTAGGAAGACTTTCTTATCTCTCCTTGCTATTCTTTGGAACTCTGCATTCAGATGGGTATATCTTTCCTTTCCTCGTTTGGTTTTTGCTTCTCTTCTTTTCTCAGCTATTTGTAAGACCTCCTCAGACAACCATTTTGCATTTCTTTTTCTTGGGGATGGTCTTGATCACCGCCTCCTGTACAATGTTAGGAACCTCTGTCCGTAGTTCTTCAGGCACACTGTCTATCAGACCTAATCCCTTGAATCTTTTGTCACTTCTACTGTATAAGGGATTTTATTTAGGTCATACGTGAATGACATAGTGGTTTTCCCTACTTCAATTTAAGTCTGAATTTTTCAATAATAGTTCGTGATCTGAGCCACAGTCAGCTCCCGGTCTTGTTTTCACTGACTGTATAGAGCTTCTCCATCTTTGACTGCAAAGAATATAATCAATCTGATTTCGGTATTGACCATCTCGTGATGTTCATGTCTAGAGTCGTCTCTTGTGTTTTTGGAAGAGAGTGTTTGCTATAACCAGTGCGTTCTCTTGGCAAAACTCTGTTACACCAGAGTGATTCAGTTATATATATATATATATATAATGTATATATATATATATATATATATATATGCATACATACATACATACATATCCTTTTTAAAATATTCTTTGCCATTATGGTCTATCACAGAATACTGAATATATTCCCCTGCGCTATATAGTAGGACTTTTTGCTTATCCATTCTGTGTATACTAGCTTCCATCTGCCAACCCTAGCTCCCCAATCCTCACCTCGCCCCTCCTCTACCCCTTGGCAGCCAGCAGTCTGTTCTCTCTGTCCATGGGACACCTCCTCTAACAAGAGCCTTTCACATGATGCTCTAGAGAGTGAAGGAAGTCTCTGAGCTTATCTGCGGATATTGAAAGAAAAGGTGGAAGGCTGCAAAACCTTCACCCTTGCTCTATCCAGAGCTCTGGGCTCTCACCTGCCTGACAGTACTCGTGTTCAGGAGGATGGAGCAGGGAATGCGGACACAGATTACTCAGGAAAGTTCCACCTGCCTGCCGTGAAGTTAGGTAGAGACCAAGAGAGAAGGATTCTTCCCATCGACTGGTAGCCACACAATTATTACTGAGCCATTGAAATCCCGTTTCCTGGAAGTGTAGGCCATCCAAAGCATAGTTGTTGGAGAGATAAAGAAACAAACACTCAAACCAAAACTCCACCCATTCAGGGTGAGGTGCTGTCTCTGTGCCAAATGTCATCTGACGCCCGGAGCAGAAGGCGGTATTAGCCAGCCTCCAGCCCTCACCCTCTTCGCAGCCCAGGTGCCGGCCTGCTGGCTACCATGGCAGCAGCGGCCGGGTGGGGATTAAGAAAAGGATTGGAAATTCAAATTAGTAAATCCAGTAGTGTGTTTTCACCTCCGGGGAGGCTGCTCCGTAGTTGTGAATTCCCGGTGCCTTAATAACAGGCAGACAGACGTTCTTCTTAGCATTCATTTTCAAACAGCACCCTCTCCTCAAGCCAGAAGCTCCAGATTATGAACAGGGATTTCAGTCTCCAGTCTGGAGCCTCCATCCCTGCCTCTGTGGGTCTCAGCGGGAGCCAAGCCAGTGGATGTTGTGGCGCATCCTGGCCACGAGATGGCAGTGGCGCTGCGCGCAGCTCGGGGAAGCCGCTGGCGCAGGCGGGCCTTGCCTGAGCACCTGAGAGGAGTATTTGGACCGAGATGAACCAGATCTTACGGTTAAGGACAAAACTTGCCTGGAAAGGGCTTTTTTGGAAGTATAAAAAAAAATCCGAGAGTAAAAGTAACCGATGATGCCCGAAGCTTTTCCATCTTCATCACCAAGAGAAAAAAAAAAACAAGATGCTGAACGCTTTAAGTCAACACGATATTGTAAATCAACTATACGTCAATATTAAAAAAAATATATATATATATATAGAAGTCAAAGAGTATGTTGCAACAGAACCTTTTTTTTTTTTTCTTTTTTAAAGAAGTAATCTGAGTCACGACTCACCTTCCCTCGAGGGCACAGCAAGTTTGTTTTCCATCTGCAAACGTGTCTAGTCAGAGAATGTCTATCATTTCCATGTATGGAACTGTAAGTTGCCCCGTCTCCAGGGCTGGGGCCCCTGGCCTCACCGGTGGTCACCACGTGGACCTCCAAGCCGAGGCCCAGCGCCTGGGACACCAGGACAGGGCAGCGACGGCCCAGGGGGAGGTCCCCAAAGCTGGACCACTTTAACCGTGGGGCTGTGTATTGGTTTCCTAGGGCTGCCACAGAGCATTGGCGCCATCTTGATGGCCTAAAGTAACAAAAATCTGGGTTTTTTGTACAGCTCTGGAGGCCAGAAATCAGATATCACAGTGTGGGCAGGACCATGCACCCCACAAAGGCTACAGGGGAGACTCCATCCTGCCTCTTCCAGCTCCTGGTGCCTCTGGACATCCTTGGCTCATGACAGCACCGCCCCATCCTCTACCTCCATCTCCACGTGATGTTCTCCCTGGGTCACTCTGATCTTCTCCCTTTCTGTCTCCTAGAAGAACAGTCACCATTAGATTTAGGGCCCACCCTAATCGGGACGGAGAAGGCAATGGCACCCCACTCCAGTACTCTTGCCTGGAAAATCCCATGGATGGAGGAGCCTGGTGGGCCGCAGTCCATGGGGTCGCTAAGAGTCGGACAAGACTCAGTGACTTCGCTTTCACTTTTCACTTTCCTGCATTGGAGAAGGCAATGGCAACCCATTCCAGTGTTCTTGCCTGGAGAATCTCAGGGACGGGGGAGCCTCGTGGGCTGCCGTCTATGGGGTCGCACAGAGTCGGACACGACTGAAGCGACTTAGCAGCAGCAGCACCTAATCAGGACTGATCTCATCTTGAGATCCTGACCTATATTAAAGTTACAAAACCTTTCTTCCAAATCAGGTCGTATTCTGAGGTTCTAGGTGGACCTTTATCTTGAGGGGTGGGGAGGGGCACCATTCAACCTTCCACAGGTTCCAGGCAGGTAAATTCCCTGACATCTGTCAGAACTCTGGGATTTCAGTCGATCTGGACCTCAACCAGAAAACTCTGTGCCAAAGCAGAAAAGTTCACTTGACCCTGAATGTGGAACTTTGAAAAGTAAAGCAACTCCTCTCCTTAGAGGTGTCTCTGTGGCCACGCTATGATGCATGAACTAACTTCCTGTAACCTAAGCCCACTTATATTTAGAGCTCTTCAATACTGTGTATGTGTTTAATAGCAGCCATAATAATGATTTTCTCATTTATATACAAATAAAATTGTATACAAATACTGTAATAATGACCAGTATGCTGTAATAGTGACAAAAATATTCCATTTAGATTAGTCTTTTGCAGCCTAAGTATGAAAAATTTTATCTGGAATCTCATTAGTTCTGTGTCACTGGGCAGAAAAATTGAGCTGATTCTACGTACCTTGCCATCTAAAAGGCTTCATTGACAACACTGCAGCATGAGAGACAAGCTTTGCTATCTCATCCACTTGCACAGCATGAACAGGCACATGTGTGGTCATGAGAACATAGACCCTGTGAGTCCAGCCTGGAGCCAGCAGCTGTGGCAACCCCAGGAAACTTGCCAGAAAAGCAGACCCTTGGGCTCCACTCCAGACCGTGGGCCTCAGAACCAACCGGCTGTCTAACAAGCTCCCCAGGTGAGTCCTACAGACACGAGGGCTGGGGAAGCCCTGCCTTGCTGGTCCCTATTGGGCAAGTTTCTTAGACTACGGTGATGAATCTTTTTCTCATCATTAGCAGCAGGTTCCGTAGAGGTACCCCAGGTGTGGGCACTGTTGGGGGCACCCTCATCACTGACAAGCGTTCATCAGCCAGAGCACAAACAGCAGCTGTTACGCCTGGCTTGGACACCAGTGGGTTCAGCTTTGATTACCATGAAGATCGATGGGGTGCTGATGGGGAAGCAGAGAATATTGTGTGCTCTTCAGCCAGCACTTCAGTGTGGCATTTCCAGCAACTAAAAGTAACTGGGAGGCAGTGTCAAGGGAGTTGCTAAAATTAAAGGAGAGAAAGAAAGAAGGAAGGAAGAAAGGAAGGAAAGAAAATAAAGAAAAGATGAGGCCAAAGGAGCCCACTGCAAAAGCCCTGGCTGAACAATGTGTATAATGATGATGTTCCTCTCTGAAAGCATTCCTGCTCTAAGGTGTCCAGACGGAAGGGGCTCAACAGACACAAAGTGATGGCAGCTGGGCTGGCGGTTTTGCAGCCAAGCACGTCTCCAGGGTGGTCTCATACTCTTCCAAAGCAGAGAGCATGGCCACACCCCCGCAGGGTTTCACTTGGTCCCACTGTGGCTTGGCCAGCTCTCACTGCAGACGGTGACTGCAGCCATGAAATTAGAAGACGCTTGCTCCTTGGATGAAAAGTTATGACCAACCTAGACAGCATTTTAAAAAGCAGAAACATTACTTTGCCAACACAGGTCCATCTAGTCAAGGCTATGGTTTTTCCAGTAGTCATGTATGGAAGTGGGAGTTGGACTATAAAGAAAGCTGAGAGCCAAAGAATTGGTGTTTTTGAACTGTGGTGTTGGAGAAGACTCTTGAGAGTCCCTTGGACTGCAAGGAGATCCAACCAGTCCATCCTAAAGGAGATCAGTCCTGGGTGTTCATTGGTAGGACTAATACTGAAACTGAAACTCCAATACTTTGGCCACCTGATGTGAAGAGCTGACTCATTGGAAAAGACTCTGATGCTGGGAAAGATTGAAGGCAAGAGTTGAAGGGGATGACAGAGGATGAGATGGTTGGATGGCATCACTGACTCAATGGACATGAGTTTGAGCAAGCTCTGGGAGTTGGTGATGGACAGGGATGCCTGGCATGCTGCAGTCCATGGGGTCTCAAAGAGTCAGACGCGACCAAGTGACTGAACTGAACTGAACTGACTGGACTCTGGTTGCCAAAGAAACTGGTGCAGAAGAGATTGGGGCATCCCAGGTTCTTGATTGATGGGTTGAGCTGAAAACCAATTTCATGTAAAAGATGTGCATCTTGAGTGACCAGGACAAAAGCAAATGGTGCCCAATGAAAGAGATCATACTCATCTTTTGCCCCAGAAGAGTGCATTAGGATGGGAATGCTGAGCTGGGAGGGAAGGTGCCTTCTCAGAAGTAATAAAAAAATAAAGAAACCTTAAGGCTGGACTTACGTGCTCTATGGAGAGCCAGCGTCTTAGCAGACGTTTATCTTCACATTTCTCTGTGGGAACCTAGGAATACACAGACTGGAGCGGCCTCAGATCACAGTTTTGCCCTGTCTTGGCATGATGTTCAGAGAGGACCTCAGAGAAGCTGTCTTGCCATCTTCTCTTGGAGAGGGTCAGGATATGGATCTGCCATTTATTTGTCTTGCTTATTACACATCTGTGAGCTCTTCTTACTGCCCCCAGATAGAATTAGTTTTCCCTCTGTGCTCCCAAGAACAATATTCCAGCCTTCATTATCATGTTTGACTGTAACTATTTTGGGTCGACTCCTCTGACCAGTCAAGTAATTTCCTGAAGATCGAGGATGATGTTTATTTCTCTGTTCTGAGTGCCTAGCACAGCAAGACCTCAGTCATAATTTGAATGAATTACCCTCTCTGCCCCTGAGAGAAGGGGCAGCAGACACAGCCAAACAATGAGGTTTTCAGAAAATCTCAGTGAAACAGAAGCAAGACAAACATCATACTGAAGACTCACTAGTTGCCAGGACTTTATATGGTTATTGGAGTGAACGTTCACGTCCCCACCAACTCTATGCAGTAGGTAGGGCTGCCCACACTTTTACGAAAGGAAACAGCCTCAGCGAGGTTAAGTGAGTGGCTTAGACATGCATCCTAACCAGAGACTTCCTGGGCATGTTTGTAGTCAGGTGCGTCTGACACAAAACAGTGTTCTTAGCTGCGATGCCAGACTGTTCATGGCCTCAGGACAGTTACGTGGGGCCTCTTGGGTTACCTTCTTCAAAGGGAAGGATGCAGTCTTAGCCTGTGGTGAAGCCGTCCTTGGTAAGAGGGCGTGAGCTCAGATTCAACTGGAAGCAGGTGACATGTGTTCACTAACCGAGCACCGTTACAGACAAGGCACAATGTGGGCAAAGGCGTGCTGCAGGAATCACCAGCTTTATAGATTTTACAAGAAACTTCAACCACTGTGCTTGAGATCTCTCATGTCCAAATTGGGACAAACACATTTGCAGCAATGTTGATGAACCTAGAGGTTATCATGCTAAGTAAAGTAAGCCAGACAAAGACAAATCCCATGTGATATCACTTGCACATGGAATCTAAAATATGACACAAACTCAACTACGAGAAGAAACAGACTCCCAGACATAGAGAACAGGCTTGTGACTATCAAGAGGGAAGGGGTTGGGGAAGGGATGATCTAGGAGTTTGGGATTAGCAGATGTGCACTATTATGTATGGGATGGATAAACAACCAGGTCCCACTGTATAGCACAGGGAACTATATTCAATATCCGTTGATAAACCATAATGGAAAAGAATATGAAACAAGAATGTATATATACATATAACTGAATCACTTTGCTGTACAGAAGAAATTGACAGAATGTTGTAAATCAACTATACTTCAATAAAAATTTAAAAAAAAACTAAATGAGATGATTTGGGACAAACAATATTCCTTTTCTGAGTCACTGTGAGAATTCCATTAAGCAACACATGCAAATATACTGAGCTTGATTCCCAACATATGATGTGTTCAATGAGCTTTTATTATCAACACATCATATTAATTCTTGATTTTTTTATTATATGAAGTAGGTTTCCTTAAAGGCTTAAGGAGCTGCTCCAATTTGAATGTCACTGGAGTATCATTTCAAAATCATCATTCCGTTAAGAGATTAGAGAAGCCGGAAAGGTGCTCCCCAGCAGAAGAGAAAAGACTCTACCCGTTGAGCCGGCAGTCTCTCCACAGCCGCCAACAAATCACTGTGGGATTTGCACGAGTTGTTGACATACTCTCTACATCTGTGAAAGGAGGTGGTACGTGCCAAGAATCATTTGAGGAAGTGCTCTGAAAACTAAGAATTACCACACAGGAGTTCTCATTCCCTGTTTACCAACTAAAATTCACAGAAACGTTTCTGCTTGGATTCCCTGTCTAACATCGACAGGTGCATTCCACCTGTCGGGTCTCCTCACCTTTCCATGCACCGCCCTTCAACCCAGGCTTGTCAGGGCTGGGAGAGGAGGAAAACATGTTTTCTTTCCACAAAACTCATTAAATAACAGCTTTTTTACCCTTCCCTCCTGGCTATGTTGCCCTCTGAGATTCCAAAACTCCCCACAGACCCACCGGTCAGAGGGTTTCCTGGTGTTTGGAAACTTCTCATTCACGACCCCCTCCCTGGGACAGGTCTCTGTCCCTACCTCTTTTGTCTTTCATTTATCTTTTATATTTTGTCCTACCTCCTTTCAAAAAGAATGGACTGCCTTTCTGAGTGCCTGATGTCCTCCACCCACGTTCAGAAGTAGTTTTGTGGAATTTGCTCAGCATTCAAATGATCTTTCGATGAAATTGTGGGGGAGAAAGTGGTCTCCCCGTCCTATTCTTTGGCCATCTCAGGACTGCCTAAATAACAGCTTTTTAAAAAAGGATGTGGTCTTTGCTTTTTATGTCTTAGTGGCTTTTCTATTTCTGTAAATGCATCACCACACACTAATCCATATTCCCCCTAAGTAGAAGATTCTGTGCTGGGGAGAAGCCCTCTAGACTTGATGGTCCAGTCACAGCCTCTCCAGTCACTAGGCAACCATGAGCTGCTGATCAGCAGCTGGGCAGATACCCATGACCCCACCCCCTCCTCCTCCTCAAAGCCACAGTGGTCCTTGGGGTTTAATGAGTGCACAGTGCTGATGGACAGCTCTACTTACTAGTATTCTTTGGCTGCCATAGACCATGTACACCATCACTGTGCTCCTTAATGGGTATATTGGTACCATCTCCAGAAAGCTACTACCTCCTCCAGGCCAGTGGTGGCCTCCGGGGGGCTCCTTGACCACCAGGTTCCATAGCTGGCTGGCTTTCACCCCATAGAGTATACGATCAGGTTTGCTTTGTTCTAAATTTTGTTTGTTTCCCACCGCAAAAAGGTAACTGTTTACAGCACAGTGATTAAAGATACTACGACTTCTTTACAAACAGATGTAAGAACAGGAACTTTCCACTTAAAAAAAACTCTATAAATAGTTCCACTCTCCACTATTACTATTATCCTCTGAATTTCCTGTATCAAAGGCAGGTCTTTCCCCGCACACTGCCTTTGACTCTTCAAACAAATTCCCATCATTTCTTCATCACTCCTGGCCCAGGTGCTTCTGAAAAGTCTCTAAGTACAAGCCATAAGAGGACAGACTTTCAGCCTGTAATTAAAACCAGAACTAGAGACACCTCTCCATGATGCCCGCTCCCCCATCTTGGGGCCATCTTGTGGGATGGCCACCACCATCCCACAGCGCCTCCTGCTCTGGTGACCCCTGCAGGGCTCCCGAGCCTAGACCCTGTTCCTCGATGAGAAGGTACTTGTCCACAAAGGAGAAGGCACGGGGCATCCATGCTGCTCAGCATCACATGATCAGAGGGTCATGAAGAAACCAGTGGAGCCTTCCACATCCCACATCGGCCTCTGCCTGTGCGCGTCCCCCTCTGAATGTTCAGAGGAGACCAAAGACAGCCGGTCCATCCCTAAGAGGAGATTAGGAAGAGATGGAGGTGGAGATTACCTGCGGTTCAGTTGACAGGACCTGGGTAAATAGATAGGGCATTTCAGCCCAAACATTCATTTGTCTTACTCAGTTAACAACAGCTCTGGTCTTTGCAGTTTATCTAGTTATTCTGACTGTTGTTGTTGCTGTTCAGTTGCTCAGTCGTGTCCGACTCTTTGTGACCCCATGGACTGCAGCATGCCAGGCTTCCCTGTTCTTCACCATCTCCCTAAGTTGGCACAAACCCATGTCCATTGAGTCGAGTCAATGATGCCATGCAACCATTCCATTCTCTGTCAACCCCTCCTCCTTCTGCCCACAATCAGAATACCTGAACTGTATTCTGACTATAGCCCAGCTCAAAATTCCTTTTGCTTTTCCATGGACAATTCCAGAAAGCTCGAAGTTACAGGCAGTGTGGTTTGAATGTGCTCAGCACACCCGGCTGTCTAGCTTTGAACCAAACGGGCTCATCTTGGCTTAGTCAAAGGAGCCATAAACAGAGACAGAAATGCAGTTGAAAATTATATTTAGCATTACATATGCTTCAGTCAAAAGCAGCCTTAGAAAAAGCAGTGCCAGGAGTCTTGTTTAATCCCCCTAAATGTGATTGAATCTCAAATTGTTAAAGCTGGAAGGAACTGCTCATCTTCTAGAGGAAGGAATGAGGCCTGAACAGATGACCTGGGCAGGTGAAATGCTCTTGAGCTCCCTGTCTGCAGCAGAGCCAGAACTAGGACAGACCAGTCTGAAGCTCAGGGCCACCCTCACCAGGATCTTGAGGTTCAGGCTCTTCACAGGCTTTATCTCCTTTGATCATATGCACATGTATTGTATTGATGTCTACACAACGGTCTCTTATGTGAAAATGGAAGCTTCCTGAACTGACTTTTGATTCCTCAATGAGGAAGTGCTTGTCCAGAGAAGAGGATACATGGAGCATCACAGGCTCAGCATCACAGGACCAGAGGTTCATGAAGAAACCAGTGCAGTGTCCCAAGTTTGGGGCCATTCAGAGAACGTGGAAATGCCAGGACTCCCATCTCTGTGTACACAGAAGTGACTGACTGCTTTTTTTTTTTTTTTTTCTCCTTGGTGACACAGGCTCTGGGATTTAGAGTGATCTGAGCTGGCTCTGTAAGAATTATTCAATCACAGACAGACAAATACAATGAGGCAAAAAGGACAGCTCATGAGAGAGGTTTGTTTTGGAGGAGCCTCTGTTGAGCATTCCTGGCTTTTGTTGACATTCACAGGGATTAAGACAGAATGATGGAAACATGACTAACCCGGAAGTCTGCTCACCTCCGAGCGTGCCTTTCCTGTGGTCCCTGCATCTTGGGAAGGGTTGGGAGATGGGGGGATCCCCAGGGGGCAGCCAGGCCAGCACACCTGCCCAGACCTACACCCAGGATGGTGGGAGCATTGAAACTCTGCCCAGCCTGCCGCAGGCTTGGGCAAGTCACACCCTCCCTCAGAACCCCTCTCCCAGGCTGTGGGAGAGCTGAACCACAGCAGCAGTTTTAAAGCATTATAATTGCTATTGCTGTGGTTATTACTATGACTCTTTACACCAGCAGCAGCCTGTCTTCAGAGGGAAGCAGAAGCCTCATCCATAGAAGGGATCTTCTTTCTGGAATGACTTTGATGGCTGTGATCCCTACCCACTTCCCCAAACCGGGTCTGCCCAGGTCCCTGGAGCAGTGCCTATCCATTCTGTGGGGCAGAGTCTGAGCAAAGAGCTGGTCTCAGAGGAGCTCTCATATTTCACCTTTTACTTCTGCTTCCTTATAAATCTTTTCTCTATGCAAGTACCTTCTGACACATCCTTGGAAAAGCGAGCACATCCAAGCGCATATCCAAGCACACAGGGGCAAAGTGAGCATTGCCATCCAGATGCCATGAGAAGCCTCCCTGCTCCCAGCCCCTAATCCAACTGCACGGTTTGTTTTAAGGGTCATGGCTGAAAGGCAAAACTTGAGAAGATTTCATTGTTGTTATGTGTAAAATGGTTTGGAATTTCTAAACAGCTATTTGGTAAAAGGATATCTGTCTAACTGAATACAGGACAGAAGTTGACAGGACAGCCTCCTTTTTAAATATTTTATTTTGTATTGGGGTATAGCTGAGTAACAATGTTGTGATAGTTTCAGGACAGCAAAGGGACTCAGACATACATATGCATGTATCCATGCTACCCCAAACTCCCTAGTCATCCAGACTGCCGAGTAACATTGAGCAGAGTTCCATGTGCTATATATACGCTGGTTATCCATTTATAATGTAGCAGTGTGCACATGTTGATCCCAAACTCGCTAACTACCCCTTCCTCCCGTCTCTCTCCATAAGTTGGTTTCCATAAGTGTAACCATAAGTTTGTTTTCTAAGTCTGTAAGTCTGTTCCACGACAGTCCCTTTAATATTGATAAGTGAAAGTGAAAGTCGCTCAGTTGTGTCCGATTCTTTGCGACCCCATGGACTATACAATCCATGGAATTCTCCAGGCCAGAATACTGGAGTGAGTAGACTTTCCCTTCTCCAGGGGATCTTTCCAACCCAGGGATCAAACCCAGGTCTCCCTCATTGCAGGTGGATTCTTTACCAGCTGAAAAATGATGTCAAATAGGTTCCCCCCTCAGTTCATCTCTGGTCATTCCCAGTTCCCGAGTTCTACTAGGTCCAATATCTTCCCTTTGGGTGAGAACATTCATTGGTAGATGCTGGACCAGGGCATTTTCCCGTCCAGCATTTTACTTTTTTTTCAGCATCTGGTGTGAAAAAAGAATGAGGTCTTAGATCACGATTTAATATGACAAAGATTTTTCTCAGTAGTAATGGGAAGGGCAGTAATACTTGAGCTCCCCAAGTGCCATGGATTTCTCCCCATCCCAAGAGATAGTGAAGGACAGGCAATCCTGGCATACTGAAGTCCGCGGGGTCACATAGAGTCAGACATGACTGAGCAACTGAACAACAGCAACGGTCTTTAAAGTAACTTGAGTCCAATAATTTGTAGATGCAAATTGTAAGCCTTTTTCTCTAAATGCCATGTCTCCCTCTCAGCATCCTGCACTTCTGATGTTTATTACCCAAAATATGATTTTTACCAAATCCTAAGAGGTTTTACAAAACAACCACTTACATTTGTGTGTTGTTATTTTCCTGAAACGTCTTAGGTACCACTGCCTTAAAATAATCTCAAACACAAGCAGGGAGGATGCTAAGTGTGATTTCCCTGTTGTTTCAGAATTTTGGCCAAGCTCCCAGAGGAAGCTGATAAGGAAGGGTGCTAATTGCCTGCAAATTCTAAGAGAAGATGACAGAGCTTTTAGGCAAAATTTGCAAAATGGAAATTCAAAACACAGCTTGGCCACCTTTAACTCCACACTCTACTTGTAGAGTAATACCAAAAAAGGGACTGTGAAATTAGGAGTGAGAGCTTTCTCTGGGGAGAGTAACTGGAGTTCCCTGTGTCTCCTTTGGGGGTAAGAAAACAGGGCTGGGGAGGGAGAGCTCCTTGCGCTGCTCCCCGGGGAAGCCCTTCTTGGGAGAAGTGCCTGTCCGCCCCAGGCTGTTCATAAGAAGCAGAAATCTGCTGGCCTCGCTCTTGGTTCTTACAGAATCTGCCATGCTTAGCTGGAGTGCTGGGCCTGAAGGACCAGCATTTGACTCCTGGCAGCATTAGACTCCTAGGGAGCATCTAGATTCTCTCCAGGACAGAACAGAGTCCCTGCTCCCATCCTAAGTCTCTCTTCAGCCCTGTGGACTCAATACAAAATAATTGACTTTTGAGTCACATTGATAAAGATGCTGCTTTTGTTGAGGCAAAAATTATTAGGCAGATAGTGTAGGAAATCTGACCTCAGCCTGTTTCAATAAACATCCCACTCCATTAACCTATACTCTTTGTCCCAAATTCTTGACTCTTAGAGGAATGTGTCCTTGGTCTGATGAATTATTAGCACTCAGATCCAAGAAAGGGTAGTAATTAACTTCTGTTCCATATGCCTGAGAGATAAACAACTGATCTTCGATCTTTATTGTAAAATGGCCAGTGGTCTTGAGGAAATGTTGCAGGATGGTGACTTAATGTCTAAGAAAACAAGAGCCCAAGAATCAAAAGAAGCCATGCAGATGTCAAGTTAAACCTTTAAGCAAATTAGTTAGAAGTGTAAACTTTAAGTTGGTTGGTTAGAAACACCATATGTTAAAAGTAAGAACCAATCAAAGGTGTACAAGTCAATACTAGTAGGGATATAAATTGCTAATCAGTTCAGTAGCTCAGTCTTGTCCGACTCTTTGTGACCCCATGAGCTGAAGCAAACCAGGCCTCCCCATCCGTCACCAACTCCCGGAGTCCAATCAAACCCATGTCCATTGAGTTGGTGATGCCATCCAACCATCTCATCCTCTGTCGTCCCCTTCCCCTCCTGCCTTAAATCTTTCCCAACATCAGGGTCTTTTCAAATAAGTCAGCTCTTCGCATCAGGTGGCCAAAATATTTGAGTTTCAGCTTCAACATCAGTCTTTCCAATGAACACTCAGGACTGATCTCCTTTAGGATGGACTGGTTGTATCTCCTTGCAGGCCAAGGGACTCTCAAGAAGTCTTCTCCAACACCACCATCTGGCTGATGGTGAGGAAATAGGGTGATGTCACAGGGGTTCACATTATCAGTCCTTAGGGTACAGGAGGCCTGGGGCTATGTGCTCGTGGTTGTCAAGTAGTTAACATCTTCCATTTGGTGGGAGGTTTTCACATCTATAAAACAACTCAAGAAAGGTGCATGAGATACTGTTATCTAGGTTCTACAGAGAGGAGCTAAAGCAGGATATTAGAGAGGGGTCTCTTCTGGGAAGGTACCATACGATCCAGCTCCCTTACACTCAGAGGGCTCCCTCCAGGGCCGAGGCATCCTTAGCAGAAGGAGACTTGGGGCACAGAGTTAAAGGGGCTGAAGATGGAGTGGGTGTTGCAACCAGAAACATGAGTCTAGGAATTAGGGCTGCAGGAGACCCTCACCCAGAGATGATTAGGACACCCTCACCCTGTGGAGGGCACTGGGCTGGATCACCACCTTCTGAGTCCCCTCATCTTCTTGCCAGCTCTCAGCACAGCCCTGGAACAGCCTGGAGACACAGACAGGAGGATTAAGAAATGAGTAGAAATGCAAGAGAAACCAATCATGCCCCATTCCACACCTCAGATTCCTGAGTCAAGTGAACAGCTTAAATTGGATGAGAAGTTGAAGATTTTTATATTATACTGAGCAAGACTTTTAAAAAAGGTAATGGAATGCTCAACATTGCTAATTACTAGAGAAAAGCAAATTAAAATTAAAATGTGGTACCGTCTCCCAGCAGTCAGAATGGCCATCATCCTAAAGAACACAAATAACAGATGTTGGTGAGGACGTGGAGGAAAGGGAACACTCATACACCGTTGGTGGGAATGTAAACTGGGGTAACCACTATGGAGGATTCTCAAAAAATACAGAATCACCACATGATCCAGCAATCCTAGTCCCAGGCATATATCTGGAGAAAACCGTACAGAAATGCCAATTCTCATTGCAGCACTATTTACAATAGCTAAGACATGGAAGCAACCTAAGTGTCTCTTGACTTAAAAAATAGCCACGACCTTGAAGTTGAGAGTTATATTTTATTTGGTGGGAATTTTTAGGACTTCAAGGCTGGGAGACAGCATCTCAAGTAACCTGGAAAGAACTGTTCTGAGGAGGCAAGGGGAGGAATCACCTTATATAGAAGTTTTTAACAAGGGGCAGGTAGTGTGAACATCAAAAGATTATTGTTAATTAGGGAAAACCAGATATCTCAAGTTAAGGATTTTAGAGTTTTTCTATGTATGGGATGATCTGAAAGTCTGGGCTCACTGAAATAATTCATTTCATATGCATCTCAGCTATCTGGGGCCAGCATCCTGCAACCTGATTTTTCACATCCTTAGTTCCCCACTCACTGTAGGGAGGGGTGGCAGCCTGAGAGCATCCTCATTATAGGTATTGCTTTTCTTAGGCAATTTGCATTTGAAGGACTGGAATAGCTAATGGCTGTAACATCCTTGTTTATTGATATGGCAGGAAATACTCCACTTCAGAGGTCTATCAACAGACAAATGGATAAAGAAATGTGGTACATAGTTACAATGGAATGTTACTCAGCCACCAAAAGGATGAAATAATGCCATTTGCAGCGACGTGGGTGGACATAGAGATTGTCATACCAAATGAAGTCAGACAGACAAATACCATACAATATTGCTTACATGTGGAGTCTTAAAGAAAATGATGCAAATGAAACTTATTTACAAAATAGAAACTGACTTATAGGAAGTGGAAAATAAACTTACAGTTGCCAAACGGGGAAGGGGTGGGACAGGGATAAATCAGGAGTTTGGGATCTTAATATGCACACTACTATATATGAAATAAACAATGAGAAACTACTGTATAGAACAGAGAACTATCAATATCTTGTAATAACCTGTAAGAGGAAGAAAGAGTAGATACATACATATGTATAACTGAATAACTTTTCTGTTGACCTCAAACTAACACTACATTGTAAATCAACTATACTTCAATAAAAATAATAAAAAGTAAAATAAATTTATATCAAATTTCAAACATGTTGAGACTAGAAAGTATAATGAACTTGCCCCAGCACACATGGCCATCATCTATTTATGCATGTTATGTTGAAGGCAAACTGCTTGACTCTCTTCGTACCTACATGCAGTGATTCCATTCTGATGCTTGACCCCTGGCAGCTCCCAGGCTCATTCTTCCCTTGTGCCCACATAGAAGCCCATCAGAAAGCCTGGGTGCACATTTGTGATTGGACAGTCTCTGTAGACCTTCTGATCTGCAGGCATTAGTAAGCAGTCTTAGATTTAGTGTTTTGTGGCTGTCTGGTTAAGGGAGAGATCAATCCTCACTCACTACTGCTTTGTGTGTCAATACTGATGGTGCCACACTCACATCCAGAGACTGCTAAGAGGTTTATTACTCATGTGCTGAGTTTGAGGAGAGTGTGGCAACATTCACGGTCCTGGAAGTGTCCAGCCAGGCGAGGAACATGTGTTTGGATGTTCACTGTAGAAGTGGGGAGAGCCTGCATGAGTTTCCTGCAGCCCCCAGAGCACACCATGCCTCCCCGAGGATGCCCAGGCTTCCCGTGCTTGTCTTGGTGGGCTTGGCCCTGAATGCGTGAACACAGAGATGAGAGTTGCCTCAGAGAGATTTGTGCCAGGACACAGAGTCCAGCAGTGAGGTGGCCCCTCATCCAGCGCCCCTCTCACTGGGAACACTGAACGTACAGCACAAGTTACAGCCCTTCACACACGAGCATCTCGGAATATTCTTATTTCCTCTTCATTACTGGTTCCTTTTGAAGAATAGATGCCTAACTGGTTCAGAGGAGAATTAATTCAGCAAATCACCCAGCAACACTATCACAGTATCAAAGACCTATCTCTGGCTTCTGTATCTGGATAGACTCACTGTTTGCAATCCCAGGACTATGGAATCAGAACACCACTGAGAAACTACTCACAGCCCTGCTAGGTTTTGACTGGAATACCACAAAATCTGCCAGGGGAAATTGTTTCCATCTAGGTAGTTTGAGAGGGCTTCCCTGTTTACTCAGATGGTAAAGAATCTGCCTGCAATGCAGGAGACCTGGATTCTATCCCTGGGTTGGGAAGATCCCTTGGAGAAGGGAACGGGCAGCCGCTCCAGGATTCTTGCCTGGAGAATTCCATTGACAGAGGAGCCTGGCAGGCTACAGTCCATGGGGTTACAAAGAGTCAGACACGACTGAGCAACTTTCACATACACATAGGTAGTTTCAGGGCTTCCCAGGTGGCACCAGAGGTAAAGAATTCACCTGCCAATGCAGGGGACATAAGAGATGCGGGTTTGATCCCTGGGTTGAAGAGATCCCCTGGAGGAGGGCATGGCAACCTACTCCTGCATTCTTGCCTGGAGAATCCCATGGACAGAGGAGCCTGGTGGGCTATGGTCCAGAGGGTCTCAAAGAGTCAGATATGACTGAAGGGACTTCACGCACGCAGGTAGTTTCAGAAACAAGCTCAATGCACCAAAATTGTCATAGAGCATAAAACACTATGCTCCAAACAGTAGAATTTATCACTTCTCAACAATTAAGTGTCCATTCTAATGAGGTGTAAACAGTGGTGTTGGAGCCAGTTTACAAGACCCAGTGGTGCATATCTGACCCAACTCTGTAGTCAGATATGTCATATTGGGAACTTGAAATCAACCATGGTGGAAGTATTTATACCACGGAAATTGGAAAATGCTATAAACCAGGACTTAATAGTGAAAGTAACATCATTTAAGGTAGAATGAAGATGGGGAAGTAAAGGAAACACTGAGGATTTTACCAAAACATGGTGAAACAATATCATGGAAACAGAGCAGAACCTTGCCCCTCTATACCCTCCGCCTACCTTTTGTCTATGGAAAAGCTTTAGCCAAAGAATAAGTTTAATCAGAAAAGTGAGGACATGTAGAAACAAATGAAAACAGTCAAAAGAGACCAAATACTAATAGCTTAGTCATTGAGCATGGTTAAGGACCTTTAGTTCCTTCTTGTGGTCTTATAGATAATATTCTGAGCCGTGTGCTTTGAGCTATCTTGTAGATACTGAAAGGCTCAGTAGGTGGAACTCCATGATTGATGACCAGACTGTAGCCACCGACATGAGCTGCCACAGTTCTGAGAGCTGGCTTCAAGGAAATGGGAACAAACCATTTGGAACTGAAGATTCACTGCACTTAAAACAATCAAGATGATGCTGATCAGAGCACTGATTACCTGTTTCAGGATGACTGTCAGAGCTGACTGTGTGAGTTTCCTGAGCCATACAGCAAATTCCCGCTGGCTGTCTATTACACATATGGTGGGATGGGGAGGGAGGCTCAGAAGGGAGGGGGTGTATGTATACCTATGGCTGATTCATGTTGAGGTTTGACAGAAAACACCAAAATTCTGTAAAGCAATTATCCTTCAATAAAATAAAATTTAAAAATGAACAAGAGCTGACGGTGCTGCTTCTGCATGTAGCCCCTCCCTCGGCCCATAAAAGTTCACGGTGCTGATTGTTAGTGGGCGGGGTTGCCCTTTGGACAGGAGCCTGCCTTCACTGCCTCCTCCCTGGTTGCTGGCCTCCAAAATAAAAGAAACTTTGCTTTCCTGCAACCTGGCCTCTTTATTGACTTTGGAGCTGCGGGCAGTGGGAGTTTGGTCACATAACTTTTCAAGTAAAATGAAGTCGATTCTTGTCTCTCTTTCCCTAGCTCTCACTGGACATATTTTCTTGCTGTTCCATTTATGAGAACCAAGTTATGCATTGCAACACAGCTTCCTGAACTCGGGCTTGATGAGGCAGTGTGGCCTCTGCTTTAAGAGCTTGGGCTCTGATCAGAATTCTGGCTGGGCCTTTCTCTAACTGTCTGACAATGGGAAATTTCATTAAGTTTGAAAACCTCAGGGTCCTCGTCAGAAACATGTATACCTGTGGCAGATTCATTTTGATATATGGCAAAACCAATACAATATTGTAAAGTTAAAAAATAAAATAATATTAAAATAATTAAAAAAAAAGAAAACATGGATAAGAAGAGCTCTTATTTTCTAGAGTTATGATGAAAAATGGACTTTCCTGGTGGCTCAGATGGTAAAGAATCTGCCTGCAATGCAAGAGACCTGGATTCGATCCCTGGGTCAGAAAGATTCCCTGGAGAAGAGAAAGGGATTCTCCAGGTTAAAGGAGCCTGGTAGGCTACAGTCCATGGGGTTACAAAGAGTCACACATGACTGAGTGGCTACACTTTATAATGAGAAATAAAGAAGATAATCTTCTTTATTTCTTAAAAATAAAGAAGATAATTTAGATTATCTTCTTTGTCTCTTAGATGTTTGTTAGTTAAATGTATTTGCTGTGCTTAGTCGCTCAGTCATGTCTGACTCTTTGAGACCCCATGGACTATAGCCTGCCAGGCTTCTCTGTCCATGGGAATTCTCCAGGCAAGAATTCTGGAATGAGTTGCCATGCCCTCTTCCAGGGGATCTTCCTAACCCAGGGACTGAACCCAGGTCTCCTGCATTGCAGGCAGATTCTTTACTGTCTGAGCAACCAGAGAAGGCCCTAAATGTTGTATAATTTCTTATATATCATTTTATTAGTGCCTGGCATAAACCAAATGCTTCATAAATAATATAAAATTAATTTCAATAATCTTTCACTCTTTTTGTTAATCCATCTATTTTCTTAATCTTTTTTCATATACACACCAGTCTTTCAAAATGCTATGGCAGGATCATTTTTGAAAATATGTTGACTGGTCACTCTCAGATGAAACAGTAGACACTTATCAGCTCCCTGCTGCCCCAGACAAAAGTCCATTCACAGCTTAGACAAGCTGGAGGAAAGGAGAGGTTAGCTTAGGTATGGCAGGCGAGGGTCAGTGCACACAGAGAGAGTGACTTGAGATTCTGGGTGTGGTGAGCATATTTTCAGACAATAGTCATCCGCCATGCCTCTGGGCTTACTGTTTTTTATGTCTGATAACATGGATATTTAGCATGTTCATTGTAACATCCGTTTTTATACTGGAATTTTAAATTTATCTGAACAAGCCAGTACCACCTTTAGCTCTTATGATATTTAATTACCTTAGGGATTTTAAAAAAATAGCTAAATAATGCAGCCTACTGCATATAAAATAAAAATTTAAAAACCATGCTTCTATCTTTATTTTCTAATAGATATCAAATTTCTTGAGCAATTTCAGGTCTATAGAAAAAGTGAGCAGAAAGTACAGTAATTCTCACCTGCTCTCACCCCTACCCCTTCCCCAGCCTCTATTGGTAACATTTTGCATTACTCTGGTTATAATACATTTGCTACAATTGATGAGCCAACATTGACAGATACATTATTATTAAATAAAGTCTACATTTTACATTAGGGTTCACTTCTTATGTTGTACTTCATTGGGTTCTGACAAAGTATGATGACATGTACCTACCTTACAGTATCACCCAGAAGAGTTTCATTGCCCTAAACATGCTGTCCATTCCTCCCTCTCTCCTTCTGTGTGAAGCCCTGGCAATCAGCAGTCTTTTTTCCGTCTCCAGTGTTAGCTTTTGTAGAATGTCATAGACCTGGACTCATACATCATGTAGCCTTTTCCAGATTGGCTTCTTTCACTTAGCAATATGCATTTAAAATTTCTCTTTGTCTTCTGGTGGCATTATTGCTCATTTTGTAAAAATAATAATATTTTTGAATTTTATTCCATAGTTTGAATGTACCAATTTTATCATTCATTTACCAATTGAAGGGCATCTTGCTTACTTTCAAAATTTGGCATTCTCAACTTTTAGAACTGAAAAGCTTGGTTAAATGTCCTAAATTTCATTTGTTTACCTTATAGAACAGATTACTTGTTATTTCTTAAATTAATGCGCAGTAGTGTGTAAATGGAGTGGTCAAATAAATTGAGATACATTTTTTCAGAAAATAATACAACCCAGCTGAAAATTGCATCATTTAAAATATAAATATCTATATATTCCTTTGAGTGTCTATCTTATCTGCTATTGGGTAGATTATGGCACCCCACTCCAGTACTCTTACTTGGAAAATCCCATGAACGGACTGGTAGGCTGCAGTCCATGGGGCGCTAAGAGTCAGACACGACAGAGTGACTCCACTTTCACTTTTCACTTTCATGCGTTGGAGAAGGAAATGGCAGCCCACTCCAGTGTTCTTGCCTGGAGAATCCCAGGGATGGGGGAGCCTGATGGGCTGCCATCATGGGGTCGCACAGAGTCGGACACGACTGAAGAGACTTAGCAGCAGCAGCAGCATGCCTTCCTGTAAAACTTATTGGAGAGATTAAGGGTAGCAATAACTGTTACAGGAAATAGATACCTAACAGCTACTTGCTTTGGCTAAAAAGAAGGAAAACTAGAAATAAGTTGAAAGTTTCATGCACTAGCAGTTGTCAGAAGCAGCTATGCATTCACATAGCAGTGAGTCTATAGCAGCTTATAAACCATATTTAGGACAGAGGGCTCTTTCATAAGAAAAGTCACCAGGATGAAGGGGGGTCTATCCAGGATTCTTCCCTGTTGGCTTCTCATCACCACCTCCACTTCCTGTTTCCTCTACATTCCCTGAAAATTGGTGCAAACTCAAGCGTCAGCAAATGAATTGTATGAATAGGTCAACAGCCCGTTCTGCAGGGAGATTTCAGTTAGTTAACCAAGGTCATCTCCTTATGACGTCCTTCCCTTCTCTCTAGCAGGCCTATGGGAATCTGTAGCTCAGGTAATGAGGATGTGCTGGACACAGGCTCAGGGGTTTCTAGGGGTGGACACTGCAGAAGTAGCATGCAGCTTCCCTCTAATGCTTACAGTCTGCCTAGGAATAGATACATGGACACAGACTACACATGGCAATATTGCACTGTTTGCTCCCAAACGCCACTTCACAGACTAGCGAGAGAATTCAGGTGGAGGGAAACCATTGAGACCCGTCATCACATCTGAGATGGAATCGAATCGGACTGCCAGGAGTAGGTGGTCTCTGGGTGATCAGGGTGAAGGGAAACAGGGTGTGTGTTGGTGGGGCAGTGGAGGCCACCAAGGACAGGGCGCTTGCTCTAGACCAGGCCCTAGGGCAGGTGCATTCTGGAGCACGGCTCCCTGTTGTTACAGGGTTCATTTGGCTCCTATCTCACTTCCTCAGCATCTGGCTGATCTCCTGGTACTTTATATTGAAACCCCAACATATTAACTTCCTTGGGACGTCTATGCACCTAATTCAATCTGGTTCTATCAGGTTTAAATCCCTTCTACTTCTGCCAGGTGCAGCTTCCCACAGACAAAAGATGCATTGCTCCAGCAAACTCACTCTATCAAATGCACCCTTATTACTCTGTTTTGTCAGGTTGCAGAAAAACAGAGCGTCAGAAATCTCCTTCTCTGTAATAGATTGGCAGCAAACATTATGATTTTAATGTGTTTATAACATTATTTTAATATATAATTTTATAAACTATGACACTAGGAAAAACATCTCAAAACAAATCATTAGCTACTCCTGAAAGATCCATAAAGGTGATGGTGTGTTCTGCCAAAGCTAAACTCACTGTCGGTAGATCTTAAAATGCTAAAATATGGGAGGACATCCACACCAGACTCTTAAAGCCACTTTTTCTTTTTATCACCAAACACAGCACACGGTTATCACAAGATAAGAGTGACTTGCGGTTAACATTTGCAACATCACAGGGGATGTTAAAACACCACTTAGAGTGCCCACAATAAAGCTAGAAATATTGGTTTCAGTCAAAACCAAGGGCGATTGGCCTGGAAAGCAGAGGCAAGAGCCAAAAAATAAATAAAATAAGCTTTCACAGTTTTTAATGCAGATTTAATAGAAAAAGTTTGGGAAGCTTTCTTCTACTTCATTATCACTGTTCACTTAACAGATGGTATTTGAGTACAAGGAATCAGTAAAAACACAAGGACATATTAAAGTGGCAACATTTAAAAAGTTTTCAGGCTGTCCAAAATGTGAGTACTTGCCAGATTCACATTTTAATTAACCTCCATTCAACAGATTGGATTCCTCAGTTCTTAGTGACACAGTCACCCCCTTTCCACTCAGACTGACTCACTGCACTCATCCATTCGACACCCATGACCAATCTCTCATGATTCTCGTACAACAGGGGTCCTGAGTCCAAGTACTTATTCTCCCTGTCTTTAGCAATCATTGGTGAATTGTTATTGTTCAGTCACCAAGTCATGTCTGACTTTTTGTAACCCCATGGAACGCAGCACACCAGGCCTCATGGTCTCCCACCATCTTCTAGAGTTTGCCCAAGTTCACATTCATTGAATTGGTGATGCCAGCCAACCATCTCATTCTCTGTCCCCCCTCTTCTCCTTATGTCTTCAACCTTTTCCAGCATCAGTATCTTTTCCAATGAGTCACTGGTTTGCAAAAGGTGGCCAAAGTATTGGAGCTTCAGCATCAGAGCTTCCAGTGAATATTCAGGGTGATTTCCTTTAAGATTGAGTCAAATAAGAGAAGGAGAAAGAAAGGCTGGTGTATTTGTTACTTGAAAAATGATTGGTGACTTTGTGAGCAGAGGGATGATGTGGTGTAGCAGAGACATGGTGACCTGGGACTAAGTAGCAAACCAATGTGAGAAAGTAGAAATGTTGAGCCTTGAATGGCATCATTCTTTCAAGAAATGTGTCCAAGAAGGACAGAGATAGAATGGATTATATTACATTAATTTGTTTTTGCAACTAGTGACAAAAGTCATACACACAAAGTTAGGAAAATGCAGGGAGGTGTTAAAAGAAAAAAATACGTATAGACTTCAGAGGACACGGACATGATCATTTCACTGGTGAGGAATATATCTTTATAAAAAACTAAAAGAAAAAAATAATTATAGCAAGTCTGGAGAAACCAGTAATCATTATGAGGACTTCAGCACACCAGGCTTCCCTGTCTTTTGCTATCTTCCAAAATTTGTTCAAATAATGTTCATTAAGTCAATGATGAGATCCAACCATCTCAGCCTCTGTTCCCCACTTCTTCTCCTGCCCTCAACCTTTTCCAGCATCAGGGTCTTTCCCAATGAGTCTGCTCTTCCCATGAGGTAGCAAAGTATTGGAGCTTCAGCATCAGTCCTTCCAAGGAATATTCAGGGTTGATTTCCTTTAGGATTGACTGGTTTGAGTTTCTTGCTGTCCAAGGGACTCTCAAGAGTCTTCTCCAGCACCACGATTTTAAAACATCAATTCTTTGGCACTCACCCTTCTTTATGGTGGCTCAGACAGTAAAAAACATCTGCCTACAATGTGGGAGACCTGGGCTTGATCCCTGAGTCAGGAAGATCACCTGGAGAAGGAAATGGCAACTCCCTCAGTACTCTTGCCTGGAAAATCCCATGGATGGAGAAACCTGGTAGGCTACAATCCATGGGGTAGCAAAGAGTTGGACACGACTGTGCAACTTTACTCACTTTTCTCACATCTGTAAATGACTACGGGAAAAACCACAGCTTTGACTATATGGGCCTTTGTCAGCAAAGTGATGTCTCTGGTTTTTAACATGCTGGTTAGGTTTGTCATAGCTTTTCTTCCAAGGAGCAAGTGTCTTTTAATTTTGTGGCTGCAGTCACCATCCACAGTGATTTTGGAGCCCAAGAAAAATAAAATCTGCTGCTGTTTCCACTATTTCCCATTACTTCATGGCAAATAGATGAGGAAAAAATGGAAGAGGTGGAGAAAACATAAATAGATGATTAATTCAGAACTTTGGCTTCCCATATGTAAGATAATAGAAAATATCTATTACCTGACTAAGGAAGCTCCCCTGGAGAAGGAAATGGTAACTCACTCCAGTATTCTTGTCTGGGAAATCCCATGCACAGAGGAGCCTGGCAGGCTATAGTTCCATAGCGTTGCAAAGAGTCAGATATGACTGAAGTGACTTAGCATGTATTATCTATCTATCCATCTATCTATATATCTATCTATCTGTCTACAATATCTGCTCCTGGTTCCTGACACAGAAATCCTGAAGCCCTTGTAAACTCCTAGGTGATAAGAACACTAGGAGCATCTTTGATTGTGTCATTTGGTCTCCCCGGTTCCCCATGCAGAGTTCCCATATCCCTTTTAATTGCTCAGGAGCTAGGAGTGCCTTTTGTTCTAATGAAGTGAATCTGGGTGGGCTTCTAGGTGGCTCCTGGATGGTGTCTGGTCACCAGAAAGACCAAGCTGTGATTGAAGCTTGGAAGTTTCAGGCCCAACCCCCATTCTCCAAAGATGGGAGGAGGGGGTGGAAATGGAGTTAATAACTGATCACACCTCCATGATGAAACCTCCACAAAATCCTAATAAAAATATTGGATTTGAGGAGCTTCTGATTTGGGGAATATGCCCAGGTAGCAGGAGAGTGATGTACCCCATTTCCAGGGGGACAGAAACTTCTGAGCTGAGGACCATCCCAGACCTCACCCTTTGCATTGCATCATTGTGCTGCTCAACTTTATTGCATCCTTTGAACTGGTAAATGGCAGTGTTGGTCTGAAATCTGTGAGCTCTTCTGCAAATAATCTAACCCAAAGCGGGTGCAGGTTCTATGAATATCCAGTTTGTAGGGAAGTTGTAGTGTTCAGTAACCTGGGGATCTACTACTCGGGACTGGCATCTAGAGAGGACAGGGTTGAAGGTCTGAGCCAGTAACCCATGGGACTTGACACTGCCTCCAGTTAGACGGTGTCAGGATTGAGTGAGGTCACTGGACACCCAGCAGCGCCACCACATCACTTGGTGCACAGAAAATACCTCTACATGTGGACGCAGAGTGCTGAGAGAACGAGAGAGAAACACAAGAGTAGTGGGCTTTCCTTCACAACACACTAGGCAGACAAAAGCACACGTTGGCAAGACTTTGAGCCCTTAGAAGGGACCAGTTGTAATGGTTTGGTCATCATGTATAAGTCACAAAGGGAAACCAATAGGGACCCGATCATTTGAAATTAGAAAGCAATCAGAGACCCAGAGGTTCAGTCAAACAAAAAGCAGATTTAGTAAAAGTAAGAGTGCAGGACAAGGAAAGTGTGGTTGCAGAGGGGAAGGTCACAGTTATTGTTTTCATTTAGTAACTCAAAGAAAATTATGGATTCATAAGATAAAAGTGATTTGACTGAAAACTGATCATGAAACAGCTTCATGTATGGGCTTGTTTGTTACCTTTGGAAATTGAATTCTTCCAGGTTCTGGCAGGTTTAGGAGAAGATGACAACTGGGCCAGATGTGAAAATCCTTACAGTGTGTGTAGTGATGTGATTGCAGTGTCTGCGGAAGATGGAGCTGAAATAATAAGGCTTAGAAATAATTCCCTATTTCTTGCACAGGTGTGAGAAAGCAAGGATCCCAGAGTGGCAACAGAGAATAGTGTGAGTGTCTTCAACCTAGCTGCTTTTACTTTCTTAGGGATGGGGCAAGAGGTTCACTATCAAGTCAAAATGCCCTCTTAGTAAATACATGCTACTTTTTATAACTGATATGTTTCATTTTTAAGGTAATTTCAACACTTTGAAAACAACGTAGTAAGTAAATAAAGCAAGCCCTTAAATTTGACTATGAAGGTGATGGAAGGCTTACTATCTTGTGAGGAATCAGACCTACTTGATGCTAATTTAGGAAGTCACGTTCCCTGTGGACAGAAAAGGCATCAGTTCACATATTTCTGACCAACAGAAAATTTGCTAATCCTTAAAAATCCAGGAGTGTTACAGCTAAGAATACTGGACATTTCCAAATGACCTGGTGTAAGAGGTTGTTAAGGGAAAAGTCCCAGAAGGACCTCCAGAAACTGTTCCTGAGAGCAGGTGATTTTACTTCTAGGCAGTCACCATTTCACTTGTCAGCACTCTTGACATGATTATGAGATGCGGCGGGGGCTTCGGGCAAGAATGTCGTTCCAGGCTTACAGGGCCAGGCCTGAGTGCCCACAGCTCCAAAAAGAACTTTTCTAGCCTCTGCTTCCAGTTGGGGAGCAATTAACTAATGACTGTTTTTACGGATGCTTTTTAGGGCTCCCCAGGTGGTGATAGTAGTAAAGAACTCACCTGCCAGTGCAGGAGACTTAGGAAACTCGGGTTTGATCCCTGCTTTGAGACAGTCCCCTGGTGAAGGAAATGTCAGCCCACTCCAGCATTCTTACCTGGAGAATCCTGTGGACAGAGGAGCCTGGTGTGCTACACGTCCATAGGGCTGTAAGGAGTTGGACATGACTGAAGCGACTTAGCACACACACATAACTCATAACAAAAATATTAACACAAAATATTAGCTAATCTCTTGATAACTTGTCAAAATATTCAGAAGTCATTCTTCAGGAAAAAAATTTAAAAACAGAAAATAACACCAAAATATGAGCAGAGGTTACCTCTGGGTTGTGGGATTAGAAGTGCTCTTCTCTGTAGCTCCTAAATTTTCTCTCTGTAGACCTAATGAGTCAAGACCAATAGTTTCTCTCTTGATGCGAAATGTGGAACATTCCTTGGAAGTCAGAAGGAAGCAATAAATGCCACTAAAATACATAATAAAAAATAAAAATATACTTAGTTTTCTCTGAGTTGGTAGGTACAAAATTTGGGAAAATATCAAAAAAAGAAAACATTTCTAATATTTGGGCTGGATGAAGCACAAGCTGGAATCAAGATTGTCGGGAGAAGTATCAATAACCTCAGATATGCAGATAACACCACCCTTATGGCAGAAAGTGAAGAAGAACAAAAGAGCCTCTTGATGAAAGTGAAAGAGGAGAGTGAAAAAGTTGACTTAAAGTTCAACATTCAGAAAACTAAGATCATGGTATTTGGTCCCATCACTTCATGGCAAATAGATGGGAAAACAGTAGAAACAGTGGCTGACTTTATTTTTGGGGGGCTTCAAAATCACTGCAGATGGTGACTGCAGCCAAGAAATTAGAAGATGCTTGCTCCTTGGAAGAAAAATTATGACCAACCTCAACAGCATATTAAAAATCAGAGACATTACTTTGCCACAAAAGGTCCATCTAGTCAAAGCTATGGTTTTTCCAGGAATCATGTATGGATGTGAGAGTTGGACTATAAAGAAAGATGAGAGCCAAAGAATTGATGCTTTTGAACTGTAGTGTTGGAGAAGGCTCTTGAGAGTCCCTTGGACTGCAAGGAGATCCAACCAGTCCATCCTGAAGGAGATCAGTCCTGAATATTCATTGGAAGCACTGATGTTGAACTGAAACTCCAATATTTTGGCCACCTGATGTAAAGCACTGATTCCTTGGAAAAATCCTGATGCTGGGAAAGATTGAAGGCAGGAGGAGAAGGGAACGACAGAGGATGAGATGGTTGGATGGCATCACTGACTCAATGGACAGGAGTTTGAGTAAACTCTGAGAGTTGGTGATGGACAGGGAGGCCTAGTGTGCTGCAGTCCATGGGTTCACAAAGAGTCAGACACAACTGAGCAACTGAACGGAACTGAAATAAATTATGTTAGAGTTGATGGTCAGATCTTTAGCTGTCCTGTGACACATTATTCAAGGCCCAACTGGTTCCTTCTTCTTCCCAGGACCAACTCAAATGTCATACTGAGTGGAGTAAGTCAGACAGAGAAAGAGAAATATCATATGAGTGGCTCCCATCCTTGAGTCCCCTGGACCTCTGCAGTGCTGGGTGAGTCACTTAAATTAGCAGCTAAGAATTTTGCTATTTATTTTGGCCAGCAGTGACTTTCATTTTTTTCTTTTAAAACTTTAACTTTTCATTTTGTTTCGAGGTAGAGCTGATTAACAATGTTGTGGTAGTGTCAGGTAAACAGCAAAGGGACTCAGCCATACATGTACATGTAACCATTCTCCTCCAAACCCGCCCCAATCCAGGCTGGCACCTAACACTGAGTAGAGTTCCATGTGTTATACAATAGGTCCCTGTTGGTTATTCATTTTAAACATATCAGTGTGTATGTGACCTTCTCAGACTCTCTAACCTTCTGACCCCTTGCATTCATAAGTTTGCTTTCTAAGTCTGTGAGTCTCTTTCTGTTTTGTTAAGTTCATTTGTATCATTTCCTTTTAGATTCCACATATAAAGGATGCCTACAATATTTCTGTTTCTCTGAAGGACATACTTCACTCAGTATGACACTCTCTAGGTCCTTCCATATAGCTGCAAATCACATAATTTCATTCTTTTTGATGTCTGAGTAATATTTCATTGTATATACGTACAACAAAAGCACTAACAAATCCACGCTATCCTTTACAAAATACACAGAGAGATCTGCTTGTGGTCCCCCAAGAACCTTGGTTCTTCATGCCGCTGACTAGTATTTTCAGAACTCTGGCCAGTTCAGGATTTTCTTCGGGTTTTGAAGATCCCGTGGTCTGGGTCCACCAAAGGCCAACTGAACACCTGCCCTTGAGGCCAGTGCTAACTCACTGAAGAGTGGGGAAAAGCATCCTTTCTGAGAGAACCCTGAAGACGTGCCACTCTCTCTGCCTGGAGATTAATGCCATTAGGTCATAAGAAAGGGAAATCTCCCTGACTTTGACAGCACCAATCAGAACGTCTCAAAGCTTTCTCAGAGAGTAGGCTATCTATAGAATGGGGTAACTCTTCCCAGGGATTTGCTGAAATGCTTTACCCTGCCTCGAGACACCAAAATACTAACCCTCTGTAGACATACTTTTAAGAATTTGATGTAAGAACTGATATTCCTTTTTCTTTCAAGGAGAACAGAGTGCCTTATTGTTGTTGGGGTGCATATGTGTGTGTGTCTGTGTGTATTTTCTAAAGGAAAATTGTGGTTTTGTTAAGCTTACATCTTTAAAATCATTTTTAAAGTGTCAAGCAAGCGCTCGTTGCTTGGCAGATGCTTGGCATTTGGTTTTGTTGACCCAGGTAAGGCATAGAAAGGAGAATTAAAAACATTCTGAAAGTCTAGGTAATCTAGGTCACAATGAGAGAAGAGCATCTGATGGACAGTTGAAGAGATCAAAAGATAACAGAAGGTACTCGATCAAAAAGGAATTGACTTTGGAGACAGTGTTCAAAGGTAGAGAAGAAGAAAAAAAAAAAAAGTAGAGAAGAGAAATTTCCCAACAGCTTGTTGGGTACTTGGAGAGAGATGGGGAAAGAAGCTTTGAGGTTATTTCCTGTGTGATATGAACACAAACCCCTTTCAACAGTGAGCTCAGCCTCTGCCGTAGAGACACACATCACTCTTCAATTATTCTGGATCTCACACTTGCCACTCTGTGACTGGCACAGCATGTTGAAACTGGCTTCACGGCTGCCTGGCTTTGTGCAGGGGATACCAAACCCCCACTGAGAAAGGCCTCCCACTAAACCACGGCACTGAATGCGAGTGACGGTGTCACCCCACCCTTCACTCCTACCCAGGACCAGGAGTTTCACCACATGCGGATTTTCACGGCAGGTGCAAATGTGACCGAAGACACAGAGGTGGAGGCATCCTGACAGAAGGAGACAGGGTGGGCAGCGTCTGCCTAGGCTTGTCGGCAACTGAGTGTTCCTGAAGCAAACAACTGCACCCAAAGCAAAGAAGGACAGGAAACGGGGGTGGTGCGGGCGTTCTGGGGAGGGACCAGGCTCTGCGTCGGCACAGCGAGTTCACTCTTTAGCTGTGCTTAATCGATCTGGACTCTCTCCTTCTGTCCAGCTGGCATCTTTCAACACTAACAGATAGCTAATTTCCACCTTTCATTCAGCTTTGTCCTTAGGAAGAAGAATTTGCCATTTCCCCCAGCTTTATTGCTGGGCATTCAAGCCACAGGTGACACCGTCAGGCCTCCTTGCTCCTTGGCCAGAAGGATGAGGCTCAGGAACTGGCCCTTACATTCTCCATCCCTAACCCCTGACTTACCTCTCTTCTTGCCCAGCTCCCCCACTACACAAAATAAATTTGTGAATGTTTCACCTGAGACAATTATCTATTTGATGTGTCAAATAGACAGCTAGTGGGAACCCAAAAAGCACAGGGAGCTCAGCTCAGTGCTCTGCGATGACCTAGAGGGGATAAATGTATATGTTTGGCTGATTCACTTCATTGTACCCAGAAACTAACACAATACTATAAAGTTATTATTCTCTAAGTTAAAAAAATACTGATGCGATGATCCCAAATAGTGAATTATTTCTCTACACCCAAATAACTTATATACAAATTATTTACTAAACTTCACCAACTGGGTTTTTCCAGAAGATGTGCTGTTCTGATAGGAGTATCATATCAAGGAATAACTAAAGGTCAGTACCAGCAAGAGGACAATTTGAGCACAAGACCCTTCCTGGAAGCAGTCAGCCCTATCTGACAGAATGAAAAGAAAAGAAATATTTTTAAATAAGGGAGAAGATCAAATGAAAGTCATTCCAAAAGAGCCCCATGTGGTCTATAAAACGAAAGGCTCATGTGCTGAGGGAAACCCACAGAGTCTGGAAATCAAGAAAATGAAACCCCCACAAAGTAGGTCATCCCTCATAACCAGACTCCAAGACCACATTTCAATATGTGTTGACATCTCATACTTCTAATTCAGTTTACCTCTATTAACAAAAGTATGTCTATTAAAAGTGAATCCAATTCTCACCTCAGCATGGATCATATTTGTGCTGTAGCTAAATGGCTTTGTCTGAAAAGTGATGTCGTGGAGCATATGCTACTCAATTATAACATCATCTTCTGATCTAATCAAAATTCGAGATAGAAATGCAAGTCTGAACTCACTTGGGAAGCATTCATGTGCAAAATTGCTGTCCCTTACAAAAGCAGCTGGCACTGTTACACAAAGGTTGGGTGGAGTAGGTTGAGAAGTAGGAAACTAATTTTTTTTTACTTCTTTTAGGGCAAGGTTTTTCAAACTTGATCCTATTGATATTTGGGGCTAGATCTCTGAACAAGAGACTTTATTTTTTTAGGGCAGTTTTAGGTTCACAGCAAAATTGACCAGAAAGTACAACTGGTTCCTGATTATCCATAATTCTTTTTGTGTAGGGAGCCAATATATGCATTATAAAATGTTTAGCAGCATCCCTGACCTCTGTCTTCCAGACACCATCAACATCTCCTGGCTGTGAAATGTACAAATGTCACTTTGCGAGTGTGTGTTCTCAGTCATGTTCAACTATTTGCAACCCCATGGACTGTAGTCTGCCAGGCTCCTCTGTCCACGGGATTTTCCAATCAAGAATATTGGAGTGGGTTGCCATTTCCTTCTCCAGGGGATCCGAGATTGCCGATGTCATTGGACATTGCCAAAGGTCTCCTTGTGGACAAATTCATCCTTGGTTGAAAACTATTATTTCAGAATTTTACCTACTCCCTACAGAAAAAGAATAAAAGCTAGATACTGTCTTCATGTTTTTTAAAGAGGCATCATTTGAGCCCTGCTCTACTAAAACAGAAGAATCTGGCTAGACATTTTATAAGTATTTAATCTCTTCAGACAAAACCACTACAAATTCATTATAAATATTACAGAAAGACAAGATGGTTGGATTGGGGAGAAGTGACTTCAGGGAGGAGGCCAGAGATGTAAGATAAGAAAGACTTTGACCACAGTGATCATCTGAGGTTTCTGCAATCTTGCATGTTCACATGCTCAATACACTCAAAATTAAAGAACTGAACAGACTCAGGGTTTCAATTCACAGAAACAGTGCTCACAAGAGATTAGCAAATAGAGCAACCATGACTATCTCTTAATTTGCACTGAGAAACACTGTGAAAGGAACAGAATCTCATGCTGACTGTATCATTTCCTCCAACAGATGAGCTATGTGGAAACGGAATTCCAGAGGGTGCCAGTGAGCATGGCCTCAAAACGGGGGAGAGACCGTGATCTGACAGCTTAGAGCCCCTGATGTGGGGACCCTCCCCCTGCCCAGGCAACTCTGGGCAGTCACGTCTGAGTCAGTGCTCCCAAGACGGATAGGCCAAGGGAACAGCAGAGAACCGTGTTAACATTCAGATCCACGGCTTTACTGCCGAGATTATGGTTTAGTAGGATGGACATGGGGCCTGGTCACCAGCAATTTTAACAAGCACCCCAGGTGCTCGAAAAGCACTGAACTGTGGTCACCTTTGTAATAGCCCTTCTATCTCTTTCTGTAAGATTCTGCTGAGTCATGCTCTGGTGAACACAGCCTTTCTCCCTGTTAACACCTCCAGTGAAAGTGAAAGTCACTCAATCATGTCCGACTCTTTGCGACCCCATTGACTATACAGTCCATGGAACTCTCCAGGCCAGAATACTGGAGTGGGTAGCCTTTCCCTTCTCCAGGTGACCTTTCCAACCCAGGGATCGAACCCAGGTTTCCCGCATTGTGGGCAGATTCTTTATCAGTTGAGCCACAAGGGAAGCCCAAGAATACTGGACTGTGTAGCCTTTTCCTTCTCCAGGGGATCTTCCTAACCCAGGGATCGAACCCAGGTTTCCCGCATTGTGGGCAGATTCTTTATCAGCTGAGCCACAAGGGAAGTCCAAGAATACTGGAGTGAATAGCCTATCCCTTCTCCAGGGGATCTTCCCGACCCAGGAATTGAACTGCAGTCTCCTGCATCCCAGATGGATTCTTTACCAACTGAGCTATGACAGAAACCCTTATAATGGCCAGCCTGGAGACCTCTTAGGAATTACTCTTTTAAGAACCTTTACATATAACATTCAGCAGTGTTAATTGTATTTATCATGTTGTACATTATATCCGTAGTACCTGTTTATCTCATGACTGCAAGTTTGTGCCTTTTAACCACCTTCACCCAGTCCCCTGTCTCCCCAAGTCCTGCCTCTTGTAACCACAAATCTGGTCCCTTTTTCTCTGTATTTGTTTGTTTTTCAAGTATAATTGAACTACAACACTTGTCAGTTCCTATTACAGAACGCAGTGATTTGATATTTTTATACACTTTAAAACGATTACCACAATATTATGCTACAACCTGTTATTGTACTAAAATATTACAGTTTTTGATTCCTCACATTGTACATTTCATATGTGTGACATTTATTTTGCAACTGGAAGCTTGTACATTTCAGTCTCCCTCACCTATTTCTTTCATCCCCCAGCTGCTTCCTTTCTGGCAACTGTTTTGTTCTCTGTATCTGTAACTGTTTCTGTTTTGTTATATTTATTTGTTTTGTTTTTGAGATTCCATATGTAAGTGAAATAACACAGCATTTGTCTTTCTCTATCTGACTTATTTCAATTAATATTGTACAGTCTACATTTTTCCATGTTTCCAAACATAGCAAGTTTTCATTCTATTTTACGGCTGAATAATACTTCATTTTATATGTATGTATATAACTTCTTTATCCACACATATCTGTTAATGGAAACTTAGATTGCTTCTATATCTTGGCTATTTTTTAAAATGTTGCAACGAACATAGGGGTGCATATCTTTTCTAATTAGTGTATATACTGTCTTTGGATAAATATTCAGGAGTGGAATCATTGGACCTTGAAGTAGTCACTTTTTTGAGGAAATGTCATACTGTTTTTCATAGTGGCTGCACCAATTTGCATTCACACCAACAGCACAGGAAGTTTCTGTTTTTTCCACATCCTCCTCAAATTTTCTTATTTTTTCTCTTTTTAATAATAGCCATTCTAACCATTGTGAGATGATATCTCATTGTAGTTTTGACTTGCATTTATATAATAATTAGTGATATGCAGACGACACCACCCTGATGGTAGAAAATGAAGAAGAATTAAAGAGCCTCTTGATGAAAGTGAAAGAGGAGAGTGGAAAAGTTAGCTGGAGACTCAACATTCAGAGAACTAAGATCATGGCATCCTGTCCCATAACTTCATGCAAATAGATGGGGAGACAGTGATAGACTTTATTTTTGGGGGCTCCAAAATCACTGCAGATGGTGACTGCAGCTATGAAATTAAAAGATGCTTGCTCCTTGGAAGAAAAGTTATGACCAAACTAGACAGCATATTAAAAAGCAGACACATTACTTTGCCAACAAAGGTCCATCTGGTCAAAGCTATGGTTTTTCCAGGAGTCATGTATGGATGTGAGAGTTGGACTATAAAGAAAGCTGAGCACTGAAGAATTGATGCTTTTGAACTGTGGTGTTGGAGAAGACTCTTGAGAGTCCCTTGGACTGCAAGGAGGTCCAACCAGTCCATCCTAAAGGAAATCAGTCCTGAATATTCATTGGAAGGACTGATGCTACAGCTGAAACTCCAATATTTTGGCCACCTGATGTGAAGAATTGACTCCTTGGAAAAGACCCTGATGCTGGGAAAAACTGAAGGCAGGAGGAGAAGGGAACGACAGAGGATGAGATGGTTGGATGGCATCACTGACTCAATGGACATGAGTTTGAGTAAACTCCGGGAGTTGGTGATGGACAGGGAGGCCTGGCGTGCTGCAGTCCATGGGGTCACAAAAAATTGGACATGACTGAGCCACTGAACTGAACTGAGCATCTTTTCACGTGCCTGTTGGCCATTTGTATGTCATCTTTGGAAAAATGTCTATTCAGATCCCGAACTCATCTTTTTAATCAGATGTTTTGTTTTCTTGATGTTGAGTTTGCATGAATTCTTTGTATAAATTGGATTTTAAAGCTTTATCAGCTATACTGTTTGCAAATATTATTTCCTCATTCAATAAGTGGCTTTTTCATTTTGTTGATAGCATCCTTTGCTGTGCAAAAGCTTTTTAGTTTGATGTAGCCCATTTGTTTATTTTTGCTTTTGTTCCCCTTGCCTGAGGTGCTGTGCCGTGCCCAGTCACTCAGTTGTGTCTGACTCTTTGACTGAGTAAACATATACAGAAGAACATTACTAAGATGAATGTCAAAGAGCTTACTACCACTGCTTACTTCTACAAGTTTAAGGTTTCAGGTATTACATTTAAGTTTTTAGTTCATTTTGAATTTGTTTTTGTGCATGATGTGAGAAAGTAGTCCAGTTTGGTTCTTCTGCATGTAGCTGTTCCCTTTTCCCAATATTATTTATTGAATAGACTGTCTTTTCCTAATTATATGTTCTTGCCTCCTTTGTCACAAGTTAATTCTCACATAAATATGAATTCATTTGTGGAATCTCTATTGTGTTCCATTGATCTATGTGTTTCTTTTAAGGGCAAGTACCATCCTGTTTTGATTACTGTATTTTTAAGTCATAGACTGTGATACCTCCAACTTTGTCCTTTTTCAAGATTGTTTTGGCTTTTTGAGTCTTTAAGTATTTACACAAATTTCCATAAATTTGTTTTCTATATAAATTTTAGAATTATTTGTTCTAGTTCTATGGAAAATGTCATTGATGTCAGGATAGGGATTGATTTTTGTTGTATGGTCACTTTAACAACATTAATTCTTCCAATCCACGATCATGGTATATCCTTTCAGATGTTTCTGTTGTCTTCCATTTCATCAGTGCCTTATAGCTTTCCAAATATAGGACTTTACCTTCTTATTTAGATTTACTCCAAAGTGTTTTATTTTATTCGATGCAGCTGTAAATGGGATTATTTTCTCAATTTCTCTTTCTGATAGTTCCTATTGATCGATAGGAAAACAACAGATTTCTGTATATTAAATTTGGACCCTTAAACTTCACCAAATTTACTGATGAATTCTAGTACTTTTTTGATGGTGTCTTTAGAATCTGGATATGGTATCATGTTATATGCAAATAATGACAATTTTAGTCCTTTCCAACTTGGATTACTTTTATTTCTATTCTTGTCTGATTTCTGTGGCCAAGACTTCCAAAACTATATTAAATAGAAGTGGTAAGAACAGGTAAGTATTTACACAAGACTCCATCTTGTGTAAATCTCCAAAGACTAAACCAGGAAGAAATTATATGTGTGTATATATATATATATATATATATATAAATGTATCAGTTACCAGTGGTGAAATTTAATCAATAATCTCATTACTGATTCAACTAACAATAATTCAGTACCAGATGGCTTCACAAGTGAATTGTACCAAATACTTAAAGGATAGTTAACATTTAACACTTTTCAAACTGTTCAAAAACAGTTCAGAAAAAATAATGCTTCCAATCTCATTCTAAGAGACCAGCATTGCCCTGATATCAAAACAAGACAACAAAATATCACAAAAAATGAAAGTTCCATTTCTATACACTAATAAGAAACTATAAGAAAGAGAAATTAAAGAAACAATCCCATTTACCATCACATCACAAAGAATAAAATACTTATAAATAAACCTATCTAAAGAGGTAAAAGTGCTATATTCCAAA
The DNA here is from genome assembly GCF_032452875.1 of Bos javanicus. NCBI lineage: Eukaryota > Metazoa > Chordata > Mammalia > Artiodactyla > Bovidae > Bos > Bos javanicus. Next base: position 11,843,628 of record NC_083876.1, read on the forward strand.
GACTATAAGACACTAATGAAAGAAACTGAAGACAACACAAACATTTGGAAAGATGTAAGTGTTCTTGGACTGGAAAAATCAATATTGTCCAAATGACTGTACTACACAAGACAGTCACAGATTCCATGCAATCTTATCAAAATACCAAAGGCATTTTTCACAAAACCAGAAACAATTTTAAAATTTGTATGGAGACACAAAAGACCATGAATATCCAAAACAATATTGAGAAAGAAGAACAAACCTGGAGGAATCATGTTTCTTCACTTCAATCTATAATGCAAAGCTATAGTCATCTAAATAGTATGGTACTGGTACAACAGTAGAAATATAGATCAATGGGACAGGATATAAAGCCCAGAAATAAATCCACATACTTTTGGTGAAATAATCTGTGACAAAGGAGGTAAGAATATACGATAGAAAAAAGTCTCTTCCCTAAGCAGTGCTGGGGAAAGTGGACAGCTACATGTAAAAGAGTGAAATTAGGACATTCTCTAACACCATATACAAAAATAAACTCAAAATGGATTAAAGACCTGAATATAATAATGAAAACCATAAAACTCCTAGAGGAAAACATAGGTAAGACACTATTTGACATGTATCAAAAATATATATATATATATATTTCTTGGCTCTGTCTCCTAGAGCAAAAGAAACTTAAAAGCTTTTGCACAGCAAAGGAAACCATCAACAAAATGAAAAGACAATATACTGAATGGGAGAAAATATTTTCAATGTTAAGGGGTTCCCCAGGCAGTGCTAGTGTTAAAGAACTTGCCCACCAAATTAGGAAACATAAGAGACATAGGTTCAGTCCCTGGGTTGGGAAGATCCCTTGGAGAAGGAAATGACAACCCACTCCATTATGCTTGCCTGTAGAATCCCATGGACAGAGGAACCTGGTGGGCTCCAGTCTATAGCGTTGCAAAGAGTTGGACACGACTGAAGCAACTTTGCACACACACACCATATAACTCAGAAATTAGATTTTTGGATACAAGTTTCAAAAAAAAAATGAAAGCCCTAATTTAAAAAGATACATGCACCCCAATGTTCATAGAAGCCCTATTAATGATAGCCAAGACATGGAAGCAACTCAAGTACCCACTGACAGATAAATGGATAAAGAAAAATATAAATATATATAAAAACAGAATGAAATAATGCCATTTGCAGCAACATAGATGGACCTGGAGGGTTTTATGCTTAGTGAAATGAGTCAGACAAAGAAAGATAAATACTGCGTGTTATCCCTTATATGTGGAATTTTTTAAAAAATGAATGAGTATAACAAAACAGAAACAGACTCACAGACTTAGAGAACACATTCATGGTTATCAATGGGGAGAGCGGAGGGGCAGAAGGAAGGACAGGATAGGAGTCCGGAATTAAGAGATACAAACTACTTTGAATAAAATAAATAAGCTACAAGGGTATATTGTACAGCATAGGGAACATAGCCAATATTTTATAATAAAATTTAAATGGATTATAACCTATAAAAATAGTGGATCACTCTGTTGCACACCTGAAATTAATATTACTAACGTAGTACCAACAATACTTCAATAAGGGCTTCCCTGGTAGCTCAGCTGGTAAGGAAGCCACCTGCAGTGCAGAAGACCCTGGTTTGATTCTTGGGTTCTGAAGATTCCCTGGAGGAGGGATAGTCTACTCACTCCAGTATTCTTGGGCCTTCCTGGTGGCTCAGATGGTAAAGAATCTGCCTGTAATGTGGGAGACCTGGGTTCAATCCCGGGGTTGGGAAGATCCCCTGGAGAAGGAAATGGCTACCCACTCCAGTATTCTTGCCTGGAGAATCCCTATGGACAGAGGAGCCGGTGGGCTACAGTCCATGGTATCACAAAGAGTTAGACACAACTGAGTAACTAAGCACAGCACAGCATATTTCAACAAATTTCTTTTTTAAAAAAAATTCTGCACTTTTTAAGATAAGCCTGTCTTAGGACGACTAAATCTGTTTTTTGACCAATAAATGCAGAAGGGTCTGTTTCCATGTTTTTCTCATGCAGACATATGTTGCAAAAACTGATCATTTGTTTTAAAAAACTCAGCTTTCTTATATATTTATCTCATTTAGCAGTAGTGGTATCACTTTGTACCTTCATCTTGATGTTATGCAAAATATACTGGACATTACAATAAATGTGCTTGTCTAACCCGGACTCAATTTGTCATCTTATAGCCCTTTTCCCATCATGGCTTCACAATAAGAAGTCCTCAAAGCTTTTGATTGAACAATGGCCAAACTAAATCGCTGATTTCCATCCTGAAATAACACACCAGACATCCTCCCTTCTTTGGCCTACATTTACAGAGGAATACAAATGTGTGAAGAACAATGGTTGTAATTCAGTTATGTCAAGGATCAGTTCTTTTACACGTTTTAAAGTACCAAGATTTTTATTTAATCTACTTTCCTGTCCAGATGAGTACAATCCTTGTACATGGTTCCATAGGAAATATATTTATACTTAGTCCAAAGTTGCATCCAATGATCAGTAAGAACATCAATCCTGTGACTTCATAGTATAGATAAATTTTCTTAGTAAGACATATCTCCTTGCCCTTTATTCATTTTGCTCCTTTTTCGCTCTGAATATCCGGGAGCCCACGTGTGACCTGAGGGACGCAGAGAAGGGAGCTGTGGACCAGGCTGTGGTCAGGTCAGGTGAATCTGGGGAAAGGACCCCTGAGGAGGTTTGACCACTTCTCTGCTGGTTCCTCGCCTGAGACTAAGATTTTAGTGTGTGACTTAGGCAAGGAGGCTTATCAAGGAAAGCTCTTTTTTTTTTTTTTTTTATCAGCATCGTAAAAAGATGTGCTCAGTTCATACCAATCCTTCCTGGACTTTCCAATTTCTCCACATTCACAAAAATAGGATGTCTTTTCTCATAGAACTCAAATTTCATTAAAAATTTCAAGGTATTGGAGGCTTCTGGGTTAGGCAATATCCAGAAAAGTCAGCCTACTTTAGCCAATAGCTTATTCATTTTCATAATTTAACAAGTCATGACTGTTCAGTGTTCTTACCCTTGGTTACTTGACTTTTTTTTTTTTTAATAACAGGAAATGCTCATCAGCTAAGGAAGAAATTCTTATTTTCTCAGTGGCCTTTGTACAAATCTGTAAAAACGCTATCTCATTTCTATGGTTCTCATCTTATCCCAACTCTTGCTTCTCCCTCTGTCTCCCTGTCTATTATCTGCCTGATCTTAGCTAAACCAATACTGCAGGGCTGCAGTCACACAAATCAAAATTTTTTATTCTAATGAGAACTTGAATTGGTGGCTGTCACTAGCTCTCAGTCTTATTCTAAGTGAAATTGACTCTAGATTTCTAAGTTACTCCTCCTACAAAGGGCGACTTTAGATCTCTAGTCCTTTGTATGTTATTGCTCCGTACAAGAAACTTTTAAAAGAGTTGTAGACTTTTATAGTAAATCTCTTATTGCCCACTTAAACGTGATGGCTATATGCTTAGTAACTGATGTTTTCTCATATTTAAAGAAAAAAAAAACCACCCACCCATTGTGTAGCTTAGAGGACTGGAGTTTAGAGTTCAGTCTCCTGCTGCTGCTGCTGCTAAGTCGCTTCAGTCGTGTCCGACTCTGTGCGACCCCATAGATGGCAGCCCACCAGGCTCCCCTGTCCCTGGGATTCTCCAGGCAAGAACACTGGAGTGGGTTGTCATTTCCTTCTCCAATGCATGAAAGTGAAAAGTGAAAGTGAAGTCGCTCAGTCGTGTCCAACCCTCAGCGACCCCATGGACTGCTAGCATCATGCTAAATAGGAAATTCACAATCCTGTTTCTCTTCTTACCTCTTCTATTAACTCATGCTGTTTTGTTTCATTTTTAACTTCTCTGAGTCTTGGTTCCTTCCTCTGGGAAGTCAAGGATATTTGACTATATAGTTCATAATATCCCTTCTAACAACAAAATTCTTGTTACTTTATTAATAAATCAGCACATTTTCCTTGATACAAACATCTTTAGAATCCCCACAGAGAACTAATCAAGAGTATGTGCTAATACTCTGATTTCATTATCAAAGTCTTTGCTCTAAGCAGTAGTTTTCACATGGGTAGAATAAATTATTTTTAGAGGCATTGAAGACTTACGATTCTGCCATTCATGTGACAGATCCTTGCTGCCATTTTAATTTAGGGATTTTTAAATTAGAGATAATTTTATATGCTTTCTGTTGTCAGAAACTGAAAACTCGAGAACTCTAGCACATTTTCTGGCTGTAGGAAAGCTTCAAGTCAGATTCATTGCCCAAAGGTTGCGATGTGCCCAATGCTGTATCCTGAGAAAGCATCTATTTCCTTTCAAATGGATTTGTTCTCTGTTATCCTCAAATGCCTTACTTGGAGAGTTTTAATCTGAAGGTGTGAGCAGGATAAAAGACTTCAGTTCAATTCTCAGTATAATCTCCAATTCTGTGCTGATAGATTTTCAGGTTCCTGTTTATGAATTAATCCACTCACCTCCCAGTCTCTTGGGAGATTGCGAAAATGGTCAAACTCTCCAGATACCGTAGCATTTTATGCAAGAATCACCTGCTCACCTGACCTCTAATGGAACTGCTTTGCATTAGCAGATTTTGTCTCCCAAGCCTACGTAATTTCCAAGCTGCTCTACCCCTGGGGGAGGAAGGCACTGCCAGTGCAACAAAAGTGCGTCTGTTCTTAGGCTGGTTCCTTTCTATCTCAAACACCTTCCTTCTGGGCCCAGGATTTTGCTTTGCTTTTTCTTAACAAGCCAGAGCAGCCGTGTGTACAAAGCTAATAATGCCATAGGCGGAGCGGATCCGCCTGCTAATACAGAAGATGCAAGAGGTGCAGTTTCGATCGCTGGGTCAGGAAGGTCCCCTGGAGTAGGAAGTGGCACCCCCCTCCAATATTCTTGCCAGGAAAATTCCATGGAGACAGATGTCTGGTGGGCTGCAGTCCATGGGGCCACAAAGAGTTAGACACAACTGAGCACACATGAAAAGATGTGCGTTGCACGACCTGTACAACTGTCTACAGCCAGGTTACAGAATTGTTGGGAAGGAAGTATTTCCTTCTAACTTTCTAGGTCTGGCTGGCCTGAGGACTACCTTATAAGTACATGGGGGAGACCCAGGAAAACTAAGTAACTGGCTGAAAAGGCTGAAATCCTCCCCTTAAATGCCATCTTCAGCTAACTACAAAAGAGGATGTTGGGGTAGGAGTTTGGGACTTCAGCTGGCAGGAAGTCAGTTCACGTGGAGATGACAGAGCAGGTGTTTTCTGCTCCCTGCAGAGACCCTGGGATACAGAGTGGACTCTAACCTGCTGGTTCCCCCACTATAGCATACCACAGCATCTCCATCCCAGGTGATGGAACTATCCTTTGATCCAAATTCTGTAAGCATTTAAGAGAGAGATAAAAAGAAAGATTTACTGAGTCCTCTGTTTCTTAAAAATAATTAGCATAAATTAATCCTCATGCCAAAAAGATACATTTTGTGGTGCCAAATTTTGCTCCTCTACAGTCCTGCCTTTGAAACTTCTCCAAGAAGCCTCACAGTCCAGAAGCTGAGTTGGTAGACTGTTCCACCTCACTAAGTCAGCCCCATAGTCCTGATAATGAATCAATACAATTATATTTATTTCAGGAGGCTATGAGTCAGGTGGCTTCCAAAGCTAGGCCTATAAGGTGCAAGCAAGTAAGTTTTAAAAAGAGGCATTTCTACGAAAACCAAAGAAAAACAACAGTTAGTGATTGGAGCAAATTATAATCCATTGTTGGAGTCCTGAGAACTCCCAATCAAGAACATTTCTAGATGTCAGGCTTGAAGCATCTTGAGATGAAATGAGGCTAGAAAGTGACCATCGACACAATTTCCTGGTCTGTAGTTTGAATGTCTCTCCTGATGTCACTGATGTTAGGGTAAACATTCTGAGCTGAGTACACAGCAAAAGGCACAAAGATTGTTGAAACATGGGCTATTGTGGTGCTCTCTCTCAAGTTTATATCATGTAGTCCAGCTTCAGTTTTCAGGGCTTCAGGAGAAGGGGGGCTTCAATTTTCTATGATTCCAAATCAAAAGTGGGAGAAAAATTGGAATTGTTAGTTTGGAGAGCTATAGCTAAATATTTTAAGAAACTAGAAAAATTCAGGATTCAGACCAGTTTACAGATGGAAAAGCAAAATCTCAAAGACAATTAACAGACCTAAACTCTATTATCTATGACTGTTTATTACAGTTTCTACTGAAAAGCATTTTTTTTCTCTAAAATTACTCTTATTTTTACCAAAGATAGCCAAATTAAAGCTAATTTGTTTGAAAAAAAAATAAGTTTAGTTTCAATAAATCTGGCTTGATCATTTGCATAACTCCAGCAAGAATAGTGATTGCTCATATAGGTGCTTTTTTTTTTTTTAAATCTACATTACTGGAACTTTTCATAAGGAATCTTCAAACTGAACTTTTAAATGTCTCTTAAGGCCAGGAAATCAAACCAAAGAATGCCATCAGAATTGCCTGTAATAACTATAGGTTTGGGTAAATTCCTCTCTTCTTGTGATTCCCAAATATCCTGAGATTCCTGCTCCTATTAGAAAGTGACCTTCCTTACTCACCTGGTAAGGCTGCTGGGAATCCTGTAAGTGATATCCCTGCCTGTTTTTTCCAAGGGGCAATTTGGCTCCATAAAGTCATCCTTAGTTCCTTAAAGTTGACTGGTCATATCTGAGTCCATGCATTCTTCTCTCAAATGTGGCATTTCAGTCAAAGCCTTGGTAATGTGACCAGTAGTGACAATTACGTTCTGTCATAGTGAACATATAAAAATAAGTATATTGCCAAGAACATAGTAATATATGCTAAACGTTTCCAAATTCTAGAGTGATCAGTTCAGTTCGGTTCCAGTTCAGTCGCTCAGTCGTGTTTGACTCTTTGCGACCCCATGAATCGCAGCACACCAGGCCTCCCTGTCCGTCACCAATTCCCGGAGTTCACTCAAACTCACGTCCATCGAGTCAGTGATGCCATCCAGCCATCTCACCCTCTATTGTCCCCTTTTCCTCCTGCCCCCAATCCCTCCCAACATCAGAGTCTTTTCCAATGAGTCAACTCTTCGCATGAGGTGGCCAAAGTACTGGAGTTTAGTAGGGATAAAAAGATAAATGTTTCAGTTCTGCTTACAAAGATATAATTTACCAAATTGTTATAGGTCATAGTTAGTAAGAGGAAAGATTTTGTGAGATGTACAGAGAGGGTAACATGGAAATTTATAATATAATATGTAAAATAGATAGCCAATGGAAATTTGCTGTATGACTCAGGGAACACAAACAGGAGCTCTGTGATAATCTAGAAGGGTGAGGTGGGGAGGGAGATGGGAGGGAGGTTTGGGAGGGAGGGGACATGGATGTACCTATGACTGATTCTTATTGATGTGTGACAGAAAATCAGAAAATTCTATAAAGCAAATATCCTTCAATTAAAAAAGTAAAGTGGGAACCACCCCCAAAAAATCCCAGTAATATTTCAGCAAAAAGTCATAAAAATTATATTCATGAATTCATTCAGTCTTACGCAATTAATTCTCACTGATCTTGATCATTTGTTAATAGCTTACAAAGCCATTGGTTTTTTAATCAGAATTCTGTAATTTCTTATCCAGTTCAGTGGTATAATCTGAAAATTATCAGAAATCTGTATTTATCAAAAAGTCCTTTTTCTGAATCTTCTTGAAGATAAAACATTTTTGCAAAAGCTTCAGATTATAGCAGTAGCCATCTATAAATGACTTAAAATGGCTGGTAAAAGATCTGACTCATTATAATACAATTGACACAGAAACTTGATTATTTCTCTGACACACAAAATTATAAGAAAATAAGTAGAATTATGACTTATAATATTATACCAAGACATAGCTGAATCTGAGGAAATTTATATAATTTCTAGGACATTTGAATTAATAACATTTACCCATTCAACATAGGGAGGTTTACCATCATTTGACAATGCTTACCATATAATTTGAAATACCAAATAAGCCTAATTAGATTACTACTTCTCTTTTATAAGGAAAGAAAACAAATATTTTCAATTGTTTTAGGGTCCCTCTGGAAAACCCAAACTTAATTTCAGGTCAATAAGATTTCATTTAAAATTTGATTTGGGGAAATTTTATCAAAAATATCAAAATGGTCTTAAAACTCTTGGTTAAGAAAGAACATAGTTCACTGCAAAACAGTTTATGCAAAATGACAGACTTCACAGGCATTACAGAAATTTTTTAAAAAAGCCTTAACTCTTTAAATATTGAAAAGATTCAAGTAATCAAAGATTACTGATAAAAACAATTACCTGATATTACCTGATAAAAACAATATAGGAAATTGTTCTTATAAAACAACAGTTCAGTTCAGTTCAGTTGTTCATTTGTGTCCAACTCTTGGTGACCCCATGGACTGCAGCACACCAGGCCTCCCTGTCCATCAACAACTCCTGGAGTTTACTCAAACTCATGTCCATTGAGTCGGTGATGCCATCCAACCATCTCATCTTCTGTCGTCCCCTTCTCCTCCCACCTTCAATCTTTTTGATGAAACATAACACACCCCTAACCCTGGTTATTTTAGGCAGACTACTGAAAGGTAAAGAATAATGTTTTACAATTTCTTTGTAAGAGTAGACTTTTGTCCTTTTAACAGAGAGAAAACCAAATTCTAGTTTTACATTGGGTTACTTTGATATTAAATTCGTTCACTTAGATTCCTTTTGGTCATAGCCAGGTTAAACAGGAATAATTCAAGTTACTGAATCAGGTTATTAAATAATTCAAGTTATAATATCAGGTTAATAAAGCAGGTTAAACAGAATAATTATTCTTTTCTTATTATATTTCTTATGATTCATTTTCCACGAACCTCCTACAACATTGTATTTCCATTTTAGTTTATCCCTTGTTCTTCCCCCCTCCCCATTCTTGAAATAGCTAACCTTATTTCAGGGAATATCATTTTTATTTCCCACAACAAATTGCATTTCCATGTCTCATAACTTTCTTACTTAAAAGTACAACTTACTTTTCTTAAATACAGAGATGCTTTTCACAAAATCTTCAGTAGCTTTAATACATGTATTAATTAGAAATCTTTAACCTTTAGAACAGAGGAGGCAATAGCACCCCACTCCAGTACTCTTGCCTGGAAAATCCCATGGACAGAGGAGCCTGGTAGGCTGCAGTCAATGGGGTCACAAAGAGTCGGACACAACTGAACGACTTCACTTTCACTTTTCACTTTCAAGGCATTGGAGAAGGAAATGGCAACCCACTCCAGTGTTCTTGCCTGGAGAATCCCAGGGATGGCGGAGCCTGGTGGGCTGCCACCTATGGGGTCGCACAGAGTCGGACACAACTGAAGCGACTTAGCAGCAGCAGCAACCTTTAGAAACCTTAACTAAGAAGTAAACAATTGTAAACTGTCTTTTACATTAGCATTTTATGACTTGGCGAGTTTATAAATGCATTATAATTCTAGAGATACAGACTATTTTATACTACAATCTTTCAATAAAACAAAACACATATTTACTAAGCCCAAATTTACCTTTACTTTTTTGGTATTAAGAAGCCAAAAGTAGTTATACCTATGCTTACTGATTTAATATTTCACCATTATGTTTTATTTGGAAATGAGCTAGACATTCAATAAATTTAATTTTTTACTTTATAATTTAACTCATCTTAGCATAAGATTTCTAACAAAAATGTCTTGAAACCTATTTTTAAGTACATATAAACAATAATACATAAAAATTTTTTTAAAGTTTACCTAAAACCCTTTTATTTATTTATTTTTTTAAAAGAAAATAACTTTATTTTTAAAAATATAGTAGTTATTAAAACATGGGTAGTACAGAAGAAAGGGAAACTAAAGAGTCCTTACCAGGCAAAGTGTTGCCTCCTCTCCATGTATAGCCCCTGCTCTTCTTTCTCCAACAACACATCAATCTCAGGGTTTTTATTTTTTTCACTTCTGGATTTACTTTCCAGATTGTTTTGACCCCACCTTTGAAGAACATTAAGGTTAATAATATTTTTTTAGATTTACAAAGTCTCTGTTCCTATGCAGTTTGTTTGCCAAGTGCTTAACTTACTAGTGAAGTCATTGTGAAAGCAGATATGTTCTTTAAGCATAGATCTTACTTTTTTTTTAACATTTTATTTTATATTGGACTACAGTTGATTAGCAATATCATAGTTTCAGGTGGACAGCAGAGTGAAACAGTTATACATATATATATATATCCTTTATCAAATTCTTTTCCCATTAAGGTTGTTACATAATATTGAGCAGACCTACCCTATGCAGTGGGCCCTTAGGGGTTATCTATTTTATTTTATTATTATTATTTTTAATCTTTTAAATTATTTTTTTAATTTTATTTCATCTTTAAACTTTACAATATTGTATTAGTTTTGCCAAACATCAAAATGAATCCGCCTTTTACTTATATCTATTTAACTTTACTTGCTTTCAACAATGGTTTATATAACCTATGAAAATTTCATGAGATATTAGATAAAGTCAATCATCACTTCCAGCTAATGTTTTTTCATCTGTTGGCAAATTTTATAATGGATAATATGAGCTCATTTGATTTTTTAGTGAAGTTGGATGATACCACTCTAATGGCAGAAAGCAAAGAGGAACTAAAGAGCCTCTTGATGAGGGTGAAGGAGGAGAGTGAGAGAGCCAGCTTAAGATAAATATTAAAAAAAAAAAAAAAACAACCAAAAACTAAAATCATGGCATCTGGCCTCATTACTGCCTGGCAAATAGAAGGGGAAAAGGTAAAAGTAGTGAAAGATTTCCTCTTCTTGGGCTCCAAAATCATTGCAGATGGTGACTGCAGCCATGAAATCAGAAGTTGATTGCTTCTTGGCAGGAAAGCAATGACAAACCTAGACAGTGTGTTGAAAAGCAGAGATAATATTCTGCTGACAAAGGTCCATATAGTCAAGGCTGTGGTTTGAGAGCTGGATCATAAAGAAGGCAGAACACCAAAGAATTGATACCTTCGGACCATGGTGCTAGAGAAGACTCCTGAAAGTCCCTGGGACAGCAAGGAGATCAAACCAGTCAATATTAAGGGAGATCAACACTGAACATTCACTGGAAGGACTGATGCTGAAGCTGAAGCTCCAGCATTTTGGTCACCCGATGAGCACAGATGACAACTAATTGTTAAGTCCCTGATGCTGGGAAACATTGAGGACAGAAAGAGAAGAGGGTGCCAGAGGATGAGAGGGCTGGATGGCATCACTGAGGCAATGAACATGAACTTGGGCAAACTCCAGGAGATGGTGAGGGACAGGGAGGCCTGGCATGCTGCAGTCCATGGGTCACAAAGTCACAGGGATACAACAGTCATTGGACAACTGAACAACAATGACAACACAACTGAGATAGAATAAAATATTACTCAACGTTAATGTCAACTTAAAAAAAATGGTGACAGTCTAAAAGTTGAGAGTTATGTCTTATTAGGTGGGAATTTTTAGAGCTTCATGCCCAAGAGACAGCATCTCAAGTAACCCTGAGAGGACTGCTCCACAGGGAGGAGTCAGGTTATACAGAAACTTGCCACAAAGGGCAGGTAGTCTGAACATCAGAAGTATATTTGTGAATTAAAGAAAACCATATATCTCAAGGAATGTAGTGCTTTTATATGTATGGAAAGACACAAGAGTCTGGGCTCCCTGGAATCACTCCTTCTATACACACCCCAGCTACCCTGGGCCAGCATCCTGTGCTTTTCACATCTTTAGCTCCTCAGTGCTCACCTTAGGCAGAGGCTGCAGCCTGATGTCTGCTGGATAGCAGGTATTATTCTCCTTCCTGATTGCCCTTAGGGTGGAGACATTCACATTTGGAGGGCAGAATTCCCTGATGACTGTAACATCCTTGTTTACTTATATAGCAGGAAATATTCATTTCTCACTGATGATTAAAGACATGTGTGTTTTGTTTAAACTAGCAACCTTAAACTTGCTATTACTTATTAAAGATTAGCCTTAGATCACATGAAATTGAAAAACATTTGGTTTCGCTTCTATAACACGTCTGAGATTTAGAAATATTTACTTCATAAGCACTTACTTTTAAGCCAGTTGAGCTATTTTACAGTGATTTTGTCGATACCATCTGAGAGTAGAAAAAGGCCCTATTTGTAATGTACATACATAGCCATAGGATGGATGCAATCAGAGATTTCATTTTAAGACCTTAGTCATGAATCAGATATAAATATAATACCTATGTTATATAACTCACTAGTCTATAAACGGGCTTCCCATGTGGCACTAGTCGTAAAGAACCTGCCTGCCAATGCAGGAGATGTAAAAGATGTGGATTTGATCCCTGGGTCAGGAAGATCCCCTGCAGGAGGGCACGGCAACCCACGCCAGTATTCTTGCCTGGAGAATCCCATGGACAGAGCAGCCTGGAAGGATACAGTCCATAGGGTTGCAAGGAGTTGGACATGACTGAAGCATAGTTTATAAACAATCGTTGGAATAAGTTAAGGTTATCTGCTCAGATGACCAAGGTTCTTTACTTTTATGGAAAGCACTTTTAAGATTTGTATTTGTCCCTGAAAAATAATCTCAGGGAAGCTATAGGCTAGATTTTCGGCAAGGGGAGTTTTCCAGTAGTTTGTACTTTTTAAAAGGCATCTTTCCCTCTATTTTTGTTTGTTTGTTTGTTTGTTTTCCTGGTGGCAGGTTCTCCCAGTCCTGTTTACTGGGCTTAGTCTCAGGTAACTATGGACTGTATATATTTTTTGATTTTGTAGACATTTGCAAGACAAAGACAATTGTTTTTAATTCCTCCAAAGAACTGGGCTGCTGTGTAAGAGATATCAAAAGTCTGTTCTGCCCATCCAACCAGGCTTTCTTTAATTTGCTTCTTCGTATCAGGGAGAAGATTTCCAACTAAAAGGGAAATGGAAAGATTTCTATGTACTAGAAATTCAGGGTTCAATTAGCACATCTAAAACAGTCTGCACCAGGCATTCAACAATGGCCCTTTGTTCCAGAGCACAGTTTGAGAGACCAATTCCCCCAGCGGCTAAAAGCCTCTATCACCTCCCATATTAGGCTCTGACCATATGTGTATTAAATAAACCTAGGCAGTGTATTTGGAGAAAGCAATGGCACCCCACTCCAGTACTCTCGCCTGGAAAATCCCATGGACGGAGGAGCCTGGTAGGCTGCAGTCCATGGAGTCGCTAAGAGTCGGACACAACTGAGCGACTTCACTTTCACTTTTCACTTTCATGCATTGGAGAAGGAAATGGCAACCCACTCCAGTGTTCTTGCCTGGAAAATCCCAGGGACGGGGAGCCTGGTGGGTTGCTGTCTATGGGGTTGCACAGAGTCGGACACAACTGAAGCGACTTAGCAGCAGCAGCAGCAGCAGGCAGTGTATTAAAAAATAGAGACATTACTTTGCCAAAAAAAGTCCATCTAGTCAAAGCTATGGTTTTTCCAGTAGTCATGAAAGGATGTGAGAGTTGGACCACAAAGAAGGGTGAACACTGAAGAATTGATGATTTTGAACTGTGGAGCTGGGGAAGACTCTTGGACTGCAAGATCAATCCAGTCAATCCTAAAGGAAATCAATCCTGAATATTCACTGGAAGAACTGATGCTGAAGCTGAAGCTCCAATACTTTGGCCTGATGTGAAGAACTGACTCATTTGAAAAGACCCTGAAGGTAGGAGAAGGGGATGACAGAGGATGAGATGGTTGGATGGCATCACCAACTCAATGTACATGAGTTTGAACAAGCTCTGGGAGATGGTGAAAGACAGGGAAGCCTGGCTTGCTGCAGTCCATGGAGTCACAAAGAGTTGGACACGACTGGGTGACTGAACACGACCACCACCACTAGCCCCAGGCTTCTCTTCACATCCAGGGGACTCAGGCAACCCTGCTGGTTCCCTTCAAGTTCAGCTAACTTCACCTGAGGTGCAGAGTACTATGCCCTGTTTGACAACTGCAGGCAGGGGACACATTCCCAGGGAGACACGATGTCTGTCCCTACAATACAACCAAGCAAAACAAACACAACCACTTTACGAAAGTGTGTCCAAATAAACCAGCTTTCTCCAATCTTTCACCTCAGTTTCACAGCCTCTTACACCTCTAACCAGGATCCCACTGGTAAGCCCCAGTCTTACATTCTGAGTTGGGGAAGCATTCCCAGACAGACATTAACACTTAGTCCCATAAATCACTGTGGCAACACTGGCCTAATATCTCCACACAACACTTGCACAGCACGAAAATTCTAACCTCTGTCATCCTATCAACACTGCACTTCTCCTTTTCTCAATGTGATTGCAGCCCAAGTCAGGGCCCCACCGGTGGGTTTTGATATCGCAGTTCATGGGGCTGCTGCCTGGAGCCATCCTAGAAATTCCTCCTTTTTACCCCTCAGCCATTTGTCTTATCCTAGTGCAAGAATCTGCCTTCAATGTAGGAGATCTGGGTTTGATTCCTGGGTTGGGAAGATCCCTGGGAGAGAGGAAAGGGCAACCCACTCCAATGTTCTTGCCTGGAGAATCCCATGGACAGGGGAGCCTGGCGGGCTAAAGTCCATGGGGTCGCAAGAGTTGGACATGACTTAGCAACTAAAGAGATAGAGAGAGTGCAAGAAGCCATGGGTCCCCATGAACCCATGGAGGTGGAGGGATGGAGCCAGGTAACCCTAGCTCTTCTGTCAACCTTAATTCATTGACCTCTCTGCTGCTTTAAGCAATTTCTGGTCATGTTTTTCAAAATACTTTTTGCCTTAGGCTTTTAAAATATCTGCAAACTGGGGTAAATAGAAGGGCCATTTTGGGAACCCTTTTATATTGGGGTATGGCTAGGCCCCTTTTGCTCACTCAGTCTATCCCATCAATGTCCATTACACTCATCCCATTTCTTGTTAACCATCTAAACGTTTCCCCTGCTGAGATGAGTCTTGGACTCTTCCCTTCCTGATTCCTCTTTGTTCCATCTCTTTCAATATTTGTTTTATTTATGGTATTTCTTAATAACTGTACAAATTTTCATCTGTTGGGAAGAGTCCTTTGTCTTTCCCCTCTGCTTCTTCCCATTCTCCTGTTAATTAACCTAATGATTTTATTAGCATCTGTAAGATCCAAACTTGATAATGCTTTCCAAACCATTTTTTAAATTAAGCAAGTTCTCTGGGTTAGCTGTTATATTTCTTTGTATCCACTTTTTAATTTAGTCTTTACATAAGTACCAATAAAACAGCTATTTACCATGAGAGCTGTCTAAAAAATTACCAATTTATTAATAGAAGGTTTTCCAATTCAAAGGACCCATTGTGTGTCTACTGATGAGGAAGATCTTAAGAATCAAACCAATGAGATTTTTATGACTTAGATAAAGACACGAGGTATTTCACAACAGAGTGCAAAGGATGCAGCCCTCAGGAGATCCAGAAAGGTCACTCCCCCAAACAGCCGAAGAAGAAAGCAACAGTCTTGTTGCACAGGTGTTAAGGATGGTGTAGCGCTAGCATCACTTTGAGATGACAAAGGCCCTTTATGGACTGGGTCCCCTGAGAGTAAACTCCACTGAGAGTTGTTCCCTGTGCTTCTGAACAACTGGCTCCATTTGCTCAGAATCCTGGCCTATCTGACTGACCATGAATCACACACTGAGATACACACACACCTTCCTGGTGGCAGAGACCAGAGAGAATCTTCTCTTGGTCCTGGTGTCAACCTCTCAGGACAGAGAACAAGACACATGGCACAACAGACAGAGACAAAGAAAAACAGTGATCACCTATGGGGGTAAAAGGATCAATAGCTCTACCAAATTTACCAGCATTGCTAAGTTCCAGGAACAGACTCCAAAACTACTTTCTCCCACTGATCTAAATTTAGAAAAGATAAGAGAAGGGAGGCTTCTGTCAGTTGTCCCAGGATCTCTGAGCTGCAGCAGCCTCAGGGCAAGTACCTTTCAGCTAGTAAACTTGAATCCTTCCAGTTATACCAACTTTGGGGGAGGAAAATTTTCCCTCTGCCTTTCTAGGTTCTTCTGTTTGGTCTAAGGATTCAACTGACATGAGACAGATTAACAGGAAAAACAAACAAGAGCTTAATTACATGTACAAATGAGAGAGATCCAGGAAATCTCTCTAGTGGCTCCGATGGTAAAGAATCTGCCTGCAGTGCAGAAGACCTGGCTTTGATCCCTATGTTGGGAAGATCCCCTGGAGAAGAGAATGGCTACCCACTCCAGTATCCTTGTCTGGAGAATTCCATGGACAGAGGAGCCTACAGTCCATGGGCTCACACAGCTGAGTGACTGACACTTTCACTTCACTTTTACACATGGGAGAGACAGAAGGAAGTTAAATAATTGGATAAAAAAGGCAGAAACCCACTCCTGAAATTCTGCCTTCAGCTGAAGACAAAGGAGGATGTTGGAGGAGCGGTTTGGGGCGCAGAGGGAGGAAGGCAATTCACAAGGAGTTGGGAAAACAGGTATTTGGTAAATGAGTGTTTACTGGGCCAGCAGAGACAAGGGGACATTGAACAGACTCTGGTCTTTCGTTCTGCTGAGTTTTCCCCACCACATCTAGCCCTTATTCCTTGGAGACCTCTTTGTGACAGCTCTATTCTGGGAACAAACCCTTTTAATTATTTTTTTAAACATTATTTTAGGCAGTTAAGGGGTAGGGAAAGCAAACAAACAACAACAAAACAAAAACAAAGCCAGAAAAGCTTCCTGATTTTTAAAAATAATCAGCCTAAATTAATCCTCGTGCCAAAGAGACACACTTTGGGGTGGAAGATTTTGCTGCCTGCAGGAGGCTTCTCATAATCTGGTTCAGGATAGTTCTTTTTGGTTCCCTCATACAACGTTGATCAGTTCAGCATTAGTCAGATTCCAGTAAGTGTTTATAAAACTGTTTCTAACTAATGAAAATTTTGATTTCTTTCAAAAATCACACATCAGATACTATTCACTAAAAATAGTAACCACTTCTTTTACATCTGCTGCATTCCTTTATCTCACATGAACAGAGAAGCTAAGGAGAACAATAGGAACAACAGACAGATAACGGTCATTTTTGAGAATCTGTTAAGAACAAAGACATATGTCAGCACTAGTAAACTTAAGAATGTATTCAGGTACCAATTATTTTAAAAACAGTTGTCTAAAACAACGAAGTACTCATTATTATTAATATTGGCTATTTAGTGTTTTCTATTGGAGAAGGAAATGGCAACCCACTCCAGTGTTCTTGCCTGGAGAATCCCATTGACAGAGAAGCCTGGGAGGCTGCAGTCCATGGGGTCACACAGAGTCCGACACGACTGAAGTGACTCAGCAGCAGCAGCAGTGTTATCTATTAAGTACTAAAAAATTAGATAGGGGTCATTTTTTTTTCCCTAACAGAACTTAGACTTGTAGTTAAACTGTGGAAAAGTCTCCAAGAAAGATGTGGCAGTATCAGTCTGACTCTTGCTAAAAATGTAAATGATACCTAAAAAGACTGCCAACAAATTGCCAACATCCGTTGGATCATCAAGAAAGCAATAGAGTTCCAGAACTCTCAAAGAGAGCTCCAGTTCTACTTCTGCTTTATTGACTATGGCAAGGCCCTTGACTGCGTGAACAACAAACTGTGGAAAATTCTTAAAAAGATGGGAATACCAGACCACCTTACCTGCCTCCTGAGAAATTTGTATGCAGGTCAAGAAGCAACAGTTAGAACTGGGCATGGAACAACAGAGTAGTTCAAATCAGGAAAGGAGTACGTTAAGGCTGTATATTGTCACCTTGCTTGTTTAACCTATATGCAGAATACATCACGTGAATGCTGGGCTAGATAAAGCACAAGCTGGAATGAAGATTTCCAGGAGAAATATCAATAACTTCAGATACACAGATGACACCAGCATTATGTCAGAAAACAAAGAGGAACTAAAGAGCCTCTTGATAAAAGTGAAAGAGGAGAGTGAAAAAGTTGGCTTAAAACTCAACATTCAGAAAACTAAGATCATGGAATCTAGTCCCAACACTTCATGGCAAATGGATGGGGAAACAATAGAAATAGTGAGAGACTATTTTTTTGGACTCCAAAATTACTGCAGATGATGACTGTAGCCATGAAATTAAAAGACACTTGCTCCTTGGAAGAAAAGCTATGACCAATCTAGAAAGCATATTAAAAAGCAGAGAAATTACTTTGCCAAAAAAACGTCCATCTAGTTAAAGCTATGGTTTTTCCAGTAGTCATGTATGGATATGAGTTCAGTGCAGTCACTCAGTCGTGTCCGACTCTTTGCGACCCCATGAATCGCAGCACACCAGGTCTCCCTATCCATCACCAGCTCCCCGTGATGAGTTCACTCAAACTCATGTCCATCCAGTCGGTGATGCCATCCAGCCATCTCATCCTCTGTCGTCCCCTTCTCCTCCTGCCCCTAATTCCTCCCAGCATCAGAGTCTTTTCCAATGAGTCAACTCTTCGCATCAGGTGGCCAAAGTACTGGAGTTTCAGCTTTAGCATCAATCCTTCCAATGAACACCCAGAACTGATCTCCTTTAGAAGGGACTGGTTGGATCTCCTTGTAGTTCAAGGAACTCTCAAGAGTCTTCTCCAACACCACAGTTCAAAAGCATCAATTCTTCAGTGCTCAGCTTTCTTCACAGTCCAACTCTCACACCCATACACGACCACTGGAAGAACCATAGCCTTGACTAGACGGACCTTTGCTGGCAAAGTAATGTCTCTGCTTTTCAATATGCTATCTAGGTTGGTCATAACTTTCCTTCTAAGGAGTAAGCGTCTTTTAATTTCATGGCTACAATCACCATCTCTTGTGATTTTGGAGCCCCCAAAAATAAAGTCTGACACTGTTTCCACTATTTCCCCATCTATTTGCCATGATGTGATGGGACCAGATGCCATCATCTTCATTTTCTGAATCTTGAGCTTTAAGCCAACTTTTTCACTCTCCTCTTTCACTGTCATCAAGAGGCTTTTTAGTTCCTCTTCACTTTCTGCCATATGGGTGGTGTCATCTGCATATATCTGAGGTTACTGATATTTCTCCCGGCAATCTTGATTCCAGCTTGTGCTTCTTACAGACCAGCATTTCTCATGATGTACTCTGGATATAAGTTAGATAAGCAGGGTGACAATATACAGCCTTGACGTATTCCTTTTCCTATTTGGAGCCAGTCTGTTGAGTAGGACGATAAAGAAAGCTGAGCTCTAAAGAATTAATGCTTTTGAACTATGGTGTTGGAGAAAACTCTTGAAAGTCCCTTGGACTGCAAGGAGATCAAACCAGTGCATCCTAAGGGAAATCAGTCCTGTATATTCATTGGAAGTATTGATGCTGAAGCTCCAATATTTGGCCACCCGATGTGAAGAACTGACTCCTTGGAAAAGACCCTGATGCTGGGGAAGATTGAAGGCAGGAGGAGAAGGGGATGATGGAGATGAGATGGTTGGATGGCATCAACGACTCAATGGACATGAGTTTGAGCAAGCTCTGGGAGTTGGTGATGGACAGGGAAGCCTGGTATGCTGCAGTCCATGGGGTCATAAAGGGTCAGACACGACTGAATGACTGAACTAGGAACTAAGAAGTTTTCAAACTTTTATGTGCTTTCCTTCCAAGTCTTTCAACAAGGGCTAAACTTATGGACTATAAAGGCATTCAAAGCTGGTGCTCTGGGAAAACCCAGAGGGATAGTGTGGGGAGGGGATTCAGGATTGGAGCGACACATGTAAAACTGTGGCCAATTCAAGTTGATGGGTAGCAAAAATCATCACAATGTTGTAAAGTACTTATCTTCTAATTAAAATAAATTCATTAAAATATTTTTTAAAATTTCTCAATGAGATTTTGAAAGCACTTTTATGTGTTTGATTATACTTGCTATGCTCTGGTTTTAGAGAGAAGGGGGGACACTATTACAGAGATCATGCTGATACTAGTTGGGGGTGGTCCTGGGTAAAATACACATGTATTTTACTCCTTTACTGAATTCAAATATAAAGATAATTGAATACTCATGAAGACAATGATGTCCAGCATGAGGGTATCAAATCTCTACAAATAATTTAGTCGTCTCGATTTAACCATTCTTTTACAGTCAGGAATAAGCAAAGTGTACAATTTAGAAAGAATCTAAAAGTAAGAGAATAAAAAGGTTTTAGCCAACTCCTGAGTTGTGTAGTACTTCCCAACTTCTTGCCTTAGGAAATAAAAATCTCCATATGTTGTATGAATATAATGAGACCCAGGATCTCTTCTTGAAACTAGTTAATGGAGAGTCTGAATTGAAAGAGGTGAATGATCTATTAGCTTATTTCTTACAATGCGTTTGAAAATCTCATAGAAATTTTCCCCATATGAAGAATTTTTTTAAAGCTTTTCCATACATGGGAAACACCCAGCCTTCTATATTTCTGCAGACACTCTCACCATTGCAAACTACATCTGCTTTCCAAGAAACTGCCCTCACCCACCTCACAAACCAGTAGACTGATGACACCAAGACCAGCTTTCAGCATTCCACTCCACATGGTTTGGTATCTTCATTGTCTGCCCCTCCATTCTGCATTATTTGTCTTTATAGCACTTTTCTCTGCCTGATAAGATTATAACTATTTGTTTCTTATCTGTCTTCCAAATGAGAATGCAAACTCCTAGAGAGCACAGATTTTGACTGCTTTGTATGTTGCTATCATCTGCGCATTTAGAACAGTGCATGGTACACAGAAATCATTCAATAAATCCTTTGGAATAAATGCACTTTGGCAAATTCCACTAGTGAATTGTTCCTTATTCAGCTTTATTATAGTCTAGGAAGAATCAGAATGTTAGCTGAAGTGCTTTGGTTTTTATAATATGCTGAGTTATTAAGTAAATGTGAATGAACACTCAAAAGTTATTTTTATTACATAAATTATCTTCTGTTCTCATAAGTGTTTAACAGTTCTTTGCTTTCGGTTGCCTTTTTTCCACTAACTATTTTTTGCACTAGTTGAGAGATCTGAATCCTTAATACCAAAATGTAAGTTCACGTGTAGGAAATACTTTATTCCACTCAGGTGTTTAGTAAAGATAGATAATGCATCACCAAAAGAAGATATTCAGCAAAGCTAGGCTGTGAGTGTCCAAAGAAAAGTTTTCCACAGGATAATAAGCAACATTTTTGCAGAATGCAAAGTTCTATTAAAAATTATCAAGAACCTCTGACTTTATCTTGACAGGCGGAATTATTATTGGAAAACTGGATTTGCCTCTTGGTGGGTGTTGAGCCTGCAGTGGGAGAAGGATTTATTACTTGCGCCAAAAAAGGAAAACACTGGATATCTTTCCCAAAGCAGTAACTCACAGAACTGCAAAACTGAGGAAGTGCTAAGCTAAGTATACATGCATATTCATGGAGGTGGGGGTGTTGAGGAGGCAGAGAAGAGCTCAGCATTGGTTGACTGAGTCCAAGCTTGACTTGATTGAAATCAGGAAGGTCAATATCATCCTTCCATCCTCCACCTGGGTGGGAGTCAGTTCCTACAGAACTCAGAGATATGTTTTTATGTACTGTATTCCTTCAGGAGGAACTAGTACTCTTCTTTGTGTGCTGTGCTTAGTCGCTCAGTCCTGTCTGATTCTTTGTGACTCCATGGACTGTACCCCACCAGGCTCCTCTGTCCATGGGGCAGAATACTGGAGTGGGTTGCCATGAATACTGGAGTAAGAATACTGGAGTTGGTTGCCATGCCCACCTACAGGGCATCTTCCCAACCCAGAGATTGAACCCAGGTCTCCCACATGGCAGGCAGATTCCCTACCATCTGAGCACTAAGGAAGCCTGTACTCTGCTTTATGACTGCACTACTGTTTGACTTCCTTTTCTCTGTCCCTGTATTCCTTTGTTCCCCTAAGATCATGAATTACTGAGATTTGATGAAGGGTAAACATTGCAGCTACTGTTAGATCCTAGGATGGCTTGGGCAAAAATGACTTTTCTATGAGCCATGCCATGTAGTGTCACCCAAGATCGATGGGTCATGGTGGAGAATTCTGACAAAATGCGATCCACTGGAGAAAGGAATGGCAAACCGCTTCAGTATTCTTGTCTTGAGAAGCCCAAGAACAGTATGAAAACATAGAAAGATATGACACTGAAAGATGAACTCACCAGGTTGGTAGGTACCGTTTTGCTACTTGAGAAGAGTGGAGAAATAGCTCCAGAAAGAATGAAGAGGCTGAGCCAAAGCAAAAACAACACCTAGTTGTGGATGTGACTGGTGATGGAAGTAAAGGCTGATGCTGTAAAAAACAATATTGCATACGAACCTGGAATGTTAGGCCCATGAATCAAAGTAAATTGGAAGTGGTCAAACAGAAGATGGAAAGAGTGAACATCAACACTTTAGGAATCAGTGAACTAAAATGGACTGGAACAGGCAAATTTAATTCAGATGACCATTATATCTACTACTGGACAAACATCCCTTAGAAGAAATGGAATAGCCTCATAGTCAATAAAAGAGTCTGAAATGCAGTACTTGGGTGCAATCTCAAAAATGACAGAATGATCTGTTTTTTTCCTAGGCACAGTAATTCAACATCACAGTAATCCAAGTATATGCCCAACCTCTAAAGCTGAAGATGCTGAAGAGAACGATTTTATGAAGACCTACAAGACCTTCTAGAAATAACACCAAAAAAGATGTCCTTTTCATCATAAGAGACTGGAATGCAAAAGGAGGAAGTCAAGAGATAGCTGGAATAACAGGCAGATTTGGCCTTGGAGTACAGAATGAAGCAGGGCAAAGGCTGACCAGTTTTGCCAAGAGAATGCCCTGGTCATAGCAAATACCCTCTTCCAAGAGAATGCACTGGTCATAGCAAACACCCTCTTCCAACAACACAAGAGATGACTCTACACATGGACATCACCAGATGGTCAGTAAAGAAATCAGATTAATTATATTCTTTGCAGCCAAAGATGGAGAAGCTCTATACAGTTAGCAAAAACAAGACCAGGAGCTGACTGTGGATCAGATCATGAACTCCTTATTGCCAAATTCAGAGTTAAATTGAAGAGAGTATGGAAAACCACTAGACCATTCAGGTATGACCTAGATCAAATCCTTTACGATCATACAGTTAAACTGACAAATAGATTCAAGGGATTAGATCTGATAGACAGAGTGCCTGAAGAACTATGGACGGAGATTCATAACATTGTACAGGGGGCGGTGATCAAAACCATCCCCAAGAAGAAGAAACTCAAAAAGGCAAGACAGTTGTCTGAGGAGGCTTTACAAATAGCTGAGAAAAGAAGAGAAGCAAAAACCAAAGGAAAAATGGAATAATATATCCATCTGAATGCAGAGTTCTAAACAATAGCAAGGAGAGATAAGAAAGCTTTCCTAAATGATCCTGCAAAGAAATAGAGGAAAACAACAGAATGGGATAGACTAGAGTTCTCTTCAAGATAATTAGAGATACCAAGGGAATATTTCATCTAGAGATGGGCACAATTAAGGACAGAAACGGTATGGACCTAATGGAAGCAGAAGATATTAAGGAGAAGTGGCAAGAATACACAGAAAAACTATTCAAAAAAAAAAAAAAGATCCTAATGACCCAGATAACTGTGATGGTGTGATCGTTTACCTAGAGCCAGACATCCTGGAATGCGAAGTCAAGTGGGCCTTAGGAAGCATCACTATGAACAAAGCTAGTGGAGGTGATTGAATTCCAGTTGAGCTAATTCAAATCCTAAAAAAACAATGCTGTGAAAGTGCTGCACTCAATATGCCAGGCAAATTTGGAAAAACTCATCAGTGGCCTCAGGACTGAAAAAGGTCAGTTTTCATTCCAATCCCAGAGAAAGGCAATGCCAAAAAGTGCTCAAACAACCACACAGTTGCACTCATCTCACAGGCTAGCAAAGTAATGCTCAAAATTCTCCACGCTAGGCTTCAACGGTACACAAACCATGAACTTCTAGATGTTGAAGCTGGATTTAGAAAAGGCAGAGGAACCAGAGATCAAAATGACAGCATCTGTTGTCAGGAGGCAGGAGGATAAGGGGACGACAGAGGATGAGATGGTTGGATGGCATCACTGACCTGATGGACATGGGTTTGAGCAAGTTTGGCAGTTGGTGATGGACAGGTGTTGTAGTCCATGGGGTCACAAAGTGTGAGAGAGGATGGAGCAACTGAACTGAACTAATGTCAAGAAAACCATTCCTGGTTCTCTTTCTCCTAGTACTCCCTAACTTATCTGCTTACAAAATAGACATTCTGTCCTTAGTAAATGTTTATCTGGAGTGAAGTTTAATATTGTTCAACTTTAGTATGCATTTGTAGGGGAGCAAAATTTGCCACAGCAAAATGTGTCTCTGTCATTTAGCTTATTTTTAGCTTAAAACAATTAAGGGCCTGAAGAATCTGGAAGAACATTTGACCTTCCCCTTCACTGACTTAAAGAATGTAGACAGGGAAGCTGGTTCAGGAAAGGAGATGTCAGCATAAACCACCACAGAGGGATCTGGGTGTTTAGACAGGGAGGAAGTAGCAAAGTCTGTAAAAATTCCTCTTCTGTGCTCCCTTGTCTCAGCTGACCCAGCAAACAGCTGTTTATCAGACCTCTGCTTCCCTGTCTCTATATGAACTGCCATCCTCCTTCTGAAGTCCCAAACCACTACCCCAACATCCTCTTTCATCTTTAGTTAAGGTGGTATTTAAGGTCAAGGTTTCAGACATTTTGAGGAGTTATTCAGTTTTCCTGGGTCTCTCCATGTGAACATGTTATTAAAGTCTTGTTTGATTTTCTCCTGTTAATCTGTCTCATGTCAATTTAACTTTCAGACTAGACAGAAAAACCTAGAGAGTACAGGAGAATTTATTCCTCCTTGGAATATTATATTTAAAGAACAATTTTGTATTGAAACAGAATAAATATATGAAACATAATTTATCAGAATATTAAAATATAAAGCAAAAAAAAACCCAAACAACTCTATAACTCTACTCAGGTCAAAAATATAGGAAATATTACTAGTATTTCCCTGAAATTCTTCTCTGTCTCTTCCCTACTCTTCCCACACCCATGGGAACCAAATCCTGAATTCCATTAGAAACACTTCCTTGATTTTTCTTTAAAATCATGCATTGGAGAAGGAAATGGCAACCCACTCCAGTGTTCTTGCCTGGAAAATCCCAGGGACGGGGGAGCCTGGTGGGCTGGCGTCTGTGGGGTCGCACAGAGTCGGACACGACTGAAGTGACTTAGCAGCAGCAGCAGTAACTGTCAATTCCTAAGTAATATAGTTGAATTTTGCCTGTTTTTAACTTTCTGTGAATGAAATCATGTAATACATGTTCTTTTATGTTCTTTGCTTAACATTATGCATTTAAGATTCAGTAATATTGTTGTGTGGATACATAGTTGACTCTATAATTTATACAATGGAATATACAGAGCATTCGGTTGTTGATGAATATTTGGGTTGTTTCCAGTTTGGATCTGCAACCAAGGGTGCTGCCGTGGATATTCTTGAACAACAACCACATTGTATACAAGCCTGCATTTCTCTAGGATGTGTATCTGGGAGTAAAATTGCTAATCATGTGGTAATGATATATTAGTTTTAGTAGAAACTCTTGAGTATTTGTCCCAAAAACTACCAAGCTATATGTCTCTCATTAGTAGAAAGCATTCCCATCTGCTCTATAGGAGTAAAGTCTTCTTAAACTCACTAGTATAGTGTAGTGTGGTGGTATCACAGTGTGCTTTTGTCTGCATATCTCTGATGGCTAATGAGTTTTGAGCATCTTTTTATATGTTTATTGCACATTTGAATTTCTTCTCTTCTGAAGCAAATTTTGTCCACTTTTCTTTCTTTCTTTTTGATTGTGGATCAATGTATTTTAGACGTGTACCTGTAGACAGTTCTATATGTAGCAAGTGTATTTTCTCTCCCTAGCTATCCTTACTATGGTATTTGGATGAATAGATATTTACAATTTTAATAATGTTGTGGGGGAGAAAAATAATGTTCCCTAGGTTCTTGGCTGAGGCGCTCTGTAATAAAACTCAAGTTAACAGGAGAGAAACAAACAAGTTTAATAACAGGGACAGACTCTTTCTTTATTTGCAGTTTTGCTTCCTATTGTTTCAGTTACCCATGGTCAGCTGTAATCTGAAAATATTGGACAGAACATTCCAGAAGCAAATCATTCATAAATTTTAAATTGTGCACCACTCTGAGTAGTGTCAGGACTTCTCATGAGTCCTGTTCTGTCCTTTCCAGGACAGGAATCTCCCCTTGTCCCGAGCATCCCACCGTTAGGGACACAGGACCACTTGGTTATCACATCAGCTTTCGTAGTCTCAGAGGGCTTACTCTCACGGGATCCTTGTTTTACTTAATAATCACCCAGATGTGCAAGGATATGGATGCTGGCAATTAGTTTACGCCAAAGAGAAGCCATAAAGTGCTTACATTAAGTAAAAAATGTGAAAGTAAGTAAATTATAGGCTGAGGTTGCTAAGATCTAAGGTAAAAACCAAACTTCTGTTTGTGATATTGTGGTAAAGGAAAAAGAAATTTGTGCTAATTTGCTGTCACCCCTGAAGTGGCAAAAGTCAGGACCATAAGATGGAAAAGGCATTAAATCTATAAAATAAGATATTCTGAAGAGAGGATCACATTCACAAACCTTTCATTACAATATATTATGATTATACCCTGCATTGCCATGTTTATGCCTGAAACAAAAGAACTCCTATTTTGATTTGATCATCAATGAGAAATGAACTCTCTATTGAATATTTTATGCATCTGTTATTGGGAAATTTTCGTGCAGACTAGCTTCAGGCACCACTTTTCCCACCTGGTTTCTCGTCCTCTCCCCACCAAATTCCTTCAGACAAACCATGTTGTGCTGTAGACTCTGGTCCCTCACCTTCAGGCAACAACTCTGGATGAGTCAGCCCAGAGGTCTTAAGAATGTTCCTGAAGCCATTCTGACAACAGAAGTAGCTCCACATGGAAGTGACTGAGAGCCGCATACACAGGCCACTGAATTTAAATAGATCCCCAACTCCACTCTCCTCATTCAGATCCCTCAAATGCCCACAGTCATTCCAAAGTCAGCCAACTTGAGCAGGTGGGTAAGGGAGGTGGATTCAGAGAGGAAAAGCTGAGCTATATCTGTCCATGGATATACATTTCACAAAAACATGCAACCACGTGAACACAGTGTTTGCACACCTCCAAGGGTCCTGACAGTGGACAGTGTAAGCTCTGTGGAAAATCTGCCTCTGCACTTGTAATAAGAGTTAGATGTTAGAACTCTGCATTTCCTTGCAAATTTAAATTCAGCTTCTCTTGTTCCACAGAGACTTATGTAGGGATTTGGGTAGAGATTTCACTATATTTATAAATCAATGTAGGGAGAACTGACTTCTTTGCAGTTTAAGTTCCCTGATCCATGCATGTAGTACACATTTCCATTTATTTCAGCCTTTTAAGATTTCACTTCAGTGTGTACGAATTTCTAAAAAAAGATCTTACACATATCTTCTCAATTTCATTTAATAGTCCATAATATTTTTGTTAGAGCCATTTGGGCTTGAAATTTTCTTTAAGGTAAGATTGTTTTAATTACTATTTCCTTAATAATTGTAGGTTTTTGGCTTTTTTGTTTTTTTCTTTGTATGTGTCAGATTTGGCAAGTTACATCAATTTTACAATTTTTTAACAGAACAAGCTTTTGGTTCTTTTGGTCGTCTCCATTCTATGATTAGTTTATATTTCATGAAGTTCTTCTCTTACCTTTTTTCCCCTTCCTTTTACTTCCCTTTGCTTAATTTGCTCTTCTTTCAATAACTTCTTGACATGGTTGCTAATTTGACCTATTTTCATAATTTCTTCTTTTCTAATAAATGCATTTAAAATAAAATATCCTTTCAGTAATAATTTACCAACATTTCACAAGTTATGAGAAGAAGGCAATGGCAACCCACTCTAGTACTCTTGCCTGGAAAATCCCATGGACGGAGGACCCTGGTAGGCTGCAGTCCATGGGGTCGCTAAGAGTCAGACACGACTGAGCTATTTCACTTTCCCTTTTCACTTTCATGCATTGGAGAAGGAAATGGCAACCCGCTCCAGTGTTCTTGCCTGGAGAATCCCAAGGACAGGGGAGCCTGGTAGGCTGCCGTCTATGGGGTCACACAGAGTCGAACACGATTGAAGCGACTTAGCAGCAGCAGCAGCAGCAGCAGCAGCAGCAGAAGTTATGAAATCTTACATTTTTATTACTCAATTTGAAATATTACTGAATCTGTTATGATTTCTTCTTTGAGACATATGTTATTTATGTGATAATTTCTTGAATTTCTAATCATATGGCTATGTCCTAGTTTTATGGTTGTTATCCACGTCTGACTTAATTGTCTGTTATATTGCAGTCCTATACATGTGTTGAGACACACTTTACAGCTGGCATATGGTTAATTTTATAGTCAGTATATGGTTAATTTTTCTAAACATCAGTGTATGCCAAAAAAGACTGTGACTTTTGCAGGTAGTTGCATAAAGTTTTAAAAAGTGACAGAACAAATCCTGGCTCCATGCAATACTATCAAAGAGAAAAAAAATCCAGTTACCCAAGCAGAATTAGAAATCTCTCCTGTTCTTTCTTTACTTTATATATTCCTAGAATTTTTAAAAGCAGCTGCTTGGGGATAGGAAAAAAACAGCCAGCTGAGTTTGCCTATGAGTTTTCCAACACTGCTCTGCTGAAATAAACACAGCAGTGTAGTTATACCCAATTTTTTTTATATATGTAAGCCAAGACAGACTTTTTAAAATACAATTTAATGTCAGCAAATAAATAATGCATTTGGGAAAGAAGAGTTTGGTGTTAGTAATGTACCTTCTAATCTATAATGAATAACTACATTCAATGCTGTTCCTTAGAAAAAAGTTTCAAAGAGTACTATTTGAGATCACTATTTTTTTAATCTGGAAATTCATGTTTAGCTTAACACTGTTGCAAACAGTCAGTTTTACTTTGTGCCCAATATTCTAAAGAAACTTTTATACAAAAAGTCATTTCATGGTGAAAAATTGAAAGCATTCCCCCTAAGACCAGGAACAAGACAAGGGTGTCCGCTTTTGGCACTGTTATCCAACGTCGCTCTGGAAGTCCTAGCTACAGCAATCAGAGAAGAGAAAGAAATAAAAGGAATCCAGATCGGAAAAGAAGAATTAAAGTTCTCACTGTTTGCAGATGACATGATACTGTACACAGAAAACCCTAAAGACGGCATCAGAAAATTACTAGAGCTAATAAGTGCATTTCGGATGACACAAAATCAATACACAGAAATCACTTGGATTTCTATATACTAACAATGAAAAAATCATAAAGAGCAATTAAGGAATCGATCCCATTCACCATTGCAACAAAAAGAATTAAATATCTAGGAATATACTTACCTAAGGAGATGAAAGAACTGTACACAGAAAATTATAAGACACTGATGAAAGAAGTCAAAGATCACATAAACAGATGGAGAGATATTCCATGTTCCTGGGTAGGAAGAATCAATATTGTGAAAATGATTATACTACCAAATGCTAGCCACAGATCCCATGTGATCTCTATCAAATTACCAATGGCATTTTTCACAGAACTAGAACAAAAAATTTCACAGTTCATAGGGAAACAAAAAAAGATCCTGAATAGCCAAAGCAGTCTTGAAAAAGAATGGAGTTAGAGGAATCAAGCTTCCTGACTTCACATTATACTACAAAGCTACAGTCATCAAGACAGTATGGTACTGGCACAAAAACAAAAATATAGACCAATGGAACAAGAGAGAAAGCCCAGAAATAAATGCATGCACGTATGGGTACCTAATATTTGACAAAGGAGGCAAGAATATACAATGGGGCAAATACAGCCTCTTCAATAAACGGTGCTGGGAAAACTGGACAGTTACATGTACAATAATGAAATTAGAACACTTCCTAACACCATACGAGAAGGCAATGGCAACCTACTCCAGTACTCTTGCCTGGAAAATCCCATGGACAGAGGAGACTGGTAGGCTTAGCGGTGCATGGGATCACTAAGAGTCAGACACGACTGAGCCACTTCACTTTTTTCACTTTCATGCATTGGAGAAGGAAATGGCAACCCACTCCAGTGTTCTTCCCTGGAGAATCCCAGGGACAGGGGAGCCTGGTGGGCTGCCGTCTATGGTCGCGCAGAGTCAGACACGACTGAAGCGACTTAGCAGCAGCAGCAGCTAACACCATACACAAAAATAACCTCGAAATGGATTAAAGACCTAAATGTAAGACCAGAAACTATAAAACTCTTAGAGGAAAACACAGGCAGAACACTCAATGACATAAATCAAAGTAAGATCCTCTATGACCCATTTCCTAGAGTAATGGAAATAAAAACAAAAGTAAACAAGTGGGACCTGATTAAACTTAAAAAGCTTTTGCACAGCAAAGGAAACTATAAGCAAGGTGAAAAGACAACCCTCAGAATGGGAGAAGATGATAGCAAATGAAACAATGGACAAAAGATTAATTTCCAAAATATACAAGCAGCTCATACAACTAAACACCAGAAAAACAAACAACCCAATCAAAAAGTGGGGAAAAGACCTATACAGACATTTCTCTAAAGAAGACATACAGACAGGCTAACAAACATATGAAAAGATGCTCAACATCGCTCATTATTAGAGAAATACAAATCAAAACTACATCAAGATATCACCTCACACTGGTCAAAATGGCCATCATCAAAAACTCTATAATCAATAAATGCTGAAAAAGGTGTGGAGAAAAGGAAACAGTCTTGCACTGTTGATGGGAATGTAAATTGATACAGCCACTACAAAAGATGGTATGGAGATTCCTTAAAAAACTAGGAATAAAACCACCATGTGACCCAGCAATTCCACTCCTATGCATATACCCTGAGGAAACCAAAATTGAAAGAGACACATGTATCCCACTCTTCACTGCAGCACTATTTACAATAGCTAGAACATGGAAGTAACCTAGATGTCCATCAGCAGGTGAATGGATAAAGAAGTAGTGGTACATATACACAATGGAATATTACTCACCCATAAAAAGGGACACATTTGAGTCAGTTCTAATGAGGTGGATGAACCTAGAACCTCAGAATGAAGTGAGTCATAAAGAGAAAGACTGATGGACAGGGAGGCCTGGCGTGCTGCAATTCATGGGGTCACAAAGAGTCGGACATGACTGAGCGACTGAACTGAACTGAACACATATATATGGAATCTAGAAAAATGGTACTGAAGAATTTATTTACAGGGCAACAGTGGAGAAATAGACATGGAGAATAGTCTTATGGACCTGGGGAGAGGGGTGGGGAGGGTGAGATGTATGGAGAGAGTAACATGGAAACTTACATTACCATATGTAAAATAGATAGCCAACGGGAATTTGCTGTATGGCTCAAGAAACTCAAACAGGGGCTCTGTATCAACCTAGAGGGATGGGGTGGGGAGGGAGATGGGAGGGAGGCTCAGAAGGGAGGGAACAGATGTATACCTATGGCTGATTGACAGAAAACAGCAAAATTCTGTAAAGCAATTATCTTTCTATGTGAGACAGCAAAAGAGACACAGATGTATAGAATAGTCTTTTGGACTCTGTGGGAGAGGGGAAGGGTGGGATGATTTGGGAGAATAGCACTGAAACATGTATAATATCATATATGAAATGAATCGCCAGTCCAGGTTCAATGCAGGATACAGGATGCTTGGGGCTGGTGCACTGGGATGACCCAGAGGGATGGTATGGGGAGGGAGGTGGGAGGGGGGTTCAGGATGGGGAACACGTGTATACCTATGGCAGATTCATGTTGATGTATGGCCAAACCAATACAGTATTGTAAAGTAATTAGCCTCCAACTAAAATAAATAAATTTATATTAAAAAATAAAAATAAAAAATTAATTTAAAAAAAGGTCATTTCATTATGCATTAATAACACATGTACAACACTGTGGTGTCCAAATATTGGGCATGCCATATTAAAGTTAAGAAAATGAGACACCAAAGCCCCAAACACTGAAATCCCAGTAATTCTCCTAACCAGAAATGCATTAGACCAGTTCCTATGACACTGAATAATGTCCAGACGGCATGGAGCATGGTGACAGGACACATCTTGTGAATGCTGTTTTCAGTTGCCCAGATTCAGGTAGGAATCCCTGAATGCAGCCTCTCCATTTTTATGCTGTCTTCTACTACTTTGATAGGGCTTGAACAATGTCCCCTGAGGGTGCCAGTAATCAGGAGGTAGGAACAAAGGAGCCAAGTGGAAATGACTCTTCTTATCCCCTCCCTTGGTTGGTTTTGTGAACCTTGAACAAGAGACTTAACCTCTGTAGCCTCGGTTTTCTGTCTGTGAAAGAAAAATTATACAAACATTGCAAGGTTGCTGCTGACAGTTATATGCGACTACATGATGAACACACATGTGTGCACACAACTTTGAAGATATGACTGTTTCTGTGATTATTAGATTAGTATTAGCTTCTGGGGGTTGCAGAACCTGTCACAAGGGGAAGGGACTTACTGCTATTAGGAGGCAAATGGATCCAGGTTTTTAAAGGCAGACCAGTCTCTCCTTATGGCTGTTTCCCAAAAGCAACAATTTCCACTTCAGTCTTTGGAAATACAATAAGATGAAGTACTTTTCAGATGACAAGGTCCACTCGAAGACACAAGTGGCTTTTACATAGAAAATAACTGGATAATGAAAACAATATCCAGATCCTTTTGGCAGACAGCATCCTTTTCCACTGTGATTCATTTTACTGCAGGTACAGACATGTCGGTGTCATTGTGTGTCTGGTTCCTTTTAGATGTCCTTTCCAATAGAAAGGAAAATGATTGCTCAGGTTTTCTCAGACAGGAAAAGCAAGATACAAGTAATTTATTTATGATTCTATTTTGTTCAGCTCTTGTATTCATGATCCTATTCTTATGTATATTTTTAAAAACTTTTCTCCAGAAAAATAAAAATATGTTTCTCTTTCCCAATCGGATTTGAGAAGGGAGTCCTTTCTGAATGTTACCAAGTAATTCGTCATATTACTTAAGACAAGCCACCAAGTTTTCTCTGACATTCTACCCTAGAAAAACAGATAGTAATAATTTGTTCCTCTTATAGGCAAAAAGAGACAAAAAGACAAAGTTAATAATAATAGTAGCTGATAATTATTGATCACTACTGCAACTTCTCTGGTGACTCACTGGGTAAGATTCACACTTTCAAGGAGAGTGTGAGGCATGGGTGCAAACCCTGGTTGGGGAACCAAGAATCCCAATGCCGGGGATCATGGCTAAAAAGTACTGATCACTATCTATGGGGGTTTCCCTGGTGGCTCATATGGTAAAGAATCTGCCTGCAATGCAAGAGCCCCAGGTTTGATCCCTGGGTTAGGAAGATCCCCTGGAGATGGGACAGGGTACCCACTCCGAAACTTTTGCCTGGAGAATCCCACGGACAGAGGAGCCTGGTGGGCTACAGTCCATGGGGTCGCAAAGAGTTGGACATGACTAAACATGCATGCAATGCAACACAACCCATGAGTCAAGTACTATTACAAGCACCTCATTGTAATTATGTTTAATTCTCACTATAACCTCATACAGAATGGTCCCCACTGTCAGCTGAGGAAAGGGAGGCACAGGGGTTAAGCAGCTTGCCTAAAGTCACAGGACTAGTAAGTCGAATCAATATATTCAAATCCAAGCAGACTGTCTCCAGAGCCCACAGAACCTTGCTGATATTCCAGTGAAAATGCAGGTACAAGTTCTTATCCCCAGTACTAGACATGTACTGGATCAGCAGAGATGCAGAATTTCTGCTGCTGCTGCTAAGTCGCCTCAGTCGTGTCCGACTCTGCGCGACCCCATAGACAGCAGCCCACCAGGCTCCTCCGTCCATGGGGTTTTCCAGGCAAGAGTACTGGAGTGGGTTGCCATTGCCTTCTCTAGTGCTGAAATTACTCTGCTAAGGTTTGTTAAGTACGGTATGTCCCTCCTGGCTCGGCTAAAGCTAGGTGTAGGACTATTTTTCTCTCCTGACAAGAAAACCTGGTTCTTGGTAAACGTCATGACATCCAGAGGGTAAACCTCTTACCGTTAGAATAACTTCAGTGTGGTCCATCCTTTGAGCTCTAAGACTTCACCTCACATACTTTCTAGTATTGTTTCTGGCAGTTTGGCTTCAGCCTCCCCATCCACATCCCTGGAATCACACAAAGCCAGGTGCCCCTGGGCTTCTGTTACCCGACCAGGTTTGTTTTACCCGAAAATGCTGAGATGCCGAGGTTTGCAGCAGAGAGAGGGTTAGTTCTTATGGCTGCTGAGGGAGGAGACAGGAGAAGATGTCTCAGGTCCACCTCCCCAAGGCCAGGGTCTTGAGGGATTTATAGGATAAGAATAAAGAAGTAGGGCCATCTGGGCGTAGGGGGCGTGGGGAGCGTGGGGGGTGTGGGGGGCGTCAGGGGCGTGGTTCGGTAAAGGTGCGTAATCATTATCCAATGCAAGTGTAGCTAAGCTGCAGACCTCTGCACGTTCAGGAATGGAGGTGCTTAGCAGCATTAGAGGGGGGCTTTTTGGCCCACTGATGTTAGGGTCACCACAGAGGACATTCTCGCAGGCCCAGCTGGAGGTCTGCAGTCCTTTCAGTCTTCTTTGGCTCAGCTTGAATTGCATGTGTCTGACTCCAACCTCCTAGAACACAACTCGGGCAAACATCTTATTGTTTAGGCTCCGTGTCGCCTTGAGGACAGAAAAGCCACCTGCATTAGTGATTTCAGTAATTTTTTCACACGGATTCATTCATCATATTCTTGCAGACATGCCCCCTCCACATTCCCCCTCCCCTATAACACATGCCTCTTGCTTCAGCTGAACACAGAGGACACACGTGCCTGACAGGTGGGAGAGGGTGAAATTGACCCCGCCTCACTGTCTGTTCTGTTCCACTTCATGTTCTGCTCTTAGGGTGACCACTTCTGAGAATCAGGCATCTTTATTGATTTCCATTTTCCTCCCAAGACTAGAATGCCTCCCTCCCTTCCCGGGCCTCCTCAAGTAGGTCATGCCCCAGTAGACATCCACCTCTACCACTGCATCTCTAGCTGGGCCAGGATACTAGCCAGCACAGGATGGTATGTTTTGCCTTTACTTGTGCGTTTATTTCAGTAAATATTTCATGAGCGGCTACTGCACACCAGGTGTGGAGCAACCCCTTGTCAGGGACAATTTCTTCTCTGTCTCTTCTTACCCTCACTTTAAACTCCACTCATTCCATTCTTCATAGTAACCCTCCTGGGTTTTCCAGGGGTCATGTGTTTTATGAAGTAAACTGTCTCTTCAGTTAGGTGATAGCTAGACTCTCAACAGCTTTAGACCTCTGCATCCTTCCAAAGGGCTTAGCATCATGCTGGGAAGATGCTACATGAGCAAAAAGTAATTGTTCACAAAGGAATTTCAGGGAAGCACTCAGCCTAATTAGAATTCAATCCAGTGAAGGTCACCCACCAGCCATTGCTTAGGGAGTGCTGGTGACATATTCAGAAATTGATGAATTATTGTTCCATCTGTGCAGATATAAGTGAGGGACATGCAGTCACTTTTGCTCTTTAAAAATGTGTGGTGCTGACGTGTGTCTGAAGACAGCAGGGTGGGATGAGGGGAGAGAAGGAAAGTCCATTCATATTATATGGCTGTGGCTTAGTCACTAAGTTGTGTCTGACTCTTTTGCGACCCCGTAGACTGTAACTCACCAGGCTCCTCTGTCTGTGGGATTTTTCAGGCAAAAATACTGGAGTGGGTTGCCATTTCCTTTCCCAGGGGATCTTCCTGACCCAGGGATTGAACCCAGGTCTACCTGCATTTCAGGTGGATTCTTTACCAACTGAGCCACCAGGAAAGCCCTCATCTTGCAAGCAGGTCCAAACCCCTTGGTTTTCTCCCTTAGCCTCTTTCTACCAGTACAAAACTGTTTTGAGTCATCCTTGTTTCCATTTCTCTGCATTTTCCAACCACAGTTTTCCATCTCTTTATGTTAGAGCTAGGAATTAACCCAGTTGAATGCCAAACCAATCCAGTATTCTTTCCTGGGAAATCCCATAGACAGAGGAGCCTGGTGGACTACAGTCCATGGGGTCACTAAGAGTTGGACATGACTGAACAACTAACACTTTTTCTAACCTCTGCCTTATACCTCAAGATTAACTTTCTACAATTCTTGTTTTACCCTTGCCCAGTTCTAGTATCCTCTTATCCGTATTCATCAGAAGGCAGACAGAATGAAAACCACAATCACATAAAACTCACCAAACTGATCACATGAATCACAGCCTTGTGTAATTCAATGAAACTATGAGCCATGCCGTGTAAGGCCACCCAAGATGCATGGGTCCTGATGGAGAGTGCTGACAAAATGTGGTCCACTGGAGAAGGCAATGGCAAACCACTTCAGTACTCTTGCCTTGAGAACCCCATGAACAGTATGAAAAGACAAAAAGATATGACACTGAAAAATGAACTCCACAGATAGGTAGGTGCCCAACATGCTACTACAGAAGACTGAAGAAATAGCTCCAGAGAGAATAAAGAGCCTGAGCCAAAGCAAAAACAAAGCCCAACTGTGGATGTTACTGATGGTGGAAGTAAGTCTAATATTATAAAGAACAATATTTCATAGGAACCTGGATATTAGGTCCATGGATCAAGGTAAATTGGAAGTGGTCAAACAGGAGATGGCAAGAATGAACATTGACATTTTGGAATCAGTGAACTAAAATGGATCAGAATGGGTGAATTTAATTCAAATGACCATTACATCTACTACTGTGAGCAAGCATCCCTTAGAAGAAATGGAGTAGCCTGCATAGTCAACAAAAGAGTCTGAAATGCAGTGCTTGGGTGATTTTCAAAAATGACAGAATGATCTGTTTGCTTCCAAGGCAAACCATTAATATCACAGTAATCCAAGTCTATGCCCCAACCATTGATGCTGAAGAGGCTGAAGTTGAACAATTCTATAAAGACCTACAAGACCTTCTAGAGCGGACACCAAAAACGATGTCCTTTTCATCATAAGGGACTGGAATGCAAAAGTAGGAAGTCAAGAGATACCTGGAGTAACAGGCAAATTTGGCCTTAGAGAACAAAATGAAGCAGGGCAAAGGCTAACAGAGTTTCACCAAGAGAACACACTGGTCATAGCAAACACTCACTTCCAACAACACAACAGAAGACTCTACACATGGACATCACCAGATGGCCAACAACAAAATCAGATTTATTATGTTCTTTGCAGCCGAAGATGGAGAAGCTCTATACAGTCAACAAAAACAATACCAGGAACTGACTGCAAATCAGATCATGAACTCCTTATTGCCAAACTGAGACTTAATTTGAAGAAAACATGGGGAAACCACTAGACTATTCAGGTATGACCTAAATCAGATTCCGTAATGTTATACAGTAGAAGTGAGAAATAGATTCAAGGGATTAGATCTGATAGACAGAATGTCTGAAGAATGATGGATGGTTGTCTCAGCAGGCCTTATAAATAGCTGAGAAAAGAAGAGAAGCAGAAGGCAAAGGAGAAAAGGAAATATGTACCTATCTGAATGCAGGGTTCCAAAGAATAGCAAGGAGAGATAAAACAACCTTCCTAAGTGACCAATGCAAAGAAATAGTGGAAAACAATAGAATGAGAAAGACTAGAGATCTCTTCAAGATAAGTAGAGAAACCAAGGGAATATTTCATGCAGAAATGGGCACAAAAAAGGATAGTAATGGTATGGACCTAAGAGAAGCAGAAGATATTAAGAGAAGGTGGCAAGAATACACAGATAAACTGTACAAAAAAGGATCTTAAGGACCCAGATAACCACGATGGTGTGATCATTCACCTAGAGCCAGATATCCTGAAGTGTGAAGTTAAATAGACCTTAGGAAGCTTTGCTATGAACAAAGGTAGTGGAGGTGATGGAATTCCAGTTGAACTAATTCAAATCCTAAAAGGTGATGCTGTGAAAGTGCTGCACTCAATATGCCAGCAAATTTGGAAAACTCAGCACTGGCCACAGGACTGGAAAAGATCAGTTTTGATTCCAATCACAAAGAAAGGCAATGCCAAACAATGTTCAAAGTACTGCACAATTGCACTCATCTCACAGGCTACCAAAGTAATGATCAAAATTCTCCAAGATAGGATTCAACAGTATGTGAACCTAGAACTTCCAGGTGTTCAATCAGGATTTAGAAAAGGCAGAGGAACCAGAGATCAGATTGCCAACATCTGT
Organism: Bos javanicus; assembly: GCF_032452875.1. Lineage (NCBI taxonomy): Eukaryota > Metazoa > Chordata > Mammalia > Artiodactyla > Bovidae > Bos > Bos javanicus. The sequence goes on from NC_083876.1 coordinate 11,882,148, forward strand.
TGGATCATAGATAAAATAAGAGAATTCCAGAAAAACACCTATTCATGCTTCATTGACTACACCAAAGCCTTTGACTATGTGGATCACAGCAAACTGTGGAGAATTCTTAAAGAGATGGGCATATCAGACCACCTTACCTGCCTCCTATGAAATCTGTATGGTCAAGAAGCAACAGCTAGGGCTAGACATGAAACAACTATCTGCTTCCAAATTGGGAAAGGAATACATCAATACTGTATATTGTCACCTTGTTTATTTAACTTATATGGATACTACATCATGCAAAATGCTGGGCTGGATGAAGCACAAGCTGGAATCAAGATTTCTGTGAAAATATTAATAACCTCAGATATGCTGATGACACCACCCTTATGGTAGAAAGCAGAGAGGAACTCAAGAGCCTCTTGATTAAAGTGAAAGAGGAAAGTGAAAATCTGGTTTAAAACTCAACATTCAAATAATGATGATCATGGCATTCAGTTCCAACTCTTCATGGCAAATAGAGAGGGAAAAAATGGAAACAGTGACTGACTATTTTCTAGCGCTCCAAAACCACTGCAGATGGTGAGCACAGTCATGAAATTAAAAGACGCTTGCTCTTTGGAAGAAAAACTATGACAAACTTAGATAATGCATTAAAAATCAGAGACAATACTTTGCCAACAAAGGTCTATCTAGTCAAGGCTATGGTTTTTCCAGTAGTCGTGTATGGATGTGAGAGTTGGACCATAAAGAAAGCTGAGCACTGAAGAATTGATGCTTTTGAACTGTGTTGTTGGAGAAGACTCTTGAGAGTCCCTTGGACTCCAAGGAGATCCCACCAGTCAATTCTAAAGGAAATCAGTCCTGAATATTCATTGGAAGGACTACTGCTGCTGCTAAGTCACTTCAGTCGTGTCCGACTCTGTGCGACCCCATAGATGGCAGCCCACCAGGCTCTGCCGTCCCTGGGATTCTCCAGGCAAGAACACTGGAGTGGGTTGCCATTTCCTTCTCCAATGCATGAAAGTGAAAAGTAAAAGTGAAGTCGCTCAGTCGTGTCTGACTCTTCGCGCGACCCCATGTACTGAAGCCTACCAGGCTCCTCCGTCCACGGGATTTTCCAGGCAAGAGTACTGGAGTGGGTTGCCATTGCCTTCTCCATTGGAAGGACTGATTCTGATACTAAAACTCCAATACTTTGGCCACCTGATGCGAAGACTCATTTGAAAAGACCCTGATGCTGGGAAGGAGGAGGAGAAGGCAGGAGCAGAAGGGGAAAACAGAGGATGAGAAGGTTGGATGTCATTACCAACTTGATGGGCATGATTTTGAGTAATTTCCAGGAGTTTGTGATGGACAGGGAAGCCTTGTGTGCTGCAGTCCATGGGGTTGCAAAGATTCGGACACGAGTAACTGAACTGAACTGAACTGAATCCTGGCATTGTACAGGCAATGCTTCACTTATTTTTCAGTCTCTTTATCCATTTCCTACATATGATCATCCTGTAAGGAGCCTGGCTTACTCATTTAGTCAAAAGCCCACTTTGTTCATTTTACTTTGTAATTCAGTCTTCAGTGTCTTTTGCAGCACAATGCTATGAATTTTCAATTTATTTTAAATCTATTTTTATAACTGCCACTTCTACAATGTGGCAAGCTTTTTTCCCCCTTAACTTTAAAAAACATTATTTCTGAAAGAAAGCTGTTCTGAAATCTGGCTTTTTCAGCAAACTGAACACCCACATGACGAAGACAAAATGACAGAAGTTAGAGATGGAAAAGATGAGTAAGGTCACCTTGCCTAATTTTTTAGCAAGTACAGAGATATTTACACAGTAACACTTGAATCTACATAACCCAGCATTTTAAGTTTAGAAAATGTTGCTGACTGCTCACCCCAACTCCCCACCATTATGCCTTCTCTTACCTACAGGTTTTGCTTCAACCATATGAGTTTTGCTTTTAGTTCACATTTTCTTTGAAATCAAAGTTTATCTTTGTGTTAGAATGTGAGTCTTATTGAGTCCAGATTTGTTTTTCCTTTTAAATGATAACTTAATTTTCAACCCACATCCCATTTTTAGGAGTACCCTTCTCTTTATCTCTTAAAAAAAAAAATACCCTCAAAACCTTAACCATTTAAAACCCCAGCATTATTTTCTTCTTATTTCTTATTGGCAAGGAAACTGGGTTCAGCTTGGCAGTTTTTATCCAGGGATCTGTATGCAGCTACAGACAGATGGTGGCAGCAGCTGGCTTCATCTTAAAGGCCTTCTCACACACCTGACTGTTGACTGGAATCTTTGTCAAATTTCCAGCCAGAACGTCTACCTACAAATGGCCTCTGTGAGTGACCTGTGCTTCTCTCACAGCAGGGCAGCTGATCTTGAGACAAACAGTCCAGCAGAGCTGGCCACTCTTTATGATTTGGACTTTAAAGTCATGTAGCATCATCTCTGGAGAAGGCAATGGCAACCCACTCCAGTACTCTTGCCTGGAAAATCCCATAGACGGAGGAGCCTGGAAGGCTGCAGTCCATAGGGTTGCTAAGAGTCGGACACGACTGAACAACTTCACTTTCACTTTTCACTTTCATGCATTGGAGAAGGAAATGGCAACCCACTCCAGTGTTCTTGCCTGGAGAATCCCAGGGATGGGGGAGCCTGGTGGGCTGCCGTCTATGGGGTTGCACAGGGTCAGACACGACTGAAGTAACTTAGCAGCAGCAGCAGCAGCAGCAGCAGCAGCATCTTACCAAATAATCACAGAGGAGAATCCAGGTATAAGGACAAGTAAGGAGGAAGCTGGTGGGGAGATCAGCCTGCTTCTGGATGAGGACAGTGGGATGAGCACCATCTTGTTCCACAAACTACTAATTAACACTAATTCTAAATACTATGTGAATATGAAACCAAGCAGGACCCTGCAGGGCTCCTGGGCATGGAAGTCTTTCTGTGCCCTCTGTCTCTCATTTGTGGGAAACAGTCTCCATGACCTTCCCGGAAGTCCAAAGGGCAGATTGCTACAAAGTGGTTGCCACTCAGGGAAGGGAAGGGATGCAGAGACAAGGGAAGAGCAGCCAAGAAACAATAGTGAAGCATTGGGACAGGGTCCTAGTTCCACCTCAAGGGATACACGTAAAACTATTTTTGAGTTCTTTACAGACCTTAATTTCACCAACAAAATGGAAGATGTCAGCATTCTTCATTTCAGACATCACAGTTTGATAAGCTCAAGAGGCTCATCAGGAGACCACCTGAGGTCACATTGTTGTTCAGTCACCAAGTTGTGTCTGACTCTTCACAACCCCATGGACTGCAGCATGCCAGGCCTCCCTGTCCATCACTGTCTCCCACAGTTTGCCCAAGTTCATTGCATCGGTGATGCCATCCAACCGTCTCATGCTCTGTCACCCTCTTCTCTTCCTGCCTTCAATATTTCCCTTTATCAGGGTCTTTTCCAATGAGTCAGCTGTTCTGTTCACATCAGGTGGCCAAAATATTGGAACTTCATCTTCAGCATTGGTCCTTCCAGTGAATATGCAGGATTGATTTTCTTTAAGATTGACTGGTTTGATTTTCTTGCTGTCCACGGGACTCTCAAGAGTCTTCTATAGCACCACATTTGGAAGGTATCAATTCTGTGGTGCTCTGCCTTTTTTATGGTCCAGCTCTCACAACCATATGTGACTACTGGAAAGACCACAGCTTTGCCTAGATTGGCCCTTTTCACAAAGTGATGTCTTTGGTTTTTAACACACTGTCTAGGTTTGTCGTAGCTTTCCTGCCAAGAAGCAGCCATCTTCTAATTTCATGGGTACAGTCACCATCCACAGTGATTTTAGAGCCCAAGAAGAGGGAATCTGTCACTGCTTCCACCTTTTCCCCTTCTATTTGCCAAGATGTGATAGGACCAGATGCCATGATCTTAGGTTTGTTTTTTTTTTTTTTTAATATTTAGTTTAAAAAAAACTAAGAAGGCCAGATTAAAAGACTGCAGACCTTATAGACATCCTGATCCTTATCAGCAACTCCACCTTGGAACCGTTGCTATAAAACTCCTTGCCAAACCCTCCAGTCTTTCAGGGCACAGCCCATGGTGTCCCCCTTTGCCTGGCAAAGCAATAAAGTTATTCTTTTCTACTTCACCAAAAACTTTGTCTCTGAGATTCGATTCAGTATCAGTGTACAGAGACAGAGTTTTCAGCATCAGCTAGGGAATGAAAGATTTCAGCTTAGATACCAGTTTTAAGTTCTTTTCACACTACACCACACACAGTGCCCTGAATAGATCTTGAAATGAGAGTGCTTCCCTTACTCTGTCTCAGTGCTTCCAGATCACTCCCTTTAAGTTAGTGAAATTGGTGAAAAATATGAGGAGGAAGGGCTTGCTATTTCATAATCTGTAACTCCCCATGTCTGATCATTTCAGTTCAGTTCAGTCCCTCAGTTGTGTCTAACTGTTTGTGACCCCATGGACTGCAGCATGCCACACTTCCCTGTCCATCACAAACTCCCAGAGCTTACTCAAACTAATGTCCATTGAGTCGCTGATGCCATCCAACCATCTCATCCTCTGCCGTCCCCTTCTCCTCCTGTCTTCAATCTTTCCCAACATCAGGGTCTTTTCCAGTGAGTCAGTTCTTCTCATCAGGTGGCCAAAGTATTGGAGTTTCAGCATCAAAATCAGTCCTTCCAATGAATATTCAGGACTGATTTCCTTTAGGATGGACTGGTTGGATCTCCTTGGAGTCCAAGGGACTCTCAAGAGTCTTCTCCAGCACCACAGTTCAAAAGCCTCAGCACTCTGGTGCTCAACTTTCTTTATAGTCCAGCTCTCTCATCCATACATGACTACTGGCAAAACCATAGCTTTGACCAGATGGACCTTTGTTGACAAAGTAATGTCTGCTTTTTAATATCCTGTCTAGGTTGGTCGTAGCTTTACTTCCAAGGAACAAGTGTCTTTTAATTTCATGGCTGCACTCACCATCTGCAGTGATTTTGGAGCCCCCCAAAATAAAGTCTGTCACTGTTTCCATTGTTACCCCATCTATTTGCCATGAAATGAGATTGGATGTCATGACCTTAGTTCTCTGAATGTTGAGTTTTAAGGCAACTTTTTGCACTCCTCTTTCACTTTCATCAAGAGGTTCTTTATTTCTTCTTTGGAACAAGTCTGTTCTTCCATTTCCAGTTCTAACTGTTGCTTCTTGACCTGCATACAGATTTCTCAGGAGGCAGGTCAAGTGTTCTGCTATTCCGATCTCTTGGAGAATTTTCCATAGTTTGTTGTGATCCACACAGTTAAAGGTTTTAGTGTAGTCAATAAAACAGAAGTAGATGTTTTTCTAGAACTCTCTTGCTTTTTTTATGATCCAATGGATGTTACCAATTTGATCTCTGGTTACTTTGCCTTCTCTAAATCCAGCTTGAACATTTGGAAGTTCATGGTGCATGTACTATTGAAGCTTGGCTTGCAGAACTTTGAACATTACTTTGGTAGTGTGTGAGATGAGTGCAATTGTGCAGTACTTTGAACATTCTTTGTGATTGGAATGAAAACTGATCTTTTCCAGTCCTGTGGCCACTGCTGAGTTTTCCAAATTTGTTGGCATGTTGAGTATAGCACTTTCACAGCATCATCTTTTAGGATTTGAAATAGCTCAACTGGAATTCCATCACCTCCACCAGCTTTGTTCATAGTGATGTTTCCTAAGGCCCACTTGACTTTGCATTCCAGGATGTTTGGCTCTAGGTGAATGATCATACCATCGTGATTATCTGGGTCATGAAAATCTTTTTTGTATAGTTCTTATAGTGCAGCCATGAAATTAAAAGATGCTTACTCCTTGGAAGGAAAGTTATGACCAACCTAGATAGCATATTCAAAAGCAGAGACATTACTTTGCCAACAAAGGTCCGTTTAGTCAAGGCTATGGTTTTTCCTGTGGTCATGTATGGATGTGAGAGTTGGACTGTGAAGAAGGCTGAGCGCTGAAGAATTGATGCTTTTGAACTGTGGTGTTGAAGACTCTTGAGAGTCCCTTGAACTGCAAGGAGATCCAACTAGTCCATTCTGAAGGAGATCAGCCCTGGGATTTCTATGGAAGGAATGATGCTAAAGCTGAAACTCCAGTACTTTGGCCACCTCATGCGAAGAGTTGACTCATTGAAAAAGACTCTGATGCTGGGAGGGATTGGGGGCAAGAGGAGAAGGGGACGACAGAGGATGAGATGGCTGGATGGCATCACTGACTCAATGAACGTGAGTCTGAGTGAACTCCAGGAGTTGGTGATGGACAGGGAGGCCTGGCGTGCTGCAATTCATGGGGTCGCAAAGAGTCGGACACGACTGAGTGACTGATCTGATCTGATCTGATCTGATATATGTATTCTTGACACCTATTCTTAAAATCTTCTGCTTCTGTTAGGCACATAGCATATCTGTCCTATATTGAGGCCATCTTTGCATGAAATGTTCCCTTGGTATCTCTAATTTTATTGAAGAGATCTCTAGTCTTTCCCATTCTATTGTTTCCCTCAATTTCTTTGCATTGATCACTGAGGAAGGCTTTCTTATCTCTCCTTGCTATTCTTTGGAACTCTGCATTCAAATGGATATATCTTTCCTTTTCTCCTTTGCCTTTTGCTTCTTTTCTTTTCTCAGCTATTTGGAAGACCTCCTCAGACAACCATTTTGCCTTTTTGCTTTTCTTTTTCTTCGGGTTGGTCTTGATCACTGCCTCCTGTACAATATCATGAACCTCCATCCGTAGTTCTTTAGGCACTCTGTCTATCAGATCTAATCCCTTGAATCTATTTGTCACTTGCTCTGTATAATCGTAAGGGATTTGATTTAGATCATATCTGAATGGACTAGTGGTCTAGTCTAGGGACTAGTTTTCCCTACTTTTCTCAATTTAAGTCTGAATTTTGCAATAAGGAGTTAATGATCTGAGCCACAGTCAGCTCCGGGTCTTATTTTTGCTTACTGTATAGAGGTTTTGCCTCTTCACCTGCAGATGATATTACCAATCAGATTTTTGTATTGACCATCTGGTGATGTCCATGTATAGAGTCTTCTCTTGTGTTGTTGGAAGAGGGTGTTTGCTATGAGCAGTATCTCTGATGAGCTAGCTCTCATCACATCTTCAGTGAGTTCAGGCTATCTCTACTTGCTGTATAACCATAACAGCTCACTTCTCTGGTTCAATTGACCCCAGGTTCTGTTTCAATTCTAATGTTCTGGAATTCTAACTTGTATTTGCAGGTCAAAATCTGTTTTAATCTGCTAATTAAATATCATGAGTAAGTGTTAGTCACTCACTCATGTCTGACTTTTTGCAATCCCATGGACTGTAGCCCGCCAGACTCCTCTGTCCATGAAATTCTCCAGGCAAGAATACTAGACAGGATTTCCATTTCCTTTTCTGAACATCATCAGTATTACCAGATGATTATCCTAACAAATGTTCATGTGTTTATTTTTCTATCTTGAACCCCATGGAAAACCATGAAATCAATTCCCATTGCATGCTCCCTCATTGAAAATAAGATAAAGATTACATTTCTACTTGGAGTAGAGTTTATTGAAATTGCACACATTATTTTTCTTCTCCCTTTATGCAAAAGTAATTCATCAAGCCTCAGAAGGTTTCCCATGAAAATAATAAAATTGTGCAAACAACATGTCCTAATACATTTTACTGAGAAAATCTTTCCCCATCAAACATGAATCTGTGAACATGATGAAACTGAGAAATCTGGAATCTGTCAGAAGCATGGAAGTCACTTGGGAAACTAGTTATTAGTGTGCTGAATTTTCACATCACAGCAGTCACCCTGTGGGTTTACAGAGAAACATGAAAACCAAACTTCCAAAATGGTCACTCAAGTCATCTGAACTGATGTCTGGCAGAGATTGCAAAGCAATGGTGACCTTAAGGGTGACTTTGAGGTCAGTCATCAGTAACCCTTCATCACTTGGTAAGTTGCTCTGAATAAAAAGCATTGCTAAATGGGGATAAGACTTTATCTTTCCCCACCCACGACAATTTTCAGAGCTTAATTCACACATTCTTTCATCTCCTATGAACATTTCTTTATCCTCCCAGTCAAGTGATGTTAACAAGATGAAGTGTTGTCACAACTTTTTTTTCCCCATTTTGACTAGAAATCCACATGGCCTTCTCTCAGTTTTTTCTCCACCAACTGTCCCCTGTAACAAATGTTTCTGTTTACTCCTACATCTAAATCCAAAATAACAGTCATAGGTCAAATCTTCTGTGGATGCCTCTGCTTGTATGCACGACTCTACTTAGAAGCGCATGGTGCAACACGTAACTGGACATTGGGGAAACCTGGCTCATCCTCCCCTTCTCTGTTCCGGCTTCAGTCTTGACTGTGTTCTCTCAGCTCATGGGAGATCAGCTGTGGTTGGAGGATCTGAGCAGCCCCAAGGAGTTCAGAGGACAACCTCCCTCGCTGCCCACCCAGCCACTGGCCCCTAGGTCAACATGAGAAGAGACCAGTGGAAACCAATGATGAAATCTAAGATATATTAGGAGGTTGATAAGCACCCAGGTACCAAGTGGAGCCCCCCTGGCAGGGGAAATTCTAGGGGAGCAACCCACAGAAGTTTTTGGGTCCCAGCAAGACCTCAGAATCAGGAGAATGATCCTCAGACCCCTGACAGAGGCATTAAATTCAGGAGGTTTCTTCTGGATGGAAGTGAGACCACTTCTATGGGAAAAAGCCCCAGTGCACTGCAGGAGCATCACCATTAGATGAGGACAATTCAGGCTTCCAGTCTCGCTTCCCTGAACCACCCTGACTCAGCCCCTGAGGCAGAAAGTTAAAGGTTTTGCTGGCATCTCTCCCCATACCCCATGGGGTAGCATGCCCAGTAAAGGCACTTCTAAAGTAGGGGACTAAAGTGATCCCCACAGCCTGTTGTAACAATGAGCCTCTGGAAAGTGGTAGACTCAATACCTGATCAGTGAACCTTGTTTATGTAATGACTTGTCCAGAAACATCGCAGCAAGAAAAGAGGAAGGAATGGCTGATCTAACCCAAGTAATGCGCTATATGGGGAGGCCCCTGCCCACAGCCGCAGACCCTCAGGTCCCCCGCTGCAGCCCTATAGCTGCTCTTCCCTTTTCTGGAAAAAGTCCTCATTAAGAAGCCCATTAGAGAATACAGAGTTTCCTCTCTTTTTCTCTTTCCCTCAAAGAAAAAATGCTATTTTCAACATATATGGAAAAAAAAAAAGACTGAAAATTCAAGAAAATCAGTATTTTTATGCTTCTTTTTTGCCATCCCCCCAAACATGTCTTTTTAAAAATAGCAATGAGTCCATAAATGTAACTGGATTAAAAATGTGTTCTTAAAATGTGAGGAGAATACTTACAGTGTGAGAATATGCTGTCAAGAGGAAATAGAATAGACATGATTTCCTTAAGAAACATGCTTGAAATAAAAACATGGAAGTAAAATTAGAGGAAAGATATACATAGTCTATATTGATTCTAAGGTTAAAATCATATTGGAATAGTCTTATAGATCTGGCTGCTAGAACTTTTTCTTATCATTAGATGCTTAGTAGCCAGGAATAGAAATGAAAAGTTACTTAGGAGTCTTGGAAGTTTGCTGTGTTTCTTAATTGCATGTGTGTTTGAATAAATATATGTGTGTGTGTGTGTGTGTGTGTGTGTGTGTATGAACATCTGTGCAGTCATGTAAATATATAACACATGCATAATTTCAAAATATTTAAATTGGAATCAATTTTTATTAAATCTTAAAAAAAAAGGATACAAATGAACTTATTTACAAAACAGAAACAGACTCACAGACATATAAAACAAACACAGTTACCAAAGGGGAAGGGTGGGAGAGGGATAAATTAGGAGTTTGGGATTAATATATAAATACTACTGTACATAAAATAGATAACCCACAAGGAACTATTGCATAGTACAGGAAACTCCACTCAATATTTTGTAATAACCTATATGGACAAAGAATCTGAAACAAGTATAGATACATGTATATGTAGAACTGAATCATTTTGCTGTATATCTGAAACTAACACAACATTGTAAATCAACTGTACTCCGATATTAAATACAAGAGTGTTTAAAAATATTGAAATTTAGTCAAAATTCTGGTGTCTCTATGTGTTTGTTAGTTGCTCAGTCATGTCCGACTCTTTGCAATCCCATGGATTGTGGCCTGCCAGGCTCCTTTTTCCATGGAATTCTCCAGGCAAGAATTCTGGAATGGGTTGCCATTTCCTACTCCAGGGGATCTTTCCAACCCAGCAATTGAACCTGGGTCTCCTGCATTGCAGGCAGTTTCTTTACTGTCTGAGCCATCAGGGAACCCTAATATGACCTGAATTTTAAAGAACAAATGTGATGTTGAGATTAGACCCAGGCTATTAGTCGGTTCCCCACAGGGCTCTGGGGTGGAGCAGCAGAAACCCTAAGTGACCCAGCCACTGTCACGTACGTCAGGACCAATGAGTACTTTGTTCCTCAGCACCACAAATCCAGACATACATGATCGAGCAGGTGAGAGGTAGCTATACTTGTGACCACAGGCACACTCACAGACAGTGTTCACAGGAACACAGTCAGTGATGTTGGTGGGCTATTTGGGGCAGGGAAGGTTATAAATCCACATTTCATAAGAAGTCCCCAAGCACTTCTCTTACTGGTACTAAGAACACATTGTGCAAACTCTAAGGTTAAGTAGTTAACTAGGATATAGATTTCACTTTTGTTTTTAAGTTCTATTAGACTAACTTTATAAGATCAATTTATTTAAACTATCAATCTTTATAACAATAATTTCTTATTCAATCACACTGCTATGCTGAGTTGTCATTCAACCCTGTTTATATCTTGCAGTCTGGCACACCAATGTGCAAAAAGATGAAATAGCTTACCTCAGATCACATAACCAATTCCTTGTAAAAGTCTTTGAAACTTTAAAAAAATTATTTATTTATTTTAGTCAGAGGATAATTTCTTTACAATATTGTGGTGGTTTTTGCCATACATCGACATGAATCAGCCATGGGTGCATATGTGTCTCCCCAGCCTAAATCCCCCTCCCAATTCCATCCCTCTGGGTTGTCCCAGAGTGTCGGCTTTGAGTACCTTGCTTCATGCATTAAATTGCACTGGTCGTTTATTTCACACATGGTAATATACATGTTTCAATGCTATTCTCTCAAATCATCCCACCCTCACCTTCTCCCATGTGGCCTAAAAGTCTGTTCTTTACATCTGTGTCTCTTTTGCTGCCTTGCATATAGGATTGTTGTTACTGTCTTTCTAAATTCCATAGATATGTGTTAATATACTGTATTGGAGCCTCTCTTTCTGACTTACTTCATTCTGCATAATAGGCTCCAGTTTTGTCCACCTCATTAGAATTGAGTCTAAAAAGAACATGTTCTTTTTTATTTAGCTGAGTAATATTCCATCATATATATGTACCACAACGTCCTTATCCATTCTTCTGCTGAAGGACATCTGGGTTGCTTCCATGTCCTAGCTATTGTAAACAGTGCAATGAACACTGCAGTACATGTGTTTCTTTCAATTCTAGTTTTCTCAGTGTGTATGCCCAGCAGTGGGATTGCTGGTCATATGACAGTTCTACTTCCAGTTTTTTAAGGAATTTCTAAACTGTTCTCCACAGTGGCCGTACCAGTTTGCAGTCCTGCCAGCAGTATAAGGGGGTTCCCTTTTCTCCAAACCCTCCCCAGCATTTATTGTTTGTAGACTTTTTGATGGGGGCCATTCTGACCAGCACGAAATGATACATCATTGTGGTTTTGATTTGCATTTCTCTAATAATGAGTGATGTTGAACATCTTTTCATCTGTATGTCTTCTTTGGAGAAATGTCTATTTAGTTCTTTGGTCCACGTTTTGATTGGGTTGTTTGTTTTTCTGGTATTGAGCTGCATGAGCTGCTTGTATATTTTGGAGATCAATTCTTTGTCAGTTGCTTCATTTGCTATTATTTTCTCCCATTCTGAAGGCTGCCTTTTTTCTCTGCTTATACTTTCCTTCGTTGTGCAAAAGTTTTAAGTTTAATTAGGTCACATTTGTTTATTTTTGTTTTTGTTTCCATCACTCTGGCGGGGGGGGGGAGGGGGTTGGGTCATAGAGGATCTTGCTGTGATTTATGTCAGAGAGTGTTTTGCTTATGCTTTCCTCTAAGAGTTTTATAGGTTCTGGTCTTACATTTAGATCTTTAATCCATTTTGAGTTTATTTTTGTGTATGACGTTAGAAAGTGTTCTAGTTTCTTTCTTTTACAGGTGGTTGACCAGTTTTCCCAGCACCACTTGTTAAAGAGATTGTCTTTTCTTCACTGTATATTTTTGCTGCCTTTGTCAAAGATAAGGTGGCCATAGGTACATGGATTTACCTCTGGGCTTTCTTTTTTTTCCCATTGGTCTATATTTCTGTCTTTGTGCCAGTACAACACTGTCTTGATGACTGTAGCTTTGTAGTATAGTCTAAAGTCAGATAAGTTGATTCATCCAGTCCCATTCTTCTTTCTCAAGATTGCTTTAGCTATTTGAGGTTTTTTGTGTTTCCATACAAATTGTGAAATTATTTGTTCTAACTCTGTGAAAAATACCATTGGTAGCATGATAGGGATTGTCTTGAATCTATAGGTTGCTTTTGGAAGTATGCTCATTTTCACTATGTTGATTCTTCCAATTCATGAACATGGTATATTTTTCCATCTATTTGTGTCATCTTTGATTTCTTTCATCAGTGGTTTACAGTTTTATATATACAGGTCTTTTGTGTTTTTTTTGCAAGGGTGAATGGGATTGTTTCCTTAATTTCTCTTTCTGTTTTCTCATTGTTAGTGTATAGGAATGCAAGGGATTTGTGTGTATTAATTTTATATCCTGCAACTTTACTCTATTCATTAATTAGCTCTAGTAATTTTCTAGTGGTATCTTTAGGGTTTTCTATGTAGAGGCTCATATCATATGCAAACAGTGAGAGTTTTACTTCTTCTTTTTCAATCCAGATTAACTTTTGAAAAGTAAAATTTGCCAGAGTTTGTGTCCTTGAATGGGTCTGCATGTTTCTGCTTGGTTGTAAACATGGGCCAGTGCATGTCTCAATAGCTGTGTTAGGATGGAGGCTGGAGAGCTTCAGACATGAGGTGATTACCCCCACAGTGACAGTTCTAGTCACCCAGAATTCAAATCAAAATTGACAAAAGGGACTTGGTGAAGATCAGAGGTGGGTGGGTAACCAGGATCATCAAATATGGAGACATTTGAGTGACTGGCTGAGATGTTCAAACTTTATTCTCATGTAAGTGAATAATCAATTTTTGGAATGAGTGATTATTATCATAGATTTGAATATTAAGGAAAATATAAGACCAGCAATCTTAAAAAATAATTGACAACCTTAAAGCAGAGAAAATTGGAGAGGAGAAAAATGTATTTTTCTAATGTTAAAAACAAAGGATGCATACCAAAGTTATATAGCCTCTTGGGAGTCCCACATGACACCCAACAGTAATGAATACTGATAGGAAATGTATACCAACCCCTGCTTAGCTCAGGGTCAGATATCAATTTCTTCAATTCTTGGGAAGAATGTAAAGATGAATGTTGTCTTGAATAAATGAAGTTGAATGAATTGCACTGGAAATAAGCTGCCTTGTTTTCTCCAAATTGTCTCCATGTTTGCATAATAACAACAACCATGAATTGTTCTTGTAGAATTCAGTGGAATTGTCTTTAGATACTATTACCTTGAACCATACTATCACAGTCTGAAAATATTTTCAAATTTTTATCTCCTGGAATCTAGAAATAGGCCTGTTGACCAAGAACTGTGAGACCAGCTGAAAATATGGCAAATGTAATGCATATTATTATTTGAAGGAACATTTAAGCTAGTCATGCTGTACTCAAATTTTGTCTCATACAGAGATCCTCACTCTCCCTGATGGCTTCAGCTAAGTCAGAAGGAAGATGCCATCAGTAAAAGGAAGAATTCTTTCCCTTAAAATAAAAACCACTGGAGGAAGGGCTGAAGGAACGGAGACATAGCTGATGAGTTGACAGGGCAAGTTTCACTTTTATCAGGACTGTGCTTAACTTAAGAAAGATTAATTCTAAAACTTCTTCATGCAAGTAATCTCTGGTTATAATCCATAAATGTTGACTAATGATTAATTCAAGTAATGGACACTAGCCATTCACAGTGCTCAAGAGGTTGAAATGGTTGAATGCAGTTTCTCAATAGTTTGCTAGTAGTCCTCAGGGTGATACTTGGTACTCTTACAGCTTTTTCATAGGAAGTAAATACTATCTCCTTAGAGCTATGGGCTTCCCAGGCGGCACTAGTGGCAAAGAACCTGCCTGCCAATGCAGGAAATATAAGCGATGTGGGCTCAATACCTGAGTTGGGAAGATTCCCTGGAGGAGGAAATGGCAACCCATTCCAGTATTTTTGCCAGGAGAATCCCATGGACAGAGAAGCCTGGTGGGCTACAGTCTGTAGGGTCACAAAGAGTTGGCATGACTGAAGTGACTTAGCACACATGCACGCCATAGATCTACAATGTCATCCCACTAATACCTCTGTACAGCACAAGCTTTCTCAAACTGAAATAAATGTATTAATAGCAAGAGTTCAGCAAATTTCAGCTCATGGACCAAAACTGGCCCACTGCCCTTCTACATAAGGCCTACAAACTAAGAGCAGGTTTTATATTTTTTAAGTGGCTGGTGAAGAAATACAAAGAAGAATACCCTATGACACTTAAAAATAATATGAAATTCAAATTTCAGTGCCCATAAGTAAAGTATTATTGGAACATAATCATGCCTGTACATTTATGTAGCTGTTTTTAAGCTATAATGGTGAAGTTAAGGAATTGCAATAGAGACCCTATGACCCACAAAGGCAAAAATATTTACTATATATCCCTTTTTAGAAACAGTTAGCAGAACTCCAGTTTACAGCATTCCTGGAGCAAAACTTTATATAAGAAATTGAGAATGACTTTTTTAATAGTCAACTAGGTTTTTTTTTTTTTTTAATCATAGCTGTCTAATTAGAGAGAAAAAGTTGTCTCTGACAAGGTTTGGTTTGTGGGACGGCAATGAGTTCTCACTCGTAGTTGAAAGTTGTGATTTTGAAGCATGTGGAAAAATCCAGGCATGCCTGTAAAAGAATATATGAAGGCCCACAGTGTAGGCCTGAGCCCCGCGAGGCTTGAGGAAACACAGCAAGTTACCGGACACTGGCCCTGTTTGTGTTCCTTGCTGGCAGGCACGTAAAGCGGAGCTATTTATAGTGAGTCAGGCAGTGGCTCAACGTATGTTCGCTGCACAACCACCTTAGGAAAGAACCGAACAGTTTTTAAGAGAAGGGAAGGTGGGGAGAGAAGTCTTTTTTTTAAAATGATCCAGAATAGAAACATGTCAAAGAAAAAGGAGAACACGACACACATTTGAAAACACATGAGGGCGTCCCCAGCATCTGACTGGGAAAGTAACCAGTCCTGAGGACCTGGCTGTCCCTCCCAGGGTCGTGTGAGCACACCCAGGGGATGGCTGTGGGTTCCATGCTCTGATCTGGCACCTAGATCCACTCTAGCCCACAGCTTCTGTTTTCAGGGCCTGTTCAGAGCATTTCTCCAGCAGAACTGGGAGGGCTCCCTTTGAACAAACCAATTAAACACTGGAGCTTAGCTGACAGCACCCATCCCCTCAGGAAACAGGAGAGGAGGGGGAAACAACCCTCTGAGGTTTCCATCTTCTATTTCCTACAGATCAAGAAGACAGAATCAGGCTGAATAGCTCTGGGCTTCTGTGGCAGATTGTGGGATTTACTGGCCTCATATCTCAAATCCAGTGAGCAAATCTAGCTATTGCTGTGTGCAGCCTTCAACAGACGTGGGATCTCCCAGGCTTCTAGAGCTGAGGACCTTCCACTATGAGCACGTTTTAATAGATGTCACTGGGGTGCATCTTCTCTTTTATATCACCAAGCAGCTCTATGCCTCAGGACTCAGGCTCCAGACACCTGAGCCACACACCTGAGCAGCTGCCCTCACAGAATCAGAACACACAGCTTTCGGGGACAGTGGTTGCTCTGGGGCATGTATCATCTTCCTGCTTCCTCAGTGCAGCTACTGCCTGTGGACCCACCTCAGTTTTGTGGCTGTATCTGGTTTAGATTCGATTGCCCAGATTTATTCCTTCAGTTCACTGACTTTGAGCAGCTGTTCTGAGGTCCAGCCTTTTGCTCTCATTCCTCTTTGCATGAAGCTCCTTGCTTCCCAGCCTCTGAAAAAGAAGTAGTTTCCTTTGACCGAAAGAAGTAAATTGCGCTTATCTAACCGAGTGGGTTGAATCTGATAGGTCTGATTCTACACTTGCCCTAGGTTGACTCAACCATTACGCTGAGGTCTTGTGCTTGTTTTTGCCACCATTTCCAGTAACTAAACAAGCAACAGACTGTAACTCAGCAATTTGCTTTTAGCTGCCGGTTGCCTTTTCTCCAAGCGTAATCCTTCACATCTTCCTCTCTTGCTCACATGGTCAGTCAGGGCCTTCACATAAAGCCAGAATGTCATTGTGTGAACCAGTAGTATTTTTAGTACTGTTGGAAAATTGACAATCAACACCTATAAGGCAATGAAGATGAAAAAGATACCAATAATAAGAAGTGAAGCAACAGATCGAGTTTGCAATCAAAGTATTGACATTAGTGTGTCTGACACATGCAAAAGTGATATGATAAGTCCTGCAAATACAAAGGAAATTTATTTATCTACTAGGAGCTTTGTATGAAGTGTACATGTATAAAGTGTTAGCAGTATATCAATTTTATTTTAGAAAAACCTCTTAAAGTGGGTAGAGATACAAAAATTACCCCTAATTCTATTGCACTGTGAACTCTAAAACAACACTTATGTAGAATCTACCATTTTAGAAAAAGTTGCAATACTATGCTGTTGGTTAAGAATTAAATTATGTCTTTGTGAAAAAAGAGAATGCAAAATATTCCAAGGGAGTCATTACCAAATGTCTTTAATCAACTGAAACTGACAGACAATGAGAGTGGGTGATGATTCCAACAATGGAGAAGCAACGGAAAGGTTGTTGCTGAATGAAAAGATGCCGGGATTCCTGGCCTCCAGAGGAGAAGAATTCAATCCGGGGCCAGAGATGAGGCTTGATCCCTCAGAGCTTTTGTGTAATAAAGTTTTATTAAAGTATAACGGAGATAGAGAAAACTTCTGACATAGGCATCAGAAGGGGGCAGAAGAGTGCCCCCCTGCTAGTCTTCAGCTGGATGTTATATAGTCACTAGCAGTCTGTTAATGAAAGAAAGGAATGTCTTAAAATTCAGAATGGCACCAGGCCTCTCCCTCATAAGATGCATTTTGGGATAATCTTGGCACCAAATGGTTTATCCTGGGCCATAAAATGATTAACTTGAATCTTGAAGAAGGGCAGACCACCATACAAATAGTTTCATTTACATAGATTAGGGGAACAATATCTGAGTATAACATACTGATTTGTCAAGTAGGTTCTGAGCCAAGAGGCGGAACCCGACTTGAGGACAGTTTGGGGGTAAATGCATAGTACATTAGCATAGCTTAAGACAAACATTTCTATAAGAAAAAGGCATTGGTTAACTTCAGGTGAAACCAGGTGTCATTATGGCAACACAGCATTTTAAGAGAAACCTCCTTTTAAATTTGTATAGAGAAGGAAAAAAAATATCACTAGTTTGTTTCCTCCTGCCGCTTAAGAGAGATAAAAATGTCTGACACTTGCAGGCTACTTCCTCCGTTTGGAGACCCCTGGCTTTCCAACCTGTTACCCTCTCACAACGTCTAATGTGTGCTGTGTGCATGTGTGCTAAGCATGTCAGTCATGTCTGACTCTTTGTGACCCCATGGACTGTAGCCCTCCAGGCTCCTCTGTCCATGGGATCCTCCAGGCAAGAATACTGGATGGGTTGCCATGCCCTCCTCCAGGGAATCTTCCTGAACCAGTGATCGAACCTGAATCTCCTGCATTGGCAGGTGAATTCTTTACCATTAGCACCACCTGGGAAGCTCCCTGCTGCTGCTGCTGCTGCTGCTGCTGCTAAGTCGCTTCAGTCGTGTCTGACTCTGTGCAATCCCACAGACGGCAGCCCACCAGGCTCCCCCGTCCCTGGGATTCTCCAGGCAAGAACACTGGAGTGGGTTGCCATTTCCTTCTCCAATGCATGAAAGTGAAAAGTGGAAGTGAAGTCGCTCAGTCGTGTCTGACTCTTAGTGACCCCATGGACTGAAGCCCACCAGGCTCCTCTGTCCATGGGGCTTTCCAGGCAAGAGTATTGGAGTGGGGTGCCATTGCCTTCTCCGAGGAAGCTCTCTAATGTGTACTAAACAGGTTTTTAAAATTATAACAGGTGATGTGTTACAGGCAAGAATCCATAGGATTTGGAATAAAAGAGCCTGTGTGATTCTGGACAAGTCATCTAAATTTTCCAAATCTTAGTTTACTAGGTTTTAAAAATAGGAACAGAAATACTGGCCTCCACAGAATTTTAAAATGAGAGAAACATGTGCAATGTATTTACATAAAATCAATTCATAAACTGGGAGCAACTACATGAAAGAGATTTTAGTTTGACAGACTTTCTTCTGTCTGATGCCAATTTTGCTGATCTTGGTAATACTATTTGCTTCTTGAGCACCTGCTGTACATTTGGCCCTCTGCTAAGGGCTCATAGCACACTTTCTTTAAAAAGCATTTTATGACAACCTTGAAAAGTTAAGTGTATTACTACTCTGAATACAGGACACATTTTCTAAGACCTTAGTTTCTATTTGCTGCACACACAGCTGCTTCACCTGCTGTATTTAAAGACTGAAATGCTGAACCACTTCTGACTCACTTTTTTTTTTTTTAATTGAAGTATAGTTGGATTATAATGTTGTGTTCTTACTTTTCTTTTAAAAACCAGCTTCAGCATCACAGTACCCTCCACAATGGTCTTAGAACACATCCTTTTTGCTTCCTTAATGGCAATTCCTACCTCCTATGAGAGTTTAGACAATATCACAGATAATTTAAGATACATAAGGACTTTTGGGGAGGGAGGAGAAAGAGAAAATCTGATTTTACACATATGATGAAAAAGCAGTGATCTAGGAGAATTGATGCTTTTGAACTGTGGTATTTGAGAAGACTCTTGAGAGTCCCTTGGACTACAAGGAGATCCAATCAGTCCATTCTGAAGGAGATCAGCCCTGGGATTTCTTTGGAGGGAATGATGCTGAAGCTGAAACTCCAGTACTTTGGCCACCTCATGCGAAGAGTTGACTGATTGGAAAATACTCTGATGCTGGGAGGGATTGGGGGCAGGAGGAGTAGGGGATGACAGAGGATGAGATGGCTCGATGGCATCACTGACTCAATGGACATGAGTCTGAGTGAACTCCGGGAGTTGGTGATGGACAGGGAGGCCTGGCATGCTGCAATTCATGGGGTCGCAAAGAGTCAGCCCCGACTGAGTGACTGAACCGAACTGAACTGAACTGAGAAAAGGATCAAAGACAAAATTATAATTGTGGATCTGGGGATGAAAGATGCTAATGATATTATGGCAATGCAAATGTAATTTTGGCTTCAGATTGTGAATTTTAAATCATTATAACTAGGCTCAAACACATCTTTATTACTCAAAATAGGAACCATCACAATCAATACATTATTGCCAATGAGAAGTAAGTTTGGTATTCCTGTGGAGTAAAAATCTGTACCTTGGGATTCAGCAAACTCTTGGAAAGCATTTTTTGCATCCTGCTGGTTGTCAAAGCATTTTCCCTGCAAAAAGTTGTTGAGGTGCTTGAACAAGTGGTGGTATGTTAGTGGTAGGTCAGATGGATATGGCGGATGCGGTAAAATTATGTAGACCAATTCATTCAACTTTTGGAGCATTGGTTGAGCATTGCTGTGGAGAAGAATTAAGCACTTTCTGTTGACCAATACCAGCTCAGGCATTGCAATTTTGGGTTCATCTCATTGATTTGCTGAGCATGCTTCGTAGATGTAATGGTTTTTCTGCACATCACAATTCAATCAAGAAACAATTTCTTGTTGTTGCATTCAGTAAGAGAAGATGATACTTCAAAATGATATGTTTTTAAAATTTTTTGGTCAGCTCATGAGGCACCCACTTATTGAGCTTTATTCACCTTTCCAATCTGCTTCAAATGCCAAACAATCATTGAATGGTCAACGTTGAGCTCTTTGGCAACTTCTCATTTAGTTGTAAGAGGATCAGCTTTGATGATTGCTCTCAGCTGGTCATTGTCAACTTCCAATGCTGAGCTACTGCACTCTCAACTTCAAGACTTTCATCTCCAAGACTCTCATCTCCTTTGCAAAGTTTCTTGAATCACTGCTGCACTGTACCTTCATTAGCAGTTCCCGAGCCAAATTCATTGTTGATGTTGTAAGCTGTCTCTGCTGCTTTATGGCCCATTTTGAACCCAAACAAGAAAATCACTTGAATTTGTTTTTTGTCTAACATCATTTCCATGGTCTAAAATAAACTACAAGTAATAAGTCATTAGCTAAAAACCATATAGCAAGAAATGAACATTAACATAGAGAATAGACTTATAGACACAGGGAGAGGGTAGGAGAGGGTGAGATGTGTGGAAAGAGTAACATGGAAACTTACATTACTATATGTTAAATAGATAGTCAATGGAAATTTGCTGTATGGTTCAGGAAACTCAAACAGGAGCTCTGTATCAACCTAGAGGGGTGGGATGCAGAGGGAGATGGGAGGGAGTTTCCAAAAGGAGGGGATAGATGTATACCTATGACCGATTCATGCTGAGGTTTGACAGAAAGCAACAAAATTCTGTAAGGCAATTATCCTTCAATAAAAAATAAATTAATTTAAAAAATTATGTGTAACACAATCACATTCATTTAAAAATGTGTTCCAGTATCAAAGGTCAAATTTCAACAAAGCAAAAACCACCATTACTTTTCAGTTCAGTCTCTCAGTCATGTCCAACTCTTTGCAACCCCATGGACTGCAACACATCAGGCCTCCCTGTCCATTACCAACTCCCAGAGTTCACTCAAATTCAAGTCCATTGCATAGGTGATGCCATCCAACCATCTCATCCTCTGTCATCCCCTTCTCCTCCTGCCTTCAGTTTTTCCCAGCAGCATCAGGGTCTTTTTCAACAAAGCAAAAACCACCATTACTTTTGCTCCAACCATAATACTATTCATAAAGAAAAAACAAAACAAAACAAAACACTGTCCCTTTAAAACTGTACCTCTTTCGCTGTATTTTGTATTTGCTTTATTTATTTATTTATTTTTAGGTTTTGCCATACATCAACATGAATCCTCCACGGGTGTACATGTGTTCCCAATCCTGAACCCCACTCCCACCTCCCTCCCCATACCATCCCTCTGTATTTGCTTTAGAATTGTGAGAGCAAGTGCTTCCCTTGATGCTTTGTAGACTTACATCTCTAATTTTCTGGGTGAAAGACACATTCTTCTGAATGATGACGGAGGTACTACGTGAAAGGTACAAAAGACAACAGCTTGTCTCCTTTTTCTCCATCTGCTGTGGTTCAGAGGCTGGGCTGAAGGCAGAACTCTGTGGCCCTGCACCTCCACCTCCCACCCCATTGAGATGCAACATGTTGTGGGGATGAGGCCTTACCTCACACTGCAGGCTTGCGGGGAACCCAGTGAACACTTCTTGTGCTCTGGATTAAAACACTTGTGCATGTGTGTTTCTTTTTACAAAGAATAATTGTCAGCCTTCAAAGACCCTATGACATGTGGGGAGGAAATAGTAAGAGTGTGAATGAGGAAATGAATCTCAACACAGAGACTCATTCTCACGCTGCTCAATTACAGAGAAATCTCCCTGGTGTGGTTTTGCTGAGATCAAATATCAGCTATGGTCACAAACCCTCTTTTAAGTAAGGGAGACCCATGATGATCTTCAAGGCCCTGGGCAGCTTTCACCTTTGCCTCTGATGGGAGGCATAGCATAAACTACGCATATATTTTTTATCTGTGTTGGCATAGAGGTACATATGTTGATGTTATGTATTGGACATTTTATTTGACTTAATCCTTCTGATTTTAAAAGAAATAAAAACACTTTCACAGTCTCTTACAAATATGATGGCATTTGGAACTGTGTCTGCTTTGCAAAATGGATAAATATCTTATTTTTCAGATGATGAACTTCTATAACTATGTTCATAAGTGATAATTCTCAAATTAGGCTGCTTTTATCACATTTTGATATCAGGGTTACAATACCTTGATAAAAATAATAGAGAATTTTCCTTCTATTTCTATGTTTGGGAATAAACTCACTGTAGGAACCATCTTTTCTTCAAATTAAAACCTACCTATAAAATTGTTTGTGCCCAAATGTTTGAAGAGGAAGTTCTTAACTGATTTTCATTCCTTTTTGGTTTATAGCCTATTCTGTGTTTTTTCTTCTTTTACCATTTTTTTTTTTGCATTTATCAGTCATTTAAACATTTCATGTTCCTCAAACTCTTATGCGCTCTAGAGTTGTGGTTATCTAATACATTTTATTCTTGCAGCTCATACGGTTTTCTTTCTCTTTTTCTTGATTTTTTGTGCTAAAGGGTTGGTTATTTTAATCACTGTTTAAAGTGAGACCTTTGAGGTTTATTGATCAGATCTTTTGCTTTTTCTTAATTTTTGTGTCTATTTTTATCTTTATTATTCCTTTTCCCTACTTTTCTTTGCTTTTATAAAAATAGTTTCCTGGATAGAATGACTAGTTCATTTACTTATATTATTTATTAATAATGAAATAATTGATGGGAAGATTCCCTGGAGTAAGAAGTGGCAATCCACTCCAGTATTCTTGACTGGAAAATTCCATGAACAGAGGAGCCTAGCGGGCTACAGTCCATGGGGCCGACTGAGCACACATACACACAATTTAAATCGTATATTTTCTTCTGATAATAGTTTTGGCTGCATACTGTAAACTTTTTAAACAGTATTTTCTTTGGTGATTTCTGAAAAGTCTCTGTCGTTTTAATTTCCTCACAATCCAAGAAATGTTTAGCAGATTTCCTTTTTTAAAAAAAAAGGCTGCATCTGTGTCTCCTTTTGAGAGAATAGCACTGAAACGTGTACATGACCATATGTAAAATAGTTGACCAGTGCAAGTTCGAAGCATGAAGCAGGGCACCCAAAGCCAGTGCTCTGGGACAACCCAGAGGGATAGGGTGGGGAGGGAAGTGGAGGGAGGAAGGGGGTGGACACATGTATACCGGTGGCTGATTCATGTTGATATATGGCAAAAACCATCACAATATTTTAAAGTAAGTATCTTCCAATTAAAATAAAGTAATTAATTTTAAAAGTTCTAGCTTATTGGTTTTCTTGTCATTAAATTTTTTAAAAAATAAATCTCTTTCCCAAAGAAGACATAAAGAAGGCCACCCAGCATATGAAAAGATGCTCAACATCACTAATCAGGGAAATGCAAATCAAAACCACAATGAGAAATTACTTCTCACATGTCAGAATGACTACTATTAAAAGGAAAAGAAATAACAAGTGTCTACAATTATGTCAAGAAAAGGAAACACTCGTGCACTTCTGGTGGGAATGTAAACTGATGTAGCTGCTATAAAAAGCAGTATAGAGATTCTTCAAAAAATTCAAAATAAAACTACCATAATTCAAGGAAAATGAAGACCCTAGTTCAAGAAGATACTTGTATCCCTATGTTCATAGTAACACTATTAACAGTAACCAAAATATAGGAACAATCTAAATGTCCCTCAACAGATAAATGGATAAATATGTGTTGCATATAGAGTGAAATATTGCTCAGCCAGAAAAAAAGAATGAAATAATGCCACTAATCGCACCATGGATAGACCTTGAAGGTATTATGCTCAGCTAAATGAGTCAGAGAAAGAGAAATACTGTATGATTTCACTAATATGTGGAATCTAAAACAAACAAACAAAATTAAGCTAAACTAATAAACACACAGAACAAATTGCTGGCTGCATGGAGTGGGGTGGGAGGTGGGGGCTGGGAGTAGGTGAAATTGGTGAAGAAAATCAAAAGGTACATATTTCCAGATATAAAATAAAGAAGTTATGGGATGTAATGTACAGTGTGGTATATACTCAGTAATGTTACTGTACATATTTGAAAGCTTTTCAGTGTAAATATACAAAATTTCATCACAAGAAAGTACAATTTTTAACTTTGTATGACAGAAGATAACTACGCTTGTTATCTTGTTAACTTGTATGTCAAATCATTATGCTATACACTTGGAACTAATGTTGTATGTCAATTATACTTCGATAAAAAATTAATATATTTCTATTTTCATTTAATCATATTAAAATTTCATTTAATCATATTAAAAATTTAATCTTTATTGAAGTAAGATTAAAATCATAATTTTAATATGATTAAATAAAAATTATTCATTTATTCAACATGCTAAGTTAGTACAGAATGTCCTGCTGTAGGAATAAGTATTTTCTGCTTTGGAATTTACTAAGATTTTCTTTCAGACTGAGAATTTTTAAATGATCTGAAGACACTGGAAAATAAGATGCATTCTCTAGAGAGTAAAAGTTCAATATAAATCTTTTATTCTGCTTCATGATTTGTACTATTTAGATTTTGTGTATCCTAAATGCTTATATTTTTGCCACATTAATTAGTCAAAGATCAAGGGAAATGTTAAAAATCTCCCCAGGTCTATGTTTTTACAAACGATGTCTTTTGTTATTCTGGTTTTTTTTTTTTTTTCTTTTTGTGTCTCCACGTGAACTGTTCGGTATGTTCACAAAAATTTTATATCTACATAATGATTTGGACTCTTGGTCAACACAACAATTACTTTAATCCCATAACTGCTATTTTTCATCCTGCGTTAGTTATTTTTTGCCTTATATTAACTATTGCTTCCCTTTTATTTACCTACCATCTGATATTTAATTTTTTGTTATCAGTTTTCAGTATATTTCATAAGCTTGTCCTATCACTGGATATGGTTTCTGACTCAGTATAAGTCATTTCCTTTTGTTTTTTCCTTGAAATATGTAACCCATTCACATGTTTCTCAAAACAAATATTAAAGCTCCTATCATTTGTTTCTAAGCCATCTGGTTTGGTTTTTTAATTTTTCGTTTTTGTTTCTAGAGAGTTCTTTATGGTTGTTCTTTTGATATATGAATTATTCTTTTTTGTCCCTTTGTTCTGATCTTTCCTACAATTTTGAAAGCTGTATACTTTGGTTTTCATTTTGCTTGACTTTTAAACCTGCATCTTGTAAAAATAGCTTTTTCTTTTTTTTTTTCTGATTACTAGATACAAAAATGAATTGTTATCTTTTGAATACTTGAACCAAGTATGTTTAAGACATTTTTTTCTCCTCCCTACATTTTGAATTTTCAGTATTTTTTAATGTAATTATTTCAAATATAGACTATTACCATTTCATTACTTTTATCTTACATTAGTAAATTCTTTTTAACATTTACATTTCGTTTTTAACAGATGTTCCCCTCTCTTTTCTGTACTTTTACAATTTTTTACAGAGGGAGAGGTTCACATGTATTCGTATGGTTTATGAATTTCCCGCTGTTGGACTTAGGTTTGGTGTGAGGTCCTGATGAGTTGAAACACACCTTCAAGCTCTTTTTAGGTTAAGAAGAGACCAGCAGTGCTCTCTCTGCTCCACAGCATTTCTGAATACGTTCTTTGGATTCATGCAGGTATCAATGACAACTTGACTCTCTTCAAGTTCCTGGGACGCAATCTTTTCCATCAAAAGCCTGGAAGCTTTGTATCATTGTCTTTGGCCTGTTACTATGATAGTAAATTCATCAGATGCTAACCTTAATTTCCTCTTATTTAATTATGTCAGCATGGTACTGCTAACCATATGTTTTATCTGGCTGTTTGTTTGAGGGTCAGGTTGAACTGGTAACACTTTGTAGCCTACCCCTATCCCACCTAACACATACACACACAAACACACAAACATACAAACACACTCTAACTGGTAATCAGTTCATTCATTATTCAATTATTCAACATGTTTTTAAGTTAATACAAAATGTCCTGCCATAGGAATAAGGGTACAAAACAGGATGCCCTCTTCCCATGATCAGGAATACTGCAGAGAATCCTGGGAGGCTCACCCTCCAGGCAGGCCAGGAGGTATGTGGCACAGAGCCATGCTCGTGAGGACTCCTTATCTCTCCTGGGATTTCCTAATAGTCTGTGAAGAAGGGTTCTGCCCCATCTTTGCTTTCTAAGTCTGGTCTTTGTTGTTGCTGAAAAATCTCTCTGTCCAAAGTCTTAATATGGTCAGTCATGTTTCTGCAGAATCTTTAATTCCCCACTGCCAATGATCCTGTTTTCATTTTAAATTTCTATATCTTGTTTACCATGGATTTTCATTCTTTTTAACTTGCTAAAAGAATGCATGAACATATTGTTTATCTTAATTACTGAATTTTTTCATACCCCCTAATTTCTGCATCACTGATTCCATGGATATGAACTTGGGTAAACTCCGAGAGGTGGTGAAAGACAGGGAAGCCTGGCATGCCACAGTCCATGGGGTCACAAAGAGTCAGACATGACTTGGAGAATGAATAATAACAAATTTCTGCATCCCCCTAATTCTGGCACACGTTACTAAGCCTTCCAAAGCTGGCCCAGATTCACCTTTCCTGCACTCCTCTTTGTGACTCTTCCTTAATATCTACTGATGCTAAACAGTCATTCCTTTTATAAATTTATTTTTATCAAGGTGTAATGAACATACCTGGAAATTAATACTTTAAAAGTATAAATCAGATTTTTAGTATGTTCACAAAATTGTGCAACCATCACTGCTATATAATTCCAGGCCATTTTAAGCAGCCCAGAGAGAAATCCCAAAGCCATTAGCAGTCACTTTCCTTGGCAATTACTCACCTACTTTCTGTCTCTATGGATTTGCCTATTAAGCAGTTAAGATAAGTGTATCATTGCCTTCTCCTTTCACCTGGAATATTCTTCCCCTTCCAATTCTTTTCTCCCCCTTTTCTGTGGCACAAAATCGTACTCATTTTTTTAAGACTTGTATTCAATCTTATTGACATTTCCTCTACCCTTGTATGCACAGCCCTGTTTGTGCATTGCTGCCACAACACCTCTAACACTGGGTTGCCACCATCTGTCTGTCCTTACTCACTGGTGAGTTCTTTGAAAGTAAACTTAAAAAGTACAAACAATTTGTTCGATTTCATGTTTTACATGACCAGCATCCACACTCCTATTAAAATATGCTCCTTCTATTTTACTCCTTTGAAAAACTACTTCTCCCACTCAAATTATTTGCCTTCACAGAGCTGGTCTGTGAAGTGGCCAATTTCTGGCCACTCATATTGGATTTGTGAGAATCAAAATACCCCATACTCTCAGCTTCTGTTATAGGTTCAAACTTTGGTTACATGACCCAATCAGGGCGAATCAGTACACTTTGCTATAATATTTACATATTGGTGACACAAGTCTTTTCTTCCTTCTTGTTCAGCTCAGTTCACTCAATCATGTCCGACACCTTGTGACCCCATGGACTGCAGTACATCAGGCTTCCCTGTCTATCACTAACTCCAGGAGCTCGTTCAAACTCATGTCTGAGTCAGTGATGCCATCCAACCATTTCATCCTCTGTCATCCCCTTCTCCTCCTGCCTTCAATTTTTCCCAGCATCAGGGTCAGGGTCTTTTCCAATGAGTCCATTCTTTGTATCAGGTGGACAAAGTATTGGGCAGCTTCAGCATCAGTCCTTCCAATGAATATTCAGGACTGATCTCCTTTAGTATGGACTAGATGGATCTCCTAGCAGCCCAAGAGACTCTCAAGAGTCTTCTCCAATACCACAGTTCAAAAGCATCAGTTCAATTCTTTGACACTCAGCTTTCTTTATGGTCCAACTCACACATTCATACATGACTACTGGAAAAACCATAGCTTTGACCACATGGAACTTTGTTGGCAAAGTAATGTCTCTGCTTTTTAATATGCTGTCTAGATTTGTCATAGCTTTTCTTCCAAGGAGCAAGAGTCTTTTAATTTCGTGGTTGCAGTCACCATCTACAGTGATTTTGGAAACCAAGAAAATGATGTCTGTCACTGTTTCCATTGTTTCCACATCTATTTTCCATGAAGTTATGGGACTGGATGCCATGATCTTAGTTTTTTGAAAGTTGAATTTCAAGCCAGATTTTCTATTCTCTTCTTTCACTTTCATCAAACGGCTCTTTAGTTCTTCTTTGTTTTCTGCCATAAGGGTGTGTCATCTGCATATCTGAGGTTATTGACATTTCTCCCAGCAATCTTGATTCCAGCTTGTGCTTCATCCAGTTTGGATCTCACATGATTTACTCTGCATATAAGTTAAAGAAGCAAGGAGACAACATTCAGTCTTGACGTACTCCTGTCCCAATGGGGAACAAGTCCATCGTTCCATATTTGTTTCTAACTGTTGTTTCTTGACCTGCATACAGATTTCTCAGGAGTCAGGTAAGGTGGTCTGGTATTCCCATCTCTTGAAGAATTTTCCACAGTTTGCTGTGATCCACACAGTCAAAGGTTTTAGTATAGTCAAAGAAGCTGAAGTAGATGTTTTTCTGGAATTCTCTCACTTTTTCTATTATCTAATGGATGTTGGCAAGTTGACCTCTTGCTCCTCTGCCTCTTCTAAATCCAGCTTGAACATCTGGAAGTTTTTGGTTCATGTACGGTTGAAGCCTACCTTGGAGAATTTTGAGCATTACTTTGCTAGTGTGTGAGATGAGTACAATTGTGCAATAGCTGAACTTTCTTTGACATTGCCTTTCTTTGGGACTGGGATAAAAACTGACTTTTTCCAGTCCTGTGGCCACTGCTGAGTTTTCCAAATTTGCTGGCATATTGAGTGCAACACTTTCAAAGCATCATATTTTAGGATTTGAAAGAGCTTAGTTGGAATTCCAACACCTCCATTAGTTTTGTTCATAGTGATGCTTCCTAAGGCTCACTTGACTTTGCATTCCAGGATATCTGGCTCTAGGTAAGTGATGACACCATCATGATATTCTGGGCCATTAAGATCTTTTTTGTATAATTCTTCTGTGTATTCTTGCCACCTCTCCTTAAGATCTTCTGCTTCTGTTAGGTCCATACTGTTTCTGTCCTTTATTGTGCTCATCTTTGCATGAAATGTTCCCTTGGTATCTCTAATTTTCTGGAGAAGATCTCTAATCTTTCCCATTCCCATCGTTTACCTTTATTTCTTTGCATTGACCACTTAGGAAGGCCTTCTTATCTCTCCTTGCTATTTTTTGGAACTCTGCATTCAGATGGATATATCTTTCCTTTTTTCCTTTGCCTTTTGCTTCTCTTCTTTTCTCAGCTATTTGTAAGCCCTCTTTAGACAAACATTTTGCCTTTTTGCATTTCTTTTTCTTGGGGATAGTAATGATAACCACCTCCTGTACAATGTTATGAACCTACATCCATCATTCTTCAGGCATGCTATCTATCAGATCTAATCCCTTGTATCTGTTTGTCACTTACAGTATTGTAAGGGGTTAGATTTTGGTCATACCTGAATGGTCTAGGGGTTTTCCCTACTTTCTTCAGTGTAAGTCTGAATTTGGCAATAAGAAGTTCATGATCTGAGCCACAGTCAGCTCCTGGTCATTTTTGCTGACTGTATAGAACTTCTCCCTTAGTTCAGTTCAGTTCAGTCGCTCAGTCTTGTCCGACTGTTTGTGACCCTATAAAGCGCAGCACACCAGGCCTCCCTGTTCATCACCAACTCACAGAGTCCACCCAAACCCATGTCCATTGAGTCGGTGATGCCATCCAACCATCTAATCCTCTGTCATCCCCTTCTCCTCTTGCCCTCAATCTTTCCCAGCATCAGGGTCTTTTCAAATGAGTCAGATCTTTGCATCAGCTGGCCAAAGTATTGGAGTTTCACCTTTAGCATCAGTCCTTCCAATGAATATTCAGGACTGATTTCCCTTAGGGTGGACTGGTTGGATCTCCTTGCAGTCCAAGGGACTCTCAAGAGTCTTCTCCAACACCACAGTTCAAAAGCATCAATTCTTTGGTGCTCAGCTTTCTTTATAGTCCAACTCTCACGTCCATACATGACCACTGAAGAAACCATAGCCTTGACTAGACGGACCTTTGTTGACAAAGTAATGTCTCTGCTTTTCAATATGCTGTCTAGGTTGATCATAGCTTTACTTCCAAGGAGTAAATGTCTTTTAATTTCATATCCGGCTTCAAAGAGTATAACCAATATGATTTCGGTATTGACCATGTGGTGACGTCCCTGTGCTGAGTTGTCTCTTGTGTTGTTGGAAGAGGGTGTCTGCTCTTGCTATGACCAGTGTGTTCTCTTGGCAAAGCTCTTGTTAGCCTTTGCCCTGCTTCAGTTTGTACTCCAAGGCCAAACCTTCCTGTTACTCCAGGTATCTCTTGACTTCCTACTTTTACATTCCAGTCCCCTATGATGAAAAGGACATCTATTTGGCATTAGTTCTAGAATGCCTTATAGGTCATCACAGAACCATTCAACTTCAGCTTCTTCAGCATTAATGGTTGGAACATGGACTGGGATTACTGATATTGAATGGTTTGCTTTGGAAAAGAATAGAGATCATTCTTTAATTTTTGAGATTGCACCCAAGGTACTGCATTTCAGACTTTTTTGTTAACTGTTAGAGCTACTCTTTCTTCTAAGGGATTCTTGCCCATGGTAGTAGAGTTTCATCTGAATTAAATTTGCCCATTATTGTCCATTTTAATATACTGATTCCTAAAATGTCGACGCTCACTCTTGCCATCTCCTGTTTGGCCACTTCCAATTTACCTTGATCCATGACTCTAACATTCCAGGTTCCTATGCAATATTATTCTTTACAGGATTGGACTTTATTTCCATCCCCATTCACATCTGCAAGTGGGTTTTTTTTTTTTTTTCCCTTTGGCCCAGCCTCTTTCCTCTTGTGTCAAAAGCTATAGAACTATGACTTAGATTATCCCTGTGTGTAGAGATAATAAGATAAGCTTACCAAGAGGAGATGAGATGAGAAACAGAGGGAAAAAGGAATCTTTAAATCATCTTTCAATTCCCTGGAGAGAGAGATGAATGTCTAAGGGCAGAATCCCCTCTTTCCTTATATCATGTGAACTATTTGATTCCTTTAGAGGAACACAGTATTATGCCCATTAACTACAATATTTTTGTATTCATTTTCTAAGTACTTATCTAGGCTAATTTCCACAGACAAATACTCAATCGGTGTTTTTAATTTTTTATATTTATTTATTTGTCTGTGCTAGGTCTTATTTGCTGCATGTGAGTACTTCGACCTTCACTGTGCCTTGTGGAATCTAGTTCCCTGAAGAGCAATTGAACCCAAGCCCCCCACTTTATGAGCACGAAGTCTTATTCACTGAACCACAAGGGAAGTTCCATTCAAGAGGTGTTTTTAATACACTAGCTGTTAATGCCACAGCTTCGTCTCTTCACTCCCTAGCATCTGACGATTGATCTGTTTCATACGTTTCCCTTTCATTTTCCCAAACCACAAATGTTTGGAGTCACCACTGTAAACGTGGTCCAACATGATATTTCTCCTACCAGTTTTACTCCCAGACTGGTTTATTAGGACTAAACTGGGGGTGGGGGTGGGGAACTCATATAACTAGGGCCTGTTCAAGATGACACCTATTTGATGTTTGGCATCTATCCTAGCCTCTTTTCATCCATCCACTACTCAGTACTCAACTCATAACTTGCAAAGATAAGAAGTGTCCTGGTGTGGAAAGGCCTCCTCAGGCATAACCTTTGCATGGCCTCAGGGACTGTCAGACACCCCAGGGCTAGATGTCAAATTCCACATACAATCTTGACTCGATATATGTGTAGGTTGTGATCTCTTATGATCTTAACACACTTTGTTGTGGTCTGACTTTCATTTTTTGGATGAAATTAAAAACACTGCTTGAATGGATAAAAGTATTTTGTGCATGGTAGTAAAATAATACTGACTAAAAAATCTTTTCCTATAAATCTCCATTTTGATATGAATAATTTGACCTCAAGAAAAATACTACACAATAAATTGGCAGGAAAATTTTTGGCAAATAAGAGGTTAAAATGGTGTGCAAGGCA
Organism: Bos javanicus; assembly: GCF_032452875.1. Taxonomy (NCBI): domain Eukaryota; kingdom Metazoa; phylum Chordata; class Mammalia; order Artiodactyla; family Bovidae; genus Bos; species Bos javanicus. The sequence goes on from NC_083876.1 coordinate 11,914,466, forward strand.
CACATCAGCCTAGATATTATAATGCTGGTGAATATTTCTGTTGTGCCTTGTAGATTTCAAGTTCCTCTCTCTACTGTTAATGCTACAACTCTGCCTTGAGTGTTTCTCCTTCTTTGACTATGCTAGAAGAGTGATTTATGAAGAAATATATAAAAAGAAGCAAATGTTTGTCCATGTGTAATGTCCCAGGCATCTCTTAGCAATCACCTCATCTCATCTTCACACAATCTTGCCATGCATATTATTATATATTGAAAGAATCTGAAGCTCAGAAGAGATGATATGCTGATCAATGGGAGATAATAAATCGAACTCCAGGTGTGTCTGAGTTTACTGTATGTAACATATAACAGGATTTTAGAAGGAAATTTTAGAAAGGTCCTTTCCTTGTAATCAGGAAAATGTGAAGTTTGTCACATGCTTTATAGAACATGTACAAACTGATACCTGCTTCAAATTTGACTAGAAATCAATGTTTTTGCTTTTTGCTCATAGTAATAAATCACTGCCAAGCGCTTACTGAGAGTCAAGCATTGTGTAAAATAAATGCTCTGTGTATATGACCTTATTCAATCCTTATACAAACCCCACATAATAAGAACTATAATTATCACCATCTCATAGGTTTATATTTTAAGACTCAAGCTGTCACTGAGTGGTCTTCCTAACTCCAGGGCTCAAGCCTAATCACCAGACTATAGAGCCAGGCAGTAGGTTAAAGGGGGACCTTCTTAAGTGTCTCCTTCTGCTAACTCACTGAGGAATTTTTATAATGGTTTTATCTTCTTTTGGCCTTGGTTTTCTCTTCTGTAAGATTAGAAGATAGAACGAGATCATTTTCAGAACTTCCTCTTTTGAACATAGAGCATTTCCATGGCCTGGAGCAGTTTTCAAACATACAAGGATCAAGTTATCCAGACTTCTTTCATCTGACCTTTTAAAAAGTTACTCAGCCTGTTGTTTCTGAACTTGAGCCTTAGGTCAAGTTTTGATTTGGGAAACATCACTGGTGTTACTCTGGGCTTCCCCATTGTCTCACTGGTAAAGAATCCATCTGCCAACACAGGAGATGCAGGTTCAATCCCTGTGTTGGGAAGATCTCATGGAGAAGGAAATGGCAACCCACTCCAATATTCTTGCCTGGAAAATCCCATGGACAGAGCAGCCTGGCAGGGTACAGTCTGTGGGGTTGCACAGAGTCAGACAAGACTTAGAGACTAAACAACAGCAACAGTTGGTGTTACTCTACCGATGAAGTACATACTGATAGACTTCTTCACTCCCTACGTACAGGCTGTCCTCCTGAGCCTATTGAAGAATGAATATGAGGTTTCTGGATCATATGGTAGTTCTATTTTTAGTTTTTAAGGGACCTCCATACTGTTGTCCAGAGTGGCTGCATCAATTTACATTCCCATCAACAGTGTAGAAGGGTTCCCTTTTCTCTGCACCTTCTCCAGCATTTATTGCTTATAGATTTTACCCTGAGAACACTGCAATTGAAAAATATACCGTTACCCCAATGTTTACTGCAGTACTATTTACCAGAGACGGGACAGGAAAGCAACCTAAATGTCCATCGACAGATGAATAGGTAAAGAAGATATGGTATGTATACATGACGGAATGTTACTCCGCCATAAGAAGGAACAAAACTGAGTCATTTGTAGAGACATGGGTGGACTTAGAGTCTGTCATATGTTGTGAAGTAAGTCAGAAAGAGATAATCAAATATCGTATACTGCTGCTGCTGCTGCTGCTGCTGCTGCTAAGTCGCTTCAGTTGTGTCCAACTCTGTGCGACCCCATAGATGGCAGCCCACCAGGCTCCCCCGTCCCTGGGATTCTCCAGGCAAGAACACTGGAGTGGGTTGCCATTTCCTTCTCCAATGCATGAAAGTGAAAAGTGAAAGTGAAGTGTCTCAGTCGTGTCCGACTCTTAGCGACCCCATGGATTGCAGCCCACCAGGCTCCTAATGCATATATATTAGTGGTACAGATGGACCTATTTGGAGGGCAGGAAGCGAGATTCAGACAGACATGAGGACCCAGGTGGGCAGGAGAGGTAGGACAGATTGGGAGAGTAGCATCGACGCATATACACTACCGCGTGTAAAATCAATAGAGGGAACCTGCTGCTTGGCACAGAGAGTTCAGCTCAGTGCTCAGTGCCGACCTAGATTGGTGGGATGGGGGTTAGAGTGGGAGGGAGGCTCAGGGCAGGGGATATTTGTCTACAAATAGCTGATTCATATTGTCAGATAGCAGAAACTAGCACAACATTGTAAAGTAATTGTACTCCAATAAAAAAAGAATTTTTTATAATATGAGAGAGTCTAGGCTTCCCAGGTGGCTCAGTGAGTAAAGAATCCACCTGCAATGCAGGAGGTGCAGGAGGTGCAGGTTCTATCCCTGGGTCCAGAAGATCCCCTGGAGAAGGGCATGGCAACTCACTCCAGTGTTCTTGCCTGGAGACTCCCATGGACAGAGGAACCTGGTGGGCTATAGTCCATAGAGTTGCAAAGAATCAGACACGATTGAAACAACTGAGCACGCATGCATGCAGATGAGAGAGTATGATGCTTTGTAGAAGAAGGAACTTTTCAAGTGATTACATCCTAAATAGCAGAGTGAAAATAGTAAAACCTACAGCAAGCCCACTAGAATTCTTGGTTGTTAATAAAAGTTAGGGTAGGGAATACTATAGAAAAGTCTCCACCCATTATACGTGGCGGCTCAGAGAATAAAAAGGCAATGCAGGAGACTGGGTTTGATCTCTGGGTTAGGAAGATCCCCTGGAGAAGGGAATGGGTACCCACTCCAGTATTCTTGCTGGGGAATTCCATGGACAGAGGAATCTGGCAGGCTACAGCTCATGGGGGTCTCAAAGAGTCAGACAGGACTGAGTGATTAACACTTAGGATAGGAAAAGTCTCCACCCATTTTAATCATAGAGTTTTTGGTTGCTAGAAATCTCAAACTGTCCTTTGGCATGTTTCCTCTTGGAAGTTCTTTGCAAATTGTGAAATATACACACAGGCATATCACACATTTAAGTGCAATGTATCCACATTATCCATCTTAAAACACATTATGTTAGGATCACCTTAGAACATGAACCTCTCTCAGATCACATCTACCCATCTTCCTGTGTGCATGCATACTCAGTTGTTCTGCCGTAACCAACCCTTTGCGACCCCCTGGGCTATGTGGCCTGCAAGGCTTCTCTGTCCAGACAATGTTCCAGGCAAGATTACTGGAGTGGGTTGCGATTTCCTTCTCTAGGAGATGTTCCTGACCCAGGGATTGAACCCAATTCTCTTGTGTCTCCTGTACTGGCAGGTGGACTCTACCACTGCGCCACCTGGGAATCCTGAGCTAACCTCTAACCTGAGTTTCGTGTTAATCATTCCCTTGCTTTTCTTTACAATTTTGCCATTCTTGTATATACCACTGAGGAAATTTTTGATTTTGCCTGTTTTTGAAGTTTGTATGAATGGAATAATCATACTACATGCATTCTTCATGCCTTGCTGTTCTCATTTCCCATCGTTTTATTTTTTATTTTTTAATTCATCTATGTAGAGGATGTAGCTATGGGGTTTTTCTTTGTCACTGATTAGTAGTACTCCATGGTATTAAATATATCAACACTACAATTTATTTATCTGTTCTACTGTTAATAAGTCTATACATTATATCTGTTTGTTTTGTTTTGCTATTATGAACATACATTTATCTGTTTCCTGGTACACACATGAGACAGTTTGTCAGGCATTTATAAATATACATTGGAGAGGGATTGTTAGATTTTAAGATGGGCACATTTAAACTCTACTAAGCTGGTTTGGTTCCATTGATAGTTTAACATTTTTAATCAATTTGATATAAATATTTGGAGAAGGAAATGGCAACACACTCCAATATTCTTACCTGAAGAACCTCATGGACAGAGGACCCTGGAGGGTCCATGGGGTCACAAAGAGTCAGACATGACTTATGACTGAACAACCAACAACAATATTTAACATTCTGGAGAGTGAAAGAAGTCATAATCCTACAGAACTGTAAAATGTGGCTTCCTATCTGTATTTGAAACACAGCAAAAGAATACTGTCCCCAGGTAGACTTAACTGGCTTTAATCAAGACATAGTAAAAGCCAGTAGAAGAGAAGTTGGGCTACTGAAATTAAGAAAAATCCTCAGTGCATAAAAACTAGAAGAAAATCAGCATAAGAATGGATAAATGAATATGAGACCATTCTGTTTCCAGAAAAATAACTTGGAAAGATGGGCATTCTTGCTTCTTCTTTGTTACTGATTTATTTTGTCAGCCCCTAAAAATGACCAGAGTCCTGTGAATTCTAGACCAACAAACACAAACTTACAAACCAGGAATACCAAGTCAAGCATCTAGTCTGAGCCTGCCTCCCCATCCTTCTCGCCCACACCTCATCTGTCCCCCTCCCCACCTCCCCCATTTCCATCTATGTCATCACAGTTTGCATGGATTCCAGGAATAGCTCTAGCCATGCTCCTGGTGAAACTTGGTGAGAGTCACAGTGTACGAGGGAAATAGCGCCGAATTTTCTAAGTAACTGACATCTGAAGGAGTATGTTCTAAGAAACGTAAAAGGCAATATAGAGTTCATGCTTGCTTTATGAGTTTATCATTTTTTCCATTATTGAATCTCTTAGACGTCATTCCGACAGCCCTCAGAAAGAAATGCCTGAGTGTCGCTCTTCAGCAGCTATTCCCAGACTGCACAGAAACCATGAACCTCAGTGGGCACTGGGTTATTCCAAGTGGACTGTGACTCTCGTGCACAGACACCATTGTCACGGGTGAAATATAAGGCACAGAGCAGTTCATGCACCTATGCACCATGGCTAATCAAGGTATGTGGATAACCTTGTGATGAACAAAGAACAAGAGTTCGTAGCATCATACATTAATCCTAGGTAGCTTTTATCCTCTTGATCAATGGATATGTAGATTTCAACTACTATGGAAATGAGAGGAAATTTTTCATATTGAAGTTGTTCTTGCGATCTAAAATCTGGGACCTACTGCTGCATAATATACATCTGCTCCTCTAACGTTATGTGTATCTGTGCACATGCAGACACACACATATATATTTCTAGATATACTTTATAAATACCCACACTGCCAGAAGGATGGGAGGACAGTAAGAAAAATTTTCTCTGCAGAGATGTACCTTCCAGCTCTCTCTGAGACAGTATGTTAAATTATTAAACAGAATACTTCACATTTGTATTTGAACATCTTGTTTGTCAACAGATACATTAGAGAACACGATTATTCAACAAGATTTATCACACTGCAAATGGAACATAGGTCCATTTGGGTTACGTTTTGTAAACATTATTTATAAATCACTAAATACTTAATAGAAAGGGGATCAAACAGCTGAATTGATTAAATATGAATCAGAAAACAAGAGGAAGCAACAGTTCAATAATAACAAGTATCTTTTCTTATTTACTGTCCAGATTTCAAAAAACTGAAATTCATTTTTTTTTCATTTTGCTAATTCAGTTTTGTCTCTCAAAAATACACAATTTCTTTCAGACCAGAGTGTAATTATTAGCAGCCCTGAATATACATATGGGTGCATTTATTTTCTCTTGATCTGAGAAAAAAAATTTTCCTTGAGTGGAAGAGACTGATCTTTTCTAATTAGCATAAAAATGACACCCCTCCTTACAACTCAATTTTATAATTAAACTCTCCAAAGAAAACGAAACTAATAACAATTCTTCACATGGCTAAGACTCAGCATAACGGTTTCTCTCTGACTAACACTCCTCAGAGAATTGTTATGGAAAATCACTAAACTGGCTTCTGACAGTGTTTTCATATTTAAAACAAATCATAAACGACAGTATTTTCATTACTGCTAATAATGAAAATATTGACGTCTAAATGTTTATACTCTGGAAATATACGAGATGAGAGCTTGACTAAGTAAAATGTGTTGATCACAGAAATAGATTTTTTAAAACTAATAAAACAACCGGCATCTGATGCCTTACATGGGGTTACATCTTCTTCCCTAGTGATGCTTGAGACAGAGTAAAAAAAGAAGTGAAGCAAATATATAAAGGAAAACAATAAACTTAAAAATTCTTAACTAGATGACCCATTAGGTGACTACTGTTTTTTTTTTTTTTTTTCCTTTTCCCCAACAAGTCACTCAATAAATAACGTGTTTGAGAGTGTTTGTGTAAGCAGTGTCTTGGCTCCAGGGAAAAATAAGATTAGAACTGACTCCTGGAGTCGGTCCTGGCAGACTCACTACACTGAGCAGTTCTATGGTGTTAGCTGATGCACCGGAGGTGATGTGCAGGACAGATTAACCTTTGTATCTGCTGTGATTTTTTGTTGTTATTTAGTCACTCAGTCGTGTCTAACTGTTTTGCGAACTCACAGACTGTAGCCTGCCAGGCTCTTCTGTCCGTGGAATTTCCCAGACAAGAATACTGGAGTGGGTCTCCATTTCCTTCTGCAGGGGAACTGCTGTGTTTACAGATGTGAAAATATAGATACTGTAGCAACTATGGTACTATGGTACCATGATAACATAGGTACTATGAACATCACATGAGAATGTTCAAATCTCTTTCTCCTTTAACGCAATTATCCCTTGCTCTTGCCCTTCAGTAGAAACTTTTCTCTCCCCACGGGGAAACAAAATGTTGCCACACCCAGACCTGGCTAAGGAGAGTGAGCACTTGCTGCTGCCTGATTGAAGAGTGGGGCAGCTTTTGTGGGAGAGTCTGGGAGTTTCTGGCAAGCTCTACCTGCTCGTAAACATGGGGCATCTACAAAGTCTGGCTCCTGGTAAAAGGATGGACCTGAATCTGAGTGAGAACCACTCCAGGGAGGTCCATCTACTCAGAAAGACACAATTTCATTTAGAGCAGATAGCTCCAGACAGTAAAATTGGTTCTTATTTCAAGAGGACAATGGAAACCCATCTTATCCTCCTGGCACTTGTACGTTGCTTCCATGCTACAGCAGGATCCCCCTGGCCACCAGATACCTACCATGCTGGCATCTTAGTCTCTCATCCACTAAATTCATTTTCTCCTCCAAAGCAAGGGAGTACATCTTTTTACATGTTCAAACTTTACCTAAAAATATATCATCAACCTACTCAACCTGGATTTGATTAGGCATAAAATAGACTGATGATGGCAGTGCTTTGCCACTATTTTTTTTAAATTTGAATTTATTTATTTTAATTGGAGGTTAATTACTTTACAATATTGTATTGGTTTTGCCATACATCAACATGCATCCGCCACAGGTGTACATGTGTTCCCCATCCTGAACCCCCCTCCCTTCTCCCTCCCCATACCATCCCTCTGGGTCATCCCAGTGAACCACCCCTGAGCATCCTGTATCCTGCATTGAACCTGGACTGGCGATTCATTTCTTATATGATATTATACATGTTTCAATGCCATTCTCCCAAATCATCCCACCCTCTCCCTCTCCCACAGAGTCCAAAAGACTGTTCTATACATCTGTGTCTCTTTTGCTGTCTCACATACAGGGTTATCGTTACCATCTTTCTAAATTCCATATATATGCGTTAGTATACTGTATTGGTGTTTTTCTTTCTGGCTTACTTCACTCTGTATAATAGGCTCTAGTTTCATCCACCTCATTAGAACTGATTCAAATGTATTCTTTTTAATGGCTTAGTAATACTCCATTGTGTATATGTACCACAGCTTTCTTATCCATTCGTCTGCTGATGGACATCTAGGTTGCTTCCATGTCCTGGCTATTATAAACAGTGCTACAATGAACATTGGGGTACAGGTGTCTCTTTCAATTCTGGTTTCCTCGGTGTGTATGCCCAGCAGTGGGATTGCTGGGTCATAAGGCAGTTCTTGGAGAAGGAAATGGCAACCCACTCCAGTGTTCTTGCCTGGAGAATCCCAGGGACAGGGGAGCCTGGTGGGCTGCTGTCTCTGGGGTCGCACAGAGTCGGACACGACTGAAGTGACTTAGCAGCAGCAGCAGCAAGGCAGTTCTATTTCCAGTTTTTTAAGGAATCTCCATACTTTCTAACACCATACACAAAAATAAATCGAAATGGGTTAAAGATCTAAACGTAAGACCAGAAACTATAAAACTCCTAGAGGAGAACATAGGCCACTATTTTCTTAAAAGGCATAAACAAGAAAGCATGAGCCACTAGCAAACCATTCCTAAAGCTCCTTGGCATTTGAGGTGTTTCCGTTTTAAGTTCTTTAAAAGCAAGTATATTCATGACATTGTAATTTATCTGAATACAATATTGAATTGTGCCATCTTCACAGCTAATATGCAGGAACAAGTCACTTGGTCTAGTCGAATGCCCTGAAGTAAGGAATTCTCTAATTAAAATTGAATAATGTTACACAGTACATAACTCTCATGCAATGATAAAAACCTTTTTTTCTTGGAAAAATAATTCTCTGAAGAAGTTATTCCTAAAGTTACAGAAATCCTCCAAACCTAGGATGTGAAAGACCCAAGAAGTACCTTACAAATTTCAGAGGTCTCCTGAATCAATGAATATTTAATACTTTCATGGTATAAATTCATCTCCTGGTAAAAATTCAAGTGCTCATTGAAGAATTAGCACTCCGAGTTACAAGTGACCAAAAAACAAAAGAAAAATCTTACAAAGGATAAAAAAATTCAGTGGGAATCCAATGGTCCACATTATTGAAGACATGGGCAAAGGCAGTCAGTTTTAGGAAAAGTCTTCACACAACCGAGACTCTTCCTGTGGTTTCTTCCTCCATATGGAATTTTTCTCCATGTTGATTCCCCATCCTTGTGGATTCTTCCTGTATGTGGATTTTTCTTTTCTGTGGCTTCTTCCTCACTGTGGATTCTCCTTCCCTGTAGATTCCTCTACCCTGTGGATTCTTCTGCCATAGAAGCAAGATGTTTGTAGCAGCTATGGCATCACATCCTTCTAACCTGAAGTCTAATGGAAAGAAAATATACTCTTCTCTCAATATTCCCAACCAAAAGTTTCATTCTGTCTGATCACATGCCCATCCCTCAATCAGTTATGAAAGCACAATTCCCTATTAGGCTTGAGCCTTTGTCACCCTAACGTTCCACTTTAGAGCTGAGGCTGGAGGTCCTTCTGGCCTAGAACAATGAGGATGGAGGAGAACCTTAAACTAAAACTGGAGGCTTTTTCCACAAGGAAGATGGATATTGGAGATGAAAACCCCACTGCCCCAGAACACTCTGCTATCAGCTCACCTCCTTTTATTCTCTGTGTGCCAAGGATGTTTAAAAATTTATAAGTGGAGGTATAATTTAATGAGCCTAGTAACTTGCACTCTCTACCACATATTTAAATTTTTAATATAATTATTAACTATATTGTACTCCATATTAGCTATTTCTCAAGTGGGTTCTTTATTGTAACATGCACAAACACTTGCAAGTTTCATCCAGAATGCAGAATTCAAATTTTACTTTAGCCAATTCAAGACAAAGGATACTATTAGGACAATTTATAGTTGCATAAATGTAGTCTAAATCATTAAGCTCTTCTCTCCCTGCCAGGAAAGCATTTTCTGATCCTGTATTTAATGTATTTTATTAAAGAGTCCCCAAATATGAAAAACAAAAATTGATTAAAAATATGGCCTGCAGATAATAGAGAATGCAGAAAAAGCATATTACTCAGTACAAACACTCTAAGTATAAAGACATCATCATATTTAATATCTTATTAAGTGATAATTTTTCATGGCTGGAAGGACCACAGACATCATTCAATCCTGAAACTTCTTAATAAAGATGCTTTCTCAGTAAGCTGCTGCTGCTGCTGCTAAGTCACTTCAGTTGTGTCCGACTCTGTGCGACTCCATAGATGGCAGCCCACCAGGCTCCCCCGTCCCTGGGATTCTCCAGGCAAGAACACTGGAGTGGGTTGCCATTTCCCTCTCCAATGCATGAAAGTGAAAATTGAAAGTGAAGTCACTCTGTTGCGTCCGACTCTTAGCGACTCCATGGACCGCAGCCTACCAGGCTCCCCCGTCCCTGGGATTTTCCAGGCAAGAGTACTGGAGTGGGGTGCCATTGCCTTCTCCTCTCAGTAAGCTAGTTGCCATTATTTTTCCAGTTGGCAGGATAGCCAGGATAACATAATACTAGCAAATCCTGGGGTTGGTTCTATAAAGGATTCAGTTCCTCCCGGCAGACACACACATGACCCCAACTCAGCTGATTCCTCCCCAGGCTCCATTTAACCACGTGTCTTTGAGCCCCTCTGTCTTCCTAGTACTGCACAAGGTGCTGGAATACAAAGATGAATAAGATGAAGGTGGCCCCTGGACATCTGGAGCTTCCAGCCCAGTGTGGATGACAGGCATCATTCGTGTCATTACACAAATACATTCGTCAGTCCAAGGTGTACTTCATTTTATAAAGGAAAGTTTCAGTATCCTGTGAGAGGGTCTCAGGGCCCATTCAGCCCAATCTGGAGGCTTAGAAAAGTGGCTTTTGCACCAAGTGACACAGGATGAAAGTCTAGGTTATACCACATGCTGAAGGTCCCAAAGATCTAGAACACAGAGCACAGGGGAGGAAGTTATGTGGGGCCAGGTAATACAGGAGTGTGTAGACTGCAAGGGTTTGAGTCTTCTGAAGTTTTAAGCGAAGGATTACATAATCAGATTTCCACTTGCAAAATCACTCTGGCTAATGTACAGGGAACACATGTGGATGTTGGTGTAAAAATGATGTCAGAACAGCGAGGAAGGTACTAGATCAGTCCAGGTGAGAGAGGTCAGTGGGGTAGTGGCTTGTCCCAGGGGCCACTCTTGGAGAGAAAACACTGGACAGATTTGAGAGAGATTTTGAAGATAAAATTGAAAAGACACTTTGGTTCTCACAAGTTTGAAGAGTATCTGAATGCTGGCAAGTGTTTTTTCAGTGTGCTTTCTGAGAAGTTTGAAAATCAGTCCCAGTTTTCCTGACGAGACTGAATGAAGACTGTCACTCTGCCATAGCTGCATTCTTGCATTCCGCAGGACCTGTGAGTGCTCCAGTAGCAACCGTGCCCACAGTCTGCTGCTTTCCATCAATGCAAATGCTTTTGGTTGGTTGCCTGGATTTCCAACCCTGTCAATTCAAATCTCTTTGCTCCGGATTAACGTTTAGACATCTTCAAAATGTGAAAGCATCCAATAACCCAGGGTACCTGTGTGTCTAAAACTCTTCTGAGTCCTGTCATGGTTTATAAATATCTGTTCTTTAAATCCATATACCAATGTGACCTGGAGGACTTTCAGTTCAGTTCAGTGGCTCAGTCATGTCCGACTCTTTGTGACCCCATGGACTGAAGCACGCCAGGCCTCCCTGTCCACACAAACTCCCAGAGTTTACCCAAACTCATGTCCATTGAGTCGGTGATGCCATCCAACCATCTCATCCTCTGTCATCCCCTTCTCCTCCTGGCTTCAATCTTTCCCAGCATCAGAGTCCTTTCAAATGAGTCAGCTCTTTGCATCATGTGGCCAAAGTATTGGAGTTTCAGCTTCAACATCACTCCTTCCAATGAACACTCAGGATTGATCTCCTTCAGAATGGACTGGTTGGATCTCCTTGCAGTCCAAGGGACTCTTGAGAGTCTTCTCCAACACCACAGTTCAAATCCATCAATTCTGCAGCACTCAGATTTCTTTGTAATTCAACTCTCACATCCATACATGACTACTGGAAAAACCATAGCCTTGACTAGACGGACCTTTGTTGGCAAAGTAATGTCTCTGCTTTTAAATATGCTATCTAGGTTGGTCATAACTTTCCTTCTAAGGAGTAAGTGTCTTTTAATTTCATGGCTGCAGTCACCATCTGCAGTGATTTTGGAGCCCCCCAAAATAAAGTCTCTCACTGTTTCCCCTGTTTCCCCATCTATTTGCCATGAAGTGATGGGACCAGATGCCATGATGATGTTTCTGAATGTTGAGATTTACAACTGAGCAAAGTAGCCGACCTCACATAATACACTATATATGTATTGTTCCTCAGACAAATGCTATGTCTCAAAATTAAAAATTCACATCTAGACCAAGATGATGCAGAACCCCGCCATTCTGCCTCTTCTTCCCTTTTCCTTCCAAGCCCCAGCAGTACCACTACTCCCCAGAATCTATCTGTAGGCCATTTTCTCTTTTTTCAAATCAGAGTTTCCCGAACTGCTGGTGTTGGTCCTGAGACTTCCACCTTCACATCTAGCTACTCATATATTTATTCAGCTAACACATACTTTGGGGAGCCTCCTCTATTCACCCCGTATTAAATATCTCCACGAGGCACTCCACCACCAATCCTGTCCACATATAAGAATTTAATCATCAGGCCTCCCAAAATCTACCCCTTACCTGTGTTTACTGTCTCAGCGAAGGTTAACATAACCCACTCACTTTACCTCCCCTGATGCCTAACCCGCATCCCTCCTGCCCTTCACAAGCCAGTCACAAAGTCCTATTCTTCTTAAACCTCTTTCAAATCCAGCCCCTTTCCTTCCATCCTTCCCTTCTAGGGCCTCCAACCATACCCTTGTCATCTCTGCTACAATAAGCTTACACTGAGGAAGCTCACACTTCTTTCCACCTACTCCAATCAATCTTTCCAGTCCAAGTTTTTCTATTATGAAGAGTGATTGTGTCACTTCTGTGCCCCAAAATCTCAAAGGCGGGATTTCCTCACTGCCTTTAGGATAAAAATCCTAGCATCTCAGTACAGCAAACAGCTCCTTTTGGACTATGCCCCCTGGCCCTTGGGCTGCATCCAAGCACCACCACCTGCTCCCCAAAGACCAGCTGTAACTGGTTCCTTGTTCTGCAGTTTTGCAACAAGGTTATGTCCATGCACTTGCTTTCTCTGCCTCGCTCTGCAACTGCCCCTCTTCCCTATAGTCCTATTCTAATATTACTTCTCTGCACAATATCCTTAGGGTCCTGTCATTCTTTCTACTTTATCCATCAATTTTTTAGGACACTCAGATTACCACTCACTGTGATCCTGTGTTCTGTCTCTCTCTCCCAAGATCAGAGGAAAACAAATCTCTGACCCCCTAAGAACAACCACTGTATAGGATATTCAGCAAGTTAGCAACTAGCATTTGCAGAACCAGGACTGATAATTGTAACAACACTGAAAAATGAATAAGTGCTTTTGTGTGCTAAGTGTCTTACAAAGTTTGAAATGTGCGTGCACACACACACACACACCCATTAAGGAAGCAGAATTAGAGCCTGAGTGAAAGAAGTGTAAGTGTAAAAACCTCACCTTGGGATGCCCAGAACAAAATGACTTTCAAGACTTTTTTTTTACACAACCAACAGCAAAAATTCACTTTATATCACAAATTCTTCATCATTCAATCATTTTTAATATGGGAATTACAATTTTACAAAATAAGTACTTCCCCTTACTATATATGCTCTTTTGATATTTTTTCTATCCATCTTTGATTTTGTAAGTGTTGGCTTTAAGCCCTTCAATTTACTTTGTGACTTATTTTGGAAAATGCTGTTTTATAATTTTTGCTATATTTGATTTACCCAGATTTGTATTCACACAGCTTCTGTAAATAATTAAGGCTGCATGTAAAAAGTAAATAAGTAATTTCTCTACCTTTTAGGTCTACTTAAAAATCGTGGATTTAAAAATTAGTTGATAACCACTGCCAAAGCCATACTACTTTCTAATGACAGCAAATAGCTTTTGATGATAATATGGGGAAATATTTCACACACATTGAAATCACTGGAAGCAGGCTAAAACGTGAAGCAGGATTTGCAATCATTGGCTATGCATTTTCTGTCTTCTAGGCCTAATGTAAATCATATTTCCTGCCATGACAGAGCCCTCTGATAGCTCTCCTTTTCCACTAGGTATAATTTCTTGTTTGTTTCTTACCAAAATATTATAAAATATGAGCATGGGATAGTTTTCTCGAAATGAAGCCAGTTGTAGGAATCAATTTAATGTTTATATGAAGAATCATTTCAGAATATTCTTCCCCTTTCTTTCCCCTATTTCTAAATGACTCTATCACTTGGAATAAATCACGTACAGCTCTCATATCACCATAGTATTTGGCGAGGAAATTTGCAGTGTTTGTTCTTTAATCTTGAGAAGCATGTATCAGCCAACCATCATGTTGCCTCATGAAAAGCAATAGATAACTACATTTCATATGTCAGCATTTCGGTGCCCAATAAAAGAGAGTGTTCATTGTTTTCTACATGAAAGAGCAAACATTCAGGATGATTAAAAAGATTTTGCCAGTATTTCTCTATAGAAACATTCTTCTCTTTAAAAAAAAAAAAGTGTCACAAGAACTATACCAGAAATGAGGGTATTTATCATTATATATATATATGCCTTCAGGACTAAAATTGTGAATATTTTAAGCTGAGAATTTGAAAAGCAACATACATAAATAAAGGTCTTGCTTTTAAATAATTTGTATTTCAGAGCAAGATTTAAGCTGTGTTGAGAAATCTGTTAAAATTAAACTTCTATCCTACCATTTTGCTAAGTATAGTAGCACAGCTGACATGAATTTTAAATCTAAGTACTCATCTTTTATGAGTGAGGTTTAGAACACCACTTTTCAAAATATAGTATGGGGTCCTCTTGGTATGTTTTGAGGCTATGGGGATGATGCTATCACCAGCCACATCTAGTCCCATCACTTCATGGCAAATAGATGGGGGAGAAAATGGAAACAGTGACAGACTTAATATTTTGTGTGCTCCAAAATCACTGCAGATGGTGATTATAGCCTTGCAATTAAAAGACACTTGTGCCTTGAAAGATAAGCTATGACAAACCTAGACAGAATATTAAAAAGCAGAGACATCACTTTGGCAACAAAAGTCTGTATAGTCAAAGCTATGGTTTCTCCAGTAGTCATGTACAGATGTGAGAGTTGGACCATAAAGAAGCCTGAGCACCAAAGAATTGATGTTTACAAACTGTGGTGTTGGAGAAGAATCTTGAGAGTCCCTTGGACTGCAAGGAAATCAAACCAGTCAATTCTAAAGGAAATAAAGCCTGAGTATTCATTGAAAGGACAGATGCTGAAGCTGAAGCTCCAATACTTTGGCCACCTGATGCGAAGAACTGACTCATTTGAAAAGACCCTGATACTGGGAAAGATTGAGGACAAGATGAGAAGGGAGCAACAGAGGATGAGATGGTTGGATGGCATCACCGACTCAATGAACATGAGTTTGAGTAAAGTCTGGGAGATAATGAAGGACAGGGAAGCCTGGCATGCTGCAGTCCATGAGATCGCAGACTCGCACATGACTGAGTGACTGAACAGCGATAACTACCTCTGAAGCCTTGAAAGGAGTATAAAGAGGAGGGTGTGTGATTCCATATTCATACAGGTATTGTTCTATTTCAGATGAATTAGAATTTTTTACATCTAAATATGCCAAAACTATTTCTAGGGGATTTTCTATATTGTAGAAAATATTGTGTAGGAGGTCATGCCACCCAAGGTAGGCAGCATCCACATGGTGGTGGTGAAACCTACATAATTCACTGTCCAGTTAGATGCAGTGCCTGAGTGGGCAGGGGGATGACTGGAGTGAGGACGGCAGTGATGACAGCTCTGCAAGTGACGTCTGAGCCCAGGCAGGGAGAGGAAGCCACCGATGCGGGGAGATGGGGGAAGGGGGCAGCAGTGATGCTTGCTGATCACACAGTCTCGTCCAAGAGGAGAATATGTCAAGGTGATGGGCACCAGGTTTCTTAAGGTCAGAGAAGGGGGAACACACATGGAGGGAGAGAAAACTAGAATGAATCCTATGGCATTGAAATGGGAGATATTGGTATGAAGTCCTGTTTTTCAACATATTTGGATAACATAGAAATAGATGCAGATATAAGTGTGTGTATTAGAGTTCTCCAAGAAACAGAAGCAATAAGATATCTGCGTGTGTGTGTGTGCACTCACGTGCACCTCTTTACAGTTTATTATTTGAATTTGGCTCAAGTGATCACAGAGGCTTCAGGTCTGAGGACCAGCACTTGGCCAGCTGGACCCCAGATTGCTGCTAGTGTGGTTCCCATCTGGAGGCCACAGGCTCAAGATATGGGAAGAGCTGAGGTTTAGGTTTGAATCCAGAGGCAGGAAACGTGGATGTCCTGGTTCAAAGGCAGTCCGGCAGGAAGAGTTCCCCCTTGTTTGTGGGAAAGTCAGGGTTGTTCTGTTTAGGTCTTCAGCTGATTGGATGAGGCCCCTACACTGGAGAGGGCAACCTCCTTTCCTCAGGCCACTATTTCGAAGGGCAGTCTCACCCGAAACACCCAACACCCTAACAGACACGTCCAGAATAATGTGTGACCAAGTGATTGGGCACTCCATCACATTAACACATAGAATTAACATCACAGTGTGTGTGTGTGCTTGTGTGTCTGTTTAAAATACCTAGCACCCAGATCTTGTTTACTAAGTGCAATTCTCCCTTAAAAGGGTTCCTTGAAGTAGTGACTGAATCCAAGGCTGGGCAGGCAATCCCAGACCATCTTGCTGTGTCATAAACAAGCACTCAAGAATAATTAAGACACATCCAAGGCCACAGAAGCGAGCCTGAAAATGTTCCCATTGGCTAAAACCAGGAGAAAATAATTAATAATAGCAATAGGCTAGAACATCAAATAGAATAAGGATCCATGAGCTCATACTTCCATAAATTAATAGTTAATTAATTGAACATTTGATGAGGCCATCTCTCATACTTTCACAATCTCGAAGTACATACACACTGAATATATACAAATTACAAAGAGAAAAAGGGTAACTTTCTCATAGGGAATGCTGGTGTACAGCACTTTAAACAAATGATTGACATTAATCATCAAAAGGACAAATCAAATGAAGGATGCAATGAGACAAATGCAGTGTCACTTCTGGGGTACTCCTGCAAGACATAAAATCTGTGTTCTGAATCTAACTATGAGGAAACACAAGACAAACCCAAACTGAGGGACAGTCTACAAAACAGCTGACCTTTATCTTCAGAAGTGCCAGGGTAATGAAGTCAAGTAAGACCGAGGATCTGTCCCAAATTGAAGGAGAGCAAAAGGGATGTGGCTTTCCCTGGTGGCTCAGATGGTAAAGAATCAGCGTGCTGTGCAGGAGACTTGGGTTTGATCCCTGGGTCGGGAAGACCACCTGAAGAAAGGAATGGCTACCCACTATTCTTGCCTGGGAAATCCCATGGACAGAGGAACCTGGCGGGATACAGTCCATGGGGTCACAAAGATTCGGACATGATTGAGTGACTAAGACTTTACTTGCTTTTATTACTTCAATGGATGTGGCAACTAGATACAATATATGATTCTGAATTGGATCTTTTCTCCTAAAAGACATGGTTTGATAAAATGTAAATGAGGTCTGAGATTATGCAAGAGTGGTATATATTTATATTAATTCCTGATGTGTATTGGAGTAACACAAGGTAATGTCTTCGTTTATAAGCAATACTCACTGAAGTACATAGGGTGATGAAACATCATGCCATCCACTTACCCTTTTCTGTTCTTGCAGCTTTTCCCCATGTTTGAAATTGTTTCAAGGTAAAAAGATAAAAATATGTATTATGGAACATTTTATTGCATTGGCAATCTGAAATATCACTGGTTTCTTTGAGAATAGAGCTCTTTGGCCATAATCCTTTAACTATTATGTCTGTTTACTTTGAAGTAAAAAGGCAGTAATTACTACACTTAAATATTATAAATTACTAGTTATGACTTTTTAAATCTTAAACAAATTCTTGGACTTGGATTTTCATTATGCAAATCCTGTGGAGCAAGTCATGGTACTTGAATACATATAGTTCTGGGAGGACAGTCTCATTTTTCCTCCAAAAGTGGGGTCCTGCTGCTTGCCATTCCAAAGCCAGTAAAGAGACCAGAATGGTGGAAAGGAAAGTTTGTTTTATTTCTGATGCCAGCAGTTGGGGTGGGGGAGGTGGGGTCGGGCACTTGTTCAAAGACTGACTCCTGCCACTGATAGTCAGTGGACAAGATGATGGAGGGAGGGGCTGCATACAGAAATAACACAGTGAGCCCTGGTGGTCAACTTGAAATTGGTCGTCAGTGGCCTGATCAGTATCACCTTGATTATTTTAAGTACAGTTAAGTTAAGTACAGTTAATCTGCAGTTCCACGGTCAGTTTTTTTTCCCATTTCCTTGAGGTTAGTTCTCAGAATTGTGACAGCTTATGTCATGGCTACAGTCTGATTACCATGTAGTTAACTTCTTCTACTTGGTGGGAATTTCAGTGGCTATAAGACAGCTCAAAGGACATGGCTCAGAATACTATCTATATGTCCTCGAGAAGGAGCAAAACTTCTTAACTATGCTTAATGATTAAACTACTGTTATTTAGTTTTGTTGAACTGTTACCCTGTGTTTCTGCATGTTTTCAGTTCTGTGATTAAGTTTATTCTTTGGTTAAAGTTTTCCCACGGACACAAGGCAGGTGGAGGACATGGGAGGCAAGGACCTCAGCGTCCTGCTCTGTACCCTACTTGGACATCCTTCTTCTGTTTAGAAACTTACCCACAGCCACCTCAGTGAGATTGCTTTAACAGTTTGTATCACCTATCCCTTTATTATTAAACTCTGAAGACACTTTTCAGCCCTTGCTTGATGCCTCTGAAAAAAATTTGATATTCTTGACCTCCGTTTCCTTGAAAATCTCAAGTCACTGGACTCTGTGGCAAGGTCTTCTCAACTCCGGCCTCTCCAGGAGTTTCTTCTATTTGGCCTCCTGAGGCCCCTTCCCTCTGATAGCCCCTGAAATATCCATGCTCCTTTGAGCTCTGTTCCCCTGGGTGGCCTCTTTTCTTAAGGCACGCCTTTCCTGAGTCACCTCTTCAGTCTTGGTCACCACCTGCTTGCTGATGGTCTCAGGCTTCTCCTGGAACCAGAGACCACTGCCCACTACCTGAATGGCTCACTGCCTATGACACACCCACATCCTATCCCACAAGCATCTCACAGTCCTTATGTCCTTCATGCCATCTCCCATCCTCCCTTAAGCCCCTCCCATAAGGTTTTCTTTTCTGTTTATCTCCCTTTAGAGAATCACATCACCATCTACTTAGGGCCCAAACAGTCAACAAAATATTTTTTAACTTTCTTATTATTTATCAGATCCGTACACTTCTTTCTCTTCCCTCCCACAGTCTCAGTTCAGACCACCGTTGTCTCTTCTCCCAATTACAGAGTCAGAGTTGGCCTCCTGGACAGAAGGTTGATTTTGCCCATCTTCAACATGTCTTCCCTGGTGGCTCAGATGGTAAAGAATCTGCCTACAATGCAGGAGACCTGGGTTTGATCCCTGGATCAGGAAGATCCCTGAAGAAGGGAAAGGCTACCCACTCCAGTATTCTTGCCTAGAGAACTCCGTGGATAGGAGGAGCCTGGTGGGTTTCAGTCCATGGGGTCACAAAGAGGCATACGTGACTGAGCAACTGAGTGCATACACACACACACACACACAATGTGCTTTCATGTGACGCTGGGTATACAAGTTACGGTATCATCCAGCCATGAAAATCCTCTGACCACAATCCTATATTCTCGGCCCATTGCCTTTGGGCAAAAATGTGAACTTCTTAGCAAGGTGTGAATGATCCTTCCTAATCCAGTCACTGCTCACCTCTGTCACCAACAATGTGCCCCTTTATGTCCTTGACAAAGCTATACTTTACCCAACTCTGACTGGAACACACTTCATGAACCTATTTCTTTTCTTCCTCACTGTCACTTTTGGGTGGCACATGCCTTCCCAACAGCCCCTCGGCCACTGGATCCTCCTTCAACACCCCGTGGTTGCCCGGTCCTTCTATCAAAGCACTTAGCATACTGAAGGACTCTCTTCTGTCTCTACTCTCATAACCACAGTCAAGCGTCAACCCCTCCCCCTGCTTCACACAAGTCACAGAGTGCAATCCAATTCTTTCCTCTGGTTCTCATTACTTCACATTACTTGCTGCTACTGCTGCTGCTGCTAAGCCGCTTCAGTTGTGTCCAACTCTGTGTGACCCCAGAGACAGCAGCCCACCAGGTTCCCCCGTCCCTGGGATTCTCCAGGCAAGAATACTGGAGTGGGTTGCCATTTCCTTCTCCAATGCATGAAAGTAAAAGTGAAAGTGAAGTCACTCAGTCGTGTCTGACTCTTAGTGACCCCATGGACTGCAGCCTACCAGGCTCCTCCAACCATGGGATTTTCCAGGCAAGAGTACTGGAGTGGGGTGCCATGACCCATATGCAAATCTGCCATCTCCTCCAGCCCACCCCCACCAGCCCCGATGTTGCTCACAGGCTGCTGATCTATGGGCAACCCATGTTCATTTGAAGGTTTGCTTTCATCCCCTGGTCCTTATGTGGCTGCTCCTTCCTATCATTCTTACTGACCTTAAATGTCAAATCAGCAGGGAGGCTCCCCAGACCACCCAGTCTACAGCAGCCCCTGTGTCATTCTCTGCCCTCTGAACCACTGCAACTCTCCACATTGCACCCATCTCTGCTGAATATTTGTCTTCTTTATTGGTTTATTCATTTCTTACTTGTGTGCCCCTACCCAGAAGGTAAATTCCACGAGCATACAGACCTCGTATGTTTTGCTTCTTTATATAACCATAATGCCAAGAAAAATGTCTCAATAAATAAGTCGTTGAACGAATGACCCCCCCCCCCCCCATAGGACTACAGGCTTCTTGATGACAGGCTCTTATCTTAGCAATTTCTGTTTACCTGACACTATCCTTGGAATACCAAATGCAGGACTCTCACCAATTCATTCAACAGATATCTGAATTATTTTTGTATTCAAGCAGCATGCAACGGATGCAACTGAGAAAAGCACAGATCAGATCAGTTGCTCAGTCATGTCCAACTCCTTGTGACCCCATGAATCACAGCACGCCAGGCCTCCCTGTCCATCACCAACTCCCAGAGTTCACTCAGACTCACGTCCATCGAGTCAGTGATGCCATCCAGCCATCTCATCCTCTGTCGTCCCCTTCTCCTCTTGCCCCCAATCCCTCCCAGCATCAGAGTCTTTTCCAATCAGTCAACTCTTCGCATGAGGTGGCCAAAGTACTGGAGTTTCAGCTTTAGCATCATTCCTTCCAAAGAAATCCCAGGGCTGATCTCCTTCAGAATGGACTGGTTGGATCTCCCTGCAGTCCAAGGGACTCTCAAGAGTCTTCTCCAACACCACAGTTCAAAAGCATCAATTCTTCAGCGCTCAGCCTTCTTCACAGTCCAACTCTCACATCCATACATGACCACAGGAAAAACCATAGCCTTGACTAGACAGACCTTTGTTGGCAAAGTAATGTCTCTGCTTTTCAATATGCTATCTAGGTTGGTCACAACTTTCCTTCCAAGGAGTAAGTGTCTTTTAATTTCATGGCTGCAGTCACGATCTGCAGTGACTTTGGAGCCCAGAAAAATAAAGTCTGACACTGTTTCCACTGTTTCCCCATCTATTTCCCATGAAGTGATGGGACCGGATGCCATGATCTTCTTTTTCTGAATGTTGAGCTTTAAGCCAACTTTTTCACTCTCCACTTTCACTTTCATCAAGAGGCTTTTGAGTTCCTCTTCACTTTCTGCCAGTCCAGTGAAAAAACTCATCATCCGCCTGCATAGACCCCAAGTATACAATTGCAACTCAATTTCCCAAGTTGTCTATCCTTCTAGAATCACCCTTCACTTTGATCACATAATGTAAAATGATTTTAAAAACCCATGCCATGTGAAAACTAGCAAGCTGGATGGTATTGCTATAAATCCATCCAGGGATGGGAGTGATTGGTTTCAGAAGCAGTTTGTCAACTGTTGTTCCAATCCCTGCTGCAAGCCGCTCACCTTGGTGTTATCCTGCTTCCTAAGTCTGCTGCCTGCTGCCCCCACAAGCAAAAGCCCACCCTCCATTCCACCAAACACAAACCTACTGTATGTTACTGACCTGTAATGAAGATTTGGGCACTTAAGGGGAAATTATAATTCAGAACAGAAAACTGTCTACTTTTAAACAGCAGTCCTGAAATCTCAGGCTTTTTTCCAATGAGAAAGCTCACACTCATCTTTTTTTTTTTTTTTTTCCCTTAGTCCCCAGCCTGCTACACTATTGCTAATCCTTATCTCCACCCACAGAGATCTTTCTCCTAGAAAATCCCCATTAATTTTATTATCCAGAACACTTATCTTTCCCAGCATCACACTTTTTCTCTGACATAAGTCACATATGACATTCACAGTGGGCCATGAATAGGTTTTCGTAAATGAAGGAGCTGCCCACTCCCCTGAATGGGGGGTAGGGGGGTGACTCTGTTTGAACAGATCAGAGCTATCATCCCAAGCATTCTAGATAATATATTTTTCTCAACGATGCCTAAAATTGCATTTAGTTTTAGGTCAAACGTTTTGCACGATTGACTCACTGACAGCATTCAGACTGAAGTCTTCAAGTCTTTGGGAAGAGCTGCCTTTCAAGCGAATCTCTGTCATTTTGTGCTTTTTGATTTGGAATTCTGACCAAAATACAGACTTTTTTTTTCCTGCTCTGTTTCATCTTATTACATTTGGCCTATCATTTCAGGCTGTCGAGATCTTTTGGGAGCTTGGTTCTGGCACGCAGTAAACTCACTCCCCTGCCAACTTTGTGTCAAATTCAACTTGTTCTCCAGGCTCTTAGAAGCCACCAAAAATGGCTGGCAGGCATGTGCTGCTCTGTTAGAGGATTCCAAGAGCTTTAGATGCAGGGTGAGGCTCATATGCTCAGGCTTGTGTCTCCCGTTTGTCTAGATAATCTCGTCACCCTTTATCTTACTGTGTAGGTTGTCCTGGGGTGAGAACGAGGCCTGGGGCGGTTGTGGGGGGCAAGTGCCCTAAAACAGAATTTACTGCAGAGGGGCACGGCTTGTCTTGGGTAAAAGTGAGGTAAGAGCAGAGTAGCCTTGCAGGGTTTTTGGAGTGAAGAATCCCTGAAATTGTGCAAATTGGATTTCCCATTTGTCATTTGAGTCAGACTCGCAGAGTGTGGCGTACGGTGATTAGTTGCTCCATCATGTCTGACATTTTGTGACCTTATGGGCTGTAACCTGTCAGGTTCCTCTGTCTATAGGACTCTCCAGGCAAGAATACAGAGTGGGTTGCCACTTCCTTCTCCACTAGAGTGTGGAGACACATTCAGTTTTCAGATGATATCTTTGCCAAAGTTTACTCTGTCAGCCCGAGCTTGAGCTGTCATATCACCACCTTCTTTTCTCTGCTGGTTGAAACCCCACTGTTAAGCTCATTTCTCTAGGGATTTGAGACCATGATTACTGAGGGAGAGTTCCAACACCAGAAATAAGAGGCTTACTCTTTCTTTTTAATTAGAACACAGACCAAAAAGGCCACTTTATTTAATGCATTTTGCAATCTTCTGTGCCAGCCTTTGTATTATTTTCTTTGTTCTGCTTTTCCCATGTCCCTGTAGTTGGGTCCATTAATACCACCACTTCTAAAAAAGCCAGGCTGAAAGCCAACCTGGCTTAGTCAAGCTGTTGGGATCCTCTTGGCACCTCTGTATCCATGCAGGCAATTAACTTGTTTTGTCTAGACCTGCTCGCAGTGTTTTCTGAGGGTCTGGATTGCTATGCCGTGTCCAAATCCCTATTCCCCAGAACTGATGCTTAAGTGATCCCATAGCTGCAAGTCACAATGCTCCCCACTCCTTCTTCCCTCCTCCCCTCTCCCTCTCCCCCTTCCTCCCCTCCCCCTCTCCTCCTTCTCCCTCCCCCTCATTACCCCTATCCCTCACCCCAACCCATCTCTGTGACACCAGCTTTGCTCAGCTTTGGAGTCTGTGTTCTCTACTACAGAATCGTGTCCCTTCATCTGGGCTATTCTTTTTTTTTTTTTCAGTTTTAAAATTTATTTTTGTTTTTTAAAATTAAATTATTTTAATTAGAGGACAAATACTTTACAATACTGTGATGGGTTTTGCCATACATCAACATTTTTATATAGCTGTTTGTCACATTTAATATACACACACAAATTCCCTTTTGCATTTTAAATAGTAGGTAAGTCATAGTTATTTGATGAATGAGTGAAGGAGCCACTAGTAAGCACTGGATGCTCAACACTCAGGAAACCATGATTAAAATGACTGGGCCGCTAATGGTCCTCACAGTGTGAGTACTCCACTCAGGAGCCTGCAGAGGACAGCTGTGCCTCCCAGTTCCAAGCAACGCTTCAGTTAGCACTCTAGTCGGCAAAGCCATGGTTGACAAGCTCAGTGCCTAGCAAATACAGAGGGCGTTCAGAGAAAAGTAGCAAAAATGTATGGTGTGTAAAAAACAGGCCTATAGTTACCAAAGGATATAGTGGAAGGTGTGAAAGGGGGAGATAAATTAGGAATTGGGATTAACATATACACACGACTGCATGTAAAATAGATGAACAACAAGTATCTATTGTATAGTACAGGGAACTATACTCAGTATCTGATAATAATCTGTAAGGTAAAAGAATGTGAAGATGAATATATATATATATGCATCTATGCATAATTGAATCACTTTGCTTTTCACCTGAAAATAACACTACATTGTAAATTACATACCCTTCAATTAAAAAAAAAACAAAACAGAAATATAGATCAATGGAACAAAATAGAAAGCCCAGAGATAAATCCACACACATATGGAAACCTTATCTTTGACAAAGGAGGCAAGAATATACAATGGATTAAAGACAATCTCTTTAACAAGTGGTGCTGGGAAAACTGGTCAACCACTTGTAAAAGAATGAAACTAGAGCACTTTCTAACACCATACACAAAAATAAACTCAAAATGGATTGAAGATCTAAACGTAAGACCAGAAACTATAAAACTCCTAGAGGAGAACATAGGCAAAACACTCTCCGACATACATCACAGCAGGATCCTCTATGACCCACCTCCCAGAATATTGGAAATAAAAGCAAAAATAAACAAATGGGACCTAATTAAAATTAAAAAGCTTCTGCACAACAAAGGAAACTATCAGCAAGGTGAAAAGACAGCCTTCAGAATGGGAGAAAATAATAGCAAATGAAGCAACAGACAACTAATCTCAAAAATATACAAGCAACTCCTACAGCTCAACTCCAGAAAAATAAATGACCCAATCAAAAAATGGGACAAAGAACTAAATAGACATTTCTCCAAAGAAGACATACAGATGGCTAACGAATGCATGAAAAGATGCTCAACATCACTCATTATTAGAGAAATGCAAATCAAAACCACTATGAGGTACCATTTCACGCCAGTCAGAATGGCTGCGATCCAAAAGTCTACAAGCAATAAATGCTGGAGAGGGTGTGGAGAAAAGGGAACTCTCTTACACTGTTGGTGGGAATGCAAACTAGTACAACCACTCTGGAGAACAGTGTGGAGATTCCTTAAAAAACTGGAAATAGAACTGCCTTATGATCCAGCAATCCCACTGCTGGGCATATACACTGAGGAAACCAGAACTGAAAGAGACACGTGTTCCCCAATATTCATCGCAGCACTGTTTATAATAGCCAGGACATGGAAGCAACCTAGATGTCCATCAGCAGATGAATGGATAAGAAAGCGGTGGTACATATACACAATGGAGTATTACTCAGCCATTAAAAAGAATACATTTGAATCAGTTCTAATGAGGTGGATGAAACTGGAGCCTATTATACAGAGTGAAGTAAGCCAGAAAGAAAAACACCAATACAGTATACTAATGCATATATATGGAATTTAGAAAGATGGTAACAATAACCCTGTATATGAGGCAGCAAAAGAGACACTGATGTATAGAACAGTCTTTTGGACTCTGTGGGAGAGGGTGAAGGTGGGTTGATTTGGGAGAATGGCATTGAAACATGTGTAATATCATATATGAAGTGAGTCGCCAGTCCAGGTTTGATGCACAGTACTGGATGCTTGGGGCTGGTGCACTGGGAAGACCCAGAGGGATGGTATGGGGAGGGAGGAGGGAGGAGGGTTCAGGATGGGGAACACATGTATACCTGTGGCAGATTCATTTTGATATATGGCAAAACCAATAGAATATTGTAAAGTTAAATAAAATAAAATTTAAAAAAACACACACACACAGTAAATATGACAGGGGAGGAAATGGATCACATGTGTGTGTTCATGTCTGAGGCACACGTGCATTTGCACACACACATACACACACACACAAACAGATATAAATTCTAAACTACAGCAGCCCCAGAACACGCTGAGTCCTTTGCCACTCCCCTTGCTCCAGCATCGCCCTTTTCATTATGCAGAAACAAGCAGCTGAGAATGATTCTTCTGTGATCATTTTGTGATCAACTTTATGAAAGGCAGGTTGTATCCATTCTTATTGTTCTAAAATTTGATCCAAGAGTTTAAAATTTTTTTAAACAATGTTTCAGATGTGACTTAAAAGCAATGGTTTTATTTTTGCATTTGCATAATCCCTGTTCTCACCAATCCTAATTGCTCTTTCAATAACTTTGTTTGAAGACATTATTTGACATTATAATAGGCACTAGGAAAACAGCAGTGGAAAAATCCATAAGCCCTACCTTCATACAGTTTATAAACTAGAGACAGACGGGATAAACTGCACTTGGAGACATGTGATTAAAGATGTGTTATATCTCATGTCCAACACCCCCTTTAAAATTTTATGAACTCATGATTAAGGGAAAAAGAAAAGAGGAGATGGGTCATAAAGAGATGAGATATTTTAGCAAATTTATGGAATTCATAAAAGAGGTTGAGAAGTAGTAACTGGGAATTAGGTCAGAGGAAATCTCTAGCCTGTAACACACAGAGAAGCTTACAGTCTAAACTCATCTGTAATGGAGAAAGCAGGCAATGCTTGGACTGAAAAAGCTACATTTAATTGAAGGCAAAGTTAGTTACAAAGCTAAAAAGAGGAGGGAGAATAGAAAGTGTATATGTGGACCAGGGACAGTCCTACAGTCTCATCTCCCCAGCCTCCACGTGAAGCCCACTCAGAAGCACGCTTCTGTTTACCAGGCTGGAGGAATACTCTCTAAAGAAGCTGAACAATCCTAGAGAAAACAGCTTCTTTAACATTTCTCCAGTGTAAGAAACCTAAAGTGGGGTTCCCAGCCCTCCCCAGCCTCCCAGTACTCTAAAGTGTTTGCCTGTCTGCTAGCCCTGTCCACACACAGAAAGTTACTAATCAGCTTTTTAACCAGCTTATTTATTTTAAAAAATAAATAAATAAACAACAAAGATACACCAGAAGCCTAAAGAGATAGAATAAACTGCACTTAGGAAGCATGATAGAGTAATCAAAATAAACAAACACAATAATCAAGTTTAAAAATGAAACAACAACAGGCTAAGTGTTCTCAGAGAAGTCTAAAGGAATTACATCCACAAAACAAAAATAGGAAGTTACTAAAGATACAACCAGAGAATTAAAATGAGCTCTCACCTAAAATGAGCACTGCTACTCAAAATGTCAGAAGTGGATTGAAAGGTAAGGAATTCTCCCAGAACATACAATAGGAAACAAAACCAAACTAAGGGACTGAAGATACTAGAGAAAACAAAAACCTAGAGATACAATTCAGATGAAGGTGAAGCTTCAGAGATAAAAGATTCAAAGTCTCTAGGTGAAAGACCACTGCACAGCCGGAACCATGAATTAAAATCCATCACTTCAGAATTCCTCAATTCTAACATTTAGAAGCAACCAAATTCAAGGTTTTAAAAACCTCCCAGGAAAGTCAGGGCATGTTGAAAGGAGAGAGAATCCTAAGCATGAGCTTTTTGTGTTTTGTTTTGTTCTCTGCTTTTATCAGCAGCAGTGACTACTGGAAGGAAACAAAGCAGTATCCTGGGCGTTCTGGGAGATG
Organism: Bos javanicus; assembly: GCF_032452875.1. Classification (NCBI taxonomy): domain Eukaryota; kingdom Metazoa; phylum Chordata; class Mammalia; order Artiodactyla; family Bovidae; genus Bos; species Bos javanicus. The sequence goes on from NC_083876.1 coordinate 11,942,490, forward strand.
AACACCTTTTCAGCCCAGAGCTCTATATATACAAATTGTACTAAATAGAATTTTTTTTTTAGGTCAGGCATGTGAGCAACAACAACAACAAATCACTTTCCCTAACTGGCAGGTGAAGGGAAGTCTCCAGATACCAGCTGTGCTCAGAGCCAGAGGACAAGTAGAGACAGAAGCAGAGGATGGAGGGTGAGCATGTAGGTCCGTGAGAAGGTAGCTCTGAAATGTCCAGCACTGTGGAAGAGTTAAATCACCCTGGCCCATCCAGAGAACCCGGTCAGATCACACTAATAAATGTAAGGCAAACTCTTCCTGGCATGTTCTTGGTATCTTAAGGAATAAAGGCAGATTATTAGATGTAACTTCCCAAAAGACTTATGCAATATGTATACACCTGGGGGCTTCCACGTGGCGCAGTGGTAAAGAATCCACCTGCCAATGCAGAAGACACAGGAGGTGGGGGTCTGAGCCCTGGATGGGAGAGATCCCCTCAAGGAGGAAAGGACAACCCACTTCAGTATTCTTGCCTGGAGAATTCCATGGACAGAGGAGCCAAGTGGAATACAGTTCATAGAGTTGCAAAAAGTTGGAAATGACTGCAATGGCTCAGCCTTCCTTATGGTGCAATTCTTACACCCATACATGACTACTGGAAAAACCTCACCTTTGACTACACAGAACTTTGTTGGCAAAATGATGTCTCTGCTTTTTAATACGCTGTCTAGTTTTGTCAGAGCTTTTCTTCCAAGGACTGAGCCCACAGACACCCACATACACTATATGTATGTATGTATGTGTATATATATATATATACACACACACAACTAATATATACATCATTTATGTGCACATGAGATTATTATATTAGACTATTAAAAATCATTGTTGTTCAGTCGCTCATTTGTGTCTGACTCTTTGTGACCCCATGGACTGCAGCACATGAGGCTTCCCTGTCCTTCACCATCTCCCAGAGTTTGCTCAGACTCATGTTCATTGAGTGGGTGATGCCATCCAACCATCTCATCCTTTGTCACGCCCTTCCCCTCCTGCCCTCAATCTTTCCCAGTGTCAGGGTCTTTTCCAATGAGTTGGCTCTTCTAATCAGGTGGCCAAAGTATTGGAGGTTCAGGTTCAACATCAGTCCTTCCAATGAATACTCTGTGTTGATTTCCTTTAGGATTGACTGGTTTGATATCCTTGCTATCCAAGGGACCCTCAAGAGTCTTTTCTAACACCACAGTTCGAAAGCATCAGTTCTTCAGCACTTAGCCTTCTTTATGGTGCAACTCTCACATCCATACATGATTATTGGAAAAACCATAGCTTTAACTATACAGAACTTTGTTGGCAAAATGATGTCTCTGCTTTTGAATATGCTGTCTAGGTTTGTCAGAGCTTTTCTTCTAAAGAGTAAGAGTCTTTTAATTCCATGGCTGGAGCGGGTAGCCAGTCCTTTCTACAGGGGATCTTGGGATCAAAATGGGTCTCCTGCATTGCAGGCAGATTCTTTACCATCTAAGCCACCAGGGAAGCCCACATTATAGATTATTATTAGATTATTATACAAGAAGATTGTTAGACATAACCTGCCAAAAACATACGCCATGTGTATATACCTTGTGTATATACACAAGATTTACATATACATCATTTATATATATACTATATGCAATATATATATAATATGTATACTCCATATATTTGAGGATATTGATATTTCTCCCAGCAATCTTGATTCCAGCTTGTGCTTCTTCCAGCCCAGCGTTTCTCATGATGTACTCTGCATATAAGTTAAATAAGCAGGGTAACAATATACAGCTTTGATGTACTCCTTTTCCTATTTGGAACCAGTCTGTTGTTCCATGTCCAGTTCTAACTGTTGCTTCCTGACCTGCATACTGATGAAAGTGAAAGAGGAGAGTGAAAAAGTTGGCTTAAAACTCAATATTAAGAAAACGAAAATCATGGTATCTGGTCCCATCACTTCATGGAAAATAGATAGGGAAACAGTGTAAACAGTGTCAGACTTTATCTTTTTGGGCTCCAAAATCACTGCAGATGGTGACTGCAGCCATGAAATTAAAAGACGCTTACCCATTAGAAGAAAAGTTATGACCAACCTAGATAGCATATTCAGAAGCAGAGACATTACTTTGCCAACAAAGGTCCGTTTAGTCAAGGCTATGGTTTTTCCAGTGGTCATGTATGGATGTGAGAGTTGGACTGTGAAGAAAGCTGAGCGCCAAAGAATTGATGCTTTTGAACTGTGGTGCTGGAGAAGACTCTTGAGAGTCCATTGGACTGCAAGGAGATCCAACCAGTCCATTCTGAAGGAGATCAGCCCTGGGTGTTCTTTGGAAGGAATGATGCTAAAGCTGAAACTCCAGTACTTTGGCCACCTCATGCGAAGAGTTGACTCATTGGAAAAGACTCTGATGCTGGGAGGGATTGGGGGCAGGAGAAGGGGACGACAGAGGATGAGGTGGCTGGATGGCATCACCGACTCAGTAGACGTGAGTTTGAGTGAACTCCGAGAGATGGTGATGGACAGGGAGGCCTGGTTTGCTGTGATTCATGGGGTCGCAAAGAGTTGGACATGACTGAGTGAATGAACTGAATCCCATATATATATGTTATTTTTTTTCCATGCAGAAGAAAATTCTGGAAGACTATGCACTAAAATTTAAATATTAGTGTTCTTCTCTGAAGGTAGAAGCAATTCTTTTAACATCTGAATTTTCCCCCTCTTTCCCTGAATAGTGAGCATATATTATAGAGAATGAGATCATTGGGTGGCATCACCGACTCAGTGGACAGGGGTTTGAGCAAGCTCCAGGAGTTGGTGATGGACAGGGAAGCCTGGCATGCCACAGTCCATGAGGTCGCAAAGAGTCGGACATGACTGAGTGATTGAACTGAACTGACTGATTACTCTGTGATCAAAATATAAAGAAGCATTTGGTCTTATTTAAGTAGCCTAAACATGCATCTGCTTCTTCATTTGTTATTCATTTGCTCCTAACCCCTCTGTAATCTAGCTTCTATCCCCAGTCCTTCATAGGCATTACTGTCCACCCAGGTGAAAAATGGCTTCTGAGTAGCAAAGGAGGTCCTGCCATTAATCACAATCTGCTATGCTATTTGATAATTATTAACTACTCTTCGTTTCATTAAATTCTGTCTCTTGTCTCTTCTCTGGGCCTTCCCTCTCTGTCCACTCCTTTGGTGTTCATTTCGCTAGCACCCTGCCTTTGACTTTAGCTGGACTCTTTTCCTGGACACCTCAGGTATCCCCCTGAGATTAACTATCCTCTCTATGTTGTTGACTCTGATGTCTCACTTCCAATTCAAATTTCCTTTGTGGCATCAGAAACCTAATGTTAAGCTCTCAACCACATGTGTCTGCTTGGACATGCAGAACTGAATTTATTACTCTCTTCCTTGCCTCCACACAACCCCACCTTCTATACTTTCTGTCTCAGTTTACATACTGAGATATGGCCAGTATCTTTCCCAGGCCAGAAATCGCCTCTTGGTTTCCACCTCTGACTCATCCTACATGAGGTCGTTTAGGACTCCTGATTTCCTGGGTCTGGCGTCCTCTCACCATTTCTGCTACCATTGCTAGTATATATCCTTTCATCACCTATGTCTCGCCCACATGATACAGTAACTTCTGTGTGAGGTCCCAGCCTCCAGTCCTGTGTCTCCCCACAAACATGCACATTGCCACTAGAGGGATCGTCCTAAGATAAAAAACCTTCCCTTCCACTCTCCTGACTGTAATCACTTAATGTTTCCCAATTGTCCTCAGTAAAAATCTTACCACATCAGAGGCTTTGTGGTTTGATGCTTTCTCTCCAGTGGAGATTCAACTTTCCCCATTGTCTCCTAGATCCTGGATTTATCTGTGAACACTTCTCCCCCAGAAAAGACTTTCTTTCTCATGTGTCTTCTCCACCTGCTCCTGTTATTCATCCTTCTAGAATCAGCTTGAGCACTTTTTCAAGGAAGTTTTCCAGAATTCATTCCAGTTGTAATTTTGTGTACTCTTAAATTTCTTGTATTAAATCGTGAAGTCTTAATGGAAAGAACTGCTTTTCATTCCCACTAGATTGCAAGAAATTGTTGCTTTTAGGTCATAGATTCCTTAGGTCATATATGAACCATTTCATATAATTTGACACATTCCAGCACTTAATGTAGTGCCTGGCACTTAATGAATGTTAGATAATTTTTTTAAAGAAAAAAATATGTTTTACTAACATTGTCTGTGGAGGAATTACTCTTGACCTCTGGGCTTGAGATTTATCTATGCAGTTTAGAAATTTAAAAAGGGAGGGGGAGCTTCCTTGTTGTAGATCAAATACTTCATATTTTAAGATTAGAAACTAAACTGTCATCGTTTGTCAGCACCTTATACTATTGTTTTTGAACCTCTATCAAAAATCTCTCTAACCCAACAAAGGAATCATTAATTGGAATAAGGGACATGCTAAAAACCAAACTAAAATGCACTTAAGATATTCATATATAAATTTTAAAGTATTTTTTAAACATGATCCACATGAAAAGGCTGTTCTCATTTGGAAAAGAGAAATAAATTTACTGTTGAATATTCTGACTTATACCTCCTTGTGGTTAATTTTCAGTTAGCAGTGTGTGGTAAAATCAAAGACTTTTTCAGACATTCTTGGCTTCCATAATGTTTAAAGGAAGGCTTCCTGCTGAATTGGAAAGGGCAAAAATATTGATTGAACACAGTGAAATCAACTGGACCTTTTAGTGTTTGATCTGTTTGTTTCCTACTAACTTTTGAATGGGCTGACCGATTTTGATCAAATTTGCTGCACTTCAATTTTTTATTGTTAACTTACAATGTTGTGTTTGTTTCAAGTATTCAGCAAAGTGGTTGTGCTATTCTTATATGTGTGTATTATTTTTCAGATTTTTTTCCATTCTTGTATAGTTTATTACAAGATATTGAGTAGAGTTTCCTCTACTACACAGTAGGTTCTTGTGGATTATCTATTTTATGTCTAGTAGTGTGTATATGTTAATCCCATCTCCCTAATTTATCTCTCCCCCACTGTCCCCTTTGGTAACTGAGCTTGTTTTCTGTTTGTAAGTCTCTTTCTGTTTTGTAGACAGTTCATTTGTATTATTTTTTCAGATTCCACATATAAATGACATCATATGATATTTGGCTTTCTCTGACTTACTTCCCTAAGTAGGACAACCTGTAAATCTATCCATATTATATTAGATAGATAGATAGATAGACATTTACAGCACATCATCTTTAACCACTAATCTGTTTCCACCTCTTGGCTATTTCATATAGTGCTGCGATGAACAGTGGGGTGAATGCATCTTTTTGAATTAGAGTTTTCTCCAGATATGTGCCAGGAGTAGGATTGCAGGATTATATGGTAGCTCTATTTTTAGTGTTTTCAAAGACCCTCTATACTGTTCTCTGGAAGAAGTACAAGCTGGAATCAAGATTGCTGGGAGAAATATCAATAACCTCAGATATGCAGCCATGAAATTAAAAGATGCTTACTCCTTGGAAGGAAAGTTATGAACAACCTAGATAGCATATTGAAAAGCAGAGATATTACTTTCCCAAGAAACGTCCATCTAGTCAAGGCTATGGTTTTTCCAGCAGTCATGTATGGATGTGAAAGTTGGACTGTGAAGAAAGCTGAGCGCCGAACAACTGATGCTTTTGAACTGTAGTGTTGGAGAAGACTCTTGAGAGTCCCTTGAACTGCAAGGAGATCCAACCAGTCCACCCTAAAGGAGATCAGTTCTGGGTATTCATTGGAAGGACTGATGCTGAAGCTGAAACTCCAGTACTTTGGCCACCTCATGTGAAGAGTTGACTCATTGGAAAAGACCCTGATGCTGGGAGGGATTGGGGGCAGAAGGAGAAGGGGACGACAGAGGATGAAATGGCTGGATGGCATCACCGACTCGATGGACATGAGTTTGTGTGAACTCTGGAAGTTGGTGATGGACAGGGACACCTGGCGTGCTGTGATTCATGGGGTCGCAAAGAGTTGGACATGATTGAGCATCTGAACTGAACTGATACTGTTCTCCATAGTGACTGCAATAATTCACATTCCCACCAACAATGTAAGCTTCCCTTTCCTCCACATCCTCTCCAGAATCTATTATTTATAAACTTTGATGATGGCCACTCTGACTGAAGTAACGTAGTACTTACTACCTTGCATTTCTCTAAGTAATTGCAGTTGTGATTTTCATTTCTCTAACTAGTGATGCTGAGCATGTTTCACATGCCTGTTGTCATCTGATCTCTGCATCTTCTTTGGAGAGGTGTTTATTTAGGTCTTCTGCCCATTTTTTAATTGTGTTGTTTTAACAGTTTGTACGGGGATCTAAGTTGTTTCAAGATTTTGGCTATTAGAAATGCAGCTACTGTAAACATTTGTTTAGAACTAAAGTATTTGTGTGAACATAAGTTCTCAGTTCTCTGGGATAAATTCTTGAGTGCAATTATTGCATCATAAAGTATATGCATGTTTAGTTTTACAAGAAACTTGTCAATTTTTTTTTCAATATAACTGTACCATTTCTCATTTCCTCCAGCACCATAGGAGTGTCTCAGTTTCTCTGCATCTTCACTCACACTTGGTCTTTTCAGAGTATTCTATTTTGGCCATTCTGGTATTATATCTCATAACAGTTTTATACATTAAGAGTGTGCAGAGTCTGAAGAAATACTAATTTCACTGTCATGATATTGGTAACTTGCGTCCTTTTTACAAAATATGTCAGCCTTGTTAGAGGCTTGTTAATTGTATCAAACTTTTCAAAGAACTGGCTTTTGATTTCATCAATTTTCTGAATTTTTTTTTGGGGGGGGGGCTTTTAATTTCTTGGAAAATCTGCTCTTGTTTGCGTGCATGCGTGCTAAGTCACTTCAATCCTGTCTGACTCTTTGCGACCCTATAGATTGTAGCCCACCAGGCTCCTCTGTCCATGAGACTCTCCAGGCAAAAGTACTGGAATGGGTTTCCATGCTTCCTCCAGGGGACCCTGGGATTGAACCTGCATCTCTTACATCTGCCTGCATTGGCAGGCGGGTTCTTTACCACTAGTACCACATGGGAAGCTCCTGCTATTATTTCCTTCCTTATTCTTACTTTACTTATTTTTTGAATTTCTTACTATAAAAACCTTAGATTTTTATTTGACACTTTTCTAATTTTCGAATGTAAGCATTTAATGTTAGAAATTTCCCTCTCAGCACTGTTTTAGTTGTGTCCTACAGATTTTGATATGCTGGGTTCTTTTCATTTTTATTCAGTTTGATGTATTCTTATTTCCTATGGGACTTCCTCTCTGACCCATCAGTCATTTAGAAATATATTGCTTAGCCTCTAAGGGTTTGTGTGCTGCTGCTGCTGCTAAGTCACCTCAGTCGTGGCCGACTCTGTGTGACCCCATAGACGACAGCCCACCAGGCTCCCCCATCCCTGGGATTCTCCAGGCAAGAACACTGGAGTGCGTTGCCATTTCCTTCTCCAATGCATGAAACTGAAAAGTGAGAGCGAATATATTTGTTGTTGATTGTATTTTTATTCCATTGTGGTCAGAGTACGCATTATGAATGCTTTTACTTCTTTTAAAATTGATGAATTATGTTTTACAACCCAGGGTATGCTATATCATGCAAAATCTGTGGATTCTTGAAATAATGTGAATTCTGCTGTTAGTGTAGTGTCCTTTGAAGGTCAATTACATGCTGTTGGTTGATGGTGCTGTTGAGTTCTATATTGTTAGTGGTTTCCTTTCTAGTTGTTCTTGTATGTGTGTGTGCTGTCGTGTTCAGCTCTTTGCAACCTGATGGACTGTAGCCCACCAGGCTCCTATTAATTCTTAAAAAGTGGGTGGTGGAGTCTCTAACAATAATTCTCGATATTTTTCTTTTATTTCTATCATTATTTTGCTTCACATATTTTAGAGGTCTGTTGTATGATGCATACACATTGAGGATTGCCAAGAGTTTTTGCTAGACTGATGTCATTATTATGTAACAATTTTCTCTATTTCTCATGATTTTCTAAAGTATACTTTATCTGATATTAATATAGACATTTAAGCTTTGTTTTGATTGATGTTTGTGCACATCATTTTCAGTTCTTTTACTTTCAACCCACTCATACTATTATAATTGAAATGAGTTTCCTATGTCTGTGTGTGCTGAGCTGCTTCAGTCATGTTCAACTCTTTGTGATCCCATGAACTGTAGCCTGCCAGGCTTCTCTATCCATGGGATTCTCCAGGCAAGAATATTGAAGTGGTTGCTGTGCCCTCCTTCAAGGGATCTACCTCACCCAGGAATCAAACCCACCTTTCTTATATCTCCTGCATCAGCAGGCAGGTTCTTTACCACTAGCACCACTTGGCAAGCCCGAGTTTCCTATAGATTGCATATAATTGAGTTATATATTTTTTAAGCCACCCTACCAAACTCTGTCTTATAATTGGTACATTTATGTTATTTGCATTTAATGTGATTCAGTTGTTTCCACTGTTTCCCCATCTATTTGCCATGAAGTGATGGGACCAGGTGCCATGATCTTAGTTTTCTGAATGTTGAGTTTTAAGCCAACTTTTCCATTCTCCTCTTTCACTTTCATCAAGAAGCTCTTTAGTTCTTCACTTTCTGCCATAAGGGTGGTGTCATCTGCATATCTGAAGTTATCGGTATTTCTCCCGACAATCTTGATTCCAGCTTGTGCTTCATCCAGCCAGCATTTCTCATGATGTACTCTGCATACAAGTTAAATAAGCAGAGTGGCAATATACAGCCTTGACGTACTCCTTTTCCTATTTGGAACCAGTCTGCTGTTCCATGTCAAGTTCTAACTGTTGCTTCCTGACCTGTGTACAGATTTCTCAAGAGTCAGGTTAAGTAGTCTGGTATTCCCATCTCTTTAAGAATTTTCCAGAGTTTGTGGTGGTCCATAAAGTCAAAGGCTTTAGTATAGTCTATAAAGCAGAAGTGGATGTTTTTCTGGAACTCTCTTGCTTTTTTGATGATCCAGCAGATGTTGGCAATTTGGTCTCTGGTTCCTCTGCCTTTTCTAAATCCAGCTTGAATATATGGAAGTTAACGGTTCACATACTGTTGAAGCCTAGCTTGGAGAATTTGAGATTATTGATATTTTAAAACTTAATTTTGGCATTTTGCTTTTTGTTTTCCATTTTTCTCTCTGTATTTCATTTCTCTGTTTTATTTTTGCTGCCTTCCTGAGGATTATGTTGAACATTCTTCAGTCTGTCATTTTTATTTATCTATAGTATTTTTTAATGTATTTATCTGAATAGTTTTCATAGTGATTTCTGTAGAAATAAATTATGTATAAATAACTTGTCACAGTCATTTCACCAGTTCTGGTAAAGTATAGAAAACTTACCTCCCTTTCTGTCCCTTTATCTTCCTCCATTTATAATATATTTGTCTCAAATATTTTCTTTTGCACATTGTATACATACAATGTTATAATTCTTGCTTCAGCCATAAAATACAAGTTCAAAAATTCAAGATAAAAATAAAAGTCTATTGCTTTTTTGTTTTCAGTTTTCTTTTTTCTTTTAAGACTACTTGTTTTATCATTTCCTTTCTGTCTAGAATATATCATTTAGCTATCCTTTTAGATTAGGTCTGATGGCAACAAATTCTTTTAGAGTTTATGCATCTGAGAATGTTTTGATTTCTCCTTGATTCCTGAAGGTTATTTTTACTGGATATAAAATTCTGTGTTCACATTTCTTTAATAGTTGAAAAATATTATCTCCCTTCCTTCTGGCCCCATGGTTTCTAGTGTGAAATTCACTATTATTCAAATTGTTTTTTATTTGTAGGGAAGTTTATTGTGTCTCTCTTGATGCTTTTGATATTTCTTTTTCTTTGTCTTTAGTTTTTAGAAGTTTGTTTATGATGTGTCGCTTGTCCTATTCAACATTTTCTCAGCTTCTTGAACTTGTGCATTTATGTCCTTGGTTAAACTTGAGGTAGTTTCATCTTTATTAATTTGAATACTTTAAAATCCCACTCTCTCTCTTCTCTCCTTCTGAGACTCTGATAGCACAAATGTAAGATCAGTTGTTACAGCTCCCACACATGTCTGAGATTTGGTTCATATTTTCAGCTCATTTTCTCTCTTTTTTTACATGTTGAGAAATCTACATTGTTTTATATTCAAGTCCTTTCCTCTGTCATCTCCTTTATGCTGTAAGCCCATCAACTTTTATATGTTTGGTTATTGTACCTTACAATTAAAAAGTTCTATTTGTGAAATTATTTATTCTAGCTCTGTGAAAAATACCATCACAATTTGTATGGAAATACAGAAAACCTCGAAGAGCCAAAGCAATCTTAAGAAAGAAGAATGGAACTGGAGGAATCAACCTGCCTGACTTCAGGCTCTACTACAAAGCCACAGCCATCAAGATAGTATGGCACTGGCACAAAGAGAAATATAGATCAATGGAACAAAATAGAAAGCCCAGAGATAAATCCACGCACCTATGGACACCTTATCTTTGACAAAGGAGGCAAAAATATACAATGGATTAAAGACAATCTCTTTAACAAGTGGTGCTGGGAAAACTGGTCAACCACTTGTAAAAGAATGAAACTAGAACACTTTCTAACACCATACACAAAAATAAACTCAAAATGGATTAAAGATCTCAACGTAAGACCAGAAACTATAAAACTCCTAGAGGAGAACATAGGCAAAACACTCTCCGACATACATCACAGGAGGATCCTCTATGATCCACCTCCCATAATATTGGAAATAAAAGCAAAAATAAACAAATGGGACTAATTAAAATTAAAAGCTTCTGCACAACAAAGGAAACTATAAGCAAGATGAAAGACAGCCTTCAGAATGGGAGAAAATAATAGCAAATGAAGCAACTGACAAACAACTAATCTCAAAAATATACAAGCAACTCCTACAGCTCAACTCCAGAAAAATAAAGGACCCAATCAAAAAATAGGCCAAAGAACTAAATAGACATTTCTCCAAAGAAGACATACAGATGGCTAACAAACACATGAAAAGATGCTCAACATCACTCATTATCAGAGAAATGCAAATCAAAACCACTATGAGGTACCATTTCATGCCAGTCAGAATGGCTGCGATCCAAAAGTCTACGAGCAATAAATGCTGGAGAGGGTGTGGAGAAAAGGGAACCCTCTTACATTGTTGGTGGGAATGCAAACTAGTACAACCACTCTGGAGAACAGTGTGGAGATTCCTTAAAAAACTGGAAATAGAACTGCCTTATGATCCAGCAATCTCACTGCTGGGCATACACACTGAGGAAACCAGAATTGAAAGAGACACGTGTACCCCAATGTTCATCTCAGCACTGTTTATAATAGCCAGGACATGGAAGCAACCTAGATGTCCATCAGCAGATGAATGGATAAGAAAGTGGTGGTACATATACACAATGGAGTATTACTCAGCCATTAAAAAGAATACATTTGAATCAGTTCTAATGAGGTGGATGAAACTGGAGCCTATTATACAGAGTGAAGTAAGCCAGAAAGAAAAACACCAATACAGTATACTAACGCATATATATGGAATTTAGAAAGATGGTAATGATAACCCTGTATGCGAGACAGCAAAAGACACAGATGTATAGAACAGTCTTTTGGACTCTGTGGGAGAGGGCAAAGGTGGGATGATTTAGGAGAATGGCATTGAAACATGTATAATATCATATAAGAAATGAATCGCCAGTCCAGGTTTGATGCAGGATACAGGATGCTTGGGGCTGGTGCACTGGGATGACCCAGAGGGATGGTACAGGGAGGGAGGTGGAAGGGGGTTCAGGATGGGGAGCATGTGTACACCCGTGATAGATTCATGTTGATGTATGGCAAAACCAATACAATATTGTAAAGTAATTAGCCTTCAATTAAAATAAATAAATTTAAATTAAAAATAAATAAATAAAAGGTTCTATTTGGCTCTTTTTTATATCTTGCATTTAAATTATTATTATTATTTTGTAGAGCCTACCTGTTGAGACTTTCCATTTTTTCAGTTATGTCAAGCTTGTCTAAACATTTTTAACATGTCTTATTTAACACCTCTGTCGTATAAGTTTTTTCATCATTTTATGTGTTTTCATCTGTTGATTTTCTTTTTTTGTTCAAGATAGGAATTTTCTGTATCTAGGTATTAGAGATTACTTTCTGTTGTATATGAATATTTTTATTATTATGAGACTCTGTAGTTATTAAAGCATCTCTTTTAGGAGACCTTCTCTGACATTATGTCAGTGGGAAGAGGGAGGCACTATTTCGTGATCCACCTATAGGGATTGTGTTTCCCACATTGCCATGTTTGACTCTCCAAAGAAGGAATCCTTGTTGCTGGTGGGGGGGTGTGGTACTCCAGGCTCATCACTAGCTTCTGTTGACACCACCCTGACCTGGCAAGGAAGAATATCTCCCACTGACATGGCCTCCACTGACACCATGAGGGTGAGGTGGCCTTGTTAACTTTGGGAAGGGATAAAAGTTCTGGCTTCCAGTGATTCTACCCCAAGGATAAAGAGAGCAAGGTGGTACAGATTCACCAGGGTAGACCTTTAGGCTCACCACTCTGCCTTTGCTAAAAGGATGGGAATTCAGCCCCAGCTTTGTCCATGGTATTTGGCTGCAGTAGGAATGGAAGCTACTGTCTGAAAGTCTTATTTCTTTCTAGGCTTTTCCCCTTCTCCTTTGGTTTGAGAGGATAGGCTTTCCTTCAGTCAGTCAGTTCAGTCGCTCAGTAGTGTCTGACTCTTTGTGACCCCATGGACTGAAGCATGCCAGGCTTTCCTGCCCATCACCAACTGTCCATCGAGTCAGTGATGCCACCCAACCATCTCATCTTCTGTTATCCCCTTCTCCTCCTGCCTTCAAGCATTCCCAGCATGGGGGCCTTTTCGAGTGAGTCAGTTCTTTGCATCAGGTAGCCAGAGTATTGGAGTTTCAGCTTCAGCATCAGTCCTTCCAATGAATACTCTGTGTTGATTTCCTTTAGGATGGACTGGTTGGACCTCCTTGCAGTCCAAGGGACTCTCAAGAGTCTTCTCCAACACCACAGTTCAAAAACATCAATTCTTCGGTGCTCAGCTTTCCTCATAGTCCAATTCTTACATCCATACATGACTACTGGAAGAACCATAGCTTTGACTAGACAGACCTTTGTCGGCACTATACCTTAAAGCTTTCCTTAGGGTTTTGTTTTGTTTTTTGTTTTTTTTTTTTTAATCTGCACCCATTGGAGTTTCCAGCACACAGTTAGGGATGTGAGACAAAAAGAAAACCCAGATTTTTCTCAATATGATTTTAAATTGTATTCCTCTAATTGCTAATTATGAGGTGCATCTTTTTATGTGCTTACTTGCTATCTGTATATCCTCTTTGGTGAAATGTCTGGTCATGCCATCTGCCCATTTTCTAAATGAATTATGTAGCTTTTTACTGTTAAATTTGGAGAGTTCTTTGTATAATCTAGATACAAGTCCTTTTTCAGATATATGACTTGCAAATACTTTATCCCAGTCTGTAATTTGATTTTTTTATCCTCTTAAAAGTCTGTTTCACAGACAAAAGTTATCAGTTTTGATGAGGGTATTTTTTTTAAATAGCTTTGAATACCCAAACCTTTTTCCTACAACCACTTTTCTAGGGTGCTGCAACAATTGGAGGGCTGTTAGCATCAGGATGGGATCAATCAGGACTCTGCTCTACATGAGCGTTTCCCTGTGGTTCCTTTGAACAGCATCTTGAAGTAGTTTCTCTTATAACAATTATATTATGTGCAATATCACGAGCATGAGACTATACTGGCAATATTCATTGAATAATCTACTATGGAAAATAGTCAATAAATATTATTGATTGTCAAATAATCCTTATTTTCTCTACTGAAATAATAGGTACTATCTACTGATAAATAATATAATCTGTTTTTTGGATTGTCTACTCTCTCTTGATAAGTATAATTATAAATTTTCTAGTAGCCACAGGTTAAAGGGTTTTTTTTAAAGGTGAAAGTCATTTATAAAATATGTTTTACTCACACATTTTAGGTTCCAAAGATAGAATATCAAGCTGGTTTTATTTGTCCTGGTTTGAATAGAATTTTCCATCCCACTTAGAATTTTTCATGCCATTTAGTAGACAACGGCTCATCTGTGAGGTATCTGTCTTTTGGTCAGCTGCTAACTTTCCAATGCAGCCACATGAGAGAAAAAATTACTTCTGGGAAGGCTATACATTGTAGGATGTGTGAATCAGAACCCATGTTTTGTTTTACACCTAATGATATATTCTACTGGAAATGGAGTCAAGATCAGATAAAGGGGAAATAAATCCTCGCTTTTCATGAGGCTCCAGACAAGGTACTTCCCACCAGCAACTGTTCTTCTGTCACTATTATCGAGCACTTTTCTGTTGCTGTTTTACTGGTGAATACAGCATCTCTCTGTATTCAAACACCGAACAACAACAAAATCGCCTTGATCTCATCATCACTCTTCAATGACTTTGATATTTAATTGTGACAGCAATATACCTGGAACCCCTTAGTCCGCAGACGTTTTGGATGGAAAAAACCAGCAAGAATGGGGAGCCCTGCAGACAAGCAGCGGCAAAAAATCCACAGAGACGTTGTTGTGTCTTGTGTTTCTTCATCAAACCCCATCAAATGGATAAAAGATGCAAAATTCTAAAAGAAATAAATTTGCCTCTGCAAGCCAAGATCAAATAGGCCTATTAGAACAATAACCATAAAGTTTTCTTCATTTTACTTCCGAAATAAAATTAAGATAAAGACCTAGAGGATGTTACCAAATTAAAATGGATTTGATTAATGGAACTGTTTTATGGGGTTACAAAATCTCTTTTATCCATTTTATGGGATTTGATGAAGAAACACAAGACACAGCAATGTCTCCATGGATTTTTACTGCTATTTGTCTGCAGGGCTTCCCATTCTTGCTGGTTTTTTTTTTTTTTTTTTTTTTTTATCCACAATGTCTGCAGACTAAAGGGTTCCAGGTATATTGCTGTCACAATTAAATATCAAAGTCATTTAAGAATGATGATGAGATCAAGGCAATTATAAAATAAATAATATAACTTACAAACACAGGTGTTTGAAATTTCTTAGAAAATTTTGCTATGTATAATTAATTATCTCATTTAGAAGGGAAGAAATATGTGAGAGGGATTAAGAGGTGCAAACTTCCAAATGCAAAATAAGTAAGTCCAAACATTCAGAAAACTAAGATCATGGTTTCTGGTCTCATCACTTCATGGCAAATAGATGGGGAAACAGTGGAAACAGTGTCAGACTTTATTTTTCTGGGCTCCAAAATCACTGCAGATGGGGATTGTAGCCATGAAATTAAAAGATGCTTACTCCTTGGAAGGAATGTTTTGACCAACCTAGATAGCATATTCAGAAGCAGAGACATTACTTTGCCAACAAAGGTCTGTCTAGTCAAGGCTATGGTTTTTTCAGTGATCATGTATGGATGTGACAGTTGGACTATAAAGAAAGCTGAGTGCAGAAGAATTGATGGTTTTGAACTGTGGTGTTGGAGAAGACTCTTGAGAGTCCCTTGGACTGCAAGGAGATCCAACCAGTCCATTCTGAAGGAGATCAGTCCTGGGTGTTCATTGGAATGACTGATGTTGAGGCTGAAACCAATACTTTGGCCACCTGATGCAAAGAGCTGACTCATTTGAAAAGACCCTGGTGCTGGGAAAGATTGAGGGCAGGAGGAGAAGGGGGCGACAGAGGATGAGATGGTTGGATGGCATCACCAACTCGATGGACATGGGTTTGGGTGGACTTCGGGAGTTGGTGATGGACAGGGAGGCCTGGCGTGCTGCGGTTCATGGGGTCGCAAAGAGTCAGACTGGACTGAGTGACTGAACTGAACTGAACTGAAACAAATAAACTCATAGAAAAAGAGATTAGACTTGTGGTAGCCAGAGGCAGGAGGTGGGGGAAGGGGAATTGGAAGAAGGTATCAAAAGGCACAAACTTCCAGTTATAAGATAGAAAAGTTCTAGGGATGTAAGGTGCATGCATGTGCGTGCTAACTCACTTCAGCCATGGCCAACTCTTTGTGACCCTAGGGACTGTGGTCCACCAAGCTTTTCTGTCCATGGGATTCTCCAGGCAAGAATAATGGAGGCATTGCCATAACCACCTCCAGAGGATCTTCCCAACCCAGGGATCAAACTGGTGTCTCTCAGTTTTCTTGTATTGGTAAGCAGGTTCTTTACCACCTGAGAATCCCCTGGGTATAATGTACAACATCATAAATATAATTAACACTGCCTACATATGATATAGGAAAGCTGTTATGAAGTAAATCCTAAGACTTCTTAACACAAGCAAAAAGGTCTTTTTTTTCCTATTTCTTCAGTGCTATATCTGCATGACATGAATGATGTTACTAAACTTACTCACTAAACTTATTTTGATAATCATGATGTATGTAAGTTATTACACTGTACACCTTAAATTTATACAATGCTGAATGTCAAGTATATCTTAGTAAAACTGAAAGAAAAATGTTAGTTAGCTTATTTAAAAATAAGATCCTGTTTTAGAAACAATAGTATGATAAAAACCATCTAGCAATATTACCCCATATTTGGCAGGATGAATACATCAATAAATTGTACTTGTAAAGGTCAAAGTAACATAAAAAACACCTATTGAATATCTCAAAAGGTACAAAATTTAATAAAGAGACAAAGACTTCATTAAAAAAAAAGACTTCATAAGAGGGGGAATCAAAAATTAATAATTTAAAAAAATTATTTTTTAAAAAATAATCCATGAATCTGAATTTACAAATAAGATGGCTAGAATTAAGCCATAATCCATAAGAATTAAACATATCAGGAATACCAATCCTCTTTAAATCAAATGGTTATCATGGTAGGGGTAAATGAAAACTTATATCAAAATCAGAAAAAGAGATTCTTCTTAAGATACTGATGACTATTATTATCTTGAACCTTCCCGAAAATACTGCATTAATTTTTTTCTTCAAATTCTTTTCTCAGCAGAATGACTAACACTGTAAAATTTGTTAAATATGAAATTTGTAAAGTATACTTTTGATATTGAACTAAAGTATACTGACCCATAAATCCATGGAATGACTTTCTTCTTCCATTTTCATTATGCATACAATTAGATGGCTCTGAGTGAATTTTGCAATGGTTCAAGACTGTCTGAACTTGTAAAGAAAGGAGTAATAGTTGTCCTGGAGTTTCTGCATCAGTGATAATATTAATTTCTTTGGAACAAAGTGGAAAATTATATTATTTTAGAAATTATGAATTTGTCCTAGGTTTGAAATTATAGATTATGTTCTCTTTTTTAAACTATGTCAATAGTTTAAAGCAATAAGAATTTCTTCAAAATTGCTTTTAAAATTAAAATGCACTGCCAAGGCCTAATATAAGACCTGGCTGGCTTTGGAGTCCAAGAGTCATCACCATCATGACTTTCTTCTTTGAGGCAAGGGCACAGTGCCAGAAATGGTTCATAAAGGAGAAATTTTTGAAGACAAGGCAAAGATGTCATGGCGCGTAAAGCAATGTGGAAATGTGATGGTTAATTTTATGTGTCAACTTGACTCGGCCACAGGGTGCCAGACAGCTGTTTAAATATGATTTCTGAGTATATCCATGAGGATGTTAGCATTTGAATCTGTAAAGCAGATTGCCCCTCCAATGTTTGTGAGCATCCTCCAGCCTGTCAGGCACATGAACAGAATTGGGAAGGAAGGAAATTCTTTCTCTCTGCCTGACGCTGGAGCTAGGACCACTGTCTTCTCCTGCCATTGGACAAGAATGTATACCAATGGCTCTCCTGGTTCTCAGGTCTCAGACTCAGAATGGAAATATCTCCCACTGGCATTCCTGGGCCTCTGCATTGCAGACAGAAGATTGTGAGACTTGTCAGTTTCCATAATGGCACATGCCAGTTCATAATGATAAATTAACCTCTCTCTCTCCACACACACACATAAAACACACGCATATATCTGTGCATGTTGATTGGTTGGAGGTTCTCTGGAGAACCCTAAAAATATATAGTTTATAAAAAATTAATAATGTCTATATTTAATGGTAAGCATTAATATGGAATTTTTAGCTTCAAGGTCATTTCACGAGATCATTATATCTAAAGGATACTTTGATTCACAAAGCAAAATCTTCTTTCTGTGAAATAGTTTTTAATATAGCCTCAGATGTCAATATGGAGAAGGCAATGGCACCCCACTCCAGCACTCTTGCCTGGAAAATACCATGGACGGAGGAGCCTGGTAGGCTACAGTCCATAGGGCCGCTAAGAGTTGGACATGACTGAGCGACTTCACTTTCACTTTTCACTTTCATGCATTGGAGAAGGAAATGGCAACCCACTCCAGTGTTCTTGCCTGGAGAATCCCAGAGATGGGGCAGCCTGGTGGGCTGCCGTCTATGGGGTCACACAGAGTCGGACACGACTGAGGTGACTTAGCAGCAGCAGATGTCAATATATCTACTGAGAATGATTTTTGAGGCAAATTGTACTTTTGGTAATTCGAATGTTTGTCTCTCTGTTGTGGTTTACAATTGTGTTTGCCTAGCTGTCCCTAATGGTTTCTCCCCACTCCAAGTTACTAGTAAAGAGTTAGAAAAAGATAAAAATCTTCATGAATAATGAGGTTAACAGGACTTTCAGATTAAGATGTCGAGTAAAGGCATTTATGCCCCTTTTCTGGAAAAAAAAAAAAAAATCCACCTCAAAGCAATGTAAGTTGATCACCAGGCTGTTTTGCCCAGAACTGAGAGGTCTCCTGAAACAGTGAACTCTCAGTTGCTGCATTTAGGGCAATCAGGGCAAACCAGAATGACTGGTTACCCCAGAAGAAGAAAAGGAAAATGCTATGTTCACTGAAAGTAGGAAGCATCTGTTGCCCCTACTCCTCTGTGTGATGGGAGAAGTAGGGGGATGAGAATGGATTCCCCATGAGGAGACTGCTCAGCCCAGAGGAGAAGCAAGAGTCCCAGCAGAACCACAGGAAGTTGCAGGAATCAGGAACACCTGAGTCCCCAGAAAGCAGGGGCAGGAAAGGGACTGAAAAGGGATTGTTTACAGCTGCTGCATGGAATCCTGTCTCCCCCACCTGGTCCTTATCTGATGCTTCTCCTGACACTTGCGCTCCTCTGAGCCTCAGCCATCTCCTTGCTCCAGTTGCTGAGGAATCATCTGACTCACTTCAGGTTAGTGCAGTCTTCCAGTGCTTTACCTTATGGCAAAACTCACACCCCTCAACCTACTGCCTTGGAGCCTCTCTGCTTGATGCAGGGATGCAGGATGCTGCTTGGTACACACACACACAACTCAAAAGTCAGGAAGGTTAACACAGGAGAGGGGAGATTGGGGCACTTCTCTAATCAACAGGAGATAGGAGTGGGGACAAATCATCTCACCTGTCTCTACCTTGCCTGGATAGATGACCCTGAATCACAGTTTATACAGACCCTGAGCCACAGGCAGGTCCCAGGTGATGGGGCATCAGCATTCTGTGCCAGGTCACGGCAGTTCTGAAGGCCTTGTAATTGGCTCTGCTTTGTGGGCACCCAAACTCTCAGGCCACCCCACAGGAGACTATGCTTCATTTTCTGAAGATGGTAAATCAAGAGGCTCTGGAAACTGGAACCTTGAAGAATTGGGGAAGAATCTGCTTTCCAATTCACTGAAAGGAATATCAATGGGAGTATCTCCAGTGTAAGTATGGGAGTGTTTCTACTGGAGGTGCCAGTGACAGAGACCACTTAGTGATACCATGGCATCTTCCCTATGAATGAGGAGGAGGGGAACATTCATTAACTCTTTCTAACTCAAATGACAAGGTCATCACCATAATTTCTGGAAAGAGTTCTCTCAGGCCTCCCTGTGTTGAGATCATTTCTGCAGAAGTCTGGAGGGAAATCTGACAATGCCTTCATTTGAAAGACGTGATTAAAGCTTGTCCATCTCACCAGTGGTCAGAGAAACTTGACCCCTGTTGCAGACACAGACAGCAACTGACCCTTAAAAGCCAAAATATGCTTCTCCCCTTTCTCTCTTTTTCCTGTTTGTCTCTCTCACTCACACACACACACTTACACATCATAGAGCTTGCCTGGCTCTGGGGAGACATGTTCCCTCTCCCTGAAGTGAGAAGGGAAAACCTCCTTCCATACCCAAGAGACAATTTTTAAGTAGTCAGTAGTCCCAAGAGACTTCCCAGCTCAAGGCTGCAGCAAGAGGGCTCTGGCTGCAGCAATGAAAAACCAAACCCATGTTCAATCTTCAGCAAGTTGAAGACTTTTATCTTTGCCTGGACTGCCTGCCACAGGCATTTTTCCCAGTGAATTTAACCAAAGACTATATTTTGAGGCAAAACTCTGAATGTGAACAAGCTGTCCCAGCAATAGGCTTTTACCTTCTGCAGAATCAGTCAACAAAGCATTTTGTGACTGCGTGTGTGTGGGACACTGAAGGAGGTGCTGTGCGATGAGAAAGAGGTGACGATGACTAACAGCAGCTAGAAAATATTTATGAAGAGGAATTTTGAGTCCTCACATGCTTTCCCCTACACTTTCTTTAGACTCTTGAAAAAGTTATAAAGGCAATTATTAAGCGGAAGCTATTAGAAGCCAGGTTATTGAGAGGAGAACATGATGGAATATGGCTTCTCAGAGGAACTGGTTACTAATAGCCTTTAAGTTCAGTACATTTCAGATAAGATTCCTAACACCAAAGCTTCCCCTCCACGTTATGGATAAGAAATCTTATGACCACTTCACTCACCTCAGCAACCACACTATGCAAAAAAACAGACAAGCTTTGGACTCAGAATATATCCCCCATCTTGGAAGGGCATCTTAAAAAGCTGAAGTGCTTTTCAGCTCCTGGAATGATTTCCTATTATTTCATTTCTGTCTCACTAAGTATTTCTCACTTTTTCAGTTCTCTAAGTTCTTGAGAAGCATTTTTATTTTTCCTTCCTCCTTTGGTTTTCCTTCCCTCCTCAGAAAGAAATCTCACTCCCACACTGTTCCCTTCTTTTCTGCAGGAGTAGAGAATTCTAAAATTGTGTTGTGCCCTGTGGTGAGGTCTTTTCAACATCAAATGAAATGCTGTTCACAGAACTTAAGCCATTGTCACAAGAGGTATAGTTTATAGACTATTTCCTCATTTGTAAAGTCAACGTCTTACCTTTCAGAGCTCTGTTCCAAGTGGAGTGTGGCTACAGAGAGTCAAATAATGTGTGGAAAGTGAGGGCGAGCTCTGAGATCTGGCCTGGAAATGTTCAGGAGTGCTTCAAATGCTACAACATCTATATGTATTTTGAGAGATATAATTGTGCATTGCAAATGTCAAAGAAAGTTTATTTACACAGAAAGATTGTGGTTTCTCACTAGATCAAAATTAGGAGAATGATCACAGGAACAAATTACATGAAAGGGACTCTTTCTTCTCAAACACAGTTTAGCAATTACCTTTTTTCAGACTCTCCACTTGAAAAATCTCCCAGAAATTCAGGATGGGAGGGCATAAATGGCCCCCAGATAAAACCACATCCCTGAAAATTGATCTTTCAGATTATTTCAAACCACCTCTAACAATGGAAAACACCATTGCCAAAGACTGCCTTTTTCTTTGGATTTTTGGTTTTCCTGGAGTAACTCAGTGCCTTTAAGGATAAACACATCGAATAACCACTTCCCCCACCCAAGAAGCTGCCTCCTCATCATCTATAACATTCCTAGTAGTGAGCCAATATTTTTATCCCTAAAACTTGGACTCACGGGTTCCCATTTTACCTCCTTACATCACCAAAAGCAATGGAGTCCATTTTCTGTGGGCAAATAGTGTACTCAAGGGCCCCCCATGATACACCTCCCTTCAAAGCCTTCATCCCATTCTCTAATGACATGGGTGGGCTCTGATTCCTAGACCACTAAGCTATTCCAAACACCTCCCTCTGGAGCCTCAACAGGAAGCTCTTTAACTCTCCTTGAACAGATGATTCCTGTTGAGGTCTAATCAACACAAAATTCCAGCAAGACCACTTAGGCACTTTCTATAAACCCAGCCTAAACCTCAGGAGCTTTCTTAGTGAACACATCTGCTCTTATTCATTGAGCTCACAGTCGGCTAAGCCAAATGTCCCCTATCCTAGAAATGTGCAACTTGACTTCTGAACCCAAACACATAACTTTGCCTTTAAACCTCTTACATGTCTTTATGTTCTACTTACTCAAACATTCCAGTCTTTTAAAGTTATTTTTGAAACCTGCTTCTTTAGTCAATATATTAATTATTCTTTCTAGTTTTTTAAGTTATGAATCTGATTAATATGCCATTGATGTGTTTTTGTAAATCGATTTATTTAAATTTTTGAATAGAACAGGATGAGACAGAGTCTTTCATCATGTCTCTACAGAAATAAACCTGGATTGAGATCAGTCCAATAAACTTTCCATTCTCTTTTGGGCATAGGCACTCTGGCCCCATTACTCAAGCCTGAGATTCTAAAATAGTCACCCCTCTCCACCATTTCCTTAAAACCTGGGAAGAAATAGGAACTTTTACCAACACTACTGAGTTTTTATAGACACACCATCACTCTCCCAGGTCCTCAAAAGCCATACTGACCTACACGGTGGTGGACACAGCAGGGGCAGTTATTCATTATGAGTAGCTGGATGAATACATACGGAGATCTTTTTATTCCAGCATTCTTTGAATATCCTTTAAACATGTCATCTCAGCTTCTCTCTACTCTACAAAAACAAAGCCAAATTCTCCATGTGTTTGACTCTAAACCAAGTTTTGTGTGGTCTAAGGAGACAAAGTTAGAATCAATGAGCCCAAGTTTTAGAGAGAAAGATACTAGATCACTATGGGGAATATAGATCAGTTTCCTGGGTGAGGGCAGTGACTATTTGACATGTTTATATTTAAAAGCACTGAGTTACTCCAGGGAAAGGAGACAAGATTAGGCCTCATTGCTCTTCCTCTCTGCATTGTATCACTTCCAGCATCTATACCCTGTCTATGAAAATAAGAGAGTTTGTTCATCCCAACTACCATCCCTCTGCTGAATGTCCAACCTGAATCCTTCAACACCAGGAAACCCTTCACACTGCAGACCTTTCTTTATTCCATACACATCCAAACTGACAGGATATAACCCATGTAAAATGTTCTCCTAAAAGCAGAGTCTATTACTAAATAAACATTATATGTGCATTTGAGTTAAGGGATGAATGTCAACAACAGTTAAAACATCAGTACATCAATTAATATTTGCATTTTAACAAAGGCTGTCAATGCCCTAAATCAAAAAAGCACATTTGTAAAATGTGGGTTTTTAACATCCACGTCAAGGAAAGCAACTGTATGCCTCCACTGAGTTGCAAACCAACCCCTAAAGTATTACCATTCCCATGAAGCTGGAAAAACTGACCTGTGTATGTACTCCTTCCAAGTACAATCGATTATTATCTTTATTTCTGTATTACATCTCCCTGGTGGTTCAGCAGTAAAGAACCTGCCTACATGCAGGAGATCTAGGTTCAATCTTTGGGTTGTGAAGAACCCCTGGAGAAGGAAATGGCAACCCATTTCAGTATTCATACCTGGGAGTTGATGAGTTCATGGAGTCACAAGAGTTGGATACAAAGTAGTGACTAAACCACCACAACCACAATGACAAGCCCATTAACCTTCCCTAGTTAGAATTAAATATCAATAAATGATTTTATTTTAAAAGCAGGGGATAAATTGGGAGATTATGATCTGACATATACATATTACTATATACAAAATAGGTAGCTGATAAGGACTTACTGTATAGCACAGAGAACTTCCCAGGTGACTCAGAGGTAATGAATCTGCCTGCCTGGCAGGAGATGTGGGTTCAATCCCTGGGTAAGGAAGATCTCCTGAAGAAGGAAATGACAACCCACTCCAGTATTCTTGCCTAGGAAATCCCATGGACAGAGGAGCCTAGTGGGCTACAGTCCATGGGGTCACAAAGAGTCAGGTACCACTCAACGATCAAACAGCAGCAGCAATATAGCACAGGGAACTCTACTCAATACTCTGTAATGACATTTCTAGGACAAGAGTCTAAACAAGAGTGGATATACGTTAACTGACTCATTTGCTGTACCACAGAAACAAAGACAATGTTGTAAATCAGCTGTGCTGTGCTTAGACGCTCTGTGTGTCCAGCTCTCTGTGACCCTATGGACTATAGCCCGCCAGCTCCTCTGTCCATGGGATTCTCCAGGCAAGAGTACTAGAGTGGGTTGCCATCCCCTCCTCTAGGGGATCCTCCCAACCTAGGAATCGAACCCAGGTCTCCTGCATTGTAAGCAGATTCTTAACTAACTGAGCCATCAGAGAAGCCCAAGAATACTGGAGTGGGCAGCCTATCCCTTCTCCAGGGAAACTTCTCAACCCAGGAATCAAACTGGGGTCTCTTGCATTGCAGGCAGATTCTTTATCAGCTGACCTACGAAGGAAGCCCCAATCATACTCCAATAAAAAATTAGTTTAAAAAAATAAGTTAGAAAATTTTGAGATTTAAAAAAAAAATTCTGACTAGTTAGTAAAGAGCTTTTACTCCAAAGTTTTTTTTCTACATATTGAAAATATCTTCATTGAGAATAAAATCTCAGAAAGATTTCAAAAGCAACACCCCAAAACTAATTATCCATAAAAACAATAGTAACAATACCAGTATCACCAATACACTGCAATAACAGGACTAGAATGACAGCTTTTGTTATAAAAGATCTCAAACTCTACCACCAAAGCTGCATCTTGTCTTGACATTCAAATGTAATCAAGTTTTTAAAACTGTCCAACATCTGTTACCAAAATACAATTTACCAGATCTTGAGTGTTTTAGGATACTTTTCACCCAATTCAATTGGAATTAAGCTAGTTCCTCTGTACATAAACACGAATGTAAATTTTTGGATTGCTTACAGGAAATTTCGGTCAAAACTTCATTACTCTTTAAAAATTTTCTGGTGATCCCAGTAAGTTTAATAATAAAAGGGCTTGTTTTCAAAGATTTGCTAAAGAAAAATTATCATTAAACATGGATAGGATTGCAGTGTCATAAGGATTTAGAAGGAATTTTGAAAGTCAGCTTAAACTATTAACCCTACAGGTTCAAACCAAAGCTAAACTCAGAGAGATGAAGACTGGTTCCTTTCTGTGGATGCTAAGAGGAAAGGTTTCATAGCCATGAGCTTTCATGGTGTGACATCATCTCTGTTAATTAATAAAAGTCCTTGTCACTGACCTGAATTATAACAGCCCTTCCTTTCTGTCACTGCTGGTGGTGGCTATCCTGGTGTGGGGAACTGACCCATCCTAATTCAGGGTCCACTGGCAGCTCCTCTTGGGAAGAGCATGAATTCAGTAGGGATCTCAGGGAAAGACAGAGATGGAATCCGTATAGCTTTCGTCTCCCAAATGTTTGTTTGCAGGGACCCTAGAAGTCTTGGATGAACCCCTAGGTGAGTCTGGGGTGACATGGCTGACCTCTGCTCCCACAGCCCCTCTGGATCAACTATGATCCCCATTTCATGGGAGGGCTGCAGATCATAACAAGGACTGTAGAGTCAAACCATGTGCATTCAAATTATTAACTGTTTCCAATACCGGTTAATTTGACAAGCCATATAAACTTTTGAAGTGTTTCCTTGTTTCCTCATTCAGAAACCAAGGGTGATAAGGTTGGTTAAGGAGTGAATCACAAGATGGATAAGCTCTGGGTCACAGACTAAGGGTTTAAGAAACCCCTGGACTCTGTATCCCCATGCTTTCTCCCTTACCACACAATTTCCATTACATGTAATCTTGAATGCATCAGGGAAGGACAGAAAATAAAATAAACCAAGCATCACTGAGAAACCTGTTACTAGTAGGTAACAGTAAAAGTGAAAGTCTCTCAGTCATGTCCGATTCTTTGTGACCCCCATGGACTATCCAGTCCAGGCCAGAATACTGGAATGGGTAGCCTTTCCCTTCTCCAGGGGATATTCCCAACCCAGGGATTGAACCCAGGTCTCCTTCATTGCAGGCAGATTCTCTACCAGCTGAGCCACAAGGGAAGCCCACTAGTAGGTAAAATGCACCACTTATCAAGAACTGGCTTGGTCTAGTTCAGGAATTCAATGGTAATGTGGCCAAAGCATCATCTCACACACAACATAGGAGGGGACTCTAATCTCCAGTGATGTGACTTCTCATCTGTGTGTCAGATAGGCTGGCAACAGTCTCCCTGGGACATTGGTCTGGAGAAGATGTCTCATCTACTAAATATGAAACTGGGCCCAAATTGAGTCTTTCGCTTGCAAGCTTTGAGCTTTTATTCAGTACAACTGCCTATTATCCCCAATTCTTACCATAAATTATTTGCTCGAAGCCTTGCTTTACTTTGATTGTATGGTGGGCTGACTTTGATGAGGAAAATGTGTTCATCATGTTTCTCAGAGTATCACTCTGTAGAGCATCACTGGGGGAAAATCATTTCTCCTTTCCAAATGCAGGAAAGGCTGCTGACGTTTATGCTGCCATGAGTCTTCAGCAGGTCCTAACCTGACTGTTAACATTGGCCTGTCAATCCCAATGGGTTTGGCTGGCAGTTTACCAGATACGCAGCCTCAGCATCATTTGAGTCAGCAGCCCATACCACTGTGGTCTTGCCCCAGCTGCGAATTTCTTAAATAGCAATTATTTGGCTATAAGACTGTCAATGTAGTTGGTTGAATCTAAACCACACTGATCAACCTTTTTGCTTCTCTGTCTTTAGCAATCTGTGCTTATGGTACTATGTCACCCACAGGAATTTGTTTTATTAAAAGGAGTTGCCTATATAAAGATTTTGTAAACCTAGTGAAGATGAATTTTGGTACAAAATCAGGTTATCTTGGAGACATATGTTAAGAACATTCACAAGTGCATTTATTAATATTTGATGCCTTTAAAAAGCCAAAATGAGGGGGGAAGCATCTGTGGTGAGATGAACATATGTAGCAAGTTTTTTTCCTTGCTTGTTTGAGACTGTTGATCTGTCAATATATGTATGAGGAAATTACTCCATTTATAAGTGATACATCTGAGAAATCTGCTAAGAGAAGTATTGTAAAGCAGAATAAGTTAGCTAGTACCCAAGAATAGAAACTATGAAATGTATGGAGAAAGGTATCCCCAACTCAGTGTCTAGTTACCCTTGCTCAACCATAGAAGAAACCATGGATATAAATTGCTTTAGGCAACACTTAAGAATTTATAACAAGGGTATAAAGGAGAGATGATGTTTTCATTCCTTATGAAAAATGATTCCTGATAAAATTTGATGCTGACCTCTAAATATTCCATGCACTGTGATGAGTTCTGCAAAGAAACAGAAAATGCTCTAACAGTGCATTAAAGGCAAATGAGCAAGATATGGAAGCTAACGTTAAAAAAGCAACTTGAGGCTTTTGCGGGGAGGAAAAGTGATGTGCATTTACTTAATAACACCTTTGCTTAACACAATACTGATGTTGCAATTGACCTGAAGAGTGCACCTCTATTGAAAGGCTGAGTTTGGACTATAAGCTACCCAAGAGTTTGGTTTTCAAAAGTAAATATAAATACACAGCAACAATCCTATATCCACCAAACATTATTTATTCAAGTTTCACTTTATACCTAGATATTTTTAGAAAAACTATATCTTTGCAAACACAGTATGTGCATGCTAAGTTGCTTCAGTCATGTTTGACTTTGCGAACCTGTGGACTGTAGTCTATCAGGCTCCTCTGTCCACAAGATTCATCAGGCAAGGATACTGGTGTGGGTTGTCATGAGCTTCTCCAGGGGATCTTCCCAACCCAGGGACTGAACCTGTGTCTCTTATGTCTCCTGCATTGTCAAGTGGGTTCCTTACCACTAGCGCCACCTAGGAAGCCCCTTTGCCAACACAGTATGGAGTGATTATTTAGTTACTTTTAAGCTTTAGGTATTCACCAAAATGTGTCTCTTGTGCAAATGTATGTAATTTTCTAATGGAATGTATAGCTACTTTCCATCGTACTATCAAACCAATTACTAGTGAAAACCCATGTTGCTCTTTTCTCTTCACAAGTGGGATGCAGTTAGAAGTTTACCACCATGAGATGGAGTGGGAAATACATGCCCAGGTTGGCTAATGCTACTCTGGCATCAAGGGATAGGAAACTCTCCAGAAAACTCTCTGAAAGTGGAGAAAGTGCTCAGTGCACTTGTTTTGTTTGTGATGTGGGTCTTACAGAAGATCGTGTGTGTAAACCACATTTCTAAGATTACTTCCCCTGAGCAAGGGGTGGCAGCTGGGACTTTTCAGCAGCACATGTCACCGTCATGTCATCGTCCCTCATCTAGAGGGTCCCACACGGCTCATGGGGGTATCCTACCTTGCTGTTGACCCTGCCGACCTCCTTGGCTACAATCACAAGTGAGGGAGTCTCCCCACCTCTGCTCCCAGCCATGGGCTTCTTCCCTTTGTAGCAGGACTGTTCTGTCTCCCACAGTGGTCAGGATGAAAGGCGTTGGGAAGTAGACCAGTGGCCCTGGCCAGGGCTCTGCCACCCCCTGGCACTTCTCTATGCCCATGTGTCCCACAGCTGAGCCATGGCTATGTGCAGCCACTCTGTCTTCCTGGGGCAACTGATAGCTTGCTTGTGTCCCATGGTCTGGACCATTGCTCTGGGGCACAGCATGTGCTTTGTCCTGGGGCTGCCTCTCTGTTCCTCCTGGATGTAAAGTCCCACCTCATTCCTCTCCTCACAATGCAGAGCTTGCACCTCCTCTCTACAACCAGGAGCTCTGATGGATCCTCCTTCAACACCACTCTCAGAGTCTGAAGTTCTCCTCGTCCTCTACCTGGAGAAGATTTTCCATTGCTTTATATTTCTTCCTGCAGCTAAGCAGCATCATAATCCTAATTATTCTTTATGTTTTTCTAATGAATTTATTCTTTCACTGGAAGCTTACATTAAGGACATAAAAGTGAATTGCTTCAGCTCCCAGGTGTATAATCTTATCAGGTAAGTGGGGAGGAGTAAGACCTTGGGAAGAGGTGATACAGTGATGCTTTATCTTTTTAAAATTTATTTTATTGAAGCATAGTTGATTTATACTCTTGTGTTAATTTCTACTGTGTGTCAAAGTGATTCAGTTATAGACACACACATATATACAATATATATGTTCTTTCACTAATTCTTTTCAAGTGGCGCACTGGTAAAGAATCCGCCTGCCAATGTAGGAGATGAAAGAGACGCAGGTTTGATCCCTGGCTTGGGAAGGTCCCCTGGAGTAGGAAATGGCAACCCACTCTGATATTCTTGCCTGGGAAATTCCACACACAGAAGAGCCCAGAGGACGACAGTCCGTGGGTTGCAGAGTCAGACAGAGCTGAGCACATGTACACTGCCAGTACCACTGATTGTTTTCTATTATGGTTTATCACAGGATACTGAGTATGGTTCCCTGTGCCATACAGTAGGACTTGGTTGTTTATCCATTCTGTATATAATAGTTTGCATCTGCTAATCCAAACTTCCAATCCTTCTCTCTCCCCCTTCCCTTCCCCCTGACAACCACAAGTCTATTTGCTATGTCCCTGAGTCTATTTCTGTTTTGTAGATTAGTTCATTAGCATTCTATTTGAGATCCCACATATAAGTGATATCATGTGGTATTTGTTTTTCTCGGCCTGACTTACTTCAGTTAGTATGACAGTTTCTATGTCCTTCCATGTTGCTGCAAATGGCATTATTTTTTTTTTTATGGCTGAGTACTATTCCATTGTATATATGTACCATTCTTTATCCATTCATCTGTCAATGGATATTTAGGTTATTGCCATGTCTTGGCTCCTGTAAATAATGCTGCTGTTGGGGTGCATGTATCTTTTCAAATTAGAGTTTTCTCCAGATTGATGCCCAAGAATGGGATTGCTGGGTCATGTGGTAGTTCTAGTTTTCCTTTTTTTAAGGAACCTCCCTACTGTTTTCCATAGTGGCTGCACCAATTTACATCCCCATTAACAGCATAGGAGAGTTTCCTTTCCTCCACACCCTTACCAGCATTTATTATTTATAGATTTTTTGATGATGACTATTCTGGTCAGTTTGAGGTGGTACCACATTGTAGTTTTGATTTGCATTCACTGATGCTTTCTTTAGAGGTGACAACGAAGATTCAGGGCCAACTGTAGACAGCTGGCTCAGAGCTGCTTGGGCCCCAGAACTCCTGTCTTTCTACTATCCCCATGTTTGCCTGTGGGACTTAAAATTCCTCCAGAAGCTGCATCATAGACACCCCCTCTATATTTTAAGTGTGAAACAGCTACTTCTCTTGATCCTGCTGCAGCCTCCCGTTGGTAACCTGTCGGTGACTCAGTGTTGCTTAATAAGCTGAATTTTAACACCATAGACAGAGAAGCCTTTGTCAGGGTTAGTGAGTCTTCAACATCCCAACTGCAGTCAATTGAACTGGCTTTATTTACCTGCACAGTCTGAGTTTGAGGCCTCGAGAGACTATTTCCCAGGAAAATCGCAATCCCCTTTTCACAGCAGAATCCCTGGTATGTTAGTGTAGCGCCTGGCTCATAAGAGGCATTCAATGAGTACTGAATGAATAAATGAATGAATGCTAATATCTGAAAAAAAAAAAAACATGCATGTGTGGGTGAATAAAGATGTAAAATACAATAAAATATTAAATATGCTGTAATAATAAACCCTGCTGAGATCTGACTGCACAGTAATGTAAACACCAGACACCTCTGTTTATCATGCCTCCCCCAACACTAATCCATTTTGTCCTTCCCATCCTGACTCATGTAAGGTGTTCTTGAGGCTTATAGTACATGGTACGTATGCACTATGCATACCCATTAACTTGGCTAAATCCCTCACTAGTCTGTATCCTCCCAGAGGGCAGGGCATCCTACTCATGTTCTATTCATCGCTGTATCTGTAGCCTCCGAAAAGGTGCCTCACTGCCTGACACCTCATGGGTTTTCAAGGAATATTTGTGGGCAGATTAGATTAGGGCTTGACTGACAGGTCTTCAGGGTTTTAGCCCCCATTTAATTTTCTTAACCTTTATAACATACTGAGACAGATTAGTCAAAATTACTTCCAAACAAAAATACGTGAGGAGATAGGTCTATCTTTCCAGGGGTTTTAAACTCTTTAAATCACCCCTAAACAATGGGTGGTGGAGTTGAGTGCACATTTGCATGTGGAAAGTGGCGAGGACTGGCTTGAGCACAGGAGCTGAGCTTGGCTCCCAGAAGGTAGGTCATCTCTCAGGGGCAACAGCTCAGCTTCTGCACTATGAGATATTAGGTCCTGTCACGCCAGAAACCAGAGGACCCCCTCCTTTAAGGACAGTCTGAACTGTCTCTTGGGAAGTGTGTCCCAGGACCATCCCTGGGTAGGACAGCTCTCCAGCTCCTTTGCACCAATCTAGCTGTGTATGTTCTGGCAGGAACAATTCTTACTGCCCAGTAAACTGACCAAAGAAGTACTTCAACAGGAATACTTTTTAAACTCTAACAGATTTTTTTCCTACTACTTTATCAAATTTTTATTTTGCCTATTTGGTTGGAATCCCAGATGTCCTTTTGAGTTTAAAGACCATCCTTGGGAAAAAAGCTGATATCTCCATATGCCTAACATTCCAAAAACCCTGCTGCTTGCAACTCAGCCAAACCATAGTCTGAAGTTTCTCCCAAGAGAACCACTAGGGCAGATGTCTGGGGAGCTGTTGAAATAATGCAATCATCTCATGTTGAGGTCCACTGAGGTGGTAAATGAAGAGACTTGGACAAGAAATTGCTAAGATGCCTAGTTAGACTATATTATAGAAGAAGAATGAGGACGGATGGACAGGAAGATGGAAGAAAGGGGATTTGCAATTCTCTAAGTGAAGCAGGTTACAAATAAACTGAGGGTGTGGAAGTGGAGAAACCGCTGGTTGAGAGACTCACCTGTTTTCACTAAACACTAACATAACTCAGGTCTTTGTTATCTGTCTCCAGTACCAGCTTGTGAGCCTGGAGACCCACATGGCTCTGTCTTGGAGCAATGTTCTGATCAAAGAAAGATCAAAACAGCCAGTAAATATTTCTTTAATTTTTATTTTTACTCAAAGTCTTTACTCAGATTTTTCTAAGATGATGAAAAGGATCCAGATATATAGACTTAAAGTAGCATACAAATATTCCTCAACTTGTGGCAGGGTTATATCCTAGCAAACACAATGTAAGTTGAAAATATAGTAAGTTGAAATGCATTTAATGCACCAAGCTTCCCAGGAAGTGCTAGTGGTAAAGAACCCGCCTGCCAATGCAGGAGATGAAAGAGACACAGGTTTGATCTCTAGGTTGGGAAGATCCCCTGAAGAAGGAAATGGCAACCCATTCCAATATTCTTGCCTCGGTAATCCCATGGACAGAGGAGCCTGAAGGGTTGCAGTCCACAGAGTCACAAAAAGTTGGATATGACTGAAGCAAGTTAGCCGTAGCAGCATCAAGTTGAAACTATCTCAAGTCAAAATGCATTTAATGCACCAAACCTACTGGAGATCATAGTTTAGACTAGCCTACTGTACATGTGCTCAGAACACCTATATTAACCTAAAGTTGTGCAAAATCAGCCAACACAAAGCCTGTTCTATAGTGAAGTGTTGAATATCTCATGTAATTTATCAAAGACTATACTGAAAGTGAAAAATAGAATGGTTGTCTGGCCACAGAAGGGTGGTTGGTATGTCTGTTGTTCAGTCTCATGATCTTATGGCTGATGGGGAGCTGTGGACCACTGCCCAGCATCACAAGAGAGGACGTACTACAATCACTGGCCCAGGAGAAAAATCAAAATTCAAAACTCAAAGCATGGTTTCCGCTGAATGTGTATCACTTTTGCACCACTGCGAAGTCTAGAAATTAAAAGTCAAATCATGGTTAAGTCAGGATTTGTCCATACAAATATATGTTCCTTGTCTTTCCCAAACACCTGCAGTGCCGCTCCAGTGTCTCTCTTTAAATCCCCCCAAATCCCTTTCCTGCACCCTTCTGTTCCCAGCCCTGGCTCACCTCTTGATTTTTGTAAGCCTCTACGTTTCTTTGGAGAAGGCACTGGTGACCCACTCCAGTACTCTTGCCTGGAAACTCCCATGGACGGAGGAGCCTGGTAGGCTGCAGTCCATGGGGTCGCTAAGAGTCGGACACAACTGAGCGACTTCACTTCACTTTTCTTTATGTCTCTGAGTTGATTGCCCGCTCCCTGTCATCCTGGTTTCTTATGTGGTTCCAAAAAGTGGCTTGAGCATCTTTAGATCATTTCTGAGATTGCAGGAAGGAGTCAGATGGGCAAAGTCAAAACTTCCCTTTGCAGGGAGACTGAAAAAAACCAGACTCAATTCAAAATTTTTGTCCTGTGAGGACAACCTATCTCCCTCTCTTCTATTTCTTGAAGGTTATGTCATGAAGAGCAGGGGAATGTGGTCAGGGACAGGCACAAGCAGAGGATTCCTCAGATGGCAGCATAACCAAGTGAATGATGCTAATAGATGATGTAGGCATGGGCCCTGGTTCTCCAGTTCCCACCTGGGAGTGTAGATGAGAAGGACCCTGAGTTCTTGGCTCTCAGGCCTGGGACCTTTGGGACCCACCACCCTTCCTTGTCTTTGCCAGTGTATGCTCACATACTTTCTTTGGCAACCATCGCATTTCTTTTACTGAGGCTGGATGGGTAGACTTTCCTGGTTTGGTTTCCATCATTATGTAAAGTACTCATAAATACTCTGAATCTAGTGTTAGCTTTTTTTTAATACTCTAGTGTTAGCCTGGGTTGTTGGTGAGATTGGGACTAGTGCAGGAATATGGTTAATTTACAAAACCAACTAAACAAGGCAAAATAAACTTCCTAGTATCAAAACTAATAGGACATGCCCTCAAACTAAATGTATTTTTATTTTTAAAGTAATGCCTTGAAAAGTGAGAAAAGTCACATATGAAGTTTAAGTGGACAATATTCTTAAAGACTGAAGTGTTTAGTTTCACCTGTAAAATCTATGTAAAACTTATAGTCCACAATTTTGGTACATTTCTCCCTATTTTTGCCTTGACTTGAATCTGCTTAGTGGTATCATCATCTGAACCTTTGTGTATTGTTTGTGTGTTATGCGTATGTGAAAATGTTAGTCACTCACTTGTGTCCGATTCTTTGCAACCCCATGGATTGTAGCCCACCAGACTCCTCTGTCCATGGGATTCCCCAGGAAAGAATACTGGAGTGGCTTGCCATTCCCTTCTCCAGGGGGTCTTCATGACTCAGGGATCGAACCCAGCTCTCCTGAATTGCAGACAGATTCTTTATCATCTGAGCCACCAAGGAAGCCCTGATGTTTTAATCAGCAAAAAAGACTTGTGAATGTCTCCTCAAGAGTTTTGGTGATCACAGAACACTTTTGAATTGAACCTATCCTCAGAGACCAACACATTTCAATAGATATAGCTAGGCTTGCCCTGCCCTCCAGCAAGGCAGATTTGAAATCTTTGGGCCCCTCTTAATCATTTCCAATGCCAAATAAAAATCTTTGTAGGTATTCACAGAAGCACATTATCACTATTCCTTAAAATTTTTATTTAAGTTTTCCAAACATTTCAGAAAGTATTTTCATGACCACCATGGATTTTCACTCTCATGTTTGTCAATAGGGCATCAATTGTTTGATGATTTTTGCATTTTCTAAACCATTTTCTCTTCTATGATGGAAATATCTTCCCTCTGTGATGGTGTCTAAAACTTTTGCTGTCTCCCACTTGTCAACTCCAGGCCTACATGTTGGGTTGGGTTTGCTGTGATAATCTCTTTAGATTTTTCACCCTGCCATGTTCTCACAGTTTACGCTGCTGCTGCTAAGTCGCTTCAGTCGTGTCCGACTCTGTGCGACCCCATAGACGGCAGCCCACCAGGCTCCCCTGTCCCTGGGATTCTCCAGGCAAGAACACTGGAGTGGATTGCCATTTCCTTCTCCAATGCATGAAAGTGAAACTTGAAAGTGGAGTCGCTTCAGTCATGTCCAACCCTTAGCGACCCCATGGACTGCAGCCTACCAGGCTCCTCCGTCCATGGGATTTTCCAGGCAAAAGTACTGGAGTGGGTTGCCATTTCCTTCTCCAACAGTTCACGCTAATTAACCTCAAATCTCAATCCAAGCTTCTGTAATGTCTTATTTGTAATAAATTTACCTTACATCAAATGTTAAACATCCATTATCTTCATGAAAAGAATTTCTACAAAATGATGTGTTTCTATAATTTGAGGATCACATATACTCAATTGTGGAAAACAGGAAACCAAAATCTCATTAGAAAAAAAGTCGTCCTTATAATACCTAAGAACTTGAATAATGCTCATTGAGCACCAGGAGTGTTTTAGGCATTGGATATTTACCAACTGACTTAGTCTTCACAAAAATTCTAGAAAATAGATGTAGGTATTTATATGGTCTTGAAAGAAAACCTTAAAAACAAAAAATCTTATGCTTTGCAGAATCACACACTAAAAATAACAGAATTTATTGGAAAAACAGTATTAGGGTAGTCAAAATCTAGGTACCATGGCACTATGTAACATAACACTGAAGAGCAACAGTCATTGGTACCATCAACAAGGACTCAACAGCCAAAAACGCAGACATGAGCCTGGCAATTGCTTTGTGAATAGTTTTGATTACTGATTCAATCTCTATATTTTTTGTAGCTTTATTCAGTGTTTCTATGTCATTTGAGTCAGAGTTAATTTCGGTCTTTCTGAATTCATCTATTTTGTCTAAGACATCAAATTTTCTGGCAGATAAGTGTTCATGAAATGGTATTCCCTGTAGTAGTCACAGAGCACCAGTTGGATAAGGTGGGAGGTGTGAGGGAGGTTCAAGAGAGAGGGGACATATGTATGTCTGTGGCTGATTCATGTTGGTGTAAGTGGCTTAGATGTAAAGAATCTGCCTGCAATGCAGGAGACCGAGGTTTTGATCCCTGGGTCAGGAAGATCCTCTGAATAATGAAATACTCCAATATTCTTGCTTGGAGAATTCCATGGACGGAGGAACTTGGCAGGTTACAGTCCATAGAGTTGCAAAGAGTCAGACATGACTGAGCGACTATCACTTTCACTTTTTCATGGCAGAAATCAATGCAATGTTGTAAAGCAGTTACCCTCCAATTAAAAATAAAAAACATTTAAAAAATCGCAGCAGTAGCAGTATCATCTGTTTTATTTCTATTAGTAGAAGATTGGTAGTAAAGTTTCCTATTTCATTCCTAGTTTTAGTAATTTGATCTATCTTTTCTTTGTCATGTGAGCTAAAGGTGTGTTAATTTTTCAATTATTTTTTAAATACAACTCTTGGTTTTATTCACTTTTGTCTTTTATATTTTCTATCTATTTCATTTATTTTCACTCTAATCTTTATTATTTCCTTCTTTCTGTTTGTTTGGGTTTAGTTTGCTCTTCTTTTTCTAGTTTCTTTCAGGAGAAAATTGTTATTGATTTGAGTTCTTTATTCCTTTTAATATGGAGAGCTATGCTACAAATTTACCTCTGCCCACTGCTTTCTCTGCATCTTGTAAGTTTTAGAACCAATCCAGAAAAAGTGTTTTCATCCAGGCTGTCTTGATGTCCAATCAGAAGACTAACAACTGCTATTTATCTTTTCGTTTTAAGATTTGGAGATTAGCAACTTCATAGATAAGGGCAGTCCTGACCATAAACCCAACTGCATTTGCAACAGAACAGTAGAGTCAGGCTATCCTGTCCAGCCTTAAATCCTGGTGCTCACTTCTCATCCTTACCAACACATGTCCTTTATGACACTTTCTTCCCCCTCCAACAACCCCAGAATAGGGCACTTCTGTCTGCATGAAAAACCTATTTGGGCAGATGCCCATTCTCTTCAATGACTTTCTTATCTGTCTGGGTGCTTATCTGCTGTCTCTTGGGCAGCAAAAGCTTCTTCTTCTGTTCTCTGGACATTTTAAAGCCAAACTTCTTTTTGCAGTTATCACGCCATCCTTTGCATGTGTATATATGCTAAATTGCCTCAGTTGTGTCCGACTATTTGTGATATTATGGATGGTAGCCCGCCAGGTTCCTCTGTCCATAGGATTCTCCAGGCAAGAATACTGGAGTGGGTTGCCATGCCCTCCTCTAGGGTATCTTCCCAACCCAGGGATTGAACCTTTGTCTCTTATGATCTCCTGCATTGGCAGGTGGGTTCTTTACCACTGAGCTGACTGGGAAGCTCAAATCCAATTTTAGCTCTTTCATTTTTCTTCTACTCTAAGTTGTCATATAATACTTTGCTTTTTCTCAAATCATATTAGAGTCTACAGGTAGGTCTTTCTTATAACAATTCTATATTCACAGAAAAGCTGCATTTTCAGTGCTCAATAGAAAGGTATTCAAAGAAAAGTACAAGGTTTTCATACCTGCCGGCATAGCTGCAGTGACAGTTCCAGTCCCTACTCTGAGTTATTCATCTGGAAATGGCAACAACCACTGCTGTGCACCTCAATCTACAGTCCATTTCAAGTAATTCAACTTTTTCTTGTAATGTCATGACTTTGCTTCTTGGAAGAATGTCCAGCATCACTAGTGGAATTTCACATGGTTACCAGTGTTATTCAAGCTTCACAGTATTGCACTAAACATGGTGAAAATATTCAAGAGCTACAGAGATCATTTTTTTACTGCAATACTCACTTTACTAGAAAGATGAGCTGCTCTCGCTGAGATGTTGAGTGTCACACTGTGTTTTAAGCAGACACTCAAGACATCTGAGCTAAACACATCAGCAATGGGCAGAGCCAACAAATTATGACAGTAACAGATTACACACCACAGTTAATTGTATGCAGTTTATGATGTAGTACTGCATCGCTCTACTTGTTACATTTCTCTAAACTGGATGATGTCATGGTGCCATGCTCAGTCTGTGTTGTCATGCATACCTGTTAATAAATTTAACTTTTGTATAGATTGCCTGTGTTTTACTGTAGTAAATAATAAACTAATATCTACAAACATTTTATAAAATATGATATACTTTTTCCTTAACTTTTTTTATATTTGTAGGCAACACAGTTTGTCTACAAGTTTTTACATTGTTGGAAATGTCCAAAAGTGTTTCCAATCTATTTATTGGAAAATATCTGCCTATAAGTGGACCCATGTCAGGTTTTTTTACTAAGTTGAGTCTAACTCTTTGTGACCCCATGGACTGTAGCCCACCAGGCTCCTCTGTCCATGGGATTTTCCAGGCAAGAATAATGGAGCGGGTTGCCATTTCCTTCTCCAGGGGAAGCTTCTGACGGAGGGATCAAACACGAGTCTCCTGCATTTCTGCATTGGCAGGCGGATTCTTTACCATTGAGCCACCTGGGAAGCCCATAAGTGGACCAGTGCAGTTCAAACCCATATTATTCAAGGATCATTTTAAATTCAATATACTTGCTAAGTGTTGCATAAACATTTATAGGTGTGCACACAGTGGTTAGCATACAAACATATTTCCTCGTGCTGCCAGCTGGATGAGCCTAGAGACAGCACCACTCTGATAACACCCATTCCTAGCACCCGTATCCTGGTTTCCAGTACATTTTCATGTAAAAGGATCCAGGATTCTATAGAGAAATTGCTGATTCTAGGACTAAGGCAGGGAATACATAACATGATCCTGAAGTATCTTATAATGTCAGAATGTTAGGAAATTCTTAAAAAAAAAAAAAAAATTCCATCATGATGATGGTGTCATGAGTTAACTAGTGTTACTCCAAAATTCATGTTCACATAGGACCTAAGAATGTAACCTAATTTGTAATCCAAAAATACTTAAGAAGGTCATCCATGAATAGTTTGGACCCTAAGTTCAATGACTGGTGTCCTTCTAAGAACACAAGGCATAAAGAGAAACAGAGAATAAAATGTTATATAAAGACAGAGACAAAATCAGGAATGATGAGTCTACAATCCAAGGAATGAGAAGGATTGCCAGAAACCATCAGCAGCTGAAGAGACAGGAGGGTTCTTCAGGCTTCAGAGGGAGCATGGTCATACCAGCACCATAATTTCAAACCTGTTGCTTCCAGACTGTGAAAGAATACAGTCTATTGTTTTGAGCTCCCGAGTTTTTAGCACTTTCTACAGTATCTCTAGGAAACTAACACAGAAGGGATGTCAAAGCAAGAATATTTAAGCAACAAAACAAATTAAATAGAATTGTATTAGAACACAAAATGTAAAGTATGTTAAGTCCATGCTAATAAAATAAATGACTTAATAAATGACTATACGGGAAGAGACAAAACTTTCATGCAGAAAAATATAAAATATTTTACTTTACCTGGACCTGAAGCATGATTCTCAATCCAACCCTTAGATGTGGTCTGTGCATAATGGTTTTATTTCAAAGGGTATGTTATAAAGAGGAGAGTATAACTTTATGGTGGAAAATCTAATAAACAGTGCTTCAGCCAAGTAATCAAGCTCAACATCAACAATCATAAGTCATGTTTATAGCATGCACTCTTAATATAATGTGAAGAAAATGATGCTTTACTTCTGTGGTCTTCCTCTCAAGAACACATAAATCTAGTCTAATCATGAGGAAAACATCAGAGAAGTCTCAGTTGAGGGACATTCGACAAAATACCTGATTAGTACTGCTTGAAACTTTGAAGGTCATCAAAAACAAGGAAAGTCTGAGAAACAGTCATGGTCAAAAGCAGCCTAAGGAGACATAATTTTTCTGCTTTATTCCCTCTCTTTTTGGTGACTCTACTTGTGTGTACATTAAGGCTACAAGATCTTATGCATAGGTCATTTTTCCTCTGAAGTTCACTCTCTGTTTCTCACATAATAATTTTTTAATGTTTATTTATTATTTTGGCTGTGCTGGGTCTTTGTTGCTTTGCATGGGCTTTCTCTAGTTGAGGCAAGCAGGGGCTACTCTTTGTTGTGGCACACGGGCTTCTCTTTGCAGTGGCTTCTCTTGTTACAGGGCACAGGCTCAAGGCTCAAATAATTGCTTTTTATTTTTCTATCAATTTATTTATTTTAATTGGAGGCTAATTACCTTACGATATTGTGGTGGGTTTTGCCATACATTCACATGAATCAGCCACGGGCATACACATGTCCTGCATCCTGAACCCCACTCTGACATCCCTCCCCACCCCATCCTTCTGGGTTGTCAAAATGCACTGGCTTTAAGGGACCTGTTTCATGCATTGCACTTGGACTGGTCATCTATTTCACATGTGGTAATGTATATGTTTCAATGCTGCTTTCTCAAATCATCCCACCCTCCCCTTCTCCCACAGAGTCCAAAAGTCTGTTCTCTATATCTGTGTTTCTTTTGCTGCCTCGCATATAGGGTCATCATTACCATCTCTCTAAATTCCATATATATGTGTTAATATACTGTATTGGTGTTTTTCTTTCTGACTTACTTCACTGTATATAATAGGCTCCTGTTTCATCCACCTCATTAGAACTGATTCAAATACATTTTATTTAATAGCTGATTAATATTCCATTGTGTATATGTACCACAACTTTCTTATAC
Source organism: Bos javanicus (assembly GCF_032452875.1). Lineage (NCBI taxonomy): Eukaryota > Metazoa > Chordata > Mammalia > Artiodactyla > Bovidae > Bos > Bos javanicus. The sequence continues at coordinate 11,983,328 of NC_083876.1, forward strand.
ATTCATCTGCTGATGGACATCTAAGTTGCTTCCATGTCTTAGCTATTGTAAAAAGTGCTGCAGTGAACATTGGGGTTCATGTGTCTCTTTCAATTCTGGTTTCCTCAGTGTGTATTCCCAGCAGTGGGATTGCTGCGTCATCTGGCTGTTCTATTTCCAGTTTTTTAAGGAATCTCCACACTGTTCTCCATAGTGGTTGTACTAGTTTGCATTCCCACCAACAGTGTAGGAGGGTTGCATTTTCTCCACGCCCTCTTCAGCATTTATTGTTTGTAGACTTTTTGATAGCAGCCATTCTGACTGGCATGAGATGGTACCTCATTGTGGTTTTGATTTGCATCTCTCTGATAATTAGTGATGTTGAACATCTTTTCATGTGTTTGTTAGCCATCTGTATGTCTTCTTTGGAAAAATGTCTGTTTAGTTATTTGGCCCATTTTCTGAATTGGGTTGTTTATTTTTGTGGTATTGAGCTGTATGAGCTGCTTATATATTTTGAGATTCATTCTTTGTCAGTTGTCTCATTTGCTATTATTATCTCCCATTCTGAAGGCTCTCTTTTCACCTTGCTTATAGTTTCCTTTGTTGTGCAAAAGCTTTTAAGTTTAATTAGGCCCCATTTGTTTATTTTTGCTTTTATTTCCTTTACTCTGGAAGGTAGGTCATAGAGGATCTTGCTGTGATATATATCAGAGAGTGTTTTGCCTATGTTCTCCTCTAGGAGTTTTCTAGTTTCTAGTCTTACATTTAGATCTTTAATCCATTTTGAGTTTATTTTTGTGAATGGTTTTAGAAAATGTTCTAGTTTCTTTTACAGGTGGTTGACCAGTTTTCCCAGCACCACTTATTAAAGAGATTGTCTTTTCTCCAGTGTATATCTTTGCCTTTTTTTCAAAGATAATGTGTCCATAGGTGCATGGATTTATTTCTGGGCTTTCTACTAGGTTCCATTGGTCTACATTCCTGTCTTTGTGCCAGTACCATACTGTCTTGATGACTGTAGCTTTGTCATATAGTCTGAAGTCAGACAGGTTGATTCCTCCAGTTCCATTTTTCTTTCTAAAGATTGCTTTGGTTATCCGAGGTCTTTTTGCATTTCCATACAAATTGTAAAATTATTTGTTCTAGTTCTGTGAAAAATACCATTGGTAGCTTGATAGGGATTGCATTGAATCTATAGATTGCTGTGGGTAGTATACTCATTTTCACTATATTGATTCTTCTGATCCAAGAACATGGTATAATTTTCTATCTATTGGCATCATCTTTGATTTATCAGTGTTTTATAGTTTTCTATATATTGATCTTCTGTTTCTTTAGGTAGATTTATTTCTAAGTATTTTATTATTTTTGTTGCAATGGTAAATGTGACTATTTCCTTAATTTCGGTGTTTTCTCATTGTTAGTGTATAGGAATGCAAGGGATTTTGTGTATTAATTTTATATCCTGAAACTTTACTAAATTCATTGATTAGCTCTAGTAATTTTCTGGTGGTGCCTTTAGGATTTTCTGTGTAGAATATCATGTCATCTGCAAACAGTGAGAGTTTTACTTTTTCTTTTCCAATCTGGATTCCTTTTATTTCTTTTTCTTCTCTGATTGGTATAGTTAAAACTTCCAAAACTATGTTGGATAGTAGTAGTGAGAATGGGCATCCTTGTCTTGTTCCTGACTTTAGGGGAAATGCTTTCAATTTTTCACCATTTTGCTATAGTCTCCTTTGTTTCTTTTTCATTTATTTCTTCCCTAATTTTTATGATTTCTCTCCTTCTACTAACCCTGGGGTTCTTCACTGCTTCTTTTTCTAGTTACTTTAGTTGTAAAGTTAGGTTATTTATTTGATTTTTCTTCTGTTTCTTGAGGTAACCTTGTATTGCTATGAACCTTTCCCTTAGCACTGCTTTTATTGAAGCCCATAAGTTTTGTCATGCTTTCATTTTCATTTGTTTCTATGCATATTTTGATTTCCTTTTTGATTTCTTCCATGACTTGTTGGTTATTCAGAAGCATGTTGTTTAGCCTCCATATATTTATATTTTTGCTAGTTTTTTCCTCTAGTTGACATCTAATCTTACTGCATTGTGATCAGAAAAGATGCTTGAAATGATTTTTTTTTTTTAATTTACGAAGTCTAGATTTATGGTCCAGGATGTGATCTATCCTGGAGAATATTCTGTGTATACTTGAGAAAAATGGAAATTCATTGTTTTGGGGTGAAATGTCCTATAGATATCAATTAGAGCCAACTGGTCCATTGTATCAATTAAAGTTTGTGTTTCCTCGCTAATTTTCTGTTTGGTTGATCTATCCATAGATGTGAGTGGGATATTAAAGTCTCCCACTATTATTGTGTTACTGTTAATTTCCCTTTTCATACTTGTTAGCATTTGTCTTACATATCGAGGTGCTCCTATGGTTGGGTGTATATATATTTATAATTGCTATATCTTCTTCTTGGATTGATCCTTTGATCATTATGTAGTGTCCTTTTTTGTCTCTTTTCAGGGCCTTTATTTCAAAGTCTATTTTATCTGATATGAGTATTGCTACTCCTGCTTTCTTTGGGTCTCCATTTGCATGAAATGTCTTTTTCCAGCCCTTCACTTTCAGTCTGTATGCGTCTCTTGGTTTGAGGTGGGTCTCTTATAGACAGAAATAATTTCTTTTTATGTAGCATTTTGTAAAGAGCTTGTAAATGTGTTCTGCAGTAGTGTCAGCCCAAATCAAGATAATCCACCACTGCCAGAAACAGTATCTATGTCTGTTCATTTCTGATGATTTCTTAAGGACCCTTCCTCTCATTAAAAAATAGTTGTTATTGAAGTATAGTTGATTTACAATGTTGTGTTAGTTTCTGCTGGACAGCAAAATGAACCAGCTAAACCTATATATCCACTCTTTTTTATTTTATTTGTTCACTTTTTATTTGGCTGTGCCAAGTCTTAGCTGTGGCATGCTGGATCTCTGTTGCATCATGCGGGATCTTTTGTTGCAGGGCACTTCTAGTTGTGGTACTTGGGCACAGGCTTGGACACAGGCTCAGTAGTTGTGGGGCACAGCCTCAGTTGCTCCACAGCATATGGAATCATACTCACCTGACCAGGAATTGAATTCACCTTCCATGATTGGAAGGCTGATTCTTTACCACTGGAACACCAGGGAAGTCCCTATCCATTCTTTTTTAGATTCCTTTTCCATAAAGGTTATTACAGAGCACTGAATAGAATTCTTTGTACTGTTTTATTTCCTTAAGCATATTAAACGAACTCATTTTATATTTTACATCTAATCATTCTGATTCTTGATTTTACAGGGCAATTTTTCTTACTTCTCCTAAGCTGGCTTTTGGGTTTTATCTGTTTTTAATTTTTTTTTTTTTTCTTAAAATGGATTCAGTATTGGTTGGTACCTTTTTTTATATGCTGAGATCTGCATTTAATATTTTTATTTCCTGGAAAGTTTTGATTTACTTTAACTTTCAAGTTCTTGGTTTTCGTTAACTATGGGAAAGGATCCTCCAGTTCAGGATCACTTCAAACTAAATTCTTCTTTTGTTTTTGAAAGAACTAAACAGTGAGTATTTTGTCTTCAACCACACTTGAGGCATTTTCCCCCTTTCTATTGACAGCCAAATCTGTGGGAGGAAAGCTCATTTATGTAATTTATCCTTTAAGCCTGGGTGTTGCCCTTTAGGGCCTCTGGCTTTTTAATAGGATGTCTAATCCAAATGCCCCTTTTGTACAGTTCAGCCACTTTTCACCACTAGCACCATGTGTGGGGTTCATTTCTAGGTCACTAAAGATTGAAAGGGGCTTCCCTCATAGCTCAGTCGGTAAAGAATGTGCCTGCAATACAGGAGACCCGGGTCTGATTCCTGGGTCAGGCAGATCCCCTGGAGAAGGAAAAGGCAACCCACTCCAGTATTCTTGCCTGGAGAATCCCATGCGCAGAAGAGCCTGGCAGGCTACAGTCCATGGGGTCTCAAAAGTTGGACACAAATTAGCGACTAAACCAACCAACTAAAATTGAAAGATGCTCAGAGCAGACACGGCTTCAGTGACTGCTTACTTCATTGGATTTCTGACTTGCCTTTTCCTTCCTACTTTTGACTTTTCCTTTACTCTCTGGCTCATTCAACTGAGCATTTAGAAAGATGGTTTTTTCTTTTGTTTGTTTGTTTTTAAATCCAGCATTTAAGTGTTTGGTAGCTGAAGGAATTTTTAGTATATCTAATATACAATGTTGTCAAAATGAAAACATTTTATTCTAATTTTAAATAAACATCAGTTGGAGTACTTCAATTGCATTTCATCTATTTACTTTTATATTTAAAATTTTAAAGTTGATTTTAAATATAAATTGATTTTTATATTGAAGAATTTTTGCTTTTGAACTGTGGTGTCGGAGAAGACTCTGGAGTCTCTTGGACTGCAAATAAATCAAACCAGTCAATTCTAAAGGAAATCAGTCATGAATATTCATTGGAAGGTCTGATGCTGAAGCTGAAACTCCAATACTTTGGCCACCTAGTGCCAAAAGCCAACTCATTGGAAAAGAACCTGATGCTGAGAAAGACTGAAGGTACGAAGAGAAGGGGAAGCACAGAGGATGAGATGGTTGGATGGCATCACCGACTTGATGGACATGAGTTTGAGCAAGCTCCGGGAGTTGGTGATGGACAGGGAGGCCTGGCATGCTGCAATCCATGGAGTTGCGAAGAGTCGGACACAACTGAGTGACTGAATGGACTAACTGACTGGCTTTTATATTTAATCCAAGCGTTGACAATATTGTGAAGGGACAATTTATTCTGCACATCAGGATGGTCTTTAAGGGACTTTTTTCAGTCTAGTGGCTTGTACACCACACATAGCAGAGATTTTCCACTTTTGATGATATACTTCTATGGTTTCCCAAGCTGATGATGAATTTCATGTTTTTTTCTGAAATGATAAAATATGTTTGTCATCTATAATCATGGTACTGGCTATGCTAGTAATACTACCTCTCCACAAAAATGAATAAAGTTAAGGCTGTAAAAATATGTAAATCATGTCTCAAGAGCTCTTCTGCTTACAGGAATTTGTGGATTTAGAGAGCATTATGATCAGAGGAAGATGATTCCCTTTCATCACTTAAATGAAACTTGAGTAGTCATCTAATCCATTCATTCCTGTCAATAAAAATGATAGTAAAATTATTTTTATAAGTTAGACTATATCCTAGTTAAAGGTTTCCAAAGAAAAACCACAATTTCTAAAAAAAAAAAAAAAATTATAGTATTTATCATCTCTGACTCTAAAAAAAGCTTCTTTCTTCTATAATCATGGCCGCAATCCCACCTGTCCTACTCTAGTTTACCTCCTAGTTACTAAGGTTTTCTTTTGACATATGTGAAGAAAAGTGCCAAAGGGATTTGTAAAATTTGGAGGAAAGTGGGTTTTTCTCCAATGGCTCAGTGAGTAAAGAATTTGCCTGCAATGTAGGAGATACAGGAGACTCAGGAGACGTGGGTTTGCTCCCTGGGTCAGGAAGATCTCCTGGGGGAGGAAATAGCAACCCACTCCAGTATTCTTGCCTGAGAAATCCCACAGACTGAGAAGCCTGGCAGGCTACAGTCCAAAGGATTGCAGAGTCAGACATGACTGACCAACTAAGCATACATGGGGGAAAGTGAGAATAATTGCTTTTCCTATCTTTGACCATTAGAAAGTCAAAATCATTGTAAATTTACAAGATAAGGAGGCATAGATGCTTGCTACTAGCCACTTTCACAGAAGCTTCTTGCCATGACATAACCACCACACCTGCCCTACCTGGCCTTCCACATTTTGAGATAGGTTACTAAAATATCTCTATTTTAGTATCTAAGAGAATATCTAAGAGAATACAAGATAACCGTTAAAAAATCTAGCAGTTTCTCAAGCTTTTACTTGCTATGGCATTCTCTTATTTCCCCAGGTTATTACATTTAACACAGTACTCAATTCCAGCTATTAAATGTCTCTTCAGTTTATTCTCTACTAGACATCTCTTCTCACAAATTCAGCATTCTTATCCTTCAATAATATCAGTGGTTTTTCTCTGAAATCTCTTCAAGATTATGATCTTCATGCTCATCTCAAGATGAGTCATCATCATGGTCTCTTTACCTCTCAAGAAATATACACCCTGCCACCCACATATCTGTGTAGAAACATCCCAGTTGATATAAATTGATGTTATTGATGTTACTAGACCTTTTAAATCTAGGTTCAGATACACATTTATAAGTGTTGAAAAACCGAAGATTTTCTGACGTCTGAAGTCTTAATGTTTAAGCTAACACTAGAGTAGAGTGTTTGATCATATAGTAGAGTAGAGTTTGGATCATATAATTTTATAGTTGATAGTCATATATATATAAATTGTGCCATTAACTTTTAAGGGGTAGATACATACCACAAAATTTGCCATTTTAAGGGTACAATTCAATGGTATTTAGTACATTCAAATGTTGTACAACCATTAAAATTGCATAGTTCCAGACAATGGCACCCCACTCCAGTACTCCTGCCTGGAAAATCCCATGGGCGGAGGAGCCTGGTAGGCTGCAGTCCATGGGGTCACTAAGAGTCAGACACGATTGAATGACTTCACTTTCACTCTTCGCTTTCATGCATTGGAGAAGGAAATGGCAACCCACTCCAGTGTTCTTGCCTGGAGAATCCCAGGAATGGCAGAGCCTGGTGGGCTGCCATCAATGGGGTCGCACAGAGTCGGACACAACTGAAGTGACTTAGCAGCAGCAGCAGCAGCAGCACACATAACAGGCATATGTGTCTGCACAAACACACACACACACACACCACACACACACACTTCTTGCCCTGATGTGACACTGCAGCGTAGCTTTGTTCATTCTGATAATCAAGCCTGGTTCAAAAGGTCTTAAGCAGCAGCACGTATTTCCCATCCAACCCTGAAAAACACAGCAGGTTGTGCTTATTAGCACATACAGAAAACAAAGACAAATTTCTGTGAGAAAATACACTGAAAAATTCTCTAAAAAGACCCACACAAAACCGACAGTAGTACTTATCTCAAAGGAGGTGGGTGAAGAGAGAAAAATTAGGGTGGTGGCAGAGACAATTTTAGCCTATTGGTAATGTTTCAAATTAAAAATTTATTTTTAAAAGGGGAGTATTAGCAGACATATAAGCTAACCTTAGCAGATTTACATACTCTTTTCACTTTCTTAGGTTTATATATATATTTTTTAAATGGTTAAGATGGAGAACACACATCATCATCTCTACAATCATAGTTGTATTATCCTAAATAACAATTCCTGAATAAGCATGCTGGGTCATTTATTTCCCCTCCAGTCTTTAACATAACCTCATGTGTATTTTTTGTATCTAATAGATTACTATATTCCAAACCCCACAGAAGACAGATTTTTTCTTTATATGGCACTCATTTTCAAACAAGGTACTGTGTAGTGGAAATTACTATCAATTAAAATTTTCTCTTAAACTTATACAAATTAACAGAAAACCCAAATAGTTATAAAGAGAATAATAGAATTTCAGAAATACAAATATTACATGAGCATGTATTAGAAGAAGACAAATTTAATATATTAACCAGTGTTGCATCTAATTTAAACAGGTCTGTTCTAATTTGATGGGAATCAGTCTCATCTGTTGGAGAAGGAAATGGAAACCCACTCCACTATTCTTGCCTGGAGAATTGCATGGACAGAGGAGCCTGGAGGGCTACAGTCCATGGGGTCGCAAAGAGTCGGACACGACTGAGCAACTAAACCACCACTATGACCAGTCTCATCTGTTGGGGCTTCCCTGGGGTCAGACAGTAAGGAGTCTGCCCACAGTGCAGGACACCTGGGTTTGATCTCTGGGTGGGGAAGATCCCCTAGAGAAGGGAATCACAACACATTCTTGCCATATTCTTTTCTGGAGAATTCCATGGACAGAGGAGCCAAGCAGGCTACAGTCCACAGGATCTCAAAGAGTCAGACACTACTGAACGATTAACTCTTTCACTTTTCTTTCTTTCAGTCTCATCTATAGAGGCTAGCTACTGATGCTGTCATATTTCCTGAATTTGGGGCCTGTTTTCACATTTAAATTTGATAATTTTGGTATTTTAGACATGCTCTAGACATCACAGTCTAATATAATGTGCACAGGAATGTAATAGAAGTCAAGTTTTAGACCTAGTAATAAACTGCAAAACCTTCTAATGTAGATTCTTCAGATCTACATTAAATTGACTTAAAAATTGACTTAAAATCACTCAGCAAGTTAGTAATGACTTAAATTGGGATAAACCCACTGATCATTGTATATAAATGTGTTTTCTTACATGCAAATCAGCTAGAAAAGTAAAATTGGTGTGAGAAAGAAAACCATCCCAGGAGTCCATTAAATGCCATTAAATGGTCTCCTAAGCACAAGCTTGTTTCTAATATAGAATTTTTCAATATATTACTTTTCTGTTTAACTAATCTTGTTTCCTTTCAGTTAACAAACTGCTTTTCCCAGTGTTTCTGAATTACAGTTAAACTTCTAACACTGTTCCTTACAGATGGGTCATTATTAGAACTGGACTCTTGTGAATTCTCTCAATCTCTACTTTGCATACTTTCTATTTCTCACTCTCCCCTTGTGACTAAATCAAACATAGGAAGTTGTACAGCATAATTTCACTTCAATCTGTATTGAAAAACTGCTCTTACTCCTAAAATGTGATGGACAATTAAATTTTTAAATTGCCAATAAACAGCATGAATTACAGGGTCAGAAAGCAGACCACTTGAGCCAAACACCTGGGTTTAAAGATTGAAACCTCTCGATACTGATTCTAAACATGAATATAAAATGGAGAGCTATGAAATGTGAGCAGACAACATGCCAGAAGGTGCTAATGAACTAGGAGCATCACAAGGTGTCCCGTAGATGCTGCTCCAACGTCTATTCAGTTGTTCTTCTTTTTGTCCTTATAAAGAGAAGGCTATCAGATTTAGTAAATAAAAGCACAAGATGTCCAGTTAAATTTGGACTTCAGAGAAATAAATAAAATTTCAGTATAAGTATGTCCTCATGCAATATTTAGAACACACATATGCCCAAAAATTATTTGTAATTCTTCTGAAATTCAAGTTTAACTTAGTGTCCTGTGTATTTTATCTGGCAACCCATTTGTATGCCAAATACCTTTGTGGTATCTCTGAAAATAATCTAGCCTTTCCTATGAGTTAGTATGTGATATGTGATTTTCACAAATTGAAGGAAAAGAAATTTTCAAATGTCAGACTAAATATCTGATAAACTTTGCCTGGAAATGTAACCAGGGACATTTTCCAGACCTGGTGTGTGGGATAGTCCACAAGTGCTCAAACACTTTTTTAAAGGGTCAGATAGAAAAATATTTCAGGCTTTGCAGGGCATAGTCTCTATAGTGTGAAAGCAGTCACAGATAATACATGAACAAACAAATGTGACTGTGTGTCAATAAAACTTTATTTACAAAAACATACGCCAGGCTAGCTTTGACCACAGGCTGTGGTTCTTCAATCCATGTCACATTTGAACTGGCACTTAGCCAATATTCTGGTGACATTCGATTTAAGCTATTGGGAGGTCAGTCCTACAAATTGGATATAACTAGACACCCCCAAATTAGAAAATAGCATGATTGTGAAATGAATTGGAAATCAAATTTTGTATATAAACTCTGAAAATCTGTGCTATATCCTGTTGCTATTTGGGAGACAGAAGAATGACCTTATGACCAAACGGATTTGAAATACTGATTAGCACTAATTAAAGTTAGCACCTTGTACCATTACTCAGGTCATAAGAAAGGGAGACACTATCTGTTAGCCAAATTACTAAATTTTAAAAAAGAAATTAAAAAAAAATTTTTAATTAGAAATGGAGGTGAGGGCTGGCAATTTCAAAGGAAGAAAATTTAATCAAGAGAAAAAGCACTGAAGTAGGTGAAGGGAAAAGCATGTTGTAACCCAAGGGCAGCTGAAAGACAGACATATAACAGGATACGGCTGGTGGATAAAACGGGAGAGACGGGTCTTTAGTAGTTTCCAAGACTCCTTGCTCAACCACAGAAACCAGAGAGGGGCAGATGGATGCAAAAATGGACACAGGGAAACTGAATATGGCTGGAAGGAGGCGACAGAAAGTCAAGGTCTAGAGAGGGTGAAGGGGAATGACAACTTGGAGAGACACATTCCCTGGCAAGACATGTGGGAAACAGATTGGTTTTGTTTGTGATCTCTTGCCAGCAGCTGCTTGCTTACAATCTGAGAGTTAAGTCAAAGATGACAGTGTACCTGCTGATGACAGGAAAGTCTTTTTTACAGGGTGTTTTTTTGTCCTGGGTTCAGCCTGATAGGAAGGACTTGGGCATATGTTTAGAATCAATCATGCATGTGACAGCCGACCTTGTATTTCAGATTATCTCTGGGAATGAATGTTTCACTTGCTAAATTTGAGGCATAAAAAGATGTAAAGAAAGTTGAGCAGAGAAGAGTCACTTTATTAAATGAGTGTCTCTTTTCCTTTTCATCACCATCAAAGCCAGAATCAACCTGCCACCACACTAACTGTGGAAATGACTGAAACGAACTGAAGAGGTTCTTGTCTTTGAACTGCTATTCCCATGGCAATAAGACTAGATTGTGTACGACAGACAGCACAGAATGAATAATGAATAAACACAGCGCATAGTCCCAGGGAACTCAGAGTCCAGCTGATGCTTGTGGGAATCCACCAACAAAGAGATAAGGGAGTCAGGATGTCAGAAATAACCAGCATTTTTACTTTGTTGGAACCGGTGAGTCCGTGAGATGAAACTGTCCCCCAAGTTAGAATAATAACTTAGAAGAAACATTCTATGATGGTTTTGTGCTACTACCTGGTTATTGTCACAAAACAGTAACTGAACTAATCTTAATAATAAGTCTCTTACCTATGAACCTTCAGATTGCAAACTTTCAAAGATGAGACCATGTTTCTCTTGTCCAATCACGTAAGTTAGTTCTCATGTCTGGCATACATTGTCATGTGTGTGAATCCCCTACAACTGGTTGTGTTTTTGTTTTTGTTTTTAATTTACCATACAGTACTGTATAGAGTACAGGAGTTGTTGTTCAGTTGCTCAGTTGTGTCTGACTCTTTGCTAACCCACGGACTGCAGCATGCCAGACGTCCCATCCTTAACCATCTAACGGAGCTTGCTCAGTTTCATGTCCACTAAGTTGGTGATGCCATCCAACAATCTCATCTTCTGTTTCCCCTTCTCTTCCTGCCTTCAATCTTTCCCAGAATCAGGATCTGTTCTAATGAGTCAGCTCTTCACATCAGGTGGCCAAAGTATTAGAGTTTCGGCATCATTCCTTCCAATGAATATTCAGGATTGATTTCTTTTAGGTTTGACTGGTTTGATCTTCTTGCAGTCCAAAGGACTTTAAAGTGTTTTCTCCAACACCACAGTTCAAAAACATCAATTCTTCAGCATTTTCTTTATCATCTAATTCCCCCATCCATTTAAAACTACTGAAAAAAACCATAGCTTTAACTAGATGGACCTTTGTCAGCAATGTCTCTGCTTTTTATTATGCTGTCTAGGTTGGTCATAACTTTTCTTCCAAGAAGTAAGCATCTTTTAAATTCATGGCTGCAGTCACCATCTGCAGAGATTTTGGAGCCCAAGAAAATAAAGTCTGTCACTGTTTCCATTGTTTCTCCATCTATTTGCCATGAAGTGGTGGGACTAGATGCCATGATCTTCATTTTTTAAATGTTGAGTTTTAAGCCAGATTTTTCACTCTCCTCTTTCACCTTCATCAAGAGGCTTTTCAGTTCCTCTTCGCTTTCTGCCATAAGGGTGGTGTCATCTGTATATCTGAGGTTACTGATATTTCTCCCAGCAATCTTGATTCCAGTTTGTGTTTCATCCAGCCTGGCATTTCCCATGACGTACTCTGCATATAAGTTAAATAAGCAGGGTGACAATATAAAGCCTTGACATACTCCTTTTCCAATTTGGAACCAATCTGTTGTTCCATATCTGCTTCTAACTGTTGCTTCTTGACCTGCCTAACAGGAGGCAGCTGAGGTGGTCTAGTATTCCCATCTCTTTCAGAATTTTCCACAGTTTGTTGTGATCCACACAGTCAAAGGTTTTAGTGCAGTCAATGAAGCAGAAGTAGATATTTTTCTGGAGCTCTCTTGCTTTTTCTATGATTCAACGAATGTTGGCAAGTTGATCTCTGGTTCCTCTGCCTTTCTAAGTCTAGCTTGAACATCTGGAAGTTCTTGGTTCACATACTGTTGAAACCTAGCATGGAGAATTTTGAGCATTATTTTGCTAGCATGTGAAATGAGTCCAATTGTGCAGTAGTTTGAGCATTCCTTGGCACTGCCTTTCTTGGGGTTGGAATGAAAACTGACCTTTTCCAGTCCTGTAGCCACTGCTGAGTTTTCCAAATTTGCTGGCATACTGAGTGCAGCATTTTCACAGCATCATCTTTTAGGATTTGAAATAGCTCAGCTGGAATTCTATCACCTCCACTAACTTTGTTCGTAGTGATGCTTCCTAAGGCCCACTTGACTTCACACTCCAAAATATCTGGCTCTAGGAGAGTGATCACACCATCATGGCTATCTGGGTCAGTAAGATCTTTTTTGTATAGTTCTATGTTCTTGCCACCTTTTCTTAATATCTTCTGCTTCTGTTAGGTCCATACAGTTTCTGTCCTTTATTGTACCCATCTTTGCATGAAATGTTCCCTGGTATCTCTAATTTTCTTGAAGAGATCTATTACCGGGGTCCAGCCCCAGTTGGATCCAGGGATTCCCTCGGGAGGACAGCATTGGCGATTAAGGATAGATAAAAGGAAAAAGAGACAGAGGTGAACTAACTGGTTTACGTGGGAAACTAATAAAACCTGTGACACCAGGTTTGCACTGATGACGGAGGCCACAGGCATCCTCTCAATCGCGGAAGGTGCCCCACCTTAGGCACCTTTTCGAATGGGTCTTAGAAGCCCAGCCAAGTAAGTAGTCTCAGAGAGCCCCCATGCTCTGATCAGTCACCCTGAAGGAAGAACAGAGAAGAAAAGGAGAGAAAAGGAAGCAAGAAAGAACGACATGGGGAGACCAAGCTTTGAGCAAGGCCCATAGCTTTATTTTCAAAGGGAGCTTATATACATTAAGTTGTGCATAGAGGATAATAGGGGTGTAAAATCATGCAAAGTCAGCAGTCTTTGATCCTTATCTAGACCAGGCTTTCTTTTCTGCAAACTTATCATATACAAATGGTTTAGATGATTTACATCATCTTCTGGCCAGAAGGCCTGTTAACATTTTATGACTCTGATAAAGGTTTGTCAACCATAAGACTTATTTTCTCTAAGAGTAATTATTTTAAAGTTTGGCACCATCCTCCGAAGGTGTTAGATAAAGTTGCATTCCTATAGGGCAAAGATGCAGTGGGCTTACAACAAAGGAAAGAATTTATTACCTTAAGGGTCTGAAGTTGTTAACACCAAGGCCACTACTTATTTTTTCTATATACCAACTATATTAATTAATACATTTCCAAGGATACAATACAGGGGATGTGGAAACTTGGCAGCAAGCATTGGCTCAACAATGAAATCTTCTACTAGTTCCATTCTAACAATTTCTAACTCTCCGAGAGGCTCTATACTATTTGAATATCTTAAGCTTCCCATGTCTCTCGAGGTTGGGAGACTGTAAACAATCATATGCGTAGCTGTAGGAGTCCAGATAAACCTGTCAGGCAAGTTAGAGAGCCATCTGAGGGGTTTGGATTGAAACACTCCTATTATGCCCAGAAGGCTAATTAACTAGAGCTCTAAGTTGATTTTCTTCAGAGAAAGGTGGTCAGGGATAGCCCCCCCCGCCCCCCCCGTTAATGTCAGAGGAGTTGGTAAAAATCGTAAAATAGTAAAACAGACAGATTCTGGTTTTGGGGTAGACACTCAGGCAGATCCGGGGGGGCCCCTTAAGCCCTGATTCGCCTTGCCCGTCAGGGCTCTCCCGCATGACCTTGTCATGGGTAGGAACTCCCGTGCTGGCTCCTGGCAATCTATAGTCTTACCCATTCTGTTGTTTTCCTCTATTTCTTTTCATTGCTCACTTAGGAAGGTTTTCTTATCTCTCCTTGCTATTCTTTGGAACTCCACATCCAGATGGGTATATCTTTCCTTTTCCCCTTTGCCTTTCACTTCTCTTCTCTTTATTTGTAAGGCCTCCTCAGACAACAATTTTCCATTTCTTTTTTAGGGGGATGGCTTTGGTTACTGCCTCTTGTACAGTTTTATGAACCTCTATCCATAGTTCTTCAGGCACTCTGTCTTTCAGATCTAATCCTTTGAATCTATTTGTCACTTCCACCATATAACCATGAGGGATTTGATTTAGGTCATATCTGAATGGCTTAGTTGTTCCCCTACTTATTTACAGGATATCTAGAAGCAAGCATAAAATCACTGGTGATACTGGTACTGCTAAAAAGCTCCAGGAACTGGAGACCATCGACAGAATGAAGAGAGACAAGAAGAACAAGAAGTAACTGAAGAACTGAAGAGATTCAGAATCCAGGAAATGGCAAGGAGATTTTCTTTATTTGAGGAGGCACTGTCCATTTTTGAGTCACAGGACCCAAATGGTACATGAAGGTTGCAGCAGCCATTCAAAATGAAATCAGTGCTACCCTGCCATCCATGAAGAGGAAAAAAATAAAAGAGCTACTAAATAGGTATCAAAGGATAGCAATAAGGAGTCAGAATCTGTGGCATCAACATCCTTTTGAGTGAAATTGCAGCTTTTCCTCCGTCTCCTATTTCTGATGATCCTTCAGCTCTACCATCTCCCACCTCCTCTCTCTCCTCCAGTCAGTAACTCTTCTTGCCTGTTCGCTCAGTACCAGCCCCTGTATGCCAGCTGTTGTGCTGTATTACTGTACTTTTCAAGGTACTGTACAGTACTTCTCAAGGTACTGTGAGATTAAAGATGTTTCCTTATTTTTGTGTTTGTTTTTTATGTATCATCTGTGTTTAAAGTATTATAAACCTATTACAGTACAGTAGCATATACCTGATTGTCTTAGTTGGGTACCTAGGCTAACTTTGCTGGACTTATGAGCAAACTGAACTTAACGAATGTGCTCTCAGAACAGAACTTGTTGGTATATGGGGGATTTACTGTAATTTATATACTCTGATCAAATTAACTTGCAAAAAAATCTCCAGCTCCTGTGTGAAAATTTTGCCTCTGTCACAATAAGGTGCATAAGAAAGACTTTATTCTGATAAAGTCACTGCTCCTGCTGCTGCTGCTGCTGCTAAGTCACTTCAGTCATGTCTGACTCTGTGCGACCCCATAGACAGCAGCCCACCAGGCTCCTCCGTCCCTGGGATTCTCTAGGCAAGAACACTGGAGTGGGTTGCCATTTCCTTCTCCAATGCCTTGAAAGTGAAAAGTGAAAGTGAAGTCTCTCAGTCGTGTCCGACTCTTAGTGACCCCATGGACTACAGCCTACCAGGCTCCTCCACCCAACGGGATTTTCTAGGCAAGAGTACTGGAGTGGGTTGCCATTGCCTTCTCCTACAAAGTCACTAGATATCATCAAAGGCAAAATTTATCTTGCTTGAAGCATAGAAAGTGAAAGTGACATCGCTCAGCCCAACTCTTTGTGACCCCGCGGACTGTAGCCTCCGTCCATGGGATTTTCCAGGCAAGAGTACTGGAGTGGGCTGCTATTCCCTTCTCCAGAGGATCTTCCAGACCCAGGGATCGAAATCGAACTGAGGTCTCCTGCATTGCAGACAGACACTTTACCATCTGAGCCACCAGTGAAGCCCTTGAAGCATGGAAGCTATTCTTTATTGAGCATGTCAGGCATGGTGCTAAGTGTTTTTATGTGTCTCACAGCACTCTGGCAAGGAGGCATTTTTAATATTTCTATTTACATTTGGAAAACAATGAATGCTGAAAGGCCAAGGAATTTCTCAGGGATGCAGCTAAGAGGCAACAGTGTGAGTCTTGAACCCAGACTGCCCCGTCCCCCCAGATGCCAGGATCTTGGTCATATTGGGTCACTCACCCCAGTGGGCATGCCCAGGGTGGCCCTCATTCATTGCCATCAGTTGCCCCTGACTCTGTGCTTGGGGTTCCCATTTGGGGTCAGAAACTTGGCTCATCTATTCATTCAGGGTGTTGTTTCCCAATAGAAAAGCACCCTTTTCTGCCATTGACCACACTGACTCCCAGAGTTAGCTCTGCCGATCTTAACTGTTGGACAGGAGTGCCTTTGCTACCGTTCCACTTGTGTGTGGGCAGCCCTCCAGGGGCCCGATCTTTGGCTGTGAGTATTCACTGAAGCTGTTCTCATTTCCTGATGGAATTGACACAGGGACTGCTTAAGGCCATTCTATTCAAAGTTGAGCCCTCAAAATTTCAGAGTAGTAAGACCTGGGAGCTGGATGAAAAGCAGTTTCCTACCCCTTCACCTGACTCACTCTATCAGTAACTCTGGAATCTGCATTTTAGCAAGATCTCCAGGGGAGTCATAGGCACACCTGAAACGGAGCAGGACCTGTTTCTGTGTGTAGTACCTCCCCAACTTCTATCTAAAAAAGCTCTTGCCCCACTGGTTGGCAGTGCATGGGGGGGTAGGGGGTGGGAGGTGTGGAGTCAACCTTTGGACAGATGACCACTGCCTTATCCCCTCTTCCCTCAGTTGCCAGCATCTGAAATAAGCAAACTTTACTTTCTACCAACCTGGCCTGCATATTGGCTTTTGAGTGGTGAATGGCTAGACCCCACACATTCTTTAAGTAACAGATTTTGGCCCCCAGCGTGGGGCTGCTACTGCTGGCTCCTCTGCTTTCATGGCACCTGACTCTCCTGGGGTTTCCAGGAGAGAACTATGACCAGAACAATATATGAGCCTGCTGCCTGTGGCTAGCTAGCCCAAGTAGGGAATTTGGAGGATGTTCTCAGCAACCGCCAAAACCATTTGTTTTGAGGATCCTCCCTATTTCTCCTCTTCTCGGCACTGGCTGCCCACTTACGCTTATCCTTGGTGGAATGGAAACTTGCATTTGGGACAAGCCGACAAGCTCCAAGACTGGGTAAGTCCACCAGTGTGCACACGGGCAACCCTCCCATCTGTGAGTGCCAGCGCTATTCGGGCATTCTTGCCAGTTGGTTCATATGTCTATCTGCCATTGAGGACCATCTGTGAGTACCAGGGCTATCTGGGCATTCTCGCCAGTTGGTTCTGATGTGTATCTGATGTTGAGATCAGTCTGGAGCACGAGGTGCTCTTTGGGCACCTTTGGCAATTGGTCCTGATGTGGGTCTGATGCTAAGGACCTTTTGTGAGCACTACCTGCAATTTGGGCATTTTTATCAACTGGTTCTGACATTTGTCTACTGTGCTGACTGTTTGTGAGCATTGAGTGACATCTGGGCATTTCTGTCAATTGGGTTCTGATCTCTAACTACCACTGAGAATTGTTTGTGTTGGGGAATGTTTGTTTGGGACTCTGTACCAGTCACCCTCGGAGAGGGTCTGTGACAGATCTGTCATTTTGTGTGTGAGTGTGTATTCCACCTGTGTGATTGTTATTTCTGTTGCCTTATGTAAAATGGGAAATTCAGGTTTTATTCATTAAGAAAAATTTTAGCTGTAAAATGACAAAAGAAAAAGAAAGATGACTTATTTTTAGACAATGTGTGGTAACACTATTCCTTAGACTCTGGAGAAGATTGGTTAAGATAAAACTAAAAAACACAAAGATAGGTTCTTTTTACATATGCAGTTAGGGAAATCTAACTTGATAAAATGCATTTTTCAGATCCTGAGAAAACAAAAATATGCCTGGGAGAAAACTTGAAGATAACATTGATCATATCCTTGAAATACCAACACAGTCCACTTTGCCTGGAATTCCAGCCTGGGGTTAATTATAGAACTTCAAGCTAAGAGAAAACTTTATAAAAGGAGGAAAGCCTTTTAAAATTGAGTGTAAACTTGACTATCCTGACTATTACCCATAAACTGATAAGCTTAACTGCAATGCCTAATTCACGAAATGCAATAAGATGGAAAAAAATGAGGTCTCTGGATGTTTGTGTGCCTCAGTATGTGTTTTTGTCCTTGGATAATATTGCTGAGGTTAATTCGTAAAGGAGATCCTTTTAATTGACCTTAAAAATATAATTACCTGCAAATCAAACAAAGCAAAATTTACCTACTTTTGTCTGCTTTTAAACCAAGAGGAAAATTAAAGGTGTTTGGATTTATTAAACATGCATGATATATCATTAGAGAAAATTATTCTGTGAAGAAATGTTTGTTTTTAGAGTTATGGAATATGTTCTTCAGCTTGCCAATCAGAAAATGCTGGTATAACATTTCAATCACTTGTGTCTTGATTTTGTCAAGATCTTCAAGGGTTAAAAATTGTGGTATACAAAACTGACAAGGAAAACATTTCTGTGTTTAAAATAAGTAGGATATGTGTTGTTGGCAAAGAGAAAGTATAAAGAATGGGGATTTTTTGGCAAAAAAAAAAAAAATGATGATGACTTTGTCCTACAGTTGTTTGGTTCTGGATGAAAAAATACAGGACAAATTTATTTGGATCCAGAAAATGATACAAAAGACTTATGAAAATGGAACTTTGAGAAAAGAATTTTGTTTTTTGTTTTTTAGGGTTTTTTTTTTTTTTTAGTTTTATTTACCGAAAAGAATTTTGTATGTTGTCAAGATTAAGAATAGACTGAATTTAATTACGGTCATGAATTGTGTTATTAACAGTAAACTGATACAAGACTGAATTTGTTTTTTGTTTTGTTTTCATTCTGTTAAGAAAACAAAGTTCTCCTAGATTATTGATCTGATTTTGGTAACATAGATTTCTAAGGGAAAGTAATTGTTTGTTTCTAACCATACTTTTAACCCTAGAGTTCAAGAAGGAAAATTGTCCAGTAAAGTTGAACAGCGTATAACTGCCCATGATGTTGGCTTTCCTGGTGGCTCAGATGATAAAGAATCTGCCCGCAGTGCCAGAGACCTGAGTTTGATCCCTGGGTCAGGAAGATCCCCTGGAGAAGGAAATGGCAACCCACTCAAGTGTTCTTCCCTGGAGAATCCCATGGACAAGGAAGCCTGGAAGGCTACAGTCTGTAGGGTTACAAAGAGTCAGACATGGCTGAGCAGCTAACGCTCAGTTTTCAAAGCTGTCACGGAGTGTAACTACTCATAATGTGTAGCACTGCTGGTTTTAAGTTGACCGCTTAAAGCACATGTACAATGTTTGTGTGACAATTGGATGTGAACGATAAAATGTGTACCCTAAAATGTATAAAGCATTTCCCTATTAATACACCTCTGAGCCTGTTCATGATATCTGATTAGTTTCCCCCAACGTGGACAACTAGGCACATGTATCAACAAAAAGGAGGCATAACACAGAGGGACATGGATGGACCCAGAACAGGCAAATGAACCACTCTGGCAATGCTGGAAAAATATATTGATCATCAATGCTTCCTATGAAAGGAGTTTCAATTAAAAGGGGAAAACTATGGAAGAAATTTTCACATATTGAGGTATGGGAAAGTCATTCTGGCCTATACATGACTTAAGTTGAACTGTGTGTGTGTGTGTATGTGTGTGTGTGTGTGTGAGTGAGTGCTGTCGCTTCAGTCCTGTGCCAACTCTTTGCCTGCCAGGCTTCTCTGTCCATGGGATTCTCCAGCCAAGAATACTAGAGTGGGTTCCCATGTCTTCCTCCAGGGGATCTTCCTGACCCAGGGATCAAACCCACATCTCTTGCAGCTCCTGCATTTCAAGGAGATTCTTTACCGTTGAGCCACTGGGGGAAGCCCAATTTGAACTTTAGGCTAACCAAAACAGCCTGTTTGTAGCCTATTCAACATAGGCTCTCCATCCCCCTTCTGATGTCTATGTCAGAAGTTTCTCAGTCCTTTTTCACTGTAATAAAACCTGCCAGACAAAAGCTCTGAGTGATCAAGTCTTGTCCCTGATCCTGAAGCTAAATCTTCTTCTTTGGAGATCACAAATCCAACACTGTTCACCATAAACTATCATCTTGGGGGCTCATCCGGGATCTTCAGGACAAGGCAAGAACACTCAGAGCTCTAGCCTCTCTGCTTTCTCAATATACACGTTTTCTGCCTTGTTTTACTAACTCTACATTGTCTTTGTGTGTGAGTGATTGAAAACCTATGGGTGAATCCTGTGGATGGAACTTTCCTCTCTCGTTCATATTTTCCTGGTCTCTTTGACCATTCTGTAACTGCCTGGGGGATTAGAACTGCTAACCTAATCTGTTGGATCATAGACTTTTTAAGGGACTTGTGATCCATGCCGTTAGTATGTACTTTTACATAAACCCCAAGCTTGGGCTTCCCTGGTGGCTCAGAGGGTCAAGCAATTGCTTGCAATGCCAGAGACCTGGGCTCAATCCCTGGGTCAAGAAGATCCTCTGGAGGAAGAAATAGCAACCCACTCCAATATTTTTGCCTGGAGAATCCCATGGACAGAGGAGCCTGGTGGGCTACAGTCCATGGGGTCACAAAGAGTCAGACATGACTGAGCAACTAACAAACATACACTTTACATTGCTTTAATCATTAAGACAAAAATTAGTACAAAGGTAGATTTTGATTATTATCCTTATTGTAATATGTCTAGTAATTTTCAAATGTTTGCCCAGGTACTATGAAATTTTATTGCCTTTCAGGTTCTGTACCAATCCCTCTTCAAGATTGAGGAGCATCAAAGAAAAGGAGGAATTGAAACAGCAGGCCTGCCTACCCTTTTGCCTATGGAAAACTTTAGTCAAAGAATAAGTTTAATCAGAGAACTGAGAAATGTGGAAACAAAGGAAAACTGTCAAAAGAAACTAAATAATAATAATAAGGTAGTCATTAAGCATAGCCAAGGACCTTTAGTTCTTTCTCAAGGGCCACAGATAATATTCTGAGCCATATCCTGTGAGCTGTCTTGCAGATACTAAATCACGAGGCAGGAAAGTTAGCTACATGATGACCAGATTGTGCCCAAGATGTAAGCTGCCACAATTCCAAGAACTGGCTGCAAAGAAATGGGGACAAATGGACCCTGGAAGTGAAGATTAACTGTACCTAAAACAACCAAGATGATGCTGGTCAGACTACTGATGATGGTTTGAAAATGACTTTCAGAGATGACTGTGCTGTTTCTTCAGGCAGTAACCCCCCTCCACTTCTCTCTATAAAACATCTTGACATCCACTGGGAGTCAGCCTTTGGACAGCCATCTGCCACCCTCTCCCCCCACAGTTTTCAGCATGTGAAATAAGCAAACTTTCCTTTCCACCAACCTGGCCTGTTTTTGGCTTTTGAGGGGCGAGCAGCCAGACCCCACACACACCTTTTGGTAACACACTCAAATTGGAAAAGCATCAACTTGGGGGGCTTCCTCTGGCCATCATTTTTTCCTCCTATTCAGAAGACTCAAAATGACTCTGTATCAGTGGATATTCCAGGACCTCAGGCTCAGGGCAGTCACTCTCCATCTCAGTGAACCAGAAACTCCTGGCTAGAGAGAATAGAGGTCAGTGGCAGCCACACTTGAAAATGGCTCTTCTTCATAAAAGTGTAAATTTCATGTTTTTTCCTGGGAGTCCTAGTTCTCAGATTCCCAATAAAATCAATGACACAGAAGCTTCACTTGGGATCTGACCTGTCACTGATCCTGGTTACATTTTGGCTCTGATGTACTTCCTGAATACAAGGACTCAGAGCTTTGTAGATAAGTTTAATGCACATTTTTAAAAAGATTCCATATATAAGTAATATCATATCTTATTTGTTTTTCTTTTCTGACTTTACTCTGTATGACAATCTCTGGGTCCACCCAGGTTGATGTAAATAACATTATTTTGTTCTTCTTTATGGCTGAGTAGTATTCCATTGTATACATGTGCCATATCTTTATCTATTCATGTGTCAATGGGTTTATCTACAAGACAGAAATAGAGTCACAAATGTAAAAATCCAAATTTACGGCTAGCAGAGAGTTAAAGGGGTGAGGTATAAATTAGGAGATTGCTATATATAATAGATACCTATATATAACTCTCTCTCTCTATTATATATATATATATATATATATCCTCTATATAAAATAGATAACTAAGAAGAACTTTACTCAATATTCTGCAATGACCCATTGGGAATAGATTGTGCTATACACCTAAAACTAACACAGCATTGTTAATCAAACATACTCCAATAAAAATAATTTTTTAAAAAAATATAGTAAAATAAAAGGACTCAAAGCTGAGTCCTTAGAAGCTGAGCCTGTAGAAGATCATGTAGGATTCAGTTCAGTGTAAGAGGATGGAATCCTGGCAGCCGGCAATGAGAGCTCCGACAGAACCTTAGCTTCATTTCTTACTGCCTCGGCAATCACTTCTCCTGGGTGTTTATTTAATATCCAAGAGATTAATTTTGACTAAATGCCCTAGAATCTTATCCTGTTAAGAAGCATTTATTGTCTACTTAGAGGGATGCCTTGAATGCATAGATTGTAGGAGGATAATGCAAGCAGAATACCAATTAATTGTGTTACTAGATAGATGCAAGCTCTAATGAAACAATTAGGTGGCCTTATTCAAGAGTAAGCCTGACCAAACAATGCATGATAAATAAGAAAACCAAACTTGAGTTTCAATTGTCCAGAACAAGGGTTCTTCAATGTGGACTGCAAACAAATCAGTTTAAGTCTGTTTTTCAAAAATGCTTAGTGTAGATTTCCTTTAAAATTAATTTTCTTTTCTATTTTCATATGGTACTAAAAATTTATGTCCACCATCTCCCCATCTCACTTCCCTCCGTCTATCTCTGTATCTGCCACCCCATTCTTGAAGTGTTTGCATCTCTCTCCTTGTGATCACATGACTTATTTTAGATCTGGCCTTCAGAAGATTTCAATCTGCATTTATAACAGCCAGAATTTAACTTCATTCTGCATCTTGGACAAAGCAGCAGTGAGAGATGTGTAGAGATAGACATGACATGACATGAAGAAGAGTGGGTGAGGGAAAGATAGTGTTGAGAGAGGCAAAATTCAAGTGGGAGGGAAGATAACCAATAAATAGAGAGGAGCCAATAGACGATCAAGGAGAATAAAGACCCTGTAAAAAAGACCACAGGGCTTTACAAGATCCAGATGAGAGACCCTCAACTAACCATGGACTCTGTACCAGAAATCTAACACTTCTCAGCTTAATTGTGTTATAAATAATAGTATAATTATTTCACTTACAAAAACACTTGAATATTCCTTCAGGTAGCATGGTCAAAAAGTCATTGTTATGTCAAAACTTGAAATAAATATGCTTTCATTTTTTTAATATGCACAATACTACTAACACCAGCAAAATTATTACGCATACTGCACGTAGCTTTCCAAACAGCAAAAGTGAAGAAGTGCTTTGGCGAGTAGGAAGTATAGAATATTTGGTCCATATGTAGTTTTCAAAAGCATCTTCTTAACTGATGGTGGATCCAAGCAAAAGCAGATCAACCAGGGTGCAGTCGGCTCGGGTGCTTAAAAGAACTTGTTGTGGAAATCTTCATTTTGGCCCTCATGGATATCTAAGCATTTCTGATGTTTACCTCACTTTTGAAAATGAAAATATACAAGCAAACATAACTAAATCTATTTTTATGGATACTCATAAACGTGGTAATAATATTCTTTAAAGGAAAGAGATGCTAAACATAAAACTCAGGATGAAAGTTGCCTGCCAGAAGGAAGGCAACAGGAGGCACTATGGGAAATCACAATGACCTTCGGAATATTCTCATTCTTAAACTGAGTAGTGAGTATTTACCGTATTTCTAGAATCATAGCTTACATGGTATATGTCTTTATATGCATAAAATATCACATAATAAACATTGTAAAAATCATCCAAAAATTTTGTTACACTCCCAAATAAATCCACAGAATGTCAATTCAGAAACATCCCAGTTATGAAAATTCATGTCTGAACACTAATTACATGGGGGATGTAAAAAGGCTCATGCTTTGAAATGTTGTTTTGTTTGAGTTGAAAGCAGAGAAGACATCAGTCTGCCAGAGAAATCAAGCAAAGGACACTGGGCCCTTCTGTCTCTTGGTTGTTTACGAGTGTAAAAATGATAGTTTTGGTTTTTACCAAAAATAATTCTAAGTATTTTTTTTTCCCAGAGAAACTATAAGCTTTTCAGATAGACTACATGAATTTCCTTAAATACTATTGCAACTACGTGTTTTGGTTGGAATAAGTGCCCACAAATGCCATGAGGGTTTTGACGAACAAACTGAAATAAAGAATCCACTAAAATTGTTTTTAAATCATTTTATTTTAAAAAACTAAGTTTATTACAATAATCAGAAAATAACAAAGACTTGTAGAAGAGCAAGCGCATTAGGTATATTTAGGAAGCAGAATAGATAAATGCAGAAGAGGCTGCCCTAGGCAACTTTTACCTCTGTGAATGACCAAGACCTCTGAGGGCTGGCTCACTGGGGGATGTGGGTCTTTTCAGACTCCTATGATGAATCAAGAGTAAATTTTATCAGTGTAGTAGGTTACATGAAAATGAAAAAACCAGCTAAGAAAATGCAGGATACAGCTAATATTCCAATGGTCTTGACAAGCTAGAACAGTGGACCAAATCTAACAAAATATATTCAATAGGAGTATATGTAAAGTCCAACACATGTGTTTTAAATATACAGTAAAAAAAAAAAAAGTACATGTGAAAAGAAAAGATACCCAAAATGATATCTATTTCTGCAAGAATAGGATCAAAAATGAGGTAACTGTTTCCTACTCTGAACGGGTCATTGAGAAATCTTGCATTTGTTCCTGAGGGCACCATCTTAATGTTGAAGAAAACAATCAGGTTAAAGAACTGTCTTGAACCAATCTTATAAAAGGGACAGCGGACACCCAAACCAAAACTGAGAGGATGCCACAGGGATCGGAAGCCAAAGGTCAACGTGTGTAGTTATTTCAGGGATTCACATGTGAGGAGGGAGCTAAATTTGCACATTTTTCTCTTTGATGGTGAGGACATGGCCAAAGAAAGGGAGAGTTTAAGCTAATATGTATCTTCCCTCGAGATAAGTAAACTGAGGTAGAATACTGTAAAGGAAACAAATATCTAACTCGGGATTATGTTAATTTTAGGTTAATTTTAAGATTGCTTCCAAATCTGAAGACTGTATGTGTGTTGGCATGCATAGGATTTTAAACCAGTGTATTTTTTCCAATTAATACAGTTTTCCAAAATTTTTTAGAAATATATATCAGCACGATAAAATTTTGACTAAACAATAGCGTAAAATCAGAGCTAAAACCAGAATCAAGAGAGGTTAAATAAACTGATGTTAAGAAAAAGAGTAAACCAAAAAAAATTAAAAAATAAAATAAAACACGGTGATCAAGATATTCTCACTTTCCCCTTGGCTTGAAACATCAGAGCAGGCGTCTGTCTTCCTGGGGCTTCCCTGGTGGCTAGGTGGTAAAGGATCCATTTGCAACACAGCTGACATTGGTTCAAACCCTGGGTCAGGAAGATCCCCTGAAGAAGGAAATGGCAACCCATTCCAGGATTCTTGCCTGGAGAAATACCATGGATACAGGAGCTTGGCCAGCTACAGCCAATGGGGTCACAAGAGTTGGACATAGATAAGCAACTAAAGCACTGCCCCCACTGTCTTCCTGACCCTAGATCCTGACCCTCTTTTCTGAGAGCATTTATTTTAGAAAACATGTAAATTCCTTCTCTGCCTCTCAGAAATGTAAATCAACTCTCAATCTCTCCCCCCTCCCTCATTTTACTACCTCAGATTGTCTTTCTTCAGGACCTGGGAGCCACCATTTGAAATGTGCTCATCAGGATCAGTTCAGTTCAGTTCTGTTCAGTCACTCAGTCGTGTCTGACTCTTTGCAACCCCATGGACTGCAGCATGTCAGGATTCCCTGTCCATCACCAACTCCTGGAGCTTGCTCAAACTCATGTCCATCGAGTCAGTGATGCCATCCAACCATCTCATTCTCTACCGTCTGCTTCTCCTGCCTTCAATTTTTCCCAGCATCGGGGTCTTTTCCAATGAGTCAGTTCTCTGCATCAGGTGGCCAAAGTATTGAAGTTTCAGCTTCAGCATTAGTCCTTCCAATGAATATTCAGGGCTGATTTCCTTTAGAATTGACTGGTTGGATCTCCTTGCGGTCAAAGGGACTCTCAAGAGTCTTCTCTGACACTACAATTCAAAAGCATCAATTCTTTGGTACTAAGCTTTGTTTATTGTCTGACTCTCACATCCATACACAACTACTGGAAAAAACATAGCTTTGACTAAAAATAATGTCTCTGCTTTTTAGTATGTTGTCTAGGTTGGTCATAGCTTTTCTTCCAAAAAGCAAGCGTCTTTTAATTTCATGGCTGCAGTCACAATCTGCAGTGATTTTGGAGCCCTCAAACATAAAGTCTGTCACTGTTTCCATTGTTTCCCCATCTATTTGCCAAGAAGTGATGGCACCAGATGCCATGACCTTAGTTTTCTGAATGTTGAGTTTTAAGGCAACTTTTTTCACTCTCCTCTTTCACTTTAATCAAGAGGCTCTTTATTTCTTCTTTGGAACCAGTCTGTTCTTCCATGTCCAGTTCTAACAGTTGCTTCTTGACCTGCTTAGAGGTTTCTCAGGAGGCAAGTAAGGTGGCCTGGTATTCCCACCTCTTGAAGAATTTTCCACAATTTGTTGTGATCCACACAGTCAAAGGTTTTAGAGTAGTCAATAAAGCAGAAATAGATGTTTTTCTAGAACGTTCTTGCCTTTTCGATGATTCAACAGATTTTGGCAATTTGATCTCTGGTTCCTCTGCCTTTTCTAAATCCATCTTGAATATCTGGAAGTTTATGGTTCACATACTGTTGAAGCCTGGCTTGAAGAATTTTGAGCATTAGTTTGCTAGCGTGTGAGATGAGTGCAATCGTGCAGTAGTTTGAGCATTCTTTGGCATTGTCTTTCTTTGGGATTGGAATGAAAACTGACCTTTTCCAGTCCTGTGGCCACTGCTGAGTTTTCCAAATTTGCTGGCATAGTGCTGCTGTGCTCATCAGGATATGCCTTGACTAATCTCCCTGTGCAACTAAACTCAGAGGGTGTAGTCACAGAGACAAACATTTGAAAACTCAGGAATAACTCAACATTACACACACCTTGTTGCTCAGCCCATCCTCTAACCTCCTCAGGTGCTTTTTCACCAGCTCACCTAGCACTTAACAACACTCAGGCCTTTTGTTTCAGCAGAAATTAGCTCAGACTGAGCGCGCTCTCCTACACTGCAATAGACTTGAATAAAATCATCCTTGCCTTTTAAACTTTCTCCAGGGCAAATTTTGCTTTGACAGCCATGGTCAAGGTAAGACCTAAGAGTAGGGAACCAGAAAGGAAACCCAGAGCTATGCAGTCACCATCATCTGGCAAACATTTCCATATGCCTATCAGTCCACTGCAATGACAGAGAACATAAAATATATGGTCTCCCAGAACATAGGGTGTATCAACTACAAATTGACTCTTGCCAAGAGCATTTGCCAGTGACTGAACAACAACAACAAGGGCATTTGCCATCTGCCTCTGCAGAGATTGAACTTCGTGGTGCTGCAGCTGCTGACCTTCAGCACCCCCTGAGAGTAATTCAGCGTGGAAAGTGAGGCACTCTGTGCTCCAGGGAAATTGGTAGACAGGTCTTCAGACAGATATTTTCAGGAATTGATTTCATGTTCCCAATCCTTGCATCTCTTCATATCTAGAAAAGCACTAACTCCCTTCCTGGTGACATCAATGCCTCATGATTAGCAGAAAACCTTTTGTAAAGTAAGCACTTGGCTGCACTGAACTCCCTTTTCACTGAGATCTTATATATTGATCTTCCCCCACTACCTCTTTGAAGCAGTTTCTCAGAGCTATTTGAGGTGCTGTTTTCCAGGCTGCAGTCCTCATTTTGCCCAAAGAAAACTTAACTTGCAACCCTCATGTTGTATATCATTTTAGTCGACAGGTGTGACCACAGGTGACTTTAATGCAGTCTGGAAAAGGCAGAGTGGCTTGAAATCCTATCAAGTTCCCTGAAGGAATCATACCTTTCTATGATTGGCCTTGGAGAGAAAAGCCCAAGGTGCATATGTAAAACTACAGCAAGAACAACAATCAAGCAAAAAGCTTTTGACACATCTAGTGCTGGAAAGTGAAAGTGAAGTCGCTCAGTCGTGCCAGACTCTTTGCAACCCCATGGAATGTAGCCTAACAGGCTTCTCCATCCATGGGATTTTCCAGGCAAAAGTACTGGAGTGGGTTGCCATTTCCTTCTCCAGGAGATCTTCCCAACCCAGGGATTGAACCCAGTCTCCCACATTGTAAGCAGATGCTTTACCGTCTGATCCACCAGGGAAAGAGCAGGAGGCAATTATCAGGCATAAGCAGGAGTGGAATTGCTGACTCAGTGATGTGGAAAGAACAGTAAAGCCTGCAACTCCGACTCCTCATGTCTTGATTATTATGTGGTCATATTACCAAGTCTAAGCTTGCTCTGCTCGCCACATAACAGGCCAATGAATTCAAGAGATGAAGTATCAAGGCAAGGAATATGATTTTATTCAGAAAATAGGCAGACTGAGAAGATGGCAGACTCATGTCTCAAAGTAATCATCTTGGGGTCTGGATCCCAGGTTCTTTTATAGAATCAGAGAGAAGCCATGAGGAATTAAAATCAAAAGGCAGAATAGATAGGGAGAGTCATGATAAGTCAAGTTAAAAGGCTCTTCAGTCTTGTAAAACATCTCCCCTGAGGGGCCAACATTCAGAAGGATGTGTTAATCTCTTCATTTTGTTGTAACTATTTATAGGTCAGCAGGGTCAGATTATCTCTCTAAGAGATAAACAAAGGCTCTTTAACAGTCAAACAGAGGGGCAGGGTCCTCTGAGTCAGGCTATTATGTATGACTGTAATAACAAACGCAACAAAAAGCAAGTCAAAGAAGCAGTTTCTAACATAGAGGCAACTGGCTTCTCCCTGCAACAGTTACCAAGGGATGTACTTCCTCTTTCTCTCTCTCTCTAGTAAAGAGAAGTGAAGTGAAAATCACTCAGTCATGTCTGACTCTTTGCAACCCCGTGGACTATACAGTCCAAGGCATTCTCCAGGCCAGAGACTGGAGTGAGTAGCTATTTTCTTTTCCAGGGGATCTTTGCAACCCAGGTATCGAATCCAGGTCTCCCGCATTGCAGGAGGATTCCTTACTAGCTGAGCCACCAGAAAAGCTCCTAGTAAAGAGAAGAGCCTATATTTTGCTCGTTGGTTGGCCACTCCATTGCTAATATAAGCACACATCTGCTCTGGAGCAGTGCCTACAGCAGGTCACAGAAGTAGTCCAGGCCCCCTCGGCCCAGCCGTCAGATGGACACTTGACATCCAGCTCCCTGGCTGGCTCCAGGCACGCCAGCAGGAACTTCAGAGTCAGGTAGAGGACACCAAGCCTCCCACCACAGCTGTTCTTGTGCTCAAAGAAGTGTGCTCAGCAGTCTGGCTGCCCCACATGAGATGTAAATATCAAATATCATAGAGGGAGAGAGAGCTGTCCCAGAGGGCAGAGGAACCAGGAAGTCAGCATCTGTGTTAATGATACAAACAGTAACAACAGCAGCCAATAACACTGCCAGCCCAGGTGCTATATGTGCCTTAAGTCTCTGCATCCTTCTACAACCCAATGAAGAAGATACTATTATTATTCCTACTTCTCTAAGGAAGCTGAAATTCCCATATTTAGTGAGAATAACATTTAAACTAATGCTGATTCTAAACCCATATTCTTGTTAATAAATCCAGTGGTCTTCAACTCTAGGTTAACCATCAAGTCAGCTGGGAAGCTATTTAAAATATCAATATCTGAGTCCCATTCCCCAGAGATTCAGATTAATTGTTTTGGGGTGAGACCCAGACATTAGTGTTAAAAAAAATTAAGTAAGTCCTTCTGAAGATGACTGTGCTGTGAGCTGTGTCACTGGGCTATTCTGTTTCTCCTCCTGCCATTTCTATGGTAGAAATAACAGCCAGAAATTGATGCCAGCAGAGACAAAGCTAGCTTTCACCAAGCTCTCCCATCTAATTCACCTCAGAGAGTAGCAGTCTAGCCTCCACGCTTATCATCCAACTCAGGCTGCACCTGCCAAGATCATCAGTTAACTGCTACTGACACATCCACAATCATTTTAATGCTCATCTTCCTGCACTATTTGATTCTGTGATTAGAGTATCAAGCTTGAAACTATACCCCCTCCCTTTTTTGTAAAACATGCTAACTGTCCTGTGCTCCCAGTGGATTTTCTGCTGTGGCTCATACCTGTCATCTTGCTGTTTTCCAGGGTCCCTTCTTGACCCTCCACTTTTCTCATTCAGCACCTTTGCACCCTGTAGGGCTAGCTCACTCTGCCCAACATTATCAATTACCTGCCAAGGAAAACAAACTCTTCCTGTAGCCAGTCCCTCTCCTGGACCTCAGTTCCATGCAACAGCTGTATTCCAAATGTCTCCACCTGCTACACTGTAGACCAGGATGCTGGACGCGGGAAAGGGGGCCAGTACAGCTCAGTAGCCTGGGGTCTGTTATACCATGAGGGGCCTACCATATGCCTTATGCAAGGTGGAGTGCACACTTACTCCTTAGCTCCTGAGGAGGAGGTAAACCCCTCATGCCTTCTCTTAGAGTCAGAGGACAATGTTCTGCTGATAGTGAAGGAAAACTTACCAAGAATACCATTTTATCAAACTGTTAAGGGAACAGAAACCAAGGGAAGTGTAACTGTTGGGTATTTGCCTATTTCCAGGTACTAGGACTCAAGCCAAAGGAGAAATTGTTCAGACTCACGGTTGATTTGCTATTACTCAGACTTCTGTACCCTGACTCTTTGTACTGCTAGCTAGAACAAGTATCATCAGGTTCTCATCTTTTTTTTTCCACTTCAAATATTTAAGTAGAGAAATATAATTTATTTCCCAATGACTGCCTCAATAAAGACAAATTGTTAGTTCTATATCTCAGTGTTTGATAAAGTAATGTGTACTCATTTTACCCTGTAAGGTAATAATACTCTGAAAGAAATGACTTTATCACTGTTTATTTTTAAATTTTATAGCATTATTCTGAATAGTCATGATACTAGCACTGATAGTGATACTGTTATTTTCTCTAATGAAATGTTTTATAATTTATAATGCCTGTTATTATAGTGTCCATCTTAAATTTTTATCGCTAATACATAAGAACAGAAGAACATTATAGCATCCCATCCTTTATTTCATGAGTTATGAATGAGTAATAACTTAAAGGCGCATACACTGAGCCTCTGGTTCAGTAATCAAAATCCAAATTTATATGAGTTACAAGCCTAGAGGTGCTTGTTCCATGTTGTGATAATTATCTGGATTGAGATTCCATTTCATTTATAATAAAGTGCAAGTGCTACAAAGACAAAAATGCAGTTAGGAGGTTTACACATGTAGTCACTGGATTGCTGAATATATAAAATATATTAAAATAATCTCTACAGTATTAAATCTTTAAAAAATTCTGCCATAATTTCTTTTTGCGTACAAGTTAATACGCATGCTGTGAATATTGGATGCAAAAGTTTTCCATGGATTCTTCCTTTTTGCTTCTTAAGTTTAATGTTAAAAAACATCATTTTCTCTGTGCTCCATATAAGACTTGCTGAAACTTGTCCATGAACACAGAGATCTTCAGGATATTACTATTTTTCATTTCTTGCTTCAACTATATCTCTAAACAAAAATCTTTAGATAAGATGGTTTGCAGTTTAATTTTCATAGGAAATGTGAATCAAGAGTTGGAATCTATTGCCTTTTTAATACTAATCTAACAGCAAGAAAAAGTCAAGCAGTTTCCATGGAAACCAATCATCATTAGAACTGTTTTTCTTGATATTCAGTTGGGTATGAAACAGGTGAATTCACTTTCCTTCCAACACAGAACCATGACCCACTCTGTAAAATAAAAACCTCATGAGATATGTGCCTGACTGATGTGTTTCTGAGTAATATTTTCGGAAGGAACAGGAATTACCTATTAAGGAGGAGCATTGATAAATCCCAGAAGTCAGGCATTTGGCCGACGCCCACCTGGCCTTCTAAGACCCACAGACATTTCCACTGACCACAAGGGAGTCAGACACTTTTTCCTGCAGCCTGTGGACCACAGACATGCAGATCAAGACAGAAACACCCTGGCTGCCAGCACAAGTTCTTTTTGTTATTTATCAGGAAGACTCTCAGCCAAAATCAATAGTTTCTGATCTCCATCCCCCATCCTCCATTTCCCCACCTGGACAATTTGTAGTTATTAACAAAGCAGAAGTCCTAGCTTGATAGAGATTCCAAGAATTAAAAACAGATTCAAATAACCAGTGGGATCTTCAGGGTAGAGACCCAGAGTATCAGTTTCCACCTATGTAGGTTAGGATTTTGTAGTCACATGCCAAGAAAATGGGATGTCAGAAGACTATCCTATAGCTCAAACCAACAGGAGTGAGTTGCTCCTAGATTATGAAACTGAATTTCAGGGATTGCTAATGTTAGGTAGTTAAAATAAGAAAAAGGAGTCCAGAATGGTGGTGGCTAAAAGACAAGGAAAGGAAAAGCCCACAAAAATAGAACAAAGGAAGGTCCAAGGACCAGAGTGAGGACCTCAGGTAGAACACGCAGCTCTCCTGGCCAGCCCAATTTACATAGGGTAGGCCTAGAGGGAGAGGAAAAAAACATATAAATAGAGGAGCCAAAGGGGAAAAAACATATAAATAGAGGAGCCAAAGGGCCAGGGCTCGCTCGCGCGCTCTCTCTGGCTCTCACTCCTCTTCGCGTCATTTGAGTTGGTATGCACTCATGCTTTGAGGATGTATCTTCCTTTTATTTTCTGAATAAAACTGAGCTGTAACACGGAGCTGTAACACAGTCTGTCCAAGAGCTGAGACACAGTCTGTCCAAGGGCTTTAACTTCCGTCGCTTCAAATTTTTGTTGTGACGAGACAGAATTGAGGAAATTACATACTCCCCTGACACTAACATCTTAGTTTTCACTGAGGGAAAAGTACTTGGTGGTCTCCATCAATTTAAAAAATACCAGCAAAGTAAACACTCTGGAACTCAGTCTCTGCAGAATCTTTCTATGCTAAGCCCCACCCTGAGTGCTTCCTTCTGAAAGTTAGGAGTGAGGTAAGTACAGGTGACTTGGTGTTCTTTCTAGAACATCTGTTGTACAAGGAAGACAGTACAATAAAGCTAAGGGCCTGGATGAACTTTGGAATTAGACAGAGTGGATTTCTTTCATAGCATATGACCTCAAGAAGTTTATTCCACCTTACTCATCTTGACTGTTTTCCAGCTATGAGATAGAAATAACTGTAAGAGATGTTTACAGAAATAATTGGGCTGTCTTATGCAAAATAAATATCACTATGCCTTACACTTAATTAGTACTCGAATGGCAGCTAGAGTGCAAGCATTTTCAAGTTTTTTGATGATTTTGGTACTCATTAGAACATAGTAACTGGGAGAGAAGAAATGAGTCCTTCTACCTGAATGTTCTAGTTGTACCTCCCTTTCTTTCGGCACCGAACATCTTTCTTGATTTTCCTAATGACCATATTAGAGGTCATTTCTAATAACCAACTGAACCGTCTTGTATGTCTATAGATTTGTGTTAGTGTGCTTTCACATTTCCTTCTGATACATTTTCTGAGGAATGAATTCAGTGGTCAAGAATCTCATCTCTGAAAGGTGTTCTAATTCTTCCAGGACAACTGGCTTCCTCCCCTGTGTTCCCACCAAGAGCAGGGCATTCACTTCACTGGTTGGTTGGTTGTCTGTGTGTCTCTCTCCCTGGATACACAGAAGCTCCTTGAGGGCAGAGACCAGGACTGCTTGTCCTTATTGAACTCAGGAGTGTGAAAAACTTTAAAGTACACACTTTGGGAAAACAAATACTGAGAATTGTTCTGGCCAGCAATGTCATTTGGCATTGGAGAGTCACTGGGGATGGAAAAGCACAGTCAGACATGCTGTGAGATTTTCTCTAGTAAATGCCAGAGTAGAAAGTGACTGGGCATTTGGGAGCTCCCAAGAGCACCACATTTGAAGCAGCAGCTTTGGAGTGAGTGCTGTTTTAGGACTCACATCTGTTCTTCATATTTTGTTGTTCAAAGACTATGCACAGCAGAATGTAAAATATCAGTAAATGGTCTTTTTTGCTGGAATATAATTGCTTTAAAATGTTGTGTTATGTCTGCTGTACAACACTGTGAATCAACCATATGTAACAGTTTTTAATCCTTTGCAGTCTTACTTTTGTCTCTTAAAAATTAAGAGAAAGTTATCTTTAGTCTTAAAGGATCATTAGCTACTCAAGACATCAATGATAATGAGAATATGATCTTTGTTCCATTTCTAAAATTCTCGAGACACAAAGAAAAGCTTTGTCAAAATTCAGCTTATATTTCTAAAATATAAGAAGGATGAAAACCAAATAATCATGATAATCATAGTCATGTGAGGTCAATGCCATTAATAATAGCAAATGGAGTATTAATTCACACTTGCTTTGTGTGTAAAAATGTAACAAACTTTAATTGCCTTTTATTAAACTTGTTTTAAAAAAATTATTGGTGATCTCCCCATTTAATATGCTAAACACATTGTTTACATAAATGGGATTTTGGCAGTAATGATAAGAATATAAAATTGAATTAATCAAATCAAATATTTCAAGAAAAGTGGTTAAGATAGAAAAGATCACTCTACTCTCAAATGCATTGTCTTACCATTACAAAAACAGCATAATCATACTAATAGAGCCAGACATGGAACAACAGACTGATTCAAAATTAGGAAAGGAGTATGTCAAGGCAGTATACTGTCACCCTGCTTATTTAACTTATATGCAGAGTACATTATGGGAAATGCCAGGTTTGATGAATCACAATCTGGAATCAAGATTGCTGGGAGAAATATCAATAACCTCAGATAAGCAGATGATATCACTTAAATGGCAAAACATGAAAAGAAACTAAAGTGCCTCTTGATAAAGGTGGAATAGGAGAGTGAAAAATCTGACTTAAAACTCAGCTTTCAGAGAACTAAGATCATGGCATCTGGTCCCATCACTTCACGGCAAATAGATGGAAAAAAGTGGAAACAATGACAGATTTCATTTTCTTGGGATCCAAAATCACTGTAGATGGTGATTGCAGCCTTGAAATTAAAAGACCCTTGCTCCTTGGAAGAAAAGCTATGAAAAACTTAGTGTATTAAAAAGCAGGTATCATTTTGCCAACCAATGTCCCTTTAGTCAAAGGTATGGCTTTTCCAGTAGTCATGTAGGGATGTGAGAATTGGACCGTAAAGAAGGCTGAGCACTGAGTAATTAATACTTTTGAACTGTGACGCTGGAGAAGACTCTTTGTTGTTGTTGTATGTATTTAATACTGATACAATGTATTTTAGATTTCCATTCTTGACATAAAACCTTCTTGGCTATGTCATAATATTCTTTAATTTGTATATTATTTTTTTAATTTATGTATTTTTTAATTGAAGGATAATTGCTTTATAGAATTTGGTTGTTTTCTGTCAAACCAAAACATGAATCAGCTATAGGTATACGTATATCCCCTCTCTTGAACCTCCCTCCCATGTCCCTCCCCATCCCACCCATCATAGTTGATACAGAGCCCCTGTTTGAGTTTCCTGAGCCATACAGCAAATTCCCATTGGCTATCTATTTCACATATGGTAATTTAAGTTTCCATGTTACTCTCTCCAAACATTTCACTCTCTCCTCCCCTCTCCCCATGTCCTCTCTCCCCTTTCTGTATGTCTGTTTCTCCACTAATGCCCTGCAAATAAATTCTTTGGTATCATCTTTCTAAATTCCACATATATGCATTAGTATATGATATTTATCTTTCTCCTTCTGTCTTATTCCACTCTGGATAATAGGCTCTAGGCTCATCCACCTCATTAGAACTGACTAAAATGCATTCCTTTTTATAGCTGAGTAATATTCCATAGTGTATGTGTACCACTACTTCTTTATCCATTCATCAGTTGATGGACATCTAGGTTGCTTCCATGTTCTAGCTATTGTAAATAGTTCTGTAATGAATAATGGGAAACATGTGTCTTTTTCAATTTTGGTTTCCTCAGAGTATATGCCTAGGAGTGGGATCCCTGGGTTATATGGTAGCTTTTTTCCTAGGTTTTTAAAGGACTCTCCATACCATCTTCCATAGTGGCTGTATCAATTTACATTCCCACCAGTGGTGCAAGAGGGTTCCCTTTGGAGAAGACCTTTGAAAAATCTCTTGACTCCAAGGAGATCAAACAAGTCAATCCTAAAGGAAATCAACCCCAAAAATAGATTGGAAGGACTGATGCTGAAATTGAAGTTCCAATACTTTGGCCACCTGATGCCAAGAGCCAAATCATTGGAAAATATCCTGATGCTGGGGAAGATTGAGGGCAAGAGGAGAAGGGGGTGACGGAGGATGAGATGATTGAATGGCATCATTGACTCAGTGGACATAAGTTTGAGCAAACTCAGGAAGTTAGTGAAAGACAGGGAAGCCTGGCATGCTGCAATTCATAGAGTCAGTAAGAGCCAGACAACACTTGGCAATTGAACATCAACAAAATAGTTGAAAGAGGAGGATTTAGGGGAGCCACTGATTTCTTCATCTTATCCAGGTACAACTTGTGTACAAAAGTACATTTTAAATTAAAATAAAAATTCTGAATTTTTACCAAAATATATTCTACTGTTACATAACAGAGGTGGAACAAAATGTGTAATATTTATTCTGAGGACTAGTGACTTTCAAGTATATGATTTTTAAAATAAATTTTTGTGGGAATAAAATTTCTGAAAACCATCATAAATCGTATTGTATTTAGAAGGACCCAACAAGCCTCATGCTAAAAACAGATAAACTTATTGAAACATTTAAAGTGGAAATTGATACCCATTTCAGAGAAAATATACTTACCTGCAGTTCCTCAACCTGCGACTTATTTCAAATTTATTATGGGAAATTACATGTTTCCCATTCTAGTTTTTTTTCTTGAAAACAAAGACTGACTTTAGAAAATTTAAATAGCACAGTTAACTCTAAATATTTCCATGGTATCTAAAATTCAACTATGAAGACATAGTCCTAACTAGCTTTCAAAACCTTCAATGATATTTTAAAAGCATAACATTATAGAAAAGTGCTATTTGGCAAAAATCTTTATGAGAACAAGAACAATGAATAGAAAACAATAACAAATATAGTAGACATTAATCCAAATGCATCAATAGTCACTTTAAAATGTCAATGATCTAAATACACCAGTTAAACGGCAGAAATTGTCAGTGAGTAAAAAATTAAAGCTCAACTATATGTTGTATAGAAAAAATCAGATTTAAGTATAAAGATACATATAAATTAAAAGGAAAGAGATATAGAAAGATATACATGCAAACAGCAATCAAAAGAAAATGAGAGTAATAACCATATTAACTTCAGACAGAGCCGACTTCAGGACAAGGAAAGTCATCAAGGATAAAGACGGCATTGCATCGTGTCAAAGAGTGTATACTTCAAGAAAACATAACAATCTTATGTGTATAGGTACTTAACAACAAAGCATCAAAATACAAGAAACAAAACTGCAAGGAGATTGATGAATCCACTATTACAACTGGAGACTTTAACATTCCTTTTTCAGAAATTGCTTTCCAGGTGGCGCATGGGGCAAAGACCTGCTTAACAATGTAGGAGACACAAGAGACATGGGTTTGATCCCTGGGTTGGGAGGATCCCCTGGAGAAGGAAATGGCAACTACTCCAGTATTCTTACCTAGAGAATTCCATGGACAGATGAGCCTGGTGAGCTACAGTCCATGGGGTCACAAAGAGTCAGACATGACTGAAGTGTTTAGCATTCTTAGAAATTAATGGATTCAGGAGGCATCAAATAAAAAATAACATAGTTTAACAGCACTATCAAACAACTGATTATAGACACCTATAGACAACTGTATCCAACAACAGCAGAATATATGTTCTTCTCAAACTTACGCAGAACATTCATCAAGATAGACCACATTCTGGGCCATAAATCACACCTTAACACATTTAAAAGAATGAAATCCTACATCTACTTACAGATCATAGTGAAATTAAACTAGAAATAAATAACAAGAAGATAGTTGGAAAATTTCAAAATACTTAGACATAAAAAAACTTTTGTTTTTTTTTAACACGTGGTTCAAAGAAGTAATATGAAGAGTAATTTTAAAATATCTTGAACAAAATGAAAATAAAATAAAACCACCTTATCAAAATTTGTGAGATACCATGAAAGCACTATTTAGAGGGAAATTTGTAGCATTGAATACATGCCTTAAAAAAAAAGACCTAAAATAAAATATTCTAAGTTTCTAAGAACAAATTAAATCCAAATCAAACAAAAAAGAAAAGAAAGAGAAAAATTAGAGCAGAAATAAATGAAGTTGAAAATAAGATATCAATACATAAAAAACAAAATAGCTTTGGGCAAAATCAACAAAATTAATAAGCCAGACTTCTTTTTAGAAGACACAAATCACTTATATTAGAAGTGAAAGAGCTACAGCACGACAGCTACCCTGAGCTTTAAAAAGATAGTAAAGAGAGACCAAGACCAACTCTGTGCCCACACAATTTACAACCCAGATGAAATAGACCAGTTCCTTACGTTACACAATATGTTAAAAACACACAAGAAGAAATAGACAATCTGAATATAGCTATTAAAGAAATTGGATCAATTAACAAGCTTCTGAAACAGAAAGCAACAGGTCAAGAAGGATTGAATTCTACTTCTGAATTCTACCAAACACTTCAGGAAGAAACGACACCAATTTTCTCAATCTCTTCCAGCAGATAAGCAGAGGGAATATTTCTTAATTCATTTCATAAAACTAGCATTACCCTAATATCAAAACCAGACAAAGACATTACAAGAAAACTAAACTACAGATTAATCTACTTCATGAACATAGATGTAAAAATCTTCAACAAAATATTAGAAAATCAAATCCAGCATATATTTAAAAAAAAAAAATGTACACCACCACAAAGTAAGATTTGCTCGAGTTATGTAAGTCTGGTTCAACATCAAAAAATCAATTAATGTAACAGATAACATCAACCCACTAAAGAAGAAAAATTACAGTCATGTTAATCAATGCAGAAAAAAATATTTGACAAAATCCAACTCCCA
The DNA here is from genome assembly GCF_032452875.1 of Bos javanicus. Classification (NCBI taxonomy): domain Eukaryota; kingdom Metazoa; phylum Chordata; class Mammalia; order Artiodactyla; family Bovidae; genus Bos; species Bos javanicus. The sequence goes on from NC_083876.1 coordinate 12,022,847, forward strand.
TCTATGACAAAAGCTCGCAGCAAATTAGAAACAGGGGAGATTTTCCCCAAGTTGATAAAGAATATCTACAAAACATCTTCCCCGGTGGTTCAGATGGTAAAGTGTCTGCCTACAACGTGGGAGACCTGGGTTGGATCCCCGGGTTGGGAAGATCTTCTGGAGAAGGAAATGGCAACCCACTCCAGTATTCTTGCCTGGAAAATCCCATGGACGGAGGAACGTGGTAGGCTATAGTCCATGGGGTTGCAAAGAGTCGGACACGACTGAGCATCATTTGCTTTACTTTACTTTACAAAACACCTTAACTAACATTATAAATGGTGAAAAACTCCAAACTTCCCCACTAAGATTAGGAATATAGAAAAGATGTCCTCTCTCACCAGTGCTTTTCAACATCATGTTGGAAGTCCTAGCTAATATAGTAGGACAAGAAAAGAAAATAAAACTGTACAGACGGGGAAGGAAGAAATAAAACTGGTTTGGTTTTCAGATGATATAACAACAATAACAAAATCTTGAAACTAACAAGCAATTTTATCAAGATGACAACATACAAAATTAATATACAAAAGTTTATCACTTTCCTATATATCAACAATGAACAAGTAAAATTTGAAATTAAAAGGACATTGCCATTTACACTAGAACTCAAAAACATACCTAGGTGTACTTCTAACAAAATATGTGCAAGGTTTACATGAGGCAAACTACAAGGCTTGGAAGAAAGATATTCAGGAAAAACTAAATAAATGGAGAGATATTCCACGTTCATAGATAGAAAAACATATTGTCAAAATGTCAGTTCTTACCATCTTGACCTGTAGATATGCAAGAATCCCAGTCAAAATTCTGGCAAGTCATTTTGTGGATGTTGATAAACTGATTCTAAAGTTTATATAGGGAAGCAAAAGACAAAAAATAACCAACTCAACACTGAAGGAGAAGAACAGAGTCAAAATCTGACACTATCCAACTTGAAGACTTACTTTTTATTTTTACTTACTTCTGCATTCCAATCACCTATGATGGAAAGGATGTCTTTATTTGGTTTTAATTCTAGGAGGTCTTGTAGGCTTCTTTGGTGGCTCTGCGGTAAATAATCTGTCTGCAATGCAGGAGATCCAATTTCGATACCTGGGTCAGGAAGATCTTCTGGAGAAGGGCATGCAACTCACTCAGTATTCTTGCCTTGTAGGTCTTCATTGAACCAGTCAACTTCATTTTTTAGCATCAGTGATTATGGCATGACTTGAATTATTGTTGAATGGTTTGCATTGGAAATGAATCAAGATCATTCTTTCATTTTTGAGATTTCTTCTAAGGAATTCTTGCCCACAGTAGTAGATATAATGGTCATCTTCACCCATTCCAGTCCATTTTAGTTCACTGACTTCTAAGATATCAATGTTCACCCTTGTCATCTCCTGTTTGAACACATCCAATTCATTTTGATTCATGGACCTAACATTTCAGGTTCCTATGCAGTACTGTTCTTCACAGCCTTGAACTTTAATTTCACCACCAGAAACATCCACAACTCAGCATCCTTTCTGCTATGGCCCAGCCCCTTTATTCTGTCTGAAGCTATTAATAATTGCCCTCTGTTCTTCCCCAGTAGTATATTGGACACCTTCTGACCTGGGGGGATCATCTTCCACTGTCATATCTTTTTGCCTTTTCACACTGTTCTTGGGGTTCTCCAGGAAAGAACACTGAAGTCGTTTGCCATTCCCTCCTCTAGTGGATCACGTTTTGTCAGAACTCTTCACTGTGACCCAGCTGTCTTGGGTGGTCCCACATGGCGTGGCTCATAGGCTCATTGAGTTAAGCCAGCCCCTTATTCGTGACAAGGCTGTGATTCATGAAGAGGGAAGACTTACTACAAAGCTTCAATGATCATTAGCAAAAGAAGAGACAAACAGATCAATGGAACAGAATGTAAAGCTCAGAAGTAGACCACTATGAATATAGTCAACTGATCTTGGACAAAAGAGCAAAGATGATATCTTCTACAAATATATGCTGGGACAACTGAATATATCTACTTTAAAGAAAGAAATGAATTTATACACAGATCTACATCTTTCACAAAAGTTAACTCAAAATGGATAATAAATCTAGAGTTAATATGTAGAAGTTTAAAACTCCCAGAATATAACATAAAAGAAAATTGAGGTGACCTTAAGTATGGCAATGAGTTTTTAGATATAATACCAAAGACACAATCCATGAGAGAAGAAACTGGTAAGTTAAACTTCATTAATATTCAAACCAAATAAAAAACAAGAAATCCTTCAGTAAGAAACTGGATAAATAAACTGTGATACATTTAGACAATGAAATACTACTTAGCACCAAAAAGAAATGCATTATCAAGCCAAGAAAAGACACAAGGGACGCTTCCATGCACATATTAAGTCAAAGAAGCCAATCTGAAAAGACTATATTCAGTATGATTCTAACTTTATAACATTACGGAAAAAGTAAAACTATGGAGACAGCAAAAAGATTGAGACTGAGGTTTCCATGGGTAATGGGTGAGGGAAGATGAACAGGTAGAGTACAGAAGAATTTGAGGCGGTGAAACAATTCTATATTATGATGGCTGTATGTCGTTACATACCACCAAGAGCGAACCTACTGTGTACAACGAACTTTGGGTGATAACAAGGTACCAGTGTGGGTTCATCCACTGTGACAAGGGTAACACCGTGCTTCAGGGTGTTGACAGTGGAGGCAAAGGGTATATGAGAACTCACAGTACTTTCTGCTCATTTTGCTTTACCTTAAACTGGGCTAAAACATGAAGTTTATTAATATAAAAAATATTTAAGTAACAATACCAGTTATTCTCTGTATATTCATACTTAAAATTGACAGTGTTGTCACCCAACTGTGGCAAAATTGAAAATAATGACTTTATTATATGTATACAAAACTACTACTTATCATAAGGATGCAAAAATTTTTGTTCATGTTATCTCTCTCTAAATAATGTGCAGACTTTGTTTTTCATGGACCAGTGATAACTGTAAAATTGCTCTCTAGAGGTGCATATCTCACACTTATTTGATCCCCAAACTATTTTTAAATTATGATGTATTGACAGAGCCCCAACAGGAACTCATGACTAATGTGACAATTTCATAATACCTTAAACACTGAAAATGTCACCATCGTGTGTTAAAGATACAAGACGGAAAGGTACAGAATGAGCAGAAGATCAAAGTGGACTTCCAGCACCCAGGAATTTGTGGACAGTGCTTTAGCACACTGGCCAAGCAGCACGTGTCAGGTGCTTTCATTTTTGAGACTTCCAAATACTGTTGGGAATTTTTCTTAGAGTCTAGAATAATGATAAAAACAAAAATACAAATATCTTAAGCTTTTTCTAACATTTAGAGCAAATGCATCTCACACAGTCCCAGGATAACTGCAGCCCTTAAGGCTGGCACACCAGAACCCAGGCAATAGGAATGCCTGATCCCAGTCCTGCCCACCAGTGGGCCAACCCAGACCTAGCATTCAACCATGTCAGGAACTGGCTCAACCCATCACCCACGACATCCATAATGCCCAGGCCACAGCCATCCACTCCAGAAACTGGGTCTACCCACCAGTGAGTCAGCACTAGGCCTGGGGTCCCTGGGGCCACACGGGCGGCCCCTCCATGACCTGGCCCCACCCACTACTGACTGGCAACCTCTGCACAAGGCACAGCCTGATAGTCACCTGCACCAAAGGCCCAGACACTCCTCCCAGATCACCCACAGTCGTCAGCCCACCACACAGAAGGACCCGTAGAGCCACACAGGGGGCTTCCCTGATGCGTACAGCATTAGTGACCAGAGGGGAGCACACCAGTGGGACACAGGATGTCTCTGACAAAGGCCACTTCTGCAAGGAAAGCAAACTACCAGATACATAGAAAGAAAAACAGCAAATAGACCAAATGAGACAACAGAGGAGCATGTTCAAAACTAAGGAATAAGATAAAACCCTAGAAGAACTAAATGAAGTACAGTAAATAATCTACCCAAAAGAGAGTTAAGGGAAATGAGCATAAAGATGTTCAAAGAACTTGGAGGAATGGAAGGACAGAGTGGGAAGTTATAACTCTTCAGCAAAGAGTAAGAAAAAAAAAAAAAAACAAAAAACAAGCAGAGGTGAAGACTACAATAACTGAAATAAAAACTATGCTAGAAGGAATAACAGTAGACTATATGATACAGAGGAACTGAGCAGAGAGCTGGAAGGCAAAGTTAGTGGAAATCACTATTGCAGAACAGAAAAAAATGAGTGAAAAGAAATGACAGTTTATTAAGACACCTCTGGTACAACACCAAGTGCATGAACATTTGTATTCTAAGGGTCCCGGAGGAGAAATGAGACAGAAGATGGGCAGAGGATAAATTTGAAGACATAATAGCTGAAAACTTCCCTACCCTGGGAAGCCAAACACACATCCAGGTCCAGAAAGCACAGTCCCAAACAGAATCAACCTGCAGAGGAACACACCAAGACACATTATAATTAAAATGGAAAAAATCGAAGATAAGAGATAATCTTAAAAGGAGCAAGGGAAAAGTAGCACATTACATACAAGGGAACTTCCTTATGGCTATCAGCTGGTTTTTCAGCAAAGACTCTGCAGGCTAGAAGGGAGTGGCAGGATATAATTAAAATGATGAACGGAAAAACCTATGACCAAGAACGTTCCACCTAGCAAGGCCCTCATTTTGATTTGGTGTAGAAATCAAAAGCTTCAAAGACAAGCAAAGGATAAAAGAATTTAGCATCACCAAACCAGCAAATATTCACAAAAAATATTAAAGGACAGAGGAGCCTGGCAGGCTACACAATCCATAGGGTCTCAAAGAGTTGGACACAACTGAAGTGACTTCGCACACGCAGGCATGCATCTAAGTGAATAAGAAAAGGCCACAACTAGAAACATGAAAATTACCAAAGAAAACTCCATTAGTAAAGGCAAATATACAATAAAAGTAGTAAATCAACTTCCTATAAAGCTAGTGGGAAGGTTAAAAGATGAAAGTGGTAAAAATAATCAATATACATAATAAGTTAAGGGATACACCAAACAAGAAGATGTAAAATAGGAGGTATAAAACAGTAAACGTGGGGTGAGGGGAGTAAAAATGAAGGGTTAGTAAAATACATTCCAACTTAGAGATCCACAATTTAAAATAATCTTAGAGAAACTGAGAGATAGCTATGTACAGTGTGGAGAAGATAGTCGATGACTAAGTATTTATCATTGTATGGTAACATATGGTAAATAGACTTCTCTTGGTGATCATTGTGAAATGGATAGGAATATCAAATCACTGTTCTGTACGGCAATTAGACTTCAAAAACAAAGAAACAGACTCATAGCAAAGAGATCAGATTTGTGGTCACCAGACACAGGGAGGTCGGGGGTGGGGAGATTGGATGGAGACATCAAAAAGTAAAAATTTCCAGTTATAGGATAAATAAGTAGCAGAAATGTGATGTACAACATGATAAATGTAATTAACACTGCTGTGTGTGATATATCAAAGTTAAAATGGTAAAGCCTAAGATTTCTCATCACAAAAGAAAAATCTTTTTTTCCTTTCTTTCATTTTTTATCTAATGAGGTGATGGATGTTCACTAAACATACTGTGTTTATCATTTCAAGATGTATATGAGTAAAATCATTATGCTATACACCTTAAACTTGTACAGTGTGAATTGATAATATGTCAATTGTATATCCGGAGAAGGCAATGGCACCCCATTCCAGTACTCTTGCCTGGAAAATCCCATGGACAGAGGAGCCTGGTAGGCTGCAGTCCATGGGATTGCTAAGAGTCGGACACGACTGAGCATCTTCACTTTCATTTTTCACTTTCATGCATTTGAGAAGGAAATGGCAACCCACTCCAGTGTTCTTGCCTGGAGAATCCCAGGGATGGGGGAGGCTCGTGGAGTGCCATCTATGGGGTCGCACAGAGTTGGACATGACTGAATGACTTAGCAGCAGCAATTATATATCAATAAAAGTGAGAGAGAAAAAAAAAGAAAAGAAACTGAATACCTAGTGTATAAAAGGCCCTGTTTCCTGGAGTGTTCCAAAGGAAAAAATACATTTAAAAGGAAAGTTACTGTGAATATTTTTGCATACGACATATGAACATCTTGAGAAATACTAGTATTCTATGGAAGAGGATTTGGAAAATTCTGCCCTAGACAATTAAAACTTTCCGCACAAAGAAGAAATATTCTTTTGAAAAATCCTAAATGAAAAAAAACCCAGAATCTTCATTCATCCTGGCCAATATTGGCAAGACTGTCTGCAGAGGAGATTGCTAAGCTTATTGCTAGAAATAGGAAGTATTATATTCCTTCAAAAGCAGGTGGTCTCCTGATAAACATAAGCATGTTAGGGCTGGCAGAAATAATAAAACCTGTTCTTATGTAAGCAGCTTTAGGCAGGCAAGAGCTCCCTGCCCTTTGTCTTGTCACTGACCTTAAATCTTATGTTCTCCTCATCTCAGGCCCAAGCCCACTTTTCAAATATTTTGATCAAACAATACCTTGCCTCACCTGTCAGTTCATCTTCATCAACTGATGACAAGATCTATTCCCTAGCTTCCTGTTCAGCAATCTTGTGAGCAAACTGTGTGATTAAGACAGCATCTAAAGAAAGATTATGAGAAACAGACAAGCCTGCAAACTAGCCTGCAGACAGTAGAGGGATAGCCATGACTCTGACCCCCGATCTCCTTGTCTAACTGAGATTACATCCCTATTTCCCTTTAAAAACTTTCCTAGCTGAGCAGAATCTTCAGAGTTGGACTCCAGAAATGAGTCTACCTTCTTTCCAGATTGCTAGCATTCTGATTAAAAGCAACATTCCTGTCTGCCAACTTATGCCTCTCTCTCAGATATCATTTTTGAGTGGTGAGCAGCCAAACCTGAGTTTGGTAAGACTTAGAATTCAAGAAATGGTGAGCACTGAATTATACTGGTGCCACAGGTAGATAAATAGCCCTCTCAGGGAACTCCAACCTGCTCAACCAACAGTTTCCAACCTCCCTCTATACGATCATCCTGGAGGGAATAATTCCTCCATAAAGAAGTGAGCCAACACTGAATCACTGCCCATCTCTCCTTTACAGAAGGTGCCGTATTTAGTTTCATCATTTACATATTAGATGTAAAATTAATTTGATTGAAATTTTCAATCACTTAGAAAAAAAGCACAAAAAGATTTCATAACTATTACTTTTAGAAGGCAAGGATGACAGAGGCCAAGTGAATAACCAAATACTGTGACCACAGACCATCCATGGAGACAGAATGTCCCTGTATGATGCAAATTCACCAAAATGTCCAGCTTCACTTTTCCATAGCCCCAAATGAATTGATTTTCTCTAAATAAACTTTCAATTACTGAAAAAAAGGACTAAAAAGTGATTTTCTTCCCATTGTATAATATGTACATCTGAAAATTCATTGCAATTTATGATTTTGATATCCATATGTATATCATATGTGCTATTGATGAAAAAAATATTTATATAAAAGCTTACCTGTGGACAAAAAAATGATGAAAGCTTACACTGTGAATACAAAAGAAATTAATCTATGATAGAGGTTATCTTAAAAAACAAAAAAACGGACCCAAGAATTTGCTTGATTTTTTATTTCTATTGAAGATATTAGCCTAGTTTAGCTTATATCTATGGATCAGTTGTGTATTCCAGTTACAGTTCAGTCGCCCAGCCTTGTCCAACTCTTTGCGACCCCATGAACTGCAGCACGCCAGGCCTCCCTGTCCATCACCAACTCCCAGAGTTCACTCAAACTCATGTCCATTGAGTCGGTGATGCCATCCAACCATCTCATCCTCTGTCGTCCCCTTCTCCTCTTGCCCCCAATCCTTCCCAGCATCAGAGTCTTTTCCAATGAGTCAACTCTTCGCAGGAGGTGGCCAAAGTACTGGAGTTTCAGCTTTAGCATCATTCCTTCCAAAGAAATCCCAGGGCTGATCTCCTTCAGAATGGACTGGTTGGATCTCCTTGCAGTCCAAGAGACTCTCAAGAGTCTTCTCCAACACCACAGCTAAAAAGCATCAATTCTTTGGTGCTCAGCTTTCTTCACAGTCCAACTTTCACATCCATACATGACCACAGGAAAAACCATAGCCTTGACTAGACGGACCTTTGTTGGCAAAGTAATGTCTCTGCTTTTCAATATGCTATCTAGGTTGGTCATAACTTTCCTTCCAAGGAGTAAGTGTCTTTTAATTTCATGGCTGAAATCACCACCTGCAGTGATTTTGGAGCCCCAAAAAATAAAGTCTGACACTCTTTCCACTGTTTCCCCATCTATTTGCCATGATGTGATGGGACCGGATGCCATGATCTTCGTTTTCTGAATGTTGAGCTTTAAGCCAACTTTTTCACTCTCCTCTTTCACTTTCATCAAGAGGCTTTTTAGTTCCTCTTCACTTTCTGCCATAAGGGTGGTGTCATCTGCATATCTGAGGTTATTGATATTTCTCCCGGCAATCTTGATTCCAGCTTGTGCTTCTTCCAGCCCAGCATTTCTCATGATGTACTCTGCATAGAAGTTAAATAAGCAGGGCGACAATATACAGCCTTGACGTACTCCTTTTCCTATTTGGAACCAGTCTTTTGTTCCATGTCCAGTTCTAACTGTTGCTTCCTGACCTGCATATAGGTTTCTCAAGAGGCAGGTCAGGTGGTCTGTTATTCCCATCTCTTTCAGAATTTTCCACAGTTTATTGTGATCCACACAGTCAAAGGCTTTGGCATAGTCAATATGTTTTTCTGGAACTCTCTTGCTTTTCTGATGATCCAGCAGATGTTGGCAATTTGATCTCTGGTTCCTCTGCCTTTTCTAATACCAGCTTGAACATCCCTTTTGATTATACAGTGGAAGTGAGAAATAGATTTAAGGGACTAGATCTAATAGATAGAGTGCCTGATGAACTAAGTACAGAGGTTCATGGCATTGTACGGGAGACAGGGATCAAGACGATCCCCATGGAAAAGAAATGCAAAAAAGCAAATTAGTTGTCTGGGGAGGCCTTACAAATAGCTGTGAAAACAAGAGAAGTGAAAAGCAAAGGAGAAAAGGAAAGATATAAGCATCTGAATGCAGAGTTCCAAAGAATAGCAAGGAGAGATAAGAAAGCCTTCCTCAGTGATCAGTGCAAAGAAATAGAGGAAAACAACAGAATGGGAAAGACTAGAGATGTCTTCAAGAAAATTAGAGATACCAAGGGAATATTTCATGCAAAGATGGGCTCGATAAAGGACAGAAATGGTATGGACCTAACAGAAGCAGAAGGTATTAAGAAGAAGTGGCAAGAATACACAGAAGAACTGTACAAAAAAGATCTTCATGACCAAGATAATCACGATGGAATGATCACTCACCTAGAGCCAGACATCCTGGAATGTGAAGTCAAGTGGACCTTAGAAAGCATCACTACGAACAAAGCTAGTGGAGGCGATGGAATTCCAGTTGAGCTCTTTCAAATTCTGAAAGATGATGCTGTGAAAGTGCTGCACTCAATATGCCAGCGAATTTGGAAAACTCAGCAGTGGCCACAGGACTGGAAAAGGTCAGCTTTCATTCCAATCCCAAATAATGCTCAAACTACCACACAATTGCACTCATCTCACATGCTAGTAAAGTAATGTCCAAAATTCTCCAGTTGTGTATTAGTGGGCATCTAAACTCTTGAGAGTCCCTTGGACTGCAAGGAGATCCAACCAGTCCATTCTAAAGGAGATCAGTCCTGGGTGTTCTTTGGAAGGACTGATCCTAAAGCTGAAACTCCAATATTTTGGCTACCTCATGCCAAAATGAGTTGACTCATTGGAAAAGACTCTGATTCTGGGAGGGATTGGGGGCAGGAGGAGAAGGGGACGACAGAGGATGAGATGGCTACATGGCATTACTGACTCAATGGACATGAGTTTGGGTGAACTCCAAGAGTTGGTGATGGACAGGGAGGCCTGGCATGCTGCAATTCATGGGGTCGCAAAGAGTTGGACACAACTGAGAGACTGAACTGAAGTGAACTGAAAGATATCCTGACTTAATCCAATTCTTCAACAAGTATCATTTTCCTAAAGAAAAGCACCAGGTAGAGAATAAGAGCACTTTTGTGACAAGAAAATCCCACAGCTCTGCTTCAGTGGGAATCAGAGAAAGAAGGAAGAAAGTGACAATGTTGGCAACAGATATCTGCTTCAACGTCTATTGTATGAATCATTCTTCTTCGTGGAACATAAAAAGTACATACCTTGTATTTTATGTTTGCAAAGTTAAATGGATGTTTAATCTGACAATGAAAAAGTAATGGCTATGAAAGCTCACATTTCAGGAAGTACCACAATATTGTGACTCATGAGGAAGCTCCATGTGGTAGCACTTCTATGTTTATTTTGAATCCCGAAAGTTCTGAACTGAGAGCACTGGTGTATGAAACTTGTAGTCCTAGTTTGTAACTTATCTTGAGAAGTCTGTGTTCAGTTAGTTAGTGTATCTCACTTTTCAGGCAATTCTCTGACCCTGAAGAGCAGCTGAAGGAAGACCTCTTCCTGGCTGCTTTGCTAAGTGTTCTTAGTGCCATCTGCTGCATGCTTCCAGCTACTGTAGGGGAACCACTCAGGTTACTAGGAGCTAGTGGATGTAGAAAGTGAGGACACCATGTCTATCAATCTACAATCCACATGTGGAAAGAAAACACACCACAACAGCATTCTGACATGGACAATTCTTTTGAAAAAGTCTTGGAATAGTTGAAAATAATGATTAGTTTCATGATTCTTACACTAAAAATATTTCCTTAATGTACTCTATTTCTTCTGTTTTAAAGTCCATGAGTAATAATTTCCTCTAATACATATCAGTAGTATCAGCTTCAGCTCATCTGTAGTGAGGCTATTAATCACAGGGAGCTATACTTAATGTCTTATTATAACCTATAATGGAAAAGAATTTTCAAAAGAATATATATCTGCATATACATGTGTATATAACTGAATCCATTTACTGTACACCTGAAACAACACAATACTGTAAGTCAACTACATTTCAGTAAAAATTTTAAAAAGCAAAGTGAACCTATTATTATCTTTCAGCCTGCTGCTAGAAAAGTTAAAAAAAAAAGGATCGTGTTTGGAAGCAGCAAAAATAATTTAGTGGCACTAATAAAGTTTACTGAGAAATATTCTTTTTTTTTTAATTAAATGGCCTATTTTTAAGCTAAAAAAAAGACATAAGGAGAGAAAAAAATAGTTGAGCCCATTATTCTAAAGACTGCTGCTGCTACTGCTAAAGCTACATGGGTGCATGCTAACTCACTTCAGTCGTGTCTGACTCTTTGTGACCCCATGGACTGTAACCCACCAGGCTCCTCTGTCCATGCGATTTTCCAGGCCAGAATACTGGAGGGGTTGCCTTTTCCTTCTCCAGAGCATCTTCCCAACCCAAGGACTGAACCTGTGTCTCTTACATCTCCTGCATTGGCAGGTAAATTCTTTACCATTAGTGCCAACTGGGAAGCCCAGGTGATAGCATTAGTGATAGTTAATGCTACCTAAAGGAGGGAAGCATCTGCTTGTGACTAGATTAGCTTCTGTAACAGGGGAGTCGCAGCCAAGTGCATAGACCTGCGCGTTCTTAACCAATAGCCCATTTGAAAACATGGTCCATAAAGTTTCTGAAGACTGGCACATGCCATATAACTAATTATAAACATTTGATATGTTATTTTCTTACGTATATTGTCTTTTTCTGAAACAAAATTCATCTCTGTGAGACCTGGTGAGTTTTAGGGAGGCTGCCAGGTAAACCTGAGCTCTTGTGTCTACCCTGGTTCCAGTCTGTCCACTATTTCTGGCTCCAGGGTCCTGCTGTCCTTCAGGTTCAGCAATGTGCACTGCTTGAGGTGAGTCCTTAATTTCAGGGCTTCTCTTCCAGCCTCACCTCATTTGGGGGCTGTTCTTTGCTTCATTGCAAGAGACTTAGAAAGTGGAACATTTCAGTTAGATGTTCACACTTGCTGTAAAAAGCATGATGAAACATGCTCTGTTGAGATAATTCCATAGTTCAGTCCTCAGCAGTCAAGGTTATGTGGGTATAAAATGCCCAGAGATGATTATCACAGTCTCTGTCTCTTTAACTAATTGCCCTCAATAGTTACACTGTAACAGTTCCTTGAGCTTGTCTCTTTTTATTCCAGAGAATTATTCCTTTCTTTCACCCAAAGACCATCCTCAGCTGGCAAATAACGAATCCAAGAATCCTATCCCCTGCAGTGTATGAAGATCATAGCCTCTGTAAAAGCACACAAGCCATTTCCTCAATGTTGGAAATGAAGCAGACAGTGTACTAATGCAAAAGGTGTTTAATTATGCATAAAACAAATCACAGTTGCAAAACGATAAAGAAATTAGAAGCATTAGAATAAAAGGCTGCAAGGACAAATATGACCAAAAGCTCTGCAAGGCAATAACAAATAAATCACAAAAAATACTTACAATTTTAGGGACTCTTGAAACACAGTGTCAGTTATTATTTCTAAAAGCCAATAGACTAGGTTGACTGAAATCTTTCATAATCAATGTGTAAATAAAGTAATGCTTAGATTTTCTTTTTCAGTCACTGAGAATTTTAAATTTTACTTTGTGTGTGATAGAGACGTAAGTCACAATGTTCAAAGCAAGCCTAAATGTATCCCTTCCTAGGAACCCTGGTCACATGCACCCCAAAATGATTAGAAAAAGAGCACTTCTTAGCCTAGAATACCTAGAATATCTGCTCTGAGACTTTGTACTTAATAGTTCATGAAACCATGAGGTAACTACCATATTCTGTGTGTCCTGAATCTCTCTTTATCATGGTTCATGCAGTACCCAGGCTTTTGTGCTTACCTGACACCTCTTTTCCTGGATGCAAGGAATCTGTGAAGCCCACTATCTCTACATTATGGTGACTTGATGAGTTTCCTTTCATGGGAGGTTATGCATTATAAGAACCCACCATGTGGGCAGGGTGATGCCTGCAAAACCCCCACACATGCAGAATAAGACCCACCACAGCTGTGTGATGGGCCAGTTAGCTCACCTGTTGCAACTGGAAAGGGTTTGGTGCACCTACGATTTTTTTCCTAGTCTTTTATTTGACATTATTAAACCCATAGTTGCTCAAGAAATAGCAGTAGTGAAATTAGCGTTTGAACCCAAGTCCACTGGCGTTCCCAAATATATTCCTTTCTTGTAGAACTGCACCTACAAATACCCAGAGAGCTAAGCTACATAAAAATCAGAGTTAGAACCAGGGTGTCTCATGGGTTTCTGCCAATGACTGTTCCTAATCAACAATAAAAAGCTGATATTTGTGCTTACTTTTCCTCCTTTAGTTTGATTTAATTCTAGCCTGACATATGTAACATCTAATCTGAATCAGGATCTACGTTATCCTGAAGCATTTCCTGTCACTGTTAGCCCGTCTAGGCCGCACTTCTACATGAAACTCAGCCTTTCTTCCCGTTTCTCCCCATTTGCCTTCCCGTTCGGACCAACAACCCACATCCTCCTGCACACCAACTCCTCGTTCCTATTTCTTTTCTGCCTTTCAGAAGAGAAGACATTCCACAGAAGACTGAAAAGGACTAGAAATAAATTAGTTAAACAAAGGAGGCAAATAAAGATACAAATTGCAGGAACAGGTTGGGATAATAAAACAGAAAAGAAATCCAGGATTTCCTGTGAAGGAGTAGAGCTGAGCATCTCTAGGCAATCACAGCTCAAAACAAAACAAAAAAAAAACTCTTGAAATCCAAATTGCTTCCCAGATAGCATTTCCCAGTATTTTATCAAGCATGAAATGTCCAATATCTGTCAGTGGAAATGTGGAAAGACATTCCTAAGGCCCTCTTGGATTCATGCTTTTTTCAAAGCCCAGGCATTAAACGTCAGATCTACCCCTTAAGAAGAGCAGACGCTCAGCCTCCCCCTGGGGTTTTCCAGGAACAAGACGCAGGCCTTCAGAAAATGGGTGGGAAACTTCCTCCAGCTCCTCCATAAATCTGCAGTGGGATTTATGTTTATATTATTTATGTTATTTATATGTTTATATATATATATGTTTATATATATATTATTATATGTTATTTATATTTATATGTTATTTATATGCTGCTGCTGCTGCTGCCGCTGCTGCTGTTAAGTCGCTTCAGTCGTGTCCGACCCTGTGTGACCCCATAGACGGCAACCCACCAGGCTCCCCCGTCCCTGGGATTCTCCAAGCAAGAACACTGGAGTGGGTTGCCATTGCCTTCTCCCTCTTCCGACTGAGAAACCTTCAAACAGTCCCATGTCTTGAATGAGACGTCTGTGTGGTTTCCCTTCTATTGTACTAGATCTTACTTTATGATGGTATAACTGCTTTGCTTCCCCTTACCATTCATTTTTCTGATTGTAATATCCCCTCTCTTTGTTACAGAATAAATTGGATCAGATTCATTTTCATAATATAAGAAGCAGCATAGAAATACTCTGTTTTGTTACATAATAGCATTATAAAATCCAGTAGAACCACTTAAGTTTAGAATTAGAAAGGCACTTGTAATCAACCTTTCAAAATTACTAATCGACCTGCCTAAACATACAAGGAATGTTTCTTGATGAATGAGGCTGTGAAAGTCAGCATTCCTTCTTCCACTGAGAAACAGAAAAGCAACAAAACTGTGAAATCTGCTTTTTAGTGAAACTAGGAGACAGATGATTCTGACTTCAATATACATGTAAAGCTACAAAAAGTTTATTTTTATCAGTCATGTATGAGAATTCCAAAACCTCTGCATCCCCACCAACCCTGGCATCTTGGTGTGGCCAGGCTTTGTAATTTTAGCCCTCTGGATAGGTGTGTAGTTGTGTTTTGTTGTGATTTTAATTGGTATTTGTCTAATGACTGGTGATGTTGAGCACCTTTTCATGTACTTATCTTTCATCTGAATATTTTTTTGGAAAAAGTAAAACTGTATTTATTCATAGAAGACATGACATTCTATGTAGAAAATCCTAAAGAATCTATAAAAAGTGATTCAAAATAATAAGTAAGATCTTATTTAGCAAGATCTCAGGATACTAAGTGCATTTGGCTTCCCCAGTGGCTCAGCAGGAAAAGAATCCACCTGCAGCGCAAGAGATGTAGGGGATACAGGTTTGATCCCTGGGTCAGGAAAATTCCCTGGAGAAGGAAATGGCAACCCACTCCAGTATTCTTGCCTGGAGAATTCCATGATCAGAAGAGCCTAGCGGGCTGCAGTCCATGGGGTCACAAAGCGTTGGACATGACTGAGCACACACACTCACACAGGTCAATATGCAAAATGCAAAAATTTAATAAATAATATCTGTACATTAGCATCAGCATACGAAATATTTAGGAATATATTTAACAAAAGATATTTAAAACATATACTAAATACTGTAAAACATTATTGAAAACATTTAAAAATCTAAAGGAGACATAAATAAATGGAGAAATATACCAGGCTCATATATGGAAGAGTCAATATTGTTAAGATGTCAATTCCACCCAAATATATATATATATATATAGGTCCTGCTGTGTGGCATGTAAAACCTTAGTTCCCTGACCAGGGATTGAACCCATGCCCCCAGCACTGGATGTGTGCAGTTTTAACTACTGGATGGTCCCTAAGTTGATTTGTATTTAACTCAGTCCCAATCAAAATTCTTGAAGAAATTTTTAGTAGAAATTCATAGGTTGATTCTAAAATTCGTGTGGAGATCCAAAGGACCTAGACAGCCACAATTTTGAATAAAGCTTTTTTTACAGTACTGTAAATTTCAAGAGTTTTCATATGGCAACAATAATCAGACAGTGTCTAATACTGCCTTGCTAAATGTTGTACAGTAGATCTAAGGGACTTATTCAACCTTCATAACTGAAATTTTGTATTTTTTCACAAATACCTATTGGTGAAGTGTCTGTTAAAAGATTTTTCCTATTTTAAAATTGAGTTATTTTTCTTTTATATTGTGTCTTGAGAATTCAAACCTTGCTAATCTGGTGGTGATCAGTGAGGGTATTGTTATCGCATTATTATTTTAACCTACACTTCCTTGGTTATAAACTAAGTCCAGCACTTTTACAAAGGCTTATTGGCCTTTAGGACTACTTGTTTGGGGAAATGCCTGTGTTTTGCTCATTTTTTTTTTCCATTTAATTTTCTCCCTTTTACTGATTTGTATGAGTTCATTGTATGTTATGGATATGAGTCCTCTATAGGTCAACAAATATCTTCTCCCATTCTGGCTTGTCTTTTAATAATTTTTATAATACTTTTTGATGAGCAAATTTGTAATTCTAACATAGTCCTAATTTTTATATTTTCCTTTTGTCTTATGCTCTTTGTGTCCTATTTAATATTTCCCTTCCCAGATGTCATGAATATATTATACAAATTTATTTCCAGCAGCTTTATCTCTGTGCTTCATCCACCTGTTAATGGTGTGAGAGAGGGACCCATGGGTATATTTTCCCATATTCATACTTATTACTACATCCTGCACTGTTTATATAAAGGACAGACTTTCCCATTGATCTGCACCGCTTAATCCTGTTTCCAGGCTCTCTCTTCTATCCCCCTTGGGCTATCTTAATTATTCCACACTGTCTTAATGTTACTAAGCCTTGATATTCAGTTGAGATATCTGGTAACTTGCCAAGTTTCATGAACTAACACCACTTTGACTGTCTTTTACTCCCTTGTAGGTATCAAATGTTTCATCGAAGGTCATCTTTATTCCTGCAAAATACATCCTTTAGAATTTATCTTTAATACAGTTTTGTGGGGTTTTGAACACTTCCAAATTGTGTTTTTCTGAAGATGTCTCCTTATTTTATTCTACCTCCATTTTAGAGGATAACTTCACCAGCTATATATCTCAAAATGTTGAAGACATTTCCCACTGGCTTCTAGCATCCTTGGTTACATTAAGGACTGAGCTGGCAGTCAAGGTGCTGGGCTCTTTCTTGGAGGTCATGTGTTTAAGGTTTTCTCTTTGCCTTAGGAATTCTGCATTGTTGTTGTCATGTGTCAGGATATCCGCTTTATTTATTCAAATTTTATTGTGATAATTGTAGATTCACATGCAGTTGTAAGAAATAATACAGAGAGATCTCCCTGTTCACATTCTCGAATTTTCCCCAGTGTTAAAAGTTTTGTAGAAGTTCAACAACCAGCATTAATATTTGTACAATCCTCTGTTCTTATTCATATCTCTCCAGTTTTACCTGTACTTGTGTTTGGTTTTATATAGTGTCTCCCTGGTGGCTCAGACAGTAAAAAGTCTGCCTGAAATGCGGGAGACCTGGGTTCGATCCCTGGGTCGGGAAGATCCCCTGGAGAAGGGAAAGGCTACCCACTCCACTACTTTTGCCTGGAAAATCTCATGGATGGAGGGGCCTGGAGGGCTACAGTCCATGGGGTTGCAAAGAGTCAGACACGACTGAACGACTTCACTTATCCCAGTAAAGATGTGGAAGAGCCCCAATACCAAAAGTATACTTCCTGTTGCCTTTTTATAACCACACACACCTCTCTCCATGGCCTCCTTGGTCTAGAGGGACAAACCACACAATGAATTCCTACCCCAGTTATTTCAGTTCTTCTCTGTCTATATTTTGTGTTTCTCAGTGTGTCTTATGCATTTTCCATCTTTTCTCGACTCTGCTTTCTGGAAAATTTATTCCAACTTGTCTTCTACCTCACTAATTTTTTCAGCTATTTGTATTCAATTGTTAAAGCTTTACATTGAGTTTTTAATTTTACTTACAGTTTTAGGCTGAGAAGATTGATTTTTTTAATCAGTATCTTTCTTAAATAATTTTTATTTCTCATGTCTTTTTTTTATATTTTTAGTTTGTAACTATAAATCATCTTATGATACATGCTTGTTAATTTAAATATTATATCTGAATTCATTATAAACTTTCTGTTGTGTATTTTGCTGGTTCTAATTAATGATATCTTCTTTTTTGTGTGTCTGATCATCATATCTGAAAACAAAATAATTGCAGAAATAATTCAAGGCCTCAAAAGAAGGTTTTAATTTGCTTTCACCAGTGGGTTGGGGGCACTATGAGAGTGTCATCTGAGGAAGTTGCAGGTTCACGTAAGGACTTCTTTCCTTCTGCCTCACCCCTTCTTCAGAGGCTATAGCCCCTTTCAGACTCTGCATTTGGGTAGGAACTGACTTCTGAAGTCTATCCCTTTGCCTCAGGAGGCTGCCAAAACCAGAGCTCAGTTCCACAGCTGTTTCTTTCAATAGACAAATACCCTCTGGGTAAAAGCAGCTTTTAGTTTTGAGCTTAACCTTCTTAATTTTCAGTTTCTCCTAAATTTTGGCCAGGTAATTCTTCATTATCTTGTTAGCTCTTTTAGCTTTTAGAAAAATTTTAAATGTTTAAGCTTTTTTAGTTACCATTTCAGGTAACTAAACATCATTTTAAAAAATATTTTTGGAAATTTGAATCATGTTAATGTAGTACGAGTTTAGAAATAAAACATACATGCACAAACATATACAAGATGGAAGTATTCCAAAGATCCACTTGTGAGAGCAGAAAACTTTGGGAGAATTTTGTCACAGCTATCCATGCCATAATATTCTGTAAAATTAGCCACAAAACCATGGAGTCTGTGTTTTGTTCTTTACTTTTGAGGTTAAAAAAAAAAAAAACATAACAAAGAAAGATGTGCAGATTGCCAAAACTTCTTGGCACAAGGACAGCTGAAACAGTGGAGCACGGAGTTGAAGGAAAGAAGACTTATTTTCCGTATTAATCACACAAGTTCATTTACTACTGAAAGTTTTCAGGCAGTTGAATTTAAAATCGTGTATTTGTTTGTTTTTTGTTTTCCCTTTAGTTTAAAAACTGTGCCTTCCAGTTAGCTAAAAGGAAAGATCAAAATTAGTACTGCTTCATTAGATTGGCTTCAGTTGCCTGGTGAGCTCCAGGAAAGTCTCTATAAATATAAGAAAGTATATATAAGAATATAAGCAAGAAGGCTCTCACCTTGATCTACAATTAAGTGAAGGCACCTCTCTACCAGGCAGTGCAACTTCAAAAAGCAACAGTGACCCTGCAGATCCATTTCTGCAGGGCAGCAATGGAGATGCCAACATAGAGAACAGATTTGTGGGCACAGGTGGGGAAGGAGATGGAGAGGTGAATTGAGACAGTATCATTGAAACATATACATTACCATATACAAAACAGATAGCCAGTGGAAATTTGCTGTATGATGCAGGGAGCTCAAGTCAGATGTTCTGTCCTACAACCTAGAGGGATGGGATGGAGTGGGAGCTTGGAGGGATTGTTCAAGAGGACGGGGACATACATAAACCTAAGGCTGATTCATGTCGATATATGGCAGAAATCAACAAAATATTGTAAAGCAATTAGCCTCCAATTAAAAATAATTAAATTTTGAGAACAAGATGGTGGAGGAGTAGGTGGACATGGAGTACATCCCTCTCCACGGATACAAAAGGAATACACCTCCAGACACAGAAGTGCATGCAGAACACCAGCTGAAAGCAGACAGGAGTAACTGCCCAGCAGAAAAGAATAGATAGACCCATGCAAAACTCAGTAGGATGAAGGAACTAGGGGGAAAAAATGGGAGTGTTAGTAGGACTGGACCTGCCCTCAGCAGGTGGGGGAATTGAAGCAGAGGTCCAATCCCCACAGCGGGGCAACTGTCTGAGTCAGAGGAGAAACATTTAAGGCTGAGAGTGAAACAGCTGATCTGTGGCAGCCTAAATGGAATGAGAATCAGACAGTCCTTGCCACAGCCATACATACACCACACAGGGACGCAGGTCCCCTGGAAGATCCAGCGGCTAGGAGCTGGAGTTTAGGGATTGTGGAGCAATCCCTGGGTGAAGGCTGCTGTTGACCGCGGTGAGACAGATCAAGGGTGTGCGAGGGAGGAGATCATGGTGGGAAATGCATGGAAGCAAGGTGATACTGCTGAGTCAGCATAGGGGGTGGAGCCATCACCATAGCCTCTCTCTCCCCACCTGCCGGCATCGGTAGGTGAACAACAGAGAGGCAGGCCCATCAAAGGACTGATGCACTGAACCACAGAGCAGGACCCCACCCAGGCTGCCTCTTTAAGTGCCTTACGTGCCAATCCATAGAGTAGGACCCCAGCCGGGGGGGCCCCTCTATGTGCCTGACATGCCGAACAACAGAGAAGGACCTCAAGCAAGGGAGACTTCTAAGTTCCTGGACGGGCAGAGCTATGGAGAAAGACTGGCCAAAAAGGCCTTCAGAATGCCAGCTACAAGTGGCTCCAAAAAAGACTCAGACAGGGCCATAACTCCTGCTGTGGAGGCAGTCCGTGTCCCTGCACACTTGGTGCCGCTAAGGTCCCCGGGCCAAGCAGCTGCGCCACCTTCACACTCAACTCTCACTGGGGCAGAGCTGCCACAGACCAAAAAAAAAAAAAAAAATCTTGCCTCTATGTGTGCAGGGTTGCTTTGGTCTTGTCCATCTCTTTGCAACTCTGTAGACTGTGGCCTGCCAGGCTTCTCTGTCAGCGGGTTTCTCCAGGCAAGAATACAGGAGTGTACTGGCCAATACTGGTTGCCATGCCCTTTTAGAGCACTATATCTCCTGCTGCCCTAGCTGCCAACCCCCCTGAGTACCTGGTGCTGCCAGAACCCCTGCGACCCAAGCAGCTGCACCACCTCCACACCTGGCCCTCACTGTGCAAACCCAAGTCCCCCAGGGCAGCCTCAGGAGCAAACCCCAGTGGATGACCCACATGTAGAGGTGGAAACAAAACCACAATTAAAATCCAGAGGCAGTGTGGCCAAGGAAGAAGACCCAAACCCTTCCCACCAGCTGTACAAGCTGCAGATTAAATCCACAAGATCAACTAGGCAGACTCTGTGTCTATGGACTGTATTAAAGGACATTGAGAGCTCCCACAAAAGAAAACACACTAGTTCTGTGGACACTGGAGGCAAGAACACACAGGAGTAGAACCAAATTAGAATCTGAGCTGCCCCCATGGAAGGTCCAGAGATCAGCACAGTGCTGGAGGGCATCCTAGGGAGGTGAGGTGGAGTGTGACTCCCAGTGAGAGAGAGGACTCTGACAGCAGTGACTCAAGAAAAACTTTTATTATTCTTATTGTTTCACCTGTTCTGTATATTCTTTTGGATTTTTTTTTTCTTTTCTTTTCTTTTTTTTTTTTTCCCTTTACCCCCTCTCTGTTGTAGTGGTTGATTTTAATGGCACTTTGAAATCTAATTAAGCTCTTGAGCTATGTTTTTTCCCTCAGTCACATTTTTTATTGTTATAAACGTCTGCCTCTATATTGGGCTTTTGCAGTTCTGTGGAGTTTTCCTCTTTTTTTTGTTTCCCCCTCTCTCTATTTATTTAACTTTTAAATCTATAATCATTTTTTCTACATTTATTCCTTTGTTTGCTTTTCCTACTATTCTTTTCCACTTGCAATTAATCTTTAATGTATATAAACCTTTTTTATCTATCTCTATGTAACTTTGCATATCTAATATTTCTCTCTTTTCTTTCTTTCCTTTCCTCACAACATATTTGTTAGTTTTATTTTCATTGCTTTGTTCCCTAATTGACACCTTGCTTTAGTTTTGTTTTCTACTTTGTGCTTTAGTTAATTTTGTTCTTAACTGGTAGATATAATTTTGGGTTTCCTTTCTTCACCAGATCAATCTATTGTACTTTATTTTTGCTGGACTATTTAGATTTTGCGTATGGGTGTATATATACATGTGTATATTCTGTCACACTTTTTATTGTTGTTATAAACCTCTGCCTTTACATTGGGCTTTTTTTCTCTCCTCTTCCTTTTTTTAATTCTTTTCTCTTTTTATAATTTTAATGTTTTAAGCCTATTATACTTTTCTACATTGATTCCTTTGTTTGCCTTTCTGACTGTTCTTCTCCCCTTCCAGTTAATCTTTAATGTATATAAATCTTCTTCATCTACCTCTATTTAACTTTGCATACCTAGTCTTGCTTTCTTTTCTTTCTTTCCTTTCTTCTCAACATATTTGTTAGTTTGTTTTCATTGCTTTATAACCCACTTGGCATCTTGCTTTAGTTTTGTTTCCAGTTTGTGCTTTAGTTAGTTTTGTTCTTAACTGGTAAATACAATTTTTTATTTCCTTTGTTTCCCAGGTCAGTCTATTGTACTTTATTTATTTATTTATTTATTTTGGACTGTTTTGACTTTTCTCATGGGTGTATATGTGTATATTCCATTATTTTAATTATTACTTTCATGATTTTGTAACTGCCATTTGTCTGGGGTTCATCTTTGGTTTCTCATTTTTGGATATCTGGTTTAATCTCACATAATGCCATAACAAACCACTTGTGGAATTTTTGTTCCTAACCAGAGATCAAGCTCTGAGCCTTTGGAGTGGGAACACTGACTCCAAGGCCCTAGAATACCAGAGAACTAACCCTAGGGAGTATCAAATAGTGAGAACTCACGCAAAGGAAACCATTCGAATACAAGACCTGGCATCACCCAACCACCAGTAGCACCCTGTGCTGCAGGCTGCATCTAAGCAACAAACAAAGCAAAAATACAAACCCAATCATCAGCAGACAAGATTATCACCTCACTCAGCCTTGCCCGTCAGAGGAAAAACAAACAAACAAACAAACAAAAACTCAGTACAAATATTACCCTATACAAAGCTTACACAAACCACTGGACCAACCTTAGGAGGGCATAAACCAAAAGGAGGGAAAAAATTCAACTTTTTTCAAGGAAAGAATTTAACTTTCCTTGAAGCCTGAGAAAAGAAGACCTCAAACACAATAAGTTTAAAAAAAAAAAAATGAAAAGGCAAAGAAATACTACACAAATGAAGGAACAAACTAGAAACATAGCAGGCTAAATAAATGAAGAGGAAATGGGGAAACTACCCGAGAAGGAATTAAGAATAATGATAGCAAAGATGATCAAAAGTCTTGAAAACAAAATGGAGAAAATACAAGAATCAATTAGCAAAGACCTAGAAGAATTAAAGCATAAACATACAGAGACAAACAACACAATTACCAAAATTCAAAATACTCTGGGATGAATCAATAGCAGAATATCTGAAGAGGAAGAATGAATCGGTGAACTGGCAGATAAAATGGTGGAAATACACTCTGAAGAGCAGAATAAAGTAAAAAGAATGAAAAGAACTGAGGATAGTCTCAGGGACCTCAGGGACAATATCAAATGTACCAATATTCAAATTATAGGGGTCCCAGAATAAGATGAGAAAATGAAAGGGTATGAGAAAATTTTTGAAGAGATTATAGTTGACAATTTCCCAACATGGAAAAGGAAACAGTCAATCAAGTCCAAGAGGCACAAAGAGCTACATACAAGGAGAAACATGTCAAGGCACATACTAATCAAACTAAAAAACACTAAACACAAAGAAAGAATATTAAAAGCAGCAAGGGAAAGGCAACAGGTAACATACAAGGGAAACCCCATACGTTTAACAGCTGATCTTTCAGCAGACACTGCAGGCCAATAGGGAATGGCAGGATATATCTAAAGTACTGAAAGGGAACAATCTACAACCAAGATGACTGTACCTGGCAAGGATCTCATTCAAAATTGATGGAGAAATAAAAAGCTTTTCAGACAAACAAAAGTTAGGAGACTTCAATACTACCAAACAAGCTTTACAACAAATGTTACAGGGACTTATATAGTCAAGAAATAGAAGAAAAAAGACCAAAATCAACCCCAAACAATTAAGAAAAAGGCAATGGGAACATGTATATCAATAATTATTTTAATGAAAATGGATTAAATGCTCCAACCAAAAGACACAGACTGGCAAACAAGACCCATATATATGCTGTCTACAAGAAACCCACTTGAGACCTCAAGACACATATAGACTGAAAGTGAGAAAATAGAAAAATATATTCCATGCAAAAGGGAAGCAAAAGAAAGCTGGAGTAGCAATCCTGATATCAGACAAAATAGCCCTTAAAATAAAGATTACAAGAGATAAGGAAGAACACTACATAAGGAATCAATCCAAGAGGAAGACATAACAATTGTAAACATCTATGCGCCCAACATAGAAGCACCTCAATACATAAGACAAACACTAGCAGACATAAAAGAAGAAATTAACAGTAACACAATAATAGTAGGAGGCTTTAACACCCCACTCACACAAATGGACAGATCATCAAAACAGAAAATCAAAAGGAAACACAAGTCTTAAGTGACACAGTAGATGAAAAGGATCTCATTGATATCTTCAGGACATTCTATCCACATGCAGAAGAATACAACTTCTCAAGTTCACGTGGAACATTCTCCAGGATAGACCACATCTTAGGTGATAAATCAAACCCCAGTAAATTTAAGAAAACTGAAATCATATCAAGAATCTACTCTGACCACAACACTATAAGACCAGATATCAGTTACAAGAAAACAATCATAAGAAACACAAACACATGGAGATTAAACAATACATTTCTAACTAACTAGCAGGATACTGAAGAAATCAAAAGGGGAAATAAAAAAACTTATAGAAAAAATGACAATAAAAACACAACTCAAAACCTATGGGATGCAGCTAAAGCAGTTGTAAGAGTGAAGTTTATAGCAATACAATCCTACCTCAAGAAACAAGAAAAACATTGAATAGACAACTGAACTTTACACCTAAAAAAACTGGAAAAAGAAGAAGAAGAACAACAACAACAAAAACACCCAAAATTAGATTAGTAGAAGGAAAGAAATCATAGAGATCTGAGCAGAAATAAATGAAAAAGAAATAAAAGAAACAATAGTAAAGATTAATAAAATTAAAGCTGGTTCTTTGAGAAGATAAACAATATTGACAAAACTTTGGCCAGACCCATCAAGAAAAAAAGAGACAAGAATCAAATCGACAAAATTAAAAATGAAAAAGGAGAGGCTACAACAGGCTATGCAGAAATACAAAGGATTATAAGAGACTATTATGAACAACTATAGAGCAATAAAATAGATAACCTGGAAGAAATGGACAGATTCTTAGAAAAGTTCAGTATCCCAAGACTGAGCCAGGAAGAAATAGAAATTATGAACAACCCAATTATAAGCACTGAAATTGAAGCTCTGATAAAAAATCTCCCAAAAAACAAAAGCCCAGTACCAGATGGCTTCACAAGAGAATTCTATCAAACATTTAGAGAAGAGCTAATGCCTATTTTTCTAAAACTCTTTCAAAAAAATTGCAGAGGAAGGAACACTTTCAAACTCATCCTATGAGGCCACCATCACCCTGATATCAAAACCAGACAAAGACAACACAAAAAAAGAAAACTACAGGCATAGATGAACATAGATGCAAAAATCCTTAACAAAATTTTAGCAAGAAGAATTCAGCAATACATCAAAAAGCTCATACACCATGATCAAGTTGGGTTTATTCCAGGGATGCAAGGATTTTTCAATATACGTAAATCAATCAATGTGATACACCATTAACAAACTGAAAGAATAAAACCACATGATCATCTCAATAGATACAGAGAAAGCCTTTGAGAAAATATAGCACCCATTTATGATTAAAACTCTTCAAAAAATGGGCATAGAAGTAACCTACCTCAACATAGTAAAGGCCATAAGCCTACAGCAAACATTATTCTCAATGGTGAAAAACTGAAAGCGTTCCCCCTAAGACTAGGAGCAAGACAAGGGTGTCCACTTTCACCACTATTATTCAATGTAGTTCTGGTAGCCCTAGCTACAGCAATCAAAGAATAAAAAGAAATAAAAGGAGTCCAGATCAGAAAAGAAGTAAGCCTCTCACTGTTTGCAGATGACATGATCCTGTACATAGAAAACCCTAAAGATAGTATCAGAAAATTACTAGAGCCAATCAGTGAATTTAGCAAAGTTGCAGAATGCAAAATCAATACACAGAAATCACTTGCATTTCTATATATTAACAATGAAAAGTCAGAAAGAGAAATAAAGGAATCAATCCCATTCACCATTGCAACAAAAACAATTAAATACCTAGGAATAAACTTATCTAAGAAGATGAATTGTATTCAGAAAATTATAAGATATTGTTGAAAGAAATCAAAGACAACATAAACAGTTGGAGAGATAATCCATGTTCCTGGGTAGGTAGAATCAATATTGTGAAAATGACTATACTACCAAATGCAATCTACAGATTCAATGTGATCCCTATCAAATTACCAATGACACTTTTCACAGAACTAGAACAACAACAACAACAACAAATCACAATTCATATGGAAGCAAAAAAGACCCTGAATAGCTAAAGCAGTCTTGAGAAAGAAGAATGGAGCTGGAGGAATCAACTTTCCTGACTTCAGATGATACTACAAAGCTAGTCATCAAGACAATATAGTACTGGCACAAAAACAGAAATATAGACCAATGGAACAAGACAGAAAGCCCAAAAATAAACCCATACACCTATGGGTACATTAATTTTGACAAAGAATATACAATAGGACAAAGACAGCCTCTTCAATAAATAGTGCTTGGAAAACTGGACAGCTACATGTAAAATAATGAAATTAGAACACTTCCTAACACCATACACAAAGATAAACTCAAAATGGATTAAAGACCTAAATGTAAGACCACAAACTATAAAACTCTTAGAGGAAAACATAGGCAGAACACTTGATAACATAAATCAAAGCAAGATCCTCTATGGCCCACCTCCTAGAGTAACGGAAATAAAAACAAAAGTAAACAAGTGGGACCTGATTAAACTTAAGAGCTTTTGCACAGCAAAGGAAACTATAAGTAAGGTGAAAAGACAACCCTCAGAAGATAATAGCAAATGAAACAACTGACAAAGGATTAATTTCCAAAATATGGAAGCAGCTCATACAACTCAAAACCAGTGAAACAAACGACCCAATCAAAAAGTGGGAAAAAGACCTAAACAGATATTTCTCCAAAGAAGACATACAGATGGCTAACAAACACATGGAAAGATGCTCAACATCGCTCATTATTAGAGAAATGCAAATCAAAACTATAGTGAGATATCATCTCAAGCCAGTCAGAATGGCCATCATTAAAGAGTCTATAAACAATAAATGCTGGAGAGGGTGTGGAGAAAAGGGAACACTCTTGCACTGTTGGTGGGAATGTAAGTTGATACAGCCACCATGGAAGATGGTATGGAGAGTCCTTAAAAAACTAGGAATAAAACCACCATATAACCCAGCAATCCCACTCCTAGGCAAATACCCTGAGGAAACCGAAATTGAAAGAGACACATGTATCCCATTGTTCATTGCAGCACTATTTACAATAGCTAGAACATGGAAGCAACCTAAATGTCCATCGACAAATGACTGGATAAAGAAGTAGTGGTACATATACACAATGGAATGCTATTCAGCCATAAAAAGGAACACATTTGAGTCAGTTCTAATGAGGTGGATGAACCTAGAACCTATTATACAGAGTGAAGTGAGTCAGAAAGAGAAAGATAAATACTGTATTCTAACGCATATATGAAAGTGAAAGTGAAGTCGCTCAGTCGTGTCCGACTCTTCGCAACCCCATGGACTGTACCCTACCAGGCTCCTCTGTCCATGGGATTTTCCAGGCGAGAGTACTGGAGTGGATTGCCATTTCCTTCTCCAGGGGATCTTCCAAACTCAGGGCTCGAACCCAGGTCTCCTGCATTGTAGACAGACACTTTACCATCTGAGCCACCAGGGAAGTCAAGTAATCCAAGTCTATGCCCCAATCAGTAATGCTGAAGAAGCTGAAGCTGAACGGTTCTATGAAGACCTACAAGACCTTTTAGAACTAACACCCAAAAAAGATGTCCTTTTCATTACAGGGGACTAGAATGCAAAAGTAGGAAGTCAAGAAACACCTGAAGTAACATGAAAATTTGGCCTTGGAATACAGAATGAAGCAGGGCAAAGACTAATAGAGTTTTGCCAAGAAAATGCACTGGTCATAACAAACACCCTCTTCCAACAACACAAGAGAAGACTCTATACATGGACATCACCAGACGGTCAACACCGAAATCAGATTGATTATATTCTTTGCAGCCAAAGATGGAGAAGCTCTATACAGTCAGCAGAAACAAGACCAGGAGCTGACTGTGGCTCAGACCATGAACTCCTTATTGCCAAATTCAGACTTAAATTGAAGAAAGTAGGGGAAACCACTAGACCATTCAGGTATGACCTAAATCAAATCCCTTATGATTATACAGTGGAAGTGAGAAATAGATTTAAGGGCCTAGATGTGATAGACAGAATGCCTGATGAGCTATGGAATGAGGTTCATGACATTGTACAGGAGACAGGAATCAAGACCATCCCCATGGAAAAGAAATGCAAAAAAGCAAAATGGCTGTCTGGGGAGGCCTTACAAATAGCTGTGAAAAGAAGAGAAGTGAAAAGCAAAGGAGAAAAGGAAAGATATAAATATCTGAATGCAGAGTTCCAAAGAATAGCAAGAAGAGATAAGAAAGCCTTCTTCAGCGATCAATGCAAAGAAATAGAGGAAAACAACAGAATGGGAAAGACTAGAGATCTCTTCAAGAAAATCAGAGATACCAAAGTAACATTTCATGCAAAGATAGGCTCAATAAAGGACAGAAATGATATGGACCTAACAGAAGCAGAAGATATTAAGAAGAGATGGCAAGAATACACAGAAGAACTGTACAAAAAAGATCTTCACGACCCAGATAATCACGATGGTGTGATCACTGACCTAGAGCCAGACATCCTGGAATGTGAAGTCAAGTGGACCTTAGAAAGCATCACTATGAACAAAGCTAGTGGAGGTGATGGAATTCCAGTTGAGCTATTCCAAATCCTGAAAGATGATGCTGTGAAAGTGCTGCACTCAATATGCCAGCAAATTTGGAAAACTCAGCAGTGGCCACAGGACTGGAAAAGGTCCGTTTTCATTCCAATCCCAAAGAAAGGCAATGCCAAAGAATGCTCAAACTACCGCACAATTGCACTCATCTCACACGCTAGTAAAGTAATGCTCAAAATTCTCCAAGCCAGGCTTCAGCAATATGTGAACCATGAACTTCCAGATGTTCAAGCTGGTTTTAGAAAAAGCACAGGAACCAGAGATCAAATTGCCAACATCTGATGGATCATAGAAAAAGCAAGAGAGTTCCAGAAAAACATCTATTTCTGCTTTATTGACTATGCCAAAGCCTTTGACTGTGTGGATCACAATCAACTGTGGAAAATTCAGAAAGAGATGGGAATACCAGACCACCTGACCTGCCTCTTGAGAAATTTGTATGCAGGTCAGGAAGCAACAGTTAGAACTGGACATGGAACAACAGACTGGTTCCAAATAGGAAAAGGAGTACGTCAAGGCTGTATATCGTCACCCTGTTTATTTAACTTATATGCAGAGTACATCATGAGAAATGCTGGGCTGGAAGAAGCACAAACTGGAATCAAGATTGCCAGGAGAAATATCAATAACCTCAGATATGCAGATGAGACCACCCTTAGGGCAGAAAGTGAAGAGGAACTCAAAAGCCTCTTGATGAAAGTGAAAGTGGAGAGTGAAAAAGTTGGCTTAAAGCTCAACATTCAGAAAATGAAGATCATGGCATCCGGTCCCACCACTTCATGGGAAATAGATGGGGAAACAGTGGAAACAGTGTCAGACTTTATTTTTCTGGGCTCCCAAATCACTGCAGATGGTGAATGCAGCCATGAAATTAAAAGACGCTTACTCCTTGGAAGGAAAGTTATGACCAACCTAGATAGCATATTCAAAAGCAGAGACATTACTTTGCCAACAAAGGTCCGTCTAGTCAAGGCTATGGTTTTTCCTGTGGTCATGTATGGATGTGAGAGTTGGACTGTGAAGAAGGCTGAGCGCTGAAGAATTGATGCTTTTGAACTGTGATGTTGGAGAAGACTCTTGAGCCTTCCCTGGACTGCAAGGAGATCCAACCAGTCCATTCTGAAGGAGATCAGCCCTGGGATTTCTTTGGAAGGAATGATGCTAAAGCTGAAACTCCAGTACTTTGGCCACCTCATGTGAAGAGTTGACTCATTGGAAAAGACTCTGATGCTGGGAGAGATTGGGGGCAAGAGGAGAAGGGGATGACAGAGGATAAGATGGCTGAATGGCATCACTGACACAATGGACGTGAGTCTTAGTAAACTCCGGGAGTTGGTGATGGACAGGGAGGCCTGGCGTGCTGTGATTCATGGGGTCACAAAGAGTCGGACATGACTGAGCAACTGATCTGATCTGAACGCATATATACAGAATGTAGAAAAATGTTACTGAAGAATATATTTACAGGGCAGCAGTGGAGAAACAGACAGAGACTAGACCTATGGACATGGAAAGAGGGGAGGAGCAGGT
Source organism: Bos javanicus (assembly GCF_032452875.1). Lineage (NCBI taxonomy): Eukaryota > Metazoa > Chordata > Mammalia > Artiodactyla > Bovidae > Bos > Bos javanicus. Next base: position 12,053,386 of record NC_083876.1, read on the forward strand.
GAGATGTATGGAGAGAGTAACACAGAAACTTACATTACCATATGTAAAATAGATAGCCAAGGGGAATTTCCTGTATGGCTCAGGAAACTCTAACAGGGGCTCTGTATCAACCTAGAGGGGTGGGAGGGGGAGCGAGATGGGAGGGAGGTTCAAAGGGAGGGGATATGTGTATCAGACCAGATCAGATCAGATCAGATCAAATCAGTCGCTCAGTCGTGTCCGACTCTTTGCGACCCCATGAATCGCAGCATGCCAGGCCTCCCTGTCCATCACCAACTCCTGGAGACCTATGGCTAATTCATGTTGAGGTTTGACAGAAAACAACAAAATTCTGCAAAGCAATTATCCTTCAATATAAAAATAAATTAATAAAAAATAAATTTTTATAAAGGCAATAGCTAAGTGTTGTTTAAATGCATCTCCTTGGTCACATTATACCTTAATTGAAGTGTTATAGATTGTAAGCTTCCTGAGGAGAGAAACAATTAAAATCACACTAATAGACACATAAGGACCCACATAAAAGTGAAATAAAAAACCCAGGACTTCCTATTTAATAAACTGTAAAAATAAAACAACAGTAGTTAGGAGCTCATAATGTTCACTGAAAACAGTAAGATGTTTTTCGCATAAAAAGAATTGTAGTTTAAGACACAGGATGACGTGGAATGTCTGTAATTCAATCCCCTTCCCTATCGTCTGGAAGTGTGTCCCAGTTAACCATAGTTATATATCCCCAGACAACAAATTCACTCAGCAATTGTGCTGTACTTTGTCCTCGAGGTTTTTAACCCTCTATTCACCACATTCTTCAGGAGGTGGAGAACGTAATGATTTTTGTGCTGTCATTCCCCTGTTGCTCATTTCTTCTCCTTGCCAAGATGGTTTTGCACTGAGAAAATATATTTAAGAAGTTGCCCCAGGGTGGACTTATTTGGATTCAGATGAGTTCTGACAGACCAGGGATGTTCTCAACTATATACGGATGTCTCATAAGAGATGAAGGATTAGAAGAAGGTCTCCAGTTACCATAGGATGGATATGAGTGGCCTCACAACACCTATGAAGGTAGTTTTCTTCAATTATTTTCATTAAATACTGTGTGGATCCCAGGAAGAAGGATCAAATATATGAAGTACGAAAGTAACAATGCAATATGTGGACAAACATCCTCTGTTCTACAACTCAGCACTGCACCTCTTTCTAGACCTGAATGCTAGTCTCCAATCTCATCCTGAGTCTTGGCGTCCCCTTCTAGCCCAGGTAACCATCATATGTCCTGTATCTTTTCTTTGCTTTTTTAAGGTTGTTGCCTAGCATACATATGCAAGCAGCATATTGTTTATTTTGTGTGTGTGTGTGTGTGTGTGTATGTGTGTGTGTTAGTCGCTCAGTCATATTTGGCTCTTTACAACCCCATGGACTGTAGCCTGCCAGGTTCCTCTGTCCATAGGATTCTCTAAGCAAGAATACTAGACTGGGTATCCATTCCTTTCTCCAGGGGATCTTCCCAACCCAGGGATTGAACCTGGGTCTCCTGCATCACAGGCAGATTCTTTACCATCTGAGCCACCAGGGAAGTGCCATTGTTTACTTCAGTCCTTTATACAGGTGCAATTATCAAGTGTCTTCTTGAACGTGGACTTTTTGCTCCTGAGATTCTTCTATATTGAATCTGGTTATAATTCACTCATTTTCCTATCATATACTGGTTCCTTTTACCAATATTCCACAGTTTGTTCATTCACTCAACTATTGGGTTGTGTGCAGCTTTTCTCTGGTGACAAGCAGTGCTTCTAATAACATTCTCATACACATTTCATGGGACCCCTGCGAGTGTGGTTTTCAGGAATAGAGACAAGGGTGGAAATCTATAGGTCCTAGAATTTGTGTGTCTTCAACTCAGTTGGAGAACATTTTTGATTCCAGTTCACACTTACTTCCACCAGGAGCACATCATAGTTTTCTCACTCCAAACTCAAGGCCAAAGCATCATGGCCTGACATCTAGCGGGTATGAATGAACTTCTCATTACAGTCTTAATTTCCATTCACCTGAGTCTTAGTGAGATGGGACATCTTATATTTTCTGGCTTCCTGTTTTTCTCAAGAAAAATGGCTTTACTTTTTCTCATTTGTTGGCCCGTTTTATTAGACTGTCTTCTTCCTGTTGATTTTTGTGATTTCTTTATACATCCTGAACTCTAATTTTTTATCAGTTATATACATTACAAATATCTCCTAAATTTGGTTTGTCTTAACTTAGGAATATTTTGAGCAGAAGTTCTTTTTAAAAAATGTATCCATTATTAATGTAAGGACCTTGTTTTAGAAAGCCCTCTCTATGTTGTGGGCATAAAGATATTCTCCATCAGCACATCAACTGGTAATTACATATGTGCTGAGTTTAGGACCTAGCTCATCTTCCCCAAAATTATCCCAATCCTTTCTCTTTAAAAGTCTGTTTGTCTCCATTAATATAAAATGCCAACTTATCATCATCAAGTTTCTGTGTGCTTCATTTCTGTTTCTGGGCTCTCTTCTATTTTGTTCACTGGCTTGATTATTAGACTTTAGTAATTATTCTTCAGGGCTTCCCTGGTGGCTCAGAGGGTAAAGCGTCTGCCTGCAATGCAGGAGACCTGGGTTCAATCCCTGGGTCGGGAAGATCCCCTGGAGAAGGAAACGGCAACCCACTCCAGTATTCTTGCCTGGAGAATCCCATGGATAGAGGAGCCTGGCGGGCTACACAGTCCACGGGGTCGCAAAGAGTCTGACATGACTAGATATCAGCTCTTTTGGACTTCAAGCTCTTAAACTTAAATTCTAGAATCCATTGGTTTAATAAGTTTCATTACAATAAAGAATACATGAAAACAAGCCAAAATCATCAAGCATTTTATTACTGATACAATAACATTCATTTTACAGATTTACTAAAGGGAAATTCAGGTATAACCTAAATCAAATCCCTTATGATTATACAGTGGAAGTGAGAAATAGATTTAAGGGCCTAGATCTGATAGATAGAGTGCCTGATGAACTATGGAATGAGGTTCGTGACATTGTACAGGAGACAGGGATCAAGACCATTCCCATAGAAAAGAAATGCAAAATAGCAAAATGGCTGTCTGGGGAGGCCTTACAAAATAGCTGTGAAAAGAAGAGAAGTGAAAAACAAAGGAGAAAAGGAAAGATATAAACATCTGAATGCAGAGTTCCAAAGAACAGCAAGAAGAGATAAGAAAGCCTTCTTAGTGATCAATGAAAAGAAATAGAGGAAAACAACAGAATGGGAAAGACTAGGGATCTCTTCAAGAAAATCAGAGATACCAAAGGAACATTTCATGCAAAGATGGGCTCGATAAAGGACAGAAATGGTATGGACCTAACAGAAGCAGAAGATATTAAGAAGAGATGGCAAGAATACACAGAAGAACTGTACAAAAAAAGATCTTCATGACCCAGATGATCACGATGGTGTGATCACTGACCTAGAGCCAGACATCCTGGAATGTGAAGTCAAGTGGGCCTTAGAAAGCATCACTACGAACAAAGCCAGTGGAGGTGATGGAATTCCAGTTGAACTATTCCAAATCCTGAAAGATGATACTGTGAAAGTGCTGCACTCAATATGCCAGCAAATTTGGAAAACTCAGCAGTGGCCACAGGACTGGAAAAGGTCCGTTTTCATTCCAATCCCAAAGAAAGGCAATGCCAAAGAATGCTCAAACTACCGCACAATTGCACTCATCTCACATGCTAGTAAAGTAAGGCTCAAAACTCTCCAAGCCAGTCTTCAGCAATATGTGAACCATGAATTTCCAGATGTTCAAGCTGGTTTTAGAAAAGGCACGGGAACCAGAGATCAAATTGCCAACATCCGCTGGATCATGGAAAAAGCAAGAGAGTTCCAGAAATCATCTATTTCTGCTTTATTGACTATGCCAAAGCCTTTGACTGTGTGGATCACAATCAACTGTGGAAAATTCTGAAAGAGATGGGAATACCAGACCACCTGACCTGCCTCTTGAGAAATTTGTATGCAGGTCAGGAAGCAACAGTTAGAACTGGACATGGAACAACAGACTGGTTCCAAATAGGAAAAGGAGTACGTCAAGGCTGTATATCGTCACCCTGTTTATTTAACTTATATGCAGAGTACATCATAAGAAACGCTGGACTGGAAGAAACACAAGCTGGAATCAAGATTGCCGGGAGAAATATCAATAACCTCAGATATGCAGATGAGACCACCCTTATGGCAGAAAGTGAAGAGGAACTCAAAAGCTTCTTGATGAAAGTGAATGTGGAGAGTGAAAAAGTTGGCTTAAAGCTCAACATTCAGAAAACGAAGATCATGGCATCTGGTCCCACCACTTCATGGAAATAGATGGGGAAACAGTGGAAACAGTGTCAGACTTTATTTTTCTGGGCTCCAAAATCACTACAGATGGTGAATGCAGCCATGAAATTAAAAGACGCTTACTCCTTGGAAGGAAAGTTATGACCAACCTAGATAGCATATTCAAAAGCAGAGACATTACTTTGCCAACAAAGGTCCGTCTAGTCAAGGCTATGGTTTTTCCTGTGGTCATGTATGGATGTGAGAGTTGGACTGTGAAGAAGGCTGAGCACTGAAGAATTGATGCTTTTGAACTGTGGTGTTGGAGAAGACTCTTGAGAGTCCCTTGGAGTACAAGGAGATCCAACCAGTCCATTCTGAAGGAGATCAACCCTGGGATTTCTTTTGAAGGAATGATGCTAAAGCTGAAGCTCCAGTACTTTGGCCACCTCATGTGAAGAGTTGACTCATTGGAAAAGACTCTGATGCTGGGAGGGATTGGGGGCAGGAGGAGAAGGGGACGACAGAGGATGAGATGGCTGGATGGCATCACTGACTCGATGGACGTGAGTCTCAGTAAACTCCGGGAGTTGGTGATGGACAGGGAGGCCTGGCCTGCTGCAATTCATGGGGTCGCAAAGAGTCGGACACGACTGAGCGACTGATCTGATCTGATCTGAAAGGGAAAGCTGATTTTTTTAAAATATATATTTCACCCTATAAACACTGTGTTTCTCTCCGTGTATTTAGGTCTTACTTAATGCTGTTTTATTACATTTAAAAATTTTCTCCATGAATGGCTTGCATACTTTTTGATAATTTATTCTTGCTGCTGCTGCTAAGTCTCTTCAGTAGTGTCCGACTCTGTGCGACCCCATGACGGCAGCCCATCAGGCTCCCCGGTTCCTGGGATTCTCCAGGCAAGAACACTAGAGTGGGTTGCCATTTCCTTCTCCAACGTATGAAAGTGAAAAGTGAAAGTGAAGTCGCTGTGTCGTGTCTGACTCTTAACGACCCCATGGACTGCAGCCTACCAGGCTCCTCCGTCCATGGGATTTTCCAAGCAAGAGTACTGGAGTGGGGTGCCATTGCCTTCTCCGAATTTATTCTTAGATACTTAATTTTTAAAATATCAGAGTAAAGGTTATATTTGTTTGATTCCATTTTCTGCTTTTTGTTGCTAATGTATAGAGGTATGATTTAAGGTTTTTACTGCTTTATGTGTTCAGCAATCTTGCTAAATTTACTCGATTCTTTAGAGGTTACTTTTACCCATAATGTTCTTATAATATCTATATTTTGAAATCAAGGTAAGGAGTGTCACATAAAATGAGCGAGGAATATTTCCTCTACTTCTATACTTTAGAATAATTTGTGTAAGTCTGGAATTAATTAATCTAGTGAATGTTTTATGGAAATTAGAATTAAAATATCTGAGCCTCTTTGGGAAGGTACACAGAAGGGGAGACTTTTAACTACTGATTCAGTTTCTTCCTAGTGAAAATTCTATTTTTTTGTCCCATTTGTCTGGAAGTTAAATTTATATTTTTGAGAATTTGTTCATTTTATCTAACATTTTATATTCATTAGAATAATATTTGAATATTAACTTATTACTTTTAAATTACACAGAATATCTAGTTATACCCTCCTCCCTTTTCATCGATATTATTTTTTTCACTTTTTTTCCTTGCTCAGTCTTACCAGAGTTTGTCAGTTTTGCTATTTATTTCAAATAATCAATTTTTGGCTTTGTTTATTCTCTCTATGGCATGTCTGTTTTCTTTCTATTAAGTTCAGTTCAGTTCACTTGCTCAGTCGTGTCCAACTCTTTGCAACTCCATGAACCGCAGCATGCCAGTCCTCCCTGTCCATCACCAACTCCCAGAGTTCACCCAAACCCATGTCCATTGAGTCGGTGATGCCATCCAACCATCTCATCCTGTGTCGTCCCCTTCTCCTCCTGCCCTCAATCTTTCCCAGCATCAGGGTCCTTTCAAAGAGTCAGCTTTTCGCATCAGGTGGCCAAAGTATTGAAGCTTCAGCATCAGTCCTTCCAATGAACACCCAGGATTGATCTCCTTTAGGATGGACTGGTTGGATCTCCTTTCAGTCATCTATTATTTCCTATTTTTGGAAGATGAATGCAGGTTTTATCTAATTTCTTAAGCTCATTTAATTTGAGGCTTTTCTATTTTATAACATAATGATTTAAAACTCTGTAATCCTTCCTGGAACCACATCAGCTTCATCACATGAGTTTGATATACAGCTTTTTCATTACCATGTTGTTAAATATGGTAAATTTCCTCATGATTTCTTACTTGACCTATGATAGAAATATTAAATCTCTAAATGTATTAGTTTTGCCTTATCTTGTTGTTAATTATTTCTGACAGTCCCACTGTGGTCAGAGCATGTGTCCTACATAACCCCAGTTGTGAGAGGGTAACAGCAGGAAGGCCAGGGGTCTCCAAATGGAGGAAATAGCCTGCAAGTGTCAGACATTTTTTTTTTTTTTTTACTTTACAATATTGTATTGGTTTTGCCATACATCAACATGCATCCGCCACGGGTGTACACGTGTTCCCCATCCTGAACACCCCTCCCACCTCCCTCCCCATACCATCCCTCTCTCTCTTAAGTGGCAGGAGGAAACAAACTAGCGATATTTTTTCCTTCTCTATACAAATTTAAAAGGAAGTTTCTCTTAAAATACTGTGTTGCCATAATGACACCTGGTTTCACCTGAAGTTAACTATTCTCAAACCTAGAGATAACCAATGCATTTCTCTTATGGAAATGTTTGTCTTAAGCTATGCTAATGTGCCATGCATTTACCCCAAACTCTGTCTGCAAGTCCTTCCGTTCCGCCTCATGGCTCAGACCTACTTGAAAAACCAGTATGTTATACTCAGATATTGTTCCCCTAATCTATGTAAATGAAACTATTTGTATGGTGATCTGCCCTTCTTCAAGATTCAAGTTAATCATTTTATGGCCCAGGATGAACCATTTGGTGCCAAGATTATCCCAAATGCATCTTATGGGTGAGGTGCCTGCTGCCATTCTGAGTTTTAAGACATTCCTTTCTTTCATTAACAGACTGCTAGTGACTATATAACATCCAGCTGAAGACTAGCAGAGGGGTACTCTTTCTGCCCCCTTCTGATGCCTTTGTCAGAAGCTTTATACTCTAATAAAACTTTATTACACAAAAGCGCTGAGCGATCAAGCCTCGTCTCTGGCCCCGGATTGAATTCGTCTCCTCCGGAGGCCAAGAATCCCGACGTCTTTGCGTGATTCAACAACAGCCTTTCAGTTGTTTAACATTTGATGAATCTGGCTTCCCAGCACACTACGTGGGTAGTTTCATGATAGTTCTAAGTGCCCTGGAACAGCTGAATGTTTTGCAATTGATCTGCTAAGGTTGTTAGTTGAGGTAGTCAGATCTATACTCTCATGATTTTGTGTCTTGTCTTGCCTGTTACCAGACAAATTTCCCAGTTCTGATAATGTATTAATATGTTTTTCATCCTTTTCATTTCATGCATAAAGATTGTATTATTAAACAGGTATTTTCAAATTACATTCTTAAATCTTGCTAGTAAATTGAAACATTTCTCGACTTTATAACTACCTTTTACCTCTATTAGTTTTTTTTTGTCTTAAAATCTATTTTGTCTGCCATTTACAGAGTTTCATTTTAAATTATTGCTTGCTGAATGTATCTTTTTTTTCTTTCTGAATATGTCTTTGTTCTATCCTTCCACGTTCAAACTGTATCCTGAAATTTTAGGTGAGTCTTTTATTTTTTAATTAAGATTAGAAATCTGGTCTTTTAAATGAATCTTTAATTATATTTTATAGTACTTTCATATTCTTGCAAATAAAATTAGGGAAAAATAATAATACAAAAAATGAGATCAATTTCCCCAGACATCACTAAAACACTCTGAAACTCACGTAACTAAGCACAAAAGATTTCTGCACTGCACGTAACGTTTTAAACCCAATTTATCTAACCAGTTTGTGCTTAATGGATGTTATTGAATATACTGTGTGTTTATTCTGTGGAGTATTGAATGCAAATTATCTTGACTCTCTATGCTTAATAATGAATACGTACTGTTGTAGAACTAAACAGAGAAATCACATGTTAAACATGGTAGGCATGCTATCTAAATTGGATCTAGGAGTTAGTGCCCCTAGGTAACCTACAGAAACAGCCAGAAGCTAAACCCACAGGAAAATAATATTAGCAAGAGATTAGACCTTATTGGAAAAACAGAGGAGATACTTCTGCAAGAACAGGAAAACTTCCTTACTGAACTTACACAGAACTTCACATTTTTGCTGATACATATGTAGATATATGCTAGTTGGCTTTCATTTCAGAAAATAATTTTTGATGAAACATATGCAAGTCATTACAAATACCTAACTTTTGAGAGCTCAGACAGGAGGGATATCTGTATGATTTCTACTATCTTATTTTTGTGCTTTCTCTGTATCCCATTTTATCTGTTTCTATTTTGGTTGTTTTACTTTTTTCAAAATATTGATTGGATAGTTTTCCTTACTCATTTTTCTCTCTATGGATTTGAAATTTAAGCCTTTTACATCTAGTCTTTCATTTCCTTAGTATTTCCAACTTGCCTAGGTATCAAAATCCAAAATTACAATTTTCACTGTTTTTAAACAATGATCTTATTAAACCTTTCAATCTGATCAAGTCCTCCTGATTTATATGTAATTATTGACTATCATAGTTCTACCCTGTTTAAACCAAAAGAAAAAAAAAAGTGTTGTTTGTGCATCTAATGCTGTTTATATTTATCTACATATTTACTGCTTTCTTTGTCTGCCATTCTTTTGGGCACCTTCCATATGGAATTGGTTTCCTTTTGTCTGGAATCCATCTTTTGAATTTTTTAAAATGTATATATCTTTTGTGACAAACTTTCACACTTTTCTTCATCTGACAGCATGCTTTTATTTTGTTTTGTTTCTTCAAATTTATTTTTGTTCACTATATAATTCTATATTGACATACATTTTCTCTCATCACACTAAATCATTCCACTGTTTTCTTTTTTTTTTAATTTTATTTAACTTTACAATATTGTATTGGTTTTGCCATATATCAAAATGAATCTGCCACAGGTATACATGTGTTCCCCATCCTGAACCCTCCTCCCTCCTCCGTCCCCATACCATCCCTCTGGTTCGTCCCAGTGCACCAGCCCCAAGCATCCAGTATCGTACATCCAACCTGGACTGGCGACTTGTTTCATATATGATATTATACATGTTTCTCAATTGTCAGCCTGATTATTTTCAAATTTGCTACTGCCTCATTCTTTCACCTCTATTTCTAGAACTCCAAATATGTGAATTATATTAGAATTTTTTCTCTCATCTACCCACCTCTTTTCTATTATATTTTCTCACTGTACTACTTTAAGAATAAATTTCTGAGATCCATCATCTGGTACATCATCATCTGGATAATCTCATGAAATAGCTAATAATCCATTAAATCTAGCCACAGTTTTATTTCAATTTATTTTTTTAATTTCTGAAAGTTATATGTATTCTTCAAGTCTGCTTTTTAAAGTTTATAGTACTTTTCCTATATTTTAACACTCTCTTTTTACAAGGAAATGTTTTAAGAATACTCAATTCAGCCATTTTATTGTCTGTCTGATAAATCCAGTATCTGGAAGTTTTGCACCTTTGATTCAGCTGTTGACTCGGATGGTGCGTCTTCCTGTTGTCCTGTTTTCTTGACTGTCGGCAGTTTTGACAATAAGCCGCTTTTCTCAGTGACATCTGCTAGTATTCCTTGAGGCTTTGATGGTGGGTGGTATGTTTGCATGAGTTTCTTCCAGGCTCCCGAGGACACCTTTACACTGAAAGGCTGCTGACAGCCTTTGTGAGCCATTGGATGACAGGCCTGCTGTCTGCAAATGCTGTGCTCTGGTTTGTTAAGAACAAATGGAGAAGCTTCCTTTCACATGAACCTAATGCCAGTTTCAAAACAGGTAATTTTTATTCAGTGTTCTTCCAATTCATTCTGTAGTCAAGGACTTAATGCACCGAGGTCCTGTGCAGGGAGCAACATCTGTGTGACCCTGACCTTGAGTAGTTTTGCCACCTGCCACCACCTGCCCCAAGCTGACACCCATGAAAACTGAATTTCAAGTTCCCTTAAACTGGACAAATATCTTCAAAGTGGTGTCTCCACTCACCTGTCAGAACTCTTATTGTCATTAGTTTTGGGTCCCCAAGGGAGGCTGGATCGGGCTGGAAATTCTTTCACGATATCATCACAGAACATCAAAAGCATGTTTCCTTATTACTCCAGCCAGTGTACACATGTGTGTGTGTGTATAAAAATATCTGCTCTCCGCTGCCCCCTAAAAAGTCATTAATTATCTGACATATAATGCCTATGTCTGAGGATGAAAGTATGCGTGCTGTGTGCTAAGTTGCTTCAGTTGTGCTAGCCTGCCAGGCTCTTCTGTCCATGGGATTCTCCAGGCAAGAAAACTGGAGTGGGTTGCCATGCCCTCCTCCAGGGGATCTTCCCCACCCAGGGACTGAAACCTCATCTCTTACATCTCCTGCATTTGCAAGCAGGTTCTTTGCCACTAGCACCACCTGTATATATGAGTGTGTAAAAACATCTGCTCTCCACTGTTCACTAAAAAGTCAATAATTATCTGACACATAACGCCTATGTCTGAGGATAAAAGTAAGGTATTTTATTTATTCAACAGACATTTGTGATAACCTACCATCTTCAGTCTATGTTGTTTCTATTTTTGTTGCCTTTGAATTCATAAAAGCCCCTCAAGAAGACCTTGTCCATGGAACCCGGGACTCTTGACAGTACCACATGGCGGTTTTTCCTTCTCTTGGAAAGAAGATGAAATAAAATCCAGTGTCTTGTGACCTTTCCCTGAAGACAGACAATATGAAATGTCATCAAATTCCCTGCTATGTCTTTCTTTCTGTTTGCTTTCTTCTGTTGCTTATCTTTGAAATTACGTTTGCTTGTGATTGATGTTTCTATAAAATAACTAGAGACAAACAAGCATCTCAGTGTCCCGAAAGAGGTAAGAAACTTGTGTTTAGCTGTAACTATCAGTCCCAATTTCTGCTTTGGGAATAGTGATAAAGGGATCTGAACACTCCCCATTTTGGACTAATAGCTCATTCCGGATATGGAGACAGCAGCTGGGAGATTAGAATAAAATGTTTTAAAAAAATTAAAAAAGGAAAAACATAGAACAGGAGGGAGAAACTCAGCCTATTTAGATCCATGTACATGAACATTCATTGAATATTTACTTCAGTTTGGAAGCAGCTGAAAACATATGAATCTATATGACTGAGCAACATTGGGCTTGCTGGTTAACCATGTTCCTTTATAAGAAAAAAGTTTTTAATAAATAGATAAACATTTCAGCATGGTGTAACACTTGATATTTTTCCTAAAATACTTTCCATATTTCCCATAAACTAGAAGCATCTATAAGCTATTGAACATTGACAGAGCACTGACAGGGTGCAGGGAACTTTGCAGAGATTATAAAACTTAGTTCATCTCCCAGTAATTCTTGTCTCCTATTTTGAAAGTGAGAAAAAGTGAGGGATAAAGAGACTAAATAATGTGCTGTTTACTTGTATGTTAAGTAGAGAGAGTATGGTTTAAGCTAATCCAATAAATCCTCTGATTTTCCAGTATAATTCATAGCAGAAAAAAAAAATCTAGCATAAGTTACATCAATTTTATTTATACCAAAACTGGAACATCATTTAAGGAGTGTTAAAGAAACAGGAGTATTTTATAATTCAAATTTGAGAAACAGTTTTATTTTTCTTCAAAGAGTGACTCTCTTTTCCAGAGCAAGGAAGCTTAAGAAACTTAGTGGATCAGTGAAGGTAGAAATAAAGCTAATATTTTAGAGGCCCTACGCACTTGTGTGTCCATAACCAACTTGTATATGCATGTGTATCTTCCCAGGTGGTACAGTGGGAAAGAGTTACACCTGCCAAGGAGGGAGACAGAAGAGATGCAAGTTTGATCCCTGCATCAGAAAGATCCCCTGGAGTAGGAAATGACAACCTACTCCAATATTCATGCCTGCAAAGTTCCATGGACAGAGGAGCCTGTTGGCTACAGCCCATGGGGTCGCAAAGAGTTGGGTACAACTGAGCAATTGAGCATGCACACATGCACACATCAAAATAAATACTAAGATTGGTGCAAAAGTAATTGCAGTTTTCATTGTTGAAATTTTCCATTTGATACTGGAATACATTCTTAAATAAATGTGGTTGTATTATACATCATTTTAACCTGCATTTCTCACTTTATGTTTTTTTTTCCTAATGATTCATTACTTGCTGTTTATTTTAAATTTTTTTTAACATCATGGAAATGATGTGAGATAAAAAGCAAATTTAAGTAATTTATTTAATCATGTTGCAATTTGTTCAGAGACAACTTGCAACATCAACGCACTTGGCCCAGGAACTGCTAAAGAACATACAGTGCAGTGGTGGTTCAAGAAGTTTTGCAACAGAGACCAGAGACTTGAAGGTAAGGAGCATGGTGGCTGGCCATAGGAAGTTGACAACAACCAATTGAGAGCAATCACTGAAGCTGATCCTCTTAAAACTACATGTGAAGTTCCCCAAGAACTCAATGTTGACCATTCTAGTCATTCAGTGTCTGAAGCAAATCGGAATGGTGAAAAAACTTGGTAAGTGGGTACCTCATGAGCTGACTGAAAATCAAAAAAAGCGTCATTTTGAAGTATTGTCTTCTCTTATTCTATGCAATGACAGTGAGCCATTTCTTGATTGGATTGTGACGTGTAACCAAAAAAAAAAAAAAAAATGGATTTTATATGACAACCAGCAATGACCAGCTGAGTGGTTGGACTGAGAAGAAGCTCCAAAGCACTTCCCAAAGCCAAACTGGCACCAAAAAAAAAAAGTCATGGTCACTGTTTGGTGGTCTGCTGCCAGTCTGATCCACTAAAGCTTTCTGAATCCCAGAGAAACCATTACATATGAGAAGTATGCTCAGCACATCAACAAGATGCATCAAAGCTGCAATGCCTGTGGCCAACATTGCTCAACAGAAAGGGCCCAGTTCTTCTCCATGACGACACCTGAACACAGATTGCACAACCAACATTTCAAAATTGAGTGAATTGGGCTATGAAGTTTTGCTCTCTCCCATCACATTCACCTGCCCTCTTGCCAACTGATTACCACTTCTTCAAGCATCTTGACAACTTTTTGCAGAGAAAATGCTTGTACAACCAGTAGAATGGAGAAAATGCTTTGCAAGAGTTCGTCGAATCCTTAAGCACAGATTTTTACACTACAGGAATAAAAACAACTTATTTCTCATTGGCAAAAATATGTTGATTGTAATGGTTCTTATTTTGACTAGTAAAGATATGTTTGACCCTAGTTATAATGATTTAAAATTTACAGTCCAAAACCGCAATTTTGTTTGCACCAACCTAGAGATGGTGATTGCAACCATGAAATTAAAAGACGCTTACTCCTTGGAAGGAAAGTTATGACCAACCTAGATAGCACATTCAAAAGCAGAGACATTACTTTGCCAACAAAGGTCCGTCTAGTCAAGGCTATGGTTTCTCCAGTAGTCATTCATGGATGTGAGAGTTGGACTGTGAAGAAAGCTGAGAGCCAAAGAATTGATGCTTTTTAACTGTGGTGTTGGAGAAGACTCTTGAGAGTCCCTTGGACTGCAAGGAGATCCAACCAGTCTATCCTAAAGGAGATCAGTCCTGGGTGTTCTTTGGAAAGACTGATGCTAAAGCTGAAACTCCAGTACTTTGGCCACCTCATGCGAAGAGTTGACTCATTGGAAAAGACTCTGATGCTGGGAGGGATTGGGGGCAGGAGGAGAAGGGGACGACAAAGGATGAGATGGCTGGGTGGCATCACTGACTCGATGGACGTGAGTTTGATTGAACTCCGGGAGTTGGTGATGGACAGGGAGGCCTGGCATGCTGCGATTCATGGGGTCACAAAGAGTTGGACACGACTGAGCGACTGAACTGAACTGAACTGAATACTATCTATAGAACATGTCTTTGATTCAGAAAAGAGAGATAAAAAATAAGCTTTGTCATAAAAAAAAATAGGTAAATGTATTCATGTATAACATGACAGCAAGAAAATGCAGTCACTTCATTCATTCCAATATTTTCCCATCTGACAGATTTCTTTCTAACCGAGGACCATTGTTACATAAGAAAATTATTAGCCACTATAGTATATTCATATATTGTTAAGTGAAGTAAAGAAATATTGTCAGTTTAATGTAAGATGGCACCCCACTCCAGTACTCCTGCCTGGCAAATCCCATGGACAGAGGAGCCTGGTAGGCTGCAGTCCATGGGGTCACTAAGAGTCAGACACGACAGAGTGACTTCACTTTCACTTTTCACTTTCATGCATTAGAGAAGGAAATGACAACCCACTCTTGTGTTCTTGCTTGGAGAACCCCAGGGACGGGGAGCCTGGAGGGCTGCCATCTATGGGGTCACACAGAGTCAGACACGACTGAAGTGACTTAGCAGCAGCAATGTAGCTTTTATAACGCTATGATTACCACAAAAAAGATATGTGTTTTTATTAAAATTCTCAAAAAATATGTAGCAATCCACAATGGAAATACTTACATTAAAATGACACTCAGACCAAATGTCCATGTTTGAACCTTTCATAAAATATCTCTAGGAAAGTGGTGAAAGGTGAGCTACAAACCACAGTTATTTTACTTTGCTCATTGGCATTTTATTACCATCAAAGGACTCCTGTATAAATTTATGTGGAATTAGATAAAGCTTGACTAAATCTGTGGCATCATTTCAAGGATCTATACAGTAATGCAAGCATGAAAGAACGCCTCACACGCCTTCAGAACCCTGAGCCAACTGGCAGTTCATTTGCTTCAAGACTCTTTCACTGCCTCTTTCTTTTCTGTGATGGAGGCAGAAAATGTGCTATTTGTTAGATAAAAATAATACTGATATTGTTCTAAATTTCTAGACTATTACTGACAGACATGCCTACTTATTTACGTTCTCTGATGTTTTAGACATTGAAATATTTTATTTTGAATGGGATAATTGTTTCTTTATGAATATCTAGCTTCATTTCCTCAGGCACATACTACAAACTGAAATTCTAAATATAGAAATAGATAATCTATACCCCAACATATATTACCTGATAACAGGAGAAAAATTCCTTTCCTCAATATGTTCAAAGGCTGGCTTAAAAGGCCTCTCTGTAGCGGGGTTTCTCATCCTTAGCTCTGCTGGCATTTTGGGAAAAGGAACTTTTGTGGGGATTGTCCTGTGTGTTGTCACAAGTTTATCAGCATCCTTGACCTCCACCCCTGGAACACCATAGCAATGCCTCCCAGCACCTCTCTCACCAGCACCGCACCTACCAACAATGTCTTTAGGCATTGTGAGCAATTCTCATGGGCAAAGTCATTCTAGTGTAAAGAATTCATAGAGGAATGCATGGTGTAAAAGTATATTAGTTGGCCTTGGATTATCAGGTTTAGATCATTTTCCTGTCAGTCTATGTTATGTACAGTTTAAGATCACCTTTCTATCATCTCATATTATGTATAAAATTCTGCTCTAAAGTTTTAGCTTTAGAAACATTACAGTGAACTGCAGGCTACATTACATAGAAAGAATAAATTGGAGTTTAGAGTTAATGTAAAAACTATATTATAGAGGAGAAATTTGAGAGGCCCATTAGGGGCCGAGGTGAAGAACTATAAGTGTCATGTTGTAGAGTCATGAAGTAGGAGACTATCACGTGTATGTATATGTGTGTGTGTGTATATATATATATATATATATATATATATATATATCCCATATATATGGCTATATATGGGATTCTCCAGGCAAGAAAACTGGAGTGGGTTGTCATTTCCTTTTCCAGGCAATTTTCCCTACCCAGGGATCTATATGTTTGCTATAAGTTCATTTTCGAAAGATTAACCTGACATTTGTGGGACAAGCTGTCATAGTGGAAGAACCTAAGTTCAACTCCTCTCACAAAAAGAGCAAAATCAGAACTAACGGCAGAACAACCATTGACAAAAAAAGATCAGAAGTTACCAAAAAAGATCTTCTACTTCCAAAGACAAAGAAGAAGCCACAACAAGACAATAGGAGGGGCTCATTCATAACACAAAAGCCTAATCTGATTAAGGAGGCTGCTAATGCTTACTATCTTGTTATGGATTTTTTTTTTTGTAGTTGTCAATAAATAGATGTTGAATTTTACTTAATTTTTAAAACATTCATTCTAGATGATTGTATGATTGTTTTTTTTTTTTTTTTTTGGCTGATGGAATGATTTACTTTTTAAAATATTTTAAAATTGAAGTATAGTTGATGTACAATATTATATGTTATCAGTTCAGTTCAGTTCAGTTGCTTAGTCGTGTCCAACTCTTTGCGACCCCATGAATCGCAGCATGCCAGGCCTCCCTGTCCATCACCAACTCCCAGAGTTCACTCAGACTCACATCCATCGAGTCGGTGATGCCATCCAGCCATCTCATCCTCTGTCGTCCCCTTCTCCTCCTGCCCCCAATCCCTCCCAACATCAGAGTCTTTTCCAATGAGTCAACTCTTCGCAGGAGGTGGCCAAAGTACTGGAGTTTCAGCTTCAGCATCATTCCCTCCAAAGAAATCCCAGGGTTGATCTCCTTCAGAATGGACTGGTTGGATCTCCTTGCAGTCCAAGGGACTCTCAAGAGTCTTCTCCAACACCACAGTTCAAAAGCATCAATTCTTCGGCTCTCAGCCTTCTTCACAGTCCAACTCTCACATCCATACATGACCACAGGAAAAACTACAGCTTTGACTAGACGAAACTTTGTTGGCAAAGTAATGTCTCTGCTTTTGAATATGCTATCTAGGTTGGTCATAACTTTCCTTCCAAGGAGTAAGCGTCTTTTAATTTCATGGGCAGGAGGAGAAGGGGACAACAGAGGATGAGATGGCTGGATGGAATCACTGACTCAATGGATGTGAGTCTGAGTGAACTCCAGGAGTTGGTGATGGACAGGGAGGCCTGGCATGCTGCTATTCATGGGGTCGCAAAGAGTTGGACACGACTGAGTGACTGATCTGATAGAATATTAGCTGTATTTCCTATATTGCACAATATTTCCTTGTAGTTTATTTATTTTATACATAGTTATTTGTACCTCTTCATCCCCTCCCTCTATCCTGCCCCTTCCCTCTTCCCACTCCCCACTGGTAATCACTGGTTTCTTCTCTATATCTGTCAGTCTATTACATTTTTGTGATGTTCACTAACTTGTTTGATTTTTTTTATATTATACATAGAAGTGAGAGCATACAGTACTTGTCTTTCTCTGACTTATTCCATGTAGCATAATACCTTCCAAGTCCATCCATATTGCTGCAAATGGCAAGATTTCCTTATTTTTTACAGCTGAGTACTATTCCATTTGGAGAGGGCAATGGCACCCCACTCCAGTACTCCTGCCTGGAAACTCCCGTGGATGGAGGAGCCTGGTAGGCTGCAGTCCATGGGGTCACAAAGAGTCAGACACGACTGAGCGACTTCACTTTCACTTTTCACTTTCATGCATTGGAGAAAGAAATGGCAACCCACTCCAGTGTTCTTGCCTGGAGAATCCAGGGATGGGGGAGCCTGGTGGGCCGCCGTCTATGGGGTCGCACAGAGTTGGACACGACTGAAGTGACTTAGCAGCAGCTGCAGCAGTATTCCATTGTATGTGTATATTATACCTGTGGATGGACTCTTAGGTTGCTTCCAGATCCTGGCTATTGTAAACAGTGCTGCCATAAACACTGAGGTGCATGGATCTTTTTGAATTAGTATTTACATTTATTTCAGATATATACTCAAGAATGAAATTGCTGGGGTCATATGGCAGTTCTATTTTTAGTTTTGTGAGAAACCTCCATACTGTTTTCCACAGTGGTTGCATTTCCATCCCCACCAACAGTGTACGAGGCTTCCCTTTTCTCCACATCTTTGCCAAGATTTATTTATGCTGTCTTTGATGATGGCCATACTGACAGGTGTGAGGTGATATCTCACTGTGAGTTTGATTCATCCTTCCCTAATAATTAGTGATGTTGAGCATTTTACAATGTGTCTGTTGACCATATGTATGTTGTCCTTGGAAAAATGTCTGTTCAAATCTTCTACCCACTTTTAAATGGGCTGTTTGTTTTTCTGATGTTGAGTTGTGTGAGCTGTTTATATATGCTGAACATTAAGCCCTTATCAGTTATATCATTTGCAAGTATTTTCCTCCATTCAATCTGTGACCTTTACATTGTGCTGATGGCCTCCTTTGCTATGCAAAAGCTTTTAAGTTTAATTAGATCCCATTTGTTTATTTTTCTCTTGCTTCCTTTGCTTTAGGAGAAAGAACTGACTTACTTTTAAATGCTAATACACCCTTGTATTTTTTAGTTTATCTCACTTGGTATTGATGTATATATATTTTATATATGGCTGTATTCATATATTTTTATTATAATAAATATATGTTTATGAAATAGATGATGTAAAATTTTATTTTAATGATCTTATTCAATTATGGTGTTGGGTTTACAGTGGTTTCATAAAATAAACTGAAAGGTATTTAAAAAACAAAAACAAAACCCATGCCTTAAAGGAACGGTGCAGTGGAGGTGATCCAGAGGCTCCAGTGGGCGAGTGGGCAGGCAGCTGGCAAAGTGGAGGCTGGGAAACCAGTAATGGGATGCTTCTGAGACACAACATCAAGGTTTTCATTTCTGGAGGCCACTTTCAATAACAAAGCTGATGCTTTCCCATGTCAGAGCATTAGTCAAGAGTGAAAGGAATGTTTAAGCATGGAAATGATTGTGATCCATTTATCAGAGTTGAAGCCCTAGATGGGCCCATAATCTTCCCTTCTATTGCAGGAATAGATGGTTCTTGGCGGACGTGTTTGCTGGTGGGCAATATTTTAAAGCATCGATGCAATTACATTAAACCATATTTACATTTGTTTATATATACATACGTCTCTCAGTCGTGTCCGACTCTTTGTGACCCCATGGACTGTAGCCCACCAGGCTCCTCTGTCCATGGGATTCTCCAGGTAAGAGTACTGGAGTGGGTTGTCATTTCCTTCTCCAGGGGATCTTCCCAACCCAGGGATCAAACCTGGGTCTCCTGCATTGCAGGCAGATGTTTTATCCTCTGAGCCACCAGGGAAGCCCATATATACATACACTAAGCTACGCACACACACACAATCATACTCTTGGGTTTAAAATGTATTCCTAACTGCAGCCTGAGGAATAGGATGGGTTATTTCATGGAGTGCAAGGAAGTGTCTGCTACTGAAATTACTCTCATGCGCTCAGTACAAAGCATCCTGAAGACAGCCTCCAGAGAACCTTTGTAAAATTCATTCCTTTAAGAATACAGTCCAAGGACTTAATAATCTGGAATCCATAAGCTCCAGGTTATATGAATTGTTCCAGAGGTTGTCTGAAAAATTATAGGTATGTTTTTCAGACTTTTGCTAAGACTTTCACCAAATTCTCAAAGCTCTGTCATTCAGTAAAACTTCAGAATCATAAGTTAATTCAGCACCTATCACCAGACATCTAAAATGTCACATATATTTTAGAGTGAAAGAATTAAACACTCATTACCACTTGAATATTGCTATTAAAAGTAGAATAATATTCACAGCTATATGTGTTAAAGGTTTAATTACATCTAGTCTCCTTCAATAAGGTATTGTTAAATAAAAAAGAGTTGACTCATTGGAAAAGACTCTGATGCTGGGAGGGATTGGGGGCAGGAGGAGAAGGGGACGACAGAGGATGAGATGGCTGGATGGCATCACCGACTCGATGAATGTGAGTTTGAGTGAACTCCGGGAGTTGGTGATGGACAGGGAGTCCTGGCGTGCTGCGATTCATGGGGTCACAAAGAGTCGGACACGACTGAGCGACAGAACTGAACTGAACTGAAATAAAAATGAGTACATAGCCTAGTAATTATCAGGTGTGGCTACTTTCATTTGCTTTTTTAAACTTCACAAACAGTTCATGGAAAGCTGTCATCTACAAACTTATAGTTTTACTTCTGGGTTATCTGAAGATTTACCCAGGAAAAAACATATCCTTTTACAAGCTCATGGTTCTATTACTTTTATATGTTTTCTCAATCATTTTTAACATCATAATGCTAAAAATTACAGACGGTAGTGTTTCATAAAATTCATTAGCTATTACTTTCAAATTGTAGGGTGAATCACAAACTGAACCTGAGGGAAGTCTTGCAGACCATGATCACTAGCAGTAGTGGTCAGATTTACTGTCAGAGCTTTGCTAGAACTTTACATCAGCTCTTCATTTAATCCTCACAAAAGCTCTCTGATGAGGATATAATTATTCCGCTTTAAACAGCAAAGAAATGAAGACAGAGAAACTCGGTCAGGAATCCAGATCCCATAACTTGGAAGTTTTTCCTGACTCCAAATTCTGACCAGTTTAAAAGTAACATTGGCCACACTACTCAAAATAAAATAAACAATGAGTAGCTACTGTCTAGCACAGGGAACTATACTCAGTATCTTGTAGTAACCTATAAAAGAAAGGAATCTGAACAAGAATCTCTATCTTATTCACTTTGCTGCACACCTGAAACTAACACAACCTTTAAATCAACTACATTTCAATTTAAAAATTCAGATAAATAGATAAACAAAAGAGAGTCCTTCCAGCCCCCGCCTCTATTGTAATTATTGGTCCGCTTCCGATTCTCAGCGCCCAAAAGAACATTGGGTCTTGTGGCCCCCAGTTTCTTCCTCATTTTTAGTCTTTTAATCCACATCAGGAAATAACCTTCTTCCTTAAAACTATTTTCAACTTTGTCCCCTTTTTTCTCAAAATGCCTCAGTCTGGGTACAAAACAACAAGCCTAAAGCAAAACCAAAAATTTTGAGAAGGCGCAAAGTTTACTCCCTCTATTTCATTGACCTTATTACACTGTATCTCATCAGAATCTTATGCCAGAGTAGCAAAACATATTTTTCCAAAACAAAAACTAAAACAACTTGATTGCAATCCCACTTTCCCTCTATCTGTTTTTCAGGACACTCGCCTGTTACATGAACTCTTTTTACTTTCAGGATTCCTACATAAGGCCCAGTGTCAATTTGTAGCACTTGGATCCTAACATTTTGCAGAATCCAGAGCCGCTTAGCCACTAAGCTGCAGACCCCAGGGTGATCAGAGCCTTGGCCATCAGCTCTGGCTCTCCTTATCTTCCCTTTTGCCTCTGTGGGCGGTGACTCGTCCCATTTTGAAACCATGACTCAAAAAGGCAGCAAGCGTGACCCTAAGCAGCCCAAAAAACAGGACCAGGTTTTAAAAATAATTTTAACAGACTTTCTGTTAGCCTAACTTTGTACTCAAAAGCCTCATATTAAAAAAAAAGAGAGAGAGAGAGAGAGAGAGAAATTTCTGGTTAAAACTCTAGGAACTCGGATGCCCACCCCTGCCAATTCCTGACCTGTCAAAGATTCCAGCATCTGTTCCATTGGTTTCGGCACCACTGCCTGAAAACTGTGTTGAATATCTATGAGTTATTAGAGATAAACATACAGTTTTCCCTGAACGATCCGGTCAGCTCTGCAACCTTTCATTTTAAATAAAATCAAACAAAACTACATCATTTATCCAACATGCATCTTCATTCCAGGTAAAACTAAGCCTGAAAAATGTATACACATTAAATTAAACTTTGGAGGAAATGTTAGAAATGAAAAGTGATAGTTTTTATTAAAAATGCTCTAACAGAGCAAAATCAATAGGCTTCCCAGTAGTCTCAGACCTCCCAGTTGGCAGTGAAACGCTGTCAGTCTAACAGTAGCTCAGACTCAGCCAGAGGACCTGTGCGCCTGGCTGTGACAGCCACTCGGGTCTCGTGAGTCAGCATCATGTTATGCTGAGAATCTTGGTCAAACCCAAATCCTCAGCCTGCTGCTTCCTCGCTCCTCCCCTACAGAATCATTAACGTCACTGTCTCACTTCTGAATTCCTTCCTGCCCATTCTGACCTGATTTCTCGTTCTATAAGAAATTCTGCAAGGAAAACAAAACCCAGAAACAACTTCTTCCAATGACCTGCTTGTGGTCAAACCCTATCTTGATTATCTTTGTCCAGCATTTCCCTGTTGAAGCTTCCTTTATGGCTGCTGAGGCAGTGGTCCTTGGTGATCCTCAAGGGTTACTCAGCTTCCTATTCTCCTTCTCCTCCCCTCAGTGTTTGGCTCTGAGCACCCCCTCCTCCAATTTTGGTCCTCAGGCCTTTTCTTTTTTTCAGCCAATCTACATATTTTCCCAGGTAATCTAATCCCAACCCATGACTTTCATCATATATGATGATTGCATCTTTTATATGTGTATATATATATATATGCAGGAGATGCAGGTTCGATTCCTAGGTTGGGAAGATCCCCTGGAGAAGGAAATGGCAGCCCACTCCAGTATTCTTGCCTGAAAAATTCCACAGACAGAGGAGCTTGGCGGGCTCTAGTCCATGGGATCGCACTGAGTGAGTGCACACACACACACACACACCTACGTACATGTTGGTGATTCTCAAATTTTGATTCCTGGCTCCCTCTTGAGCTGCAGACCTGTTAACTCACTGGATGATTCCACTGGGCTATCTCAGCAGGCAGGCCATATTCCATGTGAAGTTGAAGTCACCGTCATCCCCCTCCCCAGATGGCTGTACCAGATGGTCTTTCCAAGTTCAGGAAATAACACCAGTAGTCATCCAGAGACTCAGGCCTGAAAACTGGAGGTTTGGCTGGACACCTGTCCATGGACTGGCAGCCATCACTACCTTCCACCAAAGACATGCCATCTCTGAATCCCAGTTTGGAACAGTGTGTGCCACACATGCTCAAGCCACACTCCCTGCCCGCCCCCCCTTTAAACTCAACTAATATTCAGGGTTTTTCTGCACATGGAAATAGGAACATGTAGAGTGTCTTATTTCACATTCTTCAGGGGCTCCCTGCTCAAATCAGAACACAATCCCTAAATTCCCACTGAGACTCTTAGCTGTAGAGTCCCTGCCTTACTGTAACACCTTCAGAAGCACCCTGGGCTCCAAGAGAATCCAGCCACTTGTCACTCTCAAAGGATTCCTGGCCTACACAGGTTCTCAACTAACTTTTCTTTGAACAGCCTGCCCTGATGTGTCACCGAAGTCCAGCTCTTCCTCAAGGAAGCCCAGCCCCTGCGTCCTTCAGGAAAGCCTCTCCAGCTTCTTGTAAGATCCGGTGCAAACCTCCGGGAACCCGTCACATTAGAATTACTATCCAGTCCGTGCACCTAAGAATCAAGACATTTTTCATCTGCACCTGCTCCAACTAGCTCATACCTGATGATTAACGATAGCTTGCTGAGGAGATGAAAAGGTTTGGGGTGATTCATAAAGAGTGCTTTCTTAATTTCTCTTTGAAAAAGTTTATGGTAAAATGTCAGTGCCACTAGGGGGCATAGAATTATAACGGAATTTTCCCCGGACACTCCCTCAAACAAGAGGTTTGTCTTCTGTATCAATCTCTTCACACAGTTTCTAAATGCATATATCTTAGAAAGAGTGAATAGCTGTATTCAAATTACTTCCAGGAAGAAGCATTTAAGTAGTTAGCTGAAAGACACTAGTGCAGCCATACTAACATAACAGGAAGAAAATAGAAACCTGGTATAGCCAAGTATGAAAAAATAGGAGTTTGTGAATAAAACTGAAGGTAGTGTTAGGAAAAAGATAAAAATGTAAGTATAATTCCAAGATACTGTTTCTTCATGATTTGGGACTGTTAATGTAGTGTTAGGAAAAAGATAAAAATGTAAGTATAATCCAAAGATATTGTTACTTCATGATTTGGAACTGTTTTAAAATATTCAATACAAAAGACAAATCACTACACATAAGCTTTTGTTCTTCAGGAAAAGTGAAGCGGGGTATTGAGGCTAATTCTGTGTTTAGAATAAAATCCCAAGTCCTGCTATGAAACAGCTACTAGAAACTTTTGAACACTTCCCTTTTTAAAGGAAAAACAGTCAAATATATTAATGTGATAATAGGCTAAAGCTTTTTATTTCAAAAGTTAATATAGTCTAGTAGTTTAAAACCTGGTTTTGTTTTTTGTTTCTGTGGATTTTGTTTTGTTTTTTTTCATGAAATAACCATAAGTTTGAATTCAGACTCAATTTCTCATTAGTTTTGAAAAAGTATCAACTTTCTCACGACCTCACTTTCTTCCTTATAAACCTGTAGTGCTCATTTGTGAGGTTATGGTCAGAATCAAGTGAAATAATTCTTGTTAGGACCCCAGACAAGGACCAGGATTCATGAACTGGTCTCAGGGGCCCGGGCAGGGGCCTCTGGCTCCCGAAAAAAAAAAAAAATTCTTGTTAATCACGGTGCCTCATCTGCAGTAAACACATATGACATATCTGCTATTATTTTGCTTTGACGGTGGTAACTGGCACACTATTTTAGTAATTCCTAGGAAAATAAATTTTGATAGTTGTTGAGATGAACATGGTGAGACTTTTTGAGCCCCTCCCCTGCTCTGTCTGCTCCCCGACCAGCCTCTCTTCACACCCCTGTGCACTCACACCTGCACTGTTTCTGCACCCCTAGGCACAGGCTGCTCTGAGGGGACCATGCCTCACCCACTGAGGGCAGGGCTGGGACGGATCCATGCTATGTAGGAACCTTCATGTTAATTGGCAGGTTCTTATGCTCTCTGACATTGCCCCAGGTTTCCTACTTTCTGTCCCTTGGTAAAATATATAGAGAATCTCAGCATCACATCTCTAAGAATCCTCAATAGAGTAAAAATGATACTGTGGTCCACAATGCTGACACATTTAAAATAATCAGATTCACTGAATCAATGGTTATAAGATACCTAAGAAATACAATTATAGTTGCTGTGCTTGTAGGTTTGGTTCTGATTTGACAGGAGGAAATAAAAGCTAAAGGGAAAGGGTGGCCTGGCCTAAAGGCATTCCACTCAGGCGTTAGGGGACTTCAGTTCTTCTTCCAAGGCAAACAGCTGAGCCTTGGGCAAGCAGCCAGCAATAGTTTTCCATTTCTTCATCAGCAAATGTCCCTTTTGCTCTAAGGTTTGAGGATTCTGTTTATTACCACCACTCTGGTTGACCTGGCATTTCACAGTGGATCAAAAAGCATCCACATCACACAAACAAGTAGCACTTGCATCAGCTGTGAGTTGATCAGAACTATGACCATGACTCGATGGGAAGAGTGTAGAGGTGGTAGGACCAGAACAGACAGGGGGCTGGGGAGGTCCGGAGAAGGAGAGGGGAGAGGCATGTGGTGACGGATATTCTGTAAAACCAGCTCACCACTGGTTATTCTGCCTTGAAAGTCCTTCCCGAGCACCTCTAGCTCTTGTATAGAATGTTCCATATTACTAGAGTGCCCTTCAGATGAAAAATATAATGGCATAGAAAACACACTGAAGTTAAATATTTCTAGTAGCTATTTTCAGTGCAAACCATCTCCAAGTAGACTTCAGAGAATAAAACCTTCCATGGTCATACATTTCAAGCAGACATCTCACAATAGTTGAAAGCACACCCACCTCCAAAGGATGGGGAGTGAAATCAGCTCATGTGCTCTACGCTAGAAATAAACACTTGCTTTGGAAAAGACGGCTGTCTTTTACCTTTCTACCTCTTTATAAGGCTCTAATGTAATATTACAGGTGGAATATACACGACTATATCATTTCATTCTTTGTCTACCCTCTCCTCTGATATTAGGTTTTAATATTTCAACCAAAAGAAAGGCAGTTTCCTAGCAACATCTGTGTTCAAAGGCACAGCAACAGAAAAAAGCTTGATCACAGCACTCTGTTTTTCCAACAGTTAATTCCTGCCTCTTGAGAGAAGTTAGCTGGTAGTGAAGAAGCCAGGTACACACGAGGAAGCCATTAGGAGAGGTGTGCAGCCTCACGTGGCCTTTCCTTCCCAGCAGGCTCAGGCGGGGTGTCAGAGTTTGTGGCTAAACCTCTTTTCAAAGGGAGCCTGCAGAGACACTGAAATACAGCCCATGAGCTCTTCAGTGTGCCTGCGTGCTCAGTTGCTCAGTCAGTCGTGTCCGACTCTTTGACATCCTATGTGATGTAGCCCCGGGCTCCTCTGTCCATGGGAGTCTCCAGGCAAGAATGCTGGAGTGAGTTGCCATGCCGTCCTCTAGGGGCTCTCCCAGACCCAGGGACTGAACTCCGGTCTCTTAAGTCTCCTGCACTGGCAGGCAGGTTCTTCACAGCTAGCGCCATCTGGGCTAGCGTTTCAGTATATGTTCTGTTTAAGATGTGGGAGGGATAGGAAACGCAGAGGCAAGGCTGCTGGGTTCCTGTAACTCTCATACCAACCACCTGTGAATGCTTGGGCTGGTCCCCTCTGGGGTGTCTCAACTTCTAGAGAACCAGAGAACCGATCTCAAAGGCCCTTCCCAGCTCTAAACCTCTGCTGACCACCACCTTTGATGCTACTTTAAAGTGTCACGCATTTGCTTAATCAACATTACGGTTTCCCACCTTGCCACACACTCAGGAAAGCATCCATGAGAAGTCAGGCAACTGGCTCTTTCCCTGGAAATCTGTCCCGCCTTCCCAAAGCTTCCAGCTAGCACGCTGGGCCCAGCAGTGCCAGTGAGACAAGGGACCTGATCTTCGCAGTGGGGTGGGGTTAAGTGTGCAAGAAGGAAAACTGCTCGTTCAAGGCGAAATGCTTCTCATTTTCCTGCCTGCACAAAAGCCAAGATTTTCACGCTGAAAGCGTGCACACGAATCCTTCTAAGCCTCTAGATCTTTCACCCTGAAAGCCCTGCGCGGAAACTCTGGGGGGAGTCTAAATATAGCGACGCCAACTCCCTCGCGCTCCGCCTGGTCCTAGCTCGGCCCTAGGACTGGAGCGCTCTCTCTGGGGCGCTCTCTCCCTTGGCCTGAACCTTGGGGGCACTAGGCCGCCCCCTTCCCCCTCCACGTGCGCGCGCGCGCGCGGGTGGAAGTGAATTAGGGGGCAGTCACGTGGCGCCGCAGCCAGCTGCACTGAGCGCCTCCGTGAAGCGCCCGCGGCCACCCGGCTCGGGCACCGGGCGGGAGGGGGCGCGGGGTCGCGCCGGCGGCCGGGAGCCGGCGAGTGGGTTGCGCGGACATTGCAGCGATGACAGGAAGAAGGAAGGGGCCAGCGGGGCCGTGCGGCCGCTGCCCGAGGCAGACCGGAGCCGGCACGGGTGTGCGCACACGGAGGAGCTGGCCGAGCATCCCCAGAGCCGGGGGCAGCTGACACGGGACTCACGCCTCGGCTTTCGGCTTCTGGAAGCAAAAAGGCACTGGGACTCACTGTCTCGGAACCATCTGTTCTGGCTTTGCGGTGGAACCCCAGTTCTTCATTCAGTTTAACTAGTGATCATTTCCTTCCTATTTGAGGGGGAGGGGAGGGGTTCCACTCTTTGGGAAGAAGTTCCCAAGCCCAGCTTCCTCTCAGTGTCTCCCGCACAGCGGCTCACAGTTTTTAACGCCGCCGTCTCGCTGAAGGCCAGAGGCTCGGCGGCCTCCCTCCTCCCCCAGGGGGAAGGGGGTTTGGGGCGCCCCGCTCTCGTGTCGGAGGCGGCGGGAGAAGCCTCTCACTGCGTAAGTGGCAGCACAGCGGGGTAGGGAGAGGACCCAGCGAAATTGCGGTCCTGGACTCTCCATCCTACAGGGTTTCCCCCCGCCCCCAGACTCAGGGATTGCCGCCGCCACCGCCGAGAGACTTCGCCTGTTTATGACTTTCTGTGACTTCAATGCAAATTTCTTGACGGAGGGACCCGGTCTGTCCTTCCCTGCTTCGCGCCGCTGTCAGGCACAGCCCAGCGCCAGTCGTTCACCGCGGAGAAGCGGAGTTTTGACGCACCCCACCCCACCCCCGGCTGGCAAGGATGTCCAGCTCCTCTATCTGATGCTGGGATGGAAAGTCACAGCCCGCAAGCTGGAGGAGTTTGTGGCGGTGAGATGCCCAGCGCCCATCTCGCCGGCTAGGCAGTCGCGTCCCGCGGGGCTGCACCCTGAACGCGGGGATCCGAGCGCCCCCGCCCGGAGCCTGGGCCGGCGCGCTCGTGGACTGGCTGGTACCTGGAGGGCAGGGCTGGGCCGTTCCCGCGCACACCACTCGCGGAAGGACGACGGGACGAGCCCGCGCGGCGGTGCAGCGGCAGGAGGAAAGGGCGCCTGCCTCTCCTTTTCCTCCTCTGGGTACGAGGGGGGCGCACCTTCCAACAGCTCCGAAGCCCTGGGGAGAATACCCCGAACTCTCGTCCCTGACAGGGGTTTCGGTGCCGCAGGTCCCCTCCGGCGTGGGGAGCCTGGGATCCGGCGTGGGGAGCCTGGGACCCGGCGTGCGCGCGCAGGAGCTCCCTCTCCAGCCCCGGGGGGCG
Source organism: Bos javanicus (assembly GCF_032452875.1). Lineage (NCBI taxonomy): Eukaryota > Metazoa > Chordata > Mammalia > Artiodactyla > Bovidae > Bos > Bos javanicus. The sequence continues at coordinate 12,082,359 of NC_083876.1, forward strand.
CTTCGCCAGGAGGGAGTGTCCGCCGCGGGGACCGAGGGGCTGGAGGAGCCCTCTTGGAGTGACACTCCCGCGACACGTCCCGATTTCGCCTAAGGAACTGAAGGCTACTGGACACCTGGACTCCTCGCCTCCTCCGGGTGCCCTCTCCGCCCCCCGGCGCGCAGCTCGCGGGCCGTCCGGCGCCCCGTCGGTGGCGGCTCCCTCCTCGAAAGCGGCCGGCGCGCATGAGGCCGCGGCCCCCTCCGCCGGGGCCCCCCTCGCGGTGCCCGCGGTGATGCCATGCCCCGCCAGCACGCGGGCGGCGAGGAGGGCGGCGCCGCCGGGCTCTGGGTGAGGAGCGGCGCGCCGGCGGCGGCGGCGGCGGCGGCGGGCGGGGGGCGCACGGGCGGCGGCATGAAGGATGTGGAGTCGGGCCGGGCCAGGGCGCTGCTGAACTCGGCGGCCGCCGGCGGCGACGGGCTGCTGCTGCTGGGCACCCGCGCGGCGGCGCTGGGTGGCGGCGGCCTGCGGGAGAGCCGGCGGGGCAAGCAGGGCGCCCGGATGAGCCTGCTCGGGAAGCCGCTCTCCTACACCAGCGGCCAGAGCTGCCGGCGCAACGTCAAGTACCGGCGGCTGCAGAACTACCTGTACAACGTGCTGGAGAGGCCCCGCGGCTGGGCGTTCGTCTACCACGCGTTCGTGTGAGTACCCGCGCCCCACCTTGCGCCCCCCGCACCGCGGCGGCCGGGGGCACCCTCCTGCCCGGTCCCCTGGGACGCCCGGCGCCCACGCCCTGGCCGGCCGCGCGCGTATACACGCACACACACACATATACACGAGCCCACACGCTCTCGCGCGCGCACGTGGTGGGTTTTATTTCTTTGCACGTGTTTAGGGTCTCCCTTCTGGCGCCTGCCACCTCCCTGAGCCCCACCCCCTCGCCCCTGCAGACGGAGACTTCCCCGTGGGGCACGCAATGAGCTGCCCGGCCGCTCTTGGCGCTCAGGGGCAGAGCCGGGCAGGCGCGGGACTCGGGCTGCGCGGATAATTGGGAGCGATGAGGTCTCGAGATGCGTCCGTTCCAACCGAGGGGGGCGCCCGGGAGCTGAGAAAGGCGCATGAGACCGTGCGCCCGCGTGGAGCTTGGGAGAGTGTTGGAGAGGTTAGGAGGTGATGGCGGGGTAGACGCGACTCAGAGAGGCTAGGCGCAGGCCTGGGTCTTGGTCCGGGGCGGAGCTGGGGAGGCCGCTGCGCGGTGGGGACAGCAGCTAGGTTGCCAGCGCGCCCGGAAACACGCCTCGCAGCCATCTCAGCCGCAGCTAACGGAAAATCTCTCCGTGCAAGAAATCCTTCCTGTCACAAAGGTGGCAGAGGTCTGGAGGAGGCGAGCAGGGCCAGGCGAGGTGATGTTCGCTCAGGCGCGGAGGACGAGGCCCGCGTGGAGTCCAGCGCTGTCGCGCAGGGGCGCAGGCAGAGGTGCGGGGCACATGGCCCGCCGGGGACTGGGATCAGGCAGTGGGTGAAGTTGGCACTGGTGGTTTGGAGCCAGAGCGTGTGCGTGTTAAGTAAGCCTCACCATCTAGCAGAGAATGCTTAATGAGAAAATGATTGGAAGCAAATGTTTATTTTTCCCTGAGGCATTTAAAACCTTTCAGTGGCTTTAAAGTTTACTACTGTTTTTCCCACAACGTCCATTCATTCAATCTCCTGTTAGAATTACGTTTATGTGGACATTTTACGGTAGTTTTTATGCCGTTACACCCACATCTTTTCTTTTCTGCTGCTTTTTTCTCCTCTCTTTGTCGTTCCCCTTTTCTGCTTCTTTTTGTCAAAATGGAATATAAAAGTCTCAGTCTTGGGAGGCCAGTAGAGAAAGTTGCAGGCACTCCCTGATAGGTTTCTTGTTTCCTAGTTAAAAAAAAAAAAAAAGGGTTTGGAAGACATGAATTAGGTGTTTTTTTTAAGAAATGAGGCCTGTCATCGAAACACAGCTCTCACCTGAGATGGAGGATTGGCATCAAGTCCAGAAACATTTTTGAAATAACATGGAGGAAGGGGCTGGTTTTGTAAATAGGTGAGCCTGGAATTTTACCACGTAGTAGTCAGGAAATTGGTGGAGTCTACAATCTGTGGGGCGCTGGTGTCTGGAAAATTTTACAGTCCCAGATTGATGTGAACATCTAGCACTAGGCAGAATATTCCAGCCAACTTTCCATCTTACAACGTACACAAGGAGAAAGTTGTGTAGTATCATTATTACATCAAAAGTATAATGTTTGCAAGATTCACATTTCCTTAAATGTGGTTTCTGTTGTAAATGCTAGACTTAGAGAAGCACTACTGATACTTTACATGTTCATCCACTCTGAGTTGATATAATAATTAATCCTGTTACCTGATGAGCCTGATAAATTATTTTGACCAATCTGAATCCACTAAAACATTTAGCAATATGATCTGTGCTCAGTTTGGCAACAAAGTATATACTGTATGGAAGATGATTTTTTTTACGAGAGTTTGCTCAGAATATTCATAACTCTGATTTTACAATATGATGCTACTTAGCAGCCTTGAATTTTTGGTAGTTTATATATTGTATATTCAGAAAGGGTTAGAGACAACCTTGGTTAGTGCTCATGCTTTGAATTTGCTAAGTGTTGCCCTTGAACATGAATGAGGGCTTCTTGTAATGCAACATTTTATTTTCAATATGTTAGGATATAACAGGTTTTTCTGGCCTTACAGAATCTTAAATTTTTGACAAATGATTGTTCAAGAGGTTCAAGTTTGAATAATTCTCTACTCACCGGTCTTTATCAGTCAGCCAGTGTCTTTTGTGGTAGAAACAAAACAAATTATGTACTTATTAATACCACATGCTATTGTAAACCTTTGAATTAGTAATTTCTAGAGTCTGAAACTAATGATTCAGTGATGTGGCAGGGGGTGCTAGACTCATGGTGATACAAAGTCGGAATCATCTTCTGGGAGGTTGTGCACAACTACAGTTGGCCTAGGAGGACAGGCCGTCTTTGGCAGCAGCAGCTTATGATTTAAGTGAGCTTTGGAATAGCTGGGCTTTATACATTAGATTAATAAAGGAAAGTTACTTTGAACTATAAGTCTAACAAGACCATTAATAATAAAGGAAATTATAAGAAAACAATTTCTAAAGCAGTATAAGTAACTAATTCCTTGCCAGCCTGGGAATCCCCAAATCTTACTTTAATAACAGTTTTTGTAGCACATTATGGTTCTTGCCAAGAACAAGTGTACTGTGATGAATGAGGTGTATACTTCAGGGATGGATTTACTCTGTTGATTTGTGTTTTCATTGCCAAGAAGCAAGAAAAGTATGTTTAAAGTTATGTTTCGGGTAAAGAGACATTTCTGTTAAATATGCAAAAAGCATGATTGTAATGGTATTTTAATGGTATAAAGCATAGTTTCAAGTGTGTGTGTGTGTGTGTGTGTGTGTGTGTGTGTGTATATATATATATATATATATCCCTGGCTCACTGATGAGATGGCTGGAAAGAGCAAGAGATGACCTGCTATAAATACTTTCTTCCAATCTTTATGAATCGAGGGAGCTTAGGAAAGTCTCTTTTTTTATGGTAATTTAGGATTTACCAGGCAACCATGTTTCCTAGTTTCCTGTTTTCAGCTGCCCTTTAGTTTAATAGAAAGTGAAAGAAAGTGAAGTCGCTCCGTCGTGTCTGACTCTTTGCGACCCCATGGACTGTGTAGTCCGTGGAATTGTCCAGGCCAGAATACTGGAATGGGTACCCTTTCCCTTCTCCATGGGATCTTCCCAAACCAGGGATCAAACTCAGGTCTCCTGCATTGCAGGCAGATTCTTTACCAGTTAAGCTGCAAGGGAAGCCCAAGAATACTGGGGTTGGTGAGTGAGTGAGTGAAGTCGCTTAGTCGTGTCCGACTCTTTGCGACCCTGTGGACTGTAGCCCACCAGACTTCTCTGTCCATGGGATTCTCCAGGCAGGAATACTGGAGTAGGTTGCCATTTCCTTCTCCAGGGGATCTTCCCAACCCAGGTATCGAACCCAGGTCTCCCACATTGCAGGCAGACGCTTTAACCTCTGAGCCACCAGGGAAGCCCACTGGGATTGGTAGCCTGTCCCTTCTCTAGTGGATCTTCCTGACCCAGAAATAGAACTGGGGTCTCCTACATTGCAGGTGGATTCTTACCAACTGAGCTATCAGGGAAGCCAAATGCATGATTGGCTCCATATATAAATTTGTGGTGTATCTTTGCCTGGCTTAATGCTTTGGATTAGAATGTATAGATATTTTATTTCTAAGCTGGGAACCTAGAAGCCATTCTTGATGTCTTCACTTTTCTCAAGCTTGCTCCTGCTGGCTACCCATACGATCAGTAAAATCTGTGTGTTCACTTTATAAGTTTTTTTTTTTTTTCTTCAGATCCATTCCCTTCTCTCCTTTGCTACTGCTACTCTCCCTGTTTCTCTGTACATCTCCGTTGGATTCTTTGTAATATTCTCTGATTTGTGTTATGAGCCTTCCAGCTCTTTGCTCTGACAGCAGTGTTTTCCTAAAATGCACATCTTATCACATTATCTCCTTGCCTGTAATCTTTCCAAGACCCTTCTCCATCTATTCATCCATTTATTCATCAATCCATCTGCAAATATTTGAATCTCCATTTTGTGCTAATTCCCAGATTAATAAGGTGGGGGCCTCCATTCTTAAGACGGGAAAAGATTCCAGTAGGGGGTGAGTGCAAGCCTGTGAACAGCAGTGAAATGCTGCTGTTCCAGGAGCGAGTTCAGAGTCTTATAGGAAAGGAGGGGAAAGTGGAGCCCAGGGTGGAAAGTTCAGCACAGGCTCCAGAGAGGAAGGGAAGCACAAGCTGAGTTTTGGCAAATGACTAGTTAATTTTCAGATGTGAAAGCAAGGGTGGGAGGGGAGTGTGGCGAGCCATCTTGCTGGAGGGAAAAGCATACGTAAAGACGTGGAATTGGAATCATGTCAGTAGTTCCGGGTACTGGAAAGTATTTATAGGATGAGAACAACCTCAGGAAAAGAGGGCAGAGCAATAGCGCACGTCCCTAACCTCGGGTGACTTCCAGTGCCAGCCATGGAATCTAGTCTTTATCCTGTAGGAACGACTGGTCACTGAATGCTGATAATCAGAGGGATGATGTCATCAGATAGGAATTTCAGAAAGATGTGGCTTTCATTGGTTCAGTCAGTGGATTGAAAGGTACCAAACAGAACCAGTGTGGCTGGTGAGAATTTTTCAGCAACTGGCCAGGTTTCCCACTCATTCTCGTGTTCTTTTATCCATAAATTCATGGATGTCTGTTGAACAGGATTCAACGATGTCTGATGAATCGTGCCACGCTCTGTTACAGGCGGGTGAGAGATAACTTCCTGAGGAGCTCAGGCAGCAACCGTGGGGACAAGAAGGAGGGATTTAATTATAAAACATTTAAGTAGGTAGAACTCAGAGTGTTTTCATCACTCCAAATGAAAAGGATGACTCTGAGCTGGGTGACTTGGGGAACAGAAGTACCATTCACTAAGATACGGGACAAAGGATGTGAGAATATGTTCAGGGACCATGATGAGTTCAGACTTGCACTCAGTGATTTGGAGATGTTTGCAAGTCATTTGGGGGGAGACTGCAAGGGATAAACACGTGATAGTGAACCTGCTGTACCCAGTTTCTCTCCATTGAGTCTTAGACCAGCAGCCACCACCTGTCATGTTTTGTCAAGAAGAGAGCAGAAATAAGTAAAATATATTTGAAGGAAGGACCGCTTTTTCAAATCTGGAGCAGAATCTTGATGTCTAGAGCAGATATCTAGATTTGGAAGCTGCCAGCAGTGTTGTGCTGGTGAAAGCAATCAAGAGGAGGAGTGAGTTAGCCCAGGGATGCAGAGTGGGACAAGGACAGGTGGAGGGCATGGTGGGAGCACCTCCCGCCGGCAGGCAGTAGGGGGCAGGTTAAGAGCTCACAGAAGACCTGGGGAAATGTGACAGCGACCTCAGCGCTGGGGGGATAAGCCAAGAGACTTTCTCTTCACTGAAGCAAAGAAAGGAAGACGTGTACAGGAAGGAGCCGTGGTTGGTGTTTCCGCTGCTGCAGAAATGACTAGAAGAGATGTGTTAGGATTTTATTGGCTAGTGATGAAGGCAGTCGCTGGTGGCCTTTGCTGAAGCAGCTTCACTGAGATGACATCACACACGGGATTTAAGCAGGTTGGGGATGGCTGGGTGCTGGGAAGGTGGGGACAGGAGTGTAAGTTAACTCCAGATTCATTGGATTGGCTCCCAAGAACCCTCCTGACATGGCCCGTGCCCCCTTTCGTGTCTCATCTCTAACGCACCCCCCCAGAGCTCCAGCCTTGCTGTCTTGTGTCTTCTGCTAGACAGTGTTTGCTCCCACTGTTCCCTGGGGTTTTCCCTACCCTTACCCTCTGGCTGCCCAACTCCTACAGCTTCTTCAAAACACAATTCAAAGATCACCTCTCCTGAGCTCATGTCCCGGATGCCGGGTTAATGTAGGTGCTTCTTGTCTCAGGTTCCCCGGCCCCGGGAATGTCATTACTGTGGTGCTTGCCCTGCCATGTGGTCATTGTTAGCTACTTGGTCTGTCTCTCCCGTGAGAGGGTGAACTTCCCCTGCAGAAAACCTCCTACAGATCTCTGGGTCCTAAACACCTAGCAAGGTGCCCTGTATCTAGTAGACCCTCCATAAACATTTGCTTTCAGTTCAGTTGCTCAGTTGTGTCCAGCTTTTTGCGACCCCATGAACCGCAACACGCCAGGCTTCCCTGTCTGTCACCAACTCCCAGAGTTTACTCAAACCCATGTCCATTGAGTCAGTGATGCCATCCAACCATCTCATCCCCTGTCATCCCCTTCTCCTCCTGCCTTCAATCTTTCCCAGCATCAGGGTCTTTACAAATGAGTCAGCTCTTCGCATCAGGTGGCCAAAGTATTGGAATTTCAGCTTCAACATCAGTCCTTCCAATGAACACCCAGGACTGATTTCCTTTAGGATGGACTGGTTGGACCTCCTTGCAGTCCAAGGGACTCTCAAGAGTCTTCTCCAACACCACAATTCAAAAGCTTGCTTTATGAGTAAGTAAATCATTTTCCTTGGAAACTTTCCATAGAGGAATTGCAGAGTGAAGCAGAGCTGAAGGAATTACCAGGTGTTTGTGATTTTCTTGCTGCAGTCCATGGGGTCGCAAAGAATCGGACGTGCCTGAGCGACTGAACTGAACTGAAGATACTGATGATTCACTTCGAGGAGAAAGGTATGGGTCCAGAAGTAGGAAGTCTTTGCTTTGCTTTGCTTCGAACTTTCCCACTAATGCTCTTTGTGACTTGGAAGGAGTAATTTCACCTTCCTGGGTCTCCAAATCCCATCTGTGAAGCAGTCACAGCAGTGTTTGTGATGCAGCCACAGTAGTGGAGGTGGTGAGGGTCTGAAGTCTTATCTGAAGGGGAAGGAGTGTTTGTAATGAGCGACTTGATATTTTCTCTTTTCTTACATTTGAATTCTGATTTTAATACTGAAAGCAGCAAATAATTTTTGTTGTTGTTGTTAATATAGCATTTAAACTAATAGTTTAAAATAGGACAAGATTTTATTATCACATACCATACTCAGTAATCGGAGAAGGCAATGGCACCTCACTCCAGTACTCTTGCTTGGAAAATCCCATGGACAGAGGAGCCTGGTAGGCTGCAGTGCATGGGGTTGCTAAGAGTCAGACATGACTGAGCGACTTCACTTTCACTTTTCACTTTCATGTATTGGAGAAGGAAATGGCAACCCACTCCAGTGTTCTTGCCTGGAGGATCCCAGGGACGGGGAAGCCTGGTGGGGCCGTCCATGGGGTCGCACAGAGTCGGACACGACTGAAGTGACTTAGCATAGCATAGCATACTCAGTAATGTGGGTTTCCCAGGTGGCGCTAGTGGTAAAGAACCTACCTGCCAAAAGAGGAGACCTAAGAGACATGGGTTCCATCCCTGGGTTGGGAAGATCCCTTGGAAGAAGGCATGGCAACCCACTGCAGTATTCATGCCTGGAGAATCCCATGGACAGAGGAGCCTGGCAGGCTACCGTCCAGGGGGGAAGTCACAAAGAGTTGGACACGGCTGAAACAACTTAGCACACATACTTAGCAATGTAGTGTCTTACAGATCAAGATTAGCCTAACTCCCCACACCACTGTTTTCAGATTTTCCACATGATCTTTTCAAAATTTCCCTTCCTCAGCTCTGAGCTGCAGGGCCACCTCCTAATTATTTGCATTAACTCCTAACTCCTGGTGAGGTCTGTGGGCCGCATAGCAGTCAAGGGGGTCTTTCTGAGGAATTAAACAAGACAGCACTCCCCTGTTGGAGGAGGAAGGGTTTGTTTGTTGCCTGTCTCTGCCCAGTTTCTTAAGGGGGGTGAGGGGGAGGCTCTCTGTCTGCTTCTCTGCTGTGTCACCTGCACACAGACCTGTGTCCACCACATAGAAGATACTTCATGCTTGCAGACTGAAGCCTTACTGACACCCCACACCTCCCTCAAATACACGGATGGCTTCCTGGAGGAAGATGGAATTTGACTGTCTCGGCCACTCCCTGTGTCAGGACTCAAACAGACCTGATGAGTGACTTTTTTATTTACATATGTATTCTGTTCGGAGTTAAGCCTCTGTCTGCAGAAATTGATGTTTGCATTTTAATTTTGCTCCTGAATTCTTTAAAAAATCACTGATTTCCCTTAAATACAGTGAGGCCTTGTACAAGTTACACTGCTTTATGCCCTGCTAATCTAGTAACATTTTAATAAAATATATACGTATAATAAAATGCACGTGTATAATAAAACAAAATGCTCAAATCAATCTGTTTTCAGAAATTGAAACAATGCTGTAGTATTTGAGGATCATATTACAATTAGAAATGTTGAAAGTGTTACAATCTTAGTCTTGGGAACTTTATGGCCTGAGAGAAATGAAACGCAAGATAAGAAGTGTTGTCGGAAGCTTTGCGACCCCATGGACTGTAGCCTACCGGGTTCCTCCGTCTATGGGATTTTCCAGGCAAGAGAACTGGAGTGGGTTGCCATTTCCTTCTCCAGGGGATCTTCCCAACCCAGGGATCAAACCCGGATCTCCTGCATTGTAGGCAGATGCTTTACCGTCTGAGCCACCAGGGAAGTCTGGTTCATATTACAATTAGAAATGTTGAAAGTGTTAAAATCTTAGTCTTGGGAACTTTATGGCCTTAGAGAAATGAAACATAAGACAGGAATATTTCAAAATGGCATGAAGTCTTGATGCAGAAACCACTACAAGCCAGGAAGGTAGCCAGCCGTCTTTTAATAATTGCTTGCAAAGAACAGGTGCCAGTGGTTTTAATTTTTAATTGCAAATGGCTATTTTGGCAGATGAGAGCTCAGCAGAACAAGTTTTCACCCAGCCGGCTCTTTTGAAACTGCTTGAAGCACAATTGCGGGGCAGCCACAGCTTCCACTTGTGTTTAACGATGGGTAGATGTTTTCATTACAGTTTTCTTTTCCTTCAGCCGTTTCATGGATACTATTTGAAGTGTTATTTGGTAACACGGGAGACAGATTGGCCATGCAACTGCATTTTTCATAATTTTAAAAATTGCTTGATGGCTCTCAAAGTTTTAGGTGATCCTTTTGATCCTTTGTGATCAGTTTCCTAAATGCTACTGAAGTCATCTGTTTATAAACTGAAAAATGCTTTGCACTTTTCCCATTTTAAATCTTTGTCTCTATCTGCACACGTGTATTTTATATACAGTCTATCCTAGCAGAGAACTTGTTATGCAAATATTTACATTTACCTTATTTTTGCTCCTCTACAAGTAAATAATGGATTTGAATAAGATGCAATTGAAATAAAAAGATCATCTGGAGTTTATATCATACTTTGAAAGATATTAACTGTATATAAAGAAAAAACTTTTTTACACACTTAGTCATAGTGTCCGTTGCTTCCATTTATAGTACCTGGGAGGTAATTTGAGAAGCTTTCTTCCTTCTTCAGTCCGTGGCAGGATGATCTTTTATAATCATGTTGTTGTTGTTCAGTCGCTCAGTCGTGTCTGACTGCGACCCCATGGGCTGCAGCACGCCAGGTTTCCCTGTCCATCACCATCTCCCAGAGTTTGCTCAAACTCATGTCCATTGAGTCGGTGATGCCATCCAACCATCTCATCCTCTGCTGCCCTTCTCCTCCTGCCCTCAGTCTTTCCCAGCATCAGGGTCTTTTCCAGTGAGTCGGCTCTTTGAATCCAGTGGCCAAAGTATTGGAGCTTCAGCTACAGCATCATGAACTATCATGTCATAATTTCTCTTTTTTATTTAAACGATGAATTGTGATGAACACCCGACAGGCATTGTGTGTACCGCTGAATGGGCTTGATGCTGGTGGTTCAAAAAGGGGAGTGATGTTGACCTTGACCTCAAGGAAGTTTACTGGGGAACAGACCAGGATGCTGACTCAAGGGGAATGATGGTGACCTGACCACAGTCAGCCCCCAAGTTCCTGGAGGAAAAACTCAGAACCAAGCAGGCTGACTGAGAGCCTGCGTTCTTACCCACTGGATCCTGATCGTGGGCGGTGCCTGTGGGCCCAGGCCCCTCATTTCATGTGGATGGTGTAATTTAAAAACAGCTCTCGTGTCTGGTATAGCTCTTAGCAATATAGTATATACAAAATAATTATTTTAGTATTAACAACATTTGTTTCTCTGTCTCCGAATTCGAACCAGCCCAAGTTTTAATTTTTCCATAAAGTTTTTCTTGATAGCTCTGGCTTATTTCTTTCCTTTTATTTACCTCCCAAAGCTTTTATTATTTGGACCATGTATTTTACTCCTTAATTACATTCTTGCATTGCTTTCTAATTGGATTGTTTAATGCTTCACAAATAATTTGTGTCTAAAGAAACCAAAGTACCTTTTTTTTTTTTTTTGGTATCTCCTATGGCATCAAGCCCAGATTTTTATCCTTTGTTTTTAATCAAAATTTACCTAGTTTATTGCTACCAGGAGGACTATTTGAATGTTATAAGTTTTTAGTTTTCAAAGAGAAATTTCCTTAAGTTCTATTAGTTTTAATTTTACAGCCACTTATATTAAGAACCCAGATTGTTATAATAACTTCTTAATAGCATTTCCTATAAACATCATATTTCAAACTTATACTTTCATTGCAGGATAACTAAAATTCACGTAAAATAGCAGCAATTGTTTGTTTACATTTCACAATGGCTGAAGGTAGAACTATTGGCTACAAACTGATTTTACCGAATTTTCTTTCTTTAAACTAATAGAATACTTGTGTTTTCTTCACACTAGTATAAATGTCTTCCATTTAGGCTCCATGCTCCCCTCCTTCATACACATAGGGGAAACGCTTGATATTTCTTCTTTTCTTTCCTTCATTTGTCCCGTCATCTTTCCCCAAATTAAACTGCTCCTAGTTTTTGGTTTTTTTCCTCCTCTCTTGGCATCCATATTTCTGGAATGAGGTTTTTCCTCATTTCTTTTTACCACATTGTATAATTTGATTTCTCTTCCTTTTAAAGCTATCTGCTCTTAATCAGGAGATGCGCTGACCTTATAATTGCTTACAGGCTGCAGGAGTGTCCTGCATGAGCAGACCAGGCCACCTAATGTACTTACTGCCCTGCAGCAATTCACCAAGGCCTCTAGAAAGATGTGTGGCTTAGAGAACTCTCTTTTTCCTGGGTTTTGGTTAGGCTCAGGTTTCTGAAGAAATCAGAGAGTGAAGCCTTAAAATTGCTCTAAGGCTTTCTAATATCTACCTATTATTTCTTAAATCTGGGAGTAATCAGAGATGCAGTGAATAATTTTTTAAAAAATTATGCTTTCCATTTTGGAAGTTCACTACTGTATATAACTGATAAACTGCTGCTGCTGCTGCTAAGTCGCTTCAGTCGTGTCCGACTCTGTGCAACCCCGTAGACGGCAGCCCACCAGGCTCCCCCGTCCCTGGGATTCTCCAGGCAAGAACACTGGAGTGGGTTGCCATTTCCTTCTCCAATGCATGAGAGTGAAAAGTGAAAGTGAAGTCGCTCAGTCGTGTCCGACTCCCAGGGACCCCATGGACTGCAGCCTACCAGGCTCCTCCGTCCATGGGATTTTCCAGGCAAGAGCATGATTTATATATATATATATATATATAATGGAATATTGCTCAGCCATAAAAAAAGAATGAAGTCTTGCCGTTTGCAGTAACAGGGTTGGACGTTAAGGGCATTATGCTGAGTAAAATGAGTCAGAGAAAGACAAATACCAGATAATCTCACTTAAATGTGGAGTCTAAAAAACAAAACAAATGAACAAACAAAATGGAAATAGGTTTATATAGACAGAGCAGACTGGTGGTTGTCAGAAGGGCAGGGAGCAGAGAGTTGGGTGTAACAGATGGAGTGGATGAGAGGTACAGACTTTCAGTTATAGAATAGATAAGTCATGGGATGTAATATACAGCATGAAGAATATAGTCTATAACATTATAATAACTTTATCTGGTGACAATCTGTGACAAGATTTAGTGGTCGTTTCATAATGTACTTGATTGTCAAATCACTACACCATACACCTGAAACTAACATAATTTGGATGTCCACTATACTTCCATAAAAAAAAAAAATTATCACACAGACTGTTTACAGTCGTTAGCAGTTTCCTTTCTCAGTGAGCCAAGAAATAGATCTATAATTTGGCAACAGAGAGCTGCAGTTTTCCTCTTTAATTGGAGATTAAAGTATGGACTCAAGATGCAAGTTGTCAGAGGATTGCATATGACACAGAAAACCACCTGTACTTTTTCCTAGTTGGAAAAATTTTTCTGAAGCATAGGCTTTATGAAAGCTATTCCTATAGTCTTTATGGAATGGATGCCAAGTTAGGATTCCCTTTTCTCTAAACTGAGTGAATGAGGGACTGGGTGAGATTGAGGATTTGGATTCTTCTCCCATGATTTTCAGTCATTGGATACCTTTCTCAGCTTTCCCATTTGTATTAGAATGTTAATTGATTGGTATTTGTTCAATAATGTGACCTCATGCTTTGTGTAAGGACCTGAATTACACAGGAACTACAGAGACTGAGCAGAAATAAGACACAGCTTATTCTGTCAAGGAATTTTTACTTCAGGAGGATATGCATTTACTGAGCTGCAAACCCACCTCTCTGAGTTGACAGGATAAAAGCAAAGGTTGGCCCTTTTCCAGTATCATTTAGCTACTGCTCCCATTAAAGGAATTTTCAGGGTAAAGTCCAGTCACCGTAGAGAACTGCTGTCAGCTGCCTCTCTTGGCCCCTTGGAGATCTTTGAACCTGGGTGCCCAGTCACTGTGCAGGTGGGCGTTCTGTGCAGTGCATCCCACACAGAGACCAAACCCAGGAGCTCCCACTGATCATAGTGATTCCCAAAGAGCAGTAATTAAACTAGTTAAACTAAATGTTCTGGTTAATAAAACATTCTGAGTATGTTCAATTTGCTCCCAAGTATGTTTAAAAACAGAAATGAACCCAATGCTGCTTCATAATACTTTGGGGATGTTACTTTTTCTCCCCAAAATGACTTATAGAAAATAATGCAAACCAAAATTTGTTGTTGTTGTTTTAAGTCAAATAAAAAGGCCCATTTATCTTCAGTACATATTCTAAATTTCTACTCTTGTTAGCTTTCTTTATTCTAGTACATGGAGGGAAGATATTATGCCCTGCCTTCCATGAGGCCTAGGATTCATTCATTCTTTCATTCATTTATTCAGTATCCAAGTGCCCAAGAATGTGTGTTCACTGCAGTCTCTAAGGTGCTGTTGATTATCTTATTTTATTTTATTGTTTTTCGTTATGCAATTGAAGATTGGTTATTTATTTTTTATTATTTTTTAATATTTCTAGGAGGTTATTTTTTTAATTTAAATTTATTTATTTTAATTGGAGGCTAATTAGTTTACAATATTGTATTGGTTCTGCCACCCATCAACATGAATCTGCCATGGGTGTACACATGTTCCTCATCCTAAATCCCCCCCCCCACCTCCCTCCCTGTACTATCCCTCTGGGTTGTCCTAGTGCACCAGCCCCAAGAATCCTGTATTGACCTTGGATTGGCAATTCGTTTCTTATATGATATTATGCATGTTTCAATGCCATCAGCAGATGAATGGATAAGAAAGCTGTGGTACATATACACAATGGAGTATTACTCAGCCATTAAAAAGAATACATTTGAATCAGTTCTAATGAGCTGGATGAAACTGGCGCACTTGATTATTTTAGATATATTTCTGAACTAGGTTTACAGTGAAATGACAGAAATACACAGTGACGTTATATTAATTTTAAAGGTACCGTGTCAGACGATTAGATCTTATAGTTCTGTTCTGCTCCATTAAATGGAAACGGAAGTTGGATGTCAGTACAAATGACTTTCAGTTCAGTTCACTTCAGTCGATAAATCGAGTCTGACTCTTTGCGACCCCATGAATCACAGCACGCCAGGCATCCCTGTCCATCACCAACTCCTGGAGTTTACTCAAAGTCATATCCATCGAGTCAGTGATGCCATCCAGCCATCTCATCCTCTGTCGTCCCCTTCTCCTCCTGCCCCCAATCCCTCCCAGCATCAGAGTCTTTACCACTGAGTCAACTCTTCGCATGAGGTGGCCAAAGTATTGGAGTTTCAGCTTTAGCATCAGTCCTTCCAAAGAACACCCAGGGCTGATCTCCTTCAGAATTGACTGGTTGGATCTCCTTGCAGTCCAAGGGACTCTCAGGAGTCTTCTCCAACATCACAGTTCTAAAGCATCAATTCTTTGGTGCTCAGCTTTCTTCACAGTCCAATTCTCACATCTATACATGACTCCTGGAAAAACCATAGCCTTGACTAGATGGACCTTTGTTGGCAAAGTAATGTCTCTGCTTTTCAATATGCTATCTAGGTTGGTCATAACTTTCCTTCCAAGGAGTAAGCGTCTTTTAATTTCATGGCTGCAGTCACCACCTACAGTGATTTTGGAGCCCCAAAAATAAAGTCTGACACTGTTTCCACTGTGTCCCCATCTATTTCCCATGAAGTGATGGGACCAGATGCCATGATCTTAGTTTTCTGAATGTTGAGCTTTAAGCCAACTTTTCACTCTCCTCTTTCACTTTCATCAAGAGGCTTTTGAGTTCCTCTTCACTTTCTGCCATAAGGGTGGTGTCATCTGCATATCTGAGGTTATTGATATTTCTTACAGCAATCTTGATTCCAGCTTGTGCTTCTTCCAGCCCAGCATTTCTCATGATGTACTCTGTATATAAGGTAAATAAGCAGGGTGACAATATACAGCCTTGATGTACTCTTTTTCTTATTTGGAACCAGTCTGTTGTTCCATGTCCAATTATAACTATTGCTTCCTGATCTGCATATAGGTTTCTCAAGAGGCAGGTCAGGAGGTCTGGTATTCCCATCTCTTGAAGAATTTTCCACAGTGTATTGTGATGCACACAGTCAAAGGCTTTGGCATAGTCAGTAAAGCAGAAATAGATGTTTTTCTAGGACTCTCTTGCTTTTTTGATGATCCAGCAGATGTTGGCAATTTGATCTCTGGTTTCTCTGCCTTTTCTAAAACCAGCTTGAACATCTGGAAGTTCACAGTTCACGTATTGCTCAAGCCTGGCTTGGAGAATTTTGAGCATTACTTTACTAGCATGTGAGATGAGTGCAATTGTGTGGTAGTTTGAGCGTTCTTTGGCATTGCCTTTCTTTGGGATTGGAATGAAAACGGACCTTTTCCAGTCCTGTGGCCACTGCTGAGTTTTCCAAATTTGCTGGCATATTGAGTGCAGCACTTTCACAGCATCATCTTTCAGGATTTGAAATAGCTCAACTGGAATTCCATCACCTCCACTAGCTTTGTTCGTAGTGATGCTTTCTAAGGCCCACTTGACTTCAGATTCCAGGATGTCTGTCTCTAGGTCCCAAATGACTTTAGGGGAACACATTTATCACCTTCAAAATAAGATCTTGAACCCAAGGGGCATCTACTTTACTCCTGTGTTTGACATGGTCCTTGACACTTGGCAGAAAAGACAATCACTGTGTTTAGGGGCCAAATTATTTCCAAGCTTGAAAATTCAAATTGGCATCCAAGTTTTTTTCCATAGAAGAAAAGCAGATAAATCCTTTAGATTCAGATCAACCAAAGAATAAACCCAAAGAGATGGTTGAGAGTCAGCACAAAGGAACCAACTTGTGCTGAGTCACTCGTGTCTGACTCTGTGTCCCCTGTGGACTGCAGACCACCAGGCTCCTCTGTCCATGGGATTCTCCAGGCAAGAATACTGGAGTGGGTTGTCGTGCCCTCCTCTGGTATCTTCCCGACCCAGGGATCAAACCTGTGTCTCATATGTCTCCTGCATTGGCAAGCGGGTTCTTGACCACTAGTGCCACCTGAGATGGCCTGCAGACCTTCCAAAGGTAGGACAGGAGACACACAAGGGAAGGAAAAAGGATGCAAATCACATTTGTGCCAATAGTGATGACTTTTGCACAGTCATCCAGGTCACCAATTTGGTGGGACCATGCTTCAGTGACCCTTTGCTTCCTTCACCCAGTGGAAGGGATTGTAGTCATTCCGCTGAAAGTGGAAGTTATCTTTAGCAGGGAAGATTCCCTTACATGAATCCAGAACTTTTGCTCCCAGTGCTGGACGTGATGAGTTACTTTACAAATGACTGTTCCCAAACTAGTTGGGTCATGCCGTGGAGTGTTGTTTTCCAGAGCTCATGGGTATGAAGTTTTATTCCAGGCTTCAGGGCAGGAAGTGATAATAAAAAATAAGTTTATAGATGGCACCAAAAGAGGTAGCCTAGACAACCTCCTAAAACAGTCAAGAAGCTATCACATTTTGCCGGAGAAAACAGAACACTCCTCTAATTCAAGGGTAGATACCATAGTTCACAATTGTCATTGATGACAGAACATTCTTTTTTCCTCCAAAAAAAGTTAAAGGCAATTACCTGAAAAAAAATTTTGAGGGGGTTTGTTCTTGATCCAAAGTCCCTTTCCACATTGCAGCCTTAATATAAATTTTCAAAGCACATGATAATACATTTGAGAGATCCACTCACAATAAAACTATTGTGCGTTTTTTATACTTACTTGTAGAGCCCCATGTGAAGTTGGTGGTTGCTTGAGAGTTAGGACCTGGGGGTTGGGAGGTGCAGAGAGAGACATAGCTTCATGAGGACCTGACCTGAAGCATCAGTGCTAGGAATGTGAAGGAGGGGAGCACAGCAGAGAATTCAAGGGGAGAAGCAGAGTTCTTAGCTCTGGATCCATGTTTGATCGACAAAAGAGATGAAAGAATCCCAAGTTTTCAAGGTTTCAAACAGATGCAACTGTGACTAAGCAAAGATGCTGGGTTGTGTTTTAGGGAGACATGGGACACACGGGTGAGCATGTAACCTGTTTGAGCCTGTTGAACCTGTTTGGACTTTGGGAGAGAGAGGAGGAGGGTCGCTAGTTACGGATGTAGGGGTTGTGGTAATGAGATGAAAGCGGTTAGAGAAGAATGTAAGGAGAGAAGTTTAGGGAATACTAGTGTTTGGGGAGGAAAGAGGGGGTGGGTCTGCGTAAGAGAGAAGAGAAAAAAAAGGGCAGTGCACTATCCACCAAGTCTCAGGGACGGACTGCAGTGGGCAGGGAGTATTGTAAGGAGGAAAAGAAAGCTGTCAACATTGAGGTGCATGAGGCTCTTTAAACTGGTGGTTTCATTTCCTTCAAGTATACACCCAGGACTGGAATTGCTGGATCATTTGATCACTCTGTTTTCAGTTTTTCAGGGAGCTTCCACACTGTACTCCATAGTGGTTGTTCCAGTTTACATTTCCACCAACAGTGTAGCGTCCCTTTTCTCCACACCCTCTCCAACAGTTATCATTTTGGTTGTCTTTTTGATGACAGCCATTCTGACCCGGGGTATCTCATGGCACCTTCAATTTTCATTTCTCTAATGATTAGTGATGTTGAATGTGTGTTCATGTATATGTTGGCCACCTGTATATTGTCTTTGGGAAAATGTGTATTCACATCTTCTTTCTGTTTTTTAATCAGGCTGTTTGTTTTTAGATATTGGAATTATACACTTTGGATATGAATCCCTTATGAGACACATCATTTGCAAATATCTTCTGCCATTTGTTAGGTTGTCTTTTTGTTTGGTTGATGGTGTCCTTTGGTGTGCAAAATCTTATAAGTTTAATTAGGTCTAATTTGGATTTATTTTTTGCTTTGTTTTTCTTGCTAAGGAGACAGATCCCCCCAAAATATTTCAAAGACTTATGTCAAAGAGTATTCTGCCTCTATTTTCTTCTAGGAGTTTTATTGTTTCCTGTCTTACATTTAGGTATTTCATCCATTTTGAGCAACCTACATGTTCAGATGAATGGATAAAGAAAATGTCATACCCACACACATACAGACACACACAATGCAATGCTACTCAGCCATAAAAAAAAAAAGAATGAAATTTTGCCATTTGTAGCAACATGGCTGGATATGGAGGGTATTCAAGAAAGACATATACTATAAGTTTTCACTTATATGTGGAATCTAAAATATTTAAAAAGTGACTGAAGTTAACAAAACAGAAAATACCAGTGGGAAAAGGGCTGGGGGAGGGCAAGAGAGAGGTGGGGGATTAAAAGGTACAAAGCACTATGTATAAAATTAAGAAGGTTCAAAGATGTACAGCTCATGGAATATAGCCAATATTTCATAATAACTTTAAATTGAGTGTAATCTATAAAAATATTGAATGTCTATGTTGTACACCTGAAGCTAATATAATGCTGCTGCTGCTGCTGCTAAGTTGCTTCAGTCGTGTCCAACTCTGTGCGACCCCATAGACAGCAGCCCACCAGGCTCCCCTGTCCCTGGGATTCTCCAGGCAAGAATACTGGAGTAGGTTGCCATTTCCTTCTCCAATGCATGAAAGTGAAAAGTGAAAGTGAAGTCGCTCAGTCGTGTCTGACTCTTAGCGACCCCATGGACTGCAGCCTACCAGGCTCCTCCGTCCATGGGATTTTCCAGGCAAGAGTACTGGAGTGGGGTGCCATTGCCTTCTCCGAGCTAATATAATACTGCCCATCAAATATACCTAAATAAAAATACAAAATGCCATTGAAAAAGTTTTAAAACCAACTTCTAAAAAAAAAAAAAAGGAGTAGAAATGAAGATGTAAATATAAGAAGAGGCAGTGATGCAGGTAGCCAGCATAGAGTGGGGGCAGGGAGCAGACCCTGGAGGGAGCCTGGGACACTTTGGAGTGGACAGGTCTGCAGCCTCAGATGCTCTGAGGTCACGGGTTTCATGGGGAAGGAATCACATCCTGGGAAAAGGGACAGAGTAGCCCAGTGATAGGCCAGGCAGGGGCACAGTGATCACCTCAGAAGGAACCCGTAGGGGAAGGATGTCTGGAAGGTGTATCTGGCGAGAGCTTGGTGTCCAGAGAGCCTCCCGAGTGGGCAGGGAAGTCTGGGGAGGAGCAGCCTTGCGGTCCTGAAGAGAAGAGAGCCCGAGGTGAGGGCGGGGCAGTGCTGAAGGGCTTGAGATAAGGCATGGGCAGCTGGGGAGAGGGTGGGGGAAACAGACTGGCTGGGTCATTGGCAATTAAATGGCCAAAGAGAGAGGGAGAATGGTAGAATTAGGTAGCACCAGAGAAAGCTTACCGTGGACGGAGAAGCCTGGTAGGCTGCAGTCCATGGGGTCGCACAGAGTCGGACACGACTGAAGTGACTTAGTAGTAGAGAAAGCTTAATGTTTATTTCTCCAAGCAGCTGGAGGTCTATACAAATATAAAAGCCTTGGGAAACTCCCCCACCCCTCCACCCAAGCTGGGGAAATATGGACATAATTGAGAGAACCAGAGTGCTGGATGAAGAGGAAGAGTGTTGATAAGGAAGAGTCTGGGATGGTGGCTTTGGGTGTGATGATGCAGCCCAGCATCCTGGACAGCAGCAAAGGCCTCGGTGGGCTTGGCAGGACCAGCTTGGAGGCTCTGCTCATTTGATTCCAAGGTCTCTTCAGCAGTGGTACCAGGGAAACTTAGAAGGCAGATGGATGTGTGACCCACAGCTGGCAACCCAGGTAACGTGAAGGAGGGTGCTCTGAAAATGTTAGAGCGACCTCCGCCAAGTCCTGGACCCGTCAGGGCCTGACCACCTGGTAAATGTGTAAGGGTGCAGGTGTGAAAGCTCCTCACTGTAATAATAGGCACGTGTAAAAGCACACATTTAGTGAACAAATGAATTAACATGGCTTATTACTTAGTTTGCAATAGCACTGTATTTGATACCAGAATTACATACCAAGAGGTTTCTTGTTGTCTCTACAAGCTCTCTGTGCTGACAAAAAGATTTTTTTTTTTTTTTACAATCTCTTTATTTTTGAATCTATGGATAAAAGCGTATTCTTAGAGCTCAAGGTTGGAAAAATTGTCAGGGACTACAATTTTGACACATTCAGTAATAGGATCACAGAGCTGAAAGGACCTTTGCTGACCTATGCTAACACGGTTCTTTCTTAGCTGGGAAAACTGTGGCTGCAGAAGAGATAAGTGACAGCTCCCATCAAACACTCGCTGCCAGAGCCTCCCCGACACCCTTACAAAAATGACTTCAGTCGTAGGTCTCGTGAGCTGCTGAGTTCCCTCTAGTGAAGATTCTCTGTGGTTTTTAAAACATGAGTAATGGGAGGGATAAATCAGGAGATTGGGGTTAACCTACATACACTATATATAAAGTAGATAACCAACAAGCACAAACTATACTTACTGCCTTACAGTGACCTATAATGGAGAAGAGTCTGAAAAAGCACAGATAAGTATGTATAACGGAATCACTTTAAACCAACACAATGTTGCAAATCAACTATACCTCAGTAGAGAAAACAAAAACACGAGTAGTGACATTTCCAATACTACTGTTTGCTCAACTACAATACGAAGCATATTCTTTTAACTGCATTTTAGTACCTTTTCTCCATATATATTAATACAGACAATATTCCGCTGTTAGCAATTCCTACAAGCTAGCAACAGACGTTATTTTTATGACATTTATTTCTCCCTAAGAAGTCAAATTCTGAAGCAGGGGTCTCTTTAGGGAGTTAAACCCTATATTGACTAGCTCTTTGAAAACTCTAGTACATGGAGAGAGCAGATAAGAAACAACTTAGTGTTAATGTTTAGTGGACCACGGATGCAGCACTGTGGTTTCTTTCCAGATAGGACAATTTTGTGAGAATTGGAGGGAGTTGGAGTGAGTAAAAGTGCATGTAAACATTCTATGAGGATCCAAAAGCCCCTCCTCATTCTGTGTCTGTCTGTCTTATACACGCACACACACACACACACACACACACACACATGCACAATCTAATTACACTTGATAAATACATGAAGGGAAGCAAAAGTGTTCACCCAGAAATTCAGATAAGCTTATACAGCTGTTACATGTATGAGCCCAGTGCCTTGCTTGTGTGCAGGAGGGTGTGGACCAGGGCAGTTAGACCCAGAAAGGAGCACCAGGGTGAGGTGACCATCTCACTTCTGGAAATCCTTGCCATGTTCATGAAAGGAAAGGCACATCTCCAGCTTTGCAAGTACAGTGTGTTTCTTTTAATGTGCATGGGTGAAATTAAGTTAAACTTGCTTTCCACCCTCCTGGTGTTCCTTTGTCTATATCCAACATGCTTTTTATAGTTCATATTGTCATTAGAAAGCTAGTGGTTTCTAATGGTTTCATTAATGAATTCTGAGGAGAAAGGAATTTGGGTGGGGTTTGCTTTGCTGGCCTAGAGATGCCATTTTTGCATGAATCATGTACCTACACTAGGAGGTTGATGTATCCTGTTGGTGCTTCTTCAGACACCTTCTTGGCTAGAAAATTCTGAGGCAGAGACGTGACTTGGAGGAAGTAAAGGGCTTATATTTAATTTTTCATTTGAATATAATTGCTTTAAAATGTTGTGTTCATTTCTGCTGTACATCGAGGTGAATCAGCCATATGTATACATATGTCCCCTCCATCTAACAGTTCTTTTTGTCCAAAGTTACTCCTGTGGCCTTTAAATACATGGGGCGTCTTTTCTTGGGCAGCAGATCCCGCTCCTTATGGTCCTGATTGGAGCTGCTTCGTTCACTGCCCAGCACAGCAGGTTTGGGGTGGGAGGTGCAGATAGAGAGGAGGCTGGGTTCTCCCTGTCACGTGGCCCTTGCTTTTTTCCTTAGAGAGGAGGGTTGCTTTGGTGCCACACACGGAGAGCACTTTCCAGAGGCCACCTTTCCTCATGGAGCAGATTTCTATCAGATAAAGGGACCCTGTGGTTAATAAACTCTGACCTTACATATCAAGGAAAGCCTGATCATGGGACATTTGTGAAATATCCCGTGTGGGAGCCACTCATCAAACCCACAGGCCGCATCCACACTCTGTGTCGCACTGTCAGTCCCCTAAGAAACGCTGATGACTCCCAAATGCAGCCACAGTAGTGACATGCTGATTACAGAGGCCAGAATTTTCTTTCATTCAGACATCTGTGTCCTTTGCAAAGGTGTAGGCCTAAGAATTTTCCCTGAAGTGTTGTTTTTTTGCTTTCTTTAAAAAAAAACAAAACCAAAAAACCTAAAACTCCATCCTGAGCACCTATATAATCAGTGATGGCAAAATTGTCCATGGGAAAACTTTACATTCTTTGAAAAGAAGAAAGTAAGGATATATGACATGGTTTCTTAAATGAATTAGGTGCAAAAATTAAGGTATAACCCAGTACGTGTAGTGTATACAAGATCTACTTTTATAAAAAAAAAAAAGAAAAATGCACACACAGTAGATTCTCATTTTCCATGGTAGTTTTGGTTGCTGAAGTCACTGCAAATACTGAATCATTGCTCCTGGTAGAAACACAGGGTTAGGCTCCTGGAGCCTTTGGTCACATATATACATAACGGACCTACACATAACTTTGTTTTGTCTATGTTTCTGTTTAAAGACACGTTATTTAATATACAGTAGATTCACTAACATTCACCTCATAACCGAAAACACTGTAATTCACGTCTGAATGACGCTTACCTTGTATATATATATATATATACATATATATATATATATTTTTTTTTTTTCCCTGGAAATGTAACGAAAAGTGGGGTCTGGCTGCTCCTTACACTAAAGCCAATAAAGAGGCCAGGTTGGTGAAAAGGCAAGTTTGCTTTATTTCGGATGTCAGCATCTGGGATGGGGCTGAGGGGATAAGTGGAGGGTGGACACCTGTCCAGAGGCCGACTTACCCTGCGCACTGGCAATCAGTGGGCAAGAACTTTTATAGCCTGAGGGAGGGGGCGGCATGCAGAAACAGCACAGTCAGCTTTGATGGTCATCTTGAAATTGGTCTGATCAGTCACATCCTGATTGTTTTAAGTACAGAAAATCATCAGTCCCAGGGTCAGTTTCTTCCCTTTTCCTTGAGGCCAGTGCTCAAAATGGTGGCACCTCTTGTCCCGGTTACACACTGGTCCTCATGTAGGTGACGTCTTCCACCTGGGGTTTCAGTGTCTACAAGACTGCTCACAGGACATGGCTCAGAAGATTATCTATAGTCTTTGAAGAGGAACTGAAGGCCCTTGACTTTGCTTAATGACCGAACTGTTACACTATTTGGTTTACTTTGATTGTTTCCTTTGTTTCTGCATTTTCTCACTTCTCTGATCAAACTTATTTTTTGGCTCAAGTTTTTCCACAGACAAAAGGCAGGCCGAGGACTCAGAGGGCAAGACCACAGGGTCCTGCTCTGTTTCAGAAAGCACATTGCGGTCTTCTTGCACTTGACACTGGACAGTGCCTCAGCACTATAGTGGAGCCATTTTAAATGACAAAATCATACAGACACACACTCACACACACACATGCAAAGCCCCCCAAAATGCAAAAATCATGACATTAAATAGAGGCTAAGATGGACACATTTACAACTTGAGTGAAACCAGAAGGCAGAGAATCTCCTTGTTCAGTGCAGCATGGGTGTCTTTGCCCCTCTTTGCACGTCCCCAACACGACTGCAAATGCCCAGTGAGCACTGATGCTGGAGTCACAAATAAATGTTAGGAGGAGGCAGACTCACAAACTTGGAAAGTGTGAGTCATGAGGATCGGCAATATATGTGCACGCATACAAATAGAAGGATAAAAGAACTGCTCCTAAGAAGTGATCTTTGTTAAACAGGATGGATGGTGCACCTTCTGTGGTCACACTCTGTGGCCCTCGTGAGTTCTTTTTTTTTTTTTTTTCACTGTGTCCATACACACACCTCTTCCTTCTCTGTCCTCCCTGCTCCTGTCCCACTTCTGCCTCTGTGCTTGCAGCGAGCCGTGTGCATTCTTCAAGGAGCTCCAGGGACAGGATCTTACTGGAGCCAAATTTATCAGAGTGAATACCCACTGAGTCAGCCTCTTGGCAAAACTGGGCAGTATAATTCTGCAGATGAACAGTGTTTTACAAATGCTGAGCGTGACACTCTGACTATGAGTTCCCTGGGTGATTTGCGTTACAGAATATCACCCATCTCCCCGCACCCTGGGGAGCCTGGATGCCAGGGCACTTGAAGTCTGTAAATGCTCTTGCTGAAATTCTTACCACAGGTCATCGGAATAGAAGCTTAGCAAATAGTAAACAACTTGAACAGTACGAGTGATGTAATGGCAGCTATCAGGTTGTATGTGACACATGCACGGAAATTCCCTTCAAGTAGATTCCAGTTTCAGATTGCCGTCCTAAAGCCAGAAGAGGTGACAAGTCCCTGTGTCTTGACCATACCTTCCCCAGGACGTCCAGGACTCAAAAGCATCCTTCTCTGGCTTGTCCTAGATCCTGTGCGTGGCTTCTCGGCTTATTTTTTAAAATCTTGCCATTCATACCTTGTAACTTTAGAAAAGAGGAAACTTTAATTTTGTCTGATGTTTCCTTCCTCATGTATTATCACGGTGTTCTTTTCTTTTACTTACCTGTGAAAGCCTGACTAGAAAGTAACCTCCCTGAAAGGCTTTCTTTCTAATTAATCAGGAGGTTTTCACTTTCCCCCAGGCACTTCCTGTGATTTACCCTAACCCAGGTTAAAAACAAGCTGAAGAAAGAATAGCATTGGAACATGTATATTATCATATATGAAATAGATCGCCAGTCCGAGGTCGATGCATGAGACAGGGTGCTCAGGGCTGGTGCACTGGGATGACCCAGAGGGATGGGATGGGGAGGGAGGTGGGAGGGGGGCTCAGGATGGGGGACACATGTACAGCCATGGCTGATTGATGTCAATGTATGGCAAAACCCACCACAGTATTGTAAAGTAATCAGCCTCCAATTAAATAATTTTAAAAATTAAAAAAAAAAAAACAACAAGCTGAAGCAGAGCTGATGGCCAGTAAAGAAAAAAAATGTGTGAGGCATGCCCACGTCTAATTATACTTGGGATTCATTAGTTTTAATGGTCTCCCGTGGACTGTTGCCCTTTATCCACTGTTAGTTTGTAATCTAAAATCATTCAAATTTACGTGTAATTGGATTTCTGCCAACAGTATTCCGTCCATCACTGTATTTCTTCTCAAGCATTGAGAATGCTGTCTTTTAAAAATGTTTGTATGCATATACATGAATATAATCAAAATGTGTGAAAACACCTCTTCATTTGAAAAAAAAAAAGTTAACAGGCTTGTAAAGAATAACTTTAGCAACAAATGGTGAGTTTATTTTAAGAATAAACTTTGTAAATGTATGGGCCTCTAAAAATAAAAATAGGGAGATTTATCAAATGTTAATTTTTCTTACTAAATATTCCAGTTACCCATGACAGGAGCAGACTGTAGTTACTGCTGATCTTGTGTCTGCAAAACCACAGGGTTTTAGGAAGAAGCATTTGGACACCTTGTGGCCTGCATCATTTATAGCTACATCTGTATACAGGAGCCTACAGTAAAATGCGATGGACCTTATTGGATCAGAGCCAGTGTGCTGCACTGGTCAAAGCTTTCTGGAGTTACTGAGGATGCTTCTGGCTGGAAACTAGCTGGGATGAAATTCTCCTTGATTGGTTGAGTCTGTGTCTTGTGAGTGCACAGCCTTGATGCTTGATCCTATTTATATATATATATCACCATCCAGCATGTCCCTGAGCACTGATGACCTTGTCCACCTGAGCTGCATTTGAACTGAGTTGCATCCTTGTTTGCTAGCCCTAAAAACTCTCTAATGACCTAGACTCCACCAATGCGCACAGCCATTCAGTTCTCTTCCAAAAGGCAGAGTCAGGTGCAGCACCAAACCATCATCAGAAGGTGCCTCGGTGAGTGTAATCACAGGATGGTCAGATGCTGGCCAGCCCTGTGGACCAGGGACCATAGCTTGTTCCTCTTCTGAGTCTGTATAAGGGATGTGAGTAGATGCGTCCCTTCTGAGACTGCCAGTGCTTAGGTCAAGGGTAGCACACCACAGCCCATGGGCCACATCCAGCCTGCTACCTGATTTTATTTTATTTTTTACTGGTCTATAGTTGATTTACAGTGTTGTGCTAAATTCAGGTGTACAGCAAAGTGATTCAGTTATACATATATATATGTCTAATTTTTCAAGATTCTTTTCCCTTATATGTTATGGTAAAATATCAAGTATTTTGTGCTATGCAGTACATCCTCTGTGGTTATCTATTTTATGTATAGTAGGGTATATATGTTGGGACTTCCCTGGTGGCTCAGATGGTAAAGAATCTGCCTGAAGTGCGGGAGACCCAGGTTTGATTCCTGGGTCAGAGAAGATTCCCCTGGAGAAGGGAATGGCCACCCACTCCAGTATTCTTGCCTGGAGAATTCCATGGACAGAAGAGCCTGGTGCACTACAGTCCATGGAGTCTGAAAGAGTCAAACATGACTGAGCGACTCTCACTCACTCATTTGTATGTTAATCTCAAACTCCTAAATTATCTTCCCTCTTTTCCCCTTTGGTAACCTTAAGTTTGTTTTCTGTGCCTGTGGGTTTATTTCTGTTTTGTAAATAAGTTAATTAGCATCTTTTTTTTTTTTTAGATTCCACGTATAAGAGATATCTTATATGCCAAGAAGATTAGGGTTAGGGTTAGGCTTAGATATCTCATATCTCATGTTATTTATCTTTGTCTGACTTCACTTAGTATAATAATCTCTAAGGCCACCCATGTTGTTGCAGATGGCATTATTTAATTCTTTTTATGAGTGAGTACTAACTATTCCACTGTATATCTATACTACATCTTCTTTATCCATTCATCTGTTGATGGACATTTAGGTTGCTTCCCTATCTTGGCTGTTATAGATAGTGCTGCCGTGGACATTGGGGTATATGTATCTTTTCAAATTATGGCTTTCTCGAGATATATGCCCAGAAGTGGGTTGCTGGGTCATATGATAACTTTATTTTACCTCCATCCTGTTCTCCACAGTGACTGTATCAATTTATATTCCCATCAGCAGTGTAGGAGGGTTCCCTTTTCTCCACACCCTGTGCAGCATTTATTATTTGTAGACTTTTTGATGATGGCCAGTCTGACCAGTGTGAAGGCTGACCTGCTACCTGTTTTTAAAAGTAAACTTTTATTGGAGCACCATTATGCATCATTTCTTATGTGTTGTCCATGACTATTTTTACTCTACATCAGCTGAGTTGAGTAGTCACAAGAGTGACCTTATGGCCCTCAGAACTGAAGCCATGCACTCTCTGGCTTATGCCAGAAAACCCTGTTTCCTATGATGTATACTTGCCTTGTTAGCAGGTGACTGTAGAGACATGGGACAAACATACACGTGTTGAGTCTGTTGTAAGTAGATCTGAAATGGAAAGAATGCCCTCAGTCGGAGTTCAGGTCATGACTGTGGGAGCACAGGTGAAGGTGTGAGGAGCCGTAAACTGTGGGTGAAGGAAAGGAACCTGGTCAGGAAACTTCGGGGAGCAGAGTAGAGCCGGACAAGGGAGAGATGTCACGAGATGAGAGAAAGAAAGACCACAGATCCCTGAGACTGAGATTAGCTTGTGCCTCAAGCTCCCAGGGTCTGTAGCAGCCATCCGACCCATGGGCACCCATTCATAAGCCTCCTTGTTGTTTGTATAAAGCAAGAGCTCTCTTTCAAGTAAAATATGGACTAAAAGAGGCCATTGTGAACTCATACAACTCAACGTTAAAAAAAAAAAAAAAAGCCCTATTAAAAAGTAGACAGAAGAACTGACTGGACATTTTTTCCAAATAGGAAATGCAGATGGCCAACAGGCATGGGAAAAGAAGCTTAACATCAATAATCATCATGGAAATGCAAATCAAGACTACAACGATGGATCACTCCACACTGGTCAGAATGACCATCGTTGAAAAGTTTACAAATAATAAGTGCTAGAGAGGGTGGGAGAAAAGGGAACCCTTCTATGCTGTTGGTGGGAATGGAAATTGATTCAGTCGCTATAGAGAACAGTACTGCTGCTGCTGCTGCTGCTAAGTCGCTTCAGTCGTGTCTGACTCTGTGCGACCCCGTAGACAGCAGCCCACTAGGCTCCTCTGTCCCTGGGATTCTCCAGGCAAGAACACTGGAGTGGGTTGCCATTTCCTTCTCCAATGCATGAAAGTGAAAAGTGAAAGTGAAGTCGCTCAGTCGTGCCCAACTCTTAGCGACCCCATGGACTGCAGCCTACCAGGCTTCTCCGTCCATGGGATTTTCCAGGCAAGAATACTAGAGTGGGGTGCCATCGCCTTCTCTGAGACAGAACAGTACAGAGTTTCCTTAAAAAAGTATAAATAGAGCTACCATATGATCCAGCAATCCTACTCCTGGGCATTTAAAAAAAGCACTGAAACTCTAAGTGGCTCAGTCGTGTCTGACTCTTTGCAACCCCATGGACTATACAGTCCATGGAATTCTTCAGGCCAGAATACTGGAGTAGATAGCCTTTCCCTTCTCCAGGGGATCTTCCCCACTCAGGGATCAAACCCAGATCTCCCGCATTGCAGACAGCTTCTTTACCAGCTGAGCCACCAGGGAATCTAATTCAAAAAGATGCATGCACACAAATGTTCATTACAGCTCTGTTTACAGTAGCCAAGACATGAAAGAAACCTAAGTGTCCATCAACAAAGGATGGATAAAGATGTAGTGGTACATGTATTCAATGGAATATTACTCAGCCGTAAAAAATAACTTACATTTGTAGCAACATGGATGGACGTGGAGAACATTATGCTAAATGAAATAAGTTAGGGAAAAACAAATACTCTATGTATCATTTATATGTGGACTCTAAAAAATTCAGCAAACCGGTGAATATAACTAAACAGAAGCAGACTCAGCTGTAGAGATGAAACTGGTTCCCAGTGGGGAGACGGAAGCAGTAGGGGCATGACAGGGCTAGGCGTGTAGGAGGAAACAATTAGGTGTAAGACAGGCTTCAAGGATGTATTGTACAATATGGGGAATACAGTCAGTGTTTTGTTTTGTAATAACTGTTAATGGAAAGTAACCTTTAAAAATTGTATAAGAATAAAAAATTTAGAAAAATAGAGACCAATACGTGTTTGTCCATCACGAAGCAAATTTAATTCACTTATTTCTAAGTTCCTAATAGATCCCCTTTTTGAAGCTCCAGTACTCTGGCCACCTGATGCAAATGACCAGAAAAGACGCTGATGCTGGGAAAGATTGAAGGCAGGAGGAGAAGGGGACGACAGAGGATGAGATGGTTGGATGGCATCACCAACTCAATGGACATGAGTTTGAACAAGCTCCAGGAGATTGTGAAGGACAGGGAAGCCTGGAATGGTTCAGTCCATGAGGTTGCACAGAGTCGGACACGACTGAGTGACTGAACAACACCAACAACAGATCCCCTTTAGACTCCAGTATTGACAATAAGTACAGTAAACTGGCTTGAGTGGAACAACCATGTGATGTAGTGGATGGGAACCATGTTCACAGAAAACTTGAATGTAACATCGATGGCGCTTCATGAAATTGGCATTTTCACTTTCATCTGTTCAGTCATTCTGTAAATGTTGAAGACCTATTAAATGTAAAGAACTTGTGAAAGACAGTTTGATGAATGAGAACATGATGGAACAACACCCACTCCCAGGAAACAGAAGCAACTTGTAAGGACGTTGGCCCAGGCACACTGACAACCACCACCCAGAGAAATCAGCAGTGACTGAATTGAGTAAATACTTGTAGCTGACTTCGAATGTGCTGACGCACGTGCCAGCACTGTGGGTATGGATGTGGGTGAGGCTGAGGCTTTGGTCTTGGAAAAACAGTCGTGTTGCCCACAAGGAGAAGGAGGTTGCTTCCTGCTGTAGAGACAGGGGGGCCACCCTGGGGTGTCATGCAGGTGGGTGCACGAAATAGTGTTAGAGTGTCCACTGCAGCATCACTGGTAATGACCATACAGGGAATAAAGCGAATATCTAACTGGAGGGGTCATCAGACAATAAAATACCATCCTGTAGTTGAAAGAAATGAACCAGAGCTATGTGAATCAATATCGATGAATCTCAAATCAATCACTGAGCCAAAAATAAGATGCGAAACATTCTTGTAGTATGAAACCAACTATATGACATTTTAAAACATGGAGGGATGAATTAGGAGTTTGGAATTAACAGATACACACTAATATATGTAAAATAGATAACCAATAAGAACCTAGTGTATAGCACAGGGAGCTATATACTTAATAATAACCTATAAGGGAAAAGAATCTGAAACGAGCACATATATAGAGAGACATATAGAGCATATATGTATAAATATGTGTAACTGAATCATTTTGCGGTACACCTGAACCTAACACAATGTTGTAAATAACTCTACTCCAATAAGAAAAGGCAACCATGGAAACCAGTATTTGTATATTGCTTAGACTAGCATGCATATGTGGTGTAAATATTTTTTAAAATGTTTTAGAGTAATAGCTACAAGGATAGCTTGTAAATCTGGAGAAAGAAAGAAGGAAATGTGATTGAAGAGGTTTTGCTGGATTTCAGCTGTTTCTGGATATTTTAATTCTTCTTTAAAACAAGACAAAACAGAAAACCTAACCAGGGAGGAAATACAGCAAAATGGGTGATGGAAAGATTCACATTTATTTTATTATTCTCAGACCTTTTCTTTTTGAAATATCTCAGAGGAGAAAAGAAGAGCCCAAGCGTGTTTTTAGGGAGACAATTCCAAAGAAAGGTAATATGGATGGTTACCCTCAAGGGATCTCCCAGGCCACATGGCGTGGATTAGGACCCACTCTGAGCTCTGAGCTCCTCAGTTGCACTGAGTCAGGTTAGTCCAGGGAGTGAAATTCGCCCCGTGGTGGAGTGACAGCACCCCGTCTGGTGGCCAGACTAATGAGTGCAGCCTGGAGGTGGCCATGTCTGAACCCAGGCCCTGGGCTGACCCGCAGGGGCCTGCACGGGCAGGTGGGGCATAGAACTTCTGAGGACCCTGTGGCCCATTCTTACACTGTAGAAGCTATTACTCCAAACAATTTGGGGCCAGGGTATCTTCCAGAATATGAAAAAAAAAGAATACTATGAGCCACCTGCTTAGACAAACGTGCACACGTGTGTGTACATAAATAAACATATGATTACATCTTTCCAGAAGTTCAGAGCCTGAGCCATCTGAGATCCCTGCTTAAGGACCTCTGTGGAGACACATTGCCTTGGATAAACTTGGCCAAATCCTCCAGAGAAGACAACCATGCTGCAGCTTCTGTGACTGCACAGGACTCTGAACTGCAGGCTCAGGAAAGGGCCGATGCTGCTAGGCATTGACCTAGATACGCTGCTAGCTGTCTTGGAGCACAGATGACCCGGATGCTGTCTTGGAGCACAGATGACCCGGATGCTGTCTTGGAGCACAGATGACCCGGATGCTGTCTTGGCGCACAGATGACCCGGATGCTGTCTTGGAGCACAGATGACCAGGATGCTGTCTTAAAGCACGGATGACCGGGATGCTGTCTTGGGGCACAGATGTTGCAGATGACCCGGATGCTGTCTTGGAGCACAGATGACCCGGAGGCACAGAATCTGTCCTTGCTCTAGTAGCTCCACTACGGCTCTTGGAAGGTTCTTTAAAGAACGAAACTACTGGGCTTAGGAAATTCTTCAGCTCGTCTGTCGCCTTGTGCACAGTCATCTGGGTGGTGTAATCGAGCCTGAAGTTTACACGGGAAGGGAACTCAGATGACAAGCATATTCTTGGCATCAGCCTCTGACCACCAATGCAGAATGTGAGTAAGGAATGACATTTTTAGTGAAAGGTCACAGACAACATGAACTTAACACATTTTTATTCACCAGGTGGCAAATAGGAATAAAATCCCAGAAGTTGGGTTCATTGAATAAATATTGCAGGTTGACTGAGGTATCCAAATATGTAGTACTACTCTTTTTTTCTGACTTATATATTTTTATTCATGATTTAAATCCTTCGTGACTCTTTCATAGCATCCATCTTTCATTCATCTGATGGCACATTTACATGATTGTTAGTCTGATTGGACAATTAAAATGCACTTAAGTGAGATAGAAACTAAGTTCCTTTTTCTTCTTTCTTGGAGAATCCATCTAGTCATTGTTGTTCTAATACTTTACACTAACCATTTTTTCCCTCTGAACTGGCCAACCAGCTACAGTGTCTAAAACCGGTGACTCACAACATCTATTTTGAAATCACTAGTATAAATAGATACAGTCTGGTTACACCACAATTTAAACAACTGTCCAAGCCAAATGAAATGCAAAAAAAGAAGGAAAAAAGTACTGCAGACACCTTGAAATGTGTGTTTCCAGCTAACTCTCAGAACAGGTCCACATTTATATAGCTATGTAAAAAGCAAGGGAATGAAACCAGAAATTCCAAAATATTTTCAAACGGGCTTAGACATTTCGACAGTGTACTATTTTTCTCTGCCAGGAGAATGAATAAATGAATGGTTTGCCCTCTGGGGGAAAAATCCATTTACAAGAGAAAATATTTTAAATTCTTACCGTTGCAGAAGGAAAACCAGAGTAGATCTTCGTTGTGGGGGGTGGGATGGGCGTATGTGTTAGGGGCAGGGTGACATGTTTCAGCGTGGGGTCTTGTTGGCTTATTTTCGTCCTTCGTTCATTCAACACGTTTCTGTGATGAGCACTGGAGGTATGAATGGTCCCTGCCTTCACGTGGTTACAGTTCTAAGGGAGGAACCCAAGGGAACAGCAATGCATTATGAGGATGAAATGAGCAGTCACTAATCCCGCGGGGAACAGAAGCCAGAGGCAGGACAGAGAGTGTTGTGAACCGTGTTTGTGAGGCATAGATTGTCCCTGGAGTGTGAAGTGAAGGAAGAGGTGAGGTTCAAGCCGGTGGTCACACCTTTTGTCCATTCAGTTGATGGGGCTGCACTCTCACTGTGCTATAATTACCTGGTTACCCTTTAATCTGCTCTGTAAAGTTCTCCAGAGGAGGAAGAGTATTTATTTATTTCTGTTTCCTAGTGTCTAGAACAGGGCCAGGTGCCTGGAGGGTACAAAATGCATGCACTTTTCGTTTAATTGAATAAATGGGAAGATGGATGGATGGAAGGAGGCTCTGTATTTAGAAAGAAATATACTTAGGTTATGATGGCTTCAGTGGGGAAAAATAACTTAGAAGAAAAAATGCAATACATTGGGTGTGGTAGTATGTAAAAATATTTTTCTAGAAGGATTCTTGGATTTTACAAATTAGAAATTACTTCCCCCTATGTCTGGCCCTTCCAAAATTTCATGCTCACACCTACACTAGCATGCTTGTTAGATTGTTGGACTGAACTCTCCTTTGATTTCAAAGTATACTCCTTCATTGAGATGACAGTTTTTAACTAGTAAAGAAGGTTTTCCAATTAAAACAGTAATTTTGCAATGTGTACCTCAATTATGTGAAAATAAACTGCTAGTACTTTGAAAAAAAATCTTAATGCTGTTAAACTCTTTAAAATAGTATTACATATCAAAGCTACACCTTTAAAATACCAGTGGAAGAAAAATAAAATAGCTCCAGAGACACAGGGACAGCAAGCAGACAGCTGGAATTTTGGGGAAATGTCTGTGGTATTTTAGTTTATTTTTAAGGGAAAGAAAAATTTTCCATCAAACTTTAGGAAACAATGACAGTTAAAAAACTTATACCCAATCAGGTTCTTTATAATGCTGTAGTTAAATTCAGATTATATTTTATTCATGAGTTGTAGGGTTTTTTAATTTTTTTGGTGGGATGGATAGGGTAAGAAACTGACTTTTGTAAGCTTCTTCCATCCCCTTTAATTACATTCTCATTCTGTTCCAATGCACACACTCACATGGATACTCACAGCGCATTATTTTTATTTTTCATGGGACCCTTGTGTCCAGACCATCATACCAGACAGAAATTGAACAACACTACAGATATCCTCCTCAAACTCCAGGAGATGGTGAAAGACAGGAAAGCCTGGCATGTTGCAGTCTACGGAGTCACAAAATGTTGGACACAACTTAGTGACTAAACAACAGTTATCCACCAGAATGTGAAAAGGAGACCAAACATAAAATATTCAGTAACATGTAGGCAACTTCAAAAATGCTTGAGACAGAAGTTTAAAAAAAAAAGAGAGAGAGGTAGAAAGGGGCTTTCTAGTCTTGGGTCTATATTAGTAGATGTTTCAGAAGGTGAAGAAGTTTTAATTATGTGCTTCACAGAGTGGGAGACTGACTCCTCTGAATCACTTTCTGTGCCTTGGGGCCCTCTCTGCTTCTCTGTCCCCTTCTCCAGTCCTGCCCCCCCTGACCTCCCCTCTCCCCTCTTCCTTCCCCCCGTCTCCCCACCACTGATGGCTCCAGAGCTCCTAGCACCCTGGGTAGAAGCAGGAGGGAGCTGAATGCTGCAGTCTCCCCACCAGGTCTCAAGTGTGGTTTAGGGAAGGAAGAGGACTTGTTTACACCTGGATCCTTTGGGCTTTTACTGAGCCTTTTATAGCTTACATCTCCTCTCACCCCGCTCACAAGAAGGTGCCCTGATCAACATCAAAATTGTTGTAATCTATTACTAAACAGTAAAAAAACAAGAATGAAATATTGCCATTTGCAGCAACATGGATGAACCTAGAGATTTTCATACTAAGTGTCAGAAGGAGAGAGACAAATACCATATAGTATCACTTACGGGGTAGTTTGTAAAGAACCTGCCTGCCAATGCAGGAGACATAAGAGATGCAAGGAAGATCCCCTGGAGGAGAAAGTGGCAACCCACTCCAGTGTTCTTGCCTGGAGAATCCCATGGATAGAGGAGCCTGGCTGGCCATAGTCCACAGGGTCGCAAACTGTCAGACATGACTGAAGCGACTTAGCATGCATATGTGGAATCTAAAATCCGAAGCAGATGGACTTACCGCTGAAACAGACTGACAGACAGAAGACACTTGTGGTTGCCAAAGGAGAGATGGGTAGGGGAGGGATGGATTGGGTGTTTGGGATTAGCAGATAAAGCTATAATATATGGCACAGATAGATAACAAGGTTCTATTATGTAGCCCATGGAACTATATCCTGTGATAAACTATAATGGAAAAGAACATGGAAAAGAATGAATGAATGAATAAAAATTGCTGTGTTCAGTTCTGACCTTGAAAAGAGGCTCTATGAGAGGATAAGACAGCACAGTCCTAGTCAGAAGATAAAGTTCAGTTCTGCTTCCCAGGCTGCTCTGAGAGGAGCTTACAGGAGAAAACTTCCAGGCCTCGTTTCCTCATCTGAGAGACAGGATGGTGAGGAGGGCTTGTCCAGGGTCATGTGACTCCGTGCACTGGTGCCTGGCCCCTCTGTCCCTCTCTGTGTGGGCACCCGTAGCATCCTGGGCCCTGGGCCATTGGCACCAGTCAGAGGCATTGCGAATGATAAGAATCAGAGCAGCAGGGCTCACTGGAGTTTGTTTATTCCATGAGAGTAGTTTTAATTTGTTCTAAAAGAGAGCCTTTTCCCTTGGGTTTTCATTACAAGATGCTTCAACGACCACACTTCTGAACCTTCCCTGTCTGGAAGTCGTTCTGTCAGCGTTTGGTTATCAGCCTGCCGTTGTCAGAATCACTGGAAAAAGCCATTTACTGCATCTCTTAGATACACGGATGAGTCCCCTGCTGCTTCAGTTGTTCCTCTAAGAGTCCCCCTTGATTTGAACACTCAGTGTCTGTTTACATAATTTCATCTACATCTCCGTGAAATTTATTTGGTAGATGTTAATTTCTTTGAGATTATTTAAAGAGGAGAAGATAGTAGATGGTATGCAAAAGAGCTTTTAACACCCCTCCCCTTTTATTTTTTTTGCATTTTTACTGTATTGGCAAGTTTTATCTGCTCCATTATTTTATAGTTGTGGTCATTGTACTGTTTATTAAAAATAGTTATTTGGAATTGCTCCATTACTGTCAATGTCTGAATAACATATTTACAAATATGGTATTCTATTTTGCCAGTTCAAATATGTATTAAATAACAATTCCTATTGCTAAGTGTGTCTACAAAAACAGTTGGTTCTCTTGCTAAAGATAATTATTTATACAAGTAAAGTGATGTTATCTTAATATTCTTTTCAAGACAACTATTTCCAAATGTTTATTAGAGAAAATGTTCTGGGAAAAATAAAGTATAGATATCACATATTTAACTGTGTGTTGGAAATTTAGATAAGCCTGGAAATCAGATAGTTTCATATATAATTGCATATGCTTATACTCAATACATATTCAAAAGACTGCTTTCTCATCTGTAAAATAGAAATAATAGTAGCATCTTCTCATTGAGTAACTTTAAAAATTAATAAAAGACAGTATATGAGCTCTATTCAGTGCCTGGCATGTAGTAAGTACTTAGGCAGTGGTAGATATTAGATTGAATTCATTCCATAAACAGAGTCCAGAATAATGCCTTAGAGATGTAACAATAAAAATAATCAATATTTTAGATGAAGGTGACAGAAAGGAAATAAACAGAAGAGACTCCATACTTGGGGACCATGTAATATAAAAATAGGAATAGAAGGGAGTCTGTAGGTTTGAGGGTCCTGCAGGGGAGAGAAGAAATGCCGCGTCATGTTTGGGATCCATTGAGCTGCACCTTATAGAAGGTCTCTGTGGTGAAGATGTATTGTCGCCATCTCATGGATTGGACCAGAGCTTTTATGTTGCTGCTGCTGTTTATTTGTTTTATTGTGGACCAACTGTGTCCTAGGTGCTGTGATCTGGGGAGAAACCTGGGAGGGAAGTGTGTAAGTCTGTGAGTCAGTTTCCTGAGTGAGTGAGGAGTGAGGATCACTGTGCCAGTCCGGAGGCGTTGCTGGAAGCACATAAATAGAGGGGGAGGAGGAGGGAGGAATTACCAAGGACCAGCACCAGAGGCTGAAGATGGATCATGTGAGAGCCTGCAAGAGGAGAGGAGAGGCTTCGGAGAATGAAGAGTGTTCAGGAGAATCACTGTTACAGGTGTCAAATGTGGTTTTAGAGTTTATGATGATCCTTATAAGTTACAGTGATAGCAAGTAAAGATAAAAATGGATTATTCTTGGCTTGTATCTACCATATTTACCTATGAAGACGATTGCACGTATCCACTTATTGTAGTATGAAATCATTGTTTTCATGAAAGTGAAGATATTGAAATAGTTGTTCAGTGAACAATGAAAAATGTACTTTTGCCTGAATCCTGAACATGCATTGCTCAAATGCTCTAAAATGCTCAGTTCTGCAATTTTCTGCATGATTTGTAGTAAACCAGACCTATTTCTGATAAATAGTGGTTTCTTCTTTTGTTATGTTTAGTAGCACAAGTTTTCTTTTAAAGAAAAACACTGGATGTTTTGTCTCAGTGGCTGTGAGTGAGCAGAAGGGGAAAATTGGGGAAGGGTCTTCAGAATCCACTGGTAGACTTTGACCTCTGTAACCCAACCAACAATGACATCTATCACAAAAATGACCTCAGATCCTGCTGGGTTCTGCTCAGATCAACAAATCTGTACTGGCTGCCCATTTCTGAGCAAACCACAAGCTTGCAGTTTTCAAATGTAAGAAGTCAATTACATAAATAACCTTGACACAAAGGAGAGAGTGTGGGTCACCATGAGGCATTTCCAAAGGACATTGCAGATTCTAAGGAGAAGGAGCCCAGTTGGTTGAGAGGGAGCAAGAAGAATCTCCTGGACAAGGTAGAATTAGGGAAAAATGGGGCTTCCCTGATAGCTCAATTGATAAAAGAATCCACTGCAATGCAGGAGACCCC
The DNA here is from genome assembly GCF_032452875.1 of Bos javanicus. Lineage (NCBI taxonomy): Eukaryota > Metazoa > Chordata > Mammalia > Artiodactyla > Bovidae > Bos > Bos javanicus. The sequence goes on from NC_083876.1 coordinate 12,120,780, forward strand.
GGTTTGATTCCTGGATCGGGAAGATCTTCTGGAGAAGGGATAGTCTACCCACTCCAGTATTCTTGGCCTTCCCTTGTGGCTCAGTTGGTAAAGAATCCACTGCAATGCAGGAGACCCCGATTTGATTCCTGGGTCAGGAAGATCCCCTGGAGAAAGGAAAGGCTGCCCACTCCAGTATTCTGGCCTGGAGAATTCCATGGACTATATAGTCCAGGGGGTCGCAAAGAGTCGGACATGACTGAGCGACTTTCATTTTCAGGAATAGGGACAGAGTGATGCCATGTTCTTGCAGTGGGAACCACGTAAATAAGACGTGGAGACAGGCTTGATGCCTGGTGCTCCTGGGCAGTGGCCATCCAGCTGGCTGGAGGTAAAGGATCATAACTGTGGGGGTGGTAGGAGATTAGGGTGGAGTGAAAGGTGGGAGCACCCCTAGTGCTAAATGTGTGATGTGGGGAGATTCTGGCTGATTCGGGAGGTGGTGAGGGGCCCTTGTTGGATTCTGAGTGGGGAAAGAATGCTGCTGGAGCAGAGGTTTCAGGACTGATGGGAGCAGTGCATGCTGTGCTAGGCAGTGAATTCAGGGGAAGTAGGGAAACTGTCCAGAACCTGTGGTCATAGCTCTGCCATGCACAGGAGCCTGAAAAGAATGGAAGGAAAAGGGGAAGACCCAACGGAGGGCTCTTCCTAGATGCAAACCACAGGGAACATTCCATGTGGGATTCCCAAGAGCACATGCACATGTCTGCGGGGTTGTTTTTAATTTTCCACTTTGCCTTCAGCTGTCTGATGCCGTCAGAGTTGTGCTCTGATTTGGCACAGGTGAACCTTGCCTGCAGAGATCTCTTGATCTGTATTAATGGGCTCTTGTTACCTTCTCAGGTCAGAAAGTGCATACTAAGTCACATTGGTCACTGCTTCTAGTCTGTCCTCGGTCCCCACATGGCCAAGTTCCACTGGGGATTCAGGCCCACAAAAGACAGTATGGTGTTAGGAACTGAGTGCCCCAGGAGTTTTAGAGGTGCTTTTCAATTACTGTAGAAAGACAACTGCTTCTCTCCCCTGCTGTGGCCTGGACATCACATATCTGTCCCCGGGTTCATCACTCAATGCATCTCTACCTGGTGTTCCATTGAGAGCAAGTGGCATGCTTGAAAACATATTATTGTATTTGTTTTTCATGACTCTAGTTTCCTACTCAGTAAAGAATCTCCATGCAAAGAGCATTTAGTTAGTGACATCATGTCATTTATTCGCCTATTACATCTTTGCAAGATTGCTATGTGTTTAATAAACTTCTAACACAAATAACAATAAAACAAAAGTCAATGTGTAATGGAAAGCACATTCAACTGCTCTCTGCTCATAAGCCGATAGTCGGAGAGGCAAGTGTTCATAGGAAGGAAAGGCACTTTAATTGGAAAAGCTGGCAACCTGGGGAGAAGGTGGACTCATGTTCTGAGACCAACTCCCAAGATTCTTTTAAGCCTTGACACTTTTTAAAGGGAAAAATAGGGGAAACAATCTCAGTGGATCATCGAGGCAGGAGGTTGGGTTCTGTATCTTTCTCCGTTGTGCGCAAACTGGCCCACTCTCTTCAGATGTTTTCTTGTCCACGTGATCTCCTGAAGGATTGCTTGGGGTTGGGTTGTTGGGGGTGGGAGTTAGTCTTTTTCTTTTTTAAAAAATGGCTTCATTCTTCACCTTTTTATTTGCAAAAAGAATCAACAGGTTAGAAAAGGCATGGTGTGCATTCAGGAGAGCGTAAGTCAGGAGTTAGTTTCAATTGATTAGTGATCTCATTTTTGTATTTAGGGTATTTCAAAAGACAGAGGGGAACAGAAATGAGCAAACAGGAAAGGGGCCAGAGAGCTGCTTTCAGATAATGAGTCAGTCACTCTTGGGCTTGCTCTTCTCATCCTTTTGGCTAATGAAAAGCAAGTTTAATTTTTTTTTTATTTATGCATCAAGTCTAGTCAAGGCTATGGTTTTTCCTGTGGTCATGTATGGATGTGAAAGTTGGACTGTGAAGAAGGCTGAACGCTGAAGAATTGATGCTTTTGAACTGTGGTGTTGGAGAAGACTCTTGAGAGTCCCTTGGACTGCAAGGAGATCCAACCAATCCATTGTGAAGGAGATCAGCCCTGGGATTTCTTTGGAAGGAATGATGCTAAAGCTGAAACTCCAGTACTTTGGCCACCTCATGCGAAGAGTTGACTCATTGGAAAAGACTCTGATGTTGGGAGGGATTGGGGGCAGGAGGAGAAGGGGACGACAGAGGATGAGATGGCTAGATGGCATCACTGACTCGATGGACGTGAGTCTGAGTGAACTCCGGGAGTTGGTGATGGACAGGGAGGCCTGGCGTGCTGCGATTCATGGGGTCGCAGAGTCAGACACGAGTAAGTGACTGAACTGAACTGAACTGAACATCCTAGACCCATCTTCCTGATCTTGATGTTCCATGAGGGATTCACCACCACATGCGTGCTTGTCAGCTTTGAGCCCCTCAGCTCTGGCCACGATGCCGTGGGCTTGGACCCACGGCATGTAGAGTACATTTGGCTCCATCACCAGGTGCCGTAGGACATTATTACACAACATCCTCAAATAAATTATTTTATTTTTTAACCAAAATCCTATGAATCATGGGACAAGTTAAAGCTCAATAAAATGACAGAGCCAAAAATAAATAAATAAAGATCCTGATTAAAAAATAATTTCACACTTATTTTTCAGCCTCTACTAAATACAGTGAGCAATTGAGTCATATGTTTTAACTGGAAGAAGTCTTAGAAAGGTAATATTAATTTTTCTCTTTCTCTTTTAAAATTGATCTCCTCATTAACTCACCATAATTGAAAACTGGGCCCTTTTTCTATGAATCAGAGATAAGTCTGATCATGTACTTTCTGAGAGCAAAGAAAGATAACATTTTAAATCTGAAACTTTTGACATTTCCCTCATGGGGTTGAGCCTGAGGGAAGAATGGGGTTGTTCACTCCGGGAGCTCTAGGAGGTTCTTAGTGACTTACTCAGCTTTGCAAAACAACCAAGACTAGGAAACTTCTCCTCAGATAAAGGCCTTTGTCTGTAGAAACTCATAGCTTATTTGCGAGTGATGTTATGATGTAGTCACAACTATTACATTTACAAATATAAATATATATCAAACCTGTATTATTGCTAGGATTTTACTAGAGAATATAATGCAGCCTATAAAGCAACATTAGTTTAACTTTTCTATATCTACCCTTGCAACTTCTCCAACTTCCCTTTTCTTGCCAAGGTCCTCAGAGTCCAAAGTACTCAAGTGACATTAAGATGTAAATATCAGCAGACCTCTCTGGAGGTTTGCACTTTAATCCCCTACTTAGATTCAGATGAGTCCCAGACACGGATGCACTGGGGTGCCTGCAGGCCAGGAGGTGGGATGAGCCACCCAAGGAGCTTTCCCAGAACCTCTGAAGTCCTTCTCAGCTGTGCTGAGGTCATGAGTGAAGGGTTCTGTCTACATTTCAAAATACCTGTCTTGAAAGAATAAATGCCCAGGTAGGACCCTTTGAAAATAAGGTGGGTGTGTTTTATCACCAGGTACATTTATTTTTGTCAACTTAAAGAGTCAGTTACTTGAATTTTAGTAATATGAAAACAGTTCAGTGTTAAAAAATAAGACAGGACAGTTATAGGGGTCAAAGCAAAGCCCATGGACATGGGTTCTTCATCATGCACACCTTTTTTAGGGTCTTCTTCCACTCCACATCCTCAGTCTGCAAGCTCTACCTTCTGAAAAGCCACCTCCTCTGGGAAGTCTCCCAGGACTGCCTGAATCCAGTGACTGACAATCTCTGTGCTTCCTCCACACCTTAGCAACCTGTGGTGGAATGCAGGAGATTTCTCCTCACCGGGCTGCTCTCAGCTCCAGCTTTGATTTTTCCCCTTTATTCCTAGGAACTGGCTGACTGAATGAATAAATGCTAAGTTTTTAGGGATGACAGCCAGCTGCCCATTTGAACTGTGGAGAGTTATTTTGGTGTTTGAATCTTACAACTAAGCCATGATTAGTAATCCTTGAATCAACAGTTGAGAGCTGGTGACTGAACCCTTTTGCCTGAGTATCGGCCACTTCCTGTGTTCTTACTCCAATACACTTACTGTATTTCAGTACAAACACATTTCCTGATAGACATTTCTTAGAATTGTGATTTCTTTTTTTCTTTTTACTGTGGCCTGTGGCTTTGAAAGTGTGTGAGTTTTCCAGACATATTCAACACCATCCAGACAGTGCCAACATGTGTCATGCACACAGTTTCTGATCATGTAGGGGTTTAAAAAAATTCCTGTTGAGGGAGAAATTAGCTACCTTGTGGTTAATGGTCCACCTGGGTTGGCCTTCTTTCTCCTTGATGTCTCACATTTGAGTCTCAGTCCTGACAATGTAATTTAATCAGTGGTGACTCCACACTGAAATCTTGAGCCCTGACCTCTTCTCTTGTTTTTCCGACTGCTTCCTTGACCTCTCCATGTGGATGTTTGATGGGCATCTCTCCCTGGACATGTGCAGAACAAGATTCCTGGTGGTCCTCATTGCCTCATCCCAACCTGCACCTGTGTAAGCATCCCATCTGGGTACCTCACGCCTGAGATCCATCGTCATGGTCACTCAGACAGAAGCAAAGACTCCCAGCAAACAAGCCATAACCTCTTCCACAAAATACAAAGCCCCAAATCAACAATTATGACTACTTGACTCTTCCCTTCCTCAAGCCTCAAGCCCTGTTGATGAGGCCATTCTTCTTGATGGGTCTCTAACCTCCCACTTGGTACCATGGGCTCTAGCCTCAGGATGGGAGTTAATGTCATGGCTGTTTAGGTATATTTTTCTGCTTCTGCTCCTATCCCCTCCAGTTTGTTCTCAACACCAGAGCTTGGGTGAACCTTTTAAAACCTGGCTTCCCTGGTGGGTCAAAAGCTAAAGAATCTACTTGCAATACAGGAGACCTGGATTCTGTCCTGGGGTCCAGCAGATTCCCTGGAGAAGAGAATGGCAACCTACTCCAGTATTATTGCCTGGAGAATCCCATGAACAGAGGAGCCTGGTGGGCTCCAGTCTGTAGAGCCACAGAGTCGGACATGACTGAGCAACTTTCAATTTCTCTTTAAAACCTGAGTTAGAGCATGTATTTCCTCTGTTGAAAACCCTCCGGTGACATGACTGCCGTGTTGTGAACACAATCGAAATACCTGAAGTTAATCTGTGTTGATCACTTACCACGTAGCCCAGCCTGTCTGAAGTATGCTGCCTGGTCTCATTTCATCCTGACCTCAATCTCTTATTGTCACCACTATCTTATACGTAAGAAAACTGAGCTAAACCAGGATGAAACACCTCTCTGAAGATCACTCTGAGAGTGAGTTGACAGAGCTTGTTTTACACTGAAGCAGTCAGGTTCAGAGCAGGGACAGTAAAAAATTAAGCTCAGTTTTTTTGTCCTGCCTTTTTTTTCTTCTTCTTTTATATGCTGTGGTTGTTATAAACAAGGCCTATCTCATAATCCATTTTTATCAATGAAGAAAGACAACAGTGATATATGACATATTTTGAAGTGTAACTTTGTGATGAAGATTCTTAGCATCCTGTTTATTTACAAAGTCCTTGGCAGCATCCTGAGTCACTACCTGGTATTTCTCTTGACACTGATGGCATCAGTGCTTTTCTGGTCTTGCTAGGTTACTACTGCTGGTTCTAACACTCACCTTGCACTTTAGTTCTCATCGGAATCCTGGTATTAAGGTTGACTTTTTCAGAGTCACTCTATACACACACACACACACACACACACACACTCACACACACACGTGTGTGTGTGTGTGTGTATATATATATATATATATATTTTTTTTTTTTTTTTTTGTCTGCACCGTGTGGCTTAAGGGATCTTCAGCAATCAAAGTACACTGGACAGCCAGGAAATTCCTTCCCATCCCAGTATTTTTAAAGTCATTATTCATTAAGGTGAGAGGTGAGTGTGTAAGTGATGAATGCTATTCCCAAAAAAATTCATGAATAAATTCCATTTTTTATGAGAACTAGCAGGAACTAAAAGAAATGCAGTTGTAGATGAAGAACAATTTTAATTCAGTTGGGTAGTATAGTGTTACTGTATTTTATCAGACTAATGATGATTGGAATAAAAATCATTATAACCTCACTATTGGCATATAATGAAAAACATTGCTAAAAATGTGTCAGCAACTCATTTTTTAAATTTATTTATTTTTAATTGGAGAATGATTGCTTTACAATGTTGAGTTGGTTTCTGCCATGCATCAACATGAGTCAGTCATAGGCATGTGTCCCCTCCCTCTTGAATGGCTCTCCTTCCCCCCCTACCCCGACCCCATCCTATCCCTGTGGTTTGTCACAGAGCACCTATTTACAAATAGGTTCATCAGTATCATATTTCTAGATTCTATATATATGCACTGGTATACAGCATTTGTTTTTTTGTGGGTGAAAAAAATTTTAATCACATCCAAATCTTCCATGAAATTTAAGCAAATATAAATATCATCCTCTACTCAGTCCTAATATATTTCTTTTTTTCCAATATCTATTAACATAGTGATGTCTAAATGATTGTCAAAAGGAAACTCATAATGCACAGGGAGACAGACTCCCCTGCCAAGAGCTAAGCCACTCATATATTCTTAAGTCCCTATAGTTTTAGAAACATAAAATTCTGCATAAATGATTAATATTTCTATTTAAAGTATAATAATCACACATTATGAATTTATTGAATTGAGTACAATGTAAAATTGGCATGATTATCCATCCAAATATACTTTTGAAACTTAATTTTCTTTAGTCTTACCATGTAGGCTTATCAACTCATGGAGCATGATCACTGGTGCTGAATTATAGAATCAAAGTAATAAAAAGTGAAAGCTTGCCTTGAGGAATTATTTTGAAATTGAGATTTACTCTTGGAAAAATATGTTAACCCACCATTCATCATATTATCAAATTATCCTAACATAGTTAAAAGCACATTGATGATTTTTCTTTCCATAGGGATCAGTTCTTTTACATTTATTTCCCATTTATATGACTTTACTCTTTTGTATTGATGTAGGCTTGATAATGAAGAAGACAATGGCACCCCACTCCAGTACTCTTGCCTGGAAAATCCCATGGATGGAGGTGCCTTGTGGGCTGCAGTCCACGGGGTCGCTAAGAGTCGGACACGACTGAGCGACTTCACTTTTACTTTTCACTTTCATGCATTGAAGAAGGAAATGGCAACCCACTCCAGTGTTCTTGCCTGGAGAATCCCAGGGATGGGGGAGCCTGGTGGGCTGCCTTCTATGGGGTCGCACAGAGTTGGACACAACTGAAGCAACTTAGCAGCAGCAGCAGCAGCAGACCATTTTGGGTCACTAGTGTAGTGATCAAATGAGCTTTAGGGACATAAAGGCTTAGGTTTAAAGATGGACCTGATACTTAACTAGTTGTGTTCGCTTTTCTTTTTTTTGGTCCAGTTATTGAATCTTCTCGAGCCTGCTCTTTACAGCTTCATATATGTAAAACATGTGGCATACTTCCTGACATACACCTCCTATTTTTTTTCTGGATTTATCGAATCTCATCATGGGCTAGAATAAGCTTACTGAGATGAAGACTGGGCTACCCCTATATTCTGTGTTTTTTTGCATCCATCACATCAGAGTAGCTAACTCCATAGAAGGGCCACATTCATATCTTTCTTCCTATTTCTCTCCTATTTGGAAAGCAATATTTGTCATTACTTCTCTCTTTAGCACATTTGTGTCCCGAGCCTTGTGTGCATTTGATAAGAGTTATAACCAATCAACTCATTTGCTTTACTCACAATTACTGCTTAGTCTTTTTTAGATTAAAAGTGTTCCCCATGAAAAAATGGGCACTTATATTCTAGGAATGAGAGGAAAAGTCTATGAAATCTTGTCCTTTCCCTGTGTAGAAATGTACCTGTATTTAACTTCTATTTTGTTCTTTTTAGCCATTCAAGAAGGATGGTGGTGATGTGGTGACATAAATAACTTTTGTCTGGAATGTTTTTATTTATTGAAAGGCAGGTGTGGAGCAGCTACCAGGTAGATAACATTACACAAAGCCCATGAGAGACAAAAAAGAAATTAAAAATTAAGTAATGTTCACAAATAATCACTCTGAAACAAGCGAGTGATCAAAAACTCAGGTTACCTCCTGGGAAAAGAGGGTTTTATGTGCCTAACAGGATATTTTTCTCTTACCCTAGCAAGGGCTCGTGGTGTCATTTAGCAAATACAGTGTTTTGGCTCACTCTTCTTCCTTTTAGGAGATTGCCTTTTTATTGTTACTGTTTTGTTTAAACCATCCTAAAGATTGGTGTAAGAAAAATAAACAAGGCTGCTTTGACAGCTAAAATTTATAAATGTGATGATCTAGAATCGTTGCCAAAGTTTCTCCAAACTTATAGAAGCACAGAGGGTAATAGTGGTGAGTTTTCATGTTGCTCTTTTAAAAATCTATCAAGATCAACTATTTTAAAGATCTTCTTTCTGGGAACTCAAGCAGGTACAGTTGAGTGGCCTGATTGTTAAAACAACCATGTTTTCAAGGCGGCTTCATGTTTCATTTCATTAGGTTTTGTCAAAAGATGTGAAGACCTTGATTATGCTTAGTGACTACAGCGATTATAATCGTACTTGGTATTAAGTGTGATATGCTTCTGGAGGGCCATCCTCTCAGGTCAGGGGTTTCAAAATATTCCTTGTTCTGCTGAGGCTCATCTGAACCCTCTCCCACCCTCTGCCCCTGTCCTCCCGTTTCCCATTCCAGAGTGTCCACCCTCCTGGGCTGTCCCCTCATCCGTAGCCCCTTCAGGACCATACACTTTGCTGACTTTAGATCAAGCCCCACTCTCCCGTCATCCTCCCTGCAAAATGGCCCTGAATCTCCTCCTCCTCCTACACTGAGGTCCTTGGAGGGCCCCCCAGTACCCACAGAAGTGGTGCAGTTTCTCTAGAATTCACTCCTTGGAACTTCTCTGGTTTCACAAGATCTAAGAGCAACCTCATTGGAGGTCAGCCTTACATCATCACACCCCAAAGTGGGATGAGAACAAAGCCTTGTGCGTCGTCACTGTCCCCGACATCAGGGAGGCAGGCGATGGGGGATTGGTCCGATAAGGCAAAGGACGTGGCAAATAACGTTACACTTGTCCTGTGTTGGCTTATATGGAGCTGACACAAAAGAACCAAATATATGTTGGTTTGATACTGGACACCCTAAGGTTCATGGAAGAACACTTCTGATATGGGAAAAAAAGACAAAATGTTAACATTTTCCAAAGACATATGTATATAAGAGAGAGAGGCAAATTTATCACAAAGATAATGAACCTTAATTTTCAGAGTCCCTTACTCACCAGTCCCTTGCAAGGTTCTGAATTTAATTTCTCAGTTGTATATTTATAATTTCACATCCTTTTTTTCTCAAAGGAAGATCTGTCTGTGGATCCACCTTATGGTCCTGTGATAAATTCTATGTAGTTCTTTAATGTAACTGTAGTTCCGTGTGAAGAAACACTAAGAAATAAGCTCTGTGATCTGTGGAATGATGTTATCTTATCTCTCAGTTCAGTTCCGTTCAGTTCAGTCGCTTAGTCATGTCCAACTCTTTGTGACCCCTTGGACTGCAGCATGCCAGGCCTCCCTGTCCATCACCAGCACTCAGAACTAGCTTAAACTCATGTCCATCAAGTCTGTGATACCATCCAACCATCTCATCCTTTGTCTTCCCCTTCTCCTCCCACCTTCAATCTTTACCAGCATCAGAGTCTTTTCCAGTGAGTCGGTTCTTTGCATCAGGTGGCCAAAGTATTGGAGTTTCAGTTTCAGCATCAGTTCTTCCAATGAATATTCAGGACTGATTTCTTTTAGGATGGACTGGTTGGATCTCCTTGTAGTCCAACGGACTCTCAAGAGTCTTCTCAACACCACAGTTCAAAAGCATCAATTCTTCGGCACTCAGCTTTCTTTATAGTCCAACTCTCACATCCATACATGACTACTGGAAAATCCATAGCTTTGATTGGATGCACCTCTGTTGGCAAAGTAATGTCTCTGCTCTTTAATATGCTATCCAGGTTGGACATAGCTTTTCTTCCAAGGAGCAAGTATCTTTTAATTTCATGGCTGCAGTCACCATCTACAGTGATTTTGGAGCCCAAAAAAGTAAAGTCTGTCACTGTTTCCATTATTTCCCCACTTATTTGCCATAAAGTGATGGGACCGGATGCCATGATCTTAGTTTTTTGAATGTTGAGTTTTTAGTCTACTTTTTCACTCTCCTCTTTCACTTTCATCAAGAGGCTCTTTAGTTCTTCTTCACTTTCTACCCTAAGTGTGGTGTCATCTGCATACCTGAGGTTATTGATATTTCTCCCGGCAATCTTGATTCCAGCTTGTGCTTCATCCAGGCAGCATTTCTCATGATGTACTCTGCATAGAAGTTAAATAAGCAAGGTGACAATATACAAATATTACTGTCACTATTTCTGTTTAGTCTGTTTGTCAATAATCTCACAAATCTCCCCAGAATGCTAAAAACATTAAGTGGTTATCTACATAGAAATTTTATTAGATAGGTTGACGAACTGTCCTTTACTACATAGAAATATATTTTAGGATATAAGCATTTTGTTTTTGAGAATAAGACAGAGTCTTTTAAAATATACAGTGAAGTCTTGCCTATAAATGAAAAATGTTCCCCTTTTCACCTATTGCATGTATTCTGTATTACATATATTACCTTTTGTAGATATATTAGATAGTATTCATATATTACCTATTGCAACCATTAAAATATTTTATTGTAAGATTGTAATTTGGGGACAAAGTTCATTTTTGTGGTGTGATGTTTACAAATTACCAGAGTCTCAAGCTCTGTTGTCGTCATTTAGATCCCCTCAAGAATTGCCGTGTGTTTCTGGGAAGAGAATCAGTAGAATTTCTCTAAGCCTGTAATTAGCTCAGTGTGTATTATTCACATTGTAGATCAGCTGTTACGTAAGAATCCATTTTCAGAATCAGGGCTCCTCTGAGGTCTTTGGAAGCAGGGTAACTGCCCAAAGCAGTCAGTCGACTTTCTTCCTTTCCGTGTCACTGTGTGGATCTGTGTGTGTGTGTGTGTGTGTGTGTATTTTTTTCCATGTCACTGTATTTTTCATGGAAAGCCCACAGTTGCAGATTTTCCCTTGTTTCCCCTCACGGGTGCAAAGTATCACGAGCTGTTTGTGAGAGGGTATGTTCTGTGCCAGTGGTTATGCACCCACACCCCGTGATGCCGGGGTGACATCTCCCGGAGGCCACACCGTTGGGGGATTACATTTCGGGGGCTGTTTTCAACCTAAAACAGAATGGCCTTAGTCACTCAGTGAATCACAAAAGGATTTCAGTTATCATTTGACTTCTCATCATGAATGAACCCCTAACCCATCACCCACGTTCCTCACTCCTGTTGGCTCTACTGACTTATCTTTGCTTCCGTAATCAAAATTAAAGGAAACAATTCCAAACTAGGAATTCTGTAAATGAATTCAGGCATAGGAATACAATAAGAACAATTTTACAGCTTCCGATATGATTGCTCCTTATATGCATGGGAATCTTCAAGGATTTGATAAGATTATTTCTACACTTGAAAATGTAAAATTAAATTTCATTCATTTTTCACAAGCTAATAATAATAAAGAAAAAAGAAATGGAGGCTTATGTCATGATATAAAGGTCCTTAATGAAATTCCAACTCTAAACTTATATTTGTTCATTTGAGCAGTTTATAGAAAGAATATAACAAATGAAATAAATTAACTTATTTATTTGTGGGGAAGCCAAACCTTATCCTAAGTTCTTGATATCATCAAATCATGAGTGTCAGTGTCATAATGTAGAATCATTTAAAAATAAAGGAAAATTTAATATTTTTCACAAACATTGACAGGTTGGTAAGTGATTTACTATTTTGAATCAATTCAGATACATAAGTTTAAATCTTATTTATGCCTTTAAAATTATTTATCTTTTTTCACATAATAAACTACTAATATTATACATGTGTATTTGAAGATTCTATATATTTTCAAATATACTAGAAAGTGATCTGAAATATAGTTTTATTGTTAACATGAAAATTTGAGATACATTTTAATAATTAACTGTAATAACTTCCTTATAATTATTTTATTATGAACATTTATGCTTAAAACTGTTAAAGTGCATTATTGTAAAATTAACAATAAAGTGGCAGAAAATCCATTTTAAAAAGTATAAGGTAAAGTTTAATATAATGGTGAATGAAATGTATAATTTTTAGGTTACTGTTTTCATCTTCCACAATATTGTATTACATTATTCATTGATACAGTGAGATGCTGCTGCTGCTAAGTCGCTTCAGTCGTGTCCAACTCTGTGCGACCCCATAGTAGGCAGCCCATCAGGCTCCCCTGTCCCTGGGATTCTCCAGGCAAGAACACTGGAGTGGGTTGCCATTTCCTTCTCCAATGCATGAAAGTGAAAAGTGAAAGTGAAGTCGTTCAGTTGTGTCTGACTCCTAGCGACCCCATGGACTGCAGCCTACCAGGCTCTTCTGTCCATGGGATTTTCCAGGCAAGAGTACTGGAGTGGGGTGCCATTGCCTTTTCCAGATACAGTGAGATGAATATTCCTAAAATATTGACTGAGATCAATCACCAAATAAACTATTACAACTTGAAAAATATGTGAGTTACTGTAACATTAGCAAATACTCATTAAGAAATGAATGAAATACTTTTTTTGTTTTTTTTTTGTTTTTTTCTTTAAAGAAGAAACAGCTTCTGTTGAGAAAGATGTCTGATGTCTTTTCTCCCATTTCCCTACCACCTATTTTCAGTTGCATTTACAACAAAGCTTCAGGCTGCTGCTGCTGCTGCTGCTAAGTCGCTTCAGTCATATCCGACTCTGTGTGACCCCATAGACGGCAGCCCGCTAGGCTCCTCTGTCCCTGGGATTCTCCAGGCAAGAACACTGGAGTGGGTTGCCATTTCCTTCTCCAATGCATGAAAGTGAAAAGTGAAAGTGAAGTCACTTAGTCATGCCTGACTCTTAGTGACCCCATGGACTGTAGCCTACCAGGCACCTCGGTCCATGGGATTTTCCAGGCAAGAGTACTGGAGTGGGTTGCCATTGCCTTCTCCAGGTAAGCTTCAGGCTACTCAGCCCCAAAATGGAATCACACCATGAAATGAAGTGAGAAGGGGTGTGATGGACTTCATTGATAAAATTAAGGCAGCCACAGAAGCTACTTGTGCCTGGTGTCTGTCTCTGCTCTGGACGTGGATGCCCATAAGCACCTGTTGGACTTGTGTTGACCTCCTAGACACCATCTGACTCCACCTGTCACCTCCATATGTAGAAAACTCAGGTCTTTTGTGCCTCTGCAGAGGAATACAGTTATCAGTTTGTCTTGAAAACTGACAGATCAAAAAAAGAAAGAAAATTTTAAATCGCCACTAGGTGAGTGAGTGAGTGTTAGTTGCTCAGTCCTGTCCGACTCTTTGCAACCCCATGGGCTCCTCTGTCTGTGGAATTCTCTAGGCAAGAATACTGGAGTGGGTTGCCATTCTCTTCTCCAGAGGATCGTCCCGACCCAAGGATCAAACCTCTGTCTCCTGCATTGCAGGTGGATTCTTTACCGTCTGAACCACTAGGGAAACCCCACTACTAGGTATGCACTACAAAAACAATTGTTTCCAGCAAGGTCTGCTGGCGGATGCTAAATGGATTAGATGAAATTTGGAGGAAAAGCAGGATTTTTGCATAGTGTCAATGTACTCCCCCCACGCACAAGGTAATTATCAATTATGAGGGAAAACATAGTCACTTTATAGTGGAGAAACCCAGAAGATACCACTTTAACCAAATGGTGAATACTAACATCACCAGTAATAAGATATCTGTGTCATGTTTCCCAAAAGGATGGTAATGGGACATATTAAAATCCCATTTATGGAAGCAGGGAATGTGCCTTGCATTACTTTGAGGTTTGTGACTGTCTTCATCAGCTTGGAAATCCCATAGGCTGGATGGATGAAACCATACAAATGAATTTTCTCACAGTTCTGGGGACTGGAAGTCCCAGATCAGGTGCCTGTCGATCAGAGTCCCGGCCTTTTTGTCGGGCTTACTGGTACACAGTGTGACAATCTCTAGGTTCATCCATGTTGCTGCAGATGACATTATGTTGGTCTTTTTATGGCTGAGTAGTATTCCATTGTGTGTATATACCACATCGTCTTTGTCCCTTCCCCTGTCGAGTACATTTAGGTTGCTCCCATGGATTGGCTATTGTGAATAGTCCTGCAGTGGGCTTCCCAGGTGGCGCCAGTGGTGAAGAACCCGCCTGCCAATGCAGGAGAGGTAAGAGATGTGGGTTCAGTCCCGGAGTTGGGAAGATCCCCTGGAGAAGGAAGTGGCAACCTACTCCAGTCTTCTTGCCTAGAGAATCACATGGACAGAGGAGCTTGGTGGGCTACAGTCCATGGGGTTGCAAAGAGTTGGACATGACTGAAGCTACTTAGCCTGTAGCACATAAAGACATTAATCCTGTCAAGTCAAGGCTGTATCCTATGACTACTACCTAGTTAAAGGTAACTTTATTACCTCCGCAGAGGCCCAGACCTCAGATACGATCACATTGAGAGCTGGGGCGTCAATTTATGACTTTGAGGGACACAGACATTCAATCCATAACATTCCACCCCTAGATACCCAAAGTTCATGTCTTTCTCTCATACGAAATATAATCATTCCATCCCGACAGTCTCAAAAGTCTTCACCTGGACCAGAACCAACTCTAAAGTCTGAAATCCAAAGTCCCATCTGTGAATCACCTGAGTCAGACATGGGTAAGAGTCGAAGCATGGTTCATCCTGAGGCAAAATTCCTCTCCAGCTGGAAACCTACCTCTCTCTGATAGATACACTAACGCTGCCACATCTCAAGTGTTTCCTTGGAGAGGCTGTGAATTTTCCCAACTTCCAAATCTTCCTTTTTGCCTAACAGTTCTTTCTTTGGTTTCTCTCTCCTCTCACATTTTGTTATAAGCAGTCAGAAGGATCCAAGCCACACCTTCTTTTCTTAGAAATTTCTTCTACTGAATATCTAGCCTCATCAATTACAATTTCTACCTTTTCACAAAACACTAGACCATAGCTTCACGTGTTCTTTGCCACTTTATAACAAGGGCACTGTTTCCCCAGTTTCCAATAACCTGTACCTCATTTCTGTCTGAGCCCCCAACGAAGTGGCCTTTAACTTCCATATTTCTGCCAACATTCTGTTCTTGATGATTTATGTATCCCCTAAGAAGATGAAAGGGCTTCCCTGGTGGCTCAGATGGTAAAAAAAAAAAAAAAAAAAAAAAATCTGCCTATAATGCAGGTGACCCAGATTCAATCCTTGGGTCAGGAAGATCCCCTGAAGAAGGGAATGGCAACCCACTCCAGTATTCTTGCCTGGAGAATCCCATGTACAGAGGACCTGGGACCTACAGTCCATGGGATTGCAAAGAGCTGGACACAACTGAGAGACTAACACTTTCACTTTAAGAAGAAAGCTTTCCTTCTAACTCTTCTCTTATCTTCCTGAGCCTCCACCAGAATTGCCATTGCACGCGTAGTTGTACCAGTGATCCACTGATGGCCATCATGAACTTCTCTGGCCTGCACCCCAGAATTATTCTAGCTGCTACCTGTCACCCAGGTCCAAAGCTGCTTCCACATATTTTGGTATTTGTTACACTAGCACCTAATTCTGGGCTCTGAAATCTGTCTTAGCTTTTATTTCCCTTTGTAAAGACCCTGTCTGCAAATAGTCTCACTTGGGACTGGGGCTTCAACAGATGAGTTTTAGGGGGACACAGCTTTCAGCCCCTACGAGTGGACCGTGTTTATGCTGAGAAAGCTGAGTGAGTCAGTTTCCAAGAGGAGGAGGGATGCTGTTGAGATTCAGGCGGAATCCACAGTGAGGGCTTGCAGAGCTGTGTTGAGACTTAAGATTTGTTTATTGTCAGAATACGGTTTCTCATAGTTTCGTTACCAGCATTTAGATAAAATCCCAGTAACTGGGATTACTCAGCTGGTCTTGAACCTTAGGGCCAAGCCACATACCTTTGTGTTCCTGAGTTTTGTTTTCTTGAGAGAAAAGATAATGACAGTGAACACATGTTTATTCATCACTTTAAACTTGGCTGCCTCTTGGGTTTAAATTTTTTAATATTATTTACTCAAGAAATAGCATCAATTTTATACAATATATAGTATTTTCCCCTTAATACATAGCAAAGTATATTAGGATTATCAAAGTAACCATGACAACCAGCTTCCTTACAATCCAGTTCATGATGGCAGAGCACATAAGCATGCAGATCCTTAGCAGGAAATATTTCTTTGTGGTGATAATATAAATATATAGATAGAGATATACATAGGTATATACATTCTAAAAAGTGTTAGCATATGTATATACACATATATAGTAATTTTTTTTAACAGAAGATAGACAAAAGATTTCCTATGAATGTGTCACAGGTTTTGTTGCGAATAAGCAGCCTAGCATCTTTAGAAATAAAAAGTATAAGAGGCTTGTGTCAGAAGCCCCGCATCCTAGGTCAGTCTTTGGCACTGCATGGCTGCACAGTCAACCATCTGACGGCCACCTGGGGCTTCAGTTTCCTCATCTGAGAAGAACAGTAGTCGTCTGTCAGAGCTGGAAGAATTTGGCCGAAAAAGGACTTTGTAAGCACTACATTTATTCCCCTCACTATTTCACTTCTGTAAGGGTGATTATTCTCTAATATTTATCACTTTTATGTTTCATAATTAAGGCTGATAGTGAAAGTCTTAGGAATTGATATCAGTATTACCATTAAAAAAGTCATAGAAGTAAGGAAAAGCACTTGTGAAAAGGTGCAGTGATTTGTAGATACTGTGCAGGAAGGAGAAGCAAGTGGATAATCCAGTCCTTGTCTCCAAGCTACCTTGAAAACTCCTCCAGAGCGTGGGTAATGATGAGCAGAATGGGGAAGCTGGGTGTGAGTTAGTGAGGCAGATTAAAGGAGACAGTGTTGCCGCAGTGAGAGTCGCTGCCAAGTAGAACTGACTTCCCTCTGGGAGGCTGCGGACCCCACTTGTGGCAGCTGCTCCCCTGGCTGGGGACCCTCGACCTCGCCCTGGAGTCAGGGACCTGGCTCCCCAGACCCGGGGCTCCCTCTGGGCTTGGGGTTCTGTGCCTCTCTGTGAATCTCCAGCACTAGGTTTGTGAGCAAGAGGCCTTCTGATTGTCCTGGTGAAGACTGTTGACCTACAGAAAAGCAAACCAGCATGGAAGGTCACACAGAATACACAACCCAGCAAGCGTATTCCTCTCCTTCAAGAGTCAAGTGTTCCATTTTTCTTTTAAAATGTTGGAAAGAATGTGCTCAATGATTACAGTCAGTGGTAAAGCCTACTTATTTCCAAGGTTGTATTCATTTGAAGTGGTTAGGTTGGGGGAGAAGACAAGGAAAGAGGATGGAGTAGGAAGTGAGGAAAGGGGTGAGGGGGGGGACGGGGTGAAGGCAGGTGAGGGTCCAGCCTGGAGGAGCAGAGGGGAGGGAAGGAGGGAGGAGGCCAAGGGCGAGGAGGGAGACTTTTGTAGGCCACACGCAGCTATCTCTTTAGACTATGGAAATCAGCATTGCCAGCTTTTATCTCCTACCTTTGAAAGTAGTTGAGCTGGATAAGTACGTCCTCCAGATGTTCAGCTTTCTGATTCCTTTCCTTTGGTGGAGCAGTAATTTGAAAGGGCTGCCAGAGTAGCCACTGGATGTTGTTTTCTGGACAGCAGAAGCCGGGACAAAGCATTTTCATCTGTATGAAAGCCAACCAGATGGTCATAAGCCAGTTCTCCACTTCAACTCTAGGAAGAGCTTAACATGACTCAGCTTTTTATTTCTAGAACTTGGACCAGTCGTCCTACAATATGTTTACATGACAGGGATTGACAAATTGTTAATTGTATTCCAATGAAAAATGAAAGCGTTAGTCGCTCTGTCTTGTCCGACTCTTTGTGACCCATGGACTGTAGCCCAACAGGCTTCTCTGTCCATGGGATTCTCCAGGCAAAACAACTTGAGTGAGGAGCCATTCCCTTCTCCAGGGGAACCTTCCTGACCCAGGGATTGAACCAGGTCGCCTACATTGCAGGCAGATTCTTTACCTTCTGAGCCACCACAGAAGCCGCATTCTTATAAGCTGTCCTTGAAGATTTGAGCATTGAAATGATGCAATTAATAGTAAGTGTCCCTCAGATTCTTTTTAGAAACAAGGAAAGGAAAATCTATCTATGTGTCTAGCTAGCTAGCTGTATTTACTATCTGTCTATTTATGTAACTGGGCTGCCCTTGTAGCTCCGCTGGTAAAGAATCTGCCTGCAATACCAGAGACCTGTGTTCAATCCCTGGGTTGGGAAGATCCCCTGGAGAACGGCCTGGCAACCAACTCCAGTATTCTTGCCTGGAGAATCCCCATGGACAGAGGAGCCTGGCAGGCTACAGTCCATGGGGTGCAAAGAGTCAGACACAACTGAGCGACCTAGCACAGCATAACATTTATGTAACTATTTACATCTATCTCTACTTATTTACAGACATCTATCTATTTATAAGGACTTCCCTGGTGGCTCAGACGGTAAAGTGTCTGTCTACAATGCAGGAGACCCGGGTTCGATCTATTTATATCTATATTTACATCCTTATCTTTATCGATTTATATTTTAGTATCAGTCTACTATCTATCTGTCATCTCCAGTGTTCTCTTTTGCTATTTAGAAGAGATTATTTTCTACCTTCCCAAGGCCTTGATAATAATTAGAGATACATTTTTTAATCGGTTGGGTTGGAGGATAGATTCAAGAGATGCTAAACATAGATCCTTAAAAAGGTAGGGAGTAGGTGTGGCCAATCGTCCTTTGACAACCTAAGTAAGGCTTTGCTGTCAACTGTTTCTAGTTCTCTGCTTTGAAGTATCACTCTGTGTGTTTTATTGATCAGTGAGTAAATATATGTGTGACCATAATTGGACAGGTGTTACCTCAAGTTTTACATACAGTGATGTTACATACAGACTATTTTGAAGAAAGTTATTTTCTGTGGTGTACTTTATATCTTTTGCTATGAAAGGTACTATAGTTTAATTCTTAAAAAAAAAAAATGCAGTAGTAATTTTTTGCTTTGCTCAGATCTTTCTGGGACAACAACCCAAACCTCTTTCTCTGTTTATATTTCCCAGAAGTCATTATATATTGGTGCCTGAGAACCCCTTGATTTTTAGCAATAAATATCCAAAAGACTGCTAAGGACACACAAAGCTTGGCTAGGAACTTAAATCTGTTAAATTTTCAAGTTAATTATACTTCCTATCCAAGGACATTGCAACAAATGATTAAATTATCATCTGGTGCACTTAAAAGTTGTATTCTCAGGGAGAATTGGAGAAAGAGCTCTAAGTTCTGTGGATTTATCCTAGAGTTGGAGTATTATTTAGGTTAAAACTCCGTGTCTTCTCCTGTGCTGTGGAAAGTCAGCCTGGCCTGTGGGCCACTGATTCAGCCCTGGTTCAGGCCCTCACGCCCTGCTCTTGGTCCTCCAGCCTTGTCTCCCACACAGACAGGCAGCAGTTCTGACGCCGACCATCAGCAGTTCAGACGGAGCGACTGGACGGTGGTGAGACTTGCCAGTGAGGTAACGACTGAACTTTCCTGGCAGTTTCTGAAGGTCTGTGACACACATTTCCAGAATGACCCCCTGTGACACTCTGCCTTTGTGGAATTTATGTCCTGTGTTCCATCGTAGATTCTTTTAAACTAAGCCGTAGGGTTTTATATTCCTGTTGCCTCATACTGTCAATTTTTAGGGTGGTGATTTTATGAGATGAGATCCGTGGCTTTGAAGAATCGATCCACTTTGGAATTGAGGGAGTGAATCACTGGACAGTCTAACTTAGTCTACTCAGGTAATCTTTCCTTTGTTTTTAAAATATATCCATTTCTGAACCTCTTACTGATTTTGAAATTGCGTTGCTCCTTATATAATGGTTTACATAAATTCAGAGCTTCTTGTCCCTGCAGCTGCTCTGATAGATGTGATTTTACTACCTCGTACAAAGATCTTCTGACTTTGGGGGTTACTCATGGGAGCTGAGTAACCTGCCTTGAGTTAGTCCATCCCATTTAGTTTTCAGGGAAGGGGTTAGTTACTCCCTGCCTTTCTCTTGAGCACAAAGACATCTCTGAGCATATGAACTAGGAATAGGAGACGAGTGTGAGGATGCACTACATCCAAAACATGGAAAAGTGTTGCTCTTTTTTCCTGGATTGTTGAAATATTGTTGTGTTTTTTTTCCCCATGAAGTAATGGAATAAAGGCCCCATTATAAAATATTTCACTGTATCATAAACTCAATTTTACTGAGTCAGTGTGGAGTCATAGATGACGTAGGAGAAACAGCATAGTTCTGTTTTCTGCCAAGTCCAAGAAGCAGGTGGGTAGCCATTGTTGTTGTTCAGTCGCTCTGCCCTGTCTGACTCTTTGTGACCCCACAGACTGCAGCACCCCCTGTCCTTCACTGTCTCCTGGAGTTTGCTCAAACTCATGTCCATTTAGTGGGTGATGCCATCCAACTCGGAGAAGGCAATGGCACCCCACTCCAGTACTTTTGCCTGGAAAATCCCATGGACGGAGGAGCCTGGTAGGCTACAGTCCATGGGGTCCCTAGAGTCGGACACGACTGAGCGACTTCACTTTGAGTTTTCACTTTCATGCATTGGAGAAGGAAATGGCAACCCACTCCAGTGTTCTTGCCTGGAGAATCCCAGGGACGGGAAGCCTGATGGGCTGCCGTCTATGGGGTCGCACAGAGTCGGACAGGACTAAAGCGATACAGCAGCAGCCATCCAACTATCTTATCCCCTGTTACCCACTTCTCCTCCTGTCTTGACTGTTTCCCCAGATCAGTCTTTTCCAGTGAGTCCGCATTTTGCCTCAGGTGGCCAAAGTATTGGAGCTTCAGCTTCAGCGTTAGTCCTTCCAGTGAACACTGAGCATTGATTTCCTTTAGGATTAACTGGTTTGATCTCCTTGCAGTCCAAGGGACTCTCAAAATTCTTCTCCAACACCACAGTTCAAAAGCATCAGCTCTTCAGCACTCAGCCTTCTTTATGGTCCAACTTTCACATCCTACAGGACGTGTAGGATGTGGGGAAAAAAGCATAGTTTTGACCATACAGGCCTTTGTCAGCAAATTGATGCCTCTGCCTTTTAATACACTCTCTAGTATATTATATAGTATTTTATATATGTGTGTATATATATATATATATATATAGTACATAAACTATATATATATATATATATATATATAGTATAGTATATAGTATAATATGGGCTTCCCTGGTGGCTCATATAGTAAAGAATCCACCTGCAATGCAGGAGACCCAGGTTGGATCCCTGGATTGGGAAGGTCCCTTGAGGAAGGGAATGGCTACCCACTCCAATATTCTTGCCTAAGAAATCCCATGGACAGAGAATCCAGGTGAGCTACATCCATGGGATCGTAAAGTCGGACACACCTGAGCAGCTAAGTACACATATAGTCTCCAGGGTAGCCATATCCCTAGTTTGCAAAGTGAATTTCTGGAGTAAGATTTTAGATTAGAACAGAATATAAGGATTTCTGTTTGGACATGATAGAAAATAAGACTCTGATCATTAGAAATAAATGTTACTATTTTTTTTCCTACTGCAGTTCTGCCATTAATGAGCCAGCATGACTTTTTTAGAAAATTCTATCACTCATCTTTTCTTTAGTATCTTGTTTTTGTTTCTTCCCATAAATTTGACATTTTCTTTAAAATCTTGGTAAAATCTTTCTTTATCCTGACTTTATCTGACTTTATCCTGATTGGTCATCAAATTCTGGTTTTCGAATCCTCTTTTTTATTTGGAGATGAAATTGATGTGTCCAAATCTTTCGCTTTGTTTTCATTCAAAAGCCTGGTATAGAATACATAGAACTGCATGTTAGGAGATCTTGTTGACCTAAATCCAAAGCAATTTTTTGGATACCAGAGTGTAGTTAGGTCTTGGGTACAATTGCTTTTTGGTTAGTATTTTCTGTTGTCAGCTTTGTTTTTGCTTTGATTTGTGTATGTGTCTATGTGTGGACACGTGTGTGTGTGTGTGTGTGTGTCTGTTTCCACAACAAGCTCTGAAATGTTTAAGGCTTATCTCCTTCAGCTTCTAAATCAAATTAGTTCAGTATTGTAGTCTCAGTTCCTTTTGTCTCCTAACAACTGCTCACCCAAAACCTGGTTCATGGGGTCAGATGCACACCCGTCACACTAGTCTCTGAAGTCTCCATGGCCCCACTCCCAAGCTGTGGCATGTGACAGGCTGGGGGGTTGCTCACTTTGGGCCCATCAGCAGCCAACTTGCATGCCAGCCCTTCCAGGCTCTGCCCTCCAGAAACACCAGCACCAGCCTTAGGTTTAAGATCACCTGAAGAGAGGAGCTCCAGGGATGGAGCAGGTGGGATGGTTCCCAGAGAAATGGGGAACCTCAGGAATGGGGATGTTAGGATAGCATAAAATAATTTTTTCAACAGGGAGGCATCTTGTAGTAAAGATTCCTAGCTATTTGGCACACCACAAACTTTCTAAACTACTTAAATTTATCTTGGAATGTGATCCATTTGTGATGTCACAGAGAATAAAATGTATCTGGCAGGAACATTTTACTGAAGTTGTTTTCCCTGGACTAAACCTTATCTTGTCTTTGAAGCACTTTCCAATGGCTTTGCTCTGAAGATGGTGCATTTCAGAGTAAGGTTTAGGGAAGGGACCAGCTTTTAACCATAGGTTGTATCTATGACACCTGGCACAATAACTAGGGAACTCAAGTGAAGACCACATTTATCCTGGACATCCATCATGTGCAAAACACAGTGAGTGCCTTGGAGCAACTTGTTGACTTGCTGTAACGCTACTGAACTGTTCCTCAGACATGAACACATGAAGTGGGAGGGGTAGCCTTGCTTTGTCCTTTTCATTTTTCATTATGTTGATGGAGACCACATGTCTTCTTTAGGTGATGTTGTTCCGGGTGGTTAGTAATGACTGCCATTATCGTCTGTGATAGGGCAGTACTCAGATAGCAGCTCCTCTGTGTGTAATCAGATGAACCAGATATTATGTTTGGCTTTGTTTATGGAAAAAAAAAGACTTGATGAAATTGTGGTTTGAGGCCTATTAGCAAAAAGGATCAGTGGTTTCTTGGAATTACAATTTGAATTTTTGAGAAAAACAGAAGAAAGTGTCTCCCTATGGGATTGAATTGGTCTGTGTCATTGCTTCTCTGGCTGAAATCTGTGGATTCTATCAGAAAAGTCACTGGAATGAGAAATGACCCTATAAAAGGGCATTAAGCAATGGCAAGAAAAATATAAAGATGATGATAACACCAGTAACTCAGCCCCAAAAGAGCACCGTGTTAAGTGCTATAAAAGTACCATCATACTGAATTTTCTCAACCCTGTATCCTCATCCTCATTTCACGGATGGAGAAATTGAGAACTAGAGAAATTAAGATACTTTCTCAAGGGCATTAGTGGGGGCATCAGGATTCAAATCAGCCTGACCCCAGGGCTGTGCTCCTAAAGCCACATTGCTGCACATTATACATAAAATCTTGTATTAATCACATCCCCAAATGCATTAAGAAATAAAAAAGTGGGGGAGGGAAGGAGTGGGAGGTTGGGAATAGCAGATGCAAACTTTTATATATAGAGTGGGTAAACAACGAAGTCCTACGTACAGCACGGGGAACTATGTTCAGTATACTGAGATATACCATAATGGAAAATAATATAAAAATAAACAATGCATATATTAATATATGTATAATTGAGTCACTTTGCTATACAGCAGGAATTAATACAGCATTGTAAACCAACTACACTTCAATAAAAAGAAAAGAAAGAAAAAAGCGACACTGTTTATAATGTGTGTGTATATTTTTAATAAAAATTACATTATTCTTATTATTTATCTGGAAAACTTCATTGCATTAATTTGCTAGAAGACCGAAATAAAACTTGGCATTTTCTTAGCATGTGTGTGTGATGCTACAGTAAGTGTTAGGATGTCTTTGGAACAACTATTAATTTGCAAGGTCTTTTTTTTATTGATGTGTGCTATTAAGTAATTATTTTTCTCCCATTTTGGGTATGTTCCACATTTGATCTTCGACTGCTTTCAGGAAGTGACACAATATAATACTTAATTCCATCTTTATTCCACTTCATTCCAAAAACAAAAAAGAAATGCAAAGCCCTTCTTTTATCCTATGAAAAAGGCCAATAAAAGGAGAGAATCACCCCAGGCAATTTTCTTCAAAATTGGCAGGAAATTTTGTTGATAAAACTATAGAAAGCAACTTGAGATTTATATACAAGGATTTCAAAACTTGTTTTTCTAATGCAGTCTCACTCCAGAATTCACTGAACCCCACAAGGTAAGCTTGCAGTGAATATTTGTTTTGGAATATCATGACGATGACAGGCAAGAATGTTCCATGTAGGGTATTGAGATATAATTCACATACCCACACAGTTCATCCCTTTAAAGTATAAAATTCAGTGGTTTTTAGCATATGCACAGAGTTGTACAACCATCATCACTATGTAAATCCATAACATTCTTTTCATCCCAAAAGGAAACCTCATACACATTTGCAGTCGCTCCCCACCCCTCCCACCACCACTGCTGCCTTAGGCCACCTCTAATCTAGTTTCTCTCTGTAGGGATTTGCCTGTAATGGCCATTTATTAACACGATAAATGGAATAATGTAATATGTGGCCTTTTGGGTCTGGCTTCTTTACTTGACATACTGTCTTCAAGGTCCACCTGTGGAGCAGCATGATTAGTGTTTACGTGATTCCTTTTTGTTGCCAAATAATATTCCACTGTATGGATAGATATTTTATTGATCTGTTAGTTAACTGATGTATGTTTGGGTCATACATATTTTTCATACTAAAAATCTGAAGATTAGGAGCAAGAACGCAATCCATGCTAATTTGCAACTGGAGGACAATACCATTCTTGCCTTTGCTTATGAAAAGAATATACCTTTAGAAAGAAAAACCCTGACTTCCATTATTTAGGCAAAAGAGAACAGGAGAATTTGTTTTCTTATGAAAATAGCTTCACAAATTAGTTTTGTTTTTCCTTCCTTTGCCTGACATTTGATAGTATAAAATCATTGGTTGTAAACCACACCCCGCAAAAAATCCACATTAACTCAAATATAAGAGGAAATACCTCTATTAATTTTTGTGCACCAAATTAAGCCTGAAAATAATCAATGTAGTATTATGAAACCAAGAGTAGAAATTAGCATTATGTTTCCCTCATTGTCTTTGTTGGATTTTTCCCAGATAACCCAAAAGGAAACATAAATTTCAATTTATGTGAGTTTCGTGATCTGATACTTTAAGTGGGTGCTTAGCAAGTGGCAATAGAAGAAAGAGTTCTAGGCTACAATTACTTACTGCAAATCACAAGCTTCTAAAAATACTCTTACTAATTGTGTACCAAAGAGATTGAGTAAAAAAACGTGGAGTGGTGGTGAAGCTTTGCTCATCTCGTTACTTGCTTCTGTAGTCCACAATGCATGCGGAGTGCCCTGTGTGGTTATTAGGGCTCTCAGAGAACACACGGGTCCTGCGTATTTGGGAAACCCCAGCATGAAGGGTGAGAAGCAGGCATGAGGGCTTGCTGGGCGATTGCGCCCAGAGGACATCATGGTCAAAACTTTCTAGCTCTGCTCTGATTATCTGATTATTTCTGGTTTACAAACCAGTACATGGATTCTTCTCCTTTTGACCCCAACCCCCAATCCTCTTGGTTTCTTCCATCCACTCACCTTCCTTAAGAAGCCCTCGCCACTCTTTGCTGTGACAGTCCCTCCCTCATCCCTTGCCCCCTCAGTGCCCCAGCCCCCAAAGTACTGCCCATACACTCCTCCCGCTTTACCTTTTTTATTAAATTGTCTGTCTCTTTAAGGAACCAAGAAGATAAGCTGTTTGAACTGATTCCCACGGAGAGTGAATGACCCCTGGTACCTCTGACTTTGCTATAAGGAAGGAGATGGAGTGGGAAGTGCTTCTGAGCTCCGGTGATTCTTTAATTTGTGGAATACCAAGGTGGAAAGGGCAAAAGGACTTTGTGGGGAAGATACCTCGGCTAATGTCTCACACTCGCCAAAGAGAAAGGAGGGGAAGCAAGAGGCCACGCCCCAGCTTCTGTCCAGACAGAAGGAGCTGACGGCTGCCCCACGTCTACCTGCGTCCCCACCAAGTGTGAACCCCCACCAGGGACTGCTCTGTCCCCAATCACACCTGACTGCAGACCTCAGAGTGTCCACCTGGACCTGATGCAGCAGATGGAAAAGGCTTGCTTCTCCAAGTTTGATTTGATTTGTTTTCCATTCTACAACCAGCTCTGCAGGGCGTCTTTATCACTGCTCCATAAGCAGGGATATTAAGAGCAATTAGCGGTCACACAGATGGTAAGAGCTGAAACCAGCCCTCACGCTGAAGGGCCTGAGCTGGGAAGCCAAGCCTTCCCCTTCAGACCTTTGGGTGCTCAGCAAAACCCCATCATGAGAGACCTGTGATTAGAGGAGGAGACACCCCCATACACCCAATCCACTGCTGGAGTCTGGGCTCCAGGGGAACCTTGACTCAAGCTTCCAGTGAGACACACCCCACTTTCCTGTCACCTGGATCATCTTAACAGGGCTTGGGTGTCTTTGAACTGTCTCCAGTTTGTGTAGCTGCTCATCAGTTAAGTGACAGTCATGATGAGCTGAGTGATCATGTTAAAATGTACAGATTTACATTGCCTGGAACTCAGGTTTGTCATTGTTCTTAACAATTCTCTCTCTCTCTCTCTTTTTTTAACATGTCCACATAAGTCCTCAGAGGAAACCTTACCTGTAGGGCAGCTTTTAGCACTTTTATTTTACTGATACTGAAACTGAGGCTTAGGGCGTTTATAGCGACCTGTACAGTGGATATCAACACAAAGGCTTCTGACGTCATCTCCTGTAAGTCTTCTCTGCCCACTGGTTCTCCCAGCCGCCACCCCCTAGCCTGTTCCGGACCAGGGTCATCGCATGTGACCTCTCAGGCTCTCTGCTCTGTCAGGTACAGGAACTCCTGTTTTGCACCAGCAGAGACTACATGCTCCCCCCTACCCCGCCCCCGACACCTGCAGTCCCTGACAGAGGATACCCTATCCTCTCACCCATTCCTGCACTCCGTGGAGCGAGAGGCTGCAGTGACCAAGCATTTAGGTTCCTTCCCAAGGTGTTACTTAACTGTGTTCCTGGTAAACTCTGTCCACTCTGACAGATAGTGAAAGTTTCCAAAAACTTTCATCCCTGCCTTATACAGACCAGCCTCTGCCCCATACACAGCCGTAGGGCATTATTATCAGAGCCCAGACACTGCACTGTTCCTCCTCCACATGGCGCTTTAAAAACATTTCCCTTTGGGCTGCATTTCTTGGCATAGACTTTGTCCCTCCTCCATTCTGATTGTTTATACATCAGGCCCAAACCAAATAAACACCCAGCATGAAAAAGAAAATGGGGCAAGAGAAAAAGTTTCAGAAATAACATCAAGAATGTCTTTTAGGGACTTCCTGGTGGTCCAGTGGTTAAGAATCCGCCTGCCAGCGCAAGGGACGTGGGTTCAATCCCTGCTCCAGGAAGGTTCCACGTGCCGCAGGGCAGCTAACCCTGTGTGCTACAACTCCGGAGCCAGCACTGTAGAGCTGGTGCTCTGCAACAAAGAGAAGCCACCACATTGAGAAGCCTGAGCACCCCAATGAAGAGAAGCCCCCACTCACAGCAACTAGAGAAAGTCCATGCATTGCAATGAGGACCTAATACAGTCAAAATAAATACATAAGAACTATTTTGCAGAGCACAGAACCTTCCTTGGGTCATTCAAGACCTCCCGGGTAACTTGGGCCATGAAGGTGACTCTCTTAAGAGTTTTCTGTCATCTCCATTGTCCAAGTCCAGACTGGGTCCTGAGGGTTTACTCCAGCATTTCTTTCTGTCTATACTTCATCATTTGTTCTTTGTACCATGTCTGGCCTGGGAGCACAGATAAAGATACTGGCAGAGTAACACTTGAAAGAAGTGACAAGATCCCTGTGACAGTGTGAAGTCTTTCCCACAATTAAATGTAAGAGGGTCATAGTGTCAGATCACATGTCATCAATTTTCCCTGTTATTGTGCTTAGTCGCTCGGTCATGTCTGACTCTTTGCGACCCCATGGACTGTAGCCTGCCAGGCTCCTCTGTCCATGGGAATTCTCCAGACAAGAATACTGGAGTGGGTTGCCCTGCCCTCCTCCAGGGGTCTTCCCGACCCAAGAATTGAGCCAGGGTCTCCTGCATTGCAGGGGGATTCTTCACCAGCTGAGCTACCAGGGATGCTCCTGATCATACATAGCTCACTTATTTCAGTAGTTTTTCATTTTTCACACCTTCTTTTACTGAAAACATGTCCCTTAAAAGTTTTTTCCACATTATGTTCCTTTTCTTGTTAACAAATTTGTAACAGAATACAGTCTTATTTTACCTCTAGTAAATCTAAGTAGATCTATAATCCCTGTCATTAGATCTTTTAAAATTATGATTGATTTTCAGCAACATTCAATACACTTGAAGTTTCTGGATAAGTTATCTGGAATAGGTGAGATATAATCGTATGCAACAAGTAAAATACAAGAGTTTTTCAGAATACGCTTAGTGTCATTGTTCAAACACTATTAAAATTGCATCATATTTATCTATTAAAATATTTACATTTTATGATAGTTATCCATCTGTTGCTTCAGTGGTATACAGCAATGAAAAAATTCTATGATTGAAAAAAGTGAGCTTTTAAAAATGTTAATCTCTTGGCATATCTTCTCATTGTCCTTGAGTTGCCAAAAATATAAGGTTACTGAATACTATCACCTCCAGAAATATTTCATGTCAAAATAGGGCACCCATAAAGTGAAAACTGTTCTTTAGAGTGAGAGAAACCTTATAGCAATAAAAATAATTGAAGGGTTTGACTGTTAAAAATGTCTCATTAAGTCATTATACATCTTTCGCTCATTCAAGCTTCTTGAAGCCAGAACTTAATTTACTAATGGTCTGTCAACAGTTAATTCTGAGGTTTGAAGGCTAGAGATGGCCCCTGGAGCCCTCTGGTTGGGATAGAAACCCTGCAGATGTGTGGTGCTCTCTGATGTCAGTGGTTGTAGCAGAATGAGTCGGCCCGAGACAGGGAGGCAGTGCCCCCTCAAGTCCACTCCACTGGAAATGGAGTCGGCCTTCACGCAGGAAAAGTGGAACAGCAGAAAGAGTTGGTCTTCAGTCTCAGGGGGCATCCCTAAGCTTGTCCTGGCCTCTCACAGCTGTAATGGTTTGTTCCAAGGGAGGCCAGGTGCAAGCTCTGAGCATCCACTCAGAAAGATGGCAGCATCCCAGTGGGTGACGGTTCCAGAGCAGCATCTTTGACAGCAGAGTCAAACGCTCTGGGACGGGTCCATACCTCGGGATTCCAGTCTCATCGGAGAGAGAAGCTTCAGAGGTGCTGACTTTACAGCAGCTGAGTTGTGTTCAAATAAGAATGCAAAGACTCTGTATATATTCATGTAGGCAAGAATACTGGAGTGGGTCGCCATTTCCTTTCCCAGAGGATCTTCCCAACCCAGGGGTCGAACCCGGATCTCCTGCCCTGCAAGCAGAATCTTTACTGACTGAGCCACCAGGGAAGCCCTCCATGTTTATGAAGTATTGAGCAAATTATTTATCTCTGCTTATTATATTTATTTTTTGTAATTAATGTTGAGGTAAAGTTTACATACAAGAAATGCACTACAGTTCAATGATATTACATAGAGTTTTTAAGTAGTTTAATTATATTTAGTTGTTTTAGTTGAAAACAGCCATTTTTTTTCACAAGGATTACTGCTTTATTCTCTGTGGATTATTTTATTTTACACTGAAGTATAGTTTATTTACAATTTTATGTTATCTTCAGGTGTACAGCAAAGTGATTCAGTTATACATCAATGTATATCCATTTTTTTAAGATCCTTTTTCCATATAGGTCATTACAAAATATTGAGCAGAGTTCCCTGTGCTCTACAGTAGGTCGTTGTTAATGGTCTATTTTATATATAGTAATGTGTATATGTTAATCCCAAAGTCCTAATTTATCCCTCCCCACACATTTCCCCCTTTGGTAAACATAGTTTGGAAAACAACCGTCTTTGGTTCAACTTCAGTGCTGAAGGAAAAATGAAACACAGCCAAACCCAGAAGCTGACAGTATCTGATTCAGTAACTGATTTGGTTTTAATTTCAAGAGTTACTAAAGAGTTAAAGAGTACAAGATTAAATTTGTAACATGGGATTTCAAAATTTAGCTGGAATATCTTGCAAAAGTGGGAAAACATGCTTTTTTATGGACTCTTTTTGCTTCGCAGACATACCTAGCCACACTCTTATGTGGAATCGTATGGTTTCATCATACTCTTATTCGCAGTTGCTTCTCTAAAATTTTGACCTCCTTCCAAGTCTCTGTGCTTTAATTCCTGTTTGTTCCTTGCCTTACCTTCCTGCTTAACTGTGTTTCATGAACTAGGCTTGCAGACAGAGATTGTGGACAAAGCATAAGTAAAATAGCTAGTCATACATAGTTGCATTGGGTCAACTTAAATAACGTAAAAAGTTGATGTTAGCAATGACAGGGCATCTCCCTGTTGCCAAAAGTGCCTAACGGCCTGATAGCTTAGATTTCGTAGGCCAGTGGTTCCCAACCTTTGTGGCATTAGGGACCAATTTCGTGGAAGACGACTGCTCACCTCTTGCTGTATGTGTGGCCCAGTTCTTAACAGGTCATAGAAGGAAACAGCCCAGGGCCCAGGGGCTGGGGACCCCTGTCTTAAGCCACAATAGTAGAAGTGTATTATTATTATTGCTATTGTTAGTTTTATTTTGCAGTTCTTTACATCTTGACTCATAGGAAAATGTCAATGTACAGTATAATGAAGTATCATTTAGAGTACTGTACATGAGTTATATACATGAGTAGACTTCAAAGAGTGAAAATTACATTTACATTATCCCTTATTTTTCCTTAGAAATAGATTAACAATTGTCATATATCAGATAATGACCCAAAAATATTCAAAATTATTAGCTGTTCTATCACTGACTTTATAAATCTAAACTAATAACAGGCAGCAAATTGGCTTTGGTTCTTCGCATAGGTTCTTAGAAGCTTGAACTCAAATTTAGAAAGATCAGTGAATTAAAAATTAGTACAGATTCATAGAATTTGACATACTATATCTGAATTGAATATTTATTCCTTTTACCTGTCTCTCTGTTTGCCTCAGACTTGTGTCAATTATAGGGTTTCTCTCTGTAGTTTCAATAAAGAGATTTTAAGTTGGATTGTATAGTTCTCTTTTTGCAAGTATTGTTTAGAAGCCAATGTCCAAAACCTGTGATTTATGAAATATTTGTGAACAAAACTCCCAATGTCTTTGGAATGATCCAAATGAAAGAGGGGCTTGTGCTGAGCGATTTGCCAGCTTGAGACCTGCCTTTCACAACTGCTCTGCAGTTGACCCTTCCGTCTTACTTTGCATCACCAGATGAAAATAAGGTTTCCTTTCAAGTGAGGTTGCTAAGGGCAACGAGTACTGACGCCAAAAGATGAACACTCTACCTCCTTAGTATAAAGCCTACTTTGTGAGCTAAATAAAGAACCAAATTGCAGGGAAAGCAGTCGCATAAATGTGAAATATGAGGAAAAGAATATAATCAGGAATTTGAGAGTTGTGAAAATCAGAAAGAGAAATCCTATCAGTGCTTTCTTGTTCACTGCCTGGCATTTTGGACAGATGTCCTCTCTCCTGGGCACTCTGCATTCTCTCCCTCATAGCAGAAAATCTGCATCCTTTCCTGGATCAAGACTTCTGTTTGTAACATAAATGTATGTCATTGGTTCTTAGCGGAGTTTTTTTAAAAAATGCAAATGAGCTTCTGATGGAATCGCATCGGGTGGTATTTGTCAACTTTTAATTTTGTGTCTTCCAGCACAAATAGCTGCACCATCACTGTTCTTTATGTTATTTGGAAAATTGTTTCCCGAACACACTGGTTTAATGAGAAAGGCTTCACGGGATGTGTTTATAGCAGCATTCATAATTTCTTTGGCCAGATTGTGTTGCTTGAATAATCACCATTACTATGATTGCAAAAAAAATCTTAAAGACACTTCTTCATTGTATCCTAGGCCTTGCTAGTCCCAAAGGGTGAGTTTGTTACTCCCTTATTGGCATCTGCTCTGCGCTAGGAGTCTCAGAAGCCTAGGAAAATAACAAAGAATCAAGAAATGCCAGATTAGTATACTGTGAGCCATAATCAAGCATGAACTAGATGCTGTAAGAATGCAGAAGATTCAAAAGAACTGTTCACTAAGTCACATTGAGCTCGTGGACCTTTGAGAGCATCTGCCTGCTGCAGGGTCACTTCCTTGATCATCAAGGCTCATCCAACTGGTCTATTTGTTTCTCTGCCCACCTCTCTCCTTCTTCTCCACTTCTGGAACCAAATTGTTGGTTAAAGAAGAAACCAGGGAAGATTCTTCCTCCCCGAGAGGAGAGTCTAGAATTTGAGTTCCTTGACCCAGCACTCTGCAAATACATTCTATGTGAGCATGGATGTTGCTGACATTTTCTAAGCTAACAAATGAAGACGGGAAAGGGCTCTGTAGGAACCACCAGGAACAGCCTCTGTTTTCTAAGACAGTCCTGATTTCGAATGAATCTTTTTACCTGGGTAAGAACTTGTTTATGTCCTGATGGCCTTGGTCCTAGAAATATGGTCAGTATAGCAAAGATGCAGAGGAATGAAGGAGCACTGCTTCAGTGTGGGAAAGGTTTCTGGTGAGGAGCGGTAAAGATTGAAACTAGAAAGTTACATAAGGACACACTGCAGAGGCTTTGTCTGCCAGACTGGGATACTTGGACTTTGTCCACCAGGCAGGGGAGTCATCACATCTTTCAAGAGAAGAAGTGTGATCATTTTTTAAAGGAATAACTCTAGTAACAAGATGGGGAATGTATCAAGTTTGGGTTTTCAGGAGACAGGCTGACTTGAAGGGTTGCTGACTTAGAGATAATAAAGGTGTGGTTGGGACGACTGAGCCTCTGAGGATGCCAGATGCCACCAAAGAGTCCAGCAGGATGAAAACTGCAAAAGTTATAGTAGATTTGGCCACTGAAAGTCATTTGAACCTTAGGGCCATTTGGATTCAGTTCATAAAGTCTCATTTGTTAGGAAAAGACCCTGTTGCATGTAAGCTCAGTCATATCTGACTCTTTGCAACCCCTTGGACTGTGGCCCATCTGGCTCCTCTGTCCATGGAATTTTCCAGGCAAGAATACTGGAGTGGGTTGCCATTTCTTCCTCCAGGGTATCTTCCCAGTCCAGGGATCCAGCCCTGCATCTCCTGCGTTGGCAAGCTGGTTATCACTGAGCCACTTGGGAAGCCCCTGGAGACCCTCTTAGTAATGGACAAAAGGATTTTCTGAGAAAGGGATTTTCTAGGGGGCAAGAGAAGGGACCTAATGGAGTTAAAATTTTTCTTTGGAAGAAAGAAGGAAGGATTCCAGGAAAATGAAACTAACCTGATGACTATCAAGGAAATAAATCCACATTATAGAATTACAGGACTGACCGTGCATCACTGATGTTTACACTGCACGCCATGGCCAGAACCCCACCTAACATAGTTCAAAGCGGTCAATCTTTTAACAGCTTATATGGAATCCGAATTCTGAGCTAATAAACTGGGATATTAAAACTAGTGCCCTAAGGTTTGATTTGCAGAGAGATATTTATATTCACTGTTTCTAAGGCTTTTCTTTCAACCTTTCTCAAAACCACAGTTATTTCACAATTGGTCCTCAATATTGCAGGCATCAGTTGGTGGGACCCAGGCTTCTGGTATCCCAGGCAGCCTCTTGGGGGCAGTGTGGATGTCTCTACCTGGGGCCTGAATATTGGCATCATGATTAGCAATACCTGTGACCTTCAAATGCTCCGTTTCTTGCTGGTAATGATGTTCAGTGAGGAGAGAATGAAGATACAAGGATTAGTCCAGTGCTTTTCTGCAGTGCTGGGGGGCAACTCTTATACTCTTCCTGTGCTGGATACTGTATACTCAATGCTATTACTGGATCACAACCAAAGCAGTCCCTTAAAGTAGTGTTATTTACAGTTCTCTGATTTAAGAAAACCTGGCATATTAAAGCGTAAGCTTAAAATAGAAGGATGCCAGGATTTACAGTTATAAATATCCTTGCATAGGGATACTCCTGATATCTTGAATATAATTCCATACACTAACCTTATTTTCAGTGCTTCAGGAATACATCTATTGCATAAGGAAGAAAGGCACATCCATAGTTTGGTAGGTAGTAGTTTTAGCCCTAAGCAATAATTGACACTTTAGTGCACGCATTAGTAACTATGGTGATAAAGTCCATTGACCAGGAGAATAACTGGGTTTCCACGGCCCTTTCCAAAGCCTCAGAGTTGCAGTTGATCATGGTTTTATCCTTTGTTTTCATGTCTTGTCATCTTCATCCCTGTGAAGCTGATGGAATATTTTCTTTAACCCATTATGCAAAATCAAGTGATCATTAAGTCAAGCAGGCTTTAGTTTGTAGTTTTATTGCTCTCAAGGACCACTGATTGACATTGTCCTTGTGAAACAGTATTTCAGAGTATTGGTTCAGCAACTCTATAAGAATGGTTGTTTTTATCGGCCACTCGAACTATTCGCTCATTTCCTACTTCTTGCAACGATGCATCTCTGGGTGCTATTCGAAATGAGAAGGGAGCTAGTGGGATGCAGGGGTGAAGAGCAAGGGTCATGTAGAGGAGTCAGAGGATCCAGTGTAACTCATGGTAGGTCACGGCTGTGTTTATTTCAGCAGCTTCTGCTGCCGAAATTTGGAATACAAATTCTAGGCTTTTTCCTGGAAGAACATTTTTCTCTAAATTATATGCAAAGAAAGCAGGTGAGGGCAGCAAAGAAAACTGTAATCCAAGATGCATTTCAGCATTGGAAAATTTAGAGGAAGTTGGGAAGAGAAACATTTTTGGTCTTTGTGGTATGAAATATTATTTATCAGGTGACTGTGTCAGATTGCAGCTAATGATGTCTGAAAATGAGATTGGGAAAACGGTGACAAACTGTTGCTTAGAGATTTGCACATTGCTCTAGTGGCCAAACAGGCATTGAAACATTTCCTTTATCTGTGACAGCTGCACTCTTCTCTTGACCTCTAAAATTAATGATGTAGGTCATATTTTTTCTTACTCTGAGAGTTAAATTATCCTACTTAGCTACCTGTATCATCAAGGTCATTAGAGGATTGCCAAACCCCTGACTTCATGGTGAGCTGGATAATTATTACACTTGAAAAAGAAATGATGGTTCTATTAACCTAGAGAATTTACAATTTGATGAGTTTAAGGTTTATTTAATATAAGAATTCTTTAACCACATAAATTTCATTCTTAACCACTTAGCTTGGTTTATGCTGAGAGATGAAATAACTAATTTGGACTTAGGTTAATTTGAAAATTTAATATAGAGTAGACTTAAATACTCTCATGCAGAAATGGTCCTTGTTACCTACACTGTTAGGTTAAGTTCCTTGAGCAAAATAGTTGACATTTTTGAATCTGTGTTTCGAGCACTGTACTTAAAACTGTGCATCATCCCTGACTTTTCATGCATTATTGATTATTCCCTATTCTGCTTATTCATCTGTAAAATGGAGGTAATAACTAGACTCATCTCAAGGGCTTGTTTGAGAATTCAGTAAGGTCATCTACACAAAGCACTTAAAATAGTAGAGTAAGCCTTCAATAAATGTAAGATACTAAAATCAGCTATTTCACTAACCAAAACAGCCATAATAAGCGTTATTATTATTGACACTTGTGAATGTTCTGGTCACTCACACAAGGACCTGGCAAAGCTGAGAAACAAGCGCAGTTCTGTGTGGTTTCAGAGTCCAGCCCCTTCCCTGCATTCACCGGAGCTAACCCAGCCTTGAGTAACCTCGTCACCGTCATCTCGGTCCCTGCTCTGCTCAGACCCATTCACCTCTCTCTCGTTCAAGTTTTTGTTTTTCTTATTTTTAAAAAAATTATTTGTCAGATTTAGTCAGAGTTTCTACTTTTAGAAGACAATACCTAATGCTGTGGTTCTGAACCACAGTTTTGTCCCAGGTAATTTCACTCATTTTAGTAAAATAGTGCAATAAAGAACTAAAATTTACAAAGCCCCAACTTCAGACCTTCTGAAACAAACTCCACTTGGTATAAACTCAAAAAATATCCTATTAGGCCCCCTCTGTTTTCATTTCTGAATAGCAAATACCAAATATTGTGATATCAGCAAATAAAATACTATTCAAGAATTAATTTAACATGTAGCAGCTTTATAAATAGTATTATAAATTCTGTAGCTGAGAATTATTTTGTGTTTCTGTGTATGGAAGGAAAAAAGAGTGTTATGGACTGGGTTTTTGTTATACTCAATAAGCTCTGGGTTATATACTATATATCAGTATTAAGACTGTTAAATTATGTTAAATTCCTTCCACATTAGATGTTATAGAATAATTTAAAACATTACAATTAAAGACTCATTAAAAGAAAATACAGTATTTTTCCTTGGCTGCTCTTCTTCATCTGTAAGAACACTCTTCCAGAGAAAAGGCAATATTCACAAACTAATGCCTTTTCAATGAAGATACATTATGAGGGTGAGAGTGGGGTTGAGCGAAGATAAAATGCTAGAATCTATGTAGCAATGTGAAGCACTGCTTGGACAATTTTGCTTTAGACGCCAAATGCAATCATCGGATCATACGGCTCAAGGGAAATAAAGGTGGGCATTCCTGAATGGTTGGCCAGGCTTATGGAAATACAGATTTCTTTTTTTTTTTTAAGGAGTACATAACAGGGTTTAAACACAGGTAGTTTTGCAAGTGATTAAAAAAAAATTAAATTCTTGGAATGTTGCAAAAAATAGCCATGGTTGACGTAGAGAAAGGTACTTTTCTGAATTTCAGGGGACAAAAGCTCCCTTTGTTTTATTCTACCCTCAGGAAATACTTGAAGACTCAGTCTCAGGACAGAGTGCAGCATCAGGTAAATTTGGCTGTCATGGTCCTATGTCCCCAGCAAGTCACCTCTTCATGCAGAACAATGGAAGTGATGGACAAACAGCCTCCCATTGTCAGGACTTCATTGCAATTTAAAAAAAAATGATGACTTTATAATAAGATTTCACTGTGTAAAGCTTTACTTTGGCAGATCCAAGCGAAAGACAGTCATTCTTCTTATTTATTGTGGTTCCAAGTGTTCAGCCTTTTCATCTCCTTAGAATCAGTCTTGACTCCCTACTAGTCTTACTAGTCTTACTAGTACTTACTAGTCTTTCTCCTCCTCTGTATCCTTGTGACCCCTGACCTGATGCAGATCAACCCTGCCCAGCCTGTCTCCGGGTGGGAATGGCTCCTCTTCCACTTTGACCCTCGCACAGCCACACGATGGTCTACTTAGGGTGAGATCTGGGGCTGTCACCCCCTGCTGGAGCCCTGCAATGACCCCCACCCTGACCCTGACCCTGACCCCCAGGACCAGCAGACAGAAGAAACGCACTGATGAGTATGCACGCAGACCACACTCCCTGCGCATGGAGCCACCACCTCCGTCCTCTGTCTGCCAAGACCTGTGACTCCGAATGCGAGCTGTGTCTACCCTGCCCATCCTCCCTTCTGCCCAGGCTTGCCCTTCTTATCCTTCTCTTTTCCTGACTCTTTCTTTTCCTTTGTAGAGAGTCACCTCCTCCAGATGTAGGCTTGGAGGCCCTTGACCCTTTCCCGCCCTCCGCGTTGTTTTGTCATGTTAGTAAATCTGCCTCCCTGAGAACAATGTCACACTACTCTAGCCAAACCAGAAGTGACGAAAATATCTAGTTAAACCGTTCCTTTGAAAATATTTCACTTGGCCAGAACCAAGGTCCACAGCCTTCATTTTCTGCAAGGAAGCCAGTTCAGTATAGAAACTGGCAAGTTTAGGTGGTTTGGATGTGTGTCAGAGTTTTAAAGTGTTTCATCATTGGTTCTGATAGTTTTGCAGCACTTTTTTTTTCCCAATTAACCATTTCTGTTTGTGATGTGTGTTTTAATTTGCAGCTACATTTCAAGAATGTACAGGGCCCTGCAAAGGAAGTGGCTCCCCAGAAACAGGACATCTGATATATTTGCTGTTCTTGTGAAAGTTGTAAAACTACTCATTCTGAGAGATTTTCTCTTAAAGTAAGGTTTTACAATAGGACAAATCCAATAAATGGTTTAATTATGGCTGTTTTCAGATACCAATATTTTAAACCACATTTTTGTGTGCCTTACAAAACGTGGCCAAGCCATACTATTCTGATGAAAATAAGTGAATCCTACCTTACTTCTCTCTGCATACAACTGCACATGATGTAAGGTGTTGTGTTTTTAAAATTTTCTCAATAGTTTCTATTCTAGGGAGTGTCACATTTTTAGATATGTTTTCATCATATTATAGTTTAGGGGGAAGATTAGTACCTATATTCTTTTTTTAATGTAGCCAACACAAATCTACCAAAAAATATTTCTTGTTATATTTGTAGAATGATTAAAATCAAAGATATTGTCTTCTAATACCCATAAAGTCCAAACTGAAGTATTGCAAATCTATTATTTGTCTTTTTCTCGTTTTGTTTTTTGATTGGAGTATAGTTGACATACAATGTGATTTTAGTTTCAGGTGTACAATACAGTGTACAATATAGTACAATATTTTAAGACATTATTTGTCTTAATACATCGGCAATATGCATATTCTTCTATGTCTTTATAAATCGCCCTGTTTCTCATTTCTCAGAGATGACCCATTGAGAAGCCTGTAGAGGGGTCTTTAAGAGATGCTCAATTATTTTAGGAAACTGCAGTAATGACTTTCTTTGCTCAGTATGATATATTTAATTATTTCCAAAAAATAAAATCACATATAGAATCATATATACCAATAGCAACTTTATAATTTAAGCAGTTGCTTCCTAATAAAAAGGAAATATAAGTGTAAATTTTTCATATATTTCATTCTTGCTTTTGAATAAGTTAATCTTGGTTTTTCTGAAAATAATTGTTACAAGTGATGAAAAAGTTACATTCATATAAAATGTTTTTCCTCTTTGCTCAGAATTATAATTTTTGTATCTGAAAATCTTTATAAACATGGAAAGCTGTTATTTGATCTTTATGTTTCTGACTTTTGACTCTGCTGCTGCTGCTGCTAAGTCGCTTCAGTCATGTCCGACCCTGTGTGACCCCATAGACAGCAGCCCACCAGGCTCCCCCATCCCTGGGATTCTCCAGGCAAGAACACTGGAGTGGGTTGCCATTTCCTTCTCCAATGCATGAAAGTGAAAAGTGAAAGCGAAGTCGCTCACCCGCCATGTCCGACTCTTAGGGACCCCATGGACTGCAGCCTACCAGGCTCCTCCGTCCATGGGAGTTTCCAGGCAAGAGTACTGGAGTGGGTTGCCACTGCCTTCTCCGGACTTCTGACTCTAGTCCTTTACAGATCTTCTGATTTGGTGATGCTGTGTAAGCATGCTGTTTCTTTGCCTTTTTCTTCTTTTACTCTGTTAAGTTTATTGCACTAGAGATGATTACAGCGCCATTGCAATACATACAAAAGTTATTTACAGGGAAAATGTTACAGTTGACAGTTTTGTTATGCCCCTCAGCTCAAAAACAAAGAGAAGTTTCCACTGCCTACAGAATAGCTGAGTGGTTTCAGGTTATTTCTGATTTGACTGTTTCTTGTTGTCTCGGCTCCAAGATGAACTGAATTGGTCAGCGTTTCTTCAGTAATTTCTGCTCTTTTCTGTCTTTCTGCTTTTGCGCCATCTTCTACCCAATGTAATTTTCTCTGTTTTGAGTCCATTTAAACTCTATCCACATCAGTTTTCTTGACCACATAGGTGGCGACTTTCTTGATCCTTGTACCCTGGGGTGTCCTAAATAACTAATGTTCGCCTCGATTTTGTTGGTTAAGTTGTAAGGCCATCTCCTAGATCATTAGAATTTGCTGTGTGTCCATCAGTCTTTAGTCAAGTTTAAATACAGAAGCTAACCTTGCCTGTGTC
Organism: Bos javanicus; assembly: GCF_032452875.1. Lineage (NCBI taxonomy): Eukaryota > Metazoa > Chordata > Mammalia > Artiodactyla > Bovidae > Bos > Bos javanicus. The sequence continues at coordinate 12,161,314 of NC_083876.1, forward strand.
TTCATATTGAAATTATTTACCACTTTTATCAGTGTTTGATAAGTATGTATAGGGCAGACATACTTGGCCAAGATATAGATGGTAGAGTTGCCTCCATAGACTAATAGAAATACCAGTATTTCTTCAGATACCTCTGAAGGCTTTGTATTTTCCTAAGAGTATTTAAATTAAGTACAGTTTGAAAAGGTGAAGTGCTTTTAATTGTGCAGCTGTTCTTTAAAATATGCCTACAGGTTTTAATGTCAGAGTATTTTTTAGATAAAGCACAGCCTATAAGAGAAATGAAAATTTGTAAAACTAAATTTCTCCTCCTGCATGATTCCATGGCCCCTTTAAAAAGTAAGAGGGTATTTTCAAAGCAATTATCATTTCTAATTCTTAACACAAAAAGAGCTGTCAGACTTTATGCCTTAATTATTTCAATTTGAGAGCTAATTTATTATATTGTTACAGTGTTGACAGGCTCAAATTCCCTGAAATAAATGATCAAAATAAGAAGCCTAGAATAAGGTAAAAAATTTATTCCTTTTTAATATTGCTGTTCTACTAAAAAAATAAGGATTATCATGGAGAAAGTTTAAAAAAGGAATGGCAAACTATTAAAATGGGGTGTTAAAATTTGCAGAAATTATTTGGCAGTAAGTATTTGACAAATGTTAATTGCATAAAATATTTGGTCAATTTGCCTTGGAATTTTGGTAAAATGAGGCAGCATTAAACATTGCAAAATTAAATTTGATAGAATGCCACTCAAAGTGCAGTTGCATTTTCTTTTTAGAATGAGTTATTGGGTGGTTCAAAAAAGAAGCATCTTATTGGCCACTATAAATCTAGCTATTATTAGCTTTACTTTCATAAAAGCAGAAGTGTTAAAGTCTGAGTACAAACTATGACATGAAAAGAATGCTTCCATATACCTTGAGAAATTCTGAAAATTTTAATATTTTAAGAAAGCATCTTGTTATAATTGAAATTTAAAAGATATTTGTTCTAAGGTAAGAATCAAAAAACACACAAATTCACTCATACATAACACATTTCTGGGGATTTTCTCTTTGCTGGACACTGTAATAGACACTTGGGATGAAGAGATGAATTATAACTATCATTCTTCAGAAATTTGAAATACAGGGCATGTAAGAGACTTGTAACCAAACAGATACAACAGAAATAATAAATGTCATGTAGATGATTGTATGGAATGTAATACAGTCACTAGGATAATGATCCTATTTGCTCATGGCCTTGTGGAGGTAGTTCCAAAGTATTTATTTTATATCCTATAATATAGTCATATTTATGTGTTTCCCTATAATTGCAAAAATATGAGAATCTATGTGAATGTGTATGTGTGCATGGGTGTGTCTAAATACACATATTTGTGTTTTTTAACCAGTTTATGAATATAACACTATAACCACTTGTTCAATACTTTTCCCCAGCCCAAAGAACTTCTTGATATTAGACTAAGTAGATAAGAAAGCACATCAACTTTGTAGGCAATAGATACTTTGTTTTAGTCACTTCCTAATGTCACACATGACCATAAATGGGTGTGATAATGGCCTTGAAAGCATCAGGTTACCTTCATATGATATCTAAATTAAAAGCAGGGCATGGGGACTTCCCTGGTAGTCTTGTGGTTAAGACTCTGCCTTGCAATGCAGAGGGCACGGGTTCCATCCTTGGTCGGGTGGCTAAGATCACACGTGCCATGCAGTGCAGCCAAAGATTAAATAAATAAACACCTTAAAAAAAAGGCATAATTTAACCAAAAAAGGAGAATGTGATTATTGCAAATGTTCAGAAAAAGAACAGAATACTTTTTCTATAGTAATCCGCACCATTATTGGTGATTAAGTGTCATCTTTATCAGTTCCTTTCTTGTCAAAAGAACTGTGCTTAGAACCACGTGTAATAATTTTCTGTGCTCGTTCATATTCAAAAAAGATGCAGACTCCCACACCAACACAATCATTCTACCTGTATGATTCTTAAGATATTTTGCTGCTGCTGCTGCTGCTAAGTCACTTCAGTTGTGTCCAACTCTGTGCGACCCCATAGACGGCAGCCCACCAGGGCTCCCCCATCCCTGGGATTCTCCAGGCAAGAACACTGGAGTGGGTTGCCATTAGGGAAAAGCTAACTTAGTTGTTTCTTGGCTTCCACATTAGGGACAGAGATAAACTTTAAGTATCATGGTTACGTAGACCATGGGTCTGTGTGCTTGTATGTACACCCATTTAGGCATGTGTACCAACCAGGGTTTCCAACTAGGAATGTCAGTTAGATACTTCATTAGTGGTTTTTAGATCTGTATGTATATTCACAAAGCCACCTGATTTTTGGAAAGTATTGACCATTTCTATTGCAAAATGTGACCTTGGGAATCTGACAGATGTTGCCTATCTGACTAGGGAACCAGTTTTGAAACATTTTAAAATATCAAGGCAGAAAGCTCTAACTAAATTAATGAGAATCAGCATCAATTTGTATTGACAATGGAATTGTCCTTATGTGTTTGTCCTTCCTTCCCCAGTCGACATCATCTGGCCTTTGATTATATGTGTGTATGCCTGTGTACACATGTGTATGTATTTCAGATTTTTAAATAAATAATGTTTATTGTTCAGTTGCTCACTTGTGCCTGACTTTTTGCGACCCCATGGACTAAAGCATGCCAGGCCTCCCTGTCCATCACCAGCTCCCCAAGCTTGCTCAAACTCATGTCCATCGAGTCGGTGATGCCATCTAGCCATCTCGTTTTCAGTCGTCCCCTTCTCCTCCTGCCTTCAGTCTTTCCCAGCCTCAGGGTCTTCTCTAATGAGTCAGCTCTTCTCATCAGGTGGCCAAAGTATTGGAGCTTCAGCTTCAGCATCAGTCCTTCCAGTTAATATCCAGGGTTGATTTCCTTTAGGATTGACTGGCTTGATCTCCTTGCACTCCAACGGACTCAAGAGTCTTTTCCAACATCACAGTTCAAAAGCATCAATTCTTCAGCACTCATCCTTCCTCATGGTCCAACTCTCACATCCATAAATGACTACTGGAAAAAATTATAGCTTTGACTATATGGACCTCTGTTGGCAAATTAATGTCTCTACTTTTTAAAACACTGTCTAGTTTGTCATAGCTTTTCTTCCAAGGAGCTAGCGTCTTTTTTTAAAATTAAATTTATTTATTTTGATTAGCAGCTAATTACAATATTGTATTGGTTTGCCATACATCAACATGAATCGACCACGGGTGTACACGTGTTCCCAATCCTGAACCTCCCTCCCACCTCCCTCCCCATACCATCCTTCTGGGTCATCCCAGTGCACCAGCCCCAAGCTTCCTGTATCCTGCATCAAACCTGGACTGGCGATTCGTTTCTTATATGATATTATACATGTTTCAATGCCATTCTCCCAAATCATCCCCCCTCCTCCCACAGAGTCCAAAAGACTGTTTTATGTATCTGTGTCTCTTTTGCTGTCTCCCATACAGGGTTATCTGCAGTCACCATCTACAGTGATTTTGGAGCCTAAGACAATAACGTCTATCACTGTTTCTATTGTTTCCCCATCTGTTTGCCATGAAGTGATGGGATCAGATGCCTGGATTTAGTAGGAAATGAAGTAAAGTTTGTATTCATCAACTGAAATGAATAATATTTTAAAAAGCCAAAAATATCCCTTGAGGTGAATTATAGCTAAGATAAAGTGCTTAAGAATGTTCAATTTACTCCATGATCCTGAAATCTCCTGCGATTTAAATCTTTCATTAACCTGATAATAGTTTATTTAAGACAATATAAACAGATACAAATGATCATTTTTATATGAACATGTTTAATGGTTCAGCAACCATAGAACTTCTTAATAAAATCTGAATCAAAAAAACTTTTCCTAATAGTAGTCCAGGGCAAGTGGACAGGGATTCAGGGTTCATAGCAATGTTTGGACATTTGCTTGATCAGCCAGGACAAAGTCTGATTCTTACCTTTTACCAAACTCAGCTCCCAAGTTGTAGTTCTTCCTGGTTTAAGATTCAGACCTTTCCCTCCATCTCTTTGATCAGTCTTAAGCTGCATCCCCAAACTGCTCAGCCAGGACTTGAGTCCACTTTTGAGGAAATCACATCCCCTCTTCGAATTCCAGCCACACTTTTTAGGAAACCCACCTCCTTTGTAACCGGGATTTCCATTTTCCCTCCATTGACATCCTGTCATATTTTGAAAGGAGCTGCCTTCTGTCAGCTCCCACAGAATTCTCTTCATGCTTTATTTCATTGATTTCTCTCACATTCATCTCACCTGGTTCTGCTTTAACCCCTTACAAATGTATATGTTTTTCATGATGCGTAAAAAGCAATTCCATCTTAGTTGTGTCTTTTTATATCTGATCCAGTCTTCAGAACCCATGCCCCAGGCATGCTTTCCAGAAATTTCCCCCACCTCTCTCCACCATGTTTGATAGTCTCTTAATTGATGAAATATTTATTGCCAATACACTCCATGTAGACCTCAGTGATAAGTGTTTTCTGTTTTATAGAGACCACTCCAATAAAGTGGTCTCTATAGTGCAGACTCAGCCTTGTAAGAGAAGGAGCCATGTCTTTTTCCTCTTTTAATTCCCAGTAGAGCACAGAAACCTTACCAGATACTCAGTGAATGCTCATGTATTGAGTAGATTAGAAAGATCATTATGAAGTCAGTGGTTTTCAATCAGGAACACCAGAGGATGTTTGGTAATGTCTGAAGACATTTCTGGTTGTCACAATTAGGGAAAAGTCCTATGGCATCTTGCCAACAGAAGCCAAGGATGCTACTAGACATCCTATAGTCCATGGGACAGCCCCACAACAAAGAATTATCCCCACCTCCCAGTGTCAGTAGTGCTGAAGTTAAGAAATCCTACTTAAGTAGATGTTCCATCTGACTGCAAATCAAGGATTTCATGTATTTCCTCAAAAAAAAGAACCTCTACAGATTCAGTCACGGGACACAATTATATGCAATTCACCTTTTTCCTCCCACTGTTTATGGAAGATCAAACAAGTACTCCAGAGATATCCCAAGATGATTTGGAAACTTAGTTCTTAAACACCTCATATGGCTACCATGCAATAAAATCAGATAAACTGAATCTACATTATATTTATCGAAGCATAGTAGGAATCACCTTCATCCTTTGATAGTAGCTTTATTCTTCCTAGACTTACTCTTTGATCTTTGAACTTTTTGTTTTTCAGTGATTCTTATCCTTTTTTATTTCATTGAAATGTAGTTGACATACAATATTATATTAGATTCAGTGTGTAATATAGGGATTTAGGATATTTTTATTCATTACAAGTTGACCACCACAATAAGTTTAATTACCATTTGTCCCCATGCAGAATTATTGTAGTATTATTGACTGTGTTCCTTATGTTGTACATTACATCCTCGTTACTTATTTACCTTACAGTTGAGAGTTTGTACCTCTTGATCCCCTTCACCCAGTTCACCTGCCCACCCTTCACCCCCTCCCACTACAAGCAACCAGAAGTTTGATCTCTGTGTCTGTGAGTCTGTTTCTTTTTTGTTTTGTTTGTTAATCTGTTTTGATTTTCAGATTCCTCATGTAAGTGAAATCATACAGTATTTGTCTTCGTCTGACTTACTTCACTTAGCCCTCAAGGTTCACTCATGTTGTTACAAATGGCATGACTTCCTTTCTTTTTTATGGCTGAATAATATTCCATGTGAATATATACCATACCTTCTTTATCTGTTCATCTATCAATGGACAGTTGGTTTGCTTATATATCTTGATTATAATAAATAATGCTTTGATGAACTCAGAAGTACATATATCTTTTCAAATTAGTGTGTTCTTTTTCTTCATATACATATCCAGAGTGGAATTGGTGGATCACATGTTAGGTTATAAAACAAGTCTCAATAATTTTAAGAATATTGAAGTTATATCTACCATCTTTTCCAACTACAATGGTATGAAATTAGAAATCAATTATAAGAAAACTGGAGTAAAAAATCATGTGGGGACTAAACAACCTGCTTACTAAACACCAAGGGGTCACTGAAGAAATAAACAAGGAAATAAAAATACCTGGACACAAATGAAAATAGAAGCAAAAATTTCCAAAATCTAATGGATACTGCAAAAGCGTTTCTAGGAGGGAAGTTCATAGCAATACAGACCCACAAGAAAAGTCTCAAATAGACCATCTAACTTTATATTTAAAGGAACTAGAAAAAGAAAAATTAAGTGTAAAGTTAGTAGAAAGGAGGAAATAATAAAGATCAGAGCAGAAACCAATGAAATAGAGGCTGAAAAATTAATAGAAAAGATCAAGGAAACTAAAAGCTTGTTCTTTGAAAAGAGAAAGAAAATTGAAAAACCTTTAGCCAGACTCATCTAGAAAAAAAGAGGACCCAAAACAATAAAATCAGATATAAAAGAGGAGACATTATAATAAATGCCACAGAAATAGAAAGGATCATAAGAGACTACTATGAAAAATTACATGCCAACAAATTAGACAATCTAGAAGAAATGGATAAGTTTTGATGCATACATATAATCTTCTATGACTGAATCATGAAGAAATAGAAAATCTGGAGACTGATTAATAATAATGAAATTAAAACAATGATCAAAAAATTCTCAGTGAATGAAAATCCTGGTCCACATGGTTCTCCAGGTCAATTCTACCAAACCTTAAAAGAAGAGTGGATACCTGTCCTCAAATTAATCCAAAAAGTTTCAGAGGAAGAAATATCTCCAAACTCATTTTATGAATAAAACATTACCCTGATGCCAAAAAAATTGTAACAATATTATTAACTATATTTACTAGACTGTACATCACATCCCTGTGACATTTATTTTATACATGGAAGTTTGTACCTCTTAATCCCCTTCCCTTATTTTGCCCATCATCCATTCCCCAAAATATTTTTTGTGTTTGAATTTTAATTACAACCAAAGTTCAATGCATTCAAAATTTCTACTTTTTTAAATTTTGCTTATCAGTGCATATTTTATATACATTAAGATATGAAATCAAAGAGAGTGAGGGTAGAAAAACATTTACAGAATTTATTTGAAATATAAAAAGGAAAATCACTTAGATGTTCTTAAAGACAAATTGTTTAGAGTTTTACTTATTGTAAAGGAATTAAAAATTTATATTTGAGCTTATTAAACAAATACTTTTCTCAAACTTTCCTGTAGATGGAGGGACAAATCAAAATAACCATAAGTGTAGTTGATTTTTGGTTCATATACTTGTCAACAAGCAATCAGCTTCTTACCAGGATATTTTGGAGGAGAAAGAACAATTCTCTAAAAAACTGCAATTATTACACATATAGTTTTTTACTAAGTTACACCTACTTTTAACAAACTACAAAATAGTGTATTATCTTAATATTATATTAATCAGTTTTATTTCCTTTTAAGAATCTCTAAAAATAAAACACATGTAAAGAACATGTTCACTTTAAAATTTACTGGTTTGAATAGCCATTCTGACTGTGTATTTTTATTGCCTTGTTTTTAAGACCTTTATTTCAGTCCATACAGAATATTCAAATAATTCAGTCCTGGAATTGCATTCATTGGTAAACTAAAAGAACATCCAATAAATAATAATCTGGTATTACACTTGGTTCTTGGAAAGAAAACATTTCTAGAAATAAAAATAATGTTATTCTCTTTCTCCTGTAATTTTTTAGCACTCTAATGGTAGTTTTATGACCCCTAAAAGAGATCTGGCCTGGAAAGCCATGTGTAAATTGAGATACACCTCTGATGAATCAAAATGAATTGTGAAATAGCCAGAAATGTCACAGACTTTATTCATCTTCTACAAATTGTTTCAAGATGTTTTCCATACATAAGCTTTCACTACTTTTTTTATTTTTTCATTCAGCAAGTATTTACTAAGATCCTACCATGTACTAACCACTGGTACCAGTGTACTAGGCACTTCAGCGACTGGTTACTGGTGATCATAACAGAATTCTTCCCATTTGACAGGGATTACAGTCTGATAGGGCAAACAGATAAGAAGCAAAGAATTTTATTAGTAAATACAGTCATTTATTCACTCAAAAATATGTATTGGATGCCTCTTGTGTTCCATGCCTGTTCTAGATTTGTGCCAAAACCTAGTTAGCTTACATTCTGGCTACATACATATACATATATATTAGAATTAGCACACAACAAAAAAATAGACAATATCATGGCAGGTTTTGCTATGAAAAACTAAAGCTCTGTCAGGGCACAATAATTGGGAGCTGGGTAATATATTTAGAGATATGAGAGTTCAGAGGTAGCCTCTCCAGGGGGTGTTTGAACAGAGATCTGGATGAAGTGGGGGGTGAGCCACAGAAGGAGGTTTCCAGGCAGGAACTGCCTAACATCTGGGGGACAGCAAAAGAGGGGTGGGGCGAGGGGAGAGGATGAGGTTGAGAGGCAGATGGGGGCCAAATGTCATGCACGCCAAACAACTTTGATTATTACAAACTGAGGAAAGTGCTTTGTAACAAAGAGAAGATGTTACAGAACAGATCAGTGGAGGCCTAACCTGATCTGGAGATTTAGCGGGGAATCTATTGGACACTGAGTGTGTTCCCTAACACCACAGGTTGTAGCCTTAACTTCCAATGTGACTGCATTTAGAGATACAGCCTTTAAAGAGGTAATTAAAGTGAAATGAGGTCGGAAGGGTGGGGCCCTAATCCAACAGGACTTGTGTCTTTAAAAGCAGAGGATGAGAACCCAAGGGTCCATGCACACGGTGAACAGGGCATATGACAGATCAGGAAGGTGGCTGAGAAGGTGGTTCCAGGAGAAACCAAACCTGGATTTACACATCCAGCTTCCGGAGCTGTGAGAAAGCATTTCTATTGTTTAAGCCACCCCACCCTTAGTGTTTCACTATGGAAGTAACATCAGAGTTGTATAACATCAGAGTTGATGTGAACTTTGGGCTGGAAAATGAAGGAGTAGAAGTTCACCACTTGAACTGAAGCATAAAGGAACAGTATGTGCAGAGACTCAAGCTGAGCAAGACCCTGAGGGGCCCACCTGTGCATAAAGGTCTTTCCCGGTCCCCAGTTCCTTATTTGCAAGGTAAAGGCTCTGCCTTCTAGACCTATGTGAATAACAAAGAACAGATTCACGCAGTTACTAATCATGGAAGTAGGTCAGTTAGTCAGTGCATTCACTTAGTTCTGTCCGATTATTTGTGACCCCATGGACTGCAGCATGCCAGGCTTCCATGTCCATCACCAACTCCCAGAGCTTGCTCAAACTCACTCATGTCCATTGAGTCAGTGATGCCATCCAAACCATCTCATCCTCTGTCGTTCCCTTCTCCTCCTGGCTTCAATCTTTCCCAGCATCAGAGTCTTTTATAATGAGTCAGTTCTCTGTATCAGGTGGCCAAAATATTGGAGTTTCAGCTTCAGCATCAGTCCTTCCAATGAATATTCAGGACTGATTTCCTTTAGGATGGACTGCTTGATATCTTTGCTGTCCAAGGAACTCAAGAGTCTTTTCCAACACCAAAGTTCAAAAGCATCAATTCTACAGAGCTCAGCTTTCTTTATAGTCCAACTCTCACATCCATACATGACTACTGGAAGAACAATAGCCTTGACTAGATGGACTTTTGTTGGTGAAGTAATGTCTCTGCTTTTTAATATGCTGTCTAGGTTGGTCATAACTTTTCTTCCAAGGAGCAAGCATCTTTTAATTTCATGGCTGCAGTCACCATCTGCAGTGATTTTGGAACCCCCCAAAATAAAATCTGTCACTGTTTCCATTGTTTCCCCATCTATTTGCCATGAAGTGATGGGACTGGATACCATGATCTTAGTTTTCTGGATGTGGAGTTTTAAGCCAACTTTTTCACTCTCCTCTTTCACTTTTATCAAGAGGCTGTTTAGTTCTTCTTCACTTTCTGCCATAAGGGTGGTGTCTTCTGCATATCTGAGGTTATTGATATTTCTCCCAGCAATCTTGATTCCAGCTTGTGCTTCATCCACCTCGATTTTTCTTATGATGCATTCTGCATAAAAGTTAAATAAAGTGGGTGACAATATACAGCCTTGACATATTCCTTTCCTGATTTGGAACCAGTCTGTTGTTCCATGTCCAGTTCTAACTGTCACTTCTTAACCTGCATACAGATTTCTCAAGAGGCAGGTCAGGTGGTCTGGTATTCCCATCTCTTAAAAGAATTTTCCAGAGTTTGTTGTGATCCACACAGTCAAAGGCTTTGGTGTAGTCAATAAATCAGGAGTAGATGTTTTTCTGGAGCTCTCTTGATTTCTCAATGATCCAGTGGATGTTGACAATTTGATCTCTGGTCTCTCTGCCTTTTTTATATCCAACTTGCACATCCGGAAGTTCACAGTTCATGTACTGTTGAAGCCTGGCTTGGAGAATTTTGAGCATTACTTTGCTAGCATGTGAGATGAATGCTATTGTATGGTAGTTTGAGCATTCTTTGCCATTGCCTTTCTTTGGGATTGGAATGAAAACTGACATTTTCCAATCCTGTGGTCACCACTGAGTTTTCCAAATTTTTTGGCATATTGAGTAGCAGCACTTTCACAGTATCATCTTCCAGGATTTGAAATAGCTCAACTGGAATTCCATCACCTCCACTAGTTTTGTTCATAGGGATGCTTCCTATGGGCCACTTGACTGCACATTCCAGGATGTCTGGCAGTAGGTGAGCGACCACACCTTCCAGGTTATCTGGGTCATAAATATCTTTTTTGTACAGTTCTTCTGTGTATTCTTGCTACCTCTTCTTAATATCTTCTGTTTCTGTTAGGTCCATACCATTTGTGTCCTTTATTGTGCCCATCTTTGCATGATATGTTCCCTTGGTATCTCTAATTTTCTTGACGAGATCTTTAGTCTTCCCATTCTATTGTTTTCCTCTATTTCTTTAAGTTGATCTCTGAGAAAGGCTTTCTTATCTCTCATTGCTATTTTTTGGAACTGTGCATTCAAATGGGTATATCTTTTCTTTTCTCCTTTGCCTTTCACTTCTCTTCCTTTCTCTGCTGTTTGTAAGGCCTCCTCAGACAACCATTTTGCCTTTTTGCATTTCTTTTTCTTGGATTTGGTCTTGATCACTGCCTCCTGTACATTGTCATGAACCTCTGTCCATAGTTATTCAGCCACTCTATCACATCTAATCGATTGTATCTATTTGTCAGGTCCACAGTATAATCATGAGTGATTTGATTTAGGTCATATCTTAATGGTCTAATGGTTTTCCCTACTTTCTTCAATTTCAGTCTGAATTTGGCAATAAGGAGTTCATGATCTGAACCACAGTCAGCTTCTGGTCTTGTTTTTTCTGACTGTATAGAGCTTCATCTTTGGCTGCAAAGAATATAATCAATCTGATTTCACTATTGACCATCTGGTGATGTCCATGTGTAGAGTCATCTCTTGAGTTGTTGTAAGAGGGTGTTTGCTATGACCAGTGCTTTCTCTTGGCAAAACTCAGTTAGCTTTTGCCCTACTTCATTCCGTACTCTAAGACCAAATTTGCCTGTTACTCCCGGTGTCTCATGGAAGTGGGGGGATGTAGAAACAAAAGAGGAGCAGCCAAGACAAAATAGCACAGGCTTGGGGCAGGGTCCTGGTTCCTCCTCAAGGGACACACATAATAATACACCTTTGAGTTCTTCTGGAAGGACTCAGGCCCCCATCCAAGTGGAGGATTGTAACTTCAGGCTATCAACAGGTGACAAGGTTCCTGGAGCACCAACCTATCACCTCACCACCAACCAATCAGAAGAAAGTCACACACTCTGCAGCCCTCACCCCAAATTTTGCTTATAAAAGCTCCCTGAAAACCACTGGGGAGTTTGGGGTTTGTGGGCACAAACCACCTGTTCTCCTTGCATTGTCCTGAAATAGACCTTTCTGTGCTCCAGATTCTCGTGGTTTGGTTCATTTGTCCTTACTGTGTGTTGGGCGCACAGCATTTCGAGAGCACATAGCATGTTCGAGAACTTGGAAGAAAACCCCGTGGCTGAAGCTCTGAGATCAAAGATGAGAACAGTAGGTGGAGACGTGACAGTGGCTGAGGGATTCACATTAGACAAGGCCTCATAGGCTCTGGGAAAGAGTCTGGCCTTTGTCTTGAAGAGGCTGATGTGATGAGGGAAAGAGTGAGGTCAGGGAGACCTGCTCCAAAGGCCTCCAAGAAATGAAGAAACTGGACTAAAATGGTGGCAGTCAAGATGGAGAAAAGGGGATTGGTATTTATGGATGGAACTGAAAGGACAAAGCTTACTACTACATTTCTGTGTTTTACGGACAGAAGGACTTCGTTATTGTTCTTGAGGTGGGGAACACTGAACTCATAATTTTATGCCCAAACCTGACCAGTTGCCATTTGGACATGTTGAATTTGAGATATATTGACTTAAAAAAAATGCACAAGTTGCAAGTTTTATTAGGGGCAAAATGAGGACTGCAGCTGGGAGACAGCATCTCAGATAGCTCTGAGAAACTGCTCTGAAGAGGTAGTGGGGGAAGGTCAATATATGTGATTTTGGTGAAGGGGGAGTTCGATGAAATGAAACACTTATCGTACAAAAGGTTTTCTGGTAGTCACAAGGAATGGATGTCACCATGAAGGGATTTCACGTTACTCTAAATATGAGGAGATGCAAGGATTGGGATCGTGAAATCAGGTTCTGAAAATATCTATCTAAAGACCTGCTGTTGCTGCTAAGTCGCTTCAGTCGTGTCAGACTCTGTGGGACCCCACAGACGGCAGCCTACCAGGCTCCGCCCGTCCCTGGGATTCTCCAGGCAATAACACTGGAGTGGGTTGCCTTTTTCTTCTCCAATGCATGAAAGTGAAAAGTGAAAGTGAAGTCGCTCAGTCGTGTCCGACTCTTGGTGACCCCATGGACTGCAGCTCACCAGGCTCCTCCATCCATGGGATTTTCCAGGCAAGAGTACCAAGGTGTGTTGCCTTCTCCATCTAAAGACCTATTCTGTCAGTTTTCCTGGAGCACAAAATGCCTCATTCTCCACCATGAACCCCCTTCAGGGTGTGTCAAAAGTCAACAGCTGCAGCAGCACAGGATTCAATCTCTGTAGAGGCAGATGCCAAATGCCCTTGGCAAGCGCCAATTTATAGTTGACAAATGCTTCTAAAATATCTAAGTGGAGAGAATCTGTCTGTGGGTGAATCTGGAGCTCAGAGATGGAAGCTGAACATATAAACCCCAGGTCACCAGCATAAACAGAGAATAAGTTGAGCCTGCTACAGTATAAATTCTCAGTGGACAGATATTGTCTTTGTTTTGTTCACGGATATGTCCCAGGTACATGGAACACTGCTGATATATAGGAGGCACTCAGTCCACATTTGCTGAATGAATGAAGGAATGAATAGATTCTCCTTAGGTAATACTTAAGGAGAAAATTGAAAATGACAAGAGAAACAGGTCTAGAGTGGAACCTTGGGGAATGCCAACAGTACAGGCCGGGAAGAAGAGCATGAATTTACAGAGAAGCAGCAAAGGAGCTAGGAGGGAGAGGAAGAAAGCTGCAGTCAGAGGCACAGGAAGCCAGGGGACAGGGTTTTCCTTTGGAGGAAGGCATGCCTGTCTCTGCAGAGAGTGGCATGCTGCAGCAAGCCTAGCTCATGAATGCACGCTTCTCCACCTTCACAACCAGATGGGCTTTCAAATACTTGAGTGTGTTTGTTAGTATCATTGCTGTCCATCTTTGCATCAGAGAAGATTTTACTTCTTAGGTGTAAGATTTACTTTAGATAAGGGTCTTCAGGAACCATCTTGGAAGGCTCATCTCTGACACATTCTCAGCCTGGGTGCCAGCCTGGGCGGGTATATTGACCTCATCATTCTTTGCATTAAACTGTGATCATAGTGACAGTTGCAGAAAGGCATACTCAAGTCACAGACTTTCAGTAACTTTTCTTGAAGCGTTCGTGTGGTGTCTCCTCTCTGGATGAAAGTTCAGTCTCCTCCCTCCCCTGTCACTTCTGCATGACACAGACTTTATTTGCTACATGGATAACCCTCAATGAGTCACAATTCAGATTTGGAGGGGTGGTAAAGAAATAAATTTTTTTCACCACCTGTATACCTTCTAGAAAAGAAAAGATAGACTGATTCAGGGGGAGAAAAATATATTTTGGTACTGGTTATACTTAATTCCCAGGGTTGTGAGGATACATCTTCAGATCTTAGTTCCTTTAGCTCAGACTCCCTTCCTTATAGCAGAGTCGTGTAGCCCTAGGAGACCATCTAAGTTGGGGTCAAGGTCTCCAGCTAGAGATCGAGGATATTCAGCAGAATTCAGCTTTCCTTGGCATCTAAGTGACCTTTTCCTTGAAGTGGATAATCCACTTGGCTTTCACATGTTCTCATCTGCAGTGGAAAGTCTAAGATGAAAAGTCATTAATTAGTCCTTGATTTAAATCTCAGTAGTAAACTGTAAATATTTAGGTTACAGAGTACTTCTCCCTCTTCCTCCCTGTTGTGTTTTCTTCAACACAGTTCTCCTACTTGAAATGTTATTATATGTTTATTACTTTATTTGGCCTTGGTCACTCTTTCCTTGAAAGATAATCTACCTGAGAACAGGACCATCAGCTCCAGTTTCAAAACTCTGCCTCAATACTGTTCAGGTCAGTTCAGTTCAGTTGCTCAGTAGTGTCCGACTCTTTCCTACCGCATAGACTGCAGCACGCCAGGCCTCCCTGTCCATCACCAACTCCCGGAGTTTATCTAAACTCATGTCCATTGAGTTGGTGATGCCATCCAACTATCTCATCCTCTGTTATCCCCTTCTCCTCCCGCCTTCAATCTTTCCCAGCATCAGAGTCTTTTCTAATGAGTCAGCTCTTTGCATCAGGTTGCCAAAGTATTGGAGTTTGAGCTTCAGCATCAGTCTGTCCAATGTAGGTGCTCTGTAATCTTTACAGGGTAAATAAAGGAATAGATGCTTAAACGTAATGACAGGAAAGTGAAAAAGTGAAAGTGAAAGTTGCTCAGTTGTGTCCGACTCTTTGAGACCCCATGAACTGTACAGAATTCTGGCCATGGAATTCTCCAGGCCAGAATACTGCAGTGGGTAGCTGTCCCCTTCTGCAGGGGATCTCCCAACCCAGAGATCGAACCCAGGTCTCCCACATTGTAGGCAGGTTCTTTACCAGCTGAGCCACAAGGAAAGTAAGTGCAAAGCTGTGGATTGAATTTACAGCTTAGTCTGAAGAGAAGTTCCTGCTATTAAGTCACACATTTGAAATCCAGGTGCAGTTTGGCATTTGGCATCTCCAGCTGACTCCTGAACTGCAATTCCAGGTGGATGTTTCCACCTGAAGAGCCAGCAGGCACTTTGAACTCAAGGTGTCTCCAACATCCAACCCTCTCACCTTCTCCTCTTTGAGAGAATCACCACCACCTACCTGTTCTTTTTACTTACACACTCCTTCTTACACACTCCTCTGACTCCTTCAAACATCCAGGCCAGCTCTGTTCATTCTGCCTCTACCAGCCTTTCCCATCCATCTCCCACAACATGTGGCTCCTGCCCTGGTTCATGGGTCACCCCCTCTCCCAGCATTGCAGTGGCTAGCTGAGGCCCCCAGGGCCTTAGACTCTTTCTTGTCCAGTCTGTATTCCATGGTGTGAGTTGAGATCTGTTAAGGTAACAAGGCACTGATGTGAACATTAATTCATCAGTAAAGAAACAATAGTTAAGTGCCTTTCATGTGTCTGTTCTAGTCCACACCCCCTTGGGGCCCTTTATTTTACAGAAAAAAAGAGCTCACGTCACTGCCCTTCTCGAAAATGTTCAGCCTCATTGTTTACAGGAGAATAAAACGTAATCTCATAAGATAATTGCCCCCAAACTCTTGCTTTTCTGGCTCCTTTCCAGACAGTTCTCAAGACTCTCACCACAGACTCTGCACATCACCCCTGGTGTTGCTTCTGGAATGGGTGTTTATGAAATTTGCATTCTGGGTTTGCCCTTTTTCATCTCATTCTTCCAACTGGAATGAACACCTCTCTCCCCTTACAATGTACTAAAATCCCATTCATTCTTAGAAACCCAGCTCAAGTGTCAGCTCACCCGTGAGCCCTGAGCCACCATCCTGGGCAGGCCCAGCATCTTCTGTTTGCTCACAGACTCCATTCATCCCTCTGTACTAGCACTGGCACATGCTGGGCAGGCCATTCTGAGAGCCTTAGAGACCTACATGCTTGGTAAGTCCTTTTTTTTTTTTTTTTTTTTTTAATTTGTTTACTTATTAGTAAAACTTCATTTCTACCTGATTACCTATTTGAGGTTTCAAGTTCATCTCAAATAATGTTTTTCTAACATGTCCCAAGATTCCTTCCGATGTGCTCTGGAGGTGGGTGCCTCAGTGGCACAGCAGCTCTAACTGCTGTGCTGTGCTCCTCTGATGCTCTATGTCTCTGAGCTGTAGCCACAGAGGAAGTCTTATACTCCACTTACTAGGAAGCTTCACACTGTCTTCAGAGTCAGAATGGAGATGCTTCCTCCACATGGAATGTTCTGTGCCACGTGGCCAAGTCTCTCACTTTCCTTCTGTCTTTGATGGGGCTCCGGAGCAGTGGCTATGTCTCCATGCCTAATACTGCTGATGATGGAAGGACCTAAAAAGCTCTTTATAATCAGTGTGGGGAGTGGTAGCCTTGGGCGTTATCTGAGAGCTGCTCTGCTTTCACTAATGACCGTCAGATTCAGAGTTTAATTGTCAACGCTGCCTCAGAATCCTTCTAGGCTGACTTAAAGGCTGACTTCTGTTGGCTTCTAAATGAGAACCGCTGATGTCAAGTCAGTTAAAAAAACAGCAAAAACGTGATTTTCCCTCATATCCTAAGGATCATATTCATGGGCACTAGGGAGTCTGGGCTATAAATCTTGTGGATTTTTACCATCATATTTAGAATAAACTAATGCTAGAAACAGTTTTGTAACAGAAGATAATAAAGGAAATGAACAAACAAAAATACATGTTGCAAAGGAAAAACACAGTCTCAGTGAGTGGATTAATTGCTTTTGTAAACTATGTGGATCTTTTTAAATGCAGGCAAGAGTTTTTAAATTATACAATTTAACTAAATAACATAGTATTTGCTCTGATCATTAAATAACCTTTCTATTGGAACCAAAGTTGTTGTGTAAATATGTTTTATGATGAAGAAGCACTTGCCAGATAATGTACTAAGAAATAGTTATTTAATTGGATTGAAGTAAATGAGAATGTAATTCGTCCCTAAAGTGGTCAGTTTTAGGTGGGAAATTGCAGGGTGAGTGTGAAGATTAAGGCCATTCTCCTACCTACCTACCCACCCACCTCCCTACCCACCTACATACCCTCTGACCTATGTATTTCCCTACCCACCAACCCACCTACCTATCTATTGATTATTCCTTAACCACCTACCTACCTCCCTGCTCACTTACCTACCTCCCTTCCCACCCATCTACATACCTACCTACCTACCCACCTTCCTCCCTCCCTACATGCCCGCCTACCTCCTTAGCCCACCCACCTACCCACCAACTACCTACTTACCTCCCTACCTAGCCTCCCCCACCCACCCACCAGTGGGATCATAGAAGAATGCACTCCTGCTCTCAAGGTGTTCAAGTACAAATCAAATTTCCCCAACCCAGCCCAAATCCCCAGGCAAGCCCCCAGGGGTCTTACCTTCACTTGCAAACAGTAACTGTTGACCTGTGGGCTCCCAGTAGGTGTTTGCCCTTTGATTATTACAAAGGCTTCCTTGGTGCAGAGGTTTCACACAAGACCCTGAAGTATAGGATGAAAAGAGGACCAAACAGAAGCTGCTGATTCTCAACAGGTCCCTCCCTAACAGGTAAAGAGGAGGGACCCTCTTCCCAGCTGAAGCCATGACCAGCGTAATATTGTGTCACTTACTTTGTTGTTGTTTAAACAAAAAACTGTATACATTTAAGGCTATAACATGATATTTTGATATACGTACACAGTTGGCCTCGATATCCATGAGTTCCTCATCTATGGATCCAACTCATGGGTGTCAAAGAATTCCAGAAAGTCTCAAAAAGTAAAACTTGAATTTTCTGTGTGTCAGCAACTATTTACACAGCATTTACATTGTATTAGGTGTTACAAGTCATCTAGAGATAAGTTAACATATATGGGAAGATATACATGTGTTATCCCTGGAGGAGAGCATGGCAACTCACTCTAGTATTCTTGCCTGCAGAATCCCATGGACAGAGGAGCCTGGCAGGCTACAGTCCATGGGGTTACAAAGAGTTGGACATGACCGAAGTGACTTAGCACGCACACATGCATGTGTGTGTTATATGCAAACACTATGCTGTTTTATAGAAAGGACTTTATATAAGTATCCATGGATTTTTGATATCTGTGCTAGGTCCTGGAACCAATCCCACGTGGACACCAAGGAAGAATTGGTATCTGTACAATTCTGGCTGCACAGAAGCTAGCTGTACAGAGTGAAATGAATACTGTAGTCAAACGAACAAAGACATACATGTCCTCACACACAGTTACGTGTGTGTGTGTGTGTGTGTGTGTGTTGAAAATACCTGAGATCCACTCTCTCAGTAGATTTTCAGTGTACAGTAGAATACAGAAGGTCCTTGGTTCACAACGGTTCAGTTCTTTGTCTTAACAGTGGTGCAGAAGCAAGGTGCATTCAGGAGAAACTACACTTGGGATTTTGAATTTTGATCTTTTCCGGCACTAGTGATTTGTGGTCCAACGATGTCTCTTGATCCCGGGCAGGGGCAGAGATCCACAGATCCCCACCAGCCACGGGATAACGAGGGCGAGCCACCCGTACACTGACAAACGTTCTTTCAGTACAGAATTCAATAAATTAAATGAACTATTCAACACTTTATTGTAAAATAGGCCTTTTATTGATGATTTTGCCCAACGAGGCTAATGTAAGTAAGTGTCCTGGGTGCATTTAAGGTAGGCTAGGCTAAGTACAACACTCTGTAAGTCAGGTGTATTCAATGAATTTTGATGTTTTCAACTTATGATGGGTTTATTGGAACTTTCCAGCATAAGTTAAGGAAGACTTGTATTGTAATCACCAGGCTGTACATTAGAATAGAATAGAACTATTCATCCTCTGTAACTACTTACTTTTATGTGTGTGTGTGTGTGCTAAGTCACTTCAGTTCAGTTCAGTTCAGTTCAGTCACTCAGTCATATCGGATTCTTTGTGACCCCATGAATCGCAGCACGCCAGGCCTCCCTGTCCATCACCAACTCCCGGAGTTCACTCAGACTCAAATCCATTGAGTCAGTGATGCCATCCAGCCATCTCATCCTCTGTCATCCCCTTCTCCTCCTGCCCCCATCCCTCCCAGCATCAGAGTCTTTTCCAATGAGTCAATTCTTCACATGAGGTGGCCAAAGTACTGGAGTTTCAGCTTTAGCATCATTCCTTCCAAAGAACACCCAGGACTGATCTCCTTCAGAATGGACTAGTTGGATCTCCTTGCAGTCCAAGGGACTCTCAAGAGTCTTCTCCGACACCACAGTTCCAAAGCATCAATTCTTTGGCACTCAGCTTTCTTCACAGTCCAACTCTCACATCCATACATGACTCCTGGAAAACCCATAGCTTTGACTATATGTAATTTGTCAGCAAAGTAATGTCTCTGCTTTTTAATGTGCTAGGGCAGTCATAGCTTTTCTTCCAAGGAGCAAGCATCTTTTAATTTCATGGCTGCAGTGACCATCTGCAGTGATTTTGGAGCCCAAGCCCGAGAAAATAGTCTGTCACTGTTTCCATTGTTTACCCATCTATTTGCCATGAAAAGTGTTGTTACCCACCTTAATTATATTGTTTATCACAGGGAATTTCAAGTGACCTTTCACAGGCTCTCCAAATAAAATTTATACCAAGAATGGGACATATTTCCAAAGAAATTTTTTAAAAAATGACAGTTTGTTTAATGGAATATTCATTTGAGTTTTTGCAATGGGATGGCTGAGACCTTGCATCAGAGATGCTTCCATGATCTTTGATTGTTACTTTTAAAATTTCATCATCTTTTATTGGAGTATAGTTCATTTATAATGTTGTCGATGTACAGCAAAGTGATTCAGTTAGATAGATGATAGATATATAGAGATTCTTTTTCAGATTCCTTTACCCTATAAGTTATTACAAGATACTGAGTATAATTCCATATGCTCTATAATAGGTCCTTATTGGTTATCTATTTTTTATATACTTTTAATTGTGACTTTGAACAGAAGCTTTCCTTTCTACAGATTAATCCTGGGCACCACATTTTGTAAAGTCTGGCTCTGTAGCCACAAGATTACATGTATTTTCTTATGACATGAATCAGCCCACGTCTGTTTGGTTCACTGGTGTGCGGCTGTCAGTGCCCAGGATCCAGTAGGTGTTCAGTTACTGTCTGGGGCAGATGTCAGCTGTCAGGCACGTACCTTGTCATGTTAGACTTCTTGGCATTTGAGAGAAATGTTCAACTTTGGTGAGACAAAGAAAAAATTGTTTTTTAACAAAAGCAATCTTTTGAGAAGAGGTTTCAGGGACACATACTCATAAAGTGACCCATAAACCTCTTGTTCCCCTTTAGCTATTGTCTTCCCTGTGCTGTTTCAGAACAGCAATTTAAATCCGTTTATGAATTTGATCAACACTATATTTATTAGGCACCTATTAAGTACCAAAGAGTGTTGTAGGGATGGGAAAACAGCCATAAATAAAACACAGTGTCTGAGAAGTCTGTGTTCTAGTGGGGAAGGAGTATACTTAAAGATAGTGTAGGTTGTTTGTGAGCACTGTCTCTGCTTTTTAAAAAAGTGAGTCATGAGCTCAGGGAATTGGGGTGTTACAGGCATAATCTGATGAGTTTCATAAATTGAATCACAGAAGAGAGTGCTGGTTATCATTTTGAGCAAATCCAGACAGACCATCTGGATGCCTAACACTCAACCTTCTCCCACCAGGGTTGTGAATGGCCTGTTGCAACCCCATTGTTGCTCACCTTGGGCTTCCCAGGAGTTACCAAGTCATGTGTTACTGGAAAATGATCTTGGATGACACATGCTTTCAGAAAATGACACCTATAAAGGGTCAGTGTAGGAACCCATTTTGGGAACAGTCTTTAATGAGGGCTGTAGGCGGAGGGCTCTTTGTCTCAGAATTACCCGCATACTTCAAGTCTGGTTGCACAGCATCTCTAAGGCAGCCTCCACAAGGATGCCTCTCCATTTTTTAGCATCTCTCTAAGCCACTGGGTGAATACTTTTGATTTGTACTTAAGGGAGTTTCGCTAAAAGCAGAAACAATATCCCTAGCACTCCGGAGGCATTTCAGACATTCCTTTGTGTGTTCAAATCCATTTGCTGAGTAGCTCTTTGATCAGCTTTGACTGTACAGTATGTGTAGCAGAAGCTGGAGCCCTGCCCTGGAGCCCCACTTGACTCTCCCCACCAAACATTGCATGGCCAGTCCTCAACCCTAAGTCTCTAGAGGGCAAAGCTTGCATTTCATGCCCTGGGCCACCGACCACAGCCACCCCAGAGGGTACTAGGTCTCCTGCATGGAGCAGCCCTGATTTTTTCACCTTGACTTTGGAGAAGAGCTACAAAGAGCAGCTAAAAGTTTCCACTGAGTGGCTTTCCTGAGACACTCAGGTGGCCCTGGCAGCCAGCATTTACTTTTTCTGAATTCCTTTTGCTATCCATGATCTTATAAAAGTGTTGCTTGGAACTGCTCCCTAAGAGGGTTTGCATAGTTAATTATGTTACAGATGTCGGCCTCCGCCTTTGCTGATCTGCTTGCGCTGCTCGCCAGTCTTCCCTCAGCAGTTGGTGGCATTAAGCGGCAGCTGCCTTATCTGTATCTTGCCTTTTTTTTTTTTTTTCCCACTTGGAGATTTGAGATCTAAGGCAAGTCTTGAGACTCTTCCCTTCTGCTCCTTCTGACAGTCTTATCTGAAATCCTTTCACATATTTAAGGGTGTACCCAGGTAAGGAAGGACAAAAAAGGCCAGTTTCTCCCTAATCCCCAGTAGAAGTCCCATGGTGAGCCTGCTTTTGTACACATTTGTACTTTATCAGTTGCTCCTTTTGTGTTGAAATGTAAAAATATTCTAGCTTTGTTTTCTTAAAAAAATGGCTCATAAGAAATACAGTAGCTCACAACGAAGATGTAAATTGTAGTCATTGGGGGAAAAAGATGCTACTGGCATCAGAGGAGAGAGTGTTTGTTCATCTGACATTCATTCATTCATTCAAAGACTATTTATTGAGCACGTGCTATTTGTTAAGGTCTCTGGGGCACACAGAGATGAACAAAACTGAATTGCCCCCACCCCCCTTGAAACAGGCAGCCTGAATGGGAGAACTGTAATCTTGGCCTGAACCAGCAGAAGTCTGAACTCCCACTCAGATTTTCACACCCCTGCTCTGCTAGGTTTGCACATGGAAAGTGTTATTCTTTCTCTGCTCTGGGAAGTGTTGTGAAAGCCTGACAGTCTCCCTTCCCCAAAGATGAAGTGCCCTGCATGGTCAGCAGGGTGGGGGGAGGGGAGGGCAGAGGAGGGGGCACGGGTCTCTGCAGACATGAGGGCCTCTTCTCCATGCTCACTCTGCTCACATGGGCTCCTCAATGTCCCCCAAGCTTCTCAAGTAGTGATGGGAGTTTTACTCCTAGTATTTTAAGGATTCTCCATACTGTTCTCCATAGTGGTTGTATCAGTTTGCATTCCCACCAACAACCCAGCCATCCCACTATTGGGTATGTACCCCAGTGAAACCAGAATTGAAAAAGACACAGGTACCCCAACGTTCGTTGTATCACTAATTACAATAGCTTGAACATGGAAGCATCCTGGATGTCCTTCGGAAGATGAATGGATAAGGAAGCTGTGGTACATATACACAATGGACTATTACTCAGCTATGAAAAAGAATGCATTTGAATTAGTTCTAATGAGGTGGGTGAACCTAGAGCCCATTGTACAGAGTGAAGTGAGTCAGAAAAGGAGAGACAAGTACGTGTATTAACGCATTTATGTGGAGTCTAGAAAGGTGGTACTGACACTCCTATGTACAGGGCAGCAAAGGAGACACAGACACAAAGAACAGACTTTGGGACTCAGTGAGGGAAGCAGAGGGTGGAATAATGTGAGAGAATAGCACTGAAACATGTACATCACCATAAGTAAAATAGATAACAAGTCTGAGTTTGATGCTTGCAACAGGGCACCCAAAGCCCATGCTCTGTGACAACCTAGAGGGATACTGTGGGGAGGGAGCAGGGAGAGGGTTTCAGGATGGAGGAGACACGTGTATACCTGTGGCCAATTCTTATTGCTGTGTGGCAAAACTATCATAATATTGTAATTGTCCTTCAATCAAAAGGAAAAAACAAAAGAAAAAAAAATAGTAGTGATGGGAGCCTAAAACAGAGGTGCTCTAGCAGGCTCCTCCCTCACCTCCTCTGAGCTCCCCAGGAATGTACCCAGCAGTGGTCCCCTCTCTGCATCCCACTGGCAGCTATCTGGACCTCTTCCAAGGCACCTCCTCAGGGACCCAGGCCTCCTGTTGAAGCCCAGGAAGCCTGAAGGACTCTGAAAGAGTATCATATTCTTCCTCCTGCCCATCCTTTTCAGCCTTGTGTAAATCAGACTCCGGGCTGACTCAGTACAGTTGAGTCAGCGTCAGACACGAGATCCAAAGCCTTCTGTCTGTCTGGCCCCTGAGAAGTGCTGGTCGTTATCCTACCCCTGGTCATCCCTGGCCCCTGCAGTGCCCTGGGCCCCATGCTCAGGGGCTCCAGACCCAGAGTTCCAAATCTCTGTGTCAGCCTTTTGTAGCGTTACTTTCTCCTCCTTTGCTTTTTTCTGCTCTAAGTGCCTAGTCTCAGCCTACTGGCAGGTTTGCTGCTTTTTCTCGCCAATGGAATTCATGCTTTTTCACACTGAATCTAAAATGAGAGATGATGAGACTCCCAGGGAACGACTTCTCTGTGTTTGCTTAGGTTTCTGAAGCTACCAAGTTCTCTGTCACCTGTTTCGGGGAAACTTCTGCCTCCCTGGAACAGAGGCTGTGTTGTGTTATTTATGTTTCTGCATCTGTGGGAGAAGTGATAAGTGGTAAAGGATATTGTCTTTTCCCTTTGTTCCTATTGATTCTAGGCAAGGTCGAGCATGTAATTTTTTTTCAACTTCTTCCTTATTTAGTGATTTTTCAGCCAAAGAGGTTTCTGCTAATACATAGAAATCTTTCTTTGAGGAAGCCATGATTGAATCAAAGTAGAGGGATGTGTAATGTTTGATGTGATTCATAATTGTTATCATCATAAAACTCCTGGAAATGTAAAACAAAAAGGGATCTTAGACATTACTTTGTCTAGTCCTCTTATTTTCAGGTTGGAAAAAGTCAGACCATGGAGAAGAAGAGCTTTGTTGGCAGCCCAGAGATCGTGGCCGGGCGCCAGGAGAAAACTCTGACTTTCGGTTCTTAGTCATCACTTCTCCCTATTCCACTCTTATCTCTCCCCCTTCTTAAAGAGAATCAAGGATGTCTAGTAAGGGACTGTAGACTTAAATTTACCGTTATGAGTAGAATAGTTAATCTCCTGCAGATTGCCATCCTGCAGAAGACAAAGCAGCAAAGTAAAGAGTGTATGAATTTAGACATAGACAGTGGCCACACACTAGTCTGTCATTTTCCTAGCTGTGTGATATGGTACCAGCTATTCAGACCCTCTAAACTTTACTCATCCATGAAAGGATGTAAATACTAACCATGAAGAGAGAAGTAAATGACTTGACATTGTGCATGCACAGAGCAATACCTAGCCCACAGTAAGTGTCCAATAAGTGAGATGCAAGACAGTTCTAAGAAGTCTTCTCACCCTTCATCAGAAACAGGTAACTTTTCCTCCTTATGCTTGAAATAGTGACTTTTCATTATGTTGCTATTAATTTAGGTTTTTGATACATCTTACAAATAAATTTGCAAATAGGTTAAAATATGCATTTTATTTTTGTGCCTTATGTTTGTTTATTCTGGCCTGATCTCTGTGTGGAGTGAGGAGGGAGTGAGTGTAGATTTATGGAAGTGTTTAAGTGTCATAGACCAGCATCTGTCAAAGTATTTCTAGGATCACCTGTATCAGAATCATCTGTGGGTTTTTTTTTAAAAAGAAAGATTCTTGGTCTGAACGACTCAATAAATAGGAATATCTGCAAAGAAGGGACCTAGGAATCTTTATTTTATGACAAACTCAAAATGTGACTTTTATGTGTTCTAACCCATTGCAATAGATGAATAATCTTAAATGCCAAATTAGTAGACCTAAAATATTACTTTAATTGTGCTACTTCCTTGTTTAAATATCCTTCAGTAATTCTCACTAACCTCTAGTTTGGCACACTCATTCACTATCATGTTGCATGATAGGCTGCTAAATGTCCCCTCAAAGATGTCCATGTCCTACAGATGGCCAAGAAGCCCATGATTAGATGCTCAACATGGCTAATTATTAGAAAAGAGCAAATCAAAGCTACAATGACCTGTCACGTCACACACATCATAATGACCATTGTCAAAAAGTCTACCAATAATAAATGCTGGAGAGGGTGTGGAGAAAGGGAGCTCACTAACTGTTAGTGGGAATATAAAGTGGTGCAGCCACTTGGAAAGCAGTGTTGAGTTTCCTTAAAAACATAAAAATAGAATTACCGTATGATCCACCAATCCCATTCCTGGGCATGTGTCCAGAAAAGAGGAAAACTGACTGAAAAAGATACATGCACCCCAGTGTTCATTAGCAACACTATTCACAATAGCCAAGGTATGGAAGCAACCTAAATGTTTATCAGTGGATGAATGGGTAAAGATGTGGCACACATACGATGAAATAATAGCTGTAAAAAAAGAATTAAGTAATGCCATTTGCAGCAATATGGATGGACATAGAGATGATCATACTAAGTGAAGTAAGTCAGAAAGACAAATGTCATGTGATATCACATATATGTTTAATCTAAAAACAGGACACAAATGAACTTATTTATGAAGCAGAAATAGATTCACAGACATAAAAAGCAAAGGGGAAAAGTGAGGGGGTTATAAATTAAGAGTTTGGGATTAACAGACACACATCACTACATATAAAATAGATAAACAATAAGGACCTACTGTATAGCAAAGGGAGCTGTGCTCAATATTTTTTAGTTGCCTACAGTAATTACCTACAGAAAACAATCTGAAAAATAATATGTTATTTGTTTATATACTATTATTATATATAATATATGTTATTTGTTTATATATTATATAAAATATTATTCTTTCAGATTCTTTTCTGTAGGTAATTACTGTAGGTAATTTAAAAATATTGAGCACAGCTTCGTTTGCTATACAGTAGGTCCTTATCATTTATCTCTTGCCTGGAGAATCCCATGGACAAAGGAGCCTGGCAGGCTACAGTCCATGGGGTCACAAAGAGTCGGACATGACTGAAGCAGCTTAGCATGCGCGCACACATACATATACGTGAGTGTGTATAACTGAATCACTGTGCTATACACCTGAAATTGACACAACATTGTAAATCAACTATACTTCGATTGAAAAAAAAAAAAAAAGATTCGGAAACTGGAAAATGGTGAAGGGACTTTGCAAGTGGGCTTATACCAAGGACTTTGCAATGGAAAGATTGCCCTGTCATCTGAGTGGGCCTGTGTCATCATCGGGGTCTTTACCTGAGAGAGGCAGGAGCGTTAGTAAGTATGGGAGGACAGGAGATGGAGACGGGAGCCGTAGAAGGAAGGCACACAGCTTCTAGTGGCTGAAAAAGCAGAGGAAACAAATTCTCCTCTCCCAACCCTGGAGAGCGGAGAAGGCAATGGCACCCCACTCCAGTACTCTTGCCTGGAAAATCCCATGGGTGGAGGAGCCTGGAAGGCTGCAGTCCATGGGGTCGCTAAGAGTCGGACAGACTGAGCGACTTCATTTTCACTTTTCACTTTCATGCATTGGAGAAGGAAACGGCAAACCACTCCAGTGTTCTTGCCTGGAGAATCCCAGGGACAGGGGAGCCTGGTGGGCTGCCGTCTATGGGGTCACACAGAGTCCGACACAACTGAAGCGATTTAGCAGCAGCAGCAGCAACAGCAACCCTGGAGAGAACCAACCCTACTGACACCTGAATTCAGCACAGTGAAAGTGATTTTGCCTTCTGACCTCTAGCACTATTAGATACAGATTTGCATTGTTCAAAGTCAGTAAGTTTGTGGTAATTTGTCATGGCAGCCATGGAAAACCAACCCTTCTGTTTTTCCAAGTGCCCCTCTTTTCAGGCCCTTGTCCCCCCTTTGTGGGTCCCTGCATTTTCTCTGGACCAGCCTGTGCTTTCACATCGTTAAGCCCTTTTTTGTTGTTGTTTTCCTTTTTCTGTTAGTTCACCTAGTTTTTCAAAGCTCTGAGTAAATCCTTTCTCTTATTTGTTTAAAAACTTTCCTCGCTCCTCCCAGCTAAGAGACACTTTACCTTCTGTGGAATTCTAGGGCAGTTGAGATCTGTGCGCCCAGTTATGAAAGTCTCTGAATCAGAGCATCTGGGCTTAAATCCTGATTCTAACCGTGGAGAAGTTTACTGACATCTCCGTCTCAGTGTCTTCATTGGAATCAGCCTCACAGGGCTGTGAGGTTGAGAGATGCTCCCCATAGAAGTGAACTGGCTTGGTGACTGAACCAGAGGAAGGGACCCGGACATGCTGGGCATCCTGTGAATTACTGCTCAGTGCATCTCTGATTATTGTCTTGTAGAGCTATTTAACCATATTGGTTATGTTTTAATGTGTTTTTGTTTGTTTGTTTCCCTGTTTGTTAACTCCATGAATGTAAATGTGATAATCATTAAAATAGCAACAATAACATCAGTAATAATAGTATAATGAGAGAGCCTCAGACTGTTTTGACTCTAGCTTCATAAGTTATTGGTTGTCTGAAAAGAAAAGAAATAGATTTATAGTTACCAAAAGGGAAAGGTGAGGGAGAGGGATAAATTGAGAGTTTGAGATTAATAGACATACGCTACTGCATATAAAATAGATGAACAGCAGGACCTACTGTATAGCACAATTAACTGTACTCACTAATCTGTAATAATCTGTAATGAAAAGGAATCGGAAAAAGAATAGATACAGGTATGTGTATAATGAAATCACTTTGCTTTACACCTGAAACTAACACAATGTAAATTAGCTATCAGATCAGATCAGTCGCTCAGTCGTGTCCGACTCTTTGTGACCCCATGAATCACAGCACGCCAGGCCTCCCTGTCCATCACCAACTCCCAGAGTTCACTCAGACTCATGTCCATCGAGTCAGTGATAAATCCAGCCATCTCATCCTCTGTCGTCCCCTTCTCCTCGCCCCCAATCCCTCCCAGCATCAGAGTCTTTTCCAATGAGTCAACTCTTCGCATGAAGTGGCCAAAGTACTGGAGTTTCAGCTTTAGCATCATTCCTTCCAAAGAAATCCCAGGGCTGATCTCCTTCAGAATGGACTGGTTGAATCTCCTTGCAGTCCAAGGGACTCTCAAGAGTCTTCTCCAACACCACAGTTCAAAAGCATCAATTCTTTGGTGCTCAGCCTTCTTCACAGTCCAACTCTCACATCCATACATGACCACAGGAAAAACCATAGCCTTGACTAGACGGACGTTTGTTGGCAAAGTAATGTCTCTGCTTTTGAATATGCTATCTAGGTTGGTCATAACTTTCCTTCCAAGGAGAAAGCGTCTTTTAATTTCATGGCTGCAGTCACCATCTGCAATGATTTTGGAGCCCAGGAAAATAAAGTCTGACACTGTTTCCACTGTTTTCCCATCTATTTCCCATGAAGTGATGAGACCCGATGCCATGATCTTCATTTTCTGAATGTTGAGCTTTAAGCCAACTTTTTCACTCTCCACTTTCACTTTCATCAAGAGGCTTTTGAGTTCCTCTTCACTTTCTGCCATAAGGGTGGTGTCATTTGCATATCTGAGAATATTGATATTTCTCCCCGCAATCTTGATTCCAGCTTGTGTTTCTTCCAGTCCAGCGCTTCTCATGATGTACTCTGCATATAAGTTAAATAAGCAGGGTGACAATATACAGCCTTGACATACTCCTTTTCCTATTTGGAACCAGTCTGCTGTTCCATGTCCAGTTCTAACTGTTGCTTCCTGACCTGCATATAGGTTTCTCAAGAGGCCAGTCAGGTGGTCTGGTATTCCCATCTCTTTCAGAATTTTCCACAGTGTATTGTGATCCACACAGTCAAAGGCTTTGGCATAGTCAAAAAAAGCAGAAATAGATGTTTTTCTAGAACTCTCTTGCTTTTTTGATGATCCAGCAGATGTTGGCAATTTGATCTCTGGTTCCTCTGCCTTTTCTAAAACCAGCTTGAACATCAGGAAGTTCACGGTTCACATATTACTGAAGCCTGGCTTGGAGAATTTTGAGCCTTACTTTACTAGCGTGTGAGATGAGTGCAATTGTGCAGTAGTTTGAGCATTCTTTGTCATTGCCTTTCTTTGGGATTGGAATGAAAACGGACCTTTTCCAGTCCTGTGGCCACTGCTGAGTTTTCCAAATTTGCTGGCATATTGAGTGCAGCACTTTCACAGCTTCATCTTTCAGGATTTGGAATAGCTCAACTGGAATTCCATCACCTCCACTAGCTTTGTTCGTAGTGATGCTTTCTAAGGCCCCCTTGACTTCACATTCCAGGATGTCTGGCTCTAGGTCAGTGATCACACCATCGTGATTATCTGGGTCATGAAGATCTTTTTTGTACAGTTCTTCTGTGTATTCTTGCCATCTCTTTTTAATATCTTCTGCTTCTGTTAGGTCCATACCATTTCTGTCCTTTATCGAGCCCATCTTTGCATGAAATGTTCCTTTGGTATCTCTAATTTTCTTGAAGAGATCCCTAGTCTTTCCCATTCTGTTGTTTTCCTCTATTTCTTTGCATTGATCGCTGAAGAAGGCTTTCTTATCTCTTCTTGCTATTCTTTGGAACTCTGCATTCAGATGTTTATATCTTTCCTTTTCTCCTTTGCTTTTCACTTATCTTCTTTTCACAGCCATTTGTTAGGCCTCCCCAGACCGCCATTTTGCTTTTTTGTATTTCTTTTCCATGGGGATGGTCTTGATTCCTGTCTCCTGTACAATGTCATGAACCTCATTCCATAGCTCATCAGGCATTCTGTCTATCACATCTAGGCCCTTAAATCTATTTCTCACTTCCACTGTATAATCATAAGGGATTTGATTTAGGTCATACCTGAATGGTCTAGTGGTTTTCCCTACTTTCTTCAATTTAAGTCTGAATTTGGCAATAAGGAGTTCATGGTCTGAGCCACAGTCAGCTCCTGGTCTTGTTTTGCTGACTGTATAGAGCTTCTCCATCTTTGGCTGCAAAGAATATAATCAATCTAATTTCGGTGTTAACCATCTGGTGATGTCCATGTATAGAGTCTTCTCTTGTGTTGTTGGAAGAGGGTATTTGTTATGACCAGTGCATTTTCTTGGCAAAACTCTATTAGTCTTTGCCCTGCTTCATTCTGTATTCCAAGGCCAAATTTTCATGTTACTCCAGGTGTTTCTTGACTTCCTGCTTTTGCATTCTGGTCCCCTATAATGAAAAGGACATCTTTTTTGGGTGTTAGTTCTAAAAGGTCTTGTAGGTCTTCATAGAACCGTTCAACTTCAGCTTCTTCAGCGTTACTGGTTGGGGAATAGACTTGGATTACTGTGATATTGAATGGTTTGCCTTGGAAACGAAGAGAGATCATTCTGTCGTTTTTGAGATTGCATCCAAGTACTGCATTTCAGACTCTTTTGTTGACCATGATGGCTACTCCATTTCTTCTGAGGGATTCCTGCCCGCAGTAGTAGATATAATGGTCATTTGAGTTAAATTCACCCATTCCAGTCCATTTCAGTTCGCAGATTCCTAGAATGTCGACATTCACTCTCGCCATCTCTTGTTTGACCACTTCCAATTTGCCTTGGTTCATGGACCTGACATTCCAGGTTCCTATGCAATATTGGTCTTTACAGCATCGGACCTTGCTTCTATTACCAGTCACATCCACAGCTGGGTATTCTTTTTGCTTTGGCTCCATCCCTTCTTTCTTTCTGGAGTTATTTCTCCATTGATCTCCAGTAGCATATTGGGCACCTACTGACCTGGGGAGTTTCTCTTTCAGTATCCTATCATTTTGCCTTTTCATACTGTTCATGGGGTTCTCAAGGCAAGAATACTGAAGTGATTTGCCATTCCCTTCTCCAGTGGACCACATTCTGTTTATATTAGCCACATTTTATTTATATTAGCTATACTCCAATATAAATAAAAATTAAGAAAAAAGAAATTGAGTGTTTTCATCTGTATAATGGGGATGAAAATATTGAAATTGATTTTCAGGAATCAGTAAGATGGTAAATTTCAAGTCCTGGTACAGCACCTGGAATATAGTAAGAGTTAAGTATTTGGTTTTCTTTTTTACTTCTTATTCCATAATATAAATCTTGATATTCCTGTTATTTTACAAAGCAATCATGTGAGACACAAGAGGAAATTAAGAATCTAATACCCGATGTGGTGCTTTACCACCACGTGTTTTAGGGGTCCTGAGACTCCCAGGCTTGTAGGGAGTCCTGCTGTTGAGAGATGCTCCAACCTCAATGGGCAGGAGATACAGGAAGCCTGCCTGCTTCCCTCCCTCCTTGCCTGGCTTCCTTCCTTCTTCTCTTTCTTTTATCAAAGATGCTCTCATGAATAGTTTGGCATTTTAAATACTTTGAATACAGCACTTTGAATAGATTTTCGAACCAGTTTTGAAAAAAAAAAGAAAAGAAAAAACCCTGAGATTCAATACATTGCCATTCATCATTACCTCCCCTTACAACCCTTCCTGCTATTTTGGTGCAAGTGAGAGCTCTCCAGTCCCAGCTCCTCTGAATTCATTTTTCAAATGCCAGTTCAGGAGCTCCGATGCTAAAATTAAGGTCTATTACATCTTCTGCACTTCCTTTGTCTGCTAATGTTGTAATATGATCTTTAAGTAATTGAGTTTCTTTTGACATGATTTCTTATTTAGAAACCCAGGCTTATTTGCAAGTCTTTTATCTCTGTATGTGTTTATATAATTTGTATTGATACTTTCTCCTCGATTGCCCTCTAATTGTTTTAGAGAGTCTTGGATTTAGTCATTTTTATTTATTTTATAAATAGTCCCATATTACCGAGGGAACTTGATACAAGAACACTAGGGGAAATGAAAACTAATTTTTATAAAGAAAAAGAATAAGTATACTTAAAGGTACTAAGTATATGTCTCAGAACCTAGCCCTTGTCTTTTATTATTTTTAAGCAAAGAAAGATTAACTGTTTTTCTTTTTTTCCTTTGGCCTCTAATATTGAAAGACTTAATTTTATAAATAATGTAAGGGATTAAACTTACCTAAATAGCAACTGGGGATTTCTCCCAAGCCTGTGAGATGGTCGGTCTGTATGTGTTCTTGCTGGAATATTGTACAGAAGAGTCAGTCTAAGAGGTTTCAGGCTCTCCCTGGAAACGTTGCCTGCTAACCCAGTGTCTTAGAGAACTGTTCATTCACTCTGGAGAGGCATTCTGACTCTGGACTCACTCACACACCCCACAAGTGGATTTAAACTGAGAAATGGAGAAGTCATTTGACAAAGTGGCAAATGTGATGTCCGCCTGCATGAGGCGTGAGAACCAGGGCTCAGAAGTGAGAGGCAGGGCTAAGCCAAGCATGGCTTTATGGACTTGATGACCTGTGGCTTGTGAGTAGCCAACGGGTCGTGCTGGCACAGAATGTCTATCTGTGCCCTTTTGGTGTGGGTCTCCCAGTTAAAAAGAGGCATTTGATGTCAGATAGAAAACATACAGTTTTAACTTACCACAGGCATCAGAGCAGGAATACCAGCTGTTTTACTTAAGATACAGTTGCATTAGAGCACAACAGATTTAAACAACTCAGTATAATCCTAATATGAATTCACCCATGATGATATTAATAAACAATTCTAAAGAATAAGATAAAAATTTATTTGTATGCTACAATAGTGATTTTTTTCCCTTATAATTTTCCCCTAAAATGAAATTTTAAAAATCATGTAATAGAAGATTAATGTTATCCTTTCAAATAGTCTTAATGAGATCAAATATAATCTAATTAATGACAAAATAATGATAAAATTTAAGTCTATATAAAAACATATATTCTGAAACTGTATACATTCTTAATATATTTAATGAAAGTCAAGTGGTAATCATTTTTCCTATGGTTACACAAATTTTCCCCAAACCAATTGATTATATTGGTTGCTAGTTTGGGGAAGTAATTTCACTGATTAATTTAAAAGTAATGTATGTGGTGAGATATGACTTTTCTTTAATAAGTATAATAGGAAAATAACTTCTATAAGAATTACTTTTTATTCTTCTCAAGAATCCCATTTTAGATAAAAATAAATTATAAAATCAAACATTTATCAGACAGTTCATTTAAAAACAAAAATGGATTCATCATCATCATGTCTCACTTAGTGCCGTTTCCAAAACACCTCATTCCCCAAGTCATTTATGTGCAGAATGTATGGATTCATTGTACATAAACTCTCATTTCACATAATTTACAAAAAAAAAAGAAATTTGAAAACAAAATTTTTACTTAATAACACATGTATGACCCCTTAAATTTTTCAGAGAAAGCCAGGTATTTACAAACTATAGATAAAATTTTTTTTATTATTATTATCACCTTCTCGCAACCAGTGACTTCATAAATTTCAACCTTAAAAATAAACAGGGTTCCTTTCAAATTGTTGTCAAAGGTGAATGGCCAGTACAGGGGTTGCAGATAGAGAGAGATGATAGGATGATTAGACAGCAATGTTAAGTGGAGAATAGATTCTGAAATGTTATTGAATAAATACAAAAAATAAATAATACCTTTTTAAAGTCTGTTTTGTGGTTGAAGGAAAGGAAGAACAGTGAGGAATAAAATTAGGACAATGTTGTAGACAGAGTGTCTGTCTCTTTCCCAAATACACGGCACTGCAATTCTAGTCTCCCGTGTGGTGGCATCAGCTGGTGATCAGGGCACACGGGTGGGGCACCAGGGAGACAGAGCAGTGCCCTCAGAGAGGAGACAAAGGTGTGAAGAAACCCTCACCCTGTGAAGAAACACAAGAAGACGGTCATCTGAGAACCAGGAGGCAGACTCTCCAGGCGTCTGCCCCTTGGTCTGGGGCTTCCAGCCTCCAAACCATGAGAAAAAGATGTCTGTGTGTGACCCACCCAGTCCATGGTGACCTGTCACAGCCACTGGAGCTCTTGGCGAGAGAGAGGATGGGAAGAGGGAGAGGAGACAGACGGCTTCAGCTCTGTGGTGCGCGGCCCACACTTGCCAGGGCGTGTGGGAAAGGGACTCCCCTCAAACTCTTAATTGGCTGGTTAACTGCCATCGCACTGCCGTTTTCACAGAGGGAAACATTTCCTTGATGTGGGGCAGATGAAGCCATGCTCCCCGCATAGCACAGCGTGGTCCTCACACAGAGCAGAGGAAGGTTGAGCTGAGAGCCCTCTGAGCAGCAGCTCTGTAGAGACATATTTCGACTTACTGGCTGGAGATTTATACTTTTCATTTGTTTCAAAATTCATAATAAAAACTGCAGAAAATGTCATCTTCATCTCTGAGGTAATGATTTCCAGTTACCATGTAAGACTTTTCTTTCATGATAAACAACCTTCCTCATATTAAATGAAATGTTTTTGGTTTAAAGTCAGGTACAGCATTCATGTATTCAGCACCCTCCCTCTCAAACAACATCCCATGATTTTCTGAGAAGCAATTTCATAATTTTCTGGTTTGTTTTTGGACTTTTGTAAACATGTTCCAAATAGCAATGGCTTAGAACAATTGCCCGTGAAATGAGTTGGAATAAACATCTAACAACTGTTACTCCTTCAATAATTCTTGAGATTTGTGAATTGCTATATTTAATGAGCTGCTGCTGCTGCTAAGTCGCTTCAGTCGTGTCCGACTCTATGCAACCCCATAGACGGCAGCCCACCTGGCTCCGCCGTCCCTGGGATTCTCCAGGCAAGAACACTGGAGTGAGTTGCCATTTCCTTCTCCAATGCATGAAAGTGAAAAGTGAAAGTGAAGTCGCTCAGTTGTGTCTGACCCTCAGCACCCCCATGGACTGCAGCCTTCCAGGCTCCTCCATCCATGGGATTTTCCAGGCAAGAGTACTGGAGTGGGGTGCCATTGCCTTCTCCGATATTAGTGAGCAGCTACCCTCAATAATGGGCTTTCCCAGTTGCTCAGGGGTAAAGAATTGCAGGTCAACGCAGGAGACATTGGAGACACAAGTTTGATTCATGGGTGGGGAAGATCTCCTGTAGAAGGAAATGGCAAGCCATTCCAGTATTCTTGCTGGGAAAATCCCATGAATGGGGTCGCAGAGAGTTGGACCCGACTGAGCGACTAAGCACAGCACACACGACAGTAACACTGGGCAGTTGATGACCTAAACCCCAGGGCATTCAGGAAGCATTTATTTCTTCCCCACAAGACAGTTAGGCCAGAAGAAATTTGGCTGATCTGGGCTGCCTCAGCTGGGCCTGGCTTTAGGTTGCAAGTTTGGTCTGAGTCAGCTGCACCTGTCTTTTGAGCCTCCTTGGATCAGAAGCTACATAAAGAATAGTCTGTTGTGTCAAAGCCAAACCAGGCAAGAACGTTTAAACCTCTGCTCCCTCGACCTTTTGAGGTGTTGATGCTCTTTGGGGATTAGCCAGGCAGGGAAGGAGGTTGCATCAGCTACTGTCTTGGTGAATGTATTCAGAAGCCATTGGGATTTTTAAGACAAGGAAAGAAAAAAAGAGTTTCCTTTCAATTTATTTTTGACATTTTTATGCCTCTTTAATGTGGCATCACATAGGTCTCCAGAATATAAAGTTCTCAGTAATATGCATATTTTTCCTTTATTTTATGAAAAAAATTTTAATTGAAGTACAGCTGATGTATAATATTATGTAAGTTACAGGTTACAGTATAGTGATTCACAATCTTTAAAGGTTATAATCATTTACAGTTATTAACAAATACTCTCTGTATTCTCCATGTTGTACAACATACCCTGTAGCTTGCTTTATACCCAATAGTTTGTAGCTCTTAATCCCCAGTGTTTATCCTGCTCCTCCCACTTCCCTCTTCCCACTCACTGGTAACCTCTGGTTTGTTCGCTGTATCTGTGAGTCTGCTTTTTTTTGGTATAGTCACTAGTTTATTATTTAGTTTTTGACTAGGTAATATATTTTAATGGCCCAAACATCAAAAAGTATACAAAGATGTATGAACAACAAGGTCATACTGTATAGCACAGGGAATGCTATTCAATATCTTTTGATAAACCATAATGGAAAAGAATATGAAAAATGATGTGTATATGTATGTATGATTCAGTCAATTTACTATATAGCATAAATTAATACAAGCTTCAATAAATTAAATTTAAAATAGTATACAAAGATGTAAAGTGAACAGTCTACTCCCCAATATTTTTCCATCATCTTCTCTTTTTTAAACAGAAAATAGTAGTATAAGTATTGCACAATGTTCTTTTTTTCCCAGTTAATGTATCATATATATTTTTCCATGTCAGTATAAAGAGCTCCCTTGTTCTCTTTTAGAGTTGTGTTTTATTCTGTTTAATGAATATATCATAATTTAAAGTCAGTCCCCCAATAAAGAACACTTAGGGTG
The DNA here is from genome assembly GCF_032452875.1 of Bos javanicus. Lineage (NCBI taxonomy): Eukaryota > Metazoa > Chordata > Mammalia > Artiodactyla > Bovidae > Bos > Bos javanicus. The sequence goes on from NC_083876.1 coordinate 12,198,248, forward strand.
TTTCAGACATTTTGCTGTTATAGATAATGTTGCAATGAATAATCATATATAAGTCTGTTAGACATTGGTGAGTAAATGTATTTGTAGGAAAAAAAATCCGAAAGTGGAAATGTTGAGTCAAAGTGTTTATGAATTTATAATTTTGAAAAAAACTATCACATTGCCTTTGATGACATTTCTAACAATATTGCTCCCACCAGTAATACAAAGAGAGCCTCTGTAGCTATAGCCTTATAGGAAGTTTGGCCAATTTCCTCACTGAAGAATGAAGTTGCATTGCTTTTATTATAAATGAAGAAGAACTTATTTCATGTATTTGAGAGCTATTTTGTATTGTTTAAAACATTAACTGTTCTTAGACTGAGATCAAGTTTCATAAGTTTTTGGATTTTTCTCTTAGTGCCTTTAGTAGATATTGACCAAGGAGCTGCATGTATACCAAGGAATTAGTCCTTTTCTTGGTTATTGAAACTACAAATATTCCTCATATATATTGAGTTTTATTATAGCTGTTTTTTTTTTAACTATTTAGAATTTTGTTTTTCTTTAATACATGGTCTAATTTATCCATTTTTCTTTTGTGGCTTCTAGGTTTTGTGTGATAGAAAAGCCTTTCCCAAACGTTATTTAAAAAATTCTCAATTACATTTCTTCTTATAATTTTATTGCTTTGTTTGTTAACATTTAGCCTCTGATCCCTTTAGAACTTGTTCTGTGTATGCATGAGATAGAGACCCAGCTTTTTTCTGCATGGGCTACCCAGTTGTCTAAAACTGGGCTTCTCTGATGGCTCAGATGGTAAAGAATCTATCTGCAATGTAGGAAACCTGGGTTCAATCCCTGCATTGCAAAGATCCACTGGAGAAGAGAATGGCCACCCACTCCAGTATTCTTGCCTATTGCCTGGAGAATTTCATGGACAGAGGAGCCTGACAGACTACAGCCCTTGGGCTTGCAAAGAGCCCGTGGTCAGACATGACTGAGTGACTAACATTTTCACGTTCAGCCAGTTGTCCACACCAGCTCTTGTGTGATCCATCTTGTCTCCACAGATATGAAATGCTACTTTTATCATATGCCAAAATTCTATATATTTTGGTGTCTATGTGTGAACCTTTTTAAAAATTTTACATCTCTACTCAGGCATGCAGGTTCCGTATTGGTTTGACGACTGAGATTTCATGGTATCTTAGGTGATAGAGTTACTTATTCCTCAGTGTTTCCCAAATTTCCCTGGATGTTCTTGGTTTGTTGCTGTTCTTGTTCTTTTATATAAACCTCAGAATGAACTTATTCTGTTCTGGAAAAAAAATATTGACTTATTTTGGGTGTAGTTATTAATGCATTCACACATTATCTTTGAGAAGACAAAGGTCTTTAGAGTGAGTTTTTCTATCCAAGAACATAATATATGTTTCTAATTGTTCAAGTTACCTTTTATGTCCTTTAGAGGCATTTAAAAAAAAGGTTTTCTTCATATGGTTCTAGTATCTTTATCATTAAGTTCTTTAAGATTCTTCTTATGGCTTTGCATACATGAAGCTGAGAAGGAAGGGCTTGGTAGATGTCTTTACACCCAGATTCCTGAAGGATTAGTAGAAACAGACAGATAATGTTGTAAGAAGGCAGGTAAAAGTTTTAAGTGAAATGAGGGGGAACTTGGGAAGCTATTGCCTACTGGGTGGCTAACTAGCTTTTGTCATGTTCTCCAGCAAAAGCCACCAGGCAAAGCACAATGAAAGCTAGAAAATCCACAGAAGACTGAACAATTGTCACTTACAAGCAAAAAGGAAATGGATTTTAGAATTTGTTTCAATTAGGTTTGGCTGCATTTACCAGCTATACCAAATAACAGTGAGTTTAAATAAGGTAGAGGCTTATTTCTCTGTTCTACATAAGTGCTGGGTGTTGGCACTCCAACATTGGTGTGATAATTCCATAAATATCAGTGATCCAAGAGCCTTATTTTTTTGTCTGCTACTATTCATAGTGTGTGATTTCCATCTTCAGATTTGCCTTGTGGTTCAAGATGGCAGCCATCATGTACTTTTCAGGCATAAGGACAAGCAACAGGGCAAAAGTATGTGACCTCAAGCTGAGTCAACCTCTTCTAAGGCCTTTCAGAAGCCCTACTCTCTCTTACTTCATCCTATCCTTATCTGTACAAGGGACTGCTCTAAAGAAAACAGAATTTCTGTTACTAAGGAGGATGGGAGATAGGATGCCAAGGAAACTTCTGGTCCCTGAGAGCATGAGTAACATTCTTTTTAAAATTTCCTCTTCAAGTGTATTGCAGAGAAGGAAAATACTGAGAGGGAAATAGGAAAGTAAATAAAATGAGCATAGTTTGATTATTTTTCACCTTTTAGGATCATTTTTAGACAATGTAGTGTTGAGCAAAATCTGGGCTGGAAATCACTGCTTTGGGCTTGTAGTTTTAACTGTAAAATGTTTTCTAGAGGAACTGAACCTCATGTTCCCTTTTTCTTCTTTAGAATTTAAGCACCTCAGTAATTAGTTAAAATATAGTCCCCAAAGGGCACAGTTTGTACAGGGCTCATAGAGAGGATTAAGAGATAGTCTATGCCTTTGGATTCAAAAGGCTTTCAGAAAACACAGATGATATTTTTTCTCTTCACAAGCCACTAAATTGGCCAGATTTGGGAGCAGCTCCCCCGGGGTCCTGAGGGAAAGCTTAGGTGGGCACTGGAGGGGAGTTTTCATCCTATGGGTCTTGTAGATGGGGCTGGTGTAGATTTGGTGCATAGAAAACAGTGTGATAGCTTCTGCTTGTTTATTTTTCTATTATTGAACTGGGGACTTTTCCTCTTATTTAAATACCAATGAAATCACATTCAATAGCAAGTTTATTGTATTTTTACTTTACCACAATATGTATCAGTAACTACTGTTTCATGAAACTTGTCTTAGTTTTATATGTGTGGAGGAAGAGGGGAGGGAGATGGAGAATATAAAATGTATTTTTTACAATCTAGTGAAAAATGTTTGAAAATTGCTGCCAAAGAGGCAAATATAACCTGTTAATGAGAGAAGATTGAGGACATTGACATCTGACATCTATGTCGCTCAGACTTGAAACAGCCCCCACCTCTACCTGGAGGCTCACTTCTCAGACACTCCATCCAGGGTCCAGATATTCTACTGTGTGAAATAATTTAGTTCCATAAATGTCTATCAATATATCAGAATATTACATTCCATTTCAGGTTCTCAACTGTAGCTATTCAGCATTTCTCAATATATCTCAAATTATATGCAAATAAACTCACAAGACTTTCAATTTACATAGCCCTTGGAAAACCTTACTTTATTAATTAGTTTTGGTTCTGCTCTTGTATTAAACTTACTATAATTTGTTATTTATAACTTTATTTATTATCATTTGTATTAAATTTATTATTTTCTATAGTAAAATAGAAGAAATTGTATGGTAGCACAGAAAAAAAGATATTTAAAAGGAATTAGGGCAACAACGGAGAAGGCAATGGCACCCCACTCCAGTCCTCTTGCCTGGAAAATCCCATGGACAGAGGAGCCTGGTGGGCTGCAGTCCATGTGGTCGCTAAGAGTCGGACAGGACTAAGTGACTTCACTTTCACTTTTCACTTTCATGCATTGGAGAAGGAAATGGCAACCCACTCCAGTGTTCTTGCCTGGAGAATCTCAGGGATGGGGGAGCCTGGTGGGCTGCCGTCTATGGGGTCGCACAGAGTTGGACACAACTGAAGCGACTTAGCAGCAGCAGCAGCAGGGCAACAAAGATGTCTTTCAGTAGGTGAATGCATAAATAAACGATGGTAGATGTAGACACGGGCGTATTGTTCAGTACTAAAAAGAATTGAGCTATCAAACTATAAAAAGACACAGAGGAAACTGCAGTGCATATTACCAAATAAAAGAAGTTAATCTGAAAAGACTACCTACATACTTCCTGTACGATTCCAACTATATGACATTTTGGAAAATGAAAAACTTTGGGGACAGTAAAGAGATAAATGGTGTCAGGGGTTGGGGGAGGGGAGATGAGTAGTGGGAATCTAGAGGATTTTTAGGGCAGTGAAGCTCCTCTGTATGAGGCTATGATGGTGGACACATCCCATTATACCTTTGTCCAGACCCATAGAACGTGCAGCACCAAGAGTGAACCCTGATGTAAACTGTGGACTCTGGGTGACGATGACGAGTCAGTGTTCATCAGTTCATCAGTCAGGTTCATCCGTTGTTAATAAATGGACCATCTGGTGGGGATACTGACAGTGGAAGATGCTGTCCATGGGTCAGGGCAAAGCCTACATGGGAAATCTCTTTTGTGCTCAACTTGTTGTAAACCTAAACAGCTCTAAAAAATAAAGTTTATTTAAAACCCTTTAAAAAAAGAATCTGCAAGTTAATATAAGAATTGTGAGAATGATTTCACACAATTGTGGGAAATTGTAGAAATCAGTTCTCCAATGGGTATTTCCATGGACTAACTGCTGAAAAAGGCTGACAATAACGCTGCGTGTGGAGGACAGAAGCCACCATTTGTGATGTATTACATGAGACCAGTAAGTAAGACAGAAGGAAAAAAATTTATATTTCACTGCATCCTCTTCCTTCAACAACCTTTCTACTCAATGCTCATTTGGTTTTCTTCTGCCTGGTCTCTATTGATTCTGAACTCCTTTCATTTCATAGCAGCAACCTGGAGCTTTTGCGCTCCACTAAATTTCATTTTAAAACCTATTCTTCCTCAGAAGTGATAATATAGATGCCACCCTTACAAGCACAACATTTAAAGAACATCAAATCCCCTAAATAATTTGTTTCTGTATCAGAGGAGGAGAGCTGCAGATGGCGTGTTCAGTGAGCCGAGAACTCGGGCCCGAGAAGCTATTAATTCTCACAGCAGCTCTTCTGCTGTTTTCTGTTCCCAGGAATTGATGTCATTCAGCGTCAACTTCATACACCATAAATCTATAAAATAAGAAAATAAAATTAGCTCTTGTACTTTAAGAATATTTATGGCACTATAAGCTTAGGCCATTGTATTTGTTATCTGCTGCAGTGTAACAAATTACCCCAAATGTAGGGGCACAAAGTGAGTTTGTGATTTCAGTTTTTGTGGGACAAAGTGTCTGTGAACAGCTTATCCGGGTTCTCAGCTCACTATCTCAGCAGATTGAAGGGGGCCGCCAGAACACTGAAGTACTTATCAGATAAATAGCTTTTCCCACTGTTTATTTTGGTAATCCCAGGAAAGTGAAAGTGAAAGTCACTCAATCATGATTCTTTGTGACCCCATGGACTATACAGTCCGTGGAATTTTCTAGGCCAGAACACTGGAGTGGGTAGCCTTTCCCTTCTCCAGGGGATCTTCCCAACCCAGGGATCGAACACAGGTCTCTTGCACTGCAGGCAGATTCTTTACCAACTGAGCCACAAAGGAAGCCCACAGTAATCCCATATCCTTCTCAAAATATTCCGATTTCTGTCCTGGATGGAGTAACATCTCTGGTTTTTCTGTTCCAGTTGCCTTCAGTTCACAAGTATTTACTGAGTGTCTCTCATTTGCCAATTTGGGCTTCCCAGGTGGCTCAGTCTGTAAAGAACCCACCTGCAATGCAGGAGACATAGGAGGTGCAGGTTCGATCGCTGGGTCAGGAAGATCCCCTGGAGGAGGAAACAACAGCCCACTCCAGTATCCTTGCCTGGAGAATCCATGGACAGAGGAGCCTGGCGGGCTATAGTCCACGGGTCACAGAGTTGGACATGACTGAGACAACAGAGCACACATTTGCCAGTTTAAGGCTCTGGAAACGCAAAATGAATAAGAGGACTTGATCATAGTGGATGAATGGCCTTGTAGAGAAGCAGATTGGGGGAGGGATATGAAGGGAGACCAAATCTGAATCACTTTGAGAGGAGGAAGGAGACTCAGAGCAGTTGCCAGGACCCATTTGTCTTGAGAGAAACTTCCCTACTAGTGAGTAACTGGACATCCGTTGTCAGTGACAGATTGGCCACAGCAGCTGTTGTATTGGGAGCTACAGAGCAGCCTATCAAGGTCATCTGAGTCAACAGGACTGTTCCAAGGCCGAAGGGCTAATGTGAGATTCTCAGTGAGAGACCAGCGCAAGGAGCAGCTTTATGACGATATTATTGGAATGTACCCGTGTTTACCAACCCACGAGGGGGAGGGTATTCTGAGTAGAGGATTAAAAGTGGATGAAGGCTTTTCTGAGCACAGTTACACAGATGGAAGGAAAGTTCTAGGAAGTAGAACTGAATGCTAGAAGTGTCAACAAACTAGCGGTCCCATCTGATACCTTGGACTTTAATAGAACCCTGGGGATCTTAACTGCTGAATTCCGTCAGCTCTGTGTCCTTGCCCAGCCGTTTCCTTTTCTCCCAAGTATGACTTCACCAATGCCAGAATTGGGCATCTCTGTCTCTGGGGAGAGAGACCCAGTACTTGCTCTGGAGTGCTGTGATGTCAGAGATTACGTTCATAGTTGAGGAGCTCGGTTCCCAGGCTTGCAGTGTGATGAATGGTGTAGCAGCAGCAACAGTCGGGTGCTTCCTTCCAGAAGGGCTTGAGAGTGTGAGTCTGGCATTAGCTCCACGATCAGTTAGGGACGAGGTCTCTGATGGGCACTTGGGTGGAGTCCTTTCTTTAAGAGGGGAGATAATGAGCTGGGATGTTCAAGAATCTTGAATTGGGAATGCAGTGGACTTCAGCTACCTCCTGAATATTTGATTGCCCAGTTAATGGCCTCCCAGAGGGATCTCCAAGGCTAAGGTCTTGAGTGTCACACAAGCCCCTGCAACGTTTCCTTTGCTGTGGCTTTTCTAACAGGAAAGGGTCTTGGGTCACCAGGACCAGTAATAGTCCTGGGTCACCAGAAAGACTGGTTTCACCGAATATGGCACGCCTCAACTTTTCACCTCCTTTAAGAGTCAGCCTGTAAGAAAGGCTTGAGGATGAATAACAGACTCTCAGAGGGGAAGCAGGAGTCCAGATGTCTCATGGGGCATCATTTCTCAAAACTGTGTGATAAGTATTAATCACCTGGGCATCTTGTTAAAATGCAGGTTCTGATGTAGCAAGACAGAGGGGTGGAGTGGTGAGCATTTGCATTTCTAACAGCTCCCCAGGTGATCCGCAGACCTCACTTGGAGTAGCAAAACTTGGGAGTACTAGAATAGGGAAAACATACCTAACAACACATGATTAGGGTCTTCCTACGCTACAAGGCACAGAAACTAGAGGAGACTTGGCTTAACCCATGCAGCTGCAGTGAGAATTTAAGAAAGCTTTAGGAAGACTCACAGATCAGCAAGGAAGAAACCAAATCCAAGCAAATACAGTTTGCTGAAGCGAGTCTCTAAAGAGGTCCTCGGGAAAGGACAGGAAATCTGGCAGTTGCTGGAGAGGCAGAAAAACCTAATTCCATTATCCAGTAACTCTGAAGGATGAGATCTTCTGGTTGAAATTTTAGGGGCCGCTTATATCCAGCTGCCACCCCCCACACCCCATCCTGTTCCCACACAACACCCCTCGTACCCCACCATTCACACCATTCATGCCACTGGCTCTCAGATGCCTTAATACATCAGGGAAGCAATGGAAACTTCATGACTTGTGGATGAATTTTAGGTTGTCAGACATTCATGGAGCAATTTGGTGGAGGGGGTAAGTGTGAAATCTCCCTAGGGAGGTGGGGGACATAGGTGATTGGAAGGCCCATTAGAAGATAGCTTCAGTATCCTTTGTTGTAATAGGTCATTTAAATGTTAATGCTGTGCAACTCAAAGGTTACCAAAATATTTCTCTTAAAACATAATGCAGTAAAACTTCCCTTGTATAATAGGTGCCATCCCAGTACAATCTTAGAAGTAGTTTTCAAAGCTCAAAAGGGTTGCAAAAGTTCTCCTTGATCCACTTGATCACGTATACAAGTGTGACTTGCCTGCTTCTCTCTACTGCTATTTATATCAGCTGTCCTCCAGGAGATCAGCTTTCCTCACAGCATCAGATATAAATAACCACAGTCCTCTATGATCTGCTCAAGATTGCCAGGTAACTTATAACCAGTGTCTGGTTACTTATCTTCATGATTAGTCAGTGATATATTTTGTTACTGGAGTTAATGCTTTTCATACACAATTCAATAATCATTACACAGTATCTCAGTGATTTTATTAGAAGATTCACTATTCTTAATGAGCAGGTGAGTTGAGTTTAAATACTACAGCAACAAGCCCGGCGGAGGTCTTTTGAGGCCATGCCCTTGAGTTGGAATTTTTGTGAGAGACTTAGTCAAGTGCAAATACAGAAGCGAACATAACGTACCCAATGGATGCAGCTGTCTTATCTGCCCCAAGTCTGCTCCGATGTCTTTCAGGACTTGGGAGTGTGGGCTCTTATTTCTGTTCATGTCCCTTGTACTGTAACTAAAAGAAAGCTGAAATATTCTTGCTTCTTAGAGAAAAATATCAGTCAACAGATATAAAACACTTTTCAGGGGTAAAACTAACCTGTAATGTTTTTGTCTTGAAACTATCCATGTTGAAAGCAGCCCTGTCTAGCTTCTGCATGACTCGTCAAACACCTTTGATCATTTAAATCATTTTAGATGTACCTTGATCTAAAATGTAGACTCGACTTCAGGTCATGTAGCAGCAATCATTAAATACTTAGAAAAATTAAAGATCAAAGTTTGGAGTAGCAGAAGTGTAACTATATACAAAAAAGCATTAACAAATAAAGAAGCTATAGTTTTCTCTATTAACATTTGGACTGGTGATGAGTCCAAATGTTATTAAATTTAATTAATGAAATATTTATAATTAATATAAGTAATGCATTTCATTAAGTATTGTTCATGATTTCAGTCATTAAAATTCAATTTAATTATGTCAATAGAATTTTAATGGAATTTAACATTACCACGCAGCTTAATAATTCGAATTTTAAAATAAATTTGTTGTAAATACAGGTCCATTTTCATTTTCCATTATAATAAATGAAAACAGAGCCTAATGGCAATTTCACAGATTCAATTTATTAACATCTCTAGTAGTGACCATACCAATATTATGCTGCAATAAACATATGTCCTTTTAAAATCCTGATCCCATTAGGGATCTATTGGGTCTATGCTTGTGTTCACTTTGTATCTTCTACAAGCAGCTTATAAAGGAAAGACACTGGAGCTTGATGCAACTTTCTGTTTTGTATTCTTACCAGAGCTGTGGCCTTAATCTTCTCTCTGGTGTACCCTGCCCGCCTCATGGATACGTCCTAACTGAAGGGAAAATAAAGTATTGGACATAGTATGAATTTTTGTCATTGCTGCCCTCACAATAAGGTTTTGCTGCAATAACAAAAGAAAATCAAAGCCTCAGATCTCAGTGGCCTGAAGAGCAAACCCCTATTTCCCTCTCATGTGCTCTTCTGCAGGAGCTTGGTGGACCCTTAAACCCCGAGACCCAGGCCAATGGATGCTCAACCAACCTGTGCTTCCACAACCACCAGCCCAGAGAAGCTGGCGGCAATTATGTCCTTGTGCTTAAACCTTCCTCCTGGACAGGACACACCACCAACTCTGCTCACGTTCATTGGCCAAAGCAAGTCCAAGGCCACAAACACTTCACAAGGAGAGGGGAAGTCTGGTCCACCAGAGGTCTATGAGGAGGCGGGCAGGCACCACTGTGATCAGTGATGACTCTAACAATTATTGCAAGTATTTAAACCTGGAACGGTAGCTTGTTTATCCCGACACAAGTTGAGTTTTGTCTTGAAATGGTAGCGAGGACTGTTATGTAATTTTCTACTATGAATTGTATAAATGTGCACTCAAGATTTAAGACATGCACACCATTATTAGGAATATTTTATGTATATATAAAATATGCTAGAAATATATATATATATATACTAGAAATATATATATATTAGGGCTATTTTATGTTTATATACTAGAAATATATATTATGGTATATATATTAATATATACTAGAAATATATATGAAGTGTCTTTATATAGCGGGCTACTGTCCATGGAGTCACAAGTACTGGAGATGACTGAGCAGGCATACATGTCTTTATATATAATATGCATATTATATTACATATACTAGAAATACATCATAATATGTGTTATATATATATATATATGCATGCTAGAAATATACATACATATATATTAGGAAAACAGTAAGACAGAGGGTCAGAACACTTGTTCCCTCCCATTCCTTCAGTGGGACTGGGAAGATTTTTTGAGAATCACCAGTTAAGAACTGGATACTGAAAAATGGGAGGGACATGGATTTATGGAGAGGAAAGGATGAGCTAAAATACAAAGAAGAAAAATTCAACACAAAAATTCTGATTTCTGGGCTATTCTTAATGAGCACATTTATGTTGTTTTTGCTAAAATATCAAGACCTTTTAATCCAGTGACTCAGCTTTTCTGTCTCCACTTCTCCTGCATTTGGTCTTATTGCTTTGCCATTTAAAACTCTACAGTGGGAGAGATGTTGAAAACTGGGTCCATTGCTCATGTGCACTGTGGCTCCTTAAACCTAGAAAGATCAATTGAGAAATTATTGGTCCTTCACATTTGTTTTATCACTTCTGATCATTTCATTGCTTGAATTGTGCTCTCCAGACTTCGTGATTCATTATAGTATCAGATCAATAAAAGATTAAATGTTTTCATCAACTGAGTGTAAGTAACTGTCACACTCTTCAGTGTCCAGGACCCTCCTCCAATGGCAGCAGTCAAGGTCAGGATTGGTCAGGGTACTTGCAATTTTTCCTTAGTTTTACTACTACATTTTAGCCTATGTTTATGGCTTTCTCAATGGCTCAGTGGGTAGAGAATCCATCTGCAATGCAGGAGACACAGGAGATGTGAGTTCAATCCCTGGTCCAGGAAGATCCCCTGGGAAGGGAATGACAACCCACTCCAGTATTCTTGCCTGGGAAATCCCATGGACAAACCAAAGGGTCACAAAGAGTTGGACATGACTGAGCAACTCAGAGAGAGAGAGCGTATGTTTGTAGAATTGCAGCCATGGTCTCTTTAAACTGAGTTTACATTTTGCAGTGAAATTAAAGCAACTTTTGGAGACAAAAATTATTTGCCTCCTTGATGTTAGTCATAGTGAATTTCCAACTCTTCTTAAAGGATGTGGTTGTATTTTTTCTCTGGATTGCCATAATAAATTACCACAAATTGAGTGGCTTAGAATGGCAGAATTTTATTCTCTCATGGTTTTGAGGCCAGAAGTCTGAAGTCAAGGTGTGGGAAGGTCATATTTCTTTTGAAGGCTCCAGAGAAGAGTCTCTTCACCTCTTCCCAGTTTCTAGGGATGCCCGTGAGTCCTCAGCATTTCTTGGCTTGTAGCACATCACTCCAGCCCTGCCTCCGTCGTCACCTGGCTATTTCCCCTCTGTCTTCCCTGTATATCTCTGTGTCTCTGTCTTAAGGGGTTTAAAGCCCATCGTGACCTCATTTTAACTGTATTACATTTGCAAAGACTCTGTTTCCAAACAGAATCTCCTTTACAGGTACCATAGGTTAGGACTTAACCTCTATTGGAGGGACACGGTTCAATGCACAGCGATTATTGAAGCTTTTCTGTAATTCTGTAGCACACTGTTTGCAAGACCCTGGGGAATGCCCCCTCTCCCAGCCTCAAAATCCAGACTAATTTCATTAAGACAAGTCCCTGTGCTTCTGATTGCCACAATTTTTAAAATTCTGCATCATTGTTTACATGCCCTGTGACCTGGTTCCTTGGAAGCAGTTCTCCTTCTCATGATTTTGTTGGTGGGACTTGTCAAACTTTTACCTTCCTTTAAAAAGCATCAGGAGGCAGTTCAGATGAACCAGAGGAGACATGCCAGTGACAAAGGGTGAGTCATTCTTTCCCTCCACCAGGGATCTCTGACAGATACTAATGGTAGCTGTCATTGAACTAAATGTGAAGCAAAGGTAAAAGAAAATAAGGCTTGCACTGCTTTAATGAAGATACTTAAAATTGCTTTCCCTTCTTGCTTTTCAACTTTTACATTGGATACAGTTAGCTAAATGCTTTAAAATAAATCTAAGCAAAATCTTGGAATACCATCTTTCCTTTCAAAGTAACATTAATATAATTTTACATGTAGGAAACAGAAAAACAGTTAGAAAATGCCATTTGGGATAATAAACTGAGACTCAACAGTGCCAGATCATACAGTGGTCCCTCCCACCCCCCTTATCCACAGTTTCCCTTTCTTTTGTCTCAGTTACCCGAGGTCAACTATGATTTTAAATATTAATTGGAAAATTCCAGAAATAAATAATTTATAATTTTTAAGTGCACACCCATTCTCAGTAGTGTGATGAAATCTTGTGTCATCCTGTCTGAGATCCCCAACCACTGATAATGATCCAGTCTCCCTGATCCAGAATCACTCAAAAGAGATGGTCCTTCTGACTTATCACCTAAAGGTTAATAGTGACCTACCACTAGGTCACAATGTCTGTGTCATTCACTCATTTCATCTCATCATACAGGCATTTTATCCTCTCATGTCAGCACAAGGAGGCTGAAGACTGTACAGTAGGATGTTTTGTATCTTTTTGCACATAACTTTTGGAGAATGCAATGGCACCCCACTCCAGTACTTTTGCCTGGAAAATCCCGTGGACGGAGGAGCCTGGTGGGCTGCAGTCCATGGGATCGCTGAGGGATGGACACGACTGAGCGACTTCACTTTCACTTTTCACTTTCCTGCATTGGAGAAGGAAATGGCAGCCCACTCCAGTGTTCTTGCCTGGAGAATCCCAGGGACAGGGAAGCCTGGTGGGCTGCCATCTATGGGGTCGCACAGAGTCGGACACGACGGAAGTGACTTAGCAGCAGCAGCACATAACTTTTATTAACATATATTGTTATATATATTTTTTGTTATTAGCTATTGTTGTTAATCCTCACTATGCTTAATTTATAAGTTAAACATTATTGTGTGTTAGTTGCTCAGTCATATTGTTGCAACCCCATGGACTGTAGCCCGCCAAGCTCTTCTGTCCATGGGATTCTCCAGGTAAGAATACTGGAGTGCTTGCCATTCCCTTCTCCAGGGGATCTTCCTGACCCAGGGGTTAAACCTGGGTCTCCGTCATTGTAGGCAGATTCTTACCATCTGAGCCACCTGGGAAGTCCAGACTTGATCATAGGAATGTATTTATAGGAAAAAATACAGTATACGTAGAGTTCAGCACTATTAATGATTTTGGACATCCACTGTGGGTCTTGGAACACATCCTCTGAAAGTGGTGGGAAGGACTATAAGTTGAGACCCAAGAGCATCCTTTTGTATTAAACTATATTGTGTGTGGTGTGGTGTGCTCAGTCATGTCTGACCCTTTGCAACCCCATGGACTGTAGCCACCAGGCTCCTCTGCCCATGGCATTTCTAGGCAAGGATACTGGAGTAGATTGCCATTTCCTTCTCCAAACTATATTACTATGTGAAATTAACACATACCATACATTATATATACTAATGTAGTGATTGCCCAAAGGAGTGAAGTGACTTGATTCTATCTAATAGGATTGCAAACACTTTTAATTATAATAATGAAAGATGATATGTTGCAATGTAATCCTGCCAAGAAGGAGACGAGCATGGATTTTGAGGTCTCCTAAGGATTATGTTATTTTATCTTTCCTATACGGACCTGTCCTTAGTTTAGGGAGCTTTACTTGGTAGCCAATTATAAATAAGTAACTTGAGTCACATCCCAAAACAAGTGAATCAGAAGCTACACTTTAAACAAACTATTATATACAAAATGGGTAAACAAGGTCCTACTTTATAGAACAGGGAATTATATTCACTATCCTGTGATAAACCATACTAGAAAAAATATAAAAAAGAATGTATATATATATATATATATATATATATATATATATGAATAGCTTAGCTGTATAGCATAAATTGATACAACATTCTGAATCAACTATATGTCAGTAAAATACATTTTAAACATAAAAATTAAAGAAAAATGTGCATTTTAATAAGATCCTCAAGTGAGCTGAATACACATTAAAATTTGTGAAGCTGATATGACTTGACTATAACTGAAAGATGATTAAATTCCTACACTTTACTCTTTCACAGTTTTTTTTAAGCTGATGTTTACACCTTCATCAAGAGATATGAGGCCTATGCTAATAAAAATGATTTTATTGATTACTTTGGGTGAAAATCTCCTTAAATCAGGCAGATGTTCTTAAATAGCTTGTAAACAGATTGTCAGAATGGAGAGCGCAGCAGATTAGGACAAACAGCCCCTGTCGATGCCACAGACTGGCCAGGAGAGCTCAACGGGAAGAAGAGGGCCCTAGTGTTGTATTGAAGCAAATCCCAAGTGTGTAGTGTGCCAGGGAAAGTTCATGCTTTCCCTGCACTGGCTCTGACACGTTCACACATGAATGTACTTCATTCAGAAGAAGTCAAGGCTCTAAACTGGCATAGTCTGACTTTATTAGAAGCACATGTATCATGGTTCACCCACTCCCTGGCCACCGGTGGTTTGTCCATGACTCAACTCTTGAATAAAGGGAGTTGACACTTGGATCTCAAACAAATCTAAATTACAGATTTATTTTCTTCCTCTTCATATTTCTCCTCCTTGCTCATTGCCATGACAGAACCTTACAATTCAGAGAAGTCTGAATAAACTACAAAAGGAATTCTCAACACTCCAAGCATTTTCATTCAAAGGCAAGTCCTGACTCTGATATTTAGACTGAGGTTCTGTGAAAAGTTCAAACAGAATGCTGACTTCTCCAGCCAATTAGAGAGAGTGATTTTTGTTTATAGTTTAAAGCCACCTGGTCCTGAGGTGTTTTCACTTTGGTGCTTATTTTTTTAGTCGAAGGTAGGAATTATTTTCATTCAGAAATATGCTTTGGATAACATCAGTCATTTGCTTAATCCTCAGATACCCCTGTTCATGAAATCCTGTGGGCAAATTAAAACCATTAATATTCTGTAAACTTCAGTCCCTGCTGTTAAAACTCACCTTCAACCACTTCCTCCAACTGCTCACAAGGAGCCAAAAGGAAGGATTTGAACTTCATTACATTTTATTTCTCCTGCTGTGCTCTGCTTTCCATTCCACTGAGAATGGGCAGGGAGATGGTCCAAACACAGGTAGGTAGATGGAAAAATACAGGCTGCAGAAAGCCCACATATGGAATAATCAAGCTCTTAATGGTCACAACGTTTTTATATATTTTCATTTCCATTTATGTAATCCCATTAGAGTTGTTTTGACATAACACTGAGTCATTTGATTTTTCTTTTCATAGGGTATTTTTTTTTGTTTCTTCAGCATCATCTAATTAAAAGCAAACATAAATTAATATAGCCTGTCAAGGAAATACTCACCATTCATGGTCCCATTATAATTATAATAACGACACTATCCAAAAAGGCAAAACCATTTTTTAAACCCATAATTAACTTATCGCTTATAATTTTTAATTTGAAAAGTAAATACCATGGAGTTAATGTTCATAAAACCTTGGTCTGTATTCCTTGCTATCAAAATGGTATTCAGAATAACTTGCATGGCAAATTCTACATACTTTTTATAAATGGGGAAACTTCAGTGACTGAGAGGAAAATAACCTGTCCTCCATTGAGTCATTCACAAACATTGGAAAGAAATTCTCAAATGCATTTCCTGAAAGAGTGTTTTATGAGTTCACATGCGCTACTTATATCCAGCGTGAAGGAATGCCCTGGTAATAAATAATCTTTGAAGTCTAATGATTAAGTATTTAGTAATAAAGATTCACTAGAAACCAAATGCAAACTAGTTTTCAAAAGAGAAAATATTCCATTTCAACATATAGGCTTGGAAATAGCACAGCTTAAAATTTACTCATATCAGATAACCCTCAGTGAGTTACTGATGTATTAATACTTTGGGATTATTTTATGAACAATAAAACTAGATGATGGTAGATTTTGGTCATAGGGTGAGCTATCACCATTAATGAATCATAAGTAATAAAGAGTAAAAGTAATAAGCTTTTTTTTTTTCAGTTGAAGTGATTTTTTATATTGCCACAATATGGGGCTTTTTAAATCCATTTGATTTAAAAAGCCACAACACAGATAATTCAGAATGTAAAGGCCACCCTATGATCAAGTACAGTTCTTTTTGATACATTAAAGTCCTTGAATTTGGAATTAAAAGGCTCTGAATTAAATAGATACGTAATTCTAAAAAAAACACCCTGATCTATTGGTCACACTTCTGATTTTGTGTCTTATAAGCAAATCTATAAGGATGCCAGGGGTGTAACTTGCTGGAAATAAATCCCTTCACCTGTTTATAGTATCCTAAAAAAGACTGTCCTGTTAAATCTTCCCACTTCCATCCCTCAACATGTATTTAGTGACTTTCATCAATTAATGCCACTCAACAATATACACCTTCAAAGGATGCCAACTGACCAAAGATATTCTAAATCTTCCCTTGGAGAGAACTGGTAGTGCATGCAAAACAATGGCTGACCTGTTGTCACCCTATTAAGGAGCATACAATTTGGCTCAATTAAAAAAAAGAGAAAAAGTGTTCTAAATTAGCTTTAATACAAGAAGGATTATCCAAGGCAGAGGTGGGGGAGGTAAAGGCATAGAGGGGGAGTTATATATACATTTGAACTGGAACCTAAGGGGTAGACAGTGCTTTTGATAGAAATGTTGGAAACTAATTCTAAGTGGTGGGTCCAGTATGAGCTGAGGCACAGGCTCAGGAAAGCCTAGGTGCATTTAGGTAGTGAAGCATCTGGTGAGGTCTGGACTCAGAGTGGAAACAAGAGCTAGAAAATATGGATGAAAATGTAGGTTGAAGCCATAATTGAGGCGACTTAATAACACCCTATGGACTGAAGATGATTCCTGTTGGTAACGGGACCATGAAAGGATGTTTGGTGAGTTGAGTGTTTCTGTCATCGAAGCATATTCACATTCGTTATAAAAAGAATAATACAGAGAAAATATATATACTTGGGATATAAAGTCATCAAACAGTTTAACTCACTTGAAATTGCCACTTTTAAAAACCAGTAACAGTTGAATATCATCAGTTTTCACATTAATAAATTCATTCCCAAGTCACAAATTGGTACTTTGTCTTGTTTTATGAAAAGATACTCTGAAAATGTAATTAAGATTGAGTGAGACATCTCTATGATTTAGTGAAAAACTATTTACACTTCTATTGGCTACCTTTTCTGTCCTCAGAACAGATAGATATATACCCCCATCCTCACCCATCTAGGGCAGACAGAATGAAAAAGACAATCACAGAAAACTAACCAAAGTGATCCCATGGATCACAGCTTTGTCTAACTCAATGAAAATATGAGCCATGCCGTGTGGGGCCACTCAAGATGCACAAGTCATGGGGGAGAGTTCTGACAGAATGTGGTCCACTGGAGAAGGGAATGGCAAGCCACATCAGCATTCTTGCCTGGAGAATGCCATGAACAGTATGAAAAGACCAAAAAGTGTGACACTGAACTTCTGATGACACGTATCTTCTGACAAGAAGCATGACACTGATGAACTTCAAAAGTCAGTAAGTGCCCCATAATGCTGCAGGAGGGGAGTGGACAAGGAACTCCAGAAGGAATGAGGAGCTGAGCCAAGGTGGAAACAGCGCCCACTTGTGGATGCGACTGGTAGTGAAAGTAAAGTTTGATGCTGTAAAGAACAATATTGCATAGGAACCTGGAATGTTAAGTCCGTGAATCAAGGTAAATTGGAAGTGGTCAAATAGGAGATGGCAAGAGTGAACATCAACAGTTTAGGAAATGGACAAGAAAGGGTGAACTTAATTCAGATGACCATTATATCTACTAATGTGGGCAAGAATCCCTTAGAAGAAATGGAGTAGCCCTCATAGTAAACAAAAGAGTCAAAAATGCAGTACTTGGATGCAATCCCAAAAATAACAGAATGATCTCTGTTTGATTCCAAGGCAAACCATTCAGTGTCACAGTAATCCAAGTCTATGCCCCAAACACTAATGCCAAAGAAGCTGAAGCTAACAGTTTTATGAAGACCTACAGGACCTTCTAGAACTAACACCAAAAAAAGATGTCCTTTTCATTATAGGGGACTGGAATGCAAAAGTAGGAAGCAAAGAGATACCTGGAGTAACAGGCAAATTTGGCCGTGGAGTATAAAATGAAGCAGGGCAAAGGCTAACAGAGTTTGCCAAGAGAGCGCACTGGTCAGAGCAAACACCCTCTTCCAACAACACAAGAGAAGACTTTACACATGGACATCATCAGATGGTCAATAAAAAAATCAGATTGATTATATTCTTTGCAGCCAAAGTTGGAAAAGCTCTATACAGTCAGCAAAAACAAGACCTGGAACTGACTGTGGCTCAGATCGTGAATGCTTTATTGCAAAATTCAGACTTAATTTGAAGAAAGTAGGAAAATGACTAGACTATTAAGGTATGACCTAAATCAAATCCCTTATGATTATACAGTGGAAGTGACAAATAGATACAAGGCATTAGATCTGATAGAGTACCTGAAGAACTATGGATGGAGATTCATAACACTGTACAGGAGGCAGTGATCAAAATCATCCCCAAGGGGGGAAAAATGCAAAAAGTCAAAATGACTATCTGAGGAGACCTTACAAATACCTGAGAGAGAAGAGAAGTGAAAGGCAAAGGAGAAAAGAAAGATAATTATTTGAATGCAGAGTTCCAAAGAATAGCAAGGAGAGATAAGAAAGCCTTCCTAAGTGATAAATGCAAAGAAATAGAGGAAACCAAGAGAGTGGGAGAGACTAGAGATCTCTTCAAGAAAATTAGAGATACCAAGGGAACATTTCATGCAAAGATGGGCTCAATAAAGGACATAAGTGGTATGGACCTAACAGAAGCAGAAGATATTAAGAAGAGGTGGCAAAAATACACAGAAGTACTGTACAAAAGAGATCTTAATGACTGAGATAACCATGATGGTGTGATCGCTCACCTAGAGCCAGACATCCTGGAATGTGAAGTCAAGTGGGAAGCATCACTATAAACAAAGCTACTGGAGATGATGTAATTTCAGCTGAGCTATTTCAAATCCTAAAAGATGATGCTGTGAAAGTGCTACACTGAATATGCCAGCAAATTTGAAAAACTCAGCAGTGACTATAGGACTTGAAAATGTCAAAACCAATACAATATTGTAAAGTTAAAAAATAAAATAAAATACTAAAAAAAAAGAAAATGTCAGTTTTCTTTCTAATCCCAAAGAAAGACAATGCCACAAGAATGTTCAAACTGCTGCACAATTGCACTCATCTCACACACTAGCAAAGTAATGCTCAAAATTCTCCAAGCCAGACTTCAAGAGTACATGAAACAAGTGAGAAATTTCAGATGTTCAAGCTGGATTTGGAAAAGGCAGAGGAACCAAAGATCAATTTGCCAACATCTGTTGGATCACAGAAAAAGCAAGAGAATTCCAGAAAAAACATCTACTTCTGCCTCATTGACTAGGCTAACGCCTTAGACTGCGTGGATCACAACAAACTGTGGAAAATCCCTAAAGAGATGGGAATACCAGACCACCTGACCTGCCTCCTGAGAGAACTGTATACAGGTTATGAGGCACCAGTTAGAACCAAACATGAAACAACAGACTGGTTCCAAATTGGGAAAGGAGTACATCAAGCCTGTATATTGTCACCCGGCTTATTTAACTTATACGCAGAGTACATCATGAGAGATCCTGGACTGAATGAAGCACAAACTGAAATCAAGCTTGCTGGGAGTAATAGCAATAACCTCAGATATGCAGATGACACCACCCTTATGGCAGAAAGTGAAGAAGAACTAAAGAGCCTCTTGATGAAAGTGAAAGAGGAGAGTGAAAAAGCTGGATTAAAATTCAACATTCAAAAAACGAAGATCATGGCATCTGGTCCCATCACTTCATGGCAAATAGATGGGAAAACAATGGAAACAGTGAGAGACTTTACTTTCTTGGGCTCCAAAATCACTGCAGATGGTGACTGTAGCCATGAAATTAAAAGACGCTTGCTCCTTGGAAGAAAAGCCATGATAAACCTAGACAGTATATTGAAAGGCAGAGACATTACTTTTCCAACAAAGGTCTGTATAGTCAAAACTATTTTTTTTCACAGTAGTCATGTATGGATGTGAGAGTTGGGCCATAAAGAAGGCTGAGTGCCAAAGAACTGATGCTTTTGGCCTATGGTGTGGAGAAGACCCTTGAGAGTCCCTTAGATGGCAAAGAAATCAAACTAATCAATCCTAAGGGAAATCAGTCCTGAATATTCATTGGAAGGACTGATGCTGAAACTAATACTTCAATACTTTGACCACCTGATGTGAAGAACCAACTCACTGGAAAAGACCCTGATGCTGGGAAAGATTTAAGGCAGGAGTAGAAGGGGATGACAGAGGACACGATGGTTGGATGGCATCACTGACTCAATGGACATGAGTTTGAGCAAGGTCCAGGAGATAGTGATGTACAGGGAAGACTGGCATGCTGCAGCCCATATGGTTGCATAGAGTCAGGCATGACAGAGTGAGTGACTGAACCACAGCTCTCCATTAATTGTTGTTATATTCCCATTAAGGGTTAATTATGGCTGGAATGTTTACATAAACTTCCCCAAATCATTAGCAAGTAAATGGTAGAGTTGGATTTCAAAGGCATATCTTTTACTTTTTCTCTGAGACTTGGGCTTTGATATTTATTGCATACAGGGGCTAAGCTATTTCTGAAGCCTGCAGCAACTGTTTAGTGAAAAATTGTAGGTTTGTTGAATGTATGCCCTGAACAAGACACAGAATCAGGTCCTGGATGAACAGTTGTCACCCAGAGAGACATTGTCCTTTTTTCTTGCTGAGCTTATATTTGAGTTGGGAGATAGATTTTAAATTATTGGTATTGGGAGGCACATTTTTTTTAAAGAAAGAACACTAATTACAAACTAAATGCTTCACCAAAATCAAGTTGTGTGCTACAAGACAGAATGCCAGTTAGTACTAAATGCTTAAGAGGATGATCCTAATGCCAGGGTGGGAAAAATAGCCTTGGGCATTTAAGCTATGAGATGAGGATGAGTAGGCATTGACAAGTAAAAGAAATGAGAGGATTTTAGGCAAAGAAAATAGCTTTTTTCTATTTTTGCTTTCTTCAAAATATAACTCTATCTCAAGGCAGATGAGTAGGGCAGCAAAAGCCAGGGATTTAAGAACATATTAGTTCCACTCAGGCCCCACTACACCCACTGATATGGGCATCATTGGCAGCCTGAGCACCACTGCTGTCCACGTATAAATAGGATCCCCACACCTGCCTGACTCGTCTCCGTCCTGTTGGGCACACAGTTCATTCTGACAAGTAGGAAATTGGATGAGGGGATCTGGAAGCCTTGTTTCTGTGCTAGCAATCTGCGACACTGTGTTTCTGGCCCTCATAGTGCTCACATTTGAATTCATGGTTTTATCAGAAATAGAGCATAGCAAATATACACAGCGATGAAGGGCAGAAAGGGAAGAATTGACTGATCGAGACTCTTCTAGATTCCAGAGGAATGGTTTTTGATGAGACAGGAAAACTGCGTGCCATTGTGCAAGTTTGAATGTCATTTATAAATTAAAATTGAGTGCATTTTCTTACTTGCTAAAAACAGAAAATTTGCTTTCATATAAGAAAGGTTTCAATTTGTTATTGAAACAGACAAATGATGTCAAATGTTAATTTATAGTATGTAGGATACCATGAGAAAATTGAGATTTTTGGAAAAGAAATCATGGGGTAAACTAGTTTATGGTTACTTTTCAATCCTTTCTTTATTCTGGTACTGAATTGCTGAATAGAGCAGAATTCAAACTCTGCTGTCCTTTGGTTGCTAAGTACTGTCCAACTCCTTGTGACCCCATGGACTGTAACATGCCAGGCTCCTCTGTCCTTCACTATCTCCTGGAATTTTCTCTAATTCTGTTGAGTCAGTGATGCCATAAAACCATCTCATCCTCTGTTGCCCACTTCTCCGCCTGCCCTCAATCTTTCCCAGCTTCAGGGTCTTTTCCAATGAGTCACATGTTAGCATCAGGTGGTCAAAGTGTTGGAGCTTCAGCATCAGTCCTTCCAATGAATATTCAGGATTGATTTCCTTTAGGATTGACTGGTTTGTTCTTTTTGCAGTCCAAGGGACTCTCAAGAGTCTTTTCTAACTCCACAATATGAAAGGATAAATTCTTTGGCACTCAGCCTTTTTTATGGTCCAACTCTCACATTGTACATGACTACTGGAAAAACTATAGCTTTGACTATATGGTTCTGTGTCAGCAAAGTGATGTCTCTGCTTTTTGATACACTATCTAGGTTTTACATAGCTTTCCTTCCAAGGAGCAAGTGTCTTTTATTTTCATGGGTGCTGTCACCATCTGCACTGATTTTGGAGACCGAGAAAATAAAATCTGTCACTGCTTCCACATTTTCCCCTTCTACTTGTCATTAAGTGGTGGGACTAGGTACCATGATCTTAGTTTTTTGAATGTTGGGTTTTAAGTCAGTTTTTTCATTCTCCTCTTCCCCATGCATCAAGAGGCTCTTGAGTTCCTCTTGACTTTCTGCTATTAGAGTGGTAATATCTACATATATGAAGTTGTTTGTATTTCTCCCAGCAGTCTTGATTCCAGTTTGTGATTCATCCAGCCTGGCATTTCACATGATGTTCTCTGAATATAACTTAAATAAGCAGGGACACAATATACAGCCTTGTCGTTCTTCTTTCAAGTTTGAACCAGTCAGTTGTTCTCCGTCCAGTTCTATTAATAACTGTTGCTGCTTTATCTGCATACAGGTTTCTCAGGAGACAGGTTAGGTGGTCTGGTACACCCACCTCTTTAAGAATTTTCCAGTTTATTGTGATCCACACAGCAGAAATACATATTTTGCTGGAATTCCCTTGCTTTCTCCATGATCCAGCAAATGTTAGCAAGTTGAAGTTTGGTTCCTCTGCCTTTTCCAAACCTAGCTTATACTTCTAGAAGTTCTCTATTCAGGTATGGCTGAGGCCTAGCTTGAATAATTTTGAGCATAACCTTGCTAACATGTGAATTGAGCCCAAATGTATGGTAGTTTGAACTTTCTTTGGCATTGCCATTCTTTAGGATTTGAATGAAAACTGACCTTTTCTGGTCCTTTTGCCACACCTGAGTTTTCCAAATTTGTTGACATATTGAGTGCAACACTTTAACAGCATCATCCTTTAGGATTTTAAATAGCTCAGGTGAAATTTCATCACCTCCATTAGCTTTGTTTGTAGTAATGCTTCCTAAAGCCCACTTGACTTCACACTGCAGGATAACCAGCTCTGGGTGAATGACCGCACTATTGTGGTTATCTGGCTCATTAAGACTTGTTTTTGTATAGTTCTTCTGTGTATTGTTGCCACCTTTTTATTCTCTTATGCTGCTTTTAGGTCCTTAACTTTTTGTCCTTTATTGTGACAATCCTTGTATAAATATTCCCTTGATATCTCCAATTTTCTTAAAGATATATCTAATCTTTCCCATTCTATTGTTTTCCACTAGTGCTTTGCATTGTTCATTTAAGGTCTATTTATCTTTCCTTGCTATTCTCTGGGACTTTGCATTTAGTTGGGTATATATTTCCCCTTCTTCCTTGCTTTTCACTTCTCTGCTTCTCTCAGCTATTTATAAAGCCACCTCAGGCAACCACTTTGCCTTCTTGCATTTTTTTTTTTTTCCTTTTAGATTGGTCACTGCCCCCTGCACATTGTAACACACCTCTGTCCGTAGTTCTTCAGGCAGTCTGTCTCCCAGATCTGATCCTTTGAATCCATTCATCACCTCCACTGTATAATCATAAGGGATTTGATTGAGGTCACACCTGAATGGTCTAGTGGTACGTTCTTCAATTTAAGCCTGAATTTTGCAATGAGGAGTTTATGATCTGAGCCACTCCAGGTCTTGTTTTTGTTGGCTGTATAGAGCTTCTCCATCTTTTGCTACAAAGAACAAAATTGATTTGTTTTCAGTATTGACCATGTGATGATGTCCATGTGTAGAGTCATCGCTTGGTTTGTTGGGAAAGGGTGTTTGCTATGACCAGCATGTTCTCTTGACAAAACTCTGGTAGCTTTTGCCCTACTTCAAGCACAAACTTGCCTGTTATTCTGGGTATCTGTTGACTTCCTACTTTGCATTCCAACTCCCTATGATTAAAAGGACATCCATTTTTGGTGTTAGTTCTAGAAAGTGTTGTCAGTCTTCATAGAAACAGTCATTTTCAGCTTCTTCACCATCAGTGGTTGAGGCATAGACTTGGATTACTGTGGTACTTAATGGTTTGAGTTGGAAATGAGCCAAGATCATTCCGTCCTTTTCGAGACTGCACCCAAGTGCTGCATTTCAAAATTTGCCCATTCCTGTTCATTTTGGTTTACTGATTCCTAAGATGTCAATGTTCACTCTTGCCATCTCCTGCTTGACCACATCCAGTTTATCTTTTTCACGGACCTACCATTCCAGGTTTCTATGCAGTATTGTTCTTTACAGCATCGGACTTTACTTTCACCACCAGACCCATTCACAGCTGAGCATCATTTCCGCTTTGGCCCAGTCACTTCATTCTTTCTGGAGCTATTAGTAACTGCCCTCTATTCCTCCCCTGTAGCATATTGAACACCTTCTGACCTGAGGTGCTCATCTTCCGGTGTCATATTTTTTTGACTTTTCATACTGTTCATGGGGTTCTACAGGCAAGAATACTGGAGTGGGTTGCCATTTCCTCCTCCAGTGGACCATGTTTTGTCAGAACACTTCACTATGAGCTGTCCATCCTGAGTGGCCCTGCACAGCATAGCTCATAGCTTAATTGAGTTACACCAGACTCTTCGCCATGATGGAGCTGTGATCCATGCAGGGGATTGCTGCTGCTGCTGCTAAGTTGCTTCAGTCGTGTCCGACTCTGTGTGACCCCAGAGAAGGCAGCCCACTAGGCTCCCCCGTCCCTGGGATTCTCCAGGCAAGAACACTGGAGTGGGTTGCCATTTCCTTCTCCAATGCATGAAAATGAAAAGTGAAAGTGAAGTCTCTCAGTCGTGTCCGACTCCTAGCGACCCCACGGACTGCAGCCTACCAGGCTCCTCCATCCATGGGATTTTCCAGGCATGAGTACTGGAGTGGGGTGCCATTGCCTTCTCCAATGCCAGGGATTAGCCCCTTCCTATACTGTTTGTTTCATTTAGGGACTTTTAATGTTCTGCCAAAGTCCAACACTAATATAATTCTAGGTTTTGGTGACTATGAATAAAACTGCTATAAACCTTCTCAGAGAGGTCTTTGTGAGTAATTTTATGTGGATAAATATGTAGAAGAAATAACCCTGTGTTATATAGGGAATGTATATTAATTTATAGGAAACCGCCGACTTTTTTCCCCAAAGTGGCTCTGTCATTGTGCATTCCAGTCAGCAAGGTGAGAGTTTCAGTAGCTCATTGTCTAGACCAGCACATGTTGGAGACAGATTTTAAAAATTTAGTCTTTTTTGTTGTTGTATAGTGGTGTCTTACTGTAGTTTTAATTTGCATTCCTCTAATAGCAATGGGTGATGAGTATGTTTACGTGTTACCTGCTACCCATTTTTCTGCTTAGGTGAAGTATTTTAAAATATTTTGCCCATTTCTTAAATGAGTTCTTTGTTTTTCATTATTGATTATAAGAGTTCTGTATAAATTCTGAATGGAAGAGTTTTTAATTAGATATATGTTCTGTGAATATTTCCTCAGAATCCCTGACTTTTCATCTTCTTAGCAGTCTCTTTTTAAATTATGTAGATTCTTTGAAATTTCCTACATGTACATCATGTGGTGTGCAAATGAAAGACACTTTTAGTTATTCCTTTCTAATCCACATACCCTTTATTTCTTTTTTGTGCTTAATTGCTTTGGTTAGAACTGCTACTTCAAGGCTGAATAGGAGTCGTGAGAGCAGAGACTTGCCATGTTCCTGATCTTAGGTGAAAGCTTTCATTCTTACATCAGTAAGTGTGATGTTAATTATGGGTTTGTTGTGGGTACCCTTTTTTAAGTTGAGGAAGTTACTTTCTATTCCTAGCTTACTGAGGGTTTTTATTATAAAGATACTGAAATTTGTCAAATACTTTTTCCACATCCAGTGAGATATTTGTATTATTAGTAGTACAGCTATTGTTAGTCACTGAATATTGAATCAATCTTACATTTCTAGGAGAAAAGCACTTTGACATAATATATTCTCTTTTTTGTACCACTGGGTTTTGTTGTATTTTGAGAACATATTTTATATCAGTGATTCTTACCTGGGGATGATTTTGCCTCCCAGGGGATCTTTGACAATGTCTGCAGACATGTTTGATTGTTACAACTAGGAAGAGGAGGAGGGTTTGCTGTTGGCATCTCGAGGGTAGAGGCCAGGGATGCTGCTAAACACCCTGAATTGCACAGGAAAGCTCCCAGTAACAACAACAACAACAAAAATTACCTGGTTATAATTGTCAATAATGACAAGCTTGAGACATCCTACTTATAAATTCCAAATGTTTATAATTTATCCACATATGTTTTAAGGCCCAGAAGATTTGTGCTACACCACTTCAGTCGTGTCTGACTCTTTGCAACCCTGTGGACTATAGCCTGTCTGATTCCTCTGTCCATGGGATTTTCCAGGCCAAAATACTGAAGTGGGTTGCCATGCCCTCCTCCAGGGGATGTTCCCGACCCAGGGATCAAACCCATGTGTTCTCCTGTATCTCTTGCATTGCAGACAGATTCTGTACTGCTGAGCCATGAGGGACTAACTTAGTGAATGTTCAATGTACATGTTATGTGCGTTCTCTTGGGGTGGGTTAGGAGTGCTGTTGTTTAATGTTAGGTCAAGTTGCTGAAGGTGGTGTTAAGGCCTCTGCAGTGTGGCTGAGTCACCTCCTTGTTCTGTGGATGGCTGAGCAGAGGGTGCAGACACCTGTAATTATGAACCTGTCACCTCCCCTTTCAGCTCTGTAAGCTTTGCTTCACATTTTTATAAATTCTTGAAAAATGGAACTCTATCATTACATAATGTTCCTCTTATTCCTAGAAACATTTCTTATTCCAGAGCACACTCTCTTATATTAATATAGCAATCCAAATTTCTTTTGATTAGAGTTTGTTTGGCATATTTTTTTCATCCCTTGTTATCTATCTGTGTCCCTGGTGGCTCAGATGGTAGAGTCTGCCTGCAATGCAAGAGACCTGGGCTCGATCCCTGGGTCAGGAATATCCCCTGGAGAAGGGAATAGCTACCCACTCTGGTATTCTTGTCTGGAGAATTCCATGAACAGAGAAGCCTGGCCAGTTACAGTCCATGGGACTGCAAAGAGTCGGACACGACTGAACAGCTAACACATTCACTTTCACTTTATCTGTGTCCCTATATTTAAAGTGTGCTCTGTACACATCATATAGTTGAGACATTCTTTAATTCAAGTTGACAGTTTCTATCTCTTAATTAAAATGTTTAGAACCCTTACATTTAATGTGGTTATTGGTATGGTGGATTTAAATCTACAATATTTCTAGTTGTTTTCTGTCAATTCTATGTGCTTTCTCCCTTTTTTATGTTTTTCCTATCTTGGAATTAAATGTTTTTTATGATTCTATTTTATCTCTATTATTCGTGTATTAGTTGTTATTCTTTTAAAATGTTTTACTTGTTCTGTATTTTACAATAAACATCTTTAACTTATGAAAGGCTACCTTTCAATAGCTTTGTATGTTTCACCTGTAACATGAGAACTTTTAACATACACCCCATTTACTCCCTTCTATCCTTCTGTTTTTGTTACCGTCAGTTTACTTCTATTCAGAAACCTCACAATACATTGTTACTCTTTTTGCTTTAAGTAGTCATATTATCTTTAAAATTTATCAGATTATCTTTATTTTTCTTTTTTTTTTTTTAGATTATCTTTAAAAGTGAGAAAAGATATCTTTCATATGTACTTTCATTTTACTACTTCCATGACTATTTCTTTGGATAGCTTCAGGTTTCCATCTGGTATCACATGTGTTAGTGTCTGAAGAACTTCCTTTAATTTTCTTTCTCTTCTTCAATATTTTTCCTTTTTCTGCTGGCTCCAGGCCTGTCCCCTACCTGGTCACCTGTAGGCTTCTGCCTCGGCCGGGACATCTCTCTTATATCTGCTTCCAGCCTTTTCAGGAGCACCAGATGGGAGCCACAGAGAAGAGCTGATGAGCAAGTGTGGATTCCCCTGTGTGTGGAGTCCCCAGCTGACACATTAGTCCATGCTCATCCCCTACAATTCACTAGAATTTTACCAAATTTCTTCCTGCCCCTTTATTGGGAGGCACCCTCTTCCTCTCGGCTTCCCTGGTGGCTCAGACAATACAGAAACCGCCTGCAATGCAGAAGACCCAGATTTGACCCCTGGGTTGGGAAGATACCCTGGAGAAGGGAACAGCTACCCACTCCAGTATTCTGGCCTGGAGAATTCCATGGACTGTATAGTTTATGGGATCGCAAAGAGTCAAACATGACTGAACGACTTTCACTTCACTTTATATGTACTCAGTTTAAATACACATACTTGGTAAAAGTAAATTAAATCCATTAAAAAACAATAGTTGTTTTTAATTTCTTGAATCTGTACTGCATAGAAAAAAAAACCAAAATCGCAGGATCCTTTCTAAATATTTATGTA
Organism: Bos javanicus; assembly: GCF_032452875.1. Lineage (NCBI taxonomy): Eukaryota > Metazoa > Chordata > Mammalia > Artiodactyla > Bovidae > Bos > Bos javanicus. The sequence goes on from NC_083876.1 coordinate 12,227,105, forward strand.
TTACTATATCAGAATCGAGGCCATCTTCTGCATATTGAAAACTGTCTTCTAGGCATGTGTGCGTGCATATGCAGTCACTTCAGTCATGTCTGTCTCTTGGCGACCCCATGAACTTTAGCCCGCCAGGCTTCTTTGTCCCTGGGGATTCTCCAGGCAAGAATCCTGGAGTGGGTTGCCATGCCTTCCTCCAAGGGATCTTCCTTACCCAGGGATCGAACCAATGTCTCCTACATCGCAGGTAAATTCTTTACCACTGAGCCACCAGAAAAATCCCATCTAAGTGTATGGAAGGTGATAATGAAAATAGAAAGAATAATGTTAATGCCTATGAAGTAATTTAATTTTCATTTATGCTGGGGTGAAATGTCATGAAGAAATGTAACATTGTATTAGTATATTGAATTAGTATAAAGGGAAACCATTGGACTGTAATAGAGCATTCAAATTGAGTTTTTCATGGAGCATATTCATACGTTAGCCCTTTAAAAACCGTAAATCAGATTAAAGTAAAGCAGCAGTGAGAGAGGAAGCGAAGTTTGCTGAGTAAGGCACCCTAGGAGAATGCTGTTCATATAATATTGCCTGATCAGTGTGTGCTGAAGCTATCTTTTAAGGAAAAATGCACGCTTTTTTGTGTGTACACACCTTTACTATTGTCCTTTCTTTGGAATTTCCCACCATAATAACCAATGTAATGAGGAAATTAATACTTGAATTAAATCTATTTCTAAGAACAGGAGAAAATAAAATTAATTCTGACATTACAAGGCATGTCAATTAACTCTTTCTGATGTTTGAGGAGCTTAGCCTTGGATTCAGAGTAAATCAAGAAATATTCATCTTTTGGGCACAGACCAGGTCTTTCACCCACTGCCGAAGTGTAGTCTCTGCTCTCAAGTGGCTTCTGGTCTGATCAGGAGATAAGGAAACTGAGCACAGACAGAGCCCCTAGTGTAGAGGCTGCGCCAGGCTCCAGGAAGTCAGGATGCACAGAGGTCCCTGGGTACCCCAGGCAGGGGAGCACGATAGAGAGCATCACAGGAGGATGATGTTGCAGGAAGAATCTGAAGTAGAATCCCCTCCTCTCAGCCCCAGGAGACTGTTTAGAGGATTATGACCCCAAAACTGAGCTGTCTGAAGTTTTCTTTAAGAAAGTGAAGGTGGAACTCCATGTGTGACCACGTCCCTCCCCCAAGCCCTGGTTTCTCTCATCGGCAATGGCCTTTCTGTTTTATTGTTCATGTGTATGCATTTTAAAGCTATACTATTTAGAACTATGGTTATTTTGTCTTTCCTGTGTCCTTATATCATTTTCAGGATCTTAAGATATTTTTACTAGATGATTTTACTTATTTGTGTGAAAAATCATACTTTAACAAATCTGTAGCCACAGAAAACCCAGGGAGGGTTCAGGAGAACAGGTGTAAATTTTCTCTCTGTGTCTTCAACAGCTACCTGACTGCAAGGAGCTTAGGTCAGACCAGACTTCAGGGCAGAGCTGGAGCCTGAGCTGAGGCCAGAACTTCTGATGTTACCAGCTGGCAATTAGGAAAGTGCCAGCAGAGGTGTGTAAACCAGCCAAGGAAAAGGAATGCAATTTAGGGCAATTGTCATATGATAACTCAGTGCCTATAATCATCTCTGAATGTATTCAGTTATTTAGATTGTGCCTTTTGTCCTGCATATTTACTTACATTAAGATTTTTCCATTAGTCTACCATTATGGAAAAATTAGTAAGTTATGCATCTGTAGGAAGGAGATGAATCAGATTGAGGCCCTGTTGACCTAAGGAAACAACCGAAGGAATGAAAGTGTGGCAAGAAGAAGTTATTAACATTGCTCAGAATGGCCAGACAGTTCAACATGAATAATTATGAGAGCAAATCTACTGAAACTAGAGGTTGAATAACGGGAAGGAATACCTTTGACTTTCGAGAACCTTCTATCAGACCAAAACGCTTTAAAGCCAAAAGGAGATCAAAAGCACCCATGATGTTTCTTACTTCAGGAGACCTGGCTCTCCAGCACTGAGCCACTTGCCTCAAATCCTTAGGAGAAATGTGACATCTTCATTATGATTCCTTTCAAGGAAGGAAGAGATGGGTCTCAATCCCCAGATGGACTTATCCATTTTGGTGCTGTGAGCCTGAAGTCAAAAGACATCAATCTGAGCAAACAAAAGTGCATTTTCTCCAAGGCTCTTTCCCACTTCAGTTATAAGCATAAGAATAATTATGGCAGAATAATTATGACTTATTTGAAAAGACCCTGATGCTGGGAAAGATTGAGGGCAGGAGGAGACAGGGATGACAGAGAATGAGATGGTTGCATGGCCTCACCAACTCAATGGACATGAGTGAACTCTGGGAGTTGGCGATGGACAGGGAGGCCTGCTGTGCTGCAGTCCATGGGGTCAGAAAGAGTCAGACACAACTGAGCGAGTGAACTGAACTGAACTGAATTATGGCAGAAAGAAGAGCGATCAGTTCAAGCTGATCATGGCTGAGACTTGGAGGAGCATATCTGAGTTCAGCTTTGTGTAAGAATAGTCTGCCTCTTCCCGTCTCTGAGCTGCCCCACACAACAGTGATCTTGCAGTTGAGGATTTGGGAATAACTGTTTGCAGTGGAGGCATCGCCCAGGTCTTCCCTGTACATGAACAGAGGGCTGTTTCTCTGTGGGTAGGTAATCATGCCTCCCAGTTTACCTCAAACAGTCCCACTTCATGCCTCTTTCTCAAAATATGGTTTGGGTGAAAATATAAAACCACAGGTTACCTGCTGACGGTGCCTCCAGAGAGAGCCCATCACTAGAGAGAGCCCATCACTAGAGGGGAAACTGCCAGCTAACCACGCTCACAGAGCATGCTAAACACCGCCGAAAGATAAGCATCCTAAATTTTATCATCTTGTTAAAAAAAAAAAGTGATATATATATACCTATGGCTGCCTCACTGTGCTATACAGCAGAAAAGAATGCAGCATTGTAAAGCAACTATACCTCAATAAAAATAAAGGTAAGAAACTAAAATAAAAGAAGCATAATACAGGTAAATGGACAAAGGTTCACACACTCACACACAGAGACACACACCCACCCCAGTATTCTTTTTTAATCCAAGTGCCAGTGAGACTTAAACGTATGATTGGAAGAAAAAGAAGAAGGTAGAAAAGTTGTCAGATAATTGGGTCCTCACTGGAGGCGGAGGTGGTTAGGGGGGAGCCCTGTTACCAGGCAGAGCAGAGAGATGACTCCGGGCTCCTGGAGATAGTCATGGGGAAAAGAGTCCCTTTCCAGGTGAGAGCCTTTCCCTTCATCCTACTGGGCTTTGTCCATACTCAGTAACTTGCATTAATCAACAGATCAATCAGGTGCTTCACCCCCGCTGTATCAGGAAAGGCCCAAGTGTAAGTGCAGCTAGCTAGTCTCCAGGTTTGTCTGATAGTAAGTCCTCTTGGGTACAGTTTTAGGAACAATTAGAGTTAATTAAAAAGACAGGGTTGTCAGCACCTGAACGATGTGGAAAAAAGAGAATTGGATTTGGATTTCCAGCTGCACCCAAGTTCAAGCTGAATACAACTGCTTTTTCGGGAATGTGTGTGTGTGTGTGTGTGTGTGTCCATGTGCGTATGTGCCTGTGTGCAGAGGAGGAAAGGGTTCATAACGTAGATACCAGATCAGTTTTGGAATAAAAGTGAAAGGCATTCTTAGTGGCTTTCAAATCCTCTAAAAATAGCCACATGTCTCTGCCAAAGCTAATATAGACAGGATTCCCATGGAAACCCTTTGGGCTACAAGGGTGGGTATTATTTCATCTCCGGCTATTGGGTGAATACTTCTGCCCACTTACACATCACGCTTCTTCATAACCTAGGACTTTATCTATTGTCAGGACCGATGAACCAAACCCTAAAGGCACCTGCTTGTCTAATCTGCTCATCTGAAAGGGAAAAACAGTACAGCAGTGACTGTACTTAATAAAAAAAAAAAATTTCACAAGGAAAGCTCAACAACAAAAAAAGAAACACATCTGCCTTGTTTCACATTGTGTGCTCATGCTTTTAGTTTTTGTAACCAGTTTCTAATTCCTAGTAGGAGTCCCTGATCGTGGCCAGATTTTATTACATAATTTGTTCTATATATTTATCTGTGATAATAGTCTGCCTCTTATATGTTGTCACATTTTGGGAGTCCCCTTTTTGGATGCATTTATCAGCTCTGAGGAACTAACAGAATTAAAGTATATAAGGTCTGCATGGAGCATGATATTGCTAGCTGGCCCTCAGGCATTCTTACTCTGTTCACTTTCAGATGGAAAATAAATTTTTTAAAAAAATATTAAGGGCCAGGAATGGTCAATGTATTTGCCTCTTTCCTTTTGGAATTATAACACTTTTGGGAAAAGATCTTTAACACAATAACTATCTGTAATCACTATCATTTTACAGATTCTGAGATAAGAATCTGTTTTAAAAATTGCAAAACTCAAGATTACAGTAAAATTAGAGGGTATTTTCTGCATAAGTTTCAGCAGATAAAAATTAGGTCTAATTTTATGACTAATTGACAGTCTTTAAAAATTTTTTTGCAGCTTCATTCTTTACTCTTATCTTTGCCTCTTTAGCCTACTTTCTAATAATGTGTTTTCTAAGCTGCATTATAAATAATAATTAACTTATGTACATGCTTCTTAAGTACCTACCAACACACATCCTTATAAATAAGATTTAATCATCATAAGTTCAGTTCAGTTCAGTCGCTCAGTCATGTCCGACTCTTTGCAACCCCATGAATTGCAGCACGCCAGGCCTCCCTGCCCATCACCAACTCGCGGAGTTCACTCAGACTCATGTCCATCGAGTCAGTGATGCCATCCAGCCATCTCATCCTCTGTCGTCCCCTTCTCCTCCTGCCCCCAATCCCTCCCAGCATCAGAGTCTTTTCCAATGAGTCAACTCTTCGCATCAGGTGGCCAATGTACTGGAGTTTCAGTGTTAGCATCATTCCTTCCAAAGGAATCCCAGGGCTGATCTCCTTCAGAATGGACTGGTTGGATCTCCTTGCAGTCCAAGGGACTCTCAAGAATCTTCTCCAACACCACAGTTTAAAAGCATCAATTCTTTGGCGCTCAGCCTTCTTCACAGTCCAACTCTCACATCCATACATGACCACAGGAAAAACCATAGCCTTGACTAGACGGACTTTTGTTGGCAAAGTAATGTCTCTGCTTTTGAATATGCTGTCTAGGTTGGTCATAACTTTCCTTCCAAGGAGTAAGCGTCTTTTAATTTCATGGCTGCAATCACCATCTGCAGTGATTTTGGAGCCCAAAAACATAAAGTCTGACACTGTTTCCACTGTTTCCCCATCTATTTCCCACGAAGTGATGGGACCAGATGCCATGATCTTCGTTTTCTGAATGTTGAGTTTTAAGCCAACTTTTTCGCTCTCCTCTTTCACCTTCATCAAGAGGCTTTTTAGTTCCTCTTCACTTTGCCATAAGGGTGGTGTCATCTGCATATCTGAGGTTATTGATATTTCTCCCGGCAATCTTGATTCCAGCTTGTGCTTCTTCCAGCCCAGCATTTCTCATTATATACTCTGCATATAAGTTAAATAAGCAGGGTGAAGCATAAAAGGTTATCAAGTCAAACGTTTCCAGAATGCTTCCAGGTTTATTGAACGATATACATATTCTCCAAAGATCATTTCATGTCCTTCTGTGGCTGATTTGACTTCTGGTTCTAATAGATGTCTTACAGTCCTGCAGTAGGTGTGTTTTCTTGCTTAGTATTTACGTGTTTGAGTAAGAATTGGGGAAGGGATACGGTTAGCTCTCCCCAAGTGGAGAGGAGTTACACTGAAGATACTTACCACCAACAGCAGCAGGAGTGGTTGGAAACTTAGGCAGGCGTCCTCAAGATTCCTAGACAGTATCTGGAGTGTCCAAAGCCAGGCTCCAGGGAGGCCTGGTTTTCCTCCCCTGCACAGCGGAGGCAAGACCGCATACCCTCTTCATCACTAGAGCTGGGTCCCGGTTGATCTGGTACATTTTCCTCCTTCCAGTTTCAGCTGCGGGAGGTATTCACCGACCATCAGAGAGAACCTGTCAGAGGGGTCAGTCCACCGAACATACCTGCTGGCGTTCCGAATATGAAGAATCCGTAAAATCACTTTTATTGTTACTTTGTTTTTTAGCCGCTCAGTTATGTCCGACTCTCTGCGACCCCATGGACTGTAGCCTGCCAGGCTCCTCTGTCCATGGGATTCTTGGGGAAATAAAGAATAGGGTAGTACAGTCAGGAGAAAAAAAAAAGTGCATATCTTGTAACTTTACAGCTGTGAAAGTGTCAGGGTGCAGATTTAATTCAGTGAGAAAGCACAGGGAGCGGAGAGGGAAAAGCCTTCACCTCTGACTGGCTGGGTCACCTTAGTGTGCTTCTAATTTAGAGGCTCCGCGTCTCTGGACTGAAAACAACACATTTAATGATGTGACACAAGCTCATTCATCATTTCAATCAGTCGTTACCTTCCACAGCGGTCAGACAGTGTTTGATACTGGAGAATTTGGAAAACATCAGGAGCAAGAAGCAATTCAGTGAGGCCCAGAAATGTGACCCTGTTGGAATCCTCCAGGAAGCCAATTTAGATTAGCAGCCAAAGCTGGGCAAATTGTCCTAGACCCTAGAATAAACACAACCTATTGTCCAAATAGGAGGAGGATGGCCTTGAGTAGTGATTAAATGAGTGAGTAATCCTACACGTTGTGGGATGCTGCTTGAATGCATTCCATTCACGGCTGTGTCTCAGGAATGACTTGAGTACATTACACTCATCTTTTGAGTTAAACTTGCTCTTCACGCTTTCTGCTAAATTACCTCTGTTTATCATTTAAATGGGATTTGAACATTTAATCTCATGTTCCCAAGCTATAAAGCTAATTTGGTAGCACTGAACCACTTTAGTGATGCTTGTAGTAAACACACCAAAAATCTCTACACAATTATATTGATGAGCTATTATCCAGAATCAAATGTTTTTATCTAACAGTAATGAAAGTCCATTCCATAAATGGTAGATTTTAGTTACCTATGAATTGTGAAGGACGTAATATAATTTATTACAAACATTAAAATTATCATTCATATAAATATATACCTTGTTGCTTATTTTTTTTAATGTGCTGGTACCCTGGTCCCTGCATGTGTCATTTCCACAGCACATTGAAAAATATCAACAAACTTACATTAATTATTTTTTAAACAGTCGTAATAACCCTATAGGCAGGATGTGTTGCCTTTAAAGGGATGAGTTACTATAAACACTATCCGTGTAGACATTTGCAAGAAACAGAGTGGGAGTTTAAATTACAGGTTCAAGAACCTATTTTTCGTCTTTCTCCCACACATATACTCATCTCCTGTCATATTCTTTCCCCAAAGTTTGCAAATTTCCAGTGTTTTGCAATAAATCCTTCCTTTAAATAAATGCATTAAGTGTCAGTTATAAGTCATGCTTGGTGCCATCTCTTGTCTTATATCAAGATTTTTCATATCAGAATTCCAAAAATATAAATTATCTTTTATCAAAATATAGTTGATTTACAGTATCATATAGTTTCAGGTGTAGTGTATAGTGATTCAATATTTTTGCAGATTACATTCCATAGGTTATTATAAGATAATGGCTATAATTCCCTAGGCTATATAGTAAATCCGTGTTGCTCATCTATTTTGTATATAGTCATTTGTATCTATTAATCTAAAACTTCTAATTTGTCAGCTCCCTCTCCTTCCCCCTTTGTAACCACATGCTTGTTTTCTATGTCTGTGAGTCTGTTTCTGTCTTGCATGCATATTCATTTGTGCTATTTTTTAGACCCTACATATAAGTGAAATTATACAGTATTTATCTATCTCTGTCTAATTCATTTCACTCAGCGTAATATTCTCTAGATCCATCCTTGTTACTTCAAATGGCAGATTTTTTTTAAATTACTGAGTAATTATGTAAATTATTATTTATTTATTTATTTATTTATTTTTAATTTAAATTTATTTATTTTAGTACCAGAACAAACTATATTATCAGAAAAGTGTTCATTTCAGGTCCATTACCTCTGCTGTAATTACTGTTACAAAATGAAGGCTCCAGCCAGTTCTCTGAATTCTAGAGTATTCTTTTTCAATTATGTATGTTTTAATTTTTTAAATTTTTAATGAATTCCATAGTGTCCTAGTAAAGGTTTTGCAAGTAAAGAGGGAGAAAACCTGAAGAGGAGGAAGTTGTGTTTTTACTGTTCCATGTTTCCAAGAAATCCCTTGATGGGTGATCATGTCCTGTTGTAGAAAGAACAAGACATTTGGGGAGAAAAGAGAAACAGGGACTGAACTCTTGGCCCTGTGTCCTTGGGAAAGTCATTGATCTCTTTTCACTTTCTCTCCATCTCAATATGCAACACTAATGAATACAGGGTTGGGGGCAATCAAGAGCTTCCTTTATAAGTGACTCTGATTCTCAGTTACAGTTCAACTGGAAGGTCTTATGATCATTTTGTTAATAGTAGCTTCCTAGTAAGGAGGAGAAAACCTAGTTAAAACAAGCCATCATTTGAAAGATCCACTTAGAATACCAGGCAGCTGTTGAGGATGTATGACTGTTAATCTTGAGGAAGCACACTGCTAGTTTAGTTTAAAAATTTGTCCCAACTTAAAATTGTACTCATTTGTAATGAATGACAAAACAAGCAAAAAAATTATATGAGAATTTACCAAAATATACTCCTCTAACTATGAAATGGTGTTTGCTATCAGATAATATAAAAAATATAAACTATTGATTCAAGAAATAAATATTAAGCACCTGATACATGCCGACTGCTGTACTAGGTGCTGGGGATACTCTGTAAAATAAGGAAAACAGTCATCCTCATCTCTCATGGCTTATATTCTAGTTGGGGATGGGGGAGGAAGGCAGACAATTGTCAGTCAGGAAGAAAGGATATCAGGTCAAGATAAGAGCTATGAAAACCATAGCTTGCTTTCTGTGTCTATGGGTCTATTTCTATTTGTATATAACTTCATTCAAAGGGGAAAGGCAGGGGAGGGGGATAAATTAGGAATTTGCGATTAATATATACACACTACTGTATGTAAAATAGATAAACAATAAGGGACTACTGTATAGCACAGGATGGCTACAATAAAAAGTGTTAGTCATTCAGTCGTGTCCAACTCTTTGCGACCCTATGGACTGCAGCCTGCCAGGTTCCTCTGTCCATGGAATTCTCTAGGCAAGAATACTGGAGTGAATTGCCATGCCCTCCTCCAGGGATCTTCCTGACCCAGGGATCTAACCCGCGCGTCTTATGTCTCCTGCATGGGCAGACAGGTTCTTTACCACTTGTGCCACCTGGGAAGGCCAATAAAAAGGCATATGATAGCAAGTTTGGTGGATGATATGGAGAAATTGAAACTGCTGTACACTGCTAATAGGAATGTAACATAGTGCAGAGACTGGAAAACAGTCTTGCAGTTCCTCAAAGGGTTAAATAGAGTTACCACATAACCCAGTAATTCCACTTCTAGCTATATACCCAAGAGAAATGAAAATGTACATCCATGCAAAAACTTGAATATGAATGTTCATATTTAAGCAGCATTATTCATAACAGTCCTAAAGTGGAAGCAACCCAAATGTCCACCAACTAATGAATGGATAAATGAATTGTGGTGTAAAATGTGACATTTTTCAACAATAAAAAGGAATGAAGTACTAATATATACTACAACATGGATGAACCTTGAAAATAGAACCACCAAAGACCACATATTACATAATTTAATTTATATAAAATATCCAGAATAGGCAAATCTACAAAGAAAGAATGGAGATTAGAGAAGAAATTAAATAATATGAATTAGAGAAGGAATTGATGAATTAAAACAAAAAACCAATAGAAAAAAATCAGTGAAACCAAAAACCAGTTTTTTTAAACAATGAAAATCAAGAAGCCTCTAGCCAAAGAGAAATAATTAGACACAATAACTAATATCAGAAGTGAAAGAGACATCACTACAGATCCCATTAACATTAAAGATAATAACAGAACATTATGAACAATCCTATGCACAAAAATTTGTTAAAGGAGAAAAATGGACCAATTCCTTAAAAGACACAATCTGCCAAAACTCACACAAAGAGAAATAATGTGAATAGGCCCACACCTATTAGATAAATTGAGTAAATAATTAATAACCTTAAAACAGCACTGGGCAAAGAAGGGTTCACTGGTGAATTCCATATGTTTCAGAAAGAAATTATAGCAATTATCTACAATCTCTTTGAGAGGATAGAAGCAGAAAGGCTACTTCCTAACTCTTTTTAAGAGGCCAGCATTACTTTAATACCAAAACCAGACAAAAATACAACAAGAAAAAAGAACTACAGACCAATGTCTGTCATGAACACAGATGCAAAATTCTCCAATATAATATTAGCAAGCCTAGTCCTACAATGTGTAAAAGAAATTACACACCACAACCAGGTATCCTGGGTATGTAAGGCTGCTTCAACACTCAAAACATCAGCTAATCATCACATCTATAGGCAAGAGAAGAAAAATCACATGTGTATATCATAAGCAGGAAAAGAATGTGACAAAAATCCAACACCTGTTCCTGCAGGTAGGTTAACTATTGCCTTGGGCTGGTCGGAGGGAAATGGTTAAAAGGAAATGAGAAATGACTACCTAAAGGCGTACAGCTTCTTTTGAGGTGATGAAATGTTCTCAAATTGATTGCAGCCATGTTTGCACAACTCTGAATATATGAAAAAAAAAACCACATTGAATTATACACTTGAAATGAGTGACTATACGGTATGTGACTTACATCCCAGTAACTTTTTTAGTGACAACTAAAAAAGTTAGTTAAAGGAGAAAAAGCAGAGCAGCAAGGCACCATCCTGGAAGGAGAGCTAGTGAAATGTGTTGTCCTGGGAGCTGGAAGGAGTGGACTTCTCGGAAGAGGGACAGATGGGTTAGCTGGGCCAGATGCTGCAGAAAGGTCAAATACAAAGAGACCAGGGAGTGGACTGCTGAGTGTGCCAACGTGGCAGCATTTAGGGAAGAGCCTTCCTGGTGGAGTTGAATGGGGAAGGCCCTCTGGAATGATGGAGAAAAAGAGCTGCAGAGGAAAAGATAACCTACAGCTTCTGCAAGGGATTTTGCTTAGAAGTTGAGTGGAGATATGGACAGGAGCTGGGTTCAGTTAGGGGGATCTTTGCTGCTTTTATTTCTCTGTCTTGTTTTCTTTTATTTTAGAACACCTTTGTTCTCTGATGCAATTGCTCTGGTACAGAAAGATCCATTGAAGCTATGGGAACAGAGGGGCTAGAAAAGTCTCTGAGAGAAGATGGGATTTGTAGCCTGTGAGGAGAAGTGATGAACCTTGGATAAGGTCTGGAACCCTTTTCCCAACATGATAGGAAGCAAGGCAGACAGAGTGGTTCATGAGGTTCGTGGGCTTCTTTGTAGCTGCTTTGTTTTCAAAACCATTGTATGTGTGTGTGTAATATCTTGGGTTCCCTTTCATCAGGTCCCAATCTGGGGCCATCTTACAGGGTTTACATGTATAAATATTTCACTGTCCATTTCACTGCTGGAGCTGTATATTGGATTTCGGCCTACAGTTCTAATTGTGGACAAGGAGAGGAATGAGAGCATTTCACCATGTGGAGAAGGATGGCTTCCCAGACAGCAGGTCTCCTGTCACTGACCCCAGCCAGAAACTCCCCAAATTCTCCTCTTTCCTGAAATACTTTTCCTGGCCCATTTCCATTCATGCAGTGATCAGAAAAGGATGAACTACCAATAGAAGAACAGAGTGGAATAATTTTAAAGTAAGACAGAAATACTGTGGCATAGCAGTACGTGGGTAAAAAGCAAATGCATGTGCTCTCTGTTTTGTTGATCTTTGCAAAAGTGATTTGGCATTTCTGAAAGTAATATAGGAATAAAATCAATGATGTAATGTTTACTGCTCTGAATGTAATAAAAATACAACCTTTTAGGTAACAGCTGTGTTCTGGGTTGGTTGATAGAATTACAAAATATTAAAATAAATCTAAGCATGATCAAATATAAATTCACAGATACACTGTGAAATGTAAAGCACTACTTGTATTCTTCAATCCTTTGAATCATCTGAGGAGGTTTTTAAAGAAGATACCAATTCCTAAGTTTCATCATGTATCAGTTAAATTGGAATCTCTAGAGGGAGATCTAAACACTGATTTTTTAAAAGTTTTAAAATGCAGTTTTTTAAAGGTTCATTTCCTTTTCCATTTTCAGTTATTATAAAATATTGACTCTATTCTCCATGTTGTACAATCCATCCATGAACCCATCTTACACTCAATAGTTTGTACTTTCCCCTACCCCCAACTGGGGGCTTCCCTGGTGGCTCAGATGGTAAAGAATCCATCTGTAATGCACGAAACCTGGGTTTGATCCCTGGGTAGGGAAGATCGCCTGGAGAAGGGAAAGTCTACCCACTCCAGTATTCTTGCTTTGAGAATTCCATGGACAGAGGAGTCTGGTGGGCTACAGTCCATGGGGTCACACAGAGTCAGACACAACTGAGCAACTAACACCTTCACTTTCACTCCCCCCACTGATAACCCCTAACTTGTTCTTTTTTTTTCTGTGATTCTTAAGCACAATTTTTTGAAAAGCTCTTTAGATGAGCTCCATGTGCAGGGAGGTTGAGAACCACTGTACAAATCATTGCAAATACCTTATAGAAAGCACAGAACCATATCATCAACTGTGTCCTGTCATTGTAAGCCACCTACAGGACGTGTGAAAAGAAAAAAATACACTAAAATGCAGTCCTACACTCAGAAACTTCTTACATCATGGCTTTGCCTGAAAGCAGTGTGGATAAAGCACAGGAAGCTAAATGATGTGTTTTTCTCTTGGTTTATTTCAAGATAAGGCAATCGAAAAAGTTCAACAGACTTGTGAGATGCAGAGGACCCAACAGCTGTTAACTGGATTGAAGTGAGAAGTCAGCAGATGATTTAAAAACTACTTTTAGGCACCATGCTGACAGGTGAACCCCTTCTGTCACACTCTTCTAGAGAGGGCTTTCCTAGAGTACATATATGTTTTTAAACCATGTTCAAGAAAAGAAAAAGAATCCAGTAAATCTGTGAACAGACTCAGCAGCACAGAGACCCTCTCAATACCAACTCAGCAACAGATTGAGGAAGGGTAAATGGAGGATATGGTTTAAGAATCAATTTTAATGGCCTATTTGATTGAAAAAGTTTTTTTTTTTTCCCAAAGGAAATAAATTGTAGACAGTGTTGGTAGTTATATCAGGTGGAATCATCCTATTATCCACAGTCCAAGAAGAAAGGCAATGGGAAAAGAAAGAGACAGAATGGGCAGGTCTAGCTCTCCAGGTGAAAGGCAGGTATTTAGCCCAGAGGGAGGACCGGACACATCTCACCTGGTGGTCTGCAGAAGATCAGCAGGTGAGATGCAGGAGAAGATCTGCTTGTGAGAAGTTTCTATGGTGACTTAGGTATCTGAAGAAAAAGTCTGAAAAGAATGAAATATAATGAAACTAAACATTACATTTTTTAAAGGAATAAAATACACTAATTATAATCTGCAAAAAATTAGTTTGTTTTTAGAACTGGTGTGATGACCTGAATAATGTTTAAATCAAGAACATTTCAGTGTGAAGTCATTGATTATTCCAAGTAGAAGGACACCATCATTCACATATGTGCATCCATTTCATTTTCCTTGCTTTTAGGGTGCTCTGCTACATGTGAACTTAAATATTACAGTCTTTTGGAGGATATGCATTACAAAATGTAACACCTGTCATAAAACCATAGAACTTCAGATAGAGCAGTATTAGTGTAAGGACAGACAGCAATAAATCAGTGGAAAGAGTCCAGAAACAGAGCCCCACGTACAGGTCCTCTGATTCATGACAAAGATGATGCTGTCATAAAGTGGGAAAAGGATTGTTTTTCCTAATAAGATCTGCAGGTGAATTGCATAGCTTTGTGGGGGAAAAAATAACAACAAATCTTGACCCCTTATCACAACTTACACAGAAATAAATTTTAATCAATTCTAGATAAATTGCATTTCTAAATGTAAAGCTAAAAAAAAAAAAAAGAAAACGTCTAGAAAAGAGTTGGTAAATTTTCCTTAAAGGACAAAGCAGCAAATGTTTTAGGTTTCAAAGATTATATAGTGTTGCAACTACTCAGCTCTCTGCTGTTGAAGAAGGAAAGTACCTATGGATCACATAGAAGGGAATAATACTGTGTGTGTGCCAATAAAACTTTATTTACAAAAATAAATTTGGCTTGCAGGCCATGGTTTTCCAACCTCTGTTCTAGAACATCTTTCTGAATAAGTAAAGTGTTCTCAAATTGAACTCAATAGGTATGGCAAAACCAATACAATATTGTAAAGTAATTAGCCTCCAATTAAAATAAATTTAAATTTTAAAAGGTGATAACAAAAATTAAAAGTTTAATAAATTAGACTGCATTTAAATGTTTAAATTTAGTCATCAGAATTCACTGTTAAGATTGCAAAAGACAGCCCACAGAGTAGAAGAAAATATTCGAAATACATATGTTCAACAAAGGACTCATATCCAAAATATATAAATGTGTGCACACACACACACACATCCTTTAAAGAGATTAAGAAAAGAAAATGACAAACTCAATAGAAAAAAAGGCAAGAAATTCTTGAATGAAAGTTTTACAAAAGGAACACCACAAAAGATAATATTCAAATGGCCAATATATGTATGAAAGGTTCTCAGTCTCATCAGTTATCAGGAAAGTAAAAAATAAAGCTTCAACAACATTCTACTATGCAGACATGGATTTAAAGGCGAGCAGTTCTAATGTTGTTGAGGACGTGGAATAAATGGACCTCTCACGTTCTCTGGTGAGCTGCAGATGGGTGTGATGCCTTTGGAAAACTGCACTATCTACTTGAAGCAGTCGTAGTTACATCCTATAATCCAACATTCCATTTTGGGTATAAAATAATAAACCCACCCAATATGTTCACTAAAAGACATGTACCTGAATGTCGCCAGTGGCACTCCTTAATTGTCACAAGTTGGAAACTACCGAATCCACATCAGCCCGAAGGCATAAATACATGTGGGTTAGTAGCACTGTGGATACAGCATTGCGAAGGGTCTACAAATACACATAAGGAACTACATCGTGGTGTATTTACATAAGACATTTTCTTACAATGGAGCAATAGGAATAATCTACAACTACATGCAAAGCGCGGTGAATCTCTCCCCAACTCCACCCTCCGAAAAACATTGAGTGAAAGAAGTCAGACACCAGAAGACACCAGAAACCAGTCAACATGTAATATGATTCCATTTGTGTGAAATTCAGAAGCAGGCAAAACTGACGTGTGCTGTTGGACTGGAAGTTCCTGGTTACCCTGGGGCGGAGGACGCAGTAAGTGAAAAGAGCGAGCGAGTGGTGCGTTCCGGGGACCAATGGCGTCGTGTTTCTTGAACCTAAGCGGTGTCAAAGGTTCCTCCAGCTGCGAGGTTAGTTGTGGTGCGCGTGTGGGTGTGCTGCGCTGCAGTGGGGGTTACTGTACAGACGACTCAGCTGCAAAGCTTTGCATTAGTCTAAGGATAATGGAGGCGGTGCCCCTTGGCTCCCTGTCTCCTTTCCTGCTTCCTGTTTACTTTCTTTTCCTTTTACTTCCATCAGTGTTTAATGTAAGCTTGATGGTCCAAAATAGCCCACAGTCTATAAGTTCATGCTAATAAGAATAAATGTTGAATAAATTAATAGATCAGAGGGGAGGCCTATCTCCCCTGTGGAAGAATTCAAATGATTTGTGTAGACACTCCACCCTGGAAGAGGTGGACCCCCAAAGCCTCCCTCTCCCCGAGGCCCCAAGGGTAGGCTGAGCACAGCGGCTTCGTTCCAAAGAGTGCAGCGTGGAAAGGAGGGAAAAGAGTAAGCTCACAGTGTGGAGGCCTGACAGATCCTGCCTTAGCAGGTGATTAAGGACAACATCATCCCTGAATCACTTATGAGTCATCTTGATAGTGTGTCCTCTTAACATGGAGTGATGACAATGATGCTTTACCTCCGTGGTCCCCCTTCAAAAGCCTGTAACTCCACTCTATTCATGAATAAAATATCAGACAACCTCCAACTGAGGGTCGTTTCACAAAATAGCTAACCAGGACTTCTTCAAACACAAGGGAAGTCTGAGAAACTCTCAGAGCCAAGAAAGGCCTGAGGAAATGTAATACCTAAATGTCACAGATGATATCCTGGATGAGAAAAAGGATATTAGGTAAAAATTAAGAAAATCTAAATAAAGGATAGGCTGCAATTAATTCAGTTCAGTTCAGTCGCTCAGTCGTGTCCGACTCTTTTTGACCCCATGAATCGCAGCACACCAGGCCTCCCTGTCCATCACCAACTCCAGGAGTTCACTCAGACTCACGTCCATGGAGTCAGTGATGCCATCCAGCCATCTCATCCTCTGTCATCCCCTTCTCCTGCCCCCAATCCCTCCCAGCATCAGAAACTTTTCCAATGAGTCAACTGTTAGCATGAGGTTTTAGCAACTAGAGTGTATCAATAAAGTAAAAGTGAAGTTGCTCAGTCGTGTCTGATTCTTTGCGACCCAATGGACTGCAACCTACCATGCTCCTCCGTCCATGGGATTTTCCAGGCAAGAGTACTGGAGTGGGTTGCCATTTCCTTCTCCAAGAGTATATCAATATTGGCTCATTAATTATGGTAAACATACTCTACTACTATAAGATATTAAAAATAAGGAAACCTGAACTCTATACACTATCTTTCCAACTTTTCTGTAAATCTGAAATTATGACATGAGAACAACCTAAATGTCCATCCGTAGATGAATGGATAAAGAAGATGTAGTACAAATATACACTAGAATATTACTCAGCCATAAAAAAATGAAATAATGCCATTTTTAGCAACATGGAGAGACCTATAGATTATCATACTAAGTGAAGTCAGTCAGAAGGAGAAAGACAAATGCCATATATGAGGTTTAAACTAGGACACAAATGAACATATTTAAGAAGCAGAAATGGAATCACAGACATAGAGAACAGATCTGTGGCTGCTATGGTGGAGGGATTGGGGGAAAGATGGACTGGGAGTTTGGGGTTAGCAGATGCAAATTATTATATATAGAAAATTGATAAACAACGAGGTCCTACTGTATAGCACAGGGAACTATATTCAGTATCCTGTGATAAACCATAGCAGAAAAGAATCTGAAAAAGAACTTGTTGTTGTTCAGTTGCTAAGTCTTGTCCAACTCTTTGCAACTCCATGAACTGCAGCACACCAGGCTTCCATGTCCTTCATTATCTCCCTGAGTTTGCTCAAACTCATGTCCATTGAGTCAGCAATGCCATCCAACCATCTCATCCTCTGTCACCCACTTCTTATCTTGCCCCCAGTCTTTCCCAGCATCAGGGTCTTTTCCAATGAGTTGGTTCTTTGCATCAGGTGGCCAAAATATTGGAGCTTCAGCTTCAGCACTATATATATATACATATATCTATATATAGATATATAGTCTGTATAACTGAATCACTTTGCTCTACACTAGAGATTAACACAAAATTGTAAAGCATTTATACTTCAATTTAAAAAATAAAAACATTATTACAAAATAAAACTTTACTTGAAAAGAAGCATTGGGTCCTAAATTTGGAAGCATAATCTGAGGAATCAAGTTATTAACAATAAGGAAGTACAAAAGTAGGCAACAAAGACTAATACAACCGAGTACCAAATTGCCTTCTTTACAAGTCTGAATGCATTTCTAGTGATTAAACCTTATGAATGTGAATTACTTTTGTTTACTTCAGCCCACGAAGGTGGGGATTTTATGTGCTATAACTCACTCAGAGATATTTTAAGTTAAACTCTTTAAATGTTAAACTTCGTGCAGAAGAACAGAATGATGAAATGAGTGTTTTTGTTAGTAATTACAGATTATTAAAAATAAGTTTTCACTCCAATACACTCTTTCAGCAAATATAATAGAAGCATCATAGAACATTGGAGCTTAAAGGGACATTTAAAAGATTAGTTCAACTCCTTCACGTTACATGAAATAACAGAGTGCCAAAGAGTTTGGACTTGCCCTGGGTCATCATAAATTGGCAGGAGAGCTGGAATTCACTTGTTCAGTTGGACAAGTATTTACTGAGTATTTTTTTATGTTTTAAGAGCTCTGACAGCTGCTACAGATAGAAAAATGAGTAAGAGTGTCACCCCAGGAGGATGAACAGGGGTGGGGATGATGAACCAGGTTCAGCGTGGCAGCGAGCAGTAAACAGGAGCACAGATGCCATGACTATGGAGGAGCAGGCCGCCTGCCACATCGGGTCATCACATGAGCCTTGGGGTCAGTGGGCAAGATTAGACAGGTGAAGAGTCAGGGGACAGGTACTCAGAGCAAAACTGATTATGCCAGCTAGAGGGGGAAGAGGTGAGTAATCTGTCACATGGGAGGCGGCACCTCCTGCCGTTACTGACTAGTGCAGGCAAGAAGCAGGGGCAAGCTACGAATTTGAGGGCAGGGGAGGGTTTGTGCCAGTTAATGAGCACAGTATTTATCCTACAAGATGTGGAAATTTATTGACCAGTGTTTAATTCGAGATCACTTGGATGGCTTTGTGGAGAATGGAGTTCAGGACGATATTAGTTACTAAGAACCTGGGAAGTTCTGTAGGAGTGGTGACTGCCAAGAGCCAGTTTAGGAAGATGTCAGTGTGAGGAAAAGGAGGCATGTTCAAGACATGAACACAATGATATGTGTAAAATGGATGGCCAACAGGGGCCCACTGTTTAGCACAGAGAACTCTGCCTGATGTTATGTAACAGCCTAAAAGGGAAAAGAAATTGGAAAAGAATAGATGCATGAATATGTGTAACTGAAGCACTTTGCCGTACACCTGAAATTGTCACACTAACATTGTTAATCAACTAGGCTCCAATGTAAAACAAAAAGCTTTAAAAAGTAAACCACACAAAAAAAGAAATTTTAGAGAAAGAAAAGGATTGAAGATTGATTAGCTGGGCGGGGTGAGTGGGGAGGGTGCATGAGGGCGCTGGATGTAACTCATCATAGCGTAGGTCTTCGGAAGATGCCAGGAAGCATGGAAAATCCCTTGGCTCTGTGAACCCACTATGTCCACCTCCACCCAGGAAACAGCTCTGAAGATCAGCAAGTGAGGCAGTTTGACAGACATTTTAAAGAAAACAAGCAACAACAATAAAACTCATCCTAGGAAAAGAGGGGCCTTCTTACCCTGTATCCACAGAATCAAGAGAAAACTTCAAGGTGATTCTCTGCAGAGTCAAAAGGATTTGCTTCTAAAGCTTTTGTCCTCATTCCAAAAGCTCCAGAGAGCCTACCCTAAAGTCTGTGTACCCTAAAAGAGGCACTGCCTTGAACCCCTGCCCTGAGGTATCTCACATTAGGCTGTGGTGACTAGATGAATGACCTGCCTGTAAGACAGAGAATGTGGGGAGAGGAACAGGAATAAAGATAAAGTTTAGCTTTAAACAAGCAAAATTTAAAATGCCTTTGAGCATTCAGTTAGAGAAATTCAAAAGACAGTAGGATAATCAACTCTCAGATTCGGGGAAGAACTACCCATATGAAAGGCATACTTGATGCTGAGAAAGTAGTCATGAAATGATGCCATTTCTCATGGAGAAGAATAGTGGAAAGATAAGGAGGCCAGTCTCTAGGTCACAGTGCTTAGAACAACAACTAAAAAGTCTCCAATAGAAGTTTCAATGAAATGGTAAAAAATCTACTGGGAAAACTAGATGAAAATCGTATCCCAGAGCACAGAAGTTTGATGGCTTTAGAAAGCATGATCAATAGCTTTGAATTTAAGAGCCACTGACAATAGTGCCCTAGGATATTCATTGAATCTAGCAACATCAAGGATATGGGTGACTTTAGTGAGGGTGGTTTCAGCTGAGTGATTGTCCTTGATTTCAGTGAAATGGGTGATGAAAACAAAGGACTGGTTTTCTGGATTGTTTTGGGAAAGATTGGATGAGAAAAAGAGAAAGGCAAGAAAACTTCCAGAGGCGGACCCAAGGAAGACTGTTTTATTTGGAATGAGCTGTTTAATATATTGTTGCTCAGTTGCTAAGTCATGTTCAACTCTTTGCAGCCTTGTGGGCTGCAGCATGCCAGGCACCTCTGTCCTTGACTATCTGCCTGAGTTTGCTCAAATGCATGTCCATTGAGTCAGTGATGCCATCCAACCATCTCATCCTCTGTCCACCTGCTTCTCCTCCTGCCTTCAGTCTTTCCCAGCATCAGGGTCTTTTCCAATGAGTTGGCTCTTTTCATCAGGTAGCCAAAGTATTGAAGTTTCGGCTTCCACATCAGTCTTTCCAATGAATATTCAGGGTTGATTTCCTTTAGAATTGACTGATTTGATCTCCTTGCAGTCCAAGGGACTCTACAAGAGTTTTCTCTAGCACCACGATTCAAAAGAATCAATTCTTCAGCACTCAACATACTTTGTGGTCCAAGTCTCACACCCATACGTGACTACTGGACAGACCATGGCTTTGACTATATGAACCTTTGTCAGCAAAGTGATGTCTTTGCTTTTTAATACTCTGTCTAGGTTTTTCATAGCTTTTCTTCCAAGGAGCAAGTGTCTTTTAATTTCATGACTGCAGCCACTGTCCATAGTGATTTTGGAACCTAGGAAAATAAAAATCTGTCACTGCTTCCACTTTTTCCCTTCTATTTGCAATGAAGTGATAGGACAGGATGCCATAATCTTAGTTTATTTAATTAATGTATTTATTTTAATTGGAGGATAATTATAACATTGTGATGGTTTTTGCCATACATCAACATGAAGCTGCCACAGGTATACAGGTATCCCCTCCGCATCCTGTAATCCTCTCCCACCTTTCTCCCCACCCTATCCCTCTGGGTTGTCCCAGAGCACTGGCTTTGGGTTCCCTGCTTCATGCATCTCGTACATGATCTTAGTTATTTTAGTGTTGAGTTTCAAGTCAGCTTTTTCACTCTCCTCTTTCACTCTCAACAAGAGACTCTTTGCTGCTGCTGCTAAGTCGCTTCAGTCGTGTCCCACTCTGTGCGACCCCATAGACGGCAGCCCACTAGGCTCCTCTGTCCCTGGGATTTTCCAGGCAAGAATACTGGAGTGAGTTGCCATTTCCTTCTCCAATGTATGAAAGTGAAAAGTGAAAGTGAAGTTGCTCAGTCGTGCCGACTCTTAGCGACTCCATGGACTACAGCCTACCAGGCTCCTCTCTTTAGTTCCTCTTTATTTTCTGCCATTAAAGTGATACCATCTGCATAACTGAGGTTGTTGATATTTTTCCCTGCAATCTTGATTCCAGCTTGTGATTCATCCAACCCAGCATTTTGCATGATGTACTCTGCACAGAAGTTAAAGAAGCAGGGTTATAGTATAGACTTCTCATACTCCTTTCCCAATTTGGAACCAGTCTGTTGTTCCATGCCCAGTTCTAACTGTTGCTTCTTGACCTGGATACAGGTTTCTCAGAAGAGATGAGAAACACCCTTTTTCTATACTAGATAAGGTGATCTAGTATTCCCACCTTTTTAGGAATTTTCCACAGTTTGTTGTGATCCACACAGTTAAAGGTTTTAGCGTAGTCAATGAAGCAGAAATAGATGTTTTCCTAGGATTCCTTTACTTTCCTATAAACCAGTGTATGTTGGCAATTTGACCTCTGATTCCTCTGCCTTTTCTAAATCCAGCTTGTACATCTGGAAGTCCTTAGTTCACATACTACTGAAGCCTAGCTTGAAGGATTTTGAGCATAATCTTGCTAGTGTGTGAATCAAGCCCAATTGTATTATAGTATGAACATTATTTGGCATTGCTTTTCTTTGGGTTATATTGAAAACTAACCTTTTCCAGTCCTGTAGCCACAGCTGAGTTTTCCAAATTTTCTGACATATTGAGTGCAGCACTTTAACAGCATCAACTTTTAGGATTTTAAATAGCTCATCTGGAGTTATGTCACCTCCCTTAGCTTTGTTCATGGTAGTTCTTCCTAAGGCCTACTGGACTTCACATTCCAGGATGTCCAGCTCTAAGTGAGTGACCACACCATCATGGTTAACTGGGTCATTAAGACCTTTTTTGTATAGTTCTTCTCTGTGTTCTAGGCAGTTCTTCTTAATCTCCTCTGCTTCTTTTGGATCCTTACAATTTCTGTCCTTTATCATGTCCATCCTTGCATGAAATGTTTCCTTGATAGCACCGATTTTCTTGAAGAGATCTCTACTCCTTCCCATTCTGTTGCTTTCCTTTATTTCTTTGCATTGTTAATTTAAGAAGGTCTTTTTATCTCTCCTTGTTATTCTCTGGAACTCTGCATTTAGTTGGGCATATCTTTCACTTTCTCCCTTACTTTTTGCTTCTCTTCTTCCCTCAGCTATTTGTAAAGCCACCTCAGACAGCCACTTTTCCTTCTTACATCTGTTTTTCTTTGGGGTGGTTTTAGTCACCACCTCCTGTACAATATTGTGATCCCCCATCCATAGATCTTCAGGCACTCTGTCCACCAGCTCTAATCCCTTAAATCTATTCATCACCTCCACTGTATAATCATAAGGTATTTTATTGAGTCCATACCTGAATGACCTAGTGATTTTCTCTACTTTCTTTAATTTAAGCCTGAATTTTGCAATAAGGACCTCATGATCTGAGCCATAGTCACCTCTAGGTCTTGTTTTTGCTGACTATATAGAGCTTCTCCATCTTCAGCAGCAAAGCACAAAATCAATCTGATTTTGGTATTGACCATCTGGTGATGTCCATGTGTAGAATCATCTCATGTGTTGTTGAAAAAGGTTGTTTGCTTTGACCAGTGTGTTCTCTAAACAAAATTGTCAGCCTTTGCCTTGCTTCATTTTGTACTCCAACATCATACTTGCCTGTTATTCCAAATATCTCTTGAGTTCCTACTTTTGCCTTCCAATCCTCTATTACGAAAAGGACCTTTTTTGTGTGTGGTGCTAATTCTAGAAGGTTTCTTTTATGCCTTCATAGAACAAGTCAACTTCAACTTCTTTGGCATCAGTGCTTGGGGCATAGACTTGGATTACTATGATGTTGAATGATTTGCCTTGGAAATAAAGTGATATCATTCTGTCATTTTTGAAGTTATAGGCAAGCATTGCATCTTAGACTCTTGTTGACTATGAGGGCTACTCCATTTTTTCTAAGGGATTCTTGCCCTTGGTAGTATATATAATGGTAATCTCCCATTTTTGTTCACTGATTCCTGAGATGTCCATTACAAGCTTGCCATCTCCTGCTTGACCACATCTAATTTACCTTGATTCATGGACATTCCAGATTCCTATGCAATATTTTTCTTTACAGCATCAGACTTTACTTGTACCACCAGACATAACCACACTGAGTGTCATTTCTGCTTTGGCCCAGCTGCTCTGTTCTTTCTGGAGTTATTAGTAATTGCCCTCCACTCTTCCCCAGTAGCTTATTGCACATCTTCTAACTCAGGAGGCTTATCTTCAAGTGTCATATCTTTTTGCCTTTTCATACTGTTCCTGGGGTTCTCCAGGCAATCATACTAGAGTGGGTTGCCCTTTCCTCCTCCAGTGGACTACATTTTTTTCAGAACATTTCACTATGACCCATCTTCTTGTGTGGCCCTTCATGGCATGGCTTATAGCTTTGTTGAGTTATGCAAGCTCCTTTGGCATGACAAGGCTGTGATTCATGAAGGAGAGTATATTTATAGGCTACACTACTAGCAAGACACCCTCCAGAAGGGAAGGTGTCTAAGAGGGAGGCTGTGATAATGCAGAACCTTGGAGGGGGAAAGAGAGACCAGATACGAGGGGCACTCAGCCAGAGGGGCTGCCACCCAGCCATAAAGGAATATATCCTTCTCTGGAGGGAAGGAATGGAGGAAGGGGAAGGGGAGAAAGGAGGGAGAATGAATATATTTATATATGTGTTTCAGTGTATGTGTGTGTGTGTGTGTCCCAGAAAGGGTGGTGGGGAAGTAGGGAGATGAAGATCTTGTTTCAGACTTTTTATTTACTTGTTTATTAGTATATAACTTTTCTAGTAGGTGGTAGGGTCATCATCTGAGAACGAAGTTAAGTAGAGTCCTGGGAGAGCAATGAGAGTTTGGATAAAGGTGTGCAGGCAAGGCAAATAATGAGCATAAAAGTAGAAAAGATTAAACTGAGGCTGTTAAAATGGGAGACTCAATGGTTGATGCAAAGATCTCCAAACTTGTATGATGTTTTTTTCCAATTATACTCAGGTAACAGGATTTTGTGGCTCAGCTGGTAAAGAATCTGCCTGCTTTGCAGGAGACCTGGGTTCAATCCCTAGGTTGGGAAGATCCCCTGGAGAAGGGAAAGGCTGCCCACTCCAGTATTCTGTCCTGGAGAATTCCATGGACTGTATAGTTGATGGGGTTGCAAAGAGTTAGACATGACTGAGTGACTTTCACTTTGCTTCGATAGGATATTAAAGGCATTTATTATGTATCCCTTAATAAATTATCAGCTTTATGCATTTGCAAACATTACCTAAGCCCCACTAGATGAATATGTTTATTACCCTAATTTGCAAACTAAGAAACTTCTCCAAGGTTGTACACCTGGTAAAAAGGCAGAGCACCAACATCAAACATATGCTGTTCACCAAATGCTCGATTTCCTCCAGGGAGTCGGAGTGACAATATGACATTTTTGCCTTTCCTCAGGGAACTTTTCATCCACAAAAGAAGTTATGTCAAATGTAAACGACCTATATGTTCAGCAGCAGATGAGTGGATACAGAAGATGTGGTACATATATACTGTGGAATATTACTCAGCCATAAAAAAGATTGAAATAATGCCATTTGCAGCAACATGGATGGATCTAGAGATTGTCATACCGAGTGAAATAAATCGGACACAGAAAGAGAAATATCAAATGATTTCACTTATATGCAGAATCTAGAAAGAAATTATACAAATGAACTTATTTACAAAACAGAAACAGACTCAAAGACTTAGAGAACAGACTTGTGGTTGCCCAGGAAGAAGGAGTTTAGGGGAGGGCTGGATTGAAGTTTGGGATTAGCGGATACAAATTATTACTATAGGACAGATAAGCAGCAAGGTCCTACTATACAGCACAGGTAACCGTATTCGACATCCTATGATAGAACATTTTTATGGAAAGGAATATGAAAGCTTGTATCTGAATCGCTCTGCCTTACAGCAAAAATGAACACAACATTGTAAATCCATTATACTTCAATAAAATAAATTGTTTAAAAATAGCAAGAAACGATAGGTGAAAGCAGATAGAAATGGAACAGGAAAAAAGCAGGCAGGAAAAAGAACCAGTTGGGCATGGAAGATAAATTAAAACCCATAGGAAATCTTATGGAAAAAATGAAGTTGTATCAATAAATAATCTCGAGTGAATGTAAGAGACTGTGGGCTTAGTGGGAACCAGGGGCCCTTGGCTACTTCCAGGAAATGTCTTCCTCCTGGGCTGACATCAGAGACACACAGGTCGGTGGTCACCAGGTAGATATGCCACATTCGGGGGCTGTTGGTGTTGAGGCAAGGAGGCATGAGGAAAGGGCTCATCCTTGCTCAGTGCCCCTGGGCTGCTGGGGGACAGTTGAGTGTGGGGTGGGGGTGGGGTGAGATGTGGAATTAGATATCACAGATGTAGTGTCTGCTGAGAACTTCCTCTAGCTTGGCATCAGCTGGAGAACATGTAAGGTCTAACAGAAAAGGACATCAGATTTCAGTTTTAGAAACATGACCATGCTGGTAACAGGCAAGATGGACTGTGTCTACTAATACAACAGGGAGCCTGATAATTATCAAAGCGGTGAGCTGTCAGTTACTCTGGGTCATGTACTCTGTGGGTGACTGACACAGATTCCATGACGATAAAGTGATTACAGTTAATCTCATGTCACATGTGAGGAAACCAAGGCACTGCTGGGTTAAGTAACTCACCAAGGTCTCAAAGCTGAAATGTGGCAGAGGAAGACTTGGACACAGGCAGGCTGGCAGGGGCAGGGAAAGCAGACACTCAGGACCATGCCAACAGCAGGGAAGCGAGGACTGGCCCAGGGTCTGAGGTCTGGGCCATGCTTTCCTTATTTTTTCATAGTTTTGCTGTTTGTATCTAAACATGGATCTCATGATACCTGTAGTGAGTTGTCTAGAGTCCCCCTCAAATTTCACATCTCTTCAGAACCTCAGAATGGGATCGGATCTTGAACCAGGTCAGTGTCTTGGCAGATGTAATTAGTTGCTAAGGGAAGTCACTCAGTCCATTCCCATGGACTGTAAGCTACCACGCTCCTCCATCCATGAGATTTTCCAGGCAACAGTACTCAAGTGGGTTGCCAATTCCTTCTCCAAAGGATCTTCCCAACCCAGGGATCGAACCCAGGTTTCCCGCATTATAGGCAGACACTTTACCATGTGAGCCACCAGAGAAGTCCTAATTAGTTGCTAAGATGAAGTCTTTCTGGAGTAGGGTGGCCATAACTCCAGGAACCAGTGTCCTTGTAAGGAGAGAAGAGGATGCATGGAGAAGAATGTTAGGATGGAGATAACTTGGCATAACGTGACTTGAAGCCAGGGATGGCCAAGGACTGCCAGACCCAGCAAAAGCCAGGAAGAGGCAAGAAAGACTTCAGCCCTAGAGCCTTCAGAAGGACTAATGACTGTTGGGCCCTCTTCTCAAACTTCAGACCGGAAGAATTCAAATTTCTGTTGTATTAAACCCAAACATTAGTGGTAATGTGTTACAGCAGCCCTAGGAAACTAATACATCTTTCTTTACAGAAATTTACACTTAAGGTTATCTATATCTATATCTATATCTGGTGTCCAAATAAGGGAATGGTTTCTGAAGAACAAACCCTTAATGACCGATGCTCTCCTGAGGACACCTTCATTATATTTGCCACCACTTGCCCAGTAGACTGGGCTTCTCCCATGGCTCAGTAGTAAAGAACCCACCTGCAAAGCAAGAGACTCAAGTTGGATCCCTGGGTCAAGAATATCCTCTGTAGGAGGGCATGGCAAGCCACTCCAGTATCCTTGCCTGGATAATCCCATGGACAGAGGACCCTGAAGGGCTAAAGTCCATAGAATCAAAAAGAGTCAGACAGGACTGAAGTGTCTGAGCATGCATGAACACCCAGCAGACAACCCTATTTGGATTCCCTGGGATGAATCTTGCTTCCACCTTCATCTTCTTGTCACACCTTAAATGTTTTGGATTCTAAAAACAGAATTCTTTTTACCTAGGCTGCAACAATGTGAAGTTAAGATTTACTTTATGACCACGACACTAACTTCTGTGCTTGCAAAAGGGTATGAAACTGCTCGCGTCTGCTTCAGGCTTAACTTTTGCCCTGACCCAGGTGTTGATGGAGCCTGTTCCTGTTCAAGACTGGAAATATCAGAGCTGTTTGTGAAGCCCATAATAAGCAACGTGAGCAACCGAGCACAAAGTGGGCCTCTTCATGTTGTATTGGAGAGACTGGGTTTCCACAATGGACAAACGCAGAATCTCAGAGCTGGCCAGAGAAAATCAAGACATCACTCCTACATAACAGAAGGAGTTAAAATTGTCTTAAATTCTACCAGTAGAGTAGCATGGACTTTAACTCTGCATCATTTATCCTTTCCTCGGCAAACCAGTTTCTTGTTGACCCATCATTTATATTGGTTACCGGTTTCGCCGATGCTCCGGGCTTGGTTCTGTTTACCATTCATTTTTCACAGAGAAAAGCTGGATGTAAATGTACTAGAGGTTTTCTGGGGCTGCCTGCTCGGATTCATCAGTCACAGAGACACCTGCATGTGTGCGCACACACCCACACACACACACACCCCTCCTGCAAGAGCTGGACGTGCAGCCTGGTGTCGTAAAGAGAGAGACATGGTGGATCAAGCACCTGTGCTCAGAGTGTTTCCCCTTCTCTGCACCTGCTACCCTGACTCCAGATGGTGCTGTTCATTTCAGCTTTTCCAATGAGCCAGAGTATCATGTGTTACCTGTGCATATGGAGGTAAATGGGCTTCCCAGATGGTGCTGGTGGTAAAGAACCTGCCAATGCAGGAGGTGCGGGAGACACGGGTTTGATCCTCTACATTGGGAAGATCCCTTGGAGGAGGGCAGGGCAACCCAAGGCCAGTATTCTTGCCTGGAGAGTTCCATGGACAGAGGAGCCTGGTGGGCTGCAGTCCATGGGGTCGCAAAGAGTCAGACAGGACTGAAGTCACTTAGCACGCAGCATGTGCATGAGGGTAAAGAACTGTCCTGTTCTCCAGAAACCAAATACACAGTAACAAAGCAGGCACCGCTTCCCTGTTCAGATCCATTCCTGCAAGGTTTGCATAGTTGTTTGATGAATTAAAAACGTTACAAGACAGACCACAGATCCTAAGGTCAGAGATGAGGTTCTTCTCAAGCTTCAGATCCCCTCCTTGGGGAACTCCAGTTAGTCGATTATAACACACCCCTGAGTTTTTTTGTTGGTTCTTAGATTCACTGGTCTATCGTCTGTCTGTCTGGACTTATAGACTCTGACCTATCTTACTCGGTACATCCTCTGTGATTTCAAGCATTGGGTCTGGTGCTGCTCAAGGGTGTGCTCGCTGACGGAGTCCTTGATGCCGGGCAGGCTCCCCAGAACCACAAGGCGGAGGATGGAGAGAAAGAAACCTCAGTAGACGTGTCCAGTCAATGGAGACGGAGTAGAAGCAGGGCCTCCACTGGTAACCTGAACAGAATCCCAGGTCACGCTGGGAAAGATGGCTTCAAGCTCTGTAGAGACAAAGACAGCCGTGAGTCAGGGACAGCACACACATCCTCAAGTGAAGTCCTTCGGGCCGCCATGTAGAGAGGTAGGGGGTAAACAGAAGCTGACCATTTCTAACGCTGGCCTAGAAAATGTGCAAGTAAATTAGACTCTCAGAAAGGCTGGATTCCAGGTACCCTTTCTGGGGTTTATGACAAAAATTTTACTCACTTGGAAATTCTGTGTGTATGTGTACACTTTGTGTATGATGGCATCATAGTACAGGAGTGGTCTGCGATGAAATATCAGGCTGGGGGGAAAATTTGGATTTTGTAATAAGATAACTGAACTCAAATGTGCAAAACACTTTCAGGTAAAGTTTCGGGTAAAGGTACCCAGGTAGGGCATGAGCCTTTGCATGTTCCCGCTACATCTGATCTCATATGGCCTTTTATAGAAAACAAGAGAGGCTTATTTCACCCCAAACATCCAGGGTATGTGTTGCCATGTGAAGAAATTGGGGAAAGAAAGTAGATACCACCGTGTTGCAGGGAAAGTGGAGACCTTAGCTGCATCAACATTAGCCATGTCACCTGGTTACGTTAGAAAGTCCTGAATAAACAGCTCAGGGGGAAGAGACATTTTCCTTTGAGTTCGTATGTCCCTGTGCTGTTGTCTGGGTGTCTTTTCAATTTTCCTTTGTTGAGGCTGTTTTTGGATGGCAGGCTCCTTTTTCTTATCTGTGGGAAGAAATGCTTTTCTAACTAGAGCCTGGAGGCTGTGCTGGGCTGGCAGGGTGTGTGCAGGTTCACCACAGAACACAAAAGCCTGTGTCACTGTGAACAATCGGGATATGCTGAAGTATGTCCTATGGTGCCTGAGGGCTCAGCACATGGGGAACTAAGACCAGCATGCTAGCCTGGGGGACCGCCACCACCCGTTCCCCTTGCCGCTTACTGGTGGCAAGTTCACCCTACCTCCAAGGCCCTGACGCTCAAGGGTTCAGATGGACCCTTTGCTTGGGGAGGGGGAAGGGGAGCAGTGGATGCTGGGGCCTCTTAGCTGCATGTGTTCCAGTTGAGTGCTTTGTTTCTCTTTTATGCTGCATTTCCTTGGAGTTCTGAATCTGGTGAGGCAGGATGTGATGGGGAGGAGAGTTGGGGAGAGGGCAGAGGAGAAAGGCAACAGGGTGGAAAATGCAAAAATGTGAGAGAGGCTAGGTCACTGAGGGATTTCCAGAAACCAAAAAAAAAGAAAACAAAACTTTTATTATGATATTGCTATAAATAATCATTCTGTATTAGTAAAGATTATTATAGCTGAAGGCAATAGAAATTGGACTAACAGTGGCCTATCAGGTTCAGGATTTATTTTTCTGAAACAAGAAACCTGAAGGAAATCAAGCCTCCATAATGTCCTTAAAGACTGAGCTCTATTTACTCCACCGTCCTCAGTCTTTCATCCTCATATTTGTCTTCTCATGGTCACAAAATGGCTGCTTCACCTCCAGCCTCACAGCTGCATTCCAGTCAAGTGGCAAGGGGCCCACGGGGTTCCTAACAAGGTTTGGCCTTTTCATGGGGAGAGATCCTTCTCCAGGGATTGCTGCCCACATGCCTTTGGCTAGAACGGAGTTACATGGAAATCATTACCTTCAGGGAGACCAAGAGCTTGGGGACTTAGTTTTCCAGCCTCTAGGGTAGAGAGCAGCACTGAGAGAAACAGATGGTTATAGATTTAGAATCAACCGCAGTGGGTCAAGGCCAAACTAGCAAACAGTTCAAGGAAAATAATTCAGGCAGACCTCGTTTTACTGCACTTCATTTTATTGCATATTTTACAAAGTGAAATTTGTAAAGTTTCCAAACCTTGCTCTGTTAGCACGACTTTCCCAACAGCACTGGCTCTCTTTGAATCTCTGTGTCACAGTTTGATAATTCTCACAGTATTTCAAACTTTCTCATTATTATCACATTTGTTATAGTGATTTATGATCAGCGACCTTTTATTGAAGTATAGTTGATTTATAATGTGTTAATTTCTGAATTTCTGGTGTACAGAAAAAGGATATATATACACACACACACACACACACGCACACACACATATATGGACTTCACAGGTGGTGCTAGTGGTAAAGAATCTGCTTGCTAATGCAGGAGACATAAGAGATGCAGGTTCGATCCCTGAGTCAGGAAGGTCCCCTTGAGTAGGAAATGACATTCCACTCCAGTATTCTTGCCTGGGAAATTCCATGGACAGAGGAGCCTGGCAGGCTACAATCCATGGGGTTGCAAAGAGTCGAACACAATTCAGCAACTGAGCACGCACATGCATACATATACATACATGTCCTTTTTCACATTCTTTTCTGTTCCAGTTTATTACAAGATATTACATATTGTCCTCTGTTCTAGACGGCAGGACCTTGTTGTTTGTGATCAGTGACCTTTGGTGTTACTACCATGACTGGCTGAAACCTTAGACAATGGTTAGCAGTTTTTTTACCAATAAAATAGTTTTAAATTAAGGTATGTACATTGTGTTGTAGACATAATGGTACTAGGAAGCAAAGTATTCCCATTTATTGTGATCATCTGAGACTGAAGCTGCACTGTATCTGAGTGACTGGCTGTGCAAAGTGAAGCAGAAATTATGAGTCTAAGGCCACCAGGTAGAGAGCAACACGTCAGCTAGCAAAGAGGATGGTGATCAGAGGCCACTGACCAACTGCTCTATACTCTCTACTTTATTTTTCCATCTTCTTAAGTGCTTCTCATTAGTTATCTGTATTATACAGTGGTAAAGAATCTGCCTGCCAATGCAGGGGACATAAAGAGATTCGGGTTTCATCCCTGGACTGGGAAGATCCCGTGGAGTAGGAAATGGCCGCCCACTCCAGTATTCTTGCCTGGAAAATTCTGTGGGCAGAGAGGCCTGGCAGGCTACAGTCCAAGGGGTTGCAAAGAGTCAGATATGACTGAGGGATGATGCACACATACGTAATATCAGCAGTGCATATGTGTAGCACAACAGACTCTATGGTCCATGGTGACCTGAGTGGGAAGAAGTCCGAAAAAGAGGGAGATATATATATATATATATATATATATATATATATATATGGCTGACTCATTTTACTGTACAATAAAAACTAACACAACATTGTAAAGCAACTATACACCAGTAAAAGTTAATTTAAAAAATAGGGCTTCCGTGATGGCTCAGTGGTAAAGAGCCATCTGCTTGCCAATGGCAGTCTGCTTGCCAATGCAGGAGACTTGCGTTAGATTCCTGGTCCAGGAAGATCCTACATGCCTCGAAGCAACTAAGCCTGTGCGCCACCACAGGGCCGCCGCGATGAGAAGCCCCTGCCCGGCAACTAGAAAGCGGCCAGCTCACCGCAACCAGAGAAAAGCCCTTGCAGCAATGAAGACCCAGCACGGCCGAAAATAAAGTTTAAAAAATAAACTAATGAAGCGTTTCTGTTCTCACACCCCTGAGTAACACACAGGACAGCAAAGTTTTATAACGTAACCAGGCCATCTTCTCTGCCGGGAGGCGGGAGGCCCAAGCCCCTGCCCTGTGTGCTTCTGTGGCAGAGCTTCCCGTGACAAAGGCCGGAGGTGGGATGGAGCGATCTGCTGAGCGGAAACCAGGAGCCGGCTAGGGAAGGGGAGGAGACAGGGACAGGGCAGAATCTGTCTGTTCTCCTCATCTCTCTTCATCTCTCTTCCTCCTTGGCCCCTGACTAATTCAGCCTTCAAGTCCATCAGTTTCTTCTCAGGGTCTGCTTGCATCTCCTCTGCGATGGTGGTCTGAGTTGCCCCACTGTGTCCACTCTATCAGGGCAGCATCCTTTGCCCAGCAGAGAGCTACGTGGAGCCCACCATACTTAAAGCTCTGCCAAAGCCCTGGGTTCAGCACAGTTCAGCCATAGCCTGATAGAAATGTAATGTTAGCCCCACAGGTAATTTTAATTTTTCCAGTATCAACATTCCATAAGTTAAAAAGAAATGGGTGAAATTAATTTTAATAATATATTTATTTTAATGAATATATCAAAAATATTGGCTTAAGTAATATTTACCAAATTTATATCAGTATTATATTGACATAACTGACATTATTATTTCATAGAAAATTATTAAGTTATTTTACATTCCTTTTTAAATTTATAAATAAAATATGTGATTTTATTTATTAATACACATATAATACTGCTTAAATAGTTAGACATAAGATATGCACACACACAGTTTCACTATATGTAACATGATTTGGACTTTAATGACAATAAATCTCCAAGATCTAAAAAAAGCAAAAATTATAGTTCAATAATGCAGGTAAATTAAAACAACAACTTATAAACTTCTGAGAATATTTTTCACATTGTATATAATTTGATAAGCACTTCCCTGAAAAGGAATTACTCTAAAATGAAAATACCCAAACAACAAAATATAAAATATCAGAAAAATAATTTATCATTATAATTCTGTGTTTTTACACTGAGTTGCTGTCACATACAGTAAAATGATTGGATGAAAGAATAAAATTATTTTTAAAATTATTGTGAGTTTAAAAATCTCTTAAGTAACTGGGTGTTGTTGGGAGTAATAAGTATTGGGATGATTATTTCATATAAAATTATTACTAAGTTATTTTGCATTCTTTTTTCACATGGAATCTTCAGCATCCCATGTGCATTTTATGATTATGGCATCTCTAAATTCAGTGGTTGCCATATGAGACAGCACTGCCCTAGAGCATAAGTAATGTCTTATTATAAACTAGCTAATTGTGCCTGATAAATATCTGCTATGCAAAATTTGTGGCTGTGATCATGAAGGAAAGTCCCCAGGCCCCAGTCAGTTCCCTGAAATTAGGCATGTGTATAATTAACTTTACCATCACCCAGAGTCTAGATTTCAACCTCATAGATTCAGAAATACCTGATTTTTTCAGAGTCCTAAAGCTGATTTACTTCACAGTCCTGATGCCAGTGACAAGATTCTGAGCCTGGTAGATAAAAACCTGAGACTCCCCATCCATTTTCAAAGAGGCATGCCAAGAGCTCTGGCCTGGCCATCACCTCCATGGACCAGGGTTTGGGACCCTGACCTGACCTATTTCTGTACAGTCCAATCATAATCACCTGAAGAGATGCTTTTAAAATCCTAGGTCCCAGCCCTGCCTGGCCTAGGTCTGA
This sequence comes from Bos javanicus, assembly GCF_032452875.1. Lineage (NCBI taxonomy): Eukaryota > Metazoa > Chordata > Mammalia > Artiodactyla > Bovidae > Bos > Bos javanicus. The sequence goes on from NC_083876.1 coordinate 12,261,282, forward strand.
GGGAGGAATCAGACATCACCTGGTTTAAGTCTTTCAAATGATACCAGGGTGCATGCAGTCCAGCTCAGGAGCCACTGAGCCGTCCCACCCTCTATGGACACTCGAGGGGAGATGTAGCCCACCCTCAGTTACACCTGAGGGGAGACACAGCCCAGAGGGCGAATGACAGGCCCAGTGCCCTCTGCTGACCCAGAGCTCAAAGCCAGTGTTCTCTCCTTCAAATCAGTGTCCAAGCTACTCCCAAACCTAGAATTTAGCATATGCAGTTTTCTTGACATGTAGAAAAACCTCACTCTGTAGTACTTCCCCAGTGACTCAGTGGTGAAGAATCTGCCTGCAATGCAGGAGACCCAGGGAACTCCGGTTTAATCCCTGGGTGGGGAAAATCCCCTGGATGAGTAAGGGGCAACCCACTCTAGTATTCTTGCCAGGAAGATCCTATGGACAGAGGAGCCTGGCGGGCTACAGTCCGTAGCGTCCCAAAGAGTCAGACACAACTGAGGGACTGAGCACATGGGATAGTGATTAAATTAATTTAAATGTATGGATACAAAGAGAGGAACAGTGATAGAAACATTGAAGTATATGTTTAATTCGCTTCTTAATTTAGCACATTTTATATATTAGATATAGTAACTCTTTCACCATGGGATCTGTTTTGTGAGGTTAATTCACCACGGTTACCATCTTTTAATTTTTTTATACAATAAAAATTTTATTTTCATTTTTTGGAGTAGAATTGCTTTACAACGTTGTATTAGTTTCTGCCGTACAACAACATGAGTAAGCTATATCTATGCATATACCCTTCCCTCTCGAGACCCCTCCCACTCCCCCCGCACCCGGCCCCACAATCCCACCCATCTGAGTCATCACAGAATACAGAGCTGCGCTCCTTGTGTTATAAGCAGCCTCCCACGAGCTATCAATTTACACAGGGTAGTGTGTATATGTCAATCCCAACCTCTCAATTCATCCCACTCTCTCCTTCCCCGCTTGTACCCACAAGTTATGGTCCCTGTTTTTAAAATGAAAAAAAAAAATTGACGCACAGAGAGGTCCGTAGACCTACTGAGGCCTCACAAGTAGTGAGTGGCCAAGCCAGGAGCTGAGCTCTAATCAGAGACAATCTCTGAATCTTTCTTTTCCTTCCCTAAAATAGAAGCTCATATTTGTACAACTCTCCATCTTTCATGATTTTTTTTTCCCCTGCAGACATTATTATCTCAATTGATTTGGGCAGTGATCTCATTAACTCTATGGCAAAATTCTCTTTGTTTAGAAAACTAGAGAAAGACACATGGAAAGGTGAACTTAAAATGCTTACGGGCTGTGCCTAATAGTTACAGATTGTACTCAAAATGATCTAAGGCATCTCGGGAAGACTGTATAGGGCTATTTCTGTGATAAATTAAGTGTGCGGGTATCATTTTCTTCTGTTTTCTTTGGAGGAGGTTCTCAGTGGAAGGGTCCCAAAGGTGGAGAGGAGTGTTAGCAGGATGTGCCTGTGTTTCACAGAAGGCCGTGTTATGATGAACTTAGGTGGGTCCCAGTGCAGGAGTAGAGAATACCATGGTGTGGAAGGGATCTTAGTGTCCAGGTCAGATAGACACTTGTCAGGGTAAATGTTTGACATACTTGTCTCTCCAGAGCTCCTTTACATGTTGATTTAAGCTTCACCAACTTAGAGCCATACCTTTAGTGTTTAGCATCATAACCTTAACAAGCTTTCTTTTACTCTTCTTGAGGTCTAGATTGTTGGCTCTCTGTATGATGACAGTCATCACAAGAAAGGCTCCTAGGGTAGGACAGGTCTTCGGTGTACTTGAGAAGGTGAGGGACCAGAGACACCAAAGTTCATCATGTGAACCACCATGAGCTGATGGTGCATCATAGCAGCTTAGCATCAGTTTGAGCCACAGAGTCAACACAGAAAAATAACTCATTTAGTCATTTATCTCTGTGAAGCTTAGGTCTATCTGAGAATACTAAAGTGAAGATAAACGACAGAGCTTTTAGGTCCAAAGAATTATATTCAATCTTTGCTTATTCAACAAAATATTTTTTTTTCTTTAGTGTCTTCTAAATGCCAAGAATTGTTCCAGGTCTGAAAGTAAGAATGGTAAACAAAAGAAATAGAGACTTTGCCCTCCAGTAGCTTGCATTCTAGGGGAATCATCAGTGAACAGACTGTCAACACACAAGATCAGTGCAGTTGTTTTTTTTTTTTTTTTAATTCTTTTCCATTAAGGTTTATCTGAGAATGTTGAATACAGGCCCCTGTGTATACAGTAGGACCTTGCTGTTTTCCCCTGCTAACCCCAAACTGCCAATCCGTCACTCCCCTACCCACCTCCCCGCTGGCACCCTCAAGTCTGTTTTCTGTGTCTATGATTCTGTTTCCCAGACAGGTTCATTTGTATCAGATTTCAGGTTCCACATATAAGTGATGTCATATGGTATTTGTCTTTCTCTTTCTGACCTACTTTGCTTAGTATGATAACCTCTTGGCCCATCCATGTTCCTTGGAGCTTTTTAAGTGCTGTGAAGGAGATGAGCCAAGATAAAAATGACTGGCAGTGGGTGAGAATGGGGTCTTCCATAGAGAGTCAGGGAGGGCTTCTCCTAAGAGGTGACATCTGAGCTGAGGTCTCAGGGCTAAGAACCACCCATGCCACGAGTTGGAGGAAGAGCATGTTGGGCAGAGGACATGGTTTACATAAATCCCCGATGTAGCCACATTGCATGTGAGAGGAAGCAGAGGGGGCCACAGGACATAAGAGAGTAAGAGTGTGTGTGTGTGTGTGTGTGTGTGTGTCTGCATGTTCATAAGTACTAGCACCCACCCCCACCTCCCCCCCCCACACACACACTCATACACACTGAATGATAACAGTGTGACATCAGCCAGGCAAGTATCCGGGAAATTAGGATGGAAAGCTTCCCTTGATACCACACTTGGAGGTGTTCTAAGTCCCTTCTCCTCCCACCATGCCCTCCCCATCTCAAGCACATCCATGTAACTTGGGAAAAGATTTAAAATATTGGCTTCCAGAAAGGCGCACTATTCTCCCTGGTTCAAAAAGTCATTGCATGGCTGATTTATATTGATGTATAGCAAAAACCATCACAATATTACAAAGTAATTATCCCCCAAATAAAATAAATAAGTAAATTTTACAAATAAATCTCAAAAAAGAAGGTCATAGCAAATGATTCCTGCCTGCGCTTGGTTGGTGAGTGGTTTTTGTAAATTCAACTATTTGGAAATCAGTCATTTTCAAAGGCTAGTATCCAGTAAAAGAAAGCTTCTAATTTTTGTGGGAAAGAGAAATTAATATAACATACTGTCTAAATGAAGACTGCCACAAAACAAACTTATTTGGATGCTATAAGTATAAACCGCTGTTTTATTCTTAGTCACAGTGGTAAGTTAAATCGTTGAATGCATTTGTGGCTCTACAGTAAAAGCTAGTGTTTTACCTTATAAGAATCTTTAAATTCTGTTTCTTTTGTTCTGTTTTCAGTGTCTCAGAATCCCTTTCTTGTGCCATGTCCATTTATTTCTCAAAATCACTGATCATGAAACCTTTGCAAAATCTCACTTTAAATTCAAGCTTCTTGTTGCAGTTGTTTCTGCTTTGATACGGGAAGGTCTTGCCGTGTCGCTCTTTTGAAGCACAACATACACATTAGAGATATCTTCTTGTAGAGTATTTTGGAGTCAATTATTTTCTAAGTGTCTTATAAGTAAATCAATTCTTGAATGAAATAGATCTTTAAATAAACATGGCTCTTAAGATGGCTGTCTTCCGGTAATCACAAAGTCATGAATCAGAGCATTTCAATGACTGCTCATGTGTTTTTTCTCTTAATTTAGATTTTTTTTTTCCAATTAACTTTGAGATGCCTTTGCAACTCAACCTGCCTCTGGTGTTTTATGTGCCTGAAAACTTGTTGCTACTGTGTAATAATTAGGAGAACGTAACTACAGGGTTCCAATTACTCTGGCAAAGGAACTTATTACATTGTCTCCATACAAGCATGTAATTAATGTCTCTATTTCAAGGCCATTTCAGCAAACTCAAAACCAGGAGATTATCCATACATACATGGGAATGCAGAGGAATACGGGTGATGTCTTCATTGCAATGGACAACACCACCAGGATATTTTCTCATATGTGGCAAATATTTTATTATTACTAAATATGTGGTTTCAAATAAAACGTGTCACTCTAAAAAGTGTCAGTAGGGATAGGATCACCCCCCACAGCGGGGAGAGTTTTTTTAAATAGGTGAGATGCTTTCTGGTTGTCACAGTGTCTAGGCAGAGATCAGAAATTCTGTCTGTCTGCAGAGCATAGCAGGCACATTTGCACTCTGAAATCCTGCTGGACATTTATGTAGATAAAAAGCCTCTTTATAGTCACCTGAAGTTAAGCCTACTTCCATTTTGCAAATAGACATAAAAGTAATTTTGGACAATTGTAATACTAAATTTTTCAGGAATTCAACTACTGTGTAAATCAAGAAACAACTGTTGTTAGTTTTATTTGGAAAAGAGGTGGCTATTATTTTCCCTAAAAAAATGATGGCATAGATGGCAACACGGCTTGCAGCAGTGGAGTTGCCAATGAAACACACCTGGACTGTTAGGCATTTCCAGCAGTTACGGTCATGAATGTTCTGTGTCTAAGTGCCACCACCCGCCATGGAATGGTATCTTCTGATCAGGTATATCCTGCTCAAACACTGACCTATGGAAATATATTTTTATCGTTAATTCATTTCTTTATGTGTTTCCTTTATATTATGGACTTAGGGAGGGGGGATTGTGGTTAGGCAAATTACTTATGAATTTCATTTCAGGCTATTAGCAGGGCCTTGTAAAATAATTATGGTTCTAAAAGAGAGTCAGGTGAGAAAAGTGTGTGTGTGTGTTAGTCACTCAGTCATGTCCAACTCTTTGTGGCCTCATAGACTAGCCCTCCAGGCACCTCTGTCCATGGGATTCTCCAAGCAAGAATACTGGAGTGGGTTGCCATTTCCTTTTCCAGGGGATCTTCCCAATCCAGGGATTGAACCTAGGTCTCCTGCTTGGCAGGCAGTTTCCTTAAAGTCTGAGCCACCAGGGGAGATCAAGTTAAGATCAGTCCTAAAATGCATCACTCCTTTAGAAGAAGGGGGCTGCTGCGAACCTGCACTTTAGTGCAAAGAAATAAAAGGCAGGAAAAGCAGGTGGGAGAGTTGACCTTAATTTCAACTCCTGCTGTGTGTCAGACCCTGTGCGCAGCCCCTCAGAGGCATGATCTCATTTTTTGGTACGATGCTGAGAAATGCTACGTGTGCTTTGAGTCTCCTGGCACTGGAGTGGTACAGTCGGAGCTATCTCCTGACACGTGGGAAGCAGAGAATATGAGGAAATGAGTAGATGAATATTCTTGACGTTGCTGGGATGTTAAAATTATTTAAAAGTTCTATTAAATAAGTGACAGTCACAAAGCCAGATTTATGGTAGCTAATGAAATTTTCACAAAGAAGTATTATCATGAAATTTGAAAAAAAAAAAAAGATCTTGGTAGATGCAGGCAAGAATTCATATGCATATGAATGTCAGCGCACACCCAGCACTGCGCTTCCTATTTATAGCTTCCGGGACACATCCACCCTTGATACATGAACACTGAAATGGTGCACATATGTTTCTACCCACTTTTAGCTGTGGATTTGCTTCAAAAGTGGTATATCCACTGAGCCAAACCCCAGGCATTTAGAAAGTACAAAAAATTTAAATTTCTAAAGTGAACCAGAATGTGGGAAAAAAAAGAGAGAGAGAAAAGAGGCTGAGCCCAAGAGAGATGTCAGTTGTAAATCTGACAAAATTTTTAAAAAGTACTGTATGAAAATTAAACCTTATCAGAATTCAGTTCGACTCTGATATCGTGTTTGAAGACTGAGAGAAGAGGGCCTTTCTGAGACATAGAGACTTGCCAAGACATTTTTAAGCTTTTGAAGATTATTTTAGTATATAACATTCATAATTGTCAACTTTAGCATATTGCAATTTTGAATAGGTGATAGGTTGCTCTCTTTTTAAAATGCAAAGGTAAGGCTAGAGGTTAGTACTTAATGAGATGTGTGTATCTGTGCATCTTCCTTTTTCACTGACTGGAGGAGGATTGGCTAAAGAAGAAATAGAAGAGCGAGAAGGGCCAATTTCAGGAGAGAGGGTGCCTGTGCTGAAAAGGGGATGCATGGAACCAACTGCAGTAAAACTGGAGGTGCGCAACCTCCATCTTTACAAACCCCTCCCTCTTAGGATTCCTTTTGTTTCAAGATGTAGAGACCCAATCCAACTGGTTAAAGCAAAAAAGAGCATGCTAGCTCACTTAACAGAAAGCCCTGGAGTATTCCTTGCTTCCAGTGTAGCTGGACACAGGGACTCAGATGTTACTGGCTTGGTGTCTGTCTCTCTTTCCATTTCTGGTCTCTACTGTGCTTCCTCTGAATGGACTTAACTCCAAGTAGACGCTTTGAAAATGTGGGTTGACAGAATCATCTTACCTAAATTTTCCTTATCCGAGCAGAGTGAAATATCCTTTTCCCAAAAACTTTTTTAAAAGGGGTGTGTGTCTTATTGAAAAAATTCAGGTAACACACCCATGAAACAAATTCTGTGGGCCAGGGATGAAAGGATGATGCTGGTGCCCAGGCCAAGGTTATGTGTCTTCATAGAGGGAGGGGCCTCCACTCCAGCAGAACATGGGCCAAAGGCACCACAATTGGAGAAGATGCGATTGCATGTCCTCCAAGTGCTGGCGGCCCAACCCGAGAAGAACAGCCAGATTTTGAGAAAATCTGTTTTACTTATATGACAGTTACATAAATCCTAATTTTGTTCATCTTTCTTTTGAGACATAAGAATGAATAGTTAGGGAATGATGGAATTTTAGAACTGAAGAGACTTTGTAAATTATGTAGTTGCAAACCATCAATTTAAGTAATTTTTGAGAATTTGCTCATCTTTAAATTGAGTTCTGCTAATTGAGAGAGCTGGTTATCTTCCAGCACAGCAAAATGCCGGAGAGGAATGATGTAAAATATGAATCAGAATTTTATTAAAAGCTTTCAGTGTGTTTTGATATCTCCCAAAGATATCTCAGGAATGGCACCTAAGTAGACTACAGGGATTATTATCAAAAGTTTCCATAAAATTAAAAAAAAAACTAATCTCTTTTTAACTTCCCAGCTATGCTATCATTTCTAAAGTTTTATTTTGATTGTAACTTGTTACTTAGTCTAAGATGTGTATTGAAGAGTAATTCTGACTTTTTCTTCTTTATATTCTTGGTTCCTCTGATACTTCGTTGTTTAGTCATTAAGTCATGTTCAACTCTTTTATGACCCCATGGACTATAGCCCACCAGGCTCCTCTGTCCATGGGATTTTCCAGGCAAGAGTACTGTAGTGTGTGGTGGGTGACCATTTCCTTCTCCAGGGGATCTTCCTGACCCAGGGATTGAACCGAGTCTCATGCTGCTGCTGCTGCTAAGTCGCTTCAGTTGTGTCCGACTCTGTGCGACCCCATAGATGTCAGCCCACCAGGCTCCCCCAGTCCCTGGGATTCTCCAGGCAAGAACACTGGAGTGGGTTGCCATTGCCTTCTCTGTGAGTCTCATGAGTTGGCAGGAAAACTCTTTACCACCAAGCCACCAGGGTAAAGAAATAGTACCCTGTGATACTATTTTTCCTCATTATCATATATAAGTACAGTTGGTGTGCCCTGTTTGTTAGCAGAAAATAATTACTCTGTAAATGTATATGTGTTCATTTCAGAAAATGTACACCTTTAAAAGAAATATAAAAACGAACCCCAGTGGACAAATTCTCACAGCTCTGACCTTAATGGGAAGCCAGTGTCACATTTCAAAGCAAGCAGGGACCAGAGGGAGCCAAAGGCACCATTTGTGTCTGCATCTGGTTCCTTCGTTAGAGCTGATCCTGGTTGGTGATCTGACCTTGAAGAGTACCTGCAGCACCCTGGACCTGCGGTCACAGCCATGGCACTGTCCTTGTCATCAGAGGGAATCGGGTTTGAGGGATGTGGAGGGAGCAATGCAGAGATTCCTAGCCCTATAGCACGTGTGCACAGCCTGGCCTCCTTAACTGGCAGCCTCTTTATTCCAGAGGCATGTCCATCTTAAGTGGGATTCTGAAATGATGGGGAAGACATCAAACTGATTTTTGCTTACCTACAAAAGTTTATTTAAGGTTTCAACATAATTAGGTGTCTGTCATATTAAAAACAGTAAAATTAAATTTTGCAGGAAATGTTGATTTTAAAATTTGCAAAGGTCAAGAATTGAAATACAAATAGAAACTGTAACAGAATTAAAGGGCAAGAAGAGCTGATGGTGAATCTGTTCATTGAATATAATGAGATTATCCTCAGGCAGATGAGTCCTTAGCTTAAACAGGAAAATGAGTATACAGAGCAGACATGATATTGTTAATACACTTTAATCCTGATTTTGTTTTTGACTATAGAAACATTTTTCACTGAATCACAGCAGAGCTGCATCAAAGTAACTTAATTCTAAATTCACCTTTATTAGCTATTTATTAGCTATTCAAGTTTGTCAGAACAGCATAACAAATAAAAATCCATGATGACTCTGAACTATGTCAGTTTTTTATATATTAAAACCTTAAGCGTAGATATCGTTTGTTATAATTATATTGTTATAATTACATCCCAATTTGCTGTCTGAGCTCAGCCATTTAAGTTAATCATATTTTAATAGGTTATTATAATGATATTTAGTATACTTGAGATTTTGATTATGTGAATGGGATATATTACATGTTGAGAAGTTTATTAAAATTTTATAGAACAGTGGCTTATTTCACTAGCTACAACATAGACCTATGGTGTAAATAAATAATAGCAAAGTGAATATAGAAGTTTGACTAATATTTCTGGCAGAAAAAAAACAGCATATTTACTAGGATTCTATTTACTATTTACTAGGATTCAGTTACTAGGACTCTATTTACAATTTTTAAAACTCTTAGTATAATCATTTTTTATTAGAATTATACTTCCTATCTTCATTATTAGTTACCACCAATCAGTGTTTGAGTGCCTTAATAAGAATGTCACCATGTGCAAGACAGTAAAGCAGTCACTGTGGGGAAACAAATGTCAATATCACTGATCTTAAGGAATTTACAGCCTAGATGGGATGCGAGACATGAAATACTAAAAATAACAATATATAGCATTCTATGATTCCCAGTGAATGATTTGGAGAGTGAATTCTCTATAATCATTCAAAAACAGAGCAAGACTGTTTTGGAAGTTGAGCCAGGCCTTGAGAGGTGAATACAATTCACATTAGTGGAATGTGTTTGAAAGTTCACAAGTATGGCCAGATACCTCTCATCCTAATATGTAAGGAAATGCCATCAGTCTACATTTTTGAAAATATCTTTTAAGCTGATACTTCAGAGTCAGGCATGAGGTTTAACTAAGACATGTTATAATACATAATGTGATTATTACCAGGCAGGGGCACAGGAGAGGACTGATCAAGCCCTCAGTTCATGGTACATCAGCATTGTTAGTCCAAAGACTGCCTTTCTTTAATATAGAATATTTAATCTTTTAAATTGTGTTTTTCCACTTCATCTCCTATTTTCAATCCCATTTTCCCACATAGGCACCTGTTTGTGTATATTTAATGTAAGACTTTCATATATATCTGTGCATATATCTACATGTACACATACACATATACACATGCTCTTCCATTTGTGTAAATAACTCTAAATTTAAAAACACATCCCATACATTATTTATTCATTTTCAGATTCTTTTCCATTATAAGCTATTACAAGACATTGAGCAGAGTTCCCTGTGCTATACAATAGATCCTTGTTAATTATCTGTTTTATATAGAGAGGTGTATATATATACTCATCCCAAACTCCCAAATTCCTAATTTATCCCTCCCTCCTTTCCTGTCTGGTAACCATAAGTTTGTTTTCTATGTCTGTGAGTCTGTCCTGTAAATAAGTTCATTTGTAACGTATTTTAGATTGCACACATAAGCAATATCATATGATATTTCTCTGACCTGCTTCACTTAGTATGATAATCTCTAGGTCCATCTGTCTTGCTGCAAATGGCATTATTTCATTCTTTTTATGGCTGAGTAATATTCCATTGTACATATGTACCCCATCTTTATCCATTCCTCTGTTGATGGACTGTTAGGTTGCTCCTACATCTTGAGTATTATAAACAGTGCTATGAACATAGGGATGCGTGTATCTTTTCAAATTAGTTTTCATCTTCTCTGGATTTATGCCCAGGAGTGGAATTGCTGGATCATATAGTAGCTCTATTTTTAGGTTTTTAAGGAATTTCCATACTGTCCTCCATAGGGGCTGCAACCAGGAACTTTACTAACATAAATTATATTCATAAATTCCGTAAAGAAATAGACTTGTAAATTTAACTAAGTTAATCACTTCCACTCACAAAGAAAGCAGAATCTGTATTCTCTATAGCATGGTCAGGTTATTTGTCCAGAGATCAAACATGCAGACTACAGAGCTGGAGTGAGAAACAGGTATGAGTCAGGCACAGTCCTGGTCGGTGGTTTGAGTCCTGACTCAGGTCGGCCCTGGGTTCTGCTCTTGAAAACTAGCCTTCCTTGAGCAGGTCCCATTCGGCTCTCAAGGCAGCCTCATCAGGCTCGTCTCTGTGGCAGAACCAAGACTTAGATTTGTGGCCTTCAGGTGATGCTGAAGAAATATCAAATCTTCTTTGAAAAAAATAATATATATATATATATTTCTGATTTTAGTTAACTGTAGGTATTATGTAAAAACTTCCTAATGACTGTGTTTTAAGGCCGTCCAGAATAATTCAGATTAAAACAGGTGAGAAAAACAATTCACTTTAATTATTAGCACCTTGTCATTAGTGCTTTAGATCATGGAATCCCAATAGTCAGACTCACAAATCATTATCAGAGGCACTCACCTTCAGTCCCATCCCAGCCATACTCCCCAATCTACAGCTTGAGTTTCAAAAGTAAAGCCACGCACTTTTAAATAAAATCTTATTTCACCTCTTTATCCCTTATGCAGCAGAACAGTGGTAGCAATTTCAGTTTACTCAAACATTGTATTCAACAAAATTAACAATCCTCTTTGAATTTAATGTGCTGATGAAGTTAACCACTCATCCCTAAGGCAGACAAAGCAAAACTTGACCTCATTTGTAAGCATTATTTTAGCTTACAAATTCTATTGATATTAGCTATAGTTTAGGAGAAGGCAATGGCACCCCACTCCAGTACTGTTGCCTGGAAAATCCCATGGACAGAGGGGCCTGGTAGGCTGCAGTCCGTGGGGTCGCTAAGAGTTGGACACGACTGAGCGACTTCACTTTCACTTTTTACTTTCATGCATTGGAGAAGGAAATGGCAACCCACTCCAGTGTTCTTGCCCAGAGAATCCCAGGGATGGGGGAGCCTGGTGGGCTGCCGTCTATGGGGTCAGACAGAGTCGGACACAACTGAAGGGACTTAGCAGCAGCAGCAGCTGCAGCAGCAGCTATAGTTTTGGTCATAAAGATGAATATAAGACATATTTCTAAAGATGGACTTTTTGTGTATTTATGAATCGAAGTATTTGGTTTATATTGATTAGATAATTTTTTAATTTTTATTTATTTAGTTTTGACTCGTGGCAACAAGGTTTTCCTTGTTGCCAGGCCTCTCATATTTGACTCTTTGTGATTCCATGGACTGTAGCCTGCCAGTCTCCTCTGTCCATAGAATTCTCCAGGCAAGGATACTGGATAGGGTAGCCATTCCCTTATCCAGGGGATCTTCCCAACCCAGATCTGGAACCCAGGTCTCCTGCATTGCAGGCGAATTCTTTACCATCTGAGCCACCAGGGACGCCTTTAAATTGTATTTATTTATTTTTGGCTGTGTTAGGTCTTCCTTGCTGCGCAGGCTTTTCCTCTAGTTGTGCTGAGCAGGGGCTACTCTCGAGCTGCAGTGTATGGCCTTTTGATTGCAAGGGTTTCCCTTGTTCCAGAGTGCGGGCTCTAGGGTATGTATGCAGACCTCAGAAGTTATGGCTCGCAGGATCTAGAGCCCAAGCTCAATAGTTGAGGCACAGGGGTTAGTTGCTCCTCTTCTTCCCAGATTAGGGATCTTCCCAATTTAGGGATCAAACCCATTTCTTCTGCATTGCCAGGTGGATTTTTTACCACTGAGTCATCAGGGAAGTGCTTGATTAGATCATTTTAAATCCACCTTTCTTCATCATTGAGCAAGATGCTTTTAATAAATGTATTCGTTTCTGGTTTGGTTTTGTTTTGTTTTAAGGTATTTGGATTAGAAAGAACCTCAGGATCCACAGAGAGTTGTCCTCTTAGGGTCTAAGAACCCACGTACTGGTTAGCAACAGACCAGAGACAGACTCAGACCCCCAGTGGCCACCCAGTGGCACTGTCCCATGCCTGTCTTGGAGCTCAGGCTCCTGAAGCCTCTCCTCCATGTAAGAGTCTTCCTTGCATATGCATCTCTGTACTGAATGTCAGGACTCCCACCAGGACCTCTCTGTCAGAGTGAGTGAGGCTGTTTTCTCAGGACCTCTCCCTAGCCTGCCGACCCCCAGGCTGCACCAGCATTAAAGTCCCCACAGATAATCACTGAGCTGTTTTAAGGGATTTCCCCAGGGTGTCTGTTCTGTCTCTAACAACAGGACCTGATCTTCTGACCTTGTTCTTCTTTTTTTTTTTCTTTTGACCACGTGGCTTGCCGGATCTTAGTCCCCATGTGTGCATGCTAAGACACATCCCTCATGTCCAACTCTGCCACCCTATGGACTGTAGCCCACCAGGCTCCACTGTCCATGAGATTCTCCAAGCAAGAATACTGGAGTGGGTTGCCATGCCCTCCTCCAAGGGCATGACCCAAAGATAGAACCCACCTCTCTTATGACTCCTGAATCGGCAGGCGAATTCTTTACCACTAGCAGTAGAAGCACAGAGTCCTAATCACTGGACCACCAGAGAAGTCCCCTAACCTTCTCCTTGGGGCCACCACAGAGGCCAGTCTTAGGCAAATCATGCTGTATATTTGTCTTGGACAGAATCTCTATGTTCCTATCGTCTGCTCCCATAGAGTCCTCTGTTTCAAAAGAAACTCTTTTCAGGAGTGGAGAGCAGGTAGACTGGCATTATGTACAGGTTCATTTTCAACATTTTGATGTTTGCATATCCAAATCCATTGACCTTGAGATAAAACCTGGACTAGGAGCAAACACTTCACAGGGAAAAAAAAAAAACCCACACTGCCTGCTCACTGAGTCTTCAGAGCCACACACCCCCACATCTGGTGTGGGAATTGCCAAGTGCGTGCATTTCTGCAGGGATCTAACTGTCACAGGCTTTTCCTAGAGTTTATGCTTAATGGTTTCAGTTTCCAAAAGTAGAGCGAGTCTGCCTAGTGTATCCGTACCAGAAAGTCCCTGCAGGCATTCAATCTGCCCTATAAATTAGTCTCACACCAGCTCCCCTCCCAGATTCTGGAGCTTTGGCCACATTGTGTTAATGCTTTGAATATTTTATATGCTTGCTAAAAAAAAAAAAAAGAAAAAGAAAAGAAACAGATACTCCTAGTGTTCACAGAACGGTAGTCACTGGTAAGTACTGGTCCTACTTACTGTCAACAGGTACTTTTTAACTTAATTGAGTCCTTGACTAAATGCTTGATTCTGCAATTCTTCTCATCTTCTTTATTCTCCTGAAGAGGTCTTTCCAAGATCCTCTAAGAAAGATTCTTTTTATTCTTAGAACTAATGCTTTTGTTTGTGAGATGTATAAGCCCAGTAGTCATCCGTTGATAACTTTTACAGCCTTAAGTAGATGCATTTTAGGGGTGGAGTAAAACATAGCATTTATAAAATGTAGACTCTTGAATAAAAGCAAAAGCATTTATGAGTCATATTCATAGGACTGTACATGTCATTGCTCTGGATTTTTTTAATTATCAAAATGTAATAACACATTTATAGGATGTAAAGAAGGCTGAGCGCTGAAGAATTGATGCTTTTGAACTGTGGTGTTGGAGAAGACTCTTGAGAGTCCCTTAGACTGCAAGGAGATCCAACCAGTCCATTGTGAAGGAGATCAGCCCTGGGATTTCTTTGGAAGGAATGATGCTAAAGCTGAAACTCCAGTACTTTGGCCACCTCATGCGAAGAGTTGACTCATTGGAAAAGACTCTGATGCTGGAGGGATTGGGGGCAGGAGGAGAAGGGGACGACAGAGGATGAGATGGCTCGATGGCATCACTGACTCGATGGACGTGAGTCTGAGTGAACTCTGGGAGTTGGTGATGGACAGGGAGTCCTGGCATGCTGTGATTCATGGGGTTGCAAAGAGTCGGACACGATCTGATCTGGGAAATATAGAACAAAGTTACATGTAGTTCCACTATATGTAATAATGTTTAAGTACATAAAATAAGGTTTTTAGTTGGAGTTTCAGTATCAAACTCTCAGAAATTAATAGAATGAATGTACATAGAAGAATATAGTAGACCTGAAAAGCATTATGAACCAATTCTACTTAAAATATTGCATAGTGGGTATATTATTTCTTGCTTTGAGGCGGCTGGTAACCAGGAGTCCAGGTGAAAGTGAAACTCAGAAACATCTTGGACTGTGACTTTGCCTCTTCCTTTGATGGTTTTCTGTAATTTTCATTTATTGACTGCTCCCATGATGGTAAACAATTTCATGTACCCAGACAGAAACTGAAGGTTCCAAGAGTGTTTTCTTTATTTTTTCCCTTGAAATTGATTGGATACTTGTCAGATAGAACTAATTGTTTAACTTTTTTTTTTTTTTTACCATAAAAGGAAACACAGTCATCATTCCCAGCAAAGTCAGTGAAGCCATTCGATGAGAGAAATAAAACAGGCAAATATGCCAGAGGTGATACAACTGCACCCCTGAGGAAAGGGTTGGTCACCATCTATCTGATGCTCGTAAAAATAGGGTTGCTCACTTGTCTTACTGGCTGAAAAAGTAAAATTCACTTATTGGGTAAAATTAGAAAATTAAGAAAGATAGAACAAAATTTGCTCATAACTCCATGTACTGAGTACCTCTGTTTCTAACGTGCTGCTGTATTTTCTCCTGATCTTTCTCGAATGTGTGTGTTTTGACCATTTGGGGTTGCCCTATATTCTACTTGGGCTGCATTACAGATGGATTCTTAACCAGCTGAGGTACCAGGAAAGCCCTTATATTCATTTAACTTTGCAGTTAATCATTTATCTGTTTTCTTGAAAATTCTTCACAAAACCCATTTTAATGGGTTAGTAATAATTTCCTGTGTGGTATTTCCCTATTGATTAACATTTTTTTCCAACTTTTCACCTTTACAAAATTTACAGTTGTGAATACTTTTGTACTAAAGCCATTGTGTGTATGTGTGTGTATGTATGTATCTCAGACTATTTGTTTTGGATAGATTTCTAGCATAAACATTGCTTGTTCAAAAGGCTATATCCACACACATTATAGAACTGATTTGTTAAAGGGTTGTAAGCAAATTATAATTTACAGTTTTGCCACTCCTTTGATCAAAGTCTTATTTATAAAATCTATTTGTGTAGCAGACTAGGGGTAGGTTTTCAAGTACGAGTATAAATGTGAGTATAAATGTGAGTTTTGAAAAAGAATTTACATAAGAGCTCTTCAGTAACGTGGCATGTGGTGTGCCCTTTCACAGTGACATGAGATTAAATATGGAAATGTTAATATTAAAAGAAGACTTAATTGCCAGGTACATCTGTTGATCAGTGAATTACCTCATCATAGCTGTGGGTATAAGCACTCAGAATCTAAAAGAATTTAGTACAGACTAATGAGAAGTAGACCTTTTCCATCCTGTTTGTTGCTTGTTTGTTTCTTCCTAATGAGTGTGTGGTTTTTCTAAGAGTCTTACAGAGCTGGACAGAGGCTGTGTCTTTTTGCTTTCTACTTTTTTTTTATTTCATTAAAAAAAATTTTTTTTCTTCTTTTTATTTTTTCTTTTCTTTTATTTTTTAACTTTATAGTATTATATTGGTTTTGCCATATATCAAAATGAATCTGCCACAGGTATACATGTGTTCCCCATCCTGAACCCTCCTCCCTCCTCCCTCCCCATACCATCCCTCTGGGTCGTCCCAGTGCACCAGCCCCAAGCATCCAGTATCGTTCATCAAACTTGGACTGGCGACTTGTTTCATATATGATATTATACATGTTTCAATGCCACTCTCCCAAATCATCCCACCCTCTCCCTCTCCCAGAGTCCAAAAGACTGTTCTATACATCAGTGTCTCTTTTGCTGTCTCGTATACAGGGTTATTGTTACCATCTTTCTAAATTCCATATATATGTGTTAGTATACTGTATTGGTGTTTTTCTTTCTGGCTTACTTCACTCTGTATAATAGGCTCCAGTTTCATCCACCTCATTAGAACTGATTCAAATGTATTCTTTTTAATGGCTAGTAATACTCCATTGTGTATATGTACCATAGCTTTCTTATCCATTCATCTGCTGATGGACATCTAGGTTGCTTCCATGTCCTGGCTATTATAAACAGTGCTGCGATGAACACTGGGGTACACGTGTCTCTTGGAGGCTAATTACAATATTGTATTGGTTTTGCCATACATCAACATGAATCCACCACAGGTGCACGTGTTCCCCTTTATGTTCATCCATAGATATTCAACCTAGACAGCGTATTAAAGAGCAGAGACATTA
Source organism: Bos javanicus (assembly GCF_032452875.1). Lineage (NCBI taxonomy): Eukaryota > Metazoa > Chordata > Mammalia > Artiodactyla > Bovidae > Bos > Bos javanicus. Next base: position 12,278,144 of record NC_083876.1, read on the forward strand.
CTTTGCCAACAAAGGTCCATCTAGGCAAAGCCATGGTTTTTCCAGTAGTCATGTATGGATGTGAGAGTTGGGCTGTAAAGAAAGCTGAACACTGAAGAATTGATGCTTTTGAACTGTGATGTTGGAGAAGTCTCTTGAGAGTCCCTTGGATTGCAAGGAGATCCAAGCAGTCCATCCTAAAGGAAATCAGTCCTGAATATTCATTGGAAGGACTGACGCTGAAGCTGAAACTCCAATACTTTGGCCACCTGATGAGAAGAGCTGACTTATTAGAGAAGACCCTGATGCTGGGAAAGATTGAAGGCAGGAGGAGAAGGGGATGACAGAGGATGAGATGGTTGGATGGCACCACCGACTTGATGGACATGAGTTTGAGCAAGCTCCAGGAGTTGACGATGGACAGGGAAGCCTGGCGTGCTGCAATCCATGGGGTTGCAAAGAGTCAGACAAAACTGAGAAACTGAACTGAACTGATAGATACTCATCATTTTTCACATGTTGCTCTTGCCCTTATGTGCTTGGGGTGTACTTGGAGGAAGGTCTTGTGAGCTCCAGTTCAGTGTTTTATAGAGCAGGGAGCAAAAATGGGACCAGCTTGAGGAAACAGTAGTGGAAGCAACCAGTCATAAACTACAACCAAATTAACTGTATGAGAAATGCAGGACAAATATCTAATCCCCTAGTTAGAGAAAGTGAAAGTGAAGTAGCTCAGTCGTGTCTGACTCTTTGCGACCCCGTGGACTGTAGCCTACCAGGCTTTTCCATCCATGGGATTCTCCAGGCAAGAATACTGGAGTGCGTTACCATTTCCTTCTCCAGGGGATCTTCCCCAATCTTCCCGCATTGGAAGCAGATGCTTTAATCTCTGAGCCACCAGGGAAGCCTAGTTAGAGAGGCATCAGCCAAATATCTTGGAGTCTAGGAATTTTCATACAAAGTTTTATTTCTAATATGAGTTATCCTGAGATGACCTTTGGGGGTGCTTAAGCACTGAGTCTGTCAATTACTTTATCTGTTACTATTTTTATCTCCAGTTTTTTTGTTCTACAGGCTTTTACTGGATTGATTCTCTTTACCTTATCTTTTTGATTATATTTTTATTTTCTTCTTTTTAATTGATTTGTAAGATTTGAGCTTTATTTTCCATTGTATGAGCATAAATCTATAGATGGCTTTACAGTTTTCAATTCTGTTTCCTATACAGAGTAAACATTCTACTCCGTAAGTAGCATTTCTCATGAGATTGGCCAGTGAGAATGATCTCAATAGTGTGTATGATACAGTGTTTGACTCCAATTATTTATTTTTTCTGTGTCTGTTTATATTTGATGTCTGGAAACCCTACAATTTAATTCTTTAAATCAGTCCACAAAGTGAGTTTTCAAGCAGTGCATGTTTTGATATCAGCATATTTTGAGTTCCTGTACCAACTACCTCTTACTAATACATATGTTTATGCAACAGGACTTGGTTCATAGTAAGTGAAACTGAAGTGAAAGTGAAAGTTGCTCAGTGATATTCAACTCTTTGTGACCCCGTGGACAGTAGCCCACAAGGCTCCTCTGTCCATGGAATTCTCCAGGCAAGAACACTGGAGTGGGTAGCCTATCCCTTCTCCAGAGGCTCTTCCCGACCCAGAAATCAAACCGGGTCTCCTGTATTGCAGGCAGATTCTTTACCAGCTGAGCTACCAGGGAAGCAGTTCATAGTAAGCACTCAATAAGTGTTTATTTTTACCTTGTCATGTTTATTTAGTATTTACTATATATATAGCAATTGAATAGATGTTTCAAAGGTATAATTGATTAACACAGTAATCATTTTTCTTTGAGTGGGAGATAAAATGTATTAAATTATAACCCATAAATTGTCTTCTAATATCAACACTTTTTAAAATCATTTGTTTTGGACTGTCATTGCTGCACGAGGGCTCTCCCTTGAGGTGAGTGGGGGCTAGCCTTCACTGAGGTGCCCAGCTCCTCACTGCGGTGGCTCCTCTTGTTGCGATGCACAGGCTCTAGGTGCAGGCTCCGTAGTTGTGGCACACAGGCTTAGTTGCCCCAGGACGTGTGGAATATTCTCAGACCAGGGATTGAACCCATATTGCCTACCTTGGCATGCGGATTCTTAACCATTGGACCACCAGGGAAGTCCCTAACGGCATCTTTTGTTCTTTGAAATTATTCCTCTACTTGACATATTGTCTTCTAACCCTGATTCCTTCTGAGCTGGAGTGCTGGTCCTCACAGTTTGGCACCTCAGCCACCTAGGAAAGTACTGTCCAGGACACACCCCAAACCTGCTGCCAGTAGGTCTCAGGCAATTGTGAGGTCTCCTAGGTGGTGCTGCTGGTGGCCCAGAAGGTAAAGAATCTGCCTGCAATGCAGGGGAGCTGGGTTCGATCCCTGGGTTGGGAAGATCCCTGGAGAAGGGAATGACTCCTCCACTCCAGTAATCTTGTCTGGAGAATTCCATGGACAGAGGAGCCTGGTGAACTGTAGACTATGGGGTCCCAAAGAGTGGGACACAACTGAGAGATTAACACTTTCGCTACTTTAACCAGAGCTTACACACCACAGAAGTACATCATTACCCTTACACACGTAAGAGGGGTGTGCAGCCAACATTCCCCTCCTTTGGCACCCACCAAGACAACCCCCCAGTAGAAGTGACACGTGGGGTGGATCCTGCAGGATAAGGAGCAGATGCTCTGAGCAGGAGGGCATTCCAGGCAGAAGAAGCCACTAGTGCAGGAGAACAGGTGCCTTGGGGATAAGTGGAAGAAATTCCCTTTGACTGTTGTGTAGAAGGGCAGTGGGGAAGGAGGTGGGAAGTAAGAATGTTAATATCCTTGGGCTTTTTCCTGACAATAATAAGTTGTTAAAGAAGTGCTAGCAGGAGGTGCAGAAAACCAAATGCTTGTCCAACAAAGATCCTTCTTCTGGCGGCTGTGAGAGTTTACAGGGGATGGAAGTTGGAGAGTCAATGGTGGCCTTTCCAGGATAGTGGCAGGGAACATAGAGAGAAGTGGGCTGATTTGAGAGATCCTTAGGAAAAGCTAAGGAAGAAGTTGTTGAATATAATTTTGAGTTTTCGATTTCAAATGACTGAATCCACAGTTAAGACAGAAAGGAGGAAGCACATTCACCTGGGGGGAGGCGGTGCATAGTGGGGGAGCGGGCGGGCTTGCAGCCACATATGGAAGCTGTTTGGTTTGAAATATTCAGTGAGGGTGCCTACATCCACCACATGAAACACACACCTGTTAGGCCTCCGTGTCCCTGGTGGAAGAGGGGATGATGTCAAGAGGCACAGGCCCTTTGGACTAGCCATCTCCTTGGTGTATTTCTTGTTAGTCATCCTAATGGTCTACTGTATCGTCCTAAAATCAATTGATACAAAGGTAGAGAAACCAAACTCCTTTTGTCTATTATTTTTGTGCCTTGTGCCTTGGAATGACAGAGGAGCATTTCCCGAGCAGGATAGAGAGTGACAGCAATTGCAAAAGTGACAGCACATATGCTGAGTCACGGCCGTGTTGACCAGGCAAAACCTTGCACGCAAAGAACACATGTGAAAACAGCAAACCACGTGGGCTGGAGGTGGACACACCTGTTGGAAATGTGCACAGAGATCGCTTCCCTACCGTTTACTCCTGATAATGTCAAGACAAAGGAGGATTTAGTGACGGGCAGTCTGCTGCATAAGAGACTGATTGCTTTCTCATTTTTCCCTGGACTTTCACTTTTTTCTAAAATTCACAGATGTACCCTTGATGCAGTCTGGGGATTTTTGTGAACTGCTGGAAAATTTCACTCACACACTCACAGTTCCAATGAACACAAAATACCTCTTCCAGGGAGCAGTTGCCAATAAGCTGTATTTTTAGAGGCACAGGTCACAGTTTCTGTTTTCCTCTATTGTGACCATTAATGGGCCCTGATGATTGAGAAACAGCCTCTGATGAAAGGCATTGCCCACTGCTTCATTATACGCTCTGGGCAGTAAACGTTTACTGCACTTTGCTTCAGCTAACACGTCATTAAACAAGCTCCGATCACATAGCTGTTACTCCCTCAACCATGTCTGTCGTTTCCCTGGGTCTGAAATAGAGCATCAGTCCTTCCGGTTCCTACAGCTAAATGTCCCCTCTCCAGGATGTCACACCATCATCCGTGTGCATGCTTTCTCCAGATGTATTCCTGTTCACTTTCTGAATTCTTTGGTAAACTCTGCCACTCAAGCAAAGAGACTGTCCCTCCTGTTTCCAGCCATATTCTTTGATGTGTTGCTTAAAGGAATTCTTTGCTGTGTGATGCGAGGTGAAAACCACCCAGCGCACAGACCTAAACCGTGAGCTGCTGTGACATTTTATGCCACAGAATGCACGTCGTATCCTGGTTTGCTGGGCATAGAGTTCCTCTGGGAATTGGAGGACTAAGCTTTCTGGTTATCTGAAAAGAGCAGAAATCTCTTTTTCTTTCCTATTGTAGGAGCAGCGAGAGCAAACTTTCTCACCGTCCAACTCTGAAGGGAACATGTTCTCTTATTTTTTTTCTGGGTTTGAAAATGAAAAAAGGAAATGCTCACTTGCACACAGTCCCAGCTACTATAATGTTAGTGGTAGAAATTACGACCATCAGCAATTAGAGGGGAGAAGTGGTTCAGGTGCCATCGGCTTTCTGTAAGCCTGGCTATAAAAAATAAAGTGCCTCTTTGGGCATGCTTAGGCATTATTTGGGGGTTAAGAATGGAGACGGGGGAAAAAATCTGAAACGTAAACACATGTTTTTCATCCTGACATGTCAGGTTAACATTATTTTCCACAGCTGCAGCTGAGAAGGGTTAGTATCTTTTCATCTATTTTCTAAAGCAACACGGTAACATTTTTTTTTTTTTTTTTTTTGCCAGCTAACCTGGACGTCTAGCTCTCCTTCCTACAGAGCATCCACTTGTGTAAACGGATGAGGGTCATTTTCATGTGTTTATACAAAGGCCAGAAAACATCTTCTTGCCTAAAGGTCAAGCCTGGCATCATTGCACGTGGCTTTGCTCAAGCCCAGACCTCGCCAGGTGGCTTCAAAGTGCTGGGTCAGAACCCAAGTGCAAAATAAGCTGCTACAGTTGGCATCGAGCTTCCATGATAATTTCCTGGGCAAAGATTGAAGGAAAGGAAAATTCTGTGGACAGTCAGTTCTGAAAAGCATATTTCTAGTAGAAAGGAAGACTCGTAGAGGGAGAATTTTTTTTTTCTCTCCTCCTCTTTCCAGAAGAATCCTTTGCTTATGTTTCCTGAATCTGAGAAACTCTAATAAATTCCAAATACTAGAGAATTTCAAGAAGGTTCATTTGAATGTCATCAGCTAATCAGATTCTATGCATCCTCTTTTGGGAAAGGATCATCATTTATTTTTCCTGCATTTGTGGATAAATATACTGTAAATGATAAATATATGTGGGTATCTCCTTCCTACTGAAAAAGGACACACTCTTCCACCATCAGTTTTCTTAAGTTTTCTTAAGAATTTAGCCAAAAAAGTTACTCTTTTGTGTTCCCATGGCATGTCTTATGGCCAGCATGTATTAGGATTATTGAAGGATGAGTCTTTCTACTCCTCTGGATGGTAAGCCTTTAGCTGCTAAGTTCCAGGGACCCCCTCATCCCTGGAACAATTCCCAGCATCCTGAGGCCCCTCCTCCTATGGTGCACAGAACACATTACCCATAATAGATGCTGAAGTCTTGTTTACTGATTGCGAGCACATTGAACAGAGCCCCCACAGGACCCCATTCATACTCTGCTGAATAGCATTTGCTGTCAGAATTCACTGAATGATAATCCCTCCCCACACCCCCCCACCACCCCATCCCCGGATATTCTGTCAGAGGCATGCTGCTAAAATTGTGTGCAGAAGCTAACTTGAAACTGTCATGATAAGAATCATTGAGAAAGAGCTAAAAAGCCACTTTGCCTGAGAATTATCACTTCTGGCCCAGTATGGAGGCAGGGAGGCTGGTTAGCTTCTTACAAAAAGGAATGAGGCTGCTTCGACTGGCTTCAAAGGGAAGACCACCGAGAACTGCTCAATACCTGCCCCCAAGTTTCATTTCTGACTCCCTGGCAACCTTGCAAAAGTTTCAGGAACAAGTGAGAGCAAATTACAAAATAAACCTCCGCCAGGGTTGAGCCCAGAACCTTTGTCATAAGAATTACTGAGTCAAGGGAGGGGCATTTTTTTTTTAATTTTATTTTATTTTTAAACTTTACATAATTGTATTAGTTTTGCAAAATATCAAAATGAATCCATCACAGGTATACATGTGCTCCCCATCCTGAACCCTCCTCCCTCCTCCCTCCCCATACCATCCCTCTGGGTCGTCCCAGTGCACTAGCCCCAAGCATCCAGTATTGTGCATTGAACCTGGACTGGCATCTCGTTTCATACATGATATTTTATTATTTTATTTTACATGTTTCAATGCCATTCTCCCAAATCTTCCCACCCTCTCCCTCTCCCACAGAGTCCATAAGACTGTTCCATACATCAGTGTCTCTTTTGCTGTCTCATACACAGGGTTATTGTTATCATCTTTCTAAATTCCATATATATGCGTTAGTATACTGTATTGGTGTTTTTTCCTTCTGGCTTACTTCACTCTGTATAATAGGCTCCAATTTCATCCACCTCATTAGAACTGATTCAAATGAATTCTTTTTAATGGCTGAGTAATACTCCATTGTGTATATGTACCACCGCTTTCTTATCCATTCATCTGCTGATGGGCATCTAGGTTGCTTCCATGTCCTGGCTATTATAAACAGTGCTGCGATGAACATTGGGGTACACGTGTCTCTTTCCCTTCTGGTTTCCTCAGTGTGTATGCCCAGCAGTGGGATTGCTGGATCATAAGGCAGTTCTATTTCCAGTTTTTTAAGGAATCTCTACACTGTTCTCCATAGTGGCTGTACTAGTTTGCATTCCCACCAACAGTGTAAGAGGGTTCCCTTTCCTCCACACCCTCTCCAACATTTATTATTTGTAGACTTTTGGATCGCAGCCATTCTGACTGGTGTGAAATGGTACCTCATAGTGGTTTTGATTTGCATTTCTCTGATAATGAGTGATGTTGAGCATCTTTTCATGTGTTTAGCCATCTGTATGTCTTCTTTGGAGAAATGTCTATTTAGTTCTTTGGCCCATTTTTTGATTGGGTCATTTATTTTTCTGGAGTTGAGCTGTAGGAGTTGCTTGTATATTTTTGAGATTAGTTGTTTGTCAGTTGCTTCATTTGCTATTATTTTCTCCCATTCTGAAGGCTGTCTTTTCACCTTGCTAATAGTTTCCTTTGATGTGCCGAAGCTTTTAAGGTTAATTAGGTCCCATTTGTTTATTTTTGCTTTTATTTCTGATATTCTGGAGGTGGGTCATAGAGGATCCTGCTGTGATGTATGTTGGAGAGTGTTTTGCCTATGTTCTCCTCTAGGAGTTTTATAGTTTCTGGTCTTATGTTGAGATCTTTAATCCATTTTGAGTTTATTTTTGTGTATGGTGTTAGAAAGTGTTCTAGTTTCATTCTTTTACAAGTGGTTGACCAGATTTCCCAGCACCACTTGTTAAAGAGATTGTCTTTAATCCATTGTATATTCTTGCCTCCTTTGTCAAAGATAAGGTGTCCATATGTGCGTGGATTTATCTCTGGGCTTTCTATTTTGTTCCAATGATCTATATTTCTGTCTTTGTGCCAGTACCATACTGTCTTGATAACTGTGGCTTTGTAGTAGAGCCTGAAGTCAGGTAGGTTAATTCCTCCAGTTCCATTCTTCTTTCTCAAGATCGCTTTGGCTATTTGAGGTTTTTTGTATTTCCATACAAATTGTGAAATTATTTGTTCTAGCTCTGTGAAGAATACTGTTGGTAGCTTGATAGGGATTGCATTGAATCTATAGATTGCTTTGGGTAGTATACTCATTTTCACTATATTGATTCTTCCAATCCATGAACATGGTATATTTCTCCATCTATTAGTGTCCTCTTTGATTTCTTTCACCAGTGTTTTATAGTTTTCTATATATAGGTCTTTAGTTTCTTTAGGTAGATATATTCCTAAGTATTTTATTCTTTCCATTGCAATGGTGAATGGAATTGTTTCCTTAATTTCTCTTTCTGTTTTCTCATTATTAGTGTATAGGAATGCAAGGGATTTCTGTGTGTTGATTTTGTATCCTGCAACTTTGCTATAGTCATTGATTAGTTCTAGTAATTTTCTGGTGGAGTCTTTAGGATTTTCTATGTAGAGGATCATGTCATCTGCAAATAGTGAGAGTTTTACTTCTTCTTTTCCAGTTTGGATTCCTTTTATTTCTTTTTCTGCTCTGATTGCTGTGGCCAAAACTTCCAAAACTATGTTGAATAGTAATGGTGAAAGTGGGCACCCTTGTCTTGTTCCTCACTTTAGAGGAAATGCTTTCAATTTTTCACCATTGAGGATAATGTTTGCTGTCGTTTGTCATATATAGTTTTTATTATGTTGAGGTATGTTCCTTCTATTCCTGCTTTCTGGAGAGTGTTTATCATAAATGGATGTTGAATTTTGTCAAAGGCTTTCTCTGCATCTATTGAGATAATCATATGGTTTTTATTTTTCAATTTGTTAATGTGGTGTATTACATTGATTGATTTGCGGATATTGAAGAATCCTTGCATCCCTGGGATAAAGCCCACTTGGTCGTGGTGTATGATCTTTTTAATGTGTTGTTGGATTCTGATTGCTAGAATTTTGTTAAGGATTTTTGCATTTATGTTCATCAGTGATATTGGCCTGTAGTTTTCTTTTTTTGTGGGATCTTTGTCAGGTTTTGGTATTAGGGTGATGGTGGCCTCATAGAATGAGTTTGGAAGTTTACCTTCCTCTGCAATTTTCTGGAAGAGTTTGAGCAGGATAGGTGTTAGCTCTTCTCCAAATTTTTGGTAGAATTCAGCTGTGAAGGCATCTGGACCTGGGCTTTTGTTTGCTGGAAGATTTTTGATTACAGTTTCAATTTCCATGCTTGTGATGGGTCTGTTAAGATTTTCTATTTCTTCCTGGTTGAGTTTTGGAAAGTTGTACTTTTCTAAGAATTTGTCCATTTCTTCCACGTTGTCCATTTTATTGGCATATAATTGTTGATAGTAGTCTCTTATGATCCTTTGTATTTCTGTGTTGTCTGTTGTGATCTCTCCATTTTCATTTCTAATTTTATTGATTTGATTTTTCTCCCTTTGTTTCTTGATGAGTCTGGCTAATGGTTTGTCCATTTTATTTATCCTTTCAAAGAACCAGCTTTTGGTTTTGTTGATTTTTGCTATGGTCTCTTTTGTTTCTTTTGCATTTATTTCTGCTCTAATTTTTAAGATTTCTTTCCTTCTACTAACCCTGGGGTTCTTTATTTCTTCCTTTTCTAGTTGCTTTAGGTGTAGAGTTAGGTTATTTATTTGACTTTTTTCTTGTTTCTTGAGGTGTGCCTGTATTGCTATGAACTTTCCCCTTAGGACTGCTTATACCGTGTCCCACAGGTTTTGGGTTGTTGTGTTTTCATTTTCATTCGTTTCTATGCAAATTTTGATTTCTTTTTTGATTTCTTCTGTGATTTGTTGGTTATTCAGCAGCGTGCTGTTCAGAAGGGAGGGGCATTTTTAATTAAAACATTTGTTTTTATTTAAATGGACCAACATGCTTATTTCCCTACGTGACTTATAACCTGGTGAGAATTTACTTATAAGGTAATATTATGATATTGTGTATACTGTTTTGGAAACCTTCTAAATGTGATTGCTTTCCTGGTGAAATCAAGCATTCTAAGGTTTGTCTTTTTTTTTTTCTTTTTTATTCTTTACCTACAGATGCTATTTTTGTTGTTGAAGTATAGTTGATTTACAATTTTGTGTTAATTTCTGGTGTATAGCCAAGTGATTTCTTTTCATACTTTTCCCACTCTGTTTATCACAGAACACTGACTATAGTTTCCAGTGCTATACAAGAGGACCTTGTTGTTTATCCAGCCTATATATAATTGCATGTGTGTGTGTGTGCTCAGTACCCCAGTCATGTCCACATCTTTGCAGGCCCATGTACTGTAGCCTACCAGGGTTTCCATTCCCTGCTCCAGAGGATCTTCCCAACCCAGACTGAACCCAGGTCTCTAGCATCTCCTGCATTGGCAGGTAGATTCTTTACCACTGCACCACCTGATACTATTTATTTGTCAATAAGGAATTGTGGTGTTTTGTCTACTTCATTTTTATAGTTCATTGCATTTGTTTTATTAGCTACCTGTAACTAAAGTAAACAGTCTGAGAATTACATATTTAAATGAAACAAAAATTTTTAAATAGCCTGCTTTGCAGAGGTTTGTTTCTAGGATCCTCCCAGCGTGAAGATCTCACCCTGAGAATGAGGTCAGCCCACTGGGGGAAACAGTGATGTTTGAAGCCCACTTAGTGTTGGGTAACAATCGTATGAGTTTACAAGGTTTTTCAGTGTTTTGCTTGTCTATGCTTGTGCCTGGGGTACAAGAGAGAAATAACCTTTATCTTCGTGAGCCTCTTCCTCTATTTCTCGTAGTTATCAGATGGCAATTATCAGGTATCTCAAGGTACCTCTTGTACCACCTTTGAAAGTGAAGACTCATTTCAATCACCTTCTTGTGCCCCCTTGCACCAGATGCTTATCAGCAGGTGCTGGGCTAGGGGCAGGTGCTCACATCCTGGACCACTGACTGTCTTGACCCAGGGCTCTGCTGTGGTCACCAGAGCCCATGGAGCCAGGCAGGAAAGAGGGCACCAATACAGCTGCTGCCCCATCAGCCCAGGGGCCACTGATGCTCAGCCCTGTGGGGTGGGGACCAGGTGAGAGGAAGCGCAGGGTGTGGACCACCAAGCATTGTTCAGCAAGAGAGGCAGGAAATGCCCGGTTCCTGGTGGAGGACCGCAGAGCCGCCCCACCCTCAGGGCAAGGGTGCCTGTAGGAAAGATGGACCCTAGGGTGAATTAGCTCCACCCTCTGCAACCCTCTGTTCTCGGCTGTGGGACGGTTCACACCCCCACTGCGCGCTCGCTGCCTGGCTTCAGACTGCCACTCTCCTATCTACTAATCGTGCCACCTCAGGGAGATGCCTCAGGCTTTCCTCAGCCCTGTGTCTGCCTCTGTAAAATAAATGTAAAATCATTGCCACTCTCAGAGAGTCCTGAGAAGTTTCCTTAGATACTAGAAAGCATCCCAGCTCACTCCTGTGAAGAGCATCACCTGAACCGGGGCGGGGCGGGGTTAGCATATCCGCATGGTATTGTCTGTTGAGCTCCATCTTTGCTGTTGAACTCATTAACTTCTATGTGGCTTCCTTCCATCAAGAGTATTTCCGAGGGTCTTTGCTTCCTTCTATGCTTGCATGCTAACTTGCTTCAATCATGTCCGACTCTTTGTGACCCTGTGGACTGTAGCCTGCCAGTCTCTTCTGTCCATGGGATTCTCCAGGCAAGAATACTGGAGTGGGTTGCCTTTTCCTACTCCAGGGGATCATCTCGACCCAGGGACTGAACCCATATCTCTTATGTTTCCTGCATTCATGCAGGAATATTCTTTATAGCTGGTGCCACCTGAGAAGCCCTGCCAAATCCTTTGCAGTAAATTAATTTTTAAATTGAAATCCGGAGGCTTCCTCATGTGGAACGCCTCAGTGTGGAGGTGTGCTTTCTTTTATCTTGTTCTTTGGCAAAGGTAAAAAAATACCAACCCAGGCCCCAGTGACAACAAGAAGTGCAGAAGTGTGACTTTTCCTTGACTGGTTTTGTTTGTGTTTCTTTTAAAGAAGAGAGTGCTTGTTTAGAGTTTTAAACAGGAAACCATGTGGCATGATGTTCATAATTTTATATGAACTTTCACATAGAATCTTGTCAGCAGAATTCAGAAATCCAAGAGCAGGTAGCAAGCACAGGCATGCATGGGAAGGGGGTGGGGTGGGAGAGAGGACCATGGTCAGGAAGCTTGGGATTCAGCTTTGGTTCATGCATTTAAATGACGTGTGTGTGTGTGTGTGTGTGTGTGTGTGTAATCCTGGTGCTGTGTATTTTAGGAGATGCAGAAAAGAATCATAGATTTTATTCTCATGAAGCTTATAGAGTCAGGGAAGCAACACACAATGTGTACCTGAGAACTTTACATCCAAAGAACCTCACACGTACCTGGCAACTGGAAACTCTGCATCACTTACTTTTTGTCCCCAGAACACATAAAAATGAGAAATTACAATCAAATGTTAAAACCACGTTTCTATAGGTGCCCTAAGAGATGTAAAATTCTGCAGAGAGAGAAGGAAAAAATGGAGTCCCCAATGACATGCAGGATGCTTGGCTTTGTGGGCAGATGGCCCACCTGCAAAGGCTGTGAGGCAGGAAGATTTAGCACACAGGGGTGTAATTGTGAGCAGTTTAGTTTCATGAAATTAAAGTGGTGAGAAAGGAGGTCAAAAAGTAGTGAGGCTCCAGTTCAATCATGACTTTGAATGTTAGGCTTGGAAACTTGATTCTCTAGGCTATGAGGACCCAAAGTGATGGTCTGATCAGAGCTGAGCTTCAGGAGGATGGATTATTAAAATGATCCAGAAAATTTCTGGTATTGAACACAGCAAGAGTAAGCATTGAATCATCTGGCAATGAGCCTAGGAAGGAGGGGATCAGAGAGCCTGAGTGACAACACTGATGCTATGCATTTTGAGCCCTAATGACAGACAACAGTGCCAGCACTGAGCGGGGCAGTCCAGGAGGAAGTGCTGGATTGACAGGGAAGGGGTGATCTATGAGGCTGAAGGTTCTGGCAGGACATTCAATGCCAGGACTCATGAGAGATCTCCAGTGGGCAGATCCTTCAAATACAGAAGATACTGAAGCCCTGGAATTAATTGCCAAGGGAGAAAGTGCCTGTGGACAGGAGACTCTCCTTGACTGACACTCCCCTTCACAGAGCAAGAACCTACAAGAGGCGATGGGAGAACACTGGAGTGAAGACCTTTACTCATCAAGGAAGTTGCAGGGGAGAAAGCATCAAGAAGAAAAGTGCAGGCAAGAATTGTATTGTTGAAAATAAATATGGAGCCTGAGAATAGATGCTGAGTTTGGTGACCTAGAGGAAACTGGTGACCCTTAATGAGGGTGAAAGAGCCACGTCCCTGAAAAACACACAGTAGGAGATCCAGGAGGGCTGTCTGGCAAGACTTGGAAGCCCTGAGCTGGGAAAACTTGTATCAGGATGTTGAGAGGATGGATCTTTGAATTATCCTAATCCCACTCCCTTAGATGGCATCAACTTCACCTGGCAATTGAGGGGAAGAGTAAAATTGGAGTAACTTTGTAAGAACATGGAGACTGCAACAGACCTATAAACTGAAAGAAAGGACCCCACACACCTTAGGGATTGATTGTGAAAAGTAGCAGTGAGGACTGAAAGATCCCAAAGCAAGAGATAACCTGTGAGACCAAAGAACACTTGTGAGTCCCAGTGTTTTGAGCTCTGTGGGTACAGATTCCTGTTCACAGGTTAGGGTTGGATGTGTCTCCCCTGAAGCTAGGAACCCCTGGGCTGGGGAAGCTGTGTCAGGGTCCAGCCTCATGTTGGCCCATGGAATGTGGCCGGCCTGCCCGCGGAATGACCTTACTATCTTCCTTTGGGACACCTCTCAGTAACATGAGAGAAACAGACTGTTTCCTCAAGAGCTCCTCGAGGTAGAAAAGGAACTCAGACTCTCAGCTGTGCCTTCAGCAAGGGGTTAGGTCCTCCTAAACTTGTCCTGTATATAAAAGATAGGAATCGGTACAAGTACTTCGTGGATCTGGGAACTACAGAAGGATATTTGGGGTATCATTCAGGAGCTGCTGGGACATGTTTATTGCCAATGCTGAGTAAGAACTGCTTCAGAGTAAAATATTGGGGAAGACATAATAAAGATCTGCCTAATGCTACAACTAAAAACCAATATATAGATGACACCATCCTAAAATCACACTAAATGCTATATAAACGTGGTTATTTTCATTATTTCATTGAAGTATAGTTGATTTACAACACTGTTAATTTCTGCTGTATAGCAAAGTGACTCAGTTATACACATATATACATTTTCTTCATGTTCTTTTCCATTATGGTTTATCACAGAATACTGAATATATTCCTTGGGCTATATAATAGGACTCTGTTTTTATCCAGTCTTTATATAATAGTTTGCATCTGCTAATCCTAGACTCCCAGTCCAACCCTCCCCTATCCCTGCTCCCCTTTAGCAACGACAAGTCTGTTCTCTATGTCTGTGAGCCTGTTTCTGTTTTGTCGAGAGTTCATTTTTGGCATATTTTAGTTGCCATGTATAAGTGATATAGAGGAGGGCATGGCAACCCATTCCAGTGTTACTGCCTGGAGAATCCCCTGGACTGAGGAGCCTGTCAGGCTACAGTCCATAGGATTGCAAAGAGTCAGACATGACTGAAGTGACTGAGCATAGCACATAAGTGATATCATGGTATTTGTCTTTGACTTTTTTCACTTAGTATGATAATCTCTAGGCCCATCCATGTTGCTGCAAGTGGCATTTTTCATTCTTTTGCATGACCTAGTTGTATTCCATTGTGTGTATAAAATGTGATTATTACAATAAACATTGTCAGCATTAATAGAAATGGTGAAGACATGTCTTCCCACTTACTACTATGTATGTAATTGAGGAATAGTGGGGGTAAAGTGCAGTTTATCCTAGTTCAACAATGACTCAATTCATATGAGAAAAACGATCTAGTATATTCATTTTAAATACCAAAGACCCTTAAACTCAAGCGTTTACTTGAGTATATGTTACTCAAAACTGGGTTCTAAAAATATGAAACCAACATGTTGCTGGACCACAAGTACAAAGGCAGGTAAAAATACAGTCTAAAAGTAGAGACAATAATTCAGAAAATGCATTAAAATTGAGCATAATCATGGAAGCAGAATTAACACTGGATGGGAACGTTGGAGTTTCCAGTGTCAGCCTCCTGGTTTATAATTGGTAAGAGAGGTCCAAGGTCCCCAAGACCCCACTAAATGATGCAGACAAATCAATCAATGCCCCTTCTATAAATCAGTAGGGCACATTAAACTGGCACATTATATGTTTTTATAGTCATCAGTTAAATGTTTAAAAAATATCTGCTCAGTTTGAATGAAGCTTAACTCACAGGGAGTATAGAATTAGCCTATTTCATCACAAGAGTTAGGAAAATTTGTGAATAAGCATTCACACAGTCTTATTTAAACTTGTGCTGAGTGTGAAGAAATGCTGGTTAGTAAAAGATCCATTGAGAATTCATATGTATCTTTGGGATGATTTTAAAAATTGACTTACTCTCTCCATTTTCTAAAATTATAATCTCACAATTCAATAAATTTCATGGACACTAAGTAATACAGACTGCATTATTACTGTAAAGAGATTTTAAGAATTTTAAGAACCTGTGTTTGTTTATTATTCAAAGTGAGTATATTGCATGGAAGAAACATTTAGGAAGGGTATTTTTCTGAGTTTTCTTCATTTTAGTTGTGTTCCTAGTACACACTTGGCTGTTTCAATCATTGGGCTTGTGAAAGCTAAGATCAGTGAATTTGAAATTTACATAAACATTGCCATTAATAATTATATTATTAAACTATATGCATTAGTTACAACAGATGTATTATATCCGACTTGCATTTTACAGAAGTGTATTATTGCACTCGGTGGGTGAGTCTCTTGACCTTGATGTGTTGGCAATGATTTTAGAGGTATTTTGGAGGTTTTAATAAAGAATTCATTGACTTGTTTCCTATTTCCCTGTATTACTTCAGTTGGATATGTGTGTGTGCTTTGTTAGATATGCCACACACTCTGAGGAGAGTTAATGTCTATGAATTTGTTCATTCTATGACAATTGATATCCATTATTTCATGATTTGAAAATCTGAGAAGTTAGATATGTGCATGATATATACAGGCAATTAATATTCATATGGTGGTAAAGCTGGTAAAAATTGTAAATCTGTTAATAAAAATACCAAAACTTTAAAATGAAATCATGACATCACATCACTGGGTTCATATTTCTTCATAATTTGAAGCTATTTTTTAAAAATAAAGTCACTACTAAAATCAAAGCTGTTAATTCTTCAATTCAGTTCAGTTGCTCAGTCATGTCCAACTCTTTGAAATCCCATGGACTGCAGCACACCAAGCTTCCTTGTCCATCACCAACTCCCAGAGCTTGCTCAAACTCACGTCCATTGAGTTGGTGATGCCATTCAACCATCTCATCCTCTGTCATCCCCTCTCCTCCCACCTTCAATCTTTCCCAGCGTCAGGGTTTCTTCCAATGAGTCAGTTCTTCGCATCAGGTGGCCAAAGTATTGGAGCTTCAGCTTTAGCATCAGTCCTTCCAAAGAATATTCAGAAATGATTTCCTTTAGGATTGACTGGTTTGATCTCCTTCATGTCTAAGGGACTCTCAAAGTCTTCTCCAACACCACAGTTCAAAAACATAAACTCTATGGCAGTTAGCTTTCCTTATGATCCCATTCTAACATCCATACATGACTACTGGGTAAACCATAGGTTTGATTATATAGACCTTTGTTGACAAAGTAACATCTCTGCTTTTTAATATGCTGTCTATGTTTGTTATAGCTTTTCTCCCAAGGAGCAAGCATTTTTTAATTTCATGGCTGTAGTCAATCTGCCATGATTTTGGAGCCCAAGAAAATAAAGTCTGTCACTGTTCCCATTGTTTCCCCATCTATTTGCCATGAAGTGATGGGACCAGATGCCATCATCTTAGTTTTCTCAATGTTGAGCTTTAAGCCCACTTTTTCACTCTCCTCTTTCACTTTCATCAAGAGGCTCTTTAGTTCCTCTTCACTTTCTGCCATAAGGGTGGTGTCATCTGTGTATCTGAGGTTATTTATGTTTCTCCCAGGAATCTTGATTCCAGCTTGTGCTTCATCCAGTCCAGCATTTCGCATCATGTACTCTGCATGTAAGTTAAATAAGCAGAGTGACAAGATACAGCCTTGACGTACTCCTTTCCCAATTTGGAACCAGTCCATCGTCGCATGTTCAGTTCTAACTGTTGCTTCTTGATCTTCATACAGATTTCTCAGGCAGCAGGTCAGGTAGTTTGGTATTCCCATCTCTTCAAGAATTTTCCACAATTTGTTGTGATCCACATGGTCAAAGGCTTTAGCATAGTCAATGAAGCCAAAGTAGAGGTTTTTTCTGGAATTCTCTTGCTTTTTCAATGATCCAATGGCTGTTGGCAATTTGATCTCTGGTTCCTCTGGCTTTTCTAAATTCAGCTTGAACATCTGGAAGCTCTCGGTTCATGTACTATTATAGCCTATCTTGGAGAATTTTGAGCATTACTTTGCTAACATGTGAAACGAGTGCAACTGTGCAGTAATTTGAAATTCTTTGGCATTGCCTTTTTTTGAGATTGGAATGAAACTGACTTTTTCCAGTCCTGTGGCCACTGCTGAGTTTTCCAAATTTGCTGGCATATTGAGTGCAGCACTTTTAACATCATCATCTTTTAGAATTTGAAGTAGCTCAGCTGGAATTCCATCACCTCCACTAGCTTTGTTCATAGTGATACCTCCTAAGGCCCACTTTACTTTGCGATTCAGTATGTCTGGCTCTAGGTGAGTGATCACACCATCATGGTTATCTGGGTCATTAAGATCTTTTTTGTACAATTCTTCTGTGTATTCTTGCTGCATCTTCTTAATTTCTTCTACTTCTGTTAAGTCCATGCAATTTCTGTCCTTTATTGTGCCCATCTTTGCATGAAATGTTCCCTCTGTATCTCTGATTTTCTTGAAGAATCTCTAGTCTTTCCCCTTCTATTGTTTTCCTCTATTTTGTTGCATTGATCACTTAGGAAGGTTTTCTCATCTCTCTTTGCTGTTCTTTGTAACTCTACATTCAGATGGATATATCATTCCTTTTCTCCTTTGCTTTTCACTTCTCTTCTTTCTCAGCTATTTCTAAGGTTTCCTCGGACAACCGTTTTGCCTTTTTGCATTTCTTTTTCTTGGGTGGTTTTGACCACCACATCCTGTACAATGTTACGAACCTCTGTCCATAGTTCTTCAGGAACTCCGTCTATCAGATCTGATGTCTTGGATCTGTTTGTCACTTCCAGTGTATAATCATAAGAGATTTGATTTAGGTCATACTTGAATGGTCTTTTCCTTACGTTCTTCAATTTAAGTCTGAATTTTGCAATAAGGTGTTCATGATCTGAGCCCCAGTCAACTCCAGGTCTTGTTTTTGTGACTGTATAGAGTTTCTCTGTCTTCGGCTGCAAAGAATATAACCTATTTGATTTCAGGATTGACCACCTGCTGATGTCCACGTGTAGAGTCATCTCTTGTATTGTTGGAAGAGGGTGTTTCCTATGACCAGACCAGTGCATTCCCTGGGCAAAACTCTGTTTGCCCTGCTTCATTTTTTCCTCCAAGGCCAACTTCCTTTTTTCTCCAGATATCACTTGAATTCCTACTTTTGCATTTGAGTCCCCTATGATGAAAAGGACATCTTTTTTGGGGGGCAGGGGGGTGTTATTTCTAGAAGGTATTATATGTCTTCAAAGAATTGTTCAAATTCAGCTTTTTCAGCACTAGTGGTTGGGGCATAAACTTGAATTACTGTGATACTGAATGGTTTCCCTTGGAAACGAACAGAGACCATTCTGTCATTTTTGCGATTGCACTTGAGTACTGCATTCCAGACTTTTTTGTTGACTGTGAAGGCTACTCCATTTCTTCTAAGGGATTCTTGCCCACAGTAGTAGATATAAAATCATCTGAATTAAGTTCACCCATTCCAGTCCTTTTTAGTTCACTGATTCCTAAAATGTCAGTATTCACTCTTGCCATCTCCTGTTTGACCACTTCCAGTTTACCTTGATGCTTATTCCAAGACTATTTTATTTTTAATTTTTTAAAAAAATTTTGTAGTAAGGCACAGCCAGTTAATAATGTTGTGATAGTTTCAAGTGAACAGTGAAGGGACTGAGCTTTCTCCCCCAAACTCCCCTCGTATCCAGGCTGCCACATAACATTGAGCATTGTTACAGGTGCTGTACAGTAGATATTGCTGGTTACCCGTTTTAAATGCAGTAGTATGTACATGTCCCAACCCCCAATCCCCAACTATCCCTTCTCCATATTCTTCCCCACTCACATCCAAATGTTTGCTCCCTATGAGTCCTTTTCTGTTTTATAAGTAAGTTGATTTGTGTCTTTTCTTTTTAGATACTACATATAAGGGATGTCACAGGATATTTCTCCTTCTCTGTCTGACTTACTTCACTCAGTATGACATGTTCTAGGTCTATCCATGCGGCTGCAAATGGCATTATTTCATTCTTTTTAAATGCCGAGTAATATTTCACTGTGTATATGTGCCACATCTTCTTAATCCATTTCTCTGTTGATGGACATTTAGGTTGCTTCAATGTCCTATCTATTCTAAACAGTGCTTCAGTGAGCATTGGGATACATGTATCCTTTCAGATCATGTTTTTCTCTGGATATATACCCAGCAGTGGGATTGCAGTATCATATGGTAGCTCTGTTTTTAGTTTTTTTTTTTTTCTTTTAAATTATATTTTATTTTTAAACTTTACATAATTGTATTAGTTTTGCCAAATATCAAAATGAATCCGCCACAGGCATACATGTTTTTAGTTTTTTAACTAAGCCTTCATATCATTCTCCATAGTGGCTGTACCAATTTACATTCCCAAAACAGTGTAGGCAGGTTCCCTTCTCTCCATAACCTCTCTAGCACTTATTGATTGTGGATTTTTTGATGATAGAAATTCTGACTGATATGAGGTGATATCCCATTGTAGTTTTAATTTGCATTTAACTACTAATTAGTGATGTTGAACATCTTTTCATTTGCCTCTTGGCCATCTGTATGTCTTCTTTGGAGAAATGATTCAGGCCTTCTGCCCATTCATTGATTGATTTGTTTTGATGCTATTAAGTGTAATGAGCTGTTTTCTACAGACTCAATGCAATCCCTATCAAACTACCAATGACATTTTTCACTTAACTAGAACAAAAAGTGTTAAAATTTGTGTGGAGACAAAAATAAATAAATAAATAAACCTTGAATAGTCAAGGCACTATTTGGATAGAAAAACAGAACTGAAGAAATGAGGCTACCTGACTTCAGAGTATACTACAAAGCTACAGTAGCTACATAGATCAAAACAGTGTGGTATGGAACAAAATAAAGAAAATGTAGACCAATGAAACAGGATGCAAAACCCAGAAACTAACCACGCACCTATGGTTAATTAAGCTATGACAAAGGAGGCAACTCTACACTATGTTGGAAAGACAGTCTCTTCAACAAATGGTGCTAGGAAAACTGGACAGCTACATGTAAAAAAATAATAAATTAGATCATTCTTTAATGCCACACATGTAAATAAGCTCAAAATGAGTTAAACACCAAACTGTGAGAATAGACACTATTAAACTTCTACAGGAAAACATGGGCAGAATATTCTCCTGAAAAAAAGTGCAGCAATTTTTTTTTCAATCCCTCATCCAGAATAAATGGAAATTTTGAAAATGGTCCCTGTTGTTGATCAGTCACCAGTTTGTGTCCAGTGCTTTGCAAACTTATGGACTGTAGCATGCACACCAGGCCCCTCTGTCTTGTACTGTCTCCCAGAGTTTGCTCAAATTTATATCCATTGAATAGGTGATGCTACCTAACCATCTCATCCTCTGCTGTCCATTTCTCATTTCGCCTTCAGTCTTTCCCAGCATCAGGGTCTTTTCCAATGAATCAGCTTTTCGCATCATGTGACCAAAGTATTGGAGCTTTGGTTTCAGTAACAGATCATCCAGTGGATATTCAGGGTTGATTTCCATTACTGGGTTGACTGGTTTTATTTCCTTGCAGTCCAAAGGGACTCTCAAGAGTCTCCTCCAGTACCACAATTCAAAAGCTTCACTTCTTTGACTATCAGCCTTCCTTATAGTCCAACAATCACATTCATACATGACTACTGGAAAAACCATTGGTTTGACTATATGAATCTTTGTTGGCAAAGTGATGTCTCTACCTTTTAATATACTGTCTATGTTTGTCATAGCTTTCCTTCCAAGGAACAAGCATCTTTTAATTCCATGGCTGCAATCACCATCTACAGTGATTTTGGAGCTCCAGAAAATAAAAGCTCTCGCTGTTTCCACTTTTCCCCTTCTATTTGCCATGAAGTGATGGCACCAGGATGCATTGATCTTAGTTCTTTGAATGTTCAGTTTCAAGCCAGCTTTTTCACTCTCCTCTTTCACCTTCATGAAGAGGCTCTTTAATTTCTCTTCAATTTCTACCATTAGAGTGGTATCATCTGCATATCTAAGGTTGTTGATATTTTCCCCAGCAATCTTGATTCCACCTGTTGATCCATCCAGCCTGGCATTTCACATGATGTACTTTGCATAGAAGTTAAGTAAGCAGGGTAATAATATGCAGTGTTGTCATATTCCTTTCCCAGTTTAGAACTAGTCATTTGTTCCATGCCTGGTTCTAACTGTTACTTCTTGACCCATATACAAGTTTCTCAGGAGATAGGTAATGTGGTCTGGCATTCCCATCTCCTTAAAAATTTTCCACAGTTTGTTGTGATGTACACAGTCAAAGGCTTTAGCATAGTCAATGAAGCTGAAGTAGATTTTTTCTGGAACTCCTTTGTTTTTTCCATGACCCATTGAATGTTGTCAATTTGATCCCTGGTTCCTCTGCTTCTTCAAAACCTAGTTTGTATATCTGAAAGTACTCAGTTCACATACTGCTGAAGCTTAGCTTGAAGGATTTTGATCATCATCTTGTTAGCATGTGAAATGATCCTAATTGAACAGTAGTTTGAATTTTCTTTGGCATTGCCCTTTTGGGGATTGGAATGAAAAATGACCTTTTCTAGTCCTGTGGCCACTATTGAGTTTTCCAAATTTGCTGACATATTGAGTGCAGCACTTTAACAGCATCATCTTTTAGGATTTGAAATAGCACATCTGGAATCCCCCCACATCCACTAGCTTTGTTCGTAGTGATGCTTCCTAAGGCCCACTTGACTTCACACTCCAGGATGTCTGGCTCTAGGTGAGTGATCACACCATCGTGGCTATCTGGGTCATTAAGACCTTTTTTGTATAGTTCTTCTGTGTACTCTTGCCACCTCTTCTTAACCTCTTCTGCTTCTATTAGGTACTTACTGTTTCTCTCCTAAAGGATCATACCCTTCCTTACATGAAATACTCCCTTGCTGCTGCTGCTAAGTCGCTTCAGTCGTATCCGACTCTGTGTGACTCCATAGACGGCAGCCCACCAGGCTCCCCGTCCCTGGGATTCTCCAGGCAAGAACACTGGAGTGGGTTGTCATTTCCTTCTCCAGTGCATGAAAGTGAAAAGTGAAAGTGAAGTCGCTCAGTCGTATCCGACTCCTAGCGACCCCATGGACTGCAGCCTACCAGGCCCTTCCATCCATGGGATTTTCCAGGCAAGAGTACTGGAGTGGGTTTCCATTGCCTTCTCTGTCCCTTGGTATCTCCAAATTTCTTGAAGCAATCTCTAGTCTTTCCCATTCTATTGTTTTCTTCTGTTTTTTTTGCATTATTCATTCAAAAATGCCCTCTTATCTCTCCTTGCTTTTCTCTAGAACTCTGCATTCAGTTTGGTACACCTTTCCCTTTCTCCCTTGCCTTTTACTTCTCTTCTTTCCTCAGCTCTTTGTAAAGCCTCCTCAGACAACCACTTTGCCTTCTTGCATTTCTTTTTCTTTAGGATGGTTTTGGTTACTCCCTCCTGTACAGTGTTACAAACTGAAGTCCAGTGTTCTTCAGGCATTCTGTCTACCAGATCTAATCCCTTTAATCTATTGGTCACCTCCATCACTTCATGGGATATAGATGAGGAAACAGTGGAAACAGTGTCAGACTTTATTTTTGGGGTCTCCAAAATCACTTCAGATGGTGACTGCAGCCATGAAATTAAAAGATGCTTACTGCTTGGAAGGAAAGTTATGACCAATCTAGATAGCATATTCAAAAGCAGAGACATTACTTTGCCAACAAAGGTTCATCTAGTCAAGGCTATGGTTTTTCCAGTGGTCATGTATGGATGTGAGAGTTGGACTGTGAGGAAAGCTGAGGGCTGAAGAATTGATGCTTTTGAACTGTGGTGTTGGAGAAGACTCTTGAGAGTCCCTTGGACTGCAAGGAGATCCAACCAGTCCATTCTGAAGGAGATAGGCCCTGGGATTTCTTTGGAAGGAATGATGCTAAAGCTGAAACTCCAGTACTTTGGCCATGTCATGCGAAGAGTTGACTCATTGGAAAAGACTCTGATGCTGGGAGGGATTGGGGGCAGGAGGAGAAGGGGGCGGCAGAGGATGAGATGGCTGGATGGAATCACTGACTCGATGGACGTGAGTCTGAGTGAACTCCGAGAGTTAGTGATGGACAGGGAGGCCTGGCGTGCTGTGATTCATGGGGTCACAAAGAGTCGGACATGTCTGAGCGACTGAACTGAACTGAACTGAATGTATAATTGTAAAGGATTTGATTGAGGTCATATCTGAATGGCCAAGTGGTTTTCCCTACTTTCTTTAAGTCTGAGTTGTACAATAAGTAACTCCTGATTTGAGCCACAGTCAGCTTCAAGTCTTGTTTTTGCTTACTGTATAGAGATTTTTCATCTTCAGCTGCAAAGAACGTAATCAGTCTGATTTCAGTGCTGACCATCTGGTGATGTCCATGTGTGGAGTCATCTCTTGGGTTGTTGGAAATGGGCATTTTTTATGACCAGCATGTTTTGTTGACAAAACTCTGTTAGCCTTTGTGCTGTTTCATTTTGTACTGCAAGGCCATATTTGTGTGTTATTCCAGATAGTGCTTGACTTCCTATTTTGCATTCCAACCCCCTATAATAAAAAGGACATCTTTTTTGGTGTTAGTTCTAGGTATTGTAGATCTTCATGTGAAAATGTGTGTGAAAGTGTTATTCACTCAGTCTTGCCTGACTCTTTGTGACCCCATGGATTATAGCCCACCAGGCTCCTTTTTCCATGGAATCCTCCAGGCAAGAATATTGGAGTGGGTAGCCATTCCCTTCTCTAGGCAATGTTCCTGACCCACGGATTGAACCTGAATCTCCTGCATTGCAGACAGTTTCTTTACCATCTGAGCCACTAGGGAAGCCCCATAGGTCTTCATAGATCTGGTCAACTTTAGCTTCTTCGGCAGCAGTGGTTGGGCACAGAATTGGATTACTGTGATATTGAATATTTTGTTCTTGGAACAAATTGATATCATCCTGTCATTTTTGAGATTGTGCTGGAATACTGCATTTCAGACTCTGTTGTTGATTATGAGGGCTACTCTGCTTCTTCTAAGTGATTCTAGCCAACAATAATAGATATAATGGTCATCTTAACTAAATTCTCCCATTCCTGTCCATTTTATTTTAGTTCAGTCATTCCTAAGATATTGTTCATTCTTGCCATCTCCCACTTGACCATGTCCAATTTACCTTGATTCATGGACCTAATAATGCAGATTCTTATGCAATATCGTTCTTTACAGACTTACTTTCACAATCAGATACATCCACAACTTAGCATCATTTCCACTTTGTCCAAATTGCTTCGTTCTTTCTGGAACTGTTAGTAATCACCTTCTACTCTTCTCCAGTAGCATATTGGACATCTCTGGATCGGGGGGCAGGGAGCTCATCTTTTGGAGTGATTTATTTTTGCCTTTTAATACTATCTGTGGCTCAGATCATGAACTCCTTGTTGCCAAATTCAGACTTAAATTGAAGTAAGTAGGGAAAACCACTAGACCATACAGGTATGACCTAAATCAAATCCCTTATGATTATACAGTGGAAGTGAGAAATAGATTTAAGGGCCTAGATCTGATAGATAGAGTGCCTGATGAACTATGGAATGAGATTCGTGACATTGTACAGGAGACAGGGATCAGGACCATCCGCATGGAAAAGAAATGCAAAAAAGCAAAATGGCTGTCTGGGGAGGCCTTACAAATAGCTGTGAAAAGAAGAGAAGCGAAAAGCAAAGGAGAAAAGGAAAGATATAAACATCTGAATGCAGAGTTCCAAAGAATAGCAAGAAGAGATAAGAAAGCCTTCTTCAGTGATCAATGCAAAGAAATAGAGGAAAACAACAGAATGGGAAAGACTAGAGATCTCTTCAAGAAAATCAGAGATACCAAAGGAACATTTCATGCAAAGGTGGGCTTGATAAAGGACAGAAATGGTATGGACCTAACAGAAGCAGAAGATATTAAGAAGAGATGGCAAGAATACATAGAAGAACTGTACAAAAAAGATCTTCATGACCCAGATAATCACGATGGTGTGATCACTGACCTATAGCCAGACATCCTGGAATGTGAAGTCAAGCGGGCCTTAGAAAGCATCACTACGAACAAAGCTAGTGGAGGTGATGGAATTCCAGTTGAGCTATTCCAAATCCTGAAAGATGATGCTGTGAAAGTGCTGCACTCAATATGCCAGCAAATTTGGAAAACTCAACAGTGGCCACAGGACTGGAAAAGGTCAGTTTTCATTCCAATCCCAAAGAAAGGCAATGGCAAAGAATGCTCAAACTACCGCTCAATTGCACTCATCTCACATGCTAGTAAAGTCATGCTCAAAATTCTCCAAGCCAGGCTTCAGCAATATGTGAACCGTGAACTTCCTGATGTTCAAGCTGGTTTCAGAAAAGGCAGAGGAACCAGAGATCAAATTGCCAACATCTGCTGCATCCTGGAAAAAGCAAGAGAGTTGCAGAAAAACATCTATTTCTGCTTTATTGACTATGCCAAAGCCTTTGACTGTGTGGATCACAATACACTGTGGACAATTCTGAAAGAGATGGGAATACCAGACCACCTGATCTGCCTCTGGAGAAATTTGTATGCAGGTCAGGAAGCAACAGTTAGAACTGGACATGGAACAACAGACTGGTTCCAAATAGGAAAAGGAGTTCATCAAGACTGTATATTGTCACCCTGTTTATTTAACTTATATGCAGAGTACATCATGAGAAACGCTGGACTGGAAGAAACACAGGCTGGAATCAAGATTGCCGGGAGAAATATCAATAACCTCAGATATGCAGATGACACCACCCTTATGGCAGAAAGTGAAGAGGAACTAAAAAGCCTCTTGATGAAAGCGAAAGAGGAGAGTGAAAAAGTTGGCTTAAAGCTCAACATTCAGAAAACGAAGATCATGGCATCTGGTCCCATCACTTCATGGGAAATAGATGGGGAAACAGTGGAAACAGTGTCAGACTTTATTTTTGGGGTCTCCAAAATCACTGCAGATGGTGACTGCAGCCATGAAATTAAAAGACGTTTACTGCTTGGAAGGAAAGTTATGACCAACCTAGATAGCATATTGAAAAGCAGAGACATTACTTTGCCAACAAAGGTTCATCTAGTCAAGGCTATGGTTTTTCCTGTGGTCATGTATGGATGTGAGAGTTGGACTGTGAAGAAGGCTGAGCACTGAAGAATTGATGCCTTTGAACTGTGGTGTTGGAGAAGACTCTTGAGAGTCCCTTGGACTGCAAGGAGATCCAACCAGTCCATTCTGAAGGAGATAGGCCCTGGGATTTCTTTGGAAGGAATGATGCTAAAGCTGAAGCTCCAGTACTTTGGCCACCTCATGTGAAGAGTTGACTCATTGGAAAAGACTGTGATGCTGGGAGGGATTGGGGGCAGGAGGAGAAGGGGACGACAGAGGATGAGATGGCTGGATGGCATCACTGACTCTATGGACGTGAGTCTGAGTGAACTCCGGGAGTTGGTGATGGACAGGGAGGCCTGGCGTGCTGTGATTCATGGGGTGGCAAAGAGTCGGACATGACTGAGCAACTGAACTGAACTGATGGGGTTTTGCAGGCAAGAATACTGGAGTGTGTGCCATTTCCTCCTCAGGTGGACCATGTTTTGTCAGAACTCTTCACTGTGACCCGTTCATCTTGTGTGGCCCTGCATGGCATGGTTCATAGCCTCACTGAGTTATGCAAGCCCCTTTACCACAATAAGGCTGTGGTCTATGAAGGGAAAATGAACCCTACTTAAACTCAAAAGTTTTTTCACAGTAAAGGAAACAATAAACAAAACAAAAAGACAACCTATATATTGGGAAAAAAATGTTTGCAAATGATGTGATCAACAAGGGATTATTCTCCAAGACTATGCAAAATTAAGAATTACCTAATATTCCAAAAGGAACACTAGTGAGGACCAGCTCAGACAAATACTCAGTAAAGCTGCTGGGTCCCTGTGGATGGTTCTCTAAGTCCAAGAAAAATTGTCTCCCCATCACCCCCCATCTAGCCCATCATCCAGGCCTCCATAGTTGGTGCTTTGAAGGAACCTATGTCCCCTGGTGAGTCTTACTCATGAAGTAACTCCTCACACATCATCTTTCATCAGCTCATCGCTGGCCTGGTGCTTCTGGAGCTTCTCTGTAGGTGACTCAAGCTCCACATCTGTCTGCCCATGGTAGCCACAGCTGATTCTGATTCTTATGCTTGGTTCCTGCTTGTGGGTCTCTTTTGGCTTCCTTTCTGGTCCCTCTGCTCCCATCCTGTCCTCTGCCTGGTGCCTCACTGATGCCCTTTATGGATGGAGGCCCCTCTGGCGGGCACTGTGCCCCCTCTCTTGTCTCCGCTCTGCACATTCAGGCCCCAGAGCCCCTCCTCCCTATACCAGCACAGACCCATTAGGCTAGTGTCTTCTTTTATATTTTGAATGAGATACCTCTCAAGTCCCCTTATCATAGCATGTGCAAGTTCAAGTTGACCACATAGAGTTCCTCATGGCTCCCATTTGAGGGCATATACTGTTCTCATGAAGACTTCCCAGGTGGCTCAGGGTTAAAGAATCCACCTGCCAACACAGAGCACGTGGGTTCAATCCCTGGGTCAGGAAGATCCCTTGGAGGAGGAAAGGGCAACCCACTCCGGTAGTTTGCCTGAAAAATCCC
Organism: Bos javanicus; assembly: GCF_032452875.1. Taxonomy (NCBI): domain Eukaryota; kingdom Metazoa; phylum Chordata; class Mammalia; order Artiodactyla; family Bovidae; genus Bos; species Bos javanicus. The sequence goes on from NC_083876.1 coordinate 12,306,285, forward strand.
ATGGACAGAGGAGCCTGGTGGGCCACAGTTCATGGGGTCACAAAGAGTTGGACAGGACTGAGCAACTGAGTGCATGAGAAGCACTGTTCTCATGACCTGTATTTGTGGGAGGAGATGAGCTCCATGTCCTACTCCTCTGCCACCTTGAATCCCACCCCCCCCCCATCATTTCCTGGCTTGAGAGGGTAAGTCACTTGAACACTAGGTAGTGAGAACTGAGATTCAAACCCAGAGGGTCGAAGGTCAAAGTTTGTATCCTTACACACTTACCTTAAATCTTTTCGGGGTGGGGGGTGGGGTGGAATACTGAGAAGACTGCTAACTAACTCATTACACATCATCATCAGGGGTTTTCCTTACTTTTTAAAGTAGATTTGATAGGTTATGAATGCATGCATACATTCCAAAGAGTATATATGTTATGTGATAAGTCTAATATTTGAATAGCTCACTTATCTATGGTAGAAAGAAAAAGATACATTGCAAACCCAAAAGACATACTGGGCCTCCTGGGGAAATGTTCAGAGAAAATGGCAGGTTTCTGCTCTTTCTGGCAGTAAATCATAGACAGACTCACAAAGAAGACATAGGCCACCTGGAGACATCACCAAAATGATGGTGTCTGGTGATGACATCCTTTCCTCTGTCCTGAGTGGGACTGTCCTCTACCCTTTCCTGTCTCTGGGTGCCTGGGGACCCTCAGAGCTGGGCACATGTAGTGTTTAAGAATGCAGCTTTTTATGGTAGTCATGTACTGTACTCATTTCCCAAGTTGTGTCTAATGTGTGCATCTTATAACTGTTGGGAAAAGGCATGAGCACATTCCATGTAGTTCAAATGGTAAAGAATCTACCTGCAGCATAGGAGACCCAGGTTCAACCCCTGGGTCGGGAAGATCCTCTGGAAAAGGGAATGGCAATCCACTATAGTATTCTTGACTGGAGAATCCCATGGACAGAGGAACCTGGTGGGCTACAGTTCATGGGGTTGCAAAGAGTTGGACACCGCCGAGCAACTAACACTACTACTACTACGAGCACAATCATAAATGTGGAAAAGCTGCATTTCATTATGTCACTTGACTTTTAGCTGGACATCTGGGGAAGAGCAGCTGATAGACAAGAGAGGGAGTATGAGTTTTGTGACGGCACTAGGGCAGAGAAATAACAGTGATGGATTCCCCCCAGTGCCTGTGTGGATGGCTGTGATGAGGATGGAGAGAAAGATAAGCTTCCAGTAATGGTGGGACCCACGTCAGTGACGTAGTGGGCTCAAAACTGCACTCTGTAAATGGTGGTGAAAATACTCTTCAGAGTTACTCAACATGAGTGTTCTAGACAATTCACCATCTGCCCACAAAAGTGCTCTCTACCACAATTTCCATTCCATAGACCTTCCCAGACCCTCCCCCGCTTACAGCCCCTCCAGGAAGGGCAGCAGAGCTCAGTCCTGGGTTCTGCTTCTCTTCTGTAGCATTTGCACACTTGGACACACTGCCCTTCTCCTCAAGCTCGACTGCAGCAGGCTTATAAATGAGGGACAGGTCTACTTGTCTTCCTCTCAAATTGTTTATAACTGAGTTTCATGGATTATGTTCTGTCATTGTGGGAGACATTTGGAGCTAAATACTCCATCACAGCTGAAATGCCACAGCCATTTATCTCTCCTTCTGAAGAGTGTTTATTGCAGAGTCTCCACTCATGAAGTTTTGAGGGATTTTTTAAAAAATATATTACAGTTTTCTCCACATCTCTCAACAGCTGGTCATTTCTGACATTACTCTTCTCTCAAATCAACCCTCCATCTCTTTCACTTCTACTTTATTAAAAACCACTTATTTTCTCCCTGGACACCATGCTCCTCTTTGACCATTTTTCTCAAGTTCTGAGACCTTTGTCCCCTCTCACTGAAGCACTTGAGTGTTGCTGTCGTAACTGCCTTCAGGAAGCTTTGTTTCATACTTTTGAGTTCTTCCCTCTGTGTCTCTTGCAATGCTTCTTATGGCCAAATAAACTAGGACCAAGGAGTTTCAGTCTCTACATTCAGGGTCTCATCACTGAGGTGCCCCTTGCATGACTTCTGCCTTTTCTCTGTAATCTCAGGAAAGATGTTCATTTCCTAGTGAGTCTTATCCCCAAAGACCAAAGCAGAGAGCATGTGTCTTGATGCCCTCTTTTTTCCCTCAAGAAGTCTAGGAAAATCCAGCTCTTGCACCCACCCTTTCCTGACCAATCTGGGGCAACCGTCACATTCCCGAGGTGACTAAGGTTGCAGCCTCCTGAATCTCCCCATTCTTCAGCACCAACGTGACCTTTCCTCGTAGGAAACATCGTTGTTTCTTGGATGCTGTAACAGGAGACCATAGACTGGGTGGCTTGAATAACAGGAACTGATTTCTCTAGAGTCTAAGATCAAGGTACCAGCTGGGTCTTCCTCCCTTGAAGACTGTGCCTTAAGCTGTATTTCTACATGGCAGAAGGAGCTGTATTCTCTCTTCCTCTGCTTGTAAGGGCACTGATCCAGCTGTGAGGGCCTCACCCTCATTATCTTATTGGAATCCAGTTACTTCCCATAGTCCCCCTCCAGATACCATCACAGGGGGGTAGCACTTCTGCATGTAAGTCTGAAGGGACACAGACGTTCCATCCTTCTCACCTGCTCAGCTCCTGCTCAGATGCGAGGTCATCTGGGTGACTGCATTATCTTTAGACTCTCTACAAACCACAAAGAATGTTTGTAATAAACAAAATTTTACTGGTTGATAAAGTGTAGAATCATGTGCCAGATTTTCCTTAGAAAAATTTCCAGCCACCTCTTCTTGTGGGGTGTCTGCTGAGCTATGTTCATAAGTATGGTCTGTACCCTGTGCCCAGGGATTAAAATCACCTGTGACAGATCACAAAGGAGGGATGTCCACAGAAGCTCCCAGAGTGGCTTCTTAAGCTGTGCATTTGAGAACTGGCAGGTGCTTCTACGTCTTTGGTTTTTAACCTTAAATAAGTTTTATCGTGGGCTTCCCGGTGGCTCAGCTGGTAAAGAACCCAATGCGGGAAGTTCAGGTTTGATCCCTGGGTCGGGAAGATTCCCTGGAGAAGGAAATGGCAACCTGCTCCAGTTTTATTGCCTATAAAATTCTATGGACAGAGGAACCTGGTGGCTACAATCCATGGGGTTGCAAAGAGTCAGTCATAACTGAATGTGTGCACACACACACACACACACACGTTTTATCTTCTGTTTTTACTGAGCCTGTCTGTAGTGCTTATTAGAAAATGGGAGAGCGAATCAATGTATAAATCCTCTGCATTTACTGCATATTTCTGCTGTAACAAATAACTTCAAACTTAGTGGCTTGAAACAACACAGTTCTGGAGGTCAGGAGTCCAAGATGTCCCACAGCTAGGATCAGGAGTTGGCCAAGCTGTCTTTCTTCTGGAGACTCCAGGAGAGAACCCACGTCTTTCCTGTCCCAGATTCCAGAGCCACCTTCATTCCTTGGCTCCTGAACCCATATCCCCCGACCTTCCTCCTCCCTCTCACAAGGACCCCCGTGATTGCATTGGCCCCTTTGATAGTTCAGGAAAGTCTCTTCATCTCAAAATCCATCGTTTAATCACCTCTCCAAAGTCTCTTTGCCATGTAAGGTGACATCATAGGTTCTGGGCATTAGGACATGGACCTCTTTAGGGGCATTATTCTGTCTTCCCAACTCTAATTCCTTGTCCATTTGAACCTGTGTCTAATACTTTTCACATTCTGAACTGAAAATAACCATATTAATATTCAAATGAAGAAAGGAAAGTTGCTTCTTACAATCACAGCAAGCAGCTGCTTAATGAAGTACAGAGCATTGTGCTGTGCTGTTTTAATGGGAAAATATTTATGACATTTTAACACAAACTGGTGGTTACACATCAGATTATTGCTGATACATACATAGAGTTCATTCATACTGATGGTATGTAGCAGTAAAAAATGAAGAAGATCTTTTCTCATGAAAATGCCAAAATCCATTCCATATAGGTACTTATAGGAACCTCCTAAAATTTTCACGTGTAAGAATATGTCACATTTCCAAAAAGCTCTCCCAGGGACGTTCTTACTCTACCTGTGTTTCTTCTCAGCGTAGGCGTTTGGGCACAAACGCTGTCCCCCATAACCAGCTGTGAGCCAGCGGCAGCTGGGGGAGGAGCACCGTGTGCTGTTGGCAGGCGCCGGGTGCCCCAGCCCCTGACCCAGGCCACTTCTAAGCTGACCACACCTCAAAGGCCGCACCCCATGGCCAAATCACATGCTGACTCAAGGCCTCAAAAGTAGAGAAGATGGGAAAAAAGAACCCTCTAATTAACTTGGGAAACCAAATGTAATGGGTAGACTGTGAATGGAGAGCACAATATACCCAAATACATTTCACCCAGTGAAGCCAGGCCACCTTCAGATCAATTGCTTTGATCTACTTCATCCACCACATTTGTCTATGATCCCTTTTATAAAAAAAAAAAAATCTTTAAATATAGCTAATTTACAATGTGTTAGTTTTGGGTGTACAGCAAAATGAGTCAATTATATATGTGTGTGTGTGTGCTAAGTCGCTTCAGTCATGTCTGACTCTTTGTGACTCCATGGACTGTAGCCCACCAGGCTCCTCTGTCCATGGGATTCTCCAGGTAAGAATACTGGATGGGTTGCCATGCCTTCCTCCAGGGGATCTTCCTGACCTGGGGATCTTCCTGACCCAAGGATCTGACCTGCGTCACTTATGTCTCCTGCATTGACAGGCAGGTTCTTTACCACTAGTGCAACATGGGAAGCTCTCAGTTATATACACATACATGCATACACACGTGCACACACACACAGAGGGCTTCCCTGGTGGCTCAGACAGTAAAGAATCTGCCTGCAATGAGGGAGACCCGGGTTCGATCCCTGGGTCAGGAAGATCCCCTGGAGAAGGAAATGGCAACCCACTCCAGTATTCTTGCCTGGAGAATCCCATGGACAGAGGAGCCTGGTGGGCTACAGTCCACGGGGTCGCAAAGAGTAGGACACGACTGAGCAACTTCACTTTATATACACACATTCTTTTTCATTATGATTTAGCACAAGTTATTGAATATGGTTCCCTGTGCTCTAGTAGGACCGTACTGTTTACCTATTTTATGTATATAGTGTGTATCAGTTAATCCCAGGTTCTTAATTTACCTCCCCCCACTCTCCTTTCCCCCTGTTATCCCCTTTGGTAACCATAAGTTTGTTTTCTTTGTCTATGAGTCTTTGTTTTGTAAATAAATCCACTCATATCATATTTTAGATTCCACATATAAGTGGTATCATATGATTTTTGTCTTTCTCTGATTTACTCCATTTAATATGATAATCTCTAGGTCCATCTGTGTTGCTGCAGATGGCATTATTTCATTCTTTTTTATAACTGAATAGTACTCCATTGCATATATGTACCACATATTCTTAATCCATTCATCTGTCAATAGACACTATGATTACTTTCCTTCATAGTACATAATACATAAAATACTTCCATGTGTGTTTGTTAGATTCATTTTTTTTCTAAATTATTTCTATTAATAAGTATTATTTTTAACATTCTTTCTGTAATTCATGTTTAAAGATGGATCACAGTAGTCTAATGAGATAAAAATTAACATTAAAGGTTTGGCTTTCATATTGTTGAAGAAAATTAGTTTCCTTTTCTAAATAATTACTAATACTTGAAGTTTATGAATCATAAACTAATTGCAGACTCCCTACCTACTATTTTAGAAGTTAATTGAGCAAAAGAGATAGTCTTCAAATTTATCAAGGCTTGCTCTCTAGTAAATTTAGAGGGAGTCTATGAAATAATGAAAAAATTGATTTTTTTAAAGAACAAAACTGTTACTGTTAGGAAATTATTAATTTTGTTTCTTGCATAAAATTATTCATTAATCTTTTCTTTAATCTTGACCCTTGTTATGTGTTGTTAAGAGACATATTTTTCTCATCCATGTTCCTCCTCTTCTAGTTGGCAATTATTGTTAATCTCTATTGCCTGAGTAAATTGAGAGGTGGAAAAATTAGCCTGCCTTTCAATTTACACATTTACTTAACAGAATAAAGTCAGTATTTTTGTCCTAGAATGGAGCCTGAGTTTTGCAGTCAAATGGTTCAGGAGCAAAATTGCACCAGAGGAACGGAGCTCTGCCCTGTAGGAGAGGAAAGGAGAAAGAAGAGCCAGCTGATGATCAGGTTGGCACTTAGGTTCATGATGGATCAAGCCTCTGTTTAATCTCTCCATCTCTCCGGCCATCTCTCCATCTCTCTCTCCCTCCCTCTCTCATTTTTCTACTGCAGTCAGTAATGTTTGGATACAGGAATCATCACCTTGCTTATTTCTAGCCCAGTTCTGCAGTGATGTTCTCTTGCCAACATGGACAGCGTTCCTTGTTTTCAAAGTTCTTTCAAAGCTTTTGTCTCCTTTGATCCTCAGAGCATTGCTGGGTGTCAGGGGTGGAGAGGGACCCACCTTGACACATGAAGATCCTTCATCAACTGCAGCATCTTAGAGAACCTCTGGGCAATGTTGTCTTGTAACTTGTTTTAGGAGCAGCCAGAAGTGACGTGAAGTGAAGCATCACTCTGTCCCTATTCCTGAAAGTGAAAGTCGCTCGGTCGTGTCTGACTCTTTGCAACCCCATGGACTAGTTCATGGGATTCTCCAGGCCAGAATACTGGAGTGGGTAGCCTTTCCCTTCTCCAGTGGATCTGCCCAACCCAGGGATCCAACCCAGGTTTCCCACACTGCAGGCAGATTCTTTCCCAGCTGAGCCACAAGGGAAGCCTGGGGGAAAATAAAATGCAAGCCCTGCCCCATGCTGGCCTGATGCGCCCCTGGTACTCCCCTTTTCCTTGACTTTTCCCACCCCTAACCTTGAAAGGTTCTAGGCCCTCGGGCTCTTTATCCCCCTCTCCCTCCAAATCTGCTTCTGCAAAGGGCTGGTGACCCCTACCCGGCTCCCTACACTCTGCCCCTTTCCTGATCCCTGCTTTTCCATCACACTGACTCTTTGGGAAGTACTGTGTGTTCTATGTGTTTACACAGTGTGTTTGTCGTCTGGCTCCCCTGCTGGAATGTTCAAATGCTGAGAGTAAAGCTTTCTGTCTGTTTTGTATGGATTTCCTCAGCAATTGGAATTGTGCTGGCAAAGAGCAGCGTCGGAGGGCAACGGGAGTGGCTGGGTGCAGACTAAGGGCAGAAGAATCAGCAGGTGCTGTCCTCATGGGCTCGCTCATCTGATGAGCACGGCAAATGCAGCTTGGATTAGAGTCATCAACTGCCTGGCCTTATAGTTCAGCCCTTGATAGAAGCCTCAGTGACCCGGTGGTCTGTCTAATATGTGAACCCTGGAGGTCCACAGTAAGCTGAGTCTGGGAGCAAATCCTCCCTTAGCCCAGGCACCTCCTTCCTGGGCAACTGGAAGATATTTGCAAGGGTCACTCCCATTTGTCTACCACCCCTGGCGCACATGGGCACTGCATGTGTCCGATGAATGAACAAATGAGTAATAGATGAATGACACCAGTCACTTGTATGTTGAAGTCGGTTGCTCTTGTGGAAAGCTTTATCCTTGACTGTGGGGGGAAAGCCTCAGTCAGGCTGAGTCAGTGAGCGAAGGAGGCTTGTTTCACATCTAGGAGGCCAGCCCAGATGTCTTGCCTCCACGGGGCCAAGGTGGCTGCTGCGCAGGGAGCCTCACAGCTGCCTGACTGAAGAGCCCATCTGAATCTTGGGCTCCTCTTCCTCCACATCCCACCATAGCTTCCACCATCCTGCCAGGAGCTCTGGTTCTGGGGGACTGTGGTTTGCATGTACCAGCTCGGGGTATGTCTGTAGAACTACACATCACATCTGCAGTGTGAAAACACCAATTTAATCTGCTGTAACCACCACAGAGATATATCCTCATATATGACACTAGGGCTACATTAGTTGCCAGCCATCCTTCCCCTTAGTTTAGTCATTAGACCCCCGGATTAGACTAATCAGGCAAGTCAGGCAGGTTTGGGGGAAAACCAGATAATTATAATGAGCTAAATTTAGAAACAACAGTCATTTTTTTGTAGCTTAGAAAGAGTAAAAGTCGGTGTCTCTCTACCAGTCTTTTGCCTCTGAAGCTACGAGAACATTGTAAGAAATAATGAATAGAAAGAAATATGTCCTGCTTCTAACTGGAAAAAAAAAAAAAGGCTTTTATTTCAGCTGTCATGGATGCCTATCTGCCTAAAAATGAGCATATTTATCTTTCATATTATCTCTTCAGTATTTCTGCTGTGATCTCAAGTTTTTTTAATTCCTTCTTTTAATACAACCCACAAAATAAATACATATATATATATATATATACATACACATGTACGTATGCATTTCTAGATATGTATTTATACATACAAGTATGTTTGCATATGTATATAATGCACTCATGGTAAATCGGTCCAGCTGTGGTGTGTCCTGCATCTCCTCTCACTGGCTTGTTTCTCCTTCCCATGAACCATGGTTCTCCAGTGATACTCTCATCCCCAGGGACCCTACAACAGTCTGCTAAGGACTTGTTAAAGAGAGACTCTTATCAACTAGCCTCTGCTTATTTCAATACCTCCTTAAAATCTGAAAAAAAACTCACAAAAACAAAGGACTTTTAAAGGAAACTTTTAAAGTCAACTTTTAAAGTTGAATTTCATGCAGTAGTTAGATGGATGAGTTGTTTTGGGCTGGAAGCATTTCTGTGGCACAGACCTGGTAAAGGAGCCTTCTTGATTCGCTTGCAAATGACATTTTAATAGTTAGAGACCTGGCTCTTTCTCCCCTTGTAACTCTTTCATGCATCCACCACACACATTCTACGTGGAAACCCCAGTGCTAGGAACTGAAGGAGAGGCTTTAACTCATAAGATATACACCTCAAATTGTGCAGTGTGGATTTGCCACGTGAATAGGTTAGGCCATTTAGCAGACGCCACCGGGCTTCCAAGAGAAAGGATACTTTGGTCCGAAGAATCAAGGAAGCATTCAGGGTGGAGGTGGCATCTGAACCAGCAGCAAAGTCATCAAATATAAATAGAAGTCCCATCAGGGGAGGAGAAGGCCTGGGAATTCTAGGCAAAGGGAAGATGTGATAAAAAGCATGTTGTGAGAGAGTGAATAGGTGTTTGAAATGAGGCATGTTTTCATGAGACAGAAGGTTTCTCTGAGAGAGTGGTGGGCGGTAGGACTAGAAAGATTTGCAGACAGATTGTGGACAACCCCAAGTGTGGGCTGAGGGACTTAAAATTTGTGTAGTGACAGATGAGGAGGTATTCGAAAGAATCACGGAGAACAGGATCTTAATACCTTTTACCCACATTTTAATGACCAGTTCTGGCTTTCACTATTGTTTCTGTTTTAAGTCGCTCTACAGCAACGCTTCTCAGCCAGGGCTGGGATTTTGTTAAAAGTACATGGGGTGGAGGCCAGGCAAGCTGGTGAACATCCTGAGCACACAGAACGCCCCTGCAGAAGACTTATCGGGACCAAAATGTCAGTAGTGCCGAGGCTGAAAAATCCTGCTCTGTGTTTGCCAAGGGAAAAATCCCCTCAACATCTTGTTTAGTCAGACAAACACTGTCTCCCAAAGGCTGTCTTCTACAAGAACTGAAAAATAGAAATCCTTTCAGAAAGCAAACAGACTTCCCCACAGGAACCTCCAACTCTTCCATCCTGTTTTGCCCCACCAAAAAACAATGAAATAGCCAATGGAAAAATGCCAGCTTTGTATAATTGTTTAGAGTGATTGATTTTCTCTTTCTTTTATTTTGGTAAGATATATAACATAAAATTTTCCATGTTACGTGTACAATTCAATGGCGTGGAGTCCATTCACGGTGCTAGGTAAGCATCACCCTGTCCTACTCTAGAACTTGGTCACCATCCCAGGCAGGAATTCTGTACCTGCTACTCAGTAACCTCACTTGCTCTCCTCCCTGGGGCCCTGCTCCCCCGTGTTCTCCTTTGTGTCACTGTAAGTCTGGCTATTCCAGGGACCTCATGTAAATGGAGTTGTGCAGTATTTGTCCTATTGTGGCTGGCTTGTTTCAGTTGACATGTATTTTCAAGGTGCATGCATGTTGCAACATACATCAGAATCTCATTGATTTTTATGTCTGAATAGTATTTTGTTGTGTTTATATTACACATTTAGTGCTCATTTACATCTATTGGTAGATTTCTGGATTATTTCCATTTTTGGACAATTGTGAGTAACAGTGCTATGATTGTGAATAATGCTGCTGCTTCCTTTCATTTTGGATTCTTAAGAGGACTTAATACCAAATTATATAAGTATTAGTGTATAAAAGTAAAAATAAAGAATGTTAGTTGTGTACCAAATTGTTTACACCAAAACAAGCAAGCATCCTTTTTTTTTTTTTTCAAGTAATTTCAGTTTAACGTGTATGTAAAACCACTGGTGGAGACCAGGAAGGAGTTCACACATGGTCACACTCGTGAGGGTGTTGGCAGGTCACAGGGTAAATGAAAACCATGTCTGTGTGCAGCTTGCCTGCCATCGACCCCCTAGCCTGCTCACCAGTGCATTGCCCAGGCTCTCAGTGATTCTGCACTTGGAAATAAGACTTTATTTTTGCAACTTCTCTCAATAGATGCCTTTTTAAATTCATTGTGAGCAAATTAGAGTAAGAAGATGTGAAAGAATCAAAATATTCATGAACCCCTTGACAAGTGGCCTGTGCACTGGGATATCATTTTTTGTAAATATATGTATCCATAGAAAGCCCCATACCAAAGTATTAATAGAATATTAATATTCACTTAATACTTTAAATGGATTGGATAAGATTCTGTTTGTTGTTCACTTGATTGATTTCTAGATTTTCTGCACTGGACTAAATTTAAAATTAGAAATTGAAACCAATAACGTTTTTGAAGATGATAAACTACGTGTTTTTTTTTCTTCAGGACTGCTTTTAGGGAAAACTAAACATTCTTTTCCAAGAAAATGTAAAATATAGAATATTTATGTGATGGAATAACTACATAGCAAATATAGAAATGACCTATATCTTTAATTTTCAATATCAGATCACAAAAAGATAAAGTTGAATGACTGAAAGAAGCAAGTTGCAAATAGTATATGGAATTATATCACAATGTAAATTTAATAATAAGCATTAAACAATACTATAGATGGGTTATGGATTAGGAATGTAATAAGGGTATAAATTTATAGACTGAAAAGATACACACCTGATCTGTGATAATAATTGTGTCTGGTGACAGAAACAGAGATGGGCTGGGAAAAAAAGAGGGACCTCAGTTTTATCAAAAGTTATCTGGTTCTTTTATAGCCAAATTAATAGATCAGAAGCCAAAATGACAAAATGTGAACATTTGGAACTTTAGGGGCTGAATACATAAAGGTTTGTTACATTGTTCTCTATACTATGTTTTTACAGCTCTAAAAATGAAAGGAAAAAATATTTTACTAAATGTACTTGAGTATAGAAAAAAAGATTTGAATTGACTACAAAGTACCTATCCTTTCAGTTCAGTTCAGTCACTCAGTCGTGTCCGACTCTTTGCAACCCCATTAATCGCAGCACACCAGGCCTCCCTGTCCGTCACCAACTCCAACTCCCGGAGTTCACCCAGACTCAAGTCCATCGAGTCAGTGATGCCATCCAGCCATCTCATCCTCTGTCATCCCCTTCTCCTGCCCCCAATCCCTCCCAGCATCAGAGTCTTTTCCAATGAGTCAACTCTTCGCATGAGGTGGCCAAAGTACTGGAGTTTCAACTTTAGCATCATTCCTTACAAAGAAATCCCAGGGCTGATCTCCTTCAGAATGGACTGGTTGAATCTCCTTGCAGTCCAAGGGACTCTCAAGAGTCTTCTCCAACACCACAGTTCAAAAGCATCAATTCCTCGGCGCTCAGCCTTCTTCACAGTCCAACTCTCACATCCATACATGACTACTGGAAAAACCATAGCCTTGACTAGACGGACCTTTGTTGGCAAAGTAATGTCTCTGCTTTTGAATATGCTATCTAGGTTGGTCATAACTTTCCTTCCAAGCAGTAAGCGTCTTTTAATTTCATGGCTGCAGTCACCATCTGCAATGATTTTGGATCCCAAAAAAATAAGGTCTGACACTGTTTCCACTGTTTCCCCATCTATTTGCCATGAAGTGATGGGACCAGATGCCATAATCTTCATTTTCTGAATGTTGAGCTGTAAGCCAACTTTTTCACTCTCCTCTTTCACTTTCATCAAGAGGCTTTTTAGTTCCTTTTCACTTTCTGCCATAAGGGTGGTGTCATCTGCATATCAGGTTATTAATATTTCTCCCAGCAATCTTGATTCCAGTTTGTGCTTCTTCCAGCCCAGTGTTTCTCATGATGTACTCTGCATATAAGTTAAATAATCAGGGTGACAATATACAGCCTTTTCCTATTTAGAACCAGTCTGTTGTTCCATGTCCAGTTCTAACTGTTGTTTCCTGACCTGCATATAGGTTTCTCTTACATAAGGATAAATTGATAATTCCTTTACTGCTCAGAAGTAGCACATATTCCTGTAAGAGATTCAGTTTAGAAATGTATGTAAGTAATGTATGTATGTAAGTAAGATAAATTACTTTTTTTTAAAGTTTCTTTTGCGTTTTTATTGTTGTATAGTAAATGTAAACTGTTCTGTTAGTTTCAGGTGTACAGCAAAGTGATTGAGTTTAAATATATATATTGTTTTTCTGATTATTTTCAATTATAGGTTATTATAAGATATTGAGTACAGTTCCCTGTGCTATACATTAGATCACCATTGTATATCTGTTTTATATGTAGTAGTGTGTATATGTTAATCTCAAACTACTAATTTATCCCTCCCACCCTTTCCCCTTGGGTAACCAAGTTTGCTTTCTGTGTCCGTGGGTCTACATCTGTTTCATATATAAGTTTATTTGTATTATATTTTAGATTTCATGTGTAAGAGTATCATATGATATTTGTCTTTCTCTGACTTATTTCACTTAGTATGATAATCTCTAGGTCTATCCATGTTACTACAAATGGCATTATTACATTTATTATGGCTGATTAATATTCCATTGTGTATATGTTAATCTTTATCCATTCATCTATGTCTTGGCTATTATAAATACTGCTGCTATGAACATTGGGATGCATGTATCTTTTTGAAGTATGACTTTCTCTGGATATATGTCCAGGAGTGGGATTCAAGGACCATATGGTGATTCTATTTTTAGGTTTTTAAGGAACCTCCGTACTGTTCTCCATAGTGACTGCACCAATTACATTTCCACCACCAGTGTACGAGGGCTGTCTTTTTCCAACACCCTCTCCAACATTTATTATGTGTAGACTTTTTGATGATAGCAATTTTGACTAGTGTGAAGTGATATCTTATTGTAGTTTTGATTTACATTTATCTAATAATTAGTAATGGTGAGCATCTTTTCATGTGCTTGTGGGCCATCTGTATGTCTTCTTTAGAGAAATGTCATTTTAGACCATCTGCCTATTTTTTGATTGGGTTGTTTGGTCTTTTTTGATATTAAACTGTATGAACTGTTTATATATTTTGAAAATTAATCCCTGTTGGTAGTATCATTTGAAAATATTTTCTCCCAGACCATATGTTGTCTTTCAGTTTTGTTTATGATTTCTTTTGCTGTGCAAAAGCTTTTAAGTTTAATTAGGTCCCATTTGTTTTTAATTTTCATTACTGAGAGTTGGATCCAAAAAGATATTTCTGTGATTGATGTCAAAGATGTCTGTGTATGTTTTTCTCTAGGAGTTTTAATATCCAGTCTTACATTTAGGTCTTTAATCCATTTTGAGTTTATTCTGTATATGGTATTAAAGAGCATTCTAATTTCATTCTTTTACATGTAGCTGTCCAGTTTTCCCAGCACCACTTATTGAAGAGGCTATCTTTCCTTCATTGTGTATTTTTCATTCCTTTGTTGTAGACTTAACATAAGAATGTGAGCTTATTTCTGGGCTTTCTACCCTATTTCAGTGATATATGTATCTGTTTTTGTACCAGATCCATACCATTTTGATTACTGGAGCTTTTTCATGTACTTTGAAGTCAAGAAGACTGATTCCTCCATATCAGGTCAATGGCAGGCAATCAGTACTCTATTCTTCCTTCTCAAGATTATTTTGACTATTTGGGATCTTTTATACCACCATACAATTTTTAATATTTGCATACTAGCTCCATAAAAAATGTCATTGGTTTTATGTTAGAGATTGCATTGAATCTATAGATTCCTTTGGATAGTATGGTCACTTTAACAATATTGATTCTTCCAATCCAAGTATATCTTTCCTTTTGTTTGTGTTATCTTTTCTTTCTTTCATCAGAGTCAGTTTTCAGAGTATGTACTTTGCCTCCTTAAGGTTTATTCCTAGTTATTTAATTCTTTTTCATGAAATGATAAATGGGATTGCTTCCTTAATTTCTCTTTTTGATTTTTTATTCATAATGCTTGGAAATGCAAGAAATTTCTCTGTGTTAGATTTATATACTGCAACTTTACCAAATACATTAATGAACTATTATATTTTTCTGATGACACCTTTTATCATGTCATCTGCTAGCAGTGACACTTTTTGTGTGTGTGTGTCTTTATTTTTTTTATTTTATTTTTAAACTTTACAATATTGTATTAGTTTTTCCCAACATCAAAATGAATCCGCCACAGGTATACCCGTGCTCCCCATCCTGAACCCTCCTCCCTCCTCCCTCCCCATACCCTCCCTCTGGGCCGTCCCAGTGCACCAGCCCCAAGCATCCAGCATCGTGCATCGAACCTGGACTGGCGACTCATCTCATACATGATATTACACGTGTTTCAATGCCATTCTCCCAAATCTCCCCACCCTCTCCCTCTCCCATAGAGTCCACAAGACTGATCTATACATCAGTGTCTCTTTTGCTGTCTCGTACACAGGGTTATTGTTACCATCTTTCTAAATTCCATATGTATGCGTTAGTATACTGTATTGGTGTTTTTCTTTCTGGCTTACTTCACTCTGTATAATAGGTTCCAGTTTCATCCACCTCATTAGAACTGATTCAAATGTATTCTTTTTAATGGCTGAGTAATACTCCATTGTGTATATGTACCACCGCTTTCTTATCCATTCATCTGCTGATGGGCACCTAGGTTGCTTCCATGTCCTGGCTATTATAAACAGTGCTGCGATGAACATTGGGGTACACGTGTCTCTTTCCCTTCTGGTTTCCTCAGTGTGTATGCCCAGCAGTGGGATTGCTGGATCATAAGGCAGTTCTATTTCCAGTTTTTTTAAGGAATCTCCACACTGTTCTCCATAGTGGCTGTACTAGTTTGCATTCCCACCAACAGTGTAAGAGGGTTCCCTTTTCTCCACACCCTCTCCAGCATTTATTGCTTGTAGACTTTTGGATTGCAGCCATTCTGACTGGTGTGAAATGGTACCTCATTGTGGTTTTGATTTGCATTTCTCTGATAATGAGTGATGTTGAGCATCTTTTCATGTGTTTGTTAGCCATCTGTATGTCTTCTTTGGAGAAATGTCTGTTTAGTTCTTTGGCCCATTTTTTGATTGGGTCATTTATTTTTCTGGAGTTGAGCTGTAGGAGTTGCTTGTATATTTTTGAGATTAGTTGTTTGTCAGTTGCTTCATTTGCTATTATTTTCTCCCATTCTGAAGGCTGCCTTTTCACCTTGCTAATAGTTTCCTTTGTTGTGCAGAAGCTTTTAATTTTAATTAGGTCCCATTTGTTTATTTTTGCTTTTATTTCCAATATTCTGGGAGGTGGGTCATAGAGGATCCTGCTGTGATGTATGTTGGAGAGTGTTTTGCCTATGTTCTCCTCTAGGAGTTTTATAGTTTCTGGTCTTATGTTGAGATCTTTAATCCATTTTGAGTTTATTTTTGTGTATGGTGTTAGAAAGTGTTCTAGTTTCATTCTTTTACAAGTGGTTGACCAGTTTCCCCAGCACCACTTGTTAAAGAGATTGTCTTTAATCCATTGTATATTCTTGCCAAACCCACAGCAAACATTATCCTCAATGGTGAAAAATTGAAAGCATTTCCTCTAAAGTCAGAAACAAGACAAGGGTGCCCACTTTCACCATTACTATTCAACATAGTTTTGGAAGTTTTGGCCACAGCAATCAGAGCAGAAAAAGAAATAAAAGGAATCCAAATTGGAAAAGAAGAAGTAAAACTCTCACTATTTGCAGATGACGTGATCCTCTACATAGAAAACCCTAAAGACTCCACCAGAAAATTACTAGAACTAATCAATGATTATAGTAAAGTTGCAGGATATAAAATCAACACACAGAAATCCCTTGCATTCCTATACACTAATAATGAGAAAACAGAAAGAGAAATTAAGGAAACAATTCCATTCACCATTGCAACAGAAAGAATAAAATACTTAGGAATATATCTACCTAAAGAAACTAAAGACCTATATATAGAAAACTATAAAACACTGGTGAAAGAAATCAAAGAGGACACTAATAGATGGAGAAATATACCATGTTCATGGATTGGAAGAATCAATATAGTGAAAATGAGTGTACTACCCAAAGCAATTTATATATTCAATGCAATCCCTATCAAGCTACCAATGGTATTCTTCACAGAGCTAGAACAAATAATTTCACAATTTGTATGGACATATAAAAAAACCTCGAATAGCCAAAGCTATCTTGAGAAAGAAGAATGGAACTGGAGGAATCATCCTACCTGACTTCAGGCTCTACTACAAAGCCACAGTCATCAAGACAGTATGGTACTGGCACAAAGACAGAAATATTGATCAATGGAACAAAATAGAAAGCCCAGAGATAAATCCACGCACATATGGACACCTTATCTTTGACAAAGGAGGCAGTGACACTTTTATTTATTCATTTTCAGTTTGGGTATTTTTTATTTCATTTGCTTGTCTCGTTACTGTGGCTAGGACTTTCAAACTGATGTTCAGTAAAAGTGGTGAGATTGGGCAACTTTGTCTTTTTCCTAGGATAAATGAGTTTTTAAAAAGTTGTTGCTCAGTCGTGTCCAAACTTTGTGATCCCATGGACTGCAGCATGTCAGGCTTCCTTGTCCTTCACCACCTCCTGGAGCTTGCTCAAACCTATGTCCACTGAGTCAGTGATGCCATCCAACAATCTTGTACTCTGTCATCTCCTTCTCCTGCCTTCATTTTCCCCAGCATCAGGGTCTTTTCTAATGAGACGGCTCTTTGCATCAGGTGGCCAAAGTATTGGAGCTTCAGCTTCAGTATCAGTCCTTCCAATAAGTATTCAGGATTGATTTGCTTTGGGATTGACTGGTTTGATCTCTTTACAGTCCATTGGACTCTCAAGAGTCTTCTCCAACACCACAGTTCAAAAGCATTAATTCTTTGGCATTCAGCCTTCTTTATGATCCAATTCTCACATCCATACCTAACTACTGGAAAAACCATAGCTTAGACTATACCAACCTTTGTTGGCAAAGTAATGTCTCTGCTTTCTAATATGCTGTCTAGGTTTGTCATAGCTTTTCTTCCAAGGAGCAAACATCTTTCGATTTCATGGTTGCAGTCACCATCTGCAATGATTTTAGAACCCAAGAAAGTAAAGTCTGTCTCTGTTTCCATTGTTTCTCCATCTATGTGCCATGAAGTGATGGGACTGGATGCTTGAAGTTAGTTTTCTGAATGTTAAGTTTTAAGCCAGTTTTTTCACTCTCCTCTTTCACCTTCATCAAAGGTTAGTTCCTCTTCACTTTCTGCCATAAGGGTGGTGTCATCTGCATATCTGAGGTTATTGATATTTCTCCCGGAAATCTTGATTCCAGCTTGTGCTTTATCCTGCCAGGCATTTTGCGTGATATACTCTGCATAGGAGTTAAATAAGCAGGGTGGCAATATACAGCCTTCACATACTCCTTTCCGAATATGGAACAGTCAAAGGCTTTAGCATAGTCAATGAAGCAGAAGTAGATGTTTTTCTGGAATTCCCTTGCATTTTCTATGATCCAACAGATGTTGGCAACTTGGTCTCTTGTTCCTCTGCCTTGTCTAAATCCACCTCGAAAATCTGGAATTTCTTGGTTAATGTACTGTTGAAGCCTACCTTAGAGAATTTTGAGCATTACTTTGCTAACATGTGAAATGAGTGCAATTGTGCTGTAGTTTGAATATTCTTTGGCATTGCCTTTGTTTGAAATTGGAATGAAACTGACATTTTCCAATCCTGTGGTCACTGCTGAGTTTTCCAAATTTGCTGGCATATTGAGTGCAGCACTTTTACAGCACCATCCTTTAGGATTTGAAATAGCTCAGCTAGAATTCCATCACATGCACTAGCTCTGTTTGTAGTGATGCTTCCTAAGGCCCACTTGATTTCACACTCCAAGATGTCTGGCTCTAGGTGAGTGATCACACCATATCATGATTATCTGTGTCATTAAGATTTTTTTTGTATAGTTCTTCATGTATTCTTGCCACCTCTTCTTAATACTTTCTGCTTCTATTAGTTCCATACTGTTTCTGTTTTTTGTTGTGCCACTTTGCATAAAATGTCCCCTTGGTATCTCTAATTTTCTTGAAGAGATCTCTCATCTTTCCCTTTCTATTGTTTTCCTCAATTTCTTGGCATTGTTCACTTAGGAAGGTTTTCTTATTTCTCCTTGCTGTTCTTTGGAACTCTGCATTCATAATGGTATATCTTTCCTTTTCTCCTTTGTCTTTCATTTCTCTTCTTTCTTAAATATTTGTAAGACCTCCTCAGACAACCATTTTGCCCTTTTGCATTTCTTTTTCTTGGGGATGGTTTTGATCACTGCCTCCTGTACAATGTCATTAACCTCTGTCCATAGTTCTTCAGGTCCTCTGTCTATCATATCTAATCCCTTTAATCTATTTGTCACTTCCAGTGTATAATCATAAGGGTTTTAATTTAGGTCATACATGAGTGGCATAGTGTTTTTTTATACTTTCTTCAATCTGAATCTGAATTTTGCAATACTGAGTTCATGATCTGAGCCACAGTCAGCTCCCAGTATTGTTTTTGCTGACTGTATACAACTTCTCCACCTTCAACTACAAATAATATAATCAATCTGGTTTTGGTATTGACCATCGGCTGATATCATGTGTAGAGTCATCTCTTGTGTTGTTGGAAGAGGGTTTTGCTATGACCAGTGCATTCTGTTGGTAAAACTCTTTGCTATGACCATTCTGCATTCTCAAGCAAAAATGCCTTGCTTCATTTTTTACTCCAAGGCCAAACTTGCCTCTTTCTCCAGATACTCTTGACTTCCTACTTTTGCATTCCAGTACCCTATGATGAAAAGGACATCTTTTTTTGGTGGTAGCTCTAGAAGGCCTTTTAGGTCTTCATAGAACCTACAGCTTTTTTAGCATTAGTGGTTGGGGCATAGACTTGGATTACTGTGGTATTGAATGGTCTGCCTTGGAAATGAACAGAGATCATTCTGTCCTCTTTGTGATTGCACCCAATTACTGCATTTCATACTCTTGTTGACTATGAGGGTTACTACATTTCTTCTAAGGGATTCTTGCCCACAGTAGTAGATATAATGGTCATCTGAATTAAATTCACCAATTCCAGTCCATTTTAGTTCACTGATTCCTAAAATGTCAATGTTCACTCTTGCCGTCTCCTGTTTGACCACTTCCAATTTACCTTGATTCATGGACTTAACATTACAGGTTTCTATGCAATATTGTTCTTTACAGCATCGGCCCTTACTTTCACTATCAGACACATCCACAGCTGGGTGTTGTTTCTGCTTTGGCTCAGCCTCTTCATTCCTTCTGGAGCTATTTCTCCACTTTTCTCCAGGAGCATATTGGGCACCTACTGACCTAGGGAGTTCATCTTTCAGTGTCATATCTTTTTTGCCTTTTCACAGCATTCATGAGTTTCTCAAGGTAAGAGAGACCTGGAAAAGTAGAGACTCTAAATAGAGCGCCTTGGAAGATACTTAGAAGACCAAGGCATTAGTATTTATAATTTGGGGAAACTTGTTCTAAGCAACAAGATATCTGTCAGAATCATCCCACAAAACATAAGGTACCTCTTGGTAATAAGGCCAAGACTCCATTAATTCTACCCTGTTCCCTTAAGGAAACTTTGTAATTGACCTTCTGCTGCAAAACCCCACCAACCTTGGTTCTTTTTTTTTTTTTTTTAATTTTATTTTATTTTTAAACTTTACAATATTGTATGTGGAGATAGGATTGTCCTACTGTGTGGAAAGCCAAAGCAAACCCTATAATCTTTTCTTAAAATGTTTTCATAACTTCCATCGACACATTTCACCAATAACACTTCACCGCCACTATTTTTGCTGAATGACTCTCAAGTGGAATGTTGATTTTTCTGTTGATTCCAAGTCCCATTTGATTTATATCATTTTTCAGCTGCCCCCTCCCAAAATCTGCTGGACTGAGCTAGTTTGTCTTCTTGCTCCATGACCATAAATGGTGTAAATTTTTTTTATAAAGTCATCACCATATTTCAGTCAACCTCTGTTTCAAATATGTAAATATGCCTCAAACTCAGGACTGTATTGAATTTTCTTTTTCTTTGCAAGAAGTATACAATATAAATTTTATACAAAACTTATAGGCATGGACTTAAGGGTTTCTTTCCTCCCTGTCATTAAATACAGTGACTATTATTTATATATTAAAGTGCTCTCTCCTGCCAAGACTAGAGGTAGCCTCAGGATCCTTCTCAACATTCAACTCCAGTCTGATGCTCAGCTAGCCAAAATTATTATCTAAGGTGAAGCCTCTTACTGCACATGTATACAGAATGTAGAGAATCCCCTTCTTCTTTTCAAACCAACATATAAATCACTGCATCAATCATATTGATTGAGACTTTTTTCCCCCCTTCAATTTCTAGAAGCAGATTGCCATCTGCCGTCTAGGAAACAAAACTGACTGTCTCTTCATAGATCACAAAATAAGAAATATGTTTTCACATCAGCAAAAGTTCAGGGTGTTTTTATTTCAGCATGAACAGAGTTATTTTACTGGTAATGTATTGTGGTAGTAACAATTTAAAACAATATGCTGCTGCTACTGCTAAGTCGCTTCAGTCGTGTCCGACTCTGTGCGACCCCATAGACGGCAGCCCACAAGGCCCCGCCGTCCCTGGGATTCTCCAGGCAAGAACACTGGAGTGGGTTGCCATTTCCTCCTCCTATGCATGAAAGTGAAAAGTGAAAGTGAAGTCGCTCAGTCGTGTCCAACTCTTAGCGACCCCATGGACTGCAGCCTACCAGGCTCCTCCGTCCATGGGACTTTCCAGGCAAGAGTACTGGAGTGGGGTGCCATTGCCTTCTCCCAAAACAATATAGTGAGTGAATATATTATATTTCAGATATTGTGCCATGTATCATACAGGTATTTCCTTACTTTATCTTTGCAACAGCTCTATGAAGTAGGTACTGTAATTACATAGGTGAGAACACTGAGGTGAAGGTGGATTAGGTTATTGGACCAGTAATGCCTGGAAATGGCTGAGTCCAGCCTTAGCTCTCATGCCCGGCCTTTGAACACTGCACTACATGCAGGGTGTGCTGCCGGCTCATACTGGCTCACCAAAGTCCAGCAAAGAATTTTCAGGAATTTTGTACTTTGGCCACTATTGACAATTAAGCTATATAAACTTAAAATTAAATAAATTACATTAAAAATAAAAGCTATAGAAACTCTGAGTCCATTATGTCCTGATTGTTTACTATGCTTTACTATTATAACTCTCAAGGTTATTTATGTCCACCATCCTTTCCTGGTGGGCAGACAGTATAACAGTGTGTTATTGCACTTTTCTCCCTAATTCTCCTTTCACTGGCCTTACACAGGTAGCTTGCAATCAGTCAGAGATGGAGAATTTATGCCACAGAAAGTAGCAAATGCTACCACTCAGGGTCTTGTCATTGTGTTTTGTTCAGAGTCGATTGTTAACCATGTATTAGCAAATCACTGACCAGTCTGGCAGGAGTGTTTGTGTTCTGTTTGCCTGTTGTTTTGTGGTTGTGTTCTGTTCTGTTGGGTTCCTCACTATCCACATAATTCGATGTGAGTTGAGATTTGGGTGACTGTGTCTAATCAGAAAGTGAGAAAAGTGTTGGGACTCATTACAATGTCTAGTCAAGCTGCACGTTATTAACAAAATGGGCCTGAATCTTAAAAACAGAGTATGTATTAAATGACAAATAGCAAAGCAGATAATGAGTCTTTGGGGCATAAACTGATGGTTTTCCAACTCTCAGATAAGTATCTAAAATTAGAGTATGTTTATTAAAGCAGAAGTAAAGGAAGTTTGCAAAACAAGTTTTGTGTGTGTGTGTGTGTGTGTGTGTTTTAGTTGCTTACTCATGTCCGACTCTTTGCAACCCCATAGACTGTAGCCCACCAGGCCCCTCCGTCCATGGGATTCTCCAGGCAAGAACACTGGAGTGGGTTGCCATTTCCTTCTATATATATGCATATACATATACATTTATGTATCATTGTTGTTCAGTGACTAAGTTGTGACTGACTCTTTGTGACCCCATAGACTGCAGCATGCCAGGCTCCTCTGTCCTCCACTGTCTCCCAGAGTTTCCTCAAATTCATGTACTTGAGTGGGTTGTCATTTACTTCTCGAGGGCATCTTCCCAACCCAGGGATTAAGCCCACATCTCCTGCATCGCCAGTGTGTTCTTTGCCACTGAGCCACCTGGGAAGCTCATATTTATGTATACATACATTTTTATACTGCATGATTTATTTTATAATCCCTATCTAGGTCCCAGTGTCTGGGACCACTGTCTAAACAAATAATCTATTGTTTCAGTTACTAAATGAAAGTTTTTCAAAACAAGATCATGTCTTTTCATCTTTATATTTCCATCCTCCATTTTACCCTTTGTCTTGGGATAATGTGTTAAAGTTTCTAAGTGCTGATAAATGATTGTAAGATTCATCTGCTCATCACATTCACAGCAGGCATTCTGTTTACAAATGCTGTAATACGTTCTATTTCCTGGAAGTCTGTTAGACTATGGAACTGAGTGGAAAATTTACATATTTCAGTTCTCACCTAGGCTTGCCAAATAGTGTTTTAGTTCACTTTTTATGCAAACCTGCAAATGAACCATTTACCACATCTTTTGAAGTCATAATGAGACAAAATATTCATGTTAATAACATTACATCATTGTTCATTTGGTCATTCATCCAATGAATTTTTTACCAAGTACAATAATAATATAAGCACAATAGCTCCTTTTTTTTAGTACTTACTATATTTCAGGTCTTAATATATGCACTTTACCTGGTCTGTCTTATACAAACCTTCACAGGGTAGATGAGAAAACTCTAGTTTGGGCAGTTCAAGTTACTTGTCCAGACCTAATTTTATATAAATATCTCTTATTTCTGAGCTTCCGTATTTAAGACTCGTGCAAGGTACCATGTGAAATGTCAGAGAAACATTGTAACACAGTTATGAGTTACAAGAGTAACACAGTTATAAGTATTGAAGAACTTCCATCCTCATTGGAGAAAGGATACATGGGAATGGTTACAGTAAAAATATGGGTACATATCCCTTGAGCCCCCCAAAAAATCACTTAGAAAAGGAAGAAATAAAAAGTTTGCCTCTCAGTTTATATTACAGGGTTTCTTTTACAAGACAGTTTCCTTTGCCAGTGTAAAACATTCATATTATTAATCCTGACAAAGTAAATGTGAGAAATCATATAAGTGTCTTGATACCTGTAATATTTGGAGAATATATTATTGTCTGATATAATGTGGCTAAGAAGAGACTGATCATGCTAACCACAGCCAGCAAGTTCTCTGATAGCTCCCAGTCAGTTCTCCAAGTACAAATTTGTCTGCATAAGGCATCAGAACTAGTAAGTTTCCTCCTGAGCACATGACTGATTGAGTTCCTTTGCTTCTTATGCTTCTTGTACAGTATGCTAGAAGGTTCTCATCAAATCAGTTTACATAATAGACTTTTGTATTCCCTGCAGAGATAAACAAAAGAATCCTATGTAAAAGGAAATCAGTGAATAAATTCCATAATCATCCACAAATATTCTTACCACATTGCTGTGACTACAGACACAAACCATAGCTTCATAAAAGAACATAAAATATTTGGTCACATATTATATAACTTTCACTTTTCATTAAATATACATTTTAATGTATATTATTTTATTATACAACCTAAAAAGCACCAACATTTGAAAGAATAGTTACGGACCAAAAATTTGTGAGAAATTAACTTCACGCCACTTTACATAACTATTATTCTCTTTATAAATGTTATTTATTCTGTTTCCTGGAAGTCTGTAGAATATGGAACTGAGTGGAAATTTTGCATGTTTTAGTTCTCACCTAGCATTGCTAAATTATGTTTTAGGTCCCTTGTCATATGAGGCTAATTCCAAGGACTTAATAAAAGTAATTTTTCCTGGGTTAGTTTTGACTATTTTTATGGCCTTCCAAGAGCAATAAGCTTTAGGTATTTTCCAGAAATATTAATTTGATGGACAGCCTGTTCAGTGCCTTTGTGCAGTAAAAAAAAATTTTTAATCTTTTCTCCAGATACTTTTTCTGTGTGTTTAGAAATCATTGTAATATGCTGGTTTTCACTTTTAATTTTCCCTCCTGAGATATTTTAATATCATTTTCTTTTTGCAGGTATATTTTGTTTTATCAACTGAGCATTTTATAATGACTGCTTTAAAATCTTTGTCTTATGACTCCGACAATTGTGTCATCTCAGGGTTGGCATCTGGTGACTGCTTTCCCCTTGGAAATGGGTCATGTGTTGTCACTTTTTCTCACGTAGTTTTAATCGTGTCCTGGACATTGTGAGTATTGTGTTGTGGAGACTCTGCATTCCATTATGTTCCTGCAAAGGGTGTGGAGGGTTTTCTGTCGGCGGGTGATTGGTTAGACACAAGCTGCCAGCTGTTTTGCCCTCACTGGCTAGTAGGCTAGGTTACCTTGAGTGTGTCTCAACTGTGTCCTGCACACACAGCTTCAGGGCTTAGGAAGAGTCTTGGGCAGAATCTGCCCATGCTTTGGAGTCCCCTTCATAGACTCTCACTTTCCCTCTTATGGCTCCTTCTGCAAGTGGCCCCAGAGACCTTTAAGGTAAGGCTGCAAAAGCCTGAAATGCAACTCCTCCAAATCTTTACTCCCTTCAAAATATTCCTACCTGTGTTCACTCTTCAGAGACTTCAGGTAGTTATTTTTGTATTTTGACCAGAATTTATAGTTACTTGTAAAAGGTTCATTTAGGACCTTGTTCTTCCCATTGATTTCATGGAACAAAACATTTTACTGCCATTTTCCAGAAATGTTGTAATAACATTGCAAGGTTATTGCAATAACATGTAAATTCCTGAAGGCTGCAATTCACACAGATTCCTGAGGGTCAGGCAGTTATAGCCTGCTGTCTGCAGCAGCCCTGAGAGTACAAGCTACACAAACATGCAGTTACGTTGACACAGTCATACCAAAAAGCCAATGGGTCACATTTTACATAGATTCGAAGGTTGTGTTTTCCTTTTGTCCCTCGTTCTTACCTTCTCTGAAATATTCACCTACAACACTCAAACGATTGAGAAATCGAGCCCAATTCCAAGTAATTCAGAGAGAATTTTTCCATCACTTACTGAGTAATCCACATCAATGTTTAATACAAAATCGCTGAGAAAATCTGCCTTAAATTAGCTGCCGCCTGTTGCAGCCACAGCTTGCAAGCTGGCACCACATCTTGTAATCCCTCTTTCCAGTTACCTTGCATATTGCTCACTGATTGCTTTTTGTAAGACTATCATAATTACTATTCATTTTGTGAAAATGCTATTTTGAATGTAAACTTCTGATGGTGAAGACCAGCCAGGTACTTATTACTTAAGTACCTGGTCAAAACTTCTATTTAGCTGGAAAAGTGAAAGTCACTCAGTTGTATCTCACTCTTTGAGAGCCCATGAACTCATCCATGGAATTCTCCAGGCCAGAATACTGGAATGGGTAGCCTTTCCGTTCTCCATGGGATCTTCCCAACCCAGGGATCGAACCCGGGTCTCCCATGTTGCAGGCAGATTCTTTACCAGCTGAGCCACAAGGGAAAGCCGAGAATACCAGAGTGGGCAGCCTATCCCTTCTCCAGCAGATCTTCCCCACCCAGGAACTGAACCAGGGTCTCCCACTTTACAGGTGGATTCTTCACCAACAGAGCTATCAGGGAAGACATTTAGCTGGAAAAGACCTTATTAAATTGCATTTATCCATTGTTCCAACTTTATTTATGACTATATCATGGACATGTCCTCATCCTTCTTCTGTCTTAGATGCATGTCACTCTCTATCAGATCTTTGTTACATAACACTTAGGATACTGAAAGAAATATCTCTAGGTTTCCACATTCTTTCTTATTTTTATCCCTCCTAGGACTATAATTGTTACAGGCTGAGTGCCATATTTCTTTTTTATTCACCATAAACCCCAAGCTCTCTCACTGCCAATATTACACCTGATTTTCCCTTCAAACTGCATAAGTAAGAAAATGCCCTTTCTTTCATTTATATGCAGGGCAGTAGTTAAACACTGAATTCCAGTACTTATTTCACAAAAGATGTAGAACATATATGCCCACTTGTTTTGATAATAGGTTAATCCTATACAGGCAGGGCTTCCCAGGTGGCTCAGTGGGTAAAGAATCCTCCTGCAATGCAGGAGACACAGGAGACGCAAGAGATGCAGGTTCAATTCCTGAGTCAGGAAGATCCCCTGGAGGAGGATATGGCAACCCACTCCAGTATTCTTGCCTGGGAATTCCCAAGGACAGAGGAGCCTGGTGGGCTACAGTCCATGGAGTTGCAAAGAATCAGACATGACTGAGTGACTGAGCATGCATGCATGCATGTATCTCTATATATTACTGCAATAACTATTAAACATTTAAATGATGTTGATATTTAAATCAAATACAGCATAAAACAAATGTATTACAATGTTAATAATTTTTAGAAGATTGCTTTTGTCTCTTAATTGTCCAGGGGTCCCTAACTGCCATCATCTTACCTCTTTGATTAAGGCACATAAAATACAAAAATAATATTTAGTTTAGTTTTTTTTTTTAATTGAAGTATAATTGATGCCCCATATTATGTTGCTGGTATATAATATTGTAATTTACAATTTTAAAAATTATACTCCATTTATAATTATAAAATATTGGCCATATTCCCTGCATTGTACAGTTTGTTGTTGTAGCTAATTAATTTTATACCTAATAGTTTGTACCATTTAATCTACCCCTGTATCGCCCCTCCTCCACTGTCCCCACTGGTAACCATTAGTTTGTTCTCTGTATCTGTGACTCTGCTTTTTTGTTGTTGTTGTTGTTATATTCACTTTCACTTGTTCCTTTTATTTAATTTTGTATTTTTTAGATTCCATATATGAGTTATAAGATATAGTATTTGCCTTTCTCTGTCTTATTTCACATAGCATAATACCCTCCAAGTCTGTCTATATTGCAGCAAATGGCATTATTTCTTTCTTTTTATGGCTGAGTAATATTCTGTTGTATGTATGGACCACATCTTCTTTATCCAGTCCTCTGCTGATAAGCATTCAGGTTGCTCCCACATCTTAGCTATTGTAAACAGAGCTGCTCTGAGTATTGGGGTCTATATATCTTTTTAAATTTGTGTTTTGGTATTTTTTATATATATTCAGAAGTGGAATTGCTGTGTCTTTTGCTGTGTTTATTTTTAGTTTTTGAGTACAAAAATAATTTTAATCAAAACTGACTCAATAGTATAAATGAAATTCCACAAACTAGAGACTACCACACATAATAAAGCACAAGTTTATTAGAGATCAGGCCAAAAAGTTTTCTGAGGGGAGGAGAGTCAACTCTAAGAAATAGCACTTTGAAGTTACTGGGGTGTGGGCCTGGGCCTGACACGAGGTGTGGACATCATCTGCTGAAGGGAATTCCAAAAAGAGCAAAACCCCTTTCTCTCTTCGTAAGTTCCTTGACAAGTCTCCAGCATCCGTTCTTCTTTGGCGCATCTTTACATGATAGCGGGAGCGTGTCTCCTCTACCTGTAGATAGCAACTGCCATGATCACAAGAAGAATTAACACCTGTAACTCACTGATGAGGTGTCATGTGCAGGCGCTGGCCCATAAGTGTGGCTGGACAACCTGTGAACATTTAACATCACCCCCATTTTCTGAGGAGGACCCCGATTCTCAGCAATATTGTATAGTTCATCTCCCAGCTTTGCTGGAGATGACAAAGCTGGGCTGACAGCCCGTAGCCATCTAAATCCCTGGCATGGACGTGACTCAGGCCCCGGTACTTGGAGGATGAGCTCATCCAATGAGAACAGCTCCCTGGGAAGGCTGCATCATGGATGTGTAAGGCTGGAAATCCAGGGAGTCCTGGGAAAGCCCAAGGCATCCTTCCTTGTTTTTTGCTCATTTGTCTTTTCCTCTTCTCTCCTCTCACATTTGGTAAATAGGTGAGTCATCCTGAAAATATGCACTTCTCTTCAGTTTATTCATCTCTAGATTTATTCCAAAATGAAACATATTCTTTAGAAACCAAAGACAATATAAAAATAGGAGAACTCAGATCAAATAAACCTCTATAATTCATATGCTACGTATTAGTGTATATTTTCTGTTAATCTAACTTTCTGTGATGATTCACTGAAACACAAAACATGGGAATTGAGTGATAAACTTTCTTCAAGTCTTCACTCTGAAGGGAAGGAAAATTGTAAGAATAGAAGTAAAAGTCCTCAACAGAAAACAAACCTATGGTCACCAAAGAGGAGGACACAGGAATAAATTAGGAGCTTGGGGTTAACATGTACACACAACTATTTATAAAATAGATAAACAGCAAGGTCCCCTGTATTGCCCAGGGAACTATACTCAATATCTTATGATAACCTGTCATGGAAAAGAATCTTAAAAAGAATAGATATATACGTATAACTGAATCACTTTGCTGTACACCTGATACTAACCCAACCTTGTAAAGCAACTATCTTTCAATAAAGAAAAAAGCAAGGATCTGACATAAAAATTCTTCCAAGTACATACTTAGAGAAAAAAACAAATTGTGAAGCAATCAGTTATATGGAAATAATGTCCCTAACCTTTCCCTAAACTATGAAGGTTGTAACATTTCACGGCCACTGGCGCAGCTAAATATAAACAGGATTATGCTGGGCTGCCCCCCGTGCTTGTGCTGACTGACACAACAATTAAGAAACAAGTTTCCTTTGTAAATTACAGCTCCACACAGCGTTGAGTAAGCAGAGAGTGTACATTAGAAATATTTTTAGCTTGACATGAAACTTTCCAAAGGCTCCTAATTAAGCATTTAAGCCCAAGGCACTATAATTGCAACTGCCAAAATAACTGGGAAATCATACCTTTGGTGGGATCCTTCTTAAAACTATTGTTTCAAAAACCTTATGGAAAGGCTTTATTATTCTTCGACATTCTCTTAACCAGAGGGCACTTCTAAATCTGCCCACTTGGTGAGAAATGGAGACGCGTTGTTTCTGTGCAGGGAGTGGATACTATAAATGTGGAAGCACATACAAGGGAAAAGAGAGTGGACATCAGTCCTTGGTGACTCGAAGAGAAAGACTCCAGCCTTGTGCTACTGGATTTCACTGCAGAGCATCCCATTTCCATGAGTCAGAGGTAGATTCTGGCCATAGGAGTTCAGCTCTCAGCATCCTTGAGGGTGTCTGATTAGAACACCATCTCACTTATTATTTGATAAGTGACACTATCTAATCTTTGTAAATGTGCTACATTTCCAGAAGAACAGTAATGGGATTTCATGCAAAATGTTCTTTTGTAGCTCATACTTCAATATTGTTATGTGAAGGTAATGTGCTTTTTTACAGTTGAAATGCTAAGAGCTTTCAGATTAAAGCATCAGTGGCTTTTAATGAGGATTTTTCAGGGCCATTAGCATATATGAATTTAAAATAACTGTCATTTATCTACCATTGTCATACAAGTTATGTTATGGTCACTGGTACAATTACCCAGATAAATCTGTGAATATTTTTAGAGGATTTCAAAGTTTAAATAAATAATCAAAGTGGTATTGTTTGAAAGGGCTTCCCTGGTGGCTCAGATGGTAAAGAATCTGCCTTCAGTGCAGCAGACTCGGGTTTGATCCCTGGATCAGGAAATCCCCTGAAGAAGGGAATGGCTATCCACTCCAGTATTCTTGCCTATTTCAATATCATTTTTATTGAATGCATTTAAGGTTACTAATTAGTATTATGATTCATTTCAGTCCCAAACCAAGAGTTTCAGCAGCACAGTGAGTAGTTTACAGCAAAACTTAGTTGATGACTGACACTGGTGAAGTCCTTCCTATGGGCGTCAGGCAGCAAGTGCACTGATCGCTGAATCACTCAGCACCGCTCATCCTATACACATTCGACTTGGCTGAGGAGTCCAGGGGTCACAGAGTTTAGGTATCCTTGCCCAAGGTGACACAACGCAAAGGGTCAGAGAGGTGTTTGGACCCAGGCCGTCTGACTCTGGGTATTTCTCTTAACATCAACAGAATGCAGATGAGCAAATCCTCATTGAATGAGCCAATAAATAAATGAAGACAAAGATGCGTAAAGGAAGACATCAGACAGCAGTAGAATATGTATGACAGTAAAGTGACAAGGCTTATTTCCAAACAAATGCTACAGATCATTGATTTTATGCTTATACAGGCTCAGAATAGACCCCTGGTCTCTTGTCTTGCACCAGTGCTGTCGCCGATTCTCAGAACAGCTATGGCACTCTCCTTGGGGACTGACTTTAAGTCAGCATACAGGTCACAAATGCACGTGACTTAGCCAAGTGGCTTTCTATTCCCACCGTATTTTCTAACTAAAAAGACTCCCCCTGCGTGGTCAGCTTCCTCGCCAGAGTTGGCTCTGAATGACATCTGGCTGTGAAAAGAGTCAGATTCATCCTCTCAGGGTGAAAATGTGCTGAGCCAAGGTATTCATAGAGATTCTGTCACAGTTTACTTTAATGACTTCCCAAATCATTTTGAGCAATGAAGGAATTGCTCTAAAGGTTTAGTCCACTCTGTTGGAAGCCCTGGTTGGGTTCCTGCTCATTTAGATAAATGAGTTTTTTCAACAAGACCAAAATGGGCCTCATTCTTGGAAGATCCAAGTGTGAAAACCCGTGCCTTGCTCAAGGTCCGCTCCCTGCTGGAAAATAAGGGCTGGAGCAGAGGGCGAGGAGGTGGGAAAGAGACTGATTGTCCTCCTCCCAGCCTGTTCCAAGACTGGGGCTCCTGGGAAGCCCCTTACCCTCTAGTTCAGTCTTAGTGGTGATGGTAAGAAGATGGCACAATGATTTAGTGAAAAGGGGAAGACTGAAGGATTTTACCGGCAAAAGGCAGTGGGTCTTTGGCAAAATCTCAAAGTAGAAAGTTTGATTTCTGAACCCCTATTAGGCCCCCATCAATCTCCCCTTATTTTATCTCCCAGTGAGACGGCACCCTCATTTCTTCCTGGATCTCAATTCTTGTTCTGTGCCAGATGTCAGAAAAGTGCTAGCTAATGGCAGTTTGCCACGTGGTTCACCTCTAATGTTTGCACCTCACAAAGAAATGTTTATTTTGTTTTTTAAATTTATTTTTAATTGGAATATAGTTGCTTTACAATGCTGTGTTAGTTTCTGCTGGGCAGCAAAATGAATCAGTTATACATGTACTTACATCCGATCCCTCTTGAGCCTTCCTCCCACCACCACCCCGTCCCACCTCTGTAAGTCATCACAGAGCACCGAGCTGAGCTCCCTGGGCTCCATAGCAGCTTCCCACTAGCCATCTATCTAGTACATACGGCAGTGTATATATGTAACTGTTACTCTCTCAATGTGCTCCCCCTTCTCCTTTTCCCTCTGTGTCCAAAAGTCCATTGTCTGCATTGGTGTCTCCGTTCCTGCCCAGCAAAAAAAGGTTCATCAGTACTGTTTTTCTAGATTCCATATATATGCGTTAATATATGATATTTGTTTATTTCTTTCTGACTTACTTCACTCTGTATGATAGACTCCAGGTTCATCCACCTCACTACAATTGACTCGATTGTGTTCTTTTTTTACGGCTGAGTCATATTCCATTGTATATATGTACCACAACTTCTTTATCCATTCATCTGTCAATGGGTTGCTTCCATTTCTTAGCTATTGTACATAGTACTGCAATGAATATTGGGGTGCATGTGTTTTCTCTTTTTTTTTGCATGTGTCTTTTTGAATTATGCCTTTCTTAGGGTATATGCCTAGTAGTGGGATTGCTGGGTCTTATGGTGGTTTTATCCCTAGTTTTTTAAGGAATCTCCATACTGTTCTCCATAGTCACTGTATCAATTTACATTCCCACCAACAGTGTAGGAGGGTTCTCTTTCCTTCAGATCCTCTCCATCATTTATTGTTTGTGGACTTTTTGTTGATGGCCATTAGGACCCACGTGAGGTGATACTACATTGTAGTTTTGCTTTGCATTTCTCTAATAATTAGTGAGGTTGAGCATCTTTTCCTGTTTGTTAGCCATCTGTATGTCTTCTTGGGAGAACTGTTTCGGTCTTCTGCCCAGTTTTTTGATTGAGTTGTTTGTTTTTCTGATATTGAGTTGCATTAGTTGCTTGTATATTTTAGATATTAAGAAACTTCTAAAGAAGGAAAATTACAGCTTAATTCTGCCACCAAGAAGTGCCTCTGTCCCCCCCTACCCACATTCTTCAGCAGTGAGTCAGCAGAGACTTGCAAACCATCTCTGAAATGCAGAAAGAATGCCAGCTCCTTCTTTAGAGGAAGATATAGCTTAGAAATAGCTATAGAAGTTTAAATTAAACTTACTTGTATAACCAGTATTATATATCATCATAAGCAGGGACTATCTGAGGAGAACCATGAATTTCTGGTATTGTGTCTCTATAGAGAAGAACCAGGAGAGATAACCTCCCATTGAAAATCACCCAGTTTCAATGGAAGAATCTGAAAGCAGGGTAGCCCGTGTTCAGGAGGGGCCAAGGACACTGGGGCTGTGACATTTGCTGACCACTTGAAGGGCCAGTGTGGCCTCCTCATGTAAGGTCTTCTTGAAAAACTCTCAGGGCAGCCTTCTAATATTCACAAAATTCAGTAGTGAAAAGTTTGTATTAATAATATAGATAAACATTTACATTGATCAGTGCTGATTTATTCATCACAAATGTACTTAGTTAACAAGATTAGAAATAAATTTTTCTTTCTAATGGACAGAAATTTTCTCTACAAGGAATTAAGAGAGGCATATTCTAACCTGGCTTTGCAACTCAAATAATCCAGCCCACCAAAGGAAAATGGCAGCACACAGCTTATAAGAACACCCTTCCTGACTTCAGATATCTGATAGATGAGATTAAATATGTTTTCTGAGTCTGCTCCACTGTAAGACAGCCAATCATGTATTGACTGAAAGAAGAAGAGTGGTCCAATTTAGCCATATATCCAACAGAATTTGAAATTTGAGCTATTAAATCTAAGTGTTCCCAAAGCAATCATTAAATACTCAAGCAAATGGAAGAACAATGATCCAGGATCGATGCTGTTAAAATGTATAAGATGGAGCAGATGCTTCTAGGTTCCTCCAGAGGCACTGTTCTCAAACAGGTCTGTGGGAAGCACAGGTGAGTTTTAAGGTAATGCCATGAAGCTCTACACAAGCATGTAGAACATGAATAGGGAGACAAGAGTTAACATCAAATGCCCAACAGACAGGTTCTGAGGAAAGGGGCCAAGGAGAGGGGATGGGAAGATTCTGCAGTTCTAAAATCAGATGGTGAAGCCGCGTTTCCATCACTCTCAGGACAGCCCTTCCTCAGCAGTGGGAGAGTCCACTGACCAACCACTGACCCTGCTGTTGTCCTCTTCGCCCGCTCAGGAGCTTCCTCATCCCCACTCATGGGAGATCTATTTCCAGAGATTCACAGACAGCCCCAGAGTCTCCACATACTTGAATTTATAATAAACACTCAGAATTTTAAACACTAACATTTAAGAACATTTTTCTGCATCTAAATATATCAGTCTGCTGAGTATGCTTTTTGAAACTAAGAACTTTTGCTGGTTTTCTCATGGAATCAAAGGCCACACTTGGTTTAATGCTTGCAATGTGATCCCTTGAGCAAAGAGAATTAACTTTCATAGTGCAAAAATAAGAAAGAAGGAAGGAAGGGAGGGAAGAAGGAAGGGAGGAAGAGGGAGAGCGGTGACTACTTAGCTCAGGCTCTGATTCGGCTCCATTACTGGTATTTATTGAACACCTACTGTATGCACAGCAAAATCACTCTATCAATTTCACTGTGACCCCTGACAGACTCACCTCCTGAATGGCTCTTGCCCCCAGCTTTCTTGTGCGAATGATCCTCTTTCACACTGCCTGGTTCCTGGAGGTGCTGTGAAAATTGACAAGTGTGTTTGCAAAGTTTGCAAAATCCTCAGATGAATGTGTTGTGTAAACACCAAAGTGTGCAGCCTTTCCAGGCCACAGCCTGTGTCCAGAACTTCTCTAATAAGCCAAGTTTTCCTGTTTGGGAGATGCTTGCCTGGGGCTGTTTCATCATGAGACAGCCAATGTGCCTTTTATTAATACACATCCATGACTCATGACCCAGTAGAAGATAAGGCTGCAAAGATCAAATTGTATTTTACATGGACTAAGTGTCTCCTAACCTCTTTCGTCCCTTTTGAGTAAAGTACCTCAAATCTTCATGATTCATTATACGTTAAAATTTTTAAAAAGCACTTTCTTCTTGACTAACAGGTATTCCTTACATTTAGGAAGATTTTTTCTAAGATGTTCAAAACCCAAAAGTAGTTGATCACTTAGAAGTTAGTCCATATATAATTGAAATTAATAATTTTAAAAGCCCTGTTGAATTCCATAACAAATGAAGACATCATAGCATTAAAATGATGTATTATCAGGTTAAAGATCATATTGTTATCACCTTTTCAAGTAGTTCAAACATTATAAAATAATTCATATGCACGTTTTTAATAGACTTGCTGAAATCTTGCAAATTCGTGTCTTAAGTTGCTAAAAACCTCTGCTATTTAAGGTTGTCAACATCCATCTGAAATTATTAGTTCAGTGATACTTTTTGAAAAATACAATTTTGTGCCTCTTGTAATGAGGGTTGACAGTGAGCGGTATTAATTAGCACTCAGCAGTCAGGGCCAGAGCTGACTTCCAGCTGTTAATCTGGGACCAACTCAACAAAGACTCCTATGAGCTAATCAAGTCTGGTTACTGGTCCTTCAATTTATAATATGTCATAATTCTCTGGGTAAAGCTTTATTCCCATTTGGTTTCTTAATATCTACATTATTATTGTCATTGCTTGCAATTTATGGAAACGGTCACTTTTTGAGTAAATTAGTATGTTCATGGCAAAATATATGCCCTTACCCTAAGGTAAATGGCAGATTTTATTTTATTTTTTTTTAGTCATGTCCAACTCTTTGTGACCGCATGAACTGTGGTCTGCCAGGTTCCATTGTCCATGGGGTTTCCCAGGCAAGAATACTAGACTGGGTTGCCATTTCCTTCTCGAGGGGATCTTCATGATTCAGGGATTGAACCTGCATTGCAGACAAATTCTTTACCACTAAGCAACCAGCGAAGCCCCATTTTTGACACATATTCAATCAATTTGAGACTCATTAATTTTTTTCCACTCACCATAGTTATTTACATAAAATAAAAATTATTCTGTAAATACTGTAGGGAGAAATTAATACTTTTTAAAAGGTATCTATACATGTTAATAAAGTTAAGAATATTTATTAATGGTTTTATAAAATTATATTTTATAGTTAGTTTCCTTGAAAATAATTAAGATGCTTTTTCCAGAACACAGTTTATATTCAAATGTAGATCAGTGAAGATAGATTCTCACCATATTAATCTGTATGTCTCCATAGTAGATAAATGATGGACTATAGCTATAGTGAGGTGGTGGCTTTTCACTGCTTAAATAAATAGACATACACATAATACTGCTGGATAATAAGCTCTCCCTTTCATTTCTTTTTTGCTTCAGGAAAAATTCATTAGTAAATATCAAGTTCCTTTGTGACTTTTCTAATAATGTTTACAATGAACTCTGTAACAAAAACTGTAAAGAATGCAAACAATAATTTAAGCCTAAGACACACTTCACTATACTTGTATGAAATGAAATAATAAAAATCTCCTTACCTAGAGATGTGCTAAACATGGCTCGCAACAACTAGGAGGGGCTGAATGTTAAATTTTTAGAAATTTTGTGAGCTGGTTGGAGTTTTCCAGGTGGCTCAGGGGTTAAAAAAAAATCCCCCTGCCAGTATAGGAAATGCATGTGATCGATATCCTGGTTGGGAAGATCACTTGGAGAAGGAAATAGCAGCCTGTTCCAGTATTCTTGCTTGGAGAATCCCTTGGACAGAGGAGCCTACTGTGCTACAGACCATGGAGTCGCAAAGAGTCGGACACGATTGAGTGACTAAGCACGCACCCATGTGAGCCAGCTGGCAACCACACACGCTATTAAATTTTAACTATATCAATTTATACATAAAATACATTTAAAGCAAAATTAATAAATATTCAAAACTCGTCCAACCCTGATTTTCTTGCCTAAGTTTCTTTTTTTATTTTATTTTATTTTATTTTATTTTTAAACTTTACATAATTGTATTAGTTTTGCCAAATCTAAGTTTCTTGTTATGTCCCTGTGAAGGGATATTTGGTTACAGGCTAACCTTTTCCCAACTTCACGTCTAGTGACATCACAGTGGTAGCCAGAATGTGGCCAAGGTGGGGGTATATACACCTCAAAAACAGCACATCCCACTGGCCTAACATAACAAAGTTATTCGGTGAATGTCTCTTTCTAATAAGTCTTCATATCAGTTTGTCCTTCTCCTTCTGATAGACTTTAGTGAAAACAAGGAAAGGACAATATTGTACCTTCAAACCTGTAAAAAGTGCTTTGAGACTGAATAATTCTAAGCCTTCTTTCTAATCTAAAAATCAAGTAGGATCTCAGGCAACACTCAAAAATGTGCTTTAAGTGTAGGTTGCAGGTTGGCATATAATTTTTGTGCCATTCTGGGGGGCAGCCTGGCTGATATGCAACCCAGTCAGATATCTGTGCCCTTGTGTTGAGCAGCAGAAATGAAGATTAGTCAACATTCACGAAAAAAGAGCAACCTTCAGCGAAGATTAGGGTTCTCAATCTAGATGTAGCTGATCAAAGTCACCCATTAGTGGGATGTTTTTAGGCAGTGCCTCCAGCCCCATAGCTCAATTTCTATTTGTTTTTACTTTTATATATTCCCGTGCATGCCTGCTAAGTCACTTCAGTCATGTCTGACTCTTTGTGACCCTATGATCTGTAGCCCACCAGGCTCCTCTGTCCATGGGATTCTCCAGGCAAGAGGACTGGAGTGAGTTACCATGCCCTCCTCCAAGGGATCGTCCCAACACAGGGATTGAACCCATGTCTCCTGCATTGGCAGGTGGGTTCTTTACCACTAGCATCACCTGGGAAGCCCAGTATATTTCTTGTAAAACAGAGACACTTTAGAGAAATGTATAGTTGCATGATATGTACACCAAAATGTTAAAGTAAAATGGCATGCATAACTTACTTTATGCTTCCTGGATGGAATGAATGTGCCCTTTGTGTAACCCACTTCCAGCCAGGACCACTCAAGACAGGAGTGTGGCGATGCCTGCTCTCTAATGAGCTGTCTGTGCAGGGAGGTTACAGTGACCCGCTAAACAGAAATACAACAGGAGTGCTTTTATTAAAATATGCATGCAGCATTACATTCAGGATTTAAATTGGATTCTTAAATGAGTTCTCCTAAAATGTAATACAGATTTTTGCAATGTAGTAGAAAAGCAACCTGTGCCAAGTTAGAAAAAGAGGGGGGAAAGGTGTTATGAATGTCAATAAATGATCTCTTTCAATCTGATTGTACTGAAGTTTTAAATTAACCAGCTACTGTTATGCACAGAATATATTTTTTTAATTTGTTTATTTTTGGATGTCCTGGTTCTTCATTTCTGCACATGGGCTTTCTCTACTTGCAGTGATCAGGGGCTGCTGTTTGTTGTGGCATGCAGGCTTCTTACTGCAGTGGCTTCTCTCCTTTCAGAGCATGGGCTCTAGAACGTAGACTGAGTAGTTGTGGTGCTCTGACTTGGTTGCCCTGTGGAATGTGGAATCATCCCAGACCAGAGATCAAACCCGTGTCCTCCACATTGGCAGGCAGATTCTCAACCACAGGACCACCAGGGAAGTCTGTAAAAAATATTTCTAATCACTCTTTACTGAGACAACACTAAATATGAGATGATCAGAATATTGTCCACAGTGGCAAAACTCAGGAAATTATGTAGCCTTAATTGATGCAAATGTCTCTTTTTACTATTAATATGTATTGGTACATATAAAAAACATTCAATGCTACTCTAAAATTCTGTCAAAGTCTTTTTTTAAGTAATCCAAAACAGTTTCCAGTGTCCATGATTGATTCTTTAAAGAGAGAATAATTGTGTGAATAAATGTTAAAGGATTCTTTTATCATACTTCAGTCCTCTAAGGGATCGTGTGTTCTATTCAACCTTGTTATAGTGTCAAAGTGTGCAGACGTTATGTCTAAATGATTTGCTAAGAAATTGGCAATAGAAAAAAAATACATGTGCATGTATATCTATATAGATAAAGAAATATATATATATAATACAAATAAAAGCATGTTACATATATGTGATCAGAGTAAGGAGATTAATTTTATCATGCCAGCTGAGAATTGTCATTTATGGATTCACATTTTTTCTATTGTAATTAGATGGCCTTGAGGAAGAAAAGATGTAATTATCATTTTCAATGTCCCTGGCCTCACTGAGCAAACAGCTCTTGATATTGACACTTTGTACCATGGATAATGACACTCTTCCTTCATTCAGAGGAACTGAAAAGTGCCACATAAGCACTCACTCATCAGTGGCTATTGTTTTATCATCAATTATCAAGCATTAGAAAAGAAACAGCACCAAGCCTCACCCAGTGGAAATTATTGTATTCCCACTAAGCCTCACCAGGATTAAATATTCAAATCAAGTTCATGTTTTTGATAGGAAAATATGAATCTATGCCTTGGGAAACCAAAATATTTTTAAAAGATCCAGCATTTTAAACAAGATAAGGTGAGACTATCTGAAATGTAAAAGTTTAAGGAGCATAAAATGGCTACTAAAAATTAACTAGAGACTAGGAAATTTTTCATAAAATCTTAGTTTAATTAAACACATTATTTTACTAAAATACCAGATTTTAGAAATAAGACAATTGGTAAAACAATTCAAGTAAAGATAGGTAATCTTTATTGCTAACTATATGAATACTAACACACACACATAAAATTCACTTCAAAGTCAGTAGGTCTTAATTTTATGTACCCTAATTTAGACAAAGAGAGCATACAAGTATGTTATTCAGTTTGGTTAAATATTTTAGTTATTCTAATAAGGCTATAATATTTATATGGGTTAATGTAGTCTGGAAAGACACTCTGGCTAAATTTTAGCTCTTGTTAGACCAGGGGAAATAAATGCTATTATGGAAACCAAGAACTTGGAAGTAAGTAGTTTTGAATTAGGAGCATATTAAACTGTAGAAATGCTACCAGCTGAGAGAGAAAATTCAGCATGCAGAGTTCCGCTTCTGGTATAGATGAGAAAGTAAATTTGAACTCAAGACCTATCTTCTGAAAATCTTAACTAAAAATGTTGCTTTGAATTTGTCAGTACATCTGAGTTTACCTTGAGCTTTGATTAACTAATGAGTATTAGATAGGACCCAGTTTACAGTGTGTAACTCATATCTATTCCTCCCCAAAGAAGCTAAAATGAGGGGTTTGATTCTTCATGAACTGAGGAAAGCGTACATACTCACCGTTTTGATTCTGAATGAGCATCTTAAGTATGTTTGTTAGACACAGCTGCATACAAATGTTGTCTCTTTTTCTGTTAAAAATTCTATCATTTCTATCTTGCACTTCTTTCCTCATCCTCTTCAAGAATTCTAAAGACAGGTCTTTGGAAAAGTTAATACAGTTGAAACTTTCGCTTAGATCACAACCTTTCTCATATGTATCTACTCACTTAATTTTTTGTTGTTACAATAATGCTTCAAGACAAGTGACAACTTTTAGGGATCCCTAAGAGTTGCCTCATTGGAAAAGACTCTGATGCTGGGAGGGATTGGGGGCAGGAAGAGAAGGGGACGACAGAGGATGAGATGGCTGGATGGCATCACTGACTCGATGGACGTGAGTCTGAGTGAACTCCGGGAGTTGGTGATGGACAGGGAGGCCTGGCGTGCTGCGATTCATGGGGTCGCAAAGAGTCAGACACGACTGAGCGACTGAACTGAACTGAACTGAACTTCCCTTAAAAGTTTCAAAGACTCACTATGTGAATTTCAGTCACTTAGACAAAAGTTCTTACATAGTTGGAAGATGTATAATTTAAGAAAAAGTAATAGTAAAAGCAGGCAGGTCATAGTTTTCCAAATCCTGGACTGCAAAGCATATATAATATATACATGTGTGCATGTATATGCAAAACCAAGCAATAAAAATATCAACAAAAATGAAAATCCAGCCAAGCAATAAATAGTAATAATGCCAGGAGTGAAATTCAAATCAAACATAAATGGAATTATGGAAGAAATAGCTGACTGTGGGATTGTTGATGCCTCCCCATTCCATGTAAACTTCAGGAAAGCAAAACTGTCAACCTACAGGAGGAAGGTGGGAGGGTGTGGAAAGGATGAACATGACCCAGAGAAAGTGAGACCAGCAAACAACATTCACGTTAAAGGAATTCTCGATGTTTCATTCCATGAAAGTGCAAAGAACAAAAATGTTGGCCACTGACCCAAACCTAGAAAGCAATGTAATGATTTTCCAAGGCATAGAAAAGATGCTTTTTCGCATACTGTGCATGTTTCACTGGCCCAGGCCATGTGGCCCAGGTTAGAAAGCAGGTAAGGGCCACCCAGGGAAAGACCAGTGCAGGATTCAAGACCCTTGAGGACAGACAAGAGAAGAGAATATGCACAAGGCCACCCCTTGCAATGCATCAGTCCCCACAGCCAGTGTGCAGGTGGCTCCACACCGCCCCAGGCAGTGTGACTGTTCACGCTGGGATTTGAGAGACCAGGGACAGATGCTCCCCCTGAAGATCATGCATGCATGCATGCTAAGTCACTTCAGTCATGTCCGACTCTTTGTGACCTTGTGGACTGTAGCCCACCAGGCTCCTCTGTCCATGGGTTTCTCCAGGCAAGAATACTGAAGTCGGTGGCTGTTCCCTCCTCCAAGAGATCTTCCCAACTCAAGAACTGAACCCACATCTCCTGCGTTTCTTGCATTGGCAGGCTGGATCTTTACCACTAGTACCACCTGGGAAGGCCTGGGGGGCTCCTGATCTCCCAGTGAGGAGGTGTCCAGCCCCTGCAACTCTCTCTCTATGATTTTTTTTTTAACTTTATTGAGTAGATCTTAAACATCCTCAGTGAACACACACACCAGTTGCCTCTGTTACCTCTCAGAGGTGACAGATAAATCCATTGCCAAGGCCACTCCGCTTAGGAGGCCCTGCCCAGGCCAGAAGCTGGCGTGATGTGTTTCCAGCAGAAACAGGAAGAAACTATTCAAACTGCTCATGTTTTCTTACAATGAAATAAGATGCTTTCATTCTCATTTTTAAGGTTTTGTTGTTGTTGTCATTGTTGTCATTCAGTCTTGTCTGGCTCTCTGTGATCCCACGGACTGTAGCCCACCAGGCTTCTCTGTGCATGGACTTCTCCAAGCACGAATCCTGGAGTGGGTTGCTGTGCCCTGCTGCAGGAGAGGGCACAGCATTCATTTCTCTAGGGGATCTTCCAGACCCAGGGATTGAACCCAAGTCTCCTGCTTGG
The DNA here is from genome assembly GCF_032452875.1 of Bos javanicus. Taxonomy (NCBI): domain Eukaryota; kingdom Metazoa; phylum Chordata; class Mammalia; order Artiodactyla; family Bovidae; genus Bos; species Bos javanicus. The sequence goes on from NC_083876.1 coordinate 12,348,510, forward strand.
CAGGCAGATTGTTAACCATTGAGCTACCTGGGAAGTCCTTCTAGGCTTTTAAATTACAGTATATTAAAAAAAAATTACATGAGTTTGAGTAGGCTCTGGGAGTTGGTGATGGACAGGGAGGCCTTGCGTGCTGCAGTCCTTGAGGTCACAAAGAGTCAGACATGATTGAGCAACTGAACTGAACTGATACTAAAAAACAAAGTTTTACTCTTTTTTATTTCCCTATATAACTGGTGAGGAGAGAGTTTTAAATGTTTTGACAAAAATGTTGAAATATCACAGTCAGTCATAACTTTCCCTTGATTATTAAGGTCACTTTGTGATTTTGCGAGTCTGTCTGACAGACAGAGACTCTGTGCTGATCCTGGTGGCTTCCACTCTAAGTATCAGATATGTTTATAAGATGTAGCCTTTGCTATTGTCATCATATTGACCTGGGTAATCTGCCTTTTGGTTTCAGCATAAAGCTAAAACTTTAGAGTATAAGTAGGCATTTGCCTGGTGAAACAATTTGTGTTTTTTTTTTTTTTTTTTTTTGTATATTTGCAAGTTCAGGGAGAGAAAGCAATGGTAGTTTTGTTGACCAGGACACTGACTTGTGACCTGAAATAATGGGAATTCTCTCCATATGTTTTAAATCATTCAACCTGCTTATTAACAATTATTTCCTCAGAGTCTACCACAATGAGTGCAGAAGATGATACAGAATTACATGGACCCCACTCTCAAAGACTTTGCATTTTAACTAGAGGATAAAATAGATTCCTTAATTTATTCAATAAACATCTGAAAGTTGACCAAGGTCTGGGCATTGGGCAAACCCTTGGGCTGCATAAGGGGACAAAATGCACAAAACTATCTCTTCTAGAACTTGCATCACACAGCAATGAGTGAGTAAAGTGTAATTAAGTGGAAAATGATGTGAGTCAAGAAAGGAAACCAGACAGTAAGGACTTGAGAGTCTGGGGAACTAGCAAAAAGAAGAATTTGAGTTGAACCATGGCTAACAGAACTATGTATGAATGATACATCAGAATAAAATTAATCTATAATTTTCTTATTCATTTTAACTTTAAAATACTCTTTCACTTTGAAAAATTCATTTATGAATAAACAAAGTTTTCAGATACAGATCTTTGGTGTTGGTGGAGGTTTAGTAGCTCAGTCATGTCCAATTCTTTGTGACCCCATGGACTGTAGCCCACCAGGCTCCTCTGTCCATGGGATTTCCTAGGCAAGAATACTGGAGTAGGTTGCCATTTCCTTCTCCAGGGGATCTTCCTGACCCATAGACCGAACCTGGGTCTTCTGCATAGCAGGAGGATTCTTTAACAACTGAGCCACCAGAGAAGTCATAGATAACTTTTGTTGGTGGTGGTGATGGTGGTTTAATACTGATCTATAGTTTATAATTTTTCTGTATCAGGCAGCTTCACCAACCATCATGAAATTCTCTCTGCTTAGTAGGTGCATGACAGCCACTGAAGAAAGTGGTTTCTATTGGCTGTGTCCTGCCCCTCTACAGCATCATCTAAGATTAATGGCCTTAAACCACCCTTTCTCAATACATTCAACTTCTTTCTCCAAAAGAGTGCAAACTTTTGGTGAAAGTGCAAGAACAGCATTCCTGGAGAGAAGTACCATTGCTCATCCAAATTGGAGTGGTTTTCCTACATTTACAGAATTTCCTATCCTCTTTTCCTCCTTTCAGGGGAGAGGAAACATCACAGACCCACTTAATGTGGATAACTGTGTAGCATACGCACCGAATCATTTATAACCATAAAGCCAGAAAATGGCCTTTCTCTTTCAAGAAAGAGCCAGTCTCTAATATTTCTGGATTCTGTAGTTGAAACATATATTTAGCCATTGAATATATTTGCAAACAGTCTTAAATGCACATTGACATTTTTATTTTTTAGTACTCCATTTCCCTTTCACATCTGCCTTCAACACCAACACCTCCCAAATCATAAACTCCTTGAGTATATAAAAACAAAACTTCCTTCTGGATTCTTTTCTATCTCCAAGATGGAACTATCATTCATTGGCTCATTCTTGACTTTTGGTCATTTATAGTCCATGTATTCGACAAGTAATTTGTTGGAGGGGATGTTGAATAAAGGGCATAGCGTCGTGTTGGGACTGTTCAGTGTCATGTTGGTAACTGTTCAGTAAGTGCTACTGCATTTCCAGAGGTCTTAGCAACTGAATCAGTCAAAGTGCTTTGCTCTCAAGTCAAAGTCTGGCCATAAGCGTTTTATTTGATCCCAAAACAAGAAGTTCACAGACAGTCTATATCCAAAGTTAGTTCAGTAGACAGAACCTGGGATTCAGCTTCTCTGTGACACTCTAGTCCTCACCTCATGGTGACAAGGTGGCTGCTGCATATCTGGGCATCTTGTCCTCACAGAACATCCATAGCAGGAAGGTTGAGAGGGCTTATCTCTTTTTCCTGTTTCTCAATCTCTTTCTCTCCTTTTTTAATCCATAGATATTCTTTCCTAGAATGCTCTCTAGCACACTTTCCTTTCACCTTTGTCAGTCAAAATTGGATGGCATGTCCATGACTCAATGCAAAGAAGGTAGAGGAAGCAAGTTCAGCTTCTATGGCAGAAGGTGGGCTATGCTGGAAAGAACAAAGTGTAGACACTTTGTAGCTTGGCAGAGACAGTTTTAAAATTTTATTGTATTGAAGTACACTTAAGTGTATTAAATTCTACTATACATTAAACTGATTCAGTTAAACATATATATTCTTTTTCATATGTTTTTCCATCATGGTTTATCACAGGACACTGAATACAGTTCCCTTTGCTATACAGAAAACCTTGTTGTTTATGAATACACATTTTAACAGCTATGAAAATGTAGAAGTCTGTGAGCCTTTTAAAGTTCTCTTTTGGCTCAGACGGTAAAGCGTCTGCCTGCAATGCAGGAAACCGGAGTTCGATTCCTGGGTCAGGAAGATGCCCTGGAGAAGGAAATAGCAAACCACTCCAGTACCCTTGTCTGGAAAATCCCATGGACGGAGAAGCCTGGTAGGCTACAGTCCATGGGGTCGCAAAGAGTCGGACACGACTGAGCCACTTCACTTTCACTTCATAGCTGTAATCTGATCACCCATGTGTTTGGAGTAATGATCTTAATGATAACGTTTTATTCTTAATATCTGTATCTCTTTGTCCATAGAAATTTATTTCAAATAATTTGCATTTTTTCAATAAAACAAATGTTCCTATGTTTCTGTCACCTAATACCCCTCTTTCAAGGAAAAAAGCTGTTTTCCTGACACGTTAAATTTTTACTGAATTTGACCTCTTTGTTTTTGTTATTGGTTAGTCCCTAAGTCCTGTCTGACTCTTTGCAACCCCATGGACGGGAGGGCTTCCCTGACATTCATTTAGCTCCCTGAGTTTGTGCAAACACATGTGCACTGATGATACCATCCAACAATCGCATCCTCTACTGCCCCCTTCTCCTCAATTTTTCCCAGCATCAAGGTTTTTTCCAATGAGTTGGTGCTTCACATCAGGTGGCCCAAGTATTGGAGATTTAGCTTCAGCAGTAGTCCTTTCAGTGAATAGTCAGGACTGATTTCCTTTAGGATTGACTGGTTTGATCTGCCTGCTGTCTGAGGGACTCTCAAGCAGTTCAAAAACATCAATTCCTCGGTGCTTAGCCTCCTTTATCGTCCAAATCTCACATCCATATATGACTGTTGAAAAAGTCATAGCTTTGACTAGACCGAACTTTGTTAGCAAAGTGGTGTCTCTGCTTTTTAATACACTGTCTAGGTTTGTCATAGCTTTTCTTCCAAGGAGCAAGTGTCTTTTAACTTTGTGGCTGCAGTCACCATCCACAGTGATTTTGGAGCCCAAGAAAATAAAATCTGACACTGTTTCCACTTTTTCCTCATCTATTTGCCATGAAGTGATGGGACCAAAGGCCATAATCTTCGTTTTTTGAATGTTGAGTTTTAAGCCAGCTTTTTCACTCTCCTCTTTCATCCTTATCAAGAGGCTCTTTATTCCTCTTCACTTTCTGCCATTAGGGTGGTATCATCTGCATATCTGAGACTGGATATTTCTCCCAGCATTCATGATTCCAGCTTGTGATTTATCCAGGTTGGCATTTTTGCATGATATACTCTATATAGAAGTTAAATAAGCAGGGTGACAATATACAGGCTGTTGAACCAATCCATTTTTCCATGTCCAGTTCTAACTGTTGCTTCTTGACCTGCATACTCAAGATGTAGGAAAGGCAGTCCGGTATTTACATCTCTTGAAGAATTTTCCAGTTTGTTGTGATCCACTCAGTCAAATGCTTTAGTATAGTCAATGAAGCAGAGGATGAGATGGTTGGATGGCATCACCGACTCAATGGACATGAGTTTGAGCAAGCTCCAGGAGTTGGTGATGGACAGGGAAGCCTGGTGTGCTGCAGTCCATAGGTCACGAAGTGTCGGACACAACTGAATGACTGAAATGAACCTAACTGAATGAAGCAGAAGTAAATGTTTTTTGGAATTTCTTTGCTTTTTCTATGATCCGATGGAATCCAATCCAAGAATCCAATTGTTGGCAATTTGATCTCTGGTTTCTCTGCCTTTTGTAAAGCAGCTTGTACATCTGGAAGCTCTCAGTTCACAGACTGCTAAAGCCTAATTTGAAGGATTCTGAGCGTTACATTGTTAGCATATGAAGTGAACACAATTGTTCAGTAGTTTGAGCATTCTTTGGCATTTCCCTTCTTTGGGATTGGGATGAAAACTGACCTTTTCCAGTCCTGTGGTCACTGCAAATTTTCCAAATTTGCTGGCATATTGAGTGCAGCACTTTCACAGCATCATCTTTTAGGATTTGAAATAGCTCAACTGGAATTCCATCACCTCCACTAGCTTTGTTCATAGGGATGCTTCCTAAGGGCCACTTGACTTCACACTCCAGGATGTCTGGCTCTAGGTGAATGATCACACCATCGTGATTATCTGGATCATTAAGACCTTTTTTGTACAGTTCTGTGTATTCTTGCCACCTCTTCTTAATCTCTTCTGCTTCTGTTAGGTCCTGGCCGTTTCTGTCCTTTATTGTGCCCATCTTTGCATGAAATGTTTTCTTGGTGTCTCCAATTTTCTTGATGAGATTTCTAGTCTTTCCCATTCTATTCTTTTCCTCTATTTCTTTGTATTGTTCAGTTAAGAAAGCTTTCTTATCTCCCCTGGCTATTCTTTGGAAAGAACTCTGCGTTCAGTTGGGTATATCTTTCCCTTCCTCCTTTGCCTTTCGCTTCTCGTCTTTTGTCAGCTATTTGTAAGGCCTCCTCAGATGGCCAGTTTGCCACACCACAGCCATGAGCCGTGGTGTGCTGGAACACAGTGTGTCTCGTATTTGTATTTCCTGGGTCTTCTGAAAGTAGTAACCTTCGAAATGTGATTTTTACATATACAAACATTCAAGACAGCATGAAAACTGGTGAAGTCTGAGTTGTGTCTACAGTTTAATTAATTGTATTTTGCCAGTGTCAATTTGATTTTGATAAAGTATTGTAGTTACTTAAGACTGCCATTGGGGGAAGCTTAGTGAAGTGTTCACCGAACCCCTCAATACTACTTTTGCAACTTCTGTAAGTCTATACTTATTTCAAAATTAAAGAAAAAAATTAAGGTGTTTTGTCATTCCCATCTTTCTTCAGATTAAGCACACTTATGCCTTATAAATTTGAGGCTTATATACTCAGTGCATAAACTTCCTCATTAAAAATTTTCAAGATTCTTATGATAATAAAGTTTTATTACATTAGAGTCCTATAGTAATCACAAAGTGTTCTTTTAACCACATAAAGTGGTTAGTGAAAGTGAAAGTGTTAGTCGCGTAGTCTTGACTGACTCTTTGCAACCCCATGAACTATAGCCTGCCAGGTTCCTCTGTCCATGGGATTCTCCAGGCAGGAATACTGGAGTGGGCTGCCATTTCCTCCTCCATGGGATCTTCCCAACCCAGGGATCAAACCTGGGTCTCCCACATTGCAGGCAGATTCTTTACTCTCTGAGCCATCAGGGAAGCCCCTTTAATCACATGTGGCCTTTTAGCCTTCTACATAATGTTGTAAGAAAAAAATCCCATCGATGGCACTTAAAGAGTCTTATGGTAGGAATAATATTGGGCTTTTAAAAACATGGGTAACAAAAGTTTTCTAATCTTTGCATGTAGAAATCACTGACAAATAATTTATAATTGTTTTACCCACATTTTTCAATTTTTCTTTCACATTTATCTCATCATTCATCGCTCCTTCCGAGGTGATTTTATCGTTGCTTCTCCTAAAATATCTAAGCTCTGTGCTCATTTTTGTATCTTTGTGCCTGCCTCCCTCACTTATTTTGAAAAACCTGTTTGTCTTCCTCTTCTGCTGTGTTTTTACCATTTTGGATTGTTACGGATCAAAAAAAAATCTTTTTTTCCTCTTGTGTCTCTGCCTTCAGTAAGTGATTATTGACCTTCTCTGTGTCAGATACTGGCCAGGACACAGAGGCAAGATGATGCCCTCTTCTGAAAAGCCAAGGTCCAAGGAGAAAGAAGGACAAGTCCTCAGACAAAATGATTCGAGGTTTACAACACCAAGTGTCATACACATGGTGACCCTTCCACAGCCTCACCGCCTTTTCTGTTCTCTCCTGCCTTCCTCAGAAGTGCCACCTACAAGGCAGCAGAATGTCGCAAATACTTGAGCTCCAGTCTGCTTTAAACTTCAGTTCCAACTGATCATTTTGACAAGATCTTTGCAAAATGCTTGGCCTTCCTTGGGCAAAAATGGTTTTTAAAAGCCCTGACATCCAGGCAATGGAGTCTCAGAGGCACTTTTGCTCAGTGAGTGAGTTTGACTTACTTTGTTACTTACTTATCTTTTCGAAGCTTCAATTTCCTCATGTGCCAAATAATGGGAATAATAATATGCAGTGCTGAGGATTATGTGAAACAATTTGTGGAAAGCACTTAATTCAAAACTAAAAATTAATTAATATGCATCCCTGTGCATATTATTTTGCTCTTTCTAAAAACTTTTTTAGGATTAGTGACTTTTACAGAATCCATTTATTTATTTTCCACTGTCAGAATGTCAATCAAGCAGTACGCACATTCCCTGTAAAATCCATGCTTTCCAGGTAGAAATCTTCCTTCAGAACATTATCGTGTTTCATACGCTGGGATATGAATTCAATTCCTGTGATCTTTCATCCTTTTTTGTGTTAGTAGTAATGTATTTCTGGTTCACTGTTGCTGGTAGGGCTCTGTAGTCTGTGTGTCTGTCTGCCTCTCTGTCTTCGTATGTCTGTGTGTGTGTATTTTGAAGCATAGAGAGAGGGAAGAGGGATCAGACTCCACTCGGAGTGGTTTCCCCTTTGGTTGTATTTTCTGTTCATTTCATGGAGATCGGTATTGATGTACACAATATTAGCAGCTTCATGTGAAGCAGATTGGGGTAACGAGCTCCCCTTTTCAGACAGTAGCATAAGTACTGCTACTCAGTCTCCTAAAGTATCCCCAGGCTCATCGGATTATGAGTAATCCTAAGTAAAGGGTGGCCATGAAATCATTGGAAATCTTTCTTGGAAGGGCCCAAGTGGAGAAGCAGCCAAACAGGAACACAGTACGTGCCTCATAAATTTCCCTTTTTATTAATAATGACCCAGAAGAAAGCAGATGGTTTCAACTAGGCAGACCAACCAGCAAAATTCCCAAAACAGAAAATAAACATCAGAGATCCCTTTAAAGGCTAATTTGAAACACAAGTAAATTCTCAGAGGGCCAGCACCAAATTGAAAAACTCGGAGAACCAGAGAGGGTATGAGGAGAGTGAGATGAATTAGTGGGTGTCGCCCTTGCAGTGCCTGGAGCGCCCCAGGCTTCCAGAGTTCAATGGCCAGGAGGACTCGCAAGACTGTCCCAAATTCAGGGTCTCTAAGAGAGATTCCCTGAAACTCAGCCCTGATGCCCTCCGAGCCCCCGGTGTGGTTTTGACTGCCTCTGTCAGAAGCCTCTCGATTGTGAGCCAAGGGGCAGGTGGAGTCACTGAGCTTCAGGCCTGGACCGAGTTTCATAGCCTGATTGTGAAGCCTTCTTCTGAACAGAGGCCCCTCAGATGGTTTATGTTTCACGTCCCACGAAATGTGGACACACCTGCTGTTGTCAGATCGAGAAACAGTTCAACCAGCTCAAGGAGCTCATCTCCGGTGGGACCTTTGTTCTGTGCCCACCCTTATTTCTCCCTCTGCCCTCCTGTCCTGCCTGCCCGTGCCTCCCCACTCTCCCTGAGATCCTGGGCTTGCCAGGCCTGTGGGCTGCAGTGGTGCTGAGTTTGGCTCCGACTCTTCATGAACTTTCAGACCAAACCCATGCAGGCAAATAACTGACTCCCATCATCCTGACACTCAGTTCCAGGCAGGCGCTGACAGTCCAGCCCCACATCACCAGAATCCCATCAACTGTGACTGTGACCAGCTGGGGGCCTCTCCTGCGCGGGGGAGGCCTGCCCTGGGTTATGGGGGTGCGGGACTGTTCTGGGCCAGGGGGTCTGTCCTGGAGGAGGAAAAGCAGCCTCTCTAAGGAGGAGCCAGTGACTGGGCAGCAATGTCACATCTACCGGATCGAAAAGGGAAGCTGACCCAGTGTTTGTAATCTACTCAAGATGCATTGATTTCTGGACCAGGGAGTGCAGTAGTGCGTGGCCGGCTTTCTCTCTGCTTTCCTGCAGTCTTTCTGTTTAGATATTTAATAACTTTAGAAATGCTCAGCAAATAGCTTTCAAAACATGTTGGTGCTAATTTGCAGAGTGTTTTGTGAGCTCACGCCAGTGTGGCAGCAGCCTTCCAGCGACTCTGTTTTGCTAGGGGAAAACCCAACCAATGTCTCTCTATATCTAAAGATAGTCACGCTTTTTTTTTTTTTCTCCTTTCCCCTCTCAGCTAAATACCTTTGCGCTGTTATTCATAGGCTCATAGCCAAAAAAAGAGAAGTGGTGTTATTTTCTGGAGAATGCAGGCTAGAAACTGCAAGTGGCTCATGGCAGCTGATTGACTCACATGATTTTTTGTGTTTGAAGACACTCTACCATGTGCAAAGAGTGCATTTCTCAGCGAGCAGGCATGTATTAAAGGTGGCGGACGGAAACAGAGGTCAAACATGACCCCAAACCTCTAGAAAAATCAGTCTTCCTGGTCTCTTTGTTTGTACCTCTGTATTGAACACCCACAGAGAAACTGCAGCTTTTCCAGACCCTCTTAGCCATATTAATCCTTCAGAGAAGTAACCAGAGAACTCAACACAATCAGGGTCCAACAAGCCTGTCCTCAGAAGGCGAGATGTGTCAGCTTAACACCACAAATCATACCCTCTTTGAAAGTGAAAGTCACTTAGTTGTGTCCGACTATTTGAGACCCCATGGAATATACAGTCTGTGGAATTCTCTAGGCCAGAATACTGGAGTGGGTAGCTTTTCCTTCTCCAGGGGATCTTCCCAACCCAGGGAAATGTTTCTTGGATCCCACTGTCTTTTCTCAGTGTTGCATTCCTAAAATTCACATTTTTAGATTTCCTGATTTTGCATATGATTGCACAATTTTTTTTCTCATTAAACCCTATGCACTTTATTGAAAAGACTCTAAAAGACTTAAGGAAAGACAAATTTACCTGCTTAGGGAGCCAGCTACACAACAGTTCTAGGAACTAATTAAAACTAATGTTTGAAAAGAGCTCAATGTTAGATAAGCGGGAATAGGTGGACTGGACTCAAAGAAGACTGATTAAATTCCATCTAGAGAACAAGGTAGGCCATTAGTTTCTTCCAGATATAGGTATAATTATTTATGTAGCAAATACTTCTTTAATTTTGTTAGGGTGTCTAGTTAAAAAAATAAACTTCTTTAAATCTATGGATAAATATGGTAGCAAAATATTACATCTAAAAATATCAAACATTCAAATTCATATTACACAAAACAAGTATTCTGTGTTGTAAATTCAGTTCAGTTCAGTTCAGTCGCTCAGTCGTATCCGACTCTTTGCAACCCCATGAACCACAGCACACCAGGCCTCCCTGTCCATCACCATTTCCTGGAGTCCATCCAAACCCATGTCCATTGAGTCGGTGATGCCATCCAACCATCTCATCCTCTGTCATCCCCTTCTTCTCCCACCTTCAATCTTTCCCAGCATCGGGGTTTCTTCCAATGAGTCCATTCTTCGCATCTGGTGACCAAATTATTGGAGTTTCAACTTCAGCATCAGTCCTACCAAAGAATACTCAGGACTGATTTCCTTTAGGATGGACTAGTTTGATCTCCTTGCAGTCCAAGGGACTCTCAAGAGTCATCTCCAACATCACAGTTCAAAAATATAAATTCTTTGGCGCTCAGCTTTCTTTCTAGTCCAACTCTCACATCCATACATGACTACTGGAAAAACCTTAGCTTTGAATAGATGGACCTTTGATGGTAAAATAATGTCTCTGCTTTTTAATATGCTGTCTAGGTTGGTCATAGCTTTTCTTCTAAGGAGCAAGTGTCTTAATTTCATGGCTGCAATCACCATCTGTAGTGAATTTGGAGCCCCCAAAAATAAAGTCTGTCACTGTTTCCATTATTTCCCCATCTACTTGCCATGAAGTGATGGGACTGGATGCCATAATCTTAGTTTTCTGAATGTTGAGTTTTAAGCCAACTTTTTTGCTCTCCACTTTCACTTTCATCAAGAGGCTCTTTAGTTCTCTTTCCCTTTCTGCCATAGGGTGGTGTCATCTGCATATCTGAGGTTATTTATATTTCTCCCAAGATTCTTGATTCCAGCTTGTGCTTCATCCAGCCCGGCATTTCACATGATGTACTCTGCATATAAGTTAAATAAGCAGGGTGACAATATAGAGCCTTGATGTACTCCTTTCCTGATTTGGAACCAGTCTGCTGTTCCATGTCCAGTTCTAACTATTGCTTCTTGACCTGCATACAGATTTCTCAGGAGACAGGTCAGGTGGTTTGGTATTCCCATCTCTTTAAGAATTTTCCACAGTTTCTTGTGATCCACACAGTCAAAGTCTTTGGCATAGTCAATAAAGCAAAGTAGATGTTTTTCTGGAACTCTCTTGCTTTTTTGATGATCCAGCAGATGTTGGCAATTTGATCTCTGGTTCTTCTGCCTTTTCTAAATCCAGCTTGAACATCTGAAAGTTCACAGCTCACATACCGTTGTCATATAGAGTGAAGTAAGTCAGAAACAGAAAAACAAATATCATTTATTAGTGTGAACTTTCTTTTGATCACCACTTTGTCCTAACAGGAGACAGACTGTGTCTGCATCCACTGTAGAGTGGCTACAGCCTCAGTGAAACACTCAGATATCAAAGATAGGTCCACACCCTGCTGCCCGCATGCACAAATGCTTGTATCTCAGTCTCAACTATCATTCTCACCTCATATGCTTGACTTACAGTTTCCTCATTACTATGCCCCTTCTCTTGTACTTAACATCTGCTTGAGGTGCAGTACATGCAAATTTATTTGTAAAATAAATTTAAAATAAATACAAAAATAAAATATAAATTAAGTTACAAATGGCTATCCTAGTATTATCCTTAATAACCTAATGCCAATTCCAAACTACCAAAGTCTCTCCCCAGAAGCAGTGTTTGCTCACTAAGAAAATCTGGGTCAACACCTGACCTTAGTTAAGCTGCTTATCTTTCTTTTATCTGTTTGTCTTTTTTTTCCCCCCTGAGATGTTAGCCTGGTTGTTTGCAAAATAATCTGATAGTCTCACAAGGTAACATTTCTTAAACATTGAAATGTTAGCAGTAGCCCAAGCTTGAACAAATTTGACTTTACAAAGCCAAGCTGAATTATCTTAAAATACTACTTTCTATCAGTGATAACAACTATACCTAACTTAGTTTCACACACATACACACAGGGTCCCAAACATCTTCATGAAGTTTTAAATTTAACTTATAGTGTAGAAATATAAATTCTGTACAGTTATAGAAAGCATCATTTGAAAGTTTAATTACTTATGTTTCTTTTTCATTCATATATTTCTATAAATTTTGAATTACAAAATTCTAGTTTTGATCTTATTTGTTTCAGATGCTTGACACCTTCAATCAGAGGATCTAATATGTATTCCATGTAAATGGGAAGATTAGAATACTAAGAGTTATACAGAGCTTTTCCTATCTGAACTGATATTTGAACATTGTTTCCATTAGTGGCTCATGAAGTTGCTGCTAGGGTTTTTGTGGTGGCTCAGACAGTAAAGAATCCATCCTCAGTGCAGGAGACCTAGGTCTGATCCCTGGATCGGGAAGATTCCCTGGAGATGGAGTGGCTACCTGCTTCAGTATTGTTGCCTGGAGAATCCCCTGAATAGAGGAGCCTGGTGGGTTACAGTCTATGGAATCGCAAAGAGTCGGACACGACTGATCAACTAACACTTTCACTTTCAGAGTTACTGCTACTTGAAAAATCACCCGTGAGAAACATTTCATGCCTTTGATCCAGGAAACACTTGTTGAGAACCTTCTACCTTTTGGGTCTCTGTTACATGACTTACATTTCTTCATGAGACACAACATCTTTGGAGGTGGATATTATAATCCCTTTTCTGTAGATGAGAAAACTGGAGGCTAAAGGAGGGGAAGTAACTTTACCTTGAAACCTACAAGTTGTCTGTGCAAACTTGATCGGAACTCCATATCCTCTGTGTCTGACTCCAAGTTCTCTCATGCCATTGTGTTCTCACTCTCCTTTCTGTGTTCTCATTCAAGAGCAGGTATTTCTAAAAGTCCTCATGAAAAAGTATTTGATAGACAGTCTTGGCCAAAGTGCAAAAAATTAATGGGCAAACTATCTCATAGATATAATCTCCCTCATCCATCATAATTAAAGGAATCAAGTGGAATTAGTAGATTCACTACAAAATACTGAACCTGTCTCAGACTCACACAATGGCCCTGTCACAACCCTACGCCTTGTAGGATTCAGTGCATTATCTCTTTGACAGGCTAATCCCCATGCTGAGTTCTTTTGATCATAAGGGATCCTGGACAGGATGTTTTCCCATCCAGAAAACCAGCATGACTGGGATGTCAGATGGAGACTTGTCATGAAAACTTGGCCCGGATTCCAAAGCCAACAGTGTGTTGAAATTAGGACATATCATTTACTTAGTTCCTGGCTACACTTTTCACAACTGACAACTGGAGATCACTCATAATATCTTCTATGAGTGTGCACGTTCATCCAGGAGGATTCCGGGTCAAGAGATCAGTCAATAGCAGTCATTTAACTCTGACTGTGTGTTAGACTGGGGTGGGATGGAGGGCTTAGTGTCTAGGTCCCCAGAATCCTTAATGAGGGGTGTTGGGAAGAGAAATACGGGTTTTCTTCAGAGAAGGACTGCTGTACACAACTCTTCTGTGTGTGCTGACAGAAACTGTACAGCACATCACGTTAAAGTGAAAAAAAAAAAAAAGCTAGAGTTTCTAACCAGCATTGGAATCAAACAAAACTTATTAATTAAATATCTAAACCCAGCTACCCACTCTTGTACACATTTCCAGGCACCATATCGCCAGTGTCAACTTCCCTGGGACACAGATAATAACAAACATTTTACTGAATATATTAGTGTGTTAGTATATTGAAGATATTAGTGTATCCTGGGAGCTTTTCATTATATATATAAAACAAAAATCTTTATTAACCCTGTTTCATAAATAACAATACTGGGACTCAGATGAATTAGGTAATGTGGCCAGATGTCAAGCGGTGTAAAATGACAGTCAGGACCTTAAACATGTCTACAGCTTTGTTATGCTACCTTGGAATCTCCCCATCATGCCCATTTTCCTTCCCAAAACCTTCTTTATTTCATTCATCTCCCTTTGGGGCTTCTTCTATGAGGATTTTAGTCTAATCTACCTTAAAAGCACAAAAAATGATACCAATGTTTGTGTTAATAATTGGACGCATAAGTCTGCCTCCAAATCACACTTTGGCCAGACAGTTTAATTAGTTCAGTCCTTGCCACACATCCAGTCATCAATCCATCACTTTAAAAGCAGGAGAACAGTTTTAGAATTCAGATGATGTATTATTTTAATAATTGAATTTATGTGTGTATGTGGGCTTGAAGGAAGATAGTTTGAAAATATATATTCAGTCAGCATTTACTTTATGGAGGGAAGTCCCTGGAGGTGGAATTGGCAACTCACTCTAGTATTCTTGCCTGCAGAATCCCACGGATAGAGCAGCCTAGCGGGCTACAGTCCATGGGGTCACAAAAGAGTTGGACACGACTTAGCAACTAAACAACAACAGCAGAGCTAGTAAACCTTAATCTACTCAGATTTATTACACAACACTAGCTTAGCTCTTTCTCAGAGTAACTGACAACTTTCTTTACACTCCTTTTTAAGAAATGATCTTAAGAAATCATAATTTTGGTTTCGTTCTGTTTGTTATTTACCTTAGAGTACTTGGTATTTAAAGCTCAGGCTGTCTCTTGCCAGCTTCTTTCAATTCACTGCCATCTGTGACTGATTTCAAAGAAGCCATGAACATTGCAGAACAAGAGGAGTTAGAACTCCATTCACTCCACTTTGGTGAAACCAACCTGCAGTGTTGTTGTGTTTGGTTTGTAGTGCACTTGAGAAAAATACAGATAAATGGAAGCATGTTTCAAAGCAACAAGGAGGTGAAGGGACCTGAAACATTTGTGAAGAGGAATAATAGAAGGAAGTAGAGATGTTTATGGAGAAGGCAATGGCACCCCACTCCAGTACTCTTGCCTGGAAAATCCCATGGACAGAGGAGCCTGGTAGGCTGCAGTCCATGGGGTCGCAAAGAGTCGGACATGACTGAGTGACTTCCCTTTCACTTTTCCCTTTCATGCATTGGAGAAGGAAATGGCAACCCACTCCAGTGTTCTTGCCTGGAGAATCCCAGGGACAGGGGAGCCTGGTGGGCTGCCGTCTATGGGGTCGCACAGAGTCGGACACGACTGAAGCGACTTAGCAGCAACAGCAGCAGAGATGTTTAACCCAAAGAAGAGAAATTGCAGACAGAATAGAATAGCAGTTACCCAATAATTGGAGAATTCTTGTATGAAACAGTCATTTCTGTTAGCTGAGTGAGTGATAGTTGCTCAGTCGTGTCTGACTCTTTGCGGCCCCATGGACTCTAGCCCGCCAGGCTCTTCTGTCCATGAAATTCTCCAGGCAAGAATACTGGAGTGGGTTGCCATTTCCGTCTCCATTTCTGTTAAGTTATTGGTGTTCATAAGATAAAATGTACTTCCTCAAAAACGTGTGGGTCCTTAGACCCCTCAGACTCCAGCAGTTAGATGAGCACTTAATGGAAATGATGTTCTAGTCGAGATGCAGAGCCCTTGGTGTGTTCCCCAAGGTCGTCTGGGAAGGCAGGACCTGACCCTCCCTCTGACACTGGCAGTGGCTGTTAAAAGTGGGCCTCTCTACACCAGAGCAGATTCTGGCAGATGTCTGGGGGCTGGAGGATCAAGGCCATGTTGGTTCAATGGCACAAGCTCCCAGCTGTGAGAGGATGAAAGTCTGGGATCTAATGTGCAACAGTGTGCTGCACTCACAAATCCCTGAGAGAGTAAATCCTAAATATTTTCACCATGACAGCAATAGCAGCAAGGACACTGTGTGAATTGAAGGATGAGTTAACTAACAAAATGAAAACGTAAAATATAAAAATCCACTATAGTGAAAAAATGTACTAATGTGTTCTGAGGTGCCACTGAGGAGGGGACAGCCCCATGTCCTAAGAAGATAATGAAAATAGAGATTCAAGCACAAGTGAGTGTCAGGAACCAGTTTCTGGCCAGGACTTAGTCTCAGATGTAGGAAAATACCCAGTTAGTGTTCATGCTCCGGAGAAGGCAATGGTACCCCTCTCCAGTACTCCTGCCTGGAAACTCCCATGGACGGAGGAGCCTTGTAGGCTGCAGTCCATGGCGTCACTAAGAGTCAGACTCGACTGAGCGACTTCACTTTCACTTTTCACTTTCATGCATTGGAGAAGGAAATGGCAACCCACTCCAGTGTTCTTGCCTGGAGAATCCCAGGGACTGGGGAGCCTGGTGGGCTGCCATCTATGGGGTCGCACAGAGTCGGACACGACTGAAGTGACTTAGCAGCAGCAGCAGCAGCAGCAGTGTTCATGCTCAGGTGCAACAGGACTTGTGAGGGGGAGGGTTGGTAACTCTTAGTGGGAGAGAGAGCAGCCTAGGGGAGCAGTGACCAGCTGTGTGTGCATAACCTGAGTGCAGGATTCCTACCTACACTGCAGGCTTTCCCGGTATTTCCTAATCCTGAACACCTCTGATTTTGTAGTAATATGTGGACTGTTCTGCACTGTGTCTTTCCATTTTTGCATGACTTGAGATAAATTCAGAAGGGCTTTTTCTTCCTCGGGTTTCCTCAGGTATCTCTGACCAACAGTGTCGGGTATCTCTGACACTTCTGAAGACAGAAGATTTTGACAGTCTTTTTGACATTCAGTCATTTCAAGATATAAGATTAAAAACAAAAATTTCGAGGGGGTGGAGTTTCAAGTACATAAGACATGTGCATCCTTTAAGATACCCTCCATAGGGTGGCTAAGGCTAGAAATGAGCTCCACGTGCCTACAGACAGTTAATGCAGGAGGGGTGTGACAAGGCTCAGGAAAGATTGGAGATCATTTCTGTGCCAAGAACCTGGCATTTTAAGAAGCTGAGAATTTAATACTTTAGGGCATATCAAAATGTTCCCTTGCCAAAATTGCTGCCTTGAAAAGTCCACAGTGTCAAATTGGTCACATCAAACTTTCACCTGCACATGCTTCTTCTGGAAAGTACAACTATTTCTGAATTGTTGGCATTTTGCTTATAATTTTCTTAGACTATTTTTTTAATGTTAAAATTTGGAAACCTGGTATAATTATTACATCATTGAGTCAGATAACCTGGTTTCTGTTGTGACCACCATGACATCAGGAAAAGCCTGCTATTCCTTGCTGATAAAATATAATAAAATATAATAAATTCGTCATCTTTCTTAAAATGCATCCAAATATTTAAAGCCATCATTCATTATTAGACTCATTTATCATCATTTTATTGTCCTGAAAATACTGTGTTATTTCTTTGAATGCCCTTTTATGTAACCAGGTCAAAAGTTTATACCCAGGGGAAAAATTATACCTTGCACAAATAATCCAGTAATGCACATTTGTTGCATATATCATCATGATGATGATTTAGTCTATAAATAACACACAGATTTCTTAAAGTCAAATACTCAACAGAAGAGGATGATGATTTCTCGCTGCTTTAAATTTCTCTTGTGTTAATTTTCCCTTTTTTTGTTTTAACCATCTGTGAGCTATACTTCTGAAAAAAAGAAGTTTTCTAGTTTCCAAGTAGATGTCCTGAGAACTCACACACACTGGCCCAGGGTTGGTCTGCCGGCTGCCTGTACGTGCTGATCCTGCACCGAGGGCAGAGTTCTGAGCGCCTGGCCCCTGTCCTCCTAATCATCACCATACATCTTAGAGAAAATTTAGGGGTAATTTAAATATGTATCACTTCTGTGGTTAGACTTCCAATTTTTTATGTGACCATGTAACATACTGTTCTGCTGACCATGGAAAGCATAGCAGGAAATTCTGGGAAACAAACAGAGATAGATTCTTAATATTTTCCTTTTTCTGTTTTATCCCAGTCTTTATGGTATATTTACATGTACATGTAGGAAATACTGTGAGAATATGACTGCCTGTTCCTTCATCATTTAATATGTTAAATAAATAAACTTGAGGTAGAATCAATTGTTCAAGAAGTAGCTACCCACTAAAGTTAAAGATTGATTTTACTTTAAGTGTAATAAGTCTGCTGTAGCAGTAACAAGCAAATTAAACAAAAATATTCTAAAGTATACTTACTATATTAACCCACAAAGAATAATATTTAGCTTAAATGTAAACCAAAAGCCACCTCAGTAGTTCACTAAATACAGAATAATAAAAGCTGGAAGAAGATCAAAGAAACTGCCCTAGGTACCTGTCATGAATTCTGATTCTGTAAGAAACATGCCTCTTCCTTTTCCTCCCACTCTTCTGAGTATTTGTTCAATAATACTTTCTGTCCAGCAGACTCTGGGATTGGGCTGGAATTCATCTGCAGTCTCAGATTTTTTTTTTTTTCCTGAGACAGAGCCTTGAAAATTGTGTTCTAACTGATAAGAAATTAAAGCAGCTGTTATGAAGAAATTCAATGAACTACAAGAAAAGATAATTCATTATGAGCCTATTAGGAGAAATTTTACTCTCCTTCCTTCTGCCAAAATAGGAAGTTTCCCCCTAAAGAGTAAAACACAAAACAAGACAAACCAAGAACAATAGCAAAGCAAAGGAACCTAGGACTCCAGGGAGGCATGCAAGCTTCTTGAAGTTCCTTGAGTATTTTCAGCCCCAAGTCGATTTTCTGCAAAGATTTGATGGATAGAAGAATGGGTGGGTAGATCAATGGACAGATGGAGAGACAGGTGGATGGATGAATAGATGGGAAAGAAACTGATCATGACTAATGACCAGTGAATGGCTTTATCCAGAACTGTAACCTCAGTACCTCTCCCTTCCCTTAATTTCCAGAAGAAATTCCGAGCAGAACTAACTGTGTCTTAATCTACCGGGACATGTGTTGTCATGTTAGCTTGTTACTAGAATCAGGTGCTGAGGTTTTAAAATCATTTCTCATTTGAAGTTAAAACAGAGTCAGAGTCATCTCTGAATGATGTTTCTTTGCTAATTTGCTTTCCAATACAATATTTGTCATGAGTGAGGAAGGCCATTTGTAGAAGCTTCTACAGAAGTGAACCCGCAGGGAGTGTGGCATCTATAGACACGCTATGACTTGTGAATCTCAGCAAAAGCACAATGTTGGGAGTTACTGCTCTGAAACAGCAGTCAGGACTGATGTCCATCAAGTTCTCTGTGCCAGCCAGTTTTCCAAGAGCTCATCATGAATGATTTCACTTCCTATTCTTGAGACCTCACTTAGACACGCCCTATTAACCCTGTTTTACACCCCAGTGTGGTTGAGTAACCAGACCAAGGTCACACAGTCAGGACCTGGAGCCAAGCTCTCCAGCACCAGAGCCTTCACTTTATCAGGAGAGACATGTTTCATTTCCTGATTTGTGCAAAAACAAGGAGGTCTGCATTCAAAGCTCCCCTAATGAAATGCTCTTCTTTACTACCATCTCGGTTGAGTATTCAGATTGTGTATTCTGTGACCAAAATTGAAAAAAAATTTTTGAAATTGGCATCCTTATTTTATATCAAGTCATTTTTATAGTCAGTCATTCATTCATACAGGTTTTGGTAAATCCTATGTACTCCTTGTAGACTTAACAACCAGTTCTACTAAAACAAAATTGGAAAGACACGTGTGACTGTTCTGCATTGTCTCCAGAAATGACAGAACTCACAGTTTTCTTGAGATCCTTACACGCTTAGAGGTAGAATCTTCTTTCCTTTTAATCTAAATCTTCCTAGAATTATAATAGCTTTCAATTTCTCTTAAAGGGATCAAATTTTCATCCTCTATTGATCGTTTATATACAAATAATTTTTCTTTCTGGCATCAATATTATTAAACCTAAAATGGAACGTACCAATTGGAGGTGATACTTAAAAGTTTAATGGACTTTTGTTGTTGTTTATACTTAATTGGAGCTTGTAAGTTATGCTCTTCAGCTCAGGTAATTTAAAAACGATTGTAGTTTATGGTTCTATGTTATATCCACCACAAACATAATATGCCCTCCCTGAAGTATAGCATCAATTTTGCAAAACAACCTCGGGTTTTGCAAAAACAACCTCAAACTCCACTAAATAAAGCAGTTCTGCAGGTACCTGCACAGTCTGGATGAGACTTCCTTTACTCCATCAGAAATCTTATCCTAATACAATCTTCCTTCCTTTTATGGACAGTAAAAGGACAGAAATGCTTACAAGGTATTTCTCCTTCCAGATATCAGATGTGATTTATTACTGAGTAAGCAGCCGGCACAATGGCTTTAACTGGCTTAGAAAAGCCTTGCTGTCCTTTCTCCTTAATCATATTAGTAGCCATCTTGGGATTTAATTACACTCCCAAGTATCTAAGTACATTACATAATAAGACATTAGTCGCTCTGTTGTGTCCAACTCTGCGACCCCATGGGCTGTAGCCTGCCAGGCTCCACTGTCCATGGAATTCTCCAGGCAGGAATACTGGAGTGGGTTGTCATTCCTTTCTCCAGAGAATCTTCCCAACCCACGGATCAAAGCTGGGTCTTCTGCACTGCAGATGGATTCTTTACCATCTGAGCCACCTGGGATGTATGTATTCTTCATGAAGCTTTCATAACAGTCAGTGAGCTATTGATAACATGATGGTACAGAAGACAGTTTAAACCATGACACTCGGTGATGTATCAGTTCAGTATGGTTCACTCGCTCAGTCATGTCTGATTCTTTTTGACCCCATGGGCTGTAGCATAGCCAGGCTTCCCTGTCCATCACCAATTACCAGAGCTTACTCAAACTCATATCCATCAAGTTGGTGATGCCATCCAACCACCTCATCCTCTGTCATTCTTTTCTCCTCCTGCCTTCAATCTTTCCAGCATTGGTGCTATATAGACTCTGAAAATGTATCTTTGGATTAAAGCTCCTCATTTTACATGGGGTACACCTAAAGCCAACTGATATTATTATACTTAGTGCCTTGATTATGATATCACTTAAGCATTAAAAATCATAGTTACTTAACCCAAGTGAGAATGACTCCTCCTACTTGGTAGGAAAAATATCTTAATATAAAACTTCTAGCTAGCAAAGGGGAATGGGGGAGAGATAAATTAGGAATTTACGATTGCTGCTGCTGCTAAGTCGCTTCATTCGTGTCCGACTCTGTGTGACCCCATAGACAGCAGCCCACCAGGCTCCCCCGTCCCTGGGATTCTCCAAGCAAGAACACTGGAGCGGGTTGCCATTTCCTTCTCCAGTGCATGAAAGTGAAAAGTGAAAGTGAAGTCGCTCAGTCGTGTCCGACTCTATCGACCCCATGGATTGCAGCCTAGCCGGCTCCTCCATCCATGGGATTTTCCAGGCAAGAGTCCTGGAGTGGGGTGCCATTGACACTACTAGATGTAAAATACATAAGCAACAAGGACCTACTGTATAGCACAGGGAACTATACTCAATATTTTGTAAAAACCTCTAAGGGGGCCTTCCCTGGAGGTCTAGTGGTTAAGATTCCCTGCTTCTACTGCAGGGGGCATAGGTTCTATCCCTGGTCAAGTAACTAAGATCCTACATGCCACGTGTTGTGACCAAAAAAAAAAAAAAAACAATCTATAAGGGAAAAGAATCTGTAAAAGAGTATCTGTCTATTTATACTTACATATATGTATAACTGAATCACTTTGCTGTATACCTACAATTAACACAACACTGTAAATCAATTATCCTTAAATAAAAAATTCTTTCAAAATAATGTAAAACGATTCAGCTTTGCTGTGTTCAGGGAAGGGAAATAAGGGAGCCTAATAGTTTTATATTTCTGGAAAATGTTATCATCAATTTAATGAAATTAGATAAGTTAAATACAAGTTTTATTGCTGCTGTGCTTTTATAAAAAAAACATAGGTGAACACATTCATTCACCTGGAAGAAATAAATATCATCATCTTACCAACTAAGCAGAATGGTTGTGTTGTAGAAATGGTGGGAAATATAGTTTTAGGCCCTGTATGGTCTATCAACATAGCTATTAATTGCAAATTATTTAGTAATCATGCAATGAGATTTTTCATGGAAATGTATTTTCATTTCAATCTCTAAAATAACTAAACCCAAGACAGAAAAATATAACATTTCTCAAGTTTAATGGGAGTAATTTAATGAGAAGAAAAAAAAAAGTTGACAGGCTTTTGATTAAACAATATCATAAAAATAAACACTAACAGTATAGTCTAGTAGCTACCTCTCACTGTCTGCCACAAATCAAACACTGATGGGTATCCCACATCACTGCCTGCCTTGTTGCCACCATAATTCAGTCATCTCCAACTGCAGACACAAATAAGTCTTATAGACCATTTAGCAAGCAAAACACAAACTCTACCCTTAGCTGAATCCATAGCCCTTAGGCTTCATTTATATTCCCTTGAAATATTTGTCTTTAAAAGTTTACCAGAAAAAAAATACATTTATGCAAAACAGAAAGTCAAATTTCTCAAAAACAAACAAACAAATAGCAACAAATAGTCACATGGATCGTCTTCAAATAGAGCTATGCCTAGTTCTTCCAACAATGCTACCATCATGAAAATACTGGGGAAGCTGGCCCTGGAATTGCACATCCCCTTGACAGTCTTCACCAATGGAAAGTCTTTGCCCATTAGAGATGGATTTCATGTTTAGAAGCAGCGAGAAAGCTCTTAGAACCTTGTTTTGATTAAGGCAGATAAAGAAACATTTGCACAAAAGCTCTGTTACAGCCGCTCACTATGACAGTACCATTGTCGTGAAGGCCGTTGTCGCCCATATCCTCTGGTTTTGGCTCACACAAAATCTCTGATGTATTTTACCCAATACTATGAATTCTCCATGAAAAGTGTCATGGATGTCACAGAAATACATCATCAATCATTTCACTTAGATTTTGGCAGATAAACTTTCTCCATGTTGGAGTTTCTACTGCAGCCTTTTATGATTTATTTCCTAGTTTTATTGGAAATGGCATGTTTCAATACCAGTGCTTATTTTCTTCAAACACATATTATCTTGTCCACTCTACTTGAAACAACACAACAAATCTCAAGTTGTCACTGTGATTGTTCATCACTCATAACTCAGAACGTGGGAGACATCTTGGTAGAAGCTTTTTCATTCTTTTTTTCATTTAAATTTTGCTTCTTTCAGCCTTAAGTTGTTTTCTTTTAAATGCAAATGTTTTCTTTTATAATTTTAATTACTCAGACATTAACCTCACAGCTAATCTACTTAAATAGCCCAAGTCTATATCCAATTTACTTTTTTTATTGGTTTTTAGTGTACTGTTGCCAACATCCATTGGATAATAGAAAAAGCAAGCGAATTCCAGAAAAACATCTACTTCTGCTTTATTGACTGCATAAAGCCTTCAACTGTGTGGATCACAACAAACTGGAAAATTCTTAAAGAAATGAGAATACCAAACCACCTTACCTGCCTCCTGAGAAATCTGTATGCAGGTCAAGAAGCAACAGTTAGAACATGGAAACAACAGACTGGTTCCAAATTAGGAAAGGAGTACATCAAGGCTGTATATTGTCACCTTGCTTATTTAACTCATATGCAGAGTACATCATGTGAAATGCCAGGCTGGATGAAGCACAAGCTGGAATCAAGATTGCTGGGAGAAGTATTAATAACCTCAGATGTGCAGATGAATCCAGACTTATGGCAGAAAGCAAAGAGAAACTAAAAAGCCTCTTGATGAAAGTGAAAAAGGAGAGTGAAAAAGCTGGCTTAAAACTCAACATTTTCAAAATGAAGATCATGGCATCTGGTCTCATCACTTCATGGCAAATAGATGGAGAAACAATGGAAACAGTGAGAGACTTTATATTCTTAGGCTCCAAAATCACTGCAGACAGTGACTGCAGCCATGGAATTAAAAGATGCTTGCTCCTCGGAAGAAAAGCTATGACCAACCTAGACAGCATATTAAAAAACAGAGACATAACTTTGCTGACAAAGATCTGTATAGTCAAAGCTATGGTTTCCCTGGTAGTCATGTATGGGTATGAGAGTCGGACCATAAGGAAGCTGAGTGCCAAAGAACTGATGCTTTTGAACTGTGGTGTTGGAGAAGACTCTTGAGAGTCCCTTGGACTGCAAGGACATCCAACCAGTCAATCTTAAAGGCAATCAGTCCTGAATATTCATTGGAAGGACTAATGCTGAAGCTGAAGCTCCAGTACTCTGGCCACCTGATTCGAAGAACTGACTCATTGGAAAAGACCCTGATCCTGGGAAACACTGAAGACAGGAGAAGGGGATGACAGAGGATAAGATGGTTGGATGGCATCACCACTTGATGGACATGAGTTTGAGCTAGCTCCAGGAGGTGATGATGGACAGGCGAGCCTGACTGCTGGAGTCCATGGGGTTGCATAAAGTCGGATACAACTGAGTAACTGAACTGAACTGAGTGTACTGTTGAATCTTTACATCAGAGATATTTTAATTGAGGAAACTTAAAAATACAATGAATACTAAAATTATTACTAAGATGAATGCCAAAAATAAACAAATATTAACATTTGCTTATGATTATATTAGTTTTTTTGGCAATAAACCTCAGTAAAATTGGTCCTGTCGCATTCCCCTCTCAGTTCACATCTTCATACTTTTTATTGCTCTCTATATGTTGATCCATATATAATATTATGAAATGTTTGATATTTTTCTTCATTTATAAAAATTGCATCATATGTTAAATACTCTCTGTAACTTGCTTTTTTCAATTAACCTAGTCAATTGTTTTTTTAATATAAGCAATTATATTAAAATATAATTTTTATATTTAGAGAAATAAATACAAATGTTTACTTTTATTTTATAGATAAAAATAAGAGGTGGCTTTTGTATACAAAAAAGAATGTCTATAGTTAGTTACTTCTCTTTAAATTAATATCCTGCTTAATAGAATTTTAACTGTAAAGCCTACCTTTTCATAAGATTACAAAGTAAACTTATAAATCTATTTTTTTAAAGTAGCAATTTTGTGAATAAGTGAAAATACTACCCTGTATTTGTTCCTGTATCCTGTATTTGAATTAATATTCAATTTATTTATGCATTTAGTACACTAAAATTTCCTAAATTCTTAAAAACCTTGCAGAAAGTTTAAGCAAACTCTCTTAAACATTTTAAAGAAAACCTCAAATATGATATACCTGATTCTTTCTATAAATATCCAGGAAGTCAGAGTTTAAGATACTCATAAGGAAATTAAAACAAAATAAAATCTTCCCAAGCATTCAAATGCTGCTTATACATACAATAAATCTAAATGGATGGTTCTAAGAAGTCAGATTGTCTTGAGTATCTAAATACTGATCACAAAGCTAAGTTTTCCTAAATATTTTGATGAAAATCTCAAATCCTTTCTGTTGGATTCCTATGTGTGCTTCTCTTTAAAAAGCAGCATAAATACCAATTAACAAAGTGATCACAAATCATTACTATACTTGTACATAATATAAAAGTGATACTGAATTTGGCTTGTTGCTTATCATCTCCCTCATTTATGTATCAAGGAAACAAAATGACCACCTCAGATGTGTGGCTGACTAGAGATTAAGTTTACAGATTGTAGAATTAGGACCTTGATATGTTTATAGATTTAGATTGCTAGTCAGAAATTTGAGACCAACAAATAAGAACTTAAGTGTGCTTTTCTTACCTGTCCTACAGAGCCAGTGATTGTTGGGATAGGTCCTCCTGCTAGGGGTCACTTGTCCTATTGCTGA
Source organism: Bos javanicus (assembly GCF_032452875.1). Taxonomy (NCBI): domain Eukaryota; kingdom Metazoa; phylum Chordata; class Mammalia; order Artiodactyla; family Bovidae; genus Bos; species Bos javanicus. Next base: position 12,374,139 of record NC_083876.1, read on the forward strand.
GAAAATGTTTCTCACAGTGTGTCCCATGGGCACTCCTGACTGGTCATCCTTAACCATTGTTTCCTTAGCATCTCATACTCAACTTTTTAATAAAGCTTCCTCTTTAAAGTTTTACCCTCTGAGTTTTCCTAGTGGGACTGATGAAAATAAAATTCAGTATACTTACATAGTTTCAATTGCTATATTTGTCAACGTCAAAAAATTGTACAATTTGATAAAAAATAAAAAATAAAAAAAATAAAATTCTATTAACCTGTAGACAAAAAAATAAAATAAAATAAAATTCTATTATCCTGTAGACAAAAAAAAAAGTACAACTTGAAACTTGCATTTTATTTGGGGCAAAATGAAGACTGTGGCTTGGGGGACAGCACCTCAGATAGCTCTGAGAAACTGCTCCAGAGAGGCAGGTGGTAGGTCAGTATGTATGTGGTTTTGGTGAAGAGGGAATACATGCAATCAAGCACATATTTTTCCAGAAGATTTCTACTAGTCTGGGGATCATTTCTGCTAGTCATGAGGAGGAGTCATCACCATGAAGGACTACAGTGCTTCTCTAGATATGAGGAGGTACAAGAATCGAGCAAATCGGTTTCTGAAAATATCTAACTATCTGAAGACCTGCCCTGCCAGTGTTTCTCCCAGCACAGAGTGAATAATTTCTGCTCTCCACCCCAAATTCCTTTCAGGGTGTGTGGAAGTTCAGCAGCACATGATTTGATCCTTGTAGAGGTAGATGGCAAGTGCCCATGGCAAGTGCCAATTTGTAGCTGATATATCTCTCTTCTGTAGACACTGGAAATCCACAGATGCCTCTCTTCCATATACTTATGGAATATATATACATATACTTATGTTCGTTTTGAGTAAGATTATAAACTTAGGCCTCTGACCAAATTTTCATTTTCTCTTCTGGTCCTTTGATTGTCACACCCCTGGAGACACATTCCCCTGCAAACTGTCTGCAGACATCTTTGAAAGCATTCTTACATTCTGGTAATAGCTATGCATTTCAAATACAACTTCATCTTCCCTACCCTTTACAGGGAATCAACTACTCTTCAAGGATTCCTGGCTCCCTTTATGGAACAAAGACACCAAAATCTGGGTATCAGGAGTGCATGTCAGATTGCAATTTATGAGAACTGAAGGAAGACATGGTGGCATTTTAACAGAGCTTGGAGAGACTTTTTGAAGTTTATGTGAACTGCAGAAAGTTCGTTTTAACTTTAAATTCAATTTTTAAAGATGCTTATGAAACAGACCTTTATAAATAATGTCTGTTTAAAATGTGTGTCTTAATATAAAATTTCTTATCTCTCTTTTCCTTTTATACTAACATGATTTCACAAGTTTGAATATATCTATCATATAAGCTATATCAAATTATATGATTAAGTTATGAGCATGTTTAAACTTTGTATAATTAGATATGATTTGCTTAGCTCCTGTCTCTATCTTAGCTTCAACTGTGTCTTCTCTTTCCTTAGATAAAACATTATTTTACATTCATTTTTGTATATATACGTTTTCAATGACTTTCCATATATATCTATATTATATTTTTATATATAATAGTATAAATAGATATTGCATATATATATAGTAATCCCTAACATGACTATATCATTATTTATCCATGAGATTTAGTGTTTCTAATTTTTTTCGCTATTAGAAACAATGCTGTAAACAAATATTCTTAAATATGTCTCTGTTACCAAGTGCTAAAGTTGCTCTAGGTTCTATATCTAGAAATGTAACTATTAGGTTATTCACTCTTCACTTTTAACTTTATGAGATATTGATAAATTACACTTCAAAGTGGGCTGACAATTTTCACTTCCACCAGGGGGTATAAGATTTTCAATTTCCACTTGTTCTCACCAGTACCTCACATTGTCAGATGTTTTAATTTTTGCCACTTCTGATCATAGAAAATGACTCTGCATCATTGCTGTGCTTTTCACTGCCTTGATTGTGAGATTGAGCATCTTCTTTTAAGCATCTTTATTTGCCATTTGGCGTTCCTGCTTAAGGAATTTCCCGTCCTCATCCTTGCCCATTCAGTTCAGTTCAGATCAGTCGCTCAGTCGTGTCCGACTCTTTGTGACCCCATGAATCGCAGCACGCCAGGCCTCTTTGTCCATCACCAACTCCTGGAGTTCACTCAAACTCACGTCCATCGAGTCAGTGATGCCATCCAGCCATCTCATCCTCTGTCGTGCCCTTCTCCTCCTGCCCCCAATCCCTCCCAGCATCAGGGTCTTTTCCAATTGCCCATTACTACTGTGTATTTTTCTAAATGATTTTATATGTTCTAAATATTTATCATGTTATATATGTTAATATATATATTTTCAGATACTTTTAGCTTTGTGATATCTCTTATTGTACAGAAGTTTTATATTTTAATATAGGTAATTCATGGGCTTCCCTGATAGCTCAGTTGGTAAAGAATCCACCTACAATGCAGGAGACCCCAGTTCGATTTCTGAATTGGGAAGATCCGCTGGAGATGGGATAGTCTACCCCCTCCAATGTTCTTGGGCTTCCCTTGTGGCTCAGCTGGTAAATAATTCACTTGTAATGCAGGAGACCTGGGTTCGATCCCTAGATTGGGAAGATCCCCTGGAGAAGGGAAAGGCTACCCACTCCAGTATTCTGGCCTGGAGAATTCCATGGACAGTCCATGGGTTTGCAAAGAGTCGGACATGACTGAGCGACTTTCACTTTCATAAGAAATCCTTTATTACCCTGATGCAATAATGGTACTCACATTTTCAAGATTTTTTTAAGTTCTTTTTCCACATTTAAGCCTTTAAATCATTTGGAGTTCATTTTTATCTGCTGCTGCTACTGCTGCTAAGTCGCTTCAGTCGTGTCCGACTCTGTGTGACCCCACCAGGCTCCCCCGTCCCTAGGATTCTCTAGGCAAGAATACTGGAGTGGGTTGCCATTTCCTTCTCCAATCATTTTTATCTATTGTATGAAAAACCAAGTCTATTTCATTTTGGTTTTATTTCCAAAGGCAATTATTCCAGTACCCATTGTGCATTTTCTTATTTCTCTGCTGATTTGTGATGCCTTCTCGAGACACAACAAGATCTATGTGCATATATACATGTGAGTGGGCTTCTGGACACTATTCTTTGAACAGATCTACTTTTTGTCTATCCTTGCACCCACCAATCCTCTTGATTATTGTATATTTAAACCACCTGGGAGGGAAATTCTTCCCTCTCCTGTTTTCTTTTTCCTAGTAGTCTTGGACTAATACTCTTTAATATGATAATTAAATCACTCTGTTAGTCTACACCCTCTTCAAAAAAAACCACTTATGGTTTGCCTAGAAATTAACAGAATTTGTAGAAAACTTTGAAAGAAACATTATCTGAATAATATTGTGTCTTCCTATCCATGCATTTAACGTAGCCTGCCATTCATTCTGGTCTTCTGTGAATAACAGTAAATATCAGAGTCCCATGCATGTGTTGCTATATTTATGCCTGGAAACTGAAATATTTTGTTGCCATAGTGTTTTTTTCTATTTTCTTTTTATATTTAGCTATTTTTTGCTATATAGAAACGTTACCTGTTTTTATAAATTAGTCTTACAGTCAGCTACCTTGCTGAATTGCCTACCTAATTTTAGTAGACAGTTTTATATTATCTTGGCTTTGTTTCATTTCAGTTAAGTTCAGTCATTCAGTCATGTCTGATTCCTTGCAGCCCCATGGGCTGCAGTATTCCAGGATCCCCTGTCCATCACCAACTCCTGGAGCTTACTCAAACTCATGTCCATCAAGTTGGTGATGCCATCCAAACACCTCATTCTCTGTCATTCCCTTCTCCTCCTGCCCTCAATCTTTCCCAGTATCAGGGTCTTTTCCAATGAGTCAGTTCTTTGCATGCAACAGGTTGCCAAATATTGGAGCTTCAGCCTCGACATCAGCCCTTTCAATGAATATTCTGGACTGATTTCCTTTAGGATTGACTGGTTTGATCTTGCAGTCCAAGGAACTCTCAAGAGTCTTCTCCAACACCACAGTTCAAAAGCATCAGTTCTTCAGTGCTCAGCTTTCTTCATGGTCCAGCTCTCACATCCATATATGACTACTGGAGAAACCATAGTTTTGACTATACAGATCTTTGTCAGTAAAGTAATGTCTATGCTTTTTAATATGGTGTGTAGATTTGTGGTAGCTTTTCTTCCAAGGAACAAGAATCTTATAATTTTGCTTTGTTTATAGGTGATCAAATGTATTGGCCATGTCATCTTTTTTTCTCTAACTTTCCAACTCAATTTCTTGCCTTATTGCTTTGGCTAGCATTTCTAGTACAATGTTAAATGGTAGGATTGATAGCATTTAAGGGGCAAAGGGCAAAAAAAGACAGTTTTGAATCAAGTTTGATGGAACAGAAAGGAATTAATGAACTAAATATATTTTAAACTATTGATTGTGGTAATCCAATTGGATGGTGATGATGATGGTAGTAATGATGATGATGATGTGTATGTGTGTTAGCCTCTCAGTCATGTCTGACTCTATGCAACCCCATGGACTGTAGCCTACCAGGCTCCTCTCTCCATGGGATTCTTTAGGCAAGAATCCTAGAGTGGGTTGCCATTCTCTTCTCAGGGCATCTTCCCATCCCAAGGATTGAACCCAGCTCTCCTGCATTGCAGGCAGATTCTTTACCATCTGAGCCACCAGGGAAGCCCACAGTAATGATGATAGCCAACATTTAATAAGTGAGTATTACTGCATCTAAGGAACTGCACTAAATATTTTGTATTTGTATCACATTCAGTCATTAGGCAAAGCATGCGAAGAAGGTAACTGCTACTAGCACCATCTTAGGGATAAGAAAATGGGTTCTACAGAAATGTAGTCACTTACTCATGGTGATACAGCTAGGGATTGGTGGATACAGGATACAAATCCAGGCTTTCTCCCTTAGAATCCTCAACACTAGACCATCAGCAAATTCCTTTAGTTCTGTGAAGAACAGGAAGAGAGGTAATGAACTTTATCTCCAAGATACATCATTTTAAACTCATTTTCTCTTCTTTCTTGGCTATATCTCTGATTATCTTCTCTGGAGATTTTTTTAAAAACAGGATAGAAACCCATATTCCTTAGATTTCACTTAAGTAATTCTTGAGTACCAATTATGTGCTGACCATTCAGAGCCATTCAAAAAATACCTAAAGACACAATTTCCTCAATGAGATTTCAGTATAATGAAACAGATAAATGAGCATGAGATTAACTGTAATTTCAGGCAGAATAAGAGAAGTGTTACAAATAAAACTGTAAGCAAAATGATACTTGGGATAAAAGCCAGGAATAAATTAGATTAACTTTAAGACACTTTCCAGCTGGTGATTCTGCAATTCATTCTTTACTTTTTAGTTTTTTGATTATGTGGTCACTGATGAAAGAAGTAGAAAGATAGAGACAGATGAATTTCTATGGAGGCTTGGTCATGCACTTAATATTTTTAATGAATAGAGTAGAAAATTAAAGGTATACCCATACTCCTAAGTAATAATTTTATAAAAATACATGATTGCTACTTCAAAAGCCAAAATATCCCAATTTAAATATTAAAAGTCCAGTACTACTTCAGATATATTTAATCTCTGAATTTTTGTCCTACTATACAGAGAGGGGTTCATGTTACAAGTGGATGTGGGTGGTACTAAGGTTCATTTGCATAATTATTAGTAATGCTGAGCAGGGCACAGTCAACAACTAAGACATACTCTTTTTCAAAAAATCTGAATTTCTTCAAGCAAATCTTTTTTTTTTTTCTCTTTTTAAAAATTAATTTAATCGGAGGATAATTGCTTTACCATACTGTGATGGTTTTTGCCATACATCAACATGAATCAGCTACACATATGCATGTGCTGCCCCCCATCCTGAATCCCCTTCCACCTCCCTCTCCACCCTATCCCTCTGGGTTGACTTAGGTAAATTTCTTCTGGATACATGTGTGCTTGTGCTTAGTCACTCAGTCGTGTCTGACTCTTTGCAACCCCACGGACTATAGCCCACCAGGCTCCTCTGTCCATGGGATTTTCCCAGGCAAGAATACTGGAGTGGGTTGCCATTCTGGATATGTAAGACGTCATAAAAATAAAGAAAAAGTCTGTCATATCTTGTGGAGAGAAATGAGAGAATCCATCAAGAGTTACCATCTTCAAGGAAAGCAAAAGGCACTAATATTGTGTAGTGTTAAATGCTCAGAAAGGTTGATACTTCTACTTGGCTTGTCTTTAACTTTCAGATATTCATTTTTCTAAAGATTAGTACTTTTAAAATTCACTATGAGACTGAGTAATCGTGCATATTGGGCATATTCCTATTATTCTTTTCTTCTCTCCACAGCACACACTGTACATATTCTAGGGGTGGTTTAATTCATTTCTCTTGCATTCTGTTGGGTTTATGTTGATTGTGAGATGTTTCTCTGAAGAATTGAAGGGAGCTTGACAGCAGTCTATGCATCATCGTAGGAGCTGTATGCTCGTTAATGTTAGAAACCACTTTTACTTTTTCATGTGGGGAAAAAAAAATCTATATTTTCAATTTGTCTTAGAGTTTTAATGTGACTAACAAGTTATGACTCATGCAGTTCTTGCTCTGTAATTAATCACAAGTCTAAAATTCATCCAAAACCTACTCTTCCATGGGATTTCAAGCAGTGGTGAGCCTTGGACTCACCAATCTTCCTGCTGTGCCCTCCAGGTCTGATTAGAGCTGATGAAAGTAAGAACAGCACCTGTGCTCTCTGCACTCCTCAGAATGTTCCACAAGGTGATTTTTTTTTCTCTGACACTCTTTTTCTCTATTTACTTATACCCCAATTTCCTTCTAGGACAACTGGTGGCTCCTTTTGCAAATGAAAAATGTGTTGTTTTTTTTTCTGGCATACCATCTTTGTAAAACAAAGTGAGAAACTATAACATCAAAAATCCTGCTTAGACTACTTTTCCTGATGAACTCACACTCTACTAAAAACCACAGAAGCATCCATTGTTGAGTTGTACAAACTCCTTTTGAAAATTCAGAGCTAAAATTTTTTAAGGTTTAGTGAAAAAATAAAAAGACAAAAAGAATCCAATATGAAACAAATACACTTGGGATAGAGCTGACTGGGGGGAAAAAATGCCCTCAGAATATAGCATTTGCAAGCAACAGGGCAGGATAATGTCAGAAAGATAGAATTGCTTGTGCATACAGCCCAGGGATGCAGGAAGGTGGAACAGAAAGCTCCCATTGCTACCTGCAGGAAGTTCTCATGGTGCAGCTCATCACACAGCAGGCAGTGAGTGAGAACAAGACAAATATAAGGAAGTGCAGAGAACAAAGGATGCAAGGGATGAGAATCTAGAAAAAGGCATAGTAATAGGAGTGGGGTCTTTAAGTGTAAACCACAGGTGAGACTTAACAAACTACAAGCCTGCTAAAAAGATGTTAATAAAATCACATGCAGCAGCATACTGCATAGAGATTTGCTGTCATTGTGTGATGTGAATGAAGAACCCATACCATTAAGGGCACATCCAATATGTCTTCTTCGTTTTCTCAAAAGTTATATGATGAGATAAATCTCTGCCACATGAAGTAGGTATTTGAAGATATGACTCAGTTAAAAATTCTGATACATATAAAGGAACAGAAGTTTGAATTCTTTTAGCAAAATGTTTTATACTATGGTTGGAATGGTGTTCTTGCCTGGGGTTACTTACTCTTTGATACAGGATATAATCTAGCACCTGTGGCTGGGTCCATCCTCAAGGTTACCTCCCCACTTTCCTTCAATTATGCTCAAGTGAATCTCTGAAACCTGTGTATAATGGTAAGTCTCCAGCAGCAGGCAATCACTGAAAGAATTCAACAGTAAGAGATTATTTAAAAATTTTAAAACTGCATCATGACCAGCTTATCATAAATCAGCACTGTCTTCTCTCAACACATACGAGTCTCTTCTCAGCTTCAGTGCTATTGTCTTTGAAAGGAAATAGCAATAATGGCAAACTCATTGGGTAATCGTGAAGATTAACATCATATAATAAACTAAAGCACTTATCAGAACAGTAGGCCATTTGTTGAACTAGAAATGATTCAACAAACATTACCTTTTTTTTATTTTATATTGTTAGACAACTTCAATTTAGACCATCTTTGTGTATACAATTAATAACACATCAGTGCAGAGGTAATAATAGAAACTGAATAGTATTTCCTGACTGAATAAATTAGTACATGGTACAAAACAGTTCCTGCTGCCAGGATGAGCATGATCAACTTGGATAGATAAAAAAATTAATTGCCATTGACAAAAAAAAAATGCTATCAAATGAATAATTCAGAGTGCTGAAAGAGGGATTTACTTTCTAACAATAATGATAGAACAGGTACCCTGAAAATCCTTCCTAAAATGTCACTTAGAAGTCTATAACTGAACTGGCAAGAAAGTCAAGGAGCTCCTCAAAGACCAAAAGTAAGGTGAAATCATAAGTCAGTAGAGAAGGTAGTTGGCATCAGCCATATGCTTCTGCCAATGCTTAGTGGCCAAGAGCCCGAATTACACAGGGAAAGGAAGCAAGCCCTAGGGAGCTGGTGGGAGTGTCCCAGGCAAAGAAAGAACTCTGTTAGGACAGCTGCCACGAAGAAATAGTACAATAGGGAGGGACAGGCACTCTGCAAAGTCCAAGACTAAAGAAATTAGTTACAGCAATGGCTCTCATTCGAGGAATAAAAAAAGTCTCTACTCAGAATGACAAGCCAGCTTTTACAGGAAGCGTGTGTGTGTGAGTGTGTTCTTCCAAATTTTTTCTTACCTGACAAAAGAAAAAGCAAACTCTCTCTCCGGGACTGCAGGAATTTTCGCATTGTATACCGAGTGAGTGTGAATGGACATGAGAGTAAACAGAAAAAACAAATGCCAGAATCAGACCCTCAAAAGTTCCAGATATTGTATTTTTACTGTTTCAAAATATAAAACAGGCATGCAAATCTGTTTAAAGAAATAAGAGGATTCCACAAATATCACTAAGGAGCATTAAACATAACCAGGCATTTTATTTGAATGAAGAATGAACAGAACTTCTGGACATGTATGGAATGTCTTCCTGTGAGTGTGTGTGTTTTGTGTGTAATAACCATGAGATATAGACACAGCTTAAGAATTAGTGATGTAGAATATAAATACGAAGAAATGTAGTACTAAGGGGAAAATTATGAACAATTTAGAAAGAAGGGTTGAGGTACATTTCATCAGAATTCCAGAAAGAATAAGGAATGTAGGAAAGAGGAAATATTCCAGAACATGATTGTTAAGAAATTTCTGTAATTGGAGAAAGATGCCAACTTTCTGATTTAAGTAGCCACATTATCCCAAAATGGATAAAACAGAGAAATCCATACACATTATAGACAAACTATACAAGATAAAAGATTCTTATAAGAAGCCCAAATCAAGAGCACAGTAAATAACCTAAGAAGGAATGACATTTAGACTAAAACTAACTTCTCAACAACAATAATGCAACAGAGAAGACAATGGAATAATTTTAAAATTCTAAGGGACAAATTACTGACAAGTATAATTGGACTAATATGTCTTTCAAGAACAAAGGCAAAACAATTTCATTATTATGCATTCCAAAAATTAAATGTAAAAAGCTAAAACAAAGAATTTCTTACCAAGACACCTCACATATGTATTTTTGGAAAGATATACTTAAATAAAAAGGCAAATTATCCCAGAAGAGATATCTTGCCTAAAAATAAAAAGGAAGAATGGTAAGCATAATTAGGCAGAGATAAGCAAACAAATGGGTGGGGCGGGGTGGGGGGGAAGCTAACTTTCATAGTATTAAAAACTACCAAAAAACAATAGCAAATACATTTTGAGGGAATTATCAGAATAAAGTTGTTTCAAAAAAGAAGGACAGTTTTCTTCAAGGGAAGATTTGGGATGTAAGAATGGTGAGCAAAGCATAAACACATAGGTAAATCTAAGCAATCTTTGGCTGCAAATAATGAAAAGTAGCATTAGTTTGGACATTAAATAAAATAACTTAAAACCTGGGCAACAGGCACATCAGTTGTTCTTATTGGGCGTGGTGATCAGAGGTGAAGTGCTCAAAGGCCCTGGTATTTATTCCAAAGGAGGGTAAATATACTGACTCAATTTAAACTCTAAGTTAAATATGCAAATTAAAAGTTAGACTAAGCACTGAAATAATAGAATTCAAGAGTATGATTCAAAAACTAGTAAACAGAAAAACTAATTCTACAAGACTGAAAGTAACATTAGAAAGTAACAAAGACTGACTGGAACATGGAAAACGCATAGCAGCTAGATTGCTAACCTAATAAAATAGACCAAATATTCTACTTAAAAGACAAATATAGACAGACTTTTTTAAAACTTCCCTATAGGAAACCCACTTAAAAATATAACACAGTAATACTGAAAAGAACATTATTATGAGAAAATATATACTGAGTAAACTGACCAAAAGGAAGCTGGTATAAGTATATTAAAGGCAGACAAAATTAACTTTGAAAGAAAAAACATTGCGAGAGAGAAAGAGGGTTAATGCACAAAATAAAACTTTGAAAACTGGCAGAACTGCAAAAAGAAATGGACAAATCCAGCATGCTAAAAGTCAAGGGTAGCCAGGCATCCTCAGCAATTCCCAGAAGGCATTACAGAAGGAAGCTGATTCTGGTGCTGGGATTCAGGGATCCCAGGCACTGGCCAGATAAACAGGGTAAAACAGATAACAGAAAACAACTGCCCCAACACAGCATTTTTTGAAAAACTGCGAGTACCTGGGTACGACTCAGTGCTCAGAAGGCAGGCAGTGTTGAGGAGAAAGTGGAAGACCACAAGTAGGAGTTTCACGCGCTTTGTTAGACTTTACCCTAATACGACTGAGACCAGTGAAGGATGTTAAGCAGATGAGTGTCGTGACCAGATTTCTGTTTGAGTTCTTCTGGTGGCCTCAGCGTGGCGACCCAGGATGGGGCTGTGATGACCTATAAGTGCATCTGGTCTCGGGATCAGGGGGACGCTGACATAGAGATGCAACCCCGAAACCACTGTTAGTCCACATAGCATGAGCCCTAGTTCTCCCGGATGGTAACCGTCTCCTGGTCACCCTAGCCTTGGTGACGTTCCTCGTTTGGCCATTTAAGGTGTTCCCTGCTTTCCTGTCCACTTGCGTTCTTAAAGGCTCCTTCATTCACCCATCTATCCCCCTCATTCGATATTTAGCAACCAACTAAAGCAAGACACTCTTTTGTAGGCATCAGAAATACGGCAGTGAGCAAAAGAAGAAAAATCCCTGCCTGCGTGGAGCCCACAGTCCGTGTGTATTCTGCGTGTGTGTAGGAGGAAACAGTGAACAGAATACACAAGTAACTTAAGGACATTAGAAAGTGCTAAGTACTGTGGAAACACTTTAGTAGGGTAGAGAGTTGGAAAGTCCCTAAGCACACAGGGATTAAGTAGGTGATCACAGTGAGCAGTCTTGCTAAAAAGGAAATATCTCGACTAAGACAGGAAAAGGCAGTGAGAAAATAAGCTGTGCAAATATCAGAAGGAAGAGTGTTCTGGGCAGAAACAGGGTACCTTGAACGTTTGTCTTCTCTTGACTCCAATGAGTCAAAGCAATTATTCTAACACTTGAAAATTTTGCCCTTGATGCGTCCTAGGAATCACGTATTGTACACATGGCTCTCCCTCCCATGGGATTAACATATCACATTTAAAGAGGAAGAGAATTAGAAAACATTCATGAGGACATCAGTTACCCAGTGCCTTGATGTTTTCCTGCTTCTTGGCTAGCATTCAACCCAAAAGCTATCACCCTTACCTCTGGGGATCTGTGTCCCGCTCAGCAACCTGAGTGGCACTGAGCTTTGAGAGGTTGTCCTAACATCTTTGTTAGAAACCAAATGCAAATTGTTTCCAAGAGGTTGACTCAAGTTTTTATTCTGAAGGTGAGAAAGGACCAAAAGCAAATTTCTTTATAAAGAAAATACTGAGATGAAATGAATTTCCCTGTTTGTCTTGGTTGACAGTTCTTGTGCGATAAGGTTGATTGCTTTTATTTTTCATGGAGACTGTCAGATGAAGTGAAAACTAGCATAAGGATATTGTGTGAAGAATTTTACTCACATAAAATCATTCCTTTTAGAGGCTAAAGAAGAAAATGTGTTTTACACTGAAGGAAATTCAGGTATTTTAGGTTGATTGTCTTACAGTGAGTACCAAAAACTAACATTTTGAATTTGGTATGATACCCTCAGAGTACCAATTAAACTCAGAAAGTAAATACCATGGTCACACAAACTCTCTTGTGTTCAGACAGGGATTTGAGTTGGATCTTCCCCCCAGAAACTAAAACCTAAACTCTAAAGCAATCAGATACTGTCAGCTAAGCCATGCCAACTGCCATCAGCGGGTTCCTCCTTAATGAAGAAGGGCAGGCACTGCTTGTACCTGCAATTCCATGAAAACACACACATGTAGACTCGGGAGGTGGAGGGTGGGCTTCAGAGTTTACTTTTTGTTTTTCAATTGAAGTACGGTTGATTCACAATGCTGTGTTAGCTTTACGTTCACAGCAAAGTGGTTCTGTTATACACACATGTACAGTTTTTAGATTCCTTTCCACTATACATTATTACAATATATTGAGTATAATTCCCTGGGTAGTTCCTTGTTGTTTGTCTATTTTGTATGTAGTATGTACATTTTAATTTCAAACTCCTGATTTATCCCTCCCCCTTTGGTAACCATAAGTTTGTTTTCTATGTCTGTGGGACTATTTCTGTTTTGTAAATAAGTTATCTTATACTTTTTTAAGATTCCACAGATAAACAATATCATATGATATTTTTCTTTCTATGTCTGACTTACTTCACTTAATGTGATCATTTCTAGATCCATCCATGTTGCTGCAAATGGCATAATTTCATTTTTTTATGGCCAAGTAATGTTTCATTGTAAATATGTACCACATCTCCCTTATCCATTCCTCTGCTGATGTGCCCATGTCTTGGCTAGTGTGAACAGTGCTGCCATTAACATTGGGGTGCATGTGTCTTTTTTAAGTAGAGTTTTCTCTGGATATATGACCATGAGTGGGATTGCTGGATCATATGGTAGCTCTATTTTTAGTTTGTTGTGGTGCTGAGGAAGACTCTTGAGAGTCCCTTGTACTGCATGGAGACTAACCCAGTCACTCCTAAAGGAAACCAGTCCTTCATTGGAAGGAATAACACTGAAGCTCCAATTCTTTGGCCACCTGATGCAAAGAGCCGACTGCTTGGAAAAGACTCTGGAGGTGGAAAAGATTGAAGGCAAAAGGAGAAGGGGGTGGCAGAGGATGTGACAGTTAGATAGCATCACCGACTCAACAGACATGAATTTGAGCAAATTCCTGGAGACAGTGAAGAACAGAGAAGCCTGACGTGTGCAATCCATGGGGTCACAAAGAGTCAGACATAACTTAGCAACTGAAAACACATGCACAACAAGACACTTTTCCACACTGTTCTCCATAGTGGCTGCACCAATCCACATTCCCACTGACAACGGAGGGAAGGTTCCCTGTTCTCCAGCCCCTCTCCCGAGTTCATATTTTTAAAAAACTCCATGATGATGTGGATGCTTGTCCTGGGTCAAGAACCAACACAGAATATGCTAGTTAAACTTGAGCTGGGCTACAAATGACAGGAATTCTGCCCATGCTTCTCATGAGCAATTCACACATATGCTATTGAGAGCTTGATTTTTTTTTTTTTAAGTGGTGGGCAGAGACAGAGAGAGCAGTATCTTTAGAAGAATAAAAGGAGAGCATGCAGTTATGAAGGTTCTCTAAAGGAACACAAACTTTATAACCTATTTATAATCTACTTGTAATAGGTCTGATGCATTTATTTAATATATAACTATGTATTCATATATTGAAATTGTTAGTCTTTTTCAAGAATGGATAAAGGACCTTCGAGGCTTTTGTCTTACATCCAAAATAGTCTGTTAATTCTCAAAGGATTTATAAAGCTTAACAACTCAAAGTTTTTGTATCTACTTCAGAAAACTACTTACTTACTAGAAAATTCAGTAAGATCTTTACTAGGTGAGTTGGACAAATTCCAAACTCTAAAGGGTCAGACGCTGCAGAAAATTTTCATTTATTTTAAAGCAATATGCTTGAGTTACAAAACATAAGGGTCTCCTCAATGTAGAGGTGCTTTGAGTTCTGGTAGTTCATTTATTAGCGAGTCTATTAAATTGAAACAATGTTATTTGTAAGTTACAATAACATATCCAATAAGAATTGGTAAAGATGATCACATTGTAATTGAAATGTTATATAATGGCTCTGAAAAGTAGTAAAAAACAATGCTTCTAAATTACAGTATTTAAATCAATGTTTTAAACTGAATACCTATCAGTTCAGTTCAGTTCAGTTGCTCAGTCGTGTCCGACTCTTTGCGACCCCATGAATCGCAGCATGCCAGGCCTCCCTGTCCCTCACCAACTCCCGGAGTTCACTCAGACTCACGTCCATCGAGTCGGTGATGCCATCCAGCCATCTCATTCTCTGTTGTCCCCTTCCCCTCCTGCCCCCAATCCCTCCCAGCATCAGAGTCTTTTCCAATGAGTCAACTCTTCACATGAGGTGGCCAAAGTACTGGAGTTTCAGCTTTAACATCATTCCTTCCAAAGAACACCCAGGGTTGATCTCCTTTAGAATGGACTGGTTGGATCTCCTTGCAGTCCAAGGGACTCTCAAGAGTCTTTTCCAACACCACAGTTCAAAAGCATCAATTCTTCGGCACTCAGCCTTCTTCACAGTCCAACTCTCACATCCATACATGACCACAGGAAAAACCATAGCCTTGACTAGACAGACCTTTGTTGGCAAAGTAATGTCTCTGCTTTTCAGTATGCTATCTAGGTTGGTCATAACTTGCCTTCCAAGGAGTAAGCGTCTTTTAATTTCATGGCTGCAGTCACCATCTGCGGTGATTTTAGAGCCCAGAAAAATAAAGTCTGACACTGTTTCCACTGTTTCCCCATCTATTTCCCATGAAGTGATGGGACCGGATGCCATGATCTTCATTTTCTGAATGTTGAGCTTTAAGCCAACTTTTTCACTCTCCACTTTCACTTTCATCAAGAGGCTTTTGAGTTCCTCTTCACTTTCTGCCATAAGGGTGGTGTCATCTGCATATCTGAAGTTATTGATATTTCTCCCAGAAATCTTGATTCCAGCTTGTGTTTCTTCCAGTCCAGCGCTTCTAATGATGCACTCTGCATATAAGTTAAATAAGTAGGGTGACAATATACAGCCTTGACGTACTCCTTTTCCTATTTGGAACCAGTCTGTTGTTCCATGTCCAGTTCTAACTGTTGCTTCCTGACCTGCATATAGGTTTCTCAAGAGGCAGGTCAGGTGGTCTGGTATTCCCATCTCTTTCAGAATTTTTCACAGTTTATTGTGATCCACACAGTCAAAGGCTTTGGCATAGTCAATAAAGCAGAAATAGATGTTTTTCTGGAACTCTCTTGCTTTTTCCATGATCCAGCGGATGTTGGCAATTTGATCTCTGGTTCCTCTGCCTTTTCTAAAACTAGCTTGAACATCAGGAAGTTCACGGTTCACATATTGCTGAAGCCTGGCTTGGAGAATCTTGAGCATTACTTTACTAGCGTGTGAGATGAGTGCAATTGAGCAGTAGTTTGAGCATTCTTTGACATTGCCTTTCTTTGGGATTGGAATGAAAACTGACCTTTTCCAGTCCTGTGGCCACTGCTGAGTTTTCCAAATTTGCTGGCATATTGAGTGCAGCACTTTCACAGCATCATCTTTCAGGATTTGAAATAGCTCAACTGGAATTCCATCACCTCCACTAGCTTTGTTCTTAGTGATGCTTTCTAAGGCCCAACTGACTTCACATTCCAGAATGTCTGGCTCTAGATGAGTGATCACACCGTCGTGATTATCTGGGTCATGAAGCTCTTTTTTTGTACAGTTCTTCTGTGTATTCTTGCCACCTCTTCTTAATATCTTCTGCTTCTGTTAGTTCCGTACCATTTCTGTCCTTTATCAAGCCCATCTTTGCATGAAATGTTCCCTTGGTATCTCTAATTTTCTAGTGTGTATAAAAGCTTTGCTGGAAATGTCAGCCAGAAAGCAAGTTTCAAGTCTGTATGCATTCTGTACCCGAAAAGCACCCTGTTTAGAATACTTAAAAAAATGTGTTGATGCTGATCTCCATTATGTATTAGAGGAATATTCTTATAGAGAATCACCAAGAAATACCTAGGTCTTAGGGAAAAAAAACAAACAAACAACCTTTTCAAGTCACGGTTTTCAAATATCAATTGATAAGAAACTAAAGAGCCTTTTTTTTAAGTGCAGGCTCTGGGACTCATACTCACAAACTCAGAAATCCAGAAGCTTGTATTTTTAACAGATACACAGTAAGAAGCAATAACAATTTGTCCAAGACTGTTTTGTTTCTCTCTTGTTTTACTGGTATAACACTCACTTCTACTCTTAGTGTGCTAGTTTGAATGCTAAATTGTGGTCAGCTAAAGTTTAGAGTGCTTGAAATGCCCTAAACTCTCCCAAGAGGTAAAAACGATGCTGCTAGAATTCTTAGGCACACCCTCCCCCAGTAGTCACTGGCACCCTCAGCTATGTCCTGGTCACCAAGCAACCTCTCAGAAATGTACAAAAAGTGTTGTAATATTTTAGAAGTACTGTAGAAGTCACTGTCAAGGAAATCTCCTTTGGAATTCTATCACTGAGGAATACTGCATCTTTTTTTTTCCCCCTGTAAGTTCTTAAACCCATGTTCTGAGTGACAGCTTAGGAGGTAATTCCAAGAAAAAGGGAAAGAAGAATAAGACACTCAATGCAGAACCTAGTGAGAAAATTTTGCTGGGGAACACATGTACACACATGGCTACTTCATGTCAATGTATGGCAAAACCACTACAATATTGTAAAGTAATTAGCCTCCAATTAAAATAAATTAATTAAAATAAATAAACAATTAAAAAAAAAGAACCAGAATTTCACTGTACCTGTCGTGGGAGTTATTGAAGATTTCTGTAAGAAGATGAAGGCCTGTCAGAGCTGAAACTGATGTTGGTTTCTTCTTTCTTGGTCAGCTAAGAGATTACACAAACCTTAACCCCAAACAACGAAGGCTGGGGACCATTTTGAGAGTTATGAGAGTTAACAAAAATAGATCCAAGGGAAGAGGTAAAAAAAAAAAAAAAAAGAACAGGAAAAAAAGAAGAAAGAAAGCACAAAATGTTTATGAGACAAGGAGGCTGCACCAGGAGAGACCCTGAAATGTGTGGAGACCCGGGGTCACGGCCAAAGTTCATGACTCTTGGCAGGGAGGCAGAGGATGAGTGGAAATTTTTCTAAGATTAACTTAATTAAAGATTAAATGAACTTCCTTAGGGGGCTTCCCTGGTGGCTCAGATGGTAAAGAATCTGCCTGCAATGCAGGAGACCTGGGTTCAATCCCTGGGTTGGGAAGATCCCCCGGAGGAGGGCATGCCAACCCACTCCAGTATTCTTGCCTGGAGAATCCCATGGGCAGAGGAGCCTGGCGGGCTATAGTCTATGGGGTCGCAAAGAGTCGGACATGACTGACAACTAAGCACAGCACAGCACACAAGGAGTACTCTTACCTGATAATGGCTTTATTTAAAAGCCGAGGCTCTCTCTGTCCTGTCTACACATCAAAAACCTTGTCTCTCCTGACCATACTACCAGTATAGTGCAAGGTAGGAATATTTTCCTGGAATATTTTGTTCTTCTTCAATGATAAATGATAAAGTACTAACAATTTGCTATTTAATTTAAAGTGTGTGCAAAGTATGTTTTTGTTTGTTAATGAATAATAGCAATGAGGGGAAATGTCTGTTTTATTATGCGTGTATTATTGAGCAAATAATTTTGTGTACTGATTTTTCACTTACATTCCAGCAACATTTTCTCCTGATATTTCATGTCTTTCTCAAAAGTTATGTTTAATAACCATTTACTGTTTCAACTTAACCTGTACTGAAATTTCTCAGCAACCATCATTCTTCCTTGAGACACTTAAGATTATTTTTCTCTTACACATAATATTGAAATGAATATCGCTATGCATAAGGCTTTTCCTTATTCAAATTATTTATCAAGATACATTCATAATAGTTAACACTTACATGAAACAGCATGAGTATTTTTGAGGCATATAATATGTATTTCCAAATTACTTTGAAAACAGATTTGTACTCTTTACATATATTCAGCAGCAGTATATATAATTGATTATCATGTTTTCTTATTTTGATAACAAAATACATTATTTTTCTTAATTTACGTCACTTTGATTACTAGGCAAGTCAAACCTATCCACCTGTCTTTTCTCCTCCTTTGTAAGGTTGCTATTGTTTACAGCCTCTTGACTAATTGGGACCACAGTGTTTGTCTTAAACATTTGAAGGAGTTTGTAGTCTGTACCTGTCACAAATTGTTAACAGTCCTATATATTTTCAAACCAGGTTGGGATCTGCCTTTTTTATTTCAGTATATTCTTTTGGGTCACACAGAAATATAACTTCTTTTATTGAAGTGTGTTTGATTTAAGTATTGTGTTAGTTTCAGGTGTACAGCATAGTGATTTTGCTTTTTGCAGATTATATTCCATTAGAGGCTATTATAAGATATTGAGTATAATTCCCTATGCTGTGCAGTGAATCCTTGTTGCTTTATCTATTTTATGTAGAGTGGTTTGTATTTGCTTTTTGTATAATACTAATTTGTCCCTTCCCCACCCTTTCCCCTTTGGAAACCATAGATTTGTTTCCTAGGTTTGTGAGTCTATTTCTAATTTTTATATTGATTTATTTGCATTATTATCTTTTTTAATTTTACTGGAGTATATTTGATTTACAGTGTTGTATTAGTTTCAAGTGTACAGTAAAGTAAATCAGTTATATGTAAATATATATATATATTCTTTCTTTAGATTCTTTCCCCATATAAGCCATTACAGACTTCCTTTACTGTACAGTAGGTCCTTATTGGAGAAGGCAATGGCACCCCACTCCAGTACTCTTGCCTGGAAACTCCCATGGACAGAGAAGCCTGGTGGGCCGCAGTCCAGGGGGTCGCTAAGAGTCAGACACGACTGAGCAACTTCACTTTCACTTTTCACTTTCTTGCATTGGAGAAGGAAATGGCAACCCACTCCAGTGTTCTTGCCTGGAGAATCCCAGGGACGGGGGAGCCTGGTGGGCTGCCGTGTATGGGGTCTCACAGAGTCAGAGACGACTAAAGTGACTTAGCAGCAGCAGCAGCAAGTCCTTATTAGCTATTTTATATATATTAGTGTGTATATGTCAATCCCAATCTCTTAAATTTACCCTTTCCCCCCTAGTAACCATAAGCTCATTTTCTACATCTGTAATTCTATTTCTGTCTTGTCATTTGTACCCTATTTTTAGATTCCATATATAAGTGATATCATATGATGTTTGTCTTTCTCTGACTTATTTCACTTGGTATGAGAATCTCTAGGTCCATCCATGTCACTGAAAATGGCATTATTCCATTTTTATAACTGAGTAGTATTCCACTGTAGTATTCCGTGTGTGTGTGTGTGTGTGTGTGTATGTGTGCATAAAGCATCTTGTTTATACTTTAATATATTGATGGATGGATAAGTTGCTTCCATGTCTTGGTTATTGTAAATAATGCTACTATCAACATTGGGATGCATGTATCATTTCGAGTTAGAGATTTTTCCAGATATGTGACCAGGAGTGGAATTATAGAATCATATGGTAACTCTATTTTAAGTTATTTGAAGAATCTCCGTACTGTTCTCTATAATGGCAATACCAATTTGCATTCTCACTAACAGTGTGGAAGGGTTTCTTTTTCTCCACACCCTCTCCAGCTTTTATTAGTTATAGACTTTTTGATGATGCACTCTACTGTGTTATTTTGTACATGCTTTTAAAAATGCACCCTCATATTGATTTTCTATGTTAACAATTTATATTTTTTAGAATGTTTTGGGTTTTGTTATTTATAACTAGCCCCAATATCTGTTGAATTTCTTTTTGTTGGTGACTGTGTGAGTCAGACATTTAACATTATTTTTGTTTCATAAACAGCTACTGTCCTGAAATTTATTAATCTTTCCCTTCTCCACTCACTGTGACATTTCCTTCATTGTAAGTAAAATGACCTTTGTGTACGTTTCATTCCCAACTATCTCTTTTACTTCTGTGATATGTTTATATACTCTCATGACATTGGAGACCATCTTCTACTTTATATTTTGATAAAAATATGAACTTTCAGAACAGTTTATGACAAGTCACTTTATTCTATTTCACTTGAAATAGAGGTTCTGAACTAAAACCTTTTTGCACAAAATAGGTAGTTTGGAGTTCTAAGCAATCAAGTAAAAATTTTTCATAAAAGGTGAGTTTTAGAAGGAGGTCACTTAGAGGACATAGTCCTTGAAACTCACATTGTTAGAGAATGAAGGCTTAGTGGTGTTTTTCCCCTGTAGTTACTTCTAACACCTTCCACATCGTGACACCAGTGAAGAAGGAGGCTTTTCTTTTCCTAAGTGATTAGTACATACAGTGAACCATGACAAGTAATTATCGTGACCTTTGAAATTTTAATATATGGGAACGTTGTCACAGTATTATTTTTAGACAAGTCTCCTAAATTGCTTTCTACGTAATCTTTTCAATAACACATATCCTGAGCATTGTTCACCCTTGAATTGGTTCTAAAGCTGCCTGAGAGCCAGGCTGATTTCTTACTGCAGGAGGGTGAGTAAGGATGAAGAATCCCCACCAGAGACTGGATCAGGCAGATGAAGCCGCCAGTGGCAAAGCTAAGCTCGATTCCGCATCTCCTGAATGCCATTCATGGTGTGCCTCACAGCCTTAATACCTTCCCACGTTATGGATCCCTTGGCCCCTAGAGACAGAGTCATAGTAGTTTCTCGTCCTCCTTCAGGAGAGATACATGCATTTTCTTGTACTGGAAAATGAAAGGACCACATAGCCCTGTCTGAGCCAGTAATGTTTAATAAAAATGTGATGACAAAGACATTTTCTTCCACAAGTGCTTTACCTAGTATGTGCATTTGTTCAACATTTCTATCACCCAGAATTGGGATTCTTTATTTTCCCCTAGCCATTTAAAAATATGTGAAAGAATACAATTTATCCACAGCAGATTTTCCATACCCATTTCCATTCGACTATGTCTCCAGAAAGCATTTATCAACAGAAGCTAAGCATATGGACTTTCTCAAATTAAGAAAAGCTTTTTGGAACTTGAAGAGGGTTTTGAGTAGCACTGAATGCAACAAGCTGTAGTGAATTATTCAACAACAGGAGATCAAAGGAGTGGAGGAAAAAATTCGTGTTGTAGAACCAAAACTCTGTTAAGATGATATACGATGATTTTAAAGGTTACTTAATTTCAGGGCATGAACAAGAATCAGTGAGTGAAGAAATTCTTACAAACCTTTCTATCTTCCTTTTTAAAATTAAAGAGGTTGGCTAATTTGAATATACCACCTGTGCTTTACTCTCCTGTTCAACATTCTTTATGTAAGTTGAGAAAAAGACATCTAATTTCACACATATTCCTCATTGCCTGCAATTAAAATATATATACACATAATTTAATATTCTCATGAAATTGGAACATAAAATAGAAAAATCCTACACATCCTTGTGATGTTTTAAATCTCGCATGTTTTAAAATTAAAGCTGTAATATTTCAATGGGGAGGTTTCCAAAGAAGGGTTAAGTTATTGAGGCATAGCCAGATTTTAAATCTCTCGAAAGAAAAAAAATGTATGTGTAAGGAAGAAAGTTACAGATAATAAGATTTAATGGTTGTGAGACATATCAAGCAAAAACTGATTGTGTTCTCTAGAGAAAATGTCTTTGGGGCAGACAGAGGAGAAATGAGGTGTGATACTGAATGAGGTTTTAGAAATAAAGAAAACAGAAACAGAGGAGAAAGAGCAAAATTAAAGAAAAGATCAAATCAGAGGATAGTATATAGGAGTTGCCAAGCTTTTTCTTTGATTAATCTGATGGAACGTTAAAGCACTACATGTAAATTTTTCCAAAGTGAGAATGATGATATTTGGCCAACAGCAGACTGTTTTCATGAATGGAGGCTAAGTCACCTTAGATGCATAGACAACCAGCCTGCACTGTGACTAGCCCAGAGCACGGTCCTTAGGACTGCGGTGAGAGCCAGTACTCCTATGTGAAAGACACCGTACACCTACTTGGATATTTCTTAGCTTCCTCAATATAGAAGACAGACTATGTAAAGCAAAGATATCTAAAAGAATGTCTGGGCACTTCTAAATAGACTTACTGTGGCTAATACAGAAAGTAAACAGTTCCGAACTGATCATCACAGGCAGTTTCCATTTGGTAAGATCAGAGGTCTAGGACATCCCATCAGAACTTCAGATGGCAAGCTATATTCAGTGGCTACAGTAAAAGGTGATCGTCAGTGAGCACAATTCCAGATTATTCCTTTAGTATTAAACACTACTGAATTTTCTTGATGCAGAGTTATATCTTTAATAATAAAATGTAAGAAAGTGTGTAAATCCCTTTACCAAATAGAAATCACTTTTTTACTTGAATTGCATGATATGGCACATCACTGCTACATAATGGTAATAAACCTGAATTGCAGGAATAGTATTTAACCATAAGCTAATCTGCTGATTGCTTATGACACTGCTACTGCTGCTAAGTCGCTTCAGTCATGTCCGACTCTGTGCGACCCCATAGACGGCAGCCCTCCAGGCTCCTCTGTCCCTGGGATTCTCCAGGCAAGAACACTGGAGTGGGTTGCCATTTCCTACTCCAATGCATGAAAGTGCTTATGACACTAAGCACTAGATATCATTATGTTTTTATTCCTTACACATTTCTAAGAAAATGCCAATAAAAGTGTTGAATCCAGAGTTGGATGTGAGATTAAAGTTCATCTCTTTTACCTTCTCATCTTACGGGGAAATAAAACCTTTAAAGTTAAGTCTACTCTTATTGTTCAACAATGACAGATAGAAAAGGAAACCATCTGCCAGTACATTCAAAGATTATATCAGTCAGTTCGGTCACTCAGTCATGTATGACTCTTTGCGACCCCATGGACTGCAACACACCAGGCTTTCCTGTCCATCACCAACTCCTGGAGTTTACTCAAACTCATGTCCGTCAAGTCGATGATGCCATCCAACCATCTCATTCTCTGTCGGCCCCTTCTCCTCCCGCCTCCAATCTTTCCCAACATCGCGGTTTTTTCCAGTGAGTCAGTTCTTCACATCAGGTGGCCAAAGTATTGGAGCTTCAGCTTCAGCATCAGTCCTTCCAATGAACATTCAGGACTGATTTCCTTTAGGATTGAATGGTTTGATTTCCTTGCCATCCAAGGGACTCTCAAGAGTCTTCTCCAACACCACAGTTCAAAAGCATCAATTCTTTGGTGCTCGGCTTTCTTTATATTCCAACTCTCACATCCATACATGACTACTGGAAAAACCAAAGCTTTGACTACATGGACCTTTGTTGTCAAAGTAATGTCTCTGCTTTTTAGTATGCTGTCTAAGCTCGTCATAGCTTTTCTTCCGAGGAACAAGTGTCTTTTAATTCCACAGCTGCAGTCACCATCTGTAGTAATTTTGGAGCCCCAACAAATAAAGTCTGTCACTGTTTCCATTGTTTCCCCATCTATTTGCCATGAAGTGATGGGACCAGATGCCATGATCTTAGTTTTTTGAATGCTGAGTTTTAAGCCACCTGTTTCACTCTCCTCTTTCACTTTCATTAAGAGACTCTTTAATTTCACTTCACATTCTACCATAAGGGTGGTGCTATCTGCATATCTAAGGCTATTGATATTTCTCCTGGCAATCTTGATTCCAACTTGTGCTTCATCCAGCCCAGCATTTCACATGATGTACTCTGCATATACATTAAATAAGCAGGGTGACAATATAGAGTCTTGATGTACTCCTTTCCCGATTTGGAACCAGTCTGTTGTTCCATGTCTAGTTCTAACTGTTGCTTCCTGACCTGCATACAGATTTCTCAGGAGCCAGGTAAGGTGGTCTGGTATTCCCATCTCTTGAAGAATTTTTCACAGTTTGTTGTTATCCACACAGTCAAATGCTTTGGCATAATCAATAAAGCAGAAGTAGATGTTTTTCTGGAATTCTCTTGCTTTTTCTATAATCCAACCGAAGTTGGCAATTTGATCTCTGGTTCTATCAATGTTTATATATGGAATAACAAATTGTATTACTATCGCTTGTGAAGCTTTCTCCTACCTGTTACTCTTCACCTCAATAGTTGATTAATATGTTGTTGTTGTTGTTTAGTTACTAAGTCCTGTCTGACTGTTTGCAATCCCATGGACTGTAGCCCTCCAGGCTCTTCTGTTGGGATTTCTCAGGCAAGAACACTGTACAGACATTTTAATATTTAAAGTTTTTGTTTATAATCATTCTTACAGAATGGAAGGGATTTTCTTTTTTTGTCTGTTTGAGTCTGGTAACTCATTATTCCCTATGTATTATTCTCCTAAGCTTACTTCTTCACCTTGTCTCTAAACCTCCTATCCTCTTACTTATATACCATTGAACTCTAAATTTGAAAGTTGCGAGTCCCCAGGCAGCTTTCTACATGAAAAACTGATCAACATGAGTAAAATACATGTGAAGTGCTGAATGCAAATGTGACTTAGTACCTACGAGCAGAACTGACGCAGGTACAGAAAGTCATCAACTTCTCATCAACTGATCCTCACAAGAAGCTTTAAATGGGAGACACACCTTGTCTTGGATCTTTGCAGGACTGGGTGGGACTGGCCTGGGGAGGGAAGGCCTGCACCTGTGACTCTAGCTCTGCCGAGTTCAGGTGTGAACAGCATTGCCAACTACACTGACTTTGAACTTTATCCCAAGGACAAAGGGAAGCCCAAGATGAGTTTACAGCAGCAGAATGACATGACTCGATTTCGGTTTGAGAAAAGTCATTCCAGCTTTAATGTGAAGGATGGGAAAAAATGGGCCCATCATGTGAGTGGTGAGTCGGACGAGTGCCTAACATAGTGCCCAATCAAGAGGGGTTGGATGGATGAGTCCTGAGTGTGTGGTGGTGGAGAGACCAGTCCTGCTGCTGCAGAAATCCAAGCAAGGAAAGGGTTCATTGGGCCAGCATGTGGCTCATCATAGAGTCTGCCCTAGAATGAAGTCTCCAATCCGAGTCTGCGAACCTAAGAACATCCATGCTGCAGGCTGAATCCGGGGCAGAGGAGGTCTTCTATTTTGTTTGACAGAAAAGCATTATCCTTTTGGCAGTTTGCTTTCCTTAGAGATGCTGCACTCTAACCACTGAAGTTGTGTTACTTCTGAGCTGGCAGTTTTGCTGATGGCTTCTGTGCTTTGGAAGGCTTGCCCAATGCATTTTATTCTTCCCCGTTTGCCAGGGCACATTTTTCTTTCTTTCTTCACGGCAAGGTCCAAACACGTAAGATTTCTAACAATTGACATCTAGGAGAGGAAGAGGCTGGAGAGCAAACATGAGAGTAAGCAGATGTGCACCTGGTGAGTTGTTGCAGAGCATTTTTATTAATCGATGGCATTCTCATCCTAAAATGTTGACAGATTAAGCTTGGATAGGAGCCAAAATACTCATCATCACTGAAAATAATGACTGGAGGGAATTACACATTGCTGGCAATACAGAGCTATGCACATAGAAGGCAAATGAAAAAGAGTTGACGAGTATATTAATGCATAACTTTTTCCTAATGAGCATGAATGGATTAGATCTATTTACTAAGTTTATAGAAACTTCACTTGAAAATAGAGCTTGCCTCCTCCTTGTTAATCCAGGATCCCTCCTGCTTAGTTTCAGAGCTGTTTGTGATTTCCCAGAAATGGCCACAAGTGTTTTCTTTATGCTGAATTTATTGGAGAAGTTTGTAGCCTCATGTGATGCAAAATGCTCAGGCTTGTTGGTTATACTAATTCAGATATAAATTCAAGTTGGGCAACTGTGTACCAGTTGTCTAACTTTTCTGAACACAATGAACAGTTCTTCATTCTTCTTTCATGATCTAAACTTCAAGCTTAATTTAATTTAAATAAAATGCTAACGGAAATATTAGGGATATTAGCGGCACTCGGAAATTCCAGGTATGTTTTTCCACTTTCTTTTTTCTCCCCACCAGTAGATGCCAGTTAGATCTTAATCAGTGGTGGTATTGATGATGCCTGACAAGTTTGGGAAACTCTCAGTGCATTCCCTGCAGTAAAATTACAGAAATTCAGACCTGAATTTGAATCAAGGCCACTGATCAACATGAGAGTTGAGCAATACGTTTCAACTTGATTATTCCCTGGAGCAGGGGCCCTTGTTGTGTGTGCAAGGGTAGTGTGCATCCACTGTTAAATGATGCTACTGGAAAACCAACATTAGTTATCTCATGTATGTCTGCAGATATTTTCCAAGGATACCCAGATGCTGTTGTGATTAGAAAAACTCATTCAGAAGCCCTAGAGAGTTTGAGTAGTTTGTGTTGTGCTTTCTTAACTCACAGCTGCATAAAATACAGTTGCTTTCCTGTAGAGCCTTCGAACTTGAAGTGACTTGAAGGGGGCCTCATGCTTTAAGGGGCTTTCCTGGTGGCTCTGATGGTAAAGAATCTGCCTGCAATGCAGGAAACCCGGGGGTCGGGAAGGTCCCCTGGAGAAGGGAATGGCTCCCCACTCCAGTGTTCTTGCCTGAAGAATTCCATGGACAGAGAAGCCTGGTGGTCTACAGTCCATGCAAAGAGTCGGGCACGACTGAGCGACTAACACTTTCAGTTTTTACTTGTGCTTGAAGGTCAGGGACTTAGAATATAGCAATTTAGAGCAGAGAGACTGACCTGTCCGGGTGGCATCTGGAGAGGTTATGCACTCAGTCCAAGCTAGGGCAAGGATGAACTTTATAAAATAGATTAATAAACATACTAGAACACACTCTATTTAAAATAGATAACCAACAAGGATCTACTGTATCATACAGGGAATGCTGTTCAATATTCTGCAATATCCTAAATGAAAAAAGAATCTGAAATATTTATATATATATATATATGTAGAACTGAATCTCCTTGCTGTACACAGAAAACTAACACAACCCTGTTAATCAGCTCTGTTGTTGTTCAGTGGCTAAGTTATTACCAGCTCTTTGCGACACTATAGACCATAGCCCACTAGGCTCCTCTGTCCATGGGATTCTCCAAGCAAGAATACTGGAGTGGATTGCCATTTCCCTCTCCAGGGGGTCTTCCAGGACCAGCCATAAAGCCTGAGTCTCTTGCATTGACAGGAGGATTCTTTACCACTGGACCATCAGGGAATATAAAATAAAAACTGCAAAAAATAAAGTAAATGTGCTAGAGAAAAACTAAGAAGGATACATGAGCTTGTTTCATTGATGGGGAAAGGGAAACAGGATAATTTTTGCCCTGCAAATGTGTTTTATTACCTGAAGTAGGCCCTTCAGAGGGCTTCCTTGGTAGCCCAGACTGTAAAGAGTCCACCAGCAATGCAGGAGACCCCAGTTCGATCCCTGGGTTGGGAACATTCCCTGGAGAAGGGAATGGGTACTTACTCTGGTATTCTTGCCTGGAGAATCCCATGGACAGAGGAGCCTAGAAGGCTACAGTGTCTAGGATCAAAAAGAGTTGGATGTGACTGAGCAACTAACACACACACATACACACTTCAGGGGTGGGGCTGTCACGGTTCACAGAGGTGCTGTCTTCCAGGACCAGGTCACCTGTGTGAACTCACCTGTTGGTGTAGATGGGGGGAAGTACGTATAGAGAGCTGGTCTCATGTGTGAAGGGCCAGATTCCCACAGCCACATTTGCCAGGCCACGGGGTTCTTTTCCACCTTTGAAAAATGTGAAAATACAAAAACAAATATAAAGCACAGTGAAAGCAGGCTTTAAAAAAAAGAACTTCCAATGCAATGATAAAAGAAGGCACAAAAGAGCTGAGGGATAGATCTTAGTTTCTTGGTGGAGGAGAGTGTTTTATGAGGCTAAGTTGGTGGGGAGGGGCAGCAGTGGCCCTGAGAGAGCCCGGGTTGGCCCCCTGCCCTCAGGCTCCAGCTGGGGACTGGGCAGCTCTGGATTTAAGTACCTGCAGAGAGCGGGGTGGAGCCTCTGGTAACCATAACTCAGCAGGTCTCCTAGTCAAAGGAAACACACAGAATCCAGACCAGATCATCCCGCCTGGCCAGCTGTCCCTGGCTTGTTCACCCCACTTGCTGGTTGAGAACACTGCGTTTACCACTCTGCCTTTTCACAAGAAGCTGGGAGAGGAAAGTTACTAGAATAATGCAAGAATCAGAAAATAGAACCTGTTAATTTAGAAGAGGTTGAGGAGCTGGGGTTATGTAGTCAAGATACCAAAGGAATGACTTAATACTTTGCTTTTAGTATAAAAAAGAAGTGCAGCAAAAATGCAAATCTATTCTTTTTATTTTACTTTTAACTCCTGAAGCATAATAGGAAGTAGCCAGAGGTGTCAGTAACATGTATTTAGGTTAGACTGGAGGAAGAACTGTGAGGCTACAGGGTGTCTGTTTTAATCAAGAGGGGTGTAGAGCTTGGCTGATGATGATACAGTCTGGCTTCAAAGATGCTTTACCTCTTAATTTAAAAAGATTAAATAACCGTTGGTTCTTTGCTCCCAAATAAGAAAGTCCACATTTTTTTTTTTTGCTTATCTTAAAAAGAGACCACAAAAAATCAGAAAAATTGATCAAGTGGCTTCCATATTGAGCAATTTTCCTGAATTCCCCTAAAATAACTATTCCTTGAATCTCCCTGAAAATAGCAGATACAATCTTAAGTGTTCATATTTTATGAAACATTATTTCTTTAAAATAAGAAATGTATGTGTCTGTGCTAAGAACTTGAAGATTAAAGGGTAAAGAAGATGAAAAGCAGACCTTTTTTCTGTGTGATGATGTACTTCAACTGTACACACACACACACACATAACCACAGAAACACAGACTAAATTTTAAGTGCTGTCAAAAAACTTCTAATCATTAGAAAAATGACAAATTGATTCATTGTATTTCTGCTTTCCCATCTAACCATGTATAATTATATAATAAGATCCTGCTTGAATATTAGCACATAAAAATGAATCTGACTTGAAATGTAAGATCTGTGAAATGTAGACACTTCTAAAAATCATAGTCAGGACCAAGGTTCTCATGTAAGGCAGAATTTGCACAGAAATTCAAGTGCAAACAGAGCCCACACACAAATTAATTAATTGACCTCTTCCCTAGACTAGCCCAAATGGTAAAGAACCTGCCTGTGATGCAGGAGACCAGGCTTCAATCCCTGGGTTGAGAAGATCCCTGGAGAAGGGAATGGCAATCCATGCCAGTATTCTTGCCTGGAGAATCCCATGGACAGAGAAGCCTGACAGGCCACAGTCCATGGGGTCGCAAAGAGTCAGACATGACTGAGTGACTAACACACACACACGCTAGACTTTGGTTACTCAGTGACTTTGGTTTTATCCCTGATAGCTAATCTTGGGGAACTGAGACTTAGCTATGGAGTCAGTTTTTTTAAGAGAAAACACCTTTTTTTTAGTGTTAGACTATTAAAACTGAGCTCTTTCACACAACTCCAAAAAACAGTGACAACACAATCGTTGGCAGTTTCTATGGCAGTGATTTCTCATTTCATGTTTTCTTTCCAGCCACTTTATTGTTTACCCAGGATTAGTAATGGGTATTGATTCCTAATACAAAGAAAACACAATTCAAGCTTTTCCCTGAGCATTATGCAGCCATAACCCAGTAACTTCCAGATATCATGCTTGCCTGGAAATATTTAAGGGGAAACTGATGCTAACACATGCTCTCTTAGAACTTTCAGGGGAGGTGTCAGTGAAGCAGAAGGGACCGACCACACAACAGGGCTGCGTGATGATACAGGGAAGTAGGAGATACACAAGGGCCATGGTATAGGGACCACTCGCCCTCCCTGGGACAGCTCTGTGGACCCACTACCTCCCAAGAACCTGAGGACACAAACAAGCCTGCTTCCCGCTTGAGTTCTCCCACCTTTGGTCTTAGCTGTCAGCCTTCCCCAGTCTGAAAAGAAAAACATTTTCCTATGGTCATTTCCACTGTGATGTATGTGGATGCTTCCCTTTAGTACCTCGTGTGCATGTGCTAAGTAGCTTCTGTCGTATCTGACTCTTTGAGACCCCATGGACTGTAGCCCACCAGGCTCCTCTGTCCATGGGATTCTCCAAGCAAAAATACTGAAGCGCATTGTCATTTCCTCCTCCAGGCAATCTTCCTGGCCCAGGGATTGAACCCAAGCCTCTTCGGTCTCCTGCATCAGCATGTAGGTTCTTTACCTCTAGTGCCATACCATCTGGTATTTCTAGTACCTCACCCTTCCATCAGAGAAGGCAGTGGCACCCCACTCCAGTACTCTTGCCTGGAAAATCCCATGGATGGAGGAGCCTGGAAGGCTGCAGTCCATGGGGTCACTAGGAGTCGGACACGACTCAGTGATTTCACTTTCACTTTCACTTTTATGCACTGGAGAAGGAAATGGCAACCCACTCCAGTGTTCCTGCCTGGAAAATCCCAGGGACGGGGGAGCCTGGTGGGCTGCCGTCTATGGGGTCGCACAGAGTCGGACACGACTGAAGCGACTTAGCAGCAGCAGCAGCAGCCCTCCATAAATCAGAAGAGTTTTCCTACATGACTACAGTTTTCTGCAAGATTTGATTGAATCAGTTTGCTTTTATTTACAAAAAAAAAAAAAAATTTGACCATAACACATATTAAGGAGCAGATTGTAAGTATGGTCTTGCTTTATTTCATTTAAGCTGGAAGAAAATGGGGAAAATGTCAAATGCTTAATATCTCTCAAGAGCCGCCTGGTCCTTGGGAACATCACTTTTCTGTATACAGCTGACTGGCCCCAGTAGTTAGCCAGAGAAAGCCAACTGCCTCTCTGCAGAGGGAGGGATGAGCCGTGGTTATACTGGCTCTGGTGAAGACGCCTTTCCCAGGCATCTCAGAGGGCCACCACTCCATGACACGCCAGGGTTTCAGGGAGATGTGGTCCAGAGGAGGTGACGGGGGGAGTGTCCTGAGGGGACTCAGTTTTAAAAGAATAAATATAATAGGACTGAGAGATGTGAAAAAAAAAAAAAAAGCATTCCATTGCACTGGAGACATTGGAGACCTGCAGGGAATTTATTATGGTACAGCTTCTAGAAGATTTTAGAGCTTTTCACAAGGTGTTGTGCCCTGGGAAAGAAAGCTGTGGAAGGGAGCCTACTCCCAACTCTTCCTCCCACCCTACCACCCCAAGTGAAGTCGCTCAGTCGTGTCTGACTCTGCGCCCCCATGGACTGTAGCCTACCGGGATGCTCCATCCATAGGATTTCCCAAGCAAGAGTACTGGAGTGGGTTGCCATTTCCTTCTCCAGGGGATCTTCCCGACCCAGGGATCAAACCCAGGTCTCCCACATTGCAGGTGGGTTCTTTACCATCTGAGCCACCAGGGAAGCCCAGAACAACCTCCTCAAGTCACCGCTAATATTACCAGGTCAAGTTACTCTAATCTAGACCAGGATTTCTCCGTCTCAGCACTACTGACATTTGGGTCAGACGTTGTTTGTTGTAGGTGCCTGCCGTGTGCTTTGTAGGATGTTGAGCAGACTTTGTCCACCAATGCGGTAGTAACCCCTCCACTCCCCAAGTTGTGACAATCAAAACTGTCTCCAGACACTCTCAAATGTCCCAGGGAAGGTGGGGGAGGTAGACAGACAAAATTGTCTTTGACTGAGAACCATGGATGTAGATTCAACTTTCCACATTGGGTTCTCTGTTTCTTAAGGATTCCTAGAGCACGGTAGCAGCTTAAAATCTCTCAGTCCTGCTTGACTTTGTTTAAACCCAAGCCAAATCTAGTTAAGGATGGTACTACTGTTTTCCACCAGCATCTGTAGGTATTTTGTAAAGCTGTGTATCCTTGAAACATGCGTTGGATGGTCTTTTACTGGCAGAACCTTGTGGAGATGGTTATTATTTTAATGGTCTCTGGAATAAAAAAATCTCTGAACAAGAAATTAACCATTTTTGTGAATATGTTTCAGAGTCATGAGAGAGAGTTCTTTTATGGGGAGAGGTGAATTCTGTTCCTCCCAAATCTTTGAGAACAGGGCGAGGGGGAGGGAGTCAGAGCAATGGAGAAAAATGCCATCTGCCAAGTTCTCAATCAGAGCTGCCAAAGAAACTGGGTGCTTACAGCTCCTTCCCCTAGAGCGCCCAACCAAACCAATGAGAACAGTGAGGGGGGTAGGTACATGATGATACCTGGAAAAAATAGCCTCCAGGGAAAATTCAGGGGTCCTATCCCTTCATTGGGCCCCTAGGTGTATTACTTCAGCTTCCCAGGTGGTGCTAGTGGCAAAGAACCCGCTTGCCAATGCAGGAGACTCAGGTTCAATCCCTGGGTCAGGAAGATCCCCTGGAGAAGGGCATGGTAACCCACTCCAGCATTACTGCCTGGAGACTTCTGTGGACAGAGGAGCTTGGCAGACTATAGTCCATGGGGTCACAAGGAGTCATACAGGATAAAGAGTCAGACACGACTTAGCGCGCACACACACACACACACACACACACACACACGCAAGTACGTGGGTATATTATTTGTGACTTTGTAGAATAGGTTTCAGGAAAAATAAAACCCGTGTCAACAAGTTCAAGTTAACACACAATATTGAAAAACACATGACATTGGCCTGATGTTGGCCCTGATTCTATAAAACATTTCCCCAAATGACTTGAGTATCCATGGTCAACCAAAGGACTAGTTGGCCCTGGATCGGGTGTTTGCCTCTGGGCTAGTGATTCTGCAACCAAGAAAAAAGAGGCAGGCATAGAATATTTATATGGTCTCTGGGAGCTGCCCCTTCTGCAGGCTGTAAGGGCCAAGGTTATTGGTGAGACAGGAACACCAAAACATAGCTATTTCTACCCACTGCTGTGCCTAGTTTCCAACAATACTGACATAAATTGTCATCATAATAACAACTAGCATATGTTGAGTAGTTGTGCTAATAACTCATATATGTCAGGTGCTTTTCCAAATGCTTTTCAGTCATTTACTCATTTAATTTTCATGGCAAGCCTGTGAGGTAGACATCATTATGTCACCCATTTTACAGATGAGGGAACAAGGAACCAGAGAAATCCCCCAAACTGAGCAGCTAATAAATGAAAGAATCAAGAATCCCACCCAGGTGTCTGGCTCCATCTTTTAGTTACTCTGTTGAGCTTCGTCTCTGGGGAAAAAATAAAAGTCAGAAAGTGAAAGCTTATTAATGACTTCAGACAGTTAGATGCCCACATTTTGGCAAACTGTCCTAGGTGGGTTGGTTTTTCAGGGAAAGGATGAGCTGGTATTAAAGAGGCCTGCTGGTGGTGGCAGACCCACTGTGTGGTTTGTGCCTGAGTTTTGATGTCCAGCATGGACATGCGCCATGTGAGCTCACTGGTCATTTCCAGCTGTCAGTGTGTGTCCAGGGTGACGGACAGGTCCGTAGAACCCTATCCTAACTGCTTCCTGAGGCCCTCGACATCCACTTCCTCACCCTCTTGTGTGCCTGTGTCAGAACCAGGGTCTCCCGCATCCACTAATTAATCAAAGGAACGTCTAAGGTGCTATCTCCTTGTAGTTTTGATTTGCACTTCTCTAGCAATGAACACGGAGAAGGCAATGGCACCCCACTCCAGGACTCTAGCCTGGCAAATCCCATGGATGGAAGAGTCTGGTAGGCTGCAGTCCATGGGGTCGCTAGGAGTCGGACACGACTGAGCGACTTCACTTTCACTTTTCACTTTCATGCATTGGAGAAGGAAATGGCAACCCACTCCAGTGTTCTTGCCTGGAGAACCCCAGGGACAGGGAGCCTGGTGGGCTGCCATCTATGGGGTCGCACAGAGTCGGACACGTCTGAAGCGACTTAGCAGCAGCAGCAGCAATGAACAATGTTGAGTGTCTTTTCACATGTTTGTTAGCCATCTGTGTGTCTTTGGAGAAATGTCTGTGTCGGTCTTTTGCCCACTTTTTGATTGGGCTGTTTGTTTTTCTGGTATTGAGTTGAATGAGCCACTTGTATATTTTGGAAATTAATCCTTTGACAGTTGTTTCATTTGCTATTATTTTCTCCCATTCTGAGGGTTGTTTTTTCACCTTGTTTATAGTTTCATTTGCTGTGCAAAAGCTTTTAAGTTTAATTAGGCCCCACTTGTTTATTTTTGGTTTTTATTTCCATTACTATAGGAGGTGGTCAGACCGGTGACCTCACACCAGTCAGAATGGCCATCATCCAAAAATCTACAAACAATAAATGCTGAAGAGGATGTGGAGAAATGGGAACCCTCTTGCTCTGTCAGTAGGAATATAAATGATACAGCCACTATGGAAGACAGTGTGGAGATTCCTTTAAAAACTAAAAATAAAACTACCATATAACCCAACAGTCCCACTACTGGGCATATACCTTGAGAAAGCCACAATTGAAAAAGACACATGTATCTCAGTGTTCATTGCAACATGATTCTCAATAGCTAGAACATGGAAGTAACCTAGATGTCCATCGACAGGTGAATGGATAAGGAAGCTGTGGTACATATACACAAGGGAATATTACTCGGCCATAAAAAGGAACAATTTGAGTCAGTGCTAATGAGATGGATGAACCTAGAGCCTATTATACAGACTGAAGTAAGTCAGAAAGAGAAAAACAAATATCATATCAGTTCAGTTCAGTTCAGTCGCTCAGTCGTGTCCAACTCTTTGCAACCCCAAGAATTGCAACACACCAGGCCTCCCTGTCCATCACCAACTCCCGGAGTTCAGTCAGACTTGCGTCCATCAAGTCAGTGATATATATGGAATATAGGGGCTTCCCAGGTGGCCATAGTGGTAAACAACCCTCCTGCCAATGCAGGTAGATATAAGAGACGAGAGTTCGATCCATGGTTCAGAAAGATCCCCTGCAGGAGGGCACAGCAACCTGCTCCAATATTCTTGCCTGGAGAATCCCATGGACAGAGGAACCTGGCAGGCTACAGTCCGTGGGGTCGCAAACAGTCAGATACGACTGAAGCACGCTTGGAATCTGGAAAGATGGTACCGATGAACCTGTCTGCAGGGCAGCAATGGAGACACAGACATAGAGGACAGACTGATGGACACGGGGGAGGAGAGGGTGGGACTGAAGGAGAGAGCAGCAGGGAAACGTATACACCACCATGTGTGAAATAGGTCGCCAGTGAGAATTTGCTGTATGACTCTGCATGACTCAGGGAACTCAAACCAGGGCTCTGGATATCATAGATGGCTGGGAGGGGGTGGGAGGTGGGAGGGAGGTTCAAGAGGGAGGGAATATATGGCTGCTTTGTGTTGATATGTGGCAGAAACCACTACAGTATTGTAAGGCAATTATCCTTCAATTAAAAATAAACATATATATTTTTAATGGGAGTCTGACCCCTCAAGTGTGACGGGAGTGGGACCCCACCCATCAGACCACCTGTGACCTGTGTGGGTCATCTACACCCCCCAACTCGTTCTGCTGCTAATGGGCAGAGAGAGCTACTTCTTAAAGACTTTCCTGCGCCTCGGATGTTACTTCAGAATCCAGAAATCATAACCTTTAACAATTCCCTGAAGCTCATTTCAGTGAAGAAAAAGCCCGATGTCCTTTGCTTTTTCTACCTTCTACAATTTTGCTCAGAACGCTGTTAATGGTCCCAATTCCTCGCCCAATTCCAGTCTGTCTTTTAGAAATATTTTTCTTACTAAATCTTAGCCAATAATTTTTATATTTATGTTTAGTCTGATTTTTTTTTTTTTAAGCGTAGTGGTTTTGCTACACGTGAATATTTGGATCGACCATTTCCTTTAACCAGTGGTCAAATATGAGAACAAAGATGCATACATGGCACGTTTAGAAAGTCCGTGGGGTTGGGGTGGACAGCATATTATGTTTGGGGACAAGTGGGAGACCAGCAAGAAACAGAAGTCCGGGGCATTTCTGGAGCCCCAGGTGGTCAGTGACCAGCAAAGAACAGGGCAGTGGAGCCGGGAACTGTGGTTGAAGTCTCAGCTCTGCTTGTTACTGAACTTAGGACCTCGCTGGAACATAAGAATCTCTGTATGCTTCCATTTCTTCATCTGAAGAGACGGAAACATAAGAGACTCTATTACTCTAGGCTGTACTAAGAATTGCATGAGCTAAATAAACCACTAAATTCTTTTTTTTTTTTTTAATTTTCTTCAGCTTGTGTTTATTTTTTTCCCTTTCTTTTTATTTTGTTTTTTTTTTTTTAACTTACATTTTTCTTTTTTTTTAATTTAATTTTATTTTTAAACTTTACAATATTGTATTGGTTTTGCCAAATATCGAAATGAATCTGCCACAGGTATACATGTGTTCCCCATCCTGAACCCTCCTCCCTCCTCACTCCCCATACCATCCCTCTGGGTCATCCCAGTGCACCAGCCCCAAGCATCCAGTATCGAGCATCGAACCTGGACTGGCAACTCGTTTCATATATGATATTATACGTATTTCAATGCCATTCTCCCAAATCATCCCACCCTCTCCCTCTCCCACAGAGTCCATAAGACTGTTCTATACATCAGTGTCTCTTTTGCTGTCTCGTATACAGGGTTATTGTTATCATCTTTCTAAATTCCATATATATGTGTTAGTATACTGTATTGGTATTTTTCTTTCTGGCTTACTTCACTCTGTATAATAGGCTCCAGTTCCACCTCATTAG
The DNA here is from genome assembly GCF_032452875.1 of Bos javanicus. NCBI lineage: Eukaryota > Metazoa > Chordata > Mammalia > Artiodactyla > Bovidae > Bos > Bos javanicus. Next base: position 12,411,198 of record NC_083876.1, read on the forward strand.
AACTGATTCAAATGTATTCATTCTTAATAAATATAATGCTTAGTACATGAAGTGAAGTGAGTGACGTTGCTCAGTCATGTCCGTTGCGACCCCATGAACTGTAGCTTACCAGGCTCCTCTGTGCATGGGATTTTCCAGGCAAGGGTACTGGAGTGCGTTGCCTTTGCCTTCTCCAGGGGATCTTCCCAACCCAGGGATCGAACTTGGGTCTTCTGCATTGCAGTCAGAGACTTTACCATCTGAGCCACCAGGAAATCTGTTAGCTACTCTTGCATCCTAGGGAACCTTGAATTGAACATCCTGACAGTTTCCAAGGGAAGCAAATCAAAACTGGGAATCAAGAATTCAAAACTCACCGAATCACTGAACCTAAATTGGTTTTGTGACCATAATATGGTGCCGGGGACCAGCCCCGGCTGATCCAGGGTATTCGAAGCGGGGACAGCATCGGCGACCTATTTATTTAAATATTTTATCAAAGATATAAAGAGTAATAGGATGAGGGTAGCTCAGTAGGAAAATTCAGTGGAGAAAAGAGGCTGAGTAGCTTGGTTTACGCGGGAGACCAATAAAACTTCAAGACAAGAAGTTTGCACCACTTACGTAGGCCGCAGGCGTCCTTCCGTTCTCCCGAAGGAGAGGAGACACTGAGGCCTCCCCGGTCGGATCTTAGAAGCCCAGGCATAATTAGCAAGCATGGTGGGTTCCGCGCTCCAGGTGGAGACTCAGCCAGAATTTGGGAGAGAGAGCGACATGGGGAGACCAAGTTTCGGTGAACAAGTCCCGCACTTTATTTTCCAAAGTAGTTTTTATACCTTAAGTTGTGCATAGAGGATAATGGGGGAAGGGGTGGAGTCATGCAAGGACAGCAGTTCCTGGTCCTAATAGAAGCCAGGCTTTCAAACTTATCATATGCAAAAGTTCAGGTGAATTACATCATCTTCTGGCCAGGAGGCCTGTTAACATTTTAAGAAACTTACCTTTCTCTAAAGGTGATTATTCCAAAGTCAGGCACCAGCCTCCAAAAAAGCATTGGACAAAGCTGCATTCCTATAGGGCAAAGGTGAGGTGGGCTCAATCAAGAAAAGAATTAAGGGTCCAAGGTTACAAACATTGAGGCTACTACTTACATTTCTATACACCCATTATATCAATCAATACACTGCCAAGGACACAGTAGGTAAGGAGTATGGAGACTTAGCAGCAAACATTGGCCCAATAAGTGAAAAACCCTTCACCAATACAATTTCTAATCAATCTTTTTACTACTCAAAGGAATCTGTGTTTAGACACTTTAGAACATCTCCTGCCTCTCACAGTTGGGAGGCTCTGAACAATCACATGTGGCCGGAAAAACCTATTCAGGCAGGCTAGAGGATTTCCAAAGGAGTTTGTAGGTTAAACACTGTCACACCCAGGAATTATTAACTGGAGCTGTAAGCTAACTCTTTTTTCAGAGAGAGGTAGTGGGGGACAGCCCCCCATAAAGTCAGAGGTGTAGGTGAAAGCACAAAGCAGAAAGTAGGCAGACTCTGGTTTTGGGGGTAGATGCTCGGGAATTTCCAGGGGGACTCCTGAGGCTTGATCCCGCCTTTGCGTATGCCGAACCTCCTTCCTCATGATCTTTGTCATGGGCAGAGTTCCTCACGCTGGCTCCCGGCAGTGATAGAATTCCAGTTGAGCTATTCCAGATCCTGAAAGATGATGCTGTGGAAAGTGCTGCACTCAATATGCAATATGCCGGCTCCCGGCAATATGGGTAGTAACTTTGTCAGTTAAGGATGTAAAGAAAATTTTAAGACACATGGATCCTTCAGCTGGAAACTGTTAATACTTTCAAAGTATGTCCTTCCAAAAGGGTCCGGGGTGGGGGGCAGTTTGCAGGGGAAAAAGTGCCAGAAAAATCCATCCACTGACAGCTTACTAGACAATGGCAATGGTTTAATAGTTCACTCAGAAAGTGTCAGAGGACCCAGCCCCAGTTCTGTATCATGACTGACTTCATACTGGTGGTCTTATTGTATGTATAAGCCTCCTAAGGCCTCTAAGCATACAGTGAAGGCCATCATTTCTAGCGGGTTACTTAGTAGAAGAGCACACTTCCTACCTGTGCTTTAGTTACCTAGTATATGCTACTCTACTTCCTCACATGATCTTCAAATAAAAGAGACCTAGAAACACAGTTTTTGTCTGTGGGTTTGATTTTTGAATGCAGAGATTTCCTTTTCAGGTGAAGATGAGTTTGGAAAAATGTACTAAAATAATTCAATCCCAGTTTACTAAATTAGAACAGTTTTTAATACTTCATGCGGCTGCTGCTGCTAAGTCACTTCAGTCGTGTCTGACTCTGTCGACCCCATAGACAGCAGCCCACCAGGCTCTGCCGTCCCTGGGATTCTCCAGGCAAGAACACTGGAGTGGGTTGCCATATCTTTCTCCAGTGCATGAAAGTGAAAAGTAAAAGTGAAGTTGCTCAGTCATGTCCGACCCTCAGTGACCCCACGGACTGCAGCCTTCCAGGCTCCTCCATCCATGGGATTTTCCAGGCAAGAGTACTGGAGTGGGGTGCCATTGCCTTCATAGGTAATATCAAAAACACTCACTTCGGAAATATTTATACTGTTTATACTGACTATTTATACTGAAGTTCATCTTTTTCTTGTAGTTCATCTAATTATAACTTGCTTATCTGAGACTTACTAACATTTTCTTTTTTTTTTTTTCTAACAACTTCCAATGTACCTGAGATATGAATTCATGACAGGTTTTTTTGAAAACATAAAGCATAATTAGCAATTGTTTATGAGCTGAAATTAATGTTGTGTTACTATGGAGTCAGTAATTATATAAAGGTCAAAACTTCTGAGTAAGCTCTTCAAAATGAGATAAAGTGACTACCTCGGGGATCCTGGAGGGGAGGGAAAAGTTTTCACCCACCTAGAGTCCCTTACTAGGTCTGAAAAATGAACTAACAAAGATTAACAGGGAAAAAGAAGCACACAAATTTCTTTAAATTTCACAGGACCTGAGACCCTTCATATGGAAATGAAGATTCAAAAAAAAAGAAAAAAACAAACCTGTGTATTGTTCTGCTGGGTTTGATGAAAACTGGATTATCATGGATAAAAATGAATGACAGGCTAAGGGGTATATGGTCATTGTAGTACATTGGCGGGGGAGAGGGTGGATTTCATTCCTTTCTTTCTATGATTCTAGTAGCCTTTGTGTGTGTGTGTGTGTGTGTGTGTGTGTGTTAATCATTCAGTCATGCCTGACTCTTTTCGACCCCATGGACTATAGCCCACCAGGCTTCTCTGTCCATGGAATTCTCCATGCATGAATACTGGAGTGAGTGGCTATTCCCTTCTCCAGGTGAAATTCCAAACCCAGGGATTGAACCCGGGTCTTCTGCATTGCAGGCCGATTCTTTACCATCTGAGCCACTAGATTGTACTGTGACAGCTGTCATTGCAGTGTGCAGTTAAAAAAAAAAAAAAAACCTTATCAAAATTGGTGAATTTTTATGTAGCCATTTTAGAACTGAAGGTGGAAGAAAAAAGCAACATTTTTGGCATATTATATTTTGTTATTTCAAGAAAGGTAAAAATGCAACTGAAACACAAAAAGATTTGTGCGGTATATGGAGAGGGTGCTGTGACTGATTGAATGTGTCACAAGTGGTTTTGGAAGTTTCATGCTGGAAATATCTCTCTTGATGATACTGCAGTCCAATAGGCCAGTTGATGTTGATAGAGATCAAATCAAGACATTGAGAACAAACAACGTTATACCACAAGGGAGGTAGCCAACATACTCAGAATATCCAAATCAAGTGGTGAAAATCATTTGCACCAACTTGGTTATGTTAATTACTTTGATGTTTGGGTTCCACATAAGTGAAAAAACCTCCTTGACTGCATTTCTGCATGCAATTCCTCACTTAAACACAGTGAAAACAGTCTATTTTTAAAGCAAATTGTGATGAGCAATGAAAAGTGGATACTGTACAATAATGTGGAACAGAAAAGATCATGGGACAAATGAAGAGAACCATCACCAACCACACCAAAGCCCAGTCTTCATCCAAAGAAAGCAATGTTGTGTATATGGTGGAATTGGAAGGGAGTACTCTATTATGAGCTCCTTCTGGAAAGCCAAAGAATTAATTCCAACAGGTACTGCTCCCAGTTAGACCAACTGAAAGCAGTACTCAATGAAAAGTGTACACAATTAGTCAACAGAAAATATATAATCTTCCATCAGGATAACACAAGACCGCATGTTTCTTTGATGACCAGGCAAAAAAACTGTTACAGCTTAGCTGGGAAGTTTGGATTCATCCACTGAATTCACCAAACCTTATACCTATGGATTTATTTCGATCTTCACAAAATTCTCTTAATGGAAAATAAATTTATTCCCTGGAAAACTGTAAAGGATACCTGGAACAGCTCTTTTGCTCAAAGAAGACTAAAAATTTGGGGGAAAATGGAATTATGAAGTCACCTGAAAAATGGCAGACAGTATTGGAACAAAATGGTGAATATATTGTCTCAAAAAAATTCTTGGTGAAAATGAAACATGTGTCTTTTATTTTTACTTTAAAAACCAAACGATCTTCCTGACCAGCCAAATATATGGCTAAGAGACCAACATCATCAGAATAGATCTACAAGGGAATTCCCTGGTAGCCCAGTGCCTAAGACTCCATGCTTCCAGTGCAGGGGGCCCAGGTTCAATTCCTGGCCAGGAAACCAGATCCCACATGCTGTGACTAAGACCCAAAGCAGTCAAATAAATTAATTAATTTTTTAAAAGAGACTAGGTCTACAAATAACCATCTCCTTATATATCCAACCGTTCTTTAACTGAGTGCCTACTGTGTACCAGTTGCTTTTCTGGCGTGTTCCAGACAAAACAGCCTAGGTGCGTGGCCTCTTGGAGTTTATAGAAGGCAATGGCAACCCACTCCAGTGTTCTTGCCTGGAGAATCCCAAGGACGAGGGAGCCTAGTGAGCTGCCGCCTATGGGGTCACACAGAGTCAGACATGACTGAAGCGACTTAGCAGCAGCAGCAGCAGCAGGATTATAAAACAAACAAACAAAAAACAAATACCCAAATGTACATATACAATTAGAACTCATGATATGAGCTTTAAAGGAAAATAAATGGAACCATAGCAGGGAGAAAATGCCAGGTGGCTTTATTGAAATTTGAAGGTGGTGTCATCTGGCTAGGAAGGAGGATTTTGGGTAGAGAACAGCTTATGGGAGGGAGGAGCTTGCTCAGTAGTTCAGGGAAGCCAGGGAAAGGTTTCAGCTGAAGCCCTGCAGACTAAGGCAAGGTACTGCTGCAGGGGACGGCCATCTACAGCACAGAACCTTGTGAGCTGAGAGGGAGGCTTTGTATTTCATACGAAATGTAGTGTGTGTGTGTGTATGTGTGCGTGTGTGTGTATGTTAGTTGCTCAGTCATGTCCGACTCTTTGCAGCCCCATGGACTGCAGCCCACCAGGCTCCTCTTCAATGGAATTCTCCAGGCAAGAATACTGGAGTGGGTTGCCATTTCCTTCTCCAAGGGATCTTCCTGACCCAGGGATCAAACCCAGGTCTCCTGCACTGCAGGCAGATGCTTTACCATCTGAGCTACTAGGGAAGCCCTTCAATGTAGTCAGAAGTCTGCAAAAGATTTGACACTTCCATGCTTAGATGTGTGATTCTATGGATGGTGGGTAAAGATTACTCCATCTCTCCTGGCGAAAACAGACATGAAAAGGCAAGAGAAAAGGCAGAAAGCAAAAAGAAGCTGCGTCTCAGCCACATGGCTGACCCGGGCGCAGTCCTACAGTGTCCCCTACAGAAAGGAGACTGTGCTAAGAGCAGAGATGGCGTGTCTGTGGGCTCAGCCTTTTGCCTTCAGGGATCCACCTTCATTCATTTCTTTAACTGCTGGGGAAGATGATAAACTGCTCTGCCCCACAGAATTGTATTGGTTTGGGACCCAGAACTGCATAGAAAAAGATTAATTAATATTACTGCTGCAAAAAATTACCAGCTCATGAAAAGCTACACTGTATATTAAAAACCAATCTGCTCACATTGTTTATGAGAAGCATCTGTCCACAGTGTCTTCTGAGGCACTTCTTTCTTTCTCTTCTTTCTCTTTCTACATTGAATTCTGGTTTCTGGAAATCAGATATTTTTAACTACAATTATTACTTCTGGTCATGTAGGTAGTTATGTAAGCAATGGTACCAAATGGTTTCCTAAGTCCCAAACTGTGTTAAAAGACAATGAGAAATATATAAGAGGTGCCAACAGCCCTAATGTTCCTTAGAATCATCCTTTTAATTCTTTGCTGCTGCTGCTGCTGCTGCTAAGTCAAGTCAGTTGTGTCCGACTCTGTGCGACCCCATGGAAGGCAGCCTACCAGGCTCCTCCGTCCATGGGATTCTCCAGGCAAGAGTACTGGAGTGGGTTGCCATTGCCTTCTCCGTTTAATTCTTTGGCGGCGTGGGGGCAGGGGGGGTATATTTCTAATTGTGAAAATTCAAAATCTTTTCTATATAGCACTTTAAGGAAAATATTTTATTGAAATGTTTTTATTGAAAATATTTAGGGTCAAATGATGTGCTGCAACAAGTTTCCAAGACCATAGCCACTTGGTAAATGTTAAGACAGTCAAGACTCAGAGACTTCATTTAAAAGAAAAAACAAACCTAAGCCTCAGAAAATATTGACACAAGGAATTGAGTTCTACAAACTAGCTAACTTTGGTCTCACAGCAGGAAATTTTATAGCAGTTTCAGTAGTACTTTGTGGTTCTTTATTAGCCATGTGGAAATGCTAAAATGTTTATAACTCAGAATTCTTTAGTTTTAATATGTGGCAAATGTCCCTGGACTAAGTTCCACTGAGATCCTCAGATATGTCAACTATAACAAGTTTAAATTTTTCCAGTAAATATAACTTGTTTATATCTCACTTTGAAAAACTTTTGTTTATACTACAAATCAAAGAAGCAAATGATCTCTTATTTTATGATTTGTTTTTTTAATGTGGCCTCCTTTGACTCTGGAGAACTTAGAGATTTCTACAAAGAATTTTAACCCAAATAGGTGACAATGGGACTAATAAATAAATAAATTCAAATAAATTCAGTGTCTCAAAATATATAATCATTTCATCTAGATAAAATGAATGATAAAATAAGTTGGGAGGAAAAAGGCTTCACTGCAGAGGCTGTGAGTTTGATCCCTGGTCAGGAAACTAAGATTTCCACATGCCTAGTGATATGGTAAAAAAAAAAAAAAGAGAGAGAGAGAGAAGAAAATATTTAGAGATGCAAATAGTGTGAATGCCAACTTAACCATATCCTGTACCTTTCATTAACATTGCATACTTTATTGTTCTCATTAATTAAATTTTTATCTAGGATTGTACTACATTTATGAATTTATTACTCTACTATTCAACATTTTATTCACTCCAGCATATTTTATGTTCTTAATGTCACACCTTTTTGTCTCATGTATTCCTTAACTTGGAGAAGGCAATGGCAATCCACTCCAGTACTCTCGCCTGGAAAACCCCATGGACAGAGGAGCCTGGTAGGCTGCAGTCCATGGGGTCTCTAAGAGTTGGACACGACTGAGTGCCTTCCCTTTCAATTTTCACTTTCATGCATTGGAGAAGGAAATGGCAACCCACTCCAGTGTTCTTGCCTGGAGAATCCCAGGGACGGGGGAGCCTGGTGGGCTGCCATCTATGGGGTCACACAGAGTCAGACATGACTGAAGCGACTTAGCAGCAGCAGCATTCCTTAACTAATCACTGTAATCCTAGTTATTTTTATTAATTTGTCTATGAACATTCATACTAGCTTTATAAATGATTACTCCACTATTTTATTACTATACATTTACTTTTCCAGTGTTTTCTTATTACTAATTAGCACCCTTGCCTTTCAGCTAAAAGAAGTCCCTTTATTATTTCTTGTAAGGCTAATTTGGTGGTGATGAATTCCTTTAGCTTTTGATTGTCTGGAAGACTCTTTCTCTCTCATCCAGTTCTGAACGATAACTTTTGCTGGATAGAGTATTCTTGATTGGAAGGTTTTATTTTCTTTCAGCACTTTGCATATGTCATGCCACTCTCTTTGGGGCTGCAAAGTTTCTGCTGAAAACCTGCTGACAGTCATTAGGGTTCCCTCGTACATGAAAAGCAGTTTTTCTCTTGTTGATTTTAATATTTTCTCATCTTTAACTTTTTAATTTTTGGATTATAAAGTGTCTTGGTATATGGGTCTCTCTGGGTTCATCTTATTTGGAACTCTCTAGGTTTCCTGGATCTAAATGTCTGTTTCCTACCCCCAAGTTAAGGAGGATTTTGGCATTATTTCCTCAAATAAAATTTCTTTTCCTTTCTCCATCTATTCTTCTGGGAGCCCCATGATATGAATATCTGTTTGACATTGTCCCATAAGTCTCTTAAGCTATATTCACTTTTTTTTTTCATTCTTTTTACTGCCCCAATTAGATGAGTTACATTGTCTTGTCTTCTATTGACTTATCCTTTCTTCTGCTTCATCTTAGTTCAGTTCAGCTCAGTTCAGTTGCTCAGTCATGTCCTACTCTTTGCGACCCCATGGACTGCAGCACACCAGGCCTCCCTGTCCATCGCCAACTCCCGGAGTTTACTCAAACTCATGTCCATTGAGTTGGTGATGTCATCCAACCATCTTATCCTCTGTCAATTCCTTTTTCTCCTGCCTTCAATCTTTCCCAGCATCAGGGTCTTTTCCAATGAGTCAGTTCTTTGCATCAGGTGGCCAAAGTATTAGAGTTTCAGCTTCAGCATCAGTCCTTCCAATGCATAGTCAGGACTGATTTCCTTTAGGATGGACTGTTTGGATCTCCTTGCAGTCCAAGGGACTCTCAAGAGTCTTCTCCAACACCACAGTTCAAAAGCATCAATTCTTTGGTGCTCAGCTTTCTTCACAGTCCAACTCTCACATCCATACATGACTACTGGAAAAACCATAGTTTTGACTAGATGGACCTTTTTTGGCAAAGTTATGTCTCTACTTTTTAATATGCTGTCCAGGTTGGTCACAACTTTTCTTCCAAAGAGCAAGCGTCTTTTAATTTCATGGCTTCATCTAGTCTGCTGTTAAATTTTTCTGCTGTATTCTACAGTTCAATTAATGCATTGTTAAGCTCTGTGGCTTCCATTTGGTGCTTTCTTATGTTTTCCATCTCTTTATTGAAGTTCATCCATTCTTCTCCCCAGGTTGGTGAGCATCTTTATGACTGTTACTTAGAATTCATTTTTTAGGTAAATGACTTATCACTTTCATTAAAGTATTCTCCTAAGGTTTTATATTATTCTTTCATTTGGAAAATATTCCTCTGTTTCTTCATTGTACTTGACTCTGTCTTGGCTTCTATAGTAGTTGAAACAGCAACCTCTTCCAGCCTTGAAGGAGTGGCCTCATGTAGGAGATGAACCTTGTCACTCAATCCTGCCTCAGCTCTTTCTTTTCTCTCAAATCTTTGTGATTTTCTAAGAGCCTATTACATTTTCAATGGTTCATAGTAGTTGAGGGTGTGCCAAGACCTGATAGCTTCCCTTGAGGCTCCATCAGTAGAGAATCTACCTGCAGTGCAGGAGACCTGTGTTCGATCCCTGGGTCAGGAAGATCCCCTGGAGAAGGAAATGGCAGCCCACTCCAGCATTCTTGCATGGAGAATCCCATGGACAGAGGAGCCTGGTGGGCTGCAGTCCATGGGGTCACAAAGAGTCAGGCATGACTGAGCAACTAACCCTTAACCCCTTAACCTTAACCCAAGACCTGATAGAGGATCCCCTAATGAGAGGATCTCAGCACTTCATTCAGCCTGAATGGAAGCCAAGAGCTTCAGGCAGGCAAAAACTTTTTTTAAAGTATTTATTTAAAATATATACAGTCCTTTAGGACCATTAGTGTAAGTCCCACTGGCCACCCAAGCCAGGAGATATGGAGGTGGCTCTGGGTGGCAGTTGCAAAAACTTGGGGCTCCAGAGGAATGTATAAGCTCTTTTCTGATAAACACCAGCAGTCTGGAGCAAGAGAGAGGGAGGGCATCAAGGCAGCATCCAGAGCCTATGTTCCTGAGATCCAGTCTGGCACCACTGGATATATGTGCCAAACCTGAAGTTCCAGGATGGCAGAGAGACCTCCTTCACAGAAAGACTTGCCCTGGGGAGGTGGGAGGGGTTTCAGTTTGCTAGCTACACAGTGCCCTGGGGGTGGGAGCCTCTTGAGAAACATTTCTCTGAAGGAGAGTCCTATGGGGCCCAGGAATGCAGGTCTCCCCTCCACCAGCCACCAGAGCCAGCCACAAAAACTGGGGCACCACAGGTTAAAAACCCAGGCCCCAGTCACATATACAGCTCCCCACCAGGAGACACTTCCCTGGGGCAAAGCAGAGGGAGAGGGTGAAGATATCACCCACCTTCCAAGGTCTCTGAAAAGGATTACAGTCAGCTCCAGATGTGTGAATAGTTAGAAGCCTACCCCTTGGACCACAGCCATGAAAGTGAAAGTGAAGTCACTCAGTCGTGTCCAACTCTTTGCGACCCCATGGACTGTAGCCCACCAGGCTCCTCTGTCCATGGGATTTTCCAGGCAATAGTACTGGAGTGGATTGCCATTTGGACCACAGCCATGAGGATTAGCAAATCAGCAAATCAGCCTTCTTCACTGAAGGACCAGCCTCCTGGGTCTGTTGCCTCCTGCTGTGCTCTGGTGGAGACAGCTGTTTAAAAAAATCTTTCTCCACTGGTTGTGGTCCTACAGTACACTGCTGGCCACCAGGGTCAGGCAACATAGGGGTGTCCCTAGGCAGCAGCAAACATCAGGGGACCAGACAGGAGTATGGGCTCCTTGTGGGGAAACACCAACCATCAGAGTCTCATGGGACCAGGAAGGCAAGCCCTCCTGACCTCCACAGCAGGGCAGTTGAGTGGTGTCGCCTGGTGGTGACCACGAAGGCAAGCCCTCCTGACCTCCACAGCAGGGCAGTTGAGTGGTGTCGCCTGGTGGTGACCACAGACATCAGGGAACCAGACATGTGGGTGCTCCCCCAGAAACAGCAAGGAGACAGCATGGGGTTGGCGCCCGCCTGTCTCCACCCAGGAGAGTAGCCAGCAGGCTCTGGGGGTGTGCGGAGTGGAGTCAGACGCCAGCTCAGGGCCTTCTTTACTACAGCAGCTGAGCCTACTTCACTTTGAGCTGGGAGTGATCAGCTGCCTTTAAGCTGGGCCCTGGGGCAGCTGAGCTCAAGCACACAAGCCTTTTAAGAGCTGTTTGTTGTTTGCCCTCAGGACAGAAGCCTCACTGGTTCTCAAATTTAGATGTTTAAGGGGCTCAGACACAGGTCCTAAAAGTCAAGGCTTGAAACCTCCGCTCCTCAGGGAGGAGCTTCCGTCACTGGGCAAGAGGCAGGGTTTATGGCAAGAGGAGGCCCAGCCTCCACGCGGTTTTCTTCTCCATCGCCCCTTCAGTTCTTCTAAAAAAGAAACCATTCCATGTACAGCTGTAGACTCAGTGCATCCGTGAGAAAAGAGCTCAGGATCTCCCTGCATTGCCATCTTGAACTGGGACCCAGTGAATTTGTCTTATTTTAATTGAATATATTGATATTAAGTTAGTCATTCATAGGTGAACAATGCAGGTGTGTTTTTCCACCTGTTTTTGTGCTGGTGATTCTGAACACACAGCCCTCTAGGCAGGTGCAATTCCTGGTCACAACAACTATTCAATAAACCTTGTTCCCATTCCTATCAGAGAAGGCAATGGCACCCCACTCCAGTACTCTTGCCTGGAAATATCCCATGGATGGAGGAGCCTGGTAGGCTGCAGTCCATGGGGTTGCTAAGAGTCGGACACGACTGAGCAACTTCACTTTCACTTTTCACTTTCATGCATTGGAGAAGGAAATGGCAACCCACTCCAGTGTTCTTGCCTGGAGAATCCCAAGGACGATGGAGCCTGGTGAGAGAACTTTAAAGGATCAAAGGAAGAAAAGGATGACCTTGAAAGATTTAGTCCAGGAAATAAATACATGAAAAGGAGAAAGCATCTAAAAATTGAATGTTAAAACATATATATTGCTTAGAACTCCTTAAGCAATGAAATTGCTTCAAATATACATTTGAAAGTTACTAAGAAACAGATCTTAAAGTTCTCATCATAAGAAAAACTTTGTAACTATGCATGTTAACTAAACTTATTGTGGGGATCATTTTACAATATGTGTGTGTGTGTGTGTGTGTGTGTGTGTGAAATCATTATGTTGTACAGCTTAAAATAATACAGTGGTTTATGTCAATCTTATCCCAGTAAAACAAGGGAATGCAGATAGATAAGTTTACTTGAGAAGAAACCAAAGCTTTTACGTTAATCTTTCTAACATGAATCAATTCCTTGGATACATAAAAGATTGCAAATTTCTTAGTTTGTGATATTCTCAGTTAACTGGCTAAATCAGAAATACAAACTTTGCTTTTAGCCAGTTTGGTCAAAAATTTTATTGGGTGCTTCACTGAATTTAGGGAAAGGATGATCTAAAATATGCACAAGCATTCAATATTATAAGGACTATATACAGTTGAAAGAACCCATTCCAAAAAGACCCAGAAGAACCTTGGAGATTCCACAGTGTATGCTTCATAATCACTCCATGGGTTATATTTGTATTAATATATTTTCCCCATAGGAAGATTCTTACCATTAAATAACTTTCTATTATCCTTTAACCACCTTGAAGGAAATTTTCTTAATTTCCTTGAAAGTGTTATTCACTCAGTTGTGTCCTGCTCTTTGCGACCCTATGAATTGTAGCCTGTTTAAGTTAATTTTAACATCAGAGAATACAAACAGAAGGCTTGGAATATTTTAGATCCATGGTAGCATGAGAAGCCTTCATTTTATTTTCAGATTAACCTTTAATGTAGAAAGAAAAGAAATTCCTAGATAGATAATATAGATAGAGAGTAAACTCTAATGTCTGTCTACACATGTATCAGTGCAAAAAAGTTATTCTTTTTTTTTTCTTTTTTTTCTTTCTTTTTTTTTATTTTAAACTTTACAATATTGTATTGGTTTGGCCATACATCAACATGCATCTGCCATGGGTGTACACATGTTCCCCATCCTGAACCCCTCTCCCGCCTCCCAGTGCACCAGCCCCAAGCTTCCTGTATCCTGCATCAAACCTGGACTGGTGATTCAATTCTTATATGATATTATACATGTTTTAATGCCATTCTCCCAAATCATCCCCCCCTCCCTCTCCCACAGAGTCCAAAAGACTGTTCTATACATCAGTGTCTCTTTTGCTGTCTCACATACAGGGTTGTCGTTACCATCTTTCTAAATTCCATATATATGCGTTAGTATACTGTATTGGTGTTTTTCTTTCTGGCTTATTTCAGTCTGTATAATAGGCTCCAGTTTCATCCACTTCATTAGAACTGATTCAAATGTATTCGTTTTAATGTATTCTTTTAATACTCCATTGTGTATATGTACCACAGCTTTCTTATCCATTCATCTGCTGATGGATATCTAGGTTGCTTCCATGTCCTGGCTATTATAAACAGTGCTGTGATGAACATTTGGGTACACGTGTCTCTTTCAATTCTGGTTTCCTCTGTGTGTATGCCCAGCAGTGGGATTGCTGGGTCATATGGCAGTTCTATTTCCAGTTTTTTAAGGAATCGCCAAGAAACTAAAGACCTATATATAGAAAACTATAAAACACTGATGAAAGAAATCAAAGAGGACACTAATAGATGGAGAAATATACCATGTTCATGGATTGGAAGAATCAATATAGTGAAAATGAGTATACTACCCAAAGCAATCTATAGATTCAATGCAATCCCTATCAAGCTACCAACGGTATTCTTCACAGAGCTAGAACAAATAATTTCACAATTTGTATGGAAATACAAAAAACCTCGAATAGCCAAAGCTATCTTGAGAAAGAAGAATGGAACTGGAGGAATCAACCTGCCTAACTTCAGGCTCTACTATAAAGCCACAGTCATCAAGACAGTATGGTACTGGCACAAAGACAGAAATATAGATCAATGGAACAAAATAGAAAGCCCAGAGATAAATCCATGCACCTATGGGCACCTTATCTTTGACAAAAGAGGAAAGAATATACAATGGATTAAAGACAATCTCTTTAACAAGTGGTGCTGGGAAAACTGGTCAACCACTTGTAAAAGAATGAACTAGAACACTTTCTAACACCATACACAAAAATAAACTCAAAATGGATTAAAGATGTAAACGTAAGACCAGAAACTATAAAACTCCTAGAGGACAACATAGGCAAAACACTCTCCGACATACATCACAGCAGGATCCTCTATGACCCACCTCCCAGAATACTGGAAATAAAAGCAAAAATAAACAAATGGGATCTAATTAAAATTAAAAGCTACTACACAACAAAAGAAACTATAAGCAAGGTGAAAAGACAGCCTTCAGAATGGGAGAAAATAATAGCAAATGAAGCAACTGACAAACATCTAACCTCAAAAATACACAAGCAACTCCTGCAGCTCAATTCCAGAAAAATAAACGACCCAATCAAAAAATGGGCCAAAGAACTAAATAGACATTACTCCAAAGAAGGCATACAGATGGCTAACAAACACATGAAAAGATGCTCAACATCACTCATTATCAGAGAAATGCAAATCAAAACCACGATGAGGTACCATTTCACGCCAGTCAGAATGGCTGCAATCCAAAAGTCTACAAGCAATAAATGCTGGAAAGGGTGTGGAGAAAAGGGAACCCTCTTACACTGTTAGTGGGAATACAAACTAGTACAGCCAGAAAAATTATTCTAATTGCCTTGGAAACTAGACATTAGGATGAACTGGTAATATTCCCAACAAAGTTTCCTACTCTGCGGGTGCCATAAGCTTTTGATTTTTCATTTATTAATTTCTTAATCAACCAACATTTATTGAACGTGCTGTGCCAGGCACTTTGACTTAGTATTGGAGATGTAAGGATAAATGAGACTTGGTCATTGCCACCAGAGACTCAGAGGGCATCCTGAGGCACGATCCCAGTCCTCAGTCCTGTGTCCAGAGCTCCATGAGGGGCATGTGGATATGAGTTTAGGAGGACCCTTGTGATCATATAATCCATCAGTTATGGAAGCGATATTTTAAAAACATAACTTCATAAATGTTGACTCATAACTAAGGTTGTCTAGTTGTAGAACCATAAATAGGTTCTCCTCCCACATGCCTTGCAAAGTTTGAGTGGTAGAATGTGGTGCTCAAACTGAGGTCCCTCCTGTGTTTATAGGAGGGAGTTGAGGGTGATGACTGATCTATTGTCACACTGATGTGGATGCGGAAGGAGGGATAAAAGCTCTCGTCAGTTAATCAAAGGGAAGAGAAAATAAATATTCAGTGGAGTAAGACCAGATGCACAGCATGAACTGCACGAGCCACCCCCAGCACAGAACGTCACCGCCACACAAGGCACTTTCACTTGTCTGGGCGCCAGGACGTCTCTGGCATGGTCTCTTATTTATTCAAATATGACGTATATTAGTTAAAATTTTTACCTTTTGAAATTGCAAAACCAACTCCATGTGTTTCATGAGACTTTAAACTGCAAACCTTGAGTTTTGCTGGATGTAACTAGGATGCATTAGATTAAGACAGACATTTAATAGGGCATAGGAGTGTGGCTCAGGATAAGAATATGCAAAATCCAGAGCGTCAAAAATTTTCATCTTATCTAGGATAATTCAAAGTGTGTACAACTTGTTAAATATAGTTTTGATGAAGTAGAAATGTTGACAAAATTATTAAGGAAGGACATCAAGAACACACTTGCTATCTATTCATATTAGACACAGCATTATGACAAGAAGCACCAAGGGCAGGGGCCATATTTGATTCTTTTCTTAGATGAAATGTATGTTATTTAACTTGCTTTTTTGTTTTTGTTCGGGAAACGTTTTGTCTTGAATATTAGTAAGTTCAGTGTAAAGCTTGAGGCATGGTCGTACCTGCTAGGAATATTAACAATTCATGTTGCCCTCCTGTTCTTACATCTGACTTCTTATTCTGCACTGATCTCATTAGATGTGTGGCCATTTTTATGCTGTCTTAAATCATCTTTGCAGAAAAATGTGCATAATAATAAAAATGTAATATTAAATTCATAATAAAAATATGAACCTACATATCACAAAGTTAACGGAGGTCTTTATGTAGAGTAGCATGACATACCTTGGCCACATCAAGTATTAATTTATCTGTGGAATCATATTTAGAAAGTAAATAAAGAGAAAAAGACATCAAGCAATTTACTTAAAGCAATTCAAGTATATTGCATCTGGGAGAAGCAGTTATGGTATATTTTATAGTTTCACAATTAACAAAGGAAAATTTTTCTTTATAAAAATGTATCAATTATTTCCAGAGAGACTGATCCCTTGAGTTGGCTTCTTTGTGTTTTATCCAGTCTTGACTTTTTGAATCACCTTGAAAGCAAAGAGAGCATTTGAGTCATGTTTGCTGCTAACCCAGTAATAAACGATGAGGCTTTGGCTATTTTTTTCAGAGGTCATTACTAAATTGCAGTTAATCACCTTAGTTAAGACACATGGGCATTTCACAAAAAGCTGCCAATGGTCCTTGAAATAAGGTTAAATAGATCTAATTTATGTCAGACTTTAATTAACCATATGCACTACTGTGTGAGAATGTTCATGCATATGTTGCTTACATTGATTGCTTTCATAAGTTAATTACTGCAACACACTTTTGCTTCTGTTAATTTGTGACCTAACAAATGTTCATACCAGCTGTGTAAGTGATTGAAGGCAATAAATGAGTAAACCATTGGTTTACTTGTTTTGATGAAATGTCGTCTCAAGCTGTCCTCTATCTTAACACGTTAGAAAAGATACTTGTAAAGTGATGCTCATATTAACACAGTTGTAATCACTGTCTAGTCATACTTGGTTAAATAACAGAGCCATGAACCTCCACATTTACCTGCTATCTTTCCTCTCTCTAGTTAGTCGGGTGATCATCGACTGTGGTTTACTTTTACTGTGGCAGAATTTATATGTGCTTTTCACACTGTCTGGACTACGCCTGGTCCTTATACAAAAATAGACAAACTACGTCATGCCCAATGTTCTTCATGATCTACTTTTGAAATTTTATTTTTTATTGAAGTATAGTTGATTTACAATGTTGTGTTAGTTTCAGGCATATGACAAACTGATTCAATTATATATATTTTCAGATTCTTTTCCCAAGTAAGTTATTATAAAATATTTAGTAGAGACCCCTGTGCTATACAGTAGGTTCTTGTTGTTTATCTATTTTATATATAGTAGTATGAATCTGTTACTCCCAAAGTCCTGATTTATCCCTCTTCTCCACCATCTTTCCCCCTTGGTAGTCATAAGTTTGTTTTCTATGTCTGTGAGTCTATTTCTGTTTTGTAAATAAGTTCATTTCTATTACTTTTTTTAGATTCCACATATGAGTGATGTGATATTTGTTTTTCTCTTTTTCTTACTGTACTTAGTATGATAAGCTCTAGGTCCATTCATATTGCTGCAAATGGCATAATTTCATTTTTATGGCTGAGTAATATTCCACTGTATATATGTATCACATCTTCTTTATCCATTTATCTGTCAATGGACATTTAGTTTGTGTCCATGTCTTGGCTATTGTGAACGAGGTTCATGAATCTTTTTGAATCATGGTTTTCTCTGGATATGTGCTCAGGGGTATTACTGCTGAATCATATGGTAGCTGTGTTTTTCGTTTTTTAAGGAACCTCATACTGTTCTCCATAGTGGCTGCGCCAGTTTACGTATGGTCCATTTTTTAATGGACCATATGGTTGTTGGTTGATTTACAATGTCATATTAGTTTCAGGTGTGCTGCAAAGTGATTCAGTTATACACACACATGTACCTATTCTTCTTCAGATTCTTTTCCATTATAAGATTTTGAATATAGTTCCCATGGCCCACTTTTAATTGGATACTAAAGTTTGTGTTTAGAGAGATGATTCCTATAGATGATTCCAAATAACACTTTTAAACAATAGAAATCATCTTTTATTAAAGCAAAATTTTACTTTTTTATTCCATCAGTCTGTTCCCCACAATCTGCATCACGTTGGTTAATATACTGTGCTAATACCCTCCTACTAGAATATCTCATATAAAAACCCATGTTTTTCTTAAATGCAATTTAAAACAGCTTTGTGAAGAATCAGATTTCAGGATGTCTGAATCAAGATGGTGGATTGAATGCATGCATTCACCTCTGATCCCTTTCTGAAATCCCAATAAATTGAATGTAAAGAGTTTTTAAAAGGTCTTAACACACTAGGACACAGGAAATAAAAAAAGAAAAAGAACACAAACAAGGCTGGAAAGCATATGGACAAGTGGTAACTGATTTAACAGAACGTGAAACCCTAAAGCAGCTGCAAGAGCCACAGAGTGAGGGGATTATAATGTGATGTGGACAAAACATTCCTCTGGACACGGAAAGAAAGAGGCTAAGACAGAAGGCTTCTCGTAAGTTTGTTAGAGAAGCCATTAGACCCCAGAGCCATCCCTCCAACTCCACATAGCAGGTAGCTCACCCTCCCCGACCCTAAGAATACTGGAGAAATGCAGACGATGGTATGGTCCCAGCACCCTGGTGGAGAGGGGGAAGGATACTGTACTGAGAACAGGCAGGGAGATGGTTAACATATGCCTGCATGCATGCTAAGTTGCTTTAGTCATGTCTGGTTCTTTGCAACTCTATGGACTATAGCCCACGAGGTTCCTTTGTCCATGGGATTCTCCAGGCAAGAATACTGAAGTGGTTGTCACACCCTCCTCCAGGGGATCTTCCCCATCGGGGGATTGAATCTGCATCCCCTGCATTGACAAGTGGGTTCTTTACCACTAGCACAACTGGGGAAGCCCCTGGTTAACACATCCCAACTCCAAAACCCTGACCAAGAGGACTACATCCCCACCCCAGGTACTGAAGATGCCTTCCCTGGGGAATTCCCATTGCCTGGAAAGGAAGATTTGACCCCAGTGAGGTGACAGGCTGGGGGAGAAATTCCCCACAGATGCCAACCAGCTCATGGAGCTCTGTCATCCTGGAGGCTCCACCCTGAGGACAGGACTGTGTGAGCTTAACAGAAACTCTGAACATGAATTCTACCAAAATGTGTCCCAGTTCTCTCTATTAAGAGAATGAGAGCTGTGCACAGGAAATGTGTGTGTTGTCTGTGTGTGCAGGGGTGTGTATGCCTATGTGTGTTTGTGGTGAGAGTGTGTGTATGTTTGATGAGGTTGTATGCGTGTGTGTGTGTGTACATGTTTGATGAGGGTGTGTGGGTGGTGAGAGAGTGTGTGTGTGTGTGGTGAGGATATGTGTGTGTTGTAAGGGTGTGTGTGTGTGATGATGGGGCCAGGAAATGAGATGAAAGGGAGCTACTTCCTCATTCTCATAAGAGTTAGTAAATAATGTCTAAAAAAACAAGAAGCAGCAAAGAGGTTTCCTACTTAGATTGTTTTTTATCAGACTTGAAAGCTGTTGGTTTAGGAGCAGGAAAATATGTGACTCTTAATTGCATGCAGCATCACTTTGACTTTTTTTTAAAAAGCCTAAATTTAAAATTATAATAGATGCTTACATAAAAACAGACATTAAGGAGAGCAAGAGAAAGCTGCTATTCTTTCCTTACCAATTCCCAGGGTTTGTCCTTTATTGTTCATTTTTGTATATAGCTTCTTGATTGCCTGTCATCTTAAGACCCATGTAGCCCTAGCAATTATCATGTTGAAAAGCCCCAAGCTGCATCATATCAAATAGCTTAAAATGCTTCTGTATCTTACATTAAATGTAAATTATATGTGGTATAAAAAGACAAATTTCATAAAGTTGCTTTTTAAATTGTTATTGCTTCATAGAATTCATTTCATATATGATTTATTTGTTAGCATTGCAGGTTTTTTGTACTTTATTTTACACTAAAACTACTTTTTAAAATGCCCAGGTAATGTTTTTTTAATTGTCATAAACTACATATAACATTGTTTTTCTTAACTAAGACTATGTCAATTGACTATGATTTATATGAAACACAAATAGTAATTTGGTTTAAAACAGATTTGAGCATGAAAAAACAAATGCAGTGCCATTCTAGAGTAAATATCCTCAATAAAGCAGCAAGAAGACAGAAAAAATCTGAATTTTAATGAGTCAAAATATTTTGGAGTGTGTTAAATGAAAGGCACCTTCAGATGCTCAGATTGGAAAGAATTCTGGACAGAATTTACTATGTTAAGAATCTTAAGAATTTAAGTTAAAATTTTTAATTAGATTAGGGTTTACCTTGCGAGGTATTATGAAAACTGTAAATGAGAGTCAAAGAGAGTTGTGAGATTAATCTTTCCTGACCAGAATGTTTCATCCCTAAGTCAGGTGAGTTTCTGTCATCTGTTCAAAGAGGATGCCTTTGGTTCTGGTCCATGATACTTACAAGGTGAGCATCCCAGCTTGGGGTAGGGGAGTGGCAGCCGTACAGTCATCCTTCTGGAGATCATGCCTTGCCTGTGACCATGCTAATGATAGTCTGTGTTGGGTCACAGGTAATTAATTCAACTTGATTATTTCACACCAGGTCTAATGAGTTGACCAGTACTTGTCTTCTACTCCATAGCTCTTAAGTATTGAGATTTTTCTCAAAAACAAATATAGAAAAATCATGCTTCAAAAGTACAGTGTATTCAATTGCATTCTGTTTGTGTTACAAACTATTTCTTTCTTTAAATTGGTTGTATTGGGGTCACAAATGTCCTGCCAATAATAAAAATAACAGTAGAGGATGGTAGCTCAGTTGGTAAAGAATCCACCTGCAGTGTAGAAGACCCTGGTTCAATTCCTAGGTCAGGAAGATCCTCTGAAAAAGGGATAGGCTACCCTCTCCAGCATTCTTAGGCTTCCCTGGTGGCTCAGATGGTAAAGAATCCGCCTGCAATATGGGAGACCCGGGTTCCATCCCTGGGTCGGGAAGATCCCCTGGAGAATGGGAATGGCTACCCACTCCAGTATTCTGGCCTGGAGAATTCCACGGACAGAGGAGCCTGGCAGGCTACAGTCCATGGGGTCTCAAAGAGTCTGACACAACTGAGCAACTTTCACTTTCACTATAAATAAGTGAGTGAATTCACTTACTATAAATAAATCTTTGTTCTAATCTTTAGACAATGTGCCTGATCTCATTGAATTTTTTCTTCCAAGAGGCAATAAAATCGATCAATAAATAAACAAATAAATGTATTATAGATCTCCCATTAAAAAAATAATTCCAGATGGTCATAAATACCATAAGGAATAAAGCTGGGTGTTTAGGAATAGAGAGTCAGGAGGTCCTCTTTTAGTTTGAGTGACTGGGATTATCCACAGAGGTAACATTTGAAATGAAGATTGGATAACCTCTGGGCAAAGATCTGGGGACAGAATACTCCATGTAGAGCCCATACAAAGGCCCTAAGTAAATGCTAACAACCTCTACACAGATGATGATGATGATAATTGTGGTGCTGATGGTGATGACAATGATGTTGATAATGATGAGGACAATGGTAAAGACAGTGATAAAAATAGTGATGATGGGGGTGATGCTGAGGATGATAATGATGATGACCGTGGTGAGGATGATGATGATGGTGGTCGTGCTGATGATGGGGATGACAAAGATAATGGTGAGGAGAAGGAAGATGAGGATGGTGAGGATACTGGTGTTAGTGACAGCGGTAGACCATTTGTCTCACTGGGTTCTCACAGCCCTGCTAAATTTACTTTCCACACTCAGGATAGCTTCACCAAATTGTCTGCTTTGCAGGTTTAGTTGTTTCCTTTCTATTGCAACATTCTTATCAACAGATCTCCTGTTAAAAATAAGAAAGAAAGCAAAATAGATCACCAAACCCATTCAGCTGTCTCCTCCTTCTCAGTTCCTTTTCACAGGGAAACTCCCCAAAGGAATGATCTCCACTTGCTGCCTCCATATCCTTAGCCTCCATTCACTCCAATCCATTCCCACTGAGCTTCTGTCTCCACTTTTGCCAAATTCAAAAGCCTCACATATTTTTCAGTTCAGTCATCTGGCATCTATCTGTTTTCCTCACACTCACCTCAGGGCAGGATCCCCTGCAAATGACTAGCCGCCTTCTATAAATCCTCCTTTGCTACATTCTGAGGTGCCACACTCCCCTGGTTTTCTCCTCCTTGCTGGAAGAACCCTTCTCAGCCTCTTCAGCGGCTCCTCTTCTCTAACTTTCTTCTGTACTTGAGAAATTGTATGGACCTAACAGAAATAGCCAAGGTTAAGAGGTGGCAACAGTAACAGAAGAACTATACAAAAATGACCCAGAAAACAACAATGATGTGATCACTCACCTAGAGCCAGACATACTGGAGTGCAAAGTCAAGTGGGCCTTAGAAAGCACTACTAAGAACAAAGCTGGTGGTGCTGATGGAATTTCAGTTGAGCTATTTCAAATCCCAAAAGATGATGCTGTGAAAGTGTTACACTCAATATGTCAGCAAATTTGGAAAACTCAATAGTAGCCACAGGACTGGAAAAGGTCAGTTTTCATCCAAATCCCAAAGAAGGGCAATGCCAAAGAATGTTGAAACTACAGCACAACTGCACTCATTTCACATGCTAGCAAGGTCATGCTCAAATCCTCCAAGCTAGGGTTCAACAGTATGTGAACCAAGAACTTCCAGATGTTCAAGCTGGATTTAGAAAAGGCAGAGGAACCCGAGATCAAAATGCCAACATCCATTGGATCATATAAAAAGCAAGAGAATTCCAGAAAATATCTGCTTCATTGACTACACTAAAGCCTCTGACTGTGTGGATCACAAAAACTGAAAAATTCTTCAAGAGACGGGAATACCAGACCACCTGTCTCCTGAGAAACATATATGCAGGCCAAGAACCAACAGTTAGAACAAGACATGGAACAACAGACTGGTTCCACATTGGGAAAGGAGTATATCAAGGCTGTATATTGTCACCCTGCTTATTTACCTTATATGCAGAATACATCAAGTGAAATGCTGGACTGGATGAAGCACAAGTTGGAATCAAGATTGCCAGAAGAAATATCAATCACCTCAGATAATACAGATGACACCACCCTTATGGCAGAAAGCAAAGAGGAACTAAAGAGTTTCTTGATGAAGGTAAAAGAGAAGAGTGAAAAGCCTGGCTTAAAACTGAACATTTAGAAAACTAAGATCATAGCATCTGGTCCCATCTCTTCATGGAAAACAGATGGGGAAACAATGGAAACAGTGAGAGACTTTATTTTCTTGGGCTCCAAAATCACTGCAGATGGTGACTGCAGCCATGAAATTAAAAGATGCTTGCTCCTTGGAATAAAAGCTATGACCAACCTAGATAGCATATTGAAAAGCAGAGACATTACTTTGCCAACAGAGATCTATATAGTCAAAGCTATGGTTTTTCCAGTAGTAATGTATGGATGTGAGAGTTGGACTATAAAGAAAGCTGAGGACCAAAGAACTGATGCTTTTGAACTGTGGTGTTGGAGAAGACTCTTGAGAGTCCCTTGGACTGCAAGGAGATCCAACCAGTCCATCCTAAAGGAAATCAGTCCTGAATATTCATTGGAAGGATTATGCTGAAGCTGAAGCTCCAATACTTTGGCCACATAATGGGAAGAGCTGGCAAATTGGAAAAGGCTCTGATGCTGGGAAAGATTGAAGGCAAGAGGAAAAGGGGATGACAGGATGAGATGGTTGGATAGCATCATTGACTCAATGGATGCGAGTTTGATCAAGTTCCAGGAGGTGGTAAAGTTACAGGGATGCCTGGTGTGCTGCAATCTATTGGGTTGCAAAGAATTGGACGTGACTGAGCAAGTGAACACAACTGACTGACACTTAGGATTGACCCAGGACACAGCACCAGGTTTCCTTTAGTTTCAAATTTCCCATGGATGCTTTGTCTTTAAATCCCAACTGTAGGAGGCTCAGCTGGTGGTTTAGCTGGTAAAGAATTGGCCTGCAATGTGGGAGACCTGGGTTTGATCCCTGGGTTGGGAAGATCTCCTGGAGGAGGGGATGGCCTGGAGTAGTCTGGCCTGGAGAATGCCATGGACAGTATAGTCGCAAAGAGTTGGACACGACTGGGCGACTTTCACTTCACTAGGAGGATAGTGCCCATCTTTTAGTGGCTGCTGCATCTCTCACCTCATCTTCAGGCTCATATGATTAGAAGACTCCTTGACATTTCCACTTATTTGTCTGATGAAAGTGAAAGTCACTCAGTGGTGTCCGACTCTTTGCAACCCCATGGACTATACAGTCCATGAAATTCTCCATGCCAGAATACTGGGGTGGGTAGCCTTTTCCTTCTCCAGGGGGTTTTCCCAACCCAGGCATTGAACCCAGATCTGCAGCATTGCAGGCGGATTCTTTACCAGCTGAGCCACAAGGGAAGCCCAAGAGTACTGGAGGGGATAGCCTATCCCTTCTCCAGTTCATCTTCCCGACCCAGGAATCGAACCAGGGTCAGGCAGATTCTTTACCAACTGAGCTAGCAGGGAAACCCTATTTGTCTGATAGTCAGCTGAAATTTAGCACAGCCACAGGAAATCTCTTGATATCATGCCATAAAGATGATGCCTCTAGATCACTAGAAAGTGACCCATGTCTCAGTAGCCCTCATCTTCCACTCAGTTGCTTTACAACATGCATTCTAGATTCTTCCTGTTTCCCTGTTCCATATCCAATCCATCAGTAAATCTTGTCCATTCTTCTTCTAAAATATTTCAAATCTGCATGTTTCTCTTTTTCACTTGTTCCCTCCCCCACTTCCATTACTGGTTCCCGTCTTGTCACCCTGGGTTATTTTTTTTCTCAATTGAAGTATCAATGATTCACAATGTTGTGTTAATTCTGCTGTATGGCAAGGTGATTCAGTTACACATGCATTCTTTTTCATATTCTTTTCCATTGTTGTTGATCCCAGGATACTGACTATAGCTCACTGTGCTCTAGAGTAGGACCTTACAGTTTATGCATCCTCTGAATAACAGTTTGCATCCACTAACCCCAAACTCCTGCTCCTTTCCTCCCCTACCATCCACCCCTTCAGCAACCACAAATCTGTTCACTACATTTGTGAGTCTGTTTCTGTTTCATATACAGAATCATTGGGATTATTTTTTGAATTTCACTTATTAACTGATATTACATGTTATTTGTCTTTCTATGTCTGACTTACATCACTTAGTATAATAATCTCAAGGTCCATGCTGCTGCAAATGGCATTATTTTGTTGTTTTTTTATGGCTAATATTCCATTGGATATATGTACAACATCTTCTTTATCTATTCTTCTGTCAATGGACACTTAGGTTGTTTATGCTGTGCATGCCACTAAAAGGAATTCTGTCTCACTGATTGATTCATGGTGCACAGTTTGCCTCCTCAGTAACATATAAACTCCAAAAGGCCAGGAAACCCATCTGACTTATTCTGGTTTTCATCCCAGAGTAGAGATCAGTGCTTGCTTCATAACTGGCACTCAGTACATATTTATTATAAAATGAATGATGAATGAAAGATTAGGTATTTCAACCATAAAGCTAAGTCAAAATCCACCTGACAGGTTTTCTTAGAATGAAAGAAAGGACCATAAAATGGGGCCTTGTATTAAAATGAGTCACATGCAAATTTGAGCTGGTAAATGTATCATTTTTTCAGTCTCTTACAACTGATATTCTAACCATAGCAGACCTGTTTATTATATTTTATTAAATATAATGTATAAAGTATATTTATATAAATCAGTCATATGTATAATCTGTTTTTATTTAATAAATCTACTTAATTATTAAAATACAAATTCTGTAGCAAATTCTTCAGTTCAGTTCAGTTGCTTAGTCATGTCCAACTCTTTGCAACCCCATAGACTCCAACCTGCCAGTCTTCCCTGTTCTTCACCAAATCCCGGAGCTTACTCAGACTCATGTCCATCAAGTTGGTGATGCCATGCAACCATCTCACCCTCTGTCATCCCCTTCTCCTCCCGCCTTCAGTCTTTCCCAACATCAGGGTCTTTTCCACTGAGTCAGTTCTTCGCATTAGGTGACCAAAGTATTGGAGTTTCAGCTTCAGCATCAGCCCTTCCAATGAATATACAGGACTGATTTCCTTTAGGATAGACTGGATAGATCCCCTTGCTGTCCAAGGGACTCTCAAGAGTCTTCTCCAACACCGTAGTTCGAAAGCATCAATTATTCAGCACTCAGCTTTCTTTATAGTCCAACTCTTACACCCATACATGACTACTAGAAAAACCATAGCTTTGACTAGATGGACCTTTGTTGGCAAAGTAATGCCTCTGCTTTTTAATATGCTGTCTAGGCTGGTCATAACTTTTCTTCTAAGAAACAAGTGTCTTTCAATTTCATGGCTGCAGTCACCATCTGCAGTGGTTTTGGAGCCCAAGAAAATAAAATCTGTCACTGTTTCTACTCTTTCCCCATCTGTTTTCATGAAGTGATGGGACTGGATGCCATGATCTTAGCTTTCTGAAAGTTGAGTTTTAAGCCAACATTTTCACTCTCTTCTTTCACTTTCAAGAGGCTCCTTAGTTCTTCTTTATTTTCTGCCATAAGGGTGATGTCATCTGCATATCTGAGATTATTGATATTTCTCCCAGCAATCTTGATTCCAGCTTGTGCTTCATCCAGCCCAGCGTTTCTCCTACTGTACTCTGCATATGTTAAATAAGCATGGTGACAATATACAGCCTTGATGTACTCCTTTCCCAATTTGGAACCAGTCTGTTGTTCCATGTATAGTTCTAACTGTTGCTTCCTGACCTGCATACAGATTTCTCAGGAGCCAGGTAAGGTGGTCTGGTATTCCCATCTCTTTCAGAATTTTTCACAGTTTTTTGTGATCCATACAGTTAAAGACTTTGGCATAGTCAATAAACCAGAAGTCGATGTTTTTCTGGAACTCTCTTGCTTTTTCGATGATCCAGCGGATGTTGGCAATTTGATCTCTGGTTCCTCTGCCTTTTCTAAAACCAGCTTGAACATCTGGAAGCTCATGGTTCATGTATTACTGAAGCCTGGCTTGGAGAATTTTGAACATTACTTTACTAGCATGAGAGATGGGTGCAGTTGTGCAGTAGTTTGAGCATTCTTTGGCATTGCCTTTCTTTGGGATTGAAATGAAAACTCACCTTTTCCAGTCCTGCGGCCACTGCTGAGTTTTCCAAATTTGCTGGCACACTGAGTGCAGCACTTTCACAGCATCATCTTTTACGATTTGAAATAGCTCAACTGGAATTCCATCACCTCCACTAGCTTTGTTTGTAGTGATGCTTCCTAAGGCCCACTTGACTTCACATTCCAGGATGTCTGGCTCTAGGTGAGTGATCACACCATCGTGATTATCATGATCGTGAAGATTTTTTTTTGTACAGTTCTTCTGTATATTCTTGCCACCTCTTCTTAATATCTTCTGCTTCTGTTAGGTCCATACCATTTCTGTCCTTTATTGAGCCCATCTTTGCATGAAATGTTCACTTGGTATCTCTAATTTTCTTGAAGAGATCTCTAGTCTTTCCCATTCTATTGTTTTCCTCTATTTCTTTGCATTGATCCAAGGAGCAAGCGTGTTTTAATTTCATAGCTGTAGTCACCATCTGCAGTGATTTTGGAGCCCCAAAAATAAAGTTTGTTACTGTTTCCATTGTTCTCCCATCTATTTGCCATGAAGTGATGGGACCAGATGCCATGATCTTAGTTTTCTGAATGTTGAGTTTTAAGCCTACTTTTTCACTCTCCTCTTTCTTTCATCAAGAGGCTCTTTAGGTTTGGTAAAAACCTCTGCTTGCCTCTCTATGGTCTTCCTGGTGGCTCAGATGGTAAAGAATCTGCCTGCCATGCAGGACACTCGGGTTCAATCCCTGGGTCTTGAAGATCCCCTAAAGAAGGGAATGACTCTCCACTATGGTATTCTTGCCTGGAGAATTCCATGGACAGAGGAGCCTGGCAGGCTATACAGTCCATGGAGTTGTGAAGTGACTAACACCTTCAATTTCACACTTTTCCTCTTTAATTCCTACACATTATTTAATCTCTCTCAGCTTTAAGTTCCTCATCCTTAGATTTGGTGACTTTCAACTATCAAATTCTCTGACTCTGTCTTATTATTACTTGTTTCTTTTCCACATTTTCAATTGTACATTTTGCATAATTAGGATAAGACTGTAGCTGTAACTGGGGCTGTAAGCATCCCTGAGGAGATGAGAACACACGCAAAATAAGCCAACTCGTGAAAACAACTACTCATATTGATAAATTATACAGATAAACTGGAATTTTAAGGGAGAAAAGTAAAATTTTATTGTAGTAATTTATAATAATGCTCTATAAAGGGGGAATTGTGGGTTGGGGTGTCCAGAGAAGTTCACCCTCCCCTTGTTTGATGGGATATTCAGGGCAATAAGACTTGAAAGTCCTGGGAGACAGTCTGTGAGGCCAGGACACATTTAGCTGCCATCTGAAGCCCAAGTCACTTCAGGCAAGAAATTATGTTAGCCTTCGCTTGAACCAACAAGAATATGCCCTGAGGGAAAAGAAAGCAACCCTCCACAGGCGTGCACCAACTAGACCACTTCTAAAGGAAGTTATGTTTGTTTCTGGGCTTCCCTGATGGCTGAGAGGGTAAAGAATCTGCCTGCAATGCGGGAGACTCAGGTTCAATCTCTGGGTCAGGAAGATCCCAGGAAGATCTCCTGGAGAAGGGAATGGCAACCCACTCCGGATGCCTTGCCTGGAGAATCCCATGCACAGAGGAGCCTGGTGGGCTACAGTCCATGGGGTCACAAAGAGTTGGAAAGGACTGAGCAACTATCACATTTATAACTGAAGCGACTTAGCACATGCATGCTTGTTTCTGCCATAGAATCCTACATTTGTAAAATACACATGCAGGAAAATAAGATAATTTTGATCAAAATTAAAAAGTATATTTTAACCAAAAGCAATTTCCTTTTATTTTGTACACCTTTTAATAATTCTTTCCCTTGTGTCACTGTGATTGTAGAAGTATGTGAATCGTACCTACTTACCCAAAATGAAGGGTGAGGTTGGACAGCCAGCCACCCAAAGAGTCCGGGGGTGGTGAGGGAGAGTTGCACACTCTTGAACTTAGCCAGATGACCCGAAAATGTGTGCTCTTAGAAACCCTACATAATTTCCTCAGTTCTCTGTGTTATTTTGCATTTGTAAAGCTCATTTTTAGGTAAAAATATTTTTTGTTGTTATACGACTTCAAACAAATTCAAGGCAGAAAATAGTGGGAGGTTTTCTTTTCAGTAAAATTCCCAAATATATTTATGTAGCAGCCAGATCCGGCATGGAGTGAACACTGGCCATGGGGTCAAAGGCACAGCTTTGTCATCTGCAGGAGTGGTGGGACCATAGCACTGATTCCTCTACATTCGTCTTTCATGCTCAGAAAGCATATCCTGTGCTGACCACTTTCCAAGTTGTCTTAATGAAGTGCAAGCCCATATTCAAGCACCTGGTGTATGGAAGAACAGTTGGATTTCCTTAGAAAGTGCCCTGAACCTAGTGCCCCTTTAGCTAGTTAAGAAGACGTTGATTGAACAAACTTCTGTGGAGCTCCTGCATGCATGCATGCTACGTTGCTTCAGTTGTGTCCAACTCTCTGCAACCCTATGGAGCTCCTAGCAGGTACTTTATGTTTCCCCAGGCGCAGGGCTTCAAGAGGGAACAGGACAGAAGGTAGGTTAGTGGTTGCCGGGGACTAGGGGTGGGAATGGGTGTGAAGACTCTCAAATGTGATAGAAATGATCTGAAATAAGATTGTGATGATGGTTGCACAGTTCTGTAAAAGTGCTAATAATTGTAGAATTGTCCATTTACAACATCACGGATCAGGCAGAACAGAAGGGCCTGGGTGAGTGGCAACCCCAGACACAACCCAGCTGGAAACTCTGCTCTGCTTAGAAAGAGGGGGTGGGATTCCAGGCTGTGCTGTCTGTCTCCAGAGACACTTTTCTGCTTTAGGAAGGTGGGAAGGACTCCCTCACTCAGATTTGAATTTTGACCCCACCTCTTCCATGTTCTCTTTTATTTCCAGCAGTTGTC
Organism: Bos javanicus; assembly: GCF_032452875.1. NCBI lineage: Eukaryota > Metazoa > Chordata > Mammalia > Artiodactyla > Bovidae > Bos > Bos javanicus. Next base: position 12,441,518 of record NC_083876.1, read on the forward strand.
TTTCTTATCTGCTATGCCCCTGATCTCCTTTTCCTCTAACAGATGAATCCTGCTTGGAGAGACAGCTACCCACTGTGTCCACCCCTGGGCAGCCCCTGGAGGTCATGTCCTTCCAGCCTGAGTTACCCACCCCATGCTCAGGAGCCCACACCTACTCGCTGACCAGTTTGTGTGTTCCCTCATCCACCTAGCAAGCATTTATGGGCCTTATTACCTAGTTAACATTGATGCAAACATATAAAGTCAGATGATGTCTCTGGCACTAAACCCTATAAGCCTGTGGACATCTCCCAGATGGGACCTGGTACTTGGGCCCCAGCAACTTCATAGGCATGAGCTCCCTTTAGCAGAGAGAGGTGGGCCTTTTCACTTCTGTCAAAATGAGTAAAAAGAGTAAGAGCAAATATACTTCCTGGGTTTCTCAAACTGGTAGCTAAATGTTAGGGTAGCTCGTGAAAAATGTTTATTCTCTGTGGTGTCTTTCTGAAAGAGAGGCTTGAAAGAAATATTCATTCGTCTTAAACTGTTCTCTGGGCCTCAGTTTTTCCTACTGTAACCCCCTTGGACTTAACCCCGCTTTGAACTTAAGCACTCCTTGACATTCTGAAACATATCCAAAATTCAGCCTTTAGCTTGGCAGAGAGAAGTGCAGGTTTGAAGAAGAACCAAAAGGGGCCAAATTTTCCCCAGAAAAGCTTAACAACTTTGTGGCCTAGCAGAGGACCCAATGTATCCAGCTGAATTATGTGTGCATTATTATTGAAAGGGTTATCATTTCAGTCGAAGTATTAAAGTTTCAGCAAGAAGAATCTCTTCGCCCAGTCCTGTTTGCTTCCATCCCCAGGGCGGGGTCATGCAGTCTGGGCAGAATCTCATCTGACTGGGGCATGTGTCCGTCCCCTGGTGCCTCTGGAACCTAGGTGCTCATGTCCGCTCCCAGGTGGTGTGGTCCTCAGGCCACTGGGAAGACAGGCCGGGTGTGACCAGGTATGACGAGAACTCTGTGATACTCCGAGCTGTCAGTCAGCGCCCCAGAAGGGGAAGAGGGGAAAGAGGGGACATTGGTATAAACGTACAGCTGGACCATTTTGGCCAGAAAAGTGGGCACTCAGGTAAGTCACGCGTTTGCTCCACACAAGGGGGCAGTCAGAGGCCATGATCAGCACCTAGGCTCTGAGTCTGTGCTTCCCGGGTTGGAGTCATGACTTGGCACACCCTAACTCAGTGACTCTCAGCCGAGGTAAATGAGACTAGTAACAGTACTGTTTGGAGGATGAAATGAGGTGGTCTAGGCAAATTATTCTGAAAAGTACCTGCCATGTGATATACACTCTGTCAGTGTTACTAGAAAGTAAAAGTGAAAGTCACTCAGTCGTGTCCGACTCTTTGTGACCCCATGGACTATACAGTCCATCGAATTCTCCAGGTCAGAATACTGGAGCGGGTAGCCTTTCCCTGCTCCAGGGGATCTTCTCAACCCAGGGATTGAACTCAGGTCTCCCACATTGCAGACAGATTCTTTACCAGCTGAGCCACAAGACAGGCCCAAGAATATTGGAGCAGGTAGCCTATCACTTCTCCAGCGGATCTTCCAGACCCAGGAATCGCACTGGGGTCTCATGCATTGCAGGCAGATTCTTTGCCAGCTGAGCTATCAGGGAAATTACCTGTGTGCTATACCTGAACATGGAGCAAGCTCACAGTCAAGCCACAGAGAAAAGGGCATTTCAAAGGGCAAAGGAAATGTGGTATAACTCGAGGGGTGCTGGGGTTGGGTGGGGTGTTAGTTATGGAACAAGATTCCACAATCTCAGTCTAACAACCTTCTCATGAGGCCAAACTGAGATGTTTATCAAGTGACTCGACTGAGGGTAGATCTCAACAGTAGTAGGTCCTGTCCCTTGCCTAGTATTTAAACTTCCTTCCTGTTATATTCTTTTCTTTGTTTTTCCTTTCTTTGTGCTGCCCTTCATTCATCCTCCTTTATTTTTTTCCAGTGATGCACTGAAAAGATTTGGGGGAAAATGTCACAACATCTAGCAAAAAGTCATTTTGTCTTGCTTGTAACCAAACAGTATGTTGTGACTCCCTTCTAAATAAGAGTTTCTTTTTCACTTAGAGAATCATTCATTTTCAAAATATATATTGATTCACTAATTGACCTGGAATATTAAAATTAAAACTATTTTGCTTCTAAATAAATTCATGTTAATATAATTATCACTAATTACCCCCTGCTGCTAAGTCACTTCAGTCGTGTCCGACTCCATGCGACCCCATAGACAGCAGCTCACCAGGCTCCCCCGTCCCTGGGATTCTCCAGGCAAGAACACTGGAGTGGGTTGCCATTTCCTTCTCCAGTGCATGAAAGTGAAAAGGGAAAGTGAAGTCGCTCAGTCGTGTCCAACTCTTAGTGACCCCATGGACTGCAGCCTACCAGGCTCCTCTGTCCATGGCATTCTCCCTACATAGCCAAATATTCATCAAGAGTTTTATGATTATAAGATTTGAGACGTGGAGTCATTCTTGACACCTCAGTTCTACAGCTGGTAGGTAGGCGTCCCGGAAGACACTCAAAAATACATTTTACAGGTGAAAAAAATTAAAGAGATTGACAGATAATAGAGTTAAAGGAATCATAACCTCAGTTGCAGAGAGGTTCTGCTTTCCATATACTAATTGTCCTATAACTTTTCAGATTATTTGGGGAAATTTTGAATACAGATTTGAAGCTGCGAAAGTACAGTTGAGTTTTCCAAGTAGAAATACAGATTTCTTTAAAGTAATTTTTCTTTGAATGTTCACTGTGCTTCCATAGGGGTTCAAATGTGCCATGAAACACCCGCAGTAGAGGTAGCGTGTAGCACTAAAATGACCATTTAAATAAGCCATAGAAGTCATCACTTCAACCTTGGCCTGCGTTACTGTGTAGACGCCTATTTAGCTGATTTTAGGAGGGGAAATCCTTGTCGCTTTTAATGGAAAAAGGCCTTTTTGAAACTTCGGTCATTATAAGTAATACATTTGACACACCCGGCCAGGTTTCACAGGCTGTTTAAACTTACACAGTTAAACTACTCTGAGGTGAGACTTGGAAATTTGATCACCGATATCTTTTGTCTTTTTCATGATCATACCATGAGTATGACACAAGAGATATGTGGATGTTTAAACAAATACGGAGTCTCCTCTTTCACTCTTGTTTAAAATAATAATAATGTTTATGTATTTATTCTGTCAGGTCTTAGTTGCAGCATGCGGGATTGCGCTCGTGTCCACTGCATTGGGGGGCAGTTTCTTAATGTCTGGATCACAAAGGAAATCCCTCCTTCACTCCTAAGCACAGTCTGCCTCCTTAGTGATATATAGTGCTGTCCCACATGATTATTTTTCATTAAAAGTTTGGTTCAGCTGTTTTCAGAAGTTCCAGCCTGCTACACAGTCACGGAAATATAACCTGTCCCTTCTTGAGCCATACAGAATCTGCCTGAAAACAACCTCAGCTACAGCTCCTGTGGGGACTTGTCACCTCAGATGGAAATGAACACTGAGAGATTTTTACTGTCAAATAATGTAAAGCAGGTCTCACCAAGATGAGGTTTATTTTTAGTTACTACCAATTTTGAAGTCAAAATTACAAAAAAATAGCAGTCATTTTCTAGTGTGTTGGCTCATAATCAGGCAACTGTTAATAATAGCATATTTTTATTAATAACCTTCAGAAACACCTGTACTTATTTATCAGAAATCTTCAAAATGGTATGCTAGTCAAGGAGTGTCAAAGTATCATTTGAAATCATTGAATAAATTCCGGGATCAGTTTTTTATGAAGAGTGAATTAGCTGCATTTTCAATACATTCATCTGGGGGGATGTTTTGGCATCAAGGTTAAGGGTACAAGCTGTAGTATTAAACTAGCTATTTCCAACCTTCAATACCTACCAACCATGTGATCCTGAGCAAGTTACTTCTCAGTGCCTCAGTTTTCTCCTCTGCAAAATGGGGATGAAAATAATACACTGATTGCTCACTCTTTTGTAGCTCCTTCTTTACACCAGGCATGTTCTGTGCAAAAACAGACAAATGGGAAAAGAGGCAGAGAGAGAGATGGCAGATAGATGTCACATGTCTTCTATTGATCTAGGATCAACCATGCATATAATCTTAACAACAACTGTATGAGATGGGCACTATGATTTTCTTTTCACAGATAAGAAAACTGAGAAACTAGAAGTAAAACAATTTGCCCAGAGGCAGCTTGGTGCCAGGGTCTGGACTTAGACCCAGGCTGTCTACCCTGCAATTCTATCCTCAGCCACTGCCCTGCAATGCCTGATGCACATATCAATATAGGGATCTTACTTAATGAGTTTATATATGTTATATAAACCACTTAGATCATGGTATGGTTCTAATACATAGTCAATGAACACAAATTACTGTTATTGGTTTCTAAAAATTTTAAACCTTATTTTACAGTATTTTGTTTCTTTTATTGCATTAAGTATATTAAAGGTCACTAAAATTTTAATATTTTTACACCATAGTTAGCTATGTTCATGGGATTTGGTAAGGTTATCTTGGGGTCAACATATACTAAAATGTAACACATCTTTTTTGTTTCTATAATTTCACATACCAGAGTATGAAACAGTCATGTCAATTTTTTTTTAATCATTCACTCCTTTTTTTTCTACAAATCACCTAATACATAGGGATAAGACATCGACTACATGCCTGGCCATATTCCAGAACCTGTTCTAGGGCATTCAGCAGAAAACTATATTGACAGGGTCCTGGCTGTCATAGCTTGTGTGCTATGCTGTGCTAAGTCACTTCAGTTCAGTTCATTTCAGTCGCTCAGTCGTGTCTGACTCTTTGCAGCCCCATGGACTGTAGCATGCCAGGCTTCCTTGTCCATCACCAACTCCCAGAGCTTGCTCAAACTCATGTCTATCGAGTCGGTGATGCCATCCGACCATCTCATCCTCTGTCGTCCCCTTCTCCTCCTGCCTTAAATCTTTTCCAGCATCAGGGTCTTTTCCAGTGAGTCAGTTCTTCGTATCAGTGACCAAAGTAATGGAGTTTCAGCTTCAGCATCAGTCCTTCCAATGAATAGTCAGGACTGATTTCCTTTAGGACTGACTAGTTTGATCTCCTTGCTGTCCAAGTGACTCTCAAGAGTCTTCTCCAACACTACAGTTCAAAAGCATCAATTCTTTAGCACTCAGCTCTCTTTATAGTCCAACTCTTACATCCATACATGACTACTGGAAAAACCATAGCTTTGACTAGATGGACCTTTGTCGGCAAAGTAATGTTTCTGGTTTTTAATATGCTGTCTAGGTTGGTCATAACTTTTCTTCCAAGGATCAAGTGTTTTTTCATTTCAGGGCTGCAACCACCATCTGTGGTGATTTACTGGGAGAATTCCATGGGCAGAGGAGCCTGGCGGCTATTAGTCCATAGGGTCACAAAAAGTTGAACACAAAATCACTTCAATCATGTCCAACTTTTTGCAACCCTATGGACTATAGCCCACCAGGCTCCTCTGTCCATGGGATTCTCCCAGTAAATCATTTTGCCATTGACTCAATTGCCACTATAGCCATCAATCCTGGGAAGCAGCACCTCGACTAAAACTGAAATTTTCCATGGTTAAGCATTTGGGACTTTAGCAAAGTGATGTATCACATAGGTCATGATCAGCTGTGTCACTAACTTTTCCCCCAAGCGCTTAAGAAAAGGTATTTAGGTTCCACATTTAAGTGATATCATATGATGTTTATCTTTTCCTCTCTGACTTACTGTACTCAATATAGCAATTTCTAGGTCCATCCATATTTCTGCAAACAGCATTATTTTGTTCTTTTTCATGGCTGAGTAATATTCCATTGTGTATATGTACCACTCTTCTTTATCCATTCGTCTGTTGATGGACATTTAGGTTGCTTCCATGTCTTAGCTATTGTAAACAGTGCTGCAGTGAACATTGGGATGCATGTATCTTTTCAAATTATGGTTTTTCTCCAGATATATGTAGCAGTGTAAATTAACTATACTCCAACAAATATTAAGAAAAAGAAAGAGAAGGCATTTCAGGATTTCTGAGAACTGGATATTGCTGGATCATATGGCAGTTCTATTTTTATTTTTTTAGGAACCTCCGTACTGTTCTCCATAGGGCTGCACCAATTTACAGTCCACCAACAGTGTAGGAAAGCTCCCTTTTCCCTACACTCTCTTCAGCCTTTATTGTTTACAGTTTTTTGATGATGGCTATTCTGACCAGTGTGAGCTGATACCTCATTCTAATTTTTATTTCACTCATATATGGAATCTAAAGAAAAAATTGTACAAATGAGCTTATTTACCAAACAAAAACAGAGTCATAGATGTAGAAAGCAAACTTGTGGTTACTGGAAGAAAGGTAGGGAAGGATACACGGGGAGTTTAGGATTTACATCTACAGACTACTATACATAAAATAGATAACTAATAAGGACCTACTGTATAGCTCAGGCAAATCTACTCAAAGCTCTATAATGACCTAAATGGGAATAGAATCTAGGAAAGGTAGATATATGTATAACTGAGTCACTGTGCTGTTCAGAAGAAACTGACACAATCTTGTAAATTAACTTTACTTCCAAAAATTAAAAAAAAAAAGGAAAGGCATTTCAGGATCTCTGAGAACTGCATCCATGGAGAGAATGCACTGGCCATGTTTCTCTCTGGTGACTATGAAGGGGTAGGTCACAGGTCGGCCTGCTCTCCCCATCACTGCTGGAGAAAAGCCATCATGATTCCGAAACAGCAACTGAGGATTTCAAAGCCGTGAGAACAGAATTTGATGCTCATCTTATTCCCTTATGTTATTTCCTTCATGCACTTAGTTTTTAAACAAACCTTCCATATTCTCATATCATCAATATCTCATGAAATGATTAGCTGCATTAGGGAAGACTTTTCATCAGATGATGTCTTTGAGTATACAAAAAAAAAACTCATTTTTATAACAATATTAGTATCAAGATGATTCTTTAGTCATTTTATTATTTGAAGGGAAATTTAAAAGTTTATAGAAAATTTATTTCCCTAAAAATTTAGAGGAGGAGGTTTCTTTATTCTGCAATTCCATGGCCTAGCCTTAAGATATGACAGGGAGAAAGGAAACTCATGTACATTGACCACTCAGAAATTTAACATAATCTCCTTTATGTACTGGACTGTACTGGAAAAGATCAGTTTTCATTCCACAGTACATGAACCGTGAACTTCCAGATGTTCAAGCTGGATTTAGAAAAGACAGAGGAACCAGAGATCAAATTGTCAACATCTGTTGGATCATCAAAAAAGCAAGAGAGTTCCAGAAAAACATCTACTTCTGCTTTATTGACTACGCCAAAATCTTTGATTGTGTGGATCACAACAAACTGGAAAATTCTTAAAAAGATGGGAATACCAGACCATCTGACCTGCCTCCTAAGAAATCTGTATGTAAGTCAAGAAGCAACAGTTAGAACTGCTCATGGAATAACAGAATGGTTCCAAATTGGGAAAGGAGTATGTCAAGGCTGTATATTGTCACTCTGCTTATTTAACTTACATGCAGAGTATGTCATGCAAAATGCTGGGATGGATAAAGTGCAATCTGGAATCAAGATTGCTGGGAGAAATATCAATAACCTCAGATACACAGATAATACCACACTTAGGGCAGAAACCGAAAAAGAACTAAAGAGCCTCTTGATGAAAGAGAAAGAAAAGAGTGAAAAAGTTGGCTTAAAACTCAACATTCAGAAAACTAAGATCACGGCATCCAGTCTCTCATCACTTCATGGCAAATAGGTGGGGAAACAATAGAAACAGTGAAAGACTGTATTTTGGGGGCTCCAAAATCACTGCAGATGGTGACTGCAGCCATGAAATTAAAAGATGCTTGCTCCTTGGAAGGAAAGTTATGACCAACCTAGACAGCATAAAGTAATTAGCCTCCAATTAAAATAAATAAATTTACATTTAAAAAAAATAAATAGAAAGCAGAGACATTACTTTGCCAACAAAGGTCCATCTAGTCAAAGCTTTGGTTTTTCCAGTAGTCATTATGGATGTGAGAGTTAGACTATAAAGAAAGCTGAGCACTAAAGAATTGATGTTTTCAAACTATGGTGTTAGAGAAGACTCTTGACAGTCCCTTGGACTGCAAGGAGATCCAACCAGTTCATTCTAAAGGAAATCAGTCCTGAATATTCTTTAGAAGAACTGATGCTGAAGCTGAAACTCCAATACTTTGGCCACCTGATGCAAAGAACTGACTCACTAGAAAAGACCCTGATGCTGGGAAAGGTTGAAGGCAGGAGGAAAAGGGGATGACAGAGGATGAGATGGTTGGATGGCACCACCAACTTGATAGACATGAGTCTGAGCAAGCTCTGGGAGTTGGTGATGGACAGGGAGGCCTGGTGTGCTATAGTCCATGGGGTCACAAAGAGTCAGACATGACTGAGCGACTGAACTGAACTGAACTGAATCTCCTTTAACTCTTGCAATAGCCCTGGAAGTAAGTACATTTGATCCTCATTTAAACATGTGAAAACAGAGATTCAGGAAAGCCATGGATCTGGCCCAAATTCACTGCAGTAGCAGAAACAGGCAGTGTCCAAAGGCCTTGTATATTTTGTGAAATCACAGTATTTTACCTGAGAAGATATCATACCTGTGATTACAAGACTACTGCTGTTCAAAGAAGAAAGAGGTTATGAACTGTCTTTATAGACTCTGGTGTCACATATATCACAATAATAGCAGGAAGAAGTATCTCTATATGCCTGCTTGTAATTCCTCAAAAAACCATTGAATTAATACCATCCGCAATTATTTTAAGTCAATTATCAGATGAAGTGTTTCCTTGTTAACAAATCACTTGATGGTCCATTAAAAGGAATAAAATAATGTAATTGGCATAGATGAGATTAGCAACTTTCCCATCCATGTTATGATACACCTTTTAAAGCCACCATCTTCATCAAATAATGCATGCATGCATGCATATTAAGTCACTTCAGTCATGTCCTACTCTTTTTGACCGTATGGACTGTAGCCCATGAGGCTCCTCTGTCCATGGGATTCTCCAGGCAAGAATACTAGAGTGAATTGCCATGCCTTCCTCCTGGAGATCTTCCTGATCCAGGGATCAAGCCCCTGTCTCTTATGTTTCCTGCATTGGCAAGCAGATTCTTTAACACTAGTACCACCTGGGTTCAGTTCAGTTCAGTTCAGTTCAGTCACTCAGTCGTGTCCGACTCTTTGCGACCCCATGAATCGCAGCACGCCAGGCCTCCCCGTCCAGGGTAGCACCAATCAAATAATATTTCACTGTAATTCCCAGAAGAGCAGAGTTTGGGCTGGAAAACATAACTGAGATACAAGCAAAGCAAGACATTGCTTATTTAATAGCTCACTAGCCATTGTAACTTCAATAGAAATGTACTGACCTGGAACATTTGTGTATCCATTTGTAGAAAGTGGAAAAAAATCAAAAGGCTTTAGATACTTTGTATGACTTTGAGTTTAGTCCTTCTAAAACACCAAGCACATTTGTTTATTCCTTAGAAAATGTCTATTAAATTTAATTGGCTAAGCAAGGAGAAAAAGAAGTCAGTCTGGACTTGTTGATTGGCAAAGTGCCTGATCCTCCTACTAAGTATGCATCAATTCTAGAACTACTAGCATATGGAAATCTTAAAGTATCTGAAATACACTTGTCTCATTTACAATATACAAAGGAGGAAGATTCCCTCCTCTCATTTTCTCCAAGTGAACATGAAACTGGCCAGGTTTGTGCAGAGCCTCAGAGCAAGCTCTGTCACCAACCCCAGTGTCCTGACTTGGAGGCTGGTGGCCTGGTGGCCTCCGCCAGGCAGAGTTGTACGACTCTTCATATCCCTGGGTTATGCGCTTTGAGTTTCCCACCAGTGATCATTTTAACTGTGTTCCCAGATAACGAACATCCACAATAGCCCTTGAACCTTGGCATTAACTGCAGCACATGAATGAGCTGTCAGGGCCTTGTGCATAGGTCCTCATGGATCCCAATTAATAATAATGATGTTCAGAAAACAAAGAGGTTAATTTTTAAAATGAATTAATATGCTGCATTTGATATGCTGTTTCTCCTGAGCTTTGAATATGAAATAGGCATTGTTTCATATTGCAAATCTGAGGTCAGGCAGTTTTTAATTTGCTCTTTGGACCCTAAGTTGGGCGGGAAAGTTTGGAGCATCTAAACTTGTCATCATCACCAAATAATATTTATTACATCCCATATTTCATAGTAAAAGGGTGGGGTTTGGCCTGGTAGCTGAGATATGACACTTCTTGAGTACTTAACAGTGCATGAACCTACTCTGTACTGATTAGGATGTCCAAGGTCAGGGGAGTGTCTCTAATGACACATAAATGAAAGTATTAAAGACTTTCTCAGTCTTAGTATAAAATCCTAATGGATACAATTTCACCTCATCTAGAAACACTATCTTATCTGTCTGTACTTCAAGAAACAAAACAATGAGATTTATCTTATAAAGAAGCTCCGTGGCATGCCTTCATCATTTTATCTATAATACCCACATTTCTTTGTCAAATATTAAATAATGAGATTTATCATTGAAGCCTCAAAGGAAAGGTCTACTTGGAAAGCTATATGATAAGTTACATGAAAATAGTTTGTAGTTAATTTTGTCTTATAGTTAATCCTTTAACTAGAACGTTGGCTTCTTTACAATTTACATATGGTAAGAATATAAACAACCATTTTTTCTGAAAGCTTCCTGAAAGTCCTAAGGGTCCAATTACACTATGTTACGAAGAGGTACCAACATCTGGGGTTTTCCCAGAACACCAAAAAATCAATTACCGCAGCACCACATCAGTTTAAAAAGCAATTATCAACTTTCCCCACTATATCAGGGTCAGATTTCATGGCGGTCAGATCCTTAATTTTAAAATAATTGCTGGACTGAACTTTGATTGCCAATACCACAAATTTGAAGGAAAATTGTTACTGTTCCTTGGTCATTCTTATGATATTAAAAAAAAAAAAAATGGGTTGACTTCACAAACAGCCAAGACCTTTCTAAAACCAGCTGGCTTGCAAATTCAACTGACCTGTTGTTACCATACTTCACAGTCTAGAATCATGGGAATAACTTGTTCTGAATTTGCTGGCTGCCTCCCTGTGAGGCATGAGCGGAAAGCTGGTTCTCTGATCACCATATAAGCAGGGTTTTATTAGGTTTTGGCTTCCCTTCTCAAGTGGAATGGATAATCTTTTCTTTCCTCTTAATGGATTTTTAGTACCAATTTTTCCTCCCAAGGTATGTCTTAGGAGAAAAGAGCAAGTGGAGATTGATTTTATACTATCTTTATACCCTTGCCAGTTACTAAGATTTTCAGTTATCCCAAGTAATGTTTTTATATTTATGAAAAATAGTCTCTTGAGTTATTGTCTGCATTTCAGTATTTAAGCTACTTCACATATTGGATTTGAAGGAAAAGTGAAAATGAATACAATATAAAAACTTCTAAAGCCAAACCACTGTAGCTAAATTTTTTGTTATACTAATAAACCCATGCTAACAGTTCCTTTTAGTTTTCTTTAAACAGATTCAGAAAAGACCTGAAAGAGTCTGTTTTATCAAGAAAGATGAAGATTTTATACACAGTTACTTTAATAATCAATGTTACCAGCATTGTCTTCTTGAAATTCCGTAGGAGGAGATGATAGCAGATGTGTGGACCAATGGAAGTTTTAAACAGCAAACAAATGCACATACACAGCCTCATTTAATCACCACCCCTCACCACTTTTCCATTTTACTATTCTTTTCACTCTTTGCTCATTAGCATTTCTATTGGATCAAAACTGCTTCTCAATTGGCAGTACCTGTATTTACCTATATTGACTCAGAAAAAGCAGAAAGAAGCACTTGTATTTTTAACACAGTACAGTTAAAATAAAATGCAGACACGGGTTTTGGCCCTCTCTAAAGAGTGCTCCAGGTCGGAAAGTTAAACCCTCTCTGGCATATAATATTAATTCTCTACAACATTACACAAATCATTTGCTTGTGTGCTCTCTGAGGGCATATGAAGAGGAGAAGTATTGTTTCTTCTCTTGGAGATACCGTGAGACTTGTTTTTCATGGTCTGGAGTCCAACAATGCAGAATAGGATTACATGTGGCAAATACTTCCAACCAGGACACCCAGGTCCCCACACTGGAGCAGAGACTCCGGACGTCGTGATGGGCAAGGACAGCTGTAAATAGCCGGGTCTTTCATGTCTCTCCCATTTCTTTAAAATTGATTATGAAGCATCAACATTTGGCAATGTGAGATTTTCCTGAGTTGTTATGCCATGTGCATTTTATGGTGTCAGTATTACAAAAGGAACAGAAGAAATTTAACAAAAGTAGTATAGCTTTAAAAGTTTTCATGTTGTATTCATTTTCACTTATCAATACCCAATTTTGGCATGTTTGTTCAATGGATTATAAATAGACACATCTATGCTGCTACTGCTACTGCTGCTGCTGCTGCTGCTGCTGCTAAATCGCTTCAGTCATGTCCGACTCTGTGCAACCCCATAGACGGCAGCCCACTAGGCTCCTCTGTCCCTGGGATTCTCCAGGCAAGAACACTGGAGTGGGTTGCCATTTCCTTCTCCAATGCCTGAAAGTGAAAAGTGAAAGTGAAGTCACTCAGTCGTGCCAGACTCTTAGCAACCCCATGGACTGCAGTCTACCAGACTCCTCCGTCCATGGGATTTCCAGGCAAGAGTACTGGAGTGGGGTGCCATTTCCTTCTCCGAGACACATCTGTAGAGATTAATAAATCATTCTTCCCATTTTTTTTATAAATCATAATTGGAATAAGTCTAGCTGGTACCCTCACCAAAATTATCCTGGGAAACAAGGGTAATGTTTGCTTTACCTTGCCCTCTCCCCAATAAACTAAATTTGTTTTGAAAAATGATTACCAATTTAATGCCATATTTAATCATGAGGGGAAAATAAGAACTTTTCTTTCCAAAAAAAAAAAAAAGACTTTTTCTCAGATTGCTTTTTAGTCAAAATTGCCATGAACAATCTTTTTATTCAAAACTTCTCTCTTTTTAAAATTTCCAAAGGAGGTGTAAGAAATTTGCTTTTGTTCTTTCAGGAGCAAAATTAGTATAAGAGTAACACAGATATTTCTCTTGAATATTTATTTTTTCAACAACTCTCCTGGTAAGTCAGACCGCTAAAAATCAAGAATAGCTAAGCAAAACTAAAAATTATGCCCTCAGATCAGATCAGATCAGTTGCTCAGTCGTGTCCGGCTCTTTGCGACCCCATGAATCGCAGCACACCAGGCCTCCCTGTCCATCACCAACTCCCGGACTTCACTCAGACTCACGTCCATCGAGTCAGTGATGCCATCCAGCCATCTCATCCTCTGTCGTCCCCTTCTCCTCTTGCCCTCAATCCCTCTCAGCATCAGAGTCTTTTCCAATGAGTCAACTCTTCGCATGAGGTGGCCAAAGTACTGGAGTTTCAGCTTTAGCATCATTCCTTCCAAAGAAATCCCAGGGCTGATCTCCTTCACAATGGACTGGTTGGATCTCCTTGCAGTCGAAGGGACTCTCAAGAGTCTTCTCCAACACCACAGTTCAAAAGCATCAATTCTTCAGTGCTCAGCCTTCTTCACAGTCCAACTTTCACATCCATACATGACCACAGGAAAAACCATAGCCTTGACTAGCTGGACCTTTGTTGGCAAAGTAATGTCTCTGCTTTTGAATATGCTATCTAGGTTGGTCATAACTTTCATTCCAAGGAGTAAGTGTCTTTTAATTTCATGGCTGCAGTCACCATCTGCAGTGATTTGGGAGCCCAGAAAAATAAAGTCTGACACTGTTTCCACTGTTTCCCCATCTATTTCCCATGAAGTGATGGGACTGGATACCATGGTCTTCGTTTTCTGAATGTTGAGTTTTAAGCCAACTTTTTCACTCTCCAGTTTCATTTTCATCAAGAGGCTTTTGAGTTCCTCTTCACTTTCTGCCATAAGGGTGGTGTCATCTGCATATCTGAGATTATTGATATTTCTCCCAGCAATCTTGATTCCAGCTTGTGTTTCTTCCAGTCCAGCGTTTCTCATGATGTACTCTGCATATACGTTAAATAAACAGGGTGACAATATACAGCCTTGACGAACTTAAATTTTTTTTCCTTATTGTACTTTTTTTCCAAAGTCTGTCTTGATAGTCATCTGTATTCAACAGAAAGGCCACTAGTAGCCAGTTTTAGTAAAAAGATGACCTGTCACCCAGAATTAAAAAGATGACCTGTCACTCAGAATTCCATGATTCACTTGTCTGGACTCAGAGTACCATTGGTGTCACTGAGTGCAGTTGATGAGGCCATGGCTTCACAAGAAAGAGAACTAAAATAATTAGCCAAAAATCGGGCAGAAAATCCTAACTGATTATTGCCAACCTGTGAGATGCATGAAACAAACACCCCTGGGATGGTGAGATGCTGTGTCTGGTCTCCTGTTAGTTACAGAAGCCAAGGTGGCTCTGGGCCTTGCCTGTCCTGGGGCTGAGCCAGCTGCGTGCCCTGCACCACCTGCTGGCAATGATGACTAAGACGCTGCAGCCATGCTTGCCACACCTTGTAGGCAGTTGGTCCAGAGCTGCTGTGTGCTTCAGAAGCCATGAAGGGAAAGTGGATTTCCAGGGCTGGGGCAGTCGAATGATCCCAGACTGGCGCGATCTGTCTTGAATTCTCAGAATATGTTTTCAGAGCTTGGAGGAAGCCCATATCATAGGAGGGGAAACTCAAATATTGACTCTTTCTACCTATGATGATGTCATCTGGATTAATCATCCAAATGTAACTTTTTGCACTCTACAAAAGGTCATGTGAAATCAGGTTCCCTATTACAGATTAGATTATATATCAAATTCCAAGACCTTAAAACAATCTTTTGTAGCCTTTTCTGTTGCTGCCTCTTAGCTCTGAGAATGTAGATTTTCTGAAAACTTTGAGCCTGGTTTCCAGTTCGTCAAACACGCTGCTCCCCACATCATGAAAACCAGTGTTGAGAACCTAAGTATTTTCACATGCAAAGGAAGGGTTTGAACTTGGAGCAAAAGAGGGACTTTCTCCCCATGATTCAAATTTTCAACTCCTTCTTTTTCTGATATCCTCTTTAGCCAAAAATTATTCCTTCCTTAATTTAAACCCTGAGCCTTCTCAAATAGAAACCCATGTCCTCCTCTAAAACATGCATCTTGTCAGTAAACATGAAAATATACACCTGTGCTCACCTTTTATGCTTTGATGGTGTTTTATCCCAATCCACTCCCATTTCCTACAGAGCATCCATGAGAGCAAATAGCTTTTAGGGTTGAGGATGATGTACCTAGAACGAAGGGCAAAGTTTAGTTCTTAATACATGACAAAGCTGACCTCATTCCTGAAGAGTGCAGAGAAATGTACTTTTAGAACTTCATATTGTATCCAAATCCATTAAATTAAAAGAGAGGTCCAAGGAACTGGGTGGAAAAGTAGTTAATATTTCACCAAATAAAATGTGGGCCATATCTCTGAAATTAAGAAGTTTGGCTTGTATAACTGGGGCGAGATATGAACAGATAGTGTTTGTGCCTGACAACTGAAGTCATTACTTAAGAACAATTTGTCCTTAAGAAGAAAATGACTGTTGTAAGTTTGCCAAGTTGAAGTAAGTTAGAAGGGTGGGTGGTGAAATGCAGGCAAAGAAGAAGGATTCAGTGAGATTAAGAAAGTATTTCTGAATAAAGGCCATTGTTGTGTTACATAAAGGACTCAACTTGAAAGTTTGACTTCAAAGGAAACTTTCCAAGGAAACACACACATGTGTGTATACAAATACACAGAAAGCCAACACAGACACCAAGTACATGTACATCATTGGAAAGACATTTATTGGACACAATATTAGATTCAGTCTAAGATCTTGCACTGTATACTTCTTTTAATGTACACAGAACTTTTCCTTCTAGAACCCTGTATTCTAGAATCTGTCTTGTGACTGCAAAATTTTAGAAAGAACTTATTTCTACAGTGATGTGAAATCCTCTAAATAAAGTTGGAAATTTGACAAAAACATATTGGCCTCTTACAGCAATGCTGAGTTCTAAACCTAAGTCCATTTTGTAAATTATTTACCAGCTTGAACTGGAGTTAGACATTGTGAGACTCAAAGCCAAATTATCAGATTTCATCTTCTTTGAAATTTTCTTTTCCACTTAATAGTAACTCTCTTCTCAGGAATTTTCTATTAGCAAAACTGTTGAAGATCTCTCTCTACCATTCATTCCCTTTTAATCCATCTGCCAAAACTGTTCTTTAACTGAGGGTTTTTTTTTTCCTTTAAATAAGCCAATTTTATTGTTTTAAATCAAAAGTCATAAATTCATATGCTACCTCTAGATTGTAAATTCCAGAAGCAGGCCTCTCTTCTCACCTGATCTTCTGTTTCTTCTGGAGACCCAGGAATGTACTCTCGAATGGATGACTGCTTACTGACCACTCTACAGGGGCCTCATCCCCAAGATCCTGTCATCCATCCTCTCAGTGACTATGTGTTGAGGGCTTCGTGTTCCAGGCATAGTTCTGAGAGCAAATAGCTTTTAGGGCTGACCAGGTGAGTGAAACCTGCTCCACAGGTCTTCCAGCCCAGTGATGAGCTTTCGTTATAACTTCTGACACACCTTTTATCCAGTAGAGATGCATACATTTGTATTAAAATCTTGATCAGTTAACATTTTCCTAAGTGGACTTCACACTGACTTGCAGCCAACTGACGTTAAACCAAAATTTTCTTCCTATGAAAGTGTATCCACTTAAAGAAGGGTTATTAATTCAGTTATACTTTTGTGAACAAGGAATTAGGATATTCAAAAGCAGAGACATTACTTTGCCAACAAAGGTTCGTCTAGTCAAGGCTATGGTTTTTCCTGTGGTCATGTATAGATGTGAGAGTTGGACTGTGAAGAAGGCTGAGGGCCTAAGAATTGATGCTTTTGAACTGTGGTGTTGGAGAAGACTCTTGAGAGTCCCTTGGACTAGAAGGAGATTCAACCAATCCATTCTGAAGGAGATCAGCCCTGGGATTTCTTTGGAAAGAATGATGCTAAAGCTGAAACTCCAGTACTTTGGCCACCTCATGCAAAGAGTTGACTCATTGGAAAAGACTCTGATGCTGGGAGGGATTGGAGGCAGGAGGAGAAGGGGACGACAGAGGATGAGATGGCTGGATGGCATCACCGACTCGATGGACGTGAGTCTGAGTGAACTCCGAGAGTTAATGATGGACAGGGAGGCCTGGCGTGCTGCCTCATGGGGTCGCAAAGAGTCGGACATGGCTGAGTGACTGAACAGAACTGAACTGTATTCTCAGAAGATTTTTCAAGATTGTGTGTGTGTGTGTGTGTGTGTGTGTGTGTCTGTGGAGGAAACTCTCACTTCTGATAAAGTAAGAATAACCTTTTTTTGTTAATCTATCTCATCTGTTATAGAAAATATTCATCTGTATTAAAGAGTGGCAGGGGTTAACTTGAAAGCATGACAAGGTAATAAAAAGTGCTTTTCTAGAAATGTAATCCTTCTCCCAGACACACTTGGCACAGTAAGCTGGTGTGAATGGCTGGTTTGAAACCAGTGGTGAGGTTGTGTCTGACATCTGTTTAATGAGCACAGTGCTTGGAAGGAAGAGCAAACCATAGCGTTGAACCTGGGGGAATCCGGGGCCACAACGCTGTGGGTGTGTGCGTGTGCACGCATACACACAATTCCGTCGTCTCACACACTTTCCCAGTCTTGTCAGCTGTTCCAGGCTTGTTATCTGGATCCTGTTAACTTGAGATTTGTTCTGAGCTCATGGAAAAGGTCTCCCTTTGTTTTCTTCTTACAGATAGGAGAAGCCTTTTGGCAGAGTTCTTCAAAGGCAGTGAAGTTGGTGGCATCATGGAAATTTGGCAGCAAGTTGCAGACTAAGGCAGACCTAAACATTAGTTTAGGTTATTTTCACGAGCAGTTGTTCCATGATTTTTTCATCCCTTTATTTTGCCCTGAGCAGGATCACTCACAAGCATCCCTCCTAAAGGAAGCCCCCCATCTATACTTATCATTGTGTAGTCTGAGTAATTGTGAAATTTAAATTTACCCTGGAAACATAAACATGAAGACAGAACATGAATAAATCAGCCCAGGGCCTTCTGAACTCTTTGGTTTACACTTCTTTAAAGTTAATACAAAAAGTCAAATGGAGGCCATTGATTAAATAAAAAATTGAACAACTAGATTACTTTGATGTATTTCATGCCAGGTAATTTTGTCCTTTTGCCTTTTAAATCATTGTTAATTGCTTTGAATGTTGCCAAATTGTAGGCTCACTCTAATCTGTTATAAGTACAAGTAGGAAATTAGTGCCTCTGATAAAAAGAAGGCAATGTATATTATAGGTGATTTAATCCACCTTAGGTTGGTTGGGTTACTTGGAGAATGGTATGGGTTTATGTGGAAGGAATTAAGACCCAGCTCTTGGATAGTGTCTCAGATAGTAATGACCTCAAAATAATTATTTTAGCTTTTTTTAATTCGGAAACATTGTGATGCACCAAAGTAGCATAAAAACGTGGGTCTCCTTAAGCTTATATTTTCTACAGATACAACACAAAAAACAATAGTTATCAACAAAAGGCCACCCTTAAATGTTTTTAAATGCTAGGTTGTTTAGCTATCATCCTATGTCACCATTTCATAGAAACTTTCCTGTGCTACAACTCGTCAACTACAAGCACAGACAAGGGCATGAAGTTGACAAATATTGAGCATACACATCACAAAACACAAAACACTGGATTTGGGGGGTTTTTTATTGACATATAGTTGATTTACAGTGCTGTGCTAGTTTCTGGTGTTCAGCGAAGTGATTAGGTTATATACGCACATGTAGTGTCTTTAATGTCTATCCCTCTCTCATACATAAATACTTTCAAGGATACCAGCCATAATTTGCACATTTTCTAAACAATAACTCAACATATTCCTTGAGGGTACAGTGAAGACTTTGGTGTTTTTTATGGTCCCTTGTACCTTTTCTTCTTGACATGAAACCTTACAGGGAAAACCTGTGTA
Source organism: Bos javanicus (assembly GCF_032452875.1). Classification (NCBI taxonomy): domain Eukaryota; kingdom Metazoa; phylum Chordata; class Mammalia; order Artiodactyla; family Bovidae; genus Bos; species Bos javanicus. Next base: position 12,460,752 of record NC_083876.1, read on the forward strand.
TTAAACAGATAAGAAGAAAGATACTCTGCAGGAGGTGGGGCAGGGCAGGCTGGACTCCTGGGACTCTGGCTTTCCCCATTCCCACCAAGGTGAGCTTTTGACGTCTCGACATTTCACGTGATGTCAGACGTTTTGAATGTGTAATAGAATGACTGCTGGCAGACCACCCAAAGGTCTCTCAAAAGTATGGACAAAAGCAGGTGTTTGAAGCCCTCAGTGTTCAGACCCCTTGCATCAGAGTGTCCAGAAATGGGTGTGACGCTCAGCTCCGCCCCTGCTCAACAGTGTGATCTCAAGCGCCTCACTTAACCTTGTGCACCTGGGCTTTCCAGGCTTGGAGGTGAGTGAGGGCTGACCTAGAGCCCTGGGTCTTAGCCCTCTCTGTGCTTAGCCCTCTCTGTACATAGAAAACTTTAAGATTTCAGCACCCAGGCCCCACCCCCAAGGAGTCCAGGCTGTCTTCGTCTTTGGATGAAGCCTAAATGTGAATGTTTTAAACACTCACTGGATGATTCTCATGTACGTCTTGGATGATCTTCCATTTCTAAACCCATTGAAATGCTGATGAGGATGTTCTTTTTTTGCAAATTTTTTTTAATTGTGTTTTACATTGGAGTGGGCTTCCCTGGTGGCTCAAATAGTAAAGAATCTGCCTGCAATGCAGGAGACCCGGTTTCAGTCCCTGGATTGGGAAGATCCCCTGGAGAAAGGAGTGGCGACCCACTCCAGTATTCTTGCTGGAGAATTCTACAACCCATGGGGTCACAAAGAGTCAGACACAACTGAGTGACCAACACTTTCACACAGTTGATTTACAATGTTGTGTTCGTTTCAGGTGAACAGAAAAGTGATTCCGTTTACATATACACATACCTATCCTTTTCAGATTCTTTTCTCATGTTACTACAGATTTTCGAGTTGAATTCCCTATGCTACACAGTAGGTCCTTGTATTTTACCTATTTTGTGTATAGTAGAGTGTGTCTGTTAATCCCAAATGCCTAATTTATTCCTCCCTCCTCCCCTCTGGTGACCATAAGTTTGTTTTCTGTTGAGGACCTTTACTTCTGTCCTTATGATTTTGCTTCCTTTGAGAGTTGAGGCTTGAAGGAGGTATATCAGTTGACGCCCATGTGTTGGGTTACACTGAATCATCACGGAAAGTTAGAGTAGTGAAAATATAGACTAATATGTTGTGACTTCTAAAGGTTTATCTGAATTCTGCTGTTTAATATGCAGCCCAACGGCCTTCCATGTCTAAAGCCAGGGTTGTCTAGTCACAGAGATGCTAATTAGGACATTGTTAAATGTCTCAGCCATCCTGCTCCAGAGCTAAAGGAAGGTTCATTTACAAAATTTTTACTCTCTTAGTGCCTGTATTGCCCATGGTGTGGATTTAATCACATGATTGGCCTTTTTCACATGCATAAGGGGGTTCCCCAGAAAAATAGTTCATCCTTGTTCTCATCTTCCTTCCCCAAATCATTCAAATTTTCTACTAATTCTTCAATATTCAGTCTCATGAACTGTGAAAAAGAAAACTTCTGAACTCTTTTTTAGAATTACTGCATCATTTGACTAGATTTCTTAGGCTCTTATGTGCTGTATGGGCTGATGTTGACCTGGAGCCCAACACAGACTACCTGGCACCTAAGAGGTGCTCCATGATTTTTTAATACATGAAATGTTTCCAGTTTAGCCAGTGGACTCTTGAGTTCTGAATAGTGTTCCATGAACTCAGTTCCCTCGTGAAGCCTCCACTATCCATGACAAGAGAACAGTCTGAAGGTAAGACAAACAAATGAGCAGTTGAGGGGCTCAGTGCCTCCACCTCTCCACCCCCATCCCAGGCTGACCAGTTGGAAGATGAGGGGTCAATCTGATGGAACCAAGTATCAAGGATGGACATGGTCTCAAAGAACCTACTCAGAGAGTTAAGAGGAAAACAAAGCCACTGTTGTGTCCGATCTATGTACACTGCGCTTTTCATGTGAGATCTAACCCCAGAAATACACTATACTCTCTCCCTACACACCCGTGGGCACCAACAAAACCCTCTCCTCTATCAAAATGTGCTAACTTTCAATTGTCTCTCAGCTGTTAAAGCCAAATATTAACTCTATTGAACAGTGTGATAAGGGAATTTATATTAATATATTTCATCCTGATATATGAAATATATACAACAAAATATGAAAACCTTATTATGTGAGGACACATAATAAATATGCGTTCAGTTCAGTTCAGTTCAGTTGCACAATCGCGTCCAACTCCTTGTGACCCCATGAATCGCAGCACGCCAGGCCTCCCTGTCCATCACTAACTCCCGGAGTTCACTCAGACTCACGTCCATCGAGTCGGTGATGCCATCCAGCCATCTCATCCTCTGTCATCCCTCTGTCTTCCTGCCCCCAATCCCTCCCAGCATCAGAGTCCTTTCCAATGAGTCAACTCTTCGTATGAGGTGGCCAAAGTACTGGAGTTTCAGCTTTAGCATCATTCCTTTCAAAGAACACCCAGGGCTGATCTCCTTTAGAATGGACTGGTTGGATCTCCTTGCAGTCCAAGGGACTCTCAAGAGTCTTCTCCAACACCACAGTTCAAAAGCATCAATTCTTCAGTGTTCAGCTTTCTTCACAGTCCAACTCTCACATCCATACATGTATTAGATTGATGTTAAACGCATTTTACATTAAAGTCAAGAATCAGGTAACAGTTCCATCAACATTACGGAAGAATTGTCCTAACGGCACTATTGAAACGTCATTTCTTACATTCTTACATTTCTTACATCAAAGTGTAATACATTATCTGAAAACAGGAAAACCTGTGGTGATCATCCATTAATGCTACATTAGAGATGTTAACATCTGTGTACCACAGCTGGGACCCGTTTTACTAATAACAAGCAAACATAAAACCTGTTTGCTGCAGGAAAAGTGAAGAGTTGGGTTTAGAACTGTGCTTGTCTTCCTCTTTTCTCTTGTACTCCTGAGTTACATTGTACACTCAGGATGCTGCCAGCCATCTCCTACTTTGCTTTCCTATTTGAAAATGTGAACTTTAAATCAGATTTTTTTTACAGGAGAAAATGAGTTTAGAAATATCTGGTCCTGTTATGAGGCAGAGCCTTCATGGATAAGCAGAATAAAATGTGTTTAGCTCTCAGGCAAGGTCTGGGCAATAATGATCTGCAAATCAGAGCTTGAATTCTCGACTCTCTGCCTGGGAATCTTGCCCAGGGCCTTTTTGGCTCTTGTTTTTGCTGTCTCATATTTGCCATTTAATTTATATGCATCAAATTAACACTAACTGTCATATTTGGGCAAGAAAAGGAAGATGCTTACCAGTTGCTGGAGCTGAGGAACTTTCCAAGGAACAAAGCTCCCAATCAAGTTTCAGGTTTCTGTATTTTTAGAAAACACACATATATACGATTTACTACAAAGGCATTCAACACACACCCTTAATTCTAGAATTGTGTACCAATTAAGGATGCCATGAACATATTTTAGGAGACAAGATTTAGTTAGTACAGCATATCTGCATCTGAAGAGTAAGTAGCAAGAAATGTTATTTTGGTTATATAATATTCTGGGCAGCCCTGAGATGCAGAAATGTTAAGGAAAACAAGAATGCTTCTTCATAAATGAGGAGGAATGAATAAATCACACTTTCATTTTCAGAGTTTATAAGACAAGCAATAGTTTTATGATTTTTTTAATTGCTTTGGGGAAATCTCAGACTGAAATTATTGGTGAATAAAAGCTTACTTATAAATTGAGGGTCTAGGAGATTCACAATACAATTCAAATCTAATTACAGGAATGACATTCCAGAGCACAAAAGTGTGGGAAGTGTCTTGAGTGTGTTTAACTTTTTAGCTAAACTTTCAGCAATAGCTCTTTTCATCTAATGCTCTAAAACAAATAAATGTAATATAGAGTGATTTTGCACTGGTAAGGATTTTTGAAAGCCTGCCAGCCTTGGACCAGAGTGAAAGGAATGCTTTGATGCACATGATTTTGTGCGTTGAGTTTTCATCTGTGATAGATGGGGTCACAGTGAAAGAAGCTTGACAACATGGGGGGAGGGGAAGCTGGGGGCCCAATGGACCCACAGTTGAATCTGATAGCAGGCCATTAAGACGAACGTTAAACTACTCATGATGTCAATTTGTAAAAATATTTATCAACTACCTCCATATTTTTTCACTTGCTAAACTTTTACATAAATATTTTTGTTTCCCTCAATTTTCTATTCCAATGCCCCAAGTTACTTTATATAGATATGTTATCATTTGAAGCAAAAAAAAAAAGTGACTATCCTTATTAATTAATTAATTCAGTCAGTTTGGTCGCTCAGTCGTGTCCAACTCTTTGTGACCTGATGGACTGCAGCACGCCAGGCTTCCCTGTCCATCACCAACTCACGGAGCTTGCTCAAACTCATGTCCATCGAGTCAGTGATGCCATCCAACCATCTCATCCTCTGTTGTCCCCTTCTCCTCCTGGCTTCCATCTTTCCCAGCATCAAGGTCTTTTCTAATGATTCAGTTCTTCCCATCAGGTGGCCAAAGTATTGGAGTTTCAGCTCCAGCATCAGTCCTTCAAATGAATATTCAGAACTGATTTCCTTTAGGGTTGACTTATTGGATCTCCTTGCAGTCTAAGGGACTCTCAAGAGTCTTCTCCAACACCACAGTTTAAAAGCATCAATTCTTTGGCACTCAGCTTTCTTTATAGTCCAGCTCTTAAATCCATAAATGACTACTGGAAAAACCATAGCTTTGACTAGACAGACCCTTGTCAGCAAAGTAATGTCTCTGCTTTTTAATATGCTGTCTATGTTGGTCATAGCTTTTCTTCCAAGGAGCAAGTGTCTTTTAATTTCATGGCTGCAGTCACCATCTGCCATGATTTTAGAGCCGCAAAAATGAAGTCTTTCACTGTTTCCATTGTAATTCACTTCTAATGCTAATACAATTTATTTGAACCAGAGATTATAAAACATGGTGATGCTGATTCTCCTCATCTCCTTATGGACAAGAATGATATAAATGAAAAGTTAGATAATAACTCATATATATATATATATATATATATATACACACACATATATATATATATAAATTCACGTCAAACTCCGCAAGACCACCAGCATTATAGCAGGTGATGGGGAATGTGGAGAGGGGAGCACTGGGGAAGTGGAGTTTGCAGGGTTAGGGGTGGACTGAGATGATGGGATAGAAAGTATTTCAGGTATGAACTTGAGAAAAGAGGCCAAATGAGCACAAAAATGGGGAGACCAGCCAAAGAATCTTGTGCGTGGAGAACAAGGCTTGACAGAAAATGGACAGACCAAGACTTGGGAGGCAGGCAAAACCTTGTTGGTGTTAAGAGAACAGCAGGAGCCCCTTAAGGCTCTTGGAAGGAGAAAGTTCAAAGGAGGATATAGGGGCAGTTTGTTGCCTACATGCCAGGAGAGAAAACATGAAGCCCAAGAGGCTTATAAGAAGCTGATGGCAGCCTCCAGCTGTGTGGCTCAGGGAGCCTGGACTGGACAGAGCTAATTTTATCACTTCTCAGGGCCACACACGGTCCCTGCACAGGATGGTAGCTGTGTTATGATGTAACACTCAACAGCATACAATACGATCTTGCATCTCCAGAGTTTGTCACCTGAGCATTTAGAATCATTCTAAAGATATTATTATTTTTTCTCTAAAGCAATGAGATCTATATCTTAGAAGATACAGTTTCATCCAAATTGTAACATTTACAAACTAAAACATTACACATATTATTCAAAAATAAAAGTTAACTTAGTAGTAGTAGTAGCGTTATCCGTCAGTCATGTTCCATTCTTTGTGACCCCATGGACTGTAGCCCACCAGGTTCCTCTCTCCATGGGATTCTCCAGGCAAGAATACTGGAGACGGCAGCCATTCCCTTCTCCAGGGGATCTCCCCAACCCAGGGACTGAATCCGGGTCTCCTCCACTGCAGGTGGATTCTTTACCATCTGAGCCACCAGGGAAGCCAAAAGGTTAATTTACATGTTTACAAAAGAAAAATCATTCTGTAACTGGTTGAGCTTAAGTGACTGGAGATATTTTCAGACATTTTGCAGTCAGTATCTTTTGGAAACAGTAAAACTGGTTTAGAGTAATGTATTTTAGAAGGGCTTCTTATCTTTGTTTAGTAAGAAACAGAAAGTTATCCAGTGGAGATGGGAAAAACACCTCTTTGCTGGACCACAATGCAATACATGGGTTACATATATGAAACTCATATTTGTGAATAATCTATTGAAAGCTTGAGCGAGGTCTTCCCTTGTGGCTCAGTGGCAAAGAATCTGCCTATTAATGCAGGAGACATGGATTCAGTCCCTGATCCAGGCAGGTCCCATAAGCCATGGAGCACCTAAGCCCTTGCACTACTACTGAGCCTGTGCAAAGCCCATGAATAGCAACTTGATAATAGCCCCTCCTCTCCACAACTAGAGAAAACCCACACCGCAACAAAGACCTAACACAGCCAAAAATAAATAAATAAATAAATTTTTTTTAAAAAGCTTGAGTGAAGTATGATTTAACATATATTTTAACTCCTTTTTTCCACAGAACAAACCTTAGTCTTATTGGAATTAAACTTATTTATTTTAATATATGATTATTGTTTCCTGTTAAACTCCACAGAAAACCAGTTTATTTCTGCACTTCTAATAGCATGAAAATGCTTAAAATCTTAAAGGAGTTTGTTCAGTGAATATACATCCCTTAAATGAGAGTAGAAAACACTCTTGTTAAAGGCTGAATTTGAAACCTCCAATTAGATCGTGGCGGCTTTAATCACAGCTCTTATTTTTAAGATGGCAGCTTGTATTCCTTGTCAAGTCAGTCATGATGAGTTTCAGTGTCGTGTTTGTGTTCCCACAATTACCCATTGTTTGGGAAAATTAAAAAGAACAGATATCCACTTAAATAGATTACAACAGTGTTGTCTTGGCCACTTTACAACATTAGTTCTCAAGTCGGGGTGGGTGTCTTGGCAGCTCTGTACTTCTTCAATCAATGGACTCAGCCATTGGAATTGTTCCCTGATAGACTCTTAAGTGTACACTGTGAAACTTTAAGAACAACAGTATCATCTAAGTTGCTCATTTTACTCCTCTTTCTGCCCTTTATAATGGTTTGTGGATCGCTGTAAGCATGTGGCCAAGTGATTCATGTCAATCAGCAGTAGAGGAAGTTTTCTGTGACCTTCCAGTTTCTGAGTCTTTGCAGCCACCACAGTGTTTCATGTCATAATACCTGTATATTTATTGATTCTAAAACTTTCATCCACAGTGAAAATAGGCAAGAGGGTTCAGTTCACTCAGTCATGTCCAACTCTGTGACCCCATGGACTGCAGCATTCCAGGCTTCCCTGTCCATCACCAACTCCCAGAGTTTATTCAAACTCATGTCCATTGAGTCAAGGATGCCATCCAACCATCTCATTCTCTGTCATCCCCTTCTTCTCCAGCCTTGAATATTTCCCAGCATCAGAGTCTCAGGGTCTTTTCAAATGAGTCAGCTTTTCGCATCAAGTGGCCAAAGTATTGGAGTTTCAACTTCAACATCAGTCCTTCCAATAAATATTCAGGACTGATTTCCTTTAGGATGGACAAGTTCGATCTCCTTGCAGTCCAAGGGACTCTCAAGAGTCTTCTCCAACCACAGTTGAAAAGCATCAATTCTTTGGCACTCAGCTTTCTTTACACTCCAACTCTCACATCCATACATGACCACTGGAAAACCATAGCCTTGGCTAGAGGGACTTTTGATGACAAAGTGATGTCTCTGCTTTTTAATACGCTGTCTAGGTTGGTCATAGCTTTTCTCCCAAGGAGCAAGCGTCTTTGAATTTCATGACTGCAGTCACCATCTGCAGTGATTTTGGAGCCCCAAAAATAAAGTCTGGCACTGTTTCCACTGTTCCCATGAGGGTACAGAAATGAGGGTACAGGGCATGAGGGCACAAAAATATTTTATTTTATGTGAACTGTAAATATTTTCTTGATTTTGTATACTCCATATTTATAAGAAACAGTTCTTTTAGACTCCTATTTTACATGAGTTGATGATTGTAATCCCATTATTTGCTTGTTAAATAAAGGAAGTTATATTTAGCCATTTACATATTTTGAATTTACATGCAGCTTACACACACAGTCAATCATCATTACCCATGAGTTCCTTGTTTATAGACTTGCTAACTAAAATTTAGTTTTGAGACACAAGTCAATCCCTGTGGCCCTTCTGTGGTCGCTGGTGGAACAGGAAGGATTTTAGTCTCCAAGGTGCATGTTTCCAGCTGAGGTGGGACACGGCTCTACTGAACCTTGTATTCCTTTCATGGCCTACTTACTATGACATTTTTCACATTATGTGACTTTGTTGATGATTTCACTATTTAAAATGGCCCCCAGGCTGGTGCTGAAGTGCAGTCTAGTGATCTAACCCAAGAGAGCTTTGATGTGCCTTATGGAGAAAGGACATGAATGAGATAAGCCTTTTTCAGTCATCAGCTATGCTGCTACTGGTTGGGAGTTCAATGCGAGTGAATAAGCAGCACACAATAAGAAAGACGTCTTGAAACAGTAACACATGTAAAACAAAGTTATGGACTGAGTAATGGAAAAGACTCATAACCAGAGCTCCAGGAGTCTCAGTCTACTTTCCTTCTGGGCAGTGGTTCAGGACTCGCTAACCCACTGTTCACAGGAACTGTATAAAACATACAACCACCACAAACAACAAGAGGAATCAACTATCCTTTTCCTTTACTGGAAGCCACTTTCCCAGCATTTCATTGTGAGCCATAACAGCCTGACTGTAAAGGTGAGGTGTGTCATCTGAGCACATTTCTGCTGCACTATCCACTGACCCACAACTTCAAACAAGGTGCAGGAGGAAGGTGGCCCAGGAGTCTCCAGAACTGTTAACCATACATATTTTTTTCCTCCAAATTTCAACAATCAGACTGCTATTGAAGTTTAACTTACTGGATTTAGACATCATTGATGCTGAAAGCTCGACCTCTGTTCACGTGCCAAATTGAATCTCAGAGACACAATTTGGGGTGAAGCGTAAAAGAATAGCTTTATTACGTTGCCAGGCAAAGGGGACAGAGCAGATTCCTGCTCTCAAAGCTGTGTCCCAACCTGGGAGGATTTAGTGAGGAGTTTTATAGCAATAAACTCCTTAAGACCCCATGGACTATAGCACACCAGGCTCCTCTGTCCATGGAATTATCCAGGCAAGAATACTGGAGTGCGTAAAGCCATTCCCTTCTCCAGGGAAACTTCCTGCCCACGGATACAAACTGGGATCTCCCGCATTGCAGGCAGATTCTCTACCATCTGATCCACCAGGTAAGCCCAGCGTAGCACAGGACTGCCCTCCTTTACAGAGAAGGCAATGGCACCCCACTCCAATACTCTTGCCTGGAAAATCCCATGGATGGAGGAGCCTGGTAGGCTGCAGTCCATGGGGTCGCGAAGAGTCAGACACAACTGAGTGACTTCACTTTCACTTTTCACTTTCATGCATTGGAGAAGGAAATGGCAACCCACTCCAGTGTTCTTGCCTGGAGAATCCCAGGGACGGGGAAGCCTGGTGGCCTGCCATCTATGGGGTTGCACAGAGTCGGACACGACTGAAGTGACTTAGCAGCAGCAGCCGCAGCCCTCCTTTAATTTGGCCTCAGGCGGCTTCTTGATCTTGATGAGTTTCTCCGGTTCTTTTAATCTGGCTTCAGATGGTTTCTTGACTACTCCTCCCTTGACTCTGCATTCCCTCCCGTCTCTGATTAGTCACTGTTTGAATCTGCTGTTTGGAACTCAGGGAAGGTTATGGAGGCTAGAGTCTGTTCCCAATAAGGAATAGGAGAAATGAAGACTTCTACACCCAGGAGCCCCACAATGTCCTGCTCAGTTTCATTTAAATGACACTGTTCATTTAAAATTTTAGGAAAGGCTCATAACTGAGGTCAGTACTATGTAGTTCAAGGCTTTAGAACTGGCAACACCTAGCAGGGTACCTTATGTATCAATAAATAGAGAGTAATACACTTTATGTCTTGAGAGGGGCTAAAGCATGCTTTCACATGGAGTTATTGTCATGGATTTGGATTTAGCTGGAAATGATGTTTGAGCTTATGCCAGTCATCCTCTGCTTCCACAGAAGGGAAATGCAAGCCCGGAGAGGTTAGGGTGTTTGCTGCTAACTTAAAAAAAATGCACAACATGAGAGTTGTGTATGAAGTTTAATTGAGGGAAAATGAGGACTATAGCCCAGGAGACAGCTTTTCAGATCGCTCTGAGAAAGTGCTCCAAAGAGGTGCGGGCAGGGGGAGAGGTCAGTACATATATATATGATTTTAGTAAAGGGTGAGTGCATGCAATCAAGCACACATTTTTTGCAGAGGTTTCTGCTAGCGTTGTGAAGGGTTCTGCTAGTCACAAGGAGCAGTTGTCACCATAAAGGATTTTAGTGCCTTTCTAGATATGAAGAGTTACAAGAACTGGGCTCATAAAATCAGCTCCTGAAAACATCTATCTACCTGAAGACCTATCTTGCCAGTTTTTCTCCCAGCCCCAGAGTGCCTCATTGCTGCTCTCTACCCTGAACTCCTTTCAGGGGTGTTGAAAAAAAAAAAAAATGAGCAGCTGCATCAGCATTGATTTAATCCTTCAAGAGGTAGATGGCAACTGCCAACAGCAAGTGCTAATTTGTAGTGGACACTGCTCAAAGCCACATGCTGAGGCAGAGCTGGGAGGCGCTGCCTGTCCATCCTGTGAATGCATGCCCCCATCAGATCACCCTTTCTGTGAGTCTGGAGGCCAACTACAGAAGAGAGGAGACATTTTTACTACTTAGAGGGTTCATCTCAAGCCCCAGGGGCAATTGTTGTTGTTAGTTCGTAAACATATGACTTTTCTTCCTCATGATTTTATAATTAGGAGTCAGAAATTCCTGATTAACTTAGATCAGAAATTTTAGCTTATCTTTTCATTTTAGGAAACCAAGCAATATTTTGAAAGTTACCCTTCTATTACTTTGTGATGACACTAAAATACTTATACTAAAGCTTAACTTTCATTAGTTAAACAGAAACTCAATTGTGTTTGGTTTGAAACCCATGACTGAATGCTGAGCAGGTTTATCAAGGCGCCATGGGCAATAATGCAAAGGAAATGTTTTGCGAAGAATGTATTCTGTGCCGCGTTCGGAGCCCAGTGCTCCCCCGGTGACTCAGTATCCAGTACAGGTGATTGGCAGGGTCTACCAACAGCTGATCTCAATAAAACCAACTTGATTGTGCCCTGGAGAACTGTTGTTTTTGGAAGGAGTTGGTGAAATTAAACAATGAGGACTGATTTGCTTCATGTCTTGTAGTAGTCAGAGGAAGATATACAAGAACAAAGAGATATAATTAAGGTACAGTATTTTTCTCCTACTATACATGTGCTGTATGGAGCAGAATTTCAGCACTGGCTCCCTTCAGCAGTGACAAGGGAGAAAACCCACAATTAAGATCAAAGTCTCCTTTCACACACAGGAAATGAAATACTATAAACCTAATGGTATTAATTTTAGGGTTTTATTTCCTCCTTTTTATTACCTCTTTAGGAGAAAACACATTCCTTGCCCTGCAAGGAACAGGGAACAGTGGGTTGCTATTTTCTTCTCCAGGGAATCTTCCTGACCCGGGGATCAAACCTGTGTCTCCTGAATTGGTGCATGGATTTTTTTACCACTGAGCCACCAGGGAAGCCCTTTAAAAATTTCAGTTAACACATTTTTCATGTTCTCTAAGCAAGGTGATAACAAGTCCCATCCCCTTTGTGACTTTTGGTCAGCACAGTGGAAGATAATGACATTATGTAATTTTAACATATATCTCTAAACAAAAGACATCCCTTTATTAATTAAAGATAGTAAGAAAAAAGTATGGTGAAAGCCTTTAGCACATATGTTTCGATACATTTTTTCATTCCTTTCTTATTATTTTCCTTTAACTCTATGAAGCTTTCAACAGATAATATGGGGGTACTTCAGTGCCTTCAGATCATGCTATGCACTACAAGGTCTCTAAAGGAATAAACAGTTCAATTAAAAAAAATGATAAAATGTTAAAAAAAAAAAAGAATGTATTCTCTGCTGTCAAGAATGTGGAGTTTGCCATTTATGCAAAGAGATACAAGGGTCACTTAGGCTTGCAACAGGAGGACTGATAAGCTGCAGTTCCTCCATCAGGATTTTAGACACAGGGACACTAAAACCTACCCCAGCCCCACCATTCACATTACATGCCAAATAGCTCTAAGTCTCTCAGTAATGAACCTCAGGTACTTCAACTGGACCCAGCATTCCCTCTGCATATCACCATAAAGAACCCCGGGTATTTACACTGAACCCAGCATTCCCCTCACGTCTAGTGATGAAGAACCCCAAGTACCCTCTATTCCCCACCCCCATGTCTCATGGTAAAGAACCCTGTGTTTTCCTGCTGGACCCAGCATGGCCTCTGTGTCTTTAACAGAGACACAGTTTCAAGGGTTGGACCTGTGGAAATCTTTTGGGACAGTGGCATTCAGCTGAAAAACATTTGGGAAATTCTAAATTCCGAACTTCCAAAGATATTTTATGGTGAATGTGTGAATGCAAACTCAAAGCACTGTGGGTGGGAGGACAGAAAGGTCATTGTGCCGTAGGCTGGTGAAGAACAGCATCTCAGGAGGCGGGATTTAACATGAAATAGAAATGTAGCTGAAAACAGCGGAGGGCTGAGGTGAGAAAGGGAAAACTCAGGTTCTGTCTCCCAAGCTGTTGACTGATCATTTGCGAGGGCGATGGGCAAATGTGCTGACAGTGATTACCAGGAACCTTGGCTAAGTTACACATTTCTGTGTTATTTGTGTGCTTGTTTATATCTTTACTTCTGTGATTTTATGAGTATGTCATACAATATTTACAAACAGGTACAAATACACTGTCTTGGCCAAAAATGTTGAAACAGCGAGGTTAACTGGTGTGCAAGGTAGTCAGTACCTATAGTTCATTCCTCTCTCAAGTGTGCTGCTGCAGGGATGAAGAAAAACAGCATGGGCTTGGCTGCTCACCCAATCAATAGGTGATGAATTTATACCTGAAGCTAATAAACCGAGGAGCAAGCAAAAAGTAGCCAATTTGAACTTTACGATTCCTCCTCAATTTCAATATATTCATTTTTTCAAGTGTATCTTAAAGTGTCCTTTAACATTTTTTTAGCTACTTATGCCTAAAGCACAAAGTGTGTTTTTGGTCTGAAAACATATCCAAGTTTGAAAGTAACTGAAAAAACCCTTGAGACAGAGGAACTATTTTATAACTATTGTCTGCTTGGAAAGCCATTTTTCCATTCATCTTCCTAAGATATTGTTAAAGGGATTTTTTTTGAATCTGGGAAAATGATATATTCGCACTTTTGTGTTTATAGCTTGAGTGTATATAAAGGTATACACATACATGCAGCAAAGTGTAAGGATAACAAGAATAACATGTAAAGTTGCAGAAATTTGACTGTCCCTGAAATCCAGTAATGGCAATTGTGTTTTACATCTATAAACATAGCCCTAATAGCTTAGCTCCTCACTTGGGCAGACAGTTTGCCAGCAGTGGGGTCAGGGGGGCCACTGTGGCTTCTGTCACATTTGCAGTTCGGGGCAGGATTTTTCTGGCCTCTCCCACTTCTAGCTCATTCTACTCTATATCTTTCTGTCTCCTAAACATTACTGGACAAGCTGGTTACTTATAGGCATCTTTATATGCTTATCTACTTCTTGTTCAGCAAATTCTCAGACTTAAAAGGTCAGAGGAGGTTCTCGTGATGAGTATAATAGACACAGATACTGTTGCTCCCTCTCCTGTCTTCTGTCACCATCTCTGTGACTCTTAATGTTGTCTAAGAGCATCTGGATGATCCCAGAAATTCAGGAACCAGATAGAATAGCCTCTGATTACCTGATGTCTACTGAATTGCTTGACAGGAGTGCTAAAGGCCTGAATAAAAGACTGTCTCTAGGATAAATGCTATCAAGAAAATATTCACTCTCTAATAACTCAAGCACACTTATTTCTATTTTGTCCCCTGTATTTCCTTCTCTGTTGGCCCCCACTGTGATTAAAAATCAGAATAACTACCAGCTTCCATGGATTGCCACGTGTGTATTACATACGCACATGTATACAATATTGACACAACAATCTGAAAAGAGAAAATTTCAGTGGTTTTCTCCACATGTGGTTTCAGTAATACCAACCCTAATTACCCAGTTGAGGAGAATTAGACTTTACAGGAGGTGCTAAATATAATCTAACGAGTTTTGTAACAGACGTATTTTCATAGAAACAGGAGCACTTGTTTGTTATGGCTTTTTTGTGGTTTGAAAGGCTGCACTGCCTTCCTATCTACTGGTAAAGAAATTCTTCTCTAGCTATACACGTTTGCCACAGCCTTACCTCGGCTACTTCCCTTATGGCTCAACTGTTAAAGAATCCACCTGCAATGCGGGAGACCTGTGTTCAAACCCTGGGTTGGGAAGATCTGCTGGAGAAGGGAAAGGCTACCCACTCCAGTATTCTGGCCTGGAGAATTCCATGGACTGTAGAGTCCATGGGGTCACAAAAGTCGGACACGACTGAGCGACTTTCACTTACCTCTGCTACTACTATCTGAATGTAAGTTGCCTTGCCAGAGAGCTGGTTTTCAGATTCCTCCTTTCAGAAATCTAATGTAGTCTCTAAAAGGCCTTCGTTTTTTCACTAATGAATAGATGAATCTCTCTTTGCTATTAAATATAGCTTTTAATACAAGTCAATAAATAATTATTGTATTCTTCTTTGTATAAGAATCTGGTGGGTAATGCTGGCGCCTAGTAGGTGTTCAATGAATTTTTCTTAAACTCAAAGAACTAAGACAAAGGCCTGCTCTCAAGGACTTCATAATCCTCTCAAGAGTACCCTGTATTTGTGCAATATGTTCATTTCATCACACATATAATCAAGTCCTACCTAAGCACGGCAGATATTAGGCTTCTCATCTTACAAATGAGAAAATCAAAGCACAAAGGAAATAAGAGATTTGGCCAACAGTTCTGTATTAGGGCTCTCCTTAGAAACAGAACCAAGAGGATGTATGTGTATGTGTATATATACATATATATATATATATATAGGCTTCCCTGATGGCTCAGTGGTAAAGAATCCACCTGCCAAGGCAGGAGATGTGAGTTCGATCCCTGGATCAGTAAGATCCCCTGGAAAAGGAAATGGCAACTCACTCCAGTGTTCTTGCCTGGGAAATCTCATGGAAGACATAGCCTATGAAGTCACAGAGTCAGACACAATTGAGCACAGCACAGAAGCAGCAATATATATACAATGTAATATTTACTGTGAGGAATTGGCTAATGTGATTATATAGGCTGAGAAGTCCCATAGTCTACCATTTGCAAGCTGGAGACCCAGGAAAGATAGTGGTGTGGTTCATTCCTAAAGCTTGAGAACCAGGGTAGCTAATGGCGTTGATATAAACCCCAGACCAGGGGCAGGAAAAGATGAGATGAAATGCATATCCCAGCTCAAGCAATGAGGCACAAAAGAGGGTGAATTCCTCCTCAACAGACTGGATGGTGTGCACCCACAATGGGGCGGGTTGTCTACTTTACTGGTCCACCAGTTCAAATGCTAATATTACCTGGAGCCGAGCTCACAGACATAGCCAGACATAGTATTTTCAGCCTAGACACCCAGTGGCCAGTCAAGCTGACACATAAAGTTAGCCATCACAAGTTCCAAGCTCAGAAGTAGTGAAGCCAAGCTAAAATCCAGGCTTTCTAAAATGCATAATCCAACACTCGTTAGTTGAACAAACTTCCTTGGTTCACGAAAATCAAACTGAAAAGGAAGCATCTTGGCAAAGGAAGAAAGCAATATCCATTTATTCATTCACTGACACCCCAGATAAGTAGAAAAAAAGTATCCTGCTTTCCACAGCACATGGCCTTCGGTTATTATTTAGTGGCTATCGATTACTGTCTATCACAGTCATACTTTATTGATAGGGCTATAAACTTTTTAGTTATGAAGAGGAAATCCATATCTAAACATTTTTATTTTAAAAAATAATTTCACTTTACTCAGTGGAAAGAAAACATTGGAACCTTTGTCCATTAAATCTGGTGCACTGCCAGCTTTTGTAAATAAAGTTTTATTAGAACACAACCACACCATTCTTTTAGTATTGTCTGTGGCTGTTTTTGTGCTACAACTGCAGAGCTAAATAGTTCCAAGAAAGACGTTATGGCTCACACCAAGTCTGAAATATTCATGACCTGGTCCTTTACAGGGAAAGTTTGCCAAACTCTGATGTAAATCTTTCTTCTTTCCCTTCCTCTACTGCAAAAGGAAGTAACTAGTGGGAAAAGACATAGCCTAGATTCTCTTAAGGCAAGAAGAGGAAATAATACGTTTTCTCCCTAGACTTTGCAGGTGATACTTCTGAGTCCCTGCCAGCCTCGTGCATTTTGAAGGGCCTAGGAATCATAAGCATTTCTGGCTCTTCATTAGCGCAGCCTTCCTGCCATGCTCTCAGAATAGCAGCAGAAACATCAGAGGATACGGAAACAAGTAAACTTTACATTGAGGAGGATAGTAGGGCTTCTTTAGTGCATCACTGTCACTTTTCTGATGGAAAAACTGAGATATATTTCCATTTTAAGATAAAGGATGGGCGCCCATGAAAACTGAAGATTTGGAGCAAAATGGTCAACTATTAACCACTTTCAATTTTTTTTTTTAATTTTCCATCACCACTTAATATGAATTAGTTTCAATTATGCACCTGAAACAATAACAACAGAATTAAAGTAAACATCTCTAGAATTGTCAGTGAAGGGTATAATATGAAATTAGATACAGTCACATTCTGTCTCACTTTTTATGTTTGTGGCTCTTTTTGGTTTTTTCCATTGGAGTATAATTGCCTTCAATATTATATTAATTTCAGGTGTACAGCAGAATGAGTCAATATTTTTATACACTCCAAAATGATCACGCTGTATGTTTAGTTACCATTTGTCACCATACAATTATTACAGTATTATCAACTATATTCCAAATGTTGTACGTCACATCCATGGTTTATTTATTTCATAACTGCACGTTTATACCTCTGAATCTCCCTTACCTGTCTCACTCATTACCCCAATTCCTCCTCTCTGACAAGCCACTAGTTTGTTCTCTATATCTGGGTCCATTTCTGTATTTTTTATTAGTTTTAGATTCCAACTATAAATGAAATTTTACAATACTTATCTTTCTCCATCTCACTAATTTCACTTAGTGTAAGACTTTATAGTTCCATCCATTTAGTCAAAGTGGCAAGGATGCATGCCTTTTGTGGCTGAATAATATTCCATTGTATATGTATTTGCTGTTGTTGTCATTGTTGTTCAGTCACTAAGTCATGTGCGACTCTTTGCAACTCCATGGACTGCAGTATGCCAGGCTTCCCTATCCTTCACTGTCTCCCGGAGTTTACTCAAACTCATGTCCATTGAGTCAGTGATGCCATCCAACCATCTCATCCCCAGTTGCCCCCCTCTTCTCCTGCCTTCAATCTTTCCCAGCATCAGAGTCTTTTCCAATGAGTCGGCTCATCCCATCAGGTGGCCAGTTAGCTACCAGGCCCTGCGTTGTGCAGTGACTGCTGGTCCTCTAGTTGGCAGGGCCAGATCTCACCATGACTGACTGTGGGGACCCGGGAACCCAGGTTCGGTTCTGGCCTGCTAGGAGGCAGGTAAGCCCCCAGTGCTAATAGGATGGAAGAAAAACTCCAACGGGCACATGCCTGCATCAGTGTCCTTATGATAAAATGACCTCCCCAGAACGGCTGCTTGCAGCATCTGTGTCACCAGGGGGAGTCCCGGTTGCCTCCTGCCTCTCTAGGCATTGCTGTGAGATCAGCAAGCAGCTATGATTAGGCTTCTTTCAGATTACTGCCTCTGAACTTGGGCTCAGAGCTTGTGAGATATTCTACACTCCCTTTTACACTCCCTTTAAGAGTGGAGTCTGTGTTTCCTACAGTCCTCTGGCTGTCTTGTGCCTGAGCCCCGCTGGCCTTTAATGTTAGGTGTTCTGGGGGCCTGTCTTTCCATTGCAAGGTCCCTGAGATTGGGAGCCCAACGCAGGATTGAACCTCTGCAACTGTGATCATCTTCCTGTTTGCTCCATCTACCCAAGGGTGTGGGTCTTGACTAAACCGTGCCTCTGCCCCTCCTACCCGTCTTGTGGTTTTTTTGTTTATATGTTTAGTTGTAGGAAATCTTTTCTGCTAGTCTTCAGGTGGTTTTTGTGGAGAGTTGCTGTGCAAACAGCTATAATTTTGGTGTGCCCATGGGGGAAGGTGAACTCAGGGTCTTCCTGCTCCAGCATTTTGACCACACTTCCCTCAGTTTGATTTATCATATATGTGGAATCACCAACTTCAATGCTTTGTAAACAAACAAAAAATATTCTTGATGTTTACTTACATAGAAACAGAAAGAGAAAGCAGACATGTTTGCTTACTTAGCAGCCCCAGAGGAGTGTCTATAGTTTTTACAACTGATTGCAAATATATTTTTAGAGGTGGGAATGTTCTGTACAGTCTGTCCACTACTTTCCAACTTTGCTCCATAAACTCTTTTTGTTTTGTTCCATAAACTCTTCAGCAGCTCCACTCAGTATGATGCTGGCTTTCAACTTCCTTTCAGCCTGGGTCACCAAGAGCCACAAGAGCCATTGTAGGCCAGTCCCAAAAGAAAAAGGTATCTTCCTTACCCCTTGGGCAGGTACTGACATGTGCAATAGTTTCAAAGTTTATGGTTATTACTCTCTGGAAACATCTGTCTGCTGGGTTTAGTTTTTCCTGACATTGTACTACATCATAAAGTCTGCTGCCAAGGGTACTTAACTTGCCAAGGGTACTAAACTTAACTGCTAGTTTAGTCACTTTCCTACTTTATTTCTGTAGGCCAAATAGACTAGAGAAAATCAGTAGCAATTCCCCACTCCATGGCCCCCATAGAATAACCTGGCTCCATTGGTTGAAAGTTTTTATTCTGCGAAGCTTAATACTCTCATTTCATGGGAAGTGATGGGTCTTCTTGGCTTATGTGTAACAAAGAGTTGCACTGAGATTTCCCATGTAATGTGATTGCTCTCAGGAAACCTCTCAAGGAAAGTCTGTTTTTAAAGTAAGTGGATCATATGGGTCTAATCAGTTGAAAGAAACCAAATTCATAATTGACTTTTTATTATCAAATATAGTACTTTAAAATAGCTTTTTGCTTGCAGGGAAAAATAACTTTAAAGCCTATTTTTATCCCCTTTTACTTTGTTCCCAGTAAAAATATTTAAGTTACTTCAGAATTTCTGTTATTCATTTTCAGATAATGTAATGGCTATTATCATATATTCATAGAAAATTGCAATAATTAAGTTATTATTTGCCTAATAAATTGACCATTTCTTTTATGGAAAAACCATTCAGGCCAGACAACTATTGTCAAACATCGTTTAACATATGTTTTCAACCTTTGCCATAGCTCACTTTCTTGCATAAACAGACCTTTTGAAACAAAGCATGGAAAATTTAATTCACATGGGTGCATATTATCAAAACTATTAGTCTGGATTATTTTCCATGATGTCAGCACCAAAATTGCCTCTTGAAAAGATGCCTTTGAAAGCAACATTCACATAGATTATACAACGTTGTCTCTTTCTTAACCTTTGCAAACAACTTTTACTTCATTCATGACTATAATTAGCATGTTATTCTTCCAAGGCCTCTTCAACTGCATGTGGCCTGTTCATCAGCGTGGCAACCTGGCCTGTAGTTCTTGGAGCTCATTTTAAGGGTGAATCTCTGTCTAGTCAATTCCACCAAGGTTCCTTCCCATGTAGAGACCGCAGCCCATCAGCTTCTCAGTGCTGCCACCTGTTAATTTAGGGCAGCCTCAAGTCCTTTCATGCATTGGAGAAGGAAATGGCAACCCACTCCAGTGTTCTTGCCTGGAGAATCCTAGGGACGGGGGAGCCTGGTGGGCTGCCATCTATGGGGTCGCACAGAGTTGGACACAACTGAAGCGACTTAGCAGCAGCAGCAAGTCCTTTCCAGAAGCTGGAGTAATGAGCGACTGGACACTGAGGTCCAGCTGTCCACGACTGTTATGTGTCAGGAAGGCACTGTGACTAGTGAGCCTGGGGAAGGTGGTCACAGAGGTTCCAGCCCAACGTTCACGTTGTCATTCACGCGGGCTCACCTAGACACAGCGTGAGGTGACCTGAGCCCCTCAGGCCCCGCTGGGCATTGCTGCATGTGAGACATTTTCAGATGTCTTCCTTTACAATAAGCAGGAGTTTTAGACAATCAGTCACTTTAATTCTTTTCATGATTTCATCCTTGTTAGTAAAACTGGTGGAAATTGTGTAGCAATTGTGTGTCAGTGGGATGCTCAGTTGGCATTTTTAACTCAATTTGGTATTTATATACTTGGTTGTTAGGTTAAAACACACAAACTCCGAGCTTGATGCGTCCTCGTTTAGCCTTTAAAACAGTTCTAGAGGAGAGGCAGTTAGGTGTATGGACAGGGGGCTGGGCAGGGACCAGCTGCCACGTGACCGACTGACTCAGAAGCAGCAGCATACGGAAGGATGTAGTTCCATTATTACTCCCATTATTACATTACAGAAGATGTTGTGCGGAAAATAGAACGGAAACAGAGCTGCCCAGAGGGTCTCTCTTGGAAAATGGTGGAATTAATGTTCCGGTGGGGATCTTAAAACCCCAACAAAGGAGTTTGGATGTGACAACAAGAGAAAGGAACCGTACCTTTTAAGACGGGAAATTGGCGTGACAAAAGCAGGCCTGCACCAGGCTGAATTCCAAGTGCACCGCTGCTTCGGCTTGATGGGTCAGGGCTATCACTTGTGAAATTCAAATGTTAACCTTCTTAATAAGACCTTCCTGGACACTCTGTCCAAACTTCATCTCCACCCTGTCCTCCCCTGCTTGTGTAGGGGTTTTCCACCTCCTTAGCAGGTATCACTCTCTAACATTATATACGTTTTATTTGTTGACACTGTTTGCAACCCGGTTATCCTACAACAGAGATTTTTGTCGATTTTATTCACCGCTGTGCCTTCAGCACCAAGAACGCTGCCTGGCACATGGCAGATTCTGAGTAATATGTGTTGTGTGAGTAAATGAATTTACTAGTACCTGCACCCCACTCCAGTACTCTTGCCTGGAAAATGCCATGGACGGAGGAGCCTGGTAGGCTGCAGTCCATGGGGTCGCTAAGAGTCGGAAGCGACTGAGCAACTTCACTTTCACTTTTCACTTTCATGCATTGGAGAAGGAAATGGTAACCCATTCCAGTGTTCTTGCCTGGAGAATCCCAGGGACGGGGAGCCTGGTGGGCTGCGGTCTATAGGGTCGCACAGAGTCGGACACGACTGAAGCGACTTAGCAGCAGCAGCAGTAGCAGCACCGACCTGATTCTAGTTACTGGTTAGTGGTTAGTAGCAAATCAGAGAGAGAAGGTTCCTGCCTTCGTGGAGCTTACTTTCTCACAGAGGAGACTAAAATGAACAAGCAAATAAGAATTCCAGTTGATGTTATTTGCAGAGGAAAATGCAACAGGGAAACAATATCAAATATCAAATAGAATGTCCTCCTGTTTCATGCATTAATATATGACAGTAGGAAGACTGGTTTTGCTTTTGATTTTAAATTCATTATTTCTTAACTGTCTACACTGGTTTTCAGTCTCAGTAGTGTCTCCTGGGAAGAACGCAGAAACAAGGGCCTGACTGATGGTTTCTGAATTGCAGCCTCGGGCCCTTTAGGAAACGGTGTACTGTTCCCTCTGAAGACAAGCACGGTGCATTTGGGGATTCTTGGAGTAGGGAGTTGGTAGTTCATGTTAGGAATAAATGGATCAAGATTAACATAATAAAATGTAAAAGCAGTAAATGTAAGCTTTTCAGAAATTTAAGTGAGAGAAATTTAGATTTAGTTTACATTGTTAAATTTGAACCAGTGGTGTCATTTACTTCTTTAAAAAGAGTACAACTTTAGGCTGCATTAATATTTCTATTTCAAGGAAAGAGAAGTTACAGACAAAATCATATCTTTATGAAGTATACCCCAGATACCCTGCATCATCCAGAAAGTACTCGAGGCTGCTAACAAAACACATATGGTATAAGTGGATAAAAATAAGCGAAGGTCTGTGGTCCCACTAAACTGAAGGCCCTGTTAAGCACAGACCATGCCAAAGTGCACAGTGCCAGTAAATACCCAGTGACTGAAGTAATACAGTAAAGGTTAAGACAATGACAGGATAATTTAAAGAAGTCAGGAGTGACATTAATCCTTAAACATTTGCCAGAAGGATCTGTGCCATTATTACCAAGTCACAAATTCACCACCCAGCTTCCTAGCAGCCAAGGCAAGGAGACAAATACGTTAAAAGATTACTGCCTTCATAAAGTAAAACCTCAGCATTTTCCCTAGAAGCAATAGATGGTGCTTTAGCTCAATGGATCATGGGATTTCACTTGTCTTCAAAACACAAGCCTTACAGAGTTTTCTCACCTTTAAAGACACCAAACCACCTTTAAAGACACCAAACAACCTTTAAAGACACCAAAAATGTATTTAATTACCATTGCGTTGCAATGGAAGTTAGGGCATGTGGTAGATAGATTTAATGTGCAAAATGCCCTTTTATGGAAAAATTATACAAGAAGGACATTTTGCAAAGTGCCAAGTTTAGAAATAAAGGCAAATTTAGGATGCCGAAAGAAAAAAAAAACTGGGCTCCAGTTTCCTTAGGCAGATTTCTCAGATTTCTTTCCAGATTTCTCAGGCAGCACTTCCTCAGGCAAATGCGGTGGCAGCCGGCGGGTTATCTGTGGTCGCTGATGCCAGCGAGTGCACTCCAGTCCTCGTGATTCACTGCGCACCGTGAGGTCTTTCCTCAGATACACACTCTATTAAAGCGGTAATGAGAAATTCATGAGAAGTCAGAGGCAGGGTTGAATTTCCTTCAGAAGTTTCTTCTAAAGAACTGTTTTCTTTGACAACTTCCTATCTACTTCCTGTTGTCATTCTTTATTTTAATTCCGCAATTCGGGTCCCTTTTAGACATTTGCAATCACCTCTACCCCACAACTTTCCTAAATAGTTGACTCACATGGACAGTTACGCGTGGAAAGCATATCGTCCCCCAAAATCCTTGCCAAGAGCACCTTCTAAGTGGGAGTGTGTGGTTGCTGCACCCACAGAAGCCTGTGCTGTAAGTCTGCCTGCTGACTGAGCTCAGCTGCCTCAGAGAGAACTGTCTCCATCAGCCCCTCTTCCTCCTTCTCCACTGTGTTATTCACCATGGCTCCTGCGGGGCTGAGGTGTGTGTTTGTGTGAACGATGTTGCATAACTTCCTTTATTTTCCCATCACTTTAATTCTTCCTAAATGAACCCCTGCTCAAAGCATGAACTGGCTTCCCAAGTCACAGACGTCATCTGTTCCACAAGCACCCACATTATTTCCAAGTAGACCCTTCTCCCAAAGTAAGAGGAGCCTGGTGGGTTATAGTCCACAGGATGGTGAAGAGTCAGACATGACTTAAGGGATTGAGCATGCACGCACCAAAGTAAATCTGACAAACTGGGCTAATTAAAGCCCACAAAAGCTGATGGTGGTTTTCTGGGATAAACATAGAGGCCTTTCAACTGACAATATTTTGTATCATAAATACCCTTCTTTTCCTCTTATAATAATCTCTGCGTTCTAAAGGACAGAAAGTCCACATCAAAGTTAATTTCCTCAGAAACAAGACATAAATGGTTGCTTCAGGCAAAGTAAAAACCAATAGGTGTTACAGAATGATTTTCTAGGAATACAGATTTTATGATACCGCAGGATTAATTATAAGAGAAAGAATATTCATATTCTTTCAAAATTATTTTAAAACCTACCTCTGGGGGGAAAATAAACAATTAGGACTAAATACGTGAAAATAAATATCTAAAATGCTCTAGGATTAAAAAAAAGAAACATTACCTGAGTAAGTTGGTGACCCATGCCTAATAGGTAATTTTCCACTCCCCAGCGCCTGACTCATCTCCTACCACAGGCTTCTAATTTTTGTGTGCCATGAACCTTCAGCAGTCTGGTAAAGCCTGTGAGCTTTTCCTCAGAAAAATGTTTTAAATGCATAAAATACAGGTGATTACAAAAGAAAAAAATTAAATTTGAGATGCTATTATTAAAATATTAAAGTGTCTGATAGAATTATACATATGCTTCTTTATTGATGAGGTAAAAAAAAAAAAAAGAACAACTCCCAGCAGTGGGTCTAATAACTACCGTAATCTTGAAATAGTGATAAGGCAAAATCAACATTTGAGATGAAACACAACTGGTTCATCTACAGCTGTAGAATGGGGTCTGAAAATATCTGTGGTTTCTGTGAGTGACAGACTCACGAGTCCTGCTGATACCATTGTGGTTTTTAATCCTGATGATACCTTCATGGTTTTTTGCCATGATTCGTGACAAAGATATAATTTTTCCCATCCACATTCACCCCTCCCTGAAATTCTACCTACAGAGCCCTTGGGGACTTGTATACCCTAGATAAAGACACCCCATGTCTAGTGACTCTTGCCTCTGCTCCCACTTCTATTCAGCCTGCAGAGGGGTGGAGTAGGGTGGTTGTCAGACTGCGCACGGGTGTGTGGAACCTTAGGAGCAGTGAGGTCCACAGAGCCACACTCTGACCCAGCAATGCAGGCAGTCCCCTCGGGGGTGATGCTGTCAGCCCAGTGCTTCTCCAGCCAAGGGCCCTGTCTCTGGCAGGGCCACCCAGAGCTACTTCACAGCAGCGTGTGTCTGTTGCTCCCATAATGCCACTTTCCAAGATCAGGAAGTGTCCCCAGTTAGCCTGTATGCCGTTTAAATCTTCTGTGCTCATTCTGCACTTTCTGTTCATTTGCTTCCTCCCGGTGGAGGGCACTCCTGTATCTCAATCAGAACTTGTGCCAAAGATTCAGACCCACAGTTCCATGTGGGTGTCCAAGATTGGGGTTGTCTTCTCCTCAGAATCTGGTTTTCCTCTTCACTCTCCTGACTTTTCCCCTCCTGACTTGTTAAAAGCATCACCAGTAAGTGCGGATGGAGACCTCAGATTTCTCAGCCCCCACCCGCTTCCCAAACTCTACCTGCAAGGCCAAGAGTTACCAAGTGAGGGAGCTACTGCTTTAACAACATCCCTTCAGGCTGCCTCATTTCTGCCAGCAAGCTCTCAACCTAACCCGAGTCACCATTACTCCTCACCCTATTTCTCAGCTACTCAGAGATGTCCTAACGCACGTGGCTGCTGACTTGATCTTCCCAGAGGGCACATCTGATGAGATGAGCTTCCTGTTCAGAAACAAAGGCTACTTCCTGTTCAGTGGCCTCCACTGTCTGCTGAACTACAGACAGACCCTGAAGTATTATCCGTCATGGCCCCAGACTCCCAATTCAAGCCACCTGTCCCATCCATGCTACAGTTAAACTCAGTAACTTCTTGTTCCATGAAACAGGGAGCAGGAGCAGATACTTTATCTCATTCATTTTCTGGCTCGTTGCCTCTCTCCTACTGTACTCTCCTTCTGGAATGTGTTTCTCCAGAAATTTCTCTTGTCAAAGCCCAACCTTTCCTTCAAAGACCAGCTCCAGCAACACCCACTTTTAGAGATTTTCTTGATGTGCTTCCACAACTCCCAACTGAACAGAACACGGCCCCCAACCCCACCACTTCCTTTCAGGCTCTGTGATATTTCTCCTAGCATGTATCTGTCTCTACCTTCATGATGACTGTCTTGTGTGTTCTCTTTACTCACCACACTGCTTGTTAAGGATAGGGTCTACTTTGGTTTATTCTCATCTCTCAGTTATGCTTGGCATGGTGTTTTTCACGGAGGGTACTCAGTACATGTTTTCAATGGAGCCAAGATGATTCCTATGTTAAAAAAAGAAAATGAAGTTGCAAGAATGACTTGCTTTACATTTTTCATGAACCACCAAAGAATAAGCTAGCTAGAAGGAGTTCACTAACTCTACCCTGTTGATTAGTTAGTGAGTTTTGGTGATGCTTGCACCTGGCCTTCACCCACGCCTAGACCTAGAATGGCCTAGACCATCCCTTTCCCCAGCCACACAACCGTAGTGCAGACCAACCCTCCTGGGCCTTCAGGGCTCGTTTCAGTCCTTACCTGCTCCAAGAAGTCTTCCCAAACCCCAGGTCTGACTCTGTAGGTATACCACCTGTGCAGTCTCATGGAGCCCAGAACTGAAGGGTGCCACACTTGGTGTCACGCTCCACTGTCATTGCCTTGAAATTCTTCCTAATCTTTAACAAAGGGTCCCCACGTGTTCACTTTGCACCAACACCACAAACTAAGTAACCAGTCTCGTGCGATTCCTCCTGTCCCGTATGCTCCTGTCATCCCCTGCATCTTCCCTATCTTTGCAGTCATCACTCAGAATTTTCACTTACTTTTTACATCTGTTTGCTACCCTGTATGCCTCAACAGATCATAAACTCTGCAAAGGCAAGAAAAGAAAGTCTTGTTTATTGTTATATCCCTGTGACTCAGCCTAGTATCATATGCATAATCAGTATTTGCTGATTGGACAAGTGGATGAATGGTTGAAGGAAGGAAGGAATTTGGGGATTAATAAATGTATGTGTTCATCCATACCCTCTTGGGCAGCCAGAGCAGTGGAAGTCATTGGTTTTCTGTCTTCAGCTGGGCTCCCATAGAAATAACAGATTTCTAGTACAGAAACTACTCTTGTTAAAAAGGAGGGTAAGATCAGCTCAAGAGAGAAAATGGGCAAAGCAGTGACACGAAGGAAAAAGATTAAGCAACACCCAGCTGTTAATGAAGAAGGCACTCGCAAAAGGGCTAGTGATGTAGGTCTGTTTTGAAAATACACATGGGGGTCATGAAGCCACTATTGAGATGCTCTTGGAGGAGACGGTGTCTTAGTGACTGAGTCATCCCCTGCTTGCTTCTCTGCATGTTTTCTGCTCACCCTGGACTCGGGAGGCATCTCTAGATAGCAGTCACTCACCAGAGGGAAACATCTGTCACTGTCTGTATTTGATGCCATATCATCCTCCGAACTACTTTAGTGATCCCTGGGTTTCAAGGTGTAGGTGTGCTGGAATTTGATTTCTAGTTTACGATTCCCAGTCTTTTAGAGCCAATTTATAGTAAAATTGGAAGAATCCTGAATCATGAAGTACATGTGTCAAAAGTATGATGAGTGGTTATTAACTCAGATACCAAGTTTTCTCCCTAGTAGCGTCCTTCCCTGAAGCCCTTCTTGAAGGCTTCTGCTATTCAGAATGGTAACTACTTCCTTCTCAGCGGGAAGAGAGAGAGAAGTGCCCCCACTTCCAACTCCAAGAGTCTTGCCAGACCATCACTGCTATCCTCCCTGCTCCTCAGCAACACTGCACGGTGACTCCAGGACAGACAGTGCTCAAACCCTCTTCCTGCTAAATAGCCTGGGATGAGTCATAAAATGTTCCTAATTCTCAGTTTTCATGTCTACAAAACAGGGACAATGAGATTTCTACTCCATAAATTTGAGAGGATAATGTGGAAAGTGCATGTGAAAGGGACTTAGCACAGTGTCTCCCTTATAGGAAACCCTCTGAATGTGAGTAATTATCAGCAGACCCACTTCACTTCTGCACCGAAATGGATGTATAGAAATAAGGAATGCTTGGTATCAATCAGGAGTCAGCAAATTTTCCTCTAAAGGCTAGAGAGTAAACATTCCAGCCTCGTGCTTGGAACACAAATCTCAGTTCTGGAGTTTTGCATGAATGCAGCCATAGGCAATACACAAGTGAACGAGTGTGGCTGTAGGGGCCAGATTTGTCCCCTGTCCCTAAGTCACCAATCCCTGGCTTTGAACTCTTGGGAGCCCCAGTCAAGTGTAATAGAAAGACATGCAGACTTGTCAGAGGAAGACAAGAGGGGCCAAAGGCTAGATCCACGTGATGCTAAAGAACACAGAGCTGATGTTTTAAAGGAGATTGTTCAATAAGAGATGAAATTATGTGAGTCAGTCCTCTAGAATACAAAGAAATATTTCAGATTGCTATTATGTAGCAGTATTTTATGTTATCATTGCCTCATAAGTAGAAGGCAATACTTGGAAGCAGTTTTAATTTTGTTTCTCCACCACAATAAATTACAAGGAGAATCAGCGTGTTTGCAGTAGCTTATAATATTGTTAAAAGTTACAGGTCAGACAGTGTTTTCTGAAAACCACAATTTGGCAATATAGCTATATGACTTAGAGCAAGTAGCTCAGCTATTGGGATTTTTTTTTTTTTTTAATTTCAGGATAAATAAATTTTCAACGTTAAAACCAAGCCTGCCCGTTTTATTAGACGTTTACTTTGGGAACTTGGTTTCCCACCCTGGGGCCCCAGAGGTTCAGTATTTCTAGGAATGAAAATGCCTGCAAATTGACTGCTACACATGCTCCCTGTCACTACAGCACAAATGAAGCTGGGCAGGGGAACATTTCTGTAAGGGTTTGACCGGAAAGGAATGGAAAGCATGTGGGTAGCAGAAGTCACTTTCTGTTCTTATTATTAAAATAAAGAAATGACAAATGAGAATCCGGGAGCAATGTTGGACTCTAAAAAGGAGCCCATGGCTTAGTAACCACTCAGAACGCTTGACGGTTCACCAAAGCTGCTAAACAGGGGGGTGAGTCTGCTCCTTTAACAGCAGAGCGGCTACAGTTTGTGCTCCAAACAGGAAAGCAAAACACACTTCTGGGCCTTTCAGGATGCCTGCTCAGGAGAGCTCTTTGTAGGAAATTTACAGATTCCTAGCCAAGGGAGGACATTTAAGCATAGTACACAACACACACACACACACACACACACACACACACACCTCATCAGTAAAGTTACAAAGGAGCCCCACATGCGCTGGACATCACATTGTACTTTGATATTTTAAATGGCTAGCCGCTTTTAGAGCTTTTACAATTTAACCAATGTCAGTTCAAATGGATTGTGTGCTTTATCCACTGGAAATGAGAAATTAAGTCTGTCATGCTGAGGCCAGGTTCTCATCAGATTTCTCTTATTTTGTTGTTTTGCAGTTTTCTCCTCGTCTTTGGTTGCTTGATTTTGTCAGTGTTTTCCACCATCCCTGAGCACACCAAATTGGCCTCAAGTTGCCTCTTGATTCTGGTAAGTGAAACATAAAAACAAATGTGTACATAAAGTTTACATAATGTGTGGACTGTCTATAATATTTATGCAATGCATTTTGTCCCACAAAAAGTTATCTCTAGAAAAAACAAGAGTTTCTGTGTAGTATAAAAGTCCCAAATGTCACTGAAACCTTTGCCTGCTCTTTTAATCTTTAGTTAGTCCTCTAGAATACATGGACATATTCCAGATTGCTGTTATGTAGCAGTGTCTTATGTGATTGTTGCCTCCTAAGTAGAAGGCAATACTTGGAAGCAGTTTTAATTATGTTTCTCCACCACAATAAATTACAAGGAGAATCAGCATCCATGCAGTCTCTCATAATATTGCTAAAAGTTACAGGTTAGAGAGTGTTTTCCGATAACCACAATTTGGCAATATAGCTCCTTAGAATTGGCCAAGAACTGTGAGGATATAGCACCTCATAAGAAAACAGAAGGCTTCATGCTCTTTTCAACCAACAGACTGTATTATGAATTTTGCTGCTAATGCAGTTACCTGGTGAGAAATTCTGTAGTTTGCTCTGTTTCCATTATGCTGTCAATCCTCAACCAGAAAGAATTGCTCAATTCATTTTAAAATGGAAAAATACCACAAGATATTTTAGTCTGAATTATTCTGGGCCTTTTCAGCTCTTATCCGTTCTATTACAACTGAGCTATGGTACTGTATACTTAAATCACAGCTGATTGAAAGTTTGGTTCATTTACATCCATTTTGACCTACTCACCATGTCCCAGAGTATCAGACTTGACAGTGTCAGAACTGTCTGAATGAGCTATAAATTGGAACAACTTACTTTTCCATAACATTTGGTGGACTAGAGAGGGAAAGAGAGAAAGAGGAGGGTGGAGGAAGATGAGTGTGTGCCCTAATAAACAGAAATTGGTTATGCACAGCAATGAACATTTTACAAAGGAGAGTACTTTTACCTTGAAGCCAGAAAGTGAAAGGTGTCAACTCATATAACCTGGAGAGCTGCTCTTTTCCTTGCCCTGTCAGAGACTGGTTTGTGCATGGAGTTACCAAGACTTGATCCAGACTCCATCCTACATGAAGGAGAAATCACTTTCGAACTTAGAATGAATCTTTTCCAATTTGTTTCCATACAAATTGTACTCAGCAATATATTACTAACATCAAGGTTACTATTTCAAAGCCCAGGCAGACAACAAATAGACTAAAGAGCCCACTGGGGATTTGTTCCATTTCCAGGGGTTCCACTGGGGTAGAAAGTGGGCTTTTAGCTTCATACACCAAATGGTCTGAGCAATTCAGTCCTTGCTAAAGAGTTTCTAAATAGTTCAAAGAAACCTATGTTATTAAAAAGGCAAAAGCTGGTTAATATCATGATTTTTAAAATTTCCTGAGCAGTAGACAACTAACCAGAGTTCAGTAACTAAAGTATATGTGGGTATATAAAAATATAGATGTTTTATACCTCCCATTGTTTTTTTGCCAGTTTTATTGAGATATATTGACATATATTGTGTAAGCTGAAGTATATAGTGTGATGATTGTATATACATATATATTGCAAAAGGACTACCACATAAACTTAGTTAACACTTCATAAGTTCACATGGTTACCATTGTGTGTGTGTGTGTGTGTGTGTGTGTGTGTGTGAGATGAGAATGCTTAAGATCTACTCCTTTATCAACATTCAAATATACAGTACAGCATATTACCTACAGCCACCACACTGCGCGTTAGACCCTCAGAACTCATTTGTCTTGTAATAGGGAGCTCATATCCTTTGAGCATCTTCACCCATCTCCCCCACCCTGCCTGCACGGTCATCAGGCTACTCTGTTTCTATGAGGTCAGGGGTTTTTGACTTTTAGAACCCTCATGTGAGTGAGATCATACCATATTCTCTGTCTCACTTATTTCACTTAGCATAAGAACAATCCATGCTGTCACAATGGCAAGATTTCCTTTTATGGCTGAATATTATTCCATTTCACATGTGTATGTGTCACGGATAGATAGTTTCCATGTCTTGGCTGCAATGAATATGGGGGTGCAGAGGTCTCTTTGAGATCTTAATTCCATTTCCTTCAGATAAATACCCAGGAGTAGGATTGCTGCATCATATGGTAATTCTGGTTTTGGTTTCATAAGGAAACGTCACACTGTCTTCCACAGTGGCTGCACCAATTCTGCATTCCCACCAACTGTGTAGGAGGGTTCCCTTTCCTCCACATTCTCCTCAACACTGATCCCTCGATTTTTAATGCAGCCATTCTCACAGGTGTGAGGTGAAATCTTATTGTGATTTTGATTTGCATTTCCCTGAGGATTAGTGGTGTTGAGGGCCTTTTTGTGTACCCATTGGCCATTGATAAGTCTTCTTTTATCCCTCAGTCTTTTTTTTTTCTCTAATTCCCTTGTTTTTAATCAAGTTTAAGATACAATTTACACAGAACAATCATCATGCATTTTAAGTGTCTACTTTCATGAGTTTTGACAAACACCTGTTGTTTGTCACGTGTATTTGTTTCTTAGGGCTGTATTACAAAGTGTGTCATATACATGAAATTATATATATCATTGTGTTGAGTGAAAGAAAGAGGTATTATATAGTCTTGTGTTTGGCTTCTTATACTCAACATGATAGTTTTGATATTCATTTGTATATTTTTTAATTGAAGTATAGTTGATTTGCAATGTTCTGTTGGTTCTGGTGTATAGCAAAATGATTCCAATATACATTTTTTTCCTATATTCTCTTCTATTGTGGTTTATTAGAGTGTGTTGAATATAGTTCCCTGTGCTATACAACAAGTAGGACCTTGTTGTTTATTTTGTCTATGGTAGTTGGTATCTGCTGATCCCAAACTCCTAATCTATCCCGCTCCCCACTCCCCATCTCCTTGGATAACCGTAAGTTTGTTTTCTATGTCTATGAGTCTGTTTCTGTTTTGTAAATAAGTTCATTTATATCATATTTTAGATTACACATATAAGCAATATCATATGATATTTCTCTGACTTACTTCACTTAGTACGATAATCTCTGAGTGCATCTATTTTGCTGCAAATGACATTACTTCATTCTTTTTTATGGTTATACTATTTCATTGTATACATGAACTACATCTTCTTTATCCATTCATGTGTTAATGGACACAGGTTGCTTCCGTATTCTAGCTATTGTAAATAGTGCTGTCCTGAACATTAAGGTGCACGTATCTTTTTGAATTACGTTTTCCTCCAGATAGGAGTGAGATTGCTGAATCATATGGTAGTTCTATTTTTAGTTTTTTAAGAAACTTCCCTGCTGTTTTCCATAATGGCTGCACCAATTTACATTCCCACCAAGAGTGTAGGAGTATCCCTCAGTCTCAAATGCCTGCAGCTCTGACAAAGTTGAAACCAGTCCTTTTCTGTTCATGTCCCCAGATCCTTGCTGCCCCTCACCACTGCTCCACTCGCCCGTTGACAACGAAGGGAAAGCTTTAACAGCCACGAGCACAGTCATCAGGCACATTTACCAGGGAACTATAGCAGTCAAAATCTGTTTCCTTCCTCACCAAACACAAGTGGTTATTGTGCACATGAGCCAGGCCTAAAGTGGGCATCAGAGTCACTTCTGGTTGGAGGGACAAGTCTGTGTAAAGAGCTGCTGTAATGTACAGTTTGTGGTGAGAAAACTCTTGCAAAGATACTTTGTTTTTTTTTACTATTAGGAAAGCATGATACATTCCCAAATGCATCCCTTTTCAAATATTCCTGGTTCATTGGCCCCCATCAGGCCCCAGTGCACGTGGCAGTGGAGTGACCATCATATTTGGTGCCTTCTTTGCACTGAGCTCAGCAATGGGGTTTAATCCTCACAACAGCTTTATGAAGCAGGTGATGTTACTACCCATTTTTAACAGACGAGGAAACGAAGGCATAGAGAAGTGATTCCCTAAAATTACTCAGCTAAAAAGTGTTAGAAGTGGAATTTGGAGTCCTGACTCCAGAGTCTACATCATGCTCTTCATTCTGGGCTCCATGGTCCCCATTTGGCTTGTAATCAAGGCCAGTAAGTTATAGGTTTACACGCAGCAGGGGAGTGCAGTTCTGGGTGACAACAGAACCTATGAGCTCAAGAGAACAGAGCAAAGCACCAAGGACAACAAAAAGCTGGTGTTGTTTTCCTGTGCTCTGTAAATTTTTCAGAACTGAAATGGAACTAGCATTTAACTACCTTTCACATATCAGGCTCACTGATTTCTCATTAAAGCAAACGACATTTTTGAAAACTTGCGATATGAGCATCATTCCTCCCATTTTACCACACTAAGTATAAGGCAGAGCTCAGGCTGCGCCCCAGACCCGGCTGCCACCTCGCACTCTCTTCCCCCTCAGTTGAGACCAACAGGTCAGCCGAGTGAGTCTGGCGTCGCTCAGGGCAGCTTTACCATCCAAGCCTTCCCTGTGGTTCCACATATGCCAAGAGTGAGTCCTGAAACCCTTTTATTTAGGTTAAGTTCATTTCTTTTTTCTTAAAGAGTCTGTTTACAAAGCTGTCACAAACGGGAGTATCCCTTCACACCACTAGCAGTGCTTTGTATCAAGAATTACAAATCCGGATTTGTGAACAATCAACAGCTCCCATCTGGCGTGCCAACAGTCCCGGCTCCTTTGTGCAGATGACCTGAGCACCTGTTGGTGAATGGAGCTCTCCTATTTTCAGTTAAACTAGTGTGGAAAGTTTTGTTCAAGTTTGTATGTTTCTGCATCTATATCTCACCTTCTTAATAGCAATGCTGCTTGGAGCCCAATTCCTCTCTATTGGATAACCTCTTGTCTTCCACATTAAAGTATTCATTTTGGCCTTTAAATGTAAACTCTTCAACATGTTGATGATTTGTATATATTTCCTGTGACATCCTCCCCTGATGACCTCTCCTCTTAATGAAAATGATGTATATCGTTTGCAAAATGTTCATTGAAGGTGGTCATTTCTAAGATGGCTGACACATATGCAGTAAAAAGAATGTCATTATTAGTTTCAGCAAGAAGAGAATGTCTCAGTGTATTTGCTCCTCTGCCCTCCTGCTGGAGAAGGAAATGGCACCCCACTCCAGTACTCTTGCCTGGAAAATCCCATGGACGGAGGAACCTGGTAGGCTACAGTCCATGGGGTTGCAAAGATTCGGACACCACTGAGCGAGTTCACTTTCACTTTCCTCCTGCTGTGTGGGTAGGACTTCCAACCACAATGAATTGTGCTGAGCATCTGGACAAGACTCATACACACAGTCAGAGATCCAGGCTTTCCCAAACATCTGGCTGTTTGGCACCTTCTGGATACAGCATATGCATATTTGCTGGTTGTGCTCTGTGTCACAAAGCAAACATGGGTTTGCTGTTTCTGTGCACAATGAATCAGTTCCTGAAATGTGTACAAATCCAATTTAGGCAGATCTAATTATATCTTCAATGCACTAGTGGAGCTTACTATTTAAAGAAAATCTGTAGTGAATCCTTTTGTAAAGTGAAGAGTCCCCTTGAAAAGCTAATAAGTACATAATTAATCTGTGTTACATGTTTGTTTTCTTCCTCTAATGTGGGTACATGTGGGTTTTGTTTTTTTTTTTAATCACTGTAAACTACCCATTATATAACACGGTACTGAAGAATTAGATATGTTGCTACCATTTCCCATCTATCCTACTGGCAGAAGGAAAGTCAGCCCCAGAAACATTTACCAGTCCTTCCAAAGTAGAAAGGCTTGCACATAAAATTACGTAGATTTGATGTACAAGATGACATTGCATCTTTACATTTAAAGGCTGGCATGGACATTGTAAAACAGGATAACAACGTCAGGACAAGGATCCATTCGAAGGTCTTCAGTCTTCTGTGGATAGAAGATGTGAAATGATCAAAAGTGAGGAATGAGCAATGCTCCTTTCTGTTTATCACATCCCTGTCATGTACCGCAGAAAGCAAGCAGAAGATCCCAAGGAACATTGAAAACTGCAATTATTTTCCTTTGCTTGTCTTTCATCAAGGCAAACGCAAATAAACTTTAAATGATTCATGGGGACTAATGACCCTCATCAATCTGCTGATGACTGAAAAGAAAATGCAGGAGCAGTTTACACCTACACGGAATCTTCACCGAGGATAATAACAGAGTAGGCGAGGCACTCTGTGAAACGTACTTCAGATTCAGAGGTTGTTCAAGAGTTGTTCAAGTTGAAGATAATGGAATTATGCCTAATCAAGACCATGTCTCCACCCACAATTAAGGCAGCCAAGACCTTCCACACTCCCAGCGTGAGATGTGGATGCCGGGGTCTTCACCAGGGTGTCCAGTGTGTGTCACAGACCTGCTCCACGTGGCTCCGTGTCTTGACATAATGAGCAGCCCTGAGCCAGGCCGCTCTGATGCCAGCAGCTATGTCCTCTAATCACAGAAGCTTACTCAGCAGGAGGAGTGGTGGGGAACATGGTGGTGTTGGAAGCAGTAGAGGGTGGCTAGAAAATAGCAGAGTCCAGGAGGGGTGGCAACTTGTCTTACCATGGTCCCAGGCTTCAATATTTTCCATCGTTTGAAACCTGCTCGGACACCTCCTCCTGCGGAGAATGAACGGGCTCTTCCCTCTGACCTCCTGCAGCACCCGAGTCTGAAGGTGTGTCTCCTCCCTTCTCCATGGATGCCAGAGTGTTTCCGCAGCTCCCAGCGTGGATGAGGTTTTGAGGGGGAAGATCGGGGTACAACAGTAAGCAAAACAGCAAAATCTCTGTCCTCATGGAAAATATAGAGTAGACAAGTTAACAAAACAAGTGTTAAAAATAACAGTAGGGAAAAAAGGGAATAGATAATTATGGAGTGTTTCAATTGTGTGTTCATACAGGTCTGCCAAGAAGGGTAGACTCGCACCAGAGGCTGCAGTGAGGTGAGGCAGCCAGCCCTGCAGGGATTAGAGGAAAGAGCTTTCCAGGTGGATGGAGCGGGGAGGGTAAAAACCCCAGCAGGACTTCACCTGCTGAGCCTCAGGAGGGTAAGAGGACCAGGCCAGCTGAGGGAGAGAGTGATGTAGGCTGGGGAAACTGAGGCATCATGGGCTGTAACTCGGCAGCAGTGCTGAGTAAAGCAGGATCTGGTGGCAAATTATCAAGAAATCTTCTTTGATGAGAGAAGACGGCTGATGGTTTAACTGCACAAGATTAATGTTGAAATGTTGCTCTCTCATGGATATGGCACCAAAATTAAACCCTGATGCAGTTCCTGACTTAAAAGAACTGGATGGAGCAGGGGAGTCACAAAGGGGCAGCCCTCTGGGAACCATCGGCATCATTTGTGGAAAACCTAATGGAAAATAACAGAAAACCTAATAGACTACAAGGCAGAAGTGAGGTCTGATAAGCCCAAGGTAGGGCTGGACTGGAACCAAAGACGTGGCCCCTAGACGAATAAGAATTGCAAATCCCGTGTGGTTGGACAGGGCCCCGCAGACAGTTGTGGGAGAACCGAGACTCTCTGCTGCTTGCAGGGTACACCCTGTTTCAGATGCTCCCTGCCTGCCTAGGCTCTTCATCTGCCCTTGGTCTCCTCACTGTCTCTGTGGCTTAGACACACATCTTCCTTTGATCTGTGTACCCCAGTTCTGGATGTTCCATTTGGTGTCTGATCCTGTATAATTCCACAGATTTCCAGAAATTTCCCTGGATCCTACCTCCCTCCTGTCCTCATTGCTCCAGGCCTCGTGCCTTAATTCACTGCAGTTTTAATTCAGATAAATGTGAAGTGCTTCCTACCTTCCAGCCCAGTGACTGGAGTCCCAGACATGAGTTAACACCGCCCTGACCCAGTGGCAGACCCGTTAGCATATTCCTGTCTACAGCCTCTGACTAATAGAGGGAAAATGAAAAGCCTTGAGATCATGGATCTATAAAAAATAAATGATGAAACTAGGAGATGAAAGAAAAATGGGTTAATTTGACATTTTTTAATACCCACTTAAGATATTTGGCCACCTGATGGGAAGAACTGGCTCATTTGAAAAGACCCTGATGCTGGGAAAGATTGAAGGCAGGAGGAGAAGGGGACAACAGAGGATGAGAAGGTTGGATGGCATCACTGACTCAATGGACATGAGTTTGAGTAAACTCTGGGAGTTAGCAATGGACAGAGAAGCCTGGCGTGCTGCAGTCCATGGGGTCACAAAGAGTCAGACACAACTGAATGACTGAACTGAACTGAAGATATATGGACATGAGAGAATAAATCTATCTCAAGTCATTGATTTCTCATGAAAGTCACAGATAAGATTACCAAAAGCTACTTTCAATATAGGTCTACTGATCACCCGTACATGGGGAATTTGGGTTTGGAACTATATAAACCCAAAGCTGTTCCCATGCAACCTACCTCCCACTCAGATATTGAATATTGAGTTGGAATATGAGGGTGTTCTTTACCCTGCAGGCCTATATCAGGGGTCACAATTAAGGTAAAAAGACACATCAGTGCTTTTGCAAAGTAGAGAAAAAATTTCCAAGCTGTAAATGGCCGTTTGACAAACAGCATTACAGGCTGGATTCCAGGAGAAGGCTGCAGGCCTGACTTCCTCTGGGGCTGGAAATCATAATGAATCCACAGATCATAATGGAAATGGAAAACAGAAGTGAGACTTGCAGGTGTCACAGGCCCTCCAGCTGTGCCTTACCGGAGGCTGCAGGCAATTTGTGCTGAAGGGAGAAGCCTAGAAGCCCTCCTCCCAGGAGCCAAAGCACCTCAACAAAGATGCCCTTGGGTGGGGCCCAGACTGAGGGGAGCACCAGCCCTGGGTGGTCAGGCAGGAGAGAGGACTCACTCTGGCCCCCACTCCCCACCCCGGACTCTCCTGAACTTTATTTTCTTAAATCAGATGGAATCAGGTACTTATCACCATCAAATGCAGCCTTCAAAGTAAAGAACAGGGACTTCCCTGGTGACTCAGTGGTAAAGAATCCTCCTTGCAATGCAGCAGACACGAGTTCAATCCCTGATCTGTGAAGATCCCACACACCACAGAGCAACTACACCCATGCACCACTGCTTCTGAGACCACGCTCTAGAGCCTGCAAGCTTCAATTACTGAGCTTGCACACTGCGACTACTGAAGCCTGTGCACCTAGAGCTTGTGCTCAGCAACAAGAGAAGCCACCACCGTGAGAACACCGTGCACCACAACGGAGAGTGGCCCCTGCTCTGCGCAACTAGAGAAAGCCTGTGCTCAGCAACGAAGACCCAGTGCAACCAAAAATAAAGAAAGAAAAATTAAAATTAAAAAAAAAAGAGAACAATCCCAGCCTGATCAGAGGGCATCATGCACACTGCAGGCAGAGGATGGGGAGCCTCCTGCTCTTTGGCCTCTTCGAGATCATGATGGTAATAACTGGGGAACTTGTGACTTGATTACACATCTGTGAGTATGGGGCCCCACTTGTTCAACCCATCTGGGTCTCTCCTGCAAGCTCCATCCTCAGTCACTTTCTGGCTTTGGCCTGGGGTCCCCTGCAGTGGATAATTGTGTCCTCAGGGTCACTGTAGCCAGGCAGGGATGAGCATGCTCCCCGCCACCCCACCCCATTCAGACAGGCAATGTGTGAGCAGGTTGTGAGGCTTGTCTGTTCATAAAGCCCAGTAAAAGAACTGTAGGCTGGAGTCAGAAACAGGCAACATCCAGCTGGGCTGTTCAGAGGACAAATGATTCCTTAAGGCCCCTCTGCATCCTGAAGGACATCTTGACCTAAAGCTGCTCATCTATCCATTCATCCATTTATTCACCCATATGGAATATTCACTCAGCACCTCCTGGGAATGCTCTGAGCCAGAGGGACTATCCATGTCACATGCCAGCTGTATACTTGACACTTACAGTCCCCACCCTGTCTGTCGAAGTTCCTCAAAACCATTTTTCTACTTAAATCAGGTGGAGAGTTTTGAGTATTATGCATATGCAGTTCTCTTTCTTCACAGTCCCATGATGCAAAT
Organism: Bos javanicus; assembly: GCF_032452875.1. Taxonomy (NCBI): domain Eukaryota; kingdom Metazoa; phylum Chordata; class Mammalia; order Artiodactyla; family Bovidae; genus Bos; species Bos javanicus. The sequence continues at coordinate 12,500,183 of NC_083876.1, forward strand.
TGCCTCAAATGTGATGATCAATTGGAGAAGGTTACGGCAACCCATAACTTGGGTTGGCAACTCTTGTCCACAGAAAATCGCATGGACAGAGGAGCCTGGCAGGCTATCGTCCATAGGGTCACAGAGAGTCAGACACGGCTGAAGCGACTTAGCAGGTGATGATCAATTGGGTAATGATGTCAGTGTAACATGAAATTTAAAGATGAGTTTTCCTAAATAGCAGCAGCTGAACATAGAGAAGATCCCCTGGAGTAGGAAACAGCACCCCACTCCAGTATTCTTGCCTGGGAAATTCCATGGACAGAGGAACCTGGTGGACTACATTCCATGGGATCACAGAGTTGAACACCACAGAACACGCACCCACACACTCATGCATGAGTGTAAAGCACATTATCTGGACTGAATACAGCGAGCCTGGAGGGGTGGGGTCACATTGTTCTTTGTTTTGGACACTTGCTCTGCCTTGGAAGTGCCCGTAGCATGATTCTCTCCAGTCTGTGCAACCACACAAAAGAAAAGTGATCCATCTTTAGCACCATATTTTGTGAGAAGCCTGCACCTCTCTCCCTGTGCCTTGTGATGTGGGGCCCTTGTCTCCAAAGCCAGTGGACTGCACCGTCCCAACACCCCCCATCAGGCTCTCTCCACACTGATGTGAGTGAGGGCCAGGACTTTCACAGCATCTCTCTGATAGAACTTGACATGTCTTTTAAACCATACTGGTATCTTATTAGGATTGTTGTTTATGTTAAATCTCTGTTGAGAAAGTTCCATAGGCTCAGAGTGGTTTACCCTAGTGCTATTTTTTTAATTAATTTATTTTTTATTGAAGGATAATTGATTTACAGAATTTGGCTATTTTCTGTCTTGAGAAAGAAGAATGGAACTGGAGCAATCAAGCTTCCTGACTTCAGGTTATACTAAAAGGCTATAGTCATCAAGACCATATTGTACTGACACAAAAACAGAAATATAGACCAATGGAACAAGATAGAAAGCCCTAGCTCTATTTTTATCATAAAGCCTGATTTTTTATGGAGCAAGGTTACCTAAAACCTGGGTTTTCATCAATGCGTTTATTCTTTAAATGATGTATAGGTGATTTACAATGTTGCATTAGAGTCAGTTCAGTTCAGTTCAGTTGCTCAGTCTTGTCCAACTCTCTGCGACCCCATGGACTGCAGCACACCAGGCCTCCCTGTCCATCACCAACTGCCAGAGTTTACTGAAATTCATGTTCATTGTGTCAGTGATGCCATCCAACCATCTCATCATCTGTCATCCCCTTCTCCTCCCGCCCTCAATCTTTCCCAGCATCAGGGTCTTTTCCAGTGAGTCGGTTCTTCACATCAGGTGGCCAAAGTATTGGAGTTTCAGTTCAGTATCAGTCCTTCCAATGCATATTCAGGACTGATTTCCTTTGGGATTGACTGGTTGGATCTCCTTGCAGTCCAAGGGACTCTCAAGAGTCTTCTCCAACACCGTGGTTCAAAAGCATCAATTCTTCAGTGCTCAGCTTCCCTGGTGGCTCAGAGGTTAAAGCATCTGCCTGGAATGCGGGAGACCTGGGTTCAATCCCTGGGTCAGGAAGATTCCCTGGAGAAGGAAATGGCAACCCATTCCAGTATTCTTGCCTGGAGAATCCCATGGAGGGAGGAGCCTGGTAGGAAAGAGTTGGACACGACTGAGCGACTTCACTTTCAGCTTTCTTTATGGTCCAGCTCTCACATCCATACATGACTATTGGAAAAACCATAGCTTTGACCAGATGAACCTTTGTTGGTAAAGTAATGCATTAGTTTCGAGTGTACTGCAAAATGTTTCAGGATTCAGTTATGTTATATATATACATATATGTGTGTGTGTGTGTGCATGTGTGTGTATAGACATATATATTATTCTTTTCATTATGTTTGTTATAGGATGTTGAATATAATTCCCTGTGTTATACAATAGGTCCTTGTTGTTAATCTATTTTACATATAATAGTGTATATATGTTAATCCCAAATTCCCAATTTATCCCTCCTCCTCTTTTCCCCTTTATAACCATAAGTTTGTTTTCTGTCTGTGAGTCAGTTTCTGTTTTATAAGTAAGTTCATCTGTATCACTTTTTAGATTCCACATATAAGTGATATCATATAACTAAATCTTTTTCTTTCTGACTTACTTCACTTGGGATCATAATCCCGAGGTCCATCCAAGTTGCTGCAAACGACATTATTTCATTCTTTTTCATGGCTGAATAGTATTTCATTGTATATATGCACGACATCTTCTTTATCCATTCCTCTGTCAATGGACATTTAGGTTGATTCCATGTCTTGGCTATTGTCAATAGTGATGCTTTGAACATAAGGCTGCATGTATATTTTCGAACTAAAGTTTTCTCCACATTTGTGCCTAGAAATGAGATCACTAGATCATATGTTAGTTCTGTTTTTGGTTATTTGAGGAACCTTCATCCTGTTCTCCATTGTGACTGCACCAATTTCTATTCCCAGCAACAGTGTAGGAGAGTTTATTTTTCTCCACATCTTATCCAGCATTTCATCAATGCATTTATTGCACTGTGGCAAAAAAGTTGGTATAAGTAGATGAGACTATCCATTTGCCAATCCAGAAGTACTTGCTGCATTCTGCTTGATACTATAGTCTTTTTAAGTGAAAGGCATCAGTGTGTCCTTAAGTCATAGGATGACATGGGAGATGTCATTCTTAGGTCACATAAACCAGAAGGATAAAAACCTGTGTCAGATGATGGTTTATTCTTCATCCAAAGTTTCTTCTTCTCCCTTTTCTCAAGCTATATTAAATCTTTAAGCTTTACAAACCTGTTCATGAAAGGTTCACAATTTTTTTAATTAGTCAATTTTTATTTTTATTTTTTTAATTTTATTTTATTTTTAAACTTTACATAATTGTATTAGTTTTGCCAAATATCAAAATGAATCCATCACAGGTATACATGTGCTCCCATCCTGAACCCTCCTCCCTCCTCCCTCCCCATACCATCCCTGTGGGTCGTCCCAGTGCACTAGCCCCAAGCATCAGTATCATGCATTGAACCTGACTGGCAACTCTTTCATACATGATATTTTACATGTTTCAATGCCTTTCTCCAAATCTTCCCACCCTCTCCTCTCCCACAGAGTCCATAAGACTGTTCCATACATCAGTGTCTCTTTTGCTGTCTCATACAGGTTATTGTTATCATCTTTCTAAATTCCATATATATGCTAGTATACTGTATTGGTGTTTTCCTTCTGGCTTACTTCACTTGTATAATAGGCTCCAGTTTCATCCACTCATTAGAACTGATTCAAATGAATTCTTTTTAATGGCTGAGTAATACTCCATTGTATATGTACCACAGCTTTCTTATCCATTCATCTGCTGATGGACATAATTAGTCAATTTTAATCAAGGAAATTTGTATACAGTTTAGATAGAAAAATAATGTTTCTGCAACATTTCTGAAACAAATTTTAAGACTGTTATAATAGAGAAAGTTGAGAATATTTTATTTAGAATATAAGACAATTTGATTTAATAACAATAAACCTAATGTTTCACATTAACTCTATGGATTTTGACACCTTCTCAGTATGTAAAATCTACAACATTTGTGTTCTATCTTTTTCTGTCTTTAACATAAAAAAAAATTCCAAATAATTTTTAGACTTAGAAGATGCAGTTCTTAACCTTGCCACACATGACCTTCTTCCCACATCTCTCTGGTCCTTCCTGTTTCTCTAGGCTTATTTCCACATGGATTACCCTTGAAGGTGCCCACACAAGCAGCATCATGTGCATGCATACCTGCGTGCATGTGTGTAAACACTCACACACACATTCACAGTCACACTTTACACTCCAGCAATAGCAAACCATTCACACTTTCCAAGAACACTGCCTCTGTATTTTCATAAATGGATTTTTTCTACTTGAAAGCCCAGTTTATACAACTTCCCTGTTCTACCACCACCATAGTAATTCTTACTCATCTGTTAGGTCTCACTCCCACTCCCTGGAAGTTTTCCCTGACCTGCCCTCCCCAGGAATTGTTACATTTCCTCCCTCTGTGTTCTGGGATGCAGAACAGCTCCCAGAGGACAGGCTATAGCAGTGGATGGTCAATAACAGCATTCGTTGTATACAGGATGATCATCAATTTCCAAACATTTCATTTCTGCTAGACAGAAAACTACCTAAAAATTGGGACCTTATGTTAGTCTCTGTATTCCTAGTTTGTACCACAGGGCCTAGTAAGTAGCGAGTGCTCAAAAGACGTGTGACCCAGCTGCCTAGCCCAAAGAAGTTGGAAATATATTCCACATGCAGCCTGTTTTGTCAGCTCTATAGCATTATCATGATTTTTTTTTTTTTTTTGCTTATTTGTGACTGTGGTTTCTGTCCCCAGAATGCAGGCTCCTTAAGAATGGGTCTTTCCCTGTTCATCACTCCCACCCCAATGTCTGGAACAAAAAGGTGCTCAATAACTGGGAGAAAAAAAGGTTCAAAATAGAACTATCAACTGTGCAAAACAAATGACTAGATCCAGATATTAGTGTATAAATTCAGTGCCTCCGTGAAGACATTAAAATACCCTGGCCCTAATTAATCTTTTAATTTTAGCAGTATAAAATTCCAAAAATAATTTTTCATCCTTTGGAAGATCTGTAAAGGCAAGTATAATTAAGTAGTGTTGGGCACAAGTTTCAAGATCTAAAATAAAATGATTATTTGTTAACTTATGCCTCTTTTTTCCCCACTCATACTCATCTTCTGCTGAGCTTCAGTTACCCTTCTGAATCTGGGATCATCAAATATTTATGTTATTAAAACAAATACTCTTGCCTAATATCAAAGCAAGCTGATCACCAACATTAAAGAATAATCATATAATATGAGTCTGTAGCCAACATTAAAAATGAATAGGGTTATGTACTAAGAGAGAATTACTGCCATGACCCAGTCAGTTACTCAACACTAACATATTTTAATTATAAATTCATTTACCAATGACTTGCTGCTAAGTCACTTCAGTCATGTCTGACTCTGTGCGACCCCATAGATGGCAGCCCACCAGGCTCCCCTGTCCCTGGATTCTCCAGGCAAGAACACTGGAGTGGGGTGCCATTTCCTTCTCCAATGCAGGAAAGTGAAAAGTGAAAGTGAAGTTGCTCAGTCGTGTCCAACTCTTCGCGATCCCATGGACTGCAGCCTACCAGGCTCCTCCGTCCATGGGATTTTCCAGGCAAGAGTACTGGAGTGGGGTGTCATTGCCTTCTCCATTTACCAATGACTTACTCCTTCACTAATGATCTTTAGAGGCAAAAGCAATAGGGACTAATGCCTCTAAAGCTTCCTACGATAGTGTTTTAGATCAACTGCACCTATTCAAACTAGGATGTTTTCATCACTCTCTCCTAGACCTCATGCAAAGCATTATTTATATTTCACTTTTGACACAATTTTTTTTAAACCATGCATTGAAAAAGCATTTCTTTAGTGTCTACTATGTTCTAGGCGCTACACCCTGGTTTCCTCCCTAATCTCATTTGGATTATTCTGTTTTCTCCCATTTTTAACCTAAAGTAGAATTTTAAATAATATTGTGAATTAAAAGACCAAGTGTCTTATCTGAAGAGAGAAAGAATCAAAAGTGAGTAAGAGAACAAAAAGTAAGCAGAATTAAAGATGATGTGAACCATAAATATGATGACATAATAGAAATGTGTAAAAGAACCACTGGTTACAACAGAGAATGTGACTGTTTCTCCACTGCAAGATGAGGAAGGCTCCAGAGGTGGGGACCTTTAAGTGAGATCTAGAGTCACAGAGATCTGAATCAGTCTGGCTAAATTCTTAGGGTTCAGGTAGACAGATAGAGCTCAGATAAGGGCTAGAACCAGACAGAGAAGAACCTGGTTTTCTAAACTAAAGTCATTTGGAACTTATGCTGTAAGTGATGAAAACCATATGAGGTCTTTAAGCAGCTCAATAACCTCATCAAATTTGTTTTTGAGAAAAATAACTCTGCCTGCACCTTGGAGGGTCAGTGGAATAGGGAGGGAACAGTGGAGGACAGAGCTGAGTGTAAAGGAGTGACCATAAGGTGAGAATATTATTGAAGCATTTAGGGATAAAATAGTACTATTGTCCCCATCTCTCAACGAAATGTTGAGTGCCCCAGATGTTAATGAAAGCATATGGCTTATTGATATGTGACTTAAATGTTGAAATCTTTGAGCATTGAGGAGCTCAGCAGTGCTGAGCTGTGCAAAGGAGGTAGTGGGTGACCCTGGCATGCAGGGTGCTTCTAGGATCTTAGCATCCTCAGGCTGGGGCATGTTAACACAAGTTGAATGTGCTTATTTGCTTTGGTGATTTTTTTTTTTTCTATCTAATGGAAAGAGAACCCACTTAAATAATGATTTTGTTCATCTGAAATGTTAGTCATAAAAAGTGGCTAGTCACCACAGTTTTTAGAAATTTCCACCTTATAATTAAAAAAAAAATAAAATTGTTGGTCATCAGTAGAAACATAAAAATGAATTCTGGCTCTTGTTAGGAACAAATCATATTGAAAATTTATTTTATGCCTCTATATTTCTGAATATTACAAAATGAAGAGAGAGTAATCCCTCATTTCAGATGGATTTTTCTTGGAGATTCTCCCAAGCAATTAATTTTTCTCTTTGGTTTTCCTCATCTTGCCTCCTGAAAATCCCAAAGTTTGATTTTTTAATTCCTAGCTATCTTTTGATGACAAAAAGCTTACACATATTCAGGTAAGCTAAAACTTTAAACAATTTTTTAAAATTATTTTCCTTTGAAATTGTTTTGATGATGCAGACGTTGATGCCAGTGACTAAACTCTTTTATTGATGTTTGTTGCTTAGTATGTGACCAAGACTTGATGTCAGAGGCTTAGGCATGCGGCAGAGCCTTGCAGCCAACAGGGATAAGGCCAGCCCATGCATACCAGCACACCACCATAGTTGATCCTACAACAAAAGAAGGGTCCATGCACCCCACAGAGGGAGGTAAAATTGCATAGTTTTAGAATGCATTACAAATGATCACCCACATAATCATATACATTTATAAAGGCATAGTTGTAAATAAACCTCACAGTAACCACAAACCAATAATCTATAACTGATACACATGCCAAAAATGGAGAGAGAGAGAAAGGACTTGAAACATAATACTGAGGATGGTCATTAAATCACAAAGAAAGAGAGCAAAGACGAAAAAAAGAAAAAACAAGAACTACAAAAAAAAAAAAAAAACAATGAACAAATGGAAATAAATATATAGTCATCAATAACTACTTTAAATGTAAATAGAGTAAATGCTATACAATCAAAGTGGCTAAATGGATGCAAAACAAGACCCATATATATGCTGCCTTCAAGAGACTCACATCAGTTCTAAAGACACACGCAGACTGAAAGTGAAGAGGGTGGAAAAATGTACTTAATGCCAGTGGAAATGGAAATAAAACCTGGGTAGTAAAACTCATATAAGACAAAATAGACTTTAAAGCAAAGACTAACAGCAGAAAAGAAGGACATTACATGATGATAAAGGGATCAATCCAACAAGAAGCTGTAACAATTATAAATATATACGCACTCAAGAAAGGAGCAACTAATTACATAAAGTAAGTACTGACAAACATAAAGGGAGAAATTGAGAGTAATGACAGTAGGGAGACATTAACACTTCATTTACATTAATGGACAGATCATCCAGACAGAAAATTAATAGGGAAATATTGGCCTTTAATGACACATAAGATCACACAGACTTAATAGATATATGTGTGGAACATTTGACCAAAAGCATTAGAATACACATTTTCAAGTGTATATGGGACATTCTCCAAGATAGATCACATGCTAGAACACAAAAACTGTCTAAATAAATTTAAGAAAACTGAAATCATATCAAGCATCTTTTTGACAACAATGATACAAAAATAGAAATCAACTAGAAGAAAAAAAACTTCAAAAAGTTCAAACACATGGAGACTAAACAATATGCTACTGAACAACTAATGTGTCACTGAAAAAAATCAAGGACAAAATCAAAAAATACCTGGAGACAAAGGAAAATGATAATGCAAAAATTCAAAATCTGTGGGATTCAACAAAAGCAGTTTAAGAGGGAATTTTATACAAGCCTACCTAATGAAACAAAGATTAATGTATCCCAACCTGGTAAAGGCCATATAGAACCCTCAGTTCAGTTCAGTTCAGTTCAGTCACTCAGTCGTGTCTGATTCTTTGTGACCCCATGGACTGCAGCACACCAGGCCTCCCTGTCCATCACCAACTCCCAGAGCCTACTCAAACTCATGTCCATCACGTCAGTGATGCCATCCAACCATCTCATCCTCTGGCATCCCCTTCTCCTCCTGCCTTCAATCTTTCTCAGCACCAGGGTCTTTTCCAATGAGTTGGTTCTTCACATCAGGTGGCCAAAGTATTGGAGTTTCAGCTTCAGCATCAGTCCTTCCAATGAATATTCAGGACTGATTTCCTTTGGGATTGATTGGCTGGATCTCCTTTCAGTCCAGGGGACTCTCAAGAGTCTTCTGCAATACATCAGACCCACAGCTTTTACCATTTCCTCTATGATCAGGGACAAGATAAAGAAGCCCACTCTCACCACTTTTATTCAACATGGTATTGGCAGTCTAAGTCATACTAATCTGGTAAGAAAAAGAAATAAAAGGAATCCAGATGAGAAGGAAAAAGTAAAACTGTCACTGTTTAGAGATGTCATGATACTATAATTAGATTGGGCTTCCCTGTGACTCAGAGGGTAAAGCATCTGCCTGTGATGCGAAAGACCCAGGTTCGATCCCTGGGTCGGGAAGATCCCCTGGAGAAGGAATGGCAACCCACTCCAGTATTCTTGCCTGGAGAATCCCATGGACAGAGGAGCCTGGTGGCCTACAGTCCATGGGGTCACAAAGAGTCAGACACAACTGAGCGACTACGCTTACACTTACGCTTATGCTTATGCTTAATTAGACTATTCTAAGGAGGCCATCAAAAAAAAAAAAAACTGTTAAAACTTAGCAATGAGTTCAGTAAATTTGCACGATACATGTTAAGGTATAGATATCTGTTGCATTTCTACACACTAACAATGAACTATACACAATACACTAACAATGAGCAAGCTCTGAGAGTTGGTGATGGACAGGGAAGCCTGATGTGCTGCAGTCCATGGGGTCACAAAGAGATGGACATGACTGAGCGACTGAAATGAATGAACAATGAACTATCAGAAAGAGAAATTAAGAAAACAATCCCATTTTACAATAGCATCAAAAATAATAAAGTACTTATGAATAAATCTAACCAAGGAGAGAAAAGACCTGTACTAGGAAAACTATAAGATATTGATGAAAGAAACTTCAGATGACCAAAACAAATTAAATGATATACCTTGCTTATGGATTGGAAGAATTAATATTGTTAAAATGCCTGGACTACACAAAGCAATCTATAAATTCAGTAAAATCTCTATCAAAATTCCGATTAGCATGTTTCACAGAACTACTAATTCTAAAGTTTGTATGAAAGCACAAAGGCCCTGACTAACATAAACAATTTTGAGAAAGAAAAACAAAGCTAGAAGTATCACGTTCCCTCATTTCAAACTATACCTCAAAGCTACAGTAATCAAACAGTATGGTCCCAGCACAAAACCAGACACATAGATCAACAGAACAGAATAGAGAGCCCAGAAATGAACTTACAGTTATATGGTCAGTTAATCTACTCAAAAAAGGCAAACATAAGCAATAGGAATAAGACAACGTCTTCAAAAAATGGTTCTGGGAAAACTAGACAGCTACATGCACAAGAATCACAGCTACTTTCTCACACCATATACAAAAATAAACTCAAAATGAATGAGAGACTTAAATGTCAGACCTGGAAGCATAAAACTCCTGGAAGAAAACATAAGGAGTAAGTACTTTGACATCAATACTAGTAATATTCTTTGGATATGTCTCCTCCAACAAGGGAAACAAAAACAAAAATAAGCAAATAATAGATCAGACTAAAAAACTTCTGCATGGTGAGGGAAACAGTCAACAAAATGAAAGAACAGACTACTGAATGGAGAAGATATTCACAAATTATATGTCTGATAAGGGGTTAATATTCAAAATATACAAAGAACTCATACATCTCAATATCAGGAAAACAACCAACCAGGTTAAAAATCGGCAGAGTACCTGAATAGACATTTTCCAAAGAAGACATACAGAGGCCAACAGACACATGAAAAGATGCTCGACGTCACTAATCATGCTGCTGCTGCTGCTAAGTCGCTTCAGTCGTGTTCAACTCTGTGCAACCCCATAGACGGCAGCCCTCCAGACTGCCCCGTCCCTGGGATTCTCCAGGCAAGAACACTGGAGTGGGTTGCCATTTCCTTCTCCAATGCATTAAAGTGAAAAAAATAAAGTGAAGTCGCTCAGTTGTGTCCAACTCCTAGCGACCCCATGGACTGCAGCCCACCAGGCCCCTCCGTCCATGGGATTTTCCAGGCAAGAGTACTGGAGTGGGGTGCCATCGCCTTCTCCGCACTAATCATGAGGGAAATGCAAATCAAAACCACAATGATATCTCACCTCACAGCTGTCAAGATGGCCATCATCAAAAGACAATAGATGACAAGTGTTGTGTGAGGATGTGGAGAAAGGGGAACCTTAATGCAGTCTTGTTGAGAATGTAAATTGGTGCAGCCACTGTTGAAAACAGTATGCAGGGTCCTCAAAACATTAAAAGTAGAACTACCATGTAATCCAACAATTCCATTTCTAGGTATTTTTCCAAAGAAAGCAAAAACACTAATTCAAAAAGATACATGCACCGTATGCTAATTCGTGGCATTGTTTATAATAGCCAAAATATAGAAGCAACCAAGTGTCCATTGATAGATGAATGGATAAATGTATGAGATAGATAAATGATAGCCAGATAAAGTAGATAGATATACACACAGTAGAATACTACTCAACTGTAAAAAAGAGAAGGAAGTCCTGCCTTTTGTGACAATTTGGATGAACATTGAAAGGATTGTGCTAAGTGAGATAAGTCAGGCTGAGAAAGACAAATACCATGTGATTTCACTTATATGTGGAATCTAAAAACAAAAGGGAGGAGGGTTCAGGATGGGGAGCACGTGTATACCTGTGGCGGATTCATTTTGATATTTGGCAAAACTAATACAATTATGTAAATTTTAAAAATAAAATAAAATTTAAAAAAAAAAAGAACAGAAGCAAAAAAAAAAAAAACAGAAGCAGACTCAGAGGAAAAACTGGTAGTCGCCAGAGAGGATGGCATTGGGGGATGAGTGAAATAGATGAGGGGGATTAAGAGGATACAAACTTCAGTTGCGAAGTAAATAAGTCACAGGATATAATATACAGCACAGGAAATAGAGTCGATAACATTATAATAGTTTTGTATGGTGACAGAGGGTCACCAAAGTTACCACAGTGGTCATTTTGTAATGATAAAATATCAGATCACTGTGTCTTAACCTCAGACTTCAATTAAAGTATTAAATACATAACCCAGGAGTTAATTAAAACATTTCATGCATTAAATAAATTTCTATTTAAATTTATCTTGGAAAGTATAAAAATCAAATATAAGATGATTCTTTCTTCCTGCTGTTTTTCTTTCCTTTTCTGCCAATAAATGATGTCACATCTCACACTGTTTCTCACTGCCTGAGAGCCACCCGGAAGCTTGTCAGTTCAGGGCCACATTGAGCACCGAGAACAAGGCAGTGTGGGCAGAGTAGCATCTGCTTGGGGATACTGATCATGTGGGAGACCCTCTCCTGAGGGCATGACACGTTCGCAGCCTCAGCCTTCTGCTGTCGCAGGTGGCAGGGAAGCCTTCTCAGCTTGCAGTCTCATTCCTCTCCTCTTGCCCAGAAGAGACACGTGGGACGTGGGTGCTGCCCCAGTTCTCAGTGCCCCTGCCCGACCCCTGTGGGCACCCAGTTCCTCCCAGGAAGACTTCCATCCCTACAAAACCTGGTACATGGCCAGAGTCGCCGTGTGAGGACACAGCACAGCCAGGCCTCCCGGAGACTCTGGTCCTGGGCAGACCCCCACTCATCTCAGAGGACCTGAGAGCCCCTCCACGGTCTAGCCCTCACCTCCCATCCGCCCTGTCTTCTCCTCTCCCCTCCCCGCATTTCCCTCCCACTCTCCATCCACTCATTTTCTGAGCTGCTGCCTCGGAGCCTCTCCCAACCTAGCAGCCTCTCGCATCCAACACCTCCTCACGTCCAACTGTGCAGCAGAGCCAGCCTGCTATCCTGCGGGAGGATGGCTGCCTGCCCCACCCAGCACTGCCTGTATAGCTCTCCGTAGCACTCACCTCCTAGTGGTAAAGCATGATTATTTATTAGGATTATTTTCTGCCTCTTCAAGCAGGCATAGAGTGCGCAAGGATTTTTGACTCTTGGGTCACTTCTGTATTTCCACCATGTGGAATACTACTTGGCATATAGGAAACACTCAATAAACATTGAAAGAATGAATTTATTTTATTTAGTAGTATGCATCAGACACTGTCCTAAGCAGTGCACAAATATTAAGTCATTTAAACCCTGGTAACAACCCTATAAAGAAGGAGTTTTACCTCCAATATACAGAAAAGCAAAGTGAGACACAGTGAGGTTTGTTAACTTGTCCAAAGTAACACAGCTGATACGTGGCCGGGCTCCTCCATGCTTCTGACACATACTCTCCAATGAATGAATGAATGAAACATGGTGGAATCTCTGTTTTCTGCATTTTGTCCTAAACATCCGACTGTAACCACAAGAGTGATCCCAGTGTGTGACAGTGACCTGATCAAGGGACTGTGTTGGAAGGGAATGAGCAGCCCATTGATTGTCCAGGGGCTGGTATCCAGGAGAGAGAGGCAATAGGCTATCTACTGGGGCGGGTCATACAGAGATGTGAAGAAATCAGAACTTGTACATTCATAGCAGGACAGGGGACACAGGGCTGTGGAAATGAGTCTCAAATCATGGGGTCAACTGTAGACCCTCCTTCTTATCCTGCCTTCTCGTGCGCCCTTTCCTGGGCCAGGGTTTCTCCCAACAATCCCAGGGACTGTGATCACGTAAAGCACATGTGAGACAGACTGACACGTGTTCACGTAGGGCTTTATGCATCTTATAAAGGAGCTGGTTGGAGCAATCGCCTCCATGTTGGGGAAGCAATCACAATGATTGAAAGGGGGTAATTAGAATTGGGAGGAAGCATATTTCTGCTAACAAACAGTTGCCAAATAAAGATCCTGCTGGGTTTCCTTTAATTAATGAGATGGCTTGGTTGTAATTATTCCATTAATCGTTTAAATACAAAAAAGTTCTATTAAGGATCTTGAAAACGATTTCCTCTTAAATATGTTAAACCTTCTCTTTTATCCTCTTATTTCTGTTCTTAATTTGCCAAGTAAATCCTTTTTAAAAATGGTACAAAAATAAGTGTTACCCAAACTCTAGCAGAATTATCACAAATTTTGAATTAGTGGAGTATAAATGGAAGTGCTGAACTGTATTTATGCTCTTGAGGAAGATAAGATTCTACTGGATCTGCATTTAGTGTGCAAACAAGCAAAGTAGTGAAAGAAGTGAAAATAGGAACTTCCATAGTATTTATAAGCAATTTCTATTTTCTAATAAGGTGCTGATTTGGGGTATATATAGAAATAAATATATATATATGTTAGTCTTTGAAAACCTTACCTTCAGTGACTCTTAGATAGTCTTTATTATGGGGGAGGGGAGTGTAAATTCCCACTTTAACACAATTCTATACTCTGCCTCTTGGGGGGCAGGGGAGCAGCAGATGAGCACCCCCCACACCCACACCTGCACCCTGTACCCATGGGTCTTCAGCCATGACCAGAGGGTGCCCAGTGAGGCTGCCTTGAGGGGGCCAGATGGCCCTTCCTTACTGGAGGCCTCATGGTCTGTCTGGAAGATGAGAGGAGGAAAAGGGGATGCAGACCAGAGAAGAGAACTGTTTCCATGGCAGCCAAGGAGACTCCCAGGGCCTCCTTGATTCACCCAGCCCCCTCCAGCCTGGCCCCCACCCTCCACCCTTCACCGAGTAAATTTGCTCTCCTCACACTTTGCTGCTTGAATTCCTCTGTCTAGATTCTAGAGAGGATCCAACGACTGCTGTATCACATTCCCTCCATTCAGGTTTCCATGCTGCCTAGGCAGTGGCAAGGAGGGTGTTTCCTCCAAGCATGCTTTGGGGGGCAAAGCCTTGCTTCTGAATAGATGGTTATTTTTGCTCAAGGGCCTACTTTAAGTCCAGACAAGTTCATGGGTCTGTATTTCCACAGCTTTGGTCACTAACTGTGTGCAGGATGCTTTATTAGTTCACAGTGTGAATCGATCCTCTCACATGTGGTTCAGTTGCCACCAGAGTCTCCAAATCAAGCATCGTGTTGCCAGAGAGGATGGAGTCTGCAACCAAAGAAAAGAGCAGGAGAGCAGAGCAGTGTTACAAGTTACTATGACCAATCAGATCCCTGTAACCCTGAGTGACTTTCTATGTCAATCCTGGTGATAGTGATGCGTCAGCCGGATGGGGGCCATTGTTCATCAGAGGTTGTGTGGCAGGTGTGTGTGATGGGGAACCAGCAGGGGTGTATTAATTAGTCTATGCTGATGATAGGAACAGAGATGTTTGGCAGAAATCACAATGAGAGCAAGTAAGAGTGATGCTTCTGTACAACAGGAGCCATCTCTGTCTGAGGTGCATGCTAGATACAGAAGAGGAGGCGTCTTCTCGCCATCTGGGAGACCAGAAGAACAGACGAGGGTCAGAGCACGGCCTGGTGAATGGCACAGCGGAGACATGGACTGTTATAGAAACAAGCGAGACCCTGAGGGATTCCTTGAAATCAGTTGTCAGGCTAACTCACCTTTAAATCAAATCAATAAGTATTTCCCTGTGCTATGTCGTATGCTTAGAGATCATAAAAGTCGGTGTTCTGAAACACCTGGAAATCTTCCAAGTAGTTTTCTTGTTTTTATTCTCAACTCTAGTTTTTAAGCCCGGGGTAGAGAAGACATATGCATTATTATTCTATTGTTTAATGATTCAAAGGAACAACAGGCAGAGGACCTCAGTAAATTAATTCATGTTTATCAAGGAACAGGCTCTTCATCTTCCCAACTTAAGAACAACGTTCTTGATTTACAGCGTAACGGGCCTTGAATGATTCTGATGGATAACTAGAGATGTAAATAAACATTCCGGAATCATGACAGACTTCTTAAAGGATACAGTGTGAAGATTCACATGGTTAATAAAATCGAAACTATGAAAATAAATGATCTTGCATAAGTTTGATTTTTTGAAGATCTGAATGTTCCAAAGAGCAGAAAAGTTGAAATTTTCTTCCACTCAAAGAGTGTTATTAATGGAATGTTGTTACAGTGCCACGGATTTACTTTGGAGATAACATTTTGTGTTTATCAGAGATTGAACAGAAAGCTGATATGCGCTTCTATTAGTGGCATGGTGTAGAAGGAAAGCAAAAAGGTGTCTGATTCCTGGTGGACACCCCCCCATCACCCTGCCCCATTCTCACAACTTGCCAACTAGCTGAGCACCATCTCCCTGGACAGCTCGACCGTGAGGGTCTCAGGGTTCTCCCTCCATCAGCGCAGCCTCTGCCTCCTCATTCCTGAGTAAATAAAACCCTAGCTGCTCCTGCTGGGCCTTCAGGAGACACGGTGGCTCCACTCTGAAGTTCCATGTCCTTCAAAAACCGAAACCTTTCAGGATTCTGCCTAAAACATGTTCAAATAAAAGGAATACACTGCCCTTCACTGTCTCTTTATTTTCCCAGCATGTCTTAAGAACCTTCCTTAGCCAATGGTGAAAAAATCCTATCGTTCCAGTGAGATAGTAAGAAGAGGGGAGACCTCAACACAGGACCCCCCGTGAAAACAAAATTGTTATAAATCATAAGCGTGAGATTGGTAATTACTGTTACTGTCCTCCAGTTTAGATTCTTCAGAACAAGCCCATTGACACCAGACATCTTGTGGTGAGAAGCCACTCTGCAATCGCAATTAGTGTCAATAATGCTGGATAGGCAGCTTAGGAAAAAACCACGGGCCAATTAGTTCCTTCCAATTTTTCTTCTCCTAGCTAGCTCTTTCTCCGGACGGTGATTTTAATGGATTGATAAAGCAGTATGCTAATTAGTGCTTGCTGAAGCTAAAGTTTTGAACCTAAGGAAACTTCAGGAGGCATTTAGAGAGCGAATTATTGCAGTGGGTGACCTCACAGCACCTCAAAGTATGAGTTTTCTTGTGAATATATCTTACCATTCCAAACAGACTGAAATCTCCTCTTGGAGACAGACATGCTGCTCACCTTGATGTCCTGCCTGGCTATGCTCTTCAGTATACATTTGTAAAGTGACTCATGAAAAACAGAACACTTACCAGTGAAGTAGCCGTCACACAGCGGTTGGTTATATTAAACAAAGCAAATACCCCAAAGGCAGAAGGGAGGGGCATATTTTTGGAAGGTAGGGAATCTCCTACTATGAGAACAAGGTCTTTATTAGTCATTTACTTTATACATACTGTGCTGTGCTTAGTAGCTCAGACATGTCCAACTCTTTACGACCCCTGAACTTTAGCTTGCCA
The DNA here is from genome assembly GCF_032452875.1 of Bos javanicus. Lineage (NCBI taxonomy): Eukaryota > Metazoa > Chordata > Mammalia > Artiodactyla > Bovidae > Bos > Bos javanicus. The sequence continues at coordinate 12,516,947 of NC_083876.1, forward strand.
GGCTCCTCTGTCCATGAGGATTCTCCAGGCAAGAATACTTGAGTGGGTTGCCATGCCCTCCTCTAGGGGATCTTCCCAACCCAATGATCAAACTGAGGTCTGCTGCATTGCAGGCAGATTCTTTACCTTCTGATCCGCCATAGTGGTGTGTATATGTCAATCCCACTCTCCCAATTTATCCCTCCCCCAGTTTTCCCCACTGATGACCATGTTTGTTTTCTGTATCTGGTGACTCTATTTCTATTTTGTATATAAATTCATTTTTTTTTATATTCGACATATGCTATGCTATGCTATGCTAAGTCACTTCAGTCGTGTCCGACTCTGTGCGACCCCGTAGACGGCAGCCCACCAGGCTCCCCCGTCCCTGGGATTCTCCAGGCAAGAACACTGGAGTGGGTTGCCATTTCCTTCTCCAATGCATGAAAGTGAAAAGAGAAAGTGAAGTTGCTCAGTCTTATAAGCAATGCCATATAACAGTTATCTCCTTCTGACTTACTTCATTCAGTATGACAATCTCTAGGCCCACCCATGTTGCTGTAAATGGCTTTCATTTGTCTGTTTTACGGTTGACTAGTATTCCATTGTATATATTTACTATATCTTTTTATCCATTCCTCTGTCAATGGACATTTACAATGCTTCCATGTCCTGGTTATTGTAAATATTGCTGCAATGAATAGTGGGGTGCATGTATCCTTTCAAATTATGGTGTTCTCCAGATATGTGCCCAGGAGTGGGATTACTGGATCATACAGTAGCTCTGTTTCTAGATTTTGAAGGAAACTCTTTACTGTTTTTCCATAGTGGCTGCACTGATGTACATTCCCACCAACAGTGTAGGAGGTTTAATTTTCTCCACACCCTCTCCAGCATTTATTGTTTGTAGACTTTTTCATAATGGCCATTCTGACCACTGTGAGGTGATACCACATTTTAGTTTTGGTTTGCAAAACATTTTAGTTTTGGTTTATTATTTCTCTAATAATTTGTGATGTTGAGCATCTTTTCAAATGTGTAACCATCTGTATGTCTTCTTTGGAGAAATGTCTATTTTGATCTTCTACTCATTTTTTCATTGGGTTGTTTTTTGTTTTGTTTTTGATATTGACCTGCATGAGCTGTTTGTATATTTTGAATATCAATCCCTTGTCACTTGCTTTGTTTTCAAGTATGTATTTTACCATTCTGAGGGCTGTCTTTTCATTGTGTTACAGTTTCCTTTCACCTAGGTTCAGTTGGATTACTTTTGTTTTCATTTTTATTACTCTAGGAGATAGATCAAAAAGATCTTGCTGCAATTTATGTCAGAGTGTTCTACCTATGTTTTCCTTTAAGACTTTTATAGTATCTGGTCTGAATTTATTTTTGTGTATGGCGTTAGGAAGTGTTCCAATTTAATTATTTTACATGATGTAGTTGTCCAGTTTTCCCAGCACCACTTATTGAAGAGACTGTCTTTTCTCCATTGTGTATTCTTGCTTCCTTTGTCATAGATTAGATGGCTATTGGAGAAGTCAATGGCAACCCACTCCAGTACTCTTGCCTGGAAAATACCGTGGACAGAGGAGCCTGGTAGGCTGCAGTCCGTGGGGTCACTAAGAGTCAGACACGACTGAGTGACTTCCCTTTCACTTTTCACTGTCATGCACTGGAGAAGGAAATGGCAACCCATTCCAGTGTTCTTGCTTAGAGAATCCCAAGGACAGCAGAGCCTGGTGGGCTGCCATGTATGGGGTCGCACAGAGTCAGACACGACTGAAGCGACTTAGCAGCGGCAGCAGATGACTATAGGTGTGTGGGTTTATCTCTGGACTTTGTATCATTCCATTGATCTGTATTTCTGTTTTTGTGTGTATTCCTGTGTATTTTTGTATTTGTGTATATGCTTTGATTACTGTAGCTCTGGAGTACGGTCTGATGTCAGGGAACCTGATTCCTTCAGCTCCATTTTTCTTTATCAAGATTGCTTTGGCTATTTGTGGTCTTTTACATTTCCATACAATTTTTTTTTTAATTTGTTTTAATCCTGTGAAAAATGTCGTTGGTAATTTGATAGGGATTGAATTGAATCTGTAGGTTGCTTTAGGTGGTATGGTCGTTTTGACAATATTGATTCTTCCAATCCAAGAACATGGTATATCTCTCCATCTGTCTGTGTCATCTTTGATTTCTTTCATCAGCATCTTATAGTTTTGTAGTATACTGTAAGCATGGTATACTTATAGTTTTATAGTACAGGTCTTTCACTTCCTAGTGTTTTATTCTTTTTGATGAAGTCATAAATTGGATTATTTCCTTAACTTATCCTTCTAATCTTTCATTGTTAGTGTATAGGAATGTAAGTGATTTCTGTGTATTAATTTTGTATCCTGCAACTTTACCAAGTTCATTGATGAGCTTTATTAGCTTTCTGGTAGCATCCTTAGGGTTTTCTATGTATAGTATCGTGTCATCTGCAAAAAGTGTCAATTTTACTTCTTTTCCAGTTTAGATTCCTTTTATCTCTTTCTTTTCTGATTGCCATTCCAAAACTGTGTTGAATAGTAGTGGTGAGAGTGGATATCCTTTTCTTATCCCTGATCTTAGAGAAAACGCTTTCAGTTTTTCACCATTGAGATTGATGTTTGCTGTGAGTTTGTCATACATAACCTCTGTTATGTTGAGGTAGGTTCTATGTCCACTTTCTGGAGAGTTTCTATCATGTACAGGTATTAATATTCATTTAAATTTTAAATTCTTTGTGGGTAAGTTCCTATAGTTCTTGAGAGAAAGAAAAGCCTATAGGATAATGATAAATTAACAAATTATCAAACTGAATCAAATGAAAACATGGTTTGATTTCACTCATTTGGGAAACTCTTGGTGTTCCCACTTCAATCGGATCTGGACTTCTAACTTCAGTTTCAAGTTGAACAGATTCTTTTGTGATAATTTGGCAAAACCTTAGCAGAATGATAATTGAGTTCAGTTCAATGTGCTGCAAGCTGTTTCCAATTTTTCTAGCTTGGAACTCACACCTCAGTATTTTTGTTCTAACTCTAGCTATCCACATGTGCATGCAGACACACCTGTATATAAACCTTAAACAAGCTAATGTGTAATTTTGCTAGAGTTTGGAGGACCAAAAAGCCATGGGTAAGGCTGCCTTTCATTTCCACTGCATGTACCGCCAACATGGCGCCTCAGCAGAGAGCACCGCTGTGCTGTGTCCTGCAGACAGACCCCACCCTCCTCCTGGGCCTAAGCATGCTTTGCCCTTATGTTACTGTGACTTTAAGACGGTGAAAGGGGAACCCAGAGGGGTCCCTGGCTGGTTCCCTCACATCAGGCAGGCACTGCAGCAATTGACAGCAACCAGCCCATTGTTAAGTGTCTAAACTCACTATAGGGAGTGTCCCCCTCAAGGTCTCCCCCCAGCAACTAGGATGAATGCCGTCTGGTCCTGACTCTCCAATATTGGGGGCACCCACCTTCTGCCGTGTGGCCCCAACACCTGATGAAAACCTGCCCCTGATCCTTCTTAGGCAACAAAATGTGACTCCGGCATTTGGGATGGGACGTTTTCAAACTACTCCCTTCCTCGTGCCCCTCTGAGAACCCTCTGAATAAATGAACATCAGTGTATAAATGTGATTAAATGAATCATTTTTCAGAGAGCGATTTGAATTTTAAAAGTGTGGGAAACTTGAACACATGCACACCCATGGCTGATTCATGTGAATGTATGGCAAAAACCACCATAATATTGTAAAGTAATTAGCTTCCAATTAAAATAAATTTTTTTTAAAGTGTGGGAAACTTGAAAGGATAAGTTATGTATAGAGAAATTTGAAGGATCAAAAAACCAGCAAGCAAGAAACCTGAATTTTCCTGGTAGTCCTGAAACAATTTCATTTTCCAGAGTCTTCCTATCCCAGCCAGTGAGGCGGCCCAGTTACTGGCTTCGAAACCATCTCAACCACCAGTGCCTCATCCTCACCCTACTCCCACTTCCATGTCCCTCCTCTGCTCACCCCACTCAGTGTCTCCTCAGTGAATGCTGCCACACCCACACCACCATGCTCAATATAAGCGTGATCCTGTCTTCAAGTCAAATCAATCCCTGTGGTAAAAACATTCATTGCCTCACATCTCTTCCAATTCACTAACAGTTAATATACCATCCCCCAAAAAGTAAGGAGAATGTGAAATCGAGCTAGGTTGATGGTGGTGCATGATGGCCTCCAGGTAATGGTCTGTAAGCCTGGGTTTGGGGTCTTTTTCTGTCCTGCAAAGAGACGAAAATCCTAAAGATGATTTACTTTTGATGTTTATTTCCACATTCCAATTTCAGCATTGGATCCTAACTCAATCCTAACTTCATTTCCTCAGTAAGTATTTGTCTCGCTGATCCTGCCGACTACGCCAGTCATCTCACGGTTGGCACTGTCCGTTGAACCCAGAGTAGGTAAGACGCGAGCAGGGAAGCTGGAAGGAAACTCAAGGAATCGTAGGAACTGCAGACACATTTACTGTCTCCTGACTGGCACAGCAGCCATAGCAGCAGACATGCTGTATTCTCTCCTCTGTGGTTGACCCAGCGGACACAGCCATAATGCAGCCTCACCACCATAATGCAGCCTCACCACCATAGTGCAGCCATAACGTAGCCCTGAGGGCTTTACCAGGTTGAGCTTATATATGCTCACAAAACAAAAGTAGCCCGTGGCCAAGCAAGTACCATGTGACACGCGTGCACAGTGCTGTAAGTCATCTCAGCTGTTACATAATCGTTGCAAAATGTGGGGAGAAAGCAAAAGGCCACTGAGTGACGTAGCGTGACCACCGCCATCTTGGCTACTTCGCTCTTTCCCTACAGTGTTATACTGATAGGGGTCTCCAGATTACAAAGAATTATAACTGCAACCCCTCTGACTGCTGCCTTTCTTTACAATTTACAGCTCCGCTGACATCACAGATCCTTTCCCTGCAGGGACTGTATGAGGAGGCCTGCTGGCCTGCGAGCCCTGTGTTACTTTAAGTACACATACAAAAGGCAGAGCAAAGACAGCTGGAAAGTGATGATGTTGATATTCAGAATAAGGGCAGTACTTCCAATTTTCTACGTCTAATTAGCCACAGCTCTTCAAGAATTGGTGCAAATGTCACGGGGTTCACAATGTCAGTGTATCATCTTCACAAAAAATGCTATTTGATGGCATGAAAACAGAAATAACTGATGGTCACAGCAGACAGCTTGTAGATTAGACAAAGGTCACGGTGTTTTAATGAACCATGCTGTTAATTAATGAGAAAACAATGAGAACATGAGCTGTTAGGCTTGTGAATTTGTACCAAAAAAAAAAAAATCAATCAATCTGCACCTAAAATCTCTTGGAGTAACTCACAAAGAACTGCAAGAATAGAAACACAGAAACATAGTTATTAACACCAGCTTTACATCACAGGCTTCCTCCTAGTAGGTCAAGTATTCTGATTATTATGCACTAATGTCTTTAGCAACCATTTGAGGAAATACAGGGCATTTTATTTAAATTAAAAACAAGCCAGAGAAAATGAGCTGATTTATCCTGAGGTACAGCAGCAGAGGCACCAGAAACTGTGTCTTGGTTGCCCTGAAAAGGTCAGGAGAACTTCATCCCAGATCGAAATCATTTCAAATGAGCATGATGAATGTTTTTATTTTTAACTCATTTGAAAATAAAATAAGGAGACCCATACAAAGGGTCATTTAGAGCCATGAAACCAAAACACAGTGAGGTCAGATCCATCCTTGGACTTGATGAAGAACATTTCCTCTTTGGACGCTGTCCCCCCTGAGCTAGATGACAAGCAATGACTTTTTTTAACTGAATTTTTCTGAAGTACTTGTAGACCCACATGTAGTCATAAGAAATAATATTGAGATATCCTATGTATACTTAACTCAGCTTCTCTCTAATGTAATATCACAACCAGGATAATATTGATACAATCCACAAATCTTATACAGATTACCCCAGCTTTGCATGGAGTGTGTATATGTGACTATATGTATGTGTTTGTGCGAGGGTATTTAGTTCTGTACAGTTTTAACTCTGCTAACAGTCAACACACCAAACAGCTCCATCATCGTGAAGGTTTTTCAGGTCACCCTTCAGTAACCACACCCACATGCTCTTCCCCACCAGAGTCCATCCCCCCCATCCCCAGTTCCCAGGAACCACTAATCTGTTCTGCATTTCTAAAATCTTTCAGTTGAAAAATGTTATGTAGACATAATAACATGGCATGTAACCTTTGGGATTGCCTTTTTCCACTAAGCCCCATCCCCGCCGAGATTCATCCAGCTGTCGTGTGTGTCTGTAGTTGGTTCATTTTTACCGTGGAGCAGTATTCCACAATATGGATGGACCACAGCTTGTTTGACCATTCCTTTGGTCAAGACATCTGGGCTATTTTCAGATTTTGGTCATTATGGATGAATCCACTATGAACCTTCATGTACAGGTGTTTGTACAAACATAGGTTTACACTTCTCTGGTATGACTACCCAAGAGTACAATTACTAAGTCAAGTAGTATGCAGTTTTAACTTTATAAGAAATTCTCAAGCTGCTTTCCAGAGGGGCTGTATCACATCCACACTAGCTATGCCTGAGAAACAAGGTTTCTGCACATTCTCGCCAGTAGTTTGTGTTGGCACTATTTTTAATTTTACCCATTTTGATAGATATGTAGTGTTATCTTGTTGTTTTAATTTGCATTTTCCAAATTTAATTTAATTTGCATTTGCTGATGATGTTGAATATTTTTTGATGTGTTCATTTGCCATCCATTATTTTCTGTTCATGTATTTTGTCCAGTTTCTAGCTGAATTATTTTTTACTGTTTAGTTTTGAGAATTTTTATATTTCTTTTTAAACTGACTTACAATGTTGTGTTAGTTTCAGGTGTACAGCAAAGTAAATCAGATATACATATATGTGTGTGTGTGTGTGTGTGTGTGTGTGTGTATGGACTTCCTTGGTGGCTCAGGTGGTAAAGAATCCGCCTGCAATGAGGGAGACCTGGGTTCAATCCCTGGGTTGGGAAAATCCCCTGGAGAAGGGAACAGCTACCCACTCCAGTATTCTGGCCTGGAGAATTCCATGGACTATATAGTCCATATGGTCGCAAAGAGTTGGACACGACTGAGCAACTTTCACTTCACTTCATTTTCCAGTTTTTTCACAGATAGTTTATTACAAAATATAAAGTAGAGTTCCCTGTACTATACAGCACGTTCTTATGAGTTATCTTTTTAAATTTATTTACTTTTAGTTGTAGGATAATTGCTTTATAATGGTGTGTTGGTTTCTGCCATACATCAACACGAATCAGCCACGTATGTGTTAGTTGCTCAGTCATGTCCAACTCTTTGTGACCCCATGGGCCATAGCCCACCAGGCTCCTCTGTCCATGGAATTCTCCAGGCAAGAATACTGAAGTGGGTTGCCATTTCCTTCTCCAGGGAATCTTCCCAGTCCAGGGATCTAACCCAGTCTCCTGCATTACAAGCAGACTCTTTATCATCTGAGGCACCGGGAAGCCTATTGAATCAGCCATAGGTATACGTATATTCCCTCCGTCTTGAACCTCCCTCCTGCTTCCCACCCCAGCCCACTGCTCTAGGGTGTCACAGAGCACCAGGTTGAGCTCCTTCTGTTATACAGCACCTTCTCATTAGCTATCTATTTTACATATGGTAATGTATATATTTCAATGCTACTCTCTCAATTTATCCCACCTTCTCCTTCCCCACCTGTGTTCGTAAGTTTGATCTCTGTGTATGATTCTGTATTCCTGCCCTGCAAATAGGTTCATCAGTACCATTTTTCTAGATTCCATATATGTGTATTAGTATACAATATTTATTTTTCTCTTTCTGACTTATTTCACTCTGTATAACAGGCTCTAGGTTCATCCACCTCACTAGAACTGACTCAAATTCATTCCTTTTTATGGCTGGATAATATTCCACTGTATATATGTACCACAGCTTCTTTATCTGTTGATGGACATCTAGATCAGTTGTCTATTTTATATATAGTACAAGTGTGTATATGTTAATCACACTCTCCTAATTTATCATTTCCCCCCACATTTCCCCTTTGATAACTGTAAGTTTGATTTTGAGGTTTGTGAGTCTGTTTTTGTTTTGTAAATAAGTTAATTAGTATCATTTTTATTAAATTCCACATTTAAGTGATATCATGTAATATTTATCTTTTGCTGTCTGACTTACTTCACTTAGTATGATAATCTATAGGTCCATCCATGTTACTACAAATGGCGTTATTTCATTCTATTTATGGCTAAGTAATATTAAGTGAAAGTGGAGAGTGAAAAAGTTGGCTTAAAGCTCAACATTCAGAAAACTAAGATCATGGCATCTGGTCCCACCACTTCATGGGAAATAGATGGGGAAACAGTGGAAACAGTGTCAGACTTTATTTTGGGGGGCTCCAAAATCACTGCAGATGGTGACTGCAGCCATGAAATTAAAAGACGCTTACTCCTTGGAAGGAAAGTTATGACCAACCTAGACAGCGTATTGAAAAGCAAAGATATTACTTTGCCAACAAAGGTCCGTCTAGTCAAAGCTATGGTTTTTCCAGTGGTCATGTATGGATAGGAGAGTTGGACTGTGAAGAGGGCTGAGCACTGAAGAATTGATGCTTTTGAACTGTTGTGTTGGAGAAGACTCTTGAGAGTCCCTTGGACTGCAAGGAGATCCAACCAATCCATCCTAAAGGAGAAGAGTCCTGGGTGTTCATTGGAAGGAATGATGCTGAAGCTGAAACTCCAGTATTTTGGCCACCTCATGTGAAGGGTTGACTCATTGGAAAAGACTCTGATGCTGGGAGGGATTGGGGGCAGGAGGAGAAGGGGACGACAGAGGATGAGATGGCTGGATGGCATCACTGACTCGATGGATGTGAGTCTGAGTGAACTCCAGGAGTTGGTGATGGACAAGGGAGGCCTGGCGTGCTGCAGTTCATGGGGTCGCAAAGAGTCGGACACGACTGAGCGACTGAACTGAACTGAATATTCCTTCCTGTGTATATATACATATATATCACATTTTCTTTATACTATCCTCTGTCAATGGACCTTTAAGTTGCTTCCATGTCTTGGCTATTGTAAATAGTGCTGCTATGATCCAGGGGAGCCTTGTGGGCTGCCTTCTCTGGGGTCGCACAGAGTTAGACACGACTGAAGCGACTTAGCAGCAGAAGCAGCAGCATGAACACTGGAGTATATGTATCTTTTTGAATTATGGCTTTCTCCAGATATATGCCCAGGAGTAGAATTCCTGCATCATATGGAAGCTTTATTTTTCGTTTTTTTTTTTTTTTAAGGAAACTCCATACTTTTCTCCATAATGGTTATAAAAATTTATGTTTTCTTGAACAATATAGAAGGGTTCCCTTTTCTCCACACTCTCTCCAGCATTTATTGTTTGTAGATTTTTGGATGATGGCCATTCTAACTGCTGTGAGGTGATACCTCATTGTAGTTTTGATTTGCATTTCTCTAGTAATTAGTGATGTTGAGCATGTTTCCTTGCGCTTTCAAAACATCTTTGTATGTCGTCTTTGGAGACATGTCTAGATCTTCCACCCGTTTTTTTGATTGAGTAGTTGTTGTTGTCTTTTTTAATTTTGAGCTCTATGAGCTGTTTGCGTTGTTTGGAAATTAATCTTTTTTCAGTTACTCGTTTGCAAGTATTTTCTCTTGTTCTATGGGCTGTCTTTCATTTTATTTATGGTTTCCATAGCTGCGCAAAAGACTTTAACTTGGTCCCATTTGTTTATTTTTGTTTTTATTTTCATTACTCTAGGAGGTGGATCAAAAAAGATCTTGCTACAATTTATGTCAAGGAATGTTCTGCCTATGTTTTCCTTTAAAGTTACATTTACATCTTTAACCCATTTTTAGTTTATTTTTATGTGGTGTTAGGGAATGTTCTAATTTCATTCTTTTACTTGTAGCTGTCCCAGCATCCTTTATTGAAAAGACTGTCTTTTTCTCCATTGTATATTTTTGCCTCCTTGTCATAGATTAGGTGACCATAGGTTGGTTTATTTGTGGGTTTATCTCTGGACTTTCTATCCTATTCTACTGATCTATATTTCTGTTTTCATGTGTATTTCTATATATTTCTGTGTTTGTGTATGTGTTTTGATTACTGTAGCATTGTAGTACCGTCTGAAGTCAGGGAACCTGATTCCTCCAGGTTCATTTTTCTTTCTTAAGATTGCTTTGGCTATTTGTGGTCTTCTGTGTTTCCAAACAAATTTTTAAAAAATTTTTTCTTGTTCTGTGAAAAATACCATTGGTAATTTGATAGGGATTCAATTGAATCTGTAAATTGCTTTGGGTGGAATAATCATTTTGACAATATTGATTCTTCCAATCCAAGAACATGGTATATCTCTCCATCTGTTTCTGTCATCTTTGATTTCTTTCATCAGTATCCTATGGTTTTCTGAGTACAGGTCTTTTGCTTCCTTGCTGCTGCTGTTGCTAAGTAGCTTCAGTCGTGTCCGACTCTGTGCAACCCCATAGATGGCAGGCCACCAGGCTCCCCCATCCCTGGGACTCTCCAGGCAAGAACACTGGAGTGGGTTACCATGCCCTGCTCCAATGCATGAAAGTGAAAAGTGAAAATGAAGTCGCTCAGTTGTGTCTGACTCTTAGGGACCTCATGGACTGCAGCCTACCAGGCTCCTCTGTCCATGGGATTTTCCAGGCAAGAGTACTGGAGTGGGGTGCCATTGCCTTCTTCTTGCTTCCTTAGGTAGGTTTATTGCTATGTGTTTTATTCTTTTTGATGCAATGGTAAATTGGATTATTTCCTTAATTTCCCTTTCTCCTCTTTCATTATTAGTGCATAGGAATATAAGTGACTTCTGTGTATTAATTTTGTACCCTGCAATTTTACTAAATTCACTGATAAGCTTTATTAGTTTTCTGGTAGCATCTTTAGGGTTTTCTATGTGTAATATCATGTCATCTGCAAACAGTGACAGTTCTACTTCTTCTTTTCCAATGTGAATTCCTTTTATTTCTTTCCTTTCTGACTGCTGTGGATAGGACTTCCAAAACTATGTTGAATAGTAGTGACAAGAGTGGGTATCCTTGTCTTGTTCCTGATCTTAGAGAAAATGCTTTCAGTTTTTCACCATTGAGAATGATGTTTGCTGTGAGTTTGTCATATATGGCCTCTATTATGTTGAAGTAGGTTCCCTCAATGCCCACTTTCTGGATAGTTTTTATTTATAGATGAGTGTTAGATTTTGTCAGAAGCTTTTCCTTCATCTACTGAGATGATCCTATGATTTTTATTCTTCAGTTCGTTAATATGGTGTATCACATTGATTAGCATATATTGAAGAATCTTCACATGTCAGGAATAAATCACAGTTGATCATGTTGCATGATCCTTTTAATGTATTGTTGGATTCAGTTTACTAGTATTTTGTTGATGATTTTTACATCTATGTTCATCAGTGATATTAGCATGTAATTTGTGTGTGTGTGTATGTGTGTGTGTGTGTGTGTGATGTCTTTGTTTCACTTTGGTATCTGGATGATTGTGGCCTCATAGAATGAACTTGGGAGAGCTCCTTCCTCTACGATTTTTAGAAGAGTCTTAGAAGAATAAGTGTTAACTCTTGAGAGTTTTTATACTTTCTCAATACTTGTCCTTTGTCAAATATGTCTTTTGCAAATATTCTCTGTGTGTGTGTGTCTATAGCTTGTCTTTTCATCCTGTACTTTTTTTTATTTTAATTTTTAAACTTTACAATATTGTATTAGTTTTGCCAAATATCGAAATGAATCCACCACAGGTATACATTTGTTCCCCATCCTGAACCCTCCTTCCTCCCTCCCCATACCATCCCTCTGGGTTGTCCCAGTGCACCAGCCCCAAGCATCCAGTATCGTGCATCGAACCTGGACTGGCAACTCGTTTCATACATGATATTATACATGTTTCAATGCCATTCTCCCAAATCTTCCCACCCTCTCCCTCTGCAACAGAGTCCATAAGACTGTTCTATACATCAGTGTCTCTTTTGCTGTCTCGTACACAGGGTTATTGTTAGCATCTTTCTAAATTCCATATATATGCGTTAGTATACTGTATTGGTGTTTTTCTTTCTGGCTTACTTCATTCTGTATAATAGGCTCCAGTTTCATCCACCTCATTAGAACTGATTCAAATGTATTCTTTTTAATGGCTGAGTAATACTCCATTGTGTATATGTACCACCGCTTTCTTATCCATTCATCTGCTGATGGACATCTAGGTTGCTTCCATGTCCTGGCTATTATAAACAGTGCTGCGATGAACATTGTCTCTTTCCCTTCTGGTTTCCTCAGTGTGTATGCCCAGCAGTGGGATTGCTGGATCATAAGGCAGTTCTATTTCCAGTTTTTTAAGGAATCTCCACACTGTTCTCCATAGTGGCTGTACTAGTTTGCATTCCCACCAACAGTGTAAGAGGGTTCCCTTTTCTCCACACCCTCTCCAGCATTTATTGCTTGTAGACTTTTGGATCGCAGCCATTCTGACTGGTGTGAAATGGTACCTCATAGTGGTTTTGATTTGCATTTCTCTGATAATGAGTGATGTTGAGCATCTTTTCATGTGTTTGTTAGCCATCTGTATGTCTTCTTTGGAGAAATGTCTGTTTAGTTCTTTGGTCCGTTTTTTGATTGGGTCATTTATTTTTCTGGAGTTGAGCTGTAGGAGTTGCTTGTATATTTTTGAGATTAGTTGTTTGTCAGTTGCTTCATTTGCTATTATTTTCTCCCATTCTGAAGGCTGCCTTTTCACCTTGCTAATAGTATCCTTTGATGTGCAGAAGCTTTTAAGTTTAATTAGGTCCCATTTGTTTACTTTTGCTTTTATTTCCAATATTCTGGGAGGTGGGTCATAGAGGATCCTGCTGTGATGTATGTCATAGAGTGTTTTGCCTATGTTCTCCTCTAGGAGTTTTATAGTTTCTGGTCTTACGTTTAGATCTTTAATCCATTTTGAGTTTATTTTTGTATATGGTGTTAGAAAGTGTTCTAGTTTCATTCTTTTACAAGTGGTTGACCAGATTTCCCAGCACCACTTGTTAAAGAGATTGTCTTTAATCCATTGTATATTCTTGCCTCCTTTGTCAAAGACAAGGTGTCCATATTTGTGTGAATTTATCTCTGGGCTTTCTATTTTGTTCTATTGATCTATATTTCTGTCTTTGTGCCAGTACCATACTGTCTTGATAACTGTGGCTTTGTAGTAGAGCCTGAAGTCAGGTACGTTGATTCCTCCAGTTCCATTCTTCTTCCTCAAGATAGCTTTGGCTATTCTAGGTTTTTTGTATTTCCATACAAATTGTGAAATTATTTGTTCTAGCTCTGTGAAGAATACCGTTGGTAGCTTGATAGGGATCACGTTGAATCTATAAATTGCTTTGGGTAGTATACTCATTTTGACTATATTGATTCTTCCAATCCATGAACATGGTATATTTCTCCATCTATTAGTGTCCTCTTTGATTTCTTTCACCAGTGTTTTATAGTTTTCTATATATAGGTCTTTAGTTTCTTTAGGTAGATATATTCCTAAGTATTTTATTCTTTCCGTTGCAATGGTGAATGGAATTGTTTCCTTAATTTCTCTTTCTATTTTCTCATTATTAGTGTATAGGAATGCAAGGGATTTCTGTGTGTTGATTTTATATCCTGCAACTTTACTATAATCATTGATTAGTTCTAGTAATTTTCTGGTGGAGTCTTTAGGGTTTTATATGTAGAGGATCATGTCATCTGCAAATAGTGAGAGTTTTACTTCTTCTTTTCCAATTTGGATTCCTTTTATTTCTTTTTCTGCTCTGATTGCTGTGGCCAAAACTTTCAAAACTATGTTGAATAGTAATGGTGAAAGTGGGCACCCTTGTCTTGTTCCTGACTTTAAAGGAAATGCTTTCAATTTTTCACCATTGAGGATAATGTTTGCTGTGGGTTTGTCATATATAGCTTTTATTATGTTGAGGTATGTTCCTTCTATTCCTGCTTTCTGAAGAGTGTTTATCATAAATGCATGTTGAATTTTGTCAAAGGCTTTCTCTACATCTATTGAGATAATCATATGGTTTTTATTTTTCAATTTGTTAATGTGGTGTATTACATTGATTGATTTGCGGATATTGAAGAATCCTTGCATCCCTGGGATAAAGTCCACTTGGTCATGGTGTATGATCTTTTTAATGTGTTGTTGGATTCTGATTGCTAGAATTTTGTTAAGGATTTTTACATCTACCCCTACATATGTTGTCTACAAGAGACCCACCTCAAAACAGGGGACACATACAGACTGAAAGTGAAGGGCTGGAAAAAGATTTTCCATGCAAACAGGGACCAAAAGAAAGCAGGAGTAGCCATACTCATATCAGATAAAATAGACTTTAAAACAAAGGCTGTGAAAAGAGACAAATATGGTCACTACATAATGATCAAAGGATCAATCCAAGAAGAAGATATAACAATTATAAATATATATGCACCCAACTCGGGAGCACTGCAATATGTAAGACAAATGCTAACAAGTATGAAAGGAGAAATTAACAATAACACAATAATAGTGGGAGACTTTAATACCCCACTCACACCTATGGATAGATCAACTAAACAGAAAATTAACAAGGAAACACAAACTTTAAACGATACAATAGACCAGTTAGACCTAATTGATATCCATAGGACATTTCATCCTGTACTTTTGAAAAAGTCTGATTTATCAATTTTTCCTTATGCTTTTGGTATGAAGTCTATGAACTCTTTTCTTAGCTTGAATCCTAAATATTTTCTCTTATGTTTTTTACTAAAAGTTTTATGGCTTTAACACTTAAGCCCATAATCCATTCTGGATCAATTTTTGTATAAGGTGTGAGATATAGAGGTTCGTTTCATTGCATTTGGAGGTCAAATTGCCCCAGCATTGATTACTTTCAGTAATCAACTATTTCTTCCTCTGTTGAACTACTTTTGTATCTTTGTCAAATAATCAATTGAGCATGTTTGTCTGAATACATTTCTAGGTTCTCTTTTGTGTTCCATCATTATCTACATGTCTGTCCCTCTGCCAAGACCACACAGTCTTGATTACTGGAGCTACATAGAGGTTTTTCATATGAGATAAAGTAATTCCTCCCACTTTTTTCTCTTTCTTGGGAGTTTTCTTTTCTTTTCTTTTTTTTTTTTTTGTAAGCTATTCTAGAGTCTGTACCTTTCCATATAAACTTTAGAATAAGTTTCTTTACATCTACAAAAAAAAGTTGCTGAGATTTTGATAAGAATTTTATTAAAACTACAAATCAGTTTGGGAGAAGTTGCCATCTGTATCATGTTGCACCTTCTAATTCATGAACACGGTATTTCCATTTACTTAGGTTTTCTCTGATTTCTTTTATCAACATTTTGTAATTTTCAGTATGCATATCCTGTACAGATTTTGTTAAATGAATAGCTAAACATTTTATTTCCTTTGGAATGGTCATAAATAATATTGTGCTTTTAAGTATGGCTTCCACATCTTTTTTTTTAGTATGCAGAAATGTGGGTTTTTTTTTTTTATGTTGATCTTATAACTTACAACCTTACTGAATTCACTGATTAGTTCTAAGAGGTTTTTGATAAATTCCTTGTGATTTTCTCCTTAGACAATCATGCATCTGCAAATATAGACTTTTTATGTCTGCCTTTCCAATTTGCATGCCTTTTATTTCTTTTACTTGCCTTATTGCAGTGACTATAATATGCAATTATGTTGAATAAGGGTGATGAAACTAACATCTTTCCTTGTTCTTGATTTTTGGAGAAAAGCTTTCACTCTTTCATCATTAAGTATGACATTAACTCTAATGGTTTTGTAGATGACATTTATCAAATTGAGAGCACAAACTTCTAGTTCTGACTTGCTGAGAGTTTTTATCACAAATGAGAAAATTGGATATCCACACTTAGAAGAATGAAATTGGACCCTTATCCCCCACAGTGTACAAAAATTAACTCAAAATGGATGAAAGACTTAAAAGTAAAGCCTGAAAGTATACTCATGATTGCTGGGAGAAATATCAATAACCTCAGATATGCAGATGACACCACCCTTATGGCAGAAAATGAAGAGGAACTAAAGAGTCTCTTGATGAAAGTGAAAGAGGAGAGTGAAAAAGCTGGCTTAAAACTCAACATTCAAAAAACTAAGATCATGGCATCCAGTCCCATCACTTCATGGCACATAGATGGGAAAACAATGGAAAGAGTGGCTGACTTTATTTTCTTAGGCTCCAAAATTACTGCAGATGGTGACTGCAGCCATGAAACTCAAAGAGGCTTGCTCCTTGGAAGAAAAGCTATGGCCAACCTAGACAGCATATTAAAAAGTAGAGACATTACTTTGCCAAAAAAAAAAAAGGTCCGTCTTGTCAAAGCTATGGTTTTTCCAGTAGTCATGTATGGATGTGAGATTTGGACTATAAAGAAAGCTGAGCACCGGTGGCTCAGACAGTAAAGCATCTGCTTGCAATGCAGGAGACCCAGGTTCGACCCCTGGGTTGGGAAGATCCCCTGGAGAAGGAAATGGCAGCCCACTCCAGTACTCTCGCCTGGAAAATCCCATGGACAGAGGAGCCTGGTAGGCTACAGTCCATGGGGTCGAAAAGAGTTGGACACGACTGAGCGACTTCACTTTTGAACTATGGTGTTGGAGAAGACTCTTGAGAGTGCTTTGGACTGCAAGGAGATCCAACCAGTCCATCCTAAAGGAGATCAGTCCTGAATATTCATTGGAAGGACTGATGCTAAAGCTGAAACTCCAATACTTTGGCCATCTGATGTGAAGATCTAACACATTGGAAAAGACCCTGATGCTGGGAAAGATTGATGGCAGTAGGAGAAGGGGGAAACAGAGGATGAGATGGTTGGATGGCATCACCGACTCAATGGACATGAGTTTGAACAAGCTCTGGGAGTTGGTGATGGACAGGGAAGCCTAGTGTGCTGCAGTCCATGGGGTCGCAGAGTCAAACATAGCTGAGTGACTGAACTGAACTGAAAATATAGCACAATTAAAAGAAAACATGGAGAAGGAGCTTCTTGACATTAGTTTGGGCAATGAGTTTTTTTTTTTTTAATCAAGGTATAGTTAATATACAATATTATATAAAATTTAGGTGTACAACACGATTCACAATTGTTAAAGGTTGTATTCCATTAATAGTTATTATAAAATATCAGCTTATTTCCTATGTTGTACCTATACTATATGTCCACGTAAGTTATTTATTTTATACCTAGTAGTTTGTGCCTCTTACTTCCCCCCATTTATCCCTCCTGTTTCCCCTCTCCCAACTGATAACCATTAGTTAGTTCTCTGTATTTGTGAGTCAGCTTCTTTATTGTCATATTCACTGATTATTTTTATTTTTTAGATTCCACATGTAAGTGATATCATACAGTATATGCCTTTTGGTTTTCTTGATATAACTCCAAAATCACAAATAACAAAGACAAAAATAAACAGGTGGGATTGCATCTAACTAAAAATCTTCTGTGCATAAAAGGACACCATCAACAGAGTGAAGATACAGCCTTTGAGATGGGAGAAGACCTTGCACACCAAATATCTAATAAGAAGTTAATATCCAAATACATAAGGACCTTTCATAACTCAATAACAAAAATTAGTTAAATAACCTGATTTTAAAATGAGCAAAGGACCTGGATAGGCATTTCTCAAAAGAAAACATACAAATGACCAAACAGGTATATGAAAAGATGTTCAACATCACTAATCATCAGAAATGCAAGTCAAAGCCACAATGAGATATCACCTCACATATTTTAGAAAGGCTATTACCAAAAAGACATGAGATAACAAGTGCAAATGAGAATGAAGAAAAAAGGGGACCCT
This sequence comes from Bos javanicus, assembly GCF_032452875.1. NCBI lineage: Eukaryota > Metazoa > Chordata > Mammalia > Artiodactyla > Bovidae > Bos > Bos javanicus. The sequence continues at coordinate 12,534,944 of NC_083876.1, forward strand.
CCTAACCTACTGGTTGGAATGTAAATTGTAGAAAACAGTATGGAGGTTTCTCAGAAAATTAAAGCTAGAACTACCATATGATCCAGCAGAAATAAAGTCATGATCTCAAAGAGATATTCACACCCACATGTTCATTGCAGCACTATTCACAATAGCCAAGGTATGGAAGCAACCTCAGTGTCCATCAATGGACAAATAGATGTGACATAGATAGATAGATAGATACATTGGCAGAAACATACAAGAATATTAGTCAGTCTTAAAAAAAAGTAATTTGCAGTAACATGAAGTTGGAAGACATTATGATAAATGAAGTAAGTCTGACACAGAAACACAAGTACTGCATGATCTCACCTATATGTGGAATCTAAAAAGTTGAACTCAAGAAACAGAGAGTAGAGTAACTACCAGTAACTAGAGGATGGGGGAAAAGAGATACACCAGACCAAGGGCACCACGTGTCAGTCATGCAGAGGAATTAGTCCTAGAGACCTAATGTACAGCCTGCTAACTGAAGGTAACAGTAGTTTCAGTGTGTACTGGAAATTTGCTAAGAGATCAAATTTTAAGTGTTCTCACTATCACACACACACACAAAAAAATGTTACCTATGTGAGGTGATGGATATGTTAGCTTGATTACGGTAATCAGTTCACAATGTATACATACGTTATGACATCATGTATATGTACATTGTGTATATGTACATCTCAAATATACACAATTTCTACTTGCCAATTATACCTCAACAAAGCTGGGAAATGAAAAAGGGCCAAAAAAAGGTGATCTTCCAATTTCATTCCCTTCCAGTTCAGTCAGATTTATAATACTTTCCCTCTCTTTCTCCACAGAACTTTGTTCCTTTTAATTGAAATAAGATAGAAACTTCAGGAAACAAAAGACAAAATCTAGTCAAAATGGTTTTCATGCTTTTGCTCCCAATCAAATGAGCTCAGGTCTTGCAAGGGAACATTCTCATGGCCCGCAGCTCTGGGCTGTGAAGAGAGGTGTTCCACGGTCACCTCACTAATGCTCCCTTGGTGACCAGACAGTTTGAGGTTACTGTTTGCCAAGTCTAAAGCCAGGCCCTCAGAAAGAAGACGAAGGAACGCTCTAGTAGGAGAGAGTTCTGACCCCAGTCTTACTCTTCCCAGGCAGAAACTGTGACCTTGTAGTAAAATCCAATTACAACTTCCTCTTGTTTTATTTGGAAATGAAGGATTTTTCCCAATGTTGTTTAAAAAAAAAAAAAAATCAGTAAGCAATATTCCTAAACAAGTGCCCCTGAGTAAATCTATAATGTATCTGCCTCAGGATACAACATAGAAACGATTCAATGAAGACCTACCTGACTATACTAATAGAATGTTACCTTACTATACTAACAGAATATTACTTTACTCCAGTAGTCTTTGTTCTCAAGAATATTAGCTATACATCTACTGAGGGCCTACCTTACTATACTAATAGAATGTTACTTTATTCTAATATTCTTTGTTCTAAAGAATATTGGCCATACATCTACCAGTAGCAGCTATTTCCATGAAAAAGGAAAACCTTTATGTGATAGTGCCTCATTGCTCAAGCCATATTTGAGTTTTCTTAGCTATCCCTGACAATAGAACCCCCCACCAGTAGAGCACCAGACTCCCTGGCTCAAGTAGGAGGAGGAGACAGGGATAAAAGTAGACCCCCACTAAACACAGACTCGACATGGGCCCAGATACATGGGCCCTGTGGGTGTCAACAGGCTCTGTGTGAGGCTAGAGGAAGATTAAAGGAAGCCTTGCCTGCCCAGCTCTTCCCAACATGGCACTTCAGACACCTTAAGAATGAATAAACTCAACTACCTAGATATATAGTGTAAAAAGTGTTAGTCACTCATGTCTGACTCTGTGACCCCATTGACTATATAGCCCACCAGTCTTCTCTGTCCATGGAATTCTCCAGGCAAGAATACTGAAGTGGGTAGCCATTCCCTTCTTCAAGGGATCTTCTCGACCCAGGGATCGAACCCAGGCCTCTTATATGGCAGGCAGGTTCTTTACAGTCTGACCCACGAAGGAAGCCCACCTAGATATATACTGAAAACTAAAACAGAGAAAACCAAAACAAAGCCCTCATATCATGAATGAGCGTGTGCTGACCATGCTATGGTTATCTTCGTGAAATCATCTGTGGAGATTTAGCCATGGGCAGGACTTCCCTGGTGGCTCAGAAGGTAAAGCATCTGCCTACAGTGCGGGAGACCCAGGTTCAATCCCTGGGTTGGTAAGATCTCCTGAAGAAGGAAATGGCAACCCACTCCAGTATTCTTGCCTGGAAAATCCCATGGACAGAGGAGCCTGGTGGGCTACAGTCCATGGGATCACAAGGAGTCGGACACGACTGAGCGACTTCACTTTCACTTTTCACTTTCAGTGTTAAGTCACTGTAAGTAACAGCCATAATATTGGAGATTTATCTACCATCATGAGAAATATTTGCGGGTTACTTAGTGCAAAATAACAGAAGGAGAGAATCCTGTATCTCTACTAGGCATTTTAAAAGTGTAGCATATCACATACTCTAACTGAAGAAACAGACATTTCCCTGAAACTTGCAACAAAAATGCCATTTTTCTAAATTTGATAATGGCTTTTATCTTGGGATGTGGGGCAGGAGGATGGAGAGTAGATTAGGACATTCACTTTCTACGTTCAACACTTCTGTGATGTTTAGAGGTTTTAATAAAGACCATGTATCACTTTTATAATTAAGCAGTTATAACAAAGATCAGTTAATAACTGTGTATGTGTGTTAGTCACTCAATCATGTCTAACTCTCGGCAACCCCATGGACTGTAGCCTGCCAGTCTCCTCTGTCCATGAAGTTGTCCCAGCAAGAATACTGGATTATCATTTCCTCCTCCATAGGATCTTCCCAACCCAGATCTCCTGCATTGCAGGTGGATTCTTTACCACCTGAGCCACCAGGGAAGCCTCAATTAATAAATACTGTTCTATTAATACATTTTAAGTGCTGAGTCAATGCTTGTTTAAAAACAAAAGAGGGAAATATTTTTAAATGAAAACAAATGTTGATAAGCTCTGTGCCTGCCCCAGTCAAGGAATGACAAGGTGACTATGACAAGTTTGCTCCAGAGACATTTCTTAACAAATTCCAGTGGTTTACATTCTGTGACCCACTATTCAATGAACCTCTTTAGTTGGCCTTTCCCAGGATTCACTCACAACTCTTCCTAGAAAATCTCAAAGCCTTCCTGCTGGAATAAGTGTTATTTTCTAGGCAGCTCTCACCAAAGGGCAGCCTAGTAATTAACAAGTTTCATCTCCAGAGGCTTCAGGATCTCATTTCTGGCGAAGGATGTGTGTGCTACACATGATAACACTGTCAAAACTTGCTGTCTTATAAGGAGATTTTTGACATCATAACAAAAGAACTCTGTATACTCCTAAATATTTACCTCTCTTTGTCTCAGAACAACTCCTCAGAGCTCAGGGATTAAGTCACTCCTTGCAGCAAAATGAGGATCTGCTTTCTGTAAAACTGTAAACTGTATTTTTGGAGTTCACTCTTTCATTTCAAATATTTCATGTTACTGGGTAACTAAGGGCAATTGCACTATGTAGTCAGCCCTCCTTATCTCCAGGTTTCACACCCGCAGGTTCAACCAACCATAGATCAAAAATACTTGGGGAAAAAAACAGAAATTCCCAAGAAGCAAAACTTGAACCGTGTGCCAGAAACTGTTAACAAAACTTTTGATCATATTAGGTACTATAAGTAATCTAGGGATGACTCAAAGTATATGCAAGGATCTGCATGGATTACATGCAAGCCCTACTCCATTTTCCATAAGAGACTTGAGCATCCGCATATCTTGGTGTCCAGGGGGTCCTGGAACCAGTTTCCTGGGGATACCAAGGGACTGCATATAGCAGGCAAGAGGAATCTGTAATTCAAGCTGCACTTTTAGAATTAAAACTGACTCCTAAATTTGCAAGACATTAGAGACTTGAAGAGAAATAGTGTTCCACACTAGGAAACGTGGGGTTCCGATGTTCTCTGGGTTTACCTCGATTTGGAGAAACGGAAATGTTAGCTTCCGACTTTAACAACCAGATGTTTTAGATGAAGTGCCTGACTGTATAATATCCATGGAGCTTCCTGCTCTGGTCTGCTCGGTAATGCCTCTCCCTGACATGCCTTGTTTGATGTTTCAGGAATTCGTGATGATCGTCGTCTTTGGTTTGGAGTTCATCATTCGAATCTGGTCTGCAGGCTGCTGCTGCCGGTACCGTGGATGGCAGGGAAGACTGAGATTCGCCCGAAAGCCCTTCTGTGTCATAGGTGAGTATCAGAGTCCTGGACGCCCAGGTTTGGGGCACTGCATCCTTTTCTTCTTCTGTCTCTGGTATTACCACATTTGGTTTACGTTAAAAGCTAATATTCATGGATTCTTCACCATGGGCCAGGCTCTCTCATGGTTTGAGAGTGCTAACTCATTTAATCCGCTTCACAGCTCAGTGAGGTAGGTATTTTCATTATCCAAGTTTTGCAGATGAAGAGGCTGGGGCACAAAGAGGTGGAGTGAGTTGCGAAAGTCACACAGCTAGTAAATGGTGGCACTGGGACTGAGCCAGAGGTCCTGGCTCTGGAACTCTCACGTCAAGTTGAGCCGTGCTAAAATACACGGTTCTCGAGCATTGCCCTGAATTAGGGGAAGCATTGATTTCCGTGAGTATAAAGATCTATTTTTGCTCTACAGTGTAAGCAGTACTGCCTTTATGCTCTTGGTCAGCTGAAATGTGTAAGTGTACCGGTCCTGGTAAAGCTTATTTATGAGCAGGCCTCAAGAATAATTACATGTATGGCTTATTATACCCACTGTAACCATGAGACCTGATAAAGTGTTTTCCCCTCTGAAATTTGGGTCCCCACCTTACAGTCCCTGAATAAATATCACATCTCTACAACTCCCTGGCTGCTGTCGCTTCAAAGAGATTCCAGTCACCTGGGTGCCAGCCTGAAACTATAAAACATTCCAGAGTTAAGATCTGGCACCTCGGAGTGATATATTTTAAAGTATATCATAAAATTGAAAATTTTAGTCAATTATATCTCAAATTTTAATTATTTTTTCAAGTGAGCTGCCTACATCATGGCCTTTAATCCCTAAGTATTTCAGTATGGATTTTCAAAAGGAAGACTATGAGTCTGCATAATCTTCTGTACTTAAATTGGATGTTAGTACAACCCCTTCTCTAATCTGCTGGCTGTATCCTAGTTTTGCCAGTTGACCCAATAATGTCCTTGTAGCATTTTTCCCTCCAGTCTAGGGTCACACATGGTGTTTAGTCATCAGGTCTCTGTGGTCTCCTTTTATCTAGAACAGTTCCTCAGCCTTTCTGTCTTTTACAACACTGACATTTTTGAAGAATTTGACCTATTTTTTAAAAAATGGAATGTTTTTATTTCTTTGGGGGAAGAATAGTAAAACCCTGTGTACTATAGCTTCTTGTAATTGTGGATGTCGTAGTTGTCGTTATTCAATAGTTGCATTTGGTTTCCTTGCTCTTTTCTCCTTCCTATTTCTTTGGCAGCCACTCAAATCTCATGGACGGAGGAGCCCAGTAGGCTGCAGTCCATGGGGTCACTAAGAGTCGGACACGACTGAGTGACTTCACTTTCACTTTTCACCTTCATGCATTGGAGAGGGAAATGGCAACCCACTCCAGTATTCTTGCCTGGAGAATCCCAGGGATGGGGGAGCCTGGTGGGCTGCCATCTATGGGGTCGCACAGAGTCGGCCATGACTGAAGCGACTTAGCAGCAGCAGCAGCAAATCCAAATGCTGGAAGTTCCTGGTGAGCTCACTTATTTCCACTGTGTCCAACCTGAGAAACTGGGGGTTTTAGTTACAAGCTAGTTTAGGCTAAGCTCCTCATCAGCAAAGGGTTTTCCATTCTGTTTCAGAAATTGTTGAGCGTCTTTAGATACCTTCGTCACCCAATGCTTAAGGAGGAAGTGGAGAAACCCTTTGCACGCGCTCTGTCAGAGGAATCCTTTGTTCCATCTTTTATGCCAGTGCTGTGTCCATGTCCTGGACACTTGTCCTGAGCATGGGGGAGTGGGTGGGCTCCCCACACACCTGCCTATTTCAAGAGTTTCCTTTCATTCAACTGGACTTTGTGGAAACGTGACTGCTTGAAAAGCACTGCAGTTACAGAAGTGACTCTAGTGCAATTCTAAGTTACATCAACCTTGAAACACCTTGCTTGGCCTTCGCTCATGCAGTCTGTTTGTCTGGCTGCCCCTCTTCTGCCAGATGAAGTGCAGAGTAAACTGGGCACCAGCTCCAAGCCCCCGAGGGGCCCACCTGGCCCCCAGGGCACATCCGTGCAGGCACTTGGTTTTACTCTGAAGATCTCCTCTCTTTTTGAATCTCCACTCAAGCTACACCATGAAACACTGTAGCTCGATGCGAAATTATGGCACGAGAGCTTCTAGTACTATAAGGTACCCGAACAATTCACAAGGCAAACAGTTTAGTAGGACTCATTCAGCTTCTATAGGATAAAGTTGGTTCACAGCTGACTGCAGGAATGTCCCGTTTCAGACTTTAAAACCAATTAAAAATTGCCAAAGAATGTTCAAACTACCACACAATTGCACTCATCTCACACGCTAGCAAAGTAATGCTCAAAATTCTCCAAGCCAGGCTTCAACAGTATGTGGACTGGGAAATTCCAGATGTTCAAGCTGGATTTAGAAAAGGCAGAGGAACCACATCTGTTGGATCATCAAAAACATAAGAAATTTCCAGAAAAACATCTACTTCTGTTCTGTTGACTACGCCAAAACCTTTGACTGTGTGGATCACAACAAACTGTGGAAAATTCTTCAAAAGCTGGTAATACCTATCCATCTTACCTGCCTCCTGAGAAATCTGTATGCAGGTCAAGAAGCAACAGTTAGAACTGGACATGGAACAACAGACTGGTTCTAAGTAGGGAAAGAAGTACATTAAGGTTGGATATCATCACCCTGCTTATTTAACTTATATGCAGAGTGTATCATGTGAAATGCCAGCCTGGATGAAGCACATACTAGAATCAAGATTGCCAAGAGAAATATCAATAAACTCACATATGCAGATGTCACCACCCTTCTGGCAGAAAGGGAAGAAGAACTAAAGAGCCTCTTGATGAAAGTGAAAGAGGAGAGTGAAAAAGTTGGCTTAAAACTCAACATTCAGAAAATTAAGATCATGGCATCCAATCCCATCACTTCAAGGCAAATAGATGGGGAAACAATGGAAACAGTGAGAGACTTTATTTTTTGGGGTTCCAAAATCACTGCAGATGGTGACTGCAGCCATGAAACTCAAAGACCCTTGCTCCATGGAGGAAAAGCTATGACCAGCCTAGACCGCATATTAAGAAGCAGAGACATTACTTTGCCAACCAAGGTCCATCTAGTCAAAGCTATTTTCAGTAGTCATGTATGGATGTGAGAGTTGGACTGTAAAGAAAGCTGAGCACCAAAGAATTTATGCTTTTGAACTGTGATGTTGGAGAAGACTCTTGAGAGTCCCTTGGACTCAAGGAGATCAAACCAGTCAATCCTAAAGGAAATCAGTCCTGAATATTCACTGGAAGGACTGATGCTGAAGCTGAAACTCCAATACTTTGGCCACATGATGCGAAGAGCTGACTCCTTGGAAAAGACCCTGATGCTGGAAAAGATTGAGGGTGGGAAGAGAAGGAGACGAGGATGAGATGGTTAGATGGCATCACTGATGCGATGGACATGAGTTTGAGCAAGCCCAGGAGATGGTGATGGACAGGGAAGCCTGGCATGCTGCAGTCCATGGGATCATAAAGAGTCAGACATAACTGAGAGACTGAACTGACTGAGAATTTGGTTTTAATCCAATTCCAGAGGCAATGCCAGTGTATTTCTGGCCCCTAAGCTAAAGAGCATGTTCTCTCCCACATGTTTGCTGCCTTTTGATAGCTGTTCTCAGCTGCAGATACATGGGCACATCTTGGTCCTTTAATCTTCCTCTTCCTCTCTTGAATCCTTCTGGGACTTGGTGTAGCATGTGATGCTGAAGACAATGTTGTGTCATCTGTAACTCAGCCACCTTTAGGCCTGTCAGCTGTGACTTCACAGATTCAGTTTGACGTAGTGTAGGTGTGGTTGGAGCTTAGTTTCCACTTCAGGCCTTTTCTTCATTTGTTATTTTACCTCTACCAAATCAGCTTCTTTGGAAGAAAACCTCACAGATAAATACATAATGAATACCCACTAGAACAAAAGCAAGATTTGTACTTACACTTAAGGTAACTATGCACTTCTCAGTCTTTTATTTGATATATGTGTAATGATTTGATTCGTGGTCCAGCTGAACCTATGTAATAGTGAAACGTGTTCAAATGTGGCTCTTTTGGACGAGGTTGGTAAGATGTAACCTACACAAAGGAACCAAATGTCAGCTGCCTGAAGGCAGCTGCTGCTGCTGCTAAGTCACTTCAGTCGTGTCCAACTCTGTGCGACCCCATAGACAGCAGCCCACCAGGCCCCACTGTCCCTGGGATTCTCCAGGCAAGAACACTGGAGTGGGTTGCCGTTTCCTACTCCAATGCATGAAAGTGAAAAGTGAAAGTGAAGTCGCTCAGTCATGTCCGACTCTTCGGACCCCATGGACTGCAGCCTACCAGGCTCCTCCGTCCATGGGATTTTCCAGGCAAGAGTACTGGAGTGGGTTTCCATTGCCTTCTCCAGCCTGAAAGCAGCAGGGTGTCCCAAATGGCTCCTGGAGCCCTTTCTAGGCCATGCTTAATAGGGCCATAAAAAATGATTGATGTCAGGAGTAAAATGAGCAATCGCATTGGAAAGTAAGCCCTGATCTCCCTGCTTGACCTAATTGACTGCGGCAAAGTGGACAAAGAGTTGTCATCCCTCCCCTGCCCACTACAGCCACGCCTACTGCACGTCGCACTGCATCTGTCAGGCCACTGCTCACAGGCCTAAAGGTGGCCAAATTACAGGCAACACAACTCCATCTTCAGAACCACGTGCTACACCAAGTCCTAGAAGGATTCGAGACAGGAAGAGGAAGATTAAAGGACTAAGATGTGCTGATAACGCTGTGCGTTTGGAGATGTAGCTAAGCTCTCTCAAGGCTCCACATATCTGTAATATCTGGTTATTCTGAACATGCCACACACCCAAACATTTTCAGAAGGCTTGAGCATTCAAGAAAGGGCCCCGAGGAGACTGGTCACTGGTGTGACTGCTGTGTGGGGAATGCCTTCTGAGAGCGCCCTCTAAAATAGAGCTGAAGCAGAGCAAAGCTTCTTCAGCTGTTGCCTTGGGCAAGACAGAGCCCTGCAGACCAACTGATCCTATTGGGACACAGGTTGGTTCATGGGGCCCACGGGCTGATTCCCAAAGAATCGTAACTTCCCTCCTAACCTGCCCACTCCCCACCCCTACATGGGAGCCAGAACCAGAGCATTGCCAAATATTGTTGATTTAAGAAAACATAAAATCATTATATTCTTGTGTTTGAAAAACATCTTTTAGACATCTGTAACCAAAGGGAAGAAAAATCTACTCATTTTTTAAAATTAGATTCTTGCTTTCTTTACCAAACTGATTTATCTCTCCTTGATTTGGGGAGTTTGGAAACTGGTAAAAGCTTATCTTGAATTGCAAAATTCTTATATATCTATGCCTTCAATTTGGCAATGGCAATCCACTCCAGTACTCTTGCCTGGGAAATCCCATGGACAGCAGAGCCTGGTAGGCTACAGTGCATGGGGTCACGAAGAGTCGGACACAACTGACCGACTTCACTTTCACTTTTCACTTTCATGCACTGGAGAAGGAAATGGTAACCCACTCCAGTATTCTTCCCTGGAGAATCCCAGGGACGGGAGCCTCGTGGGCTGCCGTCTATGGGGTTGCACAGAGTCAGACACGACTGACGTGACTTAGCAGCAGCATGCCTCCAATTTACATCTCTCACCTAATACGCTATTGGAATAATATGTCTGCAGCTGTGGTCAGTAATCACTGTGCTACAACTTGAAGAGTTGAATGTGTTTGTGGATGACTAATGAGTTGCCCTCATTTGTCTGGACTTTCTGATTTCTTTTCTGATCTCTCTACAATCAAACACAACTCATTCACTCAGTGGCCTCAGTATAGAGGACGTGTAAAATAACCTCAGATTCTGAGTTCATAGTCACTCCTTTTCCAGCTTTCATTAATGACCTGCCTGAAAATTGCAAATCGTACCCAAGACTGCTGCTTAGATTACAATAATGAGCCTGATGAGTTAGAATGTCAACAAGTTACTCGTAACCGTGACTTTTTGGATCCCTGGTGACTCCTCCTAGAGACAGCTGGAACAAGGCCGTAGTTTTTAGTCATCTCAGAAAAGAAGAAAAGACTAGCCTGTGATTAACCTTGGATCAGTACTTGATGCTAAATATAAGTTGATTTTTTAATTGCTGTTTTAGCAGTTCCCCTTCTGTGTAATATTTCCACAGGAAGACAAAAAGAGGCAAAGCAGAGCATAGAGGTGTCCCCTGTGAGCTGAACGTATGTGCCTTTGACACGGGAAAATAGCAAATGTATCTTTTTTCTTAATGAAGAAAAAATAACCAGTGTCTTCCCTAGCTACAACAAAATTGGAGCCTTTATTAAAATCAACCACACAGCCAAGGCCACTCTAATATATCTGCGAGTTCATCTTATTGAAAGCAGTTTCAGCTGCTAATGTGTTGGAAAGCTATATCAGAGACACTTGGATGCCACCGGCTCCTAAACTGAAGATCCAGGCATCGTTTTTCTACCTCTCCAGCCTCTCCATCTTTCGTTCCAAGAGACAGTCTTTTCAGCTACACTCATTTTCTCACCCTCATAATCTCCTCTGCCCTTTACTGAAAGCTATTTCTCTTGGGTTGTTTCCTGTCAGCCGTGTACTCTTCTCTGCCTCCTTCTATGTCTGAAAGTCCAAACTCCATGCATATGGTCACCTCTATGTGATTAACTGGACCATCTGAGGACCGTTAAACCTTCTTGACTTGCTTGGCTACAGAACTATAAAGCCGTTTCAGTCTCTATAGTGAATATAGCTGATAGTTATTGAAATTTGCTACGCTATGGGTACTGCTCTTGAACTCGGTAAATACTGTCTTATTTAATTCTGCAGAAGTTTTATAATATCCTTTTTAAAGATGAGGAAGTAAGATAGGGTTTGAGAAACTTGTCCACAGTTAGATGGTGAAAGAACTAGGATTTCAATCTAGAAAAATAAGCCTACCTGATGAGCTCCTTTTACTCACAACACTTTTGACATCAAATCTGTGGGATTTTCCCTCACATCAACCAGTTCTCCAACTTTCTGTACACCCTTGCAAGTGAAAGTTGCTCAGTCATGTCTGACTCTTTGCAACCCCATGGACTGTAGCCCGCCAGGCTCCTCTGTCTATGGAGTTCTCCAGGCCAGAATACTGGGGTGGGTAGCAGTTCCCTTCTCCAGATCTTCCCAACCCAAGATTGAACCCAGGTCTTCCACATTGCAGGTGGATTCTTTACCATCTGAGCCACCAGGGATGCCCAAGAATACTGGAGTGGGTAGCTTATCCCTTCTCCAGCAGATCTTCCCAACCCAGGAATCGAACCAGGGTCTCCTGCATTGCAGGTGGATATTTTACCAGCTGAGCTACAAGGAAGCCAACAACTCAATACAATTTTGACACTAACAATTGGTATTAGTATGAAACCCCGCCGATCCAGGGTTTAGTCTCACTGGACTTTCCCTCCCCAGCTTCAGACACCAGCCACAGAGAGGTGTCCAGGCTAACATGCTCTGCCTGGCCAACGGCAATCTAGAGATTCCAATAGCCCCACATGTTGCTAGAATGACACAGAGTTCAGGAAAGTGCTGTACATTATATCACATTATATTTTTTATATTTATTATAAAAGCTGAATCTGAGAACAGCCAAGTGAAAGAGATGCACCGGACAGATACTTGGGGCAGAGGACTGGCTAACATGGAGATTTTGTGCCCCTTCAAGAGCCCCACCTCCCAGAACCTGTGTGTTCACCAGATGCTCACCAAACCCCACGCTTTAGAGATAGCCGTGGAGCTGTCACTAACAAAGCACATCTGTTGGTCACTGGCTGTTGGTGACTGAACACTTTCTCTCCCAAGAGGTCCCAGGCCCTCCTGGTACCCAGGAATCTGAATAGGGACCCCTAGCCAACAGTCATCTGATGATTGTACAGAAGGCATTTATCATGCCAGAGATCCCTAAGTCTAGGAGCTCTGTACAAGGAACCCAGGAGAATGACCAAGTATCCACTCCCCAGAGTACCACATGACCCAACTGTGAGAAAAATTGCTCTTATTGTTTATTAGTGTTTTTAAATTAAATTTAGTCAGCCTTGTCCATTGTCATCAACTTACATTTGTAATATCCATTAGTTGTATACAAATGTTATCATTTGCCACCTAAACTCTTTGATTGCAGTATCAGCCTTAAATATTAGCCTTATCACTTCAATTAGATCAGGTTACTTGTTGCTGCTCTCCAACCTAAAGAAGAAATTAAGCTCTGAAGTAGACTAATTTGACTTTTCTATGACTGCATGGCCTCCTGTGCAATGCTTTCCTGAGGTCCCTGGGTGTGTCCCAACTAGAGACGTTTCCAGGTGAGTGACATCATTCTCAGAAATGTATTCACATGTTGTTCATACTATAGACTGCTGGAGACCTGTTTAGGTCACTTGACCTGGTGTGCAAATTTGAGTGTCATATAGCTTGATTAGCTCATAAGACTGGACCATAGGGAGAATATGCCTGGAGAAAATGAATAACTAAAGATTATTTCCCATTCCTTCAATAAACCTGAGTGGAGCACTGTGATACATGGTACTAATATTCTGTACTTTCAAATGTTACATAAGAAAATTCACTCACAGACAGAGCGCTTATTTATTACGTGCCAAACATGATCTTAGGTGCAAATGACACAACGATTAATAAAACACGATCCCTGCCTGTAAGCGTAGGAGCTCCTGTGCCCCTGGAGCAAGAAGGAGACTAGTTATGTTGATTTAGAACAAAGCTGATGGAGGCAGGAGTCGTGGACAGAAGGGTGTAGAACACCATGACTGATTGAACAAAGGAGGGGAAGGTCCCTTGGGTTTTGAGCTCAGTCACCCGCCAAACATCTGTACTATGTCCAAGTGTGGTTCTCAATGCCAGGGATGCTATGTTGCTCTAAATGGGCAGTGTCCTCTTTCCTGTCAAGCTGATATTCCAGGGGACAGAGAAAAATAATATGCAGAAATATTTTTGAAAAACGAGATAGCATCAACTACAGAGAATGCAATGAAGAAAATAAACAGAGAGATTAGGAATTCCTTTAGATTGAGGGGTCCAAGGGAGTCTTTCTAAGGAGTGAACACTCAAGTCAACCTGAGTATTACAGGAGCCATTGATGAGATGTGGGCAGAGGTCCTTCCAGGCCAGAGAGCAGGCAATGCAAAGGTTCTTGAGACCAAGGGAGCTCAGCCTGTACCAGGAAGAGACACATGGTCATTGTGGCCAGAGCTCAGTGAGCTCGGTGTGGTAGGTGATGGACAGATGGCCACTCCCAGGGGCCGTGGGGGCCACATGAGGCCATCTAGTTGCCTGAGATGAAGTAGTGTCTAAGATGGGCCACTAGGCAGAGGCCCAATTGATGACTGTTGGGCCTAATGATAAATATTTAGGTTAAAAACACAACATTTTGATCAGGCAACAAGAAATATGGCTATATAAGGCCCTAGGTCTCTTGGTCATCTGTCTATACCTGTTTGAACTTCATATTGGAATATATAAATCATTATCCATCCAGAAAAATATAAACCTGTCCCTTTGACTTTTCCACGCATCTGTGTATCTACCCTTACATCTATGTATCTGCCCATCTATATAGAAACATGAAATGTCCAAACCGAAAAGAAAATGTGTTTTTCCTGTGAGCAGCAGGAATTAGGAGAATGTTATGAGAGCTCTCACATTCCCCTTGGAAAATCTCACCAGGAAGCAGTTCCCAGGGGCCTCTGAGCAAAGGACTTTGCAGCATCCACTCAGTGATGGCTGTGAGGCAGACTTATTTCATTAAAGATGATTTATTTCCTTTGAGAAATGGTCCCTTGCTGCGTTGAGCTGTTATCTGAAGACTTACGATCAATAGGAGGCATTACTATCTCTATAAGGTCAGTTTTCTGAGTGCTGCTTGGAATTTGCCAGCAGGAGCCCCTCTCACCCCAGTGGAAGTTGAGCAATTCAGCCCCTGTGTGCGGCTGCGGAGATGTTCCTGGCACATTTTTGCAGGGCTTGTGTTTTATTTTTAATAAATACCACAGAGTGAGCGGCCCTGTGCACAGCTGAGTGCAGCATTTGAGAGCATGGATAATGTGCTGTGTAGTGGGTGGCTTTTAAAATTAGATTTTAAAGCTTCATCCCTATTAAGAGGCTCAACTGCAGTAAAATGCATCTTTAATTCTTCAAAGAGTACCTTCCTATAACGGAATTTGGAGCTCAGTTAGAAGATAGAGCTCATCAAGCAGCACTGTGTCCCTCTGAGACGTTGCTTCTCTCTCATGAGAAACAGTAAAATTGAGGCTCCATGAAGGGAGTACTCCCTGCTTAACCCCCAAGTCAGCCACAGGACTGGGGCAGAAAGCTGACTTCCCCTGGCTCCCAGCTCTAACACCCTGTCCCTGGAGAGTCAAATTTAATTACAGTATAATCCACTTAATCTACACACGGAAGAATAACGAGGGAGCAGGAAAAATGAATTTATTAGCAGGTTGGCAGGAGACCATGTGATGTAGATCAGCAACCTTCCTGTCAAGATGCAGGTTTCCAGTGAGTTCTAGGCGATTTTCCTGCCATGGGAGGTGATCCTGATGCCACGGCCACAACTGGCAAAGGACTGCTTGATTCTTCTCACTTTGACACATAAGTAAAGCTTCAACTTGGAAATGCTGCAGAACCACAATTTTATCAGAAATAAAACTTAATGGATTTTTTTTTTAAATAACGGTAATAGTAAGAGGAAAAAAAGAGTGCGTAGTTCCCCCTCAACACTCCTTTGGGTCAAAAGAAACAACCACATTGAATTAAATGCTCAACTCACCACCTTCCTTAAAACAAGAGATGAGTGAGCCTTTGCTTCATTGTTGACTTTTGATTACTTTCACACCAATCCACGGCGGCTGTGAACTTGCTAGACTATCTATTGTCTATTTCCTACACACACATTACAAAACAGACAATAGTTTAAGAGGTGTGTTTAGATAAGAAATCTGCCTTTAAAGCTGAATATAACAGGAGGTTAGAACTTGGGCTACTTGATATTACATGAACACAAATAAAATTTTGTGGTTTAAAGTATAAATCATATTTATGAATGATCTCATATAACCCTCACTGTTGTTCAGTTGCTCAGTCATGTTCAACTCTTTGTGAGTCCATGGACTGCAGCACACCAGGCTTCCCTGTCCTTCACTATCTCCTGGTATTTGCTCAAATTCATGTCCATTTAGTCAGTGATGTCATCCAACCATCTCATCCTCTGTCATCCCCTTCCCCTTTTGCCTTCAATCTTTCTCAGCATCATGGTGTGTTCTAATGAGTTGGCTCTTTGCATCAGTTGGCAAAGTATTGGAGCTTCAGCTTCAGCATACTCCTTCCAGTGAATATTCAGGGTTGATTTCCTTTAGGATTGACTTTCTTATTAAAATTGAAAAAGATGATGATCTCCATTTTACATATTGAAAACGTGAGCCTTAGATTAATGGTCTTATCAAGGGTCACACTGCATATAAGTAAAACAGTCAGAACAACAAAAAAGAGCAAGAAAGTGAGATATGCTCAGGACAACCTTCTGTGGTACCACGTTATCTCCCTGCATCACTCACATGCAATGCAACAGGAAAAAATAAATAAACCATGTGATGGGGTCTGGGTCCTGTCCCCATTGGAGACACTAGCTAATGTGAAGCCAAGAAGAAAATAGATGTTAGTATCAAAAAAGGCAGTTCCTTTTCCCAGCAGTCATCTTCCTAAGATCTGGCCCTTTTTTACAACTTTTCATTTTGAAATAATTGTAGACTTACTTAAAAGTTTCAAAAAGAGTAGAGAGAGTTACCCTGCATGCAACTATCCTTCAGCCAGCTTCCCCTATTGATGGCATCTCACATGAGTTTAGTGCAATTACCAAAAACAGGAAGTGGATTGGATGTGTTACTGACTAAACTGCAAACCTTGTTCAGATTTCACCAGTCTCTGCCTGCAGTCAATGAAATTTTACCACATGTACAGGTTAATTGAACCATCACCACCATCAAGACACAGATCCTTCCCACCCCCCTAAACAAACTCAAGGTGCCATCCCTTTAAAGTCACTCCTCCCAAAAAAATCCCAGTTCCTGGGAATCACGGATATGTTCATCACTGTAATTTTGTCACTTTTAGATTGTTGTGTAAATGCAACCATACAGTCATAAATTCAGTCTTAAAATTGCTTTTTTTTTTCACTCAGTATAATACTCTTGAGCTCCATGTAAGTCATTGCAAATAACAGTAGTTCAGTCCTTTTTATCGCTGACTAGTATTCCATCGGAGAAGGTGATGGCACCCCACTCCGGTACTCTCACCTGGAAAATCCCATGGACAGAGGGCCCTGGTGGGCTGCAGTCCATGGGGTCACTAGGAGTTGGACACGACTGAGCGACTTCACTTTATTTTTTCACTTTCATGCATTGGACAAGGAAATGGCACCCCACTCCAGTGTTCTTGCCTGGAGAATCCCAGGGATGGGGGAGCCTGGTGGGCTGCCGTCTATGGGGTCACACAGAGTCGGACACGACTGAAGCGACTTAGCAGCAGCAGCAGCGGTATTCCATGCTATGGATTACACAGTTTATCCATTACCTGTTAAAGGTCATCTGGCCAGATGACCAGATGGTCAGGTCATTTCTATTTATAAATCAAGCTGTCATGAACATTTATGTAGAGGCTTTGTATGAACATAAGTTTTTATTTCTCTAGGATAGATACCCAGGAGTGGGGTTACTGGCTCCAATGGTGTTTGACTTTATCAGAAGCTACCAAACAGTTTCCAGTGTCTAGCTATTTCTTTAAAATACAGAAATGCCTAGAATACTTCACGACAGTAAATTACATCCATATTGACATTCACTACTTTCATAGAAAATGTTTCTACTTCTGTTTTTCTATGAAAATTATTCTAATAAGCAGAAGTTTCTGAAATTCATATTTGATTACTTGGGTCAAGAAATAAGTGAAAATATAGTCCATTAAGGAGCAGTTCTTCATGCTCTAGTAAATGAATGCAAATTTGATGCTTATGTAGATGAAGTGTTGAGAGACTAATTAATGTAAAAAAACCAATACTATACAAATTCCTGAAGGACCATTACCTAAATCTAACTTTACTTTGTAGGAAATCCTTATTTAAGCACATTTTACTGAAACAAATACTAATTGTACTTTCCTGCTAAAGCAGCAGTCCCCAGTCTTTTTGGCTCCGGGGACTGGTTTCATGAAAGACAATATTTCCACTGATGGTTTCAAGATGATTCTCATAAGGAGTGCTCAACCTAGGTCTCTCACATATGCAGTTCATGGTAGGGTTTACACTCCTATGAGGATCTAATTTCAGCCACTGATCTGACTAGAGGCAGAATTCAGGCAGTAATGCAAGCAATGGGGAGCGTGTGTAAATATAGATGAAATTTCACTTGCTCACCCACCACTTACCTCCTGCTGTGTGACCATGTTCATAACAGGCCACCGAACAGTGCTGGTCCATGACCCAGGGGTTGGGGACCCCTGTGCTAAAGGATACTTATAATCACATCAAGCCTCAAATCTGAATCCCTCAGGATAAAGTGCTTAAAGCTGTCACCAAGCTTTGGACCCAATAATCATAGTCCTGATGTAATGTAAACAAACATTTGTTCTCCCTGATCCCACACCTTTCAAAAATCCCCTATTCTTTTTTTAACCATTTTTATTGAAGTGTAATTTACAATGATTTATTAGTTTCAGGTATACAGCAAAGTGATTCAGTTATATATATATATATATATATATATATATATATATATATATATGAATATTGTGCTATGCTTAGTCACTCAGTCATGTCTGACTCTTTGTGAATCCATCCATGGACTATACCTGCCAGGCTCCTCTGTCCATGGGATTCTCCAGGCAAGAATACTGGAGTGGGTTGCCATGCCCTCCTCCAGGGGATCTTCCTAAGCCAGGGATCGAACCTAGGTCTCCTACATTGCAGGTGGATTCTTTACCATCTGAGCCACCAGGGAAGCCTATGAATACTGGAGTGGGTAGCCTATCTTTTCTCCAGGGAATATTCCCAACCCAGGAATTGAACCAGGATCTCCTGCATTGCAGGAGCTCAGTTGCATTGCAGTAGCTCATTGCAACTGAGCTACCAGGGAAGCCCATATATAAGAATATATGTATTCTTTTTACAGATTCTTTTCTGGTATAGGTTATTATAAGATCCTGAATATAGTTCGTTATTCTATACAGTAGGTCCTTGTAGCTTATCTATTTTATGTATAGAAGTGTGTATCTGTGAGTCCCAAATTCTTAATTTATCCCTCCTCCCTTTCCCCTGTGGTAACCATACATTTGTTTTCTGTGACTGTGTCCATTTCTGTTCTGTAAATAAGTACATTTATATCATTTGTTCAGATTTCACGTATAAGTGGTACTGTATGATGTTTGCCTTTATCTGACTTACTTTGCTTAGTAGGATCATCTGTAGATCCACACATATTGCTACAAATGGCATTATTTAATTATCTTCTGTGGCTGAGTAACCTTCCATTGTGTATATGTACCACATCTTCTTTATCCATTCCTCTGTTGATGGACATTTAGGCTGCTTCCATATCTTGGCTATTGTAAATAGTGCTGCTATGAACATTGCATGTGTATCTTTTTGAAGTAGAGTTTTCTCTGGATATTTGCCCAGCAGTGAGACTGTAGGATCACAGTGCAGCTTTAAAAAAAAAAAAAAAATCCCCCAATTCTTAAAACTATTCTTAAAACCTTCAAAACCCCTCTCAAAATCTCCCAGTGAATCTTCCATCGTAATCAACAGAAAAGTCATTTTCTCAAAAGTTAGTAACAACCCCACACATTCATGAATTTCAGCTCCATCACCACTCTGGGTATAAGCAATGTTAGAACAACTAATTACTCATTTGGAAGAAGATCACGTTGGATCCATATTTATCTTATCATATTCCAAGATAAATTCCAAATAAATCAAAGATTTAAATAAATATTGGATGGCAGAAATGGGTAAATTGTCATATAATCTTGGAACCAAGAAGGTCTTTTTAACTGTGACTGAAAATATAGAGACCATAGAAGAAAACATTGATAAACTTACGCTACATAAAATTTTTTAAAGATATAATTAGATTACATAAAATCAAAAATACTGTATGATAGAACAAAGTAAAACAAGCAAGGTTAAAAGACAAATGCAGGAAAATATATACAACACCTATCAGAGACAAAAAGTTAATCATCTTAAACTATAAGCAGCTCTAGAAATCCAGAAGAAAAATCCAGCAGCCCAGAGGAAAATAAAAGATAGCAAATGAATATGAACAGACAGTTCCCAGCCAAAGAAATACCCATGTGCCCTGTAAACACAGTCTCGCTCATAAGAAATACAAAAAGGCAGCATTTTCTCACCTGTCAGATCGGCAAAATCCAGTTACTTTTTTAGTGAGACAGTGAGGAAACAGGAGTGCAAAGTGGTGTCACCCTTATGGAAAGTGTCACTACCATTAAAATAACATGGAGTTTACTCTGTGCCCCGGGAATTCTCCTTCCTGATAGTCTCACCAATTTGTAGTAAGTAGTAAATAGAGCTGGAGAAGGAAATGGCAACCCACTCCGGTATTCTTGCCTGGAGAATCCCATGGACGGAGAAGCCTAGTAGGCTGCAGTCCATGGGGTCGCACAGAGTCGGACACGACTGAAGCGACTTAGCATGCATTGGAGAAGGAAATGGCAACCTACTCCAGTGTTCTTACCTGGAGAGTCCTGTGGACAGAGGAGCCTGGTAGGCTATGGGGTCGCACAGAGTTGGACACAACTCAAGTGACTTAGCAGCAGCAGGGGTGGTTGTAGCTTTATTTTTGACTGGTTGTTCATTGTGCTTAACCCTCGTTTCCCCCAGAAGGGCTTCCTCAGCCCTGAACCAGGTTCCCTGCGCCTGCCCTGCTGCTGTCTGAACAGGCATCACCCTGGTTGTGTTAACTTCCTCAGTCCATCTTGCCAGCTGTCCTTTCACCTCTGGGTGAGTGGAGGACATTGGTCTCGTCTACCCCACCCACACACTTTACTATCAAAACCCAGGTCCTAGCAGCTTCTGACCACAAATCAGTGTGTATTGAGTGAATAAAAAATTCAAAACAGTCACAAGCTATGAGGCATTCACCTGCACAACCTCACCTCCCCCGCAGTCTCATCCTATACATACGCAAGGGAAACACAATATAAAGAATGAAGCGGAACTGTGGCAGTTATCCAAGCAATGCAAGGAAAGGGTAGCACCTTTACCTCAGGTAACAAGAATTTTCAGAAAGATCATTTTTGCCTGTATTTTTTTCATGTAGTTGCTTCATTTGGTCATGTGAATGTAATTTTTTAATAAAGTGCTTATTTTTCATGCTTGTAATTACAGGCTCCTTAACAGGGTGATCTTCTGCTACTGTTTTCTCAAACTTTTTACTGCTGCCTTTTACAAAATGTTTGAAATATTTGATTTTAGCTCCTACCACAGACTCCAAATCTGTGTTTGGAATGTGAAGATCAAAGTAGTGTAGCTAATCCTCAGGACTTTGCCATCGTGTGACTTCAGAATCCATCTCCTATCAAGTTTCTGTGGTTTCTGGAATCTTTACTGGTCACAACATTAAAATGTGCACATCTGAAACCATTTTTTAATTACATTTTTTTTTCTGCTTCTCCACAGTTCGCTTGTGGGAATATAGCCTGTCCCGATGCATCCCCAAGGTGGTATCACCATGTGTTTTCAATAAACCTTGTTTTTTGTTCTCCTCTAAACAGAGCATGTCTTGTTCAAAAAGCTCTTGATGGTAGGGAAGGGATTGATAATAGAAAGAAAGAGAGCCCAGCGTGGGATCCATCCTCGTGACTTCAGGATTTGTCGGGAAGCAACTCGTCCCACAGTCAGAGCTGAGACTCATGTCATTACCATGAGTTCTAACCCTGTCTCTGGGAATAACTTACTCTGTCATCTTGAACCAGCCTGGGACTCCATTTCTTTCCTTTTAATCACAGATAAGAACAGCAGTATACTTTATAGACTTCATAAAAGCAAATATGAAATTAGAAAGTTCTAAAACCTGCCCTTTATCTAGTGCCAACGAGGATGAGTTTTGCCAAGCATTTGATCATTAAGGATGGAACTCAGGTCTGCAATTAATCATGGTCCGTTTGACTAATAATCCCCCTAAAAAGATGGATATAATCTGCACATGGCACCAAGTAGGATTTTAAAAATTATGCATGTCAAGTGTTTATTTATGGCTTATATTTACTCAAATTCACTCTTTTAAAGCACCATTTTTTTTTCATTCTTCACAGAAGGAAAAGTCCATTTTCACACCCCAGTGTTTATCCCTAAGGATTATCCAGCAGCCGAAACTGTATCTATTTCTTATTTCTAAAAAATAAGAAACTGTGCCTTGAAAAAGACTGAAAGTCAGGTGTACCGGGTAATTCTCAAAATCCCTGGATGGTACTCAGAATCAGTTCCCACCCACAGGTGTCTTTTGGTTACTGACATTTGGTTACTGAAATGACATCTCCACCTGCAAAATCCAAATAGCACAGTCTGTTCAAAGAACTTCCGAAAGACATGCTTTCAGAAATTTTAGTAGTAGGTGATGATTAATCAAAACCTGCGTGCCATCTGAAAATAAGTATCAGATTTCTCAAAGAAAAATTACATTTCCCAATGCTAGTAAATACAACTGGCTGCCAAGAGTCAAAGGGTCAGTATCATGTAATGCCTGAGAGTAGGAACCAAAAGGGACGCTGGATATTTTGTTTTCACTTGGTAAAGTTACACCTGTAATGACATCATTGTTTCGCTCTGGGAGCATAAACACTCAGGTTACCACACTGAAGAGGATATCCGAGCATCAGATTTCATCGTGGGGCCAAAGGGGATTTCCAGCAGAAGTTTCAGCCGTGAGCTTTCATTGGTGGCAATCCAAATCTTTTTTTAGACTTGTAGTCAAATACCGGTGTGAGCCCTGCTGAGTTGGAAGTGACTGCACGGTTGCCGTCTGGTAGGCATGAAAATAGGTACCAGGTGATGGTTTTACACAGCTTCCTCAGATGTGTGCAAAACTGCAGTTTCGGAAAGTCATTCTTGTGCTTTCTATATAAAGGAACACCACATAAGGCCAACAGGTCACGGCCCTGGAACACATTCTGAATCATCCAGAAATACCCTCTGATGCTTCATCCTCCTGATGGATGGAGAGCTCATGGGATTACACCCAGGTGATTTACTCAGGATCCTCGGGGGTGCCTTCAGTAGGATGCGTTTGCCTCCTGCTCATTCACAGCAGTTCTCAAAGGACATATGCTTCTTCCCTGCTTCATAAACACAGAAGCACAGCTTCCACACATCCTCCCAGCTGTACCCACCTCTGAAGTGAGATGTCTGTGATCACACTGTGAAGCGGAAGGTCCAGCGTGAGGCTAGTCCTGTGGCACCACAGGACTAGATCAGACCTCAGCACACCTGCGTCTGCACCCCTGACCTCTGCCCCCGCTCCAGCCTCCCCATACTGTCTTCCAGTGTCTGGAGGGATCTCAAGCAGCCCTGTTACCCATACCCCTCAAAGAGCCCCCCTTTCTGCCCCCTCTGGCAACAACAGCCCCCCATCTCAGCCGACAGGCTTTACTCACCCAGTTTCTCAGGCCAGAAATCCTAAAGTCACCCTCAGAGCCCGTTCTTTGTGTCAGACCCCACAATCAGCCCTGCAGTGGGTCCTGACACCTCCTCCTTCGCACGTCCCAAGTTTGCCCCCTGCCTGGGTCCTCCTCACTTTCCCTGGCTCCTCTGAGGCTGCTCTCGCCCTCAGGCTGGACCACACCAGTGGCCTGCTAATTGGCCCTGTGACCTCCACTCATGTCATCCAGCCCCCTCTGGATCTGGTTCCCAAAGGCAACCAAAATGACCTTGGAAGACACAAGTGTGATTGATCCCACACCCGAACCCCACCACACCTGGAAGGACAGCTAAGTGAAAGTGAAAGTGAAGTCTCTCAGTCGTGTCCGACTCTTAGCGACACAATGGACTGCAGCCTACCAGGCTCCTCCATCCATGGGATCTCCAGGCAAGAGTACTGGAGTGGGTTGCCATTTCCTTCTCCAATGCATGAAAGTGAAAAGTGAAAGTGAAGTCACTCAGTCATGTCCGATTCAGCGACCCAATGGACTGCAGCCCACCAGGGTCCTCCGTCCATGGGATTTTCCAGGCAAGAGTATTGGAGTGGGGTGCCATTGCCAGCTAAAGCTCTTCCTAAAGCTGCCTTGATCGGGCCAGAGCCACCCCCTCACCTCCCCTCAAGCACGTGACCACACTTCCACCTCTGGGTCTTTGCACCTCCTGCCTGGAGGGCCTCCCCCTAGATGGGGAGATGGCCACCCCGTTGCTGCACTGGACCTGGATTCCTGTGACATCACTTCAGAGACATCCCCCCAGACCTGAAAGCACCCCTGTGACCTCTTACCCTGTGACCTGTTACCCTGTGACCCCACCCCTTTCCCTGCTTGCTCTCTCTCAAGATTCTCTGTCGCTCCTGCATCTTGGATTCTGCCCTTACTCATTTGGACAATGTCAGTCTACACTGTGTTATAGAACATTAACTCCTTGAGGACAGAAAAACATCTGTTTTCTTCACTGCTCTATCCCCTGTGTTCGGCTCATAACAGACATGTGTGCTGAAAGGTGTTTGGTGGGTAAACTACTGCCTGAATGAATGAATTACCTTAACACTTAAGAAAGCTCATTTCCAAAATTCCTGATGATGCTTCATCACTGAACCATTTAGTCTCCAAAGAAAGAATGTACTGCCTAGAGTTATAGAAACCGGAGTCAGGAAGCGTCCTGGACCCTTTCCAGTTCGGTCCATCTCACTGTGAAGACAGGGAATCCAGCTTTAAGAGAACTGATGGTGAAGCAAGCATAGCTCAAGCTTCTTATGCTTCTACACTTTATATCTCTGTTCCTTTTGAGAGGTTAGAATGTTGTATTCACAAGGAAAATTCAATGAGGCCATAAAATTTCAGTTCCTCCTTGACTTGATGTTCTGTTTGTAATAAAGCATCTGGCATGGTACACTGTGGTGTTGGAAAAGATGCTGGAGAGTCCCCTTGGACTTCAAGGAGATCAAACCAGTCAATCCTAAAGGAAATCAGTCCTGAATATTCATTGGAAGGACTGATGCTAAAGCTGAAGTTCCAACACTTTGGCCACCTTATGCGAAGAACTGACTCATTGGAAAAGACCCTGATGCTAAGAAAGACTGAAGGCAGGAGGAGAAGGGGACGAGAGAATGAGATGATTGGATGGCATCACCAACTCAATGGACATGAGTTTGAGCAAGCTCCAAGAGTTGGCGATGGACAGGGAAGCCTGGCGTGCTGAAGTCCACAGGGTCACCAAGAGTTGGACACAACTGAGTGACTGAACTGAACTGATGGTACACTGAAAACTTACAAATTCATGCAGAAATTGTCCCATGTAGACAGGACAGCTGACCACTACTCTGTTAGTCTTCTGTCCTATTGGGACAACCTAAAAGATAAAAACTGGTTAATATAAGATTTCCTCTAAATTTACCTGAATGTTCACCATTTACAAGTAGTTATATTCCCTACCCTTAGTAATCCATTACTCCATGGGTTTTCATACTTAAGGCTTGCCTACATCCCTGTTCACCGATCTTTTTACAAGAGAAAGGTTATCAAGAAGGAAGCATGGAATAAAGTATAAGCACTTTAGAACCAGACATATAAAAAGCCAAAACCATGGCTTTGATTCTTGGCCCCATGTACTAGCTAAGACCTTGGATAAGATTCTTGAAACTTCTTGGTACCAAGTTATTCATCTGTAAAGTTTGGTGTATGTGTGTGTCTGTGTAAAATGTTGTTTTAAGCCAAGGCGGTAACCTGATGTCAGGCACAATGAGGCAGACCCGGGCTTTCTGTGTATTACGTCTCTGAATCCCCACAACAGCCCTGGGGGAAAGTGGTTCTGTTCCCTACTTTCAAGTGAAGACCCTGAGACCTGGCACGGTCAGTAGGCCCGAGGGTCCACACCCTGGAAAGGACAGCACTAGGAGGACCCGGGCTGTCTCACTAGGTCCACACTGATGACCCTCCGCAGAAGGCTATTATGGAGACGGGCTGGAATCGATTCCGTGCGCTGAGCACCCGGAGGAGCCCGTATACCCGGGACACCAGCAAACACCCCTTCTCACCACCGACTCCCTTGGCCAGTGGCCAGCCTTCCTGGGCCAATAGCTTCTATTTTAAATAACTAATAATTCTCTTTATTCTCATTCGAACAAAGTAGACGTGTCTAAAGAAACTAAGCTAAGCTAAGTCACTTCAGTCGTGTCTGACTCTGTGCGATCCCATAGACAGCAGCCCACCAGTCTCCCCCGTCCCTGGGATTCTCCAGGCAAAAACACTGGAGTGGGTTGCCATTTCCTTCTCCAATGCATGGAAGTAAAAAGTGAAAGTGAAGTCGCTCAGTCGTGTATGACCCTCAGCGACCCATGGACTACAACCTCCCAGACTCCTCTGCCCGTGGGATTTTCCAGGCAAGAGTAATAGAGTGGGGTGAAAGAAACTGAACTTTATACTAATCCCACCACCCAAGGAGAATCACTGTTAGCATGCAGGTATAGGTACTCAAAGTATTTAGTTTTATATATAAGAACACATAATCCGTTGGAGGCAAAATTGGTAGCAACTTAACATTCTGCTGTGTATCCTACCTATCTCATCAACATCCTTCTAAAACATGAGGTTTGTGGTTATGTTGTTATCCACGGTGGTGATACTGCTACTGCTGACTCAATGGACATGAATTTGAGCGAACTCCAGGAGATAGTGAGGACAGGAGAGCTGGGGGTGCTGCAGTCCACCGGGTCACAAAGAGTCAGACACAGCTTAGCAACTGAAGGACAATGATAGAAGTTGGATAAAATTTATTATGGGCTAACACTGAACAAAGACCTTTTGAATGTGCTAACCACATCTCTGTGATAGAGGCACTTTTATGATTCCTATTTTACAAATAAAGAAATTAAGGCACACAGAGATTCAGTAACTTACCCCCAGCTGCCCAGCTAGTAAGAGAAGGAGCCAGGGCTGGAACCGAGGCTGATGGATTCTGTAGTCCATGCTTTGGAACAGAGGGACTGGATTGTTTCTGATGAATCCATTTTTGTTAGAGATTTGAATTAGAATCTAAATTTTTATATTATTTAATAATATTATAATGAACCTTTATTGACATCTATGATTTTTTTCATTAGGCTAAATTCCTAGAAGTACAATTACTGAAAGGATAGGGTTCAAATAGTTAATGCATGCATTGTAAATTAATGCATGCTTCAGTCATGTCCTACTCTTTGCAACCCTAGGGACTATAGTCTCTGTCCACGGGATTCTCCAGGCAAAAATACTGGAGTGGGTTGCCATGCCCTCCTCCAGGGATCAAACCCAAGTCTACAACATCTCCTGCATTGCAGGCGGATTCTTTACTGCTAAGCCATCCGGAAAGCCCCCAGATAATTAATACTTTTGGCCTATAATGCTAAAGTTCCCTCCCCCACAAAGTTAAACCATTTTATTGCTACATAAAATCTTCATGAGAAAACTTTTCCTCCTCCTCTTTGTAAATATTGACTTTTTTAAAAAAAATGCTGTCCGTTTCATAGATTAAAATGGTACCTTGCTACTATTTTAAATTTCAAAGCTAGAAATGCTAAAGAACTTCTTTCCACATACCTATTGTCCATTTTTACTTTTTCTTGGGGTTAAATTTATATTTATGCCTCCTGTCCAATTTTCTACCGGCATATTTTCATATTATCTTTACACATTAAGGATAGGAGTCCTTTGGCCATCATCATATATGTTGCAAATATTTCTTTGAAGTTTTTTTTTTAATATATTTATTTATTTTAATTGGAGGCTAATTACTTTACAATATTGCATTTCAATCTATGTGGGGTTTTTCAGCACATTTTTAACTTTTCTATATTTTGTATACTTGTGCTTCTCAACTGCAAAATGTGGGCTATTTAACTATTATTTCTAAGACCCTTGATATTATAAAATGTTACTCTGTGTGCTCACTGTAAGAAAATAACCCATCAAGGAAATATCCATCAGATCAGTACTGAGCATCTGTACTATGGCAGGTACTGAACAGACACTGAGTTTACAACAAAAAAGAAATGCTTTGCCTGCCTTTAGTCACCTACTGAAGTTTCTGGAAGAGACAGGCGGGCTAGCAGATGACTGCTGAAGGGATAGTGAGTGTGACAGCGTGCACGCAGAGCTCCAGGCACCAGTACACAACCACACCCTCGATAGCCTGACGCCTGGGCTGAGCTCTTGAAGCAGCTGAGAGCTGGCTGTACAAGGAAGGAGAAGAGTCTTCCAGAAAGAGCTGCAGCATTTTGTCGGGCACTTTGAAGCCAGGCAACAGAATTTGATTTTTGATCTGAGTGTTGGAAAAAAAATGGTTTTGATCATAGAAGTAATAGGAACACTCTGACCGTTTAGTAACAGAATACATGAGTTTAAAGAAAGCAAAGACAGGAGCGTGAAGAGCTGGTCGGAGTTCATGGGGTGGCTGGGAGAGGGGGAGCCTCACCCTGAACCAGGACCAGAGGAAGGAGGGAAGTGGGGAGGGACTGTGGACTAAACAGCTCTCAGAACTAAACAGCTCTCTGGATGTGAGGTGAGGGAGGCAGGAAAGAAGGTGCCCACCCACAAACCCAGCGTGCAATCTGCATCAGGATGCTGGGGTTTAACTGACACATTTTATTCAGAAATTTACCTGGGAAAAGAAATAGGCTTAGAATAATTGATAATTTTTTAAAAGGAATGACACTGAGGGGATATTACCCGGCCTAATATCTAGTGTCATACAGATGCAGGAGTAGGCAATAAAACAGAAAGGCTCTAGAAACAGACCTCTCGGTGAGTATATGGAAACATTTGGAAAAGAATAGACTTTTTATTTAGGTGGTACTGGAAAAGCTGACTATCATATAGGATAAAAAAACAAGATGATTTCTCTGCTTCTCCATAGAGACAAACCTATATTTCATAAAAGTTAAAGATGTCTCTGGGAAAGGAAATGGCAACCCACTCCAATCTTCTGGCCTAGGAAATCCCATGGGCTGAAGAGCCTGGTGGGCTACAGTCCATGGGGTTGCAAAGATTTGAACATGGCTGAGCGACTGAGCACACAAAGACGTCTCAGATAAAGTCATGCTAATTGTTATACAAATCCTCAAACTCCAGTAACTTCTCAAAGTAAAAGTTCATTTCTCACTTGTGCGGTAGTCCAGTGCAGGCGCTTCTCAAGGAGACTGGGGTGTGTGGAGAGGCCCTGCTCCGCGCATTCACTCAGGCCCAGGCTGACAATGACCCGTCATCTGCAGCATCTGGCTCTAAGGACATCCTCAGTGCCCATGTGAGCTGGCGGATGGGAAGACAGCCCCTGAGGCCATCTGCGTCCCCTCAGCCTGGACATGGCTCACGCCCTCTCCATTCACTGTCCATCAGTTAGGACAGGTCACATCCCCACTCCCGGAAGCGAGCAGATGAGAAATGACATCCCTGGTGGGCAGCCCCTTCCCAGAGCTTGTTCTGCACCTCGGAGGAGGAGCAGGCTTCTGGGGAGGACAGCTGGCTACCGCTGCCACAAAGAACATGCGTTCACTCGATGAGCGTCTCAATACACCAAAGAGACTCTAGGAAAGTATTTTTATAATCATAGGCAAAGGCCTTTGTGGTGACTTGACTTCGTAATGACATGAAATTCAGAATCTGTTTTTTTTTTAAAGGTGATGTTTTATCTATCATATTGACAACTATCACAAATTTTTAATATTCTATGCCTTTAATGTCACACAGTAAATAGTAAGCTTTAGGTATTTTTATTACTATTGTTATTTTTGCTTTTTATTAGTAAAGAGAGTGAAAAATCAGCACTTGGGTACCATCATTTGGAGGGCACTTGGATATCAAAACACAGCACATGCCAACCTTCAACCCAGCAATCCAATCTCTAGGAATGTATCCTTAAGAGAATACCTACAAAAATTTATGTATGGGGCTGTTCATTTCAGAATCATTTCAGTAACAAAGATTAAAGTAATCTACTGCTCAATACTAAAGAAGTAGCTAATTACATAAATTTACTTCTTACCTTATACTTATGTCTAAACTTCTGATATTTTATAGCAGCTATTACTTTTATAATTTTAAATGAGATAGTTCATTAAAATTTTCCAAAGTTTAGCCTATGGTGAGGCCACTGAAAGGAGCTCAAGGAATTAGAACAAAAAACGTGGTGGGAGAGGATGGAATCGCCAGGAATGTAGCATTTGCTGCACTTCTGTTTTGACCAGAGGCAGCAAGATGAAATGAGCTTACAGTGCAAGGGGAGATTTATGTTAGCTGTTACAAAACTTTCTGAGACACTATCATAATTTACAAAAAACCTTAAAGCCTAAAGTCTCCAGTTAAAATCTATTATAAATGTCAAGATGAACCCCGTTTGTGGTTTGCCTCTAGAAAATTTCTCTCTCCTAATAATTACTAGTTTAGAAGTGTTCATCTGTGCATTGTTTAATCCATGTGATTTAGTTCTTCCCTTTATGATTTTAAATTAAGCCAAGTGTACTAAAATATACTCCCTAATAGGTGAATTGTGGCATGTAATTGTAGCAACAAAACAGCCCACCAAGTTCAAACATTGCTTTAACCCAGCTGTCACTCCATGACAGGATAACCTTGGATGAGGATTTTTCAGTGTTTCACTGATTAATCCCTTCTACACAGGGCAGCACACAGGGCCCAGTGTGATCAATTTGTATTGATTTTGCTAATACTAGAGCAAAGTTCCAGTGGGGTGTAATAATAATCTTGAATACTTAATGTGTCTTAAATATTACTTTAGTATTTTGTTCAAATCTGCAGTGTCCTCAAATCTCAAGAATTAATCCATAAATCACTAAGTGATTCAGTGAGTATGTGAGCCTACTTCCTAATACCTCGTAAGCCTATATTCCACATTTCTAATGGGCTAATTATAATCAATAATTGTTTCTTCCCTACTTCCAAAATTGTTTTCATTGGGAGGGGCATTTAGGAGCTCGAGATTAAGATTACATGTTTTTTACTTTTTCATGTAATTTGGTGCTTCTCCTTGTTTATTAGCAGCTTTATTTCTTTCTCTAACCCCATTTTCTATGGACGTATCCATAAAAGTACTGTCTGTTTTAATATAATTTATTTCTGCTTTATTTTCCCGGCCTTTCTTTCTTTTCTGAGCACTTTATACAATAACGAATTTATTCTTGCTTTAGTTTCCACCTGCTTTTGCAGCCTACCCCTTTCTCCCTCCCCCCGACCACAAACCCTCCAGTTACTTCACCCTGATTTTCATTATCCAAGGAATGATGCACCATGACTCCTAAGGGCACAGCTCGGGAGTCAGGTAAGGGCCAGCACAGCCACTTGTAGATGCTGTGCCTTGGCTAGTTGAGCCCCGCAAGCCTCAGTTCTTTGTTTTTAAGGAGGACATGGCAATGATACTGTCTGCTTTATGGCACTGTTTGGAGGACTAAATGAAACGATGGACCACAAGGCTTTGCAACCTTGGCACTACTGACATTGGAACCAGGTCATTTCCCTCCCCCCGCCACCAGAGGGTTATTCCAGGCGTTGCAGAATGTTAGGAAGCAACCCTGGTCTCTACCACTAGGTGGCAGTAGCAACTCCTTCCCACTTACAACAACCAAATACCTCTCCAAACATTGCCGAATGCCCCCGGGAGGAAAATTTTCCCCTCTGACAACCACTGGTGCACATAAAGCATTTAGCAATGCCTGGTACATGGATGGGACACGATAAATATTTGCAATAGTTTGATGATCAGATGAATGAATGAATGAATATTCATTTTAATGCAAGTGTCCTAGACAATGCTTGACCCTTAATTAACTGCTTCACACACTAACAGATGAACAAAGGAATTTGAAGCCAGTGAGGCTCAAGGCTGTCTGTGTTTGTTACACTGTACTAAAATGTTCTGTCTTCTCTTAAATGCTCCTACGTTGCAAAAAGAAAAACATTTTAGACAAATAGCTACTTGTGCAGCTTAAGTTGTTCTACCCAAATTCCACTCTGCTTTATTGAAATGTAATTGACATAACATGGTGTAAGTTTAAGGTGTACAATCTATTGATTTGACCTGCTTATAGGCTGCAAAGTGATTATTAGTTAACAACTGCATCATTTCACATAATTGCCATTTCTTTTTTGTGGTGAAACATTTAAGATTCACTCTATTAACAATTTTCAAATATATAATACAGCATTATTGACTATAATCATCATTCTATACATTAGATCCCCAGAACTTGTTCACCTTATAACTGGAAGTTTGTAATCTTTCACCAAGATTTCCCCATTTCTCCCCACTACCCTCCTCCAGTAACCATGATTCTAGTCTCTGTTCCTTTGAGTTTTACTTTTTGAGATTCCACATATGAGTGATATACATTATCTATCTTTCTCTATCTGGATTTTTTCAGTTAGCTTATTGTCCTCAAGGTCCATCCATGTCTTTGCAGACATTAGCATTTCCTTCTATCTCACGGATGAACAATATTTCAATAACGATAGGCAGATCTTCTTTATCTATTCATCCATTCATCGATGGACACAACTTGCTTCCAAATCTTGGCTATTGAGAATAATGCTGCAATGAACATGGGGGTGCAGGTATCTCTTCAAGATCCTGCTTTAGTTAACTCTGGATATATACCCAGAAATAGGATTGCTGCGATAGTTCTATTTTTAATTTTTTGAGGATGCTCCATACTGTTTTCCATAGTGGCTATACCAGTTTACATTCTGACCAGCAAAGCAAAAGCGTTCTCATTTCTCCCCATCCTCACCAATATTTGTTATCTCCTATCTTTCTGATAATCACCATTTTAACAGGTTTTTATTTTCATCCCCTGATGATCAGTGACATTGAGCACCTTTTCAATACATCTGCCATTTGGATGTCTTCTTTGGGAAAATATCTATTCAGATCTGCTGCCCAATTTTTAATTTGTTTGTTTTTTTACTATTGAGTTGTATGAGTTATTTGTATATTATGGATATTAAGTTCTTATCAGCTATGTGATTTGAAAACATTTTCTCTCTTTCATTGCCTTTCCATTTTGTTAATGGTTTCCTTTACTGTACAGGACTTTTCAGTTTGCTATAGTTTCACTTCTTAATTTTTGCTTTTCTTGCCTTCACTTCTGACGTCAAACCCAAAATATCATTGCCAAGGCCAGTGTCAAGAAGCTTACCCCCTGTTTTCTTGTAGGAGTTTTATAGTTTCAGGTGTTACATTTAAGTTTTTAACCCATTGTGAGTTAATTATTATGAGTGGCGTGCGATAGTGTTCAGTCTCATTCTCTTGCATGGGGCTGTTCAGTCTTCTCAACACCATCAACTGAAGAGACTGTTCTTTCCCTTCCCCATTGTGTATTCTTGGCTCCTCTGTCATTAATTAATTGTCCATATATATGTGTGGCTTCATTTCTGGGCTCTGTATTCTGTTTCCGTTGACCTTTTTTTATGCCAGTTTCATACTATTTTGTTACTACAGCTTTGTATTATACTATGAAGTGAGGAAGTGTGATATTTCTAGTTTCATTCTTTGTCAAGGTTGTTTTGGTTATTCAGAGGGTTTTTTTGTTATTCCATACAAATTTAGAACTAATGTTCCATTTCTGTGGGGGGGGGGGGGGAAGCACTTTAATCTGACAGAGATTGCACTGAATCATTGCTTTGGGTAGTACAGACATTTAACAATATGAATTGTTCCATCAGCATGGAGTATCTTTCCATATTAGTGTCTCCTTCAGTTTCCTTGATCAATGTTTTATAGTTTTCACTGAACAGATTTTCCACCTCCTTGGTTTAATTCCTTCCTAAATATTTTATTCTTTTTGACGCTCCTATGAATGGGACTTTTTTCTCAGTTTCTCTTCCTGATAAATGGTTGTTTGTGTGTAGAAGCACAACTGATTTTTGAATTATTTATTTTGTGTCGTACAACTTTATTCATTATTTCCAACATTTGTTTCAGTAAAATAATGCTTTGTCATTTGCAAGTAGTGAGTTTTACTTTTTCCTGTCTGGTCTGAGTGATTTTTACTTCTTCTCTTGTCTGCTTGCTCTAACTAGGACTTTCAATACTATATTGAATAAAAGAGGCAAGCATGAGCATCCTTAACTTGTTCTTACAGGGAAAGTTGTCAGTTTTTTAGCACTGAATGTGATGTTCACTATGGGCTGAGGTACATTCCCTCTATATCCACTTCTTTGAGAGCTTTTATCATAAAAGTGTGTGAATTTTGTCAAATGCTTTTTCTACATCTATTGAGTTGATTATATCACTTTAATTTTCTTTTGTTAATGTGGTATATCACACTGATTTGCAGATATTGAGCCATCCTTGCATCCCTGGAATAAACCCTACTTGATCGTGGTATATGATCCTATTAATGTATTGTTGAATTCAGTTTCCTAGGATTTTGTTAAGGACTTTTACATCTATGTTCATCAGGGATGTGTACTTTTATCTTTGGACAAGGTCCAAAATCCTGTCTGGTTTTGATATTAGATTAGGGCTACTGCTAAGTCACTTCAGTCGACTTTTTGCGACCCTATGGGCGGTAGCCTGCCGGGCTCCTCTGCCCCTGAGATTCTCCAGGCATGAACACTGGAGTGGGTTGCTGTTTCCTTCTCCAGAGGGGATCTTCCGACCCAGGGATTGAACGCAAGTGTCCTGCATTGCAGGCGGTCACCTGCACTGTAGGTGGATTCTTTACCAACTGAGCTACCAGGGAAGCCTATTAGGGTAATACTGAGCTTGTAAAATGAATTCAGAAGTGCTTTCTCTACTTCTGTTTTTTTATGAAAGAGTTTGAGAAGGATTGGTATTTATTCTTCAGATGATTTAATTCACCACTGAAGGACTGGACTTTTTTGTTCACTGGGAGGTTTTTGATTACTGATTCCATCTCTTTGTTAGTGATTGGCCTGTTCAAAGTTTCTATTTCTTCCTGATTTAGCCTTGTTAGATTATATGTTTCTAGTAAGTTAACTATTTCTTCTAGGTTGTCTGTTTCACTAAGATCTGTTTCTGGGAGTTTGTCTTGTTCTTTCATTTGGAACATATTATTTTGTTTCTTCATTTTCCTTGACTCTCTGTTAATTTCTGTGCATTAGATAAAAATAGCCACCTACACTAGTCTTGACTGACAGATCTTATATAGGAGATGAACATCAACAATTAGCCTAGCCTTTGCTTCTCATTGTCTTTGAAAAGTTTGTAATTGTCTAACCACCATGGTCTTAGTGGCTCCCAATGGTCAAATATGTGCCAAAACTCATCAGTGTCTCAAGCAGAGGGTCACAGTCATCTTCTGGATGAAGGCCAGTTGGAAGTTGGACCCTCAGGCAGCAGCTGGGAAAGTATGTGATTAGACCTTATCCAGGGAGAAACTGGGAGGTAGGCATTTCACCTGCTCCCTCTGTGTTGCTGCTGCTGCTAAGTCACTTCAGTTGTGTCCGACTCTGTGTGACCCCATAGCCCACCAGGCTCCTCTGTCCACAGGACTCTCCAGGTAAGAACACTGGAGTAGGTTGCCATTTCCTTCTCCAATGCATGCTAAGTTGCTTCAGCCGTGTCCGACTCTGTGCGACCCTATGGACAGCAGCCCACCAGGCTCCTCTGTCCCCAGGATTCTCTAGGCAAGAATACTGAAGTGGGTTGCCATTTCCTTCTCCAGTTCCCTCTGTACTAGACCCAGTTATTAATATACAGCCATGAAATGGGGGTGGGGGACTGCGGGGTCCTGAACCCATTAAGAACTTTCTTTGCTATAACCCTGTAGGACTCCTGGATTCAAGCCCTGTTGGCTGTCAGAGCCAGGTGATCCAGAGGTTTTTCTCCCAAGCAGCAGCCTCAAAAGCTGGGCCACTAGATATGCATAAAAACTCCTCGAGAAGGATACTGGCAAATTGGAGCAGGCCAGAGGGAGAGGGCAGGAGACATGTCCACTGGCTCCTGTGACCTCAGGAGAGAACTGCAGTCACTGTCCAGATGCATTTAAATTGGAGGCCTGACCTGTGGCAGCAGCTTGTAAAGTAGGCAGGTAGAATCCTTTCAGGAAAAGACAGGGAGATGGGGATTTCTACAGCCCAGGGCTCACACCCACTAACATCTGCTTCCCTGTCGGCTATAGTGTGTGTGTCTCATGGATGCAAGCCTCACAGCTTTCAGGGCTAGGTGTTTGGGGGGCCGATCCCTCTGGTAGGAGTCTTAAAAATTGGGGTGCTAAATGTGGGGTTCAAACTCTCAGTCTCTCAAGGAGAAGCTAGGAGTTTGAGGTCCCTTCTGGGTGTCTGGCACTGTGCTAGGAGTGGGGTTTCTGGTGGCCACGTCTCAGCCTCCCCTGCTGTTTTGATGTGAGCGTTCTCTTTCTGGATTTCCTCCAGAGGGAATTTCTGCATGTGTAGCTGCTCATGTGGTGTGTCTGTGGGAGGAGGGCAGTGAGGAGCCTCCTATGAGGCCATATTTAAAGGCCACACCTACCCACGCTTATAAAAGGTAAACCTTAGTGAGTTTTGCTTTTTATAAATGTCAATGAATGACGGCTATGAATTATTACATTGCTGTAGAATTCCATGCTGGTTTGATTAACTTAAGAGTATTTTTGATTGATGTTCCAGTTATTAAGCCACTGATGTGGTAAGAGAAGAAAGCTCAAGCTACTTGTAAATGTTTATTAACTTAAGTTTATTCTATAAACATTTACTGAGTGCCCGCTCTGTTCTAGGTACTTGGGATACAAGTATCCAACCTTGTGGAAGCTGTAGTCTCCTAAGTAATGGACTACAGAAATAATACATACATACATACATAAAAATAAGACAAGAGTACTCACAACTTCTAAAATAGTAACCTGGGAAATAGCTAGATGTACCGACAGCAAAACTCCAGCGGATGACTATAACCCAAGCAGAAGCATTTTTGTTTGCTGACTCATCGGTGCCATTTGGTTGCTCACTTATGACTTCATGTCACTGAATTCTGACTTTCTGATCCGAATTACAATAAGGGTGTTCAATCAAATCTGTGGTTACCTTTGCATATTTTGTGACTTAAAATCTTTAGATTATGATTCACTGTGAGCATGGTTGTTGAAACTGTCTCAGACCTACAGGGTTTCTTTTACTTCCTCTAGGTTTTGTCTACTAAAAACATACTTTGGTGCTGTAGTGTAACTGCTCTATAGCTAATTTTTAAAAACTGATACAATATATGTTTTCTGTGTTTCACTTTTTCATCTAGAATATCTAACAGATATTGGTGTTACAAGGATTAAAACAATATGACATTTGAAAAAAACTTAAAACTAAAGAAAATGCCTGGACAAAGTAAATTTCAAGTCTGTGTTTTCTGCACCCACACTAGTCATTTATTTATTTCAACTATTTCTAATATTTTAGCATAGTAAGTAGGGTATTGTATCTTTTTCTTTGTACACTTGTGAGGAAGTAGTACTACAATGAGAAATAGAAGCATAATGTATATCCAGCAGGGCCATATAAGGAATGTTTCTTTGTCTATAAACCACTTGTCTCAGAAGAAAATCCCTCCGAATGATGAAAACCAAGAGATGTTTTCACACTTAACTCTTTTTTAAGTTTTTTCCTGATTTCAAAAGATGTTTTCATTGTTATAAAACTCCAAGATTAATGAAATTAATAACTTCAAAAGTGAAAAGTCCTTTATCCACATTCTCATCCCACCTCTCAACCCATAGAGAGAAATAATATTCTATGTATATCCTCACATGTTTTTCCTAGTCGTATAATGTATTTTTTATTAAGTAAGACTACACTGTACATTCTGCTTTGCAACTGACTTCTAGTCACTTAACGTGCCTGGTGTTTGTATTAACGTATTTAGTTTCCGCTCCTCTCCAATAGCTACAGAAAAGGACAAGTTTGTGGCTGTCTGTGCGCCCAACCACAAACTCACGCAGCCTACATATCTAACGGTAGAAATGCCTTCCACTGACCCGTGTGCCAACCCCCAACCCTCTCTCCAAGTCCTGACCCAAGAGGGCACCAGGAGAGTGACTCTAAAGATCCTCACAGTCCACACCCAGGGGCCAGACCTTCCTGCGAGCGTGAAGGACTGGGCTGAATGAAAAATCCACATTCACTCAGCGGTTAACCCTGATGACCCCAGAAGCATAGTAAACGCTGCACCCCGAGGGGTCTGAGTGTTGCTGCCTGGCCTTGCACGCCCACCTGGAGCAGGAAGGACATTTTACTGAGGATGAGCAGGTCAAGCTGACTTTTTGTAAAATCGCCATGGGAGGCTATTTATCCCACTTCACTCCTCCCACTTCAAAGCTACTTTCCATCACTCCAATATTTACCCTTGGAGCGATTAAGTCCTCCTTTATCTTTTCTGCGCTTTCGTTAGCTGCTCTTTTTAGCAGGTATGATTTAAGCCAAATGTCAATATGTCAGACATTAAATATCCATTCCCATGCACGGTGTGGACCATTACCTCCTCTGTTATAACAAACAGAATGTCAATTAACTTGAGTGCAGAAGTTACACAAAACTGACTGACAGCAGTTTATAAAGGACTCTACCCAGAGCGCTTGAAGCATTTAGCTTAGTTGAGGCCTTTCTTTCAATCTGCAAAGCTGCAGATACAACAACAGAAGTGAAATTTTTGTAGGAAGGAGCAACAAGCTTTGGGGGCAAGAAAACAGGAAACATGATTGTGCGAAGCAGCACTTTCACAGCTAGACAGGCTATGATGTCTCCACGGCATCATCGGGGAAGCTTCGGGGCTGGGGCTCCTGCCGGCTGGACACCCCGCTCCAACAGTGACACCAGGGCTGCAGTAGGGGGTGCCCCCAGCCCCTAAGTCCCCCAGAGCACCAGACCTTCCAAAGGCCACGTCCAGTTCTTCAAAAGTTAAACAGGAAGTGGTCCAAACTGGATGGCTAATGCAGAGAACTGCCGAGGGGTAAGAACGTGTCAGCAGAAGGCCCAGTCCTCCACCTTACGCTCCTCGGCCATCACAGAGTTCACGTGGCGGGCGCCAGCCTGGAGCTCAAGTTCTGCTCCCAGGGCCCCAAATAGGTCCAAAGTGACGCGTTCTGAAATCCTCTCTGGGAAAGGAAAACCTCCTGGCCATGCGACTTACGGCTGCTTCAACCTGTTTCTTTCAGATACCATTGTCCTCATCGCTTCCATAGCGGTCGTTTCTGCCAAAACTCAGGGTAACATCTTCGCCACGTCGGCACTGCGCAGCCTGCGCTTCCTGCAGATCCTGCGCATGGTGCGTATGGACCGGCGCGGCGGCACCTGGAAACTGCTGGGCTCCGTGGTCTACGCGCACAGCAAGGTGAGCTCAGGCTTCCGCACCCGCGGCCGCCCTGGTCACCAAACTCTTCGAAAGCAAACTTGGGCTTTTCAGAACCTGGATAAAGCCATGCGAGGACACAATGTGGATTATGTAAAAGTCACCATAAATATCCAAGCAGTAGTCAAACACATGAAATCATGCTCAGATTTTGTTTTTTGTTCCTGTTTCAAGTATTTTTCACCTCTAAAAAATCTCTCATTCTTTTTATAGCTATAAGGCTTCCCTCATAGCTCAGTCGGTAAAGAATCTGCCTGCAATGCAGGAGACCCGGGTTTGATTCCTGGGTCGGGAAGATGCCCTGGATAAGGAAATGGCAACCCCCTCCAGTAGTCTTGCCTGGAGAGTCCCAGGGACAGGGGAGCCTGGTGGGCTGCCGTCTATGGGGTCGCACAGAGTCGGACACGACTGAAGCAACTTAGCAGCAGCAGGCTATAGTCCATGGGGTCGCAAGAGTCAGACATGACTTAGTGACTAAACCACCACCACCACCACCATACCCAAGTAGTAGTCAAAGACATGAAATCATACTTAGATTTTGTTTTTGTTTCTGTTTCAAGTATTTTTCACCTCTAAAAAAATCTCTCATTCTTTTTATATCTAGGAATTAATCACAGCGTGGTACATAGGATTTTTGGTTCTGATTTTTTCATCTTTCCTTGTCTATCTGGTGGAAAAGGATGCTAATAAGGAGTTTTCTACATACGCGGATGCTCTCTGGTGGGGCACGGTGAGTGAAAAAATTTGGTTTTATTTATGGGATGTTGTGAGATGTTTCCTTTGAACACAGTGCAGTGATTCCCATGAGTGGTCTCAGTAAAACTATAAATGAACTTCCAAAAGGGAAATTTTGTGCAAATACACAGCACTTATAATTATCTGAAGAGTTGCCTCATCTGTTTAGGTCTAACAAAGTTCTCTTACAAATCAACTTACTGCTTCATGCGTGCCAGTCTGTTGCAAAATAAAAACGAATAATTTTTTTAACCTTGATTAAAATGTTCAGGGGCTCACTTATTTATTTTAACTTTGTGGAGCACAGCTTTGAAGTACAAATTGTTGTGTTGTTTGTCACTCATCAGAAAGTTTATCTGAGGCTTTAAAAGAAGAAATAGTAGCTGAACAAAAGCTATTAGTAAAATTGTAGTACAAAAAGGGAAAGAGAAAAGAGTGGTAACCATCTGTGAGATCAGAGATTACAGATACTGTGTTTCAAATTTTTCTACTCTTCTTCTTTTATGTTGTTAAAGGATAGTTTTCCAAACAAATAAAAGTTAAAACGTGATTCTCATACACATAGAAAATAAAGCATGTGTAAATATTTTAAGTTATTATCAATGAAGGAACTAGGAAGATGTTATAGCCAGTTCAGGACTATCCCAAGAACAGAAGTGTATACAGATTAGGAGTACTGAATGTGCAAACAGAGGCAAACCTGGCTGCTTCCACAGTGAAAGCAGGAAGTCAGAGGAACCCCCACCAGACAGTATTTATTTACATATCTATAGACAAGAATTATTTTGCATTCCTGCTGCAACTTACACTATCATAAAATAGCTCAAAGGCCATGAAAGGTGCAGAGCCTGCCCCATAAAATCAGAAATCGATAACCTAGAAGAACGTACTCCAAACAACACATAGTTTTCCACTGAAACAAAGATTGTCTTTCTATTGTAAAGAATTTATTAAACAGTCATTGAATTGTGTACCCTAATAAGAATGTTTTAGGATAAAGGAATGCCTTATACAATGTGTAAACTACATTTCTTTTTATTTTATTCCTTAATATCTTCCAAAATAGTGAAAATACAACAGCAGTTAGAGTTGTCTGAAGTCTCTTTGGTCCAGCAAATTTGTTCTCCTATAAATCATTTGTAATATTTCTTGAGTGTTAGATCGTTGCCAAAATAAAAATGCATCATCTTCTTAAACTGTGATTGAAGCATTAGTAAGTTTGTTTGCCAGTTTGCTTTGTGGAGGTCACTGCGGCACTATTCCGCTATTTGTCAGAAGCTCGTCAGTGAGAACTAGAACTGTCATCAAAGACGAGGATAACTCATCAGGGCTTGAAGTAAGCAGAACCTGGTGCAGCATAGCAGCAATAAAATGAATAAGAATCAGAAGCATAGTCGTTTGAAGATTAAGATTCTTTTTCCTTAGATTGTCAGAGCTAAATGTGTACAAGATTGTGCCACTGATAACAAAGCATCCTGTTGGCTTCATAATTTGATTTCCAACTCCTTGCCCTCCCCCACAAGCAATAATGACCACTTTGAAAGAAGGAAAGTGGAAAACCCAAAAGAGAGCTGTCATCTGACATGCCTAAAATACTTTTTATGTGCTGAGAACGAATGAAAATGTATGACTCATAGTGGGGATGAACTGAGTAAACTGAGCAAAAAGGAGGTTTTTCTAGCCAGCAAGGAGAAGACAGCGATTTGAATTTTAGTTTTTGCATCGCTGTGAAGCTACTAATGTGGCTGAATGACTGAGACCCTTGGGCACCCTTCTGTACGGAGGTGCAGCTGCTGGTGCATCCACCTGGCACCTCTCTAGCCTTCCTTCCATCATCTTCCTTTCTCCTTCCTACTACTCTCCTTCCTACTTATCCCCTTCCTACTAATCCCCTTCCTACTAATCTCCTTCCTACTGCATTGTGTGTTGAGCGTGTGTGGGAAACTCTCAATGTACTTAGTCACCAGCTTGTTTCTTTGCCAGAATAACCCACGTAGCAGGTTTCCAAAGGTCATCTCTGTGCCTTTCAGGGAAAAGCAGCATCTATTCATTGATTTCAGGGCAGCAGTGCTATTCTACTGAAGTTTAACCTGTACTTCGGGCTTCCCTGGTAGCTCAGCTGGTAAAGAATCTGCCTGCAATGCAGGAGACCCTGGTTCGATTCCTGGGTAGACAAGATTCACTGGAGAAAGGATAGGCTACCCACACCAGTATTCTTGGGCTTCCCTTGTGGCTCAGTTGATAAAGAATCTGACTGCAAAGCGGGAGACCTAGGTTTGATCCCTGGGTCGGGATCAACCAAGGGATCCCTGGAGAAGGGAAAGGCTACCCACTCCAGTATTCTGGCCTGGAGAATTCCATGGACTGTATGGGGTCGCAGAGTTCGACACGACGGAGTGACTTTTGCTTCACCGACTCTGATGCTGGGAGGGATTGAGGGCAGGAGAAGGGGACGGCAGAGGATGAGATGGCTGGATGGCATCACCGACTCAATGGACATGAGTTTGGGTAAACTCTGGGAGTTTATGATGGACAGGGAGGCCTGGCATGCTGTGATTCATGGGGTCTCAAAGAGTCGGACACGACTGAGAGACTGAACTGAACTGAATCTGTACTTAGCAGAATCTTTGAATGGCCTAATTATATCTCTTTCTAAAAAAAAAATCTAGTCTTGACTACAGAAGCAAAAATTTTCTAAGATATTGAGCTTCCAGGAATAAGAAAATGCCTTGTTGGTCCATAGTGGGTTTGTTGATATTAGCTAACTCATTAATGAAATTCTCTGAAGCCATAAAAAGCGAACAAGAGAACTTACTAGTTCTGTCCTTATAAGTAGAACATATACTAGGTCTCCAATATAAAGTAAAACAAATATAGAATACTCCACTGTGCTTAGTCACTCAGTTGTGTCCAACTCTTTGCAACCCCATAAACTGTAGCCCACTAGGCTCCTCTGTCCGTGGGGATTCTCCAAGCAAGAATACTATAATGGGTTACCATGCCCTCCTCCAGGGGATCTTCCCAACCCAGGGATCAAACCCAGGTCCCCTGCCCTGCAGGCGGATTCTTTACCATCTGAGCCACCAGGGAAGCCCAAGAATACTATAATGGGTTACCATGCCCTCCTCCAGGTAGTCTTCCCAACCCAGGGGTTGAACCCAGGTCTCCCACACTGCAGGCGGATTCTTTACCAGCTGAGCCACTGGGGAAGCCCAAGAATACTGGAGGCCATAGCCTATTTCTTTTCCAGGGGATCTTCCTGACCCAGAAATCAAACCGGGGTCTCCTGCATTGCAGGCAGATTCTTTACCAGCTGAGCTACCAGGGAAGCCCATGGAATACTCTACATTTTATTATATATTAATGAAGACCTCAATGAAATCTTTCTAGTTAGAACTGTCCATGTTGCATGTAATGCACACCTTGCTAACTAAGGAAACATCCGGAATATAGGGAAATGAAGGAAATGAAAGAATCCTGATTTGATGAGTTTCTTAGTGCTGGGCTTTGGTGAAAAAAAAGGAAATCCCCATTTATTTTTTTAAAAAAAAGCCTGAAGTAGTGATATATAGTTTAAAATGCAGTTTATAGTCTATGGATATAGTATTCAGTGAATTCTAAATATTATATGCAAAACTTCTCTAAGAAGAAGATACTTTCCCCAAACCAACTTTAGGAGGAATGCGTAGTGCAATCAGCACTGCTCAAAGCAATAACAATTTAGAGAACCTTGGTCCCTGGAAACTATTCCCATAATAGATGACAATGCTCAGCCCATAGTCCATAGCAAGGGCTGGTGTTAAGCCCCTGGCAGCTACCCAACCGCAGATGGGGGCTGCATGAATGGATATGGGGAACCTCTACAGCAAAGGAGCAGAGACCAATGTCCTTCCTGACAGACCTACAGCTTCAGGGCAGAAGGGTTTTGGGAATCAGAGTTTCATTGAACAATGTTCTGGACTCTGAAGGAGCAACCAAAGAGGTGTTGATGACGGACGTTGATGAGGCCAGGCAGCTATAAGAGGAGAGGTCTTCTGATTGTTCGGTGGAGCTCTGCTTAATGTCACTTCCTATTATTATTATCTTTCTTTTCAGTTACTTCAGGTTTATTCTGATAATCAAAGAACAGGTTTTCCTGGAGTTATTTTTTATTATGAGCTCCTTCTTCCCTGTTATTATCTTCCCTCCTTTTGATTTGATTTAGATTTATTCTGAAATAACTTAAGATACCATCCTCCTAAAGTAGTTTTTCCCGGTAATGACCCTATCCTTGAAGGCCAACTTGTCCTTTTTTTATTTACCACTCTTACTGTGTTGAAGATGGTGTTATGGGTTTTCTTTAAAGATCCAACAGCAGCAGATGGTATAAACCTACTCTTGAGGTTTATATAGCCT
This sequence comes from Bos javanicus, assembly GCF_032452875.1. Taxonomy (NCBI): domain Eukaryota; kingdom Metazoa; phylum Chordata; class Mammalia; order Artiodactyla; family Bovidae; genus Bos; species Bos javanicus. The sequence goes on from NC_083876.1 coordinate 12,579,073, forward strand.
CCACCTGAGACCTGTGCTTGACATGATTCCTTCAGACATGTAGAGGATTTGGCGTTGGCCAGTTAGTCCTAGAATTTGCTCTTAAAAACCTCACACTTTTCCCAAGCAACAATATGGGAGGCTCTGTATGTAATGCACACTCAACAGGTTATGCAGCCCATATGTATGCCATGAGTTCATCCCCCTACAAAATCTAAGAATAGGAAATGGTGCCGATTTGTGGAAAGAGCAAGGATACCCTTGTCCTTGATGACACTGGTCACCTTTCTGAGAATCAACGCCCCCCCCCCACTTCCAGGGGGTTTACCAGGACATAGTGTTCTCTGCCACCTCTTAGAAGCTATTGGTTTCTGACTCAGTAAGTCTGCTGGTACAGTAAATAGAAGTGTTTCTTACTACCAATGTGAGGCCTGATGGAATCAGAAGCTTTACTTCCAACTATTCAGGATTATTAACAACCAAGTGAAAACTGAGACATACACCCCTGGCAATATTTTCCATACAGTCTAGCGGTTATTAACCTCTCCAAGCCCCATGCCTACCTTTGGGGCATTTACGGGGTATATTGGGCATGAATCCCTGGAGAACTCTTTCCTTAAGACATCTGTTCTTAAAATTGGCACATGTGCAACTCTGGACACTTTTGTTAAGTGTTATTCTAATAGTATTGAGCACATGCTGTATTAAAAAAAAAAAAAAAACAGTATTATAGTCAGGAGACCAGGGTTCCAACCCCATCGTTAGTGTTAGTAGAGATGTGATATTAAGCAATTGTTTAATATTGCTGTAAAACTGAGAATATAATAGTACCCAAACACAAAGTTGCTCTGTGTTTCAAATGAAACTAGGACGTGTGGATTCACTTTATCCAATACTAGATAGTTGTGACTGCCACTCTTATTGCTTATCTGACCACAAGCCTGGGAGAACAGTAGGGAGTGCTAATGCCCTGAGCCCTTGCCACAGCAAAACTTGAGTTTCATGATGCCACCACTGTGGAGTTTCCAATGTGTAAAGATTGAAAATCTTTCTGACCTACTAGTTCAAGATGACCAAATGTCAAAATTAACTTCATAGATTCTATGACTACCTACTATCTGAAAGTGTATGCCCAGGAAGTAGCCCAAGAGATTACTTGGGCTAAGAGAAGAGAACAGGGAAGAAAAGAGACTAGAAAGAAGAGAAACAGAGCAGAGAGGAGGAAAGAGCAGGGAGGGAGAAGAAGATTGTTGACAACTGTTGACAGGACTCTTCCCCCTTAAAGGACCCCCTTAGGAATTGCTGGAGGGAATGTAAGTTGTGCACCCATTATGGAAACCAGTCGGAGAAGATGATGGTACCCCACTCCAATACTCTTGCCTGTAAAATCCCATGGACAGAGGAGCCTGGTAGGCTGCAGTCCATGGGGTCACTGAGGGTCAGACACGACTGAGCAACTTCACTTTCACTTTTCACTTTTATGCATTGGAGAAGGAAAAGGCAACCCACTCCAGTGTTCTTGCCTGGAGAATCCCAGGGATGGGGGAGCCTGGTGGGCTGCCATCTATGGGGTTGCACAGAGTCGGACATGACCAAAGCGACTTAGCAGCAGCAGCAGCGTGGAAACCAGTACAGCTATTCCTCAAAAAAAAATAAGACTAGAACTACCACATGATTCTGCAATTCTACCCTAAAGAAAATAGAAGTACTAACTGGAGAAAATATATGCACCTCATATTCTATTTACAATAGCCAAGATTTACACTAGCAGCACTGTTTACCATAGCCAAGACACAGAAGCAACCTAAGCACCCATCAACAGATGAATGGATAAAGAAGATATGTGTATATATACAGTGGAATATTACTCAGCCATAAAAAAGAATGAAATGATGTCATTTGCAGCAACATGGATGGACCTAGAGGTTATCATACTTAGCAAAATAAGCCAGAAAGAGAAAGACAAATACCATATGATTTCACTTACATGTGGAATCTACAATACAAAACAAATATACAAACATAGCCAAACAGAAACAGAGTTACAGATACAGAAAACAAACAGGTGGTTGCCAGAGGGCAGAGCAGGAGGGAGAGGGAAGAAATAGGTGAGGGAGACTGAAAGGTACAAATAAGTGAGTCCCAGGTATAAAGGGTACAGTGTGGGAAATATAGCCAATAACTGTGCAGTGTCTTTGTATGTGATATCGTAGCTAGACTTACCTTGGTGATGGTTTCAAAATGCTATAGAAATACCAAATCACTGTGTTGTGTAACAGGCACTAACAAAGGGCTTTAGGTCAATTATGGCTCAAAACAAACAAATAAACTCATAGAAAAAGAGACCAGATGTGTGTTTACCAGAGGCAGGGAGTGGAAGGTGGAGGAATTGAATGAGGATGGTCAAAAGGCACAAACTTCCAGCTCTAAGTGCCATGGACATGATGTACCATGCAATAAGTATAATGAGCTCTGCTGTGCATTATATATGAAAGTTGCTAACAGAGTAAATCCTAAGCGTTTTAAAAACTATATTTATATACACATATATGTATATTTATATATCCATTTCTTTAATGCTGTATCTATATAAGATGATGGGTGTTCGCTGAACTTATAGTGTTAATTATTTCATGATGTGTTCAAGTCAGGGCATTGTACTGTGCACCTTAAACTTCTGCAAAGCTGTGTATCAATTATTTCTCAATAAAACTGGAAGAAAAAAAGATGAAAGAAAATAAAAATAATTTTAAAGAGACCCCCCTTAGGGGGAAATTATACTGTACTGTGGAAATCTACGAATAGTCTATTTTTAATTTGCTCACATAAATGCATTAGCTATAAACAGCTATTCATACCTGTGTTCTGCAAACCAGACCAGTAAATATTTGTTGATTTGTTGCTTGAAGAAAAGAAGGTAGGTTTATATCTCCTGGTCTCTAATTAATTGTGCTATTGAAAACAATTAACTGTAGCCTAATCTATGTCTAAATTATAACTTGAACACAGCACCTGTCTCCCATTAAAGAAAAATACTGAGGAAAGCTTGGACCCAAGTTTACATTTGTTGTGCAGTATGATTCCTGAGGGAGAAAACACTTGATTGTTGAACCCACTAAGAGGCCCCGAGCAGACCTCCGACTTTGCTACCATAATTACTCCTTTCTGCCAATATTTGCAACCCAAAGACTTTCAGAAAATCTCTCCTTACCTGCATGACTGCAGTTGAGGGCAAAACTTCCTCTGAGCTGCTCCCACATGCTGCAGCCCCTTCCAGTAAATGCCCACCCGGAAGGACAGCACGAGCCACAGGCACCACCAAGCCCACTGGTGAGGCCACAGGGGAAGCAGGCCTGTCCTTCTTGTCCCAACCCTTCCCGTCAGGCTGGTCTGCCGGCTTCCACCTCTAGTCATGAAGTGTGACAACCAATTAAAGTATTATTTTGCTAAAACAACACTGCAAGAGATATTGGAACGTTTAAAAAATGTGTTTTTTAATTGTTTAGGGACTTCCCTGGTGACTGAGATGGTAAAGAATCTGCCTGCAAAGCAGGAGACCTAGGTTTGATCCCTGGGTCAAAAAGATCCCCAGGAAAAAGGAATGGTGACCCGATCCAGTATTCTGGCCTGGAGAATTCCACGGACAGAGGAGGCTGGCGGGCTACAGTCCATGGGGTCGAAACGAGTCCAAAAGAGATATTGGAACTTTTTATAAGTGTATCTTTTAATTGTTTGAATTCAAAACTTTATAACCTTTCCTAGTCAAAAGTCAATGAGTATGAATCAGTAATAAGTAAATATGTATATAAATACATAAATTTTCAAAATTTCACTAACCAGCAGATGTTAAGAGCATAGATCCTAGGGGCTCTGGAAGGAGTCAGAAAATGGAATGACACTCAATACAGTGAGTTTCCTCCAGGCCTGATTTTTGCCAACTCCTTAGGGTCACACATGCCAACTATAAGCAGGTAATTCCTTCCAGGAGCTCCCAGGGAAGAGGGTGTCTTTGGGGCTCTCTGTGAGCCCACCTTACTCTAGCTTTACATCCAAATTAGACCAGTTACTGCAGCTCAGTCCCTGGAGCTGCACGTGGCTTCTGGAACACAGAAGTGGGTGCATTGCTGAGCACAAGTGTGGGAGCAGAGACCCAGAAAGGCTACTCAGTTCATGTGCAAAGGATCAACTGAGAAAGCTTCCCAGGGCCTTCCAGTTACTGGGGAAAGGGAAGAAACATAAGGTAGCTGCACTGGGGTACCTCAAAGACAGCTTGACCTGAAAGCCCAGAAAAATCAGCAGCCTTCCTGCAGACTACTGCCTCAGAAGGTAAAGAATCCGCCTGCAATGCCGGAGACCTAAGACTTGATCCCTGGGTCGGGAAGATCCCCTAGAGAAGGAAATGTCATCCACTCCAGTATTCTTGCCTGGGAAATCCCATGGATGGAGGAGCCTGCTGGGCTACAGTCCATGGAGTCACAAAGAATTGGACATGACTGAGAGGTTAACACTTTCACTTTCCTGCAGCCCTCTTCCAGGATGGTTTGATGGAATGCAAGCTTCCCTGGTGGCTCAGACGGTAAATAATCTGCCTGCAGTGCAGGAGACCTGGTTTCAATCCCAGGGTTAGGAAGATCCCCTGGAGGAGGGCGTGGCAACCCACTCCAGTATTCTTGCCTGGAGAATCCCCCTGGACAGAGGAGCCTGGTGGGCTAAAGTCCATGGAGTTGCAACGAGTCAGACATGACTGAGCAACTAAGCACAGCACAACCAGAGGCTGCCTTAGAAAGGGAGCAGCCACGTCAAGCAGGGGGGTCAGTGTGATGCCCCCTGATAACAGCAGGAGGCCCAGTTTCCCCCTTTGCAGCCATAGGAAGCAAAATGATCTGCCCACAGGCACAAAACAGGAACCCTCGCCCCCGCTCCCTGGCATCCTGGTGCTAGATCCTTCCCCAGCCTCACCTTCAACAAAAGGCCCCTCAGCCCTCAAGCAAGCAACACCCCAGCGACTGTGAGGTCCAGCAGAGGAAGTGGCTGCTCCAGACTGGGCTGTGGGCCACTCCAGCTCCTCCTGGCCTGGCCCTGGTGGCACAAGGAGAAGGTAGGAGGGTCTCACTATCCTCCACCCCAGGCAGCCCAGGTATGACTCTCAGGGTTCATGACACCTCCTCACCAGTGCCATTAGAGGGGCAGCCCTGAGTTCAAAAGGAGGGCGCGGCACTCTTAACTGGACTTAGTACGTGGTCACTTTGCTGTGTCTGGAAGCAGCAGATTAAAACCCACTCAGAGCCCCAGGCCCAGGAAAACAACTCAGATATGTGACTGGAATGGAAAGCAGACAAAGAAATGCAACATTATTGCTGTGACCAGACCATGAAATTTCTCCTTCCGTTTATTATTGTTAATAAACTACTGGAAAGGATTAAGCTGTTTTGCAGAAAAGGTGTGGTAGATTAAACTCGTTCCTGCATATTTAAGGTTATGAACCTGTCATGAGATGTAGCCAGGAGTGTTTTATCTGCAATCAGAATCCCTTCCAAGACTGCCAGGGGCATCTGGTTCGCTCGGCTGCTGTTTTGCACAACACGTTCTTTCTCACACCCTCACAGCCCAAACAAGCCCTCCTCGTTCCAGGCCCTTCTCTCCCCGCAGGTGATCCTCCTTGTCCTTCACTGCAGGTGATGAAGCCACCGTGAGCTTTTCCAGCCCAGCTCCCTCTTCACGTTGTGTCCACACAGTCTCCACCCTGTGGAGGATACATTCATCCACGCGACCAAGGCTAGCCCGCCACCATGTGCCCTTCCCCTTGGCTTGCTGTTGCTGCTTAGTCACTGAGTCATGCAACCCCGTGAACTTTCATCTGCCGGGTTCCTCTGTCCATGGGCTTTCCCAGGCACAATAGTGGAGTGGGTTGCCATTTCCTTCTCCAGGGGATTTGCCCCACCCAGGGATCGAACCCGAGTCTCCTGCATTGGCAGGCGAATTCTTTACCGTCTGAGCCACCAGGGGAGCCCCTGTCTTGGGTATCCCCCACCATAAAGCCCCCACTTCCCCTCTGCAGACTTGGCCTCTCTGCAGACAGGCACAGATCCGTCCTAGAAATCCCCACCTCACTTCAGAGATTCCCAGGAGTTCTCACCCCAGTTTCTCACTCTGTTTGTTACCAATGTTCTTGAAAGCGTTCTTTATTTGTTTACTAAACACTTACTGAGGTCCTGTTACTTTGCGGCAAACTTCATGCTAGAAAACAGAGTAAAGAAACAGTCCTTCCTTCCAGTTGAGGAAATGCGGCCCGAGGGAAAGCAGAGTAGACCACCCCTCATGATGGGAACCAAGAGGAAATGAGCAGGCCAGAAAGAAACCGGAGGCCCTGCCGTGGACAGTGGGCAGGGGGCCTCTCCGAGGACAGCCAGCTTAGGACAAGATCTGCAAAATGAGAAGGAGCCCTGGCAAGGGGGAATGGCTGCGGGGAGAGGCTGTGCAAGGGCTCTGTGGAAGGATGGCCTTGCCCATTCAAGGAGAGAAAGGACACTGTGGTCAAAGTGCAGTGAGCAGAGGGAAGCCCAGGGCGGTGTGGGGGTGCCACGGAGACAGGGTCACGTTCTCCACAGCTCGGAGCTTAGAATTTATTCTGAATTTGGTGAACAGCCATTGAAGGACTTTTAGAGAGGAGTAAGAAAATAGCCTGTGCAGGTGTGTGGAGAAGGAAACAAGAGAAACAGGAACAAAAGCAGAAAAGGCAATTGAGAGATGACGGCTCATGATCTTCAAGAGCCAGGACGTGGAAACAACCTCAGGGTCATGACAATGGATCAGCAGGAGGGGGTGGTGTACACATGAGGGGCCTGCTACTCAGCATGGAAAGCGAAGAAACTCTGCCAACTGCAGCCACGTGGATGGACCTTGACCTCTAAGCCCAACAAGTCAGACAGGGACAGATACTGTATGATCTCACTTATATGTATTTAAAAACAAATAAAAATGGGCATAGAAGGAGCCTACCTCAACATAGGCCCTATATGATAAGCCTACAGCAAACATTATTCTCAGTGGTGAAAAACTGAAAGAATTCCTAAGACCAGGAACAAGACAAGGGTATCCACTTTCATCATTATTATTCAACATAGTTCTGGAAGTCCTAGCTACAGCAGTCAGAGAAGAAAAAGAAATAAAAGGAATCCAGATCAGAAAAGAGGAAGTAAAGCTCTCGCTGTTTGCAGATGACATGATACTGTACATAGAAATCCCTAAAGATAATATCAGAAAATTACTAGAGCTAATCAGTGAATTTAGCAAAGTTGCAGGATACAAAATCAATACACAGAAATCACTTGAACTTCTATATATACTAACAGTGAAAAATCATAAAGAGAAATTAAGGAATCAATCCCATTCACCATTGCAACAAAAAGAATTAAATATCTAGGAATAAACTTTCCTAAGGAGACAAAAGAACTGTACACAGAAAATTATAAGACACTAATGAAAGAAATCAAAGATGACATAAACAGGAGGAGAGATATTCCATGTTCCTGGGTAGGAAGAATCAATATTGTGAAGATGACTATACTACCAAATGCAATCTACAGATTCAATATGCTCCCTGTTAAATTACCAATGGCATTTTTCAGAGAACTAGAACAAAATATTTCCCAATTCATATGGAAACACAAAATACCTGGAATAGCCAAAGCAGTCTTGAGAAAGAAGAATGGAGCTGGAGGAATCAAGCTTCCTGACTTCAGATTATACTACAAAGCTACAGTCAGCAAGACAGTATCGTACGGGCACAAAAACAGAAATACAGACCAATGGAACCAGATAGAAAGCCCAGGAAGAAACCCATGTACCTATGGGTACCTTATTTTTGACAAAGGAGGCAAGAATATACAATGAGGCAAATACAGCCTCTTCAATAAATGGTGCTGGGAAAACTGGACAGATACATGTAAAAGAATGAAATTAGAACATTTCCTAATACCACACACAAAGATAAACTCAAAATGGATTAAAGACCTAAATGTAAGACCACAAACTATAAACCTCTTAGAGGAAAACATAGACAGAATACTTGATGACATAAATCAAAGCAAGATCCTCTATAACCTACCTCCTAGAGTAAGAGAAATAAAAACAAAAGTAAACAAGTGGGACCTGATTAAACCAAAAAGCTTTCACATAGCAAAGGAAGCTATAAGCAAGGTGAAAAGACAGCCCTCATAATGGGAGAAAATGATAGCAAATGAAACAACTGACAAAGGATTAATTTCCAAAATATACAAGCAGCTTATACAACTCAATACCAGAAAAGCAGACAACCCAATTAAAAAGTGGGAAAAGACCTAAACACACATTTTTCCAAAGAAGACATAAGGATGGCTAACAAGCACATGAAAAGATGCTCAACAACGGTCATTATTAGAGAAATGCAAATGAAAACTACAATGAGATATCACCTCACACCAGTCAGAATGGCCATCATCAAAAAGTCTACAAACAATAAATGCTAGAGAGGGTGTGGAGAAAAAGGAATGCTCTTGCACTGTTGGTGGGTATTTAAATTGATACAGCCACTATGGAAGACAGTATGGATATTCCTTTAAAAACTATGAATAAAACCACCATGTGACCCAGCAATCCCACTCCTAGGCATATACCCTGAGGAAACCAAAATTGAAAGAGACACATTTATCCCATTGTTCATTGCAGCACTATTTACAATAGTTAGAACATGGAAGCAACCTAGATGTCCATCGACAGATGAATGAATAAAGAAATTACGATACATATACACAATGGAATGTTACTCAGCCATAAAAAGGAACACATTTGAGAGCTCTAATGAGGTGGATGAACCTAGAACCTATTATACAGAGTGAAGTGAGTCAGAAAGAGAAAGATAAATATCATATTCTAATGCATATATATGGAATCTAGAAAATTGGTCCTGAATAATTTATTTACAGGGCAACAGTGGAGAAACAGACATAGAGAATAGACCTATGCACATGGAGAGAGGGGAGGAAAGGGTGAGATGTATAGAAAGAGTAACATGGAAACGTGCACTACCATATGTAAAATAGATAGCCAACGGGAATTTTCTGTATGGCTCAGGAAACTCAAACAGGGGCTCTGTATCAACCTAGCGGGGTGGGATGGGGCAGGAGATGGGAGGGAGGTTCAAAAGGGAGGGGATATATGTATCCTATGACTGATTCATGTTGAGGTTTGACAGAAAACAGCAAACTTCTGTAAAGCAATTATCCTTCGATTAAAAATTAAGAAATTTTAAAAAACAGAAAGAGATGAGATTCATGGTTACAGCAGGTTTGGGAGGTGGAGTGGAGGAAGGTGGTTAAAAGGTACCAGCTTCCAATTAGAAGATAAACTAACACCAGGGATGTCAGTGCCACAAGGTGAGTGACTGTAGGTGACACTGCTGTGTGACATGCAGAAAAGCAAAGAGTAAATCCTATGAGTTCTCATCACAAAAAGAAAAGTGTGACCCTTGTAGAATATCTCTGCAGAATGATGGATGTTCACTAGCCCTGCTGTGGTCATCGTTTCACAGCAAATGTAAATCAAACCACCAAGCTATGTGCATTGAACAGTGATGCACGTCAACCATCCCTTAATAAAATCTGGGAAAAGTATAGTAAAAAAGAGGCTGCTACAGAGCCTGATCTACCATGGCGCCCACGAGGACAGAGAGGAGGGAGGGGACTGGGAATATTGAAGCATCGTAACCTGCTGAGGGATTCAGAGAGGGACCTGTGGGGAAGGAGCAGCAAGGGTTCCTCGAGGCTTCCAATTGAGCAGCCCATACACGAGGTTTGTGAGATGTTAGTTCCCTAACCAGGGATTGAACCTGGGCCCTCAAGGATTTCCTGACAGCAGTGTTCTTGATTGGGAAGGGATGTAATTGGCACAGCAGGCTGGGGGTAATAAAAGTTCTGTCTTAAATATATTAAGTTTAAATGACTGGGCAGCATCCAAAGAGAAGTATCAGTTGCAGATATGTGGATCCAGAGCTCAGAAGAGTGGTCTGACCTGGAGGCAGAAACTCAGTGTGTTCCTCATAAAAATGGCATTTAAGTCTTGAGAACGTTTTAGATCACCTGGCAAAAGAGAGAAAAGAGGAGATAGAAGAGAAAGGAAAAATGAAAGAACAGAATTTTTCAAAAAAGAGAAAAAGACCCAGAAGCAAACCTTAAGAATCTAATATTCGAAGGTTGACTGGTGTAGGATGAGCCACGTAAAAGAAGCTGCCAAAGATGTAAAGCTATGACAAACAGCATATGAAAAAGCAGAGACATCACTTGCCAACAAAGGTCTATATAGTCAAAGCTATGTTTTTTCAGTAGTCATGTATGGATGTGAAATTTGGACCATAAAAAAAGCTGAAAGCCAAAGAACTGATGCTTTAGAACTGTGGTGCTGAAGAAGACTTTTGAGAGCCCCTTGAACTGCAAGGAGATCAAACCAGTCAATCCTGCAGGAAATCAATCCTGGATATTCATTGGAAGGACTGAAGCTCCTTTACTTTGGCCATCTGATGCGAAGAGCTGACTCATTGGAAAAGACCCTGATGCTGGGAAAAAACAAGGGCAAGAGGAAAGGGGAATGACAGAGGATGAGATGGTTGGATGGCTTCCCCCACTCAAGGACGAGTTTGAGCAAATTCTGGGAAATCGTGAAGGACAGGGAACCCTGGCATGCTGCAGTCCACGGAGTTGCAAGGAGTTGGACATGCCTGAGCAACAGCAACAATAAAGAAGTAAAGGGAAAACCATGAAAGTAAGGCAAGAAGAGAGTTTAGGAAGGGTGGTCAGCTGAGCGGGATGCTTTTGGAGGGTTTACAGCACAAAGTGTCCCTTCCATTACCATTTCTGCCTCTCAACAGGTTTCCCTCCTCTGAAAGCTGGGGAAGGTGACATGACCAAGATGGCTGCTGTTAGAAACCGCTGGCGACCCTGTCCCTGTGTCTACCTCTCTTCTCAGTCCTCATTCTCCTTGTTTTCCATGAGCCTGTGACACCAGGGCTCACCTGGTCTTCTGTGAAGCTGTCTTCTCCATTGAGTTTCCATTTACATAACCCGTTCCTAGTCCTCCTACTTTTGAAACAATATACTCCTCTGGCTTTCCTTTTCCTTCTGCCCCTTAATTGTGTGGGTTTCCTGAGGAGGTGTCCTGCACCCCTTCTTCACACTCTGCTACCTCATGGCTTCACAGAGCTTCCACAGTCACTCAGCACCTGATTCCAAAATCCACATCTCAAGCCAACCTCAAGTCTTAAGACGCAGGCTCTCCTTCTTAATTCCTTGCTAATATGGCTTCCCCAGGTAGCACTAGTGGTAAGGAACCCACCAGCCAATGCAGGAGATTTTAGAGATAAGAGTTCTATCCCTGAATCGGGAAGATCCCCTGGAGGAGAGCAGGGCAACCCACTCCAGTATTCTTGCCTGGAAAATTCCATGGACAGAGGAGTCTGGTGGGCTACAGTCCATGGGATTGCAAAGAGTCAGGCATGACTGAGCTCACACACACACAAACAAACACAAACACACACACACACACACACACACACACACACACAGAATGTCTAAATCAGCCACATACTGATATTTGAAAAGCCGTCATTGAAAGTCACTCTTCATCTTTGCTCCCGAACCCTTTCCTTCTTGTCGTCTTTCTATTTATGGGGCCACATCTTCCACTTGAAATGTTCAAATCCTGTTGGTTTGGTCGTCACCTTCCTTCTGGATGATCTGTGGATATGCTACTATTGCTGTTCTTCAGCTTGTCTCTTTAGTCTCCACCTTGTACCATCCCACTTCCACTGTTCTGATTCAATCACCCCATCATTCTACCAGGTCAGGCTTGCCTCGTCTGTCCTGGAGCACAGCCAGAACTCTGTTCTAAAGCACACAAGCAGCCCCTGGAGCAGTTTATCATCAGGGAGACAAGACCCAGGGATCATTTCTCAGACACTCCCTGGTCTAGCATTAGCTAGCTCCAGTGCAGCTAAGTACACATTCCAAAACCCACCCTGTTTATCCCACTGCTGTGCAGCTGTTCATCTGTATCCCCTCCCTGGATTACTCTATCATCTCTGTCTCTCAAAATAGTACCCCTCCTTCAAAGCCTGGGTATGATGATATATTCCCAACAAAGCTTCTGCAACTCGCCCAAGCTAGTACTAATCTCTTTGAATTTGAGCAGCAGATTATTTGTGCTTTCAGCATAATACCTGTCTTGCCCTATTTTGTGTTTTAATGATTTGTGTGTGACATACTTCCCTTCTTATGCCCTAAATATCTTAGGAGCCATGCACCTCTCATTTTTGTTCCACTACAAATCAAAGCACGCACCCTACACACACCAGGCCTTCAGGAAATGCCCTCCAGGGAAATGAGTGGATAGACTTAATTAACACAAATTATTGTTTTGTGTACTGATCCAGTCCTAAAGCCGAAGAATTGATGCTTTTCAACTGTGGTGTTGGAGAAGACTCTTGAGAGTCCCTTGGACTTCGAGGAGATCCAACCAGTCCATTCTAAAGCAGATCAGTCTTGGGTGTTCTTTGGAAGGGCTGATGCTAAAGCTGAAACTCCAGTACTTTGGCCACCTCATGTGAAGAGTTGACTCATTGGAAAAGACTCTGATGCTGGGAGGGATTGGGGCCAGGAGGAGAAGGGGACGACAGAGGATGAGATGGCTGGATGGCATTACCGACTCCATGAACTTGAGTCTGAGTGAACTCCGGGAGTTGGTGATGGACAGGGAGGCCTGGCGTGCTGCAATTCATGGGATGGCAAAGAGTCGGACACGACTGAGCGACTGAACTGAACTGAACTGAAAGCCATGGTGTGATCATTCCTATATCACTGATGGTTATCCACTTACTAATCTAGCCTTTCTTTGAATGCACTTAGGAAAGATGGAAAATCGTATTATAAGGGAGGAACAAGTATGTAGGTTACTCCCTTCCTTAAGCAAAGAGTTCTGTTATGTGTCATGGAAAATTAAAGCACAGTAATAAAATGCGCCAGCCAGACTGCTTGAATAATGATTTAGTGGAAACTGTTCGTGAGTCCTGACTTCCCTCTCAAGTACTTAAGCTGCACGTCCTGTTTATTTGTTTTTAGATAACATTGACCACGATCGGTTATGGAGACAAAACCCCCCTGACGTGGCTGGGAAGGCTGCTGTCAGCAGGCTTCGCACTCCTGGGCATTTCTTTCTTTGCACTTCCTGCTGTGAGTATCTTTGCAAAAATTAAACACTTCCAGTTGGATTGTAGAGGTTTACTAGCATGAGCTTCCTTTAAACAATATGCCCTGGAACATAGCTATATTTACTGGTATCATTTTTCTGATATAATGTTGACTTTTCTACATATAGCTAGTTGGATAATTTAAAAAATGGTCTTCCCTTGGAGACATTTAACCCAAAAGTTTTCTACCAGCTGGGGCTTTAGGATCGAATAATAATTCAGGTGGCATCAGTCAACATGCTCCTAATACATTGAAAATAGGTGTAAAGAGTTAAAGCTGTCCTCCTCTTAAACTGATGGCTCCAGTTAAGTGTGTGAGGTGTGAGCTACTGAAGAGATTCATGTGCCCACGTGGAGTATTTACCTCTTCGGATCCACTTGAGTGAGAAGCACTTGGATTTAAACGGTCTTTAAAGTGTCAGATGATTTATTGTTTGTGTCATCATTGATTTTTGTTAACCACCAGTTTCTGTATCATATCAGAATGAAGAGCACACTTATCTTCTCTTAAGCTTCTGATTATTTTCCCCTGAGTGGATGAAGCCTGTCTTTCTGGCTGTTTTATCCTCTTGTGTCTTCAAAGGCAGTTTGTGAAAATATTTATTACGATTTGCCACCATCCCCAAGCTCTCTCTTTCGCTCACTCCACCCCTCGTGGGGGAAAGGAGCCCAGAAGCAGGCGTGTTAGAGCCATGGCCGCCGTGCTGCTTAAGAAACCAGAGCCTCCATCTTGCTTGAGACACAGGCAGGCTCACAGAGACCCCAGGGCACCCGTCCAAGGAGCCAAGGGGGTGGGGCCTTCAGCACCACAGGCTGAGGTTCCTGGGGCTCCACCTCTGCCCGAACCCCTTGTCCTTCCCATGGCCAGTGCTCAGCTCCAGGCTGACTGGCTGGTTGCATCCCAGACCACCTAAAGTCAGAGAAGGGTCCCCAGGGACCATGCATGAGCTCAGGTACCAGATCTCACTTTGAATTCGGATTCAGTCCCATGCTCCCCAAGTGTGATTGTGTTGGTTTGCTAGGACTGCTGTAACAAGGTGTCACAGACTATCTGGCTTGACCTAACATAGTTCAGTTGTCTCGTGGTTCTGGAATTTTCCTGATGGTTCAGATGGTAAAGCATCTGCCTACAGTGTGGGAGACCCAAGTTCGATCCCTGGGTCAGGAAGATCCCCTGGAAAAGGAAATGGCAACCCCCTCCAGTAATCTTGCCTGGAAAGTCCCATGGATGGAGGGGCCTGGTAGGCTATAGTCTATGGGGTCACAAAGAGTCGGACACGACTGAGCAACTTCACTTTCTTTCTCATGGTTCTAGAGGTGAAAGTTGAAAACCAAGGAGCTGGCAGGGCTGGTTCTTTCCGAGGGCCCCAAAGGAGGGATGCATCCAGGCCTCATGGACACCGTATCCTCATGGCTACTCCCTGTGTCTCCCTCTGTCCATGTCCAAGTTTCCTCTAAAAAGGACACCAGCCACACTGGGCTAGGGCCCGCCCTATGAGCTCACTGTAACTTGATCACCTGGGTAAAGACCTTTTCTCCAAATAAGGTCGTACACTGAGGTCCTGGGGATTAGGACTCCAACCTGTAAATTTTGGACACAAGTCAGCCCGTAACAGACCCTGAGTACATTTATTAATGTCATGTATGAAGAGTTATTGCACCCAAAGAAAGTTTTTGAAGACCAATGATATAACATAAGTCAAGTGCTTGTCATGAAGAAAACTTTTACAATATGTGTGTGTTTCCTGCTGAGACAAAGTGGAAAAGAGGACAGAAAGCTTCTGTCCATCCAGAGTCACATGAATCCGGCGACCTCAGCCATGTAGAACAGACACCCACGTGACAGCCAGATTCCCTACAGGAAAACACCTTAGAAACAGCAAAATGCAGTCTTGTGCTTTTTTTCCCAAAATAATGGCACCAAAGACCTGCCACTGTTGGGTTTAATACTCATCCTGAGGCCACACGTATAACAGCCCATGTGATCCCTCAAAGAATCACAGACATGGCGGAGGCCACGTCAGGGCGATTCCCTTGCAGGGCAACAGTGTCCGCCATCTCCCCAGGAGAGATCGAGGTCTTTCATTACCTTCGCTTAATTTAGAGGGAAGTCTGATAAGGTGAGTTCTGTAGTTTCACACTTCTTCGAGGATTCTAAACAGCAATGTGGAAGTAGGCTGCAGAACCAGGAAGAGATAATAGCAAAGGATGGAAAAGAGAGCCTGTAAGCAGAGAGCAGAGACAAGTGTTCAAAGGTGTAAAGACCTGGGCCAGTTCGCATGAAGGTCAGCCATCTTCAGGCACTGCCTGCATCCCACCCAGCAGATTGCTCGCCTCCATCGTGAAACCCTGGACCATCATGGCAGAGTCAGTTGTATTGCTGTTAGGTTAAGGGTCAGAGACTAATTAGTCATTCTTGAGAAGCTTTCCCAATAAAGTGATTAAGATTTTATATGTAAATTAAATCAATTCGTGTTGGAAATCAAAATCTCACTCACCCGTAGCATCCCCTCACAGGGCCAAGCAGAGTAGACTTTACCATGGAGAGTTTCACTGCAGCCTCATGGTAGGTGCAGGGTTCTTACTGAATGAATGAAAGATGGTTCATGTTTACCTTTAATAAAAAAAAATAAAAAGGTGGCTGGAAACACCAGTATGTCCAGTGCACCTGCCGGCCGCAGTGGTGTCAGATTGAAATTAGGGGAACACAGGGGCACTTTGCTAAGAAAGTCAGAATGGATGCTGGGCCTGCCTTCCACCCAGGAAAGAAAGGGCCAAGAAGAGAAGAGCCTTCCCTGTCTTTCCCTGGAAGTAGGATTCTCCTGTACACCACAGAGGCATTCTCCTGCACATCACACAGGCATGCGGGCCACCACCTCGGCTGGGGTCTGTTTCCCTGAGGCCCCATCCCAGGGCCTCAAGATAAGGAGAATTCTCCTGTATTCTTGGCTGAGAAGCATGAGTAGCATAAGCCACCACTGCCTTAGAGGGACTGTCTCCACCTGCGGACCCTCGCTTCCCTCTTGCTGAGAATATCTTTAACCTGTTTGCCAAGTACAGGGTACAAATCAGCTCTTTTAACCTGGAAGAAAAGGGATAAATATTTTAAATATTTGCCAAGATGTCTTATTTCTATCTGATGTTTATGGAGAACTTCTAAAACTTAAAACCTGAAAGTTTATCTCACCTTAGAAAGTGAAGTCGTTCAGTCGTGTCCAACTCGTTGCGATCCCACCAGGCTCCTCCGTCCATGGGATTCTCCAGGCAAGAATACTGGAGTGGGTTGCCATTTCCTTCTCCAGGGGAATCTTCCCTACCCGGGGATCAAACCCTGGTGTCCCGCATTGCAGGCAGACACTTTAACCTCTGAGCCACCAGGGAAGGTAATGAATTAAGACAAAACTCAATTTCTGAGAATGTGTCTCTGTCGGTCTCAATATTTGACGGGATGGCACGTTAGCTATATTTTACACAGCAGGCTTTATTTTTAACAGACCTGCGTTTCTGTATATGAACTGACGGCTGAGGGAGATGGAGAAGGACTGGACAGGAGCCGTAACCAGACGATGAGCAGAGCTGGTGTCATGACTGCTGTAATGTACAGTCTGGCTCAAGAGCCCTGCAGCCCACGGTCGCCATCTACTAGTGTGTGTTTCTAAGCAATGCCAGCGTGATTTTCACCACATTTTAGCTTGTTTGGCAGGTGCTCAGTTTGTGTTATGCAGGGCCTGTCTTCATTTTCCAAAAGGGATTTAACTCTGAACCTCATATTTACATAATGAATGCTCAAAAATAGTAGCCATTGCTGTTAATTCAATTTCTACAAAAACTAAATTATGCTTCCTATGAGTGGATTATACACATCTATGCATGTAATATAAATACATAATATAAATATATGCTATAAATTCTGCTGTTTCAGTCTCTTACATGTTTAAGCTTCATGAAAAATGACATTAAAAGGAAAATAAATAAATCTTTCCTAAATGGTCTTAAGGAGCAGAAGGAAATTTTGGAGTTGTGAATAACTAAGAGTTGATTTGGATTTGGAAACAGAAGGCCATTTTTATAACCTCTAAATGCAGGGAGATGTTAAAATCCACGAATAAAATCCTACAAACCAGGTTTTCATAAAGCTTAGTTTGTTCAGTCACAACCTGCGTGAGATGAAAACCTCAGACAGGACGAGACAGTCGCTGAGAAAGAGCGATGGAAAACAGACCCTGTGACGTCGTTTCTAATTTCACAGTGCAGTTGCACATCCTGATTGATGAGGGAGTCCATCACTGCTCATTAACGGCAATAGTATCATTGTATAACTGTATTTAAACATAACTGCGTTATGTATTATCTGGTTATCATCACAGAGGTACTCAGAATTGTGGAATCTCAAGGAGAATTCTCCAGTATTCTTGCCTGGAAAATCCCATGGACAGAGGAGCCTGGCAGACTATACAGCCCACGGGGTCACCAGAGTCGGACATGACTTAGTGACTAAACCGCCTCAAGATAAGGAGGAAGAGTAAAGGTTATCTAGAGCCCAAAAATATCCTCATCAAGTTGTCATCCACTGAGACCTAAAACGTCGCAAGGATGAGACATACCACCCCCTCAGACAGCCCTTACTATCTTTGAGTGACTTCAAACACATAAAGAAAAGAAAAACAGCCGTCCCTTACCTATGGCAAGGAACTGACTTACAGTTCGTAAGATACCCGGCTGTAACCTAAGGGTTAGATTCCTTGAAGTTTAATAAAAAGCTAATAATTTATAGCTAGCAAGTACAATCCCAGACTCGAAAGCAGAGGGGCTCTGCTTCCCACACCAATAAAGTGGAGACTAAGAGACAAAGCCCAGAGACTGAACTGAGTGAACTCTGAAGCCAACCTCAACCTGAGGCTGACATGAAGCATCTTGATTCCACAAATTTAGACCAAAGCAAACTGAAAATAGGGGACGTATCAAGAGAGCAGGATTTTGGCAGATGAAGACGATATGCAGAAAAAGGCAAACCAGCCAAAAAGCCAGTATAAACACAGAAGGATCAGGCTAGTTTTACCAGCCCCCAGACCTAATGGGTGAGCCAAAACCGAGAAAGCAAGGCTTGCTCTGAGTGTTAAGACTCTGAGGATTAAGACCCAGGAGAGGGGCTTCCCTGGTGGCTTGGTGGTAAAGAATCTGCCTGCCAATGCAGGAGACACGGGTTCAATCCCTGATCCAGGAAGATCCCACGTGCCAAGGAGCAACTAAGCCCGTGCACCACCACTACCGAGCCTGGGCTCGAGCCCACGTGCCTGGAGCCCAGGCTCCACCACAAGAGAAACCACTGCAATGAGAAGACCAAGAACGGCAAGTAGATAGTCACCGCCACTTGCCACAGCTAGAGAAAGCCCTCACAGTAATGAAGACCCAGCACAAAGAAAAACTAATTGATGAGTGAATTAATTAACTTTAAAAAATAAAGAATCGGGAGGATAAGTATGTGCTTTGCATTGACCTGTGCTCTCATCTGTACTGGACAAATAGGCAAAAAGGAAACATCTCCAAGCCTGAGTGTCTATGTGTCTCATCTAAACAACTGTCCTTCCCCACTTGCTTTCCTTTGGTAGGTGTAGAATTATAGCATCATGAACAGATCTTAAAATTTAATAAGATCATTCCCCCACCCATTCATGAACGGAAAGTATAAACTGGAGTAGTTGCCATCAGCATGCTAAAATAGCTCCCAGGTCCACATCCACGAGGCAGTAACACCTCCAGATTTTAAATCCCCCTCATCTGTCACTGGATAGGCCTGTTTTCTCTAACTTAGGTGCAAAGAAACGCCACAGAGAAGGCCATGCAAAAGCATTTTTTTATTTGGAATTGTGGGGCCTCCTCCTATACCCTAGGAGACTGGAGGGCAGCACCTGGTGATTTTCTGAAGGACAGACATCATCCTGTTTCTTGTTCAACAACTTGCCATTGGCCAGTGGCATAATAATAGAGGAAATCATGTTTGTCTAATAAGTAATGAGATTATGGACAGGTTGCATACTGTTTGTATTTTCTCAGACTCTTCTTAAAGGGTTGTTTTTTTCTTTTAGTATTTGTATTATTTAATGATGCTTTGGGGGGAATTTTTTTTAAGCACTATTTCTGTATTTTGTCACAGGGCATTCTTGGCTCAGGTTTTGCATTAAAAGTACAAGAACAGCACCGCCAGAAACATTTTGAGAAAAGACGGAACCCAGCTGCCAACCTCATTCAGGTAAATGTCAGTGCACCAGGAGCACGGCCCTCCCTGCAGGGGTGCTGGGTCGGGAACCAGGCTCTCTGTGGCCTCACTTGCAAGAGCTACCCTTTGGTTTTGTTTTTAAACACGAAGCTAGAACTTATTGCACAGTCTTGGATTTGGTCATGGGCTCCCCACTCCCAAACAGAAAAATATCTATTTTCAGTCAATGGTCTGTGCTTCGTTTGCATTCATTAACCATGCCAGCAAGGCCACAGGGGCTTCACTAGTGGTTCAGTGGTAAAGAACCTGCCTGCTAATGCAGGAGACCCAGCTTCGATCCCTGGGTCAGGAAGATCCCCTGGAGAAGGAAATAGCAACCCACTCCGGTATCCTTGCCTGGAGAATCCCATAGACAGAGGAGCCTGGCAGGCTATAGTCCATGGGGGTCTCAAAGAGTCAGACACGACTTAGCAACTACACAGCAACAACAACAAGCAAGGCTACACAGATGTCAGCAAGGCAGTGCTGCTCCCGGAATGGCCTAGAGTCATGAACTAGTTGGTGAAACACCATTGATCATTCAGGATGGAGCAGAAAGCCTGCACTGCACTCACCTTCTGCGGCCAGGTGTATGTGGCTGTTCTGAAAAACACATTTATTCAGAATGTCAAGGTTTAGTACTTGGGGGATCACTTTTAATGCTGCCTAGAGCAATAACTAGAAATACTTATTTTAGAAAGTGGTGTAATGGAGTCCATCAGTGTTTGAGCACATTGAAAAGTGAAAGTCGCTCAGTCGTGTCCGACTCTTTGCAACCCCATGGACTTAGTCCATGGAATTTTCCAGGCCAGAACACTGGGGTGGGCAGCCTTTCCCTTCTCCAGGAGATCTTCCCAACCCAGAGATCGAACCCAGGTCTCACACATTGCAGGCAGATGTTTTACTAGCTGATCCACAAGGGAAGCCCTTGAGCACCTTACTTGAAGCTAACTCATAATGTATAAGTTGTTCGGCGTTTAATCTTCTTTTCAATAACTCGGGTTTGCTTCATCAGTAAAGGAATGCTTCTCTTTTGTCCTCCATATCTCTGGGGAGCAGAACCACCCTGGAAGACGGGTTAAAAATCACTTAATATGTTTTCCTCTGGATCCATGCTGTGGAGTTCATATTTAATTACAGCAGAGATGATTATGTAATCTCCTCCCTGCCAGGCAGCAGGCGACCCAGAGCTACAGAACCAGAGGCTCTGGGGCGGTGGCTGTGGTTTCTGCAACAGGAACACGCTCTCTCACTTACACTGTGGGTTCCGGGAGAGGGAGGGGGTCAGCGGCCACAACACACAGCCCTCCTGCAGCCTTTGCTTGTGGCTGTGATGCTGGCACCTCCTGCAGAGGTAGGCTGAGTAGAGGAGGGCTCAGCAACATCAGGAAGGGAGTCCATCTGTTTCTGTGGCCACATGAGGGTGTCAGTGTTTAAATAAAGCTGTTCCCTGACTCCTAATGCGAAGCACTGAGGGGCTCTAGTTTTTAACTTTCCAGGTTTTAAAGGGGCACCAAAGATACAGTAAATTCTGTTTTCCTGAAGGAAATATCCCTGAATAGCAGGAGTTTAAGATCTGAGGCCAAATGATGAGGGGTGCTGAAGGAGAGCGTCCGCACCCCAGAGCATACAGAAAACACCCGAGAGCGAGCCCCCCACCCTGTGGAGCTTAACTGACCATAAGGTGTCCCCACATGTCTAATGCATTTTTCTCCTTGCTGCTTTTCTCTTTCGACTCCTCTTTCATGTATACATCTTTCAGTTCTTGAAGGATGCTTTCTAGCCTGTGAGCACAGAGTTACTCCCTGGGTTCCTGGCACAAGCCCAGTCCACTTGGGGAACGGATAACATGCCTTACACACACCTGATCTCAGGAGCACAGCCATGCCATTGGCATGGATAATGATCAAATTTATTGAAGATCCTTGTGAAATTGTTTTATTCACTTTTTTTATTTTGTATATTTTCTCAATCAACGTGTGCTCAAAGTACAGACACTTCTGTGTACAGATCCTTAATATTTGTGGATATAAAAGGGGACTCTGTCCAAAAACATCTTAGGCCATCCGCTGTCCTGTTGGAAAATGAGGCCCCTGCCGAGTTTCTGAGGCTCCGACTCCTTGTGATGACAGAGCTGACAGCTGTGCCCCAACACAGTTGCCAGTAGCTGCAGGTGGCTGCTTACATTTAGAAGTTCAGCTCCTGGATGGAACCAACCACATCTCAGGTGTACACTAGCCAGCCAGATGCTGGCGATTGTACTGCATGAAATAGATACAGAGAAAAATAGGAGGGAATTTCTGATCTAACTCATCGTTATTAACTAATAAATTGTGAAAAAAAATTCCAATTGAACTTGAAAACAGATTACATTTCCTGCAAGAAATCTCTGGGCCAGAGGCATTTCTATGCCAAGAGCCAGGCAGAGCTAGGCCAGAACAGCCTCAGACGTCACCCGTAGGAAGCAACGGGGCTGATTGCAAAGTTTACTTAAATATCTAGGTTTTTATTTTGTGGAACAGGGTAAGGTAACATATACTATGATCGATAATTGAACTTGTACCAAGATAGGCAACAGTGGAGTAAAATCTTTTTTTTTTTTTTTTTTTTTTTACTCAAAGCTCTATGTGTTATTCTAAACAAAAAAGAATTTAAAATGAAAAGCTCTAAATGTTGAAGAATACCTTTAAACCTAATCATAGTTTCATAAATCAAAGTGGATTCTACCAATTTAAAAAGCAATTGTTGCCCTGTCCAAATGTAATTAATTAATTTATTCAGTCCAAATGTAATTAATTAATTTATTCAGTTCAGTTCAGTCACTCAGTCATGTCAAACTCTTTTGAGACCCCATGGACTGCAGCACACCAGGCTTCCCTGTCCATCACCAACTCCTGGAGCTTACTCAAACCATGTCCATTGAGTCAGTGATGCCATCCAACCATCTCATCCTCTATCACCCCCTTCTCCTCCTGCCTTCAATCTTTCCCAGCATCAGGGTCTTTTCAAATGAGTCAGTTCTTTGCATCAGGTGGCCAAAGTATTGGAGGTTCAGCTTCAGCATCAGTCCTTCCAATGAATATTCAGGACTGATCTCCTTCAGAATGGACTGGTTAGATCTCCTTGCAGTCCAAGGGACTCTCAAGAGTCTTCTCCAACACCACAGTTCAAAAGCATCAATTCTTCAGCACCCAGCTTTCCTTATAGTCCAACTCTCACATCCATACATGACCACAGGAAAAACCATAGCTTTGACTAGACAGACCTTTGTTGGCAAAGTAATGTCTCTGCTTTTGAATATGCTATCTAGGTTGGTCATAGGTTTTCTTCCAAGGAGCAAGCGTCTTTTAATTTCGTGGCTGCAGTCACCATCTGTGGTGATTTTGGAGCCCAAGAAAATGAAGTCTATCACTATTTCTGTTGTGTCCCCATCTATTTGCCATGAAGTGATGGGACCAGATGCCATGATCTTAGATTTCTGAAAGTTGAGTTTTAAGCCAGCTTTTTCATTCTCCTCTTTCACTTTCATCAAGAGGCTCTTCAGTTCCTCTTTGCTTTCTGCCATAAGGGTGGTGTCATCTGCATATCTGAGGTTATTGATATTTCTCCTGGCAATCTTGATTCCAGCTTGTGCTTCATCCAGCCTGACATTTCACATGAAGTACTCTGCATATAAATTATATAAGCAGGGTGACAATATGCAGCCTTGACGTACTCCTTTCCCAATTTTGAACCAGTCTGTTGTTCCATGTCCAGTTCTAACTGTTGCTTCTTGACCTGCATACAGATTTCTCAGGAGGCAGGTAATGTGGACTGGTATTCCCATCTCTTTAAGAATTTTTCACAGTTTGTTGTGATCCACACAGTCAAAGGCTTTGTCATAGTCAATAAAGCAAAAGTTTTTCTTTTTCGATGATCCAAGGGATGTTGGCAATTTGATCTCTGGTTCCTCTGCCCTTTCTAAATTCAGCTTGACTTAATTTATTAGATTCAAAAATAATAATAAAATTATTAAATATGTTCATTGTTTTTCCTTGCTGTAACCCTTTGCCAGAAGTCAGGGCTTTATGCTTTGATTATAGATTATTGGAATTTATTTGAAGGATGCTTTAGATTAAAAAGCAAGCTTCACTTGCTGATCCATCAACTTTCTTACCCAATTAACCTACCTTGGTTTGCTGACCACACAAAGCATCAAGACCAAGACCAGTCTCATCTGTTTGGGGCCAGAGTTGCTGTCTGTGTAAAGGGCACTGGAGAGGCCCAGAATGCTCTGTCGTTCGGGCACCAAGGCAACTAAATTAACAGCATTTCAGGGTTTTATATAAAAGTTTAAAACTTCAGCAGCTTGCAACAAATTTAGTTGTATCAATATCTTTGCATGATTCATTTAAGTTAACATTTCCTTTCAGGTAGACCTGTCTGGAAAAAAAAAAAAGCAACTATCAATGATGTTTAGAATACCTGCCCAATGTCACCACTTGTATTAATAATGTCTGAGACTTGTGATGTGCCTCTTGCTGCGTGGTGTGTTTCTACCCCATTCTGTCACTTGATCCCCAGGACAAACCTAGAAAGAGGTAGAACTCAAGTCCTTGGTGTTTGAATCTGAATCTAGTGCTCTGGAATCTGAAGTCCAGTGCACTGGGCGTATCCAGTGCCTCATAGATATGTCTCTGAAGCCTGGAGATTCGTATTTCAAGGTCCTTCAGAAGTTCCATGTGAAGAGTTTCCTTCTAGAGCGATTGCACCAGTTCAGAGAGGAGCCAAGGTACTTTGTAGGAAACAGAGACAGGTGGGTAAAATAAGTTTGTGAAATGAATGCTGACTGGGGGCTTATTTTCCTGAGGGAAGAGATAAGAAGATGCTGTTCTGGAGAAATGAGTTGGCCGCAAAGAAAAGCAAACTGTATATTGAAACTTTGGCTTCTTCCTATGAAAGAATTAAGCCTGTATCCCATTACCCTAAAGTGATGCCCCTAAAGTAAACTCAGACCACTGACACAGAGCTTGTACATCTTTTGTAATGCTTCAGTCATAAATAAGGACAGATGCTGAAAAAAAAAATCATCCTGGATATGAAAAACATGACTTCAGAAAAAGAAGAAAACAGAAAAGGAGATAAAACTGAAAATCTAGAAAAGGAGAATAAAAAGAGATGAAAAAAGAAACAAAAAAGTAGGAAATTTGGATAACCATTCCAGGAGATCAAATATTCAGCCAACATAAATACTTCACAAAGAGTACAGGAAAACTGAAGGTAGCATTTTGTCAAAGAAATTTCATATTCTGGATCTCCAGAACTGAAGGACAGGAGTGGCCACAGTAAAAGACCCACCCCCCTCCCCCAACCCCTGTAAGGGCTCAGCCCTGATAATGAAAAAGCTTCACAGGATACCCTTGTGAAATATGAGGACTCTTGCAAGAAAGTGAATCCTAAATGCTTTCTGAGCAGAACATACCCAAAGGGTCCTGAATCTAGATTGCATGGATTTCTCATTAGTAACCTTAAAATTAGAAGACAGTGGAACAATAGTTTCAAAATTGTGGAGGAAAATTATGTCCAATCTATAATTTTTTATCCAGCCATAATATTCATGGAGTGTGACAGTCACATAAAGACGTTTTCAGATATGCAAAATCTCAACATTTTACCTACCATTTACCCTTACTCAAGAAGCCAATATATATATTTTACATTTTCCTTATCCATTCATCTGTTGATGGCCACTTGGATTGTTTCCATGTCTTTAATTGGCTGTACAGCTGTAAGTGGGATTGCTGAATCATATGGTGGTTCTGTTTTTAATTTTCTTTGGAACCTCCATGCTGGTTTTCTTTGCAATGTATATACATATGTATATATGTATGTATGTTGCAACAACACAGATGGACCTTGTTATTATACAAAGCGAGAGAGCCAGGCAAAAAGACAAATACTGCATGGTCTCACTTATACGTAGAATCCAGAATTTTTTTTTTAAATGTCCATCTAGAAACAGAAGCAAAAAGTGATTGCCAGGAGCTGGAAGGTGGGGAAATAGGATGAAAGGGTACAAGCTTTCAGCTATGAGAATGAATAGGTTCTGAGGATCTAATGTGAAACGTGGGGACTGTCACTGATAACCATGTTGTATAACTGAAATTTGCTATGATTGTAGAACTTAAATGTTCCACACCAAACAAAAAAAAGACAAATATGTGAGGTGATGGATTGCCTAAATGAAGGAGATTCTTTCAAAATGTATACATACATTAAACCATCATGATGTAAACTTTGAAGATCTCACAATTTTATAAGTCAATTATACCTCAATAAAACTGAAGTCCAAAAAAAAGAAGGAGAAGGAAAAGCTGCTTGAATTGATCCTCCAAAACAAGGACATGAACCAAGAGAGGAAGGAAACATGGGATCCAGGGAACAAGAGATGCCACACAGGAAGGAGAGCTCAGAGAGCTCAGGGCAGGCCTGGGGAGAAGTCGTCAGGGAGACACAGTGGACTCACAGCTTTCTCAACATAGCTGATGAATAGAATTTTTGAGTTCTGTTCCAAAGTTTAGGAATGTTTTCCTCATAGGTACATAAAGGCAAATCAATAAATTAGAATAGGGTAATACTAACTCTACAAATGTATGGATGTGAGAGTTGGACTATGAAGAAAGCTGAGCGCCAAAGAATTGATGCTTCTGAACTGTGGTGTTGGAGAAGACTCTTGAGAGTCCCTTGGACTTCAAGGACATCCAACCAGTCCATTCTAAAGGAGATCAGTCCTGGGTGTTCATTGGAAGGACTGATGCTGAAACTGAAACTCCAATACTTTGGCCACCTCATGAGAAGAGCTGATTCATTGGAAAAGACCCTGATGCTGGGAGGCATTGGGGGCAGGAGGAGAAGGGGACAACAGAGGATGAGATGGCTTGATGGCATCACTGACTCGATGGACATGAGTTTGAGTGAACTCCGGGAGTTGGTGATGGACAGGGAGGCCTGGCATGCTGTGATTCATGGGGTCACAACGAGTAAGACATGACTGAGCGACTGAACTGAACTGAATTCTACAAAGTCTACCTAGACAGTATATTAAAAAGCAGAGACATTAGCTTGTCAACAAAGGTCCATCTAGTCAAGGCTACGGTTTTTCCAGTGGTCATGTATGGCTGTGAGAGCTGGACCATAAAGAAAGCCGAGCGCCGAAGTATTGATGCTTTTGAACTGTGGTGTTGGAGAAGACTCTTGGGAGTCCCTTGGACAGCAAGGAGATCCAATCAGTCCATCCTAAAGGAAATCAGTCCTGAATATTCATTGGAAGGACCAATAATGAAGCTGAAGCTCCAATACTTTGGCCACCTGATGCAAAGAGCTGGCTCATTTGAAAAGACCCTGATGCTGGGAAAGATTGAAGGCAAGAGGAGAAGGGGATGACATGGGATGAGATGGTTGGATGGCATCACCAACTCAATAGACATGAGTTTGAGTGAACTCCGGGAGTTGGTGATGGACAGGGAGACCTGGTGTGCTGCAGTCCATGGGGTCACAAAGGGTCAGACACGACTGAGTGACTAAACTGAAGTGAACTGAACTCTACAAAAAGCCAAAATTAATTATACAGGAAAGAAAATAGTAGTCAACAGTACATCACATTTCTGAGCTAGGAACCATGGTTATGTGGTCAAAGTAACGCAAGCATAAACACTTAACTAAAGTTAACTGAAAGTTAACTAGAATTAACTAAAAATTTTTCAGTCGGATGAGAGCAGGGGCACGTGTATACATGGCTATGTCATTATCTTCTGTGGTAAGAAAATTAAAAACCTCAAAGAGATGTGAGAGCAATCCCTAAAATAAGGATTCTTAAAAGCAAAAGCTATAAAAATTGAAGGGGTTGCCATTAAAGAACAAAAATGAGTGAGAAGTAAATTGGAAAAAAGAGATGACTGGTTTTTACCCTAAATATTTTTGTTCTCCAGCTTCTTAAAGTCTGTACCTTGAAAAAGTTGTTCCATGTTAGCTATACCTGTGGATGATCAGCCACAATTAAGATTTCCAGAAAGAATCCAACATTCCATAGCTATAATACTCCAGACAGAACAAACTGCTGCTGCTGCTGCTGCTGCTGCTAAGTCGCTTCAGTCGTGTCGGATTCTGTGCGACCCCATAGACAGCAGCCCACCAGGCTCCTCCGGCCCTGGGATTCTCCAGGCAAGAACACTAGAGTGGGGTGCCATTTCCTTCTCCAATGCATGAAAGTGAAAAGTGAAAGTGAAGTCGCTCAGTCGTGTCTGACTCTTAGCGACCCCATGGACTGCAGCCCACCACGCACCTCCGTCCATGGGATTTTCCAGGCAAGAGTACTGGAGTGGGGTGCCATTGCCTTCTCTGGAACAAACTACTAAATCCTCCCTAAAGCATAATTACACTGACATGGTGCTCATCATTAGAGACCAAAGTGTGAACTTGTTTGGCTGCCTCAAGCACCAGCTTGCATGGTAAACGGTGAAACTGACTTTCGTTTTGTTTCTTGCTGACTCATCCATGGGAGTACATGTGCCATATAAATTAAGTCCCTCAGGGCAATGTCTTGCTAACCACTGTGTCATTTTAGCCTTGAAGAGAGGAGCGCTGGCTCCTGGATCACATGGCTGTGGCCTTGGGTTCAGCTTCAAGAAGCGATTAGCTGAGGAGAGCTGAGCAGAGGACAGAGGTATTGGAGGGTGAGAATAATAGACTCGCTCCGCTGCCTCTTTGCTGACTAGCATCAGCCCTGAGGCAGGGGCCTCTGGCTTCCCTGTTCTCCCATTTATAAGATATTTTTAGGAGAAGCATGATGGAGGGAATAGAGCTTAGCTGTTGAGATAAATTTGATAGAAAAAGAGTAAGAAGCCAGATCTCACTGCTAAGAAAATGTTTAATTTTCTAAGAGTGGCCTCTTTTGCCCCTAGTTCTTTATAATGTTGGCAGGTAATGTCTTGGTCCCATTTTTTTTTTTTTGGGGGGGGGGGCGTACTGTTGTTTCAATTTTTTTTCACTTTTATCTAATAATGCTCAGACCTGCTGTGTACTTCTAACGTCTACGTGAGTCCTACTTCCAAAGTATCTGAGTTCACATACATCTGACTCCTTCCATGAAAGTTGTCTTATTAAAGCCACGTGGGTGGGAATGGGCCCTCTGGCCTTCACTATAGAAGTTGTTGTTCACTTGCTCAGTCATATCCAGCTGTTTGTGACCCCATGGACTGCAGCATACCAGGCTTCCCTTCACTAGCTCCCAGAATGTGTTCAAATTCACGCCCATCAAGTAGGTGATGCCATCCAACCATCTCATCCTCTGTCACCCCCTTCTCCTCCTGCCTCAAATCTTTCCCAGCATCAGGGTCTTTTCCAATCAGTTGGCTCTTTGCATCAGGTGGCCAAAGTATTGGAGCTTCAGCTTCAGCATCAGTCCTTCAATGAATATTCAGGGTTGATTTCCTTGAGGATGGATGAGTTTGATCTCTTTGCAGTCCAAGCAACTCTCAAGAGTCTTCTCTAGCATCACAGTTCAAAAGCATCAATTCTTTGGCTGCAATAATAAAACCATGTGTCTTTACTGATTACTCTATATCACTTGTAGATTGTGTTTGTACAGTATTTGCCAAAATTAATGTTTCAAGATGATACAATAATTGCTTGTTCTCTATAAGCTGCCATGATGCGTAGCATAAGTCTTGAGAGATTTGTAGGTTATATCAACATGAGCTGTGTGAGGAAGGCTCTGGGCAAGGAAGTGGCATCGATTATTTAAACCTTTCTCAATAACATAAAACCCCTCAGGTCCTACCATATATTTCCCCACTTTTTTATATCACTCTGGAACATCTTATTGAAGTATAAGGTGCTTGAGGAATGCAGCACAGCTCCTAGAAAACTGTGCTGCATGTCTCCAGCAACCAGTGGAAGAGCAGACCAGACCAGAACCCCAGGGTCCCAGGGTCCCCCCCTCCCCCAGGGGAGCTCCGCACTGCCTGCTAACAGCAAGGATAGGCTCCCCTGCTTTTGTACTTTGGGGAAGTAGAAGCACAGAGTATGTACTCTTCTGTGTCTTGTTTCTCTCACTCAACAGTATTCATGTAAAGTTCATCCACATTGTTGGGCATAGTTATAATGGACGGTTCCTGTGTGATGCTCCACTGTGTTAACATACCACAGCCCACCTGTTCATTGTCCTGACAGCTGCTTAAACATTCCTGACTTCGGTTGATTAGGAAGGCTTCCCAGGTGGCTCTAGTGGTAAACAACTCACCTGACAATGCAGGAGACATAAGAGACGTGGGTTCTATCCCTGGGTCCAGAAGAGCCCCTGGAGAAGGGCATGGCAACCCACTCCAGTATTCTTGCCTGGAGAATCCTGTGGACAAGAGGAGCCTGGTGGGCTACAGTCCATAGAGTCACAAAAAGTTGGACACGACTGAAGCAACTTAGCCTGCACGTACCCTGTTTAGACATAGAAAACAAACAAATCTATGATTACCAAAGGGAAAAGATGCAGGGCAGGATTAAACTAAGAGTTTAAGATTAAAATATGCACAATACTATATATAAAATAGATGAATAAAGACCTATTGTATAGCACAAGAAACTACACACAATACTCTGTAATAACCTGTATGGGAAGAGAATCTGAAAATAACTAGATATATGTATAACAGAATTACTTTGCGATACCTAACACAACAGTGTAAATCAACTCTACTTCAGTTTTTTTAAAAGGGCTAGAGCTGGTGAGACTCACAGGTAGAGAGAACAGCGTATTAATAGTGGCTACCAGTGGAGAGGGAAGGGGCAAGATAAAGGTAGGGGATTAACATGTACAAACTATTATGTATAAAATAAATAGGCTACAAGGCTGTGTTGTGCAACATGGGAATACAGCCAATAGTTTATTTTTTTATAATTTTATTTCTTTGTTTACTCCTTTACTTTGGGCTTCGCTGGGTCCTCGTTGCTTTGTGCCAACTTTCTATAGTTTCAGCAAGCAAGGAATACTTCTCTTTTTAGTGCATGGACTTCTCATTGCTGGTGGCTTCTCTTGTTACAAAACACAGGCTCTAGCCACTTGGGCCTCAGCAGTTGGAGCACAAAGTCTCGGTAGTTACAGTTTACAGATTCTAAAGTACAGGCTCAGAAGTCGTGGCGTGTGGCTTAGTTGCTCCATGGAATCTTCCCGGAACAGGGATCTAACCTGTGTCCTCTGCATTGGCAGCCATATTCCTATCCACTGTGCCACCAGGGAACTCCAAGCCAATATTTTATAACTACAAATGAAATATAAACCTTTAAAAATTGTGAATGACTATATTGTGTACATGTATATTGTGCACCAACTTCAGTTCAGTTCGGTTTGGTTGCTCAGTCATGTCCAACTCTTCGAGACCCCATGAACTGCAGCACACCAGGCCTCCCTGTCCATCACCAACTCCCGGAGTTTACCCAAACTCATGTCCATTGAGACGGTGATGCCATCCAACCATCTGATCCTCTGCCATCCCCTTCTCCTCCTGCCCTCAATCTTTCCCAGCATCAGGGTCTTTTCCAGGCCGAAGTATTGGAGTTTCAGCTACAGCATCAGTCCTTCCAATGAACACTCAGGACTTATCTCCTTTAGGATGGACTGGTTGGATCTCTTTGCAGTCCAAGGGACTCTCAAGAGTCTTCTCCAACACCGCAGTTCAAAAGCATCAATTCTTCTGCGCTCAGCTTTCTTTATGGTCCAATTCTCACATCCATACATGACTACTGGAAAAACCGTAGCCTTGACTAGATGGACCTTTGTTGACAAAGTAATGTCTCTGTTTTTTAATATGCTGTCTAGGTTGGTCATAACTTTCCTTCCAAGGAGTAAGCATCTTTTAATTTCATGGCTGCAATCACCATCTACAGCGATTTTGGAGCCCAAACAAATAAAGTCAGCCACTGTTTCCACTATTTCCCCATCTCTTTGCCATTTACTTCAATAAATAAATAAATAGGAAAATTAATATTAAGGTTAAAAAGAAATAGTGCTGTTTACAACATTATAGTGTACCTCTTTTGATGAACTTATAAGCATATCTGTTAAATATAGATGTAAGAGTGAGTAGCTGTCCTATAGGGTATTTATACTTCAGCTATAATAAATATGGCCAAAGTTTTCCAGATTAGTTATATCAATTTTAAGTCTTTTTTTCTGCACACATTTATTCAATGATCATCTCATGGAAAGGAATATTATTAGATTACTGTTTTCTTCATTGTAGGTTTCAAAAATCATGAATGAGGGTCAGACAGCAGGATTGTGACCTGTTTATATGAATTTGCCACACAAAATAGAATGTTTTGATTTATAACTTAAAAATTTTCCTCTCAGGAGAGGAGAGTAAACACTTGGTCCCTAGAGATGTTTTCAGGCTTATTGCAAAGGAAGAAATTCACCAAAATCTCTGTGGCAAGTAAGTGCAGGCTATCTCTCTGATAGACAGTTCAGAGGGAAGCTTCCAACAGCAGTCACCAAGCAGGCAGCAAGGACCAGGGAGGGATGCTAAGACCGAGAGCCAGGCAACCTGAGATGACGTCTCACCTCTGCCATCCTTGTGTTAATTTCTTGATTTATCTGAGCCTTTATTTTCTTATTTACAAAATAAGGTCTTAATCCAGACTCCAATTTGTGAGAGTTACATGAAAATACTTTGTATCACATGTATGGGGTATAATTATGTGAAGTAGACCAAGCTTGTGTTTTACGTCAAAGACCTATGAACGTGTTCTTAGATGCCAACGTTAAATCCTTGTGTGCTTTGCGGTCATATTCCTGAGAATACATTGCCCCACCTTGTTTAACAGTGCCTTCATTGTTAGCATTAGAAGTACTGTGTGGTTCAACCTCAAGGGATTTCAGTATATCACTAACATGCCCTGGTGGTCAGCAGTTAACCAGCTAGCTTACTAATTAATTTACTAATTGCACTACGGATTTCCTTTCTCTCACAAGTGGTGATGAAGTGCGTGCTCCCAGGAGGCATGGTCACCTCCCATGTCTCCCCCTAACCAGTCCCAAAACTCCTGTGTTAGGCTTTGTCGTGCTTTTACTTTTGATATGAGTTATTTTGAAAAGCAGTTCTTCAGATGTGATGGAATATGTATGACAGTTAACCAAAAATGCCAGAATCTTCTTCAACTCAGGTGTTTATCGGGGCTGAACATAACAAGGAAAAGATGCATCATCTGTATGAATTTGCTTATCTCCTCCTCACTGCATTCTCTCCCCTTCTCTCTTTTGTTTTTCTTTCTTATGTCCCCACGTGTGCCGTGTGCAGTGCGTTTGGCGTAGTTACGCAGCCGATGAGAAATCTGTCTCCGTTGCAACCTGGAAGCCGCACCTGAAGGCCTTGCACACCTGCAGCCCCACCAAGTAGGTGTCAGTGTGACAGTCAGTGCTGTAGCTGAGTCTCCTTAAGTTTGTGAAACAAACCACACACACACAACCACACACACACCCATAACCACACACATACACAATGTGTCGATTCGAGGAGTGTCTTATTCTCTGTTGTTTTTTGAGATTCAAACCTGTTTGGTAACAGCTCAGATATGAAACTGAATGGACTCAGTATTATTGCTCACCATCCACATATTGGGCTTAAAGGTGAAAAGAATCTAAACTTTATAAAGACTTATTTTTACTGTTTCATGCTTATTTTCTAACATCTCATTCATAAAGCCCGCCAGAATTCCTAAGGTAAATGCTGTGGTTCTGGAAAAACAGTGACTGTTAAAACGCCCCCCATCACCTGACCCAACAAAAGGCTGTTTGGGAAGCATTGTGTCTGCACATTTAAGTCCCTCAAGGTCATTTCTCCATGAGGGACTCCTTACAGGACAGGACAGGTGTTGAGCTTCACTTGCAGATCAAACAGACATCAGTAGTGAAACAAGAGAAGTGGATACAGTGAGGTAAGGGGAGCACTCCAGTTCAGTTTGGGATTAGTGTTCAAAATTTAAAGAGACCTTACCTCCATTCATATGTTATCTGCCAAATAGGTCACCTGGCTATGCTTCAGCTCAGGGTGGGGGAGTCACACCCCCCTGTGCTTGGAAGGGAGGCGGCTGGGAAGATGCTACACAGACTGAGGGCTGCCACAGCATCTTTAATTCCCAAACAATCCCTAGTCCTGGAAGCCTGGACTGTGGTTCAGCTGACACACTAAACCATAATCACCATCTAATTAAAGAAATCCTCAGTGAAACTAGCAAAGCCAGTAAGCCAGAGGCTTGCTGTGAGTCACCCGCTGGACTAGTGGTCAGTCCCTGGATTGTGCAGAGTGCATCTGAGTGCCTGCTGTCCCCTTTCAGAGCCCATTACAGCCTTAGTCCCAGGGCCTCGTGGGATTGGAGGCAGCTGATGACTGTGACGGTCCGAGAAGACTCTTCTTACACAGTGCAGGAAACCAGCTGGGGCAGCCCTCACAGCTGGCTCCCTGGAGCCACTGTCTCCCAGGAGATCTGTGGGACCGTTATTAACTCATGGGATCTGTTACAATGCTTCCCTGCGCTGCCCTGAGCCTGGGGTTCACATCCATAGGTGATGATGAGAGCTGGCCAAGGTCACCTCTGACCCTACGGGGGAGGTCAGGGTCACACCTGTGCCAGCACCTGCGACGGAGATGCACTAACCCAGGATGCTGGAGGGGGCGCAGTCTCAGCGGGGATAGAATCCACTTTTCATTCAGATCTCAGAATTCAGTGAAATTCCCCTTATTCAGTATTAGATTCTTTCAAAGTTTTAGTATTTTAAAACATCAGTATTAGATTCTTTCAAAGTTTTAGTATTTTAAAACAAAAAAGGAATATAACTGGTGTGCCATCTGTTCCTTGGGTATATATGAATCAAAAACGGGAATTGTATCGAAAGTGTATGTCTCATCTCCAGGAAGGTTGCTGGGGAATGTGTAAGAGGTAGGCTAGTGGGAAAAAAAAGGAAAACAAAAGAAGGCTCTCGAGTGACAGGAGAGCGTAGGCTATTATTTTATTATGTGTGATTATTTGGCTTCCCACTTCCTGCCGTTTTTGGTTTCAAAGCCATCCTGAAACCTGGAAAAGCTATTCAGTAATGAGTCAAATTCTTGCAGTGCACAAACTGTTGTTTTACTCCCATGGCTTCTTTTTTTCTGGTATTTTCCCTGTT
This sequence comes from Bos javanicus, assembly GCF_032452875.1. Taxonomy (NCBI): domain Eukaryota; kingdom Metazoa; phylum Chordata; class Mammalia; order Artiodactyla; family Bovidae; genus Bos; species Bos javanicus. The sequence continues at coordinate 12,613,777 of NC_083876.1, forward strand.
TTTAGTGGGAGTGGAGAAATTTGTGCACATACCCTGCCTTCATCCTGCCCTCTGTGGCCACCAGCACCCTCCCCTCCCTCTCCTCTCCCTGAGCCCTGGGAGCCTCTGGGTCTCAGCCTTATTTATGAATGACAGGTATGTGTCCAGGAGGACGACAGCCACTGCAAAGCTCCTCTCCCTTCAGTTCATAGTTTATTGTCCCAAACTGCATGGTTCTTAATCCTTGCTGTTATTTTCGTTTTTTGTTAAACCATTGAAAACATGATGGTTAATTATGGACTCTTTCTCAAGAAAAATATTCAATGCCCCAAAATCAAAATTTTGCCTACAATTTTAATGTATTTACAAACTCCCTGAAGACAAGTTCAGAACCTTTGCTTCAGAAACAATCCTGCTTTAATCAAATGTGTAGGTTTGTGAGGAGGCTAATTTACAATGACTTAGAGGGATAATTTTACATTTGTAACTAACTGGCTTACCAACTGCAGAGTGATGTAGTAAGAAACAGATCAAAACTTCTTCTTCACATCATGGATTTCCTAGAGTGTTTCAGGTTAAGAATCTCTGAAGGGTAAGTTCATTCACTCATTCATGGGTTCATGCAGACATGAGCACAGTCGCGGAGGAAGGCATTTCCCTCTGCCTTTCTAGGTCCTTCCAGATGGTCTAAGAATTAAGTTGACTTGAGACAGATTAACAGGAGAAAATCAAGAGTTTAGCAATATGTTCACATGAGAGGGACCCAGGAGAACGGAGTGACTCGACAGAAGTGCCAAAGCCCTCTCCTTAAACTCCACCTTCAGCTGAAGACAAAGGAGGGTGTCGGGTCTGGTTTGGGAGGAAGGCAGCGCACCTGGAAACGGGGAAGCAGCTGCTTGGCAAAGGAGTTACCTCTGCTGGTTGGACTAGCAGAGAAGGCAGGACTCGGAGAGGACTCTGGTGAAGACAGTCACCTCCAGGCCCTGCCGAGCGTCCCCACCACACCTGGCCCATCACCCTCACAGACCTCTCTGGTGACAGCCCTATTCTGGGGAAGCAGTCCCTTTATCTAAATTCTTTTAGGTCGTTAAGGGAGAGATAACAAGAAAAACTTCCTAAGACTTCCTTTTCTTAAAAAAATTAATCAGCCTGAGGCTCAAGAGGGAGGGGACATATGTATCCCTATGGCTGATCCTTGCTGATCTATGGCAGAAACCATACAATATTGTCATTATCCTTCAATTAAAAATAAAGAAAAAAAAATAAAGAAAGAAAATCAGCCTGAATTTATCCTCATGCCAGAGACACACTTTGGGGTGCCAGATTTTGGAGGTGCCACATTCTGCTCCCCTACAGCACCTACTGGGTCACAGTGCTGCTCTGGGCACAGGGAGTGCAGCAATGGAGGAGGAAAACCAAGAGAATCTCAGGCTGAGCTCAAGGAGTCTAAATGCAAGAGATACTGGGAAGAGACAGTAAAAATAAATAAGCAAAATATTTAATAGAGTAGATGATGCTAAGAGCTAAAGAGAAAAGTAAAGTAGAGGAGGAATTAGGGGGGCATTAGGGGCTATGATTTTAAATAGCTGGTCAAGGGAGAGATTATACTATCAACAGCAGGAGAAGCAACAATGACTTTGTTATCAGTAAAGACCGAAGCCTGAGATCTTGTCCTCCCAGTGAGAGACACTGTGGGCTGCCTTGACTGCTCATCATTATCCCAGGGAGAAGGATGATGGAACAGCTGTGAGGGGGCGGGGGCAGAGATGCTCCTCAGATCTTCCGGACACTCTCCTTTCTGATCCAGTTCGTCTGCTGCATGCACTTTTGAGGTCTTAGCAATTGCAAAGTTTTGTTTTAACGACAGAAGGATTTAGGGAAGGAACACTTTTCTTGATTTTCATCTCAAAGAGAGTGAAGGCTGTGCAGAGGGTGAAGCACCAATAACTATGCTATTTGGGGAAATGAGTCAGATAGTTTATGAAGCTGTGTGGATCATCAAGCTCCCCGGGGCCACGTGGCACCTTAGGGAGTTAGAATTTAGAGATTTTCAACTTCAAGGCCTTCCATTCATTCATAAGAAAATTGAGACCCACAAGAAAGTGAGCCACGTGCCCAAGGACACACAGCTCATTTACAAAGAGTGGGGACCCTACACCATGTTGGGTAGACCCAAATTTCCTAAAACAGTTTATTAGACCACCCAACACTAAGCTAGGTTGGCTATGTGCCTAATTTCCTGCAAGGAATTCACATTAAAAAAAAAAAAAAAATCTTCCTCAACAAGTCATTAACATACAAAACCACAGTCACACATGAACTAAAGCAGATTAAATAGCCCCAGAGTCTGCCTGAACCACAGGGACTCCAGCTTCACTGTAACCAGCACAGCAGTTCTAAGAGTCCTTACTGATGCTGGTTAGATCAGAACCACTTTTTCCTAAACCCTGGATGACTTTGGCTGATGAAGACTCTCTAGCTTTCAGTCACATGTGGGCGGTATCTCGGGTCTGTGCCACAAAGAACACAAGTTAGAAATTTGGATACATTTATGATGAAGTGTTTTGCTTCTATGGCTCTTGCTCGAAAAGAAAGGATTAATCAAGGTACTTGATTCCCCAGTTTGGTCATTATCAAGTGCTGTAAATGTGTTCACCATGTATCATCATTTTTCTTCTGTCTGCACGCACCTGAAGGAAAGAGCAAGGGGAAGCTTCAAGCAGGTTTGTAATTTCTGTTCTGCTACGTGTTTGTTGGTAAATCTGATCCCTCACCTATGTTTTAAATGTGTCTCGTGAGAAAAATCGATCAACAAATGCAAGGTGATTCAAAGTGACCTTTCACAAGATTGCCTGCAAAGGGTGCTGTTGTATTGATTTTTCCCCCACCTTGGGAGTGTCTTTCCCTAAGTCACTCAGTGCTTTTTACAATCTGCAGAGCATGGGACATTCTAGGGAAAAAATAATATTTATGGTTTTTGGTTGTTCCTTGCTGCTGTTTTCCCAGAGTCTGACTGAGTATTCAAATCCCATGAAGCAGGATAAGATCTACTCCCTTCACAGGCTCCTTCTTTTAGAGTGAGAAATTGCATGATTTGGGGCAGGGGATGGGAAGGAACACTGTGTTCAGGAGGTAAGGACAAGCTCTATGCAATGTCTCCAGCTCGTTCAGAACTCAGGCGCCCTAATCCTTTAGTTAGGAAGAAGATAATCCTCCCGGACACATCACCAAATGAAGTTCACTCTACGGTCATTCTTCCGTGCCTTAGAAGGAAATGCTTTATCAGATTAACTAGTAGAAAGCTAGACCCAGAGGGAACAGGAACTGAAAGAGCACATTTTAACCTGGTTTCGTGACTGCCAAGAAGGATCTGGGTTTGAGAACAGAACCCAGAAGGAGAGAGCTGCATGGATCCCAGCCCAGATGGGGTGAGGAGGTACAGAGAAGAACCAGCAGGGAGTCCCAGCCCCTGGGATTCCTTCCCATGAGGGATGCAAGGCTTTTCCGGTCATGACCACCCATCCCAGTAATGACGAAACACAGGCACCCCCTGCCCTGGGCTGGCCCCTGAGTGGGGAGCCAACGGCGGTCCAGGGATTGTGTCGTTAGCTTTGTGCTGTTATACGAATGACTGTTATATATTTATCATGATGTATTTATTCACTCCTGAAACCAGAGTTGCGAGTTCTCTAGAGGTGATGAGTCTCTGGGTCATCCATTTCTGCATTATCTCAATCAACACTTACGACGATTATAAACAGCCACAAAGAAACCTTCGTTTGTGATGAGAGGTAGATGCGATTGGACGTACCCACTTGTCAGGGCCGGGAAGCCCACACGGGTTCTGGCACTGGAGACGCTTCTTTCACGTGGCAGATACACAGTAAAAGCAGAAGGCAGTGGTGCTCTCCAGGTGGTGTTTCCAGAAAGTTTTAGTGGCTCGAAGAGTTGCTCTTCACTTTGGAGGTATTTGTGCTCAAAGAGAAGAACTGGGCTTTAGACACTGGACGAGGTGGGCCGAGCGGCTGTGCCCCTCGTGTCCTGCTCTGTGTAGACTCCACACAACCCCACCCTCCTCCTGGGTGGAAATTCTACTCGAGACAAAGTCAAACGAAGTAAATCATAGTCACTGTGTGCCGTTTTGGTCTCTTGGGTGACATTCGAAGTTTTCTTTGTCTTGAGAGCATCGATTTACAGATTATCTCCAAGAGGAGCCTGTCAATTTATAGTCAGTGTGAAGAAAAAAAAAAAAAAGGACCCCATCGTCTCCAAGTCCTCAGCACAGAGACCCTCTTTGGCAGACATGACCTGAAAATCAGGTCACCTGTCTGGGTTTCGTCCTCCGGAGGGGACATTTGTGGTGGTTTTGCTTCAGCACAGCCGTGACTGAGGGGCCACTCTGGGCTGATGGCAACACTGCCCTTCTCCAAAGATCACCGAGGCAGAGGGCACAGGCAAGACTCTAGTGGTCAGGCTGCCGTCCCCTGTCCAAACGCGAACCAAGCAGACTACGACCAAATGTTCTAAATGCCGTGATGCTCGTGTTATTTTTATACCTAAAACATTATACTGTGTTTACCTAAACGTCATATACCATGTTCATATACCTAAAGTGTTAAGATCTATTCTGCATGGTTGGGGCTGAGTCTGTCAAAGATTACCCACCCTCCCCTGTAGACTTGTACTTGGGGCTTCCCTGGTGGCTCAGCAGTAAAGACTCCATCTGCAATGCAGGAGACACAGGAGATGCAGGTTTGATCCCTGGATCAGGAAGATCCCCTGGAGGAGGAAATGGCAATCCACTCCAGTATTCTTGCCCAGAGAATCCCCATGGACAGAGAAGCCGGGCAGGCTACAGTCCATAGGGTCACAAGGAGTCGGACACGACTTAGTGACTAAGCAACAAAAAAACAGACTTCACCTGAGCCACACTGCTGGCTCAGAGACTCACACAGAGACATCTAGCTTCTCCGCGGTCTTTGAACATTTGGCAAAAGCCACCGTGAACACACCGCATGTTGCTGTGTGGCACACGTCTTACTTCACGCTTCACCGGCACACATTGGGGTCTCCTGTATGCCAGTCCACATATATGTCACCATGTGTGAAGCTATGACGGGCAATGTGCTCCGTAAACACTTCTTGGGTGACATAATAAAATACCCCTGACCTCTAGTACTTGACGTGAAGAGAGAGAAAAGACCAACAAGAGAGGTCAAGAGGAGGAATATAAAAGAGAAAATGAAAAGTTAACAACATTTCAGTCATCTGAAGGAAATAAGGGGCAGTCCCACTTTAATGTGACCTTCGCTTCCCCCGCTGTGACCCCCGGGGCAGCGACGTGTTCATGGCAGATGCAGACAGGTTGTAGTAACAACAGCAGCACCAGCCCAGGAAGTAACAATTCTGCCCTCCACTGAGCAAGTGTGCACAAAGGAAGTGCATCCTGATGATAATTCTCCCTTAGAAGCAGCAGCTCTGAGTCCAGCATATGGCTGGCGAGTGCTGGACCCAAGTTCAGACCGGCTGATAACACTGCTTTGGCTACAGCTCTACCACTGTGATTCAGATAAGGGAGCGTGGATACACTGCAGCCAACCCTGTTATCCTCCAGAGCCTGGAATCTCCTAAAGGCTTCCTCAAGGGACCTCTTCGTACATGCTAAGACCTGGGAGGGACCCAGATGTAGGAGAGTCTACCCAGCAGCCAGCACTGCCCTCATCGAGGGGCCAGGACAGTAGATCAGGCCTCTCTCTACACACTCATCTACACCCCTGGGGAACTGGGTCCCCAGCTTCAGGACCTTCTTGTGAGAAGATTTCATCTTCCTACATGGAGATTAGCTTGTGCTTTCTAAAAACTCGTGCAGAGCCTCTCGGGCTAAGGAAAGGCACCCAGTCCCAAGATGGTGACCAATTCAAAAATCTTAAAAAATACAACACATCAGCCTCCAGGAGAGCTTGCTAATCTAGCTTAGCTGAACAAGAGTGACCGTGGTCCCAGGTCAGGTGTGAATCACCATCCATCTCAGCCGACCCTACCCTGTTCCTCTTCTGAAGCCAAAAACACTGCTTCTTGGGCATCGTTCATCGTTTTCCTTTCCATCTTTCCACTGAAACAGTTTTCATCCTATGCGTGGTGGTAAATGATGTCTACTGATTTTATTCTAATTAATCATCCCCCTGAGTAACTTTTCCCACTCATTTTATAAGCTGGGCAGTTCTCCGTTTGGGTATAAATGGCCACTTCGCAAGGACAGAATGTCCCTGTAAATGCATCCAGCATCCTCACCTTCCTCTCTGCCGCCTCCACCAAGCTGACTAGGCTGTGAGTTAGCTATCACAATGGTACGAGAAAGCTCTTACTTCTTCCTACCTGTTAAGGTTTTATTGCTCCAAAGACAGATCATACATCAGAGGCTTGGGGAATATCCGTAAATCTCCCTGCCTCTGCTAACCCCGTCTGCTTAATCAACACTCAGTGGCTGTATGCCTGCTTTGTAGTTAAACCACTGTAATGCAGGTCATGAGGCATTAAGAGAGCCCTGCCAGACTTCTTAGTAGACTCTCTGAAGTTGCTTTAACGGGTACTTGTGAGACAGTTATAAAGATGCGTGTCTTAAAAGTTAAAGCATAAGCAAGACTCATTACGTTACATCCTGTGCTGTGATCCACAGGGTGCTTTGCCCGAACTGTTCCTGCACGGTTGCCTTTATTAGATTCTGAGTAGTGTGACTCTCAGGAGAGAATGCGACAGCACTGATGGAGACACCGTGCTCTTCCATTTCTTCTGCATTTATTTTCCATTATTTATATGTCTTTCTTTTGTGTGCAGTGAATGATCTGCATGGGCTATTAAACTAAACTCAGGGAAACAACTTCTTTTTTCGGCACAGCCAACTTGTGTCCTTACCGGCAAAAGGTTAGGTTGTTGCAAAAAAATTTTTTTTCAAAATAGTCTCTCCTTCTGTTCACATTTATTGATCCAAGGAAAGGATTTAGTCTTTGAAAAGCACATTGTAAGAGTTAATATAAGAAAAATGATCTTTTTCTTACAAACTAGCAACCTAGAATATTTCCTTCTATCTTTCAGAACATGTTCTTTCTGACAATTGGTTCCTTATATTTATACCTTCAGTTCAGTTCAGTTTAGTTCAATCACTCAGTCATGTCTGACTCTTTGCAACCCCATGAATTGCAGCACACCAGGCCTCCCTGTCCATCACCAACTCCCAGAGTTCACTCAAACTCACGTCCATTGAGTCGGTGATGCCATTCAGCCATCTCATCCTCTGTCGTCCCCTTCCCCTCCTGCCCCCAATCCCTCCCAGCATCAGAGTCTTTTCCAATGAGTCAACTCTTCACATGAGGTGGCCAAAGTACTGGAGTTTCAGCTTTAGCATCAGTCCTTCCAATGAACACCCAGGACTGATCTCCTTTAGAATGGACTGGTTGGATCTCCTTGCAGTCCAAGGGACTCTCAAGAGTCTTCTCCAACACCACACTTCAAAAGCATCAATTCTTCTGAGCTCAGCTTTCTTCACAGTGCAACTCTCACATCCATACATGACCACTGGAAAAACCATAGCCTTGACTAGACGGACCTTTGTTGGCAAAGTAATGTCTCTGCTTTTTAATATGCTATCTAGGTTGGTCATAATTTTCCTTCCAAGGAGTAAGCGTCTTTTAATTTCATGGCTGCAATCACCATCTGCAGTGATATTGGAGCCCCCAAAAATAAAGTCTGACACTGTTTCCACTGTTTCCCCATCTATTATTTCCCATGAAGTGATGGGACCAGATGCCATGATCTTTGTTTTCTGAATGTTGAGCTTTAAGCCAAATTTTTCACTCTCCTCTTTCACTTTCATCAAGAGGCTTTTTAGTTCCTCTTCACTTTCTACCACAGGGGTGGTGTCATCTGCATATCTGAGGTTATTGATATTTCTCCCAGCAATCTTGATTCCAGCTTGTGCTTCTTCCAGCCCAGCATTTCTTATGATGTACTCTGCATAGAAGTTAAATAAGCAGGGTGACAATATACAGCCTTGATATACTCCTTTTCCTGTTTGGAACCAGTCTGTTGTTCCATGTCCAGTTCTAACTGTTGCTTCCTGACCTGCATATAGGTTTCTCAGGAGGCAGATCAGGTGGTCTGGTATTCCCATGTCTTTCAGAATTTTCCACAGTTTATTGTGATCCACACAGTCAAAGGCTTTGGCATAGTCAAGAAAGCAGAAATAGATGTTTTTCTGGAACTCTCTTGCTTTTTTGATGATCCAGGTTCAGGTTTCATACAAATCAAGAACTTTTTTATTTCAAGGTGGATTCTTTAACCAGCTGAGCTATCAGGGAAGCCCCTATTTCAAAGCAATTAGTGTTATCTACTTCATTGATTCCTATAAAGATTTTAATAGTTCCAGAATATTTTATTCTTCAATCATTTATACCGTGTTGCACTGTTACTTATTACAAGGGTTTCTATACCCTAAAATATTTATATTCTTATTTTTGTATGCAGCAGATGCTAAGACATAGACTACCATCATTTGGAAAGCCTGCTTCAAATCTAATTGTTTCTACTTAACCATTAAGAACATGGCATCCATTTTGAGCAGCATAATTAATTTAGTTTGTCCTTGGTGTTTAAATAGTCCATGTACTTGCATATTAATAATGAGGAAGCCAAATGGCTTTGCTTTTCAAGACCACAAGCCCCTGAGCCCTTTTCCAGTTGCAACGCCTAGTAACAACCTGCTGTCTCCCCCTCACTCCTAGTCAGGTCTGTAGTCATAAGCAGAAGCTCTTCAGAATACACACCTCATGGAAGCAGAGGTACCAGCATCCCGGCTGCTGACATGAGATCTGAGAATGCCAACTAACCTCAGGTGCATGACCAGGTCACCCGGCCCTCTACTGAGCCCTGCTCAGACTTACTCTTCTGAGGACTCCTGAATGAGGTTTCCAGCCCGCTTGTATTCCTTCCGCTGCCTGCTGCCTGCTTGGGTCCCCTGCGCCCTGGGGACGAACAGGCAGGTCCGAGTGGACCCTCCTGGCGGTGGACAATGCTGAGCCGTGCACGCACGGAGTTGTCCTGGCTCCACTGCGCTGCCGAACTGTGCAAGGGGCGAGAATTTGCAGGAGGCTTATCCTGTGAAGGGCTGAAACCTTTATTAAGCGTAACAATAACTACAGCGTTCTGAGTCCAGGAGGATTACCATGGGGATGCTGTGATGCCACCCAGTCCCTGGTAGGGATCCCCCAGGGGCCAACTGCACGCTGGCCATTTGAGGAACACGAGCATCTGGTGACAAGAACCCCTGCAGGGCGGACATGCCTTCTGCCCTAAGACAGCCCGTGGCCAGGGACCGAGGGCTGCACACCGTCAATGACCACAGTCACCTTTTGGTTACTTTCTCCAAAGAGAGGCCTCCTTGTTTCTTGGGGATAGTCTTTGGCAACCTTCCTAAAAAAACACTGTCTCATAAACCTTTCTCAAAAATCACATTCATAGATATCGCAAAAAAGCCGAAAAATAATGAAAACGTACTGGACTAGGGAAGAGTATTTTTTTAATCAATGTGTGTTTTCAATAGCAGTCACCTAATCCATTTAATAGTAAGCTCATCAAGGTGCTCTGCTGATTTGCAAAGGGGAAATGAACTACAAAAATTAATAAAAGTAAACTTTTTGTAGGAAAACACAAGAACAGATCTTTGGCTTGGAAAAGAAAATATTGCTTGGCTAAAAAGTTCTGGATTAGGATATTATTCTTAAGTCATACTATGTCAGAAGACATATTACGTCAGAAGAAAGAGTGAAAACATAACATCTTTTTTTTTTTCTAATTTAGTGTTTAATGTGTGAGTTCACTTCAAAATAATTCTAACATTAGAATATTTTAACATTAGATGTGTCAAATATTCACATACTTTAGAAGGACAAAAGGGGAAAAGGTACCCAGAATTCATTTATATCAACTCTCATGCCTTAAGTAGTACTGAGATTCAGAAAATAATATTCTTTCCATTCCCGTTAATTCTTAAAGACAATATTAAATGTTTTATAGGGACAATTTTTAAATATTTTATAAGAGTATTTTTCAAAGGTTTTTGTTATTGTAAATAACATTGGTAGATTTAATGCTGATACCTATTTTAGATTTTTTAAACATTTTTAGCAACTGAAATTTTTAAAAAACTAAATTTCATATTAAATGGTTTTATAATGGTTTTATCAGTTTCCTATTCATTCAGTTGGCAAAGGAAAGAGAGATATCTTGAAAGTTTGAGAAATAATTTGCTATTAACTGAACCCAACCTTCTATAGTAATTAGCATCTGTTAGTTCCAGAAAAGGTAATGGATTAAAGTATAATGAGACCACTTGTAACGGCAGCTCTGTCGATAAGCCATTCATTAATCTAAATAGAGGTGCATAGGTGCGTTCCTAAACCAGATCCTTATACATTTAAATAACGGAACAGATGGCTGAAACTTAAAAGAGGCTTGTAGTTTCTAGTATTAAGGGGAAAAAAAAGCTTGAAAAGAGTGGGCATTTTGAGCACCATCCCTTTGAGGATTTGTTTAAATACTGTGAACTTTGGATGACATGGAGGATGTAGCCTGAGCATAAGAAGATGCAGTTTTATACTTTATTGTCATTGAATGAATCCATCATTTAATCACACGTTTGTCAAGTGCAGAGAAAGCCCTGCCTGTGTTAGTGAGCCCTGAACCGCCTGCCCTGCCTGCCCTCTGCCCGCACCCCAGCAATCCTGCCTGTGTCTGCCCTTCCGCACAGAGCTGTCAGCTGCATGGCCAGCACGTGTGTCGTGACCAGGACCTGCTGACCACTGCAATCCACTGCCCGATGTGTTTTCACATAAACACACAGAAAACACGGTGTCTTCCTAGAACATCATCTGTTAAGCAGCTAGGCATGGAAAAATCAATGTTACTGTGCTTGTTAGCTACAAGACATAGATCCGCTAAACACATTTGCTGTTGGCAAGCTGCCGCTGGGGACAGTGGACATGGCGGAAAGCGCAAAAGAAAGTGTTTCACGTGGTCTCCGAGAATCCCTGTCCATAAGAATTCTGTCTCCATGTCCCACAAAGGCTGCATCTGGATAGTGGGCCTCAGATTCATCCAGTCCACTGCTTCAGGCCTGAGAGCCCTGGGCTTCTCGCTCCACAAGGGAATCACTTTTTTTTCCCATAAAAATATAAATGCACTCTATTTTTTTTTTTAATATTTTAAGTAGGGTTGATTTAAAACATTTGTTAGTTTCTGCTGGAGCCTGGTGGGCTGCCGTCTATGGGGTCGCACAGAGTCGGACACAACTGAAGCGACTTAGCAGCAGCAGCAGCAGCTGCACAGGAAAGCTAATCAGTTATATATGTATCAACTCTTTTAGATTCTTTTCCCATATAGACTATTACAGAGTGTTGAGTAGAGTTCCCTGTGCTATATAGCAGGTCCTTATTAGTTATCTGTTTTATATATAGTAATGTGTATATGTCAGTCCCAATATTCCATCTATTCTTCTCCCCACAGCCTCACTTTGTAATGAATAACACAGTACTTTATAAATGAACAAGAACACAGAACTTTGTACAGTTCACCTGATCCCCATAAGAGTCCCTCAGCTACATTGCTATTTTTATCTTCGAGTTAGAAGAGAGGCCTCCAAACCCAGGTCTCTGATTCCAGCCTGCGCTCCCAGCACCTCATACCCCACTCACACTCAGGAAGGCCTGGGGGCTGCCTTGTTAGCACTTCCTTAACAACCAACCACAGTTCAGGCCAAGCTGGCGTCTGAGAACTGAATGTGAACAAATATAATTCACCAGGAGCTGCCACAGCAAATCAATAACCTGTTTAATAGCAAGAGTCTGTGTTGATGAACACAACATCTCATTCTGTTAAATCCGTCATCTGGTTCATTATAAACTGAAGCTGTTCTACCTCGTGTGGTTTTTGTCTAGCAAGAATAAATGTGTTAAGTGCTGTACGTCTAATGCTGTCTGCAGTACTGCCAGCTGTTCCAAGACTGCATGGATCTGGAAGTCATAATCTTGCCTGGAATATAAAATGCATGCAGACTACATATGCATGTGTAACTGTCATCTCTGTTTTCCTGTAGAAATATTTTAGAAATTACATAGATATGCTCCCCCCCCAAAAAAAAAACGAAAAACTTTTTTTTAAGTTTCAAAAGTTGAGGTTAAAGCTAAAATGTGTCTCTAAGGCGAACACCAAACCAGTTCTGGGGTCTTTCCAGTGTCATGGTGCGCAAACCGCTGTGCTAGGTCTCAGGCCTTTGTTGAATCCAGGAAGGGTTTGCAAAACCGTAGGACGAGATGGACTGGAGATGAATGCAGAGAGATTAAAGACAGCTCAAATTTTCAATAAGGAGAAAGGTATCGATGTGCCCCTACTTGCTAGAAACATTTCATGTGATGCAGTATGTGATCGATCCGTCGGTCGTGTGTACAGTTGCATCAGCGCATTGACGCAGGTGGATGGGCGGCCCGGCCTGAAATGCACTAACGCCGCCCCTGTCGCCCGCAGCCAGAAGCTCAGCTTCAAGGAGCGCGTGCGTATGGCCAGCCCTCGGGGCCAGAGCGTCAAGAGCAGGCAGGCGTCGCTGGGCGACAGGCGGTCCCCCAGCACGGACATCACGGCTGAGGGCAGCCCCACCAAAGTGCAGAAGAGCTGGAGCTTCAACGACCGCACGCGCTTCCGGCCCTCCCTGCGCCTGAAGAGCTCGCAGCCCAAGCCGGTGGTGGACGGTGAGTTACCCCTGTCTCTCCATAACTACGTATTACACGAAGGCAAGGACCAAGTGGCAGATTCTGCCTGGTGCCACTTGGAGAGAGGGCAGGAAGCAACCCCAGGGAAAGAACCGTGTGTTTGTTGCTTGTTTTCTTGGAAGTTTATTGTCTGCCTTGGGCAAGTGTACAGAAGTTGACTTTTGCAGGCAAGTTTGGCAGCTGGATCTACATTGCAAGGAAGTCAGAGACAGTGGTGTTCATTCTTCTCTGGTATCTACAGCATAGCGTTACTTCTCAGGTAGGTCGGGGTCAGGTCAACAGGACCGTGCTGCTGATGCACAGAGTGTATCCAATCTGCAAACTGACCAAGATGACCAGGGGCTCAGGACACCTGAGGCGCAGGAAGAAGGGCCAGAGTCTTTCTGGACCCAGTGGAGGTGCTGGTCCTTTTATACTGAGCTTTGCTTTTCCCTACATCAGGGGCCAACTGCTCATCTTCCTTAGAGAGAGTCCTGTTGAAAGTTCTTATCTAATGATAACTGGAATTCTAGTTCTTCTCCCAAAAGGAATTAACCTATTTTATTTACTATATTAAGTGGCAGAAGCTTCCTTTGCCAACACATTTTACTGAGTGCCATACAATTTCCACGTTTATGAAATAAAACCTTCTTTTTCATTTTGGCTTTCCTTTTAAGAATGCCCCCTGGGATCTCTTATCCTGGGCAAAGGACCAAAATCAAATCGCATCTTCCATTAATGCATAAAAGCTTGCAAAGGCCATCAGCCCCTGTGCTCACCCCCCCAGGCAGAACCTGAATTTTCCCAGGCCCTGAGAGCCCGCGGGATAAAATTAACAACCCGGGTCATGATCACAGTGACCTCAGGTTCCCTCGGTCCCAGGCCCCTCCCGGCCCATTCAGAGCTCCTGAGGCCGCCCTCCCCACACTCTCAGGGGATCCCCCAGAGTCCCCTCCACACACCTCCCACGCTGCACACCTTTGGACACCCTCCAAGTAGTGCCAGAGGCTGACCCGATGTGGCCCCTCCTGATGGAGCTTGCAGCTCCCTTCTGCACTGCACACTTGACCTGTCTCCCACCTGCCCAGGCTCCCCACCACCTGCCACTGTGCTGAGATGGGAAGGGCTCTCTGCCCAGCACTGTGCCTGCATGCTAAGTCGCTTCAGTCACGTGCAACATTTTGTGACCACCCCACCCCCACCCCGCCCTGCCCCAGGCTCCTCTGTCCATGGGATTCTCCAGGCAAGAATGCTGGAGGAGGTTGCCATGCCCTCCTCCAGGGGATCTTTCCGACTGTACACCCCACACCAAGCCCCCAAGTACCCAGAGTCACTGGCAGCACAGCTTTTCAGCATCCTCTGGTTTCCACACTCTCCTCCCTAGGAATTTGGCTGAAAGCCCATGAACAGCTGAGTCGAGAGTTACCAGTAACAAGGCTTATGGAGCACTCAAAATAGACTTGCTGAATATAAATGGACACACATTTCTGGAAGGCAAGTTGGCAAAAGACACCAAAGCCTTTACATCTGCCTGAGCTCGGACACCTCCTACCCTGCAGTTTCATTTCTAATTCCATTTCTAGCAATTCCATATCCTAGAAGTGAAGTAGCATACATACAATATAATGAAGTAACAGACATTAGAAAAGATGCTATAAGTCTAAAATTATTGAAATAGAAAAAGGATCACAAAAAATAAATTATTCCATTTTGGCTGTGTGTGTGTGTGTGTGTGTGTAAATTCATGTGTTTATAGTAAAAGTTCTGGAGAGATTTACAACAGTGAATGAACAGTTATCTCCAAGTGGTGACATCATAGTTGTATTATGTTTGTTCATATGTATTATTTTGTTCATCTGTATTATCTATTATTTCTGTATGAGCATGTATAGCTTTTGTGATAAGAAAGCAGAAGAGGATTTTCTATTAAAAAATCGGGTCCTCCTTTCAGACGCTGCCTCTTTCCTTCCCCACGGTGGGATATTGTTTGTACTCCCGTCGGTCCTGTCCCCACGTTGGTCCAGCGGGTGGCACCAAACCCTTCTCCTTAGCCCAAATTCCCCCTTACCTTGGTGCTGGCACAACCCTTCACTGTGTGTGGACGTGAATTGTCTAATAAGGTTTGACAGCTCCTACTACAAATAGACCCCTTCATGGATCACAGCCTTGTCACGGCAAAGGGCTTCCGTAAGTCAAAGTATGAGTCCTGCCATGCAGGGCCACTCAAGACAGATGGGTCATAGTGAAGAGTTCTGACAAAATATGGTCCAGTGAAGGACGGAATGGAACACCACTCCAGTATTCTTACCGTGAGAACCCCAAACAGTATGAAAAGGCAAAAAAAGATATGACACCTGAAGATGAAGGCCCCAAGTTAGAAGGTATCTAATATGCTACTCAAGAAGAGCAGAGGGCAGTTACTAATAGCTCCAGAGAGAATGCAGTGGCTGAGCCGAAGCAGAAACGACACTCAGGTGTGGATGTGTCTGGTGCTGAAAGTAAAGTCTGATGCTATAAAGAACAGTATTTTATAGGAACCTGGAATGTTAGGTCCATGAATCAAGGTAAATTGAAAGTGGTCAAATAGGAGATGTCAAGCGTGAACGTCGACATCTTAGGAAGCAGTGAACTAAAATGCACAGGAGTGGGCAAATTTAATTCACATGATCATTGTGTCTGCTACTGTGGGCAAGAACCCTTTGAAAGATATAAAGTACGCTTGTAGTCAACAAAAGATTCTGAAATGCAGTACTTGGGTTCAATCTCAAAAATGGCAGAATGGTCTCAGGTCATTTCCAAGGCAACCACTCAACATCACAGTAATCCAAGTCTGTGCCCCAACCAGTAATGCTGAAGAAGTTGAGTGACCTGTCTATGAAGACCTACAAGGCTTTCCAGAACTAACACCAGAAAAAGATCTCCTTTTCATCACAGGGGACTGAAATGCAAAAGTAGGAAGTCAAGAGATACCTGGAGTAACAGGCAAGTTTGGCCTTCGAGTACAAAATGAAGCAGGGCAAAGGCTAACAAAGTTTTGTTAAGAGAACACACTGTTCATAACAAACACCCTTTTCCAACATCACAAGAGACAGCTTTACACATCAGTTCAGTTCAGTCACTCAGTCATGTCCAACTCTTCTCGACCCCATGGACTGCAACACCAACTCCATCACCAACTCCCAGACCTTGCTCAAACTCATGTCCATCGAGTTGGTGAAGCCATCCAACCATCTCATCCTCTGTCATCCCCTTCTCCTCCCAGCATCGGGGTCTTTTCCAATGAGTCAGTTCTTTGCAACAGGTGGCCAAAGTATTGGAATTTCAGCTTCAACATCAGTCCTTCCAATGAACACCCAGGACTGATTTCCTTTAGGTTGGACTTGTTGGATCTCCTTGCAGTCCAAGGGACTTTCAAGAGTCTTCTCCAACACCACAGTTCCAAAGCATCAATTCTTTGACGCTCAGCTTTCTTCACAGTCCAACTCTCACATCCATACATGACTACTGGAAAAACCATAGCTTTGACTAGATGGACCTTGTTGGCAAAGTAATATGTCTACTTTTTAATATGCTATCTAGGTTGGTGATAGCTTTCCTTCCAAGGAGCAAGCATCTTTTAATTTCATGGCTGCAATCACTATCTGCAGTGATTTTGGAGCCCCAAAATATGAAGTCTATCATTGTTTCCATTGTTTCCCCATCTATTTGCCATGAAGTGATGGGACCAGATGCCATGATCTTAGCCCTTTGAATGCTGAGTTTTAGGCCAACTTTTTCACTCCATTCTTTCACTTTCATTAAGAGGCTCTTTAGTTCTTCTTCATTTTCTGCCCTAATGGTGGTGTCATCTGCATCTCTGAGGTAATTGATATTTCTCGAAGCAATCTTGATTCCAGCTTGTGCTTCATCCAGACCAGCATTTTGATGATGTCACACATGGATATCACCAAATGATCAATAAAGAAATGAGACTGATTGTGTTCTTTGCAGCCAAAGATGGAGAAACTCTACACAGTCAGCAAAACAACTCCTGGAGCTGACTGTGACTTAGAGCTCCTTATCGCAAAATTCAGAATTAAATGGAAGAAAACCATTATTCTATTCAGATATAACCTCAGTCTTATCACTTATGATTATACAGTGAAGTTGATGAATAGATTCAAGAGATTAGATCTGGTAGACAGAGTGTCTGAAGAACTATGGACAGAGGTTCCTAACATTGTATAGGAGGCAATGACCAAAATCATCTCAAAGAGAAAGAAATGCAAGAAGGCAAAATGGCTGTCTGAGGAGGCTTTACAAATATCTGAGAAGAGAAGTGAAAAGCAAGGGAGAAAGGGAAAGATATACCCAACTGAATTCCAGAGAATATTCAAGGAGAGATAAGAAGGCCTCCTTAAATGAACAATGCAAAGAAGTAGAGGAAAACAATAGAATGAGAAAGACCAGAGATCTCTTCAAGAAAACTGGAGAAATCAGAGGAACATTTCATGCAAGGATGAGCATGATAAGGACTGAAACAGCAAGTACCTAACAGAATCACGACCCAGATAATCATGATGGTGTGATCACTCACCTAGAGCCAGACATCCTGGAATGTGAAGTCCAGTGGGCCTTAGAAAGCATCACTATGAACAAAGCTAGTGGAGGTGATGGAATTCCAGTTGAGCTATTTCAAATCCTGAAAGATGATGCTGTGAAAGTGCTGCACTCAATATGCCAGCAAATTTGGAAAACTCAGCAGTGGCCATAGGACTGGAAAAGGTCAGTTTTCATTCCAATCCCAAAGAAAGGCAATGCCAAAGAATGCTCAAACTACCACACAATTGTACTCATCTCACACACTAGTAAAGTAATGCTCAAAATTCTCCAAGCCAGGCTTCAGCAATATGTGAACCGTGAACTTCCTGATGTTCAAGCTGGTTTCAGAAAAGGCAGAGGAACCAGAGATCAAATTGCCAACATCCACTGGATCATGGAAAAAGCAAGGGAGTTCCAGAAAAACATCTATTTCTGCTTTCTTGACTATGTCAAAGCCTTTGACTGTGTGGATCACAATCAACTGTGGAAAATTCTGAAAGAGATGGGAATACCAGACCACCTGACTGGCCTCTTGAGAAACCTATATGCAGGTCAGGAAGCAACAGTTAGAACTGGACATGGAACAACAGACTGGTTCCAAATAGGAAAGGAGTATGTCAAGGCTGTATATTGTCACCCTGCTTATTTAACTTCTATGCAGAGTATATCATGAGAAATGCTGGGCTGGAAGAAGCACAAGCTGGAATCAAGATTGCTGGGAGAAATATCAATAACCTCAGATATGCAGATGACACCACCCTTAGGGCAGAAAGTGAAGAGGAACTAAAAAGCCTCTTGATGAAAGTGAAAGGGGAGAGTGAAAAAGTTGTCTTAAAGCTCAACACTCAGAAAACGAAGATCATGGCATCTGGTCCCATCACTTCATGGGAAATAGATGGGGCAACAGTGGAAACAGTGTCAGACTTTATTTTTCTGGGCTCCAAAATCACTGCAGATGGTGACTGCAGCCATGAAATTAAAAGACACTTACTCCTTGGAAGGAAAGTTATGACCAACCTAGACAGCATATTGAAAAGCATAGACATTACTTTGCCAACAAAGGTCTGTCTAGTCAAGGCTATGGTTTTTCCAGTAGTCATGTATGGATTTGAGAGTTGGACTGTGAAGAAAGCTGAGCACCGAAGAACTGATGCTTTTGAACTGTGGTGTTGGAGAAGACTCTTGAGAGTCCCTTGGGCTGCAAGGAGATCCAACCAGTCCATTCTGAAGGAGATCAGTCCTGGGTGTTCTTTGGAAGGAATGATGCTAAAGCTGAAACTCCAGTACTTTGGCCACCTCATGTGAAGAGTTGACTCATTGGAAAAGACTCTGATGCTGGGAGGGATTGGAGGCAGGAGGAAAAGGGGACGATAGAGAATGAGATGGCTGGATGGCATCACCGACTCGATGGACGTGAGTTTGAGTAAACTCTGGGAGTTGGTGATGGACAGGGAGGCCTGACGTGCTGCAATTCATGGGGTTGCAAAGAGTCAGACATGACTGAGCGACTGAACTGAACAGAAGCAGAAGAGATTAAGAAGAGGTGGCAACAATACACAGAAGAACTATACACAAAGGGTCTTAATGACCCAGATAACCATGGTAGTGTGGTCTCTCACCTAGAGCCGGACATCCTGGACAGTGAAGTCAAGTGGGCCTTAGGAAATATTACTATGAGCAAAGTTACTGGAGCTGATGGAATTTCAGCTGAACTATTTAAAATCCTAAAAATAATGCTGTTAAAGTGCTGCACTCAATATGTCAGCAAATTTGGAAAACTCAGCAGTGACCATAGGACTGGAAAAGGAATTTTCATTCCCGTCCCAAAGGGCAATGCCAAAGTATGTTCACACTAGCATACAATTTCACTCATTTTGCATGCTAGTAAGATTATGCTCAAAAATCCTTCAAGCTAGGTTTCAACAGTACGTAAACCAAAAACTTCCTAATGTACAAGGTGGATTTAGAAAAGGCAGAGGAATCAGAGATCAAATAGCCAACATTCATTGGTCATAGAGA
The DNA here is from genome assembly GCF_032452875.1 of Bos javanicus. NCBI lineage: Eukaryota > Metazoa > Chordata > Mammalia > Artiodactyla > Bovidae > Bos > Bos javanicus. The sequence goes on from NC_083876.1 coordinate 12,633,150, forward strand.
AAGCAAGGGAATTTCAGAAAAATATCTGCTTTTCCTTCATTGACTATGCTAAAGCCTTTGACTGTGTGGATCACAACAAACTGTGGAAAATTCTTCAAGAGATGGGAATACCAGACCACTTTACCTGTCTGCTGAGAAGCATGTATATGGGTCCAGAAGCAACAGTTAGAACCAGACATGGAAAAACTGAGTGGTTCAAAATTGGGAAAGGAGTATGACAAGGCTGTATATTGTCACCCTACTTATTCAACTTCTATGCAGAGCACATCATACAAAATGCTGGACTGGATGAATCATAGGCTGGAATCAAGATTGCCGGGAGAAACATCAACAACCTCAGATATGCAGATGACACCACCCTTATGGCAGAAAGTGAAGAGGAACTAAGGAGCCTTCTGATAAGAGTGAAAGCAGAGAGTGAAAAAGCTGGCTTAACTCAACATTCAAAAAACTAGGATCATGGCATCCAGTTCCATCACTTCATGGCAAATAGAAGGCGAAAAGTGGAAGCAGTGACAGGCTATATTTTTCTGGATTCCAAAATCACTTCAGACGGTGACTTTAGCCAAGAAATTAAAAGATACTTGCTCCTTGGAAGGAAGGAGAAACATAGACAGCATATTAAAAAGCAAAGACATTACTTTGCCAACAAAGGTCCATCTAGTCAAAGCTATGGTTTTTCCAGTAGGCATGTATGGATGGGAAAGTTGGGCCATAAAGAAGGCTGAGTGCCCAAGAATTGATGCTTTTGAACTGTGGTGCTAGAGAGGACTCTTGAGAGTCCCTTGGACTGCAAGGAGGTCAAATCAATCAATTCTAAAGGAAATCAACACTAAATATGCATTGGAAGGACTGATGCTGAAGCTACAACTCTAATACTTTGGCCACCTGATGCAAAGAGTCAACTCACAGGAAAAGATTCTGATTCTGGGAAGGATTGAAGGCAAAAGGAGGAGGGGGCAGCTCCCGCCCTAGGTTCCTACATGGTGGAAACATATCTAATGCCCCAGGGAGTCCACACCCTTCCTACATGTCTTCAGAAAGCATGCGCCTCCATACTGTGAAGTCCTTACAGTTGGTTGAACACATCTAAATATAAATGTCATAGAATCCAGTTGGAAAATGAATTCTCCTTGCATGTTTGGCCAGAGGGAAAGCATTTTTCAAAGATTCCTGGAGTCAGCTCTGTCCATCACACTATTTCAAGTTACTGCAAAAATGCCTCAGGGGTCAGACAGAAACAGAAGTCCTTCTCTTTCCAGATCACAAATTGGAAAGATCTCCCACCATCCACTTTCTGCATCATTTTGTAAAAGTGCACTTCTGTTTGGTTAGAAAAGAATTGCTTTTCCCTGGCTGATGCCTGACTGAATTGGTCCTGAGTTCCCCAAGTAACCAGAGGCCAACTGCTGTCATATTGAAGTAGTTTTGCTGGCCACCTGCCCACAAGAGACTGTGATCCCCGACTCCTTATTGTACCCAGTAGCCCAGAACCCTGACCTCTGACTCACCTCAACGTTAGACCTTGGGAACAGAGAATTCTCTATATAGACAAAAAAAGAAAAAGAAAAAATGAAGTAGCTATCAAATAAATGTAGACTTCAATTTATACATTTTTATTTATGGTGCCTCTCCAGGTTTTAAGTATTTCTAAAATCCACTTATCATAGAAAATAATATATAATACTGCATCCAGCTCCTGATTATTTCAGATCTCTTTGCTCATTCACTTCTGGGGCTCTTTTTTTCTACTTCTTTTTTTCCTTTACACATTTTAGGCATGTCAGTGCCCACTAACAGCTTGGGGAAAGTAGATGAATAGCAGTAAGGGAAACAAAAACTTACACTGGCCTTGAAGTTATTAAATAAGTTACATTTGAAAAATAATGGGCCTGTAACTGAAAGATAACATAAAAAAAGAAATTTAAGGTTAATCTGTAAATCTTAATGAAATGGAAAAAGTGAAAGCCTCTCAGTCATATCCATCTCTTTGTGACCCTATAGACAGCATCCCACCAGGCTCCTCTGTCCATGGAATTCTCCAGGTCAGAATACTGGAGTGGGTAGCCATTCCCTTCTCCAGGGGATCTTCCAACCCAGGGGTCAAACCCAGGTCTCCCGCATTGCAGGTGGATTCTTTACCATCTGAGCCACCAGAGAAGCCGGAGAACACTGAAGTGGGTAGCCAGTCTCTTCTCCAAGGAATCTTCCCGACCCAGGAATCAAACCAGGGTCTCCTGCATTGCAGGCGGATTCTTTACCAGCTGAGCTACCATGGAAGCCATGTAAATTTTAATAATTTCTGCCAAATCTGATATCCTTTACTACAGAGGACTTTCCAGATGTTGCAGTGGTAAAGAATCTATCACCTGCAATCCAGGAGACTCAAGAAACATGGCTTCAATCCTTGCATCGGGAAGATCCCTTGGAGAAGGAAATGGTAAACTGCTCCACTCTTCTTGCTTTGAGAATCCCATGGACAGAGGAGCCTGGCAGGCTATAGTCCGTGGGGTTGCAAAGAGTCAGACAAGATTAAGCACACATGTGCTGCACTGCACTGTATGCTCAGAGAGCTGATATGCCTGGTGTGCACTGGGTACCTATTTACTACAGATGATATTATTTTTATGATTTAATAACTCTTACAAAAGGTTATTAAATATTCCGTGTTGTTTTTATTTGCTATAATTTTGATTAAATTTACATGTTACAGTTTAAAAGGGCACAATTTTAAACTCCACATCCATGTGTACCTGAGAAGTGGAAAGTAACAGGCAAATTTTAGCACCAGAAATTTAGAAAGAGGAAAAGGAAGAAAAGCTATAAGGAACTAGGGTGGTGTTGCCATAGCAAATTTATTTTGACCAATAAGAGATGAGGGATTCTCCAGGCAAGAATACTGGAGTGGGTTGCCATTTCCTTCTCCACGGGATCTTCCTGACCCAGGAACTGAACCCAAGTCTCCTGCATTGCAGGCAGGTTCTTTACCAACTGAGCTGTGAGGGAAGCCCTGATGAATAATAATAAGAGATAGAAATGTTCCATTAGCCAGTCAATAGTATTTAAGCTTCTTCACATAATCTCAAAAATTAGGTTGGATATGACTTTCTGAGATTCCATATATAATGAGTGTGAGCTGTATGTTTTTTTTTTTTTTTTTCTTTCTGTGTCTTATTTATCTCAGTGGCATAATGTCCTCCAGGTCCATCCATGTTGTTGCAAATGGCAGGATGTCTTTCTTTTTTAAGGATGAGTAATACTCCACTGCATAATTTATACAACTTCCTTTAACTATCAGATCAGATCAGATCAGTCACTCAGTCATGTCCGACTCTTTGCGACCCCATGAATCGCAGCACGCCAGGCCTCCCTGTCCATCACCAACTCCCAGAGTTCACTCAGACTCACGTCCATCGAGTCAATGATGCCATCCAACCATCTCATCCTCTGTCATCCCCTTCTCCTCCTGCCCACAATCCCTCCCAGCATCAGAATCCTTTCCAATGAGTCAACTCTTCGCATGAGGTGGCCAAAGTACTGGAGTTTCAGTTTTAGCATCATTCCTTCCAAAGAAATCCCAGGGCTGATCTCCTTCAGAATGGATTGGTTGGATCTCCTTGCAGTCCAAGGGACTCTCAAGAGTCTTCTCCAACACCACAGTTCAAAAGCATCAATTCTTCAGCGCTCAGCCTTCTTCACAGTCCAACTCTTACATCCATACATGACCACAGGAAAAACCATAGCCTTGACTAGATGAACCTTTGTTGGCAAAGTAATGTCTCTGCTTTTCAATATGCTATCTAGGTTGGTCATAACTTTCCTTCCAAGGAGTAAGCATCTTTTAATTTCATGGCTGCAGTCACCATCTGTAGTGATTTTGGAGCCCAGAAAAATAAAGTCTGACACTGTTTCCACTGTTTCCCCATCTATTTCCATGAAGTGGTGGGACCAGATGCCATGATTTTCACTCTCCACTTTCACTTTCATCAAGAGGCTTTTTAGTTCCTCTTCACTTTCTGCCATAAGGGTGGTGTCATCTGCATATCGGAGGTTATGTATATCAAATCATCATGGTATACTTTTTAAATATGTACAATTTTAATTTTAAAAATACAATAGAAATATTAGGTGGGTTAGAAATGATATGGTATCTCAATAAATGAGAATAATGATGAAAGTGACATTTATTGGCTGGCACTGTTCTAAATGCTTGACTTCTATGATTTCCCTTCAATCTCTCAGTACTGAGTCTGAGTGAACTCCTGGAGTTGGTGATGGACAGGGAGGCCTGGCGTGCTGCGATTCATGGGGTCGCAAAGAGTCGGACATGACTGAGCGACTGAACTGAACTGACCCCTATGAGGGAGGCATGCTGTGACCCCGGTCTTGTGAATGAGGGGTCTAAGACCTGCCCAGACCTAACAGCCATGAACGGGGAGCCCAGGGCACCTCCAGTCTGACTTCCTTCCCAGCCTCCTGTGGGACCCATTCGCAGCTGGACCCCAGATGTCATATCAGTTTCCCCTAAAGCATCTTTCATTTCCCCTTCTCCCCACTGTTGCTCTCCCCATCTTTACTTGGCCAGATCCCCTCCCTTAGAAACCATTCAGCTTTGCCACTGGCCCACCCACCCTTCTCCCAGCCTGAACTGCCCAACATCTGAACTGCATCGTCTTCAGAGAGTGGAAGATTTGGCAAACTGGGGACAACGACCTGTCTCTGTGTCGATCAGGCATCCGAAAGGGGCTGAGGGCCACAGCCGGCTGGCCTGTGTCTGTTTACCCAGGCGGGGGGACAACCACAAGGCCATCTGTGATCTGTTTCCAGATATAAGAGGTGGTGTCAGGAGACAGATCGTGGTCCACACAGATGATGAGCACGTGAAACATGGCAGAAGCAAGTCCATCGAGCACCAGGCAGCCTGAACCCAATGAATGAAGTTAGGAAGCGCTAAGTCCAGGTTTCTGGCAACTAGTTTGCTATCAAAGAGGCTTTGGTGACAGACCCTGCTATGCTGGGAACGCCTTTCAGAGGTGCCTCGAAGGGCAGGGCAATCTGGAGCAAGATAAGGAGGAGCTGCAGTTGGATCCACCCTGTAGAGCATAAAAAAATCTGCTTCCATGCTACACGTGTAACCAGCGTGTGTCAACGTGTATGACCTTGTCTCTGCTCAAGGGGAAGTATTAGTTCTTGTGGGTGATCTGCTGGCCACTCTGGGAGATGTGTCCTCGCCAGATGTTTGTGAGAAAGACTGGCAGCCCTGTGCAGGAGACGTGTGGAGGTCCCCTCAGTGGAGGCTGGGTGGGCAAAAGATGGGAAATGCTTTCCAGTTGTGGGGTCCCCATGGCCCGTTCTTTTGTTCTAGGCCCTGCTGCAAGCTCTCCTCTCTTTGCTTCTCCTCTGCTGCCTTTCTCTGGCCCCCAAGCCAGGGTGCCTGTCAGGGTGCACTTGACTGCGTGGCACAAGAGTGAAAGTGAAAAGTCACTCAGTCGTGTCCGACTCTTTGTGACCCCACAGACTATCCAGTCTATGGAGCTCTCCAGGCCAGAATACTGGAGTGGGTAGCCTTTCCTTTCTCCAGGGGATCTTCCCAACCCAGGGATCGAGCCCAGGTCTCCCGCAGTGCAGGCGGATTCTTTACCAGCTGAGCCACAAGAGAAGCCCAAGAATACTGCAATGGGTAGCCTTTCCTTTCTCCAGGGGATCTTCACAACTCAGGATTTGAACCCAGGTCTCCCTCATTGCAGGCAACCAACTGAGCTTTCAGGGAAAACCGTGGCACAAGAGAAGCAAGTTCAGTTACCTTGCTGCTGCTACTGCTGCTAAGTCACTTCAGTCGTGTCTGACTCTGTGTGACCCCAGAGACGGCAGTCCACCAGGCTCCTCTGTCCCTGGGATTCTCCAGGCAAGAACACTGGAGTGGGTTGCCATCTCCTTCTCCAATGCATGAAAGTGAAAAGTGAAAGTGAAGTCACTCAGTCGTGTCCGACTCTTAGCGACCCCATGGACTGCAGCCTACCAGGCTCCTCCATCCGTGGGATTTTCCAGGCAAGAGTACTGGAGTAGGGTGCCATTGCCTTCTCCGTTACCTTAAGTGGTAATAAAATGTGTAATCGACACCACAGGGGAAAGAGCAGCCCCCAGCCAGGAGGCAGGCGCCCTTGCCCCGCTTCTCTGGGCTCTCTCTAGTCTCCCTTTCCTCTGCCCAGCTGTAGTCTGGGTGCTGTCTTCCCCCAGGTTGGGAGCAAGACACCCATAAGCACCTTCACATACAACACTGAGAGGCAAGGAGGGGACCGGCCTGTTTGTGAGGAACACTGTCCATTCCGGTCTCTCTTTGTAGAATCTGGTCTCAGGCCTGAAATGACCGCTGGTGAGGATGGTGGCTCTGGGTCTGGGGTCAGAGTTCCCTGTGGCCCAAGGGTCAAGAGGTGGGGCAGGAGGGGTGACTGAAGAGACGTGAAGCTGTGCGTTTGGAGACTGGCTTTCAGAAGGAAACCTTAGTGGTGTCAGAGGCAGCCAAGAAATGGTTCCTACTTTGTGGTGAAGGTGAGGAGGCAGAATGCCTCTGAGCATGTTTCCTCCCAAATATTCCGCCCTTCTGTCACGTCTGTTTCTCTGAGCGTCCAAAGGCCAGATTTTTCTGTTTATTATTGCTCTTTCCTCCTTTCTTCCATCACCTAATCTTCATGAGACCATGAGTGCAGACCAGCCTAACTCCCTTGTATTTCAAAAGCAGGACAAGGTGGGTAAAGAGAAACCTGAGGAAAAAACAAATGAATTCGAATTTATTTTTTTTTATTTTTAAATGAATTTATTTATTTTAATTGGAGGCTAATTACTTTACAATATTGTAGTGGTTTTTGCCATACATTGGCGTGAATCAAATTTAAATAACACACCAACCCAGGCTGTGCGTTTCCTGTTGCCGCTGCCACCCAGGGAAACCTGAGTTAGTGCTTCCTTCACTAGCCCCTCACCAGCCCCAGATGCCTCACCCCCAAGTTGCTGGCCAGGACCCCTTCTTCCCCTTCAGGAGAATGACAGCCAACCAGGTCTCACCTGAAATTAGCAAAAGAAAAAAAAAAATGCACCGCTCTCAACTCCTCTTGAAGATAGAAAAGTCCCTCCCCTTCCTCCCTTCCTTAACTTCTGTTCCCTGGGCCCCCAGCCCACCGTCTCCTAGAACTCTAGTTTGAGATCATCAATGTAAGGTCAGTGGGACAGTGGCAGAAAAGAAGCATTTCAGCAGTTGGCCACCAGCCTCAACCAACAGGCTCCTGTCCGCACAGTGGGACGTTTTCTTCCAAGGGGCATAAATCACAGGCCATCAGCATCTTGTCCTTGACTCATCCACACACACAGGGCTTTCGTTTAATGCTGAGCCTCGTCTACGCTTCTTCTGCAGTGGCATCTTCTTCCCTCGTGTGTTTCTCAGTCTCCCTAGATGACATTTTTGGTGTTTCCACAAAATGCCAAGCACAGCACTGCACTTACTGTTTTTTCCTGACTCTGCACTGATGGCCCAGCTTTTGCCAGGCTCTGATTATCATTTTACACAATACATGATACTCCCTGGCACTTCCTGAAATTACCTGATGATGCCTCTGCATCGTGTCAACAGAATTAATTCTCATGAAGGCGGTATTCCCTCAGAGCTTCACCTGGACCCTGGCAGAACAAAGCCTAAGGGTTTTCTTTCATGACCAAATGAAAGGACTTCTTGAAAATGACTGGATCCAAAGTCTGGAAATTAGTCCACAGTCCACTCTATGCCCAGCTTAATGGTTGGCGTAATTCTGTGCAAGAGCCTGGAGGGTATTTAGTAGGAATCTGAAACACACTTTCCATCTTTCAGCAAGTATTTGGTGAACGTGGTTACCTGGAGGAATCCCCTCAGTTCCCGTCCCTGGGTTTCTTTTCTCCTTATTTGTCTGATTCAGCCAGTCCCTTCTCCACCCAGAGACAGACCCTGCTCCTCCCCTGTGGGTTCTGCATTCCTCCTGTGCCCCAAGATCTGAGTCCATGTCCGTGGTTCTTATTTCTCTTGGGAGCCGGGAGAGGAGGGCCCTTTCAATCTCTGCTTATAGACTCTAAGAGACTACGTAATTATTGTATTTCTGGTAAGGTTGCTTTTTCCAATTCTTGTTGTAAAATGCCAGTTCCTCATTTCTAATTACTGGGGAAATGCATTTCTATTTTGATCAGACTGGAGATCACTCTGGCCTTCTATTCTAATCTAAGTACTCTGTATCATAGAACAGGATTTCTGTCCAGATTTCTCTAGGCTCTTACCCAATGTTTGCTGCCACCCTGCAGTGACAGAGAAAATTATATTCGGTTCCTCTTGGTAGGAGAAAATATCTCCATGCTTAAGGTATGAGTTATGGGTAGATTCTGCCGCCTCCTTCTGGCAGACTCTAAGCTGCCAAGTGACCTCTGAGTACGACTTTAAGCCATGTCTTCCACCTTCTGTGGATCTAGATTTTATTGTTTTAACTTTTCATTGTATATTGGAGTATAGGCAATTAACAATGTTATGATAGTTTTAGGTACACAGTGAAAGGACTCAGCCATACATATGCATGTATCCATTCACTCCCAAACCTCTCTCCCATTCAGGCTGCCACATGACGTTGAAAATAGTTCCCTGTGCTTTACGGGAGAACCTTGTTTATCCATTTAAATATAGCAGTGTGTACATGCCCATCCCAAACTCCCTAACTATCCGTTCCCCCACCCTAATCTTTCCTCCCTAGCAACCATAACATTGTTCTCTAAGTCTGCTGTTTGTTTCTATTTTGTAAATAAGTTCATTTGTATCATTTATTTTTAGATTCTACATATAAGGGATATCATACAATATTTCCCTTTCTCTGCCTGACTTACTTCAGTCAATATGACAATCTCTAGATCCACCCATGTTCCTTCAAATTGCACTGTTTCACTCTTTTTTAATGGCTGAGTAATGTTGTGTTGTATATATGTACCACATCTTCTTTATCCATTCCTCTATCGATGGACGTTTAGGTTGCTTTTGTGTCTTGGCTATTGTAACTTGTGCTGCAGTGAAGATTGGGGTGCCCGTATCCTTTCAGACCATATGTTTCTCTGGATTCATGCCTCCTGGGCATGTATTTCATGCCCAGTGGTACTGCAGGATCATATGGTAATTCTAGTCTTTTAAGGAACCTATATACTCTTCTCCATAGTGGTTGTACCAATTTACATTCCCACCAACAGTGTAGGAGGGTTCCTTTTTCTCCACACTCTCTTGTTTGCAGACTTTATAAAGATGACCATCCTGAATCCTGTGCAGTGATATCTCATTGTACTTTTGATTTGCACTTCTTTAATAATTAGTGGTGTTGGACAACTTTTCATTACCTCTTGGCCATCTATTTGTTTTCTTTGGATAAATGTCTATTTAGGTCTTCTGCCCATTTTCTGATTGAGTTATTTGTTTTTATGATAATATGCCACATGAGCTATTTGTGAATTTTGAATACTAATCCCTTGTCAGTCGCATCATTTGCAAATATTTTCTCTCAGTATGTAGGCTGTCTTTTTGTTTTGTTTATGATTTCCTTTGCTGTGCAAAAGCTTTTGAGTTTAATTACATCCCATTTGTTTATTTTTATTTCCATTACTCTGGGAGACAGATCAAGAAAGATATTGTTGCAATTTATGTCAGAGTGTTCTGCCTGTGTTTTCCTATAGGGGTTTTACAGTATCAAGTCTCACATTTAGGTCTTTAATCCATTTTGAACTTATTTTTGTGCATAAAGAATGGTCTAATTTATTTATTTTTCCATGTAGCTGTCCAGTTTTCTCAGCACCATTTGTTGAAGGTACCGTTTTTCCACCATCATATAATCTTACCTCCTTTGACATAGATTAATTGGCTATAGGTATGTGGGTTTGTTTCTGGGCTTTTTATCCTGCTCTGTTGATCTACTGTAGATCTCTATTTTTGTGACAGTACCGTACTGTTTTTTTAATATAAATTTATTTATTTTAATTGGAGGTTAATTACTTTACAATATTGTATTGGTTTTACCATACTGTTTTAATGACTATAGCTTTGTAGTATAGTCTGAAGTCAGGGAGCCTCATTCTTCCAGCTCAATTTTTCTTTCTCAAGATTGCTTTGACTATTTGGGGTCTTTTGTGTCTCCAAACAGATTTTAAGATTTTTTGGTTCTAATTCAGTGGGGAAATGCCATTGGTAATGTGGTAGAGATTGCACTGAATCTGTAGATTGCCTTGGGTAGTACAATCACTTTGACAATATTGATTCTTCCAGTCCAGGAACATGGTATATCTCTCCCTCTGTTCGTGTCATCTTTGATTTCTTGCATCATATCTTATATTTTTTTGAGTATAGGTCTTTTGCCTCCTTAGATAAGTTTATTCCTTGGCATTTTATTCTTTTTGTTACAACAGTTAAATGGGATTGTTTCTTGAATTTCTTTTTCTGATCTTCCATTGTTAGTGTATAAGAAAGCAAGAGATTTCCATGTGTTAATCCTGTATCATGCAACTTTGCATGCTCAGTGACTTTAGTCGTGCCCAACTCTCTGCGACCCTATGGACTGTAGCCCGCCAGGCCACTCTGTCCATGGGATTCTCCAGGCAGGAATACTGGAGTGCATTGCCATTGCCCTCTCCAATCATGCAACTTTACCAAATTCATTGATGTGCTTCAGTAGTTTTCTTGTAGTGTCCTTAGGGTTTTCTATGTATAGTATCATGTCATCTGCAAACAGTGACAGTTTAACTCCAATTTGAATTCTTTTTATTTCTCTTTCTTCTCTGATTGTTGTGGTTAAGACTGCCAAAGCTATGTTTGATAAAAGTGGCAAGAGGGGACATCCATATCTTGTTCCTGATCATAGTGGGAATGCTTTCAGCTTTTCACCATTGAGTGTGATGTTAGCTTTAAGTTTGTCATATATGGCCTTTATTATGTTGAGGTAGGTTCTCTCTGTGCCCACTTTCTGGAGACTTTTCATCATAAGTGGGAGCTGAATTTTGTTGAGAGCTTTTCCTGCATCTATTGAAATGATCATATGGTTTTTTTATTCTTCAATTTATTAATGTGGTATATCACATTGATTCATTTCTGATATTGAAAAGTCCTTGCATCACTGGGATAAATCCCACTTGATCATGATGTATCATCCTCTTAATGTGTTGCTGGATTCAGACTGCTAGTATTTGGTTGAGGATTTTTGCTTCTATGTTCCTCAGAGGGAGTGACCTGTAATTTTCTTTTTTTGTGGTGTCTTTGTCTGATTTTGGTATGAGGGTAATAGTGGTCTCATTGAACAAGTTGGGAGTGTTCCTTCCTCTGAAATTTTTTGGAAGAGTTTGAGAGGGATAGGTATTAACTCCTCTCTAAATGTTTTATAGAATTCTCCTGTGAAGGTCCTGGACTTTTGTTTGTTGGGAGTTTTTTAATGACAGTTTCAATTTCAGTGCTTGTGATTGGTCTGTGCATAGTTTTTTGTTTTTTGTTTTCTTCCTGATTCAGTCTTAGGACACTGAACCTTCCTAAGAATTTGTCCATTTTTTCCAGGTTGTCCGTTTTATTGGCATATAGTTGCTTGCAGTAGTCTCTTGTGATACTTTGCATTTCTGTGGAGTCAGCTGTAGCTTCTTTTTCATTTCTAATTTTATTGATTTGAGTCCTTTCTTCTTGATAAGTCTGGCTAAAGGTTTATCAATTTTGTTTACCTTGTCCAAGAACCAGCTTTTAGTTTCATTGATCTTTGCAGTTGCTTTTTTTTTTTTGGTCTCTATTTCATTTATTTCTGCTGTGATCTTTATGATTTCTTTCCTTCTACTAACTTTAGGTTTTGTTTGTTCTTCTTTCTCTAGATGTTTTAGGTGTAAGACTAGGTTATTTGCAAATTTTCTTGTTTCCCGAAGTAAGTTTTTATTGCTATAAACTTTCCTCTTAGAACTACTTTTGAGACTCCCCTGGTATTCCAGTGGTTAAGAATATGCCTTGCATTGCAGGGGATTGGGTTCAATCCCCTGGTTGGAGAACTAAGATCCCACACGCTGTGGAGCAACTAAGCCCATGTGCTGTAAATGCTGAGCCTCTGAGCCACAACACAGAGTCCATGCACTTCAACAGAAGCTCTCACATGATGCAGCGAAGATCCCACATCCCACAGCTAAGACCTGATACAGCCAAATAAATAAATAATTTTTAAAAGAACTGCTTTTGCTGCATCCCATAGGTTTGGGGTCATTGTGTTTTTATTGTCATTTGTCTGTAGGTATTTCTTTTTCTTCTTTGATTTCTTCAATGAGCCATTGGTCGTTTAGTAGAATATTGTTTATTCTCCACATGTTTTTGTCTTTACAGTTTTTTTTTTCTTGTAGTTTATTTCTAATCTCACAGCATGTGATTAAAGAAGATACTTGATATGATTTCAATTTTCTTAAATTTACAAGGCTAACGTCATGGCCCAGAGCATGGTAGTCTTGTGAAATGTTCCATGTGTGGTTGAGAAGAATGTGGATTCTGCTGCTTTTGTTCTATAAATACCTATTAATTCTGTCTGGTCTAATGTGTCATCTAAGACCTGTGTTTCCTTGGTGATTTTCTACATGGATGATCTGTCCATTGATGAATGTGGGATGTTAAAGTCCCCCCTCTATTATTGTGTTACTCTCAATCTCTCTCTTTACGGCTGTTAGTATTTGCCTTATATATTGAGGTGCTCCTATATTGGGTACATATATACTTAGAATTGTTACCAGATTGATTCCTTGATCATTATGTAGTGTCCTTCCTTATATCTTTTAACAGTCTTTATTTAACTTCTGTTTTGTCTGATAGAATTGTTACTCCAGCTTTCTTTTGATTTCCACTTGCATGGAATTATCTTTTTCCATCCCATCACTTTCAATCTGCGTGTGTCCTCAGTCTGAGGTGATTCTCTTTTAGGTGGCATATATATGAGCTGTATTTTTGTATCCATTCAGCCAGTATGTGTCTTTTGTTGGTGCATTTAATCCATTTACATTTAAGGTAATTATCAGTGCATATGTTCATGTTGCCACCTTCTTAATTGTTTTGGGTTTGTTGTTTTTCTCCCCATCCTCTTTTGTTCTCTTGTGGTTTAACGACCATCTTTTGTGTTGTTTGGGGTTGCGTTTTGCTTTTTATATTTTTATCTATTGCGGTTTTGGGGTTTGCTGTCCCCATGAGGTTTTGATATAGAAGTGTATATATGTACAAGTTTGTTTTAAGTTGCTAGTCTCTTTTCTGCCTGGGGGAGTTCCTTTAGCATTTGTTGCAAAGTTGCTCTGGTTGTGCTGAATTCTCTTTAGCTTTTGCTTGTCTTTAAAGTTTTGATTTCTCCATAAAATGTGAATGAAAGCCTTATTGGGTAGAGTATTCATGGTTGTAGGTTCTTCCCTTTCACCATTTTAAATATATCACTCCCTTCTTAAATATACACAAAGAGTCAGACACAACTGAGCGACTGAACTGAACTGAACTCTTAAATATACCCCTTCTTTAAATATACCACTTTAATATACTCCCTTCTTTAAATACACCACTCCCTTCTTTCCTGCAGAACTTCTGCTGGGAAATCAGCTGGTAACCTTATGGGATTTCCCTTGGATGTTATTTGTCATCTTTCCCTAGTTGCTTTTGATATTTTTCTTTGTCTTTAATTTTTTCAGTTTGATTCCTGTGTGTCTCAGAGTTCTCCTCTTTGGGTTTATCCTCCCTGGGATAAACTTCCTGCACTTCCCGGACTTGGTTGACTGTTTCCTTTCCCATGTTAGGAAAGTCTTTTAGCTATTATCTCTCCAAATATTTTTCTCAGGTCCTTTCTCGCTTCTCCTTCTGGGACCCCTATAAGTGAATGATGGTATGTTTAATGTGCCCCAGAGGTCTCTTAGGCTGTCTTCATTTCTTTTCATTCTCATTTCTTTGTTCTGTTCTGTGGCAGTGATTTCTACCACTGTGTCTTCCAGGTCACTTATCCATTCTTCTGCCTCAGTTACTCTGCTATCGATTCCTTCTAGTGTATTTTTCACTTCAGTTATTTTATTTTTCATTTCTGTCTGTTTGCTCTTTAGTTCTTCTAGGTCTTTTTGAAACATTTCTTGTGTCTTCTCAATCTTTGTCCCCCATTCTTTTCCTGAGATCTTGGATTATCTTCACTATCATTTTTATGAGTTCTTTTTCCAGCAGCTTGCCATCTCCACTTCATGTAGTTGTTTTTCTGGGGTTTTATCTTATTCCTTCATCTGGGATGTAATCGTCTGCATTTTCATTTTGTCTAACTTTTGGTGATTGTGGCTTTCATTCTATGGGCAGCAGGATTGTAGTTCTTCTTGCTTCTGCTGTCTTCCCTCTGGTGGGTGAGTCATTGGAGAAGCTTGTACAAGCAAACCTGATGGGAGAAAGTGGTGATGGGTAGAGCCAGGTCTTGCTCTGGTGGGCAGGTCGTGTTCCATAAAACTTGTCTGCTAATGGGGCTATGTTCTGCACCACCCCCATGGTTGTTTGGCCTGAGGCAACCCAGCCCTGGAGCCTACAGACTCTGTAGTGGGGTTAATGGCAGCCTCCAGGAAGGCTCACACCAGCGAGTTCTTCCCAGATCTGCTGCTGCCATTATCCTTGCCTCTGCAGTGAGCCACAGCCACTCCCTTCCTCTGCAGGAGACCCTATAGTACTTAGCAGGTAGTTTTGGTTCAGTCTTCCATGTGGTCATTGCTCCTTTCCCCGGGTCCTGGTGCACACAAGAGTTTATGTGTGCCCTCCAGGAATGGGGTTTCTGTTTCCCCCCAGTCCTGTGCAAGTCCTACAGACAAATACCACTCCAAAGTCAGGAGTCCAGCAGTGACCTGGATGAGTGATTCTGGCTCAGACAGAGTCAAGCCCTCGCTGGTCATGATGTCATCTCAGGGCTCAGCTGGGGGTGGGGATATTGTCCCCAGCTCACTATAGTGCTTGCCTACAAGTCTCATCTCTTCCCCACATCAGCCCCTCCATTTGTTTCCTGGATGTCTTTGTGACATGCAGCTGGCAGAGAGAAAATGCTCTCCCTCTCTCAAGAGATGCTGTGCTGACCTGGCCTCATTTCTTCTGATTCAGAGGAAAGTGCTTTGCACGGCTTTCTTCCCCCAGGAACCCTGATCCATCTCTTTACTTCCTAGATTTCCCAAGAAGTGGGTCCCCTGTGCCCCACCTGTCATAATGTATGTGTGTGTGCATGTCTCAAGATGGACCCTTCACAGGGTGCTGCATTCCCTTCAACTGGTGGGGTTCCATTCAAGTCATCTTAATTTAGGGGGACTGCCCAGGACTAGCATTCTGCTGGGCACTGAAGGAGCCACCTGAGTGGACATGACCCATCTGTCTGTAAATTTTACCACCAGCCCTTCCCCAGTTACAGTTGATTGGCACTTGTGTGGGGGGAAGGCATCTTCCTCACTCTGCAGCCTTCACATTTTTCACAAAATAAGTGCAAAGTTAGCTATTACACAAATCACAGAATTTACCCCTTAGGTAAGGGAAGCACTTTTGAACTGCATGGTGATTTTTCATTTGTATATTTCAAACTATTTCCTTCAAAGGCACACTTAGTTTTCTGCTCCACAAAGGGAAGCCAATATGACACAATTTTAAAATTATATTTAATTGCTCTCATGGAGTGTTCTACTGGGTGAAAAAGAAAGAAAGAACAAGAAAAGGCCAGGATCCTTTCAGTGGCTGACCCAGGAAAATGCCAAGTTACCCAGGCTCTGCTTTCTGTATATGCAGCATGAAGTTCAAATTATTGTAAATTGCTTTATTTTATTTTCAATGTCAGGTTTTTCCCAGCTTCTCTTCTCTTGCCATCCTTTTCCTCTGTTGCCGTGTACAATACATAACAACAGTTCCTAAAATCTGAAAATATAGAAACCTCAGAAGAATATTGCCTGGGGAAAATTAATCTCTGTACCTCTAGTGACAAAGATTCATTTGCACATGAAATCCTGAATTCCCGCTGGTGAGAGATTTGCATCTTTCATTAATCTTACACAGTAGCAACTGGTGTACATCATTCTGTCGGAGCCAGTGACTAAGCTTTCCCCAGATTGTTTTGAACCTGTGTTCCAATGGTTTTGTGCTTTGATCAAAAAATGTCATGACCTCATGACATCTTGCATTTGCATTTTCAAGCAAAGTGGTCCTCTCCCCTCAGGCTTAGTGGCTTAAAACAGCATCCGGCTTTCATCTTGCACTTCTGTCGGGCAGTCCTTTGGGCTTGGCTGGACTCACCTGGGCACCTGGGATTAGCTGCTGGCAGGACCCATCTCTGCTGCACGAGGTCTCCCAGTCTCCAGCAGGTCAGCTGTGTCTCATGGTTCTGGGTTCCCTAGAGAGTGTCACCCAACAGAAGTCTGTGTGCCTGATGCACAGTGAGGCCAAACCATACTGAAACATTGGAGTTTGGAGCAGAGAAAGGTTTATTGCAGGGCCAAGTAAGGAGAACAGGTGACTCATGTCCCCCAAAGGCCCCAGACTCCTTGAAATGTTTCACAAAGCATTTTTAAAGGCAGGTGAGGGAGGGATGTTGTTGCAGACATCTTGGTGTCCGAATCCTTTGTTCTCGCAGCTGTCCAAGTAGGTCAAGTCACGATGCAGTGCTTAGTCTCTCAGTCATGTCGACTTTCTGTGGCCCCACAGACTGTAGCCCACCAGGCTCCTAGGTGTGTGGAATTTTCCAGGCAAGAATACTGGAGTGGGTTGCCATTTCCTCCTCCATTTAACCCAGGGATTGAACCCGTGTCTC
The DNA here is from genome assembly GCF_032452875.1 of Bos javanicus. Lineage (NCBI taxonomy): Eukaryota > Metazoa > Chordata > Mammalia > Artiodactyla > Bovidae > Bos > Bos javanicus. Next base: position 12,649,967 of record NC_083876.1, read on the forward strand.
CTGTTTCTCCTGCACTGGCAGGCAGATTCTTTACCATTAGTGTCACCACGAGGGAAGCCAGGTCAGGCCACAATGTCCTGTAAACGTCCAACAAGACGAATGTTATTCTCTGTTCTGCAATACCTTGTCTCCTCGTGAATGGAAAAGTATTATATCCTTAAGGTCAGAGTCTTGAAAATGAGCTCTTTCTGAATGTTTCTGGCTATAGGCAACATTCTTAACTCTAAGCAAAAGCAATAGAATGAAAAGGTTCAAGTAAAGGAAACGGATCCAAGATGGAGTCAGGCTTGTTCTGTGTTACAAGAGCAAGAGCAGAACCTGCAACATTCTTAACTCTAAGCAAAAGCAATAGAATGAAAAGGTTCAAGTAAAGGAAACGGATCCAAGATGGAGTCAGGCTTGTTCTCTGTTACAAGAGCAAGAGCAGAACCTGCAAGGTCTGCTCAAGACTCGCACAGAGTGACGTCCGCTGCATCCTCAGGGTCACAGGTCACAGGACGGCCTGACGTGGAGTCCAGGGAAACAGGCCCCAGTGTTGCACCTCACCACCTGCCACTCTTGTTATGTGCAGTTGGTTTTGCAGACACAGTGCTGATGTCTGATCACTGTGTGTTCCTCCACTTCCAGAGCCTCGGAAGGGACGAGAAGGAAGACAGCATCCTTAGCACCTGATACGTGCCAGGCGCTGATGAGGCCTTTCCCATCTGTTGGCTCCTTCAACACCCACACAGCTGTTTTGCAGATAAGAAAAAATTGAGACTCAGAAAATCTAAATAATTTGCCTATGTAGCTCAGGCTAAATAGGGGGCCAGGGTTTGGAATTGCACTGAGGTATGGTTCCAAAGCTCTTCACGTCCTGCTGGGCTGCTTATCGGATTTCTTTCAAGTCATGTCACGAATGAGTGAACGAGTGAAATGTGGACTAAATCTGCTGTAAGTTCAGTGTTAGTCAAATGATTTGTTATCTGCTTTTAGTATGGCAAATCTGCTTGGGCCATACCCCCTTAGTCATTATATAAACTATAAGTATTCTTACCCATCCTTTCAGATGTCAAGGTAATGCATCAGTAACTCCCATTATTTTTTGAAAGGCACACTTAAATATTGCCATCTTCAGCCAAGCTCATCCAAATGGTACCAATGTTGACACCTTGGCGTTTCCTGGCAGTATCACTGCTCACCAAATAAGAATTGAAAGCTGAGGAGAGTTTACCAGATCTCTTTTGAATTCCCCAACAGATTTGATTAATGAATAATGCAGATTTGTAATTCTACTGTTTGTTGGGCCACTGCAAACCATGGCTGTTTGATTGAAGTCAGATGTCTCTGAATATGGTTCAAAAGAAACAGAGTTCATCTTTTTGTACGTAAGATTAAGTAAGTTCTTTTAAGTCACTTTGCCATGTTTCAGAATGTTTCTCCCTGGGGTGAAGTACTGCCTGCCTGAGTCTAGAGTGGCAGGAGCCATCCATTGACCTCTTCCAGTTTGACCTAGTGCAGTTATTTTACTGTGCTCAGGGCCAGCTGAGACCATGCCAGCAGGCGTGGATAGTGACTGTCTCAGTTACCTGCGTCTGGTTGGCCTTTGTTTTCTTATAATCACTTGGCTTCTCGTCTGCCTACAATGCAGGAGACCCAGCTTCAATCCTTGGGTCAGGAAGATCTCCTGGAGAAGGAAATGGCAACCCACTCCAGTACTCTTGCCTGGAAAAATCCCATGGACAGAGGATCCTGGCAGGCTACAGTCCATGCAGTCACAAAGAGTCAGACACAACTGAGCGAGTTCAGTTTCACTTTCTCTGCTGCTGCTGATGCTAAGTCGCTTCAGTCGTGTCCGACTCTGTGCGACCCCATAGACGGCAGCCCACTAGGCTCCTCTGTCCCTGGGATTCTCCAGGTAAGAATACTGGAGTGGGTTGCCATTTCCTTCTCCAATGCATGAAAGTGAAAAGTGAAACTGAAGTTGCTCAGTCGTGTCCGACTCTTAGCGACCCCGTGGACGGCAGCCTACCAGGCTCCTCCGCCCATGGGATTTTCCAGGCAAGAGTACTGGAGTGGGTTGCCATTGCCTTAGAATTACCCAAATGTTTGTTCCAAAAAAGGCAGTCCTGCTCGACTACAAACGTACCTTGCTTTTATTGCAAACGCTGAGATGACTTACTGGTGAGACTACAAAAGTCTACAAAAGTCGATATGTGTGTATATGGGTTAAAAAAATAATGTTTTCACAAAGCTGTGAGGTTTATGTCTTTATTTTTGTTACCAAAACCTAGTACACTCTTCTGTACATGAGTGCTAAATAGAAAGAAATGGAATTTAGGAGGAGAGAGAAGCTTTATTTCTTTGCCAAGCAAAGAGGGAACACAACAAGCTGGTGCCTCCAAAACCTGTGCCCCACTTTGAGCGGGTAGTGAGACGTTTTTATTGTCATAGTTCAAAGGGGGTATAATCAGCTTGTGGACATTGATGGTAACTGGGAGTCAGCACCACCAACTTTCAGGTTCCTTCAGGTCTGGGGTGTTCATGCTTGTGGGCACCACATCATCATTAATTGTTAGCTTTTCCTTCCTAGACAGGGTTTCAGTGCCTGCAAAACAGCTCAACAATATTGTATCCCTGGAGGGAGAATCAGGACCTTGCCCCAAGACTGCGCTGTTGTTTCCTGGGTATTCTTCTCTTGTCGCTGTCTCTGCCCCCTTCCCTAGTTAAGCATTGCTTGAATCTGCCCTTGGGAGCTCCTGGAAGCTGAATGAAGGCTGTTTCCCATAATCAAGAAATGGGGGACACTGAAAGATTTTGTGCCCAGGAGCCCCACAGGGCTCTCTGCTAGGTATCATTTTCAATTGAGTATAGTGAGTTCTCAAGAATTTTTTTATGAAAATTAAATTAATCCAACACAGTGGTTAAATGCACAGTTTTGGAATAAAAGAGAACTTGTTTCAAATCCCACAGCCCCTACAAGGTTGGCTGAGAGGAGGCCACTGACTTAACCTCACTGTGCTTGCATTCATTCTTTTTCTAAAGTAGAAGGAATCAGATCAGATCAGATCAGTTGCTCAGTCATGTCCGACTCTTTGCAACCCCATGAATCGCAGCACGCCAGGCCTCCCTGTCCAACACCAACTCCCGGAGTTCACTCAGACTCACGTCCATCGAGTCAGTGATGCCATCCAGCCATCTCATCCTCTGTCGTCCCCTTCTCCTCCTGCCCCCAATCCCTCCCAGCATCACAGTCTTTTCCAATGAGTCAACCCTTCGCATGAGATGGCCAAAGTACTGGAGTTTCAGCTTTAGCATCATTCCTTCCAAAGAAATCCCAGGGCTGATCTCCTTCAGAATGGACTGGTTGGATCTCCTTGCAGTCCAAGGGACTCTCAAGAGTCTTCTCCAACACCACAGTTCAAAAGCATCAATTCTTCAGCGCTCAGCCTTCTTCACAGTCCAGGCTTGTTGGTGTTCTAATGAGATGTAATGATGTAATGTGTGTAATATTCTTGCCCAACACAGAATAGGTCCTCAATGCATTGAATGTATTGCTACTATTTGTTAACTCATTAATGCTAATTTCAACATTAATTTTAATCAGTTAATATCCTGGCCTTGATTAATTTTCATGTTTCATCTTCATTTCTTCCAGTACTTAATGGCAATTTCTTTTCTTTTCTTTTCTTTTTTTTTTAATTCTGGCTGCCTTCAGTCTTCACGGTGGTATACTTCTCTTGCAGAGCGTGGGCTCTAGAGTACATGGGCTCAGTTGTTGCAGCATGTGGGCTTAGTTGCCCCACAGCATGTAGGATCTTAGTTCCCCAACCAGGGGTTGAACCCAAGTCCCCTGTATTACAAGGCAGATTCTTAACCACTAGACTGCCAGAGAAGCCCCTGATGGCAATTTCTATCAATGGCAAGAAAGGGAAAGTGTTAGTCACTCAGCTATGTCCAACTCTTTGCAACCCCATTGACTGTAGCCCCCCAGGCTCCTCTGTATGTGGGATCTTTCAGGCAAAAATACTAGATTGATTGATTGCCTTCACTCAGTCGTGTCCGACTCTTTGCGACCCCATGGACTGTAGCCTACCAGGCTCCTGTGTTCATGGGATTTTCCAGGCAATAGTACTGGAGTGGATTACCATTTCCTTCTCCAGGGGATTTTCCCGACCCAGGGATCAAACCCATCTTCCACATTTCAAGCAGATTCTTTACTATGTGAGCCACCAGGGAAACCCTATCAATGACAAGTGAAAGTTTAAAATTATATGATCATACAAACTTTATATCTCTATTCCTTATAGTGAGTTTTAGGAGTCTTCCTGTTAAATAATTTATATAATCACAGAAAGAAATTAGTCATCCTTATTTTATCTCAGACTATTTTTTATCATGGATCATTGCTTTTATTAAAGATGACAGAAATAATTCATTTGTTCTGGAAGAGAGGTGTTCGTTTACTATATGACAGGACATAATAGTTTACTATATGGCAGTACATGGCCCATAATAGTTGCTCAAAATAAAAAATATTTATTGTGAGTGAATAATTAACAGATAATGAACAAGTAAATGATTTAATATTTATTTGGAGTGAATCCATGCACCCTCTTGATAGAAATTGCTTTAGGATTATAAAAAGCCCCCACACAAATGAGATTGCTGAAGCACAGAATGTGATATTATTATTAAATTGTTTATTGCTGAATCACTGAATGCTGGGGTATTCAATAAATGGTATTTGAGTTATTTTTAAGATAATGAAAATCCTGTATTGCCTTATAGTTGCAATAACTTTAAAAGAAGTATAAAAACACACTCCAGTGTTACCCTTTGAATAAAGATGGTGAATATAGTAACCTGTGCAATTATAAAGAATTTTTAAAGTATTTTTTCATCTTCTCTATATCAGCAGTTAGCTAGGCATTATTATGGTGTGATCAGCAATTACAGCAGTAGAGACCATGTTAATCATTTTTTAACACTCTCCAGTGCTTCAGATCATCACACAAAACAGAAAGACCTCTTTTAATTAAGTGTCAGGAGCTATCCAGGAAATTTTGCCAGCATTTCTGCTAGCCAGTTAGTAAGGTTAATTGGCAATCCTTAATAGAGAATCTTAGAGAAATTTGTATCATAGTTAACATAATTTAAGATGCTGATAATGCATGAGTTATCTACTCAATCAGCATGACAGGGATCTTTGAACTTACAGAGAAATTGCTCAAGTGTCTTACATAATGTATCTGTCATTAGGGTAAATTAGTATTTCCAAATGTTGCTAATTAGCAAGCCTGAGAACAAACATAACAAAAATCAGGTTTTCCAAATTGCAAGAGTGCTGGTTAGTAAACACAGATTTTTGGTAAACACAGATTACCACTTTGACTGAATTCCCCATTCGAGATTCCCGTGGTCGGCAGGCATTGTGCATAGTATGTTTTACCTTCCTGGGAATCATCAGGTGTGCTGAGTGTGTACTGAAGGTTAAGATAACTCATACTTTAGGAGGTTACAAGAATGTAGTTTTGTAATATTTGTGCCTAAAATTGGTTGTGACTTGTGTTAAAGTAGGATGAGCTGGAAGGTGAGAGATCCTGTTTTCCAGCAGTGATAAATGTGAATGAAGTGCTGATTGCTAATAAAATGTCCACAGGGTCGGGGGGTGGGGAAGATGCAGTTTTGGAAGAATAGGGATGTGGTGTCCTAATTCTGAGGTGACTGTGGAAACTTTTAAAAAGTTAAAAAAGAAGAAATAAGAAAGAGATGGAAAACTGAAGTGCTGGAGAAGACTCTTGGGAGTCACTTGGACTGCAAGGAGATCAAACCAGTCCATCCTAAAGGAAATCAGCCCTGAATAGTCATTGGAAGGATTCATGCTGAAGCTAAAGCTCCAATACTTTGTCCACCTGATTCGAAGAACCAGCTCATTGGAAAAGACCCTGATGCTGGGAAAGATTGCAGACAGGAGGAGAAGGGAACGACAGAGGATGAGATGGTTGGATGGCATCACCAACTCAATGGACATGAGTTTGAGCAAACTCTGGGAGATGGTGAAGGACAGGGAGGCCTGGTGTGCTGCAGTCCATAGGGTCATAAAAAGTTGGAAATGACTTCTGCACAACAACAACGAACAAGGAAAACTGGGAGTGGGAACCAGATGAAAAGACTATGTCTTCAGCCCTTTCCAATCTACGGTGGAGGGTCGTGAGGTCACACTTAGGGCAGGTAGGGAGATTTGGGGTAAATGGGTGGGGTGAGAATAACAGGAAATAGAATGCATCACAAGTAGTAGGAGCCATACTATTTCATGAGCCTTTTAGGTGTTTTTTGGGCCTTTGAGATATTTTTCAAAGAATTCTTATTTTACCAAAGTAATAAATTTGCCTAGTTATAAAAGTCAAATAATACATATTAACACAAAATGAATCATGGAGTTAAATATAAAACATAAAGCTATAGAATTTTTAGAAAAAACAGAAGAGAAAATTTTCAGGATCTGGAGCTAAGCAAAAAACCACAACCCATGATAAGAAAATTGACAAAGTAGATATCATGAACATTTAAGATGTTTGCTCTGCAAACTACCTTATTAAGAGGATGAAAAGACAAGTTGCAGGCTGAAAGAAATGATTTACAAACCGTATGTCCTGCATAGATAAGAAGATTCCAGACTCAACAGTAAAAAAAGAAAAAGAAAAGAAAATTTGCACTAGAAAAAGGAGCAAAGACAGAAACAGACATTTCGATAAAGAAGGTATAGAGATGTCAAATAAGCACATGAAAAGATGTTTATATTCATTTGCTACTAGGAAAATGCCAATTAAAACTACAGAAGATATCACTACACACCTATCAGAATAACCAAAGTAAAATGTAGCAATAACAGAAGATGCTGGGGAGGATACAGAGGAAGGAGTTCTCATATGTTGCTTGTGGGAATGTAGAATGATGCAGTCCTTCAGGAAAACAACTTGGTAGTTTCTTATAAAACTAAGCATGCAATTATTGCATGACCAAGAAATTGTATTCTTGGGCACTTATCCCAGAGAAAGGAAAACTTTTATTCATAGAAAACGTGTGCATCAATGTTCATAGCATCTTTATTCATAATAACCAAACACTAGAAGCAACACAGATGCTATTCAGTAGATAAATGGTTAAACAGACTCTGGGACCCATGTACCAAAGATTCTATCCAGCCCTAAAGGTACAAAAGCTTTTGCTGTGCACCATTTGCCTGAATCTTGAGGGAAATATGCTGAGTAGAAAACAGGCCAGTTTCAAAAGGTTGCACACTATATGATTCCATTAATGTAACATTCTAGAAATGATGAAATTGTAGAAATGGAAATGAGATTAGTGGCGGCCAGGAGTCATGGAAGCTGGGTTATGGGAGGGAGAACAAGGCTGTGAAAGGTCAGCACAGGAACTCCTGGTGGTGATGGAGCCATATCACGACTGTATCACTGAGCATCCTGGCTGTGCTGCAGCTCTGCAAGATGTTATCATTGGGGGAGATGGAGTAAAGGGTACAAAGGAACCCAGAGTTACTCCTTACAGCTGCATGCTGCTGCTGCTAAGTCACTTCAGTCGTGTCCGACTCTGTGTGACCCCATAGACGGAAGCCCACCAGGCTCCCCCGTCCCTGGGATTCTCCAGGCAAGAACACTGGAGTGGGTTACCATTTCCTTCTCCAATGCATGAAAGTGAAAAGTGAAAGTGAAGTCGCTCAGTCGTGTCTGACTCTTAGCTACCCCATGGACTGCAGCCTTCCAGGCTCCTCCATCCCTGGGATTTTCCAGGCAGGAGTACTGGAGTGGGGTGCCATTGACTCCACAATTACATGCTTGAATTTGCAGTTGTGACTAGCAAAATTGAAAGTTTTAAAATAATAAAAGTCAAACAACATAAGCTCTTTATATCAGGACAGATATAAAGAGCTCTCCCACTTGCCTCAAGTCTCCCACTCTACCCTGCAGACCTCCTTTCCGGAAGCAACCATTTCTGTTTTTCCATTGTTTCTTCTGATACTTATCAGTGGCTTTTTTTCAATAGTACATGCATGCAACTAACTTCTGATTAATCAACTTTGAACGTTTTCTATTAACTTAAAATTCTAGTAAATGAAGGTTTCACTCTTTTTTTTTCACTGTTGCCCTTCTGCAGAGCCTGCCATCATTCCATAAGTTTTTATAAGTTAAAACTCAGCATTTACATTATGCCTGTGTATTATGTTGTATTACCACTACTTGCTTTTCCAATGGTAAATGAATGCCCTATTTCTTGCCGGCGTCGCTTTCATAACTCTTTCCACATCTTCCAGTCATCCTTCAGTAAAAATGTCTGCAAGGTCCTCTGTGTCAGCTAAACGACCCAGTTCCACTGTGGTTTTTCACAGACACCCCCTCCTCCTTTCCACTGGGTTGGCTGCTTGCCAAGCCCGCTGCAGACATCAGCTCTGACTTCCTTCTGATTTTCTTCTAAACTGTGTGTCCAGCCTACAGAGGCCCATGACTTTGTCTTTCTTGATGGGAGGCGTAGCACTGACTGCTGTCAACGTGCACGGGTCTCTCCAGTCCTACCTGGACAGAACCCCCTCCACCTGGCCCACAGTGACCACCAGGGCTTCCTTCACCCTCACCCATGATTCCTGCTGTGTCTGCTGCACTCACTCTTGGTTTACATCCCCATTTTGATGGGGTACATTGTCCAGGACATTCTTGGGAAAAAGCACAGAGAAAGAAATATTTTTTGCGATCTTGCATGTCAGATGACTTTTTTCCATCCTCTTGCTGCTTGAGAGGTTGACTTGATATATACTTTTAAGCCAGAAACAATGTCCTTTGGAATTTTGAGGGCATTGCACCCTGATATGCTCGTTTTCAGGACTATTAAGTCCAGAGCCTTTGTGATGTTTGAAGGTGGCCAGTGGTGGATGTTGCTTGTTTTATGTTTGGAATTTTGTACAACCCACTTTTACCCTAGTGTGGTAAATTTTCATAATGAAATTCCTGGGTATGAGTTTTGTCTACTATAGTGGAGATTCAAGGGGTCATTTCAAACTGGTGAATCATGACTGTCCATTCTAGAATGTTGTGTGTGTGTGTGTTTAATGAGCTCTTCCTTCATCTTCTCTGTCTCATGAAAATTCATCATTTAGAGGCAGGGTATGGGGACTGGCCCTCTGACTTCCTTCTCCCACTTTCTGCTTCTTTGTCTTTTTGTTCTATTTTCTGGGCATTCTGGTCAATTATCATCCAAACCTGTCATTTCTAAGGTTCTTCATTGCTGCTGCCCTTGTTTACTGTGTCCCTTTTTTTGTTTCATACTTCTGGTATCCTACCTTATCTCTGTGAAGATTTTAATGACAGTGTTTTCTTTTACTTCATTTTGGGTTGATTTTGATCTCTTTGAATTCACTAATACCACAGATATTTTTTCTCATACTGAAGTGTTGGCTCTCACAAGGGTGACTAGAACTTCTCAGCATATGGCCAGTGTCGGTCAGCTTGACCGTCTCTGTGGGTTGATCTGGGTCAGTCTTTTCCTGGGGAACCTCTGAGGTTAGTTGTTCAGTCGCTCAGTCATGTCTGACTCTTTGCACCCCCATGGACTGCAGCATGCCAGGCTTCCCTGTCTTTCACCATTTCCTAGAGCTTGCTCAAACTCATGTCCCTTGAGTCAGTGATGCCATCCAACCGTCTCATCCTCTGTCACCCCCTTCTCCTCCTGCCTTCAGTCTTTCCCAGCATCTTTTCCCAGCTCTTTGCATCAGGTGGACAAAGTATTGGAGCTTCATCATCAGTCCTTCCAATGAATATTCAGGATTGATTTCCTTTAGGATTGACTAGTTTGATCTCCTTGCAGTCCAAGGGACTCTCAAGAGTCTTCTCCAGCACCACAGTTCGAAAGCATCAATTCTTCGGCACTCAGCCTTCTTTATGGTTCAACTCTCACTTCCATCCATGACTACTGAAAAACCCATAGCTTTGACTCTATGGACTTTTGCAACTTTTAATACACCATCTAGGTTTGTTATTGCTTTTCTTCCCAGTAGCAAGCATCTTTTATTTTCCTGGCTGTAGTCACTGTCTGCAGTGATTTTGGAGCCCAAGAAAATAAAATCTGTCACTTACCTTCAACTCTTTCTTCTTGAGCTGGTCAGAGTCCTCAGAGGGAACTTCTCCAGACTCTTACCTGGAGGTGAGATCCTGCTGCCCTTGTGATGGTGACCAGCTGTTAGTGGGTTCTCTACATCTGGGCTGTATATGGTCACCTGACACCCACCCCCAAGGGCTCCTCACTTGAAGCCCTGCAGCCAGTATCCTGCGGTAAAGAAGCAGAATCAGGCAGACTCCACACCACCTTCCTCATCCCAGTTACCTTGCAGGTTCTGGCAGGTCCTGACTGGTCTGAGGTGTGAGTGCTGTTGCTTCTCAGCTTTTCCCAGCCTTAGCTGGGGTTTCTGCCTGGGGTCAGCTCGCCAGCTACCCAGCTTGCCCATTTGCCTTCCTACTTTCAAAATTATGTGGCTGCTGCCTCTTCTCTTCCTGTTATGGGTTTATGTCTTTTTTAAAAGCATCTCATCCCTATACGTTTAATGAGATTTTCAGAGAAGTCAAGATTAGATGTGTGTGTTCATTCTAGCATCTTAACCCAGAAAGGAACGTCTGTCTTGTGTGTGTATGCGTGTGTATTGCTTATTGTGTATGAAAGTCAGATTTGGAGATTGATGCTAGGCCATGCCAACAGCAAAGTTGTCAGGTCCAGTCAAAGGCCAATTGTGTTTTCTCTTTACTGTGAAAGTCTTCTACGGAGCTGAAGGTATATACAGCCATTTTCATAGTGTATACAGCCATACTTTTCAGAATGTGGTAGTCACAGGATAATCTAGATCTAACTGGTTTTAGGCAGGAAAAAGAGAGTAAGCTGCACCTTCTCTACTAGTGTATTTGAATGTATCTCTTCATTTCTGCTGTGGGTATTACAACTTTATTTTTGGTCCCATATTTTCCCCTCCACATAGAGAATGTTATAACAACAAAAAATACAACAAACATCAAGCACAACTAAATTATGTATTCTCTATCAATATATAATCTTCAATTGTGCTAGCAGCGTTTGCATCTACCTTGGTAGAAATATATAGGAAAATGCAATTACCTGTTCAAAATATTAAAATTAGCTCTTTAACTAGAATATTGCTGTATAGGGCAAGGATAGTTTATTTTGAAACCAATATACGTCAATGGCAACAGATATGAATACTGGAACTTTTCCTAATACTATACAGCCTAGAAAAAAATTTCATGAGCATATGTTCACAAATGAAACAATTTCCTTATAGCATTATGTTTTATTTCTATCAGAATTCAGTGAGATGATGTCCTAATTCTTAATAAAATCTCACTTCTCAGCTATTTACTCCAAATCTCCTAGGATTCCGAATGGAGTGACCAATAGTCAAAGGACTGAAAGCTCCCACTTTGTCCCTACAGTACTAACACTGCACAGCACTGGGTTAAAAGTCACACTTGGAAAAGCATAAGGACGAGAGGATCCCGAGGTGCCATGTGAATTCTCAGTGTGTGTCACTGTAATATATTAACATTCCATTCCCAGAGATTGCTCTTGAAGAGGAAAGTGAGTCAGGATGGGCCTCTTTGTTATGTGAATATAGAGGATGTGCTCTCGCTTGTTGTACTGGCCATAAAATTCTTCTGTTATTTACTGATTGTAAATTTATAGACTCAAGAATTTAAAGTGCACTGACCTAAAATAAAAGCCTAAAATAAACCTAAAATAAAAGCCTAAAATAAAAGCTCAGTATACAGTATTTATTCAACAGATATTTCCTGAGTTCTACTATAGAAGTTATTCATTCTTTTACTTTGAACTTATTTACCTCAAATATTTTTGTGGATCACTGGGAGAAAATCCTATTTTAAAATCTTATAGCAATTAAATGCTATGAGGAAAACTTGGATTTTTTGTTTTTCACAGTAGGATCTCAAAAGTGTATCTAGTCATGAGAGATCATCAAAAAAAAAATCCGGAGGTTAGCTGGTGAGCTAAACTTTGTGATCAGTCAGAGTTCAGAGTTGGAGGTATCACTCACCCTGACTTGTCGCCTCAGTAAATATTAGATTGCTTAACCCTGTCCTTCACCCCAGGCTCTTGAGATAACCAGAGAACAAGATTACACTCCAGGCTTCCCAGGTGGTGCCAGTGGTAAAGAGCATGCTTGCCAATGCAGGAGATGTTAGAGACACAGGTTCTATCCCTGGGTAGGGAAGATCCTCTGGAGGAGGACATAGGAGTCTACTGGAGGGAATCTACTCCAGTATTCTTGCCTGGAGAATCCCATGGACAGAGGAGCCTGGCAGGCTATGGTCCCTGGGATCACATACAGTCAGACACAACTGAAGCAATTTAGCACAGGAAGATAAATAATGAACACAAACTAGTAAATTGTTCAGTATGTTGGAAGGTGACAAGTGCTGTGGGGGGTGGGGAGGTGGGGGGAAGGTGACTAAGGAGCTACAGATGAGTGGAGAGGGTAGCAGGAAGCCTTGGGTAAGGCGGTCCAAGTGGTCCTCCTGGAGACATGAGGCTAAACAGAGGCCTCAGGAGTAGGGGAGCTCCCAGGCCATCTGGAGGGAGCATCCCCAAAGGGAGCCCAGGGTGTGAAGTGCAGGGAGCAACCCCAGGTCTGGAGAAAGCTCTCCTGGAGGGAGCTGATGAGAAGGTAGGGGAGAGGCCAGCACTCAGGATCCTGTAGGCCTGGTGAAGCTTTGGACTTATAGTCTGGAAAAAATCTGGAGATTGGTGCACAGGTACACGTGATCTCAATTTTCAAAGGACTCAGTTCAGTTCAGTTCAGTTGCTCAGTTGTGTCTGACTCTTTGTGACCCCATGAATCACAGCACACCAGGCCTCCCTGTCCATCACCAACACCCAGAGTTCACCCAAACTCATGTACATTGAGTCAGTGATGCCATCCAGCCGTCTCATCCTCTGTTGTCCCCTTCTCCTCTTGCCCCCAATCCCTCCCAGCATCAGGGTCTTTTCCAATGAGTCAACTCTTCGCATGAGGTGGCCAAAGTACTGGAGTTTCAGCCTCAGCATCAGTCCTTTCAATGAACACCCAGGACTGGTCCCCTTTAGAATGGACTGGTTGGATCTCCTTGCAGTCCTTCAAAGGACCCCTTTACCCTTAATTACTCTGTGTCTTGACAAGTTATATAACCTTATGGAGGTCAATCTGGAAAGAAGAAAAAACACAGGAAAACAAAAGGGATCAAAGAAGTGCAATTTGGGTACATGTATTCAGTTATGTCCCCCTTCATGGCCTTGTAGTGGTAAAGGGTCTTCTACAACTCAGTGAAGCTATGATCCATTCTATCAGGAGCTACCCAAGACTGAGGATCATAGTGAAGAGTTCTGACAAAACGTAGTCCACTGGAGTGGAGAATGGCAACCACTCCAGCATTCTTGCTGCGAGAACCCCATGGGCAGGATTAAAAGGCAAAAGGAAATGACACTGGAAGATGAGCCCCCTCAGGTAGGAAGCTGTCCAGCACGCTACTGGAGGGCAGTTACTAATCGCTCCAGAATGAAGCAGCTGGGCCAAAGCAGAAGTGACACTCAGCTGTGGCTGTGTCTGGTGGTGAAAGCAAAGTCCAATGCTGTAAAGAACAATATTGCATAGGAACCTGGAATGTGAGGTCCATGAATCAAGGTAAATTGGACATGGTCAAGCAGGAGATGGCAAGAGTGAACATCAACATCTCAGAAATCAGTGAACTAAAATGAACAGGAATGGGTGAATTTAATTCAGATGACCATTATATCTACTACTGTGGGCAAGAAGCCCTTAGAAGACATGGAGTACCCTCATATTAACATAAGAATCTGAAATGCAGTACTTGGGTACAGTCTCAAAAACAGACAGAATGACCAGTTTTCTTCCAAGGCAAACCATTCAACATTACAGTAATCCAAGTCTATGCCCCAACCACTGATGCTGATGAAGCTAAGGTAACAGGTTCTATGAAGACCTACAAGAGCTTCTAGAACTAACACCAAAAAAAAAAATGTCCTTTTCATCATAGGAGTCTAGACTGCGAAAGTAGGAAGTCAAGCAATACCTGGAGTAACAGGCAAATTTAGCCTTGGAGTACAAAATGAAGCAGGCAAAAGCTAATAAAATTTTGTCAAGAGAACACACTGGTCATAGCAAAAACCCTTTTTCAACAACACAACAGATGACTCTACACATGAACCTCACAAAATGGTCAATAATGAAATCAGATTGATTATATTCTTTGCAGCCAAAGATGGAGAAGCTCTATACAGTCAGCAAAAACAAGACCTGGAGCTGACTACTGCTCAGATCATGAGCTACGTATTGCAAAGCTAAGCTAAGTCACTTCAGTCGTGTCCAACTCTGTGTGACCCCATAGACGGCAGCCCACCAGGCTCCCCTGTCCCTGGGATTCTCCAGGCAAGAACACTGGAGTGGGGTGCCATTTCCTTCTCCAATGCATGAAAGTGAAAAGTGAAAGCGAAGTCGCTCAGTCGTGTCCGACCCTCATCGACCCCATGGACTGCAGCCTACCAGGCTCCTCAGTCCATGGGATTTTCCAGGCAGGAGTACTGGAGTGGGGTGCCATTGCCATATTGCAAAATTCAGCCTTAAATTGAAGAAAGTAGGGGAAGCCATTAGGCTATTCAGGTATGACCTAAACAAAATTCCTTATGATTATACAGTGGAAATGATGAATGGATTCAAGAGATTAGATCTGGTAGACAGGGTACCTGAAGAAATACGGATGGAGGCTCATAACATTGTATTGGAGGCAGTGACCAAAACCATCCCAAAACATAAGAAATGCAAAGTGCTAAAGTGGCTGTCTGAGGGGGCTTTAGAAAGAGCTGAGGAAAGAAAAGAAGTGAAAGGCAGGGGAGAAAAGGAAAGATACACCCAAATGAATGCAGAGTCCAGAGAATAGCAAAGAAGATAAGAAGGCCTTCTTAATTGAACAATGCAAAGAAATAGAGGAACAAAATAGAATGGGAAAGACTAGAAATCTCAAGAAGAGAAGGGAACATTTCATACAAGGATGGGTACAATAAAAGACAGAAATGGTAAGGACCTAACAGAAGCACAAGAGATTAAGAAGGGATGCAAGAGTACACAGAAGAACTATACAAAAATGGTCTTAATGACCTGGATAACCACGATGGTGTGGCCACTCACCTAGAGCCAGACAGCCTGGAGTGTGTAGTCAAGTGGGCCTTAGGCAGCATTACTATGGACAAAGTTAGTGGAGGTGATGGAATTCCAACTGAGTTATTTTAAATCCTAAAAGATGATGCTGTTAATTGCTTCACTCATTATGTCAGCAAATTTAGAAAACTCAGCAGTGGCCACAGAACTAGAAAAGATCAGTTTTTGCCGGGGACCAGCCCCAGCTGATCCAGGGTATTCGAAGGAGAGACGGCCTAGGCGACTATTTATATGCTAATTAGAGATATAGAGAACAATAGAATGAGGATAGCTCAGTAGGAAAATTCAGTGGAGAAAAGAAGCTGAGTAGCTTGGTTTACGCGGGAGACCAATAAAACTTCAAGACAAGAAGTTTGCACCACTTACGTAGGCCGCAGGCGCCCTCTCGAATAGCGGAAGGTGTCTCACCCTAGACTCCTTCTCGAGTGGGTCTTAGAAGCCCAGGCATAATTAGTAAGCGTGGTGGGTTCCGCGCTCCAGATGGAGACTCAGCTGGAAGTTAAAGGGAAGAATGACATGGGGAGACCAAGCGCTGGTGAACAAGGCCCGTAGCTTTATTTTTAACAGGGGCTTTTATACCCTAAGTTACACATAGAGGATAATAGGGGATGCAAAGTCAGCAGTCTTTGGTTCTTATCAAAAACCAAGGTTTCTTTCCTGCAAATGTATCGTATACAAATGGTTTAGGTGATTTACATCATCTTCTGGCCAGAAGGCCTACTAACATTTTATGACTCTTAACAAGGACTTATCAACAAAGACTTACTTTCTCTAAGAGTAATTATTTCAAGGTTTGGCACCATCTTCCAAAGATAAAATTGCATTCCTATAGGGCGGATTTGTAATGGGTTTACAACAAAGAAAGAATTTATTACCTTAAGGGTCTAAAGTTACTAACACCAAGGCCACTACTTATTTTTTCTATATACCAACTATTAATTAATACACATTCAAGGATACAATTCAGGGGATGTGAAAACTTGGCAACAAGCATTGACTCATCAATGAAATCCTTTACTAGTTTATTCTGACAGTTTTTAACTCTCTGAGAGGCTCTAAGCTATTTGAATATCTTAAGCTTCCCATGCCTCTCGAGGCTGGGAGACTGTAAACAATCGTATGCATAGCTGCAGGAGTCCGGGTTGTCAGGCGAGTTAGAGAGCCATCAGAGGGGTTTGGATTTAAACACTCCTAATTGCCCAGGAACTTTATTAATTGGAGCTGTAAGTTAACTCTTTGACACAGAGAGAGAGAGATGGTGGTAGGGGACAGCCCCCAGTAAAGTCAGAGGTGAGAGCACAAAGCAATAAAGTAGGCAGACTCTGGTTTTTGGGGGGAAAATGCTCGAGAATATCCGGGGGGACTCCTGAGGCTCGATCCCGCCTTTGCGTATGCCGAGCCTCCTTCCTCATGACCTTTGTCACGAGTGGAATGCCTCACCGGCTCCCCGCAAGTTTTCATTCTAATCCCAAAGAAAGGCAATGCCAAAGAATCCTCAAACTAGAATCCAGTTGTGCTCATTTCACATGCTACCAAGGTTATGCTCAAAATCCTTCAAGCTAGGCTTCAACAGTAGGTGAACTGAGAACTTCCAGATGTACAAACTGGGTTTAGAAAAGGCAGAGGAACCAGAGATCAAATTGCCAACATTCACTGGATCATAGAGAAAACAAGAGAATTCCAGAAAAACATCTATTTCTGCTTCATTGACTCCTCGAAAGACTGTGTGGATCACAACAAACTGAGGAAAATTCTTAAAAAGATGGGAATATCAGATCATCTTACTTGTCTCCTGAGAAACCTGTATGCAGGTCAAGAGGCAACAGTTAGAACCAGACATGCAACTGACTGGTTCCAAATTGGGAAAGGAGTATGTCAAGGCTCTATATTGCCACCCTGCTTATTTAACTTATATGCAGAGTAAATCATGCCAAATGCCAGGCTAAGTGAATCACAAGCTGGAATCAGGATTGCCAGGAGAAATATCAACAACCTCAGATATGCAGATGATCCCATTCTAATGGCAGAAAGTGAAGAGAAACTAAAGAGCCTCTTGATAAGGGTGAAAAGAGCAGAGTGGAAAAGCTAGCTTAAAACTCAACATTCTAAAAACTATGATTATGGGATCTGGTCCCATCACTTCATGGCAAATAGAAGGAGAAAAGTGGAAGCAGTGACAGATTTTATTTTCGTGGGCTCCAAAATCACTGCAGATGGTGACTGCAGCCATAAATTTTAAAAAAAGATTGCTCCTTGGAAAGAAAATTATAACAAACCTAGACAGCATATTAAAAAGCAGAGACATCAGTTTGACAACAAAGATCTGTACAGTCAAATCTATGGTTTTTCCAGTAGTCATATATGGATGTGAGAGTTGGATCATAAAGAAGGCTGAGCACCAGTTAATGCCTTTGAATTGTGGTGTTGGAGAAGACTCTTGAGAGTCCCTTGGACTGCAAGGAGGTCAAACCAGTCCATCCTAAAGGAAATCAACCCTGAATATTCATTGGAAGGACTGATGCTGAAGCTGAAGCTCCAATACTTTGGCCACTTGATGTGAAAAATGGACTCATTGGAAAAGACTGTGATGCTCGGGGGGCAAAAGGAGAAGGGGGCAGCAGAGGATGAGATGGTTAGATGGCATTGCCAGTTCAATGGACATGAATTTGAGTAAACTTTGGGAAATAGTGAAGGATGGAGAAGCCTGCCATCCTGCAGTCCATGGGATAGCAAAGAGATATGGCTTAACAACTGAGCAACAACAAAATTTGGGTAGAGACACAGATAGTACCCTGATTATAGAAGACCTGATGAAATCGGGATTTTTAATAAAAGGGAAAAATAGAAGAAGAGAGATGATGAGGTAGGTTGTTTTTAAGAAGAGTCACTTGGTGCTTACAGGCTAAACTAGATTCACATTCCACTGAATACTCAAGCAAAACAGTCACAAGATAAACATTCATTTTCCTAAGTCTCCTCAACGGGTGGTTTACTCATCCTTGCTGACTTCTTGGGAGGCTGGCCATTCAGCCCAGTTCACCAGGTCAGAAAACAGGACGTGAGGCGGTTCCCCCAGGATGGCTGCTCCAGCCCCGTTTTAAAGGTCCCACCTACCTCATTTCTCACAGGGAGCTGCAGCTCCTGCATCTCTAAAATGAGCACAGTATATCCCATCAGTGTGATATCTTAAAGTATAGCTCATCTTTGTGCACCATCCCACACACAAGGACCCAACGAATGATAGGCCTAAGTCCAGTCCTAAATTTCTACATCCAGACTTTACTGAAGTCAAAAGGAAATGCTTCCCTCACAAAGCAAACATGTCCCTGAGTGTTCTGGGGGCAGCAGGTACCTGGATGAGAAGATACAGGGACGATGGATGCATGGGGTGAAGAATGGGGTCCCTGCCCTCGCTGCTCACTGTCTGCCAAGGAAAGGGGCTTGTTAACAGCAAAATAACAAGAAATATAAGAGTTTGTACCCAGAACAGGAGACAGGGTAGAGTCAGTGTTGGGAGTCAGGCTACATTTCCCGGATGTCGAAGACTCTTGAAAGGCTCATAGTTGGAAAGCTGGATCTGAGGTTTCAAACTCTGCCCTTCTGCCCTCATTCTCTTTGCTTCGGATAACTCAAATTAAATAGGAATTGCTCAACTGCAAATGGGCTTCCCAGGTGGCGCTAGTTGTAAAGAACCTGCCTGCCAATGTAGGAGACATAGGAGACTCCACTTCAATCCCTGGGTCGGGAAGATCCCCTGGAGGAGGGCATGGCAATCCATTCCAGTATTCTTGCCTGGAGAATCCCATGGACAGAGGAGCCTGGTGGGCTGCAGTCCACAGGGTCACAAAGAGTCTAAGATGACTGAAGTGGCTAAGCAAACTGCAAAATCAAATTCTACTTTTCAACATGGCACAAAAATTCTATGCATGCTGAAATGTAAATAATTTATTATAAGTATCCTGACATTCTTATCTTTCTTCTCATTTTGGGATGCTCCTTGCTTTTCTGGTGCTCTCTGTATATAGTCATCTGTCCACTGCAAATTAAGCATCCACAGATTGCTAGCCAAGAGAAAAAAAAAAAAAAGGAGAGCGGGCCATGCAGAGGGCAGCCCTTGGGAGAGCGGGCACAGGTAATAATGCTCAGACAGTACCTTGAAGAACTATGTGTCATCAGTATTGCTGCAGCACGAGATGAAACTCCACGTAATAAATGAGGCTGAATGAGGGCTTTCAAGCTATCAAAACAAAGCTCCCCCTTTCATGGCAACCAGCAATTCAACTTCTAATCTGTGCTGAGGAATTGACTTTGACGTTAAACATCAGTTGATGCAAAGGAAAAGTTCCTAGAAGGGAAGAGGCCAAAATTTAATAGGATTTGCCTGAGTGTTAGAGCTATAAACAAATGTTTCTCATTCTACTTGATTTAATTTAAAATTCAAATTTTTGAAGTTTCTGGAGTAAGCATGTATTACTGTCATAATGAGAGAAAAACAAAAGCTATTTGAAAAGGCAAAAGTCTAGAACAAAACATATATCATCTGGAGGTTTTTTTTTTTTTTTTTCTGGGGTTCTTATTGGCATCTTGAGGACCTAGCAGAACCCAGCAGAGAACAGAAGAAAGGTCCCTGCCAAGGTCATAGCAAAATGAAATTGTGCCATGGGCGTCAGGGCCCAGGTGATTATTCTAAACTCTAGCGGGATTAAAGGAGATGCCTGTGAACTAGCACATGCCTAAAGTGGAGACTCGAGGATGATATTTAAGATGTCAGGAAGTGATAGTGGGGAAGAGGTAATCAAAAGACAAGTTGCAAGGAAGGAACCCTTGGGAAATCTATCACAATTCATAACAGGTTGTAATAAATTAGTTATCACCACCGTTGATAGTGGCTATTTTAATGCTTGTTCCTTATAGAGCAGTGGAATAGAATCGTTACACGGTCCACTTAAATTTCTGAAGTGTATCATGAACTTGTAGCCCTCACATTTTTACTATGAGAAACATATTACACTAATGATTTCCAGTAAGTTCTCCAACTTGGGAAGATTTTTTTTCTTCATTCTGATTGTTCTCCTATTTTTCAAATACTCTTCAAAAACCATATATTATTTTTGTGATGGAAAAAAACTTTAAATTCCATAAAGAATTTTAAAAGTGCTGTCAGTCACCTCTAATCTCATGCCCTGACACAGCTAATTTCATTTTTACATATTCACTTATAGCTTGTTTTCTTTATATATATCACTGTACATAGTCATTATCAGCAAGAGGATTTGGGCTCATATTTCAATTTTACTAAACATTTAAGGATACTTTCATACTATCATATACTACTCATAATTATTTTTTATCATAGTTGTGTAGTACATCATCATGGTCAAATACTATAATTTATGGATTCCTATTTGGGACATTGAAATTTATATAACCATCTCTCTACAATAGGCAATAATGTAATAACCATTTTTCAGTTCAGTTCAGTTCAGTGGCTCGGTGCTGTCCAACTCTTTGTGACCCCATGGACTGCAGCCCGCCAGGCCTCCCTGTCCATCACCAACTCCCGGAGTTTACCCAAACTCATGTCCATTGAGTCGGTGATGCCATCCAGCCATCTCATCCTCTGTCGTTATTACATTATCTTTATTTTTTATAATTGTATTTATTTCTGGCTGCCCTGGTTCTTCATCACTACGTGGGCTTCTCTCTGGTTGTGGTGAGTGGGGACTGTCTCACTGCAGTAGCTCCTCTTGTTGTGAAGCACAGGCTTCAGTAGCTGTAGCTCGTGGGCTCAGTCGTTGCGGCTCCCAGGCTCTAGAGCACCGGCTCAGTAATTCTGGCACCGGGGCTAAGTTGCTCTGACGCATGCGGGATCTTCCCGGATCAGGGATCAAACCCTTGTCTCCTGAATTGAATTGGCAGGTGGATTCTTTACCACGGAGCCACCAGGGAAGCCCTATCTTTATTTTCTTTTTGAAATTATTTTCCAAAGATCATTTCTCTGATAATAAATTGTAATAAATTATGATTGCTGATTTTAACTTTTTTAAACTCTTGTTGCCGTGAAATTTTGTTCTGACTTACATTGTCACTAACAACATCAAAGTGTACCAGTGTGACCTCAGTTTTTTTAGTGTTAGTTGTTCTTTTACTATTCGATAGATATAAGTCCATACCTTCAAATACTTTTGTTTTTTTTTTATTTCTAATTAGGTTGAAAAGTTTTCTGTCATTTTTTTCTACTGGTGGTCTTTTTTGACTGACTTATTTGTATGTTTATATTTTGGATTGTGATCCGTTCAAATAGGTTTCCTTATACATTGTAAATATTAAGCTTCTTTATAGCTTCCAACTTTTTCCTGATCAGCACTTTCCTTTGCTTTATAATTGACCATTTCAGGTAGTAACACTTTCTGCATTCATGACCAAGGCTGTCCGCTGCCTCCTTTATAATTTCTCCTAATGACCATACATCAAGCCCTTATCACTTCCTGCACTGATTAAACAAATATTTTCTGTTAGGTTTTGACAGTTTGGCCTTATTTTGATCTCTGGACATAATGTAGCTCCTTGTGTGTGAAACTGTAATGACTTCCATGATAGAGAACAGGGTCATGGCCTGAAGAGCAGGTCTCAAGGCTGAATGGTGGAAAACAGTGGCTAGAATTCGGAACTCAGAGACCCTCGGGCTGGACAAAAAGACGGTGAAACTTGTTCCCAAGTCACCAGTTTGTAAGGGGTTTCTTTTTCTGGTTTTCGTGATGTGATCATTTCCTGTTGTCTTGGGAAGCACCCATATTGTCTCAATTGTGCGAAATACACTAGTAGTGCAAGGGGAGACACGGGGGTGAGTCTGAGTCCAGTGGTGAGTAGTCACATGCCTAGGCTCCAGCTGGGGGTCACGGAGGGCACCATTCTCCACATCCAGTCACACAGATTCCTCGGCGAGCTTTCATAAACTCTCTGAGGCCTAGGTTCCAGCCTGTCCTGGTATTGATATTTTTTTTAAACAATCTCCAGGTGAGTCTAAGGTGCAGCCAAGGTTGAAAACCATTGTAATCGTTTCATCAGGCAATGTAAAAGAAATCTAATCCATAAAGCAGAAGACCAAGAGAAAGAACTAGAAATTCCTGGTTCTTTTTTTTTTTTTTTTTTTTCATAAACACCTGTCTCTTGATGGCAATATTTATGGTGGGACCAGGAAAAAATGGTCTTTGGATGTAGCAGAAGTTTCCAGAATGCTTTCTTTATGCCCCTCTCTCTTTAGTCTATAAGGTCCAAAAGGTTCTGTCCCAAAACTAAGGAATACAGTTTCCAAAATATGGGGGAACAGAGTATTTCAAAGTAGATCTTGAACCTGCTAATTAATAGGAGACGGAGCAGGTGGGAGAGACAGAAGGTTATGTTTCCAGCTTCTTCTCCTCCCAGCACAGATGGGACATGCAGGGGGCAGGCCTTCAAGATATGCGAGGCTCAGCCACCGGTAGCGGGGTGTGGGGGGCACCTCACCCTGCTGGCACATGGCCCTTAAGGACGGGGGTTTTCAGGTCTGCTCATGTGAGCTCCTGTTCCCGTGACCACATTCCCCAAATGTCAGGGCAGGGGAACAGCGATGTCATCGAATGGCTCCGAACCAGTCGTGGCTGGAAGCTCAGTGCCCCACATCCGGGGCCTCAGAGGTCAGGCAGGGTTTTAATCCTCTAGGAATCATGACAAAGACATTTAATGTGTTATAAACCTCACTCGAAAGAATACGGACATCTCAAGACACTTATGAATCAGAATGATGGCATTCCCCCCAATTTTGTGGCTTTGAAATAAGGGGGAAATTTTTCTAACTCAGCCCTTGCTTCAACACATGCCAGTAAGGATTATTTCCTATTAGTTTGCTCTGACCAAACTTGCAAAAAGAAAAACTTTTTTTTTTTTAATCGAGAGCTTAATTTATGCCTTGAATAATCAAGTGGTAAGTGGTGTTATGAAATTCCCTAATGAGATGCCTTGGATACAGTGACGCCCACCCTCTGCCCAGCCTGTTTCTAATCAAGACAGAGAGACACAGAAGGTCTCACTGGGGCAGGATGGGGGTGGAGAAGGCTGTGTCATCATTGTCAGAGATACTCCCAGTTCCGCTTGCATTCAGCGCGAACCTTATAGTCTCACTCTCTTTACATCTGTGCTTATTGTGACAGCACCTACCTGCTTTAAAAGTTTTCCATTAACCTCATAATAATGAAAGGACCCTGACTTTTATGTTATTTGACTCTCTGGGGGCTTCCCTGGTGGCTCAGTTGCTAAAAAATCTGCCTGCAATGCCAAAGACTTGTAAAGATCTTTATTCCAAATAAGGTCATATTCTAATGTTCTGAGTGGACATGAATTTGGGAGCAAGACATTCCACCCACTACCCCCAATTAAGAGCAGGTTGGGATCAAACTGAAAGAAGAAATGTGGAAAGTTCCTGGAAGGATGTTGTTTAATCTCAGGCATGAAGTTTATGTGCTAAGAGGGCTGTGGTTAATAGGTTAATGTGGGTTAATAGGTCAACCAAGCAAACTGGGCCTGCTGCCCTCGAGGTGTCAGTGAGTCAGGACCAGCCATCAACACAGAGTCAATGGGCGCCTTCTCATTAGAAGGGTGGCCCTCTTCCCCGGAGAGACGCTGAGGGTCCCCCAGCCAGTGGGACAGGCTGTGCCCCCAAGCTCTCCTGAACTTCAGGCTGCCTCCGCTGCCCCCTGTGTGTGTCCTGACACTGCTGATGCAATGCAGAGGGCAAGAATTGGACCATAAAGAAGGCTGAGCACCAAAGAATTGACGCTTTCAAACTGTGGTGCTGGAGAAGACTCCTGAGAGTCCCTTGGACTGCAAGGAGGTCAAACCAGTCCATCCTAAAGGAAATCAACCCTGAATATTCATTGGAAGGACTGATGCTGAAGCTGAAGCTCCAATACTTTGGCCACAAGATTGGAAGAACTGACTCATTGGAAAAGATCCTGATGCTGGGGAAAATTGAAGGCAGGAGGAGAAGGGGATGACAGAGGATGAGATGGTTGGATGGCATCACTGACTGGATGGACATGAGTTTGATCTAACTTCAGGAGTTAGTGATAGACAGGGAAGCCTGGTGTGCTGCAGTCCACAGGGTCAACGAAGAGTCAGACACGACTTAAAGACTGAACAACAACAGCTCCACTGACCACTGCTGAGGCCTCGAATGAGGTGCTTACCTTCTTGGAGCCTTGATTTCAGTATCTAAAAATCAGGCTTGTCATCACCAACTTGTCCAGTTGCTATAAATAAGAAAACTAACACGTGCAGAAGTTTTGTCTAAGTGTCTGGCATACGTTTCAGCAAGTGCTTGTTATTATGATCATTATTGTGAGGTCATGGTTCTGGAGAACCCCCTTAGGATGAAGCTTGGGGACCAGAAGGCCAGAGGGACCATGAACAAGCTGTGAAGACTCATCTGCATCTTTTCCCCCTACTCCGCTCCTGGCATACAATAAACCAAGTAAACACACAGTGAATCATTGAACTGAGTGATGCACCAGCTGAGTTCCAGATGTGAGCCCTGCTCCAATAAATGGGCTGCTTATAGTCATTCAGGACTTACAGCCTGACAAGGACAGCCCATTTCAAAGTCTCCTTCTTCTATGATGTAGCAGATGATCACTGAGCAGAGCAGGTGACAGAAAGCAGTTTTAGTCCCTTGGTGGTGGTGTTCAGTCACTAAATCATGTCTGGCTCTTTGAGACCCCATGGACTACAGCATGCCATGCTTCCCTGTCCTTCCTACCTCCTGGAGTTTGCTCCAACTTATGTCCATTGAGTCAGTGATGCCATCCAACTATCTCATCCTCTGTCATCCCCTTCTCCTCCTGCCTTCAGTCTTTCCTAGCATCAAGGTCTTTTCAAATGAGTCAGCTCTTCGCATCAGGTGGCCAAAGTATTGGAGCTTCAACATCAGCATCAGTCCTTCCAGTGAATGTTCAGGGTTGATTTCCTTTTGGATTGACCCGTTTGATCTTGCTGTCCAAGGGACTATTCTTTATTCATTTCATAAGCCCTGACTAATTGGTGTTTATTGTAACCCTGCTTCCTTTTCCAAACTTTGTAATTAAACCAAAAGTTGTTTTGCCCAGTTTCTGAGGCATGGACTTTCTTATCCCGTCTGAGAACCTGCTCTCAGTTTCAGCCCTGCTGTCATCAGCCAGCTCTGCCCATGTCGAGTAACTGACAGGGAGACAGTGTTCTTGGAGCCAGACGCTCAGCACCCTCGTTCAGGGTGTGGGGCTCCTGGGGTCACGATGTGGGCTTCAACCTCTGTCTAGTTGCCAGTTCATTAAATGTCCAAAACCTGCCTTCCTAACTCCAAACAGCTGCTTTCTAAACTCTGGCTATTAGCTTCAAAAGAACTGAGCAAAAGAGCAGTGTGGATAAGCACAAATCCATCACCACTGCTGGGAAGAAAGGATGTCAACAGCCCCATGTCCCCTGGCAGACAGTTCAGAAGGGTAGTCATGTCAAGTTACGTGAAATGGGTGATCTTGCAGGAAAAGGAGAAAGGATAATAGCAATTGGCAGCCTCACACGTGTGGATTTATAAGCCGAGTCTGTGAGGCCCCCATCCCTATGGAAGACCAGTTGGGGAACGAGTTTTAAATCACCGCTGTGCTGTCATCTAACTCGCCCTTTTCTCCTACAGCTGACACAGCCCTTGGCACCGATGACGTGTACGATGACAAAGGATGCCAGTGCGACGTGTCCGTGGAGGACCTCACCCCACCGCTGAAAACCGTCATTCGGGCAATCAGGTCGGTGAGAACGTTTCACAAACTGATTCTGAGACCTCCCGCTCATTGTTTCAGTCACCGTGTTGCTAAGTTCTCTTTCCTGCAGGTCAAAGTGAAAGTCACTCAGTCGTGTCCGACTGTTTGCAACCCCATGGACTATACAGTCCATGGAATTCTCCAGGCCAGAATACTGGAATGGGTAGCCTTTCCCTTCTCTAGGGAATCTTCCCCATCCAGGGATGAAACCCAGGTCTCCCGCATTGCAGGTAGATTCTTTACCAGCTGAGCCACCAGGGAATCTCCCATAATAATTCCTTTCTTTCTTCCTATTCATCCACATGCCTATTAAATTGTGAGATATTTTTTCTTAATACAGAACTTGACTGTATTCAGCATGAGATGTGTTATAAGTGGTGATTCATGTTGATGTATGGCAAAACCAATACAATATTGTAAAATAATTAGCCTCCAATTAAATAAATTTTTAAAAAAACACACAATGGAAACAACAAAAAAGAGAAAAACTAGACCAGGTTCCAAACAGATCACATGAGAATTGGCTTATCGTGTGAATTTCTTGCTTTGGTGTGTAGATACAGCTGAATTTTTTAAATTATTTTTCTGATTGATGATTAAATCCCTATTCTGTACTTTGTGTCAAAGAAGAGTCCCTCTTTGTTATTTCAAAGCAGGTTGAGTTCTGAACATGGAGAGCCTGAGTGCTTTGCAGGGAGCTGCAACTGTCCTGCCAAAATTTATTTGTAAAGTCTGACCATGGTACACGTTCTCTCCTGATGGTGGAAAATTGAGAGTGTGTCCAAAGCAACTTTTATCTCCAGAATCCACTTCCACAAACGATCCAGGATCCACACTAAATGAGCTGCTGCTGTTCTGCCCGCCCAGTTCAGTCCTTTTGGGAGAATGTGTATCTGTAGAGGATGCCGAGTGGCTGTCTGCAAAAACGAATGCCTCTGCTCTCTTTGGCTTCTCCTGCCTCTTACCAGGAAGCCTGGGGAGGGCTAAAACTATCCAGCCCAGTGTAGCTACCTAGGTACTTGGTCTGAGCTCAGATGTCAGAGTGATTGATTTTGCATTGCTGGTTCGAGCATCTTGTTAGTCATTGCTGTACTCTGTGGTCAAGGTTGTCTTGGAGAGTAAAGGTGAGTTATAAAGATTTGGGTATTAATAAATGTTTGCAGGGACAAAAAAACTATGATATGATGAAAATGTTTGTCCAGAAGGTGCTTAAATTTTACCTGTAGCTACAGCCCACACAGAAGTGAAGCTAAGCCTGGTCACTTCCCTCCAGGACCTGCGAGCAACACCCCAGTGGTAGGGCACCTGCGTGTCCTGGGCCTCTCGTTTCTTCGTGACTGTTACTGACATTCCTTGTCTTTCTCAAAGTCTCCCAGTTTGGGCAGTCATGTGCTCACACTGCCCCCTGGGGATCTCAGAAGCCTTGGGTAATATTTAATCCGAGAAAACCCAAGGATATATAATAAATGCTATCTGCAGCCTCCATTAAATGGATGGAAAGGATCTTTTGTGCACTGCCCAACATTGTAGCCACCAGTCACACGAGGTAATTCAAATTTGAATTAATTACAATGGAATAAGGAGCTTCCCAGGTGGCACCAGTGGAAAAGAAACTGAGACACAAGAGACACGGGTTCAAGCCCTGGGTTGGGAAGACCCCATGAAGTAGGAAATGGCAGCCCCCTCCAGTATTCTTGCGTGGAAAATTCCAAACACAGAGGAGCCTGGCGGGCTACAGTCCATAGGGCTGCAAAAGGAGTCGGACGTGACTAAGCCCATGACATGACACAACAATGGAATAAAATGCAAAACTGAGTTCATCAGTGGTGTGGCCAACACGTAAAGCACTCAGGGTCCATGCGCTGCCACGCTCCCACTCTGGGCAGAGACACAGTGCATTCCTATCACTGCGGGAAGTTCTCCAGGACTAGCTGGCCTACAAGTGACCTTGAAATTCTTTCCATCCATCGTGACAGGCGTCAGAGACCCTTGCCTTTATTTGCAACAAATACAGTAAAATCTTATCTCCGGGGAGCAGATTAAGTTTCCTAAAAGTCATACTTAACCCAATTTGTGTCATTTCCCTAGACCTTCTGAAGCTTTTGGCTTTTGCCTTACAATTTACACAAAGAATCTTGAGCTGTGAGGGAAAAAAAAAATGAAATGGGTTTATTCTGCCAACTCAGCATCTTAGCAGCAGCTTGCAATTTATTTTGTTCTACCTTGCTCTTACAACCTGACTGATTTTTGAAAAGTTCTTTGCAGAATTTCCTTGCTTTTCAGAATTCATTCTTGGTTCTTATTTTTAACAGGACTTTATTATTTACACATCTCTCCTTTTTGTGAATTTCGGAAGCTGTCTGCCTGCTACTTCGTAACTCTTGATGTGGTGTTTTTCTTCCCTGTTTCCCTATTCTGCTTAGTGGGTTGTTTTTTTTTAATAACTTCTGAGTTCCATTTAAAATTCTTTGCTTCTATAGAAACATAATAGCTACACTCAGTAGTTAATAACTTAATTGGAAATCTTTGACTTATGATAGAACTTTTAATATCTAAGAATTAAAGGACTACCCAATGCAATCAGCAATTCTGAAAAGGAGTCTGCAAGTAAAAGTCCGTAAATCATATGCAAAAGTGTCCTTTTCCTGAGCTTAATTATATAACAAACTGAACATCAATTGACTGGAATGTTTTTGCTAGGACACGCCCACCGCCCACAGCTCACCTGAAATAGGATTTTATATGCATGTTACTGACTGCAAGTGTGAACCATCTATTATTCATCTCAGAAATGGCGACTCTGTTTTTGGCATTTTCCTTGTTTTCTTTTGGTTGTTTGATTATTTAACATAACAATTTGAACATGCCTTTTGTTTTCCAGTAGCTCTAATAATAATAGTTTTCCTAAGAGACAAATTAAAATTAAAATGTGTAACAAAAAAATATGTATTCCACTGCAAGGATGACAGCATATAAAATAGTATGATTACATTCACAAAGAGTGAAAGTAGGAATTCTTATTTTCAGTTTTTAGTATTTATTAAGCCTCTGACATTTTCTAGTTATTTTTGAAAATAAACATTCTCAGTCAATAAGATGATTAAGGTCACTCTCCAAATTCATCTGGATTCCATTCCTGGTGAATATGAGATTCTTGATGTCTCATCACAGCAAGAACTCAGTGAGAGACAAAGTGATAGGTAAGAAAGTGAAAGAAAAGTGAAGTCGCTCAGTCGTGTCTGACTCTTTTCGACCCATGGACTGTAGCCTACCAGACTGCTCTGTCCATGGGATTTTCCAGGCGAGAGTACTGGAGTGGGTTGCCATTTCCTTCTCCAGGGGATCTTCCCAACCCAGGGGTTGAACCCGGGTCTTCTGCATTGCAAGCAGACGCTTTACCATATGAGCCACCAGGGAAGTCTAGGTAAGAAAGGTAAGAAATTGATTTATTTAGAGAGAAACATAGTGCACGAATAGAGGGTAGGCCATCTCAAAAGGCGGGAGGCCCTGAAATATGGGATGGTCAGCTTTTATGAGCTGAGTAATTTCATAGGCTCATGAGCAGGAGCCTATGGGCTGTTTATTCCAACTATTTTGGGGAAGGGGCAGAGATTTCCAGGAATTGGGCCACCACCCACTTTTTTCTCTTTGATGATCAACCTCAGAACTCTCGTGGTGCCTGGGGGGTGTGTCACTTAGGTAATATATTACAATAAGCATATAGTGAGGCTCTAAGTCCTCTAAAAGTCGAATCTTCCACCATCTTGGACCCAGTTGGTTCTAACCAGTTTTAGTCAAGCCCTATGGCTATAGCTTCCCTGATGGCTCATATGGTAAAGAATCTGCCTGCCATGCAGGAGACCCAGGTTCTATCCCTGGGAAGGGAAGATCCCCTGGAGAAGGAAATGACGACCCACTCCAGTACTCTTGCCCGGAGAATCACATGAACAGAGGAGCTTGGTGGGCTATAGTCCATGGGATTGCAAAGAGTCGGACACGACTAAGAGACTAACACTTTAGAAAGAATGGCCATGTTATTATTTTAAAGGTTGTGATCTGCCTCTTTTCTCCTGTTTCAATTCCATTACCTAAATGCACTTGAAGACTTTCTTTTTTTAATGAATGACATCATTTTTTATAGTAGTGAACAGCAGCTATTCTTAGACATTTCCAAGCTATGCCTTAAAAGACAGAAAAATACTTTGTTTAGTTCCTCCAGGCTTGCCACAGATTTTTTTCAAAATATTTTTAGTTGGAGTGCATGAGGTTGTTGGAAATGTGTTTTCAAACTCATCTCTGGGAGAGAAGACTGAACTTATTTTTAACAAAAATTCTGTATCTTGTTAATGATTTAATTCAAACACTGTTAAGTTTCTTTGCATTCAGTCATATAAATTAATTTCCAAATATAAAAATGAAATTAGCAGGGAAGTAAACAGAATCCCAGGGATGGGGGAGCCTGGCAGGCTGCCCTCTATGGGGTCACACAGAGTCAGATACGACTAAAGCAACTTAGCATCAGCAGCAGCAAACAGATAACAAGAAAACTGATAAACTCCTGAAAATACTACACACTCTCTTCTCATTGTACAGTTGACCCTTGATCAATGCAGAGTTAGGGGTGCCAACTCCCTATGTAGTTGAAAATCTGCATATAACTTACATGACTTCCCACAAACTTAACTACCAATAGCCTGCTCTTCACCAGAAGGCTTCCCTATCTGTAACATAAACAGTCAATTAACACACAGTTTATACATGTAACATATACAGTATTTTTACCAAAAATCAAGCTAGAGAAAAGAAAATGTTATTAAGAAAATCACAAAGAAGAGAGAATACATTTACAGTATTGAGCTATATGTTTACAGATGAATCATTTCCCTGTACCTACAATATTGTCTCATATAAAACACTGGAGATGTTATATGTAGTACTAACACTGGGCATCCAAAAGGAAAAGATACTGTGAAAAAATAATTCATATTTATTTATGTTTATTTACAGGTAAAGCAATACATGCATTGATGATGAAGAAGCAGCAATATGATTGCTTCATGGTAGCTTACCTTATACACTAATGAATCCCTCATTATTAAAATTTTTATGGCACACAGCACAGTCAGGTTCATAATACAGTATTGAACTCTATGAGATTTAAAAAAAGAAAAAAACTTCCCTGTAATTGTAAGCTGATATGCAGTTTCTCCAATTATGAGAGAGAGACCTACTGTACAGTATTGAAATTCTTTGAAAGTGAAGTTATAAAACAATAAGAAAGCTAACACACTATTAATTTTATATTAAATATCACTCATGTCTAGGTAAAGATAGATTGTGCTGTGCTTAGTCACTCAGTCATGTCTGACTCTTTGTGACGCCATGGACTGTAGCCCACTAGGTTCCTCTGTCCGTGGGAATTCTCCAGGCAAGAATCCTGGTATGGGTTGTCATGCCCTCCTCCAGGGGATCTTCCTACCCAGGGATCAAGCCCGGGTTGCACTGCAGGCAGATTCTTTACTGTCTGAGCCACCAGGGAAGCCCAAGAATACTAGAGTAGATAACTTCTTCCTTCTCCAGGGG
This sequence comes from Bos javanicus, assembly GCF_032452875.1. Lineage (NCBI taxonomy): Eukaryota > Metazoa > Chordata > Mammalia > Artiodactyla > Bovidae > Bos > Bos javanicus. The sequence continues at coordinate 12,681,656 of NC_083876.1, forward strand.
ATCTTCCCAACCCAGGGATCGAGCCCGGGTCTCCTGCATTGCAGGCAGATTCTTTGCAAGCTGAGCTACCAGGGAAGCCCCAAAGATAGATTAATATTTACATATGTTTTATGCATTCATGACATACCTAACTTTTTCTTAATTTTTTTCAGTATCTTTAGCTATGTCATCTGAGTTTTTTCAAATTGTCACAAATCTCAAAAAAAATTTCCAATATATTTATTGGAAAAAAAATCCACGTATCAAGGAACCCAAGCAGTTCAAACCCGTGTTGGTTAAGGATCCCCTGTATTATGGTATATCCATGTGCTAGGGCTGCCAAGACAGAACACCACCGTCCTGGGGGCGTAACCACCAGAGGTTTATTCTCTCACAGATCTAGAGACTTAAAGTCCAAGATCAAAGCCCCCTTGGGGCTGGTTTCTTCTGAGGCCTCTCTCCTTGGCCTCAGAGGGCCACCTCCTCATCATATCCTCATGCAGTCTTTCCTCTGTATGTGTCTGCATCCAAATCTCCCTTTATAAAGACAGCAGTTAGTGTGGGTTCAGGTCTCTGCTAAGATCTCATGTTAACTTATCCACCTCTTTAAAGACCCTGTCTCCAAACACAGCCACATTCTGAGGCCCTGGGCTTTGACATAGAATCTGGGGGGAGAGGGGGGCAGACACAATTCAGCCCATGACACGGGGTGAGACATCAGTTTTCCTATCACTGTTCACAAAGTATTTTCTCAAGCACAATATCAAAATTTTCAGATTAAAAATAAGCCCATTAATTACCTGGATATTCCTTGCAACATCAGACATCTGGGAATATCTGAGCACATTCCCTGGCTCACCTTGCACGCTTGCACTGATTTTGTACAAACACTGCATAAGTGTGAGTCAGGCCAGTTTTGCCCCCAAATCAAGATATGCTCATCAGACAGTGAAGAATCTGCCTGCAGCGTGGGAAACCGAGGTTCGATCCCTGGGTTGGGAAGGTCCCCTAGAGAAGGGAATAATGGCAATCCACTCCAGTATTCTTGCCTGGAGAATTCTGTGGACAAGAAGAGCCTGGCGGGCTACAGTCCACGGTGTCACAGACAGCCGGACACAACTGAGTGACTAAACTTTCACTTTCATGTATTCGAAATAATAGATGTTAAATGTCATAGTAAAACTCTACATTTATAAAAAGCTCTTGGAAAATCATTTTTAAAAATACAAAAGAGATGGTTGTAGCTGCATTCCTACTGCATAGGCTGGATAAATTCTCAGATGTACTCAGCAAGACAGCACAGGAGCCCCGTGTACAGGCCCGGGTGGCTGGGCAACAGCTTGGTCTGTTAGAACCTTGAGGGGAAACTCTTGCCTGCTCCTCATGGTATTTTTTCATAGAATCACCACATCTAGGATCAAGGCCGCTCCTAATGAGATCCTCTCATCCTCCTAATGAGAACCTCTGTGGTTCTTGTTTACATAACCATGTTTTCTGTCCGTCGTCAAGAAATGAATCAGAATTACAGTGCAACCTGTTCTTGTGAGGAGAACCCAAACAAGGTGAAGGAGATTACTCAGTGTGCGGAGGAAAGAGGGCCCAGAAGCTGGGGATGGGTCACGACCTTAACAGCTCCACGCTCACTCTGTCTCCCGCAGACGCGACCTCTCATTTCCTGGATGGAACCAGCCTTCCAGATAATTAGATGATAAACGAGGTCTGGGGTAAAAACTCAACAATTCTTTTTTATAATGTGCATTTTTTACTGAAGCATAGTTGATTTGCATGTTGTATTAATTTCTGCTGTATAGCACAGTGACTCACCCATATAGATACACTTTTTTCCACATTCTTTTCCATTATGGTTTATCACGGGATATTGAATATAGTTCCCTGCGCTGTACTGTAGGACCTTAATGTTTATTCATCCTGTATATAATAGTGACAGCCTTTGTTTTCCTGGGCTGCAAAATCACTGCAGACGGTGACTACAGCCATGAAATTAAAAGACACTTGCTCTTTGAAAGAAAAGCTATGACCAACGTAGACAGCATATTAAAAAGCAGAGACATCACTTTGCCAACAAAGGTCCATCTAGTCAAAGCTATGGTTTTACCAGTAGTCAGGTACAGATGTGAGAGTTGGACCATGAAGAAGGCTGAGCGCTAAAGAATTGATGCTTTTGAACTATGGTCCTGGAGAAGACTCTTAAGAGAAAGAGATCAAACCAGTCAATCCCAAAGGAAATCAACCCTAAATATCCAATAGAAGACTGATGATGAACCTGAAGCTCCAATACTACAGCCACCTGATTCCAAGAGCCAATTCATTGGAAGAGACCACGATGCTGGGAAAGTCAGAAGGCAGAAGGGGACAACCGAAGATAAGGTGGTTGGATGGCATCACCGACTCTCTGGACTTGAGTTTGAACAAACTCCAGGAGATAGTGAAGGACAAGGAACCCTGGCATGCTGGCCATGGGGTCACAAAGAGTCGGACACTGTTGAGTGACTGAACAACAAAATATAATAGTTTGCATCTGCTAACCCCAAATTCCCCATCCTTAGTTGAAACTGCACCCTGACTTTACCAGGCCCCGCAGTTAATTCTACCCTCACCCCCCTCCCCGGCCCTAGGCTACTCAGGAAGGTGGTCTGAAACCAGCACTGTGCCACCTGGGGCAACCCGCACCACCTCCCTGTGACCTTCCCTCCTCGTGGGTGACTTGGGCTGGGGACAGTGCTGACCTTCGTGGTGGTGAGGATCACAGGGGTTCCCCCCTGCAGGGCTCTGGGCACTGGGCCAGCATCCTAACCGGGGCTCTGGGTTCCCTGGGGACCAGCCCACCCTCTGCTCAGGCCAGACCTCCTCCTCTGGGAGCTCCCCCTGCTGGGTCAAGGCTGCCTGCTGTGTGAAAGAAGCCCTGCTTTTTCCCATCTGGGGGTCCGCCTGCTCCCACTTCCCTAGGTGCCTTCTGTTTCCCCTTAAAGTTACCGGCTCACCATGCCCTGTGCTAAGGAGTCGCCCAGAGCAACGCTGCCACTCGGAGCTGGTAGGATGCGAGCCATGAGCTCCTTGGGGTGCTGTGCAGCCCCCCGAAATCCCCCTCCCAGGAGTCCAGGACAAGATTCTCCTCTGCCTCCTCCACCCACACAAACCTCCAAACACACTGAAATAGTCACTTTCTCCTCACCGTGGTACACAGTAAGAAGGAAGATGACCTGCAGAGAGCCGGGAGGGGCTGATGTGTGGTCCCAGAGTGTGTGTCCGGGAGACTGCCGTCACCGAGAACTCGGGAGGACATGATGCGGGGAGGCGAGGCCAGACCACAGGAGCAGGAGGCCTCCAGCGCACAGGAAGGCGAGGGGTGTCCACGTGAAGAGGTGACCCTCCTGAGTGAGGCATCATCCCAGCACATGGCAGAGGGACTCTGACTACAGCGGGAAAACAGGCTGCAAAGAGGGGGCACTGGTGGTTACAGGCCTTCCCAGATGGCACAGTCGTAACCCAAGCAGGAGACGCAAGAGATGCCCATTCTGATCCCAGGGTCAGGAAGATCCCCTGGAGTAGGAAATTGCAACCTGCTCCAGTATTTTGCCTAAAAAAAAAATCCCATGGACAGAGGAGCCTGGCGGGCTACAGTCCATGGGGTCGCAAACAGTCGGACACAACTGAGCGACAGCACACACTCTTTGTTACAAACCCTGGGGCTTGCGGGGGCGGAGCCACACAGTCACGGTGAAAAGAAGAGAAGGTGGAGGCCCCGGCTCTTTCGATGCAAACGATAACGGGACATCAGGGCTCTTCAATGTAAAAATAATGGGATGTTTAGTGGTTGGAGAGGAGGGAATGGAGGGAGAGGAGTCGATGAGACGCCCTGATGCTGAGTCAGGGGCAGCTGAGAGTGGGGAAGAGGGGTGCGGTGCATGGTTGCAAGTGTCTTTGGGGGCTGCGGTGGGCCCAGCAGGCAGCTGGACCCCTGAATGTGAAGCCCAGGAGACAAGCTAGGAACTAGGACAGACTTGGTCATCATCAGTGCTAATATGGATGGCTTCCAGAAGCATCCTGGAGAGAGCATGGTCCACACTGAATCCAGGTTCACAAACTGTAAAGAACCTGGGAAGGGAACAGGAGCTGATGGAGATAAAGCTGGGGCAACCAGATGGAGGGACCAGGAAGGGGAATAGAGCAGTGAGGAGAGCCTTAGGAGAAGGAGGCAGGGTCCTCTGTGGTTAAACTCTGCTAAGAGGTCAAGAAAAGAAAGAGGGACAAGGTCCTTGGAAATCAGCAACAAAGAGGTCACCTGGAAATTTGGAGAAAATTTCAATAGAGGCCAAAATGTTGGAGCCAGATTGTAAGCACATTTTTTTTAATTAGAATCTTTCTCCCTAGTAGGAACATAAATGAGGCATCAAGAATATAACTAGCAAAGACTCATCAGCTCTTCTGAAATTGCTCAGATCTGATCAGCCAAGAGAAGAGCCCCAGAAGACTTGTCAATTTCTGAGTGGGGTGTGGAGATCACACCTGATTGTAACCCCAGATTGAGCCAGGAGGTTTCCCAGTTTTCTCGCCCTGGGTTCTTCCTATTCTCGAAGGCACGCAGGTTCTCTTACCAGGCTCTAAAATGCATTCTCAACTCCGTATCCTTAAATCTCACTTCAAAGTTCAGACAAAAATATACTCCACAAATAGAGAAGAGGCACATGTCTGCCACTGAGGGTTTTTGTTAAAACCCGCAAGCTGTTTAATCATCACCAGCTCTTTAACTTTGCCGATGGCATCTGGGCTGTTTTAGCACAGGTGATGGGAGAAGGCGATGGCACCCCACTCCAGTACTCTTGCCTGGAAAACCCCATGGACGGAGGAGCCTGGTAGGCTTCAGTCCATGGGGTCGAGAAGAGTCGGACACGACTGAGCGACTTCACTTTCACTTTTCACTTTCATGCATTGGAGAAGGAAATGGCAATCCACTCCGGTGTTCTTGCCTGGAGAATCCCAGGGATGGGGGAGCCTGGTGGGCTGCCATCTATGGGGTCGCACAGAGTCGGACACGACTGAAGCGACTTAGCAGCAGCAGCAGCAGAGGTGATGAGTCTTTGTTTGCAAGTCACTAGGAAGACATTCTTGCCAGCCAAGTCTGTGACACGTGATAGGACAGGATGCTGTTAGGGAACATTTTATGAATCATTTAGCACAGATTTTTTAATCAGCTAATATCCTCCCTGGAATATTCTTTTTGTTTGTTTCTGTTTTGAAGATAATTGCTTGTGGCCACATTTTGCCCTGAGGCTGCATTAAACCAGTGTGTTCACTGAAAATGCACTTACTTTGCAGCATCGAATTTTTAACCTTTTACTTTGGTATAATTTAAACTGAATCTCCTATTCATTACCAAGATCAAAAATATTCAAGAGTAATCAACATGTATGGACAGTTTGTTGACTTACTTATTTGTTTCAAACTTTAAAGTTTATGTAGGGTTTTACAGTCCCAGGAAAATGAAATTCCCCAGTGTATCCATGGTTACCACATTAGTGCTCACAAAATTCTAGGAAGGAAAGTTACCCATTTGTAGACTGGCTTGGATCCAGAAGTTCTTGCTTGGGTTTTACTACGCTCACCTCTTTGAAAGAAAGCCAAACACTATGAACAGAAGAACCTACTAGACATTGAGTGTGCAACAATACTAAGGGAGTTCCCTGGTGGCCTAGTAGATAAGATTTCACTGCCATGCTACTGCTACTGCTAAGTCGCTTCAGTCGTGTCCGACTCTGTGCGACCCCATAGACGGCAGCCCACCAGGCTCCCCCGTCCCTGGGATTCTCCAGGCAAGAACACTGGAGTGGGTTGCCATTTCCTTCTCCAATGCATGAAAGTGAAAAGTGAAAGTGAAGTCGCTCAGTCGTGTCCGACTCTAGCGACCCCATGGACTGCAGCCTACCAGGCTCCTCCATCCATGGGATTTTCTAGGCAAGAGTACTGGAGTGGGGTGCCATCACTTTCTCCAGCCATGGCCTGGGCTCAATCCTTGGTGGGGGAACTGAGATCCCACAAGCCACATGGTGTGGCCAAAAAAAAGAAAGAATCTCCCTTTAAAAAAAAAAAATGAAATTTTAAGCATTAGAAGGAAAACCCTATTCCCAGTGGTGGAAACAATGTGACCCTAAAACTTCCCTGACCCCTAAGTCAGCCGAGTGAGGCATCTGCTTTCCCCTCAGGTGAGGACATCTGGTAGACTGTGTATAGTGGAGCTGATTTATGTCTCTATCAAGAACTGACAGCAAGAAAATGAAACTGACCAGTGCTTCCTCTTCACGCCTGGAGTTCCTTAGTCACTGGCTGGCAGCCCTGTCTGAGATGACAGGAGGGTGAAGGAGTCTCGGTGTGAAAAGTAAGAATGAAAGTGTCGGTCACTCGGTCGTGTCTGACTCTCTGTGACCCCGTGGACTGTGGCCCACCAAGCTTCTCTGTCCGTGGAATTCTCCAGGCAAGAATACTGGAGTTTCGGTGTATGATTCTACAACTAGTTTTAAAGCGTTTCAACGTCTAGATACCATATACATGAAGGCAGAATGTATTATTGAATCATGATTATATGTTAACAGGAAAATAACTTTAGTGAATCATCCAAACAAGTGGTCAACACACCTTCAGTGGAGACCCAAATTATCAACTTCCATGGGTCTGGTTATCTAGAAGTCGGATCTGTTCCATGATCAGCCCCCCCACAAATTGACCAGTCTCTAAAAGGCTAGAAAGAGAGAGAGATTTCATGACAGAGGCCCTGGGTCACTTCAAAGATGAGCCCCAGACAGATAGATGCTGCACTTCTCATGGGAGTAACAAGTCGGGATTGAATTTGCCAAACCGGGAAAGAAATGGATGTGGAATGCAGGTTACTAGAGGAGATCCGCACAGTGCACCAGTGTAAATCCACACCAAAAACATAAGATCTGGAACACGATGGGCCATTTCTGAGCCCAGAGAAGTTTGTCATGTGTCCCCAGAGATGGGGTTGCAGAGTGGGAAGAGTCTGGGCTACACGCTGCTCTCCCGTGTGTCTGGGACCCTCCTACATGACCCCTGGCCTCCAGTGTGAAGCCTGGCACATCAGGGGCGCCCAGTGAGGAGTGAATGACCCGGTCCCACTCACCAGCATCCTTTGGCATCACTCAGGGAAGCAGCCACCCTGAGCTCATGGAGATTCCCCGGGCTCTAGGCACATGGGACCCTTGAGTCCCGTTAGGGCCCCTGACCACAGGCACTGTGGCCTCCACCGAGACCCCAGAGATGGAGAGATTGAGACCAGCTGGTCCTACAGGCCTCTTGGGCTCTACATTCCCTCTCATTGGAGCCAGGGCCCCTGCACACACTAACAGGAGCTCGATGAGTGTTTACTGTGAGGATGAACGGATCCATCGCCAGGCATATCCTCTCCTTTCCAAGGCAGCCCTTGAGAAGCTAACGGGACGTGTTGGCTGGCTCCTGGTGGGACTTCAGGTCTTCCCTGGGAGGAGTGGGGCACGAAGCACTGTGCTCTGACTGGAGGCCTGACACCCAGGCCCACGGTTCACACCACCTCGTGTGGGCCTGATCTGTATGATTCGAATGATACCCAAAGTGCCTTCACTCCTTTGCAGGGAGGTGGGGCGCTGAGGTCATTCTGCCCCACCCCCACCCCAATTCCGCCTCCTGTCCGTAATGCTCAACCGGGCTGCAGGTTCGAATCGCCAGAGGAGGCTTATAAAGTCTCTGGATCAATTAAATGGAGTTTCTGGAGGTGGAAGCGGGCACCCGCCTTTTTTTAAGCAGCTTGATGGGGACGCTGCTGTCTTTAAAGCCAATGAGACCGCCTCTCGGGTTCACCGTCTGAGCCCTCCGCCCGCGCGTGGCTTGGCGGCTGCCCGCCTGTCCGTCGGTCTGGTGGTAGCCACGGTTACCCCGCGTCTGTTTTCTAGTCTCATCTCTGCATATTCACATGCAGGGTTTTTAACCCCGACTTAAGAGGCCTGAGACTTTTGCAAGATTCCGTGACTTATGGCAGCACAACAAATGCACCTCCACTTCCTTATAAGTGCACATGTGTTGTGTGTATATATAGCTATACTCCACTCGGAGTTTAACTTGCTGCGGCGATTTCTTCGTGCTCAGAGAACTGCTTGAGCAGATTTCTTCCCTTTTCAAGCCAGGTGCCAGTTTAGGTTTGTGGTGAATCTCTTGCTCCCTCTCGTGGTCACGCCGGGGCATGTCCGCTGCAAGAGGAACTTCTGGACTCCTGGCCCGCTCAGGCACCCCCAGCAGTGAGGATGCTAGGTTCAGGGTCTTTTGCTGTTTGCTGCAGTCCATGGGGTCGCTAAGAGTTGGACACAACTGAGCGACTTCACTTTCACTTTTCACTTTCATGCATTGGAGAAGGAAATGGCAACCCACTCCAGTGTTCTTGTCTGAAGAATCCCAGGGACGGGGGAGCCTGATGAGCTGCTGTCTATGGGGTCGCACAGAGTCGGACACTACTGAAGCGACTTAGCAGCAGCAGTGTGAGCTCCCAGAGTGCAGTGAGACTGTAACCTACCGGCCCACCTTTTGGCCTCCTCCAAAGGCCCTTCCAGCAACGCCGGAAAGAACAAGCCATGCACATGGCAAAATTTTATCCAGTGCCTGCTATGTGCTAGGCATGAGAGTGAAAAGAGGCAGTTCATGTAAAGTATCGTTTCTGTTGCTGTTATTTTGTGTTAAAATATTAACATCTTAATACCAAGACAAGAGTAGAACATTGTGATTAAGAGCTCAGCGCTGGAGGGACACTGGTTCAGATCCCACACTGACATCCTGTTTAACTTCAGGCAAGTCACTTAACTTCTTCAGGCCTCAGTTTGCTTATCTGCAAAATGGAGCTGACTAGAGTCCCCATCTCCTAGGTTATACTATAGAGTACTGCCTGGCAGTACTGTCATCTTAATCATTTAATGCATTATAAAGGTTCTAATTTCACTCTAGAATGATTGCTCAAACCCTCCTTCCTATCAGGCAATTCATAGATCATATTAAACTTCTATTGTTGTTGTTGTTTAGTCGCTCAGTTGTGTCTGATTCTTTGCACTTTGCAACCCCATGGACTGCAGCATGCCAGGCTTCCCTGTCCTTCACCATCTCCTGGAATTTGGTCAAACTCACATCCATTGAATCGGTGATGCCATCCAACCGTCTCATCCTCTGTCATCCTCTTCTCCTCCTGCCTTCAATCTTTCCTAGCATCATGGTCTTTTCCAATGAGTTGGCTGTTTGCATCAGGTGGACAAAGCACTGGAGCTTCAGCTTCAGCAATCAGTCCTTCCAATGAACATTTCGGTTCATTTCCTTTAGGATGGACTGGTTTGATCTCCTTGTTGTCTAAGGGACTCTCAAGAGTCTTCTCTAGCACCACAATTTGAAAGCATCAATTCTTCAGTGCTCAGCCTTCTTTATGGTCCAACTCTCACATCCATACATGACTACTGGAAAAGCCATGATTAGGGATAGGGGAACCCACGCTGGATATGGCCTAATTTCTGTAGGGGCTCTCTGAGAGAGTGAAGGGGGCCAGTTCAAGGGCAGAGTGAATTGGCCCCCCAAGAAGACACAGCTGGCGATGAGATGACAAGACTAACGTGGCCTTTAGCTTACTTGTGAGAGTGTCAGCGGACACACAGAGGATGCAGGAGAATGTCCAGTGATTGGACCGCCAGACGTTCTCCTGAACCTGTACAAGTGTGCCTGCCTGGCCCAGCCCAGTGGCTCCAGCTTAGCAGGGCAGTAAATGCTCGGGCCTGGGTATCTGCAAACTCTACGTGGTACTGCTTCTGTTACCTGAGATGGCTTCCCCAACCTACTGAGCCTTCACTTGACCCAAATACTAAATGTGGAAAATTCTTAGGGTTTCATGCAACATCGTGGAGGTAAACGGCCTCCTGCTTAGTGCAGGGCCAACCATCCTGCAAGGTCACAGCGGTGGGAGAGTCACCCATGTGAAGATGGGGAGGGTGAGACCTTCACATCCCACCATCCAGCTCCATGTCCAGGAGATGGGAACCCTGGGACCTCAGGTCCAGCTCATGACATGGTAGAGACAGAAGCCATCTGAGTCGTCCTGGGGTCGCCAGGGAGGCGAGGGGGCTTAGCTCAGTCTCCCAGGTTTTCCACTCTCTTCCTTCTGATTTCACCCATGAAAATCAAGTCCAGTCCCTGGAACAAGAGAGAGGGGATTGGGTGGAGGGAAGGAAGCCGAGGTGTCTGGATGGTATAAACGTCTCAAATCACCCACCTTCACGACCAGGGTCTTTGATCAGGAAGAGCCATCACACAATGGCATGACTTCCAGGGAGCACGTCCCCGTGGACCAAGCCTGGCACTCAGGATCTTTACAAGCGTCTGCAGCGACCTCCTAGGGACAGAAAGCTAAGGTTTTCCTCTATTCAGACTTTAACCATGTGTTCGTCCCTGTTCTTCTGATGGCCCTATGATATATAAATTTCATTCAGCCACCAGGCTGTCCCCATCCTTACCCTGGAAGGTTTCATTTTGCTATCAGCTCTCTCTCTCTACATTCGGTACTTACTGGGTAATGATTGTGTCATTTGTTCCTTACTTTCAGTGTTTTTTTTTCCTTTCTCTTTCCACATAATGATATCTTATTATTTGTGATTTAATTCTTCTCTGAAATCCTAATTATATTAGTAATTTAAGGGAAAAGAATATTATATTTTCATGATTTTCAGGAGCAGTTCTATTTAAAGAATTCTTTGCTGAATCAGAGCCCTAATTATTAATGAATAAACATTTATTTTACTTTAGCAAGTTTTTTTGTATTCATGAAACAGAGTCAATGGCTTCAGCTCTGCCTGAAATGTGCCTTGAAGAACTCAGGTCTGTTTTATTCAGAAGATCTCAGGAGTGTTCCCTGTCACAGAACAACATAAACAGCTTTGTACAACTAGAGAAAAGCTGGTCCCCAGCCGTCTCTGATCCTTGCCAGGGATCGTTTGAGATGCTGGGAGGGAAAACAGCCTCTGCCATCAATGAATCTCCTTGAGAATCCAGAAGGGCTGGCATGGGCCTGCAGGCAGACGAATGGGGGCAAAGGATGAGCGTCTGGAGAGAGGAGGTGGGTGCTCTCCCCCCACTCCGTCACCCCCTCCCCTCACCAGGGAGCTGCCATCAGAGCCTCCAGACAAACAAACCATTCCTCCCTGCATTCAGGGACCTCATACGGCCTGGTGGAGGCAGATATATAAGCAAATAATTACAGAAGCAGTTCTATTTCAAGAATGTATTAGTAAAGGTTAATAGACCAGTGACCACTTTGAAAGAAAGGCAGAAGTTTCTATTAAAACTGGCGTTAGAACTGAGTCTTGACGATCTTGTAGGATTTCAGGAAGAGGAAAGAGCATACACAGACAGTGGTGGTATGCAGTTGAGTGGTGTGTTTGTGGTCCCACAAGTTCCAAGGAGGAACGGGATAAGAATGAGGAGGAGAGGTGCGCAGAGGCCAGGACATCAACAGCCTTATAGGATGTGAGAAGGAGTGTGATGTTTACCCAGGAGGCCAAGGAAAACCAATGTGGTTGAGGAAGAGGGTAAGAATATTAAGAACAAGTGATTCAGGAATGATTTGGAAATGCCCTGGCTATCCAGTGATTAGGACTCCCTGCCTCCACTGCAGTAGGTATGGGTTTGATCTCTGGTCAGAGAACTAAGATCCTGAAAGTCAAGTGGTGCAGGCCAAAAAAGGGGGGGAAAGAAAGAAAAAGAAATGATTCAGCAATGATTAGATACAATCATTCTGAAGTCAATAGTAAATTATAGGATCAAGTTTGGGGCTTAATAACCAACAAGACAACTTGGATTCATTGCAATCAGCTGTCATTTAGGATAGGCAATTTTCCATTTAAACCTGCATTTCTTCCCAATCATCCCACTTTCCACCAAGGAGCAATACCTTTTGGTTCAGAGAGCCTAGTTGACTGATTCCCAGCTGGGGACCCATGAGTGTGATAACAGGAGTCTATGAGCCAATTAATAGTTGAATAAACACCAACCAGTTTTACATATAGCTGCAGTAAGGCTGCACAGATGCAATAAAATGCTATGCTTCTCTGCTTTCTCCAGGAATTATATCAAGTTGTTGTAGCAACTGGTTATCTTAGGCAGCTTAGCTATTCATGGCATCATGAAATGTCTTGATAAAATACTGTTTTAAAACATGAGTCCATATTGGGGGTCAGGCATTGTAATTAACAAGACTTCTGATTCTGAAAAGTCTAGACATCCAGCTTAGGTGACGAGTGTGTTATGTTTGAAACATAAAGAACTTAGGTAGCTAATTGAGCAGTATTCTGCAGGAATAATTTATGAAGCAAATTTTTCATAAATTTCTATACAAATGTACATTTCCCTAGAGAGAATGGAGTTTCTTAGCATATCTGCATCTCCAAAATGCACATACCTATATAAAAGACCATTTTGACAACGTTTATATTTTATGGGATGGTTAACACCACCTTTGGAGAAGGAAATGGCAACCCACTCCAGTGTTCTTGCCTGGAGAATCCCAGGGACGGGGGAGCCTGGTGGGCTGCCCTCTATGGGGTCGCACAGAGTCGGACACGACTGAAGTGACTTAGCAGCAGCAACACCACCTTATATCTTGGACTACTGGCGGGGGCGGAGGGTGTCACATGAGAAGAGTAGAATTGCATTTTGACTTTAATTTTACTTCAGAGTTTCAGTGGACTTTAAACAGTTCCAAGAATTAGTATTAATATTTAGTCTCTTATGTAGTGGGTTTCCCTGGTGGCTCAGTGGTAAAGAATCTGCCTGCCAGTGTAGGAGACGCGGGTTCAATCTCTGGGTTGGGAAGATCCCCTGGAGGCGGAGATGGCAACCCACTCCAGTATTCTTGCCTGGAGAATCCCATGGACAGAGGAGCCTGGAGGGCTGCAGTCCATGGGGTCACAAAGAGTTGGACATGACTTAGCAACTAAACAACAACTCTTTTGTAGTGTGTTTTTCTACTCTCAGGGTGTGCCTCAGAGGAGATAGTTCACATAACCTCAGGCTTTCCTGTTGCCTTTCTGCAGATGCAGGAACCTAAAATAACTTCATGCTTGACTTTCTTCCCCCAGCATTTCCTCTGTATACTAGTGAGCTGTTTGGGTAACTTCTTTTAGTGAAGTTACAAAGATTAATATGTAATACATTGCTCTTACAGAATTATGAAGTTTCATGTTGCAAAACGGAAGTTTAAGGAAACACTCCGCCCATACGATGTAAAAGATGTCATCGAACAATACTCTGCTGGTCACCTGGACATGCTGTGCAGGATTAAAAGCCTGCAGACACGGTGAGCAACTCGAAGGTTACCTGTTCTAAGGGGACAGGCACAGAAACTGTCTGGGAGTCACCTCTCCAAAGTAGGGAAATTCTTGAATTCCATGTTTCTGACTCATTTTTAGTGGACAACCGGACTTCTGTGTTAAAATGTAGATTCTATTTCAATATAAATCAGGCACTGAAAACCTTTAAGTATGGACAGTGTCTAGTGTCTCGTCTATGGAAATGGGGGTGTTGGCGGTGGCTGCAGAGGACTGCTGTGGGACTGCATGAGTTAAAGCAGGGGCCTGAGTGCTTGTGCAACGTTCAAGGTGGCTGCTGATGTCATTTTGTTATTGCCTGAATCCTATATCGGAGAAGGCAATGGCACCCCACTCCAGTACTCTTGCCTGGAAAATCCCATGGATGGAGGAGCCTGGTAGGCTGCAGTCCATGGGGTTGCTAAGAGTTGGACACGACTGAACGACTTCACTTTCACTTTTCATTTTCATGCATTGGAGAAGGAAATGGCAACCCACTCCAGTGTTCTTGCCTGGAGAATCCCAGGGATGGGGGAGCCTGGTGGGCTGCCATCTATGGGGTCGCACAGAGTCGGACACAACTGAAGCAACTTAGCAGCAGCAGCAGCAGAATCCTATATATCCTTTAGAAATAAGCTAATCTTTCTCCTTCTTAAGCCTGACAAAGACAGACCTACAAAGACAGACCTCTCCCTCCTCTGACCCCGTGTGGCATGTAGAGTCCCCTGCAGGTCACCATCATGTCCCTCGTGGTGGGATCCTGCACTGAGAGTCCAGGAAGAGAAACTGAGGTTGTGTATTGGCTCCTGTATTGCTTCCCAGGGGCACGTCTGTTCCCCTGGCTCTGAACCAAGCCTGGGCCTGTCGCTCCATCCCTGTTCTGCAATAGGCTGGCTATACACCATCTTTCCAGTGAGGGCTGAAAGAAATGAGTATGTTACTCTAACACGTGCTTGATTGTGTTATCTTGAAGCCAAAATATTTAGTTCAGTTTGTCTTGCTTCACAGTTCAGTTCACTTCAGTTCAGTCACTCAGTCCTGTCCGACTCTGCGACCCCATGAATCGCAGCACGCCAGGCCTCCCTGTCCATCACCAACTCCCAGAGTTCACTCAGACTCACGTCCATTGAGTCAGTGATGCCCTCCAGCCATCTCATCCTCTGTCGTCCCTTTCTCCTCCTGTCCCCAATCCCTCCCAGCATCACAGTCTTTTCCAATGAGTCAACTCTTCGCATGAGGTGGCCAAAGTACTGGAGTTTCAGCTTTAGCATCATTCCTTCCAAAGAACACCCAGGACTGATCTCCTTTAGAATGGACTGGTTGGATCTCTTTGCAGTCCAAGGGACTCTCAAGAGTCTTCTCCAACACCACACTTCAAAAGCATCAATTCTTCGGCACTCAGCTTTCTTCACAGTCCAACTCTCACATCCATACATAACTACTGGAAAAACCCTAGCCTTGACTAGACAGACCTTTGTTGTCAAAGTAATGTCTCTGCTTTTCAATATGCTATCTAGGTTGGTCATAACTTTCCTTCCAAGGAGTAAGCGTCTTTCAGTTTCATGGCTGCAGTCACCATCTGCAGTGATTTTGGAGCCCCCCAAAATAAAATCTGACACTGTTTCCACTGTTTCCCTATCTGTTATTTCCTATGAAGTGATGGGACCAGATGCCATGATCTTCGTTTTCTGAATGTTGAGCTTTAAGACAACTTTTCACTCTCCTCTTTCACTTTCATCAAGAGGCTTTTTAATTCCTATTCACTTTCTGCCATAAGGGTGGTGTCATCTACATATCTGAGGTTATTGATATTTCTCCCGGCAATCTTGATTCCAGTTTGTGCTTCTTCCAGCCCAGCATTTCTCATGATGTACTCTGCATATAAGTTAAATAAGCAGGGTGACAATATACAGCCTTGACATACTCCTTTTCCTATTTGGAACCAGTCTGTTGTTCCATGTCCGGTTCTAACTGTTGCTTCCTGACCTGCATATAGGTTTCTCAAGAGGCAGGTCAGGTGGTCTGGTATTCCCATCTCTTTCAGAATTTTCCACAGTTGATTGTGATCCACATAGTCAAAGGCTTTGGCATAGTCAATAAAGCAGAAATAGATGTTTTTCTGGAACTCTCTTGCTTTTTCCATGATCCAGCGGATGTTGGCAATTTGATCTCTGGTTCCTCTGCCTTTTCTAAAACCAGCTTGCACATCAGGAAGTTCACGGTTCACATATTGCTGAAGCCTGGCTTGGAGAATTTTGAGCATTACTTTACTAGAATGTGAGATGAGTGCAGTTGTGTGGTAGTTTGAGCATTCTTTGGCATTGCCTTTCTTTGGGATTGGAATGAAAACTGACCTTTTCCAGTCCTGTGGCCACTGTTGAGTTTTCCAAATTTGCTGGCATATTGAGTGCAGCACTTTCACAGCATCATCTTTCAGGATTTGAAATAGGTCAACTTGAATTCCATCACCTCCACTGGCTTTGTTCATAGTGATGCTTTCTAAGGCCCCCTTGACTTCACATTCCAGGATGTCTGGCTCTAGGTCAGTGATCACACCATTGTGATTATCTGGGTCGTGAAGCTCTTTTTTGTACAGTTCTTCTGTGTATTCTTGCCACCTCTTCTTAATATCTTCTGCCTCTGTTAGGTCCATACTATTTGTGTCCTTTATCGAGCCCATCTTTGCATGAAACGTTCCCTTGGTATCTCTAATTTTCTTGAAGAGATCTCTAGTCTTTCCCATTCTGTTGTTTTTCTCTATTTCTTTGCATTGATCACTGAGGAAGGCTTTCTTATCTCTTCTTGCTATTCTTTGGAACTCTGCATTCAGATGCGTATATCTTTCCTTTTCTCCTTTGCTTTTTGCTTCTCTTCTTTTCACAGCTATGTGTAAGGCCTCCCCAGACAGCCATTTTGCTTTTTTTTGCATTTCTTTCCATGGGGATGGTCTTGATCCCTGTCTCCTGTACAATGTCACGAACCTCAGTCCATAGTTCATCAGGCACTCTATCTATCAGATCTAGTCCCTTAAATCTATTTCTCACTTCCACTATATAATCATAAGGGATTTGATTTAGGTCATACATGAATGGTCTAGTGCTTTTTCCTACTTTCTTCAATTTCAGTCCTTTTTCCTACTTTCTTCAATTTCAGTCTGAATTTGGCAGTAAGGAGTACATGATCTGAGCCACAGTCAGCTCCCGGTCTTGTTTTTGCTGACTGTATAGAGCTTCTCCATCTTTGGCTGTGAAGAATATAATCAATCTGATTTTGGTGTTGACCATCTGGTGATGTCCATGTGGAGAGTCTTCTCTTGTGTTGTTGGAAGAGGGTGTTTGCTATGACCAGTGCGTTCTCTTGGCAACACTCTATTAGCTTTTGCCCTGCTTCATTCCATATTCCAAGGCCAAATTTGCCTGTTACTCCAGGTGTTTCTTGACTTCCTACTTTTGCATTCCAGTCCACTATAATGAAAAGGACATCTTTTTTGGGTGTTAGTTCTAAAAGGTCTTGTAGGTCTTCATAGAACCGTTCAACTTCAGCTTCTTCAGCGTTACTGGTTGGGGCATAGACTTGGATTACTGTGATCTTGAATGGTTTGCCTTGGGAACGAACAGAGATCATTCTGTCATTTTTGAGATTTTATCCAAGTACTGAATTTTGGACTCTTTTGTTGACCATGATGGCTACTCCATTTCTTCTAAGGGATTCCTGCCTGCAGTAGTAGATATAATGGTCATCTGAGTTAAATTCACCCATTCCAGTCCATTTTAGTTCACTGATTCCTAGAATGTCGACATTCACTCTTGCCATCTCCTTTTTGACCACTTCCAATTTGCTTTATTCATGGACCTAACATTTAAGGTTCCTATGCAATATTGTTCTTTACAGCATCGGACCTTGCTTCTATCACCAGTCACATCCACAACCGGGTATTGCTTTTGCTTTGGCTCCATCCCTTCATTCTTTCTGGATTTATTTCTCCACTGATCTCCAGTAGAATATTAGGCACCTACCGACCTGGGGAGTTCCTCTTTCAGTGTCCAATCATTTTGCCTTTTCATACTGTTCATGGGGTTCTCAAGGCAAGAATACTGAAGTGGTTTGCCATTCCCTTCTCCAGTGGACCACATTCTGTCAGATCTCTCCACCATGACCCGCCCGTCTTGGGTGGCCCCACAGGGCATGGCTTAGTCTCACTGAATTAGACCAGGCTGTGGTCCGTGTGATTAGACTGACTAGTTTTCTGTGATTATGACACACACTGAAGTGTGTCTGCCCTCTGATGCCCTCTTGCAAGACTTACCGTATTACTTAGGTTTCTCTTACCTTGGATGTGGGGTATCTCTTCACGGCTGCTCCAGCAAAGCACAGCCACTACTCCTTACCTTGGATGAGGGGTATCTCCTCACCGCCGCCCCTCCTGACCTTGCTTCACAACCAGGCCCAAATTACCAGCCTGATAACTGAACAGTTCTTAAAACACAGGGACCGAGTCTTCAACACGTGTTCATGCACACGGCACACTTAGCAGTGTGAGGCATATACTAGGCCCTCAGTAAAACACCTGCTATCTTCTAAAACCTTAGGTATGGAAATCACAAGTTTTTCACTTACCCATTCATGCATCGGGCACCCTGGACACCCAGAGATGAACAGATAAGCCAGTCCTTGTGGAGCTTGCAGTGGAGTAGATTAGACGTCATGGTTGCCTGTACTTTTGTGCACACAAAGTAAGCTGGAAAGTGCAGTCAGTATTCCTGATAATTCAGCTCTAAAACACACAAAAAGAAAGAAATTAATTCCAACGTAGACTGATTAAGTCTCCTTGCTGCTGCTAAGTCACTTCAGTCGTGTCCGACTCTGTGCGACCCCATAGATGGCAGCCCACCAGCTTTCCCCGTCCCTGGGATTCTCCAGGCAAGAACACTGGAGTGGGTTGCCATTTCCTTCTCCAATGCATGAAAGTGAAAAGTGAAAGTGAAGTCGCTCAGTCGTGTCCGACTCTTCGAGACCCCATGGACTGCAGCCCACCAGGCTCCTCTCCATGGGATTTTCCAGGCAAGAGTACTGGAGTGGGGTGCCATTGCCTTCTCCGTAAGTCTCCTTGGAAATTGTTTTAACTCGCCTGTGATCCTCTTACAACCTGTCACCAACTGGCCAAGGTCTTCCAAGTCTTTTTTGGGACTCCCAGTGGGTTTTTGTTTGTTTGCTTGCTTGCTTTGTTTTGTTTTATATTTTTTAATTTTTTTTAACTTTTTATTTTATGTTGGAGTATAAACAGTTAACAACATTGTGATAGTTTCAAGTGGACAGCAGAGGAACTCCGCCATACATATACATGTATCCATTCTCCCCCAAACTGCCCTTCCATCCAGGCTGTTTTTATTTTTTTCTCCGTACCTTTTAAAGTTTTAACTTCTGTTTTTTTATTACAAATGTGATTTGTTTTATTTTTCTTCATAGGGATAGGGTCACTAGTTAAAATACACTGTAAAATCCGCACTTTAAATTTCATTTCATATTGCAGTTGTAGAAATAGTTTATATAAATAGTAACCATTAATCATTTACAACAAAGGTTCAATGTAAATTAGGATCCTGTTATTTCTATGATTGTTTATGGTTTTCTGGTATTTCTGGTAAAGTTTTATTTTTCTGAGGGTGAAGGAATTAATGTTTTTGAATGTGAAATACCTTTAAACTTAAAATTGATACCTTCCATAAATCAGCTGACCAGGAGAGAGTGCCAAAGCATTACAAACAACAGTTTTTCCACTTAACATATGTTTGCACAATGTTTTTTATTGTTTGTTTGTTTTTATTGAAATATATTTGATTTACCGTGTTGTATTAGTTCCAGGTGTGCAGCAAAGTGATTCACTTATACATGCATATATATCTACTTTTTTCAGATTCTTTTCCTTTATGTGTGTGTGCTAAGTCGTTTCAGTCATATCCAACTTTTTATGACCTTATGGACCATAGCCCACCACACTCCTCTGTCTATGGGATCCTTCAGGCAAGAATACTGGAGTGGGTTGTCATGCTCTCCTCCAGGGGATCTTCCTGACCCAGGGGATCAAACCTACATCTCTTACATCTCCTGCATTGATAGACAAGTTCTTTACCACTGGCGCCACCTTGGAAGCCTCTTTTGTCTTATAGGTTGTTACAAATATTGAGGATAGTTGCCTCCCAATGTTTTTATAAAGTTCAACCTCTACAGAATTTGCAGAGCTAATCTGGAGTTTCTCACTTATGTGGTGTATATATACCCTTCAACTAGAATCCCCAAGATGGAGGCGATAGCTTTCTTATCTCCACATATCAGATATATAATAAATGTTCACTTAAATGACTTGTGCTACTCAGTTCAGTTCAGTCGCTCAGTCGAGTCAGACTTAGCAACCCCATGAACTGCAGCATGCCAGGCCTCCCTGTCCATCACCAATTCCTGGAGTCCACCCAAACCCGTGTCCATCGAGTCAGTGATACCATCCAAGCACCTCATCCTCTGTCGTCCCCTTCTCCTCCTGCCCTCAATCTTTCCCAGCATCAGGGTCTTTTCTAATGAGTCAGTTCTTTGCATCAGACGAATGAGTATTGGAGCTTCAGCTTTAGCATTAGTCCTTCCAATGAATATTCAGGACTGATTTCCTTTAGGATGGACTGGTTTGATCTCCTTATAGTCCAAGGGACTCTCAAGAGTCTTCTCCAACACCACAGTTCAAAAGCATCAATTCTTCAGCACTCAGCTTTCTTTATAGTTCAACTTTCACATCCATACCTGACTACTAGAAAAACCATAGCTTCGAATAGACAGACCTTTGTTGGCAAAGTAATGTCTCTGCTTTTTAATAAGCTGTCTAGGTTGGTCATAGCTTTTCTTCCAAGAAGCAAGCGTCTTTTAATTTCATGGCTGCAGTCACCATCTGCAGTGATTATGGAGCCCCCAAAAATAAAGTCTCTCACTGTTTCCATTGTTTCCCCATCTATTTGCCATGAAGTGTTGGAACTGTATGCCATGATCCTAGTTTTTTGAATGTTGAGTTTTAAGCCAACTTTTTCGCTCTCCTCTTTCACTTTCATCAAGAGGCTCTTTAGTTCTTTGTTTTCTGCCATAAGGGTGGTTTCATCTGCATATCTGAGGTTATTGATATTTCTCCCAGCAATTCCGGCTTGTGCTTCATCCAGCCCAGCATTTCACATGATGTACTCTGCATATAAGTTAAATAAGCAGGGTGACAATACACAGCCTTGACATACTCCTTCCCCAATTTGAAACCAGTCAGTTGTTTTATGTCCGATTCTAACTGTTGCTTCTTGACCTGCATACAGATTTCTCAGGAGGCAGGTAAGTTGGTCTGGTATTCCCATCTCTGGAAGAATTTTGCACAGTTTATTGTGATCCACAGAGTAAAAGGCTTTGACATAGTCAACAAAGCTAAATGTTCTGTTCTACTAACATGAAATAATTATGATTTTGTCATATTTTAAGTGACTGAATTCAGGAAATGCCTGATCAGAGGTGGAAACAGACAAATTACTTTGTAGTTTAGGACAGGTTTGCCTCCAGAAGCTCAGTCATAATAGATTTCATCATGGACTAAAATAATGAGAAAATTAACCTTGTGTAATTTCCATGTGAAGAAAATAAGTATCTCAACTGGAAGAAGTTCATTTTATTTCTTCTTATATAGATTAGAGATAATTGTATTTTTCTTTCCAAAACACTTCCTCTGGCTTGGGGCCGCCTCCACCTTTCGCACTCATAACCGGATCTTTCTTTCTGATAGTGTGGATCAAATTCTTGGAAAAGGACAAATCACATCAGACAAGAAGAGCAGAGAGAAAATAACCGCAGAACACGAGGCCACGGATGACCTCAGTATGCTCGGCCGGGTGGTCAAAGTTGAAAAACAGGTACAACTCAACTAAACTGCCTAAGGTCTTAGGCAGATTTTTTTTCCAGTTTATTGCAATAGAATTGACATATATCCCTGTATAACTTTGAAGCGTGTAACGTAACAGTCTGACCTACATGAGCTGTGAATGATGACCACAATAAGCTTAGTCAGCATGCGTCATCTCACAGAGACACAACATAAAGAAAAGCAAAGAAAAACAATTGTTCTCCTTGTGACGAGAACTCTTAGAATCTGCTCTCTTAACACCTTTCCTGTGCACCACACGGCAGTATTAGCTATAGTTATCACTTTGTGCATCACACCCCAGCACCTGTTTTTCCATAACTAGAACCTTGAGCCTCCTGACCACCCTCCTCTGATTTCCCTCCCTCCACCCCCTGCCTCTTGCAACCACAAGCCTGATCTTTTTTCCTATGTGTTTGGGGATTTTTTGTGTGTGTGTATTTTGTTTTAGGTATATTAACTGGGATCATCCAGTATTCACCTTTCTCTGTGTGATTTATTTGACATAGCATAATGCCCTCAAGGTGCATCCATGTTGCTGCTAATGGCAGGATTTCCTCAGGTTTTGTTTTTTTTTTTTTAATGGCTGAATAATATTCTATTGTATATACATGTACACCACAACTTATTTATCCATTGATCTGCCATAGACACTCGTTTCCATGTTTTGGCTGTTGTAAGTGATGCCTCTGTGAACACAGGGTGCAGATATCTTTTTGAGTTAATTTCTTGTTACCTCTGGGTATGTGCCCAAGAATGGAATTGCTGGATCATGTGGTGGCTCTATTCTTAATTTTTTAAAGGGATCTCCACATTGTTCTCCATAGTGGTTGCACCAATTTACCTTCCCACCAACAGTGAGGCAGGGCCCCCTTCTCTCCACATCCTCTCCAGCATTGTTATCTCTTGTATTTTTGATGACAGCCATTCTAATAGGAGTGAAGTAGCCAGAATATTTTTTAATCAAAATTGATTATAAGCAATTGGATGTATTTTAGTGATTGATTTTAAAAGGAATAAAATCAAGAAAGAGCAAATAAATTTTCTTCATGCATAGACCATGTTCTCCAAAACACATGAATTTCTGCATAAGGAATAGAAAATTTCCTCTCATCAATTAATACTTGAACTTCAAACAACTCTGGATTTCAACAGTAGAATAATAAAAATCTATTTTTTAGATTTAATTTATTATTTTATTAATTTATTTTTATAAATTTATAAATTATAAATTAATTTATTATTTATTTATTTATTAAATAATTTATTGATTAAATTTAAATTTTTAATTTGATTTATTATTTTATTAATGTATTAATTAATTTATAATTTATTTATTTTTATAAATTATAAATTTATAAATAAATTATAAATTAACTTATAATTATTTAAATTTAAAAATCTAAATTTGTGTTTTGGTTATTTTCATTGTCTCTCTCTTGGGTCATTCTTAAAAACAAACAAACCACACATTATAACTGTGGTGACGCACTGAATATTTGTTGACCCTGAAAGTGAGTATCTTCTCATACAAAGACAATATTTAGAAGTCAAAATGCTCCTCTGATTTAATTATAAAATGCCAAGCATTTGATACCTATATTTTAAAATCTAGAATTGCCTAGATTGATCAGGGTTGGGAGGGGGGGATTGTATTGTGTTTTTTGTTTTTGTTTTTGCGGGGTGGGGGTGGGTGGATCTTAGCTCCCAGACCAGAGATCCAACCTGTGCCCCCTGCAGTGGAAGCGCAGAGTCCTAACCACTGGACCGATAGGGGAGCCCCCGTATATAGGTCTTAGTTTCTTACAGAATTAGCTTCCTGTTGCACAGTAGAGTACGGGAATGTCCTCATGGAAGAGGCCGAGGAAAGGTAACCTGATGAGCAGGGGAATCTGGAAATTGCCTTTCTAAAGGGGCTTATACGGTCTTTGAAAACATCACGTTTAAAGAATGGGGAGGAGAAGGGTGCCGGTGGAGACGAGGCAAAGGCCAGAGCATCCGCCCCCAAGACCTCCCTTCCCACGGCCGCGGCTGGACCGTGCGTCCCAAGCGGGTTCTGAGTCAAGGCCGCGAAATGCCGAGCACTCGGGACCTGCCGAGTGGTTGCAGCCTAACTTCATTCCTTAAACTCTTGTGAACAGATGCACGTTTTCCGCTCTTTCAGGTCCAGTCCATCGAGGCCAAGCTTGACTGCCTGCTGGATATCTACCAGCAGGTGCTGCGAAAAGGCTCCGCTCCGGCCCTCGCGCTGGCCCCCTTCCCGAGCCCGCCCTTCGAATGTGAACAGACGTCGGACTACCAGAGCCCGGGCGACGGCCGGGACCTATCGGGCCCGGCGCCGGGCGGCGGCCTCCCGCGCTCGGCCAGCGCGGGCCTGGCGCGGGGCCTGCAGCTCATCCTGGCGCCGAGCGAACTGGGCGCCCAGGCGCTCTACGCGTTCAGCCCCGCGCCGACGCCGGCGCCCGGGAGCCCGGGAGACGGCCCGGCGGCCCCGCGCGGCCTGGCGCCCCCGGCGGCGGCGAGTGCCGCCCGGCCGGCGGCCCCCGCCACCCTACAGATCCCTGCAGCGCTGCCGGTGCTCGGGCAGCTGCCCCACGGCCCCGCCGGCGCCCCGGAAGCTCTCCCCGAGCTCAGCGCCCGCCTGGCGCCCGCCAAGGACCGCCTCCCGGCCAGGGAGCGCGCCCTGCGCCAGAGCCTGGACCTGGGCGGGGCGGCCCTGCTGTCGGTCCGGCCCGCGGTGCCCCAGGACCCGGGCCGCTCGGTGTCGGCGCAGAACCTGGCCCGGTCCACCGAGGACCTGGACGTGCAGCTGTCGGGGAGCGAGTCCAGCGGCTCCAGGGGCAGCCAAGAGTTTTACCCCAAGTGGCGGGAATCCAAGCTGTTTATCAGTGATGAAGAGGCGGCGGGTCCAGAGGACACCGGGACGGACGCCTTGGACGCGGTGCCGCCGGCCCGGGAGCCCGCCCCGGCGCCGGACTCTCTCAGGACTGGACGGTCGCGATCATCTCAGAGCTCGTGTCCGGCGGCGGGGGGCGCTGACGCCCTGGGCCGGCCACACGTGAGGCTGAAATGAGGCCTCCGATTGCCCCCCACCCCGGGGCCCGGCCGCCCCTTAGCCATACACATCGCTGCATGAACTCTCTGGAAAGCCCTTCTCAAAGGTTGAACCCACAAAAATCAGGAAGAACATGAAAGGCAGTTCCTAAGCCCGTTATCTTTCAATTGCATGAAAATGCATGTTTAGGGGATGCTGAACTTCAGGGTACGACATTGCCCCTCACTCAATAAGGTACCTTGAGTTAAGAATCCCGAGACACCGACCCTGCTCATGCTGCGGGGGTGGGTGTGAAACGTCAAGGTCAGGTCCATTAGAAGATTGAACTCTGTGTTTTGAAATGATGGCTGTTGACGCCTTCAAATGTCAGGCATTTCTGCTGGTGATAAAACGCAGAATTCATTTTCAAAATTTGGCCATAATGTACACGTGACACAGTGACCGTCATCAACAGCTGCTAACAAGTTACCCATAACACAGAATCGGGGTATCAGACATGGCTGCCTGTTCAAGATGTAGATGCCAACCTGTCCTACCCAACCATTTTATCATTAATGTAATTTGAATGTCAATTTGTGTGCTTTTGGTGACTTAACGCTGTGGCCAGCAATTTTGCACATCATTTTCATGTTTGTTTGTTTTGTTTTTTTATGACGAGAATGTTCTTCAGTTAGAAAACGTGCAAATAATGAAATTCAGGGCCAGTGGGGCAAATAGGCTGACTCTTTGACACCTTCGACTTCATGGAAACAAATTCCCTGAGGGCTCTATCAGCTGCTACGCAAGCAACTGAGTCCCAAAGAGTGGATGGCACACGGGGGTGGGCTCACCCCTGTGCAGTGGCCCTGCCCAGGCCTGCAAGCTGCCTACAGATGGCCTGTGAGGGGCTCTTCCCACGAGGCTGAAAGCCAGGCAGGCTCTCGGGGAGGAGACATGAGACAGAGATGGAAATGGCTCAGAAAGAATCCTAACACCGGGAAATCAGTGATGCTCAAGAAAACGACCTTCCCCTCCAGGGTGATGAGAGGGAGGGAAACAAACCAAAAGAAAAGAACTTGATTTTTTTAAAAAACAAATACTGTTAGGGAACTCAACTACCTAAACACCCCTTATTCTTATATATGAGCAGAGAGTTTTGCAAGGTATTTATTTTTTAATATGCCCTGAATGTGTTTTGCTATTATGTCATACATTTTGCATATGAAAGGCTAAAACTAAACCTCCTTTACTTTTTATACTGTCGTGGACATTTTCTATTCTCCCCAAGAATGTTGCCCGCCCCTACTCTGAAAAATGATTGACTCAGTTTCCTGGTACAAGCTCATATAATCAGAAGCCAGGTAACCCTGGCAGGGTCTGCAAATCAAAACACAGCATGATGGCCAAAAAGACCAAGGGAAACAAATTAAGAAATATCTCTACCAGAAAGCAAGCCAAGGTGACCACTTGTTAGCAGCCAGAATGGCAACCCCAGACCATCAGAATTTCAGGGCCAGGGGAAGTTAGAGAGCAGGTGGATTAAACTCCAGCCACAGGAAGACTTAAAAAGAGTTTTCTCCTTGGCTGATATTGCTGCCTCCAGGATAACTTTTCCAGCAGCCAGGGGATGGATCAGGGCTGTCAACAGCTGCCCAAAGGCAGGACAAGGCCCTGACACCTGCCGAGTCCCTCCCAAACTCTCTTCCCCAACCTGCTTTCTCCACCCCAGATCCCCTTTCTCGTCCACAGGCTGTGGGCTCCCTGCCTCCCTTCACCAGCCTCCCTCCCCCAAGTAATCAACTTCTCCACTCCACCTCCAATATACATCTCAACCCTTGTCCTTTTTTGATAAGCACTGAAATTTGGAAGGATTCCTCCTCTCATCCCACCTAGATCCTCGCACACACCCCTGGCATGCATCCTTCAGGGTCCACTTGGCTGCCAGAGACACTTAGAAAAGAGCACATCCATTTTACACTCCGGTTTGAAAGATGTTCTCAAACTCTTTAAGCCACTGTTTTTATTTCAAAACATAAAATTTTAGTCAATTATTAAATGCAGCATTTCATCTACCCATGTCTCCAAATTTGTGATCCATCTTCCCAAGGAGGTTGTACACGAGAACACAGACACACACACACACACACACACACCACCCCACCATGCCAGCAGGCCATCTCCAGGTATCACTTGAAGAAGAGGAGGGAACTTTCAGGTAGCACTGAGTCTCAGACACGCTCTGTCCGGGTCAAAGCCCACTGGCAGCAGGAACTCTGAATGTACTGAGGACCCCACCTTAGGCCCCGTTAGGCCTCAGACACAGCCCAGTCCATCTGGCATCACTGAAGATGCAAGATTCAGAAACAAACCCAAACCCATCACCGAGGGTTCATCACAGCCCAACATGGTAAACCATGCTGGGAGAAGCTTTCACACACCCAAGCCATGACCATTTTGTGTCTGTCTTACTCCAGCACAAAACTTCTTGGATGTCGAAAGCTTGTTGTATTGTGTGAAGCTATAGGGCTGTGTCTGCTGTGTTCCTGTCAGCGGAGCTGAGAGGGGTCTCTCCCTAACACTTAGCAAAGCCCCTTCCGTCAGCCCCAGTGTCTCGAAGCACAATTAGCTGAGTGCTGATCGGCCTCTGGCTTTCTCAGGCCTCGACCGTCTGCCGCCTCTGGTACATAGGGTTGAGCAAGCTAGCGCTTTATGGCAAACATCCCTTCTACGAGGTTCACTAAAAAAATTTTGCTCCGTCTGATCTAAATGTTTGCATTTTGTTCAACTAAATTAACATCTATAGATAGCAAGTTTTGTTTAAAGTAAAAGACACTCGATTGAGTTTTTCAGTCTTTTCTCTCTTGTTCTAAGGTGCCTTTCTCACCTCCCCTTGACTCAGTGATTCTGAAAATTCTTAATTTGCCAGAAAACAAGTCTCACAGAGAGGAAGGAATCAGGCACAAGGTGACTCGTTCTCATGCCTGTGTGCAAAGCAAAACTATAAGGAATGATGAAACTGAGCAACTAAATGAATAGGTCACTTCATCCAGATTGAGAAAATACAATAAATGTTAACTTATCTCCCCAGAAGCTGATATTTTTTGCCTTAAAATGACATGGTTGTGTTTTTGTAAGAGAAACTTAATTTAATTATGTACATTTAAGTGAGCAGTTCTGGAAGTCACGTATGACAATGCAGTTGTCTGTTTCCTGAACACAAATAAATCAGGAATATCGTATCCATTTCAAGCTACCATTAAAATGTAATTTCCTTTGCTCTCTTTTACTGGGATTATTTGTTTTAAAGTAAAACATTAAAAAGATGTCTATAAACAGTTAGTGTGACTACTTTCATCTGGTACCAACTGGTTGGTTCTGAACTGATTGGGTCCCAGTAGATCCAGCAGATTTGGAGTTGAAATTAAAAATTATCTTTTTGCAGAATTCATGCTTCCAATGCAGGGGGTACAGTTTCAATCTCTGGTCAGGGAACTAAGATTCTCCATGCCTCATGGTACAGCAGAAAAAAAAAATTATTTTTTTGCAATGTTGATGAAGAAATCATTGATACTCTGGGATGGGAAAGGTTTGCAAATGTTGTTGAGGGTATCATAAGAAAAACTAATTTGATATCATACTAAATATTTATTTTTGTATATTTTTATACATTTTTATTTGCTGCATCAAAGCAAATGCCAGCATATGTGAGCCCTGTGTTAACTATAATAAAAGGGTTTGCTAAACAAGTGATAAGAAGTGGGAACCAGCACGCGCCCAAATGCTGGAGCCCCAGCTGCTCAGACTGGCCATTAACACCTATCCAGTGCTCCCCAGTGAGGGAGTGGAAAAGTGTTAGTCACTCAGTCGTGTCCAACTCTTTGAAAACCCACAGACTGTAGCCCGGCAGGCTTCTTTGTCCATGGACTTCTCCAGGTGAGAATACTGGAGTGAGTAGGTAGCCATTCCCTTCTCCAGGGATCTTCCTGACCCAGGGATCGAACCTGGGTCTCCTGCATTGCAGGCAGAGTCTTTACCATCTGAGCCACCAGGGAAGCTGAGAAGATGGGGGTGGGAGGGGCACTCCCAAAAGGGATCTTACCCTTCTGCCCTAAAAAAAAAAGGAAAAAAAAAACCTCTTGTTTCACTGGCAGTTTTGCACTGTGTCCATGATGAATTCCAGTGGAATTATTTGATTTGAAAGGAGGCTCAGAATGTTGGGGGCTTCCTTGGTGGCTCAAATGGTAAAGAATCAGCCTGCAATGCGAGAGACCTAGGTTCAGGTTCGATACCTGGGTGGGGAAGATCCCCTGGAGAAGGAAACGGCAACTCATTCCGGTATTCTTGCCTGGATAATGCCATGGACAAAGGAGCCTGGCAGGCTAGAGTTCATGGGGTCGCAGAGAGTCGGACACAACTCAGCGACTGACGCTTTCACTTTTCAGAATGTTGGAACTCTGGATCACAAAGCAAGGAGGCCCTAAGAAAGATGCTTTAAATGGAGGGAGGTGAGGGAAGGGGTGTCACCTGAGGGGCCTCCCCTCCGCCACAGCTCCAAGGGGCTCAGGCAGGTCCCTGCCTATTCTGTCACTTTGGGGAGGTGACACTTACTAGTGAAACTAACAAGTAAACACGGAATGTGCTTGCTTGACCAACTCAAAAATGTAAACAGCTTCCACACACTTTCTCACCTATTTTAAAGCATCTCTCACCCCAGCTTAAAAGCAAAATATACATACAATTACTCTGCCCTCATCACAAGTAGGTTCCCAGACCTTGAAGTGGTTACTTTCATCATTCTGGTTTCAACCACTTCAACTGCTTCTTTAATTTTTTTTTTAATTTTTAATTAATTAAAATAATACTTCACCCTCTGGTTTACCTAACTCCAAGTTACTGACGTTTTCACTACATTTCAAAGCAAATTATAGGTGCATGCACTGCTCTGGAAGTCAAATAAATAAATAGATAACTCAAAGGCACGCTGGTGTGACATATATCTTTGCCAGCCTCCACCACTCACTTCATTCCTATCACGGTTTTGTCGCCTAGTTCAAGTCCAGTGTGCTCTGGGGTAGGTAAGTCTCGGGGTCCAAGGTTGCCATGCACGGTCACCTACTTCCTCCACTTCTCACCTACTAGCTTTTTCCTTTTTTAGTGATGTTCATCTCTGTCCATCACTTGCTTCTTCTTTCCTCTCCTTTGCCTTCCTGAGTGTGACTACCTTCCTGCCCTGCCAACCCCTGCCCACTCCATGACCCCCAAAACTAGGTGTTCACACCTTCCCCTGGTGCAGCTCCTAAGTGAGTGGTGACAACCTCACACCAAATGCAGCCCAGGTCAACAGACGCTCTTGAGCACCGGAAAGTCCTCACCAAAGCCCTTGGGCCACGATCCAGCACCACCCCACTTTTCAGGACTTGGGGTGGGGAGGCCTCTGCCTTTTCAGATGGAAACTCGTGCCCAGTGAAGACTAGCTCTCTTGCTCTGGATCCCAACCCCCTCTTTCCTTACATCTGTGGCATCTCCCTCTCTGTTTTTTCCCCTGTAAACAGAAAGGAGCCTTTCCCGAGACCAGCAAAGTCAAGACCTCACCTTCCTCTTTATCTCCACATCTCACCTTCCCTTTAGAACCAACAATCGATAAATTGTAGAAGGTAATTCCATTTCCCCAGCATCTGTCCCCCAGCCAGCAGGACAGTCAAACCACGTCTGCCCAGCCCTCAGACAGCCAGCTCTGCCCTGGTCAGTATGACTTCTTTTTTTTTTTTCATTTTAAACAAGAAGTTTATTTAAACAACAAGACGCTTGACTTGAAGGGAAAACTATCTAGGATTCATTTTTTTTTTTTTTTAGCATGACTTCTTAGAAGCACTTCCCTCTTGGCTTTTCTGGGGCGATCAGCTATGCAAACACTCTTCCTTCCTCTTAAAACTGCTCCCAAGTTTGTCTCTGATCCAGTGGGTCAATCAGCCCAAGTCACTGGCCCAAGCTCCTTGTTCTCTTTGCTCCATGGTCAGGGTTCCCAGATCCCATCACCAGCCTCTCCCTTCTCTGCCCCCCACTCCCTCCCCAGGTGGTCCCATCCGTGATCTCCGCTCTTAACGCAGGGACCCCTCCCAACCATGGATCGCCTGCCCTGAACATTAGTTCCAAATGCCTCACTTGGGCCCAGAGTCCCCTGCAACGCCCCAGACAAACTTCTTGAGGGGGGAAGGGCATCTCAAAATATTCCCCAAGGTCCTCCCACCAGGCCCCGCAGGCCAAGGTGCTCGAGAACCCTGAATGGATGAGAATGTCCTGGTCTCTTTGCTTTCAGGCGCTTCCAACCCCTATCTCAGAGGCCTTTCTCTCAAGAAGGGTGTGACCCTCATGCTTCACTCACCCTGTGTCACAGATTTGGTCTGTCACTTCTCACAAAGGTCTCTGGGCTTTTCCAAAGGAGAATCAAGAAGAAATTAATGAATGCCAAGTAGTGAGTAACCACGTTTCTGCAGAACCGGGAGCAGCAGCCCCTCTCTTGTCCCCTCCCCCAGGCCTCAGCATCCTTCCCCTCTGTCCCTCCCGCCTTCCCCAGCACGTGGGCTCAGATCCTATAGGTGGTACCCAGACCTAGGCTTGGCCCTTTCACCAGGAGGCCCGACTGCTCACACGTCCCTGTGAGTTCCAAGGAGAAAAAAGAGTTTCATCTCCCTTCCCCAGCCCCTGAACTGCATAAAAATCACATTCCTGATTCCCGCTTATCTTTATATCCTACCAATGCCAAGCGCATAGCCAGAACTGGCCTCCAGTCTTGGGATTCCAGACTTTAAATAGCAACTCATGTACACACAACTGTAAACAAAATAAAAAACGACATACTGTGTAGCATAGGGAACTCTGTTTAATATGCTATAATAACCTACTGTGAAAAACAGTCTATATATATATATGTCATATATTATATAAATGGAGTCACATTGCTGCACACTTGCAAACTAACATAACATTGTAAATTAAGAAAACACTAAATTAAAAAAAAAAAGTTTAAAAACCTAGCAACTCATGGTTAGTGACTGCCCAGTGTTGTACCAACAAATGCGTCAGAGGTGTAACCTAATTTAACCCTCACCACCCGACCACAGGCAACCTGTCAGGATGGATTTGGCTGCAGGTTTGAGAAAACCCGAGGACATCCCATTATCTACCATAACTGAAGGTCAGAGGTGGGTAGTTCCACGCAGAGTACAATTTGCTCTGTGACATCATTAAGGTTCCCATCCAGCCTGCTGACTCCTGGTCAAGAGGAAAGTACCGGTGGTTCTTCTCATTGTCCACAAGGTGGCAGCACACAGCACCCGGATCACATCTAAGGGGGAGGGCACCCATTGGGATATATAAGCCCTTGGCTGACGGCTGGTTAGACTAATGCAGCCCACCCCCACCCCCACCCCCACCCCCGTTCTCATTCCTGAACCTGGCAGCAGTCACATATCTGCCATCATTGGCATAAACCACTCAAAACTCACTCTTTGGAGTTCTGTCACAGTCCAGATGGGTGGTCAAGATACAAATGTGGATTTGGCATCTTGGAAAGTTCTAGAACAGAAACTTAGGAAACCCTGCTAGGCAACTTATTCATGCCTTGAGGGACTTCGGGCTCTTTTGCTCCGAGAAATAGCCCTTCAGCCTCACCACCAACGGCTGGGCATCGGGAACTGCGCCTGATGGCCCACCTCCCAGGCTACTGGGGTGGACCACCTTCTGCCTGTCTTCACTGCCACGTCTCTCCCCTCCTGTGTCTACCTGACAGGGTCCTTCCAGAAAAGGACCTTCTTTAGAAGGCCCTGTTTTCATCCTTCCCCCCTACCCCCCAGACCAACCCGGGGAGCAGTTTCCTCTCCTGCTCCCTTTTCCTCCCCTGGGCCGCACGCCCGGAGACCCCTGCCTTCTGGACAGACTCACCCAGAGGCCCTCCTGCGCCAAACCCGTTCACCCACAGGGAGCGCACTCCAGAGGCCTGGCACGTGGGGCCACTCGTTTCACTGGATCTTTGCTGGCGGACTGCACCTCTCTCTCACACCCAAGCCTCCACGCGTCTCCAAAATGTGCCGAGAAGGCCTCCGAGGGCCAAAGATGAACCACGGACGCCACCTCGGGTCCTGCCTGTCGGGTCTTTCTTCAGATGCCTCCTCGCCTCTCGACTGCCCAGCAGAGATCAAGACCGTTTGATGGACAGAATGAACTCTGAAGGGGTCTGCAACCAAACGTTCAGTAACAGCAGGCCTGGGAGGGCCTAAGGGAGATGGAGCCCCCTCCCCGGTGGGACGGGAACAGGCCCCGTGGGTCCAGCTGGACGGCATGAGCTGCGGCCAGGTCGCGGGTGGTCAGCGGCTGGCTCCCCGGACCAGCTGCAGCAGCTCGAGGCCTGCAGGGAGAGCGCGGGGCGAGACCGGACTCTCCCGGCTGGCCAGGGCCCCGAGGGGACCTTGAGGGTGTCACCGGCCCGGGGCCTCCGCCCCTCCCTGTCCGCATCTCCTGGGCTTTTCCACCCCTCCCCGACGGCACCCCCTTCCCCAGAACTTGGGGTGGGAGGGGGGCGGCAGAGGGAAAGGGGACACCCGGACAGCCAGCAACGCAGGCGACCCTCGAGAAACCCGAGATACAGACTCCACCCCTGAGTTCCCCGAGGTCACCTACCTCGGCCCCAGCTTTTGGGGTCCCGGCTGCTGACTCTCCAGACCATGAGGAACAGCCACTGCCGCGACTCCAGCGAAGCCACGAGGAGGACGCGCGTCAGGCCCGTGGCTGCGAAGCCCCTTTCCCGCTGGATGAAGGTCTGGCTGTGTGCCCCGAGGCGGAGCAGGTCAGCGTCCAGGTGGCCTGGAGGAGGGGGCGTGAGGATCACAGCGAAGAGGGAGGAGGGGCAGGGGAATGAGCTGCGGGAGGGCCCTGGGATATACTGGGGGCAGGGAGAGGAAAGAAGAGGAAGGGGCAGGGCAGGGACCCCTCTCCCAAGATCAGCTCTTCCTGGTCCCTTTCGATGTAAAATTCCAAAGGGAAGGCGAAGCGCTCCGGCACAGTCCACCACCGCGACTTGAGCTCCATGTGCTACTCTCATCGCTGGCCCTGAAGCGGGAAATCCAGGAACTTATCCTAGCACGACTTAGAGGAATCAGGAAAAACCCAGGGATGCACTAAATATTGTCAGTGAACAACCCACCCTACAGAGGGGTGGGCCTCGCCCACAGTTCCTCTCAAGAAAACCCTTCCCAACTGGCGTGCTCTTTCCAGTCCCTTCACCCTAATTGAATTATCTGATCTGTGTTTACCTCTCTGATGCCCAGGAATTCAACAGTATCTTCATTCTAATCTGAAAGATCTTGGAACAGATATGCTGGTGTGAACCAGGGCAGGGTTGAGGGGTAGAAGGTTCTGAAGCAGAAGTTTCCAAGTGGCCTCCCTGGTTTTGGACAGGCACTGTGTTTGACTGTTTGCTGTGTCAAAATGCCATGGACTAGGAGCTCATAAACAGCAAGCATGTCTTTTTTCACACTCCTGGAGGCTGGGAGTCCAAGATCAAGGCATCAGCAGATTTGGGGTCTGGTGAGATCTCCCTTTTCATACTGATCTCTGTTCGTTTCCACGGCAAATCATTCAGTGTCACAGTAATCCAAGTCTATGCCCCAACCAGTAATGCTGAAGAAGTTGAAGTTGAATGGTTCTATGAAGACCTACAAGACCTTCTAGAATTAATTCCCAAAAATAAAGATGTCCTTTTCATTATAGGGAACTGAAATGCAAAAGTAGGAAGTAAGGAGATACCTAGGGTGACAGGCAAATTTGGCCTTGGAATACAGAATGAAGCCGGACAAAGGCTAACAGAGTTTTGCCAAGAGAACACACTGGTCATAGCAAACACCCTCTGCCAACAACACAAGAGAAGACTCCACATGAACATCACCAGGTGGTCAATACTGAAATCAGATTGATTATATTCTTTGCAGCCAAAGATGGAGAAGCTCTATATAATCAGCAAAAACAAGACCAGGAGCTAACTGTGGCTCAAATCATGGACTCCTTATTGCCAAATTCAGACTTAAATTGAAGAAAGTAGGGAAAACCACTGGTATGACCTAAATCAAATCCCTTACAATTATACAGTTCAGTTCAGTTGTTCAGTCATGTCCAACTCTTTGCGACCCCGTGAATTGCAGCATGCCAGGCCTCCCTGTCCATCACCAACTCCCAGAGTTTACTCAGATTTATGTCTATCGAGTCGGTGAAGCCATCCAGCCATCTCATCCTCAGTCGTCCCTTTCTCCTCCTGCCCCCAATCCCTCCCACCATCAAAGTCTTTTCCAGTGAGTCAACTCTTCCCACGAGGTGGCCAAAGTATTGGAGTTTCAGCTTTAGCATCAGTCCTTCCAATGAACACCCAGGACTGATCTCCTTCATAATGGACTGGTTGAACCTCCTTGCAGTCCAAGGGACTCTCAAGAGTCTTCTCCAACACCACAGTTCAAAAGCATCAATTATTCTGTGCTCAGCTTTCTTCACAGTCCAACTCACATCCCTACATGACCACCGGAAAAACCATAGCCTTGACTAGATGAACCTTTGTTGGCAAAGTAATGTCTCTGCTTTTGAATATGCTATCTAGGTTGGTCATAACTTTCCTTCCAAGGAGTAAGCATCTTTTAATTTCATGGCTGCAATCACCATCTGCAGTGATTTTGAGGCCCCAAAAAATAAAGTCTGACACTGTTCTCACTGTTTCCCCATCTATTTGCCATGAAGTGATGGGACCAGATGCCATGATCTTAGTTTTCTGAATGTTGAGCTTTAAGACAACTTTTTCACTCTCCTCTTTCATTTTCATCAAGAGGCTTTTTAATTCCTCTTCACTTTCTGCCATAAGGGTGGTGTCATCTACATATCTGAAGTTATTGATATTTCTCCCGGCAATCTTGATTCCAGCTTGTGCTTCTTCCAGCCCAGCATTTCTCATGATGTACTCTGCATATAAGTTAAATAAGCAGGGTGACAATATACAGCCTTGATGTACTCTTTTTCCTATTTGGAATCAGTCTGTTGTTCCATGTCCGGTTCTAACTGTTGCTTCCTGACCTGCATATAGGTTTCTCAAGAGGCAGGTCAGGTGGCCTGGTATTCCCATCTCTTGAACAATTTTCCACAGTTTATTGTGATCCACACAGTCAAAGGCTTTGGCATAGTCAATAAATCAGAAATAGATGTTTTTCTGGAACTCTCTTGCTTTTTCGATGATCCAGCAGATGTTGGAAATTTGGTCTCTGGTTCCTCTGCCTTTTCTAAAACAAGCTTGAACATCTGGAAGTTCATGGTTCACGTATTGCTGAAGCCTGGCTTGGAGTGTGACAATAGATTTAAGGGATTAGATCTGATAGACAGAGTGCCTGAAGAACTAGGGACAGAGGTTCATGACATTGTATGGGAGGCAGGGATCAAGATCATCCCCAAGAAAAAGAAATGCAAAAAGGCAAAATGGCTGTCTGAGGAGGCCTTACAAATAGCTGAGAAAAGAAGAAAAGGAAAGATATACCCATTTTAATGCAGAGCTCCAAAGAATAGCAAGGGATGATAAGAAATCCTTCCTCAGTGATCAACACAAAGAAATAGAGGAAAACAATAGAATGGAGAAGACTAGAGATCTCTTCAAGAAAATTAGTGACACCAAGGGAACATTTCATGCAAAGATGGGCACAATAAAGGACAGAAATGGTACGGACCTAACATAAGCAGAAGATATTAAGAAGAGGTGGAAAGAATACACAGAAGAACTATACAAAAAAAGATCTTCATGACCCAGATAACCATGATGGTATGATCACCCACCTAGAGCCAGACATCCTAGAATGTGAAGTCAAGTGGGCCTTAGGAAGCATCACTACAAACAAAGCTAGTAGAGGTGATGGAATTGCAGTTGAGCTATTTCAAATCCTAAAAGATGATGCTGTGAAAGTGCTGCATTCAGTATACCAGCAAATTTGGAAAACTCAGCAGTGGCCACAGGACTGCAAAGGTCAGTTTTCATACCAATCCCAAAGAATGTTCAAATTACCAAACAATTGCTCTTATCTCACATGCCAGCAAAGTAATGTTCAAAATTCTCCAAGCCGGGCTTCAGCAGTACGTGAATCATGAATTTCCAGATGTTCAAGCTGGATTTAGAAAAGGCAGAGAAACCAGAGATCAAATTGCCAACATCTGTTGGATCATGGAAAAAGCAAGAGAGTTCCAGAAGAACATCTATTACAGTTTTGTGAACTATGCCAAAGCCTTTGACTGTGTGGATCACAACAAACTGTGGAAAATTCTTAGACAGACGGAAATACCAGGCCTCCTGAGAAATCTATATGCAGGTCAAGAAGCAACAGTTAGAACCGGACATGGAACAACAGACTGATTCCAAATTGGGAAAGGAGTACATTAAGGCTGTATGTTGTCACCCTGCTTATTTACTTTATATGCAGAGTACATCATGTGAAATGCAAGGCTGGATGAATCACAAGCCAGAATCAAGATTGCCAGGAGAAATATCAATAACTTCAGATATGCAGATGACACCACCCTTCTGGTAGAAAGCCAAGAGAAACTAAAGAGCCTTTTGATGAAAGTGAAAGAGAAGAGTGAAAAAGCTGGCTAAAAACTTAACATTCAAAAAACTAAGTTCATGGCATGCGGTCCCATGACTTCATGGCAAATAGATGCGGAAACAGTGGAAAGGGTGACAGACTACTTTCTTGGGCTCCAAAATTACTGCAGACGGTGACTGCAGTCATGAATTTAAAAGACATTTGCTCCTTGGAAGAAAAGCTATGACCAACCTAGACAGCATATTAAAAAGCAGAGACAGTACTTCACTGACAAAGGTCCATCTAGTCAAAGCTATGGTTTTTCCAGTAGTCATGTATGGATGTGAGAGCTAGACTATAAAGAACGCTGAGTGCAGAAGAACTGATGCTTTTGAACTGTGGTGTTGGAGAAGACTCTCGAGAGTCCCTTGGACTACAAGGAGATCCAACCAGTCCATCCTAAAGGAAATCAGTCATGAATATTCATTGGAAGGATTGATGCTGAAGCTGAAGTTCCAATACTTAGGCCACCTGATGGGAAGAACTGACTCATTGGAAAAGACCCTGATGCTGGGATAGATTGAAGGCAGGAGGAGAAGGGGACGACAGAGGATGAGACGGTTGGATGGCATCACTGACTCGATCGACATGAGTTTGAGCAAGCTCTGGGAGTTGGTAAAGTACAGGGAAGCCTGGCATGCTGCAGTCGGTACGCGTAAGAGTTAGATACGACGGAGAAAATGAACTGACATGACATCTCCCTGGTTCACAGATGGCCTCTTTTTCACTTTGTCCTGATGTGGCTGAAGAGGCGAGCAAGCCCTTTGCAGTCTTTCAGAAGGACCTTCATATTTTTCATCTGGAGGAACTCTCCCAAAGCCCCACCTCTAATACCATGGCCTTGCTGCTAAGTCGCTTCAGTCGTGTCCGACTCTGTGTGACCCCATAGATGGCAGCCCACTAGGCTTCCCCATCCCTGGGATTCTCCAGGCAAGAACACTGGAATGGGTTGCCATTTCCTTCTCCAATGCATGAAAGTGAAAAGTGAAATCGAAGTCACTCAGTCGTGTCCGACTCTTAGCAATCCCATGGACTGCAGCCTACCAGAATCCTCCATCCATGGGATTTTCTAGGCAAAAGTACTGGAGTGGGGTGCCATTGCCTTCTCCAGCCTTAGAGGTTTGTAAATCAATGTGTGAGTTGTAAGGTACACAAACCTCCAAACCATAGGGTCATGCCAGCTGATAAAGTAGGCTGTTTAGTCTCCTGCATTGAGAGAGAGGAACAAAGAACCTCTTTCTAGGGTGGGTGGGAGGGAGCCTATCATAAGATTCAGCTGTATGACTCTAAGAGTATTTGGATAAGCAGAGCCAGTTTTGTAAAAATGGGGCAATTTTTGGTTATCTTGACAATTTTTCAGAAGCAAGGAGATTGCTTGGTCTTGATTGCAGAATGTCATTTCTTTGTCTGGTTTCAAACCTAGTTACCAAGTAAGTGGTCTTTCGACACCTCCTTCATCAGAGTCACTGATTGGTCTTGACTGGTGAAACATTCTGCAGGAGATATTTATGTTTGGTAGGAAATATTAGAGTTTGGTAGGAAATATTAGAGTTTGGTAGGAAATGTTAGAGTTTATCTTCCAACTTCCTGCTGCAACTCGTGGGTCTGTTTTGTGTTTTTTGTTTTTTTTTTTAATTTTCAGTCTCCTTTTTTGGATAAAGGACATTTATTGACAGGGTCTAGATTTGCACTATCCCATCATCAGAATCCATTGACCTCATGGTTATCTGGAGAAGATGGTCTGTTTCTCCACGTTGGTTAGTCCCATGTGCCCTTGGCTGCAAGATGAGATGCTGAATTATTTTAAAAGATTATGACTGCACAGTAGCAGTTAGGATCAGACAGGATACAAGTTCTTACTAGAAATAAAGTAATTATCATTCCTACTAATAGGTTGCAAAAGAAAGAGTCTAGAGTTCAAAACGAGGCCATGAAATTAGGTCCCATTCCATCTCAATCTGTTCTAGAAAGCCAGGTCAGCTTTTATTTTACATGTGTGTTAAGTCACAACTTTTTGCAATCCTATGGACCATAGGCCACCAGGCTCCTCTGTCCGTGGAATTTCCCAGGCAGAATACTGGAGTGGGCTGCCATGCTCTCCTTGATCCAGCAATAGAACCCACATCTCTTACATCTCCTTCATTGATGGGTGGGTTCTTTACCACTAGAGCCACCTGGAAAACCCCATCTTTTATGTTAACCAATCACGAATTATTCTACCTGGCCAATAGTGAACCAGGTGAACAGCAAACACTGTTGGAAGTAAAATGAACTTCTTAGCTGGCTAAGAAGTAAACAAAGACCGTGCCCTCATCCATAACCAGCATGAAACGAAGTTAAACTAATTCGCTGGACCTGAGCAGAGACCTGTGGCTTCTGATCAGAGACAAATTTTAGACCACCTTTTCTTGTTGGATTATTCCTACCGCTAGAATGGGAGCCCCCAGAGTAGAGATGAAGGGGGAGTTGGTTACCTGGCCAGGCTTCTTGCAAGCTCTGCTGAATAGTCCATTCTTCCCCCATTCTAGATCTCTGAGCTTCTTTCTGAGAGAAGCAGTTTTCTGTAGGATTAGGTGTTTTAAAATTAGAAAGTCTCTAAAAGTTACTCTATATACACAAGATAGAATTTCAAAATACTCAGATGGAAGCATGTTGTCCACATAAAAAAAAAAAAAAGTACCTTAGGCAGTGACTGCAGAGAACAGAATAGAGAACAGTTTTAAGATTCCTTAAAAACTTATAGCTCAAGTCACCATGTTATCTGGCAACCCCACTCTTGGGTATGGAGCCAGAAAAGACTGAGTGACTGAACTGAACTGAACTGATTGCACACTTGGCTTCCCAGGCGGCACCAGTAGTAAAGAATCCTCCTGCCAATGCTGGAGACATGAGACACAAATTATGTCCCTGGGTCAAGAAGATCCCCTGAAAGAGGAAAAGGCAACCCACTTAAGTATTCTTGCCTGGAGAATCCCATGTACACAGGAACCTGGTGGGCTGCAGTCCATGGGGTTGCAAAGAATCAAACATAACTGAGCATGCACACACAGAGGCATAGAGGCATTGCACACTTAATAGACTACAGTGTAGTGTAAACATAACTTTTCTATGCACTGGGAAACCAAAAAGGTTGTGTGACTTGCTTTATTGTGATATTCACTTTATTGCAGTGGTCTGTACCCAAATTCACAATATCTCAGAGGTGAGCCTGTAGATACAGGAAAGCATCATGCAGCCTTTCACTTCACCTCTGTTTTTGTTATTCAGTTGTTCAGTCATGTCCTACTCTTCACAATCCCGTGGACTGTAGTACACCAGGCTTCCCTGTCCTTCACTGTCTCCCAGGGTTTGCTCAAACTCATGTCCACTGAGTCTATAATGCCATCCAACTATCTCATCCTCTCTCACGCCTTTCTCCTCCCACCTTCAATCTTTCCCAGCATCAGGGTCTTTTCCAATCAGGGTTGGTTCTTCACATCAGGTGACCAAAGTATTAGGGCTTCAGCTTCAGTATCAATCCTTCCAATGAATATTCAGAGTTGATTTCCTTTTGTATTGACTGGTTTGCTCTCCTTGCAGTCCAAGGGACTCTCAAGAGTCTTCTCCAACACCACAGTTCAAAAGCATCAATTCTTTAGCACTCAGCGTTCTTTATGGTTCAAATCTCACATCCATACATGAGTACTGGAAAAGCCATATCTTTGACTATACAGACCTTTATCGGCAAAATGATGTCTCTGCTTTTTAATGAGCTGTCTAGGTTTGTCATAACTTTCCTTCCAAGCAGCAAGTGTCTTTTAATTTCATGGCTGCACTCACTGTCTCCGTGATTTTGGAACCCAAGAAAATAAAATGTGCCACTGTTTCCACTTTTTTCCCATCTATTTGCCATAAAGTGATAAGACTGGATGCCATGATCTTCATTTTTTGAAGACTGAGTTTTAAGCTAGCTTTTTCACTCTCCTCTTTCATCAAGAGGCTCTTTAATTCCTCTTCGCTTTCTGCCATTAGGTGGTGACATCTGCATAACTGAGATTATTGATATTTCTCCCAGCAATCTTGATTCCAGCTTCTGCTTCATCCAGCCCAGCATTCTGCATGATGCACTCTACATATAAAGTAAACAAGCAGGGTGGCAATATATAGTTTTGACATACTTCTTTCCCAATTTTGAACCAGTCAGTTGTTCCATGTCTCGTTCTAACTGTTGCTTCTTGTCCTGCATACAGGTTTCTCAGAGACAGTAAAGAGGTCTGGAGTTACCATCTCTTTAAGAATTCTCCACAATTTGTTGTGATCCACACAGTCACATGCCAACGGATGTTGGCAATTTGATCTCTGGTTCCTCTTGCCTTTTCTAAATCGACCTTGTACATATGGAAGATTTCGGTTCACATACTGTTGAACCTAGCTTGAAGGATTTGGGGCATTATCTTTCTAGCATGTACGGTACAGTAGTTTGTACAGTAGTTTGAATGTTCTTTAGCACCAGCTTTCTTTGGGATTGGCATGCAAACTGACCTTTTCCAGTCCTGAGGCCACTGCTGATTTTTCCAATTTTCAGTTCACCTCCAGGGGGCACCAAAGTATACTTATAATAGAGCAAAAGGACAGGTGGGTGCTGATTTCAAAGGTGGGCCTTGTTTTATTGTCTTGAGTTGAAGTTACCTACTTCATGTCATCCTGAGGTTTGGGGTGAGACAAAATATGCCGTCATGACACTTTGATTATTTTTAATTAAAGTAATTTAAGAAATGTCTGAGGCAAGAGGGACATTTTTAAACATTCTTTTTTATTTATTTACTTTCAGCTGAGAGAGGTCTTTATTACTGCCTATGGGCTGTATCTCTTTGTGGAGATTGGGGGCTACCCTCTTGCTGAGGTGCGTGGGTGCTTGTTATGGTGGCGTCTCTTGTTGCAGAGCACAAGCTCTAGGTGCACGGGCTTCAGTAGTTCCTGCTCTCAGGCTCTAGGACGCAGGAAGAGGGTCATTTTGATCCCGCCTATCTCCCTAGAAGCAGGACATAAACTCCCCCGGGGAGAGGAGGGTTCCTTGCAGCCTGTGTATCAGAGGGTGGAGGTGGTGCCCTCAGACTGTCTGCTGGGAGAGCCATGGAGACCGAGGCCCGTCAGCCAGTCCTTCCTGCAGGTGGGATGGTTACCTCAGTGGTATCTGTTTGCTGGAATTGGCCCCCAGTATCCTCCTCTTGAGAACCTGGGCTTTTATGGTAGGAGATGATACCCAGCCAGGGAGCAGTGGGGTCCATTGTACATATCAGTGAAAAAAAATGCCACCTGCCACATGAGTAAACAAAAGGTGGTGTTGTCGTCAACCCAGCACATTACAGCCACCAGGACCGCCCCAGTGGTGAGCCCTCAAGGGAACCTAGGGTGGAAACAGCTTGCCCACCGTCAAGCCCCCAGTGGGTGCAGCCACCCCCAGTGGTCACCCTGAAGGGACTCAGGATGGTGCACAAGATCCTAGCCCTAGGTAGCCGGGATGTATATCAAAGGGATGAATTCAGTGGTCCCAGACTCTTGCATCTCTCCATTCCAAGAAACAAATGATAAATTCCTTAACTTCAGATGCCAGGTTTTTCTTTCACTAAGCAGCAATCTTTTGATGTTCCATCACTACCCGGTCTTTGTTTCAAGTCTCCTCCATATCCTGGTTCCTCCCGTCACTTCTTGAGAGCAGTATCTCAGAGTGACCAGAGATGCTGTGTTTCGGGCTGTAGCTCTCAATTTTGTCCACCGAATAAAACATCCCTCTCCACATTTATGTTGTACAATTTTTTTTTTCCAGTCCACATGAGACATGCAATGCAATGATGCAGGCGTCCCCGGAGGAGCCCTTTGCAGGGCCATCCTATCCACTTCCTCCCCTCCCTTCCTCTCGCCCCCACCCCACACCCAGTCTCTCTCTCCTTCTTGACCCCCTCCTCGGTACTTTCCTGTTAAGCGTTCACAAGGCTTCTTTCTCCTCTGAGAAAGAAAACTCTAAGGATTGCCTTTCCTCAGAGGAACAGGGTGAAGTGAAGAAAAGAGAGACCACACAGCGATCTAACTAGTCGGGGCCACCCCTCTGCTGTCAGATGGAAGGGCAAGTTCGACGGGACCACATCCTCACAAGAGGCTCCAGCTTCCAAGTACTTCATTGCTGCTGTTTTTAAGTGCCAGCCTCCCACGGTTCCTGTTTCCATCTGTCCCGTGATGAGGATGTTTGCATAATGGTGTTAATGATGTGGTCCTGTCAGAAGCTTGGAAGGTTTCTTTAGACAAAGATAAGAAGATAATCCCTGAGCTCCCCGCAGCGGTCAGAGCCCGTGTCATTCTGAGGATCTCAGAGGGACAGTTG
This sequence comes from Bos javanicus, assembly GCF_032452875.1. Taxonomy (NCBI): domain Eukaryota; kingdom Metazoa; phylum Chordata; class Mammalia; order Artiodactyla; family Bovidae; genus Bos; species Bos javanicus. The sequence continues at coordinate 12,725,004 of NC_083876.1, forward strand.
CCTACAGGTGATGGCCACCCACGGCGAGAAGCTGTCTGGAGCCAAGAAACCTCTGGGGCTGCCGTCCACATGCAGCGTCCTGAGGTGAGCTGCTCTCGCTTGTGCTGGGTGGGGATGCTCTCCACTCCATCTGGGCTGCTTCCTTCATGGGAGGTGAGCACTGGGTCTTCTCTCTTTCAAGATCCAGGCCAATCTGTTTGGAGGCCTCCATCTGGGAGCAGAAGTGGAATTTTAGACTGTGCCTCCTCTGATTTTCCTGTGTGCGTGACCATAGCTTTAGTTGTTGTTTGTATGCGGGTCATGTGACCATAGCTTTAGTTGTTTGTATGCGGGTCATGTGACCATAGCTTTAGTTGTTGTTTGTATGCATGTCATGTGACCATAGCTTTAGTTGTTTGTATGAGGGTCATGTGACCATAGCTTTAGTTGTTGTTTGTATGCAGGTCATGTGACCATAGCTTTAGTTGTTGTTTGTATGCATGTCATGTGACCATAGCTTTAGTTGTTTGTATGAGGGTCATGTGACCATAGCTTTAGTTGTTGTTTGTATGCGGGTCATGTGACCATAGCTTTAGTTGTTTGTATGTGGGTCATGTGACCATAGCTTTAGTTGTTTGTATGCGGGTCATGTGACCATAGCTTTAGTTGTTTGTATGAGGGTCATGTGACCATAGCTTTAGTTGTTTGTATGAGGGTCATGTGACCATAGCTTTAGTTGCTTTTATGTGTGCCGTGTACGCGTAAGCCACTCATGGTCCATCCTTTTCTGGGAGCCAGGCCACTCTGGAGCCTCTGTCTGGGAAAGGAGGTGGAACTGGGGGCTATGCCTCATCTGATTCTTCGTGGGACCATGCATTTCTTACATGTCAGTGCTTGCATTGACCACTTGAGACATCTTTGGTGAATACAGGGCTCACGTTTGAGGACACCAGGGTATCCTTCCCTACTGCACTGGTTTCGCCTGTGGTGGAGTGTTAAGATCTTCCCTTTTTGAACTGGCTTTATCTGTTATCTGGGCAGGACTCAGCCTCCTCTCTCAATCGTCCTGCTATTTATATTTTGGAGTTTCTGTCCTCAGGCAACGAATCCAAATTACTCCCCCAGGGTGTCCATCTACCTTCTGCCTCATCTCTAGATTTTGATAACAATTCCTTTCCTCTTGGTTTCCACTAGAAATTAAGGTTTTTAAGAGTTGGAGATTCTAATCTAAATATGCAATTGCAGCTACTAAAATAATATAGCATTTCGGTATACAGTAGGTACATTCCACTCAAATGTGGGATGTACATTTTGAGTAAGGAGTTTTATGCACAGTTGGGCTGAGATTAGATTAAGCTTAATTGAGTAAGTGAATTTTGTTATTAAAAGTAATTAGACTGTGCAGGACTAGATTTGTTTCCTCTCTGCTAAAAGAACAAGTTTACTTAGAATAAAGTTACTTAGTAAAAGCTTTTGATAACAGATTATGTAGATTTCCTTGCCTTTAAGTGATCTGTATTTGTTTTTAAATATTCACAGTGACCTATGATTCTGTATGACCAAATGTATTTTAAAACTTTTTGATACTTTTGATGAATTTCCTATCAAATTCTAAAGTTGTTTTCTTTTTTTTTTTTTTGCTTTGGCTAGCTTTGGGATAGTTCAGAGGGCCCTTGAGGCACCTCAGAAAGGGCTTCCCAGGTGGTGCTAGTAGGAAAGAACCTGCCTGCCAATACAGGTGACATAAGATGCAAGTTAGATCCCTGGGTCAGGAAGACCCCCTGGGGGAGGGAACAGCAACCCACTCCTGTATTCTTGCCTGGAGAGTCCCATGGACAGAGGGGCCTGGTGGGCTGCAATCTGTAGGGTCACACAGAGTTGGACATGACTGAAGTGACTTAGCACGCATACATATTAAACTGACTAGAATTGATTGCCATGCCAAATTACATGGAAAGCATTGTGAAGTGAGTGATAAGCCATTGTATGGTACAAATAAATGCTATTAATACAGACATTCTAGAAACTATATAAAGCTTCTGAAATTTGTGTATGCTCTGGTATAATGTTATAAGTTTAGTTGTTATCTTACAATGTTGTATGTAACAACTTAGATAAACATCTTTGCCAAAAAGACTTCCAATCACATCTTTAACTTTGCCTTTTAAAGACCTTTCTCATTCACAGTCAGCAAAGTTGATACTTTTCAAAACTGCTACATCTTCAAGAAGAATACTAGAAAGGATGTTTTGACAAAACTAGGTTTCCGATAACTTCTAAATCATACTGTTAAACTAGGTAAGATATATTAATGGAAACTCCAAATTCATAAATGTTAGTAAAAAGGATCAGTCATATAGTGCCAGGGTCCAGCCCCGGCTGATCCAGGGTATTCGAAGCGGGAACGGCGTCGGCGACCTATTTATTTAAATATTTTATCAAAGATATAAAGAGTAATAGGATGAGGATAGCTCAGTAGAAAAATTCAGTGGAGAAAAGAGGCTGAGTAGCTTGGTTTACGCGGGAGACCAATAAAACTTCAAGACAAGAAGTTTGCACCATTTACGTAGGCCGCAGGCATCCTTCCGTTCTCCCGAAGGAGAGGAGACACTGAGGCCTCCCCGGTCGGATCTTAGAAGCCCAGGCATAATTAGTAAGCATGGCGGGTTCCGCGCTCCAGATGGAGACTCAACCAGAGTGAGAGAGAGCGCGACATGGGAAGACCAGTATTTCGAGAAACTGATTCCAATTCTTTATTTTCCAGAGTCTGTTTTTATACACTGAGATGTTGTACAAAAGTCACGCGGGGACAGCAGTCCTGACTTAAGTCAGGTGCTTCACACAAATATATACAGAGGTCTTAGGGGTGTTACATCATCTTCTGGCCAGGGGGGCCTGCTGACAATTTACGACCCTCTCCTTGTGACAGTGGTCAGAACACTTTTTTCTCCAAGGGTGATTATTCTTAAAACAGACGCCACCCAAATAAAGTTACATCCCTATAGGGTGAGGGTGTAGTGGGTTTCAGTTAAGGAAAGAATTTACTTAGCCTAAGGTCTAACGTGATTAATATCAAAGGTTAATACTTATTTCTTCTATATATTCATTAATGTGTGTAAGAACAGGGGATATGGAGACTTAGCAACAAACATTGGCTCAACAAATGAAAAACCCTTCACCAATACAATTTCTAATCAGCCCATTATACTTATAGTTTTCTAACTTTTCTAAGGAACCTGTTTTTAGAAGGTTTAAAGCCATCTCGTACCTCTCTCTCACGGTTGGGAGGCTGTGAGCAATCACATGTGGCCGGACAAGCCTGTCAGGCAGGCTAGAGAACCTTCAGAGGAGTTTGTAGGTTAAAACACTCTTATCACGCCCAGGAATTATTATTAACTGGAGCTCTAAGTTAACTCCTTCTCCGAAAGAGGTGGTGGGGGACAGCCCCCCGTAAAGTCAGAGGTGCAGGTGAGAGCACAAAGTAGTAAAGTAGGCAGGCTCTGGTTATGGGGGTAGATGCTCGAGGATTTACAGGGGGACTCCTGAGGCTCGATCCCGCCTTTGCGTATGTCGAGCCTCCTTCCTCATGACCTTTGCCATGGGCGGAGTACCTCACTCTGGCCCCCAACAATATAGGACTCAGTAAACTGATGAATATGATTATAATTTTTTCCCTAAAATATTACTGGCTTTTAATCTATGTCTCTCCTAAGGAAATCTTTCCCCCTAAGTATAGTTATGACACAGTCAGAAAGTTAAAATCAATAGATAAGTATGGGTATTGGAACCCAAAGCCTAAGTCCAATTACAAATTACATAACAGCAGGGCCAAGGGGTTTCATCAGGTTCAAATAATTGTAGATAAAGAGGGAAAGAGAATTGCACTATTTACTAAAGATTCTAAGGAATATTCCCTGCCGAAGGCTGATCAGTTCCAATCCACGATCACTCTTCATTGCCCCTGTACAGCAGGAAGTAACCAAGAATGGTCATCACCTCTTTCCCCACAAAACTGTGGAATGGACATTTAGAATCAGAAATTGTAATAGTGTACAACAAATCTGACTCCATATTAGATCGGTTTCTTTTACTTTAACCTTTGTATTCTATTGGTTTTGCTACAAGTTGATCACTAAAGGGATGTTGCCTACAGGTTAAAGTATACATAATGAACCTTCTCAGGAAACCCTATCCCCATGCTTGAATGTTAAGCTAAAATACCTTTGTTCAGCTCACAGGAACATCCTGACCCAGCCCACCTCTGAATGGCTTCAGGTAAGAAGGAATTACTATCAGATCAGATCAGATCAGTCGCTCAGTCATGTCCCACTCTTTGCAACCCCATGAATCGAAGCACGCCAGGCCTCCCTGTCCATCACCAACTCCCAGAGTTCACCGAGACTCATGTCCATCGAGTCAGTGATGCCATCCAGCCATCTCATCCTCTGTCATCCCCTTCTCCTCCTGCCCCCAATCCCTCCCAGCATCAGAGTCTTTGCCTATAAGTCAACTCTTCGCATGAAGTGGCCAAAGTACTGGAGTTTCAGCTTTAGCATCATTCCTTCCCAAGAAATCCCAGGGCTGATCTCCTTCAGAATGCACTGGTTGGATCTCCTTGCAGTCCAAGGGACTCTCAAGAGTCTTCTCCAACACCACAGTTCAAAAGCATCAATCCTTGGGCACTCAGCCTTCTTCACAGTCCAACTCTCACATCCATACATGGAATTACTATATCCCCTCCCAAATATGGCCAAAACCAGAAGATACTTGCAACAATTTATGTCCATGGGGTCACAAAGAGTCAGCAGACACGACTTAGCAACTGAACAACAACAACAAATAACCTATATTGCCATCTTATAAAATTCTCATTTCTTACATTAACAAATGTGTGACTGAGCCTATGATAAAATGAGAACATATAGTTCCATATGAGATCAATGATTGTAATAGCAAAACTCTGGATATGGAAAGAAGTAACAAGAGGGAATATTTTCCTAGACCATAAGAGGCTAGTAAGACAGGTGGTCCAGAGACTTTTGGATACTAGTAAAGGTCTAGTATAGCACATTGAGTGGCCTACCAATGAAATTTTTGCCAGGCTGGGAATAAACATTCCTAGCACCATAGGATGAAATGGTCAGGAAATGCCACCAAAGGGTCAAATTTATAACCATGAAGGGGCTCTACTGACTAAAAATTGTCACTTGCCATCTGTGGATGGTGCCTGCAGTCATGAAATTAAAAGATGCTTGCTCCTTGGAATAAAAACTATGACAAACCTAAACAGCATATTAAAAAGCAGAGACATTACTCTGCGGACAAATATCCGTCTAGTCAAGGCTATGGTTTTTCCAGTAGTCCTGTATGGATGTGAGAGTTGGACCATAAAGAAAACTGAGCACAAAGAATTGATACTTTTGAACTGTGTTGTTAGAGAAGACTCTTGAGAATCCCTTGGACTGCAAGGAGATCCAACCAGTCCATCCTAAAGGAAATCAGTCCTGAATATTCATTGGAAGAACTGATGCTGAAGCTCCAATACTTTGGCCACGTGGATATGAAGAACTGACTCATTTGAAAAGACCCTGATGCTGAGACAGATAGAAGGCAGGAGGAAAAGGGAATGACAGAGGATAAGATGGTTGGATGGCATCACCAACTCAATGGACATGAGTCTGAGCAAGCTCCAGGAGATGGTGAAGAACAGGGAAGCCTGTTGTGTTGCAGTCCATGGAGTTGCAGAGTCAGACACGACTGAGTGAATGAACAGCAAAGTCTACCCCTCCACTGACCTTCATCATCCCCTGAAAGGAGTTTACGGTGGAGATCAGGAGTTAGGTACTCCATGCTCAGGGGAAAAATTGGCACAACAGGCCTTTATATAGTTAGATATTTTCAGAAGAAAGTCCAAATTCTTGCATCTTCTCATATATAGAAAAGCATTAAAATTACTAATGGTGACATCTTCTTTGGCCATTGAGATGAGAAATGCTTTTGGAGGTAAAAATGGAGTAGCTATGTCAGACTCCGATGCCATCAACCATTAATTAACCATTAACCATTAATGTGGGTACCTTTATCAAGTTTATGATTAACCTCCTTATCTGAACCTTTCTTTTCTTGTTCAAAATGTGTTCTCCTGAAGATTGAGGAAATTGTAACCAAACAGGACTCTACAGAGCCTTGCCAGGACAGGCCTTCCCTATATCCTCTGCCGTAGCTCCTCTCTGAAGTTCCCAGATAACAGTATTTGATGCACATTTCCTGGGTTGTTTTACAGATGTGAAAGTGAAGTGAAGTCTTTCAGTCATCTCCGACTCTTTGCAACCCCATGGACTGTAACCTACCAGGCTCCTCTGTCCATGGGATTTTCCAGACAAGAGTACTGGAGTGGGTTGCCATTTCCTTCTCCAGGAGATCCCAACCCAGGGATCAAACCCGGGTCTCCCACATTGTAGGCAGATGCTTTATCATCTGAGCCACCAGGGAAGTCACAGATGTGAAAACCCCCCACCAAATGGAAGATATTAACTACTTAATGACCATGAGCACATAGCCCCAGGCCTCCTGGAGCCTAAGGACTGATAATGTTAACTCCTGTGACACCACCCTGTGACCTCACTATCAGCCAATCAGAGAATTGTGCACAGGACTGATCACACACCCTGCACCCCTCACTCCCTCCCCTGGCTTTTAAAAATGTTTTGCTAAAGCTCTTCAGGGAGCTCAAGGTTTTTAGGGCATGAGCCCCTTCTTCTCCTTTCATTGCCCTGCAATAAACCTTTCTCTGCTTCAAATCTTTCGCTGTTTTTGGTCTTACTGTGTGTTGGGCACATGAATTTGCACTAACAGTCTCACAGAAGGTGCTGAAGCAAATAGACAATCTATTAGAAACAGAAAGCTTCTATTGCCCAGGCTGTTCAGGGAAATTAACATTCAGTAGCTCTACTTCTGGCTGACAATAGTAACATTTTCAACTCCCAGATGGCTTCAAAATAAAGAAAAAACAAAATCCTATAGTGATGATATTACCAGTTGATCAGCTTAGACTACTCTTGGTAATTTCATTTCCCTGCCAGTGATCAACTTAGGAAATAGCTGTGTGTCCCAGTTTCGAAATGAGGTGAAACCTAAAATGTCCTTCTCAAAATAGATCAAAAGAAGTTCGTCCTTCCTCTTCTTCTCCTGGTGGTTATGATTAGATATGATTTGGGAAAGACTACAACCTGCCTGGAGATGAAGCCAACACAGCAGGAGTGGGCAAGGGAGGAGACCAAGAAACTGAGTCTCTGGCCAGCACCCTGCACCCAGCTCCTGTTATGGACAATTACACTTCCTTTTTCTTCCACTAGAATTTCCACATCTGGTGGGGAAGCGAGGTGGGGTGCATGGGGGCAGGTATGATTTCCCGGCTTTACTGAAGTATTATTGACAGGTTAATCTTTATATATTCAAGGTTTTACACCAAAATGGTTTTGATCTGCATATACATATGTATTAAGTGAAGTCATTCAGTTGTGTCCCACTCTTTGCGACCCCATGGACCGTAGCCTACCATGCTGTGACCCCATGGACTATAGCCTACCATGCTCCTCCGTATGTGGGATTCTCCAGGCAAAAATACTGGAGTGGGTTGCCATTTCCTTCTCCAGATCTTCCCGACCCAGGGATCGAACCCGGGTCTCCCGCATTGCAGGCAGACACTTTACCATCTGAGCCACCAGGGAAGCTCATACATATGTATTAATTACCCTGAGGTCCTGAATGAACTGGTATTCCCCAGTAGCAGGTTTTCTGACACGCAAAAATGCGGCTTTATAGAGAAGTCCCTGGCAGTCCAGGAAGATCGCACAAGTGGCAGAGCAGTTAAGCCCGCAGCCACAACTGAAGCCCTAGAGCTCCATGCTCCGCAACAAGAGAAGCCCCCGCAAGGAGAAGCCCGCACAATTAAGTGAAAAGTAACCCCCACTCTTGGCAACTAGAGAAAGCTTGAGTGCAGCAAGGAAGACCAGGCACAGCTAAAAATAGAAAACAAATAAATAGTAAAATGGGGACTATTTTTAAAATTATTTTTAATTAGAGGATAATTACTTGACAATATTGTGATGGTTTTTATCATATATTGACATGAATCAGCCATGGGTGCCCCTATCCTGTGAGAAAGCCCTTCTCCTGGATTGCCACTTAGAGCAGAACGTTCCAGAAGAAACACCTAAGGCTTCTTGTGTTTCATGACATCTTCCTCCTTACCTTTCATCCCCTGGACATATCCCAATTCCTGCAACACCGCTCATTGGAAAGTGATGTCACCTGTAGGTGGGGTTACCCTAAGCAAGGAGGTTGGAGGTGGGAACTTCACCAGGGACTAGGCACCCAGGGGACTCCCTCAGACCCAGGATACTGCAGCCTTGGGACCCAAGCCTACCCAAGCTCCAGGGATGTCACACCAGCCCTGGTCACCATACCTGAGGGGAATAGAGCCAGCATTTCTTTTCCACTTTTTTAAGATATAATTTTTCCTTAATTTGTTTATTTTTAATTGAAGGATAATTACAATATTGTGTTGGGTTTTGCCATACATCAACATGGCTCAGTCATAGGTATATATATGTCCCCTCCCTCTTGAGCCTCCCTCCCGCCTACCACCCCATCCCACCCCTCTAGTTGTCACAGAGCCCTGGTTTGAGTTCCTTAAATCATACAGCAAATACCCCTGGCTATCTACTTTGCATAGGCTAGTGTATACGTTTCCATGCTGCTCTCTCCATCAGTCCCACCCTCTCCTCCCCCGTGTCCATCAGTCTGTTCTCTATGTCTGTGTCTCCACTGCTGCCCTGCAGACAGGTTCATCAGCACCATCTTTCCAGATTCCATATATATGCAATAATATACGACATTTATTTTTCTCTTTCTGACGTACTTCACTCTGCAGAATAGGCTCTATTTTCATCCACATCATTAGCACTGACTCAGATGCGATCCTTTTTCTGGCTGAGTAAAATTCCATTGTGTATATGTACCACAACTTCTTTATCCATTCATCTATCAGTGGACATCTAGGCTGCTTCCATGTCCTAGCTATTGTAAATAGTGCTGCAATGAACATTGGGATATATGTATCATTTGCAATTCTGGTTTTCTCAGGGTATATGCCCAGTAGTGGGATTGTTGGGGGCATATCGAAGTTTCATTCCTAATTTTTGAAAGGGATCTCCATGCTGTCTTCCGTAGTGGCTGTCTCAGTTTACATTCCCACCAATAGTGCAAGAGGGTTCCCTTTTCTCCATACCCTCTCTAGCATTTATTGTTTGTAGATTTTTTGATGATGGCCATTGGGACCAGTGAGAGGTGATATCTCACTGCAGTTTTGATTTGCATTTCTCTAATAATGAGATGGTGATGGCAGCCATGAAATTAAAAGACACTTGCTCCTTGAAAGAAAAGCTATGACCAACCTAGACAGCATCTTAAAAAGCAGAGACATTACTTTGCTGACAAAGGTACGTCTAGTCAAAGCTATGGTTTTTCCAGTAGTCATGTACGATTGTGAGAGTTGGACCATAAAGAAAGCTGAGTGCTGAAGAATTGATGCTTTTGAACTGTGGAGTTGGAGAAGACTCTTGAGAGTCTCTTGGACAGCAAGGAGATCCAACTAGTCCATCCTAAAGGAAATCAGCCCTGAATATTCATTGGAAGGACTGATGCTGCAGCTTAAACTCTAATACTTTGGCCACCTGATTCGAAGAACTGACTTATTTGAAAAGACCCTGATGTTGGGAATGATTGAAGGCAAGTGGAGAAGGGGACGAGAGAGGATGAGATGCTTGGATAGCATCACCAACTCGATGTAGATGACTTTGAGTAAACTCCAGGAGTTGGTGATGGACAGTGAGGTCTGGCATGCTGAAGCCCATGGGGCTGCAAAGAGTCAGACACAACTGAGTGACTGAACTGTTCTGAACCTTTGTTGGCAAAGTAATGTCTCTGCTTTTCAATATGCTATCTAGTTTGGTCATACCTTTTCTTCCAAGGAACAAGTGTCTTTTAAAATAGATGTCTTTTAAAATAAATAGATAAAATAAGGGACAAATCTTGAGATTGTTGAGCCCCTGGATGAGAGGTGGCCTACTAAACCCCAGGCTTAATAACATTCCAAGTTTCACAAGACAAAACAAATAGCATTAACATGAAACCAGAGCTGCAATTTGGTCACAGATTGATGAAGATATCAGTTTGCATTCTGGGATTAATAGCAGGAACTCCGAACTGCAATCTTTGAACTCTCACCCAGAGAGTAGACTTATAGCCGGGGACCTTTTCCCAACTGGGACTCCAGATGTGCTGTGACAAGGGACTTCCCAGCACTCCTTGAGTCTGGATGTTGGTCAAAACCCAATTTGGTGATGTATCCTCTGCTGTTTCTATTTCTCTTTTCTTTTAATGTTAGTATATTGAAAGTCAGTTAGATAATTCTCTAATAAATATTGGTATTATTTATTTGTATAGAACAAGTGGCTTATTTTGTTAACAAATCCTTTGAACCTGAAACAAAAGTGAAAACTTTCAACAAAACAATAGCCCCCACAGGAGGTTGTTTGTATTTTTGATGGAGCTGCATGAGCTCTTTGTGTGCCTTGCAGACCAATTCATTGTGGGTATCTTTGCCAATATTTTTCCTATTCTGAGGTTTGCCTTTGTCTTTCCTTTAGGGTTTCCTTTGCTGTGCAAAAGCTGTTGAGATTAATTAGGTCTGGTTTTCTTATTTCTGGCTTATTTTCCATTATCCTAAGAAGTGCATGTAAAAAATATTTGATGTAACCGATGGCAAAGTGTGTCCTTCTGAAATATTCCTCCAGAATTTCCCAGGATCTGTGCTTATACTTGGAACCTTATATTACTTGGAGTTTCCTTTGGTGTATGGTATTAGCAAGTCTTCCCATCTCATCCTGTTTTTCATGGTTTGAGGAACTTCCACAGTGTCATCCATCATGGCTCTTACCAAGTTCCATCCTCAACCTCAACGGAGGTGAGTTCCCTGTTGTCCACACCATCTCCACAACTTACTGTCTGTGGAGGTTTTGACAATGGCCATTCTCACGGGTGTGAGGTGATACCTCGTGGTACTTCGGATTTCCGTTTCTCGAACACAGCGATGTTGACAACTTTTCATGGAACTTATTTAGAAGAGGGTGATTGAAACTCACCTGTTGGAACCGGCCTCTTGAAGGTCTGCCCAAGTTGGACTTCCTATTCGCCGACGAGCTCTAGGACACTTTGTGAGGGGAGGTGTTTCTTCCTGGCTGCCCTGCGGGCCTTGTGAATATGGAGTGCCGGTCCACACACCTTTGCAAGTGGTTTTATGGCAGAAAACCACAAGGCCACCGCATGTCTTCAGGCCTCATGATAATTTTTTTTTCTACTGTAATTTCATTGTTACTGTGTGTTGGAGTAGAGTTCATTTGTGTTGTCCTGTTTGTTTCCGGGGTACAAGAACTTGATTCAGTTCTGCTTAGACTCCTCTGTTCTCTTCCGGGTTCTATTTTCCTGTGAGGTGAGTACTGTGTGTTCTCTAGCCTTTCGTGTGGTATTCAGCCGTCCTTTTGTCTTCTCCATTTGATATCTGTTAAAGTGAAGAGGTTCATTCCAACGTCTTAATTGCTTCTTCTGCCCTAACATTTTCTTTTTAAGAATCAGAAGTTGGTCTTGTAAGTTTGTGAGACTTTCTCTTGTGTAAAGGAGTCCCTTTGTATGAATTTTTAGATTCCACCAGTCAGGGTTATCGTATGTTATTTTTGTCTCTGATTCACTTCCTTTAGAATCCCAGTCTCTGGGTCCATCCATACTGTGGCCACTGGCATTATTCTGTGCTGTTTTTTTGACTTAGCAGGATTCCAGTGAAGAGACGTACCTCTTGGACTTCAGTTTCTGTTTTTAGACAACTGGTTTGATTCCAATGTCTTGGTTCTTGTAAATCATGCTGCCCTGAAAACAGAAGTGTGTGTGTCATCTCGAATTCTGATTTTCTCTGGCTCTAAGCCCAGGAGTGGAGGAGTAGGATAGCCCGATCAGAAGTGTCGGCTAAAATTTATAGTCGCAACCTGGAAGGAGTTATTTTATTTGGTGGGAATGTTTAGGACTCTGAGCCCAGGAGATAGCATCTCAGTAGCTCTGAGGAAACTGCTGCAAGGAGTCAGGAGGGTTAAGTCAGGCTACAGGAAAATTTGCAACAAAGGCAGCAGGCACTCTGAATATCAAAGATCAGGTATCAAATTAAGGGATTTAGCATTCTGTGTATGGGAAGATGCAAGCCTCTGGGCTCCCTGAATTTGTATTCATCTCAGCTATCTGGGGCGAATTGCGTTTCCTTGTTCACCTTGCTTCTTGCATTCCTCCAGCTCCTCAGCAATCACTGTGATGGGGTGGCAGCCTCTGCAGGATTGCAGTCTGGGGAGCCCTCATTCACATTTGGAGGCCAGAAATTGTTGATGGCTGTGACATTTCTTGTTTATTCATATGGCAGGAGGTATTTTCATTTCACAGGAGGTTTTCCTATGCTTAGTTTTTTTGTTTGTTTGTTTGTTTGTTTAAGAAATCCTATGCTGCTTTGCATAATTCCTGTACCCATTTACATTCCAGCAAAGAGGGAAGGTGGATTCCTTTTTCTCTGAGCCCTCTGTGGGACCTAGTTTCAGTAGGTCTTTTTGATACTGGTCTTTCTGAGCAATATGAGGGGTAATCCCTCACGTTGGGTTTGATGGGTCTCACTTTAGGAGGTAGTCATGTGAAATATGTTCCCAAGTGTTTTGGACTTTAGACAGTGTGAATACAATGTACCTCTTGAAATTGGGTCCCGCTTTGAATTCTTTTTTGATGATTTTCTCAGGGACATTACTTGAAGGGCAGGTGCTGTTTACAGCCTCTCAGGCCTTTTGAATAAAATTAGGCTTCTCTGCTGGCTCAGTCAGTAAAGAATCTGCCTGCTATGCAGGAGACCCGGGTTCGATCCCTGGGTCAGGAATTTCCCCAGGAGAAGGAAACGGCAAGCCACTGCAGGATTATTGCCTGTAAAATCCCATGGACAGAGGAGCCTGGTGGGCTACAGTCCATGGGGTCACAAAGAGTTGGACACGACTGAGTGACTCAACCACCACAGGCCTTTTGAATAGTAAGACTCCTTGAGAACAGGTTTTAAGGTTGTTTTACTGTATGTAGCCACAAGGTGGCAGCAGCTCTTCATGTTCAGCTCTGGTTCCTCGGGCAGGCAGAGCCTCAGGGAAAAGCCTGTGTGTGCATGGATTTTCAATTAGAGTGGAATACTTTGGCCACCTGATACGAAGAACAGACTCATTGGAAATGACCCTGATGCTGGGAAAGATTGTAGGCGGGAGGAGAACGGGACGCCAGAGGATGAGATGGTTGGAAGGCATCACCGACTCGATGGACATGAGTTTTGAGAAAGCTCTGGGAGTTGGTGATGGACAGGGAGGCCTTGCGTGCTGCAGTCCACGGGGTCGCAAAGAGTTGGACATGACTGAGCGACTGAAATGCACTGAACTGAACTGGGCCAGGAGAAACACCAAACACTCAAAGGTTTGTGTTTCATTACTTCTTCCCCTTTACCCTGGATCCACAGGACACATCCTAACTCCTCTTCCCTGGGCCGGGAAGATCCCCTGGAGAAGGAAATGGCAACCCACTCCAGTATTGTTGCCTGGAGAATCCCACGGACAGAGGAGCATGGCAGCCTACAGTCAATGGGGTCGCAAGAGTCGGACAAGACTTAGCAACTAAACCACCACCACCACCACCCACATATGGAACATCATCCAACGAGAAATATCCAGCATAAAACTTCACAAACCGCTTTGGACACATAGAAACAGTGAAACAGTATGGGCTCTGGAGATGCCGGAAGCTCAAAAAACTGTCAGAGGCAGGAAGGACCCTTGGCTGGAGCCTCTGAAGGGACTGCAGCACTGGGAAACCCTGACCTCAGACATCTCCAGGACTGAGAGGACAGGCTTCTGTTCCTCGGAGCATCCGTGTGTGGTCGTTTGTCACCGCTGCCCCAGGAAGCTCATGCAGCTGGTGCAAGTTCCCTGCCCTGATCTAAAGCCTCCCTCCCATTAGGGGCAGCCCCCTGCACCTATGCTGTTTGCACTAACCGTAAGGCTCACGCTGAGCCCCGGCTCCCCTTCTGGGCACTGGCGTTTTGGAGGGTGAGGGCAGACACCACCACGTGCCACCAGCCTCCAGCCGGGAGCCAAGTCTCTAGTGAGCTTCCCTGAGGGGACAGGGGTGTGGGTGACTGTCAGGGTTCTGCCCTTCATCACTGGGGGAAGAGACACCCTAGACACCCTTGATGGAGGAGAGGCAGGATTCGAGGTGAGTGACCAGTGCCTCCCCACTGCGCCCTGAGGCCCATCTCAGCTGTGGGAACACCGGCCTGTGCTGAGCCCTGGAGCCTCCCCACAGGTCCAGAGATGAGGTGGCCCTGCAGACCCCGCCCCTTCCTCCACGTCCAGTAGGTGGGACACACCTTCTCTTTGTCACTCCAGGAACCCTGCAAACTCCACCCCTTCCTTCATTTCTAGTAGGTGGGATACCCCTTCTTGCCACTCCAGGAGTGGTTCTGGAAGTGATATGTGAGTGGTTCTGGGGTTTGCAGGCTGAGCCCCTGTTGCTGTGTGCCCCCTTCCCCACAGGAGCATCCAGAGCAAGCTGTCTGCCCTGCTGCCTGAATACCCGCCTCCACTCAGTAGTCTCAGGAAAGGATCAGGGGGTACTGTAGCAGCATCTGGGACCTCCTTTAATAAGAGTGTCCTTGTTTACAACCATTTAGCTAACAAAAGTCTTTAAGGTAAAGGGTCTAGAGAGAAGAGAGGAAGCTACAAACAAAACCAGATGGAACCAGCTGGGACCACAGTGGCAGCGAATCTGACTTCCAACAGACCCCGAGTCTCATTGTGTGTTGATTTTAGTGTATTATTGATGTAGGGGATAGATGGGCTCCAGATTAGACATTTATAACTGGTTTCCTGTAGGAATTTCGTGGGACACAAAGAAATGGGCTTCAGGCTGGATGCTTACAACTTAGCATGTCTGAGAGAAGTGACAGGTGGGCTTCAGTCTAGGTGTTTACAATCAGCCTCCTGTTTGCCCTCTGAAATGGAAGTAACAGCAGAGAGTAAATAGCTAGTGTTTGTCGCTTGTAAACACCTTAAGGTAATAGTCATGCAAGGACAAAGAGGGGGCAAAAGCCTGTATGAGTAAAGGATTAATGCGCCCCCCCACCCCGCCAGTCTTTTGGGACCGGGAGACACTACTACACGCACAGAGAGGCTTCCTATGGGTCAGAACTCAAGAGATAATGCCAGGCCCTAATGAGTCTTGCTCCTCCCAGAAGCCTCCACTTTGAGATCCATCTTGGCTGAGGGGTGAGTGTGCACCCAGGGGAGTGTCCCAGGGTAGGTCAGGTGTGGGAAAAGAAAGCAGATAATGGGGCTAAAGGAAGACAAAGACCCGGAAGAACTGCCCTGTATAAATGACTTAACCGCCTCTTTGCTGTGCTCACCCTACTTGAGGGGGGCCCCACACGTTTTCTCTGCCTTGCTTCTGTCTTAAAAAACCATTCTCTATGTGCTCTCCCACTTGGTATGCTGTGCCTCTAATAATAAATTTTATACCTGCATTTACAGTTTCTGCCTCCAATGTAAAAACATTTTTCACTGGGGGCAAAGATCCGGGGAAAAATAGCTTCTAGCCTCTAGCCCTTGCTGGTCTGGTGGCTAGGATTCCTGGTTCTCATCCAGGACTTCCCAGGTTCAATTCCTGGGCAGGGAATTAAGATCTGTTCACATTACTGCTCAATACTAACTCGATCGTTATATTAAGTGACACACCAACCATTGGCCATGACTCAACATTAAGAATCAAAAAAAAATGTAAAAAGGAGGTGGCACCCCACTAACTCGGAAAAGCTGATAGCTTACAGTGAAGGATTCGTGATCTCCAAAGAAAATTTAGCTTTGGGATCAGGGACCAGACTTGATCACACAAGAGTCTTTGTGTAGCAGAGTTTTATTAAAGTGAAAAAGAGACAGAGAAAGCTTCTGACACAGACATCAGGAGGGGGATGGAGAGTGCCCCTGCTTGCTAGTCTTAGCAAGGGAGCTATATACTTTTTTAATTGGTTATTACAATAAATCAAAAGAATGTCTCAAGGTTGTAAAGATCTTACTAGATCCACTCCCACAATTTACATTTTAAGACAGGATTAGAACTAACAATAGAAAGATCTTACCAGACACTCCCATAATATACATTTTAAGATAACAGGATTAGTTAGAAGGTTTTCAAGAAAGAGAAACTGTCCTCAAGGAGGATACATTGTTATAAAATCCTTAGTACCCAGGGAGAACAAGATGGCAGAGGAGTAGGTGGACGTGGAGTACATCCTTCTCCACGGATACATCAGGGATACACCTCCAGACACAGAAGTGCATGCAGAACACCAGCTGAGAGCGGACAGGAGGACCTGACCAGCGGAAAAGAATATATAGATGCAGGCAAAACTCAGTAGGATGAAGGGACTAGGGGAAGAAACGGTAGTGTTGTTAGAACTGGACCTGTCCTCAGCAGGTAGGGAAACTGAAGCAGGGGTCCGATCCCCACAGCGAGGCAACTGTCTGAGTCACAGGAGAAACATTTAAGGCTGAGAGTGAAACAGCTGATCTGTGGCAGCCTAAATAGAATGAGAATCAGTCTTTGCTGCAGCCATACGTACCCCAGACAGGGGTACAGGTTCCCTGGAAGGCACAGCAGCTAGGACCTGGGGTTTAGGGGTTGTGGAGCAATCCCAGGGAGAGGGCTGCTATTGACTGTGAAGAGACGGATTGAGGGGATGTGAGGGAGGAGTCTGTGGTGGGAAATGCCTATGGAGGAAAGCCAGGCAGCCATGGAAGCAAGGCGATATTGCTGAGTCACGTGTAGGGGATGAAGCCATCACCATAGCCTCTCTCTCTCCCCACTTGCCAGCAACGGCAGCTGAACAAAAGAGAGGCTGACCCATCAAATGCCTGACACACTGAACCACAGAGTAGGACCCATCCAGAGAGCTCCTTTAAGTGCCTGACGTGCCAATCTATTGAGTAGGACTCCAGCCAGGGGGCCTCCCTCTAAGTGCCTGACGCGCGGAACAACAGAGAAGGACCCCAGGCAAGGGAGCCCTCTAAGTGCCTTAACGGGTGGAGCTACAGAGAAAGACTGGCCAAAGAAGCCTTCTGATCGCCAGCTACAAGAGGCTTGAAAACAGACTCAGATAGGGCTGTAACTCCTGTGGGCGGGGGGCAATTCCTGCACACTTGGCGCCACAGGGTCCCTACAAGCCAAGCAGCTGCACCACCTTCACACTCAACTTTCACTGGGGACAGAGCGTTTTTGCCACAAGACAAAAAAAAAAATCTTGTGTCTATGCATATAGGGTTGCTTCCATCATGTCCGACTCTGTAACCCACACTTCTAGGACCCTACAGAGCAGAGTCTGTGTGGCTGCTCTGTGGCTTCTCTAACAAATGACCCCAAGCTGGGTGGTTTAAAACAATAGGTATTCATCCTCCCACAGTCCTGCAGACCAGATGTCTGAGATCAAGGTGGTGCAGCCCTCCAGGGGCTCCAGGATGGGGTCCTTCCTGCCTTTTCTAGCTTCGAGGGCTCCAGGAGTCCCTGGGCTTGTGGCCCCTCCCTCGCATCTCTGCCTTCCTCATCATGGGACTTGTCCCTGTGTCTGTGTCTCCCTTCTTTTGTCTCTTACAAGGAACCTGATAACTGGATTGAGGGCCACCCTCACTCAAGATGACCTCACCTCAACATCTTTAAATGCATCTACAAAGGCCCTACTCCCAGATACGGTCTTGTTCACTTGTTCTGGGGGGACACATCTTTCAGGGCCACCATTCAACCCATTGAAAGTCGTGCCTGACTCTGTGTGACCCCATGGGCTATAGCCTGCCAGGCCAGAATACTGGAATGGGTAGCTATTCCCTTCTCCAGGGGATCTTCCCAACCCAGAGATCAACCTCAGGTCTCCTGCATTGCAGGCAGATTCTTTACCATCTGAGCCACCAGGGAAGTGCATTATCTGTGTATAAAATCACGCTCATTTTAGGAGAGTACCAAGTCTATATGAGACTGGCACAGCCATGTGGGTGGGGGTCTGGCGAGAATGAGGACCATGGAATCACCTGGAAAGAATCAAGGCCTGGCTTCATCAGAAGGTGAGCTCTTCCACCATCGGGCCCATGAGAACAGTCACTCCATCCTACCCATGGAAAGGGGCCCAAGTGTCAAGTCCAGAAGTGTCTACCTTGCATAGCTGGCTCTTCTGGATATCATCAATACCATGATGTAACGAGTAACCACGGGATTAGGGGTAGAGGAGAATTAGCGTGGGGACTGGCCGTGGACTCTGGAGGAAGTGCTGACAGTCACTGGGGCACAATGAAGTGGGAGCCTGGGAGGCCCCCATGTTACTGAACCAAACCTGGGTCCACACGCCTGAGTTCAGTAAAGCCAGTCTACTGACGCAGGTTGTGGTGAAGGAAAGTGAAGCGATAATTACAAAAGCACCCTGAACTCCCTGGAGGGTTTCAGCAAAGCAGCTGTACAGGCCACATTAGGGAGGGGGGCACAGATTATGTGATCTGCTGGTGCATGGTTCTCTGGTTGGTGAGGTAACTGGTGGCTAACCTCACAAATTCTCAGGCACTGGAAGCTCTGGGGGTTACATGTTCATGCTCATCAAGTATTTGATGAGCTCATCAGCTTAACTTCTTCGATTTAGTGTGGGTTCTAACATCTGTAAAACAACGCAGGGAGCGTGCATCAGATACTGTTATCTCCATACTTCAGAGAGGAGCTACAGCAGAGGAAGGGACAATGGGGTATGTCCTGGGAAGGCCCATGGGCTCCTGCTTGGTTATTCCAGGTGTCTGGGTTCAGCAGTCTGGGAGGCGGGGTTGCCTCCTGGGCATGGGGAGCAGCAGGATCGCAGTCCTTCGAGGGGCCTTTTAGCCCCCAGGGTGAGATGGGGAGAGGGTGGATGGACAGATGCATCTGGCCTGGGAGGGGGGGTCCAGGCTGGAAATGTCACTGGAATCATCACCGGGAGGAAGAGGAAAGGCCAGGTGGGTCATGGCCAAATCCATGCAGGTGATGGTGGTCTTTTGGAAGCAACTCAGAGCCAGATGGACTGGCCCTCAGAGGCCCAGCTTCATTTTCTTGAAAGTGAAAGTGAAGTCGCTCAGTCATGTCCAACTCTTTGCGACCCCATGGACTGTAGCCCACCAGGCTCCTCAGTCCATGGAATTTTCCAGGCAAGAGTACTGGAGTGGGTTGCCATTTCCTTCTCCAGGGGATCTTCCCAACCCAGGGATTGAACCCGGGTCTCCTGCACTGCAGGCAGACGCTTTACCATCTGAGCCACCAGGGAAATCCACTACAAAAGAGACTAAATATTAATACTAATTCTTGCACCATTTTAAAGTCCACTGAAACCCTGAAGTAAAACTACTTTACTTTTAAAAAGTGCAGGGTTGTTCCTTTGTAAAACACGGTGTCAGAGTTTGAGACACCATCAGGAGATGTATGAGCCCAGTGCTGCTGTGGCTTCATCAAAGGGGCTCAGGCACTGCCCACATCCCCACTGGGGATGAAGTCCATCAGGGCACTGGGGTCCACAGACTTCAGGGAACACTTTGCCCTCGGGACTGGTCTCCCTTCTTCCAACCAGCTGCTGGTCAGAGGCCCACATTCTCACATCCTGATTCCACCCCCAGAGTCTGAGGAATAGTCCAGTGTATAGACGGACCACTCAGTCTTCACATTCCTGACGCTGGACATTTTGGTGGACTCTATGTCTTGGCTATTGTAAATAGGGCTTCCCTGAAAACAGAGGTACATGTGTCATTTCAAACTGTGATGTTCTCCAGATCTGAGCGCAGAACTGGGGTTGCTGGATCCCATGGCTCCTCTGTTTACTTTGTTAAGGAACCTCCATGCTGTTTTGCATCGTGGCCACACCCTTGCGCATCCCCACTCAGAGTGTAGGAGGATTCCATTTTCCCTGCGTCCTCTGCAGCACTTCTTCTTGGGACATCATTCTGATGATGGACATTCTGGCCGGTGGAAGGGGATTCCTCAGTGTAGATCTGATTAGCATTTATTTAATAATGAGTGGGTCTTCCCTGGTGTAGCTCAGCAGTAAAGAATCTGCCTGCAATGCAGGAGATGTGAGAGATGCAGATGCAAGTTCGATCCCTGAGTCAGGAAGATCCCCTGGAGAAGGACATGGCAACTCACGCCAGTATTCTTTCCTGGAAAATTCCATGGACAGGGGAGACTAGCCAGCTACAGTCCACAGGGTTGCAAAAAAGTCAGACGTGACTGAGCAACTGAGCAACTGAGCACAGTGATGAGTGATGGGGGGTGTCTTTCCAGGTGCTTGATTCATTTATATCTAGCCATATATATGTTCTTTTTCAGGTTATTTTCCCATATAAGTTATTACGGAGTGTTGCAGACGGTTACTTGTGCTATGCAGTGGGTCCTTATGGATGATTTTATAAACAGTAGGTGTGTGGATGTTAATCTGAACCAGCTCATTTCTCCCTGCCCTCCTCTTTTCCTCCTTGGGAACCATAACTTTCTTCTTGGGAACCGTAAGTCTGTGAGGCCATTTCTCTTTGGCAAAGAAGTTCATCAGTCTCCATTTTTTAGATTCCACCTAGAGGTGACACCACATGAATCTTTTCTTGTCCTGTCTCCCCTTCTTCCCTTATAATGATCACCTCTACTTTCCTCCCTGTGGCTGGAAATGTCATGATTTGGTCCTTTTTAATGGCTGAGTGATATTGTATTATGTCTAGGCACCCCATCTTCTTTATCCGTTCATCTGTGTTCTGCACTTAGATTGCTGCTGGGTCTTTATGGGACCTAGTGCAGCTGTGATCATAGGGATGCAGACGTCTTCTCAAATTTTGGGTTTCTCCATATCTACACCCAGGTGTGGGATTGCTGGATCCTATGCTACTTCTGTGTTCAGTTTTTTCAAAGAAACTTCATACTTTTTGCCTAATGGGTGTACCGATTTACATTCCCACCAAGAGTGCAGGGGAGTTCCCTTCTCTCCGCACCCTCTGCAACATGTATTGTTGGAGATTCTCTGAGATGGCCATTCTGACTGGTGTGAGGTGATAGCTCACTGGACTTTTGATTTGCCTTCCTCTGACTTCCCTGGTGGCTCAGATGGTAAAGTGTCTGCCTACAATGCAGGAGATCTGGGTTTGATCCCGGGTCGGGAAGATCCACTGTAGAAGGAAATGGCAACCACTCCTGTACTCTTGCCTGGAAAATCCCATGGATAGAAAAGCCTGGTAGGCTACAGTCCGTGGGATCGCAGAGTCAGACACGACTGATCGACTTCATCTTACCTTACCTAACTATTAGTCATACTGAGCATCTTTTCAAGTGCTTAATGGCCATGTGTATACCTTCTTCATGAAATGTTCATTGAGATCTTTGGCCCATTTCCTATTGGGTATTTTTGTTTTATTTTTGATATTGAGCTGCTTGAGCTCTCTGTATGTTCTGGAGATGAATTCTTTGTGGGGATCTTTGTTTTGAAATATTTTTCTTTCCTATTCTGAAGGTTGTCTTTTTCTTTTATTTGGGGTTTCCTTTGCTGTGAAAATGCTGCTAAGGTTAATTATGTCCCTTTGGCCTATTTTTATTTTATTTGTTGTTATTCTAAGATGTGGATCCAAAAAGAACTTGCTGTGATTTAAAACAAAGCATTTTCTGCCTATATTTTCCTCAAACGTTTTAGAGTGTCGTCCTCACTTAGAGATCTGTAAATTATTTAGAGCTTAGGTTTGTGTACGGTGTTAGGGAGTGAGAAATGGACTATTTCCTGCCATATCAGTAAACAAGGATATCACAGTCATCAGCAATTGCAGCCCTCCAGTGAGCCGGTGAGCCCTCAGGGAAATCAGGAAGAGGAGAATATCTGCTTTCTAGCAGCCGTCAGACTGCAGACACTCCCTAAGGTGAGCCCTGAGGAAAGGAAGCTCAGGGTGTGAAAACAGGAGGCTGGCCCCAGACAGGTGAGGTGCAAATGAAAGGAATGATTTCAGTGAGCCCCGACTCTTGCATCCTCCCATACACAGAAAAGCACTAAATTCCCTGACTGGGGATATATGGTGTTCTTTAACAATAAGCTTCTGGTATTCAGACTACCTGCCCTTCGTTACAAAGTTCTCTGTAACCTGGTTCCTCTCTTCACCTTCTGGGTGCAATTCTCTCAGGGTTACTTGACATGGTGTCTCCTGGGCTTGAAATCCTAAAAATCCCCACCAAATAAAACATAACTCTCACCTTTTAGGTAGTGAATACTCTTTAAGTCGACAAGAATATTGTAATTTTGTTCCCATTTCCATGGTTTAAGGAATCTCCACGCTGTCTCCATGGGCTTCCCAGGTGGTAGTAGGGGGAGAGGACCCGCCTGCCAACATAGGAAACATAGGAGACGTGGGTTCGATCCCTGGGTGGGGAAGACCCCTGAAGGAGGGCGTGGCAGCCCACTCCAGTAATCTTGCTTGCAGAACCCCATGGAGAGAGGAGCCTGGCAGGTTACACTCCACGGGGTCGAAAAGAGTTGGATACGACTGAAGTGACTTAGCACGCAAGCGCACTGGCTCCATAGTGGCTGTTGCCAATCTTTGTGCTCAGCACAGCATGACTTCTGTTCTCAGTAGGGCCTGACCGTCACGCTCACTATGACTTGGTTCTTGTCCTGAGTATGCTCTGATTCTGGTCCTCTCTATGGCTTGACTCTAGTCCTTTCTTAATCCTGAATCTGTTCTTTCTCTGGCCTGACTCTGTCCTCTATGGCCTGACACTTTGCCTCACTACAGCCTGACATTCTGCCTCACCGGGCCATGAATCTTGTGCTCCCTGGAGACTGATTGTTCCTCACTGGACTCTCATTTTGGTCCTCACCACAGCCTGACTCTGGTCCTCAGTAACAGCGTGACTCCCGTTCTCAATAGGGCCTGATCGTCATGCTCACCAGTACCTGACATTCATTCTCAGCGTGCTCTGACTCTGGTCCTCTCTAGGCACTGATTCTTTTACTCACTGGGCTCTGATCTTGGTCCTCTCTATGTCTTGACTGTCATCCTTTCTACATCCTGAGTCTGGTCCTCACTATGGCCTGATTCTTGCCTCACAAGGGAGCGACATTTTGCTTCACTTGGCCTGACTGTTCTCCACTGTGCACTACTCTTTGGCTCATTATGGCCTGAATCTTTGCCTCATTGGGACCTGACTCTGGTCCTCAAATAGTGAGTCCTCAAATAGTGAGCTCTGGCAATGGACATCATTACGGCGAGAACCTGATCCTCACTAGGCTCCGAGTCTCATTCTCTCTTGATTCCAGCTTGTCCTTCCTCCAGCCCAGCGTTTCTCATGATGTACTCTGCATATAAGTTAAATAAACAGGGTAACAATATACAGCCTTGACATACTCCTTTCCCGATTTGGAAATGCTGCTTCCTGACCTACATACAGATTTCTCAAGAGGCAGGTCAGGTGGTCTGGTACTCCCATCTTTTTCAGATTTTGCACAGTTTGTGGTGATCCACACAGTCAAAGGCTTTGGCATAGTCAATAAAGCAGAAATAGATGCTTTTCTGGAACTCTTGCTTTTTCGATGATCCAACAGATGTTGGCAATTTGATCTCTGGTTCCTCTGCCTTTTCTAAATCCAGCTTGAACATTTCGAAGTTCACAGTTCAAGTACTGTTGAAGCCTGGCTTGGAGAATTTTGAGCATTACTTTGCTAGCCTGTGAGATGAGTGCAACTGTGTGGCAGTTTGAGCATTCTTTGGCCTTGTCTTTCTTAGGGATTGGAAAGAAAAACTGACCTTTTACCCTCTCAAAGTGAAACTAACACATTCCCCTGCCTGAGGCTGCCATTCTAGGGGACATTTGTAAGGATTTTTAACTTTGTTTCCTCACCTCCCCACTCATCTCTGATCCATAAAAGAGCCTGGCAACCAGGCCCTGAGAAGATGGTTATTTCAAGGCACTAGCCTGCCATCTTAGTCAGCCAGCTCCTCTATTAAAGTCTCTTCCTTGCCTCAACCCCTCCTCTCTCAAATTCACTGGCCTGTCCTGTGGTGAGCAGAGCGAGCAAGGACTCGTAACAGAAGCAGTGCTTCGGTGTACGCTGGATGCATGCACGTTTTCATCAGCGGTTTTCTCAGAATATAGGCCAAGGTGTGGGGCTGTCAGATCTTAGTTTTGATCTGAGTTTTTTTTTTTTTTTTTTTTCAGGCATTTAGAGACTGTCCATCAAGCTGACTGTTGCCAGTGTATATTCCCACAGAGAGTTTAGAGACATTCTTTTTCCTCCAGGCTCCCGCCTGCATTTATTGTTTGTAGATTTGTGAGGATGGTGATTGTGACTGGTGGGATTTATTTCCCATGGTCTTTTTCATTGGCATTCAGGCAGGAATTTGGGATCCTTAGTTAGCATCTTGTCCTGTTGTAGAAGTTTATTTTGTGTTTTTGTTTTTTTTTTTTCGTTTGGTGTCAGGACACTTTAACTCGGACAATTGAGTTCCTGAAAGTCAGGTGTGCTTAGAGTTATTTCTCCAACACACTCCCCAGGACATTTCCTGAGGGCATCTGTCATTAACAGAATCCCAGCCCTTGTGAACTGAGGTGCCAGCGAACACCAGAGATTAAATTTTAGTTATAAAAATTGTCCACAAGGTGGCAGCAGTGTTTAGTCCTACTTCCCTTGTGGCTCAGTTGATAAAGAATCCACCTGCAGTGAGGGAGACCTGGATTAGATCCCTGGGTTGGGAAGATCCTCTGGCGAAGGGAAAGGCTACCCACTCCAGTATTCTGGCCTGGAGAATGCCATGGACTGTATAATCCATGGGGTCACAAAGAGTCGGACACGACTGAGCGACTTTCCCTTTCACTTTAGGGAAAGTTGTGGCAGAAAGCAGAGAAACTAAAGAGCCTCTTGATGAAAGTGAGAGTGAAAAAGTTGGCTTAAAACTCAACATTCAGAAAACTAAGATCATGGCATCTGGTCCCATCACTTCATGGCAGATAGATGGAAATTTTCAAACAATAGAAACAGTGACAGATTTTATTTTCTTGGGCTCCAAAATCACTGCAGATGGTGACTGCAGCCATGAAATTAAAAGACGCTTGCTCCTTGGAAGAAAAGCTATGACCGACTTAGACAGCATATTGAAAACCAGAGACATTACTTTGCTGACAAAAGCCTGTCTATTCAAAGCTATGGTTTTTCCAGTAGTCATGATGGATGTGAGAGTTGGATCATAAAGAAAGCTGAGCACCCAGAAATTGCTGCCTTTGAACTGTGGTATTGGAGAAGACTCTTGAGAGTCCCTTGGGCTGCAAGGAGATCCAACCAGTCCATCCTAAAGGAAATCAACCCTGAATATTCATTTGAAGGACTGATGCTTAAACTCCAATATTTTGTCCACCTGATGCAAAAAACTGACTCCTTAGAAAAGACCCTGATGCTGGGAAAGATTGAAGGCAGGAGGAGAAGGGGACGACAGAGGATAAGCTGGTTGGATGGCATCACCAACTCAGTGGATGTGAGTTTGAGTAAGCTCCAGGAGTTGATGATGGACAGGGAAGCTGGGCATGCTGTGGTCCATTAGGTCACAAAGAGTCAGACACAACTGAGCAACTGAACTGAATTGAACAACAGAAGGATGCAATATTTTTACGGAATCCACTTTATTGAAATATTACCACACCGTGAGCTTTTTGTTGGTTTTGGGGATGAATTGCTTGTGGGTATCTTGGTTTGCAAATATTTCTTTGCATTCTGGGTTGCCTTCATTTCTGAAGGTTTCCTCTTTTGGACACCTGCTTTGAAATTGAAGCAGGTGCATTTTCCTGGTTTTGGTTTATTTCCCATTGCTCTAGGAGATGGATTTCAAAATATCTCGCAATGAAGTCATCCAAACCCAAAAAGACCTTGTAGTTTATACCATCACATGCTCTGTCTATATTTTTTTCTTAAGACTTTCATAGAATCCCTCCTATCCTTTAGATATTTATGATTTGGAGCTCATTTTGTGTATGGTATTAGTATTTGAACCTCATTCTCATTTTCTTTATTTGAATAAGCCTCCCACGATCCTTCACAGTGTCTCTTACCAATGTCTATTGCCAGCATAATATTCCCTTTTCTCCACGCCTTCTCCATCAGTTGGGGTTTGTCAAGCTTCTGACAGTGGCCATTCTGAGTGCTGTGAGGTGATTCCTTCCTGTGGATTCAAAATGCGTTTCTCATATTTAGCGAAAACTGACCTCTTTTCATGTGCTTTCTTTCCAAGGGTGAGTTCATGTTACCTCTCGATGCAGCTTCCTGTAACTTGGCCCTGTTTTAATTGTTTTCTGATGACCATCCCCAGAACATTTGTTGGGATCAGCTGTTTTTGACTTCTAGACCCTTTGACCTTGAGAGTACTCAGTGTTCATCAGCACAGCTTTTCAAGCTGTTGTTCCAGAAAATGGCATCAACTTAGCAGCATTACTCAGCCCCACGCATTTACCCCTACCCCTCAGTCATTTCAGTGTGATTTTACACTGGAATAGAAGTGATTTGTGATTTTATATGTGTTTCAGTTGTACAGGAACTTGATACACTCATGGATGAACATTTATCTATTCTCTTTCAAGTTCTTGCTCTCATCTAGGTGATTATAGTATGTTCAGTAAACTTCCACCTGCTATTCAGTAGGTCATTTTGGATCATCTATTGGATACATATATGTGTGCCTATGTTAATTCAAATCTCTTCATTTACTTCACCTGTACTGCAGATTGGGGGCTCCTATAGAGGGCAACAGAGAAGGCAATGGCACCCCACTCCAGTACTCTTGCCTGGAAAATACCATGGACGGAGGAGCCTGGTAGGCTGCAGTCCATGGGGTCGCTAAGAGTCAGACACGACTGAGCGACTTCACTTTCACTATTCACTTTCATGCATTGGAGAAGGAAATGGCAACCCACTCCAATGTTCTTGCCTGGAGAATCCCAGGGATGGGGGAGCCTGGTGGGCTGCCCTCCACGGGGTCGCACAGGGTCGGACACGACTGAAGCGACTTGGCAGCAGCAGTGGAGGGCAAGAGGCACTCCAGGAATGTCATGGGGTCACAGTGCCTGCCACATCCTCCCAGGACCCTGAGCCCCAAAACAATCCAGCCTGGGACTCAAGCCTCCCCAGTCTCCAGAGATATGATATCAGTCAAGGTAATCATGGGATGAGGGGAAATAGAATCAGCATATGTTTCTATATTTATTGTTTATCTAGTTATTTGAATTTGAGTATATAGGTGAATTACAAGTCAGTGGGTGTTTTTGTTTTTGTTTTTTTAATTCATAGTCACTTGATTCTCTCACACATTGATGTGTATATGCTATATTTTAGGAATTGGTCCTGTACAGATTATGGCAGAAAGTGGAGTATCACTCCTGGTGTTACCCAGTAGGTCCTCGGGGCTTATTTTCTAAATAGTAGTGTGCACATGTTAGACACGTAGCTTATTTCTATATGCCCAACAGCTGTCCTCTCTGCTAACAGTAAGAGAGATGAGTTTTTCTCTAAGTCTGTGAACTGTTTATCTTGGCTCAAAGAGCTCCTACGTATCCATTTTTAGAATCCGCCTACAAATGACGTCATATTCTTTTGCTGCTCCCTGTCTCTCTGACTTCACCTGCTCTGATCGTCTCTACCTCTTGCCGGTGCCTGAATATGGCACTGTGTCATTCTTCCTGGAGGCTGATTCACATGCCATTGTGTGTATAGAACCATTTTCTTTATTCATTCCTGAGTCCTTGTCCACTTAGGTTGCAGCCGTTTCCTTCCTTTGGAAACCGGTCTGGCAGGGATGGCATGGGTACCCTTGTCTTTGAAAATGTTTCTTCTCCCTGTCTGTGTGCCCGGACACGGGATTTCTGTTTCCTGAGGCACTTCCATGTTTCATTTGCTAAAGATCCTCCGTATTGTTCTTTCTAGTGGAAGAACCAATGGAGATTGTGAGTAATCCCATCCAGATTAATGTCTTGATGGGAGTTTCTATTCCTAAACTTCCCATTTTTATTTTGTGAACCTTCATTCTTGATTATTTCTTGTGTTTTTAGCCATCCATGCACTCTTTTTCAGTTGGGGTACAGTTGATTCACATACCTCTCTTTGCTTTGAGATACAACAGAGGGATTCAACATTTTCATGGAATAAAATTATACCATTTAAAGATACTGCAAAATCATGGCTATTTTTCTCTCTGCTGCATATGATATCCTATTATTGTTCTTAAATTATACATAGTGATTTTTAAGAAACTTAAATAATTAAGAAATTATTTTTTAATCTCTATTTCAATCCGGCAATACCCACAACAAAATCCCCACAGGTATCCATTCATTTCTGGATTTGTGAGTCTCTTTCTCTTTCATAGATAAGTCCATTTGTGGCTTATTTCAGATGGAAATTAAGTATGATTTCCTATGGCAGTTTTCTCTGTGTTTCTGTGAATCTTACCTTAGATGAAAACATGTAAGTAAATTCTCCTGAAAGGAGTAAAATGTTCAGGAATGGTATAATGTGAAAAGGACTTTTGTCCACCTTTCAGCCCGCACAGTTTCCAACCTGTAATATGAATTTTTCCATATTTTAACCCAGGAACGTGAGGCACAGAATTTCTGGCCTGAAATATGAACTTTTCATATTTCAGCTTGGGAACTGGGGGCACATCACCACTTCTGGTTACCTGAATCTGCTTAAAGCTTTTCCTTTGTAATGAAGTTTGATGTCTTCTCTGCTTTTTTACAGCATGGTTTTGACATGTTTCTTTTGAAAATTATTTTACTTTCCAGTCATTCCTAGCGTATAAATAAGTGTAAGCAGCACTACAAAGTACTCCCATTTGCCATATCACATAAAATACTCTGGTGTGTTTTACCCCATACTAGGATACCCTACCAGGGAAGAAGCACATGGACCCCCAGAAAGGAAATTTCATGGTTCCACCTTATAATCCTATCCACAGGCCCCTTCAACCTTCATCCTTGCCCCAGCTATATGGAAGTCTTTTTCCCACATTGATTCCATTTTCTTTTTCTGTAACTACTGGTGACACCGTCCCTCCTTTTCAAAACCTTTGTGGACTTAAAGCACACAGGATGATTAGGACCTGGGTGGCCTTTTGAGTGTGATTTATTTGACTTAATCTCTTCCATGTTCATCCATATTGTAACATGTATCATAACTGCTTCATTCGTCATGGCAATTAGAAATACATCATATTGAGCATTTAAACCATTTCAATATACAGTCTATAGCCTTAACTACACTCACTTTGCTGTATACATATTCTCACCATCCAGCTTCACAACTTATTCATTTGCCCATGAAACTATTCAATGTCTCTACATTTTTGCCAACATTTTGCTAGTTTTCATTTTCTTGGTTGTAGGCTTTCTAGTGTTGGAGGGTTTGGTGTTATGGTGTTAATTTGCATTTACATCTTTAACATCTTTTTACTTGCTTGTTGACCATTTGTATGTCTTATCTGGAGAAGACATACCAAAAGGTCTATTCAAGTCCTTTCTCCACTGAAAAACGTGTGTGTTTGTAGGGGCTTGCAGCGCACCCCGGCCCAAGCCAGGTCTGCCAGGCGGTTGGTCCTCTGGGCACCGTTGGTCTCAGTGAGCCCAGCCTGGCATGGTCTCTGTGAGGAGGAAATTCGGTCACCTGGGCATTCTTAGTGGCATCACAAGGGCTCCACTTCCTCCCTGTCGCTGGCAGGAGAAGGCACACCAGGCCCCAAGTGCTCGGCCCGGCAGTGCAGTGTGAGAGTGGATTGGGGGTTGGGAGGGAATCTGTGGCTCCACGTGGACGCAGTCTCTCCCCTCCGCCTCTCCCGGAAGTGGGCACTGGGGCGGAGGGCACCTGGCATCCTCTTGGGCATCTCCTCCCAGCTCCTGCAGTGGGTCCCAGGTGAACTGGCAGGAGTTTCAAGAGCCAGCGTGCAGCGGCTGCAAGTGCCCATTTAGTGGGATCCCAGCTCCTGATTGGTATCCATGCGTGTAGCAGAGGGGTGCGGAGCACAGGTAAGGGGACTGGGGCTAGGTGGCAGAGGGTGGAGCAGGGAACCACATATCATACCGTTACTGTTGGCACAGTCTCAGAGCCCCCTAACCTGGTGGTCGCAGAAAGGGCTCGCCTTTGGGGTAAAGGCTTTGAGGACATTCCCAAGCCAATCCCCTCGCATAAAGCTCTGTCCTGAGCAGTTTTTCCAAGTAGCCTAGGGCCCCCAGTGAGGTCTCTGCAGACCCTGAGAGGGGCCGTTGCTCTGAGACAGTCGCTCTTGGCCTTTGGGAAGTCCAGGGTTTATCTTGCCTAGTGATTTCACCTGCTGGGACCCCGCAACCCCAACTCTGGCTGGCTGGCCTATCCCTGCTTCTGGCATTTCTGCAGCCCAGAGGGCCTTTGGCCACCTGCTGGGATGGGGAAGGGAAGGTGCCCGAATTGCACCCTGGAAACTTGCTAGGGTGCAAGGATTTAAAAACCTGGTGACCACCCAGGCAGAAGAGAAGGGAGGAGGGCACCTTGCTGCCCTTTCATGGTGGAATCAATGGCTGTCCTGCTGAGAGGGCGCCTTTCCATGGGACCCTGTGCAATGAGTTTGGTGTCTTGTAACTGAATAATTAGAACGTTTAAAATTTTTAAATTATGTCGTCCTTTGATTTAAAAGCAAAACTCCTAGAACCTCTTAAGTTTTTTGTAAATTGAAGTCTAAAAACTGAAGGCTGATTTTCCTTCCACTGTGGCATTCTATGAAGAAATGTGCATTTTTTGAGAAAAGAGTCAAGAAAAGGGAAGGAAGCAGAAAACCCAGAGGTGCCCCTGTAGTTTGGCAAAGGCCATGGGAGGTCATGCTGGCTGTTGGGAGGCAGTCTTTTCCTGTGGCTGATGGGCACAGAGCTCTGTTGGATTGTCCTTCGCATGGCTGTTCTTGTTTGTGGAAATCCAGCTCAGAGCCTTCTCGTGATGTGTAAGAATTTCCCAGACTAGGTCCCCAGGCAAATCCCGCAGGGCCAAGGGTTCCTTCCTTCATTGTTATCTGTTTGTTTGACTGAAAACCAGCAATGACATATTTTTCTTTCAATCTCGTTTCTTTAAGTCTGATCTATCATCCAGACCTTAGAGTAGACCTGGGTGATATTTCCTGTCCCCCTCAATAGGCTTGAATTCTAGGAAAGAATTATAGTCAGATGTCCATGTTTTTACATGTGAGGATACTGAGATCCAGAGAGGGTGGAGGACTGTCCAAAAGAGAAGGGCATATCCATCCAGGAACCCTGGCTCCTGGGTTCTTAATGAGCTTCCTACCCAGCATGGTCATTAATCAGCAAGTGTTGACATTGAGGATAAACTATTGGTGAAAATGTAAAAGGCTTTTTTAAAGAATGTGCCTACCAGCTGTGCGTCTTATGGAGTATTTTCACCACATCCCCAACCCTGGGAGAGTGCTGGGCACAGGGCAGATGCTTCATAGTTTTTATTGAATAAGTTCAGTTTCACATAATTATATCCACAGTGTCAGCAACACTATTAGGCATATTAGAACAGCGGTCTTTTCAGTTGGAACTTCACAGATCAGTAAAGAAAGAGAACTGTTTTTATTAGGAGGACTGTAACAGAAAGGTTTTAAGTTTATCTCACAAGGATATTTTTTTAAAAAAAGAAAGAAACAAATCTCTCCCGTCATCTCCAAGGCCATTGGAGGTCTGCTGAGGACCCAGCGCAAGGGAAGTTCTACCTCTTGGGATGCCCCTGCTTCAACATCTCCCTAAGCCAGCAGCCTGGGACAGCTGACTACACTTGAAGTTCCTTCCTTGACTTCGGGGGCTTTTGTGGAAGACAATTTTTTGACAGACATGGGTGGGGGAAGGCTTTGGGATGATTCAAGTACAGTACATTTAGTGTGAGCTCTGTTTCTATTTCTATGGTCTTCCCTGCTGGCTCAGTTGGGTGGGGAGTCTGCCTGCAATGTGGGAGACCTGGGTTCAGTCCCTGGGTTGGGAAGATCTCCTGGAGAAGGAAATGACAACCCACTCCGGTATCCTTGCCTGGAGAATTCCATGGACAGAAGAGCCTGGTGGGCTACAGTTCATAGGGTCACAAAAAGTCAGACACGGCTGAGTGACTAACACTTATTTCTGTTATTATTACATCACCACCACCTCAGATCATCACGCATTAGATCCTAGAGGTTGGAGGCCCCTGCTTTAGTTCCCTCTTTCATCTTCGACACAGCTCCAGTGTGCTTCCTCTTGTCTTCCACTTTCAGAACTACCTGCTGGGCTTCCCCGAATGTGATATGAGCCTCCTTCTCTCTCTTCCTTTCCTGATCCTGAGTCCCTTCTCATAACTGGGTTTCCCTGATCTCCATCTATGCACCTTCGCCCCAGGTGGCGGTAGGTAGTTCCATCCCTGGGTCAGGAAGATTCCCTGGAGGAGGGCATGGCAACCCACTCCAGTATTCTTGCCTGGAGATCCCATGGACAGAGGAGCCTGGCAGGCTATGGTCCATAGCATTGCAAAGAGTTGGACATGACTGAAGCGACTTAGCACAGCACACACAGAGGACCTTTGTACTCTAGACTCGTGATTGTTTCGGTTCTTTGGAGTCCCTTGTAATTCCACATGTATGTTAGGGTCAGCTTTTGTATTTCCTCCTACAGGCCTTTTGTAATTCATGTTGAATCTTCATTTCAGATTGAAGATGCATTACACTGTATTGCCATCTTAAGTCTTTCCATCACTATGGAATATATTTATTTAGGACTTTTTTCAGCCATGGTGTATAATTTCCAGTGTGCCAGTCTTCACATCCCCATTACATCAATTCCAAAGTATTTTATTAATGTTGACATTATTGAAAGGGAATTATTTTTTAAATTCCCTTTCAGATTATTAATTTCTAGTGTATACAGACAAAACAAGGTAATCATCTATTTTTATCAGTTTGGACAACTTGATAGTTTATTACAAATTTTGGTGATAATCCAGCACTACATTATTAGGTTGCTTAGTTTATTCCGGTTTGGCTATTAAGAACTACTTCCATTGGCTCTTTTTTTCATATAACACTTCTCTTTGTGGGTTTTTTGCTTTGTCTTTCTTTACTTTCTCATACTTTAAGATTGTCCTAGCTCATGTATTTACTGTCTTAATCCTAGTCTCTGTCATTTCTTTAAAGAGCTTCTGTTCTTTTTTTTTTTAACATTAAATTATTTTTGGCTATGCTGGCTCTTGTTGCTTCACACAGGGTAGTTGCAGTGAGCAGAGGCTGCTCTCTAGCTGCTGTTCCTGGGCTTCTCATTGCAACGGCTTCTCTCGTTGCAGAGCTTGGGCTTGGGAGCGTGCAGGCTTCCACAGTTGTGGTATGTGGGCTTAGTTGCCCCGGCATATGGAATCTTCTAGGACCAGAGATCGAACCCTTGTCCCTTGCATGGGTAGGCAGATTCTTTACCACTGAACCACCAGGGAAGTTTTCTCTTCCCTTTATTCAGTTCAGTTCAGTTCAGTTGCTCAGTCGTGTCCGACTCTTTGCCACCCCATGAATCGCAGCACGCCAGGCCTCCCTGTCCATCACCAACTCCCGGAGTTCACTCAGACTCACATCCATCGAGTCAGTGATGCCATCCAGCCATCTCATCCTCTGTCGTCCCCTTCTCCTCCTGCCCCCAATCCCTCCCAGCATCACAGTCTTTTCCAATGAGTCAACTCTTCACATGAGGTGGCCAAAGTACTGGAGTTTCAGCTTTAGCATCATTCCTTCCCAAGAAATCCCAGGGCTGATCTCCTTCAGAGTGGACTGGTTGGATCTCCTTGCAGTCCAAGGGACTCCCAAGAGTCTCCTCCAACTCCACAGTTCAAAAGCATCAATTCTTCGGCGTTCAGCCTTCTTCACTGTCCAACTCTCACATCCATACATGACCACTGGAAAAACCATAGCCTTGACTAGACGAACCTTTGTTGGCAAAGTAATGTCTCTGCTTTTGAATATGCTATCTAGGTTGGTCATAACTTTCCTTCCAAGGAGTAAGCGTCTTTTAATTTCATGGCTGCAGTCACCATCTGCAGTGATTTTGGAGCCCAGAAAAATAAAGTCTGACACTGTTTGCACTGTTTCCCCATCTACTTCCCATGAAGTGATGGGACCGGATGCCATGATCTTCGTTTTCTGAATGTTGAGCTTTAAGTCAAGTTTTTCACTCTCTACTTTCACTTTCATCAAGAGGCTTTTTAGTTCCTCTTCACTTTCTGCCATAAGGGTGGTGTCATCTGCATATCTGAGGTATTGCAAGCCGGCAATCTTGATCCCAGCTTGTGTTTCTTCCAGTCCAGCATTTCTCATGTATGTTTCTGC
Source organism: Bos javanicus (assembly GCF_032452875.1). Taxonomy (NCBI): domain Eukaryota; kingdom Metazoa; phylum Chordata; class Mammalia; order Artiodactyla; family Bovidae; genus Bos; species Bos javanicus. The sequence continues at coordinate 12,759,548 of NC_083876.1, forward strand.
ATACAAGTTAAATAAGCAGGGTGACAATATACAGCCTTGACGTACTCCTTTTCCTATTTGGAACCAGTCTGTTGTTTCACGTCCAGTTCTAACTGTTTCTTCCTGACCCGCATACAAATTTCTCAAGAGGCAGATCAGGTGGTCTGGTATTCCCATCTCTTTCAGAATTTTCCACAGTTTATTGTGATCCACACAGTCAAAGGCTTTGGCATAGTCAATAAAACAGAAATAGATGTTTTTTTGGAACTCTCTTGCTTTTTCCATGATCCAGCGGATGTTGGCAATTTGATCTCTGGTTCCTCTGCCTTTTCTAAAACCAGCTTGCACATCAGGAAGTTCACGGTTCACATATTGCTGAAGCCTGGCTTGGAGAATTTTGAGCATTACTTTACTAGCGTGTGAGATGCACTAGCAATTGTGCTGTAGTTTGAGCATTCTTTGGCATTACCTTTCTTTGGGATTGGAATGAAAACTGACCTTTTCCAGTCCTGTGGCCACTGCTGAGTTTCCCAATTTCTGGCATACTGAGTGCAGCACTTTCACAGAATCATCTTTCAGGATTTGAAATAAAAACATACATAAAATCACTACAGATGGTGACTGCAGCCATGAAATTAAAAGACGCTTACTCCTTGGAAGGAAAGTTATGACCAACCTAGATAGCATATGGAAAAGCAGAGACATTACTTTGCCAACAAAGGTCTGTCTAGTCAAGGCTATGGTTTTTCCAGTGGTCATGTATGGATGTGAGAGTTGGACTGTGAAGAAGGCTGAGTGCCGAAGGATTTATGCTTTTGAAGTGTGGTGTTGGAGAAGACTCTTGAGAGTCCCTTGGACTGCAAGGAGATCCAACCAGTCCATTCTGAAGGAGATCAGCCCTGGGATTTCTTTGGAAGGAATGATGCTAAAGCTGAAACTCCAGTACTTTGGCCACCTCATGCAAAGGGTTGACTCATTGGAAAAGACTGTGATGCTGGGAGGGATTGGGGGCAGGAGGAGAAGGGGACGACAGAGGATGAGATGGCTGGATGGCATCACTGACTCCATGGACGTGAGTCTGGGTGAACTCCGGGAGTTGGTGATGGACAGGGAGGCCTGGCGTGCTGCGATTCACGGGGTCGCAAAGAGTCAGACACGACTGAGCGACTGATATGATCTGATCTGAGGAGGTAAATATGCTCAGCTGACAATACATGGAAATATATACATGTATTCCAGCTTAACTTTGAATACATTCAGCTAAAGGTAATTTATGATGATGTCTCCAGCCTGATCCGCTGGGACACGAATATTGTAACCTTTCCTTTTGTTTATCTGTAACTTCCCATTCCGACGGTAAGATACCTGGCTTCCACCACTTGTCATGTATTGAAGTCAGTGCTTGGCCCATGTGATTACTGAAAAAACTGTCAGACTGTCTTCCAAAGGTGTCTGTGCATGCATTCCACCAGGATCTTTGGTATGTTCTTGTTTGATTGTTTACTGTCAGTACCTCTGTGGCCAGGTATCTGTTTCAGTCTTTACCAATTATTAATGGGTTTGTTTGCTCTAGCATTCTTGGGCCATTTGAGTACAGATTCTTTATCAGATATGCATTTTCAAAAATTTTATCTTTTGGGCTGTGCTGGGTCTTTGTGTGTGGGCTTTTCTCTAGTTACAGCGAGCATGGGCCATAACTAGAGGTGTGCGAGCTTCTCACTGCAGTGGCTTCTCTCGTTTGGGGGGCACAGGCTGCAGGGCTCAGGGGCTACAGTAGTTGCAGCACGTGGGCTCAGCGTTGTGGCTTCCGGGACCTAGAGCACAGGCTCCGTAGTTGTGGTACACGCGCTTAGTTGCTCCCAGCATGTGGGATCTTCCTGGACCAGGGATCAACCCTGCATCTCCTGCACTGGCAGGCAGATACTTTACCACTAAGCCCCTAGGGAGGCTCTCAGCATGTTTTAGAGTCTAGTTTTCCACACACGTGTGTGGTGAGAGAGGCCAGGATCAAGGGGTCTGGGAGCTGGGAGTCCTCAGTCACTGTTCCGGCTGTGCCATCCAGAGCTCTGGGGCCTTCGGTGAGTGCCCCAGCTTTCCTGGACTGTTTCCTCCCCTCCAAATGCCCTGCTGCTGGACTGTAGCCCACCAAGCTCCTCTGTCCATGGGATTTCTGAGGCAAGAATACTGGAGTGGGTGCCATTTCATTCTTTGCAAGATAGTGTTTTGAAGATATTTTCTCCTGGATTGTGGTTTTCATGAAGGAAGGGGGACCCCTTCCAGGGCTTGGGAGTGGGTCCTTCTCTGACACTTGGAAATGAATTGTTCGAGGAGACGAGTGCTGTCCAAACAAGAGACTTTATTGGGAAGGGGTGCTGGGGTGGAAGGCAGGAGCATGAGGGAAACAGAAAGCCTCTGCCAAGTAGCTCACAGTCTCAGGTTTTATGGTTATTGGGTTAGTTTCTGGTTTGTCTCTGGTCAGTCATTCTGCGTTGGGATGCTTCCTGGGGGCACACGCATCACTCAGCTGAGATGGATTCCAGCGAGGAGGATCCTGGGAGGTTGGTGGGACCTCTGGACTGGAGTCTCCTATCTCCTTTTGACCTTTCCTGAATTCTGGTTGGTGGTAGCTTGTTAGAACCTTGTTCTTGTCAGGACCGCCTGTTGTAAGATGATTCCTTCGAGTGGTTTCTCTGATGCCTGGCAAGGGCAGGTATGGAGTGGTTCCCTTAACAGTTTGTCTTTTGGTTTTCTTGAATAAGGTCCTTCACAGAGTAAATGTATAAATTTTTAAATGTCAGTGTTTTCATTAATTTATCTTAAAAATTTGGTCAGTTGACTTTTTTGGTGTGTGTTAGAACTCATCACCAGACCAAAAGTCACATCGATCTTTTGTTGTTTTCTAAAATGTTTATATTTTTAAACTGAATTGTGGTGTCAGTTGCAAAGTTTGTGTTTATGTTCATTTCATTCCATATGGTTTTTAAACAGTGATTGATGATTGCTTTACAATATTGATTTGTCATACATCAACACGAATTAACTATGAGTGTACATGTGTCCCCTCCCTCACGAGTCTCCCTCCCACCTCCTGCCCATTCCCACCTCTCTAGGTTATGACAGAGCCCCAGTTTGAGTTCCCTGAGTCATACAGCAACTTCCCATTGGCTGTCTATTTACACGTGTTGGTGCGTCCATGCTGTTCTCTCTCTAGTTCCCCACCCTTGTCCCTAAGTCTGTTCTCTATGTCTGCATCTCCATTGCTGCTTTGCAAACAGATTCGTCAGTACCATCCTTCTAGATGCCATATATATGCTTTAATATACGATATTTGTTTTCCTCTTTCTGACTTACTTCACTGTTTAAGAGGCTCTAGATTGATCCACTTCATGAGAACTGACTCAAATGCGTTCCTTTTTATAGCTGCATTGAACAGAGTTTTTAATTGTTCCTTAGCCTCGTTTTGAGAAGGGTCTGGAGGTGTTCGGCTCCATTTCAGTTTGGGTTTCCAGTCTTAGTGCTCACAGCAGAGCTGGTTCTGGATGAGCTCTCTGGGATCTGTGAGCGCGGTGCTGCCCGCTCTGCTCTGGTGGCCCACAGGGGGCGCCCAACCCCGCTCTGAGCTGCGGGCACAGGATGTTCCGCCTTCAGACTTGGCTGCGTGAGCCGCGGGCAGGAGCTTTGTCTCCTCAGGACCGTCAGGGCTCAGGCTTCTGGATAACCCGGCTGCGTCCAAGCTGAGAGGAACAGGGTTGCCTCAGTACCCACCAGCAAGGAGGTGCTGCGAGAGGGAAAAATGAGGACAAAGTAGTTTCCTGTGTCCAGCTAAGTGCTGACCGGAGGTCCATCCCAGAGGACTCAGGAGGGAAAGAGCTCCATGTGGAAAATAGGGGGGTTTTAGTTAGATTTCTGTATAATATAGAAAACTAAGATCATGGCATCTGATCACACCACTTCATGGCAAATAGATGGGGAAACAGTGGAAACAGTGACAGACTTTATTTTGGGGGCTCCAAAATCACTGCAGATGGGGACAGCAGCCATGAAATTAAAAGACGCTTGCACCTTGGAAGAAAAGTTATGACCTAGACAGCATATTAAAAAGCAGAGACATTACTTTGCCAACAAAGGTCCGACTAGTCAAAACTATGGTTTTTCCAGTAGTCATGTATGGATGTGAGAGTTGGACTATAAAGAAAGCTGAGCGCCAAAGAATTGATGCTTCTGAGCTGTGGTGTTGAAGACTCTTGAGAGTCCCTTGGACTGCAAGGGGATCCAATCAGTCCATCCTAAAGGAAATCAGTCCTGAATATTCATTGGAAGGACTAATGTTGAAGCTGAAACTCAGATGTCTAAATACTTTAGCCACCTGATGTGAAGAACTGACTGGTTTGAAAAGACCCTGATGCTGGGAAAGATTGAAGGCGGAAGGAGAAGGGGACGACAGAGGATGAGATGGTTGGATGGCATCACAGACTCAATGGACATGAGTTTGGATAAACTCCGGGAGCTGGTGATGGACAGGGAGCGACTGAACTGAACTAACTGACTGATGATATAGAGGATGACAGGTGATGTTCCTTAGTGCAGGGTGGTCACTGTTTCTTGAGAAGACTGTCCTTTCTTTGCAAGTTTTTGGCTTGATCTTCATGAACTAACTGGCCACACACATGCGGGTTTTCCAGGGCCCTCTATTCTGTTCCTGTAGTCCGTGTGTTGGCGTTTGTGCCAGTTCCTCACCATTGTGGTTACTACAGCTCCGGGATGTCGTTTGAAGTCAGAGAGGAAGATGCCTCCAGGTGTGTTCTTCTTAGAGGCTTTTTGGCTGTTCAAGGTCCTTAGTTGTTGCAGGCTAATATTAGGAATGTTTCTATTTCTATGAAAAATGCCATTGGCTATTATGCTGTGATTGCAGTCAGTGCATTTGCTGATGGCTTTGGTTGCAATGGACAGTCTACTCATTGTTCCAGTGCTTGAGCATGGAATATGTTTCTGTTTATTTGTGTTTTCTTCGGTTTCTTTATCAGTGCTTTCTAGTTTTCTGACTACTGGTCTTTTATGTCCTTGGTTAAGTTTGTTGCTTGATGTTTTATTCTTTTTGATGCAATTATAAATGAGATTTTCTTAGTTTTTGTTTCTGATTATTATTAGTGTATGCAAACACCACTGATTTTTGTATATTGATTTCAAATAATTCAACTTTACTGAATATATTCTAAAAACTTTTTGAGAAGTTATGTGGAAAATTTTATTTGTAAAATCTGTTTCTTCTGCAGTAGGTCATCCAGAGGACCCAAGGCATGACAGCTACTAATAGAGTCTTCCCACAGTGCTTCTTGACAGTGTAGACTCCTTCAAGGGCAGTGAGCATCACAACTTCCCTTGAACTTGATCTAGGTAAGTCTTGGCCTCTATAAGAAAGTTTCATGCTTGTCTTTTATGAGTTTCTTCTGTGTATTAACATGGTTGTTTTGATAAATAATTTACTTTCCAGTAATTTAAAATGTACAAAAAATTCCTAATAATGGTAAAAAGTACTCACATTTACCACATCACCTAAAATACTCCGTGTGTTTTATCCAAAATGGGTGGCATTCTCCTGCCGAACCAGCACGAAACCACCGAAATCAGGAAATTACATGGTTTCCACATTATAATGTAATTCACAGGCCCACTTCCACTTTCAGCAATTGTCCAAGTATACAAATATATCTTTTTCCCCATCCTCAACTAGTTTCTGTTTGGAATGTCACTGAGATTCTGGATCATTTGGACAACCTTGTGAATTTAAAGCAGACAAGGTGAATATGTGATTTGGGTGGCGTTTTCTCTATGGATTTTTTTTTTCACTAATGTTTGTAGTGTTTATTCATGCTGTAACACATATCAGTACTACATTCTTTGTTTTCCATTGTAATTAAAACTAGATAACATGCCATTTACCATTTAAATCGTTGTAAGCATACAGTGTTGTAGTATGAACTACCTTCACTTGTGCAAACCAGTTTAGTAACATATGTCCCTTTTGTGTGCTTTGGAGAAGCCCCGGAAATTGAGTCAGTGCTTGAAATGGCCCAGGATATCACCTTAGATACTATCTTAATCTAAAAACAAAACAAGGACTTCCCTGGTGGTCCAGTGGCTAAGTCTCCTCTCCTAAAGAAGGGGACGCAGGTTCAATCCCTGGTCAAGGAACTACATCTCGCATGCCACAACTGAGAGTTCGCACGTCACAGCTAAATATCTGGCTTGCCTGAAGGAAGGTCAACCCGGCGCAGCCACATAAACAAACAAAGAAATATTAAAAAAATAAAAACAAGGAAGGAAGGGTATGGTTGTTGTGCAGATTTATGTCTTGGCCTTTCCTTTTGATAAAGAGTTTCACAAGACTGTCTTCCTTCTATCTAGTGTAGAGACAGACTTCCTTTGAAATGAGATTCCTCTTGTAAATGTGACTCACAGAAGAGCCATCTTGACTTGAGTTCCAGAGACGATCATGTGTCCTCTTTAAAAAAAAAAAAAATTAGGTCCAAGTAATTCTCATGCTGAAGAGCTGTATTTCGGGGTAGCATTTGCTCCCCCTCAGTTTGGATGTATCCCAGTTTGCTTACACAGTCATCTATGGAAAACAACCTGCTATTTGAAGGTTTGTCGCTATTACAAGTATTGGACACTTTTTCAAAGCCATTTTCTAAATACTAGATGTGCAGTGTTTGATCCTCAGGTGAGCTTTGTTTAGCTTTGGGGGGAAAACAGCCAAGTTGCTCTGGGGCATGTGGGACCTTCGCATATAAGGGATCGAACTTGAGTCTCTTGCATTGTCAGGCACAGTCTTTAGCACTGAGCCACCAGGGAAACCCCCGGGTTTTATTTGTTTTGTTTTTTTTTTAAGTTTATTGGTTCTAATAGGTGTGTAGTGCTACTTCACTGTAGTTTTAATTTGTAATTTCCTAATGATATATGATTTTTGAGTATTTTTGATATGTTTATTTACTAGCTGTATGTATTTTCTTTGGCCAAGTGTTCAGATCTATAAATCTTTAATGAGGTTGTTTGTTCCAGATTTTTTCAGTATTATTTGAGACAACCCTTTATCAGATATGTATTTTGTAAATGTATCTCTTTGTGGCTTGTGTTTAGGTTTTCTGAATAAGGTCTTTTACAGAGTTTAATTTTTTAACTTTTTAAAGGTCATGTTATGTACGGTAAAGCGTCTGCCTACAATGCCGGAGACCCGGGTTCAATCCCTGGGTCAAGAAGATTCCCTGGAGAAGGCAATGGCACCCCACTCCAGTACTCTTGCCTGGAAAATCCCATGGATGGAGGAGCCTGGTAGGGCTACAGTCCATGGGGTCGCTAAGAGTCAGACACGACTGAGCGACTTCACATTCACTATGTATTTTATATCCTTTTTTGATAGACTTTAGATTTTTGTTGTTGTTGTTAAAATTCATAAGCAAAACTGAGGTACTGTAGATACAGCTTTGCATTTTGTCTGTTGAGAAGTTTGAGTGAATTTGGTATAAGCTGTAAAATTTCTTTCTACTTTTATTTGATTGCATATGGTTTCCAATTATTTGTATAACAATTTTCCGAGATGTCATGGGAAGTCAGTTTCCCCAAGTGAAACTGCGTCCATGAAACATCAACTCTTTTCAGCCACTGGGAATCATTTTCTGCTTTTTCTGTCTTTGAATTTGACTTGCTTTGAGATGATTCCACTATCTCATACTAGCGGAATCACAGGATGTTTGTCCTGTTTTGGTCTGGTTTGTTTCACTTAACATAATGACTATAAGGCTCATCCACATTGTAGCATTGTCAGAATTACCTACTTTTAAAGGCTGAATCATATTCAATCGTGTGTATACCACAGTTTGTTTGTGGAATTGTCTGTCCATGGACACTTGGATTCCTTCTATTTTTTGGCCAGTGTGAATAATGCTGTTGTGAATATGAGTGTAGAAATATGTTTATTTTTTTCAGCCCATTTTTCAAAACTTTTAGGCACATAATCTGAATTGGAAATGACATATTGTATGTTAACTTCATTCATTAGTTTTTGAGGAATTTCTGTAGTGTCTTGCACAGTGGTTACACCATTTCACTGTATTTTTTGTATGGTAGAATATTGTTGAAGCTTTTGCATGTACCTTATTCTGCATATTCATTCATCCACTGATGGACAGTTGCAATGGTTCTGCCTTTGGGCTATTGTGTATAATGTTGCTATGAATGTTTGTGTACCAGTTGTTGTTTAAACATCTGTTTTCAGTTCATTGATATGTATATCCAGAAGTGGAGTTGGTGAAGTAAACAGTAAGAATATTTTTATCTTTCTGAGGAAATGCCAAACTATTGTACATATAGTCTGTACTACCTTCCATATCCACAAGCAAAGTGTAAGATTTCTGGTTTTCTACATTGCTGTTAATATTTTGATCTTGATTGTAAACGTTTAGTGAATGTGAACAAATATTGCATTGTGATTTTAATCTGTATTTCCATCATTACAGACAGGAAATATACCTAAGACAATTTTTTAACTCAAACCTCAGCATCTTGCTTAGTAGCTATAGCTGTTGCATTACCAAACACTACAAACAATTACCCTATATATTAAAAAAAAATACCCAAAATCACTCATCAAAATTCATTAGAACATCACAACCAATTCTACCATGTTAATAAATCCAAGCTCACTACAAATTTATGAAGATTTTGCAAAAAAACCTTATAAAATTAACAACAGAATGCAATGAATGTCATCAATATTCTTATATGGAATAGAAACATGACAATCAAATGAAAAATCATCATTGTGTTTTGACAGTAAGAACAGTAATGACGAACATGTGAAAATTCAAGATTTTAATCATAATTGTTAACAGTGCATTTATTGAGCTACTGTCCCCATCAAATATCATAATGAAATTCCCATTGCTTTGTATTTGTTTACTTTTCCAAATGAAATCACAACAGATTTATTTCTAGCAATTCATTATACATGAAATACAAGTCATATGTACCAATATATAAACAATCTAAGGATTATCTGTTCCTTACATGGAAATGGAGGTTCCATGTTCTTTATTTATTTATTCATGTAGCAAGAACCCTGCAGTGTGGGTTTTACATCTTATTAGAATTATGAACATCAGAATCAGCTTACTGTTTCTTCAATAGCCATAGCATTTATATGTTACCTATATAAATGTCCTTTTGAGGAGAAACAGTTATGTCAAATTTTGTTTTATCCATTCCTCCCATTGGCACTAAGTTAGTCAAAAGAATCAGAGGAGGATTCTGGTCCTCATTCGATTCTTTGCCTTCCATTTTATCCTCCTTTTTTTTAAATTGTAGTTTTAGCAGTCAATTAACTACTAATCTTTCATGAAACAGAGTCTAGTAATCCAACAAAAATCCCATCCAATTATAGCAAACTTTCACTTCATCCAAACTACAAAGTTGAGGAGCCCTTGATTGGTTTGTTCTTATTAATAGTCTTACTAATTCTAATAGTATTCTCATCTGACCCTCTAGGAGACCCACAAAATTATATACTCTAGCTAATTTTTAAATATAAGACTGCGGTTGACTAGTGTTCAATTAGAAAAGAATTGAGGTCAAACAGGACATGGGAATACGGCTTTGTATAGAGGGGTCGGGCTGCCCTGGTGGCTCAGATGGTAAAGAATCTGCCTGCAGTGCAAGAGACCGGGGTTTGATCCCTGGGTCGGGAAGATCCCCTGGAGAAGGGAATGGCTACCCACTACGGTATTCTTGCCTGGAGAATTCCATGGACAGAGGAGACTGAGGAAACTTTGTCTCTGGCGCTAGGTGCAGCTCTCAGGGGAATGGGCTGTGTTAGTCACCAGTCCAAGGGCACAGGGCGAGAGGAGGGGACAGGAGGCTCCTCTGGCTCTAGGGCAGGACTCGGGTAGGGGGGGGCGGGTTCTAGGGAAGAAAGGCCTGGCTTCATCCCAGGCCTCAGCAAAGAGCTGCCACCTTCCAGGGGGAGCTCTTCTTTGTAACCTTCTGTGTACCTAGGCTGACCTGATCACATGGACTCTTACAAATGCTGATTTGAGGTAGTATCTACCTAGGACAGCTCCCAGAGCCTGGCCCTGCCACGTGGACTATTCTTTCTGCTAGAAGAGCTCGGGGCTCTGCCCTCACCAGCACTAGGAGTGGCAGTGCTTGCATGCTAAGTCGCTTCAGTCGTGTCCAACTCTTTGTGACACTATGGACTGTAGCCCGCCTGGCTCCTCTGTCCATGGCATTCTCTAGGCAAGAATACCGGAGTGGGTTGCCATGCCCTCCTCCAGGGGATTTTCCCAGCCCAGGGATGGAACTAGCATCTCTTAGGTCTCCTGCACAGGCATGCGGGTTCTTTATCACCTAGGAAGCCCCTAGGAGTAGCCGAGCCCATCTTTTCTCAGGCCTCCTCACCACCACCCCAGCCTCCTGGGAGTACCTGGGGGTGGCGGGGAGCAGGCAGTTTCCAGCTGGAGCCACCTGGGTTGCCCAGGCTTTCTATAGTCAATACTCTCTTGCTCTATTCTTGGGACTTCAAGTTTCTTCGTCTCAGTAAAGGTGTAAAGTTTGTTTTGGCCATGATATTGTCTTTGTCATTCTATGTATTGATCTGGTCTATTACAATCATTGAAAACTTGTCTTGTTTGCATTAAGTTAGAATGGTCAACCAAATAGTCATCTCCCAGAAGGTGAGAGATCAAATTTGCAAGGTAGCTGTTTTCTCAGAACACTTGATTAATCCATTATTATTGGGCCCTCTTTCTTTTGTTTCCTAACATATTGTTGATTTACAATGTTGTGTTAGTTCTCAGTATACATCATAGTGATTCCGTATTTTTGCAGGTTATTATTATTATTATTATTGCAGTATTTTTGTCTTTCTCTGATTTATTTCACTAAGTATAATATTCTCTATGTTGCTACAAATGGAATTCTTTCATTCTTTTTATGGCTGAGTAATATTCCATTGTATATATGAACCACATCTTATTTTTATCCATTTATCTGTTGATGGACACTTGGGTTGCTTCTGTATGTTGGCTACTGTAAAGCTGCTGTGAATATCAGGGTGTGTGTATCTTTTCAGATTTTTTGGATAAATACCCAGAAGTGGGATAGCTTGACCATATGTTAGTTCTTTAGTTTTTGAGGAATCTCAATACCGTTTTCCACAGTATCTGCATCAATTTATATTCCCACGAATAGCATGCAAGGGTTCCCTTGTCTCCACATCTTCAACCAACACTTGTTATTTCTTGTCTTTTTATAATAGCCATTCTTATAAGTGTGAAATGATATTTTGTTGTTGTTTTGATTTGCATTTACCTAATAATTAATGATGTTGAGCATCTTTTCATGTGCTTTTTGGCCATCTGTTTCTCTTCTTTGGAAAAATGTCTATTCAGTTATTCTGCTGGTTTTTTGATTGGATTGTTTATTTTTTTTAATTGAGTTGGATATTAACCCCTTGTCAGTTGCATCATTTGCAAATATTTTCTTCCATATTGTAGGCTGTCTTTTCATTTCATTAGTGGTTTCCTTTGCTATGCAAAAGCTTTTGAGTCTGATTCAGTTCAGTTCAGTTCAGTCACTCAGTCGTGTCTGACTCTTTGCGACCCCATGAATCGCAGCACGCCAGGCCTCCCTGTCCATCACCATCTCCCGGAGTTCACTCAGACTCACGTCCATCGAGTCAGTGATGCCATCCAGCCATCTCATCCTCTGTCGTCCCCTTCTCCTCCTGCCCCTAATCCCTCCCAGCATCACAGTCTTTTCCAATGAGTCAACTCTTCACATGAGGTGGCCAAAGTACTGGAGTTTCAGCTTTAGCATCATTCCTTCCAAAGAAATCCCAGGGCTGGTGTCCTTCAGAATGGACTGGTTGGATCTCCTTGCAGTCCAAGGGACTCTCAAGAGTCTCCTCCAACACCACAGTTCAAAAGCATCAATTCTTTGGCACTCAGCTTTCTTCACAGTCCAACTCTCACATCCATACATGACCACTGGAAAAACCATAGCCTTGACTAGACAGACCTTTGTTGGCAAAGTAATCTCTGCTTTTCAATATGCTATCTAGGTTGGTCATAACTTTCCTTCCAAGGAGTAAGCGTCTTTTAATTTCATGGCTGCAGTCACCATCTGCAGTGATTTTGGAGCCCAAAAAATAAAGTCTGACACTGTTTCCACTGTTTTCCCATCTATTTGCCATGAAATGATGGGACCGGATGCCATGATCTTTGTTTTCTGAATGTTGAGTTTTAAGCCAACTTTTTCACTCTCCTCTTTCACCTTCATCAAGAGGCTTTTGAGTTCCTCTTCACTTTCTGCCATAAGGGTGGTGTCATCTGCATATCTGAGATTTGTTAATTTACTTTTGCTTTTCTTTCTTTTCCCATGGGAGACTGATCCAAGAAAACATTGCTACAATTTATGAGATTGTTTGCCTATGTTCTCTTCTAGAAGTTTTATGGTTTCATGTCTTACATTTAAACCATTTTGAGTTTATTTTTGTATATAGGGTGAGAGAATGCTCTATTCTCATTGGTTTACATGTAGCTGTCAGTTTTCTCAGCACTCCTTGTTGAAGAGATTGTCTTTTCCCCATTGTATATTCTTGCCTCCTTTGTCATAGATTAATTGACCATAGGTGCATGCATTTTTTCTTGGCTCTCCATGCTATTCCATTGACCCATGTGTCTGTTTTTGTGCCAATACCATGCTGTTTGATTACTGTAGGTTTGTAGTATAATCTTAAGTCTAGAAACTTATTGCCTCTAGCTTTGTTTTTCTCAGAATTGTTTTGGCAATTTGGAGTCTTTGTGGCTCTGTATAAATTTTAGGATTACTTGTTTTAGTTTTGTGAAAAAAAGTCTTGGATATTTTGATAGGGATTAAGTCTGTAGATTGCCTTGGGTGGTATGGTCATTTTGACATTAATTCCTTGACACCATGAACACAGTATATCTTTCCATCTGTTTGTGTAGTCTTCAATTTCTTTCATCAGTATCTTACAGTTTTCTGAGTACATGTCTTTTACATCCTTCAATAAGGTTCCCTAGTATCTCAGCTGGTAAAGAAACTGCCTGCAGTGAGGAGATCCCAGTTCAATTCCTGGGTCAGGAAGATCCCCCAGAAAAGGGATAGGTTACCCGTTCCAGTATTCTTGGGCTTCCCTGGTGGCTCAGATGGTAAAGAATCTGCCCACAATACAGGAGACCTGGGTTCAACCCCTGGGTTGGGAAGGGAAGGGAACAGCTTCCCACTCCAGTATTCTGGCCTGGAGAATCCCATGGACTGTATAGTTTATGGGGTTGCAAAGAATTGGACACAACTGAGAAACTTTCACTTTCATTCCTAGGTATTTTATTCTTTGTGATGCAATTGTGAAATTGTTTCTTTCTCTTTCTGATAGTCTGTTGCATCAGTTTTGCTTTTAACATACTGATGAGTCAGTACCTATAATTATCATGAACTATGGATGTGAGAGTTGGACTGTGAAGAAAGCTGAGCGCCCAAGGATTGATGCTTTTGAAGTGTGGTTTTGGAGAAGACTCTTGAGAGTCCCTTGGACTGCAAGGAGATCCAACCAGTCCATTCTAAAAGAGATCAGCCCTGGGTGTTCTTTGGAAGGAATGATGCTAAACTCCAGTACTTTGGCCACCTCATGAGAAGAGTTGACTCATTGGAAAAGACTGTGATGCTGGGAGGGATTGGGGGCAGGAGGAAAAGCGGACGACAGAGGATGAGATGGCTGGATGGCATCACCGACTTGATGGACGTGAGTTTGAGTGAACTCCGGGAGATGGTGATGGACAGGGAGGCCTGGCGTGCTTCGATTCATGGGGTTGCAAAGAGTCGGACATGACTGAGCGGCTGAACTGAACTGAACTGAAAGTCCACACTATTCTGACTTCTTTAATTTTTCCTACTATCTTTTTCCTATTCCAGCATCCTAAACTATGTTTCGGAGAAGACAATGGCACCCAACTCCAATACTCTTGCCTGGAAAATCCCATGGGTGGAGGAGCCTGGTAGGCTGAAGTCCATAGGGTTGCTAAGAGTCGGACACGACTGACCGACTTCACTTTCACTTTTCACTTTCATGCATTGGAGAAGGAAATGGCAACCCACTCCAGTGTTCTTGCCTGGAGAATCCCAGGGACTGGGGAGCCTGGTGGGCTGCCGTCTATGGGGTCGCAAAGAGTCGGACACGACTGAAGTGACTTAGCAGCAGCAAACTATGTTTAATCATCATCTCACCCTAGGCTCCTCTTGGCTGTTGCAGTTCCTTAGACTTTCCTTTTTTTTTTTATTACCTTCATAATCTTAACGAGTACTGGTCAGGAATGTTATAAGATACCCCTCTATTGACGTGTGTCTCACATTTTTCTCATGATTAGACTGGAGTTGTGAGTTTGGGGAAAGAAACTGGAGAAGTACTGGCCATCACATCATATCAAATGTGTGTACCATCAACATGACTTCTCTTGATGTTGACCTTGATCATTTAGCCAAAGTAGGCTTGTCAGATTTTGCCACTGGAAAGTTACACACACATTCCTTTGCAGAGAACAGATTTGGAAGTCAGTCACTCTGTGTCCACACCTAATTAAAGCAGAAGTAGGTTCCACCTCCTAGAGGGCAGAGGATCTATATAAATTACTTGTACATTTTCTGCAGGCAAGTTTGTTTATTCTCTGTCACTTATTTGTTCAATCATTTATTTGTATCAATATGGATTCCTCTCTTACTAATCTTTTTCAAGAACCAGCTTCTGGCTTTGCTTTTCCTATTTGTGTTTTGTATTCCATTGGTTTTTACTCTAATCATTTTATTTCCTTAATTGTTGTTTCCTTAAGATGATTCTGTTTTCTCTAATTTTTGGAGTTGAATTTTTACCTCATTTGCTTCATTCTTGCTGGTAATTGCAGTATAAGGAGGAATCAGCAGCTCCCCTCGGCCCTGGGAGCCCCCTCCACTCACCCAGGCATCCTCGCTGGAACTCTAGAAACAGCCAGGTTGGGTGTGAGACCCTTGGCCTGCTCCCACACTGCCCTCTCTCCAGGGACGTGAGCTCCTTCACCCTCCTGACTGTCCTCCTCAAGGAGTCTTCACATTATATAAACATCCCACTCTCTTTAAATTTCCATGAGACTTGTTTTGCTGTAGAAATGTTAGGGGAAACATGCTGACTGAAACACCCTCCCTGGCCAGGTGCCATAGTAACCATTTGTGTGAGTTATTTTATAACAGGACGTCCTGATAAGGAGCTCAGAACTAACAAGTCACCACCAACGGGAAAGGTCAAAAGGAGAAGCCAAGTGTCCAACCAACTCCCAGAATCCTCCTTGCTGGCGTCCATCTTGGCTGAGCAACATGTGTACCACCAGGAAGGACCCTGAGTCAGAATGATTGACCAAAGACAACCTAGAAACTAATCCCATCACCATAAAACCCGAGACTGTGAGCCACGTGGCACAGCAGTCCCCTGGGATCCCTTACTCTTCTGCTCTCCTCCCAGGAGCCCCTTCCCAATAAAGTCTCTTGCTTTGTCAGCATGTGTGTCTCCTCAGACAATTCATTTACATGTGTTAGACAAGAGCCCCCTTTGGGGCCCTGTAAGGGGTCCCCCTTCCTGCAAAGGAAAGACAAGAGTCACTTTCTATTGACCTTCTTTAAAGGCTTGGCAAGAATCCCACAGCCCTGACAAAGACTCTGTATTGCCCCTGATGGTTTGGCCTTCATGCCCTCTTGTGGGCTTATTATGATTTTTTTTCTATAATACTTTTTAGAAAAGTACATTTCCAAATGTGCTCAATTCTTAGTCCCAAGAGGTGATCCCAGAGTTAGCCACCAGGTAGAGGACAATCTTATCAATTACACTTCCAGCTAGTTCTGTAAAAGTAACAGGAAAGGCTTCTTGCCTCAGAGTTTTAGCACTCTTTCCGAAAGCACTCCAAATTTTTACATTTTCTGTAGATAACCATATTTATAAAGGGGATAGGTAAAAGTAAGACTGAATAAGCTTATTTATTCACATGATTCAGCAAAACCACAATATTTATCTAATTGTCTTCTCAGGAAGGTGAAACTTAAAACTCCTGTGAGCAGCCCATGAGAATTCCACACCTGCTCCCAGCTTTGTCCCAAAGCCAAAGCCCCAGAATGTCTCCGGGAGGGAGACCCTGGTTCTTGCTTATCCTTGATGAATTAATGTTTGTTTTTTATTCAACAAAGGAAAAACTTAGAACTCTGACAGAAATATATCAAAAGGGATGTTCCCAAAAGTCCTTTGAATAGGTGACATGAAATTACGTTG
The DNA here is from genome assembly GCF_032452875.1 of Bos javanicus. NCBI lineage: Eukaryota > Metazoa > Chordata > Mammalia > Artiodactyla > Bovidae > Bos > Bos javanicus. The sequence goes on from NC_083876.1 coordinate 12,775,881, forward strand.
GTGATGACTAGGTAATAACCCACACAGCTCTCTCACCTCTGCTGTCAAGAATATCTTTCCATGGGCAACACAGAAATTCAATGTAGGACTGGGAAGAGAGCTGGATGATGAAGACACCTTCCCTCATTTGCACTTGAAATAGACAGTCACTTCTCTAGGCTCTGCCATTGGAGAAGGCAATGGCAACCCACTCCAGTACTCTTGCCTGGAAAATCCCATGAACAGAGGAGCCTGGTAGGCTGCAGTCCATGGGGTCGAGAAGAGTCAGACACGACTGAGCGACTTCACTTTCACTTTCACTCTCTAGGCTCTGCTAGAGCCAGGTTATCAGGCCCATCTTTGTCCCGGATGAAGGAAGAAACTCCAGATGGGTGCTTAGTTATGAAATGTGTCAACTCAACCATCCTTCCAGAATGAACCCCAGTCTGGACTTCCCTAGCGGTCCAGTAGTTAAGACTGCATGCTGCCAATCCAAGGGGTGTGGGCTTCGATCCCTGGCCAGGCAGCTAAGATCCTGCATGCTGTGGGGTGCAACCAGAAAGAAAAAAAAGAGTGAATCCCTGTTGAGGGTAAAGCATGAGACAGAAAGCCCTCCTCCGCCTGCCAGCACCACAGCTGGACCTCAGCTGAAGACAGCTGCCCGCTACGGGCCTGCCCCCACCTATGGCATCCCTGCCCCCTTCCACTTTGAGAGCACTTTATACTCTAGGAAACCAATGAAAGGCTGAATGCAGTTAACACAATTATAGGCAAGTGTGAGTGCCAGAAGCCTCACTGCTAGAAAAGAGGTTCTCACATGTGGCAGGAGAGCAGAGAAAGCTGAGACCAGGCTTTCAACCACAGAGAGCAGCTGAGCTCCAGGGTGGAGCTTCCACTGCAAGAAGGATGGTTCTGCCAAGGTCGAAAACCCACGGGATCTGATGTCTGGGTTGATGCCCTGGAAAATCTTTGTGTTCTCAGCTCCTCCAAGCCTGCAGGAATGGCCCAGCTCTCCATCCTTATTAAAAGGTAACATCTTCCACTTACTTGAGGACAATACAGAGATAACATGTGCCTCCCTCAAAGTTCCCAGGATCTGCCCCACAGGCCATAAGCCAATAACTAATCACAGCCTGGTTGGGCATGTGCTACCTGTTAAGTTGCTACAGAAACCAGCCAGCTTGTGCCAGGAGGAACCTAGAGAGGATGCAACAGATGAGATGATGATGGTATCTGATGAAGTGTAAGCAGAACATAAGATTGGATGTTCAGTTCAGTTGCTCAATCATGTCAGACTCTTTGTGACCCCATAGACTGCAGCATGCCAGGCCTCCCTGTCCATCACCAACTCCCAGAGCTTATTCAACTCATGTCCATTGAGTTGGTGATGCCATCCAACCATCTTATCCTCTCTCAGCCCTTCTCCTGCCTTCAATCATTCCCAGCATCAGGGTCTTTTTTCTAATGAGTCAGTTCTTCACATCAGGTGGCCAAAGTATTGGAGTTTCAGCTTCAGCATCAGTCCTTCCAGTGAACAGTCAGGACTGATTTCCTTTAGGATTGACTGGTTTGACCTCCTTGCTGTCCAAGGGACTCTCAAGAGTCTTCTCCAACACCACAGTGCAAAAGCATCAATCCTTCAGTGCACAGCTTTCTTTATAGTCCAGCTATCACATACACACATGACTACTGGAAAAAACATAGCTTTGACTAGATGGACATTTGTTGACAAGGTAATGTCTCTGCTTTTTAATATGCTTCTAGGTTGGTCATAGCTTTTCTTCCAAGGAGCAAGCGTCTTTTAATTTCATGGCTACAGTCACCATCTGCAGTGATTTTGGAGCCCAGGAAAATAAAGTCTGTCACTGTTTCCACTGTTTCCCTATCTATTTGCCATGAAGTGATGGGACTGTATGCCATGATCTTAGTTTTTTGAATGTTGAGTTTTAAGCCAACTTCTTCTCTCTCCTCTTTCACTTTCATCAAGAAGCTCTTTAGTTCCTCTTCACTTTCTGCCATAAGGGTGGTGTCATCTGCATATCTGAGGTTATTGATATTTCTCCCAGCAATCTTGATTCCAGCTTCGATGAGGACTGGATTAGGGAGAGTTCATCCATTGGCGAGCACTTCTGCAAGATAGAGGATTTCATGCCTGACAAGTGTCCTGAAAGGCAATCTTACTACTAGGATGGCTCCCAGAAGCAGAAAACAATAGATCACACTAAGCAAAGGGTAAAGCCCAGCAGGTACCAAAGATGGAAGAAAGAATCAAAAAGCACAAAGTCAGGCAATGGAATATTATTCAGCCATTAAAAAGAACACGATCCTTCTCAGAGAGACAGTTGCATTCACATGTTTGTTGCAGCACTATTCACAGTAGCCAAGATATGGAACCAACCACAGTGTCCACCAGTGGATGAAAGGCTAAAGAAGCTGTGGTGTGAACAATGAAATTTTATTCAGCCATGAGAAAGAAGAATATCCTGTTATTTGCAACAACGTGGATGGACCTGTAGCACATGATGCCAAAAGAAATAAGTCAGACAGTGAAAGACAAGTACTGTATGGTATCACTTACATGTGAAATTTTATTTTATTTCATTTTTTATTTTTTGCTGCCCTGGGTCCTCATTGCATGTGGCGGCTTTCTCTGGTTACAACATGAGGGCTTAGCTGCCCCACGGCATGTGGGATCTTAGTTCCCCAACCAAAGGATTGAACCCACATCCTCTGCAGTGGAAGGCAGATTCTTAACCACTGGACCACCTGGGAAGTCCCACAGGTGGGGAATTTTAACAAGCTGCTGCTGCTAAGTCACTTCAGTCGTGTCCGACTCTGTGTGACCCCATAGACGGCAGCCCACCAGCCTCCGCCATCCCTGGGGTTCTCCAGGCAAGAACACTGGAGTGGGTTGCCATTTCCTTCTCCAATGCATGAAAGTGAAAAGTGAAAGTGAAGTCGCTCAGTCGTGTCCGACTCTTAGCGACTCCATGGACTGCAGCCTACCAGGCTCCTCCCTCCATGGGACTTTCCAGGCAAGAGTACTGGAGTGGGGTGCCATCGCCTTCTCTGTTTAACAAGCTAAACTCATGCAAACAGAGTGAAATGCTAGTTACCAGAGGCCAGGGGATAAGATAGATACTGTTTAAGAGTACAAACCTATGAGTAGTAAAGAAGCCACAGAGATCTAACACACAGTATAATGAACATAAACAACAAGACTGCACTCTACTCAAACTTGCTGACACTAGAACTTTACAAAGAAAGGTTTCTGTGTAAAGTAATGGAGGTGGCTCAGGTGCCATGCTAAACTAGGGTCTCTCAGGGCATTTGGGGTGGTGATCACCTTCTCCAAACAACAGAAGCCCAGAGATGCCACTCAGCCCTCAGAAGCCAGGAAGATGCGATTGTGGGTGGCCAGGTCCAAGGGTCCAAGGTTCTATCCAGGGGTAGATGGAATATGGCATCTCTAGGGATACTGCATAGTCTGTACATAAAATATCAAGCTAGGTGACCAGGAGGCTGAGGGTGAGAGACACAGTAAAAAGCTTTGCTGTTGCCCAACTTCCAGACTAAAGCCAGTTTTCAAACTGACCTCCAGGAAGAAGGACCTGGGAACACTGTGACAATTGTAGACGATGATTCCCTCCTCCTTCAGCTTGAGGAACCTGTAGTCACTTACACAGGTAATGGACCTTCAACAAAGAGAAATGCCCAAACATCACAGGCAACTCAACCCAAAGTCCTAGATGACACTGATACCTACGGGCTCCTCATGGCCCCCCTCCTGGAATGTGCACCTGTGGGAGGCAGGTGACAATTGGAATCCTGCCCACATGGGTCCACTGGAGCCATAGCCCACCCTGGTGGTAGTCTTCCAGCTCCTGTTTCCCAGCATATAACTGAGCTGTTCACACTTTAGGCTGGCACAACTCCATCACCAGAAAGTTAAAGAAAGTTCCAAGAAAGTTAAAACACGATGACAGCACTCTACACCCACACCTCAGTAGGTCTGGAGTGGGTTCTGAGAACTTGCATTCCTAACAGGCTTTGGGGCTTCCCTGATAGCTATAGTTGGTAAAGAATCTGCCCGCAATGCAGGAGACCCCTGTTCGATTCCTGGGTCACGAAGATCTGCTGGAGAAGGGATCGGCTACCCACTCCAGTATTCTTGGGCTTCCCTTGTGGCTTAGCTGGTAAAGAATCCGCCTCCAATGAGGGACACCTGGGTTCGATCCCTGAGTTGGGAAGATCCCCTGGATAAGGGAAAGGCTACCCACTCCAGTATTCTGGCCTGGAGAATTCCATGGACTGTATAGTCTATGGGGTCACAAAGATTGAGTGACTTTCACTTTCACTTTTCACTTAGAGGACTTGAGAGCAGAAAAGGACTGGCAGGTCCAGGCTGTGATGCAGGCAGCCCTGCAGATCCTATAGTGTGGGGTATCAGTGGTGGGGAAACAATGCCACTTGGAGCTGATGGAAAACCCCAGTGGGCACGTCATAATGCAGACCCTGTGGGCCTGGGCCACAGCATCTGCACTGCAGACTCACACCTTTTGAAAAGCACTCCTGGCATGCTGGCCCTGGTGATGGCTATAGGGTACCTGCCAGGGACCAGCCCCGGCTGATCCAGGGTATTCGAAGCGGGGACGGCATTGGCGACCTATTTATTTAAATATTTTATCAAAGATATAAAGAGTAATAGGATGAGGATAGCTCAGTAGGAAAATTCAGTGGAGAAAAGAGGCTGAGTAGCTTGGTTTACGAGGGAGACCAATAAAACTTCAAGACAAGAAGTTTGCACCACTTACGTAGGCAGCAGGTGTCCTTCCAATCTCCCAAAGGAGAGGAGACACTGAGGCCTCCCCAGTCGGATTTTAGAAGCCCAGGCATAATTAGCAAGCATGGCGGGTTCCGCGCTCCAGATGGAGACTCAGCCAGAATTTGGGAGAGAGAGTGACATGGGGAGACCAAGTTTCGGTGAACAAGGCCCGCACTTTATTTTCCAAAGTAGTTTTTATACCTTAAATTGTGCATAGAGGATAATGGGGGAAGGGGTGGAGTCATGCAAGGACAGCAGTTCCTGGTTCTAATCAAAGCCAGGCTTTCAAACTTATCATATGCAAAAGTTCAGGTGATTTACATCATCTTCTGGCCAGGAGGCCTGTTAACATTTTAAGAAACTTATATTTCTCTAAAGGTGATTATTCCAAAGTCAGGCACCAGCCTCCAAAAAAGCATTGGACAAAGCTGCATTCCTATAGGGCAAAGGTGAGGTGGGCTCAATCAAGAAAAGAATTAAGGGTCCAAGGTTACAAACATTGAGGCTACTACTTACATTTCTATACACCCATTATATCAATCAATACACTGCCAAGGACACAGTAGGTAAGGGGTATGGAGACTTAGCAGCAAACATTGGCTCAATAAGTGAAAAACCCTTCACCAATACAATTTCTAATCAATCTTTTAACTGCTCAAAGGAATCTGTATTTAGACAGTTTAGAACATCTCCTGCCTCTCACAGTTGGGAGGCTCTGAACGATCACATGTGGCTGGAAAAACCTATTCAGGCAGGCTAGAGGATTTCCAAAGGAGTTTGTAGGTTAAACAATGTCACACCCAGGAATTATTAACTGGAGCTGTAAGCTAACTCTTTTTTCAGAGAGAGGTATTGGGGGACAGCCCCCCGTAAAGTCAGAGGTGTAGGTGAAAGCACAAAGCAGAAAGTAGGCAGACTCTGGTTTTGGGGGTAGATGCTCAAGAATTTCCAGGGGGACTCCTGAGGCTCCATCCCGCCTTTGCGTATGCTGAGCCTCCTTCCTCATGACCTTTGCCTCGGGCGGAGCTCGCTCCCCGCAGGTACCATGTGACCATGCAGCACACCCAGAATCCAGGAGCTGGGTCCTCTCAGACCCACCAGGTCATTAGATCAGGTGGGCCACATAGCTGTCCCTCATGAGATGGAAGTCGCATAGCTGGGGTGAGTGGTACAGCTGGGAAGTCAGCAAGCAGGACCAGAGGGAACAAGCAGCTGCTGGAAGAGACATAGTCATCCTTCTGCTAACACCTCTGGCTGCATGGGGTGGCCATTAAAGACAGTGAGGGGGGAAGTCCCCCCATGGCAAGAACTTCAGATGGTGCCCCTGGTCATCCACTGTGTGCTGAGTGGCCAAAGTTAAAACACATATAGCCTCATCAGTTCAGTTCAGTTCATAAGCAGTGGCAACGTCCTCCCTATTAACTGGGAAAAAGTCCAGCCCACCAGCAAAGGGCGGCCAGAAAATAGGAGGTCTGGGTAGAGGCAAGTGTGTGGATTCACGCATGTGTAGGCATGCTTTTCTGGTGTTTGTTACCCACCCGCCAGGCCAGGCAGACTAACCAGCTCAGGAGCTGGTGCTGGTCGCTGTCATTGGCCCCCACAGTGTGGCACCGTGCTTACGTGGAGAGATCAGCCCTGGAGGAGGGAGTGATGCTGTGTGTGGACCTGTGCGGCCTGGGCTCCCGGTCACCCAGGCTGGTCTTGTGACCACCCCTGCCAAGTGCTAGTCTTGCCAGGAACAGAGCAGAGCTAAGTCCCCAGTGTGGTGCCACTCCGAGAAGACCACCCTGTCCCTTAGGGGAAAGCTGACTACATCGGACCCCCTTCTCCTCTTGAAAAGGACAACAAGTTGTTCTGACAGGAAGAGATGTGTTTTCCAGATGGGATTTCACCCCCAGGAGCTCAGCCAGCATCACCAATACAGGAGCCCGGGTAATACCACCTCCAACCCAGGGACACACCTTATGGCACAGAAGGAGTGGGAGGGACACACGGCCAGGGACCACTGGTCCCATCAGATGCCACAGCTGCAGGGAGCTGCCAGGCACACAAAGTGACAGCATGGCCACAGCTCAAGTGCCAGCTCAGAGATGACAGGCTGCAAAGTGACACACCTTCCTCCAGGAAGCTGTCTGTACTTATAGCAATGACGTGGCGGGGGTGGGGGGTGGGGGGCTCTGTCACTGCCAGACAGAACACAGGCTGAGGACCAGGGAGGGGGGAGTGACCCACCCTGTCCAGGAGACCCGTGTGTGGGGTATCAGTGCTTCCAGGCCCTGCAAGCTTGGCGGAAAGTGCACAAAGACTGTCTTTCTGTGTGGGAATCTATAATTAAATTACTAAGATTTTCTATTAAATTCTAGGTACAGGCAGAGCTCAGAAATACTTGGTTCAGACCACTGTGATAAAGCAAATACTACAATAAATCAAGTCACACACATGGTTTTGGTTTCCCGGTCCATTTATACTTCTCTATGTGTGCAATAGCATCGTTCTAAAAAAAAAGTACATACCTTAATTTAAAAATACTTTCTTGCTAAAAACTGTTAATCATTACCTGACAACAGCAGTGTTTCCACAAACTTTCAGTTTGCAAAGAAACAGCATCTTTGACACGCAATAAAGCAAAGCACAATAAAACAATGCATGCCTGTAAATTATACACCAAAGACAAAAGCTAAAATAGTGTGTGTGTGCCTTGGGAGACTGTTCTGAATGGAATTGTGTCTCTCCCAAAAGGTCCTACGTTGAAGCCCCACCCCCAATGTGACTGTGTCTAGAGATATGGGCTAATTAGGGTTACGTGAAGTCATGAGGGGGAGCCCTAATCTGAGAGGAACTGGCGTCCTTATAAAAAGAGACCCCAAAACAGTCTCACAGCCCTCCCCAAGCCCGCCACCTCCCCAGCTCATCCAAGGCCATTAGGATCCAGTCTCCAGAACTGTGAGAAGTGAATTTGCTGTTTAAATACTCAGTCTGTGGTATTTTGTGGTGGTAGCCTGAGCTAATAAGTACAGAATGTACTTATACAAGAATGTTCATTATAGCATTTATTATAATAGCCAGAAACTGGGGTGTCAGGGGGAGGAGGGAACTCATCAGTATTAGAATGGATGAATGACATGGTATAGTTATACAAGGAAATACTATATAATGAGGAAAATGAATGAAACACAAGCCCAGGCAACATAATGGATAAATCTCACAAAGCATGCTGAATACAAAAAAGTGTGTTAGTCACTTAGTTGTATCCGACTCTTTGCAATCCCACAGACTGTAACCCACCAGGCTCCTCTGTCCATGGAATTCTCTAGGCAAGAATACTGGAGTGGGTAGCCTTTCACTTCTCCAGGGGATCTTCCTGACCCAGGGATTGAACCCAGGTCTCCCACATAGCAGGCAGATTCTTTACCATCTGAGCCATCAGGGAAGCCCAAAAGTGAACGTAAATACAAAAAAATGGATTTGAAATCATACAACATGTATTTTCTACTTTTTCATAAAGTAAAAGTTACATATAATGTTTAGGAATTAATGCTGTGATGATAAAATTATAAATAAAAACAAGGAAGCGATTATCCTAAGATTTTGTTAAGAAGGGGAGCACCTCGGAAGGGCACAAGGGGGAGCCCACGTGTTTGTGGACACTGGTCTATTTTTTTAAACCTTGATGGTTTCTACATGGATTATCACATTGTCATAATTCACTGACCTCTACATTCATGCTTTGTGCACTTTTCTACTTGTGTATTATATTTCATAATAATTAAAAAAAAACTGTGATATTTCCAGGAATAGCCAAGTATCAAAAAACAAAAAACACCCAACAGCAAACACTTTGTTAGGAAGGAATTCATCCTACAAATGTCTTCTCACATACATTGCTTATCATAGCAAAAGATTAAAAGTTAACATCAACTAAGACTAATAAAAATGTCATACAACATCTATACACTGAATATTATTCAGCATTTTTAAATGGCTTATTTGTATATATTCAGATATGGAATAATCTCCAAAATTAACAGATCGATATGTGAAATGTGTTGTCACATATTAAAATATATATGCATAAATAAAATAGGCATTTATAAACATATTTCTTTGGAATTTTTAGCATCTTGTGGTGCCAAAAAGTAAGGACGTGTACACAGTTTTTAAAAGGATGTATACGTATTGAAGGGCTTCCCAGGTGGCACTAGTGGTACAGAACCCACTTGCCAATGCAGGAGACATAAGAGAAGAGGAATGTCTTCCAGATATAGTTTTGCCCCCACGACAAAATACTTTAGCAAGGAAGTATTTTAACATTAAGGTATGTACATTTTTGTTAGTGCTATTGCACACGTATAGAGGCCTATGGGGAAGACCCCTGGAGGAGGGCGTGGCAGCCCACTCCAGTATTCTTGCCTGGAGAATCCCATGGACAGAGGAGGCTGGTGGGGTACAGTCTATTGGGTCGAAAAGAGTCAGACACAACTGAAGTGACTTAACACACACACATACACATTGAAAGGACACACCACAGAAACCATTCTGGAACAACTCTATCTCTTCCAAGATACTTAGTAATTACAAGGAGGAAAACAGTGAGCCTACAGTGGAGAATCCAGGCAAATGATTTCTTAGCCACGTGATCAGGGTTACCTTCACCACCAGCAGCTCACACAACATCCTTCATCCCCAGATATAATGTCATAAGGACATGTGATCACAGCTCTGTGGCCTCTTTCCCAGCACTGCGTTGCCATCTAATCATGAAAAAGCATCAGACAAGTCCCAACAAGGACGCGCTACACATGAAGCTACATCCATATATGTATGTATAAAATATGCACATATAGACAGAGATAAAATCTGAGTAGAGGCTGGGTGACTGAGGGTCAGAAAGTGAAGGAAGGCTCACCTTCCACCACGTACACTTTTGCATCTTCTGAATTTTCAACCCTAGGCGTGTGTTATATATTCCCCAAACTAAAGTTTTAAGTAAATCTATGAAAAGTTGAAGACATAATGAGTGGCTTGCTAGACTTCACTACAAAAAAGCACTCAGCCTTACGGTTAGCTGAGGTTTCACAGAACTAGACTGTGAACGGAGCTCCAGTTTCCTTCCAAAATCCATTCAACACCAACATGTATAGTCTGTGATGGTTTTATTTCTCTTTTGAGGTCTTAAAAGTGACTGTAACTCAAAGAAAGCATGAATGTATTTCCTGGTAATATTATTGCAACTCTCAGAATATATAGAGCAAATTGCATCCCACTCAGGTATTAAGTATAGAAATAATGAAGAAACTCATTTTAAAGTCAGGATATTATCATGTCTCTAACTAGTTTTAATGAAACTGTTATAATCTATTTTGTCCTCACTATAATGATAAAGGGGCAAGTGACCCACTAGACGCCACTCCCAACTCTGCTGCTCATAGCCTGTGTGACCACGAACAGGTTGCTTATTTCCCTGTGCCTGAGTTTCAAGGGAATAATCCAAAGACCTATCTTATGTCATTGTTTTGAGTATTGATAATATCACTTATCAAAATCAGAACAGGACCTGACCCTTCAGCTTTCAGATTTAAAAAATCTATTTTTAAAATGTTCTAGCTACTTTTAGATGTTTTTGACATTTAAGAGAATCTAATACATTAAATTCTGATTTAATCAAATGTTGCAAGTTTCATTCGATATATTCAGTCATTTAAAATTTTTAGCAAATTACATTTGTAAAAGCGTAAGTTTGGGTTTATTAGTTATGAAGGTAATAATAAGAATTTAGTGTTATTTTATTAGATTACTATTAATTCTGATTAATAATCATATCAAAGAAGGTACAAGTAGGAGTGAGTTTTCTTTTTCTTCAGGCAGAGGTAATCTCTCCAGGGAGCATCCTGAGGCCGCCTACTCCATAAGCTCCTCCCCCCAGAAGCTCCTCCCCAACCACCTCCACCTCCGCCCCGCCCAACCCCGGCACAAACCACCCCCGGGCTCTGGGAGGCATCCTTCTGCCTCTGCCTTTCCCAGGTGGGGGGCCTCCATACCCCCACCTACCTCTAGGTTGGGAGCCTCTCCCTCCCCAGCATCATTCCCATCCCACCATCCAGCCTCTTCCTACAGCAGGTAATAAACTCACCCTTGACCCAATGCCCTCTCCATTGCCAAATATTTCTGTGTTCCCCACCTCAACAAAACTTGCCCAGGTTTAACTATCCAGGGACATTGGTTCTGCTTACCAAACCAATCTACCAGACAGACTCCAGATACATTTCAATTCACTCCCAACTGGCTTCTAAGAGCTCACAGCTGCAACTGAGCTGTTCCTGAAGAAGCTGGCAGAGAGCTGGGGGCACACAAACCAAGGAGCAACTGTTCGTCCTTACCTGCCTGGGTTGCTCAGCAGCACCCCCACAACAGGCATCTCCCTCCTTGGAGCTCCCCACTCTTCCTGGTAGGGACTCAGGCAGGAAAGGAGAGCTCCATCCAGAGTGGGAGTTGTGGCGGGGGGGGGGGGGGGGGGCGGACTCCCAGAAATTTTCTTTTCTCCATCATAACCTGGAAAGAACACTGACAGGAAGGAAATCAACAAAGATAATTTATTATAAAACCATAGAAAATTTCCTTAAAAGATTGAGCTTGCAGTCACTCGAAAGGGACAGAATTAAGAACAGGTGCCCCCATCCCTACCCTCATCGGCGTCTTTCATGGTGCTAACAGAACTGGATGGAGCCTTAGCCTCCAGACCTCCAGGTCAACATTCGCACAAGCCGTGCTTTCCCTGTCTTCTGGATTAGGGGGCCGGGATCGGCCCCGCCTTAACCCTAGCGCCTCCAGGCCCGCGTAGAATTTAGCAGCTGTCTGGTCCGAGCTCTGGCTAAAAGGAAAGCGAATGGTCAAATGCAGGCTTTGTGAGGTCCATCAGAATCACCTGGAGGGCTTGTGAAAACCCAGATTGCCTGGTAGCCCTCTCAGGGATTCCGGTTCTCTGGGTCTGGGTGGGGGACAGAGTTTGCATTTTTAACAAGTTCCCGGGGGACGCTGATTCTGCTGGTCTTGCTGTCCTCGGATATCTAAGCGCTAGGGCTGATTAGGGAGATTTGGCGGGAGATGTCCCCTCAAGATGCTGCCCAGGGCTCTCACCTGCAGTCGCAGATGCTCTAGGTTTTCACCTGCGGGTCTAGCCGCAGGCCATTCGGTCTCCCTACTCAGGAGCCGGGACCCACACCGGGGGCTTTTAGACTGAGTGGCTGTTTTCAGAACTGTCCCAGGACCTCAGACTAAGGAACCGGAGGGAGGTCCACCTACCCAGACCGCTGGCCGAAGGAAGCATTCCTGGCTAGGGCTCCTGAAACCCCTCACCTCGATTTCGGCGGACCCGAAGCTGGAAACATATTGCCACGATGAGGAACTTGGTCACATACTGGTAAAGGGGCGATCCGATGATGAAGACCAGGACTCCGCATCCTGGGACTGCACTGACCACGAGGGAGACCCTGAACCACCCGTAGAAGGCCGCCAGCATCTCGCTGTCCTGGCCTGGGAAGCGAGGTTGGGGTCACGGAGGAAAAGGGGCCCTTGGGTGAGTCTGCCCAGACCGGCCCCTGGATGATCAAGGATTCCAGGAAACCTCAGGGGCACTGGACCAAGGACCTAACCCCCACCCCCACCCCAGGGGTAACGGGGGGCGCACGGGATGAGATGCAGCCTGCAGGACTTCAGAGGGCGCGAACTCCGGGCTCACTCACCAAATAACGCTTGTAACATCCACAGCTCGACACAAACGACTTCTAGGGTGTGACCGGCGCCTCTAACCCCTCTCAGCCTTTGGGCGCTACGAAGCGCCAGGAGCCGGAGGGACGCGGGGAGGAACATGGGGCAGGGCGGTCCGGAGCGAGCGCGGCCTCTTAGGCTGCCCAGCCCCGCCCCTTCCGCGCTCTCGGACCCGCGTTCCGGGCCTCCAGTGCCCAGCATCCCGCATCTCGCATGCAGCATCCATCCTCCGGCGCCGCTCCGTGTGGTCTGCCAGGCGAAGCAGAAGCTCAGGCGCAGGGATGGTCGCGGGTTAAGGGCCCCTGAAAACAGCCCTAGGCCCTCCAGGCTCAAGTGTGCCACCCCAAGCGTGCCACGGGGTGGCGGGTGGGGAGTGGGGGCGAGCTCCCTGGGTGACAGGCATAGGGAATCTGGAAATCAGGCCACGGGATGAAGGGGAGCGACTGAAGAATGGAACCCACGCCTGCTCGGAGGAGTCCACGATCCTCAAAGCCGCCAGCCTTCTAGAAGGCTGTCCTCTCAGGCCCGGGTCTCCCTCCCGCAGCCACAGAAACCATCTGCCCTTTGCGGGACACCTGAGGCCCGGGGCGGAGCCTAGGGTTCCAGCTGGCAGCGGTAAGACCTGCACTCCTGGACCTGAAACAGTGTGTCCAGAGGGAAGGAAACCCGCAGGCTGTGAAGATCGCGCTGGACATCTTGGGTCTTCCTCCCAAACGTATCCCTCTGATCTAACCTAATCCCACAGCTTACAAGAGGGCCATCTGACAGCACACCTGACCAGTGTTTCTCAAAACTGCCAAGGTCGTCAAAACACATGAAAGTCTGGGGAAACGTCACAGTCAAGAGGAGCCTAAGGAGACAATGACAATTAAAGGTAATGTATCCTAGATGGAGTCTTAGGATAGAAAAGCGACAGTTGGTAAAAATGACAAAATCTGAATGAACTGTGGATTATTTAATGTGTCACTTAGAGAGCATATTAAACAGCAGAGACAAAGGTCTGTCTAGTCAAAGCTATGGTTTTTAATGTAGTTGTGTATGGATGTGAGAGATGGACCATAAACAAAGCTGAGCACCAAAGAATTGATGCTTTTGAAATGTGGTGTTGGAGGAGACTTTTGAGAGTCCCTCCAACTACAAGGAGATCAAACCAGTCAATCCTAAAGGAAATCAGTCCTGAATATTCATTGGAAGGACTGATGCTGAAGCTGCAATTTTGGCCACCTGATGCAAAGAACTGACTCATTAGAAAAGACCCTGATGCTGGGAAAGATTGAAGGCAGGAGGAAAAGGGGATGACAGAGGATGAGATGCTTGGATGGCATCACTGACACGATGGACATGAATTTGAGCAAGCTCTGGGAGTTGGTGGACAGGGAAGCCTGGAGTGCTGCAGTCCTTGGGATCCTGAAGAGTCAGACCGAATGAGTGACTGAACTGAACTAAAAGGTGGGGGTAGGGTGGGGAAAATGGGTGAAAGTAGTTAAAAGGTACAAACGTTCAGTTATAAAATAAATCCTGGAGATGCAATGTACACCATGGTGACTATAGTTAATAATGTGCATGCATGCTCACTTGCTCAGTCATGTCCGACTCTTTGCAACCCCATGGACTGCAACCCACTAGGCTCCTCTGTCGATGAAATTTTCCAGGCAAGAATACTGGAGTGGGTTGCCACTTCTTACTCCAGGGGATCTTCCCAACCCAGGGATCAAACCCATGTCTCCTGTGTCTTCTGTATTGGCAGCCTGATTCTGTACCAGAGCCACCTGGGAAGCCCTATAATTAATAATAATGTACTCCATATTTGAAAATTGCTAAAGAGGTGATCTCAAAACTTCTTAAGAAAATTTTGTAACTATGTGTGGTGATGGATGTTCACTAGACTTCTTGTCGTGATCATTACACAAAATATACAAATATCAAATCGTTATGTCATACACCTGAAATTCATGTTATATGTCAATTATATCTCAATTGAAAAGACATTAGAAAATGATATCACAAAGTTATTTGTGGATGACAGATGGATGACAGACTTGAAGATACTTGAATGCCAAAAAAACCCCACAAAGTATTGATATTCTTCCAAATAAACAAAAACCCAACAGAGATCCCAACAGAAAAATGGACAAAGAACATGACTTGGCAATTCACAGAGAAGGAAAATAAGTTACTTACCAGTATATGCGATGATCTACCTAAGTACTGAGAAACATATATTAAAACAACAAGATAAAGAAAAACAAAGTCAGAGGACTGACACTCCCTGACTTCAAGACCGACTGTAAAGCTACAGTAATCAAGACAGCATGGTATCTGAAAAGAATAGACAAATAGGTCAATGAACAGAGTCAAGAAATAGACTCACCTGATTTTTGACAAATGGAGCAAAGGCAACACAATGTAGAAAAGATAATCTTTTCAACAAACAAAAAAAGAGTGAGTGAGGGAACCTAGACAGACCTCACACCCTTCACAAAAATTAACTCAGAATGAATCAAAATGCTAAATGTAAAATGCAAAACTATAAGGCTCCTAAAAAATAACATAGATGGAAGTTGTTTGTCAAAAATATCAAAAGGCTTTAGAACAGGAACTGGGCATTCAACTCACAGCTTCAAGTGGGTATATGGAGGATACCATTATCGATCACACCAGCTGTGCCAACTTCTGGATTAACTCTGTTAAGCCAAAACCTCCTGGCTGGCCTCACCCTTTCTGCTTTGCTCTGAAGTCTCCCAAAAGCTCCTCTATGCAGTACTAGTTGGGTTTGTTTTTTTCTCCATCAAACCTCTTGGCGTGTCAGGGACCAATAAACAGAAGGCCAGTGCTGGAGAATCCCCTGGTAGGTGGGAAGCGCTGAGGAATTGCCAGTCATCTCACAGATGACCTCTGCCCCCAAGTTCCCACAGTCAATCTTTGGGATCTGAGGTAAAACCACCCTACCCAAACCACATGTAGTGCTGGAAGTTTGCTAACTTATCTCTAATTCTCTTAAGATGTTTTAAAATATGGACCACAATTTTCTTTAAGGAATAATTTGCTGCTGCAGTATTGAAACTGTGAAAAATTGACATTTGAAGAAAAATAAGTTATTGCTATAGGACTGGGGGCGGGGAAGTAAAGAAACTTAAAATCTGTTATCAAAGTAGTTCAACGTTTTAAGAAAACTTGTCCTCTTCGAGAGAAAAGTCAACTTCAAGTTTTGCACCAGCTTATTTTTAAAATTCATTTACTTAGTTAATTTATTTTAAACTTAGTCCTGACCACACACAAAACTCTTTTCTCAGGGTCCACTTCCCACAAATCTTCCACTGCTTTACTTATTTTAACACAAATCTAACTTTCAAGTTTTTTAATATCTGGAGAGATTATTTTTAAGTAGACTTTCCTAAAATATACTTATTCCTAAAGAATTCACCCAAAACTCTTTTCTCATTTGCATTTTCTTTCCTTAAAAGTTTCTCCACACTGAATTACTTTCCTTGCTGACAAATTTGTAACAGATATAACGAGGTTTTATTTAGCTTATATAAACCTAGGCACAATAAAAGTTCTTATGCTTAATGTGCATGACTCTAAATTAGACAGTCTATATTAATTAGATCAAAAAACTTAAACAGATATTAATGCTGAATATTTCCCAGTCCACATGAACCCGAAATTCATTTAGCTTAATATCTTTTGTATTTAGAATTGTTGATTTGTAAGTATTTACTTTTCTTAAGCCAATTAAATAGAGCTCGTTTACAAATTAACGAGCAAGATTATCCAAACACAAAGGCACATACGGAAACACATATATCCAGACAGACACAAAAACAAATCTCATAGCTTCATTTTCTATCTTAGTCAGAATCAGCTGTCACAGTATGAAACTCACTAGTCATAAGTAACAAAGGGAATGAGTTAAATTTATAAATAATTTTTGCCTCATTTCCCCTGCCCCCAGTCTCAGGAATCAGTCTCAGGAATTAGAGATGATCTAGATAACATAGATGATCCTGAGAGCTCTGGTCTCAAGGCACAGGTAGAAAAAAATCAGGACTTATCCCTCTAGGATCAGAATTAGTTTTTCCTCCAAGCTAGCTTTCTCTACTGGTTGGGAATTAAACAGGGGTCAGTTAACCTTCAGTTGGCATTGTGTACTTAATTGGTGCAACTGAAAGTTCATGATTTTCATAAATCCACCCTTTTCCTTTAATGGTTTTTTTTTTTTTTTTTTACTCGTCCGGGATATCGACTCACCCCTGGCCTCAGGGAGTGGCAGAACCCCGAACTCTTCAACCGACCTTTTAATGGTTTTGAAAGTTGATCAGCCAGTGTAACAAGGTCATCTATGTGTAACTTGGACCAACCTAGAGTGTATCTTTTGACTAGAGTAGTCAAATCTTCATCTATACCTTCTAAAAAGGCAGGGTTATGCAAAGGATTGTTTTGATGGTTAGAAAATGATTTCAGGTGTCAAGGAAGCATGTTGCTTAAAAGTTAATTTCAAACCTTTCATAATAGTCCAGAATTGATTCATCTGACTTTTGCTTGTACTGTTGAATCTCTGTCCAGTCCACTGTTTGGGGAGAAACACTCAGATAAATTCCAGTAATTTCTGAGCTAATTTCTTCCAATCAGGGTGAGAATGAAAGTGGTTCAAATCCATTAAGGGATCTTTTCATCGTGCTTTCTTTATTCATTCCCTTGCTTTGCTTTCAGAAGCTAACAGTTGTATTAATTGATATAGATCTGAAAACCCAGGCTGGTAGGTCCAGATGGTTAACTCAGATTCCTTAGCAAATCCCAGTGGGTTCTGACACAGATCAGGAAATTCCTTGGCTAAAGCTCTATGTTCTGCTCTGGTCCAGGGTTCACCTCTCCCTGTAATAGGTTTCTCCTTAAAGAGAGCTATAATCACTTCTGATTTTTTTTCCCCTTTACTGGGGAAGTGGGAGCAGCAGGAGGCGGAAAAGTTGTTGGAAGAGAAAAAGAAATAGCACCTGGGCCATGCAATTCAGATAGAAGAGGATGTGAGCAAGAGCAGAGGGAGAGACCAAGTCAGAAACAGTACTAACAGCCTTTTTTAGTTTGATACAGTTTCAAGCAATTTACTATTTCCTGAAAAGAAGTTACTCTAGCGTTTCCTTTCTTGGAAGCTTTTAGATACTAATTAAAGGAAGCATTCCATTCAGTGAGTTTGATCTTACAGCCAGCTTTTTCTAACTGTGCACACAAAAATAGCAATTTTAGAATATCAAAAGAAACCCCAAATTGGGCCATTTTAGGTTGCGATCTTCTTCAGTATAACTTCCCCAAATAAGTAGATACTTGCAAATATGAGTTTTGCGTGTACATAAACCTGGCTGGAGTGTTAATGGCTTTCTGGTTTTCTGATGCCCCTTATTTCCTTGTTTGAGAGGCTCCATTTCCAATTTTCAGTTGAATTTGTCAGATAAAATTTACTACTGAAATGACCCACCCAGAAATGTGGCAGGTCAGCATGCTGCTTGTGAGTTCAACTCCTCTAGCTTGTCACCCTAGAGTAGTTTCAGCCTTCATATTGGTTTCTCCCTTTGGCGGTTCTAAGACCACCACAGGTCTTGGATGGCTGAATACTCAATTCTTATTCACAACCCCCTGAGGATCAAGTGTTTTAATTAATACATGGTTTTTCCTATGGGACCACTGCATGGTATGAGGTCTCTGTCTCCACCACTGCTGTAAATTTCTCAATCACCTAAGAAAGCTGTAACTGGCTGTGGGGCACCGTCCCCTTTTCTTTGGAGCAAAGATCTCATGTAATATCTTTATTTTTATCCAGACAAATTCTATTACAGCAGCTAAATTGAGGAAATGCATCAAATCAGTCAGCACAGACCAATCAGTCTTCTATATCTGAGCAAACCTGGGTATATTTCAACCAGTCCCACCCGTATCTTTCACCTGGATGGATATTCTCCAGTATCTTTCAACCAAGCCCCAACCAGTATCAGTCCACTGGGTGGGTATTCCCCTGAATATTTCAACCCTTCCCCTAGTATCTTTCAACTGGGTGTATATTCCTGGGTATCTGTCAACGAGGCCCTTGCCAGTATCTTTCAATGGAAGAAGGCAGATACCTACTTATTTATTTATTTACTGCCAAATAAAACCCAGGATCATCAACCAGCATGAGAGATCCCAGAACCAGAGGAGACTCACCTAAATTTGTCTGGACCTTCCGAGAAGGTAGATGGGTACAAGAGGCCTCTGCTGGTACCAAGGCTCCAGTTCTTAGAAGAGGTGAAGCAAAGGCGAGAAGTCCACTCTGGGTCCCTGCTTTATGGTCGCTGTAAAACTGTTGACTTTTTTTTTTTTTTTTTTAAAGCACAATGTGAGACTTGCAAGGCAAGTTTTATTTGCAGCAAAATAAAGACTATAAGAGTTGACTCATTGGAAAAGACTCTGATGCTAGGAGAGATTGGGGGCAGGAAGAAAAGGGGATGACAGAGGATGAGATGGCCGGATGACATCACCGACTCGATGGACGTGGGTTTGAGTGAACTCCAGGAGATTGTGATGGACAGGGAGGCCTGGCCTGCTGCGATTCATGGGGTCGCAAAGAGTCGGACACGACTGAGCGACTGAACTGAACTCAACTCAACTCAACTGAAAGACTATAACCCAGGAGCAGTTTCTCAGAGGTGTCTGAAGTGCTGTCTGTCCGGCTATAGTCTTCATATTTTACTCCAAATAAAAGTTAACTTACAACTCTCACACCGTGCTTTTTTGTTCTTAAGTCGGCACTATCAAACAATTTTGAACAGTAATGACTAACGTACTTTAAAAAGAGTTTGTGTAGCATTTAGAATCAGCACAGGTGCATCGTATTAGCAGTTTATAGGCACCCCTTTCCCCATTCCTATCAAGGATGCTCAGCCCTCGGCTTTGCCACTGGAAGAAGTGGCTGTGGAATGCTGGCTTATTTACATATTTGAACCTTGAATTCCAGATTCAAATCCCTAGTGGAAGAGTAGGGTGATTTACTAAGGGGAGTTAGATTCCCCCTCCCTGGCTCTCCTCAAAAAAGGTGCCACCAACTCTTTCCTGTCTGGTGGACAGGGAGACCTATCTTAATTTTGTTATCTCCCAGGAAGCAGTTGTTTATGTGTCTCCAGGCCCACCTTTAGCTTCCCAGCCTGGCCCTGTGAGTACACATGAGAGGCAACCACTTAAAATTCACTCTCAAACCCCAATATTACCAGCCAGCAGCTTTTCATTTGAAGCAGGTGAAGGGATTGCTTCCTCTCTCCCACTAAGTATGGCAGACTGCCGGGTGGGGAAGGTGCAAAGTGGGCGTTGGCAGGGAGTTCCTGGTGTCCTCCACCACCGTCTCAGGTAAGTGCCAGGTACACAGAACCAGAGGTACCTAAGGCCCTTCCTCTGGGCTTTCTGGAAGCCCAGGGCACGCCCTGGTCAACTCCACCCGGACTTCCAGCCGTACAACCTTTGGCATGACAGTATATGCCCAAGGAGACCCCGGAGCCTGTGACTGGGCCCTGTCCCCAGAGTCCACAGGGTCCTCATCAGAGTCAAACGGAGAGGAGGCTGCAGAATCCTGGGGCCGCTGCCACATGAAAGGCTGTCCCAAAGACACCCATTTCGTCCTCTGCTTCCTGAGAGAAAGGCCCGGCAGCTAGCTCCTTGGCTAGCCTTAGCCGGGCCCTGGGCGCAGTTCCCCAGGCCCAGGTATTCATGATCAGTCCATCTGCCCCTTCCCTCCGCCCCTGTGCTCAAAGTCTAGCCCAGCCTTTGGGTCCTTTTCAAGGCCGCCTGGCGGAGGCGGGGCACGACCTCCCAGGAACCTGGCGCTTGTGGCTGGAAACACACTCACCCGCACCGAGCAAACCCGACCCCTCTTACCTCCGGATGCGCCCCGGCGCGCTCGCAACTTGCCCAGCGCCGGCACCTCGTCTCCGTGAGCCCAACCCCAGGAACGCACAGGTTCCATCTCCCGGGCCCCGGCGGGTTCCTGCGCCCCTCCCTGGGTGGCTGCGTCCGGAAGTGCCTCCCGGCTCCAGCTCCTCAGCTCCCGAGGATTTGTTGGGCCTTCGCGAGCCGAGACTCCCCTGGCGGGCAGAGCGGCAAGTCGGGGGCAGGAGACTGGGGTGGAGGAGCTGGCGGAACGCTGTTCCGGCGCCAGCAGCGGGAACTTGCAGACGCTCGGCCCCTGCCCTTCCACGGGCGCAAACGGTGGTAACCTTGGCGTGACACAGGGGTGTGCCCCCGTCGAGTCCAGAAGTACCTAGTGCCCCTTGGGAAGAACTCGAAGACAGGGGAAGGAGCGGGGAGCCGCCCTGCAAAGTGCCGGCTCAGGGAGGGCTGAGTGGAGCCCTTGGAGCCCAGCGCAAAGCACAGCTCAAACACGGCTAGCTCAAAGTCCGTCCTAAAGGAGATCAATTCTTCGGCGCTCAGCATTCTTCACAGTCCAACTCTCACATCCATACATGACCACTGGAAAAACCATAGCCTTGACTAGACGGACATATGTTGGCAAAGTAATGTCTCTGCTTTTCAACAGCATTGTTTCAACAGCATTCAACAACAACATTGTTATCTAGGTTGGTCATAACTTTTCTTCCAAGGAGTAAACGTCTTTTAATTTCATGGCTGCAGTAGGTTCTCATTGAAATGCAGGTTCAGTCGGTCTGGGGCAGACCTTAAGATTCTTCATTTTTAAGTTTCTCGGGTAGTGCTAGTTAATGGATCACATTTTGAGTACCAAGGCTGTGGTCCTATAAATACCTCAACTATCCACCTAAGACTGCCTCTAGAAGATAAAAACCAACCAACAGAAAAGTGTGAGGTAGTCTTCTAGTGCACATTGTCTCAAGCTCTATATAGCAGCATGTGCTGGGCTCCATCTCTTTTCAACTGGAGGGGATCCTTTATACAGCCTGCCTTACCCCACCCCACTCCCCAGCCAGGTCCCTCCTTCCAGTCCACAAACGAAAAGGAGATTATTCACTCCTGTTAATCAATTGCCATGCAGGGATGTGAATCCTGAATTGCCAGGTATTCTGATTTTTTTGTGAAATCTACCATTTTTTATAATGTTGGCACCTGATTCAAAAGGTAGAAACTAACACAACATTGTAAATTTACTATACTCCAATATGAGTATAGTAAATAAAATCATGGCATCCAGTCCCATCACTTCATGGCAATAGATGGGGGGAAAATGGCAACAGTGACAGACTTTATTTTCTTGGGCTCCAAAATCACTGTGGACAGTGACTGCAGTCATAAAATTAAAAGATACTTGTTCCTTGAAAGAAAAGCTAAGACAAAGCTAGACAGCATATTAAAAAGCAGAGACATCATGTTGATGGCAAATGTATGTATAGTCAAAGCTATGGTTTTTCCAGTAGTCATGTATAGATATGAGAGTTGGACCATTAAGCAGACTGAGTGCCAAAGAATTAATGCTTTTGAACCATGATGCTGAAGAAGACTCTTGAGAGTCCCTTGGACAGCAAGGAGATCAAACCAGTCAATCCTAAAGGAAAGCAACCCTGAACATTCATTGGAAGGACTGATGCTGACACTCTAATACTTTGGCTACCTGATGCAAAGAGCCAATTCATTGGAAAAGACCCTGACTGGGAAAGATTGAGGACAGGAGGAGAAGAGGGTGACAGAGGATGAGATGGTTGGATGGCATCTTCAAGTCAATGGACCTGAGTCTGAGCAAACTCTGGGAGATAGTGAAGGACAGGGAAGCCTGGTGTGCTGCAAGACTTAGGGTCGCAAAGAGCCAGACATGACTGAGCAACTAAACAACAATACTCCAATATAAAATTGGGCTTCCCTGGAGGCTCAGATGGTAGAAAATCTGCCTGCAGTGCAGGAGACCCGGGTTCGGTCCCTGGATCAGGAAGATCCTCTGGAGGAGGAAATGGCAACCCACTCCAGTATTCTTGCCTGGAGAATCCCATAGACAGAGAAACCTGATGGGCTGCAGTCCATGGGATTGCAAAGAGTCAGACGTGACTGAGCAATTAACACTTTCACTTTACTTTCTTTCAAAATAAAAATTTTTTTTAATTTTAAATAGAAGGAAAAGAAAATGGTGTGGTTAAAACAGGAATCACAGGCCTGTGGAAACTGGTTAGCAACCTCCAAAGAGTGTTGTGCCTTTTAGGTACACCCATATTCTCAGGCTGTAGGAACCAGTGTGCTTCCAAAGATGTGCAATGCCTCATGTTTAATTCCTCATTGCTTCCCCTCTATCTCAGATGCTCCTGGCCTTCAGAGACTCAGAATCCGCTTTGCTTCCATCTGGTCCTCCATCAGCTCTCTCCAAGGCTTAATGCAATTTCTAACAAGCTTCTTTTGTAGGCTAGATTATTTAAAATTTAAATGGAAACACAAAAGAACTATTAGTTGAACAGTTAACTATTAGTTGAATAGTTTTGGAAAAAAGTGTTCAGTGTGCCTGATTTAGTTTAATTATTATTATATAGTGATTAATACTATGGTAGTGATTGAGACTGTGCAGTATTGGCAGATTAGATGTAAAGTGTAAAGCTATAAAACCTTTAGAGGAAAATGGGAGTAAATCTTTGGGAACTAAGGCTAAGTTAAGAGTCCTTAGACTTGTCACCAAAAAGTTGATCCATAAAAGAAAAAAAAAAAAAAAACTGATCAGTTGGACCTCACCTAAAAGTTTTGTGAAAAAGTGTTCATAAGATGAAAAGGTATGGGAATTTCCTGGTGTTCCAGTGGCTAGGACTCTGTGTTTTCACTGCCAAGAACATGGGTTCAATCCCTGATTAGGGAACTAACATTCCACATGCAACTTTTTAAAAAATGCAAACTACAACTGAGAATATTTCCAAATCATATATCCAACAGAGTATTAATATCAAGAATATACAAAGAGTTCTCAAAACCCCAGTATAAAAACCCCAGTATAAAAAAGTCAGTAGAATTAGAAAATAAGCAAAAATACTTCAGTGAAGAGGATATACAGATGGCTAATAAACATATGAAAAAAATGGTCCTCATCATTTACTACTAGGGAAACATAAGTCAAAACAGTATACAACTATCAGAATGACTAAGATAAAAAATCATAGACAACCTCAAAGCTGATGAGGATTCAGAGAACTAGATCACTCATACCCTGCTGGTGGAGAGTAAAATGGTACAGCAGATTTGGAGACAAATCTGGTGGTTCTGCAAATGATTAAACTTAGAATTAACACAGGACCCAGCAATTCCTCTCATAGCTATACATCCAAGCCAAATGAAAACAGATGTCCCCACCAGAACCTGCACATGAATGTTCATAGAAGCTTTACCTGTAATAGCCAAAAGATGGAAACAACACAGTTGCTTCAACAAGTGAATGGATAAATGGATTGTGAAACTGCAGTCCATTTATACTATAGACTATTAGTCAGCAAGAAAAAGAAACCACTGATAGAAGCAACAACCTGGATGAATCTCCAGAGAATTATGCTGAGTGGGAAAAAGAAGCCAACCTTCAAAGTTGACACACTATATAATTCCACTTATATAGAATTCTTGAAATAACAAAATTGTAATGAAGAACAGGTTAGTAGTTGCCAGAAACTGAAGAGGAATGGGGCCAGAAGGAAGTGGAAAGAAAGTGAAAGTTGCTCAGTCAAGTCCAACTCTTTGCGACCCTATGGATGATACCCCACAATGCTCCTCTGTCTATGGGATTCTCCAGGTAATAATACTGGAATGGGTTGCCTTTTCCTTCTCCAGGGGATCTTCCTGACCCAGGAATTGAACCCAGGTCTCCTGCATTATAGGCAGATTCTTTACCATCTGAGCCACCAGGGAACCTGAGAAGGAAGTGTGGTGAAGGGGGGCTATAAAAGGGTAAGATGTGGCTACTTGTGGTGACGGAAGTGTTGTCTTGACTATGTCAGGGTCAGCATCCTAGCTGTGACACTGTTTTACAAGATGTTACCACTGGGGAGAAACTGAGGAAGAGTATGTGGAAGATACTACAACTGCCTCAAATTTCTTACAACTACATGTGAATCTACAATTATCTCAAAAAAGTTTAATTCAAATTATAAAATCAGAGGGACTACCCTGGTGGTCCAGTGGCTAAGACTCCGTACTCCCAATGCAGGGAGCCAGGGTTCAATGCCTGGTCTGGGAGCTAGATCCCACTTGCCGAAACTAAGAGTTCAAATGCCACAAGTTAAATGCCATATCCCGCATGCCGCAACTAAGACCCAGTGCAGCCAAATAAATAAATATTTTTTAATAAAATTAAAATTAAAAAAAAAATCTCAAAATCTGTCTGTAAGTCCTGATCTAGGGGTCCCTCTTTAGCTGCCACACACCATTATGTCCTGCTGGTATTGGAAGCTGGATAGTTAAAAGTTAACACAGTATTAGAAGTCCTAACCAGGGCAATAAGGCAAGAAAAAGAAATAACAACTATCTAAATTGGATAGGAAGAAGTAAAACTGTTACTATTTGTGGATGACATGATTTTAGATAAAGACTCCATCTAAAAACTGATATAAATAATAAATGAAGCAAGTAGCTGCAGTCCATGGGGTTGCTAGGAGTCGGACTCGACGAGCCACTTCACTTTCACTTTTCACTTTCATGCATTGGAGAAGGAAATGGCAACCCACTCCAGTGTTCTTGCCTGGAGAATCCCAGGGACGGGGGAGCCTGGGGGGCTGCTGTCTCTGGGGTGGCACAGAGTCGGACATGACTGAAGCAACTTAGCAGCAGCAGCAGCAGTACACAACCTTCAAAAATCTGTTGCTTTTCTATACACTAACAATGAGCTAGCAGAAAGAGAAATTAAAAAAATAATCCCATACACGATCACAACAAAACGAAGACAACATCTAGGAATAAATTCAGCAAGGAGGTAAAAGATTTGTACAATGAAAATTATAATACGCTGTTGAAATAAATTGAAGACACAAATAAATGAAAAGCTATTCTATTCTTATGGATTGGAAGAATTAATATTGTTTAAATGTCCATACTTTGCCTAAAGCAAACGACTGACTCATTACAATCACTATAAAAATCCCAAGGACATTTTTAACAGAAATAGAACAAAAAATTGTAAAATGTATATGGAACCAAAAATATTCCAATTAGCCAAAGCAATCATGAGGAAAAAAAGAACAAAGCTGGAGGTATAATAATCCCTGATTTCAAATGATATAACAAAACCATAGTAATCAACACAGCACGGTATTGGCAGAAAAGCAGATACATAGATGAATAGAACAGAATTAAGAACCAAAGAAATTAACCCACATGTATAAAGATGATTAATTTACAGCAAATTAGCAAAGAACATAGAATGGAGAAAACAGTGTCTTCAATAAAAGGTATTTGGAAAACTAGAGAGACACATTCAAAAGAATAAAACTAGACAACTATTTCACACCATATACAAAGATCAACTCAAAATGGATTAAAGACATGAATGTAAGACCTGAGACCATAAAACTCCTAGAAGAAAACATAGGCAGTACATTCTTTAACATTGGTCTTAGCAATATTTTTATAGATTGTTTCCTTGGGCAAGGAAAACAAAAGCAAAAATAAACAAATGAGACTACATCAAACTAAAAAGTTTCTGCACAGCAAAGGAAACCATTGACAAAACAAAAAAACAACCTACCATATGGGAGAAGATATTTGCAAATGACATATCCAATAAGGAGCTAATATCCAAACTAAATCAAGAATGCACATAACTTAACAACAAAAAAACAGACAACCCAATTTATAAAATGGGCAGAGGAGATGAATAGATATTTTTTCCAAGGAAAGCATACAGATGGCCAACATGTACATGAAAAGGTGTTCAACATCATTAATTATTGCTGCTGCTGCTGCTAAGTCGCTTCAGTCGTGTCCAACTGTGTGCAACCCCATAGACGGCAGCTCACAGGCTCCCCCGTCCCTGGGATTCTCCAGGCAAGAACACTGGAGTGGGTTGCCATTTCCTTCTTCAATGCATGAAAGGGAAAAGTGAAAGTGAAGTCTCTCAGTCGTGTCCAACTCTTCGCGACCCCATGGACTGCAGCCTACCAGGCTAATTATTAGGGAAATGCAAACCAAGGCTACAATGAAGTATCTCCTCACACCTGTTAGAATGGCTATTATACAAAAGTGAAGAAATAACAAGTGTTGGCAAGTATGTGGAAAAAAGGGAACCCTCATACAGTGCTGGTAGGAATGTAAATTGGTGCAGCCACTGTAGAAAATGGTATAGAGGTGTCCAGCTATCCTACTTCTGGATATTTATATAAAAAAATAATAATAAAACACTAATTCAAAAAGACACATGCACCCCTTTGTTCATCACAGTATTATTTACAATAGCCAAGATATCAAAACAAGCTATGTGCTCATCAGTGGATGTATATGCGGCCTATATATATAATGGAATATCTGTTGTTGTTGTTCAGTTGCTAAGTCATGTCTGACTCTTTGTGACCTCATGGACTGCAGCACAGCAGGCCCCCTGTCCCTCACTATCTCCTGGAGTTCGGAGAATATTACTCAGCCATAAAAAGATGAAATATTGCCATTTATGACAACTTGCATGGACTTTGAGAGTATTATGCTAAGAGAAATAAGTCAGACAAAGACAAATACTGTATGATTTTACTCACATGGGGAATATTAAAAAAAATAAAATAAATGAAGAAACCGAACCAAACAAAAACGAACAGGTAGGTACAGAGAACAAAATAGTGGTTACCAAAGAGGTAGGAGTAGGCTAGGGTGAAATGCGTAAAGGGGATTAGCTGTATGGTGATAGATGGAGGTTAAAATTTTAGTGGAGAGCACACTCTAGGCTAGAGCTTAACTGGTAGCTCAGTGGTAAAGAATCTGCCTGCAATGCAGGAGATCCCAGTTTGATTCCTGGGTTCGGAAGTTCCCCTGGAGAAGGGATAGGCTACCCACTCCAGTATTCTTGAGCTTCCCTGGTGGCTCAGATGGTAAAGAATCTGCCTGCAATGCGGGAGATCTGGTTTCCATCCCTGGGTTGGGAAGATCCCCTGGAGGGGGCATGGCAACCCACTCCAGTATTCTTGCCTGGAGAATCCCCATGGAAGAGGACCTGGCAGGGGTCACAAAGAGTCTAATGCAAGTAAGCATAGCATAGCACACTCTAGGGTATGCAGAAGAAATAATAATATTGTACACATGAAGCTTATATACTGTTAGAAGCCAATACTATAATCAATAAATCAATTTTAAAAATAAAATTTCCATAGGAAAAAAAGAAAAAGATTCTCTCAGAAGAAGTCAAGTCTTTGACAAGACTGGGTACTTGGTGAGAACAAAAGCTCCAGTTCCTCCTAAACGTCCCTTCATTTATGCCCATGACCTCACTCACAGTCTGAAAACTACTTCCCTTATAGAAGAAATTAAAACCCTTCCATCACTCATCAAAAAGTCAGTAAATGCCTCCACTACGACAGGCATTTTGTGAGTTGCTGAAAGACACTTCTTAAAGACAGTTTTTGTCCTGAAGAGGGAAAGAAAGACAAAGCAGGAAATTGCAAAGTGGTATCACAGGTACTAGGAAGCAGGAGTGGAGAAGGCAATGGCACCCCACTCCAGTGTTCTTGCCTGGAGAATCCCAGGGACGGGGAGCCTGGTGGGCTGCCGTCTACGGGGTCGCACAGAGTCAGGCACAACTGACGCGACTTAGCAGCAGCAGCAGCGGCAGGAAGCAGGAGGTACAAGGTGTTGCTAGAGAACGTAAGGTCATCAGTCCAGTGAAGGGGCACACCAGTTCAGGGTCTCCAGGGAAACAGAGCCAGAAGGGGACACACACACACACACACACACACACACACACACAGGATTATTTCAAGGAATTGGCTTATACAATTGTGTATTTGGCAGGCCTGAAATCTATAGCGCAGGATGGCAGGGGATGATTAAAGTTTTGGGTGGTGAAGATTACAGAACATTGAAATGTAAACATTCAATGCCACTAAGTTGTACATGTACAAATTATTGAAATATTGAGCTGATGTGACAGAATTCCTTCTTTTGCAGGGAAACCTGTTCTCCTCTGGAGGGTATCCACATTATCAAGGATACTGTTTTTTACTTAAAATCCGTTGATTGTAGATGTTAATCACACTTACAGAATACCTGCACAGCAACAACTACATTGATATGTGAATAAATAGCTGGATACTATAGAGAACCAAGTGTATTCATAAAACTAACCATTACAAGAAGTATCTTAGGAGACTCCCATAGAATAGTGGCCTCTAACCATGTCCTCAGCTTCCTTTCTCCCACTAGTCTCTTTGCCTCCCACATCTCCCTGACCACGTCCAAAGCCAAGCCCTATATCACAGTTGACCCAATTGCCCCCTGCTCCTTCTGCAAAACCTGCTTCAACAGTCTTTCCTTCTCTCATGACTTCTTACCTCAGTCTAGAAACATGCTTCATCCTAAAAGAGTCAGCTTTCAACTCCTCATCTCCCATTCCACCTGTAACCCAGGCTACAGCCTTCCTTTTCCCCAAATTCCTCCGAAAAACAATCCATACTCCTGTGAACCACACTAACTCCTCAATGCTTTATGGCACCTGCCTCTGCATTTCAATGGAATTCATTCTCTCTAGACCTGCACTGTACAATGTAAGCAAAATATTTCATTAGTAATTTATATTGGTTACATGTTAAAATGGTAACACTTTAAATATGCTGACCTAAATGAAATATATTATTAACATTCACTTCACATTTCTTTGTAGTGTAGTCATGAAAAAATTGGAAATTACGTGTCACACATTGTTTCAGTTGGACAGTATTGCTCTAGATAGTTTCCTATGAGCCCCTGTGTGTCTAATCCAACACTCCTTTTCACATTTCTTATCCTGTTTGCACTGATTTTCTTCTGCTCCTTCTTGACACTCCTGATTTGATGCTTTTCTTGGTCTCCCATTCTCTTTGCTTTTCCCCCTCTCTGCCTCATTCACCCTAGGGAGTTCTGTCCATTCTCATGACTTTACCTACCCACATTATAATCTCCATCCAACCATCTCATCCTCTGTCATCCCCTTCTCCTCCTGCCTTCAATCTTTCCCAGCATCAGGATCTTTTCCAATGAGTCAGTTCTTCTCATCAGGTAGCCAAAGTACTGGAGCTTCAGCTTCAGAATCAGTCCTTCCAATGAATATTCAGGACTGATTTACTTTAGGATTGACTGGTTTGATCTCCTTGCCTTCCAAGGGATTCTCAAGAGTCTTCTCCAATATCACAGTTCAAAAGCATCAATACTTTGGCACTCAGCTTTCTTTATAGTCCAACTCTCACATTCATACATGACTACTGGAAAAACTATAGCTTTGACTAGATGGACCTTCATAGCCCAAGCAATATCTCTGCTTTTTAATATGCTGTCTAGGTTGGTCAAAGCTTTTCTTTCAAGGAGCAAGTATCTTTTAATTTCACGGCTGCATGAAACTTATTTAATTTCATGGGTGCATGAAAATATATTTAAGTATAGTTGTGATAATAAACCTTACAACCATCCTGATTTGTTTGTAATCTGTCTGCTTTTTAAACATTGAAAACACATTTATGTTCTATTTGATATTTTAATGAAAAATCTATGAAAATTTGATTACATATATTAATGTTAAGGCATTTAAAGTTTCAATAACACTTAGCTAAGTTAATAAATTCTATTTTAATAGCTATGGAAGCAGGTGCTTAATTTTGAGGAAATTATTAAGTTTTATTGCATATAATTAGCAACAGTACCCTTGGCATTTAACCAAGTACAAATAGATGTCTTCTCCACTCAGAGAAGTCCTGTTAACAATAGGTGCGACACACCAGATTCGGAGGAAACTGCCAGTTAGGACGTGTATTCTTCAACAAATACATACCCAGTGCCTCCTCCATGCAGATGCTATTTGAGATGTTGAGGATGCATCAGTGAACAAATAAACAAAGATTCGTGTCCTCACGGTGCTTGCAGTTGAGTGCCTGCTCTACACTGGGGACACAATAGGGATAAGAGAGACCAGAATGCTCATCCGTGTGGAGTTCAAGTTTTTAGTGGTGAGAAAGAGACAACAGGTTGCTAAACATAGTATGTAAAACAGGGGAAAGGGAAACAGGAGTGAGAGATCACTAGTAATGTGTCCTGAGAACGCTTCATAGAGCCTTGCATTTGAGTGGAAACCTAAGGGGAGGGAGCATTAGGGTTTGTTTTGTTCTTACTTATTTGCATTAATTATGTCTGTTTAATAGCAGTAATAGTATACATGTTGTTTCACAACTTCCTTTTTTTTCACTTACTAGACTACAAACATATATTTTTTTTACATCCCTATAAATGTAGATCTATATCATAATTACCAGGTCTCCTAAATTTTTAAACAGGTTCTTTGAAATGTTCAAATTATTTGGAGCTGTTTATCTGTGTCTTTCTCTTGAGTTTTTCTTAAGCTGTGCCCATCTAAATGAGTGGGTTAAAGGTATCGTGTATTTAAACATATAAGAACTGTAATACACACTGTGCAGCAGAGAGCTTCTGTCCACTGGTATGTCCCAAGTTCAGTGAAAGTCCACCCTTCTCGTGACCTTGGACTTTGTGAAGTCTCTAGCCACTCTAGGTTGGTCCTGCTACTAATAGTGCATGCTCAGTTGCTCAGTCTTCTCCAACTCTTCGCCACCCCATGGACTATGGCCCACCAGGCTCCTCTGTCCATAGGATTCTCCAAGCAAGAATACTGGAGTGGGTTGCCATGTCCTCCACCAGGAGATCTTCCCCACCCAGGGATCGAGCCCAGGTCTCCTGCGTCTCCTGCATTTGCAGGTGGGTTCTTTACCACTAGCACCACCTGCTGCTAAGGTGAGAGAAAAACAGAAAAACTTGTCCTGCCTGCGCACTGCAAAACTTACCCGAGAAGTGTTTTCCTTCTGTCTCAAACAAGGAGGGAAATAAATGCATGCTCCTAAGGACCAGTTCAAGAGATGGAGAGGCAGTAAGAGAACTCACTGGCCACACTGGCCCAGAAGCATCACCAGAATCAGGTTGGTCCCTCAGTCTCCCTGTGCCCAGCAGTGTCCTGCCCAGGGGACCCCCGGGGTTCTGGAGGCCTGCCTGTTCAGGCTGGGAGTGGGCTCTGGCTGGGGACCAATTCCTGTTCCCTCCCTCCTTGGCAGCACTGCTAGCCAGAGCCACCCCCTCGCCCCCCCGCTCTGTGTGATGGAGGTGGGGGTTCCAGGGCCGGCCAAGTCGATGGTCATAAATACTGTGGCCTGTCTTCACATTCACCTCGAAAATTGTCTGGGACACTGGCTCCAAGTGCAGGGACTCACTGTGAGTGGCGGGACACTCCAGGGAACCCAGGGCAGCCCACTCAGTGGCGAACCTGGCAGGAAAATCCAAGGAGCCCACACATCACCCTCAATGCAGGTCCAGTGGAGAAAAACCCACACGCTCCCACTTCCAAGTAGTGTCTTAGTACTTACCAGGCAACCAAAAACAGTGTAAAGAAAAGGGATAAAACTTTTTTTTTTTTTAAGGGAGCATTGGGGTCTCAAAGCCAACTTTTGAATAACAGGAATTCTAGAAAACAAAAGGGGAAAACGATGAACAAAATAATTTAAAAGTATTTCCCAAAGATTAAAGTCAGAAAGGCCTAAACATCTCAAAAACACCACTGGAACCTAGGGGACAATGAAGCAAAGAATGAGATTTTGAGGGAAAAATCATTTCCACCCAAGAATTTATACAGCCAGATGTCCAACTAACTGGGCAGATAGAATGAAAATATTTTCAGACATGCATTCTTCCTCAGGATATGATAGAGGATTTATTTGCTTAATCAAAATATAAGGATGTCTGTCTCTTAAGAGAACTAAAATAACGAAACCATTGCCTCAGAGACCCTATACTTGGTGGGGGAAACTCAGGGTTCTCAAGGTGAATGCAGCCAGGGAGCCCCAACCTTACCTGACCTCCCCCACTTTCTCCAAATCCACCCACACCCTGGACACAGAAACACTCCCAAGTATTTCGCCAAGGCTGGTAGTGAAAAGCAAAGAAAGGGGTTAATCCTTTTACTCTTGAAAATTCTAAAGCTAATATTTTAACCCAAACTGGACTCCCCAAACTGAGGAGACAATGAAATATAACTTTAAAAAAAAACATATTTCACATCTAGGTACAATATTCAAGTACTTTAGAATGAAGCAATCTCTCTGGCAGATACTCAGATGGCCACTGAGAATTACAAGGAACTGCAATATTGTATCTAGAAACATTATAGGAAGAAATTTGCCAGCTGTGAGGTTTCCAAGAGAACTCCTAAATTCTAAACCACCTTTCCCTTCATTCCATGGAGTAAAGCATTTCATTTCAAAAATTCACTTGAAACCTATTTTTATATCTTTTTGTTGCCCGTTGCTCTTAAACTCTACCTGAAAAATGTATTTCTCATTTTAACTAACCCAGCACATTAGACACAAGCTTCTACTACCACAATTATTTTGAATACTTCCGCTTCATATTTCAGTCTCGTTATCAGCTTGCAAGTGTCTGTTTCTTTCTTCAGCTTGCTTATGATTATCTGCTTCCTTCTTGGAATTCAGTTAACTCATCCCCAGAATCCTGGAAGGTAATCAGAAACAGTAGGAAAAAAGAAAGAGATAATTTACACTAGATATCATGAGGATCATCTTGAAGATGATTATATGTATATCAGTTTAATACTTTTGCGTGAACGCTATCAATACTGCTATAAAATATGAAAATAAACAAAAACAACAAAAAGTAAGTCATGGGGTCCAGAGACCCCAGGATCCAACAGTGGGTGGTAAGTAATCCACAGCAGGTCCCAGAGAACAGCTGGCTTAGATAAAATTGGTTAAGTCTGCAGGAGCTGGGTAGAATCTTTAAACATTTTGAATCACTATATTCAATAAAGGGCCTGGAAGTACTGGGGAGACACACAGCTGGGGAGAGTTTGGGAATAAAGGAGGAGTACATAGAAAAATAAGCATTTGAAAAAAGCAAAAGTAGTATTTGAACAAGAATTCAATTCATAACATCAATAAAAACAAAACTTGGTGCTAGAAATTGCAATAAACTCTATGCAGCTATGAATATTGTAATATAGACTTGCATATTGATCTAACAGAATTGTATAGTGAATCGGCAGGATACTGGGTCTGATGTGTGCAGGTAAGATGGAGGACCAGAGTAAAAGTTATTGAGTGATTTCTGTGAGAGTGAATTCTGTGCACCCAAAGGAGTGTTTAGAGACTTCTTTGAAAATTAATATTTTTATTTTTTCAAATTATAAAAACCAAACCACCAGTCCTTCTTAATCTTTTGTTCTACTTTAAAACTTACTATGATATTTATGAGCTTAGAAAGTTTTAACAGTTATGTTTAATGGCTTCTGAATGGCATAGGGTACCACTGACAAATTTAATTAACTAAACATCCTCATACATGGCAAAATGATTGCAAAGTAATCAAATAACAAGAACTTTTGGGTCGGGAAGATCCCCTGGAGAAGGAAATGGCTACCCACTCCAGTATTCTTGCCTGGAGAATACCATGTAGAGGAGACCGGAAGGCTGTATTTCATGGGGTCACAAAGAGTTGGACACAACTGAGCAGCTAATACTTTCACTTTCTGAATTACTAGTTCCTACAAATCAAATACACAAAACATTAATATATTGAATATAAACTGGGACTTCATCTCAAAGTCACATATATAAACCCATTACCTAATTATATATTTTAAATTGGAATTGCAAAAACATCTGTCTAATATGTTAAATTATCTAAAATATTACAGAAACATAAAACACTATGTATTGGGTTGGCGAAAATTTCATTCAGATTTTTACATAAGATGTTACAGAAAAGCCAGATGATCTTTTTTGCTAACCCAATATATGGATTCCTTTCTTTTTTAAAACCACTGGAGATTAACTAAAGTAAAAAAAAAAAAAAAAACTGCTTATACTTTATTTATTTTTGGCTTCAATGCATCTTCATTGCTGCATGTGGGCTTTCTCTAGTCGTGAGCAGCTCACAGACTCTAGAGCTGGGACGGGAGAGTTGTGGTGCAGGAGCTTAGCTGTATGTGGAATCTTCCTGCAGCAGGGATCAAATCTATGTCCCCGGCATTAGCAGGTAGACTCTTAACCACTAGACCACCAGGGAAGTCCTAAACTGCTTATATTTAAATGTGTAAAATTGGACCAATTTTGACATATAGACACATCCAGTGAAACCACCACTGTAATCAAGATAATGCCCATTGCATCATCCCAACACTAGGAGGGTACCCTAGTGTCTCTTTCCAGTCCCTTCCCCTTTTGACCCCATCCCTAGGCAATCACGTCCTGACTTCTATCACTATAGATTAGCTTGCATATTCTAGGATTTTACATAAATGAGAGGCTGTTTTTTAATACAAGGACTAATACTATGGTTTCAATTCTCTTAAACATTTCTATACCTGATTCTGAAACTTCAAAGAAGTAAAAGATCTCAAGACACATACACACACACACAGGTGACAATAACATACATAGAACTGACAGTACCCTTGTAAGCCAACTAAGGAATACAAATATCATCCTGTAGCATTTTGATACTGGAAAGAGACTGCACGCCAGAGATTTTCATGGGGATGCTTCCTGAACTGTATTCTTGTAGGTGAGATTGATAGGACCTCACATGTCAACTCCTAGTTGCTGTGTGAATCACTCCATAACCTCCAGAGAAGATGGCTATGGAGCCCCAGATCCTTGGGTTTCAGTTATATGCTCACTTAACTGCTCTGCCTTCCCACAGAAGTTTCTAACTCTATCCCGTGACCCCTTGGAATGGATTTTGCCCTTCTTTAGCTCCGAGTTCATATTCAGCTTAGGTCTCAAGACTTTAGACCCTGTCAGACACCTGTGAATTTCTCATGCACTTCTTTGGCCTCAGAACTCCCACAGAGCATACAAGAAGGAGCCTACCTGAATCCCGAGGACCTCCAGCCACTGGATCTGAGCACAATACCCCAACTCCTGATGGGAAGGGCTTCCCTGGTGGCTCAGTGGGTAAAGAGTCTGCCTACAGTGAGGGAGAAGTGAGTTCGATCCCTGGCTTGGGAATATCCCCTAGAGAAGGAAATGGCAACCCACTCCAGTATTTTTGCCTGGAGAAGTCCATGGACAGAGGAGCCTGGTGGGCTAGAGTCCATGGGGTCACAAATAGTCGGACTCGACTGAATGACTAACATGTGACTGATGGGAAAGCTGTGTAGCTTCATCTTCCCAAGTAGTAGTTAATAGGTAATGCTTTAAGCTGGACCAAAAAATCAAGAAATGGAGGTACAATCTATGGAGGTGTTTCAAGAGATTTTCCTCTGGGATCCAAACCACGTGGACCATGCACTGTTGGGTGTGTTCAGCCATCTCTCAAAAGTTAAGGCAGAAGCTGGAAATTCGGTGGCATCTGGGGAGGGACAGGGTTCAGGAGCAAGTGGGGGGCTTACTTTGGCCTCTGAATACCTTTTACACTCCTTCAGATTTTTGTTTCTCCGAAGTCTTTAATTAGATTTTTCCATTAAAAAGTTATTCCAACCCCTCACGAATGCTAAACTGGTCCCCTTAAAACTGTCTGAAATGCACCTGCGTGTGCCTATCTAACCCTTTGTGACCCCATTGACTGTAGCCCACCAGGCTCCTTTGTCCACGGGATTCTCCAGGCAAGAATACCGGAGTGGGTTGTCATTCCTTTCCCCAGAGGATCTTGCCAACCCAGGGATCAAACCCGAGTCTCCCGCACTGCAGGCACATTCTTTACCGTCTGAGCCACCAAGAAATGTACCTGAAAGTGAAAGTCGCTCAGTAGGGTCCGACTCTGCGACCCCATGGACTGTATAGTCCATAGAATTCTCCAGGCTAGAATACTGGAGTGGGTAGCCTTTCCCTTCTCCAGGGGATCTTCCCAACCCAGGGATCGAACCCAGGTCTCCGCATTGCAGACGGATTATTTACCAGCTGGGCCACCAGGGAAGCCCCCCAAAATGCACCTGGATCTCTGCAAATACGGATTCGCGCCACTGAAAGGCGTCCCGATGTGGGCTCTTCCCTCACATCTCTGGGACTGTCCCAGCCTGAGTCCACCGTTACGGCTTCCGCAGCTTCTCGGCCGTGGCCGCCCGCGGGGCGCGCAGGGAAGAGGGAGGCTTAAGCGCCGCCCGGGGGCGAGCCCCAGAGCAGCTGAGCCCGCCGGAAGCAGCAGCAGCTGCGAGTGTTTGAGGCGAGGCCTGCGAGCCAATAAGGCCGCGGGGTGGGGCGGCGCCGGCCAAAGGCCCTAGAAATGCGGGAGCGCGGGCTGCTCTTGCGCTGTGTGGCGGGCCGACTACAGCATGGCCTCTCCCAAGCGGTTTCCGACGCTCGTTCAGCTGGAGCAGCGAGAAGGGACGCTCTTCGAGGTGCTTGGTAACCTCACCAAGCGGCCCTACTGGTTTCACTCCGAGTACCTGAAGAGCCCGAAGGCAGTTCACCTGGAGGCCTGGCTGGTGGAAGCGATCTTCGGTGAGTGGGCCCGAGAGGGCAAGCCAAGGCAGCCGCTCGGCCCCGGGGTGGCCGCGTCCTCGGCAGGCCTCTCTTGCGGTCCAGGCTGCTCTTCAGCGCCCCTGCTGCGGCCTCCCCTCTCGCCCCCGCTGCTAACGACGTCTTTGCTTCCCGCGCAGGCCGGGG
This sequence comes from Bos javanicus, assembly GCF_032452875.1. NCBI lineage: Eukaryota > Metazoa > Chordata > Mammalia > Artiodactyla > Bovidae > Bos > Bos javanicus. The sequence goes on from NC_083876.1 coordinate 12,813,231, forward strand.
TGGAGAACACATCCCTCACGTCGAGTGTGTGTCACAGACCCTGCTTCACGTTCATCAGTGGGATCCGGACGGCGAGGCTGAAATCTTGATATTTGGCCGGCCTTATTACCAGCAGGATGTATCCAAGATGATCATGAACTTGGCTGACTATCACCGTCAACTCCGGGCGCGAAGTACGCGGGTGGAAACCATGAAAGGCACCGTAGGCAGGCCCCGGGTTCTTGGGAGAGGTCCTGATGTTTCCCGGCTGTGCCTGGGCAGCGGTCTCACTCTTTTAGTTCTCCTGGGAGAGGGTTTCCTCTTTGCAAGGGATCTAGAAGAGCGAACTGACCTCCTGTTCTCAGATTTCGGACCCCTAGCCCCGCAGCCCGAACGGATAACCCCCTTTGTGGGACGCATGGGACACAGGTGCGACTTCCTCTCTCTGCTCTTCTTCCAGGCTCTGAGAAGGCTCCTGCCCGGGAGGCGGCCACCCAGCGATCCCCAGACGCAGTCCAAGAGGCCGGGACCCAGCGGTCCCCAGACGCAGTCCAGGAGGCCGGGACCCAGCGATCCCCAGACGCAGTCCAGGAGGCCGGGACCCAGCGATCCCCTAGCGCAAACCAGCAGGCGGCGATTCAGCTGTCATCCGGGAAAGTCCGGGAGACTGTAACCCAGCGATCCCCCAGCGCTGCCCGAGAGGCCGGGACCCAGCGATCCCCCAGCGCAATCCAGCAGGCGGCGACCCAATCGTCACCCGAGAAAGTCCAGGAGACTGGGACCCAGCGGTCCCCCGGCGCAGCCCGCGAGGCGGCCACCCAGCGGTCCCCCGGCGCAGCCCGCGAGGCGGCCACCCAGCGGTCCCCCGGCGCAGCCCGCGAGGCGGCCACCCAGCGGTCCCCCGGCGCAGCCCGCGAGGCGGCCACCCAGCGGTCCCCCGGCGCAGCCCGCGAGGCGGCCACCCAGCGGTCCCCCGGCGCAGCCCGCGAGGCGGCCACCCAGCGGTCCCCCGGCGCTGCCCGCGAGGCGGCCACCCAGCGGTCCCCCGGCGCTGCCCGCGAGGCGGCCACCCAGCGGTCCCCCGGCGCTGCCCGCGAGGCGGCCACCCAGCGGTCCCCCGGCGCTGCCCGCGAGGCGGCCACCCAGCGGTCCCCCGGCGCAGCCCGCGAGGCGGCCACCCAGCGGTCCCCCGGCGCAGCCCGCGAGGCGGCCACCCAGCGGTCCCCCGGCGCAGCCCGCGAGGCGGCCACCCAGCGGTCCCCCGGCGCTGCCCGCGAGGCGGCCACCCAGCGGTCCCCCGGCGCTGCCCGCGAGGCGGCCACCCAGCGGTCCCCCGGCGCTGCCCGCGAGGCGGCCACCCAGCGGTCCCCCGGCGCAGCCCGCGAGGCGGCCACCCAGCGGTCCCCCGGCGCAGCCCGCGAGGCGGCCACCCAGCGGTCCCCCGGCGCAGCCCGGGAAGCCGGAACCCAGAGCTTCCTCGAAGTTACGCAGGATCCAGATACCAGTTTCTGAAGGCGTTCCGCGCTCAGGAGCAAGAGAACGAGGCAAGGTCCAAATGAAAGCCCCTCCTGGAATCCTGTTCTCCTAAGTCCCGTTCTGCTGCAGAAGCTGAGAAAAGAATGGTGTGCGTTTTTGATTTTTGGTTTCCCTGGTCCCCGCCACTCCCTGCTAAAGGTTTGCAAACATGAATCTGAAGAGTTCTAATAAAGAATCAAATTTCCCTAACGTCTGTTATTAATAACTGGCAGAGTGATGCGGAGGGAGAAGCACCTTCCTCCAGCAGCAGCTATTGCTCTGGACTGCATCCATCTAGATGCATACGTGCTAAGTCGCTTCAGTCGTGTCTGACTCTTCACTATCCTGTGGACTGTAGCCTCCTCATTCCATTGGATTCTCCAGAAAAGAATGCTGGAGGTGGTTGCTATGCTCTTCACTAGGGGATCTTACCCCCACTGGGATCCAACCCGCATCTCTGACGTCTCCTGATTGGCAGGCGGGTTCTTTACCGCTAGCGCCACCTGGGAGGACCCCTACCCATAACACAGGTGAGAGCTTTTAGTTTTGCACCCGCCCGGGGCCTCAATCTCTCCCGCCTCGGTCAGGAGCTTCCCCAGTGCTCGCGCCTGGCTTTGCAAGGTGAGGGACCTCCAGGGCCGGCAAGTCTGTCCTCATGGGAAAACTTTCCAATCCTGCGATGTTTCTACTCAAAGTGACATGGGACGCGAAAACTTGGTTTCAACCCGGGCCTCACGGCTGGGTGCAAGCGACTTCCCAGCTTGAGCAACTGCTGGCTAGGAGGGAAAACTGAAAGGGCCAGGACAATCCAGCAGTCCTCTCAAAGTCCTGCGCGGGTCACTCAACCTTGAGTGATGGTTTGAAGTTATTGAGACACAAGCAGTGCTGGTGACTCTTCTCGACCAATTAGTAACCACAGGAGTGGGGTGTTCTTTGTCACTTTAGGATTGAAACATACTTGACATGTTCAGTTCAGATCAGTCGCTCAGTCGTGTCCGACTCTTTGTGTCACCATGAATCGCAGCACGCCAGGCCTCCCTGTCCATCACCAACTCCCGGAGTTTACCCAAACTCATGTCCATTGAGTCGGTGATGCCACCCAGCCATCTCATCCTCTGTTGTCCCCTTCTCCTCCTGTCCCCAATCCCTCCCAGCATCAGGGTCTTTTCCAATGAGTCAACTCTTTGCATGAGGTGGCCAAAGTATTGGAGTTTCAGCTTTAGCATCAGTCCTTCCAATGAACACCCAGGACTGATCTCCTTTAGAATGGACTGGTTGGATCTCCTTGCAGTCCGAGGGACTCTCAAGAGTCTTCTCCAACACCACACTTCAAAAGCATCAATTCTTTGGTGCTCAGCCTTCTTCACAGTCCAACTCTCACATCCATACATGACCACTGGAAAAACCATAGCCTTGACTAGATGGACCTTTGTTGGCAAAGTAATGTCTCTGCTTTTCCATATGCTATCTAGGTTGGTCATAACTTTCCTTCCAAGGAGTAAGTGTCTTTTAATTTCACGGCTGCAATCACCATCTGCAGTGATTTTGCAGCCCCCCAAAATAAAGTCTGACACTGTTTACACTGTTTCCCCATCTATTTCCCATGAAGTGATGGGACAAGATGCCATGATCTTCGTTTTCTGAATGTTGAGCTTTAAGCCAACTTTTTCACTCTCCTCTTTCACTTTCATCAAGAGGCTTTTGAGTTCCTCTTCACTTTCTGTCATAAGGGTGGTGTCATCTGCATATCTGAGGTGATTGATATTTCTCCCGGCAATATTGATTCCAGCTTGTGTTTCTTCCAGTCCAGCGTTTCTCATGATGTACTTTGCATAGAAGTTAAATAAGCAGGGTGACGATATACAGCCTTGACATACTCCTTTTCCTATTTGGAACCAGTCTGTTGTTCCATGTCCAGTTCTAACTGTTGCTTCCTGACCTGCATACAGATTTCTCAAGAGGCAGGTCAGGTAGTCTGGTATTCCCATCTCTTTCAGAATTTTCCAGTTTATTGTGATCCACACAGTCAAGGCTTTGGCATAGTCAATAAAGCAGAAATAGATGTTTTTCTGGAACTCTCTTGCTTTTTCAACATTTAACTTGACATGTTACACTGTGTAAATTTTAGGTGTACAACACTATCAGTTTGGCTTCCTGTTCCTGGCTGCCAACTGGGATGCTGGTCCCCTCACTAGAAGTAAACTGTTAACAGCTGGGTGTTAGGATTAAAAAAAAAAAAAAAACCCACAAATCAAAGCACAAATCAATTTAGTGCTATGAAATTTTCATTTTAAAAATACAAGGAAACCCAATTTTAAAGAGCAGGCAGTGGTATGTCTGTTGTAGACCCTCTAGTCACTACTAATGACCACTCCAATTTTAAATAAGCTTTTGGTTTATGAGGGAATAAAGATGCAAAGCTGAATTTACAAATAGGTTATTAACTATTTTCAGAAGAGCCAAGGGAAGCCAAGGCTGAGTGAGCTCTAAACATTTAAGACTCAATAGACTGAAAGGTCCAACTGAAGCTACATCAGAGAAGAATTAAGACTCATCCTTGATCCCCCCCCCCCGCCCCTCCCCTCCAGCTGTAAGTAGTACACACCTTTCAACAGTTTAACTTGCACTTTACGTAATTGTATACACCTTTTTGCTCCTCCTAGCAGCTTGATTTTCCTGAGGATGGTTACAGTTTCATTTAGCCCTCCCCTTAGTGGTTGATTAGTTTCCCAAATTACTCAATTACAAACTGCTGCCTTTAATTTCTACTTGCTCCTTCAGTCCTCCTAACTGGAGATCCACCAACATCAGTGTTCATAGCAGCACTATTTATAGTAGCCAAAATATGGAACCAGCCTAGGTGTCCAACAACAGAAGAATGAATAAAGAAGATGTGGTACATACATACACAATGATATATTACTTAGCCATAAGAATGAAATTGTCACTTACAACAACGTGGATGGACCTAGAGTATTATGCTTAGTTAAGTCAGAGAAAAACAAATACTGTTATCACTTGTATATGGAATCTAAAAAATAAACTAATATATATAACAAAACAGAAATAGACTTACAGATACAGAGAACAAATTAGTGGTTACCAATGAGGATGAGGTAGGGGGATGGGCAAGATAGGTGACTATAACTAAGAGATACAAACTACTATGTATACAATTGATAGGGAACAAGAGTCTCTTCTTGTGCTGCACAGGGACATATAGCCATTATTTTGTAATAACTAAGTGGAGTGTAAGCTGTAAAACTACTGAACCACTATGTTGTACACCTAAAACTAACATATTTTAAATCAACTCTACTTAAATAATAAAAAGTTTTTTTTTTTTAATCCTGAAGAATTCTGGAAACACTGACTTGCACATTTCTACAAGTAAAATGACTGAGGGTTAGTAAAGAAGTCAGCCTAAACAGATTTTTAACAGGCTGAATAGAGGCACCAAAGAAAAAGGTTCGCTGTTGACAGACTGGAAAACGCCTGAGCTAGCCGTGGAGCTCATGTAACAGCCTGGCCAGGGCCCCCTGCTCGGCTGTGCGAGGTTGGCACTATTTCACTATTTCCCTTATCAGAATTCCTTAACTCCACACTTTTGATCAAAACAAGGCCTCTTAAAATATCACTATTAAGAGTGGAAACCAAACATGTGCTTCCTGATGTGATGCACTGTGAAAGACACAGTATGATTTACCCAATATTTTTGCCAAAAATATACAACCTAGATCTAACCATGCTGCTGCTAAGTCGCTTCAGTCGTGTCCAACTCTGTGCGACCCCATAGACGGCAGCCCACTAGGCTCCTCTGTCCCTGGGATTTTCCAGTCAAGAATACTGGAGTGGGTTGCCATTTCCTTCTCCAAACCATGAGGAAGCACCAAAAAACAACAGGATTTGTGAGCAAGAAAAAGATAAAAGCAGATTGTTTGAGAACAGTGAATCCTGATGCACACTTTAGGGGCAGTGTAAACAGGTTGGTAGCGAATCATTTAGTGTGGAGGGTGTCTTTCAGTGGGCTCACTAGAGCTATTAAAATTTACAATGTCAGCTGTTTATGCATTCTCTGGAAATCTTGGGAATATAGCTATGGAGCATAAGTGACAGGCTATTTCTGTTATGTCCACCTGTATGCTTCAGTTTAATATATATTTTCACTATTTACAGCATCAGAATTTTTCACTAGACCCTAAGGAAAAACTTTATTACAGCCTTCTCAGGTCCTTCTGAAGCACATGTAAAATGAGACTCTAAAAAGGCTCTCATCTTATAGCCTCAGCACCTAAAAAGGTGGTTGTGATTATAACTGGAATTGCACTGAGTTCTGAGAAGACTGACCACAAATGTGCAACCCTGGACTTTGCTAGCCAAGAACATAGTGCCTTCACTTATTCAGCTGTTTATCCTTCCTCCTTCTACCCTTTGCATTAATGTGAAGCAGGACGTAATAAGTTAGTATTTTTATAATCCCTAAGGTAAAACAGAGGGGGAAAATCTCTTTAAAGTATTGTTAAAATGATAAATAAAAATTTATCTAACATAAAATAATGAAAGAGGAAAAGAACAAAAAAGACATGATAGGAAACAAAGCAAAATGGCAGACAAATTCAATCATATTGATAATTACATTAAAGTAGAATGGGCTAAGTCCCCCACTCAAAAAGCAGAGATATTCCAACTAGATAAAGACAGATGCAAAAGACTATATAGAATAGTATTCTATCAATACTTAAATGTCCAGAAAATGTGACTTAGTGGAGACAGACAGCAGACTGCCTGGAGCTGGAGGCAGGAGTGATGACAGACTTTATAAAGGGATGGAAAAGTTCCCAAGCTGGCCTGTGTTGATGGTGGCACAACTCAAAAGTTTGTTAAAAAGAAAGTAAACTGTACACTCACATTTTTATATTATGTAACCAACTAAGTGCATTTTTAAAAATTGCAGTCCAATAGCACTAATACCTCGGAGAAGGCAATGGCACCCCACTCCAGCACTCTTGCCTGGAAAAGCCCATGGGCAGAGGAGCCTGGTGGGCTGCAGTCCATGGGGTCGTGAAGAGTTGGACATGACTGAGCGACTTCACTTTCACTTTTCACTTTCATGCATTGGAGAAGGAAACGGCAACCCACTCCAGTGTTCTTGCCTGGAGAATCCCAGGGACGGGGGAGCCTGGTGGGCTGCTGTCTATGGGGTCACACAGAGTCAGATACAACTGAAGCGACTTAGCAGCAGCAGCACTAATACCTAAATTCTCTAAAATAAAGATTGTTGACAAAGATGTAGAGCGACTGGAAGTCTCATACATTGCTGAAAGGAATGGAAATTGGTTCAGTCACCTTGACAACTTGAACTTACACACACCCTATCACCTAGCAATTTCAATCCTAGATATATACTCAATAGAAATGCACATATGGATGCACCCAGTTATGTACAATTTTCATAGTAGCCCTATTTGTTTTAAGTTCAAATAGGGAACAATCAAAGTACATATCAACAGGATGGAAAACTAAAGGTTTATTCATACAATGGAAATATAACTGCTGGCAACATGAACAAATCTTACAATGAGTCCAATTATAGTTGTCACAACAGTAGTTATCCTTGGGGATGAAAGCAGGGGCTTCTGGAGTGTAACTAATGCCTTTTCCCCCTCTGGCTTCTGGCTTAATGGATGTGTTCTGTTTGATGAATCTTTTCACACTGTGGATATACATGGCTTTGGTATGAATAGAATGCTCTACATCAATAAAATGTTTACCAAAATTACAGAAAAATATTTGGAGTAATAGAAAACTTCTTAAAGGGACTATATGAGCAGTGAGATTTTGTAATTACTTTAATACTTTACATATCACCTTATTTAAAAATATTGAGGATGTAAGTATGTTTGTCATCAGAAAAATCAACAATGCTATTTTTGAACATGGTACTAGTAGGTATTTCTATTCTGGCAACATGTTAGAAAAAAATTGTCTTGTCCCTTAATAGAGTAACAAATACTATGTATTCTTAACAAATTAAGTGTATTCTAACTCCTCTTAAAACACACATGCACACACAGAGAATGGGACTAAATTCAATCATGGAGAAAAATAAAAGCACATGGGAAAGTATAATGGAGATGTGAGATGCTAGAATCAACGTTTTGGTTCAAATCTCACACATCACCACATCCTAGCTGTGTGACCTCAGCAATTTACTGAGACTGCAAGCATCCTGTGCTTACCACAAGGCCTGGTATGTGACACAAGCTCTTATCAATACATATATAACTAGAATTACTTCCAAGTTCTGAAAACTAGAATGACAGAACAACTACTCTTTTTAGATATTGAATATTGCATTAGTTTTCTAGGGCTACCATCACAAAATAACAGACAAGGTAGCTTAAACAACATATTGCTGAGCATTACTTTATTAGCGTGTGATATGAGTGCAATTGTGCGGTAGTTTGAGCATTCTTTGGCATTGCCTTTCTTTGGGATTGGAATAAAAACTGACCTTTTCCAGTCCTGTGGCCACTGCTGAGTTTTCCAAATTTGCTGGCACAGTGAGTGCAACACTTGCACAGCATCATCTTTCAGGATTTGAAATAGCTCAACAGCAATACATGAACCGTGAACTTCCAGATGTTCAAGCTGATTTTAGAAAAGGCAGAGGAACCAGAGACCAAATTGCCAACATCTGCTGGATCATCGAAAAAGCAAGAGAATTCCAGAAAAACATCTATTTCTGCTTTATTGACTATGCCAAAGCCTTTGACTGTGTGGATCACAATAAACTGTGGAAAATCCTGAAAGAGATGGGAATACCAGACCACCTGACCTGCCTCTTGAGAAATTTGTATGCAGGTCAGGAAGCAACAGTTAGAACTGGACATGGAACAACAGACTGGTTCCAAATAGGAAAAGGAGTACGTCAAGGCTGTATATTGTTACCCTGCTTATTTAACTTACATGCAGAGTACATCATGAGAAACGCTGGACTGGAAGAAGCACAAGCTGGAATCAAGATTGCCGGGAGAAATATCAATCACCTCAGATATGCAGATGACACCACCCTTATGGCAGAAAGTGAAGAGGAACTCAAAAGCCTCTTGATGAAGGTGAAAGAGGAGAGTGAAAAAGTTGGCTTAAAGCTCAACATTCAGAAAACGAAGATCATGGCATCTGGTCCCATCACTTCATGGGGAAACAGTGGAAAGAGTGTCAGACTTTATTTTGGGGGGCTCCAAAATCACTGCAGATGGTGACTGCAGCCATGAAATTAAAAGATGCTTACTCCTTGGAAGGAAAGTTATGACCAACCTAGATAGCATATGGAAAAGCAGAGACATTACTTTGCCAACAAAGGTCCATCTAGTTAAGGCTATGGTTTTTCCTGTGGTCATGTATGGATGTGAGAGTTGGACTGTGAAGAAAGCTGAGTGCCGAAGAATTGATGCTTTTGAACTGTGGTGTTGAAGAAGACTCTTGAGAGTCCCTTGGACTGTAAGGAGATCCAACCAGTCCATTCTAAAGGAGATCAGTCCTGAGTGTTCATTGGAAGGACTGATGCTAAAGCTGAAACTTCCAATACTTTGGCCACCTCATGCAAAGAGTTGACTCATTGGAAAAAGACTCTGATGCTGGGAGGGATTGGGGGCAGGAGGAGAAGGGGACGACAGAGGATGAGATGGCTGGATGGCATCACTGACTCGATGGATGTGAGTCTGAGTGAACTCCAGGAGTTGGTGATGGACAGGGAGGCCTGGCGTGTTGCGATTCATGGGGTCGCAAAAAGTCGGACACGACTAAGTGAACTGAACTGAACTGGCTTAAACAACAGATACTTATTTTTTCAAATAAAATAAGTATCTTATTTAAAATGAGTATTTCTGGAGGCTATAAGCCCAAGCTCAAGGAGTCAGAAGGTTTGGTTTCTTCTGAGGCCCCTCTCCTTGGCTTACAGAGATGGCTGCCTTCTTGCTGTGCCCTCACCTGGTCTTTCCTTTGGTCATGCACATACCTGTATCTGTATTTCCTCTTATTAATAAAAGTCACACTGGCCCACAAATGACCTCATTTAACCTTAATCACCTCTTTAAAGACCCTATTTCAAACAGAGTCACATTCTGAGGTACTGAGGTTAGGACTTCAACATGTCAATGTGTACAAAGAGTAGAGAACAGGATCATATAGTAACTTAGTTTAGGATAATTTTTTGGAAAATTGGAATAAGTTTTAAGCATAAACTTCTTCCTCTAAATGTTGAATAGTCAAAATACATCCAAAAGTTTTTATAAAAATCCCATTAGTAAATACCTGTAGGAGTATTTATCAAATTTCTACAAAAGGAGTAAAAGTAGGCACTCCTAAGCTTAACTGTAAAAGGTGAGGATGAGGGGAAAATCACACAGAAAATAGTAATTGGTTTAACTACATACAATAAAAATTTTTGTATGCAAAAAACTTGAGCAGCAAAGGGGTGGACAATATTGGTTATAATGGATCATTATTTGTTATAAAAGCTTATACAGATAATAGAAACCCTTATCTTCAGAGTTGAAAGAAATAATGACAGAAAAGAATAAAGAAAAATGTAAAAAGCTTTTAACAAAAATGTGAAGCAAAGTAGAATAATGTTCAGTATCACTTGTAATCAAAGATTTGTGTTGTTGTTGAGTCACTAAGTCATGTCCGACCCTTTGTGACTCCATGGACTGTGGCATGCCAGGCTCCTCTGTCCTCTACTATCTCGAGTGATTGCTCAAATTCATGTTCACTGAATCAGTGATGCTATCTAACCATCTCATTTTCTGCCACCTTCTTCTTTCGCCTTCAGTCTTTCCAAGAAACAGGGCCTTTTCCAATGAGTTGGTCTTCGTATCAGGTAGTGAAGTATTAGAGCTTCAGCATCAGTCCTTCCAATCAATATTCAGGGTTGATTTCCTTTAGGATTGACTGGTTTTATCTCCTTGTAGTCCAACTGATTCTCAATAATCTTCTCCAGTACAATTCAAAAGCATCAGTTCTTCAGTACTCAGCCTTTTTTATGGTCCACCTCTCACATCTGTACATGACTACTGGAAAAACCACAGTTCTGACTATACAGACCTTGATTGGCAAAATGATGTCTCTGCTTTTTAGTATGCTGTCTAGGCTATCACAGCTTACCTTCCAAGGATCAAGTGACTTTTAATCTAATGGCTGCAGTCTATTATATGCTTATAAAAGAAGGTTCACTGCAGACTTTTCTGAGTGTGGATAAAAGAAGACTTTACTAAGAGTAAAGTTAATGCCTGCATATGTGTGTATGTGTATGGGTGTATGGGGGGAGGGCTGTTGTGTCCAACTCTTTGTGACCCCATAGACTGTGGGGTGCCAGGCTTCTCTGTCCATGGAATTTTCCAGGCAAGAATACTAGATTGCCATTTCCTATTGTTCCAATATTGCCATTGCCATTGTTCCTTCCCAACCCAGGGATCAAACAGGCATCTCTTGTGTCTTTTGCACTGGCAGGCAGATTCTTTACCACTGTCCCACCTGGGAAGCCCAAGATTTGTGTGTGTGTGCTTAAAATCCTTGCAAAGTGCTATTATCCCTTACTGACAAGGGGTGAAGAAACTGCCAGAGCTAAATTAATTCCAACTTTGTGTCTGAAACCATGGAGCTCTTGGCAATCATTCCTCCAACAATTCTGCTTCCTGAAAGCGGAAGCAGCATGGAGTTGGGACTGTTTTGCACAGATTGGTCACATCACTGAATAGGTAACAGAAAAACAACTCGGCCCATGCAGGACACCTGCTTGGGGAGAGGTTGGGGAGACAGCTGGGGAGATAGCTGGCTGGAAGGACACCACTCAGTGCACCAGCTGCCCTGGACCCTGGCTCCTCTGGTGAATTACAGCCCCAGCAGAAGGGAGGAATGCTGATCACCTCAGCTTGCATGTTGAAATGCCCTCCCACGTTTGAGGTCAGAGACTCCACTCTAAGAAAACCCATGGCACACTGAGTGCTATTGTGAAGCCAAATACCAGCGTAAAAGTGAGAGCCTCATACGAGAAGCGCTGGCATTACCTAAGACCTGGTTAGAAATGCAAATTCACAGGCCTGATGTACTGACTCAGAATCAGTGCAGAAGGGGCTGAGGAAGCTGTGCTGCACAAAGTTCTCAAGATGATTCTTAAAGTTTGAGAACAAATGATGCAAAAGAAACTCAAAGCTGATTGACCCTGCATTTCTGGCCTCTGCATGTAAGGGCCTGAGTCTGACAATAAAAATCATAAAAGGGTTAATAGCTTCAAAATGGTAACAACTAAGAAAAAAAAAAGAAACCCATCACCTAACAGCCTTTTACCCACCTCTCACATCAAGACATGAATGAACAGTCTTTTATAAATTTGCTTAATTTTCAGTGAGCAAAGATCTTTATGCCTTCAGACAAAAATGAAATTCATTTATTAACTAGAGTGGCACTACAAACTCAGGTTTGAAGCAAAATAATCAAAGCACTATACTTCATCTAGACTCAGGGGTGGGGAAAGGCAGAGATTTAAGGATATTTGCTTCTCTTGAACATTAGCAGCAGAAGCAGGACTGTTCTCACGCTCCTGACAACACTCATGCAACAGGATGCTGGGGCACCTGGGGACCTGGTGCCTGGGCCTTCAGGAATTCCTCGAGTTGTTCCATCTTCTCAGCTGGATAAGGAAAAATGCTGGGTTTCAAACTCCTCCTCCAAGGGGGAAGGGGTGTGCTGGCAGTATCATTTCTCGGGCTGGAAGCTCTGAATCTAGGATCTGAAATTAGTGGGCTGATGGAGCTGAAGCCAGCACCGGCAGGTAGGTGTCTGAATGCACATCTCAGCTTTGCTTTCTCAGGGTCCTGCTTGGACTCCTCTCTCAAGGGAGGCCCAGGGATCACCAGCAAAATGGAGTTGGGGCACTGCAAGGAGTTTTGGGAAGACGAGAGGCTGGAAGGAAGTCAGGTAAGGCCAGGCAGTTCCCCCTGCCTTCCTCCCAGGCGTGTTTGCCAAGCCCCTCACCTCGGGCGCGCTGCTCCCGGTGCACTGATGCCTGGCTCAGAAGCACGCTCTTCACCTGACGCTGGACTGCCGGCCGCGCGAAAACTGTGACTTCGACTACGTTCCCAGCGTCAACAGCGTCCACCATCAGCAGGGCCTGGCTCATCCACTCCATTTCTGGAACCAAGGCTCGGTCTGGCCCTGAAAACGAAAGGAAAGCCAGAGAAGAGTGTGGGTGAGGGGCAAGAGACGCTGGCCACGAAGGGACGTGACGGCCTGGGACCCGACGGGGCTCGGGGCCCTCGACCGCTCTGAGAGGCCCGCTAGGCCCAGGGTCGCACACCAAAGATCAAGTCGGCCAGCCACGCCTCCAGGAAGAACACCAGCGGATTCCTCAACTCCTGCGCAGGAAACCACCACGGCCGGATGCGAACCCGTGGCGAGGGAAGCGGGAACCCCAGCAGCCTGTCCCCGCGGGCCTCGTAGTCGCCAGCGTTGTCGACCATGCTCCAACCACAGGCGAGAAGAGCAGCTCTGGCGGGACTCGGGTAGGCGCGAAGCCTGGGCCATTTACGGCTCCCGGCCGGCCCCGCCTCCTCCGGTGCGCATGCGCCCAGCCACAGCGCGGCCCGGGGGCTCGGACTCGCGCAGATATTCGGGCGCCTGGAGTTCCGCATATGCGCCGCGCGGTCCTCTAGCAGGTCTCACCGTGGAGCCCTGGAGGCTCTAGGAGGCGCTGCCAGGCAAATAACGGCCGACCCCGAGGCGTCCGTAGTTCCCGGATCGTGTGGTTGCATGAAGTGGGGTCCCGTCTAGGCCCGGTCGGGTCAGGCCGCGGGCGGGCTCCTGGAATCCGTATCTTCTCTCTCATATGCCGACTCTGGTTTGTTGCCGCTTCAGACGCATTTCTACAAGTGCGTCGTGTCTAAAATGCAGTCATCAGACATGGTCGTTCCAAGAGATGTAGCAGGTGGAGACAAAAGTCGTTTACTTCCAAAATCCTCAAACAGCGAGTACTGATGAACATTTATTCTCATTGTTCTTAATTTTAGTTAAAGTTTTAAATTGTGAAGATTTCTCACAGTTTAAAAAGTTGTTTAACGCTCATGTATCCCCTCCCCTTGCCCCATTTAACAAGATGTTAATATTTCCCGCATTTGCCTTCTCTCTTTAAAACAGATGCCACTAAAGACCTTTCCTCTCTCCCCACAAGAAATTATTGTCCTGAAGGTTGTGTGAGTAGACCGCGCGCGTTCCTGTTCTTTCCTAGTGCATTTCTACAAGTATTGTTTGATAATTGTTGTATAGACAGCATCTGCTATACAAACGACTGTACACTTACAATTAGTTAAGATGTGTTTGTTTTTTACATCTTTTTAATGAAAGATGTTGATCATTTACGTAAGGGGGATGGTCAATTCCCCCTTACTGAATTCCCTCATCCGCATCATCTAGGCCTTAACAGTAATCCAAGAGGAGATATTGAATCTAGCTTTACTGGATACTTTTATTTCAATTTAATTTTTAAAATGAACATAATAATACATGCATATTGTAAAAAAAAAAAAAAAAGCCTTGAGGATATAAAGTAATATGGGTAAGTTCTCCCTTTCATATATTCTCCCTCAGTATTACTAATTACTTTTCAATCATGTATACTGTGAATGTCTTCTAGTTTAAATTGCCTTTTCACCTTTTTTAAGGTGTTTTTGAGGAATACAGTTCTGAATTTTAATATAGTCAGATTTATCAGTCTTTAAGGTAAGTTCATTGTGTCTTTCTTAAGTCCTGCTCTGCCCTGAGGTCTAAAGACATTCTCTATACTTTCCACTAAGAATGCTCAAGTTTCTACCATAACTTTAAAATTCCCGAACCACCTGGGGTTAATTTTTTCAGCTGGGCATAATATAGATATAATTTCATCTTTTTATAAATTATTAATATTTTTCCTTGAGCCATTCTCTTTAGAATGCATCCAACTTGAGGCCTCTTCAAATTCTATCCCTGAAAAATTTCAGACTCCTACATGTAGCATGAGTTAGCCGCAAGGCTGGTTTGTGGTAGTTAATTATTAGGTCAAGACATACTTGAGAAAGGCAAGGTCATGAAAAATTCTTTTGGCATTCCCATCTGGATGGCAAAGTTTATTTCTGATTTAGTTTTATTTTGGAAGTATAGCCATTTGCAGTCTTATGCAGAGAATGTACAATGTTTCCTACACTTGGCAAACTTTGAGTTTTAGTAGCTGATCCGTGTCAGCTTCAGAACAGAATTGCAAGGTTTTTAGGATTTAGCTGAATCTGCCAAGGTGAATCAGTTCCATCATTTTATACCTCTAAAGCTTGCTGATTTGACTCTGATTGGTGGGAGAGAGAGCATGACTTGAATACTGGCTCCAATATTTTCTAGTGGTGTGACCGAATACAAGTTATTTGAACTTTCTGCACTTGCTTTCATTTTCTCTTGCTTAGCCCTGGAATGACCAGTCTGAGAGTATTTGGGTTCAGTCAATAAAATATGTGAGTGAAAGTATTAGATGCTCAGTCATTTCCAGCTCTTTGCAACCCCATGGATTGTAGCCTGTCCATGGAATTCTCCAGGCAGGAATAATGGAGTGGGTTGCCATTTTCTCCTCCAGGAGATCTTCCCAACCCAGGGATAGAACCCAGGTCTCCTGCATTCTTTACCATCTGAGCCAACAGGAAATCTTGAAGACAGGCTTCCCTGATGGGGAATCAAACCCAGGCCGGGGTGGTGAGAGCACCAAATCCTAGCCACTAGACCACCAGGGAATGTCTGGTTTTGTAATTTCTCATTGAGAGTCTCTGTTCTTCACTTCATGTAATCTTCAGTTCCCAAGATGTAGTCTCTGTACAATGAAAAATGTAACAAAGCATGGGGTTTTTTTGTACCAAATAATAATATCAAAACGTACCTCACAGATAGTTAGAAAAAAGTGGTCAAAATGAGGAGAATGAACTAGGAAGGTGATATTAAATCATTCAGACTAGAAGCAATCATGTAGAAAAAGAATGCAATAAAGGCTGTGTTCTGAACAGTTGAGGACAGTCTTCTAATCCTTAGGAGCTTCTGCAAACAGTAACTACATATTGGTTCCCCTGGATGGATGGATAAATTAATAAATAAGGAGATATTATACTACTGAATAATATTCAGGCAAAGAAATGAAAATCATTACTGACAAGCTATTTAGAATATAACAATAACTTACAAAGTACATTTTAAAAATATTATGGTTAGCGTAAAGAAAGAAAGTGAAGTTGCTCAGTCGTGTCCAACTCTTTTCGACCCCATAGACTATAGCCTACCAGGCTCCTCTGTCCATGGGATTTTCCAGGCAATAGTACTGGAGTGGATTGCCATTTCCTTCTCCAGGGGATCTTCCCAACCCAGGGCTCGAACCCAAGTCTCCCGCATTGTAGACAGACGCTTTACTGTCTGAGCCACCAGACAGTATGGTTAGTGTACATTCTGAAAAATCTAGTTTGCAATCCCCTCTTATCTATCCTGTCCGCTCCTTCCCTATATAGTTAACTAGTAGTAGTTTTGGGAGACCTGGGTTCGATCCCTGGGTTTGGAATTTCCCCTGGAGAAGGGAACAGCTACCACTCCAGTATTCTGGCCTGGAGAATTCCATGGACTGTATATTCTATGGGTTTGCAAAGAGTTGGACAAGAGTGAGCAACTTTCACTTTCACTTTTCCATTAAGAAGACATGCAGGTAAGAATGTGAGAATTTTTGCTTCTACTTTTTTTGTAATATTATTAAATTGCTGCAAAAATAATTGTGATTTTGTATTGTTGAACTTTGCTGTTTGATATTGGAATACATTATTAAATAAATGTTATATATCATTTTAATGCACATTTCTCACTTTGACTTTTTTTGCTAATGACTTATTACTTGCTGTTTATTTTATATTTATTTTACACTATCAAAATGATGTTAGACAAAAAAGCAGATTTTTGAGTGATGTATTTTTATTTGAATTCAAATGGTTGAAAAGCAGTGGAGACAACTCACAATATCAACAACACATTTGGCCCAGGAACTGCTAATAAACATACAGTGCAGTGGTGATTCAAGAAATTTTGCAAAGGAGAGGAGAGACTTGAAGATGAGGAGCACAGTGACTGGCCATCAGAAGTTGACAATGGCCAATTGAGCAATCATCAAAGCTGATCCCCTTACAACTACACGAGGAGTTGCCGAAGAATTCCACGTTAGCCATTCTACCCTCATTTGGTATTTGAAGCAAATTGGAAAGGTGAAAAAGCTCGTAAGTGGGTGCCTCATGAGCTGACAAAAAACTGTCATTTTAAAGTGTCATCTTCTCTTATTCTACACAACAACAATGAACCATTTCTTGATTGAATTGTGACGTGATGAAAAGTGGATTTTATATGACAACCAGCAGTGTCCACCTCAGTGGTCGAACTTAAGAAAAAGCTCCAAAACACTTCCCAAAGCCAAACTTTTACCAAAAAAAAAAAAAAAGATCATGGTCACTGTTTGGTGGTCTGCTGCCAGTCTGATCCACTATAGCTTTCTGAATCCCAGCAAAACCATTACATCTGAGAAGTATGCTCAGCAGATCAGTGAGATGCACCAGAAACTGCAGTGCCTACAGCCAGCATTAGTCAACAGAATGGTCCCAATTCTTCTCCATGACAATGTCTGGCCACACATCACACAACCAACACTTCAAAAGTTGAGTGAATTGGGCTACAAAGTTTTGCCTCATCCACCATGTTCACCTGACCTCTCGCCAACTGACTATCACTTCTTCAAGCATCTTGACAACTTTTTGCAGAGAAAACACTTCCGCAACCAGCAAGAGGCAGAAAATCCTTTCCAAGAGCTCTTCAAATCCTGAAGCTCAGATTTTTATGCTACAGGAATAAACAAACTTATTTCTCATTGGCAAAAATGTGTTGATTGTAATGCTTCCTATTTTGATTAATAAAGATGTTTGAGCATACTTATGGTTTAAAATTCATGGTCTGAAACAGCAATTACTTTTGTAGCAACCTAATACATGTATTTTATTGTGCTCTTTTCCTACCAACTTTTTTGCTTTGAAAAACTTTAAACCAATGGAAAAAAATCTAAGAACATTAAATTTACATTCTATACCTTTCATTGAGTTTCACCAGTTGTTAATGTTTTGTTTATTTTCTCTCTTTACCTTTTTCATGGAATGTCTGTAAGTGGCAGGCATCATGACTTTATCTTAAGTATTTCATCATTACCTCTTAAAAGCAAGGACATTCTCCTATGTAACCATGTAAAATTGTTCACTCAGAAAATTTAACATTAGTCTAACCTCTTGTCTAATATATGATCCAACTTCGATTTCCCGTTTTTTTCCCAATAATGTACTTTTAGCTAATATAGAATCAGTCTCTGCTGTTGTTATTGTTTAATGACCCTGACATTTTTGAAATATTTTAAATTTTTTATTGTGGGAAATTTCAAACATATACAAAGGTAGAGAGGATAGCATAAATGAATGATCAATAATACTAGTCCCACAACTTCAAAAAATATCAACTCATAGATTATCTTGTGGGAAAATAAAGATCACCCAAATGGGAACAAGTGAAGGCTTTTTATTAAGAGGTTGCTATAGCAAGGGAGTTAGCTACCATCATTTGTGTTGGCAGAGTCTCAAAAGCAGGCAGAGGAGAGGGAAAAGTTTATATAAAATGGAAAAAAGGTATGCCTGAAGGAAGAGGTGTTGGCCTGGGGAAACTGTAGGTGGGCTAACTGGAAGCAGAGCATTGTATGTGATTGAGTAGGGGTGCATATTTGACTTTCCCAGCTGGGTCTCAGTTGATCCCAAAGGAAAATGAGTGAAGCTGTCAGTCATTAATCAAGTCCTGGCCTCTTGTGTTGATTGTCATAGGCATTGTTTGCCTTCCTGGACTGAGTGCTGCAGAATGTGAATCAGAATTCTGTTTTTATATTTGGTCTGGCCATTGTCTGTATATTTAAACTCCTGGTCCCTGCTTTTGACCATTCTCTCATGTGCTGGAGGTAGGTGAATTCAGGGATGGCTGAAAACCCAGATCTTCACTGCTTGGAGATTGCTTCTCTGTCTTCATGGTCAACTGTGTTGCAAGATCTGCTTGCCCTTTCTGTTCTATCATCATGGAGATCATCTGATGAGAGAATGAAGGTAGAAGCACTTCAGACTCTGGATAGAATGTTTCAAAAGAAAATTCAGAGAGCTTTATTTGAGATGAACATTTTACTGAGTGAGAAACAAACTGTTCACAAACAGGCTTGAAGCTCCACACTGAGCAGTTACATCTTAGCTTGTGAAGCATGAGGAGGAACAACCATGTATCATGTATTGTGATTGTAATTGCCAGAAACTTACACTCTTTCGAGAGCACTAATGGTGGCTCAGATGGTAAAAGCGTCTGCCTACAATGCAGCAGACCCAGGTTCAATCCCTGGGTCGGGAAGATCTCCTGGAGGAGGAAATGGCAACCCACTCCAGTATTCTTGCCTGGAGAATTCCATGGACAGAGGAGCCTGGTAGGCTACAGTTCATGGGGTCGCAAAGAGTCAAACATGACTGAGCGATTTCACTTTGTTAACTGTAGTTGATTAGCTAGGTTATACTGACATGAATAAAGCTTAAGTTTTAAGATCAGAGTCAGCATTTCAGGGAAATCAGAACAGTTCTAAGTTTTAATTGAATGACCCTTCAGTGTTTGGGCTAGGAGTGTATTCATACTGTGGCCTCGGCCTCCATTTTGGTTTCTCTTTAACAAATACAGTGGATCAACATATGACCACTATGATAAAAACAAGAACAACTACTGATTTCTGTAAAAAGATTTGGAACCAGTGTCCTAACTGCTCTAGCTAGGCCAAGAAAACAAACCCAGGAGACCATGAGAGTCATTTGCTTTTTCCTTAAGGCAATACATAGCCATTCCATGTTGCCTGTTTCATTGACCACATACTACAACAAGAAATATGAGCAATGACACAGACAGCACTGTGACCAGCCAATAAGGAATCCAAAGCAATGCAGTTGTCCATCATTACTCAGGCCAGTGGGTTGAGAAACTGATCTCTGTTCCATCTAGAGCAGACATGGTATAATTAATAACTTCTGCCAAAGTTAGTGATAGGTTTCTTCCAATCTTTTGTATTTGTGTGGTTCCTACCAATGGGGTGGCATCCAGTCCCATCACTTCATGGAAAATAGATGGGGAAAAAATGGAAACAGTGACAGATCTTATTTTGGGGGGCTACAAAATCACTGCAGATGGTGACAGCAGCCATGAAATTAACAAATTTGGAAGAAAAGCTGTGACAAACCTAGACAGTGTATCAGAAAGCAGAGACATCACTTTGCCAACAAAGGTCCATCTAGTCAAAGGTATGGTTTTTCCAGTGGTCATGTATGGATGTGAGACTCGGACCCCAAAGAAGGCTAGGCGCTGAAGAATTGATGCTTTTGAACTGTGGTGTTGGAGAAGACTCTTGAGACTCCCTTGGACTGCAAGGAGATGAAACCAGTCAATCCTCAAGGAAATCAACCCTGAATATTCATTGGAAGGACTGAGGCTGAAGCTGAAGCTCCAGTACTTTGGCTGCCCAATGTGAAGAGCCAACTCATTGGTAAAGACCCTGATGCTGGGAAAAATTGAGGGGAGGAGAAGAAAGAGGTGACATAGGATGAGATGGTTGCATGGTATCACCAACTCAATGGACATGAGTTTGAGCAAACTCTGGGAAATAGTGTAGGACAGGTAAGCCTGGTGTGCTGCTGTCCACGGGGTTGCAAAGAGTTGGACATGACACAGTGACTGAAAAACAACCAATGGGGACACTGCTCTGACTGTTCTCATAAATAATCAGTCAGCAACACCCTGGACTGTGTGCCTGAATAATCAAGAAAGTCTTCATTTTGGTGGGAATGCTAATTGGTTAAATTACTGTCACTCGAGGTTTTGGCTGCATTTTTGATGAAATGCTGTGTGTTTAAATCTGCCATGTTTTTAAGGCTTTTTATGAATAATATTTTTAATTTCCCCTTATAGCTGAGAACAGCTATAGTTCTCAGTTTCAGTATGGAGTAGTTTGGGTACAGAATTTAAAGTTTAAATATTTAAATTATATATATATAAAGCTAATAACATATTCAATGGTATATCTTGCACTCTAGAGTCCAATATTCAATGCTTCCAGTCTTTCAAAATTGGAGGAAATACAGGAACCATGAAGTGAACACATAATCTTAGAAAAAGAGCAACTCCAAAACAAAATAGGGCATAGATAACTTCTATAAATGAAATTCTAAATGGTTGAACATTTGTATTACACAAGAGCTGATGGTTAAGGAAAAGTAAAATAAAATGAATACTGAGCAAGAGAATTAAGAACGAGGTAGGAAAAAGCCCGAAAGACAGAAAGTATGTTGCATAGGGTCACCTGGGATGGGGCTTTCAGAGTCTGTGTCAGCTCTCTGTCCCCAGTCCACCCCTCAAAGACTTTGAGAAACCTTAATCAACTGTGGAGGACATAACCTTAAGGAAAGCAAGATCTAGCTACTTGCCTAAGTCAATAAATATTTAAAAGCATTATTAGCCTAATCCTCTGCCTCTTGAGAAGTTTGTATGTAGGTCAGGAAGCAACAGTTAGAACTGGACATGGAACAACAGACTGGTTCCAAATAGGAAAAGGAGTACGTCAAGGCTGTATATTGTCAGCCTGTTTATTTAACTTCTATGCAGAGTACATCATGAGAAATGCTGGGCTGGAAGAAACACAAGCTGGAATCAAGATTGCCGGGAGAAATATCAATAACCTCAGATATACAGATGACACCACCCTTATGGCAGAAAGTGAAGAGGAACTGAAAAGCCTCTTGATGAAAGTGAAAGAGGAGAGTGAAAAAGTTGGCTTAAAGCTCAACATTCAGAAAACAAAGATCATGGCATCTAGTCCCATCATTTCATGGGAAATAGATGGAGAAACAGTGTCAGACTTTATTTTTCTGGGCTCCAAAATCACTGCAGATGGTGACTGCAGCCATGAAATTAAAAGACGCTTACTCCTTGGAAGGAAAGTTATGACCAACCTAGATAACATATTCAAAAGCAGATACATTACTTTGCCAACAAAGGTTCGTCTAGTCAAGGCCATGGTTTTTCCTGTGGTCATGTATGGATGTGAGAGTTGGACTGTGAAGAAGGCTGAGTGCTGAAGAATTGATGCTTTTGAACTGTGGTGTTGGAGAAGATTCTTTAGAGTCCCTTGGACTGCAAGGAGATCCAACCAGTCCATTCTGAAGGAGATCAGCCCTGGGATTTCTTTGGAAGGAATGATGCTAAAGCTGAAACTCCAGGACTCTGGCCATCTCATTCGAAGAGTTGACTCACTGGAAAAGACTCTGATGCTGAGAGGGATTGGGGGCAGGAGGAGAAGGGGACGACAGAGGATGAGATGGCTGGATGGCATCACTGACTCGATGGACGTGATTCGAGTGATGAACTCCGCGAGTTGGTGATGGACAAGGAGGCCTTGCGTGCTGCGATTCATGGGATCGCAGAGTCGGACATGACTGAGCGACTGATCTGATCTGATAGATGTGATTACACTGCTGTAGGAAAGAAATATTTCTATTTCACTAAGCACTTACACACTTGTGCTGAATTCTTCTCTGACAGCTGTGTTCACTACCTTCTCTCCAATTCAGCTGTGAACAGGATAGCACCCTGCTCTTATCCTCACCCATAAGACCCAGGTAATCTGCCCTTGTCAGACGCGCGCAGCACCCCCTCGCAATCCACCTGCTTGCCAGCTGCCTTCCCTGGGCAGCTGTTCTCCGGAGGGGACCGGCCCCTGGGCGGTGAGTGGCTGCCGTCACGCCCAGAAAGGCCTCGTTTGCCTCTCCGCCCTGGGGCTGCGGGAAACCCACTGGGTCCTCGCTTCTCCGCCTCCCCGAATTCTGGCAGCCCAGCCGCTTTGCGAGGCCGGGAGGGGCTCTGCCCAAGGCGGTGGCTCCCAGAGCCAGAACACCTGTCCTCCTAATCAGGCTGCTTCTCCCGGTTGCAGGGGTCCTGCGGTGGGAGAGCAGAGGGAGCAAACTGATACCCACAGAGCTCTAAAGAGCCAGGAGATTTAAAGATCCAGCTTTTCGTCCATGTCTGAACCAAGAGACTGAGCAGGAGAATGCGGTACGTGGTTAGAGAGCCGCGTAGGTGCCCAGGGCGGCTTTCAACAGTAGCTCAGAATGGGGAATTATCCAACTATCATTAGATTTCTTGGAGCAGGAAATGACAACCCACTTCAGTATTCTTGCCTGGAGAATCCTGTGGACAGAGGAGCCTGGTGGGCTGCTGTCCACGGGGTCGCTAAGAGTCAGACCCGACTGAGCGACTTCACTTTCACTTTTCACTTTCATGCATTGGAGAAGGAAATGGCAACCCACTCCAGTGTTCTTGCCTGGAGAATCCCAGGGACGGGGGAGCCTGGTGGGCTGCCGTCTATGGGGTCGCACAGAGTCGGACACGACTGAAGCGACTTGGCAGCAGCAGCAGCAGTAGGCACTGAACCGTTATAGAATAGCACCGCAGCTGAATGTGGGCTCTGAATACAGACCGGCTTGGTTTTAGATTCATTTTCTAGCAACTACTAGTTGTGTCCACGGCTGTAATAAGAGGATAATAGTACCTATAATATCTGTCTTATAAGGCTGTTGGGATTAAGTTACTGAATACATAGCAGTTTTTAAAAACAGTGCCTGGTTCATAAGGTGTTCAACAAATATTAGCCAATATTGACTCTCAGTAAAAGCAGTAGCCAAGATTATTAGAATTACAAAAATATAAGGACATTTTGAAGATGTCAGCAAACCCAAGGCTTCTTCTAAAGTCTCTTGTTTATATTTCTTGATATAACCACCCAGCTCTGAATTATATTTCTTTATATGACCATCCAACTCTGAATCATTCTGGCAGCAATTCCGTCAGAACCTTGTTTTGCTCAGCTGATTACCATCTACTCACCTCCACAACTTCATTATCACCATCTCTAACTTCCCGCAGAGCCAGATGCCAACAGCTAGCCATGAGTACTGGGAGTATTACAACCTCTTTCACTTAAGAGCAGGAGCAGGTCAAAACTCCTATTGCCTATTCAAGATGCATGTAGCCCGGGGTACTTCCCTCCCTCCCCGTATCCCCGCCCCACCCGCCGACCACAGCCGCTGGGACATCCTCCAAGCGCTGCTGCCTCCTGCCTCCTGGCCTCGCAAGCACCGGAGCCCAGCTCTCCAGACCTGACCATCCCTCCTCCTCCCTCAGGCCCGGGTGGGGCCTCCTCCCCCAAACGGAGCGCTGGTTCAGCACTCATCTAGAGAGATCCAAGGTGCTTCGAGGACACAATGGATTATCCAGGTGTTGGTCGAGTGGTATCGACGCAGCCAGGACGCAGGAGAGAGGCTTGGGGTGGGTGGGGGGCAGGCCTCTGCGTAAGTCTGTGTGGGAAGGGAAATTTGCCCGTCTCCTTTTTTCCAAGGGAAAAAAGCCCCTGAAGCTGACTTCTGCGCCTCTGAGAACCGAGACTCTCCGGGAGAACCATTTAGCGTCCATCCGTACATCCCGCGTGTGGACAGAGTTCCGCCTGCGGGAGGAACTGGGGCCTCCTGGCCTTTTTTTAGGGCTGTGGGATGTGGAGGTCGCATGCCTGTTTTAAACTTCATATCACGTGCTTCAGATTCTAATTTGGCTGCTTTTCTATCCTGTGCGGGCAGCTCAGACCGGAGGAGGCTAGGAAAGCCCTCGAGACTGGGAGGAAACGGAACCCTGTTGCCGAGGCACCCTCCAAGCCTCCGGCCCTTTGCGGGGCGAGCCTGGCTGCGGGCTACAAGTCCCAAATACGGCCGTACGGGCCCACAGTAAGTCGGAAACAAGTGCTCGCAGGTCCCCGCTTTGCTTTGGGTTTCATTGTTTCTTAGTGCAAATCAATTCACTTAGGACTCCCCGCTGATCTGAGAGTTTAAAAAGGGCGCTTCTGTGCTGACGGGCTGGAGGGAAAGTGGTTTCCCTAGAGGTTGGGGTCAAGAGTAGGAGAGAAGAGGTAGACTTGGCCTGGAGTCATCATGCCGTCTGTGGAGTCGCACAGAGTCGGACACGACTGAGGTGACTTAGCAGCAGCAGCATCATGACCCGGCTTTAAAAACGGGTTCCTCATTTTACACACCGGTCACAAGATCAAAGAGCGGCGGAGCGGAGTGCCACTCCTAGCCTTGGAATGAGGCTATGTTTAACCTCCCCCCTCAACAGTGGCCAGTGGGCAACCCGGGGCCTTGAGGCCTCCCTGGGGCACGCGACCATTGCAGGGAACGTCCAAGTTGAGACCCGTTGGAGGCTCGTGACGGCTTCCGCTGAACCTGGGCCGCTCCCACATCACGATCGGGAATTTCTCCAGCTTAACTATAGACGGAAACGCCATTTGGGAACTACGACTTGGCGGGCCCTGGCGACCCGCCTCGGCTCCCAGGAGCCCAGGCTTGCCCGAAGTAGTCCAGGACTCTCTTTAAACCGAGCCGCCTCACAGGCATGGGATTCTATCAGCATAGCCCAAGGGCCGGAAAACTGGACGTGAACCAAAAGAGCCTGGAGAACCACACAGACCACAGAGGATCTGGGAGGATCAGACGCGGCCAACGGGCCTTCTCCGCCTCCTTCCCACCAGGTGAACGGTTTAACCCTCCACTGCTCTTCTAGAGGAGGGAGGGTGGGAGCAACTGGGACACCAGGCTCAGGTGAAAACAAGGCAGACAAATCGTTCCCTTAAATGTCTGCAATCTCTTGTAAGGGGCTGCCCAGGTAGCAGCAGTGGTGAAGAATCCGCCTGCCGATGATGCAGGAGACGTAAGAGATGCGGGCTCAATCCCTGGAAGATCCCGTAGAGGAGGAAATGGCATAACCCACTCCCGTGTTCTTGCCTGGACAGAAAAGACTGGCGGGCTACATACAGTCCATGGGGTCGCAAGGAAGCAGACGCGTCTGGGTGAGCACACACAGGAGGGTGGGAGCGGGGCAAAGGGACACACCGACTTCCCCTCTTCCATCTTAGCTCGCGCGAGGTCTTCAGGGGCTTTGTA
Source organism: Bos javanicus (assembly GCF_032452875.1). Taxonomy (NCBI): domain Eukaryota; kingdom Metazoa; phylum Chordata; class Mammalia; order Artiodactyla; family Bovidae; genus Bos; species Bos javanicus. The sequence continues at coordinate 12,838,901 of NC_083876.1, forward strand.
GAAGTGTTTCCCCCTGGCAGAGCGCGCAGGGTGGAGTGAGGGAACCCTGGAAAGCTCCCAACACCTCGCGGAAAGGCGAATAGGGCTGCCATCCCAGGCCACAGCCCCAGTTTGTCTCCACCCTACCTGTCCTCGTCCTCGAACTTGCCCAGAGGCCTGAAGCACGCAGCCCTTTCCCACGTTCCGGCGAGGAGCAGTTGCCTCCTTCTGCCAAGGACAGTGGACTGAACTTGTCGCTAGGGCGGCAGGAAAATCGAGATCCCGGCCAGGCCCATGGGGTCCAGAGTCTGCATTTGCAGCGGGATCTCGGTCAGTTGCTTGAAGTGCAGGATTTGGCGCCTGGGTTGTGAGCCCAGCGGGGAGGGAGCAGGCCGGACTGCTCTGGGCGCGGGTAAACGACTGTACCCGCGGCCGGGAGCGCGGGAGGTGGAGAAGCTTGCCCGAGAGGGCCGGGTGGAGCGTGCCCGCCTAGAACTCACCTAGGATCTCTTCCATCTGTTCCATGGGCAGATCGAAGACCACTTGGTTTACAAGTGTTCTCCTTGGAACCAGAAGGAGGCCCAGGTCGATGTGTGCCTGACACATGAATACAGATAAATACTCCTCCTCTGGGGACGAGGCCCCCGCAGTGTCCTGGTGGACGGTGGATACCACAGCCCGTCGGAATCCGCGAAGCCCCCGGGTGGGGCGGGGGGGGCCTGGGGTTTTTGGCGCAGGGCTTGGGCCACCCCAGTAACCTAGTATCAGGCCAGACCTGGTGCCAGGGGGCCGGGATTCTCAAGGGTGTGCCTGTTGCGAGCGGACGAGCCCCAGTACGTGGTACCCAAATGTTCCGGGAGGACTGCTCCGCCCTGGCCCCGCCCGCCCCTGTCCGTGCTGCCCCGGGCTTTCCAACTCAGTCCTCAGGAGCCTCTGGGGACTAAGGGATCAAAAGACAATTGGATCTGCTTTTGTTTGCTCAGATAGGCTGTAGGTCACTGAGAACTGAGACCAAGTCTTCTACCTCTAGGTATGCCTACTACATTCCTGGCATGAAATGTTTATGGAAGGAATAGAAAAATGTGCATTTCAGCGCTACCCTTGCCGCTTATTGAATTTGTGAATTGGAGATGTGTTTGTAACTTCTCTGTTCCTCGACTTCCTCCTCTGTAAGATGTGGACAGTAAAAATGGTGATACTTGTAGGAGTGTTTAGGAGATTAAATAAACATTGTATGCGGAGAACTCAGCACAATTTCCAGCTCACAGTATTTTCCTAGTTCAACAGATAATTTCCACTATGCACGACGATGTACTTGCACACTTAGACTGCCTGTGACATTCTGCAGACAACAATGACTAGTTGCTCTGAATCCTGGAGCCTACTCCACTTCCATTCACCCTTCGTGGTACAATCCCTGACTCCAGCTAGCTGGGTGCAACCTTGGGCAAGATGTCTAACCTCTCTGTTTTTCAGTTGTCATCAGTAAATGGGGGTGGTGGTGATAAAAGTCCTTCCATCTTAGAGTTGTGATGATTAAATGAATTCATGCATTTAAAGCCCTTAATTGTGCCAAGCAAATAACAAATGATCAATAAATTCCAGCTATTACCATTATCTACACACATAAAACTTCTTTGCATGTTATGAATATGGTTTCCAGTTTCCAGAATTTCTGTTAAGTTTGCCTGGTAAAAAATTTGGAAGGAATACATTTATCTCTTGGTTACATTTTTTATTTTTTGAAATCATATGTAATGAACACACTAATTCTATAATGACCTTAAAACTACATTTAAATGTCCTGAGGGGGACGATAGTTTTTTTCTTTGTATAGCAATTGCAGTTTGAAGCTGGAATCATGCTCCCACAGGTCCTGAGAGGCAAAATAGAAGTGTAAGTTGCTCAGTCAAGTCCGACTCTTTGTGACCCCATGGACCGTAGCCTGCCAGGATCCTCTGTCCATGGAAGTCTCCAGGCAAGAATACTGGAATGGGTTGCCATTTCCTTCTCCAGGGGATCTTCCTGACCCAGGGATTGAATCCAGGTCTCCAGCATTGCAGGCAGACTCTTTACCAACTGAGCCAGGAAAATGGCACTGCAGAAACACCTGGTTTGGGCCTCACCTCCCCCTGGGCCTCAAGTACAATGCCCCCCAGTTTCAGTTTCTTTATCTGTGAAATGGAGACATGCACACCCGCCTCACAGGAGCCTTCTAAGAACTAAATGAGAAGAACCCAGCTGGTGGTAGGGACTCTCTCTGAGACAGTGTGATTCTCCCTGGTCCAGGTGACAAATTAAGCCCTGCAGGGTCTGTTTTCCAAAATCACAGTTCCCACTGAGTTCTTACCTTGATGTGTGCCAAAATTTGAGTACAATTGTTCATCCCTGTGTTGAAGAGACTAGGAAGTATTTGAGTTCCCTTGTAGGAGAGAGGCTCCTCAACCTGCTGGGTCCTGGGACTGATACAGAGGTGACCTCCAGCCCCACCCTGGCAGCTGGGCCACCACGCAGCTTCTCAGCCTTGGACTTGGGAAGCTTGAGCATTTGGCAGTGGAGAAGGGCCCAGGTATGACTTTGGCAGACCTGTGCTAGTTCAGCACCTGCCTTTGGAGCAGGACAAGTCCCTGCCCCACTCCAGAGCTGGAAGTCAATGTCACCTATCATACCCCATGTCAATATGTGAGCCAGTACACACATTTCTGTCTGCAGAAAGTGCAGCCTCCAGGGCCTTTCAGGTCTAAGTCATGCTTGAACTCATGCTTTTGTTCCTTTTCCATCCATGCTAGAGGGGGCAAGTATGTGATAGACCTCACCTTAAATCCCCATAATCATACCGATTTTTTACTTGCTTAAGTGATCAGATCAGATCAGTCGCTCAGTCGTGTCCGACTCTTTGCGACCCCATGAATTGCAGCATGCCAGGCCTCCCTGTCCATCACCAACTCCCGGAGTTCACTCAGACTCACGTCCATTGAGTCAGTGATGCCATCCAGCCATCTCATCCTCTGTCGTCCCCTTCTCCTCCTGCCCCCAATCCCTCCCAGCATCAGAGTCTTTTCCAATGAGTCAGCTCTTCACATGAGATGGCCAGAGTACTGGAGTTTCAGCTTTAGCATCATTCCTTCCAAAGAAATCCCAGGGCTGATCTCCTTTAGAATGGACTGGTTGGCCCTTCTAATTCCTGGTTGGTTATTACAAAAGGCTTAGTGTCACAGATAGGGTGGGGATGCATTTTGCTGTATTTTATGAATAATTTAAAATGCAAATATAAGAAAAGTACAAGGATTTATATTATCTGGAATTAGTATCTTAGATGTCCCTTTCTTCACCATCTCTCACCAAGTGAAAAAAAAGTATCAGAATGTTAATTTTCCTAATCAAACACCCAAGGGGAAGGAACTAGATAATTCAAAACAAAACAAAAAAAGGGAAGCTGGACAGACACAAAGCTCCACTTAAAATAGACCTAAAAGAGTAATTTTAAGTGCACAGCAAAATGGAGCAGAAAGTTTAGAGGCTTCCCATACACATCTCATTAACTCTCCACCCCTTTGGAGAAGGCAATGGCAACCCACTCCAGTACTCTTGCCTGGCAAATCCCATGGACGGAGGAGCCTGGTAGGCTGCAGTCCGTGAGGTCGCTAGGAGTTGGACAAGACTGAAGCCACTTAGCAGCAACCCTCCACCCCTCCCTCAGAACCTCCCTCCCCATTAGCATCCTTCACCATATGGGTGCATTTGTTACTATGATGAACCCACATCTGCACATCATTACCACTCAAAACCCATTCAACTTTAGTGTTCATATTGGTGTAAGGGTAATTTTCATCTCAATTAGGAACTATCCTCCCTGCTTCTGTTTTCTGCAGAGATTTTAGATCACTAGTACAATTTCTTCTTTAAATGTTTGTAGATGTCACCTTTATATGGCAGAACAAAGTGAAGAAAATTCTTCAGAAAGTCAAATAATAAAAATTAATAAAAATTTCTGGGAATTTCCTCACAGCTCAGTGGTTAGGACTTAGCACTTTCACTGCCAGGCCCAGGTTCGATCCCTGGTCAGGAACTAAGATCACACAAGCCTCACAGTGCAGGAAAAAAAACAAAAACACTAAAAAAAACAAAAACACAACTTAATTGTGAAAGACACTGTTTAAAGAAAAAAAAAAAACAAGCCACAGACTTGGATAAACTATTTGCAACACACATTTCTAATAATGGATTTGTATACAAACTAGACAATGAATGGTTAAAACTCAATAAACTTGTTTTTGTTCAGTCAGTCGCCAACTTGTGTGCGACTCTTTGCAACCCCATGGACTGCAATAATAAAACAACTCAATTAAAAATAAGCTAAATAATTGTTCAACTAAGATAGGAGAGAAAATAAAATTAATTTGCACAACTAAAACCACAAAATGTTGAAAAGAATGAAAGTTCAAAAACAAGAATAAAGGACAACAGCAATGTTAGGTAGGTAGAATAGAGAAAGGAGTCCAAAATGAAGAAAGGAGAAAAGCCTGCAAAAAGGAAGTGAAGGAAAACTCCCCAGACAGGAGTGGGAAACTTGGGTGAAACAAACACACCCACTTCTACTCTATCATCCTGATTGATGATGATGCCCTAATTTGCATATGGCAGGCTTGCAGGGCAGGAGGCAAAAAGTATAAAAAGAGGGAGCCTAGACAGGTTAAGGCTGCTCCTTCAGGGTTGGCCCACTTCATGCTTTGGGGGTGTACTATCCTTTGTTTACCAAATAAAACTCCTGAGCTGTAACCAAGCTCAGCAATAAATAGAAAATAGTAACAAATATGGCAGATATTAACCAACGATTTCAGTAATCACTTTAATGTTAAAGTGGTCAGTTTAGTCAGAGATTGTCAGAATGGATCAAGAAACAAGACCCAACAGTATGTTGTCTATAAGAAGCCTATTTGAATACAAAGACATACCTAGGTTGCTCAACCTAAGTTTGTGTGCCCTAGCACACTGTGGCCAAACAACCAAAATATCTCTTTGGAACAAAGAAAAATTATTGCAGGGGCCAAGCATGGAGAATGGGTAGCTTGGGCTCAAATTACCCAAACTTCCCCTACGGTTTGGGGGAAAGATTTTAAAAACAAAATTTGGAGTGAGGACTGCAGGGTGTATGACTTTCTTCTGATTGGTTGGTGGTTGTACTCTATCAGTGTTGTACTCTAGGAATCTTCTGTTCATCTGCAATTTACCATTCTCCACCCGGGTGGGGCTTGAGTCTCTCCGTAAGAACTCAAAGGCGTATTGTTTTGTTCCTTGAGGAGGAACCAGGACTTTGGTTAAGACCAGAACCAGCAGGTAAGCAAGATAGCCTGAATAGTTTGTCAGCCATAAAATAGTTCCAGTTCCTCTTCAAGAGATATAGGTAAAAAAAAAAAAAAAAAGAGAGAGATAGGTAACAGTCTGAAACATATCGTTGAGGGTTATGCAGAAACCAAGATACCCAGGTGGAGGATGGTGACAATATGCTGAATATGTGTAGATCCCAGACCGGCTGGAACCAAAAGTTTATGACTAAGATTCCCAAAACACCCTGTTACATCACCACCAACCAGTGAGAAATTCCACAAGCCTCAGCTTTCACTCCAAATACTGCCTTTAAAAACTCTGCCCTGAAAGTCATCAGGGAGTTCAGGCCTTTTAAGCATGAGCTGCCTATTCTCCTTACTTCTTGTTGTTCAGTCACCAAGTCATGTCCAACTCTTCATAACTGCATAGACTGCAGCATGCAGGCTTCCCTGTCCTTCATCATATCTTGGAGTTTGCCCAAACTCATGTCCATCCTATCAGTTATGCCATCCAACCATTTCATCCTCTGTCACCCTCTTCTTCTGCCCTCCATCTTTCCTAGCATTGTGGTCTTTTCCAATGAGACAGCAGTTTACATCAGGTGGCCAAAGTATTGAAGCTTCAGCTTCAGCATCAGTCCTTCCAAAGTGTATTCAGGGTTCATTTCCTCTCTATTACTTGGAGCCCCACAAATAAACACTAATTTTCTTCACCATAACCTAGGGTCAGTAGGTTGGCTTTGGTGTGTGGCAGGTGAGTGGACTCAAGTTTGGTTTCAGAACAATAGTTTTTGGCTTTTATTGTTTGTTTTTCCTGTATCCAGAGGCATTGAGGAACTTCCCCAACCAAGGACAGAACCTGGGCCCCTGCACTAAAGTGCAGTCTTAATCACTTGACCACCAAGGAAGTCCTGATGGTAACAACAGCTTGAACTAAACAAAAATGAAAACACAACTCAACATTTGTCGGATACAGTGAAAACTGCTTAGATAGAAATATATAACCTTAAGTTCATATATTAGAAAAGAAAGGTCTAGAATCAGTCATCTAAGTCTGCACGTTACGAAGTTAGAAAAAGAGGAGCAAATTAAATCCAAAGTAAGCAAAATAAAAGAAATAATAAAAGAGTAAAAATCAAATTGAAAGCAGGAAATCAAAAGAGAAAACCAATGGTTCTTTGGGGAATAAAAAATCGTAAACCTCTTGCCAGGTTAAACTAAGAAAAAGAGAAGATACAAATTACCAATATCATAAATGGGTTGAAGATGAGACATCGCTACAGATTCCATTGACTTTAAAAAGATAATAAAGAAGAAAAAAAGATAATAAAGGAATAATATGAATAAGTCAGACTATCTTCATTAAGTCTGTATGACTTTAACCCATGAGACTGGGCACATCTCTGGACTGCAGCACTGCCAGTGTCTCGCATGCCTGATGCAAGGCTTCAACCACTTTGAAGAAGCTGGCGACCCCCTGGACCTTTGCTCCATCAGTTTAGGCCAAGTTGCAGTGTGCTATGGCTTCCACCTTAAATACGCCTTAAAGCGCTGGTGAGGTAGGTTGATTCTGAGTCCACGGACACACCTAGAACTACTCTGAAGGATCACGTGGGAGGATCACGTGTGTTTGCCAAAACCTGTGGAAGTCTTTAAAGAATGTAAAGAGTCCAAAATGTCTTGCTGTTCTCCAAAAATAAAACCATTCAAATAGGGATAATTAAAATAAACACTTGCGCATTATGCTTTCAAAAACAACAAACACTGTGAACATGACTGTTGCGTCTGCATCACTGAGACGCGGGTCCTCGCGGTGGCCAGGCCTCATGCGAGCGCGGAAGGCCCAAGGCACCCGAGGCGGGCGCATGGACTCATGTCGGCGCTCGCGGATTGGCGGGGGCGCAGAACGGTGGGAGGCCATTGGTCCGGCCCCGCTCAGGACGTGGCATCCGCCAATGGGAGGCGGCCGGGGCGGGGCTCCGGCGCGCGAGGGTCCGAGCCGCGGCTGCGTGGCGGCCCCTTAGGACCAGCCTTCGACGGCACTCCGAGGGTGCAGGGCCGGATCTTGTTCGCGGAGCCATGTCTCGGCTGGAAACCGGCGCCAACGCCTCCTCCTGGGTTGCTGCTTCCCGGCGGGATGAGGCGCTGCCTCGGGCTCCGGATACGAGCCCGGCGGAGGAGCAGAGCCAAGGCAGTGGAAGAGGCCAGAGGACCTGCGCGGGTGGAGGCCAGAGGGGCTCCTTCGGCCTCCAGCAGCCTGAGGGCGCGGGTATTCGAGAACCGCCGCTCTCCTTCAAGCTGAAGAACGACTGCGTGGGCGCCGTGATCGGTGAGAGCGCAGTGGGGCGCTAGAAGGTGCGGGGCGGGGCCTACATCACTCCCGCCCCGCCCACCTCGCCTCCAGTCAGCTGCCCGCGAGGAGGCTTGTCCCCTCCCCCGCCCCACCCCGAGGTTTCTGACGTACTTTGCTACTAAAATGATGGCGTTGAATGCAACTGATAGTTGATCAGTTCAGTCAGTCAGTTCAGTCTCTCAATCGTGTCCGACTCTTTGCGACCCTATGGACTGCAGCACGCCAGGCCTCCCTGTCCATCACCAACACCCAGAGTTTACCCAACTCATGTCCATGGAGTCAGCGATGCCATCCAACCATCACGTCCTCTGTCATCCCCTTCTCCTCCTGCCTTTAGTCTTTCCCAGCATCAGGATCTTTTCAAATGAGTCACTTATTCGCATCAGGTAGCCAAAGTATTGGAGTTTCAACTTCAGAACACTCAGGACTGATCTCCTTTAGAATGGACTGGTTGGATCTCCTTGCTGTCCAAGGGACTCTCAAGAGTCTCCTCCAATACCACAGTTCAAAAGCATCAATTCTTGGGTGCTAAGCTTTGTTTATAGTCCAACCCTCACATCCGTACATGACTACTGGAAAAACCATAGCCTTGACAAGATGTACTTTTGTTGGCAAAGTAATGTCTCTGCTTTGTAATATGCTATCTGCTGCTGCTGCCAAGTCACCTCAGTCGTGTCTGACTCAGCGCGACCCCAGAGGCGGCAGCCCACCAGGCTCCCCCGTCCCTGGGATTCTCCAGGCAAGAACACTGGGGTGGGCTGCCATTTCCTTCTCCAATGCATGAAAGTGAAAAGTGAAAGTGAAGTCGTTCAGTCCTGTCCGACTTTTAGCGACCCCATGGACTACACCCTACCAGGCTCCTCCGTCCATGGGATTTTCCAGGCAAGAGTACTGGAGTGGGGTGCCATTGGTCATAACTTTTCTTCCAAGGAGCAAGCGTCTTTTAATTTCATTGCTGCAGTCACCATCTGCAATGATTTTGGAGCCTCCTAAAATAAAGTCTGTCACTGTTTCTACTGTTTCCCCATCTATTTGCCATGAAGTGATGGGACCAGATGCCATGATCTTCATTTTCTGAATGCTGAGCTTTAAGCCAACTTTTTCACTCTCCTCTTTGACTTTCGTCAAGAAGCTCTTTAGTTCTTCTTTGCTTTCTGCCATAAGGGTGGTGTCATATGCATATCTAAGGTTATTGATATTTCTCCTGGCCGTCTTGATGCCAGCTTGTGTTTCGTCTAGCCCAACGTTTCTCATGATGTACTCTGCATATAAGTTAAATAAGCAGGGTGACAATATATAGCCTTGACATACTCTTTTCCCTATTTGGAAAAGGAGTCTGTTTTTCCATGTTCAGTTCTAACTGTTGCTTCCTGACCTGCATACAGATTTCTCAAGAGGCAGGTTAGGTGATAGTTTATAGAGACTGTAATAGAGACTGTAATTTAGGAGAGCCAACTCTTAGGCTTATGAAATCTTTGGGGAAAAAGGTCAGATCTTTGGCAGCTTACCCCGCGGTGAACAACAAATGAGACAGCCAATTTAGATAAGAAGGTGTAGGGTATTAACTTGAATATGATTTATCTGCTGAAAAACAGGGTTATTTTTCTTCATATATATTGAGTCTTACAAATCCATTTTTGAAAAGCATTTAGAAATGATTGGAATTAAGGTTTTCCCCCCTTTTTAAGAATTGTGGTAAACAACATACAGTATTGTTGACTGTGAGAACAATTTTTGTAGTAGATCTATAGAAGGTTTTCATTTTGCATGACTGAATCTCCCTATCAAAAATTCATTTCCCCATTCACCTGTTTCCCCATCATCCCCCCCTACCCCCATCCCTCCGGCAATTGCCATTCTACTTTGTTACTGTAAGTTTGATTACATAAGACACCTCGTAGAAGTGGAATATGCAGGGTCTTTTGTTGTTGTTGTTATTGACTCATTTAACTCTCAAGGTTTATCTGTTGTCACAAATGGCAGGATTTCCTTTTAAGGCTGAAAACTTGCATTGTATGCATACACCACATTTTCTTCATCCAGGCATCTGTTCACAGATCCTTAGGCTATTTCCACCTCTGAGCTATTGTGAATAATGCTGAAATGAATATGGGAATGCAGCTATCATCCTGAGATCCTAGTTTTGATTCTTTTTTAAAAAGGATTTAAAAAATGTATTTAATTAATTTAGTTTTGATTGTGTGTGGACTTCCTCTAGTTGTGGAGAGTGAGGGCTCCTCTTGGCTTGTTGCAGGCTTCTCTAGAGTATCGGGCTTCAGTAGTTGTGGTGTATTGGCTTATTACTTGCTCTGAGGCTTAAGGGATTTTCCCTGACCAGGGATGGAACCCGTGTTCCCTGCATTGGCAGGTGGATTCTTAGCCACTGGACCACCAGGGAAGTCCCTCAATGCTTGTGTATTAAATTCCCAGAAGTGGGATTGCTGGATCACAGGTAGTTCTATTTTTAGTTTTTAAAGGAATCTGCATGCTGTTTCCATAGTGGCTGCATCAATTTCCATTCCTAGCCACAGTGCACAAGGGTTCCCATTCTCCACGTCCTCACCAACTTGTTAACCCTTGTCTTTTTGATGAGCCGTTCTAACAGGTGATACGTCATTGTGGTTTTGATTTGCATATCCAATGATTTCATCATTTTTTATATACATGCATTGGTCATAAATCTTCAAAGAAGGGTCTATTCAAGACCTTTGAACATTTTTAATTGGAATTTTTTGGTTGAGAGTTTTGTGTAAGGGTTCCAATTTATCCACATTCTTTTATCCAGTTAGTCTTTGCTTGGACTGATGATGAATTCTTTGTGTCTAGGGAAAGGGGCCTCCTGTCACCCACACAATTTGGAATAAAAAGCTTCTGCTTCCCTTTTAACAAACTGAACGTGATTACTGAAACTTGGGAGCCTTTGTTTGGACGATTTGGGAAGAACTGGAGAAGGTTCTTTAGGCAGAGTAGGTAGTAGGTTCCCTGTAATTCATTTCATTTTTTAAAAATTCTTTTATTTTAAAAACAGGTCGTGGTGGGTCAAATATAAAAGAGATCCAGAGCTCAACATACACAAAAATACAGGTAAAATTTCTATGTTCTTAAGTCATTAAAGATGGTGACTTACGGTCATTCCTAACTCTAATTTCTGTCCTGTTATTAACATATGGTGGGATAAGTTGACAAAGTTTTTCATACTTCTTTTTAAGAACTCATCTAAGCTGTAGTCCATTCATTATGTCTTAGATGGTGATTGAAGGCAATCCTGTATTTCCTTTACATTTTTATACTACATGAGGCTGAGTGCTGGAGGAATGGTAAGGGAACTCGTCTCACCTGCCTTCCCTCTTGAATCTAGATAATAAGAGGGTATCCTGAAGCAGAAGTAAGAATCTTTGGCACCAAGGCAATGCAGAGCAAAGCAAAAACAGTGATAGATGATCTTGTTAAAAAACAAGAAGAATACAAAACAGAATCCAAACTTGGTAAGTCTGTTTTGCCCCCTAGAGCCCTGTAAAATTTTAAATGTTTTATTCAGTGTCATAAGCCATATTATAGCTGTTTTTCCTGATAACAAAGCTTTGGCTTGCCATCGTTAAATCTAGTGTGTTATAGAAGGAATTTTTTTCTATGAAATCCAGAATACTTTTCCTCAAACTGAAACACTTAATATCTGTGGTTAAGTCTAGCAGTTTTACTTTGGAGTAAAACAGAATAACCTTTTAATATACTTCACTGTTGATAGTAGAGCAAGGGTTAGTCCTAGCCTTCTGTCTATGGTTATTTCCCTGGAATGTGACTAACTTTGAAAACTGCTTAAGTATTTGATATTTTTAAAAATCTCAAATATACTTGGACTAGAGAGAAAGCCATTATTAAGCCATTTTCAGGAGAGCCTTGTGTTCACCTAGCAACCTTGCATCTTGGTGTTTCTTGGGAAAGTACCTCCAAAAAGCCTCTAGGATACTATTTCCTCTGTTTACCAGGGGTAGCATCTGCCACACAGGATTATTATAAAGATTTAGTGATGTGTGATTTATTAGCAAACACTAGGCTCTCATGCTTTTTAACTTCTCCAGTATTTATTTTATTTTTATTTTTTTTTTTTGCCTTTCAGAAATCTGAAGTAACTAACTGACAAACCATGACCAGAATTGTCATGGCACTGTTGTACCAAATTCCTAAATTTTATGTTTCAGGCATTATTATTGTTGGGTTATTAAAACAGAAAATTGAAAATAAAATAAAATAAAATAAAATAAAACAGAAAATTGTAAAATGGCTTGGGATTTTATATTGGGAAGGTTTGTTTGGAAACTGATGTGGAATTTTTTAACAGGTGTTGCTGCTGTCCAACTTTCAGATGGAAAAGATGCAATGAAGGATGTTTCAGGAGAGCAGAAATTGATTGATTGGGATAAATTCCGAGAAAACATTTTGAAATGGAATGAGAAAAAGTGGGAAGGTTAGTGCTGGATCCCAGCATTTTTCTATAGTATATTGTTGTTCCTCTTAATTGAGGTTTTTAGCCTCTGTAAATGGCGAAGGCAATGGCAACCCATTCCAGTACTCTTGCCTGGAAAATCCCATGGATGGAGGAGCCTCGTGGGCTGCAGTCCATGGGGTCACGAAGAGTCGGACATGACTGAGCGACTTGACTTTCACTTTTCACTTTCATGCATTGGAGAAGGAAATGGCAACCCACTCCAATGTTCTTGCCTGGAGAATCCCAGGAACAGAGGAGCCTGGTGGGCTGCCATCTGTGGGGTCACGCAGAATCGGACACGACTGAAGTGACTTAGCAGCAGCAGCCTCTGTAAAAAAGTGTTGCTCTTAGTAATGAAATCTATATGCAAAATGACAGTATAATTTGAAATGCTATAAGTAGTGCCTAGGGCATGATAGTTTCTATGTCTGTGTTGTGGTTTATGTTATAAATGGGAGGTTAAAATTTGATATCTCATCTTCTTTGAGACAATTCACTGCACAAGTTTAATAAAATTAGAAAATTGGGACAAAAGGGAAATGAAGTGAGTAAACCTGCCAACTGTAAGTTAACATTTTGCTGTGACTGAGCAAAAGTTGATCTTGGAGTTTCTTAACCAAGAAGGGCAAAATAAAAGGGAGGAAACATTTAATAAGTATATACAGTTCTTGAGGAAACAGATTTTTTAAATTCTCACTTGGAATTAAATATAATGTTCCATATTATTCATTGAATTTCAGAGTAAATTCAAGCTTCATTTGATCAGAATGAGACAGAAAAACAACACCATTTATTTAAAGTTAAGCAGTGACCATTACTATGTGACTACGGTGGTCAGCCTGTCCAATGCCATCACAACGCAAGTGTTAGAAGATTTGGGGCAGAGATAGGGGACAGAGAAAGGATTTAAGTTGGTGGAGTCCTGATGAGCATTTAAAAAAGAAAACAAAGTAGCTTCAGAGAATAGAATAAGGGTAAATATTTTATTCCTTAACACTAATGGGATGGATCTTCAAAGCAAAGAAAGTTAGTCTGCTATGAGAAAAGATTCGTCAGTTGTGATGACTGAGTGTCTTATGAAGCATGGTTTATTTTATTTTGTATTTAATTATTCAAGATCTTGTTCTTGGGTGAAAAATGTAATTGAAAGACAAACCAAAAATGGAGATCTCCTAGAGTATAGAACAACTGTCTAAAATCCCCATGTCTGCAAGGCGACCTTGATATATATTTTAGTTTGATTTCTATTGCTTTGAATAAATGACAGTAAAATGTGAATTCTCATTATTCATTGAAGTTTAAATTTTGTTTTTTTCCCCAGGTTTGCCTCCGGTTAAGAAAAACTTTTACATAGAGTCAGAAAAAACAAGTTCAATGTCACAAGAACAAGTAGACAATTGGAGGTGGGTTAGTTTTAATACTTTTTAGTGAGTATTTGCAGAATTAGGCTAGTAAATTAGCTCACTCAGGAAAGACTTTATATGATTGCATTTGAAACTTTAGCTTCCATATTCAAAAGAAAACTTGGTTGCATCTGAAATCATATATTAGGGATTGCTGATCAGTACAACTTTTGGCAAAGAGGGAAAATGGGCTGTATTTGTGTCTAGAGTAGTTACTATCCATATATGGTTATTAAACACTTAAAATATAGCCCATATAATTGAGGAACTGAATTTTAATGTTTAAATTTAAAGAGAGACATGGTTAGTTTCTGTCGTATTTGGCAGTAATTTTATAGAATTCTTCCTACAACTGTTAAGAATCATAAGAAATTGATCTGATATCTGAATAGTAGAATAATTTCTTACTTTTAAATCCTTATTATATGGAACTAAAACTCCTAATGGTAACATTTTTCCTATTAATATATTTTATAAAACTAAGATAGTATGGTATAGCAGACAGAGCAGTTATTCTAGGATTGAGGTAGGGCTCTGACCATGGACAGACCATAACTAAAGACCATCTGTCCGATGAGAGTAATTCCCACTTCAAAGGATTGCTGAGGATTAATTAAGGAAATGTGTGTGAAATGTTATAAGCCCTCAGGTGTTTGCCAAATCTGACTTTGATTCATGAAGCATATAATTTTCAGGTTCTATTCTCAACCTTTTCATGAAATTTTCATTGGCTTTCATGCATACAGTGTAATTATTTTTCTTCTCTGGAACTGTTCTGGTAAAAAAAAAAAGATGAACTAGCTTCTATTTCGTATTACTTTTTGACTATAATTTAACCAACAGTCTGATTTCAATCAGTTGCTGTTGAATTCCTAGATATGCCCTTAATGTTGGAAAAATTTTCTTGCTTGGGGAGTAAAGTGATCAAAGCCACTAATCCTTAATCCTTGTTCTATTTTCTTAAAGGAAGGAAAATTATAATATAATTTGCGATGACCTGAAAGATGGTGAGAAACGTCCTCTTCCTAACCCTACTTGTAATTTTGAGGATGCATTTCACTGTTACCCTGAAGTTATGAGAAATATTCAAAAGGCAGGTTTTCAAAAGCCAACACCAATTCAGGTATGCTTTCTTTAATTCTAACATTTCACTGGCTCCCCCCTCCTCCCCCTGCCAATTTCTGGTCATTTGAACTTATAACACCAGGAACAGCTGTCTCTTATAAGCATCCTCCCAGCACACCCACCACTGCCTAGCACTCAAAATGTTGAGAAGTTTGGGGCTGGGAGAGGAGGAATACTTGACAGAAAGAAATGCACTTTTTATTTTAATATATATCATTCTGTTCTAGTCACAGGCGTGGCCAATCATCCTACAAGGAATAGATCTGATAGGAGTAGCCCAGACTGGAACAGGGAAGACATTGTCCTACTTAATGCCTGGATTTATTCATATTGACTCCCAACCTGTGTAAGAATTTCTACATCTGGGTATTCTTTAGGGGTTTAGTAGATAAGAATTCCAAAAAATGCAATGTTTGATTGCACTGGTCTAAGGGGAGTGCCTCATCTCAGGGAAAAATCACTTTCTGTGGTGTTGGTGGATATAAATGGATGAAACATTTTCAGGAAGCAGCAGGTAATATCTGCCACAAGTCTTCACAGTGAGATGTTGGAAACAAGTTATTCAAATGACCGAGTTCAGTACAGTCCTCTGAGAATGTCTGACACAGAAAAGCACTGGCTGTGTTCCATGAGAAGGCTCGTGTCTGGGCTCTAGGATTCTTTGGTCAGGCTGTTTTTCTTTTTATTTCTCCGCTTTTTATGAGAGGTGCATGTTGATGACTTAGATGTTCATTGCTGCTGATTTTGAAGGCACTGGATGAAGGTCCTGTGTGCCTGAGATGGATACTGATGTGCTTTTTCTCCAAAGAGCCAGGAACGGGCCTGGTATGTTAGTCCTCACCCCAACTCGCGAGTTGGCTCTGCAAGTGGATGCCGAGTGCTCTGAATACTCATACAGAGGTCTTAAAAGGTGAGTTGCTTTCTTTGGCCATCCCTGCACCAGCATTTTAATCCTCTGTAGCTTTAGACATCCTCCTCATTGTTTTCACACATAATGAGACGCCGATTGGCTCAGTATGTGGCCAGGCATTGATTACCTTTCATTCAAATTGACTGTAGCTGGGGTGTTGGGGTCAGGTAATGAGGATTCGAACATGGACCTTGTAGGACACATCAGTGTGGGTTGATAGCTATGGATCGTTCTCAGAAAGGGGCCAGGACTATACTTAGCCTGATACTTTTGATTTATATACTTTTTTAAATTTTATACCTCAAATGGGCTTAGGTTCGTTGGGATTTTGAATTGTGAAGGCGTATTCCCCACCTGAACATGAACCTCTGTATTTTTTTTTAAGTGTTTGTATATATGGTGGTGGCAATAGAGATGGACAAATAAAAGACTTATCAAAAGGTGCAGACATTATCATCGCCACTCCCGGAAGACTCCATGATCTACAGATGAATAACTTTGTGTACCTGAAAAGCATAACCTACCTGGTAATCTTGGAGCAGGGGTTTGGGGCCCTGGGAGGAAGAACTTAGCTCTCATCAAACCTTTTAGAATGGCTGTCCATTTCATAATAGTTTTAAATCCTAGGAATGCTTCTCATTCCCTCTAGTTTGTTAAAATATACATTTTAAAGATAATTCCATTTTAATATTTTATAAATGTTAGAAAATGCAGATAAGTACAAAAGAATTCCACATGACTACTTTAGACATTTAAATTATATTTTCATTGAATATATTTAGAAACTTATTGGTTGTCAAACAAATCAATGGTGTTCAAGTACATATAGTTTAGGTAGTGGAGGAAATGAGAAAGTTATCTTAATATTCATAGGGAAAGAACATATATGTTAGCTACCGTCCACATCTAATCTAGCCCTTTTTTGGCTTTGCTGTGTGGCTTGCAGGATCTTAGTTCCACTACCAGGTATTGAACCCACATCCTCGGCAGTGAAAGCGCGGAGTCTTAACCACTGGTCCACCAGGAAATTCCCCTAATCTGGCCCTTTCTAATGCAGGTATTAGATGAAGCTGACAAAATGCTGGATATGGGATTTGAACCCCAGATAATGAAGATTTTATTAGATGTACGTCCAGACAGGCAGACAGTTATGACAAGGTAGGTATATGTTTAATTTGCCAGTCTGCAAAGTAGAACCAGTGGAACAGAATTCATTTGATTTTAGAGCCTTCAGATCAGTTCAGTCGCTCAGTCGTGTCCGACTCTTTGCAACCCCATGAATCGCAGCACGCCAGGCCTCCTGTCCATCACCAACTCCCGGAGTTCACTCAGACTCACGTCCATTGAGTCAGTGATGCCATCCAGCCATCTCATCCTCTGTCGTCCCCTTCTCCTCCTGCCCCCAATCTCTCCCAGCATCAGAGTCTTTGCCAGTGAGTCAACTCTTCACATGAGGTGGCCAAAGTACTGGAGTTTCAGCTTTAGCATCATTCCTTCCAAAGAAATCCCAGGGCTGATCTCCTTCAGAATGGACTGGTTGGATCTCCTTGCAGTCCAAGGGACTCTCAAGAGTCTTCTCCAACACCATAGTTCAAAAGCATCAATTCTTCGGCACTCAGCCTTCTTCACAGTCCAACTCTCACATCCATACATGACCACAGGAAAAACCATAGCCTTGACTAGACGAACCTTTGTTGGCAAAGTAATGTCTCTGCTTTTGAATATGCTATCTAGGTTGGTCATAACTTTCCTTCCAAGGAGTAAGCGTCTTTTAATTTCATGGCTGCAGTCACCATCTGCAGTGATTTTGGAGCCCAGAAAAATAAAGTCTGACACTGTTTCTCCATCTATTTCCCATGAAGTGGTGGGACCGGATGCCATGATCTTCATTTTCTGAATGTTGAGCTTTAAGCCAACTTTTTCACTCTCCACTTTCACTTTCATCAAGAGGCTTTTGAGTTCCTCTTCACTTTCTGCCATAAGGGTGGTGTCATCTGCATATCTGAGGTTATTGATATTTCTCCCGGCAATCTTGATTCCAGCTTGTGTTTCTTCCAGTCCAGCGTGTCTCATGATGTACTCTGCATAGAAGTTAAATAAGCAGGGTGACAATATACAGCCTTGACGAACTCCTATTTGGAACCAGTCTGTTGTTCCATGTCCAGTTCTAACTGTTACTTCCTGACCTGCATACAAATTTCTCAAGAGGCAGATCAGGTGGTCTGGTATTCCCATCTCTCAGAATTTTCCACAGTTTATTGTGATCCACACAGTCAAAGGCTTTGGCATAGTCAATAAAGCAGAAATAGATGTTTTTCTGGAACTCTCTTGCTTTTTCGATGATCCAGCGGATGTTGGCAATTTGATCTCTGGTTCCTCTGCCTTTTCTAAAACCAGCTTGCACATCAGGAAGTTCACGGTTCACATATTGCTGAAGCCTGGCTTGGAGAATTTTGAGCATGACTTTACTAGTGTGTGAGATGAGTGCAATTGTGCGGTAGTTTGAGCATTTTTTGGCATTGCCTTTCTTTGGGATTGGAATGAAAACTGACCTTTTCCAGTCCTGTGGCCACTGCTGAGTTTTCCAAATTTGCTGGCATATTGAGTGCAGCACTTTCACAGCATCATCCTTCAGGATTTGGAATAGCTCAACTGGAATTCCATCACCTCCACTAGCTTTGTTCATAGTGATGCTTTCTAAGGCCCACTTGACTTCACATTCCAGGATGTCTGGCTCTAGGTCAGTGATAACACCATCGTGATTATCTGGGTCATGAAGCTCTTTTTTGTACAGTTCTTCTGTGTATTCTTGCCATCTCTTCTTAACATCTTCTGCTTCTGTTAGGTCCATACCATTTCTGTCCTTTATCAAGCTCATCTTTGCATGAAATGTTCCTTTGGTATCTCTGATTTTCTTGAAGAGATCCCTAGTCTTTCTCATTCTGTTGTTTTCCTCTATTTCTTTGCATTGATAGCTGAGGAAGGCTTTCTTATCTCTCCTTGCTATTCTTTGGAACTCTGCATTCAGATGCTTATATCTTTCCTTTTCTCCTTTGCTTTTCGCTTCTCTTCTTTTCACAGCTATTTGTAAGGCCTCCCCAGACAGCCATTTTGCTTTTTTGCATTTCTTTTCTATGGGAATGGTCTTACTTAAAAGTATTTTGAGATCTGTTGGTGAAAGATATGTTATCACTTAGTATAGCAACTCAGTGCAACAGTTTAACAATGACTATTGGGTTTCCTGAATTAAAAATAAGATTTTTATGAAAACATCCTGGAGAAACTGTTCTATAGGGGGTCTAAGATTGGAAAAAGTAACCATCTGTCCTTAGAGGTGAATATTTGATCACAGAACACTTTTTAGCCAAGATAAAACTGAAGCAAGGAAGAGTATATAACTGGGGAAATACAGTAAATTTATTCATTTTGTTTCCTAAGTAAACCTTGTTAATTAGTATGGAAGTACAGAAGGTGGTTGTTTTCATAACATATGACTGAAGAAACATCTGAATTTACATATCCAATCATCATTACAGTTAAAATGTTTTTATTTGGCTCAAGCTCTTGGTTTTGTCTGCCGACAATGTATGAAAGGGCTCCCAGGTGGTGCAGCGGTGAAGAATCTGCCTGCCAATGTAGAAGATGCAAGAGACTCAAGTTTGATTCCTAGGTTGGAAAGATACCCTGGAGTAGGTAATGGCAACCCACTCCAGCATTTTTGCCTGGAAAATCCCATGGACAGAAGAGGCTGGCGGGCTACAATCCACTGAGTTGCAAAGAGTCAGACACGACTGAGCATGCACACACACACACACAGTGTATGAAAAACGCTGGGCTTTTACTTTTATTTTTTACCATTTTTAAAGGCCAAGAAAAAACTAATCTAACACCTGCATTCATTTTAGCTCCCTATAGATGGGAAAGGTATACCTCTCCTTCACCTTTTGTTTATAAACCTATTAAACTTATTTGAAGATTTAATTTAGTAGCTTCTTTGAGCAGTTCATTATGAAGCATATATTTTCTGTGAAGTCAGCCTCATTAAAAAGTACTGTTTGTCTTTCCTGGGTAATTTGGTTCATAGCATTCTTAGGGAAACTTAGTAATGTTTGATTCCTAATAAACATTTTAACATTTTTGTATTACATTTTATCTCTAGTGCAACATGGCCATATGCTGTTCGTAGACTCGCACAATCTTATTTGAAAGAGCCCATGATTGTGTATGTTGGTACTTTGGATCTAGTCGTAAGCTTATTTTTAATTACTATTTATATCTTATTAATTTTGTAACTGTTTTGCCATTATAAAGTTCATTGGCCTTTCACTTCATAATTGAAATTGGCCTTTTAACTAATTATTAATGAAAATTGACCTTTTACTTAAATCAGTGGTAATTAATAACAAGTTGTTGCCTAGGCTCATTTTATGAGATTTCACAAAAAACAGGATAAAGACTTTAGAATCTATTTCATCTTGGGGGTAGAAAAATGGTAACTGATATTTGGAAATTTTGTATTAAGTTGTCACAATACTTAATTAAAGCTCTTAGTGTCATAAGCTGAACATTGTAAAGGCTATAGCCATAATTTATGGCAATGGTTAATGTAAGCTTGGCCTCAACCATGGTTATTCCTTTTCATATGATAGCAACCAGTTGCTTTCAGCTCATTGACAAGTATTCGAAATTCCGAGCTTATCTTGGGTAACTAAGTGGTAAAAATCAAAGACCAAGCTCTAAATCCTTGAGTAGGAACGGGAGATTTTTGGAAGAACTTGCCATTTTTTCTGCTGGCAGTTTATTATTAAAACATTTAACCAATGACAGAAGTAAGATGGATTTCGAGCCATTAAGGAGTTTACCTATTAATGTTGATGTACTATGATCTGTGAATCCTTTAGGCTGTAAGTACTGTGACACAAAATATAATTGTCACCACAGAAGATGAGAAAAGATCACATATCCAAGCTTTCATCGACAGCATGTCTCCTAAGGACAAAGTCATAATATTTGTCAGCCGGAAAGCTGTGTGAGTATATTTTTTACATTGAAATCATCAGTCATGTGTTTGTTTTAGCATTGTTTCTATTTGTATAATCATTTCAAACGAGGGAAGGGTGTATGTCTTAGAATATGTACATTATTACTTCAGACTCTTGCCAGGGGAGATAGCAGTAATGAATTGATTGTGGTATTCAAATAAGCAATTAGACCCCTGACTTTTATTTTTTGTTTTAGGGCTGATCATTTATCAAGTGACCTGGGTATCCGGCGTATATCAGTAGAGTCTCTGCATGGCAATAGAGAACAGAGTGATAGAGAGAGAGCATTAAAAAGCTTTAAAACAGGTACATTTACACAGTTAGTATTGCAGTTTAAAACGGCCCAATGCTTGGTCTTCCTGAGTGATAGCACCTTTCATGGAACCCATGTCTAATATTTGCCTTCAGCTAACAGATCCCAGAACTAGCTCTAAATGTTAATCAGATTCTCTTTCTTCAGCCCGTGTTTAAAACCTAGATATCAAGGTAAGAATTTGCAGTGGGGGATGGTTGTCTTAATTTACCTGAAAGGCATATATCTTTGACATGATTCATGAACCATTTGGATGGTGGTATCTATTCTGTTGTAAATTGCCAGCAGTTAAAAAAGACTAAGTAGAGACTTCCCTGGTGGCCTAGTTAAGACTCTAACTTCCAATACAGGGGGTGTAGGTTCCATCCCTGGTTGGGGAACTAAGGTCCCACGTGCCTTGTGGCCAAAAAAAAGAAAGACTAAGTAACCTCTCCCCATGCACTGTCTTTAAGTTTTTTTAAATATTCAAAGCAGTAATATTTCACCCGATTAGCTAATAGGGGACAGATATGTCTTGGGTTGGTTTGTACCAGAATGTGTCTGTATTCTTTCAGAATGTGTCTGTATTCTTTGGGTTTCACTCTCCAGGTAAAGTGCGAATACTGATTGCTACTGATTTAGCATCTCGTGGTCTTGATGTCCATGATGTAACGCATGTCTATAATTATGATTTTCCCCGAAACATCGAAGAATATGTCCACAGAGTGGGACGTACCGGGAGAGCAGGGTAAGTCTGTGGAGCCTGCCCACCAACCCCGGGGAGACCCCTCATTCTTCTCACAGACTGTCCTTACCTTGAAAAAGAAGACTTTTGCTTTCTCTCTTTGAGCAGAGTCATAAAACCCCTGTGATGTGCTGTTTGATCAGCTGCAGATTAGATCCCAAATTGCTATTTCAGTGCCTAAATGTTTTTTTTTTAAACTGAAGTATGGTTGATTTACAATGTTATGTTAATTACTGGTGTACAGCAAAGTGATTCAGTGATACATATATATACATTTTTTAATATTCTTTTCCACTATGGTTTATCACAGGATTTTGAATATATTAATAGTTCTTTGTGCTGTATACAGTAGGAACTAGCTGTTAGCCATCCTATGTATGAAAGCTTCCACTGCTATCCCCAACCTCCCACTCCATTTCTCCCCTAAATCCATCCCTCTTGGCAACCATGAGTCTGTTCTGTATGTTTGTGATTCTATTTCTGTTTCAGAGATAGGTTCATTTGTATCATATTTTCGACTCCACGTATAAATAATACCATATGATATTTGTGTTTCTCTGTCTGATTTACTTCACTTATTGTGATAATTTCTAGGTCCATCCATGTTGCTGCAAGTGGTATTATTTCATTCTTTTTTATGGCTAATAGTATTCCATTGTATATATGTACTACATCTTCTTTGTCTGAATGGCTAAATCTTACTGCATCCTACATAGTTGGGCTTGTGAAAGAACTGATGTTTTGCTATACTTTTATTCAGTTTTGCTAGCTGAATCATTAATATAAATTATAAATCAAATTACATTAACTTCTTCCCCCGCTTGAAGGAGGACCGGGGTATCTATTACCCTTATCACTAGAAATGATTGGAAGATTGCTGGTGAATTAATTAATATTCTGGAAAGAGCAAATCAGGTGAGAATATGCAACTCTATTTTCTTAAGTTTATTTTCAAGGTTTATTCTAAGTACTGGGCCTTACAGCCTGTCAGGGAATACAGATATTAAGCAAATAATTATGTGTGTTTTGAGGGTTGTAACATGGCAAAGATGAGGTGCTATAATATAATATGATGATATAATATAATGTATAACTGGGGAACCTGTTCTAATGTGGAGGAGTGTCACTGAACGCTGCTGAAGAAAAGCCCCGTGGGTGGAGGTTGGAGAGTGTAGAGGAAGCAGGGCACGTCCTCAGGCCTCAAGAGGAGAAAATGGCACCAGATAAAGGCACTGGGAAGCAGCTGAAGGGCCATGTGAGCAGGAAGGCTGTGTACTGACTGACAGGGGGTTTTACCACCAGACTGGTTGTTATACCTTGAAAATTCAGTGCTGACTATGCAGAGGAACACATTCCATTCTGTTTGGAAGGTATCTGCAATCAATTGTGGAAATTCTTTGACTATTTGGAGGCATTTTAGCATGTTATAGAAAAGCTGATATGTTAAAGGAATCATCTCAATCCTAATAAGACATTTATTGGCTTCAGAGTGTCCCAGAGGATCTTGTCTCAATGGCTGAGAGATACAAAGCAAATAAACTGAAAAAAGAAACAGAAAACAAATGGGGAAGACCCCAAGGAAAACCCAGGAAGTTTTATCATTAATGTCTGTGTAGAAAAGTGGTACCAGCCTACTACAAAAGGTAAAATTTGAAAAACTCATGGACTTTCAAATGCCTGTTTTCCTTAGCTAGGTTTTGTTAGTGTGTTTATTACAGTCAGCATTATCTCTAAGAGCCATTAACATAATAAGTCAGGTCTTATTCTTTATTTGGGGCCTATGATAAAGAATCTCCCTGCAGTGCAGGAGACCCAGGTTCAATTCCTAGATCGAGAAGATCCCCTGGAAAAGGGAACAGATACACACTCTAATATTCTTGCCTGGAGAATTCCATGAAACTTTTGAGCTTCCCTGCGGCTCAGATGGTAAAGAATCTACCTGCATTATGGGAGATCCAGGTTTGATTCCTGGGTTGGGAAGATACCTGGAGAAGGGCCTGGCTACCCGCTCCATTATTCTTGCCTGGAGAATTCCATGGACAGAGGAGCCTGGCAGGGTACACAGTCCATGAGGTTACAAAGAGTTGGACAGAACCACATATGCCCCATGCCTCTATTCTTTATCTGTTCCCTAAATTCTAGTTAATATATCTTAGAATTATTAATTCAAAAGTGGGAAAAATCTTTTAAATTGTCTGGAGAGATCATTAAGCATATAATGGAATATAATGGAATTGGTGGAGGTGTAAATTAGTGTAACCTCTTACACCTGAGCAATTAGGTGGCAGTGTATTAATTGTAAGTGTATATACCTTTTTATGGACTTCCCTGGTGGCTCAGACGGTAAAGTGTCTGTATACAACGCGGGAGACCTGGGTTCCATCCCTGGGTCGGGAAGATCTGCTGGAGAAGGAAATGGCAATCCACTCCAGTACTATTGCCTGGAAAATCCCATGGACAGAGGAGCCTGGTAGGCTACACAGTCCATGGGGTCACAAAGAGTTGGACACGACTGAGCGACTTCACATACCTTTTTGTTTTATTTTGGTTTTTGGCTATGCTTTGCAGGTTGTGGGATCTTAGTTCCCTGAGAGGATTGAACCCGGTCCCCAGCAGTGATAGCACTGAGTCCTAACCATTGAACAAACAGGGAATTCCCCATACACTCCTTGATCCAGTAATTCCCCTGGACGCAAATATGCAGTACGGAGCCATATGAATAAACAATGGAGAAAACCACATAAGGGAATAATATCTATAACATAAAGAACTCCTAAAACTGAACGTAAACAACCTGATTAGAACATGCACAAAGGACTTGAATGGACATTTCTGCAAAGACACACAAATGTCCAACAAGTTAAAGATGCTCAGCCTCACTAATCACGAGGGGAGTCAAGGATCACCTTGCCCTGTTAGGGTGGCACACTACATTAATATGTGTTTTTTTGTGTTTATTTTTCAGAGTTCAAGATTTTTCAGAGTTACAGTTATTTAAGGTACTGTGCAAGTATTGGAAACATGCTGGCTGTATGAAGAGATATCTGAATCTTAAAATAATAGTGTTTAAAATGTAGAATTGAATATTTTATACTTTCCTTAATAAAGCAAAAAGTATTTAAACTTGAGTTGAAATTTTTATGGATATTAAAGAATGTAGCATTAAAGTTTCACTTTTTAGTATCTTTCTTAAAAAAAGTAAATTTTGTCTCCTGTAATGTTGCTATGTGAAGGTCAGTCTAAGGGGTTTATTTAAATCTTATTCAGATGTTGTCATAGCAGTGAAAATGTTAACATAGTAAATGTTTTTCTATAATAAAAAGGCAATCTGGTCTGTCTTTCTCAATAGCCTTTAATTCTGTGTTTACCACATCATGTTTCTTTTTTTTTTATTGGAGAACAATTACTTTACAATCTTGTGTTGGTTTCTGCCATACATCAGCATGACTCAGCCACAGGTACACCTATATCCCCTTCCTGCTGAAACTCCCTCCCTTCTCCCTGCCCATCCACCCCTCCAGGTTGTCACAGAGCACTAGGTTGAGCTCCCTGTGTCACAGAGCAAATTCCCACTTGCTCTGATTTTACATAACGCTCATTTATATGTCTCCATGCTATTCTCAGTTGGTCCCACCCTCTCTTCCCCCACTGTGTCCACAAGTCTGTAGCCTGTTCTCTATGTCTGCATCTCCATCTCTGCCTTACAAATAGGTTCATCAGTAACATTTTCTAGATTCCATACCCATGCATTAATATACAATATTTGTCTTTCTGACTTACACAGTGTTTTATTTGGTGGTATTTTTCTTAATACTTTGAAATGAAATAGTAAAGGAATTTCATAGACCAAAATAGCAACAACTGTGTGTTACATTTTAGCCTCCCTCCCCAGGCCCAAGTAAATCTTGGGAAAGTTCATTTCTATGAAAGCTACTTTGATCATGTTCCAAACTTTCCTCTGTAGTTATGTGTACAGTTTTCTGTTCCGTGTATAATAATTACTTGTGTCAAGTATCATCTATCAGAAGCTGGACAGGAAATACGTTCATAATACAAGAACCACAAACACTCTTCAAAAGGTGTATGCAATAAGAATAAATTTTGTATTAAACTTCATTGCATCAAAATGCATTAAAATAATTGAAAAGCACATTAATGTGGGTTATAGATAGGTTTTCAGTGAAGGTGGGCTAGGCTAATAGCTAAGAGCTTTTCTTAAAATGCAGAATTAAAAGCAATACATAATGGAGGGGAAAAGACAGTCTCATCAATAACTGGTGTTGGGGAAACTGAAATTCTAGAAGACTTGCCCAGGCACCAGGGCATCGTCTGGACCAGCCTCTTGCCCTCCTAACCTGGCTGGTGCTCATCCACTTCCCGAAGTGCAGCACAACCATAACCCAGTCTGTAGGGGTGCATCAGGTCATCCAGACCTTGCTCCTGAGCAGAGCTTCCCAAGGCCAGCCTGGCTCGCAGAGACTGAAACAATTTGCTAGACTCAAGGCTGGGAAGGCAGTTGAGTGTTGCTAAATAAATGGGAGGGGAGAATAGAGCAGCCTATGATTGGAGTCCAATGTTCCACCGTCCTGGTGGGAAATGTGTTGTCCTAGACTCTGAACATTCACGACATACACTCGCTCTGTGGTCTGTGGCTTAGACTTCAGCCTTTCAGGCGGGTCATTCGGGTGACCCTGACTTGAGCAGACACAGCTCTGTGGCCCTGCCATAAGCCATCCCATCCCAGTTGGAGAGAAAGGCAGCTGGACTGAAGGACAGGTGAGCTCGGATCATACCCTGGGGAGTGGGTGCACCAGGGGTGCCTTTGTGTTCCTTCCATTTTATTATAGTTTCCAAGTTACTGGATAGGGAGGGTGAAGTTGACCTCATTTTTTGAAGTGGAATCCAGACAGGGGCAGGGTAGCACTTTTTGTTAGCCTAGGCATGTCTACATGTGACTTTTTCATCAAGCTTGCTACTTCAAACACAAGCCCTTCCGTGGCCTTCACTTAATGAACACATCTTTGGCAATGACAGAGCTTGGGTATATCTCCTGTTTCACATGTCTGTTATCTGTTCTGCCTACCAGAGTGTTTAGGGGTACAAATTTGCTTCTATTGTTCATTTTGTAACTGCACTTCTATTTCAGGCCTCCTCATAATGTCTGTGACAATAATTTCCTGACAAATTAGGGTACATGAGTGCAAAGTCACTTCACTTGTGTCCCACTCTGTGCGAGCCTGTGGACTGTAGCCCACCAGGCTCCTCTGTCCATCAGATTCTCCAGGCAAGAGTACTTGAGTGGGTTGCCATGCCCTCCCCCAGGGGATCTTCCTGACCCACATAGTGCCACCTGTGAAGCCGCACAAGTTAGGGGGTTCGTATATATTTTCATTTTGTAATCTATGGCTCTGAACTATTAAAAGACTCAAGTTCTAGGAGGATCTCTTTAGTATTGAAATGTTGCTGCGATGAGCTGTGAACGACACCGGGATTCTTGGCCTCCAGAGAAGAGGAATTCGATCTGGGGCCAATGACAAGGCTTGATCACTCAGAGCTTTTTATGTAATAAAGTTTTATTAAAGTATAAAAGACATAGAGATGGTTTCTGACATAGACATCAGAAGGGGACAAAAAGAGTGCCCCCTTGCTAGTTTCTAGCAAGGAGTTATACACCTATTAGCAAGCTGCTCATTAGAGAAAAGAAACACCTCTAAGCTGAGAGAGTTGCACCGGGCACCTCACCGACAACGTTCATTTTGAGACAGCATTGGCACAAGCTGAGCCATGCCTGGCCATAAAACAGTTGACCAGAATCTTGAAGAAAGGCAGATTTCCAAGCAAATACGTATTTTTTTTTTTTTTTTGAAACACATTAACATAGTTTGAGTGAACTCCGGGAATTGGTGATGGACAGGGAGGCCTGGCGTGCTGCGATTCATGGCGTTGCAAAGAGTCAGACACGACTGAGCGACTGAACTGAACTGAACTGAAGGAAGATATTTCCATGAGAAAAATGCATTGGTAAGCTCAAGATTTCAAATAAAGTTAAGTTCAGGCAGAAGCAGGTATTGTCATGACAACACAGAATTTTAAGAGAAAAAAGGAATTAAAAAAAAGTCCACCAATTGCAGTTTTAATTTCCCCTGCCACTTGGGCACCTCTGACCAGCCTACAGAGGCTATTAACACTCAGTATGTACGTGACTTCTAGGGTTAAGTAAGTGTTAGTCGCTCAGTCGTGCCCAAGTCTTTGTGACCCCATGGACTGCAGCCCATCAGGCTCCTCTGTCCATGAGATTTTCCAGGCAAGGATACTGGAGTGGGTTGCCATTTCCTTCTCCAGGGGATCTTCCAGACCCAGGGATGGAACCTGGGTCTACTGCAGACAGATTCTTTACCAACTGAGCTACTTTTTGTACTGCCTAAGTGTAAACAGGGTGACCCAACTTCACTCTTAATAAATGATCTGAGTGAGAAACAAGAAACTAAAAAAGAGTGGAGATCTCTGAATCAGGAGGCATCTAAGAAGTCAGTCTTAGTAGTAGTGTTTTTTGTAATGGTACCTGAGTCAATGATGGAACTTGTAATAGTTGTGGCCTGGATTCTTAAAAAAAAAAAAAAAAAATGATAATGATCCTGGCTCTAAAATCTGTCTTATCTCCTGGTAGGCCTTATCATACCTCATCACTGGACCTGGCTTTTTTTCCCTCAGGCCTTTCCTGGGTATATTCTTGCTCATTTTTCTATGTGAAACTTAGAATCAGTTTATCCTGAAAATCCATCTGAATGGTTCTTAATTAGGATTGCATTAGATGTTAGACTAATGAGCAGTGACATTTATATGACATTCAATCTGATCAGTAAGAACACTATATGCTTGCAGGTGTGTCATTTCCTCCAGATGGTGTTGAAGTTCCTTTTATGTTCCTTCGGTAAATACTGGGCATCTACACTGGAGGTGTGGCATGAACACAGAAGGCACAAATTCCTGCCCTTGGACTTTTTCCTACCTGAGATCATGAAGATATTCCCCTATGTCATCTTTTGGTTTTTCTTACCTTTCCCCTTAGATTCACTATTCACTTGGAACTGACTTTTGTTGGATGATTTTATTCCATCTAGATGGGCAGTT
This sequence comes from Bos javanicus, assembly GCF_032452875.1. Classification (NCBI taxonomy): domain Eukaryota; kingdom Metazoa; phylum Chordata; class Mammalia; order Artiodactyla; family Bovidae; genus Bos; species Bos javanicus. The sequence continues at coordinate 12,867,694 of NC_083876.1, forward strand.
AATTAAGCAGCATTTACTTAAAATCTACTTCCCTGCTCACTGGTACTGAGTCAGAGAGTGAATGAATGAAAGTCACTCAGTTGTGTCCGACTCTTCAACCACATGGACTGTACAGTGGTCAGAATACTGGAGTGGGTATCCTATCCCTTCTCTAGTGGATATTCCCAAGCCAGGAATCAAACCAGGGTCTCCTGCATTGCACACAGCGTCCTTACCATCTGAGCTATCAGGGAAGTCACTGGTACTAGCAGTGTAATAAAGCAAGTGCTCAAATATGGGTAGAACTAGATGTATCTCAAAGACAGAATCAACTTAATTCATGTCTGGAGTTGGTGAAAAAGGAAGGATCCAAGAATGAAATGGTTATTTAGTGTTCTGGCCTGAGAAACAAGAAGTGTGACAACTCTGGTGCAGAGGACACCTGGAGGAACAGAGGAGAGGCGGAAAGTCATGGCTGTGGACCCTGCTGACAGTGAGGCATCTCTCAGACTTCAAAATGAAGATGGGAGGTAGGCAGGTGGAGATGAAAGTAGCAAGTTGTACCTCTGAGCACCATTCCCTTTACAAAATTAGGTCTATGAAAGCAAAAAAAGTATTAAGACCATCCATGTAGTCAAAAACCTGTGGACACTTTACAGTCAGCCCTCTATAACCTCGGTTTAATTTCTGTGGATTCAAAAACTGTGGGACATGTCATAGTATGTATTTATTGAAAAAAATCCAGTTGTAAGTGGACCTGTGCAGTTCAAATCCGTGTTGTCTGAGGGGTAACTGTGTATGTAACACAGTTTGTTTATCCACTGCCCCACTGATGAATGTTTGGGTTGCATCACCCTTTTGGCTGTTGTGAATGGTGCTGGTATGACTATTCATGTGCAAGTATCTGTTGGGAATCCCTACTGGCAATTCTTTTGGGTGTCGACCTAGGAGTAGTATTGCCAGGTCATATGGCAATTTTAACTTTTTGAGGAATCTGTGAACTGTTTTCCACAGTGGCCACATCATCTTCCATTTTCCCCAGCAAGATACAGGGTTCCAGTGTCTCCACAATCTCCCACCACTTGTTAATCCTGTCCACTATTATACGCTGTTGTTTCTGATATTTACACTGAAGCTATCTTAGATGTGAAGTGGTTTCTCATTGTGGTTTTAAACTGCATTTCTCTAGTGACAAATCATGTTAAGTATCTTTTCATGAGCTTCAGTTCAGTTCAGTCATCAGTTGTGTCCGACTCTTCGCGACCCCATGAATCGCAGCACGCCCGGCCTCCCTGTCTATCACCAACTCCCAGAGTTCACTCAGACTCATGTCCATTGAGTCAGTGATGCCATCCAGCCATCTCATCCTCTGTCGTCCCCTTCTCCTCTTGCCCCCAATCCCTCCCAGCATTAGAGTCTTTGCCAATGAGTCAACTCTTCGCATGAGGTGGCCAAAGTACTGGAGTTTCAGCTTTAGCATCATTCCTTCCAAAGAAATCCCAGGGCTGAGCTCCTTCAGAATGGACTGGTTGGATCTCCTTGCATCCAAGGGACTCTCAAGAGTCTTCTCCAACACCACCATTCAAAAGCATCAATTCTTCGGCGCTCAGTCTTCTTCACAGTCCAACTCTCACATCCATACATGACCACTGGAAAAACCATAGCCTTGACTAGACGAACCTTTGTTGGCAAAGTAATGTCTCTGCTTTTGAATATGCTATCTAGGTTGGTCATAACTTTGCTTCCAAGGAGTAAGCATCTTTTAATTTCATGGCTGCAGTCACCATCTACAGTTATTTTGGAGCCCAAAAACGTAAAGTCTGACCCTGTTTCCACTGTTTCCCCATCTATTTCCCATGAAGTGATGGGACCGGATGCCATGATCTTTATTTTCTGAATGTTGAGCTTTAAGCCAACTTTTTCACTCTCCACTTTCACTTTCATCAAGAGGCTTTGAGTTCCTCTTCACTTTCTGCCATAAGAGTGGTGTCATCTGCATATCTGAGGTTATCGATATTTCTCCTGGCAATCTTGATTCCAGCTTGTGCTTCTTCCAGTCCAGCATTTCTCATGATGTACTCTGCATAAAAGTTAAACAAGCAGGGTGACAATATACAGCCTTGACGTACTCCTTTTCCTATTTGGAACCAGTCTGTTGTTCCATGTCCAGTTCTAACTGTTGCTTCCTGACCTGCATACAGATTTCTCAAGAGGCAGGTCAGGTGGTCTGGTATTCCCATCTCTTTCAGGATTTTCCACAGTTTATTGTGATCCACACAGTCAAAGGCTTTGGCATAGTCAATAAAGCAGAAACAGATGTTCTTCTGGAACTCTCTTGCTTTTTCCATGATCCAGCAGATGTTGGCAATTTGATCTCTGGTTCCTCTGCCTTTTCTAAAACCAGCTTGCACATCAGGAAGTTCACAGTTCACGTGTTGCTGAAGCCTGGCTTGGAGAATTTTGAGCATTACTTTACTAGCGTGTGAGATGAGTGCAATTGTGCAGTAGTTTGAGCATTCTTTGGCATTGCCTTTCTTTGGGCTTAGTAAGCAGAAGATATTAAGAAGAGATGGCAAGAATACACAGAAGAACTGTACAAAAAAAAGCTTCACGACCCAGATAATCACGATGGTGTGATCACTGACCTAGAGCCAGACATCCTGGAATGTGAAGTCAAGTGGGCCTTAGAAAGTATCACTATGAACAAAGCTAGTGGAGGTGATGGAATTCCAGTTGAGCTATTCCAAATCCTGAAAGATGATACTATGAAAGTGCTGCACTCAATATGCCAGCAAATTTGGAAAACTCAGCAGTGGCCACAGGACTGGAAAAGGTCAGTTTTCATTCCAATCCCAAAGAAAGGCAATGCCAAAGAATCTGATTTGATCTGATGATCTAAATGCAATAAAAATTAATTTAAAGGTATAGTTTTATGATTTCTGACATAAATACACCCATGTACAGCCACCACAGACAAGATACAGGATGTTTCCATTACCCCAAATCTTCTCTTGTCCTTTTCCCAACCAGTTTGATCAACACCAGGCAGCCAATGATCTGTAGGTCTCCAGAGATTAGATCTATTTTCTAGGATTTCATAAAAAATGGATCATGTGTTTTCATTTGTGTCTGACTTCTTTTGTCTGGCATAATATGTTTTCTGCTTTTTGTTTGTTTCTAAATTTCCTTAATTTATTTCTAATAATCTTCAGGTCTTTTCCTGAAAAGGAAATGTCCCCAGTTTTTATAACATTTATCAGAAATATATGGATACCATGTTATTTTTTTATGTTGTCTGTGGCATTTGTATTTTTTATTTATTTTTTTTATTTGGCTGCTCTGGGTCTCAGCTGTGGTCTATGGGATGTAGTTCCATGGCTAGGAATCGAATCAGGGCCCCCTGCTTTGGGAGCGTGGAGTCTTCACAACTAGACCACCAGAGAATTCCTGGATATTCATATTTTTATTTGCTCTCTTTTTTCTTTTTATCATTTGACTTTATCATTTGTTTCAGGCCTGAGCATTTGTCAAGCAAGCTGTGTATCAGTCTCTGCATGGCAATAGAGAATAAAGCGATTGAGAGAGAGCATTAAAAATCTTTAAAACAGGTACATCTATACAGTTAGTATTGCAGTTTAAAACTATCCCGTGCCTGGACTTGCCTGAGTGATATCTCCTTTTATGGAACCCATTTCTTTATTTTGCCTTTAGCTCACATATCCCAGAACTAGTTCTAAATATTAATCCAATTGTCTGTCTCAAGCTATGTTTTAAACTGGGAAATCAAGATAATAATTTTCATCCTCTTCCTATTAAAATACCAAGGGACATTCTCATGGAATTAAAAGAAAGAATTCCACACTGTATGGAAAGATGAAAGAGCCTAAATATTCAATACAATCTCAGGAAAGAAGCCCTGATACAGACACACCAGGCTTCATGAATGCTAATAAGAGGACCAGAAATTTGTATATATGAGAGGATGATAGCATAGTCTTACTTTCGGTCTGCCCACTCGAAATAGGCAGGAAGGTGAGTGCCTTACCCAGGTCCCAGAGTGCATCCAGGCCTGTTTCTGCCGCATTCTGTGCTATGTCAACCCTGTATTGAATCCTTCCTCTGTGAAGTCTCAGTGCATGAGCTCCATGTGATACCAGCCCACAGGTTGAACAGGGACTGGAGCTATTTGTAGGCCAAAAGACCTAGGCAGTAGATGGGAGAATGACCCCCACTCTGCAGATGGAGAGACTGGGGAAACCCTGAGGGGCACATGGCTTGTCCAGGGCCACATCACTTATAAGAAGGAGGAGCCTGGTCTGACAGCAGCTGTGTCCCCAGAGCTCACGCCCTGGCTGCACCCAGGCATCCCAAGGCTGTGGGGAGGGCTATGTGGGTGTCACTGTGCCTGCACATGGCCTAAGGGGGTGGGTGAACAGTCAGAAACACAGAGGTTCCCTTGGGGAGCTTTGTGTAAGGGACCTTGGCAATGAACCCAGGAAATGATGTTACTTCCCAGCAACAGAACCCAACAGAACCAGGAACCCAGGTATCCAGGCCTCCACAGTGGAGAGGAGCCCCCAGCCAGATTGCTTGCTGCCAAGATGTTCTGCTGTTTGCCCCTGCCCAGAGGCCAACGCCTCAGGAGAGCTCACAGGCAGAGTGTGTGGGAATGCGGTCGACGCTGGCTCAGGGCCCCCCCAAGAGGCCTCTGGCCCTTTGCCCGAAGGAACAGGAAGGTAACACGGGAGCCCCAGACCGGACCGGGCCACCTCTCCCGTCCCACCTGGGTAACCCTGAGTCCTTTCCCTGTGAGTGTGGATGGGGGTTTCTCGGGGTGTGTCGGCCACAAGCAACCCCAGGCGGATGTGGGTCAGAAGCCTGTGGGCCGGTTGTGTCCACACCCCAGGGGAGAGCAGGCTGGGTGGGATGGAGAGAGTCCAGGCAGCGCCAGTTGCCCAGGCTGACCTCATGCTCTCAGGGGGGTCTCCTTCATCTGGGGTGGGTATCTGAACAGACACACGTTGGGAGCAGAAGTTGGAGTGGGCAGAAGCAGCAGCCATACTGGCCAGGCCCAGCTTGGAAAACTCCAAGCAGGGCTGGCTGACGGTCACTGTCATTGCAGAGCTTCCCACTGGATCTGGCTGATGAGGGGGACACCCCATCCACCTCCTTGAGGGAAGGGTTGGACCACCATCCCCCTGCCCGTGAGGCCCAGTGCAGGCTCCAGGTGAGCATGCCCACAGAGGGGTCAGCCCAACTGGGAATGAAGAGGAAGCGGGGAAGGTCTGCTGCCCAGACACCACCCAGGACACACCCCAGGGACCAGTCTCAGGCTGCCACGGAGCTCAGCACACCCGGCTCTGACCCAGAGCCCCGAGAACCCCTGCCTCTGAGGCAGCAGGAGGACCTGGAGCCCAGCACGGCAGAGCACGGAGGTGAGGGGGCTGCGGCCGGTGCATGTGAGTGTGTGGGGAGGGGGTGCTGAGCCACACAGGGAGGAGTTCTCCAGAGCTGAGTCTAGGCCTGGAGCAAAGGCTGGCCTCACACCACCCATCTTGCAGACTGCAGTCAGAGAAGGCATCCTATGCTGGGTATTCTTTGGGATTCTCTGGGAAGCTTTCTGTCCTCGGATATGCAATGACAAGGCTGGCCTGTGGGTAATCTTTTCTTCTCTCACAGCTCTAACACCGGCCTTCAAAGTCAACCAGGCTCCACTTTCAAATCCCGTCCCTACAGAGGTGGTTGCTCCAGGTGCAGGAACCAGGGATCCACTGAAGGGAGATCGAGACCTGAGACTTCCCCTCCCAAAGACACCGGGCCTGCAGGGTACTGGCCAGCACCCTGGGCAGATCGCAGCTCTGTGTCTGCAGGACCCCCAGCCCCAGGCACCGATGTCCCACCCCCTCAGCAAGAACATCCACCTCCACCTGCACCTGTACCTGCTCGGGCTTTGGCAGGAGAACCCGAGTCAGGGGATGAGTCACCACCTCTGCAGGGAGAGCCTGCCCTGGCTCCTGCCCAAGACCCAGACTCCCCAGATGAGTGACCCACCACTGCAGGGAGAACGGGCCCCCGCTTTGGACAGAGACCCAGATCCCTTTCCACTTCCATTTCTAGAAACACCATGTCCAAGGGAAGGGTTGGCTCTGCAGCCTCTATCCCTGTCTGCCCCCCATGGACACCATCAACTCGCTCCCAACCCAGGGGAGACTGGGTTCCCTTCCCCTGAGAGTCTTTTCATTTGGTTTTTCTGGAACTTTCTTGTGTTGCTTTATGTTTTTTTTTTTTGGCTTTCTGTATTTCTTTCCATTGAGTTTTTATTAATAAAATTTATTCTAATTCTTACAATTTGGGAACATTGAAGACTTTCAAAATGCTGTGTAACCATCACCACTTTTTAGTGTCAGACCCTTTCAATCTTTCCACCCATTTCCCAACAAATCCCATATTCATGTCCCTGTTCATCGCTCTCCTTGTCCCTGAACACACATTAATCCTTTTCTTTCTACATTTCTTCCTATATTCTGGGTGTCCCCAATCAATGACTATCAGTGAAATGATAGAAGTAGTTTTTTTTCTGACTCCCCACATATTGTAAAACTACATTTGAGAATTCTTGTTTCTGTTTCATTTGAAGTACCTTTGGGTATCTGAAAGGACAGTGTAGTTACTTTCAAGATATCATGGGCCAAATGAAGCCCTTTTGGCAAATGTAGTCATAATCTCCAGGCAGGCATTACTGTTGTAAGTGTGACATCTCAACCAGAAGGCAAATGCTGAGCTCTTCCTGTGGCACAAACAAACTCACAAAATAAGCCAAGAAAGAGAGCTGGAAAAACAAACCACAACAATAACTGGTAAAGCATTCCTCATGAGAGAAGGCTAGAGAATGACCCAACATCCTTGTGGCCCAAATCCCTGAAGAAAATCAATGTTCCACAAAGAACAGAACACATGGGAAGTTCCAAGGAGAGGCAGTGCACATGGCCAGTGTAGTTTAGAGATGGCCTGACTGCTAAGAGGAAGACACATGCCAGTGTAAACCCTTTGCAGACAGCAGTGATGGTCATCCCCATGGTAAGTGTTTAGTCTGGTGACAACCTGCCCCAGGCACCACACGAGGGAGCAGACCTGGGTCTCTTCCTCTGCCCCACACTACTCCCTCATGAAGGCAGCTCAGGTGCTTTCGGGACCTGCCTACCTGTCTGGCTCATCCATGAGCTGCATCTACCTCCAGGGCAGGCCTCCACCTTCTCCTCTCTGTTCACCGTGAACCTGCACACAGTGGGCCTTCAGAACCTCGAGAGACTCAAGCCATTCCCACTGTAGCCAGAACCCTCCCCAGGCATTAAAACTCCACCCCTGTGGAGTCACTGTGGCCCAAGCACTGGTTCCAGAACCCTGGAGGCCACAACAGCCTCTATGGTGTGAAGAGTGAGGTCCCTTTTTACAGAGCTTCTAAGCTGTTGTTTCATTGTCAGCTCTGACCATCCAGTAGCAGCCAGGTGGGCCACACTGCAAAGAAGCTCAGAAGCTGAGTTTCAAGGGAGGCATTGAAAGGACACCAATGGATACAACATGCCTCAAACTGAGTGAGGGTCCCCACAATACTTGGAAAGGCCTGTGGTGTGCAAGTGGGCAGTAGGGCCCCCAAGGTCCAAAGGAAGAGTGGTACTCAGGAGCAAAGACCATTGGCCTCTCCTGTAGCGGCTCCAGATGGCATCCCGTGAACAGTGGACAGCAAATGTGGTCACATGAGCATGACTCTGTAACTGCCTCAGAAAGCAAGAGAAAGGGGTCAGGGTGTGTGGGAATTCGGAGGGTGTGGTGGGGTGGTTGTAGGGAGGTGCCCTTCCTCTCTTCAGTTCAAACTGCTTTTGTGAGTCTCAAAGCTACCAGATGGCAGTTAGCAAGTCAGGCCTGGACAGTATCCAGTGTGGGCTGGTGCCTTAGCCCCTGTCACAGAGAAAAACCACACCAGTGGCTTCCCTGAGTTCAAATGGCAGGATCTGGGGGTTCTGTGTGGGTACACACCTCCTTGCTGTAGCCAAGACATCCCCTTCTCTGAGTACCAGTTTCATCCTCTAGAATGAGGACATCGATTTCCACCTTAGCAGGTTGCTATCTTAATCCTGTGAAGACAAATTTGGGTTATCCTAGAATTAATATCTAGCCCTTTAGATATATCACCTGAATCCAGATTAAACTGGAGTCTCTCAGTGTCATCTGGCATTTCTTCCCTGAAGCCAGCCAAAACCCACACACTTGCATTTCCAGGGTCTCCACTTAGCTAGCCTGTAAGAAAACCCAGCGAGGTTCAAAAAAGCTGACAGACATGCAGAAGAGGACTCACGGGCAGACGACTTTCCTCAGGTCTCAGGTGGAGCTCTGGGACCACAGCAGGAACCGGCGCTCTCAACCCCTGGGCTCAGCAGTGCCCTCATCCTCAGCCCGGACAGGAGCAGGAAGATCACCTACTGCCCCAGGCTGACCTCATGCCCCTCCCACTACTATAGCCTGATCTCATCGGCCCCGCCCCTTCCGGCAGAATGAGCACTCTTCTTCCCCTTGTTTCCAGCGTGAGGCCCGGCGCTGGGCCCCGATTGGTCACTGCCCCAGTCCTGAGCCAATCACGGTGGCCAGGGAGGATGGAACACACCGATTGGCCAGGTCCAGGTCATGTGACCATACTCTACAAGACTTACGTTGAAGCTGTGTCAAGGGTGGGAGACTTTGCGATGCCCCAAGAGCAGGGTTTGGAGAAGGCAATGGCACCCCACTCCAGTACTCTTGCCTGGAAAATCCCATGGACGGAGGAGCCTGGTAGGCTGCAGACCATGGGGTCGCAAAGAGTCCGACACTGACTGAGCGACTTCACTTTCACTTTTCCCTTTCATGCATTGGAGAAGGAAATGGCAACCTACTCCAGTGTTCTTGCCTGGAGAATCCCAGGGACGGGGGAGCCTGGTGGGCCGCCGTCTATGGGGTCGCACAGAGTTGGACACGACTGAAGTGACTTAGCAGCAAGACCAGGGTTGACAGTCCAGTGCTCAGTGTCCTGGGATGTGCCTGCCCATCCTCTCCACACACCACTTTGTCCTCTGCTGACAAAATATTCATGACACACCTCTTCGCTTCCCAAGGGCAGTTTCACGCAACCACTTTCAAGGGATCACGGCCTGTTTGAAGATAGGTTTAGAGATCCTCTGCTAGCCTCTAGGCTTGTTTTTTGTGTCATATTAGAATAATTTATTCAGTCAAACCCCCATCCCCCCCACCCCCCTGCCCAGTGCCACCACTTCCTGCTCTGTTTTCAGGATTCTTAGCTGTTCTGAGAGAGGACATGGCCCAGGGGCCTCCCAAAGGGAGTGAATTTTGTCCAAGGAAGCACCTGAAACACTGAATCACGGAATCACTTTGCTGTACACCTTAAACTAACAAATCATTAAAAATCAACAATACCTCAATTAAAGATACTCATCAAAAATTGTTCTAAAATTTGTCAAGTTTTTCTTTGAAGTGTTGGTTCTTGGTATGTGTCTAATCTTGTGGTGGTGTTTCCCCAATGGATACTAAATCATCCTAATGGGCCTCCTTTCTCTAGTTACATATTAAGAAGCATTTTTCAAAATCCCAAGTAGCAAGGACTTCAGATCTTTGGTAATTTGTGGAGCACCCCAGAGGCAGGTGTCCTTTTCTGTGTCTTCTTCTCGCATTTGGCCATTGCCGGTTTCTAGTATACACAAGTGCCCCAGAAAGTTCTCTGTAGTGAACCAGGCATATTTCTGTGAGGACAGGGGATGTTAGCATGGAGGAGGGTCTGAGTCCATAATGACCACTAACCATGATGAGCAACATTAAGTGTAGTGTGATAATATCACATCTTATAAGGGATTTATACCTCTAACATTGAAAACTCCTAAAACTGAACATAACCTGTTTAGAACATGTGCAAAGAAGTTAAAAAGACATTTCTCCAGAGACACACAAATGTCTAACAAGTTAAAGATACTCAGCCTCACTAATTACTAGGGAAGTCAAGCATCACCCTGCCCTGTTAAGATGGCACACTACATTAGTTGTTTTGTTTTGGTTTTTTTTGCATATATTTTTCAGAGTTCATGATTTTGTATATCTGTAAAATATAGTGGTGGGGAGAGCAATATAGGGGTGGGGAGAAAAAAAAGTTATTATAGGAATATAGGAGATAAGGTGAAATCATGTGTGAAACTTTTGAAAATTGTAGAGCACCTTTTAGAATTTAAAAATCTTTCTATAAACATAATAAAATTTTAAACAGTCTTAACTATGATGTTTCTTTTCTTTAATTTTAAGTATTTGGTTTCATCAAGTCTTAGTTGCTGCATGTTGGATCTTCACTGCATTTTGCCAGATCCCTTGCTGTGGTGCACAGACTCTCCAGTTGTGTCGCATGGCCTCCAGAGTGTGCAGGCCTCAGTAGGTTTGGGGCGTAGACCCAGTTGCTTCATGGCATGTGGGATTCCAGTTCCTAAGTCCCCTGAATTGTAAGGTGAACTCTCAACCACTGGGAAACCAGGGAAGTCCCTGGTTTTCATCTTGAGGTGATGAAAGTTTCTGAAATTACATAGTGTAACGGTTATTTTTGAATATAATAAAAACCACTGAATTGTAAGCTCTAAATGGATGAATTGTATGTTAATATGAATTTTATCTCAATAGAGCTGTTACTTTAAGTCCTCCTTAAAAGCAGAAAAGCTTGTAGGTCGTCAGGGGAGGCAGAGCATAGGCCAGCTCCAAAAGATTTCAATGTTGCAATGCTGGATGACCCTGTTCTGTGAGGTCAGTGGCTAGGGGGCATGGAGGCATCCTTCTAGGCTGCATTAAGTGCAGGCTTGTCTCGGCTTACTGAGTCTTGATTTATCACCCTTCACACATCAGTCCCTTGGAAAAAAAGTTTTAAACAAATCGATGGTTTGTAGCAGCCCTTTGGAGGAAGTTTATTGATATCAGAGACCCTTTTCTCAGACAAGATCCCTTCACAGTTTCTGGGGCACACATATTTTGGGGACACCATTCAATCTGCTTTCTATAGAAAGTGACCCTCTCCTTCTAGGAACTGACTGAGGTCCCATATAAACTGGAACAGCACCAGCCATGTGGGTGGGGTTCTGGGGAGAATGAGGACCCTGAAAACACAATGGGTTGGGGCGAGGGGCTAGGCTACCTCCCAGCTTTCCTTTTGGGTTTTCACTTCAGTTCTGGAACAGAGTTGGCCTCACCACTGGATTTTGTTTTTATGCAGATTATCAGTTTGTGTGGCTTCTAGACTCTTGGCGTATTTGGAAAGGCCTTTCCTATTCTGATGATCTAATAATTGTTATCCCTTGGTTTCTACAAAACTGCTTGTCTCTTGCCTGTCTCTTGCCTTTTGGTTGCACACCTTTGGGCCAGCTGTAGTGTGTGTGTGTGTGTGTGTGTGTGTGTGTGTGTGTGTGTAAAGTGTGAGACAAGAATATTCTTTCCTAGATGACTACCTAGTTTTCTCACTATCAGTCAAGAAAAGATCTCCCTTTTCCCAACTATCTGATACATTATGTTAATCTTCTACTAAAACTATGCATGTTTGGGAGTTTGTATCTGGCTTTTTCATTGTTCTCTTCATCTCTCTGAAAATCCATGCATCAAGGCCAGTCCAAGGCACATGTGTCTTCACACTTGTGAGATCTCTGAATGGGGAGGCTTAATAATAGGCAGTATTTTCAGTAGTTATTCATGAGCCAATAATGTACCTTGTACCATATAGTGGCCTGGATTCTTCAACAAAATGATAATAATCATGGCTTTAAAATCTGTCTTATCTCCTGGTAGGTGTTATCACCCCTCATCACTTGACCTGATTTTTTTCCTTCAGGGGTTTCCTGAAGTATTCTTGCTCAGTTTTTCTGTGTGAAGCTTAGACTCAGTTTATCCTGAAAATCTGCCTGAATGTTATTTAATTAGGATTACATTAGATGTTAGACTAATAAGAAGTGACATTTCTAACATTCAATCTGATCATTAAGAACATCGTGTATCTTCACAATGACCCGAGTACTTGCATGTGTGTAGATGTCTACAGATTTTGTTGAGGTTTCCTTTATGTTCCTTCTGTAAATACTGGGCATCTGCACTGGAGATACAGCATGAACACAGCAGACAGTTTCCTGTCCTTGGATTTTTGCCTACCTGAGATCATGAAGATATTCCCGCACGTCATCTTCCGGTTTTTCTTGCCTTCCATTTAGATTCACTATTCGCTTAGAACTGACTTTTGTTGGATTGATTTTATTTCATCTACATGGGCAGTTAATAAAGCACCGTTGACTTAAAATCCACTTCACTGCTGACTGGTAATAGTGTAATAAAGCAAGTGCTTATATATGGATAAGACTAGATACATTTGAAATACAGAATCAACTTTATTTTTCAATTCATGTCTTCATATCTGGAGTTGATGGAAAGGAATTAGCCAAGAATGACACCGTTGTTTGGGCCTGAGAAACAAGAAGCAGTGACAACTATAGGGGAGGCCCCTGGAGGAACAGATGGGAAATGACAAGTCACTCACTCACTTGCCTGAGCTTGAGGCATCTCTTAGATATCAACATGAAGATGGGAGGTAGGCAGGTGGAGATGAACGTAACAATTTGTATCTCTGAGCATCATTCCCTTTAGAAAATTTGGTTATTTGAAAGCAAAAAAGTATTAAGACCCTCCATGTGTCAAAAAATATGTGTACACTTTACAGCCAGACCTCTGTAGCCTCAGTTTCACATCTGTAGATTCAAAAACCATGGGTCATATCATAGTATGTATTTATCGAAAAAAATCCAGGTGTAAGAGGACCTGTGCAGTTCACACCTGTGTTGTTTGAGGGTTACCTATATATGTAAGAGATACAGAGTGTATCCATTACCCGAAATAGTCTCTTGTCCTTTTCCCAACCACTTCAATCAACCCCAGGCAGCCAATAATCTGCTGATCACCAGAGATTATATCTACTTCTCAAGGATTTCATACAGATTGGATCATGTATTTTCCTTGTGTCTGACGTATTTTGTTTGGCATAGTAAGTTTTCTGTTGTTGCTTTTTGTTTGTTTTTAAATTTCCTTAATTTATTTCTATTAATCTTCAGGTCTTTTCGTGAAAAGGAAATGTCTCAATTCATTATAACATTCATTAGAAATATATGTATAACACTTTGCTTATTTATGCTGTCCATGGTATTCATATTTTTTTTGTAAATTTATTTATTTTAATTGGAGGCTAATTACTTTACAATATTGTCATGGTTTTTGCCATACATTCACATGAATCAGCCATGGGTGTACATATGCCCCCCATCCTGAACTCCCCTCCCACCTCCCTCCCCATCCCATCGCTCAGGGTCATCCCGGTGCACTGGCTCTGAGCAACCTGTCTCATGTATCGAAACTGGAGTGGCTATCTATTTCACATATGGTAATATACATGCTTCAATGCTATTCTCTCAAATCATCCCACCCTCGCCTTCTCCCATGGAGTCCAAAAATCTGTTCTTTACATCTGTTTCTCTTTTGCTGCTTCACATATGGGGTCATCATTACCATCTTTCTAAATTCCATATATATGTGTTAATATACTATATTGGTGTTTTTCCTTCTGACTTACTTCACTCTGTATAATAGGCTCCAGTTTCATCCACTTCATTAAAACTGATTCGAATGCATTCTTTTTAATAGCTGAGTAATATTCCATTGTGTAAATGTACCACAGCTTTCTTATCCATTGGTCTGCCAATGGACATCTGGGTTGCTTCTATGTCCTACCTATTTTAGACAGTGCTGTGATGAACATTGGGGTACACATGTCTCTTTCAATTCTGGTTTCTTTGGTGTGTATGCCCAGCAGTGGGATTGCTGGGTCGTATGGCAGTTCTGTTTCCAGGTTTTTAAGGAACCTCCACACTGTTCTCCATAGTGGCTCTACTAGTTTGTATTCCCACCAACAGTGTAAGAGGGTTCCTTTTTCTCCACACCCTCTCCAGCATTTATTTTTTGTAGACTTTTAGATAGCAGCCATTCTGACCAGTGTGAGATGGTACCTCATTGTGGTTTTGATTTGCATTTCTCTGATAATGAGTGATGTTGAGCATCCTTTCATGTGTTTGTTAGCCATCTGTATGTCTTCCTTGGAGAAATGTCTGTTTAGTTCTTTGACCCATTTTTTGATCAAGTCGTTTATTTTTCTAGAGTTGAGCTGCAGGAGCTGCTTGCATATTTTTGAGATTCTTTGTCAGTTGCTTCATTTGCTATTATTTTCTCCCATTCTGAAGGCTGTCTTTTCACCTTGCTTATAGTTTCCTTTGTTGTGCAAAAGCTTTTAAGTTTAAAAAGGCCCAATTTGTTTATTTTTGCTTTTATTTCCATTATTCTGGGAGGCGGGTCATAGAGGATCCTGCTGTGATTTATGTCAGAGAGAGTTTTGCCTATGTTTTCCTCTAGAAGTCTTATAGTTTCTGGTTTTACATTTAGATCTTTAATCCATTTTGAATTTATTTTTCTGCGTGGTGTTAGAAAGTGTTCTAGTTTCATTCTTTTACAAGTGGTTGACCAATTTTCCCAGCATCACTTGTTAAAGAGATTGTCTTTTCTCCATTGTATATTCTTGCCATCTTTGTCAAAGATAAGGTGTCCATAGGTGCATGGATTTATCTCTGGGCTTTCTATTTTGTTCCACTGATATATATGTCTGTCTTTGTGCCGGTACCATACTGTCTTGATGACTGTGGCTTTGTAGTAGAGCCTGAAGTCAGGTTGATTCCTCCAGTTCCATTCTTCTTTCTCAAGATTGCTTTGGCTATTCAAGGTTTTTTTATATTTCCATACAAATTGTGAAATTATTTGTTCTAGTTCTCTGAAAAATACCGTTGGTAGCTTGATAAGGATTGCATTGGATCTATAGATTGCTTTGGGTAATATACTCGTTTTCACTATAGTGATTCTTCTCATTCATGAACATGGTATATTTCTCCATCTATTTGTTTCCTCTTTGATTTCTTTCACCAGTGTTTTATAGTTTTCTATATATAGGTCTTTTGTTTCTTTAGGTATATATATTCCTAAGTATTTTATTCTTTTCGTTGCAATGGTGAATGGAATTGTTTCCTTAACTTCCTTCTCTTTCTGTTTTCTCATTGTTAGTGTATAGGATCCAAGGGATTTCTGTGTGTTAATTTTATATCCTGCAACTTTACTATAGTCATTGATTATCTTTAGTAATTTGTGTTAATTTTACACATGGTAGTGTATATATGTCAATCCTACTCTCTCAGTTCGTCCCCTTCTCCCCCTCCCCTGCTGCGTCCTCAAGTTTGATTTTTATGTGTGTACCTTTCTTTCTGCTCTGCAAATAGATTCATCAGTACCATTTTTCTAGATTCCATATGCTGTGCTTAGTTGCTCAGTCCTGTCTGACTCCTTGCAACCCCATGAAGAATAGACTGCATGTGTCTTTTCAAAATATGGTTTTCTCAGGGTATTGCCAAGTGGTGGGATGGCTGTGTCATAGGGTAGTTCTATTTTCAGATTTTTAAGGAACCTCCATACTGCCCTCCATAGTGGCTATATCAGTTTACATTCGCAGAAAGAGTGCAAGAGGTTTCCCTTTTCTCTACATCCTCTCCTGCATTGTTTGTAGAGTTTTTGATGATGGCCATTGTGATTTGTGTGAGATAATACCTCATTTGTAGTTTTAATTTGCATTTCTCTAATATTGACAAAATAGTGAGTGATATTCAGCATTTTTCATGGGTTTTTGGCTATCTGTATGTCTTCTTTACGAAGAAGGCAATGGCAACCCACTCCAGTACTCTTGCCTGGAAAATCCCATGGACAGAGGAGCCTGGTAGGCTGCAGTCCATGGGGTCGCATAGAGTCGGACACGACTGAGTGACTTCCCTTTCACTTTTCACTTTCCTGCATTGGAGAAGGAAATGGTAACCCACTCCAGTGTTCTTGCCTGGAGAATCCCAGGGATGGCAGAGCCTGGTGGGCTGCCATCTATGGGGTCGCACAGAGTCGGACACGACTGAAGAGCCTTAGCAGCATGTCTTCTTTGGAAGACATCACAGTCGTCTTTTATGTTTCAGCCTCCATTGATCTTTATTTCTGTTCTTGTGCCACTATCATACTGTCTTGATTACTGTAGCTTTGTAGTATAATCTGAAGTGAGGGAGGCTGATTCTTCCGGTTTCACTTCTCATTCTCAAGATGACTTTGGCTATTCAGGATCTTTTGTGTTTCCATACAAATTGTGAAAATTTTTGTTCTAATTCTGTGAAAAATGCCATTGGTGATTTATAGGGATTGCATTGACTCTCTAGATTGCTTTGGGAAATATAGTCATTTTCAAAATATTGATTCACTTAATCCAAGAACATATCTCTCCATCTGTTTGTGTCATCTTTGATTTCTAAGCATAATGTTTTGATATTTATGAATTTTAAGTGTATCAGCACTTCATTCCCTTATTAAGCAAATTCTTCATTGTTTAGACATAAATTGTCCATCTGTTGGCCACTTGCTTCTTTACCCACCAAGTTTTGACTATTCTAAGTAAAACTATTATAAACAGTTCAGTTCAGTTCAGTTGGTCAGTCATGCCTGACTCTTTGCCACACCATGGACTGCAGCTTGCCAGGCCTCCCTGTCCATCGCCAGCTCCCAGAGTTTACTCAAACTCATGTCCGTTGAGTTGGTGATGCCATCCAACCATCTCATTCTCTGTCATCCCTTTCCCCTCCTGTCTTCAGTATTTCCCAGGATCGGGATCTTTTCCAATGAGTAAGTTCTTCCCATCAGGTGGCCAAAATATTGAGGACTTCAGCATCAGTCCTTCCAAGGAATATTCAGGACTGATCTCCTAGGATGGACTGGTTGGATCTCCTTGCAGTCCAAGGGACTCCCAATTGTCTTCTCCAACACTACAGTTCAAATGCATCAATTCTTCAGAGCTCAGTTTTTTTATAGT
The DNA here is from genome assembly GCF_032452875.1 of Bos javanicus. Classification (NCBI taxonomy): domain Eukaryota; kingdom Metazoa; phylum Chordata; class Mammalia; order Artiodactyla; family Bovidae; genus Bos; species Bos javanicus. Next base: position 12,884,705 of record NC_083876.1, read on the forward strand.
CCAACTCTCACATCCATACATGACTACTGGAAAAACCATAACTTTGACTAGATGGACATTTGTTGGCAAAGTAATGTCTCTGCTTTTTAATATGCTGTCTCGGTTGGTCATAAATTATCTTCCAAGGACCAAGCGTCTTTTAATTTCATGGCTGCAGCCACCATCTACAGTGATTTTGGAGCCCAAAATATAAAGTCTGCCACTGTTTCCACTGTTTCCCCATCTATTTGCCATGAAGTGATGAACCGGATGCCATGATCTTAGTTTTCTGAATGTTGATTTTAGGCCAAATGTTTCACTCTTCTTTCACTGTCATCAAGAGAGGCTCTTTAGTTCTTCTTTGCTTTCTGCCATAAGAGTGGTGTCATCTGCATATCTGAGGTTATTGATATTTCTCCCAGCAATCTTGATTCCAACTTGTGCTTCATCTAGCTCAGCATTTCTCATGATGTAATCTGAGAAATGGTGTCTTAGTTGTTGCTAAAAATCCACTTTTGCAGGGTAGCAGAGCAATGCTTAAAACCAATGATGAGAGAGTTCCCTGGTAGCATAGTGGTTAGGATTTGACTCTTTTCTGTTGTGACCAGAGTTCAATCCCTGGTTGGAAAACTGATATCCAGCAAGCAGCATGGCCAAAGAGAAAACCCAGAACAAGCCAAAAAAAACAGAAAGCTGAGTGCAAAAGTGTACTTTGTAGGAAAAGCACCTCAGGTTCACCTCTCTGAATTTTACTTTTCTCACTGTCATTTTAGAAGGTTCTGAAGCATATACTCTTGTTCCTTGTAAAGCTGTTGTGTCAGAGTTTGAGACACCACCAGATTTCTGGACCTAGCACTCCAATGGCTTTATCAGAGGGTCTTGGGTTAAAAAGAGAACCAAGGTAGCTATGCCTGTGTCCACCCCGGGAATAAGTCCCATCAGGACACCATGGCTCACATACAGTAGGGAACCTCTGCCCTCTGGACTGGCCCACATCCTTCTTTTCACCTGCTGACCAGAGGCCCAGATAGCCCCATCCTAATTCAACCCCCCAGGGCCTGGATTCGGGATGGTTTTGGGGTAGAAGGACCCTCATACTCCTTTATCTGCCTGGACATGAGCATATCTATAAGAGTCTGAGTGTTTCTGATCTTTGGAAGCCTTGACCAGCATTGCCTGAATTAGGGTTTCTGTTCCCAACCAGAGACAGAAGTCAGGCAATGGCAGTGAAAGAGTTGAATCCTAACCACTAGACCAGTGGTCAGTGACAAGGCCATGGCTGAGTGGCTTATTTCCACAAAGAAGCAGAAAGTATTGAAACAAGTAAAATGTTTATTAAGTCAAAAAATGGTATGTGTGAATAGACAAAACTGTGCTCTGAAAGAGGTTTCACCATTGTAGTGGCTTAAATCACTTATATGCAATGTTTTTTTCAGGTTTTCTGATCAATCATCTTGCTTTGTCTGGTTCTGAGTCTGTATTTGGTTTATCTCAGGATCCTTCCCATGTGTGTGCATCACTTAGCCAAGTCAGGTTCTAGCAAGGAAGCCTAAAGTTAACTGATGTCACTTACTGACTGTAGAGTGGTGCCCACTCACCCTTTGACCCTTGGGAACTTTTCTCCACATGTGTAGTGGAAAAGGTCTCCTTGACCTTGAGAATGAGAACTCTATGGTCTTTTATCTGTTACCTGGACAGGGATTGGGTCCTATTTCCTCCTGCTATTGTCTTCAACTTGTAGTATATATCCACATAGTAGAGACTCCAGGTTTTCTGTCTGGGGCCTATCTCTCTTCTGCCTCATTTCCAGCTAGTGTGGGTGGAAGGATGGGGTGTGAGGTTACTACATCTGCATGGCATTCCAGGTATTGAGATCTGGGCATTTCCCCAGGCAGTCAACTCCCCACACCATCCTCCCAGGAAGTCTAGATCCAGGATGTGGAGGGCTTATCTATATATCCATGTCCCTTTGCTTCTCTGTAACTTCCATTCCCACAGTGAGGAACCAGGCTCCCACTATCTGCCATTTATCTGTGCATTGTACCTTTCCAGATTACATAAACAGTGGTTTCAGAATTGTTAGCTACTACACTTCCCTTGCGGCTCAGCTGGTAAAGAACTCACCTGCAATGTGGGAGACATGGGTTTGATCCCTGGGTTGGGAAGATCCCTTGGAGGAGGGAAAGACTACCCACTCCAGTATTCTGGCCTGGAGAGTTCCATGGACTATACAGTCCAAGGGGCTACAAAGAGTTGGACATGACTGAGTGACTTTCACTTTCAAACTCTGGAAAGGACTCCATAAAACAAAGCCTACTGCTTATGTATGGTCCATTTTGCCTTTAGTCTAGAGAATCTGTTCATTGCTAAAGTTCACTTAGGTCAGCATCTTTTGCCCTATCCCCTACTGTGAGGTTTTTCCATGCATTTCTAATACAGTTAGAGTCTGTCATATTTGGAATTCTATTCTATGAAACTCTTATAGTCTAAATAAGTAAATTTGAATAGATGATGATTGATCCCTTGGACTATAAAATTGGTATGCTTATCAAATGCATACTAACAGGAATCCACCTAAAGGATATCTTAAGTCTGTATGCATGTCAGGAAGCAACAATTAGAACTGGACATGGAACAACAGACTGGTTCCAAATAGGGAAAGGAGTACATCAAGGCTTTATATTGTCACCCTGCTTATTTAACATATGCAGAGTACATCATGAGAAATGCTAGGCTGGATGAAGCACAAGCTGGTATTAAGATTGCTGGGAGAAATATGAATAACTCCAGATATGCCGATTACAACACCCTTATGGCAGAAAGCAAAGAAGAACTAAAGAACCTCTTGATGAAAGTGAAAGAAGAGAGTGAAAAAGTTGGCTTAAAGCTCAACATTCAGAAAACGAAGATCATGGCATCTGGTCACATCACTTCATGGCAAATAGATGGGAAAACTGTGGAAACAGTGTCAGACTTTATTTTGGGGGGCTCCAAAATCACTGCAGATGGCGATTGCAGCCATGAAATGAAAAGATGCTTGGTACTTGGAAAAAAGTTATGACCATCTGGACAGCATATTAAAAAGCAGAAACATTACTTTGCCAACAAAGTTCCGTCTAGTCAAAGCTATGGTTTTTCCAGTAGTCATATATGGATGTGAGAGTTGGACTATAAGGAAAGCTGAGTGCTGAAGAATTGATGGTTTTGAACTGTGGTGTTAGAGAAGACTCTCAAGAGTCCCTTGGACTGCAAGGAGATCCAACCAGTCCATCCTACAGGAGATCAGTCCTGAATATTCATTGGAAGGACTGATGCTGAAGCTGAAACTCCAAAATTTTGGCCACCTGATGCGAAGAACTGACTCATTTGAAAAGGCCCTGATCCTGGGAAAGATTGAAGGCAGGAGGAGAAGGGCACGACAGAGGATTAAATGGTTGGATGGCACCACTGACTCAATGGACGTGAGTTTGAGTAAACTGTGGATGTTGGTGATGGACAGGGAGGCCTGGTGTGCTGTGGTCCATGGGGTTGCAAAGAGTCCAACATGACTGACAGAACTGAACTGAACTGATCTAAAGGATCACTTCAAATTCCCCACCCCATGATGTGTTTTAACATCTCTGCAGCTTTGCCTTTACAAGAATGTCATCAATGGAATCATACTGGATTCTTTCACTTAGCCATTGGCATCTAACATTTATCCCTGTCATTCAAGGGTTCATGTTTCACTCCTGTTAACTGTTGAGTATTATTCCTTTGTGTGTGTATAGGAGGAAAAACAATTTCCCTCTGCCCCTTTGGTTCTTGGTTGAGCCTTCCTTCTCCATCAGTTCAGTTCAGTTCAGTCGCTCAGTCATGTCCAACTCTTTGCCAAATTATCAGAAGAGAAACAGAAGTTTTATAACGTGTATACCTCTTGCATACAGGGGAGATGACAAGGAAAACTGAGTCACTTTCTGCAGTGACCAAAGCCATCACCTTAAATACTGTTTTCAGCTAAAAACATATGGAAGACCTTGGGGGAAAAGGGGAGGCCAGTTATGGCAGGTTATCGTGGAAAGCACAGTAAACAATCACATGATTCTCTGCATATTTACGTCGGGACCTCTTCACTGATAAGAGTTCCTTGAGATGTAACTATCCTTCTATTTCAGGTGCAAAGAGGGACATCCCCTTACAAACAGAGACTTCCCTAATAAACGTAAATGTAACTCACAAAAGGGCAACCTTGGGCTCCCCTGGTGTTCTACTGGTTAAGGATCTGTCTGCTAATGCATGGGATAGGGTTTGATTCTTGGCCCAGGAGTATCTCACATGCCTCAGAGCAGCTAAACTCATCCACCACAACTACTGAGCCAGCACTCTGGAGCCTGGGAGTCACAACTACTAAACACATGTACCACAACTCCTGAAGCCTGCACACCTAGACACCATGCTCTGCAATGAGAGCAGGCCCCACTCACCAAAACTGGAGAAAGCCCTCTCGAAGCAATGAAGACCCAGCACGGCAAAATATAAATTAATAAATCTTAAAAAGAAAAAAGGGCAACCTCTACTCAGCTTTTCTTTTCTTTTCTTTTTTACTGAATTAAACAGAGCAAAATATGTCAAAGAGACATATTTTAGGGCTGCATGTTCTGCTCCCCTTGACATCGATGTAACCCAATTTACCTACACATTCATCTACTGAAGGATATCATGATTTCTTAAAATTTACAGTCATTATGAACAGAACTGCTATGCATAATTGCATCCTTGTTTGCATTTGGATATAGATTTTCAGAGCAGTTTCCTAGACACTGAAAGCACGATTGTCAGATCCCAAGGTGAGACTTATTTAGCTTTGGGGAAAACTGCCAAACTGCCTCAGAATGCATTCCACCAGCAATGAGGAATAGTTCCTATTGTTGCTCACCCTCCAGTGATTGGTTTTATATATATTTGTAGTTTAGCAGTCCTAATAGTTATAGTGTGATGTATCATGATTTTAATCTGTAATTCCCTGATGATACATGATGTTGAACCTACATATTATTAACAACTAAGGAAATTCTGACATGTGCTGCAAAGTGAGTAAAATTTGAAGTCACTATGCTAAATGAACAAGCCAGACACAAAAGGACAGATACTCTATTATTCCACTATGAAGTGTCCATGTAAGTCTACTGCAAAGACAAAGTAGATAAGGGTACCAGGGGCTGAGGGGAGTTAGACCTGTTGGTCTTGGACAAAGACCAATGACCGTGTATGATGGTGGTGGTGGTGGTGGTAGATGCTCCGTTGTATTCGACTCTCTGTGAACCCATGGACTGTAGCCTGCCAGGCTCCTCTATCCATGGAACTCTCTAGGCAAGAAACTGGAGTGGGTTGCAATTCCCTTCTCCATGGGATGAGCCTCTGGCAAATCTCCAGCTTCACCCGGCAGAACTCTAAGCCAGATTCAATTGCCCCAGTTAAGTTTAGTTCAGTTCCTCAGTTGCGTCTGACTCTTCCCTCTCTAAATGAGCCTGGACTACCCACGAGAGACAGGACACAGCCAGTAGAAACACCTTCTCACACAGTTTTCCTGCTCATCACCTACCACCATTTCTACAGTCTTGGTCTGTCTCCTTTGGGTCTGAGAGCTCAAGACTTCTTGGAAGTGAAGTATTCTCCTTCTCAGTAAATGGAACCTGGCACACAGCCCCGTGAATCATCCTGCCAGCCAAGGACATCAGCTCCTCTTACTGAAGAGCCATGTGTCATATGCGTCCTACAGAAGTCCTCAAATTAACAACAGCAATGCCAATGAGAAGACCTAGGGTCAGGGAGGCCTGAGGGTTAGTGAAATTATCACCAGATTCACCAGACTGCCAGCTGCTAAGGTGAGTGGCAGCAACTTTCCACTAGCCTGACAGTTTGGTGGTCATTTCCTCAACCTGGTGACAAGATACCTGGGGGACACCTTGGTGGCAATATGATAAGTGGGTAGTGAGACCACTTGGAAAAGTGGAAATGGACAGAAGGTGGATCCTGCAGCAAGAGCTGACTCTCTGGGTTGATGCAGTTGTCTTAGAATTGTAAATGGAACTGTGCAGTGGTGAGGTTATTTAAACTTAGACCAAGCCCTTGGACTCCACATGCTCTTGAATTTTTATTTACTTTGCTCTCACTAAGGTTTCTTGACTTTCCCCAAACTTCGGAAGGTTATGGAATATGGGGAAGAAGGCAGTGAATGATCAAAGAGAATTTAATTCTAGTTCTAGACTATGAAAGTCTAACATATTGGCAGTTATGAAAAGATGTCCCTCTTCCAAGAATTTAGTTCTGTAAATACTTTTCAGAAGTCAGGAGACTTTCAGAGATTGAACTTGGCTGAAGAAATATCCATTTTCCTCTTCCATACTGCATAGCACACCCTCCTTAATTTTGGTCTCTAAAATCTAAATTAACGAGGACATCTGCTTCTAGCAAATGCAGTCAGTGTTGTCCTGCTACCACCAACATGCAATCTTAAAACCAAAGGAAGAAAAAGAAGAGGAAAAAAGGACAACACGGTACAGCTTCCAGAAATCAGAACGCTTCTCAACTCATCCTCTTTCCACCCACATTCTGCCTTCACTGATGTGTCTCAATTTTCTGTCATAATTCAACTGCAAATACACCTGTGTGCTCAGTCGCTTCAGTCATGTCTGATGTATGACCCCATGGACTGCAGCCCATCAGGCTTCTCTGTCCATGGATTCTCCAGGCAAGAATATCAGAGTGAGTTGCCATGCCCTCCTCCAGAGGATCTTCCCGACCCAGGGATCAAACCTGAGTCTCTTAGGTCTCCTACATTGGAAGGTGGGTTCTTTACCACTAGAGTCACCTGGGAAGCCCCAGCTCAAATACACTTAACAGGAAATATAGCTAACAGTCCTGTTTGTTCTGTCACCAATCAAAACGCACCAAGATTTGGTCAGAACCGAAAAAAGCAAACAATGAAAATTTTGTGAAAACAAACTACATTCAAGGATTCTGTATGCCCACAACCAGTTCAATCACACATGCCTCTAAGGGGGACAGTCTAACTCTGTCTGGGCAAAGATGTGCCCAGCTCCCAGCCTGACAGTCATTAGGTCACCTTGACTTGGCTTCTGTTATAAGCCAAAGCTGCCCATGCAGTGTAATGTGGACTACAAATTAAAGTTCCATATAAAACCTTAAGTTTTCTACTAGCCACATTTACAAAGCAAAAAGAAGAAGCTGAAATTAATTTTCAAATTATATTTTAATCTAGTATACAAAAAAATACTATCATTTCAATATGTGATCCGCTGCTGCTGCTGCTACTGCTGCTGCTGCTAAGTCACTTCAGTCATGTCCGACTCTGTATGACCCCATAGACGGCAGCCCACCAGGCTCCCCCATCCCTGGGATTCTCCAGGCAAGAACACTGGAGTGGGTTGCCATTTCCTTCTCCAATGCATGAAAGTGAAAAGTGAAAGTGAAGTCGCTCAGTCGTGTCCGACTCTTAGCGACCCCATGGATTGCAGCCTACCAGGCTCCTTCATCCATGGGGTTTTCCAGGCAAGAGTACTGGAGTGGGGTGCCATTGCCTTCTCCGCAATATGTGATCAGTATATCACAACTCATGGGTGGCATGCAGATAAAGCTGTCCTTATTTTTATGATTAAATATGTTCCTTTTGAAGACAAAGTGCCTTTTTTAGGATGAGAAGTGGAAATTGAACCTCGTTTTCCTTGGGAGTGAGCCTGTTACTAACACCCATCACAAGCTCTATGTATCAATAATTAATAACAACCACTTCTAACTGTAATCCAAAGCCTCCAATGAATAAAATCTCAGAGCTTCATAGGAGAATGTTATCAAAGGTTTAGAGATGAGCTAACACACACCCTGATCAAAGTCTTTCGAAAACTGCAGCCTGGGGGACACTCCCAAACTCATTCTGTGAGGCCACCATCACCGTGATACCAAAGCCAACAAAAATACCACACAGAAAAGAAAATAACCAGACAGTATCACTGATGAACATAGATGCAAAAATCTTGAACAAAACACCAGAAGGAAAAAAAAAAAAAAAACAATGACATTAGAAGGATCATACACCAAGTTCAAGAGGAATTTATCCCAGGGGTGTGAAAACTTTTCCCTATATGCAAATCAAACAATATGAGACACTATATTAACAAATTGAAAGATAAAAAATCATATGATAATCTCAAAAGATGCAGAAAAATCTTTTTGACAAAATTAAATACCAATTTACGATAAAAAAAAAAAAAAACTTTCCAGAAAATGGGCATAGAAAGAGCCTACCTCAACATAATAAAGGTCATATATGACAATCTCACAGCAAACATTATTCTTGATGGTGAAAACCTGAAAGTATTTCCTCTAAGATCAGGAACCAGATAAGGGTGCCCACTCTCACTGCTATTATACAATATAGTTTTCTAAGTCATAGCCAGAGCAATCAGACAAGAAAAAGAAATACAAATGATCCAGATTATAAAACAAGAAGTAAACCCCTTATGTTTGCAGATGACCTGTTTCTATACATAAAACTCCTAAAGATAGAACCAGAGAATTATAAGAGCTAATCAGTGAATCTAGTTAAGCACAGGACACATAATTAATACTCAGAAATCCTTTGCATTCCTATATAACACCAATGAAAAATCAGAAAGAGAAGTTAAGAAAACAATACCATTCACAACTGCAAGAAGAATAAAATATCTTGGAATAAACCTACCTTAAGAGACAAAAAATGTGTATGCAAACAGAAATGCTGTATGAAGAAAGATATCAAAGATGACACAAACAGAAAGGTATATGATGTTCTTGAACTGGAAGAATCAATATTGTGAAAATGACTATGATACCCAAAGCAATCTGCAGATTCCATTCATCCTTATCAAATTACCAATGACATTTCTCCAAGAACTAGAACATATAATTTTTTAATTTGCATGGGAAAAAATACCCCTAATGGCCAAAGAAACCTTGAGAAAGAAAAGTGGAACTAGAAGTTTCAACTTTTCGGACTTCAAACTATACTACAAGGCTAGAGTCATCAAGACAGTATGTTACCGGCACAAGAACAGAAAGATAAACCAAATGAACAAGACACAAAGCTGAGAGATAAACTCATGCACCTATAGGCACCTTTTCTTTCACAAAGGAGACAAGAATATACAATGGATAAAAGACAGAAAAGAGAACCTCTTCAATAAGTGGTGCTGGGGAAACTGGACAGCTACATGTACAAGAATGAAATTAGAACACTTTTTAGTCCTATACACTAAAATAGATGCAAAATTGATTAAAGACCTAAATGTAAGTCCAGAAACTATAAAACCTTAGAGGAAAACAGGGGCAGAATGCTCTTTGTCATATATCAAAGTAAGATCTGCTTTGACCCACCACCTAGAGGTACTGAAATAAAAATAGACAAAGGTTTAGCATCTAGCTAAACTTCAATGTATTTAAACAGCAAAGAAAACTATAAACAAGATGAAAAAACAACCCTCAGTATGGGAGAAAATAATTGCAAATGAAGCAACTGAAAAATGAGCAATCAACAAAGTTTCTAGGTGGAGCATACAGTTCAATATCAGAAAAACAAACAACCAATTAAGAAATAAGCAGAATCCTTAAACAGACATTTCTTCAGAGAAGACATTAAGAGGGCCAACAAGCATATGAGAAAATGATTAACACTGCTGCTGCTGCTGCTGCTAAGTCTCCTCAGTCGTGTCTGACTCTATGCGACCTCATAGACGGCAGCCCACCAGGCTCCTCTGTCCCTGGGACTCTCAAGGCAAGAATACTGGAGTGGGTTGCCATTTCCTTCTCCTGATCAACACTGCTCGTTATTAAAGAAATGCAAATCAAAACTACATGAGGTATCATGTCACACCAGTCAGAATGGCCATCATCAAAAATTCTACAAACAATAAATGCTGGACAGGAAACGGGAAAAAAAGAAGCCTCTTGCACTGTTGGAGGGAATACGAATGGATACAGCCACTATGGAGAACACTATGGAGGTTTCTTTAAAAACTAGAACTAAAACTATCATATGACCAAACAATCCCCTCCTGAATATATATTCTGAGATAAAAATAATTGAAAAAAGACATATGTACCCCAATGTTCATTTCAGCATTATTTACACAGCCAGGACATGGAAGCAACCAAGACGTCCATCGACAGATGCTTGGATGAAGAAGTTGTGGAACATATACACAATGGAATATTACTGAGCCCTGAAAAGGATCAAATACAAGTAAGTTTAACTGAAGTGGATGAATCTAGAGCCTTTGATACAGACTGAAATAAGTCAGAAAGAGATAAACAAATATCATATATTAATGCATACAAATGGAATCTTGAAAAATGGTACTGGTGAACTTTTTTGGAAGGCAGAAATAGATACACAGATGCAGAGGAAAGACTTGTCTGCCCATCTGGGGTTGGAGAGGGTGGGACAAATTGAGAGAATAGCATGGAAAAATAGCCACTATATATGTAAAATACCTAGCTAGTGGGAAGTTGCTATATATATAGGGAGCCCAACACAGTGCTATGACCATCACAGTGTGATGACCTAGAAGGGTGGGATGCTGGGAGGTGGGAGGGAGGCTCACCAAAGAGGGGAGATATATATCACACACATACATATATATGCACATATATATAAATATATATATATACTTAGAACTGATTCATGTTGTTGTATGAGGGAAAGCAACTAAACATTGTAAAGCAGTTATTCCTCAACTAAAAATAAATAAATTTGAAAACTCTTACTCAATAAGTCTGTACTGTCATCTAAACTATATGGGATCATCCTCTATTCCTAGCTACTTTTCCACTATGTATTAGTGCTTATTCATTCCTTAAAGGCTTTGAAAATATGATTTTAATGGCTACACACTATTCCTTAATATCTTATATAAATTAGAAAATTTTGTATCTCAATCTAGAAATATAATACCAAATAGGCTTATAGTTAAATATAGAGCTTTCACATTAAATTCAGTTTAAAGAGAATTCCTCTGAAGATCTAAAAGTCTTATGAAAAGTCATTACTTGGAATATTTTTTTCATTTGTTATGCCTTATGGTCATTTGCTTCTAAGGACTCGTTTACTTGTGTAATTTTTCCTTTGACTATACTTTTTCACTGAAATAACATTTTAAATTTAAAGACTGTCAAGAGGGACTGTTGTGTGTGTTAGTCTTAGTCATGTCTGATTGTTTGTGACCCACGGACTGTATCCTGCCAGGCTTCTCTGTCCACACAATTCTTTGGGCAAGAATACTGGAGAGGGTGGCCATTCTTTTCTCCAGGGGACCTTCTTGACACAGGGATCAAACCTGGGTCTCCCACATTGTAAGCAGATTCTCTAACATCTGAACCACCAGAGAAGCCTGACCGTGGTGTAAATGGATGCAAAAATCCTCAAAAGAATATTAGCAAGCCAAATTCAAGAATACATTAAAAGAATCATACACTATAATCAAATGGAATCATTTCTAAGGATGACATTATCTGCAAATCAATCAATGTCTACAGCATATGAGCAAAATAAAGAATAAAAATCATATGATCACCTCAGCTGTTGCAGAAAAAGCTCTTGATTAAGTGTAATATCTATATATGATTCCAACTTTCAATAAAGTGTTTATACATGGAACATACTAAAGGCTATATAAGACCACAGCTAACATCAGACTCAGAGGTAAAAAGTTGAAAGTTTTCCCTAAAAGATCAGGAATAGTATAAGGATGTTTGCTCTTGCCAATTTTATTCAACATAGTATTGCAAGTCCTACCCAGAGCAATTAGGCAAGAAAAGGAAATGAAAGGAATCCCCATTAGAACAGAAGAAGTAAAACGGTCACTATTCAATTATGACATGATATTATATGAAACCCTAAAAACTCCATGAGAAAACAATTGGAATTAATAAATTCATCAAGATAATAGGATTTGAACCATCAGAGAGAGAGATGAAGAAAACAGTCCTATTTACAAATGCATCAAAAGGAATAAAATACCTTGAAATAAATGTAAACCAGGAGCTGAAAGACTTGCACAGAATCATGGACTCTGAGACAGGAATTCTGGGTTGAAATCCCTGCTCACTTGATAACCTGCTGAGTGACCCTGGGCAAATCACACAAAAAGATCTGAGGCTCAACCATTTCAACTGCAAAATGGACGCAAAACCAGTACCTCCTCCCAGGGTTGTGAAACTAAAAGGAAATGCTTATTTAGACCAGGGGGTTGGAGGGTCTCCAGCAGTCTCTCCTTGTGTTAAACTTCTCTGGAGCTGGGCTTTCCTCATCCTGTGGGCAAGGGTCCAATGTGGAGCTGGGCAGCCAGAAGGGGCTGGACCAAGACCAAGACAAAAATGATACTAGTTATGCGTCAGGGAGGGAGGCCACCTCCTTTCCAGAACTCAGAGTGGGGCCTGAACCAAGGACTGGGGTATGGAAAATCAGAAGTGATAACTCCGAACCCCCCACAGCAGGGATGGCGTCTTCCTGGCAAGAACCTTTTCTCTGGTCCAGGCTCCAGTGTGATGTGGTGCTGCTCCCAGAGTTCTCCATGTCTCCACCAGGCAAAGAGCTCTCAGGAGTTGGAGGTCTATTAAGCCACAGGTGCCTGACTGTCAGTATGATACAAGGACTAACAATATCGATAATGAACTATATTTTTAAAAATGACAGAAGTACAGACAAGGCAGGGGATGGGAAGCAGAAGGATTGACTACCTTTCAGGCCTTTAGCAGAAATGTATCAGAAATATCTCCACACCAGCTCAGGAGAGCCAACATGGTGGAAATATAATGGAAAATCAGGCTGTAAGTCTAATCTGCTGGTTAGATTAATCTACACTGCTGATCCCAGAGACCAAAGTCCCAATCCACCAACCCTATTGTGCACATCCAGACACCAAAGGAAGAAATACAGACCTTGCTTTTGGAAGTCTCAGTCAGACTTAATGTTGGGGTTGTTCAGAATGGTCAGTGGTCACTATGAACTCAGTCCCTCTTCCGTGCTCACATTCTCTGTCCTCACAGAAACATACATGGTTCACTACAGAGAACTTTCTGGGGCACTTGTGTATACTAGAAATTGGCAATGGCCAAATGCGAGGAGAAGACACAGAAAAGGACATCTGCCTCTGGAGTGCTCCGCAAATTACCAAAGATCTGAAGTCCTTGATACTTCGGATTTTGAAAAATATTTCATAATATGTAAATGGAGAAAGGAGGCCCATGGGGACTATTTGGTATCCAGTGGGAAAGGAAGTTGGATCCCTACCTCACAAAACACCACCAAAGATTAGACACATACCAAGAACCAACACTTCAAAGGAAAACTTGACAAATTTTAGAACAATTTTTGATGCATGAATATCTTTTTTAAAAAAATTTAAATGTTGATTTTTAATGATTTGTTAGTTTAAGGTGTACAGGAAAGTGATTCCGTGATTCAGTGTCTCAGGTGCTTCCTTGGACAAAATTCACTCTCTTTGGGAGGCCCCTGGGCCATACCCTCTACTCAGAACAGCTAATAGTCCTGAAAACGTGAACAGCATGTGATGGTGCTCGTAGGTGTTTTTTGTCTGAATAAATTATTCTAATATGACACAAAAAGCAAGCCTAGAGGCTAGCAGAGGATCTCCAAACCTATCTTCAAACAGGAGGCCTTGCTCCCTTGAATGAGGGTGCATGAAATAGGGCTTGGGAAGGGAAGATGTGTTTTATGAACATTTTGTCTGCAGAGGACAAAGTAGTGTGTAGAGAGGATTCGCAGGCACAGCCCAGAACACAGCGACTGGACTCTCAACCCTGTTCTTGGAGCATCACACTGTCTCCACCCCTGACACAGGGTGAGCAGCTCTCACGTGTCCTAAAAAGTCACATGACCTGGACCTGGCCAATCCGTGTGTTCTGTCCTTCCTGGCCACTGTGATTGGCTCAGGACTAGGGCAGTGCCCAATCAGGGCCCAGGGCTGGGCTTCACGCTGGAATCAAGGGGAAGAGGCGCTCTCGTTCTGCCGGAAGGGGCGGGGCGGGTGATGTCATGCTGCAGCAGTGGGAGGGGCGTGAGGTCGGCTTGGGACGGTTGGTGACCTTCCTGCTTCCCTTAGGGCAGAGCCGACGGCCTGAGGGTGAGGTTGCTGCTGAGCCCAGGGGTTGAGAGCGCCGGTTCCTGCTGTGGTCCCGGAGCTCCTCCTGAGACTTGAGGGAAGCCGTCTGCCTGTGAGTCCTCTGCTATTTGTCAACTTGTTTGAACCACGCTGGTTTTCTGTCTACGGGCTAAGTGGAGACCATGGAAATTCAAGTGTGTGGGTTTTGGCTGGCTTCAGGGAAGAAATGCCAGATGACACTGGGAGACTCCAGTTTAATCTGGATTCAGGTGATATCTCTTCGGGTCAGATATTAATTCTAGGATAACCCGAATTAGTTTTCACAGGATTAAGATAGCAACCTGCTAAGGTAGTAATGGATGTCCTCATTCTAGACGATGAAACTGGTACTCAGAGAAACAGGCAGCTTGGCTACAGCAAGGAGGTGTGTGCCCAGACAGAACCCCCAGATCCTGCCGTTTGAACTCAGGGAAGCCACTTGTGTGGGTTGTCCATGTGACAGGGGCTATGGCACCCAGCCCACACTGGATACTGTCGAGGCCCGACTTGGTAACTGCCATCTGGTAGCTTTGAGACTTACAAAAGCAGTTTGCACTGAAGAGAGGAAGGGCACCTCCCTTCATCCACCCCCACCACACCCTCCAGATTCCCACATACACTGACCCCTTTCTCTTGATTTCTGAGAAAGTTACAGCGTCACCCTCATGTGACCACATTTGCTGTCTACTGTTCATGGGCTGCCATCTGGAGCTAATACAGGAGAGGCCAAGGGCCTTTGCTCCCGAGTACCTCTCTTCCTTTGGACCTTGGGGGCCCTACTTGCACACCACAGGCCTTTTCCATGTATTGTGGGGACTGTCACTCAGTTTGCAGCACGTTGTATACATTGCTGTCCTTTCCATACTTCCCTTGAAACTCAACTTCTGAGCTCCTTTGCCTGCAGCGTGGCCCATGTGGCTGTAACAGGAAGGACAGAGCTGACAATGAAACAACAGCTCAGATCTGACAGCCCAGAAGCTCTGTAAAAAGGGACCTCACTCTTCACACTGTAGAGGCTGTCGTAGCCTCCAGGGTTCTGGGACCAGTGGTTGGGCCAGAGTGACTCCACAGCTGTTTTAATGCCTGGAGAGGGTTCTGGCTATAATGGGAATGGCTTGAGTCTCCTAAGGTTCTGAAGGCTCACTGTGTGCAGGTTCACGGTGAACAGAGAGAAGGTGGAGTCTACCCTGGAGGTGATCACAGCTCATAGATGAGCCAGACAGGCAGGCAACTCCCAAAAGCACCTGAACTGCCTTCATGAGGGAGTGGTGTGGGGGCAAAGAGACCGAGGTCTGCTCCCTCGTGCGGTGCTTGGGGAAGGTTGTCACCACACTGAACACTTACCACGGTGATGACCATCACTGCTGTCTGCAGAGGGTTTACACTGGCATATGTCTTCCTCTTAGTGATCAGACCGTCTCTAAACTACACTGGCCGTGGGCATGGCCTGTCCTTGGAGCTTCACATGTTTCTTCTCTTCCTTACTGAATATTCATTTCCAAGAGGGTTATTTGGGCTATAGGATGTTGGGTTTTCTCTAGCTTTGTCCAATGAGGATCGCTTTTCGGTTATTGGGGTGGTTCATTTTTCCAGCTCTCTTTCTTGGCTTATCCTGTGAATTTGTTTGTGCCAGAGGAAGAACTCAGCATCTCCCTTCTGGCTGAGATGTCACACTTACAACAGCAATGCCTACCTAGAGATTCTGAGCACATTTGCTGAAAGGCCTTCGTTTTGCATATGCCATCTTGAAAGTACCTACACTACCTTTCAGATACACAAAGGCTACCTCAAAAGAAAGAAAACAAGAATTCTCAAGTTTAGTCTTACGATATGTGGAAAGTCAGAAAAATCCCCTGGAGAAGGGAAAAGACACCCACTCCAGTATTCTGGCCTAGATAATTCCATGGACTATAAAATCCATGGGGTTGCAAAGAGTCTAACAAGACTAAGCAACTATAACTTTCACTTTCACTCAGGAAAAAATCCATTTTTCTATCATTTCAGTGATTGGCATTGATTGTGGACACCCAAAGAATTGGAAGCAATGGAGAAAAAGAAGACTAAATGTTGTCAGGTGGGGGAGGGAGGAGCGGGGAGTGCTTGACATGAATCCAGGCTTTGCTGGGAAGTGGGGGGTATAGAATGAGAGAGTCCGAATGTAGACAGTGGTGATGGTTATACAGCATTGTGAAGGCCTTGATATTCCCAAATTGCATCAATTAAGGTAAAATTTCTTAACAAAAACTCAACAGAAAAAAAATACATAAAGCCATAAAAAAATAAAACAGCATAAGAAAGCTACACACAAACAAGATGAAAATAAACTCAGGGGAAGGGAACTCAGTCTCCCCTGGGTGGGGAGCAAGTTGATGGCATCCACGGGAAGCAGACAGGGATGGAGGCTGTAGAGCTAACCATTCCCCTGGACATAGAGTTTCCAGAAAGGGCTCTGGGTCTCTGTCCAGAGTGGGGGCCTGTTCTCCCTGCAGGGGTGGGTCAGTCATCCTGGGAGTCTGGGTCTTGGGCAGGAGCCAGGGCAGGCTCTCCCTGCAGAGGTGGTGACTCATCCCCTGACTCGGGTTCTCCTGCCAAAGCCCGAGCAGGTAAAGGTGCAGGTGGAGGTGGATGTTCTCGCTGAGGGGGTGGGACATCAGTGCCTGGGGCTGGGGGTCCTGCAGGCACAGAGGTCCGATATGCCCAGTGTGCTGGCCAGTACCCTGCAGGCCCGGTGTCTTTAGGAGGGGAAGTCTCAGGTCTTGATCTCCCCTCAGTGGATCCCTGGGTCCTGCACCTGTAGCAACCACTGCTGTAGGGACAGGACTTGGAAGTGGAGTCTGTTTGAAATTAGAGGCCAGTGCTAGAGCTGTGAGAGAAGAGAAGGTTACCCATGGCCAGCCTTGCGATGTGCGTATCTGAGGACAGACAGCTTCCCAGAGAATCCCCAGCATAGTATGCTTTCTCTGACTGCAGTGTGAAAGATGGGTGGTGTGAGGCCAGCCTTTGCTCCAGGCCCAGACCCAGCTCTGGGGGAGTCCTCCCTGCGTAGCTCAGCACCCACTCCCCACACACTCACATGCACAGCCCCAGCCTCCTCACCTCTGTGCTCTGCTGTGCTGGGCTCCAGGTCCTCCTGCTGCCTCAGAGGCATGGGTTCTCGGGGCTCTGGGTCGGAGCCGGGTGTGCCAAGCCCCGTGGCAGCCTGAGACTGGTCCCTGGGGTGTGTCCTGGGTGGTGTCTGGGCAGGAGGCCTTGCCTGCTTCCTCTTCATTCCCAGTTGGGCTGACTCATCCATGGGCACGCTTACCTGGAAACTGCACTGGGTCTCACGGGCAGGGGGTGATGGTCCGACACCTCCCTCGGGGAGGTGGACAGGGTGACCCCTCATCGGCCAGATCCAGTGGGAAGCTCTGCAGTGACAGTGACCGTCAGCCAGCCGTGCTTGGAGTTTACTGAGCGGGGCCTGGCCAGTATGGCTGCTGCTTCTGCACACTCCAACTTCTGCTCCCAGAATGAGCAGAGACGCATGTCTGCTCAGACACCCACCCAGGTGGTTGGAGACCCCCCTGAGGGCGTGAGGTCAGCCTGGGCAGCCAGGGCTGCCTGGACTCTCCCCATCCCACCCAGCCTGCTCTCCCCCAGGGTGTGGCCACAACCGGCCCACAGGCTTCTGACCCACATCCGCCTGGGCTTGCCTGAGGCTGACACACCCTGAGAAACCCCTGACCACACTGACAGGGAAAGGACTCAGGGTTACCCGGGTGGGATGGGAGAGGTGGCCCGGCCCAGCCTGGGGCTCCCGTGTTATCTTCCCGTTCCTTCGGGCAAAGGGCCAGAGACCTCTCGGGGGGGTGCCCTAAGCCGGTGTCGACCGCGTTCCCACACACTCTGCCTGTGAGCTCTCCTGAGGCCTCAGCTTCTGGGCAGGGGCAAACAGCAGAATGTCTTAGCAGCAAGCGATCTGGCTGGGGGCTCCTCTCCACTGTGGAGGCCTGGAGACCCGGGTTCCGGGCTCTGTTGGGTTCTGTTGCCAGGAAGTGACATCATTTCCCAGGTTCATTGCCGAGGTCCCTTACACAAAGCTCCTCAAGGCAACCTCTGGGTTTCTGACTGTTCACCCACCCCCTTAGGCCATGTGCTGGCACAGTGACACCCACGCCGCCCACCCCTCAGCCTTGGGGAGGCCTGGGTGCAGCCAGGGCATGAGTTCTGAGGACACAGCCGTTTTCTGACCAGGCTCCTCCTCCTTATAAGTGATGTGGCCCTGGACAAGCCATGTACCCCTCAGGGTTTCCCCAGTCTCTCCATCTGCAGAGTGGGGGTCATTCTCCCATCTACTGACTAGTGCCTATTCAACCCGTGGGCTGGTGTCACATGGAGCTCATGCACTGACTCTTCATAGAAGAAAGATTCAGTACAGGGCTGACCTAGCACAGAATGAGGCGGAAACAGGCCTGCATGGGCCCTGGGACCTCGGACGAGGCAGTCCTCTCACCTTCCTGACAATTTCAAAATCCCCCACTGCCCCCCACCCAGAGTGGGAGGTCTGAAGTAAGATTCAGACATCGCCCCCTCTGATCGACAACAACCTTCGTCGCCCTCCTGTTCCACTGAGATTCTGGCTTAAGTGTCCCATCTCAGCCTCTAGGGGAGGGGGAGGTTGCCCCTACAATGGCTCCCAGCATTCTCTGTTTTACTCTCGTCACATTGGGTCATTTCCCCCCTTGCAGGGTGAATGGGCCCTGTCATTGGTTCAAATCTCAAGATTGATTCATGCAGATTCTGCGAAATCTTCTCATTTCCTCTCTACGTTGTTCAGTCTCTCTCACTAGATAGGTCTCTTTGTTAACCTTTCTAAATTCAGTCAATCAGTTTTTCCCTCTCTCTCTCTGTCTGTTTCTCCCGTGGATGCATGCCTATGAATATATGTATGCGTGTCTATTGTTAGCCTCGGGTTAGGTTTTAGGGTTTAGCTTTCAGTGCAAGAAAGGATTGGGGTTGGAGTTGCTGTGAGGGGAAGGGATAGGGGTGGTGCTGTTGTTTCTGGTTCACTGAGTGGTGTGAGTTCTTAGCCTATTTTTCATATGAACCCCTCATCAGAGACACCACTTGCGAATAGTCTCTCATGTTCAGTTTGCTACCTTTTTGATTTGTGAACGCTTAGCTTTTCCGTTGCAAAGCTGTTCAGTTGGATGGAACCCCCTGGTGTTCTTTGGTTTCCTGTTTCCCTTACTTGAAGAGATGCATTTTTGCTTCCCACACCAAATGTTAAGGAGCCCTGATGTGATGGAGCCTACGGCACATGCTTATTTCGAGGAGTTTCAAATTCCCTTGTGGCTCCCCTAGTGAAGAATCCACGTGCAACGTGGGAGACCTGGGTTCGATTCCCGGGTTGGGAGGATCCCCTGGAGAAGGGAAAGGCCACCCACTCCAGTATTCCAGCCTGGAGAATCCTATGGCCTGTATAGTCCATGGGGTTGCAAAGAGTCGGACACAGCTGAGCAACTTTCACTTTCACTCGTAACTTCAGGCTTTGGGTTGACGTGTTCCACTGATTTTGACGAGCTGTGAGAACAAAAGCCAACGCGATTCTTCAGATGCTGCCGTCCAGTTTTGCCATGGCCCTTTCTTGAAGAGGCTCTTGTGTTCCCATTTGCATATTTTCCCCTCCTTTGTAGTAGAGGAATTGATCGTAGAAGCTTGGGTTTATTTCTTGGACTCTCAGCTCTATTGTGTGGATCTGGATCTGCATGTATGTTTGTGTGACCAACACCACAGTGTCCAGATGATCCTAGTGTTGCAGTCTAGTTGGCTATCAGGCAGCCTGGTAGGCCCCTATCAGGCCTTCTTTCCTTAGACTGTACAGACGATTTAGGCTCCTTTGTATTTCCATACCCGTTTTGGAATTCCTTGGTTTGGTGCCCCGAGAACATCCCTTGGCGTATTGAGAGGAATAGCATGGACCCTCTGGATTGCCTCCGGGGGTGTGACATCATTTTACCAATAGGAATCCTTCCAGTCCATGAGCTCAGCTTACTTTCCATTGGACCGTGTGGATTTCATCTTCTTTCATCCATCTCTTGGAGTTTTCTGAGAACAGGTCCTTCCCTCCTGGGTTAGATGGACTCCTGGGTATTTCCTTTGCCAATGTCATTGGCAGTGGGGTTGATACTTACCTTCTCATTCTAAGAGTCTGCTGTGAGCATTGGAAATGCAAACGATTTCCCTCCCTTCCTCCCTGTCCATCTCTCTGAGCCGCCAGGTTGAACAGGCCTAGTCAGGGTCACACGGGACTCAGGGAGTGCAGCTCGACCGTGTTTCTCAGGCCCTCGGTGCTGGGCATCATTCAGTATACTCTCCATGTACCTTCCTTGGCCTGGTGTCCCTTCAAACCTTTCCCTCATTTTAATAGCCTTGTTTGTGTTCTTTGTCTCTCTGGAGACAAATCCTTTATCAGCTGTGTGTTTGCAAGTATTTGTCTGCCAGTGTGTGACGTGTCCTTTGCTTTCTTTTCATAAGGTCTTTACCAGGGCAGAAACCTTTGATTTTACACAGTCTGCAGGATTGCCTTTTTGTGCACTGCCTTTCTGTATTGTGTGTGAAGACTCAAAGCTCATGCCTAGCCTCTGCTCGATTTTCTTCTCGATTTGTGAGACGGTTGGCACGGAAAAGAGGTCTCAGAAAACTTTGAAGTGAATTTGGTGTAAAGTGTCAAGTTTCCATTCACATTCATGTCACCCACTCCGGTTTTCAATTCATCGCTCCTGAACTCCTTTGGAGGCCTTGTGGGAAGTTTGGTTGCATTTCAGTTTGAATTTCTGCCCTTTAGTAGATTCACCCAGTTCTGCCAACAGGAACACTGAAGGGGAGTGAGGTGCAGCCTGCACTTCCAGCACTGACCACAGGGTGGGGCGAGTGCTGGTCTCCCCTCTGGGAGCCACAGCCTTAGGCATCCCAGTAAGGAGCAGGCTCTGTGTGTGGCTGAAAGGAGTTAGTCTCTCAGGCGCCTCTGCGACGTTGCCTTTGGGTCACCCAGGTGGGCGTTTACCGTGAAAGGAACCATTGCACCGCAAGTGAAGTGAGAGCCCGTCTGAAATCCGCCACTGCTCCCAAAGAGATGTACCTGAGGCCCCTTGAGGGTCCTGCACAGAGCCCTCTTTGGTGGACATGCTGGGGATCTGCTCCCTTGTGGGCTGCCCAGGGAAGGCTGTCAGCAGTCCAGACACGGCCCACGGTGATGACCGTTGCTGCTGTCTCCAAAGGGTTTTCGTTTGGTGTGTGTCCTCATCTGAGTGGTCAGGCCATGTGCACCGCCTCCCCTTGCAACTTCTAGGCCAGGTCTCCTAGGCTAGAACTCTCAGGTCTAACTTGTGGGTCTAGGCTGCACTGGCCATGTGCTTTGCCTCTCCTTGCAACTTCACAGCTTGCTTCTCTTCTTTACCGTACACTGATTTTCAAGAGTGTGTTTGGTCCACAAGGATGGTGGGTCTTTGTCTAGCCTTGTCTCATGAGGTTGAGACAGCGCTTTTCCGGTTGTTGGCCTGCTCATTTTGCCCACTCTTTCCTGGCTTCTTTTTGTGACTTTGTTTGTGCCTGAGGAAGAGCTCAGCATTTCCCTTCTGGCTGAGACATCACACAACAGTAATGCCTACCTGGAGATTATTTGCCAAAAGCGTCTCCTTTTGCAGATGACATCTTGAAATCACCTGCACTTTCTGAAAGGAAATAAAAAACAAGAATTCCCAAGTCTACTCTTAAAATATATGCACAGTCTAATAAAACCAACTTTTCTATGATTTTGTTCATCGGCATTGACTGGAGACATCCAGGATATGCGAAGACACTCAGATATAAGAGGATTAAAGGTTGTCAGGGGCAAGGGAGGAACAGGGAGTGCTTGAGGTGAATACAGGATTTGCTGGGGTGGAGGGTGGGGGCAGGGAGAATGAAAGGGTCCCAAACTAGAGAGTGGTGAGGGTCACACAGCATTGTGAAGGTCCTTAATGCTCCGTAAATGTAGCACTGAACATCAGTTTTATCAATTGACACTTAAAACAATCCACAAATCTGTGAAGGACAATATAAATCAAGAAAATACAGAAAAATCAAATGAAAAGAAGCTCGGGGAAGGGAACTCAATCTCCATTGGCTGGAGAGAGAGTTGATGGCGTCCACGGGGGGACAGAGAGGGATGGAGGATGCAGAACCAACCCCTCCCCTGGACACAGTGTTTCCAGAAATGGAACTGGAAAGGGCTCTGGGTCTCTGTCCAGAGCAGGGGCCCATTCTCCCTGCAGGGGTGGGTCAGTCATCATGAGCGTGTGAATCTTGGGCAGGAGCCAGGGCAGGCTGTCCTTTCAGAGGTGGTAGCTTATTGCCTGACTCAGGTTCTCCTGCCAAAGCCCGAGCAGGGGCAGGTGTAACTGCACATGTAGGTGGACGTGGAGGTTCTCGCTGGGGGATTGGAGCATTGGTGCCTGGGGCTGGGTGTCCTGCAGGCACAGAGATCTGATCTTCCCAGGGTGCTGGCCAATACCCAGCTGGCCGGGTGTCTTTGCGAGGGGAAGGCTCAGGTCTCGATCTCCCCTCAGTGGATCCCTGGGTCCTGTACCTGTAGCAACCATCTCCGTAGGGACAGGTCTTGGAGGTGGAGCCTGGTTGAACTTGGGGGCTGGTGCTAGAGGTGTGAGAGAAGAAAAGATTAACCTTGGCCAGCCTTTCCCTGTGCCTCTCTGGAGACAGAATTCTTCCCTGAACTTTCGAGACAATTCCCACTCCAGGAAGTCACAATAGGATGCCTTCTCTGACTGCAGTGTGAAAGACGGGTGGTGTCAGGCCAGCCTTTGCTCCAGGCCCAGCCCCAGCTCTGGGGGACTCCTCCCTGTGTAGCTCAGGCCTGGCCTGCTTCCTCTTCATTCCCAGTTGGGCTGACCCCTCCGTGGGCACGCTCACCTGGAAACTGCACTGGGCCTCATGGGCAGGGGGATGGTGGTCTGACCCCTCCCTTGGGGAGGTGGACAGGGTGACCCCTCATCGGCCAGATCCAGTGGGAAGCTCTGCAGTGACAGTGACCGTCAGCCAGCCGTGCTTGGAGTTTACTGAGCTGGGCCTGGCCAATATGGCTGCTGCTTCTGCACACTCCAACTTCTGCTCCCAGAATGAGCAGAGACACATGTCTGCTCAGACACCCACCCGGGAGGTTGGAGACCCCCCTGAGGGCCTGAAGTCAGCCTGGGTAGCTGGGGCTGCCTGGACTCTCCCCATCCCACCCAGCCTGCTCTCCCCTGGGTTGTGGACACACCTGGCCCACAGGTTTCTGACCCACATTTGCCTGGGGTTGCTTTAGGCCAACACACCCCGAGAAACCCCCATCCACACACACAGGAAAAGGACACAGTGTTCCCACGTGGGATGGGAGAGGTGGCCTGGCCTGGCCTGGGGCTCCCGTGTTACCTTCCTGATCCTTTGGGCAAAGGGCCAGAGGCCTTTTGGGGCGGTGGCGGGGGCCCTGAGCCGGCATCGACTGCGTTCCCACACACTCTGCCTGTGAGCTCTCCTGAGGCCTCAGCCTCTGGGCAGGGGCAAACAGCAGAACATCTTGGCAGCAAACAATCTGGCTGGGGGCTCCTCTCCACTGTGGAGGCCTGGATACCTGGGTTCCGGGTTCTCTTGGGTTCTGTTGCTGGGAAGTGACATCATTTCCTGGGTTTGTTGCCGAGGTCCCTTACACAAAGCTCCCCAAGGGAACCTCTGGGTCTCTGACTGTTCACCCACCCCCTTAGTCCCTGTGCAGGCACAGTGACACCCACACTTCCCCCCTCCACCACCACCACCACAGCCTTGGGGAGGCCTGGGTGCAGCCAGGGCCTGAGCTCTAAAGACACAGCAGCTTTCAGTCCAGGCTCCTCCTCCTCATCTGTGATGTGGCCCTGGACAAGCCATGTGCCCCTCAGGTTTTCCCCAGTCTCTCCATCTGCAGAGTGGGGGTCATTCTTCCATCTACTCCCTAGGTTTCTTGGCCTACAAACAGCTCCAGTGCCTGTCTAACCTGTGGGCTGGTATCACATGGAGCTTGTGCACTGAGACTTCACATAGGAAGGATTCAATACAGGGCCGACCTAGCATAGAATGGGGCTGAAACAGGCCTGGATTATGCTCTAGGACCTAAGAAAAGGCACTCCCCTTCCTGCCTATTTCAGGACGCCCCCATTGGGAGGACCCACCGTAAGATTCAGACATCACCCCCTGTGATAACAACCTTCCTTGTCCCCGCGTTCCATTGAGGTTCTGTTTCAATGTCCCTTCTCAGCCTCTAGCAGAGGGTGAGGCTGCCCCTACAATGGCTGCCAGCTCTAAGGCGAGTGCAGAGAAAATGAGAGCAAGCCAGGCAGTCAGACAAGCAAAAAAAAAAAAAAAAAAGTTCATTAGAGGGAAGAGCGAGGGTGACTGGCTCCTAAGGAGAATCAGCGTTCCCCCTTTCTGATGGAGTCCTTCTTATACCCCACCAGTGAAAAATTCTCTGAAGGGATGGTAATGTAGCTGGAGGTCTGGAATCTGGTGGTCTCACAGCTTTGAGAAGACAGTTGCCAGTGAGATAACAGGATGCCATTGGGGCAGTTTGGTCAGTCTCACAGATTACTGTGATTTATTCTTTGTTTACAAGGTCGACCTAATGAGCCATCTTATCAATGAGCCCCCATGTGGGCCCTATCATTCCAGCCTTTTGTTTTAGGATAAGGGCTGAAGGTCAGTCTTTTGTAACTGCTTCCTGTGGGACAGGGGTGTCATGGGGTAAGATAAGAAAAGGCTGCAATGAAGGTCATGGGGATTTGTGTGGGGTTGAAGTTTTTGATAACCTGAGTAGTTAGAAGTAGCTCATGGATAGTTTGGTTGGTGAAGGCTTGTAAGCGGTCCTGAAGAAATTTTGAAAAAAGATGCATTCAGCAAAAAAAAAAAAAAAAGACTGGGAGCTGACTGTGGCCCAGATCATGAACTCCTTATTGCCAAATTCAGACTTAAATTGAAGTGGGAGAAACCACTACACCATTCAGGTATTACCTAAATCAAGTCCCTAATGATTATACAGTGGAAGTGAGAAATAGATTTAAGGGACTAGGTCTGATAGAGTGCCTGATGAACTATGGATGGGGGTGAAAAGAACAGAAGTGAAAAGCAAAGGAGAAAAGGAAAGATATACCCATTTGAATGCAGAGTTCCAAAGAATAGCAAGGATCTATAAGAATGTCTTCCAGTGATCAATGCAAAGAAATAGAGGAAAACAATTGAATGGGAAAGACAAGAGATCTCTTCAAGAAAATTAGACCTACCAAGGGAACATTTCATGCAAAGATGGGCTCAGTAAAGGACAGAAATGGTATGGACCTAAGAAGAGGTAGCAAGAATACACAAAAGAACTATACAAAAAAGATGTTCATGACCCAGATAATCACGATGGTGTGATCACTCACCTAGAGCCAGACATCCTGGAATGTGAAGTCAAGTGGGCCTTAGGAAGTATCACTACAAACAAAGCTAGTGGAGGTGATGGAATTCCAGTGGAGCTATTTCATATCCTAAAAGATGATGCTGTGAAAGTGCTGTACTCAATATATCAGCAAATTTGGAAAACTCAGCAGTGGCCACAGGACTGGAAAAGGTCAGTTTTCATTCCAATCCCAAAGAAAGGCAATGCCAAAGAATGCTCAAACTGCTACATAGTTGTACTCATCTCACACGCTAGTAAAGTAATGCTCAAAATTCTCCAAGCCAGGCTTCAGCAACACGTGAACCATGAACTTCCAGATGTTCCAGCTGGTTTTAGAAAGGGCAGAGGAACCAGAGATCAAATTGCCAACATTCTCTGGATCATCAAAAAACCAAGAGTTCCAGAAAAACATCTATTTCTGATTTATTGATTATGCCAAAGCCTTTGACTGTGTGGACCACAATAAACTTTGGAAAATTGTATAAGAGATGGGAATACCAGACCACCTGACCTGCCTCTTGAGAAACCTGTATGCAGGTCAGGAAGCAACAGTTAGAACTGGATATGGAACAACAGACTGGTTCCAAATAGGAAAAGGAGTACGTCGAGGCTGTATATTGTCATCCTCCTTATTTAACTTATATGCAGTGTACATCATGAGAAACGCTGGGCTAGATGAAGCACAAGCTGGAATCAAGATTGATGGGAGAAATATCAATAACCTCAGATATGCAGATGACACCACCCGTATGGCAGAAAGTGAAGAAGACCTAAAGAGCCTCTTGATGAAAGTGAAAGAGGAGAGTGAAAATGTTGGCTTAAATCTCAACATTCAGAAAACTAAGATCATAGCATACAGTCCCATCACTTCATGGCAAATATATGGGGAAACAGTGGAAACAGTGTCAGACTTTATTTTTGTGGGCTTCAAAATCACTGCAGATGGTGATTTCAGCCATGAAATTTTTTAAAGACGCTTACTCCTTTGAAGAAAAGTTACAACCAACCTAGACAGCATATTAACAAGCACAGACGTTACTTTGCCAACAAAAGTCCATCTAGATAGGCTATGGTTTTTCCAGTATTCATGTATGGATGTGAGAGTTGGAGTATAAAGAAAGCTGAGCACCAAAGAATTGATGCTTTGGAGTTGTGCTGTTGGAGAAGACTCTTGAGAATCCCTTGGACTGCAAGGAGATCCAACCAGTCCATCCTAAAGGAAATCAGTCCTGAGTGTTCATTAGCAGTACTAATGCTTAGCTGAAACTCCAATATTTTGGCCACCTGATGTGAAGAGCTGACTCATTTGAAAAGACCCTGATGTTGGGAAAAATTGAAGGCAGGAGAGAAAGGGGACGACAGAGGATGAGATGGTTGGATGGCATCATTGACTAATGGACATGTTTGGATAAACTCCGGGGGTTGGTGATGGACAAGGAGGCCTGATGTGCTGCGGTTCATGGGGTCGCAAAGAGTCAGACACAACTGAGTGACGGAACTGAACTCAAAGTTAGAAAAATGGTAAGTAGAAGGAGAGGGCCTAGAAAAGGAGGACCCAAGGCATCCCATTTCAATTGCTTAACCAGTTTTCCCATGAATGACTGATGTGTTGGCGTCCCCTATTTCTTGCTGCTTCCTTTACAACACCTGATTTATCGATGTAGAAACAGCAGGCTTCCTCCAAAAATAGACATAGGCCTCCTTTTTCTGCTGTGAGGAGTTCTACTCCTCTTCTGTTTTGGAGGACCATGGTTGTTAAGGAATCTAGCTGGTTTTGGATAGTGATAAGGCTGTTAGCTGTTTCTTCTAGGCTGTGATAAGGCTGTTAGCTGTTTCTTCTAGGCTGTCAGTGAGGTCTTTAGAAAGGCTTTGATAGTAATTTAAAGAGGTTGTGAGTCCTACAGTCCCTGTCCCAATCCCAGTGGCTATTCCTAAACTGATTACTAGAGGAATGAATTTAATTGCCCATCTGGGTCAGTTATGAGTTAGTGGGATAGGAAGGGTCTGAGTGTTAGGAGCAATAGACATGTCTGGGGCCAGATATACCAGGGTGCATGTTCCTGTCCAGTTAGTGGGAAGACATAAGTAGTGGTTCTACATAAGAAGGAGGAGGAAATGGCAACCCACTTCAGTATATTTGCCTAGAGAATCCCATGGACAGTGGAGCCTGGTGGGCTACAGTCCATGGGATCGCAAAAAGTCAGAGACAACTAAGCGACTAATACTAATACCACATAAGAAAAATATTCCATGAGTAAGAAGACAACAGCTGAAATCAATAGCAAATAGGAGTCTTTCTGGGAACTTGTTAGTAGTCTCTGAAACTGACAGTGAACTCGCAAGTGTAGCCTCTACAAGAGGAGTATTTACACCACATGCAGAAGGGAGTCTCCCTGAGAAAGTAAGAGAGTGTCCTGCAGTTTCTGAGACATGATAGATCAGCCTGAAGGGAAGGAGAGATGTGAAATGTGATTACAGAGGTGTGGCGGTATAGCTCCTAGTTGGGGGTAAGAATTGTTTATAGAGTTTTGTCTGGAAAAACAGAAAGGAGCCATTTGTTGTAGACGAATGTCAGAAGTGATGGGTGTTAAGGAGCAGTACACAGGCTAGATCAGTGAGTGGGCTTGGGATCATAATAGAGGCTTTGAATTTTGAGAGAAGGTCTCTCCCAAGAATAGGAGTGGGGCATTTTGGGAGTATGAGAGAAGAATGAGAAAATGGGCTATCTTGAAGTGTGCAAGGTAGAGACTCGGTTATTCATGGTGTAGATATGAAACCGTCAACCCCTATAACAGAGACCTGAGATACCTTGGATTTTCTGGAGTAGGCAGGCATAGCGGAGTACGTGGCCCCCGTGTCAATGAGAAAGGAGATCAGCTTACCTGTGTCAACTACAAATTAGCACTTACCAAGAGCATTGCTTTTGAACTGTGGTGTTGGAGAAGACTCTTGAGAGTCCCTTGGACTGCAAGGAGATCCAACCAGTCCATTCTGAAGGAGATAAGCCCTGGGATTTCTTTGGAAAGAATAATGCTAAAGCTGAAACTCCAGTACTTTGGCCACCTCATGCGAAGAGTTGACTCATTGGAAAAGACTCTGATGCTGAGAAGGATTGGGGGCAAGAGGAGAAGGGGACGACAGAGGATGAGATGGCTGGATGGCATCACTGACTCGATAGACGTGAGTCTGAGTGAACTCTGGGAGTTGGTGTTGGACAGGGAGGCCTGGCGTGCTGCGATTCATGGGGTCGCAAAGAGTCGGACACAACTGAGTGACTGATCTGATCTGATCTGATCTGAAGAGCATTGCCAATGACTGAACAACAAAGGTGTTTTCCATCTGCCTGTATGGAGCTTGAGCCCCATGCTGCTATAGCTGTTGACCTTCAACAACTCCTGAGGGAGTTCTGGGTGGAGGGAGGCACTCTGTGCTCCAGGGAATTTGGTGGGACAGGTCTTTAGATAGTTGACAGTTTTTAGGAACAGACTTTAAGATCTCAATCCTTGCATCTCTTCATATCTAGAGAAGCACTAAATCCCTTCGTGGTGGTATCAGATCCTCATGACTAACAAAAAGCCTTTTTTAAAAAGAGTGCTTCATGATATTTAAGTCCCCCTTCACCAAAACCTTATATATTGTCTTTCCCACACTGCCGCTTGAGAGCAGTCTCTCAGAGCTATCTGAGATGCTGCCTCCTGGGCTGCAATCCTCATTTTGCCCCAAATAAAGCTTAACTCACAGCTCTCAAGTTGTACATCTTTTTTTAGTGGACAGTTATGGTGACCACGAAGGGACCCAGAGAGGACTTCCTTCCTTCGACTGGACTCAACCAGGAACCAGAGCTTTGGTACCAGCAGCGGCACTTTGCACCCATCCGCCTCCTCAGGGAGTGCAGACGAATTTGGGAAAGTCTCTCCTGGTTCTTGAATCTCCCATATGGGTTGAGATTCTGAGTTTTATTCAGTGGTGGAGCAGGTTACCTGCCCCCTCCTAGTAGGAAGATACTAAGGTGGGGCATACTCCCCTTAGTGAAACATCCGGGGCATAGCCACTCACGGTCTAGACACTGAGTGGGGCTCGGTTGAAAGATACTGTGGAATTCCCACCCAGTCAAAAGATGCTGGGTAGGGGTGCTGGCTCAAAGATGCCAGGGGAATTGCCCACGCAATGGAAAGGTACTGGGTAGGGGGGCTTGACTGGGAAAAAAATAAATACCTGGGGCTCGGCTGAAAGATGTCGAGGTCACTTCACTATAGGGGACTGAATGGTCTTGGGTGAGTGGTCAGGTAAGAGGCTGATATGACACTTTTCCTCAATTGGACAGCCATTATAGAATATGACAGAGTAAAAGTGAGGAAAATACATGAGAGCTTTGCTCTGTAGAAAAGGGACAAGACTCCTCCCGGCCAGTTTCGGTTTTCTCCGGTGACTGAGAAATTTATGGGAGTGGTGGAGGCCTGGTCCTCATACTGTTCAGCAGTCCCATAGGAAACCCACTCATTAATTAAAATACTTGCTCATCTGGGGGTCGCACATAAGGACTGGCCATTCAGCGACTGAGCAGCCACGGTGTTCCTAGATTGCCAGAGGCAGAATCCGAGACGTGTAAGATGAGCTGAAATGACTCTGGGGTGATTCCTGGAGGAGTTAAGCTCACAAGCAGCACATGGGCCCACTACACAAGTTCTCTAGTGATTTTTATCCCTGAAAAATTCAGAGTAAAATGGGAAATAGAATCTCTCAAAAACAGAAATAAAGGGGTGTCAGAAAGCCAGCCTCTGACTAACACTCTAGGTAGCTTCATGTACAGTACATATGGAGCTCATACTTGCAAGTACCTAGTTAATTGGAGAAATTGTACTAAAAGAGATCTCAACCTCAAGTGGCAAAATTGGGGTTCTTTTGATATTCTAAAATTGATATTTTTGCATTCACAGTTAGAAAAGGCCAACTGTGCTTTGACTGGTATCTGCTGCTGCCAAGTCGCTTTAGTCGTGTCCGACTCTGTGCGACCTCAGAGATGGCAGCCCACCAGGCTCCCCCATCCCTGGGATTCTCCAGGCAAGAATACTGGAGTGGGTTGCCATTTCCATCTCCAGTGCATGAAAGTGAAAAGTGAAAGTGAAATTGCTCATTCGTTTCCGACTCTTGGTGACCCCATGGACTGCAGCCTATCAGGCTCCTCCGTCCATGGGATTTTCCAGGCAAGAGTACTGGAGTGGGTTGCCATTGCCTTCTCCGTGACTGGTATCTAGAAGCTTGTAAAACAGAAAATGGTAGAGTAACTTCTTCGCAGAAAATCAACAAGAAATTGCTTGAAACTGTCACGCGAGTGTATGTTCCTCGGTTCTTTGTCTCGTTACAACAAAGATTTAGAGCAACGGACATTAAAGCCCTCTGTGCGTCACAGCTCTTGGGTCTTAGACAAACCGTGCTACAGCTCTTAGGCAAATCAGTGTTACAGCTCTATTTTATTTAGAAGATAGCAGGAGAGTGAGAGAGAGAGAGAGAGAGAAAGAAAAGAGCACACGCACGCGGGAGAGAGAGTCCGTGAGAAAGCGCTTTGGCTTCTCCTTTTATATGTATTTTCCTCCATCTGGGCCTGCCCTATGCAAATTGGGCTTAGCCGGGAGTGCTGTTTGTTCTGTTTGTTCTGCCTGAAGTCTTCACTCTGGTCCTCGGACCTTCCTTGTCTTTTAGCCACCGCCATTTTGGACTCCTTTTCCCTATTCTACCTACCTAACAAAACTATCAGAATGAAAAAGGCTGCTAGCACTGACTTTGCCAGGTCACAGGTCTAGTGGAACTGGGAAGTCACGTTTGGCATTTATGCCATTTGGTTTTTGCTTTTTGGGGCACTCTTGCCACTTGGCTTTTGATTTGGGGGCATCTCTTTGCTTTTTATTTCATTTGGACTGTGACTCCTGGCTGGTGAAGTTCTGTTTCAGTTTGGTTTTGTTGGTTTGAGTGCACAGACATGTGGTACAAAGTGTTCAAGCTAGTATGTGAATTGCTCACTCTAAGGTTCTACGCCCCACCTGGGAACCCCTTGGGGAAATTTTTTAAATGACTGGTCAATCTATAGCTATGATCCAATACCAATAAAAATGGCCTAAAAATATTAGGTCTTTATTGACATAGAATAGGAAAACGCACTGAAGTTCTCTCACTTCCAGGACTTCCTCCTGTAATCAACAGCCGGGAGCTGATCAAACTGAGACCCCTACTTCGCCAGAGGGACAATCCCTGCTGGGACCAATCTGCCCTTGTTATCAGGGCCAAGTTAAGCAATATCTGATCTAAATTTCGGTTGTAAAACTATGGTCACAAAAAAAAAGTACGATTTTTGACAATGTGGTCACAATATTCTTTAGACTCCAGAGGAAGCGTGAAGAAAAAATTATCTCTTTAAGAATTCTTGCCCTGAGGAAATAACTCCTCCTATACATCTAGACCATATCTAATTCTTGAAACCAAAAGGAACATAAAGGGGAACAAAACCTTTTAAAATCTTACTGCAACCATTTTTTATTCATAACTAAGTTTGGAAAACAAAGCTACAGGATCTCTTGTGTCTGTTTGGATGTATGTATGTCTCAGTATGTGTCTTTGCTTTTTTTGATAATATTGCTGATTGCTGAGGTCAGTTTGTAAATGAACTCTAATCTAAAAAAAAAACGTAAGTGCTTACAAATCAGTAATTCTAAATACAAGAGAAATTAACCTAAATGAATTTCAGGTTCATGTGAAATGGGAAATATTCAGTGTTAAATACCTGATATTAATGTTTAGTTGTTGATCTAAATAATGTAGACATGTCTAGGAGTACTTAACATTAAGCAGAATATTTCCATTGTACCTAGGTTTAATATAAGTTAAATATTATTATATCTGTTACAAGTATGTCAGCAAGGAAATGACCTCCAGTGAAAAGACTTCTAAACAATGTAGATGAGCTATGAGCTTTTAGATAGACTCTATTAAAAATAATTATGCTCTTTAGCAATATGTGTCTAGTCTCTCCAGATTGGGGTAAGTTAGACTCTATTAAAAATAATTATGCTCTTTAGCAATATGTGTCTAGTCTCTCCAGATTGGGGTAACTTGTACTTCTAAGGGTTGTGCTAAAATAAGTGTTGGAATTCTATTGAATAGTGGAGTTATTTCCAAATAAAATAAGATTTTGAAACATTTATTACTAAATACTAATTACCTCTTACAGAGAAACTAAAGATATTTGAGATTAAATATAAATGATGCTTGGTGCCATTCTAAAATGTGATTTAAGAAGCTTTGTCAACAAATATCAATGAGGTTTAGAACAACTCAGTCAGATAGGACTATAAGTCATTGTGAAACAATACTATTCAGCTAGCCAAAGTCCCAATAAAGAATTTCAGAACAGATCATTTAAGAGATAAAGAAACTTAAATCTATTGTCAAAGGCAGTTCTTTATCTGAAGAAAAGGTGTCCTCTTAACAGAGAGAAAAGCTAAATTCAAGTGTTTGCACCAGCTTACTTTACTTAAAAGGTAAACTTAGTTAACTTTATTTTAAACTTAGTCCTAACCATATATGTATAAACACACACAAAATTCTTTCCTCATGGTTCAGTTTTCACAAACCTTATCGTACCCATTACCGTGTTCTTCCATCCTAAAAAGTCACCTGGAAGTCAGACTTACTTCCTTTTCCCTTCACAAAATTCTATTCCTCATACCTTCTTTACTGAAAACACACTTCCTACCTCCCTTAAGCAACCAAGAACTGACTTTTATATTAGCATTTTATAGATAAATAAATACCAGTGATGATTTCTAAAACCTTTGTTTTCTTAGAGAACATTTTAGAATGGCACCAAGCATCATTTATATTTAATCTCAAATCTCTTTAGATTTCTAGCCTAATTTTGGGATGCTTCAGAGGGCCCCTGAAACATCCCAAAGAGAGATATTACACTAATTAGGTTAATTTTATATACAGAATTTCATGGGAAGTATTGTCAAGTGAGTAGTAAGTCTCAGGTTATATTGTATGGTAATATGTTACTAATATAGATATCCTAGAAACTGTATGGAGTTCCTGAAATTTTGATATGTTTGGGTAAAATGTTATCAGGCATAATTCAGTTACTATCTCAAAATATTGTCATAGCACTAACCAAATTTTGCAAAAAATGCTTCCTCAAGATTTATGAAAAGAAAAAAAAAAAAGATTTATGAAAAGGACTTTTGGATAAATACCAGTTTCTGAACTGGAGAAAGATTCTAATGAAAAATCTGCTGACTTCACAAAGGTTAACAAAAGGACTGAATGAACTGGTGAATATGCTTATAACTTTTATGGTTTCTAGTTTTTCAGGTCTAAGAAAAACTTTCCCTTCAAATTAATTATGACAGTAATTTGGTAAAATTATATTTTATAAACAAATTGAAACATTTGTCTTTTCTCTCTATCTGAACCCTCCAGAGATTGGAAACTCTTAGTTTCCAGTAATTTTATCAGATAAGTTAGGAAGGTTATTTCACTAACAGGTACAGAAATCTGAAGGAACTTGAATCTGAGACCTTGAGAAGGGAGGAATTCACTTAGATCTGTCAGGCAAAATCTGTGATAAACGTTTGGCATGACTTTCTAGCCCTGAAAGGTTTTATTTTAAATGGAAATCTGTGATCAATTATGGTTATATAAATCATCAGGCAAAGTTTATTGCGACCAGACCTATATTACAAACAAGTCTTAATTTGGTTATATTTGGTAAAAATGATGGTGATTTTAGGGAGAAAAAGATGTTTCAATGAATGTCAAATCCCAGTTTGTTAATGGAGGTCTGTATCTACTAAGACTCATTTCCTGGATAGTTCTTTGTTGTTAGGGTATATTAATGTAAAATTTAATTGCATTATTAAAGGACACTCTAGGGTTGTTTCTGAAGCTTATCTTAGTAATCTGTCTTTGGATGACCTGCAATTAAGACTGAAAGAAGACATAGTTTAAGGAACTCTCCAACCTGGATGGATGGACCTTTCTATCAGGTACTCTTAACTAGCTCATGCCCAGTGAAATTGAAGGAAAATTGACTCTTGGGTTAACTCCCACTTCCAAAGGCCCCTAAGCTGGACTGGCCTGTAAAGAGGCCTGCTGACCTCACACTCACCTTAAAACAATGCTCAAACAGAGGAAACTACACTACACTAGGATGAGAAGAAGATGACATCAGAAGTAGACAGCTTGCCCAAGATGCTGATCTGACTTTTATGATCATTTATAATGTTTTCTGGATTCCTTGGACCTGTGCCTATCAATCAAATCTTTTCTATCATGGACACGATTCTATGCTAGTTTAAAACTCAATCCAATTGTTTGATTGTGGCCAATTACCTATGTCTAATACTTCTGGGTTTCCTTGGTGGAGTTCTGTTCTCTAGGGTTACCCACTAGGAATTTATTTTAGATGAGTGTTCAGTCCTGTTCTATCTTCACGATTTTGCAAATGGGATTCTCTCACCTGGCCAATTAATAATACCTGCTCTTGGGGATGCTGGTCATAGATATAAGTCTTATCTTAGGGTCATTTTAACTCAATTGGAGTGATAAGCTAAGTCTCAATTAACAAAATTAAACTATCATCTGTGAAAAGGAAAATTTCCACAATTATGGGGTGGATCTACATGGTTAACACCAGGTTATGGTCATTTAAGTTTAAAAGCTCCTCTATGTTGGGAAGGGTTAAGTCATACTAAAAACAATCAACCTGGTAATTACGAGACAAGGCTGGGTGCTTTATGAACTATGTCTCTTATTACCATTAGAGAGAGTGATTGGTATGGAATTCAGTGGATTTGTGGCACTAATTTATGGCCTTCACAGCTACAGGGTTGGATACGAAGGTGTAGCCTGGGATTCCCATGAATTTTACGTCATACACATTAATGAATTAGAGGTAACCCTAGCCAGTCTACCATTGGTATGATCTCAATGGGTCAAAGATCTGTATTCTACTGGTATGATCATTTAGCAGCTTGTGTGTATGTGTGTGTGTGTGTATGTGTGTGCACCTTCAATGGGGTTGGAGGATGTAATTGACCATATCTAAGCCTTAACATCTTTGATAAGCTTTAAATGAGAGTAACCGGGCTATTAGCCTATTGAATTCTGAGATCTCTATGATGAGAGAGGCAGTGCTACACAACTGCAAGGCCCTTGACACCTAAAAGCATCTCAGGGAGATATCTGTGCTATAATGCAAACTGAATGCTATATTTTCATACCTGGTAAATCCTTTAACACATTTGAATCACATGAAAAATGAGCTTTCTGCTTTAAGTGACCCATTCCCTAATCTGGACTGTCTTTTAAGAAAACTGGTATGGGAGGCTCATGGCTAAAATATTTACTTTTAATTCCACTAGTGTTATTAACTATACCATTTGTATTTTGCTTGTTTCACAAGATTATCACTTCTTATATTACCAAGTGTATGAACCTCCAATGAAAATGATGACTAGATTTGAAGCAGTTGATCAAATGTATAGCTCGATATATGATCAATGATTGTAATAGTGTAACTCTAGGTTTGAAAAGATGCAACGAGAGGGAATACTTTCCTGGGCTATAACTAGAAGACAGGTGTCCAGGGATCTTTGACTATTAAGACCTAGTCCAGTAATAGCACATTGAGTGTCTTATCAACAAAAACCTTCTTCAGAACTGGGAACGAGCCTTCCCAGCAACACGGAACAAAATGGTCATGAAATGCCTGCCAAAGTATGGTCGGATTTATGACCACAAGGGGGCTGTGTCAACTACAGATTGGCATGGACCAAGAGCATTGCCAACGACTAAACAACAAAGGCGAGATTGAACCCCACGCTGCTACAGCTGTTGACCTTCAACAACCCGGTAGAGTGAGGCACTCTGTGCTCCAGGGAATCTGGTGGGACAGGTCTTTAGATAGTTGGATGTTTTTAGGGACAGATTTTATTATTTCAATCCTTGCATCTCCTCATATCTAGAGAAACACTAAATCCCTTCATGGTGATATCAGATCCTCATGACTAACAAAAAACCTTTTGTAAAATGAGTGCTTCATGGTATTGAACTCCCCCTTTGGTAAAGAATCTGCCTGCAGTGCAGGAGACATGGGTTCAATTCCTGGGTCGGGAAGATCCCCTGGAGAAGGAAATGGCAATCGACTCCCAAATTCTTGCCTGGAGAATCTCATGGACAGAGGAACCTGGCGGGCTTCAGTCCATGGGGTCGCAAGAGTCGGACACGACTTAGCAACTAAACTACTACTACTACTACTACTACTTCCCCGAAACCTTATAAATTGTCTTTCCCCCACTGCCCCACTTGAGAGCAGTCTTCTCTCAGACCTATCTGAGATGCTGCCTCCTGGGCTGCAGTCCTCATTTTGCTCCAAATAAAACTTAACTCACAACTCTCAAGTTGTACATCTTTCTTTAGTCGACACCTGCCAGTGCAAAAGTTAGCCTGGGCTCCGTAGAGGTGATGAGAGGGGGCCTGGGGCCCTGGGCACCTCCAGTATTTCAGTGCCGAGCCTGAGGAGGCTGTTCAGAGCTGGGTCAGAGAACTGCTTAGGACCAGGAGGGGATGTCCGGTTCCCTTGAGGGATCCAATGTCCCTTTATGCCACAGCTGGGACACAGACCTGGAGGGGGCCTTGGCTTTAGGCATGAGTGGGCCCAGTGGCCTTCTTTGCCACATTTGAAGCAGGGCCCAGGTCGCTTCCTTTCTTTGTTGGTTGATGGAGGCTTGGAGTCATGTAGGGCAGTGGCTAAAAGGTGGCATTTGGCCTGATCTTGTTGGGCCTTCTCTAGCTTTGCCTGTCCTTCCTGGTTATTGAAAATCTTAAAGGCTGAATTTCAAAGGTCTCGTTGAGGGGTTTCAGGACCTTCTGTCTTTTTTAGTTTCTTTCGGATATTTGGGGACGACTGGCAGATAAAATGGGTGTTAAGGACAATGGTGCCCTCTGCTGAAGTGGGGTCTAATTTTGCATATTTTTGTAGTGCTTCTGTTAACCTGTCTAGAAATTGTGCTGGGTTTTCATCTAACCCTTCAGTTATTTCCGAGAGCTTATCAAAGTTGATGGTTTTATGCCTTGCCTTTTGGAAGCCCACAATGAAGCAAGCAACTGCGTGATTACAGGCTGCTCATCCAGGTCTCTGTGCCTGATAATCCCAGTTGGGATCATCGCAGGAACAGCTGTTGCTATATATATAGCAAGCCTGAGAGGCTTGCTATTGCTATAGTCCTAGGAGAAGAGTGGAGGAAAGGATGATGTAAATATCATGCCAGGTTAAGTTGTAAGACTGGGTAAGATGCTTGAATTCTTTTAGATAATTATCAGGGTCCGAGGAGAAGGAGCCAAGATGCTTTTCAATCTGAGATAGATCAAAGAGGGAGAATGGGACATGAACCCAAACAATGCCTTCTGCCCCAGCTACTTCCCTTAAAGGAAAGAGTGGAGCGCAGAAAGGAGTGGAGTCCTACGGTGAAGTTTCCTGTTTCAAAGGTGTTCGGGACGGGGTACTGGGGAGGGGATCTAGGGAGGTGGGGTAAAGCCTTAGGACCCTCGGGGTAGAGGATGGGGCTGAGGTCTCAGAGCTTATCTCAGGCACAGGCTGGGGAGCAGGTTGGGAGCTGCAGCGGTGGCCTGTGCCTGAGGAGGGAGGGAGGAGGGGGTGTAAGGTGGAGGTTGTGGAACTGGATCTGGAGCTGCTGCAAAGGGATTGGGAGCTATAGGGGGTGGGCTGTGGTCAGAAGGGTCGAAGGAAGAAGAAGGAAAGTATGAACAGGGAAGGGGAGACATCGTATTTGGAGGATGTGGCCCAGAGTGGATTCACAGAGAGAGGGGTCGAGAGCAAAGAGCAAAGAAAGCCTGAACATAAAGGATTTCTAACCACTTGCCATTGCGGTGCAGAAGTTATCAAGGTCTGATAGAGTATCATAATCAAGAGTTCCGTTTTCTTGCCATAGGGACTTGTTATCAAGTCTGTATTGCAGCCAGACGGTGTTAGAATAGTAAATAAGTCTTTTTGGTCTTATCTCCCCTTGGAAGCCCAAGGCTTTTAGGTTACGGAGAAGGCATCCTAGAGGAGTAGGTTTTGAGGGCTGGGATTGAGAATTTCCCATTGCCGCTGAATAGGGAGGTTAGACAAAGGCGAGAGAAAGCGAGAAGAAAGGTCCCAGAGAAAAGGCTTCCCCATTCTCAGGACTCTCTCAGAGTAATAACAGTCTGCTTTGAAATGGGCGTCCCCTATTTCAAAGTCAGACGGAGTACAAGGGCCATGGAAATCCTCCCGCCCAGTGAGAGAGAGGGGATCCGAGAGAATGGGATTTCACTCACTCTTGTAACCTGTGGATGAAAAGTGGGCTGGTGTGTGGATGTCAGTCCAGCAAGGCAAGTGGAGAGTCCCGGCCTGGAGATGGTCTCAGTTTCTCTGCCAGGTCCAAGGGAGGGGACGAACGGAGGTGGGCAAGGAGCCCACCCAGTTGCCATGGATCTTCCTTCCTGGGTTTTGGCACCAAAATGTAAGGCGAGTGCAGAGAGAAAGAGAGCAAGCCGGGCAGTCAGGCAAGAAAAGGTAATTCATTAGAGGGAAAAGAGAGGGTGACGACTGGTTCTTAAGGAGAACCAGCGTTCCCCCTTTCTGACAGAGTCCTTCTTATACCCCACCAACGGGAAATTCTCTGAAGGGATTATCACGTAGCCAGAGGTCTGGAATCTGGTGGTCTTGCAGCTTTGAGAAGACAGGCACCAGTGAGACAACAGGATGCCATTTGGGCAATTTGGACAGTCTCATATTGTCACCCTGCTTATTTAACTTCTGTGCAGAGTACATCATGAGAAACGACTGGAAGAAACACAAGCTGGAATCAAGATTGCCGGGAGAAATATCAATAACCTCAGATATGCAGATGACACCACCCTTATGACAGAAAGTGAAGAGGAACTCAAAAGCCTCTTGATGAAAGTGAAAGTGAAGAGTGAAAAAGTTGGCTTAAAGCTCAACATTCAGAAAACGAAGATCATGGCATCTGGTCCCACCACTTCATGGGAAATAGATGGGGAAACAGTGGAAACAGGGTCAGACTTTACTTTTTTGGGCTCCAAAATCACTGTAGATGGTGACTGCAGCCATGAAATTAAAAGACGCTTACTCCTTGGAAGGAAAGTTATGACCAACCTAGATAGCATATGGAAAAGCAGAGACATTACTTTGCCAACAAAGGTCCGTCTAGTCAAGGCTATGGTTTTTCCTGTGATCATGTATGGATGTGAGAGTTGGACTGTGAAGAAGGCTGAGCACTGAAGAATTAATTGATGCTTTTGAAGTGTGGTGTTGGAGAAGACTCTTGAGAGTCCCTTGGACTGCAAGGAGGTCCAACCAGTCCATTCTGAAGATCAGCCCTGGGTGTTCATAGGAAGGACATGCTAAAGCTGAAACTCCAATACTTTGGCCACCTCATGTGAAGAGTTGACTCATTGGAAAAAACCCTGATGCTGGGAGGGATTGGGGGCAGGAGGAGAAGGGGACGACAGAGGATGAGATGGCTGGATGGCATCACTGACTCAGTGGACGTGAGTCTGAGTGAATTCCGGGAGTTGGTGATGGACAGGGAGGCCTGGTGTGCTGCGATTCATGGGGTCGCAGAGTCGGACACGACTGAGCGACTGAACTGAACTGAACTGACAGATCACTGTGATTTATTCTTTGTGAAATCATCATAATGAACCATCTTATCAATGAAATCCCATGTGGGCCTGATCACTTAATAGGCTTGTGCCAAAGTACTGATTCTGAATGTCAGCTCACAAGGCAGCAGCTTGGAAAGTGCAAGGGTCATATAAAGGAGAATTCTGGACTAATTTTAGGGAAAGTGCCAAAGGGGCAAGGATTTCCTGGAAATTTCTCTAGGGATGAAATCACTTATTGATGACATTTTAAAAAATCCTACCTGTACCTAGCTGGCCCAGTACTAGCAGGATAGATTTCTGACATTCCCCACTTACCTTGCTAGCACTGCTTGCCTTACTATGTCTCTCTATTCCCTGTGGAACACACATATCCAGCCCAGCCATGCCCACAATGCTCCTCCAAAATGGCTTCCCCCTGAGGGCCTGGATTCCCCCCACAACAGACTCCTTCCCTACCACACACAGTGGTTGGACTCAGCCATGACTCACAACCCCTCAAGGTGGTTCCCAGTCCACGTCAGCTCCAGCCAGAAGCACATCTGCAACTGTTGAGGTGGGGTTCACACTCGGCTGCACTGGTGGCCAACCAGACCCACCAGCCTGCCCAAAGCAACAATGGTACATCCAACAGGACACCACACTCAGCCTACACAGGAGACACGCTGGATTTCCTGTCTCTGCTGACCTGAAGGAACTGTTCTTCTGAGCCACACAGGAGACATTACATAAGTCCACTCATTCAACATGGAGATATAGTTCATCTAAGTTCATCTACCTAATATTAATGCCTAGAAACAAAAAAGGCAAAATGAGGAGACAAAAATATATTACAAATGAACAGCTAAGACATAACCTCAGACAAAGAATTAAACAAAGATGGAGATAAATAATCTACATCAGATGGGTGTAAAGTAATGGTCATAAATATATTTACTTGCTTATACCCTTGCTGGTTCATTGGTTAAGATGTTCCTAACAATGTAGGAACATCAATAAAGGACAGAAATTGTATGGACTTAACAGAAGCAGAAGATATTAAGAAGAGGTGGCAAGAATACACAAAAGAACTGTCCAAAAAAGAGCTTCACGACCCAGATAATCACCATGGTGTGATCACTCACATAGAGCCAGACATCCTGGAATGTAAAGTCAAGTGGGCCTTAGAAAGCATCACTATGAACAAAGCTAGTGGAGGTGATGGAATTCCAGTGGAGCTATTTCAAATCCTGAAAGATGATGCTGTGAAAGTGCTGCACTCAATATGCCAGCAAATTTGGAAAAGTCAGCAGTGGCCACAGGACTGGAAAAGGTCAGTTTTCATTCCAATCCCAAAGAAAGGCAATGCCAAAGAATGCTCAGACTACCACACAATTGCACTCATCTCACACGCTAGTAAAGTAATGCTCAAAATTCTCCAAGACGGGCTTCAGCAAAACGTGAACCGTGAAC
Organism: Bos javanicus; assembly: GCF_032452875.1. Classification (NCBI taxonomy): domain Eukaryota; kingdom Metazoa; phylum Chordata; class Mammalia; order Artiodactyla; family Bovidae; genus Bos; species Bos javanicus. Next base: position 12,926,534 of record NC_083876.1, read on the forward strand.
TTCCAGATGTTCAAGCTTGTTTTAGAAAAGGCAGTGGAACCAGAGATCAAATTGCCAACATCCGCTGGATCATGGAAAAAGCAAGAGAGTTCCAGAAAAACATCTATTTCTGCTTTATTGACTATGCCAAAGCCTTTGACTGTGTGGATCACAATAAACTGTGGAAAATTCTGAAAGAACTGGGAATACCAGACCACCTGACCTGCCTCTTGAGAAACCTATATGCAGGTCAGGAAGCAACAGTTAAAACTGGACATGGAAGAGCTGACTGGTTCCAAATAGGAAAAGGAGTATGTCAAGGCTGTATATTGTCACCCTGCTTGTTTAACTTCTATGCAGAGTACATCATGAGAAATGCTGGACTGGAAGAAGCACAAGCTGGAATCAGGATTGCCAGGAGAAATATAAATAACCTCAGATATGCAGATGACACCACCCTTATGGCAGAAAATGAAGAGGAACTAAAAAGCCTCTTGATGAAAGTGAAAGAGAGTGAAAATGTTGGCTTAAAGCTCAACGTTCAGAAAACTAAGATCATGGCATCTGGTCCCATTACTTCATGGGAAATAGATGGGGAAACAGTGGAAACAGTGTCAGACTTTACTTTTTTGGGCTCCAAAATCACTGCAGATGGTGACTGCAGCCATGAAATTAAAAGACGCTTACTCCTTGGAAGGAAAGTTATGACCAACCTAGATAGCATATGAAAAGGCAGAGACATAACTTTGCTAACAAAGGTCCGTCTAGGCAAGGCTGTGCTTTCTCCAGTGGTCATGTATGCGTGTGAGAGTTTGACTGTGAAGACAGCTGAGTGCCAAAGAATTGATGCTTTTGAACTGTGGTGTTGGAGAAGACTCTTGAGAGTCCCTTGGACTGCAAGGAGTTCCAACCAGTCCGTCCTAAACGAAACTAGTCCTGGGTGCTCATTGGAAGGACTGATGCTAAAGCTGAAACTCCAATACTTTGGCCACCTCATGTGAAGAGTTGACTCATTGGAAAAGACCCCTATGCTGGGAGGGATTGGGGGCAGGAGGAGAAGGGGACGACAGAGGATGAGATGGCTGGATGGCATCACTGACTCGATGGATGTGAGTTTGAGTAAACTCCGGGAGTTAGTGATGGACAGGGAGGCTTGGCGTGCTGTGATTCATGGGGTCACAAAGAGTCAGATATGACTGAGCGACTGAACTGCCCTCAACTAAACTGTTTATACTAGTTTTACGTAAAATAGCCAAAACTTGGTGGGAAAAGCAGTTGTTCAACAAATGAACAATGTATGTCTGACGAACAATGCAAAAGTAGCTTAAAAAAGGAATGAACTGCAGATACATTTAAAATTCATGAATATCAAAACATTATGCTTAGAGATCAAAGATGACACAGACAGATGGAGAGATACACCATGTTCTTGGATTAAATGAATCAATATTGTGAAAATGACTCTACTACCCAAAGCAAACTAGAAAGTCAGTGCAGTCCCTGTCAAGTTACCAATGGCATGTTTCACAGAATTACAACAAAAATTTTTACAATTTGTGTGGAAACACAAAAGAACCAAAATAGCCAAAGTCTTCTTAAGAATGAGAAATTAATCTGGAACAATTAGCCTCCCTCACTTCAGACTATACCACAAAGCTACAGTAATCAAGACAGTATGGCAGTGGCACAAGAACGGAAATAAAGATCAATGTAGGCCAAAATGTAGAAGAAGACTTTGATGCCTTCCAAAGAAGACATACAGGTGGCCAAAAACCCATAAAAAGATGCTCAGCTCACTAATAGATGCTCACTATTCTGTCAGTACTAGAGAAATGCAAATCAAAACTACGAATGTGGTATTACTTCACACCAATCACAATTGGCATCATCAAAAAATCTACAAACAATGCAGGAGAGGATATAGAGAAAAGGGAACCCTCTTGTGCTCTTGCTGGGAATGTACATTGACATAGCCACTATGGAGGGCAGTATGGAGATTCCTTAAAAATCTGAAAGTAGGACTACCTTATGACACAGCAATCTAGGTTACCCTAGAAAACCATAATTTGAAAAGACACATGCACCCTACTGTTCATGGGATCACAAGGATTCAGACAGAACTGAGCAACTAAGCACAGAATAAAAAATATATGTATATATATATATATATATATACACACACACACACACACACACACAAACACATATATAATAGTTAAAAACATAGTTCAGATATATACACACACACACACATACATACACATATGGAGCCTACTGTTCATGGGGTTGCAAGGAGTCAGACAACGCTGAGCAACTAAGCACAGAGTGTGTACATATATATATATATATGGAATCTAGAAAAATCGTACTGATGAATCTATTTACAGAGCATAAATAGAGGTAAGCCATAAAAAGTGAACTTGTGGACACAGCAGGGGAGGGAAAGAAGGGGACGAATTGAGAGAGTAGCATTGACATATATACACTACCATGTGTGAAATGCTAGCTAGTGGGAAGCTGCTGAGCAGCACAGGGAGCTCAGCTTGGTGCTCTGGGATGACCTAAAGAGGAAGGAAGGGTGGAGGAGGATCAACAAGGAGGGTGTATATGTACGCATACAAATGATTCACTCATTTTACAGCAGAGACTAACGCAGCATTGTAAAATAACTATAACCCAATTAGAAATAAGGAAAAAAGAAAGAACAAATAAAAATATGAATATCCAGCACTCCCCTGGTGGTCCAGTGGTGAAGATTCCATGCTCCCAATACAGGGATCCCAGATTCCTGTACTAGTCAGGGAACTAGATCCCACATGCCACAACTGAGACCCAGAGCAACCAAATAAAAAACTAAATTAAAACATACAAACATCACAGACAGCATAAATAAAATGTTATCCATATATTTCTAATGGACTTTATAAAGAATGGGTACATTTCCTTTTAAGGAAAAGACTTGAACATTAACAGAAATAAATTAAGGAAATTTAAAAACAAAAAGCAACCTAAAACTTACTATGCCAAACAATAAGAGTCAGACACAAAGGAAAAATACATGATCCGATCTGTTTGAAATCCTAGAAAAGTAGATCTAATCTCTGGAGATCAGCATATTATTGGCTGCCTGGTGTTGACTGAAGTGGTTGGGAAAAGGACAAGAGAATATTTGGGGTGATGGATGCATCCTGTATCTATTACATATATAGGTAACCCTCAACCAACACAGGTGTGAACTGCACAGGTCCTCTTACACCTGGATTTTTTTTTGTGTGTGATAAATACATTCTATGACATGACCCATGGTTTTTGAATCCACAGATGTGAAACTGAGGCTACCTAGGGCTGACTGTAAAGTGTACACATAATTTTTGACTACATGGAGGGTCTTAATAATTTTTGCTTTCAAATAACTAAATTTTCTAAAGGGAATGATGCTCAGAGATACAAATTGTTACTTTCATCTCCACCTGCCTACCTCCCATCTTCATGTTGATATCTAAGAGATGCCTCAAGCTCAGGCAAGTCCACAGCCATGACTTGTCACTTACTGTCTGTTCCACCAGGGGCCTCCCCCATAGATGTCACTGCTTCTTGTTTCTCAGGCCCAAACAACAGTGGCATAATTGGCTACTTCCTTTCCACCAACTCCAGATACAAAGATATGAATTGAAGAAAAATAAAGTTGATTCTGTCTTTCAAATGTATCTAGTCTTATCCATATATGAGCACTTGCTTTATTACACTAGTACCAGTCAGCAGTGAAGTGGATTTTCAATGCTTTATTAACTGCCCATGTGCTGCTGCTGCTGCTGCTAAATCGCTGCAGTTGTGTCTGACTCTGTACGACCCCAGAGATGGCAGCCCACCAGGCTCCCCCATCCCTGGGATTCTCCAGCAAAGAATACTGGAGTGGGTTGCCATTTCCTTCTCCAACGCATAAAAGTGAAAAGTGAAAGTGAAGTGACTCAGTCGTGTCTGACTCTTAGCAAACCCATGGACTGCAGCCTACCAGGCTTCTCCATCCATGGGATTTTCCCGGCAAGAGTACTGGAGTGGGTTGCCATTGCCTTCTCTGAACTGCCCATGTAGATGGAATAAAATCAGTCCAACAAAAGTCAGTTCCAAGTGAACAGTGGTTCTAAATGGGGAGGTAGGTAAACCTGGAAGAAGACATAGGGGAATATCTTCATGATCTCAGGTAGGCAGAAATAGACACAAGTCTACTTTGTTCATGCTGCTCTCCAGTGTAGATGCCCAGTATTAACAGAAGGAACATAAAGGAAACTTCAACACCTTCTGGAGAAATCTACACACATGCAAGTACTTGAGTCATTGTGAAAATATACAGTGTTCTTAGTGATCAGATTGAATGTGAGAGATGTCACTTATTAGTCTAATATCTAATGCAATCCTAATTAAATAACATTCGGGCTGATTTTCGGATAAACTGAGTCTAAGCTTCACACAGAAAAACTGAGCAAGAATATCTCAGGAAACCCCTGAGGGGAATAAAAATCAGGTCAAGTGATGAGGTGTGATAAGGTCTACCAGGAGATGAGACAGATTTTAAAGCCATGATTATTATCATTTTGTTGAAGAATCCAGGCCACTGTATAGTACAAGGTGCATTACTGGCTCATGAACCACCACTAAAAATACTGCCAGTTATTAAGATTCTGACTTGTTAGGTGCCTCCCAATTCAGAGATCTCAGAAGTGTGAAGACGTGTGCCTTGGACTGGCCTTGATGCATGGATTCTCAGAGAGATGAAGTGAACAATGAAAAAGCCAGAGACAGACACCCAAACATGCATAATTTTAGTAGAAGATTGATATAATATTTCAGATAGTTGGGAAAAGGGAGATCTTTTCTTGACTGATAGTGAGAAAACTAGGTAGTCATCTAGGAAAAGATATTCTTGTCTCACACTTTATACACAGACACACACACCCTACAGCTGACCCAAAGGTGTGCAACCAAAAGCCAAGAGACAAACAGTTGTGTAGAAGCCAAGAGATAACAATTATTACATCCTCAGACTAGGAAGGCTTTTCTTCCTAGTCTTCCACAAAACTGATAATCTGACTGCATAAAAACGAAGCCCAGTGGTAAGGCCAATCCTGTCCCAGAACTGAAGTGAAAATCCAAAATGTAAGATTGGAGGTAGCCTAGCCCCTAGCCCCAAGCCATCCTGTTTTTAGAGTCCTCATTCTCCCCAGAACCCCACCCACATGGCTGGTGGTGGTCCAATGTATATGGGACCTCAGTCAGTTCCTAGAAGAAGAGGGTCACTTTCTATAGAAAGCAGGTTGAATGGTATCCTGGAAAGATCTGTGCCCAAGAAACTGTGAAGGGAACTTGTCTGAGAAAAGGGTCTTTGATATCAATAGACTTGTTCCACAAAGGGCTGCTATAAACCATAGATCTGTTTAAAAACATTTTTTTTCAAGGGAATGATGTGGGAAGTGCAATAAATCAAGACTCAATAAACCAAGACATGCCTGTGCTTCGTGCAGCCTAGGAGGATGAGTCGGTGCCCCCTACTCAACTGACCTCACAGAACAGGGTCATCCAGTATTGCAACATTGAAACCTCTTGGAGCTGGCCTGTGCTCTGCCTCCCGTGATGTCCTACAAGCTCTTCTGCTTTTAAGGGGCTCTTATAGTAACAGCTCTAATGAGATGAAATTCATATTAATATGCAATTCATCCATTTAGAGCTTACAATTCAGTGGTTTTTATTATATTCAAAAATAGCCATTGCACTATGTAATTTCAGAAACTTTCATCACCTCAAGATGAAAACCAGGGAACTTCCCTGGTGGCCCAGTGGTTGAGAGTTCACCTTGTAATTCAGGGGACTCAGGAACTGGAATCCTACATGCCATGAAGTAACTGGGTCTACGCCCCACAACTACTGAGGCTTGCACACTCTGGAGGCCATGAGACACAACTGGAGTCTGTGCACCACAGCAAGTGGTCTGGCAAAATGCAATGAAGACCCAACATGTAGCAACTAAGACTCGACGAAACCAAATACTTAAAATTTAAAAAAGAAATATCATACTTAAGAGTGTTTAAAATTTTAATATTTTTTCTCACACCATACACAAAAATAAACTCAAAGTGGATTAAAGATCTCAACGTAAGACCAAAAACTATAAAGCTCCTAGAGGAGAACATAGGCAAAACACTCTCCTACATACATCACAGCAGGATCCTCTATGACCCACCTCCCAGAATATTGGAAATAAAAGCAAAAATAAACAAATGGGACCTAATTAAACTTAAAAGCTTCTGCACAACAAAGGAAACTATTAGCAAGGTGAAAAGACAGCCTTCAGAATGGGAGAAAATAATAGCAAATGAAGCAACTGACAAACAACTAATCTCAAAAATATACAAGCAACTCCTCCAGCTCAACTCCAGAAAAATAAATGACCCAATCAAAAAATGGGCCAAAGAACTAAATAGACATTTCTCCAAAGAAGACATACAGATGGCTGACAAACACATGAAAAGATGCTCAACATCACTCATTATCAGAGAAATGCAAATCAAAACCACTATGAGGTACCATTTCACACCAGTCAGAATGGCTGCGATCCAAAAGTCTACAAGCAATAAATGCTGGAGAGGGTGTGGAGAAAAGGGAACTCTCTTACACTGTTGGTGGGAATGCAAACTAGTACAGCCACTATGGAAAACAGTGTGGAGATTCCTTAAAAAACTGGAAATATTTTTATAGAAGATTTTTAAATTCTAAGGTGCTCTACAATTTTCAAAAGGTTCACACATGATTTCACCTAATCTCCTATATTCCCATAATAATGTTTTTTTTTCTCCCCCACCCCTATATTGCTGTCCCCACCAGTATATTTTATAGATATATAAAATCGTGAACAGTGAAAAATAAATGCAAAAAAACACAAATCGATGTAGTGTACCATCATAACAGGGCAGGGTGATCCTTGCCTTCCCTAGTGATTAGCGAGGTGGAATATCTTTAACTTGCTGGACATTTATGTGTCTTTGAAGATATGTCTATTTAACTTCTTTGCACATGTTCTAAACAGGTTGTTTATGTTTGGTTTTAGGAGTTCTCAAAGTTAAAGGTATAAATCCATTATAAGATGTGATTTTATCACTCTAGACTTAATGCTGGGGTTGTTCAGCATGGTCAGTGGTCACTATGGACTCAGCCCCTCCTCTGTGCTCACATTCCCTGTCCTCAAAGAAACATGCATGGTTCACTACAGAGAACCCTCTGAGGGCACTTGTGTATACTAGAAACTGGCAAAGGCCAAATGCAAGGAGAAGACACAGAAAAGGAAACCTGCCTCTGGGGTGCTCCACAAATTGCCAAAGCTCTGAAGTCCTTGCTACTTGGGATTTTGAAAAATGCTTCTTAATATGTAAATGGAGAGAGAAGGCCCATTGGGGCTATTGTGCATCCATTGGGAAAGTGAGTTAAATCCCTGCCTCACAAAACACAACCCAAGCATCTAGACACATACTAAGAACCAACACTTGAAAGGAATACTTGACAAATTTTACAGTTATTGATGAGTGAATATTTTTCTTTTTAATTGAGGTATTATGGGTTTTTAATGATTTGTTAGTTTAAGGTGTACAGCAAAGTGATTCAGGGATTCAGTGTCTCAGGTGCTTCCTTGGACAAAATTCACTCCATTTGAGGGGCCCCTGGGACATGTCCTCTACTCAGAACAGGCAATAATCCTGAAAACAGAGCAGCACATGGTGGTGCTCGTGGGTATTTTTTGACTGAATCAACTATTCTAACATGACACACAGAAGAAGCCTAGATGCTAGGAGGGGGCTCTCCAAACCTATCTTCAAATAGGAGGCCTTGCTCCCTTGAATATGGGTGCGTGAAACTGCGCTTGGGTAGGGAAGAGGTGTGTCATGAATACTTTGTCTGCAGAGAACAAAGCGGCGTGTAGAGATGATGCGCAAGCTCATCCCAGGACACTGAGCACATGGACACACTGACTGGATTCTCAGCCCTGGTCTTGGGGCATCGCACTGTCTCCACCCCTGATATATGGTGAGGCGCTCACAGGTGTCCTGGAGAGTATGGTCACCCGACCTGGATCTGTCCAATCGGTGTGTTCCATCCTCCCTGGCCACCGTGATGGGCTCAGGACTGGGGCAGTGACCAATCGGGGCCCAGGGCCGGGACTCACTCTGGAATCAAGGGGAAGAGGAGCTCTCCTGCTGCTGGAAGGGGTGGGGCCGGTGAGGTCAGTCTACAGCAGTAGACTTGGGGCAAGAGGTCGGCCTGGGGCGGTTGGTGACTTCCTGCTCCCGTCAGGGCAGAGGCGCTGGCTTGAGAATGAGGGTGCTGCTGAGCCCAGGGGTTGAGAGCGCTGGTTCCTGCTGTGGTCCCTGAGCTCCACCTGAGACCTGAGGGAAGCCATCTGCTTGTGAGTCCTCCTGCTTATCTGTGAGCTTGTTGGAACCAAAAGCCTGGGTTTTTTGTCCATCAGGCTAAGTGGAGACCCTGGAAATGCAAACATGTGGGGTTTGGCTGGCTTCAGGGAAGAAATGACAGATGGCACTGGGAGACTCCAGTCTAATCTGGATTCTGTGATATCTCTTGAAAGTGAAGTGAAAAGTCCTTCAGTCCGACTCTTTGCGACCCCATGGACTATATGATTCATGGAATTCTGCAGGCAAGAATACTTGAATGGGCAGCCTTTCCCTTCTCCAGGGGATCTTCCAAACCTAGGGATCAAACCCAGGTTTCCCACATTCCAGGCAGATTCTTTCCCAGCTGAGCCACAAAGGAGGCCCAAGAATATTGGACTGGGTAGCCTGTCCCTTCTGCAGCAGATCAGGATTCCTGACCCAGGAATTAAATTTGGCTCTTCAGCCATGCAGGAGGATTCTTCACCAGCTGAGGTATCAGGGATGCCCAATATCTCAAGACCAGCTACTAATTGTAGCATTACCCTAAAGAGTCTTCCCAGGATTAAAGTAGCAATCGATGTCCTTATTCTAGAGGACAAAACTGGAGCTCTAAGAAGGGGGTAACTCAGCTATAGCAAGGAAGTGTGTACCCAGACAACCCCCCTCCCCAGATCCTGCTGTTAGAACTCAGGGAGGAGCTTGTCCGTGTGACAGGGTCTAAGGTACCCAGCCCACACTGGGTGCTGTGGGGACCTGACTTGGTAACTGCTGTTCGGAAGCTCAGACTCAGAAAAGCAGTTTGCACTAAAGAGAGGAAGGGCACCTCCCTTCATCCACCCCACCACACCCTCCGGGTACTCCCACACCCTGCCCCCTTTCTCTTGCTTTGTGAGGAAATTAGAGTCATGGTCATGTGACCACATTGGCTGTCCACTGTTCACAGGCTACCACTGGAGCTGCTACAGGAGAGGCCCCTTTGCCCCTGAGCACCTCTCTTTCCTTTGCACCATCGGGGCCCTCCTCCACACTTGCACACCAGAGGCCTTTTCTGAGACATTCAGGGACCCTCCCTCAGTTTTCAACAGGTTGTATCCACTGCTGTCCTTTCGATGCCTCCCTTGAAACTCAGCTCATGAGCTCCTTTGCCTGCATCACAGCCCACCTGTCTGACACGGGAGGGACAAAGCTCTGAATCCAAAGCTCAGATCTGACAGCTGGGAATCTGTGTATAAAGGACCTGATTATTCATGCTGTAAAGGCTGTAGTAGGCTCCAGGTGTCCAGAACTAGGGCTTGGGCCAAAGTGACTACAGAGGCATTTTGATGCCTGGGGAGGCTTCTGTGTATAGTGGGGCTGGGGTGAGTTTCTTGAGGTTCTGAAGGCCCACTGTGTACAGGTTCACAATGCATAGAGAAGAGAAGTTGGAGTCTACCCTGGAGGTGGTCACAGCTCATGGATGAGCCAGACACGCAGGCAGGTCCCGAAATCACCTGAGCCACCTTCATGAGGGAGTGGTGTGGGGCAGAGGAAGAGACCCAGGTCTGCTCCCTCATGTGGTACCCGGGACAGGTTGTCACCAGACTAAACGTACGTGGTGATGACCATCGCTGCTGTCTGCTAAGGGTTTGCACTGGCATGTGTCTTCATCTGAGAGGTCAGGCCGTCTCTAAACTACACTGGCCATGGGCATGGCCTGTCCACCCTCACATGTTTCTTCTCTTCCTTACTGAACATTCATTTCCAAGAGGGTTTTTGGGCCATAGGATGTTGGGTTTTCTCTAGCTTTGTCTCATGAGGAACTCTTTTTGGTCGTTGGTGGTGTTCATTTTCCAGCTGTCTCTCTTGGCTTATTCTGTGAATTTGTTTGTGGAACAGGAAGAGCTCATCATCTCCCTTCTGGCTGAGATTTCACACTTACAACAGCAACGCCTACCTGGAGGTTCTGACCACATTTGCCAAAAGTGCTTCGTTTTGCAGATGACATCTTGAAAGTACCTACACTGTCTTTTCAGTTACCTAAAGGCTACTTTAAATGAAACAAAAACAAGAATTCTCAAGTTTAGTCTTACAATATGTGGAGAGTCAGAAAAATCCCCTGGAGAATGGAAAAGCTACCCACTCCAGTATTCTGGCCTAGATAATTCCATGGACTGTAAAATTCATGGGGTTGCAAAGAGTCTAACAAGACTAAGCGACTATAACTTTCACTTTCAGTCAGGAAAATATCCAGTTTTCTATCATTTCAGTGATTGGCATTGATTGCAGACACCCAAAGAATGGGAAGAAATGGAGAAAGAAGAAGACTAAATGTTATCAGGTGGGGGAGGGAGAAACGGGGAGTGCTTGACATGAATCCAGGCTTTGCTGGGAAGTGGGGGGGAGAGAATGAGAGGGTCCGAATGTACACAAGTGATGGTTACACAGCATTGAGAAGGCATTCACTTCAGTTCAGTTCAGTTCAGTCGCTCAGTCGTGTCCGACTCTTTGCAACCCCATGAATCGCAGCACGCCAGGCCTCCCTGCCCATCACCAACTCCCGGAGTTCACTCAGACTCACATCCATCAAGTCAGTGATGCCATCCAGCCATCTCATCCTCTGTCATCCCCTTCTCCTCCTGCCCCCAATCCCTCCCAGCATCAGGGTCTTTTCCAATGAGTCAACTCTTCACACGAGGTGGCCAAAGTACTGGAGTTTCAGCTTTAGCATCAGTCCTTTCGAAGAAATGCCAGGGCTGATCTCCTTCAGAATGGACTGGTTGGATCTCCTTGCAGTCCAAGGGACTCTCAAGAGTCTTCTCCAACACCACAGTTCAAAAGCATCAATTCTTCGGCGTTCAGCCTTCTTCACAGTCCAACTCTCACATCCATACATGACCAAAGGAAAACCATAGCCTTGACTAGACGAACCTTTGTTGGCAAAGTAATGTCTCTGCTTTTGAATATGCTATCTATGTTGGTTATAACTTTCCTTCCAAGGAGTAAGCGTCTTTTAATTTCATGGCTGCAGTCACCATCTGCAGTGATTTTGGAGCCCCCCAAAAATAAAGTCTGACACTGTTTCCACTGTTTCCCCATCTATTTCCCATGAAGTGATGGGACAAGATGCCATGATCTTCGTTTTCTGAATGTTGAGCTTTAAGCCAACTTTTTCACTCTCCACTTTCACTTTCATCAAGAGGCTTTTGAGTTCCTCTTCACTTTCTGCCATAAGGGTGGTGTCATCTGCATATCTGAGGTTATTGATATTTCTGCCGGCAATCTTGATTCCAGCTTGTGTTTCTTCCAGTCCAGCGTTTCTCATGATGTACTCTGCATATAAGTTAAATAAGCAGGGTGACAATATACAGCCTTGATGTACTCCTTTTCCTATTTGGAACCAGTCTGTTGTTCCATGTCCAGTTCTAACTGTTGCTTCCTGACCTGCATACAAGTTTCTCAAGAGGCAGGTCAGGTGGTCTGGTATTCCCATCTCTTGAAGAATTTTCCACAGTTTATTGTGATCCACACAGTCAAAGGCTTTGGTATAGTCATTAAGCAGAAAGAGATGTTTTTCTGGAACTCCTGCTTTTTCGATGATCCAGCAGATATTGGCAATTTGATCTCTGGTTCCTCTGCCTTTTCTAAAACCAGCTTGAACATCTGGAAGTTCACTGTTCACGTATTGCTGAAGCCCATCTTGGAGAACTTTGAGCATTACTTTACTAGCGTGTGAGATGAGTGCAATTGTGTGGTAGTCTGAGCATTCTTTGGCATTGCCTTTCTTTGGGATTGGAATGAAAACTGACCTTTTCCAGTCCTGTGGCCACTGCTGAGTTTTCCAAATTTGCTGGCATATTGAATGAAGAACTTTCACAGCGTCATCTTTCAGGATTTGAAATAGCTCAATTGGAATTCCATCACCTCCATTTATTAACAAAAACTTAACAGAAAAAAATACATAAAGCCATAAAAAAAATCACAAGAAAGCTACACACAAACCAGATGAAAATACGCTCAGGGGAAGGGAACTCAATCTCCCCTGGGTGGGGAGTGAGTTGATGGCATCCACGGGAAGCAGACAGGGATGGAGACTGCAGAGCCAACCGCTCCCCTGGACAAGGTGTTTCCAGAAAGAACTCTGGGTCTCTGTCCAGAGCGGGGGCCCATTCTCCCTGAAGGGGTGGGTCAGTCATCATGGGCATCTGAGTGTTGGGCAGGAGCCAGGGCAGGCTCTCCCTACAGAGGTGGTGACTCATCCCCTGACTCGGGTTCTCCTGCCAAAGCCTGAGCAGGTACAGGTGGAGTTGGATGTTCTCACTGAGTGGGTGGGACATCGGTGCCTGTGGCTTGGGGTCCTGCAGGCACAGAGGTCCGATCTTCTCGGGGTGCTGGCCAGTACCCAGGTGGCCTGATGTCTTTGGGAGGGGAAATCTCAGGTCTCGATCTCCCGTCAGTGGATCCCTGGGTTCTGCACCTGGAGTAACCACCTCTGTAGGGGTAGGTCTTGGAAGTGGAGCCTGGTTGAATTTGAAGGCCAGAGCTAGAGCTGGGAGAAAAGAAAAGTTTGCCCACAGGCCAGCCTTGCCATGTGCCTAGCTGGACACTCAAACTTTCTAGAGATTCCCAAAGAATACCCAGCATAGGAGTCTTCTCTGCAGTCTATAAGATGGGTGGTGTGAGGCCAGCTTTTGCTCCAGGCCCAGCCCCAGCTCTGGGGGACTCCTCTCTGTGTGACTCAGCACCCCCTCCCCACATACTCACATGCACAGCCCCAGGCTCCTCACTCTGTGCTCTGCCATGCTGGGCTCCAGGTCCTCCTGCTCTCTCAGAGGCAGGGCTTCTCGGGGCTCTGGTTCAAGAGCCAGATGTGCTGAGCTCTGTGGCAGCCTGAGACTAGTCCCTGGGGTGTGTCCTGAGAATCAGGCCTTCCCCGCTTCCTCTTCATTCCAAGTTGGGCTGACTCCTTGGGCATGCTCACCTGGAGCCTGTGCTGGGCCTCACTGGCAGAGGGGTGGTGGTCCGACCCCTTCCTCGGGGAGGTGGATGGGGTGCCCCCTCATTGGCCACATCCAGTGTGAAGCTCTGAAATGACACTGACCGTCAGCCAGCCCTGCTTGGAGTTTACTGAGCTGGGCCTGACCAGTATGGCTGCTGCTTCTGCCCACTCGAACGTCTGTTCCCACAACGAGCAGAGATGAGTGTCTGCTCAGATATGCACCCAGGACGAAGGAGACCCACCTGAGGGCGTGAGGTCAGCGTGGGCAGACGGTGCTGCCTGGACTCTCCCCATCCTGCCCAGCCTGCTCTCCCCTGGGGTGTGGACACAACCGGCCCACAGCCTTCTGACCCATATCTGCCTGGACTTGCTTGAGGCCGACATACCCCTAGAAACCTCCATCCACATCACAGGGAAAGGACTCAGGGCTACCCGGGTGGGATGGGAGAGGGGACCTGGCCTGGCCTGGGGCTACCGTGTTACCTTCCTGTTCCTTTGGGCAAAGGGCCAGAGGCCTCTTGGGGGGACCCTGAGCCAGTGTTGACCGTGTTCCCACACATTCTGCCTGTGAGCTCTCCTGAGGCCCCAGCCTCTGGGCAGGGGCAAACAGCAGGACATCTTGGCAGCAAGCGATCTGGCTGGGGGCTCCTCTCCACTGTGGAGGCCTGGAGACCCGGGTTCCGAGTTCTTTGGGGTTCTGTTGCCGGGAAGTGACATCATTTCCTGGGTTCATTGCTGAATTCCCTTACACAAAGCTCCCCAAGGGAACCTCTGTGTTTCTGACTGTTCACCCACCCCCTTAGGTCATGTGCAGACACAGTGACTACCACTCCACCCACCCCTCAGCCTTGGGAGGCCTGGGTGCTGCCAGGGCCTGAGCTCTGAGGACACAGCTGCTGTCAGACTAGACTCCTCCTTCTCATCTGTGATGTGGCCCTGGACAAGCCATGTGCTCCTCAGGGTTTCCCCAGTCTCTCCATTTGCAGAGTAGGGGTCAGTCTCCCATCTCCTGCCTAGGTCTCTTGGCCTACAAACAGTGCCTGTCTAACCTGTGGGCTGGTATCACATGGAGCTTGTGCACTGAGACTTCACATAGGAAGGATTCAATACAGGGCCGACCTAGCATAGAATGGGGCTGAAACAGGCCTGGATGGGCTCTAGGACCTAGAAAAAGCCACTCCCCTTCCTGCCTATTTCTTGACCCCGCGTTGGGAGGACCAGAAAGTAATATTCAGACATTGCCCGCTCTGATATCAACCTTCCTTGTCCTCCTCTTCCATTGAAATTCTGGTTCAAGTGTCCCATTTCAGCCTCTAGGAGAGGGGGAGGCTGTCCCTACAATTGCTCCCAGCATCCTTGTGTTTTACTCTCATCACCTTGGGTCATTTCCCCCCTTGCAGGGTGAATAGGCACTGTCATTGGTCAAACCTCAAGATAGATTCATGCAAATTCTGTGAAATCTACTTGCCGGGAGCCACCACGGGAAGTCCCACCCATGACAAAGGTCATGCGGAGAAGACCTGACAGGCAAAGGCAGATCAGGACTTGAGGGATTCCCTGGATCTGCTCGAGCATCTACCCCAAAACCAGAATCTGTCTGTCTTACTATTTTGTGCCTTTCACCAACTCTTCTGACATTAACAGGGGCTATCCCCGACCACCTTTCTCTGGAAAAAGTCAACTTATGGCTCTAATTAATAAGTCTCCTGGGCATGAAATGAGTATTTCAATTCAAACCCCTCTGATGGCTTTCTAGCTTGCCTGACCGGTTTATCCAGCCTCTTGCAGCTACGCATGTGATTGTTCACAGCCTCCCAACTGTGAGAGACATGGGAGGCCTAAAACATTCTAAAAATATAAAGCCTTTCAAAGAGTTAAAAACTATTAGAGTAGGGCTGGTGTAAGATTTCATTGTGGAGCCAATGCTTGCTGCCAAGTTCCCATATCCCTTATCCATTGTGCACCTGGGAGTGCATTAGTTAACATAGTCGGAATGTAAGAAAAACAAGTAGTAGCCTTGGAATTAACCACATCAGACCTTTGAGCTAATTGGTTCTTTCTTTGTTGTGACTCACTGCACCTTTGCTCCGTGAGAATGTAACTCTGTTTAACACTTTCTGAGGCTGACATAGATTAGAAATATAAAGAAAAAACGCGTCAAGGGAAAATAAGTTTTCTGGTTGAGCAGCCTTTATCAAAAAAGGGTTATAAAATATCCACAGGCCTCCAAGGCCAGAAGATAATGCACACAACATTGTTTATGGGAAAGGTATGCAGAAAAAATCCTGGTTTCGATAAAGACAAAACAGATGTAATGTTTGGGCTGACTCTGCATGACTTTGCATCTTTCATTTCCCTCTATGTACAAGTCAAGGTATAAAAGTTCCTTTTGAAAATAAAGTTATGGACCTCGCTCACCAAAGCTTGGTCTCCCTGTGTCACTCTCTCTTTCTTTTTCTTTCTCTCTCTGTTCTTCTTTCAGGATGATTCCTTGGAACACAGGAGCTTCATTGGCTTTCTGTGTAAACCAAGGAAGATCAAGCCCCTTTCTCTCCCTTTTTACTTTCCTTATCGCCGATGCCATCATCCTGAGGGTACCCCTGGATCCTGCTGGGGCTGGACCCCGGCATCTACTCATTTCCTCTCTCCATCGTTCAGTCTGTCTCTCTAGATCTATCTCTTTCTTGACCTTTCTAAATTCAGTCTGTCTCTTCCTCTCCGTGTTTCTCCTGTGGATGCATGCATGCATGTATGCATGTATATTGTTCACTTAGGGTTAGGCTTTAGGGTTTAGTTTTGAGTGAGATAAAGGTTTGGGGTTGGAGTTGGTGTTAAGGGAAGGGATAGGTCTGGTGTTGTTTCTGGGAGACTTAGTGGTGTGAGTTCTTAGTCTATTTTACGTATGAACCCCTTATCAGATATTCCACTTGCAAATATTCTTTAATGTTCAGTTTGCTACCATTTTGATTTGCGAATGCTTAGCTTTTCTGTTGTAAAGCTGTTTAATTGGATGGAAGCCCATTGGTGTACTTTGGCTTCCTGTTTCCTTTACTTAAAGAGACCCATTTTTGCTTCCCCCCACCACATGTTCAGAAGCCCCTGACTTTTAGGAGCCTATGACCCATGCTTATTTCAAGGAGTTTCATAACTTCAGGCTTTGCGTTGATATGTTTCACTGAATCTGAGGTATTATGAGACCAAAAGCCAATGTGATTGTTCAGAGGTAACCATCTAATTTTCCCATGGCCTTTTATTGAAGAAGCCCTTATTCCCATTTGTATATTCTCCCCTCCTTTGTCGTAGATGAATTGACCACAGAAGCTTGGGTTTATTTCTGGACTCTCAACTCTATTCCATGGATCTGGTTTGGTGTGCTTTATTTATTACCAGTACCATGCTGTCTGGATGATCCTAGTGTTGTAGTCTAACTGGCTATCAGGCAGCCTGGTATGTCCATTTCAGGGCTTTTCACCCGATTGTATTGACTATTTTGGCTCCTTTGTGTTTCCATACACATTTTGAAATTCTTTGGTTACAATGCCCTAAGAACATCTGTTGGTATTTTGAGAGGAATAGCATGGACCCTCTGGATTGCCCCACAGCGGGGTTGGGGGTGGGTGACATCATTTTACCAATAGGAATTCTTCTGATCCATGAGAACAGCTAATTTTCCATTGAATTGTGTGGGCTTCACATTCTTTCACCCATCTTGCAGTTCCCTGAGAACAGGTGCTTCCCTCCTGGGACAGATGCACTCCTAGGTATTTCCTTTCAGTGAATGTCATTGTCAGTGGGGTTGATACTTGCCTTCTCATTCTAAGTGTTTGCTGTGAGTGTTAGAAATACAAATGATTTCTCTTCCCCTTCCTCCCTGTCCATCTCTCTGAGCCTCCAGGTAGAACAGGCCATTCAGGGTCACACAGGGCTCAGGGAGTGGAGCTAGACTGTGTTTCTTGGGCCCTCGGTGCTGGGCATCATTTGGTGTACTCTCCATGTACCTTCCTTAGCCTGGTGTCCCTTCAGACCTTTCCTTCAGGCTCGTTTGTGTTAATGTTCTTTGTGTATTAGGAGACAAATCCTTTATAAGCTCTGTGTATGCAAATATTTGTCTCCCAGTCTGTGATGTGTCCTTTACGTTTTTCATAAGATCTTTACCAGAGTACAAATCTTTGATTTTACAAAGTTCACTGTATTCCTTTGTTATTCTTTGTGTACTGCCTTTTGGTATTGTGTGTGAAGACTCAGAGGTCATGTCAAATTTCTGCTCGATTTCCTTCTGGATTTGTGATACGTTTTGCATGGAAAATATGTCTAGGAATAATTTGAAGTGAATTTGTTGTAAGGTGTCAAGTTTCCATCTACATTCATGTCATTCCCTCTGGTTTCCAAATTCATTGCTCCTAAACTCTTTTGGAGACCTTGTCAGAAAGATGGTGGTTTTTCAGTTAGAATTTCCACACTTTGATGGATTCAGCAGTTCTACCAGCAGGGACGCTGTGTCCAGTGAAAGGCTTCACTTTCAGCACCGACCCCCAGGTCGGGTTGACAGGCCGCTGATCTTACATCTGTGAGCCACAGGCCACAGGCATTCTTGTGTCCCCTTGGCTGTGTGAGCAGCTGAAGGGAGTTTAGTCTCCGCAGGAGCCCACAAGGCTTTCGGCTTTGGACCGCCAAAGGTGAGCAAGAAAGATGATAGGAAAAACTGTGCCAGAAGTAGAGTGGGATCCACCCTGAGGATGGGCATTGATAGTAAAGGGATGCACCTGTGGTGCCTTGATGCATCCTGCACAGTCTTCTCCCAGAGAGAGAGAGAGATGTCTGTGGGCTCTGCTAGGCCCTCTGCTCCCTCTTGTGGTCCCGAAGGCTGGTTGTCACCATACTGAGCACCTAGCGCTGAGATGATGACCACTGCTCTCTGCACTGGTTACCTTTGCCCACATGTACATCCAAAGTGTCAGGCCATCTCTGAGCTACACTAGCCATGTGCATTGCCTCTCATTGGACCTGCACATGTTTTTTTCTGTTTCCTTACAGAATATTAATTTTCTAGAGCATTTGGGGGCCACAAGGATGTTGGGTCTTTCTCTGGCCTTGTCTTATGAGGAACACTTGTCCCTTTGTTGGTGTGGGTTTATCTTTCCAATTTCCTGCTTGGTTTATTTTTGTGAGTTTGTTTGTGCCAATGGAAGAACTCAGCATTTCCCTTTTGGCTGAGGTGTCACACTTACAACAGCAGTGCCTACCCATCTTTGCCAAAAAGGCTTCATTTTGCAGATGACATCTCAAAACCACCTGCACTGCCCTTTCTAATACCAAAAGGCTATTTCAAATGAAATCAAAAGCAAGAGTACCCTAGTCCAGTCTTAAATTATGTGGGCAGTCAGAAAAAGCCACCTTTTCTATGGTTTCATTGGTAGGCATTTATTGGAGACATCCAGAATACGGGAAGAAACAGAGAAAGAGGAAGGTTACAGGTTGTCAACAGCCTCATATATGCAGATGATACCACTGTAATGGCGGAAGGCAGAGAGGAACTAAAGAGCCTCTTGATGAAGGTGAAAGAGGAGAATGAAAAATCTGGCTTAAAACTCAACATTCAAAAAACTAAGACCATGTCATCTGGTCCCATCTCTTCATAGCAAATAGATGGGGAGAAGTAGGAACAGTGACAGATTTTATTTTCTTGGGTTCCAGAATCACTGTGGATGATGACTGCAGCCATGTAATTTAAATATACTTGCTTCTTGGAAGGAACGCCATAACAAACCTAGACACTGTATTAAAAAGCAGAGACACCACGTTGCTAACAATTGTCCATATAGCAAAGCTATGGTTTTTCCAGTAGTCATACTATATGGATGTGATATTTGGACCATAAAAATGGTTGAGCGCCAAAGAATCGATGCTTTCAAATTATGCTGGAGAAGACTCTTGAGACTTTCTTGAACAGCAAGAAGATTAAACCAGTCTGTACTAAAGGAAATCAGTCCTGAATATTCATTGGAAGGGCTGATGCTGAAGCCAATGCTCCAATACTTTGCCCACCTGATGCGAAGAGCCAGCTCATTGGAAACGACCCAGATGCTTGGAACAATTGAAGGAGACGAGACAAGAGGGGCAGAGGATGAGATGGTCAGGTAGCATCCCTGGCTCAATGGATATGAATTTGAGCAAACTGCAGGAGACAGTGGAGGACAGAGGAGCCTGGCTCACTGCAGTTCACAGGGTTGCAAAGAGTCAGACACTACTCAGCGACTGAACAACAGCAACGAGTCATTGTCTTGGCTCTTAAAATATGCTTAAGTTTTAGGTTTTAATGTATTTTGTCTTAAATTGTCTTGAGTAGTGTGCAATTGCTAGTATGTTAAAGATTACAACTGTTTGGATATTCTAAACTGATTGACAATATTTTTATTAATCTCAAAAAATTTTGGTAGTGACCTTGGTATTTTTATTTTTAACTATACTAATCATATTAGATGTTGCAAAACATGTTTCAGTAAACTAATATTTACAAATATTTATCTCTATGCTATGAGAAAATATCAGGCATGGCAATATTTTAATTTGAAAACAAGCTAAGAAGTCTATTTTAGATGTGCTACAGATAATTTGTATTCTTTTAAAGCCATGAAAGTAAAATTTTAAAACATTCTGATTTCAACATATTTAAAATACGAATACATTAACGTGTTTTCATACACTTCCATCTTCAGTTCAGTTTAGTCGCTCAGTCATGTCCGACTCTTTGCGACCCCATGAATCGCAGCACGCCAGGCCTCCCTGTCCATCACCAACTCCCAGAGTTCACTCAGACTCACGTCCATCGAGTCAGTGATGCCATCCAGCCATCTCATCCTCTGTCATCCCCTTCTCCTCCTGCCCCCAATCCCTCCCAGCATCAGGGTCTTTTCCAATGAGTCAACTCTTCGCATGAGGTGGCCAAAGCACTGGAGTTTCAGCTTTAACATCATTCCCTCCAAAGAAATCCCAGGGCTGATCTCCTTCAGAACGGACTGGTTAGATCTCCTTGCAGTCTTCTGCAAGTGTCCAAGAGTCTTCTCCAACACCACAGTTCAAAAGCATCAATTCTTCGGCGCTCAGCCTTCTTCACAGTCCAAATTAGGTGTTGTTGTTGTTGTTGTTGTTGTTTTCAATCACTTTTAAATTCTATGCATATTGTCTGCCCATAGCATATGTTTAGTAAAGATCTTTGCACTAGTGAATAAATGAATAATTCAGTGCCCTTGAGGATCAGGGAGGAAAACTCTCTTCTATGCCACTAGTGAAAATAGACATTTTTATAACCTGACAGAGGGCATGTGAAGAAAAAATAATGACAGCATGTTCATAATTGTAAGGGATTATGTGTCTCTCACCAGGCCCACCCTCCGTGTCCCCGTCTCATTCAACTCCCTGGAGTGGAAGGCCCTTGTCACTGATACTTTCCTTTCTTTACACACGTGTTTCCATCTCTGAATCGTGCAGGGTTTCCTCCCATAAGACAACCCTGGGTCTGTAACGGACCCCAGAGCACACATTTCCTCCAAACCAGCCCCTTAAAACCAGCTCCAGCTATAAAATAAGCCTTGTTAATATATTACCTGAATATAAATAATAAACTAGTGAATAAAACAAAAAAAGAAAGACTCATAGATACAGAGAACAAACTAGTGGGAAGAGGGAAGAGGGAGGGGCAGTATAAGACTGGGGATAAGGAGGTACAAAATTTTATGTTTAAGCTACAAGGAAATATTGTACAGCACAGAGGATATAGCCAATGTTTTATAATAACTATAAACAGAGTCAGTCGCCTCTGACTCTGTGACCCTATGAACTGTAGGCTACCAGGATCCTCTATCCTTGGGATTCTCCAGGCAATAACACTGGAGTGAGTTGCCGTTTCCTCCTTCTGGGGATCGTCCTGACCCAAGGATGGAACTTGCATCTCCTGCATCTAATGCATTGAAGGGGCTTCTTTATCCATTGAGCCAGGTCCCATAAATGGAGTATATACTTTTAAAATTGTGAATCAGTGTCTCACAGACTTTATTGTATATCATCTATACTTCAATAAAAAAGATTTTAAATGAAAAAATTTAAACAATAATATAGAAAGTAGAGAGGAAAACACAGGGGAGCTTCCAGAAAAGGAAAGCTCTGTGCTGCTCAGTTCAGTTCAGTCACTCAGTCGTGTCCGATTATTTGTGACCCCATGGACTGCAGCAGGCCAGGCCTCCCTGTCCATCACCAACTCCCAGAGTTTACTCAAACTCATGTCCATCGAGTCGGTGATGCCATCCAGCCATCTCATCATCTGCCGTCCCCTTCTCCTCCCACAATCACTCTTTCCCAGCATCGAGGTCTTTTCCAATGAGTCAGTTTTTTGTATCAAGTGGCCAAAGTATTTGAGTTTCAGCTTCAGCATCAGTCCTTCCAATGAATATTCAGGACTGATTTCCATTAGGATGGACTAGTTGGATCTCCTTGGTGTCCAAAGGACTCTCAAGAGTCTTCCCTAACACCACAGTTCAAAAGCATCAATTCTTTGGTGCTCAGCTTTCTTTATAGTCCAGCTATCACATCCATACATGACTACTGGAAAAATCATAGCTTATACTAGACAGACTTTTGTTGGCAAAGTAATGTCTCTGCTTTTTAACATGCTGTCTAGGTTTCTCATAGCTTTTCTCCCAAAGAGCAAGCATCTTTTAATTTCATGGCTGCAGTCACCATCTGCAATGATTTTGGAACCCAAGAAAATATAGTCTCTCATTGTTTCCATTGTTTATCCATGTATTTGCTGTGAAGTGATGGGACCAGATGCCATGATCTTACTTTTCTGAATGTTGAGTTTTAAGCCAGCTTTTTCACTCTCCTCTCTCACTTTCAACAAGAGGCTGTTTAGTTACTCTTCATTTTCTGCCATAAGGGTGGTGTCATCTGTCATCTGTGTATCTGTGTATCTGAGGTTATTGATATTTCTCCCAGCAATATTGATTCTGTGCTGCTGTTTAACAAAATAATGTCCTGGACAAGAGCCCCACAGCCTCTCCTCAGATGCCGTGGCGCCAACAGGGAGATCTCTTTTCCTTCAGACATGGCCACACGCAGGCACTTGTTCCAAAGGCCCTGCGATGCCCCCTCAGTCATCCTGGAGTGGGGGTGGGGGCGGAATCTCTTGGCCACAGGGAAGAATGGCCTGCAAGTAAGTGGACAGGTTGCGCTGGAGCCCTGCACACGGAAGAAAGGGGTGGTTCTTGCGCCACCTGCCAGCCATCTGATGGCAGAGCAGGACGCTCAGAACAGCATTTGGAGAGGGACATGCTCAATATGCCAGCAAATTTGGAAAACTCAGCAGTGGCCACAGGACTGGAAAAGGTCAGTTTTCATTCCAATCCCAAAGAAAGGCAATGCCAAAGAATGCTCAAACTACCGCACAATTGCACTCATCTCACATGCTAGTAAAGTCATGCTCAAAATTATCCAAGCCAGGCTTCAGCAATATGTGAACCGTGAACTTCCTGATGTTCAAGCTGGTTTTAGAAAAGGCAGAGGAACCAAGATCAAATTGCCAACATCCTCTGGATCATAGAAAAAGCAAGAGAGTTCCAGAAAATCATCTATTTCTGCTTTATTGACTATGCCAAAGCGTTTGACTGTGTGGATCACAATAAACTGGAAAATTCTGAAAGAGCTGGGAATACCAGACCACATGACCTGCCTCTTGAGAAATTTGTATGCAGGTCAGGAAGCAACAGTTAGAACTGGACATGGAACAACAGACTGGTTCCAAATAGGAAAAGGAGTACATCAAGGCTGTATATTGTCACCCTGTTTATTTAACTTATATGCAGAGTACATCATGAGAAACGCTGGACTGGAAGAAACACAAGCTGGAATCAAGATTGCCAGGAGAAATATCAATAACCTCAGATATGCAGATGACACCACCCTTATGGCAGAAAGTGAAGAGGAACTCAAAAGCCTCTTGATGAAAGTGAAAGTGGAGAGTGGAAAGGTTGGCTTAAAGCTCAACATTCAGAAAACGAAGATCGTGGCATCCGGTCCCATCACTTCATGGGAAATAGATGGGGAAACAGTGTAAACAGTGTCAGACTTTATTTTTGGGGGCTCCGAAATCACTGCAGATGGTGACTGCAGCCATGAAATTAAAAGACGCTTACTCCTTGGAAGGAAAGTTATGACCAACCTAGATAGCATATTCAAAAGTAGAGACATTACTTTGCCAACAAAGGTCCATCTAGTCAAGGCTATGGGTTTTCCAGTGGTCATGTATGGATGTGAGAGTTGGACTGTGAAGAAGGCTGAGCGCCAAAGAATTGATGCTTTTGAAGTGTGGTGTTGGAGAAGACTCTTGAGAGTCCCTTGGACTGCAAGGAGATCCAACCAGTCCATTCTGAAGGACATCAGCCCTGGGATTTCTTTGGAAGGAATGATGCTAAAGCTGAAACTCCAGTACTTTGGCCACCTCATGTGAAGAGTTGACTCATTGGAAAAGACTGTGATGCTGAGAGAGATTGGGGGCAGGAGGAGAAGGGGACGACAGAGGATGAGATGGCTGGATGGCATCACTGACTCCATGGACGTGAGTCTGGGTGAACTCTGGGAGTTAGTGATGGACAGGGAGGCCTGGCGTGCTGCGATTCATGGGGTCGCAAAGAGTCAGACACGACTGAGCAACTGATCTGATCTGATCTGATGCTCCCCACCCTCCCCCAACCCCGCTTGTCCAGGATTGATAAAATTACTAAATGTATCAATGTCCCAACCTCTCTGCTGATGACACTGGTGATGCCCTGCTCTCATCATGCCTGCTTTCCTGCTGGCATGTGTCTCACCCCTTGGAACCACAGCTTAGAGAAGAAGAGTCATCAGCTTTTTATGCCACCTGAAAAAAATCCCCTCTATTCCGTCCCTAGAAAAGAGCTGCACATTTCCACCATCAGATTCTCCACTGGATCATTAACCTGATTATAGAAATGGCCATCGGATACATGAAATGGTGCTCAGCATCACTAACCATCAGGGAAATGCAAATCAAAACCCTACTGAGAGATCACCTTACACCCCTTACAATAGCTGTCATAAAAATGATCAGAAATAAATACTAGCAGTAACCTGCAGCAAAGGGAACCCTCTTGCAGTGTTGGTAGGAATGTAAATTGCTGCAATTGCTATAGAAAACAGTCAAAATATTAAAAACATAGCTCAGAAGCATCAGTGAAGATGGCGGAGGAATAGGACGGGGAGACCACTTTCTCCCCCACAAATTCATCAAAAGAACATTTAAACGCTGAATAAATTCCACAAAACAACTTCTGAATGCCGGCAGAGGACATCAGTCACCCAGAAAAGCAGCCCATTGTCTTCAAAAGGAGGTAGGAAAAGATATAAAAGACAAAAAAAGAGACAAAAGAGGTAGGGATGGAGCTCCGTCCCGGGAAGGGAGTCTTAAAAAGAGAGAAGTTTCCGAACACCAGGAAACACTCTCACTGCCGAGTCTGCGGTGAGCCTTGGAAGCACGGACGGCAACATAACTGGGAGGGAAAATAAACAAATAATTAAAACCCACAGATTACGTGCCCAATGGTAGCTCCCCCAGCAGAGAAGCAGCGCAGACACCTGCACCCACCACTAGCAAGCAGGGGCTGGGCAGGGAGGCGCGGGCTGCAGGGGCTGGGCAGGGAGACGCGGGCTGCAGAGTAAGGACCAGGCCTGAATGCCCCGAGGGCAATCTGAGGGAACTAACTTGGGCTAGCAAACCAGACTTTGGGATAGCTACCACGAGAAAACCTCTAACTTAAGACACCGCCAGGAACGCTCACAGAACAAAGAACTGTACAGAGGTAGTCGGCTGTAGACCATCCCCCTCTGGTGACAGGCAGCCAGAGCCAGAAGGGGGCAATGGCAGCCCCAGAGAGACATTATCTACCAAACTGCAAGCAGGCTTCTTTGCTAACTAAGACTACTTGGGGTTCTGGACAGTCAACATCTGCCTGATAAGGTGCACTGGTTGTACACCCAGAAAACCAAGCAGCAGGGACAGGGGAGGTGATAAGTCGCAGCGACTGCACTTGCCAAACACTTCATCACCTGAGCTGCTCAGACCTGGGAAGGGCACAAAACTCAGGCCCAACCGTGTCTGTGCCTCTGAGGACTTCCTGAGTGCCTGAACCTGAGCGGCTTAGACCTGGGAGGTGCATGCAGCCCAGGGCTGGCCTCAGACAGTTCCCAGCGGAGCAACATAGAGCCTGAGAAGTGTGGGCAGGAAGGGCACACAGGCCGTGAGTGGGGGCAGACCCACTGTGGCTGAGACACTGTGAGCACACTCCAGTGTTATTTGTTTGCAGCGTCCCTACCTCCCTATAGTGTGACTGAACAAGTGAGCCTAAAAAAGTGTCCACCACTGCCCCCCTTGTGTCAGGGCGGAAATCAGACACTCAAGAGACCAGCAAACAGAAGAAGCCAAAACAGGGGGAACCGCCTTGAAAGTGACAGGTGCATTAGATTAAAACCCTGTAGTTAGTACCAGCTACATAGGAAGGGGCCTATAGATCTTGACAAATATAAGCCAGACCAAGGAACTATCTGAAAATGAACTGACCCCACACTGCCCACAACACCACCAGAGAAAGTCCTAGATGTATTTTTACTATTTTTATGATCATTCTTTTTTTTTTAATTTTTAAGTCCTCTATTACTCCTTTAATTTTCATTTTTATAACCTATTACTTTGAAAAAAAAATAGACCCTATTTTTAAAAGCAAACTTCATATATATATATTTTTTATAATTTTTGTGACTTTTTTCTTTTTTTTAATATTGTATTTTTGAAAATCCAACGTCTACTCTAGATTTTTAATCTTTGCTTTTTGGTATTTGTTATCAATTTTGTACCTTTAAGAACCCAATCTTCAGTACCTATTTTTACTTGGGAGCGAGATTACTGGCTTGACTGCTCTCTCCCCCTTTAGACTCTCCTTTTTCTCCACCAGGTCACCTCTATCTCCTCCCTCCCCCTTCTCTTCTCTACCCAACTCTGTGAAACTCTTTGTGTGTTCCATTGGCTGAATTGGTCTCTCTCCTTTTGATTCCTCTCTTTATCCTCCTGGCCACATCTGTCTCCTTCCTTGCCGGGGCCAGCACGGGAGCTCCCACACATGACAAGGTCATGCGGGAGAGCACTGACAGGCAAGGCGAGTCAGGGCTCGAGGGGCCCCCTGGATCTGCCTCAGCGTCTACCCCAAACCCAGAATCTGTCTGTTTTACTATTTTATGACTTTTACCAACTCCTCTGACATTAATGGGGGGTTGTCCTTGACCACCTTTCTCTGAAGAAAATTAACTTAGAGCTCTAGTTAATAAGTCTCCTGGGCATAATAGGAGTGTTTCAATTCAAACCCCTCTGATGACTTTCTAGCTTGCCTGACAGGTTTGTTCAGATTCCTGCAGCTACACATGTGATTGTTCACAGCCTCCCAACCACTAGAGGCACGGGAAGCTTAAGATATTCTAACCATGCAGAGCTTCTCAGAGAGTTAAAATTGTTAGAATAGAACTAGTAGAGGATTTCTTTGTTGAGCTAATGCTTGCTGCCAAGTTTCCATATCCCTTACCTACTGTGTCCCTGGGAGTGTATTGATTAATATAGTTGGTATATAGAAATGTAAGTAGTAGCTTTAATGTTTGTAACCTTGGACCCTTGAGTTAATTCTTTTCTTGTTATAGCCCACCACTTTTGCCCTATAGGAATGCAACTTTATCTAATGCTTTCAGAGGGTGGCACCTGACTTTAGAATAATCACCTTTAGAGAAAAATAAGTTTTCTGAAGAAAGGGTCATAAAATGTTAACAGGCCTCCTGGCCAGAAGATGATGTAAATCACCTAAAGCTTTTGCATATGATAAATTTGCAGGAAGAAAACCTGGCTTCGATAAGGATCAAGGACTGCTGACCTTGCATGACTCTACCCCACCCCCCATTATCCTCTATGCACAACTTAAGGTATAAAAACTACTTTGGAAAATAAAGAGTGGGCCTTGCTCATCAGGCTTGGTCTCCCTGTGTCGTTCTTTTTTGTTTCCTTTTCTCTCCTTTTCTTCTCTGTTCTTCCTTCAGGACAAATAATTGGAGCACGGGGGCCCTCTGAGACCACTTATTTGCCTGGGCTTCTAAGACCCACTCGAGAAGGTGCCTAAGGTGGGGCACCTTCCACTATTCGAGAGGGCACCTGCGGCCTCCGTGGTCAGTGCAAACCTGGTGTCACAGGTTTTATTGGCTTTCCACGTAAACCAGTTATATTGAGCCTCTGATCTTTCTCCTTTTATCTATCCTTTTAATCGCCAATGCCATCCTCCCGAGGGAATCCCTGGATCCAACCGGGGCTGAACCCCGGCAAGTGGCGCCCGAACCAGGCTCCCAGTAAGGTAAGCCCCCAGTTGTGCAGTTTTTGGATGGCTAGGACCCCACTCAGGGTGCCCAGGACCCATCTGCAGAAAATAAGTGGGGTAAAGAGGAGTGGGAAGTAGTGAAATCTTTTCAAAGGGAAAAGTAGAAAAGATAGTAGATTTTCTGACATGGGTAACACTGAAACTAAAGAACGGCAACTCTTTGTACAAGTAATCTTGAAACTGTTAAGTAAAAGAGGAATTAAGGTTAAGAAAACTAATATTCAATCTTTTTTTACATTTGTACAAGAGCAATGTCCTTGGTTTCCACAAGAGGGCACTGTTAACCTAGATATCTGGGAAAAAGTAGGGAAACAACTAAAAACTTACTGCGCTCAGCACGGCCCAGAGAAAATCCCTACTAACACATTTTCTCTGTGGAATATGATTAGAGATGCTTTAGATCCAGCTCTTGAATCTGAAAAGGTACCTTTTAAAGAGGAAAGTAAAGATGAAAAAGTACCTGTTAAAAAGGAAAGTGAGTCTGAAAAGGTACCTATTGAAAAAGACAGTGAAAATGAAACGGTACCTGATAAAAAGGAAAGTGAAAATAAAGAGCCTATACATACCTATCAAGAATTAAGGGCTATGTTAGCTGCCATGAAAACCAATAGTTATAAAGATGAAAAGAAAGATCAGCTTTCCCCTCAAGATGAAAAAGCTTTAGAGGAGGCAGCAGCTCAATATCATTCTGACGAGGATTGGCCTCTTTTAGCAAAAAATCCTCCTAAAGGTTTAACATCTCCATCCACTTAGACCATCCGCTCCTAAGAGCTTGACAGAAATATCTCCAATTACACCATCCACTCCTATGAGCCTGAGGGAAACATCCCCAATCAGACCATCCTTAAGATTTAAAACAGAGGATCCCCGGAGCAGGAGAGGAAAAACAGGGAATGCTTCGGTCCCCACTTGCCCCCTCCCCCCTATAAAGGTGACAGGTCTCCACTAGAACTTCTCCAGAGAAGGGTCCTCTCTAGCCCTGAAGATGAATTTGATCCCCACCTTGAAGCTTGTTTTCCAGTAATGTTTCATAAAATAAATGGACAACAGGTCCCTTTCTGGGAACTTTTTCCAATGAAATTAGTTAAAGAACTCAAACAGGCTTGTGCCTTATATGGGGCTGCAGCCCCGTATACTTTAACATTATTAGAAGCCTTGGCGGTCAGATGGCTGACGCCTCATGATTGGAAAACAGTTGCCAAGGCTTGTCTATCTGGAGGGCAACTTAAACTTTGGAAAGCTGAATATGAGGACCTTGTCCAAAAGCAGGCTAGCACTAACCTCAAACGTGGCAGAAACGACATTGTAAAAGAGAAATTGGTAGGAACTCGTGATTATGCAGCACTCGAGGATCAGATGAAGCTAGGCAAAGAAATTTTACAACTAGTATCACTCTGTGCCCTTGGAGCCTGGTGATTATTGCCTCAAGAAAAGGAACCAACCTCTTCCTTTTCAAACATTAAACAAAAACCAGAAGAATCATATGAGGACTTTGTATCACTACTTACAGAGGCAATCAACAGAGTAATTTCTAGTACGGAGGTATCTGAAATACTGATAAAACAACTGGCATTTGAAAATGCTAACTCTACCTGCCAGGCTATCCTACACCCTATAAGAAAATCTGGGCAAGTAGGAGATTTCATCAGGCAATGCGTAGACGCAGGACCAGCAATGATGCAGGGTGTTGCCA
Source organism: Bos javanicus (assembly GCF_032452875.1). Lineage (NCBI taxonomy): Eukaryota > Metazoa > Chordata > Mammalia > Artiodactyla > Bovidae > Bos > Bos javanicus. The sequence goes on from NC_083876.1 coordinate 12,956,090, forward strand.
TAGCAGCGGCCATAAAAGGAGATTCTTATCAACAAGCAGTTCAATCCTTTCTTACAGGCAAAAATTCCAGCAATCAAGGCCGGAATGCTGGCTTGTCCAAAGCCTGCTTTTCTTGTGGCCAGGAGGGGCACTTTACGCACGCCTGCCCCCAAAGAACAGCTAATTCTTCTCGGCCAAACCCTGCCTCCACGACTATGACTCCTAATCTCCCTAAGTCACCTGTCCTCGTTGTCAGAAGGGATATCACTGGGCAAAAGATCACATAAAAATGGAACCTTGCTAGTTCCTGACAAGCAGTCAGGAAACAGGTTGAGGGGCCAGCCTCAGGCCCCTATAACAATTGGGGCAACGACAATGAACCCATTCATACCCTTCGTCCCATCACAGAGCTCATCAGAGCAACCCCAGGCAGCGCAGGACTGGACCTCAGTTCCACCACCTCAACAATATTAACACCAGATAGTCCCACTATAAAAATCCCCTACAGGGGTTAAAGGCCCATTACCAACAGGCTTGGTGGGAATTATATTAGGCAGAAGCTCTTTAGCCATGCAAGGACTTACAATTATCCCTGGAGTAATTGATTCAGATTATACAGGAGAAATTCAAATAATGACTTCACCCCCAACTAAAACTATACAAATTTATAAAGGACAAAGAATAGCTCAACTTTTACTTTTACCTTATCACACTGCCATAGGGCACATTGCTACTCAAAGTGAGAGACAAGAGAGAGGATTTGGGTCCAGTGATATGGTCTTTTGGGTGACAGAGATTACTCAGAAATGCCCTATGAAAATTATCTTGGTTTGTGGCAAGTCTATTGTAGGGCTGTTAGATACAGAAGCAGATGTTTCCTGTATTGCTGGAAAGGACTGGCCCAGCTCCTGGCCAACACATACTACTGAAAATGAATTAGTGGGAATAGGGAGAGCCCCCGCAGTAGTTAAAAGCGCAAAAATGTTGGATTGGCGATTTGAAAATACCTGTGGAACTTTCCAACCCTATGTAGTTCCTTCACTCCCCTTTACCCTATGGGGGAGGGACATACTGTCTCAAATGGGAGTGCTGCTTTTTAGCCCTGATGAAAAGGTGACCTCTCAAATGCTCCATATGGGCTATGATCCATCAAAAGGATTAGGTAAACAACATGAAGGAATAATTGAGCCAATTTGCTCAACTCCTCAACAACTACGTGCTGGATTGGGGTATCCAAATTTATAATGGGGACCATTGTTTTTGCTGCCAACCCCATTACATGGAAATCTCAGGACCCAGTGTGGGTAGGACAATGGCCTCTGCCTCAGGAAAAATTACTGGCAGCTAAAATGTTAATCTCTGAACAATTACAATTGGGACATATTGAACCCTCCAATAGCCCCTAGAACACTCCTATTTTTGTCATTAAGAAAAAATCTGGCAAGTGGTGACTTTTACAAGATCTAAGAGCTATTAATGCCACTATGGAAGATATGGGGGCCTTACAACCTGGGCTTCCTTCCCCAGTAGCCGTTCCAAAAGGACATAATATCATTGTGATTGATTTACAAGACTGTTTTTTCACCATTCCCTTAAGCACTGAAGACAAAAAGCAATTTGCCTTTAGTTTGCCATCAGAGAATTTTAAACAGCCTTATTTAAGGTTTCAATGCAAAGTGTTACCCCAGGGAATGAAAAAAAGCCCTACTTTATGTCAAAAATTTGTCAATGCTGCTATAGAAGATATTAGGGCTAAATATAAACAAGTATATATGATTCATTATATGGATGATATTTTAGTAGCTCATCCAGATAGAGCTCATTTGCAAACTGTTCTCCAAGATTTGACTCAGGCACTGTCAGCCAGAGACTTAAAAATTGCCCCAGAGAAAATTCAAATCAATCCACCTATAACTTATTTGGGAAGGGTTATAAACTCTGAAACAGTGACTCATGAGCTGATACAACTAAGAAAGGACCATCTTGTTACTTTAAATGATTATCAGAAACTTTTCAGATCAGATCAGTCGCTTAGTCGTGTCCAACTCTGCGACCCCATGAATCGCAGCACGCCAGGCCTCCCTGTCCATCACCAACTCCAGAGTTCACTCAAACTCACGTCCATCCAGTCAGTGATGCCATCCAGCCATCTCATCCTCTGTTGTCCCCTTCTCCTCTTGCCCCCAACCCCTTCCAGCATCAGAGTCTTTTCCAATGAGTCAACTCTTCGCATGAGGTGGCCAAAGTACTGGAGTTTCAGCTTTAGCATCATTCCTTCCAAAGAAATCCCAGGGCTGATCTCCTTCAGAATGGACTGGTTGGATCTCCTTGCAGTCCAAGAGACTCTCAAGAGTCTTCTCCAACACCACAGTTCAAAAGCATCAATTCTTTGGCGCTCAGCCTTCTTCACAGTCCAACTCTCACATCCATACATGACCACAGGAAAAACCATAGCCTTGACTAGATGGACCTTTGTTGGCAAAGTAATGTCTCTGCTTTTCCATATGCTATCTAGGTTGGTCATAACTTTCTTTCCAAGGAGTAAGCATCTTTTAATTTCATGGCTGCAGTCACCATCTGCAGTGATTTTGGAGCCCAGGAAAATAAAGTCTGACCCTGTTTCCACTGTTTCCCCACCTATTTCCCATGAAGTGGTCGGACCGGATGCCATGATCTTCATTTTCTGAATGTTGAGCTTTAAGCCAACTTTTTCACTCTCCACTTTCACTTTCATCAAGAGGCTTTTGAGTTCCTCTTCACTTTCTGCCATAAGGGTGGTGTCATCTGCATATCTGAGGTTATTGATATTTCTGCCGGCAATCTTGATTCCAGCTTGTGTTTCTTCCAGTCCAGCGTTTCTCATGATGTACTCTGCATAGAAGTTAAATAAGCAGGTGACAATGTACAGCCTTGGTGTACTCCTTTTCCTATTTGGAACCAGTCTTGTTCCATGTCCAGTTCTAACTGTTGCTTCCTGACCTGCATACAAATTTCTCAAGAGAAACTTTTAGGTGATATTAACTAGATAAGGCCCTATTTAAAATTAACCACTGCTGAGGTAAAACCTGTCTTTAACATTCTATGTGGGGATCCTGATCCAATTTCAAAAAGGCAATTAACTGCTGAGGTTCGGGAAGCCCTAGACAAAGTAGAAAAGGCTTTATCTGATAGCTATGTAAAAAGAATTGAATTAGCAACTGCCTGGCAATTCCTTTGCCTGGCTACCCCAACTGTACTGACGACGGGAGTCTTATGGCAAAACGGCCCCTTAGAGTGGATCCATCTTCCCGCTCAAGCTAAAAAGGTAGTGGCTTCTTATCCAGGTTTAGTGGCTACTTTAATATTAAAGGCGAGAAAACGAAGTATTGAGTTATTTGGTAAAAAGCCATCATAAATTGTAATTCCATATAATAAAGAACAGCTTGATGCTCTCCTAATGTTTGATGAAAATTGGCAAATTTCTATAGGAAATTATGTCGGTCAAATTTTACGTCAATTACCTTCACATATTTTGCTAAATTTTATATCTAGACATCCAGTTATTTTCCCTGTTAGGTGTAAATACTCCCCCATTCCAGACGCTCAAATGGTTTTTACTGATGGTCAGCTAACAGCAGAGCTTCTATAGTTACAAGAGATCAGCATAAGGTTTTACAAACACAGGAGACTTCAGCCCAAAGAGCTGAACTCACAGCTGTTATTAAAGGCTTTTGTTATGTTTGCAGAGGAGGAATTTAACCTTTACTCTGACTCTCAGTATGTGGTCAGGCTGTTTCCACACATTGAGACTGCGGTTCTTCCCGAGAACAAAACTGCAATATTTCACTTGTTAACTAAATTACAGCAGCAAATTTGGAAACGAAACCGAGCATATTTTATTGGCTCATTCTGGATTGCCTGGACCTTTAAATGCCTTAAATGATCTGGCAGATTCACTAACTAAGGTCACGGTGGCTTCTGCTTTTGAAGAAGCCCGAGCTTCTCATTCACTTCACCATCAAAATGTTACTGCATTAAGATATCAGTTTCAGATTCCTCGAGAATCTGCTCAGGAGATTGTTCGTTTCTGCTCTCACTGTCCCACTGCTGTAAATAATTTACCTATGGGAGTTAACCCTCGCGGTCTCAGACCTAATGTACTTTGGCAGATGGATGTAACTCATGTCTCCTCCTTTGGAAAATTGTCTTTTGTTTATGTAACCGTAGATACTTTTTCTCATGTCATTATTGCAACTGCTCCCACTGGAGAGGCATGTAAGATGTAGTACATCTCTTTACTTGTTTTTCATATTTGGGTTTGCCAAAAGCTTTAAAAACTGATAATGCCCCTGCTTATACTTATACTTCTAAGTCTTTCCAAGAGTTTTGTATAAAGTTTCATATAAAACATAACACAGGCATCCCCTATAACCCACAGGGAAAAGCTATAGTAGAAAGAGCACATCAAACATTAAAAATACAAATTCAAAAATTACAAGAAGGGGAATTTAAGTATAGTTTCCCCACCAGATCCTGCAGCATGCTCTCTTTGTAATAAATAACCTGAGTGTTGATTCATCTGGAGCCACTGCAATGCTTCACCATTGGTGCCCAGAACCACAGAATAAAAAGCCATTGAAGTGGAAGGACCTCCTCTTTGGACGATGGAGGGGTCCCGACCCATTATTAACTAGCGGCCGAGGATATGCTTGTTTTTCCACAAGACGCAGGTTTTCCAATTTGGATCCCGGACAGACTGACTTGTCATGTCGCAGCCCCCCAGACACATGGTCCGCCCATTGCCTCGACCACAAAAAAGGAAGGGGCCTCCTCTACCTCCACTCCCTCTACCAATACAGGAAGTCCAGCTGACCTCTAGACAAATGACACCAGATATCCCGGATAAATAGGAAGAGGAACCACCCACCAGACAGATGTCACAACTCGGTATAAAAGATATTGTTCCCCCTAATTCTTTACCCCGCAGGAGACCACCGGGACGCCCAGCTCATACAACTCAACAAGCCTCCATACCCACCTGGGGACAGATTAAGATGCTCTGTCACCAGGCACATATGATATCTTCTCCGCAGGGCTCTTCAACTTCCCTTGAGAGAGTGTTTATTGCTATGCTTGCCTTGCTATCTTGCCAGGTAAGCGCCTCCTCTCCTGCTCCAGAAAATTATTGGGCATATTTCCCAAATCCTCTGACCTTCCAAGTAGTTACTTGGAACAGTGACCCTATACGGGTCCACACAAACCAGCCTCATCTTTTGGGAGGATCATATGCTTCCTGTACAAAGGATCAATACCCTATTAATTTCAATTATACCTTTAGGGGATTAACAGACGACCTTCCTGTTTGTTTTAACTTCCCCTTTGGTCATACAGGAAGCTTTATTACTCTTACCAAAGAAGGATGTTTTGGAGCCTCTAAAAAGGCAATTCTGACAGATTCCCCATCCTTAAGATATCGGTCAGTTTGGATATTACAGGCTCATATGCCCGGGGTTCTTGACCCCTATAAATCCCTGCTTTTCAAATCTCCACCAGAATATCCAAATTGTAATAATGTTGCCCCTTCAGATGTCATATGGAACACCATAGATGGTCGCTTAGGGTATCCGATTTGGAAATCTTGTACTTATAATTTGAGAATTGATTACAGAATACTGGGAGGAGGAAATTATACAATTCAGGACTGGAGCAACCCAAATCCAGGTCAGGACCCAAAGTCCAATGATGAATTTACCGGTAAATTTGATCAATTGGAAAGAATATTCAGTTCCTTGGCCACTAGCCGCCACTAGATGGCATCATAATCAATTTGTTTCTCCAATGTTGTCCTATACAGCTAAGGGCAGAACCTATTAGCAACCAGAAATTTGGAGAGCCCTTGCCACTACTGCCCCTATTACTTTAACCTGGCCAGAAAATAATTCTATTTACTCTATTTTAGCTTGTCTATCCTCTCCTTGTTTTTCTCTTCACTAATGACTCCAAAAGACTTAATATACAAATGAATTACTCAGGTGGACCTCATATAGTCTTGTGAACAATGTATGCTCTCATCCTGTTTGACCCCCCAATATAATGTTTGCTCTTTTGTTGTGTTACAACGTCCACCCTATCTTATGGTGCCTGTAACTGTAACCACACACTGGTATGATAATTATGGTCTTGCTGTATCACAACAACTACAAGATTTAATGCGATCACAATGGTTTGTGGGCTTACTTATCTTTGGAATAGCAGCTTTGATAACTTCAATTACTTCTGTTACTGTGGCAGCAATATCATTGACTCAACAGGTACATACTGCTCAATATGTTGATACTGTGTCCAAAAATGTTTCTTTAACATTGGCAACACAGGAAGCTATAGACAGGAAGCTAGAGATGAGGACAGACGCCCTAGAAGAAGCAATAATGCATATTGGAACTGAATTGCAGGCTTTAAAAGTGAAATTGGCACTGTCCTGTCATGCCAACTACCGGTGGATATGTGTCACACCCCTGAAAGTAAATGAGACAGATTATAACTGGGAGAAAATTAAAAATCATATTTCAGGTGTCTGGAAGAGTTCTGAGATTAGTTTGGATTTAGGGAGACTTCATAATCAAATAACGACCATAGAACACTCCCAATTAGATTTTACTGCCGCAGGAGTAGCAAGTGACCTTTTCCATACATTCTCTAACTTTATTTCAGGAAAAAACTTGCTTTCTACTATATTTAGCTATGCTGCTGTAGCTGCTCTAATTCTGCTTCTCATAATTATTCTTCCTTGTATTGTCAGAACTCTTCGACAGAGCACTCAGAAGCTCGCTACTGAATTACATCTGGCTGTCTTAAGAAATAAAAAGGGGGAGATGCGGGGAGCCAGCATGGGAGTTCCCACACATGACAAGGTCATGCGGGAGAGCACTGACAGGCAAGGCGAGTCAGGGCTCGAGGGCCCCCCTGGATCTGCCTCAGCGTCTACCCCAAACCCAGAATCTGTCTGTTTTACTATTTTATGACTTTTACCAACTCCTCTGACATTAATGGGGGGTTATCCCCGACCACCTTTCTCTGAAGAAAATTAACTTAGAGCTCTAGTTAATAAGTCTCCTGGGCATAAAAGAGTGTTTCAATTCAAACCCCTCTGATGACTTTCTAGCTTGCCTGACAGGTTTGTTCAGATTCCTGCAGCTACACATGTGATTGTTCACAGCCTCCCAACCACTAGAGGCACGGGAAGCTTAAGATATTCTAACCATGCAGAGCTTCTCAGAGAGTTAAAATTGTTAGAATAGAACTAGTAGAGGATTTCTTTGTTGAGCTAATGCTTGCTGCCAAGTTTCCATATCCCTTACCTACTGTGTCCCTGGGAGTGTATTGATTAATATAGTTGGTATATAGAAATGTAAGTAGTAGCTTTAATGTTTGTAACCTTGGACCCTTGAGTTAATTCTTTTCTTGTTATAGCCCACCACTTTTGCCCTATAGGAATGCAACTTTATCTAATGCTTTCAGAGGGTGGCACCTGACTTTAGAATAATCACCTTTAGAGAAAAATAAGTTTTCTGAAGAAAGGGTCATAAAATGTTAACAGGCCTCCTGGCCAGAAGATGATGTAAATCACCTAAAGCTTTTGCATATGATAAATTTGCAGGAAGAAAACCTGGCTTCGATAAGGATCAAGGACTGCTGACCTTGCATGACTCTACCCCACCCCCCATTATCCTCTATGCACAGCTTAAGGTATAAAAACTACTTTGGAAAATAAGTGCGGGCCTTGCTCATCAGGCTTGGTCTCCCCGTGTCATTCTTTCTTGTTTCCTTTTCTCTCCTTTTCTTCTCTGTTCTTCCTTCAGGACAAATAATTGGAGCACAGGGGCCCTCTGAGACCACTTATTTGCCCAGGCTTCTAAGACCCACTCGAGAAGGTGCCCAAGGTGGGGCACCTTCCACTATTCGAGAGGGCACCTGTGGCCTCCATGGTCAGTGCAAACTTGGTGTCACAGGTTTTATTGGCTTTCTGCGTAAACCAGTTATACTGAGTCTCTGATCTTTATCCTTTTAATCGCCAATGCCATCCTCCTGAGGGAATCCCTGGATCCAACCGGGGCTGGACCCCGGCACTTCCTCCCTCTTTTCTTCTCTGTATAACTCTGTGAACATCTCTGAGCAGTCCAGACTAGGGAGCGCATATAAGGAAGTGATTACTGGCTTGCTCTTTCCTCTTTTGATTCCACCTCATCTCATTCAGGTCACCTCTAACTCCCTCCTCCCTCTTCTCTTCTCCATGTAACTCTGTGAACCTCTCTGGGTGTCCCTCACTGTGGAGAAACTTTTCATCTTTAACCTAGATGTTTTATCAACGGTGCTGGATAGATGGAGAAGTCTTGAGACTACTGTAAAAATAAAACTGAAAACCAGAAGCAGGAGGATTAAGTACAAATCCTGAGAACACTAGAGAACTCCTGACTCCAGGGAACATTAATCGACAGGAGCTCATCAAATGCCTCCATAACCTCACTGAAACCAAGCACTACCCAAAGACCAACAAGTTCCAGAGCAAGACATACCATGCAAATTCTCCAGCAACACAGGAACACAGCCCTGAGCTTCAATATACAGGCTTCCCAAAGTTACTCTAAACCCATTGACATCTCATAACTCATTACTGGACACTTCATTGCACTCCAGAGAGAAGAAATCCAGCTCCACCAACCAGAACACCAACACAAGCTTCCCTAACCAGGAAACCTTGTCAAGCCACCCATACAACCCCACCCACAGCGAGGAAACGCCACAATAAAGAGAACTCCACAAAGTGCCAAAATACAGAAAGGCCACCCCAAACTCAGCAATATAAAGAACATGAAGAGACAGAGGAATACTTAGCAGGTAAAGGAACAGGATAAATGCCCACCAAACCAAACAAAAGAGGAAGAGATGGGGGATCTACCTGATAAAGAATTCCAAATAATGATAGTGAAAATGATTCAAAATCTTGAAATCAAAATGGAATCACAGATAAATAGCCTGGAGACAAGGATTGAGAAGATGCAAGAAAGGTTCAACAAGGACCTAGAAGAAATAAAAAAGAGTCAATATATAATGAATAATGCAATAAATGAGATCAAAAACACTCTGGGGGCAACAAATAGTAGAATAACTGAGGCAGAAGATAGGATTAGTAAAGTAGAAGATAGAATGCTAGAAAGAATCAGAGAGGAAAAAAGAAAAACGAATTAAAAGAAATGAGGACAATCTCAGAGTCCTCCAGGACAATATTAAATGCCCCAACATTCGAACCATAGGAGTCCCAGAAGAAGACAAAAAGAAAGACCATGAGAAAATACTTGAGATAATAGTTGAAAACTTCCCTTAAATGGGGGAGGAAATAATCACCCAAATCCAAGAAGCCCAGAGAGTCCCAAACAGGATAAACCTAAGGCAAAACAGCCCAAGACACATATTAATCAAATTAACAAAGATCAAACACAAAGAACAAATATTAAAAGCAGCAAGGGAAAAACAACAAATAACACACAAGAAGATTCCCATAAGGATAACAGCTGATCTTTCAATAGAAACTCTTCAGGCCAGGAGGGAATGGCAAGACATAAAGTGATGAAGGAAAATAACCTACAGCCCAGATTACTGTACCCAGAAAGGATCTAATTCAAATATGAAGGAGAAATCAAAAGCTTTACAGAAAAGCAAAAGCTGAGAGAATTCAGCACCACCAAACCAGCTCTCCAACAAATGCTAAAGGATATTCTCTAGACAGGAAACACAAAAACGGTGTATAAATTCGAACCCAAAACAGTAAAGTAAATGGCAACAGTATCATACTTATCAATAATTACCTTAAAAGTAAATGGGTTAAATGCCCCAACCAAAAGACAAAGGCTGGCTGAATGGATACAAAAAAAAGACCCCTATATATGTTGTCTACAAGAGACCCACCTCAAAACAGGGGACACATAGAGACTGAAATTGAAGGGCTGGAAAAAGATTTTCCATGCAAATAGAGACCAAAAGAAAGCAGGAGTAGCAATACTCATATCAGATAAAATAGACTTTAAAACAAAGGCTGTGAAAAGAGACAAAGATGGTCACTACATAATGATCAAAGGATCAATCCAAGAAGAAGATATAACAATTATAAATATATATGCACCCAACATAGGAGCACCGCAATATGTAAGACAAATGCTAACAAGTATGAAAGGGGAAATTAACAATAACACAATAATAGTGGGAGACTTTAATACCCCACTCACACCTGTGGATAGATCAACTAAACAGAAAATTAACAAGGAAACACAAACTTTAAATGATGCAATAGACCAGTTAGACCTAATTGATATCTATAGTACATTTCACCCCAAAACAATGAATTTCACCTTTTTCTCAAATGCACATGGAACCTTCTCCAGGATAGATCACATGCTGGGCCATAAATCTAGCCTTGGTAAATTCAAAAAAATTGAAATCATTCCAAGCATCTTTTCTGACCACAATGCAGTAAGATTAGATCTCAATTACAGGAGAAAAACTATTAAAAATTCCAACATATGGAAGCTAAACAACATACTGCTGAATAACCAACAAATCACAGAATAAATCAAAAAAGAAATCAAAATATGCACAGAAATGAATGAAAATGAAAACACAACAACCCAAAACCTGTGGGACACTATAAAAGCAGTGCTAAGGGGAAAGTTCATAGCAATACAGGCATACCTCAAGAAACAAAAAAAAAGTCAAATAAATAACCTAACTCTACACCTAAAGCAACTAGAAAAGTAAGAAATGAAAAACTCCAGTGTTAGTAGAAGGAAAGAAATCTTAAAGATTAGGGCAGAAATGAATGCAAAAGAAACAAAAGAGACTATAGCAAAAATCAACAAAGCCAAAACCTGGTTCTTTGAAAGGATGAATAAAATTGACAAACGATTAGCCAGCCTCATCAAGAAACAAAGGGAGAAAAATCAAATCAATAAAATTAGAAATGAAAATGGAAATATCACAACAGACAACACAGAAATACAAAGGACCATAAGAGGCTACCATCAGCAATTATATGCCAATAAAATGGACAACGTGGAAGAAATGGACAAATTCTTAGAAAAGTACAACTTTCCAAAACTCGACCAGGAAGAAATAGAAAATCTTAACAGGCCCATCACAAACACAGAAATTGAAACTGTAATCAGAAATCTTCCAGCAAACAAAAACCCAGGTCCAAATGAAAATAACCATGGAGAAGACATACTTGCACTTCCATGTTCATAGCAGCATTAGTTACCATAGCCAAGATATGGAAACAGCCCACGTGCTCATCAACAGATGATTGGTTGAAGAAGGTGTGAAATGTGTATATACACACTCACACACGTGCATACATATATATACATGCATATATGCACATACACAAAATAGAATATTACTCAGCCGAAAGAGAATATAAGAGACTCAGGTTGGATCCCTAAGTTGGGAAGATTCCCTGGAGAAGGAAATGGCAACCCACTCCAGAATTCTTGCCTGGAGAATCCCATGGACAGAGAGGAACCTGAAGGGCTGCAGTCCATAGAGTAGCAAAGAGCCAGACACAGCTGAAGTGACCTTACATGCACACAATAAAAAAATGAAATATTGCTATTTTCATCAATATAAATGGATCTAGAGGTTATTATACTAAATGAAATAAGTCACACAAAGAAAGGCAAATTATATGTATGTAATTTATATGTGAAATCTAAAGAAATAATGCAAATGAATATATATACAGTGAATCTATATACAGAAACAGATTGGCCAACATGGAAAACAAACTTATGAGGACGGATAAATTGGGAGTACGGGATAAATAGATACAAGCTACCATATATAAAATAAGCAAAAATTCATTACTTTATAGTTCAAGGAACTATATTCAATATCTTATAATAACCTGTAATGAAAAATAATCTGAAATATATATAACTGAATCATTCTTGGTACACTTGAAACTAACACAGTATTGTAAGTCAACTATATTATATTCTGTAAAAAAAAAAAAAAAAAAGACAAGGGAAAGAATAGATATAACAAAAGGAGCATCATCTGATTCTCATGCTTATTTCACCATTATTTCAAACACTTTATGAGATGGTCTGTTTCTAGGAAAACTGGCCTTATTAAGATCTGTTCTGGCCAGCCAGCAAGGGTGCTGAGAGACAGACCTTGAGCAGCGCCGCACGTGTCCTCAGCTCTGCGAACCCCTCTGGAGCGGCAGGAAGGGGTCCCAGGTTCCATCCCTTGTCTGGGAACTACATCCCACACGCCCCAACTAAAGATCCTGCATGCTGCAATGAAGACTGAAGATCTCGCATGTGGCAACTAGGACAGGACACAGCCAAATAAATAAATATAAATGAATGAAAGAAGAATGACAATATCCCATAGAAAGATGCAGGAGGAGGAGCCAAGATGGCAGAGGAGTAGGATGGGGAGAACACTTTCTCCCCCACTAATACATCAAAAGAGCATTTAAAAGCCGAGTAAATTCCACAAAACAACTTCTGAATGCCGGCAGAGTACATCAGGCACCCAGAAAAGCAACCCAAGTCTTCGAAAGGAGAGAGAAGAAATACAGCTCCACCATCCAGAACACCAACACAAGGTTCCCTAACCTGGAAACCTTGACAAGCCACCTGTACGAACCCACACACAGCGAGGAAACGCCACAATAAAGAGAACTCCACAAACTGCCAGAATACAGAAAGGACACCCCAAAATCAGCAATTTAAACAAGATGAAGAGACAGAGGAATACCCAGCAGATAAAGGAACAGGATAAATGCCCACCAAACCAAACAAAAGAGGAAGAGATAGGGAATCTACCTGATAAAGCATTCCGAATAATGATAGTGAAATTGATCCAAAATCTTGAAATCAAAATGGAATCACAGATAAATAGCCTGGAGACAAGGATTGAGAAGATGCAAGAAAGATTTAACAAGGACCTAGAAGAAATAAAAAAGAGTCAATATATAATGAATAATGCAATAAATGAAATAAAAAACACTCTGGAGGCAACAAATAGTAGAATAACAGAGGCAGAAGATAGGATTAGTGAATTAGAAGATAGAATGGCAGAAATAAATGAATCAGAGAGGAAAAAAGAAAAATGAATTAAAAGAAATGAGGACAATCTCAGAGTCCTCCAGGACAATATTAAACGCTACAACATTCGAATCATAGGGGTCCCAGAAGAAGAAGACAAAAAGAAAGACCATGAGAAAATACTTGAGGAGATAATAGTTGAAAACTTCCCTAAAATGGGGAAGGAAATAATCACCCAAATCCAAGAAACCCAGAGAGTCCCAAACAGGATAAACCCAAGGCAAAACACCTCAAGACACATATTAATCAAATTAACAAAGATCAAACACAAAGAACAAATATTAAAAGCAGCAAGGGAAAAACAACAAATAACACACAAGGGAATTCCCATAAGGATAACAGCTGATCTTTCAATAGAAACTCTTCAAGCCAGGAGGGAATGGCAAGACATACTTAAATGATGAAAGAAAATAACCTACAGCCCATATTATTGTGCCCAGCAAGGATCTCATTCAAGTATGAAGGAGAAATCAAAAGCTTTTCAGACAAGCAAAAGCTGAGAGAATTCAGCACCACCAAACCAGCTCTCCAACAAATGCTAAAGGATATTCTCTAGACAGGAAACACAAAAACGGTGTATAAATTCAAACCCAAAACAATAAAGTAAATGGCAACGGGATCATACTTATCAGTAATTACCTTAAACATAAATGTGTTGAATGCCCCAACCAAAAGACAAAGGCTGGCTGAATGGATACAAAAAAAAGACCCCTATATATGTTGTCTACAAGAGACCCACCTCAAAACAGGGGACACATAGAGACTGAAATTGAAGGGCTGGAAAAAGATTTTCCATGCAAATAGAGACCAAAAGAAAGCAGGAGTAGCAATACTCATATCAGATAAAATAGACTTTAAAACAAAGGCTGTGAAAAGAGACAAAGATGGTCACTACATAATGATCAAAGGATCAATCCAAGAAGAAGATATAACAATTATAAATATATATGCACCCAACATGGGAGCACCACAGTATGTAAGACAAATGCTAACAAGTATGAAAGGGGAAATTAACAATAACACAATAACAGTGGGAGACTTTAATACCCCACTCACACCTATGGATAGATTAACTAAACAGAAAATTAACAAGGAAACACAAACTTTAAACAATACAATAGACCAGTTAGACCTAATTGATATCTGTAGGACATTTCATCCCAAAACAGTGAATTTCACCTTTTTCTCAGGCGCACATGGAACCTTCTCCAGGATAGATCACATCCTTGGCCATAAATCTAGCCTTGGTAAATTCAAAAAAATTGAAATCATTCCAAGCATCTTTTCTGACCACAATGCAGTAAGATTAGATCTCAATTACAGGAGAAAAACTATTAAAAATTCCAACATATGGAGGCTGAACAACACGCTGCTGAATAACCAACAAATCACAGAATAAATCAAAAAAGAAATCAAAATTTGCATAGAAACGAATGAAAATGAAAACACAACAACCCAAAACCTGTGGGACACTGTAAAAGCAGTGCTAAGGGGAAAGTTCATAGCAATACAGGCATACCTCAAGAAACAAGAAAAAAGTCAAATAAATAACCTAATTCTACACCTAAAGCAACTAGAAAAGGAAGAAATGAAGAAGCCCAGGGTTAGCAGAAGGAAAGAAATCTTAAAAATTAGGGCAGAAATAAACGCAAAAGAAACAAAAGAGACCATAGCAAAAATCAACAAAGCCAAAAGCTGGTTCTTTGAAAGGATAAATAAAATTTACAAACCATTAGCCAGACTCATCAAGAAACAAAGGGAGAAAAATCAGATCAATAAAATTAGAAATGAAACTGGAGAGATCACAACTGACAACACAGAAATACAAAGGATCATAAGAGACTACTATCAACAATTATATGCCAATAAAATGGACAACATGGAAGAAATGGACAAATTCTTAGAAAAGTACAACTTTCCAAAACTGAACCAGGAAGAAATAGAAAATCTTAACAGACCCATCACAAGCACGAAATTGAAACTGTAATCAGAAATCTTCCAGCAAACAAAAGCCCAGGTCCAGAGGGCTTCACATCTGAATTCTACCAAAAATTTAGAGAGGAGCTAACACCTATCCTGCTCAAACTCTTCCAGAAAATTGCAGAGGAAGGTAAACTTCCAAACTCATTCTATGAGGCCACCATTACCCTAATACCAAAACCTGACAAAGATCCCACAAAAAAAGACAACTACAGGCCAATATCACTGATGAACATAGATGCAAAAATCCTTAACAAAATTCTAGCAATCAGAATCCAACAACACATTAAAAAGATCATACACCATGACCAAGTGGGCTTTATCCCAGGGATGCAAGGGTTCTTCAATATCCGCAAATCAATCAATGTAATGCACCATATTAACAAATTGAAAAATAAAAACCATATGATTATCTCAATAGATTCAGAGAAAGCCTTTGACAAAATTCAACATCCATTTATGATAAGAACTCTCCAGAAAGCAGGAATAGAAGGAACATACCTCAACATAATAAAAGCTATATATGACAAACCCACAGCAAACATTATCCTCAATGGTGAAAAATTGAAAGCATTTCCTCTAAAGTCAGGAACAAGACAAGGGTGCCCACTTTCACCATTACTATTCAGCATAGTTCTGGAAGTTTTGGCCACAGCAATCAGAGCAGAAAAAGAAATAAAAGGAATCCAGATTGGAAAAGAAGAAGTAAAACTCTCACTATTTGCAGATGACATGATCCTCTACATAGAAAACCCTAAAGACTCCACCAGAAAATTACTAGAACTAATCAATGATTATAGTAAAGTTGCAAGATATAAAATCAACACACAGAAATCCCTTGCATTCCTATACACTAATAATGAGAAAACAGAAAGAGAAATTAAGGAAACAATTCCATTCACCATTGCAACGGAAAGAATAAAATACTTAGGAATATATCTACCTAGAGAAACTAAAGACCTATACATAGAAAACTGTAAAACACTGGTGAAAGAAATCAAAGAGGACACTAATAGATGGAGAAATATACCATGTTCATGGATTAGAAGAATCAATATAGTGAAAATGAGTATACTACCCAAAGCAATTTATAGATTCAACGTGATCCCTATCAAGCTACCAACAGTATTCTTCACAGCTAGAACAAGTAATTCCACAATTTGTATGGAAATACAAAAAACCTCGAATAGCCAAAGCTATCTTGAGAAAGAAGAATGGAACTGGAGGAATCAACCTACCTGACTTCAGGCTCTACTACAAAGCCACAGTCATCAAGACAGTATGGTACTGGCACAAAGACAGAAATATAGATCAATGGAACAAAATAGAAAGCCCAGAGATAAATCCACGCACATATGGACACCTTATCTTTGACAAAGGAGGCAAGAATATACAATGGATTAAAGACAATCTCTTTAACAAGTGGTGCTGGGAAATCTGGTCAACCACTTGTAAAAGAATGAAACTAGAACACTTTCTAACACCATACACAAAAATAAACTCAAAATGGATTAAAGATCTCAACGTAAGACCAGAAACTATAAAACTCCTAGAGGAGAACATAGGCAAAACAGTCTCTGACATACATCACAGGAGGATCCTCTATGACCCACCTCCCAGAATATTGGAAATAAAAGCAAAAATAAACAAATGGGACCTAATTAAACTTAAAAGCTTCTGCACATCAAAGGAAACTATTAGCAAGGTGAAAAGGCAGCCTTCAGAATGGGAGAAAATAATAGCAAATGAAGCAACTGACAAACAACTAATTTCAAAAATATACAAGCAACTCCTCCAGCTCAACTCCAGAAAAATAAATGACCCAATCAAAAAGTGGGCCAAAGAACTAAATAGACATTTCTCCAAAGAAGACATACAGATGGCTAACAAACACATGAAAAGATGCTCAACATCACTCATTATCAGAGAAATGCAAATCAAAACCACTATGAGGTACCATTTCACACCAGTCAGAATGGCTGCAATCCAAAAGTCTACAATAAATGCTGGAGAGGGTGTGGAGAAAAGGGAACCCTCTTACACTGTTGGTGGGAATGCAAACTAGTACAGCCACTATGGAGAACAGTGTGGAGATTCCTTAAAAAACTGGAAATAGAACTGCCTTATGATCCAGCAATCCCACTGCTGGGCATACACACTGAGGAAACCAGAAGGGAAAGAGACACGTGTACCCCAATGTTCATCGCAACACTGTTTATAATAGCCAGGACATGGAAGCAACCTAGATGTCCATCAGCAGATGAATGGATAAGAAAGCTGTGGTACATATACACAATGCAGTATTACTCAGCCATTAAAAAGAATACATTTGAATCAGTTCTAATGAGGTGGATGAAACTGGAGCCTATTATACAGAGTGAAGTAAGCCAGAAAGAAAAACACCAATACAGTATACTAACGCATATATATGGAATTTAGAAAGATGCTAATAACCCTGTGTACGAGACAGCAAAAAAGACACTGATGTATAGAACAGTCTTATGGACTCTGTTGCAGAGGGAGAGGGTGGGATGATTTGGGAGAATGGCATTGAAAGAGGTATAATATCATGTATGAAACGAGTTGCCAGTCCAGGTTCGATGCACGATACTGGATGCTTGGGGCTAGTGCACTGGGACGACCCAGACGGATGGTATGGGGAGGGATTAGGGAGGAGGGTTCAGGATGGGGAACACATGTATACCTGTGGCGGATTCATTTTGATATTTGGCAAAACTAATACAATTTGTAAAGTTTAAAAATAAAATAAAATTAAAATAAATAAATAAATAGAAGATCTGTTCTAAGACAACAAAATGAATAAACAATGAATCAGTTATTATGAAGATTCCTAGATTATTTTTATTTTAGATATGGTCATAAACTACAAAAGTTTTTTTCAAAAATAGTACACTAACCATGCAAAATTGAAATGTATTGTCTGTAATTGAAAATGACTTAATAATATATTTGAACCATAGCTTTACATTAAGAGGAAAGCATTTTTACAGATATTTGACTGTAAAAGCAAGTCTATAGTCAAAATTTAGGGACTGCTCTATAAATTTCTAATGCCTTTTATTTTTAATCTCTGTGTGTGGCTTAAGGGATCTTAGTTCCCAGACCAGAAATCAAACCAGGGGTCCCAGTAGTGAAAGCCTCAAGTCATACCCACTGAACCCCCAGGGTATTCTCTCTAATGCTCTTAGTAAAATCTTTATTTAGTTTAACATAATTTTCATCTTTCAACAGAATGTTTTTAGAAAAGTTTAAGCTAATAATAAATCAAGCATTATAATACGGTTAATCAAAATGCCCCAAACCAAAAAATAGTAAGGGAAAGATTTATTAAACATATTTGAAAGGTAATACAAAAAAGACGCTATCTTATTAATCCAGAATTTGCTGCAATATATTATGTGCTCAAGTATCAACTACTTTGGCCAGAATTATACATTTTAACAATGAGGACAAATCGTACCAAATTTAGAATGAATAATCTATTATTAATATTAACTTTTTGGTATCAGTTCAGTTTGTCGTTCAGTCATGTTCGACTCTTTGAGACCCCATGGACAGCAGCACAACAGTCTTCCCTGTCCATCACCAACTCGCAGAGCTTGTTCACACTCATGTCCATTGAGTTGGTGATGCCATCCAGCTATCTCATCCTTTGTAGTCCCCTTCTCTTTCCGCCTTCAATCTTTCCCAGCATCAGGGTCTTTTCCAATGAGTCAGTTCTTCACATCAGGTGGCCAAAATATTGGAGCTTCAGCTTCAGCGTCAGTCCTTCCAATGAATATTCAGGACTGACTTCCTTTACGATTGGCTGGTTGGATCTCCTTGCAGTCCAAGGGACTCTCAAGAGTCTTCTCCAACACTACAGTTCGAAAACATCAATTCTTCACCGCTCAGCTTTCTTTATAGTCCAACTCTCGTGTCCATACATGGCTACTGGAAAAACCACAGCTTTGACTATACAGACCTTTGTTGGCAAACTAATGTCTCTGCTTTTTAATATGCTATCTAGGTTGGTCATAGCTTTTCTTCCAAGGAGCAAGTGTCTTTTAATTTCATGGCTGCAGCCACTGTCTGCAGCAATTTTGGACCCCAAGAAAATAAAGTCTGTCATTGTTTCCATTGTTTCCCCATTTGCCATGAAGTGATGGGACTGGATGCCATGATCTTGGTTTTTTGAATGTTGATTTGTTTTAAGCCAGCTTTTTCATTCTCCTCTTCCACTTTCATCAAGAGGCTCTTTAGTTTCTCTTCACTTTCTGTCATAGGGTGGTGGTATCTGCATATCTGAGGTTATTGATATTTCTCCCTGCAATCTTGATTCCAGCTTATGCATCATCCAGTCTGGCATTTTGCAAGATGTCTTCTGCATATAAGTTAAATGAGCAAGGTGACAATATACAGCCTTTACATCCTCCTTTCCCAATTTGGAACCAGTCCATTGTTCCATGTCCACTTCTAACTGTTGCTTCTTGACCTGTGTACAGATTTCTCAGGAGGCAGGTCAGGTGGTCTGGTATTCCCATCTCTTGAAGAATTTTCCAGTTTGTTTTGATCCACACAGTCAAAGGCTTTGGTGTAGTCAGTAAAGCAGAAGTAGATGTTTTTCTGGAACTCTTGCTCTTTCTATGATCCAACGGATGTT
This sequence comes from Bos javanicus, assembly GCF_032452875.1. Classification (NCBI taxonomy): domain Eukaryota; kingdom Metazoa; phylum Chordata; class Mammalia; order Artiodactyla; family Bovidae; genus Bos; species Bos javanicus. The sequence continues at coordinate 12,975,857 of NC_083876.1, forward strand.
GGCAACTTGATCTCTGTTTCCTCTGCCTTTTCTAAATCCAGCTTGAACATCTGGAAGTTCTCAGTTCACATACTGTTGAAGCCTTGCTTGGAGAATTTTGAGCATTACTTTGATAGTGTGTGAAATGTATATTGAACATATTACAGAATACCTAAGCCACTTTCCTTAAGCCTGTGTTTTATTCTGTATAAGACATAAATAGCATATGTTAACTAGGGAAAAAAATTGATCCATGAATTAAAATGTTTTATTGTTACCTTTGAAAAATAAATTTTCAACAAATATTTTACTCCTTTATATAATCCTAATTTTAAGATTTTTGTAGGTACAGAATCGGAATACTTTGTTTGATCAAAGTTGTCTCAAGTAAAAGAGCTTGGGCAAAACAGCAGGGTCAAAACAGAAGAATGAAAATGGCAAGACTAAATTTTCCTAGCCTCATTTCTCTGTATTTGTACTTTTAAAATAATATTTATATTGATGTAAAATTCACATAATGCACAATTCATCATCTTATTTTATGTGTACAAGTCATTACATACATTTTAAGTATATTGTTGTTTTCAGTTGCTAAGTTGTGTCCAACTTTTTGCAACCCCATTGACAGAAACATGCCAGGCTTCCCTGTCCTTCACTATCTCCCAGAATTTGCTCATACTCATGTCCATTGAGTCAGTGATGCCATCCAACCATCTTATGCTCTGTTGTTCCCTCTTCCTCCTGCCCTCAATCTTTACCAGCATCAGGGTCTTTTCCAATGAGTTGGCTCTTTGCGTCAGGTGGCCAAAGTATTGGAGCTTCAGCTTCAGCTTCAGTCCTTCCAAAGAATATTCAGGCTTGATTTCCTTTAGCATTGACTGGTTTGATCTCCTTGCTGTCTAGGGGACTTTCACGAGTTTTCTCCAGAATTATTAAATACATCAATATTGCTGTGCAACCGTCACCACTATCGATCTTCAAAACTCTCATCTTGCAAAATGAAAACTGTATACCACTTAGTCAACAACTTTCCATTACCCCCTCCTCCCAGCCCCCTGGCAAACACCATTCTACTACTTTCTGATTCTGTGAATTTGACTATCTAGGTTCCTCCTATGATTGGAATCACACAAGTTTGTGTTTTGTGACTGTCATTACACTTAGCATAACAACCTAAAGATTCATCCATGTTGTGGCATATGTCAATATTTCCTTCCTTTGTAAAGATGAATAATGTTTCATTATTTGTATGTATATACCATATTTTACTTATCCATTCATCCCTGGATGATTGCTTCCACGTTTTATCCTTGGGTTGCTTCCATGTTTTAGCTATGATGAATAGTGATGCTATAAACATGGTGTTCAGCCATGTCTTCAAGACTATGCTTTCAATTATTTGGGGTGTATATCTGTACGTGAGGTTTGGGGCTTCCCCGGTGGCTCAGATGGTAAAGAACCTGCCTCCTATGAGGGAAATTGGGGTTCAATCCCTGGGTCTGGAAAATCTTCCAGAGAAGCTAATGGCAACACACTCCACTATTCTTGCCTGGGAATCTCATGGGCAGAGAAGCCTGGTGGGCTACAGTTCATATGGTCACAAAGAGTTGGACACGATTGAGTGACTAACACTACACTATCCATAGTGGAATTGCTAGATCATATGGCAATTTTTTAAATTTCTTTTTAGAAATGTTCATACTCATCTCCACAAAACTGTACCATTTTATGTTTCCACCACCATGCACACGGGTTCTAGTTTCTCCACACATTTGTCAATACTTCTTTCTCACTCTTTTTCTTTTTGGCCACACCTTATGGCATGTTGGATCTTAGTTGCCTGACCAGCGATCAAACCCATACCCCCTGCAGTGGAATCACAGAGTCGTAACCACTAGACCACCAGAGAAGTCCTGTTGAACATCTTCTCATATGCTTATTAACCCTGCATATATCTTCTTTAAGAAAATGTCTTTTCACATTGTTTGCTTTTTACAGTTAAGTTTAAAAGTTCTCTGTTCCAGACATTAAGCCCTTATCAAATTTATGACTTGTAAATATGATCTCTCATTCTGTCAGTTGCATTTTCACTTGGTTGATAATGTCTTTGAGACACAAAAGTTTTTAATATTTATGAAGTCCAGTGTGTGCATTTATAAATTTTTATGGCCTGTGTCTAGGGTGTCCTATCCATTAAATCATTACTAAAGCCTACTTTGTCAAGTTGCTAAAAATGATTACTATTGAACTTCATTTCCAGATATTAAAAAAAAAAAAAGTTTGGTTGGTGCTGTCTAGAGACAGCAGCCTCTAGAGCCCGTGGCAAGAGGGATGGGGCCATGACGTGTGACAGCATGGTGAGAGGAATATGCTTGGTGGGCAAGTGTGAGATGTGCGCAGAGAATGGTAGCTTCTCCAGTGTTTATACTCTCTACATAATGATGGGAGCAGTGAGAGACACAGCTGGAATTGTCCCTAAGTCAGGTCATCTTCAAAGCTAGCCATTCATTTCACTGATTGCACTGATGTGTAGAGTTTCTTAATCCCATGAGAAGGGGCTTATCTCTTAACTGTAGGGTAATAATGAGAGTGTGGGGTGACTCCTAAATCGAAGAACTCATGGTCCTCCTCAGTGTGATGTATCCAGTGTATGGAGTCAATTTTATAAGAGTTTAGGATGACTGGAAGAGACCCAGTTCAAGCCCAATGGATAAACTGTATGTTATTCACATGCTAAGGAGAGTGAAAAAACTGGCTTAAAACTCAACATTCAAAAAACCAAGATCATGGCATCTGGTCCCATTACTTCATGACAAATAGATGGCGAAACAATGGAAACAGAGAGAGACTTTATTTTCTTGGGTTCCAAAATCACTGCAGATGGTGACTGCAGCCATGAAGTTAAAAAACACTTGCTTCTTGGAAGAAAAGTTATGATGAACCTGGACAGTATATTAAAAAGCAGAGACATTACTCTGCCAACAAACGTCCGTCTAGTCAAAGCCATGGTTTTTCCAGTAGTCATGTATGGATGTGAGAGTTGGACCATAAAGAAGGCTGAACACCAAAGAATTGATGCTTTTGAGCTGTGGTGTTGGAGAAGATTCCTGAGAGTCCCTTGGACTGCAAGGAGATCCAACCAGTCAATCCTAAAGGAAATCAATCTTGAATATTCATTAGAAGGACTGATGCTGAAGCTGAAGCTCCAATACTTTGGCCACCTGATGTGAAGAACTGACTGATTGGAAAAGATCCTGATGCTGGGAAATATTGAAGGCAGAAGGAGAAGGGGACGACAGAAGATCAGATGGTTCTATGGCATCACTGACTCAATGGACATGACTGAGCAAACTCTGGGAGATGGTGATGGACAGGAAGCCTGGTGTGCTGCAGTCCATGGAGTAGCAAAGAGTCGAGCACAACTGAGTGACTGAACAACAAAGCTGGACTGAGGTGAGAACTTGAGACATTGGCTTATCAGCCCCTGTTCTTTTTCACTGATTTCTTCTAGTTTGTACACGGGAGAGATGAACTTATATGTAAAGGTGAGCTGCAGTGCCATTTCTCCTCTATGAATGTGATATAGACACTGACCCCCGTCACCCAGTAGGTGAAAGAACTGATCGATGTCACTAAAGGTAAAACCACTGATTGTGCCACGTGCAATGGGAAACTGAGAAGAGACTTACAGGTGGCATCAGGTGTACACCTGTAGTAGTAAGGTGACTCGTATTGAAGGAAAAACTGTGTTACAACCCAGTTATTTTTTTGTTTGTTTTGGCCATACGGCATACAGGATATTAGTTCCCTGACCAGGGATGGAACCAACACCCCCTGCAGTGGAAGCATGGAGTCTTAACCACTGGACCGCCAGGGAAGTGCCTCACAATCCAGTTAGGATGCCCATGATTCACACAAAGGGCACGGGGGTTAAAATTGAGGACATTTAAAAACGCCTATTAAAGAGACTCACGGACTTAGAAAATGAGCTTATGATTGTGGGGGAGAAGGGATAGTTAGGGACTTTGGGAAGGTCATGTACACACTGCTGTGTTTAAAATGGATAACCAGCAAAGACCTATTGTGTAGTGTGTGGTGCTCTGTTCAATGTTGTGTGCCAGCCTGGATGGGAGGGGTGTTTGGGGGAGACTGGATACATGTACGTATATGGCTAAGTCCCTTCTCTGTTCACCTGAAACTACCACAACATTGTTAATTGGCTGTACCTCAATAATGGCACCCCACTCCAGTACTCTTGTCTGGAAAATCCTATGGATGGAGGAGCCTGGTAGGCTGCAGTCCATGGGGTCACTAAGAGTCGGATACGACTGAACGACTTCACTTTTACTTTTCACTTTCCTGCATTGGAGAAGGAAATGGCAACCCACTCCAGTGTTCTTGCCTGGAGAATCCCAGGGACGGGAGAGCCTGGTGGGCTGCCGTCTATGGGTCGCACAGAGTCGGACACGACTGAAGTGACTTAGCAGTAGCAATACAAAATAAAAAGTTTAAAGTTAAAAAAAGCTTAATAGAATATTAGAAAGTTATAAAATAAATAAATAAATAAATAAAAACACCAAAAGAATATTAGAAAGTTATTAAATAAATAAATAAAAACACCTGTTGAGGGCTGAACTGAAAATGTCAACATTTAGTGAGAGTTCCCGCATCTCAAATAATCCATTTTGTTTCAATGCTAATGGGAAGAATAAAATTGTCTTGTGTTTTTGTGTTTGGGGGGAAAAACCCCACAAATCTCAACTATTCTTTAAGACAATATGTTTGTATCTTTCAAATATCTACTGAATGTCACTCTTTTTAAAATAAGACGCATATCCTTTCACTAAAGGATATGTCCATTGAACTTTGAAAAAGGAAAGTTCTTTATTTTTCCTTCCTCAGTGATCAAGGAACATAATCTTTGTGTCAGGAAACTTTGTGTCATTGTTAAAGTGGTGACTGCACTAATTATTTGTAAAATGGGGGTGAATAGGGATGATAAATATTTTCCAAAAGTTTGCGCTTCTGAGATTCAGTGGGCATATAATCAAGTGCCCATTTGATTAAAAAGATGTTTTAAAATTATTAAGACATAGCCTTGTAGAATCCAGAAGCCAGATGTGTATAGCCATAATATGAATTATTTAAATGAATTTCTCTACACATAAAATGTCGTGAATAGTACCTTTAGCTTGGAAAGAAAGCCAGGTATGTCTCCTTCCATATTATTAAACTCCACTGTTGCCCTTGGGTCTTTAAATTATCTTTAATGTAGATTTAGTTTCTGCCGGATGTGACTCTTACTACGACTCCCAGGGAGCACTTTCTAACCTTTACTATCAATAATATCCATGAATTCAAAGTCTTACATCCAGATGTAGGGCCAGCTGACTGGCACACCTGTCACCCTTAGTGATCACCAAAGTTGATCTGGCTGACAAGGCAGGTGACCCCCTCCATCCCACCACTCCAAGTGTGTGCCTTCCTTTCTGCTTTTGCACGCTCTTGGTTCCCCAGGCCCCAAGCTCTCTCTCCTCTGAGGGACCTCCATGAGCAGAAAGCATTTTTCCCAAGCTTATACAGCACAGTGGGTCGTGGTTGGAGAACTAAGATTAACAGACCTTTCAAGCACACAGAACCCTTGGGGTCAGCCAACATAAGCATCCAAGGAAAGATACAGTCCCTCTTGCATGTAGCTTGTCTATCCTAGGAGATAGGGTGTATGTTCAGTCTCTCGGATTTGAGAGTGGTGGGCTGTAAAGCCCCAGGCCCTGTCTCCTGGAGGACACTATGGAAATGGCCCAAGCGCAGGCAGGACTGTAAGTATTTCGAGAATCCCCGTCATGCTGTGGACCTCCAGACGGATCGCCAGGGCAGTAGGTGTGCCTGATCCATGGCAGAGATGTCTCCAACTTCTCTCTCCTCTCTCACTTGTCACTTCTATTGTGTCTGTTCTTCCTTAACTACCCTCCCACAGTCCCCAACTGCAGAGTCTGTTTCTGTTGTGCACACCTCTGCGGTTATGGTAATGCAGAGAGATAAATGGCCTGAATTGTAAGGGGATGGCTCGTGTTCACCAAGATCTTAAGGGGCTTCATTTCCAAACTAAATATGATGGAGGGATTGAGTGGTGGCCTATGAAGCTGGAATCATCTCTTTTCTTCTGGATTCTGCCCACACTTTCTTCTGGATTCTGCCCACACACGTGCATGCATGCTCACTCGCTTGGTTGTGTCCAACTCTTTGTGACTCATGGACTGCAGCCCGCCAGCATCTTCTGTCCATGGGATTCTCCAGGCAAGAATACTGGCATGGGTTGCCACTTCCTCCTCCAGGGGAATCTTCCCGACTCAGGGACTGAACCCGCATTTCCTGCATCTCCTGCATTGGCAGGCGAATTCTTTATCACTGAGCCAGCTGGGAAGCCCCTTCTGCCCACAAACTGAGCTCCAAACCAGTCTCTACCTCTTGGGGGTCTCAGTTTCCCAATTATACACAGAGTGTCTGGACACAGAATTGCATAAACAGATGCATAGGTGGGCATATTCTCAGGCTCCATCAACACTGGATGGGTCGTGGGTGTGTGTGGGCTCAGGAGACACAGGTGCACAGGCCTCCTAATGTGGGCGGATGCAGGTGGATCTGTAGCAGGAGTGGCCAGGACTCCTGCCGAGGTCCCAGCTGAAACAAGTGGCCATGGACGGGCCCCACAACAGTGAGTGCATCTGAAACCCACCTCCTTGCACAAACACACACCCTGGACCAAGGGCTCTGTTCTGCTCAGGAGGTAAACTCTTTGCAGTCCTCCCACATGCAGCCTCTTAAGTACCTCACATCCTCTGGATTCCAGAGGGAAAACATAATTTTACATGTAAGTAGTTTTCAGTGAGGCAATGGGGGTGGAAGTGACATTTACCCATGTACAGGCTCATTTCCCCCTTAGGACTAAGTGGAATAAACCCAACCAATGCAACAAGAGTTGAAGTCACATGTTGATTATGGCACATCCACACATTGAAGGTTGCTGATTCATTTCAGTTCTGTTCAGTTCAGTCACTCAGTCATGTCCAACTCTTTGCGACCCCGTGAATCACAGCATGCCAGGCCTCCTTGTCCATCACCAACTCCCAGAGTTTACCCAAACTCATGTCCATTGAGTCGGTGATGCCATCCAGCCATCTCATCCTCTGTCGTCCCCTTCTCCTCCTGCCCCCAATCCCTGCCAGCATCAGAGTCTTTGCCAATGAGTCAACTCTTCGCATGAGGTGGCCAAAGTATTGAAGTTTCAGCTTCAGCATCAGTCCTTTCAATGAACACCCAGGACTGATCTCCTTTAGGATGGACTGGTTGGATCTCCATGCTGTCCAAGGGACTCTCAAGGGTCTTCTCCAGCACCACAGTTCAAAAGCATCAATTCTTCGGTGCTCAGCTTTCTTCACAGTCCAACTCTCACATCCATACATGACCACTGGAAAAACCATAGCCTTGACTAGACGAACCTTGGTTGGCAAAGTAATGTCTCTGCTTTTCAATATGCTATCTAGGTTGGTCATAACTTTTCTTCCAAGGAGTGAGCGTCTTTTAATATCATGGCTGCAATCACCATCTGCAGTGACTTTGGAGCCCCCAAAAATAAAGTCTGACCCTGTTACCACTGTTTCCCCATCTATTTCCCAAGAAGTGATGGGACTAGATGCCATGATCTTCGTTTTCTGAATGTTGAGCTTTAAGCCAACTTTTTCACTCTCCTCTTTCACCTTCATCAAGAGGCTTTTTAGTTCTTCTTCTCTTTCTGCCATAAGGGTGGTGTCATCTGCATATCTGTGGTTATTGATATTTCTCCTGGCAATCTTGATTCCAGCTTTTGCTTCCTCCAGCCCAGCGTTTCTCATGATGATGTACTCTGCATATAAGTTAAATAAGCAGGGTGACAATATACAGCCTTGATATACTCCTTTCCCTATTTGGAACCAGTCTGTTGTTCCATGTCCAGTTCTAACTGTTGCTTCCTGACCTGCATATATTTCTCAAGAGGCAGGTCAGGTGGTCTGGTTTTCCCATCTCTTGAACAATTTTCCACAGTTTATTGTGATCCACACAAAGGCTTTGGCATAGTCAATAAAGCAGAAATAGATGGTTTTCTGGAACTCTCTTGCTCTTTCTATGATACAAAGGATGTTGGCAATTTGACCTCTGGTTCCTCTGCCTTTTCTAAAACCAGCTTGAACATCTGAAAGTTCATGATTCACTTATTGCTGAAGCCTGGCTTGGAGAATTTTGAGCATGACTTTACTAGTGTGTGAGATGAGTGCAATTGTGCGGCAGTTTGAGCATTCTTTGGTATTGCCTTTCTTTGGGATTGGAATGAAAACGGACCTTTTCCAGTCCTGTGGCCACTGCTGAGTTTTCCAAATTTGCTGGCATATTGAGTGCAGCACTTTCACAGCATTATCTTTCAGGGTTTGAAATAGCTCCACTGGAATTCCATCACCTCCACTAGCTTTGTTTGTAGTGATGCTTTCTAAGGCCCACTTGACTTCACATTCCAGGGTGTCTGGCTCTAGGTCAGTGATCACACCATCATGATTATCTGGGTCATGAAGATCTTTTTTGTACAGTTCTTCTGTGTCTTCTTGCCACCTCTTGTTAATATCTTCTGCTTCTGTTAGGTCCATACCATTTCTGTCCTTTATTGAGCCCATCTTTGCATGAAATGTTCCCTTGGTATCTGTAATTTTCTTCCTGAATGAAATCAACAAGCAGAATCATTTTTTATTTGAGAGCCTCTGTTGAGGTGTGTTATGTGAAGTAAATAGAAGTTTATAAAAAGTTCAACTAATATGTTCATATACATCTGTTACAGCAGCTAACTAACTTAGAAACAAAAGAATTTTGCAGAGTTTTTCAAGAAAAAGTTTGTGCCAAAATCTGAAAACAGCATATATTGCTTGAGGTTCTGAAAAAGGATAAATAAAAAAATTCTTGGGTTCATTTATTTAAGAAACATAGATTGTATTCTAAGAAATTTTTTGGATATTCAAGATGTATCATATTTCAAATCTATTGCAATGGTTTTGTCTTCAGATGTTTTACAGCTGGAATGAGTGCTGCTTACTTTCTAGTGCATAAATATAATTAAGTAAGAGGGTCATGAGCTTAATGTTCTTCTTTATTTCTTTATATTTTGAGAGCAATTGATGAGAGAGAAGCACAGTTTGACCCCCTCCCTGACAAGCTCCAAGACTTCCCAGATGTATTCCTCTGCTTCAGATAGCTATTGCTTCCTTGGAATCTTCTCTGGAACTCAGTTCCCAGAGAATATTATACAAACAGCATGCCTGAACCCTCTCATTTTTCACCATAGCACTTACTGCTTTCTGCTTTACAAGATAATTATTTTCCATTTGTTACTAACAGCATGTCTGTCCTACATGATTATAAGGTAAAGACTAGATCGCAGACACCTAGAACACTTAGCATGTCAGATGATCAATGACCACTGACTAATGAGAAATGAATCTACATTCTTACTTAGACGGTCTCATCCATCATCAATGCCATTTATATTTACATGCAGCCCAAATGAATCCTCTGATCTCTAAATTCATATCCAACTACATTCTCAACATTCATTTCAATGTATCATAGGAATCTCTAAGGTAACATATCCAAAACCAAACTCTTAATTCATATCCCAGGATGTTACTTCAGACTCCTGCTGATGAAAGTAAAACTAATGACTTGATGGTGGTATTAGAATAAGCACTCAGGGGCTTCCCTTGTGGTCCAGTGGTTAAGAATCCACCTGCCAGTGTAGGTGACATGGGTTCCAACCCTGGCCTGGGAAGATCCCACATAACCGCCAGCCAACTAAGCTCCCAAGCCATACCTACTGAGCTCATGTGCTGCAGCTATTGAAGCCCATGCACCTAGAGCCCATACTCTTTAACACAAGATGCCCCCGCAATGAGAAGCCTGCACACCACAATGAAAAGTAGCCCCCACTTGCCTCAACTAGAGAAAGCCCACGCGCAGCAACAAAGACCCAGTGCAACCAAAAATAAATCAATAAATTTATTTATTTAAAAAACAAAGAATAAACACTTAGATCCCTGACTTTATCTTTTGCTTCAGGGCTGATCATTTATCAAGCAACCTGGGTATCCATGTCTATCAGGGGTTTCTGCATGGTAACAGAGAACAGAGTGATCGACAGAGAGCATTTAAAAACCTTGTACCAGCTACAGTTATACAGTATTGCAGTTTAAAAGTGTACAGTGCCTGGGCTTGCCTGCATGATAGTACCTTTTTATAGAATCCATTTCTGAGATCTGCCCTCATTTGCAGATCCAAGATGTGTAATTGTTAGAGTTCTGAATATTAATCAGATTCTGAAAAATATCTCAGGCTAATGTTTAAACTTGGATATTAAGGTAACAGTTGGCAGTGGGAGACATTCTCCTAATTTACCTGAAAGGCATATATCTTTGAATGGTTCAGATGATCCAGGACCATTTGAATGCAGTATCTATTGTGTTGTAATTTGCCAGCACAATATTGAATACTCTAACCATCACCTCCCAGTTTCATTAAATGTTTTAATATTAGTAGTAGTTTACCAGATTAGATATTAGCCAACAGATATGTCTTGGGTTGGTTTCTACCAGAATGTGTCTACATTTTTTTGGCTTTACTCTTTGGGTAAAATGCAAATACTGATTGCTACAGATTTAGCGTCTTGTGGTCTCAATGTCCATGATGTCACACATCTGTAATTAAGATTTTCCCCAGAACATTGATGAATATGTGCACAGAATAGGGCATAATGGAAGAGCAGGTTAAGTAAGCATAGTCTACCCACAAAAAGAGCTAACCCTGGCTCTTCATTTTCCTGACAATTCTTACCTTGTTTTTTTCATTTTAAGTCGTTCAGTGGTGTCCAACGCTTTGCAAACCCATGGACCGTAGCCTGCCAGGCTCCTCTGTCCATGGGATTTCCCAGGCAAGAATACAGGTGTGGGTTGCCATTTCCTCCTGCAGGAGATCTTCCTGGCCCAGGGATCACTCGTGTCTCCGCATCTCCTTCATTGCAGGCGGATTCTTTACTGCTGAGCAGTAAAGCCAACTCTCTAGCTGTCCCAGAACCTGCTTTACTATGTTCTTCCTGTCTTTTTGGCCTGTTCCAGAACCATCAGACCCCTCTATGATTAGTGGCATGTAGCTGTTTCCGATTCCAGTCTTGGCTTTATTTCTATAGTGCCTCAACTTAGCTATACTCAGTGTCAAAGTTGGCATATGTAAGGGGACCTTTTTTTCCCTGTGAGCGTAATCATAAAACCCTTGAAACACGCTGTTTAAATAAGTGTGGATCATTTAGATTCCAAATTGCTGTTTGAATGGCAGAGTTGAAGTTTTGCTGCTGCTGTTTTTATTCTATTTTGCTAGCTGAACCATAATGAGTATAAATCAAATTACATTGAAGTTCTTTTCCCCTTTGAAAGAGTATGAGGGTATCTAATACCCTTATCACCAGAAATAATTAGAAGATCACCAGTGAATTAATTTTCTAGAGGAAGCAGAGGCCATCCTCAGGCCTAGAAGTCAGACAGTGGCCCAAGGTAGGGGCACTGGGAAGCAACTGATGGGCCATGTGAGCAATAGAGCAGTATACTTACTGATGGGTGTTTTGTAAGATCAATCTGGATTTTAGAGCTTGAGGATTCAGTGCTTCATGCACAGAGGGACATGTTTCACTTTGCTTGGAAGATGTCCTGTAATCACTGTGGAGATTCTCTCAAGATCTGGAGGCATTTCAGCATATTGTAGAAAAGCTGTTACACTGAAAGAATCATCTCAATCCTAATAACATATTTAATGGCTTCAGAGGATCCTGTGTGAGAGATATAAAACAAATAAATGGAAAAAAGAAATGGAAAACAAATTAGGAAGACCTCAAGGAAAACCCAAGTTTTATTGTCTGTTGAAAAGTGGTACCAGCCTACTTAAAAGAGGTAAAATTTGAACACATGGATCTTAAAATACCTATTTTCCTTAACTAGGCTTTGTTAGGTGTGTTTATTGCAATCAGTATTATCTCTAAGAGTTACTAACAGATATTATTCTTTATCTGTTACCTAAATTCTAGTTAATATATCTTAAGAGTAACAATTCAGAGGTGAGAAAAAAACGTTAAGTTGTACAGAAAGATCATTAAGAGCATAATGGAGCTGGTGGAGGCATAATTTGGTAGAAACTCTTCTGCAATTAGGTAGTAATGCAGCAATTTTAAGTGCATATACCTTTTGACCCAGCAATTCCCTTTCTAGGAATGTAATCTATAAATATCTCTGTATATGCAAGTAAAGATTTACACATTACAGCAGTATTTGCAGCAGGAAGACTATATCATAAATGCCCAGTAGGGGGCCACATGAACAAACTGTGGGGAAAAAACTCTTGCAAATCATATAGCACAAGGGATTAATACCAACATAGATTAATTAGGTCCCATTTGTTTATTTTTGCTTTTATTTCCAATATTCTGGGAGGTGGGTCATAGAGGATGCTGCTGTGATGTATGTCAGAGAGTGTTTTGCCTATGTTCTCCTCTAGGAGTTTTATAGTTTCTGGTCTTACGTTGAGATCTTTAATCCATTTTGAGTTTATTTTTGTGTATGGTGTTAGAAAGTGTTCTAGTTTCATTCTTTTACAAGTGGTTGACCAGATTTCCCAGCACCACTTGTTAAAGAGATTGTCTTTAATCCATTGTATATTCTTGCCTCCTTTGTCAAAGATAAGGTGTCCATATGTGTGTGGATTTATCTCTGGGCTTTCTATTTTGTTCCATTGATCTATATTTCTGTCTTTGTGCCAGTACCATACTGTCTTGATAACTGTGGCTTTGTAGTAGAACCTGAAGTCAGGTAGGTTGATTCCTCCAGTTCCATTCTTCTTTCTCAGGATCGCTTTGGCTATTCGAGGTTTTTTGTATTTCCATACAAATTGTGAAATTATTTGTTCTAGCTCTGTGAAGAAATAAAAGCAAAAATAAACAAATGGGACCTAATTAACCTTAAAAGCTTCTGCACATCAAAGGAAACTATTAGCAAGGTGAAAAGACAGCCTTCAGAATGGGAGAAAATAATAGCAAATGAAGCAACTGACAAACAACTAATCTCAAAAATATACAAGCAACTCCTACAGCTCAACTCCAGAAAAATAAATGACCCAATCAAAAAATGGGCCAAAGAACTAAACAGACATTTCTCCAAAGAAGATATACAGATGGCTAACAAACACATGAAAAGAGGCTCAACATCACTCATTATCAGAGAAATGCAAATCAAAACCACTATAAGGTACCATTTCACCCCAGTCAGAATGGCTGCAATCCATAAGTTTACAAGCAATAAATGCTGGAGAGGGTGTGGAGAAAAGGGAACCCTCTTACACTGTTGGTGGGAATGCAAACTAGTACAGCCACTATGGAGAACAGTGTGGAGATTCCTTAAAAAACTGGAAATAGAACTGCCTTATGATCCAGCAATCCCACTGCTAGGCATACACACTGAGGAAACCAGAAGGGAAAGAGACACGTGTACCCCAATGTTCATCACAGCACTGTTTATAATAGGCAGGACATGGAAGCAACCTAGATGCCCATCAGCAGATGAATGGATAAGAAAGCTGTGGTACATATACACAATGCAGTATTACTCAGCCATTAAAAAGAATACATTTGAATCAGTTCTAATGAGGTGGATGAAACTGGAGCCTATTATACAGAGTGAAGTAAGCCAGAAGGAAAAATACCAATACAGTATACTAACGCATATATCTGGAATTTAGAAAGATGGTAACAATAACCCTGTGAATGAGACAGCAAAAGAGACAGTGATGTATAGAACAGTCTTATGGACTCTGTGGGAGAGGGAGAGGGTGGGAAGATTTGGGAGAATGGCATTGAAACATGTAAAATATAATGTATGAAACAAGATGCCAGTCCAGGTTCGATGCACAATACTGGATGCTTGGGGCTAGTGCACTGGGACAACCCAGAGGGATGGTATGGGGAGGGAGGAGGGAGGAGGGTTCAGGATGGGGAACACATGTATACCTGTGGTGGATTCATTTTGATATTTGGCAAAACTAATACAATTATGTAAAGTTTAAAAATTAAATAAAAATTAAAAAAAAAAAACCAACATAGAGAACTAAAACTGAACAAAAACAACCTGATTTTAACATGTGCAAAGATACCGTACAGCAGAGATTGGCACAGCATAGTAAATCAATTAAACTTCAATTAAAACAATAAAAAATAATGAACTTGCAAAGGACTTGAATGACATTTCCTGAAGATATACAAATGGCTAACAAGTGAAAAGATGTTCACTTATCACTGCTGCTGCTAAGTCACTTCAGTCGTGTCCAACTCTGTGCGACCCCATAGATGGCAGCCCACCAGGCTCCCCCGCCCCTGGGATTCTCCAGGCAAGAACACTGGAGTGGGTTGCCATTTCCTTCTCCAATGCATGAAAGTGAAAAGTGAAAATGAAGTCGCTCAGTCATGTCTGATTCTTAGCGACCCCATGGACTGTAGCCCACCAGACTCCTTCATCCATGGGATTTTCCAGGCAAGAGTACTGGAGTGGGGTGCCATTGCCTTCTCTGCACTTATCACTAGGGAAATGCAAATTAAAGATCACCACACCTCAATTAGGATAGCTGCTATTTCATACTACTGGACTACATACTTTGAAATGGTTAGAACGATAAACTTTGTTATCTCAATTAAAAATTTTTAAAGGATTTGGGAACATCAATTTATGGGGTTTTTGTTTTATTTTTACATTTCTCAAGTTTTCTTGGAGAAATTTTAAATAATATATGGAAGTACTGGATTCATGATGGCAGTATGAAGAGACTTGACTGATTCTTAAAACAAGTGTTTAAAAATGTAGAATTCAAACAAAAAAAAAATGTAGAATTCAGTATTTTATGTTTTTGTAAAACCCCAAGTACTTAAATTTGAGTGGAAATTTCTTGTATGGATCTTAAGGACTATAGCATTTTTTAAGGAGTATATACATTTTTACATAGGGTTTTACTACATTTAAAGAAAAGTAAATTTTATCTCCTATATTGCTGTGTTAAGGTCAGTCTTTAAAGAGTTTAAAGCTTCTTCAATGTTGTCAAAGCAGTGAAAAAGAAGCTAACAGTTTTTTTTCTATGACAAAAGAAACAAATTGATATTCCTCAATAGCAGTCTTTAAAGAGTTAAAAACTTTTTCAATGTTGTCAAAGCAGTGAAAAAGCTGTTAACACAATAAATTTTTTTATGATAAAAGAAACAAGCTGATCTTTTTCAATAGCCTTTTATATTTACCAAATAGTATTTAGTACTTTAATACTTAACCTACTTTGAGATGAAACAGTGAAAGGATTTCATGGGACCAAAGTATGCAACAGCTATTTCTTACATTTAGATTAGCACCCCATGCTAGAACAAATCCTGGGTAAATTCATCTCCATGAAAACATATGACTGATCGTGTTCCCTTACTTTCCCCTATACTTTTGTGTAGTCTTCTATTCCCTACATGATAATTACTATTAACATTTAGTATTTATATTTGTGTATAATTAGTTAGGCCCTCATTACCTAATCTAACATTATTTATTTATGCAGTAAGTTTCCTGGTGTTACTGATAGGCAGATTGGAGAGAAAAGGAAAGGTGAAAGTAGAAATTAACAAATTAGAAAATACGAGTTCAGTGAAAAACGACGGACTCCTTTTATTTTTGTGTGCACGGAGTCTTCCTTGCTATACCTCAGATTTCTCCAGTTGGGGCGGGCAGACTTATTGCAGTGGCTTCTCTTGCTGCAGAGACAGGCTCTAGGCTGTGCTCTCAGTGGCTGTGGCACACGGGCTTAGTCGCCCCCAAGCATGTGGGATCTTCCCAATTCAGGGATCTAACCCACGTCCCCTGTATTGCAAGGCGAACTCCTAACCACTGGAACACTGTATGTCAAATATAAACTCACAAGTGTGACTGCATCTTCCTAAATTAGCAAATTTAAGCTGGTAGTTAAATTGAATAGATAAAACAGAAGAAACAGGAAAAGTAATCAAGGGCTTTCAAGAGGGTAAATCTAGCATACCAGAAATAAAGATGAAAACTCTTCCAACTCATGTAAAGCTAGGATGTGCAGTGTGCTGTGCTGTGACAGACCAGAACATTTTTCATTATACTCAACTATTATCAACCATAATTTATCAATTGCATTTATTAAACTTTAAGGAAATATCTTATCACTTATGGATAGGACTTCCGACTTTAAAAGTTCTCAGATCTTGAGAGTTGGAAAAAAGGGTATCAGGTAATGTTAGATAATTATTGTTAGCATGAGAATAGTATGAGGTAGGGAATTACTGGTTTGGGGATGAAGTATAGTAATACGTATAAATTACTTTGAAATGTTTTGCCAACACATAATGTGTGTACATGTAAGTAAAATTATACATGTATGTGAAAGTCAAAGTTGCTCAGTTGCGTCCAGCATATGCATATACATATGTCAAAGTGTTAGTCAGTTGTGTTCAACTCTGAGACCTCACGGACTAGGGCCCACCAAGCTCCTAATCCATGGGATTTTTCAAGCAAGAATACTGGAGAGAGTTGGCATTTCCTCCCCCAGGGGATCTTCCCCACCCAGGGATCAAACCTGTGTCTCCTGCATTGGCAGGTGGATTCTTTACAACTAAGCCACCTGGGAAGCCCAAAAGCTAGGATAACTGATAACAAAACTGAAAACATAGCATTAAATCAAGACAATCACTGAGGTCCAATAAAAACTCTCAACTCAGGTGAGCTTCCCTGGTTGGCAGTATTTGTGTTTATTGTTATTCACTAATGACAAGAGATAAAAACATATCCATGACTTCCCAGGCAAAAAGAACAGAACCTCATTGTTTGGTACCCTTGTGGACATTTTCTTTCCCTTGGCTAATTTAAACCTTTATCTTTACCCTGTAATAAACTGTAACCATGAATATACTGGTTTAAGTTGAGTTCTATCTTTCAGTGACTTATCAAACCTAAGAATGATTTGGAGAACCTCCTCAAGCTGCAATTGGTGTCAGGACTGGTCTCAGGGGAACAGTCTTCCCCCTAACTATACAGTTGTTTAAACTGACCTAACACTCTTCAGTGATTCCCCTCCCTTTGAATATGGGTGGAAATAGTGACTTGCTTTCAACCAATTATGTGGTAAAGGTTATGAGATACACACGATTACATGTTCGCTGTTAGGTGAAATAAGACTGTTGCACCCTCTTGCTGGAGTTTTTCCCCCCCTTGCCAGCAGTGAACTGCTGACATGCTAGGGGCTGCCAATGCTGGCCGGTTCACACAGCAGGGAACTGAAGGCAGTTTCTAGCAGCTGAGGACAATCTCTGGCCAACAGTCAACAAGAAATTGAAGTCTTCAGTCTTACAACCATAAGAAACTGAATTCTCTGGGGAAGCCTCAGATAAGACTGCAACCCCACTTACACCTTGACTGAAGTCTTGTGAGATGTTGTGCAGACCCATCCCAGAAGCCTGTCCCAGAGAAATGGTGAGATAATAAATGTGTATTGTTCAAGCCACTAATTTCATGGTAAGTTTAATGCAACAGTAGAAAACCAATATAGCCCAACTCCACCATCATTGTTACACATAAGCACTCGGACTGTTACCCTATCTTCTCCATATAACTAATCATAATTCTGATAAAATTAATAGCCAGTAGTTATAATATTACTTTGACTTCATAAATACAGCTGAGCAATATTCTCAAACTAGACTATGATTAATTTTCTTTTCTTGGACACAATTTTTCCTGGAGTTAAAAGAAGCTTGGATTTTTTTGTTTGCCCGATTTTCTATTTATTTATCATACTATTTTCTATTTATCACTGAAACTCTTCTCCAAATGTCCAATGATTAGTATGTTCAAACACATTTGGTTGTTAAACAAGATACATAAAATTGCACATAAGCATAAAGACTGGTAAGTTCAAGAAGTAAATTTTAAAACCTCACTCACAAAGACACAAAAAATATAGACAATCCACACAGAAGTTAATCGTTACATGAGAATGACAACAAAGTAAAATGATGATGAGAAAACAATAAAACACCCAATAAGAAAATGTGCAAAATACATGAATAGAAAAAAGTTAACAAGCAGCAGCTCCCTCAAGTTGAATGCTGAGTAGAGGAGAGAGGGTAACATTTTCATACTCTTTCAGTTTTGTACCATATGTGTATTATTGCTTTTTCAGAAATACATATAAAGTATTACTGAAAGTAAAAGAAAATAAGTTATGTTTTATATTTAGCCATGTAGTAAAGTATCCTATATTTTTCTATAAAAGATAATCAATTTCCCAAGACATGCAGAACCGATTTTTTCATTTCCCTCTTACCTATCCTATCACATAGGACAGGACACTACTTCCAAATATATTCATATGTTCAATAAAATCTACCCCGTTCATAGAGGCAATGATCATTTCTAACATTGTCCCTTGCCACCTTCCACACATTTGTGCTAGGTCAGGAGTGCTGTTCAGTAAGTGCTTGATGAATTTAATTGAGGTGATCTGTATTTTGTCCTTTTCACCCCACTCTGATAAAGCTTTTATACTTTAAATACTTCTTTGTTTTTAAAAGATTTACTTATTTATTTATTTATGGCTGGGTCTTTGTTGCTGCATGAGGGCTTTGTCTAGTTGCAGAGAATGAGAGCTATTTTCTAGTAGTTTGAGGACCTTTCACTGTAGTGACTTCTCTTGTTACGGAGCACAGGCTCCACAGGCTCTAGGGGGTACTGTAGCACATGGGCTCAGCAGTTGCGACTTGCAGGCTCCAGAGCTCAGGCTCAGTAGTTGTGACACGTGGTGAGTTGCCCCGGGACATGTGGGATCTTCTCAGAGCAAAGATCAAACTCATGTCCTCTGCATTGGCAGGTAGATTCTTAACCATTGGACCACCAGGGAGACCCTTAAATACTCCTTTGCTTCCATTAAATAATCTCTTTTCTAGGATAATCCATCCTTTTATATTGATTAGACTTGATGAAGACAAACTGATGGCTGAATAATTATATTCATTTTAGTCAATCACTGTTGTGATACATTTCAATTATTATAAAGTCACTCTAATTCTTGGGTTCTTCTTAAAAATAAAATTTCAAAACTCATCAAAAACCGGAAATCCATTGTTTTGCTCATATTCAATTTGCTTTGACAGAAATTCTTTACTTGGCTTTCCAATTTCGTCTCGAGAGAAGAGATTGACATCAGGAATGAAATAGTGCTCAAGGTGTTCTGTCTTGAGACACTGAAGAAAGTATGTCACACAGTTATCAAAGCAGAGCTCCAGGTCTTTGTAGAGCCACCAACTGTCATGCGGGTTCTGGGTACAGACATGAAGGAAGGCAGTCTTCACATGATAAGAACAGAACTTATCCAGTCCCCTTTGCTTTCCAAACTTTTTTTTCAGTTGTTCTAAAAGGTATTTCATCAGCTTTAAACACTCTTTCCTGTTGAATAGAAAACAGAAGCATTTATTTTTATTTCTTTACAACCTTTTTCATTCCACAAACAACTTCAGGCATCTTACAGGAAAAACATACAAAGATGTAGTAAACAATACAGATATATAATACATTTTTTATAAAGACACAAAAAACAATAAAGGTATGTATGTGTGCGTGCGTGCTCAGTCACTTCAGTCCTGTAGGACTCTTTCTGACCCTATTTACTGTACCCCGCAAGGCTCCTCTGTCCATGGGATTCTCCAGGCAAGAATACTGGAGTGGGTTGCCATGCCCTCCCCAGGGGATCTTCCCAACCCAGGGATTGAACCCACATCTCCTGCATTGCAGGTGGACTCTTTATGCTGAGCTACTAGGGAAGCCCAAAGATATGTATAAATAATATAATTATTATATTATATTATAAAACCTAATTATTTTTTCAAATACATACTTTAAAAGTTTCAAAAACATATTTTCTCCTTCCCTCTTCCCCATTCATAGCTTAAGTTTTTATTCTATTAGGATTAATTCAACTACATGAAAACTAACAGATATTTTACATTATTCATCCAGTTTAGTATTTAGAAAAATCTTGTTTTAATTTTTATAAAATCATTGTCTTATTTTGATTTAGATTAATCATTCAGTTATTTTGGTAGCTGACAAAACTTAATGTTTATAAAATTATTAAGCCTTATCAACAATAGACTTTTCTTAATGCTTGCTTCAAAGCCTGCATGTGAAGCCTTAAAGAACCCTCTGTGCCCACACTTTGGGTATCCTTGGTTTAACCTTTTAACTTCTGTGATCCTTATTCTATTCAGCTTTGAAAGTGAAAGTGAAAGTGACAGTCGCTCAGTCATGTCCGACTCTTTGCAACTCCATGGACTATACTCAGTCCATGGAATTCTCTAGGCCAGAATACTGGAGTGGGTAGCCTTTCCCTGCCCCAGGGGATTTTTCCAACCCAGGGATCGAACCCAGGTCTCCTACATTGCATGTGGATTCTTTACCAGCTGAGCCACAAGGGAAGCCCAAGAATACCGGAGTGGGTAGCCTGTCCCTTCTCCAGCAGATCTTCCGGACCCAGGAATCAAACTGGGCTCTCCTGCATTGCAAGCAGATTCTTTACCAACTGAGCTATCAGGAAAGCCCAACTTGAGAAACTGAAATGAATGATTCTTTTCAAAACTCAGTTCTTTATGGTATGTATGCTAATCAAGAAAAATAATTACCCACATCTTAGTGCTGTTTCAAACTTGGCTTGTCATTCCCTGGCCTTCCTCATAGCTAAACCATCTCAAAGCAAGCACCAGCACCCAATAAGAGTGGTCCTTTGGTCTCTTCCCATTATTGCAACATTATTATTCATTGCCTTGAACCAACCAGAACGTTAAGGCAAACCCAACTGTCATGGCTAGTATTCACACCCTCCACTCTTTCCTCCTCTCAGACGTCCATAGCATCCAGGCTCAGGTCTATGCTCCCCAGCAGTCCCTTTTTTTTTTAAGATTATTTTTTTAATATGGACCATTTTTAAAGTCTTTATCAAATTTTGTTACAATGCTGCTTCTGTTTTATGTTTTAGTTTTTGTGCCTCAAGGCACACGGGAATCTTAGCTTCCCGACCAGGGATTGATCCCGTACCCTCTGCACTGGAAGCTGAAGCCTTAACCATGGGCCACCAGGGAGGTCCCAGCATTGCTTCTAACAACATTCTTTCCTTAGTCCCTTGGACCTGGCGTCCTTGGTTTCATGTTTACACTCCAATACCCCTGGTCAATCCAGCCATGTGCTGCCCCCAGGACTCAACCCAGCAGTGGTAATCTTCAGGTTTCAACTATGGAGTCAGCAAAGAACTAAGCATTCTATTGGTATGTCTGTCATTTACAAAATAAGGAGGTTACCTGCAACATTTTACTCCTTCAGTTTCACAGCATGTTTTAGTTTGTCCATGATTTGTCAAAATGGCCTTTTCAATGTGAGAGAAGGACAGCCGCCATGTTTCTTCTTAATATCCAAAAGAAAAACATAAAAGCACTTTACCAAAAGCATCCAGTAACAAACAAATATTTAAGTGATTTCCTTCATTAAAATATAATTCTGAAAAATTTCTAGGAGGAGACAGACCAAAAGAAGTGAACGGATAAATAATGTGCTTACATATTAAAACAAGTGATTTGACCAAGCAAACAATGGGCCAAGATAGAGAACAATTAGGGGAAGAAGTCAGAGCTTAATATAGTGAGCTATGGTAAGATCTATTGCTTTTTATGTGTTGCTAAATTCTGTTTGCTGATGTTTTGTCTCTATATTGTTTATTCTTTTATACTATCCTTGCAAAGTTTTAGTATTTATGCAAAATGAATCAGGGAACGTTTCCTTTTTTTCTATTTTTGGAATTTTACGCAATAGAATGATTTCCCCTGTCTCCCCAAGTTTTACCATTGATAGCTCTGACCCATCCTATCACTGTTGAGTTTTAATACCAGGCATTGGTTTTTCATTTTAAAAGTCAATCAACACAACCTGTAGCATTAACAGAACAGGGGAGAAACATATGACCAACTCAACAGATGCAGAAAATGCAGCCAATAAAATTTAATATTCATTCATCGTTTAAACACCTTTCAGTAATTTAAATGCAGATGGAACCTTGATCTGATGATAGCAATATGATAATCTAACATAAAAAGTTGAAGTTTTTTCTTTGAAAACAGGAATGTAGGCTGCTATCCTCATTCCGTTTGACATGCAATAGCTATCGTAGCAGGCACAGTAAGAGAAGGAAAAATAGGGTGATAGCACTGGAAAGAGAAAAACAAAGCCATCATTTCTGATCGATGATATAATTGTGTGTATAGAAAATACAAAAGAAACATAATGACAGGTATGTGTGAGTTCCATATATTCTTCAGTCTACTTATCTGTTTTACAATTTTTCATAATGTTACAACTGCCTATGAGTAAATCTGATAAAAGATATACAAAATTTCTGTGGAGAACATTCTAAAACTTCACTGAAAAGTATTAGAGGCAATCCAAATAAACAGAGATGTGCACCTGCACATGAATTAAAGACTCATTATTATAAATACATCACATCTCCCCAAATTCATCTGCAGATTCAATGCTCTCACAATCAAAACTCCAGAAAAAAATGTTTGTGGAACTTGACAATACCAACATTTTTATAAAAATAACAAAGGGTCAAGAATATCTAAAATGCTCTTGAAGAAGGACAGAGTGGGAAAGCAACTATTGAGACTTATAAAGTGACATTATGTATGACATAATGGTATATAGCCCATGGACAGACAAAGATTTTGGGGGGACAGAAAAAAGCATATAATACATATATAATATACAGATAATAAATATATGGAAAAGGTGGCACAGAGAGAGGTGTGCTCACTGCTGCTATATAAATCCATTTACAACAATCCATTCATGCCATTCTGGAAAAGGCAAACTCTGCAGAGATGGTAAACAGATCAGTGGTTGCCAGAGATTTGGGATGGGGAAGGTTGAGTAAGTAGAGGGACTTTTCAGGGAAGTGAAAACATTATGTAATTATAGATAATGATGCAATGCATTTGTCAAAACCAATAGGACTTCATGGCATGAAGAGTGAACCTTAACATACACAAACTGTTAAAAAAGTCATTTAAGATGGTCAAGGGATCTCAGGAAGGAATGCACACTGTGAAAAGGGGCTCTAACTGTATCACAAACATATGACACAACCTCCCTGAAGGGGCTGGGGGCAAAAGGTGTTGACTGAAGTTGCTTTGGAAACAGGGTCTGTAAGACTGAAGGTGAAAGGAACGGTACATGTGCCCCGTGCACACAGGGGAATGGGTTTGCAATTCTGAAGCGCTCATATGTGTGGGTGGGAACTGAACAAGGAACGATGGGCTAGGTGGGTGGCAGATGGTAGGAGCCAGGTTTCTCACTGTTGGAATGAAAGGTTACAGATAGCAAGGAGGGAGGGCAAGATGACCCACGTGGTAACGGATTACAGTTAGAGGCATCAGCATGAACTCATGTACCACTTGATACAAATACAGGTGGTGAGCTGTGCATATCCTGGGGATAGTATACATACACATATTTCCTTGCTCCCCTAGCTGAAAGGGATGACACCCTAGCAGCAGAACACACATAGCACCCAGATCACACTTCTACAGTTCTAGTATACATTCTACAATAAAATGATCCAGAAAGTTCCTTGGAGAAATGGCTGATTCTAGGACTGAAGCAGGAATTACGCAAGATGAGCCTGGAGCATCTTGTAGTGCCAGAAAGTGAATGAGTACTGAAAATAAAAACCAAAAAACCACAATTATGGGACATATGTCCAAAGGATACAGGAGCCAACTGCAAGAGCTCCTGAAGACCAAAGCTAGAACAATTTAGGCAACAAAATGAAAGCAGTATTGAATTATAGCCCAAAATATGAGACAAATACCCATGAGTCCATACTGATATGGTTTAAGTAAACAGATTAGAGAGAAGAGATAAATCTCCCATGCAGAAGAATTCTGAATAATTTGTGTAAATACTCTGCTCTTAAAGAGGTGAGCTTAAGTGTGAGCTGTGCACAGTGACTTCCTTCCAAAATGCACAGTATGAAAAGGGGGGAAAGAGAAGATCTTAACAGGGAAGAAACCTGGCAAACACTCCCTGAGCCAGGAGATTAAGGTCCACACCAGCAGTGTTAAGTCAGGCCCACGATGTACCGTTGACGCAATGTTATGAGAACGGCACTTCATTTCTGTAGTCCTCCTCCCCCAAACCCAGAACTGCAATCTAATCACAAGAAAAACATGAGACACATGCCAAATGAGGGCTGTTCCACAAAATATCTGACTGGTACTCTTCAAAACTGTCAAGGTCACCAAAAACAAAGACTGAGAAACTGTCACAGTCAAGAGGAAACTAAGGAGACATGACGACTATATGGAACGTAGCATCCTACATGGGCTCCTGGAACAGAAGGAGGACATCAGGTAGAAACTAAGGAAATCTAAGTAACAGGACTACATTAATATTGGTTCATTAATTGTGACAAATGTGTCATATTAATGTAAGATGTTAAAATGGAAAATTGGTTATGTGGTATATAGGAATTCTCTATACTATCTTTGTACTTTTTTGGCAAATCTTAAACTATTCTAAAATTAAAAGTTTATTTTAAATAACGACATTGAGGTATCATTTCTCCCTTTTTTGAGTTATTGGCAAACATTCCAAAGTTTAATGAGTTCTGTTGATGAAGCTGAGGGTGAACTGGGTACTTTCCTACACGCAGCTGTTGGGAATGCAAATTGGTAATTCTGTATGGAGGTTACTTTGGCAATAATAGCAAAATTAGATATGGATTTACTATTCCTTGACAAACTGCAAAAATAGACTGTAAAAAGGAATGGGTGCTCAAAAAAACCCTTGGTGGGGTTTTTGAAAAGGTACACATACCTCAGTGTTCACAGCCGCATTGTTCACAATTGTCAAGATATGAAAGTAACCCAAGTGTCCATCAACAGATGAATGGATAAAGCAGCTGTGGTATATATACAGTGGAATACTACTCAGTCATTAAAAACAAGAATGAAATTTTGCCATCTGCAGCAACATGGACAGACTTGAAGGGCATTATGCGAAATGAAATAAGTCAGACAGAGAAGACAAAAACACTATATGACATGATTTTATACATGGAACTTAAAAAAATAAACTAGTGAAAATAACAATAAGATTCACAGATAAAAGACAATAAATGAGTGGTTACCAGTGGAGGGGGCAATACAGGGGTGAGGAAGTGGGAAAGACAAACTACTGGGCATAAGACTACAAGGATGTATCATCATACAACACAGGAAATATACAGCTAATATTTTGCAATAATTCTCAATAGAAAGTAACCTTTAAAAAGAGCATAAAAATTTTGTTAAAAGAAGAAATGAGTGCTGGTCTTCCATGGTAGCTCAGTGATAAAGAATCCGCCTGGCAACAAAGGATCGGCAGTAGACACAGGTTAGGTCCCTGATCTGGGAAGATCTCACAGGCCTTGGAGAAACTAAGCCCGTGCACCATAACTATACAGCCTGTGCCCCAGAGCCTGGAGGCCACGACCACTGAAGCCTGTGTACCACAAGAGAGCTGCCGCAACAAGAAGTCTGCGCACCACAGCTAGAGAGGAGCCCCCAGCTCTCCACAACCAGAGAAAAGGCTAAGGAGCAATGAAGACCCAACATAGCCAAAAGAAAGTAAATACATAGAAGTATTTTAAAAAACAAAAAAAGGAATGAGTGCTATCTCTATATAGAGCTATGGCGTGATAGCCAAGATATTAAGTAAAAATAGAAAAAATGTACTCATTATCTTAAAAAGGGGGTTGCATATAAATATATATACATACGCATATATATTACAGACAAAAAATGCTTGTACTTTTTAAAAACGAAAGGTAAACCCAAAACAATTAATGGATTTCCAATCGGGAAAGGAGAGAAGAGGGTAGAAGAAACATAACAGGGAAGCTGTGTTTCCCTAAGAATACTTTTCTCTGTAGCTTTGACTTTGAGACCATATGAATGCTTTATAAATTTAAAAAACAAAACTAAATCAACATTTAAAATCCAATGTCTAAAATTAGAAACAATAATGAAAATGAATTTTAAGCATGCTGAGTTGGTTGGCTTAACCCACCGGGCTTCAGTAGCTGCAGAACATGAGCTCGGTAGTTGCTGCTCCAGGTCTTAGAGCTCAGGCTCAGTAGTTTGTGGTGCCCGGGCTTAGCTGCCCCGTGGCATGTGGGATCTTCCCATACCAGGGATCAAACCCATGTCCCCTGCACTGGCAGGTGGATTCTTAACCACTGTACTACCAGGGATGCCTGAGAAAAATGTTATTTTAAAACAAGTTGTGGAATTAGCTAGAATACTTTACCCATAAACATTTCAGCATGATTTTCGGAGGTCAGTATTTATCTGTGTGTGTTTGATACTTAAGGTAAGATTTGCAAACAGTGAAACACACAAATCTTAAATATTGCATTTGATGAGTTTTGACAAATGACTATACCTGTGTAATTTAAGCCGTATCTGGAGTTAAAAAGTTATCATCACTCCAGAAAGTTCTCTTGTGCCCCTGCGTAATCAATCCACAGTCACCTCAGGCAACCAATGTTCTAATTAAAAATAAAAAACTGTAGATAAATCTCGCCTGTTCTCAAATGTAATATAATTGAGCTTATACAGTACGGACCTTTCGTTTGTTTTCTTTCACCTGTCTTAATGTTTTTAAGACCCTCTTTTATCAGTAGTTCATTGATTTCTGTTGCTGAGTAGTATTCTAGTTTACAAACATTATATCCATTATCTTTTGATGGACTTCTGGGCTATTTACAGATTTTGGCTGTTATGTATATTCTTGTATAAATGTGTTATGGACTTCATGTTGGATTAGGGAAGACATATGTTTTACTGTATAAGAAACTGCCAGACTGTTTCTCAAAGTGATTGTACCATTTAACACTTCCATCAACAGTGTACGGATTATTCTTTTTAAATAAAGCTTTTCATGTTCATTGACTGGAATATCAGAACTGAAATTGATGAATAACTTTTTTGCATTTAAAT
Organism: Bos javanicus; assembly: GCF_032452875.1. Classification (NCBI taxonomy): domain Eukaryota; kingdom Metazoa; phylum Chordata; class Mammalia; order Artiodactyla; family Bovidae; genus Bos; species Bos javanicus. The sequence goes on from NC_083876.1 coordinate 13,003,068, forward strand.
GAATTTAAAATGTAGGCAATTTAGATATTTGAGAACACTGCAGTTTTACTGATTTTTTTTTCTATTTTAGCATTCTTTGCATACATTTTGACATGAGGTATTGATAAATGTGATGAAATGTATAGTCCTTGCCATGCTCATTAAGTATCATTGTGAAAATGATCTTTAATGCAAAGAAATATCTTCTAGTTTTATTTTATACATAATGATACTTGTATTTAGTTGATGTTCAATCTCTTTTGTTAGATAAAGTCAACTATGGATGATTACCAGTTTGAAGGAATTTGTATTTTAATGTTTGTACATTTTAGTGTAATAAAAACTATTATGTTTCAAGTCTTAAGGTCAGAAAATAAACTTAATATTTTGACTGTCTTTTTATCTTAACAAAAAGAACTGCAAATAAAGTTTATACTTTTAAAAAATAATTATATTCTTGGTAACAACACCTGTATTATTATTTTGATAACAATTTTTTTTCATTTTTTGATAATATCAAAATCATATTATTTTTGATTCAAAAAAGATTGAAATTTTTGATAAAAAAATCAAACAAAGTATATATTTTAAAATATACCTGTGACCAGGATATTTTTAATAAGATATTTGAAAAGAAAAAAGCTAATATAGGTGTAATACATGCCTATCTATTGATAATACAAGTTATTTTCATTGCCCCTCTTAGCCACTCAGATACACACAGACACAGCCACAGGGTTTTGCCTAAATATGAATAATCTGAAATGAGGAGAGATGGAGACCAGCCAAGGGTGCCAGAGCAGAGGTCAGCTGAGTGCCTGACCGCCTCCACTTTTATCTTAGGCATGGATATGAGGAACTATCTAACCACACTGGCCTTTGTATAGCCACATGGCCACTGAAGCATGCTTCCTCATCTCTAGGCTGATGGGTCTCCCAGTCACCCCCAAGGTAGTTGGCCAAGGGCCACAAAGAGAGCAGTATGGGTCCTGTTGAGATTTCTGTATCACATGCAATGAGGGTTTCTTGGGATAGCCCTGCTAGAAACTGTACACCCTTCTCCACAAAGTTATATTCCTTTCACAAAATCATGATACATGTAATTCCTTCTTATAAACAACTTTTCTTACAGAAAATGACTCCTACATATATGCAATATAAAGTTATGAGGTGTGTCCACAAAACAAGCCATCAAACTAAGCATGATGGACGATTTCTTGGATATGTTCATTTGTTATCTGATCTCATCTGTTATCAGATAACTTGGCTTCTTTTGTTATCTGTCCTCCAATTTCCTTGGAGTCCAGCAGTAGTAGGTGCTAAAAGTCCTTTATAATTTATGAGAGAAAAAGAAAATAATCGGTGAATTTTTTTTCTACCTCAGAAGATATCACCATTATTCAGCTTCACCTGTAGACTATCTCAGCCCAGTCTTCACAACTTGAATGTTACCCAAGACCACCACCTGAAAACCTGTCCTGACCCAGAAGGCCACGGTACACGGGTGAGGAGACCCAACCAGTGGGCAGAATCGCAGCTGAGGCTGCAAGGAAGTTCTGCCAGCGGCATGGGGAGCAGTAGAAGCAGACAGAGGAGAGAGGAACGAGGCTGGAGTGACAGCTGAGGCTCTGGTGATAACATCAGGAATATACAGCTGCCATTAACTCAACTAGGGATTCTACAAGCACTGCCTCATTTTTATCTTCCCAGAATCTTTCAAGTAGTTTTGATTAACCCACATATGCAGATGACCAAAACAGGTTTAGAGGGGCTTGATAACTAGCTCCAGATCACACACCTAATGAGGGAAGAAGCCTCAGGATTCAAATCCAGGGCAGTCAGATTGCAAGGCCAGTCCTGCTTTTCTTTACTAGCAAGAAACAAACAAAAACAACATTCAAACGCGGGCTAGTAAACATTTTAAAGCTGAGTATTCGATATTACTATTAAAATTATGCCCTTTGCAATTCCATCTCTCACCAAACTCCCGTCTTAGCCCAATGGTTCTTGAAATGCCAACAGCACCAGTTGATCTTTCACTGCCCTAGAATGTAACATTAACGACTCTTTTATCTATGGATATCTTTACGTAAAGCTTCATAATCAAGATACCTTGGAAAAGACTTCCTTCCTTTGCGTGCTTGGGTACCAGGTAAAATGGCTGTCGTTTTAGATTGTCCTTAACTTTTGTTCCAAGCCAGTTACTGATGGGCAGGCCTTTCTGGGTGCTAGCAGGCCAGCTGCTTTTTGACTCCAAAGCCAGGATTATATCCACAGATATTTCTCTAGGTTTTCTAATCAGAAGTGTTACAGCAGGGCTCCCTCTTTTCTTCCTCTCCATAATGACATCAGTATCTGTTTAAAGATATAATAAGGAAGAAAGGGCTTATCAATCCATTTTTCTCTGACAACACAGGAAAAATAATTATAATTGGAGACCTGTAAATACTAACTGTAAGACAAAAATTAGTTCTAAAGAAGAAAATGACCCCACAAGGCAGTGTTTTACTCATTTAACCAGTATTGATTGATACCCCTCATGCAGTGGGGGTATCATCAAGATTCTGTTTCATATATAAAACAAGGAGCCCCCAAGGATTGTGGGATCTGGGAGTGCTGTGATTAAATTTTCATTTCAATTTGTGTTTGGCAGTTGGAGGAAGGCCTGCATATGAGGTCGGATGAGCAGCACGAAGGAGAGACGTGATTTAGAAGACCTCACCAGGAAGTCCCTAGCAGTCCAGTGGCTGGGACTCTGAGCTGATGCTGTCAAGGGTCGGGGTTCAAACCCTGGTCTGGTAACTAAGATCCTACAAGCCATGTGGGGCAGCCAAATTAAAAAAAAAAAAAAGATCACAGCAACAGACCAACTCAGAGGGCAGAGGCCTGTCGTACAGAGAGGCAGTGAGCATTAAGACACAGGGAGCAACTGTCATTCACTGTAGCATGATTCACAATAGCCAAGATATGGAGACAATCCACTGACAGATGAATAAGTAGAGACTGTGGCATATACAGACAATGGAATATGATTCAGCCGTAACAAGGAAGAAAATCCTGCCATTTGTTAACAATGTGGATGAATGTGGAAGTCATTCAGTTCAGTCACTCAGTCGTGTCCAATTCTTTGCGACCCCATGGACTGCAGCACGCCAGGCTTTCCTGTCCATCACCAACTCCCGGAGCTTACTCAAACTCACGTCCATGGAGTTAGTGACGCCATCCAACCATCTCATCCTCTGTCATCCGCTTCTCCCACCTTCAATCTTTCCCAGCATCAGGGTCTTTTCAAATGACTCAGTTCTTCACATCAGGTGGCCAAACTATTAGAGTTTCAGCTTCAGTATCAGTCCTTCCAATCAGGACTGATTTCCTTTAGGATAGACTGGTTGGATCTCCTTGCTGTCCCAGGGGCTCTCAAAAGTCTTCTCCAACACCACAGTTCAAAAGCATCAATTCTTTGGTGCTCAGCTTTCTTTATAGTCCAACTCTCACATCCATACATGACTACTGGAAAAACCATAGCTTTGACTAGATGGATTGTTGTTGGCAAGTAATGTCTCTACTTTTTAATATGCTGTCTAGGTTGGCATAGCTTTTCTTCCAAGGAGCAAGTGTCTTTTAATTTCATGGCTGCAGTCACCATCTGCAGTGATTTTGGAGCCCAAGAAAATAAAGTCTGTCACTGTTTCCACTGTTTACCCATCTCTTTGCCATGAAGTGATGGGACCAGATGCTATAATCTGAATGTTGAGTTTTAAGCCAACATTTTCACTCTCCTCTTTCACTTTCATTGAGAGGCTCTTTATTCTTTGCTTTCTGCCATAAGTGTGGTATCTGCATATCTGAGGTTATTGATAATTCTCCCAGCAATCTTGATTTCAGCTTGTGCTTCATCCAGTCCAGCATTTCACATGATGTACTCTGCATAGAAGTTAAATAAGCACAGTGACAATATACAGCCTTTACTTACTCCTTTGCCGATTTGGAAGTCTGTTGTTCTATATCCATTTCTAACTGGATACAGATTTGACCTGCATATAGATTTCCTAGGAGGTAGGTCAGCTGGTCTGGTATTCCCATCTCTTGAAGAATTCTCCACAATTTGCTGTGATCCACACAGTCAAAGGCTTTGGCATAGTCAATAAAGCAGAAGTAGATATTTTTCTGGAACTCCCTTGCTTTTTTGAATGTTCAGCAGATGTTGGCAATTTGATCTCTGGTTCCTCTGCCTTTACTAAATCCAGCTTGAACATTTAAGAGAGGCTGACATGGTCTAGGCTTGAGGCCTCAAGGTCTTAAAGGGATTAAGATTAAAGTATGAAAGGAAAGAAAGGAAGAGGGAGCAGAGTGAACCAGATACAAGCAAACCTTTGGGGAGGATGGACCCTTGCCCAGCCAGTGACACAGAGGGAGAGGGAGCTAGAGCCTGGGGAACAAAGCTCCACCAGAATGCTGGAGTCCCCTCCCAAGGAAGGGGCAGAGCAGGGCAAGAGACAGGAGCAGCCCCAACCCCGCCCACTTCCTATCCAGTCTCAGCGTCCTGGGCAGGCCATCTGAGTGCTTCCCATGTGTCAGTGTGTGTAATACCTGCACTGAAACCCTGCTTGTGGGAGCAGGTAACTCAGCTGTCACTCAGCCCTGTTTTCCAGGTTTGAGCATGACCCCTCCATCTCAGGAAACATGCGCGCCACTCAGAAGACACTCGGGGACAGCCCTGACGGTCCAGTGGCTAAGATGCCTCGCTCCCAATGCAGAGGCTGAGAAGCACTGGAGCATCTTTGAGGAGCTACCCCATGTCCGGGCAGGGGAGAAGCCCCAGCAAGACAGTAGGAGGGGCAAAATTACATTTAGAATCAAACCCCATACCTGCCAGAGATGCTCAGAGGGCTCAAACAAACCTTGTGCACACCAGGACCCAAAGACCCCACAGAGACTGAGACAGAACTGTGTTTGAGTGTCTCCTGCGGAGGTACAGGTCAGCAGTGGAAGTCATTGTGCTAAGCAAAATGCATGACCTCATTTATACAAAGAATCTAAAAAAGTCGAATACATAGCAGCAGACTGTACAACAGTGGTTACCAGTGGTGGGCAGGTAGGGAAAATGGGAAGACGTTCATCAAAGAGTACAGAGTTGCAGTTATATAGGGCGAGTAAGTCTAGAGATCTAACATACAGATCTTACAGTACTGTTAATATTGTTAATACAGTACTGTTAATACAACTGTACTGTTTATGGGCATTGTGCTAAGAGAGTAGGTTTCAGATACTCTCACTTCACACACAAAAGGCAACTGTGGGACAAGATGCTAATTAGCTTGACCGTGCTAGTCAGTTCATTATGTGTATCAAAACATCACGTTGTACACCTTGATTATGGACAATTTTTATTTTAAAAAAAAAAGACCCATGTATTGGAAGTGAAAGCAATAAAGAGGTTCAAATTAATAGAACTGGTAGATAAAACTGAATCTGTGAGGTAAGGGAGAAGGTAGGAGTCGGGGAGGCCATCTCGTGATGCTGGCCTGGGAAATGGTTGACGCTGAGTCTACTGTTCAACACAGAGTTGGCTGAAGGAAGAAAGACTGGACTGAGATGAACTTCATTTCATCTACACTGAGTTCTAGGTGCATGTGGGAAACCCAACTGGAGATGGCCACTGGCTAGAAATTTGGGAAAGGCTTCTAGAGGACAGATACTGGCTTTGGGGGGCGGGGTGTACAAGCAGTAGTGAAAGACCTCTCCCAGATAAGACTTTCAGAAAGGACGACAATGGGAGAGAGGACATATCTCCAAGGAGAAAATCCCACCACATACCCTCATTTTCTTTGTCACTAAATCCAGAAACCCACTTCCTTCTTACCCATGACGTCTCCTTTAGTCCTATTACCACCTAGGAGTGTCCATCCACTTTTCAGAGGCCCCCCAACACATGGTCTCTGGATCCCTTCCTTCTTACCTCGCTCCTTCCATCGCTCCCTCTCCTGCATTGGTGGCCTCCCCTCCTACCGGATCATTCCTGTCTTCACACAAAGGGGATCCAGTGTCTCTCATCCTAAAGGACACTCTCCGTTGACCCTGCATCTATGCTGCCTCCCCACTTACCCATCCTTCCACTTCCTTTGCAGCCAACACTTTCTAAAGAATTACCATTATGCTGTCTCTACAGCATCCCGACCCTTCTCTCTCACGTGCTGAGGACTCCACTGAAACTTCTGAGTCAAACTTACCAACAATCCCCAAAAAACAAACCGAACCAAGTGCAAACATGATCTGGACGTTAGTGCGCTGTAAACACTGAGCACTCCTGCAGAACACGCATAGTCTCCTTTTGCTCCCTCTCTTCTCTCCAGCCCCTAATGAGATCCTCTTCTTATCACTCTGCTTAATACTGCAATTTCCCCCCGGGCCATCCCCCAGCATTCCTGAACCCTCTCATTTTACTATACTTTTTCACCATAGGATTCTCTTAACTTATCCAAAGCCAAACTCTCAACTGCCTTCTTAAACTATCTTCTTCACAGAAGTCAGAGCAAATTTTTAAAAGCGTGAAGCCAATCAATCATTAATGAATGAAAGTCACTCAGTCATGTCTGACTCTTTGTAACCCCATGGACCTTGCAGTCCATGGAATTCTCTAGGCCAGAATACTAGAGTGAGTAGCCCTTGCCTTCTCCAGGGGCTCTTCCCAACCCAGGGATGAACCCAGGTCTCCCGCACTGCAGGCAGATTCTTTACCAGCTGGGCCACAAGGGAATCAATTACCCTCTAATTAAGACCTGAATTCTCAATGGAACATGGCATAAAATCTGAACTCCTTTCCAGGATCCACAAGTCCTCCTAGAATCTGGCCCATAGCCACTTTTACTTCATTTCATGTCACTCCTCCCCTTGTCCACATGGCCCTCTTTTTGCTCCTTGAGCTTATCAAGCTCTTTTCTGCCACAGGGCTTTACTCCACCACCCACTCTATCCCAACTGCTACCACGTCTCCCAGTTCATTCCCTTCAAAGCACACACTGTAATTTGCTTTTGCAAATTCAGGAGGGGAGTCCCACTGATTTTACTCAACCACCTATACCCAAGGGTGCAGGCAGCTTCTCAGCAAATATTCAGTGAAGATCAAAATAGAGCCAACTGGAAATTCTCTGGTGGTCCTGTGGCTAGGACTCTGTGCTTTCACCACCAGGAGCCCAGGTTCAATCCCTGATCAGGGAACTAAGATCCCACAGGGCCACATGGTGCGGCTAAAAAAAACAAAGGCAAACAAAAGAGAGCCAATCAGCATTTAGGATGAATACCAAGAAAATGCAGTAGACGAAAATTAAGAGCAAAAGCTTGTTTCTAGAAGGTAGTCTGGGCTTCCCAGGTGGTGCTAGTGGTGAAGAATCCGCCTGCCAATGCAGGAGACATAAGAGACACGGGTTCAATCCCTGAGTCAGGAAGATCCCCTGGTGGAGGGCATGGCACCTACTCCAGTATTCTTGCCTGGAGAATCCCATGGACAGAGGAGCCTAGTGGGCTACAGTTTCTGTAGGGTCTCAAAGAGTTGGACACAACTGAAATGACTTGGCATGCATGTAGTCAACAGTCTACTGCAGGGAAATCAAAAAAGATCAGGAGAAGAAATTAGTGCATATGATTAGACCTTAAAGAATCAAAAGTCAAAGATCTTACCTTCAATATGTTTAATTTCTTCCTTAATGATTTTCCTGAATTTGAACAGCATCTTAGAAGCCGATAAGATTCCCCCTTCTAAGAACTGATCCAGAGGACTTCCTTTGGGATTTCTTTTGAATTTCACAAAGTAATGAGCACTACTGTTGCAATATTCTTCCAGCTGAATTCGGGGAACCTCCAGTGTGAACATAAGATCAAATTCATTAGGAGCAGAAATCTAAGAAACAGGAAAAATAGCACTGATTGTGTTTGCCTGTAAATATGTTCCAACCCACTACAATCTTTTTCATGAAATTTCCACTTAAAATCATACTGTGAAAAGCAAGATTCCTAATATTTATACCCACTGAGACTAGTAGAGCTGGGAAAATATTATTGGTTTCAATTTTCAGGTTCTATACTCATTTATAAAAACTATACTCATTTTTAAAAAGAATTTAAAATAATATTCAAGGTTTAAAATCTGTACCAGTTTTTTTCCCTGAGTTCAAAGCTTGATAAAATTAAAGACCTTTAAGATGCCACCTTTTATGTCACAAGCTACACACTGAGCCACCCTCCTGTCACTGGTCTCAAAAATGTGTGTAGTTACTTCCTGGCTAGTTGATCAAGGCCCCTTGCCTTACAGCTGTCATCCAAATTAAGTGTTAGCTCCAAGTCACACACTAACTAAATAGTGTCTTTGAACCACAGCATTTTAAAAGCTTCAGGGTATTTCCTTGAAGTCCTGTGGTTAGGACTCCAAGTTTTTGCTGCCAAGGGCACATGTTCAGTCCCTGGTGGGGGAACTAAGATATCAAAAGCTGCACAGCATGGCTAAAAAATAAATATCATCATATATATAAAGAGCATCAAAGAATCTTCTTCATCACCACAATAATAATGATAGCAATTATAATCAATGATTACTTTCTTATATTAAAAATGCAGGGACTTCCCCAGTGGTTAAGAATCTGCCTTGCAATGCAGGGCACATGGGTTCAATCCTTGTCAGGGGATTAAGATTGCACACGCCGTGGGGCAGCTGGGCCCAAGACCTGCACCTACAGAGCCTGTGCACTCCAGTCTGTGTGCCACAACTCCACAGAAGCCCACATGCCACCGCATAAGATCCCATGTGCTGCAACTGAGACCCCATGGAGCCAAAATAAATTAAAAATAAATAACATTTTAAATGCACGAGTCTTTCACTCATTAGTGGTAAGCTTCAAACACAGCTACTGGACTGTCTTATTGAACACAATTATCTGGTGGCCGTATGTTTTTTGCCCCCCACATCAATGTGGCTAGTCCACATTGAGATGTACAGGTGCTGTGTGAACTATATCCTCTCCAAATTCATATACTGAAGCCCTAGCCCTCAATGTGACTATACTTGGGAGACAGGGCTTTTAGGAATTAATGAAGGTAATGAGATCATAAGGGGTAGGGTCTTAGTTGACAGGACTGGTGGACTTATAAGAAGTGAGATCAGTCATGTCTCTCTGAACACGTGCTGAGGAACACGGTGAGGATACAGGAACAAGGTCTGCAAAGCAGGCTGAGAGCCCTCACCAGAACCTAGCCATTTTGGTACCCCAATCATGGACTTCCAGCCTCCAAAACTGTGAGAAAATAAATGTCTGTTGTTTAAGCCTCTCAGTCTATGACATTTTGTTATGGTAGCCCAAGCTGACTAGGAGATACTACAAGGGTTAAACAAACACTTGAAGTGCCATCCATGGGAATGAAGTACAAGCCTCTGAAAATCCACTCCTCCAGAAATGGTCAAATTCAGCTTTTTCAGATCTCTGTAAATTAACCAAATGGCCTGCAACAATCCAAGGAGGATTTATTCAAGAAAAATGGCTGAATCTCAGTAAGGACAGTGAGCCTTGTGGACATTCTAAATTCTACATTCTACCGCCATGCCCAGCAGCATTCCCACTTCTGATCAGAAACCTCCATCAAGAGTAGCCACGACCCTGACTTCTAACAGCAAATGTTAGGTTTGCCTGTTTGGGAACATCATATAAACTAAATCATATAGTAGGAACTCTTTACATCTGACTTCTTTCATTCATCATTGTGAGACTCATCCAGATCACTATATCTATAGTGGCAGTTCTCATTCTTTATAGTATTCCAATCAATTAATGGAATATACCAAAATAGATTTATGTATTCTGTTGTTGAATATTGTTTCCAATTTTAACTACAAATAGTTCTGAGTTTAATTATTATAGTTATTCTGAGCATTCTTACATATGTCTTTGGGTGGCCATGGGCACTCATTTCTATTGGATATACACCCAGAATAGGACTGCTGGACCATAGGATAGGCAAACCTTTAACTTTAGAAAAAAATTTTAGTTTTCAAAAGAGGAAGTACCAACTTATCCTCCCATCATCAACATAAAGGAATTTCAGTTGCTTCACATCTTCCTCAAACTTGGAATTGTCAAAATTTTAAATTTAACATTTAAAATTTTAGCTCAATGAGCAAAAATTAGGTCCATGTGGACAAGAGGAAGATGACATGAAACAAAGCTGAAGAGGAGGCCATGGCCCAGATTCTGCGAGGACATGTAGATCCTGGAAAGGAGTTCAGATTTATTCCACTGTGTTCATTGAGAATGTAGGTTTTAGTTTTATATTTTTGAAAATTTACTCTGGCCTCTGTGGAGAAGATATTACAAGAAGGCAAATAAGGAGATCAGAAAGGCAAAAGTTCAGGTGAAAGATGGTGGCTTAGATGGGGGTGGGGGTGAGGTGCTGGGGATTGACAAAAAGAACATATGAACTGGCAAGCCCACAGGGATTTCTACAAGAAAATTTCCAGATTTTCACCCAGAATTTGATACTACATACAATAAAATGCATGAATGGAAATGCATCAATATGAATCCAAGTGAAAGAGTTAATGAGAAGTATCTTTTACTTCTCAAAGTAATGGAATCAATTCAGAAAGTTTGGAACCCCATTTTGAAATTCAAGTGCATGCATAAAATAAAAAATACACCAAAATAACAGTGAACAAAATAAAAAGCAATAATATTGTTCTTTTATGTGCTTTTCTGAATTTTCCAGGGAAATCAACACAGAACAGTGGCAAATACAGGAGAGGCTGAGGACAGAGGTACAGAGGGTTAGTACTGCTGTGCCATGGTCTACTGGAGGGCAGGCAGTGGGTCAACTCTAAAATGAACATGAAGACCTTTTAGAATCAATTTTTAAAAATCAATATATGTTTTAGATAAAACAAATTTCATTGGATTTCTTTTCATCAGCTTGATTTTAAAAAGGAGACTTGTGAATGGATAACAAGGAACTCTGCTCAATATAACAACCTAAATGGGAAAAGAATTTGAAAAAGAATAGATACATATATATGTATAAATGAATCATTTTGCTGTACTCCTGAATCTATCACAACACTGTTAATCAACTATACTCCAATATAAAATAAAGTTTTTAAAAAAATAAATAAAAATGAGAGTGATTCTGACTGGACACCGCTCTCTAAATGTCTTAATTGTCCTTGAGTTCTAACTAATAATTTTCTCTTTTCCTTTGAACCATGCATAGAACTGAACAGTTTGATATTTATGTAATAAGAATCATGCTCTAGACAGATAGTCTGATATAAGTTTTGCTCATTTGGCTTTCAAGTAGCTTTAGATGAAATTATGAGTGGTCTTCAGTGTTAAAAGTATTTAAGATCTAAAACCAGGTACATACACTACATCTTCCTGTGATAAATATCACTGCATGTGTGACTGCTCAGTCCTGTTCAACCTGTTGGGACCCCGTGGTCTGTAGCCTGCCAGGCTCCTCAGTCCTTGGAATTTTCCAGGCAAGAATACTGGAGTGGGTTGCCATTTGCTACTCCAGAAGAACAGTACAAAAAAAAAAAAAAGTCTTAAAAAAAAAAAGTCTTAATGACTTGGATAACCACGATGGTGTGGTCACTAACCAGAGCCAGACATCTTGGAGAGTTAAGTCAAGTGGGCCTTAGGAGGAATTACTACAAAGCAAGCTAGTGGAGATGATGAATTCCAGCTGAGCTATTTAAAATCCTTCAAGATGATGCCGTTACAAGTGCTTCACTCAAACTGGCAGCAAATTTGGAAAACTCAGCAGTGGACACAGGACTGGAAAAGATCAGTTTTCATTTCAATTGCAAAGAAGGACAAGGCCAAAGAATGTTCAAACTATGTGCATCCATTTCACATGCTAGCAAAGTAATACTCAAGATCCTTCAAGCCAGGCTTCAGCAGTAAGTGAACCAAGAACTTCCAGATGTACAAGCTGGATTTAGAAAAAGCAGAGGAACCAGAGATCAAATTGCCAACATCTGCTGGATCACAGATAAAGCAAGAGAATTCCAGAACAACATCTACTTCTGCTTCACTGGTTATGCTAAAGCCTTTGACTGTGCGGATCACAACAAATTGTAGCAAATTCTTAGAGAGATGGGAATACAAGACCACCTTACCTGCCTCCAGAGAAATCTGTATGCAGGTCAAGAAGCAACAGTTAGAACGGAACATGGAACAACGGACTGGTTCCAAATAGGAAAAGGAGTACGTCAAGGCTGTATATTGTCACTCTGCTTAATTAACTTCTATGAAGAGTACATAATGCAGATGATAGGCTGGATGGAACTCAAGCTGGAATCAAGATTGCAGGGAGAAATATCAATAACCTCAGATATGCAGATGATATCACCATCTGGCAAATTATACCACCTAATGGCAGAAAATGAAGAGGAACTAAAGAACCTCTTCATGAAGCTGAAAGCTAAGTGAAAAGCTGGCTTAAAACTCACCATTAAGAAAACTAAGATGATGGCATCCAGTCCCATCACGTCATGGCAAATAGAAGGGGAAAATATAGAAACAGTGACAGATTTTATTTTCCTGGGCTCCAAAATCACTGTGGACAGTGACTGCAGCCATGAAATTAAAAGATACTTGCTCCTTGGAAGAAGAGCTATGACCAACCTAGACAGTGTATTAAAAAGCAGAAACATCACTTTGCCAAAAAACGTCCATCTAGTCAAAGCTATGCTTTTTCAGTAGTCATGTATGGATGTGAGAGTTTGACCTTAAAGAAGGTTGGACCTGTGAAGAACTGATGCTTTCAAACTGTGGTGCTGGAGAAGACTCTTCAGAGTCCTTTGGACAGTAAAGAAATCAAACTAGTCAATCCTAAAGTAAATCAACCCTGAAAGTTCATTAGAAGGACTGATGCTAAAGCTGAAGCTCCAATACTTTGGCCACCTGGAAGAGCTGACTCATAAGAAAAGACTGATGATGGGAAAGATTGAGGGCAGGGGGAGAAGCGAGAGACAGAGGATGAGATGGTTCCACGGCATCACACAATGAATGGACAGGAGTTTGAACAGACTCCCAGAGATGGTGAAGGACAGGGAAGCCTGGTGCGCTGCAATCCATGGTGTGGCAGAGTCAGACAAACACGACTTAGTTACCGAACAAGAACTACTCCAGGGGATCTTCGCCATCCAGAGATCGAATTCAGGTCTCCCACATTGGCAGGCGGATTCTTGACCACTGTGCTAACCAGGGAAACTCAAATAGAACTGTTCAGTTCAGTCACTCAGTCGTGTCCGACTCTTTGCGACCCCATGGACTGCAGCACGCCAGGCCTCCCTGTCCATCACTAACTCCCGGAGTTTACTCAAACTCATGCCCATTGAGTCGGTGATGCCATCCAACCATCTCATCTTCTGTCGTCCCCTTCTCCTCCCGCCTTCAATCTTTCCCAGCATCAGGGTCTTTTCAAATGAGTCAGCTCTTCCAGGTGGTCAAAGTATTGGAGTTTCAGCTTCAACAATGAACTTCAAATAGCACTGAGTCCACACCAATAAAATGAGCAGCCATATAGCGTTCCAAGTTGTGACCAATAAAAATGAGCAGCCGTATAGGGTTCAAAATGGTGTAAAACATTCTCTGACGGTGCAGTTTACAATCTAAATGGAAAGCCAAAACAAATCAGCGTTTTAATGAGGTGTCACAGACCACTCAAGCATTACTTCCGAAAGGAAGTGAGGGGCGCGCAGGAGGTGGGTATTCTCCCGGGAACTGCGGAGGAGGCGCCCGGCGACTCACCTTCACTCGCTCGTAGTAGCTCCCTGTGCGGAGCAGGTCGACGCCTTTGAACTCCGACTCGCGGCTGTTCAGCCGCCGCAGCAGGTGGTCCCCCAGCCTGTTCACCACCTCCGCCGCTACGGATATCTCCTGACGGCTCAACTTCAACTTCTCCAGCACGGCCCGGGGCTTCCAGGCACCGGGCGCCTCCTCCCTTCGCCCGAGATGCGGAGAGGGGGCCCGCGGGCCGAGGCCGGGGCCTTCCGGGGGCCCGGACTGGGGTCTCCGCGCCCGAGCGGAGCTCGCGGTTCCCCGGCTGCGAGTCGAAGCCCTGGGCAGGGGGTGCCCGGGGGCCGCGGGAGGCTCTGCGTCCGCGGTCGGAGCCGCCGGGCCCTCCGCCTGGTCCTCGGCGCGGGCTGCCCGCGCGCGGACCTGCGGCTTCTCCCTCCGGGAGCCCGACGCCCCAGCGGCACCGCACCTGCGTGCGCCGGGCCGGGGGGCCTCGGGGACAGCCGCGGGCTCGCTGGGCTCCGCGGACAAGCCGCCTTCCACACACGGCGCCGAGACCCCGGAGGCGGTTTCCGAAGCTTTCCGCGTCGCCTTTCGCCGCGGTGGGGCCATGGCTGGCGTTCTCTTGTTCCCCTGAGGGAGACCAGCTCCGGGAACTGGCGGCGCAGGAGGAGGAATCGGCAATCGCGGTAGGAAATGAAACTTAAAAATGTGGCGGGAAATGAGCGAACGCGGTGGGACGCACGCGCGGAAAACCTGACGGGACGGGGCGGGGCGGGGCGGGGCGGTCACGCAGAGGCACGCCCCCGCCTCGGAAGCGCGGGCCCACGCCCGCCCAGGAGTCCGCTGGATTTCCTTGCTTCGAGCGCTGCCTTGTGGCTTGGGAACTAGGCAGAACCGAACCCAGGAAAGCGCAAAAGAGCTTCCCGAGCTTTGAAAGCTAGAGGGGTTTAATGGCGTGTCGCCCAAGAACATTTGGGAAAAAACTCTCTCACATATTCGGAGAAGGCAATAGCACCCCACTCCAGTACTCTTGCCTGGAAAGTCCCATGGATGGAGGAGCCTGGTAGGCTGCAGTCCATGGGGTCGCTGAGGGTCGCTGAGGGTCGGTCACGACCGAGCGACTTCACTTTCACTTTTCACTTTCATGCATTGGAGAAGGAAATGGCAACCCACTCCAGTGTTCTTGCCTGGAGAATCCCAGGGACGGGGGAGCCTGGTGGGCTGCCGTCTATGGGGTCGCACAGAGTCGGACACGACTGAAGTGACTTAGCAGCTTAGCATCGAACATATTGAACTTGACGGAGCAACTTTCTAAATGCAAGTTTAAGTAAAGGATTTTCTTATTAATAGTAAACATATTTTTTTAAATAGGTGGAATCATATGGATTGAATATTGAATAATAATTGGATTGAATAATATGGATTGAATATGGAATAAATATTTATTACTTAACCTTTTTTTTAAACTTATCGTTTTAAAAGCACCCACAATCAAACTGTAAAGTTCTTATTGGTGAGTTTTATCCACTGGTTCTCAAAAGCCTATCAAACATCGGCACTTATATTTTAAATAATTAATACTGCTTTGGCCGTTGTGATTCCAGAGTATTTCAATACAGGCTTTCAAGTATCGATTTCTAAAGCCAAGTCCTTTACAGAAATACATATTTGATAGAAAGTCCTAGGTTTAGCATGCCTTGGTACTTTTTTTTTTTTTTAACCATTCTAACCATTTTAAGTGTACAGTTCAGGGTGAAACCATCACCACCATCAGTCTCAAGAACTCTTCATCTTGAAAAACTGAAACTCTACCCATTAAACACCCCATTCCCTCCTGCTTGCTCTGACTTCTGGAAAGCACTCTACTTTCTGTCTCTGAATCTGACCATCTAGGTTCCTTATGTAAGTGGAAACATATTTTTCCTTTCATGATGAGCTTATTCAATATAAAGTCCTCAAGGTTTATCTATGTTGTAGCAGGCCTCAGCCTTCCTTTTTAAGGCTGAATAATTTCATTGTATTATATGTATGTAGCGGGGAAGAGGACGACAGAGGATGAGATGGTTGGATGGCATCACCAACTCCATGGACATGAGTTTGAGCAAATTCCAGAGTCGGTGATGGGCAGGGAGGCCTGATGTGGTGCAGTCCATGTGGTCACAAAGAGTCGGACACGACTGAGCCTGAGCGACTGAACTGATATGTATGTATATAATACACATTGTTTTCCATTCATCTGTCAAGGGACAAAATGCCTTGATTACTTTTTGAAAAGGTTTCTTTGAAACCAGTATTTTGATGTATCCTTCTCTGAATTTTAAAAGATGTTTTTCTTTTGTAAAATGGAAGGAGGACTAGTGTGTAGTCAGACTTCTTCTCAAGCAGACCAATTTCAGGCAAGAGTAAAACAGAAGCTGAAAGGTGGAAGCCATTTCCTTAAAATCACAGTCCCTTGGACTGTCTTCCAGGATGTGCAGGAGTATGCCTCTTCCACGTTGAAGACCTCTGCTCTGTGATTCTGTTTTTGTCCTCCAAGGGCTCCATGCCTGTCCTGAAATCCTATAAATGCCGAGGTAGCCGGCTTAATGCTGTTTTCTGCTGCTGCTGCTAAGTCGCTTCAATCGTGTCCGACTCTGTGCGACCCCATAGACGGCAGCCCACCAGGCTCCCCTGTCCCTGGGATTCTCCAGGCAAGAACACTGGAGTGGGTTGTCATTTCCTTCTTCAATGCATGATAGTGAAAAGTGAAAGTGAAGTCGCTCAGTCGTGTCCAACTCTTCCAGACCCCATGGACTGCAGCCCACTAGGCTCCTCCATCCATGGGATTTTCCAGGCAAGAGTACTAGAGAATGCTGTCTTCTAGCTGTTTTCAAAGTGCACTAGTGTTAGCTTCGGAGAAGGCAATGGCACCCCACTCCAGTATTCTTGCCTGGAAAATCCCATGGATGGAGGAGCCTGGTAGGCTGCAGTCCATGGGGTCGCTGAGTCGGACACGACTGAGCGACTTCACTTTCACTTTTCACTTTCATGCATTGGAGAAGGAAATGGCAACACACTCCAGTGTTCTTGCCTGGAGAATCCCAGGGACGGGGAGCCTGGTGGGCTGCCATCTATGGGGTCCCACAGAGTTGAACACGACTGAAGTGACTTAGCAATAGCAGTGTTAGCTTAACCAAAAGCATGCAAGCAACAGGCCACCAGACCACAGTCAAGTACCTTTTCTGCTGACCTGTCAAAAGAGGAAAACTTATTCCTTGCTCAATCTTGTAGCAGCAATCAGTGTCCAAATCACAGAAGGAATGACTATATGGAGTTTGGACTTTATCAGGTAGGAAAAAACAAGAGATTTGCTTGTGGGTATATATTTTACCTAGATGATTTTATATCTTTTCTTTTATGTCCCATGTTTATCTCAGTAATTCACTTATTCAACAAATATTTGGCACAAATACTATGTGCCAAGCTCAACCCTAGGCGCTCAGGATATACTGACAAACAAAGATCTTGCCCTCCTAGAGCTTACACTCTGGCAGGGAAAAACACACAATAAAATAATACATACATAAATTACTCCATATCACAGAAAATGATGAGCTGTATTAAAAAAAGGTGGAAGTCACTCAGTCATGTCCAACTCTGGGATCCCATGGACTGTAGCCCACCAGGCTCCTCTGTCCGTGGAATTCTCTAGGCAAGAATACTAGAGTGGGTTGCCATTCCCTTCTGCAGGGGATCTTTCCGACTGAGGGATCAAACACAGTCTCTTGCATTGCAGGCATATTCTTTACCACCTGAGGCACCAAGGAATCCCAAATAACTTATGGAACATGGGACCATTTAGGGTTGAAGTGAAATGTTAGTTGCTCGGTCATGTCCGACTCTTTGCGACCCCATGGACTATGGTCTGCAAGTTTCCTCTGTCCAAGGATACTGGAGTGGGTAGCCATTCCCTTCTCCAGGAGCTCTTGGAGATCCCCAAGGTGGGGCTCAAGGGATCCCGTCTTGCAGGCAGCTTCTTTACTGTCTGAGCTACCAGGGGAAAACAGTGCAAGAAATAACAGGGGGAAAAAAATAGTGCAAGAAAAATCAGGAATGAGGAATCATACAATTCTAAAATAGTGTTCAGTTCAGTTCAGTTGCTCAGTCGTATCTCTTTGCAACCCCATGGACTGTAGCATGCCAGGCCTCCCCGTCTATTACCAACTCCTGGAGCTTGCTCAAACTCATGTCCAACCATCTTATCCTCTGTCATCACCTTCTCCTGCCTTCAGTCTTTCCCAGCATCAGGGTCTTTTTCAATGAGTCAGCTCTTCCCATTAGGTGGCCAAAGTATTGGAGCTTAAGCTTCAGCATCAGTCCTTCCAATGAATATTCAGGACTGATTTCCTTTAGGATTGACTGGTTGGATCTCCTTGCAATCGCAGGGACTCTCAAGAGTCTTCTCCAAACCACAGTTTAAAAGCATCAATTCTTCGGCGCTCAGCTTCCTTTATGGTCTAACTCTCACATCCATACATGACTGCTGGAAAAACCATAGCTTTGACTAGAAGCTATGAAAGAAGCTTTGACCAAGCTTTGACCTTGGTCAGCAAAGCAATGTCTCTGCTTTTTAATATGCTGTCTAGGTTGGTCATAGATTTTCTTCCAAGGAGCAAGCATCCTTTGATTTTATGGCTGCAGTCACCATATGTAGTGATTTTGCAGCCCAAGAAAATAAAGTCTGTCACTGTTTCCATTGTTTCCCCATCTATTTGCCATGAAGTGATGGGACCAGATGCCATGATGTTAGTTTTCTGAATGTTGAGTTTTAAACCAGCTTTTTCACTCTCCTCTTTCATTTTCATCAAAAGACTCTTCAGTTCCTCTTCACTTTCTGCCATAAAGGTGGTGTCATCTGCATATCTGAGGTTATTGATATTTCTCCTGGCAATCTTCATTCCAGCTTGTGCTTCACCCAGCCTGGCATTTCGCATGATGTACTCTGCATATAAGTTAAAGAAGCAGGGTGACAATATACAGCCTTGATGTACTCCTTTCCCTTTCTCAATTTGGAACCAGTCCGTTTGTTGTGAACCACACAGTCAAAGGCTTTGGAGTAGTTAATAAAGCAGACATAGGTGTTTTTCTGGAATTCTCTTGCTTTTTTGATGATCCAACGGATGTTGGCAATTTGATTTCTGGTTCCTCTGCCTTTTCTGAATCCAGCTTGAACATCTGGAAGTTCTCGCTTCACGTACTGTTGAAGCCTGGCTTGGAGAATTTTGAGCATTACTTTGCTAGCGTGTGAGGTGAGTGCAGTTGTGCAGTAGTTTGAACATTCTTTGGCATTGCCTTTCTTTGGGATTGGAATGAAAACTGACCTTTTCCAGTCCTGTGGCCACTGCTGAGTTTTCCAAATTTGCTGGCATATTGAGTGCAGCACTTTCACAGCATCATCTTTCAGGACTTGAAATAGCTCAACTGGACTTCCATCACCTCCACTAGCTATGTTTGATGCTTCCTAAGGCCCACCTGACTTCGAATTCCAGGATGTCTGGCTCTAGGTGAGTGATCACACCATTGTGGTTATCTGGGTCATTAAGATCTTTTTGGTATAGTTCTTCCGTGTATTCTTGTCACCACTTCTTAATATCTTCTGCTTCCATTCGGCCCATACCATTTCTGTCCTTTATTGTGCCCATCTGCATGAAATGTTCCCTTGGTATCTCTAATTTTCTTAAGATCTCTGGTCCTTCCCATTCTATTGTTTTCCTGATAGCTCAATCGGTAAAGAATCCGCCTGCAATGTAGGAGAACCCCTGGTTCTATTCCTGGGTGAGGATGATCTGCTGGAGAAGTGATAGGCTACCCACTCCAATATTCTTCGGCTTTCCTTGTGGCTCAGCTGGTAAAGAATACACCTGCAATGTGGGAGACCTGGGTTTGATCCCTGGGCTGGAGAGGGAAAGGGCTACCCACTCCAGTATTCTGGCCTAGAGAACTCCACGGACTGTATAGTCCATGGGGTCACAATGAATCAGACAAGACTGAGCAACTTTCACTCTCAGTAAAATAGTGAGAGAATGACACTTGAGCAAAAGTTAAAGGAGGGGATACCCAGGGGAAGAGGGTGAGTTATCCCCTTAATGCCTCTCAGCTTCAAACACGCCCTTCAATAAAAGCTTACTGATAAACAGAATTCCTCTAAGCATTCCTCTTTTATTTATTTTAAATTAATTATATATTTAAGAAAAATTTTTGCCTTTGCTGGGTCTACCCTCTGGTTGCAATGCTCAAGCTTATAATTGTTGTGGCTTCTCTTGTTGCAGAGCATGGGCTCTAGACGTGCGGGCTTCAGTAGTTGTGGCATGTGGGCTCAGTAGTACAGCTCCCAACTCTACTACTCTACAACACTCCCAACTCTACAATAGAATGGGAAGGACCAGAGATCTCAAGAAAATTAGAGATACCAAGGGAACATTTCATGCAAAGATGGGCACAATAAAGGACAGAAATGGTATGGGCCAAATGGAAGCAGAAGATATTAAGAAGAGGTGACAAGAATACACGGAAGAACTATACAAAAAAGATCTTAATGACCCAGATAACCACAATGGTGTGATCACTCACCTAGAGCCAGACATCCTGGAGTAGTAGCCCAGCTCTAGAGCCTGGGCTCACTAGTAGTGGCTCATGGGCCCAGTTGCTCCACGGCATATGGACACTCCTGGACCAGAGGTCAAACCAGTGTCTCCTGCATTGGCCGGTAGATTCTTTACAGCTGAGCCACCAGGGAAGCCCAAGCATTTCTCTTTGAAAGTGCCCACTATGGTAACTTTTCTCAGCAGAAATTGCTGGAGGAACGTTGCAGGAAGATGTTTCCCGCAGTTTCCACATAATAGAGGGAGTGGCAGGGGATTGACAGAATGAAGGTATCAAGGTTCAGCCTGACACCCAGGTCTCCTGCATTGCAGGCAGATTCTTTACCATCTGAGCCACCAGGGAAGCCCAAGGAAAAAAAACACTAATTTGAAAAGATATGTACCCCTATGTTCACCACAGTATTATTAAAATTAACAATAGGCAAGATACGGAAACAACCTAAGTGCCCATTGACAGATGAATGAATAAAGAAGATGGGTCTATATGTACAATGGAATACTACTCGGCCATTAAAAGATGAAATCTTTCCATTTGCAACAATATTGAGGATATTATGCAAAGTGAGATAAGTCAGATGGAGAAAGACAAACAGCATATGATTTTACTCATAGGTGGGATTTAAAAAAAACAAAATAAGTGAACTAAGCAAGCCACAAAAACACACAGATATCCAGAGCAGAGTATTGGTTACCAGAGGAGAAAGGGAGTGAAGGGAAAGTGAATGGGTAAAGGGGGTCAACTCGATGGTGACTGATGGAAACTAAACTTTTGCTGGTGAATACCCTTCTGTGGTGTATACAGAGAAGACACAGTGTGGTACATGTGCTCAGGTCCACAGCTGTGTCTGACTCTCTGCAGCCCCATGGATCGTAGCCCGTTTCTCTGTCCATGGAATTCTCCAGGCAAGAATATTGGAGTGAGTTGCCGTTTCCTCTTCCAGGGGTCCAACCCACGGATTGAACCTGTGTCTCTTGTGTCTCCTGCATTGGTAGGTGGATTCTCTATCACTAGTGCCACCTGGGAAGCCCATAATATGGTACAGGTGAAACACATAATGTTATGATCCAGTATTACAAAAAAGAAACAGCTGTGAAGGGGAAAGTATTAACATACAAATATCCACCTTCTTGGTTTACAATTAACTTCCTTTTGTGCTGAATGCTATTCTTTTTTTAAGTATGAAATACCATAAAGTTTGTGGGGAGATGTGGATGCAGGGCAAGAGTTAAAGGAAAAATGTATTACAGGCTGAAGGAACAGCAAATGCAAAAGAAAAAAGACTAAGAAGGTATTTGGAGGCCAGATAATAAGCAATCCAACCACTGTGCTTTCCTTTTAGGATGACTGACTTCAAGTCCATTTCATAAATCAGTTTTTTTAAGAAGCAAGCATTTCCTATCATCTGTCGTGGGCAGGATCATGCCCTCTGTATTGCAGCTCACTTTGGCTTTATTCCAGAGCCCAGGAGCTGCAAATACTGACGCCTAAAGCCTGTCCTCTACAAGAGAAGTCACCACAGTGAGAAGCCTGTGCACCGCAACTAGAGAGCAGCCCCTACTGGCCACAAATAGAGGAAGGCCCACGCAGCAGCACAGCCCAGCACAGCCGATACATACATACATAGTTAAAAACAAATAAATAAATATGCACCATGTAAAGGGAAGAGTCAAATTGAAGATGTAGGCCTGTGATTCTCTAATCAAAGGCTCAAGCTACTAATTTTAAAATACTTATTAATAAAACAGTACATTGTGTAGCCTTGAAAATGACATAAACCTGTATTCCTTGGCATAGAAAAATGTCCATGATAAACTATTATGTGAAAAAAGTTACAAAACAGTGTATATAGATCACAGTATGACCATATTTTCATTAAAAGATAATGAAAATACATTTATAATTAAAACTTAATTAAAATCCAGTGCTGGCTACGATGAGATGAAATAATCTTACACTGTCCATGCAACCTGACACAAAGATTTTAGAAAGTTAATTTAGTAGTTATGAAAAATTTAAACATTGAGGAGTCCTTTTACCCAGAATTTTCATTTATAATGAGTCCCATAACTTTTTTTAAAAATAGTTTTTATGTAGTTATTTTTGGCTCTGCTGTTTTCATTGCTGTGAGGGCTTTTTCTCTAGTTGCGGCAAGCGGGGACTACTCTCCAGTGGCAGTGCATGGGCTTCCAGAAGTTGTGGCACGTGGGCTTAGTCGCTCTGAGCAGGTGGGATCCTCCTGGATCAGGCAGGGATCAAACTCGTGCCCCCTGCATTGGTAGGTGGGTTCTGTACCACTGAGCCACCAAGGAAGCCCAAGAGTCCCATAACTTTTAAAAGATACATGTACAAAGATGACCATAATATCAAAAAATTAGAAATGCGAACTAAGAGTGCTGCCTGCCATATCAGTAAACAAAGGATGTTGGAGCCATCAAGCCACCACACGTCTGGATGGTGAGCCCTGAGGGAACGCAGGATGGAAACCGGGAATGCCCACCATCTAGCAATCAACTGCTATAGCCATCCGCTCAAAAATAAACTATGGTTCATATAAACAACTGACTATATCACTAAAAAGTGAGATAGATTCATACATATTGGCATAGAGATAGTAAAAAAAAATTGTTTAAAAAAGTAGCAAACTAAAAAACAATATAGTCACATGTAATATATTACATGTGCAAAATAATAGTAGCATTAGTATAACTATAAAAAATGAGGCACTGGGACTTTGCTGGTGGTCCAGTGGCTAAAACTCCACGCTCCCAACGCAGGGGGCCTGGGTTCGATCCCTGTCAGAGGAACTAGATTCCACATGCTCCAACTATGTTTGCATGCCACAAATAAGACCTGGTGCAGTCAAATTAATAAATAAAAATTAGGAGGCATTAGCAAGAAGAGATAAGAAAGCCTTCTTCAGCGATCAGTGCAAAGAAATAGAGGAGAACAACAGAATGGGAAAGACTAGAGATCTCTTCAAGAAAATCAGAGATACCAAAGGAACATTTCATGCAAAGATGGGCTTGATATACGACAGAAATGGTATGGACCTAACAGAAGCAGAAGATATTAAGAAGAGATGGCAAGAATACACAGAAGAACTATACAATAAAGATCTTCATGACCCAGATAATCACGATGGTGTGATCACTGACCTACAGCCAGACATCCTGGAATGTGAAGTCAAGTGGGCCTTAGGAAGCATCACTACGAACAAAGCTAGTGGAGGTGATAGAATTCCAGTTGAGTTATTCCGAATCCTGAAAGATGATGCTGTGAAAGTGCTGCACTCAATATGCCAGCAAATTTGGAAAACTCAGCAGTGGCCACAGGACTGGAAAAGGTCAGTTTTCATTCCAATCCCAAAGAAAGGCAATGCCAAAGAATGCTCAAACTACCGCACAATTGCACTCATCTCACACGCTAGTAAAGTAATGCTTAAAATTCTCTAAGCCAGGCTTCAGCAATATGTGAACCGTGAACTTCCTGATGTGCAAGCTGGTTTTAGAAAAGACAGAGGAACCAGAGATCAAATTGCCAACATCCACTGGATCATGGAAAAAGCAAGAGAGTTCCAGAAAAACATCTCTTTCTGCTTTATTGACTATGCCAAAGCCTTGACTGTGTGGATCACAATAAACTGTGGAAAATTCTGAAAGAGATGGGAATACCAGACCACCTGATCTGCCTCTTGAGAAATCTGTATGCAGGTCAGGAAGCAACAGTTAGAACTGGACATGGAACAACAGACTGGTTCCAAATAGGAAAAGGAGTACGTCAAGGCTGTATATTGTTACCCTGTTATTTTAACTTACATGCAGAGTACATCATGAGAAACGCTGGACTGGAAGAAACACAAGCTGGAATCAAGATTGCCGGCAGAAATATCAATAACCTCAGATATGCAGATGACACCACCCTTATGGCAGAAAGTGAAGAGGAACTCAAAAGCCTCTTGATGAAAGTGAAAGTGGAGAGTGAAAAAGTTGGCTTAAAGCTCAACATTCAGAAAACGAAGATCATGACATCTTGTCCTATCACTTCATGGCAAATAGATGGGGAAACAGTGGAAACAGTGTCAGACTTAATTTTTCTGGGCTCCAAAATCACTGCAGATGGTGACTGCAGCCATGAAATTAAAAGACGCTTACTCCTTGGAAGGAAAGTTATGACCAACCTAGATAGCATATTCAAAAGCAGAGACATTACTTTGCCAACAAAGCTCTGTCTAGTCAAGGCTATGGTTTTTCCTGTGGTCATGTATGGATGTGAGAGTTGGACTGTGAAGAAGGCTGAGTCCCGAAGAATTGATGCTTTTGAACTGTGGTGTTGGAGAAGACTCTTGAGAGTCCCTTGGACTGCAAGGAGATCCAACCAGTCCATTCTGAAGGACATCAGCCCTGGCATTTCTTTGGAAGGAATGATGCTAAAGCTGAAACTCCAGTACTTTGGCCACTTCATGAGAAGAGTTGACTCATTGGAAAAGATTCTGATGCTGGGAGGGATTGGGGGCAAGAGGAGAAGGGGACGACAGAGGATGAGATGGCTGGATGGCATCACTGACTCGATGGACGTGAGTCTGAGTGAATTCCGGGAGTTGGTGATGGACAGGGAGGCCTGGCGTGCTGCGATTCATGGGGTTGCAAAGAGTCAGACACGACTGAGCGACTGATCTGATCTGATCTGAGCAACAAAATACTGACAATTATTACAGAGATGAAAGTCCGAAGGCCCGATGGAAATTACAAGTTCCTTAACTCAAAGTTTTGTATTTCTGTTTAAGCTTTAAACTGTGTATAAAAAAATACTCACTAATAATGTAATGACAAAAATTATGTATTCGATAGATATTAATAATCAGAATAATAAAACAGCCACATGGATCGTTTCACAATCCAACCAGTGGTAAGTTTCCTCTCTAAGGAAGGTGTTGGGTTGCACACTACCCTCCTCCCCCTAACCAGGGTGTGTTTGCACAGCTTCAAAACTGAAGAAACATCTTGGAGTCAGCACAGAGACGTCAATGGTTTAAGGGACAGGAGTGCTTGCTTGTCTGCAGCAAGGTCCTCAAGAGACACCCCACTGCGTACCTTGGAGGGGGGACAGACCACAGCAGCAGAATTCGCTCCCAGTGGAAGGGAGAGGTTAGCAGTTACATGGTGAAGTAACTGGGACATGACCCTCTCATTAGCCCTTTGCTTAGCGGTCACCAGCTAAGGCCTGGGGCAAGAGTATGTAGGAAGGTCAGTCATGTGAGTAGGGTGTAGGTGAGGTAGACACTGGCTAACTAGGGCATGCACACAGAGCAGGGGATGTACCTGACCACAAAGAGGTTTTAAAACTATCAGTTCCCTAAGGCTGGACATTTAACCTTCAACCCTTCAGTTCTTCTAACTAGGCTTCATGAACCTTTCATCCACAAATACATCTGAATATCTCTGGAATCTATCCCAATCTTCATAAACAGAGGCAAGGTGATGGCTGCACCACAAATTTCAAAGACTCATGTAAAGCAAAGGGACCTAAATTATTGTTTGTAGGCAGTCACCTAGTGATTAGGGCAGCAATTCGCTTAAAAGGACAAAAGATGACTGAGTAGAAGTGCCGCCCCCCGCCCCCCCGCCCCCAAATCCAGAACCATAGGTAATCCAACAGCCTCCGCCAGGAAGAAACGGGGTTCAGTTCAGTCGCTCAGTCGTGTCCGACTCTGCGACCCCATGAACCGCAGCACGCCAGGCCTCCCTGTCCATCACCAAATCCCTGAGTCCACCCAAACCCATGTCCGTTGAGTTGGTGTTGCCATCCAACCATCTCATCCTTCGTCGTCCCCTTCTCCAACCATAGGTAATCCAACAGCCTCCGCCAGGCAAGAAACGAGGTACACACGCACCAATCCACGTGCACACACTGCAACGCGCTTCGCCAGGAAAGTCGCGCCAAACTGCCAATCAGCGGCGACGCTGGACGTAGACGTGACGCTGTGACATAATAGCAAGATGGCTGCTTCCTGAAGGCTTTCTCTCCTAAGTGTTTTCCCCTCGCTAGTGTCAGGATCCGAATTAACAGACTGCCTTTCTCCAGCAATGTTCTGTATCCGAGGCTGTGGCCGCCGGGTCGCGGCTTGCCTCACCAAACAGCACCTTGCGTCGGTCCGGTTCGGCGGTGACAGCGCGGCGCCCTGGACTCCGCACTTCGACGTAGTGGTCATCGGCGGAGGACACGCAGGGACCGAAGCCGCTGCCGCCGCAGCTCGATGCGGCTCCCGGACTCTGCTGCTCACGCACCGAGTGGACACCATCGGTGAGTGGCGCGGTGTGAGGCTTGCAGAGAGACGCACGCTGCCAGGGTCCTCCTTCTCCCCTTCCCAGTGCCTTTTCCTCCAGTTACTCTGGTGAGAATCCTACCGAATGTCGTTTTAGCCTGATGTGTGTTTCGCAGATCAAGCGGGACCGGGCCAGAACTCTGGTTTCGGCTATTCTGTGGACCACGAATTGTGCTGCTATTGACAGAAATAATTAGTTGGAGGAGGGTTGAGGGAGAGGTGCCTTGAGAAAAGAGCAAACTCTTAAGAATACTGGTGATACTTTATTTCAATTTTGCCTTTTGCCCTTTACTAGCTTGTTGCTTCGGTTAGAGTGAATCAGCGTTATTAGTGCTCGTTTATTAAATACCCATTGTGTTTTTCTCGAGATTTTGTGGAACCCTTTTGAAGAACGAGGCTACTTTTTAAATTGTATTTTATATTCATACTGAATGTTTATTCCCCAATTTTATGGTCAGGACCCGACTGTGCTTTTTGGCACTTCACAAGCAGTGGTTGGACGGCCATAATTTAAAGCAAGACCCCTCTGTGGCATCATCATAGATGCCAGCTAGGACACTATCTTGTAAATTATGCATGCCTGTGTCTTTCCTTGTGCATTTTGCTTACGAGGGAACTGTAATTGAAATGTTAACTATGCTTTCTGTACTGAAATACTGTTTAGAAATAACCATTCAGTTTATAACTGTGGAGAAATATATACTTTTGTTAACAGCGATTCTTTTGGATAGAGGCTATGTGATTACCAAGTAAAAACCAGGTACTGCATTTCAATAATAATAATTTTAAAAGTTGAATGAACAAAAAAGTATTATTGAACTAAGATGATAAGATAATACTATAAGTGGTGTAGCTTTGTCAAGGATAAAGGAATTCCCATCAAAACATGTATTTATATTTTTATACCAATACAATGTGACCTATGTTATCTTTTTAAATAAATGAATTTCAGAGATATGTAATAACTCTTATAAATGAGCTTAATGAATGACAGTTCTATCTTAAAATCAAAGTCTCATTTTTTTTAAGGTACTTTGATGTCATGGAGTATGAAGTATTTCTGCTTGTTCTCAGAAAGATAGCTTTGACTTAGAAGGTTAAACTTCCATAGGAATACAGAATGCAGGAATTGTCCTTTTTGTGCTTTTTGACAAACTCTTGTTTGCCATTCATGACGAAAGAGAAAAGTCTTTTAACACTAAACCACTCACTGGCAAGTAGGAACAGGATTACTTTAGATCAATAAAGATTTATCCCTAAAATAGTGTAGGTCACACTCCCCAAGCACAAAGCCTCATCAGGAAGAGTGTTTACCTAAATAAACAGTGGTTCTATATCAAAGGAAGGAGGAAGATAATCTACGAAGTTGTCATCCCTGTTTTTACAGTAGGGACACTGAGATACAGAATATTAGACAACTTACCAAGATCACCTAGAGCTTCTAAGTGGTGAATATAGGAGCTGAACCAGAACTCTGCCTTGCTCCTAACCCATGCTCATAAGGACAGCACTATTCAGCCTCCCTCTGGAGACCGTGAAAACTTTTGGAGGCCTTAATGCTGGTCACAGGATCAGCAGATGGCCTTTATGGAAGACATAATTAATTATAACTGTGAACCAGTACAAAGAAATTTATTAAATTATGCTTGATTTAGGAAGGTTTCACGAGGTAAGGTTTTCAAAATCACATTGTAAAGGAAGAGGCAGCGTAATGAAGTGCTAAAAATATGTATAAGAGAAAGATTCAAAAGAAACGTCCAGCAGTTGTTTGTCTTCCACGATGCCCTGAATAACTCTTGCATCCCATTGGGACTTCAGCAGTTTTAGTGTTTGCATCATTTTTTATTTTTAATCACATGATTCTAGTCGCTTGTACAGACATTTTCCTATCAAGCACGCACTGTGTGCAAGATGCTCGTATATTTATTTTGTTTATGTCTGTTCTCTTTAGGTCAGATGTCCTGTAATCCTTCCTTTGGTGGCATTGGAAAGGGGCATTTAATGAGGGAAGTCGATGCCTTGGATGGCCTGTGTTCTCGAATCTGTGACCAGTCTGGTATACATTACAAAGTATTAAACCGGCGCAAGGGACCAGCTGTTTGGGGTCTGAGAGCTCAAATTGATAGGAAGCTTTATAAGCAGAACATGCAGGTAAGAACAGGGCATGAAAACAGGAAGGATTGTAGTGATTATTTAACATGCAAGTTATTTTTAACAAGTTATTTTCAACTTGCATTCTCTTTTGCTAGAAAGAAATCCTAAATACACCGCTGCTTACTGTTCAGGAGGGAGCTGTAGAAGATCTCATTCTTACAGAACCAGAGCCTGAGCACACTGGGAAATACCGTGTCAGTGGTGTTGTTTTGGGTATGTACTGCTTACAGATAATAGTAACAGTATCAAACTCCATGTGAAAATTTTATCCTGAGTAGTGTATGGAGATGTTTTGCTTATTCTAGGAAATTGTTGTGTTTTCTGCTCAAGTATGAGGGAAACTGTATAGAAAAAATCCTATTCCTCATTTTATTTTTACCATGAAGCTCACCTTCTGTACCATCTTATTTTGGGACTCTATAGCCTGCAAAATTATGTATTTTTCTCTTGGTATTTCTGTGGTAATTTTTATTTTTCTTAGTTCTGACTTTAAACATTTTAAATTTATATTTTACAAGATTATTATGTATGTTTTTACTTGAGTTACATATTAATTTTTTAAATAAAATTGCACATGCACATATTTTTTACAGAAGAATGGAAAAGCAATTTATCTCTGTTTTCTTCCTTTAAAGACTTAACCACTTTAGCTCTTTTAGCCTTCACTGCAAACACTAATTGGAAGATTTGTGTGTGCATAGTTATTTTATGGCTTGACTGACTCTGTACAGTCTGATGATTAGGGATTGAACTGGCCTTTTTGTTGGGGAATTCCCAAACATCTATGTCTGTTAGTCCTAAAGAGAAGAATCAGTCTTCTGCCAGAGGACTGGACTGTTAGCTTTCTAGGAACAAAGTGGTAGGAGGGGCTGCACTGGAGAAATTTATCCTTTTTTTTTTTTAATTGGAGGATAATTGCTTTACAATGTTTTATTGGTTTCTGCCATACAACATCTCAAATCAGCCATAAAAAATTCATCATTTAAAATACTTATTAACTTATTTTCCCTGTTTAAATTTTATTATAGACATTTTTTAGAATGGGATATACATATTAATTTTCTTACTTAGAAATAATTGAGTGTATTTGTCTTACACGATAAGAAGGACATGGGTAGACAATGCACCTGGAAGTCCTAGCCATGTCAGCAGACACCCATGCCCTTCCATTGTCCTGCTCTGTCACCTTTGGCTGTAGCTTTCATCCCAGTGTTCACAAGACCAAAGTCACATATCCAGGTATCCATTATCAGAAAGAAAAGGAAAAAGAGGGAAAGGGTAAAGACCAAATACAGACAGAGCAAACAAGGTGCATTTCCTTTTAAACAGGATTTCCACTTTCCTATTAATAGACGTCTAGCCCAGCATCTTCTTGAAGTCCATTGACCAAAACTTCATCCTAATGGCCTTCTATGGCCTCAAATTGGTGTGAGAAGATAAATATTTTTAATTGGTATATTTCACCCAAGGAAAATTAGAGTTATTAGTCAAGAAAGTGTGTCAGTTGGATAAGGAATTACTTACATTGAGAGTGCTATCATAACAAATATATTACCTATAACTTACATCCCACATAGGCATTGAACATATCCGGTGTTACAAGTAAAAACAATAATCAAATACTGTGGTAGGCATACGATGCAGCAGTCCCACTACTGGGCATATACCCTGAGAAAACTTCATGATTCAAAAAGACACATGTACCCCAATGTTCATTGCAGCACTATTTACAATAGCCAGGACACAGAAGCATCCTAGATGTCCACCGACAGATGAATGGAAAAAAAGAGTGTGGTACATATACACAGTGGAATATTACCCAGCCATAAAAGGAATGAATTTGAGTCAGTTCTAATGAGGTGGATGAACCTAGAGCCTGTTAAACGAGTGAAATAAGTCAGAAAGAGAAAAACAAATATTGTATATTAACGCACAATATGGAATATAGAAAAATGATACTGATGGACCTATTTGCAGCACAGCAGTAGAGACACAGACATAGAGAACAGACTTGTGGACCCAGTGGGGGAAGAAGAGGGTGGGACGAACTGAGAGAGGAGCATTAAAATGTATACAAAACCAGGTGTAGAATAGATAGCAAGTGGGAAGTTGCTGTATAATACAGGGAGCTCAATCCAGGGCTCTGACAACCTAGAGGGGTGGAATCGGTGGGGAGTCGGAGGGAAGGTTCAAGAGGGAGGGGACATGTGTACGTCTGGCTGATTCATATAGTTGTTCTACGGCAGAAACCAACACAACTTTGTAAAGCAGTTATCCTCTGATTAAAAGGAAAAGGAAAGACAAAATGAAGAAAAGCAGAAAGATACTGCTCAAACTTTACTGTGAGGAATTTGGTGGACTCAAAGAGTAAAAAGAAAATACATTGACTGGAGAAGGTGCTTTGGAATTAGACTAGTGTTCAGACTTAGCTTTGGGTTTCAGTTTCTTCATCTACAAAATTGGGAGAGTAATGTATATTTCACGAAATGTGAAAAATGTGACTTAATGTTGAGGCTGGCATATAGTAAGGATTTAACAGATTACAATAAAATATTTAATAAATAATTATACTTAATTACTTAATAAATAACTGCAACATTAATAGTAAAAAAACATGGTAGCTGCAGCCAGCTAATGCCTAAAAAAATTTTTTTACGAAAAAATAAATTGCCATTTACCACAGACAATTAAAGCCAGGGATCTGAAAAAATTTTCAATTTGCTCTATATTCCACCTGAATTTTTAAAATTCCATATAAGTATATTTATGATGTAGGCATATCTTTTTTATAGATTAGAATGCCAACTTTCCTAAAGTTCAAGTAGTTTCCCCAAGTCCCACAGCTAGAAAATATCACAGTCAAGAACTCAATCCAGGTATTTAAAAACTTAAATGTTCCTTTTGCATCATCAACAGTTTAAAGGGGATGAAAGAAGGCAGAGTGAAAAGGTGGTCTCTCTCTCATCTTGTGCTCCAGGCAGCCGGTTTCCTTCTTCAGGAGCATTCCTAGGCACTGGCGTGGTCTTTCTGTCTGTGATTTTATCCTTGACTTCATGCAGAGGTATATATATTCCACCCCCACACACAGTAGTAACATATTGTACACACTCTGCTATACTTTTTTTTTAACCACTTAATCTGTGTTTGCTTTGCCTTTTAGGAGCTATGTTTCTTTCTTATAAGTTCATGGCTTTTGTTCTGTGATTACCTTAGTAACTATGATTTTGTATAATACACCCCATCTTCCCTTTCTTCTGTCAGTGTTTCCTGACTTCCCTATGTTGAACAGTTACTACTTTTATTTTCATTTCCTTTTCTCTCTGCCTCCTTTCCTCGCCAGACTTGATGATTATATTGTTTTTATTAAGGTAGCCCTTTATGCTTTTTAATTATTTTTACTTGTTACTTAAATTAGTATCTTCAAACGCTATTTCTTGGACCCTGTCTATATTTTATGGGCCCAACAATACAATTTTTAATTAACTTTTTTTTACTGAAGTGTAGTTGATTTACAGTGTTTCAGATGTACAGTGAAGTGATATATTCTTTTTCAGTCTTCTCCATTATAGCTTATTAATAATCGGGTTTTTATTGTAGTAAAATGTATATAGCATAAAGTTTGCCACTGTAGCCATTTCTAAGTATACAGTTCCACGCCCTCAAGTACCCCCACAGTGATGTGCAGCTGTCACCACTCTCCATTTCTAGAACTTTGGAAATTTAGTTGAAATACTGTACCCATTAACAGTAACTCTCTATTACCCAAAGAATTAACCCACATTTTCTTGTATGGTAGATCCATCTGTAGACAAGCCTTTATATGTGGTTTTCAGCTCTTTCTCCTCTTCAGCCCCCAGCTGCATTCCCACATTTTTCACACTCAGTCCTCCCGTTTCTGTGTCGCTGCAGGGCAGAGTACTTCACTGTCATCTGTATGTTCTCTTCAGGTTCTTGAGTTATAGCATTCTACCCTCTGCTCAATCAGTTATCACTCTTCCAACCACTTCAAAAAAATTTTTTATTTTATGTAGAGTATAGTTGATTTACAATATTGTGTTAGTTTCAGGTGTACAGCAAAGCAATTCAGTTAAACGTATATAATGTATATATCCATTCTTTTCTCAGGTTCTTTTCTACTGTAGGTTATTATAGAATATTGAGTAGAGTTCCTTGTGTTATATAGTAGGTCCTTGTTGACTATTTTATTTATTGTGGTGTGTATAAATTAATCCCAAATTCCTGATTTATCCATCCCCCCCAACCACTTTCTATCTTTCAAAAATATTTGAAATTTTTCATCTTTTGACAAATTCTTTTCCATTCTTGTGGTTCTCATGGTTTCATATCTTTTTTGCTCCTTTATTTTCTTTTGGAATTTTAAGAAGGAGAAGAAATCATGTGAGGTGGGATCTGTTAAATTTAACTAGAAGTCTAAATTTAATTAATTTTAAAAATTAACTGAGACCAGCTATTCAGTGCTGACAAGACTTTAGGAACATGTGTATCTGTGATAATACATTATGCTCTCCGTCTCAGCTTTCCTGCATTCTTCAGATTGAGGACATGTAGCCTTCTTACTGATTTAAAATCTTTTTCAGGTTTCTAAAGACAAATTTTTCTGTAGTTCTCCTACAAAAGCGTAACATTCTAATTTGACCCATGGTGACAATTAGGACATGAGTTTTGTTCTCTTTCTTGTCCTTTAGCCGATGGAAGTAAAGTGTATGCAGAGAGTGTGGTTCTGACTACTGGGACATTCCTGAGAGGCATGATTGTAATCGGATTGGAAATGCATCCAGCAGGACGTTTAGGGGATCAGCCTGCCGTAGGGTTGGCTCAGACCCTGGAGAAGTTGGGGTTTGTGGTGGGAAGATTGAAGACTGGGACTCCGCCCCGAATCGCCAAAGAATCCGTTAATTTCAGCATTCTAAACAAGCAGACACCAGATAATCCATCCATACCTTTCAGCTTTATCAATCAGACAGTGTGGATTAAGGTGAGATAATTTATGAAAATCTGGCCTTAAATAGGGAATATAGACTTTTTTGGTATTCATTTTTCATCACTATTAATTAGGGCACAAAAATGTGTTCTTTAAAAGGAGTAGCTGATTTGGCTACTTGGGTATTTCCTCACAAATTCTTTTAAGTGGTGGTGGTTTTTGCCATACATTCACGTGAATCAGCCATGGGTGTACATGTATTCCCCATCCCGACCCTCCCTCCACCTCCCTCCCAAAATCCCATAAATTCTTAAATTTCATTGATTTGATAACTTTACCTATTTAAACTTTTTGTAATAATTTCAGAAAAGTTGTAGGACTGTTACTTGCCCTCTCCATATATATAGACATAGATACATATATTTAACATATAGAACAGTAACATACACATTTATTTTTATTCTTTTTTCTTTTCCCAAAACATTTAAAAGTTGCAGAGATCATGACCCTTTACCTCTAAATACCTCAGTCTGCATCTCAGCTAAGCCCAAAGACATCCTCATATAACCTCAATGCAGTGATGAAATTTGGGGACTTTAACATTGACACAGTGCTGTTATCGAAAATAAAATTCATAGAGTTTTCTGACCACCCCAATACATTTTTTTGTCCCAACGTTCTTTTTCCAACCTAGGATCATATATTGCATTTAATTGTCATTTCTTCTTAATCTGGAATAATTCCTCAGTCTTAATAATACTGATACTTTTGAAGATATAGGCTACTTTTACCTATCCTTGTAATTAAAAAAAAAAGCAAGCTATATATTGTGTGTTTAGAATCAAGGGCTAGTAGTTGACGCTCCTAATTTCTGGTGAGTGTTACCCTGATGAGTGGCTATTAATTTATTTATTTGGCCATGCTGCACAGCTTGTGGGAACTTAGTTCCCCGACCAGGGATTGAATCCATGCCTCCTACAGTGAAAGTGTGGAATCCTAACCACTAAACCATCAGGGAATTCCCTCTTTTGACATTCTTATCTTTCCTCAACACTTTGTCTTACTTAGTTTTAAAATAAGTCTCAGACATCATTTCATCCAGAAATACCTTGGTACATGTCTTTAACAAATAAGGATTTTGTAAAACTCAACCATAATACTGTTAACACATATAGCAAAACATAATTTATTAATATCATCTGATACTCAGTGCTCAATTTTCCTTAGTATTAAATATAGATATATTATTGAAGTATAGTTGAACTACAATGTTCCAAGTGCATTCCAAGTATTTTATAGTTGTTTTATTTGAACCAAGAACCAAATGAGGTTCATACATTACATATCTTATAATAGTTCCTCTCTTTTTTACATCTGTGTGCTGTGCTGTGCTGTGCTTAGTCGCTCAGTTGTGTCTAACTCTTTGCAACCCCGTGGACTGTAGCATGCCAGGCTCCTGTGTCCATGGGGCTTCTCCTGGCAAGAATACTGGAGTGGGTTTGCCATGCCCTCCTCCAGGAGATTTTCCTGACCCAGGAATCGAACCAGGGTCTCCTGCACTGCAGGTGGATTCTTTACTAGTTGAGCTACCAGGGGAGCCTCTTTTACATCTACATGGGGAAGAAACTGAGACATTTCTCTTCTGGAATTTCCTACATTCTAGATTTGTAGATTTGTCTGATTTCACTGCCTGGTGCCTTAAACATGTTCCTGCATCATCAGTATTTCCTATGAACTGTTGATCTGGAGGCTTGTGTCAATTTACGTTCATCTTTGGGGTTGTTTTTCACAAACATACTTCACCATTAGTATTTGGCTTTGTGCATAGATTTGATGTCTATACAAGTAAGTTTATATCATGTGTGGAATTTATTTGAATTAGAGGCAAACTAATAGAGAAGCAAAACAGTATTTTGACGAGTTCCCATGTTTTAGCCAGAAGATCAGCTGCCATGTTACTTGACTCACACTAACCCTCGAGTGGATGAGATTGTCCTTGAGAACCTTCACCTTAACTGTCACGTTAAGGAAACTACAAGAGGACCCCGGTAAGGACAAAATACCAGTGCTTAATTACAGTAAGGATTGTCAACCCTCTTTTGTTTAATTGCATTTTTAAATTCCAATGTCTTATTCTAGATACTGTCCCTCCATTGAATCAAAGGTCTTGCGTTTTCCAAACCGTGTACATCAAGTTTGGTTGGAACCTGAAGGAATGGATTCTGACCTCATCTACCCCCAAGGGTTATCTGTGACACTGCCAGCTGAATTACAGGAGAAGATGATCACATGCATCAGAGGCTTGGAGAACGCTAAAATGATTCAGCCAGGTAAAGAGACTGCCAGCTGCCCTTTGGTCTGAGCTCAGTATTGCTTAGCAGACAGCGGAAAATTGAAGCTACAGTCATGGTGCTTAGAGCCCCAGAAGACAAAACCCAGCATCTGCACGTTTATTTATAAAATAGTCTTCACATTTGAAGAGCATTTAATGATAATCTTTGCATCTCTGCTTGAGGCAAACCCAGCGCTGTTTTTGCTTATTTTGTACCATCTGTTCTTTGGCCAGGCTACGGTGTTCAGTATGATTACATGGACCCCCGGCAGATCTCTCCTTCTCTCGAGACTCATTTGGTGCAGCGGCTCTTCTTTGCTGGACAGATAAATGGCACTACTGGTTACGAGGAAGCTGCAGCTCAAGTAAGAAGTGGTTCAAATGTTACTATAAACAGAAAAGGACTATTTAACTGGTGTTCCTCCTCTTGACATCTGTCATGATTGCTATATAGAGCTTAGATACAACTCATAACTGTAATAGCAAACTGACTTCTATTTCAGGAACTGTGGGGGTGGCTTCTGTATACAACAAGATTTTTTAAACACTGTGTCTTTGTTACTCTTTTCTGAGCTCCTAGATCCAGTTGCATATTTTGATTAGATTTTTGTATTGCTTCTGAAATTTAAAAAAAGAAAAGTTAGTTCTTTTAACCTAACCTAACTTTATTGAAAATTACCCTGTTATTACTCCTTTTTAAACAGAAAGTTATGTTATTTTTACTTGTAAATGGGCAAAGGCTAAAAAAGTCTTTCAAGTGGATTTTTTTTTTTTTTAAAGATTAGCCACCTGGTTTATCAAGAATATTAGATATTTTTGAAAACAATGAATTATAGCATTCTAAAGTGGTATATTACCCATATTCTGTTTGTGAATATGAACCACATTTTCTGTCTCTGTTTTGTCCCTTCTGGGCAGGCCTGCTTCCTTACCGCCTGAACCATTTTTTCCAGGTAGTGTCTGAATAGGATAGCTCTTTGTTCAGTTCATAATGGCCTTTTAAACATTTCAGTCCTCTTGTAGGGTGTGATAGCTGGAATCAATGCAAGTCTTCGGGTCAGACACAAGCCTCCTTTTGTCATTAGCCGAACAGAAGGTTACATAGGAGTCTTGATTGATGACCTCACCACACTGGGCACCAACGAACCATACCGCATGTTTACCAGCCGAGCCGAGTTCCGTTTGTCACTGCGTCCTGATAACGCCGACAGCAGGCTCACATTCCGAGGTAACTCTTACACTGAGTCCTGCAACCAGACTTTCTCTCCTTTAAGACCTCTTTCATTATAATCTCCCCCTCCCCCTTCTAGGGTACAAGGAAGCTGGTTGTGTGTCCCAACAACGATATGAAAGAGCTTCTTGGATGAAGTCTTCTTTAGAAGAAGGCATTTCTATGCTAAAATCCATTGAGTTTTTAAGTACTAAATGGAAAAACTTAATTCCAGAGTCTTCTATAAGTAGTGGTAAAAGTCTGCCTCTCAGGTATGCATTTTTTGTATAAACTTTCTTTTTGTAGAAAAATGGAGTCATCTCAGAGAGATACTACCATAGATTCCCTACCTACACATTTTAAACGAACGCAGCTCTTATGTTTGCTTCTTTTCAAAATTCTTTAGAGATAATCTCCTTACTCACGAATGACAATATATATGATTCTAAATTATTCTTTATTTTATTTCTCTGTGGCTCCCATTGAGTTCTGCCTTTCCTAAGATCTAGCGGGCATAAACCAAGAAATAGCATCTGCTTTCTTTTTTAGGCATTGAACAATTGGAATGGTCTCATCTTGCCTATGAGCCATAGCAGGGAAACTTTGATTAAGCAGTGTTACCAATTCTTGAAGACTCCCTTACTACATTTTAGGAGTTTTTTTGTCCTTATTTTTACCATTCTGGTTGTATGGACTCTAAAGGACACTAATAGAGATCTTTCTTGATTCAGAGATACATTTCTGAAAACCTCATGTAATTCAAAATTTACATCAGTCACCACTGATTTTTCCCATTTAAAAAATGTAAGCTAACGTGGGGAGCGGGGGTTGGAGGGTGGGTTTAGAAGG
The DNA here is from genome assembly GCF_032452875.1 of Bos javanicus. Taxonomy (NCBI): domain Eukaryota; kingdom Metazoa; phylum Chordata; class Mammalia; order Artiodactyla; family Bovidae; genus Bos; species Bos javanicus. Next base: position 13,041,282 of record NC_083876.1, read on the forward strand.
TATAAACCTACAATCATTGTATTTTAGAAGCACACATGCTGACTTGATCTTGCTGCTGTGTCTCCAGTATGTTTTTTGTTTATAGTTTTCTTTTTCTCAGTCCTTGTTTTGCTTGTGAGGAAATTTGTAGATTTAATGGTATATTCATTTTAATGCCACTTTTTATCATCCACAATCTCTCTAAGTGCTCTCTCTCTTTTTAACTAACAGCCAGGCATAACATGTCTTTGACTTTCATCTCATCACAGTGTTTTTTGTTTACAACTTGTGTTCCCAAATTTTCATTTTCATGAGAATTTCCCAAAGCACTGGCATCACTGAAGAGGAGAATAAGCAGGTTTTTAATTATAGTAATGGTAAATAATCGGCTTCCCAGGTGGCGCTAGTGGTACAGAACCCACCTGCCAATGCAGGAGACCTAAGAGATGTGGGTTCGATCCCTAGGTCAGGAAGATCCCCTGGAAAAGGACATGGCAACCCACTTCAGTATTCTTGCCTGGAGAATCCCACAGACACAGGAGCCTGGCAGGCTACAGTCCATAGGGTAGTAAAGAGTCAGACATGACTGAAGTGCCTTAGCAACAATAAATAATAAAGAATCTGCATGGTTGTCACCCAAACCAGGGGGTCTCATTTATAGGAAAGACAGCTTGGTTCACAGATAAGGGTGGCAGATTTATTTGTGTACCAGTTAAGTGGTACTGGGAGATGGTAGTAGTATAAGCATAGTTTTATATTTCACTCTGTTTTCCAGATATTTGTTTAAATTTAAGAGGGTTTATTATTATTTCAAGCTTTGCAGAAGAATTTATAGCATTATGCTTCATTTAGGTCAAATATTGCACTGTGTTAGATTTTATATAATTAGAATTTTCATTCAATGTGACTCATGTGGATTGAGGTCATAGTGAGAGCAAGGGAAGTGATTGTTTTCAACACAGTTTAGAATGCTAATTGATGAATAAAAATATGAAAAAGGAGGGGGCTGTCGGCTTTATATTTTTACCTAATCCTAAGAGTACCCATTTTGTTAAGGTAACTTTTTTTAAAACAGTAATTTGACCAAATGCTTTTCTTGTTAATTTCAGGTGTCTTTCCTTTCAGAAGGAAACAGGGACCTCATCCTCCTGTTTGATTTTGGTAGAATATTTATAGTGTAGTGTTGAGCCTCCCTGAAAGAACTCACTTGATCAATTCCTAGATATATAAAGCTAGAAAGATAGAAAATTGGTCCAAGGACATGTATTGTGTCTGCCGCACACATAGCAAGCTGTGCGCCAGGCACTGAGGGGTAGGACTGGACTTTGAGCTACCGTTTTGACAGAACAGATCCACAGAGCATGCGCGCACACATTTCCTGTTAGGATCATAGGGAGACGCACTGATGTGTCAGGTAGTGCAGAAACTGTCTCTCGTGTTCTGCAGAAGCGTGCTAACTTGTCCTTCAGTGGCAGCCCTCTGTACTCTGAGGCTTAGGCTTCATTCAAAGCTGGTCTTGAAGTTTGGACCTGCAAATAGCTCCAAGCCTTCTAAACAAATTGTTTAAAAGCCTTTTAAAAGATGTATTTATTTTTGGCTGCTCTGGGTCTTCACTGCTGCCTGTGGGCTTTCTCTAGTTGCAGCAAGCGGAAGCTGCTTTTCACTGTGGTACCAGGGCTTCTCATTGCAACAGCTTCTCCTGTCTATGAGCACAGGCTTCAATAGTCACAGCTGGTAGGCTCCAGAGTGCTGGGTCAGTTGTTGTGGCTCATGGGCTTAGTTGCCCCACGGCCTGCGGGATCTTCCCAGACCAGGGATCAAACCTACGTCCCCTGCATTAGCAGGCAGATTCTTAACTTTAACACTGGACCACCAGGGAACCCTAAAACCTTCTTAAAAGTTAAATGGTCATAGGCTTTTCTTTGAGGTCACCATCCTCTAAGATTCCTCTCTTTTTGGTTGGTCATTAGATGTGTTCCTGTATGTTCTGTAATTTTTTTATTTTATTTTTGGCCACCCTGGGTCTTCATTGCTACTTGCAGGCTTTCTCTGGTTGTGACTGGTGCGGGCTGCTCTCAAGTTGCAGAGCATGGGCTTCTCGTTGTGATGGCTTCTCATGTCTCAGAGCACTAGTTCCAAGGCGAGTAAGCTCTGTAGTCCTGGCACACAGGCTCAGTTGCCCCATAGCATGTGGGATCTCCCCAGACCAGGGATTAAACCCATGTTCCCTGCATTAGCAGGTGATTCCTAACCACTGAGCAACCAGGGAAGTCTTGGTTTTATAATTTCTGAAAGAACAACCCCTTTTCTTGTGGAGTTTAGGGTTATTTGGTTTCATTGTATCAACAGCTTATCTGATGAGACTTCTGAAATTAATTGACATAATTCATCTTGTGGAGCACAACAAAGTTGACAGCTCCTTGTGGGAAGAGGTGTCTGGCCTTTCCTAGACTGTCTGAGATGAGACAGGCCTCTGCAGAGAGTGTGACACATGACTGTGGTGATAGAATGAGCTGTAAAAAACAAACAAACAAACAAATAAACACATCTGGGAGGCCTGAAGGGACTTGGAACGCTGGGATGGGCAGATTTGACCTTCTTTTGACTTAATAAATTAATTGGTTTAATTGATTTTGGGTGGACAGAGTTGATAAAAAAAGCAATCTATTGAAAGAGGGAAAGGGCAAAGTAAATAAAAATAAAGTTAAGGCAGTAAGTGTACTGTAGGGAAAGTGTACAGATCAGTGAAACCTTGTGAGAACCAAGCAAAATGAGAAGGAAACTGCAGGGTATTTTCCAGTCTTGGAACAAGCAGATCTCCTTTAGTTGGTTCTAAGCATGCGTGTAGAAGGATGGCGCATTCAACGGACATGGGCTTAATGTGACTTAGATGTAAATTCTTAGGGAGTTCAATCACACCCTTGTTTTCAGAGGATATTCTGTCCTAATAGGAAAGCTCCAGAGGACAAATGGATTGTTGCAGTACCACTTTACCAACTACTTACCCCTCTTGATAAAGGAAAGGAGTTGAGAATCACATGCTCTCTTTCAAAAAATTGCAGAGGAAGGAACACTTCCAAACTCATTCTATGAAGCCACCATCACCCAGATAACAAAAGCAGACAAAGACATCACAAAAAAAGAAAATTACAGGCCACTATTACTGATAAACATAGATGCAAAAATCCTCAACAAAATTCTAACAGAATTCAGCAACACATTAAAAAGATCATACACCATGATCAAGTCAGGTTTATCCCAGGGATGCAAAGATTCTTTAATATACGCAAATCAATCAATGTGATACATCATATCAACAAATTGAAAGATAAACACCATATGATAATCTCAGTAGATGCAGAAACACTTTCGACAGAATTCAGCCTGAGAATCACATGCTGATCTCATGGAGGTCCCGCTGTGTCACAGATGCTGCTGTTTGCTCAGTGTACTTGGGGAAAATTAGAAATATATTGATATTGTTTATTCTGAGATTTGGTATTACTTTCAAGGAATTTTGTTCTTAATCTGCCTGATATGATATGGACCCTTGTGTTAATGAAACTTTTCTGTGTTTGTAGAGCTCTTGATGTTCTGAAGTATGAGGAAGTTGACATGGAGTTGTTGGCCAGGGCTGTTCCAGAGCCCTTGAAGAAGTACACCCAATGTAGAGAGCTGGCCGAAAGACTGAAAATAGAAGGTAGAAAATTTTTTACTTAGGATGTCTGTATGCTCCCTTCTTCATTTGTGCAAATAATGAATGAATTGCAGATACACAGAGAACTCTGTGTCAAGAGGAGCCATTATTACCGTAAGACCAGCATCGTCTTAGGCTCTGACCACTCAGAGTAGGTTTCCCAGGTAGCACTGTAACACATCATAATGTGTTAGGAAGACTCCACCCCAGACCCACTGAGTGAGCATTTGCATTTTAACAAGATCCCTAGGAGATCTGTGTGTATATTTCATGTTGGGAAGTGCCACTGTAGAGCTCTCCTTTTTAAAAAAAAAAAAACAAACTTAAATCTTTTTTCCTTTTGAACTTTTTTTTTTAATGTTTTCTCCACTTAAATGTTCTGCTAATGAGGAAAATAATGCTATTTTTGGCTTTGATGATATAATACTTTTCTATTAACAAAGACTTATTTTGTATCAGGCAAAGAAGTTCACATTCTGCCCCTGTATGTTATAACATTTGACGTGCTCTCATATTCTTGGTCAGTATATTGACCATCAAAGTCACATGTGACTTTTGGAGTTGTACTGCAATTTATAATTTTTTCTTTATAAAAAAAATTTCAGGACTTCCCTGAAGACTCCATACGCCAAATGCAGGGGGCACAGATTTGATCCTCAGTCAGGGAAGATCCCGCATGCCAAAAAAAAAAAAAAAATTCAAACAGAAATACTGATAATAGCATTAGCTTCTGCATTGTGATAGAAGATTTTTTTTTTCCTCCACTGGAAAATTGTGTGCAGAAAAAGTCAGGGAACAGAATGAGATGGGAGAGAAGGGTAGGAAAAGCAGATAAAAGGTGGACTGTTTAAACAGGAAAGGCCTTCAGGCTCCTTGGGGACCAGCGAAGGTGGTGAGAATGCTGCAGTCCTAGCAGTAACGTTTTCTTTCAGTTCCAGAGAGGTCTGTTACCTTGCTATGCTTTGACTGCTTATATAGAATGACCCAAGTGCTGCCTATCATTCTTCCAAATGAACATGCCCTGGTCATTTGCTAATGTGTAAGAAGTATTGTTAACCTTATATCTCAACATCATGATCTTTCTATTGAGTAAAAGTTACTTTATTGAACATTTAGGCCATTAGCATCTGGGAAAAGGTGATTAAACTCTGTATTTTAAACTTGGTTTGCAGTTTTACTGTGTCCAGTAAATGGTCCAAAATAATTATCTTCAACTTGTTTATAGGAAACCCTGACTTCAGCCATGGAGTAGTTACTGTTTTGCTTTGTTCTTTAAGACTGGCGTATATAAAGACTCTAACTAATACCCATGGCTTAAAAGAAACCACACTAGGTTAAAATATAGTGTATATCAGTAGTTTTCAAATCACTACCTAGATCCTCCACTGGATAAGTTTTTTCTTTTTTTTTTAATGTGGACCATTTTAAAAATCTGTTGAATTTATTACAATATTGCTTCTGTTTTATGTTTTGGTTTTTTTGGCCCTGAGGCATGTGTGATCTTAGCTTCCTGACCAGGTATCAGACCTGCACCCCTTGAATTGGAAGGTGAAGTCTTAACCACTGGACTGCCAGGGAAGTCCTTAGACAAGTTTCTTGAAGGCAGAAATCAGTTCAGATTCTTCTTTGTACTATCTTTCATTGTTTTGCTATACATATTTGAAAAAGTAAATATATCTTTAACATATACATTATTTATATTCTGTGATCCTATAGTCTATTCCTGAGTCATAAAATTTCATTACAATTTGTCATGCTGATGTGTTATATGTTAGATTAATCCCTTTACATGAATTATTTCATTTGATAATTAAAAAGTGTCATGTGAAGGATAGCTACTAGCATTATGTCTTAATTTACAGATAGTTATAACTTGCCCAGGGTCACACAGTTGGGGAGTGGCAGAACTGGGCTTTGAACCTAGTATATCTGTCTACAAGGCCTGTGCACCTCACAGCTCTCCTTTATTGTCAAAAAGACCATCATAAGTTTCTGGGTCAGCCCATAACATTTCTAGATAATGTGGCTGAGGCCCAGAAGTATCATGATGTGTTCATTGTCAGAGGGTAATTTATTGGTAGAGCCAGGCTCAGAGCTGAGATTTTCTGGCTACAGTCAAGTGATGGAAGCAGAAGCTGCCAGAACCTCTAGGGAAGACTTGCTTTTCTTAAACAGGACAGAATGACCACCTCAGTATAGGTTTTAAAACAGGTCTTGGATTTATTTTTCTAAGAATGGAATGCTTTAATTACAAAATAATTGCTGAATTGTCTTTCTAAGTTCACTCTGAATAAAACTTCAGTTAATTTATTTAAATTATATGTTATCATCCAAGAATATATACTTTTAACAATTATAGCTTTATTTGAAAACCATCTTCTTGGAGAAACACCTAATCTTTAGAACTTCAAACCTATAGCCTGTTGAAGAAAGTGTTCCACCAAAATTTGCATTGAGAAAGAAAGGAATTTTTTTTTTAACTTAAAATTTTCTAGTTTTTTTAAATGAGAAGGACATGGAATAAACTGCCAGACAGAATATTGTAGTTAACACACAGGATACTCCCTCTCTTTATTTTAACCCCAGTCTCCTCTTCTGTGAAAGGGAATACCTACCACCTATCGGGGTACTAAGATCATATATGCAAAAGCTCTCTGTAAATTGTAAAAAGCTAGAAACATGTAGCTTGTTAATATTATCTGAGTATCACAACATAATTAATTTTGTTCACCAGCTACTTATGAATCAGTACTGTTCCATCAGCAACAAGAAATAAAGGAAGTTCAAAGAGATGAAGCTCTCCAACTGCCAAAGGACCTAGATTATTTGACTCTCAAGGATATATCTTTGTCCTATGAAGTTCGAGAGAAGCTCCATTTCAGTCGCCCACAGACGGTAAGAAAACAGGCAGTGGATAGGAACAGATCATAGAGAGCCAATGCTTTAATTTTTAAAAGCTGGATTTGTAGTGGCCATATAACTAATGTTTTATTTCATCATAAAAAGCTTAACCTCTTATTTTCATATTCTCTTTGTATAACAGGTGTCATTATATTTTTTATGAGAGATAAAAAAAAGCTTAGTCTAAATAAGTATCTGGAAGTGAAGAATTGGGTTGATTATAATTAGCCAACCATGTGCATGCTTGTTTATATGCATGACTTAAACTACTTTGGGTTAAAATAGAATACATGTCAGTGGTTTTCAGATCACTGCTTGGATCCCTCCAAGGCGTTCCATAGTGTTGCCTTGGGAGCCAGTAGGAGGAAGTAGAGGGCCAGAGATGATCCTGTGTGTGTCTGTGTGTGGTTTGTATTTGCATGAGTACATGGGCACCATGCTGTATACATCTGTTAAAAACTTCAGCATACAGTATTGAATTTGTAATAACAAATATTTAAAGACTTGTAGGCTATATTTATTGATTCTGAGATACATTTTTAACATCTCTGAGTTGTAGCTTAAAAATTGATGGTGTATCATAGTTTAATGGGCATTGCATTGGGTTTTTTATTTTTTTCAGTGGTTCATAAAATAAAGGGGTACTTAACCAGGAGAAGGCAATGGCACCCCACTCCAGTACTCTTGCCTGGAAAATCCCATGGACGGAGGAGCCCAGTAGGCTGCAGTCCATGGAGTCGCTCAGAGTTGGACAGAACTGAGCTACTTCACTTTCACTTTTCACCTTCATGCATTGGAGAAGGAAATGGCAACCCACTCCAGTATTCTTGCTTTTTTAAAGAGGAGTGATTTCATCAACTAACATGGTATTCTTAGTCATATTCATCATGGAAAGCAGCAGAGAGGCCTTAAGTTTTATAGCTGTATCTTACTCATTTTGGGTTATGTTTTTGTGGATAGTCATAGGCTACACTGCCCAATATGATAGCCGTTAACCAAGTGCAACCATTTACAGTAATTAAAATGAAATAAAGTTAAAAATTCAACTCCTCAGTCATAATAGCCACATTTCAGATGCTCAGTAGCTACAAAAGGCTCTTGGCTGTCATACTGGACAGTTATCATATTTTTACACTGCCAGTGTTACAGAAATTTTCCATTATCACAGAAAAGTTCAGTTGCATTGTATTGGTCATCACAGTTCACCTCTTAACCAAAATTCTGAAATACCATAAGCTCTGACAAACGTTTGCTACAGAGTCATTTGGTGGCAAAACAGACCTGAACTGATATGAGGTCTCTATACCACTTGGAGTGAATAAGTCATACATTTCACTGCAAAAATATACCATAGAAATATTACTGAGATTAGTCGTAGGGTGCTGAGCAACACACTGCTAGTGATGTTAGTTTAGTTTAACGAAAAGAAAAGGTTAGATACTCTAACATCTGTTAATTACATGATCTTAGACAAGTCATTTTAATATCTCTTAGTCTCAGTTTCCCCTGTTTTTAAAGTGAAGATATTAATTATAACCACATTTCTTTTATCTACTTTCTAAAGTTATTTTGATAATACATTAAGATAAAGTTTTGAAAATATTTTATAAACTGTAACATACAGATCGTTATCAGGAGGAAAATAAATTTGCTTATAACTAACATAGCTCATTTATGTTTCTCGTGGATTTAATTCCTAGATTGGGGCTGCCAGTCGTATACCTGGAGTGACAGCTGCTGCCATCGTCAACCTGCTCAGATTTGTGAAGACCACTCAGCAAAGACAGGCAGCTATGAATAGAGTTCCCAAAACTGATCAACAGTTACATGATACAGACAGACTTGAAGAGAGTCAGTTATAGCTTTCTATTCATAGAAGAGTTAATCTGAACAAGAGTGTAGACAGGAGATGAGAAGTATTTATATTTAGCACCTGTTAAAATAACTTTATTAGGTTTTGTGGCTTTGTCATTAATTTGTAAATAGGTTATAATTCTGCTTTTTTGTATATCTGAAAAAATAGTTATAAAGTCCATTTATACTCTTTCTTTCAGGTGTTCTAATACAGTATACCTACTAATATAAGTTTGGGCAGTGTTCATCAAAGAGACATACAGTGGAACTAAAACTGAGTCTGGAAAAAAAAAAATCTCAGCTTGCGGATTTGCCTACTCATAAGGACAAATTTACTGGGAATTCCCTGATGGTCCAGTGGTTAGAACTCCACACTTCTACTGTAGGAGACCCAGGTTGGAACCCTGGTCAGGGAACTAAGATCTGCATGGCGTGGCCAAAAATAAATAATAAGAACTTTGTCCATAAAAGGTACCAAATTAAAAGTCTTATCTTTCAACTAGTTTTGAAAGTTGGCAGGCTTCTGCTTAGTTATGTTATTTCAAAGCCCTCAAATTCTTAAGGCTAAAAATTTGAAACTGTACAAAATCATCCAGAATCATTCAGCTAATTTCCAGTGCTGGCTGCAGCATGGCGACTAAAGTTCCCCTACTGAAAGTCAGAATTGACAGAAAAATCTGAATGGCGCTGGGACTCTCCAGTACTTGTGATACATGGTTACTGGGGTTAGCGGGGGTGACCAGCCGGGTCTTTGGCTAGCTCCTCACACACCTTGACCTTTCTTCACTGACTAGAGGATGAATGTAGCCAAGCAGACAAGAGGACCCTACTTATCCTTGGAAATGCCAACTCAGACCTTTCCTGTCAGTCCAGGGAGAAGCTCCCATATCAGCCTCAAGCCAAAGCAGGTATCTCAGACAGTTCTAAGCGCCCTGAAATCACTGGTGTGATTTCAGTGGGTGTGGGGCAAATACCTTCTTACTATAATCATGTATAGCCTCTTGGATGTAGCTCGGTTTCCATGGGTTTCATCTAATTTTGTCTTTCCATAACACAGTCCAGATCAGTAGCAAGTAAAAAGCATTGGGTTAGCCAAAAAGTTTGTTCGGAAGATGTTACAGAACACCCGAGTGAACTTTTTGGCCAACCCAATATGTGTAATGCTGGATGTTTTAGCAATGATGAGTTCTTTTTGATACTTGATGTAGTAATTTCAGTAAGTGGTAACTTTTAGTTATTATGGCCATTCCTAGGCAGAATTCTTACCACAGAGGCATATTGAGTACACTTCTGCATGGTGTTTATTAAGAGGGTATTTTGTACTAGTGTTTATCACTAGGGGGGAACCATTGATTGTAAACTTTTCTTTTTCTGGCTAATTGCAGGAGTAAAAGCAATGAGTGGGGTGCTTATTGAATGGAATATAGCAAAAATTGATTTTGAGGAAATAAATTCCTAAATGCTTTGGAAGGTTCTCAACAGCTGTAATTTGGGCCTAGTGATACTACATATAATGAAGCTTGGGTTTTATAATGTGATTCCATTACAGTAGTAACCATCTTACTGAAAAAATGTTTGATAGAAAACATGTTTTAGGTTCTGCATTTAGTTTAGCATATGAAACCTCTTTAAATCCACAATTTAAAATATGTTGTTACATATATTATACAAAATTATCTCACTTAACAGAATATTTCAGAACAAACCAGCTAAAAATGTAACCTTAGTCCAGTTACTCCATGGGAACCCCCCAACAATGACAACAGCCAGCATCCAACAGAAGTTGGCCTTATGATTTTCTCCACCCACCGCAGACCACATAGCCTGGGAGTTTGAAAAGCTGGGCACATACTGAAGTTCCTTTCAACAGGAACACCAAACTTAAAATGAGGAAATGAGGGATTTCCCTGGTGGTCCAGTGGTTACGAATCTGTGCTTCCAACGTAGGGAGCATGGTTTGATCCCTGGTCAGGGAACTAAGATGTTACGAGCCACACTGAGCAGCCAAAAAAGGAAATGACTAAGAAACACTAAGCATTTGTCAAATTGGTTGAGGAGGGAGAGAATATGAACATAAGGACCTATGCTAAATGAAACCATCACAGCCTTGAATTACGAAGTTACCTTATAGACAAGTGTTTTAGTTATATTACTGATTGTTTTAAACTGGTTTGTCATTTTTGAGTTTCAGCCTCCCTTGGAATAGCCATGACTTTTTCCCTTCAGAAATTTCAACTCCTAGAAGAATGCCCTGCTCAGGAGAAGTGGTCAGAAGTACCAGGAAAGCCACCAGCAGACTAGGGGTTCCCTCTGAGTTGGCAAAGCTGCTTACACTAGAAGGTACACAGTATCGATAAACTTTCCCCAGGCTCCCTCTTCACAATCTTCTCTTGTTGCACTTACCTCATCCATCTTAATTTTTAATACCTGTCTTACTCTAACTTACTCTTATTAACATGTAAACCTCTTCAAGCAGGCAGTGGCATGGTTGTAGACAGTCAGAACATGTTTTTTGAATAAATGAAAAAATAGTACTAAAGGCAAGAGATGGCAAAACTAAAACTTAACTGAATAATTAAATGGGATAAAAAGATTTATAACATATTAAGAACTGCATACTTAAGCGTTTGCCTTTCTCTTTCTCTCTCTTCTGTCTTCACATTCTCTTCAGTTTCATTTCTTCTATCTTTCTTTACTGTTATCCCTGCTTATCACTGCTCCTGATATGATACTAAAGCCTATATTTTATATTCAAGCCATTTTATTCAATCAGAAAATATTTCCTAACTTAAAAGCCAGATTAAAGACACAATTGAGGAAATTCCCTGGCAGTCCAGTGGTAAGGACACAGTGCTTTCATTATCAGGGCCTAGGTTTGATCCCTAGTCAGGGAACTAAGATCCAATAAGCCACATGGTACAGCAAAAAAGTAAAAAGCATTTGAAAGAAAATTAAAATGGGCAAAAGGCTTGAATAGACATAGCTCCAAAGAAGATATGCAAATGGCCAATGACCCCGTGAAAAGATGCTGAACATCCCTAGTCATTAGGAAAGTGCAAATCAAAACCACAGGGAGGGACTCCCTAGACTGTCCAATGTCCAGACTTCAAGCTTACACTGTAGGGCCATGGTTTCTCTCCCTGGTCAGGGAACTAAGACTCTAAATGCTGCACAGTGTGGCCAAAAAAAAGAGATACCATTTCATGCCTGTTAGGATGGCTGTTAACAATCAGGAAATAATAAATGTTGGGACTTCCATGGTGGTCCAGTGGCTAAAACTGCACTCTCAGTAAGGGGAGCATGGGTTCGATCCTGGTGGGGGAACTGGAGCCCACATGCTGCAACTAAAGATCCCTGGTGCCACAACAAAGATCCAAGATCCAGCATGCCACAGCTAAGACCCAGTGCAGCAAAATAAATACATAATGTATTTTTTACAAAGAACAACAAATGTTGAGAACACTGTGGAGAAAATGGAACACTTAGAACTGCTGGTGGAAGTGTAAAATGGTGTAGCCACTTTGGAAAACAGGGTGACAGTTCCCCTCAAAAGTAGAGTTACCATATGACCCTGAAATCTCACACATATATATTCAACAGTATTGAAAGCAGGGTCTGAGATCTGTTCAAGGGTCATGTTCATAGCATTATTCACAATAGCCTAAGGTGGAAGCAACCTAAGTACATCAACAGATGTATGGATAAACAGTGTATATACATGCAATGAGATATTTTTCAGCCTTTTGAAAGGAAGCAAATTCTGACACAAGCTACAACTTGGACAGACTTTGAGGACATTATGCTAACTGAAATAAGCCAATCACAAAAGGACAAACTCTGTATTATCCCACTTACATGGGGTATTTAGAGTAGTTACATTTACAGAGACAAAGCAGAATGGGGATTGCCAGGAGTTGGGGCAAGAGAGGAATGGGAATTTACTGTTTGATAGAGTTTCAGTTCTGCAAGATGAAGAGTTCTGCAGGAGGATGGTGTTAATGGTTGCACAACAACGTGAAGGTACTTACCACCACCTTACAGTTAAAAACAATTTAAGATGTTGGGACTTCATCTGGTGATCCACTGGCTAAGACTCCACACTCCCAATGCTGGGGGCCTGGGTTTGATCCCTGCTGGTCAGGGAACTAGATCCTACATGCCACAACTAGGAGTTTGCAAGCCACAACTGAAAAAAAAAAAAAAATCCCACGTACTGACTATTCCTTGTGCTGCAACTAAGACCTGGCACAGCCAAATAAATTTTAAAAAAACTGATTAAGATGTTAAAATTTATATTGTATAACAATTTTAAAAGCCATGAATTAACTTGTATCTTAGACTCCAAAACCTGCTGATTGATAACTTACCCCCTTCTTATTTCTAAAAATTGAGATATTTTAAATAGAAGGGTCTGAGGAAAAGGCACATTGCATTTAAATGTTAAACCCCAGTTCTTTCTGCCCCATCAAGGGGACCAGAAGAAAACTTTTTCCTATTAGCTAAAATTAAGAGAAATCACATAACCCCATAGGGAGAATTATGCTTTTCATTGTTGTTCAGTCGTTAAGTCATGTCCAACTCTCTACAACCCCTTAGGCTGCAGCATGCCAGGCCTCTCTGTCCTTCACCATCTCCCTGAGCTTGCTCAAACTCAGGTCCATTGAGTCTTTATGCCATCCAACCATCTCATCCTCTGTTGCCTCCCCCTCTGCTCTGTCTTCAGTCTTTCCCAGGATCAGAGTCTTCTCCAATGAGTTGGCTCTTTGCATCAGGTGGTCTAAGTATTGGAGCTTCAGCTTCAGCATCAGTCCTTCCAGTGAATATTCAGGGTTGATTTCCTTTGGGATTGACTGGTTCCATCTTGCTGTTCAAAGGACTCTCAAGAGTCTTCTGCAGCACCACAATTCGAAAGCATTCTTTGGTGCTCAGCCTTCTTTTAAAAGAGTAGCTACTACCTAATAACGTTTACTGTGTGTCAGATACGAAGTTAAGGGCTTTACATGGATTCTTGCTCTTTAACCCATGATAAAGCAGTTATCTTCCTGTTCTACAGACAAGAGAAACAAACAACACTTGGAAACATTAAGAAACACTGCTGGTTGTCTTCCTGACAGCCATGTCTGTGCACTGCCCTCCTCGTTGCCTAAAGAACCATGCTTTCGTTCACTCTTTGCTTCTGCAGCCCCAGAAGCTTAAACTCTTCATTAGTTTAGAGTAATCTTGGTCATGGCAGCCCCCCAGTATTTGGTCTAGGCCTGAGGCTGGTGTGCAGACTGACCCAATGAGTTGGAAAGGCAGTCCTCTAGGTAGCATTTTTGCTCTTTAAAAGGGCACCTGTTTTTAAGGTGGTATGTTCTGAAATTAGATTGTTGTACAGTTTTGTGAACATACTAAAGACCACTGGATTGTATGCTTTAAAAGGGTGAATTTTATAGTATGTGACATATATCAATAAAGCTGTTAAAAAAAATAAAGGAAGTATGTATGGTTGGCAAGCCCTTGAGCAGTGATTTTTTTTTTCATCTTTTAAAAAATGTTTAAAAATATATATATTTTTTTTCATTTGGCTGTGCCAGGCTTTAATTGTAGCATGCAGAATCTAGTTCCCCTACCAGGTATCTAACCTAGGCTCCCTGCATTGGGAGCATAGAGTTTTAGACACTGGACCATGAGGGATGTCACTGAACAGTGATTCTTGGACCCAGATGTGTATATGTGCTAAGTTGCTTCAGTTGTATCTGAGTCTCCTATGAACTGTAGCCTGCCAGGCTCCTCTATCCATGGGATTCTCCAGGCAAGAATACTGGAATGGGTTGCCATGCCCTACTCCAGCGGTCTTCCTGACCCAAGGATCAAACCTGCGTTTCTTCTGCATTGGAAAGCAGTTTCTTTACTACTAGTGCCACTTAGGAAGCCCCAAAACCTAGTTGAAAAATGTGAAAGTCACATCCGACTCTTTGCAACCCCATGGACTATACAGTTCATGGAATTGTACAGGCCAGAATAGTGGAGTGGGTAGCCATTTTGTTCTCCAGGGGATCTTCGCAACCCAAGGATTGGACCCAGCTTTGCCACACTGCAGGCAGATTCTTTACCAGCTGAGTCAGCAGGGAAGCCCAAGAATACTAGAATGGGTAGCCTATCCCTTCTGCAGATCTTCCTGACCCAGGAGTCAAACCAGGGTCTCCTGCACTTCAGGTTCTTTACAGTTGATCTAGTTAGACATCAGAATTTTCAATACTAGCTTGTAGACAGCCAGCTTTATCACACGCAATTCTAGTTTCCCTGGAAATGTCTTGGCATCTGGCAGGTCAGTTTCTCTCTCTTCCTGAGTTCCTGTCTTGTTAAAACAAAAATTTAGAGCTGTCGTTAAAGAGTATAAAAAACAACAGACAAGTTATAGCTCAGTTCAGCTCAAGCAGACAGATCTTTTATTAAACAGACATTCCCAAGACATGGGAGCAGGCTGATCCTAAAGGAGTCTTCCTCATTCTTCAACGTGATCCCACTTGGCTTCCCCTTTTTGTACTTCCAGTCTCCTCCTTTTGGTTATGGTGTGTGCAAAGTAGGGCTTATACCCACCACCAATCAATGAAAGGGAATGCAAATGAGCATATGCTTAAGGCCAGTTGATAATTTTAAGTTATATAACAGCAGGCTGTGTTATGTCTTCACATATGTCTTCCAATAATTTAGTGTGTTAAAATTAGATGTAGAATATTCCTAAATCCTTACTGGGCTCCTAACTGCCTAAAGTTCCTTGGAAAAGCCCCTGTGGTTATTTTGTATCCACTGTGTGCCGAGGGCGCATGTGCACCAGTTGAAAAGTCTCTGGTTTATAGCGTATGTCAGCTCTCCTGGGTGCATCTGGGCTGGAGCTTAGAGATCAGCCTGCCTCCCTTTCAGCCAAGCCTCCCCTTGTGGCTCATGTCTAACTTCCTTCCTAACACATCTGTGTTTCTGATGCTCAGCCAACTGTGAGAATCACTGACTTTCCTTCATAAATAAATATCCACTCAGTAGCTTGTGGCAGAAACAAAGCTATAACTTTATAATGTGTGATGGCTCAGGAACCTAGATGACAAATAATTTGTACTGTTGAAGGAAGTACTAGAGCAGTTCAGTTGTGCAGAAAAGTGAGCTCACGTTGTTAGAGAAATTCAAGTCTAAAAGCTGTTCCAGCTTGCAGTCAGAGGTGGGCTATGGTAATTTGTGGGCAAGGCCACATTTTTTTTTTTCTTTCAAATTGTACACTTTTTTGGATATACTTGATGCCTGTGGACAAATATATATAGGTTGAGATCCTGTGCCTCTTGACCTACTTATGTTTTGGCTGTGCTGGGTCGTTACTACGCTGGCTTTTCTCTGGTTGCAGGGAGTGAGAGCTACTGTCTAGTCGGGTGCTCGGGCTTCTTACTGCGGTGGTTTCTCTTGTCGTGGAGCACAGGCTCCAGGTGCATAGGCTTCGGCAGGTGTGGTGCGTGGGCTCAGTAGTTGTGGTTCCTGGGCTCAAGAGCATAAGCTCACTAGTTGTGGCGCATCGGCTTATTTGCTCCGCTGCATGTGGAATCTTCCTAGACCAGGGATCGAACCTGTGTCCCGCATTGGCAGGCGGATTCTTTACCACTGAGCCACCTGGGAAGCCCTGAGGTCCTATGTTTTTATGCCATAAAGAAATAAATGCAACTATTTTAATCTAGAAACCTCATTTTTGACTGTCACTGAGCTAAATCGACATTTTTATAACTGCTGTCTGCAATTCATTATCAGATCGTGAAATTAGTTTTTTGTCATATGCAGCAAGTGTTCTAATACTTTTGTTTCAGTAATTTATATACAAATTGTATTTCATAAATTTTAAGAGGCATATTTGTTCCATGTAGGAAATGGCAACCTGCTCCAGTATTCTTGCCTGGAAAGTTCCACGAACAGAGGAGGATGGTGGGCTATGGTGCATGGGATCACAAAAGTTGGACATGACTGAGCACACACACACATACATTCCTCAAATTTTTCTAAAAAGCTTTTAAAAACAAGACATTGGTCTCTCCCTATGCTGTACCTGATTAAGTGATGTGATTTAAATGTAATTCCAAGTTGCTATTGAGCATGAATCTCAGATATTCTAACTTCACAATGCCTGTCACTTTCAAGTAGGTTTTTTTCCTCCCAGGAAAGGTCCTCCACTGGATAAAGTGTTTCTTCCTCCTTGTTAAACAATATAGGGTAGAAGTCTGTTTTGGCTTACCCTTCAGTTCCCACACTCACTCTTTACAGACCATTTCATACTATGCATTTATGGAGTTATGCTTTTTTTAAGTGTTTGCTAGACTATTTTTTAAAATCCACTGCCTCCTGATTAATTCATTTTTAGTCTTACGTTGGTTTTTCTTTTAATTCTCTTTTACAGTTAGTCTGTACCCTTTTATACATTTTCAGAAATTTATTTTTGGCTACACTGGGTCTTCATTGCTGCATGCAGGCTTTTTCTAGTTTGGGTGTGCAAGCCTCTCATTGCAGTGGCTTCTCTTGCTGCAGAGCTCAGGCCCTAGGGCCTTCAGTAGTTGTAGCTCGCAGGCAGCACGTGTAATCTTCCTGGACCAAGGATAGAACCCGTGTCCCCTGCATTGCACGGCAGATTACTAACCACTTGATCACCAGGGAAGTCCAGTCTATACCCTTTGAATACATGGGAAATTGAAATTTTTAAATGCATAAATATACATAAAAACACACTGCATAAATTTAAAACGAAACATTTCTAGACGCTACTGTATTTAATACAAGATCAGACTATGTTTGTGTGTGCAAGCATGTGGTGTTTCAAACAATGAAACTTGACTGATCTTATTTCCAATTTTATACAGAAAAACCTCAAGGGGGGCAATTTAACAAATTGCAGAGACAGGTATCAGAGCTTTGAAGAAAAAAACTTACAAGCAGTTACATATGAGAAATTGAGTTCCAAGAGATGCATGCCCTAGACTCAAAGAGTTAGTTTGGGAAAATGTTTTTTATACCCAACCATGACTGAATAGGAGAAGGCAATGGCACCCCACTCCAGTACTCTTGCCTGGAAAATCCCATGGATGGAGGAGCCTGGTAGGCTGCAGTCCATGGGGTCGCTGAGGGTCGGACAGGACTGAGCGACTTCACTTTCACTTTTCACTTTCATGCGTTGGAGAAGGAAATGGCAACCCACTCCAGTGTTCTTGCCTGGAGAATCCCAGGGACGGGGAAGCCTGGTGGGCTGCCGTCTATGGGGTCACACAGAGTCGGACACGACTGAAGTGACTTAGCAATAGCAATAGCAATGACTGAATAAAAACCACCTCAATTCTCAGACATTTACTGAGTTGCCAGTTTCTACACAGAATCCTGTAGGAGGCTAAACAGAGAAGTTCAAAGGGTCAGTCAGGAAGGTATGACAACAGTTAAAAGAGAGGGGCTACAGGTCAGGTCTAGATCAGGTCCTTCCTCTGTTGCAATGGCATAGCTGCAGTCCTTACATCTGAAAGGTTACAACCCAAGTCTCAGAAAATTTTGCAGATGGCTTCACCAGCAGGCTGAGGAGACCACATCCCCACCTTGGCTTCCTCCAGACAGCACTGGAACTCAAACTCCTTATGTGGCAGCCCTACAGTTAGTGCAACACCAACTAGGGTATTCTCTCAACCACATGATTTTACTGAAAACTCAACCAAGTGGAATATTTTCGGGGTTTTAGTTGTTATTTTTTATATTAGCCATCCGTTGTTTAACCACACGTGCATGATCATACCACACTCTCTTGGCTTGGTTTTTGCTGCCAGTTAAAATAAACTACCTACTTTTGATTCTGTCCGTTTTAAAATTGATTTGGCTTTATACAAGCAATAACCTACATTTTATACAATGTATCAAGAGAGACAGTGTTAAAGGCAATATCCAGACTGCATATGTTGTTAACTTTGACAAAAACCCAAAACTACCTGAACTCTTTTAGGGAAAGTGTGACTGGTTAAAATAGAAACTGTAAATTCTGCAGATTTTTTTTTTTTTTGGTCTGCCCAAAAAGGCCAAGTCAGTTTAAAGCTTTCACCTACTTCACTTTTCTTTAACCAAACATTTGATAAAATTTTCACTGTGGTAACCCTGTGATTAAAATGGTAAAGTATGGCACAGGTTATTGTATTATTAGGTGAATTTGCAATTGGTGAGACCAAAGTCAAACAACAGTTCTCTACTGTAATACCAAGTTCCCCGTTTTTGGACCTGGTTTGCTTAGTACTTAACAATAAAGTAAAACTACAGAAACACAAAATACAAGATGTATATATGACAAAGCCCACATTTTTATTTAATGTGGCTCCAAATGCAAAATTATCTCAACAAAATGATAAAGTATAGCAGAGATGTAAATGTAAACTCCCAACATTTGAGTTTTTAAAGTTAATCACACAGTGATGTCTTGGGTTGTGTCCTGAGACAGGTAAAAAGGCCATTTGAAAAAAAAACTGGCAAAGTCTGAATAAAGTCTAGAGACTAATGTTGGCTTCTTAATTTTTATAAATGTTTTATGGTAATGCAGGATGATAACATGAGGAGAAACAAAATAGGTAAGGGGTATATGGGAGCTTTTACTTATCTTTGCAACTTTTCTATAAATCTAAACTTATTCCAAAATAAAGGTTTATCTGTTAAAAAAACAATGCAGTACAACTTAAAAGAGATCTTCCTAAAATATAATTTATGTTTAAAAACATCAGTTCTTTTAAGTTTAATTAGGTCCCATTTGTTTATTTTTGCTTTTATTTCCAATATGTTCATCGCAGCAATGTTTATAATAGCCAGGACATGGAAGCAACCTAGATGCCCATCAGCAGATGAATGGATAAAGAAAGCTGTGGTACATATACACAATGGAGTATTACTCAGCCATTAAAAAGAATACATTTGAATCAGTTCTAATGAGATGGATGAAACTGGAACCTATTATACAGAGTGAAGTAAGCCAGAAAGAAAAATACCAATACAGTATACTAACGCATATATATGGAATTTAGAAAGATGGTAACAATAACCCTGTGTACGAGACAGGAAAAGAGACACCGATGTATAGATCAGTCTTATGGACTCTGTGGGAGAGGGAGAGGGTGGGGAGATTTGGGAGAATAGCATTGAAACATGTATAATATCATGTATGAAACGAGTCGCCAGTCCAGGTTCGATGCACGATACTGGATGCTTGGGGCTGGTGCACTGGGACGACCCAGAGGGAGGGGAGGGGAGGGAGGAGGGAGGAGGGTTCAGGATGGGGAACGCGGGTATACCTGTGGCGGATTCATTTCGATATTTGGCAAAACTAATACAATATTGTAAAGTTTAAAAATAAAATAAAAATCAGTTCTCATGGCAGGTCAGTGAGAGTGAGGGCAGAGGATCCCTTGGCTGTGCTCAAGCATAGTTAAGGCTGGGAATGGTGCATAGTAACAGCAGGACTCTGACCCTTGGCTGTCACTCTTATTTTCTGCCATTTTATATATACATATATATATGTACATATATATACATGTTGTTGTGTTTTTTTTACAACATAGTTTACCCTTTTAAAATGTACAGTTCAGTGGTTTCTAGTATATTCATTTGCAAGGTCACAAAACTACCATTCACTATCTGCTTCCAGAACATTTTCATTACCCCATCTAAGAAAACCTGAATTAAAGATCACTCCCTAGTCCCCCTTCACCAGTCTCTGGCAAGCATCAGTCAACTTTCGGACTTACCCGTGTGGTGCAGTGGTAAGAATCCACCTACCAACGCAGGAGACATGGGTTCAGTCCCTGATCTGAGAAGCTTCCATATGTCATGCAGCAACTAAGCCCTTGCACCACAACCACTGAGCCCTTGCTCTAGAGCCCAAGAGCTGCAACTACTGAGCCTGTGAGCTGGAACTACTGAAGTCCACGTGCCTAGAGCCTGTGCTCTGCAACAAGAGAAGCCACTGCATTGAGAAGTCCACACACCTCAATTAAGAGTAGCCCCTGCTCAACACCAGAGAAAAACAACAACAAAAAAGCAACGAAGACTCAGTTCAGTGTCTTGTCCAACTCTGCGACCCCATGGACTGCAGCACACCAGACTTCCCTGTCCATCACCAACTCCCAGAGCTTGCTCAAACTCATATCCATCAAGTCGGTGATGCCATCCAACCATCTCATCCTCTGTCATCCCCTTCTGCCTTCAGTCTTTCCCAGCATCAGATGGCCAAAGTATTGGAGCTTCAGCTTCAACATCAGTCCTTCCAATGAATATTCAGGACTGATTTCCTTAACCATAGACTGGTTTGATCTCCTTGCAGTCCAAGGGACTCTCAAGAGTCTTCTCCAACACCATAGTTCAAAAGCATCAATTCTTCGGCGCTCAGCTTTCTTTATAGTCCAACCCTCACATCCATACATGACTACTGGAAAAACCATAACTTTGACTAAATGAACCTTTGGTAGCAAGTAATGTCTCTGCTTCATATGCTGTCTAGGTTGGCTACAGATTTTCTTCCAAGGAGCAAGCGTCTTTTAATTTCATGACTGCAGTCACCATCTGCAGTGATTTTGGAGCCCAAAAAAATAGTCGTCACTGTTTCCATTGTTTCCCCATCTATTTGCCATGAAGTGATAGGACCAGATGCCATGATCTTAATTTTCTGAATGTTGAGTTTTAAGCCAGCTTTTTCACTCTCCTCTTTCATCAAGAGGCTCTTTAGTTTCTCTTTGCTTTCTGCCATAAGGGTGGTGGTATCTGCATATCTGAGGTTATTGATATTTCTCCCAGCAGTCTTGATTCCAGCTTGTGCTTCATCCCGCCTGGCATTTCGTATGATGTATTCTGTGAAAGTTAAATAAGCAGGGTGACAATATACAGCCCTGACATACTCCTTTCCCAATTTGGAACCAGTCCATTATTCCATGCTGGGTTCTAACTGTTGCTTCCTGACCTGCATACAGATTTCTCAGGAGACAGGCCAGGTGGTCTTGTATTCCTATCTCTCTAAGAATTTTCCACAGTATGTTGTGATCCATACGTAAAAGGCTTTGGCATAGTCAATAACGCAGAAGATGTTTTTCTGGAACTCAAAGACCCAGAACAGCCAAAGGTAATTTTTAAAAAATCAGTCAATTTTGTCTCTATGGATTTGCCTATTCTGGATATTCCATATAAATGGAATCATATTAAAAAATCAGGTAATGTTTAGAATAATCCAGAAGTACAGTGTGCTGCGCTTAGTCACTCAGTTGTGTCCAACTCTTTGTGACTCCATGGACTTTATCCCAGCAGGCTTCTGTGTCCATGGGAATTATCCAGGCAAGGACACTGGAGTTGGTTGCCATGCCCAAGGGATGGCAAGGGATCTTCCCAACCCAGGGATCAAACCCAGGTCTCCTGCATGCAGGCAGATTTATTTTACCATCTGAGCCACCAGAGGAGCCCAAGAATACTGGAGTGGGTAGCCACACTCCATTCTCCATTCCCAACCCAGGAATCAAAACCGTGTCTTCTGGATTCTTACCAGCTGAGCTACCAGGAAGTCCAGAGAAGTAGAGTGGTATTGCTCAAAGCAACTGTGATCTTCCAAATGACTAATGATGATAAAAGTTACCTTTTATTGGCAGTTTTTCACCCTCACAGCAGTCTTAAGAGATAGATAGTATTGCACCCACTGGCTAGATGATGAAAAGGACAGCTTTTATCCATTTACACCACTCTGATGATCTAGTCAAATATATCAGTTTAGGAACTAGGAAATTTGGGTGACTATCTCTTGGGTCACATTAATAAAAGTACACTCTAGGTTAAGAAATCAGTCTTTTAATGCATCCGTGGTCATAATGTTTAATTTTGGTGAAAACACTAAACTGTCTGGGAGAATGGCATGGAAAGAATCTAGGTTAAGAAACTGCTGCTGCTGCTGCTGCTAAGTCACTTCAGTCGTGTCAGACTCTGTGTGACCCGATAGACGGAAGCCCACCAGGCTCCCCCGTCTCTGGGATTCTCCAGGCAAGAACACTGGAGTGGGTTGCCTTCTGCAATGCATCTAAGTGAAAAGCTGTAGGGCTCAATGTTAAAAAAAGGAAATCCAACAACCCAGTCAAAAAATGAACTACAGACCTAAAGAGACATTTCTCCAAACACATACAGATGGCCAATAAGCACATGAAAAGATGCTCAACATTACTATTAGAGAAGTGCAAATAAAAACTACCATAAAGTATCACTTCATACCAGTCAGAATCAGATCAGATCAGTCGCTCAGTCATGTCCGACTCTTTGCTATCCCATGAATCGCAGCACGCCAGGCCTCCCTGTCCATCACCAACTCCTGGAGTTCACTCAGACTCATGTCCATCGAGTCAGTGATGCCATCCAGCCATCTCATCCTCTGTCGTCCCCTTCTCCTCCTGCCCCCAATCCCTCCCAGCATCAGAGTCTTTTCCAGTGAGTCAACTCTTTGCATGAGGTGGCCAAAGTACTGGAGTTTCAGCTTCAGCATCATTCCTTCCAAAGAAATCCCAGGGCTGATCTCCTTCAGAATGGACTGGTTGGATCTCCTGGCAGTCCAAGGGACTCTCAAGAGTCTTCTCTAACACCACAGTTCAAAGGCATCAATTCTTCGGCGCTCAGCCTTCTTCACAGTCCAACTCTCACATCCATACATGACCACAGGTAAAACAATAACCTTGACTAGACGAACCTTTGTTGGCAAAGTAATGTCTCTGCTTTTGAATATGCTATCTAGGTTGGTCATAACTTTCCTTCCAAGGAGTAAGCGTCTTTTAATTTCATGGCTGCAGTCACCATCTGCAGTGATTTTGGAGCCCAGAAAAAGAAAGTCTGACACTGTTTCCCCATCTATTTCCCATGAAGTGATGGAACTGGATGCCATGATCTTCATTTTCTGAATGTTGAGCTTTAAGCCAACTTTTTCACTCTCCTCTTTCACTTTCATCAAGAGGCTTTTGAGTTCCTCTTTCTGCCATAAGGGTGGTGTCATCTGCATATCTGAGGTTATTGATATTTCTCCCAGCAATCTTGATTCCAGCTTGTGTTTCTTCCAGTCCAGCGTTTCTCATCATGTATTCTGCATATAAGTTAAATAAACAGGGTGACAATATATAGCCTTGACGAACTCCTTTTCCTATTTGGAACCAGTCTGTTGTTCCATGTCCAGTTCTAACTGTTGCTTCCTGACCTGCATGCAAATTTCTCAAGAGGCAGATCAGCTGGTCTGGTATTCCCATCTCTTTCAGAATTTTCCACAGTTTATTGTGATCCACACAGTCAAAGGCTTTGGCATAGTCAATGGTCATCATCAAAAAGTATTAAAATAATAATAAATGCTGCAGAGGGTGTGGAGAAAAGGGAATACTCCTACATTACTGGTAGGAATGTAGATTGATGCAGCCACTATGTAGAACAGTATGGAAGCTCCTTAAAAAAAAAAAAAACTATAGTTGCTATATGATCCAGCAATCCCACTTCTGGGTATTTATCTGGAGAAAACTGTATCTTGAAAAAATACATGCACCCCTATCTTCATAACACTATTTACAATAGATAAGAAATGGAAGCAATGTAAAGGACTATCAAAAGATGAATGGATGAAGATGTGGTGTATATACACAACAGAGTATTACTTAGTTATACAAAAGGAACGATGCCATTTGCAGCAACATAGATGGACCTAAAGATTATAATTCTAAGCCAAAGACAAGTATGATTATCGCTTGTATGTGGAATCTAAAAAGTAATACAAATGAATTTACATACAAAACAGAAATAGGCCCATAGATAGAAAACAAACTTATGGTTACCAAATGGGAAGGGCTGGGGGAGGATAAATTAGGAATTTGTGAGTAACATGCTGCTGCTACTAAATCGCTTCAGTCGTGTCCGACTCTGTGGGACCCCATAGACGGCAGCCCACCAGGCTCCCCCGTCCCTGGGATTATCCAGGCAAGAACACTGGAATGGGTTGCCATTTCCTTCTCTAATGCATGAAAGTTAAAGTGAAGTTGCTCAGTTGTGTCCAACTCCCAGTGACCCTATGGACTGCAGCCCACCAGGCTCCTCCATCCATGGAATTTTCCAGGCAAGAGTACTGGTGTGGGGTGCAATTGCCTTCTCTGTGGGAGTAACATATACACACTGAATTTGGAAAACTCAGCAGTGGCCACAGGACTGGAAAAGGTCAGTTTTTACTCCAATCCCAAAGAAAAGGCAATGCCAAAGAATGCTCAAACTACCGCACAATTGCACTCATCTCACACACCAGTAATGCTCAAAATTCTCCAAGCCAGGCTTCAACAGTACATGAACCATGAACTTCCAGATGTTCAAGCTGGTTTTAGAAAAGGCAGAGGAATCAGAGATCAAATTGCCAGCATCCGCTGGACCATCAAAAAAGCAAGAGAGTTCCAGAAAAACATCTACTTCTGCTTTATTGACTACGCCAAAGCCTTTGACTGTGTGGATCACAACAAACTGTGGAAAATTCTTAAAGAGATGGGAACACCAGACCAACTGACGTGCCTCCTGAGAAATCTGCATGCAGGTAAAGAAGCAACAGTTAGAACTGGACGTGGAACAACAGACTGGTTCCAAATTGGGAAAGTACGTCAAGGCTGTATGTTGTCACCCTGCTTATTTAAATTACATGCAGAGTACATCATGAGAAACGCTGGGCTGGATAAAGCACAAGCTGGAATCAAGATTGCTGGGAGAAATATCAATAACCTCAGATATACAGATAACACCACCCTTATGGCAGAAAGTAAAGAGGAACTAAAGAGCCTCTTGATGAAAGTGAGTGAAAAAGTTGGCTTAAAAGTCAACATTCAGAAAACATGCATCTGGTCCCATCACTTCATGGCAAACAGATGGGGAAACTGAAACAGACTTTATTTTGGGGGGCTCCAAAATCATTGCAGATGGTGACTGCAGTCATGAAATTAAAAGATTATGACCAACCTAGACAGCATATTAAAAAGCAAAGACAATACTTTGCCAACAAAGGTCCGTCTATTCAAGGCTGTGGTTTTTCCAGTGGTCATGTATGGATTTGAGTTGGACTATAAAGAAAGCTGCTGCTGCTGCTAAGTCGCTTCAGTCGTGTCTGACTCTATGCGACCCCATAGACGGCAGCCCACCAGGCTCCCGTCCATGGGATTCTCCAGGCAAGAACACTGGAGTGGGTTGCCATTTCCTTCTCCAATGCATGAAAGTGAAAAGTCAAAGTGAAGTCGCTCAGTCATGTCCGACTCTTAGCGACCCCACGGACTGCGGCCCACCAGGCTCCTCCGTCCATGGGATTTTCTAGGCAAGAGTGCTGGAGTCGGGTGCCATTGCCTTCTCTGTGAGCGCCGAAAAATTGATGCTTTTGGACTCGGTGTTGGAGAAGACTCTTGAGAGTCCCTTGGACTGCAAGGAGATCCAACCAGTCCATCCTAAAGGAAATCAGTCTTGAATATTCACTGGAAGCAATGATGTTGAAGCTCCAATACTTTGGCCACCTGATGTGAAAAACTGACTCATTTGAAAAGACCCTGAAAGACTGAAGGCAGAAGGGGATGACAGAGGATGAGATGGTTGGATGGCATCACCGACTCAATGGACATGAGTTTCAGTAAACTCCAGGAGTTGGTGATGGACAGGGAGGCCTGGCATGCTGTAGTCCATGGGGTCCCAAAGAGTTGGACAGGACTGAGAGACTGAACTATACACACTATCATAAAAATACGGTATTTTCCAAAGATGACCACAACTTCTATCTCACATGCTCTTCCTACCACATGACAGTGACACTCCTCTCACCTAGAGTTGGGGTCTGTGGAGTGAGCCAGTGACTACAGAAATGACATTACATGAATTCCAAAGCTGAGTCCTATTAAAGATAAGGCTTCCATCTGTTTCCCTTAAAATTCTCACTCATGGAACCCAGTGCCTGCCGCAAAGAAACCCAGGACACATGAAATGGTCACAGGTGATTTTATGTGAAGAGCAAACTCATTGGAAAAGACCTGATGCTGGGAAAAATTGAGGGCAGGAGGAGAAGGGGGCAACAGGATGAGATGGTTGGATAGCATTGCCAATTCAATGGACGAGTTTGAACAAACTTCAGGAGACAGAGAAGCACAGGGAAACCTGGTATGCTACGGTCCATGGGGTTGCAAAGAATCAGACATGACTTAGTGACTAAATAACAGAAAACTGGGACACATTCCTTCCTCTCCCCACTCACATACCCAAAAGCCAACCAGGGCCTGCTACACAGGTGGTTCTGCTTCAAGTCACTTTAATTGACAAGCCATACACACATTCACACACCCCACCTAATATCAACCTATTTAGGGAAATTGAGATCTCTCAATTGTGCTGATTTCTACTAGGGCAAAGAACTAGTAACCTGTGTAGTAACTGCCTTGTGTAGTGTGTGGATCAAAGACAGACTGCACAATCAACCCATGATGGACATTTGGCCTTAAACAACTGACCTCTAGGCTGTCCTGATACCTGACATTTTTTTAAAAAGCTATGAGATGTAACTCACATACAACATTCACCTCTTTAAAGTATAAAAGTCAATGATTTGGAGTGTATCTACTGTTGTGTAACCATCACTAAATTTTAGAATATTTTTTTAATCATTGCTTTCTCTCTGGCTCTGTCTAGTCTGGACATTTCATATAAATGGAATCATACAAAAGGAAAAAGATAACCAGGGACTTCCCTGGCAGTCTAGTGGTTAAGACTCTGCACTTCCACTGCAGGGTGTGTGGGTTCAATCCCTTGTCGAATGTGGAATTAAGATCCAACGTGTTGCCGTGCAGTGAGGCCAAAAAACCCAACAAAACAAAAACAGAAATATATAACCAACAAAATCTACTGTATAGTACAGCGAACTATATTCAGTATTTTTTAATAACCTATATAGGAAGAGTCTGGGAAAAAATGTTAAAATCCCTACGTCATGTCCAACTCTTTTGCAACCCCATGGAATATGGCCCTCGTGGGAATATAGGGATTTCCCAGGCAAGAATAGTGGAGTGGGTAATACCATTTCCCAATCCAGGGATGGAACCCGTATCCCCTGCTTGGCGGCCAGATTCTTTACCACTGAGCCACCTGGGAAGCCCCTGAAACTGAATATATACACATATAACTGAGTCACTTTGCTGTACACCTGAAAAAAAATTTTAAATCAACTATACTTCAATTTAAGAAACAGCTGTAGGAACTGAAGTGTTTAGTTCAGATGTGACTGAGAGGTACTGACTGGCGTCTTCAGGTAAATTAGTAACTCTTAAAGAAAATGGAATCAATTAGATGAAGAGAATACCCTAGTTATGTTACCAACAATAATATTTAAATAAATAAAAAATTTCATCCAGCAAGGGGATCATCTAGTAGCCTCCATACCTCAGTCTCATTTGTAATAGCAGTGACAGCGATATGGGGCTTCCCAGGTGACTCAGAGATAACGAACCTGCCTGCCAAGGAAAGGGATGCTGGAGACGAGGGTTCAATCCCCACCCTAGGTCAGGAAGCTCCCCTGGAATAGGAACGACAACCCACTCTACTATTCTTGCCTGGAAAATTCCATGAACAGAAAAGCCTAGTGGGCTACTGCCCATGGGGTCAAAAAGAGTCGTGGGCTACAGTCAATGAGCTCAGAAAGTGTCAGACACAACTGAGCAACTGTGCTTCTGACAACCCCACACTGACAAAGTAATCAACCAAAAACTGCCATGAGCATATTCAAAATCGATCTGAGTAGTTAAAAGGTTCTTAG
Source organism: Bos javanicus (assembly GCF_032452875.1). NCBI lineage: Eukaryota > Metazoa > Chordata > Mammalia > Artiodactyla > Bovidae > Bos > Bos javanicus. Next base: position 13,069,538 of record NC_083876.1, read on the forward strand.
GTTTTTCAAGACTTTTCTAGGGCTTTCTTGGTAGCTCAGCTGGTAAAGAATCTACCTGCAATGCAGGAGACCTAGGTTCAATCCTTAGGTTGGGAAGATTCCCTGGAGAAGGAATAGGCTACCAACTCCAGTATTCTTGTCTGGATAATTCCATGGACAGAGGAGCCTGACAGGTTACAGTCCATGAGCTCCCAAAGAGTCAGACACAACTGAGTGACTCACACCCACAAGACTTCTGATTCTATGTAATTGTTACAGAGTAGTGCAACGTTTTCACATTTTTCAATTCATAATTTTTACTTATCCTTTAAGATCTCAGCTATTTCTGACAAATAACCTTCTCTAGACAATCTAAATTACATCTCTTTCACTCTTTCTGCTCAGAGCATCCTTCTTTCCCTTAAGAGCATCACCAGAACTCAGATTTTGCCTACTTAACTCAGTATCTAGTTCCCCCAGTAGACCATCAACTCCAAGGGCATGGACTATGTTTTGTTCACAATCCTATCCCAAGTTTGTGCAATAGAATAGTGTCTGGCACCCCTGTCCTAGAATCTCAGTGGAACACTTAGTCAAATTAAGTGTTAGTCACTCAGTTGAGCCCAACTCTGCAACCCTATAGATTGCAGCCCACCAGGCTCCTCTGTCCATGACATTTTCCAGGCAAGGATACTGGAGCAGTTTGCCATTTCCTTCTCCAAGGGATCTTCCCAACCCGGGGATCAAACCCGGGTCTCCTGCACTGCAGGTAGAATCTTTACTGACTGAGCTACAAGAGAAACCTTACTCAAATTACTTTTCATTAAAAAAATAATCACATCAGCAACTTCCTTGGTGGTCCAATGATTAAGAATTCACTTTGTAATGCAGAGGATGTGGGTTTGATCCCAGGCAACTAACCCTATACTCCTCAACTAGAGCCCCTAGTTGTGCTGCAACGGGAGATAATGATGCAACTAAGATCCCATGTGCCACAACTGAGACCTGACAACAATAAGAGCCAAATGAATTATTTTCAAAAAATTCATATCAAAATAAAACTTAACTTCCCTTAAATTACTAACGGTTCACTTTGAAATTTTTTAGCAGTTTCTTAAAAAGCATACACTTGCCAAGAGTAAGCAATCCCACTCCTAGGTTTTTACACAATGAAAAGAAAGCCTATAATCACACACAAACCTGTATGTGAATGTTTAGTGGTTTATTTGTAATTATCCAAAACAACCAATGTCCCTCAGCTGTAAACAAGCTTATAGTTATTAAAAAGGAACAGATTACTGATACATGCAAAACAGATCATCTCAAAGGCATCATGCTAAGTAAAGAAACCAGATTCAAAGGCTACATATGGTATCAATTCAGGTATGTGACACTGCTAAAAATCGAAACGGGGAAAGAATATAGGTCAGTAGTTACCAAGAATAAGAGGTAGAGAAGAGTGATTGACCATACAGGGACGTGGGAAATTTGGGAAGGGGAAAAGTGACGGAAATATTCTATACCATGATAAACTGTTTTTTGGTAAACTTTATCAAAACTTGCAAAATGCTTTTTACAGGGTAAATTTTAATGAAAAAAGTTGTAAGAACTTTAAAATATTCTGCTAACTTTTCTATTATTGCTTACTTGAAATATTAACATGCTCTTTGTTGTCACTGAGCACTCAAGGCTTGGTGATCCATGGACCTGCTGAAGGTTGTCCAAGGTATATGACAAACTCACTAATCTCACTCATTTCTATTAACAGCAGAACTATGTAGCATAACCTCTGTTTAGAAAAGAAACCCATATGATCCTTTCCAAGTTTTCCATTGGATCAGAGGTCAATGACCTCTCAGAAGCCATGTGGCAGTTTCCAAAGTTTTTTCTAAATCACTATCACCTGAGCAAGCAATGCAACTTCAACTGTGATTTTAACTAGTCTAGGAAGTTCCCGGAGGCCTGCAAACAGAGGACTCTGATGCCACCTGGGTGAGAGAACCTCTAAGTTTGGAAGAAAAAAGGACAGAAGTCATGAAAACCAAAACCAGATCAGGAAAAGTTTCAGGAACGTTGCAAATAAAGGAAGATGCATTTCATTCCACCTTCTTTCTCATATGGAAGAGCTTGCTCTTCTCATCACAAGATTGAGAACTCATGCTGCTCATTCCTTTTAAGATACAAGGGAATAACTAATATACCTTTAATAATTCCCAAGTGACTATACATCATCTTGCAGCATTTCACAAGGACATCTAACACCTATCAACAGAAAACATAAAAGGACATCTTGACACACAAGTTTTCATCCCTTTTCTAGAGCTGCCCATTTCAAGAATTGTATATAGAGCCAGAAACAGCCTGTTTTTGGCATGAGCTCAGTGCTCAACCTAACAAAAGGTAACCAAGGTAAATACATTTTAATAAAAATATCTATAGTCCTGTCCTGGTATTTATATACCCCATTCTGCAAATTACTAATAATCAAGCTCTTTAGGATATGCAATTTGCTTTTGGGCAGACCAGAACCCAACCACATGAATTGCTCATGCTCTTGAAAAAAACCCCTGAAGCATAGTTAATCTGGCCAAAACTCAACTATACTGCCTATTCTGGGAATAGGATTAAGAATCATTTTTTCAGAAATCATACTGCCTCTCATATTCTGAAACCACACAAGAATTCCTGGGGCCAAGTTTCAACAAGATTCCATTTCAACAGCTAGGCAATTTTAAAAATGGGGTTTAAGGTCAAGCACCAGTTTGTTTTATAAATCTTTTCAGTCAGTTCATATTCAGAAAGCAACTGTATAAAACTGAGCAAAACATTCATCCTGAATCTAGAAATTCATGTTTTAAAACTAGTCTGTAGTGACCACCAGTAGGTGGCGCTCACAGCAATTCTGTACAGACAAATCTATGGCTCCAAGCATGCCAACTGTCCTGCTCTCCTTAAACTTCCACTTAAAAGCTATTTTCTGCAATGAAACCTTCCTTGTGAAGACAAGTCTTCACCAGCTATTTACTAGCTAGCAATCTTTATTCATATCTCCTTTAATCAGTTAACACCATATCTGTCAAAACATTAAGGAACAAGCTAGGGACCAAATCCTTTGTCATTTTAGAGTCCCTACCAATGGCCATATAAATTATTTTTATCCAGGAAAAACTGCAATTAACAATCCACCTGTCTACAGCTCACAGGATGCTTTCTATTCATAAAAAAGGCTTCTAGAATGGTATCTGGTGTGATTTCACCAGTTTCAGCTGGATTAATTTTCCTATTATAAAAGCCTAGTTATCAGATACAGAATTACTCAGTTTCTGCAAATGCATAAGACTTACTATCAAAACCAAGGTTAACTTAGAATTACATTGCTTATACCAGAGATCAATTATCAACTGACCACCTAGTTTTTCCCATTTGTGAACAAGCCCTACAATTGACAGGTTATGAAAGTAATTCCTCTAGAGTTAAGGGTTATTTTCATTCAACTGTCAAATTATAGCAACCTGCAAATGACAAGTTCCAGTTTCCTTTCTAGTTTTTAAAATGGCAGTTAACTTTGAAAACATTAACTAGATGAACCTACACTCAGACCCAAATGGGCCTTACCTCCTCACCAATGTAGCAATGTTCTCATTCACCCAACCTTGCCCATTTGATGAGAATTCCTATAAAGTTCATTTCTATTTAAGTGACAGGAAACACAATTAGCCTCCAGCATCTTTTATTTTTCCTAGAACCTGTATACAATTAACTCTAGCAAGGCAGTACTCAATACTATTAAGTCTCACATTTTAGATTAACTACTTATTATAAATGTGAATGCACATCCTCATACCTGGCAAACTAAATGACATAGATTTATTCATTTATGTAACCATACAAAATTTTATATGCAACAGGAGCTTCTGTACTATAGAATCTGACCTTACAAACTAGCTTACATATAAAACAGTTACTTTGTTCATCTGTCCTAATCTAGAAAAGTGTTGCACCAATGCTTAAGATGTTATTAAAACAGATGAGTTCTCAACACAAGGTTAACAAACCTGAAGCTCCACCCTAGAAATACAAACCCATAATTTGAAAATTGTTTTACCAGAAATAGCTTATGAGCAACTCTTACCAAAGTAGTACTGTAGGGAGTTACAGTGTTGACCAAAAGGAAGACACAGGTTTCTCATTAAACTTTTTTTAATGGGTCTCAAATTCTGTGACAGATTTTTGGTCAAGTTGTTTTCATTAAAAAGTACTGATTTTAAAAACTAATAACTTAAACTGCCACACACAAAACATATGGTCCACAAAAACATTCTCCTTTCCTTCTGAAGGTTTTACGATGCATTGTTATCATTAACCAGTCTTTTACTATTAAACTTAAATGGCCAATTGAGACAAACAGTTCTGAGACCGTTCTTCCACCACTGATTAAGACTGGGGTGGCAGGTATTGGGGATAATATTCATTTAGCCTTCTGAGCTTTCTGGGCAGACTTGGTGACCTTGCCAGCTCCAGCTGCCTTCTTGTCCACTGCTTTGATGACACCCACAGCGACTGTCTGTCTCATGTCACGCACAGCAAAACGGCCTATGAAAAACAAACATTGTATTACCATTAGAGACATTTTTCAAACCTTTAAGTTTACTTCTAAAACTTAAGCTTTAAATTACAGCAGAAAAACATCCTTACCCAGGGGAGGATAATCAGAGAAGCTCTCGACACACATGGGCTTGCCAGGAACCATATCAACGATGGCAGCGTCACCAGATTTCAAGAATTTAGGGCCATCTTCCAGCTTTTTCCCAGAACGACGATCAATCTTCTCCTTCAGCTCAGCAAACTTGCAAGCAATGTGAGCTGTGTGACAATCCAGCACAGGTGCATATCCAGCACTGATTTGGCCTGGATGGTTCAAAATAATCACCTGGAAAAACGACTTGCATTTAGTTGTGTCTCAAAGACCCTTAAAATTATAGCATTAAATAAAAACCTGTCTCTAAGTGTTACCTGAGCTGTGAAGCCAGCAGCTTCCATGGGTGGATCATTTTTGCTGTCACCAGCCACATTGCCACGACGGACATCTTTGACAGACACGTTCTTGACATTAAAGCCCACATTGTCCCCAGGAAGGGCTTCACTCAATGCTTCATGGTGCATTTCTACAGACTTCACTTCAGTTGTTACATTGACTGGAGCAAAGGTGACCACCATGCCAGGTTTGAGAACACCAGTCTCCACACGACCCACAGGGACAGTACCAATACCTAAAATAAACGTTTACAGCACTTAATAAATGCCTCAAACGCAGGCAGAAGGTATTGTACCAACCCAGACAAATTCTAATGGTTTTATTCTACTTACCACCAATTTTATAGACATCCTGGAGAGGCAAACGCAAGGGTTTGTCAGTTGGGCGAGTTGGTGGCAGAATGCAATCCAGAGCTTCAAGCAGGGTGGTTCCACTGGCATTGCCGTCCTTACGGGTGACTTTCCATCCCTTGAACCATGGCATCTAAAACAAGAAAGGCTGTGTTACCATCAAACTAAACCCCCTTACAGAACTTAAGTCTTAAAAACTTGAAAATCACTTACATTAGCACTTGGTTCTAGCATGTTGTCACCATTCCAGCCAGAAATTGGCACAAATGCTACTGTGTCGGGGTTGTAGCCAATTTTCTTAATATAGGTGCTGACTTCCTTAACAATTTCTTCGTATCTCTTCTGGCTATAGGGTGGCTCAGTGGAATCCATTTTGTTAACGCCAACAATTAGTTGTTTCACACCCAGGGTGTAAGCCAAAAGGGCATGCTCACGGGTCTGCCCGTTCTTGGAGATACCGGCTTCAAATTCACCAACACCAGCAGCAACAATCAGGACAGCACAGTCAGCCTTTGAAAGAAAACAAGTCCACATCCTGTTAAACCAAGTTCTTCAAAAGGATTCATGGCTTTGCCAGTGTAAAAACAGACCCAAAGAGTTATTTTCAGTAGTTTTTAGTCTCACAAACCTGGGATGTGCCTGTAATCATGTTTTTGATGAAGTCTCTGTGTCCTGGGGCATCAATGATGGTAACATAGTACTTGCTGGTCTCAAATTTCCACAGGGAGATATCAATGGTGATACCACGCTCACGTTCAGCTTTAAGTTTGTCCAAGACCCAGGCATATTTGAAGGAGCCCTTTCCCATCTAGAAAGATTAAGGACGATTACTTGGTAACTAAACCATGAACTCCAGCATGAAATTCTTTTCCCTAATTTGGAAAAAATGCTGGATTTCACTTACAACTGTTACACTTAAGTTCATCTACCTTATTTTCAAAAGTTAACTGACTTAGCAAACTTTGCAATTTACCTTTTAACTAGTAAAAAACTAGACTAGTGGCTAGTTTTCGGAAAAGCACCACTCAATTCATTTGCTCAGCCAATATTCTTAGTTTGCCTACCTCGGCAGCCTCCTTCTCGAACTTTTCAATTGTTCTCTTGTCGATCCCGCCACATTTGTAGATCAGATGGCCAGTCGTGGTAGACTTCCCTGAATCTACGTGCCCAATGACAACGATGTTGATGTGGGTCTTCTCCTTTCCCATTTTGGCTTAGGTTTAACGGTGGTTTTCACGACACCTAATTGGAAAGGGGTGGAGGTGTGGGAAACTTTAAACCACTGTCCGGAAGCTGAAGAAAAAGCTACGATCCAAACTCCAAGGGCAAATTCCAAGGAGCATTACAACTAGCGCCAAGCTGGCCCAACTCAAGTCTCCACCCATAAGCTCCACCGTCCAGATTCCCCTCCCCCACCCCATGTGTCGCTCTGGAACCACGAGGCATCGAGGGGCCAGGACGGCACCCGGTCCGCCGCGGGGGGCGGGGGGGGGGGGTGTCCCAAGGAAGCGGCGCCAGGCAGGGACGGGCCCGGGCCCTTTGTGCGGGTGACTCACCGGCCGCTCCCCTCCCGGGCCGCCGCGTCCTCCATTTTGAAGCCGTGCAGAGGGGCCGGGGAGCGGCCATCTTTCCGCGCACGCAACTGGTGCCGGGCGGGGCGGCGCTCTGCTCGCCCGGCCGCCACGGCTCTCCCGCCCCGCCTCGGCCCAGCGAGGCCGCTACGGCATGTGCGCCGGGGAAGCAGGCCCGCGCTCTCTGCGCCTCGCGGCCGCCCCCTACCCCGAATCCCGACGAGCGCCGAGAAGCCCAGCCTGTCAGCCCCCGGCCGGCCCCGGATGAACCGCCCCGGCCGAAAAACCCGCGGCCGTGTGGAGTTGTTCAATAGTGTGTGTGTGGCGGCGGGGTGGGGGGAACAGAGCGGCAAAGCGCGGCAGGATCCACACGCAGCGGCCACGGTGCCACAGCCCAGGCCTCAACCCAAGCACGAGGCGAAGGGACTGTGAGAAAAGCGCAAGGCCTCGAACTCTCCCCACCCCCCCACCCTCTCACACCCCGAAATTCCGGTCAAGAACATGGTGAAAATGCCCACGGGCGCGGCGGGAGATACACGCACGCGAAGGCCGCGGCCGTCGGCGGAGGCTGGGCCCACCGAAGCCACACCCGGCACTCACCTGTGTCCTGGCGGCAAACCCGTTGCGAAAAAGAACGTTCACGCAGACTACGGCACTTATATACGGTTCTCCCCCCACCCTCGGGGAAAAGGGCGGAGCCAGCACACGACACCACTTTCCCAGTTTACCCCGCGCCGCCTCCACCAGGCACCAGTTCAATCTCCGTCCCCTCCCCCCACGTCTCGGGGACCGTGGGCGATGTACGCTCAGCCCACTGACGAGCGCTGGGCGCCCCGCGCATGCTCCTCTAGACCCAGAGGAGGACGAGAGCGGGTGGGTGGGGGGCGGAGACGAGCACTCCCTCGGTTCCAGGGTAGTGGGAGTTTATCGACGGTCCCTGGGCTTCCCCGGGCAGAGGCGAGTCCGCCTTTTGTATGAATTACTCGCTGCACAGCTGGGGGGTGGGGCGGCGAGGAGGCGGCCGGGTGGGGACATCCAGAAGCTTCCCTCTATACCATTCCCGGTTTAAGTGCAGAGACCGATATTGGGGTATCCCTTTATCCTGCAGTCCATCTCCTGTGCCCAGCCTTGCAGTCTCGCGGGTTCCGGACCAACTCCTCGAGCCGCCTGTTGTACCAGGGCTGGTGTCTCACCGGCTCCTGCCCTCCGCGCCCCTTCCGACTGGAGAGAAGTCTAAGGCCCGGAGACCCGGGCGGCGGGCGAGGGCGGAGGCCGACAGGGCCGGAGAATCCACGAGTGGTTCGATTCGGAGGCCAGCAGCCGGACGAATATGCTCCAGGGGCAGTCTCTTGGGTTTCGCCATTCAGAGCTTTTATTCAAAGTTCATACCACACAGTCACGCCATGTGGTACTCCAGCTGTCCAGTTTTTCAGTTTAGAACAGACTTAAATCCTGCAGTTTGCTTTACTTCTAACTCTAGTATTATTACGTTAGCGAAATCCTGAGTCTCTGCCTGGTCTCCTGGTACATTTTCCAGTGTACACTCGTTTGATTGCAAGCATGGAAAACCTAAAAAGAGTTTCTCATATTCAGCCTTTCCACATGATCTCATGTAGAGACTAAGATCTCAGCATCAGCAAGCTTATCCACGCAGTTTACTGTATCCAACACTGCTGTGAAATCACTGCTTCCCAAAAATGGCCTATCCCGTTTAAGTAAATTGCCTCATTTTCCGTCATCCTGTTGATTTTAACTACATTTTAGGCATAAATCTAAGGTGAGACTGGATGAGGCCTTTTTAGTTTAGCAATAAGGGCAAACTCTCAGAAACACTCCTGCAGAAGAAGCTTTATCTTTAATGAGCTTAATTACTAGATCATTTGCTTGGAGAAGAAAATGCCAACCCACTCCAGTATTCTTGCCTGGAGAATTTCATGGACAGAGGAGCCTGGTGGGCGGCAGTCCATGGGATCGCAAAGAGTCGGACACGACAGAGTAACACACATTTTTGTCTCTTCTTCCACATATATAACATCAGGACAACTTTTTGAGTCAATCTGTTAACACAATTTGAGAACCTACTATGTGTCCAGGGCAAAGTGGCAAGTGCAAAAGAAGTACCTCCTTTTGGAGAGGAACCCACAATCAAATTAGAAAAGGAAAACATATATAGAACAGTGGGAAGCAGTTATAGGCAAATTTCCATGGTGTTTACTTTCAATTTCATTCTATAATACAGTTCTTCCAGACCTAGCTTTCAGTCACTTCTCAGAATCCAAATGCCTTTTTTTTCTTTTTAAAAGAAAGTCTTTTGTTACAACCTTCCTACATCTTGTTTTACCATTCTTGGTAGCCATACATTTCTAAAAATCAAGTTTTTCTTTCTTCATTAGGAGTCTGTAGGCTTGTTTTAACATTGAGATAGTTTTCATGAAAGAAACTAGGCCATATGAAGTTTCTCTAGAAATACGTGTAACATCTGTTTCTAGCAACAAAAGCCTTTTCTATAATGTCTATATTTCTAGCTTTTCTTCTTCCACAAAATCTTTTTTCACAGTGCGTTTTCCTAGTGTCCTTACCCAGTCATATGCATGTGGAATGAAATTATCTTGATATGCTAGTCCATGTTTGCAATAAGATAAAGATGTAAGAAATACAAGTGAAAATAAATCACTAGCAATAGAACAATGCAAATACCTCTGCTCTTATTAACTTGGAAATATTAATTAATGGCTAATCTCTTGGAACTATATTCCCACAGTCATATCTGTGTATCACAGTGATATTAACAGCACAGTGTTATTTCATATTAAAATTAAGTTGCCACATTAGATTTATTATTTTACATGCTTCTTTACCATGCTTTCTTCCCATATTCTTCAGATGGTTTAGGTGTGTACATTATTGGAGGTCATACTAACAGGACTGACAACATTTTGGAAACTTAAAGAACCGGTTATTTAGTGACAGGAGGGAAGGAAGCAAAGACTAAAGACACCAAAAGTTGAATATTTCAAAGTTTTACATGAAATCCAGAATTGCAGTTAGCATCTAATCTAAGAAAGAAAAGTCAAAATGAAAGCAGATATTGGTAAGAGGAAAACATCCAATATAATTTCAGTTTAGAAAAAAAATAAAAGTGAGACACGTGACCTCTGTAAACTAGGCACAATTAATTGAAAGTTGCCCCCAAGGCCTGAGCCTGCGGATCCGTATATACTCTTTATAAATACCTTCCAGAGAATCCTTCTTCAAAACAGTTCCTAAGGAACTGCAAAATTCTACAACAGTCCTTGATTGATCACATAAGTGACCTACTGAGCACCACCGACCGACCGGGTGCTTATAGTCCTGCTGCCCTAATGGCCGAGACTTTAGAGAACTGGAGGGATCTCGAGCCACAGAGCGAGTTAGGGTTAGACGGCGGCCACAAGCCGCTGCTTTGAGCAGAGCCCACGTCCGTGCTCCGGGTGGACGCGGAGCGCGGCGGGAAGCGCGTCGCACGGCAGAGCCGCGCAGCTCAGGGCGCGCCGGCGTGCACGCGAGGGCGAGCCCGCGCCCCGCGTGCGCTCCGACACCTGTGGGCCCGCCAGGCGGGCGGCGGCCGCGGAATCAGCTCACTCTGCGCCGAGGCGGCCCCGCCCCGGCCCCGCCCCCTGCTTGAGGTCACTCTCTGGACCCGGACGGCGGAAGGAAGCACCCGGGAGGAGGCCGAAAACCCAGCGTGGCCGGGGCGGGGGATGGTTTTCGTTAGCTTCGCGCGTCCGCCCTTTTCCCCGGACCCCCTGTTTTGCACGTAATCCTAGCACATGTTTTCCCACGACGTTACAGCAGTTAGTGTGCCTTTAACTTAGATACTCAAGCGGTAACAATAACTCAAGCAACAACAAAAACGTTGTTGAGACTTGTAAATGTGTTTTGGGGGTCGCAATCTAAGGTCGTTATTTTGCTTTAGATTTTCCTTCAAGTTGCTTATACCCTTCAGAGTAACAAGCTGTTAAAATACATTGTCGTCAACATCTTCGCGACCCCTTTGGGGAGTGGTGGGGGGAAGATCTTGGTAATAACCAAATAAATGTATTCAGTAAAATAGGGAACAATTTCTTTGGGATATCTGTACAGTAATTGTGATTCACCAAGCGTCTTTCGGTATTGGCTAATCATTCTGTTTCGGGCCAAATTTAGAGCAGCTTTAAGTAATTACATTTTTGCTGTGGCTTGCCGCATTTTCATCTTGCCTCTGCAATTGAAAATGATTTTTAAAAGGGTAGTTTAGAAAATGATTATGCCAGGGAATTTGAACTGAGAATCCAAGTAAAATGATACTTCAGAGTGCCAGGCCCTGTTGTAATATTTGCAATATTTAATGTAATCCCAGCACCCATACTTTACACATGGAGAGCCTGTAGGCAACAGAGAGTATGTGGGTAATAGGCAAATGCAGACATAAATTCTTTTTAAAGTTTCGCTTTATTTCTGTAAAAGTAGTAAAAATATATCGCCTTGCTTTTTACACTTAATACATATAGAAGATCTTTTCTGTGAGGACATTGTGTCCAGCAGAGCAGCATTGAAACCCGAAAAATATGACCAGAGAGCTAGTCCTGACTTTTACCAGCAGGTCTAGGCAGTACATGGAGAAGGAAATGGCAACCCACTCCAGTGTTCTTGCCTGGAGAATCCCAGGGAAGGCGGAGCCTGGTGGGCTGCCGTCTATGGGGTCGCACAGAGTCTGACACGACTGAAGCGACTTACAGCAGCAGCAGCAGCTAGGCAGTACAATCTAATGAAAATTGCAGAGGTTTTGGTTCAAGGAGACCTCTGTCTGCTGCTTACAGATCTGTGATACCCAGCAGTCTTCGCTTCTCAGTTCATGTGTTACATGGGTCTCCTCATTACTCTTACTGAGCACCTACCTCACAATTCTATTGTGAGGTAATGTAATGACATGAAAAGATACCAGCAAGGGCATTCAATTATCTAGTAAAGACCATGTTTCTATAGGTATTTTGGAGAACACCTGCCCTCAATTGGTATGCCGTTGTGATGCTAATTTAATTCAGTAGAGAAGATAAACTCTTTGCTATCATTTTATTTGTAAATATGTTGAAATAGGTACACAGTAAAAAAATTGTACAGAAGTTATACAGCGAAATGTTACTCATTTTTTTTAGTAGTTTAGAGAAAGTATAAAGGATATGCCAGGAAAATTAAGGAAACTAAAAATATTTCTGCTACTGCTCTCATGATTTCAAATCCAGTGCCTACCAGGATATATGCTTTCTCATTTGGTATAAAGGAAAGGATAAATAATCTTCCCCAACTACTTATTGTGACTCCACAATATCTGTGTCATCCACAATATCTATGTCTTCATAGATAACATTGGACTTCCCAGATGGCGCTAGTGGTAAAGAACCTGCCTGCCAATGCAGGAGACACAAGAGACACAGGTTCGATCCCTGCAGGAGGGTATGACAACGCACTTCAGTACGCTTGCCTGGAGAATCCCGTAGACAGAAGAGCATGGTGGGCTATAGTCCATAGGGTTGCCCAGAATTGAACATGACTATATCAACTTAACATACATAGATAACATAGAACGAACACTGGATTAAAAGAAGAGCTGGAGTCTGCTCCCAGCAATTTATTTTTAGAATTATTTCTTTTTATTTCTTACATTATTTATTTATTTGGCTATGCTGGATCTTAGTTGCACCATGCAGGATCTTCAGTTGCAGCATGGGGGATCTAGTTCCCTGACCAAGGATTAAGCCCAGGTACCCTGCATTAGAAGCTCAGTCTTAGCCACTGGACCACCAGGGAAGTCCCCAAGCAATTTTATTTATTAGCTGTGTGATCTTGGGGTGAAAAGTCACCCTTTAACTCATTATTCTACTGTACAGTATCTTATGACATGTATTTTACAGAACTGAGATAATGTAGCTGAAGATGCAGACCATTTTTACAAACATTAGTGCTCTTATAATTAGAAAAGAATTTGTTAGCACTTTCAAAAAGCAAGAAAGAAAAATCTGTTCGAAACACAGAGAAATTTACTCTGCCAATTGTCATTATTCATTCTAATAATGAGTACTTTAATCCATTCCTTGTAAATATTAGAACTGTCAATTCACCAATATGTGTGACTGTGTGACTGTGTGTGTGTGTGTGTGTGTAACTGAGTTCCATAAATGGCAGCGACTTTCAACTTGTGGCCTTCAGTACGATATAGTAATTGAATAGGACTTCAGAGGTCACTGTTTATTTATCCAGGCATCAAACATTAGTTGAGAGGTTTGATCCCTGGTTGGGGAACTAAGATCCCGCAAGCCCTTAGAAACTTATTTTTAAAAAACACTCAATCATCTTACATTTAATGATTGCTTGGGGAAACAGCATGACACACAGTCATTAATGAAAAGGGAAAACCAAGTCTCAGTATCTGGGGAACCACTATGATAAGCTCTTAGATCATCTATTTTTTTTTTAGAAAACACTCACTCAAAATGAAAACAGAATCTAAAAGCCACCATGTGAATGTGTGTGTGTGTGTGTGCACATGTGGGCGTGCCCTCAGTCATGTCTGACTCTTTGTGATTCCGTGGACTATAGCCCACCAGGCTCCTCTGTCCATGGAATTTTCCAGGCAAGAATACTGGAGTGGTCTGCCATTTCCTACTCCCAGGGGATCTTCCCGAGCCACTGATCAAACCAGCATCTCTTGCATCTCCTGCTTTGGCAGGCAGGTTCTTTACCACCAGCACCACCTGGACTTTACCACTAGTCCCTTGGACTGCAAGGAGATCCAACCAGTCCACCCTAAAGGAAATCAGTCCTGAATATTCACTGGAAGGACTGATGCTGAAGCTTCAGTACTTTAGCCACCTGATGCGAAGAACTGACTCACTGGAAAAGACCCTGATGCTGAGAAAGAGTGAAGGCAGGGGGAGAAGGGGATGACAGAGGATAAGATGGTTGGATGGCATCACTGACCCAAAGGACATGAGTGGGAGCAAGCTTCAGGAGTTGGTGATGGACAGGGTGTGTGCTGCAGTCCATGGGGTCACAAAGAGTTGAATATGACTGAGTGACTGAACTGAACTGAGTCCCACCTGGGCATCCCAGGTGGCTTTTAGCTCATGTGCTTAAAAGCTGTTAACAATATCTCCATGAATTTATCTTTCTGCCACCTATGGATCCACAGCAGCGTGGTGACTATTTCCTTTTCTGTATAGTACTGTATTGTTTCCTCACTTGATTTCATTAATTCCATTTGATTCCACTAATTCCAGTTAAGCTGTACTAACCTTTGCTATAATAATAAACTCTCCAAGCTGAAAGAGAGTTTAGTCTCTTTTTTTTTTTTTTTTGGCCATGCTACACGGCTTGTGGGACTTTAGTTCCCTAACCAGGGATTGAACCTGGGCCCCCCTGCAGTGAGATCTCAGAGTCCTAACCACTGCGCCACCAGGGAGTTGCCAAGAGATTAGTCTTGATTTACCTTGTGCTCATGAGGCTAAAAGTAACAGCTGCCCATCTTTATAGCCTCCATTCTTTTGCCTTCAGTGGTAAAGTGGCAAGGATTTTATTTATTTTTCAGTCAGCAAGGATTTTAAAGTGCACATCTTACAGCCAGACTGCTGCTGCTGCTGCTAAATCGCTTCAGTCGTGCCCGACTCTGTTCAACCCCATAGATGGCAGCCCACCAGGCTCCCCTGTCCCTGGGATTCTCCAGGCAAGAATACTGGAGTGGGTTGCCATTTCCTTCTCCAATGCATGAAGGTGAAAAGTGAAAGTGAAGTCACTCAGTCCTGTCCGACTCTGCGCGACCCCATGGACTGCAGCCTACTGGGCTCCTCCATCCATGGGATTTTCCAGGCCAGACTAGTTAGGTTCAAAGTCCAGCTCTGATATGTGACCTTTGACATTGCTTAATCTCTTTAAGTTCTATTTCTTCATCTGTAAAATAGGGATACTCATGTTACTGAGTTGTTATGATAATTAAATAAGTTAATTTACTTTGTTTGTTTGCCTCACTACACAACTTGTGGGATCAACCAAGGGTTGAACTCAGACCTTTGGCAGTGAAAGCATAGAGTTCTAACCACTGCACCTCCAGGGAATTCCCGTATAATGTATATTTTTAATATTCGTTACATTTTCTAAGTGTTATATAATTTTGTGTGTTTATTAGCCTATCCTCAGCACCTAAAACAGTTCCTGCCCAGTAATTGTGTATTAAATGAATGAATGAATGAATAAAGAATTAGTTGCATTCCTGTGCCATTGTTAACTAATTGACTCAAAATTTAAAAATATATATATTTTAGTTGTAGGAAGTGTGTATATGCTATTGGTAGAACTACTTAAAAATTTGGGGTAGAGGGTCAACATTAATCAGTATGTTATGGAAAAATAATGGCTGAACACTTCCCAAATCTGGTGAAGGAAAGTCAATTCATTCAGTGAAACTTAAGCAAGACAATAAGACCCTTCTTAGGGAAGACTTCCCTGGTGGTCCAGTGGTTAGGAATTCACCTGCCAATGTAAGGGACAAGGGTTCGCTTGCAAGTTCAGGAAGATTCTACATGGCTCAGGGCAACTAGGCCCATGTGCCACAACTACTGAGTCCATGCACTGCGACCATGTACTCTAGTCATGCCATAGAGCCCGAGCTCCGCAATAAGAGAAGCCACCGCGAGGAGAAGCTCAAGCACGGAAACTGGGGAGTAGCCCCCACTGGCCCCAACTAGAGGAAGCCTGAGAGTAGCCACAAAGACCCAGCACAGCCAAAAATAAATAATGAAACAAGGTAAACAAATTTAAAAACAAAGAATCTGCCTGTCAATGCAGGGGACACAGGTCCCATCCTTGGTTGGGGAAGATCCCACAAGCTGCAGAGGAACTAAGCCCTTGGGCCACAAGTACTGAAGCCAGTGCTCTAGGGCCCATATGCCATAGAGGAGAAGCGGCCACAATGAGAAGCCTGAGCACCCCAGCTAGAGAGTAGCCCCAGCTCCCCACGACTAGAGAGTGGCCCTGGCTCCCCACGACTAGAGAGTGGCCCCGGCTCATCACGACTAGAGAAAGCCCTCACACAGCAACAACACCCAGCACAGACAAAAAGAAAAAAAACAAGCCAACAACAACCAAAAAACAATTATAGCTTAAAGGACAGGTATGGAAGGTGAATGGGCCGATCCAGTTGCAAGGTTTCTAGTTAAGGGTGTGTACTGTAAACCTTAGAGCAAACAGTAAAAACAAATGCCAGACGATACAGCTAAAAAGCCATTAGATAAAATGGAATTCTAAAGAATGTCCAAGCAATCCAAAAGAAGAAGAGGAACAAAAAGCCAAAGGAATAAAGAAAATAGTAAAATGGTAGACCTAAACCCAATAATTACAATAAATGTTAATGGGGAGAATGCTCTGACTGTGCAGTGATTAGGCCTCTGCACTTCCATTGCAGGGGACATAGGTTCCATCCCTGGCCAGAAAACTGAGATCCTGCATGCCGCATGGCATGGCCAAAAAAAAAAAAAAATTAATGGGCTAAGCACTTTAATAAAAAGCAGAGTTTATGGGACTTCCCTGGCAGTCTGTCTGTTGGTTAAGACTCCATACTCCCAGTGCAAGGGAGCATGGGTTCCATCCCCAGTCAGGGAACTAAGATCCCATAATCTGAGTGGTTTCAGGAAAGAAAATTCTTTTAAGTGATTATAATGGACTTGGCAAATACTGTTTGGTGGAATTATCATTTCCTTATAACAATTACTTAATGTATGCTACTTTAGTCATTTCATTGTTTCTTTCTGAGCAGGCTCATTAATGTTTAATATAAGCATTATTCCATTTATAATATTACCTTACTTAATGACATATTTTACCAGTCAGGCTTCCCTAGTGGCTCAGTGGTAAAGAAACTGCCTGCCAATGCAGGACGCATAGATTTGATCCTTGGGTTGGGAAGATCCTCTGGAGAAGAAAATGGCAACTCACTCCTATATTCTTGCCTGGGAAATCTCATGAACAGAGGAGCCTGACGGGCTACAGTCCATGGGGTCACAAAAGAGCTGGACACAAATTAGTGACTAAAACAACAACCCCTGAATTATTCTTGCCTCTAATATTTACTCTGCATCCTTAGGCAAGTTCCTGAGCTTTATTGAGCTTCTGTTCCTTCACTTGCAACAGAATGTAATACTTAATAGATTAAATGAAATAATGAACGTGAAATGCTTAGCACACAATCTGGCATACAGTGAAAGTCCAATAGACAGTAGTCATCATCATTAATGATGACAAAAGTTAATTCATAATTCATAAATCTTAAAAACATTACAACTAACTGATGAGAAGAGACATTCTAAAGTTTTACTTTCCTGTTGGTACTTACAACAAATTCGTGATTATCATTGTATTTTAAGGAACTAAATGGGAAAAAAAAAAACCGTAATAACCCAAAGGAAGCAAAAAATACCTCACTATATATATACCCCTAAGTAAATCTCTAAATGAACAACAAAGCAAAAAAAAAAAAAAAAAAATATATATATATATATATAGCATTTTTTACAAAATTAAGTTAGTCTCTGGTAAAGTCTTCCTAAATTCAAAAACATTTATTCCAACACTAAACTTTAACAATAAAGGAAGTAGATGAGAGCCAGACAGCAGAAGGAACCTATTATTAGATTCCTAACCTGAAGCAAAAGTTGCCTACAGAAACCCTCTTCAGATGTGGGCACATCCATTATGTGACAGGAATGTGGGAGAAGATAAAAATCACCGCTATAGAATGGAAACTGGGACCCTTCTCTCTCAGAACACTCAGTTGGAATTAGAAAACAGGATTCTATGAAAGCAGGAGGAAAAAATGCATTCTATGTTAATTAACTGTCATAAAATGAAACAATCAGTGCAGGAACGTTTTGCTCACAGAACCTTTCCGTGGCCACAGGAGTTGCTAACATGAGCCAAGCACAGGTTGAAACATGGCTGGTCCAGCTCCTCCCTCTAGTCTCATTCCAGATGCTCTGTTCTCAGAGCGATCCTCTCTCTCCATCACTGTGCTTTTCCATTGTAGCTCCTTCTTTCTTTTCTTCTTGACACTTTATCAGAACATGCAATTGCCTTATCCATTGGCTACTATTGATATTTCAGTTTTGTCTTGTCTCTTGGAATGTATAATCCACGAGAGCAGAGACCTTGTCTGACTTTTTCTTACCAGGGTACCTGGTGCCTGGCACATAGCTGCTGTTGTTCAGTTGCTCAGTCGTGTCAGACTCTGTGTCCCCATGGACTGCAGCACGCCAGGCTTCCCTGTCCTTCACCATATGCAGGAGTACATAGTAGATGGTCAATAAACATTTGTTGAATGAATGATCGAATTAATGTAATAGAGAGGGAATCTAGGACTTTAATCTGCTTTTCCTCCAATAAATTTCTTACACTGACACATGTTCCCATGTGGCACTAGTGGTAAAGAACCTACCAGCCAATACAGAGGACGTAAGAGATGCAGTTTCCATCCCTGGGTGAGGAAGATTGCCTGGAGGAGGGCACGGCAACCCACTCCAGTATTCTTGCCCTTAGAATCCCCATGGACAGAGGAGGAGAAGCGGGCTGCAGTCCATACGTAGCACAGAGTCGGACACGATGAAGCAACTTCACACGCACACACTGACACATGTACACTCTCTTCAGTTTGAGAATCAATCATAGAAACCTTCTTTTGGTATTAAAAATCATTCCAAAATTCATGTGTTTTCCAGCAGCCCTCCTAACGAGCCCTGGTCTTTTCCTTTTTTGAGTTTGTACTATGTTTTCTTGGGCTTCCCTGGTGGTTCAGATGGTAAAGCGTCTGCCTGCAGTGCAGGAGACCCGGGTTCAATCCCTGGGTTGGGAAGATCCCCTGGAGAAGGAAATGGCAACCCACTCCAGTACTCTTGCCTGGAAAATTCCATGGACGGAGGATCCTCGTAGGCTACAGTCCATGAGATCACAAAGAGTCGGACACGACTGAGCAACTTCAGTTTCAGTTCAGTTATGTTTTCTTGTTTGATTTTTCTAGGAGTTTGTTTAGGAGTTAGGGGTTCACCTAGGCCCTCAGAGGAGACCCTAGACATTGCTGCTTGCAGCAAATGTGTGTGTTATTTGCGCGGTCGTATCCGATTCTTTGTGACTCCATAGACTGTAGCCTCTCTGTCCATGGAATCCTCCAGGCAAGAACACTGGAGTGGGTAGCCATTTCCTCCTCCAGCGGATCTTCCTGATCCAGGGATCAAACCGGGGTCTCCTGCATTGCAGGCAGATTCTTTACCAGCTGAGCTCCCAGGGAAGCACCTGTTTCTTCTACCCACCCATGAATCCTCCCCTCATTCAGTCATTATAGCATTTACTGATCTCATACCTATACTGGAACTCTTCTAAGTGTTTTGTGGATATTAACTAATTTAATCCCTACTGTTATTCTAAGTGTTGGTACTGCTATCCTCAGTTTACAAATAGGCAAGCTTTAAAAATTTTTTCATTTTATTTATTTTGTTTTAGGCTGTGCTGGGTCTTCATTGCTGCACACAACCTTTCTCTAGTTACAATGAGCTGGGGCAGCTCGATAGTTGTGGCTTCTCTGTTGTGGAGCACGGGCTCTAGGCACACGGACTTCAGTAGCTGTGATACACAGGCTTAGCCGCTCCGAGGTATGTGGGATCTTCCCGGACCAGGGATTAAAACTGTATCCCCTGCACTGGCAGGCGGAGTCTTAACCACTGGACCACCAAGGGACGTCCCTAAGCAAACTTTTTAAGCATTATTGTTCAGTGGTCCTTGAGAAGGAACTGACAATCTTTTATAGAGTCACATAGATAATGTTGTTTTTTAAAAGTGATGTTAATTTTCCAAATTGCTTTTGGCACATATAAAACTGATGGAACTGTCATTAAGCAAAATTACATATAGTGTCCTCTAATTAGGGGAAGTGCTGCCATATAAAGCCTGTTGGGATGAAGTCAGTGCTGAACAGGAGAAATGAGCTGAGTGCTGGGGCTGCAAGGAGGAGACTGGAGAGTGGAAGGAGCAGGGCTTGGGCTGGAGAGGTTTGAGGCTGATCAGGTCTGTTCTCCTCCTGAGCCCCGTGATCTTGGGTGAGGGGTGTAAGCTTCAGTTTTCTAGTCTGTGAGGAGGAGTGACAAAACCTCTTGAGGTCCTTCCTGAATCCCCACGCTGGACTGAATGCCCCACTCTGGGCCTCACCCTGTTTTTGCATATCATTTGCCACACTGAAAGCACGTTTAACATGGCCCTCTTACTCCTGGATTGTAAATTCCTTCACGGCAACAGTGTCTGGAAATGTTCCCAGCTCCCACCAGGACCTGGGTGAACCCCTCATTTCCGGTGAAATCTGACTTGGTTAAGAGCTCAGCTCAGTCACATTCTCAGGGAAGCCTGCCCAGACCCCTTTCCCACACATTCTATTGTTTCATCATCCCCCAAATCTAGGACAGTTTCCTTTGCACAATATTTTTAAAAATATATGTTTGCTGTCATTTATTTATTTATTTGGCTGCACCAGATCTTCATTGCGGCACGTGGGATCCCATGCCACAACTGAGCATGCAAACTCTTCCTTGCGGCATAAGGAGTCTAGTAGTTCCCTGACCAGGGGTCGAACCCCGAATAGGGAGCAGAGTGTTAGCCACTGGACTACCAGGGAAGTCGCTGCATACATTTTTTTATACAAAAGTTTCTGTATTGTCTTCCTTCGGCACACTTGACTTAGTTTATAAGGCAAACTAACCCCTCCCCTACAAACGCCACAGACCACATAGGCCTTAAGAAAACAAGGAGGGACCGGGTATATATGGTTTCCCATTGGATTCTCTGCACCTGAGGAATTCTCAGAGAATTCCTCACGGAGAATATGGGTCTTAAAAGATGTAAAGAATTTCTGCTGTCATTTGAGACTGAGAAAGCAGTAATGATTCAAGACATGGCTTGTTTAAGGAAAGTTGAGTTGTCGTAGAATTGAGTGGTTCTAGAACACTGCTTCTCAACCAGGGGATGGGTAGCAATGTCTGGTGACATTTTTTATTGTCATGACCTGCGGATGTTCCTGGAATTGAGTAGGTAGAGGAGAGCTTAGAGATGCTGTTCCTGTCTTACAGGGCTCCCTCAGGACAGCCTCCACAAAAAAGGATTATCCAGCCCAATAGGCCAATAGCACTGAGTTGGAGAAATGCTGTAAACAAAGCTGGGAATCCCCCTGCGGTCCAGTCTTTAGGTCTTGGTGCTTTCACTGCGGTGGCCCAGGTTCAATTCCTGGTCAGGGAACTAAGATCACACAAGCTGCATGGCATGGATAAAAAATAAAAATATAATAAAATAAAGCTGAATACACAGTTTGAGGTTTTATCATGGAAGTTCCTGAGTCCATCTTTACAACTTCCAATACTGATTAGGAACACAGGTACTAACAAATACTTGTGGGGAGGATTTAAGATCTGAATAACCAATTAAAAGTTAAACTGGGGGCAAATGTTTGAAAGGACATTTTGCCACATACAGAATGAAAGAGGAAATACTTTTCCTCTTTAGGCAGGTAGATGTAAGCTCAGTTCTCTCCAGATATTTGTCATCTTTGAAAGAGTTTTTCTCTAAAAAAAAACCACTTTCTATTTCCACAGAAGGATGGACATTTTTGAAACAATTCAGCAGTTTCATCATGACTGGGTTGGGCTTGACCTAATCACAAGTCCTTCCAAATTAGAGAGTTTTCTCTGGTTGGCGGCCAAAGAGGAAGTGAGAGGTCTGAAGTATGAGAAGTATTAGGAACATTTGAAGACAGAGGGGCCATGTGACAAAGGACGCAGACAGCCTCTGGGAGCTAAGAGCAAGCAGTTCCTGACTGATCAGCAGCAAAGAAATGGGACCTCGGTTTTATGACTAAACAGTGAGATAGGAGGGAAGGGGGCAGGGCAAAACCTTAGAAAGAATGGTCTAGCCTGAGTACGTGACATAAGCTCATTAGAATCAAATGATGGTCCAAGACGGCAGATGAGTCGACTACCACTAGACCTCAAGCCTCAGTATGTGCTCATTGTAACACATCAGCCTGGAGTGCTGCGGTCCATGGGGTCGCAAAGAGTAGGACACGACTGAGTGGCTGAACTGAACTGAACTGAACACATCAGCAGGCTAAATGACACACCCGCAGGTGCAGGAAGAGTTCCAAGCCCAGCAAAGACCAGAAAGTGGGCAGTAGCCCAATTCCTGGAAATCTCCACCCCTTTCCCAAAATATTTGGAATAATCCTTCCATTCATTAGCCTATGAAATTAACCAGCCCATATAAGATGTGAAAGTAGAAAGTGTTAGTCATTCAGTGTGTCCAACTCTTTGTGACCCCATGGACTGTAGCCCACCAGGCTCCTCTGTCCATGGAATTCTCCAGGCAAGAATACGGGAATGGGTAGCCATTCCCTTCTCCAGGGAATCTTCCCAACCCAGGGATTGAACCTGGGTCTTCTGCATTGCAGGCAGATTCTTCCAGTCTGAGTCAGGAAGTTCCTCCATAAAAGCTCTTTCTCCTTCTGAGATGATCCACACTCCCTGGAGTGTGTTTCCTCTCTAAATAAAACCATTTCTTACCTATCACTTTGTCTCTCACTGAATTCTTTCTGCCATGAGGCATCAAGAACCTAAGCTTCATTAGTCCTGAAACCAGGTATGTGATATCAGTTGGAAGAAGCGGGTTTTGGCTCAGTTCAAGTCCCAATCTGAGTTACAAGGGTTTGGTGCAATGGCTGTCATATGTGGAGACATCATTTAAGTCAGTTCCTAGAAGATGTGACAAAAAGTTTAAGGAAGAATGGGAAGAAACCAAAATGCCTCCTATATAGATTTTTTGTTTTTAAAGGCTGTTAGCTTCTTTAATTGAGGCCATGCTAGTTATTATTAACATTGTCATCTAAAGGTCAAGGTTGAGCGGCCCCTAAGGTATTTGACCAGTGTGGCTGGTACTTGGAGCCAAATTTCCTAGAATTTGTAATGAAGGGCTTAGAGAACATTACCATCCCCTGAAGAGCTTTGTCCTGAGGTATAGTGAGATGGAAGAGAAGCTAGCCTAGGGTGGCCAGCCAAGTCTTCAGGATTATGTTACCAGATGTTGTGATTAATATTCATGCATAACAAAATACTTAGGTTATTTTTTAAAATAAACCTTCTACTAAATGAGAGTATGGGTTTCCCCGGTGGCTCAGCAGTAAAGAATTTGCCTCCCTGGGTCAAGAAGATCTCCTGGAGGAGAAAAT
This sequence comes from Bos javanicus, assembly GCF_032452875.1. Lineage (NCBI taxonomy): Eukaryota > Metazoa > Chordata > Mammalia > Artiodactyla > Bovidae > Bos > Bos javanicus. The sequence continues at coordinate 13,092,785 of NC_083876.1, forward strand.
GGCAACCCACTTCAGTATTCTTGACTAGGAAATCCCATAGACAGAGGAGCCTGTCTGTCTACAGTCCACGGGGTCACAAAAGAGTTGGATACAACCTCGTGACTAATCAACAAATAAGAGTATATGGGAACTCTCTGCACTACTTTGCAAATTCTCTGTAAATCTAAAATTATTCTAAAATACAGTTTGAAAGTCTTTTAATGACATCTTAACTATTTTTCTTCCCTTCCCCAACAGTGCTTTTTGTAAGCCCCATGACATCCTACTGGCCTTTTATTCTTAGAAGTAAAAAACCCTAGAAGTTACCCCAAGAACTTAACTACCTTATGTGTAAACCTAAATAATCAATATTCGTTCTCACATAAAATGAGTTGAATCAATAGTTTCAATTTTATTCACAATGTTAGTGCAGTAAAATTGTTTTTTCAGATTGACCTGCAAAATATAAGCCATTAAAAAATTCCATTCCTGTATTGGGATTTCCTTGGCAGACTGGTGGTTAAGGCTCAGCACTCTCACTGACAAAGGCCCAAGTTAGATCCCTGGTCAGGGAACCAATGTCCCACAAACCACTCCAAGTGGAAAAAAAAAAAAAATCCATTATTCACATTTTTAAACAACTTAGGTATTATAATAAGAAAAGGAAAAAATTATAACAGAAATATTCTAATGTCTGAAATGTCAAACCCAAGCATTCCCTCCCGTCTGACTTCTCTTTCGCTGTGAAAGTGACAGTCACTCAGTTGTGTCCAATTCTGTGGCCCCATGTACTAAACAGTCCATGGAATTCTCCAGGCCAGAGTACTGGAGTGGGAAGCCATTCCCTTCTCCACCCCAGGGACTGAACCAGGGTCTCCTGCATTGCGGGCAGATTCTTTACCAACTGAGCTATCAGGGAAGCCCATCCCAGATATCCCTGAGGGATATCTCAACCTAAAAGAAATAAAAGTTTAATCACTAAAAAAGTCTTTATGGTAGTATCTAACTTTCCCCAGTAAACTGTTTGCAAACAGATAAGCCTTTGATATGTAGAAATGAACATTTATTTACTGTATCCCAGCTGCCTTACAAATGCTGTATCATTTAGTCTTCACAAAAGTGCCTGGAATGGTGATAAGTGTTTTTATCTCCAGCTGGCCTGTGAGGAAACAAAGATTAACTTTTTACTGATCCACAGCTAGCTACAAAGTAGAGGCAAGTTTTCATCCAGACTGACAGATTCCAAAGCCTTTTGCCAACATCCATTATTGACTCAATGCGCACGAGTTTGAGCAAACTGCCGGAGATAATAAAGGACAGAGAATCCTGGCATGCTACAGTTCATGGGGTCACAAAGAGTTGGACATGACTGAGCAACTGAACAACAAAATGATACTTAACAAGAAATGTTAAAACTCTTCCCGATTTATCTAAAGTATATTTTTCCTCACACTTAAGTACTGCTAAATTTTAAAGCCAAGCAGTATTTCTCAAAGTGTGGTCCATGACGATTTGCATTAAAATTATCCAGGACACAGGCTAACAATGTAAATTTGGGGACTCCACCCAATCTCATATCAACTAAATCAAAATCTCTGGGGAGGGGCCTGGAAAACTGCCCATTTAAACAGCTCCTCAAACAATTCTATATACATTCAAGTGTGGGGGAAAAAAAAGTCAAAAGGAGAGAGGAGATGCCAGTCCATATGACCTCCCAATTCTCCCAGAATCCTTCTGGCTGGAATCCATCTTGGCTGAGTGATACAAGAGCCCCCAGAAAGGACCCTGAATCTGGAAACTAACCTTATCACCATAAAACCCGAGGCAGAGCAGTTCTCTTGGGTCCCCTTACCCTGCTGCTCTCTGCCTGGGAGCTCCTTCCCAGTCAAGTCTCTTGCTCTGTCAGCACATGTGTCTCCTCTGACAATTCATTTCTGAGTGTTAGACAAGCACCTACTCTCAGGCCTCGGAAGGGGTCCCCTTTCCTGCAACATATATGTACTGCATCTTCTTTATCCATACCTCTGTTGATGGACATTTAGATTGCTTCCATGTCCTGGTTATTGTAAGCAGTGCTTCAACGAACATTGGGGTGCATGTATCTTTTTGATACAGATAGAGCTTTTTGATATAGCTTTCTCCAGATATAAGCACAGGAGTGAGATTGCTGGATCACACAGCAGCTCTATTTTTAGTTTTCATAAAGAAACCTCGGTACTGTTCCCATAGTGGCTGTACCAATTTACATTTCCACTCACAGTGTAAGAAGATTCCTTTTTCTCCACATACTTTCCAGCATTTATTGTTTGTAGACTTTGTGATGATGGCCATTCTGATGGGTGTGAAGTGATACCTCATTGTTGTTTTTATTTTCATTTCTCTAATAATTAGTGAAGTCAAGTATGTTTTCATATGATTTTTGGCCATCTGTATGTCTTCTTTGGAGAAATGTCTGTTTATGTCTTCCGACCATTTTTTGAATTTTTTTCCCTTGATATTGAGCTGCAGGGACTGTTTGTATATTTTTTGGCGGTTACTCCCTTGTCAGTTTCTTCATTTGCAAATATTTTCTCCCATTCTGAGGGTTGTGCTTTCATTTTGTTTATGGTGGCTCAGATGGTAAAGCGTCTGCTTGCAATGCAGGAGACCGGGGTTCGACCCCTGGGTTGGGAAGATTCCCTGGAGAAGGAAATGGCAACCCACTCCAGTACTCTCGCCTGGAAAATCCCATGGACAGAGGAGCCTGGTAGGCTACAGTCCATGGAGTCGTAGAGTCGGACACAACTGAGCGACTTCACTCACTTCACTTGGTGTGCAAAAGCTTTTAAGATTAATTAAGTCCCATTTGTTTATGTTTGTTTTTATTTCAGTTACTCTAGGAGATGAATCAAGAAACATCTTGCCGTGATTTATGGCAAAGAGCATTCTGCCTTTATTTTCTAAGATTTTAGGTATAGTTTTTGAAAATAGCAAAGAAAAATTAAAACTTTCTCTAGGTGGTTTTTATTCCTCATTGTGCCTCATTTTCTTTTTTTTGACTGCAGCTTTTATTTTCATTAAAAAAATTATTTATTTTTAATTGGAGGATAATGGCTTTACAGTGTTGTGCTGGTTCTGCCCTATATCAGCATGAACAGCCCCATTTTCCTCTTTCTCTTGCTGATCCTATCTTCCTCCCCCCACCTGTCAATTCTGTGCTGCGGAAGCAGCTGGATGACATTTGCTGGAATGAAAGAGCCCCTGTCTGGTCTTGCAATGTGAGTATAAACCGCACTGCCTTCATGTATAGCTTCTTCCCCGCGGAGGGTTGGGATTCCTCTTTATAACTCCACTGCTGTTTTTAGCATCTCTACGGGGCAAGGAGAAAGTGAGTCCCTTCATTTTGGAGCCAGTCACAGTTTTTCAAAATCTCCATTTTACCCTGAAGTATATAATATAAAGGTGAAGAAATCAGACGGTTTAGAAAGTGCATACTCACAACGAAGCCAGACCGCTTAGTTCTTAAAAGGCCAGAGAGAAATCCCAAACAGCTGTACACGCTTTGTATTTGGGGAAGGCTCTCATCATGGTCTGTAACCTCTGCAGCATCACTCAGTTTTGTCCTCCAAGCAAGAATGGAGAAAGTCCCAGAGAGCTGCCAACAGCCTAGCACATCCGCAAAGGCAAAGGAAACTGGGGCCCAGCTCTCCAGGCTCTCAATCCCCCAATCCCCAGGCCAAGCAGCCTTGATCATTTTCCTCATTACTCTAGAGACTGTTAATTTTTCAGTCTGCCTTTGAGACTCAGCTATACTTGTCCTCTGAGCACAGAGGGAGAAGCCAAGTCAGCCCCTGGAGATGACTCCCTGAGCAGGACTCTTTGCCATGCCTGCCTCCTGGAGGCTCCGGGCTATGCTCGCCTGAGAGCAGAAAGCTTAACAATTGAAAATCAGCAAGCTGCATCCTAATCACTAGTAGAAAAATTAATTTTAGCAGCCAATGCAGAGCTCATTTTTAGGTATATGGGGACTATTTTAGCAATCTCAAGCCTGAGTTTTTCTTAGAAGTCTAAAAGCCTCATTTAAATATTTTAAACTAGTACTGGGCTTTGCTGGTGGCACAGTGGTAAAGAATCTGCCTGCCAAGGCGGGAGACAGGGGTTTGATCCCTGGTTGGGGAAGATTCCTTATGCCTTGGAGCAACTAAGCCCCTGCGCAACAATTACTGAGTCTGGGCTCTAGAGCCCTGGAACCACAACTACTGAGCCTACATGCTACGACTACCGAAGCCCAGGTGCCCTCACACCCATGCTTGGCAGCAAGAGAAGCCACCACAGTGAGAAGCTCCTGCCCTGCGACTAGAGAGCAGACCTGGCTCACCGCAACTAGAAAAAAGCCTGCACAGCAACCAAGACCCAGCACAGCCAAAAAGAAAATCTAATCAAAATTTTAAAAATAAAAAAATATAAACTACTATCAATGCTAATAGCAGAAATCCCTTGATTCTGCAGAAAAATGGGAAAATAATTTGAGGCAATGTCACCATGTAAGTGGCTGTGGGTACAATTGCATTAATAGTTGTTATCGCTTTATAAAGGGCTCACCCTTTCTAAAGCTGCTAAGAGCCAACTTCAACCACATCTGCCCTCAACTTTCTTTTGATTTGGGGTTATTCTTTTACATTAGAGGCTAAAAATAGGCTAGTGGGTGAGATTTCAATGTGACATGGAAATTAAGAAGCTTTAAACGGGGTTTTACACTGATAGGAATCTCTTAACTTGAATTCCTGGTAAAAATATAAACCAAAAGCAAATAAATTTGGAACCTCACCCACTGCTGCTACATTTATACCTGAGAAAAAATGTACATGAGACCAGAATCTCTAATCAATAGTAATCTGTATAGTGACTTTTTCCAGTTTAGAACAACTTAAAAACATAGCCCAGGGACTTCCCCAGAGGTCCAGTGGTCAAAACTCTACACTTCCACTGCAGGGGGCATGGATTCAATACCTCGTCGAGGAACTAAGATGCTGCATGCCATTTGAGGTGCAGCCAAAGGAAAAAAAAATAGCCCAGTGAACACTCTTGTATTGCTGATCCTGCTCACAGTGCCAATTCTCTTGCTGTATCTCACTGTGTGCGCTATTCACTGAACCCAGGGTAGCCAAGGTGTGAGCTAAGAGACTGGAAAGAGACTCGAAGAGCCACAGGAACTGCAGACACATTTATTCTCTCCTGGCTGGCGCAGCAGCTGTAGCAGCAAACACGTTATATTCTCTCCCCTCATGGCTGACCCAACGGACACAGCCCTGACCCAGCAGTAATCCCTCAGTGTTTTAGGTGGAGCTCATATATGCATACAGCACAAAGTAGCCCATCACCAAGCAAGAACCTGGTGATGCTCATGCCCAGTGCTCTAAATGATCTCAGCTGTTACATAGTCATTATTTACAAAACATGGGGCGAGGGAGCCTGAACACACCATCATGGCTCATCTGCTCTCTCCCAACTCTCGTGCTCCAGTGAATGATTGCTGTTGTTGTTCAGTCCCTAAGGCGTGTCTGACTCTTTGCAACCCCATAGATTGCAGCACACCAGACTTCAGGGTCCTCCGCTACCTTCTGGAGTTTGCTTAAATTCATGTCCATTGAGTTGGTGACACGAACTAACCATCTCATCCTCTGCCACCCTCTTCTCCTTTTTTCTTAAATCTTTTCCAGCATCAGCATCTTTTCCAATGAGTCAGTTCTTGGCATCAGGTGGCCAAAGTAGCTTTGGAGCTTCAGCATCAGTCTTTCCAAAGAATTTTCAGAGTTCATTTCCTCTAGGATTGACTAGTTTGACCTTCTTGCAGTCCAAGGGACTCTCAAGAGTCTCCTGTAGCACCACAATTTGAAAGTATCAATTCTTTGGTGTTTAGCCTTCTTTATGGTCCAACTCTCACATCCACACATGACTACTGGAAAAACCATAGCTTTGACTATGCGGGCCTTTGTAGGCAAGGTGAAGTCTCTGCTTTTTAATAAGCTATCTAGGTTTGTCACAACTTTCCTTCCAAGGAGCCACAATGCTTAGTGGCTGAGATGGTAAAGCATTTGCCTACAATGCAGGAGACCTGGGTTCGATCCCTGGGTCAGGAAGATCCCCTGGAGAAGGAAATGGCAACCCACTCTAGTACTCTTGCCTGGAGAATCCCATGGATGGAGGAGCCTGGTGGGCTATAGTCCATGGGGTCCTAAAGAGTCGGACATGACTGAGAGACTTCACTTCACTTCCTTCCAAGGAACGTGTCCTTTAATTTCATGGCTGTGGTCACAGATCCAAAATCTGTGATTTTGGAGCCCAAGAAAATAAAATCTGTCACTACTTCCACGTTTTCCCCTTCTATTTGCCATGAGGTATTGAGGTCTCAATGCCATGATCTTAGGCTTTTCAATGTTGGATTTCAAGCTAGCTTTTTCACTTTCCTCTTTCAACCTCATCAAGAGGCTCTTTAGCTCCTCTTCACTTTCTGCCATTAAAGTGGTATCATCTGCATATCTGAGATTATTGAGATTTCTTCTGGCAATCTTGATTCCAGCTTGTGATTCATCCAGCCTAGCATTTTGCATGATATACTCTGCATATTAAGTTAAATCAGCAGGTTGACAATATACAGCCTTGTGGTACTACTTTCCCAAGTTTGAAACAGTTTTATTCCATGTCCAATTCTGTTTCTTCCTGACCCACATATGGATTTTCACAGGAGGTAGGTTAAGGTAGTCTGTTATTCCCATCTTTTTAAGAGTTTTCCATAGTTTGTTGTGATCCTCCAGTCTAAGGCTTTATCGTAGTCGGTGAAGCAGAAGTAGATGTTTCTGGAACTCCCTTGCTTTCTCCAGTTTTGCCAATTGACTGTTGGCAATTTGATCTCTGGTTACTCTGCCTCTTCTAAACCCAGTTTACACATCTGGAAGTTTTCAGTTCACATACTACTGAAGCATAGCTTGAAGAATGTTGAGCATAGTCTTGCTAGCATGTGAAATCAGTGCAATTGTATGGTAGTTTGAACATTCTTTGGCCTTGCCTTTCTCTGGAATTGGAATGAAAACTGACCTTTTCCAGTCCTGTGGCCATTGCTGGGTTTTCCAAATTTGCTGACATATGAAGTGCAACACTTTAACAGCCAAATCTTTTAGGATTTTCAATAGCTCTGCTGGAATTTCATCACCTCGGCTAGCTTTGTTCATATTAATGCTTCCTAGGGCCCACCTGCGGAGAAGGCAATGGCACCCCACTCCAGTACTCTTGTCTGGAAAATCCCATGGATGGGGGAGCCTGGTGGGCTGCAGTCCATGGGGTCGCGAAGAGTCGGACACGACTGAACGACTTCACTTTGACTTTTCACTTTCATGCATTGGAGAAGGAAGTGGCAACCCACTCCAGTGTTCTTGCCTGGAGAATCCCAGGGGCGGGGGAGCCTGGTGGGCTGCCGTCTCTGGGGTCACACAGAGTCGGACACAACTGAAGCGACTTAGCAGCAGCAGCAGCAGCAGCAGCAGCAGGGCCCACCTGGCTTCACACTCCAGGATGTATGGCTCTAGGTGAGTGACTACACCATCATGGTTATCTTCGTCATTAAGACCATTTTTGTATAGTTCTTCTGTGTATCTTGCCACCTCTTCTTAATCTCTTCTGCTTCTCTTAGTTCTTACTGTTTCTGCCCTTTATTGTGCCCATCCTTGCATGAAATGTTTCCTTGATACTTCTGTTATCTGGAAGAGATCTCTAGTCTTTCCCATTCTATTGTTTCCCTCCATCTCTTTGCATTGTTCATTTAAGAAGACCTTCTTATCTCTCCTTGCTATTCTCTGGAATTCTGCATTCAGTTAGGTATATCTTTCCCTTTCTCCCTAGCCTTTTACTTCTTTCCTCAGCTATTTGTATAGTCTCGTCAGACAATCACTTTGCTTTCTTGCAATTCTTTGGGATAGTTTTGGTCACTGTTTCTTTTACAATGTTATGAACCTCCATCCATATTTCTTCAGGCACTTTACCAGATCTAATCCCTTGAATCTATTCATCACCTCCACTGAATAATCATAAGAGATTTGATTTAGGTCATACTTGAATGTTCTAGTGGTTTCCCCTATCTTCTTCAATTTAAGCTTGAATTTTGCAATAAGGAGCTCAAGGTCTGAACAAAGTCAGCTCCAGGTATTGTTTTTGCTGACTGTATACAGCTTCTTCATCTTTCGCTGTAAAGAACATAATCTGATTTTCATATTGACATCTGGTGATGTCCATGAGTGGAGTTGTCTCTTGGATTGTTGGAAAATGTTGTTTACTGTGACTAGTGACTCTTGACAAAACTCTGCTAGCCTTTGCCTTGCTTCATTTTGTACTCCAAAGTCAAACTTACCTATTTTTCCAGGTATCTTTTGAGTTTGTACTTTTGCATTCCAATACCCTATGATGAAGAGGCTATCTGGTTTTTATTTTTTTGGTGTTAGTTTTAGAAGGTATTGTAAGTCTTCACATTCTCCAGGAAAGAATACTGGAGTGGGTTGCCATGCCCTTCTCCAGGGGATCTTCCCAACCCAGGGATCAAACCCAGGTCTCCTGCATTGCAGGCAGGATTCTTTACTGTCTGAGCCACCAGGGAAGCCCATAGGTCTTCATAGACCTGGTCAACTTCAGCTTCTTCAGCATCAGTTATGCAAAGTCAATGCCTTACAGAAACCAAAAAATCATGTTTAGGTAGCCAAGAATCAAAATTTCAGGAAACACCCTAATCCCATCACTCTATTACCTCCTGTTGTGTTGCAGAGGGAAACATTCAAAAATTAAGTATCCATGCTAATAGCTGAAGTTTTTTTTTTAAAATTGGAGGATGATTGCTTTACAATGTTGTGTTAGTTTCTGCTGTCCTACAACATGAATCAACTCTAGATTTACATATATCCCCTCCCCCTTTTTGGCTTCCCTGGTGGCTCAGAGGTTAAAGTGTCTGCCTGCAATGCGGGAGACCTGGGTTCTATCCCTGGGTTGGGAAGATCCCCTGGAGAAGGAAATGGCAACCCACTCCAGTATTCTTGCCTGGAGAATCCCATGGACAGAGAAGCCTGGTGGGTTACAGTCCACAGGGTTGCAAAGAGTCAGACAGGACTGAGCAACTTTCACTTTCCTTCCTCTTTTACCTCCCTCCTACCCCTCCTATCCTATCTCTCTAGGTCATCTCAGAGCACCAGCTGAGCTCCCTGTGTCATACAGCAGAAGAGCTGAAGTTTTATCTCTAAGGTTTAGAATTTTCTTAGTCATGGAAGACTTAACTTTTTAATAATGACTCCAGATATTTGACAAATGCCCCTTCATAACTTCATATCATTGCCACTTGGAAAATAATGATGTCCACAATATTGTTCACCTGCCAATGGAAATTTTCAGAGGCCCATTTGAGTATCTAATAGTACATGACTACCTAGGAACCAATTTGTGTCTATATGGGAGCACTTCAGGGCAACAGCCTTACTGATCTTACCAGAAAGTGAATAGGAAATGGACAAGCAAAGTATTGATCCTGCTCCCTTGCTATGGCTTAACTATTCCCCAAACAGAATGAACACGATCTCATTCTCACTAGGATCTTTTTATTACTGTTTGTTTGTTTTTTTTAAGGTGTCAGCTAAAAAGAGAGGTACAATGTGAGAATTGTGAGTTAAGTTTTAGTTGGGGCAAAATGGGGAGTGCAGGCCAGGAGACAGTACCTCCGATAGCTCTGAGAGACTGCTCCAAAGAAGCAGTGGGGGAAGGTCAATACATAAGATTTTGACGAAAGGAGGAGTTTAAGTGTTATCAAGCACTCACTTTACAAAAGGTTTTCTGATAGTCACAAGGAGCTGATGTCCCTGTGAAGGGATTTAATGCTTTTCTAGATATGAGAAGATGCAAGGATTGGGATCATGAAATCAATTACTGAAAATATCTAGCTGAAAATATCTAACGAACTGTTCCACCAGCTTACCTGGAGCACACAGAGTGCCTCACTCTCCACCCTGAATTCCTTTCGCGGAGTGTGGAAGGTCAGCAGCTGTAGCCCCACAGGGTTCAAGGCCCATAGATGCAGATGGCAAAGGCCCTTGTTGTTGTTCAGTCACTGGCAAATGCCCTTGGCAAATGCCAACTTGTAGTTGACAGAAGGATGCATAATGCAAGAAAGGTCTTGGATTTCTGCTCATGGACTTTACAGTTGTGGGAATTTAGTGTTCACTCTCTAAAGTTTATATCTGTGATTATGTAAGCACCATCAGGTATTTTATTTGTCTACAGAGAATGACTATAAAGTATCATAAAACAAAATAAGTAAATCTTAGTTGGGATCTTAAATCTATTCAGTTAAGTCAATACTATTCATCTGCCTCCATCATCCTAGCCAATTGACTGTCCAACTTACTTTGGAATGCTTCCATTAATGGGGAATGCACTCTGTTCTGGAGGAATCCATCTCACTTTTCAAGAACATTGATCGATCTTTTGGGGCTCTTTACAATCCTCCTTTCTACTCCTCAAATATATTACTGAATTTCACATACACAATGTTGTTGCATTTCTTCTGATTGACAAATCAGTCACAGAAAGAAATGCAGTATATTTCATGAACTCATGAGGGCCAAGTGATTACTGTTTTTTTTTTTTTCTCATCTCTTTTAATGATTCATTATGAATCTTCTAAGAATTATGGTCAAAGTCATTGGTGTCAATGACTTTGAGCTTGGTGGGAGGAAGAGGCAGGTGCTTTCCCTAAGTTAGAAAATGAGTCATATCAAAATTAGACCTACAGAAGGGTGCCACTAGGCACTTCAAATTTGTGACTCAGATCCTGGTTTGAATCAGTTATTAAAGGTGAGGGACTTCCCTGGTGGTCAATGGTTAAGAATCTGCCTTGCAGTACAGGGCACGAGAGTTGGATCCCTGACTGGCAAACTAAGATCCCACATGCCAGGAGGCAGCTAAGCTGGGGCTCCAAAACAAAAGATCCTGCGTGCTGCAGCTAAGACCCGTCGCAGCCAAAAAAATTAATTAATTGATTTTAAAAAGAATTGAGGTTATCTGATTTGTGTTAAAAAAAAAATACAGGTGAAACCATCTTTAAATTCTATATTTCTATCAAAGGGGCAAATAGTCTTCAGTGTTTCTCATTATTCGTGCCACTCATCTCCTGTTTCAGGTTTCTGTGTGCTCTAAGAACTAATGAACTGGGCCAATCTCTGGGGTGGGGACTCGAGTATGCATTTCAATCAAATATCCTAGGAGGATATTCTGAGACCAAGATTTGCGAAAACCATATCTACAGTTACTAAGTTTTAATTCATACCAGTTATGCTTCATTGAAAACTGTCAGTTTTAAATTATCTAGTCATTTTTAACAAAGAAATTGCTTTGAAGATCTGTCAAATACTAGGTTTTAAACGGAGAAGGCAATGGCACCCCAGTCCAGTACTCTTGACTGGAAAATCCCATGGACGGAAGAACCTGGTAGGCTCCAGTCCATGGGGTCGCTAAGAGTCGGGCACGACTGAGCGACTTCATTTTCACTTTTCACTTTCATGCATTGGAGAAGGAAATGGCAACCCACTCCAGTATTCTTGCCTGGAGAATCCGAGGGACAGAGGAGCCTAGTGGGCTGCGGTCTATGGGGTCGCACAGAGTCGGACATGACTGAATCGACTTAGCAGCAGCAGCAGCAGGTTTTAAAAAAATCTTTATATCTAGAAAGCCTAGAGCCCAAATTACAATGGATAAGTATGGCCAAAAGCCATCTCATAATTCTTATAAAAAGTACCAATATGGACATACTTTGCTGCCTTGGCCAGGCAAATGCTATTCAAATAATTCTTAGCCAAGAAATTCATAACATCTGGCATGGGATACCGCATGTAGAAAATAGACTGCAGAAAACAACCATAACCCGAAGGTCAGTTTTTATAAAGGATACAGAACTGAACTGGGCCCTAGCTGCTTAGCCTGTAGTAAGTAAATGAGGAGGAAGACTGTTTGAGAGAGGGGAGGTCACATGAGGGCAGAAACAATGGGAAATTGGCTTGATTCAGCTGACAGAGGGCAGTCTCAGGGAATACAATGGGAAAGGGAGTGAATTAAGATCACGGAGAGCCTGGAAGGTCACAAAGAAACCTTTAAACTTGGCGTAGTGGGGGATCAGGAGCCACAAAAGATTTTATAGGGTGAATAATCTGAAGAAAATAATGTCTAAGGAAGTAAGCCTGGACATGCCAATAACAATCCTGATTTCCTTCTACTAAAGCCCTGATGTGTGCCAGGTACTTGACCCAACAGCCCTAAGAGGACAAGAACTTTCTCTTTCATTTAGAGTTTATTTATTTTGGCTGTGCTGGGTCTTCGTTGCTGTGCTTGGGCTTTCTCTATTTGCAGTGCATGGGCTTCTCATTGCAGCGGCTCCTCTTGTTGCTAAGCACGGGCTCGAGGATGCGTGGGTTTTAGTAGCTGTGGCTCGAGGGTTTAGTTGCTCGGTGACATGTGGGATCTTCCCAGACCAGGGATCGAACCTGTGTCCTCTGCGTTGCAGAGCAGATTCTTAACCACTAGACCGCCAGGGAAGCCCTTGCTTCCACTTAAAGCTTTGTAAAAGGAGACTCTGAGAGATCAGATAACTGAGTGAGCAGCAGAGTTCGCATAAGGCTGAGCAAGGGCCCACGTTTGGGTCTGTACTTCCAAAGTTTGCACTTTAGAGCAGGGATTGACAAACTCTGGCGCAGCCATCAAATCCAACCTGTTTTTGTACAGTCCTACTCTGATGCTGTGGAGAAGGAAATGGCAACCCACTCCAGTGTTCTTGCCTGGAGAATCTCAGGGACGGGGGAGCCTGGTGGGCTGCTGTCTATGGGGTCGCACAGAGTCGGACACGACTGAAGCGACTTAGCAGCAGCAGTAGCAGTACTCTGATGCTGGGAGGGATTGGGGGCAGGAGGAGAAGGGGACAACAGAGGATGATATGGCTGGATGGCATCACTGACTCGATGGACGTGAGTCTGAGTGAACTCTGGGAGTTGGTGATGGACAGGGAGGCCTGGCGTGCTGCGGTTCATGGGGTCGCAAAGAGTAGGACACGACTGAGTGACTGAACTAAACTGAACTGAGGTAACAATGGTATTTACATTTTTAAAGTGTAGGCAAAAAAAATCAAAAGAAGACTAAAATTTCCTAACTTGTGAAAATTCTATGCAATTCACATTTCAAGGCCCATAAATTATGTTTCATTGGAACATAGCCACACCCCTTCAGTTACATGCTGTCTGTCTGATTTCTTGTTGCAGTGGCAGAATCAAGTAGTTGAACAGCAGCCCTGTTGCCCACAAAGCCTGGCATTTTATTATCTGTCCCTTTACAGAATGTCTTCTGACTCCTGTTCTAGAGCTTTCCAGCTCCAAGTGTGGGCTGTAGGCCAGAAGCAAGGAGTATTATCTGGAAATCTGTTTGAAAGGCACACTCTCCAGCCCCACCCCAGGCTTGCTGAATCCAAATCAGCATTTTAGCAAGATTTCAAATGATTTGTTTGCACATTCAAGTTTAAGAGGTGTTGTTATAGGAGTGTGCTGTTATGGGTGAAGTTTTGGTGGATGGCAAGTATGGGGACTAGGAAGTTGGGTGGTTTAAAATTAGGAGACAGAGTGGGGAGGGACCGGGTCTGCAGACATGTAAAGAATGTTTGCCATTTAACTGCACAGGCAGCCACACATTCCTGCCCCAGGCCTCTGGGATTCCTGCATATAAATATTCAGTGAATAGGACACCATACACAAGTTAACATATAACTCTGCACTGCTTATTTTAAAGTGTTTTGCCGAGGCATTTTTAATAGAGCTGATGAACAGGAGGATAATTGAATTAGCTAGTACCAACTTCCCATCTCCACTCTCCATTTTAAGATTTGCAGACAAAAAAAAAAAATGTTTCTTGACAAGCAGGAATGCCCATGCTACCAGAAATTGGCCTGAAGCACTGCTGCTGGGAAGTTTTGAGAAATAGTAACTCAAATGTATTGCTAATGTACTTTTGCAAATCCTAGAATACTTGTAAATAAGATGATAAAGCAGCTGCTGCTAAGTCGCTTCAGTCGTGTCCAACTCTGTGCGACCCCATAGACGGCAGCCCACCAGGCTCCCCCGCCCCTGGGATTCTCCAGGCAAGAACACTGGAGTGGGTTGCCATTTCCTTCTCCAAAGCATGAAAGTGAAAAGTGAAAGTGAAGTCGCTCAGTCGAGTCCGACTCTTAGCGACCCCATGGACTGCAGCCCACCAGGGTCCTCTGCCCATGGGATTTTCCAGGCAAGAGTACTGGAGTGGGGTGCCAGTGCCTTCTCCGGATAAAACAGCAGGTCTCCTCAAAGATACACTGCAAGGAAATGTGCCATTTGACCACTTACTAATTTGTTTTTAAATCTTTAGGCAAATTCAAGGAAGACTTTAATGTAGTTTAATTTGAAGGCACTAGAGTTTGCAACTATATATTCTTTTTTGAGTTTTGTTAAAAGAACATGCTTGTCATAGCAAATGCACTTTTCCAACAACCCAAGAGGTGATTCTTACACATGTATATCACAAGATGGTCAATATCAAAATCAGATTGATATGTTCTTTGCAGCCAAAGATGGAGAAGCTCTATGCAGTCAGCAAAAACAAGACCTGGAGCTAACTGTGGCTCAGACAATGAGCCCCTTGTTGCAAAATTCAGCATTAAATTGAAGAAGACAGGGAAAACCACTAGAATATTCAGGTATGACCTACATCAAACCCCTTATGATTTTACAGTGGAGGTGACAAGTAGATTCAAGGGATTAGATCTGGTACACAGAGTGCCTGAAGAACTATGGGTGGAAGTTCATTTTACAGGAGGCAGTAACCAAAATCATCCAAAAGAAAAAGAAACTCAAGAAGGCAACTGCTGCTGCTGCTAAGTCGCTTCAGTCGTGTCCGACTCTGTGCGACCCCATAGACGGCAGCCCACCAGGCTCCTCTGTCCATGGGATTCTCCAGGCAAGAACACTGGAGTGGGTTGCCGTTTCCTTCTCCAATGCATGAAAGTGAAAAGTGAAAGTGAAGTCGCTCAGTTGTGTCCGACCCTCAGGGACCCCATGGACTGCAGCCTTCCAGGCTCCTCTGTCCATGGGATTTTCCAGGCAAGAGTACTGGAGTGGGGTGCCATTGCCTTCTCCCAAGAAGGCAAAGTGGTTGTCTAAGAAGGCTTTACAAATAGCTGAGGAAAGAAGAGAAGTGAAAGGCAAGGAAGAAATAGAGAGATATACCTAACTAAATGCAGAGTTCCAGAGAATAGCAAGGAGAGACAAGAAGGCCTTTGTAAATGAACAATGCAAAGAAATAGAGGGAAACAATAGAATGGGAAAGACTAGAGATCTCTTCAAGAAAATTGGAGATAGCAAAGGAGCATTTAATGCAAGGATGGGCATGATAAAGGAGAGAAAATGTAAGGACCTAACAGAAGCAGAAGATATTAAGAAGAGGTGGCAAGAAGACACAGAAGAACTATATGGAAAAAAGTCTTGATGACCTGGATAACCATGTTGGTTATGGTCACCCACCTAGAGCCAGACATCTTGGAGTGTGAAATCAAGTGGGCCTTAGGGAGCATTACTATGAACAAAACTAGTGGAAGTGATGGAATTCCAGCTGAGCTATTTAAAATCCTAAAAGATGATGCTGTTAAAGTGTTGCAATCCACATGTCAGCAAATTTGGAAAACACAGTTTTCATTCCAGTCTCAAAGAAGGGCAATCCCAAAGAATATTAAACTACCATACAACTGCATTCATTTCACATGCTAGCAAGTTTATGCTCAAAATCCTTCAAGATAGGCTTCAGCAGTACCTAAACTGAGAACTTCTAGATGTACAAGCTGGCTTTAGAAAAGGCAGAGGAACCAGAGATCAAATTGCCAACCTCCGTTGGATCATGGAGAAAGCAAGGGAGTTCCAGAAAAACATCTATTTCTGCTTCACTGGCTACACTAATGCCTTAGACTGTGTGGATCACAACAAACTGTGGAGAATTCTTAAAGAGATGGGAATACCAGACCATCTTACCTGCCTCCTGAGAAACCTGTATGTGGGTCAAGAGGCAACAGTTAGAACTGAACATGGATCAACAGACTGCTTCCAAAGTGGGAAAGGAGTATAGCAAGGCTGTATATTGTCACGCTACTGATTTAACTTAAATGCAGAATACATCATGCAAAATGCCAGGCTGGATGAATCACAAGCTGGAATCAAGATTGCCAGGAGAAATATCAAGAACCTCAGATATGCAGATGATACCACTACAGTGTTAGTGGCAGAAGTGAAGAGGAACCAAGAGCCCTTGATGAGGGTGAAAGAGAAGAATGAAAAAACTTGAAACTCAACGTTGAAAAAACCAAGATCACGACATTGGGCATTGGGTCCCATCATCTCATGGCAAATAGATGGGGCAAAAGTGGAAGCAGTGACAGATTTTTTTTGTCCCTCCTTGGGCTCCAAAATCACTGTGAACAGTGCAGTCATGAAGTTAAAAGATTCTTGTTCCTTGGAAGGAAAGCTATGACAAACCTAGACAGCATATGAAAATGCAGAGACATCACTTTGCTGACAAAGGTCTATGTAGTCAAAGCTGTGGTTTTTACAGTAGTCATGTATGGATGTGAGAGTTGGACCATAAAGAAGGCTAAACACAAAGGATTGATACTTTCGAATTGTGGTGCTGCAGGAGACTCTTGAGAGTTCCTTGGACTGCAAGGAGATAAAACCAGTCAATCCTAAAGGAAATCAACCCTTAATATTCACTGGACTCTGGCTACCTGATGGGAAGAGCTGACTCTTTGGAAAAGATCTGGTGTTGGAAAACATTGAAGGCAAAAGAAGAAGAGGGCGGCAGAGGATGAGATGGTTAGAGTCACTGAGTCAATGAACATGAATCTGAGCAAACTCCAGGAGACAGCCTGTCCTGCTGCAGTCTATGGGGTTGCCAGAGTTGGACACTTAGCGACTGAATAGCAACTCTTTTTTTATAAATTGAAATATATTACATCAGTTTTAGGTGTACAAGTACAACATAGTGGTTTGATATTTTTATATATTACAAAATGATCACCACTACAACTATACACTCTTATTACTTGCCATTAAAGATCACAATATTGGGCTTCCCTGGTGGTCCAGGGGTTAAGAATCCACCTTGCAATGCCGGGGACACTGGTTCAATTCCTGGTACAGGAAGATCCCACATGACTTGGGGCAACTAACCCCTTGCACCACAACTACTGAGCCCATGATGCACAACTTCTGAAGCCTCTGAGCCTAAAGCCCGTGCTCCACAATAAAAGAAGCTACCACGTTAAGCAACACTGCAACTAGCGAGTATTCCACTCGCTGCCACTAGAGAAAAGCCCACGAGCAGTGACGAAGACCCAGCACAGCCAAAAAAAAAAAAAAAAAAATCACAATATTTTCATTCTCTGAGTCTCTAGTCCCCGATTTACTACTAGCAAGTTAAGCTACATATTTAAGAACTATTTTGCAGTTGCTCAACCAGTGGAGCCTGTGCTATGCCCCAAGATATGCAGATAGATAAGACAGAGGAAAAGGGTGTGTATTCAAGAAACTGTCAGTCTAAAGGGAAGATAGACACGCAAGATAGCAAAAAACAAAAACAAAAACATCTTGAATGAGCACAGAGAATGGAGAAAGTGACTCTGACTAGAAAGGCTGGCAGAAATATACGATTTATTTTTAAAGCACTTTGGTTTTTAAGTGTTTAATTGTATACATATGCTTTAAACTTTTTATTATGGAAAAGTTCAACCAGGCAAAAGTAGAAGAAATGGGAGAACAATGGAATTCTTCCCCCACGCCCATTTGCCATGTCTCACTCATCAGATGCAGCTATAATAACACATGGCCAGTATTCTTTTCTCATACTCCCTCCTACCCATCCCTCTCCTACTAAACTATTTTATTTATTTATTTATGGCTGTGCTGGGTCTTCCTTGCTGCCCAAGGTCTTTCGCTAGTTGTGGTGCTCAGGCTTCTCCCTGTGGGACCTTCTCTTGTGGAGCCCAGGCTCTAGAGCACTCAGGCTTCTGTAGTTGCAACACTCAGGCTTAGTTGCCCCAAGGTATATGGGATCTTAGTTCTCTGACCAGGTATCGAACCTGTGTTCCCTGTGTTGGCAGGCAGATTCTTAACCACTGGACCACCAGGGAAGTTCCTACTGAAGTATTTTGAAGGACATGCCAGGCACGTGGGACATGTTGTTGGTGGGACAGTGATGTTTCTTTGAGTTAGGTTTTGAAGGACACCTAGGCTCAGCTGGTAAAGAATTCGCCTGCAATGCGGAGTTCGATCCCTGGGTTGGGAAGATCCCCTGGAGAAGGGATAGATTATCCACTCCAGTATTCTGGCCTGGAGAATTCCATGGACTGTATAGTCCTTGGGACCGCAAAGAGTCGGACACGACTGAGCGACTTTCACTTAGAGAGACTTCGAGAGGAGGGACGAGTCAAACACGAGTAGGAGGTCCGGGCCATCCATTCATGCCTGTGTGCTCAGTTGTGTCCGACTCTGCGACCCCATGGACTGTAGCCTGCCAGGCTCCTCTCTCCGTGGGACTTCCCAGTCAAGAATATTGGAGTGGGCTGATGTTTCCTTCTCCAGGGGGTCTTCCTGACCCAACGACTGACCATGCATTTCCTTTGGCCCCTGCACTGGGAAGCGGGTTCTTTACCCCTGAGCCACCTGGTCAAGACTGTAAATCACCATACAGACCAGCCTGGCCTGAGGGAAGAATATTTTAGATACTTCCCTGTTGGCTCAGATGATAGACAATCTTCTTGCAGTTTGGGACACCTGGGTTTGATCCCTGGGTTGGGAAGATCCCTTGGAGGAGGGCATGGCAACCCACTCCAGTATTCTTGCCTGGACAGAGGACAGAGGAGCCTGGTGGGCAACAGTCCATGGGGCTGCAAAGAGTTGGACACGACTGAGGGACCAAGCACAGCACACACATGGGGAATAAGGTTGAAAGTTAAATTAGAATGTAAACTCCCTGAAGGGGAAGAGCGATGTTTATCTTCTGCATCCGGGTAAGCTTGAATCCTCTTAGTACCTTACAGAGAATAGTGCTTAAAGGCTGTGCAAATATTACATCAGTGAAGGTGGAGTCAGACCTTGGCAGCCTTAAAATCCTTGAGTCTTTATTTTGGGAGCACTGAATTAGTTTAATGATTGGGGAGGTGAGATGTTGCATGATTAAATGTGTTTGTGGAGGATTAACTCAAACAGAAACAAATATATTGAAAGTATGCCAAGTTCTCTCTGGGGATTGTCGCCACAGGTCCTCAGCAACAACCATCTGATCTAACGCAGCTCCCTCTCTGCCAAGTCTTTGGAAATCATGAGTCTCACTGAACTTTTATTTTCTAACTTTTAAAATAATGATAATTCCTGATTTTTAAAAATCTGTTTCACAGCATCAACCTCAGGGTAAGGTAGCAAAATAAAGCATGAAAAATATTTTTAGAGGGTTACATAATTGTTGCAAATAGCAATATTCTCATAAAATATTTAAAGACAGAAGCTACTTTTGCTTTGTATAATTTGATTTCTTATTACCTCAAGGGAACTATGGATTCCTGGGAGAGGGACCTTCCTGAGGTGTCTCTGGTTTGTTCTGAGCTCACAGAGGGAGTAAGGTTTCCCATGGTCACCCTGCTGCTGCTGCTGCTAAGTCGCTTCAGTCGTGTCCGACTCTGTGACCCCATAGACAGAAGCCTACCAGGCTCCCCCATCCCTGGGATTCTCCAGGAAAGAACACTGGAGTGGGTTGCCATTTCCTTCTCCAGTGTATGAAAGTGAAAAGTGAAAGTGAAGTCGCTCAGTCGTGTCCGACTTTTAGGGACCCCATGGACTGTAGCCCACCAGGCTCCTCCGTCCATGGGATTTTCCAGGCAAGAGTACTGGAGTGGGGTGCCATTGCTACTTGGTGGCAATTTGAAGTTACATAAGAGAATAGAGTACAAAGTGCACAGGTAATGCTTCAGTTTGCATTCATTTATCTGTTACACATGTTACCTGGACATGGCTTAGAGGTTGATGGCATGATGGGAAATTGGAAGATGAGTGAAGGAGTGAAGCAAAGCAGAGGAAAAGTGGGAAAGTGGGTAGAACTGACAGTGTTTAGATTAAGGATTATGCACAAAAGAAGAAAGTGGGTTCTTGCAGCCCCTGGGCATGCAATAGACCAGCTGGGCATGCCTGGTTCCAAATTCCATGCGATCTAGGATGACCATGATATGGCTAAGGGTCTTTATCCTGGAGGTGCTGAGTAAATGCAGCTTTGTCGAGTCATATGCATTCATTCATTCATTTGTTCAGTCTCAGCCATTCATTCACTAAACATTGATTCAGGGTCAGACGCCATGTTGGGCAATAGAATTACAAAGATGAGCAGGTGATCATTTTAGATCACTAGGGGCATTCGGGGTAGAGAAAAGACAAGACAAGGAACCAAGGATGTGTGCATTGAAACAGACGTATGTACGATGCCTGGTGGAGTAGAGTGCTCAGAGCAGATCCAGAGGAGGTTGACAGTGGATCTTGGGGGATGAGTGGAGACATTCTAATCTAAGTCAAAGAAACAATACCTGTAAAGGCAGGGAGATCAGAAAGAGAGTGACTTAGTATGGTTGCCTCCAGGGTGTGGCAAGGGAGCCGCAGCAGATGGGACCGGAAAGATAAGCAAGGACATCAAAAGAAGCAATTGCACCTGGAACCAGATATACCAGCTTTTGTTCTGGATAGTATCATTCGGAACAGATTGGTTAAATTTGAAGTAGGAAAATTTCAGGAAATGTGTGATAACTAATTATGGGGTTTATAGCACAGTAATTTTAACCTAAAGACAATTGCATTTCTTTATAATGAAACCAAGAACAAGTATTCAGTTAAATGACTATTAGAAAGAGCAGTTTAGGTGCTCAGAACCACCCAGTAGTTTGTAGGCTGGTTGTGGACAGACTTGACTAACTTATTTCAGTCATGTTCTCTGATTATTATGAGTGTAATAGGAAAAAGAACATAATTTTGTCAAAAGGAGTTCATTCCTGCGGACCAAACAGTGTAAGTCTTCTCCAAGTCCATATGTCTTTTGTCCACTGAGGAGAAGACCCATGCCTTGAAACTGATTTTTTTGATTATCAATGTCAAGAAGTTTTCATGGGGTTTCCCTGGTGGTCTTATTGTTGCAGCCACGCATTCTGGGAAACAAACTCACTCAGAAGGACAATGCAGATAGTGGAGTGCAGTTTATTACACCGGCGGGCCCAAGGCAGAGTCTCCTCTTAGCCAAGGACGCCGACCAGCATTTGTGAAAACCTTTTATACCCCATGTGCACGTGTCTGAACCCACCACTCCAAATTCCTTGAGACTTACATAAACCAAGGAAAATACAATCCCAATAACCCCATCATTCACATGCTGTGTGCTCATGTTAAACAGTCAAACAGTTAGCCAATAATCAATAAACCCGAGGTTACACTCCGATAGATACAGAAAAATTTATGGCCTGTCTGGAGGAAGGGGTGATTAGTGTATGTTTCTCTGAGGTGATGAGTAACCTAGATACGATCTTCAAGGTTCCCCTGTCTGGAGGGGGTCTTATCCTTCAGTTGTTGTTTTCATAGGCACTAAACACAGAGTTCAGAGTCCATTGGAAAAGTGGCCAAGCATGATCAGCATGTACAGGCCTAAGATGGAGTCCAGGCCCTATGAATTCCTTCTTCATTCCCCCCTCTTGATGCTCTTAACTCATATTATGAGCATCATTCATAGGGATATATTGCACCCTGGCTCTCCGACCACCAATTTGGGAGAATGACACCAACCTTCGGATTACAAAGTTCATAATACATTGTAAAATTCAGGGTCCACAAAGCAGAACTATCAAGGCATCTATAATAGTGGTAAATAAGTTTTCCACCAATTGCCCTTCACCCAAGATAGGACTGAAAGTCCAGAAAGGAATGTTTTCATTTGACATTGCTTTTACCTGGTTTTTCACGTCATCTAAAGCAGTCGATACATTGCCAGATAAGTCAGGAATGTATACACAACATTCAACCTTAATTATAGCACAGGTCCCTCCTTGAGCAGCTGTGAGTATGTCCAAAGCCATTCTATTATGAATTATGGCTTTTCTCAAGAGCAAATTTGGATTTGCTCTTCATTTAAGGCTTGGATGGCTTTTGTTTTATCTAGGAGGGCCTGTTTTGTGAAATTAGTCAAGGTCTCTACTTTAATCATGATATCTGTTGTCCCTATAGAGGATACGAATAAGGCAGCAATATACTCATACCATTGAAACACATGGATCTTGTCCACCTAGCATGTAAATAAGGTAGATTTTCTGGGGCTACCGGGGTAGATTTACAACAAGTAGTTTAGGCTTTGTTACACTGGCATTTATATCAAATGTAACCCTATGACCCAAGTTTATTGACTGTAGGTCTTACACCAAGACAGCAAGGAGAGGTTATTATTGACAAGAGAGAGGAAAGTCTCTTTTTGTTGTCCCAGAAAAGAGCAGAGTGGTTTAAAATCTCCTTGGCAGAGCGGTGACACCCACCAAGGAAGTCCATCCATCACTGACAGAGGCATAGCCCTACATACCCAGCAGTTGGAAGTGTTGTGGAAGTCCACGTAGGAATGTGCCCATGAGATGAAAACATTGTCCTGAGTTAAAATGGAAGTTAAATTCAAAATCACGTTGATGAGGCCAAGCAGCAGGAGTTGATTGTGCGGTTTCATACTGAAGGGGCTCGTCCAGGATCTTCTTTTCCTTCTTCTTAAGGATGGTCTTAGTCTCTCAAGGGAGAAGGCAATGGCACCCCACTCCAGTATTCTTGCCTGGAAAATCCCATGGGCAGAGGAGCCTGGTAGGCTGCAGTCCATGGGGTCGCTAAGAGTTGAACACGACTGAGCGACTTCACTTTCACTTTTCATTTTCATGCATTGGAGAAGGCAATGGCAACCCACTCCAGTGTTCTTGCCTGGAGAATCCTCGGGACAGGGCAGCCTGGTGGGCTGCCATCTATGGGGTCGTACAGAGTCGGACACGACTGAAGCAACTTAGCAGTAGCAGTCTCTCAAGGATCATCGGGGTCCCTCTGTGCAGTCCACCCAGTGTTTTTGGGGTCTGCGTGGTATGTTCTCTTCACCCTTGCATGATGGATCCAAGGGACAATACCTGCAACTTTAACTGCAGTAGTTAGGACAAGACAATGGCACCCCACTCCAGTACTCTTGACTGGAAAATCCCATGGACGGAGGAGCCTGGTAGGCTGCAGTCCATGGGGTCGCTAAGAGTCGGACATGACTGAGCGACTTCACTTTCACTTTTCACTTTCATGCATTGGAGAAGGAAATGGCAACCCACTCCAGTGTTCTTGCCTGGAGAATCCCAGGGACCGGGGAGCCTGGTAGGCTGCCGTCATGGGGTCACACAGAGTCGGACACGACTGAAGTGACTTAGCAGCAGCAGCAGCAGTTCCATCTGCTGTGAAATCCTATTTCCCCTTACCTGAGGCAAATTTGTTGATACCTGTTTTATTATGGGAGGGGGCCTCCCATACACAATTTCATATGGAGAATAGCCTTGGAACTGTGGGGTCATCCTGAGTCTGAGCAGAGCCGTCGGAAGCAAGTCCACCCAGGAACAGTCTCTATGATCCACTTGGAGAGTCTCTTTAATGTCCGCTTGGTTCATTCCACCATCTCAGAACTCTGGGCCTATATGTAGTGTGCAGTTTCCATTTGATGTTTTAAGTTTTGCTTACTTGTTGTACTAAATCAGCTACAAAAGCCGGGCCATTGTCTGAACCAATGCTGGTAGGAAGTCCAAATCTGGGAACTATTTCCCTAAGCAGGCACCAGGCTACTTCTGATGCTCTGAAAAGTCCAGGTAGGAAAAGCTTCTACCCATCCCAAGAACGTACATACCATGACCAGCAGGTAATGGTAGTGTTGATGAGGTTTCATTTCAGTGAAGTCCACTCCCAGGTGTTCAAAGGGCAGCGTGCCTTTCAGCTGAATACCCGGAGGTTTTTGTCTGAATACCCGAGAGGCAGCATTAACCTGTGAGCAGGCAGCATGGCCTAGGTGGGTCACTTGGTGTGTTTGGCTTACCAGATTGTGTGCCAGCTCCTCCGGTACCAATAATTTGCCACTTGGCAATTCCCACAATCCCTTTTCAGTCTTGATGGCCCCTTCTGCTTTGGCTAACCTGACAGCCGTTGTCCTTGTTTTATGAGGCTAGTGCCATCAGTATATAGGACCCAATTAGGGTCTGGACCCTTGCGTCCTTCTTTAAAACAAACCCCAGATACCTTACCTCCTCCTTGCAGATCTGGGCCTTCTTCCTCGACACCCGGGAACCTGCTTCCATCAGCAGCTGGAGCAGTGCTTTTGTCCCTTTCCAGCATTTTTCCTTGGTCTCGGCGGCCAGCAGCAGGTCATCCACGTATTGTAGGAGCCAACATCCATACTCTTCCGGATGGAATGAGTTCAGGTCAGAAGCCAAGGCTTCCCCAAAGATGGCTGGGGAGTTCTTAAACCCTTGTGGGGGAGTCCAGATGAGCTGTTGCTTGGTGCCCCCGACTTGATCTTCCCATTCAAAGGCAAAGATGGGCTGTGACGCTGGGGCGAGGCATACGCAGAAGAAGGCATCCTTGAGATCTAGGCGAGTATAAACTTTAGTCCTCGGCGGGAGGAGGCTAAGTAAGGTATAGGGGTTTGGAACAGTGGGGTGTAAAGTCACAGTAGCCTGGTTTACTAGCCTGAGATCCTATACAGGCCTATAGTCCTGTCCTTCTTCCTTTTTGACTGATGGGATTGGCATATTCCAAGCCGACTGGCACTCTACTAGAATGCCCGCTTGTTTCAATCTATTGATGTGGGGCAGTATGCCAGCCCAGGCCTCTATCGGTAGCGGGTACTGGAGCTTTCTAACTGGAATGGTACCTGGTTTGAGTTCTATTATCACTGGGGTTTGATGTTTAGCCAGCCTGGGGGGAGGGGGGTTGTCTTCCGCCCAGACCTCAGGGAATAATTGAGTTAGCTCTCTCTCATGCTCTTCCAGCCCACCCGGTTCTGCCTTCGGAGGTTCATGCAACCCACTCATTTTGGGGGGGGGTCTTGAGAGAGAGAGCAAATAAGTCATAGTTTCCATCTGGAAGGTGGGCCTCTCCTCAGGGGAGAAAGTCACCTGTGCTCCTAGTTTGGAGAGCAAGTCTCTTCCCAACAGGGGTACTGGGCACTCAGGAATGTAGAGGAATTCATAGATCACTTGGTGCCCCTCCATCTGACATTTTCTGGGCTGGCCAAATGATTTAATCATGTCTTCTCCTGATACCCCATTATAGCTGTAGTCTTTTTGGACAGTGGTGCCACAGGTTTTACTACCGACAGTTCTGTTCCTGTATCCACCATGAAGTCAAGGTTTTGGTCCCCCACTTTTAAGGTTATCATGGGCTCTCGGGGACCTGCTATCTCTGAACCCCAGCAGCCCTATTTAATTTCCAAGCCAGCAAGCCCCACAACTGCGGGAGCTTCTTCTTCCTTCCTTGCCTTTAGTGCATTCATTCTTCCAGTGGCCAAAAGCTTGGCACCAGGCACACTGGTTTGGCTGTAACGGGGCCTGGGACCTCCGTTGGGACCGGTTGAAGGACTGTCCTGTCCCTGGGGCAGAGGAGGTTTTCAGGAGGGCCCGAGATGGACTTTCCCAGAGCAGCAGCTAGCATTGCAAATCTCTTGTCTGTTCTCTTTCGTTCCCTCCGGCTCTCTGGCAGAGCGGAGTTTCTGCTTAATTCCAACGTCTCCCTCCCCTTCTTGTCAGTACTCACAGGGAGATACGGGTATAGCTTGGGCGGTTCGGCTGGAGTCGGATCCTGGGAAGTGTTGGCCAGAGGCTTCTGTCACCGGGGATCGGAGCCCGCTGAGGTGGCGGCTCTACGACCCCAGGGAGAGCTGGCGGAGGAGCAGCAGCTGCTGCAGGACTTCACTTGGCCCTAGATCGGGCATTAAGGCAGCCTCCGGTCCTGGTGGAGCACTGGGAGGCAGGAACATCATTATCCAGTATTGGGGAGGGGTCAGGTCATCCCCGTCCAAATCCTGTAGAATTTCCTTTTTTATCATCGGTCATTTTTTTGTGCCATTAATATTTTCCCCTTTCCCTTCTGGATACAGAACCTTGTCCAAGTAGGAGGGTCTTGAGCTAACCCCAGCCATGAGTCAATATATGGATATTGATCCGGGTGTCCTGGCTCTCCTGTGACTACTGCTTCCATTATTTTTAAGTTTACGGTGTTCTCTGGTGGCCATCCTACTCCCATAGGGGGCCATTCAACCTCACAGAGTATGTGAGGGCAGTTAGGCTTCATCTTCACCCCATAGTCTCCTCCTAATCCCGTCTTAAAATTTTTAATCATGCACTCCGATACAGTTGCCTTAGATTCACTTCCCCCCATCTTGCTTACCTTCTTGGACCTTCTTCTACTTTTCCTTTTTCTGTCTATGAAGTTCTCGGTACCCTTTGTATTTCTGGTATTTCCACTCAATGAAACACTTAAAGTGCCATTCCGCCTCCTTCCTAACTGGGGTGAGAAGAGCCTTACCTGCCAGATCCCAGAGGGAGAAGGGGGATTGGTGTGTCTTCACCTGGCGGTCAGCACGGCTGAATCAGAACACCACGTGGTCCAAGACTGTTTCTCCCTTAACTTTCAAAGTCCATTCTGCTTTGGTGGACTTGATCAGGTGTGGATGAAAACACAGATGGGTTAAATATCCCATGTCCTAAGCCATCTCCGGAAAGGCCAATTCGTACTCACTTATGTATTCCCCTTGTTCTAGCCTGACAATTCCGAGGGGGTCAAGAATTTCACAGCAGATGGGACACCTCCTGGGGGAGGGTAGAATATGAGCACACAAGGACCAAGTTTTTCTCCTAAAAATCCCCTGGCGATTGCTTGGTAATAATTTTCCCCAAGACAGCATGGACACCACCTCCTAAATGACCTTCACAAATTTCCTTCCTAAGCCCTAACACGCTCATCGACCTGTGTACCAAGCAATTGCCACCTGCCTATTCCAGGCTCCTGTGGGTCCCCGCTCCTTCTGGTCCCTCCCAGGGGGGTGATCAGGCCCCCTCTTCCACCCTGCCGGGTGGATTCCTCCTCACCTGAGCACTCAGTTCCCTTGCTGCCATTCACTACCTGCCAAAGCGAAGAAATGGGGCATTGAAAGGCTGAATTCTTCCAGAGGGGCGAGGCGCCTTCCCCCTCTAGGAGATTCAAGCCACAAAGCCTCGGGGTGGCCTCAAATGAGACCTGTCTCCTCAAAGTGAGGAGTTTCCCGGCCAATGCACCAAATTTTGTAGCCACGCGTTCCAGGAAACAAACTCACTCAGAAGGACAATGCAGATAGTGGAGTGCAGTTTATTACACCAGCGGGCCCAAGGCAGAGTCTCCTCTTAGCCAAGGACCCCGACCAGCATTTGTGAAAACCTTTTATACCCCATGTGCACTTGTCTGAACCCACCACTCCAAATTCCTTGAGACTTACATAAACCAAGGAAAATACAATCCCAATAACCCCATCATTTACGTGCTATGTGTGCTTATGTTAAACAGTCAAACAGTTAGCCAATAATCAATAAACCCGAGGTTACACTCCGATAGATACAGAAAAATTTATGGCCTGTCTGGAGGAAGGGGTGATTAGTGTATGTTTCTCTGAGGTGATGAGTAACCTAGATACGATCTTCAAGGTTCCCCTGTCTGGAGGGGGTCTTATCCTTCTGTTGTTGTTTTCATAGGCACTAAACACAGAGTTCAGAGTCCATTGCAAAGGTGGCCGAGCATGATCAGCATGAATAGGCCTAAGATGGAGTCCAGGCCCTATGAATTCCTTCTTCACTATGGTTAAAAATCTGCCTGTCGATGAAGGGGGCATGGATTCCTGGTCCAGGAGGATCGCACATGGCTTGGGGCAGATAGGCCTGTGCACCACAACTGCTGAGCCCCAACTACTGAAGCCAGGGGGCCTTAGAGCCTGTGTTCAGAAACAAGAGAAGACACCGCAGTGAGAAGCCTACACACCACAACTGATAAAGCTGGAAAGCAGCAACAAAGACCCAGCGCAGCCAAAAATAAATAAGTAAATAAAATAAATAATAAATAAATAAAATAGTAAGCAAATAAAAAAAAAAAAGGAGTTGTCTTGTTTTTCAGACTTGTATTTGTAGTGTTTAACAGCTACAGAAAGAGTGCTGTTTTAATTGCCTTTCCTTTTGTATTTTTGGTATGTGTGTCTTAGTCTATTTGAGCTGCTATAATAGACTACCATAGACTGGATGGTTTATAAGCAACAATTATTTCTCACAATTCTGGAGGCTGGGAAGTCCAAGATCAAGACTGGCTGATTTTGTGTCTGGTGAAAACCTTCCTGGTTCAGAGACAGCTGTCATTCCCCTGAATCCTCACATAGCTGAAGGGGAGAGGGAGCTCTCTGGGGTCTTTTTTCTTAAGGCAATAATACCATTTATGGGCTCCTCCTTCATGATCTAATCAGTTCCCAAAGGCCCACCTCCAAATGCCACCACACTGGGGATTAAGTTTCAACATATGCATATTCATGGGAAGGGACACAAACATTCAGTCTAGAGCAATATCTAAATCAATTTCAATCAAAGCATAGTTCTTCTCTGGTGTGTGGCTATCAGATTTTTCTTAAGACATATAGTTGCAACATTCAGAGGAACTCAAGTCTAGTACAAAAGAGAAAGGGACAGGAGAAACAGTCCTGGAGAAGAAAGAAGGTTCTGGTTGTTGGTAAAGACAGAGAGAAACCAGAGTCTTTCATTCATGTTAATTTACTTAGTTAACAAGATATTTACTAAGCCCCACAATGTACCAAGCATGAGTTGAGGAGACAGAGGAAAGCTTGATCCTGCTTGCAAAGAGCGCAAAACCTGGGGTAATGAGAAGTTAATACGAAAGTGTGATAAGTGATTTAAACAGAAGCTATCTCAAAGTGTCACAGAGAAAACACATCTAACTCAGCACTGAGAATGAAGTGTATGGAGGGTTGGGAGGCTTAAAAGGCATCCAAGAGAAGATGTTGATACTTGACTGCTGTTGTTGTTCAGTCACTAAGTGGTGTCTGACACTTTGCGACCCCATGGACTGTAGCCCACCAGGCTCCTCTGTCCATGGGACTTCCTAAGCAAGACTATTGGAGTGGGTTGCCATTTCCTTCTCCAGAGGATCTTCGGGACACAGGGATTGAACTTTGTCTCCTGCACTGCAGGCAAATTCTTTACCATTGAGCCACCTGGAAAGCCCCTGATATTTGACTAGATCTTTTTTAAAAATTATTTTATATTATCTATTTTTGGCCACACTGCAAAGCTTGTGGGATCTTGGTTCTCCAATCAGGGTTGAACCCAGGTCTTTGGCAGTGGAAGCACAGAGTCCTAACCACTGAACCACCAAGGAATTTCCTTGACATAGGTTAAAAAAAAACAAAACAAAACTGTAATTTAAAATGTTTTTTTATGAAATGTTTAAACATTGGCTGTCACCCATATTTAACAAATAGTAATAAGGATGTTATTACTTTTCTACACTTTCCACTGTCTATAATATTTCATAAAACAAAAGTTGGATTCTGTGCCATGGCAAGCTTTTTTTTTGCAATGAGATGCTATAAATGTTTTGGAGGGAGGTAACACTTGATGTATAAGCTCTAAATCTAAATAAATCATTTGGATCTGTAATCTCATCTGACCACCACTCCAGGCCCCAGCAGGACAAGTATTTGAAGGCTCATTTTGTAAATTAGGAAAGAGAGGCACAGAGAGAGTAAGTTGATAGGAATAAATGCTGTAAGAACATATGATTTTATTAAAAACACTTATATTCGTCAATTATCCTTCAGAAGCAACATTAACGGTAGTGGCTTCTGGGCATGAAAAATCCATCAGAGGTATTTTTTTCCTTATTAAAGGAATCATAACAGTGACATTTATGGCATTTATAGCTGATGTGCTATAAGTAAGGTGCATTTTGGGACATAAGCTTCTTAGAGCTGTGAGACTGAGATAATAGCGCTCATTTCATGAGACTAGAAAATTGAGGCTCGTGGAGGCCTTGTCCACCAGTCACCTCCCTCAGTGGCGTTCTCCGGTCCTGGAGCCACATTCTTCTCACTCTACTATGTTGCTCCTTTTTCACCAACTGGTGCCCAAGGTGTGTTTTCCAAGACAGATGGGCTGAAGGGGCAGCAATCTGTGGCTTTGCCATCCCTAGTTTGGGGCTGTAAGACTTGTGCATCGTCGTGAATCCTAAGGTCTGCTTGCCTTGCAGCAGGTGCGTTCACACACTGCTGCTGCTTGTTAGCGATGGGCTTGTGAGCAATTTTATCTCACTCCCTTGCTGGCATTTTTTCTGCCCATTTTTCTTATTTCCACTTCTCTTCAGTTTACGGCCCCGAAGCTGTGAGGACTCTCTCTTTCTTTTATTTCTTTATTTATGATTGCACTGGGTCTTCATTGCTGGCGTGGGCTTTCTCTAGCTGCAGCGAGCAGGTGCTACCCTCTAGTTTCGCTGTCTGGGGCCTCTCATTGTGGTGGCTTCTGTTGCAGAGCATGGGCTCTAGGCAGATGGGCTTCAGTAGTTGCAGCATGTGGGCTCAGTAGTTGTGGCCCACGGGCTTAGTTGCTCCACGGCATGTGGGATCTTCCCAGACCAGGGGTCAAACCCATATCCCCTGCATTGGCATGTAGATTCTCATCCACTGAACCACCGGGAAAGTCCGACAGGTGGATTCTTAACCGCTGGACCACCAGGAACGTCCTCTGTCCATCTTTCTGATCTTTCTTCGAAATTCCTTGCACCAGCAGTTGTCCTAGGGCACCCTGTCCTGTCTTCAACAGGGAAAAGCTGCCCTAAAAAGTTGCCATATCCCAGAGGAAAGTGTGGCTTCTTGAGCTGCTTCTTGGCAAAAGGCTCTTGCTTGTCCAGCTTTGGGCCAGTCCCAGGGCCTGTGGGTTCCAGGAGAGGTGATGAAAGGCAATGACAAATACCTGCCTTGACAAATGGAGCACATGCTGGCTGCTTGAGAAGGCAGTGTGCTAGCAGTGTCTGTCCTGAGATGATGCTGCTGTACACTCACTGCCTCACCTGCTGGGTGAGGCCTTCACAAGTACCGGCATCTTTGAGGACCTTTACCCCCCAACCCATTGGCAGTTGCCAATTTGAAACTACTGAAAGACTCTAAGTGGAATCCAGAAGAATCAGCTAAAAATAATTCTTGAAAAGCATCCTGATGGAGTAGACTGGCCCCAGAGAAGGCTACAACACTGGATCCAAGGGTTGGCTCTGATATTGGGATGTTACAGAAAACTCTGACTCAGTCTGATTTAAATAAAAGGGAAATGTATTATTTTTCAAGACTAGAAGTAGGATGAGCTCCAGGCGCTGTGTGATGTCACTAAGGAGCCCAAGTTCTTTCCATCTCCCCACTTCCATCATCTTCAGGGTTGGTGACATCCTACCACCAATCCTGCTGGTTGCTCCTCATGTCTCTGAGATGCTTCTCACTAAGGCTGCCAGGTGATCAGAGTTAGAGGCTTCCTTCATCATCACCACCAGGCGGAAATCTCTCCCAAGTGTGGATCATAAATCTTCTGCTTTAGTCTCATCAACCCAACTTAGGTCTCCAGTCTAGACTTAACATGGGTTGCCACGAGAAGGCCATGTTGATGGGCTCAGTTCAGTTCAGTCGCTCAGTCGGGTCTGACTCTGAGACCCCATGAACCACAGCATGCCAGGCCTCCCTGTCCATCACCACCTCCTGGAGTGCACCCAAACCCATGTCCATCAAGTCGGTGATGCCATCCAACCACCTCATCCTTCGTTGTCCCCTTCTTCTCTTGCCCTCAATCTTTCCCAGCATCAGGGTCTTTTCCAATGAGTCAGCTCTTCACATGAGGTGGCCAAAGTATTGGAGTTTCAGCTTCAACATCAGTCCTTCTAATGAACACTTAGGACTGATCTCCTTTAGGATGGACTGGTTGGATCTCCTTGCAGTCCAAGGGACTCTCAAGAGTCTTCTCCAACACCACAGTTCAAAAGCATCAATTCCACTGCACTCAGCTTTCTTTATAGTCCAACTCTCACATCCATACAGGACTACTGGAAAAACCATAACCTTGACTAGATGGACCTCAGACCTGCCTAATCCAAAATGGAAGATACTAGGTACATGTGGCTACTGAGCACTTGAAATGTGCCCAGTCTGAATTAAGAGAAGCTCTAAGCATAAAATACTCATCAGATTCCCAAAACTTCTTTCTCTCTTCCTCTCTGTGTGTCTCTCTCACATACACAAGTAAAATATTGATTTAATGTTTTTTTTTAAACATTTATTACATGTTGAAAATGTTAACATGCTTTGGGTTGACTAGGTTAAATAAAATTTATTATTAAAACTAATTTCTCCTTTTTAGTTTTGCTTTATTAATGTGGCTACTAGAAAACTTTAAATTACCCAAGCAACTCATTTTATATTTCTGTTTGCTTAGAAAAAACAAGGGTCTACTTCCAGAATGTCCAAGAGACCATTAAGGTAGGACCTAAATCAAATCCCTTACAATAATACAGTGGAAATGACAAAGAGATTCAAGGGATTAGATCTGATAGACAGAGTGCCTGAAGAACTATGGATGGAGGTTCGTGACATTGTACAGGAAGCAGTGACCAAAATCATCCTTAAGAAGAAGAAATGCAAAAAGGCAAAATGGTTGTCTGAGAAGAGAAGAGAAGCTAAAGGCAAAGGAGAAAAGGAAAGATATGCCCATCTGAATGCAGAGTTCCAAAGAATAGCAAGGAGAGATAAGAAAGCCTTCCTTAGCCATCAGGGCAAAGAAATAGAGGAAAACAATAGAATAGGAAAGAGTAGAGATCTTTTCAAGAAAAGTAGCTATACCAAGGAAACATTTCATGCAAAGATGGGCTCAATAAAGGACAGATACAGTATGGACCTAACAGAAGCAGAAGATATTAAGAAGAGGTGGCAAGAATACACAGAACTATACAGAAGAGGTCTTCATGACCCAGATAATCACGAAGGTGTGATCACTCACCTAGAGCCAGATATCCTGGAATGCGAAGTCAAGTAGGCCTTAGGAAGCATCACTACGAACAAAGCTAGTGGAGGTGATGGAACTCCAGTTGAGCTATTTCAAATCCTGAAAGATGATGCTGTGAAAGTGCTGCACTCAATATGCCAGCAAATTTGGAAAATTCAGCAGTGACTACAGGACTGGGAAAGGTCAGTTTTCATCCCAATCCCAAAGGCAATGCCAAAGAATGTTCAGACTACCTCACAATTGCACTCATTTCACACGCTAACAAAGTAATGCTCAAAATTCTCCAAGCTAGGCTTTAACAGTAAATGAACCAAAAACTTCCAGATGTTCAAGCTGGTTTTAGAAAAGGCAGAGGCACCAGAAATCAAATTGCCAACATCCGCTGGATCATAGAAAAAGCAAGAGAATTCCAGAAAAACATCTGCTTCTCTGACTACGTTATAACCTTAGACTGTGTGGATCACAACAAACGAATAAAAATTCTTATAGAGATGGGAATACCAGACCAACTGAGAAACCTATGTGTGGGTCAAGAAGCAACAATTAGAACCAGAGATAGAAAAACAAAACGGTTCCAAATTGGAAAAGGAGTATGTCAAGGTTGCATATTGTCACCCTGCTTATTTAACTTATATGCAGAGTACCTCATGAGAAATGCCACACTGGATGAAGCACAAACTGGAATCAAGATTGCAGGGATAAAGAACAATAACCTCAGATATGCAGCTGACACCATCCTTATGGCAGCAAGCGAAGAGGACCTGAAGTGCCTCTTGATGAAAGCGAAAGAGGAGAGTTAAAAGTGACTTAAAACTCAACATTCAAAAGACGAAGATCATGGCATCCAGTCCCATCACTTTATGGCAAATAGATGGGAAAACAATGGAAACAGGGAGAGACTTTTTTTCTTGGGCTCCAAAATCACTGTAGATGGAGACTGCATCCATGAAATTAAAAGACGCTTGCTCCTTGGAAGAGAAGTTATGACCAACCTAAACAGCATATTAAAAAGCAGAGATATTACTTTGTTGACAAAGGCCCATCTAGTTAAAGCTATGGTTTTCCCAGTAGTCATATATGGATGTGAGAGTTGGACCATAAAGAAAGCTGAGCACTGAAGAATTGATGATGGTTTTGAACTGTGGTGTTGAAGGAGACTCTTGAGAGTCCCTTGGACTGCAAGGAGATCAAACCTGTCAATGGTTAAGGAAATCAGTCCTGAATATTCATCAGAAGGACTGATGCTGAAGCTGAAGCTCTAATACTTCGGTCACCTGATTCAAAGAACTGACTCATTGGAAAAGACCCTGATGCTGGGAAAGACTGAAGTCAGGAGAAGGGGACAACAGAGGATGAGATGGTTGGATGGCATCACCGACGTAATGGACATGAGTTTGGGTAAACTCCGGGAGTTAGTGATGGACAGGGAGGCCTGGTGTGCTGCAGTCCATGGGGTGGCAAAGACGTGGAAATGACTGAGTGACTGAACTGAACTGAACTTCCAGAACTGGAGATGGAAAGATACCTGAATAAAATCATGGTTCTTTTAGTAGGATGTCTTTTCTTTTTGAAATTTTACATAAACATGTATATAATGTATCTATCTATGTATGTAGATATTTAGCAGAGAGGATGAATGGAGCACAAACAATGTAGGGCTATACATTCAGGGAACTATTTATGGGAAAATGTGCTGTGCTAAGTATTGTGGGGGAAAGAAATTGCTGATTGAGCAGGGGAGATAAGATATGTAGGCATGTGAATGGTGCAGATAATAGCAGCTGTATGATTTCAGACTTTGGAGAGTTTCTGTCTAGGGTGACAATGGAATGCTGGTGTGAGCTGGGCCTTGAGTAGATGGAGTTTCAAAAAAAGAAGGCAGTTGGGGAGAGTTACCTTGGGGGCATTCTAGGTGGAGGGAAAAGCACAGAGAGAATGCTGAGGCAGGAGAATATGAACTGGAATTTTAGTTTAGCTGAAACCGAGAGTTAAAGAGAAAGACTGGGTCACACTGCTTCAAAACTTACACTGCTGGGTAAATACTAGCAACAGATTTATTTTAGGATGGCTGGTGAAAACATCTGTTAGAGAGGTATGGACAGCGCTAGAACACATTTTTGCTAACACATCTTTAGCAAATGAGCTTAATTAAGCCACTTCACATGTCTATTCCCCTTAGGAAGCATTTGCAGGTCAGGTCTGCACAGCTTAGTGCTTGGATGTGTGGACTCTGGCACAGACTGCCTGGGTTATAATCCCACCTGTACAATGTATTAGAGGTGAGATTTTGGACAATTTACTTCACCTCTCTTTGCCTCATTTTCTCTATTTGTAAAATGTGAAAGATAATATTATACTTACTTCCTGAGGATTAAATGACTTAGATTAAATGAGTTCCTCTGAGCACTCAGCGTGCACATAGTATGAGCTGTGAGTTCATTAAAAAGGCAATCGGTTGAGTATTGTTGACTACACAGAACTAGGCAACTAGGAGTTCAGTTCAGTTCAGTCGCTCAGTCCTGTCTGACTCTCTGCGACCCCATGAACCGAAGCACACTAGGCCTCTGTGTCCATCACCAACTCCCAGAGTCCACCCAAACCCATGTCTATTGTGTCGGTGATGCCATCCAACCATCTCATCCTCTGTTGTCCCCTTCTCCTCCTCCCCTCAATCTTTCCCAGCATCAGGATCTTTTCAAATGAATCAGCTCTCTGCATCAGGTGGCCAAAGTATTGGGGTTTCAGCTTCAACATCAGTCCTTCCAATGAACACCCAAGACTGATCTCCTTTAGGATGGACTGGTTGGATCTCCTTGCAGTCCAAGGGGCTCTCAAGAGTCTTCTCCAACACCACAGTTCAAAAGCATCAATTCTTCTGTACTCAGCTTTCTTTATAGTCTAACTCTCACATCCATGCATGACTACTGGAAAAACCATAGCCTCGACTAGACAGACCTTTGTTGGCAAAATAATGTCTCTGTTTTTTAATATGCTATCTAGGTTGGTCATAACTTTCCTTCCAAGGAGCAAGCATATTTTAATTCATGGCTGCAATCATCATCCACAGTGATTTTGGAGTCCAGAAAAATAAAGTCGCTACTGTTTCCACTGTTTCTCCATCTATTTGCCATGAAGTGATGGGACCAGATGCCATGATCTTAGTTTTCTGAATGTTGAGCTTTAAGCCAACTTTTTCACTTTCCTCTTTCACTTTCATCAAGAGGTTTTTAAATTCCTCTTCACTTTCTGCCATAAGGGTGGTGTCATCTGCATATCTGAGGTTATTGATATTTCTCCCGGCAATCTTGATTCCAGCTTGTGCTTCTTCCAGTCCAGCGTTTCTCATGATGTACTCTGCATATAAGTTAAATAAGCAGGGTGACAATATATAGCCTTGACGAACTCCTTTTCCTATTTGGAACCAGTCTGTTGTTCCGTGGCCAGTTCTAGCTGTTGCTTCCTTATCTGCATATAGGTTTCTCAAGAGGCAGGTCAGGTGGTCTGGTATTCCCATCTCTTTCAGAATTTTCCACAGTTTATTGTGATCCACATAGTCAAAGGCTTTCGCATAGTCAATAAAGCAGAAATAGATGTTTTTCTGGAACTTTCCTGCTTTTTCAATGATCCAGCAGATGTTGGCAATTTGATCTTTGGTGCCTCTGCCTTTTCTAAAACCAGCTTGAACATCTGGAAGTTCACAGTTGACGTACTGCTGAAGCCTGGCTTGGAGAATTTTGAGCATTACTTTACTAGCATGTGAGATGAGTGCAATTGTGCGGTAGTTTGAGCTTTCTTTGGGATTAGAATGAAAACTGACCTTTTCCAGTCCTGTGGCCACTGCTGAGTTTTCGAAATTTGCTGGCATATTGAGTGCAGCACTTTCACAGCATCATCTTTCAGGATTTGAAATAGCTCCACTGGGATTCCATCGCCTCCACTAGCTTTGTTTGTAGTGATGCTTCCTAAGGCCCACCTGACTTCACATTCCAGGATGTCCGGCTCTAGGTGAGTGTGAGTGATCACACCTTTGTGATTATCTGGGTCGTGAAGATCTTTTTTGTACGGTTCTTCTGTGTATTCTTGCTACCTCTTCTTAATATCGTCTTCTGTTAGGTCCATACCATTTCTGTCCTTTATTGAGCCCATCTTTGCATGAAATGTTCCCTTGGTATCTCTAATCTTCTTAAAGAGATCTCTACTCTTTCCCATTCTATTGTTTCCTCTATTTCTCTGCATTGATAACTGAGGAAGGCTTTCTTATCTCTCCTTGCTATACTTTGAAACTCTGCAACTAGGAAGCTATTACTAAAATAACTACTTTTTTCCAAATTTGTTGATAGGTAAGTAACAGCTCTGTGTGGGCTCCCCAGGTGGCGCTAGTGGTAAAGAACCTGCCTGCCAACACAGGAGGTATAAGAGACGTGGGTTCCATCCCAGGGAAGGTTCCCTGCAGAAGGGCATGGCAATCCACTCCAGTATTCTTGCCTGGAGAATTCCACGGAGACAGAAGCCTGGTGGGCTACTGTCCAAAGGGTTGCACAGAGTTGGACACGACTGAAGAGACTTAGTAGGCATGCACAATAGTTCTGTGTATATAAAGATAATGCACAAAGAGCATCCCCAGGAAGAAATACCATTGTCAGGTCAGTCTGACACAGTCAGGCTA
The DNA here is from genome assembly GCF_032452875.1 of Bos javanicus. Lineage (NCBI taxonomy): Eukaryota > Metazoa > Chordata > Mammalia > Artiodactyla > Bovidae > Bos > Bos javanicus. Next base: position 13,130,677 of record NC_083876.1, read on the forward strand.
GTTCCACATTTCCTGCCACACTTGCTAACCCAGCTTTGCTGATGTCCACAGAAATTATTGCAGAGTTTGCAAATAAATCTCTAAGTATCCAACAAAAGCAGTACAAAACACACTAATTAGCTGTAAGAGCTCTTAATAAAGATAGGTGTCTTTTCAAAATACAGTGCTGAATTGGGCTTTCTTTTCTTTTAAAACTGTACCTTCACCTGCTTCTCTACCGCCCTCTTTCCTTTTCACTGGGAGTGTGAGGGGTAAGGAGTAGTTTCTGAATTCAGATAAATTGCTCAGATCTCCCAAGGTGAACCTGGTTTGCCCCAGATGGGTTTTCTGCCACTGTTTGGGTGACTAATTAATAGTATGCTTTGCCCTCTGAGAAGTCTGTTTTGTTTGCTTCTATCTTGAATTTTTATTTGTTATTTAAAGAGAAACTCCAGCTTCCCTTGTGGCTCAGCTGATAAAGAATCAGCTGGCAAAGAATCTGCCTGCAATGTGGGAGACCTGGGTTTGATCCCTGGGTTGGGAAGATCCCCTGGTGAAGGGAAAGGCTACCCACTCCAGTATTCTGGCCTGGAGAATTCCATGGACTGTATAGTCCATGGGGTCGAAAAGAGTCGGACACGACTGAGCGACTTTTGCTTAAAGAGAAAGTCTGTTTCTTAAGACAGTTTAAAGAGAACTCAAGAAGTAGAAATATGTTATTCAAATTGGTCAACCCAAAATTGTATGTATTTATATCACTGTAATCCATCAAGCAATCTGGATATCCTTAGAATGTTTGTTATAAATATAGGTTGTTTGTGCACATTGGAGAAGGAACTGGCAACCCACTCCAGTACTCTTGCCTGGAAAATCTCATGGATGGAGGAGCCTGGTAGCCTGCAGTTCATGGGGTCACTAAGAGTCGGACACAACTGAGTGACTTCACTTTCACTTTCATATCACTGTAATCCATCAAGCAATCTGGATATCCTTAGAATGTTTGTTATAAATATAGGTTGTTTGTGCACATTTCAGTCCTGTCCAACTCCTTGTGACCCTATAGACTGTAGCCCAACAGGCTCCTCTGTCCATTGGATTCTCCAGGCAAGAATACTGGAGTTGATCGCCATGCCCTCCTCCAGGGGATCTTCTCGACCCAAGGATGGAACCCGAGTTTCTTATGTCTCCTGCATTGACAGACAGGTTCTTTACCACTAGCACCACGCTCATATATATATGTGTGTGTGTGTGTGTGTTAGTCACTCAGTTGTGTCTGACTCTTTGCAACCCCATGGACTGTAGCCCACCAGGCTCCTCTTATATATAAAACAATTGGGGATTTACATTCATTCTATAAAAAGAAAAAAATGTATGGCTCATGTCAAGTGTAATATGGGTAATTCCCATTTTAATAGTTTTTAATTTTGTTGTTAACAATTTCCTATCCTTGTGAGATTCTGAGATGACCATTTTTTTTTCAAGCTTTGTGGAAACTGCTAAAGTTCAACTTTGAACCGATTTATAAAATTTGGCATTTTAGCTCTCTATGACTCTTGTCTGATGGAGTGTGGCATAAATGAGATATTGACACCAGTGGAAACTTTCTGTGTGGGAATATTGAATGCCATTTGATCATTCGCTATATTAAAAAATTTTTTTAATTTATTTTTATTGAAGTATAGGTGACTTACAATGTTGTATTAATTACTGCTGTACAGTAAAGTCACTCAGTTATATATGCATACACATTCTTCTTCTTTTACTATTTATTTATTTGACTATGCTGGGTCTTTGTTGTTGCATGGCCTTCTATCTAGTTTTGGGGAGCAGGGACTACCCTCTAATTTCGGTGCAAGGCTTCTCATTGCAGTGATTTCTTGTTGCCAGGAGCGTGGGCTCTGGGGCCACAGGCTTCGGTAGTTGGGACACATGGGGTCCGTAGTTGCAGCTCTTGGATTCTAGAGCAAGGACTCAGTAATTGTGCAGCATGGGCTTAGTTGCTCCACAACACGTGGGATCTTACCGAACCATGGATCAAACCCACACCTCCTGCCTTGGCAGGTGGATTCTTCACCATTGATCCACCAGGGAAGCCCAATACATTCTTCCTAATTTTTTTCCATTATGGTTTATCACAGGGTAATGAATATAGTTTCCTGTGCTATAAGGTAGGAGGACCTTGTTGCTTATCCATTCTATATACACCAGTTTGTATCTGCTAATCCCAAACTCCCAATCCACCCCTCTCCCTCCCCTCACCCCTTTGGCAACCACCAGTCTGTTCTTCACGTGTCTTATTCTGTTTCCTAGATAGGTTCATTTGTATCATATTTTAAAATTTATTTTACTTTTTGACCCGGTGGCATGGCTTGTAGGATCCAAGTTCCCCAACCAAGGATCTAACCTGCGTCCCTTGCAGTGGAAGGAATCCTAACAACTGGACTTCCAGGGACTATTTCACGTGTCATATTTAAGATTCCACATATAAGTGATAGCATATGGTACTTATCTTTCCCTTTCTGACTTCCTCTACTTAGTATGATAATCTCTAGTTGCATCTGAGAATTCTTGGTTTCGGATACTAAACTATAGAGAAATCTCAGAGAGGGACTCTTACATACTAGGGTATCAGAGAGGTGTTCTTGGAAGCTGGGAGGGAGATTTTAGGGGAGCAAGGTATGGATTGATATGGCAACCTGGGCTTTTGGGCGGCAGGAAGCCGTCCTGGGCAGGCCACCGGGTGCTGGCCAGCGGGGGTGGAACACGGAAGAGATCCAACCCCTACTCCCCACCACCCCCCCCCCCCAACCCCGCCGCCCCCACCACGGCCCTTCGCCCCAAAGCGCAGCACCGCCTCTGGGGCCTCCGGCTGCTCCCGGGCTAGCGGAGCCGGGGCGCTGCGGGCCGCAGCCGCTTGGGGTGCACCGACGGCTGGGGGATGGGAAGATTTGAGCCTGGCCGCCCCGGGGCCCGGCTGGAGCTGCCCCGGGACCCTCAGAGCGCCTGCCCAGGCCAGCAACGCTTTTCTTCCTGCGTATCGGCAAGCTGGCCGAGGGCAGAAATCGGGATATGAAACATCAATTGATTTTCGACTCTTGGCGGCAGCTGCCATATTCCTCGAGAGTCACTGAGTCCCAGACAAGATACTGCATACTCCAAGCTCAACACTTTTGTAATAGACGACGGCTCCCCTCCCTGCCACCCCCCACCCCGCCCCGAAAAGAGCTCCTCACCACCAGGCTTCGGGCCAGCGCCCTCACCGACACCGTGTTCCCTCCGGGGGCAAGTTCTTCCCTTCGAGATCCGAGCCTACACCCTGAGCCTGGACGCTGAGGCTGTGATGTGGATTCTTGTGCCTGTTTCAGGATAGTTTTTGGTGGGTGAAGACAGCATGAGGGTCCTGCCCACCCCCCGGGGGGAACGGGAGTAGATCTGGCGGGGGGGGGGGGGGGTCTCCAGGCGTCTTTCTCCCGCCACGATGACCCTGGCTTTGGGGAATACGGTCCCAAGACTACTGTGCGTTTTACGAAGTATCATCAGTGAACAGTAATCTGAAAAGTTAGTTCTGCATTTTAGGCTAAAAAAGAAAAGAGTTAACAGTCACTTTTTTTTTTTTTTTTTTAAGCGTCCGGGGTGCCCGGAGCCCAGTTCTGAGGCCCCGCTGTGACTTTCCATTGTTGGCGCGGCCCGCGCCCGCGGGCGGCCGGGGCTGAGTCATTCCAAATTCTTCTCTTTTGTGTTTTCCCTCCGCAAGCGCGGGGATGGCTGCTGTTAAGAGTCATCTTTTTTGCTCAGACAAAAGAAATCTAGCCTTTGATGGTTCTGATTCACGAGTCAGCTAAAATATGAGTCAAACTCCAGTTTCCTGAGAGCTGGAAATATCTGCTCCGCCCCACCCTAACGGGGAGCGCCCACAGTTCTCGTTTCGCCACCCAGTGGCTCAAATCTGGAGCACTTCTTTGGTGTCCAGGGCAAACCGATCTGCGCGCCGTTAAGTGGTTTTCAGGGCAGTGAAACTGCAGTGGATCCAAGCTTCTGAAGAGGTGTGTGTGTGTGTGTGTGTGTGTGTGTGTTTGCGCGCGCGCGCACGCTTCAATAATCGGTTCTTTAAAAATATAAAACTGTTACAGTGAAACTGATGGACGTTGTCCCGGGATAGGGAGCAAAGATACCTGAGCTGAATGGCAGCCTCCACGGTATCCTGTTTTGTTTTTTTTGGCAAGTAAATATGGGTCGTTTGGCATGGCCTGTGGCTGACAGGAATATCAACAAGGGCCACTTTGTAGGCCACAGAAGCCACTTTACGCCCAGGGTGAGGTGTAATGTTTAAAAGTGGTGACGCTGGTGGCGGCGGGGGGTGGGGGTTGGGGGGACGTGGAACTTTCCAGCCAAGAGCTCCAGTGCCAGCGGCTCTGAGTTTGGTGTTGGAAAGACAGGGGATCAGTTCTGGGGCTGACATGAGGTTTTGCTTTTGTTTTTCTTTTAAAAAAATGTTTTTTCCTGATTAAACAATCAATTTTTATTTTTGAAAAATTTAAATAAAAATGCTCAAAGGAGGAAAAAAAAAATTACCTGTCCAGAAATAACCTCTGTTAACATTTTGGTGTGTGTGTGTTGTTGTTGTCTTTCTATGTCTATTTTATTTAAACAAAAATGGAATTGCTATATTCAACAGAAATGAAAATAAATGCTCCCCCAAACCACCGTGTATGAATGTTCATAGTAACATTATTCCTAACTGCTAAAAAGTGGAAGGAATTCAGCTGATGACTGGATAACCAAAAAAAATGATCTATCCATTTAATGGAATATTATTTGGGACTGAAAAGAATGAAATGTGTATGCATGCTGCAAAGTGGGTGAACTTTGAAAACATTATGCTAAAAAGAAGCCAGACACACAGACAGCACATTAGAGACAGAAACTAGATTAGTGGCTGGCAGGGACTGAAGCTTGGGGAGATGGAATTTCCTTTTGGGCTGATGAAATGTTTTGGAATTAAATATGTGATGGGCACACAGCTCTGTAATGTAGTAACAACTATTGAACTGTACACTTTAAAAAAGATGAATTTTATGTTGTGTGAATTGTATCTCAAAAAGCTGCTGTTAAACAAAAGTAAATGGAATCACACTCTACCTCATATTATGAACATTTCCCTAATATTCCGAAAGACTACTCTTCTGTAATATTTCTATTTTTAATTATCAAAGTAATGCACAGTTATTCTAAAAAAAAATTGAAGAATGCAGAAGAAGAGTGAACAGAAGAAAGTGAACTCTTTCCCCCCCATCTTCAACACCTTCAGAGTTACTGCTTAAAAATTATTTTTATCTAATACTCTTCTGTTTATAGAACCTTAGGTTCGGGGCAAGCCCATTGTTTTTATTTTTAATTTTCTTCTCTCTAATTCTCTTTTCATTTTCCTCCCCTGTGTCACCATTCACTCTGTGATCCTTGTATGTCCTACATTATGCAAGTATCTCTGGAAAATATCACATTTTGGTATGGGTTTTTAATGTTTGGAAGTGGTTATTGTGCTATTAAGTCTTCTTATGCAACACTTTCTGAGGTCTCTGCATGTTCTTACGTGATATCATTCCTCAGTAAAATTCACCACATTTTACTCATCTATTTCCCTAATGAGGCACACCTGGCTCACCTCCAGCTCTGTCGCAAGGAACAGCGTGGTGTATCCGTTCCCTTCAGGACTTGAGCAAGAATTACTCTGGTACAAATAACCTGATGTGGGGCAATGTGCTGGGGCAAAGGATATATTCTTATTTAATTTAAATGCAATCATTTTGCTTTCTGGAATGGATACACCAGTTTATAGTCCCTTCTCCCTGTGGACAGTAATTTCCACCTCCTCACATCCTTTGCCAACACTTGATGGCATCCAACTTTCTAATTTTTATTAATTTGATGGTTTGAAAGGAATACCTTAATTTGCACTTCTTTTTGTTTCTATAATTACAAGGGATTCGTTTATTTTTTAAAAAATAACCTTTGTATTTATTTCTTTTTAGAGTTATCTATTTCATTTTTGGCTGCACTGGGCCTTCGTTGCTGTTCAAGGGCTTTCTCTAGCTGCGGCGATCGGGGGCTGCTCTTGGTTGCGGTGCGTGGGCTTCTCATGCGGTGGCTCCTCTTGTGGAACATGGACTCTAGGGCTCCGAGGCTTCAGTAGTCGCAGCACCCAGGCTTAGTAGTTGAGTCACACTGGGGCTTGGCTGATTTCTCTGCAGCATGTGGAATCTTTCCCGACCAGGGATGGAACCTGTGTCCCCTGCATTGGCAGGAGGATTCTTATGCACTCTACCACCAGTGAAGTCTTTTACTTGTTTATTTAAAAAAATATTTATTTGTTTGGCTGTGCTGGGTTAGCTGCTGCACTCAAGATTTTTAGTTGAACGCTTAGTTGCGGCATGTGGGATCTAGTTCCGACCAGGGATGGAACCCAGGCCCCTGGCACTGGGGGCACAAAGTCTTAGCCATTGGACCACCTGGCTGGACCACTGGACCAGTCTCTACAAGGGAATTTAATCAGCTCTTCGTATACTTGTTCGACATCTTGTCTTCTATTAAGTGAATTGCCTATTCACTGCTCATTTTTCTGTTGGGTTTTCTCACTTTTGCTTGTTGATCTGTAGGAGCTCTTTGAATATTCTAGATAGTAATCTCTTCTATGGACAAGATGTTGCAATCTCCTCTACTCCAGTATCTGTTAACTTTGATTGGTATGTTTTGCTGGGAGAAGTACTTAATGTAGTGAAGACCACTTAATTTTACTTCTAGGGACTTTCCTGGTGCATAGTAGCTAAGGCTCTATGCTTCCAGTTCGGGGGGCCCAGGTTCAATCCTTGGTCAGGAAACTAGATCTCACATGCCGCAACTAAAGATTCTGCATGCCACAGTTAAAAAGATCCATGTGCCTCAACTAAAACCCAGCACAGCCAAAAAAAAAAAAAAAGATTAAAAAAAAGATAATTTTCCCCTGTTCCTAAATGCTAAAGATATTTTCCAGTATTTTTTTCTTTTCACTGTCTAATTTTATATTACTGCTATTAACAGATCTTTTCCCATGTATATATCAACACATCCATAATTTATTTAACAAAAATATAATACGATAATGTATTATTGTATTATAATATGATAGCTCTTTTTCATATTCAAAGCTCTTTTTCATTTCATATTCATAAGCTCTTTTTCATATTCACACAAATTGTATGGACATTTTCCTATGTCTCTGTTTCAGCATGCTTACTTTTTAATGGCTGCATAGTATTCTCTTATATGAATGTACCATAACTTCTTTAACAATGTCCTTACTGATGAAAAACTGACAATACTCTAAAAAATGCTTGGTGCTTGTTCAAGTACTTTTTAAGCTAGATTACCATAGGCAGACTTTCTGGTTTAATGAATATGTTTAATTTTGACTTATTACTAAATTACTCTCCAAAAATGTTGTAATGATTTGTATTTCCATTGGCAGTGTTCAAACACAGTTTGCTGTTGGAGTAGTTGTTATATTAATTAACTCTTTATTATAGGCTGGTGATGTCTCCAGTGGTGTTGCTTCTGCTGTTCTTTCAGCTCCTTTAGTCTCTAAGGCGACTCCACTGTGAGGGCACCAGTGGTGCTGTGGTCCAGGTCCCACCAGCCTCCGTTTTCATGCGTGAGCTGCGGCTTCCCTCTTCATCTTGGTTTTGCCACAGAAGGAGCAGGCGTCCTTGGTGTGCAGGCTGATTCTCTTCACTATCTTCCTGCAGGAGGCACTAGGTCAACATTATCCTGAACCGACAGTGGTCCTGGCCTTCCCGGTACAGTTAGCCATATCACCTCAAACCAGGTCCAAGCCCAGAGGGGAACCAAACATGATTTTTAAAAATTAACTTAATTTTTATTTTATATTGGAGTATGGTTGATTTACAATGTTGTGTTACTTTCAGGTGTATAGAAAAGTGATTCAATTGTACGTATGCATATATCCATTCTTTCTCAGCTTCTTTTCCCATATAAGTTATTAAAGAATAGTGAATAGAGTTTCTTGTGCTATATTGTAGGTTCTTGTTATCTATTTTATAGTAGTGTGCATTTGTTAATCTCAAATTCCTAATTTATCCCTCCCCACCACCTTTTGAAGCCCTTTGGTAACCATAAGTTTATTTTCAAAGTCTGGGAGTCTGTTTCTGTTTTGTAAATAAGCTTATCTCTATCATTTTTTAAGTTCCAAATATAAGCAGTATTATATGATGTTTGTCTTTGTCTGACTTACTTCACTTAGTATGATAATTTCTAGGTCCATATATATTGCTGAAAATGGTATTATTTCATTCTTTTTATGGCTGAGTAATATTCCATTGTTGACTTCCCTGGTGGCTCAGTGGTAAAGAATCCACCTGCAGCGAAGGAAATACGGGTTTGATCTCTGGGTTGGGAAGATCCCCTGGAGAAGGAAATGGCAACCCATTCCAGTATTCTTGCCTGAGAAATCCCATGGACAGAGGAGTCCTATAGTCTGTGGGGTCACAAAAGAGTCAGTCATGACTTAGCAACTAAATGACAACAAAAACAATATTCCACTGTATATATGTACAATATCTTTTTTATCCATTCTTCTGTTGATGGACACTTAGATTGCTTCCATGTCTTGGTTATTGTATACAGTGCTGCAAAGAACATTGGGGGGCACGTATCTTTTCAAATTATGGTTTATTCCAGATATATGACCAGGAATAGGATTGCTGAATCATTTGGTAGCTTTATTTTCAGTTTTTTTAAGGAGTCTCCATATTGTTTTTCATAGTGGCTGTACCAATTTGCATTCCCACCAACAGTTTAAGAGAGTTCTGTTTTCTCCACACCCTCTCCACACTTAATGCTTGTAAACTTTTTGATGATGGCCATTCTGACTGGTGTGAGGTGACACCTCATTGTAGTTTTGATTTGCATTTCTCTCATAATTAGTGATGTTGAGCACTTTTCCATGTGCTTTTTAACCACCTATGTGTCCTCTTTGGAGAAATATCTATTTAGATCTTCAGCCCATTTTTTGACTGGCTTGTTTGTTTTTCTGATAGTGAGCTGCATGAGTTGTTTATACAAAATATACATTTTGGAGATAAATCCCCTATTGATTTCTTCATTTGCAAATACATTCTCCCATACTGAGGATTGTGTTTTCATTTTGTTCATGGTTTCCTTTGCTGTGCAAAAGCTTTTAAGTTTAATTAGGTCCCATTTGCTTATTTTTGTTTTTATTTTCATTATTCTAGGAGGTGAACTTGGGCAAACTCTGGGAGATGGTGAGGGACTGGGATGCCTGGTGAGGTGTATTCCACGGGATCGCAAAGAGTCGGACACCACTGGGCGACTGAACAACAAAGGAGGTGGGTTCAGAAAGATATTGCTGTGATTTATGTCAGAGACTCTTCTGCGTATGTTTTCCTCTAAGAGTATTATAGTCTTTGGTCTTACATTTAGGTCTTTAATACATTTTGAGTTTATTTTTGTATACGGTCTTAGAGAATGTTCTAATTTCATTCTTTATATGTAACTGTCTAGTTTTCCCAGCACCACTTATTGAAGAAACTTCAATATTCTTCAATATTATTCTTGTCTCCTATGTTGTAGATTAATTGAGAATATGTGTATGGGTTTATTTTGGGGCTTCCTATTCTGTTCCATTGATCTATAAGTCCGTCTTTGTGCCAATACCCTACTGCTTTAGCTTAATAGTATAGTCTGAAGTCAGGGAGCCTGATTTCTCAAGTTTCTGTTTTTCTTTCTTAGGATTGCTTTGAGCTCCTCAGACATGGACAGCGGGCTCTAACCACCACCCATCATTGCTGATAGCAGGAATAGTAGTTGCAGAGTCACTGTCGATGTCCTTGGCTCCTCTGTTCCTTCCCCTTTTTAAATGTTTTCTATTTCAGGAATAGAAATAATGAATTTTTTTTTTCCATAGAAGCAACTGAATCATATCAACATACTTAGGTTTGTAGAAAACATTAAAAAGATTCATAGTGCTATAGAATAAACATAGAATAACTACACATTCCCTAATATCATACATGGAGCTGAGATAGTGATACAAAATTCCCAACTCAGTGTAATAGTTTGAGTCAGTGGGCTTATTTGGTTGAAGTTGGCACGGGGAGCCAAGATTGCTGGTGGGGTTCCTGTAAGCTGCAAAGATCTCTCCATTAACAGAGCATGTATCTTGGATCCCAGCTTTAAGTCTTGTTGCCTGCATATTTGGGTGTATATCTGTGGATACTAAGCGAGGTAATCTATGTGACAGTGAAATACACATACTGTCACCTATCGTATGCTGATGTAGCTGATGACGATCAAAAAGAGACCTCTGTGAATGCCCTGCCGCTAATGACAGAACAACTCAAAGCACAGCAGCTTTGTTGCCGGGGGGGAAAAAAGTGTATTATCATACATATTGGGCTTCACAGGTGGTGCTAGTGGTAAAGAATCTGCCTGTCAATGCAGGAGACACAAGAGACACCAGTTCGATCTCAGGGTCAGGAAGATCCCCTTGAAGTGGGTACGGCAACCCATTCCAGTATTCTTGTCTGGAGAATCTCCATGGACAGAGAAGCCTGGCGGGCTACAGTCCTTAGGGTCGCAGAGTCAGATACGATGGAAGTGACTTAGCATGCACACACATCATAAATATTGTATAGGTAATTTATACAATATACCGATTGAAATTTCCTCTGACAGCATCCCAATACTTTTCACAAACAGTTCTTGAGCATTAAAAGGCTGTATATCCTATCTCGATCACTGTCAATCTCAACCAAGCTTCTGTGGGAAGCTCAAGTTTCAGGCTGTGGAGTGAAGGTGAAACTGTGAAATACTCAAAGTGAAGGGCTATCAATGGCTCTAATGCAACATGAGGCCAGTATGCACTTGATCCCCCAGAGGCAGCGACCCTCGAAGGGCTAGCATATTTCAGTGGTTTCTGCTGAAGAGAGCGTGACAGGAAGAGACTTAACACAATATTTAGGAAAGAAGGAGGATTCCTTGTCCCAAGCGCAGCCTATCCCTGCAGGGAGACTGTGTGAGAGGAAAGTGGTCACTTGACTACTTTTCTAGCTCAGCTGTGCAATCGTGGCTCCTCACCGAAAAGCACAGGACTGGCAGGGCAGGACGTCAGCTTCCTCCTCCCCCTACGCCAAGGTAAAGTGAAAGTAAGCTGGCACTCGGAAAACTACTAGTGTTCTTCCTCATCAAGGCACACGGAAAAGGGTGGCAGGAAAAGGGGTTACATTTCATTTGGTTTCAGTACTTCCTGTACTCAAGGCTTGCCATAGCAGAGCTCCAAGAAATTACTTTCTTTGTTACCCTCTTAAAGCACAAACTTTTATAACTGGCTTTCCTTATGGTTGCTCTAAAAGACAGAGGCATCTGAAAAGGCGTTGTGATCCACTTTACATTTCTATGAAAAAGATTATTTATTTTTAAAACGGAAATTAGACGTTCACCTCATATCTAGTCATCTGAGGCAGTAACATGCTTTTCCTGAGAGGAAGAGGAAGTAGGTCGTTTCCTATAGGGCTCTTCCTGCCTTTAACTTTAAATACTTGACCACTATTTTTCTGTTGGGGCGATTTTATTTAACAGTGATAAACTTCCCTCAGAGAAATCATTTACTTTGCAATAGGATCTAAATTCAAACATCTCTGATTTCTTGAAAATGAAACAAAGGCTGAAGTAGGAAGGACATTACAATGGTTAACACAAACTGCTGACTCCAGCGTTGCCTCTGTTTCTTTCGTAACTCAGCTTCCCGAGGTCAGCTGGCATGCTTGTTTGCCCTGGATTTGATTGTTAGGTGGATAGTGACAATCTCCATAGAAGGTTTCCAAGGCCGGACCCCATGAAGGAAAAGGTTTGATATATCAGGATGTGAACTTCATGGGAGAAGGCGTTTGCTTTTTTCACACTGTATTGCTCAGCACCTGATGAATGTGTGGAAAATACTTGCTGTATAGCTGGGAGGAGAATTACTTTGCCTATATCGGACTGAGCTATTCTCAAATACTTTCAAAACCATTCACCAATGACTGCCACTTATAACTTACTTTGAGGTTAGCATACCCTTTCTGCATTTATTCAGTTTCTTTTTTGAGAAGAAAACAGTCTATTGAAAAAGTAATATATGAGTTTAAAAAAATCAATACCTGTAATAAAGGCTTATTTACTAAGTATTCGTTAAGCAACTAAAATGTTGCTGTTCAATCTCCCCAGCTCTTTGTGACCCCGTTGGTCTGCAGCATACTGGGTAAAGGAATTGTTGGGTGGGCAGAGGGAAGTGGGGTGGGAGTGTTTCACCCTGTGGAAGCATCCTAGTCTGGGAGGTGGGATGTACTTGGACTAATAACCCAGTACAGGTGGGAAGTCAGGCAGAAGAGGTTCAGACTAAAGGCAGTGAGATTACTTATCTATTCCAGGTGGAAACAAAAGCTGCAAAGATCCATTTGAAAGCTAGCCAAAGAGATTTAAAAAATTCCAGAGTCTTAAAAAGACTAGAATGGAAAATACAGGTGGTTAATTATAAACAGGGTTGAGGGTGAGGTGGGAGATGAGGGAGGAGGAAGACAACAACAAATGACTTCAAGCCCGAGCCTCAGTGACAGGGACATGAAACTCTTAACAGGAGTGAAGATCATGATGGGAATAGTTGTTTATTGGGGGAACGGGGTGAGGGAGTGAGGCTGGATTAAAACTTCTCAGGTGAAGTGAAGACAGCTCACTGGGGATGTCCGTTAGGTAGTGGAAAGCCTGGTGGGGATTACACAGTAGCTTGAGTAACAGGTGTCTTGTTTTTTAAGTGATATTTTTATGTGACTAGGTTATACTGTCACGTTTCAAAAGGTGAAAATGAATCTCCTTTCCACCTCCCCCACCCCATAGACCATTTTTTCTCTACAGGAGGAACTGCTGTTTCCAGTCTCTTGAGTATCGCTCTAGAAATATTCCATATATATGTGTGTATATATCTATATCTATCTGAAAGTGAAAAGTGAAAGTGTTAATTGCTCAGTTGTGTTTGACTCTTTGGGACCCCCTGGACTGTAGCCCGCCAGCCTCCTCTGGCCATGGGATTCTCCAGGCAAGAATACTGGATTGGGTTGCCATTTCCTTCTCCAGGGGATCTTTCTGACCCAGGGATTGAACCTAGGTCTCTTGCATCGCAGGCAGATTCTTTACTATCTGAGCCCCCAGGGAAGCCCTATCTATCTGTCATCTATCTATTATTGTGCCGAGCAGCACTGCTTGCAGGATCTGAGTTCCCTAACCAAGGACTGAACCCCAGCCCCTGGCGGTGAAAGCACTGAGTTCTAACCACTGGACCATTTTTATGTCCCTGGGAGAGTTTCGTATTTTTTAAAATATTTATTTATTTGGCCAGGTCTTAGTTGGGGCACACCGGATCTTTGATCTCTGCTGGGACATGTGGGATCTAGTTCCCTGAGTAGGGATCGAACTCTGGCCCCTAGCATTGTGAGTGCAGAGTCTTAGTCACTAGAACACCAGAGAAGTCCCTGGTATTTTTGCTTTTTAAAGGCTAGAGAAGGCTTTTGTGTGTCTTTGAGACAGAAGGGAAAGAACAAGAAGAGAGGTAGAGACTGAGGAAGCAAATTAAAGAGAAATTACTGAAGCAAGGTCTAGTGGAGGTGGAGAAGATATAATCACTGATGTAAGCATATGTTTTAGTGGGAAGAGTGGACCCTTTTGAGAGCAGGAAGGACAGGCTGATGGCCGTAGGGGTTTGTGATGCTGCATCACTCAGAGGACCAAGTATCCTGCCCAGGTGGTGGTAGAGATGCATGCAGAGGTCGACCAGTGATTTGAGGAAGATGGCAGAAAAGATGTAAAATAGCCACTGTGGATACTAGAAGATATCATAGAACTGTCAGATCCCCCAAAAAAGTCATTCTGAAAAGGTTTATTTTGATTTATAAAAGAAATATCACCATAGCAACTTAAAGCTATTTACAGATTTAAAAATTAATTTACAGAATGTATACACATCATATTACATTAAATAGCTTTAGTTAAAATATTACAGGTAGTGTTGAACATACACAATGAAACATAAATCAAGTTCTAAATCACATAAATGCCCTCGAAGCATGCTCAAAACCACTGGAAGATGGTCCAGGAAAAACTGGAAAAATAAGATTTCAGAAATCAACACTAAAGATGATTACACCACCGGCTGCAGGTTATGTGGAAGTAGAAGTCACTTTAACCTTGAACTGCAACCAGATACTTAGGTTTAAGACAGAAAAAAATGTTTTTCTTCATTTTATATTTTAATTATTCTGGTGTAGCTCCTAGAACACAGGACTTGAAGATTTATACTCTGATCCATGTGAAGGTAGGATCATCAAGGATGATGTTATATGTGGCTAATTAGGCATCACACTTTCTTTTGCAGATTACATGCGCTGGGAAGGGAAGGGAGAGGGTGGATGGAAATCATGACTGTGGATCAAGTTGTCCCTGTTGGCTCAGGGCTTCATCTACACATTAACAGCCCCAGGGGAAGAATACCATCCAAAGCCTTGGCACTGACCTTGGTCTTGGATGCTGCCTAAGTGCTGGGCACTGTCCCTGAAGCCAGAGAGGGGACGTGTGGCAGCTGCCTGGGCATGCTTCCCTCAGTGAAGTTGCCGGGCTGAATGATACAGTGGCTGCCAGCTACGTCAAGAGGCTAAAGTTTGAGACCTATGTGTCAGGGATTGCTGATGACAAATAATTTTTTGAGGAAGGTGTACAAAAACAGATGTTTAACAAGACCTGAGAATTATTATCCACCTTAATTAAGCAAAGGTATAGAAGGGTCTATTTCAGCTCGTCTCTTTAGGTACGGTCTTATAAGTAAATAGAACTCCCCTATTGCGGGTTGCCTGACTTGCAGTCAGGTATGTGACCCTGAATTATAAGTTCCAGCAAACAGGTTAATAATAATTAAAAATAGCTAATTTTGCTTATATGGCAACTAGTGACATTTCATGATTACAAGCCTTACAAATCTAATACAGTATAATTTTTTCTTGTATATAGATTGCTTACACATTAAAATATCAAAGGCACTTTTAGGTTACATGATAAACAAAGATACATTAATAGAGACAGGATTATTTATTGGTTCCTTCAGTTTCTGTGTCCTCGGTGATCACTGATAGCCCAGTTTTGCACTTCACCTTTGGCGAATAGTGTGAAGAAAATGGCACCAAATACATTGATAGCAGCAGCGATGCAGAAAACAGTTTGCCATTCTCCAATAGTGTTCTGCAGAGAAAGAGAGAAAAAGATGCAAATGCAAAAATATCTTGTTTGTAGTTCACTTTTAAAAAAAGGTGGTGCCTCAAGACTGTTGTGACATAGCAGTAGCATTATTGGTAAAACCTGGACAACACAAATGTCCATCAACAGTCAACTTGTGGCATATGTATTCAATGGAATACTACACAGCAATGAGAATGAATGACCCACAACAACATAGATACAGCTCACAAAATGTTAAGCAAAAGAAGCCGGACACAAAAGAGTAGTGAGTGATTCTACTGATATAAAGCCAATCAGACAAAGCTAATCTATGGTGTTAAGAAGTCAGGATAGTGGTTCCTCTTGGTGGGGATGAAAGAGATAGGAAGGGCTACCTGGCCACTGTTTCTTGATTGGGTGGGTGCGGGTTATGTGGATGTTTTAACTTTGTGAAAATTCGTCCTACTATGTACTTAGGATTTGTGCATTTTAAAAATGCATGTTATACTTCAAGAAAAAATTTACTAAAAATAAAACATTGGTATGTCCTCGAATCATGTGTTACTAGGAAAGTATTAGTATTATGCCAGCGCATCACCTCCTACGTTCTCACGTGGAATGTGTTAGGGGCAGATCAAGTAAGGATGAGTTAAGACGGACTTTGAAGTTCAAGTTTGAGACCTGGCTTGAAAGATCCTGCAGGGCTCTTGAAAGTGAAAGTGAAGTCGATCATTCGTGTCCGACTCTTTGCGACCCCATGGACTGTAGCCTACCAGGCTCCTCTGTCCATGGGATTTTCCAGGCAATAGTACTGGAGTGGATTGCCATTTCCTTCTCCAGGGGATCTTCCCAACCCAGGGGTTGAACCCAGGTCTCCTGCATTGTAGACAGATGCTGTACCGTCTGAGCCACCAGGGAAGTTGCAGGGCTCTTGAATGGCACACAATATGTGACGTGGATGGGATGTGTCAGTGAGAGATCAAAAAGATACAGTGTGTAATCCAGTACCAAAATATCCAGAAGTCTAATCATTATGAATTATGACATTTTTGCACAATAAAAATAATTTATGTAAAAAATATCCAGTAGTTATCTAAATCTCTGGGTCATGTGACTATCTTTAATAACTTTTTTTTTTGGATTTTCACATTTTCAGTGTAACCGGGGGCTACATTTGCAGCACTTAGAAAAGAAAAACAAAACAAACAGCAGAACTAGCAATGAGGAAGAAAAAGGAAACCAGGAGGTTGGAAGCTGGCATGAAATGATTTATTTAGGAAAAAAGGAAAAAGAAAGGAGCACTCTGTGGTTAATTATGCTTATTTGAGATAGCTCAACATTCAGAAAATGAAGATCATGGCACCTGGTCCCATCACTTCATGGCAAATAGATGGGGAAACAGTGGAAATAGTGTCAGACTTTATTTTTGGGGGCTCCAAAATCACTGCAGGTGGTGACTGTAGCCATGAAATTAAAAGACGCTTACTCCTTGGAAGAAAAGTTATGACCAACCTAAATAGCATATTGAAAAGCAGAGACATTACTTTGCCTACAAAATTCTTTCTAGTCAAGGCTATGGTTTTTCCTGTGGTCATGTATGGATGTGAGAGTTGGACTGTGAAGAAAGCTGAGCACCGAAGAATTGATGCTTTTGAACTGTGGTGTTGGAGAAGACTCTTGAGAATCCCTTGAACTGCAAGGAGATCCAACCAGTCCATTCTGAAGGAGATCAGTCCTGGGATTTCTTTGGAAGGGATTATGCTAGAGCTGAAACTCCAGTACTTTGGCCACCTCATTCGAAGAGTTGACTCATTGGGAAAGACTCTGATGCTGGGAGGGATTGGGGGCAGGAGGAGAAGGGGACGACAGAGGATGAGATGGCTGGATGGCATCACTGACTCGATGGACGTGAGTCTGAGTGAACTCCAGGAGTTGTTGATGGACAGGGAGGCCTGGCATGCTGCAATTCATGGGGTCGCAAAGAGTCGGACACGACTGAGTAACTGAACTGAACTGAATTGAGATTAATGTATTTTGGTGAAAAAAATCTTAGAACTGCTGCTTAAATTTTAGGGACTATTTAGATATGGTTGCTAACAATGTGTTATCATCCTAGGGTAGAAGTCGGTCAGTAATTATAGTTATAAATCAGAGAGACAGGTTTAAGATAGTTTCTTAGGATTCCAAGACAAAGCTTCTCTGTGTGTGATCTACAGGATGAAATAACACTTCAGTGTTATCTGGAGGCAATGGGTGACTTAAAATCAATCAATAGTATCAGAAATTCACAAAGCTCCTAGTTTGCCTCTTAACAAAAAAATTCCACCAGTTTTTCAAGAATACTGTTTTGTCTGTAACAAAATTGAACCTCAGGCATGCTCTGACCTTTTATTTCATTCTTCTTCTTCTTAATTTTTGGCCATGTCACACAGCTTGTGGGATCTCAGCTTGCGGACTGAACCTGAGCCACAGCAGTGAGTGCCAAATCCTAAGCATGGGCTTCCAGGGAACTTCCTGTTTCATTATTTATTTATGTTCTGACTCATTCCACAAAATTTTGGTGGTTGTGCAGTAAACTTTAATTGTAAGTAATTACAATTGTAAAGGCAAATGTGCTTTTCCTTTAAAAAAAAAAATAATGGCCTTTTGAACTTCCCTGGTGGCACAGTGGGTGAGAATCTGCCAGCCAATGCAGAGGACACAGGTTCGATCCCTGGTCCAGGAAGATTCCACATACTGTGGAGCAACTAAACCTCTGGGTCACAACTACCGGACTGGGTCCGAGCTCTAGAGCCCTGGAACCACAACTGCTGAGCCTAGGTGCTGCAACTACTGAACTCGTACCTACAGCAAGAAGAGAAGCCACTGCAATGAGAAGCCCATACGACACAATAAAGAGTAGCTCCTGCCTGCCACAACTAGCAAAAACCCACGCACAGCGATGAAGACCCAGTACAACCAAAAATAAATAAAAGTATAAAAAAAATAGTAAATTACAAGAATGGCCTTCTAATAATATTAAACAAACGCTAAAACAACATATCTGAAATCCAGTTCATTTCCACTTTACAAACATTCAAGACTTGAATTCAGGAGTCTGTATCTTCCCAGCAGAAGTGCCAGGACTATTGAGAATGTATGGAATTACTCATGGTAGTGTGTAAGCTAACCTAAGCTGACTTAGGTTCTTGTGTTGCCACAATGCTCCAGGAAGATAAGGCTAAATATCTGTGACCTGATCATGCTGAGACGTTTCAACATTCCTTTCCATTAAGTGAGAGAAAAGCATAACAAGGAGGCACTGATTCACTTGAGTAAGGAATTAGAAATGGTAGAGAGCGCCACCTGCAGTGAACACAAGAGTATTTGGTAATAAGACAATTTGTAGGCATAGCCTGAAAATCCTAAGGATTGGATAGTGTTAATTTCATCACAGAGACAAAAAATTAAGTCTATTTATAGAGATTTAAATAAGCCTCTTTTTTTTTTTTTTTGCAGTCAGTAAATAAGCCTCTTGAAGAATCCAATTTCACTAGTCCTTTAGTTTTTCTTAAACAGTAAACTAGAGTTTGAAAGGGCCTTTGAGGTTGCTGAATTTGGTTTTTTATACAACTCAGAGTCCCTGCTTAGTGATCTGGCCTCAGGCGGCCATCTGGCTTCAGGGCAGACCAGCCCCGGGTCCATGGTATTTCCGGGGCAGTGCCTGGGCCCTGGGGGGGGGGGGGGGGCCCCTCCCACACCCTGGCTCACCCCTCCAGGCTCCGTCCCCACAAACTGGCTGTTCCCTTCTCTGTACCCAAAGCACTCTACACACATTTTTTTCTGCCTTCGTCACACTGTACATACAACCTTCAAATAATGAGAATTTGCAATTTTGCCTTCGAATCCTTTGTATCTGTCACACAAATAAGCACTCAAGAAGTGCCAGTTGACATAGGGAATTGATTACTGGCTAGATTGATCTTTCCCCTTTTGATTCCCCCTCTTCTCCTCCTGGCCGCCTCTATCTCCCTCCTACCTATTCTCTTCTCCATGTAACTCTGTGAACCTCTCTGGGTGTCCCTCACTGTGGAGAATCTTTTCACCATTAACCTAGATGTTTTATTATTGGTGCTGTATGGATGGAGAAGTCTTGAGGCTACTCTAAGAATAAGACTGAAAACCAGAGGCAGGAGGCTTAAGTCCAAAACCTGAGAACTCCAGAGAACTCCTGACTCCAGGGAATATTAATCGATAAGAGCTCATCCAAAAGCCTCCATACCTACACTGAAACCAAGCACCACCCAAGAGCCAACAACTTCCAGAGCAAGACATACCATGCAAATTCTCCAGCAATGCAGGAACATAGCCCTGAGCTTCAATATACAGGCTGCTCAAAGTCACACCAAACCCATAGACATCTCAAAACTCACTATTGGACACTTCATTGCACTCCAGAGAGAAGAAATCCAGCTTCACCCACCAGAACACCAACGCAAGCTTCCCAAACCAGGAAACCTTGACAAGCCACTTGTCCAGCCCCACCCACAGGGAGTAACCTCCACAATAAAGAGGAACCACAAACTGCCAGAATACAGAAAGGCCACCCCAAACACAGCAATCTAAACAAGATGAAAAGGCAGAGAAATAATCAGCAGGTAAAGCTCAGTTCAGTCGCTCAGTCGTGTCCGACTCTTTGCGACCCCATGAATCGCAGCACGCCAGGCCTCCCTGTCCATCAACAACTTCCAGAGTTTACTCAAACTCATGTTCATTGAGTCGGTGATGCCATCCAGCCATCTCATCCTCTGTCGTCTCCTCCTCCTCCTGCCTGCAATCCCTCCCAGCATCAGAGTCTTTTCCAATGAGTCAACTCTTCGCATGAGGCGGCCAAAGCACTAGAGTTTCAGCTTTAGCATCAGTCCTTCCAATGAACACCCAGGACTGATCTCCTTTAGAATGGACTGGTTGGATCTCCTTGCAGTCCAAGGGACTCTCAAGAGTCTTCTCCAACACCACAGCTCAAAAGCATCAATTCTTCGGTGCTCAGCTTTCTCCACAGTCCAACTCTCACATCCACACATGACCACAAGGACTCTTTAATATCCATAAATCAATCAGTGTAATATACCACATTAACAAATTGAAAGATAAAAACCATATAATTATCTCAATAGATGCAGAGAAAGCCTTTGACAAAATTCAACATCCATTTATGATAAAAACCCTCCAGAAAGCAGGATTAGAAGGAAAATACCTCAACATAATAAAAGCTATATATGACAAACCCACAGCCAACATTATCCTCAATGGTGAAAAACTGAAAGCATTTCCCCTAAAGTCAGGAACAAGACAAGTGTGCCCACTCTCACCACTACTATTCAACATAATTTTGGAAGTTTTAGCCACAGCAATCAGAGAAGAAAAAGAAATAAAAGGAATCCAGATTGGAAAATAAGAAGTAAAACTTTAACTGTTTGCAGATGACATGATCCTCTACATAGAAAACCCTAAAGACTCCACCAGAAAATTACTAGAGCTAATCAATGAATACAGTAAAGTTGCAGGATATAAAATTAACACACAGAAATCCCTTGCATTCCTATACACTAACAATGAGAAAACAGAGAAATTAAGGAAACAATTCCATTCACCATTGCAACGAAAAGAATAAAATACATAGGAATATACCTACCTAAAGAAACAAAAGACCTATATATAGAAAACTATGAAACACTGATGAAAGAAATCAAAGAGGACACAAATAGATGGAGAAATATACCATGCTCATGGATTGGAAGAATCAATATAGTGAAAATGAGTATACTACCCAAAGCAACCTATAGATTCAATTCAATCCCTATTAAGCTACCAGTGGTATTTTTCAGAGAACTAGAACAAATAATTTCACAATTTGTATAGAAATACAAAAACCTCGAATAGCCAAAGCAATCTTGAGAAAGAAGAATGGAACTGGACGAATCAACCTGCTTGACTTCAGGCTATACTACAAACCTATAGTCATCAAGACAGTATGGTGCTGGCACAAAGACAGAAATATAGATCA
Organism: Bos javanicus; assembly: GCF_032452875.1. Lineage (NCBI taxonomy): Eukaryota > Metazoa > Chordata > Mammalia > Artiodactyla > Bovidae > Bos > Bos javanicus. The sequence goes on from NC_083876.1 coordinate 13,152,008, forward strand.
ATGGAACAAAATAGAAAGCCCAGAGATAAATCCATGCACCTATGGACACGTTATTTCTGACAAAGGAGGCAAGAATATACAATGGAGAAAAGACAATCTCTTTAACAAGTGGTGCTGGGAAAACTGGTCAACCAGTTGTAAAAGAATGAAACTAGAACATTTTCTAACACCATACACACACAAAAAATTTTAAATGGATTAAAAATCTAAACGTAAGACCAGAAAACTATAAAACTCCCAGAGGAAAACATAGGCAAAACACTCTCTGACATAAATCACAGCAGGATCCTCTATGACCCACCTCCCAGAGTAATGGAAATAAAAGCAAAAATAAACAAATGGGACCTAATCAAACTTAAAAGCTTTTGCACAATGAAGGCAACTATAAGCAAGGTGAAAAGACAGCCTTTGGGATGGGAGAAAATAATAGCAAAGGAAGCAACTCACAAAGAATTAATCTCAAAAATATACAAGGAACTCCTGCAGCTCAATTCCAGAAAAATAAACGACCCAATCAAAAAGTGGGCCAAAGAACTAAACAGACATTTCTCCAAAGAAGACATACAGATGGCTAACAAACACATGAAAAGATGCTCAACATCTCTCATTATCAGAGAAATGCAAATCAAAACCACAATGAGGTACCATCTCACGCAGGTCAGAATGGCTGCTATCCAAAAGTCCACAAACAATAAATGCTGGAGACGGTGTGGAGAAAAGGGAACCCTCTTACACTGTTGGTGGGAATGAAAACTAGTACAGCCACTACGGAGAACAGTGTGGAGATTCCTTAAAAAACTGGAAATAGAATTTGCCATATGACCCAGCAATCCCACTGTTGGGCATACACACTGAGGAAACCAGAATTGAAAGAGACACGTGTACCCCAATGTTCATCACAGCACTGTTTATAATATCCAGGACATGGAAGCAACCTAGATGTCCACTGGCAGACGAATGGATACGAAAGCTGTGATACATATACACAATGGAATATTATTCAGCCATTAAAAAGAGTACATTTGAATCAGTTCTAATGAGGTGGATGAAACTGGAGCCTATTATATAGAGTGAAGTAAGTCAGAAAGAAAAACACCAATACAGTATACTAACACATATATATGGAATTTAGAAAGATGGTAATGATAACCTTATATGCAAGACAGCAAAAGAGACACAGATGTATAGAACAGTCTTCTGGACTCTGTGGGAGAAGGTGAGGGTGGGATGATTAGGGAGAATGGGGTTGAAACATGTATATTATTATATGTGAAACAGATTGCCAGTCCAGGTTCGATGCATGAGACAAGGTGCTCAGGGCTGGTACATTGGGATGACCCAGAGGGATGGGATGGGGAAGGAGGTGGGAGGGGGGTTCAGGATGGGGGACACATGTAAACCCATGGCTGATTCATGTCAATGTATGGCCAAAACCACTACAATACTGTAAAGTAATTAGCCTCCATTTAAAATAAATAAATTAAAAAAATAAAAAATAAAATAGAAGAGAGGAAGAAAACAAGAAGTGCCAGTTGAATATACATTTGACTGTTTCAGGGCTCACTAATTCACGGTGGTGGTGGTTTAGTTGCTAAGTCATGTCTGACTCTTTTTTTGAAATTTACTTATTTTGGCCTTGCTAGGTCTTTGTTGCTGCAGGGCTCTCTCCAGTTGGCGAGCGGGGGCTACACTCTAGATGCAGGCTTCTCGTTGTGGTGGCTTCTCTTGTTGTGGAGCACAGGTTCCAGGTGCGTGGACTTGAGTAGCTATGGTGCACTGGCTGAGTTGCTCCGCAGCATGTGGGACTGTCCCAGACCAGGGATCGAACCCATGTCTCCTGCACTGGCAGGTGGGCTCTTTACCACTGGGCCACCAGGGAAGCCCTGTGTCTGACTCTTGCAACCTGATGGACTGTAATACACCAGGCTCCTCTGTCCACGGGCCTTCCCAGGCAAGAATACTGGAGTGGGTTGCCATTTTCCTTCTCTAGGAGATCTTCCCAACCCAGGGATTGAACCCACACTGAACCTGTGTCTCCTGCATTGCAGGTAGATTATTTACTGCTGAGCCACCAGGGAAGCCCACTAAGTCATAGGGCAGCCCATTCCACACAGTAAAAGCTTTAAACAGAAAATTTGCTATTTATCTCCTCCTAACTTCTTTCTCAGAGAAGGCAATGGCAACCCACTCCAGTACTCTTGCCTGGAAAATCCCAAGGATGGAGGAGCCTGGTAGGCTGCAGTCCATGGGGTCGCTAAGAGTCAGACACACGACTGAGTGACTTCACTTTCACTTTTTACTTTCATGTATTGGAGGAGGAAATGGCAACCCACTCCAGTGTTCTTGCCTGGAGAATCCCAGGGACGGCAGGGCCTGGTGGGCTGCCGTCTATGGGGTCGCACAGAGTCAGACACAACTGAAGCAGCTTAGCAGTAGCAGCAGCAACTTCTTTCTATCTGCTTTTGTGGAACTGTTGAGAGAAGTCACCATCTTTTGAATGTGTGAAGACATCTATGCATGCCTGCTAAGTCACTTCAGTTGTGTCTGACTCTTTGTGACCCCATGGACTGTATGTAGCCTGCCAGGTTCCTTTTTCATGGGATTCTCCAGTCAAGAATACTGGAATGAGTTGCCACACCCTCCTCCAGGGGATTTTCCCGACTCGGGGATTGAACCTGTGTCTCCTGCACTACAGGCAGATTCTATACCACTGAGTCACCAGGGAAGCCCAAAGACATCTATACATTTGCTAAATCTTCTGTTTTTCTAAACGTTCTTGATAATTTCAACTGTTTTTGTTCATTCGCACATGATTTCCTGATATCTTTGTGGTTCCACTTCTTGAATAATTCTACACTGCCAAATTTATTTGTTCAAACCAAAGATACAAGTCATGTATCTGCTATAATATCACAACTCTTAAGGAGTTGTGTGGGTTCAGTTATAAGATCTTCATTGTTCTATTGTTTTGTCTAAAATTCAGAGTGTTCTTTGAAATATACTTTCCCACCTACTAAGGCATTTAGCTTTTCATTGCTGTAAATAACTGCACAAGAATAGGCATTCAGCATTTTCAGTTTAGTTCAGTTCACTCGCTCAGTCGTGTCTGACTCTTTGCGACTCCATGAATTGCAGCACGCCAGGCCTCCCTGTCCATCACCAACTCCCGGAGTTCACTCAGACTCACGTCCATCGAGTCGGTGATGCCATCCAGCCATCTCATCCTCTGTCGTCCTCTTCTCCTCCTGCCCCCAATCCCTCCCAGCATCAGAGTCTTTGCCAATGAGTCAACTTTTCACATGAGGTGGCCAAAGTACTGGAATTTCAGCTTTAGCATCAGTCCTTCCAAAGAACACCCAGGACTGATCCCTTAATAATGGACTGGTTGGATCTCCTTGCAGTCCAAGGGACTCTCAAGAGTCTTCTCCAACACCACAGCTCAAAAGCAGCAATTCTTCGGCGCTCAGCTTTCTTCACAGTCCAACTTTCACATCCATACATGACCACTGGAAAAACCATAGCCTTGACTAGATGGACCTTTGTTGCCAAAGTAATGTCTCTGCTTTTGAATATGCTATCTAGGTTGGTCATAACTTTCCTTCCAAGGAGTAAGCGTCTTTTAATTTTATGCCTGCAATCACCATCCGCAGTGATTTTGGAGCCCCCAAAAATAAAGTCTGACACTGTTTCCACTGTTTCCCCATCTATTTCCCATGAAGTGATGGGACCAGATGCCATGATCTTCATTTTCTGAGTGTTGAGCTTTAAGCCAACTTTTTCACTCTCCTCTTTCACTTTCATCAAGAGGTTTTTAAATTCCTCTTCACTTTCTGCCATAAGGGTGGTGTCATCTGCATATCCGAGGCTATTGATATTTCTCCCAGCAATCTTGATTCCAGCTTGTGCTTCTTCCAGCCCAGCATTTCTCATGATGTACTCTGCATATAAGTTAAATAAGCAGGGTGACAATATACAGCCTTGACGTACTCCTTTTCCTATTTGGAACCAGTCTGTTGTTCCGTGGCCAGTTCTAGCTGTTGCTTCCTGATCTGCATATAGGTTTCTCAAGAGGCAGGTCAGGTGGTCTGGTATTCCCATCTCTTTCAGAATTTTCCACAGTTTCTTGTGATCCACACGGTCAAAGGCTTTGGCATAGCAGAAATAGATGTTTTTCTGGAACTCTCTTCCTTTTTCCATTATCCAGCAGATGTTGGCAATTTGATCTCTGGTTCCTCTGCCTTTTCTAAAACCAGCTTGAACATCTGGAAGTTCACGGTTCATGTATTGCTGAAGCCTTGCTTGGAGAATTTTGAGCATTACTTTACTAGCGTGTGAGATGAGTGCAATTGTGTGGTAGTTCGAGCATTCTTTGGCATTGCCTTTCTTTGGGATTCAGCATTTCACCCTTAATTAAATATACTCAATATAGATGTGCAGTTTCAAATGAACTGTTTAGACCTTTTTGGTTTATAAGTAAGTTATCTACTTACCTCAGGAGTAAGACTTCTAGCAATGATGGGCCCAATCATTCCAGGAATAGTGGCAAAGGTATTTGTGATGCCCAGGAGAATACCAGCATACCTGCAGAGACATTTTCATAGAGGTTTATTAATGTGTTACACAGTTTTTTTGGGGGGAGGGTGGGAATTGAACTTGTTTGTACTCCCTGCAATGGAAGTGCAGAATCTTAACCACTGAACCACCAGGCAATTCCCTGTGTTACACATTTAAGTAGCTTCTGTCCATAGATAACTACATTCCTATGCTGTACTCTTGTGAAATTTTATGTCTAAAAGCAATGTCTTACTGAAATAGGACTAAATAGTTAGCTGCTGACAACCTTGTATTTTAATAGTTCTAACATCATATAGAGGAACACAGCCACTGAAATCATCTCTTTTACAGTGAAATGGAGACATGCTGAGATATGATTTTCATACAAGATGGTGTCTAGATAGGAAGCTTCATGTATCTTAAATTTTTTAAGTTAAAAAAAGAATTTATTTCCCGATTACAAAATTTATGTCATTGTTAAAAATTTTAAATAAGAAAAATACTATGAAGAAAGTAAGATTACTTATAATCCTTCTATGCAGGGACAATCAACAGTAACATTTTGGTAAATATCCTAATTTTTTCCTGTATATATTTTAATATATCTAATAACATAACAATATATTATTATAGAAATGAGATATCAAGCACAGTTTCACAACTTACTTGTTGAACTTATTACATACCTTCCTGTAGCTAAATCCCTGCATATTGTCCCAGAAATTGATAAACTGAGTTTATAAATACTGTGTGTATATGACAAAAATGCCTATTGATAAAAATTCTTTTCAGAATCTTTATTGTCCTCAAAGCTGATACTTCATGTTTTAAGAGGTAATCATTCTCTAATTCAAGTTTGCTAATTTTGACCTCATAGTCTCCCCGAAAACTCATGTTTTATTCTCCTTTATTATTTCCAGTGCAACATATATGCTAATTCAATATATGCTGACCAGAGAAATGGTGTGTGACCCGCAGTTGGTCAGGTCCCACGCCTGGTCCTATGGGGCTCTGGCTGCACTGGCTGCTGGAGCTTTGTCCCTTGGAGACAAAGGGACAAAGTACCTTCGCCTGGGACTTGATTCTGAAGGATTATACAGTATGTAACATTTTGGATTACATGCTAGGGTTGCTGAACAGTATTCTAAGTTGTGTGTATTAACGGAAAAACTTGGGATTTTGTCTTGCAGATGGCCCTACAATTCTAAATTTTGTAGACTGAGGCATCATTTGATATAGTCCTATGTGGCTCAGATGGTAAAGCGTCTGCCTGCAATGTGGGAGACCTGGGTTTGATCCCTGGGTTGAGAAGATCCTCTGGAGAAGGAAATGGCAATCCACTCTAGTTCTCTTGCTTGGAAAATCCCATGGATGGAGGAGCGTGGTAGGGTACAGTCCATGGGGTTGCAAAGGGTCAGACATGACTGAGAGAGTTCACTTTCACTTTATCTCCCCTGTATTTCCTGTACACTGGTAGTATCTATGGGCTTCTTTGGTGGCTCAGATGGTAAAGAATCTGCTTGCAGTACAGGAGACCCAGGTTCAATCCCTGGGTCGGAAAGATTCCCTGGAGAAGGGAATGGCAGGCAACCCACTCCAGTATTCTTGCCTGGAGAATTCCATGGACAGAGGAGCCTGGCAGACTACAGTCCATAGGGTCGTGGCAAGACTACAGACTTGAGATCCTAGAGGGTTCATTATATTTAGGTTTGATATTTTTAGCATGAAAACTCAATGGTGGTGGTAGAGTTAAAAATTAGTTAATCAAGTAAATTAAGTTGTTTTTTATAAAAGTCACCTGTGCTGTGTGCAGTGCTTAGTCACTCAGTCGTGTCCGACTCTTTGCGACCTCATGGACTGTAGCCCGCCAGCCTCCTCTGTCCATGGGGATTCTCCAGGTAAGAATACTGGGGTGGGTTGATAGGCCCTTCTCCAGGGGATCTTCCCAACCCAGGGATCGAACCCAGGTCTCCCACATTGCAAATGGATTCTTTACTATCTGAGCCACAAGGGAAGCCCACGAATACTGGAGTGGATAGCCTATCCCTTCTCCAGGGGATCTTTCCCACCCAGGACTTGAAATGGAGTCTCCTGCATTGCAGGTGGATTCTTTACCAGCTGAGCTACCAGGGAAGCCCAAAAGCCACCAAGTTATATACAAAGGCCAATTAGAGACTTTCAACTTTTTAATGAGATAATCAGTGATATTATAAAATAAAATTGTGGTCAAAATTAAAGAAGCTTGGTATTAATTAGACCATAAAGTATTATTGTGGGATGATACTGTTTCCGTTAGGTTTAGGATCCTTAGTACCTCGGTTGCAGACCGCTGATCTGAAATTTCTTGCCCCATTTTAGACGTGGAAAAGTGCCTGCTACAGACAGAATTGTGTCCTCCCCCAACCCACACTTCCAATGTGACTATATTTGGAGACAGGGCTTTTAAGAAGTAATTGAGGTTAAATGAGGTCATAAAGATAGGCTCCCAACCTAATAGGCTTGGTGGCCTTACCAGGAAAGGATGAAAGGCAGATTGCTCTCTCTGTTTCTGTGAGCTCCTATCGAGGAGAGGCCGCATGAGGACATAGTGAGAAGGTGACTGTCTGCAAACCAGGAGGGCAGCCCTCACCAGAACGCAACCCAGCAGGCACCCTGACCTCAGACTTCTAGCCTCCAGAATTGTGAGAAGATCAATTTCTGTTTTTCAAGCTACTCAGCCACATGGTGTTTTTATGGCATCCTGAGTTGATCGACACAGTGCCTAAATAAAATATCCTGCTGAACCCAATTCAGTTATCTGGAAACATCACAAATTTTTATATTGAAAACTGATTACACAGGGTGCAACAACAAACGAAAGAGCTCAGAGCTTTTTGGCTTATGCCCTTTAGGGAGCAGATCTTAAATTAACCAAGCTTGGCAGAACTTGTCCTTTTTTTTTTTTTTTAAAAGCATTAACACCTTGGCAGTAGGAGGAACTGACTGCAGTGTTGCCAGGCCTTTTCAGTGACAGATATTAAGTGCAGATGAATGTTGTGAAATTCTAAATGTCAGCACCAAGAAGCTCATTCAAGTACTTATATTACACTGGGCAAGAAAGGCCATGAAAGATTGATGAGAGCCTGGGGGAAAGAAATTGTTGTATGGACTCAGTCTGGATTCTGTGCTACTGGAGTCTTAGAATTCTGTGGGATTAATAGTTAAAAATCTATTCAAATCCTTTGAAATCTGAGTAACAAAATTATCCATAGAAAATATATATTTTAGTCCACAGAAGAAAAGGCTTAAAAAATACCATGTCAACATATATTTACATGCTAACAGGACTGATTGCCTGTTGAAAAACCTTATGCCAGGCAGGGTTCTAAGTAGTTTTTATATCTTATCCCACTTTAACAGTAAAATGAACCCCAAGAGGAAGGTTATCTTTACTCTATAGATAAGAAAGAAATAAAGACTATAAAATGTTACTCAATTTGTCTGGTTCCAAATCAGTACTTAATATTGGAATGTTATAATCTAAATGCTGGGGCTTGTAGCAAAAAATTAAGCATGAGAAAACTGATCTTTCCTACATTCTGAATTCAGTGATGACTGTTTTCAATAAGGCATTGTTACAGATATATAAAATATCCATTAACAGAGGAATGGATAAAGAAGATGTGGTACAAAAAAAACAAAAACAAAAAAAAGAAGATGTGGTACGTATGTTTAATGGAATATTACTCAACCATAAAAAAGAAAGAAATAATGCCATTGTAGGGCATTATGGATGGGCATGTGGAATCTAAAAAAAAGGTACAGATGAACTTATTTACAAAACAGAAATAGAGTCACAGATGTAGAAAAGAGACTTATTTTTACTGGGAGGGGAAAGGAGAAGGATAAACTGTGAGACTGGGACTGACATACATATACTGCTGCTGCTGCTGCTGCTGCTAAGTCGCTTCAGTCGTGTCTGACTCTGTGCGACCCCATAGATGGCAGCCCACCAGGCTCCCCCGTCCCTGGGATTCTCCAGGCAAGAACACTGGAGTGGGTTGCCATTTCCCTCTCCAATGCATGAAAGTGAAAAGTGAAAGTGAAGTGGCTCAGTCATGTCCAACTCTTAGCAGCCCCATGGACTGCAGCCCACTAGGCTCCTCTGTCCATGGGATTTTCCAGGCAAGAGTACTGGAGTGGGGTCCCATTGCCTTCTCTGATACATATACTACTATATATAAAAAAGATAACTAGTAAGGCTCTACTACATAGCACAGGGAAGTCTACTCAATACTGTATAATGACCTACATGGGAAAATACTCTAAAGAAGAGAGGATATATGGATACATATAATAGATTCATATACATATACAGCAAATTGATTCACTTTGCTGTCCAACTAATACAACATTGTAAATCAACTGGACTCCAACATAAATAAAAAACAACAACTATAGTTTATTATTTTAACCTCCTTGAGCATAGAATCTGGGTGTGCCCAGGACACATACCACTTTGGACAGTAGATGCTCAATAAATAATCTGTTGAATACATTTTTAAAAATTATGTCTTATTTCCCCACAATTTATTGAGTATTCTCAGAGTAAGAGGGAACAGGATGAACTAAAATTGTTGATTATGAAGATACTCCTCAAATGTGTAAGAAATACATCACTCACCCTAATGTCTTCCTTGGAACATAGTCGATTCTTATCACAGTTTCTAACCAATTATAACTATAATGGATGAAGGAGATCCAACAGTTCAAGCCATTTTAATAGTAAACACCAACTATTGCTGTCATCTGCCCATCCATCTATTCATTTAACAAATAATTCTTAAATTTTATTTATTTATTTATGTTTGGTCGAGCTGGGTCTTCACTGCTGTGTGGCATTTCTCTGGCTGTGGTGAACAGATGCTATGCTTCACTGCAGTTCATGGGCTTCTCACCGTGGTGGCTCACTTAACAAAAAATTCCTAAGTATGTCATTTGTGTCCACCACTACAGAGGACTCTCATGTCCAGTAATGAATTAAACATAGTTCTTCTTCTCAAGGAGCTCACAGTTTACTTAATGAGAAAAACTATGGGTCAAAAATGTAATACAATCTAGTCACCACAATAATGGGCTTCCCAAGTGGCTCAGGAGTACATCAAGGCTGTATATTGTCACCCTGCTTATTTAACTTATATGCAGAGTACATCATGAGAAACGCTGGGCTGGAAGAAGCACAAGCTGGAATCAAGATTGCTGGAAGAAATATCAATAACCTCAGATATGCATATGACACCACCCTTATGGCAGAAAGTGAAGAGGAACTAAAAAGCCTCTTTATGAAAGTGAACGAGGAGAGTGAAAAAGTTGGCTTAAACCCAATATTCAAAAAACAAAGATCACAGCATCTGGTCCCATCACTTCATGGCAAATAGATGGGGAAACAATGGAAACAGTGACAGACTTTATTGTCTTGGGCACCAAAATCACTGCAGATGGTGACTGCAGCCATGAAATTAAAAGACACTTGCTCCTTGGAAGAAAAGCTATGCCAAATGTAGACAGCATATTATAAAGCAGAGATATTACTTTGCCAACAAAAGTCTGTATAGTCAAAGCTATGGTTTTCCCAGTAGTCATGTTTGGATGTGAGAGTTGGACCATCAAGACTTGGACATAAAGTGCCAAAGAATTGACGTTTTTGAACTGTGGTGTTGGAGAAGACTCTTGAGAGTACCTTGGACTGCAAGGAGATCAAACCAGTCAATCCTAAAGGAAATCAGTCCTGAATATTCATTGGAAGGACTGATGCTGAAGCTGAAGCTCCAATACTTTGGCCACCTAATGTGAAGAGCTGACTCACTAGAAATGACTCGGATGCTGGGAAAGATTGAAGGTAGGAAGAGAAGGGGATGACACAGGATGAGATGGTTGGATGGCATCACCAACTCAATGGATATGAGTTTCGGCAAGCTCCGAGAGATAGTGGAGGACAGGGAAGCCTGGTGTGCTGCAGTGCATGGGGTCTAAAAGAGTTGGCCATGACTGAGTGACTCAAAAACAACAGGTGGTTCAGTGGGTAAAGAATCTGCCTGCCAGTGCAGCAGGTGCAGGGGATGTGGGTTCTATTCCTGGATTGGGAATATCCCCTGGAGGCGGGCATGGCAACCCACTCCAGTAGTACTCCTGCCTGGAGAATTCCATGGACAGAGGAGCCTGGCAGGCTGCAGTCCATAGGGTCACAAAGAGTTGGACACGACTGAAGTGACTGAGCATGCATGCATCATCATGGGTATCTTCTTTACTCTTCAGGTCTAATCTATTGTCAAGTCACTTCTACTGTATTTACAAAGATCTCAACTCTATCTACCTCTTTACACCTTCTATCTCCATTCCAGGCCATCACCACCTCCTACCTGGGTTACTGCAATAGCCTCCTAATTGCTTTTCTCTGCTTGTATTTGTTCACACAAGAGTGACATTAAAAGTGACCATAGAAGGTCACTTCCTACTTGCTTTGGATACAATTTAAAATACTTACTATAGCCAGGCTTCAGCAATATGTGAACTGTGAACTTCCTGATGTTCAAGCTGGTTTTAGAAAAGGCAGAGGAATCAGAGATCAAATTGCCAACATCTGCTGGATCATGGAAAAAGCAAGAAAGTTCCAGAAAAACATCTATTTCTGCTTTATTGACTATGCCAAAGCCTTTGACTGTGTGGATCACAATAAACTGTGGGAAATTCTGAAAGAGATGGGAATACCAGACCACCTGATCTGCCTCTTGAGAAATCTGTATGCAGGTCAGGAAGCAACAGTTAGAACTGGACATGGAACAACAGACTGGTTCCAAATAGGAAAAGGAGTACATCAAAGCTGTATATTGTCACCCTATTATTTAACTTATATGCAGAGTACATCATGAGAAATGCTGGACTGGAAGAAACACAAGCTGGAATCAAGATTGCCGGGAGAAATATCAATAACCTCAGATATGCAGATAACACCACCCTTATGGCAGAAAGTGAAGAGGAACTCAAAAGCCTCTTGATGAAAGTGAAAGTGGAGAGTGAAAAAGATGGATTAAAGCTCAACATTCCGAAAACAAAGATCATGGCATCCGGTCCCATCACTTCATGGGAAATAGATGGGGAAATAGTGGAAACAGTGTCAGACTTTATTTTTGGGGGCTCCAAAATCACTGCAGATGGTGACTGCAGCCATGAAATTAAAAGACGCTTACTCCTTGGAAGAAAAGTTATGACCAACCTAGACATATTAAAAAGCAGAGACATTACATTGCCAACAAAGGTCCATCTAGTCAAGGCTATGGTTTTTCCTGTGGTCATGTATGGATGTGAGAGTTGGACTGTGAAGAAGGCTGAGCACCGAAGAATTGATGCTTTTGAACTGTGGTGTTGGAGAAGACTCTTGAGAGTCCCTTGGACTGCAAGGAGATCCAACCAGTGCATTCTGAAGGAGATCAGCCCTGGGATTTCTTTGGAGGGAATGATGCTAAAGCTGAAACTCCAGTACTTTGGCCACCTCATGCCAAGAGTTGACTCATTGGAAAAGACTCTTACGCTGGGAGGGATTGGGGGCAGGAGGAGAAGGGGACGACAGAGAATGAGATGGCTGGATGGCATCACTGACTCGATGGATGTGAGTCTGGGTGAACTCCGGGAGTTGGTGATGGACAGGGAGGCCTGGTGTGCTGTGATTCATGGGGTCGCAAAGAGTCGGACACGACTGAGCAACTGAACTGAACTGAACTGAACTGATAGGCCCCTACTTACTCCCCAGTGGCCTTCTTCCCTGCATCTCAGCCACAGGTGACCTCTCAGTTAAGTGAAATATAGAGTTTTGGACTGAATGTCTATGTGCTTCCAAAGTTCATATGTTGAAGTCTTGACCCTCAATGTGATTGCATTTGGAGACAGGCTCTTTACGAGGTGATAGAGGTTAAATGAGATCATAAGGAGCGGGACTCTCATTTGACAAAGCTGATGCCCTTATAAGAAGAGTGAGAGACATCAGAGCTCTCTGCACACACCCATGCACACGTACCCAGGGAAAGGCCATGTGAGCACAGAGCAAGGAGTTGGCCCTTCTGCAAACCAGGAAGAGTGCTCACCAGAAACCAAGGTGTCGGCACCTTGATGGGAATTCTCGCCTCTAGAACTGTAAGAAAATTTCTGTCGTTTAAGGTACTCAGTCTGTGTGTTTTATTCTGGCAGCCCAAGCAGACTGAGACACACACCAATTTCCTCTTCCTGCCATGTAAATTCTCCTGTCAAGAACACTACTTCCTTTTTGCCTAACTTCTTGCTTATCTTTGAGGCTTTAGCTTAAATAAGTATCAGTTCCTCAGAGAGACCTTCCCTTGCTCCCTGATCTGCCTTATGCCCCCTATTATATTCTTTTACTTTCTCTTCAAAAAGTTAGTTTTTATTTGTTTCTTTCATGTCTACCACCCTAGACTAAGAGTTCCACAGGCCAGGGCTGGGCTGTGTTGGCTGACACTTAGTAGGTGGGCACGTGATAAGCATTTGCTGAAAGAATGAATTCATAACTTATTACAATTATTTTTTATTGTTTATTTCCCAAACTAGACTGATTGCCTTGTGAGCAGGAGCTGGGTTTTATTCTCTATAGTGCCATGTGGAGGATTGAATGTACAACTGGTACTATACAGACATTTGTTGTATGCACTAGAGGACTGGGCCAGCCCTGGGCCTCATGCTTGAAAACACAGGGATATAAAGGATCCTTTAGATCCCTGAGGATCTAAAGATGCAGATTCTGGTTCATTAAGTCTGGAGAGATGCCTGAGAATCTGCATTTTGCACAAGCTCTCATGTAATGATGCCAGTGGTCCATGGACCACAGTCTGCATAGATAAGAATACTCTAAATCTTTCCTAGTTCTAACTTTCTATGATAAAACTATACGCTGTATCAACTATACACTGTATACCCTGCATTACGAACTCTGCACTGTATACCCTGATGTACGAACTGTGCACTGTAGTTTACAAAAACAATGTCACCCGTTTAACTTACTTCCAGGGAAATCCTTTCCAGATTCCTTTTCTAATCAATCGAATAAGGGAACATATTTCAGTCCTTTAATTATTGCTATGCCTTGAATCCTTTTCTGTAATGAGACTTAGTCTACTTTGTAAATACCATGTCTACCTCAAGTCCCGAGCAGAGATGTGTTTAGGCCTGCGGGCTCCTGCTTAGGCCCTTCTGCTGAAAAGGCTTCTTACACCTTCACTCCTTTCATGTCAATGGGCTCTTAATTATTTCAGTTACGTTTGTATCCGATCTTTCAAACTGTCACTATATTTAACAAGGTTTTCTTGAGGTTAATTTACTTTTCAAGTTTTCTTCTCTTTCCTCACTATGTTAAGCTCCTTTAGTTTTTTTTTTTTTAATTAAAAAAAAATTTTTTTGGTTGCCCTGCACGGCATGTTGGATCTTATTAACAGCCCCCTTAACAGGGATTGAACTTGTGCACCCTGCACTAGAAGTGAGGAGCCTTAACCACTGGACCACTGGGGAATTCTAAAACTCCTTTAGTTCTAAACTCAACAACATGTATACTTAACATTTTCTAGCTTGTAAAGTTCACAAAATTCTTCCCCTGTTTCTCATAAGAAAGAGCATTAAAGCAAAGTGTTGATTGACACACAGTAAGGTCAATACACAAACAGGTTTTTAGAAAGGATTTTGTCATGATACTGAATACGAAAATCTGTTTTCCAGGCTTCCCTGGTGGCTCAGCGGTAAAGAATCTGCCTGCCAATGCAGGAGACACCGGTTTGATCCCTGGTCCTGGAAGATCCCAGTACCGGGAGGCAACTAAGCCCGTGCACCCCAACTATTATGCCTGTGCTGTAAAGCCCAGGAGCTGCAACTACTGAAGAGAGAAAAAAGCACAAGGGAAAGGCTGTATGAAGGCTTAATGAAGAACTGGGATGTGAGCTGGGAAGGATTCATATGGGTGGGGAGGAAAGGAGATGGACCAGAGGCTGAGAATGAATCCCAGTGGAAGGCGTTGTGGACAGCAGACAGGACTCTGCCTGGAGCCAGGCATACAAAGACTCTGATCCTGCGGTGCCTTCTTGGACTTCTTATACAAAACAAGAGACTGGATTAGAATGATTTCAAAGGTCCATGCAAGTTCTATGAGCATCAGTTTATTGGTGCTTATCTAGAAGTATTTATTGAAGGGATGGGAGACTGAGGATTAATAGGAATAGGAAGATTCTGGGGTAGTCTAGGTGTGAAAAAATGGGGCTAAGGGGTAGGAGACTACTTGTCTTTTCTCTAAAAATACATTCATATTCATTATTTTAAAAACATTAAGTGCACCGAATCCTCTGGGTTAAAATATTCACACAGTCCCCCCCTCTACCTTGTGTCAACTGGCACAAAAGAATTCTAGAAGAATGTGGCCCAAAGAATACTTCCAGAGAAATAGCTATTGAAAGAATTCTGGGCTTAAAAGTAGGATCCTAGGGGAAGTTTTGCCTCTATCATGTATTAGCTGGGTGATACAAGATGAGTCACTTGACTTCTCTGAATCTGAGTTTTCTCAGTCATAAAATAGGTCAAGAATTCCTTTCTCAAAGGAATGCTTTAAGGATCAAACAAGATAATGTTTGTGAAGAGGGTTTATATGCTATCAAGTACTAAACAAATATATTTGCACATAGGTAAGATGGACAGGGAGGCCTGGCGTGCTGCGATTCATGGGGTCGCAGAGTCGGACACGACTGAGTGAGTGAACTGAACTGAACTGAACTGAAGATCATAACTGGACAAACAACTTGGTCTGGTCTTGGGCATTCATCCAACCAACTAAATGCTTACCGTGGCCAAGCTCCATGGTGAGCCCTGAGAACGTTAAGACTCTGAAGAACTCTGCCTTCACTGAGGTCCTATTCTAGCTGGGTGGTGTATGTAATGTTTTTACAGAGGTGATGATAGTTAAACGTTTAAATTTAAAAACAACTTCATGCTTTAATTATTATGTAAACTGAAACTTTGTTTAAAGATTTAAGTCAGTCTTAGGGCAGTCAAATTCATAGACATAAGAAAATAGTAGAAGGGCAGTTGCCAGGGAGCCGGGGTGAGGGAGGAAGAATGGGAGTTAGTGTTTAATGGGTCCAGGCTTTCAGCTCGGGAATATAAAAAAGAGTTCTGGAACGTGCTTCCCTGGTGGTTCTGTGGTAAAGAATCTGCCTGCCAATGCAGGACACGTGGGTTCGATTCCTGGTCCAGGAAGATCCCCTGTGCCTCGGGGCAGTTGAGTCTGTGTGCCACAACTGCTGAGCCAGCACGCACCCTAGAGCCCTTGTTCCACAAAAAAAGCCAACACAACGAGAAGCCAGCACACTGCAACTAGAGAGCAGAACTTGCTCTCCTCAACTAGAACAAAGCCTGAGCAGCAATGAAGAACCAGCGTGACTAAATAAAGAAATAAATATTAAAAAAAAAAAAAAAAGCGTTCTTGAATGGATCATGTTGATGGTTGCACGACAATGTGAATGGATGCACTTAATGAAGGGATAATTAGGAAATTTGGAATGGACATGTACACTCTGCTATATTTAAAATGGATAACCAACAAGGACCTACTCTGTAGCCCAAGGAACTCTGTTTAATGTTATTTGGAAGCCTGGGTTGGAGGGGGTTTTGGGGGAGAATGGATACATGTATGTATTTGGCTGAGTCCCTTTGCTGTTCCCCTGAAACTTTCAGGACATTTTTAATTGGCTATATCCCAGTACAAAATTAAAAGTTCAAAAATAAATAAATAAAAATACATTAGAATTTCTAAGATATTTTAAAAATGGTATCAATAGTAAAGTTTATGTTATGCATAATTCACTACAATTAATGATTAATAATGATAAAATGATTAATAATTTAAATAATAACTTAAAGCTAATCTGAACCAATCTTAAATCAGTACTCACGAAGGAGCAATGTCCAGATGATTAATGCTAAATCCAGAGGAGCAAAAGCCTCCCAGTGTTGTTGATATGGTTAGGAATGCAACAGCCAAGGAATAATCGCAGCCTATAAATCCTGCAGCGACCAGGAATATCGCAGGTCCAATCATCCCTGGAGTTAAAACGTTATAGAAAGAAAAAAACAAGCCCCAGCATTAGTATTTGCTTGCTGTTTAATATAGCATAAATCTGAGATTTGATATTACTGCCACCTACTGTAGAAACATTGTACTGCCTGGAAGACTCAGCTTCAATTATAGTTTCATAAATAAAGGAAATCAGTCCTGAATATTCATTGGAAGGACTGATGCTGAAGCTGAAACTCCAATACTTTGGCCACCTGATGCGAAGAACCGACTCATATGAAAAGACCCTGATGCTGGGAAAGACTGAAGGTGGGAGGAGAAGGGGACGACAGAGGATGAGATAGTTGGATGTCATCACTGACTCAATGGACATGAGTTTGCACAAGCTCCAGGAGTTGGTGATGGACAGGGAAGCTTGGCATGCTGCAGTCCATGGGGTAGCAAAGAGTCAGACACGACTGACTGAGCGACTGAACTGAACTGAAATAAAAAGTGCTGGAAAATATATAGGATTAATGCAACTATTATAAAAGTTAAAAAATCTCTTTATGCAATGTTATTAAATTTACATGTGACCAGGACTCAGCTAATGTTCTACAATGTTTGAGAAAAGAGCAAGAGAATGACTAAAACATATGGTTCCAGAGAGAGGCAACAGTTGATACAGAATATCATTCAAAATTCACATAACCAAAGAAAGTAGTTTACTTTATTAAACTATTAAATAAAGTTTATTATTTAAATAATAAACTTTGTTAGATAAGGTTAGGAAAATACTCCATCTAGGTTTTGACAACTGAAACAGGTATGCGGAGTTTATTATAGGCAGTTATTCATAACATCGGAAAAGGTGATGGCACCCCACTCCAGTACTCTTGCCTGGAATATCCTATGGACGGAGAAGCCCGGTAGGCTGCAGTCCATGGGGTCGCTCAGAGTCGGACACAACTGAGCGACTTCACTTTCACTTTTCACCTTCATGCATTGGAGAAGGAAATGGCAACCCACTCCAGTGTTCTTGCCTGGAGAATCCCAGGGATGGGGCAGCCTGGTGGGCTGCTGTCTATGGGGTCACACACAGTCGGACACGACTGAAGCAACTTAGCAGTAGCAGTAGCAAGCATAACATAAAAGTAATATAGGAAGGGATGTAATGAGCAGCTGCTGTGTTTTCTGTGCCTATAGCAGGGCCATTCAGTAACTCTCTATGATGATGGAAACGCTGTATTTGTAGATACTGCAACCAAGGAACTTAGTAGTTGTCTTACATCGTTTTAAAATTCACTTTTCTGAAATCAGAGTCTGAAACATGATTATTTAAGGTTCCTTTGAGTTCTTTGATTTATGGGTCCTCATTTGCTATAATGATGCTAGTATATATTTTTGATTGAAATTTAAAATAGAAAAGGGATGGAGACTTTCTTATTTTCATTGCAAACTTAGAGTTGAAATCAAAATGATTTATAAAAATTCTGGGGAAGATATTTAGCAAAGCAAGCCATTTTTTTTATAGCTCTAAGAGTATGGTAGCGATAACAGGATATTATAAATCGCAATCCTCAAAATGCATCATTCAAAAAGAACCATCTTATGCAGACATGTACTACATGCGTTAAAATATATTGTTTTGATATGTGAACAAATAACTAATATTATCACTTTTACTTTGCCTTTCAACGTAAACACAGTAAATAATTGTAAACCAAAACAACATGATTCATTTTTACCTACCTATAAGGCTAAAAACTCTTCGAACCCATAGAGTTGAAAAATTCCATCTTGCCCTTAAATTGTCAGCAGCTTGACCAGACAGGATCATACATAACCAACAGCCTAAATAAGGGACTGCAGATAAAAACCCATTCTGGAAGGAATAAGAAGATCCAGGATTAATGATGGAGGGAAAAAGAACCAAAATCTCACACACACACACACACACACACACACCCCTACCACCACATGAAATACATAGCAGGATTCTGCTAATTTTTACATAATACAGTAAACAAGTTCGGTTTTTAGGATTCCGGGATTCAGCTCAATGCAGTCCTGGAGAGCCTGTCTCACAGGGAACCAGAGCTCCCCGTAGTCTAGTCTGCTTAGGGTGATCTTGAATGCTATTTTGGGATTTGGGCTCTAGCTTCAGTGAGAGGATGTCTTCCTATTAGCCTAGGGCTTTCTCCCATAGGACAGTCTTAATTTATTTATTTTGAAAACATTTTTTAATTATAAAATAAAATTCAGAGAAAATCACATGAGTCAAATGCACAGCTTAATGAATTATTTTAAAGTGAGCACCATCCAGATGCTGTTAGAAACTGCTCTCTTCGGGCTTCTTGCTTGAGGATGCCCAGACCTACATCAGCTGCATCAGTGCCGGGCGCTGATGAAGGTGAAGTGACAGCAGAGGAGCCCAGGGCTGCTGGTACCACCCCCCCGCCCCGCCCCCCCTCCAGGGTGACGAGGATGCATGGAAGAAGCAGATGAGGAGTTTCTCATCAGACTATGTGCCCTCTGTATCGTGTCCCCGTGATTCCCCTGGCAGTGGCCCCAGGGGCCCTGGCCCACCCAGCTCCCTCTGCTGATGTCCAGTGGTTTTATTTCTGTCCTTCTGTCTAAGGCAGGATACAAGGGCCTCAAGCTCTATTCCTTTCCACGTCTGACATGGGGTTTGAATGTTACGTGCTGTCTTTTTTAGAAGGGAAGTTTGGGGGAGAATAGTGAAAGTGAAGTGAAGTCGCTCAGTCGTGTCCGACTCTTAGCGACCCCATGGACTGCAGCCTACCAGGCTCCTCCATCCATGGGATTTAGATACATGTATATGTTTGGCTGAGTTCCTTTGCTGTTCACATGAAACTATCACAAGATTGTCTGTTAATTGGTTATACCCCAATACAAAGTAAAAAGTTAAAAAGAGAACACTTTTTAGTCTGAAAGAGATGGGTACACCTGTTAGAGATGTACAAACACAAAAAAGGTAGAAAGATATTTTATCACTGATATTAAAATCTGGTAATAATAATTGTTTTTCCAAGAAAAACAATTATTGTTATTCTTATATTCTGATTTGTTCTGTAGTTGGTTCTGGATTTTTGTTTCTTTTTTCTCTGTTGCTATAGTTGTTGATTTTATTATTTTATTACTAATTAATTTATTATTAATTATTTTATTATTACTATGAGCTCTCTTTAAGCTTTTGAGAAATATTTTTTATTTACTTTTTTATTTATTAAAATTGTTTTAACTGGAGGACAATTAGTTTACAATATTGTGGTGGTTTTTGGCACAGTTCAACATGAATCGGCCATAGGTATACATGTGGCTGCCCCATCCTGGTAATAATTTTATCTAATAAATAAATTCTATTTGTCTAATAAATAAATCCCATCTAGCGAATAAATACATTCCATCTAATAAATCTGGTATCTAAGCATCATTAATGGAATAGATCAGCAAAATTTGTTAATATTTTAAATTTAAGTGTGCTTAAGAAAAGATTTAATTTTTTATCACAATTTGTGATCTATTTTCAGATGTTGTATGCTTCTAGTTCCACTTCTATGGTTGAATATTTTTCTTTTTTCTGGTATTGAGTAATTTCTTCTTTAACTTTATTCCATTTAGAATTCTGCATAGTGGGGGACTTCCCTGGTGGTTCAGTGGCTAAGACTCCAGCTCCAATGCAAGGGGCCCAGGGTTTAATCATTGGTCAGGGAACTAGATCCCACATGCCACAACTAACAGCTCACGTGCCGCAACTAAGACCCAGTTCAGCCAAATAAATAAATAAATAAGAGATGCTAAAAACAAAAGGAATTCTGCAGAGAGGGACCACATCTATTGTTTGTGGCAGAACTTTACACATGAATAACTGTAGCAAATGGAGAAGAGAATTTTCTGACCTTGGCCTTGTCCTCTGCTGGGCTAAGACCAACAATAACTAGTTACTGAATTTTTCCACTTAAAATTCCAGTGGTGAAAACTCCCCTGAAAACCTAAAACTGCTAACATCTTCAACATTTATACCACATGTATATGTCCATGGGTGTCTTCTATAGTTATTAAGCATTCGGTTCAAGGATATAGTCCCTTGTATTCATTTATTTAAAAAATTGATTCCAAAATGTTAATATTCAAAATAGGCCAACAGATACTGCTTCAACTCTCACTGAGTTGTAAGAAATAGGGACACTAGGAAAAAATGAGGAAAAAGTAAAAGTGATGATAATTAATAAAACTAAACATATAACAAAGCAAGCTTATAACAAATGATCAGATCTTTAAACTTTTTAATTAATGAGATTATAATTTTAAATACAATGCATCTCAAATCAAGCTTTATTTTGAACAAAGGCTGTTTCATGAATGTAGTATGCTGATTCTTCAAGGAAAAAACCATTAAAAAAGAGGCTTCTATATAATAAGAGAATCATTTTCAAACTCTATTCACATTTCTTTTAATTTTGATTCAAAAAGAAAATGCCTTTTTTTTTTTTTGGTTTGTTTTATTTTGGTATGAAAATGCCAAGTAAAAAGATTCCAATTTTTTTTTTAAGATTCTAGTTTTAAAGTCTTTCATTACAGAACTAAAAAAATATTAATGAAAAATAAATGAAGGCAATTAAGTACATATACTAATCAACATTCAGAAAACTAAGATCATGGCATTTAGTCCCATCACTTTATGGGAAGTAGATGGGGAAACAGTGGAAACAGTGTCAGACTTTATTTTGGGGGCTCCAAAATCACTGCAGATGGTGATTGCAGCCATGAAATTAAAAGACGCTTACTCCTTGGAAGGAAAGTTATGACCAATCTAGACAGCATATTAAAAAGCAGAGACATTACTTTGCCAACAAAGGTCCGTCTAGTCAAGGCTATGGTTTTTCCAGTGGTCATGTATGGATGTGAGAGTTGGACTGTGAAGAAAGCTGAGCACCGAAGAATTGATGTGAGAGTTGGACTGTGAAGAAAGCTGAGCGCCAAAGAATTGATGCTTTTGAACTGTGGTGTTGGAGAAGACTCTTGAGAGTCCCTTGGACTGCAAGGAGATCCAACCAGTCCATTCTGAAGGAGATCAGCCCTGGGACTTCTTTGGAAGGAATGATGCTAAAGCTGAAACTCCAGTACTTTGGCCACCTCATGCGAAGAGTTGACTCATTGGAAAAGACTCTGATGCTGGGAGGGATTGGGGGCAGGAGGAGAAGGGGACGACAGAGGATGAGATGGCTGGATGGCATCACTGACTCAATGGACATGAGTCTGAGTGAACTCTGGGAGTTGGTGATGGACAGGGAGGCCTGGCGTGCTGCGATTCATGGGGTTGCAAAGAGTCGGACACGACTGAGCGACTGAACTGAACTAATTACCAGTCAGCTATTGATACCACATTCTTTTTATAGTTCTCCTGGGACATTTTCAAAAAGAAGCATCAAGTGGAATGATCCTTAAATTTGCATGCAATTTGTCACTATGGTAGGGGACTACAGTCAAGCTCTGTTAACAGAGAGCTTAGGAAAAATGAGGTGGATATATTTCAGTATAATGGATTTTGTTTTTCAAAAGTAGCCGGAGGAGTTCTTCACAGCTTAGCCGTCTAGGTCAAGTTTAAGGTTTGGTCTACGTGGCCAACGTTTTCAGTATGCTTTGGAATTGAGTGACTGAAAGGTTCACTTTAACAGTGTTGATAGCTTTAGGTCCATGTAACCACTGCAGTTGTGCCGTCAGCCTTACTGTCTTTACATTCACCACCCAGGCTGCTACTTTTTCTTCCAGGGTTTCCACTCTGGCTCAGTAATAGTTCTTGGGGGAATATACCATATTTTATTTATCTGTTCATCAGCTGACACCATTTGGGTTGTTTGCACCTCTTGGTTATTATGAATAATGATGTTATAAGCTTTTGTGTACGTGTACATGTTTTTGCGTGCACATATGTTTTCAGTTCTCTTGGGTATAGACTCAGAAATGGAATTATTAGGTCATAATAACTTTATGTTTAACTTTTAGATGAACTGCCAAACTGTTTTCCATGGCAGCTACACTTCACATCCTACCAGCAATGTATGAAGGATC
The DNA here is from genome assembly GCF_032452875.1 of Bos javanicus. NCBI lineage: Eukaryota > Metazoa > Chordata > Mammalia > Artiodactyla > Bovidae > Bos > Bos javanicus. Next base: position 13,174,731 of record NC_083876.1, read on the forward strand.
CATTTCCTCTGCATCCTTACCAACACCTGTTATTTTCTGTTTTATTTATTTTTTATTCTGATAGGCGTGAAGTGGTGTCTCATTATGGTTCTGAGTTCCATTTCTGTATTGAGTAATAGTGTTGAGCATCTTTACATGGGCTTATTGGTCATCTTCACATTTTCTTTGGAGAAATGTCTATTTAAATCCTCTGCCCATTAAAAAAATTGGGTTATTTAGCTTTTTATTATTGAGTTGTATAAATTCTTTACATATTTGGAATACTTAATCCTTATCAAGTATATGATTTGCAAATATTTTCTCCCATTCAATGGATTTTCATTCTTGATAATATCCTTTGAGGCACAAAAGCTTTCAATTCTGATGAAGCCCAACTTATCAGTTTTTTCTTTTGGTCATGTGTGCTTTTGGGGTCATATGTGAGAAGTTGTTGTCCAGTGCCAGGTCACAAAGATGTACACTTCTAAGATTTTATCATTTTAACTCCTAACATTTATGCGTTTGATTCATCCTTCATTTGAAGACAAAAAACACTACCAAGTTTTCTTACAAACTATGCCTCTTTCTCTTTATCTTTTTCTTCAATTTCTTTAGAGACAAAATCCATCAACACAGAGATAATAGGAATTGTCTCCATTTGATGAGATCAGAAGGAATTGACAGTTTTAGGGAGATATGTCTTATACAGCTTTACAACTATAGCTCTGCCAATACAGAGCAACCTCTGCACAATAATCTTGTGCCTTCCAACACCCCACTCGGCTGCCAGCAGAGTCCTGCCACCATCCCTTTTACAAGGGAATACAGTATCACCTGCAGGGCTACCCTGGTGGCTCAGACGGTAAAGAATTTGCCTGCAACGCAGGAGACCAGGGTTTGATCCCCGGGTCAGAAAGATCCCCTGGAGAAGGGAATGGCTACCCACTCCAGTATTCTCACCTGGAGAATTCCATGGACAGAGGAGCCTGGTGGGCTACAGTCCATAGGGTCATAGAGAGTCAGACACAACTGAGTGACTAACATACACATACACACACACACACACACACACAGTACTACCTGTATTTGTCATCTGAGATCCTGGCATGTTACTGGGCGCTAGTGAGATCTTCACAGTTAAAGGGGATACTAGCCAAGATACCCTGAATCAAGAGTTAACACACACAGAGCAAAGGAACAAGCGAGGCTAAAAAGAGAAGTCTTTAGAATTTAGTATAAAAGTAAAATGGAAGATGCAAAATAACTGAGTTTCACATAGATAGGAACAAATTCTGTATATTCTCTGTAAGAAGTAGATGCTTATTTGTTCTTACCTCTTGAATATTGAACCTTAGGACTTCCTTCATGTAAGTAGGCAATAAGGTCAATAAAGTATAAAAAGTCCAGTTGTAAGAAAAATGTGCAACTACAATAGCCCAGAGTGGCAGTGATTTCAGCATGGGTATCCATGGCACTGACTTCTGTGAAGAGAGCTGGAAAACAAGCAAACAAACACCAGGTGTAATTGGGATAAGCTACAGCTATGCTTGGGCTTCCCTGGTAGCTCAGCTGGTAAAGAATCTGCCTGCAATGCAAGAGACCCTAGTTTGATCCCTGGGTCGGGAAGATCCCCCAGAGAAGGGATAGGCTATCCACTCCAGTATTCTTGGGCTTCCCTGGTGGCTCAGATGGTAAAGAATCTGCTTGTAATGCGGGAGATCTGGGTTTGATACCTGGGTCAGGAAGATCCCTTGGAGAAGGGCATGGCGACCCACTCCAGTATTCTTGCCTGGAGAATCCCCGCAGGCAGAGGAGCCTGGCGGGCTACAGTCCATGGGGTCTCAAAGGGTCGGACATAACTAAGTACAGCACAGGACAGCTATGTTTAAATCTGTATCTTATCAGCTAAAATTTCATCTAGAACACATTATCAATCTTGGCTAGTAAATCTTAGATTTCTGAAACAACTCTAAAAATATTAAATAGCAATAGAAACTCCATGATTCAGATTAGAAGAAAAAAACAGAAATGTAATCTTAGAGCTCAAAGGTCAAACTAAAAATGCCTTATAAGTGTCAGAAGTCCCCTGAAGTATTAATTTCTCCACCTTAAAAAGAAAGGACAGTTTAATAATCAAATTCAGAGGCTGACATAAGGGCCAAGGTAAGAGACTGGAAGTCCTATTAGAATTCACATTTCATTCTCCAATCTTTATTCAATTACAGTGATTTATAAGAACTGTGCAATAAAAGGTTTTTTATGTAGCCATCTGGAGTAATGGTCTTCAAAGCAGGGTATAAACATTCCAGGGGTCGCAAGATGATCCTCCACTGCGTGGAAAGGCATACTAGATCTATCTATACTCACTATACTCATTTTAAAACAAGAAATTAAGTTGTATTCATATTTAACAAATAGGTTGGCCCTGGAATATGTCAGATAATCACATATTGTCTGATTTCCCCAATCAAAAGGGGTTTAATGGCATCCTTATTGTTGGTCTGCCCTTGGTGTAGTATTACAGCACACTTTAGTTTATACCTGCCTTTCAGAATGGATTTATGGGTTTCATTAGTCAGTTTTAACGAAAACAAATCTACAGAATTAACAAGGACTGACTTCCCTGGTGGCTCAGATGGTAAAGCGTCTGTCTGCAATGCAGGAGAACCGGGTTCGATCCCTGGGTTGGGAAGATCCCCTGGAAAGGGAAATGGCAATCTACTCCAGGACTGTTGCCTGGAAAATCCCATGGACAGAGGAGCCTGGTAGGCTACAGCCCATGGGGTCGCAAAGAGTCGGACACGACTGAGCGACTTCACTTTCCCTTTCCCTGGTGGTTTAGTGGTTAAGCATCTGCCTGCCAATCCAGTGACCCGGGTTCAATCCCTGGCCAGGGAAGATTCTGCAGGCTGCAGGGCGGCTAAGCCCACTTGCCACAACTACTGAGCCCACACACCTAGAGCTCGGGCTCTGCAATGAGAGAAGCCACTGCAGTGAGAAGCCTGTGCACCACACCTAGAGAGCAGCGCCTGCTGGCTGCAACTGGAGAAAGTCCACATGCGCCAAGGAAGACCCAGCAAAGACAAAAAAAATCTTCAAAAGATTCATCTGGAGAAGGTAAACAGAAGTCTAATAACATAAGTACAAGTGAATGCTAAGAAAATAGTAGAGTTGACACTTTTCTTCATGAGCCCTTTGTCAGCTACCATACCAAACAAAATGATGGCAGGCTCATCAATACTCCGTATTCAAACACACTATTCCCATTAAACAATGTATTATTATTAATTTTTAAGTGACAAAAAGCTTTTCCTATTAAAATTCAAAATTTATGTATATATTGTTTATTTCATCTTACCCATCCTTTAAAGAGTCTGTCTTTATGTAAATTTTATAATGTATGAAAGTACAGAAGTGCATACAGATAACCATAAAAATATGCATATGCTCAGATTGTTATCCCCCACACTGTATTTTTTAAAAATATATTTATTTACTTGGCTGTACCAGGTCTTAGTTGCAGCACTTGGGATCTTCAGTTGTGGCAATGTGGCATCCAGTTCCCTGAGCAGGGATCGAACCTGGGCCTCCTGCATTGGGAGTACAGAGTCTTAGCCACTGGACCACCAGGTAAGTACTCCCACTTTATAGACACATGATTAAGTAAAGCCTGGAGACCACTGGTCTGAGAAATCAGTTCCTTACATTTCCTGTATACTGAGACTCTGCTCTGTCTTCTTCAAAAGCTGGAGCAATCTATGTTTTCACCTCTAGGGTGCACTATTATTTCAAAAAGGGGAAGAACCAGTATTACTTGGGGCCTTTTTTTCTAGGGACTTTTGATCTGATTTGGTAGATATACTCTTGTGATTCCCCCCATGTATCAAAGATGTAGGGGATGTGGGGGAAGAGAAAGAGAAGGGACAATTATTCTTATATAGCAGGGTTCTTGATTCCAGCTACACTTCAGAATCTCCTTTGGCACTTCAAGATTACATTTGGCTGTGTTCTACCCCAGACTTGCTGATTCAAAGCCAAAGTCAAACTTCTGAGTGGAGGGCCAATGTGTATATTTTAAAAGGCTTCCCTGGTGATTCTACACAGCAGTGGTTCTCAAACTTTGCTGCATGTTAGAATCACCAGGCGAGCTAAAAAACCCCAGAGCCAAAATCACACCTGAGACCAATTAAATCAGGTTGGGAGGTGGGTAGGATGTAGGTGGCCATATTTTTGAAAGATCCATGGATGATTTCAAAGTGTAGCAAACTTTGGGATCCACTGTTGTAGTAATTGGGGCTTCCCCGGGTGGCACTAGAGGTAAAGAATCCACCTGCCAATGTAGGAGATGCAAGAGACTCTGGTTCTATTCCTGGGTTAAGAAGATTCCCTGAAGAAGGAAATGGCAACTTACTCAGCATTCTTGCCTGGAGAATCTCATGGACAGAGGAGCCAGGCGGGCTGCAGTCCATGGGGTTGCAAAGAGTTGGACACGACTAAGCATAATACAGCAGCAGTTGTAGTAATTAAAGAATTCTGCAACCTCCCCACTGCTGCACTGAGCCCTAATCACCCCTTGCTTGAAAATCTTAGGACAAAGAGGAAGGAAAAAACCAGTCTAGAGAATTTAGCATTTAAAGGAATTTGGAATATAGCTCTTTTTACATGGCTTTGAAACTCACAAAAGAAATGAAATCATACTTCTTTGTTGAAAAATATGAGCCTAGATGTATCTGATCTAAATAACTGAAATATATCTGATATAAAATATGTAATAATTTTAAGACATGTTTATGACTGTGTATTTACACTTACTGATGGTGATGTTTCAGAAGAGTATAGGGCTCTGATAATAGCTTCTGTAGCTTTTCATCAGTATTTAGGCATAATCTTGCTTATATTAATATAAATGAAGGAAAATTGAAACAAACTGAGCCATACCAGAATATTTTCACAGTCTAACAATTGAATTTTCTATAATCTGAGTTTTTTGGAGAATCACTCAACCATGACCAGCTATACGTGGAGAGTGATGTCAGCAAGATGGCCAAATAATATGCCCCTTATTGGTATCCACTGTCCCCCACCCCCAACAACAATCTGGCATCCATCCACAGACAAAAGTGTTTTTCTGGGGGGCAGTGGGATCTACAAACATATGCCAAGGGACCTGGTAAGAGTTTTGCATGCCTGTGCATTGGGTAAAAGACATAAGGATCTTGGTCCCAGCTGTGAACCCTGAAGTAACTTGTCAACCAGCTTCAGCCTTTCTTGGCTGTGGTCTGGGAACCCTTGGAAAATAATTGACTTAGTTAGCTTTAGACAAGGACATCCTGGCATTTGTGACAACACATATGTACCCTGAGGGCATTATGCTAAGTGAAATAAGTTATACAGAGAAAGACAAATACCGTATAACATGTGGAATAGAGACCAAGCTCTGCAACGAGGGAAGCCACCACAGTGAGAAGCCTGTATGCTGCAACGAAGAGTAGCCCCCATTCGCCACAACTAGAGAAAGCCCGCATGCCACACAACAAAGACCCGGTGCGGTCAAAAGTTAAATAAATACATAAATTCAAAAAGTCAAAACTCATGGAAACAGAGAATAAAATGGTGGTGGGCAGGGGCTGGAGAGAGGGGGAAACTCATCTTCCAGTCACAAGATGAGCAGCTGCTACGGTCTAATGTCAGCATGGCGACGATAGCCAGCACTACTCTATCATGTACTTGAAAGCTGCTAAGGGAGTAGATCTTAAATGTTCTCACCACAAAAAAGAAATGGTAATCCACTGAGATGATGGAGGTGTTAACTAACCCCACTGTGGGCATCATTTTGTAACACGTGCTTGTGTGTGTTAGTCGCTCAGTCGTGTCCGACTCTTTGCGATGCCATAGATGGTAGCCCGCCAGGTTCCTCTGGAATTCTCCAGGCAAGAATACTGGAGTGGGTTGCTGTTCCTTTCTCCAATTTTGTAATTAAGTATATCAAATCATCATGGTGTACATCTTAAACAAACATACATAATGTCAATTATATCTTAATAAAGCTGGGTGGGGGGAAAGACCAGTTGTAGGCCAAACATATAAGCTTGACATGTAGCAGGATCTCAATAGCTATTTATCACATGAATATGAAGCCCACAGAGTCAGAAATTTGGAAAGAAGAATATGATATGTAAATGTTAGTGTTCATTTGTAAACTGAGTATAAAACAACAGCTTTCTTTTCTCCGAATGACAATTATGACATCAATTTATAGTATTTCCACATTACAAGTTATATTTTAAGGGGGGAAACCCTTCATTTATAAAACATTCAAATTAGTGATGAATTTTCAAATGTTTCTAGGAGAAACTATCCAATTAGCTGTGGCAGACATTAAAAAAATCCTTCAGGATTTTAAGATAACCCTGTCTAATAGAACTTATTATGGTGACCGAAATGGTCTATGTCTACATTGCCCAATTTGGTAAACAGTAGCCCTATCAAGCCTTTGCAATATGGCTAGTGTGACTGAGGAAATGAATTTTTAATTAAATTAATCTAAATTAAAATTTAATAACCACAAGTGTTGGTGGCTACCATAATGGACAACAAAAGTTGAAGGCAAGATCTTAATAAAGTACAAAACAGCTTTTTCTGATGTTCTAGATAAGAAATTATTCTTTTGCTATTATCAGAGATGACTTGTCAATCACGCAATGTCACACACTCTCTTGGCTTCATTATACTTAAATGTTGGCAAAGCGCATTACAAAAGATCTTGCCAGAGCTCCACATTCTTCTAAAATGCCACTGCTGATGAATGAAAAAATACTGGAAAGGAAATTTTTTAGTTGTTCAGATCATCTGCCTAGCCAATATTTTGAGAGCAAATTCTTTAAGATATTTGAGTAAGGGAATTTCTGAAGGAATAATCAATGAGATCTTGAATCTTGTATAGAGAATGTATCATTAAATAAGTAATAATAACTCAAACAGCTTTTAAAAATAACAGTTAAAGCACGAAGGTACAGAACAAAAATGTATTTGTTGTCAAATGTGCAAAATCTTCTAGACTATAGGAAGGGTAAGGTCAATCAATAACATTTGAGTATCTTCTATGTACAACTTCACAAAAAAATGTTTTCCTGTCAAATGTAAGAAACAACAAATTGGTTTAGAAAAAGCTGCATGAAACGCATGATCTAAGTCAGCGCAACTAAATACTCAAGCCAAAGCCCTTATTTGCTTCATAAGACTGCAAAATTGTATACTCTTTCAAAAAGGTAGAAGAGAAGCAAAACAGTTATAAAATATCCTGTCCTAAAGACTTAGTAAAGAAAAAAAATTAAAAAGCAAAAAAACAATACCAGATCTCTTGAGGAAAAAAAACATCAGTGGGTAAAGTGGTAATGTCTTAACAATTTATTAAAAAGGAGACCTCTATATACCGTGTTCTTGGACTGGAAGAATTAATATCGTTAAAATGACCATACTACCCAAACCAATGTACCAATTCAATGCTATCTCTATCAGAATAACAACGCCATTCTACACAGAACTCGACAAATAATTTAATAGCTTGTATGGAAACATAAAAGACCTCGAACAGCCAAAACAATCGAGAAAGAGAAACAGCTGGAGGAATATGCTTCCTGACTTCCAACTATACTATAAAGCTATAGTAATAAAAACTCAGTATGGTTCTGGCACAAAAGCAGACTCATAGATCGGTGGGACAGAATAGAAAGCCCAGAAATAAACCCACACACGCATGGTCAATTGCTGCTGCTGCTGCTGCTTCTAAGTTGCTTCAGTCGTGTCTGACTCTGTGTGATCCCATATATGGCAGCCCACCAGGCTCCGCCGTCCCTGGGATTCTCCAGGCAAGAACACTGGAGTGGGTTGCCATTGCCTTCTCCAATGCATGAGGGTGAAAGTGAAAGTGAAGTTGTTCTTACTCTATGACAAGAGAGAAAAGATAGTCTGCACAATGAACAAAGACAGACTCTTCAATAAATGGTGCTGGGAAAACTGGACAGCTATATGTAAAAGAAAAAATTAGAACATTCTCTACTCCATACAAAAAAATTAACTAAAATAGATTAAATATTTATAAATGTAAGACCGAATAGAATAAAATTCCTAGAGGAAAGCATAGGGAGAATGCTCTTTGACAAAAATTGTAGCAAAGTTTTTTGAATCTATCTCCTAAAGTAAATAAAAGCAAAAATAAATAAACAGGATCTAATTAAACACAAAAGCTCTTTCACAGCAAAGGAAACCATCAAATAAAAAAAACAGTACCTACTGAATGGGAGAATATATTTGCAAATAATATCACTGACAAGGGGTTAATAGCCAACATATATACACACCACGTACAAGTCACCATAAAAAAATAAAGAATCTGATTAAAAAATAGGCAGAAGAACTGAACAGATATTTTTCCAAAGAGCAAATGCAGATGGCTAACAAGCACATTAAAAGAAGTTTAACGTCACTAAGCATCAGGGAAATGCAAATCAGAACCACAGTGGGATGTCACCTCACATCTGTCAGAATCACTACCATCAAAAAGAACACAAATAACAAATGTTGGAGACGATGTAGAGAAAAGGAAACCCTTGTACACTGTTGGTGGGAATGTAAAGTGATGCAGCTGCTGTGGAAAACGGTATGGAAGTTGTTTAAAAAACTAAAAATAATTAAAAATAGAACTTTAGATGACCATTGTATCTACTACTGTGGGCAAGAATCCCTTAGAAGAAATGGAGTAGCCCTCAGAGTCAACAAAAGAGTCCAAAATGCAGTACTTGGGTGCAATCTCAAAAATGACAGAATGATCTGTTTGTTTCCAGGGCAAACCATTCAATATCACAGTAATCTAACTCTATGCTGTGACCAGTAATGCTGAAGAAGCTGAAGTTAAATGGTTCTATGAAAACCTACAAGACCTTCTAGAATTAACACCCCCAAAAATGTCCTTTTCTTCACAGGGGACTGGAATGCAAAAGTAGGAAGTCAACAGATACCTGGAGTAACAGGCAAATTTGGGCTTAGAGTACAAAATGAAGCAGGGCAAAGGCTAATAGAGTTTTGCCAAGAGAACGCACTGGTCATAGCAAACACCCTCTTCCAACAACACAAGAGAAGACTCTACACATGGACATCACCAGATGGTCAATACCAAAATCAGATTGATTATATTCTTTGCAGCCAAAGATGGAGAAGCTCTATACAGTCAGCAAAAATAAGACTGGGAGCTGACTGTGGTTCAGATCAAGAACTCTTTATTGCTAAATTCAGATTTAAACTGAAGAAAGTAGGGAAAACGACTAGACCATTCAGGTATGACCTAAATCAAATACCTTTCAATTATATGGTAGAAGTGACAAATAGATTCAAGGGATGAGGTCTGATAGACAGAGTGCCTGAAGAACTATGGATGGAGGTTCATGACACTGTATGGGAGGCAGTGATCAAGACCATCCCCAAGAAAAAGAAATGCAAAAATGGTTGTCTGGGGAAGTCTTACAAATAGCTGGGAAGAGAAGAGAAGCTAAAGGCAAAGGAGAAAAGGAAAGATATACTCATTTGAATGCAGAGTTCCAAAGAATAGCAAGGAGAGATAAGAAAGCCTTCCTCAGTGATCAATGCAAAGAAATAGAGGGAAACAATAGAATGGGAAAGACTAGAGATCTCTTCAAGAAAATTATAGACACCAAGGGAATATTTCATGCAAAGATGGGCACGATAAAGAACGGAAACACTATGGACCTAACAGAAGCAGAAGATATTACGAAGAGGTGGCAAGAATACACAGACGAACTACACAAAAAAGATCATTACCCAGATAACCGTGATGGTGTGATCACTCACCTAGAGCCAGACATCCTGGAATGTGAAGTCAAAGTGGGCCTTATGAAGCATCACTATGAACAAAGATAGTGGGGGTGATTGAATTCCAGGTGAGCTATTTCAAATCCTAAAAGATGATACTGTTAAAGTGCTGCACTCAATATGCCAACAAATTTGGAAAACTCAGCAGTGGCCATAGAAATGGAAAAGGTCAGTTTTCACTCCAACCTCAAAGAAAGGCAATGCCAAACAATGTTCAAACTACCACACAATTGCACTCATCTCACATGCTGGCAAAGTAATGCTCAAAATTCTCCAAGCCAGGCTTCAACAGTATGTGAACTGTGAACTTCCAGATGTTCAAATTGGATTTAGAAAAGGCAGAGGAACCAGAAATCAAATTGCCATCATCCATTGGGTCATCAAAAAAGCAAGAGAGTTCCAGAAAAACATCTACTTCTGCTTTATTGACTATGCTGAAGCCTTTGGATGGATCACAACAAACTGTGGAAAATTCTTAGAGAGATGGGAGTACCAGACCACCTTACCTGCCTCCTGAGAAATCTGTATGCAGGTCAAGAAGCAACAGTTAGAACTGGACATGGAACAAGAGACTGGTTCCAAATTGGGAAAAGCTGTATATTGTCATTCTGCTTATTTAACTTATATGCAGAGTACATCATGCAAAATGCCAGGCTGGATGAAGCACAAGCTGAAATCAAGATTGCCAGGAGAAACATCAATAACCTCAGATACGCAGATGACACCACCCTTATGGCAGAAAGTGAAGAAGAACTAAAGAACTTCTTGATGAAGGTGAAAGATGAGGAGAAGGGGGCGACAGAGGATGAGATGGTTCAATGGCATCACTAATTAGATGGACATGAGTTTTAGCAAGCTCCAGGAGTTGGTGATGGACAGGGAAGCCTGGCATGATGCAGTCCGTAGGGTCGCAGAGTTGACTGAACTGAACTGAACTGAACTGGGAAGTACCAAATGACCTAGCAATCCCACTCCTGGGTACCTACCTGAAAAAAACAAAGACAAAAAACAAAAACCTCTAATTGGAAAAGATACAGGCATCCTAATGTTTATAGCAGCATTATTTACAATTGCCAAGAAATTGAAGCAACCTAAGTAGCAATCAACAGATGAATGGATAAAGAAGATATGGTATATACACAATGGAATAGTACTAAGTTATAAAAAAAGAACAAAATGTTGCCATTTGCAGCAACATGGACGGACTTGGGGGGCATTATGCTAAGTGAAATAAGTCAGACAGAGAAACACAAGGTATTACTTATTTATGGAATCTAAAAAATACAACAAATTAGTGAAGATAACAAAAAAGAAGCTGACTTACAGATACAGAGGAAAAACTAATGGCTACCAATAGGGAGAGGGACAGTGGGAGGGGCAACACAGGGGAGTGGGTAAAGAGGTACAAACAATTAGGTATAAAATAAGCTACGAGGATGTATTATACAACATGGGGAATACAGCCAATATTTTATAACAAGTATAAATGCAGCATAACCTTTAAAAATCGTGAATCACTATTTTGTAATAGGGCTTCCTTGGTGGCTCAGATGGTAAAGAATCTGCCTGCTATGCAGCAGACTTGTGTTTGATCCCTGCGTCAGGAAGATCCCCTGGAGAAGGGAATGGCAATCGCTCCAATATTTTTTTAAAGATTTATTTATTTACATTATTTTCTGGCCATGGTGGGTCTTCGTTGCTGCACATGGGCTTTCTCCAGCTGCGCTGAGCTGGGCTGCTCTCTGGTTGCAATGTGCGGGCCTCTCATTGAGGTGGCTTCTCTTGAGGAGTACAGGCTCCGGGCACGCGGGCTCTAGCAGTTGCTGCGCTGTAGTTGTGGCGCATGGGCTCAGTTGCTCCCTGGAATGTGGGATCTTCCCAGACCAGGGATCAAACCACTGTTTCCCCATGTATTTGCCACGAAGGGATGGGACCGGATGCCGTGATCTTCGTTTTTTGAATGTTGAGCTTTAAGCCAGCTTTTTCACTCTCCTGTTTCACTTTCATCTTCTTTGCTTTCTGCCATAATGGTGGTGACATCTGCATAACTGAGATTATTGATATTTCTCCTGGCAATCTTGATTCCAGCTTGTGGTTCATCCAGCCCGGCATTTTGCATGATGTACTCTGCATATAAGTTAAATAAGCAGGGTGACAATATACAGTCTTGACGTACTCCTTTCTCAATTTGGAATCAGTCTGCTGTTCCATGTCTGGTTCTAACTGTTGCTTCTTGACCTGCATACAGATTTCTCAGGAGGCAGGCAGGTGGTCTGGTATTCCCATTTCTTGAAGAATCTTTCATGTTTGTTGTGATCCACACAGTCAAAAGGCATGTGAAATGAGTGCAACTGAGCGGTAGTTTGGACGTTCTTTGGCATTGCTCTTCTTTGGGACTGGAATGAAAACTGACCTTTTCCAGTCCTGTGGCCACTGCTGAGTTTTCCAAATGTGCTGGCATACTGAGTGCAGCACTTTAACAGCATCAAGCTTACAACAGTTCACAGCATCCCAGTGCCTAAAGAGTAAAGTCTAAGCTCCTCAGTGGGACACACAGGATTCTCCATGATCAGGCTTCTTCTGCCACTCTCTGCCTTTGCCTTTTACCTGCAGCAAGACCTGATTCCTGGCGAGTATCACTCTCTTTCCTCAGAATCTGCTTATACCACATCCTTGCCCGGGGATACCCACACATCTCTCCCTTTCCCAATGTGCCTAGTTCACGCCAACTTCTCTTTCAAGATTGCTCAGATGAAGCTTTTACCAGTAAGAAAGAAACACGCAGCCTCTGACTGCTCTCACCTGAGATGGTCTGCTTCTAACAGTTGGGCCACAGCACGCTCCCACTGACTGTGACGCCTGGTGTGGGAAGATTCCACATGCTGTGGGGAACTAAGCACATGTGCACAACTGCTGAGCCAGCACTCTAGAGCCCATGCTCTGCAACAAGAGAAGCCACCGCAACGAGAAGCTCATGCACTGCAATGAAGAGCAGTCCCTGCTCACCACAACTAGAGAAAGCCTGCAGCCATGAAGGCACAACACAGTCAAATAAAATCTCAAAAAAAACACGATGGAATGAGACAGATGGACAACACCTTGATCACCTCTGAGCACAGATGAAAACAAGAATGTATGAACCACACAGAAGAGCAAAACTCTCTCCTGGCTAATGTGACTGCTGCTTCCCTGCCAATTATAGCCTCAGCCCCACCTAGATAAAAATTAAGATCCTCAACCACAGAACCGCTACTGCCTTCTCACAGCACCAATTCTGGAGCAAAACAGTGATTCTTTAAACCTTCCTCACAGTCAAGTAACACAAGTCTAAACTGTAGCAAGCTGCCTTCAGCTCTCACTGAGATGCCCTTTGGTTCCTCATGGTGTGGTTTCTTCTGCATTGCCACAAAGCAAGAAATCCCATGCTCCCTTTGGCAGGACATACACTAAAAGTGGAACAATACAGAGAAGATTAGCATGGGCCCTATGCAAGGATGACATGCAAATTCATGTAATGCTCCATATTAAAAAAAAAAAAAAAGAAAGAAAGAAATCCCTTTGTTCAACACTACAGGTATGTTGCTGACAGTCCTTGGCAGGAGAGTATCATCTCCAGGCTGGCTGAGGACTCCTGCCTTCTCTGTATCAAAGATGTACTAAGTAACCTGTAGACAGCAGTGTCGGCCTGAAGTTCTGTCCATTCACGACTGTCTCCCTCTGGATATCATAGGTCCCACAGGAACCATGTCTTGTTCATTTCTTCTCTCTGATTATCAATTTTTTGGTCCTCAGTACCTTACAAAGAGGGGCTTCCTTATTGGCTAAGATGGTAAAGAATCTGCCTGCAAAGCAGGAGACCTGGGTTTGAACCCTGGGTCAGGAAGATCCCCTAGAGAAGGGGATGGCTGCCCACTCCAGTATTTTTGCCTGGAGAATCACATTGACAGAGGAGTCTGGCAGGCTACAGTCCAGGGGTCGACTGAGCAGCTAAGCACACACACACCTGACAAAGAACCTAGGACATAGTAAGCGCTCAAAAAATGTTTAAGGAATGAATGAAGTACAGCAGACCCCAAACATTTATTGGATCCAGGATTAAAAGTGGAGCTTCATGTAACAAAGTATTTTATGACATTTTCAACTACAATGTCATCTGGTTTAAGAATGCCATTTGAAGTTCTGCTGCTGCTACTGCTGCTAAGTCACTTCAGTCGTGTCCGACTCTGTGGGACCCCACAGACGGCAGCCCACCAGGCTCCGCCGTCCTTGGGATTCTCCAGGCAAGAACACTGGAGTGGGTTGCCATTTCCTTCTCCAATGCAGGAAAGTGAAAAGTGAAAGGGAAGTCGGTCAGTCGTGTCCGACTCTTCGAGACCCCATGGATTGCAGCCTACCAGGCTCCTCCGTCCATGGGATTTTCCAGGCAAAAGTACTGGAGTGGGGTGCCATTGCCTTCTCCGGTTTGAAGTTCTAGGAAACCTAATTCTCTTAATTCCTCTTGCTTCTGAATATTTCAATTTCGGAAGCATATGGAAAAACAGATTAACCTTAGGTTTGGATAATGGACAGATTTAGGCACCTTTGAAACTCTCTTAAAAAAAAAATCTAAATAAACTAAAAAGTTTCATAAGTCAGTGAGGATAATGGTAAAAATGAAATTTTAGAAGTAGCAAGTTATTAATAATCAATGCTGAGAAAACATACCAAGTGTTTTTAAAAAATGGAAGCATAATTGACTTACAATATTATATTAGTTCCTTGTGTACAAAAGAATAATTCAAAGTTCAATACAAAGCTATTACACAATGTTGACTTATGTTCCCCGTGCTGCACAGTAAGTACATCCTTGTTACTTATTTTATACCTAGTAGTTTGTACGTCTTAATGCCCTTCAACTACCTTGCCTGACCCCCCCCCCCTTCTCCCTCTCTATCCACTAGTTGGTTCTCTGTATCCATGAGCCTGTTTCTGTTTAATATTTGTTCACTTGTTTTATTTTTCAGATTCCACATATAAATGAAAAGACACAGTATTTGTCTTTTTCAATCTGACTTATTTCACTAAAGCAAAATACCGTCCAGATCCATCCATGTTGTTGCAAATGGCAACATTTCATTCTTATGTCCAAGTAATATTCTACTGTATATATAAGACACATTATGTTTTATGTGGCAAGATCCATTTACAATGCATTAACTCTTTTAATCTGTTCCTCAGTGGGGGGAAAATGGGTATTCATTTAATTAATATCTCAGAGAACACGGAGATCTCTAAGTAACTTTATTACATTGGTGGTACCTTCTAAATTTCTGTTAACTTTTGGCAAAGACCAAGGGATGCCATATTTCTTAAAATTCAGCAGCTTACAGAGACCTTTGTAGCAAATTATAAAAAGTTAAAAAGAAAAGTGAATGAGTAAATGTTTAATTATTACCTGGTTTGCTACATATAAAAATTGAACCCTGTGATATAAAGGGTGGGCCCAGTGAGCTGAGACAAGCACATACAAGCCCCGCAATGCCGAGAGTGACCCCAGGGAGCCCAGACAAGCACACACAAGCCCCGCGATGCTGAGGGTGAGCCTGGGGAGCACAGACAAGCACACACAAGCCCCGCAATGCTGAGGGTGAGCCCGGGGAGCACAGACAAGCACACACAAGCCCCGCAATGCCAAGGGTGAGCCTGGGGAGCCCAGACAAGTGCACACAAGCCCCATGAGACAGAGGCCGAGCACCCGGAGCTGAGACAAGTGCCCACAAGCCCCGCGATGCAGAGGATGGGCCCAGGGGACTCAGACAAGCACACACAAGCCCTGCGACACAGAGGCCGGGCCTGGGGAGCTGAGTCAAGCGCACGTAAGCCCGTGACGCAAAGGCCAGGCACAGGGAGCCGAGACAAGTGCACAGAAGCCCCGCGATGCAGAGGCTGGACATGGGGAGCTGAGACAAGCGCACTCAAGCCCTGTGATGCAGAGGTTGGGACCATGAAGCTGACACAAGTGTACACAAGCCCACAACACAGGGGGTGAGTTCCGGGGGCTGAGGGAAGCCCACAGAAGTCTCCACGACACAGAGGGCACAGTTGGGGAGCCAAGAAAAAATCCACACAAACCCCTGCCCAGCTAGCTTCGGCCAGCAGTGTAGGGCGGGACAGGAGAACAGAAGCATAGCAATGATCCCGGAGACAAGTCGGGGGTTGGCGACAGTGGAGATATGCTGAGAGGGCCACTTTGAAGCAGCTGTGGAAATAGATGTGTGTAACACTGCCAGGGCCAGAAGGACTGCCCAAACACATACTGGACCCATAGAGACTACTGGACACTGCACCGCCCTTCAGAGAGATGAGATCCAGCTCCATCAACCAGAACACAGGCACAAGCTCCCCCAACCAGGAAAACATCACAGGACACTACCCGACCCCATCCACGGGGCAGACTCCACAACCAAGAAGAAGTACGACCTTGAGAACCTTTTTTTTTTTTTCATTTTTTCTTATAAATCACCCTGCTTACTCCCCCTACATAGTCTCACCTTCACATTATCCTTTTGCAGTGCTGTGGAGTTTTCCTCTTTGTTTTTCTTGTTAAAAAAAATAATTCATTTTTAAGATTTTTTTTCTTTTTCACCTTTTTTTTTGAATGAGTTTTTAAATTTTGTTTTTTACATATTTAACTTCTTTGCCTATCGTTCTATACTGACTACAGCTATTCCTGACCATATAGAGATCTTTCCCAAATACATCTATTTATCTTTGCTTTTCTATTTTTTCTTTTCTCTCTTTTTTTTTACCCTCTTTTCCATCCCCTCTTTTTCTCTTTTCCTTCCCTTCTCCTCTTTTTCCCCCCTTTTTCTATTCTCCTTTTTTTCTTTCACTCTTTCTTTTCTCACCAAGTAAGTTAAATTGTTGAGCTCTCTTTGCTATATTCCCCAGTTGGCACTCTGATTGTGCTCAGTTTTCCAGATTGAGCGTTCACTAGCTCTGCTTTTTAATTAGTTGATATCACTTTCGGTTTTCCTTGTTCACCAAGTCAATCTCCTGTGCTCTTTTCTTTAGAATACTGTATGTGTGCAAGTGTGTGTTTATGTCCCATTATTTCTGTAATTACCTGCTTGATCTCCTCCCACTAGAACACAGGCACAAGTCACCCCTAACAAGAAGTCAACACAAACCACCCATCCAATCTTTCCCTCCAAGGGCAAAAACCAAAAGGAATAAGGATTATAACCCTAAGGCCTGAGAAAAGGAGACATCAAGTGGGGCAAGTTAGGAAAAAAAAAAATGATGATAAGACAGAGAAATACAGCACAAATGAAAGAACAAAGTAGAAACTCACAAGACCAAATAAATAAAGAGGAAATAGCAATCTACCTGAAATAGAATTCAGAATAATGATAGTAAAGATGCTCCAAAGACTTGAAAATAGAATGGAGAAAATGCAAGAAACATTTAACACAGTTAATACAATCACCAAGGACACAGAAGAAGTAAAGAATAAGTAAACAGAGATGAGCAACACAATTACAGAAATTAAAAATACTCTAGAAGGAACCAATAGCAGAAAAACTGAGGCAGAGGAACAGATAAGTGAGCTGGAATATAGAATGGTGGAAATAACTGCGGAAGAGCAGAATAAAGGGAAAAGAATAAAGAGAATTGAGGATAGCCTCAGAGATCTTTGGGACATATTAAATGCACCAACATTTGAGTTATAGGGGTTTCAAAAGAAGAAAAAAAAAAGGCACCGAGAAAATTTTTGAAGAAATTATAATTGAAAACTTCCCCAACATGGGAAAGGAAATAGTCAATCAAGTCCAAGAAGTGCAGAGAGTCCCTCAGAGGATAAACCCAAGGAGAAACACGTCAAGACACATATTAATCAAGCTAACAGAGATTAAACACAATGAAAGAATATTAAAAGCAGCAAGGGAAAAGGAACAAGTAACATACAAGGGAAAACCCATATGATTAACAGTGGATCTTTCAGTGGAAACTCTGCAGGCCAGAAGGGAATGGCAGGATATATTTAAAGTATTGAAAGAAAAATCTACAACCAAGATTACCATAACTGGCAAAGATCTCATTCTAAATTGATGGAGAAATCAAAAGCTTTACAGACAAGCAGAAGTTAAGAGAATTTAGCATCACCAAACCAGCTTTGCAATAAATACTAAAAGGACTTATACAGCCAGTAAACACAAGAGAAAGGAAAGACCTACAAAAACAAACCCAAAACAATCAAGAAAATGCCAATAGGAATATATGTATTGTGGATTAAATGCACCTACCAAAAGATACAGACTGACTGAATGGATACAAAAACAAGACACACATATATGCTACCTACAAGAGACCGACTTCAGACCTAGAGGCACATACAGACTGAAAGTAAAAGGATGGAAAAAGATATTCCATGTGAATGGAAACCAAAAGAAATCTGGAGTGGCAATCCTTATTTCAGGCAAAATAGATTTTCAAATAAAGAATATTATAAGAGACAAAGAAGGACACTATATAATGATCAAGGGATCAATCCAAGAAGAAGACATAACAATTGTAAATATTTATGTACT
Organism: Bos javanicus; assembly: GCF_032452875.1. NCBI lineage: Eukaryota > Metazoa > Chordata > Mammalia > Artiodactyla > Bovidae > Bos > Bos javanicus. The sequence continues at coordinate 13,193,165 of NC_083876.1, forward strand.
CAACACAGGAGCACCACAATACATAAGGCAAACACTAACAGGCATAAGAGGGGAAGTAGACAGTAACACAATAATAGCAGGGGACTTTAACACCCCAGTTACACCAATGGACAGATCATCAAAACAGAGAATCAATACGGAAACACAAACCTTAAATGAAACATTAGACCAAGTGGACCTAATTGATATCTTCAGGACTTTCCATCCAAATGCAGAAGAAGATACTTTCTTCTCAAGTGCACATGGAACATTCTCCAATAGACCACATCTTGGGTCACAAATCAAACCTCAGTAAATTTAAGAAAGTTGAAATCGTATGAAGAATTTTCTCTGTAGTTGATATCTAGTCTCAACTCTATAAGACTAGATATCAACTACAGGGGAAAATTGCAAAAAACACAAACTCATGGAGATTAAATAATACATGACAACAAAAACACAATGACCCAAAACCTATCGGATTCAGCAAAAGCAGGTCTAAGCAGGAGGTTTATAGCAATATAATCCTACCTGCAGAAACAAGAAAAGCATCAAATAGACAGCCTAACTCTACATCTAATGCAGCTGGAAAAAGAACAAAAAAAGTCAGCAGAAGGAAATAAATCATAAAGATCAGAGCAGAAATAAATGAAAAAGAAATGAAGGAAACAATAGCAAAGGTGAATAAAACTAAAAGCTGGTTCTTTGAGAAGATAAACAAAATTGACAACCACTAGCCAGACTCATCAAGAAATAAAGGGAGAAAAATCAAATCAGCAAAATTAGAAATGAAAAAGGAAAGGTTACAACAGACAACACAGAAATACAAAGGACCATAAGAGAATATTATAAGCAACTATAGGCTAATAAAATGGAAAACCTAGAAGAAATAGATTCTTAGGAAAGTTCAACAGGAAGAAACAGAAATTATGAACAAGCAAAGTACAAACACTGAAATCGAAACTGGGATCAAAAATCTCCCCCAAAACAAAAGCCCAGGGCCAGATGGTATCACAGAATTCTATCAAACATTTAGAGAAGAGCTAATGCTTACTTTTCTGAAAATCTTCCAAAAAATTGCAGAGGAAGGAACACTTCTAAACTCATTCTATGAGGCCACAATCACCCTGATACCAAAACCAGGTAAAGACAACACAAAAAAGGAAAATTACAGGCCAATATCACTGATGAACATAGATGCAAAAATCCTCAACAAAACTCTAGCAAATAGAATTCAACAACACATTAAAAAGCTCATACACCATGATCAAGTTGGGTTTATCCCAGGAATGCAAAGATTCTTCAATATACACAAATCAGTGTGATACAACATATTAAGAAGTTGAAAGATAAAAACCGTATGATCATCTAAATAGATGCAGGAAAAGCCTTTGACAAAATTGAGCACCCATTTATGATAAGAGCACTTCACAAAATGGGCATAGAAGGAACCTACCTCAACATAGTAAAGGCCAAATATGATTAAGCCCACAGCAAACACTGTTCTCAATGGTGAAGAAGTAAAAACATTCCCTCTAAATTCAGACAAGAGTGTCCACTCTCACCACTATTATTCAACATAGTTTTGGAAGTCTTAGCTATGGCAATTAGAGAAGAAAAAGAAATAAAAGGAATTCAGATTGGAAAATAAGTAAAACTCTCACTGTTTGCAGATGACATGATACTACACATACAAAATCCAAAAGAAACTATCAGAAAATCACTAGAGCTAATCAGCAAACTCAGCAAAGTTGCAGGATACAAGGTCAATACACAGAAATCACTTGCATTCCTATATACCACCAATGAAAAATCAGAAAGAGCAATTAAGGAATCAATCCCATTTACCACTGCAACAAAAAGAATAAAATATCTAGGAATAAAACTACCTAAGGAGACAAAAGACGTGTATATGGAAAATTACAGGACACTGATGAAAGAAATCAAAGGTGACATAAACAGATGGAGAGATATTCCATGTTTCTGGGTAGGAAGAATCAACATTGTGAAAATGACTATACTACCAAATGCAATCTACAGATTCAATGCGACCCCTTTCAAATTACCAATGGCATTTTTCATAGAACTAGAACAAAAAATTTAAAAATTCATATGGAAACACAAAAGACTCTGAACAGCCAAAGCAGTCTTGAGAAAGAAGAATGGAGCTGGAGGAATCAAGGTTAGTGACTTCAGACTATACTACAAAGCTACAGTCATCAAGACAGTATGGTACTGGAACAAAAGCAGAAATATAGACCCATGGAACAAAGTAGAGAACCCAGAGATAAACCCATGCACCTATGGGTACCTTATTTTTGACAAAGGAGGCAGAATATACAACAGGGCAAAGATAGCCTCTTTAAGAAGTGGTGCTAGGAAAACTGGAGAGCTATGTGCAAAAACAGAAATTAGAACACTTCCTAACACCATACACAAAGATAAACTCAAAATGGATTAAAGACCTAAATGTAAGATCAAAAACTATAAAACTCTTAGAGGAAAACATAGCAGAACACTAGATGACATAAATCAAAGCAAGATCTTCTATGACCCACCTCTTAGAGTAATGGAAATAAAAACAAAAATAAACAAGTGGGACCTGATTAAACTTAAAAGCTTTTGCACAGCAAAGGAAACTACAAACAAAGTTAAAAGACAACCCTCAGAATTGGAGAAAAGAATAGCAAAGGAAACAACTGACAAAGAATTAATTTCCAAAATATGCAAGTAGCTCATACAACTCAATACCAGAAAAACAAACAATCCAATCAAAAACTTGGAAAAAGACCTAAACAGACATTTCTCCAAAGAAGACATACAGGCGGCTAACAAACACATGAAAAGATGCTCAACATCGCTCATTATTAGAGAAATGCAAATCAAAACTACAATGAGATACCACCTCACACCAGTCAGAATGGCCATCATCAAAAAGTCTGTAATCAATGTAAATTGATTACAGCCACTGTGGAAGATGGTACGGAGATTCCTTAAAAAACTAGGAATAATACCACCATATGACCTAGCAGTTCCACTACTAGGCATATACCCTGGGCAAACCAAAATTGAAACAGACACGTGTACCCCAATGTTCACTGCAGCACTATTTACAATAGCTAGTACATGGAAATAACCTAGATGTCCATTGATAGATGAATGGATAAAGAAGCTGTGGTACATACATACAATGGAATACTACTCAGCCATAAAAAGGAACACATTAGAGTCAGTTCTAATGTGGATGAACCTAGAGCCTATTATACAGAGTGAAGTAAGGAAGAAAAAGAAATATAAATATCATATACTGATGCATATATATGGAATCTAAAAAGATGGTACTGATGAATTTATTTTCAGGACAGCAATGGAGAAACACACACAGAGAACAGACCCATGGACACAAGGGGAGGCAAGGAGGGAGAAGGTGAGATGTATGGAGAGAAACGTAGAAATTTACAACACCAGATGGGAGAAGGCAATGGCACCCCACTCCAGTACTCTTGCCTGGAAAATCCCATGGATAGAGGAGCCTGGTGGGCTGCAGTCCATGGGGTTGCTAAGAGTTGGATACGACTGAGCAACTTCACTTTCACTTTTCACTTTCATACATTGGAGAAGGCAATGGCACCCCACTCCAGTACTCTTGCCTGGAAAATCCCATGGATAGAGGAGCCTGGTAGGCTACAGTCCATGGGGTTGCTAAGAGTTGGATACGACTGAGCAACTTCACTTTCACTTTTCACTTTCATACATTGGAAAAGGCAATGGCACCCCACTCCAGTACTCTTGCCTGGAGAGTCCCAGGGACGGGAGAGCCTGATGGGCTGCCGTCTATGGGGTCGCACTGAGTCGGACACGACTGAAGCGACTTAGCAGCAGCAGCATGTAAAATAGATAGCCAGTGGGAATTTGCTGTATGACTCAGGGAACTCAAACAGGGGCTCTGTGACAACCTAGAAAGGTGGGATGGGGTGGGAGATGGGAGGGAGGTTTGGGTGGGAAGGGACATGGGTGTACCTATGGCTGGTTCTTGTTGATGTATGACAGAAAACCACAAAGTACTGTAAAGCCATTATCCCTCAATTAAAAAAATTAAGGAAGAAAATAGATGACCAACAAGGACCTGCTGTATGGCACAGGGAACTGTATTCAATATCTTGTAGTAACCTACAATAAAATCTAAAAGAATATATATAAAACTGAATCATTCTGCTCTACACCTGAAACATAACACTGTAAATCAACTGTAATAACAACAACAACAACAAATCACTCACTCTTATGACTGTAAATAGAACAGAATAAAAGAACAATTGTACCAGCTTGGCAGGGGATGGGGAATTGAAAATATCAATAATAATACCTTGATGGGGAATAAAAGTTTTATATGAAATATCTCATGTTCTTTAAACCAATAAAGTGACTATGAAGCCATTAATAATGCTAAAGAAAAGACTGTGTATTTTAATTTTTCCTAATGTTTTCAGGTTCTTCTTTTATTCTCACTAAAAGACAAATATTTTATCCCCAGGGCTTGAGAATTTACTGTATTAAATTATGACAGATTTGATTTCTGATTTGCTATTGTGCTCAATTAAGTGAAGCAAATCTTACTTTAGTGCATATAAATTTTTTCTAAAGGTCTATTCTAGAGGAGCAAATTATATAGTATAGCAAATGTGCTGTCCTTGTTAAATCACACTCATTTAAAATACAGATAAAAACACACTCGTTTCCTAACAACAAACATTTAGAATGTAGCTGTAAGATTCCTTTTGTAGATAACACATCTTATTTTCTACTAAGAAGAAAGACAAAGAGAGTCACTTGCAAATCATTACTCTAGAAGATGTAAAATGAAAAGTAATTTTTCATAGATTTGAACTAGAAAGAACTAAAATATCTTGGGCAAAACAGTACTTTGTATATTAATTTGCCTAGAGTGTGCACAACAGAAATATTCAATAAAAAGTTGGTACCTTAAACCTGAAAAAAAAAGTTTCTGAAATTATTTTTGAAATACGCCAAAGTTCATACCTGATTTTTTAATGATGAAAGAATATACTCCTTTTCATAGGGGGTGATTGTCTTGTGAGTTTCTGGTGTATCACTAACTAAGCAGATCCATAAAATAAACCAGATGATTCCAACAAGGCCTTAAAATAGAAAATAGTTAAATGAAGTCAGAATGTACCAATGCAGCAATTTACTTATGTCTTTAAAAAAATTATGTAATTATAAACTTCACCACAGTATGTCTAGCATTGTCACCACACAAATCTTTTTTTTTTGTTATGAGAACTTTTAAGATCTATTCTTTTGGCAACTTTCAAATATGCACTACAATATCACTGTGCAATACTTTACAAACCTAGTCTTATTTATTTTATAATGGTAATTTTGCACCTAAAGCGAACAACTTTTGACCACATGACTGCCTAACAGGATCTACCAGACAAAACCTTTAAAAAACAAAATGTCTACAATCTATTATTTCCACAGGTATCTGCTTTTGTTTATTTGTTTTGATTGCAGACATATTTCCTGAGTAAATGTTTAGGTGGAATCTACTTTATTAAAAACGTGTATCATCCTCCTATTGAGATTGAAGAATGAAAGGCCCTGGGGCTAAACAAACAAACAAAAAAGATGAAAACTACCAAGTGAAAGTATCCTACTTTGCTTGAGAAGAAATATTTTCAAAATTCACACTTTTATAATAAATGACATAGCAATTTTTGTAGTAAGTGTAGCATTTAAGTCCTGGATTCAACAGCACTTTCTATTGAACAAATATTCCAACATTAACAGCAAGTCACAGCTTAGCCAGATCATTTTAACCACATGAACTTGAAAAACAGGTTATCAGTAAGTGTTTCAGGGCTTTGCGGTTTAGGAAATGGTTACTTCAGTGAGTTGGCATATACATATTTTAACCAGTTATTAAACCTCTATTACATTTCAGACCTCTCACATCATAATTTAGGTTACATTTTGAATAAACTTACCGAAGAAATAGAAGACATAAGTCCAATTCATATAGTAGCAAATTACTCCAGAAAGAGGCAGAGAAACTACTGTCCCAAGTTGTGCTCCTGGAACAACAACAAAACTTTGTAAACTTTGGAGAAAAATGAATGAACAGGGGACAGGTTTACTGCTTAAGAAGATGGATAATAGATTATGAGGAAAAGAGCAATCAGCTGCCATAGGTGGGGCTTCCCTGGTGGTCTAGTGGTTAAGAATTCGCCTGCAGATGAAGGGGGTCACTGGTTTGATCTTTGGCCCTAGAAGATTCCACATGATGCAGAGCAACTAAGCCCAGGCACCACAACTACTGAGTACACAAGCGGCAAGTACTGAGGACCGTGGGCCTCTGTGCTCTGCAACAAGAGAAGCCAGCACAGGGAGAGGCCTGTGCACTGCAACTCCAAAGCAGCCCCCACTCATGGTAACCAGAGAAAGCCCACGTGCAGCAGTGAAGACCCAGTGCAGCAATAAATACATGAATTTAAAAAAATCTCATAGGAGTTGAGGTTGTCGTTGTTTAGTCACTAAGTTATATCGACTCTTTTGTGACCCCATGGACTGTAGCCCGCCATGTAGGCTTCTCTGTCCGTTGGATTTCCCAGGCAAGAATAAAGTGGGTTACCATTTCCTTCTCCAGAGGATCTTCCTGACCCAGGGATAGAACGCCATTCCTACACTGGCAGGCAGGTTCCCTACCACTGAGCCACCAGGGAAGCCAGAGGAGTTGAGTTAGTCACATGTAAATATAAATAATCCATTCTCTTAAGGGATCATTTACCAGAAAACTCATAATATGTAAAATGGATACATTAATATATAGTTACATTAGTTATGATTATATAGCTATTGCTGAATTAGAAGGCATCAATCAACGGAAGACCTATTATAATATGAGCTAGTAAATGCCACATTACTAGTAAATGTGTTAGAAAGCCACGTGTTTGGGGGAAAGGCTCAAGATGATCTCTAAACATAACGTACTGCAGCACATCTGATGGAAAATGAACAAAGCTTTCAGTAATCTAATTTGCTCTAAACACATTACACACATTTGTATCAGATAAATAAGTACGAAAACTTATTTTAACCACCAAACAGAAGCCATCTTAGTAGGTACAGTGTAAGCTAAAATAATCAGACATTGTTTCTGGTCTCAAGTTTTAGTCTTATAGAGTGAGTAAATATAAACAATTATTATATGTTAGAAAGTGCTGAGTGTCACAGAGCAACATGGAAGTTCAAAGGTAGGACAGATAACCTCTGACCACTAGAGGTCAGGAAAAGATGTTAAAAGGCAGTGGTGGGACTTTGAAAAGATGAGCAAGATCTGGTCCTGTAAGAAAGAAGGTATAGAGGCAGAGGTGAACAGGGTGAGTAAGGAATGAAAGAAGAAAAGCGGCAAGTGGGATTGGGAACTTCATCTGGGTGAAGGAAAGGAAAAGGAAGGCTAGAGAAACGGGCTGAACAGTTGTTGAATATCTGCTCCCTGCCAGGCACTATGTGCCAGGGGCTAGGCTGGCTAAAATGAAGGGATAATGACCACAAAGACTCTTGACCCCTCATCTGAGCCCAGATTTTATTTAATAGGCAAAGGAGAACCACAGATAGTGCCTCTTCTTGAACTTCTTATCAGATTTCTTACATCGATCTCCACACAGCTGTAAGAATCTTCTTAAAAAAAAAAAAAAGGAACCTTCTTAAGATGTACATGAGATCGTATCTCTCATGTAAAATATTTCCCCATTTTGGAGAAGAAAAACCCTGTGACCTGTAGGCCTTGATGTAATCTGGCTCTTGTCTATTTCTCTAAGCCCAACCCACTCCAGTACTCTTGCTAGAAAATCCGATGGACTGAGGAGCCTGGTAGGCTGCAGTCCATGGGGTCGCTAAGAGTCGGACACGACTGAGCGACTTCCCTTTCACTTTTCACTTTCATGCATTGGAGAAGGAAATGGCAACCCACTCCAGTGTTCTTGCCTGGAGAATCCCAGGGGCGGGGAGCCTGGTGGGCTGCCCTCTATGGGGTCACACAGACTGGACTGCACTGACTGAAGCTATTTAGCAGCAGCAGTGCTTCTCATTGCTTTGAAACTATGTTACTTCCTGCCTGTCAGTCCTTGTACATGTTGTTCTGATTGGCTGGAATACTCTCCTTTTTTGCTCTTTGCATGACTGGTTCATCTCATTCTTCAGATTTTAGCTTAAAAGCCACTGCAAGAGAGGTCTTTCTCAACCACTGTATTTAAAAGTGGTCAGGTCAAAAAGTTTTCATTCAGTATGTGAGCTGGAGGAATTATAATTCACATATAAAGCTCATGCTATCTTACCTATAGATCAAAATGATAGAAAATAATGCATAGGGGGAAAAAAAGGTGTCTGAAGGGAGGGATTGAAAGTCATGACATGTTTATGAGATGATCAAACCAGAAATCACAATTTAAGGACACAAATATTCAATTTTCCAGCTTTTGGGGGATTTTGTTCTGTTAAAGCATTCTCTATACCAACATCTGAAAAGGCAACATGGTTTGAAATAAAGGATGGCAGATGGAGAAAAGGACAACAGTCAATTATGCCACATTGCTATATGCTAGTGAGCCAAGGAAAACCATTAATAACAAAGTTGTATCCTCAAAACTTTATTTTTCCCCAAAGGAAACACTTGACATTGCATGACTCTGGTGTATACCTTTCCCCCAAGGTTGATGTGTAGATAACAAACTGTAGCAACGATCTTTATAAAGATGGTTATCTCACCTGCATATGAAATACTCAGAAGCTTGCTTCTTTCAAGAGGGGGAGCCCATGAAGACCACATGGCATGCATGGCTGGAAATGTGACACCCTGAGAAGGGAAAAAGGCATTTCTGATGAAATACAAAGTCATTTTGTTAATGTCTTAAATTCAGTTGAGTATCTTGTTGCAAGAAAAATTTCTGGATAAGACTCCAACCAGAATTAGGTTTCATGGAGTGACATGCCTTTACAGTGTTGAGTGAAAATACCTCGTAGTGAAGTACTTTAAAAATCTGAACAAAGATTTGTGGATTCTGTCAACTGGTTTGAGGACTGCAAGGTAAGGGTTATAAAAAATATAAAAGAATGTATTGAGTGATGATATAAAGGGATTCCTCTCAATGTTAACTTTACTCATCTACTTTAAGGCCTGAATGAAATGGAAATGTAACCAATACATAACTTAAACATACTGATCTAATACAGTGGGATACTAGAAGAAAATTCAAATTCACCCTTATCAACAGGAAAAATGGTCCTACCAAAAAACAATTAGAGTGTTTATGGTATTTTTTTTTTAAGTTTTCTGGTCATAATCAGCCTAGTAAATGCTAATTAGTGGAGGGGCAAGATAGGAGGAGGGGATTAAGAGGTATTAATACAAACCACTGGGTATAACATAAATAAGCTGTCAGGAAATTACGTATCACAGGGAATATAATATTTTATAAACATTACAAATGGAGTATCATCCATAAAAATTTTGAATCACTATGTTGTACATCTGAGATTTACATAATATTGTACATCTGTTACACTTTGACTTAAAAAAATACCAGTTACAGATAATGGAGAAGTAACAGAACAGTGAAAGCAGGGAGGTCCATGGAGACTTGGGAGAGGAGGAGATGCTACCGGGAACAGGAAGGAATACATTCTGGTAGATTCAAAGTGGTGGATTCACTGCTGTCCTTGACCATTCACTAGCTGTTGTAGCCTCAGAAAGATCAGTTAACCTTTTAGAACTTCCATGTCTTTATCTGTAAAACATGTATTTTACTCAGGTAAGGAGAAGAAGAACCTGGTATTAGGGGGCTAGTTTTATTTTATAATCAAGAAGAGCTTATTTGGTACACCTCTATTTGATAAGGATCGTTCAGATGAGTGACCAAAGCTTAAATTTAAATAGCACTTGGCAATTTCCAAAGTTGTCTAGCCATTATTATATGACTGGATTTTACTACTCCAGTCAGTGTTTTTCCTACACAGATACAAAGGGATTCCTCTCAATGTTAACTTTACTCATCTACTTTATTTAAGGCCTGAATGAGACTAACACTTTTGCACTTCCTTATCTCCTCAGTAGGAGGGAACAGGGGGAGCTATGAAGTGTCCCCTAGAAAATGTTTTCTCTGATCTTTGAGTAAAGCTTTTAATTTTGGAGTGCTTCCACTGGAGAGCTCATCGACCACAAACAAAAATCTACTCATGTTATTTTATGGTTTAATCAGTTTTTAGTTAAAAAATAAATCCCTATTATCTTCCAGTGTCATTTTTTGGGGCTCATGTTCATACCAAAGAATGATATCTTTAAGAAGATAAGAAAGTGAGAAGGGGTAAGAAGAAAAATAAAAGAGAAAAAAGCATACCTCTCCTAGCCCTTCTAGTGCCCTGAGTGCAACGAGGGCTCCGAATCCGAAATCTGCAGCGAGGGGAGTGAACAGGGTGAAGACAGCAGTACCAAGGATTCCGAATCCTAGCAGCAGCTTCCCCCCACTTCTGCTGGCAACATAGCCTCCAGGAATTTGTGTGATGATGTAGCCATAAAAAAAAGACCCGAGAATCCACCCTTGAGTTTCTGCATCCCACTGGTACTTTTTACCCTATAAAGAATAGGAAAAAAAAAAAAGTCTTTTATGGCTAAGTAACATTCCATTGTGTTTACATACCACAGCTTTATCCATTCATCTGTCAATGCACCTGGATGTTTCCTCCACGTCTGGCTGTTGTAAACAGTGCTACGATGGACACTGGGTGCATATGTCTTTTAGAATTGTGGTTTTCTCAGGGTATATGCCCAGTAGTGGGATTACTGGGTCATATGGTAGTTTTAGTCCTCTTTTTTTCTTTTAAGGAATACTCCACACTCTTCTCCATAATGGCTGCATCAGTTTACATTCCCACTAACATTGCCTGAGGTTTCTACCTAGAGCCTGTTATAGAGTGTGAAGTAAGTCAGAAAGAGAAAAACAAGTATTGTATATTAACATATATATTTGGAATCTAGAAAATGGTACTGATGAAATTAGTGGATGGATTTCTGGACACAGCAGGGGAAAGTGAGGGTGGGAATGAATGGAGAAGGTAGCACTGACATATATACACACTCGTGTAAAATAAACAGTTAGTGGGAAGTCACTACAGAACACAGGGAGCCCACCCTGGCGCTCTGTGATGACCTAGAGCGGGTGGGATGGGGGCAGGTGAGGGAGGCTACGGATATATATATAATTATGACTGATTTCCATTGTTGTACAGCAGAAACCAACAGAACATTGTAAAGAAAATTTCCACCAAATAAAAAATTAAAAAAAACTCAGCCTTTTAACATCTTGATAAAATGGCTCCTTTTACTGGCATGTGGGTACATATAAATGCAATTTTGAACCACTGTTCTTTTTTTCCCTGTTTATTTGTTTTTTGGCAGTGAGGCCTGTGAGATCTTAGTTCCCCGACCAGGGACTGAACCCAGGCCATACTAGTGAAAGCACCAAGTCTTAACCATTGGACTACCAGGAAACTCCCCAGAACCACTGATGGAGGCTGAAGAACATGCAGACTTCCTCTTGGGTGGGTGAGTCAATGTGATACAGACATGCAGTTTCTAGGAGTGAATGGAAAATCATTCAAAGTCATAATGTGCAGGCATGCTTGCTATTTTATAAAACTAGACTATGGGATGAATTGTAGATGTTTTGTGACAAAGACGGCTCAAAAAAGGCAGAGGGCTGATCCAGAAAGTTACTGATCAGAATACTTCAGAGGCTAAGCCAGGCTTTTGAGCTAGGACTGGGTTCAAGGCCAGCTCTATTACTTACTGGATTTGTAACCTGGGAAGATTAAATGGAAAAGGCACATAAAATAAGGCCTGACACATACTAAGTAATCACTTAATGTTAGCTACTAGTATGCAAAAATATAATGTCTCCTCATTTCAGAGCAAGCACTTAAATAAGGATATAGAGCAGTACAATAGAGCAAGAATTTAAACCAAGCCAGAAGCTTCATGTGAGTAGGAAATGCCTTTTAACTAGTAGCAACACACAGTAAGGTGAATATGAAGATTTTAAAATTTTATTAACTTATATTTTTGGTTGTGCTGGGTCTTTGTTGCTATGCATGGGCTTTCTCTAGTTGCATCGAGTAGGGGCTACTCTCTAGCTGAGGTGCATGGGCTTCTCATTACAGTGACTTCTCTTATTGCAGAGCACAGGCTCAGGAGTTGTGGCCCACGGGCTTATTTGCTCCATGGCATGTAGACTCTTCCAGGACAAAGGACCGAACCTGTGTCCTGAATTGGCAGGCAGATTCCTATCCACTGCACCACCAGGGAAGTCTGAATATGAAGATTTGACAGCTGGGTATCTGAATCTTTAGTACACGTAGCCATGTAACCTAACCCATGTGTTAAGAACCATTCAGGATTTCTTTTTATTGTGCATATAAGGCAGATAGGTGGCTTAGATGCTAAAGAATCTGCCTGCAATGCAGGAGACCTTGGTTTGATCTCTGGGTCGGGAAGATCCCCTGGAGAAAGGAATGGCTACCCACCATCATATTCTGGCCTGGAGAATTCCATAGACAGAGGAGCCTGGTGGGCTAGAGTCCATGGGATTGCAAAGAGTCGGACACGATTAGTGACTAAAACTTTTCAAGTAGTTGAATTATCAGAAGAATTTGCGGAAGGAAGAAATACAAAGCAAACCCACAATTATCTTTGTTTACAGTACCATTCTGTAGCTTCTCTGAAATTCTAGGGCTTCATGAAGTATCTAGCAGTTACAGGTTGAGTCAGGGAAAGTGGGTGATATGTACCCTTAACATGTATTCAGTAGCATTATCAAAGTCCAACGTAAAGATTTTTGATGTCATTATTTTTGTACATGTGCTTGTTTGGGGGCAGAAACCCTCTTCCCTGTTTGAGAAGAGGGAAGTCTTCTCATCTGTAAATGGCAGAGAAGACTCACCTAACATGGGATCTGGCTCCTTGATGAGCACTGAAGATGGATAAAAATATGCTTATAAAAGGACACCAGCCTGTCCCCTCTGTATTGTCTCCATGCAAAATAAAACGTTTAATATGTGTAAAACTCAATTCTGAACAAATGATGAACAAGCACTCATCAATACCACTAGAATACGAGGGGGGCAAAATGATGTAAGTAGCTTAGGTGAGACAAATTATAGATATTTGAAAATAAATGGATGAATTCTTATTTTTCACCCTTGTAGTTGAGATTGTTTAAATTCTCCTAACAGAGGGCTTCCCTGGTGGACCAGTGGTAAAGAAACAGCCAGACAATGCAGGAGACACACGCTCGATCCCTGACCTATGAAGAAGATTCCCCCATAACGTGGAACCAACCAAGCCCAAGCACCACAACTATTGAGCCTGTACTCCAGAGTCTGGGGAACTGCAACTACTGAGCCCACGTGCCACAGCTACTGAAGCCCGTGCTCCGCAACAAGAGAAGCCACCGCAATGAGAAGCCTGCTCACCGCAACTAGAGAGGAGCCCCCACTTGCTGCAAGGAGAGAAAAGCCCACGCGGCAACAAAGACCCAGTGTAGCCAAAAATAAATAAATAAGATTTAAAAAGTTCTCCTGCAACAGGAACCTTTTAAAGAGTACAGCTATTAAATATTGTTCCCATAAAAACTATTTAGCAACATCTAAAACAATCTAATTTCCCAGTATGCCAGACAGGTTTTTCTAAATTCTCTTCAAGGATGGCATGTTTATGGAGGGAACTCAAAAGTTACTTTTCAAACAGATCAGGGTGCAGCAGCAGCAGCTAACCAGTCACTGGGAAAACACAAAAGAAAATGGTTCAGGGTTTACATGAAGAAAGAGTTTGTGTTTCTGTAGGACGAACAAATTCAATGTTTTTCAATATGTTTACCTGGAAGTGTTTTACGATTAAGATCGTCTGCTTGAAAACACAGCACTCACCGTTTGGTTGCGAAGAACTTTTATGGGAGCCGAATGCTCTGCACACTCGTAGGACGTTCTGTTATCTTTGGCAGTTGTGTTTGAGTCCACCATGTCCACTAGGGCAACACTCAGATTCACCCGTAATGAGTAGAGAACGAAGAAACCAAAAAAGGACAAAAATGCTAGGTTGTAACGAGCAGAGCAGCACACTGGAGCTGAAATAAAGACTTGGGGTAAAACTTCCATGAAAAGAATAACTTAGATCATATTGTCTAAATCATTAAAAAGGTCACTTCTTAGATGTACACAAGTTAGTAAATTATGAATATTTTTCTGAGAATATTATCAGATGAAGTATACCTAAAAGCATGTATCAAGGAGAATTTGTTCTGGTATCTGTACCTTTGATAAACATTTAACATATGAGAGCCTGAACTATAAGATGGTTTCTTAAAATATGGAGGCAACAGTTTTATTAACTTTGCTCAGAAAAATCTGCATTCTGGAGTCAAAACTGAAGCCCCAATCCCTGTCAGCTGACAAGATACGAGAAACACAGGTAAAGGGGTTTAATGGCATTGCTGTTGCTGAAAATCGATCTCAAACATGGCCAATAAGTCCTTGAGTATTCAGCATACCGTGTACATTACTAACTATGGGTTAGTAGTCATCTCTCATCATAAACACATCTCAGCATAAAAACTTTCTGCTAAGGCCAGGGCATGAACCCCCTTCCCTTCTCTCTGCCCCCCACACACCACAATCAATTTCTTACCTTGAAAACCATCCTCAGAGGCTGGGTTTGAATCAGAAGCCATGATTAATATTTAAGCCTTTCCTGAAATATATGTATTTAAGAATCCAGAAGCAAACTTGCAGAATCTATGACAGTTGCAGCCCCTGTGACAGTTGCTCAGTTGGTCTTGCTTAAAGGGCCCGCGGTGAAAAGCACAGTAAGAGAATGTACCACACACACACACATGCACACACAAAAGGAAAGGGAGTGGGTGGCAGAAACCTGTTAAAGGAAGATCATATGACAGGAGGAGTTTGACCTATTTTTTTCCCTCTAATTATAGGTGTATGCACCTACTGTCTCTGGTTTTCTTCTTTTATTGAGTGGCAGAACTGGAGGGGAGATAAGAATTCAGGAAGCTGAATTAAGGGTGACTGACCCCAAGTGACAATGACATAGTGGTGAATCCAGGGTTTTACACCATAAGTTCGGCCAACACTGAGTGTTTTTAAAGATATGAAAATCTATTTCAATTGCTAACGACAAGTTAAATACATACATACATTTATATATACATAAAAGCATATATGTGTGCTTTTATTTGGCAGTGATATATTAGCATTGTATGCACACATACAAATACAGTACACACAGACATATGCCTGTTGTTCCCTACTCAGGAATCCTGGTATTTTCATTGACCTAGCTTTGCACAAGGATATATTTGTCAGAGTACAATTGTCTTCATACAGATTCAGATTAAAGCCTTAATGAAGACAGCACAACTGCATTTAGGTGTATGTTAACATACTGTAATCCAACTCACTCCTCTGTAAGCACTCATACACTTAACACCTGCTATTAATTTTAGCTTTGTGAAAGACTGACATCTTTTAACAGAAAATTTTTCATTTGGCATTCTTGATTTCTTTCTCAAGAGTAGAGCTGGTGTTCGAACTGTGGCACCGCCTGCCACAGTTCAATCCAGACCTGTGGAAACTATATTTATAAAGTTTTATTCACACTGCCTCTGTCACCTGAATCTAGATACTCTTGCTCTCCACCCCAAGCAAATTGGTAGCTGTTTAGTTAAGGACAGTTTGCAAACTACAAGGCATGTTTTATTTATTTATTTATTTTTTAAATTAAGCCTTTTATTTTGTATTAGGGTATAGCCCAATTAACAATGTTGTTAAAAGTTTCAGGTGGACAGCAAAGGGATTCTACCATACATATACATGTATCCATTCTCCCCCAAACTCCCCTGCCATCCAAGCTGCCACATGACATTGAGCAGAGTTCCCTGTGCTATATATTAGGTCCTTGTTGGTTATCCATTTTAAATATAGCAGTGTGTACATGTCCATCCCAAACTCCCTGACTATCCCTTCCCCCATCCTTGGTGCCAAAAGTTTGGGAAGTGGAGAAAAAGCGAGTAAAACGATTTCAAATTACCCATGCAATTACTTGAAAATCTGATCTAGTGGTTACGGATCAGGCAATTTTAACTTCGGGAGGCACATTCAATAATCAGAAAAGAAAACGCCAACACAGAAGCCACAAAGTATTTGACTATGAGGTTTTAAGAAATATTACAAAAAATCGTTCTTAGTTTTAAAAAATGGCTGTTGACTAGAAATCAGTTGGAAAGATTTTATTTCAAGAAAGTATGACAAGAATAAAGGAATGTATGGTGGCAGAGCAAAATGTACCTGTGAATGTGGCCAGTGGTTGAAACTGGCCCAAGAAAAGTGCGCTTGCATGACAATGAGGGAGTACATTCACTGGGCACCCGCCACACAGAAATCAAATTCAAAGTAAAACCATGCTTGCATAACGAGCGGAGCACCCACCAAAACAAACAGCAGCTTCTAAAACATGGTTTCAACTTAGGAATGTGAAGTAGGTGTAGTTGAAAGAACACAGGCTGATTTAGATCAAAGCAGACCTGCTGATTGGAGAAGGCAATGGCACCCCACTCCAGTACTCTTGCCTGGAAAATCCCATGGATGGAGGAGCCTGGTAAGCTGCAGTCCATGGGGTCGCTGAGGGTCGGACACGACTGAGCGACTTTACTTCCACTTTTCACTTTCATGCATTGGAGAAGGAAATGGCATCCCACTCATGTTTTTGCCTGGAGAATCCCAGGGATGGGGGAGCCTGGTGGGCTGCTGTCTATGGGGTCGCACAGAGTCGGACATGACTGAAGTGACTTAGCAGCCGCAGACCTGCTGATGGAATCTCAGCTCTGATTTTCACTGGCAGTGTGTCTTGGGGGAAGGCCGCTAAGAGTTTCCAATAAGAGGTTTCTCAGCTGCCAAATGAGGTGACCGCCATCCACCTCACTGGGTTGTGTGTAGATTAGATGAAGTACCGAAGGGCAGGCAGTAAAAGAGAATCCTTTCCCATTTACCCTGGAGAAAGTCATACCGATGAGATACAGTGCTACAATACACATAAGTGTGTAACACGGGACAAAAGAGGGATGCAAACATGCTGTGTGTGGGGTAGGGGATGGTCAAGGAAGGCCTCTGGGAGAAAGAACACCCAACACTGAATCTTCATCCATAAGCAGGAAGCCATGGGCAGGCTAGAGGAGGGAGAGTAATACAAACAAAGGCAGGGCAAGCACAGTGTGGAAACAAGAAGAGTGAGCACAAAAGGGGCAGGAAGCCATCTGGCCCTGGGCTTTTGTTTGTTGAAAGGTTTCTGATCACAGTTAGATGTCCACTGATAGATGAATGAATACAGAAGATGTGGTCCATATATACAATGGAATATTAGTCATAAAAGGGAATGAATTTGAGTCAGTTGTAGGGAGGTGGCTGAACCTAGAACCCGTTATACAGAGTGAAGTAAGTCTTGGGCTCCAAAATCACTGCAGATGGTGACTACAGCCATGCAATTAGAAGACGCTTGATCCTTGGAAGGAAAGCTATGACAATCCTAGACAGCGTATTAAAAAGCAGAGGTGTCACTTTGCCAACAAAGGTCCGTACAGTCAAAGCTATGGTTTTTTCCAGTAGTCATGTACAGATAGGAGAGCTGGACCATAAAAAAGGCTGAGCGCCAAAGAACGGATTCTTTTGAATTGTGGTGCTAGAGAAGACTCTTTTAAAAACACTTACTTATTTTTAATTGGAGAACAATTGCTTTATAATATTGTGTTGGTTTCTGCTATATATCAACATGAATCTACCATAGGCATCCATATGTCCCCTTCCTCTTGAACCTGCCTTCCACCTCCCACCCTATACCACCCCTCTAGATTGCTGAGAGTTCCATGGACTGCACGGATATAAAACCAGTCAACCCTAAAGGAAATCAACCCTGAATATTCATTGGAAGGGCTGAAGCATCAGTTAGATAGCAAGGGTTGGATCGCAAAGGTTAGGAAGGGTTAGAGAGCATCACTGACTCAGCAGACATGAATTTGAACAAACTGGGAGATGGTGAAGGATGGAGGAGCCTGGTGTGCTGTAGTGCATGGAGTCACGAAGAGTCACACATGACTCAGCGACTGAACAACAAGGTCAGAGAGAGGAAAAAACTATATCATATTTTAACTCATATATATGGAATCCAGAAAAATAGTACTGATGACCCTATTAACAAGGAAGAAATGGAGATACTGATGTAGAGAATGAACTTGTGGACACAATAGGAAAGGAAAGGGCAGGATGAATAGGACGACTTGAGAAAGTAGCATTGACAGATATACACTACCATGTGGAAAACAGATAGCTAGTGGGAAACTGCTATATAATAGAGGAAGCCCAGCATGGCATCCTGTAATGACCCCGAGAAGTGGGATGGGAAGGGGGAGGGAGGCTAAAGAGGGAGAGGGGTGTGTGTATATATATATATATATATATATATATATATATATATATGACTGATTCGCGTTGTCGTAAAGGCAGAAACCAATACAACATTGTAAAACAATCATCCTCCAATTAAAAAAAATAAAATTAAAAATAAATTAATTTTAAAAAAAGGAGCAGGAAACAGCAGATGACCTGATGGGGCTGGACTATGATGCTGCAGTAACTGAGTGGAACACTGGTTTCTTAATTTAATAACAAAAACAACAGGCAATAATTATTGAGCTCAATGTGCTCAGTATCAGTCTAAGTGTTTTAGATAATGGTTTTAAGGGTTAACTGGGGTGGCACATATAAAATATTTAGAATACACATAATATGCTTCAATTACTGTGAACTGTTGTTATTATAATGCTTTCTCTGGATATTAGGAATTGAGGAAATTAGGGCTTCCCAGGTGGCTCAGTGGGTAAAGAATCAGCCTGAAGTGCAGGAGACATAGGAGATGTGGGTTCAATCCCTGGGTCAGGAAGATTCCCTGGAAGAGGGCATAGCAACCCACTCCAGTATTCTTGACTAGAGAATCCCATGGACAGAGGAGCCTGGAGAGCTACAGTCCATAGGGTGGCAAAGAATTGGACATGACTGAAGCAACTGAGCATGCATGTATGTTAGGGATCCAGGTTATTTCTCATTTCTGAGAAATTAAGAGTTGAAAAAAGAAGCTATTGAAGAGAGTGGGGGTGTGAAGTTCCCAGTGAAACAGATAGAATTGCTGAGTGAGTGAACATCCACCCAAAACTGGGGCAAGCAATCTGCCCTTGTGTTTCACCTTGAAGCACAACTTGCCTGTAAGCAGATAGCTCACACTGAGATGGATGCAGTGACAAAGCAAGAGGGCAAAGGAGTTTAGAGTACAAGCAAGAAAATGAAGTGCTGGAGTGCGAGTCTGACTCAAGAAGCAAGTAAAATGGAGAGGGCTAATGCTCAGTGAAAGCAGGAGCTTTTCAGCTGTGTTGTTCACTGCTGCCCACCTTCAATGCCTAGAGCAGTGTCTGCAAGAGTTGGTATACAAATATTTAGAGGGCTTAAAAGTAGAGAGTGTGGCTTCCCCAGTGGCTCGGCTGGTAAAGAACTCACCTGCCAATTCAGGAGACGCAGGAGACGCAGGTTTGATCCCTGGGTTGGGAAGATCCCCTGGAGGAGGAAATGGTAACTCACTCCAGTATTCTTGCCTGGAAAATTCCATGAACAGAAGAGCCTGGCGGGCTACAGTCCATGGGGTCACAAAGAGTCGGGCATGACTGAGCGAACATGAAAAAGTCGAGAGGTGTATCTTTTAAAAAATTATTGATTTACTTATTTTTGGCTGTGCTGGGTCTTTTACTGCCGCACGTAGGCTTTCTCTAGCTGTGGGGAGTGGGGGCTACCCTTCATGTGGTGCATCGGCTTCTCACTGAGGTAGCTCCTTTTGTTGGGGAGCACGGGCTCTAGAGAACAGGCTCAGGAGTTGTGCTGCACTGGCTTAGTTGCCCCGAGGCATGTGGAATCTTCCTGGGGCAGGAATCTAACCCATGTCCCCTGCCTTGGCGGGCAGAGTCTTAGTGGTCTACAAGGGAAGTCCCAAGGGGTGTTTCTGGATGGAAGTTCACGGTTCTACCTATGAAGTTGGTATCTATCTTGACAACAGATAAAACAGACACACCTTCTCTCTACTTCTGGATCCTTGTGAAATCTTCCATAAAAATAAATGAAGAGTCAGTGGGTGGAAAGTTCAGATGGAATGAGAGAGAGGTCAAAGTGGAGCAGTTACAGAGGCAGGAAGGGAGGAATTCTAGTTGTGGTTAAGGCAGTTATGGGAGCTGACGAAGTCCAAGGGGTGACTGAGGGGGGAAGGAAGTCATCAGACACGTTTGAGTCTGAGAACTTGAGGCGACGTGTGTGAGAAGTCACTTGAGATAACAGTGGAGAATTAGAACGGAGAAGATGGACGTGTGTCGGGTGGTAAAGCCTGTGATCAATGAAGCAAAGGGCTGGGCAGTGGGCAGAGGAGGAGACCATGTAGGGGAAAGTGGTCTAGCCGAATGGCCCTGAGAGTGGAGGGGTGATTGTCTGGGAGCATCAGTGCGGAGTATGAAGGAAGTGACCCCACCAATTGCTGTAAGATAACAGCAGTAAGGAGTGGGAGTGGAGCGCCCAGAAGGCCAGGCTTCTGTTGGAGAAAGGAGGTGCCTGAGGTGAGTGCAGGCTGGTGAAAACCTGAGAATACCAGGCCTCCATTCACAGTGGGAGGGTTTGACACTGGGGATGAGCAGGCCTGGCTGAGGAGCAGGGACATACTGAGCGGTGGTGAGGGGCTGAGACTGAGGTGGAAAATTCATGGTCAAGGGCACTGACCTATGCAAAGATGATGACTTTTTCTAGAGGAGGGGGCTTGGATGGGTGAGCCCCTTGGCCAGGAAACTGCATTAAAAAAGAGTTCTTATCTAAATGGCTAAAATAAGTTTTGCTTTTAAAAAAGGTAAATATTTAACTAATCTTAGCCTGTCTTGGGCTTCCCTGGTGGTTCAGATGGTAAAGAATCTGCCTGTGATGCAGAAGAACCAGGTTCAATCTCTGGGTCAGGAAGATCCCCTGGAAAAGGGAATGGCAACCCACTCCAGTATTCTTGCCTGGAGAATTCCATGGACAGAGAAGCCTGGCAAGTCCATGGGTTGGACTTGCCAAGACAGTTGGACATGACTGAGCCACACACACACACACACACACACACACACACACCACGCCTGTCTTATGGGTAACCCACTCCTGATAAATCCTTATTCATTTCTAGTTCCCAAATTAATATCCATTTACATGAAAACAAACTCCATTAAAATGGACTCAGTTAATTTTTTTCCTGTTAGGCATTGACTATATTAATTTGTAGAATATATGCAACAATATTAAATGTATTTGCATGGAGAATTTCATGGACAGAGGAGCCTGGCGGGCTGCAGCCCATAGGGTCGCAAAGAGTTGGACATGACTGAGTGACCAACACACAACATTAAATGTAGGCCTTGTTTAAATCTATACTCTGAAAGAGAAAAATAAAAAACTGCTAAAATGGACTCAGTTACTTTAATATGTTAACACTGATTATCATAACATGACCCAAGACCACTTCCCTTCATCCTGTAATATGGTTGCTAACTATGAGCACTCCATACCTTATATTTAAGACTGTAATTACATACAAGTTCTATTTATGTGTACTATACAAAGCTTCAGAGAAGGCAATGGCACCCCACTCCAGTACTCTTGCCTGGAAAATCCCATGGACAGAGGGGCCTGGTGGGCTGCAGTCCATGGGGTCGCTAAGAGTCAGATATGACTGAGCGACTTCACTTTCACTTTTCACTTTCATGCATTGGAGAAGGAAATGGCAACCCACTCCAGTGTTCTTGCCTAGAGAATCCCAGGGACGGGGAGCCTGGTGGGCTGCCGTCTATGGGGTCACACAGAGTCGGACACGACTGAAGCGACTTAGCAGTAGTTTAGCATACAAAGCTTATATAACTGAACCTTGAATGTAACCATCTGCCTCTTGTCCCAAAAGAATAGTAGAGGCAAAAAACAAAACAACAAAAAAATGAAATAAAGCAGAGGATGTGCCATTATAAGCTAGAAAATCAAGTTCCAATAGAGTGTGACATGAAGAATGGGGCTCTTTTTTTTTTTGGTGCCAGCTGCTCTGAGGAATGCAAAATCCAAACAATTTTAATTGATGATAATAATAGTAATTAACATTTATTGTATGCTAAACTCTATTCCAAGTACTTTCTATTAGCTTATTTAATCCTCACAATAGCCCTATGGGTTAGGTATATTATTTTTCTCTGATTTACAGGCACAGAGAGGTTAGGTTAGGTAGTGAAACTAGCATTGGCAATTAGGCACCCTGCCTCCAGATCCATGTTCTGCTTTTAAACACAAAGAAATGTCTAAGGAGATCTAAAACTGACTTTTCCTAACATGAATGAATATATTTTTGGTGCAAACAGTATTCTGAAAGTCCATTTAATCAAATACAAGACACATTTCATTCATACAAAAATAAACCTTCAACTGGTGAGAAGTGTGAGGAATGGAAATTTTATGTGTGTGCCTAATTCCCTTCCTCCCTCCTATCTAAATTAAGCAGAAAAATCTATACATTCCTGTGGTTTATCAGCATCGAGCCTTCCTTCCCCCCATCACTTAAAAACATTTTGGGGAATATATTAACAGTTGATCTGTTTTACAATACTATAGAAATATACCTTAATTTGAGCTCTCTTAATAAAGAAGCACTACCTATAAAACAAAACCATGTCCTCTTATCCATGATGGAGTGATTGGTGAACTTTCAAATTTGTGAAGTCAACAAAAATGATTAAGCATTTTGCAAGTAGGAATTTCTCAAATGTAACGCAAAGGTGGCAGTGTTGTGACAAGGAAGGAGGATGGGACTAAAATCTAGAAGAACTCTGGTTAGACTTTAACACGGCTACAGCAATCTTTGGGAACTTAATCTCTTTGGCTCTTGGTTGTTTATATATAAAATGATGCCCACCAGATGGTAGTTTAGTCTCTAAGGTGTTTTAACTGATGTATAACGTTATAACTAACATTTTATCAGCTTTTGTTATCTCTTCTGATAAACAAACTATACACATAAGCGTAGAGAAGATACTGCTAATTTCATATAGGCTTGTTCCAAAACAAACATAAATGATAAGTAAAACATACATACTGCGCTCAGTCGCGTCGGACTCTTTGTGACCCCATGGACTGTAGCCCGCCAAACTCCTCTGTCCACAGGGCTTTTCCAGGCAAGAATACTGGAGTGAGTTGCCATGCCCTCCTCCAGGGAATCTTCTCAACCCAGGGATCCAACCCAGGTCTCCCGCATTGTGGGTGAATTCTTTACCATCTGAGCCACCAGGGAAGCCCAAGAACACTGGAATGGGTAGCCTATCCCTTTTCTAGGGGATCTTCCCGACCCAGGAATCGAACCAGGGTCTCCTGCATTGCAGGCAAAGTCTTTACCAGCTGAGCTACCAGAGAAACCCAAGAACACTGGAGTGGGTAGCCTATCCCTTCTCCAAGGGATCTTCCTGACCCAGGAATCGAACTGCGGTCTCCTGCATTGCAGGCAGATTCTTTACCCACTGAGCTACCAGGGAAGCCCAAGACATATATAAACATACAGAAAGAGAGATTTTAAGGTCAGCTGAAGATTTATTCCTTCAGGCACCACTAAAAAAGCTAATTCTGGATGAAAAGTTTTTTTTTTTTTTTTTTTAAACACCTACAATGTCTGAAATGTGCAAAGTAAACATACAGAACATAATTTAAATAAAAATACAACTAATAGTCATCTTGTTTCTCCTATTAGATGTACAGAAGCTAGGACCGGGGCACTACTGAGCGAGAAGACGAGGTAACCCCTGGTGCCTCTTATAAAGCTGTTATACCCATCTTTGTCTTTCTCATTGCTCCTCTCTTGTCCTTGTCATAGCATGCCAGGCACAGAGCTTAATTTAAAATATTGTTGACTAATGCAACACCCTGTAACTTTTCTATAAAACCCTTAAATTTTAAATAGCAAAAAATAACAATGTGTTGTGCTATTTTTATCTTCTTTTCCTCTCCTGTAGGTAATGTATAGAGTAAAAATAAGAGGGGAAGTGGTTATAATAAAGACAGCCACCTCAAGACATGAGGAACAGGGCTAAGATCTATACAAGAACACTCAACCCATGAATCAAGGAGGGATTGTTTTCAAATTTAATTTCCATCTCATTCCATTTTCCAAAAGGAATGAAAATTTTCTTTTTTAATCTACTTTATTGAGGTATATTTTACACACAATAAAATGCTCCCATTTCAAGTGTACTATTTGGTGAATTATGACAGATGTATACATCTGTGATCCCTAGTCAAGATGTAGAATTTTTCCATCACCCCAAAAAGTACCCTAGTGTCTCTGCAGGCAATTCCTTCCTGCCTGTAGTTTCCATGCAATCAATGATCTGCTTCCTGTTATTACAGATTAGTTTCACTTGTTTAGAACTTCATACTGATGGAAAGATACATTAACATGGTGGTTTCCTTTGTGCCTGGGATTTAGCCATATCACGTGTGTCAGTAGTTATTTTTTATCACTGAGTATATGTGAATATACCCCAATTTGTTTATCCAGTCATTTGTTGATGGATTGATGGATAGGTTGTTTCCAGGTTTAACTATGGATATTATGAATTAAAGCTTCTATAAACATTGTGTGGTACTATGGTCCTGCATGTTTAACTTTAAAATATTAATAGACTGCCAGTTTTCCAAAGTACTTGTACCATTTTACACTCTTACCAGCAAAATATGAGTCCTAGTTATTCCATACGTTTGCCAGTATTTGGTATCTTTGGCTATTTTAACATTAGCTATTTTAGTAAGATGGCTCATTGCAGTTTTAATCTGCATTTCCTGACAACTACTCTGTTTAACATCTGAGTTAAAATTTGATTATATATATATATATATTTCCCAATTGCAATAGAATATAGTAGTTTCTAGGGAATATCTTTATGACGGCATTTATTTCTGTATTTCCACACTAGATTATTTCAGAGAAGAGGATTACAGAAATCTAATTCATATGCCATGAAAAAAGATCAGTTTATGGAACTAAGTCCGATTTCCAGATAAAACGCCAGTATGGTACAGTGCTTACCCTGAGCGTCCACAAAAATAAGCACCTAGTTGCCAGATGGAGCTATAATATTGCTACCTCTACTGCCACCATCTGGTAATGTTGAAAACAAAGTTAAAAGGTTATACTGCTCTTGGTCAAGAAAAGTTAAATTTCTAATTCAGCTCTGTTTCTCAAGCATACATCTTTGAAACTACAGAATGAATGCATGCAAAGTGATTTATTCTTTAGTTTTGATTTCTTTTAAAGAAGCATGATAACAAAATATTTTAATTTTCCCAAATTCAGGGAAGATAAGTTGTGAAGTATTATACATCCTTTTCTATTTGCTGCAATGCTTTGGACAAATTACCTTAGCGTGCTCTGTGGATAGCCTATCTTGAGCCTATCTATGGATAGCCTACCCGTTCCCTAACTTATTAGACTGCTACGACTTCATTGTAGACAACTAACTATACGGGGAAAAAATGTATGCAGTAACTTTTACCGCACAATTTCAAAATATTCGCTGAGTTATCCAATAATTTCCCTCCGCATACGCAACAAAGTTAATCCCAGTCCGGTGTTTTTTTGTTTTTGTTGTTGTTTTTTTTTTTTGTCTCCACGCCCAAGGAGCTAGCTACCAGATCACATGCTGGAGGACCAGCAGCTGTGGCAAGCTGGCAGTGACAAGGAGGAAGAGTCCGCGTCTCCGTCCCGCCCTCCAGCCTTCAATTGCAGGTTTCCCCAGGGTGCTTTTTTCCTCGGGATCCTCCGCTTCGCCCTCTGCCCATTCATTTCAAGGTTCTCTCCCCCAGTTGTTCTTCCACAGGGTCCCCAGCTCAATACTACGGAAGATCGGCCGGCGCCCTGAGTCCGCGGCGCCCAGCAGGTCCTCGCCCGAGCCCGCCGGCTGCACCTGCCGAGGCCTCCGGGGCTGCACCTGCGGAGACCCCCGGGGCTGCACCTGCCGAGGTCCCGCCCGAGCTTCCGCCCGGCCCCGGCCTCCCGGCGCCGCTTGACTCCCGGGCCCGGCACTGGGCTTCTGGGCATCCGAGAAATCGGAGGCTTGAGGGGGGCCCTCACCGGGCTCCCTGATATCAGCCCCCGAGGGCTTGAGCGGCTCTGGACACCCTCCACCTTGGGACGGCCACCTGCCCGAAACCCCCCTGGATCGCGCCGCCACTCACCGGTTTCCGCCCGCGGGGCGCGCTGCAGGAGCGGTGTGCGGTCCGAGCCCTCCTCGCCATCGCTCGGGGCCAAGTCCGAAACTGGGGACTTCATGACGTCTCCAGGGAGCTACGGCGCAAACCTGCCCCGCGGAAAAGAGAGCTCCAGCCTGACCGCTGAAGCCCCCCGCCCCAGGGCCGAGGTGGCCAGGGTGAGCTGGGCCGCTGGCACCACCCCCAGTCTGACCCCGCCCCCCGGCCACGTCGGTCATAGATCCCGCCCCGGGGCGGCCGCGCAGGCTCCGCCCCCGCCGCCATGTTGAGGTCGGGCCACTTGGCTGGCGGTGGGGCGGGGACGGCCGGGTTCCGGAGGCCTGGCTTGCTGAGGCGCTGCGGACGCCGAGTTGTCGGGCCCGCCAGCTGTAGGCCCGCTGGGTCGCTGGTATTCTAAAGACTAGTGTTACTCTTCCTTGCGCTTCCTGGTAAAGCTCAGAGAGCAGCGGGGACTGGGAACCTTAAGGCGGAAGACAAGGGCTTAAATCGTGCATCATTAAGGGGAGAACTTGGAGTGGATGGCATGTATATGACGTTCCGTTATGGTAGTAATTTGCCATAAAAGTGAAAGCCGCTCAGTCGACTCTTTGCGACCCCTTGGACTATCCAGTCCATGAAATTCTCCAGGCCAGAATACTGGAGTAGGTAGCCTTTTCCTTCTCCAGGGGTTCTTCCCAACCCAGAGATGGAACCCAGGTCTCCCTCATTGCAGGCGGATTCTTTACCAGCTGAGCCACAGGGAAAATTGCCATGGATATTAGCAACCCCAGTTCTTTCTGCCCGTGACAGCATATTGTCCCTAGGATAGCTTTGAAGGTGGAAAACAGGCAATAGATACATTGATTCCTATGTAATTGCCTACTTTGCAGTCAAAATACCCAGTTATCAGCAGTTTCCTGTGGTTCACCCTATGCAGTCATCTGACTTACGTCTCCACAGGGCATTTGCTGACTCAGGGAGAAGCGCTAGGAAAATCCACTATCTTGCCTTGGTGTGACCACCGGCAGTAATCCTGGGAACTGGAGATTAATGAGATATAAAAGCGGGGAAGAAACTCACAAGCCAACAGTTGAGTCAGCCAGGTCAGGCGCTTGGTGAGGTCCACGTGGGAACAAATGAGAGGGGTCACCTTTTTCCAGAGGGGAGGGTGGAAGTTACTGAAGGAATTCTTAACCTCTGCATGGGTAATGGCTAGGAAGGTTATCACGTTAAAACTAGGACAAATCAGACCTACTTTCTGAAATTACGTAGATTTTAAACTCTCTGAGGCGGATTCTGGCCTGTCAGAATTCTGTAGTGTTAGGAAGTTCACAGGTGGCTACACTTTGAATAGCAAGGTTATAAAGGACTTGAATCAGAAAGATTCCAACAAAAACTTGAAAGTTTTCAAACCACAAGAGGTCCTTTAAAAAAAATGCAAAACCCTATCCTTTTTATTTTAGAAGTTTTAAGTTTAAAGAAAAGTTGTGGAGATAATCCAGAGAGTTTTGCATACCATTTGTCTTGTTTGACATATAGCTGATATCTTAGGTTGGTATGATACATTGATAACATCTAATTAGCCATTGATAGGTTGTTGTTAATGGGAGTTCATACTTCATATTCAGATTTATTTAGCTTTTACCTAATATTCTTATTCTGTCCTAGGATTCCATCCAGAATGCCACATTATATTTAATCATTGTATCTCATGGGACTCCTCCAGACTTGACAGTTTCTCAGACTTTGCTTATTTTTGCTGACCTTGAAAGTTTTGTTGAGTACTGGTAGAATTTGTAGAAAGGCTCTCAATTTGGGTTTGTTGGATGCTTTTATTGTAATTAAACTGGAGTTACGGGTTTTGAAGAAAGACTGCAGAGGTAAATTGCCATCGTCATCACATAATTTCAAGAGAATGTGCTGTCAGCATAGCTCATCATGAATGGTTATCACTGGTGGTATTACACTTCATCACATGCTTGAGGTGGTGTTTGTCAGGTTTTTCCTTGTGTCAAATTCCTCTTTTTCCCCCTCCCATTCCATCCTTTCTCTCAGTATGTGCAGCCTGTACTTGAGGGGTAGGTACTTTATGCTTCCTCTCTTTGAAGGACAGAATTCTTTTGTTTGGAAATGTGTCTGTTCTCCCTGATTTGTTTATTATATGTATATATATATATATCTAAAATTTGAGACTCATATTTATTAAAATTTTTTACTTTACATGGGAGTATTGTTGATTGACAATGTTGGGTTAGTTTCATGTGTGCAGCAGAGTGATTCAGTTATACATGTACATGCATCATTCTTTTTCAAATTCTTTCCCCATTTAGGTTATTCTAGTGTACTGAGAGTTCCCTGTGCTAGACAGTAGGACCTTGTTCATTTTTTTTTTTTCTAAGCTGCGCTGCACTGCTGATGGAATCTGAGTTTTCCAACCAGGGATTGAACTTGGGCCAAGGCAGTGAAAGCGAGGAATCCTAACTAACCACTGGACCGCCAGGTAACTCCCATGGTTATCTGTTTTAAATATAACAGCGTGTACATGTCAATCCCAGACTCCTAATCTATCTCTCCCCCACCCCCATATATTTGTTTATTCAATCATTTATTTATGTTAATGTGGACTCATGGCTTTTTATCCTTTGGGTTATAATCCAGCACTTTGTTATTCATTTCATTGCTCAGATTGTTCCAGTTTTGGTAACTTGAGTGCTCCTCTCAGTTGGCTCCTGTACCCCTTTTATATGTCCCTGCCGTGTATTTTTTGAGCACTACCTTAGTTTCTGGTATTACAAGCTATCGCAGCTCATCCTGAATAGTCTCCGCTCCTGCCATTTCTCCAAGGGCAGTGATGTTAGCAACCAGGGTGGGTGCTGGGTGTACTTCTTGCTACTCTGTTGTCACTGATTCCAGGCCCAGAGGAGGCACTTTTGTTTTTGTTTCCTTTTATAATCTTCCCAAGAGAATATATATATATATATATATATATATATATATATATATATTTTAAGTATAAAGTAACACCTTTTACTTCCTTGTATCTGGCGTTTAATTCCTGCTCACTGCCATAAAAGATTGTTGTTGAGGTTATTTATTTATTTTTGATTTGTAATTCCTTCCTTTACCAGTACTCTCAACCAGTGCTGTTCAGTAGAAATATTATGCATGACATATATGTAATTTAACATTTTCTAGTAGCTACATTAAAAACTTAAGAAACAAAAAAGTAAAACAAGATGAAATTATTTTATAATATATATTATTTAATCAAATCTATCAAAATTTTTGCAAATTCAATATCTAATCAGTATAAAACACTTACTGAGGGACTTCCCTAGTAGTTCAGTGGTTAGGATTTTACCTTTCAACGCAGGGGCTGGGGGTTTCTTTAGCTTCTTGGTTAGGAAGCTAAGATCACACATGACTCCCCACATGACTCTGGACCAAAACACCAAAACATAATACAGAAACAATATTGTGACAAATTCAGAAAAGACTTTAAAAATGATCCACATCAAAACCAGAAACCATTTAATGAGATATGTTACATCCTTTTTTCCAGTTCTAATCTTCAAAATGTGGTGTGTATATTACACTTATAGCACATCTTTATTAAGACTGATCACATTTCAAATGTTTGATAACCGCATGTGGCTTGGGCTGCCATTTTGGACAGCACAGTTGTAGACCATGTGAGGGCTTACTTTTTCCCCAAATTCTGTCTTTGCATGGAAAAAGAATGTCTTCTGATCAGTGCCTAGTTCAAAAGACTAGCTCTTTTCTTCCTCTGTAAAATGGAGATACTAATAGAAACAACTATTATTGTTAAACAACTCATTTTGTTATTATGAGAAATAAATAAGATAATGCATGCAAGTCATGGTATAGGATGGGTTGTTGTTTAGTCACCAAGTCATGTCCAACTCTTTTGCTACCTCATGGGTTGTAGCCCACCAGGCTCCCTGTCCATGGGATTTCCCAGGCAAGAATGCTGGACTGGGCTGCCATTTCCTTCTCCAGAGCATCTTCCCTACTCAGAGATTGAACTCGTGTCTCCTGTGGCTCCTGCACTGGCAGATGGATTCTTTACTGCCACCAGGGAAGCACTACATGATGGGTAGTAAGTCTCAATATATGGTAGCTATTATCATTTTTATTGTTAAATTTGTTTTAGAAAATGAACTTACCCATCTTAGGAACTCCCTTATTTATATATTGTGAAATGTAGTTTATTCACAGTGTCATGTTATTTTCTGGTGTACAGCAAAGTGATTCAGTTACACACACACACACACACACACATACACACATATATATATATTCTTTTTTATATCCTTTTCCACTATGGCTTATTACAGGATATTGAGTATAGTTACCTGTGCTATACAGTAAGACTTTATTGCTTACCTATTTTATGTATATTAGCTTGTATCTGCTAGTCCCAAACTCCCAGTTTATCCCTCTCCCATTCCCTTTCCCCTTTGGTAACCATAAATTTTTTTGTCTATGTCTGGTAGTCTGTTTCTGTTTTATAAATAAACACATTTGGTGTCATATTTTAGATTCCACATATAAGTGATATCATATAACATTTGTCTTTCTCTTTCTAACTTACTTCACTTAGTATGATTATCTCTAGATCTATCCATGTTGCTGCAAATGGCTTTATTTCATTCTTTTTTTATAGCTGGCTAATGTTCTTTTGTATATATGTACCACATCTTTTTTTTTTTTAACTTTTTGTTTTGTATTGGGATACAGATGATTAACAATGTTGTGACAGTTTCAGGTAAAAGGCAAAGGGGCTCAGCCATACATATACAGGTGTCCATTCTCTTCCAAACTTCTCTTCCATCCAGGCTCCCACATACCACTGAGCAGAGTTCCATGTGCTATATACAGTAGATCTTTGTTGGTTATCCATTTTTAGTATAACACTGTGTACATGTCCATCCCAAACTCCCAATCTCGTCCTCCCATCTTCCCTCCCTGGAAACTATTAAGTTTGTTCTCTAAGTCTGTAAGTCTGTTTTATACATAAGTTCGTTTGTATTGTTTCTTTTTAGATTTTACATATGTGGGATTCCTAGGTGGCTCAGTGGGTAAAGATTCCCCCTGCAATGCAGGAGACAAAGGAGATGCAGATTTGATCCCTGGGGTGGGAAGATCCCCTGGAGGAGCGCATGGCAACCCACTCCAGTATTCTTGCCTGGAGAGTCCCATGACAGAGGAGCCTGGTGAGCTATAGTCCATAGAGTCACCAAGAATCAGACACGACTGAAGCAGCTGAGCATGCACACACATATAAGGGATGTCATACAATATCTCTCCTTCCCTGACTTACTTCATTCAGTATGACAATCTCTAGGTCCACCCACATTGCTGCAAATGGCATTATTTCATTCTTTTTAATGGCTGAGTAATATTCCAATGCCGATGGACATTTAGATTGCTTCTATATCTTGACTCCGAGAAGGCAATGGCACCCCACTCCAGTATTCTTGCCTGGAAAATCCCATGGATGGAGGAGGCTGGTGGGCTGAAGTCCATGGGGTTGCTAAGAGTCGGACACGACTGAGCAACTTCACTTTCTCTTTTCACCTTCATGCATTGGAAAAGGAAATGGCAACCCACTCCAGTGTTCTTGCCTGGAGAATCCCAGGGGCGGGGGAGCCTGGTGGGCTGCCGTCTATGGGGTCACACAGAGTTGGACACGACTGAAGTGACTTAGCAGTAGCAGTAGCATGTCTTGACTATTCTTAATAGTGCTGCTATGAATATTGGGGTGCTTGTATCTTTTAAAATTATGGTTTTCCCCAGATATATTCTGAGGAATGGGATTGCTGGGTCATATGGTAGCTCTATTTTTAGTTTTTTAAGGAACCTCCATACTGCATCAATTTACATTCCCACTAACAGTGCACAGAAGCTCCAATTTGATTTTTATTATACCTCTTTCAAAATACAAATCACTTTCTGTCCAGAATTATATGGATAGTATCTGACTGTGCAGCTGTTTCAGTTCCTTTCTGTAACTGTTGGTGTCCTAGGAACTGGCATCACGTCTCATTTATCTTTGTGAGCTGAGAAGTTTGTAACTCTGGTTCTTTCACTGTGCTTATCGTATTTCACAGTGCTTTGCCATGTTGGCCTTGGTGAAACTACCAAGGTGAAATATCAAATAGATATGTGTATATAGGGTGTAAAAACTCAATGGAGAGACAAATATTGGAACCACTAAATTTAGAAATAGTAAAACTTGTAAAGGAATTTTTGGATGAACATGTCACCCTAGAAAATCATCCTTTATTCCAGATTTTCCTCTAAAATAATTAATTATAAACACAAGTGATGATTATCAAGCTATAATGGTTATTGAGATACTTTATTCAATGTCTTAATTATTATTATTTTGCCACACGTGACAATTAATCATCTGAGAGTTTATTTCTTTGGGTTAATTTCAGAATTCTTTGTCATTTTATGGTTTTGAATCTCTAGGATTTAGCAACTATTTTCTTTAAATTGTATCACATTATTATATATTCCAGCATTTTGGAGATCTTTTCCTCATAGAATTCTGTGAAGTTCAGTTCCACTGATCATTTTTTTCTCAAATTATCTTTGTAACTTATACAGAGTGTTAGGCCAAATACTTGCCCAGACAATAGATTTTTGCAAAGGAGAGACACTAAAACTTTAGGTAGTACCAATCAGCCTGACTTCAAACGATGACCTAATGTAATTATTCAAGGAGGTCTGTTAAAATATTTTAAAAAGATAGGATTTGTAGGAGAATTTCTATTGAGTATAAGGTTTCTCTCTATTCTAAGAATATTGATTTTTCTTATAATACTTCTTTTCTGGCATCACAATTCTTGATTTCAAACTTTATTACAAAGCTATAGTGCTCAAAACAGTATGGTACTGGCATAAAAATGAAGACATAGACCTATGGAACAGAATTGAGAGCCCAGAAATAAACCCCCACTTATAAGGTCAACTAATATTTGACAAGGGTGTCAGTAATAGTCAATGGGTCAAGGATAGCCATTTCAAAACTGATGTTGTAAAAACTGGATAACTATATGCAGAAGAGTGAAATTGGACCCCTGTCTTACATCATTTACACAAATTAACTCAAAATGCATTAGAGACTTAAATGTGAGACCTGACACTGTAAAACCCCTTAGAAGAGAACATAGGAAAAGAGCTCTTTCACGTTGGTCTTGGCAATGATATTTTGGATATGACACCCAAAGTATAAGCAACAACATAAAAAATAAACAGGTGGAGCTACATTAAAATAAAAAGCTTCTGTACAGCAAAAGATACAGTCAGCAAAATAAAAAGAGTGGGAGAAAACATTTGCAAACAACCTATTTGATAAGGGGTTAATATCCATAATAAATGAAAGAACTCATTCAACTCAATAGCATAAAACCAAACAGTCTGATTAAAAAATGGGTAAAGGATTTGTGTGGATTTTTTTCCACAGAAGACATATATAGATACATGAAAAGATGCTCAACATCACTAATTACAGGGAAATGCAAATCAAAATCACTAGGTGTCACTTCATACCTGTTAGAAATTCTGTTGTCAAAAAGACAAGATAACAGATGTTGGTGAAGCTGTTGACGTGAGTGTAAATTGCTGCATCCACTAGGGAAAATAGTGTGGAGATTCCTTAAAAAGTTAGAACTAGAACTACCATATGATCCAGCAATTCCACTTCTGGATGTATGTGTATATATATATATATCTTTAGGAAGTCAGGGTCTTAAAGAAAAGTTTGCACTCCCATGTTTACTGCAGGATTATTCACAATAGCCAAGACATGGAAACAACCTAAGTGTCCATCAACAAATGAATGGATAAAGGAAATATAATGGCATAGTATTCAGATATATAGAAAAGGAAATTTTGCCTTTTGTGAGAACATAGATGGACCTTGAGGACATGCTAGGTGAGGTAAGTCAGACAGAGAAAGACAAATATTGTATTTTTTCACTTATATTTGAAATTTAAAAGCTGAACTTGAAAATAGAGAGTAGATTGGTGGTTGCCAAGGGCTGGCGGTGGGGTGAGGTAAATGGAGAGATGTCAGTCAAAGGGTACAAACTCCCAGTTACAAGATAAATAAGTTCAAGAGATCTAATGTATGTCATGGTGACTATAACTAACAGTACTGTACTGTATACTTGAAAGTTAAGAGAATAAATCTTAAATGTTATCAGTACATACACAGAGAGGCAATTATGTGAGGGTTTGGAGATGTTAACTAACCTTGTGAAATCATTTTATAATATATACATGTGTTAAATCATCACACTGTACACTTTCAGTTCAGTCACTCAGTCTTGCTGAGGCTTGCTGTACACCTTAAGCTTACATATATGTCAATATTTCAACAAAGCTGGAAAAAAAATTTCTCCTTTTCCCTGTTACAGTATCATCTGCATGTACCTTAATGCTCTCTCTACATAATACAGGTCTGATACTATTACTCCTTTAAAAAACCCCTTCATGATAACCTATTGCCTGGGTCTTCACATCTTTTGGTTGTGTACTACGTCAATGAAAATTCTGAATATGGACCCAATTTGTGTATTTTTATTTGAAATGACACATGAATATATATATATATACTCAATGAACACTCAAAATTAAAAAGGAAATGAGAAAATATAAATAGATGTTTTGATTTTTCCCTGAATCAGTTTGCATATGCTCTGCAGTGAGTGCCCCCCACTTTGGAGACTATTGTTTAGAAGATAAAATCTAAATACTTTGGTCGAGAACACAAGACCGTTACTGACGGGCCCCATTTTTCTTCCACCTTCCACCACTTCTGCACCTCTGGGTGCTGTACACATTGGACTCCACATCATGTTTTCTTTGTCTACTTCTTTTGTGCATGGTGAGTTCTTATTTGTTTGTGGACTAAAATGTCACATTTCTTTAAAGGTCTCTTGGCCACCTCTCCCTTTCTCATGCTCTCGTATGTATTGTTCATACATTTATATTAACACATTGTGCTATAACTAAGGCTGTTTATAGTGTGTGAGTCATTCCTTGAAGATAGGAACCTTGACTTACTTATCTTCCATTTCAGCTTTCAGCAGACAGAACAACTTAAGAAATATTTATGGAACCTCATATTATGCCAAGGGCCCGACCTGATTGCTATGAAAGCATATGGATGAATAAACATGATTTTTGCCTCTAAGGAGTCTATAAATAAAATGTACCTTGGAGAAAATATTTCTTAATTACTGTGCAAGGGAAGTACAAATATTTCTCTAACAATTATGAATTAGAGGACTTTTTTAAATGTATATTTTCTAGAGAACCAGTGGTATATGATTAATGTATTCCAGAGGACGATTGATCATATTTTTAGAAAGGAATTTAAAAAATGAACAGTCTGGACATATTTTCCCATATCCTGTTTCCTTCATGCAGCTGTACTGACAGATGTTCTCAGACAATGATCAAAATGTAAACAAAGTAAGGCAGGTAAATGTGAACAGTTTTTTGTCATGTTTACCTGACAGCATACGCTCAATTATTTTTATAGCAGGGTTTAAATTTTCTTAGTGCTTTACAACCTAACATAGCAATTGGGTAATTATTGTAATACACCCACAGATACATGGTTATTATAACCATTTAAAAGAGAGGAACTAATGCATGACAATTGAATGAAGTAAGTTGTCCAAGGTCAGTGAGAGGCACTATGGCAATTTAGGTTTATTGCCTTTTCTAGAATTCAGAGCCCCTCGGATGGTGGTGCTTCTTCATAATTTTCTTGATTTTCAACACCTCCTTCATTATCTTTGCATCTTAAAACTTTTGAGTACAATTTTGCTTACTCTCGGAAGTCATTTCAGTGATAAGTATATAATATGTGAAGTTAGTTGTTGACTACAAATTATATGACATTTTCTTTGTCAGTTTCCTTTCTTTTATTTGCTATATGGATGCTGAAAAAGCAGTCACTTGAAAAAGAGACATAAGTAATTTTGCCTCTGGGAAAATCCTGGAAAAGACTGATATGTAACATTTAAATACACTGAAAAATTTAGAAGATATGTTCTGGTTTTATCTCTTTGACTTTAGGGAATTTAAAATAAGTCAATTTTTGCAAATGTGAATTATCAGTGAAGCAGATAGTGAATCAGCTGGGAAAATCACATAAGAACCACAAGAAACAGAATGACCTTCAGAAATAAGCTGAAAGTGCATGTAAAGCAACTTAAAATTGAATGACTCAGGCAGATTAGAAGATTAAGGTTCAAATTTGTTCTTTTAACTAGTGTGTGAAACCACAGTGCTGTTGAGTCAGCTCTTCCTGATAATCCTTTTTGGTCAGAATTCTCTGCACATATACATTCATATTTTCTGATTAATGAAGGATATACTGGATTAGAAACTAATTGTTACTTTATAACAGGAAAAATAATCTGAGAAAATGGGATCTGGATATTAAAAAGTTGTCAGATCAGTTCAATAGCTCACTCGTGTCCGACTCTTTGCGACCCCATGAACTGCAGCACGCCAGGCCTCCCTGTCCATCACCAACTCCCGGAGTCCACCCAAACCCATGTTCATCGAGTCAGTGATGCCATCCAACCATCTCATCCTCTGTCATTCCCTTCTCCTCCTGCCCTCAATCTTGCCCAGCATCAGGGTCTTTTCAAATGAGTCAGCTCTCCGCATCAGGTGGCCAAAGTATTGGAATTTCAGCTTTAACATCAGTCCCTCCAATGAACATCCAGGACTGATCTCCTTTAGGATGGACTGGTTGAATCTCCTTGCAGTCCAAGGGACTCTCAAAAGTCTTCTCCAACACCACAGTTCAAAAGCATCAGTTCTTTGGTGCTCAACTTTTTTTATAGTCCAATTCTCACATCCATACATGACTAATGGAAAAACCATAACCTTGACTAGATAGACCTTGTTGGCAAAGTAATGTCTCTGCTTTTTAATATGCTATCTAGGTTGGTCATAACTTTCCTTCCAAGGAGCAAGCGTCTTTTAATTTCATGGCTGCAATCACCATCTGTAGTGATTTTGGAGCCCAGAAAAATAAACTCAGCCACTGTTTCCACTGTCTCTCTATCTATTTGCCATGAAGTGATGGGACTGGATGCTATGATCTTAGTTTTCTGAATGTTGAGCTTTAAGCCAACTTTTTCACTCTCTTCTTTCGCTTTCATCAAGAGGCTCTTTAGTTCTTCTTCACTTCTGCCATAAGGGTGGTGTCATCTGCATATCTGAAGTTATTGATATTTCTCCCGGCAATCTTGATTCCAGCTTGTGCTTCCTCCAGCCCAGCGTTTCTCATGATGTACTCTGCATAGAAGTTAAATAAGCGGGGTGACAATATATAGCCTTGACGTAC
Source organism: Bos javanicus (assembly GCF_032452875.1). NCBI lineage: Eukaryota > Metazoa > Chordata > Mammalia > Artiodactyla > Bovidae > Bos > Bos javanicus. The sequence continues at coordinate 13,231,014 of NC_083876.1, forward strand.
TTCTTTTCCTATTTGGAACCAGTCTGTTGTTCCATGTCCAGTTCTAACTGTTGCTTCCTGACCTGCATACAGGTTTCTCAAGAGGCAGGTCAGGTGGTCTGGTATTCCCATCTCTTTCAGAATTTTCCACAGTTTACTGCGATCCACACAGTCAAAGGTTTTGGCATAGTCAATAAAGCAGAAATAGATGTTTTTCTGGAACTTTCTTGCTTTTTCCATAATCCTGCGGATGTTGGCAATTTGATCTCTGGTTCCTCTGCCTTTTTTAAACCAGCTTGAACATCTGGAATTTCACAGTTCACATCTTGCTGTAGCCTGGCTTGAAGAATTTTAAGCATTACTTTACTAGTGTGTGAGATGAGTGCAACTGTGCAGTAGTTTGAGCATTCTTTGGCATTGCCTTTCTTTGGGATTGGAATGAAAACTGACCTTTTTTCAGTCCTTTGGCCACTGCTGAGTTTTCCAAATTTGCTGGCATATTGAGTGCAGCACTTTCACAGCATCATCTTTCAGGGTTTGAAATAGCTCAACTGGAATTCCATCACCTCCACTAGCTTTGTTTGTAGTGATGCTTCCTAAGGTCCACCTGACTTCACATTCCAGGATGTCCGGCTCTAGGTATCCCTATAACCTGCCAATGAACACAATAGCACCTTATTTTTCCTTATATAAACTTATATAAAAGGTTATATAAATTCAGTCATATTTAAGATGACACGTGAGTTTGCTACTTTTTAAAAAAGGGCTATGATTAACCCTTTTGTAGAGGAATAGCTGAATTTTCATTTTTTAGGTATTTTTTTTTAACCTCTATCTTCTTTACTGTTGAATTACAGTTTGATATTTTACAAGTCAAAAATCGATGAATATTTCCTCTTAGGAAATTGAGCATATTTCCCCCTTTTTTTTGGTCATTAATTAGTCTGGTGTCTGACTAAATGATATCCCTTTTTAGTTAATCTGTCTTTTCCTTCTAGTTGCTTTTAGTAACTTGTTTTTGACTGTTCTCTTTTGGTTCACTATTATGCATCTAAGTGTGGATTCGTTATTTATCTGGCTTCCAATTTGTTAAGCTTTCTGAATTTGTACACTGAGACATTTATTACCATATGTAAAGTAGACAGCTGGTGGGAACTTGCTGTTTAACACAGGGAGCTCAGCTGAGAGCTCTGTGATGACCTAGAGGGGTGATGTGGGGTTGGTATATGTATACTTACGGCTGATATGTTGTTCTATGGCAGAAGTCGATACAACATTATAAAGCAGTTATCCTCCGATTAAAAATCAATTAAAAAATCAGCAATTCCCAGTATTCATGAAAGATGTAGACTTCCAAATTTAGCTATTTTTTTTAATAGGACACATTTATACTTGTTTTCTGTACCAGTAATTTAAGTAAAAAGAAAAATGCAGTTATGTTGAGATTATCTTTTAGTTGAGTATCTCAGGAATAAAAATACCGATCTTACAAATCACTAGCTATAATGCTAGTAAATCAGAATCTTATATTTAATCCTTTCTATTAAAAGAAAATTCATCAGAACTGATTACATCAGTTGATGAAACGATTCCAGTCTCTATCATTAGACCTCTTTTTGTTTAAACAAACAAGCACCAAAGAACAAAATTCAAACAATAACAACAGCCAAGGCAAAACCGAAACTCAGAGTTTTCATGATTGATTAACCCCTTCAACTCAAATAAAAACCAACAACAAGACATAGAGTTAAAAATGCTAATGTGGTAGCATCATGACGTATAAAGGAAAGCAGTCAAACTAGGTCACGGTTTTAACACACAAGATGTGTCTATAAAATAACAAAATTGTGTTCAGGAGTGAAGAACTGGTTCTTCATAGAGTTTTACAAAGAAAAATTCCTAAGTATTTTGAGAGAACTGGAGAAAAGGTATTTAATCTGTTAAAACTTGCATTATCTTTTTCATTAATTTGTGTTTATTCAGGAAAAAAAAATCTCAGTAGTCTACTGCTGGATTGTCACACTACTATCTGTCATGTAGCCAAAGCTGACAGCTTAGCCACAGTGGTGTCAGCAGAGGTGGACCCCACACATCCGTTTTCATGGAGAAGAGCATGAGTGACCTGGTAAGGAAGACTCTGTCTTTTACTGTGGCTACAAGGTGGGGCCATGGGGAGGACTTTGATCTGAGGCAGGCACTTCTTTACCACTGAGCCACCAGGGAAGCCCCTACTTAGGCTTGAGTTAATTAAATGTTTTGATACAGATTTAAAGAAATGAATGCTACCCTACCTTTGTGAAGCTTGGAAGGGATTTTCAGTGATAGCTTCAGTTGTGTCTAAGAGTCATTGTTGGCTTTTTTCTGATTGCTTTGGCAAGGGAATGTATACATTGAATGCTATGATGCAGGTTAAGGAAATTACTTTACTTTTGGATTAGACTATCAATACATTAAACTTGAAAAGAAATTCCAGTTACTACCTAAGACCCAGTCATCCCCCCACAGTCCCCCTCCTATTGCTGTGCAGTAGGTGGTCCTAAGTGAAAACCCAGCCTACGTTCTAATCTGCTTTGTTATGCCCTTTAGTCATGCTGGGAAAGGTTGAAGGCAGAGGAGATGTTGGAGGCAGAGGATGAGATGGTTAGATAGTATCACTGACTCAAAACTGTAGGAGACAGTGAAGGACATGGGAACCTGGAGTGCTTCAGTCCATGGGGTCGCAAGGAGTCGGTCATGACTTAGCGACTGAATGACAACGTGAGGGAAACAGATCAGCACAATCCTTAAAAAACATTTCAAAATATGTGCCTTAGCATAAACTTTCCATTATGAAAAATTTCAAAATGCATGAATGTGGAGAGAATAGAATAATAAACTACTGCTGCTGCTGCTGCTAAGTCACCTCAGTCGTGTCTGACTCTGTGTGACCCCATAGACGGCAGCCTACCAGGCTCCTCTGTCCATGGGATTTGCCAGGCAAGAGTACTGGAGTGGGGTGCCATCGCCTTCTCCCAATAAACTACTATTGACAAGTAATTTGATTCTGATGATTATCAGTATTTTGCCAAGTTTGTTTCATCTATCTCCCATTCAACTAACTTGTGTCTCCCTGTCCCCCATTCCTCCATAACCATCACCAGACTATTTAAAACCAATTATCAGACATCATTTCCTACATTTCAGGTAAAAGATTAAAAATGATGGTGCCATTATTACACTAAAATTACAATGCATGCATGCTAAGTCGCTTCAGTCATGTCTGACTCTTTGCAACCTTATGGACTGTAGCCCGCCAGGCTCCTCTATCCTTGGGATTCTCCAGGCAAGAATACTAGAGTGGGTTGCCATGCCCTCCTCCAGGGGATCTTTCTGAATCAGGGATTGAACCTGCATCTCTTATGTCTCCTGCATTGGCAGGTGGGTTCTTTACTACTAGTGCCACCTGGGAAGCCCCAAAGCATAATATTCCAATTATAGTATCATCTAATACTTATTCATATTAAAATTCTCCCAGTTGTCTCAAAGATGTCTTTTTACTGAATAAGTTCAATTAAAAATTGGTTTTATTCATAGATCAGTGGATTAGAATACAGAGCCCAGAAATAAACCCACACACCTATGGTCAATTAATCTATGATAAAGGAGGCAAGAATATACAATGGAGAAAAGACAGCCTCTTTAATTAGTGGTACTGGGAAAGCTGGACAGCTACATGGAAATCAATGAAATTAGAACACAACCTCATACCATACACAAAAATGAACACAAACTTGTTTAAAGACCTAAATGTAAGACATGACACCATTAAATTCCTAGAAGAGAACTTGGGCAGAATACTCTTTGACATAAATTGTAGCAATATTTTTCTGAATGAGTTTCCCAAGGCAAAAAAAAAAGAAAAGGAAAGACAAACAAATGGGACCTAATAAAAGTTAAAAGGCTTTTTGTAGCAAAGGAAACCATCAACAAAATGAAATAACCTATGGTATGGGGGAAAGTATTTGCAGATGACACAATAGACAATGGGTTAAGATCCAGAATATAAAAGAACTCATACAACTCAGTATCAAAAAACAACTCAATCAGAACAACAGGCAGAAGATCTAAATACACATTTTCCCCAAAGAAGATATAGAGATGGCTAATAGACATATTAAAATATGCTCATTATTATTAGTTATTCAGTTCAGTTCAGTTCAGTTCAGTTGCTCAGTCGTGTCCCACTCTGCAACCCCATGAATCGCAGCACGCCAGGCCTCCCTGTCCATCACCAACTCCCGGAGTTCACTCAGACTCACGTCCATCGAGTCAGTGATGCCATCCAGCCATCTCATCCTCTGTCGTCCCCTTCTCCTCCTGCCCCCAATCCCTCCCAGCATCAGAGTCTTTTCCAATGAGTCAACTCTTCCCATGAGGTGGCCAAAGTACTGGAGTTTCAGCTTTAGCATCATTCCTTCCAAAGAACACCTGGGGCTGATCTCCTTTAGAATGGACTGGTTGGATTAGACAAATGCAAATCAAAACCACAGTGAGGTATCAGTCACCTCACACTAATTAGTATGGCTATCATCAAAAAATCAACAAATACTATAAGACTTCCCTGGTGGTCCAGTGGTTAGGACTCTGTGATTTCAGAGCCTTGGGCCCACGTTCAATCCCTGGATGGGAACTAATATCCTGTAAGCCACACTAAATTTTTTTTTTTAATTGGAAAAAAAAAGAAACAATGCCATGTTGTTTCAGAAACATGGATGGACCTAGAGATTGTCATACTGAGTGAAGTAAGTCAAACAAAGAAAATTATCATATGATATCACTTATATGTAAAATCTAAAAAAAATGATACAAATGAACCTATTTGCAATCAGAAATAGAGTCACAGATGTAGGAAACAAACATAGTTATGAAGGGGGGACGTGGGGGGAGGGATAAATTGGGAGACTGAGACTAACATACACACACTATTATATGTAAGATAGTTAACTAATAAAACCTACTGTATAGCACAAGGAAGTCTACTCAACACTCTGTAATGACCTACATGGGAATAGAATCTAAAAAAGGGGGGATATATGTATATATATAACTATTCACTTTGATATACAGCAGAAATGAACACATTTTAAATCAACTATACTCCAATAAAAATTAATTTTAGTAAAGTCTGTAAATAAAATGGAACTTCCCTGGTGGTCCAGGGGTTAGGTCTCCAAGTTCTCACTACTGAAGATCCGAGTTCAATCCCTGGTTGGGGAATTAAGATCCTGCAAGCCATGCAGTGCAGCCAACAACAAAAAAGCCTACAAATAATAAATGCTGGAGAGGGTGTGAAGAAAAAGGAATACTTGTACACTGTTGGTGGGAATGTAATTTGTGCAGACAGTATGGAAAACAGTATGGAATTTCCTTAAAAAGCTAAAAATAGAGCTACCATATGATCCAGCATTTCCAGTCCTGGGTATATATCTGGAAAACAAAAGATCTATTTAGAAAAGATACATGCGCCCCAGAGTTCAGAGCAGCACTATTTGCAATAGCCAAGACATGGAAGCAACCCAAGTGCCCATCAACATTTAATATATATAAAATGGATAAAATGGAATATTACTCAGCCGAAAGAAGGAATGAAATATTGCCATTTGTGGCAACAGGGATGGACCCAGATAACATCATGCTTAGTGAAATAAGTCAGAGAAAGACAAATACTGTATGACATGAATTATATGTGGAATAGAAAAATGATACAAAATATTATTCAGTAATATTAAAAATAACACAAATGAATCTATAGACAAAACAGAAACGGACTCATAGACATAAAGAACAAACTTATGGCTACCAAATAGGATGGGGATGGAGAGATGGGGAGGCACAAATTAGGAGGATGAGATTGATAGATACAAGCTACTATACATAAAATAGATAAGCATCAAAGATTTACTGTTTGTAGCACAGGGAATTATACCCAATATTTTGTAATAACCTATGGCACCCCACTCCAGTGCTCTTGCCTGGAAAACCCCATGGATGGAGGAGCCTGGTGGGCTTCAGTCCACGGGGTCGCTACAAGTCGGACACAACTGAGCAATTTCACTTTCACTTTTCACTTTCATGCATTAGAGGAAGAAATGGCAACCCACTCCAGAATTCTTGCCTGGAGAATCCCAGGGATGGGGGAGCCTGGTTGCCGTCTATGGGGTCGCACAGAGTCGGACACAACTGAAGTGACTTAGCAGCAGCAGCAGCAGGATAATGAAATACATTTACAAAAAAATTGAATCAGTATGTTGTATATCTGAAACTAACGCCGTATTGTAAATCAACTATACTTAATTTAAAAAATTAAAGTTAATTAACTTAAAAAATAAAAATTTGTTGTTTCTCTTATTTAAAAAGTTAACAGATTTTATTCCTTAGAGCATTTTTAGGTTTACAGAAAAATTGAACAGAATTCATAGACAATTCCCTTACTTCCTCCCCTCATGCCCAGTTTCCCCTATTATTAACATCTTGCACTGGTGCATTGATGTGGTACATTTGTTATAATTGATGAGCCAATAATGAAGTATTAGTATTAACTAAAGTTCATAGTCTACCTTAGGGCTCACTCTTACTACTGTGCAGGTCTATGGGTTTTGCCAAATGTATAATATCATATATCCACCATTACAGTATCATGTAGAATAATTTCTCTGCCCTGAAAATCCCTTGTGCTCTATACATCACTTCCTCCCTGCTCTCTCCCAAGTCGTGGTAACCAGTGGTCTTTTTATTGTTTCTAGAATTTTTCCTTTTTCATATAGTTGGAATCATATAGTATGCAGCCTCTTCATCCTGGCTACTTTCACTTAGCAATAAGCATTCACACATTTAAGGTTCCTTCATGTCTTTCTATGACTTGATAATGGGTTTCTTTGTATTGGTGAATACCATTGCATTGTATGGCTTTGTTTATCCATTTACCTATTGAGGGACATCTTGGACATCTTGCTTCCAAGTTTTGGTAATTATGCATAAAGCTGCTGTATATTATTACATGCAGGTTTTTTTTTTGTGGACTTAAGTTTTCCACTCATTTGGGTAAATAACTCAGAGCATGACTGTTGGATCACATGGTAAGATGTGATTTAGTTTTCTAAGAAAGCACTGAACAACAGAAGACCCTCTAAAATGGCTGTGCCATTCTGCATCCTCACCAGCACTAAACAAGAGTTCCAGTTGTTTCACATCCTTCCCAGCATTTGGTGGTGTCTAGAGTGTCCTGGAGTTTAGTCATTCTAACAGGTGTGTAGTGCTGTCTCGTTGTTTAGATTTGCAGCTCTTTAATGACATAGGATGTTGAGCATTCCAAGTCTCTTAATCTGTAACAGCTTTATACCTTTCTGTTCCCCTTGCCATGCCATTTACCTGTTAAAGAAACCAGGCCGTTTATTTTGCAGAATTTTCACATTCTGACAGATTCATGATGTGTAAAGTACATGCTTTTTGACAGAAGTTTAGTATCATCTTCATGTTTGAAAGAGAAAACACAAGTAAGAACTTACTGGATGGAAAGACCTTAAGATACTACTGTGCTTAGTCGCTCAGTCGTGTCTGACTCTGCAACCCCAGGGACTGTAGCCCGCCAGGCTCCTCTGTCCATGGAATTTCCCAGGCAAGAATATCGGAGCAGGTTGCCATTTCCTTCTCCAGGGGATCTTTCTGATCCAGGGATCATACCTGTGTCTCTTGCATCTCCTGTGTTGGCAGGTGGATTCTCTACCACTGTGCCTAGATTATACTCTATTTTATATTATTGACAGTTCAATTTAATATTTTAAAATATATTGCCTACAAGGGATAGACAGGCATTATGTTCTTTTGGAATTCCTCACACATTTCACATGACAGATTTGTTTCTCTTTTTTGTAAATTTGTCTGATTTCACAATAACTGATAGGGTTAAAAAAACCTCTGGCCAATGTGGAGTTAAGTCTTTTTAGTTCTTTTCAATAGACTTTTAGTGCACATTAAAAAAGATGTTGAAAATATAACTTTCTAAAATTGCTTTAGGCTAAGTATACATTTTGGAGAAGCTGTGTTGTGACTCCCTTCAGGAATAATGAGAGCACAAAGGAAATGTCTGATTTACAATCAGTTCAAGGGGGGTTCTATCAGAGCATCTTACTTTCTTGTTTACAGTTGATATCTTGGCCATGATAGTTCCTGTTCCTTGAAGCAATAATTTCTCTTGACAAATAGTTTTTTCTAAATGAAGGCTCTACTACTCTATAGTTTATTACTTTTTAATTTCTGCGTTTTAAATGGTAATGTGGAAAGTATTGTCGGTGTTGTGGTGATCTATGGACTGATGCACAGACAGATTGAAAATTGAGTTATTAAGCAGAACTTTTTTTTTTAAGATTTATTTATTTTTGGCTGTGCTCGGTCTTTGTTGCTGCATGCGGGCTCTCTCTAGTTGCTGTGCGTGAGCTTCTCATTGCGGTGGCTTCTTGCTGTGGAATACGGGCTCTAGGCTCATGGGCTTCAGTCGTGGTGCGTGGGTTTAATTGCTCCATGGCATCTGCAGTCTTTCTGGAGCAGGTATCAAACTTGTGTCCCCTGCATTGGCATGCAGATTCTCAACCACTGGACCATCAGGGAAGCCTAAGAAGCAGACTTTTTGAGTTTTTAAAAAATATACATCTTATCTGTTTGGAAGCAACAAACTACTTTAAAAAAATAAGGATTTCCTTTAGTGAAGAGCTTAAAATATAATGTATATTGTTATCACTAAAGTTCCCATGTCATATATATTTTTGGGGATTGATGAATTTTTATCGAGATGTCTAGTATTTGTATGGAAACTGTCCTTCAGTCTAGGCAGACCTGCTGGTGGTGCAGTTCAGACCCATTCCTACACAGAAGGGGTCTCTCAATTTTTCTGTATAATTTTATTTATTTATTTGTTTTTGGTTGTGCTGGGTCTTTGTTGCTGTGTGGGCTTTTCTTTAGTGAGCAGGGGCTAGTCTCTAGCTGCAGTGCTCGGACTACTCACTGTGGTGGCTTCTCTCGTGGCAGAACACGGGCTCTAGAATTCAGGCTCAGCAGTTGTGATGCACGGGTCCAGTTTCCCCACGGCATGTGGAATCCTCCCAGACAAGGGATTGAACCCATGTCCCCTGCATTGGCAAGTGGATTCTTAACCACTGGATCACCAGGGAAGTCCATGTCATGGAGTTTTGAGTTGAGGATGCCTTTTGACTGCATATATGCCAGAGGTAAAGCTGTGAATTGGCCATGAGAGGTCCCTGTGATAGATGGCTTTGCTGTACAACAGCAGTCCCCCACCTTTTTGGCCCTAGGAACCAGTTTCATGGAAGATAGTTTCCCACAGACTGGGTTGGGAGGGTGGTTTTGGGGTGATGTAAATGCACTACATTTATTGTGTACTTTATTCATATTATTATTACATCAGCTCCACCCCAGATCATCAGATATTAGATCCCAGAGGCTGGGGATCCCTGATGTATGGGACTTCAGATTTAAAGCCTGGGCCCAATATTGTTACTCAACACTACTCCAGGGTCTGCCTGGGTGGCTGGCTGCTTCTGGAGATAGCCGACGTTGGGAGATCCTTCAGGTCTGCTCCGAGAATTGTGGTGTTGACCCATGGAAACCTCTTTTCACAGCAAAGTTCTCAGTACAATGGAAATTGACGTAGTCCTACTTTTGGGTCTTGGAGAGTCTGTTCTCCAGGAGTTCAAGCGGAAGGTATTTTTGGCACTGAGCTGAGGTCACCTCCAATTTTCAGTTAGAGAAATTGAAATTCTTTTGTCCATGGTGTTGTCTATAGTGATGAATACAAGGCTATCCGCCATCTGGGTAGAAATCCTAAAATCCCTGTGGTCTCGTCCTCCTGTGCTTCCTCACATTTCACGTGACTGTGGTGTGAGCGGAGGCTGTTGATGGTCCATTTCACTAAATGTTGAAGCAGGTGACATTAAAACGCTTGTGTTAGGTAGACTCTTAATTATAGAACAAATGTAAGAGTTATAGTTCTTATCTTCTAAGAATTTTTTTTCTTCTAAGAGTTTTTATCAGTAATTGTTTTGTCATTGTCATATTGTTACAGGAATGTTTACTTCTCTCTCCTCCTTGGTTTGACCCAGGAAGCATTTATTACCAGGCACAGAAATGCAACCCACTCCAGTGTTCTTGCCTGGAGAATCCCAGGGACGGCGGAGCCTGGTGGGCTGCCGTCTGTGGGGTCGCACAGAGGCGGACACAACTGAAGCGACTTAGCAGCAGCAGCAGCAGCAGCATACTGTTTGGATGGTGTGGAGACACCAGTAACATGTTGCATCGATTGTTATGACCAGCAGGTGGCAGGCTGATGCAGAACGACAGTGCCCTGGGAAACGACAGCGTTCAGCGTCTGGCTTATTCTCTGGTCAGAGGGGCACGCAGGCTTTTCCAAGACTCAGAATGCAAGCTGGACGAGTTCAACCGTCTGTCACCTTATGGACCTGTCACCCAGTTACCTTCTCCTCTTTATTTCTTCGTTTAGACCTTCAAACACAAAAGACTAAGCATCCTATTCCAGGTAATAGAGTTATTGCCATACTATTGTAACGTGACCCAAGGGCCCCCTTATATAGATGCCTGGAACTCAGAGGGTCACACTCTAAAAGTTTGAGTCCTGTGATGAAAATTAAAACACCACCAAAGAACCCAGAAGTGGGTGATGGGAATTTATAAAAAGAAGGGTTTATTACTACCGTCCTTAAAGAGACAATATAACTCAACAAAATTACCTCCTTTTTCAATGTTTATGAGAAGTCAATAAGTTTCAGTCTAAATTGGCCTCCGGGAGTCCGCTGCTGGTGGGGAGCCAGGTCTTTTCTCTTTCACTGTATTTTTTGTTTTTTTTTTCCTGCACTGAAGTGGTGTTGCCTACCGGCCCTCAGTGTCTCAATCAAAACAGTGCCACTTTGTCCCCATTTTTCTTCAGATTGGACAAAGTCTAGTTTTTGTTCAAACCCATCTGCGTTGAAATGACTTCCGTGGGAGTGGAGGTGCCTGACTCCTGAATTACTCCTGACCCTAGGCTGCCTTCCCCTCCTCCGCCCCAGCTCTGTGTTTCAGGCCCCGTCTTCGGGTCCAGTGCTAGCCTGTGTCCTTGTTCAGAATCCCAGCTCTTCCTTGTTAGTTCTATCCCCATGTTACTGATTAGGCTCTACCACTGCCACCCAAACTTCTTGCCTGTTCTTAATCTGTTTCAAGACTCTGATGCTGTTACCATCAAGTCAGTTAAACTTTTTCATGTCCCTAGGGTTGCTTGATGGAAAATAATTATATTTGTCCCTCAGTGTCCACTGGGGATTGGTTCCAGGTGCCCCCATATAAAAATCTAGGGATGTCCTTATATAAAATGGCGTAATATTTGCATATAATCTATGTATATCCTTCCTTACATATGTTAAAGCACCTTTAGACTACTTACAATACCTAATACTATGTATATACTATGTAAATGGACTTCCCTGGTGGCTCTAGTTGTAGTGAAAGTGTTAGTCATTCAGTCTTGTCTGACTCTTTGCCACCCCATGGACTGGAGCCTATCAGGCTCCTCTGTTCACGGAATTCTCCAGGCAAGAATACTGGAGTGGGTAGCCATTCCCTTCTTCAGGGGATCTTCCTGACCCAGGGTTTAAACCCAGGTCTGTGTATTGTAGGCAGATTCTTTACAGTCTGAACCATCAGGGAAGCCCTAAATAGTTGTAAGTACAAACATAATTCCTATGTAAGTAGTTGCCAGTTCCTGGTAAACTCATGTTTTGCTCTTTGGAACTTTCTGGAAAATTCTTTTCAAGTATTTTCAATCTGTGGTTGGTTAAATATGTGGGTACAGAACTTGCAGATATGGAGGGCCAGCTTAAAAAAATTTTAATTGAAATGTAGTTGATTTACAATGTTGTGTTAGTTTCAGGTATATGGAGAACCAACTTTTAATAGAAAATTCAAGAGATTATACAGATAAACTCTTGGAACTAATAAGAGTTCAGCAGGAATGGTGAATACAAGATCAACATGCAAAAAATAATTGTATTTTTTATACCATCAATAACCCCTTAGGTAGGGTTTCTCTGGTGGCTCAGTGGTAAAGAATCCGCTTACCAATGCAGGAAGCGCAGGTTCGACCCCTGAGTCAGGAAGATCCCCTGGAGAAAGAAATGGCAAACCACTCCAGTGTTCTTGCCTGGGAAATCCCATGGACAGAGGAGCCTGGTGGGCTACAGTCGATGGGGTCGCAAAGAGTTGGATGGGACTTAGTGCATGCACGTGCACACACGCATACGCACACGCACACAGAGAGAGAGAGGGAGAAGGCAGAAATACACACCCAAAGAGAAAGGGTATGGACGTCTTACCTAATGAAGTAAAGAGGCGGTTTAATCATTTATATAGGGCAGTTCCTCTAGGTCTTTGTTCTTCTCTGGCCAACTGTCTCACTTCTTTTCCCTCATCTGACCTGTTTTAGGGTCCTCCAAAATATGCTTGTTCATGTTTTTACCAAGATGGATTCTAGCACAAAGGCCTGTGGGAGGTTTGACCACATTTATCTTGGGGTGGTGTCCCCCTCCCTTTTTGACACCCCCAGTCTTCCTGCATATGTATAGTCAGGGAGGTTTCCCTGACCTCAGGAGTGGTCATCTTGTCTCTTTATTGCAGCAGAACCCAGCTTCTGCCATTAACTTTATCCTTAGAGTGTTTAGGGAAAACAAAGCTCCAGTTTACTCTACTTGACAAACTCAAACTGCTCAGCCCGGGGCCCACATATTTCCTGTTGTTGCTCTGTAGTTGCTCAGTCCTTTCCGACTCTTTGTGACCCCCTGGACTGTAGCCTGCCAAGCTCCTCTGTCCATGGGATTCTCCAGGCAAGAACACTGAAGCGGGTTGCCATTTCCTTTTCCAGGGTATTTCCCAACCCAGGGATTGAATCTAGGATTCTTTACCATTTGAGCCACTAAATAAGCCCCTACATACCTCCTACCTCACAAGTATGGGAACCTTCAATTTCATAAAGGTGTTCATTTTCATAAGTTAAATAAAAATAAAATAATAAAAATTCAAATAATAATGCCATCACTCTTTTCCCCATGGAATTAGACTGATTCTAAAGTTCATATGGAGGAATAATAGTCAAAGTACAGCCAAAAACAATTCTGAAAAGGTACTATAAGAGGTGATTTACTTAGTTAAATTCCAAAACTAGTAGATTCCAAAACTCAATACAAAATTTTATTAATTAAAGCATGTGGTGTCTGGCCCAATGATAGACAAGCAGATTAATAGAAGAGAAATAATCACTAAGAAAAATGACTAAAGTGTTTATGGGACATTGATATAAATGTGATGTATTAGAATTTCTTTCTGTGAGTGACAAAAACTCAAAATGACAATGGCTTAAACAAGATATTGTTTATTTCTCTTACCTGTTAGTCCAGAGGAAGTCAGGGACCTAGGTTTTTATCTTTTAAAAAAAAATAATTTTATTTATTTATGTTTGACTGTGCTGGGTCTTCACTGCTGTGTGGGCTTTTCTGTAATTGTGAAGGGTTGGGGCTTCTCTCTAGTTGTGGTTTGAGGCCTTCTCATTGCAGAAGCTTCTCTTTGGAGCACAGGCTCTCGGGTGCACAGGCTTCAGTAATTGTGGCACATGGACTTGCTAGTTGTGGCTCCTGGCTCTAGAGCACAGGCTCAATGGTTGTGGCACACGGGCTTGGCTGCTTTGAGGCATGTGGGATCCTCCTGGGTCAAGGATCAAACCATGTCTCCTGCATTGGCAGGAAGACTCTTTACACTGAGCCACCACGGAAGCCCCTAGACTTACATCTTTTTATACCACTGTGCATGGCCTGCTTTTCTAAACTCAACTAATGGTTCAGGATGGCTTCTGCAGCTCCAACCAGCAAGTCTACAAGCAGCATTCTACAAGCAGGAAAGAGGTTAAGGAATGGAAAATGAATGCTTCCTCTGAGGACATTTCCAGAAGGTTGCACATGTTACTTCGACTAACAACTCATTGGCCAAGACATGGCCCCAGCAGCTGCAAGGAAGGCTGGGAAATGTCATGAATTCTGTTGCCTATGTTTCCAGCTAAATCCTGCTACAGGTGGCAATACAAATCAATGGAAGAAAGATTCCTTATTTATTATATATGTCAAGACAGTAGATACATGAGAAAAAGTAGAGTTTTTGATACTTTCTTCACACTGTACATAAAAAGTTTTGATGAATTAAAAACCTAAATGTGAAAAATAAAACTTTAAGAGTACTTGAAGAAAATATAGGAGATTATCTTTATGGTTGCAGTAGAAAGATTATTTGTTTAACAGGAGATATGAAAAGCACAACCCGCTAAGTATGTCTGATAGATTTGCACACATTGTAATGAGAAGCTTCTGTGCCACAAAAGACAATAAACAAAAAGAGAGCCTAAGAAAGGTATTTGTAATTTATATGCTAAGATAACATTTTAGCATCCAGATTATATGTAGTACTCATAAATCTGTAAGAAAAAGGCAACCTAATACAAATTGGACAAAGGACTTCATGAGGCAGTTTCCAGAAGATGAAAACAGAATGCACCTAAATGTACCAAATACCCTTCTACTGAGAAAAAGGTTAAAGAGAATTTCTTTAAAAAAACAATGATTTATTTCTTTGTCTATGGCTGCGCGGGGCCTTGGTTGCTGCCCTCAGGCTTTTGTTAGTTGCTGCGAGCTGAGGTTACTCTAGTTGTGGCGGTGGGCTTCTCATTGCAGCGGCTTCGCTTATCACAGAGCACAGGCCCTAGGGTGTGCAGGCTTCAGGAGGTGTGGTGTGCAGCCTTAGTTCCCCTGCGGCATGTGGAATCTTCCCTGACCAGAGATTGAACCCGTGTCCCCTGCATTGGCAGGCAGACTCTTAACCACTGGACCATCAGAGAAGTCCTAAAGAGAATTTCTTACTTACCAAAAAGTAAAAAAAATAGAAAGGCGATTAACCTGTGAAAATATATTCAACCTCACTAGTAAGACTACTAAATGGAAGAATGCATTCTAAGTTACAGTGATGCTTGATTCTGGACAGATCAGATCAAATATCTGGTGAGGGAGAGGAATAGGACTGGACAACGGAACAAAAGGGTAGTTTAACTTGTTATATAACTAACTCCTAGCCTTTAAGTTAAAAAAAAAAAGAGAGAGAGAGAGAGCAAGAGAAATAAGGAAAAAACCATGCCACAGAGCCTCTCAGTTAGACTTTTCTTGGCTTCATGGGCACACTCTCGGGTAGGGCCTGCTGAGGTCTGCAGGAGAGGGTAGAGGGGAGTGTTGGAGTTACTGCGCTTTTACTCTGCTTTTGTGCTGGCCTTCCTGGGGCCGTGGCTGAGGAGTGTGGGCCACCTTTTGTGCAGAAGCCCTGTGGCTCTGGTTCTGTTTGCTGCTCATTCTCTAATCTTGCAAATGATGAGCGTGCCCTTTGCACTGACATCTTCAGTCAGCTTCTCCTGGGGACGTACAGGATACCTGAGTCAATTTATTCTCTCTCCCTTGGCAGTCTGTCCTTCAGGCTAAAGCCCAGGAATTCTAACAAAGTACCTGATGGTCCCTGATCCATGGGTTGTGCCTAGATAATTATTTGGAAAAAAGTTAAAGGAGGGGAAAAAAAAGGCAGTATGCAAAGATAAATTATTTCAGTAATTGCAAGAGGCATCTGAAATTAAAGTATTAGTTGCTCAGTCGTGTCTGACTATTTGGGACCCTGTGGACTGTAGCCCGTCAGGCTCCTCTTCCTCCATGGAATTCTCCAAGCAGCAATACTGGAGTGGGTAGCCATTCCCTTCTCCAGGAGATCTTCTTGACCCAGGGACTGAACCCCAGTCTCCCTCATTGCAGGCAGATTCTTTACCTTCTGAGCCAAATTATTTCAGTAATTGCAAGAGGCATCTGAAATTAAAGTATTAGTTGCTCAGTCGTGTCTGACTATTTGGGACCCTGTGGACTGTAGCCCGTCAGGCTCCTCTTCCTCCATGGAATTCTCCAAGCAGCAATACTGGAGTGGGTAGCCATTCCCTTCTCCAGGAGATCTTCTTGACCCAGGGACTGAACCCCAGTCTCCCTCATTGCAGGCAGATTCTTTACCTTCTGAGCCAAATTATTTCAGTAATTGAAAGAAACATCTGAAATGAAATCCTTATTAATATCTGATTTCTTTCCATATCTAAAATGAAATCATGGTCCTTCTGGGAGAGCCCACACACAAGACTAGTTTGGCAGTGGCGGTGGTGGGGTCATCTAGGAGTCGAAGTGTGTATCTGGTGCCTGTAAAAGTCAGGAGCTGAGAACAGCAACTGTGGGGCTTTTGAGGGTGAGCTGAGCCCAGGAGGGGAGCAGAGCCAAAATGATCAAGTGTACATGAATGAACACAGGCTCAGGGTGAGCCTCGAGGTGGGGACTGCATGGTGGAGCAAATGAAGCCAAGGTGGATGAAATATCAGAATTGAGTCTGAGATCAGGAGGCAGGTCACCACAGAGGAAAACTGGGAACCACAAACTCAGGGATACCGGTGGAGTCATGATTCTGCTTTGTCTGTTTCTATTTCAAGTCATTTTTATTTTTGAATGCTGATTAAGTGGTTTACATTCTAAATTTATTAGATACAGATTTATGTGTGGAATTCCCTGGTGGCTCAGTGGCAAAAGAATTCACTTGCAATGCAGGAGATGTGGGTTTGATCCCTGGGTTGGGAAGATCCCCTAGAGAAGGAAATGGCAACCCACTCCAGTATTCTTGCCTGGGAAAGCCCATGGACAGAGGAGCCTGCAGGGCTACAGTCCATGGGGCTTCAAGAGTCAGACACGACTGAACTAAACTACCACCACCACCACATAGATTTATGTAATTATATTTATATAATTTAAAATTTCTTTTTCCTTTATACATTTTCCTTTTGCAAAAATTGGTGATGTGACAGTTAACTTGTGGTGTGTATATAATGTTGACCAGGTTTAAAAATCCTGACACACTGTATTGGCTCTGCCTCCTTTAAAAAATACAGACAATATAAAAGTTAAGTTCAGTGTTTAAAAAACCACATTTGCATGCAGCTTAAAGACTAAAATAATTCTACAAGACTTAGTGGAAAAACGAAAGAAAAGCCAGCATCCGCCTTTACCTATGTTGTCTGTTTCCAGAGGAAACCATTTTATTTTTATTATTTACATTATTATTTTTTTTAGCATTTATTATTTACTACTATACTACTGAGTGGAGTTGATGTGCAATATTACATAAGTTGTAGGTGTATGAAATAGCAATTCACAATTTTTAAGGTTTATACTCCATTCAGAAGAAGCTATTTTATTTTTTGGCCATGCAGCACAGCTTACAGGACCTTACTTCCCTGACCAGGGATTGAACCCGCACCCTCAGCAGTGAAACTGTGGCACTTTAACCACCGAACCGCCAGGGAATTCCCCAGTGGAAGCCATTTTAAATGGGAAATTTTCCTTCATGGCATTTCTAGCTCAGTTTCCATCTTTTCTGCTGGCTTTCCATATCTTCATTGAGATCTTAACTAGATAGTTTTCTTAGGCTGTGGTAATTTTGGGGACAACATTTTTGGTTATAATGTTCATGTCCTCTGTTATTACATTATTCTGGTGAGAATTATTAGCCATTTTTCTGTTTTTATTTTTTAGTTTAAACTGAATTCTCTTGTATCTTTGTATAAATCTTGTTTTGGTACAAAAATATTTTCATTATGGAAAATGTTAATGTATGGAAGTAGAAAGAGGAGTGCATTGAATCCCCACATATCCCTCACCCACCTCAACAACCCTCAACTGTAATTCCATATAATTCCACCTGGCCCAACCTGCTTGTCCCCTCTTGTATTATTATTATTGTTTATAGTAAAATATATATAACATATAGGGCAGTTGGTAAAGAATCTGCCTGCAATGCTGGAGACCCTGGTTGGATTCCTGGGTCGGGAAGATCCCCTGGAGAAGGGAATAGGCTACCCACTCCAGTATTCTTGCACTTCCTTTGTGGCTCAGCTGGTAAAGAATCCACCTGCAATGCAGGAATAAAGATTGTAATAGCTATGTGCAGTTTTTTCTTGTTTTGATATACATGTATGTATACTTATATATATATCAAAGTATATATATATATATATATTTTTTTTTTCCTTGTGGCTTATCTGGTAAAGAATCCACTTGCAATGTGGGAGACCTGGGTTCGATCCCTGGGTTGGGGAGATCCCCTGGAGAAGGGAAAGGCTACCCACTCCAGTATTCTGGCCTGGAGAATTCCATGGACTGTTTAGACAGAGTCGGACACGACTGAGCAACTTTCACTTTCATATAAAACATAAAACTTGCCACTTTAACCACGTTTACAGTTCTGTGGCATTAAATATCTTCACACTGATTTGTAACCATCACCACCATCTATCTCTAGAACTTTTTATCCTTCCTAAACTGAAACTCCCTACCCATTAAGCAACAATTCTCCATGCCCCACTCTCCCTAGCCCTTGGCAACCACCAATAGAATGTATTTTCTATCTCTATGAATTGACTACTCTGGGGGTATGTGTTCAGTCACTCAGTCATGTCTGACAACCTCATGGACAGTAGCCCGCCAACTCCTCTGTCGATGGATATGAATGAAATCTTGCAATAGTTGTCCTGTTGTGACTTATTTATTTCACTTAGCATAATGCCACCAAGGTTCAAACATGTTGCAGCATGTGCCAGAATTTCTTTTCCAAATAATATCCCATTGTATGAATAAGTCATATTTTTTAATCTGTTAATTCATCAAGGAACACCTGTGTTGAGTTCACCCCTTGGCTATTGTGAACAGTGCTTATGTGAACAAGTGTGTATAAATCTATGTTTTGAGTTCCTGCTTTCAATTCTTTTGGATGTACACCCCGAAGTAGAGTTACTGAATCTTATGGTAATTCTATGTTTAATTTTTTTAAGGAACTGCCATGCAGTTTTTCACCATGGCTGCACTTTAACTTTCCTACCAGCAATGCACAAGGATTTCAGTTTCTCCACACCCTTTCCAATGCTTGTTATTTCCTATGGTTTATTTATTTATTTGATAATAGCCATCCTAATGAGTGTGAATTGGTTCCTGTGTTGTTTCTGAAGCAAATCCCAGATATCACAAATTTCACCCACGATTATTTCAGG
Source organism: Bos javanicus (assembly GCF_032452875.1). Taxonomy (NCBI): domain Eukaryota; kingdom Metazoa; phylum Chordata; class Mammalia; order Artiodactyla; family Bovidae; genus Bos; species Bos javanicus. The sequence goes on from NC_083876.1 coordinate 13,250,233, forward strand.
AAGTATTTCTTTTTTTCAGTATGTATTTCTAGAAGATAAAAACACTTTTAAAATTATCAGTTCAGTTCAGTTACTCAGTCATATCCAACTCTTTGCGACCCCATGGACTGCAGCATGCCAGGGTTCCCTGTCCATCACCAACTCCCAGAGCTTGATCAGACTCATGTCCATCAAGTCAGTGATGCCATCCAACCATCTCATCCTCCGTTGGCCCCTTCTCCTCCTGCCTTTAATCTTTAATGACCCAGCATCAGGGTCATTTCAAGTGAGTCAGTTCTTTTCATCAGGTGGCCAAAGTATTGGAGTTTCAGCTTCAGCACCAGTTCTTCCAGTGAATATTCAGGACTGATTTCCTTAACCATTGACTGGTTTGATGATCTTGCAGTCCAAGGGACTCTCAAGAGTCTTTTCCAACACCACAGTTCAAAAGCATCAATTCTTCGGTGCTCAGCTTTCTTTATAGTCCAAACTCTCACATCAATACATGACTACTGGAAAAACCATAGCCTTGACTAGACGGACCTTCATTGGCAAAGTGATGTCTGTGCTTTTGAATATGTTGTCTAGGTTGGTCATAGCTTTTCTTTCAAGGAGCAGGCATCTTTTAATTTCATGGCTGCAGTCACCATCTGCAGTGATTTTGGAGCCCCCCAAAATAAAGTCTCTCACTGTTTCCATTGTTTCCCCACCTATTTGCCGTGAAGTGATGGGACCAGATGCCATTATCTTTGTTTTTTGAATGTTGAGTTTTAAGCCAACTTTTTCACTCTCCTCTTTCACTTTCATTAAGAAGCTCTTTAGTTCTTCTTCGCTTTCTGCCATAAGGGTGGTGTATCTGTATATCTGAGGTTATTGATATTTTTCCCAGCAATCTTGATTCCAGCTTGTGCTTCATCCAGCCCAGGGTTTCTCATGATGTACTCTGCATATAAGTTAAATAAGCAAGGTGACAATATACAGCCTTGACGTACTCCTTTCCCAATTTGGAACCATCTGTTGTTCTGTGTCCAGTTCCAACTATTGTTTCTTGACCTGCATACAGATTTCTCAGGAGGAGGCAGGTAAGGTGGTCTGGTATTCCCATCTCTTTAAGAATTTTTCATTTTGTTGGGGTTCACACAGTCAAAGGCTTTGGCGTACTCAATAAAGCAGAAGTAGATGTTTTTCTGGAACTCTACTTAAGACTATATTTCCAACCTGAAGAATTAATAACAGCTCTTTAATATCATCAAATACCTAGTCACTATGCAAAATTTCAGCTGTATCAAAATGGAATAATTATTTTACCAGTGTTCCATTTGGATCTGGAGCCAAATAATATTTGTACATTGTCATTAATTGTTGTCTTTTAAGTCTCTTTAAACCTATAGTTTCTTTCAATTATCTTTATTTTTCCTTAAAATTTATTTGTTGAAAAAATTTGATTGTTTGATAAGGCATCCCACAGCCTGCTGCTGCTACTGCTGCTAAGTCACTTCAGTCGTGTTCGACTCTGTGCAACCCCATAGACGGCAGCTCACCAGGCTCCCCCGTCCCTGGGATTCTCCAGGCAAGAACACTGGAGTGGGTTGCCATTTCCTTCTCCAATGTGTGAAAGCGAAAAGTGAAAGTGAAGTCGCTCAGTCGTGTCCGACCCTCAGCGACCCCGTGGACTATAGCCCACCAGGCTCCTCCGTCCGGGATTTTCCAGGCAAGAGTACTGGAATGGGGTGCCATTGCCTTCTCCATCCCACAGCCTAGATTTTGCTAATACATCCCTGAGGTATTTTCCCCTTCATGGATCACAGCCTTGTGACCAAACCACCCCAAATAAAGAGAAATGTAAGAAGGCGAAGTGATTGTCTGAGGAGGCTTTACAGATAGCTGAGGAAAGAAGAGAAGCAAAAGGCAAGGGAGAAAGGGAAAGATGTGCCCAACTGCATGCAGGGTTCCAGAGAAGAGCAAGGAGAGATAAGAAAGCCTTCTTACGTGAATGATACAAAGAAATAGAGGAGGTTCTCATGAAAAAAAAAAAAAAAGAGAGGAGAACAATAGAACGGGAAAGACTAGAGATCTCTTCAAGAAAATTGGAGATAGCAAGGGAACATTTCATGCAAACATAGGTACAATAAAGGACAGAAAAGGTAAGGACCTAATAGAAGCAGAAGAGATTAAGAAGAGATGGCAAGACTACGCATAAGAACTGTACAAAAAAATGTCTTAATGACCGGGATAACCACAGTGGTGTGGTCACTCACCTAGAGCCAGACATCCTGGAATGTGAAGTCAAGTGGGCCTTAGGAAGCATTACCATGAACAAAGCTAGTGGAGGTGATGGAGTTCCAGCTGAGCTATTTAAAATCCTAAAAGATGATGCTGTTAAAGTGTTGCACTCAATATGTCAGCAATTTTGGAAAACTTGGCAGTGGGCACAGGACTGGAAAAGGCCATTTTTCATTTCAATCCTCAAGAAAAGCAATGCCAAAGGATGTTCAAACTACCACGCAGTTGTGCTCATTTCACATGCTAACAAGGTTTTGCTCAAAATACTTCAAGTTAGGCTTCAGTGATACATGAATTAAGAACTTCCACATGTTCAAGTTGGATTTAGAAAAGGCAGAGGAACAAGAGATCAAATTCCCAATATCTGTTGGATCATAGAAAAAGCAAGAGAATTCCAGAAAAAACATCTGCTTCATTGACTATGCTAAAGCCTTTGACTGTGTGGATCACAGCAAACTGTGGAAAATTCTTAAAGAGATGAGAATATCAGACCACCTTACCTGTCTCCCAAGAAACCTGTAATGCAAGTCAAGAAACAACAGAACTGAACGTGGAACAAAGGACAGTTCAAAATTGGGAAAGGAGTACATCAAAGCTGTGTATTGTCACTCTGCTTATTTAACTTATATGCAGAGTACATCATGCGCAATCCCCGGCTGGATGAATCACCAGGTGGAATCAAGATTGCCAGGAGAAATATCAACAACCTCAAATATGCAGATGATAACACTCTAATAGGAGAAAGTGAAGAGGAACTAAAAAGCCTCTTGAAGAGGGTGAAAGAGGAGAGTGAAAAAGCTGATTTAAAACTCATCATTCAAAAAACTGAGATCATGGCATCCAGCCCCATCACTTCATGGAGAACAGAAGGGGAAAAATTGGAAGCAGTGACAGATTTTCTTTTCTTTGGCTCCAAAATCACTGTGGACAGTGGCTGCAGACTTGAAATTAAAAGACACTTGCTCCTTTAAAGGAAAGCTATGACAATCCTAGACAGCATATTAGAAAACAGGGACATCATTTTGCCAACGAAGGTCTGTCTAGTCAAAGCTATGGTTTTTCCAGTAGTCATGTATGGATGTAAGAGAGTTGACTTATAAAGAAAGCTGAGTGTCAAAGAACTGATGCTTTCAAACTGTGGTGTTGGAGAAGACTCTTGAGAGTCTCTTGGACAGCAAGGAGATCAAACTAGTTAATCATAAAGGAGATCGACCCTGAATATTTATTGGAAGGACTAATGCTGAAGCTGAAGCTCCAGTACTTTGGGCACCTGAGGTGAAGAGGTGAAGTCGGTGAAGTCCACCGACTCATTGGAAAACACTGACTCAATGGACATGATTCTGAGCAAATTCTGGGATATAGTGAAGGACAGGGAAGCCTGGCCTGCTGCAGCCTATGGGGTCACAAAGAGCCAGACAGGACTTGGTGACTAAATAACAACAACCCTGAGGTATTTAATATGTTCCCCTATATTTGTTTGCAAATTGGAATCAGATTCAGGTTCAGTCTTTTGACAAGACCACTTAGGTGGTTCTGGGTTCTTCTATAGGGATACAGCGTATCTGGATATTTCCTATAGCAGCCGTTTATTATTATTGTTTAGGCCCACATGATCCAATAGAGTAGTCACATGTTGCCTGCTCTTTAAATTTAAATTAATTCAAATGAAATAAAATACAAATCTCAGTGTCTTGGGTATGCCAACCACATGTCCAGTGCTCAGTAGCCTCATGTTGCTCATGGCTACAGTACTGAGGTGGATATGGAACATTTCCATCCTCACTGAAGATTCTATTGTATAGCACTGGTCTAGATCTATTAATTCACCAAGGCTGTGATATGGTGCTAATTCTAACATACATTTTACATTTTACTGGCTGGAAAACTTGTGAAACAAGAAATTTCCCTGTGTCTCCTATTTGGTTACCAGTGATACAGTTCATGTAGGAAAAGCAGGATAGAGTTTAATACTTCCCCTTTCACAGGATTGATTCTAAGTTATAAATAAGTAAACCATACATCAGTCAGTCAGTTAGTTCAGTCACTTAGTCGTGTCCAACTCTTTGCGACCCCATGAATCGCAGCACGCCAGGCCTCCCTGTCCATCACCAACTCCCGGAGTTCACCCAGACTCGTGTCCGTCGAGTCAGTGATGCCATCCAGCCATCTCATCCTCTGTTGTCCCCTTCTCCTCCTGCCCCCAATCCCTCCCAGCATCAGAGTCTTTTCCAATGAGTCAACTCTTCACATGAGGTGGCCAAAGTACTGGAGTTTCAGCTTTAGCATCATTCCTTAACTTTATATAATTCTTGTTGACTACAGACCCAACTAATGAATTATGGTTATACTTCCTTTTTTACCTAGTTTTTTTTTTCTTTTCCCTAGAGTTTCTGAATTTCCTTCCCATCGTTACACAATTTTACATTATCATAGCCTCAATTTTCTCCCCCAGTTTCCCATCACATTTATCTATTCTATTCAGGTCCCTTTTACCCTTGAGGCCTTATTCCTGGAATTCTTCTTCCTGTTGGAACTTCTCTCGTCATTGCTCTCTGGGGTTATATATACTTTTTCCTGAATCTCATGTCTTCCTTTTTCTTGGCTTCTATGATTGGTTTGCTAAATATGTCCTCCTAAAGTAACTTCCTAAAAAGAGTTTGTTGAAGCAAAGTTCCTAAGCCATTCCATTTCTGAAAATGTTTTCATGGTCTTTCTCCACTCTTGTTTGATAATTTGGTGGGACACAAAATTTTAATTTTAAAATCTCCCCAAAAGAGTTAAGAACAAGCCTAATTATTATTATTCCTAGTTAATTTCAATATCATTCCTTGTCTTCCAGTAGACAAGAATTTCCTCTTCTGCTTTGAGTTAGAAAGATTCTGGTATTCTGTGCAGGATTCTATCTAAATAGTTCTCAAATAGATGATAAATGTAAGTAAACATTCATTTCATACATAATATTTCTTAAATTTTATACAATTTGAACATGTAAAAATCAACAACAAACTTGAGGATGCACTCTATGCTGTAAATCAGTAACTAATGTTTCTCTCGATGTGTCTCCAGAAACCAGCCTCACTTTCACCCTCTGTTAGGGTGGAAATGAGAGTGGCTCCTCTGTTACCCCTAGTGACCACTGCTGAAGTTTTTGCTTCTTATTTCCATATCAGACTCTGCCGGTTTAGAGTTCTGAGTTTGCGAGAGAGGCGTGTTTGCACTAGTGACAGCGCAGCAGTTCGCTTAAACTCGCAGCTGAGCCTGGCCGCGTGGGGCTCCTCATGCCAGTGAATCAGCGGTCACAGAAGTGGTTGCTTTACTGGCTGGAGTGACTGAATGCTCTTGACTGTCGAGGAGTTGAAACTACACAGTGGAAGTAAGGAGTATTTCTGGAATACAGAAGATACACTGGGGCATCTCTCAGTCTCCCCAAGTCCTGTGGTTAAAAATCAATAGAAAACAACAATATAATATGCAGAGGACGGATAATGGTTCAGACCCTTCAGGAGTGAAGACCTAGGTCACTCCACCATGCAGAGAGCCATGCCAGCCCAGGTGATTACTGCGAGCAGAGGTATAGGTCCTAGAAGAAGGTAGTTGTAAATACAAGCTTGTGACGAGTAGCAGAAACAAAGACTGTAATAGCTACCTGCAGTTCTTTCTTGTTTTGATATACATGTATATATTCTTATATATATATATATATCAAAATATATATATATATACATATTTTCCTTGTGGTTCAGCTGGTAAAGAATTCGCCTGCAGTGCGGGAGACCTTGTGTTGGATACCTGGGTTAGGAATATCCCCTGGAAAAGGGAAAGGTTACCCACTTCAGTATTCTGGCCTGGAGAATTCCATGGACTGTTTAGTGCATGAGATCACAAAGAATCGGACACAACTGGGTCACTTTCGCTTTCATATATATGTATGTGTGTATTATATATAAATACACACACACTTCATTCCTGAGGTATGAGATTAACTGCTATTAACACACATTAGATGATAGAGAGGGGGAAGGATATTTATATATCTGATATTTATATATAATATATATTACTATTTATTAAAATTACCAGGTGGCTCAGTGGTAAAGAATCTGCTTGCTAAGCAGGAGATGCAGGTTCAGTTCCTGTGTCAGGAAGGTCCCTGGAAAAAGAAATAGCAACCCACTCCAATATTATTGCCTGGGAAACGCCATGGACAGAGGAACCTGGTGGGCTGCAGTCCATGGGGTTGCAAAGAGTAGGACAGTACTTAGGGACTGACCATGCAAAATTATAATATAAATATCATATATAGAATATTTTTATTATCATTAGCTTTTATAATAATGTATAGTATTATAACATTATTAATATAGTAATATATTATATAATAAAATAAATATTACGATTGTATCAACATATCAATCAATAGAGTGTGAATTAATATATCATCACTGTATTTTTACATTAATATAAATAATTAATGTTCCCATATTACTATATTAACATATATATTATATACTGTATATGTATTATATAAATATTACTTTTAATATAATATTAATATTGTATATATAAACTAATATTTTTATTCCCCTTCTCAATTTTCTACCATGTAATATATATTAATAGCAGTTAATCTTAAACCTTAGGTTTAAAGTTACAGGCTCTCAAAGGGAGAATGTGATTCAGCTAGAAAAGGCACTGATAATGTCCAAAAACAGTTGAAGGACTTTGTATACTCTTTTGGAGAGAGGGTCGTTTTTGGTTCTGTGAGGGATACTTGTATCATGTTGGGGGAAAGCATGAATTTTCTGTCTCTTATTGAAGTTAAGTATGGTTTAAACGGGTATATTCAGAAGCCAAGCTGACGAGGCATGGACTTTGGTAGCTTCATACTGTGCCAGATTATCTAAGATGAAGCTAAATTTCTCAGAATTCCCCTCCCTATATGGTTATGAGTTGGTGTTGGCCACAAGAGACACTTTATGTGACTTTGGAAGCCAGCTTGAAGCAGAAGTCGTATTTTTCACTCTGAAGGTTGGTGCCGGGCGCTAGGCATTGGCCACCAGCCCAGATTGTTACTGCTGTGCTAGCTGACTTGGTGGGTGTGGGGTGGCAGTGGGGCCCAAGGTCCTCCACTTCTCAGGGGGTCTTCTCCTTGAGCTTTTCTGAATTCTGGGCCAAGTACATATTTAGCTGGCTTCTCTTGCAGCTTACCCATGACATCAGAGTTGGAGGTGTTAATAGACACATGCGTTCCAGTTCACCCTCATGTTTCCTTGTTGTGGTTCACATGTAGCTTTTTCCCCCTGGCCGACTTACAGTGACTTTGACTCAACACTAGATGCACAATCAACAGCTGCTCCACAAGCTCCCATGATTGTGTAGGATTTGTCTCCTATTGATTCTGCTTTTCTCAGTGAACCACATGCTAAAGACATGTCAGCAGGGACATGGGAACAGTGTGAGTTCTTATGCCAAAGGCCATTCAGTTTTCATGGGAGAAACAAACATAGGTTTTTTGTATCAAGATTCATTAATTTTATTCCAAAGAGTTTCTAAGATGCTCCCTTAAAGACTACTTACTAAAACAATATCATTTTTATTGTTTTATTTTTAAAAGTTATATATATTTATATATGTAGACAGTTTGGCAGGTCCAGGTAATTGCCTGGATATGGATAACATTTTGATGAATATCCTTCAAATCTTTCTTCACTGCATATATATATATAATGTATGTGTGTGTGCATGCTAAGTTGCTTTAGTCCTGTCTGACTCTTTGCGACCCCATAGACTATAGCCCTCCAGGTTCCTCTGTTTGTGGGATTCTCCAGGCAAGGATACTGGAGTGGGTTGCTGTGCCTTCCTCCAGGGGATCTTCCCAATCCAGGGATTGAACCCTTGTCTCTTATGTCTCCTGTATTGGCAGATGGGTTCTTTGCCTCATCTGTGCCTCATTTCTGCAAATCCACGTGGCCAAATTTCTGCACAGTTAAGCTTCTTGTGTGTATCGTGAGAAGGAAGGCATGAACAGGGAGGTCACATCAATTTAAAATACGCACAGCCTTCATTTTATAAAACAGCAAGGTGGTTCTAAACTTTTCTAGACATCTTCTGGGGATGCAACATTATCAACTAATTTTTTGGAGTCCTTCTTATACCTGCCTGCCTCTAGAATGAACCTGAATTGATTGATCTATCTTCTGACGTGAAGCTTGGAATTTTCTCCAGTTTCCCAATTTCCTTTTCTCATCAAAGACAGAGTCTACCTGTAGACCCTCTGTGGCCCACAGTATGCTGAAATGAAGTAGAATTTCAGTCCCTATCCCAGACCTGCTGAATCAGGATTTGCATTTTACTGTGATTCTCATACACATTAGAGCTTGAGAAGCACTGATACAGACTGGGACAGAGCCCACACTCAGCCCTGTACTACAGAGGTGAGGAGACCAAAGAGGCAGTAACAGCCATGTCAGGGACAGAGTGTGTACCCAATGATCCACTTCAACCCTTTCCACTTTACCCAAGCCCTGCCTGCACAGGAAGTCAGCCACTAAAGATAGGCGCGTGGAGGAGCCTGAAGACACAGGGGCCTCTGCAAGCCGATCAGCAGGGTGAAAAAGGGTGGAACAGGAAAGGGAGGAAAGCAAGTTCCTGGACTCCCAAACCACAGTTTGTCTAGGTGCTACTTTCCCCCTTATTTAGCACATAGATTTGTGAAGAGACAACCTTCCGATGACCTCTTTTCCTTTTGCATTTTGCCCTGTATTAAACGGTCACCATCTGAAACTTTTCTCCGTGAATTAGAAACTTGAAGTTGTCAGGGACTGAATGTGCCCGTTTTCCAACGGTTTCTGGCAGTTCCCCGCTTTTATGGTGTAGTCATGGTGAAACCTGAGTCATCTGAAGATGGTGAGGGTGCCAAGGAGCCGGGGAAGGAGCTGCAGCCAAGCCAGGACCCAGGAGCTGGGGCTCAGGAACTGCGGGCCACCCTGGGCCACTGGCCTTCCTTGGGGACAGGAGAGCCGCCCTAACCCTGTGTTTAAACAAATTGCTCCAAGCTTCACAGTGCTAATGAATACCTTCGGTAGCCGAAGTGTTCAGCGGCAGCCCAGAGTATGAAGCATCTCCCCACACAGTTGCTTCTCAGAGTTTCAAGGAGCAGCACCTCACTCTCACACGTGCCAGAATTTTCTTCCCCACCTTTTTTTTTTTTTTAAACCGAGAAACCCACATTTTCCTGGAGAGGCAAACAATATACATAACTTTTTGTTTCAAGAGGGGAAAAAAAGTTTTCTCCCGGGTTTATTGATTCATATACATTCAACGGCTACCAGAAAACACACCCCTGTTTGGTGTGTTTGCCATTTTCTCTCAGATTCTGACTCACAGTCTGGAGGACAATGACTGATTTTTTCCCACCTCCCAGAGCGGCCGTGCACTCTTCTCCGCACAAGGAGGGGCCTGTTTACGCCCCCCGGCATCGCCGGCGGAGCGCTCGTGTAAACAGCCGGCGGAGCCGGGTGGCCGGGGGGCGGAGCGGGGCGGCCGCGCCAGGTCGGGCGGGCTGCGCGCCTCCCGCCTCCCGCCCGGGTCTGCGGTGTCGGCCGGGGCGCCGAGGAGTGCCGCGGTGATGCGGCGGGAGGGGTGGAGCCGCCGCGCCCCGGCTTGGTTTGGAGCCCTCGCTCGGTCGGCGGGCGCGCCCAGCGCTCACTGCTGAGCCGGGAGTCTGGGCGAAGCCGGGAGGCGGTGGGAGGCCACACCCCGCGCGGCCCGCGTATTTCCTCGGGAGCCCGCGGCCGCAGCGCACACAGCGCCGAGATGCGGGGCCTCCGGCTCCTGACCGCCGCCCGCCTCTTCTGCGTGTGGAGCGCGGCGCTGGCCGCCGTCCCCGGGTAGGAGCGCGGGGCGCGCGGGGCGGGCGGGGAGCGGGGGTTCCCAGCCGGACCTCGGCCTGGAGATTTGAGCCTGCATCGCTTCAGCTCGGTCCTCCCAGGGACAGTTAACTTTCGCCACCCACGAGGTTGTTCAAGCGTCTCCGGCCAGGACTGCTTTCTGATGACTTTTTATTTTTAGTCCACGCTTCCTCTTGAGTTTGTTTCGACTTTTTGCGCCCCTCGCCCCCCTACAGTAATGTGCCTTCTTTTAAACACATTCGTGCATATTTTTTCTAAACAAGATGTCTCAACTTTAGCAATGATAAGGTGTGGGCGAGGTGGTTAAGTATGGGTTCAGGTGCAGACTTTGTAGGAAGATAACCAGTGAGACACTTAAGTAATGGAATGCACTTCCTTCCCCCTCAGAGGGTTTTGCCCTGGAGCCCTAATCCTTGGTTTGGGCAGAGAAAATGCTGTTTTAGCCATTTTTTGTGCTCTGCTCCACCTGGAAATGTCACCGCCGACAGATAGTTTAATTTCAGATGGTATATTTTAATTAGTGTTGTTGATTAGATGATGTTTTCTTGGGTAGATGCCCAAACATAAAAGTTTGAATAAGAAACAAGCAAAATCCATGTGTGTGTGTCTCTGTGTGTGTGTGTGTGTGTGTTTAAACCAAGAAAAAAAAAATTACCCTGGGATGATGTCTTGTATAAAGAAGTTTAGAGGCTTGTACTTTGCCAATAACTTCTGCTGTCTCAGTGTAAGCTATCCTGTGCTATTTGTGGTTTATAAAATGGAAATACTAACACAGGCCATCCTCTAGCAGTGCATACATTACTGCATTAAAATTGATTTATGGGAATGTACAACATGATAAATATAATTAACACTGCTGTATGTTATAAATGAACGTTATGAAGAGAGTAAATCTTTAGAGTTCTGATCACAAGGAAGAAATAAGTATTTTCTCTATTTTAATTTCGTTCCTATGTGAGATGATGAATGTTCACTAAATTTATTGTGATAATCATCTTATAACATGTGTAAGTCAAATCATTATCTGTACATTTTAAACTTGTACAATGCTGTATGACAGGACAAAAATTGATTTAGGGGAATGATTTTCTTTCAACAGCCTTTCAATGCAGTTGATAAATGGAGCAGTGGGGCCACATTCATTGAAACAGTTACAGTTGACACTGTATAGGGAATCTATCTCACCATCTGTGAAATTTGAGAATCTCAAAAGAATGAAGATGTAAGGATAAGCAACTTCATTTTTCTCTTGTTGTTGGGAACTCTTTAGGCCCAGGTTTCTGGTGACAGTCCCTGGGATCATCAGGCCAGGTGGAAATGTGACCATTGGGGTGGAGCTTCTGGAACACAGCCCCTCACAGGTCACCGTGAAGGCGGAACTGAGGAAGATGGCAGCGAACCGCACGGTCTCTGTCCTGGAAGCAGAAGGAGTCTTTGAAAAAGGTAAGATACACAGCAGAGCTCCTTCTGCGATAATTGTTCAGTTGCTCGGTGATGTCCGACTCTTTGCGACCCCATGGACTGCAGCACGCCGGGCTTCCCTGCCCTTCACTACTTCCAGAGTTTGCTCAAACCCATGTCCATTGAGTCAGTGATGCCATCCGACCATCTCACCCTCTGTCATCCCCTTCTCCTGCCTTCAGTCTTTCCCAGCATTAGGGTCTTTTCCATTGAGTCGGCTCTCCGCATCAGGTGGCCAAAGTATTGGAGCTTCAGCTTCAGCAGCAGTCCTTCCAATGAGTATCAGGGTTGATTTCCTTTAGGATTGACTGGTTTGATCTCCTTGCTGTCAAAGGGACTCTCAAGAGTCTTCTCCAGCACCACAGTTCAAAGCATCAATTCTTTGACATTTGGCATTCTTTATGGTCCAAATCTCACATCTGTACATCTGCATTAATAATTGGAGTGTGCTAATAAAGCCATGTGCTTTATTAGCACATGGTAGGGTCATGGTAGGGTCATGAAGAAGCCACACATTTTCAGTGGCTTACACAATACACTTTTGTTTTTGACTCATGTAGAGTCCAAAGTGATGTTCCTGGGATGCTCTTCTAGGGGGAGGTTCTGAGGCCCAGGTTGCTTTCTCTTTGTGGCTCTGTCATCATCAGTATGTGGCTTCCAAGTCTGCAGGGCAGGAACGTGGAGTTCTTCTTGTGGGAGGTCCTTGTGGGCCAGGCCTGGACATGGCTCATATCACCCCTCCTCTCATGACCACGCTGAGCTTCACAGGAGTCTGGGGGTGTAGGTGTGCCTAGAAGAGGGAAAGGGCATAGTTAAAAGCCTGACACAAGACCATATTTGTATATGGTTTATATAAACCATGTGTAACCATATGTCTTTATTGGGTGCAGAGGATTTTACTAAGTAGGCCCATGGGAAGTAAAAGAAGAACTGTAGTTAAAATCTAGTTTTATAGAATATGTTTTAATTTTTTAGGTGACAAGAAAAAAAATAATGTAAACGTGGGAGCCATTTGTAAAAGAACCCACATCTCTTATTTTAAATTTTGGGTCTAACTAGGCCCAGGATTAAATTGGGTCAATGAATATCTTCTTTTTCAATACTAAGGGCAAAATAATTTTGAGGGGTAAATAGTTGAATATATAAACTCGTTTTTTCACAATGAAACGAACACTTAATTTTTTCTAATTGAAAGAATAATATATACTCAGTGCTGGTAACCTGGAAAACACTGTAAGTAAAGAAAATCAAAGTCACCTGAAATCCTACCACCCACCTATAAACACTATTAACTAGAAGCATGATTACAGGTTTAGTCATAGACCAGAAACTGAGGCATAAATTCCTATAATGTTGAGAGTTATCTTTTAGGAGAATAATTTAAGGGCACAGAATGAAGGGTGAATGAAATTCCACAGTAGCTCATTATATAAATGTTTACCCTTTACCAGCATAGGGAAATTAATACCATCATGAAATAAGATAAAATCAAAGTTTATCTGCATTTGAGATTCTTTCTGCATTGGGAACTTGACTGACTGGGTAGGTAAATTTGGAGCTGGAAGAGGTGATGCGTGCAGGGGCCAGGCCACTTTATGTTGTAGTGGGAAAGACAGAAAAGTGGGAGGCCTTGTCCCTGGAGAGGAAATGTTAGTGCTTAAGATCCGAGATTGAGTCTTAGTACTAGCTGTGTGATCTTAGGTAGGTTACTTAAATGCTCTGAGCCTCAGTGTCCTCATGTATAAGATGGGGATAGTGTAAAGTTAAAATCAGTATCTAGTACCTGTTAGACACTCAGTAAACAAGATCTGTGAATATTGTGAGTAGAAATACTATTGAAGAAGAAGATGCCGGAAGCATCATTTCCTATTTACCTGGGGGCCAATCTCTACTTTCATTACTGAACTGTTTATTCTGAAAATGGATGAAATCGTGGCCTTAGGATAATGGCTAAAGAAAATACTGAAATGCCAAGTCACAGCGGACAACACAAGGCTAAAGAGGGGTGGACGGCACAATCCTGGGAGCTTAATGGATGTTTGAAAAAGAAAGAGAGAAAATGCACTACTTTCAGGGGCTGTTTCATTGAAAATACCATTGCAAGCATGCTCCCTCTTTCAAAGGAGAATGTTAACTTTGTTATCAGGGGTTGTGAGTCATTGCTCTCAGAACAGATGCTTCCTGTAAGGTTAGGACTTAAGGATCAAGACATGTCTCCCTTTCTGTCTTCACATCCTTTGCTTGATCTGAGTTTTCCAGTTGTAACAATATGTAGATCAAGAAGGACTTTCTAAATTAATGGGGCCTGGATCTTCCTAGGATTCATTTTATTTCTTGCCATCTAAACACAAGCAATTAAATACATTTTAGGTCTGATTATTTCATCATTTTCTCATGGAGGCCTCCACGAGGTTACTGCCAAGAAACGACTGAGCTTCCCTGGTGGTTCAGATGGTAAAGAACCTACCTACAATGCAGGAGACCCGCGTTTGATCCTTGAGTTGGAAAGATAACCTTGGAGAAGGGAATGGCTACCGTCTCCAGCATTCTTGCCTGGAGAATCCCATGGACAGAGGAGCCTGGCGGGTTGCAGTCCCCTTGGGGTCACAAAGAGTTGGACACGACTGAGTGACTAACACTTTCACTTTCACCTTCTAGCAGAGATGGGTAAGGAGGGGGACTGTTTCTGAGTGGCTGTTTCTAGCAGCTGGGCTGTTTTTTGGGTAGGGCAGTGTTTCACCATAACCAGAACGCATTTGAATTGCAGCATGGACCTTAATGGGCTTCCCAGCTGGCGCTAGTGGTAAAGAACCCGCCTGCCCATGCGGAAGATGTAAAGAGATACCGGTTGGATCCCTGGGTTGGGAGGATCCCCTGGAGGAGGAGGACGTGGCAACCCACTCCAGTATTCTTGCCTGGAGAATTCCATGGACAGAGGAGCCTGGCGGGCTACAGTCCATGGGGTCACAAAGAGTCGGACACAACTGAGTGACTAAGCACAGCACAAACCTTAATAAAATCAAAAAGTATGGCTTGTTCTCAAGGAAAAGCCCATTTAATTGTTTGGTAGATATGGGGAGAATTTTGTTTACATTTCCATCCTTGAGGCCAGTAGCATGGACTACATTACAGTTAGTTTATTCATTTGTAAATATATCAATTCTATATTTATAGGGGATCAATTATTTTTATGTATTTATTTTTTGGTGAACAATAGCCCTTGAGAAAAAAGTGTTTCTAATAAACTTTGAGGAGTTCTAAGAGTACAGACATGGAAGTGTACTTGTTATTACCACCACCAGCAGTATCATCACCACCATCATCATCATCATTTCTATGGTGAATAGTATAAAACAACTAGTTGAGAAAATATAATTGATAAAATTCAGTGGGAAGTGGTTACCAGAGGAGAGAAGATGGAGCAGCTATGGAGATTTGAAATCAAATCAGACTATCTGTTGGTTGGAGAGCGAGTCTGTCCCCTTATTTCTTACCTTCCGGCCTTTTACCTCTTCCTTAATTGTGTCATTGCCTGGGAGTTCCACACCAAATTAAGAAAAAAAATGTTAAGAACATTTGAATTCACAGGTCATAAGTGAGAACCAGCTCTTAAAGCATGTAAAGTAATTGAATTATTTTTGATGTCCTTAAAACCGTAATTTCTGTTTTATTTCCCATTCTCTTTTTACAGTTTGAAATGTTCATTTGTAAACGTTCATTGTTTTTCCTGAATGAGATTTACCTCAAATAATGAAGAATATACCCTTTTCCTCCACTAATGAATTAATTGTCACTGGTTTCATATACCCCTGATAAAAGATTTAAAAAAAAAACCTAAGGAATCTCCATACTGTTTTCCATTAGTGGCTGCTCCAATTAACATTCCCACCAGCAGTGTAGGAGAGCTCTGTTTTCTCCACACCATCTCCAGCATTTATTGTCTGTAGACTTTTTAATAGCACAGGGAACTCTGCTCAATATTCTGCAATAACCTAAATGGGAAAAGAATTTGAAAAAGAATAGATACCTGTATATGTATAACCAAATCACTTTGCTATACATCTGAAACTAACACAACATTGTTTATAAATGATATTTCAATATGAAATAAAATTCAAAATAAATTAATAAAATTTATTTTCTGTCCCTCTTCCCCCCAAAAAAGAGGAAAGGAAAAAAAAAAAAAACTACTAAGCAGAAAATCTTGACTGTTAACTTGAGTGGTCAGGAGGGCATCTCCTGGCCTGGAGGCACTGCTTATTTAATTACGACACCGAGCCTGCTTCCATCTTCCCACGGAAGGGTTCGGGTGAGGTGGACTCTGTGCGTATGTCTGTATCCTTTAATAACTTGCCTTTTCTTCTTGCCCTAAAATCTTGGAGAGTTAATGGGATGTTTATCTCCTATTTTTTAAGGATGAAACATCTTTCTTTGTCTTCTCCTATCAACTATGGGCTTTTTTGTTTTCTATCTCGATCCACGGGGATGGAAAATCAATATTTTAAAATTTGAGATGTTAGCTGGAGAACTTAAAAAATCATTCAATTCAGTTTGGATGGCTTTCTGGTGGAAACAAAGCTCCCGAACATACATTTCATGGCTCGTAGATCACAATCAGTGCCATGGTTTTTATGAGCATAGATGAATTAGTGTGCTATGTGGGCAGGTCTCCTAGGGAAGGTTTTCACAGGCAGTGTGCCAGTAGAGCTCAGTTTGAACTTGTAGCGACATGAGAATTATTTTTAAAGGGTGTGGGTTCTTCATTCACATGTCTTTGGTATTGTGTGTAATGTGTATACACAGTTCGGGACCAGAATGTGGTCACAATGAGCTTGAGCTCTGCAGCCAGGCTACCTGATGCCCTCTCGTTGGTGACTGTGTGTCTGTGGGCTGTCACCTTTTCACTGGGCTTCGGTTTTATCATCTGAAGAGCAGTGGTTTCTGCTTTGTACAGTTACCCAGTTATTATGAGGATGAAATGAGGTAAACATGTTTAGAGCACTTAAACGCAGAGGACCTATTCAAGGAGCTGGTGGTACCTACTGTTATTGGAAGATGATGGCAGCAGTCATGTCAGAGGCAATTCTTGGTCATGTGTTGGGACGATCTTGAACTGGGAACACTCTATAAAAGACACTCACTAGGAGGGGGTGGGAAGGGATGTAACATATTAAGTACTGAGTTTCCTTATAGTGTGGAGATTAATGCACAATCTTAACTTCAATAACCCTAGGAGGAAGGCACTATTATCTTCATTTTAGAGATGAGAAGTCTGAGGCTGAGAGAGAATAATTTTCCTGGATTAACACAGTAAATGGTATATATCGCCTGAATGTGAAGTTGGTTCTGATGGTTCTGTTGGTTCTGAATCTGAAGGTTTTCCACCGCCTGGAAGAACATGGAATAATTTTTGCTTGTTCCAGTTTGGAATATTGACGCAATGTGGTATCAGTCTTCTGTGAAAAGGATTTTTCTTGTTTGCTTGTGGTAGTTCAGAGTTGGATCTCATGAAATCTAATCTGGATCTAAGAGTTGCAAGCTGCAGTGCCAGCTCTCCTCCCGATTTAGTCTGAGCTTCGTAGAATTTGGGGGAGATGAGCCAAGTCAATCTCCTAGTTCATGGCTGAGGAGACTGAGGGGTGGTGTCTGGTGACTTGCCCAAGGTGAAATGCCCGTTGGTGGCAGAAACTGGAAACAGATCACAGACCCCCAAATTTACAATCCAGTGCTTTTTCCATTATACTCTAGGAAACTCTCCTGACATAGGGAACCGTGTGTGACTTAGGATATATTTGCAAATGTTGCTTTATCTGATACAAACAAAATATGGCTAACTAAGAAGTTGAAAATTGCTTGCCTGCATTTTTGCGCTAGTTTCTTATTTCAGCTGAAGGTGGAGTTGCTCTTTATGGACTAATGGTTCTGCGTGGGTTGGGGGCCAGGCTAGTTTTAGAAATTCTATTGCTGTGATTCTCAAAATGTGAGTCATACTTATTCAAATGTAGATTCATGGTCATCTTCTCAAGACATGGGTAGTGTCTGGGAATCTAAACTTTATTTTGAGCAACCACCACAAGTGAGTCTCAGCTGTGCTAAAATGAGAACAACTGCACTTCAGTTAAAACGGTTCTCATGGATTGTTACCAACCAAGTATTGGAAAGCCTGAGAGTGAGAGGCAAGCCTTTGCAAGTCTGTGATGATTCACGGCAGCTGAAGGCCCCGCCCAGATTTCCCTGTTTGCCTTTCAGGCGGCCTCCAGCCCTCAACCTTGGTGTTAATTTGATGCAATGGAGAAACATGTCTTGGCATGTCTTGGCATTTGATTATGAAGCAGTGATGGAGTGAAGTTGAAAGTGAACAGACTGATTCTTTAAACTCCAAGTTAAACACGTTCTACTCTTCTTCTGACACAGAATGAGTCACTGAAGGCTTGTGGTGGAAACAGAAATCAGATCCTCTAAGAATTTGGGCGGGGTTGCTGTTTGATCCATTATGCTGTTAAGAAGACTTTACAATGTTGGAACTCCTTGTTTTCCTAGTAATATTTCCCGCTGCTAATTTATTATTTATTGCATGGGAGACCTGGGTTCGATCTCTGGATTTGGAAGATCCCCTGGAGAAGGAAATGGTAACAAACTCCAGTTTTCTTGCATGGAGAATTCCATGGACAGAAGAGCCTGCTAGCCTACAGTTCATGGGGTCGCAAAGAGTTGGACACGACAGAGTGACTAACACATGGATTATTTGCTGTATGTGAAACATGAATGAATGGGGCGGGCAGGGCAGAAGGAAGGAAGTTTCAGAGGTGGCAGAAGGAAAAGTATAATATTAAAAGTGCAGAGGCTGAGTTTTTATTTCTTGTTTGTTTAGAAAGTTCAGTGTGGTTGGTAAGTAGTGCTTCTTGTGTGTGACCCTCTGCCTGGTTCTGTTACATTTTACATGCAGAACTATACAGATGTCCATTCATGAGCATTCCACCTCTGCTGATATATTTGGCATTTTGTGGGAACAGTTAGTTCACAGATGAGAGAAGGGAAGGGTGTGCCAGAGGAAAGCACCCGGGGCTGGGAGGGGCAGAACTGAGGAGACAGAGCTGTGTGTGTATGTTTTCTGAAAAGATGTTACTCTCTGCATTAGATGAGTGTGGGGAAACACCCTGGCGGAGAGGCCCAGCAGATAGTTTTGAAATTGTAACCAGGGAGAGAGTTGAAGGCATTGTTTTCATAGAGGCAGACCATATTCCAAGTGTTAGGTGGGAAGGCGTGGCATGCCCAAGAGATAACGCTTATGGAAAGAACCAGCCTGATGAATGGAGCTTGGGAGGCGGAAGAGAAGTCAGTGAAATGGCTGGACAGTGAGCAGCCAAGACAGGGATGGGTTGGAGATGCTGAGATGTCTCAGATGACAAGGGAAGAAACAGTACCGAGAAGGAAGTTTTTATTAACTTCCTTTTATTAACTGTGAAGTGTCCTAAAGAGTCAGGGAAGAAAAGGACAGAAGGGCATTGGTGAGCCTCCAGTGAATGAATGCTTCTAAGTTGATTGTTGGAGCAAAAGCAAGTTTTTAGTAATAAATGGGTGGTGGGGAAATATAATCAGAAAATGTAGAACCACTCTTCTTTTAAAAAAAGTGATTGCAGTAGTCTCCTTGATTGTTTTCCCCCGCTCCCTGCCGCCCCCACTGATGCCTCTATGGGGCTTCCAAGGTGGCTCAGTGGTAAAGAATTCGCCTGCCAATGCAGGAGACTCAGGAGACTTGGGTTCGATCCCTGGGTTGGGAAGCAGAAAGTGGCAACCTGCTCCAGTGTTCTCGCCTGGAAAATTCCTTGAACAGAGGAACCTGGTGGGCTTACAGTCCGGTGGGGGGGGCGGTCACAGAGTCAGACATGACTGAGCATACATGCGTGCACCCACACACATCACTCTATAGTCTGTTCTCAATCCAGTGGCCAGCAAGCACGCTAGATTTTGTTACTCCCCATCTCAGCATTAGCATACATCTAGCCTCCCCATCGCCTGCAAACCCTACACGATCTGTCTGATCTCACTTCGCACACCCCCCACCTCACTCTGCAGCCTCTCAGGCCTTCATGCAAGTCCTGCAACACAGCAAGAGTGCCCCCACCTCAGGGCCTCGCACTTCCTCGTCTCTCTCCCTGTGATGCAGTCTGCCAGATGTCTTCATGACTCAGCTGCCTCAGGTTTTGATTCAAATATCACCTTTGTAGTACACCACTGTGAAGACCAAATGTCACTCTGTAGTGAAAGGAGAGAGGTGGATCGTCTCTTTAAAGACACAGTAGAGGTGCTTCCCTGGTTGTCCAGTGGTTAAGAATCCACCTTGCAGTGCAGGGGACACTGGGTTGATCCCTGGTCTGGGAAGATCCCACATGAAAAGTGAAAGTGAAAATCGCACAGTGGTGTCCGACTCTTTGTGATCTCATGGGACTGTAGCCTGCCCAGCTCCTCTGTCCATGGAATTCTCCAAGCAAGAGTACTGGAGTGGGTTGCCATTTCCTTCTCCAGGGGAATCTTCCCGACCCGGGGATCGAACCCAGGTCTCCTGCAATGCAGGCAGATTCCTTACCAACTGAGCCACCAGGAAAACCCTAGTGCAAGTGAGCCCGTGTGCCACAGCTGCTGAGGCCTTCGAGCCCTGGAGTCCATGCTCTGTAACAGGGAACCCCTAGCACCACAGCTAGAGGCAACCTGCGCTCAGCCTCAGAGACCTAGCACAGCCAAAATAAATAAATACATAAATACTAAAAAGACCCCCCACAGTACTGAGGTAAAGGCCAGGGGTAGATAATTTAGCGTGAGAAGTGGGCTCATGGTCAGGAGCACGGGTGAGTGGATTATGGTTAAAAGCGTGCTTTTCCCTTTGATATAAGAAAGAAACGAAAGAGAGAAATGTTTTGAAGTGTCAGCTTGAGATGAATAAAACTGAAATATGGTTTTAGAAAACCTTGCCATCAGTTCAGTTCAGTTCAGTCGCTCAGTTGTGTCCAACTCTTTGCGACCCCATGAATCGCAGCACGCCAGGCCTCCCTGTCCATCACCAACTCCCGGAGTTCACTCAGACTCATGTCCATAGAGTCAGTGATGCCATCCAGCCATCTCATCCTCTGTTGTCCCCTTCTCCTCCTGGCCCCAATCCCAATGAGTCAACTCTTCACATGAGGTGGCCAAAGTACTGGAGTTTCAGCTTTAGCATCATTCCTTCCAAAGAAATCCCATGGCTGATCTCCTTCAGAATGGACTACCTTGCCACAGTTACCTCTAAATTGTGCAGATCCATCATCTCTTTGTAGAAAGTGGGGATAAACATTAAAAGTAAAAGCTCCCTGAGGAGAGAAACACAGAACTGGAGGTATTCCCTAGTGCTGCCCTAACCTGGGTCCCTGCTGGACTGTGAGCTAGTGAGATGCAAGAAGGGTGAATACCAGTACTGGCCTCAGGGGAGGGTGCACAGGAGAACAGAGAAGAGAGGGGAGCTGTTTGTGTGGAAGTATGCCTCACTTGGGGCTTCCCAGGTGATGCTAGAGGTGAAGGACCCACCTGCCAATGCAGGAGACATGGGTTCACTCCCTAGGTCGGGAAGATCCCCTGGAGGAGGGCATGGCAACCCACTCCAGTATTCTTACCTGGAGAATCCCATGGGCCGGGGAGCCTGGCGGGCTACAGTCCATAGGGTCGCAAAGAGTCGGACACGACTGAAGCAACTTAGCACACACACACATGCCTTGTTTGAAGCTTGAGGGGATGGGGTAGGGCATTTTGCTTTCACTGTGGTTGTAAGTGTGAGAAGAAGTGGACTCGTGGCTCCTCACGTCCTGATCTGGGCTAAGAGGACCTCATACCAAAGGTGCAGTGATGGAACTGGAAGAGAGGAGATGATAGTGGGTCCTTGACCTGCCGTGTCTCTTCTGCCCTCATTCCCCTTAGGAGAATCCATGAGTTGGCTCGCTTCCTTTGCAAGAATGGGATCGAAGAAACTGATCAAAAAGGATTTGGTGGAGGTGGAGGAGTAGGGAGCTGGTGGGCAGGTCTGTGGGTCTTTATTTCTGAAGAAATGATTCATGAGTTGAAATCTGAAAACCAGAGAGGTTAAGTGCTTGGAAACAAACAATGAGGGAAGTGTTTTAAGAGCGCCTGGTAGCTTCTTTTGGCAGGATGATGTTAGGAGTTTATGAAAACGTAACAGGGAGAAATCGTTTAGTATGATTAATTTAACATTTGCTGAAATAATGTTTTAAATCTCCTCAGGAATATAGTTAAGACAGGGCATTTACTATTTTGCGAACTCCATTCATTCATTAGGCACCAAATTGTGTATGGCAGAAAATTGATGGCATAATGTTTGGTCATGCACGAAGTTCCTGTTCTCTCAGGCTCCTCACAGGGAAGCAAGGTGGGTTTCATGTCTCGTGCCAACTCAGGTTGGTGGTAGAGCCTGCTGGGAGTGCCGCCACGCTGCTGTTTTCAGATAAAGTGTGCGTTTGCTGAAGTAGAGACCAGGTGGGTTAGCTGGGTCCACCATGCAAGGGAACCAGGAATGTGGTGTGAATGTTGCAAATGAGCCTGTTGGTTTGAAGATGGATGGTCACCTGGAGGGCTACATAGGGACTCGATCCGAAAACACATGGATAAGAGAAAATATGGAAGAGTGGGTGTGTCAAGACACTAACTTGAGAGCGCAGTAAGCTACAGAGGCATGACAGGGAAGGAGTATGAGGCTTTTTGGACTGATATTTTAGAAGAACTAGCTGGGGCTGTTCTATACAGTTTGGGAGATACGGTGGGTCCGAATGGGGACTCCTTAGACACATTGCACTTCCCTGATAGCTCAGTTGGTAAAGAATCCGCCTGCAGTGTGGGAGACCTGGGTTCAGTGCCTGGGTTGGGAAAATCCCCTGGAGAAGGGAAAGGCTACTGACTCCAGTATAACGGCCTGGAGAATTCCATGGACTGTATAATCCATGAGGTCGCAAAGAGTTGGACATGACTGAGCGACTTTCACTTTTTCACTAGACACATTGGAACTGGGCCCTTACACTGCTACTTACTACCTCTGTGGCCTTGGGAAGGTCATTCATCTCATCTAGTCTCAGCTTCTTCATCTCATAAAGGCAACAGTAATGGTACCTACCTCAAACTCTGTTGTGAGGATTAAAGGAGACGATGCCTTAGACAATGCCCTGTCCATTTTGGTAGCCACTAGCCACATGTGGTTTTTGAGCTTGAAATGTGACTCATGCATATAAAGATGAGCTGTGAGTATAAAATACACACTGGATTTTGAATACTTTTAGTGCCAAGCTACTGCTGCTAAGTCGCTTCAGTCGTGTCTGACTCTGTGCAGCCTCATAGACGGCAGCCCACCAGGCTCCCCTGTCCCTGGGATTCTCCAGGCAAGAACACTGGAGTGGGTTGCCATTTCCTTCTCCAATGCAGGAAAGTGAAAAGTGAAAGTGAAGTCGCTCAGTCGTGTCCGACTCCTTGCGACCCCATGGACTGCAGCCTACCAGACTCCTCTGCCCATGGGATTTTCCAGGCAGGAGTACTAGAGTGGGGTGCCATTGCCTTCTCCGTTTAGTGCCAAAAAGTGTAGCAAAACTCAATAATTTGTTTTGGCAATGGTGGGATAATAATTATTTCAATAATTTGGTGGGAATGTAAATTGTTAACAGCCACTATTGAAGACGGTATGGAGATTCCTTAAAAAACTATGAATAAAACCACCATATAACCCAGTAGTCCCTCTCCGAGGCATATACCCTGAGGAAACCAAAATTGAAAGAGACACATGTATCCCATTGTTCATCATAGCACTATTTACAATAGCTAGAACATGGAAGCAACCTAGATGTCCATCAATGAATGAATGAATAAAGAAGTTATTGTACATATGCACAATGGAATATTACTCAGCCATAAAAAGGAATGCATTTGAGTCAGTTCTGGTGAGGTGGATGAACCTAGAACCTATTATACAGAGTGAAGTGAGTCAGAAAGAGAAAGATAAGTATCGTATTCTAATGCACATATACAGAATCTAGAAAAATGGTACTGAAGAATTTATTTATAGGACAGCAGTGGAGAAACAGACAGAGAATAAACTTACGGACATAGGGGGAGGGGAGGAGAGGGTGAGATGTATGGAAAGAGTAACCTGGAAACTTACATTACCATATGTAAAATAGATAGCCAATGGGAATTTGCTGTATGGCTCAGGAAACTCAACAGGGGCTCTGTGTCAACCTAGAGGGGTGGGATGGCAAGGGAGATGGGAGAGAGGTTCAAAAGGGAGGAGATATATGTATACCTATGGCTGAGTCATATTGAGGTTTGACAGAAAACAACAAAATTCTGTAAAGCAGTTATCCTTCAATAAAAAAATGAATTAAAAAAACTCATTTTTTAAATGTTGATTACACATTTATTGGTAATATTTTGGTTATATGGGCCTTCCCAGTAGCTCACATGGTAAAGAATCTGCCGCACTGTGGGAGACCTGGGTTTGGTCCCTGGGTCAGGAAGATCCACTGGAGAAGGAATGCAATGGAGAAGGCAACCCTCTCCAGTATTCTTGCCTGGAGAAATCCATGGACAGAGGAGCCTGGTGGATTACAGTCCATGGGTCACAAAGAATTGAACATGACCGAGTGAATAAAATGTTATTAAAATTAATTTTACCCTATTCTTTTTCCTTTTTTTGGTTCTTTTCCCTTTTCTGTGGTGTACTGCTTTGGGATGTTCACCGCGGTGCCTGGCACAGAGTAAACACTTGGGAATGTCAGCTTGTACTGAGCATCTCCCAGCAGGCACACTGCCCTGGTGCCTCCCTTGTGAGCTCAAGCCTGTGGCGTGAGGCCAGGTGTGTCTATATTTTTTTTTTGTATTGCCAGGTGTCTCTGTTGATGGCTCTTTGATTCTGACTGGAGTGGGCCTTCAGCCTTACTCCTCACCCCTTGAGGAAGGAGAATATATATCTTCCTAAAAAGAACACCATACTATAGGGGTCGGTAAACTTCTTTTCTATAAAGGGCTGGATGGTCAGCACAGTAGGTTTTGCTGGCCTGTGGTCTTGGTTGCAGCTACTTGGCCATTGTAGTGTGCAAGAAGCCATAGATGGTGTGAAGCAAAGGAGTGTGCTCATGTGCTAACAGAATTATCTGTGGACCCTGAATTTGGAGTTTGTATAATTTCCATGTGTCACTAAACATTGTTCTTTTTAAAAAATTTCCCAGCTATTTAAAATGCAAACTGTTTTTAGTTCATGAACTGTGCAAAAACGGGCATGGGCCAGACTTGGCCTGTGGGCTATAGATTGCTGACCTTGACATGATGAATGGCCTGTATATTTAGCAGCTCAGAGCTTGGCTTAAATGGTTTTTCATTTGTATAGCACCTAACAATTAGTTTATATTGTACCATTTTATTTATTTTATTTTTAGTGGGCTTTCATTTGACCTATTTTACACTTCATCAGTCTAAATGGAACAAAACATTGTATATGAAACTCTTATTAAGAAATTTGTAGAGCTTCTGTGGTGGCTCAGTGGTAAAGAATCCACCTGCCGATGCAGGACACACAGGTTCGATCCCTGATCCAGGGAGATCCCACATGCTTTGGGGCAGCTAAGCCTGTGTGCCACGACTATTGTGCCTGTGCTCTAGAGCCAGGAGCCACAGTGACTGAAGCCCTTGTGCCCTAGAGCTGGTTACTTTGCAGAAAGAGAAGCCACTGCAATGAGAAGCCCACGTGCCACAGCTAGAGAAAAGCCTGTGCAGCAGCAAAGCCTCAGTGTGGCCAATAAATAAATAAATAAATAAAATTGTAAAATTCTTTAAAAAGAAACATTTGTAAGCAAGGAGAGGCAGGAGAGAGAAAAAAGTAAAGAAGTATGTAAGGGACCAAAGGACATTTTTTTGTTTTGTTTTGCTCGAAGTACTTTTGTTTTCTGTCTAGAATGAGTTTGTTCACTGAAGAGTTCCTTGGCTTAAAAATGACATTAAATCATGAAGCAGGATCATATTTTAAGGTTTTGCCTTCCATAAATTTGTGGTGGAAACCCCATTTACCACTTTGTCCCTTTGTAATCAGAGAAAATGCTGAATAATGAGGGTATTGATGAGAGAATATTTAATTTGGTAAAGAGATCAAATTTTTTAGCTGAAAAGGTGATTTCCTTAAGTTCTTTATTGTATATTACTGAACAGCAGAGAGCTGTCAAAAGTAATTTACCAGTAAACACTAAGTCAGGCACATACATGGTAGAAAACCCTTTTTTTCCTATAGAGAATATTTCTGGACCCGGTTGGATTTCCAATTACACATTCTCCTTTCCTTCAGCGATTTTCTGCAGAGCTGTTTGGTGAGCACAGATGTCAGAAGAGGCAGCCTATGGCATAATGGAGTGTGTTTAAAAAGTTAAGGAAAGGTTAGTTTTTGAGTATGCTTATTACACGATTTAAAAATAGCTTTGACTCTATTTGTAAATCAAATGACGGCCAGCTCTCAGGCCTGTGCCAAGTGTGAAGCTTTAAAACAAGGTTTCTTTTGAGTGGTTTTGGTGGCTCTGGGAAGGCCAAAGCACTGGAGGATGTTAAGATCGACTTTCTGTGGTAGTAACACAAAAATGATCTGAGTTTTACAGAGTTATCTGCAATAACATTGAGAAGGGCTTCACAGAACATAATGTATGTTTAGTCAGTGATTAAGAATGACATGCAGCTTTTTGGGAGGTGGTTACTATTTCCTGTGTCTGAGTCTCAGCAAAAGGCCCCAGCAAAAAGGAGAAAAAATTGCTTACAACAATTTGCAGATACCATCTATTTCATCTTCAACCTAGAAGCTCCAGAGAAAGAGATGACTATTTCTCATTGGCACTCCTACCACACTGCTCCGAATTTTATATTTTGCTGCTATAAATTATTGCTAGAATGTTAGGACTTTCAAATAAGACTTACCTAGTGCCTGGGAGATTCCAAGCTGCCCTTGTAAATTTAGAGGGAAGACAGCAAGTTAAAAAAAAATGTCAGGTACTTCAAGTCGACCTTTTAATAAGGACACATGGAACAAGTGAGAGGGCTTTAAGTTGGATCTCTTTGCACATTCTTCAAGCCACTTCCTGAATCCAGCAAGATTTAGGGATAGGCAGACCTCTCTCCT
This sequence comes from Bos javanicus, assembly GCF_032452875.1. Lineage (NCBI taxonomy): Eukaryota > Metazoa > Chordata > Mammalia > Artiodactyla > Bovidae > Bos > Bos javanicus. The sequence continues at coordinate 13,277,041 of NC_083876.1, forward strand.
GCACCCCAGCTTTTGGGGGCAGCTGTGTGTTTCTTGAGTCTATGGTGGACATGGTCACCTGTCAGAGCAGTGGGACCTGGGCTTGCAGTCCACCCCTTCTTCCAGTTTCTCTCTGATGAGAAAATCCCTCGAAACTTGGACTCTATGAAGAGCTGCATTAAAATTTGCTGTGTGACTCAGGGAACTCAAACAGGGGCTCTGTATCAACCTAGAGGGGTGGGATGGGAAGGGAGGTTCAAGAGGCAGGGGGCACATGTATACCTGTGGCTGATTTATATTGATGTTTGACAGGAAACAAAATTCTGTAAAGCAATTATCTTCAATTAAAAAATAAATAAATTTAAAAATTAAGAAAAATTTCTATGAATGGGATTTCCTGCACTTCAAATCTGGGTAGCTGGCTTTGAATTGCTGCAATGCTTGACCTCCTATTAATCAACCTACTGGATTTATTTGGATTGTAGACTCGAAGCTGCTTTTTTATTTTCTCCTTGCTCAGTGTCATGTAGATAAAAATAAATTACTCTCCGTCCCCTGCCCCCAACGCACACGCACACACACGCACACACACAGCCTTTAGTCTTTGTGAGTTTGCCAGTGATGGGAGGTAACTGTCTTGGCAGAAAGGAAGCACATTGTTTCCTCCAGTCATGGGGCTGACAAAACAGGCAACCCTGATGGTTTATCTTAAAGATGTGAAAAATCAGTGACTCTCTATCATCACTCATGCTGGCTTGTTTGGAGAAGAGCTCCTTGCAGTTTAATATTTTTGATTTTATTCCACTGTGGGACACTGTGGTGGGGTGCCGTGGCCTCCCTCCCAGAACTAGCGCATCAGGGATGAAGACTTATTCTCTGAAGTCGCTGGGGGATGTTGCAGCCCACTGCCTTCTGAGCTGACTCCTCGGGGACTGCACCCACTAGGGAGATTTGCCCTGCACCCTCCTTGGGGGAGGCCCAGCTTCCCCGCCAACCCTACTTGGGACAGCTCTCAGGGGTCAGACTGGCTTCTGAGGGCTCCCGATGGGTGTGTCTGGAGCCTGCGTTGCAGCTCCTTCCCTCCTCCTCCCCAGTCCTGCCTCCACAACCCCCTCTTCTCCAGGGCTGGTCCCAGGCGCATGCCTGCTTTTTCATCACCATCTCAGAATTAGCTTCCCAGGGAACCCAACCTTAGACACCTGTGGTTGTTTCCTTTGAAGGTGAGTTTTTCTGATCTTGAAGTTAACTTCAAATGTATCAAGACTGTGTAGTGTGAAGAAGTGATAAAAAGAGCTGAGAAATTGTCCAGTTGGTATCTCCTTTTCAGAAGGTTTTTGTATTACACAAATTGTTTAATGAGCTCCACCACTGGGGCTCCTCTAAGGGCAGGGAGAAACTTCATGGAAGAGTGTCTGGGTTCCCAGTGATGATTAATGTAGAGTCGAGGGGAGCAGGGAGTCCAAGAGATTGTGATTTTGAACCTGTCTGCCTGAGGGAGTAAGGAGCATACACAAAGAGGCTACCCAGGATGTGCAGCTTTTACGTAATCAAAGGTGGGTAGAGTACAAGAACGAAAGTACAACTGCTGGTAGAATTCTAAGGCAGTGGCTTAGAATCTTGGCTCCGTTACTTCTTTTTTATGTGACTCTGGGGAACTCACTTAAGGTCTCTGTGATTCAGGTTCTCATTTGTAAAATAAGGATACTAATACTTACAATTGCTAGAGAATCTTTTTTTATTTCAAATGTGTTCCAGTTATCTATTGCTGTGAATGAACCACTCAACACTTAGGAGCTTCAAACAACCATAGTTTATTATTTCTCACGAGCCTTAGTCCTTCTACATATACACACAAAATTGGTAATTTGTCTTAATCAGTTATTATCATAATTGTTGTGAAATTTTCTAATTCCATGATTCCTTTTACATTTATTAATTGGAATTCTATGGTAAAGAATAACTTTTTCAGAATGTATATGTATAACATAATCTCTTTGCTCTACAGGAGAAATTAACATTGTAAGTCAAATATCCTTCAATAAAATTAACTAAAAATAGTAAAAAAAAAAAAAAGTAACTTTTTCTTCTCCCTCATTTAAATTATATACCAGCATAAATTCATAAGCTGTTATTTTATTCTGTAGGTTATACTCCATTATTTATTTGAATGTTCCAGTTATCTGGCCATTATCATCATCATATTCAATCTGAACATTCACATAATTGAAAAATTATTTTTGCAGATTTCCGATATTATTCCTGACATCATGCATGCCTAGCTTCCCCTATTATCAGTATTGCTCATGAGAATGGTACATTTTTTTCTTACCAAGGATGATCCTGTGTTGTTATTTCATAATCTCCCAAACTTCATAGTTTACATGTTTACATTAAGATTCAGTCTTGGTGTTGTAAATTCTATGGGTTTTGTTGAATGTATAATGACAATTTGTCCATCATTATAATATCATACAGAGTATTTTTACTGCCCTAAAATCCTTTTTTTTTCTGTCAAAGATAAGTTGATTACCTAGAGTAATGAAATTAGAAGCAAAAATAAACAAATGGGACCTAATTAAATTTAAAAGCTTTTGCATAGCAAAGGAAAGAATAAACTAAAGAAAAGACAACCCTCAGAATTGGAGAAAATATTTTAAAATAAACCAACTGACAAGGGATTAATCTTTAAGATATACAAACAGCTCATGCAGCTCAATATCAAAAAAAAAAACAAACAACCCAATCAACAAATGGGCAGAAAATCTAAATAGACATTTCTCCAAAGAGGACATTCAAATGGCCCACAAACAGATGAAAATATATTCAACATCATTAATTATTAGAGAAATGCAAGTCAAAATTACAATGAGGTGTCACTTTACACCAGTCAGAATGGCCATCATCAAAAATCTACAAACAGTAAACGCTAGAGAGGGTGTACTGAAAGGGGAACCCTCCTACACTGTTGGTGGGGATGTCAGTTGGTTACCGCCACTATGGAGAACAGCGTGGAGGTTCCTCAAAAACCTAAAAATAGAGCTACCGTATGATCCAGGCAATCCCACTCCTGAGCATATATCCAGAGAAAACCATAGCTCAGAAAGATATATGCACCCTGAAGTTCATTGCAGCACTATTTACAATAGCTAGGACATGGAAGCAACCTAAGTGTCCATCAGCAGAGGAATGGATAAAGATGCGGTACAGATGTACAATAGAATATTACCGGACTGTAAAAAGGAATGAACTAGTGCCATTGCAGAGATGTGGATGGACCTGGAGAGTGTCATACAGAGTGAAGTAAGTCAGAAAGAGAAAAACAGTTGTCACCTAAAACTGCCTATAGGTGGAATCTAGAAAAATGGTACAGATGAACTTAATTGCAAAGCAGAAATAGAGTCACAGATATAGTGAACAAACTTATGGTTACTCAGGGGAGGGGGAATGATATGAATTGGGAAATTGGGACTGACATATGTACACTACTGTGTATGAAATAGTAACTAATGAGAACCTACTGGGTAGCACAGGAAGCTCTACTCAGTGCTGTGTGTGCGTGCTAAATCCATTCAGTTGTGCTCGACTCTTTGCCATCCTGTGGAATGTAGCCCACCAGACACCTCTGTCCGTGGGATTCTCCAGGCAAGGATACTGGAGTGGGTTGCCTTCCTCCATACTCAGCGCTTTATGGTGGCTTAAATGGGAAGGAAATCTAAAAAAGAGTAGATATATGTATAGGTTTAACTGGTTTGCTTTGCCATACAGCAGAAACGAACACATTGTAGAGCAACTATGCTCCAGTAACAAGTAATAAAAAAAATTGGTTGACTGTTCTCATGGAGTCTATTTCTAGGCTCTCAACTCTGTTCCATTGATCTGTCTATCCTTTTGCTAGTATCACATGGTCTTGATTACTGTAGCTTTATAGTAAGTCTTGAAGTCAGGCAGCATTATTCCTCCATCTTTATTCTTCAGTACGGTTAGCTAGCCTGCGTCTTTTGCTTTTCCATGTAAACTTTAGAGTCAGGTTGTTGATATCCATAAAATCCCTTGCTGGGATTTTGATTAGGACTGCGTTGACTCTAAAGATCGAGTTGGGAAGAACTGATGTGTTGATAATTGAGTTGTTCTATTTATGAACACTGAGCGTCTCTCCATTTATTTAGCTCTTTGATTTCAAAGATTTTTTTAAAAAGTATTTATTTTTAAACTTTGGCTGCATTGGGTCCTAGTTGCAGCATGATGGCTTTCCCTGCAGCATGTGGGGCCTTAGCTCCCGACCAGGGACTGATCCCGCATTCCCTGTGTTGTAAGGCTAATTTGGCCACTGGACTAGCAGGGAAGCTCTGTGGTTGAACCTGGAGAATTAGGTAACATGTCAAGGGTAGGACTAGTGGTCTGATTGCAGAAGCCACCGGCCTGACCCCTGTTGCATGCTATGCCTGTCTGTTCCCACGGGGTAGATGCCCGTGGCCTCCAGGAGGAGAGGGGCTGTGTCTGTCTTATTTACTGGGTTACCCTTAATAAGTGTTTCTTAAATGAATGAAGAAACTGAGGGCCTGTTATCACCTATAAATTCATGTCACTTAAATGGGAACTTTGAATAAGTACTGTTTTATTTTTAACTTGGAACATTTTTCCCTAGCAGTAAATAGATTTGATGAGAAGTTGGCATGAGTTAAATTAGCAGTTTTTGTTCAGTAACTTACATGAAAAAAGTCTGCATCGTTTTAATACTAATGGGTCAGGTAGGAGTCCCAGCTCAACCCTGATGTGACTAATGCCTTCCTTTTTTCTGTCTGTCATGAGTGTATGAGAAATGTTCGTTAGAAATGAACCTCAGCTTCTTTCTGTACACTGTATGAAGTGTCCCTCAAATATTTTTAACTGTAAAACAGCAAGAGAAGCAGCAGCAACACTGACACCAAAAATGAACATGGAAAAGAGAAGCAGAACCTAGGTTTTGGGAAGAGGTTCACCCACTGATAGCCTTTTAACTCTTTGGCACAAGGATATGTATAATCTCTCAGGGGTTCTGGGCTTTAATAAAGTTGTTGTGGCTTGGCTAAATAAATTTGTGATTTAGTAAGTTTATGATACCCTGTATATTTGAAAGAATATTAGGAGAGTCTTAATGAGTTTTATGTGATATCATCATATTCAAATTATGACTGTTTTCTTCCCTGTTTTCCTTTTTAGGCTCTTTCAAGACACTTATTCTTCCATCAGTAAGTATTTATTTTAAAACTTTGGTTTCATAATTATACATCATGTCAGTGAAATGAATTTCTGATTTTGTTGACTTTTCATACTGATTTACATGCCTTGTGAGTTTGGCTGGAGTTCAGTTCCACCTTCAGATTATTTAAGAATAATATTACTCCAGGGAGATTGGTTATTAGCCTCTTCAGACTCATCGTGGAGATTTTCCTTTTGTAAAACAGAGAACTTCCTGAGGGGAGCTGGCCTGGACTATTTGCACAGGGACCTGGGTGGGTTTGGTCCTGCTTCTGCCCTAATGAGCACAACAGTCTTGGGTGTGTCATTATTGCTCCCTCCCAGTTTCTTTGTCCTGGAAAAGGGCAGTGCCTCGCTGAACAGAATTGTTGCTTGAGGCAAAACAAACAAACAAAAATCAGTAATTGATACTGATCCTATCTGGGATTAAAAGTTTGATATTTTGTGTGTCATAATTCTGTATTGCTTTTGCTATTTATTATTGAGTTTTTTGCTATTGAGTTACTTGATTATTGAGTTTTTTGGCACACTCTTAAATTTTACACTTGAGGCAAGTGCCTGGCTCACCTCACTGTGGTCCCAGCCCTGGAGAAGGGGGTAAAAGTGTAGTCTGTTTCATAGAGGCTACCTTGGAGGTGAAATGAGATGTAAACATGCTGTGGCATCTGCTGTAGAAGTGGGAAGAGTTAGCGGATTCATGTTGATGTGTAGCAAAACCAATACAATACTGTGAAGTAATTAATCTCCAGTTAAAATAAATAAATTTATATTTTTTTAAAAAAGAAACCTGGTTATTCAATGTTGCTTAACTAGTCCTGCTTCTCATAGCTTTGATTTGGAAGTCTGTCCTTTATAACTGTTTTCTTTTGGAGCTTCACACATTTAATGTATAGTTAAACACAGCATCCACCAAGAAGACAATTTGGTGTACTTTTCTGGGACTAGATGAGTAATGACTTTGACCTTGACACATTACACACTTATGTAGGGTCAGCATCTCCCGATAAGCCAGGTTCCCCATTACCTCTTGAAGTTTGTTTATTAAGCACATTCAGAAACCACATTCATTTTGAGGGGGAGTTCTTAGTGAATGGGCTTCCCTGGTGGGTCACTGATAAAGAATCTGCCTGCAATGCAGGAGACCTCCGTTCAATCCCTGGGTTGGGAAGATCCCCTGGAGAAGGGAATGGCTACCCACTTCAGTATTCTTGTTTGGAGAATTCCTTGGACAGAGGAGCCTTGTTGGGGTGTGGGGGGAGGGCTACAGTCAGTGGGATCACAAAGAGTTGGGATGCCTGAGTGACTAACACTTTCACACTTTTCACACTCTTAGAGAATACAGTGCTCCCAAACAGTTCTTCCCCCTGGAGTAGGAAATGGCAGCCTGCTCCAATATTCTTGCCTGGAAAATTCCATGGACAGAGGTGTCTGGTGGGCTACAGTCCATGGAGTTGCAGAGTCAGACACAACTGAGTGACTGAGCACAAACAATCCGTTATAAAAAGGCCTTGATTTTATTCAGTCTCTAAGTTGTATCTGTCTCTTTGCCACCCCATGGCCTGCAACATGCCAGGCTTCCCTGTCCTTCACTGTCTCTGGAGTTTGCTTAAATTCATGTCCACTGAGTCAGTATTGCTATTTAATCGTCTCATCCTCTGCCACCCCCTTCTTTTGCCTTCAATTTTTCCCAGAGTCAGGGTCTTTTCCAGTGAGTCGACTCTTTGCATCAGGTGGCCAAAGTATTGGAGCTTCAGCTTCAGCATCAATCCTTTCAGTGAATATTCAGGTTGATTTCTTTTAGGATTGACTGGTTTGATCTCTTTGCAATTCAAGGGACTCTTAGAATCTCCAGCACCACAGTTTGAAAGCATCAGTTCTTCAGTGCTCAGCCTTTTTTATGGTTCAACTGTCTGTACAAGTCATCTGTATGTGACTACAGGAAAAACCATAGCCTTGTCTATACAGATCTTTGTCATCAGTGTGATGTCTCTGCTTTTTAATACACTTTCTATATTTGTCATAGCTTTTCTTCCAAGGAGCAAGTGTCTTTTAATTTCATGGCTGCAGTCACTGTTAAAATCATGGCTGCAGTGATTTTGGAGCCCCTAGAAAGAAAATCTGTCACTGTTTCCATTTTTCCCCCATTATTTGCCATGAAGTGATAGGACCATGAACTTAGTTTTTTGAACGTTGAGTTTGAAGCCAGCTTTTTCACTCTATTCTTTCACCCTCATCAAGAGGCTCTTTAGTTTCTGTTTGCTTTCTGCCATTAGAGTGGTTTCATCTGCGTATCTGAGATTGCCAATATTTCTCCCAACAATCTTGATTCCAGCTTGGCATTTCACACCATGTACTCTGCATATAAGTTAAATAAGCAGTGTGACAATATACAGCCTTGACATACTCCTCTCATAACTATTGTATTTCTTACCTATTACGTTTGTACTTACCTTACTAAGAAATATACTGCTGTAATAATAGAAAGTAGGGGCAGGGAAAATGAAGGCATAAGTAGGCAGAGAAGGGGTTAAGAAAACCCCCAAACTTAATGACAATAAGATATTAGACTGCGTTAATACGACCTCAGACATTAGGTGCTGGCTCCCCATGTCTGTGTCCCTAACTCTGTTGAAAGAATATTACAATGAGAAGATTAAAATAAATCCTGTGCGACTTAATTGTCTGATAGCAGAAGAGGGTGAGATTTAAGTTCAGGAAGAACAGCTTGAAGCACAGTAACTGCTTTCCTCAAAGAAGTCCACAGCTGCACTGGCTGGAGGGTAGTGAGGCTGGAAGGAGTAGGTGTGTGGGTGGGACCAGAGCACTTGGCCTGGGATTCCAGTAACCCTCCTCTACACTGTACTCATCCCATTTATCATTAGCTGCAAATTGCACTCCTGTTATTCTTTAAAGAAATTTTTTAAATTTATTTTTGGCAGCACTGGGTGTTTGTTGCTGTACGTGGGCTTTCTCTCGTTGCAGCGAGCGAGAGCTGCTCTCTAGACAGGGTTCGAAGGCGTCTCATTGCAGTGGCTTCTCTTGTTGGGGAGCACCGGCTCTAGAGTGTAGGCTCAGTAGCTGTGGCACAGAGGCTTAGTTGCACACAGGCATGTGGGATCTTCCTGGACCAGGGATTGAACCTGTGTCCCCCGCATTGGCAGGTGGTTTCTTAATCACTAGACCACCAGGGCAGAGAAGGCAATGGCACCCCACTCCAGTACTCTTGCTTGGCAAATCCCATGGGCGGAGGAGCTTGGTAGGCTGCAGTCCATGGAGTCGCTAAGAGTCAGATGCGACTGAGTGATTTCCCTTTCACTTTTCACTTTCATGCATTGGAGAAGGAAATGGCAACCCACTCCAGTGTTCTTGCCTGGAGAATCTCAGGGACGGGGGAGCCTGGTAGGCTGCCGTTTATGGGGTTGCACAGAGTTGAGCTCGACTGAAGCGACTTAGCAGCAGCAGCAGCAGACCACCAGGGAAGCCCTACTATTATTCTTTAAAGTCTTAACTATATGAAATACTTACCCCAGTATCTCATATTTGTCTTTAACATTATTTCTGTTGTATATAGATATAGCAATTACCTGTTGAAAACTTTACTAGAGCTTATATTTAGGACTAGATCCTTTTTTAGTAAAACAGAACTTTAAAGACTTAGTCATAAAGTGTCTGGGAAAATTTGATAATGCTTGGCAAAAATAGAAGGTTCTGCATTTTTATGAGTTTTCAATGAAAATAGACCCATCTTTAAAAGCATACTTGCATTCTGATGTTTGCAAATATAATATTTAAAATTAGTTTTTAAGGTCCTCATGAGTTTTTGCTATAAAATATGAACATTTTGGCTGTATTAAAACAAATGTGTTTTTAATATCTGACTGGCTCATTGTTTCTGCTTCTGATATAGTGAAGTCAGCCTTCAATAAGAAGTAAATAAAAAAAGCAATTTATGCTTAACATAAAGGTTGTTTTTTGTATAAAATATGCTGGAAAAAGTTTCTGTTATTCTCTTTGTAAATAAAACGTAAAATGAGGGAGTGGCTTTTAAAATTAAAATGCTTAAAATTTTTTAAAATTGTATTTTGGAGTATAGTTGATTTACAATGTTGTGTTAGTTTCAGGTGTACGCAAAGTGAATCATGTATGCATATACATATATCTATTCTTTTTCGGATCTTTTCCCATATAAGTTATTACAGAATATTGAGTATAGTTCCCTGTGTTATACAGTAGGTCCTTGTTGATTATCTCTCTTACATATGAAAGTGAAAGTTGCACAGTCGTGTCTGAATTTTTGTGATCTCATGGACTGTAGCCTGTAGTCTCTGTCCATGGAATCCTCCAGGCATGAATACTGGAGTGGGTTGCCATTTCCTTCTCCAGATCTTCCCAACCCAGGGATTGAACCCAGGTCTCCTGCATTGCAGGCATATTCTATACCAACTGAGCCACTTGGGAAGCCCCATCTTACATATAATAGTATGTATATGTTAATCCCAACCTCCTAATAAAATTAGAATGCTTTTAATGTTTAATTACTAATATATTTTAAAATAGAAACTATCATCTTAAGTTTCTCAATTTTATTTAGAAAGTTATTGAAATTGCCATTACTTTCGGTAACTGGAGTTATTAGTGAAATAAAGTAGGATTGAACACTCTTGTGTCGTCTCAGTTTCCTTAAGACAGTTACTCTTTCAGAGAAGGTGAGATGGTTTTAGATGGGCCAGGTTAGAGTCAGGAATCTGTTGTCACTTTGGGGTTTATTGTCCATCAGGGACTTTTCCGATCATCCCTCTGTCATTTAGAGAGCTCCCCTCGCTGGGTGGGGAGCTGTCATCCACCTTGAGGGTTTGTGCTTACGTATACCCAGAACAGACTTAGCATGACTGAGGATCAACAGTGCTCAGCTCAGGTGCTGGTTGATATCTTGTTGATCTAAGTCCCGGGGAGTGAACACCCCCGGCCTGTTGTCTTGCTGTCAGACAGTGTCTGTCTCTGGGTACCACGTCTTTTCCCAGCCCTGCGACTTCAGCTGAACACATAGGATCCAAAACCTCTGTAGGTAAATAATTGGTTCTTGTATAAGAGATAAGGAACCCCTTTATTACCAGTTCAGGGAACTCTTTTCAGTAATTGTGGGAGAAGGTGGGAGGCAGTTTACCAGCAGAGATTCAGGAGGTTTACTACCTTTGATCCTCACCACCATCGGAAGCAGGTTACAACTGACTGCGGGTCCGGCACAGGGAGACTCTTTCATGAGGATTGCTTAACATCCCCAGTATTTCCTCCAGTCTCCTTCTCACTGTGTCCTTCCACTGTTACCAGTGGATGGCCAAGGTCTGTGCTGACAGGTGACACGGTGACACCCTGCGCCGTGCAGGGATGCCCCCCGATTCATGGGGACATCCCAGGTCCACTCTGACAACTCCACTTTGTTATCTCTGACTTTCCAGCCCTAGGATCATCCCCAAGACTTTGAGGATCCTAAATCGCCCAAATTTTACATATGAGGAGGTGGGATTTCTACCAGGGGAGGGTTGAAAAAGAGAATTAGGGTAACTGAAAGGAGCAGAGAGTCAGTACTGTCTCCTCTTGTGTATCAACTCCCTGAAGGAGGATGGAGTAGGAGACAGGAAAAGTCCTTGGACACCTTTGTGTCACTTCTAATTCTCTAACTCTTTGACTTTTTGTGGTTAATAAGTCTTTAGTTGCAGGCCTCTGCATCAGTAATTTGGTATAAGTCTTTAATCTACTGGAGATTTCCTGGTGGGTCAAATGGCAAAGAATCTGCCTGCAATGCAGAGACCTGGGTTCGATCTCTGGGTTGGGAAGATGCCCTGGAGAAGGGAATGGCAACCCATTCCAGTATTTTTACCTGGAGAATTCCATGGACAGAGAAGTGTGGTGAGCTATAGTCCGTGGGGTAGCCAAGAGTTGGACATGACTGAGCGACTAATACTACTTTAATCTACTGTCTGTTCTGGGGCCTCTGTGCCTCTAAAAATGATACCCAAATCATGGAGAGACATGCCATCTAATCCCATATTTTAAAATCACGATCTGTTTATAAATCTGTGGCATATACAAGCAAATGATATGGTGGTTCCTGGCATATATATTTTCCTGCTTACCTTCCCTTGTGGCTCAGCTGGTAAAGAAACCGCCTGCAATGCGGGAGACCAGGGTTTGATCCCTGGGTTGGGAAGATCCCCTGGAGAAGGGAAAGGCTACCCACTCCAGTATTCTGGCCTGGAGAATTCCATGGACTGTGTAGTCCAGGGGGTCACAAAGAGTTGGACACGATTGAGCGACTTTCACGTGTACTCTTGTGTACATGCTTACAGAATTGAACACTCCGTTTAAAAGAATCTGGGGACTGATTCTCATCAGTAAAAGAATCTCATCATTTGAGAGAATAGAATAGGAGGATGCAAGTGCTAGGCTAGGTTCTCAGCCCTCTAGGGTGTACATCTTTGGTTCATGTTGAATTCCAAGCTCTAAGGTACTCAGTGAATGTTTGTTACAGGAAAACAAAAATCAGTACTAGAGGTCATTTGAAGGTGATATGACTGTTTCTCCTAACAGTTTATTATGAAAATATTAAATATCAAAAAAACCTGAAAGAGTTTCATAGTGAACAGTCTTATAGCTACCACTTAGAATCTACTGTTAACATTTTACCGTACTTACTTTATCACATAGTTAATCTATCTACTCATTTCTCCATCCATGAATTCATCTTATTTTTAAAATGCTTTTCTGAGTGAATTGCAAACATCAGTATTTTTCTCCCTGTTGTGTCGGCGGTTCATCAAGTTTCTTTCATATTCTTACCCGTATTGCTGGCTTTTTGGTGGCTGCTATTGCTGGAAAATCTCCTCAGAGCCCTCTGTGGGCAAATCTTATTTTCCCAAAGGAGGCAGAATGTCATTTCAGAATCTCGGGTTTAGGAATATGAAGACGAACTAAAAGTCAGGTGTGCTAGTTATCTACTGCTGTGTAACCTACGGTCCCCAAACGCTGGTGTAAAACAGTCAGAGAATTTTATTACTTCACACAGTTTCTGTGGGTCGGGAAGCTGGGGGCTGTGTAGCTGAGCAGGTCTGACGTGGGGTCTCAGGAGATGGCGCTTCCCGAGCTGCTGACCTCTGCAGGCGACCCTGGGCCTGGGGGTCCCCGGGAAGGTTGCTGTTCACGTGGCTGGCAGGTGGGCTGTGGCTGTTGGCCTCTGTCCCTCCCCACATGGCCTCTCACGGGCCTCTTGAGTGTCCTCATCGCATGGCAGCTGACTTCCCCCGGAGCCTCGGATCCAAGAAAGAGAGAACCAGGCAGAAGGTATCCGGTTAATGACGCAGCCTCATTCTACTCCTGAGGAGCAGGTCACTGGAGATTGAGGCTCCCCCTTTTGCAAGGAGAAGGGTCAAAAAATATTTGGACATGTTTTGTTTAAAAAAACTTTTTATTTTGTGTTGGGCTGTAGCTGATTAACAACCTTGTGATAGTTTCAGATGAACAGGAAAGGGACTCCGCCATACATGCACATGTTGGATATGTGAATGGATTTCTCCCCCAAACTCCCCTCCCAGCCAGGCTGCCCCATAACACTGAGCAGAGTTCCATGTGCTGGACAGTAGTAGGTCCGTTTTGGGTATCTATGTTAAATATAGCAGTGTGGACGTATTTTAAAATCACCACATGAAGGCTCTCGTTAGAGTATATAGCTCATCCCGGGTCTGAATCTCAGCCAGTGACCTGGAGCAACTTCTTTCACTCTTTCAGGCCCCCCAGGTTCCTGGTTTGTAACCTGGCATTTGTTAGAGCATCCCCCTGAAGGATTGTTGTGAGGTGGAGTGAAACAGCGCGTGTAAGTTGCTGAGTGTGGCTTCTGGTCTGTCAGTGCTAGAAGGTAGGATTTCCACTAGTGACAGAAACGGTAACAGTATCGGTGCCATCAGACTTACCAGGACTGTGACATGATGCACAGGGTTGGTCAAGAGAGTGCATCTTGGCACAAGAAAGAGATCCTGGAGAGAGAATGGCAAGAAAACCGGTCTTGTGCAAATGTGCCTTTGGGCTGCCTCAGACAGGGCAAGGCTTGGAAGTGAATGCTGAAGGGTGTTCTGACTCACAGTGACTGTACGTGCAGAAGAGTTTGTACTTGGAATAGGAAGTGACAAGGTGACTGCTGACAGGGCTGTGGGGCGAGGCTCCTGCAATCCGGGAACCTCGAGATTTAACTACAGAGCAAACCCCAGGGTGTCAAAAGAGGGAAAACAAATTTTTTAATTGTGCCTAGGAGTGGCACGTTTTTCAACCTTGCAATTACTTTTGATAATACTGTATATTTAAAACTTCAATGCTAACTTACAATTAAAAACATTTTTGAGGTAAAACGATGAGACCGATATCTGATGTCTTTTTTTTTTTTTTTTTCCCCCAGCTACCTCTGAACAGTGCCGATGAGATGTATGAGCTCCGTGTCACCGGACGTGCCCAGGATGAGATTTTATTCTCGAATAGTACGCGCTTATCATTTGAGACCAAGAGAATGACTGTCTTCATTCAAACAGACAAGCCCCTGTATAAACCAAAGCAGGAAGTGAAGTTTCGTGTTGTTACACTCTTCTCTGATTTTAAGCCTTATAAAACCTTTTTAAACATTCTAATTAAGGTGAGTGCCAGGTGGAAATGAAACTGGGGCTTCAAGCCAGCTCATGGAGCTCTCTTGGAAGTTCTGCTGACATTATTGGTCCTGGGACGCCTTAGGATTCACGTGGCTAAGCTCCCCTCCTGATGTGGGATGGTTTCCCTAGGAAGGGGATGGTAGAGCATGGGTTAAGAGCTCAGGCTCCAGAGTCAGCCTGCTTGGGTTTTTGTCCCGGCTTCGTCATTGATGAATTCACTTGTCAAACATGTTAAACCTCTGTGTCCTTGATACAGAGGGTGAGTCCTTGCTCACATTGATGTTGTATCCTGGTGGGTAGTGGACAAATAATAAATTAACATACAAATATATTTTAAAAAAGAATAAGTGTATGTATGTGTGAAAGAGAGGGAAAGAGCTTGTGTTTGCTGTTTTCAATAGGGTTGTTAGAGAAGTCCTATTGAAACAGAGACCTACAGGAAATAGTAGACCCTACAAACAGAGGGAATGGCATATGCAAAGGTCCTGTGGTAGGAACTTGTTAGGGCCATTGGGGGAGTAAACTAGCAGAGCACTGTTGACCAGAAAGTGAGTGGACAATATTAGGAGATAGGTCAGGTATAAGTAGGTTGACTGGAGGAGGGGCTGTACAGGATTTTCTTGGCTATGATATGGACCTTGGATTTTACTGTGAGGGAAATGAAAATTCACTGGAGAATTCTAAGGAGAGGCATGATATGATTTGACTTAAGATTTTAGAAGGATCACTCTGCTCTAAGAAGTGCTTAGAGGTGCTAGCTCTGTGACCTTGAGGAGATGAATCAAAATCTCTGAGCCTTGGTTTCCTTATTTGTAAAATGCATAAAAATAATAATACCTTTATGAGGATTTTGTGAGGGAGTTCAAGTAGAGCATTTAGAACTGTGTGTAGTGCATAGAACATGCTCACTAAACATTAGCTAGCTGTAGGAACCCCATTTGGCAGGAAGTCTTTGGCCTCTGCTGCTGGAACACTCCAAGCTCTGAAAGCAGTGTGGTTAGCAGACCGAGTGCTTTCTAGTGAGAACCAAGCTGAAGATGGCTGAGATCCAGGTGGACCTGGTTTTCTACAAGTAAGCCGAGGAGAATATTAGACATTTGATAATGGCATAGAAATCGGGTGAGCAACTCATCCCAGTTTGCTGGGACTCTCTTTTGAAAAATCCCCTCAGTCCCAGCACATCGGTTATCCTAAATGTTCTGACGAATAACAGACTGGAAGGTAAATTTAGGCTTTTTATTTCAGTATCTTCCTATTCTTCTTAGTAGTTGTTGTTGTTATAAGTTAAACAAACAGAAATCTAGCAAACAAACATGTATACATATAACTTAAAGCCAAGATATGTTTGTAGCAAATACCACATGGGTTGGCCTGTTCAATGCAGATTTCTTGAATGGCACTGGTATTAGTTCAGAATTTGCAGCTCTGTGAATTTCTGCCTTTGCTGTGTTGGAATAAAGCAGGTCGCCATAGTGAACAGCATTTCTAAATTCATATAACTCTGAATGGTGTTTATGGATGCCATTCATACTGTCCGTCATCCTTTGTCCACAAATACTGAGTGTTCTGTGTAAAAGAAGGATTCAGAAGTTAATGTCTGTCTGTGTCTGGCTGTTTGCATTAGATCTGCCTGTTTTCTGTCTCAGTTGAGTACAAGTCAGCCCTGGATAAATGGTCTGTTCTAGGCGTTAACCCAGAAGGAACCCTGCTGATTCTGTTTTGTGGATTCGCTGGGCTCCTCTCTCAGATTTTGGACTTGGCCTGACACATTTGTCTTTCCCGGAAGTGCATGGAGTGACCTTCCTTTTGCTGCTTCTGGTTCCGAGGGATCCTGCTGGCCTGGCTGATGGGTGGCTCCCTCGGTCAAGTGAAGTGAAAGTCGCTCAGTCGTGTCCGACTCTTTGCGACCCCATGGACTGTACAGTCCATGGAATTCTCCAGGCCAGAATACTGGAGTGGGTAGCCTTTCCCTCCTCCAGGAAGTCTTCCCAACCTAGGGATTGAACCCAGGTCTCCCATATTGCAGGAAGATTCTTAACCAGCTGAGCTACAAGCCCCAGGGAGGAGAATTTAGACTGAAATTCTACCAGGAACCCACGGTGTTTGGGACCCTGCCCTCCTCCCTCTGAAAACAGTCCTTTGGGCCCGGTTCATCAGACTGTGATATTTCCTACATCTTTCTTGGAAAAATTTCCCAGAAAAAAGTAGGTCTTGAGTGTAGTGAGAGCCCCTGATGTGGACAAAGTTGTACTTGCTAGCACAGCGCGCCCTGCAGGCGAGTGTGGAGAATGCATCTTGGGTCTACACGAGACCAACTGTTGGGGGCCCATGTTGCCCAGCCAAGAGTGACTCACGGTAGGATGTACCTAAAATATTGACCATCATAGCATGTTCAGACACTTCTGTGTTTTTCTGGGATCATTGGTTAATTCCCCTGATCTACTGACTGGCTTTCTCAGGAAGCCAAGGGGATTCAGGGGCCCGTTTATGGTAGTATAAGCTTCTTTCTCCTAATTCTGGCCATCTGCAGCCAGTTTGTCCTTACACAATGGAAATATAAGTGTTTCAACAGTGTGACTGGGGGCTTCCTAGGTGGCTCAGTGGGTAAAGAATCCGCCTGCAATACAGAAGACACAGGAGACGTGGATTTGATTCCTGGGTTGGTAAAATCCGCCGGGGAAGGGAATGGCTACCCACTCCAGTATTCTTGCCTGGAGAATTCCGTGGACAGAGCTCTGAGCCTGGAGGGCTACAGTCCATGGGGTCGCAAAGACTCGGACACGCCTGAGGTGACTGAGCACGACAGCGAGGTGGTCACTGGCTCGCTCTTTTCTACCCTGCTGCCCTTGCTCATGAGGTTGTTGCTCCTGGTACAGGTGGATGGTTTTGTGGGCACAGCGGCTGGCCTGGGGTCTATCCCGTCTGTGGCTGTGCTCTGACGCTTTGGCCTGGAGCAGTGGTGGCAAACCCAGGACTTCATCCTTGGCCAGAGGAGGGGCTGCCACATTTCAGTGACTTGACGTCTTTAATTCTACATGCGAGACACTTAACGTGTGTGTGCTGTGCTCAGTCATGTCCGACTCTTTGCGACCCCATGCACTGTAGTTTGCCAGGCTCCTCTGTCCGTGGAGTTTTCCAGGCAAGAATTCTGTAGTGGGTTGGGTTGCCATTTCCTTCTCCCAGGGGATCTTCCCGGCCCAGGGATCGAACCTTTGTCTCCTTCACTGGTAGGCAGATCCTTGGCCACTGAGCCACTCTGTGCATAATCCGGGACTCCGGAGAGTGGCAGAGATCCTTGCCTTCTCTAGCCAGGGTTAGTTTATTGCTCGAGAGGGTGTGGCATAGGCAGCAGGCACTGTGCTGTGCAGAGGAAGCTGACGGAGAGCCCAAGCTGTGCGGAGGTGACCCAGAGAGCACGGGGGACCACTTTCCCTGTGTCTCCAGCCATGTGACTGTTCCATCTGCGACAGGGGCACTGTTCACATCACCCTTCGCTGTGCTGTGTGCGTCCCAGCAGGAGGTGACCACGTGCAAATGCTCTGCTGTGGTGTGCCTGTTCAGATCCTCGTGTGCCCTGGAAGGACCTCTGGCCTTTCTCCGTTCTCTGTGTCTTCCTGGTTGGTGACATGCCCAGGTCCTAGACAAGCCTGGGAAACGAGAGGGATTTATCTCATTCACACCCAACCCCCTAGGTCCTCTAGGTCATCAAAGCCTTCAGTGTGGGTTTCCTTTGTTTGTAGGGCTGTGGGAAAAATGGGTACCTTCACCAAAGTAATGTATCAGTAGACTGTACGCGTTTCTTTGCCTAAATTTTAAGCAACCCTGGGAATTATTTTCTTTTTGTCAGTGTGACAGAAGAAAAATGGCCTTTCATTGTTTTCACTTGCATTTCCTTAATTATTCGACAGCATGTATTTATTAGCTTTTTGTATTAGCTTTTCATTTCTGATCCTTTGAGCTCTGGGTATCACGCCTTGGCAGTGGGTAGGAGAGCCAGCTCTGATTGCAGTGCCTGCTCCGGGGCTTGCCAAGCATGGTGACCTTCTGATTCTTGACCTGCTTGTGGTCTTTGGTTTTAACAGTTGGTTTCTGCCTTACTAGACCAGTTACTCAGTGGTCAGCATTGTTTTCACCCCAACTTTCACACTCGCTCCTGCTGGAGGAGAGGGATTTCTTCTGACCCAAACGCTACCTCAAGTCAGAGGATAGAAATTAAGAATGGAGAAATATTTGATCCCTACTGCCAGGAGTTCATAGTCCAGGGAACAAAGAAATTCCAAACCCAAAGTAACAATGACAAAAGCACCAAAAAAACCTAGATAATGAATGAGAGCTTTGAGCACTAATAACGTGTCAAGAGGGATGAACTCCGGACGTCCTGAGGTTTCAGGAAGTGGTGGCTTCTGCCTGTTGGAGGCGTGTGGAGAAGGAAGAATTTGGAGCTCATTTCAGCAGCTGGACAAGGAAGGGAGGGCGTTCCATGCAGCAATTGTAGAGGCTTAGGTACACCGGCATTTGGAGCAAATTACAATCAAATCTGTGTGTTGGGAGGAAGATGTGCCTAGAACAGTAGATGGGGTCAGCTTACTGAGCCCTGTAAACTGTGCAGGGGCTTCCCTGGTGGATCAGCATGCCAAGCAGGAGGTTCACATTCAGTCCCTGGGTCAGAAGGATCCCCTGGAGGAGGAAAGGGCAGCCTGTTCCAGTGTTCTTGGCTGGGAAATCCCATGGACAGAGGAGCCTGGTGGGCTACGGTCCATGAGGTTACAGAACAGTTGGACATGAGTTAGCGACTACACAACAACAAACTATGCAAAGGAGTGTAGCTCTCATTCTGTAGGCAAATAGAAGTCGTTGTTACTTGGTGGTCTAGTATTATGATCATAGCCAATGTTTGTTCATTGTTACATGCCAGGAACTGTGCCAGATGTTTTAGCCACTGTGCCTCAGTCTCAGGTTTGTGTTTGGCAGTGGGGAAGGTGCATTGGAGGGGCAAGACTGGGGGAGAGAGATGAGCTGCAACAGTTAGAAATGGTGGCTGAATGTGAAGAAGGGAAGTAAAGGACAGGGCTGGGATTGGATCAGATGGATGTTGCCCATGGGGATGTGGTCTGGGAGAGCCTGGGAGACTCAGGTGTTTTTCATGCATCCTCCTGGTTAAGCACCTTCATGACATACTTTTGTTGAATCAAAAGACACATAGGTTCGAAGCCTCGATTTCATCCTGTGTTCGTGCCTTGACATTAGACCAGCTGTTTGCTGTTGAGGGCTTATCTAACCTCTCTGGGAGCTACTTTTCTCAGCTATCATATGAGGGTAATCCGCCTCTGGAGGAGACTCATAGTGATTGAATGATGTGTGAGTAGTTGTGAGAAGGCTGAGTGCCAGACACATGGGGCCTCTTATCCCCACAGTGGGATCTTCTTCTACAGCAAGAGCAGCAGCATGGGTTTGGAGATGGATGTGTTGTGGTGTTTCATGTGGAAGGAAATACAGTGCCAAGAATTAAAAGGTAGAGCAGAATAAAGACATTCTAAGGAGAATATGATGAAAGAATTAACTTTTATTTGCCTTTTTTGGTAGTATTTTTGTTGTTATTCAGTTGCCAAGTTGTGGCCGACTCTTTGCAACCCCATGGACTATAGCACGCCAGGCTTCCCTGTCCCTCACCATCTCTTGGAGTTTGCCCAATGTAGAGCTGACATTTTCCAAGAGCTCCCCCATATTGCGTGTGCCTGTGGGTACTGTGGGACCTTATTTATAACCAGGTAGGATCCACATGTTCATGGCGGGTTTTATATAGTTAACATGCATGGTTTTCATTGTAGGATCCCAAGTCAAATTTGATCCAACAGTGGTTGTCAGAAAAAAGTGATCTTGGAGTCGTTTCCAAAACTTTCCAGTTATCTTCGCATCCAATACTTGGTGACTGGTCCATCCAAGTTCAAGTGAATGTGAGTATACATACATTTTGTAGGTGGGGGAGGGGAAAGTTAAACTGTTTTAAATAAATCTGGTGGGGAAAAGATCTCTAAAGTCATTTATTTCAGTGAACAGAAAAAATATTAATATAAGTATCTAGATAATTTAAGTGATTTATTTTTAATTTGCTGTTATCAGTGGGTTCACCTGTCTTGTAACATATTGGAGTTTTAATCATGTTCTTTTGATGTAACATTTGAAGGTTAAAACATTTCATATTTTAGTATAAAGCTGATTAAATGTTTATTATACTTAGTTATTGCACGCATTGAGTATTTTAAAACTAAGTAATGAATATATAGCTATGATTTGGCAAATCTTATGTCAGGATGATGACTCCTGATGAGAGATTGGTCTAAACTGCTTTATCTTTGTTTTAAAAATGCCATTGACCTGAGACTTAGAGAATGAACTTATGGTTGCTGGAGCGGGGAAGGATGGGGGGAAGGGATAGTTAGGGAGTTTGGGATGGATATGTACACTGCTGTATTTAAAATGGATAACCAATAAGGACCTACTGTATAGCATAGGGAACTCTGCTCAGTGTTATGTGGCAGCCTGGATGGGAGGGGAATTTGAGGGAGAATGGATACATATGCATGTATGGCTGAGTCCCTTCACTGTTCACTTGAAGCTATCACACATTTTTAATCAACTAGTGTTGTTCAGTTGCTAAGTCGTGTCTAACTCTGCGACTCCATGGACTGCAGCACGCCAGGCTTTCTGGCCCTTCACTATCTCCCGGGGTTTTCCCAAGTTCATGTCCATCGAGTCGGTGATGCCGTCCAACCATCTCATCCTCTGTCGTCCCCTTCTCCTCCCGCCTTCAATCTTTCCCAGCATCAGGGTCTTTTCCAGTGAGTTGACTCTTCACATCAGGTGGCAAAGTATTGGAGCTTCAGCTTCAGCATCAGTCCTTCCAATGAATATTTAGGATTGATTTCCTTTAGGATGGACTGGTTGGATCTCCTTGCTGCCCAAGGGACTCTCAAGAGTCTTCTCCAGCACCACAGTTTGAAAGCATCAGTTCTTTGGTGCTCAGCCTTCTTTATGGTCCAACTCTCACATCTGTACATGACTACTGGAAAGAACATAGCTTTGACTATATGGACCTTTGTTGGCAAAGTGATGTCTCTGGTTTTTAATACGTTGTCTAGGTTTGTCATAGCTATACCCCAATGCAAAAAAAAAAAAAAAATCTCCAGTGACCTTAGACAGCCACATCAGTCTTCTGTTCCCTATCCTTCTTTCCGCGGGGCTCCTCCACCTACTTCCTTTGTTTTCTGCCAGCTCCCCTGCTCTGAGATCTGCAGCACAGGCGCTAGAACGCCATCCGTGTCTCTGCCTCAGGTTTTCTCTGGAGCATCACTCTGTGGTGTATGAAAAGTCATGGAATATTTTCTGATTTTTTTTTTGGAGTTCATTAAAATATATATAAATTTACAAATAGGAGCTTTAAAAAATAATCCTATTAGAACAGAGCTTTTCACTGTTGATGTTACGGTAAAAAATTCCTTGTTGTGGAGCTGGCTTGTGCACTGTTGGACGTATAGCAGCATCTCCGATCTCTTTCTACCTGCTAACTGCCAGTAGCTTCTTCCCCCTCCAGGTCGTGGCAACCAGACATGTCTACAGACAAGTGTCCCCTTTGAAAAATACCCTCTCCCTTCTCCTTTGGAGAGGGCTTCCCTGGTGGCTCAGATGGTAAAGAATCTGCCTGCAAGGCAGGAGACCTGGGTTCAATCCCTGGATTGGAAAGATTTCCTGGAGGAGGGAAGGGCTGCCCACTCCAGTATTCTTGCCTGGAGAATTCCATGGACAGAGGAGCCTGGCAGGCTAAAGTCCATGGGGTCACAAAAGAGTGAGACATGACTGAGTTACTAACACACACACACATTCTCCATCTGAGAATCACTGTATTAGAAGGAATAATCATTCATTAGCATGTGAGCTGAGGGAAAAATACTAAGTACTTAATAAAAAATGAAAACGGATTTCCTTTAGTTAGAATTTTTTGGGGGGCCACTTCTGTAAAGCAGAACTAAGTCCCCTTAGTCAGCACGTGGTTTTGGAGCGTCTGCGTGGGGATAAAGTGCACGCTCGGCTCATGGCGAGGCTGTGCTGCAGAGGAAGCGAGAAAGCACGCGGGGAATTACGGGCAGAGAGCCAGGAGGTGAGCTCCGGGTGGCACAGAAGCCGAACTTGTACAGCAGGACAGGGTGTTTCGTGAGACCGGGGCTCTCATGAGGAGGTTTCCTGTAGCGGGCGGGAGGGTGGAGGAGAGCGCCGCGGCCTGGGGGCCGGGGAGAGCTGAGGGTTAGGAAGCGCGGTGTGAGTTTTAGGGCATTAGGACTTTATTCTCTGTCCCCCCAGTTGGGTTTCACTACAATTTTCCCAGGAGCCAGCCGTTTGTCGTCCGTCCGTCCGTCCGTTGTTCATCAAGTACGTGTTGAGAGCTTCTAGTACTGTGCTGTGGTACTGGGAAGCTGACCAGCTGATCCTTGTCTTCAAAGACTATTGTGGGGGAGACGACTCACACGATAAATATTAAGTGACCTGAGGATGATGGAGGAACTTGAGGTTACGCAGCCGCAGAGGACGCGTGAGGCCCGTCAGGTTCCTGCAGAGGGAGTCTCGCTCAGGCCTCCAGGGGGCAGAGAGGGTGGTGTCTGCTGTCAGCTGAGCGCCGTGCTCTGGGGCCAGCGGCCTCCTCTGTCCTTGTGGTCACCTCATTCCCCATGCTCTTCTCATCCTCTCTGGTCTCGGTCTGGGCTGAGCGCGTTGACTCAGCCTAGTAACCATCATCCTCATCGTCCTGCAGTCAAGCCTCTGCACGGGTGCTGGCAGCTTATGGGTGGGTCACGGGGTCAGGTGTCCGTCACTGGCCCATTCAGAAGCCACCTCAGCACAGTGGTTGGATGGGACCACCTCAGCCTTATGGTAGCAGCCTCTGAGGGATTAATTTGTTCAGTGAGTGGTGCACAGAATATGCACTAGAGGAGAAAGGAAACTAGAAGAATGGAGAAAGTCTGAGACTGTAGGGAGAAAGAATGACCGGATTTCTCATGCAGTAGTTTCTTTTTTTGTGGACTTGACCTGTGTTATTGATTTACTAGCCAAAAAAAAAAAAAAAAAAAAAGATAAATGCTCTTAAGGAAATTTAAGTGCTTGAAAAATTAGAAAACATTCACAAAATCTTGCCTAACTCTTTGGCCTTGTTAAGGGCTGCTCTCACTCTTGGATGCTATGCTTTAGATGTATTATCCCCTAAATTTCCTAAACTGGCCAGTCTGTTCTGTCCCAGAGCCTTTCTGCTCTCTCCGGCTGGAAAGCCGCTTTTCTGCCGTTTTTCTGGCTCCTGGCATTTATCTTCAGGCATCGTCTGTGATGGCCTGACCCCTCGGGAGGTTTGCACGCTGTGCATCTCCTGGTTCATTCCTGTCACTCGGTTGCCAGGCCCTGACAGGCAGGGGCTTGTTTCCCTGTGTCTTTGAGACCCAGCACAGTGCTTTTCCACAAGGTGGAAGTCACTGTGTGCTTGTTATGTGGACGCATGAAAACTATATAACAGTCATTGGTCTTGAAGTAATAATGTTCAAGACATTACTAAATGTAATGTCCTCTTTCCACATTCTATAAACATCTTTATCCTTCTGAAGACAGGCATATTCATTAGGAACTTGTTATTGGTGTTAAGATGTGTTTTCCCTCTAGCTTTATTGAGGTACAATTGGCAAATAAAACTGTAGAATATTTAGTGTAGTGTGATGATTTAATATGCAGAGACATTGTGAAAGGATTCCCCTAGGTGATAATAATGTTAAGGCACACAAAATGTTTAGTCATTAAGTCATGACCCACTCTTTTGCAACCCCATGAAGTGTAGCCTGCCAAGCTCACTGAATCCTCCGTGGGATTTCCCAGACAAGCATACTAGAGTGGGTTGCGATTTGCTTCTCCAGGGGATCTTCCCCACCCAGGAATCCAACCCATGTTTCCTGCATTGGCAGGTGAATTCTTTACCACTGAGCCACCAGGGAAACCCAAGGGAAAATAGACTCCTTTATTAAAAAAAGTCGCTCAGATCAGATCAGATCAGATCAGTCGCTCAGTTGTGTCCGACTCTTTGCGACCCCATGAATCGCAGCACGCCAGGCCTCCCTGTCCCTCACCAACTCCCGGAGTTCACTCAGACTCATGTCCATCAAGTCAGTGATGCCATCCAGCCATCTCATCCTCTGTCGTCCCCTTCTCCATCTGCCCCCAATCCCTCCCAGCATCAGAGTCTTTGCCAATGAGTCAGCTCTTCCCATGAGGTGGCCAAAGTACTGGAGTTTCAGCTTTAGCATCATTCCTTCCAAAGAAATCCCAGGACTGATCTCCTTCAGGATGGACTGGTTGGATCTCCTTGCAGTCCAAGGGACTCTCAAGAGTCTTCTCCAACACCACAGTTCAAAAGCATCAATTCTTTGGCGTTCAGCCTTCTTCACAGTCCAACTCTCACATCCATACATGACCACAGGAAAAACCATAGCCTTGACTAGACGAACCTTTGTGGGCAGAGTAATGTCTCTGCTTTTGAATATGCTACCTAGGTTGGTCATAACTTTCCTTCCAAGGAGTAATGCTATGCTAAGTCACTTCAGTCGTGTCCGACTCTGTGCGACCCCATAGATGGCAACCCACCAGGCTCCCCCGTCCCTGGGATTCTCCAGGCAAGAACACTGGAGTGGGTTGCCATTTCCTTCTCCAGTGCATGAAAGTGAAAAGAGAAAGTGAAGTCGCTCAGTCGTGTCCGACTCTTAGCAACCCCATGGACTGCAGCCTACCAGGCTCCTCCGTCCATGGGATTTTCCAGGCAAGAGTACTGGAGTGGGGTGCCATTGCCTTCTCCGCCAAGGAATAAAGCATCTTTTAAATTAAAAAAAAGTCTCTCAGTCCAGTCAAAAAAAAAAAAAAAAGTCCTCCAGTGGCCACCAGAGGTCAGTATAGTCAAAGAAATGTTAGGGGAAGCAACCCAACCCAAGCTTTGGTCTCTGGTTTTTTATCTTTCTTTGACTCCTGCACAGCATTCAAAGACTCTGTTGCTTATTATTAAATTCTTTTCCTTTTAGCTATGAATAATGATTATAGAGTAAATACATTTATTATTTAAACAAAATTTTTTCAAGGCAGTGACCATTCTTGGTGTAAATCTTTGTGAGGAGAAAATACCTATTTTGGGGATAGTGTTTTGAAATTCCATTTTTGTCTCTAGAAAAAATATGGCATGATCTTAGTATTACTGCTGAAGGACAATATATTAAAAATACAGGACTTCCCAGAGCTTTGATTTGTAGTGATGTGCAGATGATCAGAGTGGCAGTATTGTAAAGCAAGTCTTGATGATTATTATTTTTAAACCCTCTTAAAATGAGTAAGATTTAGTTAGAAAGCTGACTTTGTTGCCTGATATTTATGCGTATACTTAATTTGCATAGTTGCATTGGATGAGAGTAGTTCTTGGCTACACTGGGGGCTGTACTGCTCCTGAGAACAATCCCTGTCCTGCCCAGCTGTTCCACACTTTGCTCCCTTCCGCCTTTCCCGGCCTTTTCCATCAGGTTTTCCTTAATTTCCTGGAGCACCAGGCTCTCCCCTCAGAGGTGCTCCTCCAGGTGTAATACCCCTCCCTGGTGACATATGCATGTATCCATTCTCCCCCAAATTCCCCTCCCACCCAGGCTGCCGTGTAACATTGACCATAGTTCACTGTCCTGTACAGTAGGACCTTGTGGGTCCTACTTTTTAAATATAGCTGCGTGTATATGTCTATCCCAAACTCCCTAACTATCCTGGGAAGATAATTTGTTTTGAAAGTTAGGTATTGCTTGTACTTGAATTTTTTGTAGTATTTCTCTAACTGCTTTATCTTTTGACTGGTATCCTTAGTTCTCCCAAGTAGTTGCAAAATTTTTTATTTGCTCCCTATTTGTGTGTGTGTGTATAGTAAAATATATATAACAGATTTACTGTCTTAAGTATTTTTAAGTGTACAGTTCAGTGGTATTAAATACATTCACAGTCTTGTGCGACTGTCACCACCATCTGTCTCCAGAAGCTTATTCATCTTGCAAAACTGAAACTCAGTACGTATTAACCAGTAATTGCCCATTTCCCCCCTCTCAGCCCCAGGCACCCACCGTTCCTCTTCCTGTCTGTATGATTTTGACTCCTCTAAGTACCTCATATAAGTGGACTCATGCAATATTTGTCTTTTTTGTGACTTTAACCCACTTAATTTAATGTCTTCAAAATTCATCCGTGTTACAGTGTGTGTCAGAATTTCCTTTTTAATGATGACTAACCTTCTGTTGTATGTATATTCCAGATTTAGATGCCAATTTTCTGACATCTGTGATTGTAAATTGTTATTCCAGGTTACTAGAAGGCAGTTTTAGAGCTTTCTCTTTTTCTTCTTTTTTAAATACATTTCAGAGACCAGGAGATGCCTCCTCTGCTTTTTAAAAAATATTATTTACTTGGCTATGCCAGGTCTTAGTTGTGGCATTCAATCCCCTGACCTGGGATTGAACCCGGCTCCCTGCATTGGGCGCATGGGGTCTCAGCCACTGGACCATCAGGGAAGTCCCTTATAAGGTAGTATTAGAGGTTCTTTTGGAGAAGGAAATGGTAACCCACTCCAGTGTTCTTGCCTGGAGAATCTCAGGGACAGAGGAGCGTGGTGGGCTGCCGTCTATGGGGTCCCACAGAGTTGGACACAACTGCAGCGACTTAGCAGCAGCAGCAGAGGTTCTTTAAGAGAGGCTGGCGTTGGTGTCTGAATACCAAGCTTCTAGGAAGTAGGAGGGATCTTGCCAAACGGCCTTCTCCCTGTACTCAGCGTAGAGTTCCTGTACTGGCCCACAGTTCCAGGTATCAGTGACAGTCCTCTGAGGACCCGGAGGAAGGGCAGAGTCACAGAGAGAGCCCCACTACTGGATGTCATAGCTCTGTGCCCTCTTTCCTCAGGGGAAGGGGGAGACAACCTGTCTTTCCTCCCAGAGAGGTTGGTGTGGCTCCCGCTGCTGAAACTTAGCAGTGGTTCCTGCGTGCTCGCGTGCCTAAGAATCTGCTGACGGCAGCTCTTGTTCAGGTTATACAACCCAGGCCCCACCCCTAGATCACTAGTCAGTACTGCTGGTAGGGACCTAAGGATCTGCATTTTAGATACGGGTTCAATCCCTGAGTTGGGAAGATCCCCTGGAGGAGGAAACGGCAGTCCACTCCAGTATTCTTGCCTGGGAAATCCCATGGACAGAGGAGCCTGGCAGCTACAGTCCATGGGGTTGCAAAGAGTCGGACACGACTGAGTGACTAAGCAGCAGCAGCATTAGCACTCTAGGAAATCCTGTCTGTTTTCAGGGCTGCGGTTTGAGAAGTGCTGCTCCACACCTGCAGCTCGGCCTCTTCAGTTTCTGTCTTCGAACGGGAGGCAGTATCAGGTCGTGGGGAAGGCCAGCCCCTGACTTATTCTTTGAGTGCCCTGGTGGTGAGACTGGGCTGCTTACCTCTCCCTGCAGGCGAGTAGCTCTGCACAGCCCTCTGGCAGCCTAGATTTCCTAACGCAGGTCTGAGGGGCACACTCGGTTTCTTCAACAGCCTCCCTGGAGATTTGGAGGCACAGCTGGCACTGGAACCCCTGAGCCAGATGACCTTGTAATCTCTTTAGTCTGTAGCCGGCTGCAGTTTCTCAGCCCTTGTTTTGATCTTCGGCCAGCGCTGGGCTAGCGGACAAGAAGCAGAAGGCAGAAAGCACGGTAGCCCCGAGGCCTGGGATCACTGTTTTTTGAGCCCTGTGTGCTAGTCTGTGGGTGTAAAGTTGTTGTGTAATTCAAAAGCAGCCTGCACGGAATCGTTCCTTTGTTGGTAACAGTGATATCTCCTTTCTCCTGAGCTGGTTGCTCAGGAAGGTCAGGTAACGGGGCACCGCCTGGCTTCTTACAGCCTTTCAGGTTCTCCTTCTCTTTCTATCTCTGCTTATCTTTCTGCTCAACTGTTCTCTGGTGAGTTTGCTTCTGCTCGCAAGGTTTTTCTGGAGCCATTGTCGTTTGCGAGAAAGCAGATCTTTGTTTAACACTTGTTGAACTTGAAACACTCTACAAGTAGCGTCTGGTGACCCCCTCTGGCTGGTGATGACAAATGAACAGGGCATGGACCCCCTGTAACATGTCACCTAATAGTATATTCTCTCTGGATTGTGGGTGTGGCCTCCAAAATCCTTTTGCCAGCTCTGCTTGAAAGAAGGCTGCTTTTGGTGGGGAGAAGATCTTAAGTTCTTGCTTGCATGTGCAGTGAAAAAAGGAAGGGGGAGTCAGTTTTAGAATTTTGATATTTTAGAGTATCAACTGGCGAAGGCAAGCAATTCCTTCTCCATTCTTCCCTGGGTGCTTTTACACAACATTTATACTGTAGCACTTTCTCATGTAGTTTTCTCTTTCTCTATTTCTCTTTTTTTTTTTCTTGTGATAAGGTGTTGATAACATAAAATCTGCTGTTTTAGCCATTTTAAGTGTATAGTTCAGTAGCATCAAGTACATTCACATTGTTGTAAAATTAGCACCATCAATTTCCAGAATTTGTTTCATCTTTCCAAACTTTGATCAGTGTAGTTTTACAAAATATGACTGCTTTATTTAATAGACTCTGAGTCACAATTTAGTAACTGTGAGCTCCTTGAAGACTCAAGTTCTTTTCTTTAATTGAAGTATAGTTGATTTAAAATATTATGTTAATTTCATATGTATATGGCATAGTGATTTGTCTTTTTTCAGATTATATTCCATTACAGGTTATTACAAGATATTGGGTAAAATTTCCTGTGTTATAAATCCTTGTAGCTTCTCTGTTTTGTGTATAGTATTGATAGTTTGTATCCCTTAATCCCATATTCCTAATTTGTCTCTTACCCTATCCCTCTCTCCTTTGGTAATAATACATTTGTTTTATGTTTGTGAATGTGTTTCTGTTTTGTATATAGATTAATTTGTATTATTATTGATTCCACATATAGTATATCGTAGTATTTATCTTTCTCTGACCTATTTAACTAATTGTAAAATTCCCTACATTTGTTCATGTTATTGGAAATGGTAGTATTTTATTCTTTGTTATGGCCAAGTAATATTCCATTATATATATACATATATATCTATCTCATATCTTCCTAAGCCAGTCATCTGTTAATGGGCACTTGTATTGCTTCCATAAGACAGGAGTTCCATATGATTAATTTTCACTTTGATTCTGTCCTGTTGTAGTAGCTCATTTATGTTTGTAGGATGACAGAATGGATGAATGGATGGAGTGATTGAACAGTTTCTCCTAAACTGTTGCTACTGGTCATTGTCCTTTGTGACGTTCTTTGACTTATAG
The DNA here is from genome assembly GCF_032452875.1 of Bos javanicus. Lineage (NCBI taxonomy): Eukaryota > Metazoa > Chordata > Mammalia > Artiodactyla > Bovidae > Bos > Bos javanicus. The sequence continues at coordinate 13,306,341 of NC_083876.1, forward strand.
TCCCACTCTTCTATATGAGACTGCAACTTAGTAGAGATATGTTCATATCTTTTCATTTTGAGGGTATATACATAGTTGCTGTATTTGATGCACCTGTAGGCCAGTAGGAAACAGGCCTTTTGGATTAATATTCTGCACTTTCTGATTTGAAGATTAAAAAAGATTTCAGTCGAGATCTGAATATCCTGGTCTCTTGTGAAATTCAAGATGCACACACACAGGTTTTGTGCTGTTTTATTCCTGTGGCTGTATTGGGTCATTTGATCTGCTATTGTCAGACCTTGGGGGTGCGCATTTTATTAAATTCTGGCTCCAGGCTATTGATGTGAGGAGTTCCTTGTCTTGTTCTTCCTTTAGAAGCTACTCCCGGGATGCCCTTCCTCTCACATGGTCGCTCACCGACCACTCTCTTGAGTCAGAAAACTTTGGGGTCAGATTTTAGCATGTCCTGATCCTCAATGAATCAGAAAGCAACGGCACCCCACTCCAGTACTCTTGCCTGAAAAATCCTATGGACAGAGGAGCGTGGTAGGCTGCAGTCCATGGGGTCGCTAAGAGTCAGATTCGACTGAGTGACTTCACTTTCACTTTTTACTTTCATGCATTGGAGAAGGAAATGGCAACCCACTCCAGTGTTCTTGCCTGGAGAATCCCAGGAATAGGGGAGCCTGGTGGGCTGCCGTCTCTGGGATCGCACAGAGTTAGACACGACTGAAGTGACTTTGCAGTTGCAGATCCTCAAAGAAATGAGGTCTGAGAAACCCATCAGCGCATCTCACAGGGCTTAAGTGCTGGAGAGGATCTTAGGGAGCCTCTTACTTAGACCCATCTCCTCTTTTGATGGAAGAAGAATCTAAGTGACTTGTTTGAATTCGGGTGGTATTATGGTAGGGTCAGGACTGGAAGCGAGGTTTCCTGATACTTTCAGCTCTATAACAGCGAACTGTTTAATATGTGCAGCAGTTGCTGTTTTGAGATGGTCGCCTTTTTGTTTGAATGCAGATGCCGATGGGGCTGGCTGGGACTTCCCCGGTGTTCCACTGTGGCTGAGACGCTGTACTCCCGACGTAGGGGACCTGGGTTTGATTCCTGGTCAAGGAACTAGATCCCATGTTCTGCAGCTAAGACCTGGAGAAGCCAAATAGATAAATAAAAAATAAGTATTTAAAAAACCAGGGCGTGCGAGATGCAGTGGTGGGGTGAATGCCCACCTGTTTCACATGATTTTCGAGTCACATGTGTCACTTCCTCAGAAGTTGGGTTGTTTCCAAAAGATCTCAGGTTCCGACCACTGCAGGCAGGGCTTTGTGCTTTGGATTGAGGGTTTGGGTCCAGGAGACTCATGTTACAGCATATAGGTTGCCTGGTAGGGACTATGTAATATCCATTAGTGTATTTATTGAGGATTAGCTTGCTGTCACCTAGCAGACTGTATAAGCTTGGTGTTATAAGCCATAAGATTTTTTTTTTCAGTTCTGTGACATTAATTTCTTTTTTTTAGAATTTCATCTCTTTTTTAAAAATGGAAATAGAGCTGATTTACAATGCTGTGTTAATTTCAGTTGTTAGCACAGTGATTCAGTTATACACACCTATATCTATTCTTTTTCAGATCCTTTTTTATTACAGGTTATTACAAAATATTGAATATAGTTCCCTGTACTGTGCAGTAGGTCCTTGTTGCTTATCTATCATATATATAGTAGTGTATATCTGTTAATTCTGAACTCCTAATTTATCCACCACCTCCTTCCCCTTTGGTAGCCATAAGTTTGCTTTCTACGTCTGTGAATCTATAAGAAGATTAGTTAATTAATTAATTAGGCTGCATTGGTTCTTCGTTGTTGCTCGCAAGATCTTCATTGCTTCATGTGGGATCTTTCGTTGCTGTGGACGGTGTTTGCAGAAAAGTTTATTGCAGGGCTCTAAGCAATGGAGTGGGGGGACCAGCCACTCCAGCTGGGTCTGTGAATTGGGGCGTTTCTTAAGGAAAAGAACGAAGAGGCTAAGATTAATGGTCATCTTGTGACGTTTCTTTATTTGCAGTTTTGAGGGTCAGGATGTCTCTGGTTTACAGTTCTCTGGCCCCGTGATCCATGGCTCAGGCATCTGTAAGCTCATCTTGCCCCAGAGAAATAGCCTGAGTTTGTGTGTTAATGACAATGTCCACAACATCAGTTTTAGTACAGCAATGATGTTATCAACAACCACCGTGATTTTAGTCATCTGACTCTGGTTGATTAGCATTCAGCAAGCACAGGCTTGAGGTCAGAGGGGACAAGAATGGGTATAAGTTTCGGATAGAGGGATTAGTCATAAACTTAGTAAGGGAGCTCAATTCTTGCGGGACTGGGTTTCACACCCACAAGGCTCCCGCCCCACGGGGCCTGCTGCCAGCTTTGCAGCCTGTCCCCTAGCTCTCATCCTCGGTCCACCCCCAACCCACCCCACTGACCCCCTCTCAGCCCTGCAGGCACTCCACCTCCATCCAGTTGACACGTGGAATTTTAAGGTGTAAAGAGGCTTGCAAGTTCTCTGATCAAAATCCTCTACTTTATAGCTGAGGGAACTGGAATTTATAGTTAGAATGACTTGACCATAGTCTCATGACTCCTCAGTCTAGAGTTTTTTGCATTCATTCTTTTTAAAAAAAGTTTATTTGTTTATTGACTGTGCTGGGTCTTCATTGCTGCCCACGGGCTCTCTCTAATTGCAGAGGGAAGGGGCTTCTCTCTAGTTGCAGTGGGTGGGCTTCTCATTGCCTGGCTTCTCTTGTGGCAGGGCACAGGCTCTAGGCCATGCAGGCTCAGTAGCTGTGGCACATGGGCTTCGTTGCTCTGTGGCATGGGGGATCTTCCAGGATCAGGGATTGAACCTGTGTTCTCTGGGTTGGCAGGCAGATTCTTAACCACTAGACCACCAGGGAAGCCTGAGCTCTTTGCAGTCTTAAATGAAGCTTTCCTTGACTGTGAGCTTCCCTGACCCTATTTGAAAGTAGGAACTGTGTCTTATCATCTTTAGATGTTTACTGACTTGTGTTTTTCCCCACCTAATATATACAACAGGAAATTTCTCTATTTTTAGCTTTATTCAGATCCCTACTAATATTCCTAATGATGATGATGTTGCTAAGTTGCTTCAGTCATGTCTGACTCTTTGCAACCCCATGGACTGTAGCCCGCCAGGCTCCTCTGTACATGGAATTCTCCAGGCAAGAATACTGGAGTGGGTTGCCATGCCCTTCTCCAGGGGATCATCCTGACCCAGGATCAAACCAATGTCTCTTGTGTCTCCTGCATTGGCAGGCACATTCTTTACCACTGGAGCCACCTGGGAAGACCTTAGCCTTAATTACCTACAGAACAGTCAGATCAGATCAGATCAGTCGCTCAGTCGTGTCCGACTCTTTGCGGCCCCATGAATCGCAGCATGCCAGGCCTCCCTGTCCCTCACCAACTCCCGGAGTTCACTCAGACTCATGTCCATCAAGTCAGTGATGCCATCCAGCCATCTCATCCTCTGTCGTCCCCTTCTCCTCTTGCCCCCAATCCCTCCCAGCATTAGAGTCTTTGCCAATGAGTCAACTCTTGGCATGAGGTGGCCAAAGTACTGGAGTTTCAGCTTTAGCATCATTCCTTCCAAAGAAATCCCAGGGCTGATCTCCTTCAGAATGGACTGGTTGGATCTCCTTGCAGTCCAAGGGACTCTCAAGAGTCTTCTCCAACACCACAGTTCAAAAGCATCAATTCTTCGGTGCTCAGCCTTCTTCACAGTCCAACTCTCACATCCATACATGACCACAGGAAAAACCATAGCCTTGACTAGACAGACCTTTGTTGGCAAAGTAACGTCTCTGCTTTTCAATATGCTATCTAGGTTGGTCGTAACTTTCCTTCCAAGGAGTAAACGTCTTTTAATTTCATGGCTGCAGTCACCATCTGCAGTGATTTTGGAGCCCAGAAAAATAAAGTCTGACACTATTTCCACTGTTTCCCCATGTATTTCCCATGAAGTGATGGGACCGGATGCCATGATCTTCGTTTTCTGAATGTTGAGCTTTAAGCCAACTTTTTCACTCTCCACTTTCACTTTCATCAAGAGGCTTTTGAGTTCCTCTTCACTTTCTGCCATAAGGGTGGTGTCATCTGCATATCTGAGGTTATTGATATTTCTCCCGGCAGTCTTGATTCCAGCTTGTGTTTCTTCTAGTCCAACGTTTCTCATGATGCACTCTGCGTATAAGTTAAATAAATAGGGTGACAATATACAGCCTTGACGTACTCTTTTTCCTATTTGGAACCAGTCTGTTATTCCATGTCCAGTTCTAACTGTTGCTTCCTGACCTGCATATAGGTTTCTCAAGAGGCAGATCAGGTGGTCTGGTATTCCCATCTCTTGAAGAATTTTCCACAGTTTATTGTGATCCACACAGTCAAAGGCTTTGGCATAGTAGTAGTCATGTAATATCTTTTCTTTCCCCCTCTTTGATTTTTACCATATAATTAGCAAAGAACTTAAAAAGCTAGTAAATCACAAAAGCATCAAGAGATGTATATTGTCTTTCTTAGAGAAATGACAGATGTGCACACTGCCTGGAAAGGGGGGAAATCCCACCACTTTTCTGGTTATTCTTTGGTGATAAAAGGTCCTGTCATTTTTGGTTACATGTATGCACACAAAATTCTGCATTCAGTAATTAATATGTCCAGCCCTCTTTTCTCACCTCGGGTCTTCTCTGCTCTGGCCTCCTGTCTCTCATTCATGAGGATACATTGCACCCCTGCAGGATTAAATCAGGTGGAGGGAAGAGAGGTGAGGGATAAAAAACTCCGTATAAGGGTGAGACATATGAATTTGTTAATGTTCATTCTGTGTGCACGTGCTGCTTAGTCACTTTAGTCCTGTCTGACTCTTTGTGACCCCATGGACTGTAGCCCACCAGGCTCTTCTGTCCATGGGATTCTCCAGGCAAGAATACTGGAGTGGGTTGCCATGCCCTCCTCCAGAGGATCTTCCCGACCCAAGGATCGAACCTGAGTCTCTTAGATCTCCTGCACTGGCAGGCGGGTTCTTAACCATTAGTGTCACCTGGGCAGCCCAATGTTTATTCTATAAAAAGTTTAATATGGTTTAAAGTACTAGTGTCATCAGTTGGTATCAGAGCTTTCTGGGCTTGGCAGGCATTTAAAACGAATACCTTTTCTTCCTAGAGCTCTTTTATGGGTTTGTTGGAGCACCCCTACCATTGCTGCGAGGCCTCTCATCCAAACTGTCTTCCGTGCTTTTGACTGTCTCCTCCGGCTGGCTCTGTCCTAACAGCTACATCTTCAGCTCCTGGCTGTCTGCAGTACACCTCTGGCTGTATCTCCTGGGGTTGCCTTAGGCCTCTGGAGGCTGGTTTTGATCAGGATAGAAGCAGCCTCATGCTGCTCTCTTTTTTTTGCACATTCAGTTCAGTTGGTCAGTTGTGTCCGACTCTTTGCGACCCCATGGACTACCTCATGCCAGGCCTCCCTGTCCATCAACAACTCCTGGAGCTTGCTCAAACTCATGTCCATGGAGTCAGTGATGCCATCCAACCATCTCATCCTCTATCACCCCCTTCTCCTCCCGCTTTCAATCTTTCCCAGCATCAGGGTCTTTTCAAACGAGTCAGTTCAGTTGAGGGGAAAAGCTCCTGTTTTCTTTGCTCCCTGAAACTCAGCACAGCACCCTCTTCCAGCTCAGCCTTCTGTGCAGCAGTATTTTTCTCTCTAGGATTTTTGGGCATGTCAAGTGCCTGACCTCTGTGGTTTGAGGTTGCTCCCGGGGGCAGGCATCCAGCTCTCTGGATTGTCCAACTGAAGCCCTTTTCGTTAGGCTTGAAGTGAGGGGCAGGCAATTCCCACCTGATCCCTGGGGGTAGGGTGTGTGAGACTCCTAGCACATCAGAAACTTTCTCTTAAAATTCGTTTCGAGTTGATTTTCTTTTGGTGAAGAGCTGCAAAACCAGTTTTTTGGAGCCCTCCTTTGCAAGTCCTGCCTGCTAGTCTTGCACATTCCTGGGCTTGAGAATGTGGCTATATTTGGCCTCTGCCATCTTGGGGGGCAGAGCCAAAACTGAGTCTGAAATAGTTCCATTTTAGCAACCTGTTATATGTGGATGTAAAAACTTTTAGTGCCTTTCTTAATCTTTAAATAAAAATTAAATCCAGACACGGGAGATCAATGCTAAAGCAGATTTTTTGCAAAGTTAACATGTTCATAAATGAACATAAATGTGCAACAAAAGAGAGTCCATCCAATCCTTTAATTCTGTTTCTGGCATTTCTTTTTATTCTAGCAGTGAGTTGAAAGAAGCTGACCTGCAGTTTTTAAAAATATACATCTTTAAGCAGTCAGGTCGTGTGCCATATTTTTTGAGGTTTGTTAAAAAATAAAAGCCCTCTTATAGCAGTTGGATGGCTTCATGGTTAGAGAAGGGAAATCAGTAACTGGAATAGCAGGTCTTAGGAATTCATGTGTCTCCAATTTGCTCTGTAGTCATAGCAGATTTTTTAGGAAGGTAGTAAAAATAGTCTGTTTTCTGTCTTTCCCCTTTCATTTGATTGATTTCCACAATATACACCATCACCAAGAACTATTGATGTAGGGATAAAGGGATAAAGAAGTCCAGAGATTACTGAAGAGCACCTCCGGGTTCTTCTTTTCCATTCTGCTTTAGAAATTGTTTAGAAATCAAACTGAGATGGGGTCACATGTAATACAGATGAACATGTGTGCTGAAGAGCAGGTTTCCTAAGGGAGTGCTTTCTCCCTGGAAACAGTGACCATATTAAGGAAAGCAGAGCTCTGAAGACCTCGATGAGTTCTATTTTTTTCTTTTTTTTCCTGGAAAGGTGTCTGCTTAGAAGATACGCTGCCCAAATATTTAAGCCTTCAGGTCAGCTTCTCTCTCTGGTTGCTGGTAGAGTGAATGAGCACAAGCTCTTTCACGAGCTAGAATAAATATTAAAAACTCATTTTGAAGCAGATTGTTGCTTTGAAGGGATTCTCAGGTGGTGCTAATGGTAAAGAACCCACCTGCCAATGCTGGAGACATGAGAGATGCGAGTTCGATCCCTGGGTTGGGAAGATCCCCTGGAAGAGGGCACGGCAGTCCACTCCAGTATTGTTGCCTGAAGAATCCCATGGGCAGAAAAGCCTGGTGGGCCACAGTCCGTGGGGTCACAACGAGTCGGACACGACTGCTTTGAAAGGGAAGGAGAGTTAAGTAAATGGAACTTTACGTCCTACGAAAGGTCTAGGGTTGTTTTTTTGCTTCGTGTTTTTAGTTTGATTTAGTCAAATTTAGTTGAGTTCAGCTAGAAATAACAGAACAAAATGGAAATAAATTTTAGTTTTTAGACCAGGAGTCAGCAGCCCAACACCTGTTTCTATAAATAAAGTTTTGCTGGCACACAGCCAGTCTCATTTGTGTTGTCTCTGGCTGTTTTGCATTGCACCAGTAGGGTTGAGAAGTTGTAAGAGGGACCATATGGCTTGCAAAGGCTAAAATATTTACTGCTGTGCATTTTATAGAAAAAGTTTGCAAAAGCCTTTTCTGGACTAATGAAAGTGTTCCTGTTGGTATCTTTGTTATCTATAGCATAAATGGCTACTGATTCTTGGAATTATTATTCATTTAAAGTATTTCAGTATCTTCTATATTCTTGATTGTATATTCTATAAAAATATTTTATAAAAAAATACTAAACTTGTGAAAATTGGTATGGCCCGATTGCCTAATGACCACATGTTGAGAATGCCAAAACTTATTTCTGCTTTTTAAACCCCTGGAACAGTAAAATAATTTCCTTCTAGATTTGCATGTCACATCTTATAAACATCCTAGGAAAACCTCATCTGTTACAAAGCACACTATCACCACTCGGTTACTAGATGATTTATTGGTTTATTGGAACAATTTAAATTGGAAAGAAGCTTTTTTCTCCCACATTTTCTTCAGTTTTCTGTGATGACTGTTTTCTTCCACTCCCAGACATTCATATTTCTTCCAAATGCAGTGCAGAGAGTTAAGGTTACTTCATGGGTCACTTGGCTGATGGCTGTGCCTCCTCAAGGTAGTCTGAAGGCTCTGAATTTCTTGCAGGAGATGCTATGAGATAACTGAGGCGAATCTGATGAGCTCCCCCCCACCCCCACACCCCCGCCCCATAAGAACCAGCCTGGGGACAAAAATCAATATGTTCATTCATTAATATGTACATTCATTCAACAGACCTTGAAAGGATGCTGAATTAAGTGTAGTACCCCCAATGGCTTCATAGTCTGTTCCAGGTGATGAACACAAAGCAGATGGTTATAGTATATTAAGTAACGTAACTGAGTTATACACAGGATATTTGGGAGAGAAGGGCATCTAATCCAACATGGGGAGAGGCAATCAAGAAAAGCTCCCTAGTGGAGACTAACTCCAGATAAAGGAGTCCAGGACATTAAAAAATATATATTTATTTTATTTTTGGCTATGCTGATTCTTCATTGCTGAGCATGGGCTTTCTCTAGTTTTGGCCAGCAGGGGCTACTCTGTACTTGTGATGAGTGGGCTTCTTATTACAGTGGCTTCCCTTGTTGGGAAGCATGGGCCCTAGGGCACATGGGCCTCACTTTTTGTAGCACATGGGCTTAGTTGCCCCGAGGCACATGGAATCTTCCTGGATCAGGGTTTGAACCAGTGTCCCCTGCATTATCAGACCAACTTACCTGCCTTCTGAAGGCAATGGCAACCCATTCCAGTACTCTTGCCTGGAAAATCCCATGGGCGGAGGAGCCTGGTAGGCTGCAGTCCATGGGGTCGCTAAGAGTTGGACATGACTGAGTGACGTCACTTTCACTTTACCTGACTTCCGAGAAATCTATATGCAGATCAAGAAGCAACAGTTAGAACTGGACATGGAACAATGGACTGGTTCAAAATTGGCAAAGGAGTATGTCAAATCTGTATGTTGTCACCCTGCTTATTTAACTTATATACAGAATATACTATGCAAAATGCCGGGTTGGATGAAGCATATGCTGGAATCAAGATTGCAGGGAGAAATATCAATAACCTCAGATATGCAGATGACAACACCCTTATGGCAGAAAGTGAAGAAGAACTAAAGAGCCTCTTGATGAAGGTGAAAGAGGAGAGTGAAAAAGTTGGCTTAAAGCTCAACATTCAAAAAACTAAGATCATAGCATCCAGTCCCATCACTTCATGGCAAATAAATAGGGAAACAATGGAAACAGTGAGAGACTTTATTTTTGGGGGCTCCAAAATCACTGCAGATGGTGACTGCAGCCTTGAAATTAAAAGACACTTGCTCCGTGGAAGAAAAGCTATGACCAACCTAAACAGCATATTAAAAAGCAGAGACATTACTTTGCTGACAAAGGTCTGTCTAGTAAAAGCTATGGTTTTTCCAGTAGTCATGTATGGATGTGAGATTTAGACTATAAAGAAAGCTGAGTGCTGAAGAATTGATGCTTTTGAACTGTGGTGTTGGAGAAGACTCTTTAGAGTTCCTTGGACTGCAAGGAGATAAAACCAGTCAATGGTTAAGGAAATCAGTCCTGAATATTCATTGGAAGGACTGATGTTGAAGCTGGAACTCCAATATGATGTGGGGAACTGACTCATTGGAAAAGATTGAAGGCAGGAAGAGAAGGGGATGAGAAAGGATGAGATGGTTGGATGGCATCACCGACTTGATGGACATGAGTTTCAACAACCCTTGGGAGTTGGTTGTTCCAACTCCCAAGAAGGACAGGGAAGCCTGGTGTGCTACAGTCTATGAGATCGCAAAGAGTAGGACATGACTGAGTGATGGAACTGAACTGAACTCCTGCATTGGCAGGTGGATTCTTAACCACTGAACCACCAAGGAAATCCAGAAGTCCAGAACATTCTCTAGAACATTCAGGTGGAAGTGTCCAGAAGATGTATTTGAGTCTAAATCTCCAGCTTGAAATAAAGTTTTAGAAGTGTTTACTGTAGAGATTGCAGTTAACACCATGGAAGTTGAACTAACTTACGGGAAGAGCACGGGGCTCAGGATAGGAAGGACCAACGTTTCAAGATCAGAAAGAACCATTAAGGAAACAAGGAATGATTCAGAAACATACTCAAGAGTACCAGGAGAACAGAAGATGTAACAACATCTATAGACAGAATGAAGGGGAGGAGACAGTAAACAGAGAGATGGAAAATCCAGGTATTGTCAGGGATGATTGGTAATGTAGGAGGCAGGAAGGGAGACTTCATTTCAAATGTAATCTAATGTAACCACTTGTGTTAAATAATTGCCTAAGTGTTGATTTCAAGGCTGTTTAAAGGAGGCCCAAACAGTGAATTTTCTACATTTGTCAAAGCTAGCACTTTTATTCAATATAAAACATGTTATTTTGAGAACTTTTTTGTATCAGACACTCTTTTAAGTTAACACGTCAAGGGATAAACTATGAAGGGTAAAAACATGATCCAACATGGACCTGGCCATGAAGGAACTTACAGCAAGGGAAGCCATGTACCTAAATATTTTGGATACAGGGTAAAAAGTGATGAAGAAGGGCTGAAGTGCAAGGAGGCAGAGAGATTACTTTTGTTTTAGTTTAATTTTTTTTTGTTTTGTTTTCAAACTTTGAACTCTTTATTTATTTATTGTATTGTGGTGAAACCATTTACCTCAGGTTGGGACTTGAACCCATATGGCTGGGACTCGAACCCAGCCAAAACCCACAGTGACTAGTTTCAGGACCTAATGAAGCTCAGGTTCTTGATGTCTCATCACAGAAGGAATTCAGTGAGAGACAAAGTGATAGGTAAGAAGCAGATTTATTTAGATTCAGAGAGAAGCGCACTCCATGGACAGAGTGTGGGCCGTCACAGAGGGTGAGTGCTGGCTGTGAAATGTGGGGTGGCTAGTTTTTATAGGATGAGTGATTTCATATGCTAATTAGTGGGAGGATTATTCCAACTAGTTTTGGGAAGGGGTGGAGATTTCCAGGGCCTGGGCCACCGCCACTCCTTGGTCTTTTGACAGTGTCTTGCAACTGTCATGGTGTCTCTGGGTGTGTCATTTAGCTTGCTGATTGAGAGTCAAGGTCTAATCAAAGTCGACTTCTCTGCCATCTTGGACTCATTTGACTTTAACCGGTTTATGTTGTGTCCTTGGGCTATGTCATTCTTTCAAAAGTTGTGCCTGGCCCTTTTCCTCCTGTTACAGGGGTGCAGCCAGTTAACAGTGTGGTGGTGTTTCACATGCACAGTGACGGGATTCAGCCACACACATACATGTATCTGTGTGTGTTGAGTTGCTTCAGTCGTGTCCGACTGTGTGCTCCCCCATGGACCTGCAGCTTTCTAGGTTCCTCTGTCCATGGGATTCTCTGGGCAAGAATACTGGAGTGTGTTGCCACGTCCTCCCCCAGGGGATCTTCCCACCCCAGGGACTGAGCCTGCATCTTTTTGCCTAACCTGTATTGGTAGGCGGGCTCTTTACCACTAGTGCCACCTGGGAAGCCCATATGTTCATTCTCCCCTAAACTCTCCTCCCGTCCAGGCTGGCACATAACACTGAGTAAAGTTCCATGTGCTATACAATAGGTCTTTGTTTGTTATCCATTTTGAATATAGCAGTGTGTACATGACCTTCCCAAACTCCCTAACTATCCCTTTCTCCCGGCAACCATGAGTTTGTTTTCTAAGTCTGTGAGTCTCCTTCTGTTTTGTAAGTAAGTTAGTTTATATCATTTCTTTTTAGATTCCACATATAAGGGATGTCATGTGATATTAAAGAGATTACTTTTAGATTGGGGATCCAGGGAAGCACGTATTATTTGATCTAGGTCCTGGCAGGAGATTAGAGGTAGAAGTGTGTGTAAGTCAAGCGTAGGGGGCTGAGAGCAGAAGCACAGTGCATGAAAGTCTAGGGTACTGTCGCCTTGCAGAACTGCTCTGGACTGTGTCTGCTCCCTCTTGAGACTGACCCTCTGGTGCTGAGGGCTGTAGTTTACCTTTACAGAGCTTCATGCCATGTTTTACATGAGATACTCACGTGGCATTTGCTATATGAGCTTAACTTGATCAGCAGACATCATCATTATTAAATTGCTTGTTCACAGCCTTACCAGTTGTAAAGCAATAAGCAATTTAAAGACTAGAATTCTCACATTATCAGTAAAATGGGTATTACAGGTACATTACTTTCTTGATTTGATTTTTGAGGATAGCAAATCAGAACTTAAAAATGAATCAAAAACATGTAATTTATACCATTCCTATATGTGACATGAAAACACTTTAAGATAGAAGGGACAAATGTGAGATTCTTAAAGACTGCTCAACACAATTTCTTTGGGATCTACTTTAAATGACAACGTTGAAGCCAAGCTTTAGACAATTATTTTGCTTACATGTAACTAGTTACATTTGTCTTATACTTTGAAATGAACTGTATTCTTTAAGCATTAAAAAAAATTGCTGGTGTGCACTTTATTTATTAAAATTTTATTATTTATTGAGGTATAGTTGATTTATACTATCATATTAGTTTAGGAGGTATAGAGTTACTTTAGATTAAATAAATAATGATTTTTTAAAAATGTTATTTATTTGCTTTGATAAATTTAGGGAATCAGAATTGGAATACACATTTCTTTAGTGGAATTTCTTAGCTATTTTGAAGTGGTTCTGTTTAATGTGTTAACTATGATTAGGAGTGGACAGATAGAAACATGAGGATTTGGGGAAAAAAGATATTTCTAGGCCACACGTTTTCTTTTTTGTTATTATTGTTTACTTTGGGGAAAGCTCTCTCTGTTTAAAAAAAAGTGTTTTTTTTTTTTTTAACTTTCACTTTGTGTTGGGGGTATAGCTGATTAACAATGTTGTGATCGTTTCAGGTGGACAGGAAAGGGTATCCATTCTCCCCCAAATTCCATCCAGGCAGCCGCATAGCATTGAGCAGAGTTCTAAGTGCTGTACAGTAGGTCCTTGTTATTCGTTTTAAATATAGTGGTGTGTACATGGCTGTCCTAAGCTCCCTAACTATCCCTTCTGCCCATCCCCCGGACTCTGCAACTAGAAGTTCCTCATCTAAGTCTGTGAGTGGTTTCTGTTTTGTAAATAAGTTCTTTTGTATCATGTCTTTATAGATTCCACAAATAAGGGATGTTACATGATATTTCTCCTTCTATGACAGGTCACACGTTTTCTTGTTGATCTTGGAAAAAGAAATGATATCTGTTAAAATAGGGTAGAGTATATTGACTTAAGGATTATCATAGACAATACTTCAAGCAATTAGGAAGATAAAGGGTGTTGGTCCATGATGATTTTGTATCCTCGACTATTTTATGTATTTGAATAGTGTGTAATTTTATTTTCTTCATTGTTTAGCTTTGATAGGGATATACAAGCCAAATTTGAAGTCATTTCTTGTTAGTTTGCCATGCTTCATAAATAACCTGATTTAATTTTGTTCTAATTTCACAAATGAGGAAAGTGAGGTAGTTTGTTTCAGTGACCTGCAGTGAATTAAAGAGACAGGCCACCTTTTCATGTTAGTGAATTGTTAAGAAAAACTCATGAAATTCACAGACTTCATGTTGCAGGTGATTAAAAATAAAATTTTGTAAAGTTGAAATAAATTGTTTTGTTCATCAAATAATTATAAAAGTTTATTTAAAGTTTTTTCTAAATATGTTTGTGAAGTGAGTAAACAGATGAAGTAATTAAATAGAAACTCATTTATTTTCTTGTCTTTTTTTTCTTTCTCCCAATAGGACCAGACATACTATCAATCATTTCAGGTTTCAGAATATGGTAAGAATTCTTCAACTTATTTTGAAGGAATACACATTTGTTCCTTTCCACAGGGAAAAGAGAAATTTCTAAGAGGTGTATTATTTAAAGTAAAAACCCCAATGGAGGTAAAATCCTGGTATTTCTATAGGTCTGAACATTTTTTCTCTGTAAAAGATCATTATAAAGAGTGAAGTGGGAATGAGGTTGCCTGTAGTCCCATGATTCTACTCTTATGCACAGTTATTCTGTTTTTATATTTTGCTGTGATCATAACATATTTAAATTTTTTTTTTTAAAGCATAACCTCAGTGATTTCCTGATTTTCCCATTTTTCACTTGGTCAACACTAGTAAAGACCGGGTTTAACTTGGGTAAATCCTCTTCCTGCGGGTGCCGCTTTTGTAATGTCGTAGTTGGAAACACGTCGGTGTAAACCATGTGGGACCCACCGGCTTTTTGTTGGTGCGTGGAGAGGAAGGAAGGCTGAGAGTGAATGCGTAGGATCCCAGTATTAGTTATACTTTGAACAACTATTCTGAGGTTGTACACAAAGCTCTTCTGTCTGGTTTGTGTTATTTTTTGAGAGTGTGTCCCATTTGGGCATTAGTAATTCTGGAAAGTCATCTGCTTGCACATTTGTGGCTCTGGTCCACGAGTCTCTCACAGCGCTGTCACAGCTCAGTTTCATGACCAGCTGGAACAGGGAGCAGCAAAGCTTTTCCCTATAGATGGCCAGATAGGAAAACTGGATGCTCCGTGGCTCCCATGGCTCCGTCTTAACTACTCAGCTTTGCCATCGTAGCACACAGCAGCTGTAGACAATATGTAAGTGAAAGTGGCTGTGATCCAGTACAGTGTTATTTATGGACATGGAAATTTCGATTTCACATGATTTTCACATGTTATGAAATACTCTTCTTATGATTTTTTCCCCAACCAATTAGAAACGCACAAACCATTCTTAGCTCCTGCTGGTCTTTGTTTACTGACCTCTGATCTGGAACTCTTTTGTCCAGTTCAGGGTTCACTCAGCACACTGAATACTTGAAATGTGGCTGGTCCATATGGAGATGTGCTCTCAGAGTGTAAAATACCCAAGTTTGAAGATGATATAAATAAAGAAATTAATAATTAAATTATTTATATTGATTACATGTTGCAATGATATTTTGGCTATATGAGGTTATATAAAATGTTGCAAAAATTAATTTCACCTGATTTTTTTTTTCCTTTTTAAATGTGGCTGCTGGACATTTGAAATGACACCGTGTGGCTCACATTTTGTTTCTTTTGGATAGCCCTGATCTCGAGGAATAAGTCAGAGGTGGCTGTGACTCTTATAGGCTGTTTTTATGTCACGTAGGAGTGGTGCTGGGTGGTGGTATGTTGTTGAAGGAGGTATGTCGCGGAGGCAGAATTGATCGTCAACCTTTGATATCTGAGGAGGGGACATTCTGATTTCCTTGTTCTGAGGAAATTCCACCCCTGGGTGGCCCCGAGTTTTGTGCCGGTGCAGAGTCCTGGACTGGTCTTGGTCTTGGAGTGTCCGGGCCCTCCAGGGTCTTTCACCTGGAGCTAGAGGCTCTCCTGTTCTACTGATTCCTTGGTCATCTTGTTTTGTCTCTTTTACTAATTATTAGGAGATGAATCTAATTCATTGGTCAGTGAAGTTAAAGAAGAGAATTATTTCTATAGGTTTGTTTAGATTGGTAGGAAATATTTTCTTTTAACTCCAGTGAAGTGCTTTGTATTAAATAATATTACTATTTATGAAATATTTCACAGCTTAATTGTATTTGTTGTTGTTGTTCAGTCACTAAGTCATGTCGGACTCTCTGTGACCCCATGAACTGCGGCACGCCAGGCTTCCCTGTCCTTCACAATCTCCTGGAGTTTGCTCAAACTCATGTCCATTGAGTTGGTGATGCCATCCAACCAGATTGCATTACATAATTATTACTATTTATAAAATATTTCATAGCTGAATTATATAAAGCCAGCCAAAGTAGGGGTTTCTAATTTGGGGATTACCTTCAGGAACCAGTACCTGTTGCACAAGAAAAGCATCATTACTTGTAGTCATATCTTAGTAATTAACTAGAAATCCTAGTACACAACTTTCTCTTCATGACATTCCATTGGGTTAGACTGTCACCAGATTTGCCTTTGATGGTCTCAAAGGGTGCAGATTCTCTGTGAATGCATGTATGTCAGCCTGCAGAAGGAGAGTCTTAGGGCCTCAGGATGTGCTTTTAGAAACCAAATTGGAACAAAGTCCTCAGAAGTAGCTATTTATCATGTAATATGAAAATATTTTAACAGGTAGTAAGTGCACACTAATGGGAGACAGTTGAATGAAAAAGCCGGGTCTTCTAGCACTCAGATGGCTTTGCCTCTAGGGTTCTGGATGCAATTTATTTATTTTTGGTTTAACTTTTTCTATTAAACTTTTTATTTTGTATTCAAGTACAGTCGATGAACAGTGTTGTGATAGTTTCAGGTGAACAGTGAAGGGACTCAGCCATGCATGTACGTGTATCCGTTCTCCCCCTAAGTCCCTCCCACCCAGGCTTCCACGTAACACTGACAAGAGTTTCCTGTGCTATGCACTGTGTCCTTGTTAGTTATCTGGATACAGCTTAGATTCTGCCGGCGGGAGGCTTCACAGACATGACTGTCCACAGCAGCCCTGCCCTTTTGGTGTCTCATCACCAGCCTTTTAGGGTTTCAGATTTTGAGTGGAGTGAAGTACTTTCATCAATGTGTTAATGTGTATTTGGAGGCTAACGAATTTAAGTTTAAATAATACCAACACCTTTAGGACAGTTCTATTCTCTAGTTTGTTAAACTGTAAAATAAGAGGAAAATGGACGGTTTAAAATATTTTTGCTTTTCTTTTCCAGTATTACCAAAGTTTGAAGTTGCTTTGCAGACACCATTATATTGTTCTTTAAATGCTAAGAGTTTAAATGGTACCGTCACAGCAAAGTAAGTATCATATTGCTTTTTATGACTATAAGCTGTTGTGAAACTGCATGACAGAGAGCTCATTATATACCCCAGAACATGAGCGCAACATGTTGCTTGTTAAAATACCCCAATGGACAGGAAGCAAGTATTTATAATAAATAATTAGGCATGGAACATGTCTGCACAGGTCTTTGCAGCCATTTCTCTGCTTCTAAGCTGATCCAATCATAAAGTATTCCCTATAGGCTAGTGTCTTTCCAAGACTAGTTGAGAGATTTACCTTATAGATTCTGCAGGATTGGGAAAAAAAAAAATAAGGCTTTATCTTTATTTATTCCTCATTCAGCTGACATGGTTAAGGCAACTTACTCTTTTAAATGCTAATTATTTTCTCTGTCAATAATTGGGGAGGGGTTTGGTTCCCTTGGGGCTTCCCTGGTGGCTCAGATGGTAAAGAATTTGCCTGCAATGTGGAAGACCTGGGTTTGATCCCTGGGTCAGGAAGATCCCCTGGAGAAGGGAATGGCTACTGACTCCAGTTTCTTGCCTAGGGAATTCCATGGACAGAGGAACCTGGCGGGCTACAGTCCATGCAGTCACAAAGAGTCAGACGTGACTGAGCGACTAACACTTTAATTGTTTTCACTTGGTTCCCTTATTGCAGTTGGCAGATGAATCAGTAGTTCACATTCATCATCCATTTCATCATGCGTACACAGAGACTTCCAACCCCCTGCTGTGTAACTTCTGTGGCTTTCATGATTTCATAATTTTGATCCACTGGCTTGAAGAGCGCAGCATTTTGTTTGCCGAGGCAAAAAACATACTTGGATTTCCAGACCAGTGACTCTTGAAAGTGTAGGATGAACTTGCCCTCAAGTAAATCCAGCACTGATTACTTGTAGCATTTAAACATTTTAATTTTTAAAATTTTTAAAAATTTTAGTTTAAAAATTTTTTGTCCCTCCCCATTTCCCAGGGTTTGCAAGGACTTGGCTGGGGCGACACCTGTGACATGGGTCCCTCCTTGGCTACCTGTCGGTGGGCTGGAGTCGGCCTGGGTGGCTAAGGCCTCCACGGGAGAGCAGCCTGTGGGCTGGGGTCCCACCTAATCCTCTGAGGACCTGGGACCTGATGGAGCATTGCAGTACCCTTTCCTGTTCAGTTGTCCCTCCTCTGTGTCACTTGCATCTCCTCTCCCAGACCACAGGGTGGTCCCAGTAAACCTCAGCAGACTCCCAGTGACCTCTGCAGCTCTTTTGGAGAAGTACTTGCTTTTCCTTCCCAAGAAAGGCTGTGCCATGCAGCATTTATTGTGTGTGTGTGTGTGTGTGTGTGTGTGTGTGTGTTAGTCACTCAGTCATGTCTGACTCTTTGTGACCCCATGGACTGTGGCCTGCTAGGCCCCTCTGTCCATGGAATTCTCCAGGCAATAATAGTGGACTGGGTTGCTATTCCCTTATTCAGGGGATCTTCCTGACCCAGGGATCGAACCCGGGTCTCCTGGATTGGAGTCGGATTCTATACCCTCTGAGCCACCAGGGTTTACATTTATTTATTTCATTTTTGATTGTGTTGAGTCTTTGTTGCTACAGGGGGCCTTTCTCTATTTGTGGCGAGCAGGGGCTACTCTTCATTGCGGTGCGTGGGCTTCTCATTGCCGTGGCCTTTCATTGCAGAGCACAGGCTCTAGGCGTGTGGGCTTTAGTACTTGCAGCACACGGCTCAGGAGTTGTGGGGCACTTTTGCACATGGCATCTTCCCAGACTGGGGATCGAACCTGTGTCCCCTGCATTTACAGGCAGATTCTTATCCACCAGACCGCCATGGAAGTCCTGGCATTTGTTTTTGATGTGTCAGTGTCTGTACTCAGGTTTGTGAAATTTATTTAGTTTCAGAATTTATTTGTAATAGCTGGTAACAACTGTACCCCATGTCACCACTGTCCCCTCATAGTATTCCTCTCTTGTTGGGGGTCTGTGGCAGTGGCAAGCGTGGGCAGTGAGTTCACGCACCAAAACGTCTGAGGACTCCTGTTTTAGATTCTTCTTGCAAACAAATCATGTGAATCCCTGTGACATAAAGGCAAAAACGTGTCTACAATTTGTATACCAAGCTAGTTCAACTAAGAGCTAGCTTCCAATGTGAATGTGGGTACTGTGGCTGGATTTATGGTTTAGAAAACACATAAATGCCTGCTTTTTCATATTATTATCCTGCTCTTGATCTTAGCTGAAGGTCAAGCATTCTGTCTGGGTTTTATTTGGAATTCTTTGACTAACACATATAAAACTTAGTGACTGCAAATCCGCATAAACCATCTGTGTGCACATGGATTAAGTTGAAAGTGGATATCTTCTTTTTTTCTGTTTTTAGTTTTCAGGCATGTGCCAGGGATTTAGACGCAACTAGTTAAAACAGTGGTTCTTAAACTCTGGTAACTGTCTAGAAAATTTATTATACACTTTTCAGAGAGGGTGAATCCCTTGAACAACACTGACAGACAGCCTCTTCCTCATGCCAAGCAGAGCCTTGGGGACCTCTTGGCACAGAGGCCTTTCTATCCCCCATTTCTTGTAGGCAAGATTCCAGCCTCCATGACCTTTCCTGAGTTCCAAAGGGCAGGCTTTGGGGGACTTCCCTGGTGGTCCAGTGGTTAAGAAGCTGCCTGCTAATATAGGGTACGTGGGTTTGATTCCTGGTCCGGGAAGATTCCACATGCCATGGGCAACTAAGCTCATTCCCACAACTACTGAGCGCACACTCTGTTGCGCCTGTGAGCTGCGAGTGCTGAAGCCCTTGTGCTCCAGAGCCCATACTCTGCGACAAGAGACGCCACCCCACGAGAAACATGCAGCCTGCATCTAGAGATTAGTCCCCACTCAGAGCAACTAGAGAAAGCCTGGGTGGAGCAACCAAGACCCAGGGCAGCCAAAAATAAGTAAATATGAAGGGCAGATGGGAACAGTTGTGGGCAGATTCCTTACCATCTGAGCCTCCAGGGAAGCCTACTGTATAACTGCTTCCTATTCACCAGGGAGAGGGGGGCACAGTTCTTGAGGTGCTAGCCTACTGTGTTCCCCTTTTGTCTGGCAAAGAAGTAAAGCCACTTTTTCCTTTTCCTCTGTACTCTGTCTCCATATTTCTGTTTGACACTGGTGCACAGAGAGGCAAGGTTTGGCAGCGTGTTCCTTCAGTGCAGGGCTCTTCTGATGTCAGGTGATGATGGGCGAATTGTGACCTGACCTGGAATGAAGAGTGCATCATCAAGTAGTTAACATCTTCCGTTTGGTGGGGTTTTTAGCTCTGCTGCTGCTACTGCTAAGTCACTTCAGTCGTGTCCGACTCTGTGCGACCCCATAGACGGCAGCCCACCAGGCTCTGCCATCCCTGGGATTCTCCAGGCAAGAACACTGGAGTGGGTTGCCATTTCCTCCTCCAATGCATGAATGTGAAAAGTGAAAGTGAAGTCGCTCAGTCGTGTCCGACTCCTTGCGACCCCATGGACTGCAGCCTACCAGGCTCCTCCATCCATGGGATTTTCCAAGCAAGAGTTCTCTGCAGAAGAGCTCAAAGACATGGTTCTGTGTATCGCTTGAGGCGGAACCAGGACCCTGCCCCAAGGCTGCACTATTGTTTCCTGACTGCTCCTCCCTTGTCTCGGCACCTTCTCCCTTCCCTGATTAACAGCTGCTTGATCATGTCATTTGGAAGTCAGGAAAGGGGACACAGAAAGGTTTTTGTGCCCAGGAGCCCCACAGAGTCCCGTTCGGTTTCAATTGCATTTTGTCTAAAAAAAACAGTGTACCTACCTTGATTAAAAAGTGCTTTATTCTTAAAGAAGACTAACCATCATCCGAGCCTTCGGTGAATTGTAATGTGTTTGCAGTAGTGAAGTTGATCTCTGATCACAGATCACCACGACAAATATAATAGTGATGAAAAAGCTTGAAATATTATGAGAATTACCAAAATATGTCAGACAGACATGAAATGAGCAGGTGCCTTTGGGAAAAGGGCACCAGTAGAGTTGAGTATCAAAAAGTGAAAGTTAGTTGCTCAGTCATGTCCGACTCTTTCTGACCCCATGGACTGTACCCTGCCAGGCTCCTCTGTCTATGGAATTTTTCAGGCAAAAAGAGTGGGTAGCCATTCCCTTTTCCAGGGGATCTTCCTGACCCAGGGGTTGAACTCAGGTCTCCTGCATTTCAGGCACATTCTTTATCATCTGGGCCACCAGGGAAGCCCTTGCTTATTGCGAGATTGCCACAAAACTTCGATTGCTAAAAAGCACAGTATCTGTGCACTTCACAATATCTGTGATGTGCAATAAAGCAAAGCACAATAAAATGAGGTCTGCCTGTAGTCCATTCCGAAATTGGCTTCCTATTACCCCTCCTTCCTTCAGGCTTCAGTTGCCTAGGGGTGTCCATAGTGGGGGCCAAGGAAGGCGGTCTGCCCCAGGGCAGCTCAGATCTTACGTGTGAATTCAAATGGGTGGCTCCCAAGATGGCTGAGGAGGCCCTTTGCCTGAGGTCTGTGGATAAATGGTCCTTTTCCACCCCAGCATTCCTGAGTTCTCAGTCTACCAGTGTGTTTCAGGAGGGTCTGCTTTTACTCAGATTGTGTATATAATTTGCAACTTTGCAACAGATTCAGGAAATCTTTTGACTAGCAAGGTCTTTTACCAGTCTCTAAAAATTGGCATAGACCTAATTTATAAATACTGTGTCCTGAAGGAGATGGAGGTGATGATGGTGAAGTAACCATCATCCTATGTCTATTGAGAACCCATCTCTCCTTCCTTCAGGCTCATCCTTCCAGTTTGCCTTGGATTGGGTCTCTGTCGGGAGAGTCCTGGCCCACTTCCCTTCTCACCTGTGTCTGCATTCTTCCATTTGGTATCTTTAACCTTCTGCTGTTTGGTGGGATCTTCACTCTGTATTTAAACATTTCTGTCATAGAGGGAAACAAACCCTCCCTGATTATCCTGGCTCCTCCTAGATGCTGCCCCGTCTCTCACCTCTTTGTAGAGTTCCAGCTGCCTGTTTGTGCTTCTTCCCATCCCTTTTGTTCTTCAGTCCCCTGCCTTCTGCTTTTCTCCTTCACCATGGATCGAAACCGTTTTCACTACAGCACAAAGCCCTCCTTCTTGCCTTACCTTGTGGCTGCTTTCTTAGGCTGTTACAAATTTTTGCCCCCCCTTGCAGCACTGGACATTTCTGTCTTCTCATTTCCTTTCTGGTTTTTCTCCTTTTGCTTTGGTTACTCCTTTGAGACTCTTTGCAGACAATATCCACATTGTAAACATTCTTATTCCTTAGAGCTCCATCTTTGGCTCTCTTTTCTTTTTTTACACATTTACTCAGAGTTTTATTCTCTATGGCCAGAGCTTCTGCTACTGTTTATAATTTGATGAAACCTGAATCCATACCGGGCTTCCCTGGTAGCTCAGTGGTAAAGACTATGCCTGCTAATACAGGAGACACAGGTTTGATACCCAAGTCAGGAAGAACCTCTGGAGAAGGAAATGGCAACTCACTCCAGTATTCTTGCCTGGGAAGTCCCAGGCGGGCTCCACTCCGTGGGATCCCAGAGTCCAACACAACTAAACAACAACAACAACAACAAAATCCGTCCCTCCAGCCTGCATGTCTAGCTTGACAGTCAGATCCTTATGTCTCGCTGCTCTCTGGACATTGTCCACTGGATGTCCCACAGATACTTGAAACAGGTTGTCTTCCCCAGCCCTGGTTCTCTGCATCCTTCTCTTGGTGGACTGCACCCCCCTCTCTCTAGCTGCCCAGGTCAGCTGTACTCTTCTGACTCCCTCAGTCCCCACAGCCAGCCAACATCCAGTGCTGCTGGTTCTGTCTCCTTGTGAACGTCGCTCAGTCGTGTCCGACTCTTTGCGACATCATGGACTATACAGTCCGTGGAATTCTCCAGGCCAGAGTACTGGAGTGGGTAGACTTTCCCTTCTCCAGGGGATCTTCCCAACCCAGAGATCGTACCCAGGTCTCTTGCGTTGCAGGCAGATTCTTTACCAGCTGAGCCACAGGGGAAGCCCTCTCTCTCCTTCAGTTCAGTTCAGTTCAGTCGCTCAGTCGCGTCTGACTCTTTGCAACCCCATAAACCGCAGCACGCCAGACCTCCCTGTCCATCACCAACTCGCGGAGTTCACTCAGACTCACGTCCATTGAGTCAGTGATGTCATCCAGCCATCTCATCCTCCGTCGTCCCCTTCTCCTCCTGCCCCCAATCCCTCCCAGCATCAGAGTCTTTTCCAATGAGTCAACCCTTCGCATGAGGTGGCCAAAGTACTGGAGTTTCAGCTTTAGCATCATTCCTTCCAAAGAAATCCCAGGGCCGATCTTCAGAATGGACTGGTTGGATCTCCTTGCAGTCTAAGGGACTCTCAAGAGTCTTCTCCAACACCACAGTTCAAAAGCATCAATTCTTTGGCACTCAGCTTTCTTCCCAGTCCAACTCTCACATCCATACCTGACCACTGGAAAAACCATAGCCTTGACTAGACGGACCTTTGTTGGCAAAGTAATGTCTCTGCTTTTCAACATGCTATTTAGGTTGGTCATAACTTTTCTTCCAAGGAGTAAGCGTCTTTTAATTTCATGGCTGCAGTCACCATCTGCAGTGATTTTGGAGCCCAAAAAAAACAAAGTCTGACACTATTTCCACTGTTTCCCCATCTATTTCCCATGAAGTGATGGGACCAGATGCCATAATCTTAGTTTTCTGAATGTTGAGCTTTAAACCAACTTTTTCACTCTCCTCTAGTGTTTTTTATTGAGTTCTTTTCTAGTTTCAAGTGTTTTGAAACATCTCACCCAGCCCCTCATCTCCGCTCCCAAAGTCTCCTCCCAAATTTTACCTGTGTGTCCAAGTGCTTTTTCTGACCAAGACGCCTTTACATAGGCAATTTCAGTGTGGCTTCTTGCCCCTAAGCATCTATCCCTGGGTCACGTGGCTAGATCACCTCTTTGAGGGTGGGTCTCTGTTGTGGTTACTACCGCACAGTGCCAGTCATGGAGTGGACTTCCAATAAATGCCTATTGAAAGAATAAATAGATAAAACAATGTGACTCCTGAGATTTCAGTTTCAAGCTGTGTGTAGCACAGCAGAGGCCTCTATACCTAACCAAAAGCCTCTTATTTTGAGTGAACTAAGTTAAGGTGTATGGGAAATAGTTTTGGTTTTGTCACCGAATTAGGGAGTAAAGAGTAGGACTTGAAATCCAGTTGTCTCTTGTGTGTACTTTGAAAGATGAGTTCTGTTGTCTTACCACTCGGAGAGTTGTTATTAAGTTATAAATATGACTTTAAATATTTTATATTAGCTCTTATAGTCATCTCTATGAGTGGATAATAACAATTTTGGTTATTTTTGCTAGTAGCCATCTGTCCCATCAAAGTATAGTTGATGTGCAAAGGGTTACTGGAAATTTCTTGGAGAAGAAGGTTAACACTCTCTTTTAGTTTAAAAATTTTTAGCTGAGAAGAATAAAAACCTGCATTTGTTTATTAGCTTTGATGTGAACATCTGCTCAGTATTCCCACCTCATTAAAATAAATAATAGATTCTTTCTTCTCATCATAGTACGTTTAATAGGATTGTAAAGAAAATAACATGGCATACATCTAATTACTTCCATAATCCTTATGGACAGTAAAACTTAAAAAATATTATTTTTATAATCTAAGGCTTATTAAAATGTAGTTATTATTTGATGAGTTGAGATATTTGTATCCTGGAAATGACGTGGAAAAAATGGTGGGGAGAAATATGAATTATAATGATAGGTTCACTTTTTTAGGTATTATTTTGTAAACCTATTGTGCTATGGTTGTTTTCTGGGAAAAAAAAAAAAGTCCTTGTTTGGTTAATGATATCATAGAATATCTTTGACTTACTTTTTAAAAGTTGTTGAACTGTTACTTTCTGAATGATTAGTTTATTCCCCAAAGTATCTAGATTCTGTTTAGCACAATAAATCAGCTTGGGACTTGGAAAGCTAAATCCATGTCACATTTAAATAAAAATTGAAAATATTTGTGTCTGAGAATACTTTAAATAATGTATGAATTCTCAGCTCCCTGTACTATCATGTGATATAACTTTTAAAATATGATGTTCTGGTGTTCTAGTTACGCATTTATTTAATTTTTAACAAGATACACGCAGAGTTAGGTTTTACAAACTCTTTTGAATGTATAAATTTGATGCTGACATTGCTGTCTGGGGGTTTCCACTAACTTTATTGTTTTTGTTTGGAAGGGTGGTACATTTGAAGATGGACTGCTTTATTATTTTAAATTTTGGAATATGCTATATTTTATTACCAGTTTTTGAGTTGAGTTGATCCAGACAAGGGGATGTTTTCTGTGATCCAATGAGGGATTCAGGAAGCGGGAGTTAACAATCACGGTTTTACAGTGCAAAATAAAATTAGCTTTCATGTTTGGCTGAGCATTTTGTAATAGAAATGGAAGGAACCCAGGAAATGCATTTATGGAAGGCTTTCTGACAGTAAAATGATTTACCAAAGACTGCCTCTCCTTTACACGAAGAGACGTTCCCATCATGAGAGAGGATACAGTTAAAAAGTAGAATGCAAATCAGCAAGAGAGATATCTTCTTGACTCAAGAAGATAATTTTGGTAGTATGGGTTAAAAAATTGCTCTTATTTTAAATTTCTTTTCAAAAAGTGAATTTTCAATAGCTATGAGCACATTTGATGCCCTGGTGTCTTGGTCTAATAAACTCTGATGGTTAATATTGAAACATGCAGGAATGGGCCACAGTGAAATGCAATCTTAGCTAACATTTTAAAATGTTCAAAAGTTACAAAGTTTCCTGGGCATGCAGTTAATGGACCAGTCCAGATTTCTAAGGATAAAAGATTTTCATAATCTTTTAAGAAATCTTTCAACAGGAAACTGTCACTTCTAGTTATGATCAGATTTTCTCCAGAAGGCTGGGTAAAGTTTGTGTGTTGTGAACTGTTTTGAGGTATTATAATAAAAAATCTTCCCATTTTGGAGACTTAGTATCAAGGATCACCATTTATTAAGCACATTCCTATGTTTTGGTTTTAAAAATTTTCAGTAAGAGCATGTTTTTAAATATAATTCTTTTAAGTTAGGTCCTGTTTATTATTTTTCAGGTATACATATGGGAAGCCTGTGAAAGGAGACCTAACACTTACATTTTTACCTTTATCCTTCTGGGGTGTAAAGAAAAATATTACAAAAACATTGAAGGTAACTTTTGCAGATATCTTTTAACTTGTAATGGGGAAAAACTATGTGTACATTCCCCAGTAATAAGAGTTTATACCGAATTAACAAAAAGTTGAGCATGAGAAAATCAAGAGCTTTCTGTCATTGAACAAATGAGAATTTGCCTATTTATTAAAATAATTAAAGTGGAAATAGAACCTTTGTATTGTTGTGACTTAGTTTGAATTTTATTTCTAAAATTTGAAGTGTTAAAGTGAAGAATGAAATTGAAAATTTTTTTAACAAAACAGATAAATGGATCTGCAAACTTCTCTTTTAATGATGAAGAGATGAAAAAGGTAATGGATTTTTCGGATGGACCTTCTGAGTACATGTACCTGTCTTCTCCTGGGCCAGTAGAAATTATAGCCACAGTGACAGAATCACTTACAGGTTTGTAGACTTTGAAGCATAGGCAAAGCTCTGTATGATGTGCTGCTCTTTCATCTCTTATTATAATTAGCATGTTCATTTGAGGGCATTGTTGCCTAAAGATGCTATTTAATGCTGAAATTGTCATGAATATTAGTCTGACTTGCAGAATGTTTTCATAATGATTTTCTTTGAACAACTGTGCTTCAACCACCTGTGATAGGTATTCATAATTTTTTCCATCTCTACTCTTTTTTTCAACCTGAAGACTACATGGAAGGGCTACCTTTTCAACTGACTAACCACCCTCCTTTTATTTATTTTTTTTATATAGATATCCTCTGAAATCTCACCTGCTCCTAGACCATTTTCTCTTTTAATAATAAAATAAAGGTTAATTACTTGGATCTTTCTGTTGCTATTTTAATGGCTTTCATCAATCCCCAGAAGTACAAAAAGACTATTCTGTCAGTGGCCTGACCTTGGGTGCACATGTCATTGATGGGGGGCTCTGAAGGCGCTCAGAAGGGATCCACAGAGGACATAATAGAAGTGATGTTCCTTTTTGTGGCCAAGCCAAAGAGGCTTCTGTGCTCTGATATCCTAACCCTTTGGGAAGTAGCTCAGATGGAGAGATGTGGTGGATCGAAGCTGATGGTTATATATTACTTTTACTGTCTAAATGGTGCCATTTCCAAAACAGGTATCTCAAGAAATGCAAGCTCCAATGTATTTTTCAAGCAACACGATTACATCATTGAATTCTTTGACTATGCTACTGTCTTGAAGCCATCTCTCAACTTCACAGCCACTGTAAGTTGGCATGTTTAATAATGGTCTTAAAGCAGTAAGTTCAGTTTAGTGAAACAGGATGGGAGAGAGTACTTTTAGTGATAGTACTTTTAGTACTTTTCAAAAAATTTAAGCCCAAAGTAGATAAATTACTTTTCCCCTTCAGATATATGGGGCACACAGAATTGTTTCCAAATGACCTTTATCTAATTTATTTTTAAAAACTAGTTTCCAGAATATATTTTCTTCAAAGTATATTTAATAAATAATATAAATTAGATATTTAGAAATTAATTGAAGGGTTTAGATGCTAGTCAAAAAATTTCAATTTCAAAATTTCAAATTTGAAGTTTCAAAATTTCAGTTTGATTTTTATGACTAATTTTAGTTCTGTCTAAGATGTAGCATTGAAGATGATCATCTAATCTGGGACTTCTCCTATAGTCCAGTGGTTAAAACTCTGCCTTCTAAGTGCTGGGGCGTGGGTTCAATCCCTGACTGGGGAACTAAGGTTCCCCATGTTGCAGGCTAGCCGCAAAAGTTAAAAAATGATCAATTCTGTCTCAGTTTTTTGAGAGAATATTGGCCAAGTTAACATTTATTGGCCAAGTGAATTTTGACAGTCTGCAAGGCAAGCTGCTGGGTGGGGCTCACTGACCAAAGAAGACCCTAGTCCCAGTCCTGCAGTCAGTATTTGTGATGGTGACAAGGGAATACACACATAGCTGTAATTCAAGGCAGGATAAAGGTGTCATGAACACATTTCTATAGGGATTTAAAACTGGCAAATATTTTCTGCAAAGGGCGAGATAGTAAATATTTTTAGCTTTGCAGGCTACATGGTCTCAGTCACAGCTGTGCAACTCTGACATTGTAACATGAAAGTAGCCAGAGCCACTTGGTAACCAGGGGAGGTGGCCATGTTCCAGTAAAACCTGAAGAGAGACTGGATTTGGTCTTCCTGCCTGCCATAGTTTGCTAGTCCCTGGTTTAAAGAGAAAAGGGTCAGTTCTTATTGAGCAGATCAAGACAAGTTTTAGAGTTTGCAGGTTGGTGACTGTGGAGATTTGGGGGAAAGAATGTGCTCAGAGAGGGTCCTTTCCTGGTACCTTGCCCTGAACATCGCTCCTTTTCATTTTGCTCAGTATCCTTTTATAATAAACTGGCGATCGAGTGAGAAAAAAAAAGTTTTAGATAGCTCCTAATTTTAAAAATCTTATAATTCAGACAGTTTGAAAGGATAGTTAAAAAGAAATCTGCAGAGATTGTCACCCAGGAATCTGCACATGGTAACATCCAAATGAACAGAGGGACAAAGAGAGTTCAGGGAAGAAGAGCTGGCTGCAGGATGGGGTGGGGGTCATTGGAAGGGGAAGATTTAGGCTCTTGGTTGCAAGATCAGCAGCATTTTTAGTGTTTATGTGTGTGGGTAGGGAGCAGGGAACAAGATGAGCTGAGACACGCAAGGTGAGAGCTTTGGGTGGCAAGTCAGAGTACAGTCAGGTGTCAGTGACTGGACCTGGGCAGTGGCTGCAGAGAGCTCATGTCCGGGAGCAGACAGAGAGGAAACAAGAGGCGAAGCTTGGGGATTGCAGAGGGTCCTCCAGGTACCACGTGCTCCATGGGGATTGCAGAGGGTCCTCCGCGTCCCACGTGCTCTACACAGTGAAGAGCTTGGAGCCTCATGAACGTGGGAGGGATGTGGCAAAAGCTGGATTCCAGGGTGACTGGTGGGGTCTGTGTGTGGGAGGAGGGTGGTAGCCCTGGCATGAGGACATCAGGAGCCCCGTGGTGGTGGATGTGGGTGGAGAGCTTGTAAAAGACGTATAGGACTTGGTAGGCATCAGATTTGGAAGGTGGGGACAGGGATGGGCAATGCACAGACGTTAAGTATTGGAGAACTGTGATATTAGTACAAATGGGAAAGGCAGGATGGTTTCCCAGTTTTAGATGTGTTGAATTTGAGACAACAGGGGTGTGCAGGTAATTTCCTTGAGGGCTTGGAGGTACTGAATGTGAGTTCCAGAGCCAGGTCAGGATGGCAGCAGGAGTGCTGAGACCTTTGAAGGTAAATGATAACGAGGCTTTGACAAATTCCCACAATTCGAGAGAGGGAAGGGGAACAAAAAAGGACACTGATACGATGTAGAAACTGGTGTGGAGTGAAGGAGGTTATTGTGGAGCCATGGAAGGCAAAAGAAGTGGAGTGGAGGCTGCCTGGAGATACCTCTGAACCTGGAAATTAGGGAACTGCTGATGACTTTTGAGAGTTCAGGTTCATGGGAACAGCACAGGTGGAAACTGGATTCAATTAAACTTAAATCCTTTGCTTCTGTTGTTTACCTGAGTTCACAGTGTTTTCTTTTGACAATTAGGTGAAGGTAACCCGTTCTGATGGCCATCAGCTGACTCCTGAAGAAAGAAGAAATAATGTAGTCTTAATGGTGACTCAGAGAAATTATACTGAGTACTGGAGCAGATGGGACACTCAAAATCAGGAAGTAGGGGCTGTCCAGATCATAAATCATACTGTCCCCGCAAATGGAATCTTCAAGATCGAATTCCCAATCCTGGATGATTCCAGCGAGCTACAAGTGAAGGTGCCGTTTGTTTCCCATCATTATGTTATTGCAACAACAACATTAAAATTGCAGTCTGGTGGTAGGCACTCAACTTATTGGGAGGTTAAAGTGCGCAGGAAGTGGACACATTTTTATTTAAAAGAGCGGGAGAAAGGATTACAAGGGATTTAATGGTGGTGGCTGAGTTAGACTGAATGCTTCCTTGTGAATTCATTTTGAAGAGCACGGTAAAACAGTGATGGAGAAGCACCCTCAACTCCCAGGCTAGGTGATTTTCAATCATTTGGAATTGTATTTTGGCAGGAGCTGAAAATGAAAGGGGAATTTTTTTTTTTACATTTACACTCCGTTGCTGAACTGAGACTCCTCAGCCATTCCCCTTCCCTCTCTCTGGGTTACTCAGCCCCGCCACAGTGCGGCCTCTCTGAGTTTTCCTCTCCCCAGTGGTGGACTGAGTGAGCTGATTCGGTTGCTTGCTGTGTTGCGGGGAGAAGAAAGGATTCCTTTTCCATTTCCTTCTCTCCTCTCACAGTGTTTCCCGAGAACATACCTTTGTTTTGGAAGTAAGTTAGGACTGTGCTTTTTCCTCTTAGATGATGGTGGTGAAGACCGTCTTAACACATTTTACAGCTATCAGTTTCTTTACAGTATAAGCTACAAAATGATGAAGATCCAGTGTCTGGGGAATATATTGTTTGCTGTGTGAAGAAAAGTGAAAGTGAATGTGCCTTTCAGTGATTGTCCAGCCAGGTCACATTCCTTATTCTGAGGCTCCTAAAGATGAAACTTTATGGCTCCCTTTTCTTTTGTTACAGGCCTCTTTTCTCGATAGTGTGAGTAACATGGCAGTTCATGGTATGTTTAAGTCTCCTAGTAAAACCTACATCCAGCTCAAAGTAAAAGATGAAAATATAAAGGTAATGCTTGCAATCATTTGTTAATTATAATATAATTGAACTGTCTTGACATTGATATGTATATATTAATTAAAATTTTTTTTCTAGGTGGGATCACCATTTGAGTTGGTGGTTATTGGCAACAAGCAATTGAAGGAGTTAAGCTACATGGTAATCTCTTTTTAAAAATAATTTCCTTTATTTTTAAATTAATTTTTGGCTGTGCTGGGCCTTCGTTGCTGGGAGGGCCTTTCTCTAGTTGCAGAGAGCAGGGGTTTCTTGTTGAGGCGGCTTCTCTTGTTGCTCAGCACAGGCTCTAGGGTGCACGGACTTCGCTAGTTGAGCACCGGGGCTCAGTAGTTGCGGCTCCCAGATTCTGGAGCACAGGCTCAGTAGTTGTGGTTCACAGGCTTAGTTGCTTCACAGGATGCAGAATGTTCCCCGACCAGGGATCGAACCCATGTTTCCTGCATTGGCAGGTAGATTCTTTACTACTGAGCCTCTCTTACACAATCTAAATTTATGATCTATTGTAGAATCATCTGAAATAGTGTCTATCTTATGTTTAAACTGAACTTAACTGATTTTTAAAATTCAGCCTCACACTTTAAAAAACATGTCTTATATATATTATACATGTGCAGGATGTAATATTTATATACATTCTTACAGAGTTTTCTATGTCTAAGTTGTGTATAAATTTGCTTTACAAAACTTTGCATTTTATTCCTTTTGCATCATGGAGTATTATGGTATGTTGAATATAGCTCCCTGTGCTACAGAGTAGGTCCTTGTCGTTTATCATCTTACACATGGTAGTTTGCAGCCCAGCCTCCCAGCCCATCCCCCTTCTGCCCTCCCTCCCCCTTGGCAACCTCAAGACTCTTCTCTACGTCTGTGAGTCTGTTTCTGTTTCTTTTTAAAAATTTTTTAAAAATTGCTTATTTTTGACTGTGCTGGGTCTTTGTTGCTGTGCGTGGGCTTTCTGTAGTTCCAGTGAGAGGGGGCTACTGTTCCTTGCAGTTCTTGGGCTTTTCATTATGATGGCTTCTCCTGTTGTAGAGCCCCGGCTCTAGGTGCCTGGGCTCAGTAGTTGAGGTCGGGCTTAGTTGCTCCTTGGCATGTGGAATCTTCCCAGACCAGGGATCAAACCTGCATGCCTTGCATCGGAAGGCGGATTCTTAACTCTGGACCAGCAGGGTAGTCCTCTGTGTCATATTTTGGATTCCACATAGAAGAGAGATCACATGGTTTTTCTCTGTCTCTTTTTGACTTATTTCACTTATCATATCAGGTGCTTCTGTGTTGCTGTAAATCAGTCTATTCCTTTTTAAGCTGCCCATTTTATACTGAAGTCAAACTATCTTTTTTCTTTACCTGTATTTGTATTTCCAACTTAAGATGAATAATGAAACCACCTTGCATTATGTTTAAATTTTATATTTTTATGAGGTAAGCCACATATGTTCATTATGTGTGTGTGTGTTAGTTGCTCAGTCATGTCTGACTCTTTGTGACCCCATGGACTGTACGCCAGAGCCAGGCTCCTTTGTTCATGGGATTCTCCAGGTAAGAATACTGGAGTGGGTAGCCATTCCCTCCTCCAGGGGATCTTCCCCACCCAGGGATTGAACCTGGGTCTCCTGTATTGCAAGCAGATTCTTTACTGTCTGAGCCACCAGGAAGCCCTGCGTTCATTATAGAAAATTATAAAATCTAAGAAAAAAAACAAGTAAAAATTGCTCCTCATAGCCTTGTAATTTTGCTAATCCAGCTCTCTCAGTCGTGCTCTGCATTCCTTAAACTCAGGAATAGATTCTTGTCTGTCAAGTTGCTGTTGCCTCAATTATGGTTACTTTGTCTTATCCTTTTCTAATGACCAGCTTATACTCCCTGTGTTAGTCAGGAGAGTTTATTTGTGGTGTGTGTATTCAAAAAGGATTTGACGTTGGCTTAAGTCGAGAATTTGTATGTATGCTTACAATTATGAAAACATAGGTGATATTGAGATTCTCATTATCTTTAGCATAAAATGAAATTCGTGTACTCTTCTTTTCAGGTAGTGTCCAGGGGACAGTTGGTGGCTGTAGGCAAGCAAAATTCAACAACCTTTTCCTTAATACCAGAAAATTCTTGGGCCCCAAAAGCCTGTATCATTGTGTATTATATTGAAGATGATGGGGAAATTATAAATGATGTTCTGAAAATTCCTGTTCAGCTCGTTTTTAAAAATAAGGTAAGATTTAAGGTAATGATGTTTAAAAACAAAACTTCATATTCATAAAGTCTGCAAAATGTAATATTTCTTTAGAAAAGTATCATTAAAACAAATTGGTTAGAAATTTATATTTTTTCTAGAACTATGGATAAAACTCTTCATATTTAATTACTATATGTCTATTTTCACATGTGGAATGATTGGACAATGTGGGTCTTCTGTGTATATTATTATTCTTGGCTTTAAGACTTTAATTCAAATCCACAAAGCCCTCTCAGGATTTTCTAAACAGTGGAGGCGGTATTGCTCTGGCACAGAGTTGTGTGGCCATGTAGAATGTGTGTGGTGTTCATACTGGTGTGGCAGTGAAGTGAGGGCTGCAAGAGGGAGTGTGGCCATCTGCAGTGTTGTGGGGAAGCAGAGCTGGGCTTTGGTTTATCCATTTCACCAGCCTGGAGACTAACCCAGGGCAAATTTGCAATAAGCTTGGCTACTTTGCATGTGGAGATCTCTGTGGAGTTTGGTCTCCAAACACAGTAGTGATTTTTTTTTTCCTACATCCCAGAAATGATATTTAAAAATATTTCTCTATTCCTCCATTCTCATCTCACCTTTGAGAACTCTGATTAGTCTTAGATATATCAGGCACACAGCAGAAGTGACTTAGCATGCATGCATGCATTGGAGAAGGCAATGGCACCCCACTCCAGTACTCTTGCTGGAAAATCCCATGGACGGAGGAGCCTGGTAGGCTGCAGTCCATGGGGTCGCTAAGAGTCAGACACGACTGAGTGACTTCACTTTCACTTTTCACCTTCATGCATTGGAGAAGGAAATGGCAACCCACTCCACTGTTCTTGCCTGGAGAATCCCAGGGACGGGGGAGCCTGGTGGGCTTCCGTCTATGGGGTCGCACAGAGTCGGACACAACTGAAGTGACTTAGTAGCAGCAGCAGTGATTTTTTAATAACCTAAGGTGTATAGCTTGTGTCTGAAACCCCCCTGGGCCCCAACTCTGAAAAGTTACCTAATTGTAAGATTGACAGGTGGAGTTCAGTTATCTCATGAATATTTAAATGGGCCATTGTTCTCACTAAAGGCTGCTGCCTTCTCAGGACCTCTGAAGCAAAATAATCATTATTTTAAAGTAATGATTTGTAGAGTACACTTCTTCTGGTAGCATCTCCTCCCTTAATTTTTAAAAATTTTGGGAAGTAGAAGTCGCGATCCATGTCTTTTTTATTGAGAACTATTGACTCTAATTTTTATTGTCAAAATAGAATACAAACTTATTTTCTGTCTTATGAAAAGAATTTTTAAAAAAACAGTATTGTATTCTGTTAGTTTCAGAGCACAATTTTAGACTTCAAGTGACTCCATTAATCTGAGAAAGGCAAATTTTAAAGTAGGAGTAAGGCTTAAACCTGGAGGCCTACATCTCAAGGTGAGAGCAGGTTCTAAAAAATGTTGCTGTGTAAGAAGCTTTGAGGAAACAGAGTGTATAAATAGCATACTTCCAAGAAACTTCTTAGATATGAGCGATAAGAAATTAGTTTTGGTTGTGTTTGCAAAGATAATTCTTCAATTTTTATATGATAATGTTTACCACATTTACTCCAAAAGAAATTATATATTTGGAAATAAAATATGTTTAAACACAAGAAAATTAATGAATCTTTGTGTATGTTCAGTAATGACTGTGGAATAATTGGATGGGATGTAGAGGGCAAGAGATGTAGTTTTAGAAATTGTCTGCACAGAAGTGCAGTTTGGAGCTATGGAGTCACTGAGGTGCAGAGTAAAGAGTGAGAAGTGCAAAGTTTGCAGATTATAAGTTCCCCTTTCACCTTATTTAAGATATGAGTGGAGAAGAGTAAACCTGACACAGTGGCTCAAGAGGCATGTGAAAAAAAGATTGTTAAACAGGCAAGGAAGACTTAAGACTATTGCAATATGGGAGAGAGTCTGAACTCAACGCCACTGAAACAGAAGGCAGGGAGGTTTTTAAATACGGGGGTGAGTTAATGGAAAAGTACTGGAGGACATTGCGGGAGGGGTTGGTCAATAGGAGCAGGCCATCTATGAGTTTGTAAGTTAGGCTCCTATTCACCCACAGAGACTGGGAGATCAATCAAGGCTCTTGATGATTAACACTTCAAAGTGAAAAAGCTGGCTTAAAACTCAGCATTCAGAAAACTAAGATCATGGCAACCAGTCCCATCACTTCATGGCAAATAGATGGGGAAACAATGGAAACAGCAACAGACTTGATTTTCTTGGGCTCCAAAATCACTGCAGATGGTGACTGCAGCCATGAGATTTAAAGACGCTTGTTCATTGGAAGGAAAGCTATGACAAACCTCAGTAGCATATTAAAAAGCAGAGACATTTCTTTGCTAACAAAGGTCCATATAGTCTAAAAGTTATGGTTTTCCCAGTAATCATATATGGATGTGAGAGTGTTAGTTGCTCAGTCGTGTCTGACTCTTTGTAACCCCATGGACTGTAGCCCACCAGGCTCCTCTGTCCATGGGATTCTCCAGGCAAGAATACTGGATTGGGTTGCCATGTGTTTCAGGGGATCTTCCCAACTGAGGGATCAAACCCAGGTCTCCCGCATTGCAGGTGGATTCTTTACTGTCTGAGCCACCTGGGAAGTTGATATATGGTCCAATGGATGTGAGAGTTGGACCATAAAAAATTCTGAGCACCAAAGAATTGATGCTTTCAAACTGTGGTGTTGGAGAAGACTCTTGAGAGTCCCTTGGACTGCAAAGAGATCAAACCAGCCAATCCTAAAGGAAATCAACCCTGAATATTCATTGGAAGGACTGATGCTGAAGCTGAAGCTCCAATACTTTGGCCACTTGATGCAAAGAGCTAACTTATTAGAAAAGATCCTGATGCTGGGAAGGATTGAAGGCAGGAGGAGAAGGGGACAACAGAGGATGAAATGGTTGGATGGCATCACTGACTCAATAGGCATGAGTTTGAGTAAACTCAGGGAGATGGTGTAGGACAGGGAAGCCCGGGATGCTGCAGTCCATGGGCTTGGAAAGGGTCGGACGTGACTGAGTGACTGAATGACGACACTTCAAAAGGATGACTCCCAGATCTTTGAGAAAGACATTTCAGACCCAGAGGGATGGTATGGGGAGGGAGGAGGGAGGAGGGTTTAGGATGGAGAACACATGTATACCTGTGGCGGATTCATTTTGAAATTTGGCAAAACTAATACAATTTTGTAAAGTTTAAAAATAAAAAAAAAATTAAAAAAAAAAGAAAAGAAAGACATTTCTACTGGTAAAACTAGCAGGAAGCTGGGAGAAGGTTTATATCTCAAAGGAGCAGAGAAAACATTTACAATTGCAGATTTTCTAAGGAAAGGGAAAGCAGGTGGTTAATGTTAGGGAGAACCCTGTCCAATGTTCAGGTAAGCTGAGGGGTTCATTAAGGCCATGTTAATCGGGTGGTACAGCCACTGGGGCATGGGATTGTTGGAATAGAGATGGGCAAGGTGAACATTCCTAGGAGGAAGAGGACTTCTGACAAAGCCATTAGGTCTAGCCCTGGGTGAGAGGATTGATGCTCTTTAAGGAGTACCAGTAGGACTATGCTTTGCTGAGGGTTAATGACAGCAAGCTGAGGCAGCCATCGAGGCACAGAGCAGTGGGCCTGACTGGGGTTGGTGTGAGGGCCTCCTCCTGGGGAAAGGCACCCCCGCCCAGCGCAGGCAGTTCTGCGTGTCCCCAGGGGCTCTTACTTGCAGGCGCTCACTTCTGAGTCCAGGTGGCCGACGTGCAGGCACGTTCCTGTCCTCGTTCATGGATGCTGACCCTCCCCACGTATGGCAGACTCTGTCTTCTCTTCAGTACCGGCTAGCAGCTATGGGGTGGGAGACGGAGAAAGGGAAGAAGAAGGGTAGGGAAGTGAAGGCAAACTTTGATATGTACCCCAGTGAGAGGTGCCATGACTTGAGAACACTGTGGGAGTGAAGTTTGTTTTTACTCCTTTCCCTGGAGAAGACTTGTGTATGGTTTTGGAATGTCCCTGAGCCAACACAAGTGTAGACTCTTCGTTAGATTTTGTCATTGATCTGCTATTGATAAGACATGAAATGCTTCAAAAAAGTGTATTATATCAATACTGCTTTTTCACTTTCTTAGATACAGCTGTTTTGGAGTAAAGCCAATGCTGAACCATCTGAGAAAGTCTCTCTCAGGATCTCTGTGACACAGCCAGATTCAACAGTTGGTATTGTAGCTGTCGACAAGAGTGTGAATCTGATGAATGTCTCAAATGATATTACAATGGAAAATGTGAGTTTAGCCATTTTTTTCATTAAAAATACACATTGAAAGAGAGAGAAAAAAAAAGAAACTTTACCGTGTTACTTCCAAGTTTTAAAGGAAATTTCATTTTTCAAGTATAAGTCAGTAATAGTAAAGCTTCTGAATGAAAGGGAACTGCATTCCAATTGTTATGTTGGAAAGAGTCTATTGTGGTCAACTGTCTTTGCTGTCTTCCACGAAAATTGTCACCTAGAGTTTCCCCTCATTTTCAAACTATATTTTAACTGAAGACACTTGAGAAAGTACTAGGAATTGGACTTGCACATTTATGAATGACACTGGAGAGAGCTTTAGGTAATTGTAAAATGCTTTCTATTTTGGTTATACATGATGGTTATAAATAATTACAGTCCTCACTGAATCAGGAATTTGCAGTATGTTGAGGGAGTGAAATCATGTTAATCTTCAGAAAACGTACAAGTCAAGAAATATATGAACATCTAATGTTATATCAGCTAATCCCCTATTCATCAGTCATTTAATTTTTATTTGTAACTCCTTTATATATCCTTGGCAGTAGAAATGCAGACTGCATGAACTATATCCATTGATTGATTAACTACAGCGATTAACAGCACTTCAGGAAGAAAGATATATGTGTATAGGCTAGTTTGGACATATTGTTGTAAAATCAGTCCATTTGAGAAAAATTATGTATTTTTCTTCAGCCTATCCAGCAAATTTTTCTCATTTTCTTTAAAAGAAAAAAAGACTTTAAAACCCATCACTCACTTTTTTTCTCTTGACTTTACTTAAATTCATTTATTCTAAAAAATCTATAGCATTTTGCACTTGATTTAACTGATGATAGTATCTTTCATTTTACAACTTGCTAAATATCTTAATAAATACATTATTTCATTTTTTCTTCCATATATATGTGGACACACAGAAACACACACACATGTGCTCTCCCTGAGTCTCTGTCTCTGTATCTCACTGTGCATTTACATTAAATCCTCTCATATATAAGATTGCTATCCCAGCTTTCTTTTGTTTCACACTTGACTGGTATGCTTTTCCATCTTTTTATTTTCAACCTTCTGTAAGTTTTTAAGTATATCTTGTAGACATTATATTATTGTATTTTGCTTTTTAAAAAAAAATCTAATCTGACAGTATCTTAATAAACTTATTTAACCCATTTACAAATTAGTCCTTGTTCTAATTAGGACTTGTTTCTGCTTTTTAATTTGATAATTTAGACTATTTCCTTTTTGTTTCTTTTCATTCTTCTTTCCATGGTTTTGGAAGTTACACATCCTATTTTTGTTCCCATGATAGATGTCCTTATCTCATGAATTGTGCTCATATTTTTTTTATCCTTATTGTTTTTCTTTTGTATCTTTATCTGACAAGTCAAGCATTTTGGTGTGCCCTCATATTCTTACACATCTTTTTTGTCGCTCCCTGTCCCCATCTCCTTCCCCAGCCCTGGCCAGATCATATTGCTGTTGTATAGAATTTTAGTTCTTTGTCATGGTGAATTGCCTGTTCAGTCTATGCTGTCCCTTAATTTTTTGATTCTGGAAATTATTTCTTCCTATAGTTACTCCTCTTTCCATTTCTTCTCCTTTTCAGAGATTGGCAGAGATTAGTACTTCTACTTTTTTTCCTCCATATTTCTTAGCTTTTTGTTTTATGCTTTTTTGTCTCTTTCGTCTGTCTTGTCTGTATTTCTTTGGGTGAGTTCCTCAGTTGACTCTTTCAGTTGGTAGATACCCTACTTTTATATCAGCTATTATATTGTTAATTATTATTTTCATCTGTTTTTTTCCTTGTTTTATATTGCTAATATTTTCTCTTGTCTGTATTTACTATGTTTATTTTAAATTCTTGAGCTGACTTTTCAGTATTCAGCTCACATGCTGTATGTTGTCCAGTTGGATGTCTTTTATGGAAACTATACTTGTTGGATATAGTTTGGATATCCAGTTGGATATCTAGTTGATTTGGCAGCTGTTCTGTCTGTTGGGGAAGGCTGAACACCAGGCTCCAACCCGTGTAACTCTTGTCAGTTTAAAGAGAGGGGATGGGTTGAGCTTCAGGGACCAGAGAACTACTCTTGATTCTCTCTGTGTGCTGTCCCCTTCCACCCAGTGGTTCATTTTTAAGCTCCTCGGGAAAAGCAGCCCAGGAAGAGGTAGTCTCCTGAGGTGATGACCCACCAGCTCGGAGGGGTGGGAGGAGGCGGGGAGGAAAAGTGAATGCTTGAAGGCCAGGGGTCTGTCTAAATGTTTCCTGGTTCTTTCACACCAGAAGGGCAGAGGTGCTAACTTGGAATTATCCTGGCCGTTATTATCCTGGTATTATCAGCGGACTGCCTGCCTGCTGCCTGCTGGTTTGGGCAGTGAATTGCCAGGAATGATTGTCCTAAGGCTACCTCCTGAAGAGAAGCACAAGTAGAATTTAAAAGCCTCTTCCAGACTGCTGCGTGTATCAGTTTTCTGCCATCTGCTTCCTCCAGCACACCAACTGGAGATACCCTTCGCTCTTCCGAGGGTTTTCTTGTTCTACTCATATAAGTTTCTTGCTTGCTTTTCATATTTCTCTAGTGTTGGCTCTAGAGGAAGGAGTCAGGAGCCTATGATAATGGACCATTTTCCTTTCTTTCATTTTTGTTAAATTTATATGTGTTGTCCAGAGACTTGTCAATGCCTTGGAATAATTTAAGTGTCTCAGATCTTCCAGGACTAATCTACAGATAGCAGACTTCCCTTGCTGCAGCTTTCTCACTGAACCAGTGAGAACAAGAGCATCTCTCTTCCTTATGCAAGAGATGCTTCTTCCTAGATAATTCCATTGATTCACACCTGCATTGCACATATAGGTCTTCTGTGGCAGAGTTTGAGTTATGGAATGAAAAACTTTCCTCTCCATCCTATCTGGCTCTGGCTTCATTGACTGTAGTTGGGCTAACTGTACTGGCCAGCTTGTTGAGATATTATGAAATTTTCTGTTTTCTCATTCTGTTGCTTTCTTCTTGATGCCTATTCTAGCATCATGTTTCCTTACCATGGGTGTAGCAGTGCTGTTTTTAGTAAAGCAGAAGCAGTGGTTTGGGTGTTTAATGTTAAACTTGATATGTTTTTAAACTTAGAATCTTCCATAATTCTTTTCCCTGTCTTAATTTCCCAATCTTAATGCTAATGTAATTGAGGTAAATGTATCAAAATAGTTACCAAAAGGTTATAATACCCTAACTTTTTTTTACCATAGTAAAATATATATAACATGAAATTTTCCGTTTTAACCATTTTTAAAAGTGTAGTTCAGTGGCATTAATTATTTGTAATATTGTACAACCATCATCACTGTTTATTTCCAAAATTTTCATCATTCTAAATAGAGACTCTGTGACCCTGAAGCAATAACTCTTCATTACCTCCTTCCCTTTGCAACACGGGTAACCTCTAATCAAATTCTGATCTTATGAATTTGCTTATTCTAGATATTTCACATGAGTGGAATCATGCAATATTTGTCCTTTTGTATCTGCTTTATTTCACTTAGAAAAATGTTTTTTTACTTTATTTTTAGTTGAAGGATAATTGTTTTACAACGTGAATCAGCCATAAGTATACATGTGTTCCCTCCCTCTTGGACCTCCCTCCCACCGCATCCCCCGTCCACCCCTCTGGGTCATCACAGGGCACTTGGTTAAGCTCCCTGTGTCACACAGCACCTTCCCACAAGCTATCTGTTTTACACATGGTTATGTGTATGTTTCAAAGCTACTCTGTCAGTTTATCCCAGCCTTGCCTTTCCCCACTGTGTCTACAAATCTGTTTTCTGTGTCTGCATCTCTATTCCTGCTCTGCAAATGGGTTCATCAGTAGCATTTTTCTAGATTTCATAAATACGCATTAATTAATTTTTCTCTTTCTGACTTAACTTCACTCTGTATAACTGGCTCTAGATTCATCCACCTCGCTAGAACTGACTCAGATTCTTAGCTGATATTTTTTAAGGTCTTTGTTAACCATCACATTGACGCTATTTATCTTTGTCAAAAGTACGAGTCATTTTTAATGTTGATCTCTACGTGTTGGCTTTGTCAACAAGCCCACACTTCTTAGGAACTCTTGATTACTGAACAGTATAAAATAAGTTTAAAGAAGAAGTGTATTTTTGGCTGATTGAATTATGAACATGGCATTGACATAGTCATTATTTCTCCATTTGTGTCATTTTCAAATTTGATAAGCATATGGTCTATTTGATGTAGCACATTTGATAAGCATGTGTACCTGTCTGTTATTCACAGTACATATCAGAAATGTTGAGAGGGCGGAACACACTGATACGAATGCTTTCATTCTGTATATTTTATCTTCTTCTTAGGTGGTCCATGAATTGGAACTTTATAACACAGGATATTATTTAGGCATGTTCATGAATTCTTTTGCAGTCTTTCAGGTATGTTTAGTTTGCTATATAATTTGAAAAGATATTAATATATTTACTGCTACAAAACTAATTTCAGAATTAATGATCTGAATTATGAAATGTTATTTTTTTTAATTTTATTTTATTTTTAAACTGTACAATATTGTATTAGTTTTGCCAATATGTGTTGCTGAAGTGCAGTGTGTTATATAAGTGTAATTTGAAATTGAAAGATGGTCATCCTTCTAGTCTTAAAAGCAAATGAGTAAATTCATCATTAGAGAAATAATGGAATTACCATTAAACAAGTAATTTCTTTCTATCACTTTCCTTGACTTTGAAATAGCTCTTTCTGCATGTGAGAGTGTGTGTTTGTGTGCTTGTGTGCGTGTCTGTGTGTCTTGTTGTGAGAGACTGTAAACTCATGTATGTATTTAAACTCTCAAAAATGAGCAAGAGTTAAAAAAGCAAAGGGAGATATTTTCACATGCAACTCAAAAACAAAACAGCAAGAGTGAATTAGAGGTAGAGGCAACTGACAATTTAGAGGGCATTTATTTAAAAGTTTATTTATTTTAAAAGAAAATGAAAATGTTTCTTTCTAGGAGTGTGGCCTCTGGGTATTGACGGATGCAAACCTTGTGAAGGATTACATTGATGGCGTTTGTAAGTGAAATCAGGCAAAGTGCTTTTTAAGTAATTAAGTCATTCATCTCAGGTATTTATAGTGACTTATGTAAGTATGCGTACATTCTGGTTGATTATGGATATTGTAATT
The DNA here is from genome assembly GCF_032452875.1 of Bos javanicus. NCBI lineage: Eukaryota > Metazoa > Chordata > Mammalia > Artiodactyla > Bovidae > Bos > Bos javanicus. Next base: position 13,348,822 of record NC_083876.1, read on the forward strand.
TTCATTTTCTGTTCTCTTATCCTATAGTGTTTGGAGTTTAATGTACTTGGAAGTACATCTGGGCCATGACATGGAGTGTTCTTCAGCTCCTGTGTAGATGTTTCTAATGATTACTTTCCATTTTCTCTCTGTAACTTTTTGACATGGTTATATTTCTGGACATATTGAAAGATCTTATGCCTCCAATTTGTATTGTAAACTGTGATGTTACTTTGGAATTAGTCAAAAGGAGGCAACATGTTTTTGAAACATTTCTGTTCTCTAGCTTTTTATTGTTCACCTAGAAAATAGCCCAGATGCCACGAAGTATGCTGTCCACACACACACACACACACACACACACACACTCACACATACTCACACACACACACCTCCTCAGTCTGCATTCTTCCCAGGCAGGATCACATTGCACATCCCCATTCCCTGGATTGCTAAGTAGAGTTGACCACCCAACTAATTAAAGGATGTGCTTTAAGGAAAATTCATAAAGCGTTTTACTTGAATTGTTCATTTTAACTTCTTTTAAAAAATTAACTGATTGATTAGACTGTGTCGCGTCTTAGTTGCACTACACGGGGTCTTTGTCACAACATGCGGGATCCTTTGTGTGGTGCAAGGACTCTCTAGCTGTGTCACGCGGCCTCGGTAGTTGTGGTGTGGGGGCTTAGTTGCTCCATAGCATGTGGGATCTTAGTTCCTGGACCAGGGATCGAACTCCTGTCCCCGGCATAGCAAGGTGGATTCTTAGCCACTGGACCACCAGGGAGGTCCCCATAAAATATTTTGACTGAAGGAAATACATAAATGAGAATGATTAATTCTAGAAGCTGTTCTCACTTCTTTCAGGTAAAATGATACGAAATCATCTCAAAAGACTACAGAACTATCATAGTTGCTATCCACGAATTTCTACCCCATGTTCCCCCACTAAACTCCAGACTCTCCATTTTGGGGTTGGTTCTTGACACCGTAGGACACCTGAGCCTCTGTCCTGAAGTTTTAAGAACAATTTTATAGTCTTAAAGATTTTATGAAGTCATTATGATCTCTGTGATTAAAGACACATGGCACTTGTAGCTTTCTTCATATAATCATTTATCCTAGGCAGCCTTCCAGCCAATCTGATTTTCCATGCTCTCTCTGTTGGTCTCAGCTTTTACCCATCTTTGTTTGTGTTTACTTATCAAATCCTGGTGCTCACTACCATACTCATTCTATTGTTAGTAACACTCATTGTAATCTTTACCTTTTCTGAGAACCTTCTACCTTTTCACTGTAACAGAAGAAACCTGATACTGTTACTGGTATATTATTTTCCTGGAAACCTTCAAGTAATTGACATGAATTGTTCTGCCTCTCTTCTGGTTCATGGTCTGAAGGTGCATGTTATTGTTTAGTCACTAAGGCATGTCTGACTCTTTTTGGGACCCCATGGACTATAGCCTGCCAGGCTCCTGTGTGCATGGAATTTCCCAGGCAAGAAGACTGGAATGGGTTGCCATTTCCTTCTCCAGGGGATCTTCCTGACCCAGGGATTGAACCCACATCCATTTCCTGCATTGGCAGGTGAATTCTTTACCATTGAGCCACCAGGGAAGCCCCCCACCCCCAGTAGGTGTATAGAGTTCAGTATTTTCTTGGCTACTTCAAGACCGCTGTTCAGCAGTCCTCAGTTAAAAGCCCCTTATCATTTGAAACTCAAAAATTTCAATCACATATCCTTTAATGAACATTCAGTCACCTACTTTCCCTTTCCCTCTCTCTATATTAATGACTCTCACAGAAGATTAAGAGTCTGACTACTTTGTCTTCTTGGGGGATTTGAGTGTGTGGGTGACCCCTCTACTATGCACTATCATGTGAACATCACCATGGCAACAGTAGTCATAAGGTCACGTCATCACCTACCATGAATCTATCCCTAACATTTCAAATGCCTGTCCTTCTACTTTGTATGTGCCCTCACTCCCCTAATTCTGTTAAGTGTCTTCTTTGGTTTTGACCTCTCCTGGTTATTTTTGGTCACTGACTCCTTCTGCCCATATTTGCCCCTAGTACCTGGACCATGGGCTTCCCAGGTGGCTCAGTGGTAAAGAAACTGCCTGCCAATGCAGGAGATGCAGGTTTGATCCCTGGATAGGGAAAATCCCCTGGAGAAGGAAACGGCAATCCATTCCAGTATTCTGGCCTGGGAAATCCCATGGAGAGAGGAGCCTGGTGGGCTACGGTCCACGGGGTTCCAAAGAGCTGGAACATGACTAAATAACAACACAACAGCAACAACCGGGACCACGTGGTCAGTCAGTTTGGTAGAATTCTTCCCTAGTGCCTGGTCCTTCCCTGACACCTTCCCCATTAAGTTCAACTCTGGAACAACTTGACTGTTTATCTTACCCCTCCTGATTCTGCACCCTGATGCCCCACAAATACCTTAAATTCTATGTGTCACAAACCATTGCTCTTCCCTAATATGATTTGACTGATATATGAGCCCTTGAGTTGATACGATTCCATATATCTGTTAATGAAATCATCATGTACCCACATGTTTGCATCAGAAACCCGAAACGCATCCTTGGTTCCTTCCTCTCTGCCAGATGCAGAACAGCATAGTGACTAAGAAAGGAATTTACCAAGAAATACTTCTGACTTTCAACCCTGGCTTTATGTCACTGAGAAAATTCATTAAGCTCCCTAAACCTCAGGTTTCTCCTTGAATTATAAGCACTAATAATGTTGCCTCTATTACAGGGCTGTTAGGAGTTTAAATCCAGAAGCATGCAAAGTGCCTCGCACTTGTTTGGTACTCAGAAATCTGCAATTACCTATTATCAGTAGATGATACTCATATGTGCCTGGCATGTAGGAAGCAATGGAAGTTCAAGCTTGGTCTAGTAGGGCAAACCACGGAGAAGGCAATGGCAGCCCACTCCAGTACTCTTGCCTGGATAATCCCATGGATGGAGGAGTCTGGTAGGCTGCAGTCCATGGGGTCGCTAAGAGTTGGACACGACTGAGCGACTTCACTTTCACTTTTCACTTTCATGCATTGGAGAAGGAAATGGCAACCCACTCTAGTGTTCTTGCCTGGAGAATCCCAGGGACGGGGGAGCCTGGTGGCTGCCGTCTATGGGGTCACACAGAGTCGGACATGACTGAAGTGACTTAGCATAGCATAGCATAGTAGGGCAAACCAACACACAGGTAGAAGAGTGTGCTGAGGGGTGTGATGGGGAGGGAGAGTGCGGTGGGCACACACAGAGCTCATCCAACTGGGAGGCCGAGCAGAGTTATCTTAAGGCTGTCCTTCCTCTCCTCTGCTGGGCCCCGGCTCCTGGGCAGTGCGGGAACCTTCTGTTCCTCCTGCGTCTATTCCCCCATCTCTAAACCACTATTCTCACTGAGACCAGAGTTACCATTATAAAACATGGAATAGATCATGTTTCTAATTTAAAACCTTCAGTAGATCATCACTGCTTAAAGGATCAAGCCCAAGTCCTTCAGCATGGGATAACTGATATTTTAAAATCTGGACCCAGTCATTCTTTCTGTTCTCATTTTATGCCACTCTCCCCTAATAAGCACTGTCATATTCTGGGCATGCCTTTGTACTTAGCTTACTTTTCTTTCCCCCTCTTGTATGGGATACTCTTTATCTGAAGATGTAAGGAAAATGTAATGCAATAAACAACACAAGATGGATTTTTTTTTCTAGCCGAACCCTCTTCATTATTCAGTTTCTATGTAAAACCAGCTCTTCTCTGCACGGTGGACGTTTTGCCTGAGTGGACTGTCACTCATGTATTTGTTTGCCTTCTCCGTAGACAGTGGGTGGAGCTCATTGCATTCATCTTTGAATCTTTGGTAACTTCTTCAGTATAATTTTATTTTTTAACGTTTTGTTTTGAAATAGTTTTAGGCTTATAGAAAAGTTGAAAGGATAGAGATAGGTGATCCAGTATCTGTGTATCAATGTGACTGTTTTGTAAGAAAAAAAGCTAATAAGCTGGATTTTTGTAGCAGCAGCAGTGGCAGGTATAGCCAAAGGCATTCAGCACTAGGAATCTAAGAAGAGAATAGCAGAATTGGAGGTAACATTTAAAAATGGGAGTTAACGTATTTTTTTGCAGCTGAACTGCAAGTAGTTTTTTAGGTATTGGTTGTAGGGCCAGAGAACTTTTTTTCCCAGCTCTGCCATAAGTGACCATGTGGCCTGGGGTAAGTCACATGACTTCTGTGGGTCTCGGGTGGCAAATGAGAAGGATTGGAGAAGATAAACTGTAAAGGCCTTGTCAGCTGAGAGATGCTGTAATTCTGTGGACTAGGTTTATGAACATTATCTATCGTGACTTTCCCCTAACAGTTGTCAATGTTTATTTTTAGATGACAGCGTAGAGTTGGCTGAGAGGTTTGTGGATGAAAATGAAGGCTACTTGGTAGATCTTCATGACTTTTCTCTGGGTAGCAGTCCACGTGTGCGAAAGCATTTTCCAGAGACTTGGATTTGGCTAGACACCAACATGGGGTACAGATTAAAGTTCTTTGTCTGAATATATTTTGTTTGGTCTTAGTTTTAAGTAAGTTTTGCCCTCTTTCTAACGTTTCAGTATAAACATAGTGTGATAAAGAACTAAATAGACCAAGAGTTTTTAAAGAATGATATTAATTGTATCTAAATATAGTATTTAATTGGAGAAGGAAATGGCAACCCACTCCACTATTCTTGCCTGGAAAATCCTTTGGATGGAGGAACCTGGTGGATTATAGTCTATGGGGTTACAGAGAGTTGAACACAGCTCAGCAACTGAACACACGCATGCATAGTATTTAATATAGCTGTATGTGAATTGTGACAGTAAGAGTATCATCAAGGAGAAGACAGGCCTTTTCTAAAGAAGGATGATTTTAATTTCCTTAAAGTCGCATGGCTCTCACTGGGGGAAGACTGCTGGGAGTTCCGTTGTTGCTTGGGGTGGGATGCGCTCATGATTGTTCCTTCTGCCTTGTGATGCCCCATTAAACATCCCTGTGAGCCACAGGCAGAAGAGGTGTGGGTCTTGAAAAGAATTCAGCTTAGCTAACAAACTCTGTGCTACCTGGCGTGATGACTCAACAAGTAAATCATGAAATCTGCATATATTGTGAGTCAGCTATTTATGGAAACTTGAAATAAGACACGAGTCACACCTCCAAAAACAAATAACAGCATTGACAAGAATACAGAGGGAAACTTTTATGCATATTGAGGGAGACAAATGGGAGTTAAATTTGGAAAAGGGTATTTATTATCTACATAAAATTTTTGAAAATGATGCTTGTCTTGAAGATATAAATATTGTAGAAAGATTTTTATTGGAATATGGATCAGTTTGCAGTGTTATGACCTTATTATGACCTGTTCCTTGAGAACTTGGAATGTAGTATTTTATGCTTAAATCTTTAAAAAAATCTAGATACATATATTATTTGGAAAATTAAAATTTCCCAAAACACGAAAATTCTTCCAAAACATGGTTTATGTTATGTTGGCTTATTTTGAAGTGTGTCTGTTCTTGGTTTTGTGACTTTTATGTTTATCTTGACTTCAGTTCCAGGATTTACCAAGAATTCGAAGTTACTGTGCCTGATTCTATCACTTCTTGGGTTGCAACTGCTTTTGTGATCTCTGAGGATTTAGGTCTTGGACTAACAACTGCTCCAGTGGAGGTAGTGTACCAAAGAGCTGCTTATAGATGGTACAATGCCACGAAGCGAAGAGAGTGTCAACTCCTCAATGGATTTTAAAAAAGTGATTGCTTATGACGTTGATCATAGTTTGGAGATTTCTTGGTGTTTCCTTTTTGTTTTTCATCTGTTTTACATTTTCAAGTGTGAACTGTATTAAACTGTTAACTGTGCTAGCTCTGTATTGAGATTTGGATAGTAAGTTTAGTATTGACTGAGTCCAATCACTTCCAAAGGCCAGAAGAGAGAGAATGCCCTCTTTAAAGACGAGCAGAACTCAGAATGTCCCCTAGCAAACATTCCTTCACAACTCTTTGGTCAAATTATATCCCATGTCACTTCCTAAACCATCACTGACAAGAGGAATATAATGACTGTGATTGGTCTTAGACCAGTAGCTTTCAGCTCTGTCATATCTGAAGCCGGTTTTTAAAAACATAAAAAAATAAAAACGGTTTTATTTTGTTTTGTCCCTCAACCATCTATGCAAATGAAATGCATAGAAAATTTAATATACCTTCATACTTAATTAAAACAATCAATAAGATGTCCTAAGTGAAATACCAAGGAGAAATAAAAGGAAAGTAATGTATAATAAAATAATATACTTTTTAGTATGTAAGTGGGCAGGCATAGTTGCACAAGAAAGCCTAGTAACATATTTGAATATTTATGCAGTATATAGAATCACCTTGTGTGCAACAGCTGCAAAATGCAATTTGATATACATGTATTATTTTAGCAATGCAAAAACCTTGAGTGGTGCTGCCTGTGGTGATGTAAAGTTTTGAAATAGTGAAGAAGTTTTGGTAAAGTTACAAAACAAAGGGCAGTTTCCTCTTGATTTACAAAATAGTTATATATTGATAGATGCTTTGGGTTTATATATGTGTTGTCATTAGGTTGTTAGTCCAGGTTATTATAACCAGGTGCTTTATCTACATGAAAGGACATTTAAGAATCATGAGGAACACAGGACAGTTCTTCATTGTCTGGGACTGTCCAGAGCATGCAGACCTTCCCTGCTAAGTGCCAAGAGCACTCATTGTGACAGTCTGAGACTGCCACAGATTTCCAAATAAACTTCTAGGAGAGAATTAACTGCTGCCAGTGAGAAGCTTGGCCAACACTATCAGAGTTTAGGTGACCAACATATATGTATGTGTTTATATGTTGGGCTTTCCTGGTAGCTCAGACAGTAAAGAATCTTCCTGCACTCCAGGAGACCCCAGTTTGATCCCTGAGTCAGGAAGATCTCCTGGAGAAGGGAATGGCTACCCACTCCACTATTCTTGCCTGGAGAATTCCATGGACAGGGGAGCCTGGTGGGCTACAGTCCATAGGGTAGTAGACAAAAGATCATTTACTTTTCACAGGAGTCTAAGGCAGATGCTGTTTCATTTGGGCAGTGGCTTTAAAAGCAGAATGATGGAATCAGCATGGCAGAGTAGTAGAAGAGGAGCCTGGCTATGGCCTCAGACATGGCGGGATCCAGTTCTGGCTCTTGGACTTGCCAGCAGCGTGCTCTTGTACCAGTTACAGAGGTGGCTGAGCTTCAGGTTTCTTTCCTGTAAAATATGACTGTAACACCTGCCTGCATAGGTGTGATGAAATAATTTAAGGTCCCTGGTTCCTAGTAGGAGTTTCATAAAACACAGTGATTACTGTGTTATAAATCACAGCAGTATGCCCCTGTTTGTTTAGGATAGGTTGCTGTTTTCTGTTGGTAGGCAAGAGGACATTTCTATGTGAAGCTACTAATAAATGTCGTAGGTTTTGTGAGATTTAAGTGTGTAAAGTGTGAAGCTCTGGACTTTAAAATCTGTATTCATTGTGTTCTTTCCAGCTCCAAGCCTTCCAACCATTTTTCATTTTTTTGAATCTTCCATACTCTGTCATCAGAGGTGAAGAATTTGCTTTGGAAGTAACTATATTCAATTATTTGAAAGATGCCACTGAGGTAATGTGCTAAAAGGTTTGTTCATCATTTACATGTCAGGAAAAAATGAAGAAAACATGCTGGCATTGGGTTATGTAGTGTTTGGGCATCTAAAAAGTGTATGCATTTCTGGAATATTGAAAATAGCCGTACTTTGCCCACCATTTCTTCAGCTTATTAATGTTGAAGGATATTGCTGGCATGTCCAGACGTTTTCCCCTTAATTTCTAGTGCGAGTTCTCTGCTTTAGTCCCACAAGTTCATTTCTTGGCATCTCTCTTCCTCTTTCCTGCCCCTTTCTCCCCACATTTTTCCCATACTGTACTCCCACACAGAGAATGTCTTACCACTTCACATTGCCATTGAGTGCCCACTGAAACTGGCGAGGATTTATTCCTTTCAAGGACTGGTTTGGAACTAAGGTGTCTTCCTTGAGGCATCTCACTCATGCTGTTAGGCTTGCGGTCCCCATATTTGTACAGTATTTTCTTTTTTTAAATCTATTTTTAAATGGAGAATAATTGCTTTACAATGTTGTGTTGGTTTCTGCCATGCATCAACATGAATCAGCCATAGATATACATATGTCCCCTCTCTCTTGGACCCTCCCCGCCCCCCACCATCCCACCCCTCTAGGTTATCACAGGGCACTGGGTTGAGCTCCCTGTGTTAATGTATTCTGTTTCCAAGGCTTTGATTTTTGATCACGGTCTGGTGTCGCCTCAGCCAGTCAGTTCCCTGTAGGGCAGGGGTAGGCCCACTGTTTGTGATGTGCCCATAGTGGTGCTAATGAAATGATTCCCACCCCAACCCGACCAAGACTAGGGACTGTAATTAACCTTACTACCCGAAAATGCCATCATCTCTTTAAGCACTATGTCCAATGGCACCCCCCTCCAGTACTCTTGCCTGGAAAATCCCATGGATGGAGGAGCCTGGTAGGCTGTAGTCCATGGGGTCGCTAAGAGTCGGACACGACTGAGCGACTTCCCTTTCACTTTTCACTTTCATGCATTGGAGAAGGAAATGGCAACCCACTCCAGTGTTCTTGCCTGGAGAATCCCAGGGACAGGGGAGCCTGGTGGGCTTCCGTCTATGGGGTCGCACAGACTCGGACATGACTGAAGCGACTTACCAGCAGCAGCAGCTAGAGAATAAACTGATTCTTATTTTTCTAATTTTACTTTTTAATTTTCTCAACATGGTATAGTGTAAAGAGCAAAAGATCTGGAGTCAGAAGGCCCAGATCCAGTATCTAGCTTGTCCAATTAAGAACAAGTAACTTAATTGCAGTTTACTCATCTGTTAGATAAGAAATATTTTGATAAACAGATGAGAAAATAAGTGGGAAAAACAATTTGTAAAGTCTAAGATCTGGAGAAATACTCTTCTTGATGAGCCTGGCAACTTTGATGTACTCTATGAAAGTTTACAACCAACATGTGCTTCAGGACTAGTGTCTGAGTCATACTTCTCTTGGAATAATTTTAGCAGAGATTCTCAATGAGTGTAATAACATTTCATCCTGTTTGCCTCAGGTTTTTCTAAAGGGACTAGTGTCCCAGGATGACACAGCTGAGTCAGGCTGGTGGTAGTACCATGACATGAAATAACCCAGCTCTCAGAAAATGAGAGAATTTAGTGTTAGTGGGAGTTTAATGTTAGACTTGAAGAATGCCATTTCCCCACTTGTCTTGAGGTAGGTGGAAAAAGCGTGGGAAAGCACTCAGTTTTTCCTGTACCTCTACATGCTCTTCTTGGCTGAACCTTTCTGTCTCGTTTTTCTCTAATCTTGGGCCTCACAGATTTAACTGCAATTAAAAGGGTATGGCAACCCACTCCAGTATTCTTGCCTGCAGAATCCCATGGACAGAGGAGCCTGGCGGGCTGCAGTCCATAGGATTGCAAAGAGTCGACTGAAGCGACTTAGCATGTATGCACAAAGCGGCATTTTACTGAGGAGCAATTTATTATACAGAACCTTTGATGACTTTTTTTTTTTCTTCCAGGTTAAGGTAATCATTGAGAAAAGTGATGCATTTGATATTCTAATGGCTTCGAACGAAATAAATGCCACGGGACACCAACAGACCATTCTGGTTCCCAGTGGGGATGGGGCAACTGTTCTTTTCCCGATCAGGCCAACACGTCTCGGGGAAGTGCCCATCACGGTCACAGCTGTTTCACCTGCTGCTTCTGATGCCGTCACCCAGAGGATTTTAGTGAAGGTAAATATTTGAAGCCTAAAACGAAATGGAAATACAGAATTGAAAAGGAAGCAGAAGATGGTTTTTCTCATGGTTAAATTTGTTTTCAAGACCTAGTAGGACATCTTCTCCACCCTCCAGGAATGCCTAATGTTTTTCTCATCTAAATGTAAAAATATATCATGCAATTGGAGGTAATTGCCAATGTCTTATTCAAATTTTTAGTATGATTATAAAGCAGGTTATATTTACACTCTATGTGACATTGGAATCCTGTTAAATTGTGCCAAGTTGATATATAGATTTTGAATTTTTGAATTCCTCAGTACAGGTAGAATAGGTTTTGTAGGTTTTTTCCAGAGAAGACAGGATGCACAAAAAGGCAACTCAGCATAGTGGATAAGCACTGGTGTTCTGGAGGGAGGCAGCCCTGGATTTCATCCCAGCTCTGTCAAGGGTGCCTTTGGACAAGGTATTTAATCTCTGTCTTTAAATAATAAAAGGACCTATTTCAGAGGGTTTTTCATCCCCTTTTCATCTTCTCCTTTATCATTTCCATTGCCATTCTGTGAACTATTTTCTCTAATTTAAAGAGAAAGTAAAAATTTATTAATGGGTTTGAACCAAGACCTTGTAGGCACTTATCTAACCATACACAGGCCAGATGATTAACTCATTATCTGTCTATGCTGCTGCTGCTGCTGCTACTAAGTTGCTTCAGTCGTTTCCGACTCTGTGCGACCCCATAGACTGCAGCCCACCAGGCTCCCCCGTCCCTGGGATTCTCCAGGCAAGAACACTGGAGTGGGTTGCCATTTCCTTCTCCAATGCATGAAAGTGAAAAATGAAAGTGAAGTCGCTCAGTCGTGTCCTACTCTTAGCGACCCCGTGGACTGCAGCCTACCAGGCTCCTCCATCCATGGGATTTTCCAGGCAAGAGTACTGGAGTGGGGTGCCATCGCCTTCTCCGTTATCTGCCTATAGTTTTCTCTAAACAGAGAAACAGAGACCACGTTAATTGTGTTACTTTTTATCAACAGGCTGAAGGAATAGAAAAATCGTATTCACAATCCATCTTGCTGGATTTAACTGACAGCACGCTCCAAACTACCCTGAAAACACTGAGCTTCTCCTTTCCTCCTCACACAGTGAGTGGCAGTGAGAGGGTTCAGCTCACTGCAATTGGTAAGAGCAGAGTATATCACCGTCACTACTGGTTTATTTGTATATGATAATACACATTTCTGATTTATTTGTACATGCATTTTCTTTTTTAATGAATTATTTAAATTGAAGTACAGTTGATTGACCGTGTTTTGGGGGAACAGTAAAGTGATTCAGTTATACATATGTATACATATATATTATTTTTCAGATCCTGTTCCATTATAGTTTATTACAAGACATTGAATATAGTTCCCTGTACTATACAGTAGGCCTTTTTAGGTATATTTTCTTATTTAATCCTAATTAAATAAGGAGTTGCAAAAACATTTTAGTTGCTGCCAACCGCTGATTACAGTGGAAAGGCAAGTAAGGGGTGTGTTCTGGACCAGTTCTTCTCAGTCTTCAAGGTGCACATGAATCTTCTGGGGACCCTGTGTGAAGGCAGATTCTGGCTCAGTAGGCATGGGGTGAGCCCTGGATGTGCATTTCTAACAGGCTCCCGAGTGTTGCTGATGTTTCTGATGTTCAGTCCACTCTGAGTAGCCAGGCCACAATATTGTTGTGTGGCTGGAGGGAGGAGTTGTTCTGCCTTTGTGGCTCTCAATCACTGGTGAATATCACAGCCTCCTGTGGAGCTTTGAAAATACGCAAATATCTGGGTTCCACTCCCAGTCTACTCAATGAGACTCCCTTGGGCTATGGCTAGGGCATGCATGTTTTGAAAAGGTTCTGCTAGTGCTTCTGACAACTAGAAGTTGAAGACCACTGCCTCGAGTGGTTCTCTGTGCAGAAGGCAAGTACCGTGTACCACTGGAAGCTACCCACTGACTTAGTCACCTTCTCCTAGTTGCCAAAGTACTTTCAACTATTAGAACTTCCACAGAAATGGCTTATCTGTATAGTTGTGCTTTACAAATAACTGAAAGAAATGTTTAGATTTTGTTGTTCAGTTGCTCAGTCGTGTCCGACTTTGTGACCCCATGGACTGCAGCACGCCAGACTTCCTTGTCCTTCACTATCTCCTGGAGTTTGCTCAAACTTGAGTTGATGATGCCATCCAACCATCTCATCCTCTGTCGCCCCCTTCTCCTCCTGCCCTTAATCTTTCCCAGATCAGGGTCTTTTCCAATGAGTCAGCTCTTTGCATCAGGTAGCCCAAGTATTGGAAATGTTTCGATTAATGACATGTAAATAATTTGTCAGGTCTTTGAGGTGTCAAGACCTAAGGCACTTTTTCAGAGGTTCTTTTGAATCTCACCTGCAGGTGTCGTGCTTTTTATTATTACTCCAAACAACCAGTCCCTCTAGAGAGGGCTTTTTGGGGAGACTTAGATATAATTCTTAAAAATAAATAAATGAACTCTCTGTTGAGGAGGATACATTCTGCTTAAGCACCTCCCACAGTGGTGGGGTGCTGGGAGATGGTATGGCGTGTGTGCACACATACAGAGGGATGAGCCTTGAAGTTTTTTCTTTTCTTTCTTTTTTCTTTTCAAACTTTTTATTTTGTATTGGGGTAAAGGCTACCCACTCCAGTATTCTGGCCTGGAGAATTCCGTAGACTGTATAGTCCATGGTATCAGAAAGAGTCAGACATGACTGAGTGATAGCTTACGGTGAATGGTGTCGGATTTGTCATCTCCGAAGAAGACTTAACTTTGGGACCAGGGACCAGGCTTGATCACTCAAGAGGTTTTGTGTAGCAGAGTTTTATTAAAGTGAAAAGGAACAGGGAAAGCTTCTGACACAGACGTTGGAAGAGGAATGGAGAATGCCCCCCTTGCTAGTGTTAGCAAGGGAGTTAAATATTTTTTAAATTGGTTATTACAGTAAATCAAAAGAATGTCTCAAGGTTGTAAACATCTTACTAGACTCACTTCCACAATATACATTTTAAGATAACAGGATTGGTCAGAAGATTTTCAGGAAGGAGAAACATGTCCTCAAGCAAAATACCTTATTGTTATATAATCCTTACTAAGGAATGTAGGAGGAAACGTTTGTCCTTTCCTCCTTGAGAATTTCAGACCCCTATCTCCTCCTTGAGAGCCCCAGACCCCTTTCTCCTCCTCGGGGACCCTGGACTTCTTATAAACCTGCCTAGGAATTGATTCTCTCATGAGCGACTTTCACTTTCTTTCAGAGCCAGTTAACAATGTTGTGGTAGTTTCGGGTGGACAGTGAAGGGACTCAGCCATACATACACATGCATCCATTCTCCCCCAAACTCCCATCCCATCCAGGCTGCCACATAACATTGAGCAGAGTTCCATGTGCTATATAGTAGGTCCCTGTGGGCGTCCATTTATAATATAGCAGTGTATATATCTGGAGAAGGCAATGGCAACCCACTCCAGTACTCTTGCCTGGAAAATCCCATGGATGGAGGAGCCTGGTGGGCTGCAGTCCATGGGGTCGCTAGGAGTCGGACACGACTGAGTGACTTCATTTTCACTTTTCACTTTCATGCATTGGAGAAGGAAATCGAAATCCACTCCAGTGTTCTTGCCTGGAGAATCCCAGAGACAGGGGAGCCTGGTGGGCTGCCGTCTATGGGGTCGCACAGTCGGACACGACTGAAATGACTTAGCAGTAGTGTATATATGTTCATCCCCAAACTCCCTAACTATCCCTTCCCCCCAAGAACCTTGAAGTTTGAGTGTGTACCATCTTTCCTTATGTTGGAATGAGTCTGCCTGTGGTTGTTGAATATTCTGAAGTTTAAATTTTAAAGTTTGATTTAAAATAATGTTTTTTTTCAAGTTTTATTTTTATATAGTATTTATTTAAAAAAACCTGTTTGGTTTTTCATTTTCTATTAAAAAACCTGTTTGTGTTTTATTTGGTGAATATTGGCTTGCTTCTTTGAATATTAAAAGTCCAAGTTTATGTTCACTTTGAATATTAAAAGCATACTGTGCAGTGGTGGTAATAATAAGGAACAAAACCTGCACTGGTATTTACTTCTCCAAGTTAACGTCTAAAGTTTAAGACATGGTACGCTAGCGTGACTGCAGCCCACCCACATGAAAGTCTTCCTCTCTTATTTGGATTCACTTTTTTAGGAGCAAGTTTTCAGTAGGTATTTGGACTTGGAATGGTGAAGTTTTTAAAGTAAACCACACTGACGAATATTCTTCTCTATACAGTTCAACCATAGTGAGGTCAAAATTAGAACTCAGCCTTTACATTTCTAAATTTTTACTTATTTTCTTGAGTCATGGTGTTAGAATGTGGGTAGAGGAATGTGGGTAAGAGTGTGTTTTGTTTAACTGTATGTTACTCACTTTGAAGAATACTTTTAACCCGTTTTGATCCTGAGATTCACTGAAACATATATACCAGTTAGTTCTACTTTGTTGTTGATAAATAGAGCACACTGAAAAATACCACAAGCCCTGCCCTTAGAACGTCATTTCTCAAGAATTTATAGTGTATTAGTAAGGAAGTCAATATAAAGTTCTATTTATATGAAGAATACTCATAGTAAAACTTTTCTTCCCTGTTTAAGAATGATGATTTCCTAATGCAAATCCTGACATTTTGGTTAGAAATTTTAAAAAAAACTTACAGTTTGCTTATATGTGCTGTATCTTTGAGCTAAAAGTCTCCTAATTTGTTGCATAATCTACAAGTTCAGTACCACCGTATTCTCATTTATTTGACCAGTCTTCCTAAAAGCTTGATGCAAAGTTTCTGCTGTGTTCCTGGCGGTGGAGCAGTCATAGTGCTTCAGTGTCGGGCGCCTTCTGCTCTCTTTGCCACTAGGAAGTATGTTTATTGGGGATTTGCTGACCTTGATAAATGTCTTGTGCTTTCAGGAGATATTCTTGGTTCTTCCATCAATGGCTTAGCCTCCCTGATTCGGATGCCTTATGGCTGTGGTGAACAGAACATGATAAATTTTGCTCCAAATATTTATATTTTGGATTATCTGACTAAAAAGAAACAACTGACAGAGAATTTAAAAGAAAAAGCCCTTTCTTTTATGAGGCAAGGTAAGCATTTTAGAAATATATTTTTTTTTTTGTAAAAATACATTTGTTTCTGTTTTTGGTTTGTTTTTGGTCAGAGTTGACTCTAGACTATATTTCAAAATGGACAGATTTTGGCTTTGCTGTGTGATTGTGGCATGAGATGGTGTGGAGTGTGCTAGAAGTGTTAACAGCTGTCACTAGTTGTCCTCAGCTCCAGGCTCACTGACTGCTGCTAAGATGTTTGTTAAAGGAGTTTGATCCTGGAGGGGCTTATATTTTCATAAGGGATTGGAAATTTAAAGCCACTTAAAAATCTGATGGTGAAGGACAGGCAAGGCTGATGTGCTGCAGTTCATGGGGTCGCAAAGAGCTGGACACGACTGAGCGACTGCTACTTTGCAGGAATTTATGACATCTCATGCCCAGGTCCTTAAGTCCTCTAGGAAATTCTCAAAGATGTAGCAATTGGTACTTTCTGTACTGAAAGAAAGTGAAAGTGAAGTCGCTTAGTCGTGTCCGACTCTTTGCGACCCCATGGACTGGAGCCTACCAGGCTTCTCTGTCCATGGGATTTTCCAGGCAGTAGTATTGGAGTGAATTGCCATGTCCTTCTCCAGGGGATTTTCCCAACCCAGGGATTGAATCTGGGTCTCCCGCATTGTAGACAGACGCTTTACCATCTGAGCCACCAGGGAAGTACTGAGCTGCCTCTTAAAAATTATTCTCCTTTCTGCATATGTTTGTGCATCAGCCATGTTTTTTTTCAGTTTAGCTATTAATTTATTTAAAAAGAATGGTAAAAAATCAAATGTTTATCATATATGCAGAAAACACACGTTATTAATGTTTCAAGGAAAATGGTACTTATATACTAAGACATTTCCTGTTTTCCAAGTACTATGGTCTTCATGTAATGCATCTTTGCATGTCCTCTACCTGGAATGGCCTTCATGATCTATGAATTATGTTTGCTTGATAAAATCCACTGATTTTTAAAGTGATTCAGTCATATTTTAAATATATAAATACAGGAGCTGCTTTTTCCAAGAGGCAAGCTTATTGGAAACAGGGTAACAGGGTAAGTTGTTATCATTATTACACAGCAGTTAGTTTAGAATAAACGTGTCCCTTCATAATGAGGGAACCTGGAAGAAAAGCTCACATTAAAATAATGTCTTTACTGAGTTTTCTAATTCTTAACTGTGGAAAAGTTAGCCAATTCACTAACAAGCTTGCCTTAAACTTATAATTAGTTTAAGCAGTGGTACCAGGGACTCTTGGTATAGTGTTCAGTTCAGTTCAGTCGCTCAGTCATGTCCGACTCTTTGCAATCCCATGAACTGCAGCACGCCAGGCCTCCCTGTCCATCACCGACTCCCAGAGTCCACCCAAACCCGTGTCCATTGAGTCGGTGATGCCATCCAATCATCTCATCTTCTGTCGTCCCTTTCTCTTCCTGCCCTCAGTCTTTCCCAGCATCAGGGTCTTTTCCAATGAGTCAGCTCTTCTCATCAGGTGGCCAAAGTATTGAAGTTTTAACTTCAACATCAGTCCTTCCAATGAACATCCAGGACTGATCTCCTTTAGGATGGATTGGTTGGATCTCCTTGCAGTCCAAGGGACTCTCAAGAGTCTTCTCCAACACCACAGTTCAAAAGCATCAGTTCTTCGGTGCTCAGCTTTCTTCACAGTCCAGCTCTCACATCCATACATAACCACTGGAAAAACCATAGCCTTGACTAGACAGACCTTTGTTGGCAAAGTAATGTCTCTGCTTTTTAACATGCTGCCTAGGTTGGTCATAACTTTCCTTCCAAGGAGTAAGCAAGCGTCTTTTAATTTCAGGGCTGCAATCACCATCTGCCGTGATTTTGGAGCTCCCCCCCAGCAAATAAAGTCAGCCGCTGTGTCCACTGTTTCCCCATCTGTTTGCCATGAAGTGATGGGACCAGATGCCATGATCTTAGTTTTCTGAATGTTGAGCTTTAAGCCAACTTTTTAACTCTCCTCTTTCACTTTCATCAAGAGGCTCTTTAGTCCTTCCTCACTTTCTGCCATAAGTGTGGTGTCATCTGCATATCTGAGGTTATTGATATTTCTCCTGGCAATCTTGATTCCAGCTTGTGCTTCTTCCAGCCCAGCGTTTCTCATGATGGACTCTGCATATAAGTTAAATAAGCAGGGTGACAATATACAGCCTTGACTTACTCCTTTTCCTATTTGGAACCAGTCTGTTGGTCCATGTCCAGTTCTAACTGTTGCTTCCTGACCTGCATATAGGTTTCTGAAGAGGCAGGTCAGGTGGTCTGGTATTCCCATCTCTTTCAGAATTTTCCACAGTTTATTGTGATCCACACAGTCAAAGGCTTTGGCATAGTGTATGCCACATTAACGGAGAAGGCAATGCACCCCACTCCAGTACTCTTGCCTGGAAAATCCCATGGACGGAGGAGCTTGGAAGGGTGCAGTCCATGGGGTCACGAAGAGTCGGACACAACTGGGCGACTTCACTTTCACTTTCCACTTTCATGCATTGGAGAAGGAAATGGCAACCCACTCCAGTGTTCTTGCCTGGAGAATCCCAGGGACGGGGGAGCCTGGTGGGCTGCCGTCTATGGGGTCACACAGAGTCGGACGTGACTGAAGTGACTTAGCAGCAGCAGCAGCATGCCACATTAAAATCAGGTGAGATGTTGGTATAGTGCCATAATAGTTATAGTTACGGAGATGAATAAAAACTTTTTTTCATAACTGTGCATCTTTTAAAGACAAGATTTTGACTTGTATTTGAAATTTAGTTTGGCTGGTTTCAAGTAGAGAGTGTGTAGGCACTAGACTGGTGCTTTATAACTTGATATATTACATTCTTTGAGATATTCTTTGATATATTACATTCTTTGAGAGAGTATAGAGAACAGAGGAGCCTGGCATGCTGCAGTCCATAGGGTCACAAAGAGTAGGACATGACTTAGTGACTGAATAACAACAAATAAAATAAAGTGAAATATTTTAGAAAATGCCACTGATTGCATATTTTATATGTTTCTGGAATGTTGGCCAATCAAATATCAATGCTTTAAAGAGACAGAATAAGTTTTCTAGCATGAACCATTTGAAGTGAAAGTCGCTCAGTCGTATCCGACTCTTTGCGACCCCATGGACTATACAGTCCATGGGATTCTCCAGGCCAGAATACTGGAGTGGGTAGCCTTTCCCTTCTCCAGGGAATCTTCCCAACCCAGGGATCGAATCCAGGTCTCCCACATTGCAGGCAGATCCTTTACCAGCTGAGCCACAAGGGAAGTCCATTAAGGAACAATAATTTACGCCTTAAGAATTTGAGTTCCTGTACTAGACACTTTGCTATGGGTTAGCATTGACAGATGCCCTAAAAAATGAACACTCCAAGTCCTCAGTATCTGTTTTTTGTTGTTGTTCTAAAAGGAGTGCTGGTCCTCCAGACCTGTCCCAGCAAGTAGGTGCCAAACTGCAGTTTCAAAGCAGCCCTGCATTGCATTTGCTGGTTGTTAGAGGGCGCAGAGCCGCCAGAGGGCAGTAGAGGCTGTGTGGGCAGAAGGAAGAGCCCTGGAGCTGGGAGGTGGGTGAGCCCCTACCGCGCAAGGTGGAGCCATGATTCTGGCTTCCGTGGGGGCTGTCAGCCCTGGGCTCTGAACCCTGCCTCCTGCTCTGGGCTGGTTTCCCTAGCCTCGTTTTTCGACCTGTAAGATATGGGTAAATGAGTACCTACTTCTTAAGGCTGCTTTGAAGACTAAATGAAGTATTTTAACACAGAGTAAATTCCCAGGAACTATCAGCTGTAATATACCTAGTTGCATCTAAACTAGGAGATAGGGTCTCAGGTCAGCAAGTAAATTCTGTCTGTTCTGCCTCTAAAAACAAGTGTGACATTCCTCCACTCTCTCCATCCCAGGCTGATGGCTTTCTTCTGACGCGTGGTTGCTCCCCAGCTACTCCAGTGGCTTCCTAAATAACACTCTTTGCCAACATGCTCACCTTTAATACAGTTTCTGCATATTTTATAATAAAAAGGATCTTTGGATAATGTCAAGATCATGAGACTTTCTTAAATTCTCCTGCGGATTCCTGGCCTGGGCTTGCAGGCCCTGAGTGAACACCAGACCCTTCTTTCACTTCTCCTGCAACTATCCCATCAGGACTCTGTCCTGCTATGTCTAGTGTGCTCCCAGGGCCACGGTGCTCAGGGTCTTTCCACCTGTCCTGCCGTCTTCTGGGGTGCTCTTCCCCCACATCTTTCCAGGGCTGGCTCTTTCTGGTCATCCAGGTGGTGTTTTCCTCAAAATGGCCTTCCCTGGCCTGTTGGTAGCTCTGACTTAAATTATGCCATTTAATATTCTTAAATTATGCCACTTAATATATTCTTCATCACACTTGACATTATTTAAAATGTTTTTGTTTTTCTGTTATCTGACTGTCTCCTGCTCTAGAAGGTAAGTTCCCTGATAGTGGGGACTGCTTGAATCTCTTCTGCACGGGGTCACCATTTGGGCCCCTCAGTATGTACAGAATGGGTGAAGGCATTCGTATCAGCATTAACTTCGTTGGGCTTTAGGTTGATCATCCTGATGTGGAGGTTGAGGGTCTAGAAGATCTCTCAGGTGTTTCCGCGATACATGGCTATTTCTAACCACCACAGTGTCTACCTGGCTTTGGCAGGTTTTTATGAACTAGGAAATGTGACTAGGGATTTGAGCCTGTTGCCTTTTGAGCTGGTGAAGTGGCTGGACTCTGTCCAGCTGTTGTCGTTGTTCAGTCACTCAGTCTTGTCCAGCTCTTTGTGACCCCATGGACTGCAGCATGCCAGGCTTCCCTGTCCTTCACTGTCTCCCGGAGTTTGCTCTAACTCATGTCCACTGAGTTGATAATGTCATCCAACCATCTCATCTTCTGTCGTCCTCTTCTCCTCCTGCCTTCAATCTTTCCCAGCATCAGGGTCTTTTCAAATGGGTCAGCTCTTCGTATCAGGTGGCCAAAGTACGGGAGCTTCAGCTTCAGCATCACTCCTTCCAATGAATGTTCGGGATTGATTTCTTTTCAGATGGATTGGTGTGATCTCCTTGCAGTCCAAGGGACTCTCTAGAGTTTTCTCCAGTGAGCTCCTCAAAAATGCATCTTTTCACATGATGAACTAAATCATATTAGTTATAGAATAGCAGACAAAAACTTTTTGGTGTTGTGATTTTCATTATGAGATCAGTGCCTCATTTCAGAGACTCTGTTTTTCCTTTTGCCATCACGTTTGCCAAAGTTTTAAAAAATATACTGTAGTTGTTTTAATTTTTTTAAGGGATTAAAGTGGCTTTCACACAAGTCATGATTATATTATTAAATATCATTTGTGAACAGCGCATGGTTTTCCTTAAATCATGCTTGGCCCAGGAGCCCTGTGACCTAACCCTGTATTTTTTTTTTTTTTATCAAAACAATAACTACATCATTGAATGAAGTGTCTCTTACTGTCAAAAAGAAAAATAGAATCATAAAATGAAAACTTGTTCAAATATTTAAATTGTAGTTCCTGCAGCTCGTATTTTCAAGTAAGACTCAGACCAAACTTGGTTGAAAACACATTATATTTTCTCTGTTGAAATAAAGACAGGGAATAATAGGTTTCAGAACTCTGATGTTGCATTTGGCCTTCACAAGAATGGCTAGAGGCAGTAGTGAAGATGCTGAAAAGAAAATGTTGGTGAATTTCTCACTGTCCATTTCATGTCAGAAAGAGTAAGGAAGCTGATAATGAATACTTTTCTTTTAGTATAGAGAATATTTTAATCCGTTTTTTTTTGGGGGGGGGGCCAGAGAAAGATACTGATACAGCCACAAACAGCTGATTTTACTTCTTTTATTTGTATGCAATTATGACACTTGTCATAAACTAAGACAAATTATGTTTAGAACTTTACTTTTCTATGTGCTTCTATGAGTGGTCCTTTCCTCTTTATTATGATAAATTGTAAATATTTTACATTCATGACTATTCCAAAGAAAATTCATGGCCCACAATGTATGTATCTTGTCCGACCCTTTATAAATAACAGTTCATGCATCATTATTTTAAGTTTTAGAAGCGTCTGTTAATTCTGATTATATATTACTTTCTAACGCAAGAGCTCTTCATAAAACTATGAACTTAAAGGCAATACTCTTATTTCTTCATACATTTTGGAGATAACCATGTTTTTGCCTTTCTCACCTGGAGATGAAAAGTCTCCAATTGAGGTGACTACCCTGGAACACTGAATTACTATACAAACAATAAAGCTTACAGCCAAGCAAGCTGTCTGTTTCTCTTATGGAATTGGATGGCTTGGAGGACAAGTAGCCATGGGTTCTCTCATGATGCATGGGTGGCTTCAGACAGGGAAGGGCGCCTCACTGGAGATCCACTTGGTTCTGGTTCCTTCCTCTTTTGCCCAGGGAGCAGAGCTGGAGGATTGGAGTCTCAGTTTCACCTAAACCAGCTCAGGAAATGTACTCCATACCTGGAGACTATCTGCGAGTCATCCCCCTCCTCTGGGCTGGCTGCTCCTGGCGAAAGAACTGTGCCAGTTGTTGATATTAATGGCGATGGTTGGAGGTCAGCCACCTGAGGGGTCATTTCCCTACGCGCTGATCTCATCTTTCTGAGGGTTTCACAGGAACCCGTCCTGGGAACTGCCGCTGATGTGACTCAGGCGAGTCACTTGGCCCTCCCCTCAGGTTGGTCCATCTTCCCACAGAAGCACCTCCTCTAGTGCTGGAGGGACCTGGAGCATCCCTTCCCTTTTCTCCCCTTCTCTTCCTCTCCTCCCTTTAGGTGATCATCTGTCTTTCAACTTTGCCTCTAGTGTTTTGCCGTGGGAAGGTTTTAAACAATTTTGTTGCTATTATCAATTTTTTTTTTCTTAAATTTGGATGGTTAGAAAGTCCTTTTCTATACCCATGTTAGAGAGCAATGTCTATTGTTTTTTGAGAGCATGTAAAAGGTACTGTGCAAAGGACTTTTTATATATATATAAATTTTTTATTTTCTACTAGAGTATAGCTGATTGACAATGTTGTGATAGTTTCAGGCAAACAGGGAAGAGACTGAGCCATACCTATCAGATCAGATCAGTCGCTCAGTCGTGTCCAACTCTTTGCGACCCCATGAATTGCAGCACGCCAGGCCTCCCTGTCCATCACCAACTCCCGGAGTTCACTCAGACTCACGTCCATGGAGTCAGTCATGCCATCCAGCCATCTCATCCTCTGTTGTCCCCTTCTCCTTAATCCCTCCCAGCATCAGGATCTTTTCCAATGAGTCAACTCTTCGCACGAGGTGGCCAAAGTACTGGAGTTTCAGCTTTAGCATCATTCCTTCCAAAGAAGTCCCAGGGCTGATCTCCTTCAGAATGGACTGGCTGGATCTCCTTGCAGTCCAAGGGACTCTCAAGAGTCTTCTCCAACACCACAGTTCAAAAGCATCAATTCTTCGGCGCTCAGCCTTCTTCACAGTCCAACTCTCATATCCATACATGACCACAGGAAAAACCATAGCCTTGACTAGACGAACCTTTGTTAGCAAAGTAATATCTCTGCTTTTTATATGCTGTCTAGGTTGGTCATAACTTTCCTTTCAAGGAGTAAGCGTCTTTTAATTTCATGGCTGCAGTCACCATCTGCAGTGATTTTGGAGCCCAGAAAAATAAAGTCAGCCACTGTTTCCACTGTTTCCCCATCTATTTCCCATGAAGTGATGGGACCGGATGCCATGATCTTCATTTTCTGAATGTTGAGCTTTAAGCCAACTTTTTCACTCTCCACTTTCACTTTCATCAAGAGGCTTTTGAGTTCCTCTTCACTTTCTGGCATAAGGGTGGTGTCATCTGCATATCTGAGGTTATTGATATTTCTGCTGGCAATCTTGATTCCAGCTTGTGTTTCTTCCAGCCCAGCGTTTCTCATGATGTACTCTGCATAGAAGTTAAATAAACAGGGTGACAGTACACAGCCTTGACGTCCTCCTTTTCCTATTTGGAACCAGTCTGTTGTTCCATGTCCAGTTCTAACCGTTGCTTCCTGACCTGCATACACATTTCTCAAGAGGCAGATCAGGTGGTCTGGTATTCCCATCTCTTTCAGAATTTTCCACAGTTTATTGTGATCCACACAGTCAAAGGCTTTGGCATAGTCAATAAAGCAGAAATGGATGCTTTTCTGGAACTCTCTTGCTTTTTCCATGATCCAGCGGATGTTGGCAATTTGATCTCTGGTTCTTATTCCTTTTCTAAAACCAGCGTGAACATCAGGAAGTTCACGGTTCACATATTGCTGAAGCTTGGCTTGGAGAATTTTGAGCATTACTTTACTAGCATGTGAGATGAGTGCAACTGTGCGGTAGTTTGAGCATTCTTTGGCATTGCCTTTCTTTGGGATTGGAATGAAAACGGACCTTTTCCAGTCCTGTGGCCACTGCTGAGTTTTCCAAATTTGCTGGCATACTGAGTACAGCACTTTCACAGCATCATCTTTCAGGATTTGGAATAGCTCAACTGGAATTCCATCACCTCCACTAGCTTTGTTCGTAGTGATGTATCCATTCTCCCTGGACTCCCCTCCCATCCAGGCTGCCATGTAACACTGAGCAGAGTTCATGTGCTGTGTAGTAGGTCCTTGTTGGTTGTTATACTGGGTGAAGTAAGTCAGACAGAGAAAGAGAAATAGCATATGACATCCCTTATATGTGGAATCTAAAAAGAAATGATACAAACGAACTTATTTACAAAGCAGGAACAGATTTAGAGAGAACGAACTTATGGTCCCTGGGGGAAGGGGTGGTGGGAAAGGACTTTTCATATATTAGTTATTGAAAAAGCTCAGTGAATTAGTAGGAAGCAGCGGCTTTGGAAACAGATTGACCTTGGCTAGTGCCTAACTTCAGTGCCTACCAATGTGTGACCTTGCACATGATGTATTCTGAGTTCCTGTCTCTTCATCTCTAAAAAATGGGATAATCATAGAGTTGTGGGAGTACCAGAGTTATACCTGTAAAGGGCTTTGACTAGTTCCTGACACACAGTCATTGTTGACTTATCATAATATTTCATATTAAATTGGGCTTCCCTGGTGTCTCAGACAGTTAAGAATCCGCCTGCAATGAGGGAGACCTGGGTTCGATCCCTGAGTTGGGAAGATCCCCTGGAGAAGGGAATGGCAACCCACTCCAGTATTCTTGCCTGGAGAATCCCATGGATAGAGGAGCCTGGTGGGCTACAGTCCATGGGGTTGCAAAGAGTTGGACACGACTGAAACAACTTAGCATACAAACATTGAAACCATTGTAGTTAATGCCAGACTTAAATATTCCACTTTTTAATTTACTTGCTTTATTTTTAAAAAACGTATTTATTTATTTATTTATTTGACTGTACCAAGTCTTAGTTATGGCATGTGGGATCTAGTTCCCTGACCAGGAAACGAACCTGGGCCCTCTGCACTGGGAGTGCAGCGTCTTAGCTGATGGAGCATCAGGAGAGTCCTTAATTTACTTGCTTTTGAATGGCTAGAAATGTTAGCCATTTCTAGCTAATGTATAGTGTAATGGTATTCTGACTTTATTCCAGTTTGGGGCTATCTCAGTTCTTAATTTGTACATTCTACTTGGAAAGTGCTGATGTTCTTAATCTCCCACAGTACATAATGTGGAAAATATTCAATGTTATTTGATTTCATGTCTTCTTTCCCATTGTCTGCCCATGTCTCCTCAATATGGAGTCATGATTAGAAACTTCCATTCATTGAAACTTGATTACATTGATGATCTGTTTTGTTGTCTTCAGGTTACCAGAGAGAACTGCTCTATCAGAGGGAAGATGGCTCTTTCAGTGCTTTCGGAAATGATGACCCTTCTGGAAGCACTTGGTAAGTGTTTCTGCTGGGGGAACAAGTGCATGTCATGGAATGGACTCTTACTAGGTCATGATGGCCATGAAATTGACAGGTGAATCTCTGTATCTGCTTGGAGCCTGCGTTTTCCAGAGCCTGAATTTAAGAGATTCTCCCTTTCAAATATGGTTTTAAAACACTAATAAATCAGATGCTTTTATTTAGAAAAGATAAGCCATAAATTCTCTCTCTCTCTTTTTTTTTTTGGTGGGAAAAGCAGCAATAAAATACTTTATGATGATGGTGCAGCTGGCAAGAAAAATTGGTTAGAAATACAGGGTATTGGGACATAGTTCTTTTAAGATTTTTTTTAAAGATCACTTTGAAAAATGCTTTATTTATTTATTGGCCTCACTGCACGGAATGTGGGATCTTATTTCCCCAACCAGAGATTGAACCCATACTCCCTGCGGTGGATGCTCAGAGTTTTAACCACTGGACCACTTGGGGAGTCCAGTTTTTTTTTTTTTTTTAATCAGAGACAATGCAACATGAATTTTGTGGTAATACAGTCAATGTAGTTTCTTTAAGTTATTTTTTTGTGAAAAACCATTGAGGGGGTCAAATAATGAACATTCAGAGTTTCCTCCAGAATGAAAGCTCTGTGTGGCTTATTTTGAACTTATCTCTTCTTGAACTATCTTCAACTTCAGTTACATTCAGAAAAAGACAGGCTAATTATATCAGTAGAGTCAGTTAAAGTGTGCTGTGGTAAAAACCTTCTAAATCTCAGTAGTTGATTAGCAAATGTTGTGTGCATGCTGCATTTCCACTGTGGGTCACCAGGGGGCTCTGCATCTTTGTTTCAGCCACTGTCTCCCTGTCTCACCCAGAGCCTCCAGGCTTGTTGCAGTCTGGGATAGAAGGCTGGGATATCCAGCACTGGCAATCCAAAGCTTCAGCCTATGTGTACAATTTCTTATCACTTTATTGTGATCAGAGCTGGTCCTGGGGCCATGCCTAACTTCATGGGGGCCTGGAAGTGAATTCTTCTGCATACCCAAAGTTAAAGAGAACTACATCACATTGAATATTTGTAATATTTACCACACTAAATCTTTTATAGGATGAAACAGATCTGCTTCAGATTTTCTTTTGGCACGAGTCAGGATATAGATCCATTAATAGAAAGGTTTCAGTGTTTTATTGCTTGATGTTCTTTTCACCTCGATATTTGGTGTTCTGTAGCAGTGATTGACATACTTTTTCTTTAAAGGATCAGATAGTAAATATGCTAGGCACTGTTGGCTACATAGAACCTTAGTTGTATGTTTTTTCTTCTTCCCTTCACCCTCTCTTCCTTTTTCCTTAAAAAAAAAAAGCCATTTTAGGTGGAGGGTAGGGGTGGGAAGAGGTACATATAAGGAGACGGCGGGCTGTATTATTTGGCCCAGACAGTATTGGCCCACAGACTGTAATTTGCTGATTCCTGTCCTGTAGGATAGAAATATCCATTTGCTCTACTTAAAAGTACTACAGTTTGATTGTGGATTAAACATACTTCTTCCATTGCTTTGGGGTTGAACCAAACGTGCAATGAGATCTTCCTAGGTAAATACCCAGAACAGTCCACAGGTGAATAACCTTGGACAATTTATTTAACCCTCTCTGAGTTTCAGATTCTTAGCCTATAAAATAATGAGGTGGGATGAGATGATTTCCAAGTTCTTTACCAACTCTGCTGTTTTGTGAGCTGACCTGGAATTTCCCTGCCGCACTTACGGGAAGCTATGCCCACTGCCTGGCTGAGTTGTTTACTTTCTGTCTCTTGGTTGTTTTCTGTCCTTCTGCTCCTTCTTCAGTGACTGGCCCTTTGGAGAATCTTTTGATGGGGGAAAAGTGTTATTGTTGGTGTTTTCTTGCTTGGTGTAATTTGGAGGACTTCATAAAGTGTATTTTATGTAATTTTTCCCCCCTTTCACCAAGGTTGTCAGCTTTTGTTTTAAGATGTTTCCTTGAAGCTGATCCTTACATAGACATTGATCAGAATGTGTTACACAGAACATATACCTGGCTCAAAGGACATCAGAAATCCAACGGTGAATTTTGGGAGCCAGGAAGAGTGATCCACAGTGAACTTCAAGGTGGCAATAAAAGTCCTGTAACTCTTACAGCTTATATTGTGACTTCTCTCCTGGGATATAAAAAGTATCAGGTATTTAATCTTTAATAAATAATGGGTGGGAAATCACAAGAAAGGTAGGTCTTGATGGGTCAAATACATGTCTGGAAACGTAAAGAATTTTGCAATATTCCATCACATTTGAAGTCTTGAATTGGAATATTCTTTTGCTTTGGATTTGTGAACACATTCCAACAGCTGAGAATGAAAATATCAACCCACTCTTTTGAGTAAGCTAAGAGCATTTTAAAAATGCTTGGTAACATTAAGTGTTCTTGTTATTGGTAAGATAAGTCAACACATATTTTATCATTGGATAATGATAATTAATTTTTTAGAGGACAGAAAAGTCTTCAGAATTTGGGAATATGTTCTAGCATACTTAGATTGTGAAGGGCTTTTTTTTTTTAATTTCTAAAATACCCTGGAGCAATTATAATGTCTACTAATTTAGTAAAAAGTACAGGCGTGTGTGGTAAGTAGCTTCAGTCATGTCTGGCTCTTTGTGACCCAGTGGATTATAACCCGTTAGGCTTCTCTGTCCATGGGATTCTTCAGACAAGAATACTGGAGTGGGTTGCTATGCCCTCCTCTAGGGGATCTCCCCACCCAGGGATCGAATCTGCATGTCTTATGTCTCCTGTATTGGCAGGCAGGTTCTTTACTAACCTGGGAAGCCCCAGTAAAAAGTACACCCACTAAAAAGCATGTTAAGTGGGCATGGGTGTCTGGGTGAGGATGGGTGTGCCCAGAAAGTTATGCGAATGAGCTTAATTTTGCTCCAGAGCTGTCTCAGTGATTGATGCCTTTTACTGCTTATTGCCGACTGCAAATGATCAAAAGCAGCCATTCTCAGTATTAAGCTCCTGCAGTTTTCCTAGCCTAGTTCTAGGCATGTGGGATATAACCTTTCCCCTCAATTTAGAGCTTCAGCACCTTAGATCATATATGTGAAGTATCTTTCTCAGGATACCTTTTATGTCCTTGTCTTAGTTCATGATAGTCAATGGGAGAAACACTGGCAAAAACACCACTTCTTATTTTTTATTCCCTCTACAGCATGGTGCCTGTTTGCTTGTAGAACCTGAAAAGTGGTATTTTTTCAAAATACATGGCAGATCTTTAATTGTCAGTGATCAGGGGTGATTTCCATTGTCTAAGACAAAGTCAGGTGCTTAATAGACACTGAACTTGTTTTTGAATGAATGTTTGAAAAAACTTTTTATATAAATATGTATGTGGTGACAGGTTATGTTGAATAGTAAAATGTGTATTCTTTTCTTTCCAGCCTAATATTGATGTGCAGGAGTCTATCAACTTTTTGGAGTCTGAATTTGATAGGGGAATTTCCGACAATTACACCCTGGCACTTGTAACCTATGCACTGTCATCTGGGAGGAGCCCTAAAGCCAAGGAAGCTTTGGATATGCTGACTTGGAGAGCAGAACAAGAAGGTAAAGCGTGTAACCCCTGTGCATTGTGAAATGTGTGCATGATATGAGAAAGTTTTGTACACCAGATATGGAGGTGATTACACTTAACATCTGAATGGGATGAAAATGCAACGCGGGTAAAATCAGGATGGGCTGACACGGTCACCCTGCTGCTGCTCTCCCCAAGATGTTTTCTAGAGAGTTTCGTGCCTTGGGTGTTTCCTTCTTTTAGACACGTTCTGCCTTGTGTCTGTTACCCTTCGAGTTGTCTGATGCCATTTCTGGTTTTGTGGCCTTGAGTGATCATTAAGGCTATGGTTTTTGGAAAGACCTGGGCTCAAATTCTGGTTCTGTTACCTTTCTGAGCTTCAGGTTCCCTATCTGTCAGAGGGGAATAACACCTCTTTTAGGATTGGTGTGAGGATTAAATGAGATAATGTGCAGGCCTTACCATGTAGCAAGTGTTCAAAAATGTGAATTAAAATGCTAACAGAAATGCAAATATCAGAAATGCCATTAGCAAGCTGTGTGTATGATTTTTTAACAGCACTGCTTGTGGGCTACAATAGGACAAAAAGTACACATGTTATTACTTCTAAATGGCCTCTACAGTCAGGGATCAGTTGTGTGTGTGTGTGTGTGTGTGTGTGTGTGTGGTGGAAGGGGATGGGGTGGGCAAAAATAATTTTAGGTGATGTCGACTGATTTTGAATCTCTTTGAATTCAAAACAGGCTAAATATGGAAAGTGCTTTAGAGGCTTCTGAGACTGTAAAAAATATTGTGTTATTATTAGCAGTGCATGTGTCCTCAGTCGTGTCTGACTTTTGGTGACCCCCTGGACTGTAGCCCTCCCAGGCTCTTCTGTCCATGGGATTTCCTGAGCAAGAATGCTGGAGCAGGTTGCTGTTTCTTCCTCCAGGGGATCTTCCTAACCCAGGGATCGAACCCAAGTTGTTAGCAGTAATTTAGGTTAAATCCTATTAGCAGTGCTGGGGACTAGAAGATTTATTACCTAGAGGCTGAAGTAGTTCTTGACATTTCTGCTTCTCTGCTTGGCTAAGTGGTAGTTGTGTTACCTTCCACTCAAATGTAATCGTCATCTAAATGGTAATATTTGAGAGAAGGGGGAGTGGGTACTAAGTAGGATGTTTCTCCCGGGAACTAGCAGGACCATCTCTAGGAAGATTGTTGAGCTGGCCAGGGTCTCTCATTTTTTTATTGGGGTCTTGGATTTTGAACTTATAACACTAACTTTCAGATAATGGAAAAAGAAGTGTTTCCTAGAATGTTAGAGCTGCTTAATGGCAGATTCCCAGAATAAGTTTCTTTCCAATGTGTCCGAAAATATTTGGGGATGGTCTGGAATATACTAGGGTTTTTTCAAAAAATTTATAGCTGTTTAGTCTTAAGCCAGACATATGGAATTTCTCTTCGGAAAATATTTTCATCAAAATGTCCTCATATATAAGTAATAGGAAAAGGATGAAAATTTATAAATTTTAATAATTTTAAGAAGAGACATGTTTATTTGTATGTGTGTGTGATTATACATATATTTGCTTGGCAGAAATATACACATGTATAGAAATATGTGTATTTTTATGCTAGTCAAGGAGAACTTGGACCAGTGTAGGAATGTTCAATGGTATCAAGTGTAATTTTTCTGTAATTGGCCAGACTGTTACTACTTTTCTCCTGCAGGAGGTCTGCAATTCTGGGTGTCATTGGTGTCCAGACTGTCTGAATCCTGGCAGCCGAGCTCCCTGGATATTGAAGTTGCAGCCTATGCACTGCTCTCACATTTCTTGCAGCATCGGGTTCCTGAGGGAATTCCGATTATGAGGTGGCTAAGCAGGCAGAGAAATAGCTTGGGAGGTTTTGCGTCTACCCAGGTGAGTGATGATCGCTTTCAATTTCTTTAGCTATCTATCTATATAAATAACTGTATATATGTAAAACTAACTCTGCTCTGCTGTGCTTAGTCATGCCTGATCCTTTGCAACCCCATAGATTGTAGCCCGCCAAGCTCCTCTATCCATTGGGATTCTCCAGGCAAGAATACTGGAATGGATTGTCATGCCCTCCTCCACGGGATCTTCCCAACCCAGGGATCAAACCCAGGTCTCCCGCATTGCAGGCAGATTCTTAACCATCTGAGCCACAAGGAAAGTCCAAAAATACTGGAGTGGGTAGCCTATCCCTTCTCTGGCGGAACTTCCTGACCCAGGAATTGAACCAGGGTCTCCTGCATTGTAGGCGTATTCTTTACCAGCTGAGCTAGCAGGGAAGCCCAAAACTAATTAAATACAAAATTAAATGTATATGTTGTTGTTTAGTTGCTCAGTCGTGTTTGACTCTTTTGTGACCCCATGGACTGCAGCATGCTAGGCCTCCCTGTCCCTCACTATCTGCTGAAGTTTGCCCAAGTTCATGTCCATTGAATCGGTGATGCCATCCAACCATCTCAGCCTCTGCCACCCTCTTTTCCTTTTGCCTTCAATCTTTCCCAGCATCAGGGTCTTTTCCAGTGAATTGACTCTTTACATCAGTTGGCCAGAGTACTGGAGCTTCAGTGTCAGCATTAGTCTTTCCAATGAGTGTTCAGGGTTGATTTCCTTTAGGAATGACTGGTTTGATATATATATATTGAATATATATATATTTACTATATGTGGTTCCTTTTTTTCATGACTTCATAAAATAACATGGCAGTTTAAAGGTTTAGTAACTTTAAAGGCTTAAGTTATTAATTTTAATTTTTTTCCATCATTGATATAGACATCATATCTGATACTCATATAGGATAAATTAGTTCCCTGTGGTATCCGGTACAGTAGGATCTCAGTTCTAGTCAGCAGATGTTTTCTGAGTCTTTCCTGTATCCAGGTCAACCAAATTCAAAGGTGGACCTAGGTGAGGTCCTCATCCAAGAAAGGTGGATGAGTGTATAGTGGTATCCTAAACATTACTGAAATTTACTCTTTGGAAGCCTTAATGTATGCTTATGTGCACAAACCTTTTTTTTCCCCACAACAGGACACCATTGTGGCCTTGAAGGCCCTATCTGAATTTGCAGCTTTAATGAATGTAGAAGAGACAAATATCCAAGTGACTGTGGAGGGGTCCGGTTCACTGAGTCCTGTGAAGTTTGTGATTGACACACAGAACCGCTTTCTCCTCCAGACGGCAGAGGTGTGGACAAGGGGGTGGTTATCTGAATGTGTAGCTGATCCCTTCTGCTGATGATTTCCTTTCTGTTGACTTCAACAAAGACTTCTTCCCAGAGCCCTCTCCTGACAGGAAGGAGTACCCTTCTGTGGTTGAATTTGCTGAGCGGGGGAAGGGAGAAGGGGATGAGAACTTTGCAAAGATTTGGAAAAGGTGAAAACATGGGTCCTGTCGTATTGGGACGTGAATGAATACCCTTTGAGCTCCTACTCTTTTCAGACCCTGTGCCAGATTTCTTTGTGTGTGTTATATTGTATTTACTTTTCAAACCAAGACTGAGAAGCAAATACTTTAATCCCCACTATACATATTATAAAACCGAGGCTAAGGGAGTTTAAGTAACTTGCCCACAATCATGTTGCTAGTAACAGTAGAGCTAAAATTTGAACCCATTGTTTCAAAGACCATGTTCCTTTTGGTTGTACTACACTCCTCTTCGGAGTTGATAGAACCAGTAGTAGAATTTTTTCCTTAAACATGGGATAGAGGACTGTGCTAGACCCTAACTTTATTCCCTGGCTAACCTTGCAGGAAGTTGAGGGTAATGGAGGAAAGCAGTAACTTCAGGACTAGAACCCGAGGGAGAAGGGGTGATAGCAAAGGAAAAGGAAGGAATAGTGTTGGTCCAGGTCAGTGACGGCATGTCACTGTGTTCTCAGAAAGGCCAGGGACTTGGGTGCTAAGGGAGGCTTGAGGAGGAAGGGATGGCTTCTGTTTCTTATCTTTCTTGCTTCAGTCCCTGCAGAAGGGCTTCCATAGCACTAATGTGCACTTCCTCTGCCTTCACCCCTCTTACCTGGTTTACCCATAACTTTTGACTTGTGGGGCTGTGTAAAGTTCTTTTTTTTTTTTTTAATTATACCCCCAAATACACTTTGTTAATCTTGTATCAGTACTGGACTGTATTTTCAACTTCTTGCTTTTCATCTCCTACCATGCCTGATCCAGGTCTAAAGAAAATACTTATTTACTGTTTAACATTTGTGGGAGGAAGTAAGGTGAGTGGGGAAGGAAGGAGGATTTTATTGACTTGAAAAATAATTGTGTGAAGCCTTCTATTACACACAAGATGAAGCAGCAATTTGATTCATGTGCGCTTTTGATTAAATAGGATAGAGGAAAAAGCACAGAGTCTGTTTAGGCATTATAGAGAGTAATTGTTTGAACTGTATTTTTCTTTATTGAATATGTAGTTTTTATTTGTTGAATGATAACATTTCAGGCTACAGAATGCTTAATTTCCATGATGCTAATTAAAACCAGCACATGTGTATCTAAGTGATTTGTCTAGACAAAGAAATAGGCAACCTGCGATCTGTTCTTTTTTATGGAATAATCAGTTCTCCTCAGTTTAAAAAAAAAGAAAAAGAAATGTGTGATCATAACATTTTGCTTACAACTTGCTAATAATCATTATTATTTTATGGATTCTTGTTTATCTAATTTTCATATGTCTGAAGGTAATTTAAACCATGAACAGAAATTAGTAATGTTTTTAAAGACACTGACCATAATTTTGTATATTTACATACCAATGAAATTATTTGCAGAAGAGTATTTTTAATTGTCAAAACATATAAAAGGTATTACTTTTGTCATAGTAATTATTATTTAATCATCATCAAAATTGACTTTCATAGTGACCTGTGTAAAAGAATTCCTTTTTTTACATTAAAATTTTTAGAGACTCTGTTATTGGAGTATAATTGCTTTACAATGCTCTGTTAGTTTCTGCTGTACAACAAAGTGAATTAGCTGCATGTGTACATATATCCCCTTCCTCTTGAGCTTCTCCCTGCAGCAGTCTCACTCCTCTAGGTTATCACAGACCTAGCTGGGCTCCCTGTGCTGTGCAGCAGCTTCCTACTACTGAACTTTCCTACATGTATTTTCCATGTAAAGTTAGAGCTTTAGCGTGCAGACAGCTCACACTCCTGATGAGGGAAAACAGTGGTCTGTGCTGGTTGGGGGGACCTGGATATGGATACTTAGCCTTATTTACTTTTTTCTCACTTTTATTCAGCTTGCTGTAGTACAGCCAACTACAGTTAATATTTCTGCAAATGGTTTTGGATATGCTATTTGTCAGGTATGTAATAATGTTTATTTTTTGTTTTGTTAAATATGACTTGCTATAATAATTCTTTGGTTTGAGGCACTGGTAAATCTTTAACTTAGATGACAAAATTATTAAAGGTTTATTTCTATGACAGCAAAATCAATCACTATCTTTAATAAAAAGTGTGAGAGCTATTACTAGCTAGTGAGTGGACTAGCAACTATATGACTTAATGTGTCAGAAGAATATTTCTTGAGTATTAAATACTTTTTGAGGTGAGGGTTAAAATCCTCCAGTATGAGTCATGTGAATTGTTGGGAACTCTCACCCTTTTTTTTGTGAAAATATAGCTCAAACATAATGCTGGGTAGAGTTTCTATTGTGACTTGATGTAGTATTTTACTTACCATTTCTTAATATTCATCTAACAGTATTATAAGTAATTGACTTGAAGATAGGAAATGTGTCCCTTTGATGTAAAATTTTATATTATTGTAAATAAAACAATCAGAGCATAATATGTTCAGTGCTCTATAGGAAGAAAATTCAAAGAAATCTACCCTTTATGGTGTAACTGGGATACAGTTAAATGGAGGTAGTATATAAAATACTGAATGGAAGTTATTTTACTTAATGATACATGAAAATCATGGGGACTTAAAATCCATTTTGCATCCCAGTAACATGGTTTTAAGTCCCCATGATTTTCATGTATTATGTACTTGGTTGGAAAAAACAAACCAAACAAACCCTGACAGCTTTACTGAGAAAGTTGTTGTTTAGTCACTAAGTCACGTCCGACTCTTTTACGACCCCCATGGACTGTAGTCCTCCAGGCTCCTCTGTCCATGTGGGATTTCCCAGGGACACTGGAGTGGGTTGCCATTTCCTTCTCTAGGGGATCTTCCCAACCCAGGGATTGAACCTGTGTCTCCTGCATTGGCAGGTTGATTCTTTACCCCTTAGCCACCAGGGAAGCCCTGAGAAAGTTTTTTAAAAAGACTGTTACAGAGAAAAGATACTTTTTCAAAAACCAGTACAACTATCCTGGTTGAGAGAACAGATGCTGTTGCCAAGCATCTGTTGTGCCCTAAGCATTGTGTTAGGGCACAATGGTCAGGTATAATTTGGAAACTTAAAAATAATATGAAGATTATTTTGTACAATACTCAAAATACAGTAAATGTTTTCTTTTAATCAGGAAAAAAAAAAAACAATTAAAGGGAACAGTATTCAATGGAAAGGATAGAAAGAAGAAAGAGTGAATAATTTGTATTGGTCTTTACCAACAAAGACCATGTGAAAATACTCATTCTCAATCTATCTTTTGATGTGAATAATAAATCCAAAAGTAAATACACAGGATATTTTAGATAAGCTTGAAAAATTATACGTACTTAAACCACCAAATTGGTTTGAATTCATTCTTGA
Organism: Bos javanicus; assembly: GCF_032452875.1. Taxonomy (NCBI): domain Eukaryota; kingdom Metazoa; phylum Chordata; class Mammalia; order Artiodactyla; family Bovidae; genus Bos; species Bos javanicus. Next base: position 13,384,058 of record NC_083876.1, read on the forward strand.
TAAACAATATATAGATAAATTACTATATAGATAAAGTCAAGTGATTTTTATATGAGGTCTGAGGACACAGCAGTAAATTTGGTACCTACTGGTCAGAATGTTCACCAGTTGTGTGTCTGTATCAACACGAACAAAACAAAAGGTAGGGACCAATAGGTACTTCTTGTAATGCAGAAGAAAATTGCAAAAAAGCTGGGTACCCAGAAATAGGTATTGACATTTCCTTTAGTTAATGGTTTTGAAAGTGCTCTGGAAAAAGGAGGGCAAGGAAGACTCTCAGGTTTGCAGTAATGTTGACCCCTTTTGAGTGATAAAAAGCAAAGCTGTTTTTTGGAAATAAACTGCCAAATTTCGTGAATATAAAGACCCACTTGACTTGAAATCCATTATTTATTTTATCATCTTTGAAAAACACTGTATGATCAAAAAGAAGCCTTAGCAGTTGAATAGGTTTCTGTTCCACCAAGGCTTTTGGATAAAGATACTTTGATTTATCTTACCAATAGTTCCCGTTTGTGAACAATGACTCCAGCTGGGCAACAGAGCTTAGAAATTAGTGGATACTTTCAAGAAACTTGGCAGTAGTTTAGCTTGTTCCCTCGTGGGAATGTTTTACAGTATTTGAAAAAAACAATATCTGTGAATATTGTCTGCGATGATCTATGAAATTTTGAATATTCCCTAACAATTTTTCTCAATTTTAAAAATCATTGTTTATTAACTTTTATAATTATATTTGTAAATAATGATACTTTGCTAGCTAGTAAAATTAAGATTTTTTTTAGATTGAAAATTACAAATTCAGTTGAGTTTATCCCAGAGAATCATTACTTAATTTTTAGAATATATAATTAAACCAGTTTATTGCTAATGACTTATTACTTATGCTTCTTTGTTACTTATTGCAGCTTAATGTTATTTATAATGTGAAAAATTCCAGATCTTCTAAAAGCCGAAGATCTATCCAAGATCAGGAATCATTTGACCTAGATGTTGCTGTAAAAGATAATAAAGATGATGTCAATCACTTGGATTTGAATGTGTGCACAAGGTTGGTATCTAAGTTCCCCTTCTTTCTTCTTAAAAAATAGATTTGAATATTTAATTAAATATATATGACTATTTATGGAGAAGGAAATGGCAACCCACTCCAGTATTCTTGCTTGGAGAATTCCATGGACAGAGGAGCCTGGTGGGCTACAGTCCATGGGGTCACAAAGAGTCAGACATGACTGAAGTGACTTAGCAGCAGCATATGACTATTTATATATTTAACTATATAACTATATAGTTATCTCTATAAGGAGTTATATTTAGCAAAGATTTCAGTTACACAGTACACTTCTGATTACAAACTAGAATGCTAATTGTATTTAAGCCTTTCTCCACATGCCAAAATTATCAATATTTGCAATTTTTTCTTGTATTTATAATAAGCTTTAATAGAAAAGTTTAATAAAACTCGGGTTTAATTTATAAAAACTTTAATTGTCATTTAGTTGCTCAATTATGTCTGATTCTTTGCGAACCGATGGACTGAAGCACACCAGGCTTCCCTGTCCATCACCAGCTCCTGGAGTTTGCTCAAACTCATGTCCATTGAATCGGTGATATTGTCCAACTATCTCATCCTCTGTCTCTTCCTGCCTTCAATTCTTCCCAGCATCAGGGTCTTTTCCAGTGAGTTGGATCTTCACATCAGGTAGCCAAAGTATTGGAGCTTCAGCTTCAGCATCAGTTCTTCCAATGAATATTCAGGTTTACTTCCTTTAGGATTGACTGGTTTGATTGCTTTGCTGTCCAAGGGACCCTCAAGAGTCTTCTCCAGCACCATAGTTCAAAAGCATCAGGTCTTCGGCACTCAGCCTTCTTTATGGTCCAACTGTCACATCTGTACATGACTACTGGAAAAACCATAGCTTTGACTATATGGATCTTTGTTGGCAAAGTGATATTGCTGCTTTAATATGCTATTTATATTTGTCATAGCTTTCCTTCCAAGGAGCAAGCGTCTTTTAATTTTGTGGCTACAGTCACCATCTGCAGTGATTTTGGAGCCCAAGAAAATAAAGTCTGCCACTGTTTCCATTCAAAAACCTTAATGAATCATGATTAATATTCCAAAATAGATTATTTCTTTTTGTTGGTCATTTTTCCGTTAAGCAATTATTCCAGGTTCGCATTTAACTTTTTGTATTATGCACTTAACTTAGAACTTCATAAAAGTATGCAAGTTCAATGAAGAGCCTAGTTTTTTTAGACACAGTGAAATAATTCTGATTTAGAAGATCTTTGCATTGGATATTTAGGCACTTACAGCTTCTGGGAGCATTTAATAAAGTGACTATTAAATTTGGTCTGTGTCCAGAGCATCTGTTGCTGCTGCTGCTAAGTCACTTCAGTCGTGTCCGACTCTGTGTGACCCCACAGACGGCAGCCCACCAGGCTCCCCCGTCCCTGGGATCCTCCAGGCAAGAATTCTGGAGTGGGTTGCCATTTCCTTCTCTATCAGAGCATCTGAGGATCTTGTTAAGCAAAAAGTATCCACTTCAAGACTACTGACTTCACAGATTCAGGGTCTATGAAGCCACCTTCAGCCTTCTTGCTTATTCTGATGCATACAGCAGTTTGAGAGCAACTCCTTCAGAAAGTTCTCGAATCAAGAGACTTTATAGTTTCTTCTTTGTCTATCTACTATAGTTAAGCTGGGTGTTACTCTGTTATGCACTGATCTTGACGAGCTGCTGCCTGCCCTTTTTAAATATCCCATAGTGTCTGATTGGGCTTTCCTGGTGGCTCGGACAGTAAAGAATCTGCCTGCAATGCAGGAGACCTGGGTTTCATCACTGGGTCAGGAAGATCCCCTGGAGAAGGGAATGGCTACTGAATTCAGTACCCTTGCCTGGAGAATTATATGGACAGAGGAGCCTGGCAGGAGTTGTCCATGGGGTTGCAAAGAGTCAGACATGACTGAAGGGGTAACACTTACTATAGCATCTGATTGACCTTGGACTCTTGGTGGGCTGGATGTTACTGATGTGATACTGAATCTCCAGGTCCTCCTAAGGTCATCTCTAGGTGTTCCTCCAGGTGGTCAGTCTTCTTAGCCATTGCCTGAACCCAGTCTTCTTCATTACTGCTACCATTCCTACTATCTTGGGTCTCCTTGTTCCTGATGTTAGTATAAATTGCCACATGTGTTTACCCCCTTCCTCACCTATTTGGGCATTTTGAACCAGCAGCACGGGGATATCAGAATCTCTGCGGTGGCTTCCTTTTTAGCTGAGAAAGTAGGACTCCCGTTACACTTCACTAAAATTGAAACTGGGCTCTGTTCCAGAATAACAACATCAAGTTATTATTATTATTTAAACAACACCCACCTGCATTTGGGCTTCCCCAGTAGCTCAGACAGTAAAGAATCCGCCTGCAATGTGGGAGACCTGGGTTCGATCCCTGGGTTGGGAAGATCCCCTGGAGGAGGGCATGGCAACCCACTCCAGTATTCTTGCTTGGAGAATCCCCGTGGACAGAGGATCCTGGCAGGCTGGTATCCATGGTGTCTCAAAGAGTAGGACACAACTGAGTGACTAAGCACAGCACAGTATCTGCATTTATTACAAACTTACATGCTAGGGATTGCACCGTGACTTGCACATGCAACTCATTTAGTCCTTAGAGTTATTCTATAAAGTTGGTGCTATTATTATCCCTGCTTTTCTCATTCAGTCCTTTAGTCATTAATTCACTCAGTAAATATTGGCTCAGTTTCCATTATGTAGTGTCAGGACTTGGAATATTAAGGTTAGCCAAAATGATACAGCCTTATCTTCACATTTGAAAGAGGAGACAAAAATTAATAAAAATGATTCCTGAAAACAATGTTACTGAACTCAGGTTTGGCTGCTGGCTGTTTAGAAATCAATACCCAAGAGACAGTTGCTGGTCGAAAGGAAAGATGCTTTATTAAGAAAAACTGGCAGTCTGGGGAGAAGGTGGACTCATGTCCTGAGACCAGCTCCGAGGATTCTGCTCAGTAGTAATGGTTTTTAAAGGGAAACTGGGAAAACAGTCTCAGTCAGTCGTTGAGATGGGAGTCAGAGCCATCACCACCTTGCCCTGCATGCAGGCTTGTCGACTTCTTACGATCCTCCTCTAGGTTCTGTCTTGTTCACACAGTTTGTTCATGAGATTACTAAAGGGGAAGCTAGGGAAGAGATCTGGCCATCTGTTAATTCTTTATTCTTCATTTGTACTCCTTTGATCTATGGAAAGAACCAACAGGTTGGGCAAGATACTGTGTGATCAAAAGATTTGGGAAGTGTGCTTGGGCCAGAAGTGAGCAGAACCTGGGGGTGCCTGGTTTAAGGTTAGTTACAATACAGCTTTGCTAAAATGACAAGAAAAGAGCTTTCCTGAGGAGGGTGGTTTCCTGCAAAGAGCTGTTAGAGCAAGTCAATAAAATTCTAGTTTTGAAAAGGGCAAATTGCTCTTATGGGGCAATGAGATGGATTTTACCTCTTAGGGAGGTCAGGTGAAGACAGAAGTGAAACTGAGATTCAGACCATGATGGGGCTTCCTATAAGGGGCTCAGGTAAAAATGCAGGATCATTATTCCAGCATCAGGAGTCAGATGGGCAACAAACTTTGCTATGTAGAGGACATCTATATCTTGTGTGTGTGTGTGTGTGTGTGTGTGGAGGATCTGGAGAAGGTAAGTGTTTTCATCAGGGTTGGGGGCTTTATAAAAAGGATTTAGACGCTGCAACTAGTCTTCTGAGAAAAATCTGCCATGAAATACAAATAGCATTCTAAATGAATTCTTTCAGTGACACTTTATAAAAAGAAAAACTGGTGTTTCAGGCACTTTATTCTCGTCAGTAAGGTCCAAGCTCTTACTCACCTCAGACGGGGTTTCTCTGTGGCATGGCAGTTTAACAAGTTCTGCCCCTGGCTGGTGGAAAGACCAGGTCAGCTAAGGCACTTCTGATGATACACTGCAGTCGTTGAATCTAGGCAGGTTGGCTGTTTTTCTCGTCTCTAAAAGCCTTCCAATTTTAATGCCCATATTGGTTTTCAACAGCATCTCTTCTTGAGCACATTACCAGCAGATGGTTTTGACTGCCTGGGTTGCCAGCCAGCCACAGTCGGCACTTGTACTGTATGGCTTTTCAATCAGTCATGTTTGGCAGGCATCGGTTTGCTGCTTTGAAAAGCAAGATTTTCTACTGGCCCTTCTTGCTTTTGCCATTTAAAGGACAACAGGAACTTAACTGAACGATGCTGAGACTTCCATCTTGGAGACAAACTCCTTTCCATAACGACATTGGGCTCCTTCAGATCCAAAGTAAAAGCTCTTGCCACCTAGTCTTTTTTAGAAACATATTTATTTTAAAGGAGACAAAACGTTGTTGGTGCCCAGATGCTTTGATGCTCACAGTGTGTACAGCAGGGTTAGAAAACAAGCAGTGTAATAAAACTTTCCCAGGCTTGTCATTCTCCCAAGGCGACCAAAGAAAATACAAAATTTGCACCAAGTATGTGGGAGAAGAAAGGGAAGGACCTTCCCTACTGGGTCTTCTTTTTCTAAAACCGGATGAAGAAAAGGTTGTTGAAGACTTGGCCGCCATCTCCTGCTAACTGGTCAAGTGATGCCTCTTTTTCAGTTCCTACCCTTGAGCTGGGGAGGTTAGTGCCGTCAACTTTGGAGAAAATGAAAAATGCAATGTGGTTTGGAATCAACCACTGGAAAACAGAGTTGCCTGCTGAAGGGGCAAAGGTTGCCCTCATTACAGCCCAGGGCCCAAGCCGGCTGTGTTGTAGGCATTTCATGCTGGCTGACAGGTGGACCCACTGTTCTCTTCCTCACATGGTTGAAAGTTATAGGAATTTCAGACCTGTAAAGAAAGGGTTATCTTTTTACAGTTTTCTACAGTAACTTATTTCAACAAAACAATAAATATTTGGAATAACACTTGGCAGTTTTAGTTTCTAATAGTTTGCCATCAGCTATAGGTTTTTCCTAAAGGGTTTTTGTCCTTCCTGTCATCCTTGATTTAGGTTTCTGGGCCCAGCCAGAAGCGGCATGGCCCTTATGGAAGTCAACCTGCTCAGTGGTTTTACTGTGTCCTCAGATGCCATTCCCCTGAGTGATACTCTGAAAAAAGTAGAACATGACCATGGCAAACTCAACCTCTACTTAGACTCTGTAAGTAATGAAACCTAAGTTTCACCCCCATAACCACTGACAGCACCACTCTTTACTGTATTCAGAAGAACCTTTACTTTATACATTTTCTTTATGTCATTATTTTGGCTTTTGGTGTCCCTGAGTGACTTTCACATGGCAACCATCTATTGTCAACACTAACAAGACATTATTATAAAATTAAAGAGAATTACTATTAATGATGAGCCTAATGAAAGTCTTGATAATGAAATTATTTCATACCACATGTTCAACCCAGAAATTGTTGTGATATGTTTTCCACAATATAGTCCAGATCTCAAATAGAGAACTCCTGTGCTTCAAGGAATTGCTGAACATACTTATTTAAATGCTGCTGATGGTGAAAGCTTTAATTACATGTTTTAAAACGCTCATTAGGGACTTCCCTGGTGGTTCAGTGGTTAAGAATCCTCCTGCCAATGCAAGGGACCCAGGTTCCATCCCTGGTCTGGAACTAGGGTCCCACATGCCACGGGGCAGTATATACCACAGTTCCTGAGCCCACGTTCTAGAGCCCACAAGCTGCAACCGGAGAGAAGCCTGAGCATCCAGAGTTGGTGCTCCGCAACAAGAGAAGCCACTGCAACGAGAACTGCAGACCACAACTGGAGAGGAACCCCTGCTCGCTACAGCTAGAGAAAGCCCACAGCAGCAGTGAAGACCCAGTGCAGGGTGCTTTCATGAAAGAAAAAGCATTTAATACATCCCAAAGGATTAACATTCCTGCACTGAAAAGTTAGCTGCTTGAATCATAGAATATTCTCAGAGGTTTGGTCTTTATAGAAAATCATTATATAATATAATTATATAATTTTCATGTACTCTTCCCATTCCTGTATGAAAATTATGGATTCAGGAATAAGGTGCATAAAATATTGTGAGAAAGATAAGTGTGGAATTCAAGACTCTACTTGTTATGTCTCAAAACTGCTGCCATGAAAGTTTATTCTTCTGACATCTACATGAAATTTATATGTGGAGTTGAAATTGAGTTTTAAGTGTTCTTAGGATTTAATGTTACGAAGGGGCAATACATATGTTTCTTATTCCAGCTTTGCAAAGTGTGAATCAGAATTATATTGCTTTAGCAGTGATTCTGCTTTTAAAAAGCTAGTTCCTAAATATTCTAATTGTTTTAAGACTTCAAAAACCACTTTGGTTATAAAGCTGTTAAAACGAATTCAAAGTCTCTTTGCTGTTCAGTAATTTCCATATATTAAATACTGCTTGACAGTCATGGGCCTAATTTAGAGTTTGAAAAATGCATTTAATGTTTATATATTTAATAATGTAATTATGTTTGGAGTTTGTCCTATGTCTGTGATGTTCTTGTTAATGGTTATTTTTAGTGTCCATTACATTTTTACTGATTGACTTTTCACTACCTGCTAATTGGTATGGAATGAAATGTTTGAAGGAATGTATTAATTTCAGATTCCTTAACTAGTATTTTTTGCCAGATTGGCATTAAGTATCTTTCCTGGAAGCAAAGAGGCTGGCCTTTTGTACCTTACTGGTTGGGGGCTATGCCACCCTGACTCTGAGGTTACTTCACTTAGTGGATGAGGTGGCTTCTATGAGCTGAGGGTGATTCTCCAGAGAAGGGGACTGGGGTGAGTCAGTAGCAGCAACCAGAATGGGGTGCAAGACTGAGAGAGGGTTTTTGGTGAAGCACCAAGGCCAGGGGCATGCACCCTGGGCTCCTGCATTCTTAACCACTCTAATTCTCAGTATCTGTTTCAGTAAAATGGAAGTAAGAACCATACTGATCATGCAAAGATTGTTTTACAAAACAAATGATGTGATTTATGTAAAGTGCTTACCATAGTACTGGGTGTGTAGAAATGCTCCCTAAATGTTAATTTCTATAACTGTTTGATAAATGATAAGAGAAAGAAATGTCTTTTATCATGAACACAGTCTGCCACCTCTTTAAAAGTCTTCTGTATTTTTCAAGGTAAATGAAACCCAGTTTTGTGTTGATATTCCTGCTGTGAGAAGCTTTAGAGTGTCAAATACACAAGATGCTTCAGTGTCCATAGTGGACTACTATGAACCAAGTAAGTGTGTTCTGGAGTTCCCAGTACTTTAGGAGTTAAGCCAGCCATTCATTCATTCATTCAAAGTGACCAGCTATTGAATTAGCTTTGTTGGGGAGGGTGTAGTTGGGGTGTGAAGGAGGTGGTGCAGCAGGAGGTGAGCTTTCCATTTAAATGAAAACAATGGATAATTAAAATATAAAAATGTAATCACAAGATAGCACTTTGCATATATTAAAATGATGTTTTTGCTCATAATATTTTAGGTTTTCAACTCACAGTTAAAAAAAAAAAAAACTGACACAGAGAGTCTAGTTATGTTCAGTTTCCAAGGTTCTCTTGTTCCAAGCACCCACTCCATCTGGTTCTGATTTTAAAACAAGACTTCTTCAGGAGAGAACGTGAACACCATCCGTGTTGGCAAACCTCAGTGGGGTTTAGCTGTTTCTTCACTGAGGGAGATTGTTTTGCTAAAATGTATTTATTATAACAGGTTTTTTTTTTATCATTTCAAGAAAAATATAGTCTGAAAAATAACTTGAGCTTCTTTGATTTTATTGGTAACTTTTACTTTATAAAGCATTAGAACTTTAGAATGTGAAAGTAGAGATCTGATCAGGACAAATCTGCATTCAGTCAGGGAGTGACTTTTTGTCAGTGTGAGACCTGCAGGCTAACGTTTCTGCTTGTAATCACATTCATCCTGAGTAAGCTAAGCACTCCGAGTGGCTCAGAATCATCAGAATGCATGAGAATCGTGAACATTTTCATGTCCCAGGCAATTGTAGATAATTACACTTAGAGTACAAGGAACCTGTCCGCATGGTTGGGAGTCTTCGCAGGTTATTCAAGGGGTGGCACCACCTTGCTCTCCTCGTAAGTTAACAAGCCAGTTCCTCTCATCTTTTGCTTCCTGTTGGAGTTGAGGTAGAGCATTCACCCAGTTCTTGTGGGACATTTTGGAAACAAACTGATGCATTTTTTTTTTCCCCTGGTGAAAGGATGAAAGACTCAGAGACTCAGTGACAAAATAACGAATTTATCCAAATTTCTTCTTTAATAACCTAGTTGAAAGATTCTCCAATTGATATTTCTCAGGTATATGGAGAACATTTTAAACATTTAAGAAGCAAAAAAGATTCAATCTCTGTAAAGTTTTTTTGTGGAAAATGACTTATGTATTGGGGGGCATTTAAAATGAAAACATGGGTAAGATCAGGATAATAAAACCCATTCTGAAAAACCCTAGAGTCAGAAAGCATATTTATTAAATTTAAAACAATGAAAAACCATGAAGGAATTTGAAAATAGTTTCTTAAAAACTGTAAAAATAAAAATCATTTATGCTTTATAGTAAGTTTATTATAATGCTATTGGTGCTTTATCTAGTTTTTTAAAATATTAGCTTGTACTATAAAATTTACTCAAGTTCAGTAGTTTTAGAGACTATGTGCTTAACATTTTAAGACACTGAAACGAGACATGACAGAATTCTTTTCATATTTTTGCATTTTAAAATAAAGTCCACGTAAATATATTTCTCTTCAGTAGTTCTAATGATTAGAACTTTACTTGAAGGCATAGAAAATGTCATCCAAAAAAGAAGTCTCAAGGAGGTTAAAACATCCTCAAGGTACAGCCTTTCCCTTTCCTGGAAGGGTTTCAGGTTGCGCTTGACTGAGCTGTGCAGCTAGGGTCTGTTTTTTTCTCTTTTAATGCCGGCCAGCTGCTGGTGGTACCGAAACAGGACTTCAAAGCACTGTTTCTCTCTTGGACTTGCTTCGCAGTTTGGGCTCCTTGTGAGCAGTTTTGCTGTTTTTCTTGTAAAGAAAAATAAAATTACGTGAAGAACAGAAAACTCAGAAAAGTGTATCGAAAGGCTCTTAAGTTTTGGCAGATTACCTGTTTCTAAACGCAGAGGGCACCTAAAGCGACGTCTGCCTCTTTGAACAGGGCGGCGAGCCGTGAGAAGCTACAACTCCAGAGCGCAGCTGACCTCCTGTGACCTCTGCGGGGACGCGCTCGCCTGCGGCCCCTGCGACCTCGCGGCCGCGGCCCACCTCCCGCGCCTGACCGCCGGCCTCCTCCTCCTCTGCCTCGCGCTTCTGTTCCTGCAGCGTTGGCCGTGATTTGTTTCCTAAAGACTCCATGAAACATTAGCATTTCCAAAAGCCACATGCGACTGTCTTGTCTTCATAATCAGATATTACCTCTGTTTGGAAAATCAATGTTTTTCTTTTTATGAGTTGGGAGAGGGGTGGAAGTGGGGGAGATGTATTAATAACAACGGGTCCTTGTATGTGTAGCTGCATAGATGGTTTTTCCCCCCTGACTTCTGTGTGGAACAAAAATATAAGAATTATTGCAGCTGTATTCTTTTATTTCCTCCTCTTAAAATCTTTTAGGATTTTTTTGGAGGTGTTGTTTTCTCCAGAATAAATGCATTATTTTAGATGATTCTTTTCATTTTTTCTAGAGGAAATGAGCCTGGTTTCTTAAGCACTGCTATATGTCAGTCTCTGCTTTAAATGGTGAAACAAGCTCAAGGGAAGAGCTTGTTCCTTCCCTTCTGTATCTGCCCCAAACCCCTGCCCACCCCACCCACCCCAGCGGTCTCAGTGCTGTGCTCTGCTGTGCTAAGTCGCTTCAGTCCTGTGCGACTCTTTTTGATCCTGTGAACCCACCAGGCTCCTCTGTCCATGGGATTCTCCAGGCAAGAATACTGGAGTGGGTTGCCATGCCCTCCTCCAGAGGATCTTCCCCACCCAGGGATTGAACCCATGTCTCCTGCATTGGCAGACAGGTTCTTTCCCACTAGTGCCCCCTGGGAAGCCCATGGTCTCAGTACATCTTTCTTGATCAGATGTAGTGTTTTTCTTTAGGATGGAGGTGGTGATTTTTTTTTTTTTTTTAAGGAAAATGATGTTGTTCCACTCTAGATGTAGTCACATACCCCATCCCTTGGTTTTTGCCTGTTTTCCCTCTGGAGAGAAGCAGAGAGACTGGTCTTTACTGTGCTGCCCATGGCTCAGAGGTTGAGGTCACTGAAAAGTGATCAGAGGAGCCCTGGGTGATCTCTGTGTACCCAGCCTCCAGCCCCACACGCAGGCTTTGTTCTGGCTGAGGGTCACAGAGCATTGCCACATGTGCCTTATGGGACTTGGACAAGAAGATCCTAGACCAGGAGACACATGTGAGTCATGGGGAATGCTCAGTTGGAAAATGAAAGTGTTAGTCACTCAGTCATGTCTGACTTTTTACGACGCCATGGACTGCAGTCCACCAGGCTCCTCTGTCCATGGAATTCTCCCCAAGAATGCTGGAGTGGGTAGCCATTCCCTTCTCCCGGGGATTTTCCCAACCGAGGGCTTGAACCCAGGTCTCCTGCTTTGCAGGTGGATTCTTTACCATCTGAGCCACCAGGGGGACACAACTGAATCCTGTATGAGATGCAGCAGACTGACCTCCCTGTTGTCTGGGAAGGAAGCTGGGGTTTGATGGGGGTCAGAGAGATGTGAAGTACTGTACACTGTTGGCCAGGGTCCTGTGGAACCTTCTAGATTCAGGTATCTGAGCATCAGACCACCAGCTGTACACTGACATCTAATGCTTGCTCTGAACCTTACAGAAGATTCTTGAATTTTGAGCATCTGGCTCATTGGTTACGTGGTACAGAAGAATAATACTCATTAATGTGAGTGAAGTTTTAAAGAAAGATTCTTTTCTTCTTCCTTTCCTGTTTGTCCTCTTTTCTCACCTCTTTCTTTTTTTTTTATTTTTCCTTTCCTTCTCTTCTTTGTTTCTTCTTTCCATTTGAAAAATATTGAAATATTTTAGATACATCAAAAAATGTAAAGATCTTTTACTAAATCCAAAAAGTGGTTTAATTTTTACTCCTGAACTCAGCATTTATCTCAAGGGGATGTAGAAATGTAATTATCATGGGCTCCAAAGAAGCTGCGTTATACTATTTTCAGCTGTTTAAAAATAAATCCAAAATTAAAATATATAAATAATATATTTTAAAGTGAATTTTGGAAAGAATGTTTTTATTTTAGTGACTTTAAAGAAATTACAGTGGAGTGGATATTCATGGATTGCTTATGGATATTTTGGACACAAAGGTAGGAATTACTAATATTCAGGTTTTTAAAGCTTGAATTCTGAATGTAGAAAATAGATCCTCAGAGGGTGGTCTATGGAGAGAGAGCAGTTAAATAACAAATATATAATTTTCTTGTATATACTTTCAAGTGGGGAAAAGTTTTTAGTTGTGTTACCCCTTTGAAACAGTCTGATCTGAAAAAGACACTTGGGTTTGGACCTCCCTGTGTGGGATTTTTGGCTTTTATATGTTAGGACTTCTTTGGAGGTGAAAATATCTTAAAATGAACTTGGAGGAGGGTTGGCAAAGGATCCCACTTCCCCAGCCCCACTGCCTAGAGAAACTCTGACTACCCATCAACAGCCTTCTATTCTGTAGCTTATATACTGTTCATACCAGACTTGAAGTATAGAATCTTAGGGAACACAAGAATGGAAAACCATTGGAAGACGGTGTAGCTTTTAAAAAATGTATTTCCTCATTTAAAAACTAGAAATCCTATATTTTTTTGTGAATTATTTCAGAGTTTCAGGTTAAACACTCACTTTGTAACTAATATTTTAATGTATTAAAAATACATTACAGATGTATTAAAACGTATTGAAAGTGAGGAGGAGGATGGGATTGAGGAGGAAGAGCAGGAATGGACGGAGTGGGGGAGAGGGCGGTCCGTGGTTGGAGGTGTGCAGGCAGTGGGGATGCCTCTTGGAGGCAGGCTCTGTGACAGCCGGGCTGGGATGAAGAGGGTCCAGAAAAGCCGCAGGCGTCTGGGTTAAAGGAGAGCAGTAGTAGCAGGAACTGGCGTCATTCACTCTCTTCTGCACATGCTATGAGTAACAATACTAAAAACCTTGTTTTGCCTTTTACTTTCCTGAAACTTCTTCAGTGCCCTCAGTTTCATTCACTGATATAAATCTGAAGTCTCTCCTTCTTTCCTGCTGAGTGGGAACCTCATTATTAAGACACCAGCATATGTCACTTCCAGTTTTGACTGGCCAGGGGTTCCAGACACGGAATGTTGGGAATAACTAGTAGCCACATAAATTCAAGGACAGATCAACGCTAGTATATTTGGTTTCAGCATGTTACTGCCTTTAGTTATAATTCTAAAAAAGTAATTAAAACCCATTAAAATATGTTGGGTCAGTGAAAAGATTCCTTTTATTGTATTGTCCTGTTATACTTAATGTTTTTAAAAATACTCTAACAATAAATTTGGTTTAGTATTTTGGTTATATTTAATCTGTGGAACATTGTGTTAAAATCCAGATATATGCTTATTGCCTAACATTTTGTTACTTACGTATGCAGTGCTATATTCTACATGTGGGAATTTTCAGAATTGTACATAGCATAAGTCTCCCTGCTTCCATTTTTTGAGCCTGAGTGTAATGATTTTTTTAAAAAGGTTATATTTAACCATAATTACTTTTTATGTTAAATTTAGTTACAAATATTCTGGCAACAGAATGCTAGTAATCTTTATTTTGATTATTTTGATCCAATTCAATTATTTTGATATCATTCATTTTGATATCATTCAACATTTCTGACTATCCAGTTTTAAAAATTGGAGCTATGATTTTTCTTTATCATTCTTTAAAGGAGCCATTTTATTAGTCTTCCAGCATGTAATCTGGAGTTTTTTGTAATAACCTCACTTCTAATTGGCTTTATTAAAGTTTAATACTGATTTTTATAAAAAAATGTTATAAATACCTCCCTGACAAGGTTCTTTATCATAAAGACAGTACTTACTTGGAGTTCATCAGGTAGCTCCCATGGGTCCAGGTGCCATTACTTATTCTTGGGTGCATCATTTTCTTGCATTTTGTAAATTTAAGACAGTTAGTAGACTGACTCTTGGAGAAGCTTCAGAACCTTAAGTATATGTACCCTTATATACCCTAAGAGGCTTCTATTAGAAGAATATACTATTTTTTGTTTGTTTTCAAATCCAGTAAAGCATACCACATTTAAGAACTTAAAAATTTCCTGTCATCTACTCAATTGATATTCATGTTAATATTAAATATCTTAAGTTGTATTGGGAGTAATTTGAGGTGCAGTTATTTTTATCACTACTTTCTTCAGGAAACTAAGCAATAAATATACATTTTTAATGAAGAATATATCAGTTGTGAGTAGGCTTGTTTCAAAACTATTCTAGCCATTGAGTTGTGTTTTCATGTGCCTCATCAGAAGACGGTGCCACATGCATTGTTCCATAAAATGTTGCCGTTTCATTTCAGTAGTTATAATACAGGGAAATAGATATTTCCTGGGTGATTTCTGAGTTTCTCAATTCACAAGACACTTACACATTGGTATGTGTGTGTCTTTGTAATGATATTGGTACATATTTAAGAAAAATTCCGTGTCATGAGGCCATGATTTACCACCCTGCTGTCAGGGTATTGAATCAGTGGGAGAGGATAGATCCATGTTCCACTTACAGATCTTTAGATTTAACTTTGATAGATTTAATAGAATGTGGCTCTATTCTGGTCCTTCACACCTTTATGTTTTGGATTTTTACTGGGGTGCAGTTGATGTGGTAGAGTCAATTTCTTCTGTACACAGTATGCTTTACAAAATTTTATTCATAAATCTATTTTAGGACCTTGTTTGCATATAAGAAGGATACTATTGAAATAAAACTTTTTCACAGAAACTAAAGCTTTATATATTGAACCAGGGTGATTCTGAAAGTTTAAATTTTAGAGTGCTGTTATATTGTTAATTGTACTTGATTATGTATTCAATAGGAAATCATGGTTTATCAATAAAAATGAAAATTTCCATTGATTTATTACCAGTGCTGTTTTTATTTTATATCATGTGTATAGCGCATCTCTTTTACCTAAACCTATTTAATGGTGAGGAATGGGATGTCTGAGAGTAGATTTGAGGGGTGATTATTGTTAGATTTTGACATAATGAAAGAGAAACTTGGCCTCCAGCTGCCTTCACCTCCCTCCTCATTCTTTGCACTTGTTGGAGTGGGATGTGTGGAGAGGTAAGTGAAACACAAATGAAAGATGTGAGGTGAGGACTCACTTAGCTTCTGGAAATTATGCGGAAATACAGAATGCACGGGCTTCCCAGATGATGCTAGTGGTAAAGAATCTGCCTACTAATGCAGGAGACGTGAGAGATGCAGTTTTGATCCCTGGGTTGGGAAGATCCCCTGGAGTAGTAAATGGCAACTGGTTTCAGTGTTCTTGCTTGGAAAATACCATGGATGGAGGAGCCTGGTGGGCCACAGTCCATGCGGCCACAGACTCGAACATGACTGAGTGACTGAGCACATAGAATGTGCAGTTTGTATACCCAGGAAAATTGAGGCATGGACTCCTGCATCCACAAACATTTCAGGTATATTTTCTTGATTTCTCCTTGGTGTTAACAGTTTTCTTGCCACAAATTTTCTAGGCTTCTGTGAAATGTTAAAGATAGTATGCATGCCTGCACAGTCTGACTCTTTGGGACCCCATGGACTGTGGCCCTCCAGGCTCTTCTGTCCATGGAATTTTCCAAGTAAGAATACTGGAGCCAGCTGGTATTTCCTACTCCAGGGGCTCTTCCTGACCCAGGGATTAAACCCACGTCTTCTGCATCTCCTGCACTGGTAGGCAGGTTCTTTACCACTGAGCCACCTGGGAAGCCCCCTAAAGACAGTATAGTGGTTCTCAACTGGGGATGATTTTGACCGTGGGTGACACTTGGCAATGACTGGAGATGGGTTTTTTTTTTTTTTGGTCACAACTGAAGATAGTGCTACTGGCATCTAGTGGGTAGAGAACAAGGCTGCTGTTAGACATCCTGCAGTGCCCGAACCCACAACAAAGGGCAGATATCAAGAGAGGCAAATATCAATAGTTCTATGGTTGAGAAACTCCTTAGCTAAATGATGCTGGGAACTTCTAGATCACTGAGTCAACTTAATGACTCGAGTTAATTAATTCAATGTCTCAATTCAGTGTCAATTAATGAATTCCTTAAATAAGTCATTGGAATCACTGAGAAGATATTCATATTTAGATTAACAAATAAATCTGTATCTCAACCCTAGAAAACTTAGATTGGAGACTGGGGAGTCCCTTGTACTGTAAGGAGATCAACCAGTCCATCCTAAAGGAAATCAGTCTTGAATATTCATTGGAAGGACTGATGCTGAAGCTAAAACTCCAATACTTTGGCTACCTGATGTGAAGAACTGACTCATTTGAAAAGATTCTGATGCTGGGAAAGATTGAGGGCAGGAGGAGAAGGGGATGGCAGAGGATGAGATGGTTGGATGGCAGCACTGACTCAATGGACATAAGTTTGAGTAAGCTCTGGGAGTTGGTGATGGAAAGGGAGGCCTGGCGTGCTGCAGTCCATGGGGTCGCCAAGAGTCAGACATGAGTGAGTGACTGAACTGATGTGCATAACTCTGGGTAGAAGGTAAAGGAATTCTCTCATTCTCTAGTTGAGTTGTTCCTTCTGGGTGGGTCCCTTTGAAGCTCACAGCCTGCTCTGACATAATCTCTGATACTCACAATGGACGAGATAGGGTGCTCTGCTGGGGCGGATGGGTTCTCTTCTCCTTCCTACTCTTGCCCCGGGTCATTGTTTCTGCTAAGGTGATCCAAAATGGGTCCTTGTAGAAGTTTCAAGTAACGGTATATTCAAGGTCATTGCTATTGTTTTAGTTGCTAAGTCTTGTCTGACTCTTTTGCGACCCCATTGACTGTAGCTCACCAGGCTCCTCTGTCCATGGGATTCTCCAGGCAAGAATACTGTAGTGGGTTGCCATTCCCTTCTCCAGGGGATCTTCCTGACCCAAGGATCGAACCCATGTCTCCTGCATTGGCAGGTGGATCCTTTACCACTGAGCCACCTGGGAAGCCTGTATTCAAGGTTACCAGTGATGAATCCAGATTATGGAGGTTCAGATATGGGGCTCTTGTGCCCTTTGATCTAGTTTTGTTGATCCCACCGACTGTATTAGGAACGTGAGGCATCGCCTCCCAGACTCTGCAACGTCCCCGCGAGGACCCCTCCTGTGCTGGCAGAGCACCTCTGGGTGCATCCCTGAGGCTCTCTGTAAGCCATCGCCCTCTTCTTCCCAGGTCTACCATCTCTGTTTTGCATTCTGAAGTTCCCGTCATTTTTCCCTTTCTCTGTCAGTGACTCCCTCTCAGGCAAGCACTGTGTCTCCCCTTTTGCCTTCAGCTTCTTCACGTCCCATGAGCTGGGAGCCAGAGCCTTCTCTCTTCTAGCTGTTCTCCTGTGAGGTCACATCCCCAGGGAGGAGGAATAGTGAGAGGACTTTGGAAGATTCTTTGCTCTGATTGGTAGAGACTTTGACTCTCTTTGATTTTCTCGAAGTTTGGAGAACTGCATGCGTTCAGGATGAGGGGGACATCAAGTGGCAGAACACACAGAAGAAGACCGGATGGCTTTTTTCCGAGTCATTGACAAGAGAGCAAATGCCTCCAGTTTCTCAACAAGGGACGTGATTCATTTCAGTATACCCTGCACGTTTCAGGGTGTTTTGCCTGGTGACTATATCACAGTTTAAGAAGGAAGACCAACTGGAGTCCACATGGGACAGAGCAGCCATAAAGGTGTCAGGATGAAAGATGAAGGGGCGTGGGGACACTGAGCTGGTGAAAGAAACTACATGGACTTGGACACTTTCCTTCAAATATCCCAGAGGCTGCCACCTGCAAGCTCACATGGGAGAATTGCTACAAGTGGGCCGATTTGGGCACAATAGGGGGAATCAATTTCAGGTGCTGGTAACTACATGGTCCCTAGAGTTAAGCAGAGGCTCATGATCATTGCAGAGAAGGCAATGGCACCCTACTCCAGTACTCTTGCCTGGAAAATCCCATGGACGGAGGAGCCTGGTAGGCTGCAGTCCATGGGGTCGCTGGGGGTCTGACACGACTGAGTGACTTCACTTTCACTTTTCACTTTCATGCACTGGAGGAAATGGCAACCCACTCCAGTGTTCTTGCCTGGAGAATCCCAGGGACGGGGGAGCCTGGTGGGCTGCCGTCTATGGGGTTGCACAGAGTCGGACACGACTAAAGCAACGCAGCAGCAGCAGCAGCAGCAGCAGCAGCATGATCATTGAGGGCTGATGCTTTTTAAATTGGTATCTTATCCATTGCTTTTTTTTTTTTTTTTTTTGCATTATTTAAAATGGTGGGGGTGAAGAGGTTTTCTGGTTGAGCCCTGGTTATGGATTGAATCATGTTCTCCAAAAGCCATGTGGAAGTCCTAACCCTTGGTACTCCAGAATGTGACCTTATTTGGAAATAGGATAGTTGCATTATAAAAGAAGATGGCTGCGTGAAGACAGAGAGCCAGAGGGAGAATTCCACGTAACTACAAAGGAAGAGATATGAGTTACGGGCTGCAAGCCTAGAAATGCCAAAGAGCGCCCAAAGACTGGAAGTTGGAGAGAGGTAAGGAAGCATCCGTCTGCAGGTTTCAGGATGCTCCTTTTCAGGAGCAAGGTCTTTCTGACACTTTGGATTCAGACTCCCAGCTTCAGAACTGTGAGACAATACTTTCCTGGGATTTTAAGCCACCAGTTTGTGGGACTTTGATACGGCAGTCCTAAGAAACTAATACAGCTCCCTAGAGAGGTTAAGTGCTGGGTACAAGTTCTACAACTTCTTTTTTTGGTTTTGCAATTTAAGAGGAAAATTGGGACTTCTGCCTGGCAAGTACGAGGCATTCAGTAACAGCAGTTGACCAAGCACTGATGGCTAAGCACCCACATTTATCCTTTGCTCTCGGCATCCCTGCCTCTACCCCTTCACTCCCAGGTAGGGGGACTAGAACTGCTCTCCATTCGAGATAGTGATGGCAAATAGAGCTCTGTTGAATACTTGCTGTAGTCATTTGATAATGACGGTCTGGAGGGGTTCTGCCAGGGATTTTGAGGCCACTATCCAGGTGGTGCTTATGGTAAAGAATCTGCCTGCCAGTGCGGGAGATGCAGCTTTGATCCCTGGGTTGGGAAGATCCCTTGGAGGAGGAAATGGCAACCCACTCCAGTATTCTTCCCTAGAAAAATTCCATGGAAAGAGAAGCCTGGTGGGCTATGGTCCATGGGGTCACAACGAGTCGGACGCGACTGAGTGCACACACAACCGGGACCCACTGATAAGAGTTAGAACCTCCTGAGCATAAAAGCCAGAGTCAGCTGTGAATGTTTGTGTGGGGGAGGCAGGGCCAGGTGGTGGCACCTGAGCTGGGAATTTACCATGCCAGATTTAGGGTCTCAGTGTACAATTGAGCTTTTAAATATTAATATATTACCCGGACTTGAACTAACTGTTTGTATTGGTGTTAGTGGCTTCTCAGGTGGCACTAGTGGTAAAGAACCCGCCTGCCAATGCGGGAGACATACGAGAGGCGGGTTCCATCCCTGGGTCGGGAAGATCCCCTGGAGGAGGGCATGACAACCCACTCCCGTATTCTTGCCTGGAGAATCTCATGGACAGAGGAGCCTGGTGGGCTGCAGCCCATGGGGTCTCAAAGAGTTGGACACAACTGAAGTAACTTAGCTTGCAGTCTTGGTTCACATACCACATTTTGAGCCAATGCTCTCATCCTATACCACAGACTTTCTCTCTCTGTTTCCATATTTATGGTAAATGCTATCTGATTCATGTACCCAGAGTATTCTGTAGGTTCTGAACTGTAGACTTATAAATAATAAGAAAATAATAATAATAAAGGTATGTACTAAAGGCCCTGGCATGCTTCTAAACCACAATGTTGCAGACACTAATTGCTCTCTTATCACAGTCATGTTTCATCTCTTACAGCCCCTAACACTGCCTCTAACTCACTAGATACTGAGAAACGTTTAACTAATTGATAGAATTTGAAGTAACTGCAATTAAGAACATATCCACATGAATAAGTAAGCTATAGGACTGGAGTTACAGGATATAAGGGTGGAAAGAAAGAAATGCAGAAGGTAGAGAAATATGGACTAGATCTGAGCATAACCATCATGTGCCTTATTAAATTTCAGTTATGGTATTTGGAGAATTTCAGCTGATTCCCACTATAGATTTATATATTTTAAAGATTTATTTAGTCATTTGATTTTTTGGCTACGGTGGGTCTTACTGCTGTGCGTGGGCTTTCTCTAGTTGCAGCGAGCTGGGGCTACTTACGGTTGTGGTGTGCAGGTTTCTTATTGAGGTGGCTTCTCTTGTGGAGCACAGGCTGTAGGTGTTTGGGCTTCAGTGGTTGCAGCACGTGGGTTCAATTGTTGCAGTTCAAGGGCTCCGGAGCGCTGGCTCAGTAGTTGTGGCACATGGGCTTAATTGCTTCGAGGTGTGTGGAATCTTACCGGACCAGGGACTGAACCAGTTTTCCTTGCGTTGCAAGGTGGATTCTCCACCACTGGACCACCAGGGAAGCCCTCACTATAGATATTTAAGACATGCGCTTTAAGTGCTAAATAAAAAGTTCACCTGAGTTTATAAAGTCATGAGCAAATGTGTCTCCATGTGTTACTGCACTGTCTAACTTCTTATTGCCCTTGCCCAAGTCTGCAGGAGCAAGAAGATTTCGATTCTTCTTAGCTTTAACTAAGTAATGAATACTGTAAAACAAAGAATGTTGCCTACCATCCGGTTCTAGAAGGACTAAGTCTTTAGCATTTCAGTCATGGATGGACAGTGTACCCCGAAAGGAATTCAGGGTGAAAAATAGGATGAAGTACTCCGTGTTTTGGAAGAACAGGCCCATTAGATAGTGTTATGTATATCTTAGGGAGAATTTTAAGGAACCCAGATTCTTGCATCTTTCCACACGTAGAAAAGCACTAAAATCATTAACTGAAATATCTGTTCCTGGTGACTAGTGGTATTTTACTTAGATGTGTGCTTGACTTTTTGTATTCCCTATCCAAAGATCACATATACACTGGCTTCTCTCCCTGTCTCTTCAGAGCAGTTCCCTCAGAGCTACTGAGGGGTTGTTTTTCAGGCTCTTAGAGGTCAATAAGGTTCTGAATACAGATCCAACTTACAGCTCTTCTGTTGTGCATTTTCTTTTCTTTTTTCTTTTAATTTAAATTTATTTAATTGGAGGCTAATTACTTTACAATATTGTGTTGGTTTTGCCATGTATCAACATGAATCTGCACATACACATGTATATATACATGTTTTTTTTCAGTCACCAAGTCATGTCCAACTCCTCCCAATCCCATGGACTGCAGCATACCAGGCTTACCTGTCCCTCACCATCTCCAGGAATTTGCCCAAGTGCATGTCCATTGAATCAGTGATGCCATTCAACCATCTCATTCTCTGTTGTCCCCTTCTCCTCCTGCCTTCAATCTTTCCCAGCATCAGGGTCTTTCCAGTGAGTAACACATATATCCACTATTTTTTAGAATTCTTTTCCTATATAGGCCATTACAGAATATTGAGTAGAGTTCCCTGTGCTAATAAGTAAGTCTCTATTCTGTTCAGTTCAGTTCAGTCGCTCAGTGTGTCCGACTCTTTGCGACCCCATGAACTGCAGCACGCCAGGCCTCCCTGTCCATCACCAGCTCCTGGAGTTTACCCAAACCCATGTCCATTGAGTCGGGGATGTCACCCAACCATCTCATCCTCCATCATCCCCTTCTCCTGCCCTCAGTCTTTCCCAGAATCAGGGTCTTTTCCAATGAGTCAGCTCTTTGCATCAGATGGCCAAAGTATTGGAACCTCAGCTTCAACATCAGTCCTTCCAATGAACACCCAGGACTGATCTCTTTTAGGATGGACTGATTGGATCTCCTTGCAGTCCAAGGGACTCTCAAGAGTCTTATCCAACACCACAGTTCAAAAGCACCAATTCTTCTATGCTCAGCTTTCTTCACAGTCCAACTCTCATATCCATACATGACCACTGGAAAAACCATAGCCTTGACTAGATGGACCTTTGTTGGTAAAGTAATGTCTCTGCTTTTGAATATGCTATCTAGGTTGGTCATAACTTTTCTTCCAAGGAGTAAGTGTCTTTTAATTTCATGGCTGCAATCACCATCTGCAGTGATTTGGAGCCCAGAAAAATAGTCAGCTACTGTTTCCACTGTTTCCCCATCTATTTGCCATGAAGTGATGGGACTGGATGCCATGATCTTAGTTTTCTGAATGTTGAGCTTTAAGCCAACTTTTTCACTCTCCTCTTTCACTTTCATCAAGAGGCTTTTTAGTTCCTCTTCACTTTCTGCCATAAGGGTGATGTCATCTACATATCTGAGGTTATTGATATTTCTCCTGGCAATCTTAATTCCAATTTGTGCTTCATCCAGCCCAGCGTTTCTCATGATGTATTCTGCATATAGGTTAAATAAGCAGGGTGACAATATACAGCCTTGACATCCTCCTTTTCCTATTTGGAACCAGTCTGTTGTTCCATGTCCAATTCTAACTGTTGCTTCCTGACCTGCATACAGATTTCTCAGGAGGCAAGTCAGGTGGTCTGGTATTCCCATCTCTTTCAGAATTTTCCACAGTTTATTGTGATCCACACAGTCAAAGGCTTTGACATAGTCAGTAAAGCAGAAATAGATGTTTTCCTGGAACTTTCTTGCTTTTTCAGTGATCCAGAAGGTGTTGGCAGTTTGATCTCTGGTTCCTCTGCCTTTTCTAAAATCAGCTTGAACATCTGGAAGTTCACGGTTCATGTATTGCTAAAGCCTGGCTTGGAGAATTTTGAGCATTACTTTACTAGCGTGTTAGATGAGTGCAATTGTGCAGTAGTTTGAGCATTCTTTGGCATTGCCTTTCTTTGGGATTGGAATGAAAACTGACCTTTTCCAGTCCTCTGGCCACTGCTGAGTTTTCCAAATTTGCTGGCATATTGAGTGCAACACTTTCACAGCATCATCTTTCAGGATTTGGAATAGCTCAACTGGAATTCCATCACCTCCACTAGTTTTGTTCATAGTGATGCTTCCTAAGGCCCACTTGACTTCACATTCCAGGATGTCTGGGTCTAGGTCAGTGATCACACCATCGTGATTATCTGGGTCGTGAAGCTCTTTTTTGTACAGTCCTTCTGTATATTCTTGCCACCTCTTCTTAATATCTTATGCTTCTGTTAGGACCATACCATTTCTGTCCTTTATTGAGCCCATCTTTGCATAAAATGTTCCCTTGGTATCTCTAATTTTTTTGAGGAGATCTCTAGTCTTTCCCATTCTGTTGTCTTCCTCTATTTCTTTGCATTGTTCACTGAGGAAGGCTTTCTTATCTCTCCTTGCTATTCTTTGGAACTCTACATTCAAATGGGTATATCTTTCCTTTTCTCCTTTGCTTTTCACTTCTCTTCTTTTCACAGCTATTTGTAAGGCCTCCTCAGTTCAGTTCAGTTCAGTCACTCAGTCGTGTCCAACTCTTTGTGACTCCATGAATTGCAGCACGCCAGGCCTCCCTGTCCATCACCATCTCCCAGAGTTCACTCAAACTCACGTCCATCGAGTCAGTGATGCCATCCAGCCATCTCATCCTCTGTCGTCCCCTTCTCCTCCTGCCCCCAATCCCTTCCAGCATCAGAGACTTTTCCAATGAGTCAACTCTTCGCATGAGGTGGCCAAAGTACTGGAGTTTCAGCTTCAGCATCATTCCTTCCAAAGAAATCCCAGGGCTGATCTCCTTCAGAATGGACTGCTTGGATCTCCTTGCAGTCCAAGGGACTCTCAAGAGTCTTCTCCAACACCACAGTTCAAAAGCATCAATTCTTTGGCACTCAGCTTTCTTCACAGTCCAGCTCTCACATCCATACATAACCACTGGAAAAACCATAGCCTTGACTAGACAGACCTTTGTTGGCAAAGTAATGTCTCTGCTTTTGAGTATGCTATCTAGGTTGGTCATAACCTTTCTTCCAAGGAGTAAGCGTTTTTTAATTTCATGGCTGCAGTCACCATCTGTAGTGATTTTGGACCCCCCAAAAAACAAAGTCTGATACTGTTTCCACTGTTTCCCCATTTATTTCCCATGAAGTGATGGGACCAGATGCTATGATCTTCATTTTCTGAATGTTGAGCTTTAAGCCAACTTTTTCACTCTCCACTTTCACTGTCATCAGGAGGCTTTTTAGTTCCTCTTCACTTTCTGCCATAAGGGTGGTGTCATCTGCATAGCTGAGGTTATTGATATTTCTCCCGGCAATCTTGATTCCAGCTTGTGCTTCTTCCAGCCCAGATTTTTCTCATGATGTACTCTGCATATAAGTTACATAAGCAGGGTGACAATACACACCCTTGACATTCTCCTTTTCTTATTTGGAACCAGTCTGTTGTTCCATGTCCAGTTCTAACTGTTGCTTCCTGACCTGCATATAGGTTTCTCAAGACTGATCTCCATAGTGCCTGTAAAAATTTACATTCCCACCAACATTGTAGGATGGTTTCCTTTTCTCCACATCCTCTCCACAATTTATTGTCTATAGATTTTTGGTGATGGTCATTCTGACCAGTGTGAGGTGATACCTTGTAGTAGTTTTGATTTGCATTTCTCTAATAATTAGTGATGATAAGCTTGTTTTCATATGCTTTTTAGTCATCTGTGTATCTTCCTTGGGGAAATGTCTATTTAGGACTTCTGCCCATTTTGTTTTTTTGATTCAGTTTGATTTTTTGATATTGAGCTGAATGAGCTCTTTGTTTACTTTGGAGATAAAGCCCTTAATGGTTACTTCATTTGCAAATACTTTCTCCCATTCTGAGGGGTTGTCTTTTTGTTTTGTTTATGATTTCCTTTGCTGTGCAAAAGATTTTAAGTTTAATTAGGTCCCATTTATTTATTTTTGTTTTTACTTTCATTACTCTAGGAGGTGGATCAAAAAAGATTTTGCTGTGATTTATGTAAAAGAGTGTTCTGCCTATGTTTTCCTCTTAAGAGTTTTATAGGAGCTGGCCTTTCATTTAGGTCTTTAATCCGTTTTGAGCTTATTTTTGTGTATGGTATTAGGAATTATGCTAATTTCACTTGTTTACATGTAGCTGTCCAGTTTTCCCAGCATGACTTACTGAAGAGACTGTCTTTTCTCCACTGTATTGTCTTGCCTCCTTTGTCATAGATTAGGTGACCATAGGTGTGTGGGTTTATTCTGGACTTCCTGTCCTGTTCCACTAATCTATACTTCTATTTTTGTGATAGTACCATACTATTTTGATGACTGTAGCTTTGTAGTATAATCTTAAGACAGGGAGCCTGATTCCATCAGCTTCACTTTTTCTAGAACTGAAGATTCCTTTGGCTGTTTGGGGTCGTTTGTGTCTCCATAAAAAGGCTTCCCTTGTAGCTCAGTTGGTAAAGAATCTGCCTGCAGTGCAGGAAATCTGGGTTCGATCCCTGGGTTCGGAAGATCCCCTGGAGAAGGAAATGGCAATCCCCTCCAGTATCCTTGCCTGGAAAATCTCATGGACAGAGGAGCCTAGTGGGCTGCAGTCCATGGGGTCGCAAAGAGTTGGGCACGACTGAGCAACTAACACTTACTGTGTCTCCATACAAATTGTAAAATATTTCGTTCTAATTTTGTGAAAAATGCAATTGGTAATTTGCATTGAATCTGTAGATTGCTTTGTGTAGTTTAGTAATTTTCACAATATCGATTCTTCCAAACCAAGAAAATGCTCTATCTTTCCATCTATTTGTGTCATCTTTGATTCCTTTCATCAGTATCTTATACTTTTCTCAGTATAGATCTTTGCCTCCTAAGGTACGTTTATTCATAGGTATTTTATTCTTTTTGATGCCACGGTAAATGGAATTGTTTCCTTGATTTCTTTTTCTGATCTTTTGTTGTTAGCATATAAGAATGCAAGACATTTCTGTATATTAATTTTCTATCTTGCAACTTTACCAAATTCACTGATGAGCCCTAGAAGTTTTCTGGTAGCATCTTTAGGGTTTTCTATGTATAGGCTCATGTCACCTGCAAACAGTGACAGTTTTACTTCTTCCAGTTTGGATTCCTTTTCTTTCTTTCTTCTTCTTTGATTGCTGTGATTAGGAATTCCAAAACTGTGTTGGATAATAATGGTAAGAGTGGACATCCTTGTCTTGCTCCTGACCTCAGAGGAAATGCTGTCAGTTTCCACCACTGAAAAGAATATTTGCTGTGGGTTTGTTACATATGGCCTTTGTTATGTTGATGTAGGTTCCCTCTGTGCCTACTTCTGGAGACTTTTCATGATAAATGTGTGCTGAATCTTTCTGAAAGCTCTCTCTGCATCTATTGAGGTGATCATATGGTTTTTATTCTTTAGTTTGTTAATATGGTGTGTCACATTGATTGATTTGCATA
The DNA here is from genome assembly GCF_032452875.1 of Bos javanicus. Classification (NCBI taxonomy): domain Eukaryota; kingdom Metazoa; phylum Chordata; class Mammalia; order Artiodactyla; family Bovidae; genus Bos; species Bos javanicus. Next base: position 13,410,768 of record NC_083876.1, read on the forward strand.
TTTTGAAGAATCTTTGCACCTAGGATAAATCCCACTTGATTATGGCATATGATTCTTTTACTACGTTGTTGGCTTCCATTTGCTAGTATTTTGTTGAGGATTTTTGCTTCTATGTTCACCAGTGATGTTGGCCTGTAGTTTTCTTTTTTTGTGTTATCTTTACCTGGTTTTAGTATCAGGGTGATGGTAACCTTATAGATTGAACTTGAGAGTGTTCATTTCGCTTCAAATTTTGGAAGAGATTCACAAGGATAGATATTAATTATTCTTTAAGCCTTTGATAGACTTCACCTGTTTAGCCATCTGGCTCTTGACTTTTGTTTGTTGGAAATTTCTTTAAAAAAAAATTTAGTTATTCATTAATTCATTCACTTGACTGTTCTGGGTCTTACTTGTGGCATGTGTGATCTTGTTCCTTCCGCAGGGATCAGATATGGGCCCTCTGCTTTGGGGGCGCAGAGTCTTAGCCCCTGGATCACCAGGAAATCCCTGTTAGAAATTTCTTAATCACATTTTCAACTTCAGTACTTGTGTCTGTTCTTAGTATTTCTCCCTAGCTCAGTCTTGAAAACTTGTATCTTTCTAAGAATTTGTCCATTTCATCTAAGTTTGTCCATTTCATTGGTGTAAAATTGTTTTTAGTAGTCTCTTATGATATTTTACATTTCTGTGGTGACAGTTGTAACTTCTCGTTTTTCATTTCTGATTTTATTGATTTGAGTCCTCTCCCTTTTTTCTTCATGACTCTTACTAAAGGTTTATCAGCTTTGTTTACTTTCTCAAAGGACTAGCTTTTAGTTTCCTTCATTTTTGCTGTTATTTTCTTTATTTCACTTGTTTCTGCTCTGATCGTTATGATTTCTTTCTTACTAACTCTGACATTGTTTTGTTCTTCTTTCTCTAGTTGCTTTGGGTGTTAGGTTGTGGGTGTGCATGCCGAGTCACTTCAGTCATGGCTGTCTCTTTGTGACCCTATGGACCATAGCCCGTCAGGGTCCTCTGTCCACGGGATTCTCTAGGCAAAAGTACTGGAGTGAGTTATTGTGCCTTCCTCTGGGGGATCTTCTCGACCAAGGGATCGAACCTGCGGCTCTTATGTCTCCAGCATTGACAGGCAGGTTTTTACCAATATTGCCACCTGGGAAGCCCAGGTGTAAGGTTCGTTTGTTTATTTGAGATTTATCTTGTTTCTTGAGGGAAAGCTGTATTGCTATAAACTTCCATCTCAGAACTGTTTTGCCATGTCCCATAGGTTTTGCTGTTTTGTGTTTTTTGGTCATTTGTGTCTAGGTATTTTATGATTTCCTCTTTGATTTCTTCAGTGATCCCTTGGTTATTTAGTAATGTGTTGTTTAGCCTCCACGTGTTTGTGTTTTTAATGTTTTTTTTCTGTCATTGATTTCTAATCTCATCATGTTGTTGTTGGAAAAGACGATATTCCAATATTCTTAAATTTATCAAAGCTTGACTTGTAATATATCTTGGAGAACGTTCTGTGTTCAGCTGAGAAGAAAGTGCATTCTGCTGCTTTTGGATGGAATGCTCTATAAATAGCAATTAAGTCTAACTGGTCTAATATGTCATTTAGGGCTTGTGTTTCCTTACTGATTTTCTGTCTGGGTGACCTGTTCATTGGTGTAAGTGGGGTGTTTAAGGATCCCCACTATTACTGTGTCACTGTTGATTTCCCTCTTTGGACTGTTAGCATTTGCCTTATATATTGAGGTGCTCTGATATTGGGAGGTATATATATTTATAGTTGTTATATCTTCTTTGATTGACCTCTTGATCATTATGCAGTGTTCTTCCTTGTCTCTTGTAACAGTCTTTATTTTAAAGTCTATTTTGTCTGATATGAGTATTGCTATCCAGCTTTCTTTTGATTTCAAGTTGCATGGAATAACTTTTTCTATCCCTTCACTCTCAGTCTCTATGTGTCCCTAGGTCTAAAGTGATCTTTTATAGACAGTATATGTATGAGTTTTGTTTTTGTATTCATTCAGCCAGTCTGTCTTTTCTTTGGAGCGTTTAAGCCATTTACATTTAGGGTAATTATTGATACATATGTTCCTATTGCCATTTTTCTTAAATGTTTTGGGTTTATTTCTGTAGGTCTTTATTCTACCCTTCCTCTTTGTTTTCTTCTCTTGTGGTTTGATTGCCATCTTTAGTGTTGTGTTTGGATTGCTTTTTCCTTTTTTATGTTTGTATCTATTGTAGGTTTTTGGTTTGTATTTCCCATGAGATTTTTTTTTCACTTGCTATTTAAAATGTATTGAGCACAGTGTGTCTTTGAAGTACTTTATTAAAAATTTATAGTCTTTGCCTTTGAGTTTTACATTCTTTATATAATGTACATTTAAAAAAATACAATATAGTACATGGCATCATGAAAAGATTATGTGAACCTAGACTGAGTCCCTTTATGGTGAAATTTTGTAAGATTCACTGTGTTTTATTTACATCATGGTAACTGATGACTAAAAGTCTGGATGAAAATGGAACACTTTATGTGAAAACAAAGTGGAAACCAATATGTCAAATTAACTTTTGACCTCTGTAGGCTGAATTCTATAGTAGCCATCTAATGACCACTGGGACCAATTACAAGCACATTATCTTGGAATTACAATGCCCTCATTTTTCACAATGATGTAAAGAAACAATAATATAGGATTGACATGTATATACTACCATGTATAAAATAGATGGCTAGTGGGAACCTTAAAACTCAACATTCAAAAAACTAAATCATGTCATCCAGTTCCATCATTTCATGGCAAATAGATGGGGAAACAATAGAAACAGTGACAGACAATTTTCTTGGGCTCCACAAATACTGTGCATGGTGACTGCAGCCATGAAATTAAAAGATGCTTGCTCCTTGGAAGAAAAGCTATGACAAATCTAAACAGTACATTCAAAAGCAGAGACATCACTTTGCCAACAAAGGTCCATATAAGTCAAAGCTATGGTTTTTCCAGTAGTCATGTATGGATGTGAGAGTTAGACCATAAAGAAGGCTGAGTTGAAGAATTGGCTGAAGAATCAATGTTTTCGAACTGTGGTGCTGGAGAAGACTCTTGAGAGTCCTTTGGATTGCAATGAGATCAAACAAGTGAGTCCTAAAGGAAACCAACCCTGAGTATTCATTGGAAGGACTGATACTGAAGCTGAAGCTCCAATACTTTGGCCACCTGTACCAACTCATTGGAAAAGACCCCTTTGCTAGGAAAGATTGAGCGCAAGAGGAGAAGGAGGAGACAGAGGTTGAAATTGTTGGATGGCATCATTGATTCAATGGATGTGAGTTTGAGCAAACTCCAGGAAATAGTGAAGGGCAGTGAAGACTGGCATGCTGTGGTCCATGTGGTTGCAAGGAGTCAGACATGACTGAGTGACTGAACAACAACAATTGGGAGCCTGTTACAAAGTACAGGAAGTTCAGTTCTGTGTTCTGTGATGCCCTAGAATGGTGGGATGGGGATATGTGGGAGGGAAGCTCAAGAGGGACCCCTTGAGCTGTGCACATATAGCTGATTCACTTTGTTTTTCAGCAGAAACTAACAGAGCATTGTGAAGCAATTATACTCCATTTAAAACATTTATCCTTCAATACCCACAGTAAGTGGATTTTTAAAATTTTGTTTAACAATATGGGTAACCTCGATCAAAAGATTTAAAACTGCCTCCTTTTTTGCTTTATTCAAACTAAAACAGTGAGGAAAACATACTTCCAGAAGTATACAAAACCAAAGAAATTATTTATCAACAAGTGTTCCCATGAGATTTGATAAAGTTATATATATATGTTTGTTTGTTTTAAGTCACTGATGTCTTAATTTCAATTCCATTCCCTGCATTTGTAGTGTCTTCTTCTCATGGTTGCTGGGTTTGATATCATATTTGTATGGGTGATTTCCTGCTTTTGCTGTATGTTTGCCTTTGCCAGTGAGCTTTCCCATCTGTTATTTCTTGTTTCTAGTTTTGGCTTCTTTTTCTTCCTGCTGCCTAGAGAAGTTCCTTTAGCATCCATTGCAAAGCTGGTCTGATGGTGCTAAATTTTCTTAGCTTTTGCTCATCTATAAAGCTTCTGATTTCTCTGTCAAATCTGAATGAGAGCCTTGCTGGGTAGAATATTCTTGGTTGTCTGTTTTTTCCTTTCATCAGTTTAAATATAATATACCACTTCTTTCTGGCCTGCAGAGTTTCTGCTAAAAAATCAGCTGATAACCTTATGGGGAATCCCCCATATATTGTTTGTTGTTTTTTTTTATCTTGTTTTTAATATTTTTCTTTGTATTTAATTTTTGTTTGATTACTATATGTCTCAGTGTGTTTCTACTTGGGTTTATCCTGTATGAGACTCTGCATTTCCTGGACTTGAGTGACTATTTCCTTGCCCAATCTAGGGGAGTTTATGACTATCATCTCTTCAACTATTTTCTGAGGCCCTGCCTCTTTTTCTTCTTCTGCTGCTGCTGCTGAGTTGCTTCAGGCGTGTCCGACTCTGTGAGACCCCATAGACCGCAGCCCACCAGGCTCCCCTGTCCCTGGGATTCTCCAGGCAAGAACACTGGAGTGGGTTGCCATTTCCTTCTCCAATGCATGAAGAAAGTGAAAGTGAAGTCACTCAGTCGGGTCCTGAGACCCCTATAATTGGAATGTTGGTGCATTTAATGTTGTCCCTGAGGTCTCTTAGGCTGTCCTTTCTTTTTATTCTTCTTTCTTTATTCTGTGCCAGTGATTTCTACCAATCTGTCTTCCAGCTTACTTTTCTGCACTTCTGTCTCAATTATTCTGCTATTTATTCCTTCTAGTATATTTTCCATTTCAGTTATTGTATAGTTAATGTCTTTTTTTGTTCTTTAGTTCTCCTTGGTCATTGTTAAACATTTCTTATGTCCTCTCGATCCATACCTCTATTCTTTTTTAGACATCTTGGATCATCTTTACTATCATTACTCTGAATTCTTTTTCAGGTAGAGTACCTATCTCCTCTTCATTTACTTGTCCTTTGTAGATTTTTACCTTGCTCCTTCCTCTGCAACAAATTTTTGTTGTCTCATTTTGTCTAATTACTGTGTTTTTGGTCTCCTTTCTGCAGGCTGCAGGATCATAGTTCCTCTTACTTCTGGTGTCTGCTTCCTGGTGGGTAAGCCTGGTCCAGAGGCTTGTGCCTTTCCCTTGGTAGGGGGTGTTGACTGGTGTTGTGACCAGAGCCTGCCCTGGATATTGAGTGGGGCCTTCTTTTGCTCTGTGGTTCTCACTGTCCTTTCAGAGGTGGGGTCTGTTCCCTAGTTGTTGGAGCAGATATCCCCAGATTTGTTTCTTAGGTGTGTTTCTGATCTGTGGTGTGAGGCAGGTGGGATTGGAGTGGTCCTATTGGGAGAGAAGCCACGGAGTATTCCTCCTGTGGAGCTGTTCCCCTGTGAATGTGCTCTGTTGTGTTCCCTCTGGCCTGTTGTGTGGGTTCACAAAGTACAAGTTTGCTGGCACAGCTCCTGGTCTCACCTTCACCATGGGAATGCTGGCAATTGACCCTGGTGACTCTCAGGCATTTTTTCACCAGCCCGCCAGTGCAGTCACTGAGTCAGGTCCCAGGACTGCTGCAGTCATGCGCCTGGATCTGCTATGGGAGCTGTGGAGGCAGCTCAGACTCTACCCTGCCCATCCCCTCTGTGTACATGCCGACAAAGCCCACAGCTGCTAGAGTCAGGCCTTTCCCAGCTGCAGGAGCGCTTGTTGTCCTTTCAGATGTTCACAGGCACTAAATTTAGGAAGCCTTCAGCGGAGGTGTAGCTCCACAGTTGACACAGCTGTGAGGAGAGATTTCAGCTCTTCTTTTTCAGTCACATGGCCCCTGGGGCTCAGTTGTGGTTTCAGCCCCACCTCTGAGTGTGGACCATCCCCCAGAGTCTGCCCTAGAGGTTGCTGGAGTACAGAAGCCCATTGGGCAGGAAGGAACCAAGTTGACAATTGGGGCAGGAGGGCTGCCCAGGTGGGAGGGTGCTGGGGTAGCGACTGGAACTCCAATGCCTATCAGTTGGGGATCAGAGTGAGTAGGGACAGGGTAGAGGAAGCGATGGAGGGGGACCACAGGTCAGCTCCAGTGGGAGCCCTCTCACATGCCCATGGAGGCAAGGGCTGGTGCATGAGGAGAGCCCGGCCATTTGCACGTCACTCACTAATGGCACTTTGCTTCTACGGAGGTCCAGGCTTCCTCCATGAGCACTTCGGGTTGTGGGGCTCCTCACTCCCATCTCCTCAGGCTGTCTGCTCATTGTCAACAGCAGTCCCCTTCCCCGGGTTGCTCTCCAAACCCCACATTCCAGCACCCAGCCCCTCCCATCCCCCCCAGTCCCTCCCAATCTGCACTGGTGGACGCCCATCTTAGGCTGGGGCACACAGGGCTGTGGCAGGGACCATTTGTGTAGGCCCCACTCTGTCCTGCTGCATTCTCCTCTGCATTCTCTGCTGCATTTTCCTCACAACCAAATCTCCCCTTCTGTCCCATCTAACATCCCTGCTTGTGAGGGGGCTTCCCCAGATGCAGGAACCTCTTCTCACCAAGAGCTCCCTGCTGAGGGCACAGGTCCCATCCAGCTTCCTCTCTTCTTTCTTTTGTTCTACGTGTTATGTGGGGGATCTTGTTCTTTAAGGTGTCTGAACATCTGTTAGTGTTCAGCAGTGTTCTGTGAGACATGTTCCATTTGTAGATGTTTTCCTGATGTGTTTGTGGAGACAGACAAGCTCCACATCCTCCTACTCCTCCACCATCTTGGAAAGTCCTGTTTACTTTCAACTGACACTTTCAGAGTTATGAATTACTAAGTATATTTTGGAGTATTAAAATAATTATAAAGCAAACACTATTGTGAAAAAAAGTAATTATGAGTCTTTACCAGGAGAATTTTAAAAAATCTTGAGGCTTGCACATATTAAAAACTGTGTCCCTGTCAGCCATCACTATCTCTTCCTCCTTCAGAGTCAAACTTTGATAGAATTTTCTGTATTTATTACCTATCCTTCCTCATTTCTCATTCGTTCTTCAAACCACTGAAGCCTGGACTTACTCTATCAAGGCCACTCTGAATAAAGTGGTCAGCTCCTTTCTTTTTTCTCTGTGTCTAGAGGACTGTCTCCTTCCTCTCTTCCTGACATCTTAATAGCATTTGATACTGTGGACCACTCTCCTATCTGAATCTTCTTTTTCCTTCAACTTCTGTGTCTGCACACTCCCTTGATTTTCCTTCTACCTATCAAATGCATTGTCTCAGTCTCTTTGAAATCTTATTTCCCATTCTATATTTTAAAAATTCAGATGAGGTATTTTGGAGGTATTATCAGGAAAACTTCAGAATAGATTGTCTGTAGGAAGTGAGGAAAAGAAGGGTCAAAAACTAGGGCGGGGGGAGATAAGTTAGGAGTTTGGAATTAACATATACACACAACTATATATAAAATAGATAAAATCAACAAAATGGCTGAAGCCCTCACCTTAAATACCACCCTCAGCTAAAGACAAAAGAGGATATTGAGGATGGGGGCAGTTATAGGAGGTGACCTAGAAAAGCACAGTAAGCAAGGATAAGGTTGTGATGCAGATTTGAGTCAGTTTCCTTCTCCATTGATAAATGTTCTGGAGACTTGGCCATCTTCCTTTTTCTGGTACAGAGGTACCAGATAAAGATTTCTCTTGTAAATGCAAACATTTCTTAGAAAAATGTAACTTATTCTTTGTTATCAGGGTCTATCCATGTTTACTGTTTCTTAGAAAATAAACAACTGAATATAATGTGCTAAAGAGACACATTTTGGGGTGTCAAATTCTACTCTCTTATAGAATTCATATAGCGAAATCCTTGGTGTAGTTTGATTAAAAAACTTTTTATTTTGAAATAATTATAGGCTCACAGAAAGTTGTGAAATCATACACAGAGGTCTTCTGTGTCTCTGCTGGCTTCCTCAGTGACTGCAGTGCACTGTGGGAGCCAGGCTGGCACAGCACAATTCATTAGATACAGGTTGTGTTTTTATGATCTTTTCACATGCATTCATTTCCTTATGTCTTTGTGTATAATTCTGGGATGTTTTTTATCACATGTACATGGTCTAAATGTGTCCCCACAGAATTCTTATTATGAAACCTAACCCCTAAGATATTTGGAAGTGGGGCCTGAGGGAGGCCATTAGTCATAAGGGATGAGTGCCCTGTCACAGAGATCCAAGAGATTCCCATACCCTCATCCCCCTTGAAGTTACAGAGAAAAACCTGCCGTCTGTGAACCAGGAAGCAGGCTCTAACTGAGGCAAGGGGTAGATGGCCCCCCACCAGGATAAAGCAATAGTAGATTTATTCTTTGTGGACAAAACCCCCTAGAAGAGAACAGCAGGACAATTAAGAGGTGAGGTTTGGCTATACCCAGACCACATATTTTTCATTCTCAAAGTCAGGAGACCTCTTTGAAAGTGCAGAAAGTCTCTTTGGAGGTCAAAGGGGAGTGATGTCAAGATACATTCTGCCCATAGGCCTCTGCGGTAGAATCTATCTTGCCTAAGAGATGTGTGCCCACCTATGGGAGGATCCTGAGATATATCAAATATGGACTGTGAACCAGGCAAATCAAAGTTATTGGCCAAAGGGGACCTGGAAGAAATGCCCATGTAAGTGATTTAGACTGCCACGAGTGTGCGACTCAGGGACTCTCCCTCTGAGTTTGTTCAGAGGGAAAATATTTGAGGTAGAGGTGTTGTAATGTGTCTATCCATGCATACTGTACTCTTTTTCCTGCTAAAAAACACTTTATGTTCCACTACTTTCTGTCTTTGTGGGGATTTCTTTTCTGCAAAGCCAAATGGCCAGGGACTTGGCACGGACCACTGGTCTAGTGGTTAGGATTTGGTGCTCTCACCTCTGCAACCTGGATTCAGTCTCTGGTGAGGAACTGAAGCCCCACTTCAAGCTGCTGCAGGCCAAGGCCACCCAAGATCACTGTGTATGTCCATGTGTTCGACTTTGTGGAAGATTTCTTTGGTGTGGTGTATATGCTCAATCGTGTCTGAGTCTTTGCGACCCCATGGACTGTAGCCTGCCAGGCTCCTCTGTCTATGGAATTTTCCAGGCAAGAATTCTGAAGTGGGTTGCCATTTCCTACTCAAAGAGATCTTCCTAATCCAGGAATCGAACCAGCATCTCCTGCATTGACAGGCAGATTCTTTACCACTGAGCCACCTGGGAAGCCCAGAGATCATTACCAGCCACCAGATCTGCTGGTGCCTTGATCTTGGAACTTCTAGCCTCCAGAACTATGAAAAATAAATATTTGCTGTTTATAGGCCACTCCATCAGTGGTGTTTCATTAGAGCAGCCCAAATGGACCAATACATGTAGATCTGAATAACTACTATTACAAGTAAAATACAAGTCCTTTTTATCACCACGAAGGCACTCCTCCCCGTTTTATTGCCACAGCTTTTGTCTCCTCCCTTGTGCTAAGTCACTTCAGTTGTGTCCGACATTTTGCAACTCCACGGACTATAATTCCCCAGGCTCCTGTTCATGGGATTCTCCAGGCAAGAATACTGGAGTGGGTTGCCATTCCCTTCTCTAGGGATCTCCCCAACCCAGGGATCAAACCTGCATCTCCTATGTCTCCCGCACTAGAAGGTGGATTCTTTATCATTAGCGCAACCTGGGAAGCTCTCCTCCCTTCATCCCTGGCAACCACTTATCTGTCTTCATGTCTATAATTGTCATCTTGAGAATGTAATGCAAATGGAATCATATAGAATGTGGCCTCCCCACCCCCCATTCAGTATAATGCCCTTAAGACCATCTATGTTGTCCTGTGTATGTTTGATCCCTCTTACTGCTGATTGGTGTTCCAAGATTTGATCTTGAGAGCCTGCTGCAGTCCTAGGTATGGAGTGTGCATCAGCTTGGCAACCTGATATCAAGTACTCAAATGAAACAACTGAAGTTAATACAGTGGGGAATAATCAGTGTGATAAAGGAAGAATAGCAGGGAAGGAAATTCTTAGCCATTCTCAGGAGAGAACAACGGGCTGGAAATAAAGCTTACATGCTGACATTTCCCAAGATGAGTTTACCGGAAACCAGCAAGTCTAACATAAAAAGAGTGTTTAGCGCCAAAGTCTAGAAAATCACAAAAACTGTCACTGCTGTGGGACTGATCTTTAACATGATGATGCATATTTAGAATTCTAGAAGAGGACATGATATTCTCTGCTTTCCAAACCTTTAGACCAGCACATTAATGTCCTTTTCCAAGAATATTTCTCTCTGGGAGTTTTCCAGGGAAAATATTTGGGGTAGAGGTGTTGTAAGTTAATACACAATATTTAAATTCTAAAATGATCATGCAGTTTATTACACAGTCAAATGTGTTTATCAAGTTGATTTTAAGGTGTATAATAGGCATAAAATACCGAGATAACTCTACTGCTGCTGCTGCTGCTAAGTCGCTTCAGTCGTGTCCGACTCTGTGCGACTCCACAGACGGCAGCCCACCAGGCTCCCCCGTCCCTGGGATTCTCCAGGCAAGAATACTGGAGTGGGTTGCCATTTCCTTCTCCAATACATGAAAGTGAAAAGTGAAAGTGAAGTCGCTCAGTCGTGTCAGACTCCTAGTGACCCCATGGACTGCAGCCTACCAGGCTCCTCCATCCATGGGATTTTCCAGGCAAGAGTACTGGAGTGGGCTGCCATTGCCTTCTCTGGAGCTAACTCTACAGAGCTACATAAAACAGAGCTACTCTACTCTGGTGGTGGAAATATAACAATGAAATATTCCTAAAGGCAAGCCCCTTCCCCCCAAACATCAAAGAACACACTCATGGCACCAGAGAGTATAACAGTGGTTTCCAGGAGGTGGGGGTGAGAAAATGGGGAGATGTTGGTCAAAGGGCACAAACTTTCAGTCTGTGAGATAGTTTCTGGGAGTCTAATATACAGAAAGATGACTATAGTTAACACTGAACTGTATACTTTAAGTTTGTGTATATTGTATACAAACAAAATACACTTTATATTGTATACAGAGTGTACTTTACATTGTATACTGTATACTTTGAGGAGAAGGCAATGGCACCCCACTCCAGTACTCTTGCCTGGAAAACCCCATGGACGGAGGAGCCTAGTGAGCTGTGGTCCATGGGGTCGCTAGGAGTCGGACATGACTGAGCGACTTCACTTTCACTTTTCACTTTCACTTTTCACTTTCATGCATTGGAGAAGGCAACGGCAACCCACTCCAGTGTTCTTGCCTGGAGAATCCCAGGGACAGGGGAGCCTGTTGGGCTGCCGTCTATGGGGTCGCACAGAGTCGGACACGACTGAAGCGACTTAGCAGCAGTATATTTTGAAGGGTAAATTTGTGTTCTCATCACACCAAAAACAAGGTAACCATATTAAGTTGACTTTGGTAATTACTTCAGGATGTATACATAAATCATCATATTGCATGTGTTAAATATTGATACATGCAGTTTTTATCAGCGCCTCAATAAAGCTGAAACAAAATTACATAAAATATATTGCCACTAGGGGGCAGAAGAGGATTAGAGGAAAGGGAAACCTCCCAATTGTTGCCTAATTAAAAAAAAAAAAAAGTGTACCTAAATGAAATGAGATCTGAGAATCTTTTTTCTCCTTTCTGTGCAAACAGATAATAAAGTTGTTAAATATTCTTTGTATTTATTACCATAAAACAATGCTTATTTTGCAATGTACATAAGTTATAAATAATATTTTTTTGTTTTTAGAGTAAAAGATATATCTAGGCTGGGAGCTGCTGTTCGATTTTATAAACATAAATCCTGATTTTCCAAACCTGAGAGCTCATTAACCTTTAGACAGTTTAGAAAGAAATACTGTTACCATATTCTATTATCATTTTCCCAGCTTGTTTTGGTTAGGGAATAAGTTACAGCAAGTCAAGTTTGACACAGAATTTGTGGAATTTTAACTTTCTGATGGAATCAAAGAGTCTCTATTAATCTTCTAACATATATTAATTACTATATTTTCCCACCAACTTTTGCTTTGTGCTTGAAGTGTATTTTTTCCTCTTAATGTTTCTTCTTTGGTAATCACAACTGGATAAGAACAAATATAACTGAAGAGATAGCAAAATGGACTGATCAGTGGAGGTCTGGTTGCCCGGTGAGCTTCTCAAAGCCTGTCTTTGCTTACTTCACCAGGGCCACCACCTCCCACCCCATCCCAGCCCTACCCTGCCCCACCCTTCTTCAGCCTGGACCAGCTTATTTGTATAAGAATGTTTTATGAGAATCCAGGAAACTCCTCTCATTTAGAAGGATTGTCTAATAGTAAAGTTTGACATTGTAATGGAGAGACACTCCCTCCATGGATCCCAATTCTTCCTTTTTCTAAAATGAATGCTTGTCTGTGATACAGTTTTCCTGGTGAGCAAAGTTCCAGACAGGGGTTGTTGTTGAGTCACTTCATTGTGTCCAACTCGTTGTGACCCTGTGGACTGTAGCCCGCCAGGCTCTGCTATCCATGGGATTTTCCAGGCAAGGATCCTGGAGTGGATTGCCATTTCTTCTCCAGGGAATCTCTTCCTGACTCAGGGATGGAACCCATGTCTCCTGCATTGGCAGGTAGATTCTTTATGACTAAGCCGCCAGGGAAGCCAGGGATTGCGTCTCTTCAAAGGTGGCTGTTATTCCCTGGGGGCAAGTTGTGGGTCCTCAGACAGGAAGACAGAAATCAGGAGGTGGGAGCTCCTGCCTTTCTTTTGGTGGTGGTCTCTTGGGGCTGGTTTCTTAGGGGTGTTTGGACATGCTTGATGGTGCTCCCAGATTGGAAGGGAAGGCTGGGATGCAGGGAGGAGGCTGAAGATGAGGGAATCACACTGTATACGCCGGAGTGAGTTTTTAGTTGCCCATTTATTCTCCTCCTGTTCTCCCTTAGATGTTTGTGGTTTATAAATGCTTTGGCCTTACTTCAGTTGAAGGGAATTTAAGGAAGAGTTAAACTTCCAGATGAGAACAATGCCTCCTTGTGAAGCAGTTTGGAAGTGATAACTTTCACATACAAGACACTGAAAGCAGGAATTTGCATGTCAGGGTCACAGGTCTAGCCCTCTGTCTGCACCAGAGTCCTTGTTCGTTGCCACCGTGAAGGCCAATTGAGTCCTCTCAGACACTGAGAACAGCACATGTGGAAAGAGGGGGTGGTGATGTTTCCTTCCCACACAAAATGCTGCAGAGAGCTACCCTCAAAGCTTCTTCCTTGAAAAAGTTCATTCAAATCTCAGGTCTTAGGATGAGGAGATCATGTAGGTGATTTATCTTTATTTATTATTAACTCAGAATTGACTCCCTCATCCAAACAGGTGAGGAAACCAAAAACTGGTTCTGAGAGATCAAGTGATGCCCCTAAAGTCACAGGGTTGAAGTCAGGGTGGGGCTAAAGCTCAGGTTTCCAGGCTCCAAGTTGTTCTGACACTGCCCATGGTAGGGAGGTTTCTACTTTCTTGGCAAGTGTTCCTCTGCCATGAGACAGAATTTGCAGGATATAGTCAACAGCTATTTGGGCTTCCCAGGTGGCACTACTCGTAAAGAACCCACCTGCCAATGTGTTCCATCTGTGAGTCAGGAACATCCCCTGGAGGAGAGCATGACAACCCACTCCAGTATTCTTACCTGAGAATCCCATGGACAGAGGAGCCTGGTGGGCTACAGTCCATGGGGTCACAAAGAGTCAGACATGACTAAAGTGACTTGGCATGCATGCATGCACCAGCTCTTTATTTCTACTCAGGATAGTGCTAAACAATATTAGACATTAATTGTTGTCTGCAGCCCTGTGTGGAAAGAGGAATTCTTTCAAGGACTTGGGGACCCTGAGCTGTGTGGGTCATTGGTTGAGGGGATTGACATAGATTTTCCTGCTGGCCCCACAGTCAAGCCTGGAGGTCTGACAAAGTGAATGCTTTAGAGGGAGTGTGTGTGTGTGTGGTGTGAGGAGTGTGTGTGTGTGTGTGTGTGTGAGAGAGAGAGAGTCCTTTCATTGCCACCAAGAAATGGTGGGCTGGGGGACATCAAATCCTTATTATCTCTCTTTGGACAGTACACTGAAGGGCAAAATCCTCTGTTGTTAGTCAGACATGGAAGAAGGACGTCATCTCAATTCCAAACAAAAGGGCACTGAGCAGGCATAGCTAGATGTCCCATTTTCTCCTCCTTGGTGTACTTTATCTTTATCTCCTGGGAAAGAAACACCAAGATGTTGATGACCATTACTTAATGATCACAGCTTATTGACGCCATGTGTTTCTGTGAAAAGGAAAACCATTGTGTGGTACTGTCTGTGCTCCCAGACTCGCTCCAGCAGGGAGCCCCCTGGGGCAGCCTGTGTCCCTGAGCCTCAGCTGACATGGATCACTGCCTACAATGTGTCAGCATCACTTTAGATTCTTCACATGTTTCATAAACCTTCCATATGCCTTGTAAGATAGGTGCAGTCTACAGATGCAGATGCTGATGAGGTTATGTGTGCATCACATGCTAGGAGGTGGAGAGCCTGACTCATGTCCTAGCAGCCTGGTTCCAGAGTGCAGGCTCCTAACCCCTCCACAGCTCTTTCCCCCACTAGCATCCACCTGACTTCCACAGAGCCCTGTGGACCTAGATTAAATCCTGCAAATTTTATTCACAATCCTTTAGGTTCTGATGTGATCACATCCACGCAAGTGACTGGTTGGGGGAGAGCAACCATATAGTAAGAACTGGGGATGAAAAAAGATCACTCTGATACATACTCAAGAATAATGTGACCTTGGGTGTCATTTCCTAAATTTGACTCATTAATACTATTTTCAAATAATGAAGCTAATGATTATTGAGATATTATTGAGTACTTAACTAAATGTAAAAAGTCCTTTACATATATCACCTCTTTATCCATCCAGCTATCAAATGAGTGTAGTATTAGTGTCCTGAGTTTAAAGATGAATTTAGACTTATTGAGTAATTTTGCAATGTTATACAGCTTCTTCAAAGGCAACACTGTCTCCAGTGACCACATTCTTAGCCATTGAGCTATATCAGTGCCCTTGATGGCTGGTTTGCAGTTCAGGATGGACATCTTTCCAATTAGTTAGCTTTCCTGAAAACTTGGGAGCAGGATAAACTTGGTCTCTGTGTTCCTGAATTTTGTTTTGCTGATTCTGTTCTGCTCTTGAACCATCTGTGTACCATTCTTTCTTTCTTTAGTATTTAGCTTTCATCATCTGGCTTTAATTTGCTCAAACTCTTTCCTCTATGCAATTTGTATTGTTTTGGTTTCTTTTTCTATGGAAACCATTTTTTGGGTAGTTAATTTAATAATAGATGTTTTTACTACTTTGAAGTCTTAGGCTTTCACTATAATAACATAATTTATATAGGACTATGGTAGATGGTTTCAGTAAGAATTATTTATACATACATAATTTTAAATTTATAAAAATTTTTTGGGCCCTACAAGTATCTTTGTGAATTGTTTGTTCAACTCCCTTGCCAATGTCACTTTTTCCACATGGCAAGATTTGAGGGGTATAGAAAAGTGTCTGCCTTATATACTTGTTAATGGCATAGAGAAATAAAGTATTATATCCAGAGAAATAAAATATATCCAGAAATGCCTCTGAAACAAAGTCATCCCTGAAGGACCATGTACTAACTTACAGTGTTATAACAGCCAAACAAATTGCTTCAAGTTGCAGAGGGTGAGGCAGGACCTTTGGTAAAAGAGGTCTGAGACAGGTAAATTCATCCCAGGGCAGAACACTTTACTTAAGGCATGTATGTGGATCAGAGAGCATGGCAGATCTGAGAGTCTTGAAGAAAGTGGGTTGCAGCAGGAGCAAGGGGTGCAGAGAGAATAAGAGGAAGTTGAGAAGGCAAAAGAAGTTACATCTGTGTGTGGACTTGCAGGGCACATCCCCATGCTCCGCTCACAGTTCTTCTTTTCTGATAAACTTTCACCCCTCCCCCGGTCTCCCCGCCAACATCCCAGCCCAAGTGATAGTGGGAACAGCCAAGTTTACACCACATGTCTTTGCTTTCACAGCTGATTGGGCAAATATGGGCCAATATATTCCTTCTCAAATCTCTGAGCCCAAAAGATTCTAGACAGTTGGCTGTTCTCCCAAACAGAGGAGATATAAATCAGGACTTCTGATTTATATCTCTGAAGATACAAACTTCCACTGAAGAGGAAGAATGAGGGGGACCCTAGAGCTGGAACTCTTGGTTCTCCAGTGCTCTAGCTGCAGTTTGGTCTAATCCATTTCATAGGACCGTTTGTAACTCTGCCCTTGGCATTGGTCCTCTGCTTTTTTGCTTAATTGATTGCACTTCTTATCATTTATAACCGGTCACTTTTTTATGTGGTCAATATATATAACATAAAGTTTACCATTTTAACCATTTTTAATGGGTTCAGTCAATGCCATTAAGCTCATTAACACTGTAGTGTGATCATTGCCTGCACCCATCTCCAGGACTTTTTTCATCTTCCTAAACAGAAACTCTGTACCTGCTAAACAGCTCTGCATTCTCCTCTGCCCTCAACCCCTGGCAACCACTACTCTACTTTCTGTCTTTATGAATATGATGACTCTAGGTACCTCATGTAAGTGAAACCAACAGTATTTGTTCTTTTGTGACTGGCTTATTTCCCTTAGCATGATGTCTTCAAAGTTCATCCACGTTGTAGCATGTGTCAAGGTTTCCTTTCTTTTTAAGGCTGAGCAATATTTCCTTGATTGCGTATACCACATTTGGTTTATTTATTCATCCATTGAAGGGCCCTTGAATTGCTTCCACATATTGGCTGTTGTGTATAATGCTGCTATAAACATGAGTGTACAAATATCTTTTTGCATCCCTGCTTTTGATTCTTTTGGTATGTACCCAGAAGTGGAATTGCCAGATCATATGAGAATTCTAGGTTTAGTTTTTTGAGAAACTGCCATATTGTTTTTCCACAGCAACTTCAACATTTTACATTCGCACCAGAAATACCCAAGGGCTCCAATTTCTTCACGTCTTTGCCAACACTTACTGTTTTATGTTATTTTTACAAAAGCCATCCAAATGAATTTGAAGTAGAATCACATTGGGTTTTGATTTACAGATCCTTAGTGATTTGTGATGTTAAGCATATTTTCATGAGTTTATTGTCTTATAGTATATCTTCTTTGGAGAAATGCTTATTCAATTATTCATTTAAAAATTGTTGTTGCTCTCATCGAGTCCTTCATATATTCTGGATATCAACCCTTTATCAGATATGTGATCTGCAAGTATTTTATCCCATTCTATGTGCTGCCTTTTCACACTATTGACAGTGTCCTTTGATACAAAAATTTTAAAAATTTTGATGTAGTCTATGTTATCTTCTTTTGCTTTTGTTAATGTGTTTTTGGCTTCATAGTCAAGAAATCATTGCCAAATCCAGCATCATGAAGCTTTCTTCCTTCTGTTTTTTTTCTAATAGTTTTAGCTTTTATATTGAAATCTTTGGTCTATTTTGAGTTAGTTTTTGTGTTTGGTGTAAGGTAAGAGTCCAGGGTCATTCCTTTGCATGTGGATACTCAGCTTATTCAACATCATTTGTTGAAGACTGCTTTTGTCATTGAGTGATCTTGACACAATGGTAGAAAATTATTTGACCATATATGTAAGGGTTTATTTCTAGGTTCCATGTTTTATTCCATTGATCTAAATGTCTGTGTTTATGCCAGTATCATAGTTTTAAAGTTTGAAATAAGAACGTGTGGATTTCCAGCTTTGTTCTTCTGTTTCAAGATGGTTTTGGGTATTCAGGGTCCCTTGTGAGTCCATATAAATTTTAGGATGGATTTCTAAGTTTATGCAAAACACATTTTTGAAATTTTAGTAAGGATTGTCTTGCTTGAACTCTTGCATCTTTGCTTTGAGCTTCTATTTTAAAAAAGTAATTAGCTTGTTAAGTTTTAAAACTTGCTTTTATTTGTTCCATGAGTATTCTTTGCCATTTGTTTCCCCAGTCTCTCCTTCTTCCCTAGTCCACAAACATTTTGGTTGTATTTTAGTGACATTTATTCAATGATTCCTTTTTATTTCTTCTTTGCATGCTTCTGTGCTAAGTCACTTCAGTTTATCTGACTCTTTGCGACTATGGACTATAGCCTGAGAGGCTCCTCTATCCATGGGATTCTCCAGGTGAGAATACTGGAGTGGATTGCCATGCCCTTCTCCAGGGGATCTTCCCAACCCAAGTATTGAACCCACATCTCTTATGTTTCCTGCATTGGCAGTAGGTTCTTTACCACTCATACCACCTGGGAAACCCTATTTCTTCTTTATTCAACCCTAAATGAGTAGAGTTGTTTCTGCACCATGTATTATAGAAGGTTCAAGCTTGTAGAAATTTTGCACTACAAGTTCTTTATGATACAGGGTTGTGTGGGTAAATTCTTTGAGGTTTTCTTTTCTCCCAGCTACTTGAAATTGTCAACCACATCGCTATCCATAATGTACTCCACTCTGTCCTACCTTTTGAAAACTTCCTAAAAATCTGAGTGATTCCTCCTTTACCCCGACCTTCCCTTCTCCTCCTTGACCCAGGCTTCACACCCTCTCAGGTTGTCCCACTGGCCCTGGAGACCTGTGCTCTGACAGCTTTGTCATACTTGCTGAGGGGTCTTGCTATACCTCTGTTAGCCTTTCAATGTATTTGGCAGCCCATTCTCATGTACTGTGTTTTGGAAGTATAAAAGTCCCTGAATTTTATTAAACATGGAGCTTAACTCTCTGTTACTCATTTTCTTAGGGTTTTTTATTTTTTGGTGATTTCCTGAAGGAGGAGAGACTAGCCTTATAATTTCCAGCAATGAATCTGGGAGGCAAAACTTTAGCTTGTTGAAATAACAATCATAGAAGGTTGACTTTCATGAGCAAGAAATGTGAGGAGAATGGGTAATATCAGAATAGCAAACAATTTAAGGGAAACTCTAGTTAAGTGAAGACACCTGTGAGATCTGCATGAATGACAGCACATGGAATGCAGAACTGGTGTGCATTAGCTGTCATTGGCCTTCATAGTCAACTTTAGGATACTCTGTAGATCTCTGCTCTAGGCTTATGCCTATTTATGATTTTGTTTTCCAATCTAGTATTGTCATTTGGTGTTTCCAAGTCTAAAATTCCTGGCTTAAATGCTTTCCATATTCTTCCTTTCAATCCATTGAATCCATTGGCTGTACTCTCCTTTTATCCTTCTGCTGCTGCTGCTGCTGCTGCTAAGTCGCTTCAGTCATGTCCAACTCTGTGCGACCCCATAGATGACAGCCCACCAGGCTCTGCCGTCCCTGGGATTCTCCAGGCAAGAACACTGGAGTGGGTTGCCATTTCCTTCTCCAATGCAGGAAAGTGAAAAGTGAAAGTGAAGTCGCTCAGTCATGTCCGACTCTTAGTGACCCCATGGACTGCCTACCACCAATCAACTAGTTTCTGCTTAGCAGATTGGGTGAGTTTCTATGTTTTCAAGGTAATATGAATGTGACAGGGCAATAGGTAGTTTAGTCTTCATTTCCATTTTCTATAAGCTGGAATTATGAAGAGGATATGGGAAATCTACCTTACATTCAGGATATGAGCAGAAGCTGGAATCAAGTATGAATAAGGGAGGTTATGATTTCCACATGAGATTGGAAATGTTTAGATAATAATAGTGTTTAGCCCTGGAGAAGGAAATGGCAACCCACTCCAGTGTTCTTGCCTGGAGAATCCCAGGGACGGGGGAGCCTGGTGGGCTGCCATCTATGGGGTCGCACAGAGTCAGACACGACTGAAGCGACTTAGCAGCAGCAGCAGCAGCAGTAGCAGTGTTTAGCCCACCAAAGAGAGTTATTTTAAGGGAGGTTGTGTGACAGAGAAGCTTAGATGAGGGTTTGTTTCCTTTATAGTAGGCACCTGTAGGAATATTATCTAGGACAAAGTGCTCAATAAAGCACAGTAATGAGTAGCAGTACAGTGGAGTGGTGGGGGAGAGGAGTGGTTGGGCAGAGATTCAGTGAAGCAGTGGATTTTTATAGATGTTGTCATAAAATAATCCATAAAACATATATGGGAATTCCCCTTTCCTTTTCCAGCTCTGCCCTTCTCTCATGCTTCTCCTTGTTTTTCATTTTTCCTTCTAGTTTGCCCTAAGTATTCATTTTGCCTTGTATAGGCTTGTGAAATATGGTAGATGACTGAAGAGAATAGTCAGTTCGGACTTGCAGAGATTACCCTTATTATATAATGTAGACTCCCTAATATTATAACAGTATATAGAACTATTCAACCATGGTCATAAAATTAGTTTTTGAAATACTGGAAATAGAATACTTACCTTGTTTTCAAATTTTAAATTGGAAGATAATTGCTTTACAATATTGTGTTAGTTTCTGCCATATATCAACGTGAATCAGCCACAGATGAACATATGTCCCCTCCCTCTTGAACCTGCCTCCCACCTCCCGCCCCATCCTACCCTCTAGGTTGTCACAGAGCACTGGGCGTGAGCTCCCTGTGTCATACGGCCATCGGACATTTGCTATTTTATATATGGTAACATATATGTTTCAATGTTGCTCCTTCAATTGGTCCCTCCCTCTCCTTCCCCCACTTTGTCCACAAGTTTGTTCTCTATGTCTGCGTTTCTAATGCTGCTCTGCAAATAGGTTCATCTTTCTAGATCCATATATATGCATTAATATACGGTATTTATTTTTCTCTTTCTGACTTAGTTCACTTTATATAATAGGCTCTAGGTTCATTTACCTCATTAGAATGGACTCAAATGAGTTCCCTTCTATGGATGAGTAATATTCCATTGTATATATGTACCACAACTTCTCTATCCATTCAAAAGCTAGTAGAAGAAATCATAAAGATCAGAGCAGAAGTAAATGAAAAAGAAACCAAGGAGACACTAGCAAAGATCAATAAAACTAAAAACTGGTTCTTTGACAAGATAAACAAAATTGACAAATCATTAGCCAGACTCATCAAGAAAAAAGGGGAGAAGATTCAAGTCAATAAAATTAGAAATGAAAAAGAAGTTACAACAGACAATGCAGAAATACAAAGGAGCATGAGACTACTACAAACAACTATATGTCAATAAAATGGACAACCTCAAAGAAATGGACAAATTCTTAGAAAAGTATTACCTTCCAGAACTGAACCAGGAAGAAATAGAAAATATGAAGAGACCAATCACAAGCACAGAAACCAAAACTGTAATAAAAAAAGTCTTCCAACAAACAAAAGCTCAAGGCCAGATGGTTTCACAGGTGAATTCTACCAAAAGTTTAGAGAAGAGCTAACCTCTATACTGGGAGAAGGCAATGGCACCCCACTCCAGTACTCTTGCCTGGAAAATCCCATGGATGGAGGAGCCTGGTAGGCTGCAGTCCATGGGGTCGCTAGGAGTTGGACACGACTGAGCGACTTCACTTTCACTTTTCACTTTCATGCATTGGAGAAGGAAATGGCAACCCACTCCAGTGTTCTTGCCTGGAGAATCCCAGGGACGGCAGAGCCTGGTGGGCTGCCATCTATGGGGTCGCACAGAGTCGGACACGACTGATGCGACTTAGCAGCAGCAGCAGCAGCAGCAACAGCAGCAGCAACATCTATACTGCTCAAACTCCTCTTGAAAACTGCAGAGGAAGGAAAACTCCCAAACTCATTCTACAAGGCCACCATCACCCTGATATCAAAGCCATACAAAAAAGAAAATCATAGGCCAGTATCACTCATGAACATAGATGCAAAAATCCTCAACAAAATGCTAGTAAACAGAATCCAACAACACACAAAAAGGATCATATATCATGATCAAATGGGCTTTATCCCAGGCATGCAAGGATTCTTCAACAGCCATTTATGTAAAAACTCTCCAAAAAGTAGGTATAGAAGGATCATACCTCAACATATGATGGTGGGAAGGATTGATGCTGAGGAAGATTTCCTGATGCTGGGAAAGATTGAAGGCTGGAGGAGAAAGGGATGACAGAAGATGAGATGATTGGATGGCATCACAGACTCAATGGACATGAGTTTGAATAAACTCCAGAAGTTGGTGATGGACAGGAAGACCTGGCATGCTGCTGTTCAGAGGGTCGCAAAGAGTCGGACACAACTGAATGACTGAACTGAACTGACCTCAACATAATGAAGGCCGTATATTACAAACCAACAGCAAACATTATTTTCAATGGTGAAAAACTGCTGAAAGCATTTCCTCTAAGATCAGGAACAAGACAAGGGTGCGCATTCTCACCACTATTATTCAACATAGTTTTGGAAGTCCTAGCCATAGCAATCAGAGAAGAAAAAGAAATAAAAAGAATCCAGATGAGAAAGAACAAGTAACTCTCAGTATTTGAAGATGACATGATACCATATATAGAAAACCCTAAAGATGCCACCAGAAAGTTATTAGCATTAATCCATGAATGTAGTAAAGTCATAGGATATAAAATTAATACTTAGAAATCCCTTGCATTCCTATATACTAACAATAAAAAATAAGAAAGAGAAATTAAGGAAACAACCCCATTCACCATTGCAACAAAAAGAATAAAGTGCCTAGGAATAAACCTACCTAAAGAGGTGAAAGACCTGTATGCAGAAAGCAATAAGACATCAACGAAAGAAATCAAAGACAACACAAAACAAATGAAGAGATATACCATGTTCTTGGACTGGAAGAATCAATATTGTGAAAATAATTATACTACCTAAAGCAATCTACAGATTAAATACAATTTCTATCAAACTACCAATGGTATTTTTCACAGGAATAGAACAAAAAAATTCACAATTTGTATGGAAACACAAAAGACCCTGGATAGGCAAAGCAATCTTGAGAAAGAAAAACAGAGCTGGCTTCAGACTATACTACAATGCTACAGTCATCAAGACACTATGGTACTGGCACAAAAACAGAAATACAGATCAAAGGAACAAGATAGAAAACCCAGATATAAACCCACACATTGATAGACACATTATCTTTGACAAAGGAGGCAAGAATACACAATGGAGAAAAGACAGCCTCTTCAATGAGTGGTATTGTGAAAACTGGAGGAGTACTTACCTTTTAAAGCATGGTTACAATCCTATAGTAATTATGTTAAAGCATATTGCATCTAAATGCTACTTCTAGAGACAAATAATGTGTCTCATAGTTCCATGTATTAAGGAGAAAAAAGGTGCATAAGTTGTTATCAAGGCAAACATTATCAGGTGCATATTTTCCAAATTTTGTTTTCAATTCTTTAAATTTTTCATGAAGAGGATTTCTGTAATATGCAAGTCATTGTCCATTAGCATACTGACCATTATACAGTTTTCAAATGAGTTCAATTTTTAAAATGTTTGAGATAAAATCAAGAGTTCTAACCAAGTTCTATCCCTCTAAAGGATAATATCAGTTATATCAGAATAAGTAAGGGAGAAATCATATACATATTTTTTAAATGAAATAATATGGTGTCACATTCTTTAAAACTTATTTAAATTCTCTCACATGCTGTATCTCTTGAATTGATCTCATTCTTCTATGTCTCATTTTATTGTACTGAATGTATGTTTTTCAAGTTCCAGGAAAAATTCTTTGTTAAATTTATATTTGGCCTCTTTACTCCCCAGAGCTTGCAAATGATATCAGAATGGGAAATATTGTGAATTATTCTAAATAATTGGAACTTTGGAAATGAAATTTGTTCTCCAATGCAAGTAAAATAATTGTTTTTTCCTGGAGTGCATTAATTCTAATTTTATTACCTATCCACTTTATGAAGTTTCTCTACTTTTTATGTGGAAAAAGTAAGAAATAGAATTGCTATACACATTTCAATTATGAGAAACTCTATAGTAGCATAAGCCAAAATTAAAGAATGTCTTCCATTTTAGAACAATTATTTCCATCTTTATTATATAGAAAAGGGAATCTTTCAGTCCCATTTCCCAAGTGAGTTATTGTTTTCTAAATAGCACACGCTAGAATAGTTGGATGATGGACCCAGATGTTAGAGGATTAGTTCAACTTTTCAAATGTTCAAGGTGAGATGAAATTCAGAGTTCTAATCAAGTTCTCTTCCACCTAAAGGGGAAACATAATGCCTCTATTTTTCCTTCTCATACATAGAATCTTAGAGTTGGCAGGGGTCCCGAAACGTTATTTTTTTCTAAGCTATTTGATCCAAGAATGATGGACTTCTTCCTGATTGTTTAAATTTGGCCATTTGGGGGTCTGATTCAGAAATTAGAAAGTCCTAAATTGGTCAAGGATTGCCAAACTATAACATCAAAGAATTAAGCTTAGTTAAAAAAAATAAAAACTGTGAATTCTGATTGAGTGCTAAACTTGGCAAATAGCTTTGGAGAAATCATCTGCCTTACATAAAGTGGGTTTGTTTCTCCAGAAAATGATGCCCATTAACTTTTTTTTTTAAACAAATACTAGTCATTTATTAATATAATAGTATGAAAAGAAAGAAGAGTATTAGAGTCACACAGCCTTAAATTTCTTTCAAATGCTTGAGCTATTTGTTCCACAACATCTTATTTTTTTTTTTTCAAATAATGAGCGCTTGATAATGAATTTTTGGTAGTCAGGACCTATAAGGCTCTTTGTCTTCCAGATGCTATTAGGACTATACTGAAGCAGTCTTGTAGTTATGTGTATTTAATGCCCTAAAATTGGAAAATAAATGCACATTTAATTTTACTAGTGCAGGTAATAAATCTGTATATCTATTTTTGGTTTGTTTTTAAAAATTAATTAATTAATTTTAATTGAAGACTAATTACTAATTACTAATTAGTACTTTACTAATTACTTTAGTGTTGTGGTGGTCTTTGCCATACATTGACATGAATCAGCCACTCATGTACATATGTCCTTCCATCCCGAACCCTCCTCCCACCACTCTCCCCATCCCATCCCTCTGGGTTGTCCCAGTGCAATGACTTGATTGCTCTGTTTCATGCATTGCACTTGGACTGGTCATGTTTCACATATGGTAATATATATGTTTCAATTCTATTCTCTCCAATCATCCCACCCTTGCCTTCTCCCACAGAGTCCAAAAGTCTGTTCTTTACATCTGTGTCTTTTGCTGTCTTGCATATTGGGTCATCGTTACCATCTTTCTAAATTCCATATATATGCGTTAGTATACTGTATTGGTGTTTTTCTTTCTGGCTTACTTCACTCTGTATAATAGGCTCCAGTTTTATCCACCTCATTAGAACTGATTCAAATATATTCTTTTTAATGGCTGAGTAATACTCCATTGTGTATATGTACCACAGCTTTCTTATCCATTCATCTGCTGATGGACATCTAGGTTGCTTCCATGTCCTGGCTATTATAAACAGTGCTGTGATGAACATTGGGGTACACGTGTCTCTTTCAATTCTGGTTTCCTCAGTGTGTATGCCCAGTAGTGGGACTGCTGGGTCATCTGGCAGTTCTATTTTGTTTTTTAAGGAATCTCCACACTGTTTTCCGTAGTGGCTGTACTAGTTTGCATTCCCACCAACAGTGTAAGAGGGTTCCCTTTTCTCCATACCCTCTCCAGCATTTATTGTTTGTAGACTTTTTGATGACAGTCATTCTGATCAGCATGAGATCGTACCTAATTGTGGTTTTGATTTGCATTTCTCTGATAATGAGTGATGTTGAGCATCTTTTCATGTGTTTATTAGCCATCTGTATGTCTTCTTTGGAGAAATGTTTGTTTAGTTCTTTGGCCCATTTTTTGATTGGATCGTTTATTTTTCTGGTATTGAGCTGCACGAGCTGCTTGTTTATATTGAAGATTAATTCTTTGTCAGTTGTTTCATTTGTTATTATTGTCTCCCATTCTGAAGATTGTCTTTTCACCTTGCTTATAGTTTCCTTCATTGTGCAAAAGCTTTTAAATTTAATTAGGTTCCATTTGTATATTTTTGCTTTTATTTCCATTACTCTGGAAGGGGGTCATAGAGGATCTTGTTCTGATTTATGTCAGAGACTGTTCTGCCTATGTTTTCCTCTAGGACTTTTATAGTTTCTGGTCTTACATTTAGATCTTTAATCCATTTTGAGTTTATATTTGTGTATGGTGTTAGAAAGTGTTCTAGTTTCATTCTTTTACAGGTGGTCGACCAGCTTTCCCAGCACTTGTTAAAAAGATTGTCTTTTCCCCATTGTATATTTTTGCCTCCTTTGTCAAAGATAAGGTGTCCATAGCTGTGTGAATTCATCTCTGGGCTTTCCATTTTGTTCCATTGATCTATATTTCTGTCTTTGTGCCAGTACCATACTGTCTTAATGACAGTAACTTTGTAGTATAGTCTGAAGTCAGGCAGGTTGATTCCTCCAGTTCCATTCTTGTTTCTCAAGATTGCTTTGGCTATTATAGTTTTTTTTGTGTGTGTGTTTCCATACAAATTGTGAAATTATTTGTTCTAGTTTTATGCAAAATACCATTGGTAGCTTGGTAGGGATTGCATTGAATCTATAGATTGCTCTGGGTAGTATACTCATTTTCACTATATTGATTCTTCCGATCCATGAACGTGATATATATTTCTTCATCTATTTGTGTCATCTTTGATTTCTTTCACCAGTGTTTTATAGATTTCTATATATAGGTCTTTTGTTTCTTTAGGTAAATTTATTCCTAAGTATTTCATTCTTTTTATTGCAATGGCAAGTGGGATTGTCTCTTTAATTTCTCTTTCTGTTTTCTCATTGTTAGTGTATAAGGATGCAAGGGATTTCTGTATATTAATTTTATATCCTGAAACTTTACTATATTCATTGATTAGATCTAGTAATTTTCTGTTGGTGTCTTTAAGGTTTTCTATGTAGAGAATCATGTCACCTGCAAACTGTGACAATTTTACTTCTTTTCCAGTCTGGATTCTTTTTATCTCTTTTTCTTCTCTGATTGCTGTGGCTAAAACTTGCAAAACTATGCTGAATAGTAGTGGTGAGAGTGGGCACCCTTGTCTTGTTCCTGACACTATAGGAAATGCTTTCATTTTTTCACCATTGAGGATAATGTTTGCTGTGGATTTATCATATATGGCTTTTATTATGTTGAGGTATGTTACTTCAATGCCTTTTCTGGAGAGTTTTTATGATAAATGGGTGTTGAATGTTGTCAAAGGCTTTCTCTGCATCTATTGAAATGATCATATGGTTTTTATTCTTTAGTTTGTTAATTTGATCTATCACATTGATTGATCTGAGAATATTGATCAATCTTTGCATCCCTGGGATAAAGCCCTCTTGGTCATGATGGATGATCTTTGGAATATATTGTTGGATTTCTGTTTGCTAGAATTTTGTTGACAATTTTTGCATCTGTGTTCATCAGTGATATTGGCCTGTAGTTTTCTTTTTTTGTGTTGCATCTTTGTCTGGTTTTAGTATTTAAATACTAAGTATTTAGTATTTAAATACTGGTATTTAGTATTTAGGGTGATGGTGGTTTCATAGTTTGCGAGTCTACCTTCCTCTGCAATATTCTGGATAAGTTTGAGTAGGATAGGTGTTAGCTCTTCTCTAAATTTTTGGTAGAATTCACCTGTGAAGCCATCTGGTCCTGGGCTTTTGTTTGTTGGAAGATTTTTGATTACCGTTTTGATTTCTGTCCTTGTGATGGGCCTGTTAAGATTTTCTGTTTCTTCCTGGTTCAGTTTGAAAGGTTATACTTTTCTAAGAATTCAACCATTTCTTCCATGCTGTCCATCTTATTGGCACATAGTTGCTGATAGTAGTCTCTTATGATCCTTTATATTTCTGTCTTGTCTTGTGATTTCTCCATTTTAATTTCTAATTTTATTGATTTGATTCTTCTCCCTTTTTTTCTTGATGACTCTGGCTAATGGTTTGTCTATTTTATTTATCTTT
Organism: Bos javanicus; assembly: GCF_032452875.1. NCBI lineage: Eukaryota > Metazoa > Chordata > Mammalia > Artiodactyla > Bovidae > Bos > Bos javanicus. Next base: position 13,438,756 of record NC_083876.1, read on the forward strand.
TCAAATAACTAGCTTTTAGTTTTGTTGATTTTTTTTGCTATAGTCTCCTTTGTTCCTTTTTCATTTATTAATGCTCTGATTTTTATGATTTCTTTCCTTCTACTAACCTTGAGGTTCTTAATTTCTTCTTTTCCTAGTTGCTTTAGGTGTAAAGTTAGATTATTTATTTGATGTTACTCTTGTTTCTTGAGGTAAGCTTGTATTCTATGAACCTTCCTCTTATACTGCTTTTACTGAATCCCATAGGTTTGGGGTTGCCGTGTTTTCATTTTCATTTGTTACTATGCATATTTTGATTTCCTTTTTTATTTCTTCCATGATTTGTTGGTTAGTCAGAAGCATATTATTTAGTCTCCATATGTTTGTATTTTTAATAGTTTTTTTTCCTGTAGTTGACTTCTAATCTAACCACTTTGTGATCAGAAAAAGATGCTTGAAATGATCTCAATTTTTAAAAATTTACCAAGGCTAGATTTATGGCCCAGGATGTGATCTATCCTGGATAATGTTCCGTGTGCACTTGAGAAAAAGGTGAAATTCATTGTTTTGTGGTGAAATGTCCTATAGATATCAGTTAGGTCCATCTGGTCCATTGTATCATTTAAAGCTTGTGTTTCCTTGCTAATTTTCTGTTGGTTGATCTATCCATAGGTGTGAGTGGAGTATTAAAGTTTCCCACTATTTTTGTGTTACTGTTCATTTCCATTTTCATACTTGTTAGCATTTGCCTTACATATTGAGGTGCTCCTATGTTGGGTGCCTATATATTTATAATTGTTATATCTTCTTGGATTGATCCTTTGACCATTATATAGTGTCCTTCTTTGTCTCTTTTCATGGTCTTTATTTCAAAGTCTGTTTTATCCGATATGAGTATTGCTACTCCTGCTTTCTTTCGGTCTCCATTTGCATGAAATATTTTTCCAGTCCTTCACTTTAAGTCTGTATGTGTCCCTTGGTTTGAGGTGGGTCCCTAGTAGACAGCATATATAGGGGTCTTGTTTTTGTATCCATTCAGCAGTTTTTGTCTTTTGGTTGGGGCATTCAACCTATTTACATTTAAGGTAACTATTGATAAGTATGATCCTGTTGCCATTTACTTTGTTGTTTTGGGCTTGATTTTATAAACCTTTTCTGTTCCCTGTCTAGAGAAGATCCTTTAGCATTTGTTGAAGAGGTGGTTTGGTGGTGCTATATTCTCTCAGCTTTTGCTTGTCTATAAAACTTTTGATTTCTCCTTCATTTGTGAATGAGATGCTTGCTGGGTATAGTAATCTTGGTTGTAGGTTTTTCCCTTTCATCACTTTAAGTATGTCCTGCCATTCCTTTCTGGCCTGAAGAGTTTCTATTGAAAGATTAGCTGTTATCCTTATGGGGATCCCCTTGTGTGTTATTTGTTGCTTTTCTCTTGCTGCTTTTAATATTTGCTCTTTGTGTTTGATCTTCATTAGTTTGATTAACATGTGTCTTGGGGTGTTTCACCTTGGGTTTATCCTGTTTGGGACTCTCTGGGTTTCTTGGACTTGGGTGACTATTTCCTTCCCCGTTTTAGGGAAGTTTTCAACTATTATCTCCTCAAGTATTTTCTCATACCCTTTATTTTTTTCTTCTTCTGGGACACCTATGAGTCAAATTTTGGGGTGTTTAACATTGTCCCAGAGGTTTCTGAGGTTGTCCTCATTTCTTTTAATTCTTTGTTCCTCTCTGCTTCTTTCATATCTACCATTCAATCTTCCACTTCACTTATGCTCTCTTATGCCTCAGTTATTCTCCTGATGGTTCCCTCTAGAGTGCTTTTAATCTTAGTTATTGCATTATTCATTATTGATTGACTCTTCTTTATTTCTTTAGGTCCTTGTTAAGCATTTCTTGCATCGTCTCAATCCTTGTCTCTGGTCTATTTATCTGTAACTCCATCTTGTTTTCAAGATTTTGGGCCATCTTTACTATCATTATTCTGAATTCTTTTTCAGGTAGACTCCCTATCTCCTCCTCTTTTGTTTGGTGTGGTGGGTATTTATCATGTTCCTTTACATGCTGAATATTTCTCTGCCTTTTCATTTTGTTTGCATTGCTGTGTTTTGGGTGCCCTTTCTGTAGGCTGGAAGTCCATGGTTCCTCTTTATTGTGGAGTCTGCTTCCTGTGGGTGGGGTTGGACTAGTGACTTGTCAAGGTTTCCTGGTTGGGGGAGCTTGTGTCTGTGTTCTGGTGGGTGGAGCTGGATCTCTTCTCTCTGGAGTGCAATGAAGTGCCCACTAGTGAGTTTTGGGGTGTCTATGGGTTTGGCATGGCTTTGGGCAGCCTGTCTTTTAATGCTCAACATTGTGTTCCTGCTTTGCTGGAGAATTACCAAATTGTATGTCTTGCACTGGCACTTGTTGGCTCTTGGGTGGAGCTTGGTTTCAGTGTAGGTATGGAGACTTTTGGGTGAGCTTTTGTCTATTAATGTTCCCTAGAATCAGGAGTTCTCTGATGTTCTCAAGTTTTAGAGTTAAGCCTCCTGCCTCTGGCTTTCAGTCCTTCTCTTACAGTAGCCTTAAGACTTCTCCATCCATACAGCACAGATAATAAAACATCTAGGTTAATGGTGAAAAAATTCTCCACAGTGAGGGACACCCAGAGAGATTCACAGAGTTACACAGAGAAGAGAAGAGACAAGAGAGAGATAGAGGTGACTAGGAGAAGAGGGGGAGTCAAAAAGGGAGAGAGCAATCTAGCCAGTAATCAATTCTCTAAGTACTCTCCATAGCCCTGAACACCCTGAGAGAGTCACAGAGTTACATAAAGAAGACAAGAGGGATGAGGGAGATATAGGTGACCAGGAGGAGAAGAGGGGAGTCAAAAGGGGATAGAGCAATCTAGCCAGTAATCAGTTCCCTAATTGTTCTCCACAGCCCAGAACACCGAGGGAGATTCACAGAGTTAAGCAGAGAAGAGAAGGGGGAAGAAGGAGATAAAGGTGACCTGGGGGAGAAAAGGGAGAGTCAGAAGAGGAGAGAGCAATCAAGACAGTAATCATACCCCTAAGTGAAAATGGATACTGAAAATTAGATTCTTAACGGTACAAAATTAATAAAAAATACCAAAATGCAAAGATTAAAAATCTAGAATAGAGGTTTGACTCTCAAAAATACAAAACAAAATCAATCACAAAAACTTAAAAAAATATGAAATTTGTTTTAAAAATAGGGTCTTTTTTTGCAAGGTAATAGTAGGTTATAAAAATGAAAATTAAAGGAATAATAAAGAACTTAAATTTTTTTTTTAAAATTAAAAAGTGATAATAAAAATATATCTAAGAATTTCTTTGGAGCTGTTGTGGGCAGTGTGGGGTCAGTTCAGTTTCAGATAGTTCCTTGTTCCAGCTGGTACTTGTTCTCAAGGTCTATAGGCCCCTTCCACTGCACAGTCAATATTAACTGCAGGGTTTCAATCTGTCCTACTTTTCACTTCCATAGCAGTTCCCTCTTCTTTGTTTATTTTGGCTTTCTCTGTTTGCAAGTCTCTTCAGTGTCTAATTTCTGCCCTGACACAAGGGGGCAAAGGTGGTCACTTATTTAGGCTCACTTGTTTAGTTGTGTTGTGGGAGGGAGGGACACTGCAAACAAGTATCATTGTCATGTGTGGAGAGTGCTCACAGTGTATGGCCCATGCTGGGTTTGCCACAGCCCAAGGTGGTGTGTGCTTCCAGGGTCTACACTGGTCAGGCTTCTGCATGCTCTGAAGGGCCACTGTCCCAAGTGGGCCTGGCATTTTGTGCATTTCCCAGGTCTAAGCCTTTCAGGTTCTCGGGTACTCTGCAAGGGCACAACCCAGGTGGGCTGTGTGTTTTATGCCCTTCCCAGGTCCAAGCAGCTCAGGTGACCGGGTGCTTGGCAAATGCACTATCCCAGGTGGGCCATGCATCTTAATCACCTCCTCAGTCCTGGCTGCTCAGTGTCCAGGGTATGCCGCGAGAGCATTAATTCTTTGTTCCTCTCTGCTTCTTTCATATCTACCATTCTATCTTCCACTTCACTTATGCACATAGGCATGCCGTGTGTCTCCTCTGGGGAGCTGATCTTAGGCTGTGACACTCCTGGCAAGTGTCAACCATCCAGAATCCCAGGAAGATGTAGTTAGCAACTGGGAGTCTGCTCACAGTTTGGTGGAAGTGCCGTCTCTGTGGCAAAAATTGCAGAAGCCCCTTGCCTTTCGGCTCTGGCTGTCACAGGCCTGCCTCTCTGCCTCTAGGGTTGGGAGGTGGGGAGCTATATGCATCCAGCTAGCTCTCCTTTAATACTTGCTCAATCCTTTGTTCTGTGAGCACACCTGGCTGCACTTTAGAGCCTTTTGTGGGAAAGATCTTTTTTTTTTTTTTTTGGTTTCTCTGGTGATCCCATGGTTTGGGTTGCTATCTCATGTTAGCTCCCTTAGATTGTTTCTCAGGGCATTCAGGCCTGGTCCTTGCCCTAAGGACCAATGATGCAGCCTGTGCCTCCCTGCCTAGCCCCCACTTGCTGGTGGCAGACACTAGCATCTGGGCTACTTTTCCACTGGCAGTTGCAGTTAGGTGTGTATTCTGTGGTATTTTTTTTTTTTTTCCTTTCTTGGTTATGTTGCCCTCTGAGATTCCAAAACTCCCCACAGACCCGCCTGTGAGAGGGTTTCCTACTGTGTGGAAACTTCTTCTCCTTCAAGACTTCCTCCCCAGAATGGGTCTCCATCCCTAACTCTTTTGTCTCTGTTTTTGTCTTTCATATTTTGTCCTACCTCCTTTTGAGGAGAATGGGCTGCCTTTCTGGGTGCTGGTGTCCTCTGCCAGCATTCAGAAGTTGTTTTGTGGAAATTGCTCAACATTCAAATGATCTTTTGATGAATTTGTGGGGGAGAAAGTGGTCTTCCTGTCCTATTTCTCCACCATCTTGGGGCCACCTCACCCATTAACTTTTAAGATTGACCAGATGCTCTCAAGGAGTCGGATACGACTGAACAACTTCACTTTATTTTTTCACTTTCATGCACTGGAGAAGGAAATGGCAACCCACTCCAGTGTTCTTGCCTGGAGAATCCCAGGGACGGAGGAGCCTGGTAGGCTGCCGTCTATGGGGTCGCACAAAGTCGGACACGACTGAAGCGACTTAGCAGCAGCAGCAGCAGCAGATGCAGTTCTAGTAAAGCTGGCATTTTCATTAAGCATTTGTAACTTAACTGTTAATACTGACAGTCTGGACTGTGACATATAGGAGAAGTGAATATAACAAGATGAATCTATTTATTGTTAAGTATTGTTAAGCATTATGTAATCAGAAAAATTTGAGGTCATAAAATTCCCTTTTATATACATGTTATAGTGAGTGAGTGAGTGAGTGAGGTTGCTCAGTTGTGTCCGATTCTTTGCAATCCTGTGGACTGTAGCCTACCAGGCTCCTCTGTCCATGGGATTCTCCAGGAAAGAATACTGGACTGGGTTGCCATTTCCTTTTCCAGGGGATCTTCCTGACCCATGGATTGAACCTGAGTCTTCCACACTGCAGGCAGACGCTTTACCCTCTGAGCCACCAGGGAAGCCCTTAAAAAGCACAAGCTATCATATAAATATGAATTTACAGCAGTAGGTTTATACATGTCTAATAAATATTGTAAAGCAAGCTTAAAAATTTCACCTAAAGCCTATTATATAGAGTGAAGTCAGAAAGAGAAAAACACAATCATGTATTAACACATATGTATGGAATTTAGAAAAATGGTGTTGATGAACCTATGTGGAGGGCAGGAATAGATATGAGATGCAGATGCTGAGAATGGACTTGTGGACACAGTGGGGGAAGGAAAGGAGGAGACAGACTGAGAGAGTAGCATTGATGTATATACACTGCTGCTGCTGCTGCTAAGTCACTTCAGTTGTATCCGACTCTGTGCAACCCCATAAATGGAAGTCCACAAGGCTTCCCTGTCCCTGGGATTCTCCAGGCAAGAACACTAGAGTGGGTCGCCATTTCCTTCTCCAATGCATGCAAGTGAAAAGTGAAAGGGAAGTTGCTCAGTTATGTCCGACTTTTAGCGACCCCATGGACTGCAGCTCACCAGGCTCCTCCATCCATGGGATTTTCCAGGCAAGAGTACTGGAGTGGGGTGCCATTGCCTTCTCCACATATATACACTACCATGTGTAAAATAGCTAGCTAGCAGGAAGCTGATGTATTAGCACGGGGAGCTAATTAGCTAATTAGCTAACAGGGAGTTTGGTGCTCTGTGATGACCTAGAGGGATGGAATCGGAGTGTGGGAGGAAGGCTCAGGAAGCAGGTCATATATGTATACATATGGCTGATTCACAACTTTGTACAGCAAAAACCAGCACAACATTGTAAAGCAATTATATTCCAATAAAAAAGAGAAAAAATTCACATTCTTGTTCTATCAGATCATGTGTGGTATTTTAAAGAATCTTTTAAAAATGAAATATACATAAAGTAATACAATGATTGCAAAACTTATGAATACCAGAACTTAATCTACCCCTTCAAATTAATATCATGTGATTGATTAATTTCTTGATCAACTCTGTAATTATTTTTATCCCTTTCTGGAATTGCAGCACTTCTTACACAACCCAGAAGAAATAAGAGCCACTTTAGGCTGTAAAGTTACTGCTTTGGGGATTTGGAATTTAATATGATACCTGAGGGCCCTTCTAGGATGAGTTGATCAAGCAGGTGTTTTTTAGGATAAGCCTAGAAAGATAGGTTGGTGTGAAATTGTGTGGAGTCTCAAATGTAAGGCTTGGATTTTAAACTTATTTTGTTAGAAACTATTGCTTTTTTTAATTAGGGAAAGTATGGAATGAGGGTTGTGCTTTAGGAAGATTGTAAAGCTTCAAGTTGTTTTCATTTGCTTCAGTGTACAAAGTCTACTTTGAATAATTGTAGAGATTTCACTTCTGTTCTGAAAAATTTCCCCCAGATTTATTGAGGATGGTTGATAAACAAAAACTGTGATATATATATATATATACATATATATATATGTATATATATACACACACATATACATATGAAGTGACAAATGTATGTATTTAAAGGTGTACAATGGCTTAAATCTCAACATTCAGAACTAAGATCATGGCATCTGGTCCCATTACTTCATGACAAATGGAAAGGGAAAAAGTGGAAGCAGTGACAAATTTTCTTTTCTTGGGCTTGAAAATCACTGCAGATGGTGATTGCAGCCATGAAATTAAAAGACACTTGCTCCTTGGAAGGAAAGCTATGACAAACCTAGACAGCGTATTCAACAGCAAAGACATCACTTTTCAGACAAAGGATAAACCACACCAATGTTTTCTTAGATAAGTATCTCAAGACAATAGAAATAAAAACAAAAATAAAAAAATGGGACCTAATCAAACTCACAAGCTTTTGTATTAGCAAAGGAAACCATTAAAAAAAGGCAAAAAGAAAACCTACAGAATGGGAGAAAATATTTCCAAATGATGTGACAGATAAAGGCTTAAGTCCAAAATATACAAATAATTCATACACTCAAGAAAAATAAAAAAACAAATAACCCAGTTGAAAAATGGGCAGAAGACCTTAATAGACATTTCTTCAAAAAATGATATGAAGATAGCCAGTAGGTACATGAAGGGATGCTCAACATCACTAATTATTAGAGAAATGCAAATCAAAACTATAATGAGTTTTGATATAATGACCACCTCACACTGGTCAGAATGGCTTTCATTAAAAAGCCTATAAATAACAAATGCTGGAGAGGATGTGGAGAAAACGGAACCCTCATATATTGTTGGTGCTAATTTAAGTTAGTAGGGCCACTATGGAAAACAGTATGGAGGTTCCTCAGAAAACTAAAAATAGAATTACCATATGATCTAGCAATCCCACTCTTGGGAATATACCCAGATAAAACTAATTAAAAACAATAATGCAGCCCTATGCTCATAGCAGTACTGTTCACAATAGCCAAAACTTGGAAACGACCTAAATGTTCATTGACATAAAGAAGGTGTGGTACAAATATGTAGTGGAATACTATTCAGCCATCAAAGAATGAAATAAGTCCATTTGCATCAACATGAGTGCAACTAGAGATTATCCTATGAAGTAACTTGGAAAGAGAAAGACAAATATCATCTGATATCACTTATATATGGAGTTTAAAATATAGCACGATGAACCTATCTACAAGACAGAAATAGACTCATAGGCATAGGGAACAGACTTGTGGCTGCCAAGGTTGGGGGAGGGAGAGGGGTGGACGGGGAGTTTGGGGTTGGTAGATGCAAACTATTACATTTAGAATGGATAAACAGCAAGGTCCTAATGTATAGCACAGGAAACCATATTGAATATCCTGTGATAAATTATAATGGAAAAGAATTTAAAAAGAATGTATGTATGTGTATAACTGAGTCACTTTGCAGTACAGCTGAGATTGGCACAGCATTGTAAATCAATCATACTTCGATAAAGAAGAAGAAACAACAAGTGGTGATCATATTTTTAAAATGCTGTTAGAAAGTGTAGTCGCTCAGTAGTGTCTGACTCCTTGTGATCCTATTGACTGCAAATAGCCACCAAGCCCCTCAGTCCATGGGATTTTCCAGGCAAGAATACTGGAGTGGGTTGCCATTTCCTTCTCCAGGGCATCTTCAGGACCCCAGGGATCGAACTTAGGCCTCCGGCATTGAGGGCAGGCTCTTTACCATCTAAGCCATGAAGGAATCCCGCTGTTAGAAAGTCCATCTCAAGATGTACCAATTTTGAAGTCATATTTTAGAAATGAGAAGCTTGGTCTTGCATTAAGATTTGTGACATTGTTGTCAGATTTTATACTTTTAAACTTTTTTTTTCTGTTTTAGAGATATTTCAATTTATTTAAATTGCTAGGTAGACTATGAAACCAAATTTGTAGTTAGTACCAGAGAATGGACTTCACTGGGGTTTAAAGAGAACTATTTCTACACAGACTCACAAAATACTTACAGAAAAAGGGGTAAAGCCCTAATTTTAAGCAAATAGGATTCATGTTTCAAACAGACTAGACAAAAATTGATTTATACCCCAGTTCTCCCCTGCCTTTTTTTTTTATATTTAGGAAGCACAGATTTAACAAAAGGTAGACATATCCTTTGTGTGTACAACACAGATTATAATTGTGCAAACAACAAAACTATCAGTCTATTACCCCCAAATTCCAGTGTTTTGGGGCCAGGTTATTTTGAAAAAATTTCAAACCTTGCAAGAGTAGAAAAATGAATTCATGCAAACTGTTCACCTAAATTCACCATTTCTTAACACTTCACCTGTTTTCTTTCTTCTCTCAATGTGTATGCATCTATATGTTTTATGTTTACTTATTTTCTTTGCTCCTAAAAACAAGATAGAATTAGAATGTGTTCGCTCAGTCGTGTCCAACTCTTTGCGACCCCATGGACTGTAGCCCACCAGGCTCCTCAGTCCATGGAATTTTCCAGGCAAGAGTACTAGAGTGGGTTGCCATGCCCTCCTCCAGGGGATCTTCCCAACCCAGGGTCAAACCCGGGTCTCCCACACTGCAGGCAGATGATTTACTGTCTGAGCCACCAGGGAAGCCCCCAAAACAAGATACATATATATATTTGGTCACTCTGTGCAGCTCACAGAATCTTAGTTTCCTGACCAGGGATTGATCCCTGGCCCCTGGCAGTTGGAACTTGGAGCCCTAACTATTGGACCACCAGAGAATTCCCAGAACATGGAATTCTTTGCATAACCTTAATCAACATATGAGAACCAATGGTGTAGATTGACTAATAGAAAAGTAATCAAGAAAGAAAAGAAGAAAGGAAAACAAGTGTTTGTTGATTCTGTTATTTTCTTGTTTTTATTTTTCTGTTAAATATTCTAATTAAAAAATTTCAAAACATAATGTATTATATAGACTTGAAATTTGCTAAGAGAGTATATCTCAAGTGTTGTCACCACAGAAAATCATGCTAACTGTTTGAGGTGAGGAATATGTTAATTATCTTGATAATATAATTATTACACAATATATATTTGCATATAATCATTTGCATAAAGCTCAGGCTTTATTCTGTACTTCCTCCTAAAGTCAAAAGTTCCTAAAAATAAGTATAATCAAATTGAGAAGAGTTAAAATCATTATATTATCTAAATATAGCCCTTATTCAAAATTTGCCACTGTGCCAGCATTAACATTTATAGCATGCTATATCTCTCAGATCTTCTTTAATCTGGAATATTTTCTGTTTTATGGGGGGCATTTATGACTGACATTTCAGGAGAAGACAGACCAGTTATTTTGCAGAATACCCTCCAATTTGGATTTGCCTGACCTGCATTTTTGTTCAGGTTATGCATCTTTGGCAGCATTAGTACTATGTAAGTGGTACTGTGTCCTCACTTAATTATACAGGAAGTACCTAATGCCAGCTTGTCATATTATTATTTTACATTATTAAATTATTCAAAAATTAATTTTAATTAAAAGTAATAAAATTTAAAATTAATTAATTTAATTTTTGGAAGTATAATTGATTTAAAATGTGTTAGCTTCTGGTGTAGAGCAAAGAGATTCAGTTATATATAAATATATTTTCTTTTTCATATTATTTTCTGTTATGTTTTACTATTAATGATATTTGACTAAGCCAGGGTGGTTTCCTCCAGATTTCTTCATTGCATTTTTTGCATCTTCATTGCATTTTTTGCAATCAATAAATTGCACCCAGCATCCAGTGATGGTTCTTGCTTGAAACAATTGTTGGTACAAAGATTGAAAACAGTAATGTTCTAGCTCTAAATTCCCTGTACATTTATTAGTTCACTTTCTATTTTAAAGAACATTTTCTCCTAATTAATTTGTTGCTTGTTTTGATAGAAGTATGAGGTCAGGCATTATTTTTCAACGTGCTATAATCTATAGTTTTCAAGATTCATGTTGGTGCTACAATCACCACAAGTTTGGGCACTGGGAGCACTGTTAGGTAGGCTGCTGTGTCCTTTTTAAAAGTTCTCATCAGTTTTTGCATTTCTTTTTCTTGAGGATGGTCTTGATCACTGCTTCCTGTACAATGTCACGAACCTCTGTCCATAGTTCTTCAGGTACTCTGTCTATCAGATCTAATCCCTTGAATCAACTTGTCATTTCCACTGTACAATTGGAAGGGATTTGATTTAGGTCATACCTGAATAGTCTAATTTCTTCAATTTAAGTCTGAATTTTGCAATAAGGATTTTGTGATCTGAGCCACAGTCAGCTCCTGCTCTTGTTTTTGCTGACTAAATAGAGATTCTCCATCTTTGGCTGCAAACAGTATAATCAATCTGATTTTTGGTATCGACCATCTGGTGATATCCATGTGTAGAGTCTTCTCTTGTGTTGTTGGAAGAGGGTGTTTGACCAGTGGGTTCTCTTGGCAAAACTCTGTTAGCCTTTGCTGTTCTTCATTTTTCACTCCAAGGCCAAATTTGCCTGTTTCTCCAGGTATCTCTTGACTTCCTACTTTTGCATTCCAGTCCCCTATAATGAAAAGGACATCTTTTTTGGGTGTTAGTTCTATAAGGTCTTATATGTCTTCATAGAACCATTCCACTTCAGCTTCTTCAGTGTTACTGGTTGAGGCATAGACTTGGGTTACTCTGATATTGAATGGTTTGCTTTGGAAATGAACAGAGATCATTCTATTGTCTTTGAGATTGCATCCAAGTACTGCATTTCAGACTCTTTTGTTGACTATGAGGGCTACTCCATTTCTTCTAAGGGATTCTTGCCCACAGCAGTAGATATAATAGTCATCTGAATTAAATTCACCCATTCCCATCCATTTTAGTTCACTGATTCCTAAAATGCTGATGTTCACTCTTGCCATCTCCTATTTGATTACTTCCAGTTTGCCTTGATTCATGCACCTAACACTCCAGGTTCCTATGCAATAGTGTTCTTTACAGCATTGAACTTTACCAGTCACATCCACACTGACTGTGTTTCCGCTTTGGCTCCATCTCTTCATTCTTTCTCATTCATTCTTTCTTCTCCACTAGTATATTGGGCACCTACCGACCTGAGGAGTTCATCTTTCAGTGTCATATATTTTTGCCTTTTCATACTGAGAAAGACTAGGGATCTCTTCAAGAAAATTAGAGATACAAAGGGAACATTTCATGCAAAGATGGGCACAATAAAGGACAGAAATGGTATGGACCTAACAGAAGCAGGAGATATTAAGAAGAGGTGGCAAGAATACACAGAACTATACTAAAAAAATCTTCATGACTCAGATAACCACAGTGGTGTGATCACTCACCTAGAGCCAGACATCCTGGAGTCCGAAGTAAAGTGGATCTGATGAAGCATCACTATGGACAAGTTTAGTGGAGGTGATAGAGTTCGAGTTGAGCTATTTTGCTGCACTCAATATGCCCACAAATTTGGAAAACTCAGCAGTAGCCACAGGACTGGAAAAAGTCAATTTTCATTCCAATCCCAAAGAAAGGCAATGCCAAAGAATGTTCAAACTACTGCACACTTGCACTCATCTCACACGCTAGCAAAGGAATGCTCAAAATTCTCCAAGCCAGGCTTCAACAGCAAGTGAACCGTGAACTTCCAGAGGTTCAAACTGGTTTTAGAAAAGGCAGAGGAACCAGCGATCAAATTGCCAACATCCTTTGGATCATTGAAAAAGCAAGAGAGTTCCAGAAATACAGCTACTTCTGCTTCATTGACTACGCCAAAGCCTCCCCCCACCCACCTTTTATGCCAAATCCTTTGACTGTGGAGATCACTACAAACTGTGGAAAATTCAGGAAATGGGAATACCAGACCACCTTACCTGTCTCCTGAGAAATCTGTATGCAGGTCAAGAAGCAACATTAGAAACAGATGTAGAACAACAGACTGATTCCAAATTGGGAAAGGAGTATGTGTGTGTGTATATATATATATATATATATATATATATATATATATGAGTATATATATCAAGGCTGTATATTGTCACCCTGCTTATTTAACTTATATGCAGAGTACATCATGCAAAATGCCAGGCTGGAAGAAGCACAAGCTGGAATCAAGATTTCTGGGAAAAATATCAATAACCTCAGATATGTAGATGATCCCACCCTTATGGGAGAAAGTGAAGAAGAACTAAAGAGTCTCTTGATGAAAATGAAAGAGGAGGGTGAAAAACTTGGCTCAAAACTAAAAAAACTAAGATCATGGCGTCCAGTCCCATCACTTCATGGCAAATAGATGGGGAAACAATGGAAACAGTGAGAGACTTTTTTGGGGGGGTTCCAAAATCACTGAAATTAAATGCAGCCATGAAATTAAAGGATGCTTGCACCTTGGAAGAAAAGCTATGACCAACCTAGACAGCATATTAAAAAGCAGAGACATTACTTTGCCAACAAAGGTCTGTCTAGTCAAAGCTATTATTTTTCCATTAGTCATGTGTGGATGTGAGAGTTGGACTATAAAGAAAGCTGAGTGCCGAAGAACTGATGCTTTTGAACTGTGGTGTTGCACAGGACTCTTGAGAGTCCCTTGGAAAGCAAGGAGACCCAACCAGTCCATTCTATAGGAAATCAGTCCTGAATATTTATTGGAAGGACTGATGTTGAAGCTGAAACTCCAATACTTTGGCCACCTGATGCGAAGAGCTGACTCATTTGAAAAGACCCTGATGCTGGGAAAGATTGAAGGCAGGAGGAGAAGAGGATGACAGAGGATGAGGTGCTTGGGTGGCATCACTGACTCGATGGACATGAGTTTGAGCAGTCTCCGGGAGTTGGTGATGGACAGGGAAGCCTGGCGTGCTGTAGTCCATTCGGTCACAAAGAGTTGGACGCGACTGAGCGACTAAACTGGCTGACTAACTGATCAGTTTTTGAGGCCTACCTTGCTTGCTGACACAATAATATATTTCAGATTCAAGTTACACTTTCCCTGGAATCAGCCTCTCTCCTTTTAATTAGAAATGGCATTTGGAAAATAAGATCTGGGTGTCAGGTGTGCCCACTGATTTTGGGGGGACTTCGCTTCTATACCTTTTCAGTAGCCAAGGTTAGAAATGGATTTCTATCTTTTTTCAATTTATAAATTATTAATTGTGGTCAAATACACATGATATTTACCATTTTAACTATTTTTAAGTGTACAAGTGAGTAGTTTTGAGCATATTCACATTTTTGTGCAAGCAATCTCCAGAACTCTTTCATTCTGTGAGAATGCAAGTATCCATTAAATAAGGACTCCCCATTCCTCTATTCGTCTAGCACCTGGAAACCACCATTCTAGTCTCTTTCTGTGAATACGACTGCTCTTGGTACTTCATGTAAGTGGAATCATAAGGTCTTTGTCTTTTTCTGACTGGCTTATTTTAATTTAGATTTCTTTTTAAATCATGAATTCAGCATGAGTATTTTTGAAGTATTATGTAATGGACTTTTACTAAAGTTCAAAGTTTTTTGACAAATGCCATTTTAGAAATAGATGAAACTTTCAGATACATTTTTTATAGTTAAGTGTTGATCAAGTAATTGGTATCTAAAAATATTTGTCAGTTTCACTGAATAATAAATACTTGGCCTTGGTAGTTAATGAATCTCATCTGCTTTTCCTAAATACACTTATGAATGTATAGTACTTAGGATAGAGAATATTATTTAAAATCTATCTCTCTTAAAATAGAAAATGATAAATGGATTTGTAAGTAGTTGGTAAAACTATCCCAGATAAGCATGATTTTCATGTCATATTTTTCTAACTGGAGCTCTAAAAAGTCACTTAATCATTTTAAAAGAAATATCACATATATCTGCATAGCTATGTAGAGGTGTGAAATATCTAACTTTCTAAGAGAGTGTTCCAAATATATGAGGTGATGCTTTTAATAATTGACCAGAGATGCCCAAAATTATTGAAGACTATAAAAGACAGACAATTCGGAAGTGCATGTGATTCAGAAGATTTTTGGATGAATTCCCAAAGTCTACACTAGGCAGAGTGTTTGAACAAATTTGGATTTGATTTGTGAAAAGTTTTCTTAACATATTATTCAGTTATGTATTTATCATGTAATAGTGAAAGTCGCTTGAACACTGGTTTAATATGAGCAAGATGTTCTAAGCATCCCCTTTCTCTTTATATAGCTAAAACTTTCAGTTCTACCACAATGTACAAGTCCTTTATTTTATTAAAGTATAGTTGATTTATAATGTCATGTTAGTTTGAGGTTATAGCATGGTGATTCAGTTATATATATATATATTTATATATATATACACACATTTTTTTTCTGATTCTTTTCTCTTATAAGTTATTGTGATATATTGAGTACAGTTCTCTGTGCTATACAGTAAGTCCTCGTTGATTGCCTATTTTATATATAGTAGTGTGTATATGTTAATCCCAAACTCCTAATTTATCCTCCCCTTTCTTCTTTGGTAACCATAAGAGGTTATGGTCTATGTCTGTGGGTCTATTTCTGTTTTTGTATTGGTTTTTAAAGTGATATAAATTAGCATTATCTTTTGGATTTGGACTGAAGAACTCTGATGAAATGCACTGTGAAGTATGGGACCAGGCAGTGGGGAGTGGGAATTGGTTCCCTGCAATAAGTTTTTCATTAAGCCACTTAATCACTAGGCTAGAAGGCTTCTGGCACTTTAAAGATCCTCTAGCCCCAAATTCTTTACCTCTGTCTTAAAAAGATTGCCAAACCTACATGCTCATCCTTACTTAAGGTTTATCTTTCCATCTTTAGAAAACTCCTGACTGCTAGAAAATGACCTCCTTATAGTTTTCACCCCCTTATCCTGGTCCAATTCATTGGAACCATAGAGAAATGTCTTGTCTCTAATCATGACCAGATTTTAAATATTTAAAGACAATATGACTTCATTTTCATCAACTGGAATCTTCCATCACTGTTAGCCAGAGCCCAGCTCAAAGGACACAGCAGTTGTAGAAAAGGAAAACAAAGGGAACCGGCACAATTTAGGATCTGTTCTCTCCCGCTGTGAGTCAGAACAGGGTGTGTTGTGCCAGACAGGTGTAGTCAGTTCCACGCCCTACTGCTTCCATGCAGCCCAGCCCCTGTTTTCAGTCAGCCCAGTGCAGATGTATTCCAAATTCCATGGCCAACCTCTCACAGTGCTTTGTTGCTTTTAATGGGATAAAGCTGGCACTCATGAATAAATAAAATATATACTTTCCATGTGGCAATTCAGGGATGAGCATAACATGCCATTTCACAACTAAGCAGGGCACTGGTAATCATCATTCTTGACCAAACAGGAGGGACTAAGAGTGAAGGAGCATCTTCAAGCTGTCATGGTGATGAGAGATGCTCTGGAATTTAGACAATGAAGACGAGGGATGTTAAATGGCCTGCAACTCATGAAAGTCCTACAAAATTATTAACCTACCAAAAATGCCTTAAGTATTCTCCTTTCACCCTTTTGTGTGATTGGAACATTGATTTTCCTAATATGTATCATGTTTGAAGTGCTGATTGATAGAAAGTCATGTGAAATCTCTGTAAGACATGATGTATAAGAGCTCATCAAGAAAGAATACCTAGAATTTGCTTCCAGTATTCTTCTCTTAACCATCTCACTTGCTTTCAGGGCAAAGCAGGAGCTAAAGGTGCTTCTCACACAGCAGAACACTGGTGTCCTTGAACGATCCATCCACCACAGGATTATGGGCCTCGGAAAAGGCAGGACCCATATCCAGCTCAGGGTCCAGTGTTGGTGATCTTCAAAGGTGGGTGGCGGATGTATTAGGCATTTTTGGTAGGTTAATTCTTTATTTTGTGGGACTATTTCATGCCTTGCAAGGCATTTAACATCCCTATCTTCATTGTCTAAATCACTACCCATCACCATGATGAATAAAAATGTTCCCAAATATTTCTAGATGCCCTTTGTGAGCAGGGGGTGGAGGAGAGATGTAAGAGGGTGTGATGACGAGGTGGGTATCGGTAGTCTCACATGACAACCATCAGTCAAGTGCAATCACAGTGGCCTCTTTCCTCTTGCTAGTAATTGCAGAAGGCAGGGAATCAGATACAATTCTGGCCAATGAGATGAGAGGGAATCTGTGGGGAGTGCTTCTGGGAAAAGTTTAACACATTGATAAAATGAGAAGAAACAGTTTCCAGTCTATGTCTGACAATTGTGATAAAAATATAGTGCCTAGAAACTGGTTTCCATTTGCTTGTGGCTGAAGTGAATCTGCTGAAGGAAGCTGAACAAAAAAGGGGAAGGAGCCTGAATCTTTATGGTGCCAGTGAGCTGCTAAATCAATCAGTCCTGGAACTGTTTTATATTTTGACTTTTTACTATGTGAGATAATAAATTCCTTATTGATTAAATCAACTGAGCCAAAGTTTTTAGTTAAGTTGAAAGCATATTGAATGATACAAAAGGCATATTGAAAGCCTTATCCTGCTTTCTTCCTCCCACCCCAATCTTAAGACCACCTTATTGAAACAAATAAAATTATTAAACATTAAAAATGAACACACATTTAAAATATTCACACCTGAGGAAAATACCACTGTTCTTTGAAAGACAAAGCTGGGTGGGTCATGGTGGAGAGATCTGACAGAATGTGGTCCACTGGAGAAGGGAATGGCAAACCACTTCAGTATTCTTGCCTTGAGAATCCCATGAACAGTACGAAAAGGTAAAATGATAGGATACTGAAAGAGGAACTCCCCAGGTCAGTAGGTGCCCAATATGCTACTGCAGATCAGTGGAGAAATAACTCCAGAAAGAATCAAGGGATGGAGCCAAAGCAAAAAGAATACCCAGCTGTGGATATGACTGGTGATAGAAGCAAGGTCCGATGCTATAAAGAGCATATTGCATAGGAACCTGGAATGTCAGGTCCATGAATCAGGGTAATTGGAAATGGTCAAACAGGAGATGGCAAGAGTGAATGTCGACATTCTAGGAATCAGCGAACTCAAATGGACTGGAATGGGTGAATTTAACTCAGATGACCATTGTATCTACTACTGCGGGCAGGAATCCCTCAGAAGAAATGGAGTAGCCATTACGGTCAACAAAAGAGTCCGAAATGCAGTACTTGGATGCAATCTCAAAAACGACAGAATGATCTCTGTTCGTTTCCAAGGCAAACCATTCAATATCACAGTAATCCAAGTCTATGCCCCAATCAGTAACGCTGAAGAAGCTGAAGTTGAACGGTTCTATAAAGACCTACAAGACCTTTTAGAACTAACACCCCAAAGAGATGTCCTTTTCATTATAGGGGACTGGAATGCAGAAGTAGGAAGTCAAGAAACACCTGGAGTAACAGGTAAAATTGGCCTTGGAATACGGAATGAAGCAGGGCAAAGACTAATAGAGTTTTGCCAAGAAAATGCACTGGTCATAACAAACACCCTCTTCCAACAACACAAGAGAAGACTCTACACGTGGACATCACCAGATGGTCAACACCGAAATCAGATTGATTATATTCTTTGCAGCCAAAGATGGAGAAGCTCTATACAGTCAGCACAAACAAGACCAGGAGCTGACTGTGGCTCAGACCATGAACTCCTTATTGCCAAATTCAGACTTAAATTGAAGAAAGTGGAGAAAACCACTAGACCATTCAGGTATGACCTAAATCAAATCCCTTATGATTATACAGTGGAAGTGAGAAATAGATTTAAGGGCCTAGATCTGATAGATAGAGTGCCTGATGAACTATGGAAGGAGGTTCATGACACTGTACAGGAGACAGGGATCAAGACCATCCCCATGGAAAAGAAATACAAAAAAGCAAAATGGCGGTCTGGGGAGGCCTAACAAATGGCTGTGAAAAGAAGAGAAGTGAAAAGCAAAGGAGAAAAGGAAAGATATAAACATCTGAATGCAGAGTTCCAAAGAATAGCAAGAAGAGATAAGAAAGCCTTCCTCAGCGGTCAATGCAAAGAAATAGAGGAAAACAACAGAATGGGAAAGACTAGAGATCTCTTCAAGAAAATTAGAGATACCAAGGGAACATTTCATGCAAAGATGGGCTCAATAAAGGACAGAAATGGTATGGACCTAACAGAAGCAGAAGAGATTAAGAAGAGATGGCAAGAATACACAGAAGAACTGTACAAAAAGATCTTCATGACCCAGATAATCACGATGGTGTGATCACTGACCTACAGGAAGACATTCTAGAATGTGAAGTCAAGTGGGCCTTGGAAAGCATCACTACGAACAAAGCTAGTGGAGGTGATGGAATTCCAGTTGAGCTATTCCAAATCCTGAAAGATGATGCTGTGAAAGTGCTGCACTCAATATGCCAGTAAATTTGGAAAAGTCAGCAGTGGCCACAGGACTGGAAAAGGTCCGTTTTCATTCCAATCCCAAAGAAAGGCAATGCCAAAGAATGCTCAAACTACCGCACAATTGCACTCATCTCACATGCTAGTAAAGTAATGCTCAAAATTCTCCAAGCCAGGCTTCAGCAATATGTGAACCGAGAACTTCCTGATGTTCAAGCTGGTTTCAGAAAAGGCAGAGGAACCAGAGATCAAATTGCCAACATCCGCTGGATCATGGAAAAAGCAAGAGAGTTCCAGAAAAACATCTATTTCTGCTTTATTGATTATGCAAAAGCCTTTGACTGTGTGGATCACAATCAACTGTGGAAAATTCTGAAAGAGATGGGAATACCAGACCACCTGATCTGCCTCTTGAGAAATTTGTATGCAGGTCAGGAAGCAACAGTTAGAACTGGACATGGAACAACAGACTGGTTCCAAATAGGAAAAGGAGGATGTCAAGGCTGTATATTGTCACCCTGTTTATTTAACTTATATGCAGAGTACATCATGAGAAATGCTGGGCTAGAAGAAACACAAGCTGGAATCAAGATTGCCGGGAGAAATATCAATAACATATGCAGATGACACCACCCTTATGGCAGAAAGTGAAGAGGAACTCAAAAGCCTCTTGATGAAAGTGAAAGTGGAGAGTGAAAAAGTTGGCTTAAAGCTCAACATTCAGAAAACGAAGATCATGGCATCTGGTCCCATCACTTCATGGGAAATAGATGGGGAAACAGTGG
The DNA here is from genome assembly GCF_032452875.1 of Bos javanicus. NCBI lineage: Eukaryota > Metazoa > Chordata > Mammalia > Artiodactyla > Bovidae > Bos > Bos javanicus. Next base: position 13,458,853 of record NC_083876.1, read on the forward strand.
AAACAGTGTCAGACTTTATGTTTTTGGGGCTCCAAAATCACTGCAGATGGTTTCTGCAGCCATGAAATTAAAAGACGCTTACTCCTTGGAAGGAAAGTTATGACCAACCTAGCTAGCATATTCAAAAGCAGAGACATTACTTTGCCAACAAAGGTCCGTCTAGTCAAGGCTATGGTTTTCCAGTGGTCATGTATGGATGTGAGAGCTGGACTGTGAAGAAGGCTGAGCGCCAAAGAATTGATGCTTTTGAACTGTGGTGTTGGAGAAGACTCTTGAGAGTCCCTTGGACTGCAAGGAGATCCAACCAGTCCATTCTGAAGGAGATAAGCCCTGGGATTTCTTTGGAAGGAATGATGCTAAAGCTGAAACTCCAGGACTTTGGCCACCTCATGTGAAGAGTTGACTCATTGGAAAAGACTCTGATGCTGGGAGGGATTGGGAGCAGGAGGAGAAGGGGACAACAGAGGATGAGATGGCTGGATGGCATTACTGACTTGATGGACGTGAGTCTGAGTGAACTCCGGGAGTTGTTGAGGGACAGGGAGGCCTGGCGTGCTGCGATTCATGGGGTCGCAAAGAGTCGGACACGACTGAGTGACTGATCCTATCTGATCTGATCTGATAGATTCTTTAAGGGATAGCATGCCATACAAGTCACAAGTTTTGGGATCAGTACTTCAGTTCTCATCCCATTTTGGCATTTTCAGATGTGTAATACTAGACCAACTATTCACTTCTGTTTCTTTCTCTGTGAAATAGGTTTAAAAATGTTAGCTCTGCTTGTTTTGAGGGGCTGTTGTGAGAATTAAATGGAAGGATGTGTTCATAATAGGCATTAAAAACAGCCACAGCAACCCCAGCAACAACATCCTGTTAGGTGATTTTTTCTGTTTTCCAAATAAGAACCACTGCAGATTAAAAAAAAAAGAAACAAAAAACAAAACTCCATTTGTTGCTAGAACTACTTTCCCCCTTTTGTCATTCAATTAACTCATTGTGCATAATCAGCCTCTTCTCAGATATGACTTTACTCCAGAAGACTCTCTGCTTCTCCTGAAAAGTGGTCTAGATCAGTTGGGTTCATAACCCCATCACAGTGCTTACTCATCTCCATCTTGCTCTTTGGCAGTGGTTCTCAGGGTGCCTGAGAACATCTGGGGAGCTCAGAAAGAGGTTACTGGGCCCACTCCAGAAAATCCTGATTCAGCAAAGCCTGATACCTGGGAGTATGAGTGTTTTACAACAGGGATTTAAGAAAAAAATTTATTTACTTGGCTATGCTGGGTCTTAGTTGCAACATGAGGGATGTTTAGTTATGACTTTGAACTCTTAGTTACGGCATGTGGAATCTAGTTTCCTGACCAGGGGTTTGAACCCAGTTCCCTTGCCTTGGGAGCTCGAAGTCTTAGCCACTGGACCACCAGGGAAGTCCCAGCAGAGGATTCTGATGAGACATCTTTAGGCCACGCTTTGAGATCTCATCTCAAAGATGATCTCCCTGAGGGCCAGGCTCTAATTTTCTTCTTTGTATCCCCTTTACTTGGGGATAGGTGCTTAGTAGGTGCTCAGTTGACAAGTACTAAAAGAACACCAAAATTTTTCTGAGGTTCAGTTTGTAGAAATATATAATTGGATTTCCACACACAATTTATACATAGTACAAAGAGCAATACACTCCTAAGCAATTGTGCCTTTTGTAGCCTGGTGGGCTGCCATCCATGGGGTTTCACAGAATCGGACACAACTCAAGTGACTTAGCAGCAGCAGCAGCAGCCCAAACATTCAGATTTCTGAAATGATTGCATTCTGTTAAAAGAGAAAGGAAACCTCTCAGCCTTTTTTAGATGTCAGAGAATTGTAGAGAATATTCATCTATTAAAAAATGATTTATCAAGTGCTTCCAACATGCATACATTATGTTGGGTGCCACAAAGATGGAGGAACTACAAATAAATATAAGCAGGATTTCAGTTGCTCAGGAACTAGACATCCTGCAAAAATAAGATAAAGCCATGTGAAATAGGTCTGCATTAATAGGAATGCTGGAGCAACCATTGGGGGGTGGTGCTGCAGTAGGGATGTTTAGGAAGGGATCTGTGGAGCTGCTGAGTCCTGAACTGGAGAATGAGAAGAGACTCAACACCAGGCCTGACTTCAGCAGACAGGGTACGTTAGAGCAGTTATGAGGTCTTGGCAAACAGTGCTGCCACCACCCTTCCTTCAGTTCAGTTCAGTCGCTCAGTCATGTCCGACTCTTTGCGACCCCATGAATCGCAGCACGCCAGGCCTCCCTGTCCATCACCAACTCCTGGAGTTCACTCAGACTCACGTCCATCGAGTCAGTGATGCCATCCAGCCATCTCATCCTCTGTTGTCCCCTTCTCCTCCTGCCCCCAATCCCTCCCAGCATCAGAGTCTTTTCCAATGAGTCAACTCTTCGCATGAGGTGGCCAAAGTACTGGAGTTTCAGCTTTAGCATCATTCCTTCCAAAGAAATCCCAGGGCTGATCTCCTTCAGAATGGACTCGTTGGATCTCCTTGCAGTCCAAGGGACTCTCAAGAGTCTTCTCCAACACTACAGTTCAAAAGCATCAATTCTTTGGTGCTCAGCCGTCTTCACAGTCCAACTCTCACATCCATACATGACCACTGGAAAACCATAGCCTTGACTAGACGGACCTTTGTTGGCAAAGTAATGTCTCTGCTTTTGAATATGCTAGCTAGGTTGGTCATAACTTTCCTTCCAAGGAGTAAGCGTCTTTTAATTTCATGGCTGCAGTCACCATCTGCAGTGATTTTGGAGCCCCAAAACATAAAGTCTGACACTGTTTCCATTGTTTCCCCATCTATTTCCCATGAAGTGATGGGACCGGATGCCACGATCTTTGTTTTCTGAATGTTGAGCTCTAAGTCAACTTTTTCACTCTCCACTTTCACTTTCATCAAGAGGCTTTTGAGTTCCTCTTCACTTTCTGCCATAAGGGTGGTGTCATCTGCATAGCTGAGGTTATTGATATTTTTACCAGCAATCTTGATTCCAGCTTGTGTTTCTTCCAGTCCAGCGTTTCTCAAGATGTACTCTGCATGTAAGTTAAATAAACAGGGTGACAATATACAGCCTTGACATACTCCTTTTCCTATTTGGAACCAGTCTGTTGTTCCATGTCCAGTTCTAACTATTGCTTCTTGACCTGCATACATTTTTCTCAGGAGGCAGGTTAGGTGGTCTGGTATTCCCATCTCTTTCAGAATTTTCCACAGTTGATTGTGATCCACACAGTCAAAGGCTTTGGCATAGTCAATAAAGCAGAAATAGATGTTTTTCTGGAACTCTCTTGCTTTTTCCATGATCCGGCAGATGTTGGCAATTTGATCTCTGGTGTTTCTCCGTTTTCTGAAACCAGCTTGAACATCAGGAAGTTCACGGTTCACATATTGCTGGAGCCTGGCTTGGAGAATTTTGAGCATTACTTTACTAGCATGTGAGATGAGTGCAATTGTGCAGTAGTTTGAGCATTCTTTGGCATTGCCTTTCTTTGGGATTGGAATGAAAACGGACCTTTTCCAGTCCTGTGGCCACTGCTGACTTTTCCAAATTTACTGGCATATTGAGTGCAGCACTTTCACAGCATGATCTTTCAGGATTTGAAATAGCTCAACTGGAATTCCATCACCTCCACTAGCTTTGTTCATAGTGATGCTTTCTAAGGCCCACTTGACTTCACATTCCAGGATGTCTTCCTGTAGGTGAGTGATCACACCATCGTGATTATCTGCATCATGAAGATCTTTTTTGTACAGTTCTTCTGTGTATTCTTGCCATCTCTTCTTAATATCTTCTGCTTCTGTTAGGTCCATACCATTTCTGTCCTTTATTGAGCCCATCTTTGCATGAAATGTTCCCTTGGTATCTCTAATTTTCTTGAAGAGATTTCTAGCCTTTCCCATTCTGTTGTTTTCCTCTATTTCTTTGCATTGACCGCTGAGGAAGGCTTTCTTATCTCTTCTTGCTATTCTTTGGAACTCTGCATTCAGATGCTTATATCTCTCATTTTCTCTTTTGCTTTTCGCTTCTCTTCTTTTCACAGGTATTTGTTAGGCCTCCCCAGACCGCCATTTTGCTTTTTTGCATTTCTTTTCCATGGGGATGGTCTTGATCCCTGTCTCCTGTACAATGTCATGAACATCATTCCATAGTTCATTAGGCACTCTATCTATCAGATCTAGGCCCTTAAATCTATTTCTCACTTCCACTGTATAATCATAAGGGATTTGATTTAGGTCATACCTGAATGGTCTAGTGGTTTTCTCCACTTTCTTCAATTTAAGTCTGAATTTGGCAATAAGGAGTTCACGATCTGAGCCACAGTCAGCTCCTGGTCTTGTTTGTGCTGACTGTATAGAGCTTCTCCATCTTTGGCTGCAAAGAATATAATCAATCTGATTTTGGTGTTGACCATCTGGTGATGTCCACGTGTAGAGTCTTCTCTTGTGTTGTTGGAAGAGGGTGTTTGTTATGACCAGTGCATTTTCTTGGCAAAACTCTATTAGTCTTTGCCCTGCTTCATTCCGTATTCCAAGGCCAAATTTGCCTGTTACTCCCTTTTTGCTGAACAAATGGAATAAACAAAGGAGCAACAGAGGAGAAACCAAGGCATCATCTTCTTTTCCAGTAATGACTGGATCCGAGATTCTATCTTAGTGTAAGAGCCTAAAGCTCCGCTAACCTATTCCTGTAGGATAGCACAGTGGGTGATGTCCACAGGCGGCTTAGCTTTTAGGAAGAGGAAAGGACTGAAGTTGGCATGCTCCCCCGCATTGCCGTAAGTCACTGCATCTCCCTTACAGAGAGAGGGAAGGGGCAGCAGAGGGTCAGAAGTGTCAGCCCAGTGGTGCTCCCTTCACTTAGGAGGAAACAAGAGTGGGGAGAAATATTCCTTCTAATATTCCTCTTCTTTGTGTTCCCCTGATCCGTAGGTTTAACCGTTAAGCTCAGGGTCCACTGAGGGCATAGCTATCCCCCTTAACTGAGACGATCTGCTCTCTTTCAGGACATCCTCAACCCACTTTCACATAGACACCCCTTACGACCAACTGCTGCTCTTTAAGGCTTTATTCTGGGACCGGTGGTGGGCAATATAGAAATGTGACCCAGAAGATACAGAAGTCAGTTAAAAAATATATTAACTAAATAAAAAGAAACTTTGTGTCCAAGAGTGAAAATCATTTTCTCTTATTCCCATTCTAACTTTTATCCAGCTGTGTGTCATCATCTATTGATGTTTCAGAGAAATTAAATAGGACTTTTAAATAAATCCAATAATAAAACCCAGCAGAGATCCTTTGCTTCTAAAGCAGGTCTTAATTTTGTTCTTTCTATAACAATATAGAGATGTCCAAAATCTGAATTTAAATTCATGCAATTATAAAATTCCCTGAAATTAAAGATCCATATTGCACGATATTAAGGTCCCAAATTAGATTATCTTGGCTTTATGAGTTAAAAGTATAAAGAAACTACAGTCCTTCCCATTTCTCATTTGACTCCGTCTCAGAAGTTCTTGGCCCCTGTGTAGACACCTAGACCTATGTGTCACTCACATGAATGAGTACAATTGGTTCAAGCTTCAGAAACTCTGATGCCAACTATTGGACAAACCTCCTTTTAGAAACAAGTCCAACGGCTCAATAGAGCCCCATAGCACTGCTCCCAATATGGAAGAAACCCAATAGTATCTGATGCAAGGAGACTAGATGGAACAAAACAATACCAGCTAACCAACCAACCAAAACACAGTAACAAAAACTTGGTTTTAGTTTCTCCAGGATACCATTACTACCAGGCAGAATGGGGCGAGGATTCAGTCGTAGGTTCAGATTCTCACACACGCTTTTGGCCTGCTGTGTCTCAGCCAGGTCTGCAAGGCAGCAGAGTTCTGTGTGTGCTGCTGAGAATTCTCAAGTTCTAGATCTAATTCTTTAGTGCCAGAACTAGGTAAGCAGCACGGGACAGGCTGCACAGAAAGTCCTTATGCGATTCAAAGAAGGGAGCTGTAGCAAAACTACAAGGAGCTGTAGTTTCAGTTGTCCAGAAACAGCAATGAATGAACTTAAGGTCAACTGGTAGAAATTGTTCACCATGTTGTTTGGAGGAAAAATCCACCTTGTTTCCACTCATAGAAAGTGGTACATGAGACACTTCTGTCTTCTTGCAAAGTTTAGAAGTTTGCAGTGGTGGCAGCCCTTCCACTCTCTTGTGTGCAGACATTTTGGTCCTGTGCCCCAGTGGCTGTTTCCCCACCTCTTCATGTGAAATTGCTTAGACCTGTAAAACCCCTTCCTGGGGAAGGCTTCTCTCCCTTGTGCGTGTGTGTGCTCAGTGGCTTCAGCTGTGTCTGACTCTTTGCGACCCTATGGACCGTAGCCTGCTAGGCTTCTCTCTTCATGTGAGTGTGTTGAATACTGAAGTGGGTTGAATACTGGGCAAGAATACTGGAGTGGGTTGCCATGCCCTCCTCCAGGGAATCTTCCCAACCCAGGGATCAAACCCATGTCTCCTGCATTGCAGGTGGATTCTTTACCACTGAGGCACCGGGAAAAACTCTCATGTGTGATTGATTACATTTAAAATCCACCTGCCAGCCCTTGCTAGTGGGTGACTGCAGACACATTGACAAACTGGTTGGTTTTGCTACAGCTCCCTTCTTTGAACTGCGTAATGGCTTTCTGTGCAGCCTGTCCCGTGCTGCTTACCTAGTTCTGGCACTAAAGAATTAGATCTAGAACTTGAGAATTCTCAGCAGCACACATAGAACCCTGCTGCCTTGCAGACCTGACTGAGACACAGCAGGCTAAAGGCGTGTGTGAGAATCTGTTTGAACTTACGACTGAATCCTCACCGCAATCTGCCTTGGAGGCTCACTAGCTTCTGCTGGAGCACCAACCGCCTCTTTCTGCTGCAACTTCCCTCAGATAGGCAAGTTTAAGGTTCAGCTCTGCAGCTGTGCCTTGAGGCTGTCTCTGTGCCTTGAGACCTCTTGTTTGGCTCAGCCCATCCCTACATCTCATTCATCCTTTAATTCAAAGTGGGAGCCCCACATTCCTGCCTGGGCAGCTCATAGGCTTACTTAGGCTGCTCCCTATTTGCCTCTCATTATCCTCAAGGCCGGGCTTGCTGAAGACCCTCACCTTCACTGAGGCAATAGCCCACCAATGCCTAAAGAGACCCAATCCCACTTCAGGTGGTCCAGGTGGTCCCATTTGCCTAAAGAGACAAAATCCCAATCCCACTGTGTCTGTGTTCAGCTGCATCAAGGAGAGTTCTGTGCCAGTCATAGCATCTTGTGGGCAGACATTTGGAGACAGGGTGGGCCTTGACTGGGTGTTGTGGTGAGGCATTCAGACTTTACAGGTAGTGTTTTTATTGTTGCTATTTAATTAGTTAATACCTTATTTATTATTGAGCTGGAGAGTGTTGAAGTAAACTGTGTAAATTTTTTCTTTTTATAGATAAAGGTACAAGTGGTCTGTGAGTTGATTTGGAGTGGATATAGAACTTTTGGGAGGCTCTTCCAATAATCCTGGCCAAAGAGGTAGCAGGACAAAGAACATTCTTCTGAGACATTTCCAACAATTAAAATGGATAGGTGCCAGGGTCAGGGCATGCAAAAATCCCACAGAGCAGTAGATGTAAGAGACACAGTTTCGATCCCTGCATTGGAAAGATCCGCTGGAGAAGGGGATGGCAATCCACTCCAGTTTTCTTGCCTGGAGAATCCTGTGGACAGAGGAACCTGGTGGGCTATCGTCCATAGGGTCACACAGAGTTGGACACAACTGGAGCCACTTAGCATACACACACAATCACAAATGCATTGTGGGATTTTTGCATCCCACTGACCCTGCTGTCTAGCCATTCTAATTTGTGATTGTAGACGTCGGAATACTCTTCATCTCCTTCTCTCCGCGTTTATGGTTGCTGGTGGGAGAGGGCACATCGCCTGTGGGGTCAAAGGACAAACATTTATTAGGTGCCAGTGGAGTGGTTATAGCAGATGTCGTGGAAGATTGTTAGCATGCCTGAGCTATTCTGACTCAGAGCACTGGAATGCATGTCTGTTTTTCCCTCTCGGTAGTTGAAAGATGCCCTTCTGGCCTGAGATCTGATCCATCCCGAAGGTAGTTCTAGACATCTGGTGCTACGACAGCACTCTTGACAAATAGCTAATGTTTTAAATAAAGGAAAATATGACATCAGGGGATTCCACTTATTTCTCAAAACCAAATGGCACCAAAGTCACTAGCTCTGTCATTGTTAAATGGTTTTATGGATTCCAGGGAGGTGATAGTAATGAGAATTTTGCAACTTCTCCAACTTTCTAAGCTCTGATTTAAAGAGCATTTCCTGACAGGCTCATCTTCTGCCTCCTGTGAAGGGAGAGAAGTTACTTTTTATCCAATGAATATTTGGCTCTCATGTTAATGATGTCCACCTGTTTTCTACAGACACAGGCTGTTTTCTTTCATTCCAGGAGAGCTGGGCATGAAGTGTCTCACCCACTGTCAGCACTTGGCTTGGAGAACCTGACCAGAATCCAGATTGACATAAATTCCCAGCCATCTCCTAATGAAATGCAGCCTTACAATCCATAAGCAATGTGAAGTATCTCGACTAAAGCTGGGTCATGCGTAGTTTGCTCCAGGAGAAGTGGGGATGGGATGTTTTTGTCTCAAGAGATTTTCCCACTTCTGTCCCCAGGGCCATTTGTAACCCATCACTGAGTATTTTAGTGAATATCATGATTTACTAAGTTCCTCGTTAGAAGGTGAATATCTGGAGGAAAACAAGAGTCAATTTTTACATAATTTAAAGGAAAGTGTCACTTGATAGTTACCACGAAAGTGGATCTGAGCCGTGCTTACAGATAAGGCATTGGGTCTAGTGTTGAACACAAGACAGGCATGAAGAGGACCTAGTTCCTGCCCAAAGGAAATTTGCAGAATCGCTGGTACTTGCCATTGGCTGGAACTTTAGGATGCGATTCCCTCAACTGGCTGCCTACCCCCATACCTACCCCCACAGACTTCAGTGGAGACCCTTTCCGTATATCCTGTGCCTCAGTCTCCCCAAGACCCATGAAACTAGCTTTCTGCAACCTTATTAACGGGCCCAGGCAATTTGAAAAAGGGAATTAAACAAAGGAAGGGGGAAATAGAGTGATGTACTTAGTGAAAGTGAAAGTGTAGCTGCTCAGTCATGTCCGACTCTGTGACCCCATGAACTGTAGCTCGCCAGACCCCTCTGTCCATGGAATTCCCTAGGCAAGAATACTGGAATGGATTGCCATTTCCTTCTCCAAGGGATCTTTCCAACTGAGGGATTGAACCTGGGTCTCCTGCATTGTAGGCAGATTCTTTACCATCTGATTTTCTTGGAGTTCAAAGGGCAAGTAGTTAGAAAGAAGTTAAGGTCTTCTTCCCCTGAAGGTTTGGAGCATGGGTCTCTCTCAGCCGGCTGAGAGTGAGTGGGGAGCCCCCTTTTCCAGCCTGTGTCCTTGGTGATGGGTGGTGGGTAGGCAGTGGGCTGATTTTTCTCCCCATTACTCCTGTGAAACCCAGAAAGTACTCAGGAATCTCCCAGGGTTAAGTTTCAATTCTCAGGCACTGGATAGTCTAAACTTCTAAAGAAAACAAAGTTGTTATTATTATTATTAGTCTTAGAATATGCAGGCTGTTTTGTCTTTGTGTGCAGGATAGAATTGTTTTTATTCCTGTTTCCAGATCAATATACTTCAGGGGCTGAAGGAATAGGAAAGTACATGCTCTTTTCTGTTTCTTTCTTTGCAAACACCAAGACAATCTGTGAGATGACAATTTCAACAAAGACTTTTCTTGGTCTGTTTTCATCTGAGGAAGGGAAGAAAAGGGCTACTAGTCCAGTGACATCATTTCTAATCTTGTCAATGAATCTAAATATCTTAATTATTTAATTAGCATTTTTTGGATTGCTAATGAAGTTGAACACATTCCCATACATTTGTCTGCCCAGTTGTATTTCTTTAGAAATTGCTGTTTGAGTATCTTCCCATTTTCCTATAGGCATCATATTTTCCCTCATGATGTGTAAAAGTCTACATTTTTCATAGTGCATGCCATCATGCAAAGTGAATGTGTCTTCCTCCTTAATGTATAATAACTACTGTGTTCTGAGAAACTTAGGCCCTGCCAGACAAAGCCCTTCCAATTCTGGTCATGGTAGAATGTCTCAATTGCCAGGAATTGGATGGAGAGTCTGTATTGAGTAAGAAGTACAGTAACTTATTTATATACTGTTTTACAATTTAAAAAGATTTTTATACAGATAACCACATTTGGAACCAAATGAGGTGTTCTCTGAGTAGTCTCTTCATATATCTCACAAGAATGTGAGCTGCAATGGATTGGTATTGTTTATATTTCATGGGATGCTAACCTCTTTGGCCCTTGGCCCTGCATGGAATGAGCTGCTAGAACTATACGCCTGGTCAGTGCTGAGTGACCAAGACAATGGAGCCTGTTCTTTGGCTCTGAGGTTCAATTTGATAGATTCAGGATTAGGCTGAGATTTAATGTGTCTTAGTTGGAGACGCCACTGCATTTTTAACAATTATTTTTAATTGCAGTGAAATATACATAGCATAAATTTACTGTTAACTATTTACAAGTTTACAGCTCAGGGGTAGTAAGTACATTCACGTGGGGGTGCACTTGTCACCACTGCCCACGTCCTGAACTCTTCATCCTGTACAGCTGAAACCCGGTACCTTTCACTAATAACTCCTTATTCTCCTGTATTGTTACTCCTTGGCAACCACCATTCTGCTTTCTGTCGCCATGGGTTTAACTACTCTCGGCATCTCGTATAAGTGGACTCATAAGTATTTGTCTTTTTGTGGCTGGTTTATTTTACTCAGGACATTGGCATTTTGGGCAGAGCAATTCTAGGTTGTGTGCAACTATCCTCTGCATGATATTTGGCTCCTTGTGTGACCCTGGGATAGTAGGACCCTGGAACACCTATGGAAACACGCCTTGTGACAGTCAGAACTGAGGGATGCGAGTGCTTCCTTGGCGGGGGCTTCAAATAAAACCTCCAAACCATCTGAAGTTGATTCTTTTGAAAGCAAATATGTATTTGAGATGTAAATTGCTCCTTATCCCAATCTGTGTAAACAAACCCCAGATGCCATGCTCTCAGACCTGAGAAAGTCAAGCCAAGTTTCATCAAAGGCTCTTGCAAAGTCCAGTTCCTTACCAGGCACTTGGAAACAAGTTTCAATTCTCTGCTCAGAGTGCATGGTTCACATGGTTCACGCTGGGCTGTTTAGAGTCCTTGACCTCTTGCAGGGAAAGCGGCTACATCATCAGCGTCTCTTCCTCCTCAGCCTCTTCCCCAACCAGCCATTCGATAGTTTCACTTAATGCTCTCCACATGAACAGTGTATTACCAGTTTATTGGACTTACCGGGTGGTGCTAGTGGTAAAGAACCTGCCTGCCAATGCAGGAGACATAAGAGACTCAGGTTCCATCCCTGGGTTGGGAAGATCCTCTGGAGGAGGGCATGGCAAGTCACTCCGGTGTTCTTGCCTGGAAAGCCCCAGGGACAGAGGAGCCTGGTGGGCTGCAGTCCAAAGGGTTGCAAAGAGTTGGGCATGACTGAAGTGACTTAGCAAACATGTACCAGTTTATTAATTGTTGCATTTTTCAATATACATATGTATTTTTTTTTTACCAAAATATCTCAGATAGCTTTCAGCAAATAGCTTGTCTTAAAGGCCAGAGTGGACATGGACTCGAGACAAACAGCCTTCCTGGTATAAAAGGGCACCTCTCATGATTCTGGGCTTTCATGAGTCTCAACTGAACTTGGGGATCTTATTATTGTCACAAGTTCTCATCAACTAAGCCTTTCTTTTTTAAAAACATGTTTGTTTTATAAAAGTAATGTGGCTATTATTAAAACATAGAAAATAAAGAAAATTACGAATAGAAAGAATAAGGAGAAGGAAAAGTTCAGTTCAGTTCAGTTGCTCAGTCGTGTCCGACTCTTTGTGACCCCATGAATTGCAGCATACCAGGCCTCCCTGTCCATCACCAACCCTGGAGTTCACTCAAACTCAAGTCCATCGAGTCAGTGATGCCATCCAGCCATCTCATCCTCTGTCATCCCCTTTTCCTCCTGCCCCCAATCCCTCCCAGCATCAGAGTCTTTTCCAATGAGTAAACTCTTCACATGAGGTGGCCGAAGTACTGGAGTTTCAGCTTTAGCATCATTCCTTCCAAACAACACCCAGGACTGATGTCCTTTAGAATGCATTGGTTGGATCTCCTTGCAGTCCAAGGGACTCTCAAGAGTCTTCTCCAATACCACAGTTCAAAAGCATCAGTTCTTTGGCACTCAGCTTTCTTCACAGTCCAACTCTCACATCCATACATGACTACTGGAAAAACCATAGCCTTGACTAGACGGACCTTTGTTGGCAAAGTAATGTCTCTGCTTTTTAATATGTTGTCTAGGTTGGTCATAACTTTCCTTCCAAGGAGTAAGCATCTTTACTAGCCTGCAATAAAGGGTAGGTAGAAGGAATTCAGAAGGGTGGATAGAAGGACATTAGACTCCAATGACAAATTTTGCCTACATCCAGTTTTGCCCAGAAGCAGGCCTGGGGGCAGAGAGTTTGCTTCACATCCAGCTGTTTGGAGAAGAGCTACATAGAAAGAAGGGCATGTGTACCATCTCATAGGTAACTCCACTTTGCTTCCTTTGCTGTTATGCTCATCCTGCCTTCATTTTGTCATTCAGGCCTAGGCTCAAGGTAATTTCTCTGAAATACTTTCCCTGTCCATTCAACCTAAAGTTGTCCCATCCTCCACATCTCTGAAGCAACCACTTTCTGTTGCATTGTTGTTTAGGTGGTCTTTGTCATTAGTTGAAAAGATACAAATTCCTCTATTAATTTACTTATCTCAGTGATCTACTTTCTTGTTCATGGTAAGGTTGCCAGTTCCTAGAACACTACCTGGTGCTCAAAAAGTGGTGGGTTGAATAAATAAACAGATGAATTACATGCAATTGCAATTAGCTGTAAGGAGACAGTCAAATATTTTGTTGAGTTAAAATTTTGTTATTAAATATTTCTTTAGAACTAGAGCTGGAACTGCTTAAGTATAATTTCTTGTAGGGTAATGAAACTTGAGCTGTTTTTATAATGGTACCTATTACGTTACTGCTGGATGATCACAACTTATTGTGGTTAGTAATGAGAATGGGCAACAGCAATATAATGTTAGGAAACAAAAAATGGACCAAGTGTAAGACTCTCTCTCAGTTTTCTTAACAGTCAAGTGGCATAATTGGATGATTGATGGTCTCAAGGGGACTCTGTAATTCTGTGAGCTCTTTGTAAGAGGAAACAAGAATGAACAGAGAGAATATAGTATGTGCATTGTAAACAGACATGTTAAAACACTTCTTTAGACAAAATAGGACATCCTTTTAAGCCATTGTGAAGCATGTCAATTGATGAGCTGATTATGGCTCAGTTATTTATAGGAAAAGCTTACAGGGAATATGAGATAGGAGATAATTTCTGACAGCTATCATTATTGAATAGACAGCTGTCTAGTCAATACAGGAATTTTCCTTCAATTTAGACCCTCGTTGATGACATAAGTTGGCAAATCCAAGCATACTGGGAAATTTGTGGCCAAAGTTGAAGATTTCTTTAAATCATTTGTTTTAATCAGAACTTATATTTCTAAGTCAAATAATACATTGATTCTGCTCTTCTTCCCAGCTGCAGGCCATTGTTTTCCTTTTTATCTGTTTATTATCTTGGCACAGATACTAGTTTGGTAAGTGTGCTCACAGAAGAATTTGCAATAGAAGATAGTGGAAGGCTAATGCTTCATTGGTAGATGCAGTCAGTTAAACCTTTCTTCTCTTTTTTAAAACCACCACAGTGATTAAACAGAACAATGACAATGCTTAGTGGAAAAAGTTGCTGTCAAAACATTTACAGTGGCATCAGTGTGAATTGTGATAGCAGCATGACAAATAAAGATGGGATATGATGTCCAATTCAGATGGAGGGTCTCTGGACATAGGTAATTATGCTTATTAGATAACAGGTCTTCTACTTTCTCTATAACATATACCTTCAATATTTAAGAAAATAAATTTTCACCTTTCTTAGCTTCTCATTGTTAATAAGCATTAAACTGTTTTTTTCTAAATACATGGAAATAATTGACTTATACAGTAAAAATCCAAGGCAGGAAATTCTGATTATTTAATTTCATTTATTCCTGCTGTGTTTATTTAAGTAAAGCTGTAAATACCACTGATGGGTTTACAGGAAGACACAGATGTGTTCTATTAAATAATTACTCAGCAAAATTATTTGGTTGTGAATTAAAACATGCTGACTTTAATGAGATTTCCTTTAAAAATTGTCTTCAAAATATTTGTATGCATCATTATTAGAAAAGCAACATAGTAGAGTGGAAAAAATTTTTGACTGGTGGTCAGAACATGTGGGTTCAAGTCCTGGCCATGCCCCTCAAAATGGAAACTTCTTATTTGTAAAATTTCCTGATTTGGATTTCTTCCTGCCAAATAAATGTATGGCATTTAAGATGCCATACATTTTAAGATTTATGTAAAAATTATATTGATTTTTGTAAAAACAAATTTGAGGGAATGAGAATGAAGTTGATCTTAAGATTGCCATTGACTCATTAGGATTTCCTAATTTTTGCCTCATCTTTTTTACAAGGGAGCACAAACTCCCTATAAGCTTTAGGGAAAAATGTATTTTTTCCCCTATCCAGGTAAGGGATAGAGTTGATTTGTCCTGGTAGTGATAGTGAGAAACATAATCCATCTAAATAGTGCTCTTCTTTTGGCCTCCAATTGAAAGGCAGAAAGAAACGAGAATAAACTAGAAAATCCTGGGATGTGGTTTGGCATTCCCAAACCTTGGTGCCTTCGGGGCTGTGTGCTGTGTGGCTTGGGGACTGTGCCAGCAGCATGTTCTGGTACAGCCTTCTTAATGGACTGGTGTGTGTGTGTATGTGTTTGTGTGTGTGGGTGTGTGTCTGTAGAGGGTGGGTAGAGGGTGGATCAGGAATTCATCTTTGTATGCCTGGCAGGATATATTGGTTTTGGCCTTTTTTCTTGAAGAATTAGCTTCATTAGGTTTTTTAATTACTCCCCCTAAACGGATAAATGAATGACTCTTTTCCAAAGAGTTATCATTTGGTGCCAGCGATCAAGCATTACTCCATACCACTCCATGTGACACAGGATGTGGTCTGATATTTAATCTAAGTGCAGGCTCCACTTTTTTGCTGGGTAGAGTGAATAGACTTATAAGGCTTCTTTGTTATGGAATGACTTCTTAGCAAACTGCCTTCTCTTTTACTTAGAAACCAAATTACTAGGATAAAAAGAAAAAAGTCCAGACATTATACACTTCTAGGCCTCCCACAGCCATTTTGGTAGAAGGTGATGAATGCGTTTTAGTGGATTAATATTTCTGGAATGTGAGCAGGGTCAGTCCACAGCAGACTGAGCAGGATTGTCACTCCAGGGACCTAGTCAGGACTGCTGATCTCTCTATAACATTCAGCCTGGAAACAAAGCCTGCACCTCTCAATTGCCCTTCCATATTTCATTTCCTTGGATCTTACCCTATGGAAAGTGGGTGGAGTTGGAATAAGTGGAATGAGCATAACAAGCCAATCTTTTCATTTATCTATGTTAGCTGTATGCTACCCTTCTATATAATAAAATGTCTAAAGTTAGTAATTGCACTTACCTAGAATTGCACATCACTTAGATGGCAAATAGATGGAGAAACGATGGAAACAGTGACAGACTTTATTTTCCTGGGCTCCAAAATCATTGCAGATGGTGACTGCAGCCATGAAATTAAAAGACACTAGCTCCTTGGAAGAAAAGCTCTGACAAATCTGCTGCTGCTGCTGTGTCGCTTCAGTCGTGTCCAACTTTGTGGGACCCCATAGACGCCAGCCCACCAGGCTCCACCGTCCCTGGGATTCTCCAGGCAAGAGTACTGGAGTGGGTTGCCATTGCCTTCGCCACTGACAAACCTAGGTAGCGTATTAAAGAGCAGAGACATTACTTTGCTGACAAAGGTCCGTATAGTCAAAGCTATGTTTTTTTCCAGTAGTCATGTATGGATGTGAGAGTTGGACCATAGAGAAGGCTCAGTGCTGAAGAACTGATGATTTTGAACTGTGGTGCTGGGGAAAACTCTTGAGAGTCCCTTGGACTGCAAGGAGATGAAACCACTCAATACTAAAGGAAATCAATCCTGAATATTCATTGGAAGGACTGATGCTGAAGCTCCAATACTTTGGTCACCTGATGCAAAGAGCAGACTCATTGGGAAAGACCCTGATGCTGAGAAAGGTTGAAGGCAGGAACAGAAAGGGACAGCAGAGGATGAGGTGGTTGGATGACATCACTGACTACATGGATATGAGTTTGAGCAAGCTCTGGTAGATGGTGAAGGACGGGGGAGCATGGCAGTCCTGGTCCATGGGGTCACAAAGAGTTGGACATGAGTGCATGACTGAACAAGAGTCGCACAGTTGTTGAAGAGATCAGTTCAGTTCAGTTGGTCAGTTGTGTCCGACTCTTTGTGAACCCATGGACTGCAGCACACCAGGCATCCCTGTCCATTACCAACTTCTGGAGTTTATCCAAACTCATGTCCATTGAGTCAGTGATACCATCCAACCATCTCATCCTCTGTCATCCCCTTCTCTTCCTGCCCTCAATCTTTCCCAGCATCAGGGTCTTTTCAAATGAGTCAGTTTTTCCCATCAGGTGGCCAAAGTATTGGAGTTTCAGCTTCAACATCAGTCCTTCCAATGAACACCCAGGACTGATCTCATTTAGGATGGACTGGTTGGATCTCCTTGCAGTCCAAGGGACTCTCCAGAGTTTTTTCCAACACCACAGTTCAAAAGCACTCTTTGGCACTCAGCTTTCTTTACAGTCCAACTCTCACATCCATACATGACTAATGGAAAAAACATAGCCTAGATGGACCTTTGTTGGCAAAGTAATGTCTCTGCTTTTTAATATGCTATCTAGGTTGGTCATAACTTTTCTTCCAAGGAGTAAGCGTCTTTTAATTTCATGGCTGCAATCACCATCTGCAGTGATTTTGGAGCCCTCAAAAATAAAGTCTCTCATTGTTTCCACTGTTTCCCCACCTATTTGCCATAAAGTGATGGGACAAGATGCCATAATGTGATGGGACCAGATGCCATGATCTTAGTTTTCTGAATGTTGAGTTTTAAGCCAACTTTTTCACTCTCCTCTTTCATCTTCATTAAGAGGCTCTTTAGTTCTTCTCTTTCTGCCATAAGGGCGGTTCCATCTGCATATCTGAGGTTATTGATATTTCTTCGGGCAATTGTGATTCCAACTTGTGCTTCATCCAGCCCAGCGTTTCCCGTAATGTATTCTGCATATAAGTTAAATAAGCAGGGTGACAATAGACAGCCTTGATGTACTCCTTTTCCTATTTGGAACCAGTCTGTTGCTCATGTCCAGTCTGTTGCTTCCTGACCTGCATATAGGTTTCTCAAGAGGCAGGTCAGGTGGTCTGGTATTCCCATCTCTTTCAGAATTTTCCAGTTTATTGTGTTGCACGCACTCAAAGGCTTTGTCATAGTCAATAAAGCAAAAATAGATGTTTTTCTGGAACTCTCTTGCTTTTTCTATGATTCAGCAGATGTTGGCAATTTGATCTCTGGTTTCTCTGCCTTTTCTGAAACCAGCTTGAACATCTGGAAGTTCACGGTTCACGTATTGCTGAAACCTGGCTTGGAGAATTTTGAGCATTACTTTACTAGCGTGTGAGATGAGTGCAATTGTGCAGTAGTTTGAGCATTTCTTGGCATTGCCTTTCTTTGGGATTGGAATGAAAACGGACCTTTTCCAGTCCTGTGGCCACTGCTGAGTTTTCCAAATTTGCTGGCATATTGAGTGCAGCACTTTCACAGCATCATCTTTCAGGATTTGAAATAGCTCAACTGGAATTCCATCACCTCCACTAGCTTTGTTCATAGTGATGCTTTCTAAGGCCCACTTGACTTCACATTCCAGGATGTCTGGCTCTAGGTGAGTGATCACACTATCATGATTATCTGGGTCATGAAGATCTTTTTTGTATAGTTCTTCTGTGTATTCTTGCCACCTCTTCTAATATCTTCTGCTTCTGTTAGGTCCATACCATTTCTGTCCTTTATTGTGCCCATCTTTGCATGAAATGTTCCCTTGGTATCTCTAATTTTCTTGAAGTGATCTCTAGTCTTTCCCATTCTGTTTTTTCCTTTATTTCTTTGCATTGATCGCTGAGGAAGGCTTTCTTATCTCTCCTTGCTATTCTTTGGAACTCTGCATTCAAATGGGAATATCTTTCCTTTTCTCCTTTGCTTTTCACTTCTCTTCTTTTCACAGATATTTGTGAGGCCTCCTCCGACAGCCATTTTGCTTTTCGCATTTCTTTTCCATGGGGATGGTCTTGATCCCTTTCTCCTGTACAATGTCATGAACCTCTGTCCATAGTTCATCAGGCGCTCTGTCTATCAGATCTAGTCCTTTGAATCTATTTCTCAGTTCCACTATAAAATCATAAAGGATTTGATTTAGGTCGTACCTGAATGGTCTAGTGGTTTTCCCCAATTTCTTCAATTTAAGTCTTAATTTTGCAATAAGGAGTTCATTATCTGAGCCACAGTCAGCTCCTGGTCTTGTTTTTGCTGACTGTGTTGAAGAGCTAGTTTTTATATAAAGCAATTAAAATACCCATCACATTAAAACAGTATAGCTGGATGATTTGCCTACAGGTAAGAATGGGTGTTGGTATTTTCAATAATTTTATGATATTTTTAATGAAACATAGACCATCAGCAAAAGGGTAGAATAGGTGATCTTCAACTTGAGTTGCCTTCATAGAAAGATGAACTAGCAACAGTCCATGGACAAGATACTTTTGTGAAAATCTCACAGCCCAGGGATGAGACTTAAGTATGATGGACCACAGAAACAAGGGCCTGCCTTAGAAGAGCAGTAGAAACATTTTTCACTTTGACTACCTTGTTCCTCTTGCAGGATGGCACAGCTCCACATGGAGAAGGCCCACCCCCCACCCACCATGGGCCCAAGGTTTCTCAGGGGATACAAGGATCCTAAAGTGGACATCCATTTCCCCTGTGCTTCCTAGGAAACCCATTTTGGTCTGGCCTCATAGGGACCACCGGGGAACTGGTGGGGCTGGACCTCTACAAAGAAAAAAGCAGCAAGGAGGGGCCTCTAGCAATCAGCCTATAGATCATGGTGAATTGCATTCCTGCTGGCAGTGAGGCCTGAGCATTGATCACTGTCAGTGGCTCTGTCCATCTGTAGAGCTGAGATGGTGGCCCTGTCTGTCCAAGGAGCTTGATCAGCAGTTCTGCCCATTTTTGTCTCCCAGACAATGAGCCATACTGGCTGTGGAGCCCATTCTATGCTCCCACCTGAAGAAAGAAGCAAGTCAGCAGCCCCTTCCAACTGCTGAGCATAGCCCTCAGCATTTGTTATTTTTCTTCCGAGGTGCAATCCCACCAGTTCCCCACAAGTCTGTTCGCTAGGTCTGTGTCTCTATTCCTGCCCTGCAAATAGGTTCATTAGTATGCATGTATTCGTCAATATATGATATCTGTTTTTCTCTTTCTGACTTGCTCTACTCTGTATAACAGGCTCTAGGTTCATCCACCTCACTACAACTGACTCAAATTCATATCATTTATGCCTAATATTCCATTGCATATATATATTAATACTACAACTTCTTTATCCATTCATCTGTCAGTGGACATCTAGCTTGCTTCTGTGTCCTGGCTATTGCAAATGGTGCTACAATGAACATTGGAGTACATGTATCTTTTTGAATTATGGTTTCCTCAGGGTATATGCCCAGTAGTGGATTTGCTGCGTCATATGGAAATGGCAACCCATTCCAGTGTTCTTGCCTGGAGAATCCCAGGGACGGGAGAGCTTATTGGGCTGCCATCTATGGGGTCGTACCGAGTCGGACATGACTGAAGTGACTTAGCAGCAGCATGGTAGTTCTATTCCTAGTTTTTTAAGGAATCTCCGTACTGTTTTCCATAGTGGCTGTCTCAGTTTCCATCCCTATGAACAGTGCAGAGGGTTCCCTTTTCTCCACATCCCCTCCATTATTTATTGTCTGTAGATTTTTAAACGATGGCCATTCTGACTTGTGTGAGGTAATACCTCATTGTAATTTTGATTTGCATTTCTCTAATAGTGAGAGATGTTGAGTATGTTTTCATATGTTTGTTGGCCATCTGTAAGTCTTTGGAGAAATGTCTGTTTAGGTTTTCCACTCATTTTTTTTTATCAGGTTATTTGTTTTTCTGATATTGAGCTGCATGGACTTCTTGTATATAGTGCTTCATTTACAATTATTTTCTCCCATTCTGAGGGTTGTCTTTCATCTTGTTTATAGTTTCCTTTGCTGTGAAAAGGCTTTTAAGTTTAATTAGGTCCCATTTATTTATTTTTGTTTCTATTTCCATTACTTTAGGAGGTGGGTCAAAGAGAATCTTGCTTCAATTCATGTCAAAGAGTAATCTGCCTATTTTTCCCTCCAAGAGTCTTATTGTTCCTGGCCTTACATTTAGGTTTTAAATGCATTTTGAGTTTATTTGTGTGTAAGGTTGGAGAAGGCAATGGCCACCCACTCCAGTGTGTAAGGTGTTAGAAAGTGCTCTAATTTTATTATTTTTTTTGCATGTCACTGTCCGGTTTTCCAGTACCATTTATTGAAGAGGCTGTCTTTTCTCTATTGTATATTCTTGCCTGCTTTGTCAAAGATAAGGTGCTCATAGGTGCATGCATTTATCTCTGGGATTTATATTTTTTTCCATTGATCTATACTTCTATTTTTGTGCAGTACCATACTTTCTTCCATACAGTGGAAGTCAGAAATAGATTTAAGGGACTATGTCTGAGAGACAGAGTGCCTGATGAACTATGGATGGAGGTTCATGACATAGTACAGGAGACAGGGATCAAGACCATCCCCATGAAAAGAAATGCAAAAAAGCAAAATGACTGTCTGAGGAGGCCTCACAAATAGCTGTGAAAAGAAGCGAAGCAAAAAGCAAAGGAGAAAAGGAAAGATATTTCCATTTGAATGCAGAGTTCCAAAGAATAGCAAGGAGAGATAAGAAAGCCTTCCTCAGTGATCAGTGCAAAGAAATAGAGGAAAACAACAGAATGGGAAAGACTAGAAATCTCTTCAAGAAAATTAGAGATACCAAGGGAACATTTCATGCAAAGATGGGCACAGTAAAGGACAGAAATGGTATGGACCTAATGGAAGCAGAAGATAGTAAGAAGAGGTGGCAAGAATACACAGAACTATACAAAGAAGATCTTCATGACCCAGATAATCACGATAGTGTGATCACTGACCTAGAGCCAGACATCCTGGAATGTGAAGTCAAGTGGGCCTTAGAAAGCATCACTATGAACAAAGCTAGTGGAGGTGATGGAATTCCAGTTGAGCTATTTCAAATCCTAAAAGATGATTCTGTGAAAGTGCTGCATTCAATATGCCAGCAAATTTAGAAAAGTCAGCAGTGGCCACAGGACTGGAAAAAGTCAGTTTTCATTCCAATCCCAAAGAAAGCCAATGCCAAAGAATGCTCAAACTACCACGCAATTGCACTCATATCTCATGTTAGCAAAGTAATGCTCAAAATTCTCCAAGCCAGACTTCAGCAATACATGAACCATGAACTTCCAGACATTCGAGCTGGTATTAGAAAAGGCAGAGAAACGAGAGATCAAATTGCCAATATCCTCTGGATCATGGAAAAAGCAAGAGAGTTCCAGAAAAACATCTATTTCTGCTTTATTGATTGTGCCAAAGCCTTTGACTGTGTGGATCACAATAAACTGTGGAAAATTCTGAAAGAGATGGGAGTACCAGACCACCTGACCTGACTTTTGAGAAATCTGTATGCAGATCCGGAAGCAACAATTAGAACTGGACATGGAACAACAGACTGATTTTAAATAGGAAAAGGAGTACATCAAGGCTGTATATTGTCATCCTGCTTATTTAACTTACATGCAGAGTACATCATGAGAAATGCTGGGCTGGAAGAAACACAAGCTCTAATCAAGATTGCCGGGAGAAATATCAATAACCTCAGATATTCAGATGACACGGCTTTATGGCAGAAAAGGAAGAAGAACTAAAGAGCCTCTTAATGAAGATGAAAGAGGAGAGTGAAAAGGTTGGCTTAAAGCTCAACATTCAGAAAACTAAGATCATGGCATCTGGTCCTATCACTTCATGGCAAATAGATGGGGAAACAGTGGAAACAGTGTCAGACTTTATTTTTTTTGGCTCTAAAATCACTGCAGCGGTGATTGCAGCCATGAAATTAAAAGACACTTACTCCTTGGAAGGAAAGTTATGACCAACCTAGGTAGTATATTGAAAAGCAGAGACATTACTTTGCCAACAAAGGTCTGTCTAGTCAAAGCTATGGTTTTTCCAGTGGTCATGTATGGATGTGAGAGTTGGACTGTAAAGAAAGCTTAGTGCCGAAGAATTGATGCTTTTGAACTGTGGTGCTGGATAAGACTCTTGAGAGTCCCTTCACTGCAAGGAGATCCAACCAGTCCATCCTAAAGGAGAGCAGTCCTGGGTGTTTCTTGGAAGGACTGATGGCTGAGGCTAAAACTGCAATACTTTGGCCACCTCATGGGAAGAGTTGATTCATTGGAAAAGACCCTGATGCTGGGAGGGATTGGGAGCAGGAGGAGAAGGGGACGCCAGTGGATGAGATGGCTGGATGGCATCACTGACTCGATGCACATGAGTTTGGGTGAACTCCGGGAGTTGGTGATGGACAGGGAGGCCTGGCGTGCTGCAGTTCATAGGGTCGCAAAGAGTCAGACAGGACTGAGCGACTGAACTGAACTGAACTGAACTGATACTGTCTTAATTACTGTAGCTTTGTAAGTATTGTCTGAAGTCAGGAAGGTTGATTCTCCCAGCTCTTTTTTCTTTCTCAAGATTGCTTTGGCTATTTAGGGCCTTTTGTGTTTCTATGCAAATTCTAACTTTTTTTTGCTCTAGTTCTATGAAAAATGCCATTGGTAATTTGATAGAGATTGCATCAAGTCTGTAGATTGCTTTGGGTAGTAGTCATTTTCACAATACTGATTCTTCCAGTCTAAGAACATGGTATATCTCTTCATCTGTTTGTGTCTTTCTTTGTTTTCTTTCATTAGTGTCTTACAGTTTTCAGCACATAGGTCAGCAGGTTTATTAGGTAGGTTTGTTCCTAGGTATTTTATTCTTTTTGCTGCAATGGTGAATGGGATTGTTTCCTTAATTTCTTTTTCTGATTTTTCATTGTTATTGTATAGGAAGGCAAGGTATTTCTGTGTATTAATTTTGTATCCTGGGACTTTACTAAATTCATTGATTAGGTCTTGTAATTTTCTGGTGGCATCTTAAGTGTTTTTTATGTATAGTATCATGTCATCTGCAAACAGTGAAAGTTTCATTTCTTTTCCAATCTAGGTTCTTTTTACTTCTTTTTCTTCTCTCATTTCCATGACTAGGAATTTCAAAACTATATCGAATAGCGGTGAGAATGGGCACCCTTTTCTTGTTCCTGATCTTAGAGGAAATGTTTTCAGTTTTTCACCGCTGAGAATAATGTTTGCTGTGGGTTTGTTATATACGACCTTTATTATGTTGAGGTATGTTCCCTCTATGCCCACTTTTTGGAAAGCTTTTTTCATAAAGGGGTGTTGAATTTTTTTGTTTTAATGTGGAATGCTTCACAAAAGTGTGTGTCATCCTTGCACGTGGGGCCATGCTAATCTCTGTTTCATTTCAATTTTACTATATGTGCTGCCAGAGCCAGCACCGGGTGTTGACTTTTGTCTAAAGCTTTTCCTCCATCTCCTTTAAAGACTCTTTATGTGGATATTACTAATTCTACTTTAGTCTTCATAGCTCTAAGCTTTTCACATTTTATCCTTTTCGCTGCCTTTTGGGGAATTGCCTTATCTCAGTTTTCTTGCAATTCATCTTTAAAGTATCTGCCTGTTACTACCCTGATCCACTATGTTCTTTATTTTGACTGCTTTATCTTCATGTCTAATATTTCCATTGGGCTATTTAAATTTTTTTTCTGTTCTTGTTTCATTTTATTCCTTATCTCGTAAAGAATATCTATCATGCCTAATTTAAAACATTTCTGTTCATTCCAATAATTCTTCTTCAAATGATGTATGTTTTCTAGTTTGTTCACTTAAAAGAAAACAGATGTTATACTCCTCAGATGCCTTGTTCATCATTTTGAGCTTGTATGTCCTTGCTCTTCGGGGGTTACCAGCTGTTCTTTATGGTAATGAACATTGGAGAGGGGATGAGGACAAGTCCCTGGTCAGTGCCAGTAGCAGCAAACTAGGAAGGGGAGAGGGGAGGAGCCCAGGAACCATAGTGCCCTCACCAATAATTCCTGCTTGCTCCATCCTCTGGGACTGCCTTGGTGGCTAAGATGGTAAAGAATCTGCCTGCAATGCAGGAGACCTGGGTTCAAATCAGGGAGATTCCCTAGAGAAGGGAATGGCAACCCACTCCAGTATTCTTGCCTGGAGAGATCCAAGGACAGAGGAGCCTGGTGGGCTACAGTCCACAGGGTCACAAAGAATAGGACACTGAGCGACTGATGCTTCTATACAATTCCTGTTTTGAAACATCTTATGCAAGGGGTTAATATCTTGCCTGACCAAGGTGGGTGGTTTTAGTCAGTTCAGTTCAGTAGCTCAGTCGTGTCCGACTCTTTGCAACTACACGGACTGCAGTATGCCAGGCCTCCCTGTCCATCACCAACTCCCAGAGCTTACTCAAACTCTTGTCCATTGAGTCAGTGATGCCATCCAACCATCTCATGCTCTGTCATCCCCTCTTCCTCCTGCCTTTAATCTTTCCCAGCATCAGGGTCTTTTCAACTGAGTCTGTTCTTCCCAGCAGGTGGCCAAAGTATTGGAGTTTCAGCTTCAGCATCAGTCCTTCAAATGAATATTCAGGACTGATTTCCTTTAGGATTGACTGGTTGGATTTCCTTGAAGTCCAAGGGATTCTCAAGAGTCTTCTACAACACCACAGTTCAAAAGCATCAATTCTTTGGTGCTCAGCTTTCTTTATTGCCCAACTCTCACATCCATACATGACTACTGGAAAAACCATAGCTTTGACTAGATGGACCTCTGTTGGCAAAGTAATGTCTCAGCTTTTTAATATGCTGTCTAGGTTGATCATAGCTTTTCTTCCAAGGAGCAAGTGTCTTTTAATTTCATGGTGGCAGTCACCATCTGCAGTGATTTTGGAGCCCCCCAAAATAAAGTCTGTTACTGTTCCCATTGTTTCCCCATCTATTTGCCATGAAGTGATGGGACCAGATGCCATGATCTTAGTTTTCTGAATGTTGAGTTTTAAGCCAACTTTTTCACTCTCTGCTTTCACTTTCATCAAGAGGCTTTTTAGTTCTTCTTCAGTTTCTGCCATAAGGGTGATGTCATCTGCATATCTGAGGTTACTGATATTTCTCCTGGCAATCTTGATACCAGCTTGTGCTTCATCCAGCCCAGCTTTTCTCATGATGTACTCTGCATATAAGTGAAGTAAGCAAGGTGACAATATACAACCTTGACCTATTCTGTTCCCAATTTGGAACCAGTCTGTTGTTCCATGTCCAGTTCTAACTGTTGCTTCCTGACCTGCACACAGATTCCTCACAAGGCAGGTCAGGTGGTCTGATATTCCTATCTCTTTCAGAATTTTCCATAGTTTGTTTTGATCCACACTGTCAAAGGCTTTGGGTAGTCAATAAAGCAGAAATAGATGTTTTTCTGGAACTCTCTTGCTTTTTCTGTGATCCAGCGGATGTTGACAATTTAATTTGGTTCCTTTGCCTTTTCTAAATCCAGATTGAACATCTGGAAGTTCATGGTTCACCCTGTTATCCACTATCTTGGATCCCTTGTAGCATCAGAGAAGACAGCCTCCAGGATTATAATCCACAGACCTGTGCTTTGAAGTGTTGAGGATGGGTGGTGCTATCTATTTTCAAAATTTCTCTACCATAGCTGGGTTTGTACACTGCTCTGACATTTCCTCTTGGTGATCACACATGGCCTCAGTGATTGCTACTGATTACTGTGATATACAGTCAAGAAAAGAGTCTCTAAAGACAAATTGAGCTGAGGCAAGAACAGAATTTAAAAGGCTTTCCTACAGCCTATTCTCAATACATCCCAGGTGGCTCAGATGGTAAAGAATCCGCCTGCAGTGCAGGAGACCTGGGTTTAATCCCTGGTTGGGAAGATCCTCTGGAGAAGGGAATGGCAACCGACTCCAGTAAATCAAGTAAATCAAATTATCCTGCCTGGAGAATTCCATGGACAGATAAGTCTGTTGGGCTACTGTTCATGGGATCGCAAAGAATTGAACAGGACTTAGCAACTAATGTATGTATTCTCTCACTTCTCATTCCTGGGCTTCAGCTACCCAACTCTCACTCAAGTCATTTATGGTGAACATCAGACTCTGGGTTTATCTTATCTTTTTTATGTTATTGATTTATGCAATCTGTGTTCTCCTCAAGCATCTGTAGTTTTTCTAGAGCTGATTTTGGAGGATGGAGCCAGCAGCTTGTCCTATATTAATTCTTGGCAGGGACCAGGTCTGTCTTGCTCTTTCTTCTGCCATAGCCCTGCCTCCATTAATAGCTGTTCAGGGAGGAGGCTAATGTTTGGGAGCAAATTCAAAAGCCAACCTGTGTTCATTCTGTGCAAAGAAAATCATTCAGGCAGCTGGGAAACCCTGTTCATTCTCTTAGTAGGGACCAGGGACCTCAATTTGACAGTGGCATTTAGTAGGAAAATCTCCATCCTTTTAAAATTTTCCAAAAAGACATCTGGGAAGTACATTTAAAAGTGGATGGAAGTTAAGCAGCTCTGTTGTGACGAAAGCCACTTTTGGTCAATGAAGTGTAGGGTTCAGTTCAGTTCAGTCACTCAGTCGTGTCCGACTCTTTGTGACCTCATGAACCACAGCATGCCAGGCCTCCTTGTCCATCACCAACTCCCGGAGTCCACCCAAACCCATTTTTACAGTTTAAGACACCATCAGATGTGTATTCTATTAACTGCAGTCAGACAGATTCCTAATGAAACCAAGTCTATCTAATAAGTAAATTAAAGCATGTTTCCTTCAATCCCCATCTTGATTTAATATGCTTAGTAAGTTTTTATCACAAATAAAATGTCTGCTGGTCATCACAAGTCCAAATACATGAACTTTTACCTTTTCACAATATTTTCATTTTTCCTTTGGATACTCCATTTTGCTGCAGGCAGGACTGGTTTTGTGGGAAAATGTTTTGGGCAATATTCTAGAACTTCTGTCTCAGAACAATGCAAGTCAGAATGGTGTTCCAAAACCTTGTTTTAATCACATTGAAATTGCTGACATAAAAAATTTTATGGTAAAAATACATAATAAACATATTTATTTGTAACATTATCCTTATTAATAAGAGGAATTGTATTTTCCTCTGACGTGTTTTCAGAAGCTGGTATGCAGCATCTAATGCTTTTCTTCATTGGGGTCTAGTTGATTTTAATATTGTATAACTTTCTGGGATACAATAGACTGATTCAAAGTTTTAAAGGTTATATTCCTTTAACAGTTAGTATAAAATATTGAATATATTCCCCGTGTTGCACTATATATCCTTGTAGCTTATTTATTTTATACATAATAGCTTGTACCTCTTAATCTCTTCCCTCACGTTGGCCCTCCCTCCTCCTTCTTCACTGGTAAATGTGAATTTGTTTTCAACATATTTGTGAGTCTGTTTCTTTTTTGTTACATTCACTAGTTTGTTATATATATATTTAGATTTAATATTTAAATGATATCATACATTGTATGTCTTTGTCTACCTGACTTATTTCACTTAGCATAATGCCCTCCAAGTCCATTCATGTTGTTGCAAGTGGCAAAATTTCATCTTTTTTTATGACCGAGTAATAGTCTCTTCTTATTATACCACACTTTCTTTATTCATTCATATGTCAATGGACCACTAGATTGTTTCTATATCTTGTGTATTATAATAATGCTGCCACGAATGCTGGAGTGCATGCATCTTTTGGAATTAACTTTTGAGTGGGGTTTCTTCTAGATAAATACCCAGGAGTGGAATTGCTAGGTCATATTGTAGTTCTAGGTCATATGGCATCATTGACTCAATAGACACGAGTTTGAGCAAACTGTGGGAGGCAGTGAAGGATGGGGAAGCCTGGAGTGCTGCAGTTTGTGGGGTCACAAAGAGTCAGACAAGAATTCATGACTGAACAATGACAACAATAATAGTTCTATTTTTACTGTTTAGAGAAACCTCCATACTGTTTTCCACAGTGGTTGTGCCAATTTACATTCCCACCAGCAGTGTACAGAGGGTTCCCTTTCCTCCACATCTTTGCCAACATTTGTCATTTGCAGCACCTTATACTTTTTCTCACTCTGATGTAAGATGCTTGTTTCAAAATTCAAAGTATAGGGCTTGTACTTATTGGTTTTGAGCCCCAAGACAGCTAAGCCTCTACTTTCAAATTCTGAGTATATTGGGGCCTTGGGTGGGAAGAAGAGGTATAGAATCTGAAAGACGGAATTTTGAACCAGCAGTATGAAAAGTCTGTTTAATCGAGAACTTTGATGTGGGATTTCATGGATCAAGAGATCGTATAGAAAATCACTGTGAGTAACAAATATTTATTGCCATATATAAGAAATTTATCACAGATAATGTGTGAATTCATGAGATTGTTTCCTGTCATAGTAAACTCTTTTTAAGTTACTCTAGATGTTCTTAGTCTCATGATGATTGACTTTGTCTTCTATTTAAATTTATGCAAAAGTTATATCTCAGTATTTTTTTTAGTGAAAAAACAACAACAACAATAACATTCTCCCTAGTCTCATACTCTTATTTTTCCTGGGTTTTGTAACTTAATATAACCTATTTCTCTGAAAATATTCCCTCTCCAAGTTATGTTTTAGACAAAAACCATCAGAGTACCAACCTAATGATAGATTTCCAGATAAGTTTGAACAACTGAAACATTAGTTTCTAGAAACATTTCGCAGACTTCTTTGGCAATGAATTTATGGCTTCTGATACCTTTTCCTCACGGTTTATATATCTAAAATAAAGTACCACTAATGCCATAAAACTGTCCAAGATACACCAAAAAGAAACCTTGAGTGCCATACTACATGAAGTGTTTAGTTGCTCAGTCGTGTCTGACTCTTTGAAACCCCTTGGACTGTAGCCCACCAGGCTCCTCTGTCCATGGGGATTCTCCAGGCAAGAATACTGGAGTGGGTTGCCATGCCCTCCTCCAAGGGATCTTCCCAACCCAGGGATTGAACCCATGTCTCCAGCATTGCAGGTGGATTTTTTTTTTTTTTTAACCATCTGAGCCACCAGGGCTTCCACTCAGGAAGCCCTGAGTGACATGGTAGGCAGAATTCTAAGATGACCACCCAGCCCTTCCCCCTGCCATGACACCCCTTACTGTTGTACAGGCATCAGTTCAGTTCAGTCCAGTTGCTCAGTCATGACTGACTCTTTGTGACCCTGTGGACTGTACCATGCCAGGCTTCCCTGTCCATCACCAACTTCTGGAGCTTCCTCAAACTCATGTCCGTTGAAACTGTGATGCTATCCAACCATCTCATCCTCTGTCGTCCCCTTCTCCTCCCACCTTCAGTCTCCCCCAGCATCAGGGTCTTTTCCAATGAGTCAGTTCTTTGCATCAGGTGACCAAAGTATTAGAGTTTCAGCTCCAGCAAAAGTCCTTCCAATGAATATTCAGGATTGATTTCCTTTAGGATTTACAGGTTGGATCTCCTTGCAGTCCAAGGGACTCTCAAGAGTCTTCTCCAACACCACAGTTCAAAAGCATCAATTATTTGGTGCTCAGCTTTCCTTATAGTCCAACTCTCACATCCATACATGACTACTGGAAAAACCATAGCTTTGACTAGATAGACCTTTGTAGGCAAAGTAATGTCTCAGCTTTTTAATATGCTGTCTAGGTTTGCCATAGTTTTTCTTTCAAGGAGCAAGTATCTTTTAATTTCATGGCTACAGTCACCATCTGCAGTGATTTTTGGAACCCAAAACAATAAAGTCTGTCACTGGTTCCATTGTTTCCCCATCTATTTGCCATGAATTGATGGGACCGGATGCTATGATCTTAGTTTTCTGAATGTTGAGTTTTAAGCCAACTTTTTCACTCTCCTCTTTCACTTTCATCAAGAGACTCTTTAGTTCTTTACTTTCTGCCTTAAGGGTGGTGTCATCTGTGTATCTGATGTTATTGATATTTCTCCTGGCAATCTTGATTCCAGCTTGTGCTCCATCCAGCCTGGCATTTTGCATGATGTACTCTGCATATAAATTAAATAATTAGGGTCCCAATTTGGAACCAGTCTGTTGTTCCATGCTGGTTCTAACTGTTGCTTCTTGACCTGCATGCAGATTTCTCAGGAGACAGGTAAGGTGGTCTGGTATTCCCATCTCTTGAAGAATTTTCCACAGTTTGTTGGGTTCTATACAGTAAAAAGCTTTGGTGTAATCAATAAAGCAGAAGTAGAACTTTTTTCTGGAATTCTTGCCTTTTACATGATCCAAAAGATATTGGCAATTTGATCTCTGATTCCTCTGGCTTTTCTAAATCCAGCTTGAACATCTGGAAGTTCACAGTCCACATAATGTTGAAGCCTGGCTTGAAGAATTTTTAGCATTGCTTTGCTAACATGTCAGATGAGTGCAGTTGTGGGAGAGTTTGAACATTCTTTGGCATTGCCCTTCTTTGGGATTGGAATGAAAACTGACCCTTTCCAGTCCTGTGGCCACTGCTGAGTTTTCCAGATTTGCTGGCATAATGAGTGCAGCACTTTCACAGCATCATCTTTCAGGATTTGAAATAGCTCAACTGGAATTCAATCACCTCCACTAGCTTTGTTCATAGTGATGCTTTCTAAGGCCCACTTGACTTCACATTCCAGGATGTCTGTCTCTAGATGAGTGATCACACCATCATGATTATCTGGGTCATGAAGATCTTTTTTGCATAGTTCTTCTGGGTATTCCTGCCCCATCTTCTTAACATCTCTGCTTCTGTTAGGTCCATACCACTTCTTTCCTTTATTATGCCTATCTTTGCATGAAATGTTTTCTTGGTATCTCTAATTTTCTTTAAGAGATCTCTAGTATTTCCCATTCTATTGTTTTCTTCTATTTCTTTGCATTGATCACTGAGGAAGGTGTTCTTATCTCTCCTTGCTATTCTTTGGAACTCTGCATTCAGATGCTTATATCTCTCCTTTTCTCTTTTGGCTTTCACATCTCTTTTCACAGCTATTTGTAAGGCCTTGTCAGATAACCATTTTGCCTTTTCGCATATCTTTTTCTTTGAGATGGTCTTGATCCCTGCCTCCTGTACAATGTCACAAACTTCTGTTTATAGTGCTTCAGGCACTCTGTCTATCAGATCTAGTCCCTTGAATCTATTTCTCAGTTCCACTGTATAATCATAAGGGATTTGATTTAGGTCATACATGAATGGTCTAGTGGTTTTCCATACAATCTTCAACTGAAGTCTGAATTTGGCAATAAGGAGTTCATGATCTGAGCCACAGTCAGTTCCTAGTCTTGTTATTGCTGACTCTATAGAGCTTCTCCATCTTTGGCTGGAAAGAATATAATCAGTCTGATATCAGTATCTGATGTCCATGTGTAGAGTCTTCTCTTGTGTTGTTGGAAGAGAGTGTTTGCTATGACCAGTGCATTCTCTTGGCAAAGCTCTATTAGCCTGTGCCCTGCTTCATTCTGTACTCCAAGCCCAAACTTGCCTCTTTTTTTCAGATATCTCCTGAGTTCCAGGACTTTTGTGTTCCAGTCCCCTATGATGATAAGGACATCTTTTTTGGGTATTAGTTCTAGAAGGTCTTGTAGGTCTTCATAGAACCATTCAACTTCAGCTTCTTCAGTGTTACTGGTTGGGGAATAGACTTGGATTACTGTGATATTGAGTGATTTGCATTGGACACTAACAGAGAGCATTCTATTGTTTTTGAGATTGCACCCAAGTACTGCATTTCAGGCTCTTTTGTTGACTATGAGGGCTACTCCATTTCTTCTAAGGGATTCTTGCCCACAGTAGTAGATATAATGATCATCTGAGCTAAACTCACCCATTCCTGTCCATTTTAGTTCACTGATTGCTAAAATGTCGATGTTCACTCTTGCCATCTCCTGTTTGACCACTTCTAATTTGCCTTGATTCATGGACCTAACATTCTAGGTTCCAATGCAGTATTGCTCTTTACTCATTGGACTTTACTTCCATCACCAGTCACACCCACGACTGGGTGTTATTTTTGCTTTGGCTCATCTCTTCATTCTTCCTGGAGTTATTTCTCCACTGTTTTTCCAGTAGCATATTGGACACCTACCAACCTCGGGAGTTCATCTTTTAGTGTCATATCTTTTTGCCTTTTCATACTGTTCATGGGGTTCTCAAGGCAAGAATACTGAGGTGGTTTGCCATTCCCTTCTCCAGTGGACCACTTGTCAGAACTCTCCACCATGACCCATCCATCTCGGTGGCCCTACATGACATGGCTAATAGTTTCATTGAATCAGACAAGGCTGTGGTCCATGTGATCAGTTTGATTAATTTTCTGTGATTGTGGTTTTCATCCTATCTGCTTCCCTGGTGGCTCAGAGGCTAAAGCATCTGCCTGCAATGTAGGAGACCTGGGTTCGATCCCTGGGTAAGGAAGGTCCTCTGGAGAAGGAAATGGCAACCCACTCCAGTATTCTTGCCTGGAAAATCCCATGGACAGAGAAGCCTGGTAGACTACAGTCCATGGATCACAAAGAGTCAGACATGACATGATTGCTTGCTTGCTTGCTTTCTGATGGATAAAGATAATAGGCTTATGGAAGCTTCCTGATAGGAGAGACTGACTGAATGGGAAACTGGGTCTTGTTCCGATGGGCGGGGCTATGCTCAGTAAATTTTTAATCCAAATTTCTGATGGGCAGGGCTGCATTCCCTCCCTATTATTTGACCTGAGACCAAATTATGGTGGAGGTAATGAAGTTAATGGAAACGTCCTTCAAAAGTTCCTGTCCACGCAGCTGCACTCAGTGCCCCTGACCCTGCAGCAGAGCACTACCTACCTGTGCCTCCACTGGAGACTCCTGGACACTCACAGGCAAGTCTGAGTCAGTCTCTTGTAGGGTCACTGCTCCTTTCTCCTAGGTCCTGGTGCACACAAGGTTTTTTTTTTTTTTTTTAATTTTATTTATTTATTTATTTTTACTTTACAATATTGTATTGGTTTTGCCATACATCAACATACGTCCACCACGGGTGTACACGTGTTCCCCATCCTGAACCCCCTCCTACCTCCCTCCCCATACCATCCCTCTGGGTCATCCCAGTGCACCAGCCCCAAGCTTCCTGTATACTGCATTGAACCTGGACTGGTGATTCATTTCTTATATGATATTATACATGTTTTAATGCCATTCTCCCAAATCATCCCCCTCTCCCTCTCCCACAGAGTCCAAAAGACTGTTCTATACATCTGTGTCTCTTTTCCTGTCTCACATACAGTGTTGTCATTACCATGTTTCTAAATTCCATATATATGCATTAGTATACTGTATTGGTGTTTTTCTTTCTGGCTTACTTCACTCTGTATAATAGGCTCCAGTTTCATCCACCTCATTAGAACTGATTCAAATGTATTCTTTTTAATGGCTGAGTAATACTCCATTGTGTATATGTACCACAGCTTTCTTTATCCATTCATCTGCTGATAGACATCTAGGTTGCTTCCATGTCCTGGCTATTATAAACAGTGCTGCGATGAACATTGGGGGTACATGTGTCTCTTTCAATTCTGGTTTCCTTGGTGTGCATGCCCAGCAGTGGGATTGCTGGGTCGTATGGCAGTTCTATTTCCAGTTTTTTAAGGAATCTCCACACTGTTCTCCATAGTGGCTGTAGTAGTTTGCATTCCCACAAACAGTGTAAGAGGGTTCCCTTTTCTCCACATCCTCTTCAGCATTTATTGCTTGTAGACTTTTAGATTGCAGCCATTCTGACTGGCATGAAATGGTACCTCATTGTGGTTTTGATTTGCATTTCTCTGATAATGAGTGATGTTGAGCATCTTTTCATGTGTTTGTTAGCCATCTGTATGTCTTCTTTGGAGAAATGTCTATTTAGATCTTTGGCCTATTTTTTGATTGGGTCGTTTGTTTTTCTGGAATTGAGCTGCAGGAGTTGCTTGTATATTTTTGAGATTAGTTGTTTGTCAGTTGCTTCATTTGCTATTATTTTCTCCCATTCTGAAGGCTGTCTTTTCACCTTGCTTATAGTTTATTTTGTTGTGTAGAAGCTTTTAATTTTAATTAGATCCCATTTGTTTATTTTTGCTTTTATTTCCAATATTCTGGGAGGCGGGTCATAGAGGATCCTGCTGTGATGTATGTCGGAGAGTGTTTTGCCTATGTTCTCCTCTAGGAGTTTTATAGTTTCTGGTCTTATGTTTAGGCACACAAGGTTTTGATTGTGCCCTGCGAGAGTCTGTTTCCTTAGTCCTGTGCAAGTTCTGTAATCAAATCCCACTGCCCTCTGAAGTAAAATTCTCTGGGGGCTCTCAGTCCCTTTTCTAGATCTCCAGGTTGGGAAATCTGTTGTGGGTCATAGAACTTTCTTGACAGTGAGATAATTTCTTTGGTATAGGCATACACTTGAGGTATTGCAGGTTCAGGGCCAGAGCACCATAAAAGTAAATACTGCAATAAAGTGAGTCACATGATTTTTTTGATTTTTCTGTGCAAGGGTTATATATATATTATACTTTCAGCTTGAAAAAAGATCCTAGAAAGAGCAGTGCATGCATGCTCAGTCACTCACTCTTGTCCAACTCTTTGTGACTCCATGGACTGTAGCCTGCCTGACTCCTCCATCCATGGAATTTTCTAGGCAAGAATGCCGGAGTGGGTTGCCATTTCCTACTCCAGGGGATCTTCCTGACCCAGGAATTGAACCCATGTCTCCTGTGGCTTGTGCATTGGCAGATAGAATCTATACCACTGCGCCATCTGGGAAGCCCTATACTTTGGTCTGTTAGGTGTGAAAAAGCATTATGTTTAAAATGCAATGTACATACCTTAATATAAAATATTAATGCTTTATTGCTTAACAGTGCTAACCATTTCTGAAACTTCAGTGAGTTCTAATCTTTTTGCTGGTGGAGAGTTTTGCCTCAGTGTTAATGGTTGCTGACTGATCAGGGTGGTGGTAGCTGAAGGTTGTGGGGGCGGCGGCGGGGGGGGGGGGGGTGCTGTGATAATTTCTTTTTGGTGACTGCAGCCATGAAATTAAAAGACGCTTACTCCTTGGAAGGAAAGTTATGACCAAGCTAGATAGCATATTCAAAAGCAGAGACATTACTTTGCCAACAAAGGTCCATCTAGTCAAGGCTATGGTTTTTCCTGTGGTCATGTATGGATGTGAGAGTTGGACTGTGAAGAAGGCTGAGTGCCGAAGAATTGATGGTTTTGAACTGTGGTGCTGGAGAAGACTCTTGAGAGTCCTTTGGACTGCAAGGAGATCCAACCAGTCCATACTAAAGGAGACCAGCCCTGGGATTTCTTTGGAAGGAATGATGCTAAAGCTGGAACTCCAGTACTTTGGCCACCTCATGCGAAGAGTTGACTCCTTGGAAAAGACTCTGATGCTGGGAGGGATTGGGGGCAGGAGGAGAAGGGGATGACAGAGGATGAGATGGCTGGATGGCATCACTGACTCGATGGACGTGAGTCTGAGTGAACTCCGGGAGTTGGTGAGGGACAGGGAGGCCTGGCATGCTGCGATTCATGGGGTCGCAAAGAGTTGGACACGACTGAGTGACTGATCTGATCTGATCTGAGTTTATTTACCATATTATATTAGTTTCAGTCACATAACACAATGATTCAAAATGATATCTTAAAATAAGAAAACAGTGAAATTTTCTGCATTGGTTGATCCTTTCACGAATGATTTCTCTGTAGCATGCAGTACTGTTTAATAAGCATTTTACCCATAGAAGAAATTCTTTCAAAATTGGAGTCAATCCTCTCAAACCCTTGTGCTATTTTATCAACTAAGTTTATGTCATAGTCTAAATCCTTCATTGTCATTTCAATAATCTTCACAATAATCTTCACCAGAAATAGATTCCATCTCAATAAACAACTTCCTTTGTTCGTCTAAGAGAAGCAACTCCTCACCCATTAAAGTTTAATGCTGAGACTGCACACATCTTCAGTAACTCCTAATTCCAGTTTTCTTGCGTTTTTCACCACATCTACAGTTATTTCCTCCAATGAAATCTTCAATCAAAATTGCCTATGAGAAATCAACTTCTTCCAAACTCCTAGTTAATGTTGATATTTGCACCTTTTCTCATGAATCATGAATGTTTTAATGGTATCTACAATGGTGAATATTTCCAGAAGGTTTTCAATTGACTTGGCTCAGATCCATCAGAGGAATCACTGTCTATGGCAGCCATAGTCTTATGAAAT
Source organism: Bos javanicus (assembly GCF_032452875.1). Classification (NCBI taxonomy): domain Eukaryota; kingdom Metazoa; phylum Chordata; class Mammalia; order Artiodactyla; family Bovidae; genus Bos; species Bos javanicus. The sequence continues at coordinate 13,495,715 of NC_083876.1, forward strand.
ATATTTCTTAAATAATAAGACTTGTACATGGAAATTACTTCTTGATTTATGGGCTGTAGAATGGTTGTTGTGTTAACAGGCATGAAAAAAACATTAATCTCACTGTATATCTCCATTAGAGTTCTTGGGGCCAAGTGCATTGTCAATGAACAGTAATATTTTTAAAGAAATCTTTTTTTTTTTTCCTGAGAAGTAGGTTTCAACAGTGGGCTTAAACTATTCAGTAAACCATGTTGTAAACAGATGTGCTGTCATCCAGTCTTTATTGTTCATTTATAGAGCACAGGCAGAGTAGATTTAGCACAATTGTTAAGGGCCCTAGGATTTTTGAAATGGTAAATAAGCATTGGCTTCAACTCAAAGTCATGAGCCGCATTAACCTCTAATCAGGGAGTTAGAAACTTTGAAATCAGGCATTGACTTCTCCTCTCTAACTATGAAAGTCCTAGATGGCATCTTCTTTCAATAGAAGGCTATTTCATTTGCATTGAAGATCTGTTGTTTAGTCTAGCCACCTTCATGAATTATCTTAGCTAGATCTGGATAACTTGCTGCGGTTTCTACATCAGCATTTGCTGCTTCACCCTACACTTTTGTGTTATGGAAACAGCTTCCTTCCTTAAACCCCATAAACCAACCTGTTAGCTTCAGAGTTTTCTTCTGCAGTTTCCTAACCTCTCTCAGCCTGGAGAGAGAATTGGAGAGAATTTGAGCTTGAACTAGTTTCAGCTTTAGCTTAAGGAAATGTTGTGACTGCTTAGATCTATCCAGATTTCTGAAACTTTGTCCATATCAGCTGAAGGCTATTTTGCTTTCTTATCATTCATGAGTTCACTCGAGTAAAACTTTTAATTTCCTTTAAGAACTAACTGTTCCTTTGCGTTCTCAAGTTGGCTGTTTGGCATGAGAGGCCTAGCTTTCCACCTCTCTCAGCTTTTGATATGCCTTCCTCACTAAGCTTAATCTTTTCTAGCTTTTGATTTTTTTTTTTTTTTTGGCCAATAAAGAACCAATTCTTTTATTTGCCCAAGGCCAGGTCTTGACTGGGGCCCAGGACTTCCAGAAGGGATGGAGGGAAGAGGGCCAAGCCATCCTGCCTATCAGGTGCTGCCTGCCCTCATCCTGCTTCCTGCAGGAGTGAAGGGAGATAAATTATACATTTTTGCTATCAAGTCTCTCCCCAGTTTTAAGGAAAAGACCTACAGAAAATAAACCCAAAACAATTAAGAAAACGGTAGTAGGATCATACACATCAATAATTACCTTAAATGTAAATGAATTAAATGCACGAAACAAAACATACAAACTGGCTGGGAGGATGAAAACCTGCCTGCATGCACTTCCACTTACTATGTTAACTCTGCTTGACCTCCCAAATTGTATGTAATTATTTTATATTGTTAGGTTAATCATATTTCCATTATGGCTTGCAATTGTAATTATCTTTTTTTGTCTGAGTATTATTTGTGAAAATTGATAAACATCTTTTAATATTGTTAAAAACAAAGAGTCTCCCCAGTTTTCAGATACTATAAAAATTGGGTTGTTGCAAATATCTCTGTATAGAGAACTATAAAACACTGATGAAAGAAATCAAAGATCAAACAAATAGATGGAGATATATACCATGTTTGTGGATTGGAAAAATAAATATAGTGAAAATGAGTATACTACCCAAAATAATCTATAGATTCATCGCAATCCATGTCATGCTACCAATGGTGTTTTTCACAGAACTAGAACAAATAATTTCACAATTTGTATGGAAACACAAAAATCCTTGAATAGCCAAAGAAATCTTGAGAAAAAAGAATGCAACCGGAGGGATCAACCTTCCCGACTTCAGACTATAATACAAAGCTACAGTCATCAAGACAGTATGGTATTGGCACATAGACAGAAATATAGATCACTGGAACAAAATAGAAAGCCCAGAGATAAATCCACGCACCTATGGATACCTTATCTTTGACAAAGGAGGCAAAAACATATAATGGAGAAAAGACAATCTCTTTAACAAATGGTGCTGATGAAACTGGTCAAACAACATGTAAAAGAATGAAGCTAGAACACTTTCTAACATCATACATAAATTGAAACAATTGACAAAGAATTAATCTCCAAAATATATGAGCAGCACATGTAGCTCAATACCAGAAACATGAACAACCCAATCAAAAAGTGGGCCAAAGAACTAAATAGACATTTCTCCAAAGAAGACATACAGATGGCTAATAAAACATGAAAAGATGCTCAACACCATCCATTATCAGAGAAATGCAAATCAAAACCACAATGAGGAATCATCTCACACCAGTCAGAATGGTTGCCATCAAAATGTCTATTAACAATAAATACTGGAGAGGGTGTGGAGAAAAGGGAACCAAATACACTGTTGGTGGGAATGCAAACTGGTACAGCCACTGTGGAGAACAGTGTTGAGATTCTTTAAAAAACTGGAAATAGAACTGCCATATGACCCAGCAATCCCACTGCTGGTCATACACACTGAGGAAAACAGAACTGAAAGAGACACATGTACCCTAATGTTCATTGCAGCACTGTTTACAATACCCAGGCCATGGAAGCAACCTAAATGTCCATTGGCTGATGTATGGATAAGGAAGTTGTGGTACATATACACAATGGAATATTACTAAGTTATAAAAAGGAGTGCATTTGAGTCAGTTCTAATGAGGTGGATGAAACTGGAGCCTATTATACTGAGTGAAGTAAGCCAGAGAGAGAAACACCAATACAAAATGTTAATGCATATATATGGAATTTAGTGTGGCGGCTGTGACAGCACAGAAGCGTGGCCAAGAGGAGCTACCTCACGTCCAAGGTCAGAAGCAGCGGCCGCTTTGATGGAGCAGGCATGAAGAGATACCACACGTCCAAGGTAAGAGAAACCCAACTAAGAGGCAGGCACTGAGAGAGGGCATCAGAGGGCAGACAGACTGAAGCCACAATCACAGACAAATAGCTAATCTGATCACACAGACCACAGCCTTGTCTAACTCAATGAAACTAAGCCATGCCCTGTGGGGCCACACAAGATGGATGGGTCATGGTGGGGAGGTCTGACAGAATGTGGTCCACTGGAGAAGGGAATGGCAAACCACTTCAGTATTCTTGCCTTGAGAACCCCATGAACAGTATGAAAAGCAGAAGGATAGGACACTGAAAGATGAACTCCCCAGGTCGGTAGGTACCCAATATGCTGAGATCAGTGGAGAAATAACTACAAAAAGAATGAAGGGATGGAGCCAAAGCAAAAACAACACTCAGTTGTGGATGAGACTGGTAATAGAAGCCAGGTCGATGCTGTAAAGAGCAACATTGCATAGGAACCTGGAATGTTAGGTCCATGAATCAAGGCAAATTGGAAGTGGTCAAACAGGAGATGGCAAGAGTGATCATCGACATTCTAGGAATCAGTGAACTGAGATGGACTGGATTGGGTCAATTTAACTCAGATGACCATTTTATCTACTACTGTGGGCAGGAATCCCTTAGAAGAAATGGAGTAGCCATAATAGTCAACAAGAGTCCGAAATGCAGTACTTGGATGCAATCTCAAAAAGGACAGAATGATCTCTGTTCATTTCCAAGGCAAACCATTCAATATCACAGTAATTCAAGTCTATGCCCCGACCAGTAATACTGAAGAAGCTGAAGTTGAACAGTTCTGTGAAGATCTACAAGACCTTCTAGAACTAACACCCTAAAAAGATGTCCTTTTCATTATAGGGTACTGGAATGCAAAAGTAGGAAGTCAAGAGACACCTGGAGTAACAGACAAATTTGGCCTTGGAGTACAGAATGAAGCAGGGCAAAGGCTAATAGAGTTCTGCCAAGAGAATGCACTGGTCATAGCTAACATCCTCTGCCAACAACACAAGAGAAGACTCTACACATGGACATCACCAGATGGTTGACACAGAAATCAGATTGATTATATCCTTCGAAGCCAAAGATGGAGAAGCTCTATATAGTCAGCATAAACAAGACAGGGAGCTGACTGTGGTTCAGATCATGAACTCCTTATTGCCAAATTCAGATTTAAATTGAAGAAAGTGGAGAAAACCACTAGACCATTCATGTATGACCTAAATCAAATCCCTTATGACTATACAGTGGAAGTGAGAAGTAGATTTAAGGGACTAGATCTGAGACACAGAGTGCCTGATGAACTATAGATGGAGGTTCGTGACATTGTACAGGAGACAGGAATCAAGACCATCCCAAGAAAAAGAAATGCAAAAAAAGCAAAATGGCTGTCTGAGGAGGCCTTACAAATAGCTGTGAAAAGAAGAGAAGCGAAAAGCAAAGCAGAAAAGGAAAGATATAAGCATCTGAATGCAGAGTTCCAAAGAATAGCAAGGAGAGATAAGAAAGCCTTCTTTAGCCGATCGATGCAAAGAAATAGAGGAAAATAATAGAATGAGAAAGACTAGAGATCTCTTCAAGAAAATTAGAGATACCAAGGGAACATTTCGTGCAAAGATGTGCTCAATAAAGAACAGAAATAGTAGGGACCTAACAGAAGAAAAGATATTAAGAAGAGGTGGCAAGAATACACAGAAGTACTGTACAAAAAAAGATCTTCACAACCCAGATAATCATGATGGTGTGATCACTCACTAGAGCAAGACATCCTGGAATGTGAAGTCAAGTGGGCCTTAGAAAGCATCACTACAAACAAAACTAGTGGAGGTGATGGAATTCCAGTTGAGCTATTTCAAATCCTGAAAGATGATGCTGTGAAAGTGCTGCACTCAATATGCCAGTAAATTTGGAAAACTCAGCAGTGGCCACAGGACTAGAAAAGGTCAGTTTTCATTCCAATCCCAAAGAAAGGCAATGCCAAAGAACACTCAAATTACTGCAGAATTGCACTCATCTCACATGCTAGTAAAGTAATGCTTAAAATTCTCCAAGCCAGGCTTCAGCAATATGTGAACTGTGAACTTCCTGATGTTCAAGCTGGTTTTAGAAAAGGCAGAGGAACCAGAGATCAAATTGCCAACATCCGCTGAATCATCGGAAAAGCAAGAGAGTTCCAGAAAAACGTCTCTTTCTGCTTTATTGACTATGACAAAGCCTTTGACTGCATGGATCACAATAGACTGTGGAAAATTCTGAAAGAGATGGCAGTACCAGACCACCTGACCTGTTTCCTGAGAAATCTGTATGCAGGTCAGGAAGCAACAGTTAGAATTGGACGTGGAACAACAGACTGGTTCCAAATAGGAAAAGGAGTATGTCAAGGCTGTATATTGTCACCCTGCATATTTAACTTATATGGAGAGTACATCGTGAGAAACACTGGGCTGGAGGAAGCACAAGCTGGAATCAGGATTGCTGGGAGAAATATCAATAACCTCAGATATGCAGATGACACCACCTTATGGCAGAAAATGAAGAACTAAAGAGCCTCCTGATGAAAGTGAAAGCGGAGAGTGAAAAAGTTGGCTTAAAACTCAACATTCAGAAAACAAGATCATGGCATCTGGTCCCATCACTTCATGGCAAATAGATGGGGAAACAGTGGAAACAGTGGCTGACTGTTTTTCTGGGCTCCAAAATCACTGAAGATGGTGATTGCAACCATGAAATTAAAGGACGCTTACTCCTTGGAAGGAAAGTTATCATCAACCTAGATAGCATCTTAAAAAGCAGAGACATTACTTTGACAACGAAGGTCCATCTAGTCAAGGCTATGGTTTTCCCAGTGGTCATGTATGGATGTGAGAGTTGGACTGTAAAGAAAGCTGAGCGCTGAAAAATTGATGCTTTTGAATTGTGGTGTTGGAGAAGACTCTTTTGAGACCCCTGGAGTGCAAGGAGATCCATCCAGTACATCCTAAAGGAGATCAGTCCTGGATGTTCATTGGTATGACTGATGTTGAAGCTGAAACTCCAATACTTTGGCCACCTGATTATAAAGAACTGACTCATTGGAAAATATCCTGATGCAGGAGGGATTGGGGGCAGGAGGAGAAGGGGACGACAGAGGATGAAATGGTGGATGGCATCACCAACTCAATGGACATGGGTTTGGGTGGACTCCAGGAGTTGGTGATGGACAGGGAGGCCTGGTGTGCTGTGGTTCATGGGGTTGGGAAGAGTTGAACATGACTGAGTGACTGAACTGAACTGAACTGATGGAATTTAGAAACATGGTAACAATGATCCTATACGCAAGGCAGCAAAAGAAACACAGATGTAAAGAATTCTGTGGGAGAATGAGAGGGTGGGATGATTTGAGAGAAAAGCATTGAAACATGTATATTACCTTATGTGATATAGATGACCAGTGCAAGTTCAATGCACAAAGCAGGGCACTCAAATCCAGAACTCTTGGAGAACTCAGAGGGCTGGGGTGGGGAAGGAGGTGCGATGGGGGTTCAGAATGGGGGGACACATGTGTGCCTGTGGCTGATTCATGTTGATGTATGGCAAAACCACCACAATGTTGTAAAGTAATTATCCTCCAATTAAAATAAATAAAATTTTAAAAGTTAGTTGTTGCGGAGGAAACTGAGGTATATTGACCCCTCACCAGCACCTCAGGTCTCTGCCAGACCAAGGTCTAGCCTATACCCTCCTTCCCTCTACCCCAGCAGAATGAGCTGTGTGTAGGCAGCCTTTTGCTGGAGGTGGGGAGGGTTTCAGGAGTCTATCTGGTGGCCTGTGTGAGGGAAGGCAGGTCAGGTCAAGGGCTTGGATGGGGGAACAGGAGGAGGGGTGTGGTTGGAAGAGCAGCTGCTATGTGTGTGTGTGTTGGGAGTTGTGTGTCAGCACTGAATAGGGAACCCCAACTGAGGTTCCATAATGATATCACTGGGGAGACGGCAGAGTCCTCTGCTGGGGAAACTGAGGTGGAGACACCTCCTACCTTTCAGAAGGGAGGAGCCTGCCATCAGCTATTGAAGTTTATTCATATTCCTTAGAAAGACACTGTGGTCTGGGAGCAGGAGTGCCTTGTCAGCAGTCACTCAGTATCTAGACTGAGACACAAGGAGTGGAAAGCTGTTGGGTCATCTGGCCACACAGACAGACACTCCTGACAAGCTGAGGGGCACCTCCTCCCCTCTTTGTCTTGAAGAGGGCACTGTCTTGATCCTGAAGCTGGTAGTCCAGTTCACCCAGCGGTTCCCAGTTGGTATTGTTAATCAGCCACTAGAATTCCTGGCTGCAGGCTGTCTCCTGCAATGAACAACTCTGGCCTCTCTTTTAGCAAATTCTTCTTGACCCAGATAAGGAGGTTCTGGATGTTCCAGGGTTCCTCCTGTCCAGGCAAGGTGACTTGATGTTTCTTCATACCCTGGAACAGAAGCTCCGCACCACCTCCAAACTCCACCTCCATTACAAGGGTGCTGTCATGTTGAGGAACTAGCTTTTGATTTAAAGTAAGAGATGCAAGTCCCTTGGACTGCAAGCAGATCAAACCAGTCCATCCTAAGGGAGACCAGTCCTGGGTGTTCATTGGAAGGACTGATACTGAAGCTGAAACTCCAATACTTTGGCAACCTCATGTGAAGAGTTGACTCATTGGAAAAGACCCTGATGCTGGGAGGGATTGGGGGCAGGACGGGAAGGGGATGACAGAGGATGAGATGGCTGGGCAGCATCACTGACTCGATGCACATGAGTTTGGGTGAACTCTGGGAGTTGGTGATGGACAGGGAGGCCTGGCGTGCTGTGATTCATGGGGTTGCAAAGAATCAGACACGACTGAATGACTGAACTGAACTGAACTGAAGCTGTGGGACTTTTTTTTTTTTTTCTCACTTGAGCACATAGAGGCTATTGTAGGGTCATTTATTTACTTAATTTCAATTTTACTGTGTCTTTGGGAAGAGACAGGCCTGAGGAGAGGGAGAGAGATGAAGGAATGGCCAGTCAGTGAAGCTGTTAGAACATACATTTATCAATTAAGTTTGCCATATTAAATGAGTGTGGTTCGTGGCGCCCCCAAACTATGATAATAGTAACATTGGAGATCACTGACCGTAGATACCATAGCAAATAAAATAATAATGCAATGGTTTGAGATACTGTGAGAATTACAAAGTGTGACACAGAGACAATAGTGAGCAAGTGCTGTTGGAAAAATGGTGCCCCTAGACTTGGTCAGCTCAGGATGGCCACAAATCCTCAATTTGTTAAAAAACAAGAAGTATCTGAGAAGCAAAATACAATGAAAAGAAACATGCCTGGATAGCCCTCTCCCCTCTGAATGTGGGCAGAGCCTGTGTTATGGGATATCACACTCATGGTTATGTTATGTTGTATGGCAAAAAGGAAGACTATCCTGAATGAGCCTGACCTAATCATGTGAGCCTAGTGAAAGCACAGTGTTTTCTTTGGCTAAAGAGTAGGGAGTCAGAGAGAAGTGCTCTGAATGGCTTGGAAGAAAGTAAACATCTATGTTGTGAAGTGTCAATGGTGGTCACATGGCGAGGAACAGGGGTGGCCTCACAAGGAGTTGGAAATGGTCCCTAGCTAACAGCGATCAGGAAATGAGGGACCTCAGCCCTACAACTATAAGGAAATGAATTCTGCCAACAACTAATGAGTCTAGAAGAGGATCCTGTTCTGTAGGTAAGAACTGAAGCCCTGGTTGACACTGATTTCACCCTAGTGAGACCCTGAGCAAAGAATACAGCTATATGCCGTTCCTGGATTCCTGACCAACAGAAACTGAGATAAGACATTAATGTTGCTTTTAGCTGATAAATTTGTTATGATTTGTTGTGCAGAAATAGAAAGCAAATACAAAGGGGAAAAGGGCATTTAGAGAAAAAGAGATGATGACAGTTCTGCATTTGGATGTGGTGATGGTACCTGTGGGCTTCCCTGGTAAAGAATCCACTGGTGGCTCACTGGTAAAGAATCCATCTGCCAACGCAGGAGACGCAAGATGTGAATTCGATCTCTGGGTGAGGAAGATCCCCTGGAGAAGGAAATGGCAATCCACTCCAGTATGCTTGCCTGGGAAATTCCATGGGCCATAGTCCATGGAGTCACAAAGAGTCAGACACAACTTAGTGACTAAACAACAACAATGGTATCTTGATGCTCTGTGTTCACATGGTTCATTTCGGTAATGTTGGCTATTGTAGGCTAGATGCGTACATTCTGTGACTAAGCATCACAGGTTTAGAAAGCTGTTTGGAGTTCTCTCTTCTCTTTGGATCCTTTACAAGGTTTTGCAGCACACACTTTATCCCTCACCTGAATGTTCCCAGTTTAATATAATTCAAAGATGATTATTTAGAAGCACAGCAAAAGCAAAAGCATTCGACACCCTTTCTTGTTATTCCCTTCATGCCTCTTCGTGATTTCTTGATGGAGAAAGTCAATATGGAAAATCCAAAGTGCTTTATATTTAGTGAACAAAGAGGGGATATACTTAGTTGCTCTCACAATCAGTTAAATTTAAGATATATCATACTCTAGATGAGAGTTTAAAATCAATAACCTGCAAAATAATTATATATAAATAGGCTGAGAAGACAATAAATACCAAAAGTAGAAGACTAGAAATCTTGAGAAAGCCTTCTGTAAGAAGATCTTTAGGATCTTCTTAAAGATCATAGATCTAGCAAATCCTAGAGTCTTCTTATATATTGAATTGTATTCTCCCCAAAGATATGCTAAAGTTCTAACCCCCAGATCTTAGAATGTGAACCCATTTGGAAATAGAATTGTTATAAATATAAAGATGAGGTCATATGGGAATAGGGTGGGTCCCTAATTCAATGTGAATGTTGTCCTTATAGCCACATGAAGGGAGAGACACAGAGAAAGCACCATGTGAAGATGAGGACTAGAGTGATGGAGCCACAAGCCAGAAAACCTCAGAGGTTGTGGTTAAACCACCAGAAGCTAGGGAGAAGAATTTAAGGTAAAGAATCTACTTGCTAATGCAGGAGATACAAGGGATGTGGGTTTGATCCCTGCATTGGGAAGATCCCCTGGAGTAGGAAATGGCAACCCACTCCAGTATTCTTGCCTGGAAAATTCCACCAACAGAGGAGCCTGGTAGTCTACAACCACGGGGTTGCAAAGAGCCGCACATGACTGAGCAACTGAGCACCCTTGGGTGCACACACTGGTTTCCGAGGGAGCATGGCCCTACCGACGCCTTGACTTTAGATTTCTAGCATGCGAAATCATGACAATACATTTCTGTTGTTTTAATTCACCCAGTTTGTGGCATTTTGTTACAGTAACCCTAGGAAACTAATATCTGCTAAGGCTTTTACTGAGTTTAGAAAGTCTGACTCACTTGCATCTGCTCTGACAGCATTACGTGCAGGAGGTCAGTCACCACAGAGCTTGGCTAGCTGCTAACTACAGAGTGGAAGGTGGCCAGGTTATCTGCTGGAAATGTCCCTCCCCTCCCAGTCAGTCCTTCCAGTTTCAGTTGTATGTAATCCCAGTTAACAGTTTAATATTTCATCAAAGTATCCACTGGAGACCCTTTGAGTTGACTAGCACTGACTTCAGGTCACAGAAGGCTAGATCTTTCCCCATTTATTTACATTTATTTCCCATTTATTTATCTAGAAATGTCTATCTCCTTCCAAATTCCAACAGTTCCACTCTTTTGAGAATAATTTTCTACCACCAACATATTTGCTAATGTATTGAGCAATGTTTCTCAACGTCTGTTCCGTGGACCATGAAAAGGTAGAAAGACTTCTGAGGTCAAATTCATTTAGGAAATGATAAACTAAACAAAACGAGGCATGTTTTTTCCTCCCTTCTTTTTTTTTTAAAGTAATTTTATTTATTTATTTTTGGCTGTGCTGGGTTTTGTTGCTGCACAGGCTTTCTCCAGTGGTGATGAGTGAAGCGGTGCACCAGCTTCTCTGCAGGGGCTTCTCTTGTTGCAGAGCACGGGTTCTGGGGCACATGGGCTCTAGGGCACATGGGCATCAGTAGTTGAGGCACATGCGCTCAGTGGTTGGGGCTCCCGGGCTCTAGAGCACAGACTCAATAGCTACGGCACAGGGGCTTACTTGCTCTGCTGCCTGTGGGATCTTCCTGCATTAGGGTCCAAACTCATGTCTTCCACACTGGTGGGTGGATTCTTTACCACTGCACCACCGGGGAAGCCCCTTGCTCCCTTCTTTATAAAGTTTCTCATGACTTTTAATATGTTCACATGTATAAGGAATCTTTAAGGGATAAGATGAAGATGGGAAGACGTTTATAGGATTACCCAAAGTCAATAAACTTTTTATTTTGAAGGAACATACCGAAGGCTGTGCGTTTGTATGTTAGTCATGTCGTGTCTGACTCTTTTTGACCTCATCGATTGTAGCTGTCCAGGCTTCTCTGTCCATGAAATTCTCCAGGCCAGATTACTGGAGTTGGGTTGCCATTCCCTTCTCCATGGTATCTTCCTGACCCAGGGATTGAACCAGGGTCTCCTGCATTGCAGGCACATTTTTTACTGTTTGAGCCCCTAGGGAAGCCCATATTGAGGGCTAATGTTCCCCAAAATATAGTTTGAGAAATGCTGGCCAAATCATAGGATTTTTGGAGCTGGAATACAATTCAGAAGTAATTTATCCCAGTCTTGAGACTTTAAGTTATCTGCTGCTGTTAAGTCGCTTCAGTCATGTCCGACTCTGTGCAGCCCCAGAGATGGCAGCCCACCAGGCTCCCCCATCCTTGGGATTCTCCAGGCAAGAACACTGGAGTGGGTTGCCATTTCCTTCTCCAATGCATGAAAGTGAAAAGTGAAAGGGAAATCGCTCAGTCATGTCCGACTCTTAGCGACCCCATGGACTACAGCCTACCAGGCTCCTCCATCCATGGGATTTTCCAGGCAAGAGTACTGGAGTGGGGTGCCATCGCCTTCTCCATTAAGTTATCTAAAGTCACACAAATACTTAATGGCAGACTTAAAGCTCAGGTCTCCTGAAGCTCAACATTGTCACTGTCAACTATTTCATACAACCCACACTTGAAAATAGAACTCTTAAAATTACATACATTTACTGTGGCAAAGCAAAAGAATTAAGCCAGAAATTTTAAAGTTTAAATAAATATAAAACTGATGCTTTTCTAGTCCATAACCTATTGGTCAAATTCTTGTAAGTACCCATCTCATGAGCAGCCTAATTTTTAAATCACATGTGCCCAAACATTTTCTGCAGCCTGATTAAATTATAGTTCCAGCTCCTTTGTATACTGTTATTTTTCAAGTGTTACTAATACTATTGCATTTAATAAAATACTGATTGCATAGTTTAAAAAAAAAAACAACCTGATGTTCTTTCTGTTACCCGAATAACACTCTCTAGAGTTGTTGGCATTTCCTTTTTGATCAGAACTATGCCTGCTTTTCATGAGAGGAATGTGTTACCATTAGATTTTAGCATTGGCTGTCCACACAGAAGGAAATTCAGGAACAGATGGGGACCAGAGGTCTACAAAAGGGAGTCAGGAGAGTGGGGGAGTGGGAGATAGAGAAAGAGCCTTCCAAATGAATGCTGTTGGAACAGCTGAGTCAAACCTGAGCTTTATTAAGGTTTCCTGTTTCTGAGCTGAAATTTGGAAATATTAGCATTCTGCCTTCCCCTTGGGGTTTGCCCCAGCTTTTTCACAGACAAGGGAGGCAATGGCAAACAGCTTTTCTCTGTGTCAGTCACAGCAAGCCTGTACCTCCAGTCCTCATGCTCTGTGTGCCTGCCAGCAAGTTGATAACTTCAAGAAGCTGATCTCATCTCAGGCATTTGAGAAAGAGTATGTGTCCTAGGACTGGGAAAATCTTTGTCAGCTCAGTCTATTGGGAAACATCACAGATAACCATGGCAGTCTTCTCAAATCATTTCCCTTCTGTCTTATCTTCCTGACCTGATATAGGAAAACCCATAAAACTGAAAGATTAAATGGACCTTTGGAGAGGTCTAGTATCTAGTTCATGGGCTTAAAACCATCAGTCCATGGACCATTTGAAGGCCCATGCATGAACTTCAGAGAATCTAAGAATCCCTGAAGTGGTATGCAAAATTTTCTACCAAGTTCATTTTTCTGGGCAATGTTTATAGCTTTGATCAGATTCTCAGATAACTGGATATCCTCTTGAAAGTTTAAGAGCCACTGATCTAGCCTAACCTTCCTAGCTTAGAAAGTGGAGGAAACTAAGTCTGTAAGATGGGGAATGCCTTTACTAACAAAATCATACAGTTTTTGTGGGCAGTTAGGCTTGTAGGCTCTTTCAGTCCAATTCAAATAAGTTAGGCTCTTTCAGTTCAATTCAAGTGAACCATCAAGCATTAGGTGAAAGACAAAAAACAAAACAAAACAAAAACCAACACAACATTTCTTAGTATGTGGGCATTAAAATTTTTAAGAAAATCTGGGTTCTACATGGGATTTTCTATCCTCAGATGAGATTCTCAATAATTGTAAGATATTCATGAGTGAAATATAGCACAGTGGTAAGGAATCTGCCTGCCAATGCAGGAGATGCATGAGATATAGCTTTGATCCCTGGGTGGGGAAGATCTCCTGGGGTAGGAAATGGCAACCCACTCCAATATTCTTGCCTTAAGAATCCCATAGACAGAGGAGCCTGGTGGGATTGGAAAGAGTCATACACGACTGAGTGACTGAGCACAGCACAGCACAGTATATAAGTGAAAAGTGAAAAGATAGAGTTACTCCCTCTGCTATATTTTTGTTCATATTCTTTCCTGTACTCCTCTGTGAAACATCTATTTTCCCCTAGTTACTTAAAAATAATTATCATGAGAAATAAAAATTATTTCCCTGATAGCTCAGTTGGTAAAGAATACACCTGCAATGCAGGAGATCCCAGTTCAATTCCTGGGTCAAGAAGATCCACTGGAGAAGGGATAGGCTACCCAGTCTGCTGTTCTTGGGCTTCCCTTGTGGCTCAGCTGGTAAAAATCCCCCTGCAATGCGGGAGACCTGGGTCCGATCCCTGAGTTGGGAAGATCCCCTGGAGAAGGGAAAGGGTACCCACTCCAGTATTCTGGCCTGGAGAATTCCATGGACTGTATAGTCTATGGGGTTGCAAAGAGTCGGACACGACCGAGCAACTTTCACTTTCAGTCTCATTTTGTGTTGTGGCTTAGGTTCTATACCAGTCTGAATCCAGCAGGAAATAATATAAACACTACAGGCTTTTCAGCAGATGGGATTTAATAAAGGGAATCAATCACATAGGTGATGAAAGAGCTCAGCCACCAAACAGAGGAAGGGAGGCATCCAGAGAATGACAACACAGCATACCGTTCCCACTATTGTGTCAGAAGGTTGGTGGGGAGAAGTGATGTTTCCACATCCTAAAATTGGGGCTTTCTGGAAGGATCTAGAATCATGGTGGGGGCTGTCCAGTGGGAGCTTCCACCACAGAGGAGACACAGCCATAGCTAGTAATACCACCAGAGACAGGGGGCAGGAGAGTGAGGGATGGATGAAGTCTTTGCCTTCTCTCCACCAACACTCCAATCTTCTGCCAGAGCCTCCTATTGGCCAAACCTACCTGGAAGGCAGAGGGGAGGAGATCCTGTCCCTTAATATACAGAACACAGTAGAAGATGGGGCTAAGATAGACCTGGGAGCAAAAAGGAATCTAAAACTAACAGGAAAAGCTAGGTTATAAAGAGGCTAATGCCCTTAGGAAAATGCCACTTTGGAGATGAGCTCACATCCCTTATGAAGTTTAGCACAGCTAGTTTACCTCTGGTGTTAGAACAGAAAATTCTTTTTTTTTTTTTTTTGATTGAGCAATAAGTGGCATATTTGACTTTGATCTGTGGTCATCCTGTATGAAAAATATGAATATTTTAAGGTACAAATCCCTCAGCTCAGTGACATGACCATACCTTGAGTTTGTAGAATCTGAGAAGAAAAACACACCTGACACTTCACACTTCCTCAGAAATCTCAACTGTCCTCTCTTGCTGTCTCCCTTGGTAGATGTATGCACGCAGCAGAGTGTATGGGAGACTCGTCTGTAGTACAAAATCGCTAATTCCCTCATCATCCTTCCTTTCATTCTTTCTCTTTTTCCGGAGACCATATGCTTGAAACTCATGTAAATTAAAGGGTGCTATAATGTTGCTTAATTCCATTGAATTTGTCTATGTAATAAGTATTCTGTTCAGAGATGAAACTAGAAAATGAGTTAGACATGGTTCCCAAATGTAAAGGGCTTGCTTGGAATCAGAGTTTATGCAGACTACTGAAAAAAAACCTCAAGAGAAGACTGTGCAAAGCCAGTTTATTTTGTGTGGTAGAATATTTTTTTGTGGGCGAGCATATTCTAAAAACTTTGTAATTTGAAGTGTGTTGATATAACAGATCTAGTGACAATCTAGTGACACATCAAGGAACCACGTGCCATATGTAAAGCAATATTCAGGTAAAGACTGCTAATTTAATGACTCCTCATCCACATAAAATTATTATAAAGAATGGTATAATATGCCACTCATGATTTATTCTTAAAGTCTTGCTCATCCATTGGTAAAATAATCTATTGAGGGAGTGGCAGGATGTTACTTTGACAAAGGCAGGAGAAATCAACTAGAAGCCTTCTCTGGGTTGACAAACTGTGATGGTCAGAAATAGTTTGGAAGACTCATTAGACATAGTCCATGGATAGGCCTTTGACCCAGACCTTAACTGTGATGATTGACATTGTGATTGTGGTAGCTGGAAAAAAGAGATGTAGTCAGGAACCAAGTAAACTGTTGGAGACACTTCCAGCCACATAAGTTACAGCACCGAATCCCAGTTCTCAGGTAAGTGTACTCATATCAATAAATGTAGCCTGATTCGAGATTATAGTCTGTTTGGTTTCAGGTTCATATCTACACATGTATACATATATATATATATATGTGTGTGTGTGTGTGTGTGTGTGTATATATATATATATGTATGCATGCTAAGTCACTACAGTTGTGTCAGACTCTGTGACCCTATGGACTGCACCCCACCAGGCTCTTCTGTCATTGGGATTCTCTAGGCAAGAATACTGGAGTGGCTTGCCATGTCCTCCTCCAAGGGATCTTCCTGACCCAGGAATCAAGCCTAAGTCTCCTGTGGCTTCTGCATTGCAGGCAGATTCTATACTTCTGACCCCCCAGGGAAGCCTATACATACACACACACACATACATATAAACTAATATATATGGATATATATATTACTATATATATTGTCTATTATTATATATTACTAATTATATATTATTACTACATTATATATAATTATATAAAATATGATATATATTTTATAAACATACTATATTACATACATTATTATATAATATTGTTAACTATATAATATTAAAATTACTAATATATATGATTATATATAGATAGGTATACTAGTATATCTATGTATGTTAGTAAAACTTTGCAATTTTTTGGTATATAAGTTATATCCTTCTAGGGTCAAACTCTGTCTTTCTCTTTCTGGAACATGACAAGTTATGACTCTCTGGGCCTAATGGCAACAAGATATAGTTACAATGGGTCTTGATAAGAATGGAGACCCTTTGTAGGACATCTGCCCCAGGAGAGGCATTACTTGAATTTCAAGCAATAAAGGATTAGTCTCCTTAGACCTAAGAGGCAAGCTACTTCTGCCAGCAGCTAGCTCTACCTGGATTTTAAATTTTCAAGTGAGGGAGTGCTTAGAGATGAAGCTGACTCAGGGTCATACAGTAAAATAATCAACTATCTTCTGTGATAGAGTGCAGTTTCCAGCAAATCATGCTTCAAACATCATGCTGATGCACATACTTTATACTATCCTTCTGAGAAAGAGGCAAGTAGAGGAAATTCAAACCAAACAAATAAAACACCCTGGTCTTTGAGTCATTTCCAGATGATAATTGCTGTAGTATCCACTGAGCCTCTTTCCAGTCAGTCATAGGACTTCTTCTGTTGCTAGAATTCTATCTTTAGAATAGTCCAACCATGAATACCCAAATGGACCAAGTTTAAATACAAAAGGCTAAGTTACATTTATTGTACTGTATTCATTTTCACCTCAAGCTTTAGAAATTTAAATTTCTGTTGAATCCACTTACCTAAGCAGTTACTGACAACAGAAACATCACTGAATTTTTTTGTCTCCTGTGTTCTTTGTTGTTTTATCTTCCCCCAAACTTGCATCCCTCTGGTCACTACCCAAGCTGAGACGTTTGGAGACAGCATGTAAACCAGAACTGCTTTTAGACATCTTCATTTTTTTCTTTCCCAAGCAAAAAAGAAATATATATATAGTTATGGCCTCTTGCCTTTTATTGGAGTGTGATTGTCCCTTGTGTATCTCTCAAATTCAGCTGCATTCTCATAGCATAACGTCTACTTTCATTCCTCTTGTCTCCACTTTTTCTTAAGAAAGTGTGTTTAAAAATGATTCACTCACTTTACAGACCCAGCGTTTTGAAAAAGAAAAAGACTTACCATTAGATTATTTGGTTTCATCTTCCTGCCTGCTCCTACCAGAGCTGTCTCCATAATGTATTTGCAAACAATAATCTTGGTTCATTTAAAAAATTTTAAGCAGTAGCATTTACAATTTTCTTTTGGGGTATTATACACAGAGCAAGAGGCCTCATGTAAGAAAATTTTTCCTTCTCCATTGTAAACATACTTTGTGTGCACGTGTGCTCAGTTGCTTCAGTTGTGGCCGACTGTGAGCCCATGGACTGTAGCCCACTAGGCTCTTTTGTCCATGAGATTCTCCAGTTGCTATACCCTCCTCCAGGGATCTTCCTGACTTAGGGATCAAACCGGCATCTCCTACATGTCTACGCCATTGGCAGGCAGGTTCTTTACTATTAGCGCCACCTGGGAAGCCCTTTCCCTTGCTATTCAGACCTTTTAACTCTCTCCTTTGTCTGCATTTCTGGCATTGTTCCCAGGCCCTGACTCTGGTGGGTTTGTGTTATTCATAATTCCCATACATATTTGTGCCATAAAGTGGAAGATAACTTGCTGTAATGTAGGAACTTGGTCTCTTCCACCTCTGTCAGTGAGCTCATTGACAGTAAGCCAACACAGATGTACTGCTAGGTGTGGGAATGAACTTAAAAATTCCATTTTCTTATATTTTTTTTCTTGTAGTTTGATCATATTTTTGTGGCTGGCTTAAAAAAACTGTAATAATCTACTTGTTCATCTGATTTGATACACTTAGATTTCTAGTAAAATACTTGTGACTCCATGGTTTGGAATGTTGTCTAGTAGACCTAAAGGTTTTGATTGATCCCTTCAGTTTCTCTGTGAGAAATTTTAAATTTGGCATATGACTTTCTTATTATTAGATATAAGTTGAGCTATGTACATGGTAAACTTGAATACAAAAATAGCAGAATGCAATTAACCAGCTGCTGAGTTAAATTTCCACTAATTGTAGAAAGCTTATTCAGACTCTTCCAGGAAAATGTAGTTCAATTCAGTTATTTTCTTTTCTGTTGAAATTCAGGATGATGTTCTTATATTTCAATTCACCAGCTCTATTAGGCTGTTCGTGCTTGCTTGCTGTCTCATGGAGACAAGTGTTTATATATGTATGTACATATTGTGTCTGTAGGTGTATGTTTAGGCATGTGTAGGTGTGTGTTGGTGCGCATAGGTGTGTGTTTCTGGTATGTATAGGTGTTTGTGTATATGTGTGTGTTTGTGTGTGTGCATGTTAGGTGTTTGTAGGTGTGTATAGATATTTGTGTGTAGGTGTGTGTTTGTATGTGGGCATATTTAGGTGTATATTTGTGTAGGTGTGTGTTTAGGTGTATAGGATGTGTTTGTGTTGGTGTGGGTATGTGTGTATTAGTGTGGGCATGTGTGTGTGTTGGAGAAAAACCCTCTTCTGTGACTGGCCACATACTAGGAGTGCAGAGGGCTTGTTTTGTCTAATCTCAATGGCTCCACATCTGTGTGGTGTCTTTTCTGCTAGGATTGTCACTCACCATCTGCTAGGATTTCCCCATGTTGATGATGGTGTTCGATGCAGGCTCCATGAAGGGGCCATTAGGTGACCTGGGGTTTCCTCTGGGACCTCTGCATAGTTTCCTAATATGGGTTAACTCCCAAAAAGGCAGCGTTCCTCAATTCCCACCCCAACTTTCACAGAGAGGCCATCGCCCCCACTGCTGAGGGGATTGCTGGTGAGGTGGCTCATTTTCCCAGTTAATTCTGGGCTCACAAGAAGTGCATAGACTTCCCACTTCAAACTTGACTGTAGGAAACACTTTTGGGACGTATTTTAGAATATACTTTCCCAGGTTGCTTGGAGCCCAGACTTCATAGGAGAAGTACCTACTTCTTGTACCTACTTCTTGTACTTCACACTTTTACCTACTTCTCTGAAGACCAGACCTCCCACCCAACCCCACAGGTGGGGAGCAGAGGTGATTAGCAGTGACAGGCAAAAACCCTTTACACTTTCTCTGACACTTCTCCTCCCATGGGTTTTATACCCTCTTCTCTGACAGTAGGGGAGAAAGTCCCGTTATATGGGTTTGCATGATCCTCCAGTTGCTTTACCCTGCCTCACAGTTGTCACTGTCCTAGGAAACCAGTATTTTAGAATTTAGTCTTCACTTTAGCAGCTTATGCAGGTGGTGGCTTGAATGGAAGATGCCATTGGAGATGTAAAATTTAGTGTGCTAAAGGTAACATTTTGTGTGTCCTATTTTATTGGAATTTTATAATGCTTAATTTTTAACATGTGTCCGGTCAATCTCTCTGAGCAGTGCAGGACAAGAGATATAAGACAAGGGATTCTCTGTGGAGTGAACACTATTCTGTGACAATCAAGCTTTCTGAAAAGAAAAGTGGTTTCATGGAATCCTACCTCTTCATTGCTTGATGACTTCCATTCTCTACTTCTTAAGGGCATCACAAAAAAGAACATAACTCAAGCGGGCCTAAGGGGCTCTTCTCTTCTGGGAGATCTTGTAGAAATGAATGCTGTACTATTCCCAAACAGTCCTTCTGTCTTCTATCTGAAGAGGCCCCAACTGCTCTTAGACTCCAGGTTATGTGCTCTTCCACCATCTTTAGGGTCTGAGGGAGAGGAGTGGCTGGGATTAGGGAAATGATTAAGACACACGGCCCACCTGGGATGGTGCATTTGCCAAGCACCTGGTTGCCTGAGCTGCTCAGACTTGGGAAGGGCACAAAACGTATGGCCAACCCAGAGACTGAGCCAGAACTGTGAGTGTCTCCTGTGGAGGTACGGGTCAGCAGTGGCCTGCCACAGGGTCAGGGGCTCTGGGTGCAACAGACCTGGGTATGGCATAAGCCCTTTTGGAGGAGGTCACCATTAACCCCACCATAGAACCACTAGAGCTTACACAGGACTGGGGAAATAGACTCTTGGAGGGCACAAACAAAATCTTATACACACCAGGACCCAAGAGAAAGGAGCAGTGACCCCAAAATAGACCGACCCAGACATGCCCATGAGACTCCAGGAGTCTCTTGTGGAGTTGTGGGTTGACAGTGGCCTGCTGCAGTGTCGGAGGCAATGAGAGTAGCAATGCATGCATGGGGTCTTTTGAAGGAGGTCACCATTATCTTCATTACCTCCACCATAGTTTGGCCTCAGGTCAACAATAGGGAGGTAACAGAGCCCTACCCATCAAAAGAAAATTGGATTTAAGGTTTGCTGAACATGGCCCTGCCCATCAGAACAAGTTTCCCACTGAGTTTCCCACTCAGTCAGTCTCTCCCACCAGGAAGCTTACATAAGCCTCTTATCCTTCTCCATCAGAGGGCAGACAGACTGAAAACCACAATCACAGAAAACTAGCCAATCTGATCACATGGACTACAGCCTTGTCTAGCTCAATGAAACTATGAGCCATGCTGTGTAGGGCTACCCAAGATGGACAGGTCATAGATGAGAGTTCTGAAAAAATGTGGTCCAGTGGAGAACAGAATGTAAATCACTTCATTATTCTTGTCTTGAGAACCCCATGAACACTATGAAAAGGCAAAAAGGTATGGCACTGAAAGATGAACTCCCCAGATTGGTAGGTGCCTAATATGCTTCTGGAGATCAGTGGAGAAATAACTATAGAAAGAATGAAGAGATGGCGACAAAGGAAAAATAACACTCAGTTGTGGATGTGACTGATGATGGAGGTAAAGTCCAATGCTGTAAAGAGCAATATTGCATAGAAACCTACAATGTTAGGTCCATGAATCAGAGCCAATTGGAAGTGGTCAAACAGGAGGTGCCATAGAGTGAACATCGACATTTTAGGAATCAGTGAACTAAAATGGACTGGAATGAGTGAATTTAACTCAGATGACCATTATATCTACTACTGTGGGCAATAATCCCTTAGAAGAAATGGAGTAGCTATCATAGTTAACAAATGAGTCCAAAATGCAGTACTTGGATGCAATCTCAAAAATGACAGAATGATCTCTGTTCATTTCCAAAGCAAACCATGCAATATCACAGTAATCCATGTCTATGCCCCAACCAGTAATGTTGAAGAAGCTGAAGTTGAACAGTCCTATGAAGACCTACAAGACCTCTAGAACTAACACCCCAAAAAATATCCTTTTCATTATAGGGGACTGGAATGCAAAAGTAGGAAGTCAAGAGCTACCTGGAATAACAGGCAAATTTGGCCTTAGAGTACAGAATGAACCAGGTCAAAGGCTGACAGAGCTTTGCCAAGAGATGCACTGGTCATACCAAACATCCTCTCCCAAAACACAAGAGAAGACTATACACATGGATATCATCCATGGACATCACCAGATGGCTAACATGGAAATCAGATTGATCATAATCTTTGCAGCCAAAAATGGAGAAGCTTTACACAGTCAGCAAAAAGAAGACCAGGAGCTGATCATGAACTCCTTATTGCCAAATTCAGACTTCAATTGAAGAAAGTAGGGAAAACCACTAGACCATTCAGATATGACCTAAATCAAATCCCTTATGATTATATAGTGGAAGTGAAAAATAGATTTAAGGGACTAGATCTGATAGAGTGCCTGATGAACTATGGATGGAGGTTCATGACATTGTATATGAGACAGGGATCAAGACCATCCTCAAGAGAAAGAAATGCAAAAAAGCAAAATGGCTGTCTGAGAAGGCCTTACAAATAGCTGTGAAAAGAAGAGAAGTGAAAAGCAAAGGAGAAAAGAGTTCCTTTTCTGGAATTCCTGTGGAATGCAGAGTTCCAAAGAATAGCAAGGAGAGATAAGAAAGCCTTCCTCCATGATCAGTGCAAAGAAATAGAGGAAAACAACAGAATGGGAAAGACTAGAGATCTCTTCAAGAAAATTAGAGATACCAAGGGAACATTTCATGCAAAGATGGGCTCGATAAAGGAGAGAAGTGGTATGGACCTAACAGAAGCAGAGATGTTAAGAAGAGGTGGCAGGAATACACAGAAGAACTATACAAAAAAGATCTTCATGACCCAGATAACCATGATGGTGTGATCACTGACCTAGAGCCAGACATCCTGGAATGTGAAGTCAAGTGTGCCTTAGGAAGCTATGAACAAAGCTAGTGGAGGTGATGGAATTCCAGTTGATCTATTTCAAATCCTAAAAGATGATGCTGTGAAAGTGCTGCACTCAATATGCCAGCAAATCTGGAAAACTCAGCAGTGGCCACAGGACTGGAAAAGGTCAGTTTTCATTACAATCCCAAAAGAAGGGCAATGCCAAAGAATGTTCAAAATCTCCCACAACTGCACTCATCTCACATGCTAGCAAAGTAATGCTCAAAATTCTCCAAGCCAGGCTTCAACATTATGTGAACTGTGAAATTCCAGATGTTCAAGCTGGATTTAGAAAAGGCAGACGAATCAGAGATCAAATTGCCAACCTCCGCTGGATCATAGAAAAGGCAAGAATTCCAGAAAAACTTCTACTTCTGCTTTATTGATTACACCAAAGCCTTTGACTGTGTAGATCCCAACAAACTGTGGAAAATTCTGAAACAGATGGGAATACCACACCACCTTACCATCTCCTGAGAAATCTGTATGCAGGTCAGGAAGCAACAGTTAGAACCAGCATGGAACAACAGATTGGTTCCAAATTGCTAAAGGAGTACATCAAGGTTGTATATTTTCACCCTAATTATTTAACTTATATGCAGAGTACATCATGCGAAATGCCAGCCTGGATGAAGCACAAGCTGGAATCAAGATTGTTGGGAGAAATATCAATAACCTCAGATATGCAGATGACATCAACCTTATGGCAGAAAGCGAAGAAGAACTAAAGAGACTCATGATGAAAGTGAAAGAGGAGAGTGAAAAAGTTGGCTTAAAACTCAACATTCAGAAAACTAAGATCATGGCATCTGGTCCCATCACTTCATGGCAAATAGATAGGGAAACAATGGAAACAGTGACAGACTATTGTTTTGGGTTCCAAAATCACTGCAGATGGTGAGTGCAGCCGTGAAATTAAAAAATACTTGCTCCGTGAAGGAAAAGCTATGACCAACCTAGAAGCATATTAGAAAGCAGAGACATTACTTTACCAACAAAGGTCCGTCTAGTCAAAGCTATGGTTTTCCTAGTAGTCATGTATGGTCATTAGATTTGGACTATAAAGAAAGCTGAGTGCCATAGAATTGATGCTTTTGAACTGTGGTGTTGGATAAGACTCTTGAGAGTCCCTTGGACTGCAAGGAGAGCCAACCAGTCTATCCTAAAGGAGACCAGTCCTGGGTGTTCATTGGAAGGACTGATGCTGAAGCTGAAACTCCAGGACTTTGGCCAGCTGATGTGAAGAGCTGATTCATTGGAAAAGACCCTGATGCTGGGAAAGATTGAAGGCAGGAGGAGAAGGGGACAACAGAGGATGAGATGGTTGGATGGCATCACCTACTCAATGGACATGAGTTTGAGTAAACTCCGGGAGTTGGTGATGGACAGGAAAGCCTGGTATGGATTTGTGAAGAGTTGGACATGACTGAGCAACTGAGCTGAACTGAACTGAGAGAGAAAAAGGGGAAGATCAATACAGAGAGTTAAGTGTCTTACTCTAAACACTAACCAGGCAGAGCAAGGTTAAGGACTGGGACATTATTCCAATCTGCTCCTGCCTGTGTGTAGGTGTCGACTCAGACAGAGTCAGAAAAGCCACTTGTGGCATCTTGTGTCAGTGACTCATTTTCCTTGTGAAGTAGTTAAGGCCGTCAACCCAAAAGTGGGGGAGAGGCAGCACGACTGAATACTGGAAAAGACTGATGATGATATGGAATGGCCTCAGAATGGAATATGGGAAGAATGCTCTCAAGGACAGTGAACTGTCTGTCAGCTTTAAAAATCCAACTGGAGTCCTAGGCCAGAAATAAGTAGATGTTCAGATTCTTTCATCTTGTAGTTCATTTGTGAAATCTTTCTATCCAATGGGGCTTCCCAGGTGGCACTGGTCATAAGAACCCCCCTGAAAATGCAAGAGACACGGGTCAATCCCTGGGTTAGAAAGATACCCTGGAGGAGGAAATGGCAACCCATTCCAGTATTCTTACCTGGGAAATCCCATGAACACAAGAGCCTGGTGGGTTACAGTCCATGGGGTTGCAAAGAGTCAGACACAACCGAGTGTCTGAGTATGAATGAATTCTTTTCAATGGCACTTGCTGCTGCTACTGCTAAGTTGCTTCAGTCATGTCCGACTCTGTGCGACCCCACAGACGGCAGCCCACCAGGCTCCCCCATCCCTGGGATTCTCCAGGCAAGAACACTGGAGTGGGTTGCCATTTCCTTCTCCAATGCATGAAAGTGAAAAGTGAAAGTGAAGTCACTCAGTCATGTCTGACTCCTAGCGACCCCATGGACTGCAGCCTACCAGGCTCCTCCGTCCATGGGATTTTCCAGGCAAGAGTACTGGAGTGGGGGTGCCATTGCCTTCTCCATCCAATGGCACTTAGCAACTTGTACATGGAGCCAAGAAGAGGAATGGCTAGATTGATCCAGAGCTGGAGTACTTCTAGAAAGACAAAATAGGAAGAGAGTTTGGATTTAGTAAAAGTGTATTTTAAGTGAGAGAGTGAACAGGAAGGAAAATAGAAAGTGAAGGAATAAGCTGCATTGGAAGACGCATTTAAGCTGAAGAATAAGCTCAGCATGAAAAAGGGATTGATAAAGCAAGGTGGACAAGAGTGCAGTGCCCTGAAATGTAACATCTCAGGGCTGGAGAAGGGCTAGGTGAGGTTAGGGAGCCAGGCAGGGCCACTGGAAGAAATGGGGGAAGGAAGGTGGAAATGAAAGTTATGAAAAAATAAAAAGAGGTCAGGGAACAGAGACCTTGGGAGGCCCTCTAAGTACTGAACTACTTCAGGAAAATGACCACCAGGATGCCACATAGCCTTGCTTTTTGCCCCAAAATGAAGATAGCTGTTCCTGAAGTATGCACAAATAAAGCATACATTGTCTCTTACTCATGTCTAGAATCTCCAGTTGAATAGCACATTGCCTGGGATGTTAATGCTCAATAAATATTTGTTGAATGAATAAATGACCTAGAGGTGATAGGAAAGTTTATGTTCTTTCAATCCAGTTGTTTTTCATATGAGACAAAGTAAATGGTCTTCCTCTGTTTTTCACCCAAGAAAGGATTCCCTAGTAGCTCAGTTGGTAAAGAATCCATCTGCAATGCAGGAGATCCCAGTTCAATTCCTGGGTTGGGAAAATCCGTAGAGAAGGGAGAGGTTACCAAGATCAGTATTCTTAGGGCTTTCTTTTTGGCTCAGCTGGTAAAGAATCTATCTGAAATGTGGAAGACCTGGGTTTGATCCCTGGGTTGGGAAGATCTCCTGGAGAAGGGAAAGGCTACCCACTCCAGTATTCTGGCCTGGAGAATTCCGTGGACTGTATAGTCCATAGGGTTGCAGAGAGTTGGACATGACTGAGTGACTTTCACTTCACTTCACTTCACGTTAAGAAAGGATTGGAAAGAGTAACATGGAAACTTACATTACCATGTGTAAAATAGATAGCCAACAGGGATTTGCTGTATGGCCCAGGAAACTCAAACAGGGGCTCTGCATCAACCTAGAGGGGTGGGATGGGGAGGGAGATAGGAGGTAGGTTCAAAAGGGAGGGATATATGTATACCTATGGAGAAGGCAATGCCTGGAAAATCTTGCCTGGAAAATCCACTCCAGTATTCTTGCCTGGAAAATCCGATGGATGGAGGAGCCTGGTAGGCTGCAGTCCATGGGGTCGCTAAGAGTTGGACATGACTGAGCGACTTCACTTTCACTTTTCACTTTCCTGCATTGGAGAAGGAAATGGCAACCCACTCCAGTGTTCTTGCCTGGAGAATCCCAGGGACGGGGGAGCCTGGTGGGCTGCCCCTATGGGGTTGCACAGAGTCAGACACGACTGAAGCGACTTAGCAGTAGCATGGCTGATTCATTTGAGGTTTGACAGAAGACAACAAAATTCTGTAAAGCAGTTATCCTTCAGTAAAAAAAAATAGATTAAAAAGTAAGTGAAGCTTAGAATTTGCAGAATGTATGAGTGATCCTAGCTGAAGTATTTGTGATTGTCACCATTGAGGATTTCTGTACCTAAATTTAGAATAAGAAAGATGGTAAACGAGGTCAACCTGTGCAAAATTCCTATTTTCCATGAAATGTTTCTGTGGCCTTGGCCATCAAGATCTGGAAACACAGGGCAGTAATTGGAAATAGAATGAAGTTAGGGTCTTTTTCTGTGGTCAAGAAAAGCATTCCTGCATGGAGTTCCCTGGAGCAAAGAGTCAGTCCTGCACCTTCTGATCTTCAGCTTCCCTGTCTTTTGCTTTCCAATCTCACATCCACTCCTAGTCATCAGGGCAGAGAAGCTAGAATAGGAATTGCCAGAAATGGACTCTTGGCCATGAGATTCCAGAGAGATAGAGGAGATGAGCTGAGAGTGTCTTTTAAAGAGAACTGATCCAAGTGGACTGGTGGGCCTTCAGAGATGCACACTGAAGAAACATATCTGGAGCCTCTTGCTGAACTTAAATGAGCCCTGGACTGTAAGGCAGTTTTTCCAAAGATGGACCTGAGAAAACATCAGCCTTTCCCTGATGTCTGTATGACAGGTTGGATGGTGGTAGAAAATGGGCACATTCAACTCGTTGTCAGTCAAGCTTGATTGCATCACGGGTTGCTGACCCACACATGGTAGCCGCCCAGCGGCATTCATAGAGTCACTGCCACCCAGGCTTCATCTCCAGGCTCGACTTTACTTCCTTTGTTACTTTACCTCCTGGCGCCATTTTTTGTCTTTTTTCAATTCTTTTACGATTTAATTTCTCTGGATCCTTTTTTCAGTTCTTGACATTTGGCTCATTCTTTCTGGCAAATTTATTTCCAATGCCCTGTCTTTTGGGGATGGTAACAGTGAGGATAAGGTGAGAGGAGGATCTGAACAGGTCCCTGAGGGGCTTCACTTACTTTATTATGAAGATCTCATTGATATTCCAGTTATAAAGACTTGGTAGTAACACCAGACTGCATAGCTGTTTATGAATATGGTTGCTTTTGTTGTCTTTTGTAGTATTTGCTTCAATATGAAATATATGGAAAGCATTCATAATGCATTCAGTAGACTTGTTAACATTTCCCAGGGGGCATCTAGGTTTAACATCTCTGCAACAGCCTATTTTGTGATACTGCTCATGGGTTGTTGACCAGACATCTGCTTGCTATCATCCATGTGGATTTGAGATAGAGAAGAATGGTCAAATTTTATTACTTGTATCTTTTTGGACCTTACATGGGTGATATTCAGTTCAGTGAAAAGGTAGATTTCTGAGATTCTTTTTTCTGAAAACTTTGGGGCTTTAAAAAGAATTTCCTAAGCTCAGCTCTGATGCTCTCTCTCAGTTCTTGCTGTGGATGACCTCCATGTGGACAACTTACACACTTTTACCTCTGCAGATCTGCTTTCATTCTGAGTTTTTACTTGTCTTCCCTCGCATGCATTTTTGTTCTATAATGTTACAGCAACAGAGAGGAATAAGTCTGCCTCGGGCAATTGGGAATTACCACAGGGCCAAAACAAAGGGGTTTTTTGTTTTGTTGTTATGGCATGTTCAGGATTTCACTAGTTGGTCTAGTAATAAATTCTAAATATTTAAATATTTTGGAAGTCTAAATCTGTTTTCCATTTTATCTTTTCAAATTACTTTTACTTTAATCATATTATTCTAGATATGACCTTTAAAAAACTTTCCTGCTCTCAACACTTGCTTCTCCCTAGAAAAAAGAGCCAAGGATTTCATGTCAGTAATTTTTATCTGTTGATTGATAGTTTGATTGCATTTTGAAGCTCATTTACTTCAAAGCATTACCACAGTTGGCATATGTCTGCTAGGACTTTCTAATTAAAAAATTAAAAGATTTTATTTTTCCTCTTAAACAATTTCAAGTATCAGATGAGGAGATAAAATGTAGACACCACCTCAAGGCTGCAATCAATTTGGTGTTTGAAGGGTGGGGTTGAGTTGGATAAGTGACAAAGGAGTTGGCCAGGGAGTCTCCTAGAGTGCTCCCTACACCCTATGTGAGAGGAGGTCACTGATTCAGTGGAGGATGTTGGGAGCCTTTAATTTGTCACCAAATTCTTCCAGAACTGAGAACTACTTGGCTGTAAGTACCAAAAACCTCAAGTTAGAATTTTTTTCTTCAACATTCATTTTTCAGGTACACCATTTTTGTGGATCAAATTGTATAAACTCTTCTCCCAAAGATGTGTTGCCCTTTCCCTAGCAACTTTGACTACAAACTTATTTGGAAATAGGGTCTTTGCATACATTATCAGGGCTTCCCTAGTAGCTCAGTTGCTAAAGAATATGCCTGCTATGCAGGAATCCCTGGTTTGATTCCTGAGTTGGGAAGATCCCCTGAAGAAGGGATAGGCTACCTACTCCAGTATTCTTGGGCTTCCTTGATGGCTCAGCTGGTAAAGAATCTCCCTGCAATGTGGGAGACCTGGGTTCGATCCCTGGGTTGTGAAGATCCCCTGGAGAAGGGAAAGGCTACCCACTCCATTATTCTGACCTGGAGAATTCCATGGACTGTATATAGTCCATGGGGTCACAAAGAGTTGGACTCGATTGAGTGACTTTCACTTTTGCATACATTATCAAGTTAAGATGATGTCATATTGTTTTAGGATGTGCCCTAAATGGGAATTTTGGACTTAAAGTCACACAGTGGCAACCCACTCCAGTAATCTTGCTTGGAAAATTCCATGGACAGAGGAGCCTGCTGGGCTACAGTCCATGGTGTCACAAAGAGTCAGACATGACTCACTAAACAACAATGACAAAGACACACAAGGAGAATACTACATAATGATGGAGTCAGAGACGGAAATGAGGTGTCTACAAGCCAAGGAATGCCAAGGATTGCTCAGCATAATGGATATGCAGATTAGAAATACAGCTTCACTTGAAAATAAGGGAAGAAACCCTCTCACTCTTTCCTTTTCTTACTTACTTTAGAAAGTTATTAAGTATAAATTGTTTTTCTATCTCTTCCAAATGTATGTGAATCTTTCTAAAAGCTAAATAAACATCCCCCACCCCTCTCTCTTCAGGAATGTCTTTCTCAAGGACTTGAAGTGTGATCATTAAGGAAGATAATGTCCCTGCCTCCCAGTTCCTTGGGGAGCTTCACTTCTGTAGGCCCCTCACTC
Source organism: Bos javanicus (assembly GCF_032452875.1). Taxonomy (NCBI): domain Eukaryota; kingdom Metazoa; phylum Chordata; class Mammalia; order Artiodactyla; family Bovidae; genus Bos; species Bos javanicus. The sequence continues at coordinate 13,525,434 of NC_083876.1, forward strand.
CTGCCATAATGACATGAGCTTAATTTTCCTTTCCGATTAAGCCGATTAACAAATAGAGATGGCCACTCCAGTGTATCAGGTTGAACTGTGTGTGACAGGAGGAGTTGTTAAGTCCTTTTACTTGAGGACCAGTCATTGTTGATCTTGAGAACACGTATGGAATGGGTTGTATCTGCTTGGCTTTGTTAAAGGTGAGATTTCTTTCTGGCTTTGCAGTTTCTTCGTGGATTGCCTGTAATGAGCATCACTTCAGGCTTAAGGCTTATTCAGCAGTAGCACTGCTTCTTTCTCTTCTGATTTATAGAGACGTTTCTGGGCTTGGGAGATTTTACCTTTAATTACATTTTCACCAGCAACCACCAGAAGCTAGGAAGAGGGAAGGAAGACTTGTTTCCCAAAGGCTCTGAAGAGAGCATGGCTCTGCCGACCTATAGGATTTGGACTTCTAGCCTCCAGAACTAAGAGTGCATGAATGTCTGTTGTGTGATGGCAGCCCTAGGAAATTAATTCAGCCATCGAGCGTAGGTATGGCAGCTCCACTCCACAAAGTCTTCAGGTGTGAGACCTCTACGCTTTTGTTCCACCAATTAGAGGGTGTGTTTTCTATGCTCATAGTTTAGATGGAGATCTGACCACTGAAATCTGTATTCCAACAGCAGAATAGGGTTAATATCAATTGTTTCTTACTGAAGATTCCTGAAAAGCTGTCACAGGAACTTCTACGTTAGTCTTCTTGGGTAGAGCTTAAGGATCACACAGACACCTCCAATTACTTGGAAACACAGTGTCTATTCTCTGTGGCCATGTGTATAGCTAAAAATAGGTTACTCTGGAAGAAAGGAAAAAGTGGATTTTAGGGGGCACTTGTAGTTTCTGAATTGCTCTCTGCTTGTATACATTACAAACTCTTTCTTACTTTCCTAACTTCAATTTACCACCTCTCACTTTTTCTCTCCCTAGGATGGTCAGAATCATAGTCTGTAATTTCTACTGGGTCTGTTGTTATTTGCTTTAGGTAAAAAATATTTTCATATTCACACCACCCTGCCCTTAGTTTGACATCCTGAAATGCACTCCCATGACTGGAAAACAAGGCCCATCTCAGGCAGGAAGTGTTCCACCAGCAGGAGGACACTGGAAATTCTTCTCTAATTATGGCACTGTTACCATGAATGTGCTTTCTCAGAGAAAAAATGAATTCAAGAGAAATGAAATATGAAACTCCTTAAATAATCCATACATGACCTAACTTAAAAAAAAGCTATTACATTGCAGCATGTGGTACAGATTTTAACTAAACTTTTGTCTTCTGTAGGCCTGGGTATTCTAGAAAATAGAAAAAAGATCTTTAAAATGTTCTTAGCCTTATGTAAGAATTTATAGACAAATTATAGAATATTTTAATCTTTAGCTTTTATTGTACTATAAAATTAAATTGATGTGGTCTCTTAAAAGTCTAAATTTAGTTTTTTTTTAATTGAATATCAATTTTGAAAAGTGGAGTAAGTGGCTGTGGCAGGATTTCTGGGTTTCTAAACTTGGTCCTTCAGTTTCATATTATATCTAAATTTTCTTGCCAAATAAAGTTCCCATCTGTTTCACAAAACATTGAAAGACATTTAAATGGCATTCGTAAGCACATCTTTGAATGAAGAGGATTTTTCTTCTTTTTGTTTTTTTTAAATGTGTTGAATCCTTGGTTGCGCTCTCCTCTCACTTTAGTCTCTCTGTTTCTGTTTTGTTTCAGTAATGTGTACAGCACATTCTTGTTTGCAGTAAAAAGTTGTCATATGGATTGTTTTGACTGTTTCCATGACATGCAAATGGACAAGGATTTTAAAAAATGTACTCAGCCCTAAAGCAAACCATATTTATCTACACATCCAGGTAACCAGACCTCCTCTTAAACTTTATCAATTTTTCTTCTTCTAGCTGAAAAGAGAATATTTTTTGTACTTTTTATGAGAGAGATTGGCAAAATGCCTGCTAGCCCTCTGACCTCCTGCTAAATATCACTGTGGACTTTTACCTGCTTTATAGCTTTTTAGCTATTAATAGTGCCTGGGACAAAGTCTACTCCAGGGCTGCCTATAGTCATTGGTCAGAATTTGGACTGGCTAAGGCTTTCAGATTTCCACACAGCAAAGTCTTCTACAGGATCTCTAAGGTCCGCACTGTCCGTTTGGAGTAGCAGAAAGAGGAAAACACCAGGGGCTGGTATCACAATAAGCTATCCTGTCACGTATGTCTGAACTAGCAGTGCAGATTTGGGAGTCACTAGTGTAGAGATGATTAGTTGAAGGTTTCTAAAAAGGGAAGTTCAAACAAAACCTTAAGAAACTCTGCTGCTGCTGCTGCGTCGCTTCAGTCGTGTCCAACTCTCTGCGACCCATAGACGGCAGCCCACCAGGCTCCGCCATCCCTGGGATTCTCCAGGCAAGAGTACTGGAGTGGGTTGCCATTTCCTTCTCCAATGCATGAAAGTGAAAAGTGAAAGTGAAGTCGCTCAGTCGTGTCTGACTCTAGGGAGAAGGAAATGGGTCCAGAAAGGTCAATGGTGATAATGATTGAACACAGGGTCTCCAGCTGAGAGATCAGTTTCAGTGCATGTAGGAAAAGGAGCCTGATTTTAAGAGGCTGAAGAAACAAGTGAACAGGAAAATGCACACAGGGGTATTTGCACACATACGACTTCTTGGGCAGGTGGGTGGTGAAGGGGAGAAGCAGAAGGGGAAAGCCAGTGCAGTTACCCATAAGCAGACAGTTTTTCCCCAGACTAAGAAAGTTCTTGATGGCCTTGTGTGCAGAAGCAGAGGAGAGATCAATCATGCAAGAGAACTGAACAAGGTCAAGGGCAGGCTGTTTTGAGAAGGGGAAGATCCTGACAGTGCTGGCTAGAATCCTGGAACTATACCATTTGGGGCAAATGAATTGATTCCCCTGAGTCAGTTTCTTCATCAGTAAAATGATGAAACATAGTAAAATAGACTGATCCTAATATATAGTAGCGTAAGAGACATGAAGAGATCTCAGACGTTGTCTAATGGCAACACAGTTGTTTTACAAGCAAAGGAACTACACCCCGAGGAGTAGAATGACTTGCTTAAAGACTTGCAAGTAGTTAGAGAACTAGAATCTGCACCCAGAATTTCTGATTCTTGGTTCTCTTCTCTTCTGTTGCAGTGTTGACAGATAGAAAAACTTACAAGATGAATATTGTCAGTAAACTCCTATGTTGGCTTAAACCATGTGAGTTTAGGAAGGTGGAGAGGACAGCTGACTTGCCCCAGTTCCTATGGGAAAGATGTAGGGGATTTTAGCTTCCACAAGTGCAATGAGTCAACAGAATGAGCCACTGCTGAGAAGAGTGATGTGGGCATGTTCCTTACCATGCCAGGGATGCCCAGACAGATGGGGTCAGGCCATGCCAGAGGGCTCTGTCCAATGGGTGTCTTCTCTGAAAAGAGGGTCACTACGCACTTGATATGAAACCAAGATTGAGGAGGAGGGGATTGAGGCAGAGACTTACTTTGAAGAGTCTTAGGGATAAAACCATAATATTTAAAAAAGCTATCTTGGCAAAGAAGATAAACTTGTAGCTTCACAGAGATCCATCTGGGACCTTGGAAGAGGAGATTAGGAACAAAGCAGAATTTGGTTGAAAATGAGGAAGAATCAAGAATTTTAAACATGCTATGGAGTGACTTCCCTGTGACACAGTGCCTGTGGGAAGCATTATCAGGGCTTGTGTAGGAAGCTGCTTTTTATTTTTTTCAATAACCTTTCTTTTAGAATAGCTTTAGACTTAACAAAAAGCTGCATAAATAGTAGAGGATTCCCAGCAACCCCACTCATAGTTTCTAGAGGCAACTTCCAAAGAGAAAAGATCTATCCAGGACTGAAAGAGTGAAAACTGTCTCAGTGAGAAAAAGGGAAAAGCAGCTCTGTGGTTCACCAGGCTGGGAAGACAGACCCAGAGAAGTCAATCAAAAAATTAAGAGGAGACATGGTTTCTCCCGAGGGCCTATAACAGCTTTCACATTCTTTGTCACGTGCCTGGCTTTCAGTGACTGCCTTTTATGAATGATGCCCCCAGACTTGCTTTCTATACACATCTATTCCTGCGGATGGGTTTCTCTGGTGCCTCAGTGGTAAAGAATCTGCAAATGCTGGAGAAGTGGGTTCAATCCCTGCACTGGGAAGATACCTTGGAGAAGGAAATGGTGCCCCGTGCTAGTATTCTTGCCTGGAGAATTCCATGGACAGAGGGGTCTGGAGGGCTACAGTCTACAGGGTCACAAGGAGTCAGAAATGACTTAGCGAGTAAACAACAGCAACGATTCCTGGGGATATTTAATTGCTAAGCTGACCTTGCTTTCACCCATGACTGGCTTCCAGCATGTCATGGATGCTTCCATGACAGCATCCAGTCCTTAGTTCCCCATTTCCCCTAATCTTGTCCCAGAAACAGCAGCCAACACAGGGCTGGTCCCTACTTCCCTTAGATTCTCTTTCCACAGAAGTCAAACTTTGGAAAAGTCTTCTCTCTTCCTGCCTCCTTGTTGAGCTTTGTTGTTGTTCCATGGCAGCTCAGGAGTGCCCTCCCTTGACTCATCTAGTCAATAAATCTGAGTTTGTCAGACCACAGCTTGCCCTGGTGTCTTTGCCTGCTAAGACTTTAACAAATTGTACAATAGGAGCTCTGGGGGCATCTGCAGTATCTTTTAGGGACTTGAAGCTGACCTTGTAGGTGAATGGATTGGAATGGCCTATTTGATGTGATTCTGGGGCAATAGATGAGTGAGATAGCAAGCAGGCTTTTAGAATGTTGGAAGGGGGTGGTTTGGTTGGTAAAGATGGAGCAAAAAGGCCCTGCTTTTCTAGCTTAGCATTTTTAGATACTGCTTCTGTTTTGGTCAGTGGGCAATTAGTGATGGCCATAACCCCAACAGCTGCCTCTGTCTCTGATCGAGCAAGTAGAATGCACTGAACAGTGTGCTAAGTCCTTCCAGATGTCATTTCTGGGATATCCTCATAGCATTCCAGTTTTTAGATAGTGAGGTTCTGAGACATTAAATTATTTCTCCTGGGTTGTAAATAGCAGAGTTAGTATTTGAACTCAGTGTTGTGTGACTCTATATACTCTTAGCTACTGTTAAGGTACTTCTTTACAGATTTTCAGTAGCTCCCAGCATGGCAGGCTTCAACTGTGGATTCTCCCTACCTCACCTCCCATCCTCTGCCAGAATTATAGTTCAGAAAATATTTTAAATTTTCTTAATTGCAGACTAGGTCATTAGTAGACAAGGGTCCCTGGATGCTCCACTGCAGAGGTAGCAGCAGCTTCTGCCTTGTGCTCCAATCTGGCTTTCGTTTCCATGATCTTCTCTGATGTCTCTGTGCAGACCAGTGTCACCAAAGCAGTTAACATCCCACGTTGACCTAGTGTCCCTCTCAAACTGAGGTGTATCGGTTCAGTTCAGTTCAGTCACTCAGTCATGTCCAACTCTTTGCGAACCCATGAATCATAGCACGCCAGGCCTCCCTGTCCATCACCAACTCCCAGAGTTCACTCAGAGTCACTGAGTGATGCCATCCAGCCATCTCATCCTCCGTTGTCCCCTTCTCCTCCTGCCCCCAATCCCTCCCAGCATCAGAGTCTTTTCCAATGAGTCAGCTCTTCGCATGAGGTGGCCAAAGTACTGGAGTTTCAGCTTTAGCATCATTCCTTCCAAAGAAATCCCAGGGCTGATCTCCTTCAGAATGGACTGGTTGGATCTCCTTGCTGTCCAAGGGACTCTTCAAGAGTCTTCTCCAACACCACAGTTCAAAAGCATCAATTTTTCGGCGCTCAGCCTTCTTCATAGTCCAACTCTCATATCCATACATGACCACTGGAAAAACCATAGCCTTGACTAGACGGACCTTTGTTGGCAAAGTAATGTCTCTGTTTTTGAATATGCTGTCTAGGTTGGTCATAACTTTCCTTCCAAGGAGTAAGCGTCTTTTAATTTCATGGCTGCAGTCACCATCTGCAGTGATTTTGGAGCCCAAAAAATAAAGTCTGACACCATTTCCACTGTTTCCCCATCTATTTGCCATGGAGTGATGGGACTGGATGCCATAATCTTCGTTTTCTGAATGTTGAGCTTTAAGCCAACTTTTTCACTCTCCACTTTCACTTTCATCAAGAGGCTTTTTAGTTCCTCTTCACTTTCTGCTATAAGGGTGGTGTCATCTGCATATCTGAGGTTATTGATATTTCTCCCGGCGATCTTGATTCCAGCTTGTGTTTCTTCCAGTCCAGTGTTTCTCATGATGTACTCTGCATATAAATTAAATAAGCAGGGTGACAATATACAGCCTTGACGTCCTCCTTTTCCTATTTGGAACCAGTCTGTTGTTCCATGTCCAGTTCTAACTGTTGCTTCCTGACCTGCATACAGATTTCTCAAGAGGCAGGTCAGGTGGTCTGGTATTCCCATCTCTTTCAGAATTTTCCACAGTTTATTGTGATCCACACAGTCTAAGGCTTTGGCATAGTCAATAAAGCAGAAATAGATGTTTTTCTGGAACTCTCTTACTTTTTCGATGATCCAGCGGATCTTGGCAATTTGATCTCTGGTTCCTCTGCCTTTTCTAAAACCAGCTTGGACATCAGGAAGTTTTTGGTTCACATATTGCTGAAGCCTGGCTTGGAGAATTTTGAGCATTACTTTACTAGCATGTGAGATGAGTGCAATTGTGCAGTAGTTTGAGCATTCTTTGGCATTGCCTTTTTTTGGGATCGGAATGAAAACTGACCTTTTCTAGTCCTGTGGCCACTGCTGAGTTTTCTAAATTTGCTGGCATATTGAGTGCAGCACTTTCACAGCATCATCTTTCAGGATTTGGAATAGCTCAACTGGAATTCCATCACCTCCACTAGCTTTGTGTATACTTAACATTATTGCAAGTTTCAATGAAGTCTTCTAAATCTCCAATAAATTTTTAAAATCTTTTGCTTAATTAGGAGAAGCCAGTGGTACAGTCTGTTTCTCTGACTTCTGGGTTCATTTCTAGAAGAACCTTGAACTACCCTCAATCTGGAAGAAGTTGTCTGGGACATGGTACAAATTGATTTTCAGGGTAATTCTTGTGGTTGTGGCCCAGTGAAATGTTCTTTTAATGTTTGGGAGATACTCAAAGGCAACCGGAGCTTTCTTCTCCTTAGGAATTCCTTCCTTAGCCTTGTGGTATTTCAATGGGTCAGTCAGTAGTTCCATGAGAACCAGAGCACTCATGTGGGCCCTTCCCTACTCCCCTTTCCTAAAAAAATGTAGGAGCAAGTGTTTGCCAGAAATGTGAGTGCTCACATGACTCCTGAGGATACCGAGCATCTCCCCAGGTTTGGTTTCAGGTCACTTTGCTCTTTTTCAAAATCTTTACTTGTGACAGAGAGTCTCTTCACCTCTGTCCCTCCTCTGGAGTCAAGTGACAGCTTAAGCACTGAAGAAATGATTTTCCTGAGAAGAAATAGCAGAACACTTCCATCTAGTAAGTAAGAGAAGTTAGAGGATGGGCAACTCTAGCAGCAAGTCTTGAGATGGGAAATATTTGAGTTTTTATGAGGCAATCTTGGATACTGGCAGGATATTTTTCATGAGAGGTATGCAATAGGGGCTTCCCTGGTGGCTCAAATGTTAAAGAATCTGCCTGCAATGCAGGAGACCTGGGTTGAATCCCTGGGTTGGGAAGATCCCCTGGAGAAGGAAATGGCTACCTACTCCAGTATTCTTCCCTGGAAAATTCCATGGACAGAGGAATCTGGCAGTCAGCAGTCCATGGGGTCATAAAGAGTAAGACATGACTGAGTGACTTTCCTTTTTTTCATGCAATAGGAAAATGTGTTATTTATTATGAATGTGTTTGGAACAATAAATGCTATATAGGGAAAAATCCTATTCTTTGCAGGAAGTTATACTCCCTGACCTTAAAGGTTTTTTTCCCTTATCTAATTCATCTGATTAAATCAAGGCTTGTGACTTGTGAGGAAATATGTCTAGAGGCTGCAGCTTCAACAGAGGAAGGTCAAAAGATCAAATCTTACTTTAAAATGTATTCCTTAGTAGGGAGCAGTAGAATCCATATAATAAACAACACGCAGAGGCAAGATTTGAAATTAGAAAGATCTAAAATAAAATCCTTACCTTGTTTCTTTCTGTGTAATGTGCAGTTTGCATAATCTCTCTGAAAATCAATGCAAGTGATGCAACAGTAATCTTACAGGGCTTTCATTAATAAAAATCTGATTTATGATTATGAAAATTTATTTTATAATTAAAAGAATTTAAGTAGGAAGTATATATTGGAAAAAAACGTGGTAATTTTTATTATTATTTAGGCCCTATAAATGAGAAGAAGCCTCAAAGTCAAAGAAAAGGTGGATGAGAACAGGAAAATTTAAACTGTAAGACGAATAATTCCTTTAAAATTTAAGGTATGCTTGCTGCTGCTGCTGCTAAGTCGCTTCAGTTGTGTCCGACTCTGTGCGACCCCATAGATGGCAGCCCACGAGGCTCCCCTGTCCCTGGGATTCTCAGGCAAAAACACTGGAGTGGGTTGCCATTTCCTTCTGCAATGTATGAAAGTGAAAAGTGAAAGTGAAGTCGCTCAGTCGTGTCTGACTCTTAGCGACCTCATGGACTGCAGCCCACCAGGCTCCTCTGTCCATGGGATTTTCCAGGCAAGAGTACTGGAGTGGGGTGCCGTTGCTTTCTCCAGTAAGATATGCTTAAATTGATGTTAAAATGAGATGAACAATAGTTTGAAGTAACGAAAGCCATTTTTGGGGGAATGAAGGCATAGTTGGTGGCCCTTAGAATGTGGGAGCAGCCTGAGTCTCCAAAGGGGAGCCTGGCCCCACCCTTTGGCATAGGCAACCCTGGGAGGGATGACTGGGAACTTCACTAATGGTACCTGGCTCTATAAACTCATGTTTCCTTTCGAAGATGATTTAAGAGTCTGGCAATCAGCAGCCTCTCTTTGGTTAATAGGAAGGCTTGCAGGAGTATTCTTAGAGTTCAATTATAGGAATTTAGTCCCACTTACAACTAGCCAGTTGTTGCTTAAAGTGTTAGTCACTTGGTTTGACTCTTTGCAATCCCATGGAGTGTAGCCAGGCTCCTTTGTCCACAGAATTTTCGAGGCAAGAATACTGGAGTGGGTAGCCATTCCCTTCTCCAGGGAATCTTCCTGACCCAGGGATCTAACCCAGGTTTCCTTCATTGCAGGCAAATTCTTTACTGTCTGAGCCACCAGGGAAACCCGAGTTGTTGCTGAACTGAGGGCGAATAAGGAAGGGTCTAATGACTCACATGGTAGTAACAATTATACTTTACCTTTTTCATAAAGATCTTCACAAATTTTGCTCAGTGATATTTGATCAGCATACAAAATGGCCCATATTTGTAGGCCACTTCCTTGGAGAAGGAAATGGCAACCTACTCCAGTATCCTTGCCTGGAAAATCTCATGGACAGTGGAGCCTTGTGGGCTGCAGTCCATGGGGTCGCAAAGAGTCGGGCACGACTGAGCGACTAATACTAACACATACTCCTTGAGTCTATATCATTAAGATCCATTTTCCTTCTCTTTATGTTAAGACATAAATCTCCCTTCCTACAAAACACTTCTTCACTGTCTCCAGGCCCAGGGATTTGATCATTTGTCTCCAAATTTTATTCAAAATACACCTAGTCTCACTACAAGCTTTCCCCAGTTTCTCCTGTTCTCATGGATCTCTTTTCCTTCCTTCGGATCACTTAAGTTTGCATAGTTGCTAACTGCTGCATTTGGGTTATTTTTCTCTCCCTGACTGCATTGTAAATGTAAATGCTGGGCTTACATCTCTTCCTTCTTTTGTGTTTCCCATGGCATAGATCTTGGAGTTTCTCAATGAAAAATTGTTGATTACATGATTTTTGGCACAAATGTTAATATTATAGTATGTTGAAGCAAAATAAATTTATTGAATTAACAGAAATATAACATGCAAAGAAAGTATGAAAAACAGCAGTTACCTTTTTTAACTTATTTTGATTTTGCTTGGATTTAATGGGATTGGTTTTTGATTAGTCCAGCACAAAATTAATCTGTTTTCTAAAGTCTTGGTAAGAAAAGACTCCACCATGATTCTTTTAAGTTTTCGCCTGAGATAGGGTTTATTCTGGGCTATAGTACAAGCTCCTGCCCTGTTCTTAGTTTTTTTAAAAGTTGTTACATTTATCAATGAGTACTATTGATTGTTTTCAAGAAAGCAATTCACGATGACTGTGATACATCCACTAGATGGCAGGCGATCCTTAGAAACAGAAGAGGGAGAACTTAAATTATTGTTTTTTGGGATTGGTATATTTCCACTGAGCTGTCTCAGTCAAGAGGCCTTGCCAATAGCTCCTTAATTTCTATAAAGTTCTTCAGGACTAGCTTTCCAGAGATTTTAAAAGCGATTGCAAAACATTCCATGAAATATACCGGCCAGATATTTTTCCACTACCACATCTAACTCTCGTCTGACCTTTTATTCCCCCCAATTTTCTTAAACCATAAATGATGTCCTGATCTGCCATGGGAATTAAATTAATTTATAATGAACAAAAATGCATTATTCAGAAAAGTGAAGAAATTATATAAGTTCTTATACAAGACCTTCAGGTTAAAGTTTATTTTGAAATTAGTGTTCAAGACAATGGAGTGAGATACAGTTTTGTCTCCAACTGTCTAAGGGAGGTTCGGGACGCCTTGGGACACCGCGCCTCATGTTTGTCAGCATTTGATCTGTGAAAGTTTGAGATGATCATGAACCCTGTCAGGGAACTCTCCATTCCACCTGTGTGCTCACCTCCCAAAGAAGTCAGAAGTGTGCCAGTGTCTGTGCATCTTGACAGGCCTGGTATGATTGCCTGCACCCTAGTTCTGTGTATCTTTCTTCTATCTTGGCTACAGTTTCCATATGTCAGTCTTCTAGGGATGTTAATAAAATTCAGAGAAAACTTTGGAAGCTCTCCCTACACCTCTAGATTCAGTGAAATGAATGTGAACAATTCAAGCGTGCTGGCTCCCACGGCTTCTTTAGAGTCATGGAGTTCCCCATCATCATGAATGACACTTGGCGATGAGTTAACTAATTCACCAATTAATTTACAGCATTCAGACTATTTCTTAGACTCTCTATGTGTTTTATTTAAAAACACATAGTGGAGTCATTTCTTACCATTACTGTAAATGGGCTGATCACAAAGTTTATATTTGTTGTCGCCAACATTAGCAACCATATCTGGTCTATTTAGTTGAAAGTGGAGGTCTGTAACAACAGCCAGATAAATAAGCCTTTTGAAATTTTCGAAAACTAAGTTTTGAAATTAAGAAAATTGGACGTAATGACTAAACTCTCCTTTTCAGACAAATGTTTACTCTCATAAGAACAGAGGTGAATAACGCATGCATTACACACCTTGGTCATCCAGGGTTTTTTCCTGGCAGAATGTTGAGCAAGTATTGAGGAGAGAAGTGTCTGGGGCTGAAGATGCTACTTGGCCAAGGGCAGCATCTATATTCTACCATGCTCTGCTGTTAGATGTTTCTGATGGATATGAAGAGACCAAAGCCTAGGATTATCCATCTGACCTTTCTCAATCCTGCCCACTATATTTCATGAATTTAACTGCTATTTTTCAGTATATAATGTATTTAAGAATTTTCCCAAACTCAGAGGATATTTGTCTAGTAGAATAATGCTCTGTGGTGACCTAAATGGAGAGGAGATTTGAAAAAGAGGGGATATATGCATACATATAACTGATTTAATATACTGTACTGCAGAAACGAACACAACATTATAAACCAACTATATACATCAATAAAAATTAAAAAACAGACATGATTGCAACTATTACTGCTTTTGTACATACACATACTAAAGAGGCATTGTTCTGGAAGCAACCAAAGCTAGCCTTTGGCAAAATCTTGTTAATTTAGCCTAAAGAGTCAATGAGGAAATACATTGAGTGAAAATTAATTAAGCAATTTATTCTTTAGTAAGTATTTACTTAGTGTCCAAATATTACCAAAACAAAATAGTTTCTTGAAAGAACTAGAAGTCCAAAGACTCAAAATTCTTGCAACAATTTCCACCCTGGTCTTCAAGACTTTTTGACTCCATAGGAAAGAATCTCACCATTAGATCAAGAAGGCAGAGTAGGAAGATCCTGAGCTTATTTCCTCTAACGGGCAAATCACAACTTATAGAGCACCTGTCTCTGAGAACAACCTGATGAAAAGTAAAGGTTTCCCACAACTAAAGATACATAAAAGGAGCCACAGTGAAATGGATAACAGTGATAGAGACACGATGCAGTCAGGACACACACCCTTGGGGTAGTAATGCACACGCAGGAGAAAGTGACAATCACTGAGGTTCTTCTGAGATTGAGGAGTCCAGTCCCTACATTGTGCTCTTCAGCCTGGGGGTCCTGCACCAGGAAGAGAAGCTCTCAAAACATCTGACTTTGAACACTGGAAGGGCTTACACTCGGAGGAGCCCATGGCCTGTAGGAAACTGGGCTTCTGTTCTTAAACGGCAAAAACTCACTTGCTCTGAGTTCCAGCGCAGAGTCAGCAGTTTGAAAGGCACCAATGTTAGACTTACTTGTTTACCTTGGACAACTTCCTGGAGGGGCAGGAGGCATCCGAGACTCCTCACAGCGACTGAGACACTAGAGGTAGCCATTTTTGTGACCATATTCTACCATGCGCATACAAGTGCTGGTGGGTGTCATTTTGGAGTCGTCCTTCTAGTTTATCAGTACTAGGGTTTGTCTTACCTACCAGCGTGCTTGTAGCATTTGCATGCCACCAGGCCTCATGCCAGCCATACCAGGGGCCTATCCCACTGCCTACCCCTGTACCAGCTGCATGCCATTGGGCTCCAGTCAGTTGGGCTGGGAGCCTGTACTACTCACCAGTGGTCATGTGACACTGAGACTCTCAGCCAGCTGTACTAGGGCTCTGCCTGCCAACCAGTAAGTTTCCGGTAATTACATGCCTCTGGGCCCCAAAACCAGCTGTGCCTGGAGATTGTTCTGCCCCTGCAGCATACCTGCAGCAACAGCGCAAAGCAGGGCCTTGCATTCAGCCAGGCCGAGGGCCAGCACTGCATTCCAGTGTGCTGAGAGCAATCAGTATCTCCAAAACAGAAAGGTGTACACAGCCTACACAGGAAAACCCCTGAAACACCTGGTTCTGGTGGCCGGAAGGGAAGGTGCTGTTGGACTCCATAGCACATTTCCTACTTAAGTCTGTTCCTTTAAGATGGAGACAATCCATTTTGGAGAACACAAACAGATCCACACCAATAAAATGTCAAAAATTAAAGATGAAAACAGAATCAGAAACTAGTACAATATTGCAAAGTAATTATATTCCAATTAAAAAAAGACAGAATGTTAGTAGCAGCAAGAGAAAAATAACCAGTTACATACAAGGGAAGTACCGTAAGTCTTTTCAGCAGAAACTGCAAACCAGAAGATGTGCATGATACATTCAAAGTGATGAAAGGCGAAAACTCCTACAAATAAGAGTATTCTACCTGGCGAGGTTGTCATTCAGATTTAAGGAGAGATAAAGAATTTTACATAAAATCAAAAGCTGAAGGAGTTCACCACTGAATCAGCCTTTCAAGAAGCGTTAAAGGGGCCTCTCCAAGTGGAAGAAAAGGCCAGATAAGAAATAAGAAAAATTATGACAGAAAAAAAAAAATCTCGCTGGTAATAGAAAGCATATAGGAAAGGTAGTGGATTAGCCACTTATAAAGCTAGAAGGAAGGTTAAAAGTAAAAAAGTAGTAAAATCATCTATATCTACAATAGTAGTTAAAAGATACACAATATATATAAAATTTGATATCAAAACATAAAATGTGGCAGGAGTAAAAATTTAGGACTTTTAGAGTGTATTCAAACTTAAGGAATCATCAAAATAGGTAGTTATATACATAGGTTGGTATATATGAACCTCTGGGCTTCCCTGGTGGCTCAGTGGTAAAGAATCGAGCTGCCAATGCAGGAGACATGGGTTCAGTCCCTGGGTCAGGAAGATCCCCTGGAGTAGGAAATGGAAACTCACTCTGGTATTCTTGCCTGGGAAATCTCATGGGTAGAAGAGCCTGGCAATCCATGGATGACAAAAGAGTTGGACATGACTTAGCAACTAAACAACAATATATGAACCTCATGGTAACCACAAACAAAAATTTTCCATAATACACAAAAAATAAAGAGGAAGAATCCAAATATAGACTTAAAGACAGTCATCAGATCACAAAGGAAAAGAGCAAGAGAAGAAACAGAGAAGGACTACAAAAACAATTGGAAAACAATGAAATGGCATTAAGTACATACATATGAACTTTAACTGTTAATGGACTAAATGTTTTAATCAAAAGACATAGGATGGGCCTTCCCTGATGGTCCAGTGGTTAAGATTCATTGTTCCCACTGCAGGGGGTATGGTTTGATTCCTGGTCCTGGTTGAGAAAGATCCCATTTGCCACATGGAGTGGTCAAAAAATGAATAAATAAAAGGTAGACATAGAATGGATGAATGGATGAAAAAATAAGACCCATATATATGATGCTACAGGAGATTCACTTCTAATCTAAAGACACACACTGAAAGTGAGGAGATGGAAAAAGATAGTTCATGCAAATGAAATGAAAAGAAAGCTGGGAAAGCAATACTTACATCAGACAAAATAGATTTAAAAACAGACTGTAACGGATACAAAGAAGGACATTACATGATGATAAAAGAATAATCCAAGAAAAACATACAACAATTGTAAATATATCTGTGTCCAATATAGGAGCACATAAACACATAAAGCAAATATTAACTGACTGATAGAAAGGGAGAAATTGACAATAACAAAGTACAGAATTTAACAACCCACTTACAAAGGTGGAAAGATCATCCAGGCATAAAATCAGTGAGGAAACATCATCCTTAAATGACATATTATATACACACACACATTTATATACATATTATATATATATATATATATAATTCAAATTGCAAACAGTTTCAACTGCACATGGAACATACAACATACTCTAGGATAGATTACATTCTAGGCCACAAAACCAGGCTCAATAAATGTAAGAAGATTGAAATGATACCAAACTTCTTTTCTGACCACAACACTGTGAAACTAGAGTCAGCTTCAAGAAAAAAAACTGCACAAAGCAAAAGCTTAAAAGCAAGCAAACATGTGGAAGTTAAACAATATGCTATTAAACAGCCAACTGGTCACTGAAGAAATCAAAGAAGGAATCAAAAATTATCTGGAGCAAATGAAGACAGAAATGATCTGAAATCTATAAAACCAAGCAAAAGCACTTCTAGGAGGGAAGTTTATAGCACTACAGGCATACTTCAGAAAACAAGGAAAATCTCAAATAAACAACCTTACTTTAAACCTAAAAGAATAATAAGAAGAATAAACAAAATTCAAATTACTCAAAGGAAAGAAGTAATAAAGATCAGAGCACAAGTAAATGAAATAGAGACTTACAAATAAGTAGAAAAGATAAATGAAACTAAGGTGGTTCTTTGATAAGATAAACAAAATGGAAGAACTTTTAGCCAGGCTCATCAAAAAAAAGTAGGCCCAATAAAAAATCATAAATGAAAAAAAAAAAGAAGTTACAACTGACACCAGAAATACATTATAAGACATTATTACAAATAATTATACTCCAATAAAATGAAAAACCAAGAAGAAATAAATTCCTAGAAATGTACAAACTCTCAAAACTGAACTGGGAGGAATATGAGCAGACCAATTACCATTAATTAAACTGAGTCAATAATTTAAAAATCCTCCCAATAAATGGAAGTCCAGGACCAGATTACTTCACAGGTAAATTCTACCCTGCATTTAAAGAATAATTAATATGTATCCTTCTTGAGCTATTCCAGAAAATTAGAGAGAAAGAAACATTTCTGAACTCATTCTACAAGGCCAGCAACATCTTGATACAAAAAGTAGACAAAGATACACAAAAATACAGGTCAAAATGACTAGTGAATGCAAATGCAAAAATGGCAAAATATTACCAAGCCAAAGTCAACAATAAATGAAAAGGATTATACAGTATGATTAAGTGGAATTTATCCCAGGGATACAAGGATGGTTCAGTATCCACAAATAAATCCATGTGATGCACCACATTAACAAATGCAAGAATAAAAATATGATCATCCCAATAGATGCAGAAAAAGCCTGTGACAAAATTCAATATCCATTTATGATTAAAAAAACCTCTTCAATATGATCTTGAGAAAGAAGAAAAATGCTTGAAATTTTATGTCTCCTAATTTCAGGCTATACTACAAAGTGACAGTAATCAAACAGTATGGTACTGGCATAAAAACAGACACATGAATCAATGAATCAAAACAGAGAGACCAGAAATAAATTCATACTTACATGGTCAATCAATCTATGGCAAAGGAGCCAAGAATATGCAGTGGGGGAAAGAAAGCCTCTTCGATAAATGGTATGGGGAAAACTTGACAGCTACGCCCAAAATAATCTAATTTCTTTGCTACGCCATACACAAAAATAAACTCAAAATTATTTAAAGAATCAAATGTAAGACCTGAATCCACAAAATTCCCAGAAGGAAACATGGGTGCTCTTTGACTTTGTTCTTAGCAATACTTTTTTGGGATCTATCTCCCCAAGCAAGAGAAACAAAGCCAAAAATAAACAAACGGGAGTACATCAAACAACTGAAAAGTTTTTGAATGGTGAAGGAAACTATCAACAGAATGAAAAGACAGCCTACTGAATGGAAGAAGAAACTTTCAAAAAAAAAAGAAGAAACTTTCAAAAGATATATCAGATAAAGGGTTAACATCCCGAATATATGAGGAACTCATACAACTCAATATCAAAAACCAGCTTGATTAAAAAATAAACAGAGGACTTGAATAGACATATTTCAAAAAAACATGTAAATGGCCAAAAGATACATGAAAAATGCTCATTCAGGAAATGAAAATCAAACGCACAATCAAATATCACCTTATAGCTGTTAGAGGGCTATAATAAAAAAAAAGACAACAAATGGAAGTGTTGGTAAGGATGTGGAGAAAAAGGAACACTGTTACACATTTGGTGGAAATGTATATTGGTGCACCAACTATGGAAAAATATAAGGAAGTTCCTCAAATATATAATTAAAACCAGAGCTACCATATTAGGAAGCAATTGTACTTCTGGGGATTTGTCCAAAAAAAATAAATAAATAAAGGCATGAGCCTTATATTTTTATATGTGCACCCCTATATTTTTGCAACATTATTTACAAAAGCCAAGATATGGAAGCAATCTATGTTCCGATTGTTAGATAAATGGATAAAGAAAAAGTGATATATATATATATATGTGTGTGTGTGTGTGTGTGTGTGTTATACAAAGATAAATGGAATATTACTCAGCCATGAAAGAATAAAATCTTGCCATCTGTGACAATATGGATGGACCTAGAGGGTATTACGCTAAATGAAATAAATCAGACAGAGAAAACAAATACCATAAGACTTCACTTATATGTGGGAGCTAATAAACAAAACAGGAACAAACATAACAAAACAGAAACAGATTTGTGGATACCAGAAACCAAACGTGGTTGCCAGAGTGCGGGAGGAGAATGCTGGGATCAGTGAAATAGGTGAGGGAGATTAAGAGTTGTAGACTTCCAGTTATAAAATAAATAAGTCACACAGATGAAGTGTACAGTCAATATTACTTTAACATCTTTGTCTGGTGATACAGGGTAGTTAGACTTATCATTGTGATCATTTATGTAACAGATAGAAATATTGAGTCACTGTGTTGTATCAGTTGAGTTCAGTTCAGTTCAGCCACTCAGTCGTGTCCGACTCTTTGCGACCCCATGAATCGCAGCATGCCAGGCCTCCCTGTCCATCACCAACTCCTGGGGTTCACTCAAACTCATGTCCATCAGGTCAGTGATGCCATCCAGCCATCTCATTCTCTGTCGTCCCCTTCTCCTCCTGCCCCCAGTCCTTCCCAGCATCAGAGTCTTTTCCAATGAGTCAACTCTTAGCATGAGGTGGCCAAAGTACTGGAGTTTCAGCTTTAGCATCAGTCCTTCCAATGAACACCCAGGACTGATCTCCTTTAGGATGGACTGGTTGGACCTCCTTGCAGTCCAAGAGACTCCCAAGAATCTTCTCCAACACCACAGTTCAAAAGCATCAATTCTTCGGCACTGAGCTTTCTTCACAGTCCAACTCTCACATCCATACATGACCACTGGAAAAATCATAGCCTTGACTAGACAGACCTTTGTTGGCAAAGTAATGTCTCTGCTTTTGAATATGCTATTTAGGTTGGTCATAACTTTCCTTCCAAGGAGTAAGCATCTTTTAATTTCATGGCTGCAGTCACCATCTTCAGTGATCTAAAACAGTGTTGTAGGTTAATTATACTTTAATTAAAATTTCTGTGTTTTCTCCTAGAGATCCTCTGAATGGAATGCTTCTGTAATGGGTTGAATGACTGCCGCTCTCCCCAATGGTATGTTCACATCCTACCCCTTCAAATCTGTGAATGTTACCTTAATTATTGATGTAAATAATTTAAGTATCTTGAACTGATATCACACTGGGTTATTCAAGTGGGTCCTAAGTTCAATGAGAGTTCCTTAAAAGTGATGGAAGATGGAAGCAGAGATTGGAGTGATGTGACCACAAGGCAAGGGAGCCAGCAACCACCAGAAGGTGGAGAGGCAAGGAATGGAGTCTCCTGCAGAACACCCAGAGGGAGTATGACCCTACTGGTGCCTTGATTTCAGTTTTCTGGCCTCCAGAACTCTGAGAGAATAAACAAATTTTTGTTTTTATAAGTCAAAAAAGAAAAAAAAAAAGATGCTCAATATCTTTAACTATCAGGGAAAAGTAAATCAAAAGCACAAAGAGATATCATTTCGCATCTGCCAGAAATAAGTGTTGGTGAGGTTGTAGAGAGAAGGAAAACCTCAGGTACATTTGGTGGGACTGTAAATTGGTACAACCACTATGAAAAATGTTATGGTAGTTTATCAAAATTGAAAAATAGAATTACCATATGATACAGCAGTCCCCCTTCTGTGTATTTTTCTGAAGGAAACAAAAACATGTATTTGAAGAGGTATATGCACTTCAATGCTCATTGCAGCATTATTTATGGTAGCCGAGATACAGAAGCAACCTAAGTATCCATCAAAAGATAAATGAGTAAAGAAGATGCTGTGTGTGTGTGTGTGTGTGTATAATGGAATATGTCTCAGTTATATAAAAGAATGAAATCTTGCATTTATGATAACGTGGATGGACCTTGAGGGTATTATGCTAAGGGAAAGAAGTCAGAGAAAGACAAATGGCATATGATTTCACTTATATGTAGAAACTAAAAAACAAGGAAAAAACCCCCAAACGGAACAGGTTCATAGACACAGAGAACAAACTGGTGGTTGACTGAAGGGATGGGGATGGGTGATGGGGGAATGGACAAAACTGATGAAGGGAATTATGAACTATAACCTTCTAGTCATACAGTAAATAAGCCATGGGGATGAAATGTACAACATAGGGAGTATAGTCAATAGCATTGTAATTAATTACTCTATATAGTTCAGATGGTAACTAGACTTATTGTGGAGATCATTTCATAATGTACATGAATGTTGAACCAGTATGCTGTACACCTGAAACCAATATTGTATGTATGCTTCAATAATAAAACAAGAGCTACAATCAATGTGAAACAGATGTACAACCTAATTTCAAAATGGAACAAAGGATAATCTCACCCTTTTTTGGGCCAGATAGCTGGCCCAATCTCTGTGTGTCTTTTAAAGATTTTCTATGATGTTGGGAAGTGTTCAAAGTTCATTCTTTTATATTTAGATATAAACTGGTGCAGTCACTATGCACCTCAATGCTCATTGCAGCACTGTTTACAATAGCCAAGACATGGAAACAATCTAAATGTCCATCTATAGTGGGATGGATAAAGAAGATGTGGTACATACATACAAGGGAACATTTCTCAGTCATAAAAACAATGAAATAATGCCATTTACAGCAACATGGATGGACCTAGAGGTTGTCATACTGAGTGAAGACAAATATCATATGATGTTACTAATACAAGGAATCTTAATAAAAAAGGGTAAAAATGAACTTATCTGCAAAACAGAAATGAAGTTACAGATATAGAAAGGAAACTTATGGTTTCCAGAGGGTAAGCTAAGGGGGAGGGATAAATTGGAAGATTGGGATTGACATATGCACATTACTATATATGAAATAGATAACTAATAAGGACCTATTGTATAGCACAGGAAACTCAATGCTCTATAAAGACCTATATGGGAAAAGAATCTGAAAAAGAGTAGATATATGGATACGTATAACAGATTCACTACGATGAACACCTGAAACTAAGACAACATTGTAAAATCACATATACCCTATAAAAATCAATTTAAAAAACAAAACTAAAGATTGTCTGCTTTATAGCCATCCTGTGTACCCATGCTCCTCATTTAGGACGTGTATTCCCAGCAGTCAGCTCAGTCTCTGACAGTCTGTGAATGCTAAATGAACAAATAGATGTGGTATGGGTCCTTGAAATACCTGTTGTTTTGTTCATATTTTAATTTTTCATTTAAAGTCTTATTATATCTTGCTTCCTTTATTTTATCTGTTGGTTAACAGGTCTTCTAGAGGCTCTGAAACTAAATTTGAAATTCTTTTTGAAATAGTGACTAGGGTGATTTTCAGTTTGGTTTTCTGCCTTAATTTCCTGGAATGATAATCACAACTTCCTAGAATGCCTAAGAGTATAGTGACTGTATGTATAATTGGTTGTTTCCAAATCAGGACACTTTTGAGAATGAAAAGGCATTTAGTTAATAGTGCCAGACAATAGGTGGAAGTTGAAACTGTCCTTGGCAAACTGGGATGTGTGATCACTTTACTTAATAGCCCATTTTTGGTTTGGCTTTTTCTTGTACTTTTTGCTCATATTTGGGGATCAGTGCATTTAGATAATCAGTTCCAATGTACCTGATGATCTTGTAAAAGAACTTCGGACTTTTCTTGTTAGCTCATCAGAAAGTCTTAGCACAGTGGGGGACTGAGTTTTTTTGTTCTTTTACTTTTAATGGTATTGTTGAGGTAGAATTTACGTATAGAATTGCATGTTTAAAGTGTACAGCTTGGTAAGGTTTGACATGTTATACTCCTGTGAAACTATCACAGCAATATCAAGATAATGTACACATCCATTGCTCTCAAAAGGAACTCTCTCCTTCTTGCCTCTTCCTCCTTCCAACACTGCGTTCACAGGCAACCGCTGATCTACTTTCTATCACCATAAATTACGTTATGTTTCCTAGAATTTCGTATAAATGGAATCATATTATATCTTACTATTATTATTTTTTGGCTTTGCTTCCTGGAATTTCTCCCATGTTGTTGCATTCCTTTCTACATTGAGTCGAGTTTCATTGTACAGATATTTCATAATTTGTTTATACATTCAGCTATTGATGGATATTTAGGCTGTTTCCTATTTTTAGTTATTACAGACAAAGTGCTGTGAATGTGTATATATCTTTCTTTATGGAAAGAACCTTTTACTTCTCTTGGGTTAGTACCTGGGAGTGGAAAAGTGGGACTGTATATAAGGTTTATATTTAACTTTTAAAAGACTATTTTTTCCCAAAAATGGTTGTACCAGTGCAGTATTCCCATCAGCAGTATAGGGGAGTTCTAGTTGCTCCACATTCTTGCCAGCATTTGGTATGGTTAGTCTTGTTTTTTTTTTTTAATTTAGTCATTGTAATAAAGGTGTAGTGATTTTAATTTCTGGTTTTAATTTTCATTTCCCTAGTAACTAATAATGCTGAACATCTTTCCATGTTCTTATTTATCATTCATATATCATCTTTGGTGATGTGTCTGCTCAAATTTTTTGTCTTTTATTAGATTGTTTTCTTAATTCTTGATAATTAAAAAAAATACATATTTCAAACCTTTCCAACCCAGGGATCAAACCTGGCATCTCTTATCATCTCCTGCATTAGCAGTGGGGCTCTTGACCACTAGCACCACTTGGGAAGCCCCTTTAATAAGATATGTAATATGAAAACATTTCTCTCAGTCTGTGGCTTTTTTGTCATTTGCTTCACAATGTCTTTTGAGTGATAGAAGTTTTAAATTTTGATAAAGTCTAACATACCAATTTTTCTTCTTTGAATCATGTTTTTGTTACTATATGAAAGAATCTTTTCTTAACCCAAAGTGAGTTATTGATTTGTAAACAAGTCTGACCAGGGTGAATTTAAATGAAATAAAAACTGATATTTGACCACTGGGACATCTAGTTATCCCAATTTATATAAAATATATTATTGTGTTATTTTATTTTATTTTCATATCAATTGAACTTTTCAATTGAAAATTTCAGGAGAAAGTAATACAGTTATTTCTATTTTCAATACATAACTTGACTGATTCAACTTATTTAAAACACAACCTGGATGAAAGTTCCTTAATTAAAAGTATAACCATGAGTGATCTTTAGATTTTGAAAGCAAAACAAGTGGAAAATATCTTCATGATGGCCTTCTCTCCAGACTAATTAGTAACTTCTATAGCTCCAAGGAAGACTTTAAGTCTTTGTGACTTCCTGGAATTCATCTACTATTCTCCATTTCTTTTGGACATGAATTTGAGCAAACTCTGGGAGATAGTGAAGGTCACAGAAGCCTGGTGTGCTTTGTCCATAGGGTTGCAGAACTGGACATGACTTGGCAACTAAACGGCAACAAAAACATTCTCCATTACTTTATGTACTTCTCTAGTTCAAATAGGGGCTTCCCAGGTGGTGCTAGTAGTAAAGAACCCACCTGCCAATAAAGGAGACATTAAGAGATGTTGGTTCAGCATCTGGGTTGAGAAGGTCCCCTGGAGGAGGGCATGGCAACCCACTCCAGTATTCTTGCCTGGAGAATCCTTTGGACAGAGGAGCCTGGCAGGCTACAGTTCATGGGGTTGCAGAGTCAGAAGTGACTGAAGTGACTTAGCACACATGCTTGCTAGTTCAAATAAACATCATCTTTTGCTGAACTATTGGAACAGTTGTCTAACTGCTCCATCTTCCTTTATTATGACACTCTCATTTTATTCTCTACAGAGATTATAGAAACATCTTTCTAAGATACAAACCTGATCATTTCATGTCCTTGTTTATAATTATCTCAAGAATACTCCTATATATTAAAAATAAAGTCCAAGGTCCTTAACTTGGACTATAACTAGAGTCATCATATATCTCAGTTTAAGCTATTATTGTTGCAATGTGTTTATTAATTGCAACTTCATTTCATTTCCAACGTGTCCTGGTTTAGCTGATATTCTAAATGACTGCACTTCTTATATGTGTGTTGTTGCTCAGTCATGCCCGACTCTTTGCAACCCCATGGACTGTAGCCCCCCAAGATTCTCTGTCCATGGGGATTCTCTAGGCAAGAATACTGAAGTGGGTTGCCATGCCCTCCTCCAGGGGATCTTCCCAACCCAGGGATCAAACCCAGGTGTCCCGCATTGCAGTTGTTCTTTACCATCTGAGCCACTAGGGAAGCCCTAGAACCTCATTACTGTGCAGTCTGAGAGTACTAAATTCCTTTCAGTTTCCGTTATACATTGTGATAGCATTCACCCCTGGCCTTTTAGGCACTCTCTTATTTCTGCCTTACAGTTTTGGCTGTCTAGTTCCTATTTCTCCAGTTATCCTTCAGGTGTCAGACTTCATTGAACTTGTTCTATAAAGCCTTACTTGATATACCACATGTTTATTTTAGCCCTCCTCTTACTCCCTTACCATAGTATTTAATAGACTATTATAATAGTTTGTTCACTTGCCTATCTTCCACACTAAAGTGTAAACTCTTTCAGGAGGATTTGCACCCTCCTTTTCTAATATTATTCAGCACATAGAACGAGTAGCTGTTAAATATTTGCTGACCACATCCTCTGTATATTATGACCTTGAGGCAATAAAATGCACCCTTCCCTACTGGAATATCCCCTGGTGGCTCAGACAGTAAAGAATCTTCCTGAAATGCAGGAGACCCAGGTCTGACCCCTGGATTGGGACAATCCCCGGAGAAGGAAATGGCAACCCATTCTAGTGTTTTTGCCTGGAGAATCCCATGGACAGAGGAGCCTGGTGGGCTACAGTCCATGGAATTGCGAAGCATTGGACACGACTGAGTGACTAACACTTTCCCTAACACTTTCCCTATAGAAAAGGCCTGGAAAACACAATCTGGAACAGGGGAGCTCCAAGTATGGTATAAGTGAATGGATTGCTCATGTAAAAATACAAAAACCTTCTGAGGATTGAGTAAATAAACTCTCTGATGGAAAATGTTCCAGTGTGAGATTTAATTGCTCTACATTTTCCCTGAGTTCTTGCCTTTTCTTGTGGATCTATCATTTTGATTTCTTCTGTACTTCTTGACCTTCAAGGTTCAGTTTTTCTCTGTCATAAATGTGAAAAAGCATTCCTTGCGTTTATTATACTCAACTGAAAGCATATGCCTTGTTTCCTTAAGCATCTGGAAAATATTCATTTTGTACAGCTTATATAATTTAAGGGCAAGTATCAACTTCTTTAAGCTGAATCTTTTTGCATATTCAACTTTATTTGCTGAGGATCTTCCTCTTAGACGTGGTTCCTGGTATGAAATGAAACCCACAACAGAGCTGTATATTGCTAGCAAAAGATACCTTGAAGCACCATTGGCTGATTCTAAATTTCTCAGTTCAAGACTTTGGTTCTCCTCTCCTCTGAAATCTGAGGTACCAGCTCATCAAGTGAGTCTCTCAGCACACATACTTGTGTGTATATGCACATACAATATTCAGGATAGAAATTCTGATTGAATTTACCCATTACACTTTAAAAATTTAACAGTTCTTATTATGCCATAATCATTACTTGCACAAACCAGATGGAAACTAACTATTGCACATGATCTTGGAGAAGGAAATGGCAACCCATTCCAGTATTCTTGCCTGGAGAATTCCATGGACAGGGGAACCTGGTGGGCTATGGTCCGTGGGATTGCAAAGAGTCGGGCATGACTCACACAGCACATTGCACATGATCTAATATCCAGACTTAAATTCCCTTGGATGTGCTTGTATGACCTGCAGAGACTGGTAGCATATTCTAGAATAGATCTTCAAGTGTGGTCTCTGGACCAGCCACAACAGCATCACCTGGGAACTTGTTAGAAATGCAAATTCTCGAGCACCAGCCCATAAATCCTGAGTCAGAATACTGGAGGTAGAACCCAGAAATCCATGTTTAAGCAAATCCTTCAGGTGAGTCTGAAATACTTTCAAATTTGAGAAACACTGTTTTAGGAGAATCATTTCCATCCCATAATAATATATATAGAGAGTTGATTGTAGTCAACTATCAAGTGCTTTTGTAATAGGTAGAACATTAAATAGCAACTGGTAAAACTTTACCTCTTCCAGCAAGTTTCTCTGTGCCTGTTAAACATTTTTCCATTGCCTGTAGATTTGGCAGGAGTGAAGTTGAAGGAGGCAGATTACAATCTCTGAACCAGTGAATAAAGTTCTTCTATAGTCAACTTGGGTTGAGGCCAGGAAAAAATAGGAAAAAGAGAAAAAAAACTCTCACAAAATATGGGAAAAAACTACAAGTGAATAGAGGCTGAGTGTTTCTTAAAATAGAGTGTAAAATAGGCTCTGGTCACAGAGAAAGCCCTTGGTCAACACATGCTCCAAGCTGTGAGTATTAATTCTATCTATACCTTTAATTTATGTGGCTTTCATTTGTAGCTGGATCTGCCTCATAGGTGCCCAGTGTTCCAGAAAGTGAAGATCAAAAGAATTCACAGGAAGCCACTTCTCAGGATTTCAGAAATGTACAGACCAGAGATGAAATGCTTCTTTTGTCTTGCCTTTTTTTTTTTGGTGTGAATGAGATATGTAGGTTTTTCAACCCAACACTTACCTTTGAGTTGTCAATATTCCTAAACATACTGCTTTCCACAATCATTGCACAACACTTGAATTATAAATAATCCAGAAGACAGATTCAGCACTGCTTTGCTTTGCCAAGAACTTTTGATTGGTGATTACTGATGTATATTTCACACAGAAATCAACTGAAGTCTTATCCTGGTTGAGCAGTTGCCTCCGGACAGAAACTCTGCAGGAACAGCAGGAGGCAACTGGAAATGTGCCGGGGTGTCCTGACATGGCCACAATGACCTGGCAGGAGAAGGGGAAATGAACATTTTTTTCCATCCACTGCCTATAGAGTCCTGCATATGCCATCTGGGACATAGAACCATTTTGGTTTCTAAAGCTGGTTTTCATCTGGAAACCAAGTTTCCTTTCATCCAACTACTTCTGTTAGGATTCGTGTGAGGAGTCATCTGTGATCCTACTTTATTGACCTGAAATAACTTAGGTCCATTCTAATGTGTGTTGCTGCTGTCTATTTTTTCCCCCCATCAAGTCCTGGTATTACATTTGGGAATTAGAAAAATGTTAGCTTGTTCTAGGAACAGATCTTTATAAGTGCTATATATAAAAAATGCATCTGGATGATTGTTTTTCAAATGGTGCCCTTCAAGATCCAGACATTTTCTGAGGGTATGCCTGGCAATGGGTCATCTCTGACACATAATTCTGGGCTTCCTGGGGCTGCTTAGGCTGACAGCACAGCATTTCATTAGGGTATGTGTCATTTTCTTCCTGGAGGGATCTGAAACATCAGATCCAAATCCATCCATCCATTATTTTTTGTTTGTTTCTAGATTTCATAAAATGCAGTGTTAGGACTGATAAATATTTTTTTTTAAAGTCAAGCAATTCTGACACAATAGAAAAGAATTATAAAACAGACAGTTCCAAATAAATTAGTTGTCAAGTGGGACAAATAAGCATGGGTCCCTGGGATGCGTATCTTTCTCTGAGATTCCTTTTGGTGCCATCTGCTTTGATGACCACATCTTGTAGTGGGATGCATATTGGTTTAAGAAGCAGGAGGCTTTTTTGCCAGTCCTGTTCCTGTGATTGACAGGTTGTATTGAATGAATTTGAGTGAGACCATCTCCTCTCTGTGCTTCAGTTTCCTCATTTAGTTGGGGCTCTTTTTAAAACCTTTCCGTTTAAAAAGTCTAGGAATCTTACTAGCACTACTGAATGGTTGTAATAATGAATTACATTTCCACCTTGCTGTGTCCTACACTTGAGCTCCTCCTTGACCTCAACAGAAGAACCTGACAGAGGAAAAGGCAGATTGCAGCTTAGAGAGGAGAGAGCAACTTGTTAGTATGTTATTGACAAAAAATGTCAGTTCCTGCCTGTCCTGGAACCACCTTGGCCTTACTGCCAAGAGATTTATTTTCTAGTGTCATCACTGGGAAGTTTTTGAAATGGTGAGACCCAAACCAGATAGTTATCAAGAGCTACATTCCTTAAAAATAGAAGTAGAGCCACATATGTAGAAAACAAACTTATGATTACCAGGGGATACTGGAGGTGGGGAGGGATAAACTGAGAGATTGAAATTGGCATATATAAGGTGCTATGTACAAAACAGAAAACTAATAAAGAACTATCGTGTTAGCTTAAATTCCTAAACCTCATCTCTGTTTCTTGGAGATGTCCCAATTTTCTACTCTGGAACTAGAAGACCTTGACCTTATAGTTAGCTACTGTAGGCTTCCTACTTTTCTCTCTACAACAGATATGGGATTCTGGTGTCCACATCCCCAGTCACTATCTGACATCTGACTTCACAGGGAAGGAGCCTCAATGGACCATGATTCTTTCACCCACCGGACTCAGAAATATATGCACCTTGCAGAACTTCTGTTATTGCTTCTCTCCATTATGGTTACCCTCAGGATTTAGATATCAGTCTTAACACAAGATTTACAAGTCCTTTGTTTGCAATTCAGACTACTACAGGTAATTCAGTTACTCTGGACTCAGAGCTCAACTGGGATCCTAGACCCATCCTTCAGCCTAGCTTTTCCTAATGGATTGCCATTTAAATTTTACATTTTCTGCCAGGTGAATTATAAGGAAACGTCATTTGAAAAACAAGAGAAGGCGCTCTTATATTACTGACATTTTTGGGTTGTGCAGTGGCATCACTGAAGGCTTTTAGTTGTTTGATAGATACAAACAACTAAAAGATAGAGCCTGGAAATCTGAGAATATAAGCTTTCTAGAAGCAAAATATTTTAGAACTGAAATTGACCACATCAACAGAAATGGTTACACATTTTTCTAGTCTTTAATAGGTAATAAGTGCACAGCAAATTGCCATGCCAGAGCTAGTGGGGAAGTTAATTCATTGCCTCTTTGTAACACATGGAGTCATTCCTGAGTGGCCTCCATTCATTAGTCCAAAAATAACTCCAAAGATGAATTGCATCTTAGATTTACTGTCTATAATTTTGTAGCTTGTAAATGCTATGATGGGAAGTGGTCACTAATTTAATAATTTGAATTTGGAAATAGTTGAGTGGAACTAAAGGTATTTGACCTTTTCTTCGTGAACTCAAATTTTAAGGGAGAGTATTTATGAGTTTGACCAGGAGAAGATTTTGAGTTCATTAGCGGTCACAGCTGCTCACTATAAAGGTGGCAAGTTTGCTATATTGAAATATTGCTGCCTAACAGCTTATTTGTCAGGTCAAAGATATGAGGCAAGATCACAAGATGTTTTTGAGGGTCTGCAGGTTCTCAGAGAAATTATTCTTATTCCAAATGGCATTTTAAAAAGTTTTTTTGATATTTGAGCTAAATATTAAGCATCCACTTGTGATTGCTTCGAGCTTAGGCTTGTTGCCAAGGCAACCCCACCCACCATGTGCTGTGCTGTGCTTGGTCGTCTTGGACTCTTTGTGACCCCATGGACTGTAGCCCATCAGGCTCCTCTGTCCATGGGGATTCTCCAGGTAGGAATATTGGAGTGGGTTGCCATGCCCTTCTCCAGGGGATCTTTCCAACCCAGAGATCGAACCCAGGTCTCCCACACTGCAGGCGGATTCTTCACCATCTGAGCCACCAGGAAAGCCCAAGAATACTGGAGTGGGTAGCTTATCCCGTCTCTGAGGGAACTTCTTGACCCAGGAATAGAACGGGGTCTCCATCATTGCAGGCGGATTCTTTACCAGCTGAGCTACCAGGGAGGCCGCCCCCCACCTTCATCCACCATATAGGCCCCTTTTGATGTACACGTATTTATAGATAGAATGTTCCAGACCAAGGAGGTTTGCTAGACTTTAGAATTTGGTACCCAGTAGAATTGATTTCGGAGAGGGCAATGGCAACCCACTCTAGTACTCTAGCCTGGAAAATCCCATGGACGGAAGAGCCTGGTAGGCTGCAGTCCATGGGGTCGAGAAGAGTCAGACACGACTGAATGACTTCACTTTCACTTTTCACTTTCGTGCACTGGAGAAGGAAATGGCAACCCACTCCAGTGTTCTTGCCTGGAGAATCCCAGGAATGGGGGAGCCTGGTGGGCTGCCGTCTATGGGGTCGCACAGAATTGGACATGACTGAAGCAACTTAGCAGCAGCAGCAGCAGAATTGATTTCAGGGACTTACAATGGTTAAAGTTGCAAATGTCCTTTGAGATAATTTTAACCAGCTCCTTGTTTTAAAGTTGAGGGAATTAAAGCTCAAGAGGTTAAAGAAGTTGATCAAGGTTACATATCTTTGTAGCAGAAGAAATGGCTGTTAAATCCAGGACTCTGGATTCCCAGTTTTTTCCTTCTACCATGTATTGAAAAGTGTTAGAACTAAATTAGAGAAACAAGAGTTAAAAACACTGCTTTCTCAGGTCTTTTTATGTGGCTTGCTGGTGATGAAGCTGAGAAATGTAACATTTAAAAGGGATTTTACCCAGTTGCCTTTCAGTTTATTACCCTTCCCTGAGATGTTTCTACAGCAATCTGTTTTCTGTGTTCCCAGTTTAGTACTTTGACATCCTTTTAATTTTATGCATAATTAAAATAGGTGTTTCCTTTGGCTTTAGGGGTTGGCTTTTGTTTTCTGTCAGCTTATTGAACAGAGACCAGATAAATGTGCTCAAATGAATTATGCAAAATTTCTGTGAAGTGAGGGCTACCTTCCCACATGCTAAAAAAATGTACTTTTGCCCTTTTGTCTGGTGGCGGTGTGTATTTAATTATGTGTAGAATGTGCTGCTGGGAGAAACTTGGGCTGAATACAGTCCCCTCAGGAAAGGCCTGTTGGTGATAGGGATCCTGGGATTGAAGGCCCAGCCAGAGGCCTGGGGAGGGTGGGCAGGCCAGCACGGAGCTGGCACCAGACCCCTAGAGGGCAGTGCTCACCTAGAGTCAGCCTCACCATCCATGTCCAAGGCTAACGCAATAAATAGTATTGATTGCTTTGTACATCCACTCACCCTGGAGTTTTAGACATGCAAGGATGAGTCGCTGTGTTGGTTGGTTGGTGGGTACTTCTTTTTTTGATCCAAAGTGTCCTGGACTCATTTTGCAGTTCTAACCTTTGTAATGTAGAGAAAAAGACACAAGAGAGAGATCGGCAGATCTGGGATCTAGTCTTAGCATCCCCTTAAGCTTCTGGTTTCAGTTTCCTCATCTGAAAGTTAAGTGGTTCTAATATTTCTTCTCTAAAAACCCATGGATCAGTTACTTCTTCTTTTCTGCCTCATTTCCCCAGGCCCTACTTAATACTCAATTTCACCCCAGGGTCTACCTCTGGTTTTTAAAAAACTATCAGGAAGTCCTCTTTGTAGATAAGCCTCCTGCTCTAGCCTGGCTACCAGGTCAGGCCTCTTTTCTAGAAATGCTTCTTGCAGAATCACTCTTCCGAATGAGCCACTGGGGTCTATCAAAATAACTTGTTAGCAGAAATGCTTAGTGATGCTTATTCTGGGTAGAATTGCCCCCTCTCCCCAATTAGTACATTGAAGTCTTAACCCCAGTACCTCAGATGTGACCTTATTTGGAAATAGGTGTTGTATATGTAATTACTTAAATTAGGTTAAAGTAATACTGGAGTAGAGTAGACTCCGACTCCAGCCTACTAATAACAGGACTCCTAATGACAGGTTTCCTTAAAAGGATGAAATTTGAACACAGACATGCAGAGAAGATCCCCTGGAGAAGAAAATGACAATCCACTCCAGTGTTCTTGCCTAGAGAGTTCCACAGACAGAGGAGACTGGCAGGCTACAGTCCATGGGGTCATAAAGAGTCAGAGAGAACTGAGCGACTAACACTTTCCCCTTCACTTTCATGCACAGAGGGAGAATGCCATGTGAAGGAGTTGTGTGGCTATACCCCAAGAAACTACCAGAAGTCAAGAGAGAAAAATTCTTCTTAGAGCCTTCAGAGGGAGCATATTTTGATCTTGGACTTCCAGCCTCAGAACTGTGAGACAGTATATTTATGTTTTGGCCACCTCATGCGAAGAGTTGGTTCATTGGAAAAGACCCTGATGCTGGGAGGGATTGGGGGCAGGAGGAGAAGGGGACGACAGAGGATCAGATGGCTGGATGGCATCACTGACTCGATGGACGTGAGTCTGGGTGAACTCCGGGAGTTGGTGATAGACAGGGAGGCCTGGCATGCTGCGATTCATGGGGTCGCCAAGAGTCGGACACGACTGAGCGACTGAACTGAACTGAACTGAAGCTACTCAGTTTGTGGTGCTTTATTACAGCAGCTCTAGCAGACTCTCACAACTCCAATGGCATTTTGGTAACTCGGAAAATGTGTTGAATGTAGCTTTTCCTGGATGGCTAGGAAGGTGCAATGACTGGGTCCTGTCTTCTGCAATGCACTGTATTCCATCAAAGTCAATATTACTAGGTTGTTCAAAATAACAGCAAATTTTGTATAGCTTAGGCCATTATAAATTTGGTATGAAGAATGCACCCATTCAGTGTTAGTTGCTCAGTTGTGTCTGACTCTTTGTGACCCCATGGACTGTAGCCCACAAGCCTCCCTGTCCATGGAATTCTCCAGGCCAGAATACTGGAGTGGGTAGTCATTTCCTTCTCCAGGGGAAGTTTCTGACCCAGGGATTGAACCCAGGTCTTTTGCATTAAAGGCATGTTCTCTACTGTTTGAAGCACCCATTCAAGGGTAAGACAATTTATCTTTCTTTAATACTTGATATCCCTATGGTCCTCCAACTTAAACTAGCCACAGAAGCAAATGAAATATGCTGACAGTTCAGTGATTCAAAACTATCTTCAACTTTAAATAATATTTGAGATGCAGAAATTCTCATTTGTCAAATTAATAAAAGTTTGATATTAAACTGTTCCTGATAAAACAGATCAGTTTACAGTTCTAGATTTTGATTGCAGCAATGAAAAGAGGAAATGACTGTGGTCACTAGTGTTTACTGAGACCTGTCATCTAGGCCTCTCTAAGTATACCCCAAAGCCAACATATATTGAGAAAACTAGAACAGAAGTTGTATGTCAGGGAGTGGAGATGGGAATGTGGGTAGAAAAACCTCCATGAAAGGCATGTTTTTTGTCAGCATCTGTATCTCACTGGAATCTTAACACATTAAAAAGAGTCCATCTTCATATATTCCCTAGCTCCTAAATGATGGAATATTTCTTTTATGTCAATATATACTGCCCAGGGAAATCCAGAAATTTTTGGTAGTTTGGCAATTATTGATAAATTCTATGACTTTAGTTTGCATTGTTCAGTGTTGTGTGAACTCTCTGAAGCAGGGATTCACTCTCTTCATGTTGTCAATTACCAATTTCTGTACCATTTGGGCCCTATGTATATCACTGAATTTTGGTCAATTTCCAGATAACTTTAGTCTGGGAGACTAAATTTGACTTCAAAGCAGATTCCAGTCCAGGGTTGAGTATGGTCAGCATTATCTTTTTTATTGATTCCTCAACTTTGCTTTTGAGATACATTTTAAATAAGTTCCTTTACCTTACAAGTTGGGAACAGAAGGGGCTTCCTGAGTGGCTCAGTGGTAAAGAATCTGCATGCCAAAGCAGAAGACTCTGGAGGTGTGGGTTTGGTCCTTGGATTGGGAGATCCCCTAGAGGAAGGCATGGCCACCTACTCCAGTATTCTTACCATGAACTTGCCATGGAAAATCCTATGAACAGAGGAGCCTGGTGTGTTACAGTCCATGGGGTCATAAAGAGTCAGACATGACTGAGCTTGCGCTCATGCGCGCGCACACACACACACAGGAAACATAAAATTAGTATTATCTCATTTTGGTGCTAAAAAGGAAAGATACACTTTTCAAAAACATTTCTGACAAACCACAATTAGATTATTAGAAGAAGTAATGAAGGAAAATAATGCTTCATGCCTCCTGGATAAAACAAACTGAGTGGTTTAAAAATAAGACGGGCTATAGATCATATACTGCTTATTTGATGTTAAATTTTAATATTTTTTCCATACTAACTAGGCTTAACTCTAAGTTTCCTAGCAGTAAAGTCAAGTGAAAATATCATGATTACGAGCTTTCATTTTTTAATAGAAGGAGGCATGCTGTTTTACCAAGAGAGGATTAACTAACAGACTTTGGTTTATTGGAAAGGTCCTGGCTTCTTGATGACATACACTAGGTTGGCAGAAATCTTGGCAAAAGTTTTACAGAAGACTGTATTCTAAGTAAAGGAGACACTATAGACGTTGTTATACAAACTAGGCAGAAAAGTTTACCATGTATAAATAAGTCAATGGGAATAAATTTCTTTTGAGAAAAGCAGTGTAGCCCATTTAGGGTCTGTTTCTAGCTCATAGAACTGTTGGCTCTTGTGCTTCTGTGGTGCATGGGCTCTCAGTCAGCATCACTTGAAATTGACAACTGATTATAAGCCACCAATTGCAAACTTGGAAATCCCTTTAATTGCTCATTATTATGTTCTATGAACACAGCTAACATGGAATGCATTTGTTACCTATAGGTGTATAATAAATTACCCCAAAACCTCACAGCTCAAAATAACAAACTCATATTATCTTTCAGCTTTGTTGGGTCAAAAATCTGAGTGACAAGATGTAACTCGTGTCACATTTGCTAAATTGAGTCACTAGGTCCAGCTACATATAAGGAGAGGGGTTTACTACACAAGGGTATGAATATCAGGAGATGGACATCATTAGGAGTTACGCTAGGGGCTTCCTAGATGGTGCTAGGGGTAAAGAATCCACCAGCTAATGCAGGTGACATAATTGACGTGGGTTTGATCCCTGGGTCCAGAAGATCCCCTGGTGGAGATCATGGCAATCCACTCTAGTGTTCTCACCTGAAGAATCCCATGGAAAAAGGAGCCTGGTGGGCTACGGTCCATAGGGTTACACAGAATCAGACAATGACAGAAGCTACTTAGCACACAACACCACATAGATAAGAGGTCTTGTTGCATTAACTATAGTTGTTTTAATGAAATAATTTGAACTATTGTGTCATTAGTTTTTTTGTTTAAAAGATAGGTTTATACTACAGGGGATATATAGAAAATTCTGTACCTTTTCAATGATTTTCCTTTGGTAGTGGTTTACTCACTCAGTGGTGTCCGACTCTTGCAACCCCTTGGACCATAGCCCGCCAGGTTTCTCTGTCCATGGGATTCTCCAGGCAAGAATACCGAAGCGGGTTGCCATTTCCTTCTCCAGGGGATCTTCTGATATTGTACAGTACTCTACTAACTTCAGCATAGAAATATTAATGATGTCAAAAACTCTAAAGAGGGAATTAATAAAGTAATTTCACAAGTGAGAGAGGTGTCATTCAGAAGGATAAATATATTTTCACAGTATAGCTGGAAATATTACTTTATTGATTATTTTAAAGGTATAATTTATGAGAATTTTTTTTTTTGGTTAAAATTTTCTGTGTAAGTCTAGGAAAAGAGTGCTCAAATTGTCTTTTTTTTTTTACTATATTTTGGTCATCATCTTCTCAGTTGTGTCTGACTCTTTGTGACCCCATGGACTGTACAGTCCACGGAATTCTCTAGTCCAGAATACTGGAGTGGGCAGCCTTTCGCTTCTCCAGGGGATTTTCCCAACCCAGGGATCCAACTCAGATCTACCACATTGCAGGCAGATTCTTTACCAGTTGAACCACAAGGGAAGTCTAAGAATACTGGAGTGGGTAGCCTTTCCCTTCTCCAGGAGCTCTTCCTGACCCAGGAATTGAACCAGGGTCTCCTGCATTGCAGGTGGATTCTTTACCAACTGAGCTATCAGGGAAGCCCATGTATAATCAACAACATGTATATATGAAAAAACTAAAAAATAAGACAGAATTGTGTTATTTGCAATTCCTCAGTCTTTCCTAATGACACTAGCTCTGGAGTTGAGTTGCAGTAGATTGGGGATATTTCTGCTGTGAAAATATAGGGGATAACCAAGTAGATGGATCTACTGCAGCTTGGTTCTTTGCAAATGACTGAAAAATTTTTATGATCTTTTTTTCCTGTTGGCATGATTCTTTGCTTTGCTCAGAAAGTAATCTTCTGTGTTCTTTTCCTGCTCAGTATAGAAGCAGAATAGAGGCCAAAGTTTGAAGATGGACAGAAAAAAAGGGAGGAAGTAGAAGAGAAGGATGAAAAAATTCAGGACACATGCTGACTTCTAGCTATGAATTCTATAGATTTAATTGCTCTGGAAAAGCCACTGCATTTAAATTGGTGAGCTGGATGAGAGGTGAGTCTCTGCCCACTTTCACACAAATTAAGCTAATGAATATGTACTGCGCTGGTTAGGTCAGCTGTAAAAATGGGGCAGAATAGACTGGAGACAGGGGTTATTTGTCAGACAGCTGACTTTATAGAAATTATAACCACCCTAATGGCTAAGCCAGCTATGCATGTAGAAACTATCATGTTTATGCCTCACTTGGTAAAAAACAGTACCATATGGCACAAAAATTATGAAAGAAAACATCTAAACTTTATAGTTTCCCACATGTCATAATCAGAAATATTAAACATTGTTTTGATTGGTGTTCTCATTTCAAGTTCTGTTTCTATGGAAAATAACTTCAGTCCCCTTGAGTGTGGATGATCTCTTACCTGCTAATGGACCATCCCACCCCCAGACTCTGTCAGGTTCTTCCAACCCTACACCTGCAGTCCTATAAACCTTCCTAAAACTCCAATGTCACTGTCTTCCCAGACCCTTAATGGCTTTTTCTCCTGCAAATTGAAGGCCATATTCTTAACACTTATTCAAGGTTTGCACAATCTGCATCAATTTTTCTGTACCTTTGTAACACTGCTTAACTATTAATAATGTATAATCCCACTGTGTAACACTTAATTTTTAAATCCAACTAACTACTTGACATCTCAACTTAGATATAGACATCTCACATATTGCAAGTCCAAAACAAAGACTTCGGATTCCTATTTCTCTCACCTGTTGTTCCCCCAGGCTTCCCATCTAAGGATATGGCATCACCATCCACCACCAGGTCACAGGCTTAGACATTATCCTGGATTCTTACATTTCTTTCATGACCTGTCATAGTCAACTTATCACCACATTCTATCCAGGATACCTGTTATTACATCCAAATTGAGCTGTTTCCTGTTACATCCATTGCTTCCAGCTAGTCTGAGTTACCATCCTTCTTACTAAATGACTGTTGATGGACTCCTAAATATTTTCGTTTCCATGTTTTCCTTCAAAATCTCAACTTCCACATAAAGAGGAATCTTAAAATGTATATATTACGTTACATCATTTCCCTTCTTAAAATCTTCCAGTGATTCCCCATATTGCATTTGTTCAAGTTGGCGTTCATTATCATGACTCCAAGGCCCTGCGTGGCATGGCTTCCTTTTTATGCTTCCATTTCACTCCACCATTCACTGTGCTTCATCACATTGGTCTTATTTCTATTCAGGACACGCCAGCCTTTTCCTTCCTGATGGCCTTTGCCCTTCCTATCACCTATTTTTTATAAAAATTAATTAATTAATTAATTATTGGCTGTGCTGGGTCTTCGTTACTCCCTGGGGGTTTTTTATGCTGACTGACTGCTTGACATCTCAGCTTAGTCACCTTAGCTAACGGTGAGTGGGGGCTAGGCTCTAGTGGTTGTGTGTACGCTTCTCATTGCGGTGACTTCTCTTGTGGAACACAGGCTCTAGGTGCGGGCTTCAGTAGCTGTGGCACACAAGTTTAGTTGCCCCTTAGCATGTGGATTCTTCCCAGACTAGGGATTGAACCTGTACACCTTGCATTGGCAAGCAGATTCTTATCTACTGGACCACCAGGGAAATCCATTTTTAGTTAATTAATTTATTTTTGGCTTTCCTTTCACCTCTGACTGGGGTGTTGCTTTCCCAGAGCTTCACACTATTAGCTCCTTCTGGTCATTTAGATTTCAGCTCTGATGCAATTTCCCCAGAGTTATCTTAACATGACCATCCAACTTATGCAAGAGTCCTGTGTGCTTTATATCCTATTTTCCTATTTTATATTCTTCACAGAGCTTATCATTATCTGAGATTATTATTTTTGCTTATTTATTATCTGCCTCCACCCACTGGACAATAAACTCTGAGAAGTAACATCTCCCTGGACCTCTTTGACCTCTTCACTGTGCTATTCCAGCACCTAGAACAGAGTTGGACTGTGGAAACTGTTCCAAGCATGCTTTACAAATTGAATAGCATCTGTATTTTAGCCACATAGGTCTAGGTATTGGCTCCTGAACATGACATAGTATATAATGCTTTCGTTTTTAAAAAACACTTACTTTGGTTTGAATACCATATGCTTTCCCTTTCTACTTTTGAAAATTGTTCACATCTATCCAACACCTATTCAAACACTGTTTCTCAACCATTACAGCACACAATTATGGCCCTTCTCTGAAGTTGTATAACTATTGTCAAATTCATCAATTTTTTTATTATTCGTATGTCACATTGAAGTTTAGATTATCTTTACATGTGTGTCTGTCTTGTGTCCTCAGCAGGATAGAAAGGCTTCTGAAGACAGGGATCTGAAGACGTTCTATGTATTTTTTCTTATTATAATGAATCGCTGTGGTTGTTGTTTAGTCTCTAAGTCATCTCTGATTCTTTTGAGACCCCATGGACTGTAACCTGTTAAGCTCCTCTGTCCATGGGATTTCCCAGGAAAGAATATTGGATTGGGTTGCCATTCCCTAGGGGAATCTAGAGAAGGGGAATCCCTTCTCTAGGGGATCTTCTTGACCCAGGGATTGAAACTGAATCTCCTGCTTGGCAGGCGGATTCATTACTGCTGAACCTCCTGGGAAGCCCTATTATAAAGAATATTTATTGATTAATTAATTTTCATTCTTATACCTAGGCATAGTTTTATGAATCAATTTATACATTTGAAAATATTCTTGCTCTTGATGACTGCTAACATTTTCATTTAAAATGAAACTATTTTAGAACTGCCATATGATCCAGCAATGCCACTGCTGGGCATACACACTGAGGAAACCAGAATTGAAAGAGACACGTGTACCCCAATGTTCATTGCAGCACTGTTTATAATAGCCAGGACATGGAAGAAACCTAGATGTCCATCAGCAGACAAATGGATAAGAAAGCTGTGGTACATATACACAATGGAATATTACTCAGCCATTAAAAAGAGCACATTTGAATCAGTTCTAATGAGGTGGATGAAACTGGAGCCTATTATACAGAGTGAAGTAAGTCAGAAAGAAAAACACCAATACAGTATACTAACACATATACATGGAATTTAGAAAGATGGTAATGATGACCCTATATGTGAGACAGCAAAAGAGACGCAGATGTAAAGAACAGTCTTTTGGACTCTGTGGCAGAAGGCGAGGGTGGGATGATTTGATAGAATAGCATGGAAACATGTATATTATCATATGTGAAATGAATCGCCAGTCCAGCTTTGATGCATGAGACAGGGTGCTCAGGGCGGGTGCACTGGGATGACCCTGAGGGATGGGATGGGGAGGGAGGTGGGAGGGGGGTTCAGAATGGGGAGCACATGTACACCCCCGTGGCTGATTCATGTCAAGGTATGGCAAAACCAATATAATACTGTAATTAGCCTCCAATTAAAATTTTAAAAAATGGCACTATTTTAAGGATGTATCTGAGAAACAAATTTCCAAATAAGTGGTACCAACTCAAGACTTTAACAAATGAACTTTTGGTTTCTGCTATTTCTATTAGGTGTCACTTTAGAGAACTGAGGTAGATGCCATAACAATACATAAATAGGCAAGAAACTTGAGAGAGACACTTTGTAAAGAAGTAATCCTTATTAGAACTTAAACTTTATTTCATAGGAAAATAAAATTCTCAGTCTTATAGAAAGGTCCGTGTCAACAGAAATGCTATCTTTGACTAATCAAAGTTCATTCTTACCATTTAAGAACTTTCCAGTTAATATATTCTTCTGTTCACACTTGCTCAGTTCTCCCAGGAACTGAGAGGTATTTTATTTAATTAGCGTTAGATAAAATGAAGCATCACAGCTATAAACTTCTCGATTTTCTACTTTTCATTTATAATATTGTCTAGGCACTCATTCTTCTTTATCTGATTCCTTTCTGTTCCAAAGGTAGCAGTATCCCTGGTTTCAGAGACACTCTACTACCTAATTCTAGGTACCACTTTCCCCCAAATTGTCTAGGACTTGATCTATAATTACTTTTTTGTCCATATTTAACATCTAACTGAACTGCCTCTTCTTTCAGTGTGCAGGTATGCTAACCATGTGGATAAGTCTTGGCCCTAGTTTTCCATTTGATTACCATCCTATCTTGTCTTCTCTTCATATCAGCTTATGAGAATGAGTATTTCACACTCACTACTCCGTCCTCACAGTCAAACCTTATCCTACTGAGACACTGAGATCTCATCATCTCCCCATGTAAATGGTAATATAACAAACAAATGGATGAATGGTTTAAAGCAAAATTTCTAATACATTTGACTCCATTTCCATATAGTCATATTCTATAAAGGTCACCACAGATTTAGCAAAGGCTGAGTCATTGCTCTTGAGGGTAATACAGGGATAGGGTCCTGTAAGTGTCTGTCATATTTCCATCACCTGCTTGATACGTAATGTTGTTTTTTTGGTGTGTTTCTGTCTAAAGACACCTTATTTATGTATGTTGTTGATTTATTAACAATCCTAATTTCTAAAGTGCCATCTCATCACTTTCATGTTATGCTAGTCATTGGAAGCATGCTGCCAGATCCAGCTCACACACAACGAGAGGGGATTACAGAAGATGTGGGCCCCAGGGAGTGGAGATCATTGGAAGTTTAGAAGTTATCTTTCTCCCAATCCATTCCCCCTTTTGTTCTACTATAAAATATTTATTGAGCTACTGTTTTTTACTTTATGCCATGGAATGTATTCTTGACAAGTATAATCAACTCTTATTAATGACTAAACTGACCCAAGGAAATTTTTATAAATATAGACTCTTAGATCACACTTCCAGATAACCTGATGCACTAAATCTAGATAAATGTTTGGGAATGTGTACTTTAAGATAAAGCACCTTTGGTAATTCTGATAATTTATCAGGCTGGAGTCCAATTCTCTAGTATTCTTTTTCTCGGGAACTCACAGTCTATTGGAGAAGATAGATAGGTAAGCCAATAACTACTGTTGAGTTAGATAAATGCCATGTTAGGGGCATGCACGGATAATCTGAAGTATAGAATAACATTTAAATGGAGAATTGGCAGGTAGAAAAGAGCCAGGAGCTGCTTCTCAGAGGTTCTATTTATGAGCAAGTCCTCTGCAAGTAGGATTAGCAGAGAATTAAGGGAAGGGAAATGGGCCTCAGGTAGAAGGAACAATAAGAAGAAAACTATAGAGATCAGAGTGACCATGGCAAGGAATTTATGGTCCTTGGGTTCTGGATGCATGTTTGCAGGTTGGGAACGGGAGTATTGGCACATTCAGGGAGTGGGAGCATTCAAGAGTGCCAGAGATGAAACCTTCACAGTATGGCTCTGGGAAAACAAGAAATGCAAACTGACCTTGAAGAAGGAGACTGGCTGTAATGTGGATTGACAAAGAGAAGGAAAAAAAAAAAAAGTGGACAATGATTCTACCACACTGGAATTAGCAAATGTTGGCTATTTAAACCCAGAACTGGAGAGACTCGAACCATTTTTTCTTTGATAGGTACCAACTTGAAGGTAGGCTTCAGTTTTAGTAGATGAGAGATCTTCTGGGAAGTCACGTGTAATTGGAAGATTTCTTTTTATCCTAGAAAAGTGGGTGGATCCAAAGAATTCTATAATGAAATCATGTAGGCTTTATAGTATATATGGTACTGATTGCTTAGAAATATGATCGAAACAGGCATGAGAATGAAAACATTTGTTTTCTATTTCCTTTTTTCTCCTGAGAGGAAAAATATCAGTTATTCGTGGGTAGAAGCCTACCATTTGATATGATTTTACCCCATTTGCCATGCACCTCTGGGGAAAGTATTATGGAGATGTGGGCCCCTTCACACCCACCAGGGGCTCTCCTCACTAATGGGGAGAGTTCAAGGTGCTGAGCTCCATCCAGGGAGACACATGTTATGAATGTTTCTGAAAACACTTTCCTCTGAAATATGTTGCAACCATCTCTAATGGTTCCTGACTGCAAACATTCAGCTTTGTTTGGACAGAGCTTGGATTCTCCAATTAATCATAATAAAAGACCACATTAATAAAATATATGAAATGGTTCCATAAATAATTGATGACAAATTCCATTCCAGGTTAGTTGGGGAGGTAAGCAGTAACATTATCATTTACAGTCTCTTTAGAGGTTTTGTTCTTACTCAGAGTTTCTGGTTCTTATGATCCCATGTTATTTAATGTCTTCTAAGATCAGCCCTGGGATTTCTTTGCAAGGAATGATGCTAAAGCTGAAACTCCAGTACTTTGGCCACCTCATGCAAAGAGTTGACTGATTGGAAAAGACTCTGATGCTGGGAGGGATTGGGGGCAGGAATTGGAAAAGACTCTGATGCTGGGAGGGATTGGGGGCAGGAGGAGAAGGGGACGACAGAGGATGAGATGGCTGGATGGCATCACTGACTCGATGGATGTGAGTCTGAGTGAACTCTGGGAGTTGGTGATGAACAGGGAGGCCTGACGTGCTGCGATTATGGGGTCACAAAGAGTCAGACACGACTGAGCAACTGAACTGAACTGAACTGAACTGAAATCCATGATGATGCGCTGTGGTTTATTCAATGTACAAACCTAAAAGAGAGATCTCAAACCATCACACACAAAAAATGACTCCTGTTATTTCAGCCTTCCCTTGTAGGTCCAGTTGTATGTGTGTTTTAAACAGTCCAGAGAACATTTCTTCATTTTCTTTTCCCAAGACTGTGGTTTCTGGTGCAAAGAGCAAGGCAGAACTGAATGAAATTTGTGTTGCCTGAGGGTCTTCAAAGGAGTTTTCCAAATGACTCATGAATCAATAACTGATAGACTCAGCCATGCAGGGCCTTTGTTTGTTGCCTCTGATGGTTTGAATTCCTTTTCTTATAAACAAATTCCTCCTGAATAGTAAAGGATATCAAATAAAACCTCATGGTAGTGCCCCAGAAGCTGGTTCTCTCTTGGCAGTTAAGCTCTGTTCAGTTAAGATAGATGGGGACCTGCTGGTTGTAATTAATTAAAAACACTCCAAAGTCTAGCTTTAAATAAAAAACGGAGACCAGAAAGCACATTCTCAGAGTATGTACTTATTTGTCACTGTGGTTATGGGGAGATTTCAGACAAATAAATCTAACATTGTCTTAGACAAGGAAAGAGTCCTAGTGGTTTAAATAAGTATTTAAAATATTTGGCTTGATAGATCTGCCTTTGCTCTAAGGATAAATTCTGAACCCTTTTGATCAATCTTTAAAGATGGAAAATGCATTTCCTCTTAACATACATCTTTCTTCACTGACTTGGGCTGTGATAACAAGAGTGGGACACATATCCCTACCCCTACTTTTTCTTTTTAAAGAAAATCTTTTTTTGTTAAATAGTATTTAAGGATATTGGAGAAGGCGATGGCACCCCACTCCAGTACTCTTGCCTGGAAAACCCATCGACCCTGGTAGGCTGCAGTCCATGGGGTCGATAAGAGTCGGACACGACTGAGCGACTTCACTTTCACTTTTCACTTTTCACTTTCATGCATTGGAGAAGGAAATGGCAACCCACTCCAGTGTTCTTGCCTGGAGAATCCCAGGGACAGAGGAGCCTGGTGGGCTGCCGTCTATGGGGTCGCACAGAGTCAGACACGACTGAAGCGACTTAGCAGCAGCAGCAGCAGCAGCAGCAGCAGCAGCAGCAGCAGAAAAGAATAGCTTTATTGCTTTGTCAGGCAAAGGGGACAGGCTAGGGGACAGAGTGGGTTCATGCCCCAGAAATGGTGTTTTTCCACCAGGGAGGATTTAATGTGGAGTTTTATAGCAATGGTTCCAGGGTGGGGTTGTTGATAATATTAGGGTGTGTGCAAGCTCTTCTAATCTGGTTTCAGGCAACCTTTTTTAAAAAAAATTAATTTATTTTTTATTGAAGAATAATTGCTTTAGAGAATTTTGCTGTTTTCTGTCAAACCTCAACATGAATCAGCCATAGGTATACATATGTCCCCTCCCCCTTGAACCTCCCTCCCATCTCACTCCCCATCCCACCCCTCTAGGTTGATACAGAGCCCCTGTTTGAGTTTCCTGTGGTCTCAGGCAATCTTCTTGATGAGCTTCTCTGGTTTTTTAGTCTGGCCTCAGGTGGTCTTCTCTGGTATGAAGAATGCTGACATCTTCCATTTGTTGGGTTTTAGTTATACAAATAACTTAAAGACATTGTTATGTGTTTCCCTTGAGGAGGAGTCAGGACCCTGCTCCAAGGCTGCACTACTGTTTCTTCGCTGCTTCTCCCTTGACTCTGCACGCCTTTCATTCCTGGATTAACAACTGTTCAAATCTGCCCTTTGAAGAAGCATCATGGAGGCTGGAGTCTGCTTCCTACAAGAAACAAGGGACACAGAAAAGCTTCTGTGCCCAGGAGCCCCACAGGGTCCTGCTTGGTTTCAGGCAGTCCTGACAAAGTCAAGAACCTTGAGTTCATTTTGATTCAGCTTTCAGTGTCAGGGTTAAGAACATTCAAATGATATAAGAACACAGGACCTTCAAGACTCTATAGATTATAGACACTAAGAAGATATGTTCAATTGACTTTGCTTCAAGAAATTTAAGTAGCTTCACAAGCCAAATTCATGATAATAACACATTTAATTAATTAAAGAGTTGAGAAGAGAAGATAAAGGGGAGAATGATATAAGGATTCCTACTTCCTCACCTCTCCCCCGCCATACATCTGACTTTCATCTTAAACTAAGAAAATTGAATAGATTATGCTAAAAGTACTTACTGCTGATATGGCTAAGTTACAACTGGCATATGGTCTTTCTGTCCTAGTAAACATAATATGTTGCTTAATCCAGGAGTGACCCTAAATGTCAGAAGCAGAATAGTTGCCTGATTGGCAA
The DNA here is from genome assembly GCF_032452875.1 of Bos javanicus. NCBI lineage: Eukaryota > Metazoa > Chordata > Mammalia > Artiodactyla > Bovidae > Bos > Bos javanicus. The sequence continues at coordinate 13,570,188 of NC_083876.1, forward strand.
AAGTTCCAAATGATTGAGATGGTTTCTGTGAAAAATGTCAATTCTTTCCCTGGGGAGAATCTGTGAGATGCAGTTGTGTGGGCAACAGCAGGCTTGGGTCGAGCCAGCAGGGGGTCAGGAGAGAGCCAGACAGATGTCAGGGTCTGAGTTAAGCCAGTGATTTGGGAGTCAGGAAATGAAGACCTAGGAGTCAGCAGTTTAATGTGGCCAAGAACAAGGTGGGGGTCAGGAAACCAGGATGTCAGACAGAGTCGGGAAGAAGCAGTTAGGTCTGGGAGTGAAAAATGGAAGAAGGAGAGGTTCAGAAGTTCACATCGCTTGCAGATCTGCTATAGCACAAGCAAATAAAACAGAAGTAAGAATTGGACCAGCAAATGTATAAGATCACTTTTGTGTTTTTGTATTTTGTCTAGCAGGTTTGGCCTTTGTGTATGCTACCAGGTAATTTTAAAAGACCCTGATGCTGGGAAAGATTGAAGGCGGGAGGAGAAGGGGAAGACAGAGGATGAGATGGTTGGATGGCATCACCGACTCAATGGACATGAGTTTGGGTAAACTCCAGGAGTTGGTGATGGACAGGGAGGCCTGGCATGCTGCAGTCCATGGGGTTGCAAAGAGTCGGACATAACTGAGTGACTGAACTGAACTGAACTGAACCCCAGGGACTCCAGTAATATGGTTTGTTCCATATTTGGAACCTTCACCATCTACTGATCCCTAAACTTTACTTCTTCACCTGTTAATGCAGATTCCGTTGTTTGCATTTCACAGGTCTTTTGAACACACAGGTTTGTTCATTTTGTGATAATTCACAGTTTTAAAACTTCTGTCATTATACAGTGTGTATCAATAAAATGTTTCATTAAAAATGTTTATATATACATATACATACATGTGACTGGGAGACAGTATAAAATATTTGGTGGTTTGAAAAATGAAATATGATATAGGGAACAGTGCTTTTGAATGGATTCTTGATAAAGTCACAAGTGACATTTGAACAATTCTTTAAACTTGGTTGTCCTTAACTGAGTTTGTTTGGCATATAATCATTTTTTTTTTCATTTTTTTAAACATAGGCATATGCTGCTTTCTTTGTGAAGGTAATGGGGTTACATTTGGGCCTACATAACCTCAAACAGTAAAACCTTCAGGCCCATGAATGAAAACAAGCTGCTACAATATATCAAACACCCAGATTGGCAAACATATATTTCTCTTTAGATAACTGTTGAAAGTTTAAATTCTTTTGCTTGGAATTATACAATTACCATTTCCCAAACTATGGGAGATTCTGGGTTGCTAATAGGTATTAAGGTACAAAAAACTTCCACTGCAGCTTAGTTTAGGAAGCAAATAGCCAGATTTTTTTTTTTTTTTAACCCTGGACTTCTCAGAGATTTTCACTTCGAATGTGCTTTGGAATTCTTTAGAAGTAAGTGGAAATTTGCATGTTTTTTGAAATAGAACCATATTTTCATGAAACAAGTTGGGACATACTGATGTAGTATTTTAGGGTCCACAGTTTGGGTTGAAAGAAAAGATGTAGTTGGCATATTAATTGATATTGGTATTCCACAAAGTAAGAAATTATTATAGTCTCCATAATTCTTAAGCCACTGTTACTACTTTACTTGGAAGCTAGGATTCAGTGATTTACTTGTGATTCAGTCCAATAGACACTAACTGTCCCATCTATATATTTTGTGCTCCAGCTTCTGCACTTGGTAAAGTTAGGTTTAACTACAAGTACTTAAAAGAAGTTTGGGGATTTTTTAATGAAATTATATGAAAGGTAGGCATTTTGATGAAGTTTTAATTACTCTAGTTGACTAAGGAGTATGGAATTTGGGAAGACAATTTATAAGTAGTGAATCAGAATTCTTCTGGCCTGGATTTTATGAGGTACTGACAGTGTTCAGTAAGAACACAAAGTTTTATTCTCAAAGACATCTTCTCCACCTTTCACTCACTGAAAATACTGAAAGCATTCACAAGTGATGAACCTCACAATTCGTCTCCTTGCCCTCTGTCTAATCTTTCTTGCCACCAGATTTCTTTTTAAAACACTAGTCTAAATTAGATGTCAGCAAATGTTTTCTGTAAAGGTCAGACAGTAAGTATTTTGGATTTTATGAGTCTTATAGTTTTTGTATGGGTTTCCCTGGTGGCTCAGATGATAAAGAATCTACCTGCAGTGCAGGATATCTGGGTTTGATCCCTGGGTCAGGAAGATCCTCTAGAGGAGGGCATGGCAAGCCACTCCTGTGTTCTTGGCTGGAGAATCCCAAGAATAGAGGAGCCTGGTGGGTTACAGTCCATGGGGTCACAAAGAGTCAGACACAACTGAGCGACTAAGCACACACACAGAGTCTTGGTATCTCTTGCAACTACTCAACTCTCCCATTGTGGAGCAAAAGCAATCGTAGATAATATATGAAGAATGTGTGTGTGGCTATGTTCCAGTACATTTTATTTAGAAGAACGGGCAGAGTGGGCCAGGTTTGAGCCTTGGGCAATTTGCTGATTTCTGGGCAAAATCATGTCACTGTATTACTTAAAATTTCTTAATGGTTTCCCACTGCAACAGAAAGAAATCCATTGTATCTAGCCTGGTACACATCACACGTTATACTCTGGTCCCAGGCTATCATTCTACCATCATTTTTAATTACATGATTGCCAAACAGTCCTCTAGTGCATTGTGCTGATTACTTCCTGGGTGGTTTTCGCCATCAGGGGCTTTGCTCCTCAGCAGCTCTGGAATCCTGTCCTTCCATCTAAACCAACATCTTTGCTACAGCTGACACTGACCTAAGATCATGTCTTGGATTGTACAGGCACTGCTATGAAGTTTCAGTACCAATAACCAGAGAGGCCTATATTTAACCTGTTGAGTTGTCATCAGAAAACAGAAATGCTGAGATATTTCCATTTATGCAGATTATGTAAAAGATACAGATTGATTTTTTTTTCTTTTTTGATAGAAATGTACTATGGTGGTAGATACACAAACTTACATATGTGGCAAAATTGTGCAAATACACATACAATTCAAATATATACACATGCAAATGAGTACAAGCAAAGCTGGAAGAATCTGAATAAGACTGGTAGATTTCTTTCAATGTCAATAATCTGGTTATTATATTACACTACAATTTGTGAGCTGCTACCATTAGAGGGAACTGAGTAAAGGGCACTTGAACTCTCTCCTATTTATTATTGTTGTAGATGAGTTTATAATGATCTCAATACAAATTTCAGCTTTTTTTTTTTCTTTTTCCTTTTTTATTTTTTAGATGTAGCGGTTTTGCCATACATTGATATGAATCAGCCACGGGTGTACATGTGTTCCCCATCCTGAACCCCTCTCCCACCTCTCTTCCCATCCCATCCCTCTGGGTCATCCCAGTGCACCAGCCCTGAGCATCCTGTCTCATGCATCGAACCTGGACTGGTGGTCTGTTTCACATATGATAATATACATGTTTCAACGCTATTCTCTCAAATCATCCCACCCTCACCTTCTCCCACAGAGTCCGAAAGACTGTTCTATACATCTGTGTATCTTTTGCTATCTTGCATATAGGGTTATTGTTACCATCTTTCTAAATTCCATATATATATGTGTTAGTATACTGTATTGGTGTTTTTCTTTCTGACTTACTTCACTCTGGATAATAGGCTCCAGTTGCCTCCACCTCATTAGAACTGATTCAAATATACTCTTTTTAATGGCTGAGTAATAGTCCATTGTGTATATGTACCACAGCTTTCTTATCCATTCTTCTGCTGATGGGCATCTAGGTTGCTTCCATGTCCTGGCTATTATAAACAGTGCTGCAATAAACATTGGGGTACACGTGTCTCTTTCAATTCTGGTTTCCTCAGTGTGTATGCCCAGCAGTGGGATTGCTGGGTCATATGGCAGTTCTATTTCTAGTTTTTTAAGGAATCTCCACACTGTTCTCCATAGTGGCTGTACTAGTTTGCATTCCCACCAACAGTGTAAGAGGGTTCCCTTTTCTCCACACCCTCTCCAGCATTTACTATTTGTAGACTTCTGGATAGCAGCCATTCTGACTGGCGTGAAATGGTACCTCATAGTGGTTTTGATTTGCATTTCTCTGATAATGAGTGATGTTGAACATCTTTTCATGTGTTTGTTATCCATCTGTATGTCTTCTTTGAAGTAATGTCTGTTTAGTTCTTTGGCCCATTTTTTGATTGGTCTTTTATTTTTCTGGAATTGAGCTGCAGGAGTTGCTTGTATATTTTTGAGATTAATTCTTTGTCAGTTGCTTCATTTGCCATTATTTTCTCTCATTCTGAAGGCTGTCTTTTCACCTTGCTTATAGTTTCCTTCATTGTGCAAAAGCTTTTAAGTTTAATTAGGGACCATGTGTTTATTTTCGCTTTTATTTCCAATATTCTGGGAGGTGGGTCATAGAGGATCCTGTTGTGATTTATGTCAGAGAGTGTTTTGCCTATGTTTTCCTCTAGGAGTTTTATAGTTTCTGGTATTACATTTAGATCTTTAATCCATTTTGAGTTTATTTTTGTGGTTATTATGTTACACTACAATTTGTGAGCTGCTACTCTTAGAGGGAACTGAGTAAAGGGCACTTGAAATCTTTCCTATTTATTACAGCTGTAGATGAGTTTATAATGATCTCAGTACAAATTTCAGTTTTAAAAAAAAGATCCACCAGGATTTATACAGGTCTTAATCCCTTTACACAAACATTTCCCTTTTACAACTGTGAATTGCTTGCATTTTCAAACAATAACTTTCTTGTGTTAATTAATGTTTGAAATTGTTGCTTTAGTTCCACTACTTCCAGCCTTTTCTCCTGTCTGTATTTTCAAATCTCTCTTCTTCACCTTCCACATCCATTATTTCCTTTTAGCTCTCCTCTTGGTCCCTTTCCTCCCTATCCTGGAAGAGGTTTGACATTACTTCTCTAGAGTCTACAGCATAGACTTGACTTTCTATAGTGTTAACTCTTTACTGTTGATTCTGATTATTTTATGTTTATGTTTTTACTTCCTTAGACATTTTTTATCTAAGTTTTTTGATATTTTTAATATGTATTTTCAATTCTGAGTTATTAAACACATTTATTAAATTTGTTAACAAAGTCAAAATAGCAGCCACAGTTTATTAAATCTATAGTTGGTGGAAAAGGAGTGGAGTGACATAGCACATGTATATTATTATTTGTTATTTCATCAGGAAACATTTTCAGTTCTGAAGATGATAGAAACGACAATATACTTAAGGGAGATACAATAGAATGAGATAATTGAAAAAAATGTTAATAGATTCACAGGATAGAAAAAATATTTTTTTGGTTTAAGACATCTTAAGTTTTGAGCGTTCATTCATTCATTCTATGAATATTTATTGGTGGCCTGCTATGTTCTAGGCACTGTTTGAAATTCTGGAATATATGGATGTTAAAGATGTTATGAATAAATACCTTTGATTAGTATTGCAAGTGTTAGACCATTAAACATTTGAAACATCTGCCACAGCCTATCCCTCTGACTCTATTTTGGGTGACTGTATTTTTTTTTGACGTGTGTGATAATGCTTGGGATTGGGCATTAAAGTGCTGTCTTGTGTGGAAAAACACTTAGCGATGATGTTGTTGTTATTTCAGATGTTGTTCTTAGAGTTCCATTTGATTTGATGCTTTCTGTCAGTCGGTTTCTCAATGTTAATGTCTCTACCAGACTGAAATAATTTGTCATCCCTAGAATACTTGCCAAATTTAATTCAAATTAATTCTGAAGTGAAAGATGACACATTTAATCCAGTAAATACACTGGTGATCATTTGAAAATACATTTTAAAAAGTGACTTTGCCAACCAGATGGTGTCTCCACACAAGTAGCTAGATATTGAAGAAATACTCTTTACAAAGTAAATTTACTTTGTTGGGGTTGGCTCCCAGCAGGAGTGGATCATCTTCCTTATTCTTTGACCAATAATGGTTCCTGACAGTGCACTTGACCCAAAGTGGAGGTCCCTGTACAGGGTCAATGATGGTGACTAGGAAAACCGTTCTGGGTGTGGTCTGCCTCTGTCCTGAGGGCCTACTCTCCAGGGAGCCTCCCACTGATGCCACTCAAGTGATAGACTGTTTCCAGCATTCTGGGTTCAGATCTGTAGACCAGCTCTCACTGCTTGGGGAGTGGGCAAGTGGCCTATTGCCTGGACTGTTTTTCTTTCTTGTGTTCTGTGTCAATGTGCTTTGGAGTGGGAGGACCTCATACTTGGTTGAAAGCGTGGGAGGAAAAGGGGGAAAGAGGGCATTTGTGCTGTTTTGATTCTGAGTTATGTAGGCTCACCTAAGCTAGGCAAAAGGAGTCTTCAGGTGTGGTTTAGTGCAGACTCAGAGCAATAAAGTGTTTACTTGATATCATTGCCTTCTGTGTATGCATATTTCTCAGAACCTTGCAGGGAGAGGAGACAGTTTAAGGACAGGATTTTGAATTAATTTCTCATGACTGAGCCACATTTTTCTTTATTTTTGTAGGCATATATTTGTGTCACTTGTTGACATAACTTGCGTGTGCTTTGAAAGAACATAAACTTGCACGTGTATTTGAGTAAAGAACTAAATTTTGTTTATTTTCATATTATGAAATGATATACATGTGGCAAAAAAAATCAAACAAACAAAACATATATCTAGTTAAAAGTGACTATTAGACCCTTAACCCACAGTTTCATTCAACAGAGATAAATACTTCCAGAGATTTTTCATGTATATACATCAATGAATAATTTAAAAACATGTTAAAATATTAAAATAGATCATTTAAAAACACATAGGCACGTGAGAATAAATGATTTTATTATTTGCTTTTCTAAATTAAACAATGTCTTAAGGATTGTTTCATAGCAACACATAGAGATCTACCTCATTCTTTTAGTGGCTACACCATTTTCACTTCAGGGATGTAGAGTAATTTTTTCAATGAGAAATTTATTATTTCAAAGATAATAAATGTCACATTGAATGGATAGTGTTGGGTTGAAGATATTTCTCCCAAGGTTAAGACATAATTCAGACTTACCTCCCTCCTTTCTTTCCTCTGGAAAGTAAAATTCAACTCTACATATGTTGTTGGAAAGATGAGTTTTGGTGATTCTAATGTTAATTTAACATCAGCTAGAATAATAACAACAAAAAGAATCATAATAACCAAAATTGTGGCTGGATAATATTCTAGGGTATTAATTATATCTCAGATATATCCTCTTTTCACAGTGCCTGATAATGCCTTCTTTCGCAGTCCATGTCTCGAGACAATAGTCACCTGCATCAGAAGTATCCAAATGACTAGGAAATTTATAGAGAAAGCCCAATGCTTGAAATGTCAAATTTCAAGCAATTTGATTGGAAGATTCAGAGGTTTTTCCAATTCTCAGAAACTTGGACTGGAAAAGAGGAAAAGAAAGGCAAAGGAATTATTCACAAGAGAGGAAGGAATGTGGAAAAAGCCCAGAAAGGGTAGGAGTGGTCGCTGGGAGCTGAGGAATGGGAACTCTGCTCTGGGTGAACATCCTATTCCTAGAGACCCTCTCCAGTTCTCAAGCTTCTTCTCCCTGCTCCTCCTCTAGCTAATCATCCATGAGCAGTCTTGGAAAGAAAAGCTGTTCTCGGTGGTTTGGGGGTCTCGGACACCCCAGGGAGTGGGAAAGGTGGTAACTGCAGTATCAATCATAATGCAGACATTTCTATCTTTTGAAGGCTTACTATGTACAGGTTCTATGTGTGAGTGCTTCCCAGGCATTATCTCAGCAACCATAGGGGATCGATGTATGGATATATACCCTACAATATATATAAAATGTGATATATATCATATATGTAGTATGTAATATGTAATCTATTAAATATCTATATGGCTAGGGAAGATGGAATTTTTCTGATTTTACAGATGAAGCTGAATTATGAAGCTGTTTGTTCAAAGTTTCATAGCTAATTAAGCAGAGTCAGTATCTGAATTCAGGCAATCTCACTGTGGAGCATGAACTCTTAAACATTGAACCACGTTGCTTTCCTTGATTTCAAAAGGGTATGTACACCCTCACACTGGAGATGAGTCAAAGGCAGGAGATGTGAAAAAGAATATGATTGGAGGAAAGGGCCCTAGTTGTCTAGACTATGATGTCTAAGGATTTTTTGAGAAAGATAAATAAGGAAGGTATAATAAAGTCACCCAGGTAAAGCAATGCAATTCAACCAATGAAAGTGGCTTTGGATGGGAGATGGAGCTCAGCGTAAGGGAGGAGACACAGTTAGTTTAAGTGGCCAGGTAATAGTGGAGAGGTGGGCAGTTTGTCTTGAAATGGAATTTATATTTGTGACCCTGACATAAAGTCTTTTTTTTTTTTTCTCCTGAAAGTTGGTGTCTGTAACAAAGATCTCAAAGAAGAAAAGACCACAACATCCTTCATTATTACATTTTGCAATTGTAGTTTGCTACTTATTTCCTTCCTAGACTAGGACATCTTTTGGATGGTGATTTGTGCATATGAATGGACTATCTGAAGCATCACAGAGAACTCAGATGGGAGTTGTGACTGTTGATTGTTTACTACTCACCATCTCTGCTTTCTTCTGCCAATAGTCCCATCTTTAATCTGGGTGCTTATCCCCAACCCCCAATCCAAGCCTTAGCTAATTACTTTTTTATATTTCTGTAGCAACAGTGATTGGTTCAGCCATGCATACGTGACCTAAGCCATTCCAATAAAAATATATTACAGTTTTTCTAGAAATAGAGTATTGGTGCTCATTTCATCAAGCCATGCCTGAGGCAGGACCTCCCCTGGACTTTCCAGTTATGGAAGACAAAAGTTTATCTTTTTACCTCATTTGTGATTGGGTTTTATATCATTTGCAACCAAAAGAACTCTAGTAAATAAATAAAGAAGGAAAAAGAAATGATAAAATATCTTTTTAAGACTTCCCTGGCAATCCAGTGGTTAATACTCTGTGCTTTCACTGCAGGGGGCATGGGTTCAATCCCTGGTTGGGAAAAAAAGATCACACATCCTGTGTGGTGTGGCCAAAATAAACACATAAATAAATAAAGAAGGATAATTCTTCCTTATCCATTGGGCAGGGGAGCAGAAATGATCAGTGATGAATGCAGGCTATTTCTTTTTTGGGAGTACTATAAAAGTATCAAAATATGTAACAGTAGTATTAAAAAATTAGTATGAAATTACTTTTAACTATTCCAAATGATTAACTCTCAGGTTTCTTATGAATAAATAGCAAGCAGGATACATTACTATTAGTACTGTGCTAAACTCAAGATAAATTCCTGAAAAATAGCATGGAGATTTCATAATCTTTGAGTTCAGTTCAGTTCAGTTCAGTCGTTCAGTCGTGTCAGACTCTTTGTGACCCCATGGACTGTAGCACACCAGGCTTCCCTGTCCATCACCAACTCCTGGAGTTCACTCAAACTCATATCCATTGAGTCAGTGATGCCATCTAACTATCTCATTTTCTGTCATCTCCTTCTTCTCCCACCTTCAAACTTCTCCAGCATCAGGGTCTTTTCCAATGAGTCATTTCTTCGTATCAGGTGGCCAAAGTATTGGGGTTTCAGCTTCACCATCAGTCCTTCTAATGAATATTCAGGAGTGATTTCCTTTAGGATGGACTAGTTGGATCTCCTTGCAGTCCAAGTGACTCTCAAGAGTCTTCTCCAACACCACAGTTCAAAACCATCAATTCTTCAGCACTCAGCTTTCTTTATAGTCCAGCTCTCACATCCATACATGACTACTGGAAAAACCATATCTTTGATTAGATGGAACTTTTTTGGCAAAGTTATATCTCTGCTTTTTAATATGCTCTGAAGGTTTGTTATAGCTTTTATTCCAAGGAGCAAGCATCTTAATTTTATGGCTACAGTCACTATCTGCAGTGATTTTGGAGGCCCCCACAAAATAAAGTCTGTCATTGTTTCCACTGTTTCCCCATCTATTTGCCATGAAGTGATGGGACCAGATGTCATGATCTTAGTTTTATGAATGCTAAGTTTTAAGTCAACTTTTTCACTCTCTTCTTTCACTTTCATCAAGAGTTTCTTCAGTTCTTCTTCACTTTCTGCCATAAGGATGGTGTCATCTGCATATCTGAGGTTATTGATATTTCTCCTGGCAATCTGTGAGTAGCATGAGCTATAAACCACCCCATAGAACAACTTACCATTCTTAGTTTCAGTGCAATATTTATGTTCTGTGAATTATTTAAAGAAATATATAGAGATGGAGACAAAAGTGGAGGGTAGAAGGATATGAGTTCAGTGCTTCTTATGAAAACATCAAACTCATAACTAACTGCTGAATAACCATTGTCAAAAAATTCTGGAACCTACAAAATAGATAACCTACATCAAAAGATAAAGAAAAAGCTACAGTGAGACAGTAGAGGGGGAAATCATGACAAAATAAAATTCTATACCTGCTGGGTGGGCAAACTAGAAAATAATTATATCCCAGAAGTTCTCCCACAGGAGTAGATGTTCTAAGCCTCATGTCAGGCTAACTAGCCTGGGTGTCTGGCAATGCGAAGAGGAGCCCTCAGAGAATCTAGTTTTGAAAGTCAGTGAGGTTTGATCACAGGAATTCCACAGGTCTTGTGTTCACTAAGACCCAGGATAAAAAGCAGTGACCTCATGAGAGACTGGACAAGACTGTCTGATAGTATTGGGGGAGGGGGTCACCTGCTAAGACAGGGGGAAGTTGTGGTGCACTGCAGGGTCAAAGATATTGTTGGTAGCAGTTCTGAGGAGTATGCATTGATGTAAGCCCTGCTGGAGATTATCATTTTCTTACCAAGATTTGGCCCCAACAACAGTCTGTAGGCACCAGTGCTGGGATGCCTCAGGCCAAACAACCAATAGGAAGCAAAATAATCTCATACAGAGTGCTTAAATTCTTCTGAGACCATAACCCTCTGGACATGCCCCTTATCATGGCCTTGTGCTCCAGAGGGACAAGACCCAGCTCCAGCTAGCAGTGGGAAGGCCCGTCCCAGTCAGAAGCCTACACAAGCCTGTTAGACAGACTCATAAATCAGGGGGTAGACAGCCGAAGCAACAAAAACAATAACCATGCAGCCTGCAGAATGAAAACCACCATCATAGAAAATTAGACAAAATGAAATTATAGAGGAATATGTCCCAGGTGAAAGAACAAAATAAAGTCCCAGAAGAACAGCTAAGTGAAGTAAGACCTCTCATTAAAGAATTCAGAGTAATGATAGTAAAGATGATCTAAGATCTTGGAAAAAGAATGAAGGCACAGATCAATATGATATAAGAAATATCTAACAAAGACCAAGAAGAACTAAAGGATAAACAAAAAGAGATTAACAATGCAATAACTGAAATGAAAAATACACTAGAGGGAATAAACAGCAGGATAACTGAGACAGAAAAACAGATAAGTGAGCTGAAAGAAAGAATGGTGGAAATCATGACCATGAATAAAGAAAAAAGAATGAAAAGAAATAAAGACAGTCTAACAGACCTCTGGGACAGCATTAAACACACTAACATTTGCATTATAGGGATACCAGAAGGAGAAGAGAGAAGTGATAATAGCTTCAACTTTCCTGGTGGTTCAGATGGTAAAATGTCTGCCTACAATATGGGAGACCTGAATTCGATCCCTGGATTGGGAAGATTCCCTGGAAAAGGAAATGGCAACCCACTCCAGTACCCTTGCCTGGAAAATCCCATGGGTGAAGGAGCCTGGTAGGCTACAGTCCATGGGGTCACGAAGAATCAGATACGACTGAGCGACTTCATTTTCACTTTCCCTAACATGGAAAGGAAATAGTCATCCAAGTCCAGGAAGCACAGAGACTCCCAGGCAAGATAAACCCAAGGAGGAACACACCAAGACACAAAGTAATCAAACTGACAAATATTAAAGACAAAGAATAATGTTAAAAGCAACAAGGGAAAAACAACATAACATACAAAGGAAGTTCCAAAAGATTTTCAGCTGATTTCTTAGCATAAACTCTGCAGACCAGAAGGGAGTGGCATAATATGTTTAAGGTGATGAAAGCATAAAACCTACAATCAAGAATACTATCTCCAGCAAGGCTCTCATTCAGATTCAACAGAGAAATCAAATGCTTTAGAGACAAGTAAAAGCTAAGAATGCAGCACCACCACATCAGTTTTGCAACAAGTGCTTCTCTATGTGGAAAAGAAAAGGCCACAATTAGAAATAAAAAAATTACAAATGGAAAAGTTAACCCATAAAGGCAAACATATGGTATAGATAGGGGACAATTTATACACTAATATGATATTAAATCCAGTAATTGTGAGAAGATGAGAGAACAAATGGAGGATATTGGAAATTCATTTGAAATCAAAAGACCAGCAACTCAAAGCAATCTTGTTTATATATAGACTGCTTTATCAAAACCTCATGGTAACTGCAAACTGAAAATCTACACTAGATATACACACACAAAAGAAAAAGAAATCAAAATACAACACAAAATTTAGTCACAAGAGAAGAGAACAAAAGAGAAGGGAAAGGAAGAACACCTACAAAAAGAAATCCAAAACAAGAAAATGACAGTAAGGGCATGCTGTTGCTGCTGCTGCTGCTGCTAAGTCACTTCAGTCATGTCTGACTCTGTGCCACCCCAGAGACAGCAACCCACCAGGCTCCTCTGTCCCTGGGATTCTCCAGGCAAGAACACTGGAGTAGGTTGCCATTTCCTTCTCCAATGCATGAAAGTGAAAGTGAAGTCGCTCAGCCGTGTCCGACTCTTAACAACCCCATGGACTGCAGCCTACCAGGCTCCTCTGTCCATGGGATTTTCCAAGCAAGAGTACTGGAGTGGGGTGCCATTGCCTTCCCCGAGTAAGGGCATACATTTTGAAAATTACCTTAAATGTATTAAATGCTCCAACCAAAATATATAGACTGGCTGAATGGATACAAAAGCAAACCTGTAGACATGCTGTCTTCAAGAATGCAGACAGACAGTGAGGGCATGGAAAAGGGTATTCCATGCAGATGGAAATCAAAAGAAAACTGGAGTAGCAAAACTCATATCAGACAAAATAGATTTTAAAATAAAGGCTGTTACAGGAGACAAGGAAAGACAATATATAATGATTGAGAGATAAATCCAAGAAGAAGATAAAGCAACTCTAAGTATTTATATACTCAACATAGGAGCATCTCAATATATAAGGCAAGTTCTTACAGCCATAAAGGAGAAATGTACAGTAACACAAGGGTACCGGATGACTTTTACACCTCTCTTTCATCAATGAACAGACCATCCAGACAGTAAATTAATAAGAAAACACAAGCCTTAAATGACTTATTAAAACAGATGGACCTAATTGATGTATCTTCAGGACATTTCATCCAAACGCAGAAGAATATACTTTTTTTTTCAAGTGCATGTAGAACATTGTCCAGGACAGGTCACATCTTGGGTCACGAAACAAGCCGCAGAAAATATAAGAAAAGTGAAATCACATCAAGAAACTTTTCTGACCACAACACTATGAGATTAGAAGTCAGCTACAGGAAAAAACTGTAAAGAACACAAATGTGGAGGCTAAACAATATGCTACTGAACAACCAATGGGTCACTGAATAAGTCAAAGAGAAGATTAAAAATTACCTAGAGACAATTACAGTGAAGACATGACAATCCAAACTTATAGGATGAAGCAAAAGCAGTTCTAAATAGCAATACAATCTTACCTTAGGATACGAGAAGAATCTTAACTAAGCAACCTAACATTACACCTATAGCAGTTAGAGAAAGAAGAACAAACAAAATCCAAAGTCGGTAGAAGGAAAGAAGTCATAAAAATCAGAGCAGAAATAAGTGAAATAGAGATGAAGAAAACAATAGCAGAGGTCAATGAAACTAAAACCTGGTTCTTTGAAAAGATAAACAAAATTGATAAACCTTACCCAGATCCATCAATAAAAACAGGATAGGGGTCAGTCAAATTAATAAAATTGGAAATTACAAAGAAGTTACGATGGACATCACAGAAATACAAAGCATCATGAGAGATTACTGCAAGCAACTATATGTCAATATAACGGACAGCCTAAAAGAAATTGGACAAATTCTTAGAAAAGTCCAGTCTCTGAAGACTGAACCAGGAAAAAATAGAAAATATGAGCAATCCCAAGTACTAAAATTGAAACTATGATTTAAAAACTTCCAAAAAGCAAAAGTCCAGGGCCAGATGACTTGAGAGGTGAATTCTAGAGTTAACACCTATTTTTCCAAAACTCTTCTAAAAAATTGCAAAGGAAGGAAAACTCCCAAAATCATTCTATGAAGCCACCATCACCCTGATACCAATATCAGACAAAGATATCATGTAAAAAAGAAATTACAGGCCAACATCAATGATGAACATAGACTCAAAAATCCTCGGCAAAATACTAGCAAACTGAATCCAACAATATATTAAAGGGATCATACGTCATGATCAAGTGGAATTTATCCCAGGGGTGCAAGGCTTTTTCAACATATGCAAAATCAGTGTTATACTCCACATGAACAAATTGAAAAATAAAAACCATGATCATCTTAATAGATGTAGAAAAAGTTTCTAACAAGATTCAACATCCATTTATGATAAAACTCTCCAGAATGTGGGCACAGAGAAAACATACCTCAACATGATAAAGACCACATATGACAATTAGAAAGGATCAGTAATTTTGTGAAGAAAAATGGACATCACAGTTAATTTTTTTCAAAAATATTCTTATTTATATTGCCTTTTATTCATGTTATTCAAAGATAGTGATTGTAGTATTTTACACTTTTTATTTTAATGACTTTTTCTGCCTCAATTAGAATCATACTTTGAAATCAGTAAATTCCTAAAATTATTATTTCTCTCCTTGGAAAATTTAACAGATGCTAGAACATCATACCTAGAAAAGCATGATGAATAGAAAAATATAATCAAGAAAAACTGAGAATTATGGTCATGGTAATTATTTTGTGTACAGGCAAAAATATTAAATTTACATAAGTATGCTGCTTGGACAATAGAATCTTAAACTTCTTAACTTTTCTTGATGATTTGGAGTAGTTAAATAAGGAATTGTTATTAATAACGTAAGACAGTCCAGCCTAGATTTTTTATTGGAAAAAAGGAAAAATGAACATGCTTTAATTGTTATGGATGCATCTTACTAAAGGATATACTTTTTATAAATTACATGAGTAAACATTTTTCCTCACAGTAATATCTCTTAGTATATTTTGTTTTGTAAAAAAGAAGACATTTAATTTTTAGTATAAAAACCAGAAAGAAGTAAAGCCTGCCAGGAAGCACTAAAGATATTTCGTTTTACATCCCTATAGTCCTGATTTTTCCATTATGGATGAGTGACTTAGTTTTATAGTCTCTTTAAGAACATATATTTTCAGAAAACCAAATCATCTTTCTTCCATTGTGACCTTCTAAAAACAACTAGTATAGAAGGGAATGACTTTAGCAAAATCTCTTTGTCTTGAGGTACAAATATTATATCTTTTTACATTTTAGAAGGTAGGAACTTTAAATGTGAATTTTTCTGTGTAGACTGAAGTCATTATATGGTGAGAATGTTAGGAATACAATTTTGTTTATAGCAGACATCTGATTACCTATAAGTGAACTTATCTTTATAGTAGACATTCACTTATCTAGAATCTAAGTATCCAGAAGTCTGAAATACTCAGATTTCTCCCCCTGCCCCTAAATCGCTTTATGAGAGAATTGGAGCTAATCCACGGTCGAGCAAGGTATACAACAGTAAACTGAGGATGGGGAATTCGAGGTCCATTTCACTTAGGGAAGGTAGCTGGTCTGCTATTTTGGATATATGGAGAGAGGATCTGAAAGTGATGAGACTAACCCATCCACGAGACCAAGTTGCAGAGGTCTGTGCTGCTGTTGTACCCACTGCGAGCATGTGGTGTCATCCAGGCGTTTTCCATCAGTGTAAGTGAGGGTGCAGGTAACATAGACCAAGTGGAGGCAACCGCCGCAAGTGTTGGGAACTCAGTGATGTAGAGCTGAGGGTGAGGGAGGGGATCTGGTTATTGTGAGGACCAGCCCATGGTCGTTCGAGTGAGGACTGCAGACTCCTTGAAAGCAAGGGGGCAGCTTCCAGTTGTTTCTGTGGTTTCCCTAACATACTCTTCAATGCCTCGTAGGTACTATTTCTGGTAAATGAGAAAAAAAGGTAGAGACCTAAGTACACGGTGTACACGTGATGTAATTAAAGTTATTCAGAAACTGGGTGTGAAGGAAGGACTCGGAATATAAGGTGCGAAGAAAATTGGTCTCTGGTGGATGGGAAAATGAAAGCAACAAGACACAAGGGGACCATTAATTCATTCAACTGCTGTGAATTTACCGAACACTCACTCTGTGGTCTGTGTTGTACTAGTGTTTACAGAGAGGTGAACAATACAGATAAGGTTTTCCCTCATTGATTCTAAATTTCTGGCTTGGGAAGGATTGTCCCATTGCTAAGAGGGAGAGCTACATTCTGTTTTAAACCTGTTAATATTCCAACTGGAGTTTTGTCCTCACCATTTTGGCCAGACCATCCTTATTAAGGTCACTGGTGATTTCTAACTGGTCAGTGGTTAATTCTAATCTTTCATCTTACCCTCCTATTAGAAGTGTTGGACAGAGTTGGTGATTCTTTTGTTGACTGACTTTGCTGACTTTTGAAACTTTAAGGGAGTGACTACCAATCTCTGCTTGCATAGGTTAAATTTTTAAAAGAAGGACATATTTATTTTTAATATAGTCTGAGTATGTTGTTGATCAGAAATTATTTCAGATAGTTCATGTGTTCTTGAAATAGTCTCTGATGGTATCGCTGAAATTTACACTCATAGGACTCACTGATATGAGTAAGGCATGTTATTAACACTTCCAGATGTACAAGCTGGATTTAGAACAGGCAGAGGAACCAGAGATCAAATTGCCAGCATCCATTGGATCATAGAAACAGCAGGGAGTTCAAGAAAAAAACATCTCTGTCTGCTTCACTGACTATACTAAAGCCTTTGACTGTGTGGATCACAACAAAGTGGAAAATTCTTAAAGACAAGGAACTAGCAGACCACCTTACCTGTCTTCTGAGAAACCTATATGCAGGTCAAGAAACAACAGTGAGAACTGGACATGGAAAAACAGGCTGGTTCAAAATTGGGAAAGGAGTACATCAAGGCTGTATATTTTCACCCTGCTTATTTAACTTATATGCAGGGTACATCATGAGAAACACTGGGCTGGATAACTCACAAGCTGGAAACAAGATTTCCGGGAGAAATATCAACAACCTCAGATATGCAGATGATACCACTGAAGGCTTAAAGCCAAGAGGAACTAAAGACCCTCTTGATGAGGGTGAAAGAGGATAGTGAAAAAGCTGGCTTAAAACTCAACATTCAAAAAACAAAGATCGTAGCATCTGGTCCTATCACTTCATGGCAAATGGATGGGGGAAAAGTGAAAACAGTGACAGATTTTATTTTCTTGGGCTCCAAAGTCAATGCAGACAGCGACTGCAGCCACAAAATTAAAAGACAGTTGCTCCTTGGAAGGAAAGCTATGACATACCTAGACAGTATATTAAGAAGCAGAGACATCACTTTGCCAACAAAGGTCCATCTAGTCAAAGGTATGGTTTTTCCAGTAGTCATATATGGATGTGAGAGATGGACCATAAAGAAGGCTGAGCACTGAAGAACTGATGCTTTTGAATTGGTGCTGGAGAAGACCTTTGAGTATCCTTTGGACAGCAGGGAGATCAAACCAGTCAATGGTAAAGGAAATCAACCCTGACTCTTCATTGGAAGGGCTGATGCTGAAGCTGAAGATCCAATATTTGGGCCACCTGATTCAAAAAGCTGACTCATTGGAAAAGATTTTGATGCTGGGAAAGATGGAGGGCAGGAGGAGAAGGGGGCGACAGAGGATGAGATGGTTAGATGGCATCCCTGACTCAATGGACATGAGTTGAGCGAACTCTAGGAGATAGTGTAGAACAGGGAAGCCCGACATGCTGCAGTACATGGGGTCATAAAGAGTCAGACATGACTTAGTGACTGAACAACAACAAGAGTGTTCAGAAGAGGTGTGAGGAAAGCCAGGAAGATTTAGAGCTGCTGATGGAATCTCTCAGTCTATGTTTCTTTCTCCACATTTAGATTAGTTAGTTTTACTATTAATGATATTAAAATTTCTTAATACTTTCAAACATCCCTTAACTTAGCTTTTGTGATTTATTCTTTTTCTTCTACTTTGCATTTTTCCTTCAGATTTTGTTTCCTTACTTGCTAATGTATTCAAGTTTTGCAATTTGCATGGCATTGTTTTCTCTAAATAGTCATGCTATAAATCCCTTTGCATGACCAAAATTAGTCCTGAGGTCTAGTCTTGCCCCTGAAAAAAATAAGTTAACGGTGCTTTCCAAAATGTGGCAGAATCGCTTTAGTCCTGTGTGAGTTAAAAGGACCTACATTAATAGTGTAGTTGAAATGTTGGTAATTTTGTATCCCTTAATGGGTTGCATTAAAAAAAAAGCAACAACCAAAAGCACATCTCTTGTTTTCCCCCATTTGATCTTTCCATTGTTAAAAAGACAGAGTAAAAGCCTCTCAGGCTTACAAAGGGCCATTCTTTTCTAGCAATGTCTGGAGTGTAGGAGTGAAACTGGGAGTGAGGTTGCATTAACTTACTTCATCAATTAACATTTCTGTGCATGTTTCGCAAGTGCTGGCTTCTTTTGTGAGTTGGGTCTGGGGAACACAGAGCTCTGCATTGAAAGTCCCCAGTCCTGTCCTTTCTGTTGGATTTTTTTCCCCCGAGAACACCACCAGGGAAGTGTGTGAACTAGTTTGGACTCTGTAGACCCTGATCACCGTGGCAGAAGCTTGAAGAATACCAAGGCCAAACTATGAATGTAATTCATATGTGTTACCTCTGTAGAAATATCTGCCTTGTACTTCAGGTTGAAGTACATTATTGATTCCATAGGGTTTGGTTTATTTTATTGGAGAAAAGTTTTACAGTGCAGACATGATAGTGTGTGACATGGGAGCAAATGTGAAGGCAAAGCCCGAAGAAGGATTCCTGGGTGAGATAGGGACGCTGGCAGACTGGGAAAGTGAGATCACATTGTTATGTGGGGAGATTCCTCAAAACAAAACAAATGACAATAGAGCAAAGTAATGGAAGACATGAGCTGTCTTCTAAATTTTGTCCAGGGCAGACTCAGCCTGACTCACACTCAGCCTTTTGACTTCTAAAGCATGTCCTTTGACCCGTGATCACTCATTTAAGACACAAAGCAGCTGGGTCTTGTGGTTGTGGTTGAAAGTTTGGTGACCTGGAATTTCAAACAATAAACAGCTAAACCGAGTTTACCGTAAAATAAACAAAATGCATCTTAATTTAGCCTGGAGATATTTAACTGAATAGAGCTCTCTGACTAGGCTTGATAAGGTCTTGGGAAATTGGTGTCAGTCCAGCAGAGAAAAGTACTACAAGGTCGGATCATTCAAGACTGTGGTTTTATATAACACAAGGAGCCCAGCCTGGAGCTCTGGGATGACCTAGATGGGGTGGGATGGGAGGCAGAGGGAGGCTCAAGAGGAACCCACTCCAGTATTCTTGTCTGGAAAATCCCATGAATGGGGGAGACTAGTGGTCTATAGTCCATGGGATCACAAAGAGTTGAACACTACTGAGTTACTAACACTTTCACTTTCTTCATGAGACCATGCAGAAATGGTCTACATGCAATGCCAATAATTGCATATATGTGCAAAAGTGCTGTAACAGCAAATGGAAAAAAAACCTTCAGTTCAGTTCAGTTCAGTCGCTCAGCTGTGTCTGAATCTTTGTGACCCCATGAATCGCAGCACGCCAGGCCTCCCTGTCCGTCACCAACTCCCGGAGTTTACCCAAACTCATGTCCATCGCGTTGGTGATGCCATCCAGCCATCTCAACCTCTGTTGTCCCCTTCTCTTCCTGTCCCCAATCCATCCCAGCATCAGGGTCTTTTCCAATGAGTCAACTCTTTGCATGAGGTGGCCAAAAACCTTAATATACAGTATATAATTTTATTCTTTCTGGGGTAAATATGAAGATGCAGGGTTTCTAAAACCCTGCACAATGCCCCATCCTGACATTGTGTCTTATATGTACAACAAAAATTCTTCTGGTTATGACAAAGATCCAACAAAGTATTGATTGTAATTTATGTTTTTTTTTCCTATAATGCAAGAAAATAAAAATTCTTTGAAGTATGAGGTGGTTAAGCTTTGCTTATTTGCCTGAAATATTATTGTTTCATTTCTGTATCCTCTCCCCTTGCATCTAATTATTTAACAATTTTTGGCAGTTCTTTTAAGTGCTCTCTCACACACATTCCTTTTCTTCCATCTCCTCTGCTGTTGCCTGTTTCAGCCAGTTGCTCTTTAATTTGCATTTCTTCTGGGGATTGTCGCAACTGCATCTCCCTGCATCCAAGCCCTCCTCGTGTTTCATACCTTAGTTAAAATATGACATTTTCATTCACTTTATAATAGTTATTCTGGTAGGTGTGAAGTGGTATCTCACTGTGGTTTTAACTTGTGTTTGCTGAGTGAATAGTGAGTTTGAACACTCTTTTTGTGTTTATTGGACATTTGGATATCTTGCTTGTGAAATGCCTTTCAAATAAATCTCTTGCCAATTTTTCAGTTAGATTATCTTATTTAAATTAAGTTATGAAAGCTTTTTGTATATTATGGTAATAAACTCTTTGTGAATTGTATGTTTGGTGAGGGTTTTCTACTGATCTGTGGCTTTCTTTTTTACTCTCTTTATGGTATCTTGATAAGAAAATTTTACTAATTTAAATATTTCCCAATTAATCAATCTTTTCCTTCATAATTATGACATTTTAAGTATTATTTAAGAAATAACTGCTGGCACAAAAGTCATAAAATAAGCTTATATGTTATATCTTAGAAATTTTATTTTTTTTTCACATTTAGATGCACAATCCATCGGGAATAGATCATTAAGAGTTGAAGTAGGAGTTAAATCTCACTTTTTTCCCTGTGGATGTCAGATCGTCACTATACCATTTACTAAATAAAGGCTTTATGTACTGCTCTGTAGTGCCACCTTTATCATAAACCATGTTTCCATATATGTGGGGGTCTTTTTTTTGACTCTTTATTCTAGTCCATTGGTCTATAAGGGTATCAGGCAGGAAGGCCAGGGGTCTCCAAACGCAGGAAATTCAGACATTTTTATCTCTCTTAAGCGGCAGGAGGAAACAAACTAGTGATATTTTTTTCCTTCTCTATACAAATTTAAAAGGAGGTTTCTGTTAAAATACTGTGTTGCCATAATGACACCTGATTTCACCTGAAGTTAACTATTCTCAAACCTTGAGATAACCAATGCATTTTTCTTATGGAAATGTTTGTCTTATGCTATGTTAATGTACTACGCATTTACCCCAAACTCTATCTTTGGTTCTACCTAATGACTCAGAACCTACTTGACAAACCAACATGTTATACTCAGATATTGTTCCCCTAATCTATGTAAATGAAACTATTTGTGTGGTAATCTGCCCTTCTACAAGATTCAAGTTAATCATTCTATGGCCTGGGATGAAACTTTTGGTGCCAAGATTATCCCAAAATGCATCTTATGGATGAGGGGCCTGGTACGATTCTGAGTTTTAAGACATTCCTTTCTTTCATTAACAGACTGCTAGTGACTATATAACATCCAGCTGAAGACTAGCAGCGGGGTGCTCTTTCTGCCCCCTTCTGATGCCTATGTCAGAAGCTTTCTCTATCTTCCTTTTACTTTAATAAAACTTTATTACATAAAAGCTCTGAGTGATCAAGCCTCGTCTCTGGCCCCGGATTGAATTCTTCTTCTCCGGAGGCCAGGAATCCTGGCATCTTTTCATTCAGCAACAACCTTTCAGGTCTACTTATCAAAACTTTGTAAAGTCCATGCTGTGCCTGCTGATTTTCTTGGAAAGAAAAAGTATTTTTCTGGATTCATCTCAGGAAAACACAAGGGTAGCAAAATATATTAACAGTTTATATATAATTATATATGCTGTTTATTGAGGCATAATTTATATATAGTAAAATTCACTTTTAGCTGTATAGTCCTATGACTTTTGACAAATGCATACGGGTAGAAAAATCAAGGGATAGAAGATTTCCAACACCCCTGAAATTAACTCAGGCCCCTTGTAGCCAGTAATTTTCCCTACTCTGAGCTTTTGGCAAGCTCTGATTTATTTTCTGTTCATACAGCATTCATTCTGTTAGTTTCTTTTGCAGAGCAAATATATTTAATTTGGATGAAGTCCACTTTATCAACTTTTCTTTATAGATCATGCTTTTGGCCTTGTGTCTAAGCAATCTCTCCTGATATCACAAAATTTTTCTGCTTTTGTTTTACATTTCAGTCTATGATCTGTTTTGAATTTTTTGTAAAGATGTGAAATGTGAGTCAAAGATATTTTTTTTTTCGCATGTGGATATTCAATTGTTAAAGTACCAGTTATTGAAAGACTTTCTTTCCTCCAATGAAATGGCTTTGCACATGTATCAAAACTCAGTTGACTATATATGTAGGTTTTTCCTACATCTATTTGCCTTTTTATGTTTATTTTAAACTCAGTTTGTAAATTTGTATTAAAATATCCTTCCAGGATTTGATTGGAATTGCATGAAGTGTATGGTCAGTTTAAAGATAACTGACATCTTCACAATATGGAATTTAACTATGAATATAGTATATCCTTCATTTTCATGTAGATCTTTAAAATTTTATCAGCGTTTTGTAGTTTTCAGCACATAGATCTTACATATATATTTTTTTAGGTTGATACCTAAATAATTCATACTTTTGATGCTATTATATACTTTTTAAAAAGTTTACTTTCTAATTGTTCTTTCATAGCATATAGAAATACAGTTGAATTTTTGTATACTTGTCTTATACCATGTAAACTTTCTAGACTCACATCACTTTTAGCATTTTTGTAGATTTAGGGGGATTTTATCTGTAAATAATTGCTTTAGTTTGAAAAGTTGTGTCCCCTAAAAATCCACATATTGTAATCATAACTCCCAAGAGTTAGTTGCTTAGTTGTGTCTGACTCTTTTTTGACTCCATGGACTGTAGCTCGCCAGGCTCCCCTGTCCATGGGATTCTCCAGGCAAGAATATGGAGTGGGTAGCCATTCCTTTCATGCATTGGAGAAGGAAATGGCAGCCCACTCCAGTGTTCTTGCCTGGAGAATCCCAAGGATGGCGGAGCCTCGTGGGCTGCCGTCTATGGGGTCGCACAGAGTCAGACACGACTGAAGCCACTTAGCAGCAGTAGCCATTCCTTTCTCTAGGGGATCCCAGCCCAAGGATTGAACCTGGGTCTCCTGCATTTGCAGGCAGATTCTTTGCTGTCTGAGCCACCAGGAAGCCCCATAACTCCCAAAGGAGATGATAATAGGAACTGGGGCTTTAGGGAAGTGATTAAATTATGAGGGTAGAATTGCCTTGAGTGGGATTAGTGCTCTTATAAAAGAGACTCTAGAGAGCTCTCCAGCTCCTTTCACCCTGGAAGGATACAGGAAGTCTTTACCTGAAAGAGAGCCCTCACTTACCCATGCCAGCACCCTCATCTTGAATTCCAGCCCCCAGAACTATGGGAAAAAATGTTATAATTTTTTATGAACCACTGGATGGGTTCATAAGCCACCCAGTTTCTGGTATTTGGTCTAAAATCCACAGAGCAAATGGACTAAAATAATAATAATGTGGCCTATAAATAAAGATGGTTTTATTTTTTCCTTTCCAATTTACTGGATTTTAATTTCTTTTTCTTTCTTTTTTTAAAATTTTATTTTATTTTTAAACTTTACAATATTGTATTGGTTTTGCCAAATATCGAAATGAATCTGCCACAGGTATACATGTGTTCTCCATCCTGAACCCTCCTCCCTCCTCCCTCCCCATACCATCCCTCTGGGTCGTCCCAGTGCACCAGCCCCAAGCATCCAGTATCGTGCATAGAACCTGGACTGGTGACTTGTTCCATATATGATATTATACGTATTTCAACGCCATTCTCCCAAATCATCCCACCTTCTCCCTCTCCCACAGAGTCCAAAAGACTGCTCTATATACATCAGTGTCTCTTTTGCTGTCTCGTATACAGGGTTATTATTACCCTCTTTCTAAATTCCATATATATGCGTTAGTATACTGTATTGGTGTTTTTCTTTCTGGCTTACTTCACTCTGTATAATAGGCTCCAGTTTCATCCACCTCATTAGAACTGATTCAAATGTATTCTTTTTAATGGCTGAGTAATACTCCATTGTGTATATGTACCACAGCTTTCTTACCCATTCATCTGCTGATGGACATCTAGGTTGCTTCCATGTCCTGGCTATTATAAACAGTGCTGCAGTGAACATTGGGGTACACGTGCCTCTTTCAATTCTGATTTCCTCAGTATGTATGTCCAGCAGTGGGATTGCTGGATAATAAGGCAATTCTATTTCCAGTTTTTTAAGGAATCTCCACACTGTTCTCCATAGTGGCTGTACTAGTTTGCATTCCCACCAACAGTGTAAGAGGGTTCCCTTTTCTCCACATCCTCTCCAGCATTTATTGCTTGTAGACTTTTGGATTGCAGCCATTCTGACTGGCATGAAATGGTACCTCATAGTGGTTTTGATTTGCATGTCTCTGATAATGAGTGATGTTGAGCATCTTTTCATGTGTTTGTTAGCCATATGTATGTCTTCTTTGAAGAAATGTCTATTTAGTTCTTTGGCCCATTTTTTGATTGGGTCATGTATTTTTCTGGAATTGAGCTGTAGGAGTTGCTTGTATATTTTTGAGATTAGTTCTTTGTCCGTTGCTTCATTTGCTATTATTTTCTCCCATTCTGAAGGCTGTCTTTTCACCTTGCTTATAGTTTCCTTTGTTGTGCAGAAGCTTTTAAGATTAATTAGGTCCCATTTGTTTATTTTTGCTTTTATTTCCAATATTCTGGGAGGTGGGTCATAGAGGATCCTGCTGTGATGTATGTAGGAGAGTGTTTTGCCTATGTTCTCCTCTAGGAGTTTTATAGTTTCTGGTCTTATGTTTAGATCTGTAATCCATTTTGAGTTTATTTATTTCTTTTTCTTTTCTTATTTGCATTGGTTAGTGCATCCAGTATGATGTTAAATATCACTGTTGAGAACAACTACTCTTGTCTTGTTCTTGATCTTAGGAGGAAATAATCATCTTTAACCACTGATTGTGATGTTGCAGTAGCTATTTTTGTAGATGTTTCTTATCATATTAGGAAACTTTCATTCTGTACTTAGTTTACTGAGAGTTTTTTTTTTTTTTTTTAAATCAGGAAAATCTGTTGGATTTTGTTAAATGTTTGTTTGTTTTTTTTTTCCTTGCAACAGTTGAGATGACCATACAATTTTTCTTCTTAGTCTATTGATATGGTGAATTATATTGTCTGATTGGATTTTCTTTTTTGAATGTTAAATTAGTCTTGCAGTGCCTAGATAAACCTTACTGATCATGAGGTTTGTATATTTTAAAAATATTGCTGGATTTGCTTTGCTTCCATTTTATTGAGACTCTTTTTATGTATGTTCATGGAGAGATAGCTTTCTCTAATTTTATTTACATATATATATATATTTTTTTTTTTTCTAGTATTGTTGTCAGGGTAATGCTATCTTCATAAAATGAGTTGAGAAGTGTTCTCTCCTCCTCTGTAATCTGGGAAAAAAAATTTTTTTTTAAGTCATAGGTTTTCTTCCTTAAATGTTTGATAGCATTTACTAATGAAGTTATCTGGACCAAGAATTTTCTTTGCAGGTGTTTATGTATGAATTCAGATTCTTTAGTACATATGGGACAAATCAGTCTAGCGAGTACTTTTGGGGTAAACTTTGGGAAGTTGGTGTCTTTCAAGGAATTTGTCCATTTTATCTAAGTTGTTTGTGGGCATAGAGGTTTTTTTTGGTAATATTCCTTATTATTTAAAAAGTTTATGGGGTCTGTAGTAATGTGTTCTCTTTCATTCATGACATTTGTTATTTATCTTTTCTCTATTTAACCTGGTCATTCTGGTGAGAAATTTATAAATTTTATGGATTTTTTTCAAGAAATCAGTTTTTGGTCTCATTGATACTTTCCCTATAATGCTCTACTTTTTGTTATTTTCTTTGTATGATTGCTCTTAGTTAAATGTTTTCTTTAAATTTTTTTTTTATAGAGGAAGCTTGGATAGCAACTGGATGCTGTGTTAGCAACATCTCACAAATTTTGATATGTTGTATTTACATTTTCATTCAATATAAGGTAGTCTCTAGCTTTCTCTGGAGTCCCCTTTCTGACTTACGGGTTATTCAGAACTTTTTTTTTTTTTTTCATGTATTTGGGGATCTTAAACATATATTTATTTTGGGTGTCTAATTTAATTTCATTATAGGAGTTAATGTAGAGAAACTGGGTTTGGGTTTTATAGTTGCTGTGGTTATCTTCATGATGTCAAATTATTCTAATTTGTCCTGTGCTTAGAAGGAAGATCTGGTGCCTGAAGGTTTATTTCAATCTTTGCCTTCAGCCCTTAACTTGTAGCTGTCCTTTCTGCCTGCTCCATGGTCCTGCACTTTCCCAAATGGTAGGCTGGTGTGGCTTACTACTCAAAGTTTCTTAGACTGGGAGAGGGCAGGGCCAGATGCTCCTCTAGTGTTCTGGCCAGCACTTGAGCTCATGTAGATTGCTGTGACTCAGATTCTTAGAGCGGTGTTTTCTCAGTGATCCTCCTCCTCACAGCAAGCAGCCAATTTTCTTCTTGTATCTGGGGCAAGGGTTGAGCAGGTTTTCTTGCCCTAGCTGAGTGGCAGGAGCCCTCTAATATTGGTCCTGAAGAATCCTGACTCAGGACTATTTCCTGGCCTGTACATCCCCAGGGATAGAGGTATTTTCTTCTGTCTTTTCAGGAAACAGGGTCTGTTCTGCTGAAGGTGACAGTGATTACTGTACCTCTACCAGAAGTCTGAGCCTTTTGAAAGAAGAGTCTAATACAGGAGCAGGGCTCCCTGTCTTCCAACACTGGTAGCTTGTCCTCTCCCCCAGAGGGAATCTTCCTGCCCTGCCTCCAGTATTTTTTGGGAGTCTCAGTTGAACATCTGCTAAATAAAGCCTGAAAGTGTGTGGGGACTTCCCTGTGTGTGCAGCTCTCTCTGCTTTCCAAGAAGTGCACATGAATGCTTTTTTTTTTTTCCACCCATTTGAATGGAAACCTCATTTTCCTCCCTGTTCTGCCACAGGTGGGACCATGTTTTTTTCCCACTCTCCTTGGTGAGGGCTCCTCATCTTGGGATTTCAGGCTGATGGGTTATCCTGCAGTGCCAGCTCTCTGATGTGTTCAAGCAAAGTGATTTTGTAGTTTTACATGGTTAGATAACAAGTGACACTCTTTTTTTTTTTTTAATGGGTTTTTACACTCTAGGTAGAAGCAAAACAAGAAATTATGTGTTGATGCTTAATCAGAATAAATTGTTACTCTTCTTGAGGTAATATGACAAATTAGTTTTTATCAGAGATCTAAATTAGCACTTTGAACATAAATGTTAACATCACAGTGTTTTCTAGAGTACTGTACAACAATAATCAAAGTTCACAATGATGTCACTAAAATATCAACTGACCCCAAGTTGCCATTACAATCATCAGAAAATATTAAATTAAATATAGCTTTACGAATGTATTCATTTGAGGAATGTTCTTTGAACAAGAGCCTGGGTATAGCATCTGGGCTTCCCAGGTGGCACAGTGGTAAAGAACCCACCTGCCAATGCAGGAGGTGCAAGAGACACAGGTTCGATCCCTGAGTCAGGAAGACCCCCCTGGAGAAGGAAATGGCAACTCACTCCAGTATTCTTGCCTGGAAAATTCCATGGACAGAGAAGCCTGGTGGGCTATAATCCTTGGGATCACAAAGAGTTAGACACGACTAAGTGACTGAATACACACAGATACAGTATCCATGACCATAGTCTATTAATTTTGTCACTAACTAAATTTAAAAATATAAAATTTTATTTTGATTTCAGGAATTTTAGGCAATAAATACTTAAAACGTTCAGGCAACTGGAGCTGCTGCCTAGTTTTGTGTAATGTCTGTACACTCTTTTATATGCAGTTGATCCACCTTCACTTCACACTACATGTTAATTATACTATTGCACACCTCAAGAATAGGAGAAGTCTACCAGTACACATGAAACAAAAATTTTGAATTTTTATCTATCTTTAAGGTAAAACTCTCTTTGAAAGGATGTCAAGTTTAGCAGGCTAGATAAGATACTAATGGATAATATTACAAATTGTCCAGTTGAATTTTATTTTACTCTTATTAACATTTACATGTCTTGTCTTTATAGAAATTACAAGAAACCTGAATTACATCTTGTGAAGCAGAGACAATGTTTAATTTTACAGTGCACACAGTATCCAGAAAATCACAGAATGAAACAACACATTGTTGGAACTCATCAAACATAAATAACTATACTTCATTTGGCAAATGGTGATAGTTGAACATACATGTAGGATTAAGAGTAGTGTAGTACATCTGTACCTTAAGAATTCTCATAGCTATCAAATACTATAGAGGAAAATTCTTGACATTTATTTATCTTGAGAGATCATATTCAACATCTGTTTTTTCCATGTGTGTATGCAGAACATGCTTTAAATGATTACATCAGTTGCCTTTTAAAAAATGTGAGATGATTAATCTTTTTCTTGTGAAATGAGTCCTAGAATGAATTTCAAGTCTGATTCAGGGGAAAAAACCTTGACCACTGTGGTTTAATTTTGAATTCTGCAGGGTGGAATATGCTTGTAATACTGTCAGCTTTGACTCCTTGATCTTGTCAGGCTAGGGAGACATTCAGCTACTTAGGGAAATCCGAGAGAAAAGGCAGTGAGGTGGGACACAAGACTGACTTTTCTCCTTTCTTCTGCCTTTCTCCTTTCTTGACTTTTGCTTCTGGGACTACGTTGAGAGCAGGACTCATTTGGCTGTCAAACTGGGATATGAAGCTAGGGATGATAATTTGACCTAGGATATAGATAAATACATGGTTTTTAATTTAATAAATAACTTTTAATTTTAACTTTATATGAAGTTAAATGATTCCGACTGGCTAGTACTGACAGGGTCCATATAGTGTTGCTCATGAAGCAGTTAATCTGTAAAACCTTGACATCACTGCTCCCAGGGGAATGTTCCCTGTGGCTACACAGAAAGGGTTGTAGTAGTAGGCAATGAACGGAATCCAGGTTTACTGTACTGTAAGTAACTGATTTCTCACACCACAATAATAATATTTTATAATTCTATCACTGAAACTCAATAAAGGTGCTGATTGTGTAAGGGGTCACAGATGCTGAGGTAAAGAGGACAGTAATAAAGAGAGAGTGGCAGAGGAAACAAGGACTATTCACAAAATTACAATGAAAAGCAGAGTCTAGCATGGAGTAGCTTACACTTAAGGAAATTATTACTTGGTGAAGATCTGGTATTTAAAGTGAAGGTTGAGAATTTGTGATGCACATCAAGGACTGTGCAGGGAATAATCAAGGCAGTGAAAGCAAAGGCCTGATCAGTGCAGGCCATGGGGAGAGGACAAAGCAGCCTGGAGGCACAGTTCCGTTTGGCCTGGGAGAGAAATCTAGCCGGACTAGAACAGAAATCTCACCCTTCACACTGCTGCCCCAGAAAGGGAGTTTGGTGTGGACAAGAGCCTCCTGTACACTCTTTCAATTAGAATCAACTATTCAATAATTTAAGGTATTCAGTTCACATTGTATAAAGTGGGTCTAACTGCACTCAAGTTCTCTCTCTCTCTCTCTCTCTTTTTTTTGCCATTTTCTCAAAGTCTTGGACTCTGTGAGCCTGATTGACTAATGTAGTTAAAACCACATAGTTATTTATTTATTTTTAATTGGAGGATAATTGCTTTCAATACCGCGTTGGTTTCTGCTATACATAAACATGAATCAGCCAGGGTATACATATTTCCTCTTCCTTTTGAACCTCCCTCCCACCCCAAAAGTACATATATAGATTGATGTTAAATGGCATCTCTTTGAGGATACTGTTTTAAAACACTTCTGTTTGAGTGTTCTATACTTTACACTGAATGCATAGCCCACTGTCTCAAAGTATTGAGGCATCCCCCCAAAGTATTTTGGGATGATCAAATGAGATAATCAAAATCCTTCATTTCAAAGCTAGACTGTTTAGTATACTGCCTCAATTATAGAAGAAACAGAACTGCTCAAGTTCATACAGCTCCTAGGAGGCTGAGGTGGATTAAAGCCCAGGTTTCTTTACTTCCTATCTCACTGTGTTTGCTATAACATTCTATAAATAGAGTAATAACATTCTAAAACTCTTTACAAAAACTTGTTAAAAGTAAAGTAAATTGAGTTCTTATTCCTCTGGAATACACATTAACAAATGTGTTTAAGCTACAGTTACTCAGGAATATTTGTTAACTAATGTGTTTACACCTCCAAAAAAAATCTTCCTAGGAATGAAGATTTGTTCTTCAAATGTATGCTTTGTTCCTTGGCTGGATACTCTAGCTTCTGAGAATTGTATTAGTCAGGGGTAGTTTCAGCTGTGTGTGTCATAGATTACAAAATAGCATAGGCTCGAATACAAGAAAATCAAATCCAGAGGCAGTTGGCTGTCCGTAGCTGCTGTCCTGTCACAACTCCACCACATTCTGAGTTCTGAAACCCAGACTCGTTTCAGCCCGTGGGACAGCTGTCCCTGTTGTAATTCTCATCCTCATGGTTCAAGAGGGCTGCTAGAGCTCTTGCCATCAAAACAGCACAATGACAGATAGATATTTATGTAACCGTCCATTTTCTACCTCAAAGTAACACATACTTTTTATTTTATTGTTTTCATACTTTTATCATTTCTGAAAATAGGAAAGAAACTGTTCCCAGGCAAGTGGTCTTATTGCCATCCTAAATTTTGCTTCTGCCTTCCTATTCGGATAGGGAGAGTTCTTACATGGGAACACTTTGATCCTTCTGAGGCTTGTTTGTAATGCTTTGTTAGGCAGAACCAGGACAGCCCTTGGTCTAGGGCCAACTTCGCTCCATTTCTGAGGAGACAATGCTGTGAATTACGAAGTTTTCCACTCTGCCTGGGGACAGCGCAGACTACTTCAGACCTGGTGTGAGTCTCCGGGCTTGTTCTCTCTGCTGCTTTTGGAGGGCAGTTTACCCACTCTGGGTAGTTTCCACTCACATGCACACACACACGCATGCACTCATGCTGACCAGCACTCGTCTCAGCCCCTGAGGACTTTGTGTGGCTGTCTCCTCTCCTATGGTCTGGCTTTGAATGCTAGTTCCCTGGGCCTTGCAGATGTCTGCTCTGCCTTCTCAGTCTTGGCACCTGCTGGACTCTGCCTGGGTCCCACTCCCTGCTCTGTGGCCTGGAAACGCTCTCCAGACAGCAAGATGGGTCATATGTGAGCACCGCCTCCCTCTTCTCTCGGGGATCACTGTCCTGTGCAGTCTAAAGTCCAATGTCTGAAACTGGATTTTGTGCATTTTGTCCAGGTTCTTAGCAGTTTCAAATGGGAGGCTAACTTCCATCCCTTCTTGGTCAGAAGCAGAGGTACTCCTAGTGTCTTCTTCGCTGTTTTCCCATTCAGTTCTTCTCTTCCCTGGTTGCCACACAGGCTGCGGCTCATCCCAGGCTGAATTGAGGGGGAGGCAAGTGGGGTGAAGGGCTGAGGGTCTTCCCCGGGTCACAGCTATAATCCTGCCAGGGCTCCTTCTGACTCCCCATCTCGTCTCGTGGGTGCTTTAGCTGCGATGTCTCTAGCCAGAAGCTCCCTGACATGGCGAGCCTGCCTCTTTCTTTCGGTGGCTTCCAACTTTCCTTAGCATCTGGCTTGTGGTGTTCCGCCCTCACGGACTCCTCTAGGGATCAGTTTACCCTTCCAACTGGCCTTTTTGGGCAGTGCCCATTTCCAGGAGAATCAATATACTCCAGCCAGTCCTCATTAGTCTTTTCAGGAGGATGTGGCACGCCAGACTGTACCTGAAACTCTTGAGGTCACAAGTTAAGTTTTCTGAGTGATTCTGAGTCTCTTCCTCACTTGGTTTACAGAAAGCGATAAATAAGAGGAAGAAGGGAAAAACCATAACACACTAACAACTTTCTTTAAGAAAGTTAGTACTTCCAAACTCTTCATCAGCGTTTACGCATCTCCTTGGTGTGGGTGTTTATCTACATTTGGGGGATGTCATTAGCTGCAATATGTCTGGCTCATTTTTCTAGAAGGTATGGACCTTTAACATCCTTTATTTTCAGTTTTGGGTTTTCCACAGAAGTTTGGGAAAGAAAGAGTTCAAATTTAGCCTCTTATTATATGTATGATGTATTCTATTAACTCAATAATAAAATAACATTGTTTCTGCTTTTTAAAAAAATGTCTTTTGACTTTCTTTCCATGTTTTCCCAAGTATAATAATATGTCCTGGGAAGAAAAATTATAGACATTGTGAATTCAGTTTAGTCAATTTCTTAGTAGGTAATTTCCAGAACTTCAGAAAACAGAGTGTCCTCCCCACAGCTATTTCGTCCTCTGGCACAGTCACGCACAATGCTCACACATGCACACATTTACACTATGGCCCTGAAATTGAAGTGTTTGCCAGAAAAAATTCAAATGGAGCTTGTCTAGGGACTCCTCAACTGTTCTCTTGTGGGTGTCTGTTGGCCTCACATGGTCAAATTACCTTTTCCTTCTTATAAAATTCTTTCAAAAGCCAATTCCATGGTGAATTTGTTCCTTGTCCTCTACTCTACCCTCTTTGTGGCATCCTGAATACAACCTGCTTGCACCACCTCTTTGCTTTTCTATATGTTATTTTCACTGGGAAACCCATTTCATTCTTTAGCAAATTCCTGCTCATCTTCTGAGATGTGGTTCGGGCTTCTGGGACACCATCTCTAACCACCGTCCACACTGAATTGGGTTTCTGTTGGATGTTCTCCTAGGTCCTGCCTCTATATGGCACTTAGCAGGCTGCCTTGTTGCCATTATCTGTGTATTTCCCATCCTGTGAGCTCCTTGAGCACAAGACTGTATCTTCCTTGGTCTGTGTCCCCGGTGCTTGGCTGGTCATCTAATCAGTCACGAAAGCTAACATTTCTTAAGTACTCGCTTTATCTCAAACATCTTCTGAACATTCTACCTACTACTACTACTACGAAGTCGCTTCAGTCATGTCCAACTCTGTGCAACCCCAGAGACAGCAGCCCAACAGGCTCCCCCGTGCCTGGAATTCTCCAGGCAAGAACACTGGAGTGGGTTGCCATTTCCTTCTCCAACATTCTAACTAATAACTCTATAAAGTAAATGCACGACTGCTAAGATACTTTAGTTGTGTTCAACTCTCTGTGACCCTATGGACTGCAGCCTGCCATGCTCCTCTGTCCATGGGATTCTCTAGGCAAAAATACTGGAGTGGGTTGCCATGCCTTTCTCCAGGGAATCTTCTGGGCCCAGGGATCAAACCTACATCTCATTGGCAGGTGAGTTCTTTACCACTAGTACCACCTGGGAAGCCCTCTATAAATTAAGTGCTATTATTCTATTTTATAGATGGGGTTACCAGGCACAGAGAAGTTAGGTAAGTGGTGGAGCCCAGTTAAACTTAAGGAGTCTGACTCTAAAGACAACACTTAATTCATTTACTGCCCCTGTAAGGAAAATAATTAACTAATGTTGGTACTTAATAATTTAATATGGAATGACTGAACAGCTCCTTAACTCTTCAAGTCTTATTTGCTTAACAGAGTAGAGTTTTTTAGACCTGTATATAATGTTTAGTGATGCTTTAACACAAAGCGGGGTTGTCTGGAAACCTCAAAATGGTTCCCTGTGTCCTGAAGCATATTTGATATAAGCCCCTCCCTTGAGCTCCTGAGCTGGATTCGTCTCAGGTCCAGCTTCACCTGCTCTCTCTAGATTAGAGGCTTTCTGCTAGATTTTTCCAAACAGCCAAGTGGTAGCCACTGCAGTCCTGAATAATCAACATTTTGAGGTCTCATCAATAACTACTCAGGGCTGAATTTACTGTTCTGTCAAAATCAGCACCCTTGCTAATGGAAGATGTGTTCAACTCCAGTAATCATAACCAGTTCTGGCTAGGCTTGAAGGCAGAAAAATATTATCGCTATCAACAAAATTATTATCATATCCTGGTGCTTTGTTAAAATGCCATTCCAGGGTGAGAAATGAGAACTATTTTTCTGATGTCATACATTGAAAACTGGTCAAGGGTCATCAACATTCTTTTGAAAATGTTTTTTTAAATCATAGAACAAATATGATTAGGCCACTGTGGTAGGCACAATTATGGCTTTACAGAAACGTTCACATTGTAATTCCTAAAAATGTGAATGTATTACCTAATTTGGCAAAGGGACTTTGCAGATGTGATTAAATTAAAGGATTTGCAGGAAAGAGATTATCTTCAATTGTCTGAGTGAGTACAATCCTTTCCTTGGTATAGGCAGAAACTGTAAAAGGCAAGGAAATGGATTTTCTCTTAGAGCCTCCAAGAAGGAATATAGCCTTGGAGACACCCTGATTTTAGCCCAGTGAAACCTACATTGGATTGTCAGTTCAGTTCAGTTAGATAACACATTTGTGTTGTTTTAAGTTTGTGGCAATTTGTTACAGCAGCCATAGAAAACTAAGACAGCCAGTGTTTCTCCAACTGTGTTGCTCTGGATTAGCTGGTTCATAATCAAGTTGTCTTTCAGAGAATGGAAAACTATCAGAGATAGAGGAACAGACAGCATTACATAGTGATAAAGAGGTTGATTCTCCAAGAAGACATTACAGTCCTTAAAGTGGATGCATCTAATATCAGAGCATCAAACTATGTAAAGCAAGAACTGATAGAACTGTAGAGAAGTAGACAAATCCTCAATTCGTAATCATAAATGGAGACTTCAATGCCCCTCTGTCATAAATAGATCTAGCAGACAGAAAATCAATAGGGACATAATTGAACTCAATACCATCAGTCGATTGGAGACAATTGACATATATAGATTTCTTCATCCAACAATAGAAGAATACACATTCTTCACAAGCTCACATGGAACACTTACTAAGACAGATCACATTCTGGGCCATAAAACCTACTTTAACAAATTTAAAAGAGTAGAAATCATACAAAGTATGTTCTCAGACCATGGTGAAACTCAACTAAAAATAAATAACAGAAGGAAAAAATAGTTGAAGATTAAACAACGCACTTCTAAATAACACATGTCAAAGGAAAAGAAACGAGAAAATAAAAATATTGAACTAAATGAAAATGAAATTACAACTTATCAAAATTTGCGTGATGTAGTGAAAACAGTGCTAAATGGAATTTTATAGCACTAATAATTAAGGTGTTAAAAGGGCAGATCCTGAGGTCTTGCCACAGAGCCACTGAGTCGGCGTGTAGGGTGGGGCTTGGGGAACTGCAGTTTAAATAACAGAAATAGGTGATTTTAATGCACCCTAAAATTTGAGGGTTCCTTGATTATTTTTTTTTCAAAAAATGATTTATTTATTACTTTATGTCTTTGCTGGGTCTTGGTTGCTGTGTGTGGGGTTTCTCTAGTTGCAGAGAGCAGGGTCTACTCTTCATCATAGTTCATGGGCTTCTCATTGAGGTGGCTTCTCTTGTTGCAGAACACAGACTCTAGGTGCATGGGCTTCAGTGGAGGTGGCATGTGGGCTCAGTAGTTAGGGCTTAGTAGGACCAAGGATCGTCCCCTACATTGGCAGGTGGATTCTTAACTACTGGGCTACCAGGGAAGCTCTCTTGATTAATTCTTCTTTTTTCCAATTTGTTAATCATGAAAGTGAAGGCAAATTCATTAATAGTAAACTTTTGGGAAGAGTCCAAGTCATTGAGTATAAATGGAGATACTTCTCCACCTCCCCCTGCTCATAACACCTACCCCCATAACATACTACACACGTTTCCTGCCAACTAAAAACTCTTAAGATATCTTAAGCCAGATTCTGTAACTTCTCAGCCATTTTTAGATATTATTAGAACAGTCTCATCTTGGTAAAAACTTTAATCAACTCTCTGCTTAAAAGATCTTTTCCTAAACCCAGTGCAGGCTAGGATGGGACTAGGGAGGTGGAGAGCTGGAGGAGGTACAGAAGAAAAGGCAAATGATTTGATTTGATTTGATTCTGATTTGAGGAGTTTGGGTGCTCTCCTGGGTTTGATGCTGTTGAATTTATTGTCCAGGTGTTTGGCTTGGATGGGGTTCCAATGTGCACCTTCCAGCAGCATCCCCAGGCACTGGTGACTCCTAGTGAGGTTTGTTCATATCTTCTGGATTATCCTGGCTGATGGAGCCCCGTGTTTCTTCCTGTCCCTAAGGGATCCATCTTCCGAGACCAGTATTTGGACTTGTTGACCAGTGGGTATCCCTTGAATTTATCTCTTTGAAAGAGAAATCCCCATTCCTCTACTGTTTTGTCTTTTCTTTGTTTTTCAAGACTTTTGGCCAAGCATTCAACTGAAGTTGCTGTCTTCTTTTTTTTCATTTTGGACAAAGGATATGCTTGCCTTCCCTTAGTCACAGGGCAGAAATAATGATCTCCAAAGATACAGGCCTCCTCTCTCCTCAGTCCCACTGCCCAGCTGACCTCCATCAGCCTCAGCTGTCTTCTTATATTTCATGTGCATGTGTGGGAAGTAGGGGTTCATTGTAAAGTCATCTTTCTGAATTAGCGTCCGAAGGCAATGGCACCCCACTCCAGTACTCTTGCCTGGAAAATCCCATGGACGGAGGAGCCTGGTAGGCTGCAGTCCATGGGGTCGCTAAGAGTCAGACACAACTGAACGACTTGACTTTTACTTTTCACTTTCATGCATTGGAGAAGGAAATGGCAACACACTCCAGTGTTCTTGCCTGGAGAATCCCAGGGACGGGGGAGCCTGGTGGGCTGCCATCTGTGGGGTCGCACAGAGTCTGACACGACTGAAGCGACTTAGCAGCAGCAGCAGCAGCAGTAAGCCCTCTAGGAAGATCATAGGCTTGCAGATCCTAGAAGATGGGGTAGCCAGGCCTTCCTCTTCTTAACTCTGGGCCTAGACCTGGATTCTGGGAAAATAAAAGTTTCACTCAATGTCTTGTTATGTTCTCTATTGGGAGATTGATATACATTTCTGAGTCGAGAAATAGCAATTGTCACCAAACTTCTTCCAAATATTAATATTAACAACATGAATCATTATAAATGAGCTTGCCTTTTCAAAACCAGAGATAGCAAATCATAACTGGAACTTAACCAAGTACACCTTAAGATAACTTCAAAAAGCAATCTTTTAAAAAAGTATGTTTCATTTTGATTAAAAATACTTTATTGGAGTATAGTTAATTTACAATGTTGTATTAGTTTCTGCTGTATAACAGAATGAATCAGTTACACATATGCATATTTCCACTCCATTTTATATTCTTTCCCCATATAGGTCATTACAGAGTACTGAGTAGAGCTCCCTGGGTTGCAGAGTAGGTCCTTATTAGTTATCTAGTTTCTATATAGCAGCATGTATTTGTCAAGCCCAGTCTTCCCATTTTCCATTCACTCTCCCTTCCCTCTCCCATTTTCCCCCTGGTAACCATGTTTGTTTTCTACATTTGTGACTCTATTTCTGTTTTGCTTAATAGCCAGAACATGGAAGCAACCTAGATATCTGTCAACAGAGGAATAGATAAAGAAGATGTGGTGTATATATATGCAATGAAATACTATTCAGCCATAAAGAAAAGAATGAAATAATGCCATTTGTGCAATATAGATGGACATAGAGATTGTCATTGGAGAAGGCAATGGCACCCCACTCCAGTACTCTTGCCTGGAAAATCCCATGGATGGAGGAGCCTGGAAGGCTGCAGTCCATGGGGTCACTGAGGGTAGGACACGACTGAGCGACTTCACTTTCACTTTTCACTTTCATGCATTGGAGAAGGAAATGGCAACCCACTCCAGTGTTTTTGCCTGGAGAATCCCAGGGATGGGGCATCCTGGTGGGCTGCTGTCTATGAGGTCGCACAGAGTCGGACACGACTGAAGTGACTCAGCAGCAGAGATTGTCATATGAAATATGACATTGCGTATATGTAGAATCTAAAAAAAAAAAATGTACAAATGAACTTGTTTACAAAAGGCTGTCTTAAGTTGAGGGCTTCCCTGTGGCTCAGATGGTAAGGAATCTGCCTGCAGTGCGGGAGACCTGCATTTGATCCCTGGGTCGGAAAAATCCCCTGGAGAAGGAAATGGCTACCCACTCCAGTATTCTTTCCTGGAGGGTTCCAAGGACAGAAGAACCTGGCAGGCTATTGTCCATGCGGTCACAAAAGAGTTGGACGTGACTGAGCGACTAACACTTTCACTTTCATCTTAAATTAAGGCCAGCGTGTCTGTCTTGCCCAATGCTTCCCAAGCTGATCGTTTTGTGTGGCCCTAGCTGTTCTGCTTTTGCAATAGGAGTACTATGTGGCTAAAACTCTTTGTGTTTGGCAAACCAGCCAGCTATTATAGGACTGCAGAGGAGCAGAGCTTGGCGGGTGGGCATATT
Organism: Bos javanicus; assembly: GCF_032452875.1. NCBI lineage: Eukaryota > Metazoa > Chordata > Mammalia > Artiodactyla > Bovidae > Bos > Bos javanicus. Next base: position 13,609,050 of record NC_083876.1, read on the forward strand.
GTAAAGCTTGGGTTAATTCTAAGAAATGTCTTGAGCAGTAAAAGCAGCCATGATTCTGGGCTGTGCGTTGGGCTCTTTCATCCAGTCAAAACTCTTTGCAAGCCAAAGCATTCTTTCTGCTTGTTGTCATTTAATTTTATTCTAACATCACTTTCTATTATGATTTCTCACTTTTAGCTACCGAAACGGGGAAAGAAAAACTTGAGCTCTAAACTTTTTTCATAGCTATTTGAAAACATCAATGAATTAAAAATTTATAGAGTTATATGTCTTGAGGCTTAAATCAAATGGGAATGATTGAGACTGAGGTAAAAATGAAGTAATTTAAACATGTATGGGAACACCACAAAAATATTTTTCAGTGAGCACACAAGCTTCTAAGTTTACAAATGTCACAAATTATTTTAAAATATTTGACATTTAATAAAGTCCAAGCTCATTGTAACCAGTTATTTTCCCCCTTTATTTATTTTCAAACCATATGCAATTTTTTAAGGAAAATCTAATTCACATGTTTTGAACTCATTTGGCTATGTCATCAAAACTGTTTTGTAAGAATTACGTGCGTCCAAGTAGTGTATTTTAAAATAAGTTTTTTTTTTTTTTTTATTATGTCTCTTTTTCCCTTGTTAAATGAGACCATATTTTCCCTCTGGTAGATAAATTCTAACACAAAGAGATTTGTTTTTTGATAATTCTATAACTATAGATTCCACATTATTTTATTAAATTAAAAAATACAAATTTCTTCTTATTATAAAACTAATCAATTTTGCTTACTGTCTGCATTTACAGAGCATTTCACTAGTGGTAATAATAGGCAGAACTTGGCAATTGTGAGTGTGATCATAAGGATTCACAGAATTATTTTGTAAATTATAAACTGAAAGTCTCAAGCTGAATCCTACTTTTGACACATGGAAATAGGATCTAACTAATATTATTAAGAGCATACTATATGTTAGGAGTTGGCTCAAAACTTTACATGTAATTTTAAAACATTCTATTTTTAGATTCTTCTGAGATGGGCATTTCATAAAAAAGCTAGGATTCAGCCTCATCAGGTAATTTTCCAAGACCATGAACAGAGTAAGTGGTAAAATCCAAATTTGGTCTATGGTGGATGGCATCACTGACTCAATGGACGTGAGTCTGAGTGAACTCTGGGAGTTGGTGATGGACAGGGAGGCATGGCGTGCTTCGATCCATGGGATCGCAAAGAGTCGGACATGACTGAGCGACTGAACTGAACTGAACTGAATGAACTAACATTAATTCTTTGTTGCAAAAAATAATTCACAGCTCCTTTAATTATTATAGCTAATAAAAATGTATTATCAATTTTACTAGAGACTAAATCAGTGTGACAGCATATTAAAAAGCAGAGGAATTAATTTGCTGACATAGGTCCATCTAGTCAAAGCTATGGTTTTTCCAGTAGTCATGTATGGATGTGAGAGTTGGACTATAAAAAAGCTGAGCACCGAAAAATTGATGCTTTTGAATTGTGGTGTTGGAGAAGTCTCTTGAGAGTCCCTTGGACTGCAAGGAGATCAAACCAGTTAGTCCCAAAGGAAATCAGTCCTGAATATTCATTGGAAGGACTGATGCTGAAGCTCTAATACTTTGGTCACCTGATGAGAGGAACTGACTCATTGGAAAAGACCCTGATGCTGGGAATGACTGAAGGCAGGAGGAGTAGGGGACTACAGAGGATGAGATGGTTGGATGGCATCACTGACACGATGGACATGAGTTGAGCAAACTTCAGGAGTTGGTTGGACAGGGAAGCCTGGCGTGCTGCAGTCCATGGGGTCGCAAAGAGTCGGACATGACTGAGCGACTGAACTGAACTGAACTGAAATCAGTGTGAATACTTTATACTCACATATATTATAATTAAAGACAATATACCCATTGTTGTTGTTGTCTAGCTGCTAAGTCATGTCTGACTCTTTTGTGATCTCATATATTGTAGCCTGCCAGGCTCCTCTGTCTGTGGGATTTCCCAGGCAAGAACACTGGAGTGGGTTACTATTTTCTTCTCCAGGGAATCTTCCTGACCCAAGGATTGAACCCATGTCTCCTGCACTGCAGGCAGATTCTTTACCGTTGAACCACCTGGGAAGCCCTAATTTACCTATTAACCTAGGCATATTTTTCAAGATAAATACACTATTCCTTAGTTAGGTAACATCTTAAATTCACTTATTACATATTTATTGAGTGCCTACTCTATGCAAGTAAATTATTATTAAAAATAATTATTAATTCCTGAATAATCTATCACAAAACTTTGGGTAGACAGTATCAATTAGCTTTAACAAAGAATTAATCTTTGCAGAGAGCAACAGTCAAAAACCAACTACTATGCCCACTACAATATTGGAGGGATAGATATATTGATATGCTACAGAGAAAGTTTTCTTATCTAATTTTATTTTTCCATAGTAGTTGATAGAAGTCAAATCATGCTATTAATAGTCCTCAAATCTCAGTAGTTTAAAACAACCAAAGTTTACTTCTTGTTCATGCTTCATGTTCAATGCAGGTTGGAGGAGGGAAGGCTTAATTTAGTAACTCAAGAACCCATACCTATGAGGGTTTCATCTTTACAGGTGGGAAAACCTGAAGAGTTACTTCTATTAACATTCAGTTCCCAAGCTTGTCACATGGCCTGCTAAATTTCAAGGAGGTGGGAAGCACAACCACAGAAGCAGAATGGCACCAGAAATTCACAAGCAGGATAATGTCTTCTACAGAACCTAACTTATGTTTGTTTTTTTATGAACTGATGTTTTTTAAGTTAAATTAAAAACATTGAACTATAGCTGAAGTTTCATTGAGTTAGACAAGGCTGTGGTCTGTGTGATCAGATTGGCTAGTTGTCTGTGACTGTGGTTTCAGTCTGTCTGCCCTCTGATGGAAAAGGTCAGTTTTTCATTCCAATCCCAAAGAAAGGCAATGCTAAAGAATGCTCAAACTACTGCACAATTGCACTCATCTCACACACTAGTAAAGTAATGCTCAAAATTCTTCAAGCCAGGCTTCAGCAATACATGAACTATGAAATTCCAGATGTTCAAGCTGGTTTTAGAAAAGGCAGAGGAACCAGAGATCAAATTGCCAACATCCACTGGATCATCGGAAAAGCAAGAGAGTTCCAGAAAAACATCTATTTCTGCTTTATTGACTATGCCAAAGCCTTTGACTGTGTGGATCACAATAAACTGGAAAATTCTGAAAGAGATGGGAATACCAGACCACCTGACCTGCCTCTTGAGAAATTTGTATGCAGGTCAGTAAGCAATAGTTAGAACTGGACATGGAACAACAGACTGGTTCCAAATAGGAAAAGGTGTACCTCAAGGCTGTATATCGTCAGCCTGCTTATTTAACTTATATGCAGAATACATCATGAGAAATGCTGGGCTGGAGGAAGCACAAGCTGGAATCAAGATTGCTGGGAGAAATATCAATAACTTCAGATATGCAGATGAAACCACCCTTATGGCAGAAAATGAGCTAAAGAGTCTCTTGATGAAAGTAAAAGAGGAGAGTGAAAAAGTTGGCTTAAAGCTCAACATTCAGAAAACGAAGATCATGGCATCCGGTCCCATCACTTCATGGGAAATAGATGGGGAAACAGTGGAAACAGTAGCTGACTTTATTTTTTGGGACTCCCAAATCCCTGCAGATGGTGATTGCAGCTATGAAATTAAAAGACGCTTACTCCTTGGAAGGAAAGTTATGACCAACCTAGATAGCATATTCAAAAGCAGAGACATTATTTTGTCAACAAAGGTCCATCTAGTCAAGGCTATAGTTTTTCCAGTGGTCATGTATGGAGGTGAGAGTTGGACCATAAAGAAAGTCGAGCACCGAAGAATTGATGCTTTTGAACTGTGGTGTTGGAGAAGACTCTTGGGAGTCCCTTGGACTGAGAGGAGATAAAAGCAGTCCATCCTAAAGGAGATCAGTCCTGGGTGTTCATTGGAAGGACTGATATTGAAGCTGAAACTCCAATACTTTGGCCACCTGATGTGAAGAGCTGACTCATTTGAGAAGACCCTGATGCTGGGAAAGATTGAGGGCAGGAGGAGAAGGGGACAGTAGAGGATAAGATGGTTGGATGGCATCACCGACACAATGGACATGGATTTGGGTGGACTCTGGGAGTTGGTGATGGACAGAGAGGCCTGGTGTGCTGCAGTCCATGGGGTTGCAAGGAGTCAGACATGATTGAACAACTGAACTGAACTGAACTGGTAGCTGAAGTATAATATCATGTGTTATAGGAGTACTATATATACGTATTATAAAATATTGGCTATATTTCCTGTGTTGTACAGTATATCTTTATTGTTTGTTTTATACCTAATAGTCTACTACTCCTATCTTTTCAGTGTTTGTCTTTCTTTGTCTGACTTCTCTCACTAAGAATAATATCCTCTAAGTCTGTCCACATTGTTGCAAATGGCAACATGTTATTCTTTTTTATGGGTGAGTAACATTCCATTATATATATATATATATGTATATGTATATATATTTACATATATATACACACAGATACCACATCTTTATCCATCTGTTAGACACTTAGGTCACATAACTATCTGGGCAATTGGAAATAATGCTGCTATGAACACTAGCATACATATATCTTTTCAAATTAGTGTTTTTGTTTTTAATGAGTGAAGTAATTCATCCAGAACTTGTGATGATTTCAAATTGCTTTTGGAATGAAAAATAATTAGAATAATCATGTATAGATCAAATTCAGTTAATAAGAAAGAGAATTTCTTCAAGTATGCACTTCTTTAGCATTAAAATTGCAATCTGGGATGCGATTCACACACTAAATGATTCAATATGTGTACTTAAAATAGCTTTTGCCAGGATCACTGTATTGTTTTAGTAATCTTCTAGTAGTTCTTCTAGCTAGATGTTAGATGTGTTCATTAGTAGTTAGATGGTCCTCATTTCCACCAGCCATGTTGATTCCGTCTTCCTCTCTATTAATTTTGTTTCTTTTCCAGTCTATCACATGTTTTTAAAAACCTCTGTTTATCTCCCTCTCTTATGGTCTTATTTATTAACTTCTTGGGTCGAGACAGGATCACTTTGGTAATGTAGCAGAAGAGAAGCTTTAACTTGGGTATATCTCTTTTGCAAATGCAAAGCCAAAGCCTTGTATTTTCCCTGTGGCCTCACCATCTGTAGTAAAGCTGTATGGAAGGAGGCCAGAAAGTAAAACAAAGATAGGTGTTGGAAACTGTATGAGAATTTTTTTTTTAACCCTAAAGATGTCTCTGTTTTACTTAAACAAAGTCTTTCTTTTCCCATACATCCTCGGCAAGCATTAAAATTTCCAGTACTTGAACTGAAATGCTGTAGAACATTTGAATTAAAATGTAAATAGCTGAGAAAAATTACCTTGTTTTCCTGTAAAATAATAATGGTTTGCCACATTCTTAAGGAAAGATGTTTCTTGATCTAAAATATTTTGCACATCTGGGGTCAAAGGTTTTTTAATGTTCCCCTGTAGGAAAACACCTCTAATATGATGATGGGAGTCAATGAGAAAATACTACCAATTAAAAAAAAACTTAAAGTTTTAATAATTTTTTTAAAAGGAAAATCAAAGCAAAATACTTCTGTGATAGCCACATTACTGAACAGATTGTAAGCGGTAAAAGGAGTGCTTTAAAAGAATATATTCAAGTGTGCTGGCAAAGGGGGAAATATTTGTATAAATGGTATGGAAATAAGATAAAACACTTGGACAAAAATCATGGAGGAAAATTATGGCATTTGATATTTTCTGTGTTTCTTTATTAAGTAGTTATTACTTTATTTTCCTCCAAATCAATGCACTAAAATCATTGAGAAGTCCCTAAGAGATTTAAGAATAATTATAAAAAACAATGACTCAAATAAAACTGTAAATAACAAAAATGGAATCTACTCCTTAAAACTATTCAGTGTAATTAGAAATTTTCCTTAGAGAATAAACTCTTTAACAAGTGCCTTCACCATTCATTTGTATCATTTATTTGTTGCTCCATGGTGACCAGACTTCACACCAGTTGAGTAGTGAGGCACTTGGCAATTGTTTTCTTGAAAGAGACATTCTGAAAATTCTTGTACTAAAATAGCTTTTTCGTCACTACATTCAATTAAAATTTTTGAGAAAAACAAACACTTGCATGAGTCAAAGAGATGACTAATGAAATTTAATTATAACTACATTCTTCATATTTTATCATTATTTTGGAGGTTTAAGGAAATTTTCTTTTTTTTTTAAAATTTTTTTTTAATTTAATTTTATTTTTAAACTTTACATAATTGTATTAGTTTTGCCAAATAGGAAATTTTCTAAATTCAATAAATTTACCAGTGGCCCTAGATTGTAGGGATAGTGGGTGAACTCAAATTTCTCTTTTTTCTTTTAACTTCTTTGTTCCAGGATCTACTGTAGTCAAAACCATCTGAATATTAACAGATGAATGATTAACTTGAGGTTTTTTTTAGTTCTTTATTTACTTTTATTTTTTAATTGAGATATAGTTGCTGTACAATATTATGTTACATGTATACAACAGTGATTCATATTTTTTAAAGGTTATACTCCATTTATGTGTGTATGCATGCTAAGTTGCTTCAGTATGTGCCTGACTCTGCGTGACCCCATGGACTGTAGCCTGCCACGTTCCTCTGTTCATGGGATTCTCCAGGCAAGAATACGGGAGTGGTTTGCCATGCCCTCCTCCAGGAGATCTTCCCGACCCAGGGATCAAACCTGCGTCTCCTGCATCTCCTGCATTGCAGGCAGGCCTTACCATTGAGTCACCAGGAAAGCCCATACTCCATTTACAGTTACTATAAAATATTGTGTATATTCCCTGTTTTACACCATGTCTTGTAACTTATTTGTTTCACGCATGACTGTTTGTACTTCTTATTCCCTCCTTCTCTCGCCCCTACCACTGCCCTCTCTTCACGGGTAATCATTAGCTTGTTCTCTCTATCTGTGAGTCTGGTTTTTTCTTTTGTTGTTGTTATAATAAGTACTTTGTTGTGTTTTTTAGATTCCACATATAAGTGATATCATACAGTATTTGTCTTTTTCTGTATTTGACTTATCTCACTAAGAATAATACTATCCAAGTTCATCCATATTGTTGCAAATGGCGAAACTTTTTCTTTTTTATGGCTGACTAGTATTGCACCTTCCTTATCCATCTGTTAGGCACTTAAGTCACTTCCATATTTTGGCAATTATAGATAATGCTGTTATGAACATTAGGTGTATAGGTGAAAGAGGAGAGTGAAGAACCTGGCTTAGAACTCAACATTAGAAAAAAACTAAGATCATGGCATCTCGTCCCATCACTAATGACAAATAGAAGGGGAATAAGTGGAAACAGTGACAGATTTCATTTTCTTGGGCTTCAAGTACCATCACTGCAGATGGTGACATCTATGACAAACCGATACAGTGTATTAAAAAGCAGAGATGTCACTTTGCCAACAAAGGTCCATGTAGTCAAAGCTATGATTTTTCCAGTGGTCATATACAGATGTGAGAGTTGTACCATAAACAAGCCTGAGCACCAGAGAGTTAATGCTTTTGAACTGTGGTGTTGGAGAAGACTCTTGAGAGTCCCTTGGACAGCAAGGAGATCAAACCAGTCAATGCTGAAGGAAATCAACCCTAAACATTCATTGGAAAGACTGATGCTGAAGCTGAAGCTCCAATGCTTTGGCCACCTGATGCAAAGAACTGATTTATTGGAAAAGACCTTGATTCTGGAAAGATTAAAGGCAAAGGAAGAAGGGAGTGGCACAGGATGAAATGGTTAGATAGCATCATCAACTCAATGGACATGAATCTGGGAGACAGTGAAGGACAGGGGAGCCTGGAGTGCTGTAGTCCATGCGGTTGCAAAGAGTTGGACATGACTTAGTGACTGAATAACAACAAACAATGTTTTCAAGTCAGTATTTTCTTTTTGTTCAGATATATACACAGGAGTGGAACTGCTGGGTCAGATAGTAGCTCTGTTTCAGGTCTTTGAAAAACCTGAAAACTGTTCTCCTTCGGGGCTGCACCAATTTACCTTCCACCAAAAGTGTGTGAGGGTTCCCTTTGCTCCAAATCCTCACCAGCGTTCGTTGCTTATGTTTTTTTAGATGATAGCCACTCTGACTGGTGTGAGGTGACATCTCATTGTGGTTTTAATTTGCATTTCTCTGATGATTAAAGATGTTGAGCATCTTTTCATGTGCCTGTTGGCCATTTTTAATTGGGTTGTTTATTTTTTGAATGTTAAGTTGTACTGTTTAGATATTTTTTATACTAACCCTTCACAGGGATTCCCTGGTGGCTCAGATGGTAAAGAATCTGCCTGAGGTCATATCATTTGCAACTATTTCTCCCACTACTTTAATCTTTAAGGTTAATTCTGTTGCTATCACCTATTTTTCTAGTATGGTGGTGAAAGGAAAACATTATTAACACAATAAACAAGAGCATTTTATACTTAGGAGAGGTAGGCTATTATTTCTACAACTATCATCTGTAGACTCTCCAAAGTGTACACTTCTCCCCAAATCTCTTTTTTTTGATTGCCTGATGGCTACCATTTACCCTCCCTATCCCTTTAGTTAGGGTTTCATTCTTTGCACTTCATTTGTCATTTCTACCTCTCTGTGAGTGAGTTGATAAAACACTTTCTTTTGCTTTATATAAATGAGAGGACATAAGATATGTCATGAGTAGAGTCTGGAGTAGAAAGCAAAAGAAACCCAGTGAAAGAGGATAGAGAAAGGCTATTTTAAAATGTCACCTGCTTCCTAATCTTGCTTAGAAATGATTTTATGCATTAATAGCCAGTCATTAATGCAGAAATAAGGAGAAAGTCAGTAGGAAGCACTTTCTGGATCTAACTGAAGCGTCCTGTTCATTTTCCTGGATAGATTTAAAGTCCTTTAAATCACTTTTGGGGAGAAGGCAATGGTACCCCACTCCAGTACTGTTGCCTGGAAAATCCCATGGATGGAGGAGCCTGGTAGGCTGCAGTCCATGGGGTCACTAAGAGTCAGACACGACTGAGCGACTTCACTTTCACTTTCCACTTTCATGCATTGGAGAAGGAAATGGCAACCCACTCCAGTGTTCTTGCCTGGAGAATCGCATGGACAGAGAAGCCTGGTAGGCTGTAGTCCATGGGGTCGCACAGAGTCGGACACGACTGAAGTGACTTGGCATCAGCAGCAGCAGCAAATCACTTTTGGGGCACTGTTGATCTAACTTCTTCACAAACCAGTCAAAGGTGTTTCTCAAACACTCCAGTGTCTTGCTTTTTGACTCCTTTAATTATGCAACGACTGAACCATTCTGACGTTTAATTTTCAGTGAAATGGAGCTCTTCAATAGTCGGTGTAAAGATTATAGGAGACTGGCTTGACTAAATGTGCCATGTCACCAAGCACGTGGAGTGCATGATTGCCGGCTGAATGGGCACGCTTACAGTTTGACTGCAGACCAAATATGTGCTGATTTCTTAACAGAAGTGCTAGTGTTAAACATTTCTTCCTAGATTAGGCTTAAACATGGAAAAATTCTTTTTTAGCTGCTAAAAGGTGGAGATGTGGTAAACAGCATCAGCACCTGTCACCTGCCACTTAAACCCTGAAGCAAACGTTTCCCAGTCACACCAGCAGAGCAGGTGAAGTCCAGGATGTGACGGGGGAAATTCCCTGGACGCTTATTCTGTTGCTATCATGAGCCGCTGTGAGGAAGCTGTGGGAGACCCTGGGAAGTGACTGCAACATTAACCACACTCTCCAGATGCTCTGCAATTTTCTTACTCCTGTGCTAGACGGAAAAGAGCCCCTTGGAACTGGGCCACTTTCTGCAGCCTTGGCAGCTGCTGGTGGCTGAGTCTGAGGCGGGGAGTTGGAGTTGGGACAAATTCTAGTTCCAGAAGCTATAGGGGAAACACGTTTCCTTTCATGGGGCTTAATGTAATTCTATAAGGGGAAAAAAAAAATTTCTAGCTTTACTTTATTTGAATAATTCTAGGAATTACTGCATTAGACAATTATGGAATTGGAAGATTCCTTAGACGTACAACTCCCCAGTTTAATAGATGAGAAAATTAGAATCCAGAGACGGTGAGGAATGGCAGACATGGAGCCAGATTTGTGTTTTCTTCTCTGTTGATTTTTGAATAGGTTCACTAAATGAGAGTTGATTTGGCAAACATAGGAGGTTTGGTTCTATGTTGTGTTATGTTAAGTTACAGGATCACATTATGTTTTATGTTATGTTGAATGTTCCATGGTTGAAACCAAGTAAAATGTCATTTCTATGGCTGTTTTCACAGCCCAGATTCACAGAGCTGTTTGTTTCATACCTCCTTTTCCAGAAGTGGGGCTACTTTCTTCTTTTCCAAACAATTCCTTATGGTCCTAAACATTAAGCAGAGTTTGAACAGGAAGTGGTGTTTGTTAGGGTTGTTAAATGTGGTTCCCTGCAGCCTCAGAGTGGCCACTTAAGTCTTCCTGAGACTGTCTCCCACTCTCCTGCCAATGGCAGACTGAGTGGTGGGGAGGTTTTTTTCTTCCAGCTCCTGGTGCTTCGTCAGATAGTCTGGGCCTTTGATTTTCTATTAGACCTTGAGGTATGACTTCATATAAGGCCTGGGTTCCTGCTTGCTTAATTCTGCTTGCTTTTCCCCATCTTTCTGTTCTCTCATGGCCCTCGCCACTGATCCTGCTTCTTCCTACTCCTGTACATGGAGAAAACCAAGTGCATCCTTCTCTCCTTGTCTTGGTTTTGACTTGATCTCTGTAAAACATACTTCCAAATGCTTTATCATGATAGAATTTTTCATATTTTTGCAATGGAACAACTGAATGTCACATTTCCTGTCATCTTGTTAGCGTTATCAAAACTGTTAAGGAGAACTGACAAAATGCGTCTCATTTGGTTAGTGTATAAATCTGGAGGGTTGTTTTTTTTTTTTCTTTTGGCTTAATATCCTGATTCAATTTAATTATGGATTACTTTTTTATTTTGTCTTGAGTTGAATATTTCCAACTTGCCTCTAAAAATGGCAGCCTAATAAAGACTGACAGGTCGAATATACAATCAGATAACTTTATTTTATCTTTGGGGAGTTATTATGGTAGACGTTCATTTTCTTCTACAACTTTACACTTTTCATTTTGTATTGGGGTAGACAGCCTATTAACAATGCTGGAGTAGTTTCAGGTGAATAGCAAAGGGACTCAGCCATCCATGTACACGTATCTATTCTCCCCCAAACTCCCTTCCCATCCAGGCTGCCACAGGACATTGAGCAGAGTTCCATGTGCTATACAGTAGGTCCTTGTTGGTTATCCATTTTGAATATAGCAGTGTGTACATGACCTTCCCAAACTCCCTAACTATCCCTTCTCCCAAGCAACCACAACATGGTTTTCTAAGTCTGTGAATCTCTTTCTGTTTTGTAAGTAAGTTCATTTGTATCATTTTTTTTTAGATTCCACATATAAGGGATGTCATATGATATTTATTCTTCTCTGACAGTCAGACAATTTTAGAGCAATTTTTCTTGTACCCTAAAATCATGGTGAAATGCTACTCTTTTGAGAGCTACTTGTCAGATAGTGATATAGAACGATAACTACTTTTTCTCCTCAGCAGTGCAAGAGAAGATATTTTTAACCAAAATTTTTTGAGCTTTTTTATTAAATCTTTCCGAGAAGCAATCTTATATAAATCCATGAAAACTGAAGCTCCTTCTTCACTTATTAAAAAAGGGAAAGTGAACCCCCACTTGCCTCCTCTTCTGGGTCCTTAATCCTTGAGAGAACAAATCAGAACACAGTTTAAACATCACAATTTTACATAACAATTTGCATGAGCAGATTCATGTAAATTTCAAAATCAGAATTGGGTTATATTTCAAAAGAATGTAAACTAATTGCTTCAAACCCAGAATTTAAGATGTTTCACATTGGAGAATAAGCTGGTATGGTATTTTGGGGACGGGGAAAGTTTGGTAATGTAAATTAAAACCATTTTTCTATTCTAATAAGATTTAGTAATTCCACTTCTAGCCACTTATCACTTGGAAATAAATGATCAGAAAAATTTCCAAAATGTGTATGTAATCATGTTTATTGCAATGTTGCAGGTAATAGTGAAACATGGAGAACAGTCTATAAGTCAGACAATAGACCAATTTAGGAATCATGTACATTCATGCAGTAGATTCCATGTAGCTTTAAAAATGGTTATGTACTTATATTGTCTTTGTGTTTGGCATGGAAATATGTCTATAATATATTAAGTAGCAATATTAAAGATAGTATTTATGCTTTATAATACCATTTGGAACATGTATGTGTATATATACAAATATAAAATATGGACAAATGTTCACCAAAATATTAACTGGTGATTTCTATGTAGTAGAATTAGAGATAATTTTTGACTATTTTGTTACCTTTATGCATGTCTATTTAAAAAGAGGAATTTGAATGTGTTGCTTTCATAGAATGATATTAATTTTTCTGTTAATATTGTTATATTATCAGACAGCCTTTATTTCACACAAAGAATGTAAAATTAGAACTTCCTTTTGTATGAAGGATCATGGAAAAAGCAAGAGAGTTCCAGAAAAACATCTATTTCTGCTTTATTGACTATGCCAAAGCCTTTGACTATGTGGGTCACAGTAAAACTGTGGAAAATTCTGAAAGAGATGGGAATACCAGACCACCTGACCTGCCTCTTGAGAAACCTATATGCAGATCAGGAAGCAACAGTTAGAACTGGACATGGAACAACAGACTGGTTCCAAATAGGAAAAGGAGAACATCAAGGCTGTATATTGTCACCCTGCTTATTTAACTTATATGCAGAGTACATCATGAGAAACGCTGGGCTGGAAGAAACACAAGCTGGAATCAAGATTGCCGAGAGAAATATCAATAACCTCAGATATGCAGATGACACCACCCTTATGGCAGAAAGTGAAGAGGAGCTAAAAAGCCTCTTGATGAAAGTGAAAGTGGAGAGTGAAAAAGTTGGCTTAAAGCTCAACATTCAGAAAATGAACATCATGGCATCTGGTCCCATCACTTCATGGGAAATAGATGGGGAAACAGTGGAAACAGTGTCAGACTTTATTTTTTTGGGCTCCAAAATCCCTGCAGATGGTGACTGCAGCCGTGAAATTAAAAGACGTTTACTCCTTGGAAGGCAAGTTATGACTAACCTAGATAGCATATTCAAAAGCAGAGACATAACTTTGCCAACAGAGGTCCATCTAATCAAGGCTATGGTTTTTCCAGTGGTCATGTATGGATGTGAGAGTTGAACTGTGAAGAAAGCTGAGCGCGGAAGAATTGATGCTTTTGAACTGTGGTGTTGGAGAAGACTCTTGAGAGTCCCTTGGACTGCAAGGAGATCCAACCAGTCCATCCTAAAGGAGACCAGTCCTGGGTGTTCATTGGAAGGACTGATGCTGAAGCTGAAACTCCAATACTTTGGCCACCTCATGCGAAGAGCTGACTCATTGGAAAAGACCCTGATGCTGGGAGGGATTGAGGGCAGGAGGAAAAGGGGATGACAGAGGATGAGATGGCTGGATGGCATCACTGACTTGATGGACATGAGTTTGGGTAAACTCCGGGAGTTGGTGATGGACAGGGATGCCTGGCGTGCTGTGATTCATGCGGTCGCAAAGAGTCGGACACGACTGAGTGACTGAACTGAACTGAACTTTGTCTGCAGAGTACATCCTTCCTCCTCTTTGCATTCTAAGATTAAACCTTGACTCTTTGAGTTTTTAATCTTGTGAGCACCTATATGTGGGTTGAAGCTGCAAGGGACTGAGCGGGTCCTTTTTGGTGACAAACAGTCCAATGGGCAGGGGACACTTTGGCAGGCATCCAGAGAGGCAGAAAGCTCCCAGCAATGGTGACAAGGCATTCATAATTTCTTAAGACAAAGCCTGCTTGTATTAAACATCACCACAATGTGATATCAACCAAAATTAAAATAGGAGCCATTCATTTTACATCAGAGTCCCTAAATGATTTTTTTTTTTACTTTTAAATTTTATTTTATTTTTAAACTTTACATAATTGTATTAGTTTTGCCAAATATCAAAATGAATCCGCCAAAGGCACACATGTGTTCCCCATCCTGAACCCTCCTCCCTCCTCCCTCCCCACACCATCCCTCTGGGTCGTCCCAGTGCACCAGCCCCAAGCATCCAGTATCGCGCATCGAACCTGGACTGGCAACTCGTTTCTTACATGATATTCTACATGTTTCAATGTCACTCTCCCAAATCTTCCCACCCTCTCCCTCTCCCACAGAGTCCATAAGACTGTTCCATACATCAGTGTCTCTTTTGCTGTCTCGTACACCAGGTTATTGTTACCATCTTTCTAAATTCCATATATATGCATTAGTATACTGTATTTATGTTTTTCCTTCTGGCTTACTTCACTCTGTATAATAGGCTCCAGTTTCATCCACCTCATTAGAACTGATTCAAATGTACTCTTTTTAATGGCTGAGTAATACTCCATTGTGTATATGTACCAAAGCTTTCTTATCCATTCATCTGCTGATGGACATCTAGGTTGCTTCCATGTCCTGGCTATTATAAACAGTGCTGCGATGAACATTGGGGTACATGTGTCTCTTTCCCTTCTGGTTTCCTCAGTGTGTATGCCCAGCAGTGGGATTGCTGGGTCATAAGGCAGTTCTATTTCCAGTTTTTTAAGGAATCTCCATGCTGTTCTCCATAGTGGCTGTACTAGTGTAAGAGGGTTCCCTTTTCTCCACACCCTCTCCAGCATTTATTATTTGTAGACTTTTGGATCGCAGCCATTCTGACTGGTGTGAAATGGTACCTCATAGTGGTTTTGATTTGCATTTCTCTGATAATGAGTGATGTTGAGCATCTTTTCATGTGTTTGTTAGCCATCTGTATGTCTTCTTTGGAGAAATGTCTGTTTAGTTCTTTGGCCCATTTTTTGATTGGGTCATTTATTTTTCTGGAGTTGAGCTGTAGGAGTTGCTTGTATATTTTTGAGATTAGTTGTTTGTCAGTTGCTTCATTTGCTATTATTTTCTCCCATTCTGAAGGCTGTCTTTTCACCTTGCTAATAGTTTCCTTTGATGTGCAGAAGCTTTTAAGGTTAATGAAACCAGCAAAGGGCTATTCTGAGGCATAGGATACAGTTCTCACTGTCTTGAAAGAAGAAATGCTCCTGAGTCATCTTGAGGCATTACCACAATCCAGATGCATAGTTTATGTCTTCCAGGAAACGTCTGAGGAGGTTATTCCCCCGCAGAAGTATTAGATTGGATTTTTCCAAGTTGACTCTCCCTGGCTGCACTTTAAGCTTGTAATGATTCCTTACTTCTATTCCTTAGTATAGTAAGCAGTACTTTGTGATTACTAAAGCAAATAGTAAAACTACCAGAAACAGAGATTATCTAAGGAATAGAACTTATAGGTAAAATTCTCACCTAGTCTTTTAATCATAGGACTCAAACAGTGTTGTCTTTAATGAGAAGACAATGTTTTATGTGTTTTATAGAAGCACATGTAATACATACGTTTATACCTATGTTTATATCCATAAAAATGTGCACACATGACAAAGTTCTCCTAATAAAGCCAAGTTAGGAAGTTCAATTATGGCTGAGTCTACATGACTGCAAATGTGTTGATAAAAAAAGAGCAGAAGTGGTTAATCAATCAACTTCTGTTTATACAAATTGGGCTTCCCCCATAGATCAGACAGTAAAGAATCCGCTTGCTATTCAGGAGACCTGGGTTTGATCCCTAGGTTGGGAAGATCCCCTGGAGAAGGAAATGGCAACAGGCTTCAGTATTCTTGCCTGGGAAACCCTGTGGACAGAAGAACCTGGCGGCTACAGTCCATAAGGTCTCAAAGAGTTGGACATGACTGAGGGACTCACACAAATTACCCGGTAGTGGATGTAATCAGGGAAATAAATATGAAATAATGAGGCTATCAAAAGAGAAGAGAAGGTAAAGATTCACCTTGGAGGTTGGTCTCTGAGGAAAGACTTGAGGTGGACAAGAATCTTTTTCGAAGAAAATAGTAAATATCATGACTGAAGAAGATAATTAAATAATTACAAGTGAAGAAGCAGTAGAAGAAAGACACAAAGGCAAGCTGGCTGGGATTTGTGTGGGCTGATAGGCACCATAGTTAGCTGTGTGGACAGTTCTTTGTTTTATGAAACTTGCAGGATATTAGTCATCCTTGGCTGCTGGGTAGTAAAAGCCAGTAGCTCTTCCCAGTCATTGTGACAACCAAAAATGTCCCACAAGTTTCCAAACATCCTTGATCAGAGATTTATTGTTCTGCCTTAAGGCAAGATAATGAGAGCTTCTGAATGCTAGGGTGAAAGGCCAGGATGCCATCAGATTTTCATACGTGGACTACTTCTGTTTATTTTTCTGCTTTCTTTAGGAAGACACACTGTAAAACTATACTTTTCTCCATAGTGTTTACAACACATCCCTATCCACTATTAACTGTGGTGAATTCAGTGTAGAGTTAATTCTGATTCTTATGGCATCCATTATATGCTGCCTTAATTTCAGTTATTGCTGTTTATAATTATGTTTATGGCAGGTTTGGGTGAAACTTAGGGGCACCAGTGGGTTCATCAAACATCTGGAATGATTTTTCAAAAATTCTGGATTAACTAAAACCCAAACATTCTGCCAAGCACCTCTTCTCACCCCCTTTATCCAAACTTAAAAAAACACACACATATATTTTAGAGAACATTGATTCCATGTGTTATTCATTCATTTTAGTTTAACTCATCAAAATTAAAAAAAAAGTGATTTGGCAACCAAAAAGTCCATTGAGACTTTAAAAGAAATAAACTTTTAACAACTTAAAAAAATGTCACATAAATATCTTGAAATAGCAAAAGGATAAAGTTTTGATGGAGAATGATTGGAAATGAAATTTGGCAAGATTATTTTTCCACACTAATTTATAGTTTTCCATCCAACTTCCAATCCATGATCTGGAGAGAATGAATTGGGTTAGTTAATCTAAAAAAAATGCTGTATCAAATTCTCTATGCAAGGACATGCAGCATCTTGGAGAAAAGATTAGGAAACCAACTTAAATCAAATGGTCTATTAATTCTTAATATTGAGGATTTTTACCACATAGTCAGCTATACTTATGTAAGAAACTCTTAGGGCAAATTGGCAAATATAAAAGATAATTAGAATAATAGTAATTTGAAAGAGAAAATGAATTTAGTCATGCATTAGCTTATAATTGATATATATCAGTTATTCTAATGATTTCAGGGGTTGAAGATTAGTTTGTTGATGTTCATTGATGCTAAAGGTATATACACACACATATATAAATATACCTGCTCATATAAAAATATATCTATTAATTAAAAATCCATGACAGCACTTATATTGAGGCAAATAAATTGTGTAACATATGGAATGGTTAAAAGTCCTATTTAAAATCTGTCCATGTAAATAATTGAGAATATTCAGGAAGATTACAAGATGACTTTTGAGGATTTGAAAATAAGAACGGCTGGTGCACTGAGACGACCCAGAGGGATGGTACAGGGAGGGAGGAGGGAGGAGGGTTCAGGATGGGAACACGTGTATACTTGTGGTGGATTCATGTTGATATATGGCAAAACCAATACAATATTAATAAAGTATAAAAAAAAAACTAAAGGTACAGCTTCTGTAATAAACTTGGTGAAAAATGTTAAATATTATTAGTATGGGAATGCAAATATAAATGAGATACAATTTTCTACTTCATATCAGAAAAGATGTTTCAGCTAAGAATATCCTGTGATCTTCTATCATTATTATTCAAGGTCTCCAATAGAAATGTTCAAGTAATGCTGATAGAAAAGAAAACTGAAAGATAAATAAGGTAATAATCTTTAAATCTAATAACTCTATTCTTAGGAATAAATCTATACACACACACTAATATGTTTGAGGCAAAAAAGTTAAAACAATCTAAGAGTCCAAAAACAAGGAAGAGTTAAATATATAATATATATATGGAAAGTTGTGTGATGTTAAATATGATGTTGATGAAATGTTTATGAGAAGTTAAAGAAGTGGTTGGTCTTCCCTAGTGGCTCCAATCCAGGTGGTGATAGTGGTAAAGACCCCGCCTGTCAATGCAGGAGACATGAGAGATGTGGGTTTGATACCTGGGAGGGGAAGATCCCTGGAGGAGGGCATGGCACTCCCAGTATTCTTGCCTGGAGAATCCAATGGATGGAGGAGCCTAGCAGGCTACTGTCCATAAGGTGGCAAAGAGTCAGATATGACTGAAGTGACTTAGCATGCATGCATGCCAGGCAGCTTCTCACTGCATCTCTGGGCTTCCCTGGTGGCTCAGACAGTAAAGATTCTGCATGCAGTGCAGGAGACCCAGGTTCAATCCCTGGGTCAGGAAGATCTCCTGGAGAAGGGAATGGTTACCCACTCCTGTATTCTTGCCTGGAGAATTCCAAGGATAGAGGAGCCTGGTGGGCTGTAGTCCATGGGGTTGTAAAGAGTTGGATTTGATTAACACATCCACACTTTCAGAGAAATGGTTACATGAAATGAAATACAAAATATTATACTATGGATTTTTTTTTAAATTTTAATTAATTTTATTTTATTTTCAAACTCCACATAATTGTATTAGCTTTGCCAAACATCAAAATGAATCCACCACAGGTATACATGTGTTCCCCATCCTGAACCCTCCTCCCTCCTCCCTCCCCATACCATCCCTCTGGGTCGTCCCAGTGCACTAGCCCCAAGCATCCAGTATCGTGCATTGAACCTGGACTGGCATCTCGTTTCATACATGATATTTTACATGTTTCAATGCCATTCTCCCAATTCTTCCCACCCTCTCCCTCTCCCACAAAGTCCATAAGACTGTTTTATACGTCAGTGTTTCTTTTGCTGTCTCGTATACAGGGTTATCGTTACCATCTTTCTAAATTCCATATATATGCGTTAGTATACTGTATTGGTGTTTTTCCTTCTGGCTTACTTCACTCTGTATAATAGGCTCCAGTTTCATCCACCTCATTAGAACTGATTCAAATGTATTCTTTTTAATGGCTGAGTAATACTCCATTGTGTATATGTACCACAGCTTTCTTATCCATTCATCTGCTGTTGGACATCTAGGTTGCTTCCATGACCTGGCTATTATAAACAGTGCTGCGATGAACATTGGGGTACACGTGTCTCTTTCCCTTCTGGTTTCCTCAGTGTGTATGCCCAGCAGTGGGATTGCTGGATCATAAGGCAGTTCTATTTCCAGTTTTTTAAGGAATCTCCACACTGTTCTCCATAGTGGCTGTACTAGTTTGCATTCCCACCAACAGTGTAAGAGGGTTCCCTTTTCTCCACACCCTCTCCAGCATTTATTATTTGTAGACTTTTGGATTGCAGCCATTCTGACTGGTGTGAAATGGTACCTCATAGTGGTTTTGATTTGCATTTCTCTGATAATGAGTGATGTTGAGCATCTTTTCATGTGTTTGTTAGCCATCTGTATGTCTTCTTTGGAGAAATGTCTATTTAGATCTTTGGCCCATTTTTTGATTGGGTCATTTATTTTTCTGGAGTTGAGCTGTAGGAGTTGCTTGTATATTTTTGAGATTAGTTGTTTGTCGGTTGCTTCATTTGCTATTATTTTCTCCCATTCTGAAGGCTGTCTTTTCACCTTGCTAATAGTTTCCTTTGATGTGCAGAAGCTTTTAAGTTTAATTAGGTCCCATTTGTTTATTTTTGCTTTTATTTCCAATATTCTGGGAGGTGGGTCATAGAGGATCCTGCTGTGATGTATGTCAGAGAGAGTTTGCCTATGTTCTCCTCTAGGAGTTTTATAGTTTCTGGTCTTACGTTGAGATTTTTAATCCATTTTGAGTTTATTTTTGTATATGGTGTTAGAAAGTGTTCTAGTTTCATTCTTTTACAAGTGGTTGGCCAGATTTCCCAGCACCACTTGTTAAAGAGATTGTCTTTAATCCATTGTATATTCTTGCCTCCTTTGTCAAAGATAAGGTGTCCATATGTGCGTGGATTTATCTCTGGGCTTTCTATTTTGTTCCATTGATCTATATTTCTGTCTTTGTGCCAGTACCATACTGTCTTGATAACTGTGGCTTTGTAGTAGAGCCTGAAGTCAGGTAGGTTGATTCCTCCAGTTCCATTTTTCTTTCTCAAGATCGCTTTGGCTATTCGAGGTTTTTTGTATTTCCGTACAAATTGTGAAATTATTTGTTCTAGCTCTGTGAAGAATACTGTTGGTAGCTTGATAGGGATTGCGTTGAATCTATAAATTGCTTTGGGTAGTATACTCATTTTCACTATATTGATTCTTCCAATCCATGAACATGGTATATTTCTCCATCTATTAGTGTCCTCTTTGATTTCTTTCACCAGTGTTTTATAGTTTTCTATATATAGGTCTTTAGTTTCTTTAGGTAGATATATTCCTAAGTATTTTATTCTTTTCGTTGCAATGGTGAATGGAACTGTTTCCTTAATTTCTCTTTCTGTTTTCTCATTATTAGTGTATAGGAATGCAAGGGATTTCTGTGTGTTGATTTGATATCCTGCAACTTTACTATAATCATTGATTAGTTCTAGTAATTTTCTGGTGGAGTCTTTAGGGTTTTCTATGTAGAGGATCATGTCATCTGCAAATAGTGAGAGTTTTACTTCTTCTTTTCCAATTTGGATTCCTTTTATTTCTTTTTCTGCTCTGATTGCTGTGGCCAAAACTTCCAAAACTATGTTGAATAGTAATGGTGAAAGTGGGCACCCTTGTCTTGTTCCTGACTTTAGAGGAAATGCTTTCAATTTTTCACCATTGAGGATAATGTTTGCTGTGGGTTTGTCATATATAGCTTTTATTATGTTGAGGTATGTTCCTTCTATTCCTGCTTTCTGGAGAGTTTTTATCATAAATGGATGTTGAATTTTGTCAAAGGCTTTCTCTGCATCTATTGAAATAATCATATGGTTTTTATTTTTCAGTTTGTTAATGTGGTGTATTACATTGATTGATTTGCGGATATTGAAGAATCCTTGCATCCCTGGGATAAAGCCCACTTGATCATGGTGTATGATCTTTTTAATGTGTTGTTGGATTCTGATTGCTAGAATTTTGTTTAGGATTTTTGCATCTATGTTCATTAGTGATATTGGCCTGTAGTTTTCTTTTTTTGTGGGATCTTTGTCAGGTTTTGGTATTAGGGTGATGGTGGCCTCATAGAATGAGTTTGGAAGTTTACCTTCCTCTGCAATTTTCTGGAAGAGTTTGAGCAGGATAGGTGTTAGCTCTTCTCTAAATTTTTGGTAGAATTCAGCTGTGAAGCCCTCTGGACCTGGGCTTTTGTTTGCTGGAAGATTTTTGATTACAGTTTCAATTTCCGTGCTTGTGATGGGTCTGTTAAGGTTTTCTATTTCTTCCTGGTCGAGTTTTGGAAAGTTGTACTTTTCTAAGAATTTGTCCATTTCTTCCTCGTTGTCCATTTTATTGGCATATAATTGTTGATAATAGTCTCTTATGATCCTTTGTATTTCTGTGTTGTCTGTTGTGATCTCTCCATTTTCGTTTCTAATTTTATTGATTTGATTTTTCTCCCTTTGTTTCTTGATGAGTCTGGCTAATGGTTTGTCGATTTTATTTATCCTTTCAAAGAACCAGCTTTTGGCTTTGTTGATTTTTGCTATGGTCTCTTGTTTCTTTTGCATTTATTTCTGCTCTAATTTTTGCATTTATTTCTGCTCTAATTTTTAAGATTTCTTTCCTTCTACTAACCCTGGGGTTCTTCATTTCTTCCTTTTCTAGTTGCTTTAGGTGTAGAGTTAGGTTATTTATTTGACTTTTTTCTTGTTTCTTGAGGTGTGCCTGTATTGCTATGAACTTTCCCCTTAGGACTGCTTTTACTGTGTCCCACAGGTTTTGGGTTGTTGTGTTTTCATTTTCATTTGTTTCTATGCAAATTTTGATTTCTTTTTTGATTTCTTCTGTGATTTGTTGGTTATTCAGCAGCGTGTTGTTCAGCCTCCATATGTTGGAATTTTTAATACTTTTTCTCCTGTAATTGAGATCTAATCTTACTGCATTGTGGTCAGAAAAGATGCTTGGAATGATTTCTATCTTTTTGAATTTACCAAGGCTAGCTTTATGGCCCAGGATGTGATCTATCCTGGAGAAGGTTCCATGTGCGCTTGAGAAAAAGGCGAAATTCATTGTTTTGGGATGAAATGTCCTATAGATACCAATTAGGTCTAACTGGTCTATTGTATCGTTTAAAGTTTGTATTTCCTTGTTAATTTTCTGTTTAGTTGATCTATCCATAGGTGTGAGTGGGGTATTAAAGTCTCCCACTATTATTGTGTTATTGTTAATTTCTCCTTTCATACTTGTTAGCATTTGTCTTACATACTGCGGTGCTCCTGTTTTGGGTGCATATATATTTATAATTGTTACATCTTCTTCTTGGATTGATCCTTTGATCATTATGTAGTGACCTTCTTTGTCTCTTTTCACAGCCTTTGTTTTAAAGTCTATTTTATCTGATATAAGTATTGCTACTCCTGCTTTCTTTTGGTCCCTATTTGCATGGAAAATCTTTTTCCAGCCCTTCACTTTCAGTCTGTATGTGTCCCCTGTTTTGAGGTGGGTCTCTTGTAGACAACATATGTAGGGGTCTTGTTTTTGTATCCATTCAGCCAGTCTTTGTCTTTTGGTTGGGGCATTCAACCCATTTACGTTTAAGGTAATTACTGATAAGTATGATCCCGTTGCCATTTACTTTATTGTTTTGGGTTCGAATTTATACACCATTTTTGTGTTTCCTGTCTAGAGAATATCCTTTAGTATTTGTTGGAGAGCTGGTTTGGTGGTGCAGAATTCTCTCAGCTTTTGCTTGTCTGAGAAGCTTTTGATTTCTCCTTCATACTTGAATGAAATCCTTGCTGGGTACAATAATCTGGGCTGTAGGTTATTTTCTTTCATCATTTTAAGTATGTCTTGCCATTCCCTCCTGGCTTGAAGAGTTTCTATTGAAAGATCAGCTGTTATCCTTATGGGAATTCCCTTGTGTGTTATTTGTTGTTTTTCCCTTGCTGCTTTTAATATTTGTTCTTTGTGTTTGATCTTTGTTAATTTGATTAATATGTGTCTTGGGGTGTTTCGCCTTGGGTTTATCCTGTTTGGGATTCTCTGGGTTTCTTGGACTTGGGTGATTATTTCCTTCCCCAGTTTAGGGAAGTTTTCAACTATTATCTCCTCAAGTATTTTCTCATGGTCTTTCTTTTTGTCTTCTTCTTCTGGAACCCCTATGATTCGAATGTTGTAGCGTTTAATATTGTCCTGGAGGTCTCTGAGATTCTCCTCATTTCTTTTAATTCGTTTTTCTTTTATTCTCTCTGATTCATTTATTTCTACCATTCTATCTTCTAATTCACTAATCCTATCTTCTGCCTCTGTTATTCTACTATTTGTTGCCTCCAGAGTGTTTTTAATTTCATTTATTGCATTATTCATTATATATTGGCTCTTTTTTATTTCTTCTAGGTCCTTGTTAAACCTTTCTTGCATCTTCTCAATCCTTGTCTCCAAGCTATTTATCTGTGATTCCATTTTAATTTCAAGATTTTGGATCAATTTCACTATCATTATTCGGAATTCTTTATCAGGTAGATTCCCTATCTCTTCCTCTTTTGTTTGGTTTGGTGGGCATTTATCCTGTTCCTTTATCTGCTGGCTATTCCTCTGTCTCTTCATCTTGTTTAAACTGCTGAGTTTGGGGTGTCCTTTCTGTATTCTGGCAGTTTGTGGAGTTCTCTTTATTGTGGCTTTTCCTCGCTGTGTGTGGGTTTGTACAGGTGGTTTGTCAAGGTTTCCTGGTTAGGGAAGCTTGTGTCGGTGTTCTGATGGGTGGAGCTGTATTTCTTCTCTTTGTTCAGTCGCGCTCCTTTCGAAGAGTTGGATTGCTTTTCTGGGTGCCTGATGTCCTCTGCCGGCATTCAGAAGTTGTTTTGTGGAATTTACTCGACGTTTAAATGCTCGACGTTTAAATGTGGGGGAGAAAGTGTTATCCCCGTCCTACTCCTCCGCCATCTTGGCTCCCTCTCCTATACTATGGATTTTTTAAATTGCATAGAAAAAAATATGGTATGCAAAAGCACCTGATTTTGCTTTATCCATTTCACAGCTTTGGGTCAATATCAGTGGCAGAATTTAAGTATCCAATAATTCCTAACTATATTTGCACACACTAAGTACTCAGTAAGTGAAGACAATTTTTCATATTAAAGTGTTCAAATTAATTGCATGTAAATTTAATTTTTTTCTTTCACAAGAAAAATTTTTTTTTCTTTTATTAGGGAAACAAGCAAGACTTCTTGTATTTGAGAATAAAAGTTATATTGTTAATTCATTTTAGAGAGTAATAAAGATTTTTGAGAAGAAGTCTTTATAGTTTAAATTACAATTTGAGTTAGGTTTAATCATTATGAAAACTAACTTTCCATTGAAAGTAAATTCTCGACATTAACATTTTTACTGTGTATAGCTGGGGTATTGAGGTTGAGGGTCAAATTGCATGTCATAATTAGGCCAGAGTGGTCCTTTACCATGGTTAATAGGAGCAAGAAGTCCAGTACACTCCCTTCCAAGATCTCATTGTTATTCTTTTATACATCTATGGGTCTCTATCTATTTTTCAGGGGTCTGAGAAACAGAAGAAAGTTCTCTGATTCAGTACTATTTCAGTATGCTGACTCTCTTAGAGGCTGCATGCCTCCTGAGTAGAAACCACCTCAGTAGGCTGTTCTGGAAACACAAGGTGGGGAAGGGTTCCCTGTGTTCTGGAATGCTGGCCTGCCTAGTCTGGAAAGGAAGGCTCCTTCCTCCACTTACTAAGGCACCTTGAGTTCCTCAAAAATTGACTGGTACCTTCAGAGTCAAAATTCTATCAATTCCTGAGCCAAGGGCTGCACCAGGGAGCAGAATCAGGAACAGAATTTGACATTCATCATCTTACACATGAGAAATGATGGCAAATTGGACTCTAAAGAAGACAGGCCAGTGGGTAAGGCTAATTAGGAGCAGCCACACTGTCTCCTGAGGATGAGTGCTCTTCATGGGTGACCAGAAGCAGCAAAGTTGTTCATAGGCCTGGGATTGCACCAACGCCCCCAGCTCCAGCCCTCCCAAGAACAGTGCAGAACCCTGTTTCAAGCTCGAGGAAACACTATGCCTCAGAAAACAGCCTCTAGTGTTTCAGTGCTGTCAACATTCTGCACTGTGGTTAGGTTGGACTAAGTCTGTCATTTCCTTAAGCAATACAAGGTTTAATCTAAACCTTGGGACACAGTGGCTCCATGAAGTGTAGGTCCAGACAGGCTCAGGCTTGTACCTTGTTTGTTAGTGTGTGTCCCTCAAGAAGTAGATGAAACTGGAGCCTATTATACAGAGGGAAGTAAGCCAGAAAGAAAAACACCAATACAGTATACTAACGCATATATATGGAATTTAGAAAGATGGTAACAATAACCCTGTATACGAGACAGCAAAAGAGACACTGATGTATAGAACAGTCTTTTGGACTCTGTGGGAGAGGGAGAGGGTAGGATGATTTGGGAGAATGGCATTGAAACATGTATAATATCATATATGAAACGAGTCGCCAGTCCAGGTTCGATGCACGATACTGGATGCTTGGGGCTGGTGCACTGGGACGACCCAGAGGGATGGTACGGGGAGGGAAGAAGGAGGAGGGTTCAGGATGGGGAACACGTGTATACCCATGGCGGATTCATGTTGATATATGGCAAAACCAATACAATATTGTAAAGTTAAAAAAAAAAAAGAAGTAGATGTCAAAATGGAATGAAATGTGCAAGAATTTTATTGGGAGGTGGAAGTGCCTGTATGAAAGGAGAGCGATGGAAAATGCTAGTCTGATTCTCATGGAAGAGAGAGGGAGAGTAGGTTGGGTGCCAGGCTCCTAGACTTCTGCATGGTGTAAGGACGTTTTGGCAGTCTTAGGGGAGTTCTTAAGTCAAAGTCAGCCAAAAAAGGAGTCTCATGTCACCCATAAACAGGTCATTGGCAGAAAGTCCTCCATGGGAGCGTGGCCTTGGCACAGATGCAGGAATGGTTTTCAGGGTGAGGCCCCAGGGACCCCAGTTGGTGATGCTCCTGTAGGTGGAGGTCCACCAGGCTCATTTTCATAGCTGCCGCATCTTGAGACACGAAAGTAGAGATGACGCCTGATTCATCCCTGGCCTCCTTCCGTTGCCATCTCTTTGCTCTTTATTCTTGTTTTAACTCTAGTCCAGTCTTGTTCTTCAGTGCCTTGAGGCCACCCAAATCCATCTTGACTTTTATGGAGAGGAAGTTGGGGGCAGGGAAAAGTACTGCAGTCCTTTCTATTCCAGAAAATCACTAGCTCCTTATGCAAATTGGCCCACAACTTCCAAGAGCTAATAGAGGAAGCTTTAATAACTATAACAGAAAATTCCTTATTTCTAAAGGTGAGGTTCTGTGTGACAAAAGTCTGCAAAACAGAGGTCACAAGCACTGGATCACCTTTTGAAAGCCTGCATAGTGTAACTAACTGCTTTATTTCATCAATAAAGGTGAAAGATGGCTACGATAGGGCTCCCAGCTGCATATAACAGCCTGTAATAAGAAAACCTACATGGTAATAAAATTAACACATACCAAATGTGCAAGTATAACCTTATATTATAAAATAACTTTCATAAATCACATTTAATTTCTATTATTGAAATATAAAGCTTCAAAGTGAAATATGTAAACAGATAATGTATACATGTGCTGTGTATGTTAAGGCTAAGTTTTTGTTGGGAGAGTTATAATGGAAATTCAATAATTGCCTCAACTAAAAATAAAAGTTTATTTGACTCTGACTTAGCTTTTGGCTGAGGACAATTGGGAGAAGAGAGGTCAGTCAAGTTACCTGGGTAATTTCTCATTTCTGTTCCAAGTATAGACCAGATTTTTGGGGGGAAGCTTAACCATGATCTTAAAAAGCACATGTGAATTAAACTTGTATGAAAAAAGAAAACCCTCAAAATAAATGTTGAAAGGAAAGATGAAAACAGAACCAGAATTCTTTTTTTTTTTCTCCTTGAAGGGGAGACTAAAACCATCCACACAAAGATCTGGTAAATGTGCCCTTGCACGTTCCTTATACAAGACGCAGCCTTACACAGTTCTTCCATTCACTCATGGGCTCACATCTGCTGGCCACCCATGCTCCCTGAAGACAGCTTATGGTGCTGGATTGCATCAGTGAGGCATGATGGATGATAGGGAGGACATCACCAGGGAGGGAGGACTCTCCCTTTGGCTTGGTTTCGAATCAGATGTGAAGGAAGGAGGAGCAGTAAAGTTGGAAGTGATGTTGGAAGAAACTGAAATTTATTTTTAATCTGTTTAAGTTCCAAAGAAGGAACAAAACCTGCAAATATGATGATGAGATGATTGGGCTAATTTGTAAGATAATTTATCAGAACACAGGAACTGGGAGTTCAGCTCTGCAGGCATGCGGAGTTGCCGAGAAAGGACTACATTTTAACTTCCTCATTTGGGAGTTCTTAAATAGACCTCAAACTCTGATTCTACAAGTGCAATTGGAAAGGCAGAGAAAGTACAGTCTTTGTACTCCGCTTTGTGATCCAGCTAGATTTGGATGTGATGTTGGAAAAAAATCTCTTTAAACAGGAGGTTAAACACAAATGAAAATGATTTAACATGCAGCACATAAATTTAATTAAGGATACTAGAACCTAACAACATCACAGAAAATCTAAATCAACAAGTTTTGGAGGAATCTGTCAAATTCTTTATGCCTATGCCACTAATTAATAAAGCTGTATCTAAAGCTGAGAGCTGTGAAGAAAGAAATTTTTGTGAAGATGATTGTGTGATTTTTTTTTATTTTTATGCTATCTTGCAAATAAGTTTGTGCTGGCATCCACTGGCTTTGTTGACTGCATTTTTGTGACAATGTCTCTCTACTTAAGGAATTTTCAACAGACTGCAAAGGCCACATAATGCTTCAATGATGCTATGTTTTCATCTAGGTAAGTGAAAGTTACTCACCCATGTTCAACTCTTGTGACCCCACCATGGACTGTAACCCGCCAGGCTCCTCTGTCCATGAAGGTTTCCAGGAAAGATTATTGGAGTGGCTTGCCATTTCCTACTCCAATGTTTTCATCTAGGTAAATAAGATCCTAAACTGGCAATTAAATTTACACTTACAGAATGAAAGCCAAGAAAGGGATTTCATAACTATTTTGACAATTTGATGATGTGACATATGTAAGACTCTGAGTATAATGGTGGGTACAAAACTGTCTCCTTTATAGATCCTGACCTTGTTCACTGGCAGTTCATATGGAAGACAGTTGACATATCTAAATGATTAGATTAGAAAGTATAAAATAAAACATATTACAAAAGTATTATGGATGATCATTAGAGATAGAGGAAAGGACTCAAGGTAGGAGAAGGCATGAACAAAGAGTGGTGCTGCGATTTCAAGTGATTCAAGTGGGCTGGAGTAAAGGAGTCATTAAGAAGAGCAGGTGGGAAATAACATTGGAAACACAGCACAGAATATGGGCCACATGATAGGGACCTGAGAATGCCAGGGAAAAGGGGCTGTCTAGGTAATGGGAAACCACCAAGTTTTCTGAACAGATAAGTTGCTTAATGAGAATGGTGACTAAGAAAATAATATTGTGAAATGAATTTGGATTGGGGAAGATTCTGGGCAGAAAAACTCATAGGAGATCTTTTCAATATCAGAGACCGTAAATGATAGGGACTAAATTAAGAAAGGGAGAGAGAGAACTGAGATGAGAGAACTATTTAAAAAGATATCGTGGGAGTAGAATGTATAGAATTTAGCTGAAACTTAAGTATTATGGAGGACAAGAAAATAAAAGAATGAGAGGTGATGGCAAAGTTGTAAATCTCGGTGCATGGAAAGATGACCACATTTCTAGCAGAAATGGACCAGTCAAGAGGAGGACCTAATTGGGTGGAAATGCGACAGATATATTGAGTAGGAAGTAAAAACGGCACAGGTGGAGCCCTCCAGGAGGCGGCTAGAAACTTCAGAGAGAGAATATGACTTGGATTTCAGATTTGGAGACTGTCTCCACAGAAGTGTTGACTTAAATGAATGGGTTGAACATATTGCTCAAGGGGAAGATAGTTGGGAAAGAGAAGTGAAAATGCATGGAAACTTGGATGATAAAGATGAACGTTCCAGGAACTGAGGTAGGTAAGAAGAGAGAAATGATGAAGTGTGGAGGGAGATGCAAAGAATAGTCTCTCATTGGAAGGGAAGAGGAACCAAAATGAACGAGATGATCACACATGAGAATGGGAGAGTAGGGAAATGACCATTGGATTGTGGTTTTAAGGCCTCTACCTCTTTCATTTGAAATACACATATATTTTTTTCTAGACTTGAATCATTCTTCATCTCTATTAGTTTTGCCCTAACCTGGGCAGCTTGCTTTGAATTTTGCCTTAAAAGACACAGTTGTTTTAATAATGTGTAAAGCCTCATTTCCCCTTCATGGATCACAGCCTTGTTATTCTGAAGGGGCTTGCATGATTCAATGAAGCTATGAGCCATACTGTGCAGGGGCATGCAAGATGGATGTGAAGAGTTCTGGCAAAATGTGATCTACTGGAGAAGGAAATGGCAACCCACTCCACTATTTTTGCCTGGAGAACCCTATGAACAGTATGAAAAGGCAAAAAGATATGATGCTGAAAGATGAGTCCCCACCCCAGGTTGTAAGATGTCCAATATGCTACTGGTGCAGAGCAGAGGGCAGTTACTGATAGCTCCAGAAGCAATGAAGGAGCTGGGCCAAAGTGGGGATGATTCTCAGCTGCGGATATGTCTAGTGGTGAAAGTAAAGTCTGATGCCATAAAGAACAATATTGCACAGGGACCTGGAATATTGGGTCCATGAATCAACGTAAATAGGACGTGGTCAAGAAGGACACGGCAAGAGTAAACATTGACATCTTAGGAATCAGTGAACTAAAATGGATGGGCATGGGTAAATTTAATTTAGATGACTGCTATATCCACTACTGTGGGCAAGAATCCCTTAGAAGAAATGAAGTAGCCCCCATAATCAACAAAAGAATCTGAAATGCAGTACTTGGGTGCAGTCTCAAAAATGACAGAATGATCTTGGTTCATTTCCAAAGCAAACCATAAACATCACAGAAATCCAGGTCTGTGCCCCAAACACTTTTGCCACAGAAGCTGAATTTGACTTGTTCTATGAAGACCTATAACACCTTCTAGAACTAACACCAAAAGAGATGTCCTTTTCATCATAAGGGATTGGAGAAGTGGGAAGTCAAGAGATATCCAGAATAGCAGGCAAGTTTGGCCTTGGAGTACAAAATGAAGCAGGGAAAAGGCTGACAGAGTTTTGATGAGAGGACACGCCTAGTCAGAGCAAACACTCTTTTCCAACAACACAAGAGATGACTCTAACATGGACTTCACCAAATGGTAAATACTTGTTATTGATTATGTCCTTTGCAGCCAAAGATGGAGAAGTCAGCAAAAACAAGACCCAAAGCTGACTGTGGCTTACAGCATGATATCCTTATTGCAAAATTCAGGCTTAAATTGAAGAAAGTAGAGAAAATCACTAGACCATTTAGGTATGACCTAAATCAAATCTCAGTAGAGATGATGAATAGATTCAAGGGATTATGCAGACAGATTGCCTAAAGAACTATGGATGGAGGCATTGTACAGGCATTGTACAGGAGGCAGTGCCCGAAACCACTCCCCAAGACAATGAATTGCAGGAAGGCAAAGTGATTGTCTGAGGAGGCTTTACAAATAGCTGAGAAAAGAAGAGAAGTGAAAGGCAAGGGAGAAAGGGAAAGATATACCCAATTGAATGCAGAGTTCCAGAGAATACAAAGGAGTGATAAGAAGGTCTTCTTAAATGAACAATGCAAGAAATAGAGGAAAACAATAGAATGGGAAAGACTAGAGATCTCTTCAAGAAAATTGCAGATCAAGGGAACATTTCATGCAAAAATGGGCACAGTAAAGGACAAAAGCAATAAGGACCTAACAGAAGCAGAAGAGATTAAGAAGAGGTGGCAAGAATACACAGAACTATACAAGAAAGGTCTTAATGACCTGGATAACCATGATGGTGTGGTCACTCGCCTAGAACTGGACATCCTGGAGTGTGAAGTCAAGTGGGTCTTAGGCAGGATTACTATGAACAAAGTTAGTAGGGGTCACAGAACTTCAGTTGAGCTATTTCAAATCCTAAAAGATGTTGTTGTTAAAGTGGTGCACTCAATATGTCAGCAAATTTGGAAAACTCATCAGTGCCCACAGGATTGAACAAAGTCAGTTTTCATTCCAGTCCCCAAAAAGGTCAATGCGAAAGAATGTTCAAACTACTGTACAATTGCACTCATTTCACATGCTAGCAAGGTTATAGTCAAAATCCTTTAAGCTAGACTTTAGCATTATGTGGACCTAGAACTTCTAGATGCACAAGCTGGGTTTTGAAGAGACAGAGGAAACAGAACAAATTGTTAGCATTCACTGGATCATGGAGAAAGCAAAGGAGTTCCAGAAAAACACCTATTTCTGCTTCATTGCCTATGCTAAAGTCTTGACTTTGTGGTTAACAACAAGCTGTGGAAATTTTTTTTTAAAGAAATGGAAATACCAGACCACCCTACTGCCTCCTGAGAAATCTGTATGCAGATCAAGAAAGAACAGTCAGAACCAGACCCAAAACAACTGACTACTTCAAATTTGGGAAACGAATATGACAAGTCTGTATATTATCATTCTATTTATTTAACTTCTTATGCAGTGCATCATACAAAATGCCAGGCTTTGGCTCAGATGGTAAAAAAATCCTCCTGCAATGCGGGAAACCTGGGTTCAATCCCTGGGTTGGGAAGATCCCAGGAGGAGGGCATGGCAACCCACTCCAGTATTCTGGGCTTCCCTGATAGCTCAGTTGGTAAAGAATCCACCTGCAATGCAGAAGACTCTGGTTCAATTTCTGGGTCAGGAAGATCTGCTGGAGAAGGGATAAGCTACCCACTCCAGTATTCTTGGCTTCTCTTGTGGCTTAGCTGGTAAAGAGTCTGCCCACAACGTGGTAGACCTGGGTTCGATCCCTGGGTTGGGAAGATCCCCAGAGAAGGGAAAGGCTACCCACTCCAGTATTCTGGCCTAGAGAATTCTCCTAGAGAATTCCATGGATTGTATAGTCCATGGGGTCGCAAAGAGTCAGACACAACTGAGTGACTTTCACTTTCATGCATCCCAAGATGGAATCAAGATTGCCAGGAAAGATATCAATAACCTCGGATATGCAGATGATACCACTCTAATGGCAGAAAGTGTAAAGGAACTAAAGATCTTCTTGATGAGGGTGAAAAGGAGAGTGAAAAAGCTGACTTGAAGCTCAACATTAAAAAACTAATTTCATGGCATCTGGTCCTATCACTTCATGGCAAATAGGTGGGGAAAAAGTAGAAGCAGTGACAGATTTTAGTTTCTTGGGTTCCAAATTCACTGCAGAAAGTGACTGCAGCCATGAAGTTAAAAGACACTTGCTTATTGGAAGGAAAGCTATGACAAACCTAGATAGCATATTAAAAAGAAGAGACATCACTTTGCTAACAAAAATCCGTATAGTCAAAGCTACGGTTTTTCCAGTAGTTACGTACAGATGTGTGAGTTGGACTGTAAAGAAGGCTGAGAGCCAAAGAATTTATACGTTTGAATTATGGTGCTGGAGAATACTCATGTGAGTCTCTTGAACACAAGGAGAAAAACCAGTCAATCCTAAAGGAAATCAACCCTGAATATTCATTGGAAGGACTGATGCTGAACCGAAGCTCAAATAATTTGCCACCTAATGAGAAGAGTTGACTCATTGGAAAAGACCAATAATGCTGGGAAAGATGGAAGGCAAATGGAGAAGGGGGTGGCAGAGGATGAAATAGATAGTATCACTGTCTCAACGGACATGAATTTGAGCAAACTCTGGGAGATAGCGGATGACAAAGGAGTCTGGCATGCTACAGTCCATGGGATCGCAGTGTTGGATTCTACTTAGCGAATGAACGACAAAAACGACTAAACCTCATTTCAAGTAATTCATTAAAAATAATAACCATATGCTAATTTTTATTGTGGGCAGGCTTCATGCTAAGGCTGAGCACCATATGTATTGTTTTAATTTTAATAATGAAGTGTGTCTCTTTATTCTGCCATTTGACAGAACAGCCCAGAGAGATTAAGTGGCTTGTTTAAGATCATGATTGGTAATTGAACAATTTTCTCCATATCCTGGTCCTTATCCTTAATGACTAGTCTATATTGCTTCCCTAATTCATAGGTTTTCACACATATGAAAGTACCAATAACCTGAAAAGTTTGTGTTTGTGGTGTTAGTAGGTAGAGCGCTTTTGTTAAGGTGCTTTAGCATAGAGGCTTAAATTGCTTCATTGATGATATTTTCTTATGAATGTATCTTATTTTCCAGACTTCCTTCACTTTCCTTTATTTATAGCATGTGAGCCAAATGTTCATTTTATAATGGAAAAGTCTTAGATACACAGTGTCTTTATAATATCAAGATCTAGAAATTGCCAAGAGAATTTGGATATAATATGATATATGAGACATTAAAGGGAAAAAGCAATTTGTTATCCTAATCTTTCAGAAAATGTGACATCAAGTACTCATTCACAATTTACAAAGCCCAGAAATCTGGCACTTTGGACTCACATGAAAGGATAGAAACATTCCTATTAAGTTTGAAATACCCAAGAAAAGAGCAAATGTGTACAGCTTTTAAAAAACTATAGAGTGAAGGAGGAGGCAAAATAATAGTGTAAACAATTTCCCATTTTTAAAAGCAAGAAAATAATTTTGGAAAAGATCACATTTTTATTGACTCTCTAGTCATAACTCACTTATGACCAGAGTGTTATTTGAATCTTATGATCACTTTTCATTTAAAAAAAAATTCTGCTTCCCTAACATTGCAATAATGAAATTGGATATTCTTTTTTTTTAATTTTATTTTATTTTTAAACTTTACATAATTGTATTAGTTTTGCCAAATATCAAAATGAATCCATCACAGGTATACATGTGCTCCCCATCCTGAACCCTCCTCCCTCCTCCCTCCCCATACCATCCCTCTGGGTCGTCCCAGTGCACTAGCCCCAAGCATCCAGTATCGTGCATCGAACCTGGACTGGCATCTCGTTTCTTACATGATATTTTACATGTTTCAATGCCATTCTCCCAAATCTTCCCACCCTCTCCCTCTCCCACAGAGTCCATAAGACTGTTCCATACATCAGTGTCTCTTTTGCTGTCTCGTACACAGGGTTATTGTTATCATCTTTCTAAATTCCATATATATGTGTTAGTATACTGTATTGGTGTTTTTCCTTCTGGCTTACTTCACTCTGTATAATAGGCTCCAGTTTCATCCACCTCATTAGAACTGATTCAAATGTATTCTTTTTAATGGCTGAGTAATACTCCATTGTGTATTCTGCCTATTGAATAACAGTTATTTGGGCAAATAATGCTTCTCAAGTGGATCAGTAGTAAAGAATCCACCTGCCTAGCAGGAGATGTGGGTTTGATCCCTGGTTCGGGAAGATTCCTTGAAGAAAGAAATGGCATCCCAGTCCAGTATTCTTGCCTGGGAAATCCATGGAGCCTGGCGGGCTATAGTCTACGGGGTTGCAAAAGGGTCGGACATGACCAATGTTTGAATAAAATTTCATATTTGTCTAGAAGTAGATTATACAGAATTTGCACCATCACGCTCTCTCATAACTTCACCCACCCTTACTTTCTACCCTGCACATTCTCCTCTGCTTACTTCAGTGCTCTGAGTATTTCCTTTAGAGGACAAAACCAACAGGAAAATCTTGGAAGAGTAGAGAGCAATCTTGTTTTGATCATCATCCATCAAGAACGGGGATTAAAAGATATGCAATCTCTTCCCTCCTTTTTATAACTGAATCAAGAATTGGCCGCTCCAGCACTTTGACAGTGTGCATCTGAACCAAGCAGCGCACTGAACTGACAGCACCTGCAATTCAGATTTATACAATGTAATTTTTCACTTGATAAAAATCATATCTCTCTGTTGCTCTTAGGGTAGGATTACACACTTATCCTTTTGCTATGTTCAGGAAAGAAGGGGATGGGTGATATAATTTTATACCAGTCGTTCACTGGCAGAACACTGATTGAATGGCTGCCATTTTCCCTTCATTGTGAATTCAAAGTTATGGCTTCTGTCCCAAGCAATTTTGACCTCAAGAGTCCTGATCTTAAGTATAAACACACACTGATTTTCTTTTCCTGTTAATATCTTACATTAACCAAACTTCTCTTTATTTTGTCTTCTGTGCATTTGGCTTCAGTGTGGGATTTAGAGAGGACACCTCTATTATGTGGGGATGTGGGAAAAGGAGCTTGTGTGCATATTTGTGAGGAAACTGCTTTTTAAAAGAGGCATTTTTTATCATTCTCCCAACCGTATTTTAAAAATCGGACCTAGATAGAAATAACTTCTCAGCTAAAACCACACTGTCTTACTAGGCATTAGGCATATATTGTTCCTTTTGTTGAGTGACTGAAGAAGGTCTATTTGTACTTTGAAGTTTGGTGAAAGATGGTTCCAAACATTTAAAAAATAAATACATTTATCTTTATATTCTCAACCCTTAGCAAAGTCCTTATACATTGAATGAGTGGAGCTATGAGGTTCTCTTACATTGTAAGTAGGACAAAGGATAATGACCTGATATGGTTTTCTCACTCCTTAGGAGAAAAAATGAACATACTGTTGAAAATCTGTTGTCTTTTTCAAAATACCCTTCTATATATTCAAACAA
Organism: Bos javanicus; assembly: GCF_032452875.1. Lineage (NCBI taxonomy): Eukaryota > Metazoa > Chordata > Mammalia > Artiodactyla > Bovidae > Bos > Bos javanicus. The sequence continues at coordinate 13,645,191 of NC_083876.1, forward strand.
TTTTTGTGTTTTTGACTTTATTAAAACTTGTATCACATTAATCATTCCTTGAAACACTTTTCAAGCTTAATTGAAATTATAGAATAAATATAGCAAATTTTGTCTTATAAAATACATTTCAAAGTCCAATCATATTTTCTTACATTAATCCCATTAACTTGAATTATTAAAAAGTTGTTATATTTGTTTATATGGGTAATTTTCTCCTATAAATGTGCAATCTGTGTAGTTGATCTAATAAAAATCGAGAACAGTTTTTAACATATTTTTTAAGTTTCAATGCTTATCAGTAGTGAAACTAGTAAATGCCATAGAAAATAAAGGGAATCTAAAATGACCTAAATTAATTTATATAAAATAATTTAATAACAATAATTTAAAATAAATAACAGGTAAAGTTTCTAGTAACAAGTTATATTGGAAAGGGAAATAATTTCCTAGGATAGTGAGAACACAGTTCTCAGATAATTGAACAGGCATTGATGAAGTACTAAAATGCACAGCAGGAAAAAAGGCTAGACTGAAACACTCTTGGGTGAACAATCTTTTCTCTCTTTTCCATCTGCTTTATGCTATTCACAGTTTGTATTTTTCTATGTAAAGTCATTCAGCCACTGGAGGTCTCTGTGTCTCTGCACAATTTTAGCAAGATGAGTGCATGTCATTGTTTATTTAAAAAAACATTGATGCTGAATAAGGAGGTTAACAGGCTACATTTCTAATGAAATTTTTAAAATTTAATTAAATTATTTTAAATTGAGGTATAATTGATTTACGTTATATGAGTTCCAGGGGTACAGCCTAGTGATTCGGTATTTTTATACATTGCAAAATGATTACCACAGTAAGTCTAGTTACCATTTGTCACCATACAAAGTTACTACAATATTATTGACTCTATTCTATATGCTGTACATTACATCCCTGTGATTTATTTTATAGCTGGAAAGTTGTGCCTCTTAATCTCCCTCATCTATTTAATCCATTTCTCCTTTCCCTTTCTCTCTGGCAACCACATTTGTTGTCTGTATTTATGAGACTCTTACTGTTTTTTTTTATTCACTTACTCCACATGTAAGTGAAATCGTGCAGTATTTGTTTCTCTGCCTGTCTTATTCCACTTTGCATAATACCCTCAAGATCTATCTATGTTGTCACAAATGGCAAGATTTCATTTTTTCATAGATGAATAATATTCCACTGTATATGCATGCCATATCTTTTTTATGGGTATATGACCTTTATAGGCTGTATTCCCTATATTGTACAATATACTCTTGTAGCTTATTTATTTTATATGTAATAGTTTGTACCTTTTATTCTCCTTCCCCTGTCTTGCCCCACCCCCTTTCATCTCCCCACCAATAAACACTAGTTTGTTCTCTATATCTGTGACTCTACTTGTTTTGTTATATTCACTACTTTATTGTCTATTTTAGATTCCAGTATAAGTGATATCATATAGTATTTGTCTTTCTGTATCTGGCTTATTTCACTAAGAATAATGCCTTCCAAGTTCATCCATCTTGTTGCAAATGTCAAAATTTTATTCACTTTTATGGCTGAAGAGTATTTCATTGTATTATATGGTGTATGTATATATATCATCTTCTACATCCATTCGTCTGTTGATGGACACTTAAGATTGCTTCCATATCTTGGCTGTTATAAATAGTGATGCTATGGGCATTGGAAGGCATGTACCTTTTCAAATTTGTAATTTCTGTTTTCTTTAGTGTATATATGTAGGCGTGGGACTGCTGGATCATCTGGTAGTTCTATTTTTAGATTTGTGAGAAACTTCCATTCAGTTTTCCATAGTGGCTACATTCCCACTAACAGTGTATGATGGAGAAGGAAATGGCAACCCACTCCAGTATTCTTGCCTGGAGAAGTCCATGGACAGAGGAACCTGGTGGGCTGCAGTCCATGGGGTCGCCAAGAGTCGGCCACGACTGAGCACATCAGCAGCAACAGTGTATGAAGGTTCCCTTTTCTCTACATCCTCACCAACATTTGTTATTTGTGTTCTTTTCTTTTTATGCATTCTGACAGGTGTGAGGTAATATCTCATTGTGATTTTGTTTTGCATTTTCTTCATGATTAATGATGTTGAGCATCTTTTCATGTGTCTGTTGGCCATCTATTTGTCCTGGGAAAATGTCTGTTCAGGTGTTCTGCCCATTTTAAATTGTTTTTTTTTTTTTGATGTTTATTTTATGAGTTCTTTAGATATTAACCCCTTACCAGATGCATCATTTGCAAATATACTTTCCCACTTAGAGGCCGCATTTTTCATTTATAGTTTTTTTTTTTTAAATCTGTTTAGTTTAATGTAGTCTCATTTTTTTTTTTAATTTTCACTTTTGTTTTCCTTGCCTGAGGAGACATATCCAAAAAATATTGCTCAGACTGATCGCAAAGAGTGTACTGTCTATGTTTCCCTCTAGTTTTGTGGTATCAGGTCTTACATCTAACTCTTTAATTCATATTGAGTTTATTTTTGTATATGGGTTGAGAAAGTAGTCCAGTTTAATTTTTTTACACGGATTGTCTAATTTTCTTAATATTATTTATTGAAAAGACTATCTTTCCCCCATTATATATTCTTTGCCTGTGTTATAGATTAGTGGGCTGCATAAGTGTGGGCTCATTTCTGAGCTCTCTCTTCTGTTACATCAATCTATGTGTCTGTTTGTATGCATGCACCATACTGTTCTGATTACTGTAACTATGTAATACAGTTTGAAAACAGGGATTGTGATACCTCCGGCTTTGTTATTCTTTCTCGTAACTGTTTTGGCTCTTAAGAGACTTTTGTGTTTCTATATAAATTTTAGAATTGCTTGTTCTAGTTTGGTGAAAAATGGCATTGATATTTTATTACTTTTAATCGTTTTTTTTTGGTGGCATATTTAGGATTTTCTATATATAGCATTATGTTGTCTGCAAATAGTGACAGTTTTACTTCTTCCTTTCCAGCTTGGAAATTCGTTTTCTTGCCTGATTGCTGTGGAGAAAGTACTTCCAATACTGTCTTGGATAAAGGTGGTGAGAGTGGGTGTTTTTGTCATGTTCCTGACCTTAGAGGAAATGTTTTCAGCTTTTCACCACTGAGGATGATGTTGGATGTAGGTTTGTTATATATGGACTTTATTACGTTGATGAATTTCCCCTTTATATCCACTTTACTTGGATTTTTCACTATAAATAGCATTGACATATATACACTACTATGTGTAAAATAGCTAGTGGGAAGCTTCTATATATCACAGGAAGCTCAGCTTGGAGCTCGTGATGACCTTGGGTGGAATAGGAGGGGTTGGAGGGAGACTCAGGAGGGAGGGGACATATGTGTACTTATAGTCAATTCAAGTTGTTGTACAGCAGGTACTAAAACAGCATTGTAAAGCAATTATACTCCAACTGACAAAGTAAATGGATGTTTGATTTTGTCAAAAGCTTCTTCTGCATCCATTGAGATGATCACATGATTTTTATTCTTCAATTTATTGATATAGTGTATCACATTGATTTGCAGATACCAAACCGTGCTCAAATCTTTGGCATGAATCCCACTTGGTTATGTTTTATGATGTTTCAAAGTATTGTTAAACTTGATTTGTTTAGATTTTGTTAAGGAATTTTGCTTCAAAACTCCTCAGTGATTTCGTCTACAATTTTCTTTTTTTGTGGGATCTTTGTCTGGTTTTGGTATCAGGGTGATGCTGGTCTCATAGAAGGAGTTCAGAGGGTTTCCTTATTCTTCAGTATTTTGGAATACTTTGACAATAATAGGTGTAAACTAGTCTCTAAAGGTTTGGTAGAATTCACCTGTGAACCTGTCTGCTCTTAGATTCTTGTTATTGGGAGTTTCTTAAATTGGTAATTTGATTTCATTATTGACAATTGTTCTGCTCATATTTTCTGCTCCCTTTGATTTAGTCTTAAGAGATTCTACATTTCTAAGAATTTATCCATTTCTTATAGGTTGTCTATTTTATTAGCATACATTTATAGTAATCTCTTATGATCCTTTGTATTTCTGTGGTGTTGTAACTCCTTTTTCATTTCTGATTTTGCTTATATTCTCTCTTTTTAACTGAGTTTGGGTAAAGTTTTACCAATTTTGTTTATCTTTTCAAAGAACCAATTCTTATTTTCATTGTTTTTTCTATTGCTTATTAGTTTCTATTTCATTTATTTATGTCCTGATCTTTATTCTTTTTCTCCTTCTACTAATATTGAATTTTATTTTTTCTTTTTCTAGCTCCTTTGTATGCAAATTTAGGCTTTTTATTTGATATCTTTCTTCTTTGCTTAGGTAGTGTACCACTATAAACTTCCCTTTAGAACTGTTTTTCCTGCATTTTATAGATTTTGGATGGCTGTGTTTGAATTTTTGTTTCCAGGTTTTTAAAATTTCCTTTTTGATGTCTTCAGTGACACATTGGTTGTTTAGTAACATATGGATTAGCCAACACATGTTTGTATGTTTTTTTTTTTTTGCAGTTTTTTTTCTTGTAGTTGATTCTAGTCTTACATCTTTGTGGTTAGAAAAGATGTTTGACCAATACAATATTGTAAAGTAATTAGCCTCCAATTAAATAAATTTAAATTAAAAAAAAGAAAAGATGTTTGATAGTATACCAATCTTAAATTTACTGAGACTTATTTTGTAGCCTAGTATGTGCTCTATCTTGGAGAATGTTCCATGTGCACTTGAAAAGATGTTCTGTGTGCACTGTTCTTTTTAGTTGAAAAGTTCTATATATATATTAATTATATGTATATATTATATCTGTCTGCTCTCATTTGTCATTTAAGGCTAGTGTTTCCTTGTGTATATTCTGTTCAGATGAACTGTCTCTTGATGTAAGTGAGATGTTACACTCCCTTAATATTATTGTGTTACTGTCAATTTCTCCCTTTATTTTTGTTAATATTTGCTTTACATATTCAGGTGGTGCTATGTTGGCTGTATAGATGTTTACAGTTGTTGAGTCTTTTGGGATTTGTCCCTTGATCATTGTGGAAAGTCCTGTTGATATATTGTTGCAGTTTTTGTCTTACAGTCTGTTCTGTCTAGGTGTTACTCCCTTGGCTTTCCTTTTGTTTCCATTAGCAATATAATAGTTTACCATTCCCTCACTTTCAGTCTGTTTGTGTCTTTAGATCTGCAGTAAATTTCTTATAGGGAGCATATATATGAGTCTTTTTTTTTTTTTAATTCCTTCAGACATTCTATGTCTTTTGATTGGAATGTTTAGTCTTTTAGATTTAAAATAATTGTTGATAAGTATGTACTTATTGCCATTTTGTTAATTATTTTCTGGTCATTTTCATAGCTCTTTTTTGTTCCTATCTTCTTTTCCTTTCTTCCCTTGTGATTTGATAATTATCTTTAGTGTTATGTTTGAATTCTTTTCTCTTTTACTGTGTATATCTATTATAGATATTTGGTTTGTGGTTACCATGAGGTTTATATTTGCAATGTACATATATATGAGATTATTTTAAATTGTTAATGCTTTAAGTTCAAATGAAGTTTACTGCATTTTTTTATTCCCCCCAAATTTAGTGCTTTTGCCATCATATTTTACATCTTTTTGTTTTGTGTATTCCTTAACTACTAATTGTGGATATAGATGACTTTTACTAGCTTTGTCTTTTAATTTCCTACTGGCTTCATAACTGATTGATCTACCAACTTTACTGTATGTTCGCCTTTACTGATGGTATTTTTTTCTATAATTTTCATACTTCTAATTGTGTTTTTGTGTGTGTGTGCTTAGAAAACTCCCTTTAATATTTCTTGCCAAACTAATTTTCTGGTGATGAACTTATTAGTCTCAGGTTGTTGGTAAAACTCTTGGGCTTTCCTTCAAATCTGAGTGGTAGCCTTATCAGAGAGAGTATTCTTTGTTGTAACTTTTTTTTCCCTTTCAGAACTTTAAATACACCACATCACTCCCTCCTGGTCTGCTGAGTTTCTGCTGAAAAGTCAGCATACAGTCTTAAGGGAGTTCCTTTGTACGTTACTAGTTTCTTTTCCCTTGCCACTTTTAATATTTTCCTTTCATCTTTAATTTTTTTCCAGATTCATTATAATGTGTCTTGGTGTATTTCTCTTTGGGTTAAACTTGTTTGGGACTTTGTGTTTCTGGACCTGTGTGCTTATTTCCTTTCTCAGGTTATAGAATTTTTAAGCTATGATGTTTTCTAATATATTCTATGACCCCTTTTCTCTCTCTTATTTTCTGGGACTCATATAATGCAAATGTTAGTATGTTTGATATTGTCTCAGATGTCTCTTAAACTGTCTTCATTTTTAAAAATTATTTTTTCTGTCCTCATTTTTTAAAATTATTTTTTCTTTTTCTGTTCAGTTTGAGTGATTTCCACTACTGTGTCTTCCAGTTCACTGATCTGGTCCTCAACGTCAGCTAAACTACTACTGCTTCCTGCTGGTGTGTGTTTACATTTCAGTTATTGTACTGTTCATACGTTTGGGTTTTTCATGTATTTTCCAAGTCTTTGTTAGGAATTTCTAACTTCCCACTTTGCTTACCCAATCTTCATAAGCATTATTTATTACTTTTAACTCTTTATCAGATAGATTGCTTATCTTCACTTAGTTCTTCTTAGACATTTTATCGTGTTCCTTATTTTGGAACACATTCCTTTTTGCCTCATTTTATTTAACGTGCTATTTGTATTTATGTATATCTAGTAGATTGGCAATGTTTCCCCATCTTGGTAAAGTGGTCATGTATTGGAGACATCATAAAGGGTCCTATAGTCCTATGGCTTTGGTCCCCAGAGCTGTGGGGTGCTCCCTACTTTGGCTGCTTGAGCCCGTCTAGTAGTAGGCTGACTACTGTGGGGATGCTGGTAGGTGTGGTTGGCACTTAGTCTGCTTGGTTGCCATATCCCACCTTGCGTGGAGACTGCTGGCTGCGGGTGGTTAGGTCTGGGTCCTGGCTTCGTGGACTAGGGTGTCATTACTGGACTAGGGTGGTGTTGCTGGCCCACTGATGGGTGGAACCATAGCTCAGGATGGCTTGTTGTGGGGTTGGGGTCCTGGTGGTAGGCTGGGATGTGGCCTTGTGGTTATGGGATTGTGACAGACTGCTGATGGGCAGGGTCAGTTTCTGACTTGGCTGGCTGCAGTGTCCGGCGTATTTCAGAGCTGGTATTGATCTGATGGTGAGTGAGGCTGGATTCTGGGTGGCCAGGTGAGGAGCCCAGGATGTTAGTCTTCTTGTGGTGGGCCAAGTTCTGACACAGCTGGCTGAGGGACTATGTCAGTCCTTGTGTTGGTATTCACACACTGGTGGTTGAGACCATGTCCTGGGGCTACTGTTGCCCCATTGGTGGCCAGAGCCAGGTCCCGCTATCTCTTGCTGTTGGGAAGGCCCTGGGAGTCCTGGACTATAGGGTGGACAGAACTGGGCCCCAGAGTCTGGCTATGGGTCTCTAGGGATCCTGGGCTGTTGCCAGCCAGTCCCACTGGTGGGTTGGTCTGAGCCTTGGCACTAATAAGGTAGAGGAAGATTTGAAAATGGTGCTTACCAGCACCAGTGTCCTTGTGGTAGAATGAGGTTCCCCAGATTGATGCTGCCTGGGTCCTTTTTCTCAGTGTGTGTCCCAGTTGCCCTTTGCCTCTCAGAAAGGGTCTCTAAGATCAGCAGGTGGGTCTGACCCAGGCTTCTTTCAAATTATTGTTTCTACCTTGGGCCTTAGAGTGTGAGATTTTATGTGTCCTTTAGGCATAGAGTCACGATATCCCATAGTCTTCTGGATCTCCCGAAAGTCCTGCTGGTCTTCAAAACCAAACATTCTCGTGGATTGCTTTCCCAGTGACAGATCCCTGGACTGGAGAGTCCAGTGTGGTCCTTAGAACACTAATTCCTTGGGGAGAACCTCTGCAATTGTAATTATTTTCTCACTTGTGAGTTGCCCACCTGTGGATGTGGATTTTGACTATACTGTCTCTACCCCTCTTACTCATCTTGTTGTGATCCCTTCTTTATATATTTAGTTATACAAGATCTTTTATGCTAGTCTTCAGGTTGTTCCAATCAATAGTTGTCATGTAAACAGTTGTAATTTTTTTTTTCTAATTTTATTTTATTTTTAAACTTTACATAATTGTATTAGTTTGCCAAACATCAAAATGAATCCGCCAGTTGTAATTTTGATATGACCTTGTGAGGAGGTGATCTCAGATTCTTCCTACTCTGCCATCTCAACCATTCCCTACAATTCTACTTTTAATAGATAGAAAAATATATGTTGCTTCTGATGCTAGAGTTACAGCTTTAGTTAAACTGAGCTAGATTTGTGGCCATTATTCAAGTGCATATAAGATTAAGTGGATATCAACATTCAAGGATATGCAATTACTTTTGTCTTCAGAAAAGTGACAAAGAGCTGACTGTAATTGGTGAAATCACTTTATCTTTTCTTTTTCACATGTGGAAAATCTTATGTATTTTCCTTCACAATAAAATTCAAGTTGAAACTACGTGGTTTTTGAAACACTGAAAATGTTACTATCCATGGGACCAATAACTTCTCACCACAGACATTAATAGTGAAGGTTCATTTCATTGTAAAAATTATTTACTAAATACTTGTCTTCACTGAACACTTAATTTATATAAGTGTGCTATTTTATGGGTTCCATAGGTGAAGAATAACTTGTTTGTTCTGAATAAATTTCTAGCAAATAGGGAGTGAGGATAAGAGAAAGCTGAGAGAAAACATGACTTCGCATAAATAAGGTGGTATGGAGACTCTAAGGTGGAAAAGAATATCAGAAAAATGTCATGTGTTAGCATTGAGGTGGATGGAATTTAATAGACAACTATTTGGGGAAGTGCACAGTGGATTGCAGGAATAGCAGGTGGAACAGTTTGTTTGAAGGACAGAGTATGTGAAGACAAGGACAGTGAAGACTCACTGGCCCAGAGAGTTCCTGTGATTTTTACTAAGGTCACACTGATAGTAGCTGAGAGAGTGGGCTAGCATTTCGGCCTAGAGAACCCATCTCACAAACTTCACCCTCCTTACTGTTTTATGGAAACTGGGGGAGTTCGTCATGGCCTATTCATCAACAGAACTCAGGAAAGGAGGCATCGGCCACAATTTGATTGGAAATCTGTCCTTAAAAGGGAACTGATCCTTGGGGAATTATGCTTGGGTGATCGGCTAGATTTTTCAACTCGGAATTTTAATGCAGCTGAAAAAAATAAATCTGGACATAATGGGTAGCTTTGAAAGAGAAAGTGGTTGTACACGGCTCCACATGATGATGTATACAGCTAAAGTTGTATACTTTAGTAGGAAGTTGAAAAAGCAGAAATTATTGTCTACACAGCTCAGTATATAGTAATAGATATTCATTGACAAGGATGTTTTTGTTGTTTAGTTGCTAAGTTGTGTCTGACTCTTTTGTGAACCCATAGACTGTAGCCTGCCGGGCTCCTCTATCCATGGGATTTCCCAGTTAAGAATACTAAAGTGGGTTGCCATTTCCTTCTCCAGGGGGTCCTCCTGACCCAGGGATCAAACCTGTGTCTCCTGCATTGGTAGAAAGATTTTCTCCCACTGTGCCACCAGGGAAGCTGATAAGTATGCATGAAAGCTTAAAGAATCAGGACCCCCTTGGGGCAATCTTAGTAAGGTGACATATTCGAAAGAAATGGCATTTAGATATCTCAAAAATCTTTGGAAAGATATTTAACTGTGTACTAAAGCCTGGTGAAAAGATTTTAAATGTGTATTCCATTCGTCACACAGAAAGCTACCTTAAAATGCTTTCTGTATCACACTATATCTCACTTCTGTTTGGCAGTGGCTTTAGCCTCTCGTAAACTTTGTCAAAGTTCCATAGCATTCTCTTTCCAAACTCAACTCTCAATGGCTCTTCTTCTTTTCACCCCCTTCTATCTTTCTGGTTTGTTTTCTTCCACTGAAGAGGTTACTCCAAAAGGCAATGGAAGCAAGTACTGAAACCTCCTTGGATGAGAAGCCTCCTTGGAAGGCAGGCTCTGTGAAACTTACATAATCAGAATATGACTGGGGTCACAGGTGGCCCAGGGTCTGGGTCACATCAGTGTTAAAGAAACAGCAGCCTGGCTCCAAAAACCAAGACAAATAGTGTGGATCTTTACATGTTTTAAAAGAGTGTAGTGCAGAGGTTTTATACAACACTTTATGTTGAAAACTATCTAAAAATATTTTTACATCTCTTTCTCTCAAAGTATCCCACTGGAGACAAATGTGAGGAATCCCCAAGTAGGGGAATTCACCACTAGGGAGAATGAGAGGGAGTGTGAGAGTATGTGATATGCTTGGTAAAGGGGTCGTTCTGGAGTTCTTTCATTCGTTCAATCAGGAAGTGTTCATCAAGCCTCAACTAGAGCTGGATGCTCTGATGGGGATGCTATAGTGAATTTGACACCTGCAGTCTGTCAGGAAGGTAGACATCAAATGTTAAAATTGTGACGAGTGCTATAATGATTTCTTACATATCTTGAACACTAACTTTGTGCCAGGTATTGTCTAAAAGCTGTACATTTAACCTTCATTGAATATTTTCAGTAAATTAATATGATAAACATCATTATTTTTTCCATTCTACAGGTGGAGAAGCTGGGTGTTATGCAATAACTTATCGAGGATCACACATTTCATAGATGTTGGAGTCAAGATTTAAAACCAAGTTTACCTAACTTTTGGCCTAAAGTTCTTGAAAAAAGTGAAAGTGAAGTTGCTTGGTCATGTCTGACTCTTTGTGACCCTATGGACTGCAGCCCACCAGGCTCCTCTGTCCATGGGATTTCCCAGGCAAGAGTACTGGAGTGGGTTGTCGTGTTCCCCTCCAGGGAATCTTCCTGACCCAGGGATAGAACCCACATCTCCTCTGACTCCTGGATTGCAGGTGGATTTTTTTTTTTTACCTACTGAGCCACCAGGGAAGCCCGATGCAGAGCATACCTGCAATAAATGATAGGTATTATTATTGCAGGCTGTTTGTAGGTTAAATGCTTGCTATGTTGTTTTCTTTTTTTGTTTCTTATTTTTGTTGTGTTTTGTTCTATGAACCAAATTTCTTTCTAGGGCTCTGTTTCTGACAATGCATACAAATAGATCCCATTGTATGACCTGATATGCAGTATGTTTTTGGCATACTAGATGGGGCATTATTAACTTTTATTATTATTATCATTATCATCAATACCTATAGCTGTTGTGCAGGGGCCACTTACCACATCAGCTGGTATGCAAGGAAGTTTGCATACACCATGGTATTCCTTCCTCAGAGGAAATCTGTGAGGTGGACACTGTTATTAACTCTATTTTGTGTTAATCACAGTGACAAGGATGCTTAAGTTTTGAGACCTAAGTGACTTGCCCAAGGCCACATCCTGTAAATTTTGGTTCCAGGTTTTGAGCTCAGTTTGGCCTCCTATGTTTGAAAGAAAATGTTTTCAGGGGGTGAGCTGGTCCCTGGGGTGGAGAGTGCGGCAGTCAGAACTGCTCCTCCGTGCACACACATCTGTGGCCTCTTTCCTCATCCCTGTTTCAAGCCTTTTCTTGGCACGTGTCCAGATCATGCAGAGGTGCAGGATCACCCACAGGCAGGTGATGGAAGTAAGCCTACCCTGGAGTGCTGGGGGCTTTCACTGTGTGTGAAGTATTTCATGCTCAATGGCTCTTCTAAAATCGTTAGATGTGCCTGTGGGCCCTGAGGTGAAGTCTTTAGGAAAGGGTGAAGGTCCAGGGAGTAGCAAGACTTGGGGGCAATTCTAAATTTCACAAGAGAGAGCTTCCAGCCACTTGGGCTCCATTTCTTCCTGGAAAGTTTTCTTTCTTTTTTCTTTTGGATATTCTATCTGACTGGGATTATCACATTTTGATTTTCTTGGAATGCTTCAGCACTTGGTGGAAAATGGAAAGCTGGTGTGAACGCTCTTTCCCTTCTCAGGGATTTGGAGTCTTCTTACTGTACAGTTTTAGCTTTCCATGTCTTGGTTTTTAATGCTGTGGTCTACATGGAGCTCAGAAATGTATAATGCTGTCACTTTGCTTTCCTGAGATTTCCTTCAGGTCTGTTATTGTTTAAAAGTTTAAACTTATTTTCAAAAAATCCCTATGAGGTGGTTTTCAGTACGAAATAAATATAATACAGCTCAGTTATCAGCAAACATTCAGATACAGATCTGAAGTTAAATTGAGAAGGGTAAATAGATGTAGTGATTATCCGGGATGAGTAAGTTATTACATCTGAGGTTTAAATTTAGCTTTGAGATTCTTGGAAATCAAGGTAAGGATGACATAATGGATTTTACAGTATTTCTGAACTGAAAAAAGGAAGTTGTTCTTACAGAAAAGAATTCTTCCAGGACCAAAATTCTAGTAGACAAAATGTGTGGGCTTTTGTGTCACAGAAACAGATGAAGGTATAGATACAGCTTTGCTTTTAAAACATATATAGACAATATGTACGGATATGCAAACATAAACACATGAAAATTAATCCCTGTGTGTGCATACATACATGAATATTAGGGTAGGCAGATGAACAACCCAAAGCTGTCTACATCCTCCTATTCCCTGGAACTTGTGGATATGTTAGATTAGAGGAGTTAGGTTCCATATGGATTTTGGGTTGCTAATCATATGACTTTAGAGCAAGGAGATTATACTTGATTTTCTGGGTTGGCTTAGTATGATCAGAAGGGTCCTTTAAAGTAGAAGAGAGAGGCAGAAAAGGAGTCAGAGTGACAGTGAGAAGGAGTGAATTTGCTGTTGTGGTTTTAAGGATGGAGGGAGAGAACCATAAACCAAGGAGTACAGATGGTACCTAGAAACTGAAGAGGCAAGGGCATGGATTCTTCCATAGAACTTCCAGAAAGAAACACAGCCCTGCCAACACCTTGATTTTAGCCCTAAGACCTATGTCAGACTTCTGATCTACACGACTAAAAGATAATATGTTAACTCACTAAATTTGTAGGAATTCATTTCAATAGAAAACTAATGCACACACACACACACACACACACACACACACACAGAAATTTACACAGCCACTACTAAAATAAGAAGAGCAGAAAAAGAGAGAGAACAAAGAGAAAAGGGATCTGTGAAGATACTTCTGTAGGGAATTAAAATAAGGTAATCTAGGTACCTTGGTTGCAAAAACTGCCACTTAGATCTCATATATAAATACAATTAATGTCTTGACTCTTGGGTATTTAACACAGCTTTTAACTTTAGTCCAGACTACATTAGGATTCTTGATTTTATTCCTTTTTCAAAACTTGTTCCAACAATGATGTGCTGGAGCAGACTTCTCCCAGGTCCTGAAAGCCGACTTGGGACCGTCTCTCATTCACTGATGTCATGTCTGTAGAATGAGTTAGGCAGTGGTGGGAGTATCCACATCCTGAAATGAAACACAAATTTTTCCTCCAAAGAGATTTTTCCTCTAAAGAGCTGGTCGTTACACATTTACTGGTGTACCACTGCTTTCACGGACTTATCTATGATCATGCACCTAGTTGCTAAATACTTAGGGGTCATCTTTGAATCTTCTTCCTCTTATGGGCTATATGTAACCCATTATCTAGTTCTGCCACGTGCATGCTTAGTCTCTCAGTTGTGCCCAGCCCTTTGTAACCTTAGGACTGTAGCCCTCCAGACTCCTCAGTTCATGGGATTCTCCAGACAAGAATACTGGTGTGGGTTGCCATGCCCTCCTCCAGGGGATCTTCCTGACCCAAGAATTGAACACACATCTCCTGCATCTCCTGCACTGCAGGTGAATTCTTTATCTATTGAGCCATTAGGGAAGCCCAGTTCTGCCACCTTTACCTCCAAATCATACTCACCTTTTTCTATCTCCACAGTTACCACTCTAGTCTAAATTACTAATGCATCTTCCCTGAACCATTCCAATGGGTTTGTAATGGTCCCCCTCTACTCTACTTTAGCCCCCTACAATCTTTTAAAGTATAGGTCATATTGGTCACTTGACTTCTTACAATCCTTAGAGTACAATCCAAGTGCAACCACTCCAGGCTATACTACCCTCTCTTTCTTGCCTCAGCTTAACTTTCCAGATGCATTTAGTCTTCTCTCCAACAATCTCCCTGAGTTCTGGTCATGATGCTCTTTCTGCTATTCCATTCGCCAAGCTCATGTCTATCTTAAGGCCTTGCATACCGGTTCCCTTTGCTGTGAAGGCATCTCTCCTGCCCCCAGTTCTTTGTGCAGGTGCTTCTTTCCCATCATTTAGAACTTAGCTTAAATATTCCCACCTCAGTGAGACTTTCCCTAACCACCCAACCTGTAATATCACTCTGTATTATTTTCAACTTAACACCCGCTCCTGTCTACTGTTTCTTTGTTCATTTATAGTGCCTGGCATACAGTAGACTCTTAATAAATCACTTGTTGAAAGAATGTATTAGCTCAGAGTGTTTAAAACATTGGCTAGAAACATGTTTCACTGACAGCTTCTTTCCTGTCTGGGGCCTAGTGGCAGCAGGTGGATAGTAAAAACTATCAACCCTGGCATGGATAAGAAGGTAGAACATGGTTGGGGTAGCAGAAATGTAAGTTAGAGGGTCCAACAGGCAAGGGAGTTTGGCTAAGGATATTGCAGATTTGATAAAACGTGTCTAAATGTCAGACATCAGAATGAGTATGGCAGCTAAATGCTAATCTGTAAAGGAAGAAAAGTGGAGGCTGAATGCATTTGTTGGTCCTGGTCCAGACATGCAGGAGGCCAGGGTAGGGGCTCAGACCATCCTCCCCAGGTCTGTCAGATGTGCTTACCTATCACGAGCTCTTTCTGAAGGCCTTCTCATAAAAGCCTAGCTCTCACATATCAGTTATCACAACTGATATTTCCCCCTGGGCTTCCAAAGTGGTGCTAGTGGTAAATAACCCCCTTGCCAGTGAAGGAGACTTAATCAGTTCAGTTCAGTCACTCAGTCGTGTCCAACTCTTTGCGACCCCAGGGACAACAGCACGCCAGGCCTCCCTGTCCATCACCAACTCCCGGAGTCCACCCTAACTCATGTCTATTGAGTCGGTGATGCCATCCAACCATCTCATCCTCTGTCATCCCCTTCTCCTCCTGCCCTCAATCTTTCCCAGCATCAGGAGACTTAATAGACATGGATTGAATCCCTGGGTTGGGAAGATCCCCTGAAGGTGGGCATGGTGACCCACTCCAGTGTTCTTACCTGGAGAATCCTATGGGCAGAGGAACCTGGAAGGCTACAGTCCATGGGGTTGCAAAGAGTCAGACATGACTGAAGTGACTTAGCACACACACATTTCCCCCTTAGGGAAGTTTTGTGAGAGAGAAATGCTCTACCACTAGAGTTTATGGCTCTTCCAAACAGGATTTTTATATTCTCTAGGTATAAAAAGGCAAACTATTCTTCACTGTTAGATTAAGGAGTTTCTCTTTTTAAACTTTTTTACGGGAGCATGGCTGATTTACAACGCTGTATTAGCTTCAGGTATCCAGCAAAGTGAGTCAGTTACACATACACCTATATCCCCTGTTACTGAGTAGAGTCCCCTGTGCTGCCCAGCAGGTCCTCGTTAGCTGTCTATCGCATGTATAGTCGTGTGTGTGTGTCAGTTCCAATCTCCCAGTTTCTCTGTCATCCCACTTCTTACCCTGGTAACCTCAAGCTTGTTTTCTACATCTGTGACTCTAGTTTTGTTTTGTAAGTAAGTTCATGTCTACCACTTTCTCAGATTCCACATATAAGCAATATCGTATGTATTTGTCCTTCACTGTCTGACTTACTTCACTCAGTATGAAAATCTCTAGGTCCATCCATATTGCTGCAAATGGCATTATTTCATTCTTTTTTATGGCTGAATAATATTCCATCACACATATGTGCCCCGTCTTCTTTAACCATTTCTCTGTCAAGGGACATTTAGTTTGCTTTCAGATCCTGGCTACTGTAAATAGTGCAGCAATGAACATTGAGATCTTTTTGAATTATGGTTTTCTCCTAGATATATGCCTAGGAGTGGGTTTGCTGAATCATATGGCAGCTTTATTGACCACCAGGGTTATTAACGTTTATCTTTTTAGTTAAGTAAGCTTCCCTGGTGGCTCAGTCGGTAAAGAATCTGGCAGGAATACAGGGGACCCAGGTTTGATCCTTGGGCCAGAAAGATCCCCTGGAGAAGGAAATGATAACTCATTACAGTATTCTTGCCTGGAGAAGCCCATGGACAGAGAAGCCTGGTGGGCTTACATCCATGGGGTCACAAAGAGTCAACACAACTGGGCAACTAACACTTTCATTTTTCCCCCCAATGAGTGGCTTTGTGAGTAAATTATTTTAAGTTTGTGGGAAAAAAAACAAAACCAAAAACACTATCTTGAAACATTCCCCAGACAATGTGATGATATTAGGAGGTTTGGACTTCTGGGAGGTAACGAGGATCAGATGAGGCCATGAGGGCAGAGCCCTCACGAACTGGTTTGTGCCCTTATCTGAGTCAGGAGAGAGCTTGCTCTGCTCTGCTGTCCCATGGATAAGTCGGCATCCGGAACTTGGAAGAGTGCTGTCAACAGGACCCAACCATGTAGAATCCTGTTCCTGAACCTTCAGTTACCAGAACTGTGAGAAATAAATGTCTATCATTTATAGGCCACCCAGTCTAAGGTAATGTATTATGGCTGCTGGAACTAAAATAATTGGATCTCTATTTTCTTCTATAAACATAAAATATACAATAAATTATGAGGCATATTGCTGTTATCAAAAGTAGTAGATACTTCTGTCAGCACTCTAGAATAATAAAAGTTTCATTTAAACATAATTAATGGCTTCTAAATCCTTTCTTATTTTAGGCTAAAACTTATCAAACTTTTTCTAAAATATAATTTTTATTTTAAATAAAGTATATGTACGAACCTAGTTAAGTACATGCTCTTATTTGAGGAATAAATCACTTTTTAAATAAGAAAATGATGACTACATTATATACGTTGCTGTGGTATAGACAAATAAGTTATTTTAGTATTTTGGAAAGAAAAGACCGGTTATTAATGAAGATGTTTTTTGGAAATATTTAAAACGGTCTTGTGTTTATACGTGAGTTGAATCCCTCCTCTTCCCTAAAAATATTTTTCAGAACAGAAAGAATATTACTGTGCTGGGATGCCTATTTCTGCTCTACCTAGACTCTATTGAATTTAGAAAAACATGTTGCATCAAATCAGAGTCTGCCTTACTTATCATTTTGATTAATATTGACTTTCGAGGCTACTTATTATTTCTTTAGTGAAATACAGTAAGGTTACTGTATTACTTGATTATTTTGTAGCTCCTCAAAACTGAAAGAGAATTGTATTCAACTGAGCATAAGCGGGTTTATTTTAGCTTGACTCAAATGCAAAAGTGGAGTTGCTCAGTCATGTCCAACTCTTTGCGACCCCATGGACTGTAGCCTACCAGGCTCCTCAGTCCATGGAATTTTCCAGGCAAGAATATTGGAGTGGGCTGCCATTGCCTTCTCCAGGGTATCTTCCTGACCCAGAGATTGACCCCCAGTCTCCCGCTTGGCGGGCTTTACCGTCAGACCGCTTTACCATCTGAGCCACCAGGGAAAATTTGACTCAAATGCAAAAACAAGGTTTAAAATTTTACTCATTCAGTACTTCAGCAAATATCTATTAAGTGATTACAGGTGTCATACACTGTATTAATTCCTGGAAAATCCCTGACTTCATTGAACCTTGGCAAGAAGGAAATTAAGGAAGGAAATCCCAGCAATTACAGCACATGCATATGATGATAGGGTGAGATAGAAGAGCTACAGTGGGTTCTGGAATACACTGAACCTAGGCCCCAGGGAAGATTTACGGAAGAAGATGACCTCACAGTGAGGTGTTGTTCAGAGGGGACAGCAGGTGCCAAGGTCCTATGCTGAGAAAACAGTTTTGGAATTTAGGAATCGGGAGGTAAAGGCAGGAGTGGAGGAAAAGGCAAGGCTGAAGGTTGGAGAAGTTCCAAGGGAATTCTGGATTTAGCCATAGTGGAGAAGTTTGGAACCATGAAGAGAAAGTCTTTCCAGTGAAACTTTCCTGCTTTTTCTTTTTCAATCTCTAAGATTTTAAGGAAGACATTATCTCCAAGTTACCAGTCAGAAGTTTTTAAATGCAGAGTCTGTTTATTCTCTATATCAGAAGAATCAAGGACTCTGTCCTTCTTCCAGACTCAGGAGTTTTTCAGCATGGGAACATGAATAAGAATTACAGTGGAAAGTTACTGAGCCAAGTTTCTGGAAAGGAATGCTTCTGCAGCAGGACTTTATTCCCATGAAAGAGAACTTGACTGTCTGTGGAATGGAACCTTAAAATCGTGGAAATAGTGCATAGATGGGGCTCAGAATTACTTAATAGGAGGAAAAATGTGGTGTGGTGAGGGAAATAGGAAGTAATGGCTATTATCAAGCTTGAAGAATTTGGAAACTTGATTTTTTGAAGTCAGTTGTTGGCAATCATGATCATAATTAGATGTTTTCCCTACCATTTGCATTACTAGTGGCTCAGATCCCTTACACTGAATTTTCTAAATGATGTGAACAGAGACAGAAGACATTGAAAGAGTATCTGAGAGGCAACAAGGAAGCTTTGCCTTATTTCTAACTCTAACGGCCAAAATTTGAAGAACCTTGCTTGATTTGAGGTGCTCTTGAACTTGGCTCCAAAGAATAACTGAGTCCAATTTGCATGGAGAGATGGAGTAACTGAGATAGGTTCCAAACTTCCTTCTAAGGATTTAGAGTAGAGAATGCTTATTTTAGGAACAAAATCTTGCCAAGTTTTCCTTTTTCTTCCTTGTTCCTTAATGTTGATGGAGATTTAAGCTTTGACTTTTCAATATATATTTGAAGTGACTGTCCATATGTAATACCATCCAGTAGAATAAGAAAGTATTTCCAGATGCTATTCCTTTATAACCAAATGTTAGACTTGGCAGAAGTTGGAGGAATTTTGCCACCTGATATTGTGGCTCCCCAGAATGACTGCCTGCTTCTGCCACTGCAGTAGATGAAGCAGATGGCAGGAGGCCCCGTCCTTACATGATTTTTTTTTCCCTCTGTATTTTACATCTCAGAGACTACTGAGCCTTGTGGATGGGAGGCCAGTGTCTTTCCTAATCTTTGGGCGGTCCTCATGTCGTCTTCCTTCACTGTTACAAGAAACTACCTTTGTGGCTATGAAAGGCTCTGCTGAGAGCTGTACAGTTCTCCTGTATGGAAACTAACAGGTTTTACTTAAGAGCCTTCTGAACTTGCAGAAGCACTACTCTTTAGGTCTCTGCAGAGTTGACGTTGAGGCAACACTATGTAGGATGTTGTCTTTGGCCTGGGAGGTTACCAGTCTTTGACCAAGTTTTTCTTGCTCTGTTCTTTCTTATGAGGTTATATCTTTTCTAACTACTTACATATAAGAATGATGATAGTTAATGGTAGAAATTTTTATTTTTTTAAATTAAAATTTAGGAAAAAAAAGACCTGGAAATTATTTTGGTCTTGATTTTTAAAAATTGCCAAGAATTCTGAAGATTCTGAGATTTTACTATACTTGCAAACTAGTAAGTGTGTTGTAGTTTTACAGATGCTGTGTAAAGACAAAGAACTCCTCATTCAGAGACAGATGATTTTATTTTTCATAATAAAACATGCAGCTTGGGCATCAGTACATGTACATTAGTTTCTGGAGTCCCAAGGGAAATGTACAGAGGGCCAGATTATACTAGCACATGCAGAGAGTTGCACGAGAGAAGAGGAGCCCTGAGTTTTGGGAACTTGAATCTTTCGTAGTAGAGAGCAAGCAGGCCTACCCTTTGGGTACTCTTAAGGCAGAGACGCCATGTTTATCCGCAAGGCTATTTGCAATAGACACATTCTTGGAAAGATTTTGAAACAAGAAATGGTAAATGTAACATGTTGAAGCACAAAAGTAACATGACAATTTTCTCTCAATGAAAGGTAATTTTTCTCTTCAGCCAAATCTCTAAATCTAGAAATTACTGATTTGAACATAATTCCAGAGAATAAGGAGAAAGGGGAAAAACAGTGAAAAAAGACAGGACAGTTTCTTTGCGCAGTGTGTGGAAGTGAAAAAAGTTCTTGCTGAGATTCCATACTTAACCGATGCTTAATTCTAATTCAGCTTTTAAACTTAGCCTTATGTTATGTGTACTATTAATATAAATATTAACTTTAATTGTTTTCAGCTATTAGTTTATTACCATTATAATTCTGAAGTCTTTCCTGTAACAATGTAAAAACCTTGGACCGTGTAAAGTTTATTAATCACTGACTTTGTACTACTAAATTTTCAATTTTTATCAGCAATATGTATATTAATATTCCTTAATAAAAAGGGAAGATAATCGTACATAAAAAGGCAAGATAATCTTACATAAAAAGGCAAGATAATCTTACATTTTTATAAGATGTTCATTGCAGTTTTTAAAACAATTTAAAAAATAACTATGGAAGGAGAATGTGTATATTTTGGAGAGAAAAACTTACTTCAATTTACTAAAAGCATCTTACATGAAGTTTTCCCCTTTGTAACTACTCTGATTTTTTATATTAAGATTTCAGTTTTGTTAGGATTGAATCCAGTCAGAAATAACTATACGTTTCCAAAGAACACAGGCTAAGGAAGGTTGTAGATGCTGAGTGCGTGTCAGACCTACTTGATTGAAGAAAGAGGAAACTTCTGCAGAAACTGGAGAATAAAAGTCTTTAGGCTTTGGTCACAGGAGTCATTTTTTAAAAATGGATTTCCAGGAAGTATTTCAATAGAGGATGCTAGACTATATGCTCTGACTAATATGTTAAGATTTTAGACTTTCTAAGTTACTTTGGTAAATGTGTGCAAATCAGATTTTCAATAATAAAGTCCCAAAAAGTCTTCATGGAAGCATATTCATGAATATGAGTATGTAATATGAAGTCCATGTAATACGCCAAGTGATGGATAAGAGACACAAATGACACAGTTCTCACCCTTTGGGGAGCAATTGCCATGAACTACAAAACAGAAAAAAAAAGGTTTAATGAAATGCTTACATATTTCATCAAAATAATGGAGATACAAAGTGGTTTAAGGAAAAAGAAGGAAAAGAAGAAAACAGAGAAAGAAACAAAGCAGTGCTGATTAGGCTCCGGGAATTATTCTGTCTTACGGCTGGCTGCCAAACCACACAGTCCTAAAGCATCTTCTCTTCAGATGGAGAAGCCTGACGTCTGCCATTCGCTGTTAATTACAGCACTAGAGGAAGGGTTTTCCTTTTAAGAAACACAAGACACCTTGATAGGATTGGTGGCATTGTGGCAAGTAGGGGAAAAGACAGGGGAAGAAAGGAGAAGCATGGAAAAGAGCCAGACAGTAAAATTATGTCTTTTGTAGTGTAACACGGAAGAACAAATCTGACTGCGTATTAAACCTCTCCTTTTACATTAACCTTTGTGCGCTGCTGCCTGGGCCTGGTTGTACTGTCTCTGCACTTTTTGTAAAAGAATGTTGCCTGCAGCCTGAAACATACAGAATAGGCCTTTCTCCAGGCTCTGACCTTTAACGGTAATAACACTTTCCCACTCATATAGAGATAAAAAGTTGCAGAATGGAGAATAATACTTATCTTGTTGGAGGTTTACAGGAACAAAGTCAAATATCAAAATAACCTCAGCTGTCCACAATCAAATTGGAGATCTCATATCCGTAATACTCTCAACCCAAGTATTTGTATTCTGCAGCAAAATTAACTGAAATTAAAGTCATATACAAAATATCTAGTTTTTTTTTTTTTTTTTTTTTTAAACCTTAAGTCTCTCCTGTTGAGGAAAAGTTACTTTTAAATTTATTTGATCTTTGTAAAATCTGAGTACATTTAGTTTTGATGAGTTAATATTCTGTAGGTAGCATAAGATAAACAAGAGGAACTATTCTCATAAAAGACACATTCTTGTCTATTTAGCAAGCTGTATTTAAGAGAAATATTTAGAACACTAGGCCTTATTCATTTATAGTTTCTTAATCACTCAATTGCAGCTAGCATCCATCATTTTCTGTAGAAAGTAAATATGTAAATAATTTCTGTTGATTAAAGAATGCTTTCTGTTTCAAAGATGGGACTACATTTTTTTTTAAAGCACATTTCATGATTACAGGTCTCAATCTTTCTTCTTTAAGTGCTTCCTTAAGGATTTTCTAACAGTTGAGTGATAAAGGTTGAGTATTTTCCCCAGAAACTCCCATAGCTTGCAGTGGAGAGACCAGCTTTTAAACCAAATTCTCTCAGGAAAATCATTTGCCAGGAAAGTATACAGACCTTTCTAATGTCGCTTTCAGACTTCTTTACCTGTAGATGTCTCTAGAACCATCAGTTCATGGCATAGGCGCATCTGCTCAGGGCACTGGTGGTGCTAGAAAAAAGTAGTTTTGCCTTTAAAAAAGCCACTTTACACATGTACTAGTGTGGATCAAATGTACTGGCAAGAAGTGCTTTAAAAGTGTTAGGTAGGAAGTTAGGCATGAACAACGAGTGCCCTAGCTGAAAAGGAGGCAACGGATCCCAGGAGAGCTCACAGATAATGCCGCAAAAATAACCACAGAGACTTTTCCAACTCCTGCGCATGCATCTTAGGTACACAATGCGGTTAGTACACAAACTAACCACAGAGGCTTCTCTTAGGCAGCTAGGAGTCCATTAAGGGTTCATAAATATCCTACATATATACGCATCTGATTAAACAGACTGAATTATGGGAAGACAAAAACAACAGAGCTTGCTCTTTTATAATTTGCAATTGTCAATCGGTCTTGAGCATATCCCTATTTACATTCCCTTCCCTGGTGGCTCAGAAGGTAAAGCATCTGCCTTCAATGCGGGAGACCTGGGTTTGATCCCTGGGTCAGGAAGATCCCCTGGGGAAGGAAATGGCAACCTACTCCAGTACTCTTGCTTGGAAAATTCCATGGACGAAGGAGCCTGGTACGCTACAGTCCATGGGATCACAAAGAGTCGGACACGACTGAACGACTTTGCTTTCACTTTTCTTTGGTGGTGGTTACAAGCCACCTTTTGACGTAACCAAAAGGAGGAGAAAGGAGATATAAAAAGGGGAAGCCAAGAAGAAGGAGGACTCCTTTGGAGTCAGTCTGCTCCCATATCTTGGGAGTGTCTGTCTCATAAAAGATCTGTCTGCTTGACCTGAACCGAGCTGTAACTTGTCTGTTGTTTTAAACGCTTATGTCCATCATTCCAAATTTTTGTTGTGATGAGATAAGAACCCAGGAAGAGAAATAAACTGACCTGACAAAAGATATACCTTATGGGTTTCTGTGGTACAACTAAGGGAAGAAGGCCAAGGCAATCTGTGACATAATAAATGATAAATGATGAAGTTCAAAGCTGTGGGACATTGATCAGAAATCATTAAATATTCTGTATCAAGAAAATGAAGAGATGATTGTTTTTAAGAGACAGCTGAGAGCAATGCAGGGGGCTTCCCCGGTGGCTCAGTGGTGAAAAATCCTCATGCCAATGCAGGAAATGAAGGTTCAATTCCTGGGTCAAAAAGATCCCTTGGAGAAGAAAATGGCAACCCACTCCAACATTCTTGCCTGGGAAATCCCATGGACAAAGTCTAAGCCTGGTGGGTGACAGTCCACGAGGTCACAAAGAGTCAGACATGACTTAGCAACTGAGCAACAGCACCAAAGAATAATGCAGAAAAAACCAAATTCAACATTTTTTGTGTGGATTTTAATTTCATTGGAAATCAGCTGATAGCTATCTGGGAAAGAGTGCCTTTGGTAAGAGTTTGGGAATCCTGAAAATAGAAATGCATCTATTACCTTACTCACTTTGCAGATAATATCTGTGAAGTATAAAATAAAAAGAGTTTAAAATGCTAGTAAAAAGTAATTACTATTGTTATGTTAATAGTTTCATATTAATATATTAACTGAAATTCTATCAGTGAGTAATTCTATTGCAAGCAAGAAGTGACACTGTAAGACCTAAAGGGATAAAACTAGGTACCATCAAAAGCAGAGAACGCTTCCTTGATGCCTTGTTTTGTTTACTTTCTTTTGGGCTTTCATTAATCAGACAAGTATTTGTGATGCCTACTATGGATGAGGTCCAGTTCTAGGCACTGGAAAAATAACTGTGGGCAAAGAGACAAGCTCATACATATTCTTGTTTTTTTTCTTGTTTGTTTGTTTTGTTTTTCTCAAAAGTAAACAAAAAATACATCCATCCATAAATATTTATATAGTTAAAAGTTCTGAATCATCTTCTTACTGATATTTTTGCTGATGTGAAGACAAAAAGAAAACTTTTGGCATCTAATAAGCTGCATCAGTGGAAAGAGAATTATATGTATATTTTTTAAAAGATGAAGATTATCTGAAAAATATTGTGGAGAACTTAGAAAACCGATCAAAGATTAAGACCATTGGTCTTGAAGACTGAAAATTGCCAAAAATGAAATCTTCACTGCATGTGCTTTACGTATTTAGGAGAAGAATACAGATAATAAACATTATGAAAATTAAAAAAAAAAAAAGTTCTACGAAGAAAAAGAAGTTAGTTAAAGGGGGTAAGAAGTGACAGGAAGGTTAGGTCAGATAAAATATGTCAGGATTTGCAGATGGTGGGGTCGCACAGAGTCGGACATGACTGAAGTGACTTAGCAGCTTAGCAGGGGTGCCAAAGAGAAGGAAGGGGAGTAGTAGTAGGGGATAGGAGGTGCTTTAATTAGGCGGAGAAGACTGGAGAAGGAGAGGGGTCGCTTGCAGAGGAAGAAGTGAAAGTGTTACTGGGAAGTCCAGAGTTCATATTCAAATGGAGAGTTGCCAGTTGTGTAACAAACCTGGAATTGGGGAAGAGTCAGGGATTCTGGATTTTGTATGTAAATTTTGGATTCATGAACATATTAGTGGTATTTGACACCACAGTGTTGGCTAAAATAACCGAGGAAATGAGAAGAGTGAATATAACAGAAGACTCAAAAACTGAGTCAGGGGCACTCCGTCAGTTAAATGTTGATCAGAGGATGAGCAATCAGCAATAGAAACTGAAGTTGTAGACAGTGTGGTGGAAGAGAACTGAGAGTGTGTGTCCTTCAAGACAGTTGGTAAAGAAAAAGTGAGAAATCGTCCATGACGAGTGCTGCAGTGAGTCAAATGAGTCTTAAGAAATGACTTAAATGTATGTAGGTGGAAGATGCACAAAGTAATTCAGAAAGAAAGAACACATGACAAAGAGTGAGGGAGAGAAATATCAATATAGGAACTGGTCATTCCTAAAGGAAACCAACTCTGAATATTCATTGGAAGGACTGATGCGGAAGCTGAAACTCCAATACTCTGGCCACCTGATGTGAAGAGCAGACTCATTAGAAAAGACCCTGATGCTAATAAAGTAGGATGAGATGGTTGGATGGTATCACTGACTCAGTGGACATGAGTTTGAGCAAACTCTGGGGGATAATGAAGGACAGAGAAGCCTGGTGCGCTTCAGTCCATGGGTTCTCAAAAAGTCAGACATGACTGAGCAACTGAATACCATATGATCCATTTTTTTTTTTTTTTTGCCGTAAGAAAACAATAGTTTACGGTGAATGGTGTTGGATTCATGATCTCCGAAGAAGACGACTTAGCTTTGGGACCAGGAACCAGGCTTGATCCCTGGTCCCAAAAAAGAGCTTTTGTGTAACAGGGTTTTATTAAAGTAAAAGAGGACAGAGAAAGCTTCTGACACAGACATCAGAAGGAGGATGGAGAGTGCCCCCCCTCACCAGTCTTATCAAGGGAGCTATATACTTTTTAAATTGGTTATTACAGTAAATCAAAAGAATGTCTCAAGGTTATAAAGGTCTTACTAGACCCATTCCTACAGTATACATTTTAAGATAACAGGATTAGAAGTAACAGTATAAAGATCTTACCAGATCTACTCTGACAACATACACTTTAAGATGACAGAATTATTCTGAATGTTCTTAAGAAGGAGAAACATGTCCTCAAGCAGGATACATTGTTGTTATGTAATCATTGGTGCAGAGTTTAAGGAAAAACATATCATTGAGCAAGATGAGTTGTTTTGTTGTGTAATCATTAGCTCCAGGCTTAGAGAAAAAAGTTTGTTTTTTTCTTTCCTTGAGAACTCCAGAACCCTCTTTCCTCACTGGGGACCCCAGACTTTTTATCAACCTACCTAGGAATTGACTCTCTCAGGAACTCCTAGTTTTTTGTCTTGTTGAGTGAAAATAGACCCCTAGATATTTCTCCAACAAAGATTGGTTTATTCAGAATCAGCAGAAAGTGGCAATTTGTGATGCAGCCATGGTGAACCATGTGCAAGTCACCATGTGGTAAGGATAGGAGAATATTTTTATAAAGAAAAAGGAAATTTGGAGGGCCATAGTAAAAAAGTCCATAGCTTTTCACTGGGTGAGTCTTTGCCAGGAAAGAAGAGGTGTCTTTCTTCTCTCTTTGGACTCTGCTATCATCATAGGGTGTGAGAGCTCTCTGCTGGTCTCCCAACTGCATTTAATTGAGGTTTCTGTTGATTAATTTTTGCATTTCCCCCTTTTTGAGCAAGATCTTTCTCTGGCAGCTTGGTTAATCAAAAGTCAGGTTTTCTAGTTTCATCAGCTTTTTGTCCCACAATTTCAGGAAATATCTTTCCTAAGTAGTGTCTTACGTCAGAGGAAAAGTACAAATTGGAAACCTATTAAGATTCAGTTCAGTTCAGTTCAGTCACTCAGTCATGTCCAACTCTTTGCAACCCCATGAACCGCAGCATGCCAGGCCTCCCTGTCTATCACCAACTCACGGGGTTCACCCAAACTCATGTGCATTGAGTCAGTGATGCCATGCAGCCATCTCATCCTCTGTCATCCCCTTCTCCTCCCGCCCCCAATCCCTCCTAGTATCAGGGTCTTTTCCAAGGAGTTAACTCTTCGCATGAGGTGGCCAAAGTATTGGAGTTTCAGCCTCAGCATCAGTCCTTCTAATGAACACCCAGGACCGATCTCCTTTAGGATGGACTGCTTGGATCTCCTTGCAGTCCAAGGGACTCTGAAGAGTCTTCTCCAGCACCACAGTTCAAAAGCATCTATTCTTCGGGCTCAGCTTTCTTCACGGTCCAACTCTCACATCCATACATGACCACAGGAAAAACCATAGCCTTGACTAGACGGACCTTTGTTGGGAAAGTAATGTCTCTGCTTTTCAATATGCTATCTAGGTTGATCATAACTTTCCTTCCAAGGAGTAAGTGTCTTTTAATTTCATGGCTGCAATCACCATCTGCAGTGATTTTGGAGCCCAGAAAAATAAAGTCAGCCACTGTTTCCACTGTTTCCCCATCTATTTGCCATGAAGTGATGGGACCAGATGCCATGATCTTCATTTTCTGAATGTTGAGCTTTAAGCCAACTTTTTCACTCTCCTCTTTCACATTCATCAAGAGACTTTTTAGTTCCTCTTCACTTTCTGCCATAAGGGTGGTGTCATTTGCATATCTGAGGTTATTGATATTTCTCCTGGCAATCTTGATTCCAGCTTGTGCTTCTTCCAGCCCAGTGTTTTTCATGATTTTTCTCTTTTAACTCTGCATATAAGTTAAATAAGCAGGCTGACAATAGACAGCCTTGATGTACTTCTTTTCCTATTTGGAACCAGTCTGTTGTTCCATGGCCAGTTATAGCTATTGCTTCCTGACCTGCATACAGGTTTCTCAAGAGGCAGATCAGGTGGTCTGGTATTCCCATCTCTTTCAGAATTTTCCACAGTTTATTGTGATCCACACAGTCATAGGCTTTGGCATAGTCATTAAAGCAGAAATAGATGTTTTTCTGGAACTCTCCTGCTTTTTTGATGATCCAGCGGATGTTGGCAATTTGATCTCTGGTTCCTCTGCTTTTTCTAAATCCAGCCTGAACATCTGGAAGTTCACGGTTCATGTATTGCTGAAGCCTGGCTTGGAGAATTTTGAGTGTTACTTTACTAGTGTGTGAGATGGGTGCAATTGTGTGGTAGTTTGGGCATTCCTTGGCATTACCTTTCTTTGGGATTGGAATGAAAACTGACCTTTTCCAGTCCTGTGGCCACTGATGAGTTTTCCAAATTTGCTGGCATATTGAGTGCAGCACTTTCACAGTATCATCTTTCAGGATTTGGAATAGCTCAACTGGAATTCCATCACCTCCACTAGCTTTGTTCGTAGTGATGTTTCTAAAGCCCACTTGACTTCACATTCCGGGATGTCTGGCTCTAGGTCAGTGATCACACCATCGTGATTTTCTGGGTCATGACGATCTTTTTTGTTCAGTTCCTCTGTGTATTCTTGCCATCTCTTCTTAATATCTTCTGCTTCTTTTAGGTCCATACCATTTGTGTCCTTTATCGAGCCCATCTTTGCATGAAATGTTCCCTTGGTATCTCTAATTTTCTTGAAGAGATCTCTAGTCTTTCCCATTCTATTGTTTTCCTCTATTTCTTTGCATTGATCACTGAGGAAGGCTTTCTTATCTCTCCTTGCTATCTTTGGAACTCTGCATTCAAATGGGAATATCTTTTGATTTCTCCTTTGTTTTTCACTTCTCTTCTTTTCACAACTATTTGTAAGGCCTCCTCAGACAGCCATTTTGCTTTTTTGCATTTCTGTTCCATGGGGATGATCTTCATCCCTGTCTCGTGTACAATGTCATGAACCTCCATCCATAGTTCATTAGGCACTCTGTGTATCAGATCTAGTTGCTTAAATCTATTTCTCACTTCCACT
Organism: Bos javanicus; assembly: GCF_032452875.1. NCBI lineage: Eukaryota > Metazoa > Chordata > Mammalia > Artiodactyla > Bovidae > Bos > Bos javanicus. The sequence continues at coordinate 13,674,080 of NC_083876.1, forward strand.
GTATAATCATAAGGGATTTGATTTAGGTCATACCTGAATGGTCTAGTGGTTTTCCCTACTTTGTTCAATTTAAGTCTGAATTAACTTGAGTAAAAAGAAGGGGTAGAAGGGAGAACTCCCAGGTTCTGTTTATCTAAAATATTTATGTTTTCAATATTATCAACATTGGAGATCATCTGAAGCATTATGTCATCATTAGAGATTTAGTGACAAACTTCCAACAGTCCTGATCTGGATATCTTGGTAGAGCTGTCCTATCAGATGTCTCCTTCAGTTCTAGGAAATATTTTCTTTCAGATCACCAGATGATATACTATTCTAGTCAATGATGTTTTCTTTAGGTGTGCCATGTGAATCCAAGGCACATCTATTCCTTAGTTTAGCAGCACAAGGATTGGTTAGCAGTGCCTGATAGAAGCCTTTCTACAGATGTGGGGAGCTTTTGGAGGTGTGTTTCCTAATGGATGAAATCCCCAGGTTGTAAGGTGATGCTCATGCTCCAAGGGAGCACCATGAAATGATTGCTTTATCAAAGCATGGTTATTTTTAATAGAAACAACTACCCCTTATCAATTTTGGAGTATATTTTCTGTTATCAATTGTGGGTCAAAAAAAGCAGGAGCCAGTTGTAATTAGTATCTTGTGACTATCTCAATGTGTGAGAGCTTGAGTTCCAAAAGGGAGTATCTGGCAGGTAGAAAAACCAACATCAATGCTTTTGGCCAAGGTACTTGGAGGGCCTCTACAAATTTTGTCAATGGGTTCTCAATGATGCCATTACATTAGTGTGTTTAAGTCAGAGGACTGAGGGTGGTAAGCATAGTGAAAGTGTTGTAAAACCAGCTTTGATTGTGTAGTGCAGACGTGTCAAAGTACCTGGTCCAGTAAAATGCGTTCCTTAATCAATATGATGTTCCAAAGGAGTTCCACAGAAAGGGATAATCTTTTCCAAAAGGGTGTGAGCCACAGAACAAGAAGTAGCCTGTGTGCTAGGAAAGGCTTCAGTTCATGTGAACCGAAGAACTTATGCATGCATGCATGCTAAGTCACTCTAGTCATGTCTGACTGGGGCAGCATCTTTACAAATGGCTACTTCAGTCCAACAGGCTGAATCATATGCTTTTATACAGGTTTGTTTTAGCCAAGGACAAAATGCCAATGTTTATGTTGATAGTAGGTATGCTGCCCCAACAGCATCAGAAAAAGTTGTGATAGCATAGTATGTAAAAGCAAATCACTCTTTTATATTGTCACCTTTTAAATAAGAAATATAAGTGAGCTATGAGAAGTCAGGGTTGCCCAGTGGAATTCCTGTAGATTGCCACAAAGAGTCAAAAGGTGTTCTGTCAGCATTAGGCAGTCACGAGGGACTTTTTTGATTAAACTGGGGAGAATACTTGCAGATTTAAGGTTACTACAATGAAAAATAGTTATTTAAGGACAGTTAACAGAAAGACTTCCTAGGTGGTGAGGTAGTTGACTGAGAAATGTTGAGTATGATGAAAATTCAGGAGAGCTTCTACTGCATGAGGTACAAAAGTGTTTAACCACAACAATTTCTTCATTGGTCTTAAAAGAGCCTTAGTGGCCATCATGGCTCTAAAGTGAGGAGATAGCTCTGTCCAGTTGAAGGCTATGCTACCTGATGTGTTGATGTGTTCATTACGTTTTGGGATGAGTACCCAAAGGACATCCCCTTTCTTTTCATATACAAAAAGGAAAAGGGGAATCTGATAGTTGGGCCATCCAGGGACAGGTAGGTTCATCACCCTCTCCTTTAGTTTAAGCTCTCCATAGCTCAAAGGCTATGTTGTCTAATTCTTCCCATAAAATTGGGGTTGTTATTGCTTGGTAACAGAGAAGGCGATGGCACCCCACTCCAGTACTCTTGCCTGGAAAATCCCATGGACGGAGGAGCCTGGTAGGCTGCAGTCCATGGGGTTGCGAAGAGTCGGACACGACTGAGCGACTTCACTTTCACTTTTCACTTTCCTGCATTGGAGAAGGAAATGGCAACCCACTCCAGTGTTCTTGCCTGGAGAATCCCAGGGACAGAGGAGCCTGGTGGGCTGCCATCTGTGGGGTCACACAGAGTCAGACATGACTGAAGCGACTTAGCAGCAGCAGCAGCAACAGTTTTGCTTGGTAAAACATCGATGTTTGGCCATAAAAGAGAAATGTGGAATCTAATCTTGGCAATAACCAGCAAGACTGTGAAAACTATAGAGTTGGCACTTAGTTTTGGGTTTTGGGAAACTTAGGATACAGTGAAGTCTGTAGGGATATAGGTGTTCTGATATCAGATGCTCTAAAGATCAAACCTGGGTTTGGGCAATCTGCACTTTTTCTTGGTGACCTTACTTCCTTTTAAGGCTAAAAGCTTTAGCAAGTAGATGTATTCTTGTGAAGAAGCTTGAGAAAGAGAGCAAAGAAGCGAAGTTACTTATGTATTGCAGCTTATCTATAAGGAACTTTATATCATCCAGATAAATCTTCAAGATTTGGAAGAAATACGCACTCTCAGTAAAGCCCTAAGTCATTACTGTCTCAGTGAAATTTTTTTCTTCCAAGGTGAGGGCAAAAAGGCAAATTGAAGGTATTGCCTAGCTCCATCAACAGCCAAAGAATGTACTGTATAAATCAATTGTAGTAAAGAATTTGTTTCTGGTGGGAATGGCTGTTAGTAGCATATGAGGGTTAGAAACAACAGAGTGCCAAGGGAAAACAGTGTTTACTGCTCTGAGACCCTGGACAAATCTCCACCTTCGCCCCTCAGATTTTCTCAGGGGTGAAATATAAAGTGCTTCAGGGGTTTAGTACAAAGATAATGAGGCTTTGAGCCTGTGATTTTCTATTATGGGTTTTATGCCTTGAAGGGCTTCTTTATTTATTGGTATTGATCAGTCCTGGGGAGAGGTTTAATGGGGTTTATTTTAACCTTGATGGGAGGTGTGATGTGAATATTGCCAACATCAGTTAGAGGTTTTGCCCATAAGCAAGATGGTACAGTGTGGTGCATGCATGCTCAGTCATGTCTGACTCTTTGCAACCCCATGGGCTCCTCTGTCCATGGGATTTTCCAGGCAAGAGCACTGGAGTGGGTTGCCATTTCTTAATCTAGGGGATCTTTCTGGCCCACGGATTGAAGCCACGTCTCTGGCATCTCCTGTATTGATAGCAAATTCTTTACCACTGGGCCACCTGGAAAGCCCTAAGGAAAATGGTAGCTGACTTTAGAAGAACCAGTTATCAGTGTTTTCAGAATCTGCTTTAGTACTGTTACAGATGAAACAAATTAAAAATGTCAAGGGGTCATTTAATTCACTCGGTTATTTTTATGACTACTGTCAAGTTTTAGAATTATTTCTCCCTTTCAGAAGAAAGAAATTCTGGCATTTGGTTCAAGGCATTTATATTTCTCTAAGAAATCTCAGCTTAATAAATGAGCAGGGATAGAGGAACTAAGGAGAAAAGTGTAGCTTTCAAAGAGCCTAAACAAAAGGGAATAGGTTCAGAGACAAAGCCCTCTTGAGGTTCATTAGACATCCCCACTAGTTACACTGTTTTACTGCTTGGAGGCAGGGATTGTTTTACAACACTGGGTTTGAGCACCAGGAGTGTGGTTTTGCTGTCATTTAGGACTAGAAGAGATTCAGCCCTGATCTGGAGAAATGTTTCTCCAAGCCATTAAGAGGCATGATTGGGAAGAGCCCCTGTGGTTCCTGGGGCTTCCCAGGTGGTGCTAGTGGTAAAGAATCCACTTGCCAATGCAGGAGACACAAGAGATGTGGGCTGGATCACTGGCTTGGGAAGATCTCCTGGAGAAGGGCATGGCAACCCACTCCAGTATTCTTGCCTAGAGAATCCCATGGACAGAGGGTCTTGGCAGGCTACAGTCCATGGGGTCACACAGAGTTGGACATGACTGAAATGACTTCTTGGAGCCCCATTACTGAGAGTACAAGGACATTGGAAATGCTAGTTAGTGGACTGAAGATTCCCGAAGTGTTTAAGTTTGTAATAATCTTCCTTCCAATGTCCTATCTCTTTGTAATAATAGCAGAAACCAGATGAATTTTGGTTTTATCCAGGTGCCTTTATTTGCTGAACTTGCAGATGAAGAATTTTGGCAATCTTTCTTTGAGGTGACTCATCTACAGTGTAAGAGAGCTAGATTTGCCATATTAACTAATTCTGGAGTGGACATAGTTTTCCATTTCATCCTGGTCCTTTTTACTAGAAACGAAAGGTCCCTGTTCAGCTCATTGATAAACATAGAGTTAAAAGCTACCAGGGTGAAAAACCAATGTATGAAGGAAAACCAGAATTTTCTTTAAAATCTATCCAAAGTCAATTGTAATTATCATGATAGGTTCATTATATTTTTGCATGCAAGCCTAAACTCTATTCAAATCAACAGGCAATAGAGAAGTCCTAGGAATTGCTCAATGAAGTCACCTAGTCATTGCCTGGGCCTGTTCATATAACAAGTTAGCAGGCTGGTCTCATGGTTGTGATGGGATTTTTCCCAGTTAGCAGCTTCCATCCAGTACTGGCCTGATCTTTACTAACAAGGCTACGAATTAGCTGATATAAGTCGGAGAAACCAGGTTGATAAGTTTGAATGACTACTAAATTCCTGACCAAATTGGTGAAGATCATTGATTATTTTGAGAAAATCTTCAACTATGGCTGTCAGCTTTAGTCCAGGAAATATAAAAAACTAAGGATTTGGTCTCTGGATTCTCAGAAGGCTAAATTTTATTTTATTTTTAAAATTGAAGCATATTTGCTATACAATATTGTATAAGTTACAGATGTAAAACAGAGTGAGTCACAAGTTTTAAAGGTCAGACCTCATTTATGGTTGCTATAAAATATCGGTATTTCCCATGTTGTATGATATGTCTTCATAGCTTATTTTACACCTGATAGCTTGTACGTCTTAACCCCCTACCCTTATCTCGCCCCTCTTCTCTGCCCTCTCCCCACTGTCACTCAGTAGCTGGTTCTCTGTATCGGAAAATTTAATTTAAAAGGACAGGTTCTGACACGCTCCGATGAAAGGGAAGTGGGGAGAGTTTCAGAGACAATGAGAAGTGTGGCCAGATAATTAACATTGGGGGACTGAAGGTATAGAGGAGAAAGAGAAGGAGGTGAAGTCTGACCATGAGAAGCTGAGAGAGAAGATAAGATGGCTCAGAGGGGGACCCTGAGAAAAAGAAGTCAAGGAGGAGGAACCTGAGGCTTTGGCAGCAATTTTGTCATTCCTTTATAGGAATGACGTTACTATTAATATTATTCTCCATTATTCTTAAAATTTTATTTTTCAGAATAAATTTTAGACTCCTGATAATGTTAAGAAGCCTAAAATAACAATCAAGAAAATAATTCTACTTAGTCCTGGAAACTTTTTATTCATTTTAGTCAGTTAAGTTTGAAAAAAAATTAAGTTTGGAAATTTCAAATGTTCCCCATAAAGGTGATTGATATTTTAAATTGCCTTTGGTCAGGTTGGTCAGTTTAGTTAGGAATGGGCATGTGAAAGAGCCACAATTTTAAAGCATAAACTAGGCTGAAATCCTTGTGTGTGGGGGGAATCCATGAAATGCTTAGATAACTGGGATTCATTTCTAAGAGATTTTCCCTCTAAAGAACAATTTCCAAATAGCTTAAACAGCTTACAGAACAAACAGCTCAATTCAAATATCTGGCAAGCTAATCCCAGCCAGTCCTAAGGAGAGAGCTTGGTTTCAGAGGAGCCAGTATGAAGGTTTTTTTCAGCCGGGCTCCTGAGGACAATCCCTTCTAAAGGAATAAGCTAAAGGCTGAAAAACCAGCAGTTTAGAGAAACAACCCCTGGTCCTGAAGAAATGGGTTGAAGGCTAACCAGTTTCAGCAAAACAGTCTGATCTCAAAATCAGACTAAAGTGCTAAACAAGTACCTGCATACAGAACAAGGTCTTAACCAGAAAGAAAAAAACTTTTAAATAGAGTAGAATAAAATCTGAAGAGCTTCAAATGCAAAGAGGGGTGGGAGTTCAGATCCAGGAGAAAGACAGAAAGACATACCTTCAAGCTCTAGGATTACTGAGAAAAACAGTGAATGACAGTGGGTTCAATTGTGAATACTTCCCCTGTTTGCTCACCAGCGATGGAGCCTCTGTGGAGGTCCTCTTTGGACCCCTTTGGCACCACCGAAATGTTGACCTGAAACAGACTGCCAGATATTTCTCTAGGGAAGATGAGTTTATTCAGGATTGACTGAGAACTAGATTTTGGGATCTGCAAACTTGTGAGTTCTGGGCAAATCCCCTGCATAGCAAGAGAAGGAGAAGGCTTTTGTAGAGGGGAAAGGAAGGTGGGAGAATTGTAGGAAACACAGGGTTCATGGCTTTCCACTATTTCAGTCCTTGCCAGGAAAGAAGAGGAGTCTTCTTTCTTTCACTTGGGCTCTGCTGTCTTCACAGCTTGAGGGAGCTCCCCTTTCTGATCTCCCAACTCTACTTATTTATTCATTTATTTTGAAAAAATGTTTTCATGTGGACCATTTTTAATGTATTTATTTCAATTTATTTATTTTTTATTTTTTGGCCACACTGTGTGGCATGTGGGATCTTAGTTCCCCAACAAAGCTTTGAATTCATGCTCCTTGCTTTGCTTGCACAGAGTATTAACCACTGGAGTGCCAAGGAAGTCCTTTATTGCCGTTCTAATCCTTGCATTCCAATTTATTCTATCTTTCTTCTTTGTTCTTTTACTTTGTATGTGGGCCATCTTTAAAGTCTGTTGAATTTGTTACCATATTGCTTCTGTTTTTTTTTTTTTTTTTTTTGCCATTAGGCATGTGGGATCTGAGCTAACTAACCAGGGATTGAATCTGCACCCCCTGCTTTGGAAAGCAAAATCTTAACCACTGGACCACCAGGGAAGTCCCTCCGAATCTATTTCATTGAGATTTTACTTTATTAATTTTTTACAGTTTTAACCTTTATGGTGGATCCACAGTCATCTCTGGGAGCTTTTGACATGGTCCTTCATTCCAACTCCAGGCAGAATTTAGCAAGATAACATGTCAGAGATGTTTCTGCTCTAGAAATTATCTTGTTGGTTATAGTTCTCTCAAGACCAGAACCAGTATACCTTTTCACAGACAGAAATGTCCCCTATCCCTCTTTCGTTTGGATCTTGATTTCTGTTAGTGAGTCCTGCTACTGAGGCCTAACTCCCTTCAATATCAGCACCCTTTACCAAGCGACATCCCTTAGCTGTTCTGGTTGCCTCGATATTTTTCAGTTTACTCCCAACTAAAGAGCCTTTTGGAGAAGGCAATGGCCACCCACTCCAGTACTCTTGCCTGGGAAATCCCATGGACAGAAGAGCCTGGTGGGCTGCAGTCCATGGGGTCGCAAAGAGTGGGACACGACTGAACGACTTCACTTTCACTTTTCCCTTTCATGCATTGGAGAAGGAAATGGCAACCCACTCCAGTGTTCTTGCCTGGAGAATCCCCGGGATGGGGGAGCCTGGTGGGCTGCTGTCTATGGAGTCGCACATAGTCGGACACGACTGAAGTGACTTAGCAGTAGCAGCAAAGAGCCTTTTGATGAAGGTGAAAGAGGAGAGTTAAAAAGCTGACTTATAACTCAACATTCAAAAAACAAAGGCCATGGTATCTTTTGTGAAGATTAGCATAGTCAATTAGCATAGCATATGAAAAGAGTGAAAAACTCAACATCTAAAAACTTCATGGGAAATAGATGGGGAAAATGTGAAAACAGTGTCAGATTCCATTTTCTTGGGCTACAAAATCAACGGAGATGGTGACTACAGCCACAAAATTAAAAGATGCTTGTTCCTTGGAAGAATAGCTATGATGAACCTAGACAGCTTATTAAAAAGCAGAGACTATCACAGTATCACTTTGCCATATAGTCAAAGCTATGGTTTATCCAGGAGTCGCATATGGATGTGAGAGTTGGACCATAAAGAAGGCTGAGCACCAAAGAAATGTTGCTTTCGACTGTGGTGCTGGAGAAGACTCTTGAGAGTCTCTTTGGCAGCAAGGAGATCAAGCCAGTCAATCCTAAAGGAGATCAACCCTGAATATTCATTGGAAGGACTGATGCTGAAGCTGAGGCTCTGATACTTTGGCCACCTGATGTGAAGAGTCGACTCTTTGGAAAAGACCCTGATGCTGGGAAAGATTGAGGGCAGGAGGAGAAGGGGGCAACAGAGGATGAGATAGTTCAATGGCATCACTGAGTCAATGGATATGAATTTGAGCAAACTTAGGGAGATAGTGATGGACAGAGAAGCCTGGCGTGCTGCAGTTCATGGGGTCACAATGATTCAGACACAACTTAGCAACTGAAAAACAACACATCTATTGCATCATTCAGGTTCCAGAAACCACTGGCACAGAGGGATATAATATAGAGACATAGGTGCTTAAAAATCACTGGACTCTTCAGAGGAGCAGGCCTTGTGCTGACCTCCAAATGAACCCCAGAACAACATGGCAGAATGGGTTTTCCAGGGAGTGTCCCATCTCAGTCTATCTCCAGTATTAAGCTCCTAACCCTCTGAAGAAAATCCTTCTCCTGAACTGATTCCTCCACAAGTTTTTATCTGTTTCTCACCTTGCCTTCACTCCCATACTCTTGAAAGTTTAGTATACCTATAGTCTCTTTCCCTTTCTTACAACTTAACTTCCTGTATGTGATTTCCACAACTCCTTCCTTTTCTACTCCAGGAACATAGCATTTTACCTCTGATGGGGGAGTCCTGAAGCCACTGCCAGAACTGTATATTTCAGAGCCATCCACTGTCTGCTAATCAGCACCAGTTAACTATATTTTAAGTGTTGTCTCTCTCCATTTAGTTCTGTTCTGAACCTAAGTCCTATGCACCTGCCTTTGATTGACAGAGCCTGAGTCATGCCCAGAACAGTAGCAGAAAAAGGGTCTGGGAAACCAAATTTTTAGCTTTCTGTAGAATATGCAAGCAGATTATAAAAACAGAGCAGATTTGATATGGAAGAAATCTATTCATCAATACCATGCCTACTACATTCTTCCCTCTCAGGCTTCTCTTAAGAGTCTCATTACCTGGACTGGCACTGCATGGAGTTTTGACTTGCATCTCCAAAGACATGCATCAAATCTGCAGTACGATGTCAGTGAACATAAATATCTCCCTTTGTAGTCTGAAACCTCATCATTCCTGTTTTATTTTTGTTAGAAAGAAGACAGAGCCTTTGTTCCTTATGGCTTTGTTTACTGCAGTGAGAAAGTCCCTAAATTACTGTGATTTTTTTTTTACTTTATCATTATGACTCCCGCCTCTCACTATAAGTTGTTTAAATCTTTTTTTTCTCGATCCAGTGCAAATAGAGCATAGAGACAAGGCATCAGATGTGAAGTAGAATTCAAACAAAACCATGTAAATGAGAAATTCAAATGAAGCATAAGATTGTTATGCTTGAGTTACACTTGACATGGTTTATTAATGACATCCATTCATGAAGACTAGGAAGAATTTGGACTAAGTTTGAAGTGACTCCCTTTCTCAAAATATCTCAGCATATGTATTCACCGAACTTTTTTGTTCTTTCTCAGAGGCAAGCTGCTTATTCTTTCTCTAGGACTAATCTGCCAGTATATGCTCAGGGTTCAGTTACTTCCCAATTCTTTCATGCCTTACTTCAGCAATCATTCCTTTTGTTCCCCAGGGCCCTTTATTCCTTCCCTCTCTAGAGGTATCACTCTCTTCTGACTTTGCATAAAGTTTTTGATTCTTCATCTCTTGAATTATTACCCATTCTCCTCTTTTTCTTCACAAAAATTCTCGAGTGGTCTATGTTTATTGCCTCTCCTTTCTACCTTTCCCTTCCTATCCGTTTGCAGTATTGCTTCAGTTCCCAACAAGCAGTTGAAGATGTTCCTTTTAAGAGCACAATTTGATCTCTTGGTAGGCAGCTAATGGTCATTTCTCAGATTTCCTTATTCATTTTTTTTTCTTTTATACCCTAACACCACCGCCATCCTACTATCAAAATCATCCAAAACCTTTGGTCTTTGGGTTCTCTAGATGCCTGTCATCTCCCACGTCTAAGCAGTTGCCAGATCCAGCCAACTCTTCCTAAACCATCTTTATTTGTTTTTCCTATTTCCAGTTTCCCCCCTCATTTACTCTTACCTGGCTATGCCAATGGTTTTCTAATTGATCTCTTCATGTATACTGTTTGAGTTTTTGAAAAACTATGATGAGATTATACATCTACCCCAATAGCTTGCCTCTAAGACACACAGGATTTAAGGAATACTCATTGGATGAAGACATTGGAATATAAGGATGGTTTAGTAAGCTGTATTCTTGGTCATCATTTGGGTGGTCCCCTGAGATCCCTTTGCTCCACTTAGGTCACCTACCAGTGGACCCATATGTCTGACATCATGGTTTTGGTCTGGAGCCTGCTTTTACCTACTCTCTCTAGCATATGGCAGCCCACTCCATTATTCTTGCCTGGAGAATCCCCATGGACAGAGGAGCCTGGTGGGCTACAGTCCATGGGATCACAAAGAATTGGACACAACTGAGCGATTATGCACAAGCACATTAATATTTATAACTCTCACAAATGTCAACATAAAAGGAAACAGTTTTACTACAGATACACACACATTTGCTTTACTTGTAATATAGATGGAAAAGATGTTTATCCCTCTTAAAAGTGGTCCTCGAGATTAATCTTTGGTCATCTACTTTTGTAAACATGCACTCTCTTTACATTCGATCATTCACACTTTGCTGAAAGATGGAAATTCATCAAGCACAATTATGATTGACATCCTTCTTGGAAAATAAATTCTATTGCCCAGAATTTAAGGTCCTATACAATATGACTCCAATCTAATATTCTGATAAGTGGCCATGAATCCTTTTTGAAGCAAGGCGAGATATAAACAAATGAACATATAATTTGTCAACTTTTTTTTTTTTTTTTTTGCAAAGGCTCCCATACCATACCTAGAATATGTTAACTTCTCTTTATTTCTGCAACTCTTTTTATTGTTGTTGTTGTTGTCCTAATGCCATCCTGAAATAACCACTCCCTTCTTTTCTTTGAGAACTAGATTTTCATGGTCATCTCCATCTTCAAGCATTTTCTGCTTGCCCCAGCTCATCATATGACTTTTAATGTGATTCAAATCTTTTTTATTGTTTGTAAGATTTGTTCTGTTACCTTCACCTCCTATCATGCCCCAGGTTTTAGTGAGTCCAAAGTCATTGTGTCAGGAGATTACTGGGCCGTTGGAAATTTTAATTATTAATTAATTTTTACACAGATAGTCAGACCTTCTATTACCTTGAAAAATAAGTAATAATAGCATATTACTTATTCTTCACAGAAAATTTTTTTATCCTACCTCACTTGTATTAAGGTCTTAGCCCAAATCACAGAGGGTCAGCAAAGCAACTGGGCACCACAGTTTCACTCCCCTGCCCTCCATTATCCCAGAACTTCCTCCACAGAAATGTAAGCACAATTGATCTCAAGACTTTTTGCATCTATCTCACCGTTGTCACCAATTTGCATAATCACTATATTGAAGATTTTTATTTTATTTTATTTTTTAACTTTACAATATTGTATTGGTTTTGCCATGTATCAACATGAATCCACCACAAGTATACACATGTTCCCCATCCTGAACCCTCCTCCCTCCCCCTACCATCCCTCTGGGTTGTCCCAGTGCACCAGCCCCAAGCATCCAGTATCGTGCATCGAACCTGGACTGGTGACTTGTTTCATATATGATATTATACATGTTTCAATGCCATTCTCCCAAATCATCCCACCTTCTCCCTCTCCCACAGACTCCAAAAGACTGTTCTATATACATCAGTGTCTCTTTTGCTGTCTCGTTTACAGGGTTATTGTTACTGATAGGCTTGGAAGGCTGAAAGGATTCATACACAGGTACCACTTGGGTAAATCTAAAAGATTTAATTATCTAAAATAAGCATGAAGTCAGCTCAATTAGAGTATTTCGTTGGGAAATCACAACACTGTTTGATGGAAGATGGTGCAAGCTTGTCAGATCCTCACATTGAGCACAGAGTTACACACATTAAATTTGAGTGAGCAAGGATAACATTAGGTCTCATAAAGTTCAGAGTTGCACAATGTACAATATGATTGTAAAGGTATACTTAGTCCTGAATATCTTTATTTTTGTGTATATGTTTTACTTTACATTGGTGTATAGCCAGTCAACAATGTTGAGACAGTTTCAGATGGGTAGCAAAGGGACTCAGCCACACACATACATGAATCCATTCTCTCTCAAACTCCTCTCCCATCCAGACTGTCACATAACATTTAACAGAGTTCCCTGTGCTATACAGCAGGTCCTTGTTGGTTACCCATTTTAAACTAGCAGTGTATACAAAGCCCTGAACATCTTTCAGGGCTATGTAACATCCATCATTGCCAACCTCCTGAGCTGTCCTAGCTGGGGCCAAGCACATTCCTAAGTTAATTTCTGTGGAACTGTAACAAAAGTCTATTATCCAGATGACTTTGGGAATCTGGAATTTGGCAAGCCTTTAGAACTTCCACTGGATCCATTCTGTGTAAGATTTATAGTCTTGTAGCAATTTCTGTTCCCATCTTTTCCTTTGTCATCCAGGTTGTTGCCTAACAGTGTCATTAATATTTTAATGAGATTTATAAGATCAAATAAATATTTTGTATCCATGATTCCTAACATACCATACTGCATTCAAAAATGTCATTTCATAAGTTAGGCAGAGAAAGACAAATATTGTATGAGATCACTTATACGTGGAATCTGAAAAATAAAACTAATGGATGAATGTAATAAAACAGAAACAGACTCACAGGTGTAGACAAAAACCTAGCAGTTACCAACAGGGAGAGGAAGTGGGGATGGGGCAGTATAGGAGAAGGGGTTACAAGGTACAAGCTATTAGGTATAAAATAAGCTCCAAGAATATATTTTATAACATGGGAAATATTGCCAATATTTTATAATGAATAAATGGAGTACAACCTTTGAAAACTGTGAATCATTCTATTATAGGTAGGTAACTTATACAATATTGTATAGCAGCTATACTTGAGTAAAAAATAAATTATGTTGACAAAATTTGAAAATATAAAAATGTTATTTTATTAAACACTTACTGAGTTTCAGACACTGTAACAAATGCTGGAAACAGGCAATGACTATGACTTGATGTGGAACTTGAAAGAGTTCAGCATTGGAGCAATCAGACAAGGAGCAGTTATGCAGGCACAATTCTCAGCTCTCCCTTCAAGAGAGAACTTGCCACTCCTTGCAGTTACTAGACCTGCCCTGTGCCCGTTGGATTCACAGCAATATTTGAGCTGAGGTGAAGCTCTCCCCAAGGATCTCCCAGTCCACGATTGAGATGGTGGAGGTATTGGGCCTGATCCCTTTTGTCTAAGGCAGGATTCCTCCACAGGTAATCTTTGGGCTGCATTTCCCCATTGGCCTGGCCAAGACTTTCTTTTTTTAAAATTAACTAATTAATTTTAATTGGAGGATAATTACTTTCCAATATTGTGATGGTTTTTGCCATACATCAACATGAATCGGCCATAGGTATACATGTGTCTCTCCGATACTGAACCTCCCTCCCACCATCTTCCCCTCCCTATCCCTCTGGGTTGCCCCAGAGCCCCGGCTTTGAGTGCCCTGCTTCATGTATTGAACTTGCACCGGTCATCTATTTTACATATGGTAAAGTATATGTTTCAATGCTATTCTCTCAAATCATTCCACCTTCACCTTCTCCCACTGAGTCCAAAAGTTTTCTCTTTATGTCTCGTTCTCCTTTGCTGCCCTGAATGTAGGATCATGGGTACCATATTTCTAAATTTCATATATATGCATTAACATACAGGATTTGTCTTTTTCTTTCTGACTTACTCCACTCTGTATAATGGACTCCAGGTACACCCACCTCTATAGAACTGACTCAAATGTGTTCCTTTTTATGGCTGAGTAATATTCCATCGTGTATATGTACCACAACTTTCTCATCCATTCCTCTGCTGATGGACATCTAGGTTGCTTCCAGGTCCTAGCTATTGTAAATAGTGCTGCAGTAAACGTCGGGGTACATGTGTCCCAAGACTTTCTAAACATTGCCCTGCAGTCTGAAGCTCTTTCTACACAATCCTGTTCCCCTCTTTTCCACTTGCAGGTGGTAGGTGTGCCTCACAGTATAATAGCTGTCCCTGCCAACTCCTGCTCCTTGTCTTGTTTCTCGAACTTCACCTCCAATACCTGTCTTGTACTTTATCTTGGCATCTGCTTATCAGAGAACCTGAACTGATAACACACAGATTAAAATAACTATAAAAAATATGTGATAACCTTTATCATTAGAATAATGTGCAGACTATAAGGGAATCTTTTCTTGCCTTTCACAAAAAGACTTAGATATTTTTTACTTAGGTTTTCTACTGCTTTCCTGGGGGCTCAGATTGTACAGAATCTGCCTACAATGCAGGAGACCCAGGTTCAATCTGTGGATCAGGAAGATTCACTGGAGGAGGGAATGGTTACCCACTCCAGTATTCTTGCCTGGAGAATTCTGTGAGCAGAGGAGCCTGGTGGGCTGCAGTCCACGGGGTTGCAGAGTCAGACAGGACTAAGAGACTAACACTTTCACTTTTTCTACTTTACTTTGTACAAACTCTGCCTTTATTATCAAACCTCTCTTATTACAACTGTTTCTGAATATGTTTGTCAGTTCATTAGATTGTGAGTTCCCTTAAAGACAATGACATTTTGTCTTTGTACCTGAAATGTCTTTTATTAAGCTCAATAGTACCAAAAATGCTTGCTGAGGAGAGGAGAGGACTTTGCGAAAAGAATCACAGGGGAGGAATAAAAAATGTTGGATTCAAAGGATAAGCTGGTATTTTCCATGTTAATAATAAGGATGAACATTTGATTGGACCATCTCCTAGAATCATGTGCATTCTAGAATCACAGAGGCATGACACTAGATCACAGAGGCATGACCAAATATTCAGGAAGGTGAAGGTCATTTGGAAACGCTAGAGTTTATTGTGCTTGGAGGTGTTGAGGAATAAGGAAACGCTAGAGTTTATTGTGCTTGGAGGTGTTGAGGAATAAGAAATGATGATATATAAATTCACCTTGCATATAGGTTGTGCTGAATGTAAAAACTATATATGTCACTTCTCAAAATATGTTCTTTGAGGAAGTGTTTGTGTGTGTGTGTTGCATGTGTAAAAATAAAAAGATCTGGATACATTTCATTCTGCATAAAAAACAGAAGAAATTTATGATAAAAAGATCTGTGACCATGAATTTTCAATTTTCTATAAAGAGGCCAAGATAAAAATCAATTTCTGTTTGCTAATAATTCTATAGCAATGGAAAACACTCTCCAGTCTCATAACTTCAGAGCTATTTCTGACTACTTCTTTTCCATTTGGCACACAGCTCCTCTTACATGCCAAATCCTTCTAGATTTTCCTCTGGAATAACTCGGGAGTCATTCTTTTCTTTCCGTATTCACCCATCAGTCTTCTGCAGTCACTACAAACTTCCTATTGAATCTCTATACAGTATCCTAACATCTCTGATTTGGGCATTTCAGGTCTGTATTTACAATTGGAGGGAAATATCCTACAAGAACTGTTTTTATTACAGTGCTTTCTTCGGTCAGGAACTTAATGGTAGTTTTCAGTTATCACATATGTAAAGTTTTGAGTCTGATCTTCAAGATCCTCTGATTCCTACTTTCATGTGTCACCATCTAACAATTTTTAGCTTCATCTCTGGATACTTTGCAACATGGCCAAAGACAACCCTCAATTATTTGCTATACAGTTTTTTCCTGTTAGCCTTTCTCAAACAGGGAAACCTGGTGTGCTTCTGTTCATGGGGTCACAAAGAGTCAGACATGACTTAGCAAACTGAAAAACAATAACATGCTATTTTCCCCCATTTGAAAAATTCTTTTATTTTAACTAGTATATTTTCTTATTAGTCTGCCCACCTTAACTCTGAGTAAACTAAGGTATGAATATAAGTACCTATATATACATGAGCACATACACACATAAAATATGATATATATGTTTATCTAGCATATGCTTCATACTTATTCTCTCATTTCATTCATATAGGTTTTATTTTCCTTTTCTCGGATTAGGTAAAGGCTGAGTCTTTTAGCATCTTGGGTTTGTCTGGTAGTATTGGTAGATGTTGTAAATTCCACAAGCTCTTAAGGAATGAAGAAGTGATGAATAAGAGCATATCTCTCTGATAATATATTTTTAGACCTTGATTGCCTTTAATTCTCTCTCATTGTCAATCACCTCCTGTATAGAGCCCAGATTTTTTCTTCCCTGACAGATCTCAAAGGCTGTGAGTGGGAGGATGTGGAGGGAAGGCTAGATAGAGTGGTCATGCCCAACACCTGCTAAGGGACTTTATTATTTTCAAGGGGAGCAGAAAGACATTCTCAGTTTGAAGAGTTTGAAGACATTTTCTCAGAATTATGATTTGTTCCCCCCAGGGCATATCTCTCCCCGCTACACTGCCAAGAATCACTAATCACCAAATCATGTTACTCTTTAAACAACTCAGTAACTGGATTTATTTTGAGGCTCAATTTCATTATTATTAATATTTTCATACATACAATTTTAGATTCAATTGAGTTTTTTGAATATAACTAATGAGCTAGAAATAGCTAATAATTAGGCAAACATCAGAGAAAAAAGCTTTCCCTCTCCTCTGTACAAATCAAATGTATTAGCAATTCTATTTTTGCGAGGAAGAGAGGCAGAGAGAAGGGTAGCAGGAGGAAAGCTGTGGTGTCTCTAGAGTTTTCTTTCTTCCACGTGATCCTGTCAAGTACCTCAAGATAGTATGTTTCCAAGAGCAGGACTTTGTCTTTTTCACCTATGTTTCCCAGAGTTCCTGGAAAAGTTAGATAGTCAATAATTATTTGTTGTCAAAAAGTCTAGCTCAAATAGTTTGAGGATTTTATCTTATATTTATCAGAGATCCAAGAGAAGAAAATGGCAACTCACTCCAATACTCTTGCCTGGTGAATCCCAGGGACGGAGGAGCCTGGTGGGCTGCTGTCCATGGAGTTGCACAGAGTCGGACATGACTGAAGCAACTTAGCATGCATGCATGCATATCAGAGATTTTATGCTAAGAGTTTAGATGATCCTCTTCAATTCTTTCCTGTTGCTTTTCCCATTATTTTCTCTTCTTTGTTCTGTGTTAAGTTAGGTTCACCTAAGCTGCTTGAACAAAGAAATTCCAAAATTCAGTGGCTGAAAGACTACGTTTTCTGCTTTCCCATTTTCTCTGGAGTAAGTGCTGCAGACTGGCAGCTGGCTTTTGGTCTGTGCAGGGATTTTGGGAGCCAGGTGAACAGTGGTGTTGCAATGGCCAACAGGTGACATTCAGGATCTCCTGGCAAGAAAAAGGAGGAAGAGAAAAAGTCTAAGCCAGTGATATGGAATCAAACTATAACCTTTGTTCCAGTCCACTGACAAACTCGTGGGTCTAATCACAGAACCACACAAAGGGAATGGAGGCTGCCAGCAGCTCCCTCCCAGCTTGGGCAACAATTTCAAAATGGCAAGTTTTAGAGAGAAGAAAGGAAGAACTCCATTCTCTTTCTCAGTGGGCAGCTAGAAGTCTCTGCAACATCTTTTTCTTCCAGTAATTTGCTATGTTTTTCTTACAGACTTAGTCTCTAGGAAACATTTCAAGGAAAACCTGTCTTTTTTTTCTCTAGGCACTGATTTCTATCTTTACAGTTTTGGTGATACTACTTGGATGAAAGGTATTATATCCTGTTTCAGTTACTCTGACATTTGGGGAATCCATAGCTTATTTCTGAGTTCTTGACATTTATTAGTTTTACAGTAAAACAACCTTAGATATATGTTGCCAGATTTTAAGAAAACCCTAACATCAGTGCTCTAAATCAAAGAATACGAAGTGCTTAACATAATAGAAGATTGCCCTGAGATGAATTTGAAAGCTTAAAATGGTTCTCTGAGTTCGTCAGCATAACCAGTCTTTGGTTTGATATATTCCCTGTTCAATTTGTTCTAATATAACTGTGAGGTACTATCTTATTGCCTTTTAGAATTTAATAAGGAAGAGACTTTTCCAGTTTTGTAATTCTGAATTATAATCTATAAATGTATACTCTTTAGTAAGTCTAATGGAAGCTAGAATGTATAACAAATCAACTCTGAGTGTTTGTACAATTGTGCTCCAAGAAAATGCTGGATATAAGAGAAAGAGAGAGGTCTAACACTGCTATATTTAAAATGGATAACCAAGAAGGACATACTGGGAACTCTGCTCAGTGTTATATAGCAGCCTGGGTGGGAAAGCAGTTTGATGGAGAATGGATACATGTGTGTGTGTGGCCAAACTCCTTTACTGTCCACATGAAATTATCACAACAGTGTTAATCTGCTATGAATCATGAGTGATAGTCACTCAGTCATGTCCGCCAGGCTCCTCTGTCCATGGAATTCTCCAGGCAAGAATACTGGAGTAGGTTTTCTTTCCCTTCTCCAAAGGGTTTTCCTGACCCAGAGATTGAAGCTTGGTCTCCTGCACTGAAGAAAAATTCTTTACTGTCTGAGCCTGGAGGGAAGCCCATAATCTGCTATACTTCAATGTAAAATAAAAAGTTAAAAAAAAAAAAAAAGAGTGTTCTGAATTTTAAAAATTTCGAAGGATTTTCTCTTCCTCTTTACGTTTTCTCTTTTACATTCCTTCCTCTTAACTTTTGAGGATACTGTAGTTCCATTTTTTTAAGCAAAATAATTTCAAGGAGAGCTGGAATGAAAGATCACTTATGTTTTAATGGCTCTGCCTGTCAACAACTGACTTTCTGTTAATAGGCAAGCATCCTGTCTTTTCATACACAGGGGAGTACAAAACACATTTCATGATTGGTATACCCTTGAGTCCATCCGATTTACTGATTGTCAAAGTTAGAGATGCTGACAAGTGTAGACAGAGGTGCCGACTTTTTTCATACACTTTTTCTTTGAACTATAAAGGAAAACTGTGATATCAGGGTACTAGAGCAAAAAGATTCTTACTTGCTTTTCTTTATAGCACATTTTTTGATCCAGAACAATTATCTTTCACTACAGAATTATAGAAAAAGTTGCCATGGTAAATAAATTCTCTGTTAATTGCTTAAAGGTCAGGACCTGAAAATCAATTAATTTTAGGCCAGTGCTAGTTTAATATGATTTGTATATTTGAGCCTAAGAAAGCCTTTACTGAAGCTTATGTGGGTAGGAAAAGCCCTGCAGGGAAATGATAATAGTAATATGTTGTGCTTAACACTGTATGTCCACTCTTGTTTATTCAAGCAAGGTTATAATCCTTATTGACCATTTTCTTTAAGCAAAAGAGTAATGAGAATGACACGTTGGGGAAACCATATAAAATGTCACCACATTTCTTTCTAATGGGGGAAGAAAAATTTAACAGTTCAAATTTTTAGCCCTTAGGGTTTTCACTTTGAAATTTACTTTTCGCTATTTTCATTCCATTAACCCTAGCTGAAATATTTTTTTTTTCTCTCCAAACTCTGTATTTAAGACTTTAAAAATATGAACAATGGTGGACTGACAGAGCAACTTTGCTCCCTACTACTTGTGCCTTAATACTAAAGAAATGTGCAGTGGGATTGTGTGGACTTGATGAGAGAGAAAGACCAACAGGCAGCTGAGCTATTCTCCCCTCGTGGAGGTGCCCAGGAAGGAAAACAAAGGGAGAGCTCTTCACTCAACCTTCAAGGAGAAGGCGCCCCCCTGCCCTTTTGCTATTTTGGCTCTGTGTTTATTTAGTCTCTGGGGTCCCGGGGAAGGCGATTTGGTTTCAGCCTCACACGGGGAGCCACACAGGCTGCCAGCCCACTTGGGGGTTTTGCACAGTGTCATTGCATGTTGGATGCATGGATGGTGTCCAAAGGCAGAAATGAGCTAATACATTTTATTATAGGATGTTGCTTTTAAAAAGTGTTTATTCCTCATGGTTCTCTGTCGAGACAGTACAGTGTGTGAAAAGCGGAAAGTTTCAGGGGAAGTGGAGAGGATCAACACCTGCTGAATCAGATAGTAGGACTGCGTAATCCTGGGAACATTTTCCACGGGCTTTTTCACAGGGTGAGTTCGTGTTCTTGGAAGGGCTAATGGAGAGGGCTCTGTGGCTGTATATTCTTTATGTTTTTATTTTTAGAATTCAAAATGTATTTTAGGACTTAAAACTCATATGAATAAAATGCATTATTATGTCATCTTCCTAATCTGGAGAAGTTTAAGATTAATCTCCAGATTAAGAAGATGATATAATGAGATTCCTTTTCAAAATATTTATTTATAAAGGGGGAATTGGGAATCGAGGTGTGGATGAGGTAACGTTTTTAGCTGTGATGGTTCAAATTGGTTGGTTCCAGCGCCTTTCTTGATTGTTCAAAGAAAATGGAAACGGGCTGTGACTTTTCCTTTAAAAGTAAGGTTTCTTTAGTTCTTCAAAAATGTGATGGGAAAAGGCCTGCATTTTGTTTCTGATTGGTGATGTGACTACTGAGATTGAAGATTCTTTGCAGGGGCAGGAAACTGCATTGTCACTGAGATAGATGAAAGGCAGAACTTGTGGGATAGAAGGCTACTCCTGGGGATGTCACAAAGGGGACCGTACCTGGAGAAGGTCCAAGCACCCTGGAGCTGTCAGGGAACTTGGCTGGCAAGCTAGTGGGTTAGCGAGGTTTCCGTGGTCCCTGTGGTTTCCAGCTGGCCTTGGGACTGTCCCAAGTGGTCAGGTACCTGGCTGTGGGATGATGAGTGCTCGTATATAGTGGACCTGAGTGTGAGAGCCTAATGGAAGAGTGTGGGAGCCTAATGGAAGAGTGTGGGAGTGTGGACTTAAGAGGAGATCAAAGCAGTCCATCCTAAAAGAAATTAACCCTGAACATTCATTGGAAGGACTGATGCTGGAACTGAAGCTCCAATACTTTGGCCACCTGATGCGAAGAGCCAACTCATTGAAAAAGACTCTGTTCCTGGGAAAGATTGAGGGCAGGAGGAGAAGAGGGTGACTGAGGTTGAGATGTTTGGATGGCATCACCTACACAATGAGTTTCAGCAAACTCCAGCAGACAGTGAAGGACAGGGAAGCCTGGTGTGCTGCATCCATGGGGTCACGAAGAGTCAGAGATGACTGAGCAACTGAAAAACAAGAAAAGGGAGCTTCCTGGCCAGGGCCTCAAATCTCAGTCAAGACAGAGTTAAAACCACCATAACAAAGCCCCCTAAAACCCCAATGCTATAAGAGAAGACAGACTTCATGTAGTAAAATGGTTTAGATATTTGTGTTAATTAAAAAACAAATAGGTTACATCCAATGTCTAGGTTCTGCCTATGCATACACTGGACTCTTGCCAGCACCATATAAATGACCAAGTAAAAATGCCTGGGTGTAGGTGGCAAGAACAAAACAGAATACCCCACTTTCACATCTTTACTTCCTTCTGTCTTTGGATTTATTTTTATTTTAATTTTCCAGTTTGGAATGGAAGGGAAGGTGGAAGGCTATGTTGTGGGGAGTATGTGTGTATGTGTATGTGTGTGTGTGTTTATGTCAGGGTAGGTAACTTTGAAATCATGGTATTGCTGCTGAGTTAGAGACAGAGAGACTCTGTTCTCCTCCAGAACATCCTTTTTTTGATGTGGCTGTGGGGCTGAATTAGCCCTCTAGTTTAGTATGAGGGAGAAATCCCTGAAAACCTAAGGAGTGACCTGCAAGCAAATAGGCTGCATATTTACGATCAGTTGAAAAAAAAAATGAAAACGGGTTTTTCTCCTCTGTTTCTGGGGTCCTGCTTGGGGCTTTAGTTGAGTCTGTTCTTGGACATGTGCACTGGCTCTGGGTGAGACTCAGAGGACAACTGTGTGGTCTGGGGTGACAGAAAGAAAGAAAGTGAAGTCGCCCAGTCGTGTCCGGCTCTTTATGACCCCATCATCTGTAGCCTACCAGGCTCCTCCATTCATGTGATTTTCCAGGCAAGAGTACTGGAGTGGGTTGCTATTTCCTTCTCCAGGGGATCTTCCGGATCCAGGGATCGAACCCAGGTTTCCTGTATTGCAAGCAGACATTTTACTGCCTGAGCCATCAGGAAGGGCCTGGGGGTAGATACTTGATTTCCAACAAAGGTTCCGCATGTTCAATCAGACCCATGCACTGCATTGCAAATGCCCTGTTATTAATAAGAAGGGAGAGCCCAGACAATTGCCTGGCCTTCAGTTGCCTCCCAATTGAAGGCAACCATACTTTCTTGGACTGTCATAAAACAGAAAGCAATCTAATGGGGAAGCCTTGAACTAGTGTAGTCCTGAGTGATCTTCACCAGCCTGTTAAATCTGATTCTGTAAAGAAAATATGTTCCTGTAAGGGTCCTATAGGGCCCTACCGCTTGAACTCAGGCCCAGACAAGCTGCCTTACCCTGAGGCCAATCCTTGCACTTGGTTAAAGATTCCCCAGGGTCTGTATGAAAGAAAGGCTGATTGGACAGCTCCAGGTTTGACTTCATTCTACTTCTCCAAATGGATTCTCAATTTAGTTCAGGGACTAGATGGTCTTTACTCTGGTAGTGAGGTATTTGGTTGGACCTCAATCACTGACTGAGTTATTGTAGGAAACGGCCTTGAGTAGAGCTTCATTCCAAGGGGTATACATAATTTTCAGTAATGACAATTACATTTGTATGTTCCATCCCTTTGAATCTTGAAATTGAAACCAATTTGTAAACAAATAGTAAAAGCAGCATGTTTGGCCTTTTCTCAAACTTACTTATGGGGCTTTATTGACTGCCTGAGAGTACATTCAGGATCTTTAAAAATTATTTGTTATTCGTACAGATGGACTTAATAAGTACAATTTATTGTCTAGATACAGAAAACAAAGAAAAATTAGAACAAAATAATGCCCTCTGGAAATGTTTCACAGGAACCATTGAAATCTTTGCCAGAAATTCAGAGTGATGCTAATTGGCATACTTATCCATCTGTGACTATGAAATAGAACGTCAGCAGTGGAATTCCAGAGAAGTTATTGGAGGATTTTCCTGATTTAAACCTGGCGCAAGGGGAGAAGAATATAGAGAGCAGACATTTCATCGATAGGGAAGCTGGAAGTGAATTCTGCCTTATGGGGATTCAGTGATAAACTGGATCTGGATGGAATACAGGGACTACAGGTGGTCTACCCAAATGGTGCCACACACTTCCTGTGCACAATTTTACATCCCCTAAGCCTCACCTCACAGTCTAAATGTGACTGTGGTAACCAGTTCTGGACTGGTTTTGAGCAAATCATGCAAATAGAACGGGAAAAAGTGGAAACAGTGCCCGATTTTATTTTCTTGGGCTCCAAAATCACTGAGGACAGTGACTGCAGCCTTGAAATTAAAAGATGCTTCAGGTGAGTTCAGCTCAGTTGCTCAGTCATATCTGACTCTTTGCGATCCCATGGACTGCAGCACGCCAGGCTTCCCTGTCCATCACCAACTCTCGGAGTTTACTCAAACTCATGTCCATTGAGTCAGTGATGCCATCCAACCATCTCATCCTCTGTCGTCCCTTTCTCCTCCTGCCTTCAATATTTCCCAGCATCAGTGTCTTTTCCAATGAGTCAGTTCTTTGCATCAGGTGGCCAAAGTATTGAAGTTTCAGATTCAGCATCAGTCCTTCCAAAGAATAATCAGGACTGATTTTCTTTGGGGTGGACTGGTTTGATCTCCTGGCAGTCCAAGAGACTCTCAAGAGTCTTCTCCAGCACCACAGTTCAAAAGCATCAATTCTTCAGCACTCAGTTTTCTTTATAGTCCAATTCTCACATCCGTACATGACTACTGGAAAAACCATAGCTTTGACTAGACTAGACTAGACTTTTGTTGCTTTTCTGGAAGAAAAGCTACGACAAACCTAGATAGCATATTAAAAAGCAGAGACATCACTTTTTATGTCCATATAGTCAAATCTATCTTTTTTTTTCAGTTGTCATGTATAGATGGGAGAGTTGGACCATAAAGAAGGCTGAGCACCAGAGAATTGATGCTTTTGGACTGTGGTGCTGGAGAAGACTCTTGTGAATCCCTCGGACTGGAAGGAGATCAAACCAGTCACCAGGGAAGCTTGAATTTCTCCAGAGAGATGAAGAAACTTTCTCAGAGAGAAATTTGCTTACCTTCTAGGGTTTTAAAGCACTTTCTTTTCTTTGCTGAGGTGGGCAGCAACCAGATATAAGCTATATGTCTCCTAATTTCAAGGATCCTCTCCTATGGTGAAAAGCCTGCTGCTTGCACAGGTGAATGTCTGGTCCCCACCATGTTGCTCCGTGGGCAGCAGAAGCAAGATGCTGCTCTGGCTGCTCTTCTTGTTGCTAGTGATAATGGTCTGTTCTCTGACCCAGAGATCTGACGTATCTGTCACGACACACACACACACACACACACACACACACACACACACACACAGATAACTATGGCAGGCTAACTTGTAAGCCTGTAAGTAAGCTAAAATATCTGACCTTTTGCAGTTTTGGACCCAACATACCTCTCAAAATGAAAGGTGAAATCTACTTTATACGAGGCCATAGGGGCACACGTGTTGGCTGCCTGCCCAGCACCCATTCCTCCCCTTCACAACAGCATTTTATTTTGGAGAACTACCCACCCCTATTGCATAGCAGCTGCACAGTGTTTTTGGTGTGTGTGTTTGGGAATTGACTCCATCTCAGGCTCCAGAGTGAATCCTCACAGACCCAAGCAAATCTGCCTCATATGATACAGTTGCCATGAAGATTGGCTCAGTAACCCGTCCTTGACTTCATTTCGTGTTATTTACCTGAATTGTGTTGTTACTTGAGATTGATTGGGCCGAGCAGAGTGGAGTAAGTGAGATAAAGGGCATCTATTCTAAGGTAGGATGAAGAGAAAATCTCTTTCTCCCAATTGTGTGGGATACAGAAGCACAGCCTGGAGCTGCTGTAACCATTTGTAAACATGGAGAAGAATGAGGCTAAACTGTTAATAGAAGATTGTGAAAGAAGTAGAGAAAAATGGAGCCTGCACCCTGATTAAACCATGCCTGAATTCCCTTTCAGTTTTCAAGTTATGTAAGTATTAATACATAAAATCTTGTATTGTTTATGTCGATTGGAACTGAATTTTCTAATATGTGTAATAAAAATATACCTTAATGTTAAAGGGGGTAAGAGAGGAAGGGAGAGAGGAGGCCAATACTCACTCCATCTCTCAGTAGATGTATATTAATCTACCTGTCTAAAATTCCTACCCTCAGAGATATTCCTTTGTGTTAAACTATTGAACTAGTCTAGTATCATATAGCAAAAATTTCTGCTATGATAGAAATATTCTGTATTTGGGCTGCCCAATATGGTAGATGTTAGGGAAACATTGCTAGTGACATTGAGGAAGTGAATCTTAAATTTCACTTAATTTCAATTAATTCAAATTTAAATTTAAATAGCAGCATGCAGTTAGTAGCTATCATATTGATCAGGGAAAATATAGATTCCAATGTTGAAAGGCAAAGTACCTAGAAAAAGAATAAGTTGGCCTCATCATTTAAAATAATTTATTAAATAACTTATTTAAAAATAACATATTAAATAACTTATTAAAAGCTTTTTCTTGGTTTGGTGTATTTGATAATTTGACTTATTTTTTTTGAAATTGGGTCATATTGGAGAGGCCAAGAATAGGGAAACACTTTTACATTTCCTCCCAATCAGAAAACTCACCCTTCAAGGATCCACTATTCTGTGAAATTACTTAAAAAAAAAAAAGAAAGAAAGAAATAGTTGCCATTTTTTTCTGATATGGGCAGTGTATTTTCTTAAAGTTTAGTTTCACACCAATGGGAATATAAACAAGAGTGGTATAAATAAATATATCAGGAATTCCTCACAAACGCAGTAAATGATGTGTTCCAGATGTGTGGATTTTGAAACCAGATTATATTGCATCAATGAATCTAATCAAGAAATAAAAGGAGAGTCCTATCAATTTCTTTCCCTCTTTCTCATTTCCTTTCCTTTCCCCCCTTCCTTTCCTTCCCTATCTGTTTTAGTCTGTTGGGGCTGCCATTAAAAATACCGCAGATGGGAGGTGGTATCCAAGATTCAAGTGTTCTCCAGCTTGGCTTTTCCTGCGGTGGCTCTCCTTGCCTTGCAGGGCTCCACCATCTTGCTGTGTCCTCACTTTTCTAACAATGGTGAGCACATCTCTGGTGTCTCTTCCTCTTCTTATGAGGATACCATTTCCATTGGATTAGGGTCCCATCCTTTTAACAGTTTTAACTTTAATTTCCTATGTAAAGGCTCAATCTGTAAATATTAGGGGTTAGTGCTCCAGCATATGAATTTCTGTTAAACAAAATTCAGTATGTAAGCCTATCTTCCTTTCTTCCATAGATGTTTGTTAAGGACCTATATAGTGAAGGGCATTGAGGTCACACTAAGAACAAGGAAGCTATAGTCTTTGTCCTAACAAAACCCTAGTTTCTCTGTGTGGAAGAGAGATACAATCTAACAAGCAATCTAGCTAGAAATGTCCTATAAGTTCTTAGTTCAGTTCAGTCGCCCAGTTGTGTCTGACTCTTTGTGACCCCGTGAACCACAGCACACCAGGCCTCCCTGTCCATCACCAACTCCTGGAGTCCACCCAAACCCATGTCCTTTGAGTTGGTGGTGCCATCCAACCATCTCATCCTCTGTCGTCCCCTTCTCCTCCTGCCCTTGATCTTTCCTAGCATCAGTGTCTTTTCCAATGAGTCAGCTCTTCGCAAAAGGTGGCCAAAGTATTGGAATTTCAGCTTTAGCATCAGTCCTTCCAATGAACACCCAGGACTGATCTCCTTTAGGATGGACTTGTTGGATCTCCTTGCAGTCCAAGGGACTCTCAAGAGTCTTCTCCAATGCCACAGTTCAAAGCATCAGTTCTTCGGTGGTCAGCTTTCTTTATAGTCCAACTCTCACATCCATACATGACCACTGGAAAAACCATAGCCTTGACTAGATGGACCTTTGTGGACAAAGTAATGTTTCTGCTTTTTAATATGCTGTCTAGGTTGGTTCTCAAGAGAGAAACATATGATGAAAGCATATGAGAGGGGCATCTACACCTGTCAGGTGGACATGAGGGGAGGCTTTTGGGAGTAAGTGAACATAGATGAGGAGAAGGCAATGGCACCCCACTCCAGTACTCCTGCCTGGAAAATCCCATGGACGGAGGAGCCTGGTAGGCTGCAGTCCATGGGGTTGCTACGAGTCGGATACGACTGAGTGACTTCACTTTCACTTTTCACTATTGCATTGGAGAAGGAAATGGCAACCAACTCCAGTGTTCTTGCCTGGAGAATCCCAGGGATGGAGGAGCCCGGTGGGCTGCCATCTATGGGGTCACACCGAGTCGGACACAACTGAAGTAACTTAGCAGCAGAACCTAGATGATATCTGAAGAAAGAGTAAGAATAAGCCCAAGAACATTGGATGAGGATGCCAGAGGGAACAGAAGGGTGAAGACGTGGAGATGGGGTACAACTCAGTGAGAAAAGAGCATGGTGACAAACAGAGGAGACAGAATGTGTAGAATTTATCAGTTGCTTAGATGGTTTAGGGAGGTATAAGGGGATGGGTGATAGCCAGGCCAGTCTTTACTCCCAGTAATTCCAGGGAAGGGAGGGAGGGAGGAAGACAGAGTCCATGCCAGTCACATCATGTCATTTGAAGGCTTCTATGTTAGTAACTTGGTGCTGTTTCTCCTTCATGCCTCTATTCTATATTCAGGGACTAGAATTTTGGAAACTACATTTTCCGCATTTCCTGTCAGCAAGGTTCCTATTTAAACTGTGTTGATGAGAATCATGTATATTAGACTTGGGAGTTAGGGAGAAGCCAATGCAGCATTTCAAGGTATAGTTTTGTGTCCTGGGAGTGACCTGTTTCTTTGCCGTAGGTAGCTGAGATCATCAGTGCGGTCTCTCTGCAACTACTACACTGCCCGTGATTCCCCACAGTTTTTGATGTCTCTAATTCCCCCAATTAAATCCCTTCCTGCTCAAAATACCTAGAATAATTCTTGTCTTTTTCTTTTAATTCTTGTCTTCTTGATCATACTCTTGACTTATGATATAGCCATTGGGCTGAGCACGGCATATCAGATGCTAGAACTTAGTTCTAACAGTACTCTGAGACACATTCAGAACCAGCTCTCTTTATTCCTCATACCCAAATTTGGCTCAGTTAAACCCCAAAATTCAAACATCCTTGTCAAACATTATCACACAGACTCCTTCACACCTACTTAACCATCATCAAATTGAATCCAATTTCCTTTCTTTTCCTTTCTCTTAAACCTGTGCGTGTATCTTCTGGAACACTCCATCTCTGTTTATCAGTCTCACTGCATCTTCAACATCTCCGAATGCTCTTTCTACTTCCTCACTAAATTAACAGTCTGGCTGTCCTTGAGGACACCAATTTCCCTGGAGCGATGAATCTCAGGCCCAGGAAGTAGGGCAATGTTTTCCAAGGACCCCAGGCTGTTTCCAGATAATTTCTCCTAGTTCATTTGGAGTAATTACACTTGTTGATACCAGGACCCATCTTCTTACTGCAGGTCTACAATTATAGTCACTTGGCTGCATGAGCCATTCAACTCTTTGCTCTCTTGAATATTTTGCTTGTGATGTTTCTACCCAGGGTTGTTTGAAATTCATCACATATAAAACATTTAGAAAAATGACACAGAGTAAGTTCTCAATGAATATTATCGTCATCATCCTCTTGTTTCCCTGCTTGCACCAGAACAAGTAAATACTGCTGGAAAAAACCACACAGCTGGGTTTATTGATTTCTCTTTGAATTCATGATTTCATCCCTGAAGTTGGCTCTCAACCCTGCCCAGTCATCAGTATTGTTCTTTATTAAACTTACTTTCCCATTCAAGGAGATGACATTAACATTTTATTCTTTTTTTCCTATCCCACCCCACACCCCTTCACTCTAATTCTCAGTTGATGATCTCAGTTCACACTTAATTATAATACAGACCCTTAAAGATAATACGGATGGATTTAGAAACTTTCTCATCTTCCTTCTACCACATCATTTCTTTTTAATGCTTCTGCCCCTCTCTTTTTTCTTCCCATTTTCATTGGGGAAGTGGCCCGTCTTTAATCATAGTCAGTCCTTCTACATGTTCTTTGCATCCTTTCCCCATCCTCTTTTATGATCCTGCTTCTCCTGTTATCTGCTCTCCTACTGCCACCAACTTGAAAAAAAAAATTAGTAACAGAAAACTCCTTACACATATACTCTTTCTGTTCCTGTTTGTGGTAAGACTTCTAAAGTAGCGTTCTGCAGGCTCTGTCCCTACTTCCTGATCTCCCAGTCATGCTTAGTCCTTTGCAGTCTGCACTTGATCGCAACCTCTGCAGAGACCTAGAGTGCTTCTGATGAGGTCAGTATCTCCATGCAGCCCAACTCAAGTGGCCCTGCTTGGTCCTCATGTTTATCAGCCTCACAATAGCATTCGGCCCTGTTGAATTGTTCAAGTACTCCCCTTCTTGAAGAATTTCTCTATTTTGCCTTAAGTGACTCCATAGCTCCTTGGTTTCATTCAAAGTTCTACTCTTTTCCTTCCAACTTGGGGCATATTTCTGAACTATTCTTTCAAGCCTTATTCTTACATTATCTCTTAAGTTTGTGAACACTAGTGTAAAGTGGAGAATAGGAGTGTGACTGAGGAGCCATATAGCTGCATACACATCCTGGCTCTACCATTACCTAGCATGTGACCTTGGGCAGATTAACTTTTCTGTATCTCAGCTTCTTCATTCATATCATTAAGATGAAAGTGTTTTAGTTATATGATTATTGTGAGGGTTATATTAACAGTGTGAAACTTGTACTAAGTACTCAGTAAATGTTAGTTGTTACTATATGCTGAAAACTCTCAGATTTGTATCTCTAAATGAGACCTTTCACCTAAACCTTAGATTCATATTCAGCTGCCTATTTAAGAACTCCACATGGACGACTATTAGGATCTCCAGATTAGCATGTTGGAAAGAGAATGCAAGGCTAGTTGGATCCCCAAATTAACAATTAATTGTCCCAAACAGACTTCAGAATTCCTGATTAACCGCCAAACCTGTTCCTCAGTGTTAACTCTCCCACTCAATGGCATTATATTTATTTATTCAGTAAAAATTATTTTCGAATGATTAATATCTGAAATTAGGAAATTGAGCTATAGGTAGAAAAAATTAAAACCATTGTAGTGTTTCTTGGATTAGATAAAGATACCATCAACTAAAAGCACCTTGTTGAACTTTGATGATACAAAAATCCACTCTGTGGGTGTGTATGTGCATGTTGTCATTGTGTGTGTGTGTGTGTGGTGTGTTTGCTAGCTTAAAGTTAGGAAGAAAGCAACATATGTCCTAGAAATAGAAGATCTGTTCCCATGACTTATATTCTACAGGAATATTTTTACTTAATCTGGACAGTTAAAACACAGTACACACAGAATCACACATATCTTTTAAGCATGTATGAAATAGCCATAAACTATCAAAGTAATCTATAAGTATCTGTCATATCATAATGATTACATTTGACACTTGTTCCATTTCTAGTATTTTTTTCAGGAGTTTTATAACATTTTCTCTTAAGTGGTGATTGATTTTCTGCAAAATCAGTTTTGCCATTCATACTTTTTTTTATCATATGGACTTTAAAAAATTAAATTTATTTATTTATTTTAATTGAAGAACAATCCCTTCCCAACTCTGTGGTGGCCCTTGCCACACATCAACATGAATTAGCCATAGGCACACATGTGTCCCCCTCTATCCTGAATCCCCCTCTCACCTCCTCCCTCACCCCATCCCTCTGGGTTGTTCCAGAGCACCAGCTTTGAGTGTCCTGCTTCATGCATCAAACTTGCACTGGTCATCTATTTTACATATGGTAATATACATGTTTCAATGCTATTCTCTCAAATCATCCCACCCTCACTTTCTCCTGCATAGTCCAACAGTTTGTTCTTTACATCTATGTCTCTTTTGCTGCCTTGAATATAGGATCGTCTTTACTGTCTTTCTAAATTCCATATATATCTGTTAATATACGGTATTGGTGTTTCTCTTTCTGACTTACTTCATTCTGTATAATAGGCTCCAGTTTCATCCACTTCATTAGAACTGATTCAAATGCATTATTTTTTATAATTGAGTAATATTCCACTGTGTATAGATACCACAACTTACTTATCCATCCGTCTACCAAAGGACATTTAGGTTGCTTCCATGTCCTGGCTATTGTAAACAGTGCTGCAATGAACACTGGGGTACATGTGTCTCTTTCAATTCTGGTTTTCTTGGTGTGTATACCTAGCAGCGGGATTTTACAGCTTTTCTTCATTTGCTTTCATAATGACTACAGATATAGATATACAAAATTCTTTATGTATTTTGTATATTATCAAAGGAAAGAAGTTTTGGGTTCACAAAGAAAATAACTACCTTGGACTTTCATGGTCTTATAGAGTCTCTGATCTTTTAGTGATCATTACAGACATCATGCAATATTATTTGTTAATAACATAGCAATCTGGAATAATCATATTCTAGATATTGAACTAAATGATTTTTATGCATTTTGTCATTGAAGCATCAGAATAATTTTACCAATTAAGAGTATTATTAACTGCAATGCCAAATGCAGAAAATCAAGCTAATTGATTTACTTTCATTAAGGTCATAAAGCTAGTAAAGTACACAGCCACCATCCAAGCCCATATCTTCCTATCTCCAAATCAGTGCTCTTTACCTTTAGCTTATTTAAACCTTTACATAGTGATGCAAAAGAAATAGTTTATTCAGTAGTGTGCCCTATTTATATATTGCCTTTCTTTCTATTTATAGATTGCCTTTTTTTCCAACTGATGAGTTCTTGATTTTTTTGAGATTTTCACATGAGCAACTTTATTAGTTTTTTTTTTTTTTTTTTTTTACACATTGGGCAGAAAACTTCATTACCTCATTCTCCATTATTTACCCAACTGTAAGATTCAACTTCCAAGTTCCAGCTAAGGGTTTATAAATCAGTTTTTGTTGTATTCACCATCTCTCTTAGTACTATGGTTTCATTGTACGATGATCATTTTGAAGTCTGCATTTATTGCAAAGGTAAGACTTTCCACATATTAGTTCCTTTAAAAATTTAGCTCAATTCCCAGATCATGTCCTTGGGCTGCCAACATGGCTCTGTGGCAACACTGAAAACTGATGATAAATAGGGAATGTTTAGATTGAGACTTGTGAAACTGGACTGAAGCACTTATCTCTAGATCCAATTTTTGGTGATGTATGTATTATGATTCCTGGCAAGGGAAAAGCAGTTTCTGGTGGATGGAAACCTTTCTCTGAAGTAGACTCTCATAGAAACTCCCTAGGGAGCAATGAAAAGAAAACACTGAATTCTCGGACTTTGTTATGAAGAATATAATAAGCAGTGTCTTCCATAGCAGCTTCACCAGTCATGCAGAAAATGTCTTCATAGGGCTGTTTCCACAATGTTGGCTTTCAATGGACAGTTAGGGAATCATTTTTACATTGTAGTGTGGAGGATATTCCCATAGGGAGCTGACATGATGAAGGCCAGGAAAGTAACTTTCTTATGACTAGACTGAGTCAGAAATAGGACTGAGGTTATCGAGCCAGGGTGATTTGCTAGAATACTTAGATTTTTTTCCCTGTCAGTCTTAATTAGCTAATCAATATCCCATATCATTCTGTAGAAGCTCTTAACCAAATTAACATATTCAGTTAAAAAATCAAACAATGGATGAAATCCAGAAAAGGAGAAAAGCTGGGTAAGGAATTAATAAAGACAGCAGGAAAACTGATGCCCGTAACACACCAGCCTGAAGAGTGGGTAGAGGATAACTAAGAATTTGGCTCTAAGTTTCCTAGACAGCAAAGAAAAAGTGAAAGATAATTACAAGTGTCAGTGTCCATAATGAAGAAACCAACTTATGGGTGACATTAATATCTATGAGAAACACTGATACTTGTGATACTGAGACTTGAGAGAGTTTTCTCCCAGAAGTATTCATAAACAGCCTAAAATTCCTAATGACATCATATTGAGGCAATTACATATTGTAGTGTTTGAATATATCCTTTGGAGTAAAGCAAATACATAATTCAGTCTCATCTTTCAGTGAAAGCATTTCTGTTGCCAGAGTTGGGAGTGGGCACAAATAATTTGGCTCAGATATTTAGCTCTGAGATAATATGGTGTGTTTCAAGGGAAAAGTTAGACCAACTAGTTACAACATATGTGAACGGACTACATATTCTTAAGATCATAAGTATCCACTAATTAAAAATGATCTTTTGTTATTACAAAAGTAGTATATGGATATTGTAGAAATCAAATACAGATAAATAAGGGTAAGAAAAA
Organism: Bos javanicus; assembly: GCF_032452875.1. NCBI lineage: Eukaryota > Metazoa > Chordata > Mammalia > Artiodactyla > Bovidae > Bos > Bos javanicus. The sequence goes on from NC_083876.1 coordinate 13,707,740, forward strand.
TAAGAAGCCTTTTTATCCCTCCCCAGAAAAGATGCTCAGGTTTTGCAAGAAAATCATATTATGCATAATGTTTTGTAAATTGCCTTTTCCAGATAAGTTTTTAGTTAAAATATTTACTTTTTCAAGTCAAAAAGTTTTATGTCTTTTAAAAATTAGTCCATATTCCATATTTCATTCCCCAACTTCCCCCAAATATCCTTTATATAACTGGTTTGTTGAAACAAGAATTCAACTGAGATTCATACATCGACTCTTATTATGTTATTTAAAGTTTGTTAATCTAGAACAGTGCTTTTTATCATGACACTGAATTGCTGAGGAGACTGTGCTAGTTCTCCTACATAATATTTTGTCTTCCAGATTTATCTGGCTGTTGTTCTCTTATAGAAAACTTCCTATATTTCCTAATGAATTGAAATGAATTCCAGTCAAATAATTTTGGCTGGAATACACCATGAGTAGCATTACCTCTTGTTGTTGTTCTACCTGGATAAGACATGTCCTTCTCGTTTTCGTTCTGCCTGGGGCTCAGTGGTAAAGAATCTGCCCGCCAACGCAGAAGATGTGGATTGGATCCCTGGGTAGAGAAGATTCCCCTGGAGAAGAAAATGGCAACCCATTCCAGTATTCTTGCTTGGGAAAGCCCATGGACAGAGAGAGCCTGGAGGGCTACAGTCCATGGGGTTGCAGAGTCGGTCATGACTTGGAGACGAGAACAACAACAATACTGTGTCCTTCACGGTGCATCAGATCAGGAAACACGTTTTATATGGTTGCCCTACGCTTAGCAGTGCTCAGACTGACCTGTAGGCTAGGGTGATGAAAGCCTGATTCCCTCTTGGCACAGATGTGTTTTCTCACTCAATTGTGTAAATAATCAGTAGATTATCACTATATAAAATACAGTTCTCCATCAACCATTTATCTAATGGTTTTAATGAAAATTGTAATTCTTAAATGAATTAGCTTTTTTTTTATATAATTTGCTCTTTATTTACTGATATTCCTCCAGACCATAGAAGAATGGGCCCAGTTGGTCTTCTTAGGTGCCTTAAAGTACAGTTTCTATAGGAAAATCAGGATATCAACTTAACTCTTTCATTTTATTTTTTTTTTGAAAGGCAATTTTATTTATTTTTTAGAAATGAAACAAAGATGTATATTTTTAATGATAAAAGGTACAATTCACAAAGAATATAGGCATCATAAACTATTAGACACCTAACAACAAAGGTACACAAGGCAAAAACCAGAAGAAATATAAGGGAAAGAAAAACATATATAATCACAGTGAGACATATTAAGATTTCTCTGAGAATATTTTATCAAGTGCAGAAAAAATAATAATAGGAGCATCTTGAATGGTGTCATTAATAATTTATATATAATACATTCATATTTATATCAATCTATACTTATTATATCCTACACAGATATATTAAAAATTTTGTATCTCATATGTTGTTATTAGATGGTGGAGTGTTCTGACAAGACATGGTCCACTGGAGAAGGGAATGGCAAGCATTTCAGTATTCTTGTCTTGAAAACCTCACGAACAGTATGAAAAAGCAAAAAGATAGGACACTGAAAGACGAACTCTCCAGGTTTGTAGGTGCCCAATATACTACTGGAGATCAGTGGAGAAAAAACTCCAGAAAGAATGAAGAGACGGAGCTGAAGGAAAAACAACACCCAGTTGGGATGTGATGGGTGATAGAAGTAAAGTCTGTTGAAAAGATGTTGAAAAGAACAATACTGCATAAGAACCAGGAATATTAGGTCCATGAATCAAGGCAAATTATAAGTGATCAAACAGAAGATGGCAAGAATGAACATTGACATTTTAGAATCAGTGAACTAAAGTGGCCTGGAATGGATGAATTTAACTCAGATGACCATTATATCTACTACTATGGGCAGGAATCCCTTAGAAGAAATGGATTGTCTCTCATAGTCAACAAAGAGTCTGAAATGCAGTACTTGGGGGCAATCTAAAAAAAGACGGAATGATCTCTGTTCATTTCCAAACCCAAACCATTCAAAATCACAGTGATCCAAGCCTATTCCCTAACCAGTAATTCTGAAGAAGCTGAAATTGAATGGTTCTATGAAGATCTACAATATCTTCTAGAACTAACACCCCCCAAAAGATGTCCTTTTCATTATAGGGGACTGGAATGCAAAAGTAGGAAGTCAAGAGATACCTGGAGTAACAGGCAAGCAAGAACACAAAATGAGGCAGGTCAAAGGCTAACAGAGTTTTGCCAAGAGAACACATTGGTCATAGCAAACACCTTCTTCCAAACACAGAAGAAGATTCTACACATGGACATCACCAGCTTGTCAATACAGAAATCAGATTGATTATATTCTTCGCTGCCAAAGATGGAGAAGCTCTATAGAGTCAGCAAATACAAGACTGGGAGCTGACTGTGGCTCAGATCATGAACTCCTTATTGCCAAATTCAGATTTAAATTGAAGAAAGTAGGGAAAATCACTAGGCCATTCAGGTATGAGTTAAATCAAATCCCTTATGATTATACAGTGGAAGTGAAAATAGATTCAAGGGATTAGATCTGATAGAATGCCTGAAGAACTATGGATGGAAGTTTGTGACATTGTACAGGAAGCAGTGATCAAAACCATCCATAAGAAAAAGAAATGCAAAAACCAAAATGATTGTCTGGGGAGGCCTTAAAAATAGCTGAGAAAAGAAGAGAAGCTAAAGGCAAAGGAGAAAAGGAAAGATATTACCCATCTGAAAGCAGAGTTCCAAAGAATAGCAAGGAGAGATAAAATAGCCTTCCTTAGTGATCAATTCAAAGAAATAGAGGAAAACAATAGAATGGGAAAGACTAGAGATCTCTTCAAGAAAATTATAGATATCAAAGGAACATCTCATGCCAAGATGGGCATGATAAACAACAGAAATGATATGGACCTAACAGAAGGAGAAGATATTAAGAAGAGGTGGCAAGAATACAGAGAAGAACTATACAAAAAGATCTTCATGACCCAGATAATCACGATGGTGTGATCACTGACCTAGAGCCAGACATCCTGGTATGCAAAATCAAGTGGGACTTAGGAAGCATCACTACGAGCAAAGCTAGTGGAGGTGATGGAATTTTCAGTTGAGCTATTTCAAATCCTAAAAGATGATTCTGTGAAACTGCTGCACTCAATATGTCAGCAACTTCAGAAAACTCAGCAGTGGCCACAGGACTGGAAAAGGTCAGTTCTCATTCCAATCCCATAGAAGGGCAATGCCAAAGAATGTTCAAACTACTGTACAATTGTACTCATCTCACAACGCTAGCAAAGTAATGCTCAAAGTCCTCCAACCAGGCTTCAACAGTACATGAACCATGTTCCAGATGTTCAAGCTGGATTTAGAAAAGGCAGAGGAACCAGAGATCAATTTGCCAACATCCGCTGGATCATGGGAAAAGCAAGAGAGTTCCAGAAAAACATCTACTTCTGCTTTATTGACTACGCCAACGCCTTTGACTGTATAGATCACAACAAACTGTGGAAAATTCTGAAAGAGATGGGAATGCCAGACCACCTGACCTACCTCCTGAGAAATATGTACGCAGGTCAAGAAACAACAGTTAGAACTGGACATGGAACAACAGACTGGTTCCAAATAGGAAAAGGAGTACGTCAAGGCTGTATATTGTCACCCTGCTTATTTAACTTATATAAGGAGTACATCATGAGAAACGCTGGGCTGGAAGAAGCACAAGCTGGAATCAAGATTGCCAGGAGAAATATCAATAACCTCAGATATGCAGATGACACCACCCTTATGGCAGAGGCAAAGAAGAACTAAAGAGCCTCTTGACAAAGTGAAAGAGGAGAGTGAAAAGTTGGCTTAAAGTTCAACATTCAGAAAACAAAGATCATAGCATCCAGTCCCATCACTTCATGGCAAATAGATGGGGAAGCAACGGAAACAGTGTAAGACTTTATTTTTCTGGGCTCCAAAATCACTGGAGATGGTGACTGTAACTGTGAAATTAAAAGATGCTTACTCCTTGGAAGGAAAGCTATGACCAACCTAGACAGCTTATTAAAAAGCAGAGGCATTACTTTGCCAGCCAATGTCCTTCTAGTCAGTGCTATGGTGTTTTCAGTAATCATATATGGATATGAAAGTTGGACTATAAAGAAAGCTGAGAGCTGAAGAATTGATACTTTTGAACTGTGGTGTTGGAGAAGACTCTTGAGAATCCCTTGGACTTCAAGGAGATCCAACCTGTCAGTGGAAATCAGTCCTGAATATTCATTGGAAGGACTGATGCTGAAGCTGAAGCTCTGATATTTTGGCCACCTGATATGAAGAACTGACTCATTGGAAAAAATCCTGATGCTGGTAAAGATTGATGGCAGGAGGAGAAGGGGGATGACATAGGATGAGATGGTTGGATGGCATCACAGACTCTATGGACATGAGTTTGAGTAAGTTTTGGGAGTTGGTGATGGACAGGGAAGCCTGGCATGCTGCAGTCCATGGGGTCACAAAGAGTCAGACACGTTTAAGTGAATGAACTGAATGATGATATTTAGAAAACTGGCAAAAAGATAAACATTATTAAATTTCAAAAAGTTGAATTCTTCTTGTGATTCAGTTATACATATGCACATATATTATTTTTGAAATTATTTTCATTATCAGTTCAATTCAGTCGCTCAGTCATGTGCGACTCTCCCACACCATGAGTTGCAGCATGTCAGGCCTCCCTGTCCATCACCAACTCCCAAAGTTCACCCAGACTCATGTCCATCGAGTCAGTGATGCCATCCAGCCATCTCATCCTCTGTCGTCCCCTTCTCCTCCTGCCCTCAATCCCTCCCAGCATCAGAGTCTTTTCCAATGAGTCAACTCTTTGCATGAGGTGGCCGAAGTATTGGAGTTTCAGCTTTAGCATCAATCCTTCCAAAGAACACCCAGGACTAATCTCCTTTAGAGTGGACTGGTTGGATCTCCTTGCAGTCCAAGGGACTCTCAAGAGTCTTCTCCAACACCACAGTTCAAAAGCATCAATTCTTCAGTGCTCAGCTTTCTTCACAGTCCAACTCTCACATCCATACATGACCACTGGAAAAACCATAGCCTTGACTAGACAGACCTTTGTTGGCAAAATAATGTCTCTGCTTTTGAATATGCTATCTAGATTGGTCATAACTTTCCTCCCAAGAAGTAAAGCATCTTTTAATTTCATGGCTGCAGTCACCATCTGCAGTGAGTTTGGAGCCCAAGAAAATAAAGTCTGACACTGTTTCCACTGTTTCCCCATCTATTTCCCATGAAGTGATGGGACCAGATGCCATGATCTTAGTTTTCTGAATGTTGAGCTTTAAGCCAATTTTTTCACTCTCCTCTTTCACGTTCATCAAGAGGCTTTTTAGTTCCTCTTCACTTTCTGCCATAAGGGTGGTGTCATCTGCATATCTGAAGATATTGATATTTCTCCTGGCAATCTTGATTCCAGCTTGTGCTTCTTCCAGCCCAGCGTTTCTCATGATGTACTCCTTATATAAGTTAAATAAGCAGGGTGACAATATACAGCCTTGACGTACTCCTTTTCCTATTTGGAACCAGTCTGTTGTTCCATGTCCAGTTCTAACTGTTGCTTCCTGACCTGTCTATAGGTTTCTCAAGAGGCATATCAGGTGGTCTGGTATTCCCATCTCTTTCAGAATTTTCCACAGTTTATTGTGATCCACATAGTCAAAGGCTTTGGCATAGTCAATAAAGTAGAAAGAGATGTTTTTCTGGAACTCTCTTGCTTTTTCGATGATCCAGTGGATGTTGGCAATTTGATCTCTTGTTCCTCTGCCTTTTCTAAAACCAGATTGAACATATGGAAGTTCACGGTTCACGTATTGCTGAGGCCTGGCTTGGAGAATTTTGAGCATTGCTTTACTAGCATGTGAGATGAGTGCAATTGTGTGGTAGTTTGAGCATTCTTTGTTATTGCCTTTCTTTGGTATTGGAAGTTATTACAAAATATTGACTAAAGTTCCTTGTGCTGTACAGCCAACCTTTGTTGCTTGTTGCAAATCTATTTTTTAAAAATAGAAATATAGCCAAATAAAAATAAGTCAAACAAGTGGAATGAAAATGTCATAAATATTTTAGTTAGGCAAAAATTTGAAAGTTTTCTAAAATATATGTATTATGCATATTATTTATATATATGTATACGAAGCTTGTCTACTATGCTTGATAAAGTCTTGAGAAAGAACATTAAAAAAAAGGGACAGTAAATTGGAAATTTAAACTAAGTGAAATAGGATAATATGGCTACTCATTAGAAGTGTATCTGGAGTTCTGATGGAAAAAAAGGAATACCTGGTCATTTGTATTTTTTAAAAATTTCCAAGATAATTCTGCTATGCAGGTGGAATTTAAAAAGTGATTACAGTTTTTCTATTAAATGGTAGTTCTGGTGACATGGGAATTCTATTATTTTTCTGTTGACCTATCATGATACAATGGTATTAAGTGAGCAATAATAATAATAGTGATAGATGCTTATCAGCTTTCATAATCAATAGCCAGACAAAAAACCAAAAGGTAATTACAATTGCAAACCATACTGGGAACATGAGTAACCTAACAATATAAAATAATTACATATAATGGGGGGTGGTCAAGCAGAATGATACGGTAAGTGGAAGTGCATACATGCGCATGTTGTCGTCTGCTCAGTCAGTATATACCTGTTTGTTGGTGCCTTTAATCTATTTACTTTTAAGGTAATTATCAATATGTATGATCTATCACTATTTTCTTTGTAGTTTTGGGTTTATTTTCTGTAGGTAGATCTTTTCCTTCTCTTGTTGCCTGCCTAGACAAGTTCCTTTAGCGTTTGTTGTAAAGCCAGTTTGGTGGGGCTGAGTTTTCTTAACTTTTGCTTGTCTGGAAATCTGTTGATCTCTCCATCAAATCTGAAGTACAGTCTTGCTGGGTAGAGTATTCTTGGTTGTAGTTTCTTCCTTTTCATCACTTTAAATATATCAAACCATTTTTGTTCTGGCTTGTAGAGTTTCTGTTGAGAAATCAGCTGATAGCCTGATGGGAGTTCCCTTGTATGTTATTTGTCATTTTTCCCTTGTTACTTTTAATATTTTATCTCCATCTTTTAGTCAGTTTGATTACTATGTGTCTCGGTGAGTTTCTCCTTGGGTTTATCCTGCATAGGACTTTGTGTGCTTCTTGGATTTGGTTAACTATTTCCTTTCCCATGCTAGGGAAGAAAGTTAGAAAACTTTTTAACACTTTTCAGGTATTATCTCTTCAAATATTTTCTCAGGACATTTCTCTCCCTCTTCTCCTTTCATTTTAGTTCAGTTCAGTTCAGTCGCTCAGTCATGTCTGGCTCTTTGTGACCCCATGAATCGCAGCACGCCAGGCCTCCCTGTCCATCACCAACTCCCGGAGTTCACCCAGACTCACGTCCATCGAGTCAGTGATGCCATCCAGCCATCTCATCCTCTGTCGTCCCCTTCTCCTCCTGCCCCCAATCCTTCCCAGCATCAGAGTCTTTTCCAATGAGTCAACTCTTCGAATGATGTGGCCAAAGTACTGGAGTTTCAGCTTTAGCATCATTCCTTCCAAAGAAATCCTAGGGCTGATCTCCTTCAGAATGGACTGGTTGGATCTCCTTGCAGTCCAAGGGACTCTCAAGAGTCTTCTCCAACACCACAGTTCAAAAGCATCAATTCTTCAGCACTCAGCCTTCTTCACAGTCCAACTCTCTCATCATACATGACCACAGGAAAACCCATAACCTTGACTAGACGGACCTTTGTTGGCAAAGTAATGTCTCTGCTTTTGAATATGCTATCTAGGTTGGTCATAACTTTCCTTCTAAGGAGTAAGTGTCTTTTAATTTCATGGCTGCTGTCACCATCTGCAGTGATTTTGGAGCCCCCAAAAATAAAGTCTGACACTGTTTCCACTGTTTTCCCATCTATTTCCCATCAAGTGATGGGACTGGATGCCATGATGTTCGTTTTCTGAATGTTGAGCTTTAAGCCAACTTTTTCACTCTTCTCTTTCACTTTCATCAAGAGGCTTTTGAGTTCCTCTTCACTTTGTGCCATAAGGGTGGTGTCATCTGCATATCTGAGGTTATTGATATTTGTCCCTGCAATCTTGATTCCAGCTTGTGTTTTTTCCAGTCCAGCGTTTCTCATGATGTACCCTGCGTATAAGTTAAAAAAGCAGGGTGACAATATACAGCCTTGACGAACTCCTTTTCCTATTTGGAACCAGTCCATTGTTCCATGTCCAGTTCTAACTGTTGCTTCCTGGCCTGCATACAAATTTCTCAAGAGGCAGGTCAGGTGGTCTGGTATTCCCATCTCTTTCAGAATTTTCCACAGTTTATTGTGATCCACAAAGTCAAAAGCTTTGGCATAGTCAATAAAGCTAAAATGCAAATGTTGCTCCAGAGGTCTCATAGGTTGTCTTTATTTCTTTTCATTCTTTTTTCTATGTTCTGTTCTGTGGCAGTGATTTCCACCATTCTGTCCTCCAGGTCATTTATCTGTTCTTCAGCTTCAGTTATTCTACTGTTAATTCCTTCTACTGTATTATTCGCTTGTTTGTTTCTTTTTTAGTTCTTCTAGGTGTCTGGTAAACATTTCTTGCATCTTCTCAATCTTTGCCTCCATTTTTTCCCTGAGATCCTGAATCATATTCACTATCATTCTGAATTCTTGCTGAAAGGTTGCCTATCTCCACTTCATTTCGTTGCTTTTCTGGGGCTTTATTTTGTTACTTTATCTGCTGCTGCTGCTAAGTCGCTTCAGTCGTGTCTGACTCTGTGTGATCCCATAGACAGCAGCCCACGAGGCTCCCCCATCCCTGAGATTCTCCAGGCAAGAATACTGGAGTGGGTTTGCCATTGCCTTCTCCAATGCAGGAAAGTGAAAAGTGAAAGTAAAGTCGCTGAGTCTTGTCTGACTCTTAGCGACCCCATGAACTGCAGCCCACCAGGCTCCTCCATCCATGGGATTTTCCAGGCAAGAGTACTGGAGTGGGGTGCCATTGCCTTCTCCTACTTTATCTAGGCCATAATTTTCTGCTTTCTCATGTTAGTTAACTGTCTGTAATGTGGTTTTTATTTTAGTTGCTGTGAAATTATAGTTCTTCTTGCTTCTTCTGTCTGCCTCTGATGGAGGAGGCTAAGAGTATTGTGTAAGCTTCCTGATGGAAGGGACTGGTGGTGGGAAAAACTGGATCTTGCTGTGGTGGGCAAGGCCTTGCTCAGTAAAGTTTTAATCTAATTATTTGCTAATTGTTGGGGTTGATCAGTCCCTGGTACTCCCTGGTAGTTTTTTGGCCTCAGGCGACCCAACCCTCCGGTCTACTGGCTCTATGGTCAGGTTAATGGTGATCTCCATGAGGGTTTACACCAAGGGGGACCTTCCCAGACTGCTGCTGTCAGTGTCCCCATCCCTGTGGTGAGTCCCTGGTGACCCATGCCTCCACAGGAGACCTTCCAACACTAGGAGGAAGTTTTAGGTCAGTCTCCTGGTGAGTCCGGAGAAGGCAATGGCAACCCACTGCAGTGTTCTTGCCTGGAGAATCCCAGGGACGGGGGAGCCTGGTGGGTTGCCGTCTATGGGGTCGCACAGAGTCGGACATGACTGCAGCAACTATGCAGCAGCAGCAGCATGGTGAGTCACTGCTCTTTCCTCTGAGTCTTGGTGCATGCAAGATTTTGTTTGTGCCCTCCACGACTGGAGTCTCTGTTTCCCCTTGTCCTCTGCAGATCTTGTAATCAAATCCCACTGGCCTTCAAGGCCAGATTCTGTGGGAACTCCCAGTGTCTTCTTTAGATCCCCAGGCTGGGAAGCCTGATGTGGGGTTCAGAACCTTCACAACAGTGAAAGAACTTCTTTGGTATTACCATTCTCCAGTTTGTGGGTCACCCACTTGGTAGGTATGGGATTTGATTTTATCGTGGTTGTGCCCTTCCTATTGTCTTGCTGTGGCTTCTTCTTTGTCTTTGGGCATGGAGTATTTTTTTTGGGCGGGGGGTAGGTTCCATAATCCTCCTGTCAATGGTTGTTCAGCAGCTAGTTGTGACTTTGGTGCACTCACAGGATGAGATGAGTGCACATTCTTCTACTCTGCCATCTGAAACTGGAAAAACAACTTTCAGTTTAATTACTCATTTTCAAACTATGAAGTGAAGTAAAGTTGTTCAGTCGTGTCCAACTCTTTTCGACCCCATGGACTGTAACCTACCAGGTTCCTCCGTCCACGGGATTTTCCAGGCAAGAGTGCTGGAGTGGGTTGCCATTTCCTTCTCTGGGGGATCTTCCCAACCCAGGGATTGAACCCAGGTCTCCAACATTGTAGGGAGACGCTTTACCATTAACTAAATAGACACCTTAAAGAATGACAAATGCTTTTTCTGGTGTCTTTATTTGAGCATGATTTTTTCTGGATTTTCCAGAGATCTATAATTTAATAGAATTATTATTCTTTCCGTTGTTCCAAGTTCCCAGCATTAGCCAGTAGGAGTCCCTTCAAATTAGCTCTCATAACCTTATGACCAACCCCACTAACATTTGACAGCTTCTTGCTGTCTATCATCACACACATCACCTGTACTATCATCTGTACCATCCCTGCCCCAGTCTTGGAATCAACTATTTCTTTAAGTAGGAATAGTATTAAGGACTAAGACATGACATGAGTGCTACAATGGTAATATTTGCTGCTAAAGACTAAAAATATTTTTCTCAAATGTTTTTTAATAAGCACTGGCAGCTGAAATTTCAAGAATGTGTTCACTGGGATATACTCTGGTATAGTTAGAATGCTTGTTAAGGACAAATGTTTATTAACCACCAGCCTAAAAGTAGAATAAAGTCCTCTATGAAAAGTAAGAATTTTTTTTGTTGCCATTGTTATAATGAAGTCTTCTAAGTGACTCTTTACTTTTGAAAAAGTTCACTATTGAGATTTCGTGATTCCCAAATCTATGAAGAGATTGAAATACTGGCAGAATGTCACAGAATGTAAAAGGCATAAGTAAATAAAATGAGAAGGCTATAAATTCTTATAAGGGACAATTAAATCAGTATTCTTTAAAGAGAGTATCACTATATATTGGCAACATACTTCTTAAGATACAGCTTGATTTGGTAGTGAATATTTCAAATAAGCTTGTATCTGTATTTCCTGTGTGACTTTGTAATGGAAACATTAAACTAAAAAAGGGACCTTAAGACTTCCAAGAAACTCCAGATTTTTAAAGGTAGACGTATTTTGAATGAATCTGACTGAATCTAATTTTTAAAAGACAAGTGGATTCAGGAATGAGTCTCTCTATTCACATGACCCCTGGTCTGGAAAAATAGCTGTAAAGACAAAGCCAACTTAAAAAATCCTAGAATTTGTCTGAGAATCTATATTTAAGACATATATATGAAAGAAAACAAGCTAGAAATTAGTTTATGAGCATAAAAGAACAGAAAAGAGTAAGATATCACTTTGAAGTATGAAACAAGTACTGAATGGTTAGGACATTAAGGTATACTTTTTGAAGTGCTTTACTTTCTATGTTCTAGTTTCAGTTAAACATTTTTTCTCAATTCTTTAATTTTTATGAACATAGTTATCAAATTCTCAATTCACTTAACCTTTCAAATCTTCAGGATAAGAATCCCATGGAACAATTTCACAGGGAGCCAGACACATTTGCCCAGTTTTCTTGCCACGACCTCCCCAGCGTTTCTGCCTCTGCTACCCCGGGTGGGAAACTTGCCTGCTCATCCTTCAGGTCCAAGTGGGTTTATGACTCAGCATCTCCCACCAGGGATCCTCATGATACTAAGTCCTGGAAGCTGTTCCTCTCAACTCTCTCTGCTTCTGAACGACTGTCACTCAGATTGATCTGTGACTCAGAGTCCTTCCAGGATTTTGTGTCACCAGCTGTGAACAGGGTTGAAGAGAGAGTCAAGAAGAGCTGTCTTCATGTAGCTCTCCACATGGGGTCCTGTCTTGGGGGTGCTGGCCCCAGGGAGGAGAAGCTACACTCCACTGAAGATGGAGGGGAGGGAAGGCTGCTGTGGGTCCAGGGTCACCAGCTTGTTCCATGAACAGATTACAAGCAACACGCTTACTTATGCACTTACTCATCAAGCCGCTGCCTGGCACTGAGCAGACGGGCAAACACCACACATCGTCCAAAAGGACAGTGGAGGCCATGCTTTCTGATTCATCTTCACCCCATAAACTGTCTAATAAAAAATGCTTATTTATTATTCTGCTAAATACAACTGATTTTTATCTATAATAATTTTTTTAAAGTAAGAAACAGTGAGTCAACTGAAGAAAGGGCTATGACGTTGAGCTAGGGAACTGTGACACTGAGCCGAGAAAAGGGGCCTGTGGGGATAAGCATGGGCCTCACAGGACTGGACCCGGTCAGTGAAGCTTCTCCAGAAATGTTCTGCAGTGCTGCACACATTGCTCATTGATGGTCTCAAAGTCAGAGTTGTTGGCCTAATAGTGATCTTCAATAATGAGTTGTTTCTGTGGATCATAGCTCCCAAAGAGTTCAATTTTCACTTTGTAGTTTTTAACTTGATAACTTTTTTCTGTTCAAATCTCTTTAATTGATTTCATCCATATGTGGTATACAGTCAAAAGTGGTGATCTTTTTAGGTAATCTGCTGGGCAATATGACTCATGGGACTACCATGCTTTTTCATGGAAGCCTGTCCCCTGATAATCAGGAGGGTTTCCTAGTTCATACCTGGTTGTCAATGCATGGCCTATCCTCCAACTATCTGAAATGGTTTGATCAGTTACAGGTTTCCTAAAAACTGCTTCTGCAATGGGTGATAGAGATGTTACCCAGACACACAAAGAACACCAATTTGATCATCTGCTAGCACACCCTCCCTCACTCCAAGAAGTAATAATTAAGATGCCTGAATGAATGACATCCTTGCCTTTGCATTAAAGTGAAATTAAAGGCAGCAAGTCTTCAGTTCCCAGCCAATTTAGTTATTATGTTTATCAGAGTTTAACAAAGTCTAAGAATAGGAGAATTGTGCCTAAGTTCAGTTTTCTTATGTGATATTTTTGTTAAGACACAGTTTTAAAATTTGTGAAAAATCTTATAATTTGAGGGCCTTAGTTATCAAATGGCCATATCTATAAGTTTGGCCAACAGATAGAAAATGGAACTCTTTCAATTCAGAAATTTCAACCACAATCATCATTGAATAATGTCTCCAGAACTTTTAACTTATCTTTGTGTAAAGAAGCAGAATATAAAAATGTTTACGTTTAATAAATGCTTTTTTTGGATTCTGTTTGAAATGAATCCTTTCCCTTTGCTTGAGCTTTAAATGTCTTAGACTTAAAGTACATAGCTATTTTCTAGTCTCTATTGTCAGGGTAGGTTTTATATCATCTTTTTTTTCCTTTTCTGCTTTTGCATTTGTTTTGTGGCTTGTGATTGATGGGTAAATATTTCTTAGAAATTTTGGGGATAGAACCATGCAAATTATTTGGAATAGATATTAATTATTGTTCAAAGAAACCCACACTCCACTTCAGACTTCTGAGGTCTTCCCACCTTCAACGATGTTATTTCAGACATGTGAGTTTAAATTCAAGACAGAATAAAGATAAGTAAAAGAAATAATTTATGGAAGTAAGAAATACTTTCCACTTAGTATCTATGTTGTCCATCTGATAGAAGGACATACATTAGAATACTTAACTATTAAATAAGAAATAACTTGCCTTTTGCATCAAATTGAATAACAACAGGTTCAAGTTAGATACTTTTTGCTAAATCTTATTCTCTTTGATTAAGGTCTCTTAACCACAGGCGTGTGTGTATCTTTATTCACACTATATCTATATGTCTGTTATCTGTTACTATGGGCTGAAGATTAAAAACCATGTTATTAAACATCTTCAACCATAGAATTCCCTGACTTCTGAGTCTAGGAAGGAAATTGGGGACCTCCATTGTCCCAGGAAAGTGTTCACCTACTTTTAAAACTATTTTGTTACTCTCTGATACATGGGTGTCTTCATTTCAGCTTTTATGAAGCCCTTGGACTCAATTGTCTCCATGTTTTCTTTTGAAGCCATTCTCATGATTTACAAACCACATGTTCGTGCTGTAGGCAGGGTTGATGCATTGTCTTCATACCTTACATAGAAGCCTTGGTATCAGTCACACCACAAAACCTCACGAGGATGAGGTCAGTTTGTTCTGAGTAGCACAGTGCTAGGAGAAACTTTTCATTATGTTCCCTACAGTTCTTTAAACAACTGAAACGTGGTTCATCCATAACTACTTCCTATGATTTAAAAAGCTGAGGGTTTAACAAAAAAACTTACTGAATAGTACTGTCAGTGTAACAACCTCTTATGTCTACTTTGAGAATATTTACATTCCAGATGAGAAATTATATTAATAGAGAAGTTTTATTTTAAAAATATAAACTGCATGGAAACATATTAATGAAAATAAATAGATTTTTCTCCATGAAGTTAATGCTTTCTAAAAGTTTAAGGATTTAGATTTCTCTATGCATTATAATATTTTTAAATTCAGGTTTTCATAGCTAATTAAAAGTAGAATTCAAATCACAGAAACTAAATCTGAGAGTATTAGATATTGCAATGTTTTGCTTTGGCAATTTTGCAATTATTACAATGTTATATAATAATAAAAGTCTTAGAAAATCTGGAAAAAATGTATCTGCTGCTGCTAAGTCACTTCAGTCGTGTCCGACTATGTGTGACCCCAAAGACGGCAGCCCACCAGGCTCCCCTGTCCCTGGGATTCTCCAGGCAAGAACACTGGAATGGGTTGCCATTTCCTTCTCCAATGCATGAAAGTGAAAGTGAAAGTGAAGTCGTTCAGTCGTGTCCAACTCTTAGCGACCCCATGGACTGCAGCCCACCAGGCTCCTCTGTCCATGGGATGTTCCAGGCAAGAGTACTGGAGTGGGGTGCCATTGCCTTCTCCAAAAAATGTATCTAAGGTGAGGTTAATAGAGATGAGCTTAATTTTCACAATGTGGTGAAGAATTGATAGAAATTCAAGTAAGGACATTAAAATCATAAGAAAGATTCATACAGTAATGCCTGACCTTAAATCTAACATTTGCAGATGTGTTTTATAAATTTTGGAAGAATTTTTAAAGAATACTCCAAACCAACCCAAAAGTCAACACTTTGTAAAGGATGATACAGTAATGTAAACATGTGATGGTCATCAACAATGAGTTTCTTAGAAGGTATTTGAAAAAATGCAAATTTGCAAAAAAAACTGACTTCCAAAATTATATCTTAAATTTAATTGGCTTTAAATATTAATATTACTATAAAGTATAGACATATATTAATTAATTTAATAAAGAGTAAATTCTATGTCCCAGGTACTGTAACAGGCACTGGGGATATAAATTAGCATAATTGAGCTATGTTGGAAATGGATTTGTACAGCAATTAAAAGTAATTTTGGCTGTAGATAAGGAAAACCTGACTATTAGCACTTTAAATGAATAGTTTTCACTTCCTGAGGATTTTTGGAGTTAGGAGGCTGCTGACTTTGGGTTGATGGCACCAAATGATAGAACTGTTCTTATGGTCATTTTTCATGCTTGCGAGTTTAAGGCATTGACATTGTGACTATTTTAAAAGGAGCTGTGCTAATAACATGTTTTCTTTCTATCAGGAAAACAAATGCTTTCTTAGATGTCACCTAGAAAAAGTCCATTTATTTATTATTGGTCAAAATTTGTCACATGCCCACTTTTAGCTTCAAAGGAAACTATAACTGAATATTTAGTTTTTCAACTTCTGTGATGGAGATGGATGGAATATCAAATTGGGTTAATTTGTCACAAGGTCTACTGTAAGCCCTTTCCCACATGAAAAGTAATGACATATATAATAAGGAATCCAACTATATTTTTCAGCACCTAGAGAGTGATATGACTGATAAACTTTCTATACTCTAGCAATTGTGGTATAGCAGGAAGAAGGGCTCTACTAGGAAGTTAGAATATACTTGTGAAGATAAAGTAGAAGTTACTGCAGTAGAATTTCTGTGTATTTTTAAAGAGGGTAATTTTAACATGGAATAGAATAATAATATTTTTTTTTTGTCTTTGACTTTGTGGGAGTTAAATACATATATTTTAAACATTTTTTTTCTCTTTTTCCAAAGTGTTTTCTATTCAAATAAGCAGGAATTAGGTATTGTGTGTGTTATTTGCTCAGTCAGGTCTAATTCTTTGTGATCCTGTGGACTGCAGCCCACCAGGCTCCTCTGTCCATGGAATTTCTAGAGGAGAGGAGTAGGTAGCTATTCCCTTCCCCAAGGGATCTTCCTGACCCAGAGATTGAATCTGGGTCTTTTGCATTGCAGGCAGATTCTTTACTGTTTGGACCACCAGGGAAGCCTCCTCTCTGCCCCCGCTGCAATTTTCAGATACTATAAAAATTCAGTTGTTGTTGAGGAGGAAACTGAGGCACACTGACCTCCTACTCCAGGCCTCTATGACTGTCCGAGGTCTAGCCTAAATCCTCCTGCTCTTTGCCTCCAATGGAATGCTCTGCATGCAGGCAGCCTTCTGCAGGGGAGGGTCTCAGAAGCCCATCTGGGGGCCTGCGTCAGGAGTTAGATATTGTTTTATCTTAACTATAAACATAAAGTTTTATAATGGCAGTTTGTATTAGACAAGCTATTATTTAGAGAAGAATAATAAATTCTTGGTGAAGAAATAGAACGAGTTGAAGGCACTGGAGAGTGATCCAAAGCAGGCAGAAACAGGAATATAGACACTTGAAAAAGGAAACTGCACTGAATGAGTTTTAGGTTATGAATTTTCTGCCTGTGGGCCTCCTTAAGCGTGACATGGAATGGCTGGGATTCAAGCACAAAGTTGCAGCCTTATTGGCTCAAGGAGTCAAAGAATGGAGTTCGATGACGCCAAGGTAGAAGATGAGTGAGGGGAAGCTTTCTGGAAAGGGAAATAATTGTGGTGGAGGCCCCCAGAGCTGCCGACAAACTCTATGATCAGCCCTTGAACTGCACAAACATGAGGGAATGCACCAGACCTGTCAGAATGGAAAACAGTAGAGATTTCAGTTGCTTATCGAAGGAGCCAGAGTTTGAAATTCAAGTCCAAAAAAGTTAACTGACTACTAGAACAAAAATCAACACTAAGAAAAAACTGACAGAATACAGGCTATCAAGATGCATAATTCATAATGATTAGCATGAATTTAAATGTAAAGAAACAGGAAAATATGACCCATAGACAAGATAGAAAGCAGCAAAGAGAAACCAACCCCAGGATGACTCAGATGTTTGAATTAATGAAAAAGTTTTTCTTTTTAAGCTATTGTAAATATTTTCATGGGTTGGAACAAAAATATGTCATAATAAATGAACAGATGGGGAATCTCAGCAGAAAAATGGAAACTATAAAAGAAAACCAAATAAAAACTGTAAAACTGACAATGAAATATTTGAAATGAAAAATTTGAACCGGATGGGCTTAATACCACATTGGAAATTAGAGAATGTGGAGATAAAGCAATAGAACAGGGGGAAAACTAAGGGAAAAAATCCAGCTCCCAAAATATATTGCTTAAATCATAAGACTTGAGAGTTGACATTACTCTTTGATCCATGAATTGCAGAATAGATGGGTTAGCAGGCCTGAAAACATTAATCTCATTGTATATCTCTTGTATATCAGATCCCTTGGATGACCTGATACATTGTCAATGAGCAGTAATGTTTTGAAAGGAATCTTTCTCTGAGTATTAGTGCTCAATAATGAGCTTAAAGTATTTTTTTTAGATATACTTTATTTTATTTTTTAACTTTACAATATTGTATTGGTTTTGCCATATATCAACATGGATCCGTCACAGGTATACACGTGTTGTTCAGCAAACCATGTTGTAAAAAGATGCGCTATCATCCAGGCTTTGTTGTTCCATTTATAGGGAAGAATTGTTAAGGACTTAGAATTTTCAGACTGTCAAATGAGCACTGGCTTCAACTTAAAGTCACCAGCTGCATTAGCTTCTAACAAGAGAGTCAACCTGTTCTTTGAAACTTTGAAGCCAGTCATTGATTTCTGCTTCCTAGCAGTGAAAATCCCAGATGGCACCTTCTTCCAATAGAAGGCCATTTTGTTTGCATTGAAAATCTCTTGTCTAATAAAGCCACCTCATGAATTATTTTAACTAGTTCTTCTGGACCTCATGCTGCAGCTTCCACATCAGCTTTTTCCCGGTGCACTTTTAGTTATAGAGATGGCTAGTTTCATTAGACCCCTCGAACCAACCTCTGCTAGCTTTAAACTTTTCTTTTGCAGCTTCCTCACCTCTCTCAGCCTTTGCAGAATTGAAGCGAGTTAGGGCCTTGCTCTGGATTCAACTTTGGCTTAAGGGAGTTACTGTGTCTGGTTTGATCTTCTATTCAGACCACTAAACCTTTCCTCATATTAGCTTTCAGCCTATCTTGGCCTTTCAATATGCCTTCCTCACTAAGCTTAATCATTTCTAGCTTTTGATTTAAAGCAAGAGATGGAATTCTTTCTTTCACTTAAACACTTAAAGGCCATTGTAGGGTTATTAATTGGCCTAATTTCAATATGGTGGTGTTTTGGGGAATGGGGAGGTTTAAGGAGAAGGAGAGAGATGGAGAAAAGGCCAGTCATTGGAGCAGTTAGAACATACACATTTATCAGTTAAATTTGTCATTTTATGTAGGTACAATTTGTGGTGTTCCAAAACAAACACAATGGTAACATCAAAGATCATTGATCACGGATTACCATAACATATATAATAATAATGAAAAGATTTGAAAAATTGTGAGAATTACCAAAAGGTAATGCAGAGACATCAAGTGAGCAAATGCTGTTAAAGATGGTGCCAATACACTTGCTAGGTTCAGGGTTACCACCAAACTTCAATTTATAAAAACTGCAATATCTGTGAAGCACAGTAAACAAACCCAATAAGGAGTGCTTATAGCCTAAAATGCATGTAACTGTAGGACAAGAATGAAAAAAGAACAGTGAGGGAATGGGCCACAGAAAGTATGTGAAGACATCATGTCTAAAAATTTTCCGAAACTGGTGACAAGCATAAACTTAACATACAAGACTCTTAGCAAAATCCAAGAGGACAAATAAAAATAAAGCCACACTTAGCAACATTGTAGTCGAACTGCTGAGATCCAAATTTACAGAAAATATCTTGAAAGCCACTTGAAAAATTGATATAACTATTGATGGTGGTGGGAGAAGGCAATGGCACCCCACTCCAGTACTCTTGCCTGGAACATCCCATGGATGGAGGAGCCTGGTGGGCTGCAGTCCACGGGGTTGCTAGGAGTCAGGTACGACTGAGCGACTTCACTTTCACTTTTCACTTTCATGCATTGGGGAAGGAAATGGCAACCCACTCCAGTGTTCTTGCCTGGAGAATCCCAGGGACGGGGGAGCCTGGTGGGCTGCCGTCTATGGGGTCGCACACAGTCGGACACGACTGAAGTGACTTAGCAGCAGCAGCATTGATGGTGGTATATACATAACTGTTCCTCATCAGAAACAATGGATGCCCACAGACAATGAAGTAGCATATTTAAATGCTGAAAATAAGCAGAAAATGTTCTGCCAATCCAGTGATATAACTAGTGGGAAAAAAATATATATATATTTTAAGTGAAGGCAAAATTAAGAAATTTTCAGGCTTAAAATAAAATTGAATTAGTCACATCAGTCCTGCCTTACAGGAAATGTTAAAGCAAGGTCTTCAGTCTGAAGAGAAATGACTAGAAAATCTAGTCTTGAATCTACAGAAGGAAAGGAATGGCACAAGAAGGAGTAAACATGCAGCTAAACAAAAAAAAAAATCTTCTTTTAATTTCTTTTTTCTCAAGTGTTTACATAGAAGTTTAATTGCTTTTAAATTTTGTAGATATTTCTCATTGTTTAAATTTTTAAAAATTGAAGCTAATCAGGTTTTGATCTCAGCAGTATAAATTATAAAATCATAGAGAAATTCAAAATAGTTTCATTAATCTTAGAAATATGGGATTCTTTGTAACAAAAATTCATATTTTAAAAAATAAGAGGAGATAACAACCTGTATTTACAGTTTATTCTGTCCTGAGTTACTGCTTCACTGCATATCTAATCAGTATTTATCTTATTGAATATGAGACCATTCAAAGAATTTTTCAAATACTGAAAACCATTACACAAAACTTATTCATCTCTGATATTTACAAAGCGCATATTTGATATTCAGAATTTTTTTTTTGAGATTTTGGATTAATTGTATTTTCAAATAAGACTTTTCTCAGAGTTTTTGTTATATATATATTTTAAATTGTGAAAGCATGGTAACACATTTACAGGAGACTTGGAAAATATAGAAGAAGGCTACATATAGCTCCACTATATATTACAATTCTTGTTTAAATAGATGAATTAAGATTTTTAGCTGTAGTTTCAATATCAAACTCTCAAAAATTAATAGAATGAATATAAAGAGAAGTGGAAGGATAGAGTAGACTTGAAACAGCACTATGAACCAATTCAACATAATTAAGATTTATACAATTCTCACACAACAGTCAGATACAAATTCCATTCAAGTTTCCATAGACTAGGAGACACTGGAACATTTCCAGGGACATAAAACATGCAACTTATTTTCTTCTAATTTCTTTAAAAGACATATAACTATTTAAGGGAAAAATTATAGCAGAGAATTATGAAGTTTAAAATGAATGAACGTGGGGTACTCTTTCTGCCCCCTTCTGATGCCTATGTCAGAAGCTTTCTCTATCTCCTTTATACTTTAATAAAACTTTACTACACAAAAGCTCTGAGCGATCAAGCCTCGTCTCTGGCCCCGGATTGAATTCTTCTCCTCCGGGGGCCAAGAATCCGGTGTATTCGCGTGATTCAACAACAACCTTTCATCTTGGGGGCTTGTCCGGGATCCTTCAGGACAAGATGGGAGCTAACAATTCCAGCCTCACTCCTTTGAACTGTATCCTGAAAAACTGGGATAGATTTGATCCCCAGGGCTTAAAGAAGACACACCTGGTCTTCCTATATGATACTGCATGGCCACGGTACCCATTGGAGGACGGCGAACGGTGGCCAGTTGGAGGGTCTCTTAAGTATAATACTGTTCTACAATTAGACCGGTTCTGTAAGGAACAAGGGAAATGGGTAGAAGTAGCATATGTGTTGCCCTTTTTCTCTCTGCGAAATATGCCAGACTTATGTCCTAAGGGTATAGATTTGGGTGTGAAACCTTCAGCTCCCTCCTGTCCTCTTACTTTGCCCCCGTACCTGGGACTCCAAACTGGGATTCAAACTGCCCACATGGAGGTCCAAACAACGCCTGTCTCAGTACGACCTCAGACCACTCTGGTTTCAGTAGAAACTCAGACCATCGAAGTAAGAGATGAGATGGAGGACAGGAGACAAAGAGAAGAGGAAAAACAGGTTTCTCCAATCTATCCCTGGGATCACATGCGCAGAGCAGCCAGAGAGACTGAGGAACAGCCACACAAGCTGTTGCCTCTTTATGAAACACCCACCAGGAGAAATAATCAGTCTGTGAGAGTTAATAAGCCTTTTTCTTATCAAGAAATACAAAGAATCAAGGAGGATCTGGGAGACTATTTAGAGGACCCAGAAAAATATATCAGAGCTTTTAAAGGTGTTACTTTGCTTTATGACCTCACTTGGAAGGATGTGATGTATATCTTGGGACAAACGCTGACTCCTGAGTCAAAGACTCGAGTTTTGGGGAAAGCGGTTGCTTATGGAGATGAGTGGCTTGGTAATGAATCAGTAGGGAAGAGGGAGAACGAGATAGCGGCCCTCCCCACTGGGAATCAGGCGGTCCCAACTATAGAACCAGACTGGGACTACAACACAGCTAAAGGAAGATGGGATCAGAGTCATTTTGTTAGATGTATTCTTGAAGGACTTAGGCAGGCGCGTTCTAAGCCTTTAAACTATGGCAAATTGGCAGACATAGAACAGGAGGAGAAAGAAGCTCCTGGTAAATTCCTAGATAGACTGAGAGAAGGCCTTCGCAGGTTCACTGAGATTGATCCCGAAAGTGAAGAGGGAAAAGTGATCTTAAAAGATAGATTTCTCACTCAGTTGGCTCCAGATATCCGCCGTAAGCTATTAAAACAGGCGTATGGACCAAATCAGTCTTTAGATACTCTGTTACAACTGACTCAGACAGTCTATTATGGTAGGAAATATGAGGAAAAGAAAGAAAGGCAAAAAAGACAAAGGAAAAGGCGGAAGCCTTCGCCGTGGCTATGAAAAAAACATTCTTAAACAGCCTGAGGGGCCCAGGTGAAAAGGGATGGGCTTGCTACTACTGTGGAAAGGAGGGGCACCTCAAGCGGGATTGCCCTCAGGCATCTAAGCCGCCCCGGCTCCATGTCCGGTCTGCAAAGGACCACACTGGAAGAGAGACTGTCCCCAGAGGCGTAGGTCTCCAGGGTCGGACTCTCAAGACAATCAGGACTGAAGGTGCCCGGGGGTCCCCACACAAGCTCCCATCCTAATTACACCTGAGGAACCTCGGGTATTAATAGTTGTGGGGGGGCCAATCCGTCGATTTCCTTTTAGATACTGGGGCAACTTATTCTGTGCTTACTGAGGCCCCTGGCCCACTTTCTTCCCGATCCGCTTCCGTAATGGGACTGTCTGGACGAGCCAAAAGGTATTATTTCAGTTATTCTTTATCTTGCAACTGGGATTCTGTGCTGTTTTCACACGAGTTTCTGATTGTGCCAGAATCTCCCTCACCCCTTTTGGGAAGGGATATATGAGCAAGGTCCATGCCTCTGTTTTCATAAATATGGAGCCCTCCCTTTCTCTCCCTTTAGTTGAACAAAATGTAAATCCTAGAGTATGGGCTGATGGAAAATCTGTGGGTCGAACACAAAATGCTATTCCTATAGTTGTTAAGCTCAAAGACCCACACGTATTTCCACATAAGAAGCAGTATCCACTGAAACCTGAAGTTAAAGAAGGGTTAAAACCCATCATCGAAAATTTAAAGGAGCAGGGACTATTAATTCCCTGTAACAGTCCTTGCAACACTCCTATTTTGGGTATAAAGAAATCAAATGGTAAATGGAGACTAGTTCCAAGATTTACGAATAATAGAGGCTGTAGTTCCTTTACACCCCGTGGTGCCTAATCCTTATACTCTATTGTCTGAAATTCCTGAACGGGCCAAATATTTCTCAGTAATTGATTTAAAGAATGCCTTCTATTCAGTGCCTTTGGCGGAAGAAAGTCAATTCCTATTTGCCTTTGAAGACCCTACGCAGCCAGCTTCTCAGTTAACCTGGACAGTTTTGCCCCAGGGATTTCGTGACAGTCCTCACTTATTCGGACAAAGTTTGTCACGGGATTTACAAAACTTTAATAGCTCTGAAGCAGTGGTGTTACAATATGTAGATGATATTTTGCTCCATGCTGAGACAGAGGAAGCTTGTTCGCAAGCCTCAGAAGATTTCTTAAACTTTCTGGCAGGCTGTGGTTACAAGGCATCAAGAGAAAAGGCTCAGCTTTGTCAACAATCGGTTAGATATCTGGGCCTAATCATATCAGAAGGGACTAGGGCCATAGGCCCTGAGAAAATTAAACCTATACTAAATCACCCCCTACCTATGACTTTAAGACAATTGAGAAGATTTTTGGGAATCACAGGTTACTGTCGCATTTGGATTCCGGGTTACGGGGAACTTGCCCGGCCTTTATATAAACTTATAACTGAAACTCAGCAGGCCCAAACCGACAAACTGGTTTGGTCTCCAGAAACTCAAAAGGCTTTTAAGGTTCTTCAGACTGCAAGCTCCAGCTCTGAGCTTGCCCACAGGGTCAGAATTTAATTTGTTTGTCACTGAAAGAAAAGGTGTGGCATTGGGAGTTTTGACACAACCCCGAGGGCCTCACCAGCAACCTATTGCTTATCTAAGCAGAGAATTAGATGTAGTTTCACGTGGGTGGCCCCACTGCCTAAGAGTAATTGGGGCAGTGGCTTTATTAGCACCTGAAGCTTTAAAAATAATTAATGGATGAAACCTTACTGTACTGACTTCTCATGATGTGAGTGGAATATTAAATTCTAAGGTTAATATTTGGATGACAGACAGTAGGCTTCTTAAGTATCAGTCATTGTTAGAAGGACCAGTAACTAAGCTTAAAGTTTGTGGAAATTTAAATCCTGCCACTTTCCTTCCTGAGAAGGAAAATGAAACACCTGATCACGATTGTTCTCAATTCCTAACTTTAAACTATGCAGCTCGGGAGGATCTAAAGGATATCCCATTAGACAATCCTGACATGGAAATATTTACAGATGGCAGTTCTTTTGTTCGGGCTGGAAAGCGTAAAGCAGGTTACGCAGTGGTGACTGCTGAACAGGTTTTGGAAGCAAAATCTCTCCCCCAGGAAACCAGTGCTCAGTTAGCAGAGCTTGTGGCCCTGACCCGAGCTCTAGAGTTAAACAAAGGGCAGCGGATGGGTCTGATAATCTATGTGAGTCTACTTCTGACTCCAAAAATCCTGAGTCTGCCGTTGGATCCTCAAGGCAATGTCTTCCTGTCCTGGGCTCACTCCTATGCTGCATTTCACAATCAGTCTAACTGCTGGGTCTGCGGAGCATTCCCCTCTTCATCAGTGGAAGGCTTCCTGTGGTGGACATCCCCACTTCAAGGAAAAGACTTTCTCCAAGTCTGTGAATACCTTCGACAACAATCACATG
Source organism: Bos javanicus (assembly GCF_032452875.1). NCBI lineage: Eukaryota > Metazoa > Chordata > Mammalia > Artiodactyla > Bovidae > Bos > Bos javanicus. The sequence goes on from NC_083876.1 coordinate 13,732,612, forward strand.
CGATGCCTCTTCTTCATCTGATGACATCTACCAACCCTAAACTGGACTGGTGCAACACTTTGCACTTTAACTATGGACATAATGTGACTTTTAATTTTGATTCTAAATGTTTTGTTTTTACTGTTTGCTCCCTACATCTGTAATTGTATAACTGGATTTGTTTCTAGCCGCATGAAAGCTTTTAAGTTACAAATGGTTGCTCAAACTCTTGCTACTGCTGTAACTTCCTCCAGCTACTATTTGGGGCCCCTGGATCAGATATCCTCAATATGAGGATTAGGAGAATATGTTGCCTCACCAATTTAGGGACAACGCCCCTTGTCAGCTCGGAAGCAGTTATGGAACGAAAACGACGCCCCTTTTCCCTAGGCAACATAATTCTCCTAAAAGAAAAGGGGGAATGAGAGAGTCATTTCCTAGGCAGGTTGATAGGAAGTCTAGGGGTCCCCAAGGAGAGAGGGGTCTGGAATTCTCAAGGAGGAAGAAAGGACAAACTTTTTTCTTTCTCCACATTCCTTAGGATTATATACCAATAATGTATCCTGCCTAAGGACAGTCTTTGGATTCAACCTTCTGTTATTTTAAAATGATAATTATGGAAGTAGACCTGGTCTTTACAAGGATGTATCTTGCCTGAGGACAGTGTTATCTTAAAATGTAAATTACGGGAGTAGGTCTGATGAGGTCTTTACAACCTCCAGACATTCTTTGGATTCACTAGAGAGTATATAACTTCATTGTTAACACTAGCAAGCGGGTACTCTTTCTGCCCCTTCTGATGCCTATGTCAGAAGCTTTCTCTATCTCCTTTATACTTTAATAAAACTTTACTACACACACACACACACAAAAAAAATGAATGAACGTGTAACATAAATGACAACAATAACACAAAGTTTGAGTGGGGGAGTGTAAATAGAAGTATGTTATTTTTACATTTGATGTGAAATAGTATGACTTTAACCCTCTGTTCAGTTCAATTTAGTTCAGTTCAGTCCCTCAGTCGTGTCCGATTCTTTGCGACCCCATGAATCGCAGCACGCCAGGCCTCCCTGTCCATCACCAACTCCCGGAGTTCACTGAGACTCACGTCCATTGAGTCAGTGATGCCATCCAGCCATCTCATCCTCTGTCGTCTCCTTCTCCTCCTGCCCCCATCCCGCCCAACATCAGAGTCTTTTCCAATGAGTCAACTCTTCGCATGAGGTGGCTAAAGTACTGGAGTTTCAGCTTTAGCATCATTCCTTCCAAAGAACACCCAGGGCTGATCTCCTTCAGAATGGACTGATTGGATCTCTTTGCAGTCCAAGGGATTCTCAAGAGTCTTCTCCAACACCACAGTTCAAAAGCATCAATTCTTTGGTGCTCATCCTTCTTCACAGTCCAACTCTTACATCCATACATGACCACTGGAAAAACCATAGCCTTGACCAAACGGACCTTTGTTGGCAAAGTAATGTCTCTGCTTTTCAATATGCTATCTAGGTTGGTCATAACTTTCCTTCCAAGGAGTAAGCATCTTTTAATTTCATGGCTGCTGTCACCATCTGCAGTGATTTTGGAGCCCCCAAAAATAAAGTCTGACACTGTTTCCACTGTTTCCCCATCTATTTCCCATGAAGTGATGGGACTGGATTCCATGATCTTCGTTTTCTGAATGTTGAGCTTTAAGCCAACTTTTTCACTCTGCACTTTCACTTTCATCAGGAGGCTTTTGAGTTCCTCTTCACTTTCTGCCATAAGGGTGGTGTCATCTGCATATCTGAGGTTATTGATATTTCTCCCAGCAATCTTGATTCCAGCTTGTGCTTCTTCCAGCCCAGTGTTTCTCATGATGCACTCTGCATATACATTAAATAAGCAGGGTGACAATAAACAGCCTTGACATACTCCTTTTCCTATTTGGAACCAGTCTGTTGTTCCATGTCCAGTTCTAACTGTTGCTTCCTGACCTGCATACAAATTTCTCAAGAGGCAGATCAGGTGGTCTGGTATTCCCATATCTTGAAGAATTTTCCACAGTTTATTGTGATCCACAAAGTCAAAGGCTTTGGCATAGTAAATAAAGCAGAAATAGATGTTTTTCTGGAACTCTCTTGCTTTTTCCATGATCCAGTGGATGTTGGCAATTTGATCTCTGGTTCCTCTGTCTTTTCTAAAACCAGCTTGAACATCAGGAAGTTCACGGTTCACATATTGCTGAAGTCTGGCTTGGAGAATTTTGAGCATTACTTTACTAGCGTGTGAGATGAGTGCAATTGTGCAGTAGTTTGAGCATCTTTGGCATTGCCTTTCTTTGGGATTGGGATGAAAACAGACCTTTTCCAGTCCTGTGGCCATTGCTGAGTTTTCCAAATTTGCTGGCATATTGAGTGAAGCACTTTCACAGCATCATCTTTCAGGATTTGGAATAGCTCAACTGGAATTCCATCACCTCCACTAGCTTTGTTCGTAGTGATGTTTTCTAAGGCCCACTTGACTTCACATTCCGGGATGTCTGGCTCTAGGTCAGTGATCACACCATCGTGATTATCTGGGTCATGAAGATTTTTTTTGTACCTTTCTTCTGTGTATTCTTACCATCTCTTCTTAATATCTTCTGCTTCTGCTAGGTCCATACCATTTCTGTCCTTTATCAAGCCCATCTTTGCATGAAATGTTCCCTTGGTATCTCTAATTTTCTTGAAGAGATCTCTAGTCTTTCCCATTCTGTTGTTTTCCTCTATTTCTTTGCATTGATCGCTGAGGAAGGCTTTCTTATCTCTTCTTGCTATTCTTGGGAACTCTGCATTCAGATGCTTATATCTTTCCTTTTCTCCTTTGCTTTTCACTTCTCTTCTTTTCACAGCTATTTGTAAGGCCTCCTGAGACAGCCATATTGCTTTTTTGCATTTCTTTTCCATGGGGATGGTCTTGATCCCTGTCTCCTGTACAGTGTCACAAACCTCATTCCATAGTTCATCAGGCGCTCTATCTATCAGATCTAGGCCCTTAAATCTATTTCTCACTTCCACTGTATAATCCATAAGGGATTTGATTTAGGTCATACCTGAATGGTCTAGTGGTTTTCCCTATTTTCTTTAATTTAAGTCTGAATTTGGCAATAAGGAGTTCATGATCTGAGCCACAGTCAGCTCTTGGTCTTGTTTTTGTTGACTGTATAGAGTTTCTCCATCTTTGGCTGCAAAGAATATAATCAATCTGATTTCGGTGTTGACCATCTGGTGATGTCCTTGTGTAGAGCCTTCTCTTGTGTTGCTGGAAGAGTGTGTTTGTTATGACCAGTGCATTTTCTTGGCAAAACTCTATTAGTCTTTGCCCTGCTTCATTCCATATTCCAAGGCCAAATTTGCCTGTTACTCCTCATGACAATTTAAGGATGAATATTTTAATCCCTACAGATTCACAAAAAATAATGCAGAGATATAGTTTCTTAGCCAATTAAAAATTTAAAATGGATTACTAAAAACAGTCTAATCATTTAAACGAAGGCAGAAAAATAAGAGCAAAGAATAAAAAACACAGAGTACAAATAAAATGCATAGTGAAGTGAAGTGAAGTTGCTCAGTTGTGTCCGACTCTTTGCGACCCTGAGGAGCCTACCAGGCTATTCCCCCCATGGGATTCTCCAGGCAAGAATACTGGAGTGGGTTGTCATTTCCTTTTCTAGGGGATCTTCCCGACCCAGGGATCGAAGCAGGGTCTCCTGCTTTGTGGGCAGAAGCTTTAACCTCTGAGCCACCAGGGAACTAAATGCAACTGTATCAATAACTGCATTATATATCAATAACTAACATTCCAATGAAAAGACGTTATAAGGCTAGATAAAAAGACAAAACTCAATCATACACTCCCTATGAGAGACACATTTTAGATATAAAGATTAGATAAGCTGAACTTTTTAACTTTATTCTCTTTTATTACCTTCTCTTATTTGGATGGATGAAGATAAACCATTAAAACATTAACTATAAGAATCAGTTCAATTCAGTCACTCAGTCGTGTTTGACTCTTTGCGACCCCATAGACTGCAGCACTCCAGGCTTCCCCATCCATCACCAAATCCTGGAATTTACCCAAACTCATGTCCATTGCGTCAGTGATGCCATCCAACCATCTCATCCTCTGTCGTCCCCTTCTCCTCCTGCCTTCAATTTTTCCCAGCATCAGGGTCTTCAGTGAGTCAGTTCCTTGCATCAAGTGGCCAAAGTATTGGAGCTTCAGCTTCAGCATCAGTCCTTCCAATGAATATTCAGGACTGATTTCCTTTAGAATGGACTGGTTGGCTCTCCTTGCAGTCCAAGAGACTCTCAAGAGTCTTCTCCAACACAAAAGCATCAATTCTTTATGCTTTCAACTTTCTTTTCTCTACTTTCTTTATAGTCCAACTCTCACATCCATACATGACACCTGGAAAAACCATAGCTTTGACTAGATGGACCTTTCTTAGCAAAGTAATGTCTCTGCCTTTTACTATGCTCTCAAGGTTGATCATAGCTTTCCTTCCAAGGAGCAAGTGTGTCTTAATTTCATGGCTGCAGTCACCCTCTGCAGTGATTTTGGAGAACAAGAAAATAAAGTCTGTCACTGTTTCTATTGTTTCTCCATCTATTTGCCATAAAGTGATGGCACTGGATGCTATGATCTTAGTTTTTTGAATGTTGAGTTTTAAGCCAGCTGTTTCGCTCTCCTCTTTCACTTTCATCAAGAGGCTCTTTTGTTCGTCTTCAGTTTCTGCCACAAGGATGGTGTCATCTGCGAATCTGAGGTTATTGATATAAGAATAGTATTAGACTAAAGGGATTTCAAGTCAAGGAGTATCAGAGATAAAGAGGAACAAGTCATAATGATAAGAAAGTGAAAAGTGAAAGTGAAGTCGCTCAATTGAGTCTGACTCTTTGCGACCCCATGGACTGTAGCCCACCAGGCTCCTCTGTGCATGGGATTCTCCAGGCAAGAGTACTGGAGTAGGTTGCCATTTCCTTCTGCAGGGGATCTTCTAGACCCAGGTATCGAAACCGGGTCTCCCACTTTTCAGGCAGATGCGTTACCAACTGAGCCACCAGGGAAGCCTAGTAATAAGGAAAGCATAATGATAAGAAGAAAGCATAATGATACCAGGGAAACATAATGATAAGAGGGTCCATTCAACAGGAAGACTTAATATTTGTAACTGTGTGTGTGCCTAAGAGCTTCAGAAAATGTAAATCAAAAACTTAGAGAAAAAAGAGCATAGTAGGAAAATTTACAATCTTGTATGGAGACTTTTTTTTTAAATCAATCTTTCAGTGATATATAGAACAAATAGGCAAAAAGTCAGTCAGAACATAGAAGACTTGAGCAACACTTTCAATCATTTGAGTCTTTTATCATTTTTAGAACATTAACTCCAAAATATGAAGAATATACCTTTTTTCAAGTGCATATATATTGATCAAAAGTGATCATCAGCACAAATTATCCCTAACTATAAACAAGTCTCAGTATATTTTAGAATATTAAAATCTTACAGAGTATGTCCTTGATGACCATGACATTACATTAGAAATCAATAACAGTGAGAAGTTTAAAAAATTGCAAAATATTTTAAAATGAAACAATATACTTCTAATAACCCATGGGTCAATGAAGAAATAACAAGGGATTTTGGGACAATTTTTAAACTAAATGAAAAGGAAAAAATAATACATAAAAACTTTTTGGAGTGCATCAAAAACTGTGTTTTGAAAAAAGTTTTTGACTTTGGATACTTATATCAGAAAATAAAAAAGTTTAAAATGAAAGATAAAAAAAGGTGATGCAATAGAAAACAGATAAAAATAAAGAAATCAATAAAGACAAATGTTGGTTCTTCGAAAAGATTAGCAAAACTTGATCAACTCCTAGCAAGACTGAGCAAAATAAATAAGTAAAGAAATATATAAAAAATAAAGGAAAAGAGAGAGAGATTTCTAAGGTATTAATACCAAGAATTAAAGGAAGGAATTTCCTACAGACTCTGTAGGCTTTAAACAAATAAAAAGAGAATACTACAAATAATGTTATACCAGGAAATTTAACAGCATAGATAAAATTGACAAATTCCTTGAAAAAATGTAAAATATCAAAATTGACACAATGAATTATAAGAAAGTGATTACAAGTGAGTGATTACAAGAAGAAAGGCTCTGTATATACTAAAGAAATTGAATTTGCTATTACACATCTTTCTGTTAAGAAAACGTCAAACCTAGATGGATTCATTGGTGAATTCTCTCAACTGCAAAATAAATAAATAATCCCAATCCCAATCTCTTTTAGAAAATAGGTGAGGGGGAATCACTTCCCTACTGGTTTTATGTGGTCAGAACGAACTTGACACCAAAATATGGAAAACAAAAACAAAAAACAGAAAAGAAAATTGCTATCCAACGTTCTTCAAAGAACATAGTTGTAAAATCATTTACATACTATTAGCAAACCAAATTTAATAACATATAAAAAGAATAATACATCATGACAAGTGAGGTTTATATATGTTAGATTTAACATTTGAAAACCAATCTAATTAATCACACTAACAGAATGAAGGAGAAGTGCCATATAATTATCTCACCAAAAAAACACTTCCAAAATTCAGCACCCGTTCATTATAAAAACGTTGAGCAATTACAAGAAGATAACTTCTTCAATCCAAAGAAGAAGATCTACAAATCAGAAACTACAGCTAATTATATTAGATAGTGCACAATTTTGTAATTTTCCCCTAGGATGAGTAACAAAGCAAGAATGCTTTACTTACCATTTTGACAATGTTCATCATTTTAGTTCAAGAGTGTACACCGCTTCAACAATGTCCTAGAGGTTCCAGTGAGTACAAGAAGGCAAAAGAAACAAAAAGCATAAAGATCATAATGGAAGGTGTAAAATAATTTTTATTCACAGAAGACATCATTATCTATATAGATGTTCCTAAGAAATCTATAAGAAATATTTGAATTCTTATATATTCCAAAAGGAATAATTAATGAATTTAGAGATTTCATAGGCATGAGATTAATTTGCAAAAATCAAAGGTATATTTATAAAACAAATAAATAGGAAACAAGTTAAAACAACATTACATTTAAATTATAAAAACTTAAAATATTCTAGAATAAATTTAATAAAAGATATGAATGTCTTCTGTACTGAAATCCACAAAATAATGCTGAAAGAAATGGAGTAGCAAAATATACTATATTCATTAATTAGAAGGCTGAATTTTATTAATTTGTCAATTTTTTCCAATTTATTTGTCAATTCAGTGAAATCCCAATCATAATATCAACAGAAAATCTTGTATATATTATTCAGTTCATTATAAAATTTATATGAATATATGAAGTCTTGGAATATTCAAAATAATTTTTTAAAAGAATGAAGTTGGATGATTTAAACTTCCTCATTTCAAGGGTTACAATAAAGAACTGTTATTCAAGAGAGTGTGATATTGGCATAATAATAGACAAAGAGATCAATGAAACCAAATAGCAAGTCTGAAAATAGACACATATATATAGTCAAATGATGTTTGATGAAACTGCTAAAGCAATTCTTGGAAGGAATGGATGATATACTTCAATGTGAAAGCTAAATCCCTGACATTTTTAGAGAAAATATAACCTGTGGTTGGCAAATATTTCTTAGAAAGCAATACAAAATGATAAAAGTATTTTTTTTCTTCAAAATTAAAGCATCTTTCCCATCAAAATATACAAAGTAAATTAAGAAATAAGATAGACTAGGAGAAAGTATGTAGAAACCATCTATCTGACAAAGAACTTATTCAGAATATATTCAGAATATATAAGAAATAATAAATTACATATAATAAAATAGTAAATACAATCAATCTAGTAAAAATAGCAAAATTTTGAACACAGAATTCATCAAGATTTCTCAAATAGCCAATAAGTACATTTTATAATGTGTTTAATACCCATAGTCATCATGGATATACAAACTAAAACCACAGTAACATAGTACTACACAATCATGAAACTGACCCATTTCAACCGGATGAAGTCATGTGACAAATTCTGGCCAGTGAGTTGGGAGCTAAAGTGACCTGTGTTACTTCTAGTCTGGCCCATTTAATTGTCAATGTAAAGCTCGTACATCTTTCTTTTCCCCTCTGGTATGATACTTTGCAACCCTTGAGATGGTTCCATGCATGATGGTTAGTTTTATGTATCAGTTTGGCCCATGGAGTATCCAGCTCTTTGATTAAACATTATTTCTAGGTGTGTCTGTGAGGGTGTATTTGGATGAGATGAACTTCTCTAGAAACAAAGATTGCCCTCCCTGTTATGGACGAACTCATCCAATCTCCTGAAGGCCAGTATGTAATACAGGTCTGAGTAAGAAAGAACACTCCCTCCCTGTCTGAAGACAGCCAGGACATTACTTTTCGCCTCCTTTCAGACTTGTTTCAGAATTTACATATTAGCCCAAGGGTCTCCAGCTTGCCAACCACAACTCTTGGACCTCTCAGTCTCCACAATTAACTGAGCCGATTTCTTACTACCCACACACACACACACACAGACATATATATATGATGTGGGCTCAGTTGCTCAATCATTCAGTTGTGTCCGACTCTTTGTAATCCCATGGAATGTAGCCCACTAGGCTCCTCTATCTATGGGATTTCCCAGGCAAGAATACAGGAATGGGTTGCCATTTCCTCCTCCAGGGGATCTTCCCAACACAGGGATCAAACCTGTGTCTCCGGAATTGGCAGGCAGATTCTTTAACTACTGAGTTACCTGGGAAGCACTTTCTTCCTATGCAGAATTTGGACTAATACAGATTTTTGAACTAGGAAGTGGAGCTTGGCTTAACAATCAAAAATATGGAAGCAGCTTTGGAACTGAGTATGGTAGGAGGAGATCTGAGGTACATGCTAGGAATACGGACATTAAGGGTGATTGTGGTGAGAGCTCAGAAAGAAAAGAGAACTGTAGAAAGTGTTTCCATCTTAGAGAATATATGAATAATCATGAATAGAATGTTGGTAGAAATATGGACATAAAAGGCTGTACTGATAAGGTCTCAGACAGAAATAAGGATCATGCTACTGGAACCTGAAGGAAAGATGATACTTGTTATAGAGTGGCAAAGAATTTAGCTGGGTTATGTTCATGTTCTAGTGTTTTGTGGAAGATAGAACTTGCAAGTGATGAAATAGCTCAGGCTATTTTTAAGCAAAATGTGCTTGGTTGCTCTTTACTGCTTATAGTAAAATATAAGAAGAGAGAGATGAATTGAAGAAGGAATTGTTAAGCAAAAATGAAAGATTTTGAAGATTCCCAGGCTGTCCATGTTGCAAAAAATGAAGAAATATGCTTAGTAGAGAATGTTAAAGGTTCGACTGGAGCAGAAAAACTGTCATTTTTTAAATGGAGTACAAGGGGCAGAATATCATAGATTAAATATTTATGTACCTTCACAGTTAGTCCCCTCAAATTACCATTTTTAAAGGTTACACTCCATTTATAGTTATAAAACATTTGATATATTCCCTGTGTTGTATTAATACAATATAACCATGTAGCTTATTTTCTAACTATTAAACCTAATAGTTTATAGCTCTTAATCTGCTACCCCTATATCACCCCTTCTAGTTTTTATTGAAGGAGACAGAAATGGAATGAAAGGAAGGAAGTTTATTGGAATTCATAGATCTTACAGAACAAGACCATAGAGCTTGTGAATACCTGCTCTCCTTTCAAAACTAGGGAAGATTGGAGCCTTAGGGGTGTGACCCCTGCCTGGCAAAGTCTTGGGGACATGACCTCGCCCAGCAGTACCTTGGACATACGACCGCATCTGGCAGAGCCTTGGCAGTGTGACCCCTGCTCAGCAGGGAGGAGTTGTGTGGAGTTGGATCTGTGGCCTCAGTGAATCGAAAAAGGAGAGCATAAAACCAAAGAGGACCCTTTTCAGGCCTTAGGATCTTATGGAATTTGCCTTGTTAGGTTTTCAACTTTCCTGGAACTTGCCACCTCATTCTTCTGATTCTCCGTTTTGGAATGGGAATGTCTGTCCTCTCTGTCCCACCATTATATTTTGGAAACATAATTTACCTGGTTCTTCAGTTTCACAGCTGGAGAGAAATTTTGCCTCAAGTTAAACTGTGCCTCAGGTCTCATGCATATCTGATTTAGATGGTATCTAGATGAGATTTTGGACTTTAGAGTTGATGCTGGAATGAGTTAAGACTTGTGGGCTTGGATATGGAATGAATGTATTTTGCATATAAAAAGATTTGAATTTTGGGGGCCCAAGGGATAGGATATCATAGATTAAGCTTTATGTCCCCCGTGCAATTCATACATTGAAGTCATAATCCCCACTATGATGATATTTGGAGGTGGAGCCTTTGGAATATGAGTAGGGATCTTCTGTGAAGGGGTAGGAAGAAGAGAGACCAGTGCTTTCTCTCTTTCTCTGCCCTGTGAGGACATAGCAAGAACGTGGCCATGTGCATAACTTTTCCTGCACTATTAGTGTTATCCTGATACACTGTTAATAGGTTGTATAAGGATGCCTATTGTCAGTTGGTGTATGGCACCTTTGAACTGTTGACTGGTGTGTTCTCAGTTGTATCCTGTGATGAAAGGCCTGGGAGATACCAAATATTGATTTCAGCCCTGGCCAGTGACTACTCAAGAGAATAATTTTCTCACTTTTTATTGTGAACATAGGTCATCATACCTGTTATAATTTCTGATAAAATTATTTCAGTAACACAGTGCTGTGCTTAGTCACTCAGTTGTGTCCACTCTTTGTGACCCCATGGGCTGTACATCCTGTCAGGCTCCTCTGTCTATGGGATTCTCCAGACAAGAATACTGGAGTGTGTTACCATGCCCTGCTCCAGGGGATCTTCCCAACCCAGGGATCAAACCCAGATCTACAACATTGCAGCTGGATTCTTTACCATCTGAGCCACCAGGGAAGCATTTCAGTAACACTGGTACTTCTCAAATAAATCACAAAATCCAAGGATGTCAATATTTTAGATCAGGCTGATTCTTACACAGTCAGCCCTTCACATCCACATGGCAGATCCATGAATAGGGTTTGCTGACTATAAGAAACTGGAGCATGGGCAGATTTTGGTTCCCACAGGAACCATACTAAAAAGCAGAGACATTACTTTGTTGACAAAGGTCCATCTAGTCAAAGCTATGGTTTTTCCAGGTGTCATGTATGGATGTGAGAGTTGGACTATAAAGAAAGTTGAGCACTGAACTGATTCTTTGAACTGTGATGTTGGAGAAGACTCTTGAGAGTCCCTTGGACTTCAAGGATATCCAACCAGTCAATCCTAAAGGAAATCAGTCCTGAATATTCATTGGAAGGACTGATGCTGAAGCTGTAACTCCAATACTTTGGCTACCTGATGTGAAAAACTGACTAATTAGAAAAGACCCTGATGCTGGGAAAGATTGAAGGCGGGAGGAGAAGGGGACAACAGAGGATGAAATGTTTGGATGTCATCACCAACTTGATGGACATGAGTTTGAGCAAGCTTCAGGAGTTGGTGATGGACAGGGAAGCCTGGTGTGCTGCAGTCCATGGGGTCTCAAAGAGTTGTACATGACTGAGCGACTGAACTGAACTGAATATAATAAATGATATCCTAAAAAAAGAGTGGCCATATCTAAGTCTTTAACAAAAGTTAAAGTAAACAAGTTTTTTGACACTTTGTTAGTCTGCCTATTTAGTTTGAAAATTAGAACTGATTGTTTTTTGAGTTTTAGCCTTATAGGTATGCTTCAGAGGAGAAGGCAATGGCACCTCACTTCAGTACTCCTGCCCAGAAAATCCCATGGACGGAGGAGCCTGGTAGGCTGCAATCCATGGGGTCGCTGAGGGTCGGACACGACTGAACAACTTCACTTTCACTTTTCACTTTCATGCATTGGAGAAGGAAATGGCAACCCAGTCCAGCGTTCTTGCCTGGAGAATCCCAGGGACGGGGGAGCCTGGTGGGCTGCCGTCTCTGGGGTCGCACAGAGTCGGACACGACTGAAGTGACTTAGCAGCAGCAGTATGCTTCAGATGTTATTTGTTTGTCTGAAATATTGTTCAAAGTAGTTTAATTATTTGTAGCAGCTGAGATTTCCACTTTGATTTGCCAGAAATCTGGAAAAATGTTTTCCAAACATTTTTGGAGTGAATCCAAAGCTCCTATCATTAAAAAATCTTCCCAAGGAAAAACCCTTTTCAAATTTAGCATATGACTTAATGTGATACAGCATAATTAAACAGAATTCCATTTTCTCTTATTTATACTACCATGTCATAGTATGTCACATTAAAATGATTTCTCTTGGAAGAAAATCCAACTTTGGAAGTTTTTTTAGTATGAACCAGTAATTATTTTGCAGCAGCACAAGGCTACTTCTATCCTAAGACTTCCGAATTTTGAAATGCCATCTTTTGAATTTCTAAGCATGGTAGACAGAATTCTGTCATAAGGAAGCTGGGATCAGCCCCACAGGAGCTTGTGATGTACTGTGTGATATCTGGAATGGAAAAGAGATAGTGCAGGTTGTTTGAGAGGCAAAACATTACTCACAATACTCAGTTCAAAATAGCTGATGTTTCATGCTGTATAGTATAGATATGCAAAACTTAATTTCAAGCAGATTAAACAAACATTGATGTGCAAATAAAAGAGCTCCCCTTTTAAATTATTTCAAACCCTATTTCTCAAGCTTGATAATTGTTACATTTCTTGCTATGTTTTATGGGAACTGATTCATACTTTTAAAAAGGTTGAGAGCCAGAAAATGACTTTTTGAATGCCAAATATTGTTACATTTTTGCTAAAGGAAGCCCTGTGTAAGCACAAGCTGCTTTATTTTATCAGTCTTCCTACCAGTGTTACTGGTGAGCATGTCTACGAGACACCCCTAATTGTAACATGAATGCTTGCGGCCCGGGTGGGGTGCATTGCTAGCATGCTTCTGGATGGAAAAGGGAACCTGAACCCATGAGAACTTGTCCAAACTTCCCATTTCTTGAGCAAAGACTATTATTTCTAAATAACTGGTTTCTACTTAAATCCAGCATTCCATTCAGAGCACATCATGACATCTGTGATTTATTGATCCATTTATTTCTGAGTTTATATTGGTGACTTTTGTCCAAGTCTCTAGACACTGAATAAACTTCAGAAGAGATGGTTCTTAAAAACCACTCTTTGAACAACAGACATAATATAAAATGATCTAAAAAGAGCTTCATGTCATTAGTTCACCACAGTCCTCTAAAGATCAATTATGTGGTTTCATTTTTGTGGAATTACTTATGAGTATAAATGCATCCATTTTAATCTGTATCTGTATGTGATGAAAAATTACTAGTCTATTGCTGTGGACATGAGCTGGGGAATTAATCTTCTTCCTACCACAAGCTGAGTGTATGCCCTGGACAAGTTAATGAATGTCTCTGAGCTTAGGTTCCCATTCTGAGTTGTTGAAAGTATATGGGGCTGGACCAACATCAATTTCTTGTTTTCCTCTCTCCCTTACCCTTGTCAAATGCTATGTACTTTTCCATTTCTCTGTTTTGGATATCACTGATTCCTCCCTCTGAAATGCCTTCTCCTCTTGCCAGAAATTCATGATTTCTTTTAGAGCATCAATAAGAAAGGAAATGCTCCAATGATAAAGTACAAATTATACACGGACCATTGGAAGACAAGAGTAAGTTAACTAGACATTTAGGCCCTGAACTGGTGTCACTTAAATATCAAATGCTTACTGAGCAATTGCCATGTTCCATGCCCTGAGCTGAAGATGCAACTGGAAAACCATACACCAATCATCATGCTTTCCAGGAAGTGCAGACAACAGGGAGTGAGTTAATAGAAGTATATACAGTTCCTCTGTAGCATCTTAAAGGATGATATAGACAATATTTTCTGAAGTGATGAAAGAGGAAGAACCTTCTGATAGTCAAAGACAAAGAATTCAGTGAAGTCCACTTTGCCATTACAGAGATCAAGTGATGAGTTATTTTTTGTATCTCTATCTTCACCAGGCAGAATGACATTTTACTCTGAATTAAAGTGCTTCTTACTGCATCTAAGCTGGGTAGACCATCTAACCCAATATAGCAACTGACAATTGCTTACATTTTTATGAAAGAGATAAATGTGCAGAGTTTTAAAAACAAATTATGTTTTGAAGTTTACAAGAAAACACAGGAGACTCCTACCGGACCCTACTTATGATCTCATGTCTCTCTTAGAGAACACTTTCATCTCTTAAAACAGCTTATTCTAGTATTTTTATACACATTTAAAAATAACAACTCATACTGTCATTTATTCATTTATCATTTTAAGTATTATATTGATGAATTAAAGAAATGGTTTCTTTTTTCTAGTAACACCACATTGTTTCACCTTCCAAATAGCTATACCCAAATTATTGATTAAATCAATATCCAACATTTACAGTCTTATGACATTATAACAACATATTACTGCTAAGTAAAGTGATGGTTCTAAAGACATTTGCTTTCTTTAAATTAATTTATTTTTTTACTGAAGGATAATTGCTTTACAGAATTTTGTTGTGGACATTTGCTTTTTTAATACAATTTTGTTTTCCCTGGAGTAAATTATTGCTTTGTTTTATAGTTCATATTTATTTTGCTTAGTTTTCTATGTATCTATTTATTCCTATATATTTAGGAAAGTTTCAGCTAGAGTGACAGAAAAAAAAATAGCAGTGGCCTGAATAAGCTGAAGTTTATTTATCCTTGGAAAACAGAGTCAGTAGGTGAGCAGCTGAGAGCTTTCATGGCAGCGCTGTGATGATCAGTGGTTAAGTCTTCTCCTTTTATCTTGTTACTCTTCCATCTTCAATACATGGCTTGTACCTTATGATTCAAGACAGCTATCAAGTTCTATCTAGTTGCCCACCTTATATTCAGAAGTGGAGAGAAAGAAAAAAAAAAGCATACATCCTTTCTCCTTTCTTCTTTTCTTTTGTGATTTTATGACTATCTTTAGTGTTGGATTCAGATTCTTTTTTCCTTTTTGTGTGCATGTCTATGATAGATTTTTTGGTTTGTGGTTACCATGAGGCTTTTGCATAGCAGTCTATATATATGTGCTGAATTTCCTGATCTCCTAATTTCAAATGCATTTTAGATACCCTGTACTATCCTCCCTTCATGATTAGTGTTTTTGATATTACATTTTGCACCTAATTGTTTTGTGTATCCCTTAACTGCTTATTGTGGGTACAAATAAGTTGGCTACTTTTGCTTTTTAACCTCTCTACTAGCTGTGTGTATGAAAGACGTCCTACCTTTATTGTATGTTTGCCTTGACCAGTGAACTTTTCCATTTGTAATTTTCTTTGTTCTAGTTGTGGCCTTTTCTTTTTCTCCTACAGAAATTCCTTTAGCATTTGTTGTAAAGCTGGTTTGGTGGTGCTGAATTCTTTTGACTTTAACTTTTTGTCTGTAAAACTTTTGATTTATCTTTCAAATCTGAATGAGAGCCTCACTGAGTAGAGTATTCTTTGTCGTAAGTTTTTCTTTTTCGTTACTATTGTGCCACTTCCTTCTGGTCTGCAGAATTTCTGCTGAAAAGTCAGCTGACAGTCTTACGGGAGTTCCTTTATATGTTATTTGTTGCTTTTCCCTGTTGCTTTTAATATTCTCTCTCTGTCTTTAATTTTTGTCGCTTTGATTACATTACACCATTGTAATCATGGTGTATTCCTCTGTGGGTTAATTCTGTGTGGTACTCTGTGCTTTCTGGACTTGGGTGACTATTTCCTCTGCCAGGTTAGGGAAGTTGTCTGCAGTTATCTCTTCAAATATTTTTTCAGGCCCTTTTTCTCTCTCTCCCCCTTCAGGGAGCCTAAATGAGAATGTTAGCCCATCTGATGTTGTTCCAGAAGTCTCTTAAACTATCCTCATTTATTTTCATTCTTTTTTCTTTTTTTCTGCTCTGCAGTGGTGATTTCACCTACTCTATCTTTCAGTTCACTGATCCATTCTTCTGCCTAATTTAGTCTATTGATTTCATATAGTGTATTTTTCATTTAAGTTATTGTATTCTCAACTCTGGTCATTCTTTATGTTTTCTAGCTTTTTGTTAAAAGCTTCTAATTTCTTGCTCTGTGCATCCATTCTTCTCCCAAGTTCCTTGATCATCTTTATGATCATTACTCTGAACTATTTCTTAGGTAGATTGCCTATCTCTATATCACTCAGTTCTTCTGGGGTTCTGTCTTGTTGCTGCATCTGAAACATACTTCTCTGTCACCTCACTTTGTCTAAATTGCTATTTGTATTTTTAGGTATGCAGTAAGTTAGTTATGTTTCTTGACCTTGGAGAAGTGTCCCTCTGTAAGAGACATCATATGCATCCCAGCAGGGCACCTCTCTCTTGTCACCCAAGAGTCAAGGGTCAGTTGGTCCCAGGGTAGTATCTGACCTGCATTTGCAGACTCACCCTGCAGTCTTCACCCTTCAACTATAATCTTCTTGCTTCTGGTATTTGCCCCCTGGTGGGTGAGGCTAGTCTAGAGATTTATTCCTGGTGGGCGGGGCCAGTGCCTGCCCATTGGAGGGTGGGCACTGTGATGGGCGGGGTCATGTTAGGGGCATGTGGGGCTTGGGAAGCCCTTAGGTAGCCTGTCCAGTAATGAGTGAGGATGAGTCCCCACCTAGTTAGTTGCTTGGCTTGAGGTGTGCCAGTGGTAATTCCTACAGGCTGTTGGGTGGGACCAGGTCTTGGTGATAATGACCCAAGCAAGGTGCCAGCCTCCAGGAGAGTTCATGCAGATCAATACTCCTGATATATTCACCACCAGTCTCTATGTCCCCACTGCTGCCCCTCTTCCCCTGCAAGACTAGCAGGTAAGTCTGGCCCAGGCTCCTATCAAATTACTGCTTTGGCCTTTGGTCTGGTGCATGTGAGGTTTTCTGTACACCTTTCCAGAGTGAAGTCTCTATTTCCCTCAGTCCCTTGGAGCTCCTGTAATTGAGCCGGGCTGGCCTTCAAAGCCAAATATTCTGGGGGCTCACCTTTCCAGTGCTCGATGGCTAGGATGAGGGTGCTGACATTGAGTTCAGAACTCTCATTCCTGTGGGAGAGACTCTGCCAATGTAATTATTCTTGAGTTTATGGGTTGCCCATTCAGGGGGATATGAGATTTGATTATGTTGCAGATACACCCCTCCCACCATCTTGTTGTATTTCCCTCTTCACACTGTTAGCTGTAGATCTTTCATGGTGGGTTTTAGACTTTTTCAACAATGGTTGTTTTGCAGATTGCAATGTTTTTGGTGTGTTCATGAGAGGAGGTGAGCTTGGGGTCCTTTTACTCTGCCATCTTGGCTGCTCTCTCTGAGCATATCTCTCTCTTTTTTTTTTTTTTTTGAGGATAATTTCCAGGAGTTTCAGCATCACTTCCACTTACATTCTGTTGGCCAGAGCTTTGTCTTCTAATTTCCCATAGATGCAAAGAAAGCTAGGAAACATCCTTCTTATTCCAAGAGGATATGCAAGTAAGGATAGGAGAAAGGAAATTGTAGGATACTTAGACGTCTCTGCCACATGTCTCAAGCAGGCCAGTAAAACTGTAGAACCTTCCAACATTATATTTCACAGACATGAACACATTAGATAATTTGTCAATGTTAACCTCTAAAGAATTTCCTCTGCTGCTGCTAAGTTGCTTCAGTTGTGTCTGACTCTGTGCGACCCCATAGACAGCAGCCCACCAGGCTCCCCAGTCCTTGGGATTCTCCAGGCAAGAACAATGGAGTGGGTTGCCATTTCCTTCTCCGATGTATGAAAGTGAAAAGTAAAAGTGAAGTCAATCAGTCGTGTCCGACTCCCAGCAACCCTATGGACTGCAGCTTACCAGTCTCCTCCATCCATGGGATTTTCCAGGCAAGAGTACTGGAGTGGGGTGCCATTGCCTTCTCTGAGAGAATTGCCTCTTGGAGATTTCAATTTCTTCATTCCACATTGGCCTGATTACTCTCCAGGTCTGGTAGCAGCCTGGAACTTTCCCCTAGAATTTTCTCTGCTAACATCCCATCTGAGAGCTCCTGCTTCCTAGAATATATTCTTCCTTCTGTTTTCTTGTTTATTTTGGCAAATTACTTTTCTGGGAATGTGTATGTAAAAGGTACTTTTTTTGAGATTTGGCACATAGGGCCATGTCATTATTCTAACTCCAAATTTGATTAAGAGTTCACTCTATACAATATTCTAAGTTGAAAAATATTGTTAGTCAAAGTTTTGAAGAGAAAGAGAAGGAAATAAAATTAAGCTTATGAATTTTTGGAAGTTGGAGGAAAATGTATAGTTTTAAAAGGCCACTGAATTTTCCCACTGAAACAAGCAGAAAATCTATAATGGGAAAACTAAAATGCAATGAACAACATCTACAAAAAACTAGGCAGCAAAGTATTCCAGAAAATAACAAAATATAAACAAATGAAAACAAACTACTAATAGCTCCATGTGGTATCAGAGGCAATTCAAGAGGAAGGGGAAGGAAGACAGTAAGAGTTTGATGATGCAGAGACCTGGAGAACACCACTTCCACAATCAGAGATTCATTTGCTTAAGCTGAGTATGAGAGGGCTATGGGAAATCCTGTTGCTGCTGGAGCAGTTTGGTGGCACAACCTCAGAGAGAGTTTTTACCAGTGACTTTGCAACACGGTGATTTGACTATTCATTCCTACTTCTGTAAGACAAAAGAACTGCAAAAACATCTTAAACTATTACACTTCTCATAAAGTATTTATGTCATGTCCTTTAGGTTTTTTTTTTTGTTGTTGTTGTTACTGTTGTTATTATGGAAGAGAGGGACATCTGCCAGTGTTGACAGGAATAAGTGAGAGTTAAAGAATTCGTCACTCAGTCATGTCCAATCCTCTGCGACCCCATGAACTGTGGCCCACCAGGCTCTGTGGAATTCACAGGAGTAAGTGAAACAACCTGTATGTTGAATTTTAATTGAAAGTACTAATGATATATTATTGATATAGTATATCAGGATGTATTTTGTCTGAAAAAATTACTTACTACACATTTACCAACCTGTCAACTGAAAAAGTCTAAACACAATGAGCAACCCAGTGTCTTTGTATCTGCTTAAGACTCAAATTATGTTCTTTAAATACCATTTCTCCTGAAAGAAACTAGGAACCTTGGAGAAATGGCTTATTACAAGTCTGGATCAGGAAATTTAAAAGGAGGGCCTGGAATTTTTTGTTATACGAGGAAGCAAGGAAGCTGGAAAAACTAAGGACTTGGGGCCAATTTAAAAATGCTTACATGGCCAAAGATGCAATGATGTGAGCATCAATAATACTGATAATCTCAATGGATTGAAACACATGAACACATCAAATATATTTAAGTTCATAAGTTCAAATGAGCCTCCCCAGTTCATTGGTTATTATTAGAAGATACCAGAAAAGTGAAAATTGGTAAAAAGAGAACAATCAAGAATTTATCTTGCCTTTCTGATAGGAACTATGTCAGATAACAGTTATTGAGGACTTTTTAACATAACTATGCAGAGTACATCATGAGAAATGCTGGGCTGGAGAAAGCACAATCTGGAATCAAGATTGCTGGGAGAAATATCAATAACCTCAGATGTGCAGATGACACCACCCTTATGGCAGAAAGTGAAGAGGAACTCAAAAGCCTCTTGATGAAAGTGAAAGAGGAGAGTGAAAAAGTTGGCTTAAAGCTCAACATTCAGAAAATGAAGATCATGGCATCTGATCCCATCACTTCATGGGAAATAGATGGGGAAACAGTGGAAACAGTGTCAGACTTTATCTTTTTGGGCTCCAAAATCACTGCAGATGGTGACTGCAGCCATGAAATTAAAATATGCTTACTCTTTGGAAGGAAGGTTATGACCAACCTAGATAGCATATTCAAAACAGAGACATTACTTTGCCAACAAAGGTCCGTCTAGACAAGGCTACAGTTTTTCCAGTGGTCATGTATGGATGTGAGAGTTGGACTGTGAAGAAAGCTGAGTGCCAAAGAATTGATGCTTTTGAACTGTGGTGTTGGAGCAGATTCTTGAGAGTCCCTTGGACTGCAAGGAGATCCAACCAGTCCATCCTAAAGGAGATCAACCCTGGGTGTTCATTGGAAGGACTGATGCTAAAGCTGAAACTCCTGTACTTTGGCCACCTCATGTGAAGAGTTGACTAATTGGAAAAGACTCTGATGCTGGGAGGGATTGGGGGCAGGAGGAAAAGGGGACGACAGAGGATAAGATGGTTGGATGGCATCACTGACTCGACGGATGTGAGTTTGAGTGAACTCTGGGAGTTGGTGATGGACAGGAAGACCTGGGGTGCTGCAATTCATGGGGTCGCAAAAAGTCAGACACAACTGAGTGACTGATCTAACTAATTCTAGATAGTAAGTTAAGAACAAGCTAAAATGAGAAAAAATAGAACAAAAAGTTGTTGTGTTTTGCAGTCACCAATGAATGAATAGATGCAGGCAATGCTCACCAATGGCCTCTAAACTCTTTATGTAGTTCCTGATTGAAATATGGAACACAACTTATAAAGTATTCCAGATCAAAAAAGACTTGAGCCTAAATTTGTTTAGACCTCATAATCTCATGACCAATTTACAAGAATTTCTCCCTAGTGGCTCAGAGGGTAAAGTGTCTGCCTACAATGCGGGAGACCTGGGTTCAATCTCTGGGTCGGGAAGATCCTCTGGAGAAGGAAATGGCAACCCATTCCAGTATTCCTGCCTGGAGAATTCCATGGACAGAGGAGCCTGGTGGGCTATAGTCCATGGGGTCGCAAAGAGTTGGACACAACTGAGCGACTTCACTTCATTCACAAGAGAGAGAATGTCTTCACAATAACTGACATTATAGAGAAGCAATCAGCAAAATCTAGGCAATGAGAAACTTTGAAGGAAAAGTGATTCAGTCTCCTCAACAAAATGTTTGTAAGATCTCTTTTATCCAAAATTTTGCAAGATCTATTTTGTCCAAAAGAGGGATGGAGATAAATTCATTGAATAAAAGCGATCAGAAATATTTTAACAATGGAAACATACGGATTTCACCTATATCCAGACTCGAAAACTACTAAAAACAAAACAAAACAAAAGAACATTTAGAGGATAATCATAGAAATGTCAACATTGACTTGCTGGTTATTAAAGAGTTTTGTGTAATTATTTGGGGTGGAATAACAGTATTGTGATTATGTATAAAAATGGGTTGTTTTATTTTTAGATATGCAGTAATGTATTTACAATGTGTTGCCTAGATTTTGTTCAACATATTCAGAGAGAAGGGAGAGCTAAATGGGTAAAAAGAAGCAATATTTGCAATGAATAAATAATTGTTGAATGGGTGATAAGTACATTGAGATGCCTTATATTATAGTCTCTACATTATATATACTTGAAATTTCCACAGTCAGATTCTAAAGCAAAATTTGTGACTATTTTCTATTGTTTTCCAATTTCCAACAATGCCTTGATGAAGTTTCACCCTATTGTTGCCATCAGTACTTTGTATATGACCTTTTAAGTTTCTCTCTAGAAGCTTACCTGTGGTATCTTCAAAAAAGACTGTGATGTCCTTCGGTCTGGGTCTTTGTTCATTCATTGTTCTGAACATTTATTGAAACTTCAATCTAAAAATTCATTTTTCAGTTCTGGAAAATTTTTGTTTTATTATTTTTTGATAATTTAGTTTTACTTGTTATCTATTTTTATGTCACTTATTAATCATGACAGATTTCTACCTTGATCTGCTTATATTTTTAATTCACCTGCTATTAATCTCTGGTTCTTTAATTTAACTTTTTAGAAAAATTTTAATTTTTATTTTCAATCCTTGTATTGGATATTTTTCTTTGCCTATCATAATTATAATTTTAAAGGGTTTTTGTTTTTATTTGGTACCTTTATTGTCGTCTTCTTCTTTTCCTCTACAAATGCAATAATTAATTCTATGTTTTAGAGGTTGTTTTAGAAGTTTTCTTCTGCTTTGCATAGTGTCCATTTTATTTGAGTATTTTCTTTTGGGGTAAGGGGTAAGCTTTCCTCAAATACTGTATTTGGCAATCTCTGCCATTCACACCTGGGAATGAGAAACTAAAATTCATGGGATTCAGAAGACCAAGAATGTTCCTATTTCATTGTGGGGGTCATTGGATGTCAATCTTAGTAGCATTTTTTTTTATTTTGAATCCACCAGTTTCTTCCTGGAATGTATTACCTTAGCTCCTGCATTACAGAAGTCAAAGGATGGTTGGTTAGGGAGGAAGCTAGGCATCTCCCTGTCCTGAATGTTGACTTTCATTAAATCCCCCTGAGTGTAGTAGATGTGTTTTCTTCAGTTCTTGATATTTTCAAATACACAGTCCCTATTTTGCATACTCTCCAGAGAATGATCATCCTGTTTCCTGGGCTAGGGGTGATGGTCTAGATCTCTGAGTGCATATCTGAAACTTTCAGCTAAGCCCACCTTACCTGACTTGAGATGTAACCGAATCTTCCAATTCCTGAGACTTTTGGCTCCACCTTTTTTCTTTTCAGATGTACTAGAATCCTCGAATTCCTGAGCCTTCTAAATCAGGAATAGTAAATAATTTTCAAAATGCACATGCAGCGTTTAACTCCAAAACTGTGTTGATATAGATTCTGTTTGGGTAAGGTTCATGGTATGATGGTTTAAGACCTTCGCTTGTCAAGTAAAGGTTTCAAGGCAAAGTTTTCAAAGAAAGTCTTGGATAGTGAACAGTGATTTCATGATATTAATTGGAAAGTAGAGTAGTTTGATGTTCATCTCTTTTCAATTCCTTTTTACCCTCTGGGCAAAAGTTTCTTGAAGTAGTAAAGTGATGTTGAAGAATATAGCCCAAGAAGAGTGCCATATGACTGAAGACAGTACACTGAAAGGGTGTGGATGTTTTCATTTATCACTAATAATAGTAAGATGAAAACTATTGAAAATAGCCATTCTAGAAATCTGGAAGAGAAAATACTGATCAATGCTTTTATTATGGACTTCCCTTGTTGTTCAGCTGGTAAAGAATCCATCTGTAATTCAGAAGACCCTGGTTTAACTCCTGGGTGAGGAAGATCCATAGGAGAAGGGATAGACTACCAACTCCAGTATGCTTGGGCTTCTCTGATGGCTCAGCTGTTAAAGAATTTGCAATGTGGGAGACCTGGGTTCGATCCCTGGGTTGGGAAGATCCCCTAGAGTAAGGGAATGGCTTTTCCAGTATTCTATCCTGGAGAATTCTATGGACTGTAGAGCCCATGGGGTCACAAAGAGTCAGACACGACTGAGTGGCTTTCACATTCAACAGCCATTTTCAATGCTTTTATTAGGCAAGATTATTTTGGTTATAGTGCAGTTCAGTTCAGTTCGATGGCTCAGTCATGTCTGACTCTTTGTGATCCAATGGACTGCAGTATGACAGGCTTCCATGTGCATCACAAACTCCCAGAGCTTGCTCAAACTCATGGCCATGGAGTCGATGATGCCATCCAACCAGCTCATCCTCCCTTGTCCCCTTCTCCTCCTGCCTTCAGTCTCTCCTAGAATCAGGGTCTTTTCCAATGAGTCAGTTCTTCACAACAGGTGGCCAAAGTATTGGAGCTTCAGCTTCAGCATCAGTCCTTCCAGTGAATATTCAGGACTGATTTTCTTTACGATGGACTGGTTTGATCTCCTTGCAGTCCAAGGGACTCTCAAAAGTCTTCTCCAACACCACAGTTCAAAAGCATCAAATGTTCACTGCTTAGCTTTCTTTATAGTCCAACTCTCAAATCCATTCATGACTACTGGAAAAACCATAGCCTTGACTAGATGGACCTTTGTTGACAAAGTAATTTATTTTAATTTTAGTTTTATTTTAATAAAATTTTTATTTTAATATGTATTTTAATATGCTGTCTATGTTGGCCATAGCTTTTCTTCCAAGGAGCAAATGTCTTTTAATTTCATCCGTACAGTCACCATCTGCAGTGATTTTGGAGCCCAAGAAAATAAAGTCTGTCACTGTTTCCATTGTTTTCCCATCTATTTGCCATTAAGTGATGGGATTGGATGCCATGATCTTAGTTTTTTGAATGTGGAGTTTTAAGCCAACTTTTTCACTCTCCTCTTTCACTTTCATCAGGAGGCTCTTCAGTTCCTCTTCATGCTCTCCCATATGGGTGCTGCTGCTGCTGCTAAGTCGCATCAGTCATGTCTGATTCTGTGCAACCCATATGGGTGGTCATCTGCATATTTGAGATTACTGATATTTCTTCTGGCAATCTTGATTCCAGCTTGTGCTTCATCCAGTCCAGCATTTTGCATGATGTACTCTGCATATAAGTTAAAAAAACAGGGTGATACAACCTTGACATACTCCTTTCTCAATTGGGAACCAGTCCATTGTTCCATGTCCATTTCCAACTGTAGCTTGTTGACCTGCATGCAGATTTCTTAGGAGGCAGGTCAGATGGTCTGGTATACCCATCTCTTTCAGAATTTTCTGCAGTTTGCTGTAGTGAAGAAGAACTAAAGAGCCTCTTGATGAAAGTGAAAGAGGAGAGTGGAAAATTTGGCTTAAAACTCAACATTCAGAAAACTAAGATTGTGGCATCCGGTCCTATCACTTCATGGGAAATAGATGGGGAAACAGTGGAAACTGTGGCTGACTTTATTTTTGGAGGCTCCAAAATCACTGCAGATGGTGATTGCAGCCATGAAATTAAAAGACACTGAAGGAAAGTTATCACCAACCAACCTAGACAGCATATTAAAAAGCAGAGATATTACTTTGTCAGCAAAGGTCCACTGATGGCTGGATGGCATCGCTGACTCAATGGACATGAGTTTGAGTGAACTCCGGGAGTTGGTGATGGACAGGGAGCCTGGCGTGCTGTGATTCATGAGGTCGCAAAGAGTCGGACATGACTGAGAGACTGAACTGAACTGAACCGATGGTTTTTCCAGTAGTCAAGTATGGATGTGAGAGTTGGACTATGAAGAAAGCTGAGCACCGAAGAATTGATGCTTTTGAACTGTGGTGTTGGAGAAGACTTTTGAGAGTCCCTTGGACTTCAAGGAGATCCAATCAGTCAATCCTAAAGAAGATCAGTCCCGAGTATTCATTGGAAGGACTGATGTTGAAGCTGAAGCTCCAATACTTGGCTACCTGATGCAAAGAGCTGACTCATTTGAAAAGACCCTGATTCTGGGAAAGACTGAAGGTGGGAGTAGAAGGGGTCGACAGAGAATGATATGGTTGGATGGCATCACCGACTCAGTAGACACGAATCTGAGTAAACTCTGGGAGTTGGTGATGGACAGGGAGGCCTGGTGTGGTGCAGTCCATGGGGTCTCAAAAAGTTGGACACTACTGAGCGACTGAACTGAACAGAGTCAAAGGCTTTTGCACAGTCAATAAAGCAGAAGTAGATGTCTTTCTGGAACTCTTGTTTTTCTGTGATCCAACGGATGTTGGCTAATTTAACTCTGGTTCCTCTGCCTTTTCTAAATCCAACTTGAACACCTGGACATTATTGGTTCATGTATTATTGAAGTCTGGATTGGATAATTTTGAGCATTACTTTGATAGTCTGTGAGATGAGTGAAATTGTGCAGTAGTTTGAACATCCTTTGGCAGTGCCTTTCTTTGGGATTGTAACAAATACTGACCTTTTCCAGTTCTGTGGCCACTGCTGAGCTTTCTGAATTTGTTGGCATATTGAGTGCAGCACTTTAACAGCATCATCTTTTAGGATTTGAAATAACTCAGCTGGAATTCCATCACCACAAGATTCTCAAATCTCAGTGGCTTAATGTAAGTTAGTGATGCTGCATTCCTATGTAGGTTGGTGGGAGGCTCTGCTTTCAGTAAACCTTGGCTGATAGAGGCTACACCATCTTTGAGTTTTCTCTCTTAAACTCAAGGAGAAGGTTAGGAGAGGAAGAGAGCTTTGCACCTTCAGTTAGGTCATTTGTTAGGTCAGAGATGGAAGCATAACACTTTAGTCCATAGCCTACCAGCTGGAACTAGTTACATGGGTCTGCCTAATTATCAAGGGATTGAGAAATGTACTGGTTCACATACTCACAAAGTATAGTGGTCAGTTTATCACATTGCTTAAGAAATGGTTAAAGAGTAACCATACTGATAGAATAGCACTTTAAATATTGTTACATTTTTTTAAAGTACTGGGTTGTGTTTTTATTGATGTTCAACTCTCATGGATTGCTGTTCATATTAAAACCCCAGTCTCTGCTTTTACAGGCAACATTCTAAGAAGTCTTTATTTCCCTGTCCCATCGATGAAGACATAAGGGTAATAACCCAGAGTTATTTATGCATTTTTAATAATACTGTCCTTCCTAGGCTTGGGAATTAGATATTTTGCAATAACTGGAAAGGTAGGACATGGAAAGAATGTTGAAATTTATACCGCAAAGTATCTAAAGTTGATTTGGTCTCAAAGGAACCTCCTATCTCCAACTCTCACACTAAATATTCATCTCTTATGGCATTTCCTCCATTAGACCAGTAAATGTTTTTGCTTCCATCTGGACTCAATTCTGAGCTATGTCACTGATGACACTGTCCAGACTATAACGCAGATGGGATTAGAAAAAAAGGAATGTCTATAATCACAAACTCAGGCACTCTTACACAACAGAAAACCTATAATCCAAGTAGTCTTATGTAATATGTTCCATGTGTTTGAGGACAGTGTGATATGGGTATTATCGAAGATTTACCTACTTGTTTTTGAAACAGTATGAACTTTGCATGCTGTCTGTTAACAGTGTATATTTTTGAAATTATACGGTATTAGATTTTAGTCTGTTCTTCCAGACAAAAATTAAAACATTTCCTGTTTAGAGCAGAGCTAACAGCTAAAACTTTTGAGTACTTACTATATGCCAGAGAGAATAGTTGTTTTATAATTCACTAAATTCTTAACACAGTCTGTGATGTTGGTGATATTATTATATACTCACCTGGAGGTGGGAAAATGGATTCAGGAAGGCTAAGTCACCTGCCCTGGCCACGTAGTTGAAGTGGAGTTCTGGGTTAGGCATCTGACTCCAGAACTGGGACTGTTAGCAATGGTCAAGGCTACTCCAGAGTCAAAACTTCCTCATGCACTTCTTTGCAGGTGGGTGTTCCACTGAGGTTTTATGAAAAGTGGGACTAGTATAGAGCATGGCATTTGATTGTATAGAACCTTGAATGTTTAACAATATTTTCTAAAGCTCTGTAATTGCAAGATCCAATAAGAAGCCTAAAATGGATTTTCTTTTTATCCCTGTCCCTAATTCAAGGTCATTCAGCTCAGTCACTCGTGTCTGACTCTTTGCAACCCCATGAACCACAGCACGCCAGGCCTCCCTGTCCATCACCAACTCCCAGAGTTAACTCAAATGCAGGTCCATTGTCCAGCTATTTCATCCTCTGTCGTCACCTTCTCTGCCTGCTCTCAATCTTTCCCAGCATCAGGGTCTTTTCAAATGAGTCAGCTTTTCACATCAGGTGGCCAAAGTATTGGAGTTTCAGCTTCAACACGAGTCCTTCCAAAGAATACCAAGGACTGATCTCCTTTAGGATGGACTTGTTGGATCTCCTTGCAGTCCAAGGGACTCTCAAGGGTCTTCTCCAACACCACAGGTCAAAAGCATCAATTCTTCGGTGCTCAGCTTTCTTCAGAGTCCAACTCTCACATCCATACATGACTACTGGAAAAACCATAGCCTTGACTAGATGGACCTTTGTTGACAAAGTAATATTTCTGTATTTTAATATGCTATCTAGGTTGGTCATAACTTTCCTTCCAAGGAGTAAGCGTCTTTTTATTTCAAGGCTGCAATCACCATCTTCAGTTATTTTTGAGCCCCCCAAAATAAAGTCAGCCACTGTTTCCACTGTTTCCCCATCTATTTGCTATGAAGTGATATGCAGAATACATCATAAGAAATGCTGGGCTGGAGGAAGCACAAGCTGGAATCAAGACTGCCGGGAGAAATATCAATAACCTCAGATATGCAGATGACACCACCCTTATGGCAGAAAGTGAAGAGGAACTCAAAAGCCTCTTGATGAAAGTGAAAGTGCAGAGTGAAAAAGTTGGCTTAAAGCTCAACACTCAGAAAATGAAGATCATGGCATCTGGTCCCATCACTTCCTGGGAAATAGATGGGGAAACAGTGTCAGACTTCATTATTTTGGGCTCCAAAATCACTGCAGATGGTGACTGAAGCCATGAATTAAAAGATGCTACTCCTTGGAAGGAAAGTTTTGACCAACCTAGATAGCATATTAAAAAGCAGATACTTTCTTTTGCCAACAAAGGTCCATCTAATCAAGGCTGTGCTTTTTACAGTAGTCACGTATGGATGTGAGAGTTGGACTCTGAAGAAAGCTGAGCACCGAAGAATTGATGCTTGTGAACTGTGGTGTTGGAGAAAACTCTTGAGAGTCCCTTGGACTATAAGTAGATCCAACCAGTCCATCCTAAAGGAGATCAGTCCTGGGTGTTCATTAAAAGGACTGATACTAAAGCTGGAACTCCAATACTTTGGCTATCTCATGTGAAGAGTTGACTCATGGGAAAAGACCCTGATGCTGGGTGGGATTGTGGGCAGGAGGAGAAGGGGACGACAGAGGATGAAATGGCTGGATGGCATCACCGACTAAATGGACATGAGTTTGAGTAAACTCCAGGAGTTGGTGATGGAAAGGGAGGTCTGGTGTGCTGTGATTCATCGGGTCACAAAGAGTTGGACACAACTGAGTGACTGAACTGAACTGATGGGACTGAATGCCATGATCTTAGTTTTCTGCGTGTTGAGATTTAAGCTAACTTTTCCACTTTCCTCTTTCACTTTCATCAAGAGGTTCTTTAGTTCCTCTTCACTTTCTGCAATAAGGGTGGTGTCATCTGCATATCTGAGGGTATTAATATTTCTCCTGGCAATCTTGATTCCAACTTGTGCTTCTTCCAGCTCAGCATTTCTCATGATGTACTCTGCATAGAAGTTAAATAATCAGGCTGACAATATACAGCCTTGATGTACTCCTTTTCCTATTTGGAACCAGTCTGTTGTTCCATATCCAGTTCTAACTGTTGCTTCCTGACCTGCATATAGGTTTCTCAAGAGGCAGGTCAGTTGGTTTGGTATTCCCATCTCTTTCAGAATTTTCCACAGTTTATTGTGATCCACACAGTCAAAGGCTTTGACATAGTCAATAAAGCAGACGTTTTCCTGGAACTCTCTTGTTTTTTTGATGATCCAGCAGATGTAGGCAATTTGATTTCTGGTTCCTCTGCCTTTTCTAAGACCAGCTTAAACATCTGGAAGTTCACAGTTCACGTATTGCTGAAGCCTGGGTGGAGAATTTTGAGCATTACTTCACTAGCCTGTGAGATAAGTGCAATTGTGCGGTAGTTTGAACATTCATTGGCATTGCCTTTCTTTGGGCAATGAATTGGAATAAAAGCTAGCCTTTTCCAGTCCTGTGGCAACTGCTGAGTTTTCCAAATTTGCTGACATATTTAGTGTAGCACGTTCACAGCATCTTTTATGATTTGAAATAACTTAAGTGGAATTCCATCACCTCCACTAACTTTGTAATGATGCTTCCTAAGGCCCACTTGAGGTCACATTCCAGTATGTCTGTCTCTAGGTGACTGATCCAACCATTATGATTATCTGAGTCATGAATATCTTTTTTGTACAGTGCTTCTGTGTATTCTTGCCACCTCCTCTTAATATCTTCTTCTTCTGTTAGGTCCATACCATTTCTGTCCCTTATTGAGCCCATCTTTGCATGAAATGTTTCCTTGGTGTCTCTAGTTTTCTTGAAGAGATCTCTAGTCTTTCCCATTCTGTTGTTTCCCTCTATTTCTTTGCATTGATTGCTGAGGAAGGCTTTCTTATCTCTCTTTGCTATTCTTTGAAACTATGCATTCAAATGGGTATATCTTTCCTTTTCTCCTTTGCCTTTAGCTTCTCTTTTTTTTCACTGCTATTTGTAAGGCCTCCTCAGACAGCCATTTTTCGTTTTTGCATTTCTTTTTCCTTGGGATGGTTTTGCTCCCTGTTTCCTGTACAATGTCATGAAACTCCATCCATAGTTCATCAGGCACTCTATCAGATCTAGTCCCTTGAATCTCTTTCTCACTTCCACTGTATAATCATAAGGGATTTGATTTAGGTCATACCTGAATGGTCTAGTGGTTTCCCCCACTTCTTCAATTTAAGTCTGAATTTGGCAATAAGCCGTTCATGATCTTAGCCACAGTCAGCTCCTGGCCTTGTTTTTGCTAACTGTATAGTGCTTCTCCATATTTGGCTGCAAAGGATATAATCATCTGATTTTGGTGTTGACCGTCTGATGATGTCCATGTTTAGAGTCTTCTCTTGTGTTGTTGGAAGAGGGTGTTTGCTATGACCAGTGCATTCTCTTGGCAAAACTCTGTTAGCCTTTGCCCTCTTTCATTCTGTACTCCAAAGCCAAGTTTGCCTGTTACTCCAGGTGTTTCTTGACTTCTTACTTTTTTATTCCAGTCCCCTATAATGAAAAGGACATCTTTTTTGGGTGTTAGTTCTAGAAGGCCTTGTAGGTCTTCATAGAACCGTTCAACTTCAGCTTCTTCAGCATTACTGGTTGGGGCATAGAGTTGGATTACTGTGATATTGAATGGTTTGCCTTGGAAACAAACAGAGATCATTCTGTCATTTTTGAGATTGCATCCAAGTACTGCATTTCGGACTCTTTTGTTGACTATAATGGCTACTCCATTTCTTCTAAGGGATTCGTGTGCACAGTAGTAGATATAATGGTTATCTGAGTTAAATTTAAGGTAAGAAATTTAAGAAAAGAAAAACAGAAACAAAAACACATGTTCGGTTTGTAAAGTTAGAAGCTGGAGATGGAGGTTTAAGGTCCAAATGCTACTTAAGCAAGCAACCAAGCAAGAAACTCCTCTGACTCAGCCTGATTTTTAATTCTGACTTTGTTATTCTCTTCTATATAGTCTTTGGTAAGTTAAATTCATTCAGCTTTTGTTTCCCTGTCTGAAAACTAAAGTTATAACTGCCTTAAACATCTCACTGAGTTGCTGTTGTTGTTCAGTGACTCAGTTGTGTCTGAGTCTTTGTGACCCCATGGACTGCAAAATGTCAGGCTTCCCTGTCCTTCACCATCTCCCAGAGTTTGCTCATATTCATGTCCATTGAGTCGGTGATGCCATCCGACCACCTCATCCTCCATTGTACCCTTCTCATCCTGCTTTCACTCTTTCCCAGCATCAAGGTCTTTTCTAATGAGTCAGCTCTTCCATCACGTGTCCAAAGTATTGGAGCCTCAGCTTCAGCATCAGTTCTGCCAGTGAATATTCAAGGTTGATTTCCTTCAGGATTGACTAGTTTGATTTCCTTGCTGTCCATGGGAATCTTAAGAGTCTTGTCTAGCATCACAATTCAAAAGCATCAATTCTTCCATGCTCAGTCTTTTTTATGGCCCAACTCTTACATCCATACATGACTACTGGAAAATCCATAACTTTGACTATATGGACCTTTGTCAGAAAAATGATGTCTCTGCTTTTTAATATGCTGTCTAGGTTGGTCATAACTTTTCTTCCAAAGAGCAAGTATCTTTTAATTTCATGGCTGCAGTCACCATCTGCATGATTTTAGAGCCCAAGAAAATAAAGTCTGTCACTTTTTCCATTGTTTCCCAATTTATTTGCCACAAAGTTATGGGACCGGATGCCATGATCTTAGTTTTTTGAATGTTGAATTTTAGTCAACTTTTTATCTCTCCTCCTTTACCTTCATCAAAAGGCTCTTTAGTTCCTCTTCCCTTTCTTTCATTAAGGTGTTGTTATCTGCATATTTGTGATTATTGATTGTTTCCCTGGCAAACTTGATTCCAGCTTAAGCTTCATCCAGGCTGGCATTTCACATGATGCATTCCACATATAAGTTAAATAAGCAGGGTGACAGTCTACAGCCTTGACATACTTGTTTCCAGATTTTGAACCAGTCTGTTGTTCCATATCCAGTTCTAGATGTTGCTTCTTCACCTGGATACAGGTTTCTCAGGAGGCAGGTAAGATGGTCAGGTATTCCCATATGTCTAAGAATTTTCCACAGTTTCTTGTGATCCACACAGTCAAAGGCTTTAGTATCATCAATGAAGCAGAAGTAGATGATTTTCTGGAATTCCCTTGGTTTTCTATGATCCAGCATATGTTAGCAATTTGACCTCTCATTCCTCTGTCTTTTCTAAATCCAACTTGTACAACTGGAAGTTCTTTGTTCACACATTGTTGAAGCCTAGCTTGAAGGATTTTGAGCATTACCTTGCTAACTTGTGAAATGAGTGCAATTGTGAGGTAGTTTGAACATTCTTTGGCATTGCCCTTCTTTGGGATTGGAGTGAAAGCTGACCTTTTCCAGTCCTGTGTCCTCTGCTGAGTTTTCCAAATTTACTGGTATATTGAGTGCAGCACTTTCACAGCATTATCTTTTAGAATTTTAAATAGCTCTGCTGAAATTCCATTACTTCCACCAACTTTTTTCATAGCAATGCTTCTTAAGGCCTTTTTGACTTTACACTCTAGAATGTCTGGCTCTAGGTGAGTGATAACATCACCACTGAATTGTTGATATCACCAAATGCAGTGACAGTGGTCCTTCCAAGCTCACATGAAATCACTCTCCTTGGTCTCCTCATTTTTCCTCATCTCTTTCCTCCTCAGGTCTTCCTCATTCCCTCTCTTCTCCTCTTCCTTTTGTTCCTCATCATGTGGACATTTTTTCTTCTAGCAGCTGTTACCATTAGAACTTAATAAATACACTTGTGCTGCTCCATATTTGGCTGCAAAGGATATAATCAATCTGATTTCGGTGTTGACCTAATTTATCAGGTCAATAAATTAGGTCAATAAATTGTTGACCAATTTATTAATAAATTGTATTTATTAATGCAATTTATTAGTAAATAAATTGTATTAATACAATTTATGTGTATTAAAGTGAAAATTTGGATGAAACCTATGGAATTCCTACATTTTATTAAAATGTTAGCAGTAAATTATTTTGACATGTTTTTCAGAATTAACTGTTGTTTTATTGACACCTCTAGATGTTTAGATTTTGTGTAAACATAGCCCAAAGCAGCACAGAACTGAGGCAAAATTGACAGTTTTGGGGGGATCATAACATCTCTTTATTACACTCAGAGCATCAAGTGCTAAGATGAAAATCAGTTAGCTTAAAATGAGTTTGAAAAAACTCAATAAAATTTACTGAATTGATTCAATTTATTAAACACTTGTTTATTTTAAACTATTTTAAAAGTTTTTGTAAATTATGATGTGACATTAACATGTTACATGGTACAGGGAGGGAGGAGGGAGGAGGGTTCAGGATGGGGAACACGTGTATACCTGTGGCGTATTCATGTTGATATATGGCAAAACCAATATAATATTGTAAAGTTAAAAAACAAAATTAAAAAAAGGAAAAAAAACATAATGATTCCCATAAAAAATTTTAATCAACTGTTTCATAATAGCAAGACAAAACATTCAACTTATCAAAATCAAAGACCACAGTGTTATATTAGTTACTGTGAACATGCTTAACATTCAGAAAAGTATGGTTTTTCTTTTACACTTTTTCTTTTGTATTGTGGTATAACCAATTAACAAACAACGTTGTGACAGTTTCAGATGACTCAGCCAATAAATATACGTGTATCCATTCTCCTCCAAATTCCCCTCCCGTCCAGGTTGCTACAAAATATTGGGCAGAGTTCCATGTACAACACAATAGATCCTTGTTGGTTATCCATTTCAAATATGGCAGTGTGTACATGTCCATCCCAAACTCCCTGACTATCCCTTCCCCTCAACCTTACCCTCAGAACCATAAGTTCACTCCCCAATTCTGTGAGACAGAAAAGTATGTTTTAAAGTCAGTAAAGAAAAAAAAAAAAGTCAGTAAAGAGTTTTTTAAAAGCTTAATATGGATTTCTTCAGTTTATGCTGATGTTTTCTAGTTTATATTTTCAATAATTGTTCATTTTGTCAAAATTTTAGCATTTTTATGTGTTTATCTTCAATTTATTAATTAGAATATTAATCTTGATTTATTATTTATAGTACTTAATAACTAAGATTTTGTTATTAATTCCTGGTACATTTTAAATTTTATCCTTCTGTATTTGGAGATTTTTAAATAATTTATTTTTTGAAAATCCTTTTATCTTTTTATTCATGATTGTCAAATATAAAATTTTACATGCCAATAAAGCAATTATTTCATTTCACTTCTTCTCTTTTGGGTTAAATATCTCATACTTTCATTTACATTTTCTTGCCTCTTCTTTCTACTTTGTATTGATCTTTGACTGTATCTGCTGGGATACAGAAACTGTTTTAAAACTGCTATGGAAGCTTCCTAAGTTTAGACCTTTCTGTAGCTTTCAATTTGTCTTTTTCCCTGTGATGTTCTCCAAGATTACCAGAAGAAGCTATCACATGATATAATTTTTATAATGGTCATTATCATCACAGCAACTAAAGACTGCAGTCACTTGTCAATGACTTGGTCTCCACCTACACTATCTTCCATAACACTGCTGATAATTTGAGTGATCATGCAGTTACTCCATGCCAGGGATTACTAATGTCCGCCATCCACTAAGGGGCTTCCCAGGTGGAAATAGTGGTAAAGAACTTGTCTGCCAATTCAGGAGAGGCGGGTTTGATCCCTAGGTGGAGAAGATCCCCTGGAAGAGGGTATGGCAATCCACTCCAGTATTCGTGCCTGGAGAATCCCATGGATAGAGGAACCTGGTAGTCTACCATCCATATGGTCTCAAAGACTCAGACACAAATGAAGTAACTTAGGACTCACCAACCAAGAAATAAGATTATCTATATGCCTACTAAACATGCAAGGAAACCTACTTTAAAACTCAATTTTGAGGTTGCATTTCTTTGGGCCTGTCCTGGTAACAATTACTATAAATTTTAGAATTCTAAAAGAAAATAGATGCTGCATGCAAAGAGAGTGATATTTGCAATGTATTATTCTGGATTCAAATCTAGTCCAGGATGTTTTTCTTCTTTTTTATTAGGTCAATTGGAAAAAAATTTGAATAAGATCTACAGTTTAGAAAATAATATTCCATTAATGCTCATTTTTTCTTGTTTTCATAACCATTCTATGGATATGTAAGAGAATGTCCTTGGTCTTTATTTTTAAGAAACATACACTGGATTTTTAGGGTAAAAAGGTCATCAAGCATTAACTTATGCTTTTTAGATATTGAGAAAAGCAATAAAAGTTTTATGCAGAGAGAGAGAGAACCAATATATATGATGCTGAACACTGAGAAATCTGGGTGAAAGTTATAAGGGAAATCTTTATATTATTTTTGATATTTAAAGATATTTAAACATATCTTTATATAAAATAAGATTAAAAAATTAGAAAAGGAGAGGTTGATTGAAGAGAGTTTAATAAAGGGACAAAGACAGGACAAGATAGGGATGGTAAAGCATCAAGGTTGGCAACAGGATGACACTGTTACCTTGAAAGAACAAGTTGACTGAGCAGTTAGTTACCAGAACCCAGAATACCTGCAGCTGTTAGAGAGAGCAACCTAACAGGAGCTTCCAACCTGTGACCCAACAGGGAAGAGCTCAGGGAAATGAGTACCCTTGTCTTCTTCTCTTCTTATCCTCTATATTGGTTCAGAACCTTCAAGAAGCAGACATCAAAATGGAATTAGTCATGCAGTAGGTGTATCAGGGAAATGCCTGTGAGAGAAATAGAGAGGGGGCTGGACGAGGCTGTGAGTCATTAGACCACCATCTAATACCTGTAGAGAGAGGGAAAGAAGGAAGATTTAGAAGGAAAAGTCAGTCAGACTGGAATGCAGTTTTAATAAAGCCTTGAAAATACCACTGGGAAGTCCTCAAGTCAAACCGTCCATCAGAGGAATTCTAGGTCTTTTAGGCATGCACTTCCTTTAGGCTCTCTGTTGTAGCCAATGACTGCCCTAGTAGCACATGGGAAGCGGGGTGATGGATTTTAGAACGCACCAGTTGGCCCTTCAGTTTAAGATCTGAGAGGCACTTTTTTTTTTGGTTATTATAGTCTCCATCACCCAAGCAATTGAGAGCTAGAGGGCCAAGGAGTCAGGTTATTATGGTTTATAAAAGTCAAATTTTCTAAAGAAGATTGGGGAAAGTTGGAATAGGATGGAGCTGAGTGGATCTTCAGGGGTCCAACAGAATCCACTGAGGCAAAAAAGAGAGATTTTCAGAGAGGTGTAGGGCCTGGAAGACAACCTGAATAGCTGTTTTTTAGAGGTTGGGTATAATGAAGAGGTCAGATGAGGTGCAACCAACCCTTTGCAATTGAGGTTTGCAAAGGACAGAAGGAAAATTGCCTAATCTTGGCAGTGATGAAGTCTAGGGAGAAGGAAAGGGGACAAATATTTCAAGTGTGGTATGGCTGGCACCCAGGGCATTGGCTACATACGAAAAATTTTAAAATAACACAAGAGCTAAGATTTGTGACACTGAGAACCCAAGTAAGGTCAGCTTCCTTGAGTGAGCCAGACAGCAAAGAAATGGAGTGTTCTCCCTGAGACAACCACGGAAAACCTGTGACAGAGGGTGGGCCAGGGAGCCTTCAGACTTGAGCATATTCTAAATCTATTAGCATCTATTTTGCTAAGGGGATGAGCTTAGAATATGACATCCTTGGGACACACGAAGAAAGAGTAGTGGTGAATTGATTAGAATCTGAGCTCTTCTTGTCTGTCTGAAATGCTGGGTTACTTCATCAGTACTGGTCGGCTTGTTTAAGGTTGATCTCAGAGCAGTGCTGAGCCCTTTATTGCTCTAAAACTCTGAAAGTAATGACAATTTGGCTGCAAGATTATTTATATCTTATGCTCTACCTAAATATAATGGTCTCACTTCCAGATGTAGACTGGAAGAAACTTTTCAGGACTTTTCCCCGCTTTTCTTACAAGAAGTCTGAAGAAGAAGAAAAAGAAAAATAAATAGGTAACAAAGTAAGTGGCAAATTCAGTTGATAAACTAAATTTCACGAGGGAGATAGGATATGACTGTTAGAGGCGGGACAACATATCGTTATTGTGAGAAAGACTCAAAGAGAGAAAGAGGAATAATTTATTTGTCCAAGATATAATTAAATAGCAAGAGACACAAGTTGAAAAGAGAGAGACCAACAACAATAAACTCCAAAAACCACATCAGATGCTAGAAGATATTTTCTTCCATGAAAAGAGCCATGATAGAGTGTTTTCAAAACTGAGTCGTTTCCTATGAGAGAAAGAAAGATAAATGTAAATCCTCTTGTCTTAGCACCACTATGGCGATGCATTAACTAATTTCTAAGGTTTTCTACTGAATGGGGAGAAATGTAGGGAAATAAGCATTTTTTATAACAAATTTTATGATATTTCAATAGTATCATTTTGAGTGCTATTTTGGCAGCTCTTTCATTAATAAAAAAAGGATTATCCATGAATATTTTCTAAGATTTATAACAGATGGGAGTTGCAAAATATTAAAATAATTTAGTGTCCTAACAAAAATACCTATGAAAATTTACAGCTTTGATGTTCTATGACACTTGTTTCTTGGAGGAAAGGGTGTAATATAATACACATGCTTCTTTTGTTTAGCAAAATTCCTAACCATAATTTTTCCTAGCTGAGGACTTCACTTAACTCAGTTATATATACCGATGGCTTTTCTGATAGGTTGCCTTTTTATTCTAAATATTATGCTTCTTTGGTTGTTATTTTCTGGGTTTCCAGTCAGTCCAGGCTTCCTAATGGTGGCATATGCCCCTTCATTCCACTTAGCCCAGATCATAGTGGCAGGAAAATAATGGTTCTGTTAAATGAATGGTAGTGTGAATTATTTTGTTATAGTTGTTGCTTAGTCACTAAGTTGTGTCTGGCTCTTTTGTGACCCCACTGACAGTAGGAGCCCTCCAGGCTCCTCTGTCCAGGGGAAAACAATTCCCAGGCAAGAATACCAGAGTGGGTTGTCATTCCGTCCTTTAGGGCATCTTCCTGGCCCAGGAATTGAACCTGCCTCTCTTGTATTGGCAGGCGGATTCTTTACCACTGAGCCACAAGAGAAACCCATGGGTGAACGATTATAGAGAATAAATAATATGCTGAAATCTACTGCATTAGTAGAAATGAGAGTTTTAAAACATTCTGTACATCAGGATTATAATCTCTTTAAGGCATTCAGTCTGTAAAATGTTTCACTGACATTATAATTCTATCTTTATTTGTAGACTCAGAGTTCCAATCTTTTACTATTTAGACAGTTGCAACATTAACTTGAACACTTCAAACCATTAAAAGTAAGACTGAAATGTGCAGATCAAAGAGTTTCTCTGATACAATATTTTAATTACAAATAATGATGTTTTAGTTTAGATAGTATTACTGATTCAATGGACATGAATTTGAGCAAACTCCAGGAGACAGTGAAAGACAGGGAAGCTGGTGTCCTGCAGTCCATGGAGTCATAAAGAGTCAGAGGTGTTGAGGGACTGAACTATAATTATGGCTTTATATTTTTGTGTACACTACATGAAATTAAACAGGTGAAGTTTTAAAGGAACTGTGTCATGGTAGTTATCACTTAAATGATAAATTGTTATGTATTTCCCTTTAGGATATCAGTCAGTTTAGTCATTCAGTCGTGTCCGACTCTGCAACCCCATGAACTGCAGCACGCCAGGCCTCCCTGTCCATCATAAACTCCCGGAGTTCACTCAGACTCACGTCCATCGAGTCAGTGATGTCATCCAGCCATCTCATCCTCTGTCGTCCCCTTCTCCTCTTGCCCCCAATCCCTCCCAGCATCAGAGTCTTTTCCAATGAGTCAACTCTTCCCATGAGGTGGCCAAAGTACTAGAGCTTCAGCTTTAGCATCATTCCTTCCAAAGAAATCCTAGGGCTGATCTCCTTCAGAATGGACTGGTTGGATCTCCTTGCAGTCCAAGGGGCTCTCAAGAGTCTTCTCCAACACCACAGTTCAAAAGCATCAATTCTTCAGTGCTCAGCTTTCTTCACAGTCCAACTCTCACATCCATACATGACCACTGGAAAACCCATAGCCTTGACTAGATGGACCTTTGTTGGCAAAGTAATGTCTCTGCTTTTGAATATGCTATCTAGGTTGGTCATAACTTTGCTTCCAAGGAGTAAGTGTCTTTTAATTTCATGGCTGCAGTCACCATCTGCAGTGATTTTGGAGCCCAAAAAGATAAAGTCTGACACTGTTTCCCCATCTATTTCCCATGAAGTGATGGGACCGGATGCCATGATCTTCGTTTTCTGAATGTTGAGCTTTAAGCCAACTTTTTCACTCTCCTCTTTCACTTTCATCAAGAGGCTTTTTGGTTCCTCTTCACTTTCTGCCATAAGGGTGGTGTCATCTGCATATCTGAGGTTATTGATATTTCTCCCGGCAATCTTGATTCCAGCTTGTGCTTCTTCCAGCCCAGCGTTTCTCATGATGTACTCTGCATAGAAGTTAAATAAGCAGAGTGACAATATACAGCCTTGACGTATTCCTTTTCCTATTTGGAACCAGTCTGTTGTCCCATGTCCACTTCTAACTGTTGTTTCCTGACCTGCATATAGGTTTCTCAAGAGGCAGGTCACGTGGTCTGGTATTCCCATCTCTTTCAGAATTTTCCACAGTTTATTGTGATCCACAAAGTCAAAGGCTTTGGCATAGTAAATAAAGCAGAAATAGATGTTTTTCTGGAACTCTCCTGCTTTTTCGATGATCCAGTGGATGTTGGCAATTTGATCTCTGGTTCCTCTGCCTTTTCTAAAACCAGCTTGAACATCAGGAAGTTCACGGTTCACATATTGCTGAAGCCTGGCTTGGAGAATTTTGAGCATTACTTTACTAGCGTGTGCTGCTGCTGCTGCTAAGTCGCCTCAGTCATGTCCGACTCTGTGTGACCCTAGAGGGCAGCCCACTAGGCTCCTCTGTC
The DNA here is from genome assembly GCF_032452875.1 of Bos javanicus. NCBI lineage: Eukaryota > Metazoa > Chordata > Mammalia > Artiodactyla > Bovidae > Bos > Bos javanicus. Next base: position 13,772,786 of record NC_083876.1, read on the forward strand.
CCTGGGATTCTCCAGGCAAGAATACTGGAGTGGGTTGCCATTTCCTTCTCCAATGCATGAACGTGAAAGTGAAAGTGAAAATGAAAGTGAAGTCACTCAGTCATGCTGGACTCTTAATGATCCCATGGACTGGAGCCTACCAGGCTCCTCTGTCCATGGGATTTTCCAGGCAAGAGTACTGGAGTGGGGTGCCAAGTGTGTGAGATGAGTGCAATTGTGCGGTAGTTTGAGCATTCTTTGGCATTGCCTTTCTTTGGGATTGGAATGAAAACTGACCTTTTCCAGTCCTGTGGCCACTGCTGAGTTTTCCAAATTTGCTGGCATATTGAGTGCAGCACTTTCACAGCATCATCTTTCAGGATTTGAAATAGCTCAACTGGAATTCCATCACCTCCACTAGCTTTGTTCGTAGTGATGCTTTCTAAGGCCCACTTAACTTCACATTCCAGGATGTCTGGCTCTAGGTGAGTGATCACACCATTGTGATTATCTGAGTTACAAATATCTGTTTTTGTACAGTTATTCTGTGTATTCCTGCCACCTCTTCTTAATATCTTCTGCTTCTGTTAGGTCCATACCATTTCTGTCCTTTATTGAGCCCATCTTTGCATTAAATGTTCCCTTGGTATCTCTAATTTTCTTGAAGAGATCTCTAGTCTTTCCCATTCTGTTGTTTTCCTCTATTTCTTTGCATTGATTGCTGAGGAAGGCTTTCTTATCTCTCCTTGCTATTCTTTGGAACTCCGCATTCACATGCTTATATCTTTCCTTTTCTCTTTGCTTTTTGCTTCTCTTCTTTTCACAGCTATTTGTAAGGCCTCCTCAGACAGCCATTTTGCCCTTTTGCATTTCTTTTCCATGGGGAATGATCTTGATCCCTGCCTCCTGTACAATGTCACGAACCTCCATCTATAGTTCATCAGGCACTCTATCAGATCTAGGCCCTTAAATCTATTTCTCACTTCCACTGTATAATCATAAGGGATTTGATTTAGGTCATTCCTGAATGGTCTAGTAGTTTTCCCCACTTTCTTCAATTTAAGTCTGAATTTGGCAATAAGGAGTTCATGATCTGAGCCACAGTCAGCTCCTGGTCTTGTTTTTGTTGACTGTATAGAGCTTCTCCATCTTTGGCTGCAAAGAATATAATCAATCTGATTTTGGTGTTGACCATCTGGTGATGTCCATGTGTAGAGTCGTCTCTTGTGTTGTTGGAAGAGGGTGTTTGCTATGAGCAGTGCATTTTCTTGGCAAAACTCTATTAGTCTTTGCCCTGCTTCATGCCCTTCATTCATTTGCCTGTTACTCCAGGAGTTTCTTGACTTCTTACTTTTGCATTCCAGTCCCCTATAATGAAAAGGACATCTTTTTTGGGTGTTAGTTCTAAAAAGGTCTTGTGGGTCTTCATAGAACTGTTCAACTTTAGCTTCTTCAGCATTACTGGTTGGGGCATAGCCTTGGATTACTGTGATATTGAATGGTTTGCCTTGGAAACGAACAGAGATCATTCTGTCGTTCTTGAGATTGCATCCAAGTACTGCATTTTGGACTCTTTTGTTGACCATGATGGCTACTCCATTTCTTCTAAGGGATTTCTGCCCACAGTAGTAGATATAATGGTCATCTGAGTTAAATTCACCCATTCCAGTCCATTTTAGTTCGCTGATTCCCAGAATGTCGACGTTCACTCTTGCTATCTCCTGTTTGACCACTTCCAATTTGCCTTGATTCATGGACCTGACATTCCAGGTTCCTATGCAATATTGCTCTTTACAGCTTCAGACCTTGTTTCTATCACCATCACATCCACATCTGGGTATTTTTTTTGCTTTGGCTCCATCCCTTCATTCTTTCTGGAGTTATTTCTCCACTGATCTCCAGTAGCATATTGGGCACCTACTAACCTTGGGAGTTCCTCTTTCAGTATCCTATCAAATTAGTTTTAGTAGTGAAAAAGCTAGCCTATTGTGTAAAAATGACATTCAAACTTGTCCTTTGACTTTACTTATCAATTAATCACTAGTTGATTCTTTGAACTTTGCAGTTGAAATTTGTAGTTCTGTGTGGTCTTAAATCTCCCATTTTTGGCACAATTCAGTGGAGAAAATACTGTGGAATTTTTAGGTCCAGACGTTTAGCTCTTTTGAACTATTATACCAAGAAGAAAATGTTAATAACATAACACATATTAATTTAGCAGTATGATTATTATAACTTGGAGTGCTATTTAATGTGGACATTACTACCACTGCTTCTATTACTACCTTAAGCTTCCCTGGTGGCTCAGACGGTAAAGCATCTGCCCGCAGTGTGGGAGACCGAGGTTTGATTCCTGGGTTGGGAAGATCCCCTGGAGAAGGAAATGGCAGTCTACTCCAGCACTCTTGCCTGGAAAATCCCATGGACGCAGGAGCCTGATAGGCTACAGTCCATGGGGTCGCAAAGAGTAGGACACGACTGAGCGACTTCACTTTCTTTACTACCACTGCCACTATAACAGTATTATGTGTTAATTATTCCCAAGCCCTATAACTGTGGTTTTGTTTTTCAGTTCAGTTCCTCAGCCATGTCGGACTCTTTGTGGCCCCATGGACTGCAGCATGCCAGGCTTCCCTTTCTTCACTATCTCTCTGAGTTTGCGAAAACTCATATCCACTGAGTTGATGATGCCATCCAACATCTTGTCTTCTGTCATCCCCTTCTGCCCTCAATCTTTTCCAGCATTAGGGTTTTTCCCAATGAGTCGGTTCTTCGCATCAGGTGGCCAAAGTATTAGAGCTTCAGCTTCAGCATCAGTCCTTCCAATGAATATTCAGGGTTGACTTCCTTTAGGATTGATTGGTGTGATCTTCTTGCTGTCCAAAGGACTCTCAAAACTCTTCTCCAACACCACAGAAGGAAAGCATTAGTTCTTCAGTGCTCAGCCTTCTTTAGGGTCCAACTCTCATATCCATACATGACTACTGGAAAAACCGTAGCTTTGACTATGCTAACCATGCTAGCAATAACCCAAACCATTTTCAACAAATATCATATTTATTTTCTATGGTTTTTATGACCTTTAGTCCAAAACTTATAGTACTGACCGATAGGACAATCTAAAATATTTTAAACTGTTGATTTGGCAGAATGAGATATGTTGGTGTATAAATATAAACAGGAAAAAAATCTCTCCAGAAAAAAAAATGATATGAACTTTTTTCTATAAAATGATTTAACTTTTTGATGAGTTTGGGAGCAAAGACTAAAATAAATTATTGATTCTGTGTAAAAAGTGCTTTATAAATGAGTCTGTACATCTATCTCTAAGCTGAGGAGAATTGGCCTTTGTTTAACCTCTGTTCTATGCCAAAAATTGCACTGAGTTGTGTATTTTATGGATTTTTTTGTTCTTTTTCACCAAAAAGAACTTTTGTAGATAATTTTGTAGATAACTTTTGTAGATAATTTCTAGCTCTGACACTATCCTAAGGATATGACCATAGTTTTTCACAGATAAAATTATTTCATTTTTAATGCAGTTATAAAGCATAAGTTGAACTTAAGTGGCAAAGGCTTTAATACTTGAACAAATAATTTTAAGTAAGGATAAAGGTATTTAAAAAATATAAAGTGGCTACCCGCCACCCCTTACCCTGGAGTGGGTGGAACTAGAAGACCAAAGAAAAAATTTTTGAGGTCACTCAATCTTCCTGATTCTGTTTAGCTTTAAGCTGAAATGGATGAAAAATAATGTGACACTGACATTTACAGTTAGGATTAAATCTAGACCTTGACAGGTGAATAGAAGGGGAAATTGCAGTTTTGCTAAGAACTTAATGTATGATTATTTATATAAATAAGGCAAGAATCAGAATTTTGTTAATTTATGTGAAGAAAACCAGTTGAAACGTGAAAATATTTCTATACAGTAAATTTCTTTGGTTTATTTATTTATTTTAGTTCCCAAGAAAACACATATTTACTTGTAGATGGTGCCATCAATCACCAATAAAATTCTTTTTAGAGTAAGTGGTTGACTCCTTTCACAAGGGTTTAATGTGACAGAATAAGTAAATGTATAGTGAGCCCAGATTCAACCTACTGCAGACCATGTAGTACTATAGTAGTTACTACTGAAAAAAATCTGCATAAAAATGGACGTACGTACGCAGTTCAAACCCTCATTGTTCAAGGGTCAACTGTACTGGTCACAAAGCCCAGCCACAATGGACATATTGTATCTTGTTTCAAAGGCTATGTGGTTGCTTATGTTTATCTCTCATAGTGTGTCACCCTAGCCATGAATCATCATCTCCAGCATCATGAACTAGTCTCTTTGTTTTAATTAATTTTTTATAATTGGAGGATAACTACTTTACAATATTGTGATGGTTTTTGCCATACATCAACATGAATCAGCCACCAGGATACATGTGTTCCCCCCGCCATCCTGAACCCCCCTCCCACTTCCCTCCTGTCCCTATCCCTCTGGATTGTCCCAGAACACTGGCTTTGGATGCCGTACTTTATGCATCTAATTTGCACTGGTCATCTACTTTACATATGGTAATGTGCATGTTTCAATGCTATTCTCTCAAATCATCCCACCTTTGCGTTCTCCCAATGAGTCCAAAAGTCTGTTCTTTTTTTTTTTTTAATATAAATTTATTTATTTTAATTGGAGGCTAATTACTTTACAATATTGTATGGGTTTTGCCATACATTGACATGAATCTACCACGGATGTACATGTGTTCCCCATCCTGAACCCCCCTCCTACCTCCCTCCCCATATCATTCCTCTGGTTCATCCCAGTGCACCAGCCCTGAACATCCTGTATCATGCATCAAATCTGGACTGGAGATTCATTTCACATATGATAATATACATGTTTCAATGGCATTCTCCCAAATCATCCCACCCTCTCCCTCTCCCACAGAGTCCAAAAGACTGTTGTATACATCCGTGTCTCTTTTGCTGTCTCGCATGCAGGGTTATCATTACCATCTTTCTAAATTCTATATATATGTATTATTATACTGTATTGGTGTTTTTCTTTCTGGCTTACTTCACTCTGTGTAATGGGCTCCAGTTTCATCCACTGCATTAGAACTGATTCAAATGAATTCTTTTTAATGGCTGAGTAATACTCCATTGTGTATATGTACCATAGCTTTCTTATCCATTCATCTGCTGATGGACATCTAGGTTGTTTCCATGTCCTGGATATTGTAAACAGTGCTGCGATGAACATTGGGGTACACGTGTCTCTTTCAATTCTGGTTTCCTTGGTGTGTATGCCCAGCAGTGGGATTGCTGGGTCATTAGGCAGTTCTATTTCCAGTTTTTTTTTTTTTTTTTAAAGATTCTCAACATCATTCATTATCAGAGGAATGCAAATCAAAACCACAATGATGTTCCATCTCACGCTGGTCAGAATGGCTGCCATCAAAAAGTTTACAAACAATAAATGCTGGAGTGTGTAGATAAAAGGGTACCCTCTTACACTCTTGGTGGGAATGCAAACTAGTAAAGTCATTATGGTGAACAGTGTGGAGATTCCTTAAAAAACTGGAAATAGAACTGCCATATGACCCAGCAATCCCACTGTTGGGCATACACATTGGGGAAACCAGAATTAAAAGAGACATGTGTACCCCAATGTTCATTGCAACACTATTTACAATAGCTAGGACATGGACGCAACCTAGATGTCCATCGGTAGATAAACAGATAAGGAAGTTGTGGTACATACAATGGAATATTACTCAGCTATAAAAAAGAATGCATTTGAGTTAGTTCTAATGAGGTGGATGAAACTGAAGCCTATTATACAAAGTGAAGTCAGAGCATCTTTGCATGTGTTTGTTAGCCATCTGTATGTCTTCTTTGGAAAAATGTCTGTTTAGTTCTTTGGCCCATTTTTTGATTGGGTCATTTATTTTTCTGGAATTGAGCTGTAGGAGTTGCTTGTATATTTTTGAGATTAGTTGTTTGTTGGTTGCTTCATTTGCTACTATTTTCTCCCATTCTGAAGGCTGTCTTTTCACCTTGCTTATAGATTCCTTTGTTGGGAAGAAGCTTTTAATTTTTTTTATCTTTCTTTTTAAAAAAATTTTTTTTTAATTTTATTTTATTTTTAAACTTTACATAATTGTATTAGTTTTGCCAAATATCAAAATGAATCCATCACAGGTATACATGTGCTCCCCATTCTGAACCCTCCTCCCTCCTCCCTCCCCATACCATCCCTCTGGGTCATTCCAGTGCACTAGCCCCAAGCAGAAGCTTTTAATTTTAATTAGGTCCCATGTGTTTATTTTTGCTTTTATTTCCAATATTCTGGGAGGTGGGTCATAGAGGATCCTGCTGTGATGTATGTCAGAGAGTGTTTTGCCCATGTTCTCCTCTAGGAGTTTTATAGTTTCTGGTCTTATGTTTAGAACTTTAATCCATTTTGAGTTTATTTTTGTGCATGGTGTTAGAAAGTGTTCTAGTTTCATTCTTTAACACGTGGTTGACTAGTTTTCCCAGCACCACTTGTTAAAGAGATTGTCTTTTTTCCATCGTATATTCTTGCCTCCTTTGTTAAAGATAAGGTCCATAGGTGCATGCATTTATCTCTGGGCTTTCTATTTTGTTCCATTGATCTATATTTCTGTCTTTGTGCCAGTACCATACTGTCTTGATGACTGTGGCTTTGTAGTAGAACCTGAAGTCAGGCAGGTTGATTCCTCCAGTTCCATTCTTCTTTCTCAAGATTGCTTTGGCTATTCGAGGTTTTATGTGTTTCCATACAAATTGTGAAATTATTTGTTCTAGCTCTGTGAAAAATACCATTGGTAGCTTGATAGGGATTGCACTGAATCGTGTTCATGAATTGGAAGAATCAGTATAGTGAAAATGAGTATACTTCCCAAAAGTCTGTTCTTAACATCTGTGTCTCCTTTGCTGCCCTGCATATAGGATCGTTGACCGATGATCCTACATGAACTAGTCTCTTTACTTTCTTTCCTTGTAATTTAAAAATGTGTTTATATCTCCCCAATCCTTGACAGACAGACTGCAATCTTCCTCTAATCTTCCTCTGTTTGAATTTATATTTGTTTCTTTCCCATAATTTTCAACTTTTTAGCAGTCTTTGTCATCAACCTTTTCTTTTTCAAACCTACAAATTGGCTTTGGCCAACACCACCTGGTTGAAATGCCCTCTGAAGGCTTGCAGTGCCTCCCTGGTATTTTCCATCTTCTTTGAAGCCTGTGAGACTCGTGAGAGTTTACTCCTTCTGGATGTTCTACATTGCCTCACTCAGTCTTGGTGACACCATGCTACATGCTTTGGTTTTCCAATTGCTCCTTTCCATTATTTTTTGCTGTCTCTTATTTTTCCACTTGTAGGGTAACCCATCATCCTATTTTTCCAGGAACTATTCCACATTTAGTATCCAAAGCCCCCTTTTCTAGGAAACCCCAAACCAAGAAATTTTGTCACCCACAACTTGTCTGGTAAGTGTTGTTATTCCACAGGCTTCTGTTCTTAGTTCTTATCTCTTTCTCTACTTTCTTCCACTACTTATTGGTCAGTGGTGACCAATTCTATGTCTCTAGCCATTAGTGTTCTACTAAGTCCAAACACTGTTTCTGAAAAAGGGATATAGGCTCTAGACTGGGTTCCCAAAATCCAAAACATACTAGCTACCACGTGTGAATCTTGTTTAATTTACTTAACTTCTCACATCATAGTTTACTAACTTGTGAATGGGGATAATGCTTAATTTGTTGTAAGAATTAAAACTAAAAAAATTTTAAAGATTTCAGTGCAATGCTGGTTTTAGTACAAAACAGGTATCAAATAATTTTCAGCTATTTTAATTTATTATTAATGGTGATAGAAGATTAGAATGCTGGATGGCATCACTGACTCGATGGACATGAGTTTGAGCGAACTCTGGGAGTTGGTGATGGACAGGGAGGCCTGGCGTGCTGCAATTCATGGGGTCGCAAAGAGTCCGACACGACTGAGCAACTGAACTGAACTGAACGGATATTTTAAAATCTAATGTCTTTCAGCATTTTTCCCCTCATGGATTAAACTGAAGGACATAAAAATATTCCAGTCAGTACAATGGCTCACTACAGCAAAAAATTTTCAATGGATAAGAGAGAAAGAGACATGTCTAGTTTAGAAAAAGGACCCCAATTGGGTGATCCTGGTATTCAAGCTCTAGGGAGGTCAGTGTCTCTCCAATTCCCCTCTCCCCATGCCTTTGTTCCTGCAAGTTCAAAATACTTTATTCAGTTCAGTCACTCAGTCATGTCCAACTCTTTGTGAGCCCATGAATCGCAGCACGCCAGGCCTCCCTGTGCATCACCAACTCCAGGAGTTCATTTGCATCGAGTCACTGATGCCATCTAGCCATCTCATCCTCTGTCATTCCCTTTTTGTCCTGCCCCCAATCCCTCCCAGCATCAGAGTCTTTTCCAATGAGTCAAGTCTTCGCATGAGGTGGCCAAAGCATTGGAGTTTCAGCTTCAGCATCAGTCCTTCCAATGAACACCCAGGACTGGTCTCCTTTAGGATGGACTGGTTGGATCTCCTTGCAGTCCAAGGGACTCTCAAGAGTCTTCTCCAACACCACAGTTCCGAAGCATCAATTCTTTGGTGCTCAGCTTTCTTCACAGTCCAACTCTCACATCCATACATGTCCACTAGAAAAACCATAGCCTTGACTAGATGGACCTTTGTTGGCAAAGTAATATCTCTGCTTTTTAATATGCTATCTATGTTGGTCATAACTTTCCTTATTGATATACATTTAAGTAACATAATTCAAAATAATATTTTATTGTAACCTCCTTACATTCCTGACTATTTCTATGTCCCATTAAGACACGTAATATCCATTAATTAAATTTATCCCATTTTCAGTACAGTAGTAGTCTTAGTATTAGACAGTAGAACTTAAAAACTTAACTGTAGTCCTTATATTCACTGTGCATCAGAATCACCTTCAAGTTGTGTCAACACAGAGTCTCCCATCCAGGGTTTCTGGGCTGGAACTTGAGGATGTACATTTCTATTAGGTACCTAGGTGTTGCTGGTCCAGCAAATATATACTTTTAAAACTATTATTCTAGGGTATTCAAATAGCATAGTGATTTAACTTAATTTTAGCCTCAAATAAACATTTTCTTTTCCCTCCTATCCTTCCCCTTCTTCCCCTCTATATTTTGACTTTTCTTACCTGGAGATCTGATTTTTCTCCCCCACCCTTTGACATTTTAAATTGGTATCAGGATTTGACTAATTTTCATTTGTTAAATATAACCTTTATTTGCAAATGCAATTTATTAACAGGAATCTAGTAGAGTATATGAATCCCATGTCATCTCTAGGTCTTAACCATATTTAGAAACATGAAACCTGACAGTCAAGAGCTTCGATGAAAGTGAAGATTAGTTATGTTTCAGTAGCTTGAATTTCAGCTTTTGTTCTATGTACTTTTCTTGATTTTTTTAATAAAGCGCTTCTTTGGGTAAAAATGGTCACTCCTTTATTTTGTAGACTTGAGCTCAAAGATTTTAAACGACAGTCTCAAAGTCACACAGATAGTTAATGGAAGCTCAAGGAAAAACATTTTGGATTTCTTCAGTTCAGTTCAGTTCAGTCACTCAGTCGTGTCTGACTCTTTGTGACCCCATGGATTGCAGCACGCCAGGCCTCCCTGTCCATCACCAACTCCGGGAGTTCACTCAGACTGATGTCCATCAAGTCAGTGATGCCATCTGGATTTCTTAGTTTAGTACATTTCCCACTTGATCACATTGTCTCTTCATGTAGCAGTTCAGGTTATGGACGGTGTGATGTTTAGATCACTGTTAAAGCTATCTTTGGGTTTCTATAGACTTAGAATTATTGACTATTCCTAGTTTTTTAAGAAACCTCTATACTGCTCTCCATAGTGTCTATCAATCTACATTCCCACCAACAGTGCAAGAGGGTTCCCTTTTCTTCATATCCTCTCCAGTATTTTGTTTGTAGATTTTTTTTTTTTTTTGATGATAGCCAGTTAAAATTAAATTTGAATTCTGACCAGTGTGAGGTGATATATGGAATCTAGAAAAATGGCACTGATAAACCTCTTTGCAGGGCAGGCATAGAGACGCGAATGTGGAGAACTGACTTGTGGACACAGCATGCGGGAGGAGAAGGTGGGACAAAGTGACAGTAGCCTTGGGCTACGTACATTACCATATGTGAAAGAGATAGCTAGTGGGAAGAGCTATATGACACAGGGACCTCAGCCTGGTGCTCTGGGATGACCTAGAGGAGTGAGATGAGGGTGAGGTGGAAGTGAGGCTCAAGACGGAGAGGATGTATTTATCGCTGATTCATGTTGTCGTATGGCAGAAAACAACACAACACTGTAAAGCAATTATCCTTCAATTTAAAAAAGTAAGAATTAGAAAAGAATTATTGATTTTTCTTTCCTTGCATAGAGACCTCCAGCTAGGTGAAATAAAATGAACCATGACAATTTTCCCTATGATCAAAATGGTGGCTATTTGAATGTTAGTGTTACTAATGGGAAGTTTTGCTTTTCTTCTTTCTTTCTGCCTTTGAACATAACCAGTGTTTTTTTTTTTTTTTTTTTTTTAAACACTACAGAGCAGAGCAGTGTGTGGAATGTTTGTGATCGTCAAATGGGGAACATAGAACATTTTAACCCAATGAGAGTGTTCACTTCCCAGGGTGACCTGTTTGTACTCTGGGCCAAAAGACCTCTAAGAGGCTTACAGCTGCTTTCATTCTGTCATTTCAGATGTGAAGTGCAGCCCCCTGCAGCAGCTGCAGAGGCCCCTACCACCTGCTCTGCACACACTCAGAAAAGGAGCTCTTTAATCTCTGAGCTTGGGAAAAACATTTATTAAGGAAAGAAACGGGGCCACAGAATTCCTGGGGTGAGCCTCAGGAATACAGCAGGTGGTAGCCAAGAAGCCATGGCAAAACTAAGGAAAAAGATTTAGATTCTTTTCAAGGCTATGCGTGATTAGCAAAGTACATGTGGGTTACAGCTGTCCCTTAGAGAAGACCATACTTTTCATCTCCAAGAATGAAGGATGATTTTCCATCTAATGAACTTGGAAGACTGTCTTGGCAGGTTGTTTGTTTATAAGCTAGATATCTCCAGTTATACTTTGTTTTTATTGTTTTCTGAAACCAACTCCATCCAGAGTTGCGAGTCTGAAAGTTCTTCTAAAGTTTACAATAGGAAATGAGATTTCTTTTCTTTCTTACTCCCCTTTCATTTCTTTTTTCTTTATTAAATGTGCTCTGTATTAACTCCTGGACACGGCTGCTCTCTTTGTTTCACTGTTCTCAAGAAGATCTGCTGGTGATGGCTGTCTGTCCTGCTGCTTCCAAAGTAAACTCACCGGTATTGACACAGAGACAGAACAGTTCAGTTTAGTCGCTCAATCATGCCTGACTCTTTACGACCCCATGGACTGCAGTATGCCAGGCTTCCCTGTCCATCACCAACTCCCACAGCCTACTCGAACTCATGTCCATCACATCAGTGATGCCATCCAACCATCTCATCCTTTGTCATCCCCTTTTCCTCCTGCTTTAAATCTTTCCCAGCATCAGGGTCTTTTCCAATTCTTTGCATTAGGTGGCTGAAGTTTAGAAGTTTCAGATTCAGCATCAGTCCTTATAATGAATTTTCAGGACTGATTTCCTTTAGGATTGACAGGTTGGATGTCCTTGCAGTCCAATGGATTCTCAAGAGTCTTCTCCAACACCACAGTTCAAAAACATCAATTCTTTGGCACTCAGCTTTCTTTATAGTCCAATTCTCACATACATACATTACTACTGGAGAAACCATAGCTTTGACTAGATGGATCTTTGTCAGCAAAGTAATGTCTCTGCTTTTTAATATGCTGTCTAAGTTGATCATAGCTTTTCTTCCAAAGAGCAAGTGTCTTTTAATTTCATGGCCACAGTCACCATCTGCAGTGATTTTGGAGCCCAATAAAATAAAGTCTGTCACTGTTTCCATTGTTTCCCCATCTATTTGCCATTCACACAAAGGTCCGTCTAGTCAAGGCTATGGTTTTTCCTGTGGTCATGTATGGATGTGAGAGTTGGACTGTGAAGAAGGCTGAGCACCGAAGAATTGATGCTTTTGAACTGTGGTGTTGGAGAAGACTCTTGAGAGTCCCTTGGACTGCAAGGAGATCCAACCAGTCCATTCTGAAGGAGATCAGCCCTGGGATTTCTTTGGAAGGAATGATGCTAAAGCTGAAGCTCCAGTACTTTGGCCACCTCATGGGAAGAGTTGACTCATTGGAAAAGACTCTGATGCTGGGAGGGATTGGGGGCAGGAGGAGAAGGGGACGACAGAGGATGAGATGGCTGGATGGCATCACGGACTCAGTGGATGTGAGTCTGAGTGAACTCCAGGAGTTGGTGATGGACAGGGAGGCCTGGCGTGCTGTGATTCATGGGGTTGCAAAGAGTCGGACACAACTGAGCGACTGAACTGAACTGAACTGATGGGACCAGATGCCATGATCTTCGTTTTCTGAATGTTGAGTTTTAAGCCAATTTTTTTGCTCCCCTCTTTCACTTTCATCAAGAAGCTCTTTAGTTCTTCTTCACTTTCTGCCATAAGAGTGATGTCATCTGCATATGTGAGGTTATTGTTATTTCTCCTAGCAATCTTGATCCCAGCTTGTGCTTCATCCAGCTTGGCATTTCTCATGATGTACTCTGCTGCTGCTGCTGCGGCTAAGTCGCTTCAGTCATGTCCGACTCTGCGCAACCCCATAGATAGCAGCTCATCAGGCTCCTCTGTCCCTGGGATTCTCCAGGCAAGAACACTGGAGTGGGTTGCCGTTTCCTTCTCCAATGCATGAAAGTGAAAAGTGAAAGTGAAGTTGCTCAGTCATATCCGACTTTTAGCGACCCCATGGACTGCAGCCTATGAGGTTCCTCCATCCATGGGATTTTCCAGGCAAGAGTACTGGAGAGGGGTGCCATTGCCTTCTCCGGATGTACTCTGCATATAAGTTAAATAAGCAGGATGATAATATGCAGCCTTGAAGTACTCCTTTCCCAATTTGGAACCAGTCTGTTGTTCCATGCCCAGTTCTAACTGTTGCTTCTTGACCTGCAGAACAGAGAGCACAAAGGCTGATGCCAAAGAAAAATGGCAACAGCACTAGCAGGTTTTAAAAAATGTCAACAACACTGGGGATTTTTAGGGACAATTGACTAGAGAAAAGTCGACCAACATTCTGAACACGCTACAACCATGGCATTACCGACAATGTGCATGATCCCCAATCTGTCATATATAATGAGAGGCTAGAGGAGCTTGATCTTATTCTTCTAAGTCCCCATCACTTTTTGCTCTTTCTTATGGATATTTCATGTATTTGCATCCTGTGTATGTTATCTCCTGGAGCATCAAGTAATTAAAGTGGAATAAACATAGCGATTTCTCTGATGGAAAATGTTATTGCATTTATTATTCACTGCACAAGTTATCCATATTTTCTTAACATTGATTTGTTTGCATCCACATATCTGCCAATGGAAATAATTTGGTAGCAAATAAATAAGATTATTTATTTTATTTCTTTTAGCAAATGAAGGTATGCATCAGAATAATTTGATCTGATATGCTATACAAAATTTAAGGAAAAAAACAAGAAAGGGAAAATAAAAAGAAAACTAAACAAAAACTATGCTGGCTTTTGTACAGAACCTTTATATTTCTTGTTGCATTTTTGCCCTGACAGGAGAGTGTGTGGGAGTTATGTGTGCTTTATGCTTCTGAACATTTGGTCAGATACTGGACCCTCTCTTTCTCAAGCTGACCTATTCATAGTTAGTGCCAAAAGCTACTTGCATTTTGCCATTTCAGACATAAACTATAGATGTTGCTGTAGCTATGGGTCCCCCAGTTCTACTCTGGAAGCTGCCTTTTCTTCCCATTCAAGGTCTGCCTCTTCACCCCAGGCTCATGGCCTTCAGAATGACTGATTGCTCCCCAAACCTACTGTGTTGCCTAGGTGACCGGAACCTTGGCCTCAAATGCCCTTCCACTCTTTCTTCAGTTGACTAACTCCTACTCATCCTTCAAAATGTAGCTTTGATATCACCTGCTCCCGGAAACCTTCCTTGATCTGTCGCCACTTAACCCCCAATCTTGTATGGGTCCTCCTTCATGCTTATACAGTGACAAGATTGTGAGTGAGTGAGTGTGAAGTCGTTCAGTTGTGGCTGACTCTTTGCGACCCCATGGACTGACTGTAGCCCACCAGGCTTCTCTGTCCCTGGGATTTTCCAGGCAAGAATACTGGAGTGGGTTGCCATTTCCTTCTCCAGGGGATCTTCCTGTATCTCCCAGCTATTGGCGTTTGCTTATTTCCTTTTCCAATCAGTTTCAGAAGTTATTGTGACAAAAAAATATATAGTTTAAAAATTCCTGTATCCTTTGTAACTATTGTGATGAGGAGCTGAAAAACAGTGCTGTTGAATGAAAAGTAATTGATTGACTCCTGGCAGATATTCAAGTTGTATTTAAAGAGTGGTACTTTGTGCTAATAATAGGTGTCCTTTCAAATATACTCAAAATGTGTGTGGCTCAGACACAATAGAAGTCTATTTTTTGCTCATACAACAGTTTGAGGTGACACTTCTGGTCAGAGAGACCAGAAATCCTCTAGGGGTGAATCGATAACCAAACTGACAGAGGCTCAACCATCTTCCACGCATGGCTTCCAACTGCCGTGGTGGTCTCAGCCCCAGGTGGCCAAGAGAGGGAACGAGCTCTGTGAAGTGCTCCAAAAAGCAGAATTCATGCATGTAAGAGGCTCTTCTGGGCCAGACCAGGAGGGGGACAGGCCTTCCAGTGCCTGGAGCTCAGTCACTTGGGAGCACAGAACTCTTACTGGGCTAACACACTAGTACACGTGTTTAGTAAAACAGCATGACTCCTTTTCATACTTTGCCGGTCATTAATTACGCTTTTATAAAACCATGAAATTGTTGGTTTCTGAATGTTTTACTTTACGTCTTCAAAAAGAAAGTTGCTTTGGTCTATTATGAAACACTTTCCAAACACTAAGATCATAACAAAAGATAACTCATTTTATTTCATTTGCCTAAGCTCCCACCACATGTTTCCCTGCTCTATTCTGGATTCGATTGTCAAATCTAGGTCCGAGAGAGAAAGAAAACAAGAAAGTATGTCATTGTCCCAGCTACTTATTCCTATTAGGTACCAGGTATCATGTCCATTGCTAAGAAGCCAATATGAGTGAGATAGTATCTGCTTTCAAGGTTCTAGTGGAATTTATGTAAGTAGAAAATTAGCAGTGTGCCACGCAAGCTTCTCTCTCCTCATTATTCAGTTTCAATCTATTTTTTGACTAATTTTCTCCTATCCATTGTTCCCAAAATTGAACTTCAAGCTTCCAATCTTGTTCATCTATATCTTTATAAATTCTGTTTATATTCTATCCCAAGAGAGTCATCATTTTATATAGTCTCTTCAAACACTAGTGATTTATGAGAGCTACTACTGGATCTTTTTATTTTATATACTCTTTGTATAGAGGAAATAAGTCTTATTTAATATCTTTTAGAACCTTTGAATGTTAGATAGTTAGAGAATATGAACATCACCAATCATCAGGAGACTGCAAATCAATACTACAATGAGCCATCATCTCATACCTGTGAGAATGGCTATCATCAAAAAAGATAAGAGATAAGTTCTGGTGAGAATGTGAAGAAAGGAAATCTTTGTACACTGTTGGTGGGAATACAATCAACCACAGTGAAAATTAAAATAAATCTTTCATATGTTCCAGCAGAGGGCTTCCCTGGTGGCTTAGCAGTAAAGAATCCACTTGCAATGCAGGAGCCTCAGGAGATGTGATCTGATCCCTGGGTTGGAAAGATGCCCCAGAGAAGGAAATGGCAGCCCATTCCAATATTCTTGTCTGGAGAATCTCATGGACAGAGGAACTTGCCGGGCTAAGGTCCATGGGGTTGCAGAGTTGGACATGACTGAAGTGACTTAGCATGATCCAGCAATCCCACTTGGGGTACATCCCCAGATGAAATGAAAACAGGATTTGAAGAAATATATATACTCCTCTGTTGACTGCAGTATATTTATAATAGCTAAGATATAGAAACAATGTAACTGCCAATCAATGGATGAGTGGATAAAGATGATGTGGTGTGTATATTCAGTGGAATGTTATTCAGCCACAAGAGAGGAGGACATTCTGCCATTTGCAATGGGATAAATGAGCCTTGAACATATTATGCTAAGTGAGACAAGTCTGGCAAAGAAAGACAAATATTACTGTATGGTATCACTTATATGTGGAATCTAAAAAAAGCCAAATTCATAAAAAAACAGACAGTAAAATGGTAATTATGAGGAGTTTTTTTTTTTTTTTTTTAAAGTAAGGAGATAGTGCAAATGTTGTTTATGGTTTAGTTGCTCAGTCATGTCTGACTCTTTGCGGCCCATGGACTGTAGCCCACCAGGCTTCTCTGTCCATGGGATTTTCCAGGCAAGAATACTGAAGTGGATTGCCATTTCTTTCTACAGGGACAAATGTTGTTTAAGGATTCAAATTTATAAGAAGTAGTAAATAGACCCTAGAGAGCTAGTGCGTGACATGGTAAATATAGACAAAAATATTGTATTATAGTAAAAAAAACTTGCTAAGATACTAGAACTTATTTATTTCAACCACTAAAAAAGGATAATTATGGAACATGATACAAGTGTTATCACTACAATGACAATTGTATTACAGTATGTAATTGCAACAGATTTTATACTTTAAATTTACATAATGTTATATGTCAACTATATTTCAATAAAAATATGTTTGTTACATTCACACAGACATACATAGGATTTTCAAACAATTTTGAAAAATTCTAAAACATTTCATTTATTTTATTTTACTTAAATTTAAAAGAAATTACTGAAAAAGAAACTTCACCATTACTTATATTAGCTTTGATATAAATTTTTTTGTATATCACAGAGAATAACTTTTTTGTAGAAAACTTTCTATACGTATCTTTTTCTATGCCAGTTTCAGATCAGTCTATGTAAAAGAGCAGAAACTTTTTTCATATATGTCCTGGGAAAATGCAGGTGAAACATTTTTTTCCTCAGATGGATTCATATAATGCAAATTTGAGTCACATAAAGTGAAATGAAACATTATGCTAAATATTGACTAAATGTTTATTTTGTCTCATCATTCAGATTTCAAGCCTGCTGAGGATTGAAGTCAATATTTTATTTCCCTCTTCAACTGTATCATAATAGTATGTCTCATAATTACTGATTATTGGGTCACATATTAATTGTTTTATGTGATACATGCTGCTAACAAATTTTCTTTTTATTTTCTGCTTATATTTGTATTTTTAAAAATTTTGTTGATAATTGCAGTTTAGCATTTACTTACATGGTTATGTTGATCCTATATTCAAAGAAGTCATTTACAAAGTAGAGAAAGTTTGCATTTTCTTTACTTCTCTCAAAAGATTGTTAATTTAAAAATAATACATTGCAAGAGTAGCTGTGAAAATATTAGACAAATCATTTAAAAAATAAAAAGAAATATGCATATAAAAGCAGCACACTATTCTTAAGACTTACAAAAATGGAGAGAATTAAAAAGAAAGTCAGCCTTTGCAAACAGAAGTCAGATGTTTCAAACGTCACCAGAGTCTTTAGAAACAAAACAAGAAAAGTCAAAGAAAGAAATCAGATGTCCATTTGAAGCCCATCTATGAAAAGTATTATATTTTTTACAGTTTTAACAAAGGTACTAGAATAATAAAATGATCCCTGTTTCAGTAGGACTCACAGTGAAAGTCAGAAATTACAGAACTGCTTGAGAAAATAGTGGCTCATTTAAAAACTGGCAGTTATGGTATTTTGCAGTCAAACCTCTGATTCTAAATGAATTCAGAAAGATACCCTTAAAAACTTGCATTTTGCCAGGTTGGGGTTGCCTGATAGAGAGCTGACACCAGCCCAACAGCTCCAAGTATTCACAGCCTTTGTGAATTACAAGGGAAATGCTGTCAGAAGTCCTCCAACTTGAATTTGAAGTAAGTTTGGAGACCACTTTGCAGGGCACTGCTGCTGGCTTCCTCTATCTATCATCTAACTCAGATTTATTGAAGTATAATTTGCATACAGTTTTCTTGAGTTACAATTGATATACAACACTATTCATTTAAGGTGTGCAGCATAATAATTTGATTTACATACACCAGGAAATGATCTTCATAATAATTTTCATGAACATCCACCATCTTATACAGATACAAAATAAAAGAAAAATAAAAAATTTTTTCTTGTGATGAGAAGTTAGGATTTATAACTTCTTTTAATAACTTTTAATAACATTCATATATGACAGAAGCATTATTAATTATATTAAGCATGTTGTACATCACTTCCTTAATAATTATTTATCTATAAGCTGGAAGTTTGTACCTTTGGACTACTTTTCTCTGATTCCTACTCCCTCTCCTAGTCTCTGATAGCCAGAAATCTGATCTCTTTTACTAGGAATTTCTCTGTTTGTTTTTTGACTTACATTTACCTAGAACACTATGTTAGTTAGCATGATGGTAATTTGATATTTCTATAGATAACAAAATGATCAGCGTGATAAGTCTAGTCACTGTTTGTCACCACACAAAGGCAATGCCGAAAATGTTCAAACTACCATACAATTGCTCTCATTTCACATGCTAGCAAGGTTATACTCAAAAATCTTTAAGCTATGCTTCACCAGTACATGAACTGAAAACTTCCAGATGTATAAGCTAGGTTGAGAAAAGGCAGAGGAACCAGAGACAAAATTGCCAACATTCATTGGATCATAGATAAAGCAAGTTTAGTTCAGTTGCTCAGTCCTGTCATGGACTCCTTGCGACCCCATGGACTGCAGCACACCAGGCTTCCCTGTCCATCACCAACTCCTAGAGCTTGCTCAAACTCATGTCCGTTGAGTCGGGGATACCACGCAACAATCTCATCCTCTGTCATCTCCTTCTCTTCCCCACTTCAATCTTTCCCAGCATTAGGGTCTTTTTCAGTGAGTCAGTTCTTCACATCAGGTGGCCAAAGTATTGGAGCTTCAGCTTCAGCATCAGATCTTCCAGTGAATATTCAGGACTGATTTCCTTTATGATGGACTGGTCTGATCTCCTTGCAGTTCAAGGGACTCGCAAGGGTCTTCTCCAACACCACAGTTCAAAAGCATCAATTCTTGGGTGCTCAGCTTTCTTTATAGTTCAACTCTCACATCCATACATGACTACTGGAAAAACTGTAGCTTTGACTAGATGGATCTTTGTTGGCAAGGGACTATCTCTGTTTTTTAATATGCTGTCTAGGTTGGTCATAGCTTTTCTTTCAAGGAGAAAGTGTCTTTTAATTTCATGGCTGCAGTCACCATCTGCAGTGATTTGGGAGCCCAAGAAAATAAAGTCTGTCACTGTTTCCATTCTTTCTCCATTGGAAAGTGATTGGACCAGATGCCATGATCTTAGTTTTTTGAATGTTGAGTTTTAAGCCAATTTTTTCACTCTCCTCTTTCACTTTCATCAAAATGCTCTTCAGTTCCTCATCTATGCCTTATCTTTTCATTTTTTAAACAATGCCTTACAAAAAGAAAAAGATTTTAACTTTGATGTTAAAAACTTTTATAATTTGTTATTTTAGGTGTTACTTTTCGAACTTCAAATTCTATTTGTTTTTAATATGCAGACATTCATTTGGCTTTTGCATTTGATCTTTATCCTGCAAAATTACCATATTGACTTGCTATGCTTAATAGTTATACGTATTTCATAAAATTTTCTGCATATATGATCATGTTACCTGTGAATAGTTCCCCTCCCCCCATCTGGATTCCTTTTGTTTCTTTTAATTTTATTTCTTGTGTGCAATGTTGAATAGAAATGGCCAGAGCAAACATCACTGTTTTGTTCCTGATGTTAAGGGGACATCATTTAGCCTTCACCAGGAAGTATGATATCAGCTGTAGATCTGCTTTTTATTATGTAGGGGTTCTCTTTTATTGCTAGCTTGCTGAGAGTTTCTTTTTCACTCTCATAAAAAGATGTTGGATTTTGTCAGATGCTTTTTCCATATCTATTGTTATAATCATATAATTCTTTTCACGTGTTCAACAAACATTGCATTTCTAGGATAAAACTCAATTTGTCATGATGTATTATGTAATTTATTTCTGGATTGGATTTCATAAAAATTTAAGAAGTTTTACATTTTCTTTCATGAGGAGTATTTTTATTTTTCTTGTAATGCTTTCATCTGATTTTGGTGGAAGTGTTTCCTTCTCTTCAGCTTCCTCAAAGAATTTGTGTTGAATTAGTATTATTTGTTGAGTTGATACTATTTATTCCTAGGACCTTGGTAGGATTCTCCAGTACATAATCTGGGCCTAGAGAAAAGTATTTCTTTGTAGAAAAGTATTATTTACCTTCAAAAAAGAGAGGCAGCTATTTTACCAACAAAGTGAAATTATTCAGGAATAGTAGAGGGATTTCAATTCAGTTCAAGCAAGCTAAGCAAACCATAGGCAAGTCTGGAGAACAGAGAGGGGCTCGCTTTTTACAGAGGAGGAGAAGGATTTTGGGAGGACTATGGTGCTCTTAATTGACTGCAGGTGGTGGGCAGCTTGTTGCTGGGTTAGAAGAAATTCCTTTCTCCCTGATAGGGTCTGTAAGCTGTGGTGAGTGATAACATGTATGAGGACTGTCTGCTTCAGGGCTTGTTGACTCCATTTTAAATGAGGTTTACTTTATTAACTTTTTCATTTTCCCCTTTTGATCAAGATCTTTTCTTGAAAGCATCAACTAAATAAGTCAGGGTATCCATTGTTAGTGGAATTATATTTTGTCCCTTGGCACCAGGAAGGACGCTTGCTCCTTGGAATAAAAGCCATGACAAACACAGACAGGGTAGTATAAAGCAGAGACATTATTTTCCAACAAAGGTCCGTCTAGTCAAAGCTATGGTTTCCCAGTAATCATATATGGATGTGAGGCTTGGACCATAAAGAAAGCTGAGCACCAAAGAATTGATGCTTTTCAACTGTAGTGTTGGAGAAGACTCTTGAGAGCCCCTTGGACTGCAAGGAAACCCAACCAGTCCATCCTAAAGGAAATCAGTCCTGAATATTCATTGGAAGGATTGATGCTGAAGCTGAAACTCCAATATTTTGGCCACCTGATGCGAAGAACTCACTCACTGAAAAAGACCCTGAGGCTGGGAAAGATTGAAGGCAGGAGGAGAAGGGGACAATGGAGGATGAGATGGTTGGATGGCATCACTAACTCAATGAACATGAGTTTGAGGAAGCTCCAGGAGTTGGTGATGGACAGGGAAGCCTGGTGTGTTGCAGTCCATGGGGTTGCAAAGAGTCAGACAGGACTGAGTGATGGAACTGACTGACCAGGAACGACCTTTCCTGGATATTATGTCACAAATTAGAAGGAAAGTACAGATTGGAAATTTAGTGCCACATTTGAGTAACAAGGAGGGTAAGAGGGAGAACTCACAAGCATTTCATGTCCATGGCCTGTATTCTATCAAGGTCATAAGTATTGGAAATCACCTCAAAGTTCTGATCTTGCATCACCCTATTGAGTATGTCATTTCTGCAAAGGTTTGACAGGCAATAGGTATAAAGCCTAAATATTCAGATGAGGAGCATAATAATGACCCCTGTTTGTACAGTAGCCAAACCAGGAGCTCAAACCTGAAAGCAATCACCTAAAAAGGACTATGGAATGTCAGGTGACAGTTGGAAAACGCAGAGCTTTAGTTGAATTCATATGGTAATGATTGGCAAAAGTTTTGACATCTGACCATGTCAGCTTTCCTTGATAGGTAACACCCATAGGCTTTTGATTATAATTAACAGACAAGGGAGTAATTGGTTACAGGTAAGAGCAAGATTATTTCTGAAATCATAAACAAATCAGTTTCTGCTGACAGATCCAATGGTCAGAAAGGCTTATACTTTTTCCAATAGATTGATCCAAGAAAGAGAGGTGAGAAACTAAAGTAAGAAGCAATGATGAGAAAAGGGTATACAAGCCTGGTTTGGTCATCTTGGAATAGCTGTCTCCTTCAGTGAGATTCTGCTTCAATTCCTAGAATTATTTATTTTTTAGGTCCACAGTTGGTATACAAGTTTAGCTTGGGTTTGGTGCTTTTATTTAGATGGATTCAGGAGTATAATACTTGGAGATTTATGGCACAGAGGTTGATTAATAATAGAGGACTTTCCCATGGTATTGAAGTCTTTGTAGAGGTGTCTTTTCCAATAGACAGAATCTCTAAGTTGCAAAGTGTGGTGCTTAAATTCATAATCTCCCTGGAGTATGCTGTAATTAATCAAGCGTGGTTATTCTCAACAGGAACAATTAGACTTTAGCAATATTGAAGCATATCCTACTTTTATTAGTTATGAGTCAAAGGGTAAGAGTTTACAGATTCCAAAAGGGGCAGACCAGAGATTGGGAAGAACTGGCAGTGTTTTTGGCCAGGGTATTTGAAGAGTCTCTATAAATTTTTCCAATTGAGTCAATGATACCATTAATGTGTTTGATTAGCCCTGAAGATTAAGGGTGGTGAACATAGGAAAAGTGTTGTAAAACTTGCCAAATAGCACATACCTGGTGAAGCATTTGACTGGTGAAATGAGTTCCCTGGCCATTACAAAATTTGAAGGGAGTTCTCCAAGAAAGGATGATCCTTTCTTCAAGGATTTTGGCCACAGAAGTAACAGTAGAAACTGGAAATAGAACTACCATATGACACAGCAATCCCACTGCTGGGCATACAAACCAAGGAAACCAGAATTGAAAGAGACATGTATACCCCAGTGCTCATTGCAGCACAGTTTACAATAGCCAGGACATGGAAGCAACCTAGATGTCCATCAGCGGATGAATGAATAAGAAGGCTGTGGTACATATACACAATGGAATATTACTCAGCCATTAAAAAGAATGCGTATGAATCAGTTCTAATGAGGTGGATGAAACTGGAGCCTATTATCCAGAGTGAAGTAAGTCAGAAAGAAAAATACCAATACAGTATACTAACGCACATATATGGAATTTAGAAAGATGGTAATGATGACCCTATATGCGAGACAGCAAAAGAGACACAGATGTAAAGAATAGTCTTTTGCACTTTGTGGGAGAAGGTGAGGGTGGGATGATTTGAGAGAATAGCATGGAAACATGTGTATTATCATATGTGAAACAGATCACCAGTCCAGGTTTGATGCATGAGACAGGGTGCTCAGGGCTGGTGCACTGGGATGACCCTGAGGGTTGGAATGGAGTGGGAGGTGGGAGGGGGTTTCAGGATGGGGAACACATGTACACCCATGACTGATTCATGTCAATGTATGGCAAAAACCACTACAGTATTTTAAAGTAATTAGCCTCTAATTAAAATAAGTAAATTAATTAAAAAAAGAAGTAACAGTAGATTATGTACAAAGGAAGGCTTCAGTATGGTGAGAAAGAAACAAATAAGACATTTATATCCATGACGAGGAAGCTGAATAAAATTCTCTTCTAAAAGGATTGGTTTGTTGGGTAATCTAAAGTTATTACGTGTGTATGGTAATTAATAATGAGAATTAATAACGAGAATAATTAGGATTTTAGAGTCTGGCAGGACTAGATTATTTGGCTAAATCAGAGTTCTCTTTATTGAACCAAGAATTATTAGATTTCCAATACTGCTTCCCCTTTTCTGGGGCTGATTCTTGGGTATCACTAATCAATTTTTCCATATTTCATCTGGGGGACTACTCTTTAGGACCATGGTGAAATTTGGTTGTTGGTTCATTTGAAAGCAGCATTCTTTGCAGGAATATCAGTAAGGTGGTTCCTTTATCCTCCAGGAACTCCAGTTTGGAGGCTCAGGAACCTTGATAATGGCCAAGTCAGCGGGCAAGAATATTCTTGGACAAAAGGGCCCTTTCAATTTTGTCCTGCTGATGTGAAGAAGCCTTACTGTTTCCATAGCATCCCAAAGTCATCAGCTGCTTCAAAGGCATACCTATTGTCAGTATAGATATTTTCATTTTTGCCCTTGGCCAACATACAGGCCTGAGCAATTCAACCCATTGGGCCAAGTTAGCCAAGTGTGAAGGTGCTGCTTCAATAACTTCAGAAGGAGTTGCAATAGCATACCCAAAATATTTACCATTTTCACCTTTTAAATCGGCCATTGCTAAACTGTGAAAAGTTGGCATTATCCAAATGAATTTTCTGTAAATGATAATGGGGGGTGGGGCAGGAGGGTGGAAGGTGGTCAGGTGATCTGTCAAGTGATTCATGAGGGATATTATCCATAGCGGAGGGATGAAGTGTCTCACTGTTACAATGAGAAAATTATATGAGGAGCTGTTAGTAAGAGGATTTCACAGGAGGTGAGATGATTGGCTGAATGATACTGAGTGATGATAATTCAGGAGGGCTGTTCTGCAGGAGGTACAAAGATGGTTAGAAGGGATCCTATGACTAGCTCTTCAGTGACTGACTAAAAAAGTGGCGACTGAAATGACTCTGAGGGAAGAGGAGTATCCTCATACCACAGAGTCTAGCTGTTGGGTATATTACACTCTGGTTTGATGGTGGTCTCCATGTTTTTGGGTGAGTACCCCAAAGGCTTTCCTTACTTTTCAAATACAAAGGAGAAAGGGAAGCTAATCACTGAGATATTCAAAGGCAGGAATATTTATCAAACTTTTCCTTAGGACTTTAAAGGCTAAGTTATTCTGGTTCTTGAATTTTTAGTAAGTTCAGAACATTGTGAGGCCTATTTAGATCTAAATGAAAACTTGTTCTGAGGTCAGGTGCCCCAAGTATCAAACCTGAGTTTGAGCAAACTGAATTTCTTTGGAGTCTTTATACTTTTAAATGTTTTAACAGGTGGTTAAAAATATTGTTTATGGCCCAGAGATTCTATAGAAATTTCCATCTATAGTCATTGGGTTTTCTCACAGACAAAATAAAAGTATTGCAGGGACTAGTGTGGGGGATAAACTGATGCAGTACCTTATCTATTACGTGCTTGATGTCTTGCAGCTGCTCCAATATGGATGAATGGTTGGTATCCTTAAAATTAATTCTAGTGTGGTCGGAGAAAGGGCAACTAAAATATGTTGAAAGTGAAGTGAAAGTGAAAGTGAAGTTGCTCAGTCATGTCCGACTCTGCGACCCCATGGACTATAGCCTATCAGGCTCCTTGAGGGGTCGTTTAATTCACCAGGTTGGCTATTTGTGTTGCTGCTATCAAGTTCTAGATATTTTTTCTCTTTCAGGTGAAAGAAATTCCAGCATGATGTTCCTTAAATTTAAAAATGAATAGAGGAGCTAAGAAAAGGATGACTATCTCTTAGAGAACATAAACAAAAGGGAATAGGTTTATAGGTATAAAGTTGTTGTGACTTATTAGAGAACTTCCACAATTTGTACAATTTTAGTACTTCAAGGTAGGAGCTGTCTAATAACAATGGGGTTGAGCACAGAGAGTGTAGCTATGGTGTTGATAAGGACAGAAGTAGATTCATTTCCAATCTGGAAAGTTGTTTCTCCAAACTAGTTAAGAGGAAGGATAGGAAAAGTTTCTGTTGTTACTTGAAAGTGAAGTCACTCAGTCGTGTCTGACTCTTTGCAACCCCATGGACTGTAATCAGGCTCCTCCGTCCATGGGATTTTCCAGGCAAGAGTGCTGGAGTGGATTGCCATTTCCTTCTCCAGGGTATCTTCATGACCCAGGAATTGAACCCAGGTCTCCCACATTGCAGGCAGACGCTTTACCATCTAAGCCACCAGGGAAGCCCAATTAGGAGTTAGGAAGTTAGGATGTTAGGAAGTAATTAGGAGTTAGGAAGGCATCAGAAAGGCTAGTCAGAGGGCAGAGGGTACCTGGAGTGCTTAAATTTATAATAATCTGTCTTCCAATATCCTGGCTTTTCACAGTAATGACAATGACAGGGGTTGGGGAGAGCTTTGCTTTTTCATTGGAAGGACTAATGCTCCAATACTTTGGCCACCTGATGTGAACAGCCAACTCATTAGAAAAGACACTGATGCTGGGAAAGATTGAAGGCAAAGAGAAGAGGGTGGTAGAGGAGGAGATGGTTGGATGGCATCACCATGGACATGAACTTGGAAAAACCTCAGGAGATGTTGAGGACAGGAAGGCCTGTCATGCTGCAGTCCATGGGGTCACAGAGAGTTGGATATGACTTAGTGACTGAACAACAAAAGGTGCAAGTGAGCTGATTTGCTAAATTAAAGCTAGAGTGAACATGGTTCCCTATTCCATTTTAGTCCTTTTATCTAGAATGATCCCAGTTCTGCCCATTACTGAACAAACAACTGAAGGCTACCTGAATGAATTCAACATTAATAGGAAGGTCAGATTTTGCCTTAAAAACAATTTGGAGTGGGTATAATAATCATTTATGGGCTCACTGTGTTTCTCACTTCTCGCATATTCACTGAATATTAGCTTCACTTTTATACCAGTGGATAGGTTTTGGGAAAGCCCTGGGGACGGCTGGTGAACTCACTTAGCGATTGCTGAGCCCAATCATGTACCAAGGCAGGATATTGGTCTCATTTACAGTTCTATTTTTTAAATTGATTTTTATTGGAGTATAGTCGCTTTACAATGTTTTTAGTTTCTTCTATACAATAAAGTGAATCAGCTATACAGTGCAAGAGAGTTTTCAGGGTTTTCCAGGATTATCCCAATCAGTTGTTTTCAATCATAGAATTTGGCTTACACCAGTGAGCATTTGTGGAGAAGGCAATGCAACCCCACTCCAGTACTCTTGCCTGGAAAATCCCATGGACAGAGGAGCCTGGTGGGCTGCAGTCCATGGGGTCGCTAGGAGTCGGACATAACTGAGCGACTTCACTTTCACTTTTCACTTTCCTGCATTGGAGAAGGAAATGGCAACCCACTCCAATGTTCTTGCCTGCAGAATCCCAGGGACGGGGGAGCCTGGTGGGCTGCCATCTATGGGGTCACGCAGAGTCGGACACGACTGAAGCGACTTAGCAGCAGCAGCAGCAGCAGCAGCAGCTACTTAGGAATATCTGTAAGGACAGCTTTAGTTGGGAGATATTGAAAATTAGGGGTTTAGCATTAGGGTCTTCAGAGGATTTAGACGCATTAGGATACGCCTGACTTTAAATGAGTAGATTTTAGTGAGTCTGGGGGAGAAGGTTGTGTGGAGAGGCTCAGAGAAAAAGACACCTATGGAGAGAGGAAGTGGTGGGTGCACTGGAAGTGGAGATGGAGATGAGGACAGGGAAGAGAAGAAAGCGGCCCCAGCTTCTTTCAATTTGCCTCAGTTACTTTCAGTTCAGTTGCTCAGTCGGGTCTGACTCTTTGTGACCCCATGGACTGCAGTACTCCAGGCTTCCCTGTCCATCAGCAACTCCTGGAACTTGCTCAAACTCATGTCCATTGCATCAGTAATGCCATAAAACCATCTCATCCTCTGTCATCTCCTTCTCTTCCCGCAGTCAATCTTTCCCAGCATTAGGGTCTTTTCCAATGAGTCAGTTCTTCACATAAGGTAGCCAAAATATTGGAGCTTCAGCATCAGTCCTTCCAATGAACACTCAGGACTGATCTCCTTTAGGATTGACTGGTTGGATCTCCTTGCAGTCCAACAGACTCTCAAAGTCTTCTCCAACACCACAGTTCAAAACCATTAATTCTTCGGCACTCAGCTTTTTTTATGGTCCAGCTCTCACATCAACACATGACTACTGGAAAAACCACAGGTTTGACTAGATGGACCTTTGTTGGTAAAGTAATGTCTCTGCTTTTTAATATGCTGTCTAGGTTGGTCATAGCTTTTCTTCCAAGGAGCAAGTGTCTTTTAATTTCATGGCTGCAGTCACCATCTGAAGTGATTTTTGGAGCCCCCCAAAATAAAGTCTGTCACTGTTTCCATTGTTTCCCCATCTATTTGCCATGAAGTGATGGGACCAGACACCATGATCTTAGTTTTCTGAGTGTTCGGTTTTGAGCCAGCTTTTTAACTCTCTTGTTTCACTTTCACCAAGAGACTCTTTAGTGCTTCTTCACTTTCTTCCATAGGGGTGGTATCATCTGCATATCTGAGGTTATTGATATTTCTCCCAGCAATCTTGATTCCAGCTTGTGCTTCATCCAGCCCAGCAATTCGCATGTTGTACTCTGCATATGTTAAATAAGCAGGCTGACAATAGACAGCCTTGATGTACTCGTTTCCCGATTTGGAACCAGTCTGTTGTTCCATGTCCAGTTCTAACTGTTGCTTCTTGACCTGCATCCAATTTTTTCAGGAGGCAGGTAAGTGATCTGGTATCCCCATCTCTTGGATAATTTTCCACAATTTGTTGTGATCCACACAGTCAAAGGCTTTGGCATATTCAATAAAGCAGAAATAGATGATTTTCTGGAACTCTCTTACTTTTTAGATGATCCAACAGATGCTGGCAGTCTGATCAAGTTCATGGTTTATGTACTGTTGAAGTCTGGCTTGGAGAATTTTGAGAATTACTTTGCTAGCATGTGAGAGGAGTGCCATTTGTGATCGTTTAAACATTCGTTGGCATTGCCTTTCTTTGGGATTGGAATGAAAACTGACCTTTTTCAGCTCTGTGGCCACTGCTGAGTTTTCCAGATTTGCTGGCATATTGAGTGCAACATTTTCACAGCATCATTTTTTAGAAGTTGAAATAGCTCAACTGGAATTCCATCACCTCCCCTAGCTTTGTTTGTAGTGATGCTTCCTAAGGCCCGCTGACTTTGTATTCCAGGGTGTCTGGGTCTAGGTGAGTGATCACACCGTCATAACCCCCACTTGCTGCAACTAGAGAAAACCCATGCGAAGCAACAAAGGCCCAGTGAAGCTTAAAATAAATTAATACATAAATAAAAGTTTTAAAATAACTACTCATTAGAGAAATGCAAATAAAAATTATCGTGGGATATCACTTCATACTTGTTGAAATGGTTATGAAAAGAGATAACAAGTGATGATGTGGAGCAAGAGAATGCTTGTGGGAACATAAATTACTTCAGCCACGAAAGAAAATAGTTGATTGTTGTTATTCAGTTGCTAAGTCATGTCCTACTCTGTAGCATGCCATGCTTCCTTGTCCTTCACTCTCTCCCAAAGAAAATAGGTCAATTCCTCAAAAATTAAAAATAAATTATGATACAAATCAGCCATACAATTTCTTGGTATACATCCAAAAGTTATGAAATCACTTTTGAAAGATACCTGCACTCCCATGTTTATTGCAGTCTTATTCAAAATCACCAAAATATGAAAGTAAAAGTGAAAATGTTAGTCCTTTCTGACTCTTTGCAACCCCATGAACTGAAGCCCACCTGGCTCCTCTGTCCATGCAATTCCCCAGGCAAGAATACTGGAGTGGGTTACAATTTCCTTCTCCAGGGGATCTTACCCACCCAGGGTTTGAACTCAGGTCTCAACCAAAATATGGGAACAGCCTGTGTCCATCCATGGATGAACAGATAAAAGTTATGTAAATATTATTCAGCCACAAAATTAAGGAAAGTTTATGACCTGTGATACATGAATAGATCCTGAAGGCATTATGCTAAGTGAAATAACAAAATTATATGTGGAATCTCAAAAAGCTGAACTCATAGAAACAAAGAGGAGAATGGTGGTTGCTTGGTGCTGAAGGATGGTGGGTAGGGAGATAATTGGTCCAAAAATACAAACTCCTAGTTATAATAAAATTTCTGAGTATCTAACAAATAACTTGATGACTTTAGTTAACAATACTGTATTGTATACTCTAAAATTGCTAGGTGATTAGGTGTAATAAAAAATAAACATGGGTTAACTAAATCTATTGGGGGAGACTTTTCATAACACACACATTTATCAGGTCATTAGATTGTACACCTTAACATTAGCAATGTTATATATCAGTTATATCACAGTAAAGGTGGAAAAAACATTGCCATCTTTTTCCAGACTTCTGCATATGTAAGAAAAAGTCCATTTGTCAGTTTCTCAAACTTTAGTGTGACTATGAACCACTTGGGCATCTTGCTAAAGAGATGATTTAGATTCAGTTGTTCTAGGATAGGATCTCAGACTCTGCATTTCTAGGAAGTATTAAGGTGATCCTGATACTGTTGTTTTATGGACCATTCTTTGTTCATAAGAAATAATGTCATTTTAATCAGAAGCAATAATACATAGTTAAAACATCCTTTGCATTTCCCTACTTCCTAATGGTGAGAGCAACTAGGTCATGGCAGTAAAAATTTCTGGCAAAGAATAACACTTAATAAGTTTTAAGGAATTTAAGAATAGAATTTAGAGTTTAATGTATTTTGCTAAGGCAGCATACAACTGTGTGCCTGTAAATGTGTAACAATGGGCTCTTCAGAGGGGAAAAAAAAAAAAGAAAGTCCTGAATTTTGAAAAATCAGCTCTGAAGGGAAATGAAAGCCATGTCAATCCCTTTCATGTAAATAATCCCATGGCTTATCACAAGCTATTAATGACATCGTTGAGTGTAGAGCTGGAAACTGTGAACCCCTATGGTCTTGTACCAACCAGCCCCACCATACCACTGGCTCTATAAACCATACTTTACTACATTATACACCAAATAAAGATCTTATGTAGAAACTATTATATTTCTCTCATTATAAAATGATGTATACTTAAGTGTGCCTAGTTGCTCAGTTGTGTCTAACTCTTTGTGACTCTATGACTGTAGCCCACCAGGCTCCTCTGACCATGGGAATTCTGCAGGCAAGAATACTGGATTGGGTTGCCATGTCTTCCTCCAGGGGATCTTCCAACCCAGGGATTGAATCCAAGTCTTCTGCATTGCATGCAGATTCTTTACTATCTGAGCCACCAGGGAAGGCCATACTTATGTGAGTAATAATCAAATATAAAGAAGAAAGTAAAATGAGCTCATAAACCTTTCAGATAAGTTGAATTTTTGGTATTACTCTAAGAGTTGTTAATCATAAGCAATAGAAGTTGATACTACCTTAATTAAGCAGTAGAGGAATCATTGAGTAAATACTGAGTTGCTTAGAGAGTTGTTGGGCTTCTCTGGTAGCTCAGCTAGTAAAGAAACTGGCTGCAACGTGAGACACCTGGGTTTGATCCCTGGGTTGGGAAGATCCCCTGGAGAAGGGTATGACAACCCACTCCAGAATTTTTGCCTGAAGAATTCCATGGCCAGAGAAGCCTGGTGGGCTGCAGTCCATGGGGTCACAGAGTTGGACATGACTGAGTGACTCATCACATAGAGAGTTGTTGGGAGTCCTGGAGAGTCAGATTTGCTAAGCAGCCAGGGCAAATGGCTCAAACCTGGGACTAGTTGTTCTGAAGGAACTCTTCCTACTGTGCCAGGTAGAATACTCTGTCTCTAATCTCTTGGGTCAGTAGCTCTTAAGTCAAAGTCTGTGACAGTTGCACAAGCCGGTTTACATGTCTATGGCTTAACTGTGAAGGAGTGTGTGGAAAACAGTATTGGCTCCTGGAATTTGGATGCCACTCTTCCTTCCCACCAGGACATAAAAGGCAGAAAATTCTCCAAATGTTGGAACGATATTGAGTAGTCAGAAAGAATAACACATGTTCATCATTATACTAAAATTGGGATCATATAAAATTTATAGTCATATGTTTTGATTTTTAAATTATTTCACCTTGTATCATGAGTCTTTTCTCTTCATTAAGTGTTCCTTAAGAGGATGCTTTCAATGATTGCATAATATTCCACTGTACACCCCTTCCCCACTGCACAAATCCCATTTTTTCCTGAAAATACCAATCTCTTAAAATCTCTTAAAATTTTTAAAACTTTTAATTTTGAGAACTTACCAAAAAGTTAGAACTTGACATGAAACAACAGACTGGTTCCAAATCGGGAAAGGAGTACATCAAGGCTGTACATTGTTACCTTGCTTATTTAACTTATATGCAGAGTACATCATGCGAAATGCCAGACTGGATTAATCACAAGCTGGAATCAAGATTGCCAGGAGAAATATCAATAACCTCAGATATGCAGAGTGAATAAGAACTATGGTAGAAAGTGAAAAAGAACTAAAGAGCCTCTTGATGAAAGTGAAAGAGGGGAACAAAAAAAATTGGCTTAAAACATTCAGAAAACTAAAATCATGGCATCCAATCCCATCACTTCATGGTAAATAGATGGGGAAACAATGGAAACAGTGACAGACTTTGTATTTTTGGGCTCCAAAATCACTGCAGATGGTCACTGCAGCCATGAAATTAAAAGATGCTTACTCCTTGGAAGAAAAGCTATGACCAACCTAGACAGCATATTAAAAAGCAGAGACATTACTTTGCTAAGAAAGGTCTGTCTAGTCAAAGCTATTGTTTTCCAGTAATCATGTACAGATGTGAGAGTTGGCCCATAAAGAAAGCTGAGCGCAGAAGAATTGATGCTTTTGAACTGTGGTGTTGGAGAAGACTCTTGAGAGTCCCTTGGACTACAAGGAGATCAAATCAGTCAATCCTAAAGGAAATCAGTCCTGGGTGTTCATTGAAAGGATTGATGCTGAAGCTGAAACTCCAATACTTTGGCCACCTGATGTGAAGAATTGACTCATTGGAAAAGACCCTGATGCTGGGAAAGATTGAAGGTGAGAGGAGAAGGGGCTGACAGAGGATGAGATGGTTGGATGGCATCACTGACTTGATGGACATGAGTTTGAGAAAACTCCAGGAGTTGGTGATGGACAGGGAAGCCTTGTGTGCTGCAATTTATGGTGTTGCAAAGAGTTGGACACAACTGAGTGACTGAACTGACTGACCATAAAGTTGCCTTCCTACAATTTTTCAAACCTGGGAGTCAGCTTTGTTGGTTACTTAGTCTTAGTCCGATGGTTTGTAGCTTTTAAAATGTCAACCATCTTAAGACTGGCATATGAAGTAGTTCAGTTTCCAAGAAGGAAGTAAATTTGTAGCATCAAGCACACAAATGATGCCATAGTGTCACTCTACTGGTATGTATTCGCTGGTCCATGGCAAAGTTCTGCCAAACTCTAGATTTCTTCACCTATTATTGAGTAGTTTCTTCTCAGTACTCTCATTCTTTCAGGCTCTTATTACTGAATAGCTTAGTAAGAAACCTTTTATTTTTATCTGTAATATTTCTAAAAACTATGGCCTTAGAAATTCTTGCATTTTAATTTTAAATCCATGTGTAGTATGAGTAGCCACATATATCTAGAGAAGTATAAGGTCAACATAACATGTGGCTAATGGCTGCTAACCAAAGTAGTCTTGTCAGAAACTTAAGTGCTTGCTCACCAGTGTATCCTGGAATATTTTCCTTCTCTATTTTCACTTGTTTATGTAGACTTATTAAAAAACTTTCTCATGAAGAAAGCTAATATTCTGTCTTTTCTAAAATTCCATCATATAGCTGTGCTGACTTGCTGTTAACCTCCTTCAATTGCTTACACAAAATGGCTATGAAATTAAAAGTGTCAGTGACTTAGTCGTATCAGATTATTTGGACTGTAGCATGCCAGGCTCCTCTGTCTGTGGAATTCTCTAAGCAAGAATACATTTCTCTAGGCAAGTCACCATTTCCTTCTTCAGGGAATCTTCCCAACCCAGGGATCAAACTTGTGTCTCCCACATTGCAGGCAGATTCTTTACTGTCTGAGCCACCAGGGAAGCCTGCAAAATGACTATATTATGATTGGAATTATTGTTAGAAGAAGAAAAACATCAGTTACTCTGTGACTTTTGACGAAGTTCAACAAGTATGCTTAATGTATGTCAAGAAGCTGAATTTATATGAGTAAATGTCTAATTTATTCTTTCATACTCTCCTTTAGTCTAACTTCAATAAAACTTCATTATTTTTAATTTATATATTTTTATTGTTTTATTTAAAGTTGCTCAGTTGTGTCTGACTCATTGCCACCTCATGGACTATACAGTCCATGGAATTCTCCAGGCCAGAATACTGGAGTGGGTAGTCTTTCCCTTCTCCAGGGGATCTTCCCAAACCAGAGATCAAACCCAGGTCTCCCGCATTGCAGGAGGATACTTTACCAGCTGAGCCACAAGGGAAGCCCTTGTTTTAATAATGACAATGTTAGCAGAGGTTCCCCAAATACAATAACTTCTATCATCAAGTCAATAAATTCCTCTTTTCCTAATTTTTTGATCTGTACATAACACTTTCATAATATACTTTATGTAAAGTGCTAACATTCATATCAGGAAAATAGCAAATTATTTTGAAAACCTTAAAGAAAACAAAACATTTTGTTCAAATGTGGAAAAGTTCTGAAAACTAGAATATTTTTCTGAGCTTATGGGATAAAACTCACTCATTGAATTAACAGTAATTTCCATTAATTTGAACATTAAATATTTAAAATGCTAAGATATGTTAGCTTAATTCAAGCTAATTTTATTTGGAGAAAAAAATGGTAATCCACTCCAGCATTCTTGCCTGGACAAACCCACGGACAGAGGAGCCTGGAGGGCTACAGTCAATGGGGTTGCAAAAAGTTGGCCATGACTTAGTGACTGAACAACAACACAAGCTAATTTTAAAAGAATAGTCTTTTGGGCTCTGTGGGAGAGGGAGAGGGTGGGATGATTTGGGAGAATGTCATTGAAACATGTATAATATCATATAAGAAACGGATCACCAGTCCAGGTTCAATGAATGATACAAGATGCTTGGGGCTGGTGCACTGGGATGACCCAGAGGGATGGTACGGGGAGGGAGATGGGAGGGGGGTTCAGGATGGGGAACACGTGTACACCCATGGCGGATTCATGTTGAGGTATGGCAAAACCAATACAATATTGTAAAGTAATTAGCCTCCAATTAAAACAAAAAAAAATAAAGAGCAACTATAGGTGAAAAAACTAGATCTGCAAATGGAATTGTAAGATGGCCAGATAAAGCCTAGATAGTAATCTGTAAAAAGTGTAGTAAGAGCGTTCTAGGGGCATCACAGTGTCACACTGAGCTGTCTGGATACATGTAGTTTTGGACAAAATAAAGCAGACACCAAGGACCCAGTATGACCTACTGCTGAAGGATAAGTGCTACATTTTACTCCATGAGTTTCCTTTTGGTGCCATCAAGGATGGGACAGAACACCTGCCACCAGTTAGGAGGGTGGCGCTGGGAGAGGGGGAAATATGGTCCCCCTTTACTTTGTGTAAAGTTTTTTATTCTGGGCATTGAGGACAAATTGAAATTATAATAAAATAATCATAGTTTACAAAAAAAAAAAGACACTGCAACTGCCTAGTATAGCATAAGCAAAATATACATAAAAGTATTGGCCCAATTCAGTGGCCACAGGACTTAAAAGATCAGTTTTCATTCCAATCCCAAAGAAAGACAACACCAAAGAATGTTCAAATTACCATTAAATTGCACTCATTTCACATGCTAGTAAGATTATGCTCAAAATCCCTCAAGCTAGGCCTCAGCATTACATGAACCAAGAACTGCAAGATGTACAAGCTGGATTTGGAAAAGGCAGAGGAACCAAAGATCAAATTGCCAACATCCACTGGATCATAGACAAAGCAAACAAATTAAAAAAAAAATCTAGTTCTATTTCATTGACTACGCTAAAGCATCTGAATGTGTGGATCATGACAAACTGTGGAAAATTCTTCAAGAGATGGAAATACCAGACAACCTTATCTGCCTCTTGAGAAACCTCTATGCAGGACAAAAACAACAGAATGGACATGGAGCAACAGACTGGTTCAAAATCAGGAAAGGAGTCTTTCAAGGCTATATATTGTCACCCTGCTTATTTAACTTACATGCAGAGTGCATGTGGAATGCCAAGCTGGATGAATCACAAGCTGGAATCCAGATTGCCAGGAGAAATATCAACAACCTCAGATATGCAGATAATACCACTCCAATGACAGAAAGAGAAGAGGAATGGACTGTTGAACTCAATGGACATGAGCCTTAGCTAACTCCTGGAGATAGTGAAGGAAGACTGGTGTGCTACAATTCCTGGTGTCACCAAAAGTCGGACACAACTCAGTGACTTAAGAACAAGAAGAATAGGCCCAATTATTTACGTAAGCAAATTCTATTTCCAGAGAGGAGGAAATTTCAGAGAAACTAGTAATAATGGTGAATCAGTTTCTTTTTTCCAAGTTGATTTAAGTTGGAGTATTCAGTACCGTTCAGTGTCTCAGTCACGTCTAACTCTTTGCGACCCCATGGATTGCAGTATGCCAGCTTCCCTGTCCATCTCCAACTCCTGGAGCTCGCTCAAACTTATCTCCATTGAGCTGGGGATGCCATACAACCATCCCATCCTCTGTCTAAAGGACTCTCAAGAATCTTCTCCAATACCATAGTTCAAAAGCATCAATTCTTTGGTGCTCAGCTTTCTTTATAGTCCAACTCTCACAGCCATACCGACTACTGGGAAACCCATAGCTTTGACTAGACAGACCTTTGTCAGCAAAGTAATGTCTCTGCTTTATAATACGCTGTCTAGGTTGGTCATAGCTTTCTTCCAAGGAGCAAGTCTCTTTTAATTGCACGGCTGCAGTCACCATCTGCACTGATTTTGGAGCCTAAGAAAACAAAGTTCATCACCGTTTCCATTGTTTCCCCATCTATTTGCCATGAAGTGTTTGGAGCAGATGCCATGATCTTAGCTTTTTGAATGTTGAATTTTAAGCCAAGTTTTTCACTCTCCTCTTTCACTTTCATCAAGAGGCTCTTTAGTTCCTCTTCACTTTCTGCCATAAGGGTGGTGTCATCTGCATATCTGAGGTTATTGATATTTCTTCCAGCAAACTTGATTCCAGCTTGTGCTTCATCCAGCCCAGCATTTAACATGATGTGCTGTGGATATAAGTTAAATAAGCAGGGTGACAATATAAAGCCTTGAAGTACTCCTTTCCCGATTTGGAACCAGTCTGTTGTTCCATGTCTGGTTCTGACTGTTGCTTCTTGGTCTGCATAGAAGTTTCTCAGGAGGCAGATTAGGTGGTCTGGTATTCCTATCTCTTGAAGAATCTTTCAGTTTGTTGTGATCCACACAGTCAAAGGCTTTAGTATCATCAATGAAGCAGATGTAGATGTTTTTCTGGAATTCCCTTGGTTTTCTATGATTCAGCAGATGTTAGCAATTTGATCTCTGGTTCCTCTGCCTTTTTTAAAACAAGCTTGAACATCTGGAAGTTCACGGTTCATGTATTGCTGAAGCCTGGCTTGGAGAATTTTGAGCATAACTTTACTAGCGTGTGAGATGAGTGCATTTGTGTGGTAGTTTGAGCTTTCTTTGGGATTGGAATGAAAACTAACCAAGCCCAAGAGTCAACACTTGGCTTCAAAGCTTCAAAGAACAGGCTGACTCTCTTGTTAGAAAGAGAAGTTGAAACCAGTGTTCATTCAGCATTCCAAAAATCCTAGGGTCTTTAAAAATTATGCTAAATCTACTCTGCCTATGCTCTAGCAGTAGAGCAACAAAGCCTGGATGACAGCACATCTACTTACAACATCGGTTCAGTTCAGTCGCTCAGTCGTGTCTGACTCTTTGTGACCCCATGAGTTGCAGCACGCCAGGCCTCCCTGTCCATCACCAACTCCCAGAGTTCACTTAAACTCACGTCCATTGAGTCAGCGATGCCATCCAACCATCTCATCCTCTGTTGTCCCCATCTCCTCCTGCCCTCAATCTTTCCCAGGATCAGGGTCTTTTCAAATGAGTCAGCTCTTTGCATCAGGTGGCCAAGGTATTGGCGTTTCAGCTTCAGCATCAGTCCTTCCAAAGAACACCCAGAACTGATCTCCTTTAGGATGGACTGGTTGGATCTCCTTGCAGTCCAAGGGACTCTCAAGAGTCTTCTCCAACACCACAGTTCAAAAGCTTCAATTCTTCAGTGCTCAGCTTTCTTTATAGTCCAACTCTCACATCCATACATGACCACAGGAAAAACCGTAGCCTTGACTATTCGGACCTTTGTT
This sequence comes from Bos javanicus, assembly GCF_032452875.1. Classification (NCBI taxonomy): domain Eukaryota; kingdom Metazoa; phylum Chordata; class Mammalia; order Artiodactyla; family Bovidae; genus Bos; species Bos javanicus. The sequence continues at coordinate 13,810,956 of NC_083876.1, forward strand.
GGCAAAGTAATGTCTCTGTTTTTGAATATGCTGTCCAGGTTGGTCATAACTTTCCTTCCAAGGAGTAAGTGTCTTTTTTTCCTCCATTTCATTGCACTGATCACTGAGGAATGCTTTCTTATTTCTCCTTGCTATTCTTTGGAATTCTGCATTAAGATGGGTATATCTTTGTTTTTCTTCTTTGCCTTTAAGCTTCTATTCTTTTCTCAGCTATTTGTAAGGCCTCCTCAGACAACCATTTTGCCCTTTTGCATTTCTTTTTCTTGTGGATAGTCTTGATCACTGCCTCTTGTACAATGTCAAAAACCTCTATCCATAGTTCTTCAGGCACTCTGTCTACCAGATCTAACCCCTTGAATCTATTTGTCACTTCCACTGTATAATCATAAGGGATTTGATTTAGGTTATCCCTGAATGGTCTAGTGGTTTCCCCTACTTTCTTCAATTTAAGTCTGAATTTGGCAATAAGGAGTTCATGATCTGAGCCACAGTCAGCTCCTGGTCTTGTTTTTGCTGACTGAATAGAGCTTCTGCATCTTTGGCTGCAAATCAATCTGATTTCGGTGTTGACCATCTGGTGATGTCCATGTGTAGAGTCTTCTCTTATTTTGTTGAAAGAGGGTGTTGGCTATGACCAGTGTGTTCTCTTGGCAAAACTCTGTTAGCCTTTGCCTTGCTTCATTTTGTATTCCAAGGCCAAACTTGCCTGTTACTCCAGGTATCTCTTGACTTCCTACTTTTGCATTCCAATCTCCTATGAAAAGGATATCTTTTTTTAGTGTTAGTTCTAGAAAATCTTGTAGCTTTTCATAGAACCATTCAACTTCAGCTTCTTCAGCATTAGTGGTTGGGGCATAGACTTGGATTATTGTGATATTGAATGGTTTGCCTTGGAAATGTACAGAGTTCATTCTGTCATTTTGCGACTGCACCTAGGTACTGCATTTTGGACTCTTTTGTTGATTATGTGGGCTACTCCATTTCTTCTAAGCAATTCTTGTCCACAGTAATAGATATAATGATAATCTGAATTAAACTCACCCATTCCAGTCTGAATTAGAGCATGATCGGTTTACAATGTTGTGCCAATCTCTGCTGTACAGCAAAGTGTTATATGCATAGTTATGTGTATATACATTTTTTAGTATTCTTTTCCATTATGGTTTATCACTGGATATTGAAAACAGTTCCCTGTGCTATATACATCAAGTCTTTGTTGTTTATCCATTCTAAAAGTATCAATAGTTACATCTCAAACACAGTGTACAACCCCAAACTCAGTGTATCCCTCTCCTTTCCCCGCTTCTGCTGGGGAACCACCAGTCTAATCTCTATGTCCATGAGTCTGTTTCTGTTTTGTAGACAGATTCATCTATGTCCTATTATAGATTCCATATGTAATTGATATCATGTCCGTTCCTGACTTACTTCACTTAGTATGATAAAATGTAGTTGTATCCATGTTGCTACAAATGGCATGGTTTCATTTTTTTTTTTAACAGCTGGGTAGTATTCTGTTGTATATATCTGTGCTACATCTTCTTTATCCATTCTTCTGTTGATGGATGTTTAGGGTATTTCCATGGTTTGACTATTGTAAACAGTGCTGCTATGAACATGGGGATGTATGTGTTTTTTTGAATTAGTTTTGTCTAAATATATTCCCAGGAGTGGGATTGATGGATCATATGATAATTCTATTTTTATTTTTCTTAGGAATCTCCATATTGTTCTCCCTAGTAACTGTACCAACTTACATTCCCAACAGCATAGGTGGGTTCCATTTTCTCCACATCTTCTCCAGCATTTGTTATTTGTAGACTTTTTAATGATGGCTGTTCTGAGTGATGTGAGGTGGTAGTTCATTGTAGACTTGATTTGCAATTCTCTAATAATTAATGATTTTGAGCATCTCTTCATATGCCTACTGGCCATCTGTATGTCTTATTTGGAGAAATGTCTATTAAGGTCCCATTTTTAATTGGGTTGTTTGTTTCTTTGCTGTTGAATTGCATGAGTTGTTTGTATACTTTGGAGATTAAGCCTTTATCTGGTTCATCATTTGCAAATATTTCGCCTGTTCCATAGTTAGTCTTTTTTTTTTTTTTTAAATGGTTTTCTTTGCTTTGCAAAAGCATGTAAGTTTAATTATGTCCCATTTGTTTATATATGTTTTTATTTCTACTTCCTTGGGAGACTGACCTAAGAAAACATTGGTACAATTTATGTCAGAAAATGTTTTGCCTATCCTCTCTTCTAGTGGTTTTATTATGTTATGACTTGCGTTTAAGTCTTTAAGTTATTTTGAGTTTATTTTTGTGCATGATATAAAGTTGTATTCCAACTTAATTGATTTAGAGCCAGCTGTCCAACTTTCCTAGCACCACATGCTAAAGAGGCTGTTTTTTTCTCATTTTGTATTCTTGCCTCTGCTATTGAAGATTAGTGGACTGTTAGTATGTTTATATTTGGGCTCTCCATTATGTTCCATAAGTCCACACTCGTTTTTTATCAATACTGCATAATTTCCATTACTGAAACTTTGTAGTGTTGTCAGACAATATATTTTATAGTTCTTGGCATATGAGTCTTTCATCTACTTGGTCAGGCTTATTCCTAGGTATTTTTTGGTGAAACTTATAAAGCTATTTTTTTTTTTACATTCCCTTTCTAATATTTCATTGTTAATATAAAGAAATGTAACCAATTTCTGAATGTTATTCCTGTTCAGTTCAGTTTAGTCGCTCAGTCATGTCCGACTCTTTGCGACCCAATGAACTGCAGCACGCCAGGCCTTCCTGTCCATCATCAACTCCCAGAGTTCACCCAAACTCATGTCTATCGAGTCAGGGATGCCATCCAACCATCTCATCCTCTGTTGTCCCCATCTCCTCCTGCCCTCAATCTTTCCCAGGATCAGGTCTTTTCAAATGAGTCAGCTCTTTGCATCAGGTGGCCCAAGTATTGGTGTTTCAGCTTCAGCATCAGTCCTTCCAAAGAACACCCAGAACTGATCTCCTTTAGGATGGACTGGTTGGATCTCCTTGCAGTCCAAGGGACTCTCAAGAGTCTTCTCCAACACCACAGTTCAAAAGCATCAATTCTTCAGTGCTCAGCTTTCTTTATAGTCCAACTCTCACATCCATACATGACCATTGGAAAAACCATAGCCTTGACTAGACAGACCTTTGTTGGCAAAGTAATGTCTCTGCTTTTGAATATGCTGTCTAGGTTGGTCATAACTTTTCTTCCAAGGAGTAAGTGTCTTTTAATTTCATGGCTGCAGTCACCATCTGCAGTGATTTTGGAGCCCAAAAAGATAAAGTCTGACACTGTTTCCCCATCTATTTGCCATGAAGTGATGGAACCAGATGCCATGATCTTCGTTTTCTGAATGTTGAGCTTTAAGCCAACTTTTTCACTCTCCACTTTCACTTTCATCAAGAGGCTCTTTAGTTCTTCTTCACTTTCTGCCATAAGGGTGGTGTCATCTGCATATCTGAGGTTATTGATATTTCTCCCGGCAATCTTGATTCCAGCTGTGCTTCTTTCAGCCCAGCGTTTCTCATGATGTACTCTGCATATAAGTTAAATAAGCAGAGTGACAATATACAGCCTTGACGTACTCCTTTTCCTATTTGAAACCAGTCTGTTGTTCCATGCCCAGTTCTAACTGTTGCTTCCTGACCTGCATACAGGTTTCTCAAGAGGCAGGTCAGTTGGTCTGGTATTCCCATCTCTTTCAGAATTTTCCACAGTTTATTGTGATCCACACAGTCAAAGGCTTTGGCATAGTCAATAAAGCAGAAATAGATGTTTTTCTGGAATGCTCTTGCTTTTTCAATGATCCAGCATATTTTGCTGAATTCATTTATTGAATTTAGTAGCTTTTGTGTGGAGTCTTCAAGGTTTTCTATATATAGTACCATGTCATCTGCATATGGTAAAGAAGGCAAAATGTGAAAGAATTGATGTCTTCAAATTGTGGAGAAGACTTCTGAAAATTCCTTAGACAGCAAGGAGATCAAACCAGTCAATCTTAAGGGCAATCAACCTTAATATTCACTGGAAGGACTAATGTTGAAGCTCCAGGATTTTGGCCACCTGATGTGAATAGATAACTCATTGGAAATGTCCCTGATGCTGGGAAAGATTGAGGGCAGGAGAAGTTGGTATCAGAGGATGAGATGGCTGGACAGCATCACTGATGCAATGAACATGAACTTGGGAAAACTCCAGGAGATGGTGAGGAACAGGGAGGCCTGGCCTGCTACAGACCATGGGGTCCCAAAGAGTTGGACATGAGTGGGTAACTGAACAACAAAAACAACATCTGCATCCAGTGATAATTTTACTTCTTCCCTTCCATTGTTCTTTTTTCTTTCTGTTCTGATTGCTGTGGTTAGAACTTCTAGGATTATGCTGAAGAGAAATGGTGAGAATGGGCATCTTTGTCTTGTTCTAGACTTTAGTGGGATAGCTTTCAGCTTTTCACTGTTGAGTATTATATTGGCTGTGAGTTTGTCATAAATGATGTTTATTGTGTTGAGATGTGTTTCCTCTATTCCCACTTTGGTAAGAGCTTTTACTATGAATAAATACTGAATTTTGTCAAATGCTCTTTCTGATTCTATTGACATAATATAATTATTTTTTACTTTTCTCTTATCAATGTAGTGTATTACACTGATTGATTTGCACATTCTGAACCATCCTTGTCAATCTGGGATGAATCCCACTTGGTTGTGGTGGTTTTTTTTTTTTTTTTTGTATATGTTGTTGGATTCGGTTTGCTAAAATTTTGTTGAGAATTTTTGCATCTATATTCATTAAATATATTGACCTGTAATTTTCTTTTTTGGCGATGTCTGTCTAGTTTTGGTATTAGGGTGAAGGTGACTTAATACAATGCCTTTGGAGTGTTCCCTTCTCTTCAATCTTTTGGAAGAGTTTGAGAAGAATCATAAGAAGTTCTTCTTTGTATGTTTGGGAGAATTTGCCTATAAAATCATCTGGTCCTGGACTTTTGTTTGTAGGAAATTTAAAAAAAATTATGTATTCTATTTCACTTCTAGTGATTTGTCTGTCTAAATTAACTATTTCTTCTTGATTCAATTTTGGTGATCTGTATGTTTCTAGAAAGTTGTCTTTTTTTTCTAGGTTGTCCAATTTGTTGGTGTATAATTGTTCATAGCATTCTCTTACGGTTGTTTGTTTTCTGTACTTAACTGCAATATCAGTTAAGATTTCTCCTTTTTCATTTCTTAGCTTGTTTATTTCTATTGTCTCTCTCTTCTTTGTTGGGGTCCTGGCCAGAGGTTTATAAATTTTGTTTACACTTTCAAAGAACCAGCTCATGGTTTTATTGAGTTTTTCTTTTTTCTTTTTTTTACTCTATTTATTGTATTTCCTCCTGATCTTCATTATTCTTCCTTCTTTTCACTTTAGGTTTTGTTAGTTCTTCTTTTCTTAATTCTTCAAGGCAGTAGTGTAGATTGTTTACTTGAGATTTTTCTTGCTTTTTGATGAAGGCCTATATTTCACATGCTAGCAAGGTTATGTGAAATGCCAAGCTGGATGTCTCAAAGCTGGAACCAAGATTGTCAGGATAAGTATCAACAACCTCAGATATGCAGATGACACCACTCTAATGGCAAAAAATGAAGAGGAAGTAAAGAATCTCTTGATGAATGTGAAAAAGGAGAGTGAAAAACCTGGCTTGAAACTCAACATTCAAAAAGTTAAGATCATGGCATTTGGTCCCATCATTTCATGGCAAATAGAAGGGAATCAGTGGCAAATTTTTTTTTTCTTGGGCTCTAAAATCACTGTGGATGGTAACTGCAGCCTTGAAAGTAAAAGACACTTACATCTTGGAAGGAAAGCTATGATAAACCTAGACAGTGTATTTAAAAGCAGAGATATCACTTTTATGACAATGGTCATAACTCTGGGAGTTTGTGATGGACAGGGAGGTCTGGCGTGCTGCAATTCATGGGGTTGCAAAGAGTCGGACAAGACTGAGCGACTGATCTGAACTGATCTGATTGATTAGAGATTCTGGTCTCATGTAGGTTTTCTCTCAGGTATAAATGTAGCACCTACGAGTGAGATTCCAAATTTGGTTTTGGTTTATATGTATATATTTTTTAATTTTATTTTATTTTTAAACTTTACATAATTGTATTAGTTTTGCCAAATATCAAAATGAATCCATCACAGGTATACATGTGCTCCCCATCCTGAACCCTCCTCCCTCCTCCCTCCCCATACCATCCCTCTGGGTCGTCCCAGTGCACTAGCCCCAAGCATCCAGTATCGTGCATTGAACCTGGACTGGCATCTCGTTTCATACATGATATTTTACATGTTTCAATGCCATTCTCCCAAATCTTCCCACCCTCTCCCTCTCCCACAGAGTCCATAAGACTGTTCCATACATCAGTGTCTCTTTTGCTGTCTCGTACACAGGGTTATTGTTATCATCTTTCTAAATTCCATAAAGCAAAAATAAACAAATGGGACCTAATTAACCTTAAAAGCTTCTGCACATCAAAGGAAACTATCAGAAAGGTGAAAAGACAGCCTTCAGAATGGGAGAAAATAATAGCAAATGAAGCAACTGACAAACAACTAATCTCAAAAATATACAAGCAACTCCTACAGCTCAACTCCAGATGGTTTATATTTTTAAAGGAAAAATAAAATTAAGAGATTCTTATCAGTCTAAAACCGTTTTAAAACTTAATTTCCATTTCACACTGAAATCTCACCTACTAGCCTATTTTTCACTTCTAATGTAAAAGTATAGCCCCAATTCTGAGTCAGACTCAGCTTAGCAACTCAACAAGAAAAAAATTGCCATCAACTTCCTTCTAAGAACTTCTTTTGTTTCACTGAATAGATTTTGTATAGTTGGTTGTGTTTTCATTGTTGTTTTTCTTAAGGCATTTCTAAATTCATGGACCCATTGGTTTTTAGTAGCATGTTGCTTAGTTTCCATCTAGTTGTTTTTTGTTTTTGTTTTAATTTCTTTTCCAGTGGTTTACTTCTAGTTTCATACCATTGTGGTCAGATTATATGCTTGAAATAATTTCTGTACTCTTAAATGTGTTAATATTAGCCTTGTGCCCTAGGTCGTGGTCAATATCCTAGAGAATGTTCCATGTGCACTTGAAAAACATGTATATGCTGTGTTCTGGGTGACATATTTTCCTGAAAATGTCAATTGAATCTAACTGATCTATTGTATCATTTAGGACCTCTGTTGCCTTATTGATTGTCTATCTAGAAGGTCTCTTCATCTATGTGAATGGGATGTTAAATTCTCCTACTCTTAATGTATTCTTTCAATTTCTCCTTTTATGTCTATTAGTATTTATTTTGGACACAACTGAAGCAACCTCGCAGCAGCAGCAGCAGCAGTATTTATTTTATGTATTTGCATGCTCCTATATTCAGTGCATATATGTTGATGTGTGTAAAAATCCTGTTTGTGTATTGATCCTTTTGTCATTATGTAGTGTTCCTCTTTATTTCTTTACAGACTTTGTTTTAAAGTCTTTTGTCTGATATGAATATTGCAGCACCTGCTTTTTTATCATTTTCAATAACATGAATTTTCTCTTTCCATCCCTCCACTTTCAGTCTATGTGTATCCTTTGCTGTAAGGCAAATCTCTTGTAGGCAGAATATTTTAGGCTATTGTTTTTCCATCCAGCCTACAACTCTGTGTCTTTTGACTGGAGCATTCAGTCCATTGACATTTAATTATTGATACATATGTATTTATTGTTATTTCAAACCTGTTTCCCAGTTTATTCTTTGTTTCTTTTTTGTTTCTTTCTTTGTCTTTGTTTTATGATTTCCTTTTATTTTTATCCTTATGTTCTCTTCTTTCAGGTTTTTGTGAATCTATTGATGTTTCTGATTTGTGGTTATTCTAAGTGTGCTAACCTTCCTATATCTGCTTGCTTTTGACTGATAGTCATATAGGTTCAAACATATTCTAAAAATAAGAAAAAGATTCTGCATTTTCTTACTTTGCTTCTTCTTTATGATTTTATGTCCCTTTTTACATGTTTGTGCTTATCCTTCTGCTGTTCCTCGCATTTATTGTTGCTGTAACAAACATTTTTTTTTTTTTATCTGTATACTGGCCAATTTAAGTAATTTACTTTCCATTGTGATTTCCTACTTCCTGTTTCTTCTTGCTTCTTTTCTGTTTAGAGATAACCTTTCAATATTTCTTTAGGATAGATTTAGTATTGCTGTATTCTTTTAGTTTTTACTTTTCTGAGAAACTCTTTATTTCTCCTCTTATTCTAAATGATAATCATTCTGGTTAGAGTATTCTAGGTTGCAGATTTTTCCATTTCAAGACTTCAAATATACCTTACCATTTCCTTTTGGTCTGGGGCTATTTCTGTAGAGAAATCAACTGATATCCTTATGGAGGTTTCCTTGTAAAGAATTTTTTTTTCCTTTTGCTTCTTTTAGAATTTTCTCTTTAACTTTTGCCAGTTTTATTATAATATGTCTTGGCATAAGTCTATTTGGTTTCATCTTGTTTGGGAACTCTGTGCTTTTTGGATCTGGATATTTGTTTCTTTCTTTAGGTTTGGGGAAATTTTAGCCATAATTTCTTCACATTTTCAATTCTCTATTCTTTTTCTTCTTCTAGAATCCCTATTATGAGTAGATTTGCTTGCTTTCTATTATCACATAGGTTTCTTATATTGCTTTCTTTTTTTTCAATTTGAGTTTCTGTCTGCTGTTTTGATTGAGTAATTTCCATTTAGTCTGTCTTCCAGATCAATTCTTTCCTCTATTTTATTTATTCTGCTATTCATTGCCTTAAACTCAACTTTTGTCTGAGCGAATGAATTTTCTAACTTTTCTTGGCTTCTGCTCATAGTTTATAGTTCCCTTTCAGTAATCTGCATTTCTGTCAAAAGCCTTTATTATTTCTTTCAGTATTTCCATTACCTCATTTGAACTCTTTGTCTATTAGACGAAAGAGATCTGTTTCATTATTTGTTCCTTCAGGGGAATTTTTTTGGTCTTTTAACTGAGAGTGGTTCCTCTGCTTTTTCATTTTGGTAATAGTTATCTTAGTTTGTGAGTTTAGGAGAAACAATTATCTACCTTAGTCTTAGAGGGCTATTTATCAGTGGGAGGATCTCTGTGTAGCTTGTGTGGGTTTAATATTTTTTTGGTGTGAGTGCTGTTTTGGTTTGGATGCTTGCCATCTCTTTCCTCAGCATGTTCTGGCTATTACCCGCTTGATAGGGGGTGTGCAGGTACATAGGTGCACAGCTCCCAGGCTCCCAGGGGGGCAGCAGCAGCCAGCAGCAGTTGGCTCCCAGCTGTGAGTTCCTCTGCAACCACAAGTCATATAGCCCTGGGGAAGTTGTCCCCAGATCATGGGTCTCTCAGCAGTGGTGGGCTGTGCAGTCTCCTGCAAAGCTGGGGACCTGTACCTGCTCACAGAATCCCCAGCAATGGTGGTGGCAGCAATGGCAGTAGTCTATACCTGCTTCTGGGATCCAGGATGGCAGCCATGGCTCCTATGGCGGGCCCCCTTCCCCTTTTGTGCCCCCAACAATGGTCCCTTACCTCTCTGGCAGGTCCAGGCTGCTTCCCAGACTTCAGCTGTTGCACACTACACCCTAGACTCCATAGCAGTCAGTCCCAGTACTGTCCCAAGATCTGAACTCCAAAGCCTGAACCACAGTACTCAGCCCTGACCCATGCCAACAGATAAGCAGACAGTGTCTCAGGCTGGATAGTGCTGGTTGGCACCAACCCTCTGTGCAGATCTTTCTCCACCTTGCCTTTAACACACCTGTTGTTGTGCTCTCCTCTAAGGGTCTGAAGCTCACCTTCTGTTTCCACCAATAAGGGGATTTCCCAGTATATGGAAACATTTTTTTTCACAGCTCTCTCCTAGAAGCTCAGGTCCCATCTCAATTCCTTTCTTTTTTCTTTTGCCCTACCCAGTTATGTGGAGTTTTTCTTGTCCTTTTGGAGGTCTAAGGTTTTCTGCCAGCATTCATAGATGTTCCTTGGGAGTCATTCCACATATAGATGTATTTTTGATGTATCTGTGAGGAGATGGTGAACTCCAGATCCTACTCCTCAACCATCTTCATCCAATCCTTGATTTATCAATTTCTTTAATTCAAATTCTCCAAATTTGGTGTTTAGACACTTTAAATATAAAATATTGTTAGAATAATATTTATTATCATTAAACTTTTAGATAGGAAAATGAGGGAGATGGTATGGCAAAGATTGAGGTACTAAAAGTTTTCACTTGATTAATTCTGCAAGCCATTTTTTAGTGACTTTTATGGAAATCCATGAAATCTATTCCCTCAACTAGCTACTATGTTGGGATAGTGACTGACACCGATTGATTGATATGACATGAAAACTGAATTCTATGTTCTATAGACCCAACTCTTTGTAAGTAAAAGAACTGACTTTAAAATGTGTTCTATCTTATATATCAAAGTGACACTTGCCTACCATCTGTGGGGCATGTGTTCTGAAATTTTGCTGACATGGGAATAACTTTTCAATTCAACCACATTTCTCGCCAAGACCCCACTTATGACCAACAATTTGGCCATGATTAGAGACTGCTAGCTACAGACATGGATCACAGAAAAACTTACTGCTTTCCTTGGGTTCAAACATTTTCCCCAAACCCAGAATTATGATCAATCAGTGTCTTTATAAATACAAACATTTTTCTGAATAGTCAAACCAATAGAGAAAGCCTCGGCCATGGCTGTGCAGGTATAGCATGCCTGTGCCACGGTGCAGAGCTGTTTTGGCATGACTTCTGAGAGTGTAAAGATACAACAGAGAAGATCTCAGTGCTAAAATATTTTCAAGTCTGTGAAGCTATACTGGGCATTAATAATGCCTGTCAGCCTATCATCAACACAAATGATTTTAGAAGAGTTTGACATTTTAAAAGCAATTCCTAAAAGAAAACCATGTGATGGTAATTGATTATAAAATACATAAAGAATACACATGTATGAGCTCACGCAAGAATGATATACGCAGTATTAAATATTCAGTAGAAAATAATAGCTAGCTATGGGCATTATTTAACTTTCAACAACTATATGCCAGAAATACTGCTCAGTAATTAATATTATTAAACATTTTTATTCAATGTTTAAAACAAGAATAATCAAGAAAAATGTTGGACTCTATATCAGATAAGATTCATACAGAATACTTATTCAAACTAATCTCTAAACTATAATAAAAATAAAATTTTTAAATGATCTGATGGTTCTAATATATAAACCTACTGCCTTCTATTAACTTCTGTTCCATAGAGATTGTACAAAAATGTCTTTCTCTCCAACTGTTGATGTTCTATGTACTACAGAAGGTTATGATGTTCTCTAATCCTCCATAACATAGTTAAGTTTCCTGGAAGATTACATTTATGCCCAGAAAGTGAGGCCACAAGAATTAAACATTTGGAGTCAATGACAAAATATTTTTGTTTTTGAAAACATATTTGTTACTGTTCTTATCTGGGAAAATTTCTAAGTAGTTTGAATAATTAATCAGAATTTATATTTTTTCCTGAGCATGTGAACAATAAACCTCAAAAACAACTACCACAGGTCTCATATTTAGGAACAGAACAGCTTGTCTTTGTGACTTGTATTAATTATACTTAAATTTTTGTTGCTCTTGTTAGTTGCTAAGTTGTGTCCAACTCTTTGTGACCCCATAAACTGCAGCATGTCATGCTCCTCTGTCCTCCAGCATCTTTTGTCAATCTATTGTACTTTATTTTTTTGAACTGTTTTGATTTTGCTTATGGGTGTATATGTGTGTGTGTTTGTGTATATAAGTATATTAAGCCACAGTTTTTATGGTTATCATAAACCTCCGCATCTACGTTGGGTTTTGAAGGTCTGTGGAGTTTTCCTTTTTTTTTTTTATAATTTTAACTTTTAATTTTTTTAAACCTATTATATTTTTTCTACATTTATTCTTTTGTTTACCTTTCCTACTGTTTTTTTTCCCCTTACAGGTAATCTTTAATATATATAAATCTTCTTCATCTAACTCTATTTAACTTTGCATATCTATTCTTTCTTTCTTTTCTTTCCTTTCAACATATTTGTTAGTTTTGTTTTCATTGCTTTATTTCCCGCTTGGCACTTTGCTTTAGTTTTGTTTTCCAGTTTGTGCTTTACTTATTTTGTTATTAACTGGTAAATACAATTTTTTATTTCCTTTGTCTGCCAGATCAATCTATTGTACTTTATTTTTTTTTAATTTTATTTTATTTTTAATCTTTACATAATTGTATTAGTTTTGCCAAATATCAAAATGAATCCGCCACAGGTATACATGTGTTCCCCATCCTGAACCCTCCTCCCTCCTCCCTCCCCATACCATCCCTCTGGGTCGTCCCAGTGCACTAGCCCCAAGCATCCAGTATCGTGCATCGAACCTGGACTGGCATCTCGTTTCATACATGATATTTTACATGTTTCAATGCCATTCTCCCAAATCTTCCCACCCTCTCCCTCTCCCACAGAGTCCATAAGACTGTTCTATACATCAGTGTCTCTTTTGCTGTCTCGTACACAGGGTTATTGTTACCGTCTTTCTAAATTCCATATATGCGTTAGTATACTGTATTGGTGTTTTTCTTTCTGGCTTACTTCACTCTGTATAATAGGCTCCAGTTTCATACACCTCATTAGAATTGATTCAAATGTATTCTTTTTAATGGCTGAGTAATACTCCATTGTGTATATGTACCACAGCTTTCTTATCCATTCATCTGCTGATAGACATCTAGGTTGCTTCCATGTCCTGGCTATTATAATCAGTGCTGCGATGAACATTGGGGTACACGTGTCTCTTTCCCTTCTGGTTTCCTCAGTGTGTATGCCCAGTAGTGGGATTGCTGGGTCATAAGGCAGTTCTATTTCCAGTTTTTTAAGGAATCTCCACACTGTTCTCCATAGTGGCTGTACTAGTTTGCATTCCCACCAACAGTGTAAGAGGGTTCCCTTTTCTCCACACCCTCTCCAGCATTTATTGCTTGTAGACTTTTGGATCGCAGCCATTGTGACTGGTGTGAAATGGTACCTCCCTGTGGTTTTGATTTGCATTTCTCTGATAATGAGTGATGTTGAGCATCTTTTCATGTGTTTGTTAGCCATCTGTATGTCTTCTTTGGAGAAATGTCTATTTAGATCTTTGGCCTATTTTTTGATTGGGTCATTTGTTTTTATGGAGTTGAGCTGTAGGAGTTGCTTGTATATTTTTGAGATTAGTTGTTTGTCAGTTGCTTCATTTGCTATTATTTTCTCCCATTCTGAAGGCTGTCTTTTCACCTTGCTAATAGTTTCCTTTGATGTGCAGAAGCTTTTAAGGTTAATTAGGTCCCATTTGTTTATTTTTGCTTTTATTTCCAATATTCTGGGAGGTGGGTCATAGAGGATCCTGCTGTGATGTATGTCAGAGAGTGTTTTGCCTATGTTCTCCTCTAGGAGTTTTATAGTTTCTGGTCTTATGTTTAGATCTTTAATCCATTTTGAGTTTATTTTTGTGTATGGTGTTAGAAAGTGTTCTAGTTTCATTCTTTTACAAGTGGTTGACCAGATTTCCCAGCACCACTTGTTAAAGAGATTGTCTTTAATCCATTGTATATTCTTGCCTCCTTTGTCAAAGATAAGGTGTCCATATGTGCATGGATTTATCTCTGGGCTTTCTATTTTGTTCCATTGATGTATATTTCTGTCTTTGTGCCAGTACCATACTGTCTTCATAACTGTGGCTTTGTAGTAGAGCCTGACGTCAGGTAGGTTGATTCCTCCAGTTCCATTCTTCTTTCTCAAGATCGCTTTGGCTATTCGAGGTTTCTTGTATTTCCATACAAATTGTGAAATTATTTGTTCTAGCTCTGTGAAGAATACTGTTGGTAGCTTGATAGGGAGTGCATTGAATCTATAAATTGCTTTGGGTAGTATACTCATTTTCACTATATTGATTCTTCCAATCCATGAACATGGTATATTTCTCCATCTATTAGTGTCCTCTTTGATTTCTTTCACCAGTGTTTTATAGTTTTCTGTATATAGGTCTTTAGTTTCTTTAGGTAGATATATTCCTAAGTATCTTATTCTTTCCATTGCAATGGTGAATGGAATTGTTTCCTTAATTTCACTTTCTGTTTTCTCATTATTAGTGTATAGGAATGCAAGGGATTTCTGTGTGTTGATTTTATATCCTGCAACTTTACTATATTCATTGATTAGTTCTAGTAATTTTCTGGTGGAGTCTTTAGGGTTTTCTATGTAGAGGATCATGTCATCTGCAAATAGTGAGAGTTTTACTTCTTGTTTTCCAATGTGGATTCCTTTTATTTCTTTTTCTGCTCTGATTGCTGTGGCCAAAACTTCCAAAACTATGTTGAATAGTAATGGTGAAAGTGGGCACCCTTGTCTTGTTCCTGACTTTAGAGGAAATGCTTTCAATTTTTCACCATTGAGGATAATGTTTGCTATGGGTTTGTCATATATAGCTTTTATTATGTTGAGGTATGTTCCTTCTATTCCTGCTTTCTGGAGAGTTTTTATCATAAATGGATGTTGAATTTTGTCAAAGGCTTTCTCTGCATCTATTGAGATAATCATATGGTTTTTATTTTTCAATTTGTTAATGTGGTGTATTACATTAATTGATTTGTGGATATTGAAGAATCCTTGCATCCCTGGGATAAAGCCCACTTGGTCATGGTGTATGATCTTTTTAATGTGTTGTTGGATTCTGATTGCTAGAATTTTGTTAAGGATTTTTGCATCTATGTTCATCAGTGATATTGGCCTGTAGTTTGTTCATGGGTGTATATGTATATGTGTATATTCCATTATTTAATTATTATTTGCCTGATTTTGTATCTGCCATTTGACTGTGGTTCATCTTTGGTTTCTCATTTTTGGGTATTTGTTTTAATCTCACTTAATTCCATAACAAACCACTTATGGAATCTTTGTTCCTGACCAGAGATCAAGCCCTGAGCCTTTGGAGTGGAAACACTGACTCCAAGACCCTAGACTACCAGAGAACTAGCCATAACAGGTATCAGATAGTGAGAACTCACAAAAAGGAAACCACTGTAATACAAGACCTGGTATCACCCAGTTGAGGATTTTTACATCTATGTTCATCAGTGACATTGGTCTGAGGATAGCCTCAGAGACCTCTGGGACAATATCAAACGCACCAACATTCAAATAATGTGGGTTCCAGAAGAAGAGAAAAAGGAAGGGTATGAGAAAATTTTTGAAGAGATTATAGTTGAAAATTTCCCCAAAGTGGAAAAGGAAAGAGTCAGTCAAGTCCAAGAGGCACAAAGACTCCCATACAAGATAAACCCAAGGAGAAACATGCCAAGACACATACTAATCAAATTAATAAATGCTAAACACAACCTAGATAGCATATTCAAAAGCAGAGACATTACTTTGCCAACAAAGGTCCATCTAGTCAAGGCTATGGTTTTTTCTGTGGTCATGTATGGATGTGAGAGTTGGACTGTGAAGAAGGCTGAGTGCCCAAGAATTGATGCTTTTGAACTGTGGTGTTGGAGAAGACTCTTGAGAGTCCCTTGGACTGCAAGGAGATCCAACCAGTCCATTCTGAAGGAGATCAGCCCTGGGATTTCTTTGGAGGGAATGATGCTAAAGCTGAAACTCCAGTACTTTGGCCACCTCATGCGAAGAGTTGAAAAGACTCTTGGAAAAGACCCTGATGCCTGGAGGGATTGGGGGCAGGAGAGAAGGGGACGACAGAGGATGAGATGGCTGGATGGCATCACTGACTCGATGGACTTGAGTCTGAGTGAACTCCGGGAGTTTGTGATGGACAGGGAGGCCTGGCCTGCTCCGATTCATGGGGTTGCAAAGAGTCGGACACGACTGAGTGACTGAACTGAACTGAACTGTAACACAAAGAAAGAATATTAAAAGCAGCAAGGGAGAAGCAATAAATAACAAAGAAGGGAAACATACAAGCTGCTTAACAGGTTCAGCAGAAACTCTGCAGGCCAGAAGGGAATGGCAGGATATATTTAAAGTATTGAAAGGGAAAAATCTACAACCAAGATTACTGTACCCAGCAAGGATCTCATTCAAAATTGATGGAGAAGTAAAAAGCTTTTCAGACAAGCAAAAGTTAAGAGAATTCAGTACCTTCAAACCAGCTTTAAAACAAATGTTAAAGGGACTTAGATAGTCAACAGATACAAGAAAAGAAAAAGATGTACAAAGTCAACACCAAACAATTAAGAAAATGGCAATAGGAACGTATATATCAATATTTACTTTAAATGTAAATGGATTCAGTGCTCCAACTGAAAGACACAGACTGGCTGAATGGATACAAAAACAAGACCCATATATATGCTGTCTACAAGAAACCCACTTGAGACCTAAAGACACATATAGACTGAAAGTGAAAGGATGGAAAAATATATTCCATGCAAATGGGAAGCAAAAGAAAGCTGGACTAGCAATCTTCATATCAGACAAAATAGACCTTAAGATAAATATTACAAGAAATAAGGAAGGACACTACATAATGATCAAGGAATCAACCCAAGAGGAAGACATAACAATTGTAAATATCTATGCACCCAACATAGGAGCTCCTCAATACATAAAACAAACACTAACAGACATAAAAGGAGAAACTGACCGTAACATAATAATAGTAGGAGACTTTAACACCCCACTCACACCAATGAACAGATCATCAAAATAGAAAATTAATAAGGAAACACAAATCTTAAATGATACATTGGATGAGGTGGATCTTATCAATATCTTTAAGACTTTCCATCCAAATGCAGAAGAATACACCTTCTTCTCAAGTGTACATGGAACATACTCCAGGATAGACCACATCTTGAGTCACAAATCAAACCTCAGTAAATTTAAGAAAATTGAAATCATATCAAGCATCTTCTCTGACCACAATGCTGTGAGACTAGGTATCAATTACAAGAAAAAAAGCTTAAGAAACACAAATACGTGGAGATTAAACAACACGTTTCTAAATAACCAACAGATTTCTGAAGAAATCAAAAGGGAAATCAAAAAATCTTCTAGAAACAAATCACAATGAAAACACTACACTCAAAACCTATGGGATGCAGCAAAAGCAGTTTTAAGAGGGAAGTTTACAGCAATACAATCCTACGTCAAGAAACAAGAAAAACATCGAATAGACAGCGTAACTTCACACCTAAAACAATTGGAAAAAAGAGAACAAAAAATCCCCCAAATTAGTAGAAGGAAAGAAATCATAAAGATCTGAGCATAAATAAATGAAAAAAGAAATGAAAGAAACAATTGTAAATATTAATAAAACTAAAAGCTGGTTCTTTAAGAAGATAAAATTGGCAGCAAGAAAAAAAAAGAGAGAAGAATCAAATAAACAAAATTAGGAATGAAAAAGGAAAGGTTACAACAGACAATGCAGAAATACAGAGAATTATAAGAGACTATTATAAACAACTATATGGCAAAAAAATCGATAACCTGGAAGAAATGGACAGATTCTTAGAAAAGTTCAATCTTCCAAGACTGAACAAGGAAGAAAGAAATTATGAACAACCTAATTACAAGCACTGAAATAGAAGCTGTGATCAAAAATCTCCCCAAAAACAAAAGCCCAGGACCAGATGGCTTCACAGAAGAATTCAGTCAAACATTTAGAGAAGAGCCTATCCTTCTAAAACTCTTTCAAAAAATTGCAGAGGAAGGAACACTTTCAAACTCATTCTAGGAGGCCACCATCACCCTGATACCAAAACCAGACAAAGAAAACACAAAAAAGAAAACTGCAGACCAATGTCACTGATGAACATAGATGTAAAAATCCTCAACAAAATTTTAGCAAAAAGAATTCAGCAAAACATCAAAGAGCTCATGCATCATGATCAAGTTGGGTTTATTCCAGGGATGTAAAGATTCTTCAATATAGGCAAATCAATCAACGGGATACATCATATTAAAAAATTGGAAGATAAAAACCATATTATCATCTCCATAGATGCAGAAAAAGCCTTTGAAAAAATTCAGCACCCATTTATGATTAAATACTCTTCAAAAAATCGGCAGAGAAGGAACCTACCTCAAAAGAGTAAAGGCCGTATATCGTAAGCCTACAGCAAACATTATTCTCAGTGGTGAAAAACTGAAAGCATTCCCCCTAAGATCAGGAACAAGACAAGGGTGTGCACTTTCACCGCTGTTACTCAACATAGTTCTCGAAGTCCTAGCTACAGGAATCAGAGAAGAAAAAGAAATAAAAGAATCCATATTACAAAAGAAGTAAAGCTCTCACCATTTGCAGATAACATGATACTGTACAGAGAAAACCCTAAAGGTAGTATCAGAAAATTACTAGAGCTAATCAATGAATTTAGCAAAGTTGTAGGATGCAAAATCAATACACAGAAATCACTTGCATTTCTATATACTAACAATGAAAAATGAGAAAGTGAAATTAAAGAATCAATCCCATTCACCATTTCAACAAAAATAATTAAATATCTAGGAATAAACTTGCCTAAGGAGACAAAAGAACTGTACACAGACAATTATGACACTGACAAAAGAAATCAAAGATGACATAAACAGATGGAGAGATATTCCATGTTCCTGGGGAAGAATTTTTATTTTTCTGGGCTCCAAAATCACTGCAGATGGTTTTGCCATGAAATTAAAAGACGCTTATGCCTTGGAAGGAAAGTTATGACCAACCTAGATAGCATATTCAAAAGCAGAGACATTACCAACAATGGTCTGTCTAGTCAAGGCTATGGTTTTCCCAGTGGTCTTGTATGGATATGAGAGTTGGACTGTGAAGAAAGCTGAGCATAGAAGAATTGATGCTTTTGAACTGTGGTGTTGGAGAAGACTCTTGAGAGTCCCTTGGACTGCAAGGAGATCCAACCAGTCCATCCTAAAGGAGACCAGTCCTGGGTGTTCATTGGAAGCACTGATGCTGAAGCTGAAACTCCAATACTTTGGCCACCTCATGTGAAGAGTTGACTCATTGGAAAAGACCCTGATGCTGGGAGGGATTGGGGGCAGGAGGAGAAGGGGACAACAGAGGATGAGATGGCTGGATGGAATCCCTGACTCAATGGACATGGGTTTGGGTGGACTCTGGGAGTTGGTGATGGACAGGGAGGCCTGGTGTGCTGCGATTCCTGGAGTCGCAAAGAGTCAGACACGACTGAGCAACTGAACTGAACTGAACTGAATGTTTTATAGCTTAGAGCATATAGATCTTTCACCTCCTAGGTTTAGTTGATTCCTAGGTATATTATTATTTTTGATGTGGTTTTAAAAGAAATTGTTTTTTTCCTTTATTTTTCTGGTAGCTCATTATTAGTGTATAGAAAAGCAACAGATTTCTTTACATTGAACTTTAGCCCTATAACTTGACTGCACTCATTTATTAGATTTCATAGTTTTTTGTGGACATTTTAGGTTTTCAATGTACAGTATTATGTTACTTACAAACAGTGACAGTTTTATTTCTTACCTTCCAATTTGGATGCCTTTTATTTCTTCTAAAGGTATTTATTTCTTTATCTTTTCTTATCATTGTGACTAGAACTTCTAATACCATGTTAAACAGAAGTGGTAAAACTGAGTATACTTGTCTAGTTCCTTATTTTAAGGAAAAAGATTTCAGCTTTTCATGTGGTATGATGTTAGCTGTCAGATTATCATAAATATTATGATATGTTGTGATATATTTATTATATTGAGATATTTTCCCTCTATGCCAACTTTGGTCACAGTTTTTATCATGAATGGATGTTGAATTTTATCAATTACTTTTTCTGCCTCTATTGAGATGATCATGTGATTTTTTTAAATCCTTCCTTTTATTAATGTGGTGTGTCATAATTGGTTGATTTGTGGATGTTGAACCATCCTCTCATCCCTGGACTAAATCCACTTGATCATGGTGTATATTACTTTTTATGTATTGTTAAATTCAATTTGCTATTATTCTCTTGAGAATTTTTACATACATATTTTGTAGCATCTTTGGTTTTGATATCAGAGTAATGGCCTTGTAGAATAAATTTGACTATATTTCCTGCACTTCAAATTTTTGGAATAATTTTAGAAGGATAGGTATTAGCTCTTTATCATATGTTTGCTACAATATCCCTATGAAGCCATCCAGGCCTGGGTTTCTATTTCCTGGCAGTTTTTTAAACTACAAATTCATCTTCACTGAGGAGTTTGTTTAGATTGTCTATTTCTTTCTGATTCATTCTTTGAAGTTTAGGTTTCTAGAAATTTGTCCATTTCTTCTAAGTTTCTATTTTTTGTCATATATCTGTTTATAGTTTTGTTCTCATGATGTTTTTATCTCTGTAAAATCAGTTTTATTTCTCCTCTCATGTCTTATTTTGTTTGTTTGGATCCCCTCTTTGTCTTAATGGAGCCTTGCTAATGACATCAATTTTGTCTATCTTTTCAAGAAATCAGCTATTGGTTACATTGATCTTTTCTGGTTTTTTTTTGATGGGGTTTCTATTTCCTTTCTGATCTTTATTATTGCCTTCCTCTTGCTTACTCTTCTTTTTTCCCAATTCATTTAGATGGCAGTTAAGTTGTTTATTTGAGACTTTTTAAAAAAGTTTCTTGAACCTTATTTCTTAGCTTCTACAAAGTTACTTTCTATGATTAAAGTTTAGAGTATTTATAGTTTTCCCAATTATAGTCAATATTTTTTGTTTATACACCAATTCTATAAATGGATAATTAATAATAAGTGACTTTAATTTTTTTGATATTATCATTTGCTTATAATATCAGTCACTGAGGGCAGAAGTAGTATGACAATATTAGAAATGTGAGTGTAAGACATTCTACTCTTGGCCATCATGAGTAAATAGTTTGGACCAATGCTCCCATTTAGAACAATTGAATAAGGTGGACGAAGCATTAAGCCCTTATGAAGGTACCAACACAGTAAGGAATTGTGAGATCACTTATCCAGGAGAGGTGAGAACCATAGAAATGTGATCCCAGAATTTGAGGCTGCTTTTGTACAGAGAAATCTTCTGATTCTGAAAATGGTGGCTGAGAAAATAAAAAGCTAAACAAATCTCCCAACAGATTTCTTAGACTAAAAGGGCAAAACTGGGAGTCAGAATCTTATGAGAATAGGTATCGGGGGAAAAGTATAAGTTTTTGTTTGTATTCCCAATACTTACCCTTTAGAAATAAGAGTAATCCATCAAAATAGCACCTTTCAAGGAATTTAAGTCCAATTCAAATTTTCTCAGTAACTAATTTGATTAAGATAGTCTAAAAATTCTACTTTTCCTAGTCTAGCTTCTTGCCAAAAATAAATTCTGCCAGATAGACTTGACATAATTCAGAGTCTAAAACTGTTTCTGCAAATTTTCAAATATAATATCTAACATTCCATGAGAAAATATCTAGGCAAATGAAAAAAACAAAGAATAACTCAAGTCAAAGAGAAACAATACAAGTTGAAAGTGACCCACAGGGAATTCAAATAATTATGTGTTATCATGGACAGATTTTAAAATAATTATGATGAACATCTTCAAGGAATTCAAGACATGATTAAAAATTTGTCAGAGAGGTGGCTATAGCTAAATTATATCAGAGGAAAACAGGATAGTAAGAGAAAAAAAATCCTCAGTGGATGAATTGCCCGCAGATTAGAAACCATTGAAAAGAGAATATATGACCTAGAAGAAGGAGGAAATGAAATAGCCAGATTCAAGGTTAGAAAGACTGAGAAACAAAGGACAGTGTGAGATATGATTTAAATACTTGAATAGCAGACCAAGTGGAGAGAACTGGATAATATGAATATTTAATAATATGGTGATTGAGAATTTTCCAAATTTGTTTTTGTCACATGATATCCACCAAGACATATTATAGAAAAACAAGTAAAACCAAAAGGGGAAAAATTGAAAAGAAATGAGGCAGAGAATACTAAAAGCACTGCAATTAAGATAGACAGCTAACTTCTTGACTGAAATTATGGAAGAAAGAAAACACTAGATTTTTAAATCTTTGAAGTGCTGAGTGTCTTCAGCCAGGTGGGGAGAGAGGGAATTACAGTAATAATTTTAGTTGAGTTATGAGACTGAGAACCCCACTGGTATTTGCGCTGATGACCTAGATTCTAGAGGAAAAAAATTACTACTAACCTAGAAGTCTATATCCAACCAAAAGAGTCTTCAAAGTGAATCTTAAATAAGAAAGTTTCCATGTAAAAAAGAGAATTTGTCATCAGGAGAACTGCACTAAAGGATTTTATAATTGCTGTTTGACATCTGGCAGATGTGAAATAGTTGTAACTGAAAGCACACGAGAAAACATGTTCACAGCTGCATAAAAAAGTTGTTTATGTTCTGATATTACGTCAAAAGTCCTGTTTAGAATGGGTGTCAACATCTTGGAAGAAAACCGTGACACAGCTTTGGAACACTCTTATATTATACACTTCTTCACTAATATTCTTGATAATGCAGAGGAAAAATTATGTGAAAAAAAAATGGATATTGATGACTTGATTAATAGTGATTGTGCTGGGCTAGGAAATATATGAGTCTGGAGAATCTTATAGTAACAGTGAATAAAGAAGTATTGAAAAACAACAACAACATAATGCTAAGAGTGTGTTAATAAAACACTGGGGCCAAATGAAGAGCCCCGGTCAAAACTGGAATAATTTGAATAATTTGAGTAAATAATAATTGAATTGGACCATAATCCAAAGTGGTCTTCCCTTGGTGGCTCGGATGGTAAAGTGTCTGCCTGCAATGCGGGAGACCCGGGTTTGATCCCTGGGTTGGGAAGATCCCCTGGAGAAGGAAATGGCAACCCACTCCAGTATTCTTGCCTGGAAAATTCCATGGATGGAGGACCCTGGTGGGCTACAGTCCATGGGGTTGCAAAGAGTCAAACATGACTGAGTGACTATACTTCACTTCATAATCCAAAGTATAAAATAAATATCCGTGAGTCCATACTGAAGTTAAATAAGTGATTGGATAAGTAAATAAATGGGATTTCCTTGACAACTTGGTAAAGTATCCACTTGCAATGCAGGAGCCCCTGTTTCCATTCCTGGGTTGGGAAGATCCACTGGAGAAGGGATTGGCTACCCACTCCAGTATTCTTGGGTTTCCCTTGTGGCTCAACTGGTAAAGACTCAGCCTTCAGTGGGGAGGAAGAGACAAATCTCTCTGTTAAAGAATTTAAGATACACTACATAGATACTCCACCCTCAAGGAGGTGGAGCATAAAAGTATGGATGTACCTCTGGCTGACTCTTGTTGATGTATTACAGAAAACCACAAAATTCTGTAAAGCAATTATCCTTCAATTAAAAAAAATTAAGAAGAAAAACAAAAAGAATGTTTTCTTCAGCCATTAAAAAAAATATGGGAAGGTCAGAGCAACTTTCTTCCACAGCATATAGTATGGAACTTTACAGTGGAGAAGTCTGACAAAGATGGCTTCAGCGAGGTGTTGAAGGTCAACTCAAATGTGATGTCATCTTGATAATATGTACGCTTGATATGTTATTATATTCTTCCTTAGAATCTATTCTTCTAGTCTAATCGTTAGAGAAAAGTCAAATCCTGATAGAGGACATTCTACAAAATACTTGAATGATACTGCCCCAGATTGCTGTTGCTACTGCTGCTAAGTCGTTTTAGTCATGTCCAACTCTGGGCAACCCCATAGACGGCAGCCCACAAGGCTCCCCGTCCCTGGGATTCTGCAGGCAAGAACACTGGAATGGATTGCCATTTCCTTCTCCAATGCATGAAAGTGGAAAGTGAAAGTGAAGTCACTCAGTCCTGTCTGACTCTTAGGGACCCCATGGACTGCAGCCTACCAGGCTTCTCCATCCATGGAATTTTCCAGGCAAGAGGGCTGGAGTGGGGTGCCATTGCCTTCTCCTGCCCCAGATTACTAATGTCATTAAAAACAATGAAAATTTGAGAGATTGCCACACTTAACAGGAGACTAAGAAGAAATGGTAACTAAATGTAAATATAAAGCTATGTAATGGATGATACTGTGGAACATAAAGAGGACATTAAACAAAAATTAAGGAAATTTGAATAGTTACATTTATTTAAAACAATTAAATTAATAATTTATCAGTATTAGTTCATTAATTACAACAAATATATCATGCTAATTCAAGATATTAACACAAAGTGAAACTGGTTATATATATATATGGTTATATATACTCTGTACTGTATAACTCTAAAAGTCGGTACTATCTCTGCAATGTCTCAGTAAATCTAAAACTATAAAAAAAATAATAAAACAGTTTCCAAAAAGGGATTTATAAGTGTTTGGCTTTGAATATGAGATGCTTTAAAAATAACACATTTTATTTATATGTTATATGTTTTAATATATAGTATATAATAAAACTTTAGCCTAAATAAATATGAAAAGCTTTAAAAACATTTTTTCAACAGAACCTTTAAAGCATATGCAGGAAAGGTAATAATATAAAGGACCCAATTATATCTATTTTCTAGCTTCTAAAGGGACGAACTTCCTGTTGTTTTTGTTTTATCTATTCTTTTATTTATCTTTATATATATCTATTTTTTTCTTTTTTTTTGGCATGGATAACAGGATTTAAAATCAAATGCCAGATATCACATCATTTTTAAATTCTTTACAGTATATTTCTAACACATAAAGAATTGAAAAAACCCATAACCTTCATAGTATTATTTCACTTACTAGTATTAATAATAATTTTATAATAAAAATTAATGCCCTGTTCATATTCAGTTTTTCCTGGCTACCTGAAAAATTAATCTGTACACTTGGTTTGTTAGAATTAAGTTTCGCATAAGATCTACATGTTATAATTTGGTTAGTATGTTTCAACTTTCTTTTAATCGATAATAGTTCACCCTTTCTTTATGCTATTTTTGCTGTTGTTAAATAAACAGTTTTGTTTTTATAACAGAACTTCTCACATTTTGGGTTTGGCTGACATATTTTCATGGTGTCTTTTAACATGTTCTTCTAAAATAGCTCTTTCATTAAGCATAAAATAAAGTCCTAAATTATAAAGAGCATTGTGCTATAGGTTAATTAATGGCATTCACTTTTCTTTCTTGGTGATATATTAAAAAATGGTATTTTTTACAAAGACTCTTAGATCTAACGAAATGGAGTAAAAGTAAACTTATTTCTTTGCGTCTGGTTTCCCTTTCTGTATGCACAGAGGTTTGGATAGTGATTCTCTGAGGATGTTTCTCATTCTAAAAGTCTATGAATTTGCATATATGATGAAAAGATACTATAAACACTAAGCTAGTGAACACAGATCTAAACAACCTTTTTTTCCCTACTTTGAGGTACATAGAATTTCTTTGCATGTTCTTGAAACAAATCTGATGACATGATGTTAGGGAGTAACAGATTTTACTAAATATTTTGTGGGCAATGGAGAGCTCAAAGACCATAAAGTAAGCCTTAAAAAAAAAAATTAGAAATTCTTGTTCTATTCCTCTCCAAATTATTTTTCTGTTTTTGATTGCTTTCTCCATGAAAACTCATCTTGCAGTTTCTCCAGTTCATTTAATCTTTTTTTCCACTTCCTGAAATCCTTCTCTGATATTTCTTTATCTTCACCCTTTTTCCTTAAGCAGATAAATTTGTCTGTTTGTTGTCTTTGCCTCCTCATATCCACCACATTGATTATTGTACAATCTACTGCCTCTTAGAAGCAAGGTGTGGGGGAAGTGAGGAATTGAGACATTTTCTTCATAATAGCAATGATTTTTCACACATACGTTTATACTAAATTCATACACTTATGAAGCACCTACCGATACACATAAGGAACTAGGCTAAATGGAAATAATGACAAACAATACCTGCTTCCTTTCCCTTGTGGATTTATGGTGAAATTATTCATGTTCATTAGTAAGATGTCAAGGTTATGTACAGAACTAAGGTCAGTGTGAGTGATTTTAAAAAAAGAAAACCACTATTCACACTTTAATCCACTTTTGCAAATCTGTTGAACATTTGCATATTTCCTTAGGGTTTCTGGGTGACAGCAAGCTGTAGTGAAGCCAGGACTCTGCTGCCAGGATTCCGTCAGGAGTTACACTCTGGCTCTGTGTCTCAGTCTGCATTCAGAGCCAGGACAAGAAAACTTTGCCACAGGAAATGAGATAATGTATCCACAAACTCTTCTCAGGAAAAAGTGTTACCCTAAGACGTATATTTATGCCCTAGACATTTTAACAGATACATAGCAGTTACACTCAGCTTTTCTTCTTCTTTAGTGTTACTGATTCACAATCACAATTACGACTGTTAAGTATATTTCTATGTGAAACAAAATAAAATTTTCTAGTTTTCCAGACAAAGCATTCCAAAATTTCATATTTTTCTATAAAAAAGATAGTTTGTGTAGAGTGAGAGGGAGGGTGTTAGAGTTAGAAAACCTAGATGGGCTTTGGTCTTGACTTTGCCATTTGAAAATGTGACCTTGAGCAAATCCCTTAGCCTCAGCTTATTCATTAAATTATAAGAGGGACTCTAGCTCATAGGAATTTTGAGAGCATTAAATTTAGATAATATGAATGAAGAGACTACGGAAATAGGAAAGCACATGGAGAGACTTAGTCTGTCCCTCTACTGGGAGCAGAGTGGTACTTTGAACTTTAATGGTCTCTTCTTCAGGTTAATATGCAAAAATCAAATACAAAACACCTAAAATGTAGAGAGGAAATGACATCACTGGCTGAGTTGAGTCAGAAGTTTCAATTCAAATTGGTCAACCTGTGTATACATGAGAGAATTTCTATTCTAATGGGAACATTTCAGCAGCCCAGCAAAAACTTTAGACAGTTTCCTGTTTACCTTGAAAGGGATATTGTGGTTTGTTCTTAATGTTTGGAGGAAGTTCCAGTTCTTGCTGGAATGATCTCATTTAAACATAAAGCAGGATATGAGAAAGAACAATTAACATGCGATTCTGATTGATGCTGTATATTCTAGACACAGCTGGAGAGATCTATGCTTGTTAAATTAAGACAATTTCTTGCTTTATTTTTTCCTTTAAGAGCATTTATTAAATACCTATCATATTTCAGGCATTGTTATAGGAATTAGTTATGACAACAATGAACAAAATATAGTCCTTGTTTTCAAGGAGCTGATAATCTGGTTTAGAAAACAGATAAGGAAATCAGTGAGTACCATGTAAAGAGGTAACTGTTTTTCAAAAGTTGTTGTGATTTGTTCCATATCCTCTGGAATAATTTTTAATGGTGCTCCATGAGAATTATAGTGTTCACATGAGTATGTAATAAAAGGTCTACAGAAGCTCAGATTCATTTATTGGCTTCCTATACCTCTTAACCCCCTGCAAGTACTTACTGAATTCTTGGGTGTCAAACAGTAACTGACTCTTCTCATTGTAAGTCCTTCACAGGGTCCTTTCTTTTGTCTTATATTTACAAAATTTCTGTTAGTGCAGAGAGAACCCAGTCCTCAGAAATACAGACAATTTTTAAGCATCTGAGCTACCAGGGAAGCCTTTAAGTAGTTTAGATTAGTTTAAAGAGTTAGACAAGAAGGGTGGAACATGGCAGTCTCACAGTCTGTGTTTTGCCGAGCTAACTGGAAGGAAGCCAAATCATTCCTAGAAATCAGCTGATAATGATTTTATGCTTAAAAATTATAGTTTGAAAGGTATAAGATAAAGATGATTTCTTAAGAATTAAAGCCAAGTGGCAGCCATATCAGTGTTGACAGCTGGGGACAAGAGAGTCACAGAGGCTTCTGATTAGGCCAGTATCTTTGTCACTCTGGTCAGAGTTATCACCAGTTTTCTCTTAAGGAACAATTTGAGAACTTGCTGTTTTATGGTATAAATCATTGTTTTGTGGATACTGTTTTTAGAGATGGATGTGAAAAAACATAACACTTTTTCTTGCAAATCAATTTAATGTTACTTTCTCAGTACTCACTCTGCTTGACGGTAGGACACTGAATCTAGTCAATTCTAGATGAGCTCAGACATCTTCTAGTGCTCTATTTTTCTTTAGGAAATCATCTGCACTCTGGGGTCTCACATAACCTGCTGGCTACGCACCATAGCCTGTGTTTGGTTCATTCTGAGTTCTGCTGGTTCTGGTTACGTTATCTATCCTTATCTCCAGGTCATTTCATTTCTCAGCTAACGTCCATGCTCTTTTGCTGTTTTGCTTTGCCTCATGTAGAGGGGACTGCAAAAGACTCCTTGTGCTGTGAGCCCACGTGGTCCAGACTGCTCTGTAGCTACTCTCCCCCTGCTCCCCATGGAGGCGAGTGGGTGCTTTGACCAGGCTACTGCCTGGAGCTCTGGAGAGGCACACAGCTTCTGCCCCTGACGATGGGACCTCTGAGAATGTGTCCTTCCCTGGAGGTCTGCCAGAAGAGAGGCAGACATGGCCATCTCCTCTCTCTTCCAGGCTAAGATACTTTAGCTAGTTTGGGGGTGGGAGATGGTAATAAAAAATTCCTGTGGATGATCACATCTTCCACCAAATATTACTGTCATACAGCTGGACTACTTTGAAAATTAAACATCTGAGAATTTTATGTCTTGTTTGTGCTCTGATTCTGATCTTCTTGGGGGTGTTGGAGTACTCATACATAGCTTGGAAAAGCACAGAGTCTTCCTTCTCCATTAAATATAAACATATATCATGAACTAAAGAGGATTCTCATTATAAAACGGGCATATGGTCATTCTTGAGAAATTCTACTATTATTTTTGTAATGTTAGGTTTAACAATGCCTTCAGGTATCTTCACAGGTAAATATATCCACTAGGTTTCTTTTAAATACAGTTTCAATGTTCAGAGCAGGTAAAATTGATCAGCACTATCCTTGGGGAATTCTACTGAATAGTTTCCTTGTTGGGGGTAGTAACAGTTGCTTATGTGAAAAAAAGCAAAGAATCTTAGAAGAAGGATTATGTTAACATTTTAATAGAAGGACACAAAAAATCGTGGTATGTCTAATTTATTTTAGCACTTTCCAGGTGGCACAGTGGTAAAGAAACCACCTGCCAATGCAGGAGACATAAGAGATTCGAGGTGGATCCCTGGTTTGGGAAGATCCCTTGGAGGAGGCAATGGCAATCCACTCCAATATTCTTGCCTGGAAATTTCCATGGACAGAGGAGCCTGGTAGGCTACAGTCTGTGGTGTACCAAAGAGCCAGACATGACTGAGCACACACGCACTAATTTATATTACTAGCTGTGCCCCTTTAGATATGGAGCTAACAAAAAATTACAGCTGAAAGACCTCAAATCACCACATTATTGGAGAAGGAAATGGCAACCCACTCCAGAGTTTTTGCCAGGAGAATCTCATGGACAGAAGTGCCTGGTGGGCTACAGTTCAGTTCAGTTCAGTCACTCAGTTTTGTCCGACTCTTTGCAACCCCATGAACCGCAACACACCAGGCCTCTCTGTTCATCGCCAACTCCAGGAGTTTACCCAAACTCATGTCCATTAAGTCAATAATGCCATCCAACCATCTCATCATCTGTCATCCCCTTCTCCTCCTGCCCTCAATCTTTCCCAGCATCAGGGTCTTTTCAAATGAGTCAGCTCTTCGCATCAGGTGACCAAAGGATTGGAGTTTCAGCTTCAACATCAGTCCTTCCAATGAACACCCAGGACTGATCTCCTTTAGGGTGGACTGGTTGGATCTTCTTGCAGTCCAAGGGACTCTCAGGAGTCTT
Source organism: Bos javanicus (assembly GCF_032452875.1). Classification (NCBI taxonomy): domain Eukaryota; kingdom Metazoa; phylum Chordata; class Mammalia; order Artiodactyla; family Bovidae; genus Bos; species Bos javanicus. The sequence goes on from NC_083876.1 coordinate 13,840,854, forward strand.
TTCCAACACCACACTTCAAAAGCATCAATTCTTCTGCTCTCAGCTTTCTTTATAGTCCAACTCTCACATCCATACATGACTACTAGAAAAACCATAGCCTTGACTAGACGGACCTTTGTTGGCAAAGTAATGTCTCTGCTTTTTAATATGCTGTCTAGGTTGTTCTACAGTTCGTGGGGTCGCAAAGAGTCAGACACGACTGAAGTGACTTAGCATGCACGCACATGGAAAACTCCTGAAGGAAAAGGACTATGTATTATAGTTTCATATTAACCCTACTGTTAAAAGAACACACAACAGGCCTTCAATTTTGTTGCATGAATATTGTTTCAGACTACTAGAGTATCTATGCGCTTATATATTTTTCAGATAATGTGATATTTTCCAAGCATATTCTTCAGGACACAGTCCCAAGTAAAGCCAGATGACAAAAGCAAAAATAAAACAAAGCAACAGAAGCGTTTCTTGGCATTCTTTTTTATTTGGCACTCTTTAAATTTGAAAAGTAGCTCTTGCATACCATATGTACCTTTGACAGATTATGTTAAATAACACTGTATGAAAATTCCTCCTTTTTTTTCTTTCTGTATCCCCTCTAATTGATATGCTATTCTTTTTCCATTTATTAAGCATTAGAATTTAATATGTTAACTTTTTCTTTTCTCCCAGCTATAGCTGATCATCATGATAGTCATGATTTATTGAATCTAAAGACATGGCATTGGGGTGATATGAAACTTGCAAGGTAGGTTTCATTTATCTTTGGGTGGCTAAATTATACTGCTTATTGATCTTTCAAATGGAAGGTTTCATATGAGATATTACTCACAGTTTAAATACACACATTGGAAATAAAAACATTGGAAATTCAAAATCTTAGGAGTTTCTAATGTATAATACAAAGCTGATAGATAATTCAGCAATTTATGGAGTTTTCTTATCTACATTCCTAGTTATCAAAAATTTATTTTAAAATTAGCCTTCCTGATTTTCTTCAGGATTATGCTTAACTGTCTGAGTTGCTTTTGCCTATCTATATTTTTTCCTCTATTTCTTTGCATTGATTACTGAGGAAGGCTTTCTTAGCTCTCCTTGCTATTCTTTGGAACTCTGCATTCAAATAGGAATATATTTCCTTTTCTCCTTTGCTTTTTGCTTCTCTTCTTTTCACAGCCATTTGTAAGGCCTCCTCCGACAACCATTTTGCTTTTTTGCATTTCTTTTCCATGGGGATGGTCTTGATCCCTGTCTCCTGTACAATGTCACGAACTTCTGTCCATAGTTCATCAGGTACTCTGTCTATCAGATCTAGTCCCTTAAATCTATTTCTCACTTCCACTGTATAATCATAAGGGGTTTGATTTAGGTCATACCTGAATGGTCTAGTGGTTTTCCCTACTTTCTTCAATTTAAGTCTGAATTTGGCAGTAAGGAATTTATGATCTGAGCCACAGTCAGCTCCCAGACTTGTTTTTGCTGACTGTATAGAGCTTCTCCATCTTTGGTTGCAAAAAATACAATCAATCTGATTTCGGTGTTGACCATCTGATGATGTACATGTGTAGAGTCTTCTCTTGTGTTGATGGAAGAGGGTGTTTGCTGTGACAGACGTTCTCTTGGCAAAACTCTATTAGCCTTTGCCCTGCTTCATTCTGTATTCCAAGGCCAAATTTGCCTGTTACTCCATGTGTTTCTTGACTTCCTACTTTTGCATTCCAGTCCCCTATAATGAAAAGGACATCTATTTTGGGTGTTAGTTCTAAAAGGTCTAGTAGGTCTTCCAAATAGGAAAAGGAGTTTGTCAGGGCTGTATTTTGTTACCCTGCTTATTTAACTTATATACAGAGTACATCATGAGAAATGCTGGGCTGGAAGAAGCACAAACTGGGATCAAGATTGCCAGAAGAAATATCAATAACCTCAGATGTGCAGATGACACCACCCTTATGGTAGAAAGTGAAGAGGAACTAAAAAGCCTCTTGATGAAAGTGAAAGAGGAGAGTTAAAAAGTTGTCTTAAAGCTCAACAGTCAGAAAAATAAGATCATGGCATCTGGTCCCATCACTTCATGGGAAATAGATGGAGAAACAGTGGAAACAGTGGCAGACTTTATTGTTTTGGGCTCCAAAATCACTGCAGATGGTGACTGAAGCCATGAAATTAAAAGACACTTACTCCTTGGAAGGAAAGTTATGACCAACCTAGATAGCATATTCAAAAGCAGAGATATTAGTTTGCCAACAAAGGTCCGTCTAGTCAAGGCTATGGTTTTTCCAGTGGTCATGTATGGATGTGAGAGTTGGACTGTGAAGAAAGCTGAGCGCCGAAGAATTGATGCTTTTAAACTGTGGTGTTGGAGAAGACTCTTGAGAGTCCCTTGGACTGCAAGGAGATCCAACCTGTCCATTCTAAAGGAGATCAGTCCTCGGTGTTCTTTGGAAAGAATGATGCTAAAGCTGAAACTCAAGTACTTTGGCCACCTCATGCAAAGAGTTGACTCATTGGAAAAGACCCTGATGCTGGGAGGTATTAGGGGCAGGAGGAGAAGGGGATGACAGAGGATGAGATGGCTGGATGGCATCATCTACTCTATGCATATGAGTTTGGGTAAACTCTGGGAGTTGGTGATGGACAGGGAGGCCTGGCGTGCTGTGGCTCATGGGGTTGCAAAGAGTCGGGCACGACTGAGCAACTGAACTGAACTGAACTGAACCTATCTGTAAACATTTTACTTTTTTTCTTTGGGGATGCTAAATTACAGGAAGTTGTTATAATTTGTTAAAAATACTATGAAGAAAATAAAGCAAAAGTTTAAGCACTCAGTCCTGTCAGACTCCTTGCGATCTCATGGACTGTATCACACCAGGCTCCTCTGTCCATGGAATTCTCCAGGCAAGAATACTGGAGTGGGTAGCCATTTTCTCCTCCAGGGGTAAGAATATCATACCAGACTGTAAATATAAATCATAATTTAGCTTCTAATATATTTGTTTATTCTATTTACATACCACCCTATTTCTAAAACAATTTGAAGATACTTATTGTTTCATATGAATTTTTTTTTTTTTTTTGTGAAGAGCATGATGAATACAGTGAGCACAGCTGTAATTACTATTCCAGCCTTGAAAGCCACTGTGATGAAGTCATGGAATTATGATCTCTTCTAAGCTTATAATTGTGTGTGAACATATGTACAAGTTTATATGACTGTAGTGGGATCCTCAGAAAGAAGCACATCCTGGAAACATTTAAGACAAAATAAGTCTTTCTGATCTGTTAATAAAGTAAACAATTTTGATTTAAAAAGAATAAATCATATGTTAGGGGCCAAAATGTCAAGTCTTTGTGTGGGGTCACAGCTCAGTGTTTTTGTATCTTTAAAAATGGGACAAAAAAGCCATGCAATTGTTTTTAATGTTGAAATGTAAATGATTCACATTCCAAAACTTTCTTCAGACTAAATCAGCATCATTTTTTTTTCTTCTTCTTTGAGTTTCCCTGGTTCCTGAGCTGATCTCTTAGAATAGGTAGGACATCTTCTGTAGAGTAATTGGGACATCAGTTATTAGTCAAGCCAGAGGTACAATTCATAGGCCATTGGATACCCAACACCCACTTTGTAAGAGGCTGTGCCTGGTGAGAAAAAGGCCTCTCCATCCAAATGACTGCATTTGGACATTTTGCAAAGAGATTTTCCCTAATAATGATGCCTTTATATAGCCCATGTTCGACTGTGCAAAATGGCAAGACAGAAATGAAAACTGTGAATTGATCTACCTGCTCAGGAAGCCAAATTTACAAAGAAAACAATTCATTTGACCTTTCTGACTGCTTTGCCTTGACTGAGAGAGCAGAAGGAACTGGGCCTTTTCTTCTACCTTTTTTTTTTCTGCTTCTGCAGCTTGGCATGAACTTTGAATTGGCCACAGAGCTGAAAGTCTTTTTTGGTGTTACACTTATTCAGGGAAAAACATATCCAAGGACTTATAATTCTGAACTTTCAAGGAAAAATCTTAAGTGCAGAAAGTAATACATTTTAAGCAAACATGAAAGTGTATATATTATAGTTTACATAAATTGCTGATGAGATTTAAGACATTGAAAATTCATTTATTAAAATAATTTGCATTTTACATGCTTATTGTAGAAAACTTGAAAACTTTTAAGAAGTAAAACAGAATCAACCATAATTCTATTATCCAAGAAATGCTCTGTTAACTTTAATCGCCTTTCCTAAAATGTCTGTACTAATAGGCACAAAATATAGATATAATTTTCATGCATTTGAAAATTTTGTCTGTGGCGATGATAATCTTGGCCATTAATATCAGGAAGATGCAATACAAACTGAAAAGTGGTAAGTATTTATTATAATATAGAACAAATGATGTGGAGAACTCTATTGTCTCTGGAGCGACTGTCATCATTTAAAATTCCTTCCAACAATCATGTGAACAAGTGTAGAAGTTTATTCTTTCCAGTCTCACCCACTTAAGCCTTCAGATGAGATCTCATCCTTGACTAACAACTTGATTGAAGCCTGTGAAAGACTCTGAGTCAGAAGCTTTCAATCAAGCCACACTTGGGTTTCCAACATACAGAAATAGTGACAGGATATTTGCTATTTTAAACCTCCATGCTTTGGATAATTTGTTATGGAGCAATAGATAACTACAACACAGAACCTGCCAGCCAATGCAAGGGATGCAAGAAAGGCAGGTTTGATTCCTGGTTTGGGAAGATTTCTTGGAGGAGGAAGTGGCAATCCACACCAGTATCCATGACTGGAAAATACCATGGACAGAGCAGCCTGGCAGGCTACAGTCCGTGGGACCACAGAGTCGGAAATGACTGAGAAACAGTGCACACAGCATAAAATAGTTACGAACCTTGGTCATTACGTGAATCCTGGCACTCTTTACGTGGGATCTTAGGCCATTTGACTGCTTAACTGATTCTTAGTTTATTAATTTGTAGTTTCTCAATTTGACCAGATTAATGTTTCCCAAACTTCATTCATTTAAGACTTTCTAATATTTTCCATATTTACTTAACAACTTCTAATTTTTTTTTTTTTTTACTGAGTTCTTTGAGTTGAATCATGATGCAAAATTATCTTTGAGTCAATTTGGCCATTCAGCAAAAATCTCTTTGATAAATGAGTTTTCCAGTGGTAACAGGTTGGTAAAGGACATTTTCCTCTTCCTGACAACTTTGTTGCTAGATAATATATTACAATGGATGAAAATCTCAGATCAAATTCTGTCAAATGTGCAAACGTTTACCATATTTCACCAAAACTGAGATACTATCTATTGTAAGAGGCACAATAATTCTATAAACCACTGAGAGAGAAATGCTTCTAATCATAATTGTAACAAGTTTGATTACATGACATATCCAATTTCAGGCATGTTAAAATGTAAGGAAATGTGCACTCTAAGATGAAAGAAATAAGGTATTAGCAACTAAGAACCAAAAGAGGTTATATATTTTATAAGAACCTTTGAAGTCCACTTCTGAACACTAGCTCTAGCAAGAAAGACTTCCAAAAGGGACATCACAGTGTTCCGATGCCAGTGTTGTGATTGTAGTGTTCTTATTGAAGCCATCTTTGAATAAGGACAGATAATATCCTTATTATTTAATATCCTTGGAATATGACCAGACCACAGGGTCCTCCATGCAATGAGAATATTCAGGACTCCTTCTAACTCATTGCTTCTCTTGAGTAGCATTTATTTAAACCAACAAAGATGATATCTAACCTATCTTATACTGCTGAATGAAGCATTTAGTATAGATTTGATTAGGGACACGTTATCTTTCAAGTATAGTTCTCTTTAGGTATTGAGTCCTGATTAAAAAACGGATTGTTCCTAGAGTGTACATTAGAAACAACTTGTTCAAAATGCACATCCTGCCTTTTACATTAATGCATTTTACAGTAAATAGTCATATCTGCAGTATAAAAACACTTTTATTTCACAGAAGTAAAATTATCTAGGTAGGAAACTCCATATAACTACTGTAACTGAAAAATGGATAATGATGCTTTGAATAGAAGTCACCTCTGACAATGAACACAGAGAAACACTGGGTACGAGGGTCTACTTAAGGCTCTGTTTATTTAAAAAAAAAAAAAAAGATGAGTAACTAAGATTATTTTCCTTGACTTAACTGGAAAGTGAAAACCTGAAAAGAGAGTCGTTTCCTTAGATGGTCAGTCAGAGTGATTTAAAGCTCTATAAGTATATCTCCAGATTCTTGGTCTTGGAATTGTGGGAAAAACAAAACAAAACAACTGGATTAGATGATTTTAAAGTTCCTGACAAGTTTGATATTCTTTGAAATACAGCTTTCCTCATTCTTGTTTTGTCAAGCTGTGAGTGGAAATATATGTCATCTCAGAAAATAGTACCTATGTCATTGGTATCTTATGTAGTTTAGTTGCTGTGAATACTCAAACTAGTGAAGTATTTATTTTCCTAATGAACTCACTGAGAAGTGAGAATATTATAGGCAATATCATATTTTCCTTGTATGTTTATATTATGCATTTATACTATTTACATTACAGATATTAGGCTGTATTAAGAATGCAAGTTCAAGACTCATATGGTTTCCTGGTTTTAGTGAAAACAAAACAAAACAAACCCCAAATGTTTTATTTGTGCAAAAGCTTTCAGGACCTAAAAGCCAGTGATGAAGCAGAAGGATCTGGTGCAATTTGAAGTGGGGCACCACTCAGTTTTCCTCCCTCCGCTGGTAGAGAGCTCATGTACTTCGATGGATAGGTACTTCAAGTGACCTTACAAAGTCATCATGATGTCAGCTGAAAGAGCCTGTACTGATGGCCAGTTGTTTGGTTTTTCATCTTCTTTGTGACATGTTTGGCAGAGTATTTGCGTTATTTATGACTCTCTACAGAAGAGAACTATTCTCTGTATAATTTTCAGGAAAAAGAGAAAAAGCATTTTATGACGCTGGGGAGTGATACAGGTTTTGGTGCCTGGAATTGCTCACCTATAGATAACCTCACCCATACATTTTCAGGAGTGGAATGTGAAGTTCAGGAACAGACATTTATCCGTTTCTTATATTTTCACTATTTGCTGTAAGGTTTGTCCCGAAATACACATTTTATTATCCTGATTAGCATTTTGAGAGAGATATCTATTTGGGTTCTTTTAAAAAATTCTCTATAAAGTCTTAAATTTCTTTTATACACTTCTGTCAAGAGCACAACAACAAAAAGGCCAAACATTGGTATTTCTGCTACAGAATTTTATCAACTGGTAAAAGGTATCTTCTGCTGCAAGTTTCCAGTCTCCAGCTGTCTTCAGTTCAGTTCAGTTGAGTCACTCAGTCGTGTCCGACTCTTTGCTACACTATGAATTGCAGCACGCCAGGCCTCCCTGTCTATCACCAACTCCCGGAGTTCACCCAGACTCACATCCATCGAGTCAGTGATGCCATTCAGCCATCTCATCCTCTGTCGTCCCCTTCTCCTCCTGCCCCCAATCCCTCCCAGCATCAGAGTCTTTTCCAATGAGTCAACTCTTCACATGAGGTGGCCAAAGTACTGGAGTTTCAGCTTTAGCATCATTCCTTCCAAAGAAATCCCAGGGCTGATCTCCTTCAGAATGGTCTGGTTGGATCTCCTTGCAGTCCAAGGGACTCTCAAGAGTCTTCTCCAACACCACAGGTCGAAAGCATCAATTCTTTGGCGCTCAGCCTTCTTCACAGTCCAACTCTCACATCCATACGTGACCACAGGAAAAACCATAGCCTTGACTAGACAGACCTTTGCTGGAAAAGTAATGTCTCTACTTTTCAATATGGTATCTAGGTTGGATATAACTTTCCTTCCTGCTGTCTTAACATTTTGTTTAAATATTTTAGCATTTTAAACCTTCTTGAAGTTTAATATTGAAACGGTTGTGTTAAGGACAAGATGTAAAAGAACAAGTGCAACCAAAAGTAAAATTAGCAGTTAACTGGTGGAGCTTTCTTTAATGCTTCTCCCGCTGCTTCGTAGCCCTCATTCAGTCTGTTTACTGATTCTCTATGCTTCCAGACTTCCATGTATCAATATTCAGGCATTCTGTGTCTCAGTTTCTCATCAGGTAACATGACGGCTTCACCATCTCTAAGGCATTACTATCGGCAGCTACAGTTTTCCTCAAAGGCAGTGTCTGGATTGACAACTGCCTTTTACCCAGTCCAGAGCAGTAAACAACAGTGACAGTTTTGGCACTGAGGCAAGAAAGTGACAAAGAGCTTTTTGTTGCAATTTGTGAGGTTTTTTCTTTTTCTTTTTTTTTTTTTGGTGTACATCAAACTACATCATGCATATGGCTAAATATGGCACAGATGCTATCTGAAGCAGAGCATAATCTTTGATTAAAGTTATAATTTTTTGTTCACTCTGTCAACAAAGTCTTTTTTTCATGAAAGAATGTGTTTCTCATTGAGATATAGGCATGCCAAGTCTGAGATTTAAAATCCAAAACATACTGCATTATCTAAGAGCAAATAAAGCTTCGGAAAAAATTATCTGATGGAAAATTACTAGATTGTTTTTTTCTTTTTTTCCCTGGTACCCAAATATATTTTTCTTTAAACATTTATCAGCTAATCATTTTGTAGTTTTAGGGAAATTAACATTTATTTAAGAAAACTTACAGGCCATTAAAACCACTAACGGCAGGGATGATAACCTTTGAAGTTTACACTATATATCTGTTAATGCTGTCACACATGTTTGAATTTCTAAATCCATATGATTTATTTAGCTCATTTTTTACATTGAGATATGTAATGGGTAAATATTAAGTCATTGTATAATATTAATCCTGTGTAAACTGTACCAGTTTGACAACTGAGTTGTTTAATGTGCAAAAGAATGTATCCTTCTGTATGTCTAGGTTGTATTACATGTATGTAGTTATATTGATTAGGGCGCAATCAGTTAAGTTCAGTTCAGTTCAGTCGCTCAGTCGTGTCTGACTCTTTGTGACCCCATGAATCGTAGCACGCCAGGCCTCCCTGTCCATCACCAACTTGCAGAGTTCACTCAGACTCACGTCCATCAAGTCAGAGATGCCATCCAGCCATCTCATCCTCTGTCGTCCCCTTGTCCTCTTGCCCCCAGTCCCTCTCAGCATCAGAGTCTTTTCCAATGAGTCAACTTTTCGCATGAGGTGGCCAAAGTACTGGAGTTTCAGCTTCAGCATCATTCCCTCCAAAGAAATCCCAGGGCTGATCTCCTTCAGAATGGACTAGTTGGATCTCCTTGCAGTCAAAGGGACCCTCAAGAGTCTTCTCCAACAACACAATTCAAAAGCATCAATTCTTCGGCGCTCAGCTCTCTTCACAGTCCAACTCTCTCATCCATACATGACCACAGGAAAAACCATAGCCTTGACTAGATGGACCTTTGTTGGCAAAGTAATGTCTCTGCCTTTGAATATGCTATCTAGGTTGGTCATAACTTTCCTTCCAAGGAGTAAGCATCTTTTAATTTCATGGCTGCAGTCACCATCTGCAGTGATTTTGGAGCCCCCAAAAACAAAGTCTGACACTGTTTCCACTGTTTCCCCATCTATTTCCCATGAAGTGATAGGACTGGATGCCATGATCTTCGTTTTCTGAATGTTGAGCTTTAAGCCAACTTTCTCACTCTCTTCTTTCACTTTCATCAAGAGGCTTTTTAGTTCCTTTTCACTTGCTGCCATAAGAGTGGTGTCATCTGCATATCTGAGGTTATTGATATTTCTCCTGGCAATCTTGATTCCAGCTTGTGGTTCTTCCAGTCCAGCGTTTCTCATGATATACTCTGCATATAAGTTAAATAAGCAGGATGATAATATACAGCCTTGACGTACTCCTTTTCCTATTTGAAACCAGTCTGTTGTTCCATGTCCAGTTCTAACTGTTGCTTCCTGACCTGCATACAGATTTCTCAAGAGGCAGGTCAGGTGGTCTGGTATTCCCATCTCTTTCAGAATTTTCCACAGTTTATTGTGATCCACACAGTCGGTAGATGTATTTTAACCAAATATTATCTTAAATTGTGCCTACCTTTTATATCATTTGCCTTGTGACTTATGGTTGTCCTGAGGTATAGCCAGTCCATACACTCAGGACAGAAATGCCTTACTGAGAGTGGGAGCAGATGAAGTATCAAGGATGTATTGTACACTACATTCAATAGCTAAACCCTGTCTTCACTACTCTGTTATGGAGTAGTGGCCTTAGCTACAAAACTGGGAGCTAATGGCCTTAGCTATAAACCTGGGAGTATAATCAACCTGACTGTGATGATCAAATACATAAAACAAGTAACCCTTTTGCTTGGCAAATGTAAGTTGCACAACTAGTGCTAAATTTTATATATATATTAATCTTAGGGATTAAATTGTCCAGAAGATGCTGGAGGTTGAGGATATGGTGGCTGGGATTTTGCTAGATAGAATTAGTGATAGTAATTCCAACTGTACTGACTTGAATTTGATCTATTGTTGGTTTTTTCTTAGGCTGATTCACTCTTCTAGAAATGTTTTCTATTTTGGCGACCAAAATCAGGTATGATGATGTAGCGCAAGAACAATGTGCTCTAGAATTGAGGGATTTTATTTCTAGCTGTGGCTTTGCTACTTACTTGCTGGAAATGAGGGTGGTCTGCTATGAGGTTTTAGACCACACCAGTCATGGGATGGGGTACCTGAACTAATTAGACCACCTGTATTGTCCTGCCTTTTCCCTCTGTTCTGGACTGTATCTCCCTAGAGTCAGGAAAGACGGTGGTACAATTCTGCAATTTAAGACATTTGATCAGCTAGGCTCCCATATTAGAAACTCCCCATTACTGACCTTGTTTTAGAATAGATTCTGCTCTGTTGCCATGTTCACAGCAGTTGCTGCAAAGTTGTGGTCAGCTACCTGTTGGGTATGGCAGAAGTGCCCTTCAGCCTTTTAAACCCAATGTCACACAGCATATTCCAGTCTTTTTAAGGACCATTGTACTTTAACTCAGATACTGTAGCAGCCGTTTGGAGTTAAAGACTAAGAGATGATGCTGAAATTATATGGTTCTGAAAAGGCAAAATGAAGCAGTTTAAAAAATTAAACAAACCACCTCCCTCACCACAAACAATTCTGAAAGCAATGTTAAAAGATACTCCCGAAACCTTCCTAAAAGTCTGAGCCCCTCACGACCATCCCTCCCTTCAAGTGAAAGTCCACTGGGGAGTCTGGGATCAGAACAAAAATATTGTCATGTGTGCATGCTTTCATGATCTCTGCTTCAAGGGGTGGAATGGAATGTTGGTTATAGGGTACCTGCTTCATTTCTACTAACATTTGCAAGACACTTTCTTTCCTCAAGTACCTCTTGGGAATGCTTCTCATATCTTCATAGAATGTATGCTAGCCTACTGGGGCTTTGTCAGTCTCAGGTTGATATCTGACTGTCTTTGATTTTTCCTAGGAATTTCATCATCCTCTCCAATTTGTCCTCTCCATCCATACTTTCAAAAGTGTTATACAACTAATATTTTATGATTCATAATAACATTCTAATGGGACTAATGACATTCACCTAATTTTGGAAAATGCCTTTGCTTTCTAAATGCAAAGATGATTCCCCCTTCCCCTGCAGTCCACTATTTTTTTTTTTCCTTCAGAAAGTAAGGGAGGCAAAGTGAAAAAGAGATGGCACAAAGACATCTTATAGTCAAATACTTGCTTAATAAACCTTGTGAGTGAAAGTCGCTCTGTCATGTCCAACTCTTTGCGATCCCATGGACTATACAGTCTGTGGAATTGTCCAGGGCAGAATACTGGAGTGGGTAGCCTTTCCCTTCTCCAGGGGATCTTCCCAATTCAGGGATCGAATCCAGGTCTCCAGCTTTATTAGGTGGATTCTTTACCAGCTGAGCCGCAATGCTATAAAAGCCATTTTATACCTTCTACTCTTTTATATGATCGTGAGTTTTTTTGTCAGGATTAGTTAGTTTTATAACAATTTCCAGGGCCATGACATAGCTTTTCATTCTAAAAAAAAATAAGTGAAGGAAGGGCTCAGGAGAAGATTACACTGTTTCCTAATTTGAGAAAACTCCCAGGGGCAGTTCTGTTTACTAATACCTGGATTCCCCAGTTGCGGTAAATTTAGCATCCTTTGGGCCAGCTTGTGCTTGTTCCATACTTCAGATGTCTGCTCCCAAACAGATGACACTCCCAAACAGATGTTCTGGCTCTGTGTTCTGACTCCCACCTAGCAGCTGTTGGCTGCCACGCACTTATTTCTCAGCACGAGTTTCTCCAGGGACAGAGGAAGGCCAGATTCCAACACCTGGGAGGGTCTTTGAATGACCTTAGCTCTTGTTATTTTCTGCTTAATCACCATATAGTTTACTTTGTTCTACTGCTGCTCCCCTTGCCCCACCTATTTCAGTGGCAAGAACCTGCCTCTTCGGCTACTACTCAGAATCACACACCATATTTCATTAGTCTTTAAATCCTCAGTGCACTAATACAGAGTTGGTTCAATAAGCTAATAAAATTTCCAGTGTTGCTGAATGTACATTTCAGAAACCACCCAATTTTCTCAGAAGAAACCAAAAGATAAGACTTTTGTTAGTTCATTATTTCCTTACTCACATGTTCACTTTACCAGTTTACTTCTGGTCATCTTCACTAATGATGAGAACAGAAACCATAAATTCATCAATATGCAACCAGATCCCCAACCCATTTGACTTTGGAATGCATTCTGTGTTTACAGGCAGATTCATGTCGAAAACCTGGGAGAAACAGTACCAGTGAATCAAGAGGTCTGGATGTCTTCCAATTTGGGAGTGTTAGGTAGTTAGAATAGGGAAAAGGAGTCCCGAACGGCGGCGGCTAAAAGATAAGGAAAAGAAAAGCCCACGAAAATAGAACAAAGAAAGGTCCGAGTACTGGAGTGAGGACCTCAGGTAGAACAAACAACACTCCTGGCTAACCCAATTTACAAAGGGCAGGCCCATGGGGGAAAGAAAAACATAAAAAGAGGAGCCAAAGGGCTCTCTCTCTCTCTCTCTCCTGTGCGCTAGGGCACTCTTCTCTTCGCGTCTTTGAATCGACATGCCTCACACCTTGAGGATGGATTTTCCTGTTATTATCTAAATAAAATAGAGCTGTAACACGAAGCTGTAACACTGATTTGTCTAAGAGCTATAACACGGTCTGTCCAAGACCCGAGAGCTGTGACACGCTGAGGGCTTTAATGTCCGTTGCTCCAAATCTTTGTCGTGATGAGATAGAACCAAGGAGCATACACCTGCCTGACAGGAGGAATTGGGAATATCTCTAATTCTCTCTTCTATGTTTCTCTCCCTCTCTGTCTCCATCCTATGCATAAACATCTTGGTCTCATTCTGAAGCAAAGAATGAGCAGAAGTGCCCTCTCAGACTTACTGGAAAAGAGAGGCATTCACATGTCTGGGGTTAAAGGACCTTTAGCACTGTATGATCAAACTAATTACACTCAAAACCCCTTAGACAAACAATGACCACACTACATGCCCAGAGTATCTGGGAGATAAAGACAGATGTTGATTTTCAGACGAGGGATGCAAATCACGACCTACAGAAATAAATTACATGTGATACACAGATAATTAAAGTTCTGGGACTTCAGAGGAAGGATGTCATTTCATCTGGGGCCAAAGAGGACAGATCAATAGGTGGGGCAATTTTTACCTAGGCCTGCGGTTATGGAATTGTTGCAGAAACCAGTACTCGAGAAACAAAGCACCACACTTGGAGAGTTGGAGAACTCAGGTTTATTACACTGGTGGGCCCAGAGGAGTTAACACTCCGAGCTTTGAGCCCTGAACAAAAGGATTACAGAGTTTTTATAGGCAGACTGTAGTGGGCAACACTAGCTGTTAATAGGCTGGTGTAAAATAAGGGATTTCATGCTCGTGGGAACAGCAGTCAAGATGGGGAGGGGGATGCCTGATCTGGACAGGCGTGATGAAGCAGGTTTGCAGGGGCTGAGTGATTGCAAAGAGCAGGACAAGGGTGAGTGAGATAAACTCCAGTTCTTAGTATTGCAAGTCAACACTTTCTGAGACTATATGACTTGCATGATCTAGACTTTACAAGGGGCAAGCTGAGTTACAGAGGCAGAAGGAGAAGGAGGTTATGTAAAAGTTTAACTTTTCCCCTTCAGAATGAACATACTGGCAGAGTGGGTTAAAGGCACTTCAAATGCGGGGGGAGAGGGTGCTGAACACAGAGACAGAAGCAAAACATAACCATTTGTGTCAAGATAACAGGATAAATGTATGAAACCTGTGCCGTCTAAGACAGCAGGAGAGTTCAGTGATTTTATAGTATGTTTACTGTTGAATGAGCAAGGGCATGGTGTTATTAGACCACTAAAATGGAAGCAGCTTATAGGACAACTAGTCAGTTAGAGTGAGAAAAGGTGGCTAGAAATTACTTTCAGTAAGAGAAAATATGTAGTAAAAAGTCTTTGAATAGGGCAGCAAGCAGGACAGCTTCCCTGTCCTGGGCCTGTGGACACCAATCTAGAGGGGCTTCATGTTTGGTTCAATGCTTTTCTGTTGCTGCCTTGACATTTATAATTTTTTGTCAAGGGAGACTCTGTTTTCATTTTTCCCTGGGCCCTGCAGATTACTTGTTGAATTTTTTGCTCAGCAATGGAAATTAATGAAGGGACCAGTCACAGAGACACAAGGAAGGAAGAAGGGCCATGACTTTTGACCAGAGTGTAAAAATCCACAGGGTCATACACTGGAAGTCTTACAGCACAGGGCGATGCAGGAAGAACGAGTCAGGCCCAGGGCTACTCAGAGCAAATGGTCTGTTTGGAACTATCAAAGGCCCGAGGCGTGCAATAGGGCAAGGAGCACGTGAGACAGTGGTGAAAAAAGTGACGTGGTGGGCAAGAAGAAGGAAAGCGTATAATCCGGAAATCAGGACAGAATGAGGAACTTGAAATCCAGCAATGGGACAGGTGACCTGTGGATGAGAAGAAAGGGAGTAGACTTGAGCCCCGAGAAGTGTTGACTCCATAGGATAAGGGTGTCTGGAAGGCAGGAAGAAACTCTCCAGGTTAGCCATTGTGGGAGAGGCTGATCCAAGAGAGGATCTGGAGTGGACTCTCCTCCAGGGAATGGAGGAGCCACTTCTCTCTCCAATCTCGAGCTTTTCAAAAGGGGTAAAGGTTTCTCTGGTTCTTAAAGCCACAGGAAAAACATGTACATTCCTGAAGCATTGATTTTATGTGTAGATGTAGGGGAATTTTTACATTAAGACAAATACTGCTGCTGCTGCTAAGTCGAGTCAGTCGTGTCCGACTCTGTGTGACCCCATAGACGGCAGCCCACCAGGTTCCTCCGTCCCTGGGATTCTCCAGGCAAGAACACTGGAGTGGGTTGCCATTTCCTTCTCCAATGCATGAAAGTGAAAAGTGAAAGTGAAGTCGCTCAGTTGTGTCGGACTCTTAGCGACCCCATGGACTGCATCGTACCAGGCTCCTCCGCCCATGGGATTTTCCAGGCAAGAGTCCTGGAGTGGGGTGCCATTGCCTTCTCTGAAATACTACTGAATCATGAAGTTGGAAGAAACACTCACATGGATGTTTACGATAAACCAACTTCAGAAACAGTTCTGTTCTTAGCCACTGACTCGTGCCACTATCTCCAGCTCACCAGGAATGTGTTCAGCACTGTCTGGCCAGGCTCTTAGCAGGAGGCCAGGAGCTTGAGCATCACCTGGAGAGTTCGGAAACATCTCCATTCCTGAAAACTGAATTAGTAGGATTTGTGTTGTTTTGAGTATTTCACAGGTGACAGATCCATGACTGTTCGAGGCCTGCCTTTTTTTCCTCCTTTCTTCACCTCTTCCTTCCCTCCCTCCTTCCCTCTCTCCATCCTTCTCCCCTCCCTTTCTTCCTTCTCTTCCCCTCCATGCCCGCCCCCCCCCACCCAATATTAAGGAATACAGCTCTGTTTGGAGACAATCCCAAATAGTGTCCAAAAAACAAGGGCCTTCAAGCTGAAGTGTAAGCTGTAGCTTTTAAATTAGGCCTGACCATGTTCATGGATTGGAAGAATCAATATAGTGAAAATGAGTATACTACCCAAAGCAATTTATAGATTCAATGCGATCCCTATCAAGCTACCAACAGTATTCTTCACAGAGCTAGAACAAATAATTTCACAATTTGTATGGAAATACAAAAAACCTCAAATAGCCAAAGCGATCTTGAGAAAGAAGAATGGAACTGGAGAAATCAACCTACCTGACTTCAGGCTCTACTACAAAGCCACAGTTATCAAGACAGTATGGTACTGGCACAAAGACAGAAATATAGATCAATGGAATAAAATAGAAAGCCCAGAGATAAATGCACGCACATATGGACACCTTATCTTTGACAAAGGAGGCAAGAATATACAATGGATTAAAGACAATCTCTTTAACAAGTGGTGCTGGGAAATCTGGTCAACCACTTGTAAAAGAATGAAACTAGAACACTTTCTAACACCATACACAAAAATAAACTCAAAATGGATTAAAGATCTAAACATAAGACCAGAAACTATAGAACTCCTAGAGGAGAACATAGGCAAAACACTCTCTGACATACATCACAGCAGGATCCTCTATGACCCACCTCCCAGAATATTGGAAATAAAAGCAAAAATAAACAAATGGGACCTAATTAACCTTAAAAGCTTCTGCACATCAAAGGAAACTATTAGCAAGGTGAAAAGACAGACTTCAGAATGGGAGAAAATAATAGCAAATGAAGCAACCGACAAACAACTAATCTCAAAAATATACAAGCAACTCCTACAGCTCAACTCCAGAAAAATACATGACCCAATCAAAAAATGGGCCAAAGAACTAAATAGACATTTCTCCAAAGAAGACATACAGATGGCTAACAAACACATGAAAAGATGCTCAACATCACTCATTATCAGAGAAATGCAAATCAAAACCACTATGAGGTACCATTTCACACCAGTCAGAATGGCTGCGATCCAAAAGTCTACAAATAATAAATGCTGGAGAGGGTGTGGAGAAAAGGGAACCCTCTTACACTGTTGGTGGGAATGCAAACTAGTACAGCCACTATGGAGAACAGTGTGGAGATTCCTTAAAAAACTGGAAATAGAACTGCCTTATGATCCAGCAATCCCACTGCTGGGCATACACACTGAGGAAACCAGAAGGGAAAGAGACACGTGTACCCCAATGTTCATCACAGCACTGTTTATAATAGCCAGGACATGGAAGCAACCTAGATGTCCATCAGCAGATGAATGGATAAGAAAGCAGTGGTACATATACACAATGGAGTATTACTCAGCCATTAAAAAGAATACATTTGAATCAGTTCTAATGAGGTGGATGAAACTGGAGCCTATTATACAGAGTGAAGTAAGCCAGAAGGAAAAACATAAATACAGTATACTAACGCATATATATGGAATTTAGAAAGATGGTAACAGTAACCCGGTGTACGAGACAGCAAAAGAGACACTGATGTATAGAACAGTCTTATGGACTCTGTGGGAGAGGGAGAGGGTGGGAAGATTTGGGAGAATGACATTGAAACATGTAAAATACCATGTAAGAAACGAGTTGCCAGTCCAGGTTCGATACACGATGCTGGATGCTTGGGGCTAGTGCACTGGGATGACCCAGAGGGATGGTATGGGGAGGGAGGAGGGAGGAGGGTTCAGGATGGGGAACACATGTATACCTGTGGTGGATTCATTTTGATATTTGGCAAAACTAATACAATTATGTAAAGTTTAAAAATAAAATAAAGTTAAAAAAAAAGAAAAAAAATAAATTAGGCCTGAGTCACTGAAAATATGCTTTTATTTCTGTGTATTTTTCCCTGTTATCTAGACATTTAACAAAACACTATTTAGAACATTCTATCCAAGGCCATCCCTGGAGGAGGGCATGGAAATCCACTCCAGTATTCTTGCCTGAAGAATTCCATGGACAGAGGAGCTGGAAGGCTGCCGTCCATGGGGTTGCAGACAGCTGAACAAGCTGAAGCGACTTAGCACATATGGGCACAACCAAGGCTATAATGCGTAGTCTTAAAGGAAGAATCGTACATCTCCTTGAGCCAAATCATCAAGGAGGAAGCAGAGTTCTCTGGATGTGAATTAGAGAGAGGTCTCTGAAGGAACTGCAAGAGGCTTTGGGCTGCAAAATCTGCCATTGTATCCATTTAAGGGCCTCCTCTCACAGATAACCTGGGAGGGTTTGAGAGCATTTCATCTTATTGAATAAGCCAGTAGCTTTCCTTTTTAAAAAATTTCCTCAGATACAAAGACTTGCTGTGAAGCAGAGGAGGTGGTGGGTGTTAGGGATGAAGCAACACTTATTTTGGAGGCTTACGTTGGCTGTTCAAGACAGCTGAGGAAGAGAAAAGTGACTGAGAAGAGCGGGATGTCAAACCTAGGCTACTGGGTTTACTGTGGTTTCACATAGAAACAGATAAGGAAAGCTACCTTTGGTGAGAAATTATGAACACCTTGTTGTCAGCGGGGTGGCAGGGTTCAGGGAGAGTGATGCAGGATGCATTTGAGATGAAGTCCTGGAGCTCGGTAGGAAGAGCTGACGTGCGCTAGACTCATCCAGAGCCACAGGCTGTGTTTAACAGTTTATACTTCTTTGTCCTTGTAGTAGAAAAGGCATCAGGTGATATATGTCTTCTTACGGGGAAAACTAATATCTCATAGAGGAGAAGGCGCTTGAAAGCTAGACCTACAAGAATTCTTTTTTTTTTTTTTAAGAATTCTTGTTATTATATTTTGTTTCTGTATGTAAACTCCGTTGATTTAAAAGATATTTCTTTCAAGATATTACTTGCTCTTTTGTTTAAGATGTTCATCTGAGCCATGACTTTGTGTGTGTGTGTGTGTGTGCGCGTGTGTGTGTATGTGATGACTAATACATCAAAATAACTGGGAACAACAAGATCCAGTGTAATTGTCATTATATGTGTGTGTGTGTGTGTGTGTGCTCAGTTGCTCAGTCGTGTCTGACTCTTTGCGACCCCATGGATGGTAGCCCTGCCGGGCTCCTCTCTCCATGGGTTTTTTCCAGGCAAGAATTCTGGAAGGGTTGCCATTTCCTCTTCCAGGGGATCTTCCTGACCCAAAAATCAACCCCCTGTCTCCTGCATCTCCTGCATTGGTAGAGGAATTCTTAACAACTGAGCCACCTGGGAAGCCAGCTGTCAATGAATGATGAGTTGCCATTATACACTTTAGAAATAAATAAAAGAGATCAACTTCATTTGTGTCTAGTTTCAGAAACTCAATCTGGCTTGAAAAGTGGAAGTGAAGTCGCTCAGTCCTGTCCGACTCTTTGCGACCCCATGGACTGTGGCCCACCAGGCTCCTCCATCCATGGAATTTTTCTAGGCAAGAGTACTGGAGTGGGTTGCCATTTCCTTCTCCAGGGGATCTTCCCGACCTAGGGATCGAACCTGTATCTCCTGCATTGCAGGCAGACGCTTTACCATCTGAGACACCAGGGAATCCCCAAGCTAGCTTAAGAATAGGTAAATTAGTCAGCCTATATGGAGATTAGCAGATACTTTTATTTGCAGCCAAACCAAAATTTTTGTGCATCTTCCTTGCATGTTGATAATTTATGACTATAGATTTCTCAATAAAATTAGAAATCTCCATCTCCTTTATAGCTAAGAGTAACCCTGTGTTCTGGTGGGAATCCCTGGGAAAACTCTAATAAAATCTCAAGAAGAGAAGGGTTGTGCACTTTGCCTCATGCATGTTCTTCATCTCGTGTGAAATTCAGATACATCACTTTGCAGTCTCTTCAAACCTAAGAGGGGCCACAACCTTTTGTACCATTGTGGTGAATGCTGTAAAGAGCGGTGGAGCTGGGCAGCTGGAGGGAACATGGATCCTTGATGTCATCTTTACTTCAGCCCTGAACTTCTTGTAGGCTGATTAAAAAAAAAAAAAAAAAGGAAGCCACTATTGATTGAGTTTTTCATTCTTTGTAGTGGAGTGGGTAATTTTTGGTTAATGTGCAGGGTGCCTCAGAGAGCAAGTGATGTGACCCATTCTGAAGAACAACTGGAGTACAAAAGAAGCCAAGACTCTCCATTTACATTTTTATTTCCACTTTGGCTTCATTCTTTACTTGCAACAGAGTAGATTCTATGGTGAAGCATGACAACTCCTAGCTCCCAGCTTTACATCATCAGCTCCTACCACCAGGTCTAAAATTCTGGAGAATGGTGCCCTTGTTTTGGCTTATGTCAGATTTCACTTCTGTATCAATCCGCTTTAGCTAGAGGACTGAAACCTTTTAAGAACTTACCAGTTCTCAGATGCAGCATATAGATGGAGAAAGTGCCAGGGGAGCTGAAAGAGGCATTGGCAGTGGGGGCATTCTGGGAACATAAGTCGATAGCTCTCTGTTACAGTCTGAATTAGTAACAGGAGCAACCTATGTTATGCGTCTAATTGCCCACTGTGAGCTACATATTTTATGTGGTTAAGGGTAAGAGCAGTTGTCTCATCTTTTTTTATTTTTAACTTTTGTGGCTCATTTTTTAATATCCAGGCTTAACAAGTTTGAGTAAAATAGGAGATATCAGATTCCCATGACATAATATGTTTTGGTAACTTCAGAAAGCAGAAAAGCCTGGGGTCTTTTCAACCCATGTGGTTCTTCTGAATATAGGAGTCCAATTCTCATGTTAGCAAAGTCTGCACTGCCTTCCCATAAGAACTGTAATAACCCTCACCAGCATTTGAAGAATGCATCTCTCACATTTACAACTGGTAACAGAAGTTTCTATCTTTCCATATCCCTTTAGTGATTTCACTGCTTACTGTTTAAGCTGTATAGCAATGGCTCTTTAATTGCTTGTGAATATAGTGAATATTAGAAATGTTCTCCTGAAATTGGAAATATCTGTGCTTCAAGATTTATATTCACTCACTATTGATTTGCACGTAAAATTCTGCATGGCTGTAGTTTCTCTTTTTACTGTGGATACTGTATAAATAATATTTAAGAAAAATGTTTCTCTTTGTTACATATGTTTGCCACATTATTACTCTGTCTACTGCTATTAGTGTTGTTTGAGCAATGTCCTTTGATCTGTGACATATTCTTGCTGGAATCTGACTTGTGGCAGATTATACTTTCTAAAAAGTGCCACACCAATAAATATGGCCCATTCTGTACTCTTCTTACAATGTCACATGCCCTTCCCTGGCCCAATTTTGGGATGGTGAACACTTTCTTTGAATATGGGTGTTTCTTAAATATATTTTTAGCTTATTTATTTATTCATTTTTTATTGACGTATAGTTGATATACAATATTATATCAGTTTCAGGTGTACAATCTAGGATTTAATATTTTATAGGTTATGTACCATTTAAAGTTACTACACAATAATAGCTATTTTTTCCTAGGCTATACAATATATCTTTGCTGCTTTTCTGTTTTATACATGGTAATTTGCATCTCTTAATCCCACATGTGGGTGGGTTTTTAAAATACCTGGACCAATAGAATATGGCAGAAAGGATACCATGTGACTTCTGAGACTAGAGCATAAGATGTCCTATGGCTTCTTCCTTGCTCTCTCTCCTGGGATGTTTCCTTTGGGACTTTGATACCATGGTGTGAGGAGCAACATAGGGAGGCCACATACAGCTGCTGCAGGCTGAGGCTGCAATGTTCATTTCCAGCTGAAGGCCAACATTCACTGTCAGACACATGAGTCAACAAGTCTTTATGTCATTTCAGAACCCAGCCTTTTAAGTCCTCTTGTTGAGGCCCTAGGTTACTTTATGCTATTAATTTTGGGGGTAATTTTTTTTTTTCACACAATCATAGAAATGGAACAAAATCCACTTTGTTTCTGAAAGACATTTAAGAGTAAAAACATTAAAAATAAATGAAGGTCTTTCTAATAATGCTACACTCTATATAACATAGGAATCTTTATTTAAAGATTCAAGTAGCTATTCCAGGGGGATTTATATATACATCAGTTTATATATATCCAACCAGTCCATTCTGAAGGAGATCAGCCCTGGGATTTCTTTGGAAGGAATGATGCTAAAGCTGAAACTCCAGTACTTTGGCCACCTCATGCGAAGACTTGACTCATTGGAAAAGGCTCTGATGCTGGGAGGGATTGGGGGCGGGAGGAGAAGGGGACAACAGAGGATGAGATGGCTGGATGGCATCACTGACTTGATGGATGTGAGTCTGAGTGAACTCCAGGAGTTGGTGATGGACAGGGAGGCCTGGCGTGCTTCGATTCATGGGGTTGCAAAGAGTCAGACACGACTGAGTGACTGATCTGATCTGATCTGATGGTTTATATATATTACTGATTTGGGAATACCATATGCTCACTAACGATTAAACTATCGATAAAAGTTATCTCAGGATGGTCATTTCCCACTGATTTGAAACAGTAGAACTCAAGCAATTTAGAAAAAAAAATATTTAGGAGAAAGAAGACCCAACGAGATGTTCCTGTGATGAAATATTGGAAAGGATGACAGATGGAAGCAGGGTTATACCCATCTCTAACATGGTTTGAAAGAAACTGCAGATTTATCTCGGAGAAGGCAATGGCACCCAACTCCAGTACTCTTGCCTGGAAAATCTCATGGATGGAGGAGCCTGGTGCGCTGCAGTCCATGGGGTCGCTAAGAGTCAGACACGACTGAGCGACTTTACTTTCACTTTTCACTTTTATGCATTGGAGAAGGAAATGGCAATCTACTCTAGTGTTCTTGCCTGGAGAATCCCAGGGACAGGGGAGCCTGGTGGGCTGCCGTCTATGGGGTCTCACAGAGTCGGACACGACTGAAGTGACTTAGCAGCAGCAGCAGATTTATCTGGCCTAGTTTTATTTAGAGAATAGACATAAACATTGGAACGGTTTCTGAGGTCTTGTATTACATCCTGGCTTTGGAAAGTCCTCAATTTACCAATTACTTATGAAGAGAAAATTATTCTTTAAAGACCTAATGGCTAAATATCAATTTTGATTAACACTCATGAACAGAAAGTTACAATCTTGCATGTAGAAGCTTAATCTCCTACATGTGAAACAGAGCTCTAAATTATGGCTACTCAGTATCTTGAAAGAGTTATTTAGATGCCTAATTTTAGATTTTCTAAAATGTATAAAATTTTGAATTTTACTTCCATGGGATTTAGTTTGCTTTCTGAAGAATTTCTTAATTATCAATTTGCTAGATATAACAGCTTTGTATCCCTGAGATTGGAGCACAGTTTTGCTTTTGCATTCTTGCCCATCCATGATTTTTGGTTTAGGCTGTGTTCATATTAAGCTTTATAACTTCAAATATTTTTTGTTACATGGTCAATTCTTTATCACTCTTGGAATTCTAATAAACATAAGGAATCCAAGCAAGCAATTTTACAGTAGCATTATATTTAGCCAGAAACTGCAAGCACCACCAACTAGAAACTCCAACTTCTGGAACAAATCCCTACACTGACAGCAAGATTTTTTTTTTCAGGAATTTCTTGGTCTTTTATTAACTTGGTCTTCCAATTTCCTGGAGTATAGAGGAGATGAAGTTAGGCCAATTATTTTCTTATCTTTACTGTACTCTGCTCTCAGAGAGGGCCATTCTGCCTAATATTTGTTCATAGAAATACAGTCTTACTCAGTTATTGATGGCTAGCAGTCTTCTTGATGCAGCTTCTCTGAATAGGATTGGATTCTACAACATTCATTTGTGCTGAGTGGATGGCCTCATATCAGAGCAGATAAGTATGGATCATTATTGGAATCAGACATCCACTCCTCAGAGAACAACTTTAGAGTGGAAAAAAATAAGGGAAAAAAATATAGAATAGCATATCAAGGAACTATCCAGAAAATATTTGGGTGATTATTATGACTCTTTTCCAAGCACTCTCATGCTGACTGCTCAGAGGATGTTTGTTCTGCATGGTGGAGGGTGGAAAAGAGCCAGGATTTTTAGGTTAGCCTCTCTGTGGTTTATGACTTCCCACAGTAAACCCCACCCTCATTCCCCTGAGAGCAAGATTTATAGGCACTCCACAATTTACCTAAAACACATTTATGTATAAACTATGTGCATATATATTTTGTGATGACTTCAATACTCAGGCTTTTCTAATTGCCCATTAGTCACTGGATGCTCAACTTGGTAATACAGAGCCTCATACAGGTAAGCTGTTCAAAACCTCTTCTTAACGCTTTCAAAGCAGAAACAAACACACATGGCAGGCAATGAATGGAAAAGAAAAAAACTCTTTTAGGAAAACAATTCTATAGATAAGAACAAATTCCTTTCTTTGTGAGCTTGCTTCAGTCCCAATGACTCAGTTAGACCTGTTTTTTTTTTTTTTTCTTTCTATACTTTAACAGATTGAATTGACATTCTCCCTGGTACTCAGTATGTCCCACAGGGAACTCATTTATTCCCCTTCTGAAAAATTGAAACTCCCTCCTGTATTTCCTGTCTCAATTATGACCCAACTGAATATCCAAATGTCCAAGCCAGGGAGGTAAGGATAATTCTAGACCCCTCCTCCTTCTCAACCATCATCCAGTTTCTTTCCTGCTGATCTGTCTCTGTAGTCATTTCTCAAATCCTCCTCCTTCTTGTCTCTATCTGCCACTATCCACCTCTGATCTGATACCTCTAGCCTCCACCTATAGTCAGTCTCTCTGCTCTGATCATGCTGTCTTAGGTACGTCTCCACTAGCAACTCAGAGGATCTATATAAAATGCAAATCAAATCCTGTCAAGATCAATTAAAAGTTTTTCATAACCTATAAGATAAAATAGAATCTACTCACGTGGCATGCAGGAACCCCTATAACTCTGTCTTTCAGTCTTTTGTTTTGTTTTTCTTTTTTTTCACCTGGTACCCAACATGGATGGGCTTCCCAGGTGGCTCAGTGGTAAAAAACCTACCTGCTAATGCAGGAGACGCAGGAGACATGGGTTCAATTCCTGGGTCGGGAAGATCCTTTGAAGAAGGAAATGTCAACCAACTCTAGTATTCTTGTCTGGGAAATTTCATGGACAGAGGAACCTGGTGGCCTATGGTCCATGGGGTCACAAAAGAGTTGGATGTGATTCAACGATTAAATAACAACAACCCATCACGGGTGCTAAACTTCGTGTGGTTTCCCCAAATACATGAGTTCTCTGTCTGTGCATTTGCGTGTGAGACCACTTCTACTGAAGCCTTGTCCAGTCTATACCTCCCAGCTCAGGCAGCCCCTGTCCAGGACAGCGTTTCTTTGTCTTCAGCAAAGGTGTCTCTAAACTGTGCACCTGCAGACTGTCCCGCCCACTTCTCTCAGAGCACTTACTTCATTATACTGCTATCTTTTGTTTAGATGTTGGTCCTTCCAATTAGGAGTGTTTTAAATTTTGGGGGCCATGGGGAATTTTGTCTT
This sequence comes from Bos javanicus, assembly GCF_032452875.1. NCBI lineage: Eukaryota > Metazoa > Chordata > Mammalia > Artiodactyla > Bovidae > Bos > Bos javanicus. The sequence goes on from NC_083876.1 coordinate 13,866,400, forward strand.
TGAACCCCCCAGCTCCTGGCACAAATAATATACAGTCAATAACAATTTATTAACCTGACATAAACTGAATTACAGGGAACAAACACTCTGGTTTGAATAATCACAAGGTCCTTAACCAAACTCATTTCCCCAAACCTAATTGCTAGAATCTAAGCATTCAGTAAATACTTGTTTTATCTAACTAAATGGACATATTTGATTCATTGTTTCTTAAAGGCAAAAAAGTGAATTTTACTTGTAATGAGGTATTGCCAGAGTCCAACTCCAGCAACCACGGATTCAACCGGAAGAGATGGACAGTGTCAGCGATGAGACAGCCTCTCATTTTTCTTTTGGACTGCCTGTTTATTTCAAGTTTAAGATTCTCTTTTATACTTTTATAAAAACATTAGGCCAGAGGTTTGATATTTTCAGTTCCCCCTCTCCCAGATTTATTATCTCCATAAATCATTGTTGCTCTTCAAGCAGAGTTCCTGCTTCAGTGATTCTCTGGGAATCAGCCTTATCATCTATTATCTACCTCCTCTAATGTGTCCTATAGTTAACTTGTGATTACATTGTAGCTCATGCTACATTTGGAGAAGGAAATGGCAACCCACTCCAGTATTCTTTCCTGGAGAATCCCAGGGACAGAGGAGCCTAGTGGGCTGCCGTCTATGGGATCACACAGAGTCGGACACGACTGAAGCGACTTAGCAGCAGCCCCAGCAGCATGCTACATTCCTCAGTTTACTACTTATCTTCCTAAATCCTGTTTGCCCCTAACGTCCTGAGCTCACTATCTCTTAAAAAGGCTTCTAGCTATAGTGTCTCTAAAAATTCCTAACTTCTGTAAGCTATAGTAAAATATGCTAACTTTACAACATTCCTTAAATCTTTAACTTCTAACTATTTAAATTATTTCTAAGCCCTAAATTCAGTAAACTCCTTTGCCATAAACATTCTCCTCACAAATAGGCTTCAGATATCAATCCCTCCCATGGCCTCAAGCTACAGCCTATGTGCTTATCCTGGAATACTCTTTTGTAAAGGTCCTTGAACAAATGTAAATGATTAACTTTATGAATTATTTTCTGAGCACAACTGCAGAAGGCTTTGTGCCTTCTCATGCTCCTCTTAAGAACAATAAGCACCTTAATATTCCTTTTCAGTCAACTCAGCCGAGGAGAGGAAAAGACAAGAATTACAAGGCCTTACTCCTTCAACCCGGGTCCGTGCCTGCAGAATGAGGGGAGGGGGCTGGGGACTGCCCTTCCATTTTGTCAGTAATGCCTAACGCGGCTCCCGACATCTCCCCCTTTTTTATTTTTTAGAGCATAGGTATGAAACTCAGTAGATAGAGCAGAGACACTTCGGCTGAGAATCCTGAAAAGGCATGGGGCTATTACACAAATCAGAACTAACAGGTGTAAGCACATGGCCGCATTAATCATTATTGTAGAAAAGGAACCATGGGAAAGATACCCCTCCAGATTTTCAAAGAGGGAATTAGAAAGCCATTGAGAGGAAAAGTCAGACTCCGTCTGCTTCATATTCTGAATATCCTGATGTAACTTAGAAATATCAATACTAAAATTTGAATGATTCCAGATGCCTAAAATATGATTTCTAATGCGTTCCCAAGAGTGCATGGACTCATTCACTTGTAGAGGGGTAACGCACATCCATTTAAATTCAGCATGGCACCTTAAAGACAATTTAATTTTTAAATTTGTAATTTCTTGCCCCATAAGCAGAACTGCTTCTTCTAAAGCATTGACCTTATTTTCTATTTTCCTATCTATAATTTCCTGCATAGTAAGAGCTGCACAGACATTTTTGGAAAGCTGATCGACAAACGAGGCTGTTTGCACTTCTTTTGTCAGGACAACAACAGAAACCGTAACTGATGCAATTATGGCAATCAAGGCAGTTATTCCCACAACCAGCGCTGCAATGAATCTCTTAGGTAGAGAAATTAAGCCATTAAGTTCATATAAAACTTTCAATGCATAATCATCAAACCATTGTCCCTCTAATTTTACAGGAACCATCAAATATGGTGGTTGATTTACAATCATCACAGCCTTATACTTATTATAATCATTCCCATCAACACAATTTGATATAAAACAATTCACACGTATAACATTGTAAACAGTTTCTCCTTCAGAAACTTACAAATCACTCTGATTTCTGGCCAACAAAAAGGCATAGGGAGAATGCATGCAGGCCCGTACAATATATCTTTGTTCATTTAAAGGTCTATGTAAAGTCACAGGTGCCATAGCAGCCAATGCTTTCCATAACTCAGGCTGCATGGGACCTGTTCCATCGAAGCTCACTAAAGGAGGAACCCACTCATTAGCATGCCACTTAGTAATTACTAAAGGCATAGGGAGAAATGAATTATTCCATGTGGACCTATAAGGTTCTACATAAATCAAGCCCCGTCATTGATTCGAAAGATAGGGGTACCCCCATTCGGTCAGAAAATGTCTGGTGGCAGCAATGGGAATAGATAACTTTATGGCGTACATGCATTCTTTCCAACGAGGAAAGCCAGAACTTCTGCTTATGCTTTCCCAGGCCTGTAGTCCTTGTTCATCAGAGTCCAAAGTGGGGAGTGCACAGCTCCGATAGTCCTTTAAATGAGGGGCTGCCTTTTTAAAGGCATCAAATAGTCTTTCTTGCGCCCCTGGCATCAGCAGCTGTAAAGACCAAAAGTCTCTCTTGCCATCGCTTCTCGGAGAATCAGTAAGCATACCTTTCAAGGAAGTGCTAACACATCCATTCAAAACTGGAACTGCTCCTTGTAAAAAGGAAGGTATGGCAAAGCAAATAGGTGGATGAATGGACACGCCTGAAAAATTGAAGGGAGTGCTGACTACTGCTTTAGCATTATTAGGATAGATAAAAGCCCTGCCCAAAAGAAGAGTATCATTAACAAAAACACGAATTCATCCAGTCAACAGGCTGGAAAGAAGATGGATTAGGCAAATAAGCCCAATGAAATTTTTCTGTGCTGGAGGGCCTCGGCTGACAAGCCAACACAGCAAACATAGCCACAAACATTACCGTAGGAGTGGCCTCATATTTCCCCCTTTCTATTAATTCTTCAGCCCTCTGAGCGAGATGTTTAAGGTGGCCCCAAATTGGTACCATGCTGGAGGTGGTTGTTTAAGTATGATGATGGCAACGAGCTGGGGCAGAATACGGTTGAACTCGATCAGCATGTCTCTCCTGAAGCGCCAGGTGCCTGAAGCGAGGTACTAGCGGTGAAGCCTCAAGTGAAGGATCACTGGCCCTTTGGCGTTTCCTTGGCTCCCTCAGGTCTGGACCTGATGAGCTTCTGGTCTCCTCATCTTTTTTTCAGTCCTGGACTCTGGGATTTCAGGGATTTTAGTAACCTCAGGGGTCCAAACAGGAGAAGCGGAATCCTGTGGAAACACACAAGCATACCCTCTCCCACAAGTTAGCGGTATATCTGGCCCTTTCCACTCTCCTGTAAGGAGGTCTTTCCACTTAACCAGAGGCCGAGTCATAGCCCCTTCAGGAGTCCAGTGTCTCATCATTGCAGTCTGCCCCTCTGTGTCCACGTTAAAATGATTAATTACAAACAAAGCATGGTGTAAAACATGATGTGGAGAGGAATATTTAAATTCTCCCTGTCTTAATTTAGCTATCTGACTTTTTAAAGCCTGGTGTGCCCTTTCCACTATGGCTTGGCTTTGGGGATTATAAGGTATTCCTGTTGAATGTACTATAAAAAATTGTTGACAAAATCTCTTAAAAGCAGCAGAAGTATAAGCTGGGGCTTTATCTGTTTTTATCTGTTTGGGAAGTCCTATTTGGGAAAAGCACTGAAACAAGTGCTGAATTACATCTCTTGTGGCTTCACCTGATCTAGCAGAGGCTATAATAACATGAGAAAAGGTATCCACGGTAACATGCACAAAGGAGAGTTTTCCAAAGGCCGGGATATGAGTTACGTCCATTTGCCAGACAGCATTAGGCCTAAGGCCTCGGGGATTTGCTCCTAATGGTGGAGATGGATTAAATATTGGGCAATTTGGACATAACTATTTGTCTAGCTGCTTCCCTAGGGATAGGAAACTCATACCTTAAACCAGCTGCATTTTGATGGTGAATTTTGTGAGAATTTTTGGCCTTGTCAATCTTTTCATGTAAGTTTAAAGCAATTACTTTAGTTAATGCATCTGCCAAAGCATTTCCTTCATGCAAAGGGCCGGGCAAGCTGGAATGGGCTCTCATATATCCCACAAAATATTTCTTATCTCTATGTTTAATCTCTTTCTGTAAATCAAATAAGGAGAAGATGGTAGTTTTATTTTCCAGAATATTAGCAGTTTCAATATGAGGAAATAACCCTATAATATATCAGGAGTTAGTCAAAAGATTGAAGGTGTGGTCTCTTAAATGTTGAAAAGCCCAAATAACCGCTCGTAACTCAGCCCTTTAGTGGTTGGGCTGGATCTTAGAAAATGAAAAGAACAACTTTTTGTTCCTCATGGCCTCTACCCATTTGCATGAGTTTCTTATTGTTGTTATAACAAATCACCCTATACTTAGTGGATTAAAAAACACAAATGTATTATATAGTTCTGGAGGTTAGAAGTCTGAAATGGAACAGCAGGCTCTGCTTCTTTTGCAGGCTCTAGGGGGGAACTGTTTCCTTGTCTTTCCCAGTTTCTAGCAGCTGCCTAATTCCTCGATCTGCCAAGGAACTGCATCATTACATCTTCTCTGACTCTCCTCCAACGTCCTTCTTTTCTCTAATAAGGACCCCTGGATAATTGATAATGCTATCAAGAAGGAAGAATGGTTAGACAAATTGATGTAGCTCCTTTGGGAGCCAGTTCAGCAATACCTTATAAAGTTGAAAATGTACACACCTGCTGGCCCATAAATTCCTTTCCCAGGGTATGTTCCCTAGAGATGCCATTGGATGTTTCTGCCAGAGGTCACGTATGAGACCATTCAGGTTAGCATTGCTCCTAAGAGTGAAAACTAGGACACAATTTAATGTCCATCAATTGAAGAGGTGAAAAAACAAATTGCTGTATATACATACAACAGAATGGGGCTCCCAGGCGGCACTAGAGATAAAGAACATGCTTGCCGATGCAGGAGACATAAGAGACATGGGTTCAATCCCTGGGTCGAAGATCCCCTGGAGAAGGGCATGATAACAACTCCAGTATCGTTACATGGAGAATCCCATGGACAGAGGAGCCTATCAGGCTACCATCCATAGGGTTGCACAGAGTGGGACATGACTGAAGTTACTTATCACACACACACAACAGAATGGCTTGAAACAATGAAAATGAATTAACTGTAACTACACACATCAACATATTTGTCAAAATAATGCAACACCAAGCAAAAAATGTGACGGGTGAATGCATATGAAATGACACCATTTATGTAAATGACAAAATGAGTAAAATTAAATAATAGTGAATGTAGTTACATCTCCTTGGGTCTGCTGGAAGCTCGGGGTGCATGGGCTGGAATATTGAGGGTGTAGTCATGTCGGTCACCTCACAGTTCTCAGAGGAGTCCTTGGGTTCTCTTTCTCTGTGTCTCAAGTGGTTGGATGCATGTCTCCCTATATACTGCTGACCAGGACACTGCAGTTTGGTTATTGTGTCCTCATGGGGACCTTCCCCTTCAGTTCTTTCCTCTTGAGCTTCATCTCTTGTGTGGGGAGCTTCATTTTAGAGGTTAATATGAGAATACAGACCAACCCACAGAGCAAAATGAATTTCCTTGGTATCTCGCTGGAGGGAGGCTTTGCTGATTTTCTCTGTGCCAGCATCATTCTGCACCTCGTCATGAATTTCATTGCCTAAATCATTCCCATGTACTTAATGGAGGAGTAGGAGACCAGAAGAATGTTCACTTTTTGATTTCCCCGGATGAGAGCTCTTGAGGTTGCAGTTTGTTGGACACACGGATTTTTTTCAGATTTACACTTCCTACCAACTCAGATTTGGGACGCGGTGGATAGCCCTGAGAAGTTCCCCAGCTTCCTTGTCAGAACAGCTTTGTAATGAGCATTTATTAGCACAGCCTCTGACTTGCATGAAGTATAACCTTTTTTGCATTCCAAGTAAAGAAACTCCCTGTCATTCATAAGGGCTTCACTCATAGCTCTGTTGGTAAAGAATCCGCCTGCAGTGTAGGAGACCCCGGTTCGATTCCTGGGTTGGGAAGATCCGCTGGAGAAGGGATAGGCTATGCGGAAGACCTGGGTTCAATTAGGAAGATCCCCCGGAGAAAGGAAAGTCTACCCACTCCAGTATTCTGGCCTGGAGAATTCCAGGGACTATACAGTCACTCCTAAAAATGAAAAACAATAAAAAATAAAAAAAAAAAATAAACTAAATAAAAAGTAAAAAAGAAAAACCCCAAACCCAAAATAACCATGGGTATGTGTGTATCATGAATGATAAAATTTTTTAAAAGGAAAAGAAAGAAAAATTTGGGCTAGTAGTTTACCAGTGATGGAGAGAAAGGGATCCCATCATAGAAGGAATTGGAGACTTCACTTCTATACTGCTGCTGCTGCTAAGTTGCTTCAGTCATGTCTGACTCTGTGCGACCCGATAGATGGCAGCCCACCACGCTTCTCTGTCCCTGGGATTCTCCAGGCAAGACTACAGGGGTGGGTTGCCAGTTCCTTCTCCAATGCATGTATCCATGCTAAGTTGCTTCAGTCGTGTCCGACTCTGTGCGACCCTGTGGACAGCAGCCCACCAGGCTCTTCTGTCCACAGGATTCTCTAGGCAAGAATACTGGAGTGGGTAGCCTTTTCCTTCTCCACACATCTATACTGGTGATATTCTATTTCACGCATAGTGAGGGACATACATGGGTGCTTATTTTTTCTAATATTATTGTTTAAAAGAATATAAATACATGTATGATTGTGCATGGAATAGTGTTAGTGTGTTCATCACTCATTCATGCCCGACTCTTTGTGACTCCGTACACTCTCATCCACCAGGTTCCTCTGTGCATGGAATTCTCCAGACAAGAATACTGGAGTGGGTAACCATTCCCTTCTACAGCGGATCTTCCCAACTCAGGGATCAAACCCAGGTCTCCTGCATTGGAGGCAGATTCTCTATCATCTGAGCCACCAGGGAAACCCATTTAATAATAAAAAGTAATTTTTTTTTTTTTAAAGAAAGAGTGCTGGTAAAAATCCCTAGGAACCCAGGGCAAATGTTTGAGCTTGAATTTCCTCATCTATATAGATAGAATTTATAATAGACAATCTTGAAGGAGTCTTAACTCAAGTTCTTGGTTGTTGTGAGATATCTAGTCTTTTTAACTTGGCTGTGATGCTTTTGAAAGATAGAAGAATAAGATTCCTTTTGGGAAATATACATTTTATTCTGATGATCATAGATGAATCCAGTGAATCTGATGGCCTCCCAGCAGTTCATCATCTTTGGACTTGTCTCATTTATTCATACTCAGTATTTCCATACTGGACCATGAGTCATTTACCATGACTTGACATTTTCCGATCTCCCTGTAGCCCAAGAGGAATGTTAAGTATCTATGCTTATTCCGACATAAATTTATACCCGTGTCTCAGGGAGGTGGATTGAGGATGCTGGACATATGGAAGTGGCTAAAGAGTCTTGCCTGGAAAATCCCATGGACGGAGGAGACTGGTGGGCTGCAGTCCATGGGGTCGGGTCGCTATGAGTCGGACACGACTGACTTCACTTTCACTTTTCACTTTCATGCATTGGAGAAGGAAATGGTGACCCACTCCAGAATTCTTGCCTGGAGAATCCCAGGGGTATGGGAGCCTTGTGGACTGCCGTCTATGGGGTCGTACAGAGTCAGACATGACTGAAGTGACTTAGCAGCAGCAGCAGCAAAGAGTCTTTTGGGTGATTGTGGAAGGAATTAATATAATTAATAAAAGGAATTAAAAAGTTAAAAGGCCAGAGGCAGAGTGTTGCCAACACATTGAAGGGTTTTTTGCCTTACTAGCAAATTAATTCCTGGTACTGTCAAGTCACAAGGCTTTGTTTATGCACGATATCTGAAGACAAAATCTACTTTATAAAGTGGTTTAGCATGCTATTTGTTTTCCTTTTCATAAAATAATATTGGAATCTAGATGAAAAATTATTTGGGGATGCTATTATTTAGAATTGGGAAAATATTTGATCCTGTGAATTCAGGAAACAAATTATTTTGCTTAACATGCTGCCACATTAAATACACAATTTTAAAAAGTTAACTGTGTATTTATGAAATACAATGTATAAGACAACACATATCCTCCCTATTTATCTCTAAAATCTTAAAAATATATGAAATATTCTTAGATAAGTTGGAGAAGGAAATGGCAACCCACTCCAGTGTTCTTGCCTGGAGAATCCCAGGGACAGCAGAGCCCAGTGGGCTGCCGTCTATGGGGTCACACAGAGTCGGACACGACTGAAGCGACTTAGCAGCAGCATTCTTAGATAAGTAATGGAAAGTTGGGAATATAATTTAGGTTCCTTTGCAATAAGTAAATAATGTAATAATTTAAAAAAAAAAAAACTTTACCTCCATTTTATAGATCTTCCTGTCAAGCTACTAAGCCAGTCTCTCTATTATGGAATCCTTTCAATTATCAAAATCATATCTCACATTAAAAAAAATGAAATAATATTGCAGACAGGCCATATATCAGTTGTACTGTGAACATTCTGTTCTAGTTTTCCCCATAAACCAAAAGAATCAAGTGTCATGCTAACATCTGTGGCCTGAATAAAAATTTGACAAAAATCAACTTTAATGGCTTTTTACCACTCTAAAATAATGTCTAATTTCAATCTGTGGTTAAAACAAATCTAGAGTGTCAAAGTAATATATGCCTCATATTTCTGACTTTTTAGTGTTTTCCCATTAAACAGTTTCACTGGAATCTAAGTTAAGCATTTAAAAAAATTGGTTTATGATGATGCTTTGTTTTCCTATGATCTCAAGTGTTCTTTACGTCAAAGACTGGGACTCCTGAGGGCTTTAGGACAACATTTCAGTTTTACACATGCAGGAAAAGGGTTCTCTATTTCATATGGTCTAACTTAATAGAAAATGGAAAAGATTGCTCCATAAGTGGGCTCAGAGGTAGTGGTAGCTTCCATGTGTATATTCTGGGCGGGTTGTTGATAGGAGTAGGGCACAGCCTGTACAGTTGATTATATGTGTATATGTGTGTATATAACATGATGCTTACTATATTTTTTGGTTAAAATTCTCTACATCTGAGGGAGATTGTATCCACAATCTCTTTCTGCTTACTGCTAAAGCTGCACTCTGAGGCCTCTGTGATTTCTGATCCCTAGCATGGCCTGTTCTTCGCTTTTGATTTCAATAGAAAGTGGATGTCTTTTGATTCAGTTCTTCACTGTGGCCCTATTTCTCCTGATTGTTTGTAGTCAACATTGGTTGACCATCTCAAATAGCTGCAGGCTTTGGCTACATCACTTGATTACAGACAACAATGTTCTGCTGAGTGGCTGCAAGCTTCGTTTCAGCACCAGCAACACTCCACAAGTCTGGTTTTGTTCCTTGGGTAAATTTTTTGTCTTGCTATTTATTGTTGATGTGGTTTCTAGGTGACTCCAGTGAAAATGTCCAGGAAGTTTTGCATGATATTGTTGACAGTTCCAAGTCTAACAGCTATTAATTAGGATAGATGTCTGACTTTATCTGGTGCCTGATGATTTTGTTGTGGTTTAGTATTCCACTGATTGGATGGTATTGTGCTATCCATAACAAACACACAATTGGTCTCTGCCTTTGGAGGAACTAATGCTATCTACTTCACAGATCTTAAAAGCATGCAGGACCACTCTTAGAATGTCTGGAAAGACAATGAAATTCTCCTTAGCACTCAGTTTTTGAATCATTTTCCTTCTTTTTTCCTCCTCGGAGGCCCATACCCTAATCTTACACCGTTCATTCATACTAAGAAGAATAATGCTTCCCAAACAAGGTAATTCACTGAAATGGATTGAATTTTAACAGTGATCTTAAGCAAATAGGAATAAATTGTAATCTTTGTAATCTTTGAATTTAAAATATTAATACCAGAGGAATAATTTTATAAAATGGAGTCTGATCTTTATTGTTTGCTAGTGGCCCATGTGGCTATTGACCTTGAGATGATTTTCTAATAAAAAGATTCACATTATGTTAACTTGTTAATATCTTTTAAGTAACTCCTGTTGGAACAATTCCTTTTGCTGAGAGCAGAGGAGGTTATCAGCTGAACCATCTATGCATTACAAATCACACTTGTGTAACTGAGTAGACTAATATCAAAAGAAGTTACAGCATCTGACTTGGGGTCAAGTGCTACTTTTTCCAGCTTTATGGAGTTATAATTTGTATATAACGTTGTGTAAGTTTAAGGTGAACAATGTGACGATTTGATACACCTATATATGGCGAAATTATTAAGGTGTGCTTTTGAATATTGGTACCTTTTGGACATACAAGGCATGCATATCTCAGGAAAGAATATATGAGTTTTTTAATTTACTTGAATATTTTAAATATCATATGGTATTAGTTATCAATTCTTACATAACAAATTACCCAAAAACTTAGTGACTTAAAACAACAAACACTTATTAAAACACAGTTTTTGTGAGTCAGAGATATGAGAGCAGCTTAGCTGAGGTTCTAATGCAGCATTTCTCATGAGTCTGCAGCTCAACACATCATCTGAAGAACAGACCTCTAGCAATGAGTCAGTATCATTTGACTGTTATTGGAGGGTCCACTTCTAAGACCTCTCATCACATAGCTTTTTGTAGGAAGCCTTTGTTCCTTGCCTTGTGTGTGTGTGTGTGTGTGTGTGTGCACGCACGCTTAGCTACTCAGTCATGTCCAACTGTTTGTAACCCCATGGACTGTAGCCCACGACACCTCTGCCCATGAAATTTTCCAGGCAAGAATACTGGAATGGACTGCCATTTTCTACTCCAAGGGATTTTCCTGATCCAGGGATTAAACCCACGTCTCTTGCATCTCCTGCATTACCAGGTAGATTCTTTACCACTGGGCCACCTGAGAAGTCCCCTTTCCTCATGGGATTCTTAAAAGTCCTTAAAGTATGACAGCTGGCCTTCCTCAGAGCTAGTAGTCCAAGAGAAAGAACAAGGAGGATCCTCAGTGCCTTTTATGGCCTAGTTACAGAGCATCAGTTCTGCCGTATTCTATTTCTTAGACATAAATCAGTAAATTTAGCCCATATGCAAAAGAGGGGAATGAAGTTCCAGCTCTTGCAGAGAGGACTATAAAAGAATTTGTGGACGCATTTTAAAACCACCACACAAATGGAAAAGGCAAGAAGAAGGTTCTGGAGAAATAACCCAGCATAAGTGAGCCACTAAAGATTAACTTTGAGAGGTTTCTTTCTCTATTTCTCCTATTACCTGGGAAATAGCTTCTCTTGACTTCTGGAGTGATTGATCTGTTTCTGATTGCTATAGATCTATTCTTAATAAAGTCTAATTTTTAGGTTAAGTGAACCCACAGAAACTATATGTTTATTCTTCTCTCCTCCTAGGGCATTATATGGCTCTTCTGTTGGGCCAGAGTTCCAGCAGGGTGTTCAAAACTGAGAATAATGGATTTTAACTGGTCTCCTGTTCTGAAGCCAGGACTGATATTTCCATAGGATTTGCTAATGGGGTAACTAAAAATGATCATATGACCTTAGCCCGTATTACATGAGATGATAAAAGTAGAGCCGAGGGGTCTTATGGAGTAAGAAGGTGCTTTGAAAAGGGTTGTTGGTTCTGCCAGGGGGGAGCTGTTTTTTTTTTTTTCTTCTGATACAAGTGAAAGATCAAGCCATAACCCTGCTTCCAGCTGCCATGAAATCACAAATCAGGTTTCAGTGCGAGTGGAGAGGAGAAGGTTAAAAATTGGGTGAAATTGGATTGAAAAGGAAACTGTTCTAACACTTGAAAGTAATCATAAAGCTATGGAAGCTTCCTGAGATATGGCCAAGGTGTAGGGAAGGAAAATATGACCGAGTAGGTTTGAAGATAGCTGTGTGAAAGAATAAAAATGTTTTCTACTTATACTCTTCAGTCCATTCAATAAATTAGCTGCACAATAACTTGATGAGCACAATATTTTAAAATCAATGTCTTGTGGCATGTTGGATGCCTTCCCAGATGTTCATCAAATGATGATAAGTGGGAACAATGTATCTCTATTCCCACTGAGTAATCATCCTGTGAAGTATGTGGGATGAAATGGTAAATCAAGAGACTCATGCAAAGTGATACTGCGGGGCAAGCCAGCTATGGGACGAGAGGGAAGAGGACTAGAATGATGTTGAGAGGTTGCACAGGTATTGGAGTGTATTTGTCTCACCAGTCAAAAGTGAATAGATCTGAGCAGACATGGCAATAAATGGTGACAAAGAAATAGGCAATGCCGTGAATACTCTTCTAGACACTATAGCTCTGATAATCGCACTGCGGTTACTTCTGGTTTGTCTTAGAATTATTTAGAATCTTTCAATCCCTTCAGTTCTAGTACCATAAACTCCTAGTATTTGAAAGTGTATCTGGAACCACAGTGGTAGATAAAAAATGTCAAATAATGTCCAAAGTCAAGTGATGTCCAAAAGATAAGTGCAGTTATAAATGATGATGATGATGATGATAAATGCTGAACTGCTAGAGGTTTTTTAAGTGTATTAACTCATTTACTTGGCTACACTTGCCTTGTCATAATATTGGCAAGGATTTTTCTCAAAATTTTAATATATTTAATGTTATTTAATACTTGTTCTGTGCCATGTGTGTGCTCAGTCACTCAGTCATGTCCAACTCTGTGATCCCATGGACTGTAGCCCACAAGCTTCCTCTGTCCATGGAATTGTCCAGGCAAGAACTGTGGATCGGGTTGCCATTTCCTAATTGACCCAGGAATCATACTGTGTCTCTTTCATCTCCTGCATTGGCAGGCAGATTCTTTATCACCGAGCCACCTGGGAAGCCCTCTATGCCACAAGCATAATATTTAAATCCTGTTTTCATTACTTTTCAGAAGTGATGTGTGATGTTTCTAACTTTTTGAAAAGCCAGATTTGTTTTCAGCCTTTAGAATTCCTATTTGTGACACAAATTGCAATGCAAACTGCAACTAAAAACTGTTACTGTTTCAAGCTTTGTTTTAAAAAGGTGCCATATAGGAGAAGGCGATGACACCCCAACTCCAGTACTCTTGCCTGGAAAATCCCATGGATGGAGGAGCCTGGTGGGCTGCAGTCCACGGGGTCGCTAAGAGTCAGACACGACTGAGCGACTTCACTTTCACTTTTGACTTTCATGCATTGGAGAAGGAAATGGCAACCCACTCCAGTGTTCTTGCCTGGAAAATCCCAGGGACGGGGAGCCTGGTGGGCTGCCGTCATGGGGTCGCACAGAGTCAGACACGACTGAAGCGACTTAGCAGCAGCAGCAGCAGCAGCAGCAGGCTCATTCCACAGGAAATGATAGAATACTTATTTCTCCCTGCTTAGTACAGTTTTGCATGATGAGCTTCCTTTAAGTATATGAGACTTTTCACCCACAAGAGGTGTTTAATTTGTGGTTTTGTGATTCATCTTTTTCAATTAAACAAACTGTAATATCAGTATTAAATTTGCTCTTAAGTGATAGGATTTTTGTTACCATATGTGGTAGTTTGCTGTACACAGTGACTAGTTAAAACAGATGGGAATTTTATAAAAAGGAATAGATATAAGTAAAACAAGACTTGTTTGGGCGAGGACTAGGGTTTCTCCAGAATAAAGAATACAAAGACCAAGTGGACACACACCTGCTTCACTGCTCGCGGTTTCTGGCTTACCATTTCATGGTTACCAGATTCATATCCTGTGAAATTATGAATGTTGGATCAAATTCTCATGTTGGAAAAAACTCCAAGGTGACATTAAATGAACATGTGATTTGAACTACTTACAGTTTTCACACAGGTTTGGATCACCAAGGTAAAAATATTTCCGATAAAAAGCTGTAAATTTGCTAACATTGAATGCAAACCCCCTATGGTATAATAATAAAAAATAAACTCTGTTTACTAAAAAAAAAAAAAAACAAACTGAAATATCTTTTCTGGATTTATTCTAAACAGTTTCTATGGAGAAAGCCTCACAGATACTAAAGAAGTATGTTGTTTGTTCAATTCAAGGAGTTATTTTTAAGCAAGTGACTACATGCCACACTATCAGACAAGGTCGTTATTAAAAACACAGAATCTCAGAATAGATATAATATCTACAGAATAGATAATTTACATTCACTATGTAAGGAGACATTTCTCATACTGATCATAATTGATCCAGGAAGCACAGCTATCAATTGATGAGAATTTTCTATTGCTGTAGAACAGTATGACAAATTTGTGTGTGTTGTGTGTTCATTTGTGTCCAACTCTTTGTGACTCCATGGACTGTAATCCACCAGGCTCCTCTGTCCATGGAATTTTCCAGGCAAGAATACTGGAATGGGTCACCATTTCCTACTCTAAGAGATCTTCCTTACCCAGGGATCGAACATGAGTATCTCGTGTCTCCTGCACTGGCAGGAAGACTCTTTACCAATGACCCACCTGGGAAGCCCATGACAAATTTAGTGACTTAAAATAGCATCCATTTATTTTGTAGGTCAGAAGTCTGGTCACAGTATAACTAGGATTTCTGTTCAGGGTCTCACTGGGCTGAAATCAAGATATTGTTCATGGCTGCTGTTCTCTTATGAAGCTTGAGATCTCCACCAAGTTCATTGATTGCAGGCAGAATTTATTTCCTTGTGGGTGTAGGAGTTCCACTGTCTGCTGTCACTGAGGCATGACTCTGAGGCTCTAGAGGCTGCCCTGAGGTCATGCTATGTGGCATATTCTATCTTAAAGTCAATAATGATGCTCCAAATCTCTGACTTTCCCTTTTGCCATAAGCTGGAGAGAACTCTGCTTTTAGAAGGACCATGTGATTAGGTCATGCTCACCTGGGTAGTCTCTTTGGCTGCATCATGTTAACATGATCACAGGGGTGATATCTTATCCTATTCACAGGTTCCGCTTATGCTCAAAAAGAAGAGGCTTTATGAGGGCATGGAACATTTGGAGGGGTTTAACTTAGAATTTTTCCTACCACACATCTATATATAACACCAGTGACTAAGACTTTGAAAGCTGCAGAACTATTTATGTTGGAAAATCTGCATTCTGGGACATGGTCAGGAGCTCTGATGTCAAGATGTCTTCAAAGTCCATGGTGAGTGGACAGGTTCTAGTTCCACAGCATTTAAAATGAAGTCCTTTCATTTTCTATTTATAAGGAAGTTTTGGGTTTAGAATATTTATATAGAAATGCACTAAATTGGTCCACTTTCCTTTTTCTTATAATGAAGTAACATTTGTCCCTTGATCTTTTAGGTTTTCAAGGAGAGCACATATTGACATTTCCTGAGATGAACTTGCTCAGCAAAAATACATGCTTATTTCTTCTTAACATCCCCATCTTTTAGTGGAAAGTAAATTTTTGTTTGCATGTAGGATTTGCTTTAATTTTTCTCACACCTTTCTAAGAATGTGCATATTGAGGTTGGGGAAATTACTGTACATAAGGGATTTATATTTATACTATAAATATATTTCTAAATATATATTTATTGGAAAGATCACCTTGCCAAGGTTCTCTGATGAGTTCAGACAAATGCATCTAAAGATTTCCATCAAGTGGAAGGTAGAGGATCAAGCATGAATTTTCTCTTTATAGCAATTCTGACAATAGGCTTCTGGAATAAAATTCATATATTTCCTCTCCAACTTGGTAACCACAACATCTGTTTGTCTCCATTGGCTTTTGGCCACTGATCTACTGTCTGTAGTATGAGATACCCACGATCCCACGTAAGACCAAATGACAGAGAAAGACGAGCAGTTCTCAAGTGATTTTAGTCATGGGATGAATCATAGCCAAGTCATGGCCTGGTTATGTCATCTAGAGTTATTGAAGAGGGGCTTAATTTGCTGTTTTTCTCTGATTTGGGGGACTGAATTATTAATATTAGCCATTTATGTAGAGGAGAAAAAGTCAAGAGTTTAGATTACCGAACTAAAAGTCACTCAGTCGAGTCTGACTCTTTGCAACCCGTGGACTATAGCCCACCAGGCTCCTCCGTCCATGGGATTCTCCAGGCAAGAATACTGGAGTGGGTTGCCATTTCCTTCTCCAGGGCATCTTCCCGACCCAGGAATCAAACCCAGGTCTCCTGCATTGCAGGCAGACACTTTAACCTCTGAGCCACCAGGGAAGCCCGAGGTTTAGATTGGAACCCAGCAAACACATTTGTACTTATGCAATATAATACATGATGTATGGATTTACTTTTTGACTAGAAGAGCCACCAAAAGAAACTAGTTGATTTTCATAAATTTAAGAAACAAAAGACTAGCTATAGTTAAATATATATGTATATATATAAAGTGAGCATTTTCAAAACTCAAAACACTATTTTTGCAAGTTTTAAAAAAATGAATAAGTTTGCCACAACATTATTGCTACTTCTAAAAAAGTGATTTGCAACGTCTCCGTAGTATGAGAAAAAGTTCAGGAAAGGTTGTGGCTCAAGTAATATAGAATCTGCCTGCAATGCGGGAGACCTGGGTTCGATCGCCTGGAGAAGGGAACAGCTACCCCCTCCAGTATTCTGGCCTGGAGAACTCTATGGACTATTCCATGGGGTCACAAAGAATCAGACATGACTGAGTGGCTTTAAACAAAACAAATGCGTTAAAGATTGGTAGTGTCGGAATCTTCCAACAGCCTGGAGCCTTCAAGCTATACTTTGATCAAGGGGTCTCTTGATTTTTTGTGTGTCTCATTGGATTATTGCTTAGTTTTGCTTTTTCCTGGCTGACCACACCCTGACCAGCTGTGAGAGATCATTTAGCTGCATTTTCCCCTTCTCCTTCTTTTTCTTCTTCTTCCTTTAGTTTAACAGAAATTGTTTACATTACCTCAGGTGGTGCCAGTGGTAAAGAATCTGCCTGCCAATGCAGGAGATACAAGAGACTCATGTTCAATTCCTGGGTCTGGAAGATCCCCTGGAGCAGGAAATGGCAACTCACTCCAGTATTCTCACCTGGAAAATCCATGGCCAGAGGACCCTGGTAGGTTACCGTCCGTTATGTGGCAAAGAATCGGACACGACTGAGAACAACACTAAATAGAAAATATAAGTGAGGTCTCTTCAGAAGTGGGAAGACTAGCATGGGAAGTCTAGGCTAGTGGCATAAAACAACTCCTCTCTAAGGTCCTGGTCAAATCATGTTCCCTTGGATTTCTGAGCTGAGGTGCTCTAATCTGCATTTGCCTCCCCCTCCAGTCTTAGCATCTCCTCTGGAGACTCTGTGGCCCACTATGTCCTTCTGATTTCTATTATGGCCATTCACTGTTCCTCAGTCCTGGACGCAAAATGAGTACCTTCTGCTCCCCTTGCGTCTATGACACCTCCCAGTTTCTGGGTTGTATCTTTTGTTATGATTCTCTCGCATGACCTTGGTTTGTCTCTGACCCAAATTGGGCCTCTTGAATTCTGCCCTCTTGACCTTCTTCCCCTTTGGAGCTGTATCTTGTCACACTGCGCTAGAACTGAGGAAACCTGGAGCACCTCGGCTGATGTGCCATCCACCCTCAAGCAGCCCACAGACTAATGGGCAAGGCAGAACTTCATTAATTATTATAGTATTAATCCCTCATGCTCTAATTCTAAATTGTCTAAAATTTTGAAATGCTTTTTTCCTTCTGTCCAGCTTTCATGTGAGTTATTTCTAAACTTTCCAACACTCACTCATTTAAAGTAAGGCTGGTTCCTGATCTGGCAGGTTTTCTGTTTGCAGCCGCTCACTAAATCCCAAAGTTCAGGGTCAATAGTAAGAACTAAGGCACTAAACAGATGGATTTGACCTTAGAGTGCCCTTTGTCATGAAAATGCCTTGGTCTCTGAGCTTTGACTCTTAATGTTTCTTTATTCCTCAAAAACTTTTATCCATATGAAAATACCCCATGTGAATCTGCATGCTGACTGAGGAGAAAATAGGAAGAAATAAATCTAAGTTGTTAACAGAAGAGAATTCTCCAATACAGAGGCATGTTTCCCCTCTACACTTAACCTTTACAATTTTGCCTGTAATATTTTCTGGAAAATATGCAGAGTCTTAGTTATATTTATGGTAAAATCAAATGCAGTGAGATTAAAAGAATTGTCCAGGGGCCCACACAAATGGAGGGCAGATCCCAAAACTCCACACTTATCCTCTTGTGTTCTAGCCATTGGGAATCTTTCTTGGTCTCTGTTGTATCTGCCAAAGCATGACCAGAGCAGAAAACATCCTCAACCAATTTAGTCAGGCTCCCTATATGATGATTGCCTTGTTCTGAGAACATATTGTGTATTGCCACATTTGAAGCTCCAGTTGGAGCTTCATTCACCTTTGAAGGCAGCTTCTTCCAAGGAACTGACCTTCTGACTGAGTCAGGAGGAGCATGGCTAAGCTGGAAGTTACGAGCTGCATTATTTAAAGTGTGTCATCCCTTCAGATCTTTATAAGGCTGGGGAGAAGACCTACGCCTTACAAGGCTCCTAAGTGTATCTCTGATCCTGTAAGTCCAAACTGGCTGCTGGTAGATTTACTTTCATGTAAAACTTTATTTGACAGCTTTCTCTATCTGACTGTAGAAGAGTACCACTACAATATTTTAATGTTTATTAACTGGAAATCCAAGCCATTTTAGTCTGCATATGTTTAACTATCACACCAAAATCAATTGAATTATAATGTTTAAAGATCTGGCAACTATGAAAATAAATGTCATTCAGGATCAAAGTCAAGACCAATCCGTATTGTACAAATCCTCAATAAGCAGTTTTTACCCAGCTACATTGTATCTATGACTCATCTCTCTTTCTCTCTCTCTGTCTCTATTTTTTTCCAGCAGCAGTAGCCACCTTGCTCTTCTGCATTCACTCACCTCAAGAATTTTCACCTGCTGTTTCCTATGCCTCAGCTCTCTGTAGGGCTCATTCTCTTATCTCTCAAATATGTGTCCAAATGTCATCTCCTCAGTGATGGCTTTCCATGACTACTAAGCTTAAAATGGAAAGTGATTTTTCCCTGCTCCAGACCAGTACAATCCCTGCTCATTTTCTATTTTTTTTTATTTTTCTCCATAACACTAAACACCAATTGACTAAATATTCATTTTTATTTTTTGTTGCCAGTATCTTTCCTTTGAATTAAGTGCTGTGATAATAAAAGGATTTGTCTGCTCTGTTTACAGCTATAAACAATTCTGAATTCTGGTTTTTTAGGCATCTACTATACTCAATAAATATTTCCATGTACCTTTATTTATATGGATTAATGAGTGAACTCTTGATATTTTATATCTTAAAGTTGGAAAGAGATCCCAAAAGTCAATTGATACCATTTTTAACTAGGATTTCCTCATTGGTATATGCAAATTTTTACATTCAAATGTTATATCTCCTCAACCATATTGTAAATTTTTGGGGAATAGAAGCCTTGTATGTCAGTCTTTGTATTACCTGTTGAATTTAGGGCAATAGTTTATTTTTTTGTTTGTTTATTTGGCCACAGCATGTGACTTGGGGGATCTTAGTTCACCAACCAGGGATCAAACCCAGGCCCTAAGCAGTAAAAGCATGGAATCCTAACCACTAGACTGCCAAGGAATTCCCTGGGGCAATAGAGTATTAACACAGATTTATAGAAAAATTAATTGGTATAAAGCCAAGAGAAAGTGACTTTAATGTGCTATTTCTACCTTTATGATTTTTCCCCCTAACAATTTATATTCATTAGGATTTGGGAGCAGAGTATATCTACAATTTTGTTTTTAAAAGTCAAAGTATAATACATCTTCATACTTTGTTTCCAATAAATTTTATTAAAATACTTTCAAAGTGCTAATTCATGTCTCAATGATATTCTAAACACACAAAAATATAAAAATTCTCTTCTATTTTGGCTTAATTAATATTCCATATCACAGATGTATATGTCTATATCAGAATCTTCATCTTGTATTTTTTGCACATTTAAGTACTTTTAGAAAAGAGTGCTTTCATACTCACACACGTACACTTGCACCACACACAAGGGATAATAAGTGACTCTGAAACAAATGTTGAAAGGAAGCTGAAGAATGCCAAATACTGTTCTAATCCAGGGGCCAAGCCAGATGTCACTTAAAAACAACAATGCAATAATTTATACACGTAATTATTCCCATGGGAAAGTGAAAAGAACTTATGGGAAATGTCTAACAATGAAAAGGAGATCTGTTTTGTGTCAAGTAAAAATTCTCCTCAATAAAGTTCAAACATGTATGTATAAATGCACCTAAAATTAATTCAACGTCCCAAAGGAGAATGACATTATATTCCAAAGATCATTAAATCAGAATGAATTTGAAAGTGAACCTGTGGATTTAGCGGGGTGAAAGCCAAAGGTTAGTTTCTTCATTTGCTCTTGAACGCTCCTAAGCGGGATGTACAACCGGGCTTCGTGTGCAGGGTGAGGGCAGTGACACCGCCTTTGGCTATTTCCAACACTGTTCCTTGCACTACCAGATACCAGAAGGTATAAGTAGAATGAATAAATACATTAAAAAAAGAAAATGTATAGGATCTGTCATCTGGAGGGATTGTGAGTTTTATCAGCTCATGCAGACATTTAGTGGACCTCCTGTAACTAGCATTTAAACTCTAAAATTATTTTAGTTATATGAATAATAAAATGTTTTAGTTCAAGAGGTTATGGTGGTGGTTTGTATGAATAGTAAAATGTTTTAGCTCAAGAGGTTATAGTCCTGAAGAATTTCTTTTCAAACACATCAATTTTCTTTTAATGATATAATATTTAAAATTACAACTAAGTTTACTTTCCTTATAAAAAAAATTTCTTTTTTTTTCTTTTTCATTCCTTAAGTGTAGTTGCTGTACAATATTCTATTAGTTTCAAGTGTACAGCATAATGATTTGACATTTATATCCATCACAATGTGATCATTACAAGTTTAGTAAGCATTGCTCACCATAAAAAGTTATTACAATATTGTAGACTATATTTCCTATGCATTACATCCCTGTGACTTATTTATTTTATAAAAGGAAGTTTATACCTCTTCATTCCATTCACATGCAATTCTTTGCCCTCCTCCCCTGGGCTTCCCAGGCGGTATTAGTGGTAAAGAACCAGTCTGCCAGTGTAGGAAAGGTAAGAGACAGGGTTCAGTCACTGGGTTGGGAAGATCCTGGGGAAGAAGGAAATGGCAACCCACTCCAGTATTCCTACCTGGAAAATCCCATGGACAGAAGAACATGACGGGCTATACAGTCCATAGGATTGCACAGAGTCAGACATGACTGAAATGATTTCGCACCCATATACCTCTGGTAACCAGAATATTTACTTTTTGTATTCAGATGCTCTTTACATTGTGTGCATATACAGTTATAATTGTTGTATCTTCTTATTGGATTGATCCTTTTATTATTATGTAGTAGCCTTTTTTTGTCTCTTGGTATGGTCTTGTTTTAAAGTCTGTTTTGTCTGATATAAAATTTCTTTTTTTTAATTTAAATATATTTATTTTAATTAGAGGCTAATTACTTTACAATACGGTATTGATTTTGCCATACATCAACATGAATCCGCCACAGGTGTACACATGTTTCCCATCCTGAACCCCCCTTCCACCTCCCACCCCACAGCATCCCTCTGGGTCATCCCAGGTATAAAATTTTATTTCAACTTTTTTTTCATTTCTGTTTACATGGATTGCCTTTTTCCATCCTCTCACTTTTAGTCTGTGTGTATCTTTGGATCTGAAGTGAGTCTCTTATAGGTAGGATATATTGGGTCTTGTTTATTAGTCATTGAGCCATTTTGTCTTTTGAATGGAAAATTTAGCCCATTTATACTTAAAGTAATTAATGATTGTTATGGTTGGTCTTGTTATCATCTTGTTAATTGTTTTTGGGCTGTATTTGCAATTATTTTTGTTCTTTCTTCTTTTGCTTTTTTTCTGTTGTGATTTGATAACTACCTTCATTGTTTTGTTTGGACTCTTTCCTCTTTTGTATTTGTATATCTATTACAGATTTTTGGTTTGATTTACATATATCAACCCATATATATATATATATATATATATATATATGATTTTTTTAAGTTCAAATGTATTTTAAAAACCCTGCATTTTACTCTCCCTATGTTTAATATTTTTGACATTATGCATGTGTATGCATTTGACATTATATTTTCTGTCATTTTTGTGTGTATCCCTTAACTACCTGGAGCTTCCCTGGTGGCTCAGAGGGTAAAGCGTCTGCTTGCAATGTGGGAGACCTGGGTTCAATCCCTGGGTTGGGAAGATCCCCTGGAGAAGGAAATGGCAACCCACTCCAGTACTCTTACCTGGAGAATCCCATGAACAGAGAAGCCTGGTAGGCTACAATCCATGGGGTCGCAAAGAGTTGGACAGGACTGAACGACTTCATTTCACTTCACTTCACTTCACTTGGCTACCTATTGTGGATATAGATGATTTTACCACTTTGCCTTTTAACCTTCCTACTAACTTTGTTTTAGGTGGATATACTACCTTTATTATGTTCTCATCTATACTTAAGAGAGTCTTCCTTTAGTAATTTTTATATTTCTAGTTGTGGTCTTTCTTTTCCGCTTAGAAGAGTCCCTTCAACATTTCTTATAAAACTGATTTACTGGTGCTGAACTCTTTTAGCTTCTGCTTTTCTGTAAAACTCTGTATCTCCTTCAACTGAATAGAGTAGTCTTGGTTGTAGGTTTTTTTCCTTTTATCACTTTAAATATACTATGCCATTCCCTCCTGCCCTGCAGAGTTTCTGGTGAGAAATCAACATATATTTTCATGGGAGTTTCCTTGTACATTTTTGTACTATTGCTTTTTCCTTGTTGCCTTTAATATTCTCTTTACCTCTTTTGTCATTTTAATTACAATGTGTTTGGTGTGGATTTCTTTGGATGGATCCTGTATAAGACTCTGTGCTTTCTGGACCTGGGTGTCTGTTTTCTCTTACAGGCTGGGGCAGTTTTCATCTGTTATGTCTTCAAATATGTTTTCCTCCTGGCACAACTATAATATGGATATTAGTATGCTTGACATTGTTCCAGAAGTCTCTTAAACTGTCTTCCTTTTTTTTTTTTTTCCTTTTCTTTTTTCTTCAGATTGTGTAATTTCCACTATTCTCTATTCCACTTAATTTGCTGATCCATTTCTCTGTATAATCTTAACTACTGTGGATTTATTCTAGCTTATTTTTCACTTAAGTTATTCTATGCCTTGACTTAGTTTCATTCTTCTAAGAGTTTTCTAAGTCTTTGTTGAACCCTGTTCATCTACTTTTCTCTCACATTCTTTCAACATCTTTATGGTCATCACCTTGAACTCCTTATTGCATACATTTTTGTCTCCACTTAGCTCTTCTTCTGGGGTTTCTGCTTGTTTCTTTGTTTCAAAAATATTCCTCTGTCACCTCGTTTTTCCTGATTTTTTAAATTTCTGTGTATCAGATAGGTCAGTTACATTCCCTGATCCTTATCTTGGAGAAGTGCCCCTATAGAGATGTCTTATGGGGCTCAGGAGCACATTCCTTTCTTTCACCAGAGCCATGTGCCCTAGCAATGTTCCTCTGTGGCCTGTTTGGACTCCTTTGCTGTGACTTGGCTGCTCACTGTGGGCATGCTGATAGGCAGGGCTGGCCCCTGGCCTAGTGGCTGCCACACTGTGCCTGCTGTGGAAGCTACTGGCCCCACTTGTGTTTGGGAATGGATCCCCATACAGCTGGCTGCAGCTACAGGGGTTCCCGGGGTTAGTGCCAGCCCACTGGTGGGTTTCAGAGAGGGGTGGATGCAGGGGGCTGGGGTGTCAGCCTCCTGATAGGCATGGCCGTGGCCTTTTTCCTAGGGCTGTTGCCTGCCTACTAGTGCATAAGACCGGGTCAAAGGGCTAGTGATGTCCTATTGTTGGGCATAACTGGACCCTGGGGAAGCTGACTGAGGGACTGGGTTGCCCCAGAGATGGTATTGACCTGCTCATGAACTAGGTGGACTTGGTGGACTAGTTTTAGCTCACCGGTGGGTGAAGCTGGGGAGGGAAGGTGGTCCTGGCACTGTTTCCTGCCTGCTAATGAGTGAGGCTGGTCCTGGGGCTAGTGCTGGCCCACTGGTGTGCAGAGTAAGGCTATGGCTGGCTAGAGAACCCCAGGAACCCAGAGCTAGGATCCCAGAGCTAGTGTCTGCTATTGGTGGGCAGGACCAGGCCCCAGTGCAACTGGCGAGGGGTCTAAAGATCACAAAGTAGTGCCATCTCACTGGTGGACATGGCCTGGGCCAGGGTTTTGCACCACTACGGGCTCAAGGAGGGGTCTATGGCTGTTGACTACATACTGGTGGATGGAGTTGTTTCCTTGCACAACTGGCAGCTTGATCTGGGGATGGGGGCAGGGAGATGTCCCAGGATTTATGCAGAATAGCTGGTGTGTGGGCCAGATCCTGGCTACTAGTTAGCTAGAAGAAAGAGTCCAAAATGTTACTTTCCAAGATCCAGTGTCCTCATAGTAGAATGAGTTGCCCAGGATGGCCGCTTTCGGTATCCATCTCAAGTGTTAGTCACTTAGTGGTGTCCAAG
Source organism: Bos javanicus (assembly GCF_032452875.1). NCBI lineage: Eukaryota > Metazoa > Chordata > Mammalia > Artiodactyla > Bovidae > Bos > Bos javanicus. Next base: position 13,891,223 of record NC_083876.1, read on the forward strand.
GCTCCTCTGTCCATGGGATTCTCCAGACAAGAATACTGGCATAGGTTGCCATTCCTTTCTCCAGGGGATCTTCCCAACCCAGGGATTGAGGCTGGGTCTCCTGCATTGCAGGTAGATTCTTTAGTGTCTGTGCCGCCGTGGAAGTCCCTCTGTCTCAAAGGGAGTCCTAGTTGCTTGTTGCCTTTCTGAGGCTCACTAAGATCAACAGGTGTGTCACGACTCCTTTCATGTTACTGCTTCTGCCCTGGGTCTTGAAGTGTGTGGGGTTTTGTGTGCTACCTTTAGGAACAGGCTCTTTATTTCAACAGCTCTCTGGATCTCCCGAAAGTAAGTCCCACTGGCCTTAAAGCCAGACGTTCTAGGGGATTGTCTTCCTAGTGCAGGGTCCCTGGTCTGGGGAGTGGACCCCTTGCTCCTTGGAGAGAATCTCTGCAATTGTGATTACCACCTTGTTTATAGATTGCCTACCTGAGGGTGTGGTTCTTGACTATACTATGCCTCTAGCCCTACTACCTGGCTTGTTATGAGTCATTCTTTTTATATTCAGTTGTGGAATATCTTTTCTGCTAGTCTTCAGATCATTCTCATCAGTAGTTGCTCTGTAAATAGTTGTAATTCTGGTGTGTCCATGGAAGGAGGTGAGCTCAGGATCTGCCTACTCTATCATCTTAGCTACTCCCCTTTTTCTGGGGATCTGGGTTTTGACTGGAACACATCTCTGCTCTTCCTACCTATTTTGATATGCCTTTATTATTATTATTTGCTATCTTATTTGTAGAAAATACATTTTGCTAGTCTTCAGGTTATTCTCAGATATTTTTGTTTTATATATTTTTAGTTTTGGTGTGTCTATGGGAAGTAGTAAGGTCTTCCTACTCTGTCAAACATGATCCAGGTCTCTAGTTCTGATAAACTTAATAAACTCATTTTAAAACATATATAAATAATAATTTATGAAGTATAATATCTTGCTATTTTTACTGAATGTAAGATTTTTTTAGGTTAAAATATTTAAATTAAAATTTAAAAATTATATTAAAATTTAAATATGTAATCTTAGTAGAAAAATAAATTTTAACTTTCTTGGCTTTTGATACAAATAAACTCTTAAAAATTAATTTAATGTGAAGTATTAAAAAAAACTTAAACAGTTGTACCAATGCAGTTTTAAAACTGAGCATATATTAATAAATCACCTTCCTGAATGTGAGTTTCCTTTATTAAAGTTTTGATATAAATTTCAGAAAATAGTTGATAATTATTAAAAGACATTCTAATATGTGAAATATACATTGCAGAGTTTAATTTTATAACTTGCTAATAAAGAATATCATAAAAATTTTGTAATTGTTTTTATAAATTCAGTAATCCCTATTGGCATCTTTTAAAAAACAAGATATGTCTAATTCTTTTCTTACAAAGTTCCTAGCTTTTACTAAAATTAACTTTTAGAAGTGATTCTTTAACAATACTTTTCCCCATAGAATTAGTATTATAACTGGATTTCTTATTTCTGACTATAGGCATGTCATGAAATAATTTTTAAATGCATATTTGTAATAATCACATAGTGAAACAGAAAAGTGAATATATGCTTTTATATATTTAAAAGTTTCAAGCTATGTGCCACTTTTGATGAATGGCCATTAATGTATGTGCATGTGTAAAATGATATCAGCTAAAGAGCTGATTCTTTAGGATTACCTAAAGGATTCTGAAGTATGTGGAGAAAATCTCTGTTAACCACATTTCCCTGAAACTAATTTCCAGTAACAATAACAATTAAACTTTTATATTGCCAAAAATTTAATTTTCATAAAAGAGTGTGGTGTGGTTGGTGGGGATTTGGATGTATGAACATTGAAAATCTTTATAAAGAAAAGTAAAGGCCAACAATGAAAAAGTCCTGAGTGACACATTAAAGATAGAGAAAATACTAGAAGCTACGACAGAGAGAGAGACTTGTTGTACTGACAAGGTACAAGAGACAGGTTAAACCCGACTTTCTCAACAGCTACAGAAGATAATGGATTCTAACTCTCAAAGAAATAAAAGTTTAAACTATAGTTCTCTACTCAATCAAGCCAGCATTCAAAAGTGAGGATAAAATAAGGTATTTTTAATATATAGAAAAACCTGGGAAGCTGATTTTCTACAAATTTTCTCTTTAGTAGTGACACTTGCAAAAAGGAAATTTCATCCACAAGAAAACAGTGAGATGCAAAAAACTATGGTGAATAATCAAATTGCTAGAAGTCATTAAGCATACTGCATTGGATGTCTAAATCTATACAATTCACAATCCTTTAATATTCATTTTTTATTAAATTCCTGGGGATATCAGCACTGTGATGGAATGCAAACAAAAAGTGAACTCAGGTTCAGTCTTCCTTGTGAGGCGAATATAGTTACAGAATTAATGAGAGAAGATTCAAATTTATTTATTTGACTATCTATTTGAATATGGCTGACTCCCAGGCTTTTATTAGTCTTTCGAACATATGAGAGAAGAAGAAAGTGCCAATGGTCTTTTCTGACTTGACAGACAATGGTAACAGATACTTAAGTCTTTTGAGGGAACACATTACATAATGACCTGGCAATGTATTAAAGTAGGACAGACTTTTCTTCCAAAGTTATTTTCCCAGGACATGGCAAAAATGGCTGAATTCTGCATGTCTTACAAGATCCTTTCCTTTAAAGAGCAAAGTTTTATTAACAGAGGACAGAACCAGTTGATAGCAATTATGTTGAATTATCCATGTTCCCATATTGCATGAGAGAAAAAGACATAATCTTGTGTCTTCTTAATTTGACTTTTCAACAAATTAACTCCCATAGAACATTTACCAAAAAATCGCATATGCAGAATCATTCTCTAGTATATTGATATCACATTCTATATTCATCAAGCACTAGAAATTTCTAATCAAAACATGGATTGCTATTGCTGCTGTTTAGTTGCCAAGTTGGGTCCAATTCTTTGCAACCCCATGGACTATAACCCACCAGGCTCCTCTGTCCATGGGATTTCCCAGGTTGTGATTTCCTTCTCCAGGGGATCTTCCCAATCCAGGGATGGAACCTGCATCTCTTGTTTGGCAGGTGGATTCATTACCACTGAGCCACCGAGGAAGAAATCATGGATTAAAGAGGAATAAAAATGGGAATTATAAAATAATATGTTTATATGTGTATATGTACAACTGAATCACCTTACTGTGCACCTGAAGCATTGCAAGTCAACTATACATCAATAAAATATATATATTAAGAAAAAATAATATGTTAAATGATGGGCATGCTAAAATATTGAGTGGATGTGAGTGTAAATATTCAGGAACAGCAAAGAAAAGGTATGAATTACAAGTTAATTAGGCAAAACATTAATAAAAAGTATATCATAAAGTGATATGTGATGTTTTAATAAAGAACATTGGTAATAACTTCTGTTGGAGTTCAGAAAAAGAAGTAATTTCCAGATAGCCCTCAGTAACTACAAACTGAGATTTGCTGATTCATAGACTAGGCATTGATGCAAACGATTTTGATACATATTTTTAAAAGATAACTCAAAAAGTAATATGTGAGCAATAAATAAACTGGCCCCTTTCCTGTACCCACATGAACACTGGCATTACACATTTGTGAAACATTTTTTAAAGTTTGATAGATTAAAAATTATGTGAAAATCTTTTATTTATATTTAATTAATTGTGATAATCATTTCAAAATATTTTGTCACTTATAATCATTTTAGGAATCTGGGGTAAGCTGTTAAAGTTATCTTCTATTGAACTTGCCCTTGGTATTTATTTCACCAGAGTGTTGGAGAAGGGGCTGTTGATACTACTAAAGGGAGCCCACTGTATGGATTTTCCAGGAATCCACAGCCTTCAGGAATGGCCTTGCACCTATGTTCCTCTGAGAATGCTTCTAAGAGTCTGACACTGTGAACCAAACTGGTGAGGATTGTTTAAAAGGAGACAGAGCTTGGGCATTTTGTAGGATTTAGCTTGATGGTAAGTAAGAACTACCTAACTCATATCAGTCTCCATTCAAATGCATGCCTTCAGCCATAATGAGTTTCCCTGACAACCACTGGCACAGTTTGAGCCTAAACAAGTGCTCCCAGCTACTTAACTCAGGTATAGGCACGTAATATGAGCCAGGCCTCAGGCTCTTCTCTGGGAATCTTGAATTGAGAGTATGAAATCCTAGTGTTAGTGTAGACCTGTCTCTTGAGAAAGGAGGGAAACAGCCACTTTATTTTTGGCCATGTGGACTGGAGACTGCTGCTGCTGCTGCTGCTGCTAAGTTGCTTCAATTGTGTCTGACTCAGTGCGACCCCATGGACTGCAGCCTACCAAGTTCCTCCATCCATGAATTTTCCAGGCAAGAATACTGGAGTGGGGTGCCATTGCCTTCTAGAGACTAGAGAGAAGTAAAGAAGAGAAAGGAAAAGTAAGACCAAATGACCTACCACTGGTTTCAGCTTGTTCTTGAGGCCCAGCCTGGTCGTATTTCTGCCCTTCAATTCTATGAGAAACTCTCGTGTATATATCTATTTACTTTAACTTTTGCATGTTCTTCTGGCTCTGTTACTTATTATTAGTATTAAGCCTACCTGATACAGTGAATAAGAGTGAAAAAAGATGTTTCTTGGAATTAAAGTAGCCTAGTCTGACTGTAAAGGGGAGGAAATAATAGGAACCAGTGCAGAGCTCTCCGTTCTAAGGAGATAGTCTTGGGCAGAACAATGCTCACTATGTTTTAGAGATAAGTATGTGGAGCAATTTAAAGGAGTGATCACACAAATCCATTGAAAGAGTGTTTAGAATTAGAGAAATACCAAGACTTTGTATTGCCTCAGGCAAATACAGAAATGGGTCAATATTAAGAAAGCTGACAAGTTAAAGTGAGAATCCTTTGCAAATATTTTCTTGCATTCTGTGGGTTATCTTTTCATTTTCTTTATGGTTTCCTTTGCTGGTTCCATGCGTTTATTTTTGTTTTTATTTCCATCGCTTTGGGAGACAGATCCAAAAAAATGTATTGCAATTTATGTCAGAGTGTTCTGCCTGTTTTCCTCTAGAAGTTTTGTAGTATCCGGTGTTGCATTTAGGTCTTTAATTTCTTTTGAGTTTATTTTGCATATCATGTTGGAGAATGTTTTAATTTCATTGTTTACATGTAGCTATCCAGTTTTTCCATGAATACTTGTTAAAAAGACTGTTTTTTTCCATTGTATACTCTTGCCTCCTTTGTCATAGATTAATTGACCATAAGTGCAAAGGTTTATTTTTTGGGCTTTCTGTCTGGTTCTATTGATCTATATATTTTTTTTAATTTTAAATTTATTTATTTTAATTGGAGGCTAATTACTTTACAATATTGTGTTGGTTTTGCCATACATCAACATGAATCCACCACGGGTGTACATGTGTTCTATATTTCTGTTTTTGTTCCAGTATCATTCTATTTTGCTGACTACAACTTTGTCGTATAGTCTGAAGTAAGGGAGTCTGATTCCTCCACCTCCATTTTCCTTTCTCAAGATTGCTTTGGCTATTCAGGGTCTTTTGTGTCTCACTATTGGTTCTAGTTCTGTGAAAAATGACATTGGTTACTTGACAGGAATTGCATTGCATCTATAAGTTGCTTGAACGCACTGGTTCAAAACTGGGAAAGGAGTATGTCAAGGTGATATATTGTCACCCTGCTTATTTAACTTCTATGCAGAGTACATCATGTACAATGTCAGGCTGGATGAGTCACAAGCTGAAATGAAGATTGATGGGAGAAATATCAATAACCTCATATGTGAAGATGACAGCACCCTAGTGGCAGAAAGTAAAGAGGAACTAAAGAGCTTCTTAATGAAGGTGAAATAGGAGAGTGAAAAAGCTGGCTTAAAACTCAACATTCAAAAAACTGAGATCACGGCATCTGGTCCCATCACTTCAAGGCAAATAGATGGGGGGGAAATGGAACCAGTGACAGACTTTATTTTTTTGGGCTCCAAAATCACTGGCGATAGTGAGTGCAGTCATGAAATTAAAAGACACTTGCTCCTTGGAAGAAAAGCTATGACAAATGTAGACAGTGTATTCAAAAGCAGAGACATCACTTTGCTAACAAAGGTCCGTCTTGTCAAAGCTATGGTTTTTCCAGTAGTTATGTATGGAAGTAAGAGTTGGACCATAAAGAATTCTGAGCACTGAAAAACTGATACTTTTAAACTCTGGTGCTGGAGAAGACTCTTGAGAATCACTTGGACTGCAAGGAGATCAAACCACTCAATCCTAAAGGAAATAAAATCTGAATATTGAATGGAAGAACTGATGCTGAAACTAAAGCTCCAATATTTTGGCCATCTGATGTGAAGAGCTGGCCCACTGGAAAAGACCCTGATGCTGGAAAAGATTGAAGGCAGGAGGAGAAGGGGGTGAAAAGGATAAAATAGTTGGATGGCATCACCAACTCAGGGGACATGAGTTTGAGCAAACTGAGAGATAGTGAAGGACAGGGAAGTCTGGTTTCCTGCAGTCTATGAGGTCACAAAGAGTCGGACATAACTGAGCTTTTCTTCCAAGGAGCAAGCGTCTTTAAATTTCATGGCTGTGCTCACTGTCCTCAGTGATTTTGGAGCCCAAGAAAATAGTCTGTCACTGTTTCCATTCCGCGCCCCCCATCTGTTTGCCATAAAGTGATGGGACCAGATGCTATGATCTTAGTTTTTTGAATGTTAATGAAACTTTCAATAACTTTTAATAACTCCTTTGGAGTAGTTTTATCATAGTAACATTCATAATTTGTGTCATTCTTTGAGTGAGGCTAATGTCTGCAATCAGACTGTACTGTCTGTGGGGGCAGGTACAATGCCTGATATTGTTCAATTTTGGGTCTGTAACTTCTAACACAGTTCCTGACACATAGAAAATAAATATTTTGGATGAATTTATCAATGATGTAGACCTGGATTTGAATCTCAAAGGAGTGTTAAAGGATGCTGCAAGAGCTTATAAAGGGGAATTTGATTTCATCAATGGAGATATAAAAGGTTTTTGTGAGTAATTTAAGAAAGTGGGGAAAACCACTAGACCATTCAGGTATGACCTAAATCAAATCCCTTATGATTATACAGTGGAAGTGAGAAATAGATTTAAAGGACTAGATCTGATAGACAGAGTGCCTGATGAACTATGGATGGAGATTCATGACATTGTACAAGGAGACAGGGATCAAGACCATTCCCAAGAAAAAGAAATGCAAAAAAGCAAAATGGCTGTCTGAGGAGGGCTTACATATAGCTGTGAAAAGAAAAGAAGTGAAAAGCAAAGGAGAAAAGGAAAGATATAAGCATCTGAATGCAGAGTTCCAAACAATAGCAAGAAGAGATAAGAAAGCCTTCCTCAGTGATCAATGCAAAGAAATAAAGGGAAACAACAGAATGGGAAAGACTAGAGATCTCTTCAAGAAAATTAGAGATACCAAAAGAACATTTCATGCAAAGATGGGCTTGATAAAGGACAGAAATGGTATGGACCTAATAGAAACAGAAGATATTAAGAAGAGGTGGCAAGAATACACAGAAGAACTGTAGAAAAAAGATCTTCACGACCCAGATAATCACAGTGGTGTGATCACTCACCTAGAGCCAGACATCCTGGAATGTGAAGTCAAGTGGATCTTAGGAAGCATCACTACAAACAAAGCTAGTGGAGGTGATGGAATTCCAGTTGAGCTATTGCAAATCCTGAAAGATGATGCTGTGAAAGTGCTTCACTCAATATGCCAGCAAATTTGGAAAAGTCAGCAGTGGCCACAGGACTGGAAAAGGTCAGTTTTCATTCCAATCCCAAAGAAAGGCAAGAATGCTCAAACTACAGCACAACTGCACTCATCTCACATGCTAGTAAAGTAATGCTCAAAATTCTCCAAGCCAGGCTTCAGCAGTACGTGAACCGTGAACTTCCAGATGTTCAGGCTTTTTTAGAAAAGGCAGAGGAACCAGAGATCAAATTGCCAACATCTACTGGATCACCAGAAAAATATCTATTTCTGCTTTATTGACTATGCCAAAGCCTTTGACTGTGTGGATCACGATAAACTGTGGAAAATTCTGAAAGAGATGAGAATCTTGAGAAACCTGTGTGCAGGTCAGGAAGCAACAGTTAGAACTGGACATGGCACAACTGACTGGTTCCAAATAAGAAAAGGAGTACATCAAGGCTGTATATTTTCACCCTGCTTATTTAACTTCTATGCAGAGTACATCATGAGAAATGCTGGGCTGGAGTAAGCATAAGCTGGAATCAAGATTGCCAGAAGAAATATCAACAACCTCAGATATGCAGATGACACCACCCTTATGGTAGAAAGTGAAGAGGAACTAAAGAGCCTCTTGATGAAAGCGAAAGAGGAGAGTGAAAAAGTTGGCTTAAAGCTCAACATTAAGAAAACTAAGATCATGGCATCTGGTCCCATCACTTCATGGCAAAAAGATGGGGAAACAGTGTAAGACTTTATTTTTCTGGGCTCCAAAATCACTGCAGATGGTGATTGCAGCCATGAATTTCCTTGGAAGGAAAGTTATGACCAACCTAGATAGCATATTCAAAAGCAGAGACATTACTTTGCCAACAAAGGTCCGTCTAGTCAAGGCTATGGTTTTTTCTGTGGTCATGTAAGGATGTGAAATTTGGACTGTGAAGAAAGCTGAGCACCGAAGAATTGATGCTTTTGAATTATGGTGTTGGAGAAGACTCTTGAGAGTCCCTTGGACTGCAAGGAGATCCAACCAGTCCATCCTAAAGGAGATCAGTCCTGGGTGTTCATTGGAAGGACTGATGCCAAAGCTAAAACTCTAGTAATTTGGCCACCTCATGTGAAGAGTTGACTCATTGGAAAAGACTGATGCTGGGAGGGATTGGGGGCAGGAGGAGAAGGGGACAACAGAGGATGAGATGGCTGGATGGAATCACCGACTCGATGGACATGAGTTTGAGTAAACTCTGGGAGTTGGTGATGGACAGGGAGGCCTGGCGTGCTATGATTCATGGGGTCACAAAGAGTCAGACACGACTGAGCGACTGAACTGAACTAGAACTGGAATGTCGGAGCTAATGCTGACAGTGAGGCAAAAGCCAGCAAGATCTGTTTAGGCAGATGCATCATCAACTTGTACAGCAAAAGCTGGGGCTGAGGGAGCTTGAGGCTAAAGAAAGGAGCCTTGTTGCCTTATGGTCATTGGTAAGGATTTTCATCTTTACCTCAAGAGTAATTAGAAGTTACTTAAGGTTTCAAATTGATTTATGAAGAGAAAAGGTGACACTTTCTACTTGTAAAACACTCAACTGGTTGGCCACATTTTCACTTACTTTCAACAGTAACTGTAGGCATGCTTGTGGGATAAAAAGATTACCTTAAGTTTTTACCCCTCTCAGAGTTTCTTATTTTCAATTTGTAAGAAATCGTAAAAAGCGAATTATAAAATTTCACATTGACTGTTGAAAGGGAGATTCCATAACTTCAGACTTTAGATGAGAAAACAAAATACTAACAATATGACATTGATCAAGATCTTTCTTTGGCATTTCCTGTCTGCTTCCAAATAGTCGTCAGACATTTGAGCCCAGTTTTTACACAATGGCCATTACTAATTTCCTCTAGTCCCAGTGGGAATTATGTGTTTGCAACCAAAGAGGAAAAACGTGTCTGAAAGGCTAATAACATAGTGAAACACATAGTTGAATTGTTAAAATAGTAAATGTTTAAAAATGGTACAATTTGAAATTCTGGATAAGAGGTTGAGTAGGAATGATCTTAAAAAAAAAAAAAAAAAATTCTGTAAAAAAGAAATGGAAGCATTCTGCTTAAGTGTTTAGTTTCTTTTTTTTTTTTTTTTCCCCAAATCTTGATATTTCATTGCTGGGTTATTTTCATTTTGTTAAATAATATTTGATATTTCATGATCATTAACATTGAATATATTTTTTAAACATAAAATTTCTCTTCACCTTTAAAAGAGCCTTCAGTAATATTGAAATAATGTATCAGTTGACTTTAAGTTCAAATGGAGACCAGGATATTAATTTTCAAGTTATACAATTCTTAGAAAAGGGAGTGAAGTTATGTTTATGAAAATACTCCAAACATATAGTAAATAGATACAGTAAATATTGGCTGTAAGAAGCTTATGAACTAATTTCATTGTGTAGTTTCATAATCACATTTCCAGTTTTCTAAGAGAACCAAAAATGTGTTAAAACATGACGTGAACAGAACATTTACTAGTTGGTGAAAGTTATAGTTTATATTCTGTAGAACTGAACAAAGAAACATGAATGACTATGCAGAAAAGTACCTGGTTTGGGGAAATGATTAGACTTAGAATTAAGTGCTTGCAAAATTGTGCTAACAGCATGAAGTTAGTGTTAAAATACAAGAAAAAAAAAATTGCTTTCCTGAGGCTAGCTTAGTAACTAGAATGAGGAAACTGCCTGAGCCAGACCCAGATTAAAATCTTTGTGCCCAGACTCAATATGAAAGCTTCCTTTTTCTTTATTGCTTAAGCATTTCACTAAAAATGTGCTATATCATATTTTAAAATATCTTCTATACCCTCTTTAAGAAGTCATATTCAAAACAATCCATTGTGCCCTTCCACTCAAAAATAAATGCATTTAGTTCACACAATTCCTCAGGTTTGTGTTCAAAAGTGGGTAAAGAAGAAGCAAGGAGAAAAAAGTTCACTTGAGCTGATAAATACCACTAAGAATATTTTGAGACATTCAAATTTATATGTAAATTTCAATAAATTTTGACCTTTGAATGTAGAAAAAAATTTTGCTATTCAAAAATATTTCACCTCTGCACTAAATAACACTCAAAGATTAAAAATATTTATACCCTGAACCCAGAAATATTAGTCCCTTGGAAATTCTTTTCAAAATAATTACAAAATAATTCTGTTACTGGTATTAGATGTTCAAACTCTACAACAGTTGGGAACTTAGGAAGTTAGTTATTAATGTACAAATTCCCCCTCATAAATTTTAGCTGCCTTCACTGAAGGCTTTCACCAAAGTGCTATCAATTTTCATCTCTCCTTCATTCCCATGCTCTCTTATGAAAACAAAAGGAAGAAGAACAAATAAATCCAAGATTAAATGACTCTTCCACAAATTCACACTCAAAGTTAAAGCATGATTATTTTGGGGCCATATAGTACACTTATTTTCCCCTCAAAGGATATCAAGAAAATTGGAAATAATTACTGTTACACATAAAACCATAGACCTGATTTCCTATATCTTTGGTGAAACATAACTGGTTTTCTAAGAGTGGGAATGTAAGTGAAAAATACACTATTTCTCTAACTGAAGCAGACTTAGAGACACAGAGGACAAACCAGTGGGGAGAGGAGTGGGGAGAGGGGCAAAATTAGTGAAGGAGATTAAGAAATGCAGACTGCTATGTATGAAATAAAGAAGATACATGGATGTAATGTACAGCACAGGGAGTATTACCAATATTTTATAATAATTTCACTTGGAATATAAACTATAAAAATATTGAATCACTTGTGAAACTGAAACTAATGTAGTATTGTAAGTCAATTATACTTCAGTTGAGAAAAAAGAGAGAGTGAGAATAGTTTATAGTATATACAGCCTCTTGGGTAGCATCACCTGCAGTTTTGTTCTGGTAGCAAAATGAAATGGCAGGTTTTTATTAGTGAATGTGGGACTCTCTCACCTCCCATTGGAATGCTTCAATCACCCCTCCACTTTGCCTGGTAGATATTTATGATGACAATGTTTGATTCCTCTGGTGAAGATTTCTGGAGGTTTGTGATGGAAAATAGAACATTGAGGGAGTCTTTAGCATGTTCTTGGAGATAAACAAGTCAGTACAAATATTAAAGTATTGTTGAGGAAAAAGTCTCTGCCTTTCGGAAACAGTTGCAAAAGACCTCATAATTCATCTTTATTTTCAAACATTTTTTTTTACTTTACTAATAGCATTGTTTGTTGCAATGTTAATTTTAAAATTTAGTGTTTAGCTTTCAACAAGATCAAAACTAGCACAGCAGAGTTCAGTGGAAGAAGAGAAATACTATACCTACCAGCAAGACAGTTATGTCTTTAGAGCAAGACATAACTTTAGACATAAGACATATGTCTTATGTCTTCAGTGACACATACAATCACTGTGTCTAATGGGTGTCCTGAGGACACAATTTTACCTGCTCTATTTTATTTGTCCCATAGAATTCTCTTTAGTTTAATAGGTTTAAGAAAATAGGCATCTAAAGAAAGCACAAGAAAATTTAGACCCCTTCTCCCAAGCGTGATTAAAATGTTCCCTTTACAACAGTAGATTTTACTTATTAGAACTATGACCAATAGTCTTCCTTTCTCCAGATAGTCACCTGAAAGTGTTTAAACATCTAGAGTTAGAACAATAAAAGAATTAAATATTAAAACAATACATTCATAGAGAAAACATTCATTGAATCAGAGAAAACAAGGAAATTTCAGAAAAACATCTACTTTGGTTTCATTGACTATGCTAAAGCCTTTGACTGTGTGATCACAACAAATAGTGGAAAATTCTTAAAGAGATGAGAATACCTTTAAGATGGTTACCTTACCTGCCTCCTGAAAAACCAGTATGCAGGTCAAGAAGCAATAATTAGAACCTTACACTGAAAAACTGACTGGTTCAAAATTGGGAAAGGACTTTGTCAAGGCTGTATATTGTCACCCTGCTTATTTAACTTCTATAGAGTATATCATGTGAAATGCTGAGCTGGATGACTCACAAGCTGGAATCAAGATTGCCAGAAGAAATATCAATAACCTTAGATATGAGGTCACAAAGAGTTGAACATGACTTAGCAACTGAAAAATCAATGGATATATTAGAGCATATATAGAGAGCATATATATCCATATATATGGATATATAGTTATAATCTCCTGTGAGATTGGATATCATGACCTGATATCCAATTATATACTGTATATCCAATTATATAATTATACCCAATAATATACTGTATTCCAACAGTGAGAAGAATTTTAAATTAAATATTCACATTTTAATAAAAATATACCCAACTAGTTCACATATTCTCTTCTGCAACCCTTTGGTAGGTTTACTGAGCTGGTCATCTCAAGATCATGGTAAAAAATCTTCTAATGCTCTGTTTTAATCACAGAAAGAGGAAGTACAGAAATTTACATACTTTATTTTTCTAGAAAACTTATATTAGAAAAAATATAAAATTTCTTGAAAATTTATGTTATTTCATAAAATTATTTGATTTTTTTTTCAAGTTAAAGCCTCTGTATCTTTAAATTTAACTTCATTGGCATATTCTATGCTGTTCAAATTATTTTTTATGAGTCCCAAATGTCTTAATAATAAACAATTGTATAAAATAGAAGATTGTTGATCATGGAATCTCATAGTCTTAGGGGAATATAATTCAAAAATGTGTTTATCCAGAATTAACAAACCATAGCCCTGCCATCTACTAACTCTTCAATATGTTGTTTAATCTTTTTAAGCTCCAAATTTCTCACCTAATGAGTGAAAATTATAATAAGCAACATCATAAGAATATTGTTAAAATTATGAGACTTAAAAAGTGCAGTGTCTGCCACGTGATTTATTGTTGTAATTGTTATTTTCACTTTTTTGACAGTATAAATGTAATGTGGTATTTCATTTTGTTAATTTGACTGACATATAAGAAACAAATTCCCAGTGCTATTTATAACCCAGATTTATGAAGAAACAGTTGTCCTGAAGTACACAAAGTTGAAAAACATTCTTCATTGACAAAACTGCATATTATCATTTCAGGAATAGTGAAAACACATGACTGGCAATAGAACACTAAAAAATGTCTAGTATTGTCCCATTCAGAAATAGAGGTAATTTTTCATAGTTTTGAAGACATCAAAGAATGGATGGACTTAGAAGTAATATAGCATATGCATTTCTATAATGTGCAGTTACGGAGCAATAAAAGTGAGTCTAAACATCAAACAATTCCATGGGCATTTTCAAAAACTAATTTAACACCAAGGTCTTCTCTTTTTTATCTAGATATTTTGAATAAAAGACGACCTCAGCAATAAATTATCTCATGTAATATACACTGTTGATTCCATTTTCTTTGCTAATGTAGTATTTGATTATTGTTTATTAAGATTTTGAGTTACTGTTGAGATAATAGATACTTCCTTCTTAGCTCCGTTGGTAAAGATAGATAATATATATGTACATATATCTTGATGTATAATGTATTTCAAAGAAAAATATAAAATATAAATAAATGTTTCATCCTCCATGTGGTTTCTTAATCATGTATTTTGCCTATTCCCCAAAGGAAATAATAATTTTAAAAACACATCTCAGATTTTCAGTTTCCTTTTTTTTCAGTTTTTCCTTTGCTTAACTGACCCTGAGTGGGGTGGGGGGGGGGGTTGGGGGTGGAATCCGTGAAGTGGATTTGTTCTGTTTTCCTCCTCATTTCCTTTCCCATATATGACATTAGTTATCCACAGGCACCAGAGCATGTCCTTGGAGTTGTTATTCCAGTAGTGGTGATGGATTTACATAGGTTCATCCACAGTCTTTGGCTCAGGCTCTATTGCGGACACCATCCGACACTCGTTGGATGTCAGACTAACATCAGTGTTCTGGGTTTATCTTGAAGCTGAGTAGAATGAACTGTTCCACCTGTAGACTTCACTCAGCTCATCCCAGGTAAAACAATGGGGGGGCTGTCCTTCTCCAAGTCATCTTTCCTAAGCCTTCTAACAAGCCACTAGTGTGCCTGAGCTCTAAGGTTCTAGGGAGGTTGTCTGCATTTAATCTTTTTCTCTTCTTTATGAGTAGGACTAGGAGGCCAAAACTTATAAGAAAAACTTCCGGGTGGATGAAACTGGAACCTATTATACAGAGTGAAGTAAGCCTGAAAGAAAAACACCAATACAGTATACTAACGCATATATATGGAATTTAGAAAGATGGTAACAATAACCCTGTGTACGAGACAGCAAAAGAGACACTGATGTATAGATCAGTCTTATGAACTCTGTGGGAGAGGGAGAGGGTGGGGAGATTTGGGAGAATGGCATTGAAACATGTGTAATATCATGTATGAGACGAGTCGCCAGTCCAGGTTCGATGCACGACGCTGGATGCTTGGGGCTGGTGTACTGGGGCGGCCCAGAGGGAGGGTATGGGGAAGGAGGAGGGAGGAGGGTTCAGGATGGGAAACACAGGTATACCTGTGGCGGATTCATTTCGATGTTGGGCAAAACTAATACAACATTGTAAAGTTTAAAAATAAAATAAAATTAAAAAAACAAATAAGACAGACTAAAAAAAAAAAAAAAAGAAAAACTTCCAAGTGTGTTTTAAAAAGAAAGCCCAGAAATTACAACCCCATTCAAGTGGGTAAGAGATCTTTTTAATGTACTCTAGGTAATTGTGTACTTCAGCTGTTCCCTGTCCTAATAAAGGTAATAATGTCTGCAATGTTATGCCAGAGCCAACCCTTATCTCATGTTGTCATGCTGTCTATGTCATATGCCTTTAGGAAATTCATATTTTGCATTCAGTTGTTTAACATTTATATCTCCAGACAGTCTAGTCATTAGGGAGTTCTTATATTTCTGAGTTTCAGCTTAAACAACATTAGCCTGCTGAAAGTTTCAATTAACGAACTTTATGTTGGCTTTAGGTCAAGAATTCTTATCAAATAATTCACTTTTTGTTTCTACAAATGCTATTGATTTCCCTTCCTATAAACATAGATTGTTGCAAAGTGTTCATCTTTGAATATTCCTAATATTTACATGTAGCCCATTCTTCTGGAGAAGGAAATGGCAACCCACTCCAGTATTCTTGCCTAGAGAATCCTGTGAACAGAGGAGCCTGGTGGGCTGCTGTCCATAGGGTTGCACAGAGTCGGACAGGACTGAAGTGACTTAGCAGCAGCAGCAGCCACCCACTCTTCATCTTGGAAGATGAAATTTCTTGATTCCATAATTAGGAAATATGTTTTCTCATTTTCCCTTGACTACCTTTTGCACTGTGTATATTTAATAGTATTTGTAGAAACACCATCCAGGTGATGCTAGTGATAAAGAACCTGCCTGCCAATGCAGGAGACATCAGAAACATGGGTCCAGTCTCTGAGTCAGGAAGATCCCCAGGTGGAGGGCAATCTACTCCAGTATTCTTGACTGGAGATTCCAATGGGCAGAGGAGCCTGGTGGACTACAGTCCATAGAGTCTCAGAGTCACACATGACTGAAGCAACTTAGCATGAATGCATATAGAAAAGAAAGACCTATTTTTTTCTTCAATTGGTGAAATAAAGAAAAAATAGATACTATTTTAAATAGGCTATGCTGTTACAGTCATAATAATATAATGCCACACTAGTCTAATTCATAGTTTTTCTAACATAATGTTCAATTTCTTAGTGAGAAAATTTCTAATGTGTTGGATGACATAGATGACTTTGATCTTTTAATTTTACTTTTATTTACTTTATTGGTAACATTATGACAATATTAAGAATAATCAAAATGGAGTTTATCTAGGAGTTAATTCTAAACAAAGTGTATTTCACCTTTTATATTTTAGTTGCTATATTGTATAATCTTTTAGTTGCCAAGTAAAATCATTTCAATAAGCCAAAGACAGAAAACTGAGAATTTTTGATGACTAACTTTTAAAGAAATTTGAAACAATCTCAAACTTACAGGAATTTGCAAGTATAGTACAAAACTTTTTTTGTCCTGAATCAGTTGACAATTGGTTCCTGATGTGATGTTCTACTGCTGCTGCTGCTGCTGCTGCTAAGTCGCTTCAGTCGTGTCCCACTCTGTGAGACCCCATAGATGGCAGCCCAGCAGGCTTCCCCATCCCTAGGATTCTCCAGGCAAGAACACTGGAGTGGGTTGCCATTTCCTTCTCCAATGCATGAAAGTGAAAAGTGTAAGTGAAGTCGCTCAGTCGTGTTCGACTCTTAGCGACCCCATGGACTGCAGCCTACCAGGCTCCTCCATCCATGGGATTTTCCAGGCAAGAGTACTGGAGTGGGGTGCCATTGCCTTCTCCAGATGTTCTACTGGAGAATATTTTAGTGTATATTTCCTATGAGTAGCTCCTTCTGCTGCTAAGTCACTTCACTAGTGTCTGACTCTGTGCGACCCCATAGACGGCAGCCCACCAGGCTCCCCTGTCCCTGGGATTCTCCAGGCAAGAACACTGGAGTGGGTTGCCATTTATATTCTCAAATACAGTCACAATGCAGTCATCTAAGTCTGGACACTTATTTTGATAGTTTACTACCATCTAATCATTAGACTTCACTCAAATTTCCCAGCTACCCCACTGTTCTTTATAGCAGAAGGACATGTTACCAATACATGTTATATTTAGTTGTGTCTCATAATATTCTTCAATTTTAAAGAATTTCCCAGTGATCCCTTGTCTTTTATGAGCTTGTTGTGTTTAATAATTTTGTTACTTTGTAGAATGTCCATCAACATGGATTTAGTTAATGTTTCTTCCTGATTATATTCAGGTTCTGTGCATTTGGTGGGAATATGACAGAAGTTATGCTGTGTTCTTTTAACTGCCTCCTAAAAGGTGGAACAATATTTAAATTTTTTCCTGTTACTGATAATATTTACCTTAATCCCTAGAATTATGTGATATCTGCTAGGGTTCTCCACTGTAAAATGATACCTTTTCTCTTTGTATAAATATTTTGTAGAAAGGTAGCTTGAAACCATGTATTTATCCTATTCTTCATAAAACTTTCATTTATTTAATTATATTAGTTGAATTCCTAGTTCCTATTTTGCTCAATGAGTTATAATCTATTATTCTAAATATTTATTTTCATTCTCGAATGTTTCATGTTTAGTCAATGGCTCCTGTAAACTTTAGGCTTGCTTCTGGGTCCTTTTTTTCCTCTTAAAAAAAAGTGGTCTTTGAGCCAAGAATAGTAAGGAAAAAATAGTCTTTTCAATAAATAGTGTTGGGAAAGCTGGATATTCACATGCAAAAGAATGAAATTGAGCTCCTGTCTTACTAACTTCAGAAATTAACTTGAAATAGATTAAAGACTTAAACGGAAGTCTTAAAACCATAAAACTCCTAGAAGAAAACACAAGGAAAAGCCTATAGTCACTGGTCTTAGTAATGATTTTTTTTTTGGATATGACATCAAAAGCACAAAGCAGCAAAAGCAGAATGAAACAAGTGGGACTACATCAAACTAAAAAGCTTCTGTCCAGGACAAAAAGCAATCCATAAAATGAAGGGGCATCCTACAGAAGAGAAGACAACATTTGAAAACCACACATCAGAGAGTGGGTTAATATCTAAAATATATAATATACTTTTCAGTTCAGTTCAGTTAAGTCACTCAGTCATGTCAAACTCTTTGCAACCCCATGGACTGCAGCACACCAGGCTTATCTGTTCATCACCAACTCCCAGAGCTTGCTCAAACTCACGTCCATTAAGTAGGTGATGTCCCAACCACATCATCCTCTGTCATCCCCTTCTCCTCCTGCCTTCAATCTTTCCCAGCATCAAGGTCTTTTCAAATGAGTCAGTTCTTCGAATCAGGTGGCTGAAGTATTGCTTCAGCATCAGTCCTTCCAAGGAATATTCAGAACTGATTTCCTTTAGGAATGACTGGTTTGATCCCCTTGCACTCCAAAGAACTCCAATATACTTTCACAATTCAACGACAAAAAAGCAAAAAAAAATCCCCAAATCATCTGATTAAAGAAATGAACAGAGAACTCAAATAAACATATTTCTAAAGAAGACATACAAATGACCAACAGATACATGAAAAGGTGCTCAACATCACTAATTATCAAGGAAATGCGTATAAAAACCACTGTGAGATATCACCCCACACATGTTAGAATGCTGCTGCTAAGTCGCTTCAGTCGTGTCTGACTCTGTGCGACCCCAGAGACGGCAATCCACCAGGCTCCCCTGTCCCTGGGATTCTCCAGGCAAGAACACTGGAGTGGGTTGACATTTTCATCTCCAATGCATGAAAGTGAAAAGTGAAAGTGAAGTTGCTCAGTCGTGTCCGACTCTTTGAGACCCCATGGACTGCAGCCCACCAGGCTCCTCTGTCCTTGGGATTTTCTAGGCAAGAGTACTGGAGTGGGGTGCCATTGCCTTCTCGGCATGTTAGAATACCTGTTGTCAAAAAGACAAGAGAATGTGAGGGAAAATATGGAGAAAAGGGAAACTTAGTGTACTGTTGGTTGGACTATAAATTGGTACAGCCATTGTGAAAAACAGTGAGGAGATTCTTCAAAAAATTAAAGATAGGACTACTGTGAAAGTGAAAGTTGCTTAGTTGTGTCCAACTCTTTGCAACCCCATGGAGTGTATGTAGCCCACCAGACTCCTCTGTCCATGGGATTCTCCAGGCAAGAATACTGGAATGGGTTGCCATTCCTTTCTCCAGGGAATCTTCCCAACCCAGGGACTGAACCCAGGTCTCTGGGTTATTCCTTACCATCTGAGCCACCAGGGAAGGCCCACTATACGATCAAGCAATTCCACTTTCAGGGGTATATCCAAAGTAAATTGGACTTCCCAGGTAACACTAATGGTAAAGAACCTGCCTGCCAATGCAGGAAACATTAGATACATGTGTTTGATCCCTGGGTCGGGAAGATCCCCTGGAGGATGGCATGGCAACTCATATCTTGCTTGGTAAATACCAAGCAAGTATTCTTGCTTGGTAAATGTCATGGACAGAGGGGCCTGGTGGTCTACAGTCCATAGAGTTGCAAAGAGTCAGACATGACTGAAGAACTTAGCATGCATGCATGCACTGCAGCAAATAAAATCACAATCTCTAAGAGATATCCAAACCTTCATATTCCATAGCAGCATTATTCATAGAAGCCAAGACATGGAAGCAGCCCAGGTGTCCATCAACAGATGAATGGATAAAGAAAATATAATAGAAAAAGAGACAGACAACGGAATTCCATTCAATCATAAAAATTAAGGAAATTTTGCTAGGTGTCACATATGGAAGGTCCTAGAGGACATTATGTTAAGTGAAATAAGTCAGTTAGAGGAAGACATACTGTGTGATCTCACTTGTATGTGAAATTCTAAAAAATGCTGAACCCATGTAAAACAGTAGAATGGTCATTGCCAGGGTCTGGTGGGGGTGGGGTGTGGGAAGAGGGAGATGTTGGTCAAAGGGCACAAGCTTCCAGATATAAGATGAATACGTTCTAAGATCTAATATACAGCATGATGACTTTAGTTAACAATACTGTATTATATGGGCTTTCTGGTTGGCTCAGTGGTAAAGAATCTGCCCGCAATGCAGAAGATGCAAGAGAGGCCATGGATTTGATCCCTGGGGAGGGTATTGCAACCCATTCCAGTACTCTTCTTGCCTAGGAAACTCCATGGACAGAGGAGCCTGGCAGGCTACAGTCCATGGGGTTGCATAGAGTGGTCATGCCTGAAGTGACTGAGCACTGTGTTATATACTTGGAAGTTTCTAAGAAAGTAGATCTTAAACGTTCCCACAATACACAAAAACAAAATTATAATTATGTGAAGTGACGACTGTGTTGAGTAATCTTTTTGTGGCATAATCTCACTGTATATACATGTATCAAATCATCATGTTGTATACTTTAAACTTACACAGTGTTATAAGTTAATTATATCTCAACAAAGCTATAACAAATAAAAAAATATTCCTCTTTATTCATTGGGTATTTTATTATTTTTCTACCACCTCAAAAAGTTTGTTCTTAAGTTTTCTGGCACAGCATTCTTCATTATGTATTTTTTCTGCTCTCGCTGTAAAGTAGGCTGTTTCTCCAGTGCTCCTTCGGTTGAAGAATGACAATTAGAAGTGGCAATCTGAGGGTTAGGTTTGCCTATTGTTATTGGGTGTTGCTGCGCCCAGGTCATTTTGGTGGACAAAGCTATAGTAACTTTCACATCTACCTGTATGTGTGTTCCAATGCATGAGTTCACATCACAATATTCAATTCTGATCCAATGTTACAGGCTCCATACTAGTTTTCTTGCTTTCTATACTGTTAACTGCCTTCTCCCACAGTCAGAAATCTGATTACCATTAGCTTTAATATATTTATTATTTAATCAGTCCTCTGCTTGTAACCAACCTCCTGCTGCCAGTGCTCCCCCTCCCCCACATAGATGCCCTCCTCACCGACTGTGGACTCTCACATAAGCAATGCTGAGGCCCAACACCCATCCTGGGCAGCCCTTGTCACACCCGCCTCTGGGGCACTGCAGCTCCGCTAGCTTGCTTGATGCTCCCTGATGGTTTGGAAAAGAAAGGGAACAGGAAGAGGAAGAGTTGTCTTTGTGTTTTAAAAGTCTAATTTAATGAAGAATTTATTGTTGGACATTCTGGGTGCCCTTTGGGATGTCTTATTCATCTTGATCTCACTACTACTGGACAGCTTAAGGCTGTTTCCTCTTATCTCACTCTTGAAACATTTTTTTTCTCTTAGTTTCTAAGGCGATATCTTAGAAAAATTTTATTATTATTGATTATTTTCCCCTAAAATAGTAATTTATTCCTTTTATTGTGCTCATTCATTAAATAATCATGTTCTCCAGGGTTATTTGCATTTATTCCTTTTATTGTGTTCATTCATTAAATAATCATGTTCTCCAGGGTCCTGTCTTCAGGCCTTCTAACCGTGGAAGAGCTACCTGATAGGATTCATCCATGTCCTATATTATTTAAGGGTAAAAACTTAATTGCATTAAAAAAAAAAAAAAACTAATTACTGGGCCAGACTCATGCATCTCACAGCCTGGGGGCCAGGTGAGGCTCCTGTCTTAGCAGCAAATCCCCATAACAGCCTGCAGGGCCCCTGAACACTCAGCGTGCGAGTTTACCTGTGGTACAATGAGGTAACCCAAGTTCTCACAAGCATCACCGTCTGTCTCAAGAGCAGGCATAAGGTCGGAGCACCACAAACTTTTGGTGAGGTGTTGACAAGGACTTGGTTGTATAGACACTGAGTTTCAGAGTTGGTAATCTGTAGCCTGTGAGAATAGATGGCTCTTACCATAGGTTACCTAGCTCTTTCCAGAGTCAAGAGAGTGGCTACTAATCAAAGTTGTGTGAAAAGGGTGTGGGGCCCCAATTAGAAGAGCCAAAGACAAATTCAGGGGTACTGGCTGCCAGGATGAATGTCCAAGGAGAGCCAAGCAGGACAGTGCTGGCATCCCAGAAGAAGCATGAAGACAGGGCATGCATGAGTGCCAGGAATCAGAAAAAGTGATATTTTCACAGTCTAGCAGCTTGAGGTGAGAGCGAACTTTGCCATCATGAACTTGCCTCTGTTTTTCTCTTCACTGTGTGGTGTTCTCTTTGTCTATCTGGAAGGGAAAAAAAAATTTCCAAAGTAACTTTTAGAAATATTTGTGCAAATGTTAAAACTGAGATGAAAGTGAGGGATTCCAGCAATGTAACAAATTGAAGTGTTAATCTCAACACAAATAAGAATATAACATTTCTATATCATGCGTCATCTTTCTTGTTATTTTTGATGAATCTATTATGGATTGTTTATTTACTGTCAAGGGAAGAGCCTGTGATCTGTTTATTTTTCATTTATTTGTTTTAAGAAAAGATATTTTTAGAACCACTTAGCATTTTCAGTGGAGAAGGAAATGGCACCCCACTCCAGTCTTCTTGCCTGGAGAATCCCAGGGACAGAGGAGCCTGGTGGGCTGCCGTCTATGGGGTCGCACAGAGATGGACACGACTGAAGCAGTAGCAGCAGCATTTTCAGGGAGGCAGTTCTTTTCTCTATCAGGTAGTTTATTCATAGCTTTTCAGCCACATTAATGGGACTAAATAGCATACTTTAGAAGAAGCTGAAAAAAGACCAAGGAAGGATTTTCCAAATTATCTAGTCCTGTCCTCATTTCATCTTTTGGATGTAATCTCATTGATAAGTGGAGTAAATACAGAATGAAAGGCCGGATGTGGAGGAAATAATAAAAAGGAAAACAAGAAAGGCTGAGCTCATCTTCAGCCTGGGCTGCATCTCAGCTCTGGTCATATTTATCAAGTGCGGTTGTGACAAATCCTTTTTCCTGGCTTCTTGCCTTACACAGGATTAATAAATAATGAGCTCAATATTTTAGGAAAGAATTGTTCCATTATCGTATCTTTCTAAAACATTTACTTTGGTTACTAGCCATTATTGATTCATAATTGAAACACACTATTATGATAGATATATTTATATCTACAGATCCCAAATTGAGGACACCGTGACACAGCACACACACACACACACACACACACACACACACACACACAATGTACGTCTATGTACCTAAATATGTTGTTACACAAATCAATGATAATTACTTTGTAATGACAGCTTACCTTTTATTCTTTAAAATATTTATTTCATGGCTAGATTTGAGAAAGATTCCCTGAAGAATGTCAACTGTGGAGGTTTTTAGAAAATTAAGCTTTCTGATTTCTCAAATCCAGTAGGTAGGAAGCATTGTCTATAGAGTGGGGGCAGGAAGATGAGTGGACCTAGAGAGGACGCTGAAAGTTGTTCATGGTCTGTTTGCCCTGGAAAGCAGCTCACAGAGAGGAACGTTGGTATCTTTTCAAATCAGCCCTCCTTAGAATAACTGCCATCATTTAAAAATTTGCTGTCTCTTTGCTGACTTATTGTCTAGGATAAAATCATCACAGTTCTCTTCCTAATGAGCTGCAATTTTTTTTCTAATGTCAAAAGAGCAGAAATAGCCAAAACATAGATGAACAAGTTGTGTAATATCTAGTAAATATACCACGGTGTCTCATAAACATTAAGTTCAGGACAACTTTCATCCAAAAATGGGATTCATTTGATCCAAACCAGATGAATGAAGAAAGCAGCTACCGTGTAAATAGTTCACTTGTTACTTTTCCAGACAGAAAACTAACTATAAATCATTTGGGGGTCTATTTAAAAGACATTCACAGTTTTGTCAGAATAATGTTAACTTTTGGAATCTTTAGAATGTAATATTTTCCAGAGATAAACTCTAAAGGATTAGATGAGCAAATAGACACATAAGAATATTTTAAGTAATACAGCAGCAGATTTTTTCCATACGCTTTTTCAGCTTTATTCTGGGACTGGCTTTTCTAGGTCATTTTTAAAAAACGTATGTTTAAATAGATATAAAGAAGGTACTTTGTAGACCTAGTGTACCATGAGGTATTCGTAATGGAAAAAGGAACATCTGTGGTATTTGCTTCAGACCACTAGTCCCTGGCTATGTATCCATTGTCTGCTTCAGCAAAAAAGAAGCAGTGACGTTTTGGTGAAGAATGCCATTATGTAACCATCCACCAATATGTGAAGGGTCAGAATGCTCCATCTGGTCCTTCTGCCTTTCCGCTCTTAACCCATCATTCTTTTTCTCCTGTGATAAAAAAGAGAAGAGAGGACTGGAGCAATGCTGTAGACATAGTTTGAATCTCTTCCTTTCCAAAAGAGAGTTCGTTTTGCAATGTGAATCCCAGCATCTAATTTTTCTTCTTTCCTTTTTTTTTTTGTTTTTGTTTTTGGTACTAACCCTCTTCTCTTTTAGGTTTAGGGCCTATGCTGATTTTCAACTCCCTCTACTTTCTCTTCCTGTCCTCCCTAGCATTCTGAAGGCTGAGATGCTTTCAGTAAATTGTTTTTTGAATTAGACTTTAGAATGAAACATTATCTTGAGAATAGGTCTGTTTTATTACTTTGTATCCTTTCCTCTCTGATGAATGGAGCAGCCAGCACAGTGCTTGCTGCTGCTGCTGCTGCTGCTGCTGCTAAGTCGCGTCAGTCGTGTCCGACTCTGTGCGACCCCACAGACGGCAGCCCACCAGGCTCCCCCGTCCCTGGGTTTCTCCAGGCAAGAACACTGGAGTGGGTTGCCATTTCCTTCTCCAATGCATGAAAGTGAAAAGTGAAAGTGAAGACACTCAGTCGTATCTGACTCTTAGTGACCCCACGGACTGCAGCCCACCAGGTTCCTCCATCCATGGGATTTTCCAGGCAAGAGTACTGGAGTGGGGTGCCATTGCCTTCTCTGAGCACAGTGCTTGGCACATAGTAAAAGATGGTCAATAAATAACTGCTAAAACAGAGTCACTTATACTTGAGGTCCAGCACTGGCCCTCAGTAATCGAGCCACAGGGAACTTCAGTTTTTTCTGCTATAAAATTGGAGACATAGACATTATGTAGTTGTTATCTTAATAAATGAGATAACTTATCTAAAAAATGACTTGCCGAGTTCCAAGAACACAGTAAGTCCCCAATAAATATTAGTTCTAAATATTATTAATATTTAAGCTAGTCATTTAGTTTTCATGAACGGTACTCTCCTCCTTTGCACAAGAGGATTATAATAATTCTTGGAACTTCCTGACAGGTTTTTTGGAGGATTAGATAAGTTTAGGCTTGTGGAACTCTTTGTGCAATATTTTAAAGAATGATGTAAATTTTTATTAAGGTAATAAAAATCTTTATCACATTAAAAAACTGATGGACTAATGAATTTAAGAACAAGGTTAATGTTGAATGATTCTTATCTTTTCAAGGACAAGTCGTTATTTATACTTTTTAAAAAAGTATTTGTGGTTATTTGAGGCTTCTCTGGTGGCTCAGACTGCAAAGAATCTGCCTGCAAGGCAGGAGATCTGGGTTCCATCCCTGGGTTGGGAAGATCCCCTGGAGGATGGCATGGCAACCCACTCCAGTATTCCTGCCTGGAGAATCCCCATGGACAGAGGAGCCTGGCAGGCTACAGTCCATGGGGTCGCAAAGAGTCAGACACGATTGAGCAACTTCACTCACTCACTCTGCTCTATAGATAGGTTCCCACTGAACTTGGTTCTCCCTAATAGGCCAGCACATGGTGGGATGGAAGAAAAACCACACTAACACATGGGGAAGAACTCAGAGAGAGGAGTTGGCTGTGTGTTAAGCAACCCAGAAGCTGTCCACTGCAGATTTCCACACAAAATAAATATATGCTATCCATGTCAAACCAGGGAATCTTTCAATGTCATACCTGTAAAAGTGAAACACATTTTGATTTAAAAATATACTCAGAAGGGAAATAATAATACCACCATCCAATCAGCTATGTAATATGATTCCCAGATGGGAAAGGTTTATTTGTTTACTGACTGAAAATGTATGAGATTCAAAGTGTTTCAGAGAAGTCTATTTTGAATGGAATGCTCAATAGTTTTTGATATTCATTTTTAAAGCCAAATAAAATATAAAAATTATTTGAATTTTAACTGTGGGCCAGAAAATGATGAGTGGCAACATTCTTATAAATTCATAAACCCTCTATATTTCAAGTTGATCATTTGGCCTTTCAAGTAGAATTTCTGCTTCTGGAGTAGCTATAATAACTCACTCATGTAAATTACTGCTTGGCCACATCTTTAGTCGGTCCCCAAATTGTTTTTGGAGGCATCTTAATCTCTTCTGGCTCCGTGGAAGTTGGCAGAGAAGGCAGTAGGGAGCTATTGTAGATCTGTCTTGTTGATTTAGGGCCAGAGCTTCTGCTTCTATCCTGAATTAGGTTCATTGACAACATTCCCTTCACCACCCTACTCTTTCTTATACTTTATTTGAAGATTTTTAAGGTTCCAATGGATGCAAAGAGCATATATTTGGGAAATGAGTAGAAAAGTTAAGATCTGGGAGAATGAGTATAAGACCGAAGAAAAGATTGTTAAAGTTTAGAGGTTTAGATAAATTTCCCTTGGCCTGATGATACCTTAGTACTTTAGCTCATAACCCAGAAATATATACATATATATATGTATATATTTTGTAAAGATGTGCTTATGTTCTATATAAAATAAAGAACATAGCATTTTACCTTTAGTTTTTATAGTAGCACTTGTAGCTTGCATTGAAATAATAATATACAGTGTCTCTGGCTGAAATTAATAATATGAATTTAGCAATGATTATTAGAACATGCAATCCTTTGGCTCCAAATCACTGTAGATGGTGACTGCAGCCATGAAATTAAAAGACACTTGCTCCTTGGAAGAAAAGCTATGACCAATTTACACAGCATATTAAAAAGCAGAGACAATACTTTGCCAACAGAGGTCCATCTAGTCAAAGCTATTGTTTCTCTAGTAGTCATATATGGACTTGAGAGTTGGAATATAAAGAAAGCTGAGCACCAAAGAACTGATGCTTTTTAACTGTGGTGTCGGAGAAGACTCTTGAGAGTCCCTTGGCCTGCAAGGAGATCCAACCAGTCCATCCTAAAGGAAATCAGTCCTGAATATTCATTGGAAGGACTGATGCTGAAGCTGAAACTCCAATACTTTGGCAACCTGATGTGAAGAACTGACTCATTGGAAAAGACCCTGATATTGGGAAAGATAGAAGGCAGGAGGAGAAGGGGACGACAGAGGATGAGATAGATGGTTGGATGGCATCATCTACTCGATGGAAATGAGTTTGAGTAAGCTACTGGAGTTGGTGACGTACAGGGAAGCCTAGCGTGCTGCAATCCTTGGGGTCGCAAAGAGTTGGACACGACTGAGCTGAATCCTTTGGCAAGCACACCATTAAACAGATTAGCAGATAGAGCCTCTACAATGGCTTATTTTACTTAATTGTTTATTATTGACTTAATTGATGGTTCATGTCAAGTAGCACAAATAATTGTTGATGTTGGTAAAATAAACTGCCAGGGCCAAATTCATGAAGACTCTTTCATCACACATTTTAAGAGAAGATGATAATTTACAAATATTTAGGCAGTCTTGGAGGAAACTTGCATTGGATAATTAAACCTAACACCTCTCTTTATAATGGGGCTTATTTTCTAAATGACAAGAGATATCATAGTTTACCCCAGGCTGCTATTATCTTTGGTACTATACACATGAATTTTCAGGTTTGTTTTCTTTAATCAAATATATGATTTTTCTTGGACAAAAGCCACGTCTTTGTAGGTCATCATTCTTTCAATTATTAAAAGACCCTATAAAAAGAGGTGTTGTGTGATCATAAAAGGTTTTTCTCCAGATTTAAGAGCATGTAAAGAATTGTCAGTAATAACTTAATCTGTCTTCGAATATGTGTGGAAGGAGGTAATAACTTTTGATTTTGAAAGCCCATAATTCTGGATGTCTGAGATTTAATTGGAAAGAACTAAGATCACCACAAAGTTTGCTACAGAAGCTCCTGGAGCTGGAAGTAACAAAATATACAAAAAATAAAAAGAGGCTCTCAAATTTAATAAAACTATATTTTGTCCTTTTCCTACATGTGTTTACTTTTTTTATTGCCTTTCAGTTCAGTTCAGTCACTCAATCGTGTCTGACTCTTTGTGACCCCAGGGACTGCAGCACGCCAGGCTTCCCTGTCCATCACCAACTCCCAGAGTTTACTCAGACTCATGTCCATTGAGTTGGTGATGCCATACAACCATCTCATCCTCTGTCATCCCCTTCTCCTCCCACCTTCAATCTTTCCCAGCATCAGGGTCTTTTCCAATGAGTCAGTTCTTCTCATCAGGTGGCCAAATATTGGAGTTTCAGCTTCAGCATCAGTTCTCCCAAGGAATATTCAAGACTGATTTCCTTTAGGATTGACTTTAACAGTTGCTATTCTGAGTAAGCCAAACTGTGGGTCTTACTTTTCATCCTTGTCTTAGGCTTTCTAGGACATTGGGTTTGTGCCTGAATTTTAGTTATATTTATCAAAGCCAAAAATAGAGGTTTTCTGAGAAAGTGTCTGTGATGAAAAATGTTATAACTCAGCTGGTTCAGCACATATAATAAAATTTCCCCCAACCTGTAAGTTGCTTTAACCATACCTATATATCTGGCACATACTTTAGTAAGTACTTTAAAAAGTGATACTGAATAAATTAATTCTATTCAGAGAGAAGTCTCTTAGTACTTTAATAGAAAAGTCTTTGAAAAGAACTAAGTCTGGATATGAACTTATTCTGAAGTCCACTGCTCAGGTAAATGATTACTTTGCTTGGTTTATTTATAGTAAACAAGGCAAATTTGTCACAAGTTAACTCTATTTTAAAGAAAGACTGCTTCCTCTCTGTTTTAGCTCTTTCCCCCTCCCTCCTGCTGTTACCTGAAAAACTCATTTTCCCCACTTGGTGGGTGTCAATTTAAGAAACACAGCCAAAGATTGGGAGAAGGAAAGGTTTATTACTTGTAGCAAGTATGCAGAACACTGGAGATCTTCCCCAACACAGTGTCTCTCCAAACAGCAAAATCGGTGATGCTTTAAGCTAAAACGGGCTTAAAAAACATATTTGTGAAGGGGCTTGAGTGGTGGACAGAGTCCGGGTTTTAATCGATGGAAGTCACAGGGTCTGGAAAAGGTCAACATCATTATCCCTGAGGTCTCAGTTGATCTGGAGGTTGAGTCTTCAGGTTAATCTTTACCACCGAAACAGAACTGGGAGTCTTTACAACTAATTTATTGCCTTTGCTGTTACTTCTCTCATCTGATGACAGTCATTTATTTCTGCATTTTTTTATTCCCTAAAGATAATTAATTACTGAGACATGTTCAAGGGCAAGTATTGTGACAAGGCTTAGACACAAAATGACTTAGACCAAAAATGGCTTCTCTCATGTCAAGAAAGCCAGGCTTGCTTCTCTTTCTCTGGGAGCACCCTACCCTATCTGTTTGCATACCATTATGGTTTCCATTGTCTCTTGTCTTCATGTTTTTCTTCTTCTTCCCTTTTTCCCGGCGTCTTCTTTTCCCTCCTGTGATTCTTCTTTATTACTCTTTCCCTCTCCTTATTTAATGTCTTCTCTTTCTTAAAGTAGTCATAAAACAAAGATGATATTTTTATGTTGAAGTTTGATTTCTTCTAGCATATATTAAATTAGTACTTTCGCCAACAGAATGCCTGTATGATGCTTCCTAAGTCTTAAAAAAGCCCGTTGATCTATTTAAATAATTTCTTCTTTGAATAATTCAAAATTTTCCAAAGATACAAATATCTTGTCAGAATAGAAGTAATGAGACAATATATATTTTATAGAGAAATACTCTAATTTCATATATTTACGATTACTATTTAGAAAGAATTGTAAGGTGATTCACAAACTCAAGAAAGATGTTAATTTCAGAGAATAATAAGTTTTAATAACAAAGTTTCCAAGCTATTTTGTAAATAGAACAATAGCAA
The DNA here is from genome assembly GCF_032452875.1 of Bos javanicus. NCBI lineage: Eukaryota > Metazoa > Chordata > Mammalia > Artiodactyla > Bovidae > Bos > Bos javanicus. Next base: position 13,921,555 of record NC_083876.1, read on the forward strand.
ATACTTTCCTTGGCATCAAATCACCATCTTTCTAATAAATCAATTCAAAGTGAATAAATAAATCATTGATTGGAATGAAAGATTAGCATATCACTTCTATAGTTTTTTCCAATAAGCAGGTGGATAGAAACACAAAGAAAGGAATAGATGGGAACTGGAGAAAAGAAACGACAGTTCCTCCAGGATGACAGAAGAAATATGTGGTATGTCCTTAGATGCTCTGAAGGTTTCTGTTTAACCAAGTTCCTCCTCTCACAGCAGGGCCTCACCTATACAACCCATCATTTTCCCAGGAGCTCAATAACCACCTGGGTCTCATTTGATGAGCAGGATGAAGAAGAGAATCCAATTCCTGTGGAGACCATCAGGATAATACCTTGTCATTGAGTTCATCAGTTAGAGAGTCAGGACTCCACATATAACCATCCATTAGACATCCCTGCATGACATGAGATGAGGATTCAGCACCCAGAACTCCAGTCATAAATTTTGCAGAGGGAGACAACATAACTCTTTTTTCCATACCAACCACTGAGGTTAGATAGGAAATACCATTTGCTGTCTTAGTAGAATTCCACTTTAATTAACAGTGTAGCTTCTTCAAAGAAGAACTACATTCTTCCTTTGAGTTCCATGATACCTTATTTTCTTCATTTTTTTCTTTCTATTATGTATGCTTTATAAATACATTCATTATTTATTATTGTTGTTGTTTAGTTGCCAAGTCATGTCTGACTCTTTTGTGATCTCATGGACTGTAGCCCATCAGGCTACTCTGTCCATGGGATTTCCTAGGCCCTAATACTGGAGTGTATTGCTATTTCCTTCTCTAGGGGCTCTTCCTGACTCAGGGATTGAACCCACAGCTCCTGCATTGGCAGGCAGACACTTTACCCCTGAATCACCTGGGAAGCCCATTCATTATTTAGTTTGTATTAATTTTTCTTATGGTTCAGGGGTCATTCATTAAGACACTTTTTTCCTCTATCAGATAGTTGAGGAACTTTGTTTATATTAAATTAATTCAAGGATACCAATGACAATGTGATGAGAGATGGAACTAGGACGGGGTGGGGGTGGGGGTGTGGTGCAGAAGAAGTCGATGCTGCTTTATGTTTGAGCTGATGACTAAGTACTTCAATGAAACAAAAATTGGAGTTTTATTTGATGTCTATGAAATCTTCCTTGATATAGTGCTTTCTGTTTTAGAAAGAGGAAAATGTTTCAAAGGGAAAACATTTAGAAAGAAAGCAGTGGCTGATGCCATCCTAGGAAAGTAAAATGCAGATGACTACAAAGGATTATGACCTGTAGACCAAGCACAGCATTTGTGTTCTGTGATTTCTGAAGTATGATTATTTTCTTGGTTTTTATTTTTTCCTTCAAAGGGCCAGGTTTTTATTTATTGCCTCACTTAGTGATTTATGCAAATACTCTCAGATCTTTCTAGATCTCTTTCTTGCTCCATAATAAAAGTGTTGTTTATACACAAAATTACAGTTTCAAAGAATAGATATAATTAGATAAAGGAGATGGACATAATTTTCAGAAGAGACATATTATATGGTTGTTGTTGTTCAGTCGCTGTCATGTCCGACTCTTTGCAACCCTATGGACTGCACCATGCCATTCTTCCCTTTCACTATCTTTGGAGTTTGTTCAAACTCATGTCCATTGAATCAGTGATGCCATGCAGTCATCTTATCCTTTGTTTTCTCCTTCTTCTCCTGCCCTCAACTTTCCTAGCATCAGGGTCTTTTCCAATGAGTCAGTTCTTCACATTAGGTGGGCAAAGTATTGGAGTTTCAGCTTCAGCATTAGTCCTTCCAATGAATATTCAGGACTGATTTCCTTTAGGATGGGATGGTTGGATCTCCTTGCAGTCCAAGGGACTCTCAAGAGTCTTCTCCAGCACCACAGTTTAAAAGCATTAATTTTTGGCACTCAGCGTTCTTTATATTCCAACTCTCTCATCTACACATGACTACTGGAAAAACCGTAGCTTTGATTATATGGACCTTTGTTGGCAAAGTGATGTCTCTGTTTCTTAATATGCTGTCCAGGTTTGTCATAGCTTTTCTTTCAAGGAGTATTCGTCTTTAAATTTCCTGGCTGCAGTCACTGTCCACAGTGATTTTGGAGCCTAAGAAAATAAAATTATATCTGCCACTCTTTCCATTGTTGCCCCATCTACTTGCCATGAAGTGATGGCTCTGGATGCCACGATCTTAGTTTTTTGAATGTTGAGTTGTAAGCCAGCTTTTTCACTTTTCTCTTTCACTTTCATCAGGAACAACCCTTATATATTTGAATGGTCGTAATTTGAGAAATGACATCACCCTTATGGCAGAAAACGAAGAAGAACTAAAGAGCCTCTTGATGAAAGTGAAAGAAGAGAGTGAAAAAGTTGGCTTAAAACTCAACATTCAAAAAACTAAGATCATGGCACCCAGTCGCATCACCTCATGGCAAATAAATGGGGAAGCAATGGAAGCAGTCACAGACTTTATTTGTTTGGGCTTCAAAATCACTGCAGATGGTGACTGCAGCCATGAAATTAAAAGACACTTGCTCCTTGGAAGAAAAGCTATGACAAACCTAGACAGCATATTAAAAACCTGAGACATTACTTTATCAACAAAGGTCCATCTAGTCAAAGCTATGGTTTTTCCAGTAGTCATGTGTGGATGTGAGAGTTGGACTATAAAGAAAGCTGAATGACAAAGAAGTGATGCTTTTGAACTGTGGTGTTGGAGAAGACTCTTGAGAGTCCCTTGGACAGCAAGGAGATGCAACCAGTCCATCCTAAAGGAAATCAGTCTTGGGTGTTCACTGGAAGGACTGATGCTGAAGCTGAAACCCCAATACTTTGGCCACCTCATGTGAAGAACTGACTCATCTGAAAAGACCCTGATACTGGGAAAGATTGAAGATGGGAGCAGAAAGGGATGACAGGGGATGAGATGGTTGGATGGCATTATCGACGCAATGGACATGAGTTTGAGTAAACTCTGGGAGTTGATGGTAGACAGGGAAGCCTGGCATACTGAAGCCCATGGGGTTGCACAGCGTCGGACATGACTGAGTGACTGCACTTAGCTCCAGTGATAATCCAGCTAGCACTAATTATGTGGTTATATGTGGTAGGTGTTGTGCTCAGGCCTCTACACAAATTGCCCCATTTACATTTAAATTCACATTACGATGCAGACACTGTTGATTATATTATCACATTATTTCTGTTTTCAGATGGAGAGATACAGCACACACTAGTCCAGTAAATTTCCGGAGACACAGATATACAGAAAGGTGGGGCCAGGGTTTGAACCTGCTTTTCTGATTCTGGGGTGCTGATGAAGACACTCCAGCTCACTACGTCTTTGGTTTGTGTACTATGGACAAGACAAGAAACATTGACCAACGGAAGATAAAGCACGGCAGATGCACGTTGAATAAAAAGAACTTTCTAAGATGGCCCTGATGATCCTATTTGCAGGGAAACAAAGGAGACATAGATCTAAAGAGCAGACACGTGGACACAGTGAGGGAAGCAGAGGGTGGGGTGATGTGAGCGTGTAGCAATGAAACATATATTACCGCATATAAAATAGATAAATAGTGGAAATTTTCTGCATGACACAGGGAACCCAAACCCAGTGTGCTATGATAACCTAGTTGGGTGGGATGGGGAGGAAGGTGGGAAGGAGGTTCAAGATGGAGGGGGCATATGTATACCTGTGGCTGATTCATGTTGATATATGGCGGAATCCATCACAGTATTGTGAGGTAATTGTCCTCCAATTAAAAATTAAATTAAAAAAAGAACTTTTTAATGATTAGGTATATGCAAAGTAGAATGGAGTGCTTTGGAAATGATTAACATCTTGGTTATATTCAACTGGAGATGAAATGAAATCTTCATGGAAATGATACAGTGGGTAGTTTTACTTCAGAACAAAGTTAAATTATGTTTATAATTTTTTTTCCTGCTTGTCCTAGAGTTTATGATACTATGAAAAAAAATGCACGTGGATATGTCTATTTGTAATTTGCCAGCAGGAGTAACTGTCTCTTGCTGTCTCTGAGTTTCCTGCCACAAAAACCCTCCTTTTCTCATGTTGACTGCTCAAATTCCTTTACAAATATCTGTATTAGATTAGAAACTGAGTCTGAGCATGAAAGAGGAATGCTAATGAAATTCAAAATATGAAAAGAAGATGGATAAAGAGAAGGCCAAATGCAGGAAAATGAAAGAAAGAATGGCTAAGTCTCTCCTAAGTTAGTGATTGAAAATTTCTTCTGAATTTCTTAATGAAAATATGGTATGTATGTACAGCTGCTCCTTAGTTTATAGTCATTAGTTTTCATAAACCTGTTTAAGTCCATTTTCTAAAGCTCAAATGGACTTAAGAAACTAAGATTCAAGTCCAGAATATATTTTTGTGAAATAAGTTAGTTAATGAGTTTCTCAAAGTTTTACAATTCCATCCATATTCCATCCCAATGATCTCTTTCTTGTTAGGGATCCTTTTACAAAACTGGTCATTATTTTACATTTTGCTGCTAAGAATAATCTATCGACACTACTTGAACCCTTGATTTTTATTTTATTTTTTTTAAAGTTGCTCAGTCATGTCCAACTCTTTGTGACCCCCATGGACTATACAGAAACTGGAATTCTCCAGGCTAGAATACTGGAGTGGGCAGCCTTTTCCTTCTCCAGGGGATCTTCCCAACCCAGAGATCCAGCCCAGGTCTCCCGCATTGCAGGCAGATCCTTTACTAGCTGAGCCACAAGGGAAGCCCAAGAATACTGGAGTGGGTAGCTTATCCTTCTCTAGGGGAATCTTCCCAACCCAGGAATTGAACCATAGTGTCCTGCATTGTAGGCAGATTCTTTACCAGCTGAGCTATTGGGGACGCCAACCCCTTGATACCAGATACCAATTATATTTACGATAAAAATTTTTATCAGTGATATTTTACCTGATTAGGCTTTAATTTATCAAACTCCTATATTTCTCCTGATTTAACAGTAGGTTTTTCCCTCTTGTGATTGCTATCTCTTGTTGATTATCAATTGACTGGACACATAATATTTCACCTGTGCTATGATTCTTTTTAAATCCTTTATATCCTTTGAAAATATTCTATTTGGTGATAGTCTACCATACACAGGGATTTCAGTTTTCTTAAACACTCTCAAATCATGTAGCCTATGCCCTAACAGGTTTGTATGCTCGGCTATGGCTGAAATTAAAATGGCCACCTTTGCAATCCATCAATGTGGGCAGAGTTGATGTACTTTGCTCTAGATGGAGACTTTGTATATCCGTGAGGGTGCCTTAGTTGGAAATGCATTGATTTCAGTAACAAGGCTGCCATGAACTCCTTTGCCCCGACTTTCAGTGGTTTCCTATGATGCAGGTTGCATCAGAGCTGGTGGGGTCAGCATTATTTCAGAAAAATTTCTGAGCTGCTTGCTGTGTTCCAAGGACTATGAATTCAGACTCATTCTGCAAAGGTGATAGGGAAGCAATAAAGAAGATATTATCAATTTTACTAAAAATAAGAATTATTAAAAAAAAATTCATTAGTCCAGTGATATAATGTTAAATTCTTGGCTTTAGTCTTCACATAAAAATATTCAGAAATGGCACAATTTTACAAGCCATAGTTCAAGGTTGGGTCAAAAATAGTGTTTGCAGAGACTTCAAGGTCTCTGAAAACTCTCTAGATGAGTTTATTTCACAAAATTAAATTTAAACATCAGTAATAGCCCCATACCCCAAAATTCAGATGCTCTTTTTGTATAATTTCAAAACTCTAGCAGCTGAAGATTATTAAAAAGTAAACAAGTATTGACCATTAGAAAGGAGCTATCTCACTTTCCTTTCTGCAGAGATTTGAATATTGCTTCTTAAACAACCACAAGGGTGACCAGTTATGGTCAGCCTCCTACTTCCCTCCCTTCCTTTTTCTCACCTCCTCTCACTTCTTTTTCTCTCATTTACTTACTCTCACTTTCTGCCTCTCTTTCCCTCAGGCTGTCTTTCTCTCCCTTTGTATTTCTCTGGCATTCTCTTTATTTACTTTTTTAATTCTCTGAATTAAAAAGAATAAACATTTATTTTCTGAAATGTTTTGCTTAGCAGCCTAGCCCTTGACCTTGTGTGACCTAATATTCTCTTGGAGGATGATTTAAGCATTACAGAAGTATACAGAAGGCACTCATATGAAATTGATCCAGTCTTTAGATTCTGATTAAATATTTTGTTTTGAAAAAAATGGAAATGTAAGCAGTAATTCATTAAAGTTCATTTTTTTTTCCTTTAAACTTCCTATTTCTTAGGAAGAAGATAGGACATAATTCTGTACTGTTGAGTAAATCCTGGCAGGAAGAAAACTTAGTATCATGGGCAATCATTTATGTTAATCAAATGGAATTTTGTAAACTCCTCCAACCAGGTTACTATGGCATCTGTGCTGACTTAGGGGAGCCCTTTTCTATGACATAATGCTCTCTCAACATAGTCTTTTAAACTTCCTGATCTTTCTATCATAAATTAGATCTCATTGAAGTTGAACTATATAATTTCCTAAAACATTTTTTTTCCCTCTGAAGTGATAGAAATAATTCCTGTTCACTAACAGGAAGCAAGTACATTTTTAAAGAGAAAAGATGTATAGCTACTAAATGGCCTAACTATAATCAAAATAATTCTAGCACTTTTCCACCAGATGGCACCCCTTTTTTGAGCTTAGGAAAGAAATTGTGAAGGCTGGGGAAAGCCTCTCTTATTTTAGAAATGGGATTGGTTCTGGAAAAGGTTTTTAGTCAGTGAAATTGAATTAATAAAAAATAAAACTGAGACTTTACTAAGGTGCTTCCAAATAAAATGTGTGATTAAATAATATGTTTAATTTGGTAAAATTAAATCTATGTAAATAAAGCCGGTCCCAGTTTAACCTGAGTTCCCCAGGAGTTCCATTAAGTTTTAATTTTCATTTGATTTTTCTAACTGGCGCTCACTTTGAGTGCCTCCTTTAACTTTTAACAAAGCACAGCAACCAAGGGTGTCCCAAATGAAGACTTGGTTTAATTTCTAAATCAACCATCAACTTGCCAGTCAAAAGCCCTAGGTAAACACTTTAACATTTTGTCCAAAACCATGGGGTTGGCAGTGTGGATCTTCCAAGTTAAACAATGCGAGGCCAAGTCTACTGGCTGCACACTTCTTGTCCTTACATGTGGCTCTGTTTGAATCTCTGACTAAACTCTAACACTATCTTTGTTGCTCCTCTGCAGTGACCTTTTCAAGTGAATCAGGACATGAGATGTCTTCCCAGATGTCACCCCAACACAGTCAGAGGAAAAGCATCCTATTTCACAGTCTCGTATTCACTAAAGCCATCAAATTTCACCGAATAGAATCCAAATTGGATGATGTCCTTTGTTTTCTTTGGAATTTTATTCATTGATGATAAACAACCACACTGAGAATTCAGGAACAGATCTTTGTGATTTAGAGGGAACAAGGGCCAGTGAGAGAGGTCTGTCTAAAAATACACATTTGAGCTGCAAGGCGAGTCTACTTGATTCCCTTGCTTCTAACATGTAATACATAGCCTAAGGCTAGTAAATTCAGTCATGTTAAGGAAGATTGTCAGGGAACTAGGAGGGGGCCCAGCACAACACTGACTTAGCTGGAACTAGGAAAGTTTTTCTGAAGTGTTTTCTATGACACTGGCCTTATACTTGCTTAAAAATGAGACATTCATATCTTCTCACGCTCCCATACATATGGATGCCCAGCTTTATAATAATTTTTTCTTATTACTAAATTTGCTCAAGATCAAGGTAAAATTAGTATCTCACCTTAGAAGATAAAAATTTTTTAAAAATAGAGAGAAATTTTAGGTTTTTATAGTCATATTCTTTCATTAACTATTGCTATTTTAGACAAATGTTACCTTATTTGATTTCTATAATGAAAATATCACTTGTAATATTTGATAGGCTCAGAGAAGATGCATGTTTGATAAGGTACCTAAAGTAATTCTATAAGAACTGTTATTTGCTTCTGACATAATTGAGTATCTTAATTTGTCTGCATGGTTGCCAGATTTAACAAATAAAAGTACAAGATGCCCAGTTAAGATACACTTTCAGATAAATAACACATAAGTTTTTAGTATAAGTATACCTCATATGATGTCTGGGACATACTTATATTTTTCAAAACTGTAGTTTATCTGAAATTTAACTGGGAAATTTAAAATTTCCTATATTTATGTCATCTCTGTCTAGTAAGTGACACTCATTTGTGCACCCTACTCCACAGTTTTCACAGCAAAGATCATGGAAAACCTTCTACACAGACCCACCCCTCAAGACCTCTAAACTTTTTGTCAGTATCTTACTTTCCAAGTGTGGGCACCTAGTTCTAAGAAACGAACCACTGCAGTTTGCTATTCTTGGGAAAATTTCATGCCAACTTGATATGAAATTGCAGAGCCAGTATGATAGAAAATTTCCAGAGATGTCCCTGGATTTTCCAAAGGGAGTCTCCTTAAGAAGAGCTTTGCCTGTAGTAGTTCTCCAAACTTCCCTTTACAGTGTTACATTAAACTCCCTGCGAACCCCTGGGTTGTGAGCATCCAGACTAACTTTGATCTGATCTTACCTAGCGGGACACAGACATGGGAGGAAGTGATCTATGGTCATCATATCTTACCTTTGCCTTCCATACCCCATGCCTTGCATAAGGTATAGCCTGGCATAGTGAACAGCCGCAGAATATATCAATTTATCATGCAAGTTACAGAGAGTTTGTCTGGGAGGAGTTATGAAACCAACCCCACATTGTGTCTTTTCCTCATTCAAGGAGGAAATAGCATGGGCCTTAGGCATGTGTTCAAAGGGATATCCTGGTTCTCACATTTGTTTATCTCACTCATGGTCAGCTAGAAGCCTTTAAGAAATATTGAAATATAAACCTTTCTTAGGAAAGAGGGAAAAGAAAGCTCACAGCATTAAAAATCTTTCATGGAACACACTTATAAATAGTTTGCTTTGCTATGTACTTTTAAAAAATCTGATAGCAAAACGTATAGCATTATTTTAGTAGGTATAACAGATATACAAATATATCAGTGAGCATTCTCACCTCACAGAGGTTGTAATCTAACAGGGGAGGCTGATATAGGCATAGAATCAGTTAAGAAATGATGCAAGGTAGTATATGAACAAGTGCCAGAGGTGACCAAAGAACAAAAGCATAGCAGTTCACTGAAGTGGGAAATCCAAGGAGGGCTATATGGACCTTGAGGGATGGGTACTTCGTGGATTAAGGAAGGGGGTTAAAAAACAGCATTAAGGAAGATTGGGAAGGAGTAGGACTTGAGGGTCAATGAGGACCAGGTCTAGACGGAGGAGAGGATTCCTGTAAAGATAAATGTGGAGATACCTTTGCACAAGGAGAGTGATGCAATCACATAACAGGGTATGGAGTTTGTACTTGGCCACAGAGGCAATGGGGAGCTATTGGAGATTTTTGAATCATGGAATGATATAATGAAACTGCTTTGGCAACAGCCTAAGCTGAAAAGAGGGGAAAAATATGGATTTTATACAGCATAGGTTTGAGGTGTTTGTGCACATTTACTCAACATTAGTCAGAAAGCGAAAAAAAAGACAATGTTTATAAATCAGTAAAGTTAAAAATGCACAAATGTACACAAAGATGCATATAACATTCATGTAAAGCATGCTCTCTGCTTTCTGCTTCCTAAAGAATCACTCTTTACTACGGTATGCCATCCCCAGGAGAAGTATGTTGAGAGCAGAGTGAATTTCTTTCATTACCTCTGTTATTTGAGGTGCCTGCATGAAGGTTGTGTTCATTCTGTCTCTTGCTATTCCATCATCACTATATTGCTAAGGGGGAGGAGTGGGGAGCTATAGTCCTTCTGGTACAGGAATAGGCTTTGATTTTTTTTGTGAAGGTTCTGTAAGATTTCATGATTATAAATAAAACCAGAAAGAGTGGTCTTCTTTTGTCACACAATAAAAGCTAGTCTTTTAAGTTACAAGGTTTAGTGTTAAAGGAAATCCTGTTCGTGCTCAGTCCAACTCTTTGTCATCCTATGGACCGTAGCTCACCAGGCTCCTCTGTCCGTGGGATTCTCTAGGCAAGAATACTGGAATGAGTCACCATGCCCTCCTCCAGGGGATCTTTCCACCCCAGGGATCCAATCACGTGTCCTGCTTTGCAGGCAGATTCTTTACTGCTGAGCCACTGGGGAAATGAAGTTGCTCAGTCATGTCTGACTCTTTGTGACCCCATGGACTGCAGCCTACCATGCTCCTCCATCCATGGGATTTTCCAGGCAAGAGTACTGGAGTGGGTTGCCATTTCCTTCTCCGCCACTGGGGAAGCCCAAAGGAAATCCTGTGCATGCTTGCTAAGTTGCTTTAGTTATGTCTGACTCTTTGCAATGCTATGGACTATCGCCCACCAGGCTCCTCTATTCTAGGGATTCTCCAGGCAAGAATACTGCAGTGGGTTGCCAATCCTAGCCACAGTCAATTCAAGAACAATTCCTAAAGACCTTAGAAATGCAAGACCCATTTGTTGCTTGCAAATGGAAAATAAGTTCTTTTTTTTTAATGTGCATTTTTAAGAGACAAGCAAGTAAATCTAACATGATGAGATGCTCAACATAAAAAGAAAGTGTCCTGTAAAAAAAACACAGATTAAAAACTTGGTTCTAACTAGTTTTTCCTGTGTTGTAAAATAGTTATAGACTCCTGAGAGAGAACAGGAATAACGTTATTTTTAAAAGGCTTTGACATTCCAAAATGAATTTCCTGTTACTTTAGTACCTATAACCTGTTTTTATTACTGCTTGCAAGTTAATCTTGATTTTTATTGTTGTCTTAATTCTAAAGTCCTTCGGGCTGTGTCTCCACATGAAATCAAAATAGAGGATGAAACTGGATTAATTCACATACTTGCCCCAAGTCTCTGATGGACTTTGCTTAATCAAAAAGTCAACCTCTGAATTAATCAAGGTTCTTTGGAAAAACAGAACCAATAAGATTCACTGGTACCAAAAAAATCAATGATATAAGTCCCAGTCTGAGTTCACAGGCTGAGAGCCAGGAGCTTTGACATCTGAAAGCACAAAATAGATACTTCAGCTCAGACACAGAGAGTGGAATTTGCTCTTTTTCTGCCTTTTTGTTCTATTTAGGCTCTCAAGGGATTTGGTGACACCCACCTGCATCGGTGAGGACTATCATCTTTACTCAGCCTACTGAGTCAAATGGTAATCTCTTCTAGAAACACTCTCATGAACACACTCAGAGATAATGTTTTACCAGATGTCTGGGCATCGCTGAGCCCAGTCAAGTCTATACAAAAAATTAACCATCACTGTCCCCTTGGCCTTACTGCTGCTGCTGCTGCTAAACCGTTTCAGTCGTGTCTGACTCCGTGCGACCCCATAGACGGCAGCCCATCAGGCTCTACCGTCCCTGGGATTCTCCAGGCAAGAACACTGGAGCGGGTTGCCATTTCCTTCTCCAATGCATGAAAGTGAAAAGTGAAAATGAAGTCTCTCAGTTGTGTCCGACTCTTAGTGACCCCATAGACTGCAGCCCACCAGGCTCCTCTGTCCATGGGATTTTCCAGGCAATAGTACTGGAGTGGGGTGCCATTGCCTTCTCCGCCCCTTGGCCTTAGTAAGTAGCTAATTCAAATATGACCCAAATGGTGACCTTTTGGGAGAAATTCAACACCCATTCTATTCCCCCAAAGCATTTAACTTTATTTAAGTTTATATTTAGAAGTAGTGAGAAAGACATTAAAGATTCAATTAGCCCATTTGGGGGCTTCCCTTGTGTATCAGATGGTAAAGAATCTGCCTGCAGTGCAGGAGACCTGGGTTTGATTCCTGGGTTGGGAAGACCCCCTGGAGAAGGGAATAGCAACCCACTCCAGGATTCTTGCCTGGAAAATCCCATGAGCAGAGGAGCCTGGCAAGCTACAGTTCACAGGGTCACACAGAGTTGGACACAACTGAGCAACTAATGCTTTCAGCCCATTTTTAATGTACTTACTATTCTGATAAGTGCTATGAAGGAGAAGAGTAACATGCTATTGTGCTCAGTTGCTCAGTTGTGTCCAACCGCTTGTGACCCCTTGGACTGTAGCCTGCCAGGCCTTATATATATATACATATACATGTGTATATATGTATACATATACAATCTATATACATATATATGTGTATGTATATATATATATATATATATATATATATATGTTTGGAAGTTCTCTGATAAAGTGATATGTAAGCTGAAATTGAAAGGTTGATAAGGGAAAGAAGATGAGGAACAGAAAGAGAACATCTCTACAGAGGAAACTGCTTCCGGGAGGACCTAAAGAGCAAGAGAAAGATGGCACAAGAAGAGAAAGAAGGACAGCTGAGTGTTTTGGAGCTTGGAGAGTGTGGTGAATGATATACTTTTTCACAACTATTAATTCCCTGTCTGCCCTTGGATGCCTCCTTCTCCACTGACTTTGAAACTTGGCTATATGGCATCCTTTGGACAATGAGTATTCTCATGTATAAATTAAAGCTTTGAATACAATGTCACAGCTTAACTAGTCTATTTCACCCTTTTCTTGTACCTGAATAGAACAGCACACACTGGATAGAAGTTGACTTCTTTGGCCTTCATCTCTAAATGTGAAGACAGTGATGAGAAGCACATTTCTTCCACAGCCTGGAGCAGAAATTTAGCTGGTCACAGTTGACATGTGATGTGAGTGACAGATTTTCCTTTGGAGTTATAAGCTACTGAGACCTCAGGGATTTGTTTGTTAGGGATCATTAATTCAATGAAATCTGAATGATATTAAAGAAGGAAAACCCAGAGATGTACAAAAAAGCCCAACCACGCAGGAACTTTGCCTAATCACAGCAAGTCACTGAAGCAAGGTATTGACATAATCAGAATTTTATTGCAAGAACAAAGAAAAGAAATTGCTCTGGCCACCATACCAAAAAAAGAAAAAAGAAAAAAAAGTATAAGTAACTTTGGTCATTTACTGTAGTAAGGAAGATTATCTAAAAGTTTAAGTATTTAACATTGCCAGTTTCATTTACGCACTATACATGTAATAGCTAACAAAATTCAAATGTAGTAACCTTGGCTAATCCAAATGTATTAACCTTGACTGAGTTAGTCATCAAACTTCAGCAATCTGGCTTCACTGCCAGAGTCAGAGGGATCCAGAGGAGATAGGATGTTGGTTTTGTTGTAGCCACGCATTCCAGGAAACAAACTCACTCAGAAGGACGTTGTAGATAGCGGAATGCAGTTTATTATCCCAGTGGGCCCAAGGCAGAGTCTCCTTTTAGCCAAAGACCCCGAGCAGTTTTTGTGAAAACCTGATATACCCTCAGTGTACGTGCACAAACCCGCCTCCCCAAATTCCCTGAAACTAGTCTAAACAAAGGAAAAAAAAAAGATACAATCAAAGTTAACCCATGATTCATATGCCTTAAGACTAGCTAGTTAACAGTGGACAATTATCAATAGGCCTGTACTCATACCCCAATAAACATAATAGAATGACTCAGTTACACAGATAATTAGGGTGTTCTTTAAGGCAATGGAGAGTCTAGGTATGAGCCCTGGGGCTCTTTCTTCTGGGGGCCTGGTTTTCCAGTTGGTATGTCATCCGTAGATACTGGGTGTATAGCTCAAAGTCCACAGTCTGGCCCAAGACGGAGTCCTGCTTTCAAGATGGAGCCTGTTCTGTCTGTTTCCTCCTTCAGTTTGAATCTGGTTGTCTCAGACTGCAAGCTTCTTGAGAGTAGAAACGGTGTGTTATCAAGATTTTGCATGTGTATTGTAAAGACTCAGGGATAACTCAGAAAATAAATGAAACATATATTTACAAAAGTCTATTTTAAAGTATCATGGGGCTTTGGTATTGAGACAGGAGATAGATGAGATCCAAGCTGGACATTTACAACTGGCTTCCTGTTACATTTCTTGGGGCAGGAAAAGGGTGGGCTGCAGGCCGGACACTTAACAACTGGCCTCTTGTTTGCATTTCCTGAGACAGGAGATAGGTGGACTCCAGGTTAGACATTTATAATCAGCCTCCTGTTTCCATTTCAAAATAGAAATAACAACAGAAACAGGGTCAATACCCAGGCTCTGTCTCCCGAGGACCCTTTAAAGTAACAGTCTGGGCAGGAACAGAAAGGTGCCAACCCCTGTTAGAGTAAATAATCAAGAGGTCATATATTCCCCATCCTTGGGGCAAGGGAGACATTGCACATGGGCAGAAAGTCTCCTTGGAGGTCAAAAAGTAGAGGTCACCACCCCAGAATAGCTGATGTTGTTATCAAAAGTTTGGACTATGTACACCAGTACTGAATCAAATCCCAGAGACAAGAGTTTTGGGTGAAGTAGAAAAGGATAGCTTTAGATTGCTTTGCTAGGCAAAGGGAGACACATCAGGCTTCTGCCTCAAAAAACTATGTGCCTCAACTCCAGAGAACTTGGTAAGAGCTTTTACAATAGTGGGCCCAAAGTGGGATCTTTGACAAGATTAGGGTGTGAGCAGGGTGTGAAACTGTACCTGGTTTCATAGTTTCTACCTCCTTGAGAAATGCATTCTTCAATGGGGCAAGGGCCAAGAGAATTTTGTTTTTAGCCTCTAATACCTGGTGGACTAGCACCTAGGATTCCTACTTTTCATCCAGGCTGCCCATGGTCAATTCTTGGGCAGGGAACTAAGACGTCCCTTCAAGCCACCATTCACCGCTGTCTCTCTGAAATCAGTATAACATTTTTTTGTAGATGAAAATGAGTTTGTCTTAAGGGGTTCTGTTGATAGAATCCACAGATTTGAATCAGAGAGAACATCCATGTTTGGCATGACCATTTCCTCCGTACTTCCAAGGTCAGTGCTTGTGCTGTGGTTTCCTGTTGCATTGTTACCTCTTTTTGTTAGTGGAAAATGCTAATTCCTGAGATGTAGCCACATGCTATTCAGAAACTTTATTGCTATATTAGAGCCAATTTAATGTGATTCACAGTTTCAACATAAAACAGCATTTGTATTGTAAATTCAGTAGTGAAGAAATAAGCATTTATTCTGAGACTGCTTTGTGCCAACTCTATGTTAACAGGTTATAACAAGGTTATTTCATCTAGTCTTCACAGCCATTCTGTCACAAATTCTAAGTGTTTTTACCTTGGCTACAATTTATTCCTATTGCATTACATTTCTGGATTTTAACAGTAATTTGATTTCTTTTTGAGAAAACTTTTAGTGTTTTGTAGCATATGCTATTAAGAATAAATAATAGATGAAAACTTTCCTTAAACACAGATAAATGAATGCATTTAATTTATGCCACATGCTTTTAAAGGACTCCGTTAAGAAAGCTGGCATCTTTTAGAATCAGTGTTGCCAAATTACACCATACATTGCAGGGCTCGAGAGACTTGCTGTTCTTACTTTTTAATGACACATACAATCCCTTTGTCTGTCTCCTTTCCCTTCTTGGCTGGAGTTAAGGCCACCTAATTGTCTTCTGCTGAGACACTTAAGCATAAACTTGACTCAACATGGGGCTGTGCACAGAGAGCCAGAGCCATGGGCCCTCAGGCCCAAAGGAAATGGAAAATGCAGTAAGGCCGATGTAGAATGTCAGGAAAGAGACACTAATGATATGTATTTCTTCTTCCATCTGAGGTAAACATGTGTGGTCAGAGGTGATGTATAAAATACCCAGACACAACTGTAGCCTAGTTACCTACAATTAGAACAGATGCATCTCAAATTAGAACAGAAATCAATCACAAATCGCCAAAAGGATACCATTGTTAGGTAGTTAGAATAGGAAAAAGGAGTCCAGAATGGCAGTGGCTAAAAGACAAGGAAGGGGAAAGCCCACGAAAATAGAACAAAGGAAGGTCTGAGGACCGGAGTAAGGACCTCAGGTAAAACAAACAGCACTCCTGGCTAGCCCAATTTCCATGCCCAGGGAGAGGAGAAACAACATATAGAAGAGGAGCCAAAATTGGGGTGGGAGGCCTCTCTTCTCTTCACGTCTTTTGGGTCGGCATGCCCTCATTCCTCAAGGATGTATTTTCCTTTACTTTCTAAATAAAACTGAGCTGTAACACTGGTCTGTCCAAGGGCTGTAATGCTCGTCGGTCCATCACTTCAAATTTTTGTTGCGACAAGACAGAAATGAGGAAATTACAAACTCCCCTGACACCATTCACAAATATTCAGTAGTGCCTACAGGTGCCTTGTGGCTCAGATGGTAAAAGATTCTGCCTACAATGTAGGAGACTCAGGTTCAATCCCTGGGTTGGGAAGATCCCCTGGAGGAAGCCATAGCAAACCACTCCAGTGTTCTTGCCTGGAGAATCCCATGGACAGAGAAACCTGGTGGGCTACAGTCGATGGGCTCACATAGAGTCAGACACGACAGAGCAACTAACACACAAATAGACATGACTTCCAGATGAACATTAGTCTTGGGAGTAATTCACTAAGTGTGGTGAGATGAATTTCAAGAAGGCTTAGGCTGTCTGTACTATATGAAGTTATGTGTATACTTATTTGTCTCTATGGTGGTGGTGTGCTGCTAAGTCATGTCCAACTCTTGCTACCCCATGGACTGTAGCCCCCAAGTCTCCTCTGTCCCTAGGATTTTCCAGGCAAGAATAATGTAGTGGGTTGCCATTTCCTCCTATTAGGTAGTTAGAATAGGAAAAAGGAGTCCAAAATGGCAGTGGCTAAAAGACAAAGAAAGGAAAAAGCCCACGAAAATGGAACAAAAGAAAATCTGAGGACTGGAGTGAGAACCTCAGGTGAAACAAACAGCCCTCCTGGCTAGCCCAATTTGCACAGGGCAGGCTCGGGGGCAGCGGAGGTGGGGGTTGGGGGGAGGAAGGAGACAAATATATAAAAGAAGGAAGTCAAGAAGGACTGAAGCCTCTCCTTTGGGGTTGTCTTGCCCTCATGCCTTTGCTTGCTGAATAAAACTGAGCTATAACCAAGCTGTAACACTGGTCCACCATTTCAAATCTTTGCTGTGGTGAGACAGAACTGAGGAAATTACACACTCCCCTGACATTTCTCCAGGGGATCTCCCCTACCCAGAGATTGAGCTGGGATCTCCTGCACTGCCGGCAGATTATTTACTGACTGAGCTACCAGGGAAGCCTATTGTTTCTATAATGAGAAATAATTGATTTGAAAAGGAATACAGTGGCATGTTTCAGCAGTCACATTTTTTACCCTCCATAAAGGTATTTGTTAATAAAAATTATAATTTGCATTATCCTAGGACCTTGTGTGTATTTATTTAGTACCCTGTGATATAAAGCACTTCCACGTCTGCATAGTCATGGGGTACTTAAGGTAAATAAGGTAAGTTCTAATATTGTTGTGTTTGTGCTTATGAGAATAAATGGAAGAGCACATATTTGTTAGCCTCTCAAGACAATTGATCTCAACTCTGTGAAAAACGTATTTTTATCCATTATCCTGAGGGTCCATGGCTCTGGCTCTGTATTACGTCAAGATCACGCTTAAGTGTCTCAGCAGCAGACAATTAGGTGACCATAACTGCAGCCAAGAAGGGAAAGGAGACAGACAAAGGGATCGTATGTGTCATTAAAAACTAAGAACAGCAAGTCTCTTGAGCCCTGCAGTATATGGCATAATTTGGCAACACTGATTCTGAAAAATGACAGCTTTCCTAATGAAGTCCTTAAAAGGCGTGATTTAAACTATTGATTCTAGAATTGAGATAGAAAAAAATACAAGATCAGTTTTGGTCATTTTATAGTGTAATTTTACAGTGTAGAAAAAAAAAAACAGAAAACAAGAAGAAAAACAAGAAACAGAAACAACAGGATGGGGACATGTTCAAGGGACACCAGGAGCCAGTCTGAAAGAGCTCCCATTGGCCAAAGCTGGAACCATTCATGCAACAGAAATAGAATTAAATTATAATATAAGGTAATATTCACCGTTCTATATTAAATAATCCATTATGAATATATGAATTAGAACAAAAGACAAGTCTTCCTTACAGAAAATTTCCAAATAATTTATATGCATAATCCTGCCTTCAGAGGAAGGAATTTACCATCCTTTCTTCATTTGAGTATGGGCTGGAGTAGGCGATTTACTTCCAAAGAATAGTGTATGAAAAGAGAATGATAGTAACTTTATAGTGAAAAAACCTGGAAAACACCACTGTAACCAAGTGATCAGGGTTAGCCTCACTGGCATTAAGTCATGTTCATATCATGTACCTCTGATAGCTTTTGATGAAAAAGCACTTTAATCTTTCAAAAAATGTATAACCTCAGTCTAATCATCAGAAAAACATTCAGTTCAGTTCAGTTCAACTGCTCAGTCGTGTCTGACTCTTTGTGACCTCATGAATCGCAGCACGCCAGGCCTCCCTGTCCATCACCAACTCCCAGAGTTCACTCAGACTCACGTCCATTGAGTCAGTGATGCCATCCAGCCATCTCATCCTCTGTCGTCCCCTTCTCCTCCTGCCTCCAATCCCTCCCAGCATCAGAGTCTTTTCCAATGAGTCAGCTCTTCTCATGAGGTGGCCAAAGTACTGGAGTTTCAGCTTTAGCATCATTCCTTCCAAAGAAATCCCAGGGCTGATCTCCTTCAGAATGGACTGGTTGGATCTCCTTGCAGTCCAAGGGATTCTCAAGAGTCTTCTCCAACACCACAGTTCAAAAGCATCAATTCTTCAGCGCTCAGCTTTCTTCACAGTCCAACTCTCACATCCATACATGACCACTGGAAAAACCATAGCCTTGACTAGATGGACCTTTGTTGGCAAAGTAACATCTCTGCTTTTCAATATGCTATCTAGGTTGGTCATTACTTTTCTTTCAAGGAGTAAGTGTCTTTTAATTTCATGACTGCTAGACAGATCCAAACTGAACTGCATTTTATAAAATATTTGACTTAACTCCTCAGAAATGTCAAGGCTATGAAAAACAAAGATTGAGAATCTGTCATAGACCACAGGAGCCTAATTCAAGACATGACAAGTAAATGTATTATGAGATCTTAGATTGGATCGGAACTGAAACAGATCTCAGATGTTAAGGGAAGAACTCATGAAACCTGTATGAATTCTGAGGTTTAGATAATAAAAATATGTAACAATGACAGTTTCTTAGTTTTTTTTGTTTTGTTTTTATTTTTTTATTTTATTTTATTTTTAAACTTTACAATGTTGTATTAGTTTTGCCAAATATCAAAATGAATCCACCACAGGTATACATGTGTTCCCCATCCTGAACCCTCCTCCCTCCTCCCTCCCCATACCATCCCTCTGGGTCGTCCCAGTGCACTAGCCCCAAGCATCCAGTATCGTGCATCGAACCTGGACTAGCAGCTCGTTTCATACATGATATTTTACATGTTTCAATGCCATTCTCCCAAATCTTCCCACCCTCTCCCTCTCCCACAGAGTCCATAAGACTGTTCTATACATCAGTGTCTCTTTTGCTGTCTCGTACACAGGGTTATTGTTACCATCTTTCTAAATTCCATATATATGTGTTAGTATACTGTATTGGTGTTTTTCTTTCTGGCTTACTTCACTCTGTATAATAGGCTCCAGTTTCATCTACCTCATTAGAACTGATTCAAATGTATTCTTTTTAATGGCTGAGTAATACTCCATTGTGTATATGTACCACAGCTTTCTTATCCATTCATCTGCTGATGGACATCTAGGTTGCTTCCATGTCCTGGCTATTATAAACAGTGCTGATGGACATCTAGGTTGCTTCCATGTCCTGGCTATTATAAACAGTGCTATTATGAACATTGGGGTACACGTGTCTCTTTCAATTCTGGTTTCCTCGGTGTGTATGCCCAGCAGTGGGATCGCTGGGTCATAAGGCAGTTCTATTTCCAGTTTTTTAAGGAATCTCCACACTGTTCTCCATAGTGGCTGTACTAGTTTGCATTCCCACCAAGGGTTCCCTTTTCTCCACACCCTCTCCAGCATTTATTATTTGTAGACTTTTGGGTGCAGCCATTCTGACTGGTGTGAAATGGTACCTCATTGTGGTTTTGATTTGCATTTCTCTAATAATGAGTGATGTTGAGCATCTTTTCATGTGTTTGTTAGCCATCTGTATGTCTTCTTTGGAGAAATGTCTATTTAGTTCTTTGGTCCATTTTTTGATTGGGTCATGTATTTTTCTGGAGTTGAGCTGTAGGAGTTGCTTGTATATTTTTGAGATTAGTTGTTTGTCGGTTGCTTCATTTGCTATTATTTTCTCCCATTCTGAAGGCTGTCTTTTCACCTTGCTAATAGTTTCCTTTGATGTGCAGAAGCTTTTAAGGTTAGGTCCCATGTGTTTATTTTTGATTTTATTTCCAATATTCTGGGAGGTGGGTCATAGAGGATCCTGCTGTGATGTATGTCAGAGAGTGTTTTGCCTATGTTCTCCTTTAGGAGTTTTATAGTTTCTGGTCTTAAGTTTAGATCTTTAATCCATTTTGAGTTTATTTTTGTGTATGGTGTTAGAAAGTGTTCTAGTTTCATTCTTTTACAGGTGGTTGACCAGATTTCCTAGCACCACTTGTTAAAGGGATTGTCTTTAATCCATTGTATATTCTTGCCTCCTTTGTCAAAGATAAGGTGTCCATATGTGCGTGGATTTATCTCTGGGCTTTCTATTTTGTTCCATTGATGTATATTTCTGTCTTTGTGCCAGTACCATACTGTCTTGATAACTGTGGCTTTGTAGTAGAGCCTGAAGTCAGGTAGGTTGATTCCTCCAGTTCCATTCTTCTTTCTCAAGATCGCTTTGGCTATTCGAGGTTTTTTGTATTTCCATACAAATTGTGAAATTATTTGTTCTAGCTCTGTGAAGAATACTGTTGGTAGCTTGATACGGATTGCCTTGAATCTATAAATTGCTTTGGGTAGTATACTCATTTTCACTATATTGATTCTTCCAATCCATGAACATGATAATTTCTCCATCTATTAGTGTCCTCTTTGATTTCTTTCACTAGTGTTTTATAGTTTTCTATGTATAGGTCTTTAGTTTCTTTAGGTAGATATATTCCTAAGTATTTTATTCTTTCTGTTGCAATGGTGAATGGAACTGTTTCCTTAATTTCTCTGTTTTATCATTATTAGTGTATAGGAATGCAAGGGATTTCTGTGTGTTGATTTTATATCCTACAACTTTACTATAATCATTGATTAGTTCTAGTAATTTTCTGGTGGAGTCTTTAGGGTTTTCTATGTAGAGGATCATGTCATCTGCAAATAGTGAGAGTTTTACTTCTTCTTTTCCAATTTGGATACCTTTTATTTCTTTTTCTGCTCTGATTGCTGTGGCCAAAACCTCCAAAACTATGTTAAATAGTAATGGTGAAAGTGGGCACCCTTGTCTTGTTCCTGACTTTAGAGGAAATGCTTTCAATTTTTCACCATTGAGGATAATGTTTGCTGTGGGTTTGTCATATATAGCTTTTATTATGTTGAGGTATGTTCCTTCTATTCCTACTTTCTGGAGAGTTTTTATCATAAATGGATGTTGGATTTTGTCAAAAGCTTTCTCTGCATCTATTGAGATAATCATATGGTTTTTATTTTTCAATTTGTTAATGTGGTGTATTACATTGATTGATTTGCAGATATTGAAGAATCCTTGCATCCCTGGGATAAAGCCCACTTGGTCATGGTGTATGATCTTTTTAATGTGTTGTTGGATTCTGATTGCTAGAATTTTGTTAAGGATTTTTGCATCTATGTTCATCAGTGATATTGGCCTGTAGTTTTCTTTTTTTGTGGGATCTTTATCAGGTTTTGGTATTAGGGTGATGGTGGCCTCATAGAATGAGTTTGGAAGTTTACCTTCCTCTGCAATTTTCTGGAAGAGTTTGAGCAGGATAGGTGTTAGCTCTTCTCTAAATTTTTGGTAGAATTCAGCTGTGAAGCTGTCTGGACCTGGGCTTTTATTTGCTGGAAGATTTTTGATTACAGTTTCAATTTCCGTGCTTGTGATGGGTCTGTTAAGATTTTCTATTTCTTCCTAGTCCAGTTTGGGAAAGTTGTACTTTTCTAAGAATTTGTCCGTTTCTTCCATGTTGTCCATTTTATTGGCATATAATTGTTGATAGTAGTCTCTTATGATCCTTTGTATTTCTGTGTTGTCTGTTGTGATCTCTCCATTTTCGTTTCTAATTTTATTGATTTGATTTTTCTCCCTTTGTTTCTTGATGAGTCTGGCTAATGGTTTGTCAATTTTATTTATCCTTTCAAAGAACCAGCTTTTGGTTTTGTTGATTTTTGCTATGGTCTCTTTTGTTTCTTTTGCATTTATTTCTGCCCTAATTTTTAAGATTTCTTTCCTTCTACTAACCCTGGGGTTCTTCATTTCTTCCTTTTCTAGTTGCTTTAGGTGTAGAGTTAGGTTATTTATTTGACTTTTTTCTTGTTTCTTGAGGTGTGCCTGTATTGCTATGAACTTTCCCCTTAGGACTGCTTTTACCGTGTCCCACAGGTTTTGGGTTGTTGTGTTTTCATTTTCATTTTTTTCTATGCAAATTTTGATTTCTTTTTTGATTTCTTCTGTGATTTGTTGGTTATTCAGCAGCGTATTGTTCAGCCTCCATATGTTGGAATTTTTAATAGTTTTTCTCCTGTAATTGAGGTCTAATCTTACTGCATTGTGGTCAGAAAAGATGCTTGGAATGATTTCTATTTTTATGAATTTACCAAGGCTAGCTTTATGGCCCAGGATGTGATCTATCCTGGAGAAGGTTTCATGTGTGCTTGAGAAAAAGGTGAAATTCATTGTTTTGGGATGAAATGTCCTATAGATATCAATTAGGTCTAACTGGTCTATTGTATCATTTAAAGTTTGTGTTTCCCTGTTAATTTTCTGTTTAGTTGATCTATCCATAGGTGTGAGTGGGGTATTAAAGTCTCCCACTATTATTGTGTTATTGTTAATTTCTCCTTTCATACTTGTTAGCATTTGTCTTACATACTGCGGTGCTCCCGTGTTGGGTGCATATATATTTATAATTGTTATATCTTCTTCTTGGATTGATCCTTTGATCATTATGTAGTGACCTTCTTTGTCTCTTTTCACAGCCTTTGTTTTAAAGCCTATTTTATCTGATATGAGTATTGCTACTCCTGCTTTCTTTTGGTCCCTATTTGCATGGAAAATCTTTTTCCAGCCCTTCACTTTCAGTCTGTATGTGTCCCCTGTTTTGAGGTGGGTCTCTTGTAGACAACATATGTAGGGGTCTCGTTTTTGTATCCCTTCAGCCAGTCTTTGTCTTTTGGTTGGGGCATTCAACCCATTTACATTTAAGGTAATTACTGATAAGTATGATCCCGTTGCCATTTACTTTATTGTTTTGGGTTCGAATTTATACACCATTTTTGTGTTTCCTGTCTAGAGAATATCCTTTAGTATTTGTTGGAGAGCTGGTTTGGTGGTGCAGAATTCTCTCAGCTTTTGCTTGTCTGAAAAGCTTTTGATTTCTCCTTCATACTTGAATGAGATCCTTGCTGGGTATAATAATCTGGGCTGTAGGTTATTTTCTTTCATCATTTTAAGTATGTCTTGCCATTCCCTCCTGGCTTGAAGAGTTTCTATTGAAAGATCAGCTGTTTTCCTTATGGGAATTCCCTTGTGTGTTATTTGTTGTTTTTCCCTTGCTGCTTTTAATATTTGTTCTTTGTGTTTGATCTTTGTTAATTTGATTAATATGTGTCTTGGGGTGTTTTGCCTTGGGTTTATCCTGTTTGGGACTCTCTGGGTTTCTTGGACTTGGGTGATTATTTCCTTCCCCATTTTAGGGAAGTTTTCAACTATTATCTCCTCAAGTATTTTCTCATGGTCTTTCTTTTTCTCTTCTTCTTCTGGGGCCCCTATGATTCGAATGTTGTAGCGTTTAATATTGTCTTGGAGGTCTCTGAGATTGTCCTCATTTCTTTTAATTCGTTTTTCTTTTATCCTCTCTGATTCATTTATTTCTACCATTCTATCTTCTAATTCACTAATCCTATCTTCTGCCTCTGTTATTCTACTATTTGTTGCCTCCAGAGTGTTTTTAATTTCATTTATTGCATTATTCATTATATATTGACTCTTTTTTATTTCTTCTAGGTCCTTGTTAAACCTTTCTTGCATCTTCTCAATCCTTGTCTCAGGCTATTTATCTGTGATTCCATTTTAATTTCAAGATTTTGGATCAATTTCACTATCATTATTCGGAATTCTTTATCAGGTAGATTCCCTATCTCTTCCTCTTTGGTTTGGTTTGGTGGGTATTTATCCTGTTCCTTTATCTGCTGGGTATTCCTCTGTCTCTTCATCTTGTTTAAATTGCTGCGTTTGGGGTGTCCTTTCTGTATTCTGGCAGTTTGTGGAGTTCTCTTTATTGTGGCATTTCCTCACTGTGTGTGGGTCTGTACAGGTGGCTTGTCAAGGTTTCCTGGTTAGGGAAGCTTGTGTCGGTGTTCTGGTGGATGGAGCTGTATTTCTTCTCTCTGGATTGCAATGAAATATCCAGTAATGAGTTATGAGATGTCTATGGTTTTGGGGTGACTTTGGGCAGCGTGTATCTTGAAGCTCAGGGCTGTGTTCCTTTGTTGCTGGAGAATTTGCTTGGTGTGTCTTGCCCTGGAACTTGTTGGCCCTTGTGTGGTGCTTGGTTTCAGTGTCGGTATGGAGGCATTTGATAAGCTCCTGTCAATTAATGTTCCTTGGAGTCAGGAGTTCCCTGGAGTCAGAGTTTGGACTTAAGCCTCCTGCTTCCAGTTATCGGTCTTATTTTTACAGTAGTTTCAAAACTTCTCCTTCTATACAGCACCATTGATAAAACATCTATGTTAAAGGTGAAAAGTTTCTCTACTGTGAGGGTCACTCAGAGGTTCACAGCGTTACATGGAGAAGAGAAGAGGGAGGAGGGAGTTAGTGGTGAACCAAATGAGATGAGGTGGAATCAATAGTGGAGAGAGTGGGGTAGCCAGTAGTCACTTCCTTATGTGCACTCCACAACTGGACCGCTCAGAGATGTTCACGGAGTTATACAGAGAAGAGAAGACGGAGGAAGGAGACAGAGGTGGCCAGAAGGATAAAAGGGGGGAATGAAAAGGGGGGAGACAGATCCAGCCAGTAATCAGTTCCCTAAGTGTTCTCCACCGTCTGGAACACACAGAAATTCACAGAGTTGGGTAGAGTAGAGAGGGGTTAGGGAGGAGACACAGGCGACCTGGTGGAGAAAAAGGAGAGTCCAAAGGAGAGAGAGCAGTCAAGCCAGTAATCTCGCTCCCTAGTGCAAAATGGGTCCTGAAGATTGGGTTGTTAAAGGTACAAAATTGGTAACAAATACATAAAAGCAAAAATTAAAAATCTAGAGTAGAGTTTGGAATTTCAAAAATACGACGTTAAAGAAAAGAAGAAGGAAAAGAAAGAGAGAAAAAACGAACAAAGAAAAACAAACAAGGTTGTGAAAATTATAAAGAAAATACAGGTACAAAATTGATAACTAATACCAAAAAGCAAAAATTAAAAATCTAGAGTAGAGTTTGGAATTTCAAAAATACAATGTAAAAAAAAAGGAAGAAGAAAATGAAGAGAGAAAACAAACAAACAAACAAACAAACAAACAAAAACAATGTCACAAAATTATAAAGAAAATACAGGTACAAAATTGATATCAAATACCAAAAAGCATAAATTAAAAATCTAGAGTAGAGTTTGGAATTTCAGGTATACAATGTTATATAAAAGAAGAAGAGAAAGAAACAGAGGAAAGAAGAAAAAAAAGTCACAGAAATTATAAAAAAAAAACTATAGGTACAAAATTGATAACATATACCAAAAAGCTAAAATTAAAAATCTGGAGTAGAGTTTGGAATTTCAAAAATACAATGTTAAAGAAAAGAAGAAAACAAACAAACAAACAAACAAAAAACAAAACAGGGTCAAAAAATTATAAAATATATATATATATATATATATGAAGTTTGCTGAAGAAGAAAAAAATAGGGTTTTTTTTTTTTTTTTGCAAAGTAATAGGTTATAAAAGTGAAAATTGAAGGAACAATAGAGGACTTAAAATTTTAAAAAAAATTAAAAAAATAAAAAAGAAAAGAAAGAAAGAATGATCGTAAAAATAGTAAAAATATATCTAGGACTTTCTCTGGTTTTGTTGTGAGTATTGTGGGTTCAGTTCATTTTTGGCTAGTTCCTTGGTCCGACTTATATTTCTCAAGAACTATAGGCCCCTTCCTATGTAGTCCATAGTAACCACGGGGTTTTAATCTATTGCCTGTAGCTTCCAAGGCATTTCCCTCTGTTATAGCTTCTTCTGTTTGCTGGTCTCTTCAGTGTCTGGCTTCCGCCCTGACACAAAGGGGACGGTGGAGGACAGTTTTGTTTTTTTTTTTTTTTAGGCTCACTTGTTCAGTTGCGCTGTGGGGACAGAGGGAAGGATGCTGCAAACAAATAACACTGGCGTGCGCTCGCAGTGCCTCAGCCACACTGGGTCTGCCCCCGCTCACGGCGCGTGTAGCCTCCCTGCCCACACTGCTCGGGCTCTAGGTTGTTCCGCCGGGAACAATCCAAGGCCGGCCCTGGGCTGCATGCACCTCCCAGGTCCAAGCCGCTCAGGTTCAGGCACTCGGGTAGCCCTCAGGGGCGCAGACTCAATTGGGCCTGCGTTTTGTGCTCTTCCCAGGTCCAAGCAGCTCAGGTGATGAGGTGTCTGGCGAGCGCCAATGCTGCAACTTATCGCCTCCCTGCCACTCGGTTATCTGGGTGTAAAACTGGCGCACCTTCTCAGGCAGATTTTGACCATCCAGACCCCCAAGAAGTTTTAGTTAGCAAAGAAGCCTGCTTACAGTTTTATAGATAATGTCTCTCTGGGGCTGCGGTTGCCCCCTTCCGGCTCTGGCTGCCTGTCACCGGAGGGGAAGGGTCTGCAGCCGGCTATCTCTGTTCAGTCCTTTGTTCCGTGCGCGGGCCTGGCGATGTCTTAGGTTAGGGCTGGCTTTTCGCATGGTAGATATCCCGCAGTCCGGTTTGCTAGCCCAAATTATTTCGCTCAGATAGTGCTCAGGGTATTCAGGCCAGATTCTTACTCTGAGCGATGCAGCCCGCACCACGCCTCCCTGCCCAGCCCCTGCTTGCTAATGGCGTGTGCAGGCGTCTGCGCTGCTTCTCCACTGGGGGAGTTACCGTGGGGCTCACAATCCGTGAGTTTTAATTGCTTATTTATTTTTTCTCCCTGTTATGATGCCCTCTGTGCTTCCAA
Source organism: Bos javanicus (assembly GCF_032452875.1). Taxonomy (NCBI): domain Eukaryota; kingdom Metazoa; phylum Chordata; class Mammalia; order Artiodactyla; family Bovidae; genus Bos; species Bos javanicus. The sequence goes on from NC_083876.1 coordinate 13,948,965, forward strand.
AGCTCGGCACAGATTCGGCAGTGAGAAGGTTTCCTGGTGTTTGTAAACTTCTCTCTTTTTAAGACTCCCTTCCCGGGACGGAACTCCGTCCCTCCCTCTTTGTCTCTTTTTTTGTCTTTTATATTTTTTCCTACCTCCTTTCGAAGAGTTGGGTTGCTTTTCTGGGTGCCTGATGTCCTCTGCCGGCATTCAGAAGTTGTTTTGTGGAATTTACTCGATGTTTAAATGCTCTTTTGATGAATTTGTGGGGGAGAAAGTGTTCTCCCAGTCCTACTCCTCCACCATCTTGGCTCCTCCCCCAGTTTCTTAGTTTTGTATAATGTGCCATGGTAAAATAAAGTGATACATTAGGGGAAACTAAACCCAGGGCACACAGGAACTCTGTACTATCTTTTCAATTCTTCCATAAATCTGAAATTATTCCAAAATACAATTTATTGAAAGTAAGCTACTCATTTAAAGGAAGTCCTTGTGTACACATACATCTGTGTTTGTGTCTGTATATGTGGGTGTGCATGAATGTTAATCAGTAGAGTTAAGCACTTTACTGAAAATTTTGTAATATTGAGTAATAGTGACAAATATTTTTAGTTTAAAGTTTCTATTACACGTTGGCTATTTTTGGTAGGTGCTTATAAGCCAACATGGCCTGTGTGTGTGTGTGGTCATACTCATACAGATCTTCACATATGTTCACTTTCATTCAGCTCTGAAATGGAAGTGTGGTAAATGACCTTTTTTTTTTTTTTTTTGAACTTTAGAGAAACTTCTATCCAAAGACAAGAGCCAATGAGCAGGTAAAGCACATATTTGATTTTATTTGCTGTGATGATTAAAGGGATTCATTCTTCTAAAAGTTCATCACTAGGGGTCTCTCAATCCTGTGCTCATTCGTGTGGGAGGCAAGAGCCTCCTGGGAGTCATATTAGATAGGGCAGGATTCCTGCCTTTCAATAGCAGTGACGCTTCAGATCAAAATTTTTACACTCCTCTAGAGGCTTTAGACCTCAACTAGTTGTCTCTGGTGACAGTCAAACAGTGAGAAGTCAAAGAGTAATATGTCAAAGAGTCAAAGTAATATGTCAAAGAGTATCTCTTGCTCAATGAAAAATAACTTGGCATGTATCACCTTTCTGTAGTGATGTGAATGGGATGGATAAAAATATGTGAAAAATAGAACTGGTTATTTAGTGAAATAAGAAGAGAAAATATGAAAGGCCAGTATTTTCTGCACATCTTTGTTGTTCATTAAACGCAGTTTGGTATTCTTGGAGGGCAGAACAAGAAAGATGTACAGGTTTTCCGCACTGTCTGAAAGCAGAGCATTCCTATAAAGCCTTTTGTAAACTGAACAGGCACAAAGTGAAGAAGCAATTACCTTAACAACCATCTTGCTAATGGTTGCACAAAAGAAATCAAGATAAAACACGGACACTCACAGATACAGTTCAAAGCTATGACAGCTTGATGCCGAGATGCTGCGTGTAGTTCCCAGGAAGGGAGCTTGGTGGTGCCACTCTGGCTACTGGGGTGTGCTCAACCTCTGTAACAGCTCAATGCAGAGTAAACATTGAATGCTACTTTCCCTTTTCACCTTTTTAAATAAAAAGTGAAAATCCTCTTTCAATTTCTTTTGATTAGTAGAAACCTGTGCCAGCATAATTCTTTCATAAAAGTGAAGTGGCGTAAAGTGAACTTTCAAAAAGAAGGATACTTGTATTCATTCTTTAATGCTGAAGTTATCAGATTATTAATAACATGATCAGTGCAGGGCTTTTATCTCTACACTAATATACCCTGATATGAGGAAAAACTACTAATCCATTTTTCACGTCTAAATAATTTCCAAATGACTTAATATTTTTGTCTATATTCCCAGAATTTTTCAGTCAATTCTTCTGTCTTTCAGGCTGTGTGTCTAATCCGCCAAATAAAATAGTAAATTCAGTGGGAAAAAAAAGATACACCAAAACTGTGAGCTTGACAACAGGATGTGATATTCATCCTGTTGTTGGGTGTTGTTTTGACTATATGATTTGATTGATGATGGCTCTTATTCCAACTGAGAAGTTGTGTAGACACAGCCTCTTATCCTGCCAAATGATAGTTAGGGAAATTTTTTCTTGACTCAAATGATTTGTCAACATTTGAAATGTAGATATAGACAGCATCTTCATAATGCTAGGCTTCTAGGTAATGATAAAAAAATTCATTCTAATCATCCTAGTATTTAGAAGTAACCTGACAGTAAGTTGCCTTTTTTCACTTTATGTTCAATAATTTTGGATTAATTAAATGTTCACACATATTTATATAAAGTCTTAAGCAAAATAAAATTGTGACATAAACAAATTTTCTTAAAATGGAATAACCATTTTTTAATATATGGAAACTAAAGTATTAAAATCCATCATCACATCTAAAATACTTCTCAAGTGGTAAACCTATCCCTAAACCATGAAAGTATGCATTCTTCACTGTAAATGATCAGATCTAAATGGGTTGCTACAAAAATGTTAAGATTAGTAGCTTTTAATTTCCGATTTTAGATTTTACATGTTTTTATATATTTCCTCAAATTTTGCGATACATATTTGCTCAGAAAATTATAAAATCAAATACAGTGAGATCTTTTCTGTATTTTTAAGAAAAAAACCATTATCTAGCAAGAAATATTTTCTCTGAATAGCATTAACATTTCCTGAGGATGTGTTAGGCCATTCTTTCTGCTTTTTTTCATTTCCTACTGTTGGGTTATGAGCTTTCAAACCTGATCCTTGATATTCATACCCTTGAAATTGGAAATTATTTCTTATCCACATTCCTTGAACTTAGTACCTGCTGAGATTTGTGGGACAAGCTTTTAGTGAGGAAACTATACACAGGATGGGGTCTCCCACATTGAACTCTGGGGAAGGTGCCCACTCTCCTTTGCAGTGGAACCCCTGCAATAAACCTTTGGGGGTAAGAATAATGGAGAATGGGTAGAGTGGAAATTTCCAAGCATTTTATTTGCTAGCAATAAAATGTTTTAATAAGGACATTTCCCAGAATTATCTGATTCTTGGGTGTAATAAATCCTCTGCTAGGAATCTGTGGAAAATGGTCTACGGTAGTAAGGGTTTGTGTTAATGGGTTCTGGAACAGAAGCAACAAAATGTTCTTTCTTTCTGTCTCTCTTTTGTCTGTCCCAAGTGTAATCTTTACTTAGAATTCCTGCTCCCAATTTCACCCGTGAGTTTGTTTTCAGAGCTTGGGCTTAGTAAAAATGTAATTTTTTTTGGCTTGCCTTTTTGACTGATAGATCTTAAGGTGAATAATTTTTGAAACAGGTTTCATTTGAGCTAACATTTCTTTTACTTTTTTTCAGCTATTATTCTTTACCACCTCAGAATCCATTGTGATTTTTTTCTAGAAACTGTTTTTTGAAAATAAAAGGAAATCATGCCAAGAATCTTGTAAAGTCATGTGTGAGGAACTCAAATTCAAGTGTCTTGATTCTGGCTCTTTGGGAATATGAGTAAGGAGGAACAAAGGGTGAATCACTTCTGTCATCCAAAAAACTGAAAACTACTGAATATTTTGCAAAACAGAAAATATTAAAATTTCTGAGAATATATAATAGAATTTACATGCTTTGGTTTTCAAAATAATGTGCATTCATTATATTTATTTAGAAAGTATGGGATAAAAAAAGAAGAAACTGTTAAATAAAAACCTCACAGAGATAAAAAAAAAAAAATTAACATGTTAGATCTTTTAAAAAATATTTCCCCATGGAATTCTTTAGTAATTTCTTAAAAATATTTTTCTTTTAGAAAAAAATTCTGGTTTCTTTTGGACTTTTTCTTCCTCATGAAATTCTTTAATAGTTTCTATACTGAACTCTTTTAAATCCTCAGAAGGAAAATAATCTTAAGGTAATTTGTGTATTTAGTTTTTAAAAGTAAAACAAATGCTTTCTTTTTTTGGTACCATTTTCTTTGTTTTAATATACTTTGTGAGTGATGTTTGATTTATTTGTCTTAAAGATCAACTCCTTAAGAAGGAAGTGTGCCTAACTTTTTCTAAAGCATCCTATTTCTTTAGACTTAGGATTTTGAACCTCAATCAAAGCTTTATAATAAATTAAGAGTTAACAAGTCAAGATACTATGGCATTTGTCTTTTTTAAAGAGGAAGACAATTTCTTGGGAAAGGTTAGAGGGGGAAGTAAGGGAAGGGCCAAAGTGATACTGACTCCAGTGTTTTGGTACAGTTATCATCAGTTTCCTTCAGTGACCAGAGACTGAACTTCTAATTGCAGCCAACTCTCTCAAAGTAGTTGTTTTGGGTTACAAATGGAAATAAAGTGCGGGTACATGAGTCATTCAACATTCTTTAAAATGACTAGCAAAACAATTTTCCTGAGGAGGGGCAGTAGTATCATCTTTATCTTGAAAGGATGCACCTTAAATAATTGAATATTATGGTGAAACTACAATTAAAGAAGATGCAGATGCTTCCATTTAAACAGGAATTATACCTATGTCCTCTTTTATAGCTAAGATTTACCACGGCCAAGTAACAGAAGTTCTGGGAGTTTACTGGACACCTTGAGAAGTCCAGCTGTCAGCAACAGCTTGAGCCTTCCATACTGAAACACAGCTGCTAGCTGTCATCTAGAAATAGGAGTTTTTAGGGTGGAATTAGCTGAAAGAAGACAGTGATTTTGGAGAGCGCCAAAAAAAAGAAGTTCCACTTGAAAAAGGTGAAAAATTTGGGTCTGGGAGTAATAAAATTTATTGGAAATGGTTTATTGTGGAGGTTGAGGAACCAATCCAGAGCCTGCCCTCTTCATGTCTCTGAAGAAATAGCTGTTAAAGGAGAGGTAATCTTGAGTTTGAAAAGGTGTCTCTCTACCCATCTGGTCTCATCACTTCATGGCAAATAGATGGGGAGAAAAATGGAAACAGTGACAGACTTTATTTTCTTGGACTTCAAAATCACTGTGGGTGGTGACTGCCATCATGAAATTAAAAGACACTTGCTTCTTGGAAGAAAAACTATGATAAGCCTAGACAGAGAACAAACCTAGACTGAAGGCAGAAGGCAAAGGGGACACAGAGGGAGAGGGTTGGATGGCATCACTGACTCAATGGACATGAGTTTGAGCAACTTCTGGCGGATAGTGAAGAACAGGGAAGCCTGGCATGCTGCAGTCCATGGGGTCATAAAGAACGAACACAACTTAGTGAATGAAAAACAACACAGGCTCATAATATGCTGTGCAGGGCAGCAAATGGATGTGTTAGTTGCTCAGTCATGTCCAACTCTTTGTGACCCCATGGACTGTAGCCCACAAGGCTCCTCTGTCCATGGGATTCTCCAGGCAAGAATACTGCAGTGGGTTGCCATTTCCTTCTCCAGGGCATCTTCTCAACCCAGGGATTGGACCTGGGTCACCTGCACTGCAGGTAGATTCTTTACCATCTGAGCCCAGCAAATAGGTAGCTTCATATGAACAATTATCAGCCTCAGCTGCTGTAATCAGTTATGGGAATTATAATTGGATATAACAATTACCAAAGGGCAATAAAATTGTCAGTGTTGTGAACTGATTAGAAAAAAATGAGGTTTAGAAAAATGAAATAATTTGGCCCATTTTATATTGTTTTTGTACAAAAGAAATGTAATCAAAAGAAAGGAAGTGTGGAGAGAAAAGTACCTTGTTAAAGTATATACAGCCTAGTTCCCCAGAAAAATCAAACATATCTTTTCACAAAGCAAGATTTTTGATAATAGAATATTCTAAAAGCCATAGTATTACAAATTGGATTTTTATTTTGATATCAGTAATTTTTTAAAAAGGAAAAGGGACAGCAGCAAAGTTGATCTTTTTGCCTATGTATGACATAAAAATTTCCATACTATTTGTCACAGCATTGAGAAGTTGAAAACTTCTTTTTAAAAAAACACACTTAGCAAAATTCTGCTCAAACTTAATAATAAGAAACCATCATTTTTCCTACTGGACAGCTGTTAGCCATTAAAAAAATGGACTTTGAACTTTAATCTTTAAATCATGTGCAAATATTTATATATCTGCAAATTAGGAAAAATATTTTCCCAGCACTGCTTAACAAAGACATCTAATCTCTGCATTATTTTTATATTATTGTAACATTTCAGGTGTCTCTTAAGAGGTTGTTTAAGCTTCCAGCTTTCAATAATATTGGTTGTGTCCAGCCAAAATCTGAGGTAGCTTAGCGGCTACCGATTACTTGGTCAAAGCTGACCACTAGATATTTGACTGTTCATCTTTTAGGGCATGTTTGTATTATAGCTTTATTTATTACCAAATAATTATGAAATATTATATCATCAATTGAAAAAATGTCATTTTAATTTGAAATAGGAATTTTTAATAATCTTGATTTCATGAGTCAAGAGAGATAAGCCATTTAAATTACATGTTATATCATGTGGTGTTTAGGGTCTATAACTTTGCTCATTTATTAAACATTTTAGAGTATCTGCAAGAGGCCAGACACTATGTTAGGAGGTAAGTTTACAGAGAAAACATGAAATAGACATTGTCTCTAAGCAGTTTAGAATAAATTCTAGTAATATTGTATTTGTTGTTGTTTAATCACCAAGTTGTGTTTGAACTCTGCAGCATGGGCACCTGGACTACAGTACTACATCAGGCTTCCCTGTTTTTCACCGTCTCCCAGAATTTGCTCAGATTCATGTCCATTGAGTCAGTGATGCTATCTAACATCTAATCTTATGCTGCCCCCTTTTCTTCCTACCCTCAACTTTCCCAGCATTAGGATCTTTTCCAATGAGTTGGCTCTTCACTTCAGGTAGCAAAAGTATTGGAGCTTCAATTTCCACATCAGTCTTTCCAATGAATGTTCCTGGTTAATTTCCTTTAGGATTGACTGGTTTGATCTCCTTGCTGTTCAAGCGACTTTCGAGTCTTCTCCAGCACCACAATTCGAAAGCATCATTTCTTTAGTGCTCAGCCTTCTTTATTGGCCAGCCCTCACATCCATGCATGGCTACTGGAAAAAGCATAGCTTCGACTATAGGCACCTTTGTAGGTAAAGTGATGTCTCTGCTTTTTAATATAATGTCTAGGTATAGCATAGCTTTTCTTCCAAGGAGCAAGAGTCTTTTAATTTCATGGCTGCAGTCACCATCTGCAGTGATTTTGGAGATCAAGAAAATAAAATCTGTCACTGCTTCTAATTTTTCTCCTTCTATTTGCCATGAAATGATGGGACTGGATGTCATGACCTTAGTTTTTTGAATGTTGAGTTTCAATCCAGCTTTTTCACTTTCCTTTTCACCCTCATCGAGAGGCTCTTTAGTTCCTCTTCACTTTCTGCCATTAGAATGGTATCTGCATATCTGAGGTTGTTGATATTTCTCCTGGCAATCTTGATTCCAGCTTGTGATTCACCTAGCCTGGCATTTTGCATGATGTACTCTGTATAAAAGTTAAGTAAACAAGGTGACAATATGCAGCCTTGTGGTACTCCTTTTCCAGTTTTGAACCAGTCAGTTGTTCCATGTAAAGTTCTGTTATTTCTTGACCCACATACAAGATTCTCAGAAGAAAAGTAAAGTGATCTGTTATTCCTATCTCTTTAAGAATTTTCCACAGTTTATTGTGATCCACAGAGTCAAGGGCTTTATGGTAGTTAACAAGCAGAAGTTTTTCTGGAATTCCCTTGCTTTCCCTATGATATAACATTGTATTGTTAATTATTACAACAATATTGAATTACGAATGTTATAATAAACATTTGCAGAGGACATCATTGGTATACAGTGGGAGTCAGAACAAGGGTATTGGGTTCTACTTAGATATGGAGGTAAGGACAGACACACATGTAAGAAATGGTGACCTAATTTGATAGTTGAATTCTGAGTATAGCAATTGATTATGGCTAAAGGCCAAACTTGGGCTTCCCTGGTGGCTCAGTGGTAAAGAATTCACCAATGCAGAAGCCACAGGAGACGTGGATTCAATCCCTGGGTCAGGAAGATCCTCTAGAGGAGAGCATGTTAACCCACTTCAGTATTCTTGCCTGGAGATTCCCATGGATAGAAGAGCCTGACTTGCTATGGTCCATAGGGTCACAGAGTCTGACACGACTGAAGAGACTTAGCACGCATGTTCATGCAAAGGCCAAACTCGAGTTAATCTTTTCCATGCTGGAAGAGGCATTTACATGAGTGTTTTGTTTAGCTTTGAGTACTTTTCCTCTAGAAATACTCTCCTCTTGATAAGTCTTCCTGCTTACTTTTGATCATATAATTACCTAATTTCAAAATTGACATGCCTTTTATTCATCATTTATTCTAATCATTATTATATTTGTTGTGCATCAAGATTACCTGGAGGGACTGTTAAAATATAAATTGCTGGATCCTGCTAAAGTTTTTGATTCAATAGCTGCAGGGAGCGAGCTCCTCCCCTGGCAAAGGCCATGAGGAAGGAGGCTTGGCATACGCAAAGGCGGGATCAAGCCTCAGGAGTCTCCTTGGAAATTCTCGAGCATCTACCCCCAAAACCAGAGTCTGCCTACTTTCTGCTTTGTGCTTTCACCTACACCTCTGACTTTACGGGGGGCTGTCCCCCACTACCTCTCTCTGAAAAAGAGTTAGCTTACAGCTCCAGTTAATAATTCCTGGGTGTGACAGTGTTTCAACCTACAAACTCCTTTGGAAATCCTCTAGCCTGCCTGAATAGGTTTTTTCCGGCAACATGTGATTGTTCAGAGCCTCCCAACTGTGAGAGGCAGGAGATGTTCTAAACTGTCTAAACACAGATTTCTTTGAGTAGTTAAAAGATTGATTAGAAATTGTATTGGTGAAGGGTTTTTCACTTGTTGGGCCAATGTTTGCTGCTAAGTCTCCATATCCCTTACCTACTGTGTCCTTGGCGGTGTATTGATTGATATAATGGGTGTATAGAAGTGTAAGTAGTAGCCTCAATGTTTGTAACCTTGGACCCTTGAGTTAATTCTTTACTTGATTGAGCCCACCTCACCTTTGCCCTATAGGAATGCAACTTTATCCAATGCTTTTTGGAGGCTGGCGCCTGACTTTAGAATAATCACCTTTAGAGAAAAATAAGTTTCTTAAAATGTTAACAGGCTTCCTGGCCAGAAGATGATGTAAATCAACTAAACTTTTGCATATGATAAGTTTGAAAGCCCGGCTTCGATAAGGATCAGGAACTGCTGTCCTTGCATGACTCTACTCCTTCCCCCATTATCCTCTATGCACAACTTAAGGTATAAAACTATTTTGGAAAATAAAGTATGCCCTTTTTTGTTCACTGAAATTTGGTCTCCCTATGTGGTTCTTTCTTTCACCTTCTAGCTGAACTTTTCCTCTGAGGCAGGGAAGCTCGTCAAGCCTACTAATTTTGCCTGGGCTTCTAAGATCTGACCGGGGAGGCCTTAGTGTCTCCTCTCCTTCGGAAGAACAGGAAGACACCTGCGGCCTTCGTAGGTGACGTAAATTCCCTGCTTTGGAATTTTATTCAGCCTCTTTTCTTCACTGAATTTCTTCGCTGAGCTATCCTTATTTCACCACTCTTTATATCCTTAATAAACGTTTAATTAAGCAGTTGTTTCCTGATCCTCGCCGACACCGTCCCCGCTTCGAATTCCCTGGATCCACCAGGGCTGGACCCCGGCAAATAGCTCTGGGGTGGACATCAGCAGTTTGCATATTTAAGTTCCTAGATTTTGCTGATGCTGCTAGTCCATGGATCATGCTTGCCCTATTAGCAGAATCATCTGGGGATGTTTGAAAAATATATGGACTCCTGGGGTCCATTCCTAGAGATTCAACTTTAGTCAAACTTGGGTGACATTATGGAATCTGGCTTTTCAATATATCTCCCCAGTTGATTCTGGTCATCAGTGAAGTTTGGGATCCACTAACACAGTCCAGTTCTATCATCTTACAAATGACAAAATTGAGATGTAGAAAACTAAATGTCAATTCACCAAAAAACATGTAACTAACAAGGAGCAGAGAAAGCTCTTTTTCCCACTATATCTCCATTTCCTTTCCCTTCAAGAAATCATAATGAGAATTTGATTTTACTGAAGCAAGTCAATATTCTTATTGTAATATTCAGTGATTTCCCAAACATTTTCTTTTTAAATCCACTGATTTCCAAAATCTCTTCTGTGAGTCCCAATAGTTAGTCTTGGATACAGTTAGGCCAGACCTGGATCAGAGAGCAGAAAAAAAGTATCTACTGTATTCTAAGGGAGGAATTAGGGTGGGATAAAATTAGAATACAACTCAGTCCCCTCTTTCAAGGAACTTCCAGATAAGTAGCAGACAACCACATTCCCAAACATGCACAAATCCACACCCCCAAACAAATTGTAATAAAAGACAGATTTTTAATAAACACTATTGAAGAAGTACAATATATCAGAGGGGCCTCAGCATGATGAAGCAAATATTCAAAGACGTCTACTTGCCAGACACTATGCCAACATTTTAGGGTTGCAAAAATATTAAGGCTTAGTTTTCTATTGAAGGAAATCATAATAAAATTATGCAAAACACAAATGATTCTATACTGAAACACAATTTTTCTATAAAAATGGCATGAGTAAAATGTTATCAGAAAAATAGAAGTGGGAGTGATTGATTCAGATGAAATATGTGGATATGGCTACAGAAAGTGTGGTAGAAAAGACATATAAATATTTTGTTTAGATTTAGGTACTTTTTCTTTGGCTTCTCCTCTTGATTCATTTTTAACTTAGGTAAAAAGAGGGCAGGACAAAAGCAGAAAGGTGAACTTGTGACATGAATTCTTTCTATTCTATCATGAATAGATAATGGCCATACATGGATAGAACACAAAGCATGTAGACCCAGAATAATAATCATGAAGGTGAATTTAAGCTAAGGTTTCAAAGATACATAAAATTTGGCATAATACTATTTTTTGCACACATTATATATATATTTCACAATTTTTCCCCATTTATTTCTAAACTGCCAAAAATTTTACCAATTTCAAAGCCTATAAAAGTTATTGCATTGCTGCTTGTCAACCTTTCTGAGAATCACAATTACCTCTGGTATTTAAAAAAAGTACTGAAGGTCTAGCCCCACTTGAGAGGTTTTGATCCTGAAGATTTCAATTCAGGATGCCTGGTGGTTGAACTCTGGTATTTCTAGTTCCTGTGGCAGTTTTTAGTTCATTTTGAACTGAACCACTGGACTACACAATGCCAAAATCTAAGATGGATTAAGTGTATAATTGCTGAATCGAATATTTCTCTGCAGTCTAAATGCTTAGGTAAGTTCTCTTTACAATTCAGCTTTCTTTGTCTCAGGAGGATAGTTTTATAGTACATACCCTGGGATCCCAAGAAGTCAAATCAAGGAAGGAAAAAACCACATAAATATTTTGGGAATAAGAAAATTCAGTATGTCTATTTGTATATTCATGTCACTACAGATGCTTCCATAACAAAATACCATCTCACTAGACTAGTTTGTATTGTAATCAAACACAGATTCTAAATGTACATGAATTTAACATCAAGAATATACATGCATAACTCTAAAATGAATTTTATTTCACCATCTTAATTGAACAGAATGGTTCAAATTGCTGAAGAGTTACAGACAACCTCAGGAAAGAAAAATGTCTAATTGATCCCTATTGTATATTGAAGAATTAGTTATCACTGAGTAGTCCTGCATTTCCAGAGTCTGCTTCTGAGACTCACTCACATTAGTCATAGAGCCTTGTGTGGGTGGATATAATGTGGTGAGAGCAGTTGCTGATGATTTGTTTTTCTTAGACCATTTAGTAAGCATTTTTATTGAAGAAGGCTTGAATTATTTGTGTGTCCTCACAGGTCATAGTGAATGTTTCACTTCAAAATACAAATAAAATTTTTTTTTTCTGAGACATGATGTTCTGAAGAGTCCATTTAATTAGATCTTGCAGGATTTGGATTTTATTATTAGGTATTCCATTAGCTCAATATTCAAGGTCAGTGTAGTTAGGACTAAAAATATGTGTTTCTCATGGACAAAGGATGTGATGATCTCAGAGGGCAAAGCAAAAGATATTCACTGTATGATGACATTGTAAAATATTTTATAATTTTTTCTGAATATTCTACTTCTTCAGTACTTCAGTGAGAGAAAATTTGAGCATATATGATACACAAGGACAAATATTTGGGGATTTATTTAAAACTAGTAGAGTATAAAATGCTATTCCAAAGTATACTATTTGTAAGCTGTGTCATATGTGTAAATCATTTCTCCTTTGTTCGTACTATATGACTTTTCATCTTACTATATGAAAACCTTATGTATATCAGGTGAAATACTTCAATGTCATGTTTTTAAAAATGAGATTTAGTATGGCATTTACATTTTAAAATCAGTATGAGTTGAAGTTGATAGAACCTAAGGTATTTTGTAAAGTGACAATGATAGGCATTATTGTTTAATGTAAACTTGAAATACTAGCTGATGTATATATAGTGATGAGAACTGAAAAATAATAGAAGAAGCATATTCTGACCCAGTGTAGGTAATTTATTAGAAACAGCTAATTTACTATTTATCACCACTCTAAAGTAGATTTTATTATATATTACAAATGAAGAACTTGAAGTGGAGCATGTAAGTAATTTAACTCATATTTGAGTAAGTGGCAGAACCGTTATTTGAATCTAGGTAATGCACTCCAAGATTTCTCATCTTTATCACCACACTGCACTGAGAGATGAATTTGCATATGTATGGATGTGAGAGTTGGACTGTGAAGAAAGCTGAGCGCCGAAGAATTGATGCTTTTGAACTGTGGTGTTGGAGAAGACTCTTGAGAATCCCTTGGACTGCAAGGAGATCCAACCAGTCCATTCTGAAAGGAGATCAGCCCTGGGATTTCTTTGGAAGGAATGATGCTAAAGCTGAAACTCCAGTACTTTGGCCACCTCATGAGAAGAGTTGACTCATTGGAAAAGAGTCTGATGCTGGGAGGGATTGGGGGCAGGAGGAGAAGGGGATGACAGAGGATGAGATGGCTGGATGGCATCACTGACTCGATGGACGTGAGTCTGAGTGAACTCCGGGAGTTGGTGATGGACTGGGAGGCCTGGTGTGCTGTGATTCATGGGGTTGCAAAGAGTTGGACATGACTGAGCAACTGAACTGAACTGAACTCTTAATGTTATGATTCTATAACATAATGTTATGATTCCATAAAGAAGGCTGAATGCTGAAAATTTGATGCTTTTGAACTGTGGTGTTGGAGAAGACTCTTGAGAGTCCCTTGGACTGCAGGGAGATCAAACCAGTCAATCCTAAAAGAAATCAATCCTGAAAGTTTATTAGAAGGATTGATACCAAAGCTGAAGCTCCAATATTTTGACCACCTGATGCAGAGAATTGACTCATTAGAAAAGATCCTGATGTTGGGAAAGATTGAAGGCAGGAAGAGAAGAGGACAGCAGAGGACAAGATGGTTGGATGTCATAAGCGACTCAATGGACGTGACTCTGAGCAAGCTCCAGGAGTTGGTGATGGACAGGGAAGCCTGGAGTGCTGCAATCCATGGGGTCGCAAAGAGTTGGACATGACTGAGTGGCTGAACAACAGCAACAGTGTTATGATTCATGCTGGGAAGAAAGTCTCTGATAAGAGGAAGGAGTAAATTATGCAGCTAGCAGCACACAAACTAGTTTATTACTCTTCCTGCTACGTAAAAAAATTTTATTTGCTTAAGTAGAAACAAGATGCTAAAAATTTGGAAAAAAAAATATGTCTGTGATTTTTTAATATAGTGGAAATAATATTGAACTTAGAGTTAGAAATTTTGAATTCTAAATTCATCTCTAACTAGGTCTAGTTCCATGGTTCTTTAACTTCACCAAAGCACCCTAGGACACCCTAGGCAGTGAACTCATGGGGTACCATGAAGTATTTTCACACTTTCTGAGGGAAACACAGTGACACTTGACATACTTTGGACACTGCACAAGCCACTAGCTCGAGATAGTTCACAGTTTTGACATTATTTCACACTACAGCCCCTTTAATTACATTGTATTTTTGTGAAGCTGAGGTTTCAACAATCACTGTGATAACAGCAAATAGCACAGAGCATCAATATGGAACACGAAATGTGGTGGCAATATGCAGCATGATTCCAAAGTCAGAGAAATCATGCAGTGCCTAGAGGAAGCATATATCTCATTAATAAGTAACTGATTAAAAATGAAGTAAAGGTGGTATTTTTTCTTTCAGTTAGCCTGCATGAATTTGTTTAAATGGCTGTTGAGTGGTTAGAGAATAAATAAATTATTAAGTTGTTTGCATGTAATTGCTTACCATTAAAAAACTAAGATCATGGCATCCTGTCTCATCACTTCATGGCAAGTAAAAGGGGAAAAAGTGGAAGCAGTGACAAATTTTATTTTCTTGGGCTCCAAAAAAAGTCACTGTGAACAGTGACTGCAGCCAGGAAATTAAGACACTTGCTCCTTGGAAGGAAATCTGTGAAAACCTAGACAGCATATTAAAATACACAGACATCACTTAGTCTCTAAAGGTTTGTATAATTAAAGCTATGGTTTTTCCAGTAGTCATGTATGGATGTGAGAGTTGGACCATAAAGAAGACTGAGCACCGAAGAATTGATGCCTTCCAACTGTGGTGTGGGATAAGACTCTTGAGAGTCCCTTGAACTTCAAGGAGATCTGAGCAGCCAATCCTAAAGGAAATCAACCATGAATATTCATCAGAAGGACTGATGTTGAAGCTGAAGCTCTAATAATCTGGTCATGTGATGTGAAGAGCCAACTCATTGGAAAAGACTCTGATGCTGGGAAAGATTTATGGTAAAAGGAGAAAAGGGTGGCAGGTGATAAGATGGTTAGATAGCATCACTGACTCAACTGACATGAATTGGAGCAAACTGGAAAATAGTGGACAGAAGAGCCTGGAATGCTACAGTCCATGAGGCCATAAAGAGCTGGACATGACTTGCTGCTGCTGCTGCTTCTAAGTCGCTTTAGTCATGTCTGACTCTGTGCGACCCCATAGACGGCGGCCCACCAGGCTCCCCCATCCCTGGGATTCTCCAGGCAAGAACACTGGAGTGGGTTGCCATTTCCTTCTCCAATGCATGAAAGGGAAAAGTGAAAGTGAAGTCACTCTGTCGTGTCCGACTCTTCTCGACCCCATGGTCTGCAGCCTACCAGGCTCCTCCGTGCATGGGATTTTCCAGGCAAGAGTACTGGAGTGGGGTGCCATTGCCTTCTCCAGAACATGACTTAAGGACTGCTTAATAAATGGCACTGAAACATATTATTTTCTACTAAGAATATCATAAAAAAAACTTTCTAGTAACCTGATGACTCCATGAACTGAGAGACTTTAAGAAACTCTGGAGTAGCAGCTTGGTTTTTGTTATTGAAGTTTTTGTTTTAGCTTCAGTTTTCTTATCTGAAAGAAAATTCTAGTCTAGTCTAATTCTAACAGACAATGATTCTATGGCAAGAGAGAGGGTAATTTAGGCAAAATTTAATATATAGAGCTCATAGAGATTTTTGTTTTGTTTTTTAGCATTCAGGTTTTTTCTCCATTTGCTAACACATAAAATTAGAAAATATGTGAAAATACGTACTTTGTAAATATTAGAAAATCTATAATTTCTGATTTACCTAAGAAAATATTGTTGCGTGAAAATTTCAAATCAAAAACAAGCAGCCCACTGTTTTCAACAAAAATTCTAGCCAATAACCACACCACAATTGCATTCTTTTATATTGCCAGTTTACACAGGGAAATGCCCATTTAGAAAATATTTGATGTGTCTATAAAAAGAATAATAGTTTTGTTATTTGGAAAAGTATTAGAATCTTGTTAGGCTGATCGATTCTTTATCTGGGATACAATAGGTTTGCATGTACTTGGTTAGTAATTTTGGGGGGTGTTTTCAGCTGAAAACGTGGGCCAAAGTAAGAGTTATGTTACGTCCAGATGATTAACACATTTGATTTTATTGGCAATACCTGAAAGAAGGAAAATTGCAAAATAGTTGTGACATACTTGTGCCCTCGGGTTAGCGAATTTGAAATACAAAAAGAAATCTTTTATTTTGGACAACTAAGCGGTGGCAGAACGACTCTGTGAATGGAGTGTGAGCTCTTGGATAGTGCTTACTTAATAAGTGTTTGCTGAATTGAAACAACCCCCTAAAATGTCCCCAACTGACACCCACTGATTTAACTTATAGTAAAGTACATACATGGAAACAAGTAACTCAAGTCCTTTCATAGAGATGGCTCATAGTTAACTAGTCTGAAAAGTTATGGAATACTGAAACAAATATTGTCAGAGTTTATTTCCTTTTTTCCTTTTTTTTTTTTTTTACCTTTTTTAGCCTAGACACAGCATTACTTTATTAGTTGAGCCAAAAATTGTTGAAGTAAGATTAGCTCAGATGATGAGGTGGCATGTGATTCTTTTGTTGTTGCTGTTATTTCGAACAATGAATTTAATTTCTTAGTTAGTTATGCGGCCTTATGAACACTTTCAAGAGGAGGGAAAAATACCTACAGAGGGCAGTTTTCTATGCATCAAATGAAATGTGATTCATCTTTTCCACCTTTTAACCCCCAAAATTAGATAACCACAAACAAACCTTTGAGAAATTTTTCCACAAAGTGAGTCATACAGATGGTGACTATGGCTTCCATTTGGAGATGATTTCTCTAAAGAATTCATAGTTCAACTCAGTGAATCTCTAATTACTATAAAATGTGGGCATCTTTAAACATTTAAATCTTGAATCCACCTGCAACTTTTTCAATGTGAAGGAAGGATCCAGCTTTACATTTATATCTAATTAACCAGTTATATGAATGCTAATTATTGAATAGTTCATCCCTGCTAATTTGATATACCTCTGCTATTATATACTAAATCAGTGTGTGTATGTGTATATATATACACATACATACATATTTGACAATATTTGTTATTATAGATATATATGGGTCAAATTCTGTATTTAGTTTTTTTCTTTTGTTTTCATTGATTTGTCTTTTCTGGAATCAGTGTAGATTTTATTATTTTTCTTTTTTAAAAAAATATATTTATTTATTTTTAATTATTTTAATTGGAGGATAATTACTTCACAATATTGTGATGGTTTTTGCCTTATATTGACATGAGTTAGCCATGGGTGCACATGTGTCCCCCCATCCTGAAATCCCACCCCCATTCCCCTCCCCACCCCATCTGGTGCTGGGAAAACTGGTCTAACATGTGCAAAAGAATGAAACTAGGACACTTTCTAACACTATACACAAAAATAAAATTGATCAAAGATCTAAATATAAGACCAGAAACTATAAAACTCTTAGAGGAAAACATAGAACACTCTCTGACATAAATCACAGCAAAATCCTCTATGACGCACATCCCAGAATAATGGGAATAAAATAAAAAATAAACAAATGGGACATAATTAAACTTAAAAGCTTTTGCACAAAGAAGGAAACTATAAGCAAGGGGAAAAGACAGCCTTCAGAATGGGAGAAAATAGTAGCAAATGAAGCAATTGACAAAGAATTAATCTCAAAAATATACAAGCAGCTCCTGCAGCTCAATTCCAGAAAAATAAATGACCCAATCAAAAAATGGGCCAAAGAACTAAACAGACATTTCTCCAAAGAAGACATACAGATGGCTAACAAACACATGAAAAGATGCTCAACATCACTCATCAGAGAAATGCAAAATTAAAACCACAATGAAGTACCATCTCACGGCGGTTAGAATGGCTGCTATCAAAATATCTACAAACCATTAATGCTGGAGAGGGCGCAGAGAAAAGGGAATCCTCTTACACTGATGGTGGGAATGCAAACTAGTACAGCCACTATGGAGAACAGTGTGGACATTCCTTAAAAATTTGGAAATAGAACTGCCATACAACCCACCAATCCACTGCTGGTCATATACACCAAGGAAACCAGAATTGTTTACAATAGTCAGGATATGGAAACAAGCTACATGTCCATTGGTAGAAGAATGGATAAGGAAATTGTGGTGTGTGTGTGTGTATATATATATATATATATATATACATATATATAATGGAATATTACTCAGCCATTAAAATGAAGACATTTGTGTCATTTCTAATGAGGTGGATGAAACTTGAGCCTGTTATACAGAGTGAAATGTCAGAAAAAGAAACACAAATACTGTATATTAACGCATATATATGGAATTTAGAAAGATTGTAATGATGATCTACATGCAAGGGAGCAAAAGAGACACAGATGTAAATAACAGATTTTGGACTCTGTGGGAGAAGGCGATGGTGGGATGATTTGAGACAAAGCATTGAAATATGAATATTATCATATGTAAAATAGATGACTATATGTAAAACAGTTCAAGTTTGATGCTTGAAGCAGGGCACTCAAGTTATTTCCTTCATTAATAGGAATAAAAATTTTCTCAATGAATGGATATAGAAATGTGGTGTGTGTGTATATATATATATATATATATATATATATATCAGTTCAGTTCAGTCCCTCAGTCATGTATGACTCTTTGCGACCCCATGGACCGTAGCATGCCAGGCCTTCCTGTCCATCACCAACTCCCGGAATCTACCCAAACTCATGTCCGTTGGGTTGGTGATGCCATCCAACCATTTCATCCTCTGTTGTCCCCTTCTCATCCTGCCTCAATCTTTCCCAACATCAGGGTCTTTTCAATGAGTCAGTTCTTCTCATCAGGTGGCCAAAGTATTGGAGTTTCAGCTTCAACATCAGTCCTTCCAATGAACACTAAGGACTGATCTCCTTTAGGATGGACTGGTTGGATCTCCTTGCAGTCCAAGGGACTCTCAAGAGTCTTCTCCAACACCACAGTTCAAAAGCATCAATTCTTCGGTGCTCAGCTTTCTTTATAGTCCAACTCTCACATCCATACATGACCACTGGAAAAACCATAGACTTGACTAAATGGACGTTTGTTGGCAAAGTAATGTCTCTGCTTTTTATATGCTGTCTAGATTGGTCATAACTTTCCTTCCAAGGAATAAGCATCTTTTAATTTCATGGCTGCAGTCACCATCTGCAGTGATTTTGGAGCCCCCAAAATAAAGTCAGCCACTGTTTCCACTGTTTCCCCATCTATTTCCCAAGAAGTGATGGGACCAGATGCCAAGATCTTAGATTTATAAATGTCGAGCTTTAAGCCAACTTTTTCATTCTCCTCTTTCACTTTCATCAAGAGGTTCTTCCATTCTTCTTCACTTTCTGCAATAAGGGTGGTGTCACCTGCATATCTGTGGTTATTGATATTTCTCCCGGCAATCTTGATTCCAGCTTGTGATTCAACCAGTCCAGAATTTCTCATGATGTACTCTGCATATAGCTAAATAAATAGGGTGACAATATACATCCTTGATGTACTCCTTTCCTGATTTGGAACCAGTTTGTTGTTCCATGTCCAGTTCCAACTGTTGCTTCCTGACCTGCATACCCATTTTCAAGACGCAAGTCAGGTGGTCTGGTATTCCCATGTCTTCCAGAATTTTCCACAGTTTATTGTATCCACACAGTCAAAGGCTTTGGCATAGTCAGTAAGGAAGAAATAGATGTTTTTCTGGAACTCTCTTGCTTTTTTGATGATCCAGTGGATGTTGGCAATTTGGTCTCTGGTTTCTCTGCCTTTTCTAGAACCAGCTTGAACATCTGTAAGTTCACAGTTCATGTATTGCTGAAGCCTGGCTTGGAGAATTTTGAGCATTACTTTACTAGCCTGTGAGATGAGTGCAATTCTGAGGTAGTTTGAGCATTCTTTGGCATTGACTTTCATTGGGACACACACAATGGAATATGTAGTCTTAAGAAAGTGGGAAATCTTTTCATTTTTTGGCAACATGGGTAAATTTGGAGGGCATTATGTTAAGGGAAATAAGCCAATATAGATGGACAAATACTGCTTATATGAATGAGGAGTCTAAAATAATCAAATTCATAGAAGCAAAGAGCAGAATGATGATTAGAAAGCAGAGACAAGGAGCTGGGGGTGGAGGAAATGGGAATGTATTGGTCAGAGGGTACAAAAAGTCAATTATTTATGATGAATAAGTCCTAGAGATATACTGTATAGTTCAATGCATATCATTATCAATATCATATAGTATACTTAAAAATTTGCTGAAAGATTTTATGTTAAAAATGTGTATCACAAAATAAATAGTAAAAAAAGAAGGAGGAGACTTTTCAAAATGAAAGATTTATTCATGGCATAGATTGTGGTGATGGTTTCATTTACCATCAAGTTCATTAATGTGTATACATTAAATATATATACCTATTTGTACATATTGTAAATACATAATCTTAAGTCAAGTGTTTTCTTTTTTTTTTTTTAAAGATTTCCTTTAGGTAGCAAGAAGAACACTTGGGGAATTAAAATAAAAATGAATACTCATAAATACATAACGTTTTGGAGGTTCTCTATTCTTCCAAACAAAATTTAAATGCAATATAGGGACTTAGTTGGATCATAGAGCACGAATCAGTTTTGGTAACAAACCAGCAATTGCTATTGTTTTTATACGTTAACTGAAGTGGCAGTAACGGTTCTGCCCATTTTTGTGATCCCCCTATTCAAGTGTTTCTTTACATTTATTTCAAATACTTGCTCTTGTTATATTTTGATTTATTTTTTAAAGATTGTTTTGAGGTGGAACGTTTCTAAAGTCTTTAGAGAATTTGTTACAATGTTGCTTCTGTTTTATATATATAGATAGATATATGTTCAATCTCAAGGTATATGGGATTTTTAGCTCCCAAACTAAACCCGCAGTCCTTGCATTGAAAGATGAATGAAGTCTTAACTACTGGGCCACCAGGAAAGTCCATATAAATTGATTTAATTATGTTTATGAGTCCCCTATTGCTGCTGTACCAGCAATTTTGGAGACCAAAATTGTAGTGGACTAATTGAAAAACAGAAATGGTACAGATGAACTGATTTACAAAACAGAAATGGAAACACAGATGTAGAAAATAAACTTATGGTTACCAGGGTAGAAGGTGGGAAGGGATAAATTGGGAGGTTGGGATCAACACATACTGCTAAGTCACTTCGGTCGTGTCCGACTCTGTGCAACCCCAGAGATGGCAGCCCACCAGGCCCCCCCCCCCCCCCCCGTCCCTGGGACGCTTCAGGCAAGAACACTGGAGTGGGTTGCCATTTCCTTCTCCAATGCATGAAAGTGAAAAGTGAAAGGGAAGTCGCTCAGTCGTTTCCGACTCTTAGTGACCCCATGGACTGCAGCCTACCAGGCTCCTCCATCCATGGGATTTTCCAGGCATGAGTACTGGAGTGTAGAAAATAAATAACTATATATAGCACAGGAAACTCTACTCAATACTCTGTGATAACCTATATGGGGAAAGAATCTAAAAAAAAAAAATAGAGTGGATTTACGTATATGTAATACACCTGAAACTAATACAATGTAGTAAACCAACTACACTCAATAAAAAACCCTAGTGGCTAAAATCAAGGTGTCATGAGGGCTGTGTTTCTTCTGAGGCACTAGGGAAGAATCTATGTCCTTGTTTTTCTAACTTCTAGAGATGGTTTGCATTCCTTGGCTTGTGGCCCTCTCCATATTAAAAACCAGCAAACATTGCTTCACTATTACCTCTGCCTCTGAAGTCACATCTTTTTTTTTTTTTTTTTTTGTGGCTCTGAAAAGAGCCGTTTATTTGGTTGTTTCCAATCTTGGTTCTTTACTTAGTCTTGTGGTGGCTCTCAGTCTTCTTGGGCAGCAGCACCGCCTGGATGTTGGGCAGGACACCACCCTGAGCGATGGTGACTTTGCCCAGCAGCTTGTTGAGCTCCTCGTCGTTGCGGATGGCCAGCTGCAGGTGACGCGGGATAATGCGCGTCTTCTTGTTGTCCCGGGCCGCGTTGCCCGCCAGCTCCAGGATCTCGGCCATCAGGTACTCCAGCACCGCCGCCAGGTACACCGGGGCCCCGGCCCCGACCCGCTCAGCGTAGTTACCCTTGCGGAGAAGGCGGTGCACTCGACCCACGGGGAACTGGAGTCCTGCCCGCGAAGAGCGAGTCTTGGCCTTGGCGCGAGCCTTGCCGCCTTGTTTGCCACGTCCAGACATGATTCAAGATCAACGGTCACCGTGGAGAATGAAGTCACATCTTATTCTCTGATTCTCCTGCCCCGTTTTTACTCTTATAAGGAATTTTATAATTACATTGGTCCCACTCAGATCTGTTCAGTCCCTTTTCCATGTAATGTAACATCATCCATGAGAAGGAGAGGTAGGGGTTATTATTTTGCTTATCACGTTAAGGTGATACTTTGCTTCATTCTACAAAGGATTTTAGGAGGCAGTTTGTATATTCTATGAAGACTCTGAATTTAGTATATTAACACCCCTTATTTGACATGTAGGATTTAAGCTTATATTTCATAGAATAATTATAAATCAAATGCTAAATAGCTATTAATACATATTTCTTTAAATGCAGGTATAAGTTACAGGAAGAAAGTGAACTGATAAGACATAAAAGATTTTATACAATTTGAAAACAGTTTTTAAACCTAAAGTGCACATTAGGTTTTTGTTTACCTAAAATAAACCTAAAGAATATTTACAAATATTTTTGGAGTAGATGAGCGGATAAATAAATGACCTTAATTAGAAATTATTTTTTATGTTTAATGATGGACCACATCTTTAGCTTGCACTCCAGAAGAAAGATCTTTAACATCAAAAAGGGCATAACGTACTCCATCTATTGGCAAAGATGGGCTCAGTATAGGAGAGAAACAGTATGGACCTAACAGAAGCAGAAAACATTAAGAAGAGGTGGCAAGAATACACAGAAACACTATATAAAGAAGATCTTCATGACCCAGATAATCACGATGGTATGATCACTCACCTAGAGCCAGACATCCTGGGATGTGAAGTCAAGTGGGCCTTGGGAAACATCACTACAAACAAAGCCAGTGGAGGTGATGGAATCCCAGTTGAGCTATTTCAAATCCTAAAAGATGATGCTGTGAAGGTGCTGTGCTCAATATGCCAGCAAATTTGGAAAACTCAGCAGTGGTCACAGGACTGAAAAAGGTCAGTTTTCATTCCAATCCCAAAGAAAGGCAATGCCAAAGAATGCTCAAACTACCACACAATTGCACTCATCTCACAGGCTAGTAAAGTAATACTCAAAATTCTCCACACCAGACTTCAACAGTACGTGAACCGTGAACTTCCAGATGTTCAAGCTAGTTTTAGAAAAGGCAGAAGAACCAGAGACCAAATTGCCAACATCCACTGGATCATCCAAAAAGGAAGAGAGTTCCAGAAAAACATTGATTTCTGCTTTATTGACTATGCCAAAGCCTTTGATTGTGTGTATCACCACAATTTGCGGAAAATTTTGAAAGAGATGGGAATACCAGACCACCTTCTCTGCCTCTTGAAAATGGGTATGCAGATCAGGAAGCAATAGTTGGAACTGGACATGGAACAACAGACTGGTTCCAAATCTGGAAAGGAGTACATCAAGGATGTATATTGTCACCCTGTTTATTTAACTTCTATGCAGAGTACATCGTGAGAAACGCTGGGATGGATGAAACAAAAGCCAGAATCAAGATTGCTGGGAGAAATATCAATAACCTTAGATATGCAGATAACACCACCCTTATGGCAGAAAGTAAAGAAGAAAGGAAGAGCCTCTTGATGAAAGTGAAAGAGGATAATGAAAAAGTTGGCTTAAAGCTCAACATTCAGAAAACTAACATCATGACATTGGGTCCCATCACTTCATGGCAAATAGATGGGGAAACAGTGGAAACGGTGGCTGACTTTATTTTTGGGGGCTCCAAAATCACTGCAGGTGGTGACTGCAGCCATGAAATTAAAAGATGCTTATTCCTTAGAAGGAAAGCTGTGACCAACCAATATAAGAAGCAGAGACAGTACTTTGCCAACAAAGGTCCGTGTAGTCAAGGCTATGGTTTTTCCAGTAGTCATGTATGGATATGAGAGTTGGACTATAAAGAAAGCTGAGCACCGAAGAATTGATGCTTTTGAACTGTGGTGTTGGAGAAGACTCTTGAGAGTCCCTTGGACTGCAAGGAGATCCAACCAGTCCATCCTAAAGAGACTGGTCCTGGATGTTCATTGGAATGACTGATGTTGAAGCTGAAACTCCAATATTTTGGCCACCTGATGTGAAGAACTGACTCATTGGAAAAGACCCTGATGCTGGGAAAGATTGAAGGCAGGAGGAGAAGGGGATGACAGAGGATGAGATTCTTGGATGACATCACTGACTCAACACACATGGATTGAGCAAGCTCTGGGAGTTGGTGAGGGACAGGGAGGTCTGGCGTGCTGTGGTTCATGGGGTTGCAAAGAGTCGGACATGACTGAGCAACTAAACTGAACTGTGTGGAGCTTGTGGATTTCACACAGAGATTTCAACTGCCAACAACACAGTACCATTAGAGAGAAATAGCTGTAACATCATACAGCTATTTACTTGCAAGAAAAAGCAGGTAGGAAGCATTTTTTACAACAGAGATTCTAAAACCTTAATATGGAAAAATATCACCTGGGAAACCCTATTAAAATGTAGATTCCAGTTGAGATCTTGGGATCTGAAATATTGTGGGTTTGTCGTTAGGTGCCAAGTTATGTTGATTCTCTTGGTTTCAGAACCACACTTTGTACAGCAGGTTTGTAGGACATCCTGGGAAAAAGCAAAGGCTACTATGGAAATCACTTAGAAGAAAAGAAAAAAAACATGGTTCTTATACATTACTTTGTATAAGGATTTAAATGAAAGTTCAAAGTTTTGTTATTAGTACTACTTAGAAACAAGCAATGGACAGCTCAGGAAAGACTGAGTGAGACATATGGTTATCACCATTTCTTTAATGAGGAAGAACTAAGATTATGTTTTAATTAGAATCTTCTGTATATACTTTCCAGTCAATTGTGAGTAGGAACACATGGTAAAAACATTGTTTACATTGTAATGTATGCATTTATTTGTTCTCATTAAATCATTTTTTTTTTCATTTAAGAAATACCTCAAATTATTGTTCTGTATTATATATATATATATACATACATACATACATACATATATACACACACATATTTATGGGCTTCCCTGGTGGCTAAGCTGATAAAGAATCTGCCTGTAATGGAGGAGACCTGGGTTGAATCCCTGGGTTGGGAAGATCTCTTGGAGGAGGGCATGGCAACTACCTTGATATTCTTGCCTGGAGAATTCCATGGACAGAGGAGCCTGGCCATCTATAGTCCATGGGGTTGCAAAGAGTCAGACACTACCGAGAGACTAAGCACAGTATATATACATATATAAAATCAATATCACTGGTTGTTTCTATTCCTGGAATCAAGAGTTGTTTCTCAGACTGAGAAAAACTGGTTGAGCTTTAACTTTTAACCATTTCATTCTTACTTTGTATTTTAGCTAGTATAGAGTTGTATATTTAAATATAATATTTATTTCCCTTACTTGAAAGTAGTCAAGTAATAGGTAAGCAAACAAATAATATGATTTCAGAGAATTAAAAATGTGCAAAGAAAAAGAATGGGGGGTGAGGGACCTGTGGAACGCTGTTTGGATGAAGCCTGACCAAAGTGTGGAGTAAAGATTCTAAACTGAGAGGAATAACAGATGTAAAGACCTTGATAAACAGAATAGCTAGGTTCACTTAAGGAAAGAGAGAAGCAGGAGTGAAGTGAGTAACAAAGAACATGGAGGAAATACCTTCAAGACTTTGTTGGGGCAGATGATGAAACACTGTCAGGGTATGGAGTGAAGATATTTGAATCTTATTGCAAGTGTAATAGGAATACAGTAGCTCAGTGACAGGGATGAAAGGAAAAGATTAATGACCCTGTTATTTAATCTTTTTTTCCCCCTGTTCCTATCAGGGGATCTATCACTCTATTTCCTATTTATTTATTTCATGATCTATCTTCTAATATGAAATGTAGGATCCTTGAATTTTTGCTCATTACCATACCCTGGGATACATCACTGTATCTCTGGGATCACCTAGAATACCACCTAACCTGGGATATCATCTAACTAATTCATTGTTTTTCAAAGGTATGGGTGGGTAGGACTTGTTGGTTGATGAGTTTGAAGAGAAGATGCAAAAAGGAAGAGTCCAAGGTAATGAATTTTTTTTTAATGCTGAGAAAATGGATAAGAAAATGGCACAATATACCACAGTTGAAACAAGCACTGAAATTAGATAAATTCAGTTCAGAGAGAAATAAAAAATGAGTTTAGCTTGAAACACCATTATCCTAATGATGAGATGCCTAAGAGTGAAATTTTCTGGAGCAATTTGGAGAAGAAAGACTTCTGTAGTGAACATATTCCCACAGAACACCAGTTCCATGTGATTTAACAGGTGTTCTGCCAAAGAAAAGTCACAAAGATTGCATCCACCCACAGGATCCTTCTTTCATCTTTTTTCTTGGCTTTGGTTCTTCTCCAAATTAAATTGGCTTTGGTTCTTCTCCAAACCGTTAAATGGTTCTTCATTTTAATCTCTATTATCTGGTTTCAATGTGTCCCTATAGCTTATTTTCTTCATTATAATGATGATCTATTATAATAATTATCTCAAAATTTATATATTTTATACTTATTTTTGTTGAGAGTTGGGCTGTGAAGAAAGCTGAGTGCCGAAGAATTGATGCTTTTGAACTGTGGTGTTGGAGAAGACTCTTGAGAGTCCCTTGGACTGCAAGGAGATCCAACCAGTCCATTCTGAAGGAGATCAGCCCTGGGATTTCTTTGGAAGGAATGATGCTAAAGCTGAAGCTCCAGTACTTTGGCCACCTCATGCGAAGAGTTGACTCATTGGAAAAGAGTCTGATGCTGGGAGGGATTGGGGGCAGCAGGAGAAGGGGACGACAGAGGATGAGATGGCTGGATGACATCACTGACTCGATGGATGTGAATTTGAGTGAACTCCAGGAGTTGGTGATGGACAGGGAGGCCTGGCGTGCTGCAATTCATGGGGTTGTAAAGAGTCAGACACGACTGAGCGACTGAACTGAACTGAAATGAACTGATACATTTAAATTTTTAGCATGTTCTGTTAATTAATTTTCTAATTTTGTTTAAAACTTATATTTTACCTTTTATTGTTGTTGTTCTTGAAAAACAAACATAGCGTGTATTAAATAGATGTATGATGGGCATCTGAAAGGGACATCATGCCCCAAAAAACAATGGTTTCATATTCAGTCTCCCATTCCTACTACTACTATTTACAGAGCTTTCCTAGACTCCTAGTTTCAGTCCTTGTAAAAATAAGCATGAATTAACAGTGTTCTTTTTTAAAATATCTCATGATTTCTGTTCTAAATAATAATGAATATTATAGACTTGATTTGTACCTCTCCCCGATAGCTATGTTGAAGTTTTAACTCCCAGTATGGCTGAATTTAAAAATATGGCCTTTAGGGGGATCAGTTCAGTTCAGTTCAGTCACTCAGTTGTGTCTGACTCTTTGCGACCCCTTGGACTGCAGCACGCCAGGCCTCCCTGTCCATCACCAACTCCTGGAGTTCACTCAGACTCACGTCCATCGAGTCAGTGATGCCATCCAGCCATCTCATCCTCTGTCGTCCCCTTCTCCTCCTGCCCCCAATCCCTCCCAGCATCAGAGTCTTTTCCAATGAGTCAACTCTTCGCATGAGGTGGCCAAAGTCCTGGAGTTTCAGCTTTAGCATCATTCCTTCCAAAGAAATCCCAGGGCTGATCTCCTTCAGAATGGACTGGTTGGATCTCCTTGCAGTCCAAGGGACTCTCAAGAGTCTTCTCCAACACCACAGCTCAAAAGCATCAATTCCTTGGCACTCAGCCTTCTTCACAGTCCAACTCTCACATCCATACATGACCACAGGAAAAACCATAGCCTTGACTAGACGGACCTTTGTTGGCAAAGTAATATTTCTGCTTTTGAACATGCTATCTAGGCTGGTCATAACTTTCCTTCCAAAGAGTAAGCGTCTGTTAATTTCATGGCTGCAGTCACCATCTGCAGTGATTTTGGAGCCCCCAAAAATAAAGTCTGACACTGTTTCCACTGTTTCCCCATCTATTTCCCACGAAGTGATGGTTGTCATGGCAATTACGCTGTTTCTTCCAGGGTGCATGCAAGTTTTTTAGGTATCTGGTCTCAATTTGAAGTCTTTTGAACTTTACATATCTGCTATGCACCATCAGCTGACATCAAACTTTTAAGAGATCTGATACTCAGATTGGCAATGTTTCTACTATATCTCACTCATAAAAATAAACCTCTACTAGGAATAAATGTATTCCCTGGGGCCATTAATGAGGTATTGTGTAAATTGATGAGGAAAATAAAAACATGACAATTAATTTATGAGCAGAATCTACTAATGTTGAATGGTAGCCAGGCATTCCTCGATGTCCCTCAAAACACCAGTTCCATGTGATTTAATAGGCATTCTGCCCAAGTTGTGGTCATGTAAGCTTGGGAAAAGCTAGGTTTAACTAAATTAGATAGGATGTTCTTTCCAAGACTTCTCATAATATATTAGTATTTTGTGATTCCTCAAGTGTGTATGATTTATCAAGCTGTTTTGAACAAAAAGTTCACTTTCAAAGAAAGCATAGTTATTCTAAGAAACCAGTTTCTATCGATCTCTAGTTGGGAAAATGTGGTCTCAGTCATTGTTTTTCAAAAACTGGTTTTGTGATCAGCAGCGTCAGCATCGACTGGAAAATTGTTAGAAATGCAAATTCTTGTGTACTACCTTAGACATTCTGAATCAGAAACTGTTGGGTTGGAGCCCAGAACTCTGTGTTTCAACAACCCTTCCAAGTGCTTCTAATGCTTACTAAACTTTGAACACAATTAACTTAGAAGAAAGTCACATCTTGAATTTACAGAGCAATGTTGTTGATTGCTTAATGTCTATAATATGATTGTTCTTCTCCAAAGGATTGTTCTTCAAATGGGCTGAAAGCCATTACTTCATGTTGGCTTTCAAAGGAGCTGTGTATGACTCAGTTCTCAGAATTGGATCAGTGGTATGTATTAAGAAGTTTCAGATGAACCAAAGGAGATCTTTGATTCTTTATGTATTTGATTTATGTTGGAATCAGAAATCAAATCAAAGAGACTTTTTTCATAATAAATATTTTATTGTGGCCTATGAGAAACCACTTTTATTTTAAGGTCCAAATTTACTTAGTAAAGGTAAAAAATGTGAGCTAGATTGGGGATGTAAAGTGTATGTAGTAAGTAAGTCATCACATAGAGTAAATGAGAGCCTAGACTCGGGGTAGATTGCTTCAGTTTGAAACCCGGCTCTACATTGGGAAAACAATTAAATCTTTATGCTTCAGTTTTCTTGTCTATAAAATAGGGATAGTAATACTACTTATCTCATAGAATGCCAAAATGATAAAATAAATGGGGTAATGTACTTTGATGGTTTCTTTTTTTCCCAGTTTCCTTAATAAAACTTAATATGCCTTTATATATGACTGACAAATAAAATTGTATATATTTAAGTGTCCCATGCAATGTTTTGATATACACATACATTGTGAAATAGTACCACAATCAATGAATTAACATATCTACCACCTCACATGCTCACATAGTTACCTTGTGTGTGAGTAAGAGAGAGAAATAAGTGAGAACACTTGAGATCTACTCCCTCAACAAATATCAAGTATTGATATATAATATACTATTAACTACAAAAAGCAGAGACATTACTTTGATGACAAAGGTCCATCTAGTAAAAGCTACAGTTTTTCCAATAGTCATATGTGGATGTGAGAGTTGGACCATAAAGAAAGTTGAGTGCTGAAGAATTGCTTTTGAACTGTGGTGTTGGAGAAGACTCTTGAGAGTCCCTTGGACAGCAAGGAGATCCAACCAGTCCATCCTAAAGGAAATCAGTCCTGAATATTCACTGGAAGGACTGATGTTGAAGCTTCAATACTTTGGCCACCTGATGCAAAGAATTGACTCATTGGAAAAGACCCTGATGCTGGGAAAGATTGAAGGCAGGAGGAGAAGGGGATAGCAGAGGATGAGATGGTTTGATAGCATCACCGACTTGATGGGCATGAGTTTGAGTAAGCTCTGGGAGTTGGTGATGGACAGGGAAACCTGACAGGGAAATTGTTGCTGCAGTCCATGGGGTCACAAAGAGTCAAACACAACTGAGCAACTGAGCTGAACTGAATAGTCATCATATTTACATTAGGTCTCCAGAATGTACTCATCTTGCAACTAAAAATATGTACCCAGTAACTAGCATCTCCTCATCATCCTCACCCCATGGCCCCTGGTAAGCAATATTCTATTCTCTTACTATGAGTTCAACATTTTTTAGATTCCATATGTGAGTGAGAATATGAAGTATTTGTCTTGGTGAGTCTGGCTTATTTCACTCTAGCATGATGTCCTCCAGAAGCATCCATGTTGTTACAAAGAGCAGAGCTTCCTTCTTTTTAAAGATAGAATAGTGTTTCATTATGTAATTAGACTGCAACTCTTCATCAATTCTTTTACTGTCAATCAGGTTGTACATAACTCTAGTACTTAATAATATTACCATAAAAAAGGAAGTGCAGACACCTCTTTAAAATAGTGGTTTTTCTTTCCTTTGGGTAAATATCCAGAAGTGGAATTGTTGGGTAATATGGTCGTTCTATTTTTAATTTTTTGGAATTCTCCATATTGTTTTCAAGGGCTTGAATTAATTTACAGTCCTACCAACAAAGCATAGAGTTCCCATTTCCTTGACAATACTTGGTTTTCCTGTCTTTTGTATAACAGACATTCTAGTTTGAGTGAGGAAATATATCCTTGTGGGTTTGATTTGCATTTCCCTGATAATTAGGGATGTTGAACACATTTTCATGTACCTGTTGGCCGTTTGTATGTTTTCTTTAGAAAAATGTCTTTTCAGATTTTCTGCCATTTTTAAAATTCGATTTTGTTTTGTTATTGAGTTTCATGAGTTCTTTATATATTTTGAATATTAATCCCTTATGAGTTGATGATTTACAAATATTTTCTCCACTTCTGCAGGTTGCTTAAAATGAAAAATTGTGTTGATGGTTACCTTTGCTATGCAGAAATTTTTTAGCTTGATGTATTCCAATTTGTTTATATTTGCTTTTGTTGCCTTTGCTTTCAGTATGAAATCAAAAAATTATCATCAAGACTGATGACAAGACTTCCCCCATGCAATTTCCTCTGAGAGTTTGAGTTTCAGATCTTATGTTTAAGAATCCATTTGAGTTGAACTTTTTGTGAAATAAGAGTCTAGTTTCATTCTTACAGATGCTAGTATACAGGGTTTTTGTAACACAATTTATTGAAAAGACTCTTTGCACAAAGAGTCGGACACAATTTAGCGACTGAACCACAACAACAATTGAAAAGGCTATGCTTTCCCTAGTGTGCATTCTTTGTGGTGCCTTTTCAAAGACTAGTGTATGACACGTGTGTGGAATTATTTCAGGGCTCTCTATTCTTATATTTGTTTCTATGTGTCGCACTTTTTTTGCTTAATCTAGCATTGTAATATAATCTGAAGTTAAGAACTATGATGTCTCCAGCTTTGTTCTTCTTGCTCAAGATTAATTTGGCTATAGGAGTATTTTGTGATTCCATAAAACTTTTATGATTTAAAAAAAATGCATTTAATTTAATTTTGATATGTACTCACTGCTATATTTATTTATTTAATTGACTTGTTTTGGGCTGCACTAGGTCATCATTGCTGCATGTGAGATTTCTGTAGTTGAGTGTGGGCTGCTCTCTAGTTGCCAGGTGCACTGGTTTCTCATTGGGCTTCCCTGGTGGCTCAGCTGGTAAAGAATCCACCTGCAATGCAGGAGACCCTGGTTCCATTCCTGGGTTGGGAAGATTCCCTGGAGAAGGGATAGGCACCCACTCCAGTATTCTTTGGCTTCCCTGGTGGCTCAGATGGTAACGAATTCACCAGCAATGTGGGAGACCTGGGTTCAATCCATGGGTTGGGAAGATGCCCTGGAGGAGGGCATGGTAACCCATTATGGTGGCTTTCCTCGTTGCAAAGCATGGGCTTCAGTAGTTTCAGCATGCGGGCTCGGTAGTTGTGACCTGCTGGCTCTAGCGTGCTTGGGCTTTAGTAATTGTGGCACACGGGCTCATTAGTTGTGGCTCGCAGGCCCTAGAGTGGGCAGATTTCAGCCATTGTGACATGTGGGCTCAGTAGTTCTGGTTCTCAGGCTCTAGAGCAGGCTCAGTAGGCATGGTGCACGGGCTTAGTTGCTGCACAGCATGAGGAATCTTCCCGAACCAGGAAGGACCATGTATGTCCCTTGCATTAGCAGGCAGATTCTTATCCACTGTACCTCCAGCAAAGTCCTAGGAATGTTTTCTATTTCTGTGAAAAATTCCACTAGGATTTTTATAGAGATTTTGTTAAATATGTAGATGGCTTTAAGTATTATGGACATCTTATTCTTCTGAAGGAGATCAGCCCTGGGATTTCTTTGGAAGGAATGATGTTAAAGCTGAAACTCCAGTACTTTGGCCACCTCATGCGAAGAGTTGACTCATTGGAAAAGACTCTGATGCTGGGAGGGATTGGGGGCAGGAGGAGAAGGGGACGACAGAGGATGAGATGGCTGGATGGCATCACTGACTTGATGGACATGAGTCTGAGTGAACTCCAGGAGTTGGTGATGGACAGGGAGGCCTGGCGTGCTGCAATTCATGGGGTCTCAAAGAGTTGGACATGACTGAGCGACTGATCTGATCTGATTCTTCTAATAAATTAATTCTTCCAAACCATGAACACAGAATATCTTTCCATATATTTGTGTCTTTGATTTTTCATCAATATTTTATATCTTTTATTGTACAGATATTTCATCTCCATAGTTATATTATTTGCAAGTATTTTGTTATTTTTGATGCTAGTGTAAGTGGGGTTGTTTCTTAAATTTTCTTTTGGTAATTAGCTGTTAGAGTATAGAAACGCTGCTGAATTTTGTACATTGATTTTGTATCCTGAAATTTTACTGAGTTCATTTACTAAATCATAACAGTTTTTTGATGAAACCTTTAGTGCTTTTTATATGTAAGATTATATTATGTGCAAACAGAATTTTACTCTTACCTTTCCAATTTAGATGTCTTTTACTTCTATTTCTTATCTAAATGCCATGGCTAAGAGTTCCAGTATTGTGTTGAATGGAAGAAGTGAAACTGGGCATGTTTGTTTTGTTTCTGATCTTAGAGGGAAGGTTTTCACCTTTTCACAATTGAGTATGTTCTTAGCTATGGACTTGTTATATACGGCCTTTATTATGTTGAGGTATATTTCTTTTACATCCAATTTCTTGACGTGAAAGGAAGTTGAATTTTGTCAAATTCAAATTTTCCTGCATCTATTGAAATGATTAAATAATTTTTATCCTTCATTCCCATTAGTGTGTACACACATTGATTTGTAGAGATTGAATCATCCTTGCATTGCAGGGATAAATCCCACTTGATCATGATATATAATCCTTATAATGTTCTGTTGATTTCCATTTGCAAAATTTGTGGAGAATTTCTACACCTATGTTCATCAGAGATATTGGCTTGTAATTTTCTTTTCTTACAGTGTCTTTGACTGACTTTGATATCAGGGTAATGCTGACTCTGTAAAGTGAGTTCTAGTTGCTCCTCCCTTTTCCCTTTTCAGTTTTTCAAGGAAGAGTATGAGAAGATTTGCAACTAATTATTCTCTAAACTTTGTTACAATTTCACTAATGAAACCATGTGCTCTTGGGCTTTTCTTTGTTAAAAAGCTTTCGATTAGTGATTCAATTTTCTTTCTAGTAATCAGTCTGTTCAGATTTTCTACTCCTTCATAACTCAGTCTTAGAAAGAATTATGTTTCTAGAAATCTATCCCTTTCTTCTAGTTAGTACTATTTGTATATAATTGTTCATAATCATCTGTTATAATCCATTGTATTTCTGTGCTATTAGTTGTAATGTCTCCTCTTTCACTTCTTATTCTATTAATTTGTGTCTATTGTCTTTAAAGGTTTTTCCATTTTACTTATGTTGTCAAAAAACTCAGTTTTAGTGATGTTTCTATTCTCCTTATAACACTATTTCATTTCTTTCTGTTCTAATCTTTGTCATTGTCTACCGTCTGCTAAATTTGTACTGTATTTTCTTTTCCTACTTTCTTTAGGTGTAAATTTAGGCTGTTGATCCCTGAAGTCTTTTTTTTTTTCCTTCTTTTAGTTTATTTATTTATTTTTTTAAATTGACTTTAGGGCCAACAACATTATGTTAGTTTCAGGTGTACAGCATAATGGTTCAGTATTTTAATAAATCATATTCTATTTAAAGTTTTAAAATATTGGCTCTGTTCCTGATGCTGTATAGTATACCCTTGCAGCATATTTATTTTATACACTAAAGCATGTGTCTCTTGATCTCCTAATGCATCTTGCCCCTCAGCCCTTGTCTCTCCCCACTGAAAAAAACTAGTTTGTCCTCTGTATCTGCAAGTATGTTTCTGTTTTGTTCTATGTATTTCATCATTTTATTTCTTTCTTTTCCTTTATCATATATCAGTGATAGAGCATTTGTCCTCTGTCTGGTTTATTTCACTAAGCAAAACGATACTCTCTGGGTTCATCCACCCAGTTTCAAATGGCAGAGTTTCATTCTTTTTATGGGTAATACTCTGTGTGTATACAGACCTACACCACCTCTTCTTTTTTAAATTTTTATTTATTTATAGGTGAAATACAATGTCACTTAAGTTTCAAGTGTAAAATATTATGATTCACAATTTTAAAGGTTATATTTCATTTAGAATTATTATAAAATATTGAATATATTCTCTATGTTGTACAGGGTAATCTTATATAATCTTTGTAGCTTATATATTTTATATTTATTAGTTTTCACTTCTTTTAATCTCTTCCCCCTGTCTTGGCTTCTTGCCCTTTTCTTCTCCCCACTGGTAAACACTCATTTGTTCTCTGTATCTTTGAGTCTGTTTCTTTTTTGCATTCACTACTTTGTTTTATTTTTTATATTCCATATATAAGTGATATACGTAGAATATGTGACATATTTCACTTTATAATACCCTCCAAGTCAATCTGTGTTGTTGCAACAATCTCGTTCTTTTTCATGACTGAGTAGCATTCTATTGTATATATCTAGCACATTTTCTTCATCCATTCATTCATTGATGGACACAGGTTTTTTCCATATCTTGAAAAATGTAATTAATGTTGCTATGAAAATTGGGGTGCATGTGATCTTTTCAAATTAGCTTTTATTCTGTATGTACACCCAGGAGTGGAATTGCTGGGATATATGGTAGTTTTATTTTTAGTTTTTGGAGAAACCTCCATGCTGTTTTTCCACAGTAGCTACACCAATTGCACACACACCAACAGAGTACTAGTGTCTCTTCTCCACATCATTGCCAACGTTTGTTATTTGTGGCTTTTGGACTATAACCACTCAGACTATTGTGGGGTGACAGCTTATTGTGATTTTGATGTGCATTCCTTTGATGATTGGGAGTGTTGAGCTTTTCTCATGTGCCTGTTGGCCACCTGTGTATTTTCTTTGGAAAATGATTATTCAGATCTTGGCCCATTTTTAAATTGTTTTTATTTTTATATTGAGTGGTATGAGTTCTTTATTATTTTGTATATTAACCCCTATATGACATACCATTTGTAAATATTTTCTCCCAATCAATCTCTTCATTTACTTGATGGTTTCCTTTGCTGTGCAAAAATTTTCAAGCTTAGTTAAATCTCATTTTTTATTTTTTTATTTTTGCTATTTTCTTTGCCTGGAGGACAAATTCAAAAGATATTGCTTTGGTTCATATTAAAAAGTTTTCTGCCTATTTTTTTCTGGAATTTTCATTGTTTCTTGTTTTACATTTAGGTGTTTAATCCATTTTGACTTTATTTTTGTATATGGTGTGAAAAAATGTTGCAATTTATTATTTTACCTGTAATTATCCAATTTTTTCAACACCACTTATTAAGGAGACTGTCTTTTATCCATTGAATATTCTTGCCTCCTTTATCATAGATTAAATGAGCATATGTGCATGAGTTTATTTCTTTGTCGTTGTTGTTCAGTCACTAAGTCATGTCCCATTGATCTATGTGTATGTTTTACTGTTTTGATGACTGTAGCTTTGTAGTACAGTCTGAAGTCAGCATATTTCCAGCTTTTTCTTTTATAGCTGGATTGCTTTGGCTATTTGTGGTTCCACATAAATTATAAATTTCAGAATTATTTGTTATAGTTCTGTGGGAAATATCATGTGTATTAGGGGTTGCATTAAATCTTTAGATTTCATTGGGTAGTATGGGGATTAATTTTAAATCCATGAACATGGGTTACCTTTTCATTTCTTTCTATCATCTTAAAATTCCTTCATAAATGCTTTAGAATAAAGTTCTTTTACCTTCTTGGTTTAGTTCTATACATTTTGTTCTTTTTTGTGTGGTTTTGAACAGGATTTTTTTTCCTGCTTTCTGTTTCTGATAATAATTAGTGTATAGAAAACCAAGAGATTTCAGTATATAATAGTTTATAATGGAGATTTTAGAACTTTCCATATATGTTATTGTGTCATTTGCAAATAGTGACAGTTTTACTTCTTCCTTTCCAGTTTGGCAGTGACTTTGGTGGGAGAATGCAATCTGAGTGAGCATTGGTTTTGTCCTCCCCTGGGTGCTAGCAGCTATCATCTTTGAGGGTGATGGAGATTAAAGAGCTAGAGCCTGGACCAGATGTGAGCCATGGGTTCTTCTTTGCTCAATGGCTGTTACCACACTACTGGGTTTGGAAGCAGGTCTCAAGGTGCTGGAGTTGAAGTCCTGAGGGTAGGAACTGAGTTGGTTCCATTCCAAGTTTGTGCTCTCCTCACTTCTGGCTTAGCACTTTTGCCCCAGAGAGAAGCAGCTCTGAAGCAAAAGTGTCTGGAGCAAGTGCTTGCTATGGATTGTGTACTGGGACAGTTCTAGCATTTCAGTTAAAGCTCCATACAGCTCCCAATCCACTGCTTCCAAGATTGCCAGCAATGACTGCCTTCACCCCATTCAGAAGCAAAGCCAGGTATAAGTTATCTCTGTCCCTCCAAAGTGTGCATCTCTCAATAGCAGGCTTTACCCCAGGAGGGGAGCTGCCCCAGAGCTAGAGGGGCCGGGCTGTGTGCACATTGCAGGCCAGGATACATGGTCAAATTAAATCAGCCAGAGCTCTGGGCCATTTCAGTATACTTCCTCTGCTTTGTTTCCAATAAGGAGCAATCATGAACGTGGTCTTCACTAAAAGAGTCTCTCTCTCTCTCTTTTTAATGCCTTCCTATACACTGCACTCATTTTTCAGACCAGATGAGGGGACTAGTCTTCCCAGTATTGGATCCCAGGGTTCAGATGCCTTATATGTGGTTCAAATTTCTTATTCCCCAGGATCTCCCTCTCCAAGCCCCTGATGATTCCCTTTTCTTTTGTGTTCCCTTCTAGGGATGCAGATCTTGACTTTATTGCTTTTTCCCCCTTCCTTACATGACTTTGTGTGCATTTTTCTTTATACTCTTAGTTGTAGAAAAGTCTTTCTGCACTTCTCCCGTTTGCTTTCAGTGAGAATTAATCTACATGTAGATGTATTTTTGATGTGTTCAGGTGGGGAGGTGAGCTCAGCATTCTCCTACTTCACATCTTAATTTCCTCTCTCTTTATTCTTAATGTATAGGCACTTACTGGTATAAATTCTCCTCTCAGAATTTCATTTGATGTATCCCATAAATTTTTTTGGATATGTTTTCATTTTACTATTTCAGTTTTTTTTTTTTAATTTCCCTTTTGATTTCTTCTTGAACTTATTGGTTTTTTTTTCAGGACATGTATTTAATTTAGCATATTTGTGAATTTTCTAATTTTTATCTTTTTGCTCATTTCTAGTTTCATAACATTGTGGTCAGAAAAATTACTTGCTATGATTTAAATCTTCAAAATTTGTTAAAACTTTCTAGATGACCTAATATATGATCTATTCTGGTCAATTTTATTTTTGTGTTTGAGAAGAATATGGATTCTCCTGCTGGTTGGTGGAATGTTCCATATATATTTATTAGTTTCCTTTGGTCTAAAGTGAAAGTTCAAGTACAATAATTCCTTATTGATTTTTCTGTCTGGATAATATATCCATTATTGAAAAATGGATATTGAATTCCTTTACTATTATTGTATTGTCTATTTATTCCTTCAGATCTGTTAATATTTGCCTTATATATTTGGGTGATCCAAAGTATGGTGCATATATATCTACAATTACTATATTTTCTTGATGGATTTATCCCTTTATCATTAGATAGTGACTTTCTATCTCTTGTTATCATTTGGCTTAAAGTCTACTTTGTCTGATTTAAATATAGCTACATTGCTCTCTTTTGGCTTTCAGTTGCATGGAATAGCTTTTTCTATGTCTTCATTTTTCAGCCAGTATGTGTCCTTAGAGCTGAAGTGAGTATTCTATAGGTAGTGTATAGTTGAAGTTTATTTATTATTTGTTTTTAATTCATTTAACCACTTCTGTGTTTTGAATGAAGTGAATCAGCTTATATTTAAGTTAATTTTTGATAGCTAAAGAGTTACACTTGCCAATTTATTAACTGTTTTCTGTCTTTTATTTCCTTTCTTTCTTTTGGCTATTAATGGCTGTTGATTATTTGTAATAGCATATTTTGATTCCTTCTCTTTAGGTTTTGTGTATCTACTATAAACTTTTGTGACTACTGTGAGGCATAAAAAATAACATATTTGTTTTATAAATATGAAAGTGAAAATGAAAGTCTGTCAGTCATGTGCAACTCTGCGACCTCATGGACTATACACTCCATGGAATTCTCCAGGGCAGAATACTGGAGTGGGTAGCTGTTTCCTTCTCTAGGGAATCTTTCTAACTCAGGGATTGAATTTAGGTCTCCCACATTGCAGGCAGATTCTTTACCAGCTGAGCCATCTGGGAAGCCTAAGAATACTGGAGTGGGTAGCTTATCCTTTCTCTAGTGGATCTTCCTGACTCAGGAATTGAACCAGGGTCTCCTGCATTGCAGGTGAATTCTTTACCAGCTGAGCTACCAGGGAAGCCATATATTTATATGTATAGTTTATATATATAGTTAATTTTAAGCGATGTCAAGTTAACTTTCATAGCATACAGAAACTTCACTACCCTCTCCACAATTTTGGTTTTGGTGTCATAATTCATGTATTTCTATATTGTGTACCAGTCAACAAATGATGGTAACTCTGTTTGTAATATTTTGTCATATAGCCTTTAGCATTTCTTGTAATGTAAGTCTAACAGTTACTACTTAACCCATCTTTTGTTGAGAAATGCACTCTCTTCTTCATTTTTGAAAGCTAGCTTTGCTTGTTAAAATATTCTTAACTACCAGTTTTTATTTTTTAGCACTTTAAATATACCATCCCATTCTCTTCTGGACTGCAAGCTTTCTGCTAAGAGATCTGCTGATAGACTTATAGGCATTTCCTTGAATGTGGTAAGTTTCTTCACCTACTATTTTCAAAATTCTCTCTTTTTGGCCATGTTCCATGACTTGTAAGATTTAGTTCCCTGACCAGGGATTGAACTTAGGCCCTCAGCAGTGAGAGCACGGAGTCTTAATCACTAGACCACCACAATTCTCTCATTGTCTTTATTTTGACAACTTGATAATAACATGTTTCAGTAGAGTTTTTGTTGAATTGAAACTCCTTGGGAACCATTAAGCTTCAGGGAGTTGGATATTGATATCTCTCCCCAGATTTTGGACAATATTTCTTAAGCAAGCTTTTTGCTTCTTTATCTCCCTTTTTCTGAGCATCCTCCTGTTGGGAAATATGAGCCAAAAAGATAATGAGTTATAATTTAATTAAGAGTAAGTATGTTCATTAAATAATAATTTAAGACAAAAAACATTTTTGTCAAAAGCTAAAATTTAATACACTTGGAGTCATCAAATTAATCCAGTTATGTAGAATTCACTTAAAAACTGTTTTTGCATCCAATTTAAGACAATCATTTATTAAAATATCTTTTAAGTGTGGTCATTCACTTGTGTTTGACTCTTGGAGACCCTATGGACTGTGGCCTGCCAGGCTCCTTGGTCCATGGGATTCTCCAGGCAAGAGTACTGGAGTGAGTTGCCATTTCCCTCTCCAGGGGATCTTCCTGACCCATGGATC
Organism: Bos javanicus; assembly: GCF_032452875.1. NCBI lineage: Eukaryota > Metazoa > Chordata > Mammalia > Artiodactyla > Bovidae > Bos > Bos javanicus. Next base: position 13,989,415 of record NC_083876.1, read on the forward strand.
AAACTCCTGCATTGCAGGCAGACTCTTCACCATCTGAACCACCAGGGAATCAAAGTAGTCTTTAAATGAAGTTCAAGTAATAAATGAAGCATAACAGAATAGACATACACTTTAAATTAATTTTAGTCTTTTATTGGGTTTTAAATTTGAATATACAATTTGCATATGTATGCTTTAACTTTATATTCAATGCCAAACACCTTTATTCAACTAATGATTAAACGTACAAGACTGAGCGACTTCACTTTCACTTTTCACTTTCATGCATTGGAGAAGGAAATGGCAACCCACTCCAGTGTTCTTGCCTGGAGAATCCCAGGGACTGGGGAGCCTGGTGGGCTGCCATCTATGGTGTCGCAAGAGTCAAACATGACTGACATGACTTAGTAGTAGTAGTAGTAGTAGTAGATCCTTTAAATTTCTATTTCTACTTTTGGAACTTGACTAAAAATTTATTATTTTCACACCACCTAGAATAATCAGTTTGATTATATTACTAACTTTAACTATTTTGTATTGTTCATTTCATGCACTTGATTAATATCCTTCTTTTTTTTTGAATAAAATTTTTCTTTTCTAAATACCCATCTCCCCACCCATCATTAAGCATAAGAAACCATGCAGCTTATTTTTTAGAATATTTGGTAACACAACTGCTGTTTGCATAATATGCTTTCAGATTCTGCCTTTATTAGTGGATATAAAAGTGATTTGTCAGTGCTTTGTCCAGTTTTTATTTTTGTGCATATATTTCTTTTATCTCTGCCTTTTGAAACCAGATCACTAAAGTTCTATGTTAACTCTTCATTTTCACATGCTGCATCCTTATCAATCTCTCCCTTTTTCAAATGTAACAGTGATTAGTATTTCTTGAAATACTGTCCTACAGTGCTATTTTATTGTTTCCAGGGTTTATTCCTCAGTTCCAAACGAGGCTTTAAAAAGGCAGAAAGTTATGCTCTAGAGTAATTTATGCTACTCAGTTTTTTAGAATAAATGAACTACACTCAAAAAAACAAACAAACAAACCAACTTAAAGACAATGAGATATGAGAATGACTTCTTTGAGCCACCCTATTTTTATTTACCTAATGAACTGTTGGTTAATTTTTGTTATGTACCAGCCAAGTGCTTATACATATTAACTCATTTGATTCTTCATGATATTGGAATCCTCCCTCTGACATTCCTTTTGGGCAATTCAACTTCTCCAGGTGTCCTATTCTCATTTACAACATTGTGATAAAGAGATTTTATGAAGATTAGATAAAATATTTGTAAATGTTATTGTATACATTAGTTGGTTTCCCTGGTGGCTTAGATGGTAAAGACTGCCTGCAATGCAGGAGACCTGGGTTCAATTCCTAGGTCTGAAGATCCCCTGGAGAAGGAAATGGCAACCCACCCCAGTATTCTTACCTGGAGAATTCCATGAACAGAGGAGTCTGGCAGGCTACAGTCCATAGGGTTGAAAAGAGTCAGACACAATGAGTGACTATCACATGCATTAATGATTTTTTCTCTATATTATAGATTTTCCTAGACTATTAGATATATAAGTAAAGGTTGAATGTATTTTTAACAGCTCTAAATCTCTCATTTATTCCAGATCTGGGAGAGATAGTTGATTTGTGTAATATGTTGTCAGTCAGGGTTAACTAGGGTAAGAAAGAGGAAAACTAACCTTAAAGTATTTGTGGGCTTACAGGAAAGCGAAAGTGGTATTACCAAAAGAAAAAAAAATCATTTCTGGAGGGTTCAGCCCTAGATGCTACTAAATCAGTCATGCACAGCATTTCCACACTCACCTCTTCTTTTTCAGGAGGAAGGGGGTTCTCCAATGGCACTTAAAGATTTGAGATTGGTGGAGAGGGAAACTGGCTCTCTTTCCTGTCACAGTATTGCAAAAAGAAAGTCATCTAGAGAAGGAAATGGGATGATGATTTAAATAAATTTAAGAATTCTGGTATTATGTGAGAATGGACTTTTTGTTACTTAAAAAAAAAAAAAGACTTGTAGAGACCAGGAAAGCTATAAATATTGCCCCAAATTTTATCTAAAGCTGAAAGCTAATCTTGGAACAGATCTGCAAAGCCAGTAGGAAACAATAACTTTGATTTCTTCTTTTGCATCCTGCTATATCCAAGTAATCCAATAAACTATTAAATTATCATTAAACTAGTTAAATATTTATTTAATTTGCCACTTTTTGTAATAAGAGAATAAGGTAAATATTACTTATTATAAACTTTGAAGTGTTAGTGTTGAGGGGGGCTTAAAGCTGGGAGCAAGCATCATGCCACATGCAGAGAATTAGCCCTAGTTCTGAGAGCTGACATCCTTCTTTCTTTGGTATTGGGGTTTAGACTTATTCCCACCGTGTCAATATCGAATACATTTACTTTATGTTCACAAGTGACAAAACTAAGGGGAAATTATGCTGCTGCTGCTAAGTCACTTCAGTCATGTCCAACTCTGTGCAACCCCATAGATGGCAGCCCACCAGGCTCCCCGTCCCTGGGATTCTCCAGGCAAGAACACTGGAGTGGGTTGCCATTTCCTTCTCCAATGCATGAAAGTGAAAAGTGAAAGTGAAATCGCTCAGTGGTGTCTGACCCTCAGCAACCCCATGGACTGCAGCCCACCAGGCTTCCTCCATCCATGGGATTTTCCAGGCAAGAGTACTGGAGAGGGGTGCCATTGCCTTCTCCGAAGGGAAAATTCTAGCTTTTGCTTAATACAAAAACAACATTAAAAAGTCACTATACTGGATCAGGAGTGAGAGATAACTACCAAGCAAAAGTATAATTAAAAAAAAGAAAGGGTGAAATAAATCTGAGATGTATTTTTCAGGAAAGGTTGTCATACTCAGCTAATTGAAAAAGAGATAAAGAAGTGGTTCTAAATGACCAATATTTCAACACTTTGTAGTTGATTGTGTAAGAATGTTTCTTTTACTCAATCTGTGCACAAGAAAAATGACTTTGCTTCTGTAAAACTTCACATATTTCCTGACCTTATGCTCTGGAGGGCTTTGCCATGTCAAGGATTTGGGGATTGGGTATTAGGTGTAGAGGGGTCTGGTTCTTTGTCATCTATTTATTCTAGCATTTGCAAAGATAACAACATTCCTTTATGATCTTTGCCTTGTCACTGTGTTATACCTTATAATAGCAATGGCTCACTGCTATATCCATACTTCTCTAGATAATATGAGAAACTGAACTTTGTGTCCCCACAAAGCATAGTAGAATCACAGAAACTTGTAAGACTTTGTATCCATAAGAGTCCCTACAAAAAACAAGTGGCACATTCAAATTAATGTATTTCAGGGAGAGTTCATTTACACAAAAATTAATTAAAAAGATGCAGTGAATATAAGGAGACCACAAAGAACAGCACAGGGCTAGCAGCAAACCCTAAAAGTGAAAAGAGGGTGGGCACCAGTATGTAGAAAGACAGTTAGGAAGTGAAGGCTAACTTGGAAGAAGCAGTGATCATTCAGGGAATGCAGCTGACTTAGCCTGGTATCATTCTTTTCCTTTATTTTTTTTCCCACAGCTTGTTGTTCAGTCACCCAGTCATGTCTTGACACTTTGCAAGCTCATGGACTGCAGCACACCAAGCCTCCCTGTCCCTCACCATCTCCCAAATTTTGCCCAAGTTCATGTCCATTGCATCGGTGATGCCATCCAGCCATCTCATCCTCTGACGCCCTCTTCTCCTTCTGCCGTCAATCTTTCCAAGCAGCAGGGACTCTTCCAATGTGTCTGCTGTTTGCATCAGATGACCATACCAGAGCTTCATCTTCAGCATCAGTCTTTCCAATGAGTATTCAGGGTCAGTTTCCTTAAAATTGACTGGTTTGATTTCCTTGCTGTCCAAGGGACTCGCAGGAGTCTTCTCCAGCACCACAGTTGAAAGGCATTGATTCTTCGGTGTTCTGTCTTCTTTATGTTCCAGCTCTCACAACCATACATGACCACTGGGAAGACCATAGAGTTGACTATATGGACCTTTGTCTGTAGAATGTCTCTGCTTTTCAACAAAATGTCTAGGTTTGTCATTGCTTTCCTGCCAGGAAGCAATCATCTTCTGATTTCATGGCTGCAGTCAACATCTGCAGTGATTTTAGAGCCCAAGAAAAGGAAATCTGTCACTGCTTCTGCATTTTCCCATTCTGTTTGCCATGGGGCCAGACGCTATGATCTTAGTTTTTTTTCTTTTTATATTGAGTTTTAAGCCAGTTCTTTCACTCTTCTCCTTCATTCTCAAGAGATTCTTTAGTTTCTCTTTGCTTTTTGCCATTAGAGTGCTATCATTCGCATACCTGAGGTTGTTGATGTTTCTCCCACCTATCTTGATTCCAGCTTATAACTCATGCAGCCTGGCATTTCTCATGATGTGCTCAGCATATAGGTTAAACAAGCAGGGTGACAGCAGACAGTTCTGTTGTACTCCTTTCTCAATCTTGAACCAATCATTTGTTCCATACAGGATTCTAACTGTTGCTTCTTGACCCACAAACAGGTTTCTCAGGAAACATGTAAGATGGTCTGGTATTCCCATCTCTTTAAGAGCCTTTCACAGTTTGTTCTGATATACACACTCAAAGCCTTTAGTGTAGTCGATGAAACAGAGGTAGATGCTTTTTCTTGAATTCCCTTGCTTTCTCTATAATCCACTGAAAGCTGGAAATTGGATATTGGTTCCTCTTCCTTTTCCAAACTCAACTCCCATTGGCCAAATCACCCGGGAAGCCAGTAGAAAGAGGGGGTGATAGAGATGGGAGAAGAGTGAATCTGGAGGGGCAACTGGCAATATACCGTCTGAGATATCAGATACGTCTGCTTAGATATAACCTTTGGCAATTTTTTCTTGATTGATTTAATACTGAGTGCAAGGTTTTTGTTTGTTTGTTTTACCATATTTGTTATTTTTCTAGGCTCTGTTGAAGACAAGAACACTTTCCTCTTAGATTTTTTTAAACTGGTGGCTTCTTCTCTGTTCTCTTTGTTAAGGTGGTTTATTTCTTTTTAGAGAAGAACAAATGTGGAAAGCACTTTCTTGCTGTTCCTTTGACTTTCTTCACTCTCTGTACTTATAAATATTTATTTTTGATTGGATCTTATTATTCCCATTCTGATGATTATGAAAATGTAAACAAGCATTAACGCCAGATGCATACATTACAATTACAGCAGAGAAACAATGACAGGGTTGAACAAAGCAAAACTCAGGGTGTTGACAGAGGTGGGGGCTCTGAAAGAGGCTTCAAGGGAATCAGGGCCCTGAAGTCAAAATACTTGATATGGTCAGTCTTAGGGTCAGTCTTAGATCTGACATTTAGCTAACTCCCTGATTTAAGAGATGCAAAGACCCTGGGCTATATGCATTGGGCCTGGACTGAATTTAAGCAAATCTCTTATTCTTCATTCTTTTTCCCTACTACTCCTTTCCCTTACAAAGCTCTCTAGTTTGGGTGGTTGTCAAAACTACATGCTCTCTATGTCTGAGGCCCAAAGTATTCTTTTCAATAGTTTTTAGTTCTTCAGTGTCCAATAATAATAATTAACAGAAAACTCTAGTGATGAAAAACAAGAGGAGAGTGACCACTTTAAACCTATCAGGACAGAAGATTTGTATTGTTCTCAGTTCAGTTCCGGAGAAGGCAATGGCACCCCACTCCAGTACTCTTGCCAGGAAAATCCCATGGACAGAGGAGCCTGGTGGGCTACAGTCCATGGGGTCACTGAGAGTCGGACACAACTGAGCGACTTCACTTTCACTTTTCACTTTCATGCATTGGAGAAGGAAATGGCAACCCACTCCAGTGCTCTTGCCTGGAGAATCCCAGGGACGAGGGAGCCTGGTGGGCTGCCGTCTATGGGGTCACACAGAGTCGGACACGACTGAAGCAACTTAGCCGCAGCAGTTCAGTTGTCAGTCAGCCATGTCCGACTCTCTCCAACCCCATAGACTGCAGCACCCCAGGCCTCCCTGTCCATCACAAACTCCCAGGGCTTGCTCAAACTCATGTCCATCAAGTCAGTGATGCCATTCAACCATCTCATCCTTTGTCATCCATCCTCTTCCTACCTTCAAACTTCCCCAGTGTTAGGGTCTTTTCCAATGAGGCAGTTCTTCACATCAAGTCGCCAAAATATTGGAGTTTCAGATTCAACATCAGTCCTTAGAAAGAATATTCAGGACTGATCTCCCTTAGGATGGACTGGTTGGATCTCCTTGCAGTCCAAGGGACTCTCAAGAGTCTTCTCCAACACCACAGTTCAAAAGCACCAATTTTTGGCACTCAGCTTTCTCTACAGTCCAATTCTTACACCCATACATGACTACAGGAAAAACCATAACCTTGACTAGATGGACTTTTGTTGGCAAAATAATGTCTCTGCTTTTAAATATGCTGTCTAGGTTGGCCATAGCTTTTCTTTCAAGAAGCAAGCGTCTTTTAATTTCATGGCTGCAGTCACCATCTGCAGTGATTTTGGAGCCCAAGAAAATAAATTCTGTCACTGTTTCCATTGTTTACCCATCTGTTTGCCATGAAATGATGGGATTGGATGCCATGATCTTAGTATTTTTAATGTTGAGCTTTAAGTCAGCTCTTTTCACTCTTCTCTTTCATCTACTGTATTGTTCTACTGGGTAATAATTCAGTAACTGATTTGCTGCTTGAGAACAAAATAATACTTAATGGATAATGGTAGAAGAAAATTATGAAATACAAACTACAACTTTGCTTTATTCCACATTGGTGAAAATGATTGTGTTTTTGTATACACTTGTGAAATATTTAGAAATGGTGTGAGCATCTCTTATCTCTTTCTCCTGAACTCAGGGGGAAATTTTTCAATATTTTACCATTAACTATGTTTGCTATAGATTGCTTTGAAGAAAGTCTTCATTGGATTAAGAAAATTCTCTTCTATTTTTAGAATGAATAGGCATTCTATTTTATTAAATATTTTCATTCTGTAAATACTGGGATAATCATGTACCTTTTTAGAAATGTTTATGTAATGAATGACATTGGGTGACTTTTGAGTGTTAATCCATCATTGTATTCCTAGGCTCATGGTCATAGTATTTTCTTTGTATATATCACTGCGTTCAATTTGCTAATATTTTGTTTTGAATTTTATTGCTTATATATATTGCAATATATTGCATATATTGCTTATATTTGCATTTTATTGCTTAAAGAAATGGATCTGAGAATGTCCTTTTAACAATATCCTTTTCAAGTTTGGGTATTAATCTTATGATAGCATCTTAAAAAAGTTAGAAATTGTTTGTATCTTTTTTGGTAATCTGATAGAGATTGTGCAAGATTGATCTTCTCATTAAATGAAGAATTGCATGGAAGTATTCACCAGTGACAGCACTTGGATCTAAGACTTTCGTTTGTGGGAAGGTATTTAAATACACATTCTGTTTCTTTAATTAATACTGAAATATTAAAATAATTTATCCTTTGATAATTTGTATTTTTAATGGATCTGTTTTATTTTATCTCAACTTTTCTGTTGGCATTAAGGTGTTTATAATATATTCTGCTGACCTTTTTAAATGACTGTGTATTACTAATATATGTAGAGATGTGTCCTTTTACAGTCTTTATGATTTATCTTTCTTTTTTCTGACCAATCTTGTTAAGGATTTTTCAATATTATTAATCTTTTGAAAGAACCAACTCTGATTGTTGATTTTCCTCTCTCTATATATTGATTTTGGCTCTTATGTTTATTATTTATTTTTTTATATTCTCTATGGGTTTGGTTTTCCATTCTTTGTATAGGTACCTGAGATGCATGTTTAGAGGACTGAAGTTCAACTCCAAAGCATTACATTTTCTTCTAAGAGCTACGTTCACTACATTTACCATTTTTCAATATGTTCTAACTTAATTATAATTAAACTCCAATTAAATGCTCAATTTTGATTTCTTATATAAATGTCTATAGGCCATTTATAATAGTATTTCTTAATTTTCCAACATTTGGCAATTTTCTAGTTATCTTTTGTCTTTTTTATTTTTATCTGAATTCCACTGTGTTCAAGAATATATTATATATAATTTCAATCTTTAAATGTGTCAAAACTTTGTTGAATCAGAAATAGAAGCATTAATTTTGCTTACTTTCCTATAGTTGTTACCAGTTTATACAACATTCATCTTTGCTCTATAACAAATGATCACATTTCTATTTCTAAAACAATGCTAAAATTTTTAACACTTCAACTCCATTTACTCCTATTAGTTTTTTCATTTTTAGCCTATGTTTTATATCTCCATATATTTTAAAATACATTAGACATTATTTTTTAAATTAAATCTATTTCTTGGTGACTCAGTAAAGAATCTCTTTGCAATATGGGAGACACAGATTCAATCTCTGGATTGGGAAGATCCCCTGGAGAAGGGAAGGGCTACCACTCCAGTATTCTTGCCTGGAGAATTCCATGGACAGAGGAGCCTGGTGGCCTACAATTCATGGGGTCACAAAGAGTTGGATGTGGCTGAGTGACTAACACACACACACACACAAACACACAGGTTTAGCACACATTTATGTCTTTTATTTCTTTTCATCCTTTTTTTACATTTATTAGTTTCCATCTAGAATGATTTTATTTCTACCTGAAGAACTTCCTTTAATGCATGTCTGGTGAAGACAAATTCTGTCAGTTTTTCTTTGTCTGAAAACATTTCTAACTTGTGCTAATTAAGGATAATTTTACTGGGAATAGACTTCAATGTGTCAGTTATTTTCTTTCAGTAACTAAAAACAATTTCATTGTCCTCTGGAATTCACTGTCCTCTGGATTTTATTGTTTCTGTTAAGAAGTCATTTTTAGGTTTTACATAATGATATGTGTGTGTGTGTGTATATATATATATATTATATAATTTAATTTTTTTCCCTCTGGCTCTCTATAGCCTTATTATTATGTGTCTTGTGATTTTCTTTTTACTTCATTTGCTTAGGGTTTGCAGAGCTGCTTGACTTTATGGCTTGATGTCTAATAATAGTTTTTTTAAAAAAATCTGCCATTGTTTCCATAGAATATTACTTCAACTAAAACATTGCCTTTTTTGTCCTTCTTTCTGAGATTATAATTATAGACACACTATACCTTTTCACTGTTACCATTTGTCTCTTCTGCATTTCCCGTATCAGAATTCTGTGCTGCAATTTAGATACATTAATATGTAGTTGAACTATTTTCTAGTTCATTAATCTTTTCTTTTGTTGTATCTAACCTGCTATTAAACTCATATCTTGTGCTCTTAATTTCAGATATCTTAGCCTCCAGTTCTAGAACTTTTAATTAATTCTTCATACAGATTTAAATAATCTCTGTATCTACTCATCTTCCATATATCTTTCCCATTATTTTCTCTAATTTTTAGAACCAAATTAATTATAGCTTTTTTCAAGTTCTTGCCTACTAAATCCAATGTGTTGGTTGAGTATGAATCAGTTTTACCATCTGTTTCTTCTTTGATGTTCAATCCTATAGTCCTGTGTTTTGGAATATTTATTAATTTTCAATTGGATACAAGTGTACCTTGAGTTACTGGAAATTTTGTTCCAGACCACCACAGTAAATTGAATATTGTATTAAAGTGAGTTACATAATTTTTTTTTTGGTATCCCATTGCATATAAATGTTATGTTTATACTATTCTGTACTATTAAGTGTCATAAGCATTATGTCTAAAACACAATGTACATATTTTAATTAAAAAGATAGCTTATTGTCAAAAAATGCTAACCATCCTTTGAGCCTGAAGGAGTCATACATTTTTGCTGGTGGAGAATCTATCCTGAGTACAGATGAATGATGACTGGCCAGGGTGGTGGTTGCCAAAGTTTGGGGTGGCAACTTTTTTTTTTAATAAGACAGAAATAAATTCACACATTGATTAATTCTTCCTTTCATGAATGGTTTCTCTGTAGCATACAATGCTCTGATAGCGTTTTACCCAGAGTATAATTTCTTTCAAAATTTGAGTCAAACCTCTCAAACCCAGCTGCTGCTTTATTAAGTAAATTTATGCAATATTCTAAATCCTTTGTTGTCATTTCAAAAATCTTCACAATATCTTCACTGTGATTTCATCTTAAGAAACCACTTTTTTTCCTCATCTGCAAGAAATAAGGCCTCATCTCCTGAAGTTTTGTCATAAGACAGCAGCAACCCAGTAACATCTTCAGGCTCCATTTTTGATTCTGGCTAATTCATCCAGCTAATTCCTTTATATCAGAAGGTATTTTCTTCACTGAATTCATGAACTTCTCAAAGTTATCCATGAAAGTTGAAATCAACTTCTTCCAAACTTCTTCAAATGTTCATATTTAACCTCTTTCTATGAATCACAAATGTTCTTTATGGCATCTAGAATGGTGAATCATTTATAGAAGGTTTTCAATTGACTTTGCCCAGATTCATCAGAGGAATTACTATCTGTGCCAGTTTTAGCCCTATGAAATGTAAGTTTTAAATGACAGGAGTTGAAAGTCAAAATAACTTCTTGGTCAATGGGCTGAAGAATAGATGCTATGTTAGCAGACATAAAAACAACAATAATCTCATTGTACATCTCCATCAGCTCTCTTGAATGACTTGTCAATAAGCAGGGATATTTTAAAATAAATTTTTTTTCCCAAGAAGTAGATTCAACACTGGGTTCAAAACATTCAGTAAGCCATGTTTTAACTGATGTGCTGTTGTCCCAGTTTTGTTGTTCCATTTTTAGAGCATAAAAAAATGTAGATTTAGCACATTTCCTAAGGATCCTAGGATTTTCAGAATGCTAAGTGAGCACTGGCTTCAAACTAAACTCACTAGCTGCATTAGTCCCTAAGAAGAGCGTTAGCCTGTCTCTTGAAGCTTTGAAATCAGGAGTTGACTTCTCCCTAGTTGTGAAAGTCCTAGAAGGCATCATATTTCATTGTAAGCCTGTTGTATTTACATTAAAAACCTGTTGCTTAGGCTGCCGGTTCACGATGGCAGAGTAGAAGTACGTGCACCCATCTCCTCCTGTGAGAGCACCAAAATCTCAATTAGCTGTTGAACAACCATTGACAGGAGGATACTGGAACCTACCATAAAAGTATGCCCCATGTCCTAAGACAAAGGAGAAGCCACAGCAGGATGGTAGGAGGGGCACAATCACGATAAAATCAAATCTTGGGTGAGTGACCCACAAACTGGTGAACAATAATACCAACAATGTTCTCCCACTGTTGTGAAGGTTCTGAACCCCATGTCAGGCTTCCCAGTCTGGGGATCCAACAAAGAGACTAGGAATCCCCAGGGAATTTGACCTTGAAGGCCAGTGGGATTTGATTAAAAGACTTCCATAGGACTGGAGGAAACAGAGACCCCAGTCTTGGAAGGGATAAACAAAGCCTTGCATGCACAAAAACTCAGAGGAAAGGAGTAGCGACTCCACAGGAAACTGAACCAAAACTGCTAGGGTTGGAGGGTCTTCTATGGAGGATGGGTCAGCAACGACTCACCACAGGGATGGGGGCACCAGTCTGGGAAGGTATCCCTTGGCATAAACCCTTTTGGACTTCACCATTACCTCAACCAGAGACCCCATAGACCCAAGGGCTGGGTTGCCTTAGGCCAAAAAGCTACCAGGGAGAGTGCAACCCCACCCAGCAGCAGATAATCGGATTAAAGCTTTACTGGGCAAGGCCCTGCTCAACAGTGTAAGACCCAGTTTTTCACACCAACAGTCCCTCCCATCAGGAGGCTTACACAAGCCTCAGAGAGAATAAGCAAGAACCACAGTCCCATAGCAACTAAAACAAAAACCACATTACAGAGAGTTCACCTGGGTGAAAAAGCAGAAAATTATGCCCCAGATGAATAGAGACAGGGAACCTTCCAGAAAAAGAATTTAGAATAACAATAGTGAAGATGACTCAGGATCTTGGAAAAAGAATGTAGGCAAAGTTTGAAAAGATGCAAGAGATGTTTACCAGAGACCTAGAAGAACTAAAGAACAAACAAGCGGAGATGAACAACACACTAGAAGAAATCAGCAGAATAATTGAGGCAGAAGAACAGAAAAATGACCTGGTGGACAGAATGGTGGAAATCACTGTCACAGAACAGAACATAGAAAAAAGAGTGAAAAGAAATGAAGACAGCCTAAGAGACCTCTGGGACAACATTTAACACACCAACATTCATATTATAGGGGGCCCGAAAGGAGCAGATGGAGAAGGCAATGGCACCCCACTCCAGTACTCTTGCCTGGAAAATCCCATGGACGGATGCCGGGAGCCGGCGTATTGCATATTGAGTGCATATTGCATATTGCATATTGAGTGCAGCACTTTCCACAGCATCATCTTTCAGGATCTGGAATAGCTCAACTGGAATTCTATCACTGCTGGGAGCCAGTGTGAGGAACTCCGCCCATGACAAAGGTCATGAGGAAGGAGGCTTGGCATTCACAAAGGCGGGATCGAGCTTCAGGAGTCCCCCTGGAAATTCTCGAGCATCTACCCCCAAAACCAGAGTCTGCCTACTTTCTGCTTTGTGCTTTCACCTACACCTCTGACTTTACGGGGGGCTGTCCCCCACTACCTCTCTCTGAAAGAAGAGTTAGCTTACAGCTCCAGTTAATAATTCCTGGGTGTGACAGTGTTTCAACCTACAAACTCCTTTGGAAATCCTCTAGCCTGCCTGAATAGGTTTTTCCAGCCACATGTGATTGTTCAGAGCCTCCCAACTGTGAGAGGCAGGAGATGTTCTAAACTGTCTAAACACAGATTCTTTTGAGCAGTTAAAAGATTGATTAGAAATTGTATTGGTGAAGGGATTTTCACTTGTTGGGCCAATGTTTGCTGCTAAGTTTCCATATCCCTTACCTGCTGTGTCCCTGGCAGTGTATTGATTAATATAATTGGTGTAAATAGTAGCTTTAATGTTTGTAACCTGGGACCCTTGAGTTAATTCTTTTTCTTGTTATAGCTCACCACACCTTTGCTCTGTAGGAATGCAACTTTATCTAATGCTTTTGGAGGGTGGCGCTTGACTTATCACCTTTAGAGAAAAATAAGTTTTCTGAAGAAAGGGTCTTAAAATGTTAACAGGCCTCCGGGCCAGAAGATGATGCAAATCACCTAAGCTTTTGCATATGATAAGTTTGCAGGAAGAAAGCCTGGCTTGCTGCATGACTCTACCCCTTCCCCCATTATCCTCTATGCATAACTTAAGGTATAAAAACTACTTTGGAAAATAAAGTGTGGGCCTTGTTCACCAAAACTTGGTCTCACCATGTCGTTCTTTCTCTTACCTTCTGGCTGAATTATTCAGCCTCTTTTCTCCACTGAATTTCCTCACTGAGCTATCCTCATTCTATTACTCTTTATATCCTTAATTAACATTTAATTAAGCAATTGTTTTCTGATCTTCGCCTACGCCGTCTCTCCTTCGAATACCCTGGATCAGCCGGGGCTGGACCCCAGCAGACGGAGGAGCCTGGTAGGCTGCAGTCCATGGGGTCGCAAAGAGTCAGACACAACTGAGCGACTTCACTTTCACTTTTCACTTTCATGCATTGGAGAAGGAAATGGCAACCCACTCCAGTGTTCTTGCCTGGAGAATCCCAGGGACGGGGAGCCTGGCGGGCTGCCGTCTATGGGGTCGCACAGAGTCGGACACGACTAAAGTGACTTAGCAGCAAAAGGAGCAGATAGAAAGGACCTGAGAAAACATTTGAAGAGATAACAGCTGAAAACTTCCCTAACACGAGAAAGGAAATAGTCAACAAAGGAGAAATATACCAAATTTCTGACAAAATTAAAGACAGAAGTAAAATATTAAAGGCAACAAGGGAAAAATGACAAATAACAGACAAGATAACTCCCATCAGCCTACGAGCTGATTTCTCAACAGAAGCTTTACAAGCCACAAGGGAGTGACATGATATATTTAAAGTGATGAAAAGGAAGAAACTACAACCAAAAATACTCTACCCAGCAAGACTCTCTTTCAGATTTGATAGAGAAATCAAATTTCCAGACAAGCAAAAGTTAAGACAATTCAGGACTACCAAACCAGCTTTACAACAAATGCTAAATGAACTTTAGGTAAGAAACAGAAGGAAAACACTTACCTAGAGAAAATAAACCCAAAACAATTAAGAAAATGATAATAGAATCATACATATTCATAATTACTTTAAATGTAAATGGATTAAATGAACATAGACTGGCTGAGCAGATGAAAGCCTGTGCATGTATGCACTTCCACTTACTATATCACTCTGCTTGACCCCCAAAGTGAAGTTGCTCAGTCATGTCCGACTTTTTGCGACCCCATGGACTGTAGCCTACGAGGCTCCTCGGTCCATGGGATTTTCCAGGCAAGAATACTGGAGTGGGTTTCTATTTCCTTCTCCAGGGGATCTTCCCAATCCATGGATCAAACCCAGGTCTCCTGCATTGTAGGCAGACACTTTACCATCTGAGCTACCAGGGAAGCCTCAAAATCTATGCAATTATTTTATAATACTAGTTAATCATGTTCCCATTATGGCTTGCACTTATAATTATTTTTTATTTTTTGTCTGGCTCTTGATTGTGAAAAATGATAAACATCTTTCATTATTGTGATTATGTAACTATTACTTAATACCATTGTATCATGATTGGTCAGCAGAAAATTAATAGAATTCTATATCACCAAAACTACCATTTAATAGAAAACATTGTAATCACTTTTAAAAATCAAGATTCATATCAGAATTATCTTGGAATTTTTTGAAAAATACAAATGCCCAGGTGTAGCTTTTTATTTGCCAGAGTGCCAGATATGTTTCTAATAAGCAGCCATATTTGAAAACAACTGGGCTATATGAGGATCTTTTACTTTTTTTTAGTTTGCTTCACTTTTTCTATTTCATTTTTAGTGCTCTCATTTCATTTAGTTTATGTTTTACAATTTTTCCATCTCTTCTTCTTCTTTTTGTTTAGATAATTCTTTCTTAAGCCTTTATCAAGCATAGTAGAAAAGCTCTCATATGCATATATATAAATAATATGTATAATATATATATTTTAGAAAACTTTTTAATTTCTGCCTAACTAAAGAATTTCATCCCACTTCTTTGACTTAGTAGAAATAGAATGCTTGATTTCTAATTTAAAAAAAGTAGATATGCAACAAGTAACAAAGGTTTACTCTATAGCACATGGAACCATGGTCAATATTTTGTAATAATCTATAATGGAAAATAATTTCAAAAATAATATATGTGTATATCACACACACACACACACATACACACACACAAAACCAATCCTACTTTTTGAACTTTAGCAATGTACACTTTTCTGCCAGTTTTTCTAAATGTCCTATGGACATCTATTTATGAGACACAAAACTTTAAATATATGTGTGTAAGACATAAGGTTAGTATAAATTAATGTAAATAGAAATCTTTTATATTTAAATAACTACTGACATCATTCAAGATGCTCCTATTCTTATATTTTCTGTGCTTGATAAAATATTCTCAGAGAAATGTTAATATGTCAATGATTATATGTTTTTTATTTTCCCTTATATTTCTTCTGATTTTTGCTTCATATATCTTTGTTTCTTTGTTGTTAGGTGTCAAATGGTTTTTGATGTCTATCTTCTTTGTGAATTGTACCTTTTATTATTAAAAATATTCATCTTTGTTTCATTAAAAATAAATAAACAATTAAAAAACTCTATTGCTTAGTGTATACACCTTCATTTATTATCTTAGCTAAATATTCTGTATATCATTTTCCAGTTTTACACCAGCACTTACTGCTTGTTTTTATACTTTACATTATAGGGTTGGCTTTTTCCATTAAATTTTATGGACTAATGCCTGTTAGCTTCAAAATTTCCCTTGTAGCTTCCTCATCCCTCTCAGGCTTCATAGAATTGAAGAGAGTTAGGAACTTGCTCTGGATTCAGCTTTGTTTATGGGAATGTTGTAGCTGATTTGATCTTCTGTCCAGATCACTGAGACTTTCTCCAGGTAAGCAACAAGCCTGTTTTGCTTATCATTCCTGTGGAGTAGTAACTTTAATTTTCTTCAAAAACATTCTTTTTTTTTTTATTTTTGCATTTACAATATGGCTAATTGTGTGATGCAAGAGGCCTAACTTGCAGCCTATCCAGGCTTTCTATATGCCTTTCTCACTAAGATTGATTATTTTTAACTTCTGATTTAAAGAAAGAGACATAAAATCCATTGAACACTTAGAGGCCATTGTAGGGTTATTAATTAGTATAATTTCAATATTTCTCAGGGAATAGCCAAAGAAGAGGAAGAGAGAGAGGAACTTTTGGTCAGTGGAACAGTCAGAACATAGATAATATTTATCAGTTAAACTGAAGAGGTCTTACAAATAGCTGAGAAGACAAGAGAAGCTAAAGGCAAAGGAGAAACAGAAAGATATACCCATCTGAATGCAGAGTTCCCAAGAATAACAAGGAGAGATAAGAAAGCCTTCCTCAGTGATCAGTGCAAAGAAATAGAGAAAAACAGTAGAATGAGAAAAACTAGAGATCACTTCAAGAAAATTAGAGATACCACACGAACATTTCATGCAAAGATGCGCACAATAAAGGACAGAACCTTATGGACCTAAGAGAAGCAGAAGAGATTAAGAGGTGGCAAGAATACACAGAAGAACTATACAAAAAAGATCTTCATGACCCAGATAACCATGATGATGTGATCACTCACCTAGAGCCAGAAATCCTGGAGTGTGAAGTCAAGTGGGCCTTAGGAAGCATCACTACGAACAAAGCTCAGGGAGGTGATGAAATTTCAGCTGAACTATTTCAAATCCTAAAAGACGATGCTGTGAAAGTACTGCACTCAGTATGGCAGCAAATTTGGAAATCTGAGCAGTGGCCACAGGATGGGAAAAGATCATTTCTCATTTCAATCCCAAAGAAAGGTAATGCCAAAGATTGTTCATATAATACACAATTGCACTCATCTCACATGCTAGCAAAGTAATCCTCAAAATCCTCCAAACAAGGCTTCAACAGTACGTGAACTGAGAACTTCCAGATATTCAAGTGGGATTAGAAAAGGCAGAGGAACCAGAGATCAAATTGTCAACATCTGTTGGATCATAGAAAAAGCAAGAAAGTTCTACTTCTGCTTTATTGACTATGCCAAAGCCTTTGACTCTGTGGATCACAATAAACTGTGTGAAATTCTGCAAGAAATGGGAAGACTACACCACTTTCCCTGCCTCCTGAGAAACCTGATGCAGGTCAAGAAGAAACAGTTAGAACTGGACATGGAAAAATGGACTGGTTCCAAATAAGGCAAGGAGTATGTCAAGGCTGTATATTGTCACCCTGCTTACCTATATGCAGAGTACATCATGTGAAATATTGGCCTGGATGAAGCACAGGCTGGAATCAAGATTGCTGGGAGAAATATAAATAACCTCAAAGTGCAGATGACACCACCTTTATAGCAGAAAGCGGAGAAGAACTAAAGATCCTCTGGATGAAAGTGAAAGAGGAGAGTGAAAAAGTTGGCTTGAAATTCAACATTAAAAAAACTAATATCGGGACTTCCCTCGTGGTCCAGTGGCTAAGACTGCATGCTCCCAATGCAGGGGACCCAGGTTTGATCCCCGGTCAGGGAACTAGATTCCACATGCCACAACTAAGATCCGGCACACCAAATAAACAAAATTAAAAAAAAACAAACAACTAATATCGTAACATCCAGTTCCATCACTTCATGGCAAATAGATGGGGAAACAATGGAAACAGTGACAGAGTTTATTTTGGGGGGCTCTAAAATTACTGCAAATGGTGATTGTAGCCATGAAATTAAAAGATGCTTTCTCCTTGGAAGAAAAGCCATGACCAACCTAGACAGCATATTAAAAAGCAGAAACATTACTTTGCCAATAAAGTAGTCAAAGTTATGGTTTTTCCAGTAGTCATGTATGGATGTGAGATTTGGACAATAATGAAAGCTGAGCACTGAAGAATTAATACTTTTGAACTGTGGTGTTGGAGAAGACTCTTAAGAGTCCCTTGGACAGCAAGGAGATCTAACCAGTCCATCCTAAAGGAAATTAATCCTGAATACTCATTGGAAGGACAGATGCTAAAGCTGAAACTCCAATTTGGCCACCTGATGTGAAGAACTGACTGATTAGAAAAGATCCTGATGCTTGGAAAGATTGAAGACAGGAGGAGAAGGGGATGACAGAGGATGAGATGGTTGGATGGTATCACCGACTAGATGGGCATGAATCTTAGCAAGCTCTGGGAGTTGGTGATGGAAAGGGAAGCCTGGCGTCCTGCAGTCCATGGAGTCACAGAGTTGTACATGACTGAGCAACTGAATTGAACTGGTCAGTTAAATTTGTTGTCTTATATGGGGATGTTTCCTTGTGTCCCAAAGCAACTACAATAGTGATGTAAAAGATAACTGATCACAGATCTCCAAAAAAACAAAACAGAACTCCCCTTCTGCTTTATACTATAAATACAATAATAATGAAAAATCTGAAATATTGTGAAAATAGCCAAAATGTGACACAGAGATTTGAATTAATCAAATGCTGTTGGGAAAATGGTGACCATAGACTTGCTTGACATGGGGTTGCCACAAACTAATTTGTTAAAAAATAAATAAATAAAAATCTGTGAAGCACAGAAAAATGAAGCTCAAAAAAAGCAAGATATGCATGTAGAGAATTCCTTATTAAAATCAGGTAATATTATGTCCAATAAAGAGGATACAATTTCCTCTGTTAGGCACATTGAATGGGAAACTGTAACTAAACCAAATTTTACCTGGAATGAAATACTATAAAGCCTTGATCTACCTCTTGTTTATCTCTTCTTCTAAGGTATACTACTACAAATCTTCAGGGGAAATCTTACTTGATCTTTGTTTTCTTAACACCAAGAGGTTTGAGAAAACTCCCCCTCTGTTTTACACATATTCAGTTTTGACTTTTGACTTCCTACTATGTGCAGCTTCAAAATTCACTTCATATCTAACAGTATATACTGGCTGTGTGCTTGAGACCTCTAGTTTCGTTGCATCCATCTCCATGACTCCCAAATATGTGTTAGTTTTCCTATGCCTCACAATAACCTCCTCTCAGGGGCCAACTAAGCCTTGATTCTCAGAGTCTAGCTGCCTCCAGAGTCAGCAAGCAGCCCAAGAGAAAAACTCAATGCAGTTTTCAGCTTACTCTCTTCTACTTCTCCAAACGTATCCTGTACTTTTATGTTTTTCTTGCTCTATTCACAGAGCTTCTTCTTATGGCGGGTCTTTGTCTCCTCAGAATGAAGGCTATTGCAATTTCTGCTTTGATTTTCAGTTTTGTCTTAGCTTTTTATCTTCCACCTTGAACAACTTCAACTGTGACAAAGGTTTTAAAGGGGAAAGCTGCCTTTATGTGGAGACCCATCAAGCCTCTAATTTTATCACTCTGGTACTGTGGGAACACAAAAATTCTACTGGTTTCTTTATTCCACATCTAAAGTACTCTGCATACATGCTAAGTCATTTTAGTCATGTCCAACTCTTTGTGATCCTATGGATCATAGCCCACCAGTTCCTCTGTCCATGGGATTCTCCTGGAAAGAATACTGGAGTGGGTTGCCATGCCCTCCTCCAGGGGATCTTCTTAACCCAGGGATCCAACCAGCATCTCTCACATCTCCTGCATTGGTAGGTGAGTTCTTTACCATTAGTACCACCTGGGAAGCCCCCTAAAGTGTTCTACCATGGCTTAAATTTAATTCTCAGACAGCATCTTTGCTCTAGATTGGCATATGCTTCCTATTTGAATGTTTAGCTCCCTAGTCTTCAATTCTTCTGTAGCTCTCAAGTAGTTTTAAACACAGATTTCACCCAGGCTTTAACTGATCTCTGTTATGAGTGTCTGTTTGCCACAGACTACCTCATATAAGTTAGTGGTGGAATTTTTCTTTATTGGATTTTTATCTCCTTTGAAGCAGAAACAAGAAAACAAATTATCTTCTCCCAAAGTAAATAATGGGACAAGCATAATATAACAGCTAAAGACAGTCACATTTAAAAAAGGAAAAAAATAGAATGAAAAAAAAAAAAAAAGAGTCATGTTCCTAAGAATTCTCAAAGCCCACCTGGGAAAACTCCATTAGGCCTGGGAATAACCCACTTCTCTAACTGTTGAGTCCATGGATCTGTCCAATGGTTCTCAGCTCTACCTTCAGATTATCTTTCTTTTTCACAAGGGCAATATTTGTTAGCAGTTGAGCAATTTTATCAGGCTGTTTCCTGCCTGCAGTATTTGGGAGTTTAAAAACCTTCTTCAATTTTGTCTCTTATCAATCTTTTTCAGTCTAGTTTGGCACTGTTTCTGCTGACTTATCTTCTTAAGAATCTTGTCTATCTCCCATATATATTGCAGGAATTTATTTATTAGACAAAGATCCTCAGATATTTCATGAGTAATCTTATCTTTACTCACTGATTCGTCTTAGAAGGTTTAGGGTCCATGGGTCTCATGTCTAATCTCTTCTTGGAGTCTTCTGTAAGAATGTGTATTTTAATCTTTGACCCTTCTGATATCCTGGTAAAAGGTTTCACAGTCTTAGGTTTCTCTTCAGAGTACACTTTCAATAGTAATAAATGTCATAATTTTAACATGGTTTGCAAGCTAAAATTAGGATAGGCTGGATAGGTTGAAGATTCCACAAATTATTAAATTCATGTTCCTTTTTGCTTAACAGTTTTTCTCTCAATCTATTTCTTTTCCTCACATTATATTCTAAGCATCAAGGAGAAAGTGAGCTTGACCTTCAATACTTTGCCTGTAACTCTTCTCAGCTAAATATATATGTTCATCCTTTATAAGTTTTGCTTTTTTATATAATAGTAGGGCATAATTCAACTGAACTTTCTGCCTCTATGTGAAAAAGACCCCTTCCATTTAGTTCTAGATAGCATGTTCCTCATTTTCTTCTGATCCTTTACTAGCACAATTTAAAGTTCATATTTCAAACTACAGACTGTTAATGATTATTTGAATATTCACTAAGATGATACAGAGTTTCTCTGCACATTCCTTACTTCATTCTGAGCCCTCACCAGCCTTTAACCATGTTTTTATCAACAGTGTGTTAAATACAGTCTATAGAGTTTTTCTATCATGTTCTTCAAAATTCTCCAGGCTTCTACCCAAAATCCAATTTCAAAGTTGCTTCTATATATTTATGTGCTTGCAACAGCAGTACCCCACTATTAGTACCAAAATCTGTATTAGCTATTCCCCTTGTAACAAATTGGCTTCAGTTCAGTTCAGTCGCTCAGTCACGTCTGACTCTTTGCAACCCCATGAATCGCAGCACGCCAGGCCTTCCTGTCCATCACCAACTCCCGGAGTTCACCCAAACTCACATCCATCGAGTCGGTGATGCCATCCAGCCATCTCATCTCTGTCGTCCCCTTCTCCTCCTGTCCCCAATTCCTCCCAGCATCAGGGTCTTTTCTAATGAGTCAACTCTTCACATGAGGTGGCCAAAGTATTGGAGTTTCAGCTTCAGCATCAGTCTTAAAACAACACAATTATCTGAAAGTCAGAAATCCAAAACAGACGGGCAGGGCCACAGTCCTTCTGTAGTGCCATTCTCCACCTTGAAAGCGAGAAACATACTATTTTTCTAGCTTTAATGCTCTGTTCCATCATAACACGCTTTCTGACTTCAATTCTCCTGTGCATTTGTACTCAGGCATTCAGTCATGTCCTACTCTTTGAGATCCTATGGACTGTATCCCACCAGGCTCCTCTGTCCATGGGATTTCCCAGGCAAGAATACTGGGGTGGGTTGCCATTTCCTTCTCCACGGGATCTTCCCAACCAGGATCAAACCCACGTCTCCTGTGTTTCCTGCATTGGCAGGCAGATTCTTTACCACTGAGCCACCTCAGAAGCCCTATTACTTCCTCTTAATCACATTGTGCCCACCAGGATGATATAGGATAATTTCCTTTTTCAAGGTCCTTAGCTGAGTCATATTTGCCTTTTGACATGTGAAGTAATGTATTCAATTTCTCAAGACTAGAGGGTTGATGTCTTTGGGTGGCCTCTACTTAACAAATATACTTAATTGGGGGCCATAAATTTCAAACCCTGAGTTCTACAGGATTTTGAATTTTTAAATTTGAAACTTCCCTTTACTTAAGCTATTGGTTATTTCTGAGATGGTAAATCCCAGATTGTTTTTCTTAGTATTTCTGCTGTAACCTTCCTTTCTTTAAGCAGAAAAGGTAGAATGCCCTAGATTAGAAGAGCCATGGAGTACCATGGGCATGGGGATTGAACACATTTCTTGATACTTCCACTGTAATGCCATTTTATTTCATGCTTTAATCTCCTAATCTCTAAATGCTTGTTCTTTACTCATATGAGAGAATTTGGAGTATTTCCTCAGGAAAGTGTTAATTAAACTAACAGAATCATGGAGCAGAAGGCTTGTATTACATTTTAAACAAAATGAAAAGAAATAATCCCTACATTAAAAGATGACATCTGAGTACAGTATCTGAGAAGAATAAACCTGAAGGGCAACAAAACCTCATTATCTAGCTTTTTCTAATAATATACTTAAACAACTTTATATTTGAAAAATAACTTTGATGTTTCCACTGATTTGTTTCTACTGGTTAACTGACCCATACTTTTGCTTATGCTTTAACATGCACAGTTGATTAATATGCAATGAGGTTCTTATGATTAATCTAACAATTATATATAGAATCCTCCTTTTTAGTGTAAAAGTCACTCTGGAAGAATTCTTTTTTTTTTTTTTTTTTTTAGTAAAACAAGCTATTTTGTAAAGTGAAAACAAAATTTTGACACCTTTGCAAAATCAAATGGCTTTAGAGTGCCTTTGGGGAAATCAATTGCATAAGACTGTATAGAAAAGACATATTTTAAGCCTGCTAGAGGTTGTAGAATTTGGCACAAACAAAGAAAGAGAAATGTAAAGTCAGTGGTTTTTTACCCTGTAATCCATGGAGCTCTGAAGATTTCAAGGAGGGGCCTTGGAGACTGCTGCAAAGTGTAAAGGAGCCAAATAGGCAAGTCTTCAACCAGAGTGCTCTGTTTTATCTGATTTATGTGTTGGTTCTGGATACCCTTTGTTTGAACAAAGGCTTTTATTTGGCTGAACAATTGGATAGAAATTGAATCAAATAACTTGACCTAAATCCTACTCAGTGGGAAGCAGAGCCATGACTAAATCTTAGTCATTTCATTCTTTCACTTAAATCCTTTCAGCGGCTCTCTGTCAACTTCAAGATAAAATATATGCTCCTTTGCCATGGTATTCACGTTCTTAGTGACCTGACTCTTGTCTATTTCTGTAGCTTATTTCTTGCTCTGCAGTCTTCTTAATGCCTTTAAGACTCTCCACAGGCATTGTTTCATATCTAGAGTGTCCTAAGGGAGGCCTGGAGTGCTGGGATTCATGGGTTCGCAAAGAGTCAGACACGACTGAGTCACTGAACTGAACTGAACAACCTGGAAATCTTCAAAATCTTTGAGATTCTTTACTTCCTACTTCCTTGATCACCACAGTGAGGATTAGAGCCCTCTTCTATTCCCATAGAACCCTTTGCATGCTTTATTATAGAACTTTGAATAACCCAATTAAACTGTTCATAGTATGCTTTCTAATGGTGTCATCTCTGAATACCCAGCGCCTGGCATAGGTATTAGGTCAGTTTGATGATTAAATGGTGGTGGTGGTTTAGTTGCTAAGTCGTGTCCAACTCTTGCGATCCCATGGACCGTAGCCTGCCAGGCTCCTCTATCCATGGAATTCTCCAGGCAAGAATACTGGAGTGGGTTGCCATTACCTTCTCCAGGAGATCTTCCCGGGAATTGAACCCCAGTCTCCTACATTGCATGCCGATGATTTACCAACTGAGCTATGATGATTAAATAGGCAAATTACAATATATTTCTTTCTCCTCTATACCATGCTGCGTGCGTACTGAGTCACTTCAGTCATGTCTGACTCTGCAACCCTGTGGACTGTAGCCCACCAGGCCCCTCTGGTCATGGGATGCTCCAGGCAAGAATACTGGAAAATACTGAAGTGGGTTGGCAGGCTCAGGGATTGCATCTTCATCTCTTATGTCTCCTGCATCGGCAGGTGAGTTCTTGACCACCAGCACCACCTGCTGCTGCTGCTGCTGCTAAGTCGCTTCAGTCGTGTTCAACTCTGTGCGACCCCATAGACGGCAGCCCACCAGGCTCCCCCGTCCCTGGGATTCTCCAGACGAGAACACTGGAGTGGGTTGCCATTTCCTTCTCCAATGCATGAAAGTGAAAAGTGAAAGGGAAGTCGCTCAGTCGTGTCTGACTCTTCGCGACCCCATGGACTGCAGCCTACCAGGCTGCTCCGTCAATGGGATTTTCCAGGCAAGAGTACTGGAGTGGGGTGCTGTCGCCTTCTCCGACCTAGGAGGCCCCAATATCAGCTATGCAGAAATATTTCTGGGGCATGTGGAATTAGGATGGTTACCTGAGCCAGCATTCAGAGATAGTCCACAGTATCAGCAGCTGGATTCAGGAGGCAACAATGGGGAGGGAAAAAGTGATTCCAGCTGGCATTAAATAGACTCTATAAAGACATTTATTTAATTATTTAAATAATTAAGCTCTTAATCAGTTAAGTATCTTCTGTTTAGCTCCTGGTACTGTTTTAAGTACTGCGGCTATAGCAGTGAAATGTAGAAATGAAATATTTACCTTGAGGCATCCATTCCAATGAGGGTGAGATAGTTAACCAGCAATTACATAAAATGCCAGGCAGTAATAAAACTCCTGAAGGAAATTCAAGCAGGGCAGGGAAAATAGAAAGTAAATAAGAAAGGAAATCGCTCTTTTAGAGCAACATTCAGAAATAAAAAAGAAAAGCTCCCCCCCAAAAGGTGATGGGTGAGAACTGAATAGGCAAGAGAAAATAAGATTGAGCCATGAGGGTATATGTGGGAAGACTGCTCCAGGTAGAAGTAGATTCAGGTTCAAAGACCCTGAGGCAGAAGTATTCTTCTTGTGTTTGAAGAAGAGGAAGGAAACAGTGTCAACAACAGAGAATGAAGCAGGGAGGAGATGAGGTCAGACAGGATGCAGAACTAGATCTGATAAGTCAAGGTAAGAATTTTGGTTTCCATTCTGGGTGTGATGGAAAAATCGTTATACCATTTTGTCTCAGGTTTCTATCTGATCTGATTTGAGTGTTTAGGGGATCTTTGTATGAGAGTAGAATATAGGGGAGCAGCTATTGAAATAATACAGTTAATATATGTTGGTGATTTAAACCAAAGTGAAAGTCAGAAAGGCAGAGAGAAGTGGTTGAATTCTGAATGCATTTAGAAGATATGGCTGACTTGAGGTTGGATAGGATGTAGAGTATGAGAGAAGGAAAGAGCCAAGTACGATCCTGGGCCAGGGGGAAGAATTGGTCATAATTTCCAATACTAAAGTGAAAGTGTTAATTGCTATATCATATCTGACTCTTTGTGACCCCATGAACTATTGCCCACCAGGGTCCTCTGTCCATAGACTTCTCCAGGCAAGAATACTGGAACGGGTTGCCATTCCCTTCTCAGTGGATCTTCCAAACCCAGGGATGAAACCCAGGTCTCCTTCATTGCAGAAGGATTATTTAGTGCATTGCAGGAACATTCTTTACCATCTGAAGCACCAGGAAAGCCCAATAATAAAGCTGGGGGAGACTTTCAGAGGAGCAGATTTGGGGAGGAAATCAAGATATTCTAGATATATTGTCAGATGATTATTAGAAATCCCAGTAGAGATGCGAAAATTGTGGTTGAATATTTAACGCTTGGATTTAGAGGCACATTCAGGCAGGAATGATAAAGTTGGAAGCCATCAGGATATAGAGAGCATTTACTGCCACGACTGGATGAGATCACTCTGGGTGTAAGTGTCAAAAGAAGCTCCAAGGCCTGAGCCCTGGAGACACTTTATTGTTTAAGAGTCAGGAAGATGATGAGAAATCAGCAAAAGTAGCCAGTGGGAAAAACTAGAAACAATACTGTCCCAGATGGAAAATGAAATACATTTTCAGGAAGGAGGAAGTTGATCAACCATGTTGAAAGTTGTTACATCATGTAAAATGAGAACTAAGAATTATAAACTGAGTTTGGTAACTTGAGGTTAATTGGTGAAATAGTAGGGACAATATGCTTTATTGAAGTGGATTCAAGAGAGAATTGAAAAGAAATTAGATCCTGAGAAGTTTTTCTATAAAATGTGGTGACTTGAGGGAAACACAGCGTAAAGGGATTTTGTTTTTGTAATTTAAGTCAAGAGATAGTGTAGCAGATATTTAACTCAGTCCACAGATCCTAATAGGCTGCTGGCTGAAGTCTTTGGGACTGATAACTGGATCTCTGAGGACATAAGATACTGAATAGCTTTCTAAAGATGCCTAGCACTGGCACATGTAAGCAACGTGCCAAGTTGTACTAGCAGCAGGTTAGGTGTTATTGGCACAGTCCTTCATAGCTGCCACTGTCAAGAACACCATCAAGCAGGTTGTCAGTCTCAATCAGTGCTGACAAACACTGGACTCGTAAATTAAATCCTACAGACCTTAAATACAACCCAAAAGTAGTTTTTATAGGATCACCCAGTATGTTTGGGATTTCTGTTTTTAATAGGAGATTTAAAAGACAATACTTTGCTTTATAAAATTAAACTCACTGTCTGAAAATGTTTTTTAGAAGAAAAATGCCTTCAACCCTTCCTTTTGGTGAGTTCAGGGCTCCACCCAAGGATATCCTCATTTTTAGAGGTAGAAAACGGTCAATTCCTGATGTGTTCCTTCAGGTAGATTTTAACTGTAGTCTCAGAGATTTCTTTTTTCATATTTTATTGAGGTAATGTTGGTTTATGACATTGTATAAGTTTCATGAGCACAACATTATATTGCTATTAATGCTTCTGTATCCACCACAGTGTGCTCACCACCTAGAATTCATCACCAACCTTCTGTCTTCTAAATCACTGAGGACAGCGATTGCAGCCATGAAATTAAAAAATGCTTGCCCACTGAAAGGAGAGATATGACAAATCTAGAAAGGATATTAAAAAGCAAAGACATCACTTTGCCGACAAAGGTCCCTATAGTCAAAGCTATGGTTTTTCCAGTAACCACGTACGGATCTGAGAGCTTGACCATAAAGAAGACTGTGCACCAAAGAATTGATTCTTTTGAATTGCAGTGCCAGAGAAGACTCTTTCGAGTCTCTTGGACAGCAAGGAGATCAAACCAGTCAATGTTAAAGGAAACCAACCATGAATATTCATTGGAAAGAGTGATGCTGAAGCTGAAGCTCCAATACATTGGCCAACTTATGCCAGGAAAGATTGAGGTCCAGAGAAGAAGGGGGTGGCAGAGGATGAGATGGTTTGATAGCATCACTGACTCAATGGATATGAGTTTGAGCATACTCTGGGGGATAGTGAAGGACAGGGAAGCCAGGTGTGCTGCAGCTCATGGGTTTGCAGAGTTGGACATGACTTAGCAACTGAACAACAACATCACCCATCACCACAGAGTTCATCCCTTTACCCATTTCGCCTTCCTCCTGCCTTTTCTCTTCTGGTGATCACTACTCTCTTCTCTATGGGTTTATTTTTGTCTATTCTTTTATTTTGTTTGTTTGTTTTATTCTACATATGAGTTAAATCATAAGGTCTTCTTCCTCCTGACTTATCATCTCATTTAGTATAATAGCCTCCAGGTCCATCCATACTGTCAAAAAGGGCAAGATTTCTTTCTTTCTTTTTTTATTTTTTAATGTCTGGTTAGTATTTCAATGTGGGTGTGTATGTGTGTGTGTGTGCAGCACATTTTTTTCTTCACTTATATGTTAATGGTTACTTAGGTGGTTTTCATATCTTGGCTACTCTAAATAATGCTGTGATAAACATAGGAGATCATGTATATTTTTGAATTAGTGTTTTGATATTTTTAGGAAAAACACCCAGAAAAGGAATAGGTAATTTCTATGGTAGATCTGTTCTTATTTTTTGAGGAATATCCATTCTATTTTCATTGTCATTGCACCTATTGACAAGACCAACAATAGTCAATGGGGGTTTCCTTTTCTCCATATCCTCACTAATGATTATTATTCTTTGACTTTTTTATAACAGCCATTCTAACATGTGTCCAATAATACATCATTGTGATTTGATTTGCAATACAGTCA
Organism: Bos javanicus; assembly: GCF_032452875.1. Lineage (NCBI taxonomy): Eukaryota > Metazoa > Chordata > Mammalia > Artiodactyla > Bovidae > Bos > Bos javanicus. The sequence continues at coordinate 14,017,754 of NC_083876.1, forward strand.
ACAAAAACAACCAGGAGCTGACTGTGGCTCAGATTATGAACTCCTTATTGCCAAATTCAGACTTAAATTAAAGAAAGTAGGGAAAACCACTAGACCATTCAGGTATGACCTAAATTAAATCCCTTATGATTATACAGTGAAAGTGAGAAGTAGATTTAAGGGGCTAGATCTGATTGATAGAGTGCCTGATAAACTATGGAATGAGGTTCGTGACATTGTACAGGAGACAGGGATCAAGACCATCCCCATGGAAAAGAAATGCAAAAAGCAAAACGGCTGTCTGAGGAGGCCTTACAAATAGCCGTGAAAAGAAGAGAAGCGAAAAGCAAAGGAGAAAAGGAAAGATATAAACATCTGAATGCAGAGTTCCAAAGAATAGCAAGGAGAGATAAGAAAGCCTTCCTCAGCGATCAATGCAAAGAAATAGAGGAAAACAACAGAATGGGAAAGACTAGAGATCTCTTCAAGAAAGTTAGAGATACCAAGGGAACATTTCATGCAAAGATGGGCTCAATAAAGGACAGAAATGGTATAGACCTAACAGAAGCAGAAGATATTAAGAAGAGGTGACAGGAATACACAGAAGAACTGTACAAAAAAGATCTTCCCACCAAGATAATCACGATGGTGTGATCACTCACATAGAGCCAGACATCCTGGAATGTGAAGTCAAGTGGGCCTAGGGAAATATCACTACAAAAAAGCAAGTGGAGGTGATGGAATTCCAGTGGAGCTATTTCAAATCCTGAAAGATGATGCTGTGAAAGTGCTACACTCAATATGCCAGCAAATTTGGAAAACTCAGCAGTGGCCACAGGACTGGAAAAGTTCAGTTTTCATCCCAATCCCAAAGAAAGGCAGTGCCAGAGAATGATCAAACTACCACACAATTGCACTCAATTCACACGCTGGTAAAGTAATGCTCAAAATTCTCCAAGTATTGCTTCAGCAATACGTGAACCGTGAACTTCCTGATGTTCAAGCTGGTTTTAGAAAAGGCAGAGGAACCAGAGACCAAATTGCCAACATCCGCTGGATCATGCAAAAAGCAAGAGAGTTCCAGAAAAACATCGATTTCTGCTTTATTGACTATGCCAAAGCCTTTGACTGTGTGGATCACAATAAACTGTGGAAAATTCTGGAAGAGATGGGAATACCAGACCACCTGACCTGCCTCTTGAGAAACCTGTATGCAGGTCAGGAAGCAACAGTTAGAACTGGACATGGAACAACAGACTGGTTCCAAATCGGAAAAGGAGTACGTCAAGGCTGTATATTGTCACCCTGCTTATTTAACTTATATGCAGAGCACATCATGAGAAACGCTGGGCTGGAAGAAGCACAAGCTGGAGTCAAGATTGCCAGGAGAAATATCAATAACCTCAGATACACAGATGACACCACCCTTATAGCAGAAAGTGAAGAGGAACTTAAAAGCTCTTGATGAGAATGAAAGAAGAGAGTGAAAGAGTTGGCTTACAGCTCAACATTCAGAAAACAAAGATCATGGCATCTGGTCCCATCACTTCATGGGAAATAGATGGGAAAATAGTGGAAACAGTGTCAGACTTTATTTTTTGGGGCTCCAAAATCACTGCAGATGGTGATGGCAGCCATGAAATTAAAAGATACTTGCTCCTTGGAAGAAAAGCTATGATCAACCTAGACAGCATACTGAAAAGCAGAGACATTACTTTGCCAACAAAGGCCTGTCTAGTCAAGGCTATGGTTTTTCCTGTGGTCATGTATGGATGTGAGAGTTGGACTGTGAAGAAAGCTGAGCGCCGAAGAATTGATGCTTTTGAACTGTGGTATTGGAGAAGACTCTTGAGAGTCCCTTGGACTGCAAGGAGATCCAACCAGTCCATTCTGAAAGGAGATCAGCCCTGGGATTTCTTTGGAAGGAATGATGCTAAAGCTGAAACTCCAGTACTTTGGCCACCTGATGCGAAGAGTTGACTCATTGGAAAAGACTCTGATGCTGGGAGGGATTGGGGGCAGGAGGAGAAGGGGACGACAGAGGATGAGATGGCTGGATGGCATCACTGACTCGATGGACGTGAGTCTGAGTGAACTCTGGGAGTTGGTGACGGACAGGGAGGCCTGGCATGCTGCGGTTCATGGGGTCGCAGAGTCAGACAGGACTGAGCAACTGAACTGAACTGAATAATTAGTGATTTTGAGCACGTGTAATGTGCCTGTTGGCTATCTGCATATTTTATTTGGAAAAATGTTTAGATTCTCAGTCCATTTTTTAATTGGGTTATTTGTTTTTTATCGAGTTGTATCAGTTCCTCATATACTTGGGATATTAAACTTATTGGATATATCATTTGCAAATATCTTCTCCCATTCAGTAGGTTGTCTTTTCATTTTGTTGATGGTTTCTTTTGCTGTGCAGAAGCTTTTTAGTTTGATGTAGTCCCATTTATTTATTTATTTATATTTTAAATTTTTTCTCCTTGTCTGAAGAGACAGACGTGAAAGATATTGTGAAGATCGATATCAAAGAGCATATGCTTTCTCCTAGGAATTTGATAGTTTCAGGTCTAACATCTAAGTCTTTAATACATTTTAAGTTGATTTTTGTGTATGGTGTGAGATAGTGGCCTGATTTCTTTCATTTTTTTTTTCTTTTACAAGTGGCAATGCAGTTTTCCCAGTATCATTTATTGAAGAGATTATTCTTTCTTCATTGTATGTTCTTTACTCCTTTGACATAAGTTATGTATGTGCAAGTTATTTTGGGGCTCTCTATTCTGTTCCATTGATCTATGTATCTGTTTTTCTGCCAATACCATGCTATTTTGATTACTATGATGTTGTCATATAGTTTGAAATCAAACAATGTTATACTTCCAGCTCTGTCCTTTTTTGGGGGGGTCTTATTTTTATTTGGGGATTTTCCTTTTGTGGTTTTATATATATTTTAGAAATTTGTGTTCTACTCTGTGAAAAATGTCCTTAGGCTTTGAGAGGAATTTCATTGAATATGTAGGTTGCTTTAGTTAACAGATATTTTAACAATGTTAATTCTCCCAATTCATGAGCATAGACTATCTTTCTATTTGTATCTTCTTCAATTTCTGTTAACAACTTCATATCGTTTTCAGTATTTCATATTTTTGTATGTTGATTTTGCGTGCCACAACTTCTCAATTCATTTATTATTTCTAATATATACTGGTAGAAGCTTTAGAAATAAAAAACCTATATGTATGAATCTATACATATATGTATCTATATGTAAAACTATGTTATGTGCAAATGGTGACGATTTTACTTCCCTTCTAATTCAGATGCCTTTCATTTCTGTTTCTTATCTGATGACTGTGGCTAGAATTTCCAAAACTATATTCAATAAAAGTGGTGAGAGTGGGCATCCTTGTCTTGTTATGATTTTAAAAGTATGGCTTTTAGGTATTTACCACTGAGTATGATGTTTGCTGTGGGTTTGCAGCTACACATATAGCCTTTATTAGGTTGGGGTATGTTCCTTCTATACCCACTGTTATTGGGTGCTGAATCTCGTCAAATGGTTTTTCTTCATCTACTGAGATGGTCAATGGTTTTAATCCTTTATTTTGTTAATATGTGTCACATTGATTGATTTGTGGATGTTGAACCATCTTTAATTCCCTGGAATAAATCTCATTTGGTTATTTTTAGATGATCTTTTTAATGCATTGTTTTACTAGTTTGCTAATATTTTGTTGAGGATTTATGTGTCTATGTTCATTAGTGATACTGGCCTGTAATTTTCTTTTTTGTTGTGCTATCCTTGTCTGATTTTGGAATCAGGGTCATGTTGGCCTTGTAAAATGAGTTAGGAAGCATTCCTTCTTTTTCAAATTTTATAAGAGTTTGAAAAAATAAGTATTAAATTTTATTTGAATGTTTGGTAGAATTCACCTGTGAAGCCATCTTGTCCTGGATATTTTGGCAATGGGGGAGGTTTTTGGTTACCATTTCAACCTCTACCAGTGATTGGCTTATTCATATTTTTTATTTCTTTGTGATTCAGTCTTGGACTGTTTTGTGATTCTAAGAATTTGTCGGTTTCTTCAAGGTTATTCAAAATTTTTGCATGTAACTGTTCATAATATTCTCTAATAACCGTTTGTATTTCTGTGTTACCCATTGTTATTTCTCTTTCTTTGTTTCTGATTTTATTTATCAGACATCTTTCCTTTTTCTTCGTGAATCTAGCTTAAAGTTTATCAATTTTGTTTGTTTTTTCAAAGAACCAGCTCTTAGTTTTATTGATCTTTTCTATATATCTACTCTGATCTTTGTTATTTCCTTCTTTCTACTAACTGTAGGCTTCATTTGTTCTTTTCCTCATTCTGTTAGAAGAAAGATTAGATTGTTTATTTGAAATTTTTTTTTCTTGAGTTGGGGCTATATCGCTATAATCTTCCTTTTTAGTAACCCTTTTGCTGAATCGCACAGATTTTGGTATGTCCTATTTTCATTTGTCTTCAGGTAAGTTTTGATTCCTCTTTTGATTTCCTCACTTTACTAATAGTTGTTCATTAGCATATTGTTCGGTCTCTATGAATTTGTGATTTAGCAGCTTTCTTCAAGTAGCTTTATTTCTAGTTGCATACCATTGTGACAAGAAAAGATGCTTGATATGATTTCAATCTTCTAAAATTTATTGGAGCTTGTTTTTTTTCCCCTCCCAGCAGATAAGATGGTCTATCCTTGAGAAAGTTCCATGTGCACTTGAGAAGAATTCGTATTCTGTTCCATTTGAATGGAATATTCTGTACAAACCTGTCAAATTGTCCTGTTAAAATATTTTATTTAAGGCTACTGTTTCCTTGTTGACTTTCTGTCTGAATGATCTCTCTGTAAATGAGGTATTAAATTCCCCTACTATTATTATGTTGTTTCAAATTTCTCCTATTGGGCCTGCCAATAATTTTTTACATATTTTGGTTTTCCAATATTTAGTTCAGTCATTCAGTCGTGTCCGACTCTTTGTGACCCCATGGACGGCAGCATGCCAGGCTTCCCTGTCCATCACCAACTCCTGGAGCCTATCTTTTTTGCCTTTTCTTATTGTTCCTGGGGTTCTCAAGGCAAGAATAGTAAAGTGGTTTGCCATTCCCTTCTCCAGTGGACCACATTTTGTCAGAACTCTCCACCATGACCCGCCTGTCTTGGGTGACCCTACAGGGCATGGCTCATGGTTGCATTGAGTTGGACAAGGCTATGATCCATGTGATCAATTTGGTTAGTTTTCTGTGATTAAAGTTTTCATTCTATCTTCCCTCTGATGGGTAAGGATAAGAGGCTTGTGGAAGCTTCCTGATGGGAGAGACTGACTGTGGGGGAATCTGGATCTTGTTCTGATGTATATTAACAGGAACTGCTTTGAAGAGATTTCCCCTTTATCATTATATACTGTCTATCTTTGTCTCTTATTACCTTTTTGGCTTGAAATCTATTTTGTCTGACAGAAGCATGCATTTGTTGTTGTTGGTTAGTCACTAAGTTTTCTCTGACTCTTCTGTGACCCACGGACTATAAGCCCACCAGTCTCCTCTGTCCATGGCACTTTCCAGGTAAGAACACTGGAGCGCCATTTTCTTCTAAAGGGGGTCTTCCCAACCCAGGTTTGAACCCAAATCTCCTGCATTGGCTACACACTTTATTTTAGCTGCCATCTGCTTGGAGTATCATCTTCCATCCCTTCACTTTGAGCCTGTTTGTCTTTAGAGCTGAGGTGAGTGTCCTGTAGTCAGCATATAGTCAGGTCTTGATTTTTAAACCATCCAGACACTTTGTGTCTTTTGATTAGTGAATCAAATTTATTTAAATTTAAGGTCATTATTGATAAATGAAGATGAGTATCGCTATTTTATCTTTTGTTTTCTGGTTGCTCTATATCTCCATTGCTTCTTTTTCCCTGTGTTTCTGTCTACTATTTTTCTTGGAGGGTTTCTATGATGTTTTTCTCAGTTTCCTCTTTTTCTGTTTCATGTCTTTGCTCTAGATTTACATTTTGTGATTACTATGAGGTTTGAAAAAATGTCTCATAGATAAAAGCATCCTTTTTCTGCTGATTGTACCTTATCTTTGTTGACCTATATGGATTCTGTCCTTTTTCACTTTCCTTTTTGTGTTTCTATTGTCTCAAATGATTCATTTTTTAATGTTTGAGGTCATTGCCAATTTAACTACCTTTTTCTGTTTTCTTTTTTTCTTTAACCTTTATTTTATAATAGAATGTTTTAAAACCTATTCTAATATGGAGTTGCAATTTTCATAATCTATTTATTAACCATAAAGTTTTGTGTACTTTTGCCTTTTTGTGTTTGGTAGAAGAGCACCTTTCAGCATTTTTTGTAAAGCAAGTCTAGTGGTAATGAATGCTCTCATGCTTTGATGGTACGGGAAAGTCTTTCTGCCTCTTTCATATCTGAATGACCTTATAACTTTGTTGGATAAAGTGTTCTTGAGTGATAGCTTTTCTCTCAGTATTTTGAAAATATCTTCCCACTCTCTCTTGGTCTATAGAATTTCACCTGAAAAATCTGCTGACAGCTTAATGGGAGTGCTTTTGTAGGCTAACATCCTTTTTCTCTCTGGCTGCCTCTAAAATTCTTTGTCATTGACTTGTTAAAAAATTTATTCATTCTTAATTTATTTGTTTTTTATTTGAAGGATAATTGAGTTTTTAAATTAAATGTCATTGACTTTTTAAAGAGATTTTTTTCTTTTTTTCAATGAGTGTTTTACAATATTACTTCTTTTATATGTTTTGGGTTTTTTGGCCATGGTGTATGTGAGATCTTAGTGCTCAACCAGGGGTTGAACCCAAAGCCTGTGCATTAAGGCAAAGTCTTAACTGCTTGACTGCCAGGAAAGTCCTTGTCATTGACTTTTAGCAACTTTAATATAATCTGTCTTATACGGAAAAGGCCTTTTGACATGGAGGTAATTAGGTCTGTCCTTGGTTCATGAGCTTGTATATCCAGTTCCTTCTTAAGGTATGGGAAGCTCTCAGCTATTATTAATTTAAATAAACTCTTTTATCTCTTCTTCTCATTTTCTCTGGGATACCCATTACTCAAATGTTACCCTTCCTAAAAGAGTTGAATAGCTCTTATAAAATTTCTTCAATTTTTAATGTCTTAGTTCTCTTTCCTCTTCTTATTGTATTGTTTCTATTTTTGTGTCTTTGATCTTGCTAACTCTCTCTTTTACGAGTTCTACTCTCTTTCTAATGCTTTATTTATCTAGTTTATTGAGTTCTTTGATGGCGAAGTTCTTGTTTAGTTGTTTTTTAGAGTTTCATACTCTTTGGTAAAGTATTCCTTCTGTGTCCTAATTTTAGTTATGAACTTATTGAACTACCTTTTTGACATTTCTTGTAGCTCATTGAGTTTCTTTATGACAAATGGTTTGAATTCTCTATCAGTTAGATTTAAATATTCTGTGACTTTAAATTTGGTTTCTAGAGACATTTTCTTTTCATGATACGATGTTATAAGGTTCTTTATAGTTATTGATAAGTTATTTCACAGCTGGCACATTTGGTGTAGTAGATACCTTTCTACTGGATTCTAAAGAGTTAATGGATTAAAAATTAGAGATTTTGCCTTCATTTCCCCCTCAGTTCAGTTCACTCAGTCGTGTCTGACTCTTTGTGACCCCATGAATCGCAGCATGCCAGGCCTCCCTGACCATCACCAACTCCCGGAGTTTACCCAAACTCATGTCCATCGAGTCAGTGATGCCATCCAGCCATCTCATCCTCTGTCATCTCCTCCTCCTGCCCCCAATCCCTCCCAGCACCAGAGTCTTTTCCAATGAGTCAACTCTTTGGTGAGGTGGCCAAAGTACTGGAGTTTCAGCTTTAGCATCAGTCCTTCCAATGAACACCCAGGACTGATCTCCTTTAGAATGGACTGGTTGGATCTCTTTGCAGTCCAAGGGACTCTCAAGAGTCTTCTCCAACACCACAGTTCAAAAGCATCAGTACTTCGGTGCTCAGCTTTCTTCACAGTCCAACTCTCACATCCATACATGACCACTGGAAAAGCCATAGACTTGACTAGACAGGCCTTTGTTGGCAAAGTAATGTCTCTTCTTTTCAATATGCTATCTAGGTTGGTCATAACTTTCCTTCCAAGGAGTAAGCGTCTTTTAATTTCATTGTTGCAATCACCATCTGAAGTGATTTTGGAGCCCCCCAAAATAAAATCTGACACTGTTTCCACTGTTTCCCCATCTATTTCCCATGAAGTGATGGGACCAGATGCCATGATCTTTGTTTTCTGAATGTTGAGCTTTAAGCTTTTCACTCTCCACTTTCACTTTCATCAAGAGGCTTTTTAGTTCCTCTTCACTTTCTCCCATAAGGGTGGTGTCATCTGTATATCTGAGGTTATTGATATTTCTCCTGGCAATCTTGATTCCAGTTTGTGCTTCTTCCAGCCCAGCATTTCTCATGATGTACTCTGCATATAAGTTAAATAAGCAGGGTGACAATATACAGCCTTGACATACTCCTTTTCCTATTTGGAACCAGCCTGTTGTTCCATGTCCAGTTCCAACTGTTGCTCCTGACCTGCATTCAGGTCTCTCAAGAGGCAGGTCAGGTGGTCTGGTATTCCCATCTCTTTCTGAATTTTCCACAGTTTACTGTGATCCACACAGTCAAAGGCTTTGGCATAGTCAATAAAGCAGAAATAGATGTTTTTCTGGAACTCTCTTGCTTTTTTGATGATCCAGTGGATGTTGGAAATTTGATCTCTGGTTCCTCTGCCTTTTCTAAAACCAAGCATTGAACATCTAGGAGTTCACAGTTCATGTATGGCTGAAGCCTGGCTTGGAGAATTTTGAGCATTACTTTACTAGTGTGTGAGACGAGTACAATTATGCGGTATTTGAGCATTCTTTGGCAATGCCTTTCTTTGGGATTGGAATGAAAACTGAACTTTTCCAGTCCTGTGGCCACTGCTGAGTTTTCCAATTTGCTGACATATTGAGTGCAGCACTTTCACAGCATCATCTTTCAGGATTTGTAATAGTTCAACTGGAATTCCATCACCTCCACTAGCTTTGTTTGTAGTGATGCTTTCTAAGGCCCACTTGACTTCACATTCCAGGATGTCTGGCTCTAGGTGAGTGATCACACCATTGTGATTATCTGAGTCATGAAGCTCTTTTTTGTACAGTTCTTCTGTGTACTCTTGCCACCTTTTCTTAATATCTTCTACTTCTGTTAGGTCCATGCCATTTCTGTCCTTTATCGAGCCTATCTTTGCATGAAATGTTCTCTTGGCATCTTTAATTTTCTTGAAGAGATCTCTAGTCTTTCCCATTCTGTTATTTTCCTCCATTTCTTTGCATTGATAGCTGAGGAAGGCTTTCTTATCTCTCCTTGCTGTTCTTGGGAACTCTACATTCAGATGCTTATATCTTTCCTTTTCTCCTTTGCTTTTTGCTTCTCTTCTTTTCACAGCTATTTGTAAGGCCTCCCCAGACCGCCATTTTGCTTTTTGCATTTCTTTTCCATGGGGATGGTCTTGATCCCTGTCTCCTGTACAGTGTCACAAACCTCTATCCATAGTTCATCAGGCACTCTATAAGATCTATTCCCTTAAATCTATTTCTCACTTCCACTGTATAATCATAACAGACTTGATTTAAGTCATACCTGAATGGTCTAGTGGTTTTCCCTACATTCTTCAACTTAAGTCTGAATTTGGCAATAAGGAGTTTATGATCTGAGCCACAGTCAGCTCCTGGTCTTGTTTTCGCTGACTGTATAGAGCTTCTCCATCTTTGGCTGCAAAGAATATAATCAATCTTATTTCGATGTTGACCATCTGGTGATGTCCATGTGTAGAGTCTTCTCTTGTTTTGTTGGAAGAGGGTGTTTGCTATGACCAGTGTGTTCTCTTGGCAAAACTCTATTAGCCTTTGCCCTGCTTCATTCCATATTCCAAGGCCAAATTTGCCTGTTACTCCAGGTGTTTCTTGACTTCCTACTTTTGCATGCCAGTCTCCTATAATGAAAAGGACATCTTTTTTAGGTGTTAGTTCTAAAATGTCTTGTAGGTGTTCATAGAACCGTTCAGCTTCTTCAGCATTACTTGTTAGGGCATAGGCTTGCTTTACTGTTATACTGAAAGGTTTGCCTTGGAAACAAACAGAGATCATTCTGTCGTTTTTGAGATTGCATCCAAGTACTGCATTTCAGACTCTTTTGTTGACTATGATGGCTACACCATTTCTTCTAAGGGATTCCTGCCCACGGGAGTAGATAAAATGGTCATCTGAGTTAAATTCACCCATTCCAGTCCATTTTAGTTCTCTGATTCTTAGAATGTCGATGTTCACTCTTGCCATCTCCTGTTTGACCACTTCCAATTTGCCTTGATTCATGGACCTGACATTCCAGATTCTTATGCAATATTGCTCTTTATAGCATCGGACCTTGCTTCTATCACCAGTCACATCCACAACTGGGTATTGTTTTTGCTTTGGCTCCATCCCTTCATTCTTTCTGGAGTTATTTCTCCACTGATCTCCAGTAGCATATTGGGCACCTACCGACCTGGGGAATTCCTCTTTCAGTAACCTATCATTTTGCCTTTTCATACTGTTCATGGGATTCTCAAGGCAAGAATACTGAAGTGGTTTGCCATTCCCTTCTCCAGTGGACCACATTCTGTCATTTTCCCCTGCTGCTGCTGCTAAGCCACTTCAGTCGTGTCTGACTCTGTGAGACCCCATAGATGGCAGCCCACCGGGCTCCCCGTCCCTGGGATTCCCCAGGCAAGAACACTGGGGTGGGTTGCCATTTCCTTCTCCAATGCATGAAAGTGAAAAGTGAAAAGTGAAAGTGAAGTCGCTCAGTCGTGTCCGACTCTTAGCGACCTCATGGACTGCAGCCTACCAGGCTCCTCCATCCATGCGATTCTCCAGGCAAGAGTACCTGAGTGGGGTGCTATCGCCTTCTCCGTCATCTTCCCCTAGGTGGCGATATATCACAAGTTTTTGATTTCTTTTACCTAAGCCGCTTTTTGCTGCTTAGTCGCTCAGTCGTGGCCGACTCTGAGACCCCATGGACTGTAGCCTGCCAGGTTGGTCTGTCCATGGGGATTCTTCAGGTCAGAATACTGGAGTGGGTTCCCATTTCCTTCTCCAGGAGATCTTCCTGACCCCTTACCTAAGCTGTTTCTGTTTTTATTTGAGAGTCTGCACTTCCCATTGTCCATTGCCTTGTCAAACTCTTGCCCTGTGGTTTCTTGTGCCTCAGGGGTCACCAGTGCCTTACTACTGCCAGTGTTGCTTGATCACTACCTGGGGCTCTGGAATGGTGAGTTTTCCCTCTGCACACAGAATCCCCTGAATCTCAAGCTCCAGCCCTGGAGGGAAGAAGTGGGTGACAGGGAAGCTGGAGTTGCCCCAGCTCCTCTACAGTGCCCTATGTTACAAGGTTTTCAAATTCCACCACTGAGAGTGGGGTAGGGGCAGGGATCCCAAAGTCATGGGCATCTCAGTGGCTGAAAAGATGTGGTCTCAGCCCCCACTGCTGCTGCTGTTCAGTTACCATGGGTGGTGCTGTGGCTAGGAGGCTGGAGTCGTATGTGCTGACTCTCTGCAATTGTCAGGTTCTCTGGGGCTGTGGGCTCAGCTACCATATCTGGAGGCCAGAATCAAAAGAACTTCCTCTACTATTCACCTGGTTCTACCTTCTTTAATGTCCACCCACCTCTACCTATACAGATTTATGGAAGTCTCTGACATCCTGGTATGTTGGGCAGAAGCACCGTTGATGTTCTGCTGGTTGTAGTTTAAAGGGGAGAGAGAAAGAAAGTACCTCACTTTGCCATGCTACTGACATCACTCTCTCAGAGACTTCTGTGTCTGCCTACCTTCTCTTGTTATGTTTATCTTTCTGCTGCTAAGTCGCTTCAGTCGTGTCCAACTCTGTACGACCCCATAGACGGCAGCCCACCAGGCTCCCTCGTCCCTGGGATTCTCCAGGCAAGAACACTGGAGTGGGTTGCCATTTCCTTCTCCAGTGCATGAAAGTGAAAATGAAGTCGCTCAGTTGTGTCCAACTCTTAGTGACCCCATGGACTGCAGCCTATCAGGCTCCTCCATCCATTCGATTTTCCAGGCAAAAGTACTGGAGTGGGGTGCCATTGCCTTCTCCATTTTATCTTTCTACTGTACCCTTATCTTGGTATTTTTCTCTTTGTTGCACCAACACTTCATTCTTCCCTTTTTCTTGTGTGATTTACCTGTTTGACACTTCACTCAGCTCTCCCTGCTCTTAACTTATGTTGACTCTCTGATTTCTTTCTCTAAACCAAGTGGGAAACTAGAGTGCCAGTCTTGGTTTGGGAGTGTGAACTGGGAACTCCTAATAACTTCTTTTGGATTTCTGAGGTGGTCATGCAGCCAGAGTCAGGAGATAAAGACAGGATGCTGCTAAAAGGCACAGAGTCCATGTAGACAGGCTGTGGGAAGTAGGAAGACAGTGCTCTAAGGAACTTCCTGATCACACAGACCTACAGAGCAACTTTTTTGAGCATTGTTCCCTAAGACTGTTCTTAGGGTTTAAAAGAATACCTTTAGATTAAACACTACCAACCATCATTTAACTCTTCCCTAACCTCTCTAAATTTGCTTCTTCTGCCATCTTGCTCACAAATAGCTGACACTTTGGAATGCAAACTGATGAAGCAATTTTGCCCTAAGTAATAACACATAAACTACTTGCTTTTTTTTAGGGCTTCCCTGGTGACCCAGATAGTAAAGAATCTGCCTGCAATGCAGGAGACCTGGATTCAGTTCCTAGGTTGGGAAGATCCCCTGGAGAAGGGAATGGCAATCCACTCCAGTATTCTTGCCTGGAGAATTCCATGGACAGAGGAGCCTGGTGAGCTACAGTCCATAGGGTCGTAAAGAGTTAAACATGACTGAACGACTAACACACACACACACACACACACACACACACACTTGTCTTTTTAGGTTCATTTTCCCCCTAAAAAGGAACCTATTAGGTATATTCTACTTGAAACTGGACTTCCCTGGTGGATCAGATGGTAAAGCATCTGCCTACAATGCGGGAGACCTGGGTTCAGTCCCTGGGTTGGGAAGATCCCCATGATTTTTATTTACTAGAAGAAAAGAACAAAGAATTAAGACAATAAAAATAAAACAAGAAAAATTATTAAAAAGAGAAATCTAACAGTAATTCTATGAATACTTAGTAGCAATTGATAATCACCAATAGAAGAAAACACTGAAAATTTACTGGTAAGAAAAGGCTCATCCTCTGACATTATGGAAAATCCTAGTACCTGAGACTTGGGGTGCCAAGTATGAGTTGTATTGTTACATGATGCAGGGTGACAGAATCCTTCTTAGACTTCAAATGTGATGCCCCAATAAAGTCATGCTCTAGTTTCTGTTTATAGATAGCCACTGAAAGTGAAGTGAAAGTCGTTCAGCCATGTTCAACTCTTTGCAACCCCATGGACCATAGCCTGCCAGGCTCCTCTGTCCATGGATTTCTCCAGGCAAGAATATTAGGTGGGTAGCTTTTCCCTTCTCCAGGAGATCTTCCCAACCGAGGTATAGAACCCAGGTCTCCCAGATTGCAGGGGGATTCTTTACAAGTTGAGCCACCAGGGAAGCAATACAACTCATTTAGTTGGTTACTAATAAGTAGTCCTTAGGCCTTTAGTTCTTAGGATAGTAACCAGCACATTGTAGGTAGCCAGTAAATAGTTCTGAAAGAAATAAAAGAGAAAGTGAATACATTAAAATGAACAACTATGGAATTTTGAGTCTTTTCTGGTAAGAATCAGACAAAAGATTTGGGCTGTATGTGGATTTTATTTTCAGGCAAATTTTAACTAAATCGGGGAAAATACTAAATTATGTTATTTAAAATATGCCCCAGGTTAGGTTCTTTGGGAAGTGGGCTCAGAGATGGACTTTAGTATGCAGGATTTTATTAAGGAATAGCCAGGGGATCAACTTGTGATACAAAGGGAAGAAAGTTAGGACTGGAAAGAAGGAAAAGTCAAGCTGTGAGACCAGTTGATTATTTGCATAGTGTTAAATACCATCTTATGCTGACAGCTTCCAAGATTTTAACTCACCTGCCTAGAACTCTCCTATATATCATCAGATCAGATCAGATCAGTCGCTCAGTCGTGTCCAACTATTTGTGACCCCATGAATTGTAGCACGCCAGGCCTCCCTGTCCATCACCAACTTCCGGAGTTCACTCAGACTCATGTCTATTGAGTCAGTGATGCCATCCAGCCATCTTATCCTCTGTCGTCCCCTTCTCCTCTTGCCCCCAATCCCTCCCAGCATCAGAGTCTTTTCCAATGAGTCAACTCTTCGCATGAGGTGGCCAAAGTACTGGAGTTTCAGCTTTAGCATCCTTCCTTCCAAAGAAATCCCAGGGCTGATCTCCTTTAGAATGGACTGGTTGGATCTCCTTGCAGTCCAAGGGACTCTCAAGAGTCTTCTCCAACACCACAGTTCAAAAGCATCAATTCTTCAGCACTCAGCCTTCTTCACAGTCCAACTCTCACATCCATACATGACCACAGGAAAAACCATAGTCTTGACTAGACGAACCTTTGTTGGCAAAGTAATGTCTCTGCTTTTGAATATGCTGTCTAGGTTGGTCATAACTTTCCTTCCAAGGAGAAATCGTCTTTTAATTTCATGGCTGCAGTCACCATCTGCAGTGATTTTGGAGCCCCAAAAATAAAGTCTGACACTGTTTCCACTGTTTCCCCATCTATTTCCCATGAAGCGATGGGACCAGATGCCATGATCTTCGTTTTCTGAATGTTGAGCTTTAAGCCAACTTTTTCACTCTCCACTTTCACTTTCATCAAGAGGCTTTTTAGTTCCTCTTCACTTTCTGCCATAAGGGTGGTGTCATCTGTATATCTGAGGTTATTGAGATTTCTCTCGGCAATCTTGATTCCAGCTTGTGTTTCTTCCAGTCCAGCGTTTCTCATGATGTACTCTGCATATAAGTTAAATAAACAGGGCGACAATATACAGCCTTGATGTCCTCCTTTTCCTATTTGGAACCAGTCTGTTGTTCCATGTCCAGTTCTACCTGTTGCTTCCTGACCTGCATACAAATTTCTCAAGAGGCAGATCAGGTGGTCTGGTATTCCCATCTCTTTCAGAATTTTCCACAGTTTATTGTGATCCACACAGTCAAGGGCTTTGGCATAGTCAATAAAGCAGAAATCGATGTTTTTCTGGAACTCTCTTGCTTTTTCCATGATCCAGTGGATGTATCATACTGCCTATTTAATATATCTACTTGAATGCCCAATAATGTTCTCAAACTCATGATTTCCAAAACCAAATGGTATTCTTTTTACTCTCCCAACCTACTTCACCAGAAACCTCTCTCATTTCATTTCAGTAATTTCCTTTATTAGCATTACATCCTTCTAGTTCAGGTAAATACTGTGGAGTTGTATTTGAGTGTAGGGTAACTACATTCAATATGTCAGGAAATTTCCATTGAATTTTACATCACGATATATCCAGAATTTGTTGAATCCAGAAATTGTTCTCCAAGGTGAGAACTACTATCATCTCCTGCCTGGATCACTGCAAAAACCTTTTTACTATGTCTTCTTGATTTTACTATGGCCCCCTTAGAATCTATTCTCAATAAGGCAGCCAGAGTGATTGCTTAAAATACGGAATCTAGAAAAATGGTACTGAAGAATTTATTTACAGGGCAACAGTATAGAAACAGACATAGAGAATAGACGTATGGACATGGGGAGAAGGGAGGAGAGGTTGAGATGTATGGAAAGAGTAACCTGGAAACTTACAGTACCATGTGTAAAATAGACAGCCAATGGAAATTTGCTGTATGGCTCAGGAAACTCAAACAGGGGCTCTATATCAACCTAGAGGGGTGAGAGGGGGAGGGAGATGGGAAGGAGTTTCAAGAGGGAGGGGATATATGTATACCAATGATGTATACCAATGGCTGATTCATGTTGATGTTTGACAGAAAACAACAAAATTCTGTAAAGCAATTATCCTTCAATAAAATAAAATTAATTCAAAAGAAGAGAAAAAATATAACTTAATTTTTGCCATTTCTTCAATACAAAATTCTGCAAAACTTCTCTTTTTTTTTAAACTAGAGATTATACTGATTTCTCTGTAGATTCTATAAGCTTACTTTACTTGAGAGTTTTTTTCCTCCCCTCATTGTAAAAGCTTTTACTTTGGGGTGAAAGAACTTTTTTATTGTAAACTATAAGATATAGCAATATATTAAAAAATAATATTATTAGAGATTTCTGAGTATAAGTCAGATGCAAAAAAATTAAATTAGTATCATAGAGTCTAATGATTACACATAAAACCAAAACAAGCTGCTCACCTATTCTTCAGCTTGTTTTCCCAACTGCTTCCCAACTGTGTGTGCTGCGTGCTCAGTTGTGTCCAACTCTCTGTGACCCCATGGACTGTAGCCTCCTGGTTTCCTCTGTCCATGGAATTTCCTGGCAAGAATACTGGAGTGGGTTGCCATTTCCTTTTCCAGGGATGTTCCTGACCTAGGGATCACACCTGTGTCTCTTGTGTCTCTTGTATTAGCCCCAGGCTCTTTACCACTGTGCCCCCTGGGAAACCACCAGGCTTGAGTATCAGCCGCCTAGAAATAGTGGTTCTGCTTCACAGTGAATAATGATCTTAACCAGTAACTCCAGTGGATCAAGGGGCAGATGGATAGGAACAATCATCTTGTTTTCTAGAATCAGACACTGGGTAGAATATGTTAAAGAAAGACCAAAGTCAAAACAGGGCACTTCACTTCCTTCCTCAGTTGACTTTACAGAGCAATATGACATTCCTGGGTAGAGAAGATCCCCTGGAGAAGGATATGGCAACCCATTCCAATATGCTTGCTGGGATAATCCCAAGGACAGAGGAGCCTGGCAGGCTGCAGTCCATAGAGTCGGACGTGACATAGCGATTGAACAACAACAACATCGTGACTTATTCACATGACTGTATCAGATTCTGAAATCTTTTAAAACCATAACAATAAACTCCTAAACTTACATGTCAAAAGCATAGAGAATAAATCTGGACAGTGAAAATTTAAAGGGTGTGACTTGTATGTTAAAATACAATAACAAAGCTCAACACCACTTCTTCTTGTAGAACCTTTTTCAAAGAGATTCCTGTTTAAAGGAAATGTCTTGCACATAAGGTTAGAGTTCATCAAGATTAGGGAACTTTTTTTGCACATAAAAACTACTGTGAAGGGAACAACATAGTTTTGAGTGTCAGGAGATCTAGGCCGCATAACTAGCCAGCCCTGGCTTACTAATCAGGTGTGTGTCCTGGAGATACTCACATCCGTCTCTGGGCTGACTCTGCTTGAGGGGGATGAAACTGGAGCCTATTATACAGAGTGAAGTAAGCCAGAAAGAAAAACACCAATATAGTATACTAACGCATATATATGGAATTTAGAAAGATGGTAACAATAATCCTGTATACGAGACAGCAAAAGAGACACTGATGTATAGAACAGTCTTTTGGACTCTGTGGGAGAGGGAGAGGGTGGGATGATTTGGGAGAATGGCATTGAAATATGTATAATATCATATATGAAACGAGTCGCCAGTCCAGGTTTGATGCACGATACTGGATGCTTGGGGCTGGTGCACTGGGACGACCCAGAGGGATGGTATGGGGAGGGAGGTGGGAGGAGGGTTCAGAATGGGGAACACATGTATACCTGTGGCGGATTCATTTCGATGTATGGCAGAACCAATACAATATTGTAAAGTTTAAAAATAAAATAAAAAAATAAGAATTTCCTTCTAAGTGTATTATTTTGGGGATTCTAAGTTATTTATAAAACAATTTTTCTAAACTGTATATAAGACTTATAAGCTATTAATAGAGAACTTCTTAAAGACTGATTTTTTTAAAAGTCTAAACACCAAAATATTTCTTTAGAATAAACATGTGTGTGTGCATGCTAAGTCGCTTCAGTGTTGTCCGACTCTTTGCGAGCCTTTGGATTGCAGCCCACCAGGCTTCTCTGTCCATGGGATTCTCCAGGCAAGAATACTAAAGGGAGTTGCCATGCACTCCTCCGGGGATCTTCCCAACTCAGGGATCAAACCCGTGTCTCTTAGGTCCCTGCATTGGCAGGCGGGTTCTTTACCACTAGGGCCACCTGAGAAGCCCCAAATAACTATATGTGCATAGAACAGAAAAAGTCACTTGATGTAAATGTGTCAAATTAGTCTTCAGTACTAACCAATTGGAGGAAAGCATGGAAATTATTCTTGGGAAAGATGGAAAAAGTTAACTCATTTACTGGAACTGAGAAAAAGTACTTGATAATGTTTATTTTCAGATAAACAGTTGAATAGTTGGTTAAGAATTCATATGGTATTAGAAACTTCACAGGGTATTTGCCAAATTATTAACATTTTTCCAACTTTCAGTCTTTTATGCTCCCATTTTCTGCT
This sequence comes from Bos javanicus, assembly GCF_032452875.1. NCBI lineage: Eukaryota > Metazoa > Chordata > Mammalia > Artiodactyla > Bovidae > Bos > Bos javanicus. Next base: position 14,036,305 of record NC_083876.1, read on the forward strand.
ATAATTTTTAAATCTAGTACTATGAAATTTTATTTTGTAGAAGACTAGATAAAGCATAGTATACTATGATTCTGAGAACTGATGTAGTCCTGAATATATAGAGAACACTATCTGTTGCTACTAAGAGAATCACCAAAGTATAATATCCATTTGCCTTTGTTATATATTTTTATTTTTTAATTGTTGTTTTCTTATGGAATCAATTAGTGATTATTAACAAATGTTAACATCCTAAATATGTTTATGATAGAAATAAGAACCCCATATATACTCAGCTTCTGGAGAAATCTAGGAAATTAACAGTCTTCTGTACCCGCCACCTAGAATTTTGCTCTATGACTATATTAACTCAAACAGTATGTTATGTGATCATTTTTGTTGGGTCATGGGAACAGGTGACAGATGATAATTGCTCTGGGTTGCTGAACAAATCTGAGTAGTTCTTGAAATTCGGTGCATATGACAGAGACAAAAACCAGGTAATTAGAGTTTATGTTTAAAATACTTAAATGTTAAATAATAGCTAACATTTACTGAGCATTTACATTTTATTATGTGCAGATATTGTGCTAAGTACTGTATATGACTAATCTCTTTTAATCTTTACTACCTCTAGAAGGGAAAGGTATAATAATATATCCTCTTTTATTCTACAAAGCTGTCCTTTGCACACTATGCATTTCACTACTGAGAAGAAGGATATACCAGTTCGTGTAGCCAGAAGACAGGGGGCAGGATCTACCTGCCCTCCTGTCAGTCTCACACTCAAGAGTTCAGTGGTTCTTTGCTTCCAGCTCTAGTTCCCTTTGGCAATTCACAAAGTTCACCAGGCTTGCACATTTCATTTTCTGAGTAGACCTTAAATGTCCTTGGTTGAATCACCAAAGCCTAAGATCTCTCTCCAACCAAGTTTGCATGCCTAAAGCTCAGATGTTTCCTGCTATTCCAAACAAAACGAGTTGCTCAGTAATTTGATGCCATCCTTGGCCTCCAAGCCTTTCTGTACTCATGTTATCCTTTATCCCAGTCCTCCTCCCTCTTCCTATCTCCACCTACCACAAACCTATTGACTCTGCTAGGACAGCCTAATTACTAAGTCACTTACTAAGCATTCTTTAGCCATTTTGATGAAAATGAACTCTTTTTCCAACTCCTACGGCATTTGACTTTAATCCTCTTATGGTAGTTATTAGAAGCTTTAGGATAGTATTCTTATTTTACAATAATTTGTTCATGCCCTATTTATAGTACTTATGTTCATGCCCTATTTATAGTCTAGGTTCAAGTTTTTAGAGATAACTTCTCAAAAATCACCTGCTTGTCTACCAAGACTATCTTACTTGCAGGCTTTGATTAAAAAAAACTTGTTGAATTTCACTTCCTACCCATAGAAGACTTTAGGGTCAGTAAGTCTGAAGTAAAGAGGAATAATCTTGAATTAGATCTTATTTTGTGACACATGAAGAAAACTGAATGGAGGGGGAGATGAAGATTGAACTTCTGTAAGGAAATTACTCTTCTAGAGTTCTGTGTCTGTGAGCTAAACTATATTGGCCTGAGACAATCAATAAGGAGAAAATCTGAGAGATTTTGTATAGGCATTAGTAACATGAGTAAAAATAGGAACAAACATAAGATGGCGTGATTCCCCCATGTTGTATTCACGGAAATAATACATGAATTATTATTAGTAGTATAATATTATAATTGATAATAATACATGAATTATTATTAGTGTCTGCCTACAGACAGACACTAGGGGAGGTTTGTTCAGAGAGGCCAGGAGTGATGCCCAACCATTCTGAGTTATAGGCATGAGTGACTCTAAAGAGCAGGTGATTAAAAAACTGCTCTAGGAAAAAAAGTGTTCTATATGGTGCAAGATGCCGTCTGAGTTGAAAGGTCTGGGATCGTCTTATATCAGTTCAGATCAAGAGTTTAAGTTGTTTCTAAATGCAGGATCTGAATGCTTTAAACTGTAGTATATTAGAATTGAAAGACATTTCAGCAGTCTTTTAAAGCCTAGGCCAACAGCTTTGATTCACTGACCAGGCCAGAGAGCAGCTTCAGCAGAGCTCAGGCCAGTTCAGTTGACAAATGAGAGTTCTATGACAATTGAAATTCTAGAAATTGAACATGTAAAGATGGTAAAAACTCTATCCTTTCACTTGGTATGAGACAGGCATGTTAACAGATGAGTTAAAAGAAAAATAGAGTTATGATGAAAGCAGGAAAAAAAAATGCTTGTTGTGGGATTAAAGAATTAAACTCTGGCTCTAGCTTTGGGATAAAAGGAGCTGCTGCTCAGGAAAGATCCCTTAGTGAGGCAAGAGGGAAGGGAGAGGGCTCAACCACTAAAAGATCGACACAGTTGTTAAGAAGAACAGGATATGACAAAAGCTGGTTAGCACCTACTAGCTCAAGATGGCAGAATATTCGACTTCCAGTAGACCTTTAGCCTCAGCGTACACTAATACATTATAATACATTAGCATCTAAATGACACACTCACCAGGGCTATCACAGTTATGAAGTTGACTATAAATAGCCTAAAAGTGGGCAGTGACCCAATTCCTGAAAACCTCTACTGCTTTTCCAAAAGTTAGAGTATTTTTCCACTGAGTCGTGTTCAACCCTTTGCCCAGTTCCCCCTAACCCCCTGCCATGAACTACAGCATGCCAATCTTCCTTGTCCTTGATCATCTGGTTAAAAATTACCCAGCCCATAAAAACTAACCACTCCCACATCTCCAGCCATTCCCACTTTTCTAGAAGACCCCAGGGCCTGGGTCCTCTCAGCATCTGAGAGAGCCCACGCTATCTGTGGAGTGTGTATCTCTCTAAATAAATTTGCTTTCACTTTACTGTGGCTCATTCTTGAATTCCTTCCTGCAGGAAGCCGAGGACCTTCACTTGCTGGCTGATCCCAGGGACTCACGGGACAGCTGGGACGTGACCATCCTCTCACACCTCATTTTTCCTACATTAGGAGATCTGGTACCTGTATTGGACACTAAAGTATTAACAATAAGCACAGAAGCTGAGGAAGGAAGGACAGACAGGGGGATATTGTAGGCCATCTTGTGTAAGTGCTCTATGAAATGCAAAGTAAAGAGGGTGGACAGTGGGCCTGAGGAGCAGCAAGAGCTGTGGCTGGCCAATCTGCTATGCTGACATGCCTGGATGATGCTCATGGTGACAGGGAAGCCTTGAAGGGCTTTAATCTTGCGATTTATATTTCAGGTATCTTGCTTTGGAGGAAATAAATAGAAAGTACCCCATGCTTGAAGTTTTCCTTCAGTCTGGGGCAGTGTCCTCTGCAGCCGTTTCCTTTTTCTCTGGCTCTAGTCCATGAAAGGTGCCCAGCATGAAGGGGATGTTGGATGCAATCCGACAGAGTGCTACTCACTGTCCTTGAAGTGGTGCAGTGTTTTTGTTAGTTGCTTTGATTTATCTTTGTGCCAGTGGAAATTCTTTCATATCCCCAAACTTTCTTTCTCTCTTCCCTCCTTTTTTCTTTCCTTTCTTTCCTTCTTTTTTTTTTTTTTTTCTGAGTTGCATTTATTTCTTACTGGCGCAATGACACAGAGGCAGATAGATGAAGGAGTAAGTACTGTTTCTTAATCAACTATCTCTGGACAAGAGTGGAGCTATGACATCAGTGTTTGGAATGAAAAGTCTCCTTAATCAGGAAAACAGAGTGACCTTTTCTGTTTTTATGATGGTAATGTCTGAGAGGCATCATGTTTCTTTTGCAAAGCCCTAATTTCTAGCTTCTTTTTCAAAAGTGAAGTCTGCTTTTTTCTTTTTTAGTTTTGAAACTTAAAAAAATATCATCAGAACATTGTTAGTGTTTCATGAATGTGTATGTGTGTTAGAGATAAGGGATTTCCTTTTAACAACACCAACATATTGTTGGTTGAACATTGAGTACTATACATGTGGGAAGAAATTATGATATTAATGTCATTTCCTGAAAGTGACTAATAAATATGACAGAAAGCAAACTGTAAAGTAAATATATCATTTTACATCTATCATCTTGAGATACTCATACATTCAGGATGTGGGCTATAAATTATAGTCTTCTTACAGGTAAATGAGTAGAATGAGGAAATGGAATCTTTATCTCCATAATATGAGAAGAGAAATAAAATAAAAAAATAATGTGTTCATTCTCTTCTGAAGAACTTATTCATTTGAGAACACTGGACCTATTTTCTATCCAGTAGGGAGCACTAAAACCCCATGATGATGCTCTCATAAGATTGACACCTCTGAATTACCAGCACATGACTGTTGATTACTGGACCATCTCATTTGGGTCCCAGCTGAGTAAGGGCCGTTTAGAACAGTGGCCTGATGTACTTTCCTAAATGCCACATTCCTTCTCATACTTGTTCTTAGTATTAAGTAAAACTTTAAATATCAATTTATATGGATGTTTATTCGGACACAAATGAAGACGTGTCAAACTCATGGTCAGTCACCATTCTTTAAAGATCTGTAGGTACGTAAACCATTATGGTGTTGGAAGAAGTTGTAAATATGGGAAAACTTACAGTATGAAGGTAGGGTAAACAGGATTCCTGAAAGGATGCCCTAAGTGCCACTAGTCAGGCAAGCCTCATAATTACCAGTAGCTAATATGTAACATGCTGATGGCCATGTTAGTGAAATACAGGGATTTTGACTGGTAGGTAAACTAAGGAAAAATTAAGAATTACCAAGAGGAGGTGCTGTGAAGGGATATGTATGTGGGGTTCGCCAGACTCCATCTTTGCTACCTTTCATTTGTTCTTTCAGTGTTTCCAGTGGGGATTAAGATATGGATGGATACTATCTAGCCAAACAAAAAGTACATCTATGTGTTACCAACTTTTTTTCTTAGTTATTTGTGGTTTTTATTGCTCTTGTAAAAAACCTTTGAGGGCAGACATTTTCTGCTTTTCAGACGTGTGTTCTCAGAAAAGAGTTCTGCAGGAGGCCTTTTGAAAATGCACACACTGTACTAGTCCCTGCTTAGCCTCATCAGCAGAAACCAATCTGCAACTGAGTAAGTGTGACTGGAAATAAAGAATTAGATGTATTAGGAGAGTGTCAGAATAAAGACTTTCAGAAAAAAAGACTGTTTTCTGGACACTGAAAAATATGTTCATCCTTTCTTTTTATAAAAATAATGTACACCAAGAGTAGGTTCAAAGAGTATGCTAAAATATTGTCTATGTTTATGCATCAATGACACCGTTTATTCATCATCAATAAGGCATAGAACTTAACATGTTTTTTTTCCAGTAGTGATGTTGTCACAAGGGGCTACATTCTTTGACTTGGCCATCCTTACAACCACAGTCATACACTTTAATTGGTAGACAAGAGTTAGGTATGTAATTTGTGGCCATGGAGCAAACTGGAACTAACTACCCAACATGTGGTGAGCTTGAATGTCAGCCTGATCAGCTCTGCACTTGCCAGCTGAGCTAGCGTATTACAGCAACCATTGTTAAAAAGGATTTAATCACCTCTAGGCAATGGCACCCCACTCCAGTACTTTTGCCTAGAAAATCCCATGGATGGAGGAGCCTCGTAGGCTGCAGTCCATGGGGTCGCTAGAGTCGGACACGACTGAACGACTTCACTTTCACTTTTCACTTTCCTGCATTGGAGAAGGAAATGGCAACCCACTCCAGTGTTCTTGCTTGGAGAATCCCAGGGACAGAGGAGCCTGGTGGGCTGCTGTCTATGGGGTCGCACAGAGTCGGACACGACTGAAGCGACGCAGCAGCAGCAGCAGCAGTAACAACTTCTTGTACCTTCTTTCACAATGTACACATTTATTGAAGTTCAAGTTTTCATTACTAAGGAATTAACAATTAATTTTGAATTGGGCTTTAGTGTTTTCGTCAAAATTTCAGTAGTCCTCAACAAATGAAATAAAAACTACTTTTTGAGTAAGCTTGCAGATATCTTTTTCCATCTATTATGAAATTTACTAAAAATTTCATTTGGATGATCAGCATGTCAGGAAGATCCCCTGATGTAGGAAATGTTAACCTACTCCAGTATTTTTGCCTGGAAAATTCCACAAAGAGAGAAACTTGGCAGGCTGTAGTCCATGGGGTTGCAAAGAGTCGGACACGACTAAGCATGCATGCGTACTAGATGTATTAATTAAAAATAATTACTTCTAAAATTATAATTCAATCTTACTCTAAGTTGATTAGTAAGCATATTAGTTTCATTTTAGAAACAATAAAATATACACACTGTCATGTCTGTTTGTATTTATACTCGAAAGAGAGCTTCAAATAGCAACAAGAACTAGGACTTTAAGTTAGGAGATCTGGTTCTAATCCTGTAATCTAAATCCTGTAATCTAATTCTGTGCTCTTAAACATTGTCCTTTTCTCTGCATGAATAAGAAATCATGGTCAGTATGTGTAGAGATAGGGCACATTGGATCTTAAGTATCGGTGATGACAAGGGGTGGCTTTGGTGATCTTTAGCTCTTTGTCATCTGCATCATTTCCATCAGTCCTTCAACCTACTATTTGATTTAGGTGATGAATATTTTCCCCTGGCTTTGTTTAAAGTGCTATACACATGAAGCCTCAAAATAAGTCCCATAGCCCCTCATTCCAATCAGATTACTCCACTAAGCCATTTATACAGAGACATAAGTCTGAGGATAAAGCTGATGTTAGAGTTCAAGAGGCAAGGCTATAGTCCAAACCTCAGATGGAGGTTAGAGTCAAGCTCCAGGGCCACCGTCCCATCTCAGAAGAAGAGGAATCATCAGTCTTGATGTGAAATGACATGGGTCTAGGTCAGGTGGGGCTCTGGGACAGAGATAAGGACTAAAGCCAAAAGACATTTCAAGGAGAGAGACGGGGTGGCTCTGGTGCATATGAGAACATGTGGCACAGTAAGAGAAAAGCAGGAAGGTGATTGCAGGTATCGTAGTGTGTGAAGGGGGCTGTTTTGTGGAGGAGAAAAATGAATCCAGCCGTAGACATGTTGAGGCCTGGGTGGTCTCATTGTATTTTAGACAGAATGTTCTTTAGATATCTTCTGACATGGGTTGAAGTGCAGGTCAGAGATTAAGCTGGAGACATAGATTTAAGTGTAGATGAAATATAACACTGCTCATCTTGTGTTTTCTCTACTACCATACTTACAATTCTCTATGCTCCTTTAACAGAAATGGGGGTTGGGATTTTGCAATTACCTTCAGTTCAGTCTATTACAGTGTTTCACAGTTGACAATGTTTCCTATAACATAGATTCCCTACACTTGAAAGTACCTAAGCCCACAGATGATTCAAGGAAATGTGTTTCCATCACGTTAGAGCAGGCTGTGCTATTGATTATGCCCTCAGAAGTTAATTCAAAGGTTTATGGCATGTCTGGCTGGTATTGGAAATTTGATGGAAATAAAATCTAAAAAAAAAAGCTAAGCAAATCTTTTTTACATGTTATATAGGCAGAGCAACCAGATAAAAGAAAGGATTTTTAGGATTTCCCAACAGCAATTTTTGCCACCATCCAGATGTGATTATATTTAATCTTCTCTGGGAGTTTATATTTTGCATTTAAATGGTTTGAACAACTTGTTTACTCTTTCCAGCAACTATTTGAGGAGCTGTACTAGGTTGCAAGCAGTGTTCCAGGAGCTAAGGATACAGAGGGGAATAGGACAGATAATACTCTGATTTCATACTAACGAGGTAGACAGGCAAAATATATGTGAACCAACAAATGGAAGGTGATTTTAGATAGAGGTAAGGCTGTGAAGGGGGTTTCCCAGGTGGCTTAGTGGTATAGAGTCCACCTGCCAATTCAGAAGACACGGGTTCAATTCCTGGGTTGGGAAGATATCCTGGAAAAGGAAATGACAACCCACTCCAGTATTCTTGCCTGGAAAATCCCATGGACAGAGGAGTCTGGTGGGCTACAGTCCATGGAGCCACAAAGAGTTGCTGCTGCTGCTAAGTCGCTTCAGTCATGTCCGACTCTGTGTGACCCCACAGACGGCAGCCCACCAGGCTCCCCCATCCCTGGGATTCTCCAGGCAAGAACACCGGAGTGGGTCACAAAGAGTTGGACATGACTTAACAACTAAGAAGCAGCAGCAGCAGAAGGCTATGATAAGTATGAAATGGGTATTACAGTTGAGAATTAGAAGGATGTTGAGTTTCAGTTGGATGGGTAATCAATGAGAAGGTATGTTTTTCAATCAGAGCTGAAAGATAACAATGTATTAACAATATGAGGACATGGGGTCAACATTCCAAGGAGAGTGAAGAGCAAGTAAAAAGACTGAGAAGCATGGACAGAGTCTGCCATTCATGGGACTTAAGGAAGGACGATGTGGCTAAGTGACATGAGGAGAGAGGCAGGAGATATGCCTGGGGAGGTAGTTGGAGACAAGTCAAGTGGGGTCTTGTAGGCCACAGGAGATTATTTGGACTTATTCCTTGTGCAAGGGAGGATTTATACAAAAGAGTGAGATGGTCTAATTAATCATACGCTTTGTAGTGATACTGCTGTTTTTATGCATGTGTACATCTATATTTCTATTTTAATAAAAAGTTAAGCCATTTCTAGGTTCTAGAATTTTTCTGTTAGAGTATCCCAACAATAAGGTAGAATGTACATATTCTAGTGTGTTAAAAGGTATGCATGCAATGTGACGGATCCAAAGTCCTCATGGCCCGTATTCACTCATACTTGACTGTAGGGTTCATTGACCAAGCAAGGCTGCATGGGAGACAGTACAACTTTTCCAGGCAGATTAGTATCATAAAGGCAGAGACAGGTCAAGGTAAACATGTTTTCATTGTATTGCATTGTTGACCGATCTCTCTCAAACATCCAAAAATGGGTGTTTTGAAAACTATAATCTGAACCTGAATATGAATTAAAATGTTTTGTAAAGCTGGCTCTTACAATGTGTAGCACTTAAATGTTGGGAAAACATGATTCAGTATTTTAAATTGATTTCTTTTCATTTAGATGAACTGTAATATGATTTTCACAAAAGGCCTGACAGTATCTTCCCCTTGAAAAACAACAAAAAACACGCTACCCTTAGCAAAACATTTTTTTTTTTTTTCCTTTTGTACTGGGCTAGGATTGACATCTTACAATTTGGGAAATTATGCTTTCTCTTTGAAAACAAAGTGCTGAGATTGTAATATCTTTTTTAAAATAGTGAGAGGATTTTACATGTTCATGACCATGATGAGAATGAGTGGGTTGTATAAGGGTGTCCAGTGGGGCTCCTGCATCTTAAAGAGTCTGCTTGGTGGCCTCCTTGAGAAGAAAGAGCCTTTGTGGGGGCTACTCTCTGACCTTCTTCAGAAACAAGATCCTGGGAGTTTTATTTATGGAGAGTTCTTTACTTAGATTCTCAAGAACCTAGAGGTGAAAGGATGAAGGGAGCTCTCTATTTCCCATAATAAGCTTGGAACTGACCTTAATGGAATCCTAAAGGTAGTACAGTCAGAGTGGTCAGATGAGGTTTATACCACGAATACAGTCTCCTAGATTTTGTATGCTCAGCTAATGGCTTTGCTTCATACATATATTTGTGTTGTTTATGTACATGTATACACATTTGATTCATTATTCCCCAGTGGTTATTTACTCTGAAATTGCTGTGGACATGGAATCAGTGAATCTTGAACCATTGCTCCAAGGGGAAATATGGGATTAGGTTCACATGAACTTTTGGTTACTTTTTGTCAACTGACCAATACTTGACTTTTTTAAAGTGTGTTTTTTCTGTTTAGACACCTTTTAAAATATGTTATTGGTTCATTTACACTGAATGATATTATAACATATGCCTTGAATAAAGTTTGCTGACACGTATTTTTCTCAAAATGTACATACATGGCAGTTTTTCTGTTCTGGCAGAAGGGCCAGGTGTATGGATTTTGCCATTACAAATAAATCTTAGAGAGGAGGAGACGAATTTGCAATATGGAATTCTTGAATAATAAGGATTGTGTGTGTGTGTGTGTGTGTATATATATATATATATATATATATATATATATATATATATATAGCTTTTGCTATTGTTTTTTAATTTTCCATTAGTGCTGTGTAGGGAAAAGATATTTTTTTTGACACTTTCTCTGCAACATTTTCCAAGACTAATACTGATAATGACTGTTTAAATATATGGTCTGAGGGAAACTTTTCACCTTGGAAACTGACATTTCCTTTTTTCCAATCGAAATGAAAGTGTCAATTGATCATGGAAAGAAGCCAGAAAGTGTCAGTTTCTATCAGCAAATAGACAAAGCATGCTAGTGTCTTTTTTCTCATAACCCGAGAGAGAAGTTCAGAAGTGTCTTAGGTAGATTTTTCTAGCAGAAAATGTTTCTCAGTTGTTTAGTCGCTAAGTTGTGTCTGAGTCTGCGACCCCATGGGCTGCAGCATGCCAGGCTCCCCTGTCTTTCACTATCTTATCAGAGTTGCTCAAACTCATGTCCATTGAGTCAGTGATGCCATCCAATCACCTTATCAGTGTCTTTTCCAATGAGTCAGCACTTCACATCAGGTTGCCAAAGTATTGGAGCTTCAGTATCAGTCTTTCTGATGGAATACTCATTGTTTATTTCCTTTAGGATTGACTGGTTTGATCTTGCTGTCCATGGGACTCTCAAGAGTCTTCCCCAACACCACAGTTTGAAAGAATCAATTCTTCAGAATTTATGAAAATGGGAGGGTATTAATTCCCACACATAACTATTGAGAATAGAATGCAACTGGGGATAACCTGCTTTTTAGCTTGGTGGTTATTTTTTCCTCTAGAAATACAAATATGATTTCATCCTCTATAAATCAATAAAAGCTTGAGTTGGTCATGTTTTCTAAGCTTTGTAAAAAAGAAATTGCATCATAATAGCAGTCTTCAGATAAATAAGAACAGCACATTCGCTAATGTCAGCATTTAAACCACAAATTGAATGTCAAGAACTTAAATTGTTGCTTTCATTTCATTGTAAAGTTATGAAAAAGTCAGAATAAGCCAAACCAAAAAAAAAAAAAAACCTTTGAAAACTATGTATTCAATTGTTTTTATCAGGATAGTACATGGAAAAATTCTTAGGAAGAAATAAGTTGATGGAAACATGTAATCTTGACTTATACATTTGCAAATTAAAACCAACAGAGAGCATAATAGCCAAACATTTCATTTTAGTTAGAAATGACCATCACTTTGTATGGCTATTTGAATACAAAGCTTGTACCCGAAGCCTACTTCCCTGGTGGCTCAGACAATAAAGCGTCTGTCTACAATGTGGGAGACCCGGGTTCGATCCCTGGGTTGGGAAGTTCCCTGGAGAAGGAAATGGCAATCCACTCCAGTACTCTTGCCTAGAAAATCCCATGGATGGCGGAGCCTGGTGTCCATGGGGTCGCAAAGAGTTAGACACGACTGAGCGACTTCACTTTCACCCGAAGCCTAGTGTGTGAGAAAGACCACTGAGTGACTTTCAGTTCAGTTCAGTCACTCAGTTGTGCCTTGATTCTTTGCTACACCATGGACTGCAGCACACCAAGCCTCCCTGTCCATCACCAACTCCTGGGGCTTCCTCAAACTCATATCCATCAAGTCAGTGATGCCATCCAACTATCTCATCCTCTATCATCCTCTCCTCCTCCCACCTTCTATCTTTCCCAGCATCAGGGTCTTTTCCAGTGAGTCAGTTCTTCACATCAAGTGGCCAAAGTATTGGAGTTTCAGCTTCAGCATCAGTCCATCCAGTGAATATTCAGGACTGATTTCCTTTAGGATGGGTTGGATGGATCTCCTTGCAGTCCAAGGGACTCTCAAGAGTCTTCTCTAATACCACAGTTCAAAAGCATCAATTCTTTGGCACTTAGCTTTTTTATAGTCCAACTCTCGCATCCATGCGTGACCACTGGAAAAACCATAGCTTTGACTAGATGGACTTTTGTTGGCAAAGTAATGGATATGCTCTTTAATATGCTGTCTAGGTTGGTCACAGCTTTCCTTCCAAGGAGCAAGTGTCTTTGAATTTCATGGCTGCAATCACCATTGGCAGTGATTTTGGAGCCCCAAAAATAAAGTCTCTCACTGTTTCCATTGCTTCCCGACCTATTTGTCATGAGTGATGGGACCTGATGCCATGATCCTAGTTTTCTGAATGTTGAGTTTTTTTTTTTTAATTTTATTTTATTTTTAAACTTTACATAATTGTATTAGTTTTGCCAAATATCAAAATGAATCCGCCACAGGCATACATGTGTTCCCCATCCTGAACCCTCCTCCCTCCTCCCTCCCCACACCATCCCTCTGGGTCGTCCCAGTGCACCAGCCCCAAGCATCCAGTATCGCGCATCGAACCTGGACTGGCAACTCGTTTCTTACATGATATTCTACATGTTTCAATGTCACTCTCCCAAATCTTCCCACCCTCTCCCTCTCCCACAGAGTCCATAAGACTGTTCTATACATCAGTGTCTCTTTTGCTGTCTCGTACACCAGGTTATTGTTACCATCTTTCTAAATTCCATATATATGCGTTAGTATACTGTATTTATGTTTTTCCTTCTGGCTTACTTCACTCTGTATAATAGGCTCCAGTTTCATCCACCTCATTAGAACTGATTCAAATGTATTCTTTTTAATGGCTGAGTAATACTCCATTGTGTATATGTACCACTGCTTTCTTATCCAGTCATCTGCTGATGGACATCTAGGTTGCTTCCATGTCCTGGCTATTATAAACAGTGCTGCGATGAACATTGGGGTACATGTGTCTCTTTCCCTTCTGGTTTCCTCAGTGTGTATGCCCAGCAGTGGGATTGCTGGATCATAAGGCAGTTCTATTTCCAGTTTGTTAAGGAATCTCCACACTGTTCTCCATAGTGGCTGTACTAGTTTGCATTCCCACCAACAGTGTAAGAGGGTTCCCTTTTCTCCACACCCTCTCCAGCACTTATTATTTGTAGACTTTTGAATCACAGCCATTCTGACTGGTGTGAAATGGTACCTCATAGTGGTTTTGATTTGCATTTCTCTGATAATGAGTGATGTTGAGCATCTTTTCATGTGTTTGTTAGCCATCTGTATGTCTTCTTTGGAGAAATGTCTATTTAGTTCTTTGGCCCATTTTTTGATTGGGTCGTTTATTTTTCTGGAGTTGAGCTGTAGGAGTTGCTTGTATATTTTTGAGATAAGTTGTTTGTCGGTTGCTTCATTTGCTATTATTTTCTCCCATTCTGAAGTCTGTCTTTTCACCTTGCTAATGGTTTCCTTTGATGTGCAGAAGCTTTTAAGGTTAATTAGGTCCCATTTGTTTATTTTTGCTTTTATTTCCAATATTCTGGGAGGTGGGTCATAGAGGATCCTGCTGTGATGTATGTCAGAGAGTGTTTTGCCTATGTTCTCCTCTAGGAGTTTTATAGTTTCTGGTCTTACGTTTAGATCTTTAATCCATTTTGAGTTTATTTTTGTGTATGGTGTTAGAAAGTGTTCTAGTTTCATTCTTTTACACGTGGTTGACCAGATTTCCCAGCACCACTTGTTAAAGAGATTGTCTTTAATCCATTGTATCTTCTTGCCTCCTTTGTCAAAGATAAGGTGTCCATATGTACGTGGATTTATCTCTGGGCTTTCTATTTTATTCCATTGATCTATATTTCTGTCTTTGTGCCAGTACCATACTGTCTTGATAACTGTGGCTTTGTAGTAGAGCCTGATGTCAGGTAGGTTGATTCCTCCAGTTGAGTTTTAAGCCAACTTTTTGAATCTCCTGTTTCACTTTCATCAAGAGGCTCTTCAGTTCCTCTTCACTTTCTGCCATAAGGGTGGTGTCATCTGCATATCTGAGGTTATTGATATTTCTCCCAGCAATCTTGATTTCAGCTTGTCCTTCATCCAGCCCGGTGTTTCTCATGATACTCTGATTTCTCTTCAGACTGACTTTAGAAGAGGAGAACTCCCAGGCCCAACTCGGCTACTAGTTAGAGGTATGCACTTGGATTGAATATTTAGCACCTCAGGTTTTGGTTCCTTAGCAGTAAAATGTGGAATTTGGACTATAAAATCTCCATTATCTCTCTTGGTTCTAAAATTTGGGGGGAACTCTAGTAAGAAACACCTATAGTAGACATTTATTTGAATTTCAGAATATTGCTTAAAAATTGAATGTGAATAAAATGAAGTAACATAGTAATTCTAAAAAACACTATAACTATATCAATCATATAATTTATCATAAAGCCAGAGAATTTTTTAGAAAGATGCTACAATAATTTAAAATACATAAGCTTTTGAGGTATTTATTAACTAAAAAAAATTATTATAGTTGTGGTCTGATAAAATAGTTCTTCTTAAAAAATATTAAAAAACAAAATTATTTTTAAAAGTAATATTTTATACAATAAGCAGTATAAAATCGCAGTATATCATAATTTTCAGATTGCATAATTAGTTTTTCAAGAATTGCATAAGTGGTTTTTCAAGAAATCCATAAGTCTGGCTTCAACACTACTCTCGACACTATGGTTCACTATTTTTTAAAGCATTTTTCTCTTTCTTTTATCTTTTCAAAATTAGTATATATTTGTGGTTAATAAATATGAAGAAGTGCTTTTTTCTTAGACTCTGTATAATCTATAATAATTTTCTCTACAAATACCAAGTTACCTGGAAAGTTCAGTGCATATCTTGCTAAATATAGGGACATTTTCATTTCCAATTTTATATTGAAGCATGTAAATATATCAATCAAAATACAGATATTGTTTTCATTTTAAACTTTTATTTAGTTATCTCAGCAATTGTTATTATAAGAAAAATTAAAGTAAATGTCAAAAATCAAAGTAAATGTCAAAAATCAAAGAAATGTCAGATGCTGCAAAATCATAAGCATACACTTGTATCCAGTGAAATATGGGGACTATATAAAAAGATTTCTCCAAAGAGAAATTATAAAATTTCAAAATTAAATGTTGTGCACTTTTAAATTGTCATCATTTGATGGACTCAATTACTCTTGTGCTTTTATAGGAATAAATATTGATGTCTTCTCAGTTGCAAGCTTGATTTACAATAAAAGCAGTTCACTAAAATCATTAAACACTTTCTTGGTACTCTATTTGTTGAATAATTTAACTAGAAAATTCCAGATAATTTCTACAGAGTAGAAATATGAAGAACTCATTTATAAAATGTTTTTTTATGAATTGCAGGATATATTGACACACAGAATAATCCTTTAAAATTCCAAACATTAAAAAAATCTGATGATAAGTAACAGAAAGTAAAAAGTGCTTTTTGGCATGCTAAAGAAACTTTTTTCTATTCAATAACTGTTTTGTAACAAAATTTTGAGGTATATTTGCTCTATAAAAATATATAAAAATGTTAATTTTGACTACAGTTTACATTTAAATTGACAGAATCATGTTGGAACAAAATTGTAAATTGTATATACACAGCAATCAACTCTAGGTATATTCTTGATGCTTGTGTTTTTTAGTAAAAAATAGCCTTCGTACCATTTTGCTCTGCTCCAAAAAAACTAATACTTGTATTATTACTGCAAAAAAGCATAATTTTATCTTCTTTGTAAACTTTTAAAATGAATGTATAAGAATATTTATAATAGTCAGATATTTTACCTTCAACAGAATGAATTTCCAAGCTCATTGATTTTTCTCTGTGATGATGATTTTTAAAAAATATTTTTAAGATTTTTCTGTCTGTGAAGATTTTTCCTCTGCTAATGAAGCTGAGGTATTAAGAATAGTTGCTTAATTTTTCTTTTTTTTTTGTAAAAAAATCACTTGAAATATAAAACACACAAACTTATTTAGAATAATATTCCACTTGATCTGAATGAAAAAGTCATGCTTCTAGAGAAACACATAAACACATCTCTACAACTATGCATATTAAATTATCTTTTGACATAGTTATCTTTAAAAGAATGATATTCAGAAAAAGATACCCATGCTTTATCAGTGTATTTGTATCTTTTATTTTGCTAGAGTAATATTTATATGACCTTCATGGTGAATAGTGACTGTCAACAAACATTTTATGTATGTTACACATTTACCATAAAACTTCTTGACAAATAAGAACTCTATATTGAATCTATCATTTAATAGGCATTTTGCTTTTGCTGACTTCGTTGTTGTTGAAAAGTTTATTAAAAATTAAAAAGTGTTGCAAACAAAAAAAAGTAATTGCTTCATCCAGTAAATGACGAACAGCACGAAGAAGCACAAATGACAAAGAAGCCTTCAGGTTATCGTATCTCTTGTGGTAGGGTGCTGCTGCTGCTGCTGCTAAGTCGCTTCAGTCGTGTCCGACTCTGTGCGACCCCACAGATGGCAGCCCACCAGGCTCCCCCGTCCCTGGGATTCTCCAGGCAAGAACACTGGAGTGGGTTGCCATTTCTTTCTCCAATGCATGAAAGTGAAAAGTGAAAAGTGAAAGTGAAGTCACTCAGTCGTGTCCGACTCTTCGAGACCCCATGGACTGCAGCCCACCAGGCTCCTCCGTCCATGGAATTTTCCAGGCAAGAGTACTGGAGTGGGGTGCCATTGCCTTCTCCGCTTGTGGTAGGACCTACCCTCTATTTCTTTTTTTTTTTTCTTATTACTTTATTTATTTTAATTGGAGGCTAATTACTTTATGATATTGTAGTGGTTTTTGCCATACATTGACATGAATCAGCCATGGGTGTACATGTGTTCCCCATCCTGAACTCCCCTCCCACCTCCCACCCCATCTCATCCCTCAGGGTCATCACAGTATACTGACTCTGAGCACCCTGTCTCATGCATCAAACCTGGACTGATAATCTATTTCACATATGATAATATACATGTTTCAATGCTATTCTCTCAAATCACCCCATCCTCACTTCTCCCACAGAGTCCAGAAGTGCCTTCTATACATCTGTGTCTCTTTTGCTGTCTCGCATATAGGGTCATCATTACCATCTTTCTAAATTCCATATATGTGTGCTAATATACTATATTGGTGTTTTTCTTTCTGACTTACTTCACTCTGTATAATAGGCTCCAGTTTCATCCACCTCATTAGAACTGATTCCAATGTATTCTTTTTAATGGCTGAGTAATACTCCATTGTGTATATGTACCACCGCTTTCTTATCCATTCATCTGCCAATGGACATCTAGGTTGCTTCCATGTCCTAGCAATTGTAAACAGTGCTGCAATGAACATTAGGGTACACGTGTCTCTTTCAATTCTGATTTCCTAGGTGTGTACGGCCAGCAGTGGGATTGCTGGGTCATATGGCAGTTCTATTTCCAGTTCCATACTGTTCTCTATAGTGGCTCTACTAGTTTGCATTGCCACCAACATTGTAAGAGGATTCCCTTTTCTCCGCACCCTCTCTGGCATTTATTGATTGTAACCCTCTATGTCTTACGTATCTTTCACGTGTGCATCCTCCAGTTACGCTATAGGTTTCCCACTGGCCTCACCTACTGGTGACTTGAGTAACTGATGCAGCTTGAAAGCTGTGGCACAGTTCATGACCCTCATGGCTGGAAGGCGAAGTTCAGTTTTCCTCCAGTCATTACCTGAGATGAGAGGGGTGAGTAGTCCCTAGCTCTAGCATTTAACCAGTTAAGCACCTGCAAGGTGTCCTGGCAATCAAGGTGTCAATTCCTCACATAAGGAAACAGTTGAGAAAAGAAAGATGATAGACTCTGGTAGTCTGGAAAATCCCTGCATACTTCATGTGCGTCTCACATGCTAATCAGTAAGAGAGACTGTGGCAGAAGTTAGAATTACCAAATGGAGTAGAATCAAACCAATGAAAGCTTATTTTAATAATCAAATCTTGTTAATTTTTAAAATCTGGGGCAAATTTTTAATCAGATAGGAGTTGGAAGATAGCCATAAATCAGAAAAACTGGCATGTTTGGTTATCCTGAAAATTACTGAGCTTATAGGAACTTGACCTTGTTGGAAATTTTGACAACTAGGACAATTCTTTTTTTGAAGTTTTATCTTACATAAATATGTTTTATGTTTTTAAAATGTTTTATTATACATATTTATATATTTAAGTTTTATTTTATCTATAAATAGATAGTAGTGGATTTATAATATTGTTTTAGTTCAGGTGTACAGAAAGGTGATTCAATTATATGTATACATATGTCTGGCTTTCTAGATGGTGCTAGTGGTAAAAAATCCACTTGCCGATGCAGGAGGCTCAAGAGACGTGGGTTCAGTCCCTGGTTCTGGAAGATCCCTTGGAGTAGGTAAATGGCAACCCACTCCAGTATTCTTGCCTGGAAAATTCCATGAGCAGAGGAGCCTGGCGGGCCACAGTCCAAGGGCCACAGAGAGTCGGACACAGCTAAGTGACTAAGCAGCAGCACACACACATATCTATTCTTTTTCAGACTGTTTTCCCATTTAGGTTATTACAGAATATAAAGTACACGTCCCTGTGCTAGGTCCTTCCCAATGCTAGTTCCTTGTCTGTATGGTAATTCTTAAAAGTAATTCTTTAACTTTTTTTTTTTTTTTTTAAGATTTAGTGACCTGTTCTGTAGCAAGCATTATGAGCTTGGACTTAGCAACTGTACTATCCTTGAGCATAGTCATAGGCAGAAAAAATGAAACAGATTACAGAGTTGTGTTCTTTTAAGACTGATGTAAGAATATATTTGTAGGAAATTAGTAGTTGCTTATGCCTATCAGGTTTTAAGTAAATGTTATTTACTTTTAAAACTTTCTATCTTGCTGGTTAGTTTTCTTAAATTGCTAGCAATTGCTTTTTATCCAAATCACTTTAGAGGGATATTTAGATATTTTAAATATATTTATATCTTACATGTAAATATATTTGACACAACAGGAAAGACCAACATTAACCATGAACCTTACCTTCAAGAACCTTACATTTTGGAAGGAAAGTTAAAACATCTGTTTTATATCTATGCATGAGCACATACGCACTGAAGAGCCAGCCTCATTCTCATTTTATCACTGCTTATGTCATCATTCTTGCCATCAGCTTTTTCCTTTATGGCCTACTTGACATTTCGTTCACTCCACACTTAATTTCCTCATTCCAGTGGTGTTTTATTCCTCACCTTAGCACCCTACTCCCATGACCTTTTCTGTATATCTGCATCAATAATGACTATATACACTCCAAACTCTGTGTCAGAATCTGCATCCCTGCTATCCATCTGGCTTAGTTTAAATAGTACTGTTACTGAGTCCATGCTCATAGTGCTGCACAACAGACCATTAAATCTAAAAACAAGTTGTTGAGGCAAGAAATAGTGAGTTTATTTGAAAACCCAGCAGACTGAGAAAATGGTTAACTACTGTCTCAAACAACCATCTTACCTGAGTTAGAATTCAGACTCTTTTTATTCTAAAACAAGGAGGAGCTATGACTTGTAAACTTCTTGCAGGAATCCCCTATTCTTGCAGCTGTCCATCTAGGTCTGGTCAAAATGGTCCCATTAACCTCCAAAAACACTATTGCTATTTCCTCTTTTGCAACTTTTTAATCTCTATGTGAATGGAAAGGTATTTTACTTTTTAATGGTCAGAACCTTGAGAATGGGCTGTCATGTATATTTCAGGCTGTAGTCAACATTCTTTTACGAAGGTGCAGGGCCAGCATGACTAAGCACAGGCAACAGAGCACCAGGGTTAGAGCTAGAGGAGTAGATCAGATACGGAATCAGATTTTGTCTTTTATGTTCCAGTACTCCTACACCCACAATTCTCCAAGCCCTCTATGAACTTCACCTTCTCAAATCTCCAATTTACTTTACGAATCCTCTCTATAGTTCAATTTCCTCCTTACAGTGCACTACTATAATCACTTTCTTGTAAACAGTCTTTTTCCTGTCTCACTTTATTATATTAACCAGGAAAGAACGCAGCCTTGGATATAGCTCCCTAGGGAAAAAAATAAAAAAACAACAAACCTCTTCTTAATGTCCTCATATTAAATTGATGATCACAAATTCCAGATGGTCTCTAGCTTTGGCTAGGAGTTTTTCTGCATTCTTCTACTACATCTGCATCCTTACATTCTAAGCTATTCCATACCTTCTCTTCTTCACAATACTCCCGACTATGACATATGACATCAGAACAGACAGCACTGATAAGCTGTAAGCTCGCTGACATGACCCTCTTCACCTTACCACCACATCTTCAGACAGTCTTCATTTGTTCCAAGATTCTTTGCTTCACCTCTTATTAAGAAGAGTCTGTGATCTTACCGAGGACAAACACCCTACTCTTGTCCATGTAAGAACTTTTACTCCTATAATAATTGTGTCTTGCTCTTTTTATCAACTTCAGTTTCCTCTACATTGGATAAGGTTTCTCATGGTATATTAAAAAGCCTTCATATCTTTTTTTAAAGAAAAAACACACATTTAAAATACTTCTCTTATACCATATCTCTATATTTCATAGAAAAGCTTCTCAAAAAGATTGACTACTGTTTTATTTTTCATTTCTTCCCTCTCCATTCTTTCCTTATTCTATTCCAATCAAGCTTTCTTCACCAATCCACAAAATAACCCCTTTCAAGGTAACTAATAGCTTCAACCTATCCTGGCAAGTCCACTGGTATTGGTGTGTCCTTCCCTCACTTGATTGTTCAGTGACCTTTGACCAGAATGGAACCATCTCTCCTTCTTGAAACAGTCCTTTCTTGACTTGATGACATCAGAGTCTCCTGGGTTCCTTTCTACTCCACCAATGACCCCTCTTTTCCAAGGCAAACCATTCAATATCACAGTAATCCAAGTCTATGCCCCAACCAGTAATCCTGAGGAAGCTGAAGTTGAGTGGTTCTATGAAGACCTACAAGACCTTTTAGAACTAACACCCAAAAAAGATGTCCTTTTCATTATAGGGGACTGGAAAGCAAAAGTAGGAAGTCAAGAAACACCTGGAGTAACAGGCAAATTTGGCCTTGGAATACGGAATGAAGCAGGGCAAAGGCTACTAGAGTTTTGCCAAGAAAATGCACTAGTCATAACAAACACCCTCTTCCAACAACACAAGAGAAGACTCTATACATGGACATCACCTGATGGTCAACACCGAAATCAGATTGATTATATTCTTTGCAGCCAAAGATGGAGAAGCTCTATACAGTCAGCAAAAACAAGACCAGGAGCTGACTGTGGTTCAGATCATGAACTCCTTATTACCAAATTCAGATTTAAATTGAAGAAAGTAGGGAAAACCACTAGACCATTCGGGTATGACCTAAATCAAATCCCTTATGATTATACAGTGGAAGTGAGAAATAGATTTAAGGGCCTAGATCTGATAGATAGAGTGCTTGATGAACTATGGAATGAGGTTCATGACATTGTACAGGAGACAGGGATCAAGACCATTCCTATGGAAAAGAAATGCAAAAGAAGCAAAATGTCTGTCTGGGGAGGCCTTACAAATAGCTGTGAAAAGAAGAGAAGTGAAAAGCAAAGGAGAAAAGGAAAGATATAAGCATCTGAATGCAGAGTTCCAAAGAATAGCAAGAAGAGATAAGAAAGCCTTCTTCAGTGATCAATGCAAAGAAATAAAGGGAAACAACAGAATGGGAAAGACTAGAGATCTCTTCAAGAAAAAAAGAGATACCAAGGGAACATTTCATGCAAAGATGGGCTCAATAAAGGACAGAAATGGTATGGACCTAACAGAAGCAGAAGATATCAAGAAGAGATAGCAAGATTACACAGAAGAACTGTACAAAAAAGATCTTCACGACCCAGATAATCATGATGGTGTGAATCCTGACCTAGACCCAGACACCCTAGAATGTGAAGTCAAGTGGGCCTTAGAAAGCATCACTACTACGAACAAAGCTAGTGGAGGTGATGGAATTCCAGTTGAGCTATTTCAAATCCTGAAAGATGATGCTGTGAAAGTGCTGCACTCAACATGCCAGCAAATTTGGAAAACTCAGCAGTGGCCACAGGACTGGAAAAGGTCAGTTTTCATTCCAAGCCCAAAGAAAGGCAATGCCAAAGAATGCTCAAACGACTGCACAATTGCACTCATCTCACACGCTAGTAAAGGAATGCTCAAAATTCTCCAAGCCAGGCTTCAGCAATATGTGAACCGTGAACTTCCTGATGTTCAAGCTGGTTTTAGAAAAGGCAGAGGAACCCGAGATCAAATTGCCAACATCCACTGGATCACTGAAAAAGCAAGAGAGTTCCAGAAAAAACATCTATTTCTGCTTTATTGACTATGCCAAAGCCTTTGACTGTGTGGATCACAATAAACTGTGGAAAATTCTGAAAGAGATGGGAATACCAGACCACCTGATCTGCCTCTTGAGAAATTTGTATGCAGGTCAGGAAGCAACAGGTAGAACTGGACATGGAACAACAGACTGGTTCCAAATAGGAAAAGGAGGATGTCAAGGCTGTACATTGTCACCCTGCTTATTTAACTTATATGCAGAGTACATCATGAGAAACGCTGGACTGGAAGAAACACAAGCTGGAATCAAGATTGCCGAGAGAAATCTCAATAACCTCAGATGTGCAGATTACACCACCCTTATGGCAGAAAGTGAAGAGGAACTAAAAAGCCTCTTGATGAAAGTGAAAGTGGAGAGTGAAAAAGTTGGCTTAAAGCTCAACATTCAGAAAACAAAGATCATGGCATCCGGTCCCATCACTTCATGGGAAATAGATGGGGAAACAGTGGAAACAGTGTCAGACTTTATTTTTCTGGGCTCCAAAATCACTGAGGATGGTGACTGCAGCCATGAAATTAAAAGACGCTTACTCCTTGGAAGGAAAGTTATGACC
Source organism: Bos javanicus (assembly GCF_032452875.1). Taxonomy (NCBI): domain Eukaryota; kingdom Metazoa; phylum Chordata; class Mammalia; order Artiodactyla; family Bovidae; genus Bos; species Bos javanicus. The sequence goes on from NC_083876.1 coordinate 14,059,165, forward strand.
AACCTAGATAGCATATTCAAAAGCAGAGACATTACTTTGCCAACAAAGGTTCGTCTAGTCAAGGCTATGGTTTTTCCTATGGTCATGTATGGATGTGAGAGTTGGACTGTGAAGAGGGCTGAGCACCGAAGAATTGATGCTTTTGAACTGTGGTGTTGGAGAAGACTCTTGAGAGTCCCTTGGACTGCAAGGAGATCCAACCAGTCCCTTCTGAAGGAGATCAGCCCTGGGATTTCTTTGGAAGGAACGATGCTAAAGCTGAAACTCCAGTACTTTGGCCACCTCATGCGAAAAGTTGACTCATTGGAAAAGACTCTGATGCTGGGAGGGATTGGGGGCAGGAGGAGAAGGGGGCGACAGAGGATGAGATGGCTGGATGGCATCACTGACTCGATGGACGTGAGTCTGGGAGTTGGTGATGCACAGGGAGGCCTGGCGTGCTGTGATTCATGGGGTCGCAAAGAGTCGGACACGACTGAGCAACTGTACTGAACTGTACTGAATGACCCTTCTTCATTCTCCTTATCCTCCTTCATTCTCTTGATCAACCCTCAAATAGCAAAGTTCCCTTTCAGCTCAACTCTGAGTCTTCTTTCTTTCTTTGTCTCAGAGACAGTTTTGGCCTTGCATCAGAATCACCTGGAACATTTGTCAAAACTCAGAGTGCAGGTCCCACTCTTGAATTTCTGATTTAGTAGGTCTTGAGGTAGGGCCTAGGAATTTACATTTATAGATTTCTAGGTGATGACTTATACTGCGGGTCCAGGGACCACTCTTTGAGAACGTCTGGTTTGGTGACTTTACATCAAACACTTTAGAATCAGTCTGGCTTTCAATTATACTCCTACCTTTTATTATTTGTGCTGCTGCTGCTGCTGCTAAGTCGCTTCAGTCATGTCCGACTCTGTGCGACCCCATAGAAGGCAGCCCACCAGCTCCCCCATCCCTGGGATTCTCCAGGCAAGAACACTGGAGTGGGTTATTATCTGTACAACACTGGGCAAATTATTCAATTATTTGTGTTCCTTGGTCTGCTTGTTTGTAAAATAAAGACATTGAGGTTGCTAGCTCAGGCGTTGAGAGAATTAAATGGAACAATATCTTGACTACAATGCTTTTTTGAAAACCTATCTTCCTGATTATTTATACTCTTACCTCTCTAAAACCCATTTTCTGAAAAGTTACAGAGATGTATTTTTAAAGATGTATATAAGGTAAGAATAATACTCCCTCCTCAGTCTTGCATTCCAGGGAACCTTGAGTAAAATGTCTGACCCCGTTCCAGATCACAGGCTCCTTGATTCATCATGTACCTACCATATTGATCTTTTTTCAGCTCTAGGAAATGTTCCAGTTACCCTTTATGGCATAACCAACTTCTCCAAAATTCAGTGGCTTAAAACAACAACTATCTTATCCTTTTTCACATGTGAGTCAGGAATTCCAATAGTGCTTTGCTGGGTGATGCTTCTGTTTTTCATGGTGTTTTCAAATGGCTTCAGGAGGTTAAAAAAAAAAAAAAAAAGATTCTGTCCTGTGGCTGGGGCCATGAAAGAGTAGTCAGGAAGGCTGCACTCAGTTGGGCTCCTCTCCATCTGCTCCTGTTTCTTGTCGTGTACTCTTCCTGTGTTCTCTCCGGGAGAATTTCTAGACCTACATGCCTGCTAAGGGCTCTGAGAGATCAGGTGGAAGCTGCCAGTTCTCTGAGAGACTAGTCTGCAACACTGGTAACACTCTTTTGGTCAAAGCAGCTGGAAACCTACCTAAATTCAAGGGGAGGGAAAATAGATGCTTCGTTGCAATGGAAAAATGTCTAAAAATTTACTACCTTTAATTGACTATGGGAGTACTCTGAGATTATTCTCCTTAAATGCCTTTCATACCAGTTCCTTCTTCCAGAAATTCTTCTTCCAAATCTTTCCCTGACTGACTCCTTTAAATCTCAGCTCAGCCTCTTCATTCCAGAAAAGCTTTTCTGACTGACTTATCTAAATTTCTCACTATCATTATGTACTCTATCAACTGTTTATTTTCTTCTGAAATTGCAGTATTTATGATCCGCTGTCTCCCATTGTAATGTCAACTCCACAAGAGAAGAAACCCTTTCTTGTCATCACTATGTTTCTAGAACCCACGATACTTGACACATATAATTGTTTCAGTAAATATTTTCTAAAAGAATGAAGTAATGATGAATATATAATTCATTCATAGATGTATGAAGAAAATTTATACTTACCAGAAAACTAGTTTTAGTATTAGTATTTGCACTGGAATTTTCTAAGTGTAAGGTGTTTATGTGTAGAGAAGACAATTTTTTCCCTCTAAATTGGTTCCTTTTTATGACAGATAAAACTGACCTATCAGGTGGGAAGATGGTACTTTTGCAATTCCATAATGGTGCTACATATGCGGTGCTTACTTGCTGTCACGTCCAACTCTTTGCAACCCCATAGACTGTAGCTTTCCAGGCTCCTCTGGCCATGGTGATTCTCCAGGCAAGAATACTGGAGTGGGTAGCCCCTTCTCCAGGGGATCTTCCCAATCCAGGAATTGAGCCAGGGTCTCCTGCATTGCAGGTGGATTCTTTACTGGCTGAACTTAATGATACCATTCTTTAAATTACCCCCTTTTTGAGGTTCATTCACTTGAATAACACTTTTACCTAGAATTTCTTTTGCTTATCCAAGGGATCTTCAAGGAAATTAGATTTCTACCTACTTACCAAAAACAATGTCATAAATTTCAACAAGTAAAAATGAACATTAAGAGCTACCTATACCTACTAGACTTTCAGTTTTTTTTTCTGTGTTAAAAAAAACAGTAATTTCAAAGAAACTCAGTCTCTCAGTATAATAAATAGTTCTTAAAAAGCAGTAGGAATTAAATGAAAGAGATTGGAAAATGGCTTCATGTTTTTTCAATATAAACAAGCAGCTGATTTCTGAGAAAATAAATTTAGATTTTTTAGAACTAAAAGTGTTTGGAAAACATTTTAAGTTACTTAGTCCAACATGCATCTGATTTCACCTTTTATCTACTATATCAAACATTTTCTAGATTGTCTAAACAACCAAGTAATAATTTTGAGAGTAAATTTATAAAAAGGAATATTATTTTAAGTTCAAGACCAAACATTGGTAAACAGAGAGATAAATCATTTTTTACTTTGTTATACAGCCAAAGTCATGGCAAAACACTAACCTTTTGCAAGCTTATTAAAGAAATAGATTCAAGGTTTTTTTTTAATGGCTCCTCTAGTGGATTTTTCCTTCCCTTCTATAATCTTTCGTCCATTATAAGTGCTTATAATACTTGCTTTACAAATGGGACTCTGATTTACACCCAGTCAAGACTCAGTACATATTCATTTCACTGAATAATTATAAAAATGCCTACAAAACTTAAATGTATTTATAGCTATATATATATATATATATATATATATATATATATATATATATATATATGCCACCGCTAAGTCGCTTCAGTCGTGTCCGACTCTGTGCGACCCCATAGACGGCAGCTCACCAGGCTCCCCCATCCCTGGGATTCTCCAGGCAAGAACACTGGAGTGGGTTGCCATTTCCTTCTCCAATGCATGAAAGTGAAAAGTGAAAGTGAAGTCGCTCAGTCGTGTCCGACTCCTAGCGACCCCATGGACTGCAGCCTACCAGGCTCCTCCATCCATGGGATTTTCCAGGCAAGAGTACTGGAGTGGGGTGCCATCGCCTCCTCTCTCTCTCTCTCTCTCTATATATATATATATATACACACACACATGGTTTCCCTTGTGGTTCAGGAGGTAAATAATCTGCCTGCAAAGTGGGAGACTTGGGTTTGATCCCTGGGTTGGGAAGACACTCTGGAGAAGGAAATGGCAATCTACTCCAGTATTCTTGCCTGGGAAATCCCATGGACAGAGGAGTCTGGTGGGCTACAGTGCATGGGGTTGCAGAGTCAGACACCACTGAGTGACTAACACTTTGATTTTGAGATGTGTATATATACATATATATATATATATATATGCTTGTTCAAATACTAGCCAATATAGCATTAAAACATGTCTATTTCCATTATTTCCCCCAAATTTTTCCAGTTTTTATTCAGCAAAGGATAATAAAGTAAAACGGTATGAAAGCACAAAACATAGAAACAAATGTAGAATAAAGGAAGAGAAAAACAAGCTAAATGGAGTAAAAGAAAGTGGGCTTCAGTAGTAAAATATACATGGCAGACTATTCAGTTCCCTCTAAGATTCACTGTTCTCTCTATTTGTGGTCGTGGTTTCCTGTAATGCAACTGAAGCAACCGAAGCAAGTATTTTTGAAATATTTTTCTGCCTGGTGCATTCATGTCATGATTTCTTTGTGTGTATGTGTGTTTCAGTGTGTGTGTTTAATTTACTTCTAATTGGGGGATAAGTGCTTTACAATGTTGTGTTGTACAACAGGGTGAATCAGCCATAAGTGTGTATATATATATATATGCCCCCTTCCTCTTGAACCTGCTGCCCACCCCCAACCCCATCCCAGCCCTCTAGGTTGTCACTGAACATCGCAGGTTGAGCTCCTTGTGTTACAGGGCAACTTCCCATTAAGTCTCTGTTTTACATTTGGTAATGTAGTGTACATGTTTCAGTGCTGCTCTCTCCATTTCTGTGTGCTGGTCTTAACTACTGCAGGGTTTTAAGACCCCCAGGAAGAGAATGGCACTGCAGTCATGGACACATCACATTTTGTTTGGTTCCTTAATGATAAATGGACTAGCCAGTTTATGCTAAGTACTGTATTCAGTTGTCTAGGAAAAGCAAGAGAATTATAATGACTTTTGTCTCAAAAAGTTGGCAGTCTAGTAAGAAAGTAAAAATTTTTATAGATCAGAGATAAAGTGTGTTGACATAATAAGTAATTAACTTGGAATTTATATCTAATTACAAATTACAGGTATGCATTTTTTTTAAAAAAAGAACATGTATAATACCTACTCCAATATGTTAGATCTTCCTGTCTCCACTAAATCTTCTACTGCTTTGAGTGATTATCAGGTAAAGAAGTTCTTTGATGCTTAGAATTTATCTCAGATTGTGTTCAAATATAAACACATTTAAATAAAACACAAACTTTTCTTGTTCACATGTGTATTTTTTCAAAGCACGTTAGTGGATTCCTGAAATTACATACCTGGATTGCAACATAGGTACATTTACATCGATATATTTAGAGCTTGAATTAACCCCTGTCTCTAACTTTGTAAGACAACTGAACGTTCAATATTTAATTTTCTTCTGACTCATTTCACTTTTCTCTTGATCTCCTCAGTCTATGTTTGTTCCTCTTCTGTTTTCCCCTTTTAACCTCCTCTATAATTTTTCTTTTTTTTTAGTAAGTTACCTTGATGTCTAGCCATAGGTTTAACATTAAATCTTCATTTTTGTTGAGTTCTCAAGATGGATTTGAAACACGACATAAAATACTTCAGAAAAATAAGAGCTCATTAATGTTCAATCAAGTAAATGCTAGACATGTAAATAGGCAATAGCTTCTTCTGGCTTAATAAAACAACCTTGAGTTTTTGTTTTAAGTTAAGTAAAATTAGGATTACATCCCCATAAAATGCTGTGCTAGTTGGCTGAGTAAAATATAGTATAATTTAAAGCATTCCTCTTTTTAGATCTCTATTGGCAAAATGCTTTTGCAATTAGAAAGAAGTAAACGGATTCCTTCTTCTATCATTAATTTTGCAAACTTACTGAAACTAAGAACGGTCACTTAGTGAAACTGTAAGGTTAACATGAAAGGCTTTACTACAATGGTGCATATTCTGGGAAAGAAGAAAGGATACTAATATTTTTGAACACATAATATGAGCCATCCCTGAGCTAGGAAATTTCTGCTGTATTCATAACATTATTTTTTTACATCAATGTAATCAGAAACCCATATTTCATGTGAAGAGATGTGCAATAACTTGACTAAGCCTGAAATATGGTCAAGCTTCAGTCTGCCGTATTCCAAAGCCATATCTCTTTACATAAAACAAATCACCTCCAATTTACTTTATAAATAATAAATCACTTTATTATTCTTTTTTATTATTCATATGCTTGATAATTTCCACACTTATTATTACTAAAGGTAATGCCAAAAATTCTGACAATTTCCATAAAAAATGAATGACTGATACAATTTTAATGCAAATGTAATAATGTTCTTGAGAGTTATTTTTATAATGTTCAGAAATTAAAACAAGATTTATAATTTAAAATATTGAAAAAAGCTGTGCAAAAATGAAAATAAATTGCAGAGCAAAAATTATCAATATATATGTAACAACATCCTATATACACACAAACTGAAATTATTTTCTAAACTGAATGAAAATATTTCTGTCAGTACCCAAAACTAAATTATCATGCCTATGTAACACTTACTAAATTGAGAATTTAGTACAAGAATATTTAAGCAAATGATCGGATTCTGTAGTGGCTACTGAGGCTAGTTCATTTGTTTAAGAGGTTGTTTGAGTCAAAGCTGGATTAAGTGCAGGACCAGCCAAGTTTTAGACAAGTTTTTCTGTCCTTGAGTTAATTGATATGATGTAATTGATTTCTTAGCCAGAAACCAAGATTATTTCCAAGGCAGGAGAAAGAATCATCATCTCTTTCAAGCTAATTTATAAATCAGGGCTATAACTTTCTCAGCTGGACTGAGAGCTTTGAGTTTCTACAGTAGGTTTGTAATTACCTTCCCAAGCAAATCTAAAATACAGCTTACTTGTATTTCAGTTTTCATCTCTAAAATGGGCCTATTTCTCTAAGGAATGTCCTCTGATCTTTAAAACAACTGAATTGCTGGGGGAGTCATTTGGGATAAATGGTTAGAGATGAAAAATAGGAAGATAAGTAGGTGGGCAGACAGAGAGAAACAGAGTGAGAGAGAGAGAGAAGTAATAGGTGAGTTTCTAGAGGAATTTATCCTCAAAAATAGGAATTTCTCTATCAAAACAGGTATTTGCATATTTCACTTGCTGCTGCTGCTACTGCTAAGTCGCTTCAGTCGTGTCCGACTCTGTGTGACCCCATAGACCCCATAGATGGCAGCCCACCAGGCTTCCCCGTCCCTGGGATTCTCCAGGCAAGAACACTGGAATGGGTTGCTATTTCCTTCTCCAATGCATGAAAGTGAAAAGTGAAAGTGAAGTCGCTCAGTCATGTCCGACTCTTCTCGACCCCATGGACTGCAGCCTAGCAGGCTCCTCCGTTCATGGGATTTTCCAGGCAAGAGTACTGGAGTGGGGTGCCATTTCACTTAAATGCTGTCTTTTCATGAAATTAAAAGGTTTTGCTATTTTCAGAAGCTACCACCAGAACACTTAACTAGTTAGTTAAGCTGGCTTAAGATTCATGAAAAATGTTTATGGGGAGAGGAGGCAGGTAATATAATAGTCAATTTGGGGAATAAGCCAGCATATTAATCAGCAGCCTGCCATTCTCTAACTCAGCTTCACAGACAAGTCCAAGGCGGTCCTTTGTTCTTTTTGATAGGCTGAATCTTCATGGTGAAAACTCCATAAATCCAGACTCAACAAGAAGGGTGCAACCAGGTCTCTGAAGGGCACTCTGTAAGCACAAAGGCATGAAGTGTTTGAAACATCAGAACCAGAAATTGCTTGAATCTAATTTTCAGGTGTACAAGAGGCCAATGTAACACGAGTGCGACAAGAAATGGAAAAAGTGAGATGTACTGCAGATTTTGGATGGACTTTTAGCATGTGATGGATGAATGGAGAAGGGCAGCCAAGGAGCTGTTAAGGGAGGACTCAAGCCCAAGCCAGAATCTTGGCAGCCAAAGAGTGAAAACATCAGCAGATTCTGAAAAGATTAAGCAGATCACAATGAAAAGATAACTCTGGTGATAAGATTGCCCCAATAACTGGTGATAAACTGGAGGACTCAGATTCTGACTGTCTACATAAACAACAAGGAGACTATCAGCAAATTGCTTGCTATTACTCTTTGTTTGCTTTCATTGTTGTGATTTTGTAATTAATGGAGACCTGATTATTACTCTGCTAAGGATCATTTTTCTTGGCTCCCCTGTTTACGAAATTAAAATGAACTCCTTAGCATGTGATTATAAGTCCTCCATGATCTGGCTGACTCTGACCTGCCTTCCCAGTTATTGATCTAACTACCACCCCATCCATTCTCTGTGACCCTCTGCAATGCTGACCTGGTCACTGCTCACTGTCACTGTCCACCTCTAGGCACTTCCTTCTCAGAGCATTTCTTTTATTTTCTTATGCCTTCTTCTGCTTTTTTTCTTCTAAATTCTAATTACCATTTGAAACCACTGGCCTGAAATCTTCCCTGATTCTTCCCAAAAGAAATGATCCTACATCCTCTGCTCAATTGTGAGAATTTGGTTTCTGATTATAGCACCTTAGAGACTATCCCAACTTATTTCCTTCTGACAGACTTCCTGCAGCTGTCAGTCTCTATCAGTGGGCTGTGTTTTGCTTAAGTCACAACTTGCCTTGTTTATCTCTCCATCTTCAAGTGCATGTAAACATGCCTGCCTGATTTTTGCTTCAGTTTATGTGGAAGACATTTGGTTTAGGAGATGACAACTTAAATTAGAAGAACAAGAAGCCATGGTTACTATTATGGCTTTGATTTGTCATGCTGTAATTGCAGCATGCGGCAGAATAATAAATACACATGGTAATATCAGTGTTTCCAAACCCTGAGAAATGAGACCAGGGTGGATGTACATGTGTGCAATTGAAAAAATTAAGCTAATCATTTTGCTGACATTTTATACAATAAAAATTGTTGTTTAGAGCATAAAATGAGCTGAGCAAAATATATTTACAGAATATTATTCCTGGGCCTGTTTCTACCCTGATGATATGAATTTAGGTAAGCTATCCTTATTGAGATTTACTTTCTTCTGTTATGGAATAAAGCAATAGCGGTGATCTCCAAGCTACAGCTCAGCTTTATAACTACATGATTCTGTTATACTCCACACTAATAGATGTGACAGCTTATGACTTATTTTCATCTTCTTGGTTTGCATATCATATAAACACTTGTGTCTATCATCCTGATTAAAGGGGTTTTGTTAAGAAGAGTAATAAGCTGGGCATGTGGAGAATGACTGCCAGGCTCACCTAATAGTCCTCAGGAGAAAAAGGGTCACCTCTGAGTATTCAAGGCATTAAAAGAGACATTTAGGGTATCCAAGCCTGATGAGGGAAAGTGCTCTCGGCTGGCACTAGGCCTGTTTTTAGTTCAGGCAACTGGAACAAAATCTAATAAACTGAGTGGACTAAACAACAAGGCATATATTTCTTGCAGTTATGGAAACTGGAAGTTCAAGATCAAGATGCTGGTAGATTTAATTCCTGGTGAAATTCTCTTTCTGGCTTACCAAGTAGCCCCCTCCTACAGTGTCCTTTTTGGTAGAGACGGAGAAGGCAATGGCACCCCACTCCAGTACTCTTGCCTGGAAAATCCCATGGACGGAGGAGCCTGGTAGGCTGCAGTCCATGGGGTCGCAAAGAGTCGGACACAACTGAGCGACTTCACTTTCACTTTTCACTTTCATGCATTGGAGAAGGAAATGGCAACCCACTCCAGTGTTCTTGCCTGGAGAATCCCAGGGACGGGGAAGCCTGGTGGGCTGCCATCTATGGGGTCACACAGAGTCGGACACGACTGAAGTGACTTAGCATAGCATAGCATAGAGGTGAGAGAGAGGGGAAGAAAGAGAGAGAGAGATCTGGTTTACCTTCCTCTTCCTATAAGGGCACTAATCACATCATTGGAGCCCTACCATCATGTCTTTATTTAACCTAATTATCTCCCAAAGGCCAGATTTCCAAATGTCATCACAATTAGGGGTTAGGGCTTCATGCATTCTGGGGGGACACAAGCATTCAGTACATAATATTATACAATCACTTTTTTTGGATGAATCAGAGTCCCTGGGCCAGAGGATTATAATTGAGACCAAGAAAAACCAGGTCACTAAAGATGTTTGGTGAGAAGCCAAGAGTCCAGGGTGAAGCTGCTGCACCTTTCCTGCAGTAAGGCAACCTGCAGCAGATTCTCTAACAGGGTGAATCCCATATAGTGTTGAGACTGGTTGCTTTACAGCAATGACCAGTGAGTCAACGACCAGTCTGACTTCACTGCATTCACCTTCCCCACTGAGCCAGAGACTCAGAAATGAAGAGGCTCAATTCTCCCACAAATGTGCATCACCAGTGAGCAAAGCAAAAGGAAAATCAGTGGTATTTTCAAGCAGCTTTGTAATCAATACATTTGATTTTTCTCCTGCCCTATTAATCATCTATGCAGGTAGCACGTAGGGCAAAGAATTGATGTTCAGTGCTTAGTCATGTCTGACTCTGAGACTCCATTGACTGCAGCATACTAAACTTCCCTGTCTTTCACTATCTCCCACAGTTTGCTCAAACTCATGTCCATTGAATCTATGATACCATCCAACCATCTCATCCTCTGTTGTCCCCTTCTCCTCCTGTCCTCAATCTTTCCCAGCATCAGGGTCTTTTCCAATGAGTGGGCTCTTCACGTCAGGTGGCCAAAATATTGGAGTTTCAGCTTCAGCATCAGGCTTTCCAATGAATATTCAGGGTTGATTTCCTTTAGGATTAGCTAGTTTGATCTCTTTGCTGTCCAAGGGACTCTCAAGAGTCTGCTCCAGCATCACAATTAGAAAACATCAATTCTTTGGCACTCAGCCTTCTTTATGGTCCAACGCTCACAGGGCAATAGGGATGATTTTATGGTTGCTTTCAGCTCTAATTTTTTATATCTTTAAATGCAAATATAATTTAATAGAAGTGAAGAAGAGTAAAAATGGAGCAGTTGTGCCTTTTGCAGCTTAATTAAATTTACTGGAGCTGTGAACTTTGTCTTTACAGGTGGGACAGGGTAATGAAAGAGATGAGTTAAAGTAAGGTAGAATATAAGAAAGTTGCCTTGTACATACCACGCTCTAAAACCTGATAGTTCTTTACTTCTATATTAAGCAAAATGTACTTATTCAGAACATGAGTTTTAAAAGATTTTTAAAAAATAAATTTATTATCTATGCCCTTGAAACGTAAAAGGACCTCACTTTGGAGGAAAAAATAACAAGTAATATCCTGTGTGTACGTTTCTAAAACTAAAAACAAAACAAAACAAAAAGCCCCTAATCCCAAGAAATTAAAGACTTAAAATTTCACTCCTTTCCATAACAGTGCAGTGTCATATTTTTATTCTTGGTCTAGTCCCACATCTGACTTGATTTGCGAGTTACCATTTGTTAAAGACTTCAGATGTCCTGGACACCCAGAAGTTGTTTCCGCGTTCTACAGCCAGCATGTGAAATGTTATTTAAAGCCCACAGTTTGCTTTTAAATATTACCCCATAGTCTCAGTTCTACAGAGGTCAAATTTCAACCCAACTCCTTGGACTTCCAGGCCTGGAAACTTTTTAGCAAGCTCTGTTTCTGTTTCCATCTCCTGAAAAAGTTGTCTCTGCAGACAGAGGTTTGGCGTCTGCATACTTCCCTCATATATTACGTATGACTTACAGAACCTAGAGAAACCCAAAAGCCTCATGGATGGAAAATGTGAAATGTATAAGAATGCATTCATATGTTTAGTATTTCTTCATTAATTAAATTAAAATTTAGAAATTGAAACTAAAAATCAAATGTTATAAGAGGGAGGGAACATACATATACCTATTGCTAAATCATGTTGAAATATGGCAGAAACCAGTAAAATACTGTAAAGTAATTATCCTCAATTAAAAATAAATTTAAATTTAAAAAGAGGGTTAGAACATGACACATTTATTTATACTGTAATATAGTAAACATGCAATATTATGTTGTACATATTTAATTGCACAATAAGGTAATTTGACCTTACATTATGAAATGATCAACATGTGAAAGCTGGTAACCATCTGTCTCCATACAAAGTTATTACAATGTTATCAACCATATTCCTTAAGCTCTGTGTTACATCCCCATGCGTTGTTTATTCTATAACTAAAGATTTGTACTTCTTAATCCTCTCCACCTATTTCACCCGTCTCCCCACCTCACTCCCCTCTGCCAACTACCCATTTGTTTTCTCTTTCTATGAGCCTGTTTTGCTGTTGTTTTGTTTTGCTTTCTAGATTCCACATATAAGTGAGATCTTATGGCATTTGTCTTTCTGATTTATTTCACTTGGCATAATATCCTTTAGATTCATCCATTTGTCTTAAATGACAGAATATTATGTTTTATGGATGAGAAATATTCTATTATATATTTCCAAGAAATAAGATTTTTATTTATCCATTCATTGTTGATGGACACTCAATTTGTTTCCATATCTTGGCTATTGTATATGATGCTGTAATGAACATTAGAGTGCATATATCTTTTCAAATTTTTGTTTTCTTCAGGTGAACTTATACAACTCAACATCAAAAAAAATCAAACAAGCCAGTTGAAAAATGGGCTGAAAACTTGAAAAGACATTTTTCCAATGAAGACATATAAATGGCCAACAGGCACATGGAAAGATGCTCAACATCACTAATCATCAGGAAAATGAAAAAGGAAACCGCAATGATATATCACCACACACCTAGTCAGAATAGTTATTATTATAAAAGCTATAGAATAATTATATTATACTTATAAAAACTATATGATTATAAAACATGTAAAATTATATTATATTTATAACTATTATGTAATAGTTATAAAATAACTATTATAAAATTGCTATTATTACAAAATAAGAAAAGACAAGTGTGGGCAAAGATGTGGGGAAGAGGAACCCTCATGCACTGTTGGTTGGGTTGTAAATGTGTGCAGCTACTATGGAAAATAGGAAGAAGATTCTTCAAAAAATTAAAGGTAAAATTGCCATATGATCCAGCAATTTCAGAACACAATGTATTTAAATAGCTAGTGAATTCATTGTGGAGTTATAGAATTAATCTTGAAACCTGTGTTACAGTGTAGGTCAAAGCATGTTTTCTGAATGATCAGATTTTTTTTTCTGTTCATCCCAAGTCTCTTCTAAATTTGATATAGTCCTATATCTTGCCACATTATGTCAAAACTCAATTTATTATTGCTGTTTCAGCTCTCTAGTGGTAAACTTCTGGATACAAAACACCCAGAGTCTAGATCTACTCATGGATGAACAGACAACTCAGTGTCTGACAGATTCTATTCAGCGTGTTGCATATCATGGCTTGGTAACTTGAGAGCAAGTGCTGAAAAGCCAATTGTGTTTATGATTGGAAATGAAAGTAGAGTAGTAGTGTCAATTATTTCAGATGTTATATCCTTTTCTTTTAAAGTGCATAATTTTATTTTCTGTCTTCATTAAGGTTTATGAAGGTATTTTTTTTTACATAGGGATGATTGATGATAAAACATTATTGGGATGATCTTGAAGCTTCTTTAAACTCTAATATATTAGAAGATAAGAGACTTGCCTTGCATAAACTACAGTCTAAAACCTCACAGCACTTTGCTGTTGTTGTTCAGTCGCTCAGTCGTGTCTGACTCTTTGCAACCCCATGAACTGCAGCACACCAGGCTTCCCTGTCCTTCACTATCTCCCTGAGTTTGCTCAAACTCATGCCCACTGAGTCAGTAATGCCATCCAACCATCTCATCCTCTGTACCCACTTCTCCTCCTATCCTCAATCTTTCCCAGCATCAGAGTCTTTTCCAGTGAGTCAGCTCTTTGCATCAGGTGACCCAATTATTGGAGCTTCAACTTCAGCATTCAACCCCAATGAATATTCAGGGTTGATTTCCTTTGGGATTGACTGGTTTGATCTCCTTGCAGTCCAAGGGATTCTCAAGTGTCTTCTCCAGCACTTTATTCATATACAAAGCAAAATATATTTATTTGGAACATGATTTCTGATTTCCTACTATTTTCTGTATGTAAGATATACTATCTAGGTGTTTTTTTTTTAATTTTATTTTATTTTAAACTTTACAATATTGTATTAGTTTTGCCAAATATCGAAATGATTCTGCCACAGGTATACCTGTGTTCCCCATCCTGAACCCTCCTCCCTCCTCTCTCCCCATACCCTCCCGCTGGGTCGTCCTAGTGCACCAGCCCCAAGCATCCAGTATCGTGCATCGAACCTGGACTGGCGACTCGTTTCATACATGATATCATATATGTTTCACTGCTATTCTCCCAAATCTCCCCACGCTCTCCCTCTCCCACAGAGTCCATAAGACTGATCTATACAAAAGTGTCTCTTTTGCTGTCTCGTACACAGGGTTATTGTTACCATCTTTCTAAATTCCATATATATGTGTTAGTATACTGTACTGGTGTTTTTCTTTCTGGCTTACTTCACTCTGTATAATAGGTTCCAGTTTCATCCATCTCATTAGAACTGATTCAAATGTATTCTTTTTAATGGCTGAGTAATACTCCATTGTGTATATGTACCACTGCTTTCTTATCCATTCATCCGCTGATAGGCATCTAGGTTGCTTCCATGTCCTGGCTATTATAAACAGTGCTGCGATGAACCTTGGGGTACACGTGTCTCTTTCCCTTCTGGTTTCCTCAGTGTGTATGCCCAGCAGTGGGATTGCTGGATCATAAGGTAGTTCTATTTCCAGTTTTTTAAGGAATCTTCACACTGTTCTCCATAGTGGCTGTACTAGTTTGCATTCCCACCAACAGTGTAAGAGGGTTCCCTTTTCTCCACACCCTCTCCAGCATTTATTGCTTATAGACTTATGGATCACAGCCATTCTGACTGGCGTGAAATGGTACCTCATAGTGGTTTTGATTTGCATTTCTCTGATAATGAGTGATGTTGAGCATCTTTTCATGTGTTTGTTAGCCATCTGTATGTCTTCTTTGGAGAAATGTCTATTTAGTTCTTTGGCCCATTTTTTGATTGGGTCGTTTATTTTTCTGGAGTTGAGCTGTAGGAGTTGCTTGTATATTTTTGAGATAAGTTGTTTGTCAGTTGCTTCATTTGCTATTATTTTCTCCCATTCTGAAGGCTGCCTTTTCACCTTGCTAATAGTTTCCTTTGTTGTGCAGAAGCTTTTAAGTTTAATTAGGTCCCATTTGTTTATTTTTGCTTTTATTTCCAATATTCTGGGAGGTGGGTCATAGAGGATCCTGCTGTGATGTATGTCAGAGAGTGTTTTACCTATGTTCTCCTCTAGGAGTTTTATAGTTTCTGGTCTTACGTTTAGATCTTTACTCCATTTTGAGTTTATTTTTGTGTATGGTGTTAGAAAGTGGTCTAGTTTCATTCTTTTACAAGCGGTTGATCAGTTTTTCCAGCACCACTTGTTAAAGAGATTGTCTTTGATCCATTGTATATTCTTGCCTCCTTTGTCAAAGATAAGGTGTCCATATGTGCATGGATTTATCTCTGGGCTTTCTATTTTGTTCCATTGATCAATATTTCTGTCTTTGTGCCAGGACCATACTGTCTTGATAACTGTGGCTTTGTAATAGAGCCTGAAGTCAGGTAGGTTGATTCCTCCAGTTCCATTCTTCTTTCTCAAGATAGCTTTGGCTATTCGAGGTTTTTTTGTATTTCCATACAAATTGTGAAATTATTTGTTCTAGCTCTGTGAAGAATACCGTTGGTAGCTTGATAGGGATTGCATTGAATCCATAAATTGCTTTGGGTAGTATACTCATTTTCACTATATTGATTCTTCCAATCCATGAACATGGTATATTTTTCCATCTATTAGTGTCCTCTTTGATTTCTTTCACCAGTGTTTTATAGTTTTCTATATATAGGTCTTTAGTTTCTTTAGGTAGATATATTCCTAAGTGTTTTATTCTTTCCGTTGCAATGGTGAATGGAATTGTTTCCTTAATTTCTCTTTCTGTTTTCTCATTATTAGTGTATAGGAATGCAAGGGATTTCTGTGTGTTGATTTTATATCCTGCAACTTTACTATAGTCATTGATTAGTTCTAGTAATTTTCTGGTGGAGTCTTTAGGGTTTTCTATGTAGAGGATCATGTCATCTGCAAATACTGAGAGTTTTACTTCTTCTTTTCCAATCTGGATTCCTTTTATTTCTTTTTCTGCTCTGATTGCTGTGGCCAAAACTTCCAAAACTATGTTGAATAGTAATGGTGAAAGTGGGCACCCTTGTCTTGTTCCTGACTTTAGAGGGAATGCTTTCAATTTTTCACCATTGAGGATAATGCTTGCTGTGGGTTTGTCATATATAGCTTTTATTATCTTGAGGTATGCTCCTTCTATTCCTGCTTTCTGGAGAGTTTTTATCATAAATGGGTGTTGAATTTTGTCAAAGGCTTTCTCTGCATCTATTGAGATAATCATATGGTTTTTATTTTTCAATTTGTTAATGTGGTGTATTACATTGATTGATTTGAGGATATTGAAGAATCCTTGCATCCCTGGGATAAAGCCCACTTGGTCATGGTGTGTGATCTTTTTAATGTGTTGTTGGATTGTGATTGGTAGAATTTTGTTAAGGATTTTTGCATCTATGTTCATCAGTGATATTGGCCTGTAGTTTTCTTTTTTTGTGGGATCTTTGTCGGGTTTTGGTATTAGGGTGATGGTGGCCTCATAGAATGAGTTTGGAAGTTTGCCTTCCTCTGCAATTTTCTGGAAGAGTTTCAGCAGGATAGGTGTTAGCTCTTCTCTAAATTTTTGGTAGAATTCAGCTGTGAAGCTGTCTGGACCTGGGCTTTTGTTTGCTGGAAGATTCTTGATTACAGTTTCAATTTCCGTGCTTGTGATGGGTCTGTTAAGATTTTCTATTTCTTCCTGGTCGAGTTTTGGAAAGTTGTACTTTTCTAAGAATTTGTCCATTTCTTCCACGTTGTCCATTTTATTGGCATATAATTGTTGACAGTAGTCTCTTATGATCCTTTGTATTTCTGTGTTGTCTGTTGTGATCTCTCCATTTTCATTTCTAATTTTATTGATTTGATTTTTCTCCCTTTGTTTCTTGATGAGTCTGGCTAATGGTTTGTCAATTTTATTTATCCTTTCAAAGAACCAGCTTTTGGTTTTGTTGATTTTTGCTATGGTCTCTTTTGTTTCTTTTGCATTTATTTCTGCCCTAATTTTTAAGATTTCTTTCCTTCTACTAACCCTGGGGTTCTTCATTTCTTCCTTTTCTAGTTGCTTTAGGTGTAGGGTTAGATTATTTATTTGACTTTTTTCTTGTTTCTTGAGGTATGCCTGTATTGCTATCAACTTTCCCTTTAGGACTGCTTTTAAAGTGTCCCCCAGGTTTTGAGTTGTTGTGTTTTCATTTTCATTCATTTCTATGCAAGTTTTGATTTCTTTTTTGATTTCTTCTGTGATTTGTTGGTTATTCAGCAGCATGTTGTTCAGCCTCCATATGTTGGAATTTTTAACAGTTTTCTCCTGTAATTGAGATCTAATCTTACTGCATTGTGGTCAGAAAAGATGCTTGGAATGATTTCTATTTTTTTGAATTTACCAAGGCTAGATTTATGGCCCAGGATGTGATCTATCCTGGAGAAGGTTCCATGTACGCTTGAGAAAAAGGTGAAATTCATTGTTTTGGGATGAAATGTCCTATAGATATCAATTAGGTCTAACTGGTCTATTGTATCATTTAACGTTTGTGTTTCCTTGTTAATTTTCTGTTTAGTTGATCTATCCACAGGTGTGAGTGGGGTATTAAAGTCTCCCACTATTATTGTGTTATTGTTAATTTCTCCTTTCATACTTGTTAGCATTTGTCTTACATATTGTGGCGCTCCTGTGTTGGGTGCATATATATTTATAATTGTTACATCTTCTTCTTGGATTAATCCTTTGATCATTATGTAGTGACCATCTTTGTCTCTTTTCACAGCCTTTGTTTTAAAGTCTATTTTATCTGATATAAGTATTGCTACTCCTGCTTTCTTTTGGTCCCTATTTGCATGGAAAATCTTTTTCCAGCCCTTCACTTTCAGTCTGTATGTGTCCCCTGTTTTGAGGTGGGTCTCTTGTAGACAACATATGTAGGGGTCTTGTTTTTGTATCCATTCAGCCAGTCTTTGTCTTTTGGTTGGGGCATTCAACCCATTTACATTTAAGGTAATTACTGATAAGTATGATCCCATTGCCATTTACTTTATTGTTTTGGGTTTGAGTTTATACACTGTTTTTGTGTTTCCTGTCTAGAGAATATCCTTTAGTATTTGTTGGAGAGCTGGTTTGGTGGTGCTGAATTCTCTCAGCTTTTGCTTGTCTGAGAAGCTTTGACTTTCTCCTTCATATTTGAATGAGATACTTGCTGGGTACAATAATCTGGGCTGTAGGTTATTTTCTTTCATCACTTTAAGTATGTCTTGCCATTCCCTCCTGGCTTGAAGAGTTTCTATTGAAAGATCAGCTGTTATCCTTACGGGAATTCCCTTGTGTGTTATTTGTTGTTTTTCCCTTGCTGCTTTTAATATTTGTTCTTTGTGTTTGATCTTTGTTAATTTGATTAATATGTGTCTTGGGGTGTTTTGCCTTGGGTTTATCCTGTTTGGGACTCTCTGGGTTTCTTGGACTTGGGTGATTATTTCCTTCCCCATTTTAGGGAAGTTTTCAACTATTATCTCTTCAAGTATTTTCTCATGGTCTTTCTTTTTGTCTTCTTCTTCTGGAACCCCTATGATTCGAATGTTGTAGCATTTAATATTGTCCTGGAGGTCTCTAAGATTGTCCTCATTTCTTTTAATTCGTTTTTCTTTTATCCTCTCTGATTCATTTATTTCTACCATTCTATCTTCTAATTCACTAATCCTAACTTCTGCCTCTGTTATTCTACTGTTTGTTGCCTCCAGAGTGTTTTTAATTTCATTTATTGCATTATTCATTTTATATTGACTCTCTTTTATTTCTTCTAGGTCCTTGTTAAACCTTTCTTTCGTCTTCTCAATCTTTGTCTCCAAGCTATTTATCTGTGATTCCATTTTAATTTCAAGATTTTGGATCAATTTCACTATCATTATTCAGAATTCTTTATCAGGTAGATTCCCTATCTCTTCCTCTTTTGTTTGGTTTGGTGGGCATTTATCCTGTTCCTTTATATGCTGGGTATTCCTCTGTCTCTTCATCTTGTTTAAATTGCTGAGTTTGGGGTGTCCTTTCTGTATTCTGGCAGTTTGTGGAGTTCTCTTTATTGTGGCATTTCCTCGCTCTGTGTGGGTTTGTACAAGTGGCTTGTCAAGGTTTCTTGGTTAGGGAAGCTTGTGTCGGTGTTCTGGTGGGTGGAGCTGTATTTCTTCTCTCTGAAGTGCAATGAAATGTCCAGTAATGAGTTATGGGATGTCTATGGTTTTGGGGTGACTTTGGGCTGCCTGTATCTTGGAGCTCAGGGCTGTGTTCCTTACTGCTGGAGAATTTGCTTGGTATGTCTTTCCCTGAAACTTGTTTCACCCAGAGAGTGGGTTTACAGCGTTATATGGAGAAGAGAAGAGTGAGGAGGGAGTTAGAGGTGACCTGAATGAGATGAGGTGGAATCAGTAGAGGAGAGAGTGGGCTATTCAGTAATCTCTTCCTTATGTGCACTCCACAGCTGGACCGCTCAGAGTTGTTCACAGAGTTATACAGAGAATAGAAGAAGGAGAAAGGCGGCAGAGGTGGCCAGGAGAATAAATGGGGGGAATGAAAAGGAGGGAGACAGATCCAGCCAGTAATCAGTTCCCTAAGTGTTCTCCACCATCTGGAACACACAGAAATTTACAGAGTTGGGTAGAGTAGAGAGGGGTTAGGGAGGAGACACAGGCGACCTAGTGGAGAAAAAGGAGAGTCCAAAGGGAGAGAGAGCAGTTAAGCCAGTAATCTCGCTCCCTAGTGAAAAATGGGTACTGAAGACTGGGTTCTTAAAGGTACAAAATTGGTAACAAATACGTACAAGCAAAAATAAAAAATCTAGAGTAGAGTTTGGAATTTCAAAAATATGATGTTAAAGAAAAGAAGAAGGAAAAGAAAGAGAGAAAAAACAAACAAAAACAAACAAGGTCACAAAAATTATAAAGAAAATATAGGTACAAAATTGATAACTAATAACCAAAAAGCAAAAGTTAAAAATCTAGAGTAAAGTTTGGAATTTCAAAAATACAATGTTAAAAAAAGAAGAAGAAAAAGAAAAAGAGAGAGAAAAAAACAAACAAGAACAAACAAGTCGCATAAATTATTAAAAAATACAGGTACAAAATTGATAACAAATACCAAAAAGCATAAATTAAAAATCTAGAGTAGAGTTTGGAATTTCAGATATACAATGTTATTTAAAAGAAGAAGAGAAAGAAACAGAGAAAAAGAAAAAGAAAAAATAAAAAAGGGTCACAGAAATTATATAAAAACAAAAAAAAACTATAGGTACAAAATTGATAACAAATACTAAAAAGCTAAAATTAAAAATCTAGAGTAGAGTCTGGAATTTCAAAAATACAATGTTAAAGAAAAGAAGGGTAAAAAAAAGGTAAAAAAAAATTATAAAATATATACATATGAAGTTTGCTTTAAAAAAAATAGGGTCTTCTTTTTTTTTCTTTTTGCAAAGTAATCAGTTATAAAAGTGGAAATTAAAGGAATAATAGAGGACTTAAAAATTTTTTTTAATTAAAAAAATAATAATTAAAAAAAAAAGAAGAAAGAATGATCGTACAAATAGTAAAAATATATCTAGGACTTTCTCCCGTTTTGTTGTGAGTATTGTGGGTTCAGTTCATTTTTGGCTAGTTCCTTGGTCTGACTTATATTTCTCAAGATCTATAGGCCCCTTCCTATATAGATGGTAGTAACCACAGGGTCTTAATCTATTGTCTGTAGCTTCCAAGGCGGTTTCCTCTGTTATAGTTTCTTCTGTTTGCTGGTCTCTTCAGTGTCTGGTTTCTGCCCTGACAAAGGGGACGGTGGAGGACACTTTTTTTTTTTTTTTTTTGTAGGCTCACTTGTTCAGTCGCGCTGAGGGGAGGTAGGGAGGAATGCTGCAAACAAATAACACTGGCCTGTGCTCGCAGTGCCTCAGCCACACTGGGTCTGCCCCCAGTTCACGGCGCGTGTAGCCTCTCTGCCCAGGCTGCTCAGGCTCTAGGTTGTTCCGCCGGGAACCATCCGTGGCCGGCCCTGGGCTGCCTGTACTTCCGAGGTCCAAGCCGCTCAGGTTCAGGCACTCGGGTAGTCCTCAGAGGTGCAGACTCTTGGCTGGGCCTGTGTTTTGTGCCCTTCCCAGATCCGAGCAGCTCAGGTGATGAGGTGTTTTGCGTGCGCGATTGCTGCGACTTATCGCCTCCCCGCCGCTCAGTTATCTAGTTGTGCGCCGGCACACCTTCTTAGGCAGATGTTGACCATCCAGACCCCCATGAAGTTTTAGTTAGCAAAGAAGCCTGCTTACAGTTTTATAGATAATGTCTCTCTGGGGCTGCAATTGCCCCCTTCCGGCTCTGGCTGCCTATCACCGGAGGGGGATGGTCTGCTGCCGGCTATCTCTGTTCAGTCGTTTGTTCCGTGCGCGGGCCCGGCGATGTCATAGGTTAGGGCTGGCTTTTCGCGTGGTAGATATCCCACAGTCTGGTTTGCTAGCCCAAACTATTTCGCTCAGATAGCGCTTGGGGTATTCAGGCCAGATTCTTGCAATGCAGCCCGCACCACGCCTCCCTGCCCAGCCCCAGCTTGCTTATGGCGGATGCAGGCGTCTGGGCTGCTTCTCGGCTGGGGGAGTTACCGTAGGGCTCGCAATGTGCGGGTTTTAATTATTTATTTTTCCTCCCTGTTATGTTGCCCTCTGTGCTTCCAAGGCTCAGCACAGATTCGGCAGTGAGAAGGTTTCCTAGTGTTTGGAAACTTCTCTCTTTTTAAGACTCCCTTCCCAGATCAGAACTCCGTCCCTCCCTCTTTTGTCCCTTTTTTTGTCTTTTATATTTTTTCCTACCTCCTTTCGAAGACTTGGGTTGCTTTTCTGGGTGCCTGATGTCCTCTGCCGGCATTCAGAAGTTGTTTTGTGGAATTTACTCGGTGTTTAAATGTTCTTTTGATGAATTTGTGGGGGAGAAAGTGTTCTCCCCGTCCTACTCCTCTGCCATCTTAGCTCCTCCCTATCTAGGTTTTATATAATATCTAGTTCTTAGCATTTTTAATAATAAACATATTTAAAGCCATGCATTTGCTTTTGGGAAAATCTTTGATCATGTATTCCTTTATATAAATTGTTTTCTAACAATTATTTTCTAAATATCCTATAATTGCAGGACAATTTCCTACTTCTTCCAAAACTCTTTGCATAAGATTTTCTTTTGAAAATTTAGTTTCCATGGAATTCCAGCTGAGTTATTTAAAAATCCCAAAAGATGATGATTTTAAAGTGCTGCACTCAATATGTCAGCAAATTTAGAAAACTTAGCAGTGGCCACAGGCAGCACTGGAAAAGGGTAGCTTTCATTTTAATCCCAAAGAAAGACAATACCAAAGAAAGTTCAAACTACCATACAAATGTGCTCATTTCACATGCCAGCAAGGTAATCCTTCAAGCTAGGGTTGAGGCAGTACGTGAACCAAGAAGTTCCAAGCTGGATTTAGAAAAGGCAGAAAAACCAGAGATCAAATTGTCCACATCTGCTGGATCACAGTAAAAGCAAGGGAATTCCAGAAAAACTTCTTTATTTACTTGCTAAAGCCTTTGACTGTATGGATCACAACAAACTATGGAAAATTCTTACAGAGATGGGAACAGTGGACCACCTTACTTGTCTCCTGAGAAACTTGTATGCAGGTCAAGAAGCAAGAGTTAAAACCTTATACAGAACCACATATTGGTTCAAAATTGGGAAAGGAGTATGTCAAGGCTGTATATTGTCAACATGCTTATTTAACTTCTATGCAGAGTATATAATGTGAAATGCTGGGCTGGATGACTCACAAGCTGGAATCAAGATTGCCAGGAGAAATATCAGCAACCTCAGATATGCAGATGATAGCACTCTAATTACAAAAAGCAAAGAGGAACTAAAGAGCCTCTGAATCAGGGTGAAAGACGAGAGTAAAAAAGTTGACTTAAAACTCAACATTCAAAAAACTAAGATCATGACATCCAGTCCCATTACTTTATGCCAAACAGATAGGGGGAAAGTGGCGAAAGTGACAGGTTTTATTTTCTAGGTCTCCAAAATCACTCTGGACTGAGACTGCAGCCAGGACATTAAAAGACTCTCCTTGGAAGGAAAGCTATAAGAAACCTAGATAGCATATTAAAAACAGAGACCTCACTTTTCTGACAAACGTCCCTGTGGTCAAAGCCATAGGTATTGCAGTAGTCATATATGAACGTAAGAGTTGGACTATAAAGAAGGCTAAGTGCCAAAGAATTGATGCTTCTGAACTGTGATGTTGGAGGAGACTCTTGTGAGTCCCTTAGACTGCAAGGAGATCTAACCAGTCAATCCTGAAGGATGTCAACCCTGAATAGTCATTGGAAGGACTGACACCGAAGCTCCGATACTTCAGCCACCTGATGTGAAGAGCCAACTCATTGGAAAAGACCCTGATACTTGGAAAGATTAAGGGCAGGAAGAAAAGGGGACAACAGAGGATGAGATGGTTGGATGGCATCACTGGACATGAGTGTGGGCAAACTCAGGGAGATAGTGAAGGACAGGGAAGTCTGGTGAGCTGCAGTTCATGGGACTGCAAAGAGCAGGACATGACTTAGCAACTGAACAACAGTTTCCTTATAGTTAGTTTTTCATACTCTGATTTATTTTCACCAACTTTGTGTACTTGTGCTTTGTTTTCACTATTATTTCTTGTGTTTCTTAATCTTTTATTTTTTTGTTCAGTTTTAATGCTAAATTATCCATAAAGTTTGACCACTGTTGTAGTTATATATTTTATAAAAATAATATAAAATACTATACATATATAAAAAATTTAAATATCTCATTCAATCTTTTACTTTGACTCTTTCCAAACAACTTATTTTAGATTGTCTGTTTTACAAAACACATGGTTAGATTTTATTTTATTTTTTAATGGAGAGGCCAACCTACAAGTCCTAAGATTCGCAAGTCTTTTGTGAGAAGAACGAAAATACGTGTATGTATTTTGGTAACAGATTTATCGATTTTTACTGAAATCAACTTATTTGTAATTTTTATACTCCTTTCGCGTTCTCTCTGTTTTGTGTCTTTTATCATATGAGCTAGTTTTTTTCTTTCTCTTTGAAAGTTTTTCAATAGTAATGTAAAATAAATTAACATTTCATTTTTATTCTTTGCTACCCTTAAGTATTTGAAAAAGTATTATACTAATCTTTCAATTATTCTGATTCTTATTTCATTTATAATTTGAGAATGTTATCATTTGCATTTCTCATCTTTGTGTTAGTATAATCTCACATCTCAAATGAAGTTGTTAATTAAATTACTGGGTTTTGCAATTTATGTCTTCTCACAACTTTTAAAAACATTTGAATAATTTTATATTATATTCACAGAAATTATTTATTTTAAATTTCATAATTAAGCAGTTTTAATATTAAGTACATATTTAATAAGCATTTTCAACTTCAGCCTACTTGTAGAATATTTCCTTAATCTTTAATATCTGAGGATGCTTATCTTTTTTTCTTCAAATATAAGAAAAAACAATTTCTGGATTAAAAAATACTGGCTTATAAACATTTTTGCTCAAAACTACTTATTCATCTATTAGTTTCAATTTTTTATAGAATAACAAGTAAATAAGAAGCATTAATTAAAAAATTGTGCTGTGCTTAAGTTGCTTCATGTCTGAATCTTTGTGACCCTGTGGATTGTAGCCCACCAGGCTCCTCTGTCCATGGGATTCTCCAGGCAAGAATATTGGAGTGGGTTGCCATGATTTCCTCCAGGGATCTTCTCACCCTAACACTGAACCCAAACCCCCACATTTCAGGAAGATTCTTTACTATCTGAGCCACCAGGGAATTTACTAAATTTAAAAATTTGAAATTAATTTTTCCTGCTTGGATGCCTATATTTATTTTCCTTGAAATAATAATAAAATAATTAGGTTACGAATGGGGAGTTGTATAAAGCACAAGACCTTTACACTGTGAAAAGGAATCAAATTATGCTCATCCAAGTTGTGGAATATTATACTAAATAAAATAAAGTCAAAAAGGAGGAAAATGTATATTTAAGCAAAATTGTGTTCGTCAGATGACCTTAATTACAGGCCTGAAAATGCACTGAATGATCCAAGAGAAGTGATTCCTGGAAAGAACAATGAGGAAAAACATCTGAGTTTTCTTCCTTAATTTATTTATGTACTCTGGAGTAAAACAGATATGGGATCCCATGTGCTATGTTGTGTGCCAGGTACTGGTTATATATTCTTCTACTCAGAAAGCTGATAGCATAATAGAAGGAGACACACCTTTAAACAAGTGTGAAAAAAGTCAGAGTATTGTCAGTGTGATAATAAAAGCCTAGCAAAGAGCTGGCTGGGCTGAGGGCCGCGGGGCCTGCCGCACTCCACGCCCGGAAGTTGAACCTGATGGCAAGGTGAACGGTGGCGCCGGCTCCTGCGGAAGAGGTGGGTGCTCACCCCGGTCTTCAGGCTCTCGCTGGTCTACTTCCTTACCAGCACCTTCAAGCAGGAGGAGAGGGCAGTGAAAGATCTGAATCTCCTCCAAGTCCAAGACCACGATCAACCCCATCCCCTGTGGAAAGTGCAGTTTAACTCAGGCCATAGCAGACAGCCCAGCAACCAGTGCCTGAACTCCATTCAAGGGAAACACCTCCTTCCAGATGAACTGGTCTCCGACTTTCAGCTTAGGTTTGGGAGAGGAAAGATTTGCTGGTGAATGGCTGCTGTAACCTCAACGTCCCTGGCACGAAGCAGGGACTGTTGTGATGGCTGCTCGTCCAATGGCCGCTGTAGTGCCCAGGAGTACTGTGTCTCCTGCTGCCTGCAGCCCGACAAGCAACTACTCCTGGAGCGCTTCTTTAGACGTGCAGCCGTGGCATTCCAGAACCTCTTCATGGCAGTTGAAGATATCTTTGAATTGTGTTTGGCTAAACGCAGGGCATAATCCCAGAGCATGCAGCGTGGATCCTATAGGATCCCATAGCAAAGACTGCTATGGAGAGAGCCCTCCCGAGCTCTTCCTGGCATGATGTTGTGGCAGGAGACTCGGCCCGCTGGGAGGATGTGCTACTGAAGAACTTGCAGCCTGAAGCCTTTCTCTGGTCTTCGACAGAAGACTTGATCATGACCATTTCTTGAGTTGTGTTCTGTGGCCTCTGGGCTCTCGCCCCTGGGCTGACCAGATGGACTTGCTCCGTGAAGCAGTTGGAAGAGGCGTTGGCAGAGGCGTTGGCTCTCTGGGCGCCTCAGCCCTGTGGCTGCTTAGGGACCTGTGGGCCCTTGTGTGTGTTCTCCCCAGGCCCTTCAGTGTAAAGTTATTTATTGGACTTCTTTGGAGTGGTGGGAAAATTCTGTTTCCTGTAGGAAAATGTTTTGCCATGACAGTTGAATATATTCAAGGAGATTGTTAATTAAAAACAAAAAAAAGGGGTGGGGGGAGGAGCCAAGATGGCGGAGGAGTAGGATGGGGAGAACACTTTCTCCCCCACAAATTCATCAAAAGAGCATTTAAACGTCAAGTAAATTCCACAAAACAACTACTGAATGCTGGCAGAGGACATCAGGCACCCAGAAAAGCAACCCAACTCTTCGAAAGGAGGTAGGAAAAATATAAAAGACAAAAAAAAGAGACAAAAGAGGGAGGGATGGAGCTCCGTCCCGGGAAGGGAGTCTTAAAAGAGAGAAGTTTCCAAACACCAGGAAACCTTCTCACTGCCGAATCTGTGCCAAGCTTTGGAAGCACAGAGGGCAACATAACAGGGAGAAAAAATAAATAAACAATTAAAACTCGCAGATTGTGAGCCCTACGGTAACTCCCCCAGCGGAGAAGCGGCGCAGAGGCCTGCACACGCCATTAGCAAGCGGGGGCTGGGCAGGGAGGCGCGGCGCGGGCTGCATCACTGAGAGTAAGAATCTGGCCTGAATATCCTGAGCACTATCTGAGTGAAATAATTTGGGCTAGCAAACCAGACTGTGGGATATCTACCATGCGAAAAGCCAGCCCCAACCTAAGACACTGCCAGGCCCGTGCACGGAACAAACCACTGAACAGAGATAGCCAGCTGCAGACCTTCCCCCTCCGGTGACAGGCAGCCAGAGCCGGAAGGGGGCAATCGCAGCCCCAGAGAGACATTATCTATAAAACTGTAAGCAGGCTTCTTTGCTAACTAAAACTTCTTGGGGGTCTGGACGGTCAACATCTGCCTGAGAAGGTGCGCCGGTTTTACACCCAGATAACCGAGTGGTGGGGAGGCGATAAGTCGCAGCATTGGCGCTCGCCAAACACCTCATCACCTGAGCTGCTCGGACCTGGGAAGAGCACAAAACACAGGCCCAACTGAGTCTGCACCTCTGAGGACTACCCGAGTGCCTGAACCTGAGCGGCTTGGACCTGGGAGGTGCATGCAGCCCAGGGCCGGCCTCGGATTGTTCCCGGTGGAACAACCTAGAGCCCGAGCAGTGTGGGCAGGGAGGCTACACACGCCGTGAGCGGGGGCAGACCCATTGTTGCTGAGGCACTGCAAGCGCACGCCAGTGTTATTTGTTTGCAGCATCCCTGCCTCCCTCCCCACAGCGTGACTGAACAAGTGAGCCTAAAAATAAAAAAAAAAAAGTTTCCCCCACTGTTCCCTTTGTGTTAGGGTGGTAACCAGACACTGAAGAGACCAGCAAACAGAAGAAGTTATAACAGAGGGAAACGCCTTGGAAGCTACAGGCAATAGATTAAAACCCCGTGGTTGCTACGGACTACATAGGAAGGGGCCTATAGATCTTGAGAAAAATAAGTCGGACCAAGGAACTAGCCAAAGGTGAACTGAGCCCACAATACTCACAACAAAACCAGAAAAAGTCCTAGATATATTTTTACTATTTTTACGATCATTCTTTCTTTTTTTTTTAATTTTTAGAAAAAAAAATTTTTTTAAGTCCTCTATTGTTCCTTTAATTTTCACTTTTATAACCTATTACTTTGCAAAAAAAAAAAAAAAGACCCTATTTTTTTCTTCTTCAGCAAACTTCATATATATATATATATATATTTTATAATTTGTTGACCTTGGTTTTTTTTTTCTTCTTCTTTTCTTTAACATTGTATTTTTGAAATTCCAAACTCTACTCTAGTTTTTTAATTTTAGCTTTTTGGTATATGTTATCAATTTTGTACCTATAGTTTTTTTTTTATAATTTCTGTGACTTTTTTTTTTCTGTTTCTTTCTCTTCTTCTTTTATATAATATTGTATACCTGAAATTCCAAACTCTACTCTAGATTTTTAATTTATGCTTTTTGGTATTTGATATTAATTTTGTACCTGTGTTTTCTTTATAATTTTTGCGACATTGTTTGTTTTTGTTTGATTGTTTTCTCTCTTTATGTCTCTTCTTCCTTTTTTTTTAACATTGTATTTTTGAAATTCCAAACTCTACTCTAGATTTTTAATTTTTGCTTTTTGGTATTAGATATCAATTTTGTACCTGTATTTTCTTTATAATTTTCGCGACCTTGTTTGTTTTTCTTTGTTCGTTTTTTCTCTTTCTTTTCCTTCTTCTTTTCTTTAACATCATATTTTTGAAATTCGAAACTCTAGATTTTTAATTTTTGCTTTTATGTATTTGGTACCAATTTTGTACCTTTAAGAACCCAATCCTCAGGACCCATTTTTCACTAGGGAGCGAGATTACTGGCTTGACTGCTCTCTCTCCCTTTGGACTCTCCTTTTTCTCTGCCAGGTCGCCTGTGTCTCCTCCCTAACCCCCTCTACTCTACCCAACTCTGAGTTTCTGTGTGTTCCAGACGGTGGAGAACACTTAGGGAACTGATTACTGGCTGGATCTGTCTCCCTCCTTTTCATTCCCCCCTTTTTATCCTTCTGGCCACCTCTGTCTCCTTCCTCCTTCTTCTCTTCTCTGTATAACTCCGTGAACATCTCTGAGTGGTCCAGTTGTGCAGTGCACATAAGGAAGTGACTACTGGCTACGCCACTCTCTCCACTATTGATTCACCTCATCTCATTTGGGTCACCTCTAACTCCCTCCTCCCTCTTCTCTTCTCCATGTAATGCTGTGAACCTCTCTGAGTGACCCTCACAGTAGAGAAACTTTTCATCTTTAACGTAGATGTTTTATCAATGGTGCTGTATAGAAGGAGAAGTTTTGAAACTACTGTAAAAATAAGACCGATAACTGGAAGCAGGAGGCTTAAGTCCAAACCCTGACTCCAGGGAACTCCTGACTCCAAGGAACATTCATTGACAGGAGCTCATCAAACGCCTCCATACCGACACTGAAACCAAGCACCACACAAAGGCCAACAAGTTCCAGGGCAAGACATACCAAGCAAATTCTCCAGCAACAAAGGAACACAGCCCTGAGCTTCAAGATACAAGCTGCCTAAAGTCACCCCAAAACCATAGACAACTCATAACTCATTACTGGACATTTCTTTGCACTCCAGAGAGAAGAAATACAGCTCCACCCACCAGAACACCGACACAAGCTTCCCTAACCAGGAAACCTTGACAAGCCACCTGTACAGACCCACACACAGCGAGGAAACGCCTCAATAAAGAGAACTCCACGAACTGCCAGAATACAGAAAGGACACCCCAAACTCAGCAATTTAAACAAGATGAAGAGACAGAGGAATACTCAGCAGATAAAGGAACAGGATAAATGCCCACCAAACCAAACCAAAGAGGAAGAGATAGGGAATCTACCTGATAAAGAATTCCGAATTATGATAGTGAAATTGATCCAAAATCTTGAAATTAAAATGGAATCACAGATAAATAGCCTGGAGACAAGGATTGAGAAGATGCAAGAAAGGTTTAACAAGGACCTAGAAGAAATAAAAAAGAGTCAATATATAATGAATAATGCAATAAATGAAATTAAAAACACTCTGGAGGCAACAAATAGTAGAATAACAGAGGCAGAAGATAGGATTAGTGAATTAGAAGATAGAATGGTAGAAATAAATGAATCAGAGAGAATAAAAGAAAAACGAATTAAAAGAAAGGAGGACAATCTTAGAGACCTCCAGGACAATATTAAACGCTACAACATTTGAATCATAGGGGTTCCAGAAGAAGAAGACAAAAAGAAAGACCATGAGAAAATACTTGAGGAGATAATAGTTGAAAACTTCCCTAAAATGAGGAAGGAAATAATCACCCAAGTTCAAGAAACCCAGAGAGTCCCAAACAGGATAAACCCAAGGCGAAACACCTCAAGACACATATTAATCAAATTAACAAAGATCAAACACAAAGAACAAATATTAAAAGCAGCAAGGGAAAAACAACAAATAACACACAAGGGAATTCCCATAAGGATAACAGCTGATCTTTCAATAGAAACTCTTCAAGCCAGGAGGGAATGGCAAGACATACTTAAAGTGATGAAAGAAAATAACCTACAGCCCAGATTATTGTACCCAGCAAGGATCTCATTCAAATATGAAGGAGAAAGTCAAAGCTTCTCAGACAAGCAAAAGCTGAGAGAATTCAGCACCACCAAACCAGCTCTCCAACAAATACTAAAGGATATTCTCTAGACAGGAAACACAAAAACGGTGTATAAACTCAGACCCAAAACAATAAAGTAAATGGCAACGGGATCATACTTATCAGTAATTACCTTAAACGTAAATGGGTTGAATGCCCCAACCAAAAGACAAAGACTGGCTGAATGGATACAAAAACAAGACCCCTATATATGTTGTCTACAAGAGACCCACCTCAAAACAGGGGACACATACAGACTGAAAGTGAAGGGCTGGAAAAAGATTTTCCATGCAAATAGGGACCAAAAGAAAGCAGGAGTAGCAATACTCATATCAGATAAAATAGACTTTAACAAAGGCTGTGAAAAGAGACAAAGAAGGTCACTATATAATGATCAAAGGATCAATCCAAGAAGAAGATGTAACAATTATAAATATATATGCACCCAACACGGGAGCACCGCAGTATGTAAGACAAATGCTAACAAGTATGAAAGGAGAAATTAACAATAACACAATAATAGTGGGAGACTTTAATACCCCACTCACACCTATGGATAGATCAACTAAACAGAAAATTAGCAAGGAAACACAAACTTTAAATGATACAATAGACCAGTTAGACCTAATTGATATCTATAGGACATTTCATCCCAAAACAATGAATTTCACCTTTTTCTCAAGCGCACATGGAACCTTCTCCAGGATAGATCACATCCTGGGCCATAAAGCTAGCCTTGGTAAATTCAAAAAAACAGAAATCATTCCAAGCATCTTTTCTGACCACAATGCAGTAAGATTAGATCTCAATTACAGGAGAAAAACTATTAAAAACTCCAACATATGGAGGCTGAACAACACGCTGCTGAATAACCAACAAATCACAGAAGAAATCAAAAAAGAAATCAAAATTTGCATAGAAATGAATGAAAATGAAAACACAACAACCCAAAACCTGTGAGACACGGTAAAAGCAGTCCTAAGGGGAAAGTTCATAGCAATACAGGCACATCTCAAGAAACAAGAAAAAAGTCAAATAAATAACCTAACTCTACACCTAAAGCAACTAGAAAAGGAAGAAATGAAGAACCCCAGGGTTAGTAGAAGGAAACAAATCTTAAAAATTAGAGCAGAAATAAATGCAAAAGAAACAAAAGAGACCATAGCAAAAATCAACAAAACCAAAAGCTGGTTCTTTGAAAGGATAAATAAAATTGACAAACCATTAGCCAGACTCATCAAGAAACAAAGGGAGAAAAATCAAATCAATAAAATTAGAAATGAAAATGGAGAGATCACAACAGACAACACAGAAATACAAAGGATCATTAACAGACTACTATCAACAATTATATGCCAATAAAATGGACAACGTGGAAGAAATGGACAAATTGTTAGAAAAGTACAACTTTCCAAAACTGGACCAGGAAGAAATAGAAAATCTTAACAGACCCATCACAAGCACGGAAATTGAACCTGTAATCAAGAATCTTCCAGCAAACAAAAGCCCAGGTCCAGACAGCTTCACAGCTGAATTCTACCAAAAATTTAGAGAAGAGCTAACACCTATCCTGCTCAAACTCTTCCAGAAAATTGCAGAGGAAGGTAAACTTCCAAACTCATTCTATGAGGCCACCATCACCCTAATACCAAAACCCGACAAAGATCCCACAAAAAAAAGAAAACTACAGGCCAATATCACTGATGAACATAGATGCAAAAATCCTTAACAAAATTGTAGCAATCAGAATCCAACAACACATTAAAAAGATCATACACCATGACCAAGTGGGCTTTATCCCAGGGATGCAAGGATTCTTCAATATCCTCAAATCAATCAATGTAATACACCACATTAACAAATTGAAAAATAAAAACCATATGATTATCTCAATAGATGCAGAGAAAGCCTTTGACAAAATTCAACACCCATTTATTTTAAAAACTCTCCAGAAAGCAGGAATAGAAGGAACATACCTCAACGTAATAAAAGCTATATATGACAAACCCACAGCAAACATTAT
The DNA here is from genome assembly GCF_032452875.1 of Bos javanicus. Lineage (NCBI taxonomy): Eukaryota > Metazoa > Chordata > Mammalia > Artiodactyla > Bovidae > Bos > Bos javanicus. The sequence goes on from NC_083876.1 coordinate 14,091,867, forward strand.
CCTCAATGGTGAAAAATTGAAAGCATTCCCTCTAAAGTCAGGAACAAGACAAGGGTGCCCACTTTCACCATTACTATTCAACATAGTTTTGGAAGTTTTGGCCACAGCAATCAGAGCAGAAAAAGAAATAAAAGGAATCCAAATTGGAAAAGAAGAAGTAAAACTCTCAGTATTTGCAGATGACATGATCCTCTACATAGAAAACCCTAAAGACTCCACCAGAAAATTACTAGAACTAATCAATGACTATAGTAAAGTTGCAGGATATAAAATCAACACACGGAAATCCCTTGCATTCCTATACACTAATAATGAGAAAACAGAAAGAGAAATTAAGGAAACAATTCCATTCACCATTGCAATGGAAAGAATAAAATACTTAGGAATATATCTACCTAAAGAAACTAAAGACCTATATATAGAAAACTATAAAACACTAGTGAAAGAAATCAAAGAGGACACTAATAGATGGAGAAATATATCATGTTCATGGATTGGAAGAATCAATATAGTGAAAATGAGTATACTACCCAAAGCAATTTATAGATTCAATGCAATCCCTATCAAGCTACTAACAGTATGCTTCACAGAGCTAGAAAAAATAATTTCACAATTTGTATGGAAATACAAAAAACCTCGAATAGCCAAAGCGAGCTTGAGAAAGAAGAATGGAACTGGAGGAATCAACCTACCTGACTTCAGGCTCTACTACAAAGCCACGGTCATTAAGACAGCATGGTACTGGCACAAAAACAGAAATATAGATCAATGGAACAAAATAGAAAGCCCAGAGATAAATCCATGCACATATGGACACCTTATCTTTGACAAAGGAGGCAAGAATATACAATGGATTAAAGACAATCTCTTTAACAAGTGGTGCTGGGAAATCTGGTCAACCACTTGTAAAAGAATGAAACGAGAACACTTTCTAACACCATACACAAAAATAAACTCAAAATGGATTAAAGATCTAAACGTAAGACCAGAAACAATAAAACTCCTAAAGGAGAACATAGGCAAAACACTCTCTGAAATACATCACAGCAGGATCCTCTATGACCCACCTCCCAGAATATTGGAAATAAAAACAAAAATAAACAAATGGGACCTAATTAAGCTTAAAAGCTTCTGCACATCAAAGGAAACTATTAGCAAGGTGAAAAGACAGCCTTCAGAATGGGAGAAAATAATAGCAAAAGAAGCAACAGACAAACAACTAATCTTAAAAATATACAAGCAACTCCTAGAGCTCAACTCCAGAAAAATAAACGACCCAATCAAAAAATGGGCCAAAGAACTAAATAGACATTTCTCCAAAGAAGACATACAGATGGCTAACAAACACATGAAAAGATCCTCAACATCACTCATTATCAGAGAAATGCAAATCAAAACCACTATGAGGTACCATTTCACGCCAGTCAGAATGGCTGGATCCAAAAGTCCACAAGCAATAAATGCTAGAGAGGGTGTGGAGAAAAGAGAACCCTCTTACAGTTTTGGTGGGAATGCAAACTAGTACAGCCACTATGGAGAACAATGTGGAGATTCCTTAACAAACTGGAAATAGAACTGCCTTATGATCCAGCAATCCCACTGCTGGGCATACACACTGAGGAAACCAGAAGGGAAAGAGATACGTGTACCCCAATGTTCATCGCAGCACTGTTTATAATAGCCAGGACATGGAAGCAACCTAGATGTCCATCAGCAGATGAATGGATAAGAAAGCTGTGGTACATATACACAATGGAGTATTACTCAGCCATTAAAAAGAATACATTTGAATCAGTTCTAATGAGGTGGATGAAACTGGAGCCTATTATACAGAATGAAGTAAGCCAGAAAGAAAAACACCAATACAGTATACTAATGCATATATATGGAATTTAGAAAGATGGTAACAATAACCCTGTGTACAAGACAGCAAAAGAGACACTGATGTATAGATGGACTCTGTGGGAGAGGGAGAGGGTGGGATGATTTGGGAGAATGGCATTGAAACATGTAAAATATCATGTATGAAACGAGTTGCCAGTCCAGGTTCAATGCATGATACTGGATGCTTGGGGCTAGTGCACTGGGCCAACCCAGAGGGATGGTATGGGGAGGGAGGAGGGAGGAGGGTTCAGGATGGGGAACACATGTATACCTGTGGCGGATTCATTTTGGTATTTGGCAAAACTAATACAATTTTGTAAAGTTCAAAAATAAAATAAAATTGTAGTTGGGAAAATAAAAATGTACTTTAAGGAAATACAGAGAGATAAATGGCATTTTATAGGGATATACTGGTCTTATTAAGATGTTCAGTTTAAACAACAATTCAGTAATTAATTAATACTATTGTTATTTTGAGAAAATAAAAGCCTATTTTGGGAAACAACTTCCAATGAGAATCTGTAGCTTACTTTATGTTATTTAAAATTGTGCCTACAATAGAAAATATACAGTGTACCTAAAAAACTTCATGTAAATAAATATGAATTCCCTTTTCTGTATCACTTTTTATTCAGTGCAATAATATCATTTATGTCACTGTATCAACTGTATGAAAAGGTAGTATAGACCTGATTTTAGTGCCATATTCTACAATTAATTTATTGACAAGAAATAATACTTTGAATTTACATTTTGTCTTTTAAAAATTTGCTCAGTGTATTTTTGGAGTAGATTCATTCTTTGAAGAAACAGATCCATATACTTGCATTGAGAAAAAGGATTATGCAATAGAAATGACTACTATTACAGAATACAAACTAACACAGAATTAGTTGTGAAATATTTGAAATGAAGTTTATGCACTTTGGAGAAGTATATTGCAAAGAGTGAGTTTTGTAGCTGATCTTTTGATGGTATTTGGGTTTAAATCCCAGATTCATCACTCTCTATGTGAACCTGGATGGACATTTAAAATTTCTAAGCCTATCTCCCCATTCTTAATAAGAATAACATATGGTTATTTTGAATACTTAAATTCTTGCTTGGCATATAGTTGAAAGCAAAAGTAAAGGTTAATCACTCAGTTTTGTCTGACTTTGTGACCCCATGGACTGTAGCCCACCAGTCTCCTCTGTCCATAGGATTTTCTAGGCAAGAATACTGGAGTAGTAGATTCCCTTCTCTAGGGGATCTTCCTGACCCAGGGATTGAGCCTGGTTCTCCTGCATTGCAGGCAGGTTTTTTACTCTCTGAGCCACCAGGAAGCCATTAGGCATAAGAAAGATTAACTATATAAAGCCCTATTTCTCTTCCTTGTTTTGACTTCTAGAATAGGTTCTGATATCAGTTTCTGTTATAGCTCATGGTTTATGAAGGGAAAGGTACAATAACAACTCCTTTTCTGTGACCATCAAGTTGGTATTCACAATCAGCTGGCAAAACTATCTCTGTGTTGGTTTGCACCATTGGAAGTATTGCTAATGCACCAGTTTTAAAGATCTGTCTGCTTTGGGCACCAGAGCTACAATTGTTAAGTTTTAGTCAAGTTCAAACATATATTTTTAAGCAATGTCTGAATGAGTGAATTAATACATGTCTTTATAAATACAACAGAAGATATTCATTAGAAATGGCTAAGACAGAAGGGCCCATATTGCATGGTATCACTTATATGTGGAACCTAAAAAGCTGAACTAGTAGATATAAGGGACTGGCATGGTGGTTACCAGGGACTGGAAGGTGGGCGGCGGGGGGAAGGTAATTATTGGTCAAAGTACAAACTTCCAGCTGTAAGTTCTAGGGATCTAATTATAGTATAGTGATTATAATTATGTATTATGTTCTTGAAAGTTGCTAAGACAGTATATCTTTAATATTCTCACCACAAAAAAATGGTAGTTATATGATATGATGTAAATATTAACAAATGCTATAGTGGTAATAATTTTGCAATATACATGTGTATTAAATCAACATGTTGTACATCTTAAACTCACAGTAAAAGTGAGGAAAAGTTACTCAGTCATGTTTAACTCTCTGCAACTTTATGGACTGTAGCACATGAGGCTTCTCTGTCCATAGAATTCTCCAGGCAAGAATACTGGAGTGGGTAGCCATTCTCTGCTCCAGGGGATCTTCTTGACCCAGGAATTGAATCTAGGTGCCCCCCATTGTAGGCAGATTCTTTACCGGCTGAGCCACCAGGGAAGTCCAAAACTCACAGTATTGTATGTCAATTATATCTCAATAAAGGGGGGGAAAAAAAAGAAAAGAAATGGCTGATCCACTTTATAGATGGAAAACTATATATTAATTACCATAGTATTCTAAGCATAATTACAAATAGCAAAACACATTCTAGAAACCTAATAGTGGGTTTTAATATGAATTTTAGTTCACCCTCTCTAGAATTTGGTAAGACCTCTGTTTATATATAAAGGGTTTTTTTTGTTTGTTTGTTTTTTTCTTTTATCTGTTTTTTACTTTTGGGAATGACTGAGACTTTGCTGTTTCTTACTCTTCTTAGTTTGAGTGATCTGCTCTGTGCCTCACACTATTTTTCTTCTTCCCTGGACTATGTGATGGTCACTCTCTTAAGCTCATTTACTCACTATATTCATATGAAGTTGCTAATATGTATCAAGCACTATTCTAGGTGTTACAATGCAATGAAAAATGAATGACAAAACCCCTGGACTTATAGGAATTTCTAGAATGGGAGATAGAAAATATCCACACATCAATTTTTCAGGCAGTGCTAGACTATACGGAGTTGGGTAGAGAGAGTGAGGTTGCTGTGGTTTAGTGGAATATTTGAGATCTCTGTGAGGGGATGCTTCCTTGACTACAGACCTGGTAAAATGTCTTATGTTAAAAGAAAATTACAGACAACTTTTATTCTCTATCTGCAATCGCCTTGCATTTAAGAACCCTAATCAAACAGCAGACCAAAAATTGCTTTTAAAATGTATTGCCTAAAGCTTGATATAAGGTGCTTACTACTGGACATGGCTTCACCATGTATATACTCCTCCTCCATTTTACGTCTCTTCCTCATCCTCACTCTACATTTCTTTCTCTTATTCCCCTCTCTCTTTTCCCTTCCCTTTCTTTTCTTTTCCTTTCTCTTGTATTTCTCTGGCTCCTGTAGCTTGGCATTCATTGATTATCCATTTCATGTCCCCTGTTTATAGGATTCATCAGCAGTAAAGGAAGAATTCTGAAGGTGTGATGGAAGAGACTCAAATATTCAAGAAGTGATCAATATAGAAATAAATAAAATTCACATAATTATCTAATTATGAAACTTTTAATTGGTTATTGTTTTTATACATTTTAAATTAAATTTGAATGAAATTTTAGTTTTGAAATCATAGGAACTATCTAAGGAAAAGAAAAATGCAGTATAGGTAAATTTCTGCACAGATTCTAGTATTTTTAAAGGTTATTTACAGTAATTCTAGACATGTGTTTTCTTACAACATGAATAAAATAAATTGATCATTTCTACCCACTATGACTATTTAACAAATACAGCAAAGAAAACAGTTTTTATATTAGAAAAGCTGTATTTTTTCTATACTGACTCTGTCAAACCTGGTCCCAACTGTGTTTATTTGGAGAACAAAATTTTAAATACATGAAATACGAAAAATTCAGTAGCTAATTTAATATTATCCAAGGTAGTGAAATGCTAATGTTTATTGTGTACCTGACATACACACAATAATAGTTCTGTAATATTTAGTTATTAAAACAAACCTAAGAGGTTATCCATGTTGGTACTTTACAAATGAGCAGTTTCAGAGGGCAACTTTCCCAAAGTTAGTTATATATCAGCCCCCTAAAAAGTTGGGATTTTTAAGGTCTTTCAAGACTGTAAAGAGCATGCTCTATTCCTTATAATACGTATTCTCCCTAGAAAGGCAAGCAAACATGGATAAGATGCTTGGAGAAGACAGAAGTAGACATGAAATATTGAATCAGCCAACTGCTATTTTTCCTAGAATTGACTCCAGATGTAGAAAAAGATTCAAACTTTCCATCCAAGTAGTATTTTTAATTTAGATGGTGAAAGTTCAGGCAAAATCCAATCAGTATATTGATTTCCATTTTCTACAAATAAAGACAAAGGCATTTCTGTTTTTGTACACTCCATTCTTGATCTACTAAAGTCATCAAGAACATAATATTGAAATTTACTGTGGACTATTCCATTTTCATAACAATGCCAATTCTTTAGACTAACATTTAAATGCCAGATCAGTCCATAGTAATGAAATTGTTGATTGATATAAGAAACTGCTTAATGCATCTTACTCAAATTACTTTTATTTTCTATTATAATGTAAATTAATAAAACAAAAAAAGATGGCACATTTAATCCTTTTGTAAAACTCAGTGTTCATTGCACAGATATGCACTGTTTCATTCTTGTTTTAAGATATGTATGTTATTACCGTCCTTTTATTGAGAATCTTACTTGATTCTCAACCACTAAAGATTTAAAATATAAAAATTTTATGACACTTAATTGTTGCTCTGTAGGGAGAGAGCCAATTAGCTAAGTTGGCATGTTCAGGCTCTCTTGCTCCACATTTTGTAAATAATGACTATGTAACAGCTGAGATCATTCATAGCACTGCACATGTGCGACACAAGGTTTATGCAGCAGCTGAGATCACTATAGCACTGTGCGAGCGTGCCAGGAGGTACTCACTTGGTCAGGGGGTACTTGGTGAGATACGTCTCTATAAGTTTCACCTGGAAAAGCTCCGAAGCGTTGTGTGTGGTTACATTGTATTATACTACAGATGCTCTGTCTGCAGTTCCAATGGCTCTTTGAGTCTCCTTCCAGTCTCTTAGCTTGTTCCTTGGCTACCCTGGGTTCAGCGAACAGTGTGAACAGTGAGATACAGCGATTCAATCAGTGTCACGAACAAAATCATCAATACATCCTCTAACCATGTTATCATTTAAAATGAAAGTTAAGTCTTATAATAATAGTAATCATATTTCAAAAAAAGTATTTGGCTCTTATTTATGTTTTTTTTGTTGTTGTTGTTTAGATTCTGAGAAGCAATCAGCTATAAGATGTACCACTCAAATAATAAGAGGATGAGTTCACCAAACACTTTTAAGGCAAATCCCAATTTCAGATATGCTAAAATGTTAAAAATGTATATTGTTAAAAATGTAGGAAAATGCCATTTTTCTGCAGGAGGATATTTAATAATGGGGTTAAATTGAATTGACCAAACTTCTGAATATTGACTCTCATTTTTAACAGATATCTGATAGTCTCAGAATTAGCAAAAATCCCAAATGAAGTATGTGTTAATAATTATCCTCTTTTACTATCTCACTCTACCAAACAAGAAACATGAAAATCCTTTTCACAACCCCTTTATAATCTTATTTTCTTCTTGATGAATAATACACAGAAGATAAATATGATGCTTATCCTTCTGCTGTCTACCTCCAAAGATTAAGTATACCTTCAGGGAAGAATATTTTATATGACAAGGTATTTTTTTCTTAACTGTGATTTTCATACATTTTCAATGAATATTATATTATCCTGAATATAACAAACTTAGTGAAAGTAGAACTCTGTATTAATAACTCCACTGCCTGTTCTGAATGCTGTTCTGGCAATCAGTAGGCATTTAATAAATATTTCATGAAATAATGAATTAAAAGCAACTGATTGTTCTCTTTTGTGGTGATTCATACACATTAATATTTTTAATGAAAGCATAAAAGGAAAGTTAGAAAGAGAGCACAAACAAGTGCAAATAGTAATAGTAATCTATAGTTTACAAGTCTCGATTCTGCGAATGAGTTATTCTGGGACATTACAATTGCCTACATTGCTATGTTTTTTTCTCTTTATATTGCAGGTATTGACGTTATTTAATTTTTTGTCTTGTTTTTCAGATGTTTTGGAAATATTTTCTCCTTACCCCATCCCTTTGGACTTGGAATAATAATGCAATTTTGTCAGCAAGGATAGTGTTCTGAATGTTGATAGTATTTGTATCCGACTTCAGGAAGAAAGTAATTAGAATGGGGCTTCTACAAGTCCCCTCCCTCCAAACCAAATAAAAAGTGGTTCCACAGGGTGAATTTAAGAGCAAGTTCACTGTCCGTTAAAAGAGGGTCAGTGCACAAGTTCTGAAGGTGCTTCACATGCAGCCTCTGAGATTCTCAGTGTGAAAGAAAGGGAAATGATGGTGTACGATACATTTCTCTCCAGGCGGAATTTTTACATGAAGGATTACAAAGAATTGTCTGACTCACTTCACATTCCTGAAAATCTGCAGGAATCTGCAGGAATCTGGGACCTTTTATTCCATTCATAGGAGAATCTGTCTTTCTGTCAACACCTGCTGTTCTTCAAACACTAAACTAAGGAGAAGAATTAGCCATAGCCCCTGCCTGTGAGAAGCACTAAAGAAGTTTCTAAACAACCATACCCTATAATGGAAAGTGATAAATATCACAAAAGAGGTACAAGCAAAATAGTATGAGCCTTACCAGAAGGAAGGAAGAGCTTTTTATTGGATGATTATGAGGTAAGTGGACAGCATGGTGCTGGATTAGAAATATAAGATAAAAGTGGATATGCAAAAATTAAGAGGAAAAGAATTTCAGGACAATTGTATAGCTTGAGAAAAAACACCAAGTCTTGCATTTGGTATAAAACCCTATTCCATTACATTTTCTATTCTCCCACAGGAAAATGCTTTCATGGGCCTCTATTCCTAAAACAATTTTATTGCAGTTATCTGTTTGGAAGATAGAAAAAAAAGGGGTGAGGACCATTGTTTGACTTTTTTTGGTACTATTAACTCAGGCTTGATTTAGAAAGAATGAAAGAAATATGACTTGACTAAGAACTTGTTTGGTATATTTCAAACTTTCAAAATCATCTAAGTAAATATTTTCAAAACTTGAAAGTCTTATGAGTATTTAACATTGTGTTCTTTGTTTTGTTCATTCTCCTCAGACAAGCCAAAGTACTGACATTTGTATTACTAAAGTTCCTTCTTAAAGTTTATTAACAAGTTGCTTTAAATTGTTTCTCTCAATGGAGAGAGAGCAAGACCAGCCATTTATAAATAACTGGGATAAAGAAATAATGAGAACATTTTCTGAAGATGCCCTGTTATTAAATATGTTAGGAATTCAGAAGCATTTGTATTAGGCAACATACTCATTGGTTTCCCAGCATATGCAGGAGACTCAGGTTTAATCCCTGGGTCAAGAAGATCATCTGGAGCAGGAAATTTCAACCCACTCCAGTATTGTTGCCTGGAGAATCCCATGGGCAGCAAAGCCTGGTGGGCTACAGTCCATAGAGTCACAGAATCAGACACGACTGAACTCAGACATGACTGAGCATGTGTGCACTCACTCATTGGTTTAGAAGTAAATCTGAGGGCAAAATTGGCTTTAATGTAAAACCTCAATAATATATCTTATTAGATAAGGTTCTTTTGTCAATCTTCTAATAATTTTATTTCTAACATCCTTAGGAATGGAATTGTTAAATTTATGTTTAATAGTAGAAAGAGATGCATTTGGCAACATATAACACCCTTTCATGATAAAAAACCTAACTAAACTGGGTATAGAAAGAACATACCTCAACACATAAAGGCCATGTATAAGAAACTCACGGCTGACACTGTATGCAATGGTGAAAGCTTGAAAGCTTTCCCTCTGTCAAGAAGAAGATAAAGTGCCCACTGTCATCACTCTTATTCAATATAGTCAGGGGATTCTAGGCTTCCCAGGCAGTGCTTGTGGTAAAGAACAAATAAAAGGCATTCAAATGAATAAGGAAGGAGTAAAACTGTCTTTAATTACAGGTGATATGATCTTATATATAGAAAATTCTGAAGACTCAACCAAAAAACTGCTGGAAGTAATCTACGAATTCCTTAAAGCTACAGGATGAAAAATCAACACACAGAAATCAGTTGTGCTTTAATACATCAAAAACTAAGTATGTGAAAAAGAATTAAAGAAAACAATTCCATTAACAATAGTATCAAAAACAACAAAACACTTGGAAAAAATTTAACTAAAGAAGTGAAATTTTGTACAATGAAAACTATAAGGCTTTGATGAAAACATTGAATAAGATATAAATGGAAAACTTATCCTATATTTATGGATCAGAAAAATTTACAGATAAAATATTCATACTACACAAAGCCATCTAAAATTCAAAGCAATCCTTATCAAGATTACAATGGCATTTTCCACAAAAATAGAAAAAAACCCTTAAATTTGTTTGAAGCCACAAGAGATCTCAAATAGCCACAGTGCTCCTTAGAAAGAATGATGCTGAAAGCATCACATTTCCTGATTCTAAATGTTCTACCAGCTATTTTAAACAAAGAGCATGGTACTGACATAATAAACACATAGGTCAATGAGACAAAAGAGAATCCATAAAACTCCCTACATATAAGGTCACTTAATATTTGATAAGGGAGCCAAGAATACTCAATGGGAGAGGAATAGCCTCTTCATAAATGGTGTTGGGAAAACTGGATAATTACATATAGAAAAATGGAATTGAATCCCTATCTTGTACCACATATAAAATTAATTCAAAATATATTAAACATAAAAATAAGAGCAGAAACCATAAAATTTTCAGAAGAAAACACACAACTCAATAACAAAAAACAATCTTAACTAAAGAGGAGAGGAACTGAATAAGTTTTCCAGATAAAACATAAAATGGTCAACAGTTTACATGAAAAGATGCTTGACATCAATAATAATCAGGGAAAGTCAAACCAAAACCATAAAGAGATATCACTTCACACTTGTTAGAGAAGAAGACAAGAAATGACAAGTGTTGACAAGAATGTGAAAAAAAACAAAACCCAAATAAACCCCCAAAGACTTGTGCACTATTGGTGGGAATATAAATTATTTCAACCATGATAGAAAACAGTATGAAAGTTTCTCAAAAAGTTTAAAATAAAATTACCATATGGAACAGCAATTCCTCTTCTAGATATGTATCCAAAAGAAAACAGGAAATCAAAAAGATATCTGCTTGTTTACTGTAGCAGTGTTCAGTCAAAATGTGAAAACAACATAGGTCAACAGATGAATAAATAAAGAAAACATCATATATATACACACACATACGTACACATACAGTGGAATATTATACAGCCAGAACAAGAGGGAAAGTCTGCTATTTTCAACAACTTGGATGGACCTTGAACGAATTATGCTAAGTAAGATAAGTCAGACAGAAAAAACATGTATAATGTCAATTACATGTAGAACCTAAAAAAAGACAGAGATTAGAAGAGTGGTTACCAGGATCTTGGAATAGTGGGGCAGGAACTGAGAAGATGTTGATCAGAGGGTAGAAACTTGCAGTTAGAAAGTGAGTAAGTTCTGGAGACCTAATGTACAGCATAGTGATTATGGTTAACGGTGATGCATTATATTCTTCAAAGTTTCCAAGGGTAAATCTTAAATATTCTCACCACTAAAAAGAAATGATAAATGTGTAATATGATAGAGGAGTCAACTAATGCTATCATGGCAATCATATTGTAATATATAAATATATCAAATCAGTGTATTGTATACCTTAAGTTTACACAATGTTTTATGTCAGTTATATTACAATTAAAATATTTTATATAGAAATGATTATTTCAAATGAAAAACACTGAAGATGTATTGAATGCAGAATTGTAAATATTTCAAATTATTAGCATAGTCTTGATGAATTCAAGTCATGATTTGATAGTGAACATTTTCAAGAGATTTTTCCAGAAAGAATAACCAAGATGTGGTTAAGAATACTCCACATGATTATATAATGTTTAAAATATATAAATAATGCTGTCATTATTTTCCATAGTTTGTTGTAATTAAACAAACATACTAGTTATAGATGATATTAATCTGTGCTATACATTTTCTTCTGTTAATAAATAAAAATCTAAGAGCCAGTCGGAATTTCATTTTCAATGTTATATAATGCAGGAAAAAAATTAAGAAAACTAGTCAACCCCTTAGAAATTTTCTTTGAGATTTTTTTTTTTATTCTTGCAACCAATAGACATCATGAACTATGATTTCTGGCATTTTAAGGTTAACAAAAGATATGTAAGACTCTGGATATAATGATAAACAATAACATTTTTAAAATTTAACTCTTTATATAAACTAGAACCAAACAAAAGATCCCATCATTTTTAGTAAAATTTTGCCTGACACCATCATAGGTTAATGACTCCTCTATAAACAAAGATGGTTGTTTGGGTACCAGAAACAGGAGCCCTGGTTTAGTTAGGATGACACTCACGGAAAGCGTATGGTCTCTGCGAAGAAACATTCACCCCCCAAATAAACAGACTGAAGCCAAAAACCAAAAGAGTGCTTTCAGGAAATGCAAGCAATATGGTAGTAAAGGCAAGAAAGTTTCATTAAGTACAACACATAATTGAAGTGTTAATCTAAAACATTAAGGTTGAATGGAAAGATATGTACCTTTTGAAAAAGCTAGCTACTAATTATAAATGTTTACCTGTGCAAGTACTGTTTTGAATACTTTACCTTTAAGCCTCATCACAATTCTATGAGCTAGCTATTAATACTATTATCCCACCACTTTATAGACAAGGAAACTGAGGCACAAAGAAGAAGACTCTTCCTCTGGCTTCCAACCTAAAAGATGATACAGCTGAGAGTTGAACCCATGCAAGAGGTTCTGTAATCCATGAACTTAAACACTGTGAGATACTGAGGTTTGAGAGGAAATGAAGCTTCAACGACAGTTTACCATTTCAATGATATTTGGCACACTAAATTGTTTGTACTTGAGATATGTCACATCTGCTATGAAGCTAGATCTCCTTTGAATTCATTAAACACAAGTTGTAACCATTCGCAAGACAATCGATGCTACAAAATTAATACATGCTACTATTGTCATTAAAAGATAATGATAATATCTTTTAAGAAAGAGGAGAGTGAAAAAGTTGGCTTAAAGCTCAACATTCAGAAAACTAAGATCATGGCATCCGGTCCCATCACTTCATGTCAAATAGATAGGGAAATAGTGGAAACAATGGCTGACTTTATTTTTCTGGGCTCCAAAATCACTGCAGAGGGTGACTGCAGCCATGAAATTAAAAGACACATACTCCTTGGAAGGAAAGTTATGACCAACCTAGACAGTGTATTAAAAAGCAGAGACATTACTTTGCCAACAAAGGTCTGTCTAGTCAAGGCTATGGTTTTTCCAGTGATCACGTATGGATGTGAGAGTTGGACTATAAAGAAAGCTTTATAGTCCAGAAGAACAGAAGAATTGATGCTTTTGAACTGTGGTGTTGGAGAAGACTCTTGAGAGTCCCTTGGACTGCAAGGAGATCCAACCAGTCCATCCTAAAGGAGATCAGTCCTGGGTGTTCATTGGAAGGACTTATGCTGAAGCTGAAACTCCAATACTTTGGCCACCTGATGGGAAGAGCTGACTCATTTGAAAAGACCCTGATTTTGGGAAAGATTGAGGGCAGGAGGAGAAGGGGACAATGGAGGATGAGATGGTTGGATGGCATCACCAACTCAATGGACATGGTTTTGGGTGGACTCTGGGAGTTGGTGATGGACAGGGAGGCCTGGCGTACTGTGGTCCATGGGGTTGTAAAGAGTCAGATACAACTGAGCAACTGAACTGAACTATCATCATTAAGAAATAGTTATTATTTTAACCATAAGCACATATATAATTCAGAGGTATTAAATACAGTCTCAATTTCATAACCATCACCACTATCTATACCTAAAACTTTTTCATCACCCTTACCAAAAACTCTGTACTCATTAAGCAATAACTTTCCCTTCCCATTCCCCCTAGACTCTGGGACCTCTATTTTTCCTGAAGTCTCTATGAATTTGACTGTTTTAGGCACTTCACATAAATGAGGGAATAGTATAATATTTGCCCTTTGTGTCTGGCTTATTTCACTAACCATAATATTTTCAATTGAAGTATAGTTTATTTACAGTGTTATATTAGTTCTGGTTTACAAACTATTAACTGGGGATTCCCAGGCAGTACAGTGGTAAAGAATCTGCCTGTAAATGCTGATAGATGCAGGGGACATGGGTTCCATCCCTGGGCTAAGAAGATCCCCTGGAGTAGGAAATGGCAACCCACTTTAGCATTCTTGCCTCGAAAATTTCATGTACAGAGGAGCCTGGTGGACTACAGTCCACGGGGTCAGAAAGAGTCAGACGTGACTGGGCAATTGAATACGCACTCATAAAAATTATTATGTATATATACATCCATGTTTTTTAAATATATTTGTTTTTTAAAACACAAATAATTTCAAAATTTGTATGGAAATACAAAAAACCTCGAATAGCCAAAGCAATCTTGAGAAAGAAGAATGGAACTGGAGGAATCAACCTGCCAGACTTCAGGCTCTACTACAAAGCCACAGTCATCAAGACAGTATGGTACTGGCACAAAGACAGGAATATAGATCAAGGGAAAAAAATAGAAAGCCCAGAGATAAATCCATGCACATATGGACATCTTATCTTTGACAAAGGAGGCAAGAATATACAATGGATTAAAGACAATCTCTTTAACAAGTGGTGCTGGAAAAACTGGTCAACCGCTTGTAAAGAATGAAACTAGAACACTTTCTAACACCATACACAAAAATAAACTCAAAATGGATTACAGATCTCAATGTAAGACCAGAAACTATAAAACTCCTAGAGGAGAACATAGGCAAAACACTCTCCGACATACATCACAGCAGGATCCTCTATGACCCACCTCCCAGAATATTGGAAATAAAAGCAAAAATAAACAAATGGGACGTAATTAAAATTAGAAGCCTCTGCACAACAAAGGAAACTATAAGCAAGGTGAAAAGACAGCCTTCAGAATGGGAGAAAATAATAGCAAATGAAGCAACTGACAAACAACTAATCTCAAAAATATACAAGCAACTCCTGAAGCTCAATTCCAGAAAAATAAATGACCCAATCAAAAAATGGGCCAAAGAACTAAATAGATATTTCTCCAAAGAAGACATATGGCTAACAAACACGTGAAAAGATGCTCAACATTACTCATTATCAGAGAAATGCAAATCAAAACCACAATGAGGTATCATTTCACGCCAGTCAGAATGGCTGCAATCCAAAAGTCTACAAGCAATAAATGCTGGAGAGGATGTGGAGAAAAGGGAACCCTCTTCCACTGTTGGTGGGAATGCAAACTAGTACAGCCACTATGGAGAACAGTGTGGAGATTCCTTAAAAAACTGGAAATAGAACTTATGACACAGCAATCCCACTGCTGGGCATACACACCAAGGAAACCAGAATTGAAAGAGACACGTGTACCCCAGTGTTCATCGCAGCACTGTTTATAATAGCCAGGACATGGAAGCAACCTAGATGTCCATCAGCAGATGAATGGACAAGAAAGCTGTGGTACATATACACAATGGAGTATTACTCAGCCATTAAAAAGAATACATTTGAATCAGTTCTAATGAGGTGGATGAAACTGGAGCCTATTATACAGAGTGAAGTAAGCCAGAAAGAAAAACACCAATACAGTATACTAAGGCATATATATGGAATTTAGAAAGATGGTAATGATAACCCTGTATGTGAGACAGCAAAAGAGACACAGATGTATAGAACAGTCTTTTGGACTCTGTGGGAGATGGAGAGGGTGGGATGATTTGGGAGAATGGCATTGAAACATGTATAATACATATAACAAACTAATCGCTGCCAGTCCAGGATCGATGCAGGATACAGGATGCGTGGGGCTGGTGCACTGGAATGACCCAGAGGGATGGTATGGGGAGGGAGGTGGGAGGGGGTTCAGGATGGGGAACATGTGTATATCCGTGGTGGATTCATGTTGATGTATGGCAAAACCAACACAATATTGTAAAGTAATTAGCTTCCAATTAAAATAAATAAATTTAAATTAAAAAAATAATAATAAAGTTTATATATATATATATGGTCTTGCCACGTGGCATGTGATACCTTAGTTCCCTGGCTAGGGATCAAATCTGCACGCCCTGCATTGTAAGCACACAGTTTTAACCCACTAATAGCCAAGGAAGTTCCTACACTTCAATATCTTGGCTATTGTACATAATGAGGTAATGAGGCTATGCACACTGGAGTGTTAAGGTGCATATATCTTTTTAAACTAGCATTTTCATATTCTTCAGAAATATACTCAGTAGTGGAATTGCTGGATATGATAGTTCTATTTTAAGTTTCTGAGGAAACTATATATTCCATAGTGGCTGTACCATCTTACATTTCCACCAACAGTGAACTATGGTTCCTTTTTTCCTTAACTATTTCCAAATTTATGATTTATTAAATTGTTTTCATTTTTTTAATTTACCTATTTTTTAATTGAAGAATAGTTGTTTTACAGAATTTTGTTGTTTTCTGTCAAACCTCAACATGAATCAGCCATAGGTATACATATGTCCCCTCCCTCTTGAAACTCCCTTTCAACTCCCTCCCCATCCCACCCCTCTAGGTTGATACAGAGCCCCTGTTTGAGTTTCCTGGGCCATACAGCAAATTCCCATTGGCTATCTATTTTACGTATGGCAATGTAAGTTTCCATGTTACTCTCTCCATACAGCTCACCCTCTCCTCCCCTCTCCTTGTGTCTATAGTCTGTTCTCTATGTTTCTCCATGCTGACTTGCAAATAAATTCATCAGTACTATCATTCTAGATTCCATATATATGTGTTAGTATACAATATTTATCTTTCTCTTTCTGACTTACTTCATTCTGTATAATAGGCTCTAAGTTTATCCACCTCATTAGAACTGACTCAAATGCATTCTTTTGTATGGCTGAGTAATATTCCATTGCATATATGTACCATAACTCTTTATCCATTCATCAGTCGATGGACATCTAGGTTGCTTCCATGTTCTAGCTACTGTAAATAATGCTGCAATGAACATTGGGGTACATGTATCTTTTTCAGTTTTGGTTTCCTCAGGGTATATGCCTCAGAGTGGGATTGCTGGGTCGGGATTGCTGGGTCATATGATGGTTTTATTCCTAGTTTTAAAGAAATCTCTGTACCATCTTCCATAGTGACTGTATCAACTTACATTCCCACCAACAGCGCAAGAGGGTTCCGTTTTGATGATAACCATTCTGTCAGGTGTTAGGTGATAACTCATTTTGGTTTTGATTTGCATTGCCCAAATAATTAGTGATGTTGAGAATCATTTCATATGCCTATGTCTTCTTTGGAAAATGTCTATTCAGGTCTTCTGCCATTTTGTAATTGCATTGCTTGCTTTTTCATACTGAGTGATTTATATGAGCTCTTTATATATTTAGGATATTAACCCTTTATCAGATATCATTTACAAATATCTTCTATTCAGTAGGTTGCCTTTTTGTTTTATTCATGATACTCTTTGCTGTATAAAATCTTTTATGTACAACATTGTAAATAAACTATGTTGTTGTTGTTCAGTCTCTACATCATGTCCAACTCATTGTGACCCCATGGGTTGTAACATGCCAGGCTCCTCTGTCCTCCAAAATCTCTGGAATTTGCTCAAATTCATGTCAGTTGAGTCGGTGATGCTATCTAATCATCTCATCTTCTACCTCCCCCTTCTCCTTTTGCCTTCAATCTTTCCCAGCATCCGGGTCTTTTCCAAAAAATCAGTTCTTCCCATTAAGTAGCCAAAGTATTGGAGTTTTAGCTTTAGCAACAGTCCTTCCAATGAATAATCAGGGTTGATTTCTTCTAGATTGACTAGTTTGATCTCCTTGCAGTCCAAGGGCTCTCGAGAGTCTTCTCCAGCACCACAATTCAAAAGAATCAATTCTTTGGTATTCAGTTCTTTTTTATGGTCCAACTCTCACACCCATATATAACTACTGGAAAAATCATATCTTTGACTATAGGGACCTTTGTAAGCCATGTGATATCTAATATACTGTCTAGGTTGCTCATAGTTTTCCTTCTAAAGAGCAAGTGTCTCTTAATTTGATGGCTGTGGTCACCATCCATAGTGATTTTGGCTCCCAAGAAAATAAAATCTGTCACTGCTTCTACTTTTTCCCCTTCTATTTGTCATGAAGTGAAGGGACCAGGTACCATTATCTTAGTTTTTTGAATATTGAGTTTCAAGTCAGCTTTTCACTCTCCTCTTTCATCCTTATCAAGAGGCTCTTTACTTCTGCTTTAGTTTCTGCCATTAGAGTGATATTATCTGCATATCTGTGGTTGTTGGTATTTCTCCCAGCAATCTTGATTCCAGCTTGTGATTCATCCAGCCCAGGATTTCACATGCTCTACTCTGCATATAAGTTTAAAAAGCAGGGTGACAATATACAGCCTTGTCATACTCCTTTCCTAATTTTGAGCCAGTCATTTGTTCTATATCTGGTTCTGACTGTTGCTTCTTGACATTCATACAGGTAAGGTGGTGTGGTACTCCCATCTCTTTAAGAATTTTGTGATCCACTCAGTCAAAGGCTTTAGCATAATCAATGAAGCAGAAATACTAGATGTTTTTCTGGAACTCCTTTGCTTTCTCCACGATCCAAGAAATGTTGGCAATTTGATTCTGGTTTCTATACTCTTTGAAATCCAGCTTGTACATCTAGACATTCTCAATTCACATTTGGCTGAAGCCTAGCTTGAAGGATTTTGAGCATAACCTTGCTTGCATATGCTGTGCTGTGCTTAGTCACTTGGTCGTGTATGACTCTTTGCAACCCTTTGGACTATAGCCAGCCAGGTTCCTCTGTCTATGGAATTCTCCAGGGAAGAATATTGGAGTGGGTTGCATTTCCTTCTCCAGGGGATCTTCCCAACCCAGGGGTTGAACCCAGGTCTCTCACATTGCAAGCAGATTCTTTACCATTTAAGCCACCAGGGAAGCCCTGCTAACATATGAAATGAGTGCAATTTTACAGTAGTTTGAACATACTTAGGCATTGTCCTTCTTTGGGATGTGAATTAAAAACTGACCTTTTCCAGTCCTGTGGCCTCTGCTGAGTTTTCCAGATTTGAGGGCAGCACTTTAACAGTGTTATCTTTTAAGACTTTAACTAGCTCAGCTGGAATTCTATTACTCCCACTATCTTTGTTTGTAGTAATGCTTGCTAGGGCCCAGTTGACTTCACACTGCAGGATATCCAGTTCTAGGTGAGGGACCACACCATCAAGACTAGGCAGGTCATTAAGACCATATTTGTATAGTTCTTCTGTGTATTCTTGCCACCTTTTCTTAATCTCTTCTGCTTGTGTTAGATCCTTATCACTTCTGTCCTTTATCCTGCCCATCCTTGCATGAGATGTTCCCAGGCTATCTCTAGAGTTTTTGAAAACAGCTCTTGTTGTTGTTGTTGAGTCACTCAGTCATGTCTGAGTCTTTGTGACCCCATGAACTGCAGCACTCCAGGCTTTCCTGTCCTTGACCATCTCCAGGAGCTTGCTCAAATCCATGCCCATTGAGTCGGTGATACCATTCAACCATCTCATCCTCTGTGGTCCCCTTCTCCTCTCGCCTTCAATCTTTCCCAGCATCAGGGTCTTTTCTAATGAGTCAGATCTTCACATCAGGTAGCCAGCTATAGGAATTTCAGCTTCAGTATCAGTCCTTCCAATGAATATTCAGGACTGATCTCCTTTAGGATGGACTGGTTGGATCTCCTTGCAGTCCAAGGGACTCTCAAGAGTCTTCTCCAACACCACGGTTCAAAAGCATCAATTCTTCAGCGCTCGGCTTTCTTTATGTTCCAACACTCATATCCATACATGACTACTGGAAAATATCTCTAGCCTTACCCATTCCATTCTTTTCTTCTATTTCTTTGCATTTTTTATTTAATAAGTCTTTCTTATCTCTCTTTGCTATTCTCTAGGACTCTGCATTCAGTTGAGTATGTCTTTCTCTTTCTTGCCTTTCACTTCTCTTCTTTCCTTAGTTATTTGTAAAGCCTTCTCAGGTAACCGCCCTGCCTTCTTGCATTTCTTTTTCTTGGGCTTGGTATTGATCACTCCCTCCTGTACAATGTTATGAAGTTCCATCCATAGTTTTTCAGGTACTCTGTCTGCAAGACCTAATCCCTTGAATCTATTCATCACCTGTACTGCATAATTGCAAGGGATTTTATATAGGTCATACCTGAATGGCCTAGAGGTTTTCCCTACTTTCTTCAAGTTAAGCTTGCATTTTTCTGTAAGGAGCTCATGATCACCACAATCAGCTCCAGGTCTTGATTTTACTGACTATATGGATCTTCTCAATCCTCAGGTGCCAAGAACATAATCTGATTTCAGTATTGACCATCTGGTTATATCTATGTGTAGAGTCATCTCCCATGTTGTTGGAAAAGAGTGTTTGCTATGACCAGGGTGTTCTCTTGACAAAACTCTGGTAGCCTTTGCCCTACTTCATTTTGTAGTCCAAGGCCAAACTTGCTTGTTATTACAGGTATCTCTTGACTTCCTACTTTCTTAGTACAATGCCCTCTGGTGAAAAGGACATCTTTTTTGTGTTAGTTCCAGAAGATGTTGTAGGTCTTCATTAAATTGGTCAACTTCAGCTTCTTCAGCATCAGTGATTGGGACATAGACTTGGATTGCTGTGATGTTCAATGGTTTGCCTTGGAAACATACCAAGATTTTTCTGTTGTTTTTAGACTGCTTTGTTGACTATGAGGGCTACTTCATTTCTTTTAATGGATTCTTGCATCCACTAGTAGATATAATGGTCATCTGAATTAAATTCACCCATTTAATTTTAGTTCACTGATTTTAGTACATTTTAGTTCACTGATTCCTAAGATGTCAATGTTCAGTCTTTCCATTTCTGCTTGACCACACCCAATTTATCTTGATTCATGGACCTGACATTCCAGGTTCCTATGAAATATTGTTTTTTACGGAGTTAGGCTTTATTTTCATCACCAGACACATCCACAACTGAGCATCATGTCTCCTTTGGCCAAGCCACTTCATTCTTTCTGCAGCTATTAGTAATTGCCCTCCACTCTTCCTCAGTAGCAATATTGGGGCACTTTCCAACCCGGGGGCCTCATCTTCTGATGTCATATCTTTTTGCCTTTTCATATTGTTCATGGGGTTCTCACAGCATGAATAGAGGATTGGGTTACCCTTTCCTCCTCCAGTGAACCACGTTTTTTAAGAAGTCTTCACTATGACGTGTCCATCTTGCACTCAAGATGAACATACATGAGACATGCCATACAAGGCATGGCTCATAGCTTCATTGCATTACACAAACCCTTTCACATGACAAGGCTGTGATCTGTGAATGGGAGATCAATTATAGTTATACAGATAGCTCAGCTGGTAAAGAATCCATCCACACTTCAAGAGACCCCTGTTCAATTCCTGGGTCAGGAAGATCTCCTGGAAAAGGGATAGACTACCCACTCTAATATTCATGTGCTTCCCTGTTAGAAGTAGATGGTGGCTCAGATGGTAAAGAATCTGCCTTCAATGTGGGAGACCTGGGTTCAATCCTTGGGTTGAGAAGATCCCCTGGAGGAGGGCATAGCAACCCACTCCAGTATTCTTGCCTGGAGAATCCCCATGACAGAGGCGCCTGGTGGGCTACAGTCCATGGGGTCACAAAGAGTTGGAAACAACTGAGCAACTAAGCACAACAGCAATAATATAAAATTAGGTTCCATTTGTTTATATTTGCCTTTGCTTCCCTTGTCTGAGGAGACAGAACCAATAAAAAAAAAATTACTGCTATATGTCTAAGAGTCTACTGCTTATATTTTCTTCTATGAGTTTATGCTTTCATGTCTTACACTTAGACATTTAATTCATTTTGAGTTCATTTCTGGTTGAGAAAATATTCTAATTTCATTCTTTTGCAGCTACCCAGATTCTCCAGCTTCACTCACTAAAGAGACTCTCTTTTCCCCATTGATGTTTTCCCCTGTTTTGCCATAGGTTAATTGACTTTAGGTGTGAAAGTTTATTTCTGGGCTCTCTCTTCTGTTCCATTGATATATGTGTGTGTATTTTGGTATCAGTGGCATACTGTTTTAATTACCATCAATTGGTGGTGTAGTCAGGAAGCATGATACATCCAGCTTTGTTTTTTTATTGCAAGATTGCTTTGGTTATTTGAGATCTTTCATAGTTCCATAGAAATTTTAAAATTATTTGTTTTAATTTTGTGAAAAATGCCATTGGTATTTTGATAGGGATTGCATTGAATCTCTATATTGCTTTAGGTAGTATGGACATTTTAACAATATTAATTCTTTCAATCTATGAAGAAGGGATGGTGTTTCATTATTTGTAGTGCTTTTCAATTTACTTCATCAATGTCATAATTTTCAGAGTATAGGTCATTCACCTCCTTAAATTTACTCCTTTATATTTTACTCTTTTTGATCCATTTTTAAATAGGATTATTTTGCTTTCTCTTTTGCTCTTTATTAATTGCATAGAAAAACAACAGATTTCTGTATATTAACTTTGTATCCTGCAATTCTACTAAATCAATTCATTAACTCTAATTCTTTTTTGGTGGAGATTTTAAGGTTTTGTCTAAAGTATCATGTCATTTGTAAATAGTGACAGTTTTACCTCATCTTCCAATTTCAATATCTTTTCTTTTCTTTGTCTGATTGCTATGACGAGGACTTACAATACAATGTTAACTACAAATGGTGAGAATGGGCATCCTTGTTCCTAGGTTTAGAAGAAAAGCCTACAGTTTTTCATTACTGTAATGTAAGCTGTAGGATTGTCATAGATGGTGATTTGTTGCCTCTATACCAAACTTGAGAATTTTTATCACAAATAAGTGTGAAATTTTGCCAAATGCTTTTTGTGCATCTATTGAGATGATCCCGTTATTTTTATCCTTCTTTTTGTTAATGTGGCGTGTCACGTTGATTAACTTGTGAATATTGAATCATCCTCCCATTCCTGGACTAAATCCCACTTGATCATGGTGTACGATCTTTTTAATATATTGTTGAATTTCACTTGCATATATCTTGTTAAGGGTTTTTTATATTCATATTCATTAGGGATTTGGGACTGTAATTTTTTGTAGTATCTTTATCTCATTTTGGTATCAGGGTAATGATGGTCTCATAGAATGAATTTGGGAGTGTTCTTGCCTCTTCAATTTTTGTGGGAATAATTTGAGAAAGATAAGCATTAACTCTTCTTTCATACATTTTGTAGAATTACTTTTTGGTGGAAGATACTGTTGGAGTTGAGGGCTAGAGCCAGAGTTAAGGTGGAAGCCAACCCTTCTCTGTGCTCAATGGCTGCCACTGTTTGAGTGCACTCTTATCAGCAATGGCAGCCTCTGCCCTAGTGGAGTGCAGTGCTGGAGCAAAAGCAGCTGGAACAAGTGCCTGGTGCTGGTTGGGGGTGGGGGGACATGTTGGGGTGGTCCTGGAAAGCTGGGTAGAGCCTCAGGCAGCTTTCAATCTGCTGCTTCTGCACTTTGACTGGGAGTAGTCAAATATATGTACACTCTCCAAGACTGAAGTCTCATTTTCTTATAGCCCTCCAGGAAGCCCCCAGCAGAGGGGGCTTATCTTCTTAGGGTCTGACCCCAGGGCTGAGGTGCCTAATATGTTTCTTGAACCTCTTTCTCCCCAGGGAGGATCCTGGAACCTATGATATCCCCTTCTTCTGTTTCCCAAGCTGAGGGTGTGGGTTCTAACCCAATGGCTTCTTCTCCCTTCTTACCCAACTCTATGTGGTTTCTTTATAGATTTGGTTGTAGTAGAGCTATTCTGCTAGTCCCCAGGTATATTTCAGTGAAGGTCACTCTATATGTAGTTTTAGTTTTGATGTGTTTTCAAGGGGAGGTGAGCATCCTTCTACACTGACAACTTTACCTCTTCTCTCTGCATGTTTTCAAGGTCCATCCATGTTGTGACAAAAATAAAAACTCCATTCATTTTTATGACTGAATAATATTTCAGTGTGTATGTGTGTGTTGGTGTGTTTATCACATTTTGCTTATACATTCACATATCAATGGACTCATGGGATACTGTGAATAATATTGCTATGAATATTGGTGTACAAATATCTGTTTGAGTCCATACTGTCAATTATTTTAGACTTATTGCTTGGAAAGGGATTGTTAGCTTTGTATACTTTGAGGAAGCATATATATTGCTCATGGAACCACCATACTATTTTTCCACAGTAGCTGTACAATTTTACATTGTTATCAGTAATTCCCAAAGTGTCTAATTTTCCCATATTTAATCAATACTGTTACTTTCCATTGTTAAACAATTAATCATCTTCCAGGTAGATATGAAATGTTATTTCTTTATTGTTTTGATTTACATTTATCTATTTACTAGTGATGTTAAGCATCTTTCTATGTTCTTATTGGCTATTTGTATATCTTTGAAGAAATATCTATTCAAGGCCATTGTCCATTTTTCTTAAGAAAAAAGGTTGTTTGGTTTCTTGTTGAGTTATAATTGTTCTTTATTTATTCTGAATTTTAATTCTTACTATATATATTATGTGCAAATATTCTGTCTAATTCAGTAAGTTTTCTTTTTGCTTTCTTGATAGTATCCTTTGATGTACAAAATGTTCTTAATTTTGATAACTCCAGATTATCTATTTTTCTTTTGCTGCCTGTTTTTTTGGTGTTTCTATCCATGAACATGAGATGTATTTCCATTTATTTAGGTATTCTTCTTTTTTAGAGTTGAAAAATTTAATTTTTGAGATTAAAAAAATGCTCTGAATGGGATTAGTTGTACATAATACATCGTGACAAAATAGAGTCTATCCCAGGAATGCCAAATCTATTTAACACTATTACTTAAAACTATTGCTTCCCTATATTGAATAATCTAAAAGGTAAAACCATACAAACATAGAAGAAAGAGTCTGCCAAAATTCAATATCTTATCATGATTTAAAAGAAAAAAAAACTGCAAACAAAGAATAACTGAGAATTTATTCAACATGATTAAGGGCATCTATGAAAAATAAAGTCTTCTTTAATTTTGTCAGCAGTAATTTATAGTTTACAGTATGGTTAGACTTGTTGTTTAGTTGCTAAGTCATGTCTAACTTTATTGTGATCCCATGGACTGTAGCCCTCCATGATCTTCTGTCCGTGGGATTTCCCAGGCAAGAATACAGGAGTGGGTTGCCATTTCCTTCTTCAAGGGACCTTCCAAAACCAGAAATTGAATCTGCATCTCCTGAATTGGCAGGCAGATTCTTCACCACTGTGCCACCTGGGAAGCCCTGTATTGGTAGTTAATTTATTTTAATTAGTGAATATTTTTTCATTCTATGATTATATACCATTTATTTATCTTTTGAAAATATTTATGTTAACAATATTTTCAGTGTTTGGCTCTTACTGATAAAGCATCAATGCACATTCATATACAGATTTTCATGTAAACATGAGTTTTCTCTTAAGACATATACTTAAAAGTACAATTTCTGTGACACATGGTAAATGTATATTTATAAGAAACTTCTTTACTGTTTTCTAGAGAGCTGTCAGAGAAGGCAATGGCACCCCACTCCAGTACTCTTGCCTGGAAATTCCCATGGATGGAGGAGCCTGGTAGGCTGTAGTTCATGGAGTCGATAAGAGTCAGATACTACTGAGCAACTTCCCTTTCACTTTTCACTTTCATGCATTGGAGAAGGAAATGGCAACCCACTCCAGTGTTCTTGCCTGGAGAATCCCAAGGACGGGGGAGCCTGGTGGGCTTCCATCTATGGGGTCGCACAGAGTCAGACACGACTGAAATGACTTAGCAGCAGCAGCAGCAGCAGCAGCAGCAGCAGAATGCTGTATCATTTTATGTTCTCTCTAGCAGAAGATCTGGTTGTTCCTCAATAGTACTTGATATTACTAGTATTTTGATTTTAGTTATTGTCGTTGAGGTGTATTTCATAGTGGTTTTTGTTTGCAATTCTCTAATAGCCAATGAAGCTGAACGTCTTTTCATGCACTTATTTGACACTGAAGGATCTTCTTTGATAAAGGGTCTGTTCAAGTCTTTCAACATTTTCTAAATGAATTTTTTGCTTGTCTAGTATAGAGTTTAAAGACTTCATATATTGTGATGCAATTTGTCATCAGATATATGATTTATACATATTTTTCTCCAGTTCATGACTTGTCTTTAAATCATTATTATGGGTTATTTCATAAAAGGAAAACTTTAAATATTTAATTTGAATGTAATCTATTTTTTTTTAGTCTATAGTGATTTAGATGTCTAGGTAAGTAATAGTCCTGTCTAAGAACCCCCTTTGCATAGTCCCCGGTCACAAAGATTTTTCCTAGGTTTTTTTTTTTTCTAAAAATTTAATAGCTATGCACTATTCTGTGATATCTATGATCCAGTTTGAGTTATTTTGTTACAAGTTATAAGGTTAAGGATTTATACTTTTGCCTGTGGAATTCCAGTTGTTTCAACACAATTTGTTGAAAACATTTTTTCTTCATTAAATTATTTTTTATTTATGCCAAAAGTCAAAAGCAGACCAACTTGTAACTCTCTTCTGGGCTCTATTCTATTCAAATGGTCTTTGTGTCTATTCCTTTACCAATTTCACATTTCCTTGTCTCTACAGCAGAAAAGTAAGTCTTAATGTTCTGTAGTATGATTCCTCCAAACAGATTCCCTTTTTCAATATTGTTTTAGTTTCTATTGTCTCTTCATATTTCCATATAAATTTTAGAAACTGCTTGTTTATATATACAAAAACTTACTGGAATTTTTATAGACATTGTTTGCATCCATAAATCAATTCAGTGAAAATTCACATGGTAGTATGGTGAGTCTTCTAATCCATGAAACTAGTGTGCCTCTCTATTCATTCAGAATTTATCAGAATTCTTTCAGAAGTATGTTGTAGCTTTCAGCAGACAGATTGTGCACATATTTTGTTAGGCTTACATCCAAGTATTTCCTTTGTGTTAAGCTATTGTAGATGGTATTTTATTTTAAATTTGCTTATTTAGTTATTAATTTCTCATATAGAAAAATACACAATCTTTGTAGATTGACCTTTGTATCCTTTGACATTTGTTACATGCACTTGCTCCCTTTAGGAATTTTTTCTTTTGGTTTAGGTAGATTATTTAAGATTTTCTACGTAGCTAATTATCATCTGTGAATCAGTACAGTTCAGTCACTCAGTCTTACTTTAATTAACTAAGACATCTATTACTATGCTGAATTACAGTAGTGAAAGTTGAATGCCTTCTTTTGGTCAGATGTTAGGGGAAAATTATTCAGTTTTATACCATTAAGTATGACATTCAGTCAGTTCAGTCACTCAGTCGTGTCCAATTCTTTGTGACCCCATGAACCGCAGCACGCCAGGCCTCCCTTTCCATCACCAACTCCTGAAGTTTACCCCAAATCATGTCCATTGAGTAGGTGATGCCATCTAACCATCTCATCCTCTATCGTCTCTCTCCTCCTGCCTTCACTCTTTCCCAGCATCAGGATCTTTTCAAATGAGTCAGTTCTTCACATCAGGTGACCAAAATATTGGAGTTTCAGCTTCAACATCGGTCCTTCCAGTGAATAATCAAGACTGATCTCCTTTAAGATGGATTGGTTGGGTCTCCTTGCAGTCCATGGGACTCTCAAGAGGCTTCTTCAATACTATAGTTCAAGAGCATCAATTCTTTGGCACTCAGCTTTCTTTATAGTCCCAAATCTCACACCCATACATGGCTACTGGAAAAACCATAGCCTTGACTAGATGGACTTTTGTTGGCAAAGTAATATCTCTGCTTTTTAATATGCTGTCTAGGTTGGTTATTGCTTTCCTTCCAAGGAGCAAGCATCTTTTAATTTCATGGCTGCAGTCACCATCTGCAGTGATTTTGGAGCCCCCCAAAATAAAGTCAGCCACTATTTCCACTGTTTCCCTATCTATTTGTCATGAAGTGATGGGACCAGATGCCATGATCTTCGTTTTCTGAATGTTGAGATTTAAGCCAACTTTTTCACTCTCCTCTTTTCTTTCATCAAGAAGCTCTTTAGTTATTCTTCACTTTCTGCCATGAGGGTGGTGTCATCTGCATATCTGAGGTTACTGATATTTCTCCCAGCAATCTTGATTCTAGCTTGTGCTTCCTCCAGCTCAGTGTTTCTCATGATGTACTCTGCATAGAAGTTAAATAAGCAGGGTGACAATATACAGCCTTGACATACTCCTTTCCCAATTTGGAACCAGTCTGTTGTTCCATGTCCAGTTTTAATTGTTGCTTCCTGACCTCCATACAGGTTTCTCAAGAGGCAGATCAGGTGGTCTGATATTGCCATCTCTTTCAGAATTTTCCACAGTTTACTGTGATCCACACAGTCAAAGTCTTTGGCATAGTCAATAAAGAAGAAATCGATGTTTTTCTGGAACTCTTTTCCTTTTTCCATCATCCAGCAGATGTTGGCAATTTGATCTCTGGTTCCTCTGCCTTTTCCAAAACCAGCTTGAACATCAGGAAGTTCATGGTTCACGTATTGCTGAAGCCTGGCTTGGAGAATTTTGAGCATTACTTTACTAGCCTGTGAGATGAGTGCAATTGTGCAGTAGTTTGAGCATTCCTTGTCATTGCCTTTCTTTGAGATTGGAATGAAAACTGACCTTTTCCAGTCCTTTGGCCATTGTTGAGTTTTCCAATTTCCTGACATATTGAGTGCAGCACTTTCACAGCATCATCTTTTAGAATTTGAAATAGCTCAACTGGAATTCTATCACCTCCACTAGCTTTGTCTGTAGTGATATTTCCTAAGGCCCACTTGACTTCACATTCCAGGACGTCTGGCTCTAGGTCAGTGATCACACCATCGTGATTATCTGGGTCATGAAGATCTTTTTGTACAGTTCTTCTGTGTTTTCTTGCCATCTCTTCTTAATATCTTCTGCTTCTGTTAGGTCCATACCATATCTGTCCTTTATGAGTCCATCTTTGCATGAAATGTTCTTTTGGTATCTCTAATTTTCTTGAAGAGATCCCTAGTCTTTCCCATTCTGTTGTTTTCCTCTATTTCTTTGCATTGATCGCTGAGGAAGGCTTCCTTATCTCTCCTTGCTATTCTTTGGAACTCTGCATTCAAATGGGTATATCTTTCCTTTTCTCCTTTGCTTTTCACTTCTCTTCTTCTCATGGCCTTTTAAGGCCTCCTCAGACAGCCATTTTCCTTTTTTGCATTTCTTTTCCACGGGGATGGTCTTGATCCCTGTCTCCTGTACAATGTCGCAAACCTCTGTCCATAGTTCATCAGGCGCTCTGTCTATCTTAGATCTAGTCCCTTAAATCTATTTTTCACTTTCACTGTGTAATCACAAGGGATCTGATTTAGATCATGCATGAGTGGTCTAGTGGTTTTCCCCACTTTCTTCAATTTAAGTCTGAATTTGGCAAGAAGGAGTTCATGATCTGAGCCACAGTCAGCTCCCAGTATTGTTTTTGCTGACTGTATAGAACTTCTCCATCTTTGGCTACAAAGATTTAGCTGCCAGTTATTTTATAGATACTCTTTGTCAATTGAAAACATTTTGTATTCCTAATTTATGAACAGTTTTATTATAAGTAGGTAATATAAATCTTCTCAAATGGTTTTCCTACATGAACTGATATGATACTGTGGCTGTTACCCTATAGATTCTTTATGTGGCGATTGCATTGACTGATTTTTGAGTAATCCTGGAATTCCTGGAATAATCCCCACTTAGTCATGTTGTATTTTTGTTTCATATATTGGAGGATGTGATTTACTCGTATTTGTTGAGGTTTTTATGTCTATGTTCATGAGAGATATTGTTTATAGCCTTCTCTACTTTTTCTATCTTTGTCTAGTTTAGGAATTAGGATAATGCCAGCCACATAAAACAATTTGAAAAATGTTCCTTCCTATTTTCAGAAAGAGACTGTGTAGAATTGGTTTTATTTCTCCCTAAATGTTTTGTGAAATTCATCAGTCAAACCATATGAAATTGGAATGTCTCACTTTAGATATTTAATCTACAAATTTAGTGTATTTAATAGATATAGGACTATTAAGGCTTTTTTTTTTAACTTTTTCCTTCAGGGTATTTTGGTGGCGTTTGTATCTCAAAAAATTTGTTCATTTCAACTAAAAATTGTTGACTTTATTGGTATCAAGTTGGCATATTTTCTTAGTATCTCCCCACATGCCTCTCAAGCTTAAAGCTCAACATTCAGAAAACTAAGATCATGGCATCTGGTCCCATCATTTCATGGCAAATAGATGGGGAAGCAGTGGAAACAATGGCTGTCTTTATTTTTCTGGGCTCCAAAATCACTGCAGATGGTGATTGCAGCCACGAAATTAAGAGACGCTTACTCCTTGGAAGGAAAGTTATGATCAACCTAGACAGCATATTAAAAAGAAGAGACATTACTTTGCCAATAAAAGTCTGCCTAGTCAAGGCTATGGTTTTTCCAGTGGTCATGTATGGCTGTGAGAGATGGATTATGAAGAAAGCTGAGCGCCAAAGAATTTGTGCTTTTGAACTGTGGTGTTGGAGAAGACTCTTGAGAGTCCCTTGGACTGCGAGGAGACCCAACCAGTCCATTCTAATGGAGATCAGTCCTGCCTGTTCATTGGAAGGACTGATGTTGAAGCTGAAACTTCAATACTTTGGCCACCTGATGCGAAGAGCTGACTCCTTTGAAAAGACCCTGATGCTGGGAAAGATTGAAGTCAGGAGGAGAAGGGGACAACAGAGGATGAGATGGCTGGATGGCATCACCGACTTAATGCACATGAGTTTGGGTGGACTCTGAGAGTTGGTGATGGACAGGGAAGCCTGGTGTGCTGTCGTTCATGGGGTCACAGAGAGTTGTACATGACTGAGTGACTGAACTGAACTGAACTGAACAGTCATATTTTCTTAGTATCTCCCCACATGCCTCTCAAGTCCCTACTCTATGGAGAGGAGGGAGAGTTATCTCTGCTTATATTATTGCAGGCCAGGGATGATGGACAGGCCCCATCCCACTGTCTTCATAATACCTAGCCAAGGTGTAGGGAAAAGTAGGATAGGCAAAAAGTTCCATTTTGCAGAGCTGAATTCTTCCTGGTTCTTATTTTATGTGTATTTCTGTTAAAGGACACCTTATTTAATATGTATTGTTGATTCATTAACTTCGAGCACAGAGCCAATGGCACTGTAACTTATGCCTGAGCAAAGCTTACCTAACACATGTTCTCTCCTTAAGGCATATTACAATAATCTTTTGCTTAGAAACTGACAATACTTCAGCAACATACTTGGAGGCCATTGTAAACAGCAAAATCACCAAAAAAAGCAAAAAAATACAAAAACTGTGACATTAAATTGACTGAAAAGGACATATTTATTTACAGTATGAGATCTGAAGCAAGAAGGCAGAGCATTTCTTCATCTGACCTCAGCTGATAAAGGTGGGTGACTCCAAATCTTTTCAGATCTGCACATATCTATAAATCACCTTGAAATCACTGTGAGTGTAAATTTTGGTGTTACAAAAAATTTTACAAAAATTTGAACAATAAAGATTGGATTTGAGCTCTAAACTTAGATTTGTAAACACCATTGAGAAATGAAGACACACAAACAAGTTACTTAAGAAAAGTATATAATTTGACAGTATGGTCATACTTCAGTAACAAATATTACAATAATTTCAGGTATTAAGAACTTGAAGCATTCTGCAAACCCCCCAGCTCCAGAAGTATTTAGCTTTTCAGTAACTTTTAATGGAAAAGAATTCTAGGAATCCACAAGCAAACTGGGAATAACATTTCTTGCTCTCCTGTGTAAGGAAAAATATTATGCTGCTGCTGCTGCTAAGTCGCGTCAGTCGTGTCCAACTCTGTGTGACCCCATAGACGGCAGCCCACCAGGCTCTGCCGTCCCTGGGATTCTCCAGGCAAGAACACTGGAGTGGGTTGCCACTTCCTTCTCCAATGTATGAAAGTGAAAAGTGAAAGTAAAGTCATTCTGTCCTGCCCGACTCTTAGCGACCCCATGGACTGCAGCCTACCAGGCTCCTCCATCCATGGGATTTTCCAGGCAAGAGTACTGGAGTGGGTTGCCATTGCCTTCTCCAAAATATTATGCAAGAAAGCCAAAGAAACAGAGATATAAAGAACAGACTTTTGGACTCTGTGGAAGAAGACGAGGGTGGGATGATTTGAGAGAATATGTAAAATAGATGACCAGTCCA
The DNA here is from genome assembly GCF_032452875.1 of Bos javanicus. Taxonomy (NCBI): domain Eukaryota; kingdom Metazoa; phylum Chordata; class Mammalia; order Artiodactyla; family Bovidae; genus Bos; species Bos javanicus. Next base: position 14,124,145 of record NC_083876.1, read on the forward strand.
AGATCAATGCATGAAACAGGGCACTCAAAGTCTGTGCACTGGGACAACCCAGAGGGATGTGATGGTGAGGGAAGGGGGAGGGAAGTTTGGAATGGGGGACACATGTACACCTGTGGCTGATTCAAGTCAATGTATTGCAAACCGCCACAATATTTCAAAGTAATTAGCTTCCAATTAAAATAAATTAATTTTTAAAAAGTAAAAAAAATAAAACCAGTAGTATCAATGTAGGAATTTTCTCCTTATTTTACATTTCTACTCAATAAAAAAAGAAAGTGAAGACAATATTTTTTTTTCTAAATTAGAATGAAATAACTTATAAATAAAAATACAAAAAGCAAATAAAAAGGAACAAGTATCTAAGAAGAAATTGCACACAATAATAGTATAAGCCTAGGGTCATTACTCAGAGAAGGCAACGGCAAGCCACTCCAGTGTTCTTGCCTGGAGAATCCCAGGGACGGGGAGCCTGGTGGGCTGCGGTCTATGAGGTCGCACAGAGTCGGACATGATGAAGCGACTTAGCAGCAGCAGCAGCAGCAGCAGGGTCATTACTGAATAAGGAGACAAAAGTCATGATTTCTGATCGCAGAAATGAACAAAAAGAGGCTTTGTTTGTTAATGATGGGAGAGCTGGGGTTCAGTGTTAAAGGTCATAACCTTTGTTCCTCTTTTTTTGTGCTGGTTTCAGTTGGTACAGCGTGTAGGAAATGTCAATGAATTTGACTGAAAATAGGACACTGAAAAATGTTTTCTCTTGAATATAAATTTTAAAATGGCCAGTCATTTAGAAAACTGAAATCAAGTGCTGCTTGGCAGGACTTTTATTCAGTGAAATTTCCTATACAATCTCTTGGAATGAAATGCTAAATTTTTAAGTTATTTATGATTATTGCAAAGATGAGTCTGCTTTGAAAAAGAAAGCCCTCAAAACAACAGGTGAAATCAATCTAAGGATTATTTGTCTATCTTTAAAGGTTTTTTATTCATTTGTTTCTTTATTTATTTTTGGCTGTGCTGGGTCTTTGTTGCTCTGTGTGGGCTTTCTCAGTTGCTGCGAGTGGGCACCACTCTGTTGCACTGCACGGGCTTCTCCTCAAGGGCTTATCCTGTTGTGGAGTCCAGGCTCTAGGCGCATAAGCTCTAGTAGCTGCAGCACACAGGCTCAGTAATTGCAGTTCCTGGGCTCTAGAGTGCAAGCTCAGTAGTTAGGTGCAAGAGCTTTGTTGTTCCACGAAATGTGGACTCTTCCCAGGCCAGGGATTAAACTCATGTCCCCTGCATTGGCAGGTAAATTCTTATCCACTGCACCACCCAGGAGGTCCTATTTGTCTAATCTTGACCAAATCAATTAGCTTCATCTAAAAATTAATGGAGAAAAGAGTAAATGATAGTGTTTGTTGAATAATTACTAAGTGCTAGACACTATTTCAGTCCTTATTAGATAGGAGCTGTCATCGTTGTCACTTACACATCAAAGAATGAAGGCTCAGAGAGATTAAGTATCTTGTGATCCTATAGCTGCTGCTGCTGCTGCTGCTGCTGCGTCGCTTCAGTTGTGTCCGACTCTGTGCTACCCCAAAGACGGCAGCCCACCAGGCTCCCCTGTCCCTGGGATTCTCCAGGCAAGAACACCGGAGTGGGTTGCCATTTCCTTCTCCAGTGCATGAAAGTGAAAAGTGAAAGTGAAGTCGCTCAGTCGTGTCCAACTTCTAGCGACCCCATGGACTGCAGCCTACGAGGCTCCTCCATCCATGGGATTTTCCAGGCAAGAGTACTGGAGTGGGTTGCCATTGCCTTCTCCGGATCCTATAGCTAGTAGGTGGCCAAGTTGGGATGGAAATTCAGACTATTTGATTCCAAGACCAAAGCAGTTGATGTCATCTCCATATAATATGAAATGATGTTTCTATGTGAAGAAAAATAAGTATGAAGGTATTTTTTATTTTTATTAAAAAAAATTTTTTTTAATTATTGAAGTATAGTTTACAATGCTGTGATTAAATTATACATATACATATTGTTGCTGTTCAGTCACTAAGTCATGTCCGACTCTTTGAGACCCCATAGACTGCAGCATGCCAGGCTTCCCTGCTTTTCGCTATCTTCCAGAGTTTGTTCAAACTCATGTCCATTGAGTCAGTGTTGCCATCCAACCATCTCATCCTAAATCACCCGCTTCTCCTACAGCTCTCAATATTTCCCAGCATGAGTGTTTTTTCCAATATTCTTTTTCTTTTTTTTTTACATTCTCTTCCTTTATAGATCATTATAAGATATAGAGTATTGTTCCCTGGGCTATGCAGTAGGTCTTTGTTGGCTAATTTATATACAAATTTTTTTTTAAATGATAAAGTGATACAAATTAGGAAACATGATGATAATTGTGGGCTATATTAAATTTGACGTGACCATGGAGATCCAAAAGATGAATATTGACCATCCAGGTAAAGTGAGTACATGTGTGTGAGTGTGTGATTTCTGACAAAGAAAAGCACTTGTGAAAATATCCTGGGATGGAAAGGAACTGAAAGGAGGCCATTGTGACTGGATTTTAGTGTGCAAGTCACTACTGTTAGGGACAGTGTTAGATACGAAGAGACAAAGTGTATCTAAACCATAGATACTTTGCCCATACACTGATTTATTTGTTCCAGTAAAACAGTAATACATAGTGTTTGGACCTCTCTTTGTCATTGGTTAACTGATTGATTTTCATGTTAGAGATGGACAGGCTCACTGACTCTGGGTACATGAATGCTGTTACCTTTTTATTTCTAAAACAACCAAATAAGAGACTCTGCACACTCTGCAATTTTCAAGAGTTTTGGGCTCAAATCTCCAGTGAAATAAATTGGATGATGCTTGAGTCTCAAACAATAGATAAATAAAAGGGATTTAACCCATTCAAATGAAAGTTGGCTGAGTGGTCTCTTTTTGTAAGAGGGATCAAACCTGACTCCATATTGCGTCTGCTTTTTTATCCCTAACCTTTGTGAAATGTTGTCTGTGCTTAGTCATGCTGGCTCTGCAACTTCTGTAAAACAAATTTGCCTATAGTCTGAAATATAAAAGACAGCCCTTTCTCAGGGCCCTTACCTTTAAGTATATAAGAGCAGAGAATAATATTTGTCTTGTTAGAGGTTTACAGGAACACTATGACCAGAGTTGCATGTATAACTACAAGAACAAAGGATTCCAGCAGCTAGAAGTTTGCAATAGCCACACTCCCTCCTTTTTTAATATAAAAGAAGCCTGAATTCTAACTCCGGTAAGATGGTTCTTTGGGACACTAGTTCACCATCCTATTGGTCTGCTGGTTTTCCAAATAAAGTTGCTATTACTTGCCCTAACACCTCGCCTCTCAATTTATTGGCCTACCATACAATGAGCAGTATAAACTTGGACTCAGTAACATTTTAAACCTTTCCTCTGTGGTACTTTTATTGTTTTGGTAAGTGGAATTATACTGGGGACACAAGCAAGCTTAGGGAAAGAAGTTTTAAATTTTTTCACTGTTTCAATTTCAGTATTCAATTTAAAATAGTTTCAATTTCATTCAGAAGAAAAATTGGGGTTTTTCTGGTGGTTCAGTGGTAGAGAATCTGCCTATCAATGCAGGAGACATGGGTTTGGTCCCTGATCTGGGAAGATCCCACAAGCCACCAGGCAATGAAGTTCATACACCACAACTATTGAGCCTGTGCTCTAGAGCCTGGGAACTGTAACCACTGAGCCCATATGCTCCAGCTACTGAAGCCTGTGTGCCCTAGAGCCTGTGCTCAGCAACAAGAGGGTAGCCCCTGCTCAACACAACTAGAGAAAAACAGGCACAGCCAATAAATAACATAATAAAGGAAAATGGGCAGGATTCATATTAACAAATCTCACATTTAACAAAAAGCAAATACATTTTATATTCAATGAGTAATTAGAAATTTTGTTAATGAGGGATCTTATAGTTTTAGCCCAGAGGTCATCTTGTTTACCATTGCTTATCATTGTCAATCCATTTATCATTGTAATGTGAAAGATTATGCTTAAAGCGACCAGAAATGCATGGAAAGAGCTTGCCTGTGAGAGCAGACAACAGCGATGAGCATGAGTTTAGAAAGGATTATATGGCTACATTTTTGAAAAGCAAGTCTGTCTTTCAAAAAATCAGAGATTTTTTTCTTTTTACTTTTGAGTACATGAGCACATATTTTCTCCTAAAATTAGGTCGATTCCCAGCCACAGTTTTTTCATCAGCATGTTTATAAACAAGTTTAAAACACTGGAAATTTCCTGATGAGACAAAAATAAAAATTCTGAGTACTTTCTGCATGTGATTTTTAGATTGTTGTTCACTGGTAGTTTTAAGATGTAGTCTTTATAAATTTATGGTTTAAATTGGGAATGTGGCTCAGTAGCTAAAAACAGGAAGTTTGCACATAACTTTGAAATCAGAAAAATATGCAACTAAGTAAAAGATCATCTGAATTATGGAGAGCCGTGGCAGGCAGAGAATGCTGTCATAGTGAGCTTCCCAAAGTGAACTTGAAATCTGTGCTTCTCTATCGTTAACTAATAAACTGATAGTGAGAAACAAAAGTCAGTGTAAAGGTATAAATATAGACCTTTAGACATAAGGTAGACATAGACCAAAACATAGATCTATAGACAGTATATTAAAAAGCAGAGACATTACTTTGCCAACAAAGGTCAGTCTAGTCAAAGCTATGGTTTTTCCAGTAGTCATGTATGGATGTGCGAGTTGGACTATAAAGAAAGCTGAGTGCCGAAAAACTGATGTTTTGAACTGGGGTGTTGGAGAAGACTCTTGAGAGTCCCTTGGACTGCAAGGAGATCCAACCAGTCCATTCTAAAGGAGATCAGTCCTGGGTGTTCATCGGAAGGACTGATGCTGAAGCTGAAACTCCAATACTTTGGCCACCTCATGCTAAGAACTGACTCATTGGAAAAGACCCTGATGCTGGGAAAGATTGAAGGGAGGAGGAGAAGGGGACAACAGAGGATGAGATGGTTGGATGGCATCACCAATTTGATGGACATGAGTTTGAGCAAGCTCCGGGAGTTGGTGATGGACAGGGAGGCCTGGTGTGCTGCAGTCCATGGGGGTCACAAAAAGTCAGACATGACTGAGTGACTGAACTGAACTGAAAGGTATAAATCATGCAAATGTTTATGTGTTTGTTTATTTTTTGCTAGAGTAGATATACAAATATATCTTAATTTTAGTGACCTGCTTGAGGAAACATTGACATTGATACATAAAATTATTATTCTCACAAATGACCCTAAAAAAATCATTTATGCAAATTTGAAGGGAATTCAGTAGGAATTTTTAAAAGAAAAATAAATAAAAGGAAGTGTTGAGTAGTAAGAAATAAGATAAAATGTGAAATTGAGTAATAAAGACATTTGAAATTTCTTTTGTTAAATTATTTTTAATTTTTTAAAAATTAATTTGTTTTAATTGGAGGATACTAATTTTACAATATTGTGGTGGTTTTTGCCATACATCGACATGAATCAGCCAGGGCTATACATATGTCCTTCCATCTTGACCCCCCTCCCACCTCCCTCCCCATCCCATCGCTATCTCTCTGGGTCATCCCAGAACACAGGCTTTGAGTGCCCTGCTTCATGCATGGAACTTATACTGGTCATCTATTTTACATATGGTAACATACATGTTTCAATGCTATTCTCTCAAATCATCCCACCCTGCCTTCTCCCACAGAGTCCAAAAGTCTGAAGGTATTTTAGTTTGTGATTATCTTGGATGGAGAGGATCAAGAAAGGATAACAAATTGACAAATACAGGGGGCATAAATGTTAGTAAATATGGTTTTAGCAAATTATATATTTAATATACTTAGAAAATATGACTTGAAAACTACCTGAGGTTGAATTATTTCTCTTATCTATACCTTTTATTACCTTTGCTAAAAGTTACAGAGTTCAATATAAAAATAAAAAATAATACTGAATACAACAAACAACTAAATAAGTGTTACTATTTTGTGTTTATCTTCCAATTCAACTTTTTGTGCTACACACAGAATGATACATGCATAAATATGTGATAGATAAGTACACAAAACCATAATTTTTATTCAATAAAATATTACATGTAGTAGTAATTAATGGGCTTCCCAGGTGGCTCAGTGATAAAGAATCTTCCTGCCAATGCGGGAGACACGAGTTAGATTCCTGGGTCAGGAAGATCCCCTGGAGGAAGAAATGACAGCCCACTCCAGTATTCTTGCCTGGAAAATTCTATGGACAGAGGACCTTGACAGCCTAAATGCCATGGGATCGCAAAGAGTTGGACACAACTGAGCAACTGAACTGACTAGTAATTAATAGAAGAAGAGAAATCCATTCAAAGAACTGGGCAAAATCTGATAAAAATTTCCTTACTCAAGTCATATTTGCCTTAGTAAGATACATTTAACATTAAGAAAATTAAAAATAGAGAATAGACTGTTATTTGTTTTAAAATACTTTTGCCAATAAATATTTCAATGAAAGTAAATCATGTATGTAGAAAAATAAGCACACTGTAAGTGAACAAATTGTAAACAAATCATGTGTTAGTTGCTCAGTCATGTCTGACTCTTTGAGACCCCATGGATGGTAGATCACCAGGTTCCTCTGTCCATGGGATTCTCCAGGCAAGAATATTGGAGTGGCTTGCCATTTCCTTCTCCAGGGGATCTTCCTGACCAGGGATTGAACCCAGGTCTCCTGCGTTGCAGGCTCATTCTTTACCATCTGAGCCACCAGGGAAGCCAAACAAATCATAGACTTAATGTATTTTCACAGATGAGCATATCCACATCACCTTTTCTAAGGTAGGTAAATATTAAATGCTTGCTGATATCACAGAAGACACCTTCATACTGCTTCATAGGACCTCTCTTTCTTTTTCTCAGAGACCTGATTCTCACTTTTAACACCACTGAAACCAGAGACTAGTTTTATCTGTTTTAGAAATTTTTCAATGAAATCATATCATGTGTACTTTTGTGTTTGACTTTTAACATTATTTTTGAGAAATGAACCCGTGTTGCTGGAGTAGTATTAACTTCATCAATCTATATTATTCCACTGTATAAATATATCATACTTTTTAAAAACTATTTTATCTTTCCCAGTTTTTCCTTTTACAAAAAATGATGCTATATTTTTTTATGTATCTTTAAATACTCCTATGTGTTTCTCTGGAAAACGCAGAGGCATTCTTCTGCTCTGTGTAGTGTAAATTTTGTCACAGCATGTGTCTATGTATATGTAGGTCTGTTTGTTGATTCTTTTTGATGTTTCATTGTCTGTCTGTACTTGTGCCAATACCACATATTTTTAGTTATTCTAAATTTAAAATAAGTCTTGATATCTGTGTAAATTTTCTAACTTTGTTCATCTTCAAGATGGCTTTGGCTGTCCTTAACTCTTTAAATTCCCATATCAATTTTGGAAATAGCCAGTTAATGGAAACATTTCTAGGATTTTTCAGTTGGATTTCATTGAATCACTATTACCCTGAGGATAACTGATACCTTTATCAGTTCAGTTCAGTTCAGTCGCTCAGTCGTGTCCGACTCCTTGCGACCCCATGAATCGCAGCACACCAAGCCTCCCTGTCCATCACCATCTCCTGGAGTTCACCCAAACTCACGTCCATCAAGTCGGTGATGCCATCCAGCCATCTCATCCACTGTGGTCCCCTTCTCCTCCTGCCCCCAATCCCTCCCAACATCAGAGTCTTTTCCAATGAGTCAACTCTTCGCATGAGGTGGCCGAAGTACTGGAGTTTCAGCTTTAGCATCATTCCTTCCAAAGAAATCCCAGGGCTGATCTCCTTCAGAATGGACTGGTTGGATCTCCTTGCAGTCCAAGGGACTCTCAAGAGTCTTCTCCAACACCACAGTTCAAAAGCATCAATTCTTCGGCGTTCAGCCTTCTTCACAGTCCAACTCTCAGATCCATACATGACCACAGGGAAAACCATAGCCTTGACTAGACTGACCTTTGTTGGCAAAGTAATGTCTCTGCTTTTGAATATGCTATCTAGGTTGGTCATAACTTTCCTTCCAAGGAGTAAGCATCTTTTAATTTCATGGCTGCAGTCACCATCTGCAGTGATTTTGGAGCCCAAAATATAAAGACTGACACTGTTTCCACTGTTTCTCCATCTATTTCCCATGAAGTGATGGGACCAGATGCCATGATCTTCGTTTTCTGAATGTTGAGTTTTAAGCCAACTTTTTCACTCTCCTCTTTCACTTTCATCAAGAGGCTTTTGAGTTCCTCTTCACTTTCTGCCATAAGGGTGGTGTCATCTGCATATCTGAGGTTATCGATATTTCTCCCGGCAAACTTGATTCCAGCTTGTGCTTCTTCCAGCCCAGCATCTCATGATGTACTCTGAATGTAAGTTAAATAAGCAGGGTGACAATATACAGCCTTGACGTACTCCTTTTCCTATTTGGAACCAGTCTGTTGTTCCACATCCAGTTCTAACTGTTGCTTCCTGACCTGCATACAGGTTTCTCAAGAGGCAGGTCAGGTGGTCTGGTATTCCCATCTTTTTTAGAATTTTCCACAGTTTATTGTGATCCACACAGTCAAAGGCTTTGGCATAGTCAATAAAGCAGAAATAGATGTTTTTCTGGAACTCTCTTGCTTTTTCCATGATCCAGCGAATGTTGGCAATTAGATCTCTGGTTCCTCTGCCTTTTCTAAAACCAGCTTGAACATCTGGAAGTTCATGGTTCATGCACATTTTAATTCTATTAGGATGCTCATCTTTTGTACTTTTTTGTTCTCTGTTATAATCATGTGTATATATTAAGCCCTTCATTGTTCTTCATTGTTTTATACAATTAGTATCATTTTAGATTTGCTTACATATTTATTTTCTGTTGTTCTTTACATATATACCTGTGTTTCTATCCCGAATTATTTTATTCTCTCCAAAGAATTCCCTTTTAATTATTCTTTGTACAGATCTTATTGATTAATTCTTTTCATTTTTGTTACCTGCAATGTCATTTTGGAAGAATAGTTTTGCTTTATATTGTATTTTAGGTTGGCAGTAATTTTCTTTTCTTCATTTATTTTTAAGACTAATTGTCTTCTGGCTAATATATGTCTCTTGAAAGTTCACTGACAATGAGACATCACCTCATATATGTCTGAATGGCTAATAACAAACTAACACCAATAACAAATTTTGGTGAGTGTGGAAAGAAACAAACCCTTTTACACGGTTGGTTGGAATGTAAATTTGGGCAACACAGGAAAAGAGTCTGGAAGTTTCTCAAAAACTAAAAATATAACTATTATAGGACACAGAAATTTCATTCTTAAATATATACCCCCAAAAAAAGCCTATACAAACATTAATTTGAAAAGAGACTTGCACCTCAATGTTCATAGCAGAAGTATTTACAATTGCCAAGATATGGAAGCAACCTGTATCCATCATGGAATGGATGGATGGATAAAGATGTGGTAGACACACACACACACACACACACACACACACACACAATGGGATACTGTTTAAAAAATAAAAAAGAATGAGTTCTTTGCCATTTGCAACAACATGGATAGGGGTATTATGTTTAGTGAAATAAGTCAGAGAAAGATAAATACTGTATGATATCATGTATATGGAATCTAAAAAATACAACACGATAGTGAATATAACAACAATATAAAGCAGACACATATATAGAGAACAAACTAGTGGTAACCAGGAGGAACGGGACAAGAGAGGGGCAACATAGGTGTAGGGGATTAAGAAGCACAAGTATTATGCATAATCTATAAGGATATATTGCACAATACACAGAACATAGCCAATAACTATGTTATGTGTAAACTCACTTCAGTCATGTCCCTCTCTGCAGTGCTATGAACTATAGCCCTCTAGGCTCAGAGGACCAGGCAAAAATACTGGAGTGGGTTACCATGCCCTCCTCCAAGGGATTTTTTCCAATGTAGGGCTCAAACCCACATCTCTTATGTCACCTTCATTGACAGGAAGGTTTTTTTTGGTTTTTTTTTTGTTTTTTTTTTACCACTAGTGCCATCTGGGAACCCCCACAATAACTATAAATGGCATATAACATTTAATAATTGACACTCACTGCATTGTATACCTGTAACATAATATTGTACATCAACTGTACTTCAACTAAATATTTTTTTAAAATAGAATCAAAAACAAAGAAAGGAAAATACACTGAGACTCATATAGTTGCTCCTTTGAAAGTTATGTGTGTTTCATTCTCTGGCTGCCTAACATATGTCCTATTTCTCTTTGAATTTCAGCAAAGTTGCTATTTTTTGTCTAGCTGTAGTTTTCTTTGCTACACATCTTAAATCTGTGGCTTTTGGAAAATTCAGTTCAGTTCAGTTCAGTCGCTCAGTCGTGTCTGACTCTTTGCGATCCCATGAATTGCAGCACGCCAGGCATCCCTGTCCATCACCAGCTCACGGAGTTCACTCAGACTCACGTCCATCAAGTCAGTGATGCCATCCAGCCATCTCATCCTCTGCCGTCCCCTTCTCCTCCTGCCCCCAATCTCTCCCAGCATCAGAGTCTTTTCCAATGAGTCAACTCTTCGCATCAGGTGGCCAAAGTACTGGAGTTTCAACTTTAGCATCATTCCTTCCAAAGAAATCCCAGGGCTGATCTCCTTCAGAATGGACTGGTTGGATCTCCTTGCAGTCCAAGAGACTCTCAAGAGTCTTCTCCAACACCACAGTTCAAAAGCGTCAATTCTTCAGCGCTCAGCTTTCTTCACAGTCCAATTCTCACATCCATACATGACCACTGGAAAAACCATAGCCTTGACTAGACGGACCTTTGTTGGCAAAGTAATGTCTCTGCTTTTCAATATGCTATCTGGGTTGGTCATAACTTTTCTTCCAATGAGAAAACGTCTTTTAATTTCATGGCTGCAGTCACCATCTGCAGTGATTTTGGAGCCCCAAAAAATAAAGTCACACTGTTTCCACTGTTTCCCCATTTATTTCCCATGAAGTGATGGGACCAGATGCCATGATCTTTGTTTTCTGAATGTTGAGCTTTAAGCCAACTTTTTCACTCTCCTCTTTCACTTTCATCAAGAGGCTTTTGAGTTCCTCTTCACTTTCTGCCACAAGGGTGATGTCATCTGCATATCTGAGGTTATCGATATTTCTCCTGGCAATCTTGATTCCAGCTTGTGCTTCTTCCAGCCCAGCGTTTCTCATGATGTACTCTGCATATAAGTTAAATAAGCAGGTGACAATGTACAGCCTTGACGTACTCCTTTTCCTACTTGGAACCAGTCTGTTGTTCCATGTCCAGTTCTAACTGCTACTTCCTGACCTGCATACAGGTTTCTTAAGAGGTAGATCAGGTGGTCTGGTATTCCCATCTATTTCAGAATTTTCCACAGTTTATTGTGATCCACACAGTCAAAGGCTTTGGCATAGTCAATAAAGCAGAAATAGATGTTTTTCTGGAACTCTCTTGCTTTTTCCATGATCCAGCAGATGTTGGCAATTTGATCTCTGGTTCCTCTGCCTTTTCTAAAACCAGCTTGAACATCAGGAAGTTCACAGTTCACGTACTGCTGAAGCCTGGCTTGGAGAATTTTGAGCATTACTTTACTAGTGTGTGAGATGAGTGCAATTGTGCAGTAGTTTGAGCATTCTTTGGCTTTGCCTTTCTTTGGGATTGGAATGAAAATTGACCTTTTCCAGTCCTGTGGCCACTGCTGAGTTTTCCAAATTTGCTGGCATATTGAGTGCAGCACTTTCACAGCATCATCTTCTAGGATTTGAAATAGCTCAACTGGAATTCCATCAACTCCACTGACTTTGTTTGTAGTGATGCTTTCTAAGGCCCACTTGACTTCACATTCCAGGATGTCTGGCTCTAGGTCAGTGATCACACCATCATGATTATCTGGGTCATGAAGATCTTTTTTGTACAGTTCTTCTGTGTATTCTTGCCACCTCTTCTTAATATCTTCTGCTTCTGTTAGGTCCATACCATTTCTGTCCTTTATGAGCTCATCTTTGCATGAAATATTCCCTTGGTATCTCTAATTTTCTTGAAGAGATCTCTAGTCTTTCCCATTCTGTTGTTTCCCTCTATTTCTTTGCATTGATCCCTGAGGAAGGCTTTCTTATCTCTTCTTGCTATTCTTTGGAACTCTGCATTCAGATGCTCATATCTTTCCTTTTCTCCTTTGCTTTTCGCTTCTCTTCTTTTCACAGCTAATTGTAAGGTCTCCCCAGACAGCCATTTTGCTGTCTTGATCCCTGTCTCCTGTACAATGTCATGAACCTCATTCCATAGTTTATCAGGCACTCTATCTATCAGATGTAGGCCCTTCAATCTATTTCTCACTTCCTAAATCATACTCAGGTATGATTTAGGTCATACCTGAGTGGTCTAGTGGTTTTCCCTACTTTCTTCAATTTCAGTCTGAAGATGGCAATAAGGAGTTCATGATCTGAGCCACAGTCAGCCCCTGGTCTTGTTTTTGCTGACTGTATAGAGCTTCTCCATCTTTGGCTGCAAAGAATATAATCAATCTGATTTCAGTGTTGACCATCTGGTGATGTCCATGTGTAGAGTCTTCTCTTATGTTGTTGGAAGAGGGTGTTTGTTATGACCAGTGCATTTTCTTGGCAAAACTCTATTAGTCTTTGCCTTGCTTCCTTCCATATTCCAAGGCTAAATTTGCCTGTTACTCCAGGTGTTTCTTGGCTTCCTACTTTTGCATTCTAGTCCCTTACAATGAAAAGGACATCTTTTTTTGGAAAATTATCAATCATTATCTTTACAAATATTGTTTCTGATCATTTTCTTCCATGCCTTCTCCTGTAGTACCATTTACAGATCTGTTTAAACTATTGGTTATATTCCTTCTCAATAATTATGGTGTTTTCTACGTTCTCCATCCTTTGATTTATCTTTGCTTTAGTCTGGGTATTTCTGATTGATCTTTATTCCATTCAATGTTTTATTTTTCTCTATGGTAAAGTATAATCTCCTGTTAAAACCATACATTGAGTCTTAGTTTCAGTTGTTTAATTTTTTAGCTCTAGCATTTGTGGTTGATATATATTCATTCTTAAATTTTTAAATATCATATTGTTGTTTAGCCTCTAAGTCACATTGAACTCTTTGAGACCCCATGGACTGTACAATGTCAGCCTCATCTATTCTCCACTATTTCCTGGACTTTGCTCAAATTCATGTCCATTGAGTTGATAATGCTATCTAACCATCCCATTCTCTGCCAGCCCCTTCTCCTTTTGCCTTCAGTCTTTCCTAGCATCAGTGTCTTTTCCATTGAGTTGGCTGTTCATATCAGGTGCACAAAGTACTGGAGCTTCAGCTTGATTCTTAAATATATTTAAAGAAATATTTAATATATTATAAAATGCATACCAAATATATTAATATAACTATATGCATGCATGCTAAGTCACTTCAATCCTGTCCAGCTCTTTGTGAACCTATGGAGTGTAGCCTGCTGGGCTTCTCAGTCCATGGGATTCTCCAAGCAAGAATATTGGAGTGGGTGGCATGCCTTCGTCCAGGGGATCTTCTTGATCCAGGATTGAACCCATGTCTCTAATATCTCCTGCATTGTCAAGTGCATTCTTTACCACTAAATCCACCTGGGAAGCCTCTATAGAACTTTATGTGTGATATCAGTTTGGTTCAGTTCAGTCGCTCAGTCATGTCTGACTCTTTGTGACTTCACATCAGGTGGCCAAAGTATTGGAGTTTCAGCTTCAACACTAGTCCTTCCAATGAACACCCAGAACTGATCTCCTTTAGGATGGACTGGTTGGATCTCCTTGCAGTCCAAAGGATGCTCAAGAGTCTTCTCCAACACCACAGTTCAAAGCATCAATTATTCGGCGCTCAGCCTTCTTTATAGTCCAACTCTCATATCCATATATGACCACTGGAAAAACCATAGCCTTGACTAGACGGACCTTTGTTGACAAAGCAATGCCTCTGCTTTTTAGTATGCTGTCTAGGCTGGTGCAAGAAGATACAATCAGTCCATTCTAAAGGAGATCAGTCCTGGGTGTCCTTTGGAAGGAATGATGCTAAAGCTGAAACTCCAGCACTTTGGCCACCTCTTGCAAAGAGTTGACTCATTGGAAAATACTCTGATGCTGGGAGGGATTGGGGGCAGGAGGAGAAGGGGATGACAGAGGATGAGATGGCTGGATGGCATCACCAACTCGATGGATGTAAGTTTGAGTGAACTCTGGGAGTTGGTGATGGACAGGGAGGCCTGGCGTCCTGCAATTCATGGGGTTGTAAAGAGTTGGACACAGCTGAGTGACTGAACTGAACTGAACTGAACTAGGTTGGTCATAACTTTCCTTCCAAAGAGTAAGCATCTTTTAATTTCATAGCTGCAATCACCATCTGCATTGATTTTGGAGCCCAGAAAAATAAAGTCTGACACTGTTTCCACTGTTTCCCCATCTATTTCCCATGAAGTGATGGGACCAGATGTCATGATCTTAGTTTTCTGAATGTTGAGCTTTAAGCCAGCTTTTTCACTCTCCTCTTTCACTTTCATCAAGAAGCTCTTTAGTTCTTCTTCACTTTCTGCCATAATGGTGATGTCATCTGCATATGTGAAGTTTTTTATATTTCTCCCAGCAATCTTGATTCCAGCTTGTGCTTCATCCAGCCCAGCCTTTCTCATGATTTACTCTGCATATAAGTTAAGTAAGCAGGGTGACAATACGCAGCCTTGACGTACTCTTTTTCCTGTTTGGAACCAGTCTCTTCCATGTCCAGTTCTAATTGTTGCTTCCTGACCTGCATACAGGTTTCTCAGGAGCCAGGTCAGGTGGTCTGGTATTGCCATCTCTTTCAGAATTTTCCACAGTTTTCTGTGATCCACACAGTCAAAGGCTTTGGCATAGTCAATAAAGCAGAAATAGATGTGTGATATATATTTAATTTGATTATTTGGTCATACTATATGATGTTCCAAGTAATGTTTTCATTTAATGCCAAGTAATATGATTAAAGTATATAAAATTTTATAGTTTTATATTAGCATTCCCCCAATTAGAGGTCCCCCAACCTTTTTGGCAGCTTCCCTGATAGCTCAGATGGTAAAGAATCCATCTGCAATTTAGGAGACCCTGATTCGATTCCTGGCTCAGGAAGATCCACTGGAGAATGAATAAGTTACCAACTTCAGTCTTCTTGGGTTTCTCTTGTTGCTCACCTGGTAAGGAATCCACCTGCAATGTGGGAGACCTGGGTTCAATCCCTGG
Source organism: Bos javanicus (assembly GCF_032452875.1). NCBI lineage: Eukaryota > Metazoa > Chordata > Mammalia > Artiodactyla > Bovidae > Bos > Bos javanicus. The sequence continues at coordinate 14,139,490 of NC_083876.1, forward strand.
GTTCAATCCCTGGGTTGGGAAAATCCCCTGGAGCAGGGAACGTTACCCACTCCAGTATTCTGGCCTGGAGAATTCCATGGACTCTATAGTCCTTGGGGTTACAAAAGAGTCAGACATGACCAAGCAACTTTCACAATCTTTTTGGCATCAGGGACCAGTTTTGTAGGACTGTTTTCCATGAACTGTGGAGTGAGGGATGATTCAAGCTCATTACATTTATTGCACACTTTATTTCTAATCTAATGCCACCTCTGACCAGACAAGGGCTGCCATCTGTGACCTGGAAGTTAGGGATCTCTGCTCTAGATGATGCTAATTTCTCCAGAGTCATTTAAATTTTTTTCTTTTTAAAAAATTTTGGACAGAAAGAAAATTTCTTTTAATTGATATACACACTAAGGGAAATCTATTAAGGTTTATAGCCAGAGAACTAGAACTTGAAGAAAGGAATGGAGTAAGAAAGAAGACAGAAAAATAAATTTGGGTTCAGGTACTACATGATGTCATTCAATTATTCTATGTATGGAACTGAAAATAAAAACAAAAAGAAAGAAACTTCCTTTCCAAAGTCTTTGGGGTTACACATATTTTCCACAATTAGCTCAGAAACTCAATGATGGCAGCCACACAGAGATGAAATTATGAATTCTTCATCTTACAGATTGTCCTCTTTTGGCGTATTCAGAGTGTATCTTGTGACTGAAGTTGACTTTTTCTATTGCAATGTTAAAAATGAAATGAACATTAGTGAAACACTTCACCTACATTTCACAAAGTTAAGTTGTTGAAAAAGTAAGCTCTAGTACAGTAATCTAAGGGTAAGGGATGACTTTCAGTGATTTGAAAGTATAGTTGGCCATAGGCATTAATTGTTAAAAAAAAAAAAAAGCCAAATTTTTATCAGAAGTTTCAAAATTGACTCTTTCATGGTCCAAATGTCATGGCTAATTCTTTAGCTGTGTTTCTTTCTGGTTTGGCTACCTGTCAAATGAACAATGTTTCAAGGAAAAAGAATCAGCAATTGTCTCTTCCTGTAGCAGTTTTTCCCCATGATCTCCCACCCATTGAGTTCAATGACTTTAAAGACATTTTTGAATGAAGGAAAAAGAGACTACCCTTGTGGGCCAGACAGAGGAAGCATCCTTTTGCTGAGTCATTTACTTTGAAACTGACAGGAAGTTGAGTAGAGGAAGGTCATTTTAATCCAGCCTGACACTGAACAACTTTTAAGATAAATCTTAGGTTTTTTATTTTTTAAATAAAAATCTTACTCTTTCAACTTTCTCCTGAGTTATATTTCTTTAGTACCTGATGGGATTCTGAAGAATAAATACCTGAACATAAATAAAAATTCTGAAAATAAATGTCTTTATTTTGACTTTTGAGAATTAAGGTTTGTTTTTTTTTTTAAATTTTAGATTATACTTGTTTTACTTTTACCCTCTAGAAATAATACTTGTGGCCAACAATATCTTTCAAAGCTTGACACAAAAACATCTCCTTAGGAAACCATGAACTTGAATTTTGGTCCTTGTATTCCTATTAAACCATCTGAAGCTCTCAGAATCTTTGTTCCTTATATTCCTATTAAACTACTTGAAGTTCTCAGAATAGGTGTCTATTCACGAATCCACAGAAATTTTTGAGGAGAAAAATAGCACTGAGCTATTTTGGGGGCTCACTTCTTTACATTTCTTCTTCCCAGGATCTTGCCGCTCAAGTTCTTACTGTCTTGATTGTTCTCTAACATCGCCAAACATACTTTAAAAACATTTTATGTAGTTTTCTAGGCATTCTCAAATGGAGGTTTGATTTGTTAGACCCAATTCTGCATTCCAGAAGCAGAGGTTGGTGGTGTTTTATTTAAACTCGTATTACCTACATTTGTTTCTTTACTTACTCCTATGGTATACCTTACTTTTCTTTGAAAATGTCTCTCTCTCTCAAAGACAAAAAGAGAAATCTGAAAGCAACCAGAGTGATGGTACATACTATATAAAGAGAAATGAGACCAACAAATTTGTGGAGCAATAAAAATAGATCAAAAGATGGTTCACTAGTGTTCCAGTTACTATGGTTGCATAACCAATTACCATAAAACTTAGTGTCTTAAAACAACCTTTTTATTGTACTCGCAAAATCTGTGAGCCAGGAATTTGGACAGGGCATGGAGCCAAGGGCTTGTTCCTGTTCCAAAATGTCTGAATTCTCGTCTAGGACAAGACAGCTGGGGTTACTCAGAAGCTGGGGAATGGAGACATTTAGGAGTCTTCACTCATGTGCGTCTTGGCTGATTCTGGTTGTTAACTGGGACCATACCTGAGGCTATGACCAGAGTATGTGGTCATGTATATTTGTGAAGTATAGGTCATGGCCTATACTTCACAAATGGCCTCAGGATATTGAGACCAAAATGGCCACTCAGAACTCAGAAGAATTATCTATGAAAAATGTGAAATTTGCATAAACATTTCTGAATGTGCATGGAAGTTATATAGTCACATTTTGTTAGAGTCTGTTGGTTACAAGAGAGTCACAAAACTGCCAGATTTTGTGGGGGCAGTAGGATGACATAGATTCCCACTCTCAATGTGGGAAAGTTCAAGGTCATACTGTAGAAGACTTACAGGTGGGAGACATTCTTATGTCAAGCTTTGAAAGATATTGTTGGCTGCAAGTAATATTTCCAAGGGGTAAAAGTAAAACACATACAATTTAAAATTAAATAAAACCCTTAATTCCCCAAAAGTCAAAATGAAGACATTTTTATTCAAGCAAAATATATTGTCACCCTGCTTATTTAACTTAAATGCAGAGTACATCATGCAAAACGCCAGGCTGGATGACTCACAAGCTGGAATCAAGATTACCAGAAGAAATTCCAACAACTTCAGATATGCAGATGATACCACTCTAATGGCAGAAAGTGAAGAAGAACTAAGGAGCCTCTCGAGGAGGGTGAAAGAGGAGAGCAAAAAAAACTGGCTTAAAACTCAACATTCAAAAAACTAAGATTATAGCATCTGATCCCAACACTTCATGGCAAATAGAAAGGGGAAAGTGGAAACGGTGACAAATTTTATTTTCTTGGGCTCCAAAATCACTATGGATGGTGATTGTAGCCATGGAATTAAAAGACTCTTGCTCCTTGGAAGGAAAGCTATGACAAAGTTAGACAACATATTAAAAAGTAGAGATATCTCTTTGTCAACAAAGGTCCATATAGTCAAAGTTATGTTTTTCCTGTAATTAAATATGGAAGTGAGTGTTGGACCATAAAGAAGACTGAATACCAAAGAATGGATACTTTTTAATTGTGGTGCTGGAGAAGATTTGTGAGTCTCTTGGATAGCAAGGAGATCCAACCAGTTAATCCTAAAGGAAATCACTCCTGAATATCCACTGGAAGACTGATGCTGAAGCTCCAATGCTTTGGCCACCTGCAGTGAAGAGTAGAGTCATTGGAAAAGACCCTGATACTGTGAAAGACTAAAGACAAAAGGAGAAGAGGGCAGCAGAGGCTGAGGTGTTTAGATAGCATTTCCAACTCAGAGGACATGAACTTATTCAAACTCTGGGAGACAGTGGAAGACAGAAGAGCCTGGCATGCTGAAGTTCATGGGGTTGCAAAAAATCAGACATGACTTAGAGACTGAACAACAATATCTGATAGAATAATGCTGTCACCCCAACCATGATGTCCACATCCTTATCCTTGGGTCCTGTAAAACTTCAGCTTATGTGGCAAATGGGGATGGAGTTTGCAGGTGGAATTAAGGCTGCTATTCGGCTGACTTTATGATAGGGAAATCATTTTGGAGTTCTGGGCAGACTCAGTGTAATCACATGAGTCTTCAAAGGAGGAAGACAGGCAGATGAAGAGGGCAGAGCTCTACCATATGAGGACTAGACCCATTGATGTGTCTTGGAAGATGGAGGAAGATACTGTGAACCAAGGATGTAGGCAGTCTCTAAGAAATGAAAAAGGAAAAGGGAGGATTCTCTCCCAAGAACCTCTAAGAGGAATTCATCCTGGCTGGCATACTGATCTTAGCTTAGTAAGACCCATGTCAGATTTCTGATCTCCAGAACAGTAAATAATAAATGTGTGTTGTTTCAGCCACTGCATTTGCGTTAACTTGTGATGATAGTGGTTTAGTGCAGTCATGTATGAATCTTGTGACCCCATGGACTGTGGCCTGCCAGGCTCCTCTGCCCTTGGGATTCTCCAGGCAGGAATACTGGAGTGGGTGGTTGCTGTTTCCTTCTCCAGGGGATTTTCCCAACCCAGGAATCGAACCCAGGTCTCCTGCATTGCAGGTAGACTTTTTACCAACTGAGCTATGAGGGAAGTCCAGTATGATGATAGTGGTAGAAATTAATTCATGTTTTGTTTCATTAAATAAGGTGGAAATATAAAGCCTGTGAGGTGAGCAGGTGCTATCTGTACTTTTATATATATTCATATAATCCATATTTTAAAATTCAATAAAATATTACAATACATATATTTTTGCATACATATAATATAAATGTAAGATATGCATTAATGTAACATATGCATTAATGTAACTGATAGCTAATGGAATGTAATAAGCATACACATAATAAGTTTTGGCTTAGTCTTCATGCAGTGTTGATTTGAAGAAACAACATTTAGCAAGGAAAAACATACATATATATATATTTATTTAAATATATCCATATATTTATCATCGATATTTTTATTTAATTTTTACAAATGTTTAAAGTTGGAAGGGTGTATGTATGTGCTGGGAGTTTGGGGGAGCACTTTCTGGGTACACAAACAGCTTAAAATTCCTCTTTCCCTGTCACTGTCTGACTCACAATCCATTATAGTAGCCCCTTCCCAACACCTTTCTCTCACATATACTTAATTCTCAGCCAGGAAGTTTTCCTTTCATCTATCCTGCATGGGTTCTTGTCCTTTATCATCCTCCTATTTTCTTCAATCTTATTTCTTCTCTTGGTCATTTTTGTTACCAATTCCTCAGTGTTGCCAGCTATGCATCTTAAAGTTACATATGTTCCTGGAATTCTTAAATTAGAAAAGAAAGAAACTGAGAAGATGATCCTGTTCTTTGGTGGGTATTGGTGGATATTTTAGTTTGCTAGGGTTGTGGGAACAAATACCTCAAAGTGAGTGGCTTCAAGAATAGAAATGTACAGTCTTTCAGTGTGGAGGCTAGTAGTCTGAGTTTAAGGTGACTGAAGGAATGGCTCCTTCTGATGGTGGTGAAGGAGAATCTGTTCCATGAGTTTTGACTACTTTTGAGTCAGAAGAACTGACTCATTGGAAAAGACCCTGATGCTAGGAAAGATTGAAGGCAGGAGGAGAAGGGAACAGCAGAGGATGAGATGGTTGGATGGCATCACTGACACAATGGACATGAGTTTGAGCAAGCTCCAGGAGCTGGTGATGGTTAGGGAAGCCTGGCGTGCTGCAGTCCATGGGGTCGCAGAGAGTCGGACACAACCAAGTGTCTGAACTGAACTGAATTGGGTGATTTGCTGGCAATCTTTGGCATTTCTTGGCTTATAGAGTGAGTGAACATGAAAGTGAAAGACATCCCTCTGTCCATGGAATTTCCCAGGCAAGAATACTGGAGTGGGTAGCCATTCCTTTCACCAGGGGATCTTCCTGACCCAGAGGTCAAACCCAACCCTTCTACTTTTAGGCAGATTCTTTACCTTCTGAGCCATTAGGGAAGCTCTGTCTTAAGGAAACATCACTAATTTCTTCCCTTATTTCTAAGTGGTGTTCTCCCTGTGCATGTGTCTGTGTTCAAATTTTCCTTCTTATAAAGGTACCAGACATATTGGATTAGGGGCCCAACTTTCTCCATTATAAACTCGTCTTAATGAATCACACCTGCAACTAATCTATATTTTCAAGTTGGGTTACCTTATGAGGTACTGGCTGAGAAGGCAATGGCACCCTACTCCAGTACTCTTGCCTGGAAAATCCCATGGATGGAGGAGCCTGGTAGACTGCAGTCCATGGGGTCACTAGGAGTCGGACACGACTATGTAACTTTCAAGCAGACAACCTGAGCGACTTCACTTTCACTTTTCACTTCATGCATTGGAGAAGGAAATGGCAACCCACTCCAGTGTTCTTGCCTGGAGAATCCCAGGGACTGGGGAGCCTGGTAGGCTGCTGTCTCTGGGGTCGCACAGAGTCGGACACAACTGAAGCGACTTAGCAGCAGCAGCAGCAGCAGCATGAAGTACTGGAGGTTAGGACCTCAATATACAAATCTGTTTTTGAAAAGGACAGAGTTCAACCTGTAATAGTAGTTGAGAAATGAGGAAGCTGTGGAAATCATTCTTTGCCATTGCTTTTTGAATTTAATTTTTAAACTTATTATTTAGTAGATATTTTTCCAGGGACAAATGCTTATCAAAAATACTTTAAAATATTTTATTGTATGTCATTGTATACTTGTAAAGAAAATAAAATTAAGGTTTAAACAATGATAGTTCTTTGTCTGGAACTCATTGTCTGGAAATCTGTGTGGTGACAGTGATGGATGAAAGACAGTACTTTCAGTCCCCTCTTATCACTGGATAAGGCCTTTTGACAAGAGTTTTCTCTGTGATAATAAAGAGATTTTCAGTCAGTCGGGGGCTCTTTCAGAGCATTATATGATAAGCAATTTGACCTCTGATTAAGAAGATCTATTAAGTAAAGTTTTTATTAAATCCTTAGGAAACAGGTACTATCTTGTCCCATTAGCACCAATTTCTCTGGCAGTTTTTTTTTTTTTTTTTTTTTGGTAGGAGGGGTGTATCTGCTGTTTCAATTAAGAAGAAATCAGACTGGAGTGTGTTTTCTCTTTTATTCTATATTATTCATAGAACCTTAAGTAATTTTCTTAAAACAAAACTATGAATATCAGTTTCCTCATGTAAAATATTATGGCATTAATTATTTTTATTCTGAATTCCTTATGGGTTTATTGGAAAATCATAATAAAATAATGCATGTCAAAGCATATTGAAATTATGTAAGTTATTAAAATATAAAATTTGTTATGAAAATAATTAATATTTACCTACTGAATAACAACTAAATATAAGTTGCATAAAGAATATGGTTTAGGAAAAAAGATCTGGATTACTGAGAGTAGAGGAAGAGGATAATAAGTAACAAAAAGATGCATATACTATATAATGATGCATATTTGCTGTTTAAGAACTTTTTTAATGTTACTTGGGTTTACTTCAGTTTAAAAGTTAAAGATATTTGTTTTCAAAAGTCTAAGTGTTATGATTCTTTTCCCTACAATAGATAGAATGTCCCTGTTATTATCTGTCAACAGTCACTGAAGATGTTGAAGTCATTGTGTGAAGGCGAGAATGCAGATAATTTATTAGGTCTTATTGTGCTCAGTCCACGTTATAAATCTTAGATCTTATTAAAATGATCCCAAAGTGTTGGAAAGCATTCAGTTCAGTTCAGTCGCTCAGTCGTGTCTGACTCTTTGCGATCCCATGAATTGCAGCACACCAGGCCTCCCTGTCCATCACCATCTCCAGGAGTTCACTCAGACTCATGTCCATCGAGTCGGTGATGCCATCCAGCCATCTCATCCTCTGTTGTCCCCTTTTCCTCCTGCCCCTAATCCCTCCCAGCATCAGAGTCTTTTCCAGTGAGTCAACTCTTCACATGAGGTGGCCAAAGTACTGGAGTTTCAGCTTTAGCATCATTCCTTCCAAAGAACACCCAAGGCTGATCTCCTTTAGAATGGACTGGCTGGATCACCTTGCAGTCCAAGGGACTCTCAAGAGTCTTCTCCAACACCACAGTTCAAAAGCGTCAATTATTCAGTGCTCAGCTTTCTTCACAGTCCAATTCTCACATCCATACATGACCACTGGAAAAACCATAGCCTTGACTAGATGGACCTTTGTTGGCAAAGTAATGTCTCTGCTTTTGAATATGCTATCTAGGTTGGTCAAAACTTTCCTTCCAAGGAGTAAGCATCTTTTAATTTCATTGCTGCAGTCACCATCTGCAGTGATTTTGGAGCCCCCCAAATAAATAAAGTCTGACACTGTTTCTTTCCACTGTTTCCCCATCTATTTCCCATGAAGTAATGGGACCAGATACCATGATCTTCGTTTTCTGAATGTTGACCTTTAAGAAGCAATCAGCCAAAAGCACAAAGCATATAATTCTAACCAGCTTGATAAATTGGCTGGATATGTCATGGATTTATAGCTCTAGAAGAGTGAACTGCAGTTCTTCCCTCCCAACCAGCAAATTAAGCTTTTAGAGGAAACTTCTCATTACAGCTCACTCTTTCTCAAATTAAGAAATGCTAGGGTTTACTTTACCTGAACCTTACTTTGTAGGAACATACAGATGGTAATAAAGACACAGGCATTGCTTCTGACTCATTAAAGAAAAATCTAGCTTCTTTCTAGGAACTTAGCTCTCCTTTACTCCAACCACTTTCAATAAATTATATTTCCTCATGTGTGGTTTGAAAATATCCAATCAGCCAACAGTATTTTACTTTTAATTTTTTTCTAATTGTTGCTGACAAATATTCTCCTTCCAATTCTTTGCCACAACAAAATGTGTGCAAATAGTGGTGATCTTTACCACATTGCAATCTTCTCAGTAATATTTTTAAACGTTAGCACTAAATACTAACAGCTTGAAATCATTTGTGTTCTTCAGCTAGGTTTTATTTTCTCTAGCATGTTTATTTTCTTTTTCTCATAAGCAGTGTTTCTCTTCTTTATCATTTTCAATATAAACAATGCTTTTTAGATGAATATTATCTTTTAAGATGGTTACTTTATTTTAATAGGTAATATAGGCACATAATTTATATTTTAAAGCTAATAAAAATAAGTCTCTTGAACACTCTGTACACTAGTTGATATTTGATCCCATCTCACAGGCAAATTCTATTACCAATTTCTTATGTATTCTTCCAGAGATATCATATTTACTTACAAGTGTATATATATATATATATATATATATATATATATATATATGTCAGAGAAGGCAATGGCACCCCACTCCAGTACACTTGCCTGGAAAATCCCATGAATGGAGGAGCCTGGTAGGCTGCAGTCCATGGGGTGGCTGAGTCGGGCACGACTGAGTGACTTCACTTTCACTTTTCACTTTTCACTTCACATTTCACATGCATTGGAGAAGGAAATGGCAACCCACTCCAGTGTTCTTGCCTGGAGAATCCCAGGGACAGGGGAGCCTGGTGGGTGCCGTCTACGGGATCGCACAGAATTGGACACGACTGAAGCGACTTAGCAGCAGCAGCAGCAGTATATATATATATATATATGTACTTATAACTATAAACGCGAAGAGTTGACTCATTGGAAAAGACTCTGATGCTGGGAGGGACTGAGGGCAGGAGGAGAAGGGGACGACAGAGGATATGGCTGGATGGCATCAGCGGCTCGATGGACATGAGTTTGAGTGAACTCCGGGAGTTGATATTGGACAGGGAGGCCTGGCGTCCTGCGATTCATGGGGTCGTAAACATTTGGACATGACTGATCGGCTGAACTGAACTGAACTGATAACTATAAATATTTGTATACCTTGCGTACTTCTATAAAACCTAGTTTTTTTCTTTTGATAATGTATCTCATTGAGTATTCCATATAAATCCAATTGGAATTGCCTTGTGCTTTTTAACTTCGGAACAACTTTCCATTGTACTGACCTGCCTTCATTTATTAAACAGCCCTGTGTCAGTGGACATTTGGGTTGTTTTCAATCTTTTGCTCTTACAAAACAATGCTGCAATAAGTATCTTTGTACATATACCTGTACAAAATTTTTGAAATACAATTGGAGGGTAAATTCCTAACAATGAAATTCTAGTAGAAGAATCAGTATATTTGTGAGAAATAGATGATAGATGTTGGTAGATACTGCCAAATTGTGACCTTTTTGAAGAAACATAGTTTCCTTTGGGAACCGGAGAGTTAATTTTGATAATATATTATGCTCAAGAATATCAGTATACCTCAAAGACAAAAATGGGATCACCATATACTTTTTAAATGACTATGTAATTGTAATCAAGATAGTTTAACTCTAGAATCCTATTTTGGGTAAACTGGGAAGGAGAAGGTAGAAAGTTGTGGTATTTTGGTTTAGGGATTTTTGGTTGGGTCATTTAAAAATGAAACAAAAATAAAGTTTGTAACCAATGCATGGGAGTTTGGTTTGGTTTTAGAAACCTAATTTATATAGAAGAAGGAGGAAAAAGCAGCTTGTGGCTAGACTTTTTCCGTAGTAGTTTGCTTATATGTTGTTGTAACTTGCAAAATGTACAGCTCATCACAGTCTGACTCATGCACCCACTTGAACTTTTAAGTTTAGAAGGATATGTTTATTTTATTCACTTTTTTATAGTGAAAAAGAGGGAGTGGAAGACACATTCTATCTTGTGTTTGGAAATTTGGTCCTTTCAGGTTTTATGCCTCATCTATTTTCCTTGTCTGGCTTTCTGGAAAAACAAATGCTCATATAGTTCCTCGAGCGTTCCTTAATACCCCAAATACCTTAGAGCATATTTAAATATTCACTGGAGTGGAAACACTTTTTAAGAATAAATTTATACATTAAATAAAAAATTCTGATTGCCTACAATGTAATATGGGTATTAACCACATGTTTCAAAGGAAAAATTCCTTAAGAAAAATGTTGCAGAATTGTAATAAGGAGACTTCTATAAAAATCACAGCAATTTTCCATCTCATAAACAATATCTTTTAAAGTACTTTAGAAAATTTCTTTTTTCTGTTAGCTGCTCCCAGAGCTCTTGGCCATCCAACATATTTTCATCATTTTCCAATTTTCAGTCAATAATCAAATACTGCAAAATTCTTATACATCTTCAAACAATAACCAATTCTTGAGTATGTATGAGGAAGTTAATATGTTTAAATTTCAAGAAGGAACTATCAGACCCATGGGGCAAGTCATAAGAACTCATGAATTCTGATTTTTTACTTATGGCGTAAAATGTCGAAAATTACTAATTGGAGAGGAATATATACACATATACACATAAACACAGTTTCTGACGAACTCACTTCTCTCTCTTTTTTTTGCTGTTTCAAATAACTAGTGAATTAAACATTGTATGTAGTGAAATCTCCCTTACTATCAGTTTTGGTTGCTATAACAAGTCTCACATTTAGGTTATGCTGAATTTTTTTAAAGTTCCAATGCATATAGTAAAGTGATGCTTAAAATTCTCCAAGTCAGGCTTCAGCAATACGTGAACTGTGAACTTCCAGATGTTCAAACTGGTTTTAGAAAAGGCAGAGGAACCAGAGATCATAATTGCCAACATCCACTGGATCATCAAAAGAGCAAGAGAGTTCCAGGAAAACATCTATCCCAAGCCTTTGACTGTGTGGATCACAATAAACTGTTGAAAATTCTAAAAGAGATGGGAATACCAGACCACCTGACCTGCCTCTTGAGAAACCTGTATGCAGGTCAGGAAGCAACAGTTAGAACTGGAAGTGGAACAACAGACTGGTTCCAAATAGGAAAAGGAGTACATCAAGGCTGTATATTGTCACCCTGCTTATTTAACTTCTATGCAGAGTACATCATGAGAAACGCTGGACTGGAGGAAGCACAAGCTGGAATCAAGATTGCTGAGAGAAACATCAGTAACCTCAGATATGCAGATGACACCACCCTTATGGCAGAAAATGAAGAACTAAAGAGCCTCTTGATTAAAGTGAAAGTGGAGAGTGAAAAAGTTGGCTTAAAGCTCAACATTCAGAAAACTAAGATCATGGCATCTGGTCCCATCACTTCATGGCAAATAGATGGGGAATCAGTGGAAACAGTGGCTGACTTCATTTTTCTGGGCTCCCAAATCACTGCAGATGGTGACTGTTGCCATGAAATTAAAAGATTCTTACTCCTTGGAAGGAAAGTTATGACCAACCTAGACAACATATTAAAAAGCGGAGACATTATTTTGCCAACAAAGGTCAAGGCTATGGTTTTTCCAGTGGTCATGTATGGATGTGAGAGTTGGACTATAAATAAAGCTGAGCACCAAAGAATTGATGCTTTTGAACTGTGGTGTTGGAGAAGACTCTTGAGAGTCCCTTGGACTGCAAGGAGATCCAACCAGTCCATCCTAAAGAAGATCAGTCCTGGGTATTCATTGGAAGAACTGATGTTAAAGCTGAAACTTCAGTACTTTGGCCACCTGATGCAAAGAGCTGACTCATTGAAATACCCTGATGCTGGGAAGGATTGGGCACTAGAAAAGAAGGGGGCGACAGAGGATGAGATGGCTGGATGGCATCACTGACTCGATGGACATGAGTCTGAGTGAACTCCAGGAGTTGGTGATGGACAGGGAGGCCTGGTGTGCTGCGGTTCATGGGGTCACAGAGTCGGACACGACTGAGCGACTGAACTGAACTGAATGCATGTAAACATTTATATATGTAACATATTTGATGTTTATGTCTGTAATAGATAAAAACTTTGTCTTTTGTAAAACAATTCACATTTTCTTAATGAAAAGAGAATAGAAACTCTCCTGTCCTTCATATGACTAATGGTGATCTATGAGGAGACCTTCCCAAATCACTTCTTTAAATCACCTTATATATGCCGCATCTGTAGAATGGGTCAGTAACACTGAACTTATAATACTGAATAGAATGGGTCTGTAATACTAACACCGGTGTGATATATGGGCTAAGTTCTTTTTTTTTTTTTACATATATTATCACTGCACCACTTGTTGAAAAGACATCTTTTACCCCCAATTGATTGTGTTTGCTCCTGTATTGAATATCAGTTGTCCAAGTGTGTATAGAATATTTCTGGACTTTTAGTTTTTCTCCATTGATCTGTGTTTGATCTTGTGCCAGTACCATACTGTATTGTTTATTCTAGCTCTATAATAAGTCTTCATGTCAGATAATGTAAGTATTTTGACTTCATTCTGCTTTGCCAAAATTGTTCTGGTTATTCTAGGTCCTTCACATGGGCTTCCCTAGTGGCTCAGAAGGTAAAGAATCTGCTTGCAACGCAGAGGACCTGGGTTTGATTACCAGGGCGGGAAGATTTCCTGGAGAAGGAAATGGTAACCCACTCGAGTATCCTTGCCTGAAAAATTCCACGGACAGAGGGACCAAGCAGGCTACAAACCATGGCATCACAAAGAGTTGAACACGACTAAGTAACTAACACTTTCATTTTCTTTTGCATTTTCATACAAATGCTTAGAATTCGCTCATATCAGCAACAACAACAACAAATCCTGGAGTTTATTTCTTTTAAGCTTTTGGTAATTTCATAAATCAAACTGAGGAAATGACATTAATTTTGATTGTTCCCATTCCTGAGCCTGGGATGTCTCTCAGTCTAGTTAGGTCTTTAATTTCTCTAATGCAATATTTTGTCATTTCTAGAGTATAGACTTCTCAAGTATTTTACTAATTTTGTCCATAGTCATCTCGTACCTTTATGCTATTATGTATTATATTGTTGTTTTTAAACATTAATTTCTAATTATCAGTTCAGTTCAGTCACTCAGTCGTGTCCAACTCTTTGTGACCCCATGGACTGCAGCATGCCAGGCTTCCCTGTCCATCACCAACTCCCAGAGCTTACACAAACTCATGCCCATTGAGTCAGTGATGCCATCCAACCATCTCATTCGCTATCATCTCTTTTTCCTCCTGCCTTCAATCTTTCCCAGGGTCTTTCCCAATGAGTCAGTTCTTTGCATGAGGTAGCCAAAGTATTGGATTTTCAGCTTCAGCATCAGTCCTTCCAATGAACACTCAGGACTGATCTCCTTTAGGATGTATTGTTTGGATCTCCTTGCTGTCCAGGGGACTTTCAAGAGTCATCTCCAACACTGCAGTTCAAAAGCATCAATTCTTTGGTGTTCAGTTTTCTTTATGGTCCAACTCTCACATCCATATATGACTACTGGAAAAACCAAAGCTTTGACTAGACAGACCTTTGTTGGCAAAGCAATGTCTCTGCTTTTTAATATGTTGTCTAGGTTGGTCATAGCTTCTTTTCCAAGGAGCAAGCGTCTTTTAATTTCATGGCTTTACTCACCATCTGCAGTGATTTCAGAGCCCAAAAAAATAAAGTCTGACACTGTTTCCATTGTTTCCCCATCTATTTACCAAGAAGTAATGGGACTTGATGCCATGATGTTAGTTTTCTGAATGTTGAGCTTTAAGCCAACTTTTTCACTCTCCTCTTCACTTTAATCAAGAGGCTCTTTAGTTCTTCACTTTCTGCCATAAGGGTGGAATCATCTGCATATCTGAGGTTATTGATGTTTCTCCCAGCAATCTTGATTCCATCTAGTGCTTCATCCAGTTCAGTGTTTCTCATGATGTACTTTGTGTATAAGTTAAATAAGCAGGGTGACAATATACAGCCTTGATGTACTCCTTTCCTAATTTGGAACCAGTCTGTTGTTCCATGTCAAGATCTGACTGTTGCTTCTTGACCTGGATACAGATTTCTCAGAAGGCAGGTCAGGTGGTCTGGTTTTTCCATCTCTTGAAGAATTTTCCAGTTTGTTGTGATCCACACAGTCTAATTTCTAATTATAAGTATATAGAAAGAGTGTTGATTTTTATATTGAGTTCCTACTTATGATTTTGCTAAATATAATTATTTATTCTAGGACTGTATAGATGACCACTCACTTGTATGTGTGCAGAACCAATTCTGGCCACAGCATGTAAGAGCAACAGTAAAGTGGAAGTGGAGATCTGTTTCAATAGCTTGTATCAGTTGTTCCATGTCCCTATCTACCTTTTTGAATTTCAGAGTTTGATCTGCTTCCCATCTTGAGTAGACATGAAGGCCTTGGGACCGTATTGGCATAGCTGCACAAGTCCCCTATCTATGTATTTCAGAGTCAAGCCCCACTGGACTAGAACTGTGTTCTTTTTAATACAAGGCAAAGAGAACTGAACCACAAAGAGTGGCAGGCTCTAAAACAGTAAAATAAGCATTTTTGGAAACACAAAATAAATTTAATACACATCCTGATGTAACACTGTTGTTAGGAAGGGGAAATGGGGACATCTTTAAATATACAGATAGCAAGCTATAAAATTTCTGCCCATTACCATTACAAAAAAAAAGAAGCTTTTTTGTGGAAATTTTCGATATCAAATATCTAGAAGTGGCACAAAAGCTGTTGAGTGTGGGAAAGAGTGAGAGTATTTTAAGTGTGTATGTTTTATATTTTGATCCCCAAAGATTTAAAGTTTGTTTTTCCCTACTGTGAAACCAAGGGGTGATAACCACGCACTCGAGTTCTCCTTATAGCCAAACAATACATTCTTTTGGATTTGGGTTCATTTCAGCATCTCAGAGGCTGAACACCATTGCACGTTCTCAAGCCCGCTGGAGTTCAGAGTCCCTGTGAATATGGCTGTGTAAACAGGAGGCTCAGCCAGAGCGGCACTGTGGCCTCCCACCATCAGAGGGTCAGTGTTTAGCAAAACTCCATAATGCTAGCTTTCAAAGCCCCAAGCCCCCAATTTTGTAATCTATCATAGCTTTTTAACTGAAATTTCTACATTTAAGAGAGGGAAGAGAGAGAAAAGAGTCTGCTGTTTCATCCTCAGGTTTTCAGACATGTGATTAGGATGACCCACAAATCTCTGAAGGCTCTGCAGAGACCACCAGCTGCCATTTCAGAGAACTCTTGGGGGATTCTTCTGAGGCAATTTATTGTTTCTGAGAAGGAACTTGTTTTTAATTTGCAAACACTTTGCATTTGGGAGCTCATTTCCCAGGATACCCTTTACAGTCATATTTTCTAAGTGATTTGAGGGTTTCTGGCCAGAATTCTGTCTTGCCTCCTTCATTTCCTTTGAGATAGGTTGCTGAGTGAGTGATTACGACATCAACATCCTGCAGCCTCGGTAGCTTTGTGCTATATTTGGGGTTGGCTAAGGCTGATTCATATTAAGTGCTCAATAAATGCTGGATGAACTTAATTATATTAAGAAATAGAACTGAATGTTACCAGAGAAGGTTTTAGCCTGATATGACTTTGGTTAAGATTCTTTATCGCTTTGGACCGCCTTCTATCTCATAAAGATATGAAGAGTTTGAAATTAACAGTCTCTAAAATTCTTTTCATTTTTAAACTATATTTTATTATGCATTGGTAAATTACAAAAGTTAATTAAAAATATATATAGATTTTGTTTACCTATATATAAATATATTGCAATGCATCTTAAAGTTTGACTGATTGTTAGCTTTTGTTCATGCTGAATAATAAATATAGCCTAAGATTTTTTTTTACCCCCTCAGTTCAGTTCAGTCACTCACTCATGTCCGACTCTTTAACCCCATGGACTGCAGCACGCCAGGCTTCCCTGTTCATCACCAACTCCTAGAGCTTGCTCAAATTCATGTCCATCTAGCCAGTGATGCCATCCAACCATCTCATTTTCTGTCGTCCCCTTCTCCTCTTGCCTTCAAACTTTCCCAGCATCAGGGTCTTTTCTAAAGAGTCAGTTCTTCAGATGGCCAAAGTATTGGAGCTTCAGCTCTTTTTCCCTACATGATGTAAAAATTAGTTAAAAATGAGAATTCTATTAGAATGATTTGTTTAGCCTACCTTTCTGAACTAGCTTGTTATGCATTTTTCTATATTTAGAAATGGACTCACTGCATTGAAGTCACATATATGAAGTTACATCCAAAAATTTAAAATAGGAAGAATTCAAATAAAATATGATTACATAAAATGCCATGTTTATTGAAAAATAGCTAATAAAAGGAAAAAAGAAAGCTAAAACATTTGCCCCTCTTAAGAAGACACAACTTGTTGAGTATATTTGTCTTAATTTGTCTAAACAACTATAATATTTTAAAAATCTTTGAGACTATTCCTTCTATTCTGTTTGTGAAGCTGTTTTCTTGGTGAAAAACAATTTCCCCATAAGGTTATATTTTCAAATTTGTCTACTCAGTGTTTTCCAGAGCATGTTCCTTGTGAGATAATGAGAAGTTTAAAAATTTTTAAAGGATGTTTATAGTGAAAAAAGTTTGAGAAACACTGAATTAAATAAAATTGAACAGATTATGGCAGGCCTAGGGGGTGAATAGCAAGTGGTGATTTACAGACTTCACCAGGAACCTATTTTTGAAGAGAAATATACTCTGTGAAAAATGTTAATGTTACTGAGAAAATGTTAAAAATTTTTTTAATCTTCAAAATTGTAAAGGGCTAGGAAGTCTTCTCACTATTTAAAGATACACTCTTTTTTCTTCCATAGCATGCATATATTTGCATAATATATACAGTGGACAGAATGATGGGTTTCTTGGCATCAGCAAAAATTAAGATATGTTTCTCGCTTTTCATAGAAATTAATTTTTTAGGCAAACTTAAAATCTTCAGTATTTTGAAAACAGCTAGTATATATTTGTATAAAACTTTTCTTTTTTTATGATTGCCTAATCATGTCAAGAAGTTTGTTCTAGTTGTTAGATTTATGGTTTGGAACTTAAATAATTTCTGTCTAATAAATGTTGACATAAAACCAGTTTTGAATCTCCTTTTAAAGTTTGCTTTGACTATAGCCTTGACATGTTTCTATATGTGTGACTTTGCACATCTGGACACCAACATATTTCATTTTGCATTATTCAGTTTTTGGTTCAAGTCTAAGCTAAACAAAACATTTATGCTGCCTCCTTCATTAATAATCCTTTCAGGAAATTGTTTGGATTAATTTTTTTATTCTTCTTTATGACCCCTTCAGATTAGTTTAGATATTGTACATAATTGTTTGCAAGCCTAAGATTCATGTGAATCACCTAAGGAGTTTGTTAAAAGTTTAAATTTTCTGGGCTACTTCTTTAAGATATTTTGATTTATTTCATCTTGGATGTTATACACCCCTAGCCTGAGTTTTTTGTGCTGCCAGGCTTGGAAACCACTGTATCATATATTATATGATAAATATTTTAAATAATGCTAAGCTAGTGATCCAGTGGAATGCATTAAGGAGTGAAAATCAGATGAGGAATTTAAAGTTGTTATAAGCTCATCTGTTTTATCTCATCAGAAGTTATAATATTTAGAATTAATTGCCAGAATATCTTCATCTCTTAATCAGATTATTTCATGTATAATAACTTATAGCAATCACATGAAGATAGAAGGATAGAAATTCTGTCTCATCCAGAATATCAAGTCACCATCATAACTGGTTCATCTTAACCAAGTGTCAACATATAAAAATGCCAATAATTCTCTCTAAGCATTTTTCCTAATCATTATAGGAAAGTAGAGGCTCAACTTCTTTGTAAAGAAACTTTCTTTGATTCATAGGCCAGATTAGAACATTCTCCTTTTCATTGTTCTGCAACCATTCTGTCTTGCCTTTTTCTATAAATTGAGGTAGAAAATAATATTTAACTCATAGGGTTGTTACTTAAATGAGTCAAAATATAGCATTTAGAACAATATCTGGCATTCAGCAAGAATTCATAAAAATTGCTATTATTATTTTATTATTATTCCAGTGATTTCTTTGTTTATTTCTTTGTTTAGAAGTAAACCTAAATAAGTTGCCATTCTGTTAGGGGTAACTCTTTTTGTTTTTTCCCACTCTGGGAATGAGAATTTTGAAGTCGATTGTCAGGGGTGATATTCTCTTTCTGTTATATGCATGGAAGAGCATAATGTGCTTACTTAACCTGGAAATCTATGAGAATTATAATTAACTGAAATTATCATATTTTTTGAGGAAAAATATGTATGATTTACTATGAAATGCTGGCACCCCACTCCAATACTCTTGCCTGAAAAATCCCATGGACAGAGGAACCTGGTGGGCTACAGTCCATGGGGTCACTAAGAGTCTGACACGAATGAGCTACTTCACTTTCACTTTTCACTTTCATGCATTGGAGAAGGAAATGGCAACCCGCTCCAGTTGCCTGGAGAATCCCAGGGATGGTGGAGCCTGATGGACTGCCGTCTATGGGGTCGCACAGAGTCGAACACGACTGAAGCGACTTAGCAGAAGCAGCAGCAGCTATTATAATTGTATATCTATACTTATTTTCAGTTTTTCACTCAAGAAATTAATGCACATCTCTTAATTTGTTAAGACCATTGTCTCCTTGAGTGAATTTCTCTTCTTGCATGATTCATATCCTGTTTATCTTTATGTGGACCACTCATCATGGCCTCAAACACCATGTCTTCATGGCACGTTTTCTTTCATGTAGCTCAGTTTTATTTTTCACACTGTTGGTTATGTGAAATATACTTAACATACTCTTATGTGGTTAGTAGTGAAAGACCCACTTTCAGTCTAAGCATTCACTCATGAACTTGGGGTTTCCCTGATGGCTCATAAGGTAAAGAATCTGCCTACTGTGCAGGAGACTTCAGTTCTACCCATGAGTCAAAGAGATCCCCTGGTGAAGGGAATGGCTACCCGACTCCAATATTCTTGCCTGGAGAATTCCATGGACAGAGGAGCCTGGCAGGCTACAGTCCATGGGATCACAAAGGGTCAGACACAACTGAAGTGACCAACACTTTCACTGATGAACTTGCTCCAAGTTCATTGCCAATAAAGTCTTTATAATTGGGCTCTCCTGATCAAGAATTTACTTGTCACACCAGAAACTACTTTACTTTTTAAAAAATTAATTTATTTTAATTGGAGGATAATTACTTTACAATATTGTGGTGTTTTTTCCCATACATTGACATGAATCAGCCACAGGTGCACATGTGTTCCCCTATCCTGAAACCCCCTCCCACCTTGCTCCCCACCCCATCCCTCTGGGTTGGCCCAGAGCACTGGCTCTGAGTGCCCTTCTTCAAACATCAAACTTGCACTGGTCATCTATTTTACATATGACAAAGTACATGATTCAGTGCTATTCCCTCAAATCACTCTCGCCACCCACTCTCGCCTTCTCCCACACAGTCCCAAAGTCTCTTCTTTACATCTGTGTCTCTTTTGCTGCCTTGCATATGGGATCATTGTTACCATCTTTCTAAATTCATACATATGCGTTAATATACTGTGTTGGTGTTTCTCTTTCTATCTTACTTCACTCTGTATAATAGGCCCCAGTTTCATCCACCTCATTAGAACTGACTTATTTGAGGCATTCCAAAGACATCAATGGAAGTCATGTCAACATACTATGGTCTTAAAAGGAGTGTATGTGTGTGTGTACATGCATGTGAGTGTGTAAAGGTGCTAGTTTGCTCTTTATTTCAGTCACAAAAAGAATCCACCTGCAATGCGGGAGACCAGGGTTCAATCCCTGGAAGATCCCCTGGAGAAGGGAAAGGCAACCCACTCCAGTATTCTGGTATGGAGAATTCCATGAACTGTATAGTCCATGGGGCTGTAAAGAGTCGGACACAATTAAGCAACTTTCACTTTCTTTTCAGTCAGACTCCAATTAGCAGGAACACAGATATTGCAAGGCTTCTTTATGCTTGACATTTTGTCTTGGATACCTGTAGGCTATATTTTCACACATTGCTGATTTGTCTTTTTTTTAAATCAAATTTGTAAGTTGGTAAGATTTTAGTTCTCAGTTTTGTATTTACTTGCTTTATCTTGCACAACTCATGATCTTACATTTATTTATTCAAAATATTTGCTTCACTACTGACTAAGACACACATGGCATTGTTCTCACTGATCTCTTAGTTTAGACAGGAAGTTTCTAGTATGATATTGTAATATGGATTTGAATAGATTCTTGACATTGCTTGGGTTTAATATGAGTGTGGTTCTAGGATAATTTGAAAATGCTTAACTGGCTATACAGGGATATGCTCTAGTCTGTCCCACTAATATATTTGTAAATTTTCATTCAAAATTTGAAGTATTATACTATTTTCATCCAGATTTCTAGCTACCTAGTATCTTGTCATCAGTAAGGTGCAGACTCTAGAATATAAGATCTTGTTCATTGAAATCTGCCTCTAGGGGAGAGTTTTATCTTAAAGCAAATATTTGTAACTTAAACATTCTTTTCTCCTTTAAAATGTACTCATGTAATTAATTAAATATTAATATTACGTGATAACTTACTCAAAATCCAAACTATGCGTTCAGAGAGGATTGCACTATTTCACTCTTCTTTCAAAAACAGACTTTGCTTTATGCAAGATAATGCACCAATTTCATTCATTTGGAATGCTGAGGTTGAAAAAAGACTACATTTTTAATCTTTTTACCTAACAAGGTAAATGATTCATATGGGGTTTATTAAGCTAAACTTGGCAAATGATCACAGGTTAGGTTCATAGTATACAAGCAACTCTCAAACCACAAAAAGAGGCTTATAATTATCAATAATATGCAATGAAATCCAA
Organism: Bos javanicus; assembly: GCF_032452875.1. Lineage (NCBI taxonomy): Eukaryota > Metazoa > Chordata > Mammalia > Artiodactyla > Bovidae > Bos > Bos javanicus. The sequence continues at coordinate 14,160,930 of NC_083876.1, forward strand.
GTTGAAATGTAATCAGGATATGTTTATCATAAGAAAAAGTATGTGATATAGGCTTCTGAAATTGCAGTGTTTCATCATAGCTATCACAGGGCTATCAGTTGCCAAAGACTGCATGAACAGTTTCTGTGAGAGGTGTTGCTGTTCAGTCGCTAAGTCATGGACCCTGTGGACTGTAGCCCACCAGGCTCCTCTGTCCATGGAATTTCCCGGGCAAGAATGCAGGAGTGGGTTGCCATTTCCTTCTCCAGGGGATCTTCCTGACACAGGGATGGAACCCACATCTCCTGCATCGGTAGGCAGATTTTTTTACCACTGGGCCACCAGGAAAGCCATTCTGTGAAAGGACTATGGATTAATTCCTCTTATGGTCAGTGAGTTACACAACCAATTACTTTAGGGAGATAAAGGTGAAATTTGAACACAATTTTAAGGATAAACGCTGAGCTAACATCTCTTCAGTAGAAAGACCTACTGTTGGTAATGTCTGTGTTTTGACATTTTCTGGGACACATCACATTTCAACCACTATTATTTCAAAATTTATTTTAAACATATGTGTCTAAGATACATATTTCAGTGAATTATATTTCTTTTTTTATTGGAGTTTAATTGCTTTACACTGTCATGGTAGTTTCTGCTGTACAATGAAGTGAATCAGCTATCAGTTCAGTTCAGTCACTCAGTCGTGTCTGACTCTTTGCGACCCCATGAATTGCAGCACACCAGGCATCCCTGTCCATCACCAACTCCTGGAGTTCACTCAGACTCATGTCCATCGAGTCCGTGATGCCATCCAGCCATCTCATCCTCTGTCGTCCCCTTCTCCTCCTGCCCCCAATCCCTCCCAGCATCAGAGTCTTTTCCAATGGGTCAACTCTTCGCATGAGGTGGCCAAGGTACTGGAGTTTCAGCTTTAGCATCATTCCTTCCAAAGAAATCCCAGGGCTGATATCCTTCAGAATGGACTGGTTGGATCTCCTTGCAGTCCAAGGGACTCTCAAGAGTCTTCTCCAACACCACAGAATCAGCTATATGTATACATATATCCCTTCCATCTTAAACTTCCCTCACACACCCCAAATCCTATCCTTCTAGGTCTCATGGAGCACTGGGCCGAGGTCCCTGTGTTCCACAGCAGCTTCCCACTAGCTATCTAGTTTACACACAGTAGAGATTTATGTCAATCCTACTCTCCCAATTCATCTCAACTTCCCTTTCCCCCTCTGTGTCCACATGTCCCTTCTCTTAAGTCTGCATCTTCTGACTAGGTAATCTTATGTCGATGATGACTTCCTATGACAAGGTGCATGAACTAGCTCAGATGGTTTTCTTTATCATCAGGGTTTTCAAATAACACTTATAATTTAATATTTAAAAGGAACTGAGGCCTATTTTCAAATGAAGAGGGAAATGTTATTTCTACAAATAGGAGAATTTAGAGAAGAAAGCTTAGAAAACAGTATCTAGAAATAAAATACTAGACATATTTTTTAAAATATGTTCATCAATTATGAGAGTTCAATCACAAGCAGGCACACACACACAAATACGCACATCTCAACACTGAGGATTTATGTATGTGTATGTGCTGAGTTCATTCAGTTGTGTCTGAGTCTTTGCAAATATATGGACCATAGACCCCCAGGCTCCTCTGTCTATGGGATTCTCCAGACAAGAATACTGGAGTAGATTGCCATGCCCTCCTCCAGGTGAGGATTCATAGTTATAGTTAATTATTCAGAGTACATATCTGTGGTCTTGGTGAAGTAGGCAGCAGATTTCCTTTGAACAGAAGTAGAGATAATGCATTCTTCCTCTCCCTTCAAGGTGCATTCTTAAAGTCTTTATACAAGCCCACACATCTCTCATTGTCTATGCCTTCCTGAACAATGGATCTATGGAGATTACAATATCTAGTAAGGCTGGAACATGCTGATATTGGAATAAATAATAATTAATAACCAAAGCATTTAATTAATTAATTATAAAATAATTATAATAATTAATTATTAATAATTAATTAAATTAATACAATACTCCCATTTTTGTTTTGACAAAGTAGAATATTCTTTTTCAGTTTGCATAAGGCTTCTAAATACTTCAGTCAATTTTTGTGCCAAAGATTCTGAAGATGAGATTGTCCTATTAAACTTGTGAGGTCAGTTTGTATTTATGACACAGAATATTCATAAGATATATGATGTTCTCTGGCTCCACTTTGATGTTGGTGAGACATTACTACCCATATGTTAATTTTCAAACAAATTATCCTTGGAAAACAGTTCAAATAGGCAAATGAGACTTTAATCTCTTTTTTGAAGTCATCTTTTTATCTTTTTAGGGAAAATTTTAATTCTCTTGGTTGACCGATCAGAACTACGAATTATCAATAGTCCACTGACAACATGAAACTTTGCTTACTGTGAAAACTGTTCCTTGACCAGTTTGTGCAACTGTGCTTTCAATTTTTCCACATATATTGTTTAAATGATTGGTTTAAGTAGCCCCTATTATATATTTTTAGTAATGGTTTTACTGAGGTATGATGTACATAGCATATAACTCATCTGTTTAATATGTACAGAATGTGATGAAGACAGTGGAGTAGGAAGTCTCTAAACTCACCTCCACTCACAGGCACACCATATTTACTATTTGCAAAGCAGCTATCTATAGTAACAACATGTAAATTAGCAGAAAAGATTCTCTGCAACTAAAGACATAAATAAGAAACCACAATGAGACAGGTAGAAGGGACAAAGATTCAGTGCAGTCAAGACCCAAACCTCTGGGGAGATGACCCCCAAAATGGAAAGATAATCATAACTGTAGAGGTTTTTCACAAGGAAAAAGGGGTCTGAGCTCCTATTGGGCTCCAAAACCTGGGAGTCCTGAACCTAGAAGACAAGAGCCTGGAACATCTGGTTTTGAAAGCCAGCAGGGCTTGCATATAGAAGAGCCAGAGTGTTGCAGAAAACAGAGACTCTCTTCTTAAATGGTACACACAAAAATCTCATACATTCTGAGTTCCAGTACAGGGGCAGTAGATTGAAAGGAGCCTAGATCAGAACCACTTGCTGATTGTAGCAAGTCTCTTAGAGAGGCAGAAGTTAAATGGAACTCCCCCTGGGGACAGAGATTCAAGAAGAGGCCATTTGGGTAAACTTATTCTTCTATAAGGACACTAATTCTGGCAAGTGCCATTTGAGAGTTCCTCCTGTAGCCTATTAGTGCCAGGGGTTTAACCACCCATGCCATGTCCTGCAGCTCCTCTTCTGGGACACAGCCCTGCTCACCAGAAAGCCAGCACAAATCCTGGGAGCCTGTAGATCTCAGAGCTAGCTACAGAGAACTTGGCAACCACTCTATAAAGCAAGACTTGGCAGCCAAATTGGGCTGAAAGCCAGTCATGCCCTCCTGCATACCCACAATAACTAGACTGACCACAGCAGAAGGGCTTGCACAGACTAAAAAGGGAAATCCCTACAGCACATCGTTCTGGTGATTAGAGGAGAATGTGCTACTGGTCCTCACAGAACATCTCCAACATAACTACTTCTCCAAGACTTAGAAATGTAATTGAACTACATAACAATTAAAAAATAAACAGAGAATTAGGCAAAACGAAGATACAGAGCAATGTGTTCCAAATGAAGGAATAAGATAAAACCTCAGAAAAAAGATCTAAATAAAGTGAAGATAAGCAATCTAACTGATAGAGCTTAAAGTAATGAGAATAAAGATGCTCAATGAACTCAAGAGAAGAATGAATAAACACACTGAAGGTTTTAACAGAGTTAGAAAATATAGAGAAGAATCAAACAGAGCTGAAGAATACAATAACTGAAACTAAAAATGCCATATAAAGAAGCAACAGTAGATTAAATGATTCAGAGGAATAGATCAGTGAACTGGAAGATAGATAGTGAAAATTACTCAAGCTCAACAGAAAATAGCATTAAGAAGAATTAATACAGTTTAAGAGACTGCTGGGAAAACATTAAGAATACTAATATTCACATTATAGGGTCTCAGAAGGAGACAGCAGAGAGAAAGGAACAGAGAGTTTATTTGAACGAATAATGGCTGAAAATTTCCCTAACTGGGAGGTTCAGTTCAGTTGCTCAGTTGTGTCTGACTTTCTGAGACCCCATGGACTGCAGGATGCCAGGCCATCACCAGCTCCTGGAACTTGCTCAAACTCATATCCATAGAGTCGGTGATGCTATCCAACCATCTCATCCTCTGTCACCCCCTTCTCCTCCTGCCCTCAATCTTTCCCAGAATCAAGGTCGTTTCTAGTAAGTCAGTTCTTCACCTCAGGTGGCCAAAGTATTGGAGCTTCAACAGCAGCATCAATCCTTCCAATGAATATTCAGGACTGATCTCCTTTAGGATGGGCTGGTTGGATCTCCTTACAGTCCAAGAGACTCTCAAGAGTCTTCTCCAACACACAGTTCAAAAGCATAAATTCTTTAGCACTCAGTTTTCTTTATAGTCCAACTCTCACATCCATACATGACCACTGGAAAAACCATAGCTTTGACTAGATGGACCTTTCTCAGCAAGGGAATGTCTCTGCTTTTTAATATGCTGTCTAGGTTGGTCATAGCCTTTCTTCCAAGGAGCAAGCATCTTTTACTTTCATGGCTGCAGTCATTATCTGCAGTGATTTTGGAATCCAAGAAAATAAAGTCTGTCACTGTTTCCATTATTTCCCCTTCTGTTTGCCATGAAGTGATAGGACCAGATGTCATGATCTTAGCTTTTTGAATGTTGAGTTTTAAGCCAGCTTTTTCACTCTCCTCTTTCACTTTCATCAAGAGGCTCTTTAGTTCCTCTCCACTTTCTGCCATAAGGGTGGTATCATCTGCATATCTGAGGTTATTGGTATTTCAATATCAATATCAATAACAATCAATAATCTCAGATATGCAGATGACATCATCCTTATGGCAGAACCTGGGGAAGGAAACTGGTATCTAGGTCTAAGAAACAAAGAAATCCCCAAGCAAGATTAACTCAAAGAAGTCTACATTAAGACACATGGTAATTAAAATAGAAAAAATTAAAAATAAATGGAGAATCTTAAAATCTCCAAGGGAAAAGTAGCTACTTATGTACAAAGGAATTCCCATAAGACTATGAGCTTACTTTTCAGCAGAAACTCTGAAGGCTTCACAAGGGAGTAACACAATACATTCTAAGTGGTGAAAGGGAAAAAACCTAGAATCAAGAATACTCCACCCATCAAAGACATAACTAATATTTGAAGGACAGATAATGAATTTTACAGACAAGCAAAAGCTAAAAGAGTTTCACTTCAATTCAGTTTAGTTCAGTCACTCAGTTGTGTCCAACTCTTTGCAACTCCATGGACTGCAGCATGCCAGGCTCCTCTGTCCATCACCAACTCCTGGAGTTTACACTCATGTCCACTGAGTCGGTGATGCCTTCCAACCATCTCATCCTCTCCTGTCCCTTTCTCTTCCCACCTTCAATCATTCCCAGGGTCTTTCCAATGAGTCAGTTCTTCGCATCAGGTGGTCAAAGTATTGGAGTTTCAGCTTTAACACTGGTCCTTCCAATGAATATTCAGGACTGGTCTCCTTTAGGATGGACTGGTTGGATCTCCTTGCAGTTCAAGAGACTCTCAAGAGTCTTCTCCAACACCACAGTTCAAAAGCATCAATTCTTCAGTGCTCAGCTATCTTTATAGTCTAACTCTCACATCCATACATGACTACTGGAAAAACCATAGCCTTGACTAGATGGACCTTTGTTGGCAAAGTAATGTCTCTGCTTTTGAATATGCTGTCTAAGTTGGTCATAACTTTCCTTTCAAGGAGTAAGAGTCTTTTAATTTCATGGCTGAAGTCACCATCTGCCGTGATTTTAGAGCCCATAAAATAGTTTTGTATCACTAAACTGACTTCATAAGAAATGCTAAAGGGCCTTCTTTAAGCAGAAAAATATTACCCAGGAAATATAAACATGAAATAAAAATCTCTTTGGTAAAGGCAAACGTGAACCACTTATAAAGCTCAAAGGAAGGTTAAAATGCAAAAATAGTAAGATCAACTCTATTCACAATAAATAATTAAGGAATACATAAAGCAAAATATGTAAAGTATGATGTTGAAAACATTAAATGTTTGTGGAAGGGCAAAAATTAAGGAATGTTAGAATGTGTTCAAAGTTAAGAGATTATCAACTTATCTTACACACATACACACACACAGACACACACACACACACACACACACACACACACACATGGCTATAGATGAACCTCATAGTAACTGCAAACCAAGAATCTATCACACACACACAAGCACACACACAAGGCATCCAAAAATAACAGAAAAATTAAATAAATCAGTTCACATCACAGAGAAAATGATCAAATGAAGAAGAAACAAACAAACAAAAAACCAATAACTGCAAACCAAGAATCTCTCTCTCATACACACACACACACACACACAAGGCATCCAAAAATAACAGTTAAAAAAAAAATCAGTCCACATCACAGAGAAAATGAGCAAATGAAGAAGAAATAAAAAGACCTACAAAACAACTCCAGAACCACTAACAAAATGACAATAAAAGCAAATATTTCAATATTTATTTTAAATGTAAATGAACTGAATGCCCCAATCAAAAGCCATAGAGTCCCTTGATGGATACACAAACAAGGTCGTGTGTATATTGCCTACAACAGACATTTCAGATCTAAAGGCACACACAGACTAAAAGTAAGGGGGTAGAAAAAGGTATTCCACACAAACAGAAATGAAAAGAAAGCTGGGGTAGCAATACTTTCATCAGACAAAATAGAATTTAAATCAATACTTTAATGAAATCTGTGGTTTTATAGTGCATTTTAGTAGAGAAACTTAACACTAATGTATTTTGTTATTTTATTTAAATGTTAAATAGTAACATTTGATTTGTAATCAAAGTGTGTGGCATTATCTGTGACTTTCACTCTTATTGGGCAGGCGAAGTCAAGAACAGGGTATGACAATGTTCTTTAGCAGTCCCGTTTCCTTGCAGTTTTTACTGAACACTAGAGTCAACAAGGGATAGAGTTTGCTTAGAAACACAAACAGCTCCAGTCCACACTTGCAAAAGTCCAGAGGTCACCCTCGTCCTCAGCACTGAACCCCATGAAGGGCCTTCCTGTCCAAGATTCCTGCCCTTGCTACTGAGAAAGGTATGAGACAGGTGAGCCTCAGATCATTGCTCAAGGCAATCTGGTTGCATGTATTGCTGACTTTCTTCTTAGGAATGGAATTCTCCATCCTATCTGACTTCACTAAATGTATGGGGTAAAATGCCAAGAAAGTATCCTGAGATCTGGATATCTTCACAGCAAAATGTAGAAAAAAGATCAAATGTGCAGAATATTCCAAATGATTATCTCAATGTACCAAGAAAACCATCTCTTTGTAGTCTGTGCATATTGTCTTTTCCATGTATTGTTCATATATAGATGCAATATGTCATACATATGAATGAAAGTTCTGCCCTCCTAAGTACAATATGAAACATGGTAATTGTAGTGAGACTAGCCTTGAAAATGCTTTATCATAAATGCATTCGTACTTTGATCTTTCAAATAATGACACTGTAACACAATTAAGATATTTAAAAAACAAAGTGTGGAATTCAATCATTTTTAATATATTCCCAGAGCTATGAATTCACCCACATGAATTTTAGAATAGGTTAATCATTCAGGGAAAAACCCTGCATCCAGTGATTTCTTATTTCCCTCCACACCACTCCCCACATCTCTAGCTCTAGATGACCATCAATCTATTTTCTATTTATATATTTGCCTATTCTGGACATTTTTAAATTGAATTATACAATAAGAGTCATTTGTGACTGGCTTCTTTTATTTATCATAATTACCCAAGGCTCACCAATGTTTTAGCATGTATTAGTAGTTCATTTCTTTTTACTCCTAAATAATATTTTAATATATAAATTTACTACATTTTATTTATCCATTTGTGAGTTGATAGACATTTAGGTTGCTTCTATGTTTTGACTATAATGACTAACATTGCTACCAACAATTGTGAGCAAGTTTTTATGTGGACATTTTTTCATTTCTCTTAAATGCATATGTAGAAGTGGCATTGCTGAGTCATATGAAAACTCTACACTTGACATTTTGAGAAGCAGGCAGTCTCTTTTCCAAACAAACTGCATCATCATGCATTCTTACCAGCAACAGATGAGGAGTTTAATTTCTGTATATCCCCATCAACATTTGTTTTTATATTTTTGATTATAATAATTCTAGTGGATGTGAAGTGCTTTCATTATGCTTTTGATTTGCATTTCCCTGGGGGATAATTATGTTGATTATTCTTTCTTTTGCTTGCTGGTCCTTTGTCATCTTCTTTGGAGAAATGTCTATCCAGATTCTTTTATTTATTTGCTTATTTTTTACAGATTCTTTTAATAGGATTATTTCTTTACTATTGAGCTATAGGAGTTTTTAGTATATTCTAAATATTAGTCCTTTATCAGATATATTCTGTCTGCTATCTTTAGCCTGAGTCCTGGGGTAGAAAGACACGTGAGCAGAGGGATAACAGTTGATACACAGCCATTGATACCTAAACCATTAAAATTATTATAAAAAAATTTTTGGTGGGTAACATGATCAGTATGTTTTGTGACTGTTTTTGAGGATTTTATTTACTAAAAAAAGCAAGAAACAATTATTTACAAATATAATTACAACTGCATAAAAATATATACACAGAAACTAGAAAAGAATATGTAATTTGAAATTAGTTTTCAGATTGGCAGGATGATGGGTAGTACTTCCCACCCCACTTCCAAAGATTCTTAATGCTATTTACAAGGCAAAGGCCACATGACGACTGAAGTATCAATTTCACATTTGAACATATTTTCAAGCCAGTTCAGCAATGATTACTGGTCATCACTTTCTCATCAGGACCCAAACCTACCTTATCTATGAGATCCTAACAACTTTCTCCATGGTTCCCAAGAGACAACTGAGACTTGGGAATCATTGAAGAAGTACAGCTTACTCAGTGTCCACCCAACGGACTCCAGAATGTGAGGTTTTCTCAAATCACAACCCAAGGCTGTTTCACATTAAGCTATTTTATTTCCACTAGATTCATCTATCTTTTCCAAGAAAATGAAATAATGAGTCTAAGTTATCAGACTAGAACACAACCTTTGGTAGGAATAGGGACATATGCAAGAGTGTTGTTGTTTTGTTTTTTTTTAATGATTTAAAAATTAACTGGAGGATAATTGCTTTACTATGCTGTGTTGGTTTCTGCCACACAACAAAGTGGATCAGCCATAAGTATACATATGTCCCCTCCCTCTTGAACCTTCCTCAGCCCTCCACCCCACCCCTCTAGGTTGTTACGGAGCACCAGGTTGAACTCCCTGTGATATACAGCAACTTCCCATTAAAGATCTATTTTACATATGGTAATGCATGTTTCAGAGCTATTCTTTCGATTCGTCCCAACGTCTCCTTCCCTTGCTCTGTCCACAAGTCTGTTCCCTATGTCTGTATTCTATTCCTGCCCTGCAAATATGTTCACCAGTACCATTTTCCACATTCCATATATATGTGTTAATTTACAATTTGTTTTTCTCTTTCTGACTTACTTCACTCTATATAACAGGCTTTAGGTTCATCCACTGCAGTAGAACTGACTCAAATCCACCCTTTTTTATGGCTAAGTAGTATTCCATTGTATGTATGTACCGTAACCTTTATCCATGCATCTGTCGATGAACATCTAGGTCACTCCCATGTTCTAGCTATTATAAATAGTGCTGAAATGAACACTGGGGTACACTGTCTTTTAAAATTGTGGTTTTCTCTGGGTATATGCCCAATAGTGGGATTACTGGTTCATATGGTAGTTTTATTCCTAGTTTTTAAAGAAATCTCCATACTGTTCTGCATAGTGGCTGTATCAATTTACATTACCAGCAACTGTGCAACAGAGTTCCCTTTTCTCCACATCCTCCCCAGTATTTACTGTTTGTAATGGTCATTTTGATCCATATGAGATGATACCTCATTGCAGTTTTGATTTTCATTTCTTTAATAACAAGCAATGTGGAGCATTTTTTCAAGACTTTTTTGGCCGTCTCAATGTCTTCTTTGAAAGAACATCTGTTTGGGTCTTCTGATGGAACTAATTGATTTCTTCAGGACATTCTATCCAAATGCAGAAGAATACCCTTTCCTAAGTACACACAGAACATTCTCCAGGATAGATCACATCTTTGGTCACAAATCAAGCTTTGGTAAATTTAAGATTTGAAATCATATCAAGCATCTTTTCTGAACACAACACTATGAGACTTGATATGAATTACATGAAAAAAAAAAACACAAAATATACAAACACCTGGAGTTTAAACAATATGCATCTAAATAACTAACAGGTTACTGGAGAGATTAAAGAGGAAGTAAAAAAAAAATACAAAAATCATTTGACAAGGAAAACACTATGACTCAAAACCTATGGGATGCAGCAAAAGCAATTCTAAGAGGAAATTTATAGTACTACAAGCCTATCTTAAGAAACAAGAAAAATATCGAATAAACAACCAAACCTTACACCTAAAGCAATTGGAAAAAGAACAAAAACCCCTAAAGTTAGTAGAAGGAAAGACATCATAAAGATCAGAGCAGAAATAAAGGAAAAAGAAACCTATAGCAAAGATCAATAAAACTAAAAGTTATTTCTTTGATAAGATAAACAGTATTGACAAGCCATTAGCCATATTCATCAATAAAAAAGGGAGAAGAGTCAAATCAACAAAATTAGAAATGAAAAAGTCTTTACAACAGACAATGCAGAAATGCAAAAGATTGTAAGAGACTGCTAAGAGCAATTGTAAGCCATTTTAGGACAAACTGGAAGAAATGAACAAGTTCTTAGAAAAATTCAACTTTCCAAGACTGAACTTTGAAGAAATAGAAATTATGAGCAGATCAATCTCAAGCACCAAAATTGAAATTGTGATAAAAAACAATCTCCCCTAAAACAAAAGCCCAGGGCCAGATGGCTTCACAAGTCAATTATACCAAACATTCAGAGAAGAGCTAGCGCCTATCCTTTTCAAACTCTTCCAAAAAATTCCAGAAGAAGGAACACTTCAAACTCATTCTATCAGGCCACCATCACCCTGATTCCAAAACCAAAGACATCACAGAAAAAGAAAATTACATGCCAATATCACTGATGAACATAGATGCAAAAATCCTCAACAAAATTCTAGCAACAGAATTCAACAGCATATTAAAAGGCTCATACACCATAATCAAGTTGGGTTTAATCCAAGGATGTAATGATTCTTTAATATATACAAATCAATCAATGTGATACACCATATTAACAAACTGAAAGATAAAAATCATATGATAATCTCAATAGATGCAGAAAAAACTTTTGACAAAATTCAGCACCATTTATGATAAAAAGCACTCCAGAAAAAGGGGCATAGAAGGAATCTATCTCAACATAATAAAGGCCATATATGACAAACCCACAGCAAACATAATTCTCAATGGCAAAAAATCGAAAGCATTTCCTCTAAGATTAGGAACAAACAAAGTTGCCCACTCTTGCAACTGAAGATACTGTCAGAAAATTATTAGAGATAATCAATGAATTTAGTAAAGTCATAGGATACAAAATCAATACACAGAAATTCCTTGCATTCTTATACACTAACAACAAAAAATCAGAGAAATTAAGGAAACAATCTCATTCACAAAAGAATAAAATATCTATGAATAAGTCTATGTAAGGAGACAAAAGACATGTATATAGAAAACTATGACACTCATGAAAAAAATCAGATGACACAAACAGATGGAGAGATATATCATGATCTAGGGTAGCAAAAATCAATATTCTGAAAATGACAATACTATTCAAAGTAATCTACAGATTTAATGCATTCCCTATCAAGTCACCAATGGCTTTTTCACAGATCTAGAACAAAAACTTTCACATTTGTATGGAAATACAAAAGACCCCAAATAGCCAAAGCAATCTTGAGGAGGATAAACAGAGCTAGAGGAATAAACCTTCCTGACTTCAGACTATACTACAAAGCTACAGTCATCAAGACTGTATGGTACTGGCACAAAAACAGAAATATAGACCAATGGAACAAGACAGAAAGCCCAGAGATAAATCCATGCACCTATGCGCATCTTATCTTTCACAAAGGAGGCAAGCATATACAATGGAGAAAAAACAATGTCTTCAGTAAGTGGTGCTGGGATAACTGGACAGCTACATATTAAAGAATGAAATTAGAACACTTCCTAACACCATAGACACACAACAAAAACTCAAAATGGATTAAAGACCTAAATGTGAGACTAGAAACTATAAAGCTCTTAGAGGAAAGCATAGGCATACCTCTCTTTGACATAAATCGTAGCAAGATCTTCTATGACCCACCTCCAGAGTAAAGGAAATAGAAACAAAAATAAACAAATGAGACCTAATCAAATTTACAAGTCTTTGTACAGCAAAGGAAACCATAAATAAGATGACAAGACAAACTTCAGAATAGGAGACAATAATTGCAAGTGAAGCAACTGACAAAACATTAATCTCTAAAATATATAAGCAGCTCATGTAACTCAATATCAAAAGGCATTTTAACTTTAAAAAAAAAATGACTGGCTACTCCCACATAGCCTACTTGGCTCACTCAGTTTTGCCATACATTGACATGAATCAGCCATGGGTTGTACATGTGTTCCCCATCCTGAACCCCCTTCCCACCTCCCTCCCCATCCCATCCCTCTGGGTCATCCCAGTGCACCAGCCCTGAGGACTCTGTTTCATGCATCGAACCTGAACTGGTGATCTATTTCACATATGATAATATACATGATTCAATGCTATTCTCTCAAATCATCCTCCCCTTGCCTTCTCCCACAGAGTCCAAAAGTCCATTCTTTACATCTGTGTCTGTTTTGCTGTCTCTCATATAGGGTCATCGTTACCATCTTTCTAAATGCCATATATATGCCTTAATATAGAGTATTGGTGTTTTCTTTCTGACTTACTTCACTCTGTATTATAGGCTTCAGTTTCATCCACATCATTAAAACTTATTCAAATGCATTCTTTTTAATAGCTAATATCCCATTCTGTATATATACCACAGCTGTCTTATCCATTCATCTGCTGATGGACATCTAGGTTGCTTCCATGTCCTGGCTATTGTAAGCAGTACTGCGATGAACACTGGGGTACACGCGTCTCTCTCAATTCTGGTTTCCTCTGTGTGTATGCCCAGCAGTGGGATTGCTGGGTCATATGGCAATTCTATTTCCAGTTTTGTAAGGAATCTCCACATAGTTCTCCATGGTGGCTGTACTAGTTTGCATTCCCACCAACAGTGTAAGAGGGTTCCCTTTTCTCCATACCCTCTCCAGCATTTATTGTTTGTAGACTTTTGGATAGCAGCCATTCTGACTGGTGTGAAATGGTACCTCATAGTGGTTTTGATTTGCATTTCTCTGATAATGAGAGATGTTGAGCATCTTTTCATGTGTTTGTTAGCCATCTGTATGTCTTTTTTGGAGAAATGTCTGTTTAGTTCTTGGGCCCATTTATTTGTTTGGGTCATTTATTTTTCTGAAATTGAGCTGTAGGAGTTGCTTGTATATTTTTGAGATTAATTCTTTGTCAGTTGCTTTGTTTGCTACTATTTTCTTCTATTCTGAAGGCACTTTTCACCTTGCTTATAGTTTCCTTCATTGTGCAAAAGCTTTCAAGTTTAATTATGTCCCATTTGTTTATTTTTGCTTTTATTTCCACTACTCTGGGAAGTGGGTCATGCTGTGATTTATGTCAGAGCACATTTTGCCTATGTTTTCCTTCAGGAGTCTTATAGTTTCTGGTCTTACATTTAGATCTTTAATCCATTTTGAGTTTATTTTTGTGTATAGTGTTAGAAAGTGTTCTAGTTTCATTCCTTTACAAGTGGTTGACCAGTTTTTCCAGCACCACTTGTTAAAGAGATTGTCTTTTCTCCAATCCTTGCCTCCTTTGTCAAAGATAAGGTGTCCATAGGTGCGTGGATTTATCTCTTATTTAAGTGGTGAGGCAAAAAGTTCCCAAAGGACAGAAAGATAACATAGAAATAATGAGAGGCAAGGATTCAACGATGATCAACAGAATGAAAAAATTTTTATGAGAAAGAAAAAAACAATGGGCATGTTTAGCTATGCAGACAGGTTTGATATATATTAATTAACTGTCTTGGCATTGGAAATTTTTGTACTAAGGTTGTTTATCAAGTTCTGTGCCAGAGTTGTTCATATCCTATGCCTGGGTCCAGTTTTAGGGTAGCTATATGACCCAAAAATCTTTATGCTAGTTTCTGAGACTCTGCTCAAAATCTTTCATTAGAAGGAAACATTGGCAGAGATCTACTTTCAAATAAATTACTTTTGTCAATATAGTTGAAAGAAGTCCTTAAGTATTATTTTCATCATTAAGATATAAAAATACCTCTCTTACAATGTCATATGTTTATATTTCATTACAACTTATCCTTCTGCTGCTTTTAATAATTGTTTTCATGTAAAAAGTGTCTTTGAGAATCCTTTAAAGAACAGCCTGTATCACTAGAAGTTATAACTAAATCCCTTTTATTTGTTATAAACATCAGAACTAGCTGGATGTTTGAAACATTATGAGCATCATGAACACCAAACTAGTTTGAAATTCGGCAGAGAGGTACATTCTGGTTAGACAGAATGTTTACTGTATGTCTGTGAACACAGGGTTGCTACAAAATCTTCCCACCAGACCCATACCCTGCCCAAAAGGTTTACAATTCCTTCTCTTTTGACATTCTGGCAGAGTCAGCAGCTAATCAGGTTTAAATAATACTTTTTAATAAAGTTACTCCTCGGTGGTTGAGAATTCAGACATGCAGGTATGTTCTTGAATACTAATTTGACTTTAATTAAAGGGTTCAATCTAGTATATTTTGGTTACACATCAGTTTTATAAGTAATATTATTTTTTGAAAATGTTCAGAACAACTTTATAATAGTTTGTTAAATTCCTGTGGTAAATCCCCCACAGCTTACCTCCATATGGAGAAGAGATATGCCTTTCATTCAATGAGAATAACTGACGTAACCCCTTAATGTTCACAATCACAGGCTAAATCCCATTTTTAATATGAATAAGAATATTCCCAGCCCCAGAGTCTATCAGGATATGTAACTCTGAACCACTACTGTCCAGATATAACATCAGCACAGGAATATTTTCCAGATCTAATAGTCTATGGAAATTGTTAGTCGCAGTTGCTTGTGATTATTTGTGAGACACTGTTGAAACAGAAAATTACAAGGCTTAAATACTTTGAATCAATCTTGGTTAAAATGAAAAGAAGCCACAAATGACAATGGTATCATGATGTCTTAAAAAACTTAAAAGTAAAACTCTTGTCATAACATACTTTACCAGTCATTATTGAAAAGTGAGGGAAAAAATGGGGGAATATTTTCACTCCAGTGTCCACAAGAACATTAACCAGCTGGTGCAAAGGTATTCTTTTTTAATAATAGTTTTTTTTTTTTTTTTAAATAAAAGTTGAAAAGACAGTGCAGCGAGTTCCCCTATACCCTTCACATGCCCAGTTTCCCTTATTATTAATGTTATATTACTATGGCACATGTGTCACAACTAAGAAGCCAACATTGGTACATTACTTTTAACTGAACTCCTCATTTTATTCACATTTGATCTTAGCCAAAAGTCTGAGAGGTACTCTACATTTTATTTAGGGTTCGCTAATTTTTTCCTATGTCTTTTATGTTCCAGGATCCCTTCCAGGACATTATATTTAGTCATCATGTCTCCTTCACCTTCTCTGCCTTATGACAGAGTCTCAGTCTTTGCCTATTTTTGATGATTTTATTTTGAAGAGTGCTCTTCAGATATTTTGTCTCTTGCCTGATGCTTTTCTCATTGTTAAATGAGATTGTGCTTTTGGGGGAGGATGGTCACAGAGATGCACTTCCATTCTTGTGACACCACACTGTGCTGGGGGCACACGAATTATTATTTGGGAGAGGTTGACCTTCATCACCTGACTGAGGCAGTGTTTGCCATAATTCTTAACTGCCAAGTAGAAAAATAACATTTTATTTATTCATTTTTTACTGCTATCTTTTAAATTTTCTTTCATCATTCATGTTTGTTCAGAACATTACAGTAGGCATGAAGGAAAAAATAACTGCATTTTTAAACTCAATCTGTCTGAAGTATAATATATGAAACCATGCTATTATCTCTTACAGAAAAAAATAGCATTCAAATAATAATTTGATATTAAGGTAAAAGATTAAGACCAAAGTCCAAGTAAGCCATCTATAAGGTTTAAGTTCAAGTTATGTTTCCCTTCCATTGAGTTTACAGAAATGCTGGCATGATGTGTATGATTTGAAATGTCAAATTCTCGAAGGTTTCTGCACCAGGGTTTAAATAAAAACTAAAATATTGGCATACTTTCAGTGATTTTCCAGTTCCTGTTTGATCTCAGAAATGTACAGGTTATCTCGGCCATCAGCTACTTCTTTATTGGTACTTCTCAGATGGTGAAGTGGTAAAGAACCCACCTGCCAATGAAGGAGATATAGGAGACGTGGGTTCAATCCCTGAGTCAGGGAGATCCCCTAGAGTAAGAAATGGCAACCCACTCCAGTATTCTTGCTTAGAAAATTCCATGGACAGAGAAATCTGCAAAGCTACCATCCATGGGGTTGCAAAATGTTGGACATGACCAAGCAACTAAACACACACACACGAACTTCCATGCTGATAATGGCTTTCTTCAGGGCTCTCTCCCCGGAAGCTTTGTTCTCCAGGTCCACCTACAGTCTTCCTAACTTCAGCCACATGGAGGCTGAGGGCATACAGAGGACAATGCTTACTGTAGGGCTGGGTGATTTTCTGTCTGTACGACAGGGCTCCCTCCCAGTTCTGCATGTACAAGCAGATGCCATGGTTTGGCACATCATGTGCATCCTATACATGTTACTGTTCTCAAACACACAGCTCTTCTGGCTGAGTTCACAAATCTCCAGCAGCTCAATGGGGACCTTGTGTAGTGCTTGGCCCTTTGTAACTCAATACATTGCAAACATATCTGATCATGTCTCTGCCTCTGGGGGATAGGTGAACTTCCAGATTTCCACCTTGGCCTTATCCTTGACTTTGTTGGTACATCCTTGCTCTTACAAGTAAAAAAAAATAAGAATCTCTTAACCAGTCATTCATGTCTTCTGTTGAGTACAGGAGGTCAACATAGCTGGTAAAAGTCTCCTCTCCTGGGTGGATTTCTCTGACTTCTGCCAGGGTCCCTTTGCAGGTCACAGTGACATTGGTGCAAAATCAGCAAATATTGCTGATCCCAAAAGAGAAAGTTCTTCATCTTCAAATGTAAATCCATGACAGTTAACCTGTATGAAGAGTACTACCAGGATATCATTTTTGGGGAACTGAAAGTGCTTGGAATGAAAGTGATACAGAGCAGCAAGGTCATTCTGAATCAAATCCTTCTTCTCATTATCTAATTTACCCAGAGGTGACTCCAACTCCTTCATGGCTAACCATTTCTCTGAAGGTGTTCTTTCTGGGTAGAATTTATGTATAGCCAGAATTCTTGCAATTAACCTTACAGTTCCTGAGGGATTTCAGTTTTCCCCCAGAACAACTATGGGAGAACATTCCAGCTTGTGCATCAGCCAGTCATCTTTCTCACATGCTACCTTACAGTAAAATGCCTGCTGCATCTTCCACATTTGGACAATCCTCCTTTCCTGGTGAAGCAGAACTCACAGTGGTTACCCCACTCATTGACCATGAGCATGGAGGCATAGGCCTGCAGAAGAGGAGCAAGTCCATACCTGGAAGCATTGTAGAGCCTTGCCCTGGCTGCAGAAGTGCTCCAGACCACTGTTGGCCTGGGCCCTCATCCCAGCATCTCAGTTTGTGAGAGGAGCTGCAACTGCAGCTCCCCAATAACATCTTATTTTAAATGTAAATCTATATATGTGCTGTCTAGCAGATATTTGTCACTCTTTATAGCTGTGTCATTCTTTGAACCTCTTTCCTATAAGAAATTTCTCATCCTTGTATGTTCTTACTTTGCTGGGGCACAAGGATAAAATGCACAATTCTTTCAGTAAAATGTGGCTTCTTCTTCTCTGGTGGCTCAGCTGGAAAAGAATCCACCTACAATGCAGGAGACTGGGATTGAAGCCCTGGGTTGGGAAGATCCTCTGGAGAAGAAAATGGCTACCCACTCCAATATTCTTGCCTTGAGAATTCCAAGGACAGAGAGCCTGGTGGACTACAGTCCATAGGATTGTAAAGAGTTGGACACGACTGAGCAACTAACACATTTGCAATAAAAGTAAGGAACTCCTGCTCTAGTGATCACAGGCATCACATCTCCAGTGAGGTAGATGCCATGTGGAACCCACTCTGGTAAAGAGATGGTAGAGACATCGAGTTTTACAGGAAGCATGATATGATTTGCCTACTTGTCAAAAAGCCATAGGGTATAGGTCTTAGCTTTGTCTGACAGACCAAGAAACTCACTCTAGTGGATTCTTTCTAACCACAAAGAGTTAGCAAAGAGTTCTTCCACAGTGTATTACTACTTATTTTTTGACAATAAGAAAGTCCTGAAGAAGACAAATAATTTATATTAAAAAGTAAGTAAGAGCAAAGTCAAGGTTGGTTTAATGATTGTATTGTTCTGATGCTCTTGATTCCATCATCTTCTTTCTGAGTGGTAGAGGGAAGCTGAACTTGATACACATGGGTGTGTGTTGTGGATATGAGCATTATCTAGTATGAATCAAAATAAAAATTGCTTGAAAAACTCTCAGCTGTTATTTTTGTTTGTTTGTTTGTTTAAAATCTAGTTTTTCAGATAGACACTTATGCTTTTGGATCATATCATTTTAGATCATTATCAAATCATCTTTACCAAATAATGCTTCAACTTATACTGTCTTCCAGTTTTTGTGAAAAGTTACTATAAGAATTAGATGTAAAATCTCCACTTTGACAGTTTCTATATTCTACAAATTTTTTAATGATATAAATGCCTCATTTGTACCTATATAATGAGCAAATAAGAAAAATAAAATTTGATTTTCCCTAAATATTTGAAACAATTTTTACCTCTAATCAAGGGAAATGTTTAAAATTTTAAATTATTTTGCTATAATTATAGATATATAGGATGTTGCAAATAAATGTACAGGAAGGTCTCTGTACTTTTCCACTTAGATTCCCCCAAAGTTAACATCCTGTATAACTATAGCATAATAAGGATGCCAAGAATTTGACATGGGGAAAATCCACAGATCTTGTTCAGATTTCTCCAGTTGTACATGAGCTTATATGTATGTATATGTGTACTGAAGTAAAATGTTTAACTTTTTAAAGTTTCTCTTTGCTTTACTAAATTGGTTATGCTAAGCATTAAACTCCAAAATGTCAGTGGCTTAATGCAATAGGAGTTATTTCTTACTCACACAAAAGTTAATGTATGTGTTTCTGGTTGTAAACCACTTTCGTGGTCATTTGAAAACCCAGGCTCCTTCTAATTCGCTGGTCTATCCTCCCTTGAGTCCTAGAGTAGGATCCATTCAATTAGCAGAAGAGGAAAGCCGGGTGTGGAAGTGTTGCACGTCTCTGTGACCCAAATTTCATTGGTCAGGACTCAGTAGCATGCCTACTCTTGTTGCAAAGGGTGAATGGGAAGCATACTGTAGCTAGGTATACAGGAGAAAAAAGAAAACTAGGTGCTGGTTTTCAGTACAGTTGGTTCCTTGAATTTAAGAACCCGGTCTTATATCCTATCATGACTTGTCAAAAGTACTGGTTACCCTTTTCAGTATCATTTTCTCTTAATCTGTTTCCAATTGTTTTCCTAAACTTAGTTATCTTAAATTCTATGTATCTACTTTAGCATTATTATTGCAAAAGAATGAGAAATGAATAAATTCAGTAAGCACTAAAGGAGTTAAATGAGTTTTGCAACATTTAAATTGTAAAATTCTATTTTTTATAAATTCTTTTCTTTCTTGTTTGTCAGTGTGCTAAAAATTAATGAACAAAATTTATACAATGACTACATGATAAAAATATTTGGATTAAAAATTATAAGTTTGAACAATGATCCATATATTAGACTATGTAACAGCCAAATGTAACATTTAGAAATATAAAAATATTTTTACTTCCTTTTATAGAAGACTTTATCAAAGTAGTTTATATGTGAAATAGGAATCATAATAGAAAAAAATCATTTTCTATTAATTTTAAGACAAATATTTTGTTTGCATAGATTATCTGAAAGTTTCTTTCCAGCTTGGCTCTTACAGTAATACTGAGAATAAATGTCTTTCATTGTTAGCAATAGTAGTTCAATAATGTAATTCCACTGAACCTTGCAATTGTATGAGTTCAGTGATTCTATCTCTGTTCTTTAGGTATATAAACTATGATGGAGATAATGTAAAAAACTTTCTTGCAAGTCTGCAAAGGGGATTTTGCAAGCCCTAATGATTGCAGCATGCAGCAGTAAAGGACTGAGTTTAATCATAAGAAAGGGGCCACTTTCCCAACTGCAATTCTTCCAGGAAAATCCTATAATAGAGGAGATAAGAACTTAATTTAAAAATCATTGTTCCAGGGTAAGTCCTTAAAAAAACATGAAAGTCAGTTCTGCTCTTTAGCAATTTTTGATTCTTAAATCATTATTTCCACTATAATGTTTTGTGGTCTATGTTGTGTTCAGTTCCGTTTAGTTTAGTCACTCACTCGTGTCCAGCTCTTTGTGACCCCATGGACTGCAGCATGCCAGGCTCCCCTGTCTGTCATCAACTCCTAGAGCTTGCTGTAACTCATGTCCATCAAGTTGATGATGTCATCCAACCATCTCATCTGTTGTCCTCTTCTCCTCCTGCATCCTGCCTCCTCCTTCTGTTGTCCCCTTCTCTTCCTGCCTTCAATCTTTCCCAGCATCAGAATCTTTTCCAAGGAGTCAGTTCTTCATATCAGGTGGCCAAAGTACTGGAGTTTCAGCTTCAGCATCAGTCCTTTCAATGAATATTCAGGAGTGATTTCCTTTAGGATTAACTGGTTTGATCTCCTTGTAGTCCAAGGGACTCTTACAAGTCTTCTCCAACACCACAGTTCAGAAGTATCAATTCTTTGGCACTCAACTTTCTTGATTAAGATCTCAGGTAAATGACAATTCAGAAACCATAGATAACTTTTCAGAGAGAATTAATCAGCTGGGACTAAAATATTGGTTTTTCTTTCCTCATTCTTTTTTTTTTTTTTTCCTGTATACTACAGGGCACTATATATGCCTATCATTGGGAACAGCACCTATAGTCAGAAAGTCCATAGCTTTCTTATTCATTCATCTGCTGATGGACATCTAGGTTGCTTCCATGTCCTGGCTATTATAAACAGTGCTGCGATGGACATTGGGGTACATGTGTCTCTTTCCCTTCTGGTTTCCTCAGTGTGTATGCCCAGCAGTGGGATTGCTGGATCATAAGGCAGTTCTATTTCCAGTTTTTTAAGGAATCTCCACACTGTTCTCCATAGTGGCTGTACTAGTTTGCATTCCCACCAACAGTGTAAGAGGGTTCCCTTTTCTCCACACCCTCTCCAGCATTTATTGCTTGTAGACTTTTGGATTGCAGCCATTCTGACTGGTGTGAAATGGTACCTCATAGTGGTTTTGATTTGCATTTCTCTGATAATGAGTGATGTTGAGGATCTTTTCATGTGTTTGTTAGCCATCTGTATGTCTTCTTTGGAGAAATGTCTATGGTACATATACACAATGGAGTATTACTCAGCCATTAAAAAGAATACATTTGAATCAGTTCTAATGAGGTGGATGAAACTGGAGCCTATTATACAGAGTGAAGTAAGCCAGAAAGAAAAACACCAATACAGTATACTAACGCATATATATGGAATTTAGAAAGATGGTAACAATAACCCTGTGTACGAGACAGCAAAAGAGACACTGATGTATAGAACAGTCTTATGGACTCTGTGGGAGAGGGAGAGGGAGAAGGTGGGAAGATTTGGGAGAATGGCATTGAAACATGTAAAATATCATGTATGAAATGAGTTGCCAGTCCAGGTTCGATGCATGATGCTGGATGCTTGGGGCTAGTACACTGGGATGACCCAGAGGGATGGTATGGGGAGGGAGGAGGGAGGAGGGTTCAGGATGGGGAACACATGTATACCTGTGATGGATTCATTTTGATATTTGGAAAAACTAATACAATTATGTAAAGTCTAAAAATGAAATTAAAAAAAAAGAAAGTCCAGAACTGTCTAAAACTGAATGCTTATTTAATGTTTATAGATAGCAAAGGTCTCATCAATGCATATTGTATTCTGAGTTTATTCAGTCTAACAGGTATGTCAATGGTGCTTACCTTTAAATTATTCAAGGTGCAATGGCTTGGAAATGATTTCTCTTCAAGCAGATATCATCATACCTTACTGGACATTCTATCATACTGAATATACTACTTTTAGTCCCACAACTGTACACTTTAAAGATCTAGGACTGAAGGCCTATTCAAATAGACCTTGAGTAATATTTCCTAGATAGTGACTGTTAACTCATTCTCTTCTCTATGGTACTTTCTTTGCTGGTAGTTATAGACATTCCAAAATTGGAGACAGATTCCCTGAAAAAAGTGCTGTATTCTACATATAGTTAAGTAAGCAAGGTGACAATGTATAGCTTTGATGTACTCTTTTCCCAATTTGGAACCAGTCTGTTGTTCCATGTCCAGTTCTAACTGCTGCTTCTTGACCTGCATACAGATTTTTCAGTAGGAGGTCAGGTGATCTGGTATTCTCATCTCTTTAAGAATTTTCCACAGTCTGTTGTGATCTATGCAGTCAAAGGCTTTGGCGTGGTCAATAAAGCAGAAGTAGATGTTTTTCTGGGACTCTCTTGCTTTTTTGATGACCCAGTGGATGTTGGCAGTTTAATCTCTTGTTCCTCTGCCTTTGCGAAATCCAGCTTAAACATCTGGAAGTTCACGGTTCACATACTGTTAAAGCCTGGCTTGGAGAATTTTGAGCATTACTTTGCTAGTGTGTGAGATGAGTGCAATTGTGCAGGAGTTTGAACATTTTTTGGCATTGCTTTCTTTGGGATTGGAATGAAAACTAACCTTTTTCCAGTCCTGTGGCCACTGCTGAGTTTTCCAAATTTGCTGGCATATTGAATGCAACATTTTCACAGCATCATCAGTTGAGGATTTGAAATAGCTCAACTGGGATTCCATCAGCTCCACTAGCTTTGTTTGTAGTGATGCTTCCTAAGGCCCACTTGACTTCACATTCCAGGATGTCTGGCTCTAGGTGAGTGATCACATCATCATGGTTACCTGGGTCATGAAGATCTTTTTTGTATAGTGCTTCTGTGTATTCTTTCCACCTCTCTTAATATCTTCTCCTTCTGTTAGGTTCATACCATTTCTGTCCTTTATTGTGCCCATCTCTGCATGAAAGTTTCCCTTGGTAGCTCTAATTTTCTTGAAGAGATCTCTAGTCTTTCCCATTCTATCATTTTCCTCTATTTCTTTGCATTGATCACTGAGGAAAGCTTTCTTATCTCTCCTTGCTATTCTTTGGAACTCTGCATCCAAATGGAGATATCTTTCCTTTTCTCCTTTGCCTTTCACTTCTCTTGTTTTCTCAGCAATTTGTAAGGCCTCCTCAGACATCTGTCTATCAGATCTAATCCCTTGAATCTATCTGTCACTTCTACTGTTTGTTAGCTGTTATTAAGAAATTAAGGCACAAATCTAAGTTGTTAGAAATCAATTAATAGATGGAAAATATGGCATGTTTTCTAAGCAGTTCCGTCTGAAACACATTGGTTGTGAATTTGTCAAATATACTGAAGGAATGCTGAAAAGAAGCCCTAAGTTTAATTGTGAAAATCATTCCTGGATAGTATGCACAGGTAATTAAGGGGAAAAGAGTGATCTGTCTTTGGTATGAGTAGCATCTTGACTATGTATGATGTAAAACCTGAATTCCTGAAGCACAGCAGGCTTTCCTGTTCCTTGCCAGCCACTGACATTCCTTTTCTTCCTCCCTTTAGTCCTTCTCTGGCATGACAAACACAGATGTGAATATGGAAATCATCTATGGAGTTTTAAGGGAGAAGCACGTCAAGCTGTTTTCCAGAGAAAAAAGTTTCCCATGCAATTTTCCTCTACTTTCATACTTATCAAGTTTTATTAACATGTATTAATATTCTTCAACCTATTTTCCATTTTCATGCCAGAAACTTATTTTCAAGATTCCTGAAAACTTAATCAGTTCTCTTCCAGATACATAATATAAATTTGCCTAATTTGAGTTAGTTTTTAGCTAGTAGTGGACAATGGGAACTATGGTATGAAACTGTCATTTGGTAATTTGTCTTGAGCTATGGAATATATGATCTGGAAATATGAGAATCTTCATCCTGCTATTTGAGTGAAAGGCTAAAGTTGTAGAATGAGAAGATGGCATTTTACCTTCCATGTGGACATTTTTGATTTTGGGAACTAATTGGTGTGAATTTTATCATCCTGTTTTGATTTCTCCCTTCTGCTTCCCATGTTGGCTGAGCTGTGTTCCAGACTGCTGCTCATTTGAGCCAAGGACAGAATAATTAACAAGAGAAATCTTGTTTAAAAACAGCATGTATGATAAAACCAATACTAAAACTACTTGGAATATTTTAAAACATCTAAGACCATAACAGCCCATTTTGGGGCAGGTAGTGGTTCATTAATTATGATTTTCTTATTTAGTGCATTCACCAGTTTGTCACATCCAAAGAATAAAAAATTAAATCATATCTTTCTCAAAGCCTACCTTTACTTGATATACTTCCTCTAACAGAAAAGGGGAGTATAAGAAGTCCTCCGTTCTCCATAAAAAATACCATGCTAAGTATGTGAAAACATTTTCGATCTTACCAACAAATATATTGTGAAAAATAAATCAGAGTGATACTGTTTAGATCCTACCACATAATTAATTAAAAAAAATAGACTAACATCTAGTATGGAGGATACATTCAAATGAGTGCTGGCAGATTCATGCTGCTGCTGCTAGTCGCTTCAGTAGTGTCCGACTCTTCGAGACTCTATGGACTGCAGCCCATCAGGTTCCCCCGTCCCTGGGATTCTCCAGGGAAGAACACTGGAGTGGGTTGCCATTTCCTTCTCCAATGCATGGAAGTGAAAAGTGAAAGTGAAGTCGCTTAGTCGTGTCCGACTCTTCGAGACCTCATGGACTGCAGCCCACCAGGCTCCTCCATCCATGGGATTTTCCAGGCAAGAGTACTGGAGTGGGGTGCCATTGCCTTCTCCAATATCAGGATGATAATCAAAGTATCTTAAAACTAGTACAGCATATGCATGCTTAGTTACTCAGTCATGTCTCTTGTGACCTCATGGCCCTGACCAAAGAACAGCTGTCTAATCAATCAGCAATCTGTTCTGATTGAAGTATAAACCCGTACAAGCTTTCTAATGAATAATGTCAAAATAAATCATATTATTTGACTCAGAAGTTCTTCCATGTGTGTATTAAAACTTTTGATAAATTTCCATGTTACTTTCCAGACACGTTTTATCAATCTACACTTTTATCATCAGTTAATAGGAATCCATTTTCTCATATCCTAAAGAATACTAGATATTTTAAATTATGTTAAATTCTTTGCCAATATAATAGGTGAAAATACTATTTGATTATTGGTTTGATTTCTTTGGCGACTAATACAGTTGGCTGTTTATATTTCTTCTGTTGTGTACTGACTGTTCTTGTCCTGCTACTTTTTAATGCCACGTATTTAAGCCCTGTTAATTTATGAGTAGAAGACAAGAGATCAAAATGATTTTCTTTCATTCACATGGCCACACCCAATTATTTTTCAGGGTGGAAATTAATCTCTTTTAGGACACAGTGTTCTGAATGAAAAACTCAAAGAATGAAAGAACATACTTTGTAACATTTTGGCCAAGAATAAATCACTACATTTAAAAAAGCATGCATTACAACAGAAAGGGGTGGATATTGGCTACTGTGTTGGTGTCATAGTCGCATATAGTTCTACAAGCTTGTCTTCTGTGCCTCATGCATTGCTTTACTTTTGCTCAATCCCTGCCAGGGTGGGACCACCCAAGCTCCTGAATGCAGCTCTTTCTGTAGGACCTTAAGTTAAGCCCAAATTGCAGGGTAGGAGGTCTTTAGTTTGCTCTTTGAGGTATGAATAATTTCTCTGCCATCTATTTCACTCCACTCAAGTTACCATGTGGAATGCCATTTGGAATAGCTTGGAAATTGTTCTATGTTGTATCATAAAAAAGACTCTGACAAGTTTTGTGTATTTTGTGATGGCACAGAAAATAAGGAGAGGATTCAGGGTTTGACCTAGAAATCCATTCCAAGTTGGTTTGGGTTTTGGGTTTCCTGAGTTGTCATGTCTGGGGGAACCTTGCAAATGGGTTGGTAATGAGGCATTTTGAGGGCTGCTGATTCGGGAAACGTATCAAGCTGTCTTGGGTACGTGGCATCCCATCTGCTTTGCATTCCATCTTGCATTTAAAGCATAAACCTAGTATTGTAAGGTCATTGACATTTAGCTCTATTATTGATATTCATAGAAGGTCTAGGAAAAATCTTAGAACCACATTTTCATCATGAAAAGTAGGGTAATTATTATATTTTCCTAAGGAGAGTCAACTCTTTGAGCTGTTCCCACAAGGTTTACAAAATTTGTCTGATTCCTTGATTGCCAGTGACTGGTCTATAGAAGACTTTAAGAGTATATTCATAACGATAAAAGGCAACTATTATGTTGCAGTAGAACGAGCTATCAAAGAGACATTAGAAACTAGCTTGTTTCCTGTGCTGTCTAAGGGCAGTTTCTTATCTTCTCCAAATCAGTTTCTTCCTATGTAAAAAGGAGATGCATTATTCATAATGTCTAATTCACAAGGTCATGATCAGAACCAAAGACTGAATGTCAAAATACTATGTAAAATACTACATGAAAACTAGTTACTATTATGACCTGACAAATAGTATGTTATGAGTTAGAAACTTTCATAAATATCTCCAAATGGAATGACCATTTTGACAAAAGTTATGGGAGACACCAAAAGATCATGTTCTATGGGTCTGTTTGTGTTTTTTTCTGTGTGTGATTGTATGTGTGAAGTACATATTATCCACCCTGAATTATTTTTATCTATCATTTACTCTTTTTTTCTTAGTTTAAAAAAACTATAGTTTACTTTTTGGTTGCACTGGCTCTTCATTGCTGCATGTGGGCTTTCTCTGGCTATAATGAGCATGGAGCTGTGCATGCTAAGTTGCTCAGTCGTGTTCAACTCTTTGCAATGCTATGGACTGTAGCCTGCCAGGCTCCTCTGTCCATGGGATTCTCTAGGCAAAAACACTGGAATGGATTGCAACGCCCTCCTCCAGGGAATCTCCCCAACTCAAGGATCAAACCTGCATCTCTCATTTCTCCTGCATTGGCAGGTGGGTCCTTTACTGCTAGTGTTACCTGGGAAGCCAGTTGCAGTACACAAGCTTCTCATAGCAGTGGCTTCTTTTGATGTGGAGCACTGACTCTAGGGCACATGGCCTTCAGTATTTGTGGTGCACAGGCTTAGTTGCCCCACACCATGTGGGATTTTCCTGAACCAGGGATCAAACCCATGTCCCCTGCATTGGCAGGTGGATTCTCAACCACTGGAACACAAGTGAAATTCTATCATTCAGTTCAGTCACTCAGTTATGTCCTGCTCTTTGTGAGCCCATGGACTACAACATGCCAGGCCTCCCTGTCCATCACCAACTCCTGGAGTTCACTCAAACTCATGTCCATCGAGTCGGTGATGCCATCCAACCATCTCATCCTCTGTCGTCCCCTTCTCCTCCTACCTTCAATCCTTCCCAGCAACAGGGTGTTTTCAGATGAGTTAGTTCTTTGCATCTGGTGGCCAAAGTATTGGAGTTTCAGCTTCAGCATCAGTCCTTCCAATGAATACTCAGGACTGATCTCCTTTAGGAAGGACTGGTTGGATCTCCTTGCAGCCCATGGGGCTCTCAAGAGTCTTCTCCAACACCACAGTTCAAAAGCATCAATTCTTCAGTGCTCAGGTTTTTTTTTATAGTCCAACTCTCATATCCATACATGATTACTGGAAAAACCATAGCTTTGACTAGATGGATCTTTGTTGGTAATGTCTCTGTTTTTTAATATGCTATCTAGGTTGGTCATAGCTTTTAATTATTCATTTCAAACTTCTGGTTCCTGAAAACGTTTCTAAGTTTTTCTTTTCTTGAGATAGCAAATCCACTGATTTAAATTCTTTTAATACTTGAAATGATCAATGCTATTTTCCTGATTTAAAAAAGTTTTACCTATGTATATGTGTATCTATCTATATGTGTATACACATATATATAGAAGTTGAATTACCAAATATGACAAGAAATCTAAATCGCTGGCATGAAATGTGCATTTTTCAGTCTTGGTTCATGCACCATGGCCACAAACAGTCTTAATGTCACAGTCTTATTCAGCATTCCATTTGAAGGAAATTATGTTTTGGTCTGGCATGGCTGGGTCACATTCTGAATGACTGAAGGATCAGACTAAAATTAGGGGGAAATACATCTATGTTTCAATTTCTCTAGGAAGGTGTCATATGGCTTAACATTTAGCTTTACAATTCTATTTCAATTTGTTTTACATGTGCCTTCTTTGAGGAAAGTGTTTCACAATATACTAATACTGAGACATAAAATACGAAATTTCTCCTTCAAGAATCTCAAAGGTGGCTGTTTCACTAACTAATTTACCACATGTAACTGAGAAACACAGTGTTTCATATTTTACAGATTGAGAAACCAGGGCACAGGCAAGCATTAAAATAAATTAGTAGGAGTTTAACGTTACTGATTTTACAGTCAGATTTGAGATCATCAGTGGAATTGAAAAAAAGGTAATATACCCAGCTAAGGCTTATATAATCAGATGATCACATCACATGGGTCCTCAAAACCCAATCAGTTCAGTTAAAAAAAAAAAAGTAACCTTTTGACTGTATTTATATCAAATGGGTCTCAAATATTCATAGACTTAATTTCCTACTGTTTGCAACAAGCTCTGAGAAATTGCCTTTAAATAAAGTAGGTAATTGACTATTCCTTTAAAACCTCCCATATTAATTAAGTTGCCTCTTCCAGTTGAAATACCCTGCCTTTCTCACAAATGCCAGTTAAAAATTGGCTCACCCTTCAAGCCCCATTACACATGCCACAGAACTCGCAACGCAATATTATCTTGTCTTTGAAGTCTCCCTGTTCATAGCCCAAAACATGCACCTTCATTATAATGATTTGGGCTTTCCTGGTGGCTCAGATGGTAAAGAATCTTCCCGCAATGCAAGAGACCCAGGTTTGATCCCTGGGTCAGGAAGATTCTCTGGAGAAGGAGATGGCTACCCACTCCAGTGTTCTTGCCTGGAGAATTCCATGGACAGGGGAGCCTGGCAGACTATAGTCCATGAGGTTGCAGAGAGTCAGACATGACTCTCATGATATTTTATAATTATATTTCATTATAATAATTTGATTTTTTTACACTACTCTTTCCTCTATACTAACATATTGTTGGTGAAGGCTATATTTTATCACTCCTATATCCTTCAAACTGCTCCAGGCTGATACTGCATATATTGTTTTGTAGATACAGGTTAACTTGTACTGAAATATGAATACTTTATATCTCAGATGTATCCCCAAAGCTTTAGGTTTTTATTCATATGTATACCATTTAATTTATGATGAAAAACGCAAGAGAAGGGGCAAAATCCCAAAGTACAATTGCCAGCTAAGTCCAGACGTATAAAGAACTTTTCTGAATTTCAAGGAGCTTCTTCTTACATCTCATTGGTCACCTCTATCAGCAATCGATGTTGGAAAATTTATGTCTCTAACCAGGTAGATTGATCTCCTTGACAGTACAGGGGAGATTGGAATACAGATATTGAGTAAGCAACTAGTAGGCTCTAACAGAAAAACAAAAGTAAAAGAACCCACTGGAAAGCCTATTTGTGAAGTTCAGGCCAAAGTCAATTCAAGCTCAACATGTCCCCAATTCAGCTGCGTCTCCTCTTATACCCACTCCTTTTGCTGCAGTTCCATCTGTATGAATAGTACCATCCTGTCAATCACCCAAAACAGAGATGCTAGAAACATCCCAGACTCCAATCTCTCCCATAAAGTCTGACTTAATTCATTTACTACAGCTTTAGCTCCTTTACCATCTGAGCCACCTTCTATGGGGCTTCCCTTGTGGCTCAGACGGTATAAAGTGTCTGCCTACATTGCGGTTGACTCGGGTTCGAACCCTGGGTCAGGAAAACCCTCTGGAAAAGGAAATGGCAACCCACTCCAAAATTCTGGCCTGGAAAATCCCATGGACGGAGGAGCCCGGTAGGCTACAGTCCATGGGGTCGCAAAGAGTCGGACATGACTGAGTGACTTCACTTCACTTCACTTAGTTTCTTTACTATCTCACATATCTGTCCCTACTCACAATTTCCATTGTCAGTACCCTAAAGAGATTTCTTGATGTTTGGGTAGTAGTCCTTTTTTATCATCTGCTCAGCTTTTATATCTACCCTGCACCTAGAGTATATTATGCTTAGTAAAAATGTGAGACAGAGAAAGGCAAATAGAATCTTAATTTTCCTGATGTGATGTTGGGCTGTAACTGGATATTTAAAAGAGAGTAAAATGCCCATCATCACTATATTTTTCTTTCTTTTTTTTTAACCAATTTTCTATAAAAACTCCAATAAAGTCTGGAATGAAATTTAAAAATCATAGTTTACATTAAAATCTAAAAAAAAAAAAAATACTTTGCTAAAGTAATCTTTAAAAAATGCTAAAGTAATCTTTGAAAAATTGCTTTGCTTCCCTGGTAGCTCAGTTGGTAAAGAATCTGCCTCCAGGGCAGGAGACCTGGGTTTGATCCCTGGGCCAGGTAGATGCCCTGGAGAAGGAAATGGCAACCCACTCCAGTACTCTCGCCTGGAAAATCCTATGGACAGAGGAGTCTTACCAGTTACCAGCTAAGACTTAGGAGACATAGATGCACTGCCATATCTTGATTGTTTAGAAGAGTGACAGGAACTTAGCAACAACACACAACGGCTGTTTGTTGAATGAATGAATACTGCCTGTGGGCATAATTTATAACACCTTAATCCAAAGCCATATAGCCTCTCTGACTTTAGTTTCTTCATCTTCAAAATGGAATTAAAAATACCCACCCCATCTACTTCACAAATTTGTTAAGAGGTGAGGTGAAATGAGCTTGTGAAAAGCTATCAAAGATATAAAACTGTATACAAATTCAAAATTTAATGAAATACAAAAAAAAAGTAAATGTTACAAAACATTTAAACATCTATCCAAGGCATGGATACACTTAAATTTCAATTACCATACACCACTGTGTTGCTTCCACTTATCTCGTTACAACTATTCTCTACTTCTTCCAATTTCAAATCAAATCGAAACAGATCAAATAATTCTTCAGAAAAATCAAAATATATTGAAAAATTTCATTAAATAGTACTTTGGTTTTTTTTTTCACTTTTTTTTTTTAACTTTACAATTTTGCATTGGTTCTGCCACACACCAAAATGAATCCGCCATAGGCACACATGTGTTCCCCATCCCAAGCCCTCCTCCTCCCCCCCCCCCACACCATCCTCCCGGGTTGTCCCAGCTCACCAGCCCCAAGCATCCAGCATCGTGCATCGAACTTGGACTGGCGACCCGTTTCTCACATGATATTATACATGTTTCAATGCCATTCTCCCAAATCATCCCACCCTCTCCCTCTCCCACAGAGTCCAAAAGACTGTTCTATACATCGGTGTCTCTTTTGCTGTCTCGTATACAGGGTTATTGTTACCATCTTTCTAAATTCCATACATATGCGTTAGTATACTGTATTGGTGTTTTTCTTTCTGGCTTACTTCACTCTGAATAATAGGCTCCAGTTTCATCCACCTCATTAGAACTGATTCAAATGTATTCTTTTTAATGGCTGAGTAATACTCCATTGCCTAAAAAATCCCATGGCCGGAGGGGCCTGGTAGGCTGCAGTCTATGGGGTCGTGAAGAGTCGGACACGACTGACCGATTTCACTTTCACTTTTCACTTTCATGCATTGGAGAAGGAAATGGTAACCCACTCCAGTGTTCTTGCCTGGAGAATCCCAGCCTGGTGGGCTGCAGTCTATGGGGTCGCACAGAGTCGGACACGACTGAAGCGACTTAGCAGCAGCAGCAGCAGCAATACTCCATTGTGTATATGTACCACTGCTTTCTTATCCATTCATCTGCTGATGGGCATCTGGGTTGCTTCCATGTCTTGGCTATTATAAACAGTGCTGCGATGAACATTGGGGTACACGTGTCTCTTTCCCTTCTGGTTTTCTCAGTGTGTATGCCCAGTAGTGGGATTGCTGGGTCATAAGGCAGTTCTATTTCCAGTTTTTTTAAGGAATCTCCACACTGTTCTCCATAGTGGCTGTACTAGTTTGCATTCCCACCAACAGTGTAAGAGGGTTCCCTTTTCTCCACACCCTCTCCAGCATTTATTGCTTGTAGACTTTTGGATCTCAGCCATTCTGACTGGTGTGAAATGGTACCTCATAGTGGTTTTGATTTGCATTTCTCTGATAATGAGTGATGTTGAGCATCTTTTCATGTGTTTGTTAGCCATCTGTATGTCTTCTTTGGAGAAATGTCTATTTAGTTCTTTGGCCCATTTTTTGATTGGGTCATTTGTTTTTCTGGAATTGAGCTGTAGGAGTTGCTTGTGTATTTTTGAGATTAGTTGTTTGTCAGTTGCTTCATTTGCTATTATTTTCTCCCATTTTGAAGGCTGTCTTTTCACCTTGCTTATAGTTTCCTTTGTTGTGCAGAAGCTTTTAAGTTTAATTATGTCCCATTTGTTTATTTTTGCTTTTATTTCCAATATTCTTGGAGGTGGGTCGTAAATAGTACTTTGAAAAACATAATCATTACTGTAACTGAAGTTCAAATTTTACAAATTCTCAAATATGGCAATGATTAGCAGAGCTCTATTTTCCTTAGGTGTCATAAACAGAAATCTTGATTTGTTGCTAACTCAAGCATTTAATAAGATGTTAGAAGAACATATAAATTATTTTAGAAAATGTACTTCAACCTATAGAAAGCACAAACACATTAACTACCAACAGTCTTTCTGCTTATGCTTTTGAACTTAAACCAATCACAAGATTTCTAGTGGTCAAATATTTCACTTCAAGGTCTTCAGTTTTAAAGAAAATTTCAAACAAAAGTAACATAGTATATTTATAGAACCAGAACACATGTTACATTAAATTAAAAAAAAAAAATAGTAGTAGCAGTTCAGCTTTGTCCAGTTTCAGCAGCCTCATAGGCAAATGCCAACCTCTCACACTTAACTTGTGGTTACCTCTTACTCTCTACCTAACCAAGCTCTTAGAGCCATGTTGGAAACTCTTGATACCAAACACCCTAGAGGAATTGGTTTAAGAACAGGCAAAGAATTTCTGCAGATCACCAGGTCCCAATCAAACCAGTATGGGCAGCTGAGCACTTTCCTCAGGCTGAGAAAACAAAAAAATCCATAGGCTTAAGCTGCATAGGAGCACAAGCAGCTGGAACTCACAGAATTTGGTCAATCAAAAAACATGAGCAAAGACCCCCTGAAAGAGTGAAGCATCTGGGGAAGAGCTGAAGGCAAGATGTTTCTCTTTCTCCACTGTCTGCAACCCTTGGTCATTTTACAGGAGAGAGAATGGCAAAAGAAAAGGTGTGAAAAGTAAGAGAGGTTCAGGGACTGCCAGGGCATGAAAAGAAGCAGAAACAAATGGCCCTGGTTGTAGAAAGATTAATCAAGATGGAAGCGTAAAGACATTTTTACTAGGTGCTTAAGCTAAGTGCCTGACTAGAGACCAATACCTACATTCTTAATAATTAGAGTGTCAATGTGCATAACTTTGATAAAAGTAGTTTCATTTTGCCTTAAAACAGAAACAGCTTATCCCATATGCCATTACAATGGTAGACTGTATTAAAGTTCCGTAAAGATCCTTCATGTCCAAGAGTGGCTCTGCTCAGTTACTGGATAGGGGTTAACTGAAGAGGGCCAGAAACTAGACTGAGGTCAGAGCCTGCATTTTGGGGCTGGAGCCTGGGTTGTGGTTTAAATTTCCAGGGGGACCATCAACACTACTTTCTGTGGTCAGAGAGACCACACGTCCAATCCCAGAAATACCACCCACGGAAGAATCCATGAGTTGACAGAGTGGCTGTGTAACGAGAAGTGGAGAGCGACAAACAACCTACTCATTGGAAACAGGAAGGGGGACGGGTTGTGGTGTCCAGGGGAAAGTACAGCTGGGCAGGCCTCTGAAGGTCAGTGAGTGATCTGGAGGAAGACGGAGCAGGCATGGAAATGAGTAGGACCCAGGTGGGCAAGGGTTGACTTTTTAATATTGGATTTGTGGTCATCATATGTGTAGACTGGTGCAACAGGTGTGCTCTGTAGGACTCTGGTTATTTCCTTAGTCAAGAAAATGTGTTTCCTGAACAAATAGTTCTTGCATTATTTGCATTTAAAATGTAATTATTAGGTACCAAGACAGGGATTCTGTGGATCTTTACTGAGTAATTTATTTATCAAGTTTGATTGTGTTTTATAGGATCAGAGTGTGTACGTTTGGAGAAGGAACTAAGAAAGTTTGCCTGTTTTGTTAAAAAAACGAAAAAGCAAAAGATCTGGAGAACATAGAGGAATCTGTTATTTTCCTCAATTCCGTGCAAGTAAGGTTGCAACAGGCGCTTAGACATGGATGAGGACCACGTGACAGTGGTAAGTGATTGGAGTCTGAGCTTGGTGCTCTAATTTGCATCACATACACTGGAGGATGTGAGTGCGTGAGCCTCTTAAGGGGCTCATTGTCAGTTTCTTTAAAGGAAGTTACACATGTGCACCAGTGGGAGAACAAGCAGGCCTTTAATGCCATAAAGGATCCATTCCACACAGAATTAATAATGTAGGCATTGTTCATGATCTTGTTCTATTGAGCAGGAGTTTTATGTTCTTTTTCTGTGAAGTAAATCATTATACAGCACTTGATATTTTAATTTGTTCTTCAGACTATGATTCAGGGAGTTTCTGATGTTTCATTTAAAAATACCAGATGTTTGCTATAAGTGACTATGGAAGATTGTGGATTACTGAAGTGGAAACAACAGAATTCTTTTTTTCAAGGAAAGGAATAGCATTTTCTCAATAAAATGCAATAATTAAAAGCAGACTTTAAAGGCTTAGTAGAATGGAAATAATTTCATACCAGATAAATTGTTTATTTGGAATATATAAAATTCCAAGTAAGGACATAATTCTTTTTTCCTAAGTGCCTATTTTATTTTATTTTTTGAAATGTCTCTGACATGCACATCTAATTCAGTTACTCTTGCTATTTAAGTCTATATACCATTCTGAATCAGCAGAAAGAAGAGTAACAGAGAAGTCTTATTGCCAGTGTACAAGGCTTTCTAATCATATCCTGACAGGTTATAGGGAGTGCTGTATACAGGTCTCAAAATCCACAAGGAAATTCTGATTTAAGAGTGACTGACATACTGAATCCCTGACAGGTAGCATTACTCTGGTTCCCACATTCAGTTTGGTAAATGGGATCTTCGGGAGGCAGACCAGTACAGGGGCTAGCACCTGGGCTTGAAGTCAGAATTCAGAGACGATGACTCAGAAACCCACATGCAGTAGCTAACCACTATCTGAATTGGACTGGTTGCTTAACCTCTTCATCTCACTTTCTTGCTTTGCAATAGGAATAATAATGTTTCTTGAATGATTGTTATAAGTTTTAAATAAAACATGCTATATTTAGGACATCTAGGCTAATCAATAAATCTTATTTCCTCACACATTTTCTATACTGTTTAGCTACAAAAATAGCATAAAACAATGTTCATTTTTAAGATTTATAGTTGATGTACAATACTATATAAACTACAGAGTACATTTTAAACCTATTTTAAAGGTTATATTCACAGTTATTATATAAGTTATATTATAATATGTTATTATAGCTCCATTTATAGTTATTATGAAATATTAATATACTTCTCCTACTGTAAAATATAGCCTTGTAGCTTATTTTATACCTAATAATATTTTACTTCCTTATACCCTACCTCTATATTACCCCTCCCACCTTCCCTCTCTCCACTGGTAACCTCTAGTTTGTTCTCTATCTGTGATTCTGCTTTTTTGTTATATTCAACAGTTTGCTGTATTTTTAGATTGCACATATAAGTGATATTATTCAGTATTTGTCTGTCTCTGTCTGGTTTATTTCACTTAGCACAATACCCTCCCAGTCTGTCCATGTTGATGCAAATGGCAAAATTCCATTCCTTTTTTATGGTGGAGTAGTATTCATATATATACATATATATATGGCTTCCCAGGTGGCACCAGTGGTAAAGAACCTACCTGCCAATGCAGGAGACACAAGAGACACAGGTTTGATCTCTATGTCATGAATATCCCCTGGAGAAGGAAATGGCAATGCAATCCAGTATTTTTGCCTGGAAAATTCCATGGACAGAGGAGCCTTGAAGGCTACAGTCCATGAGGTTGCAAAGAGTCAGACATAACTGAATGTGCATACACACACACACACACACACACACATATATATATATCAATTAATCTATTGATGGACACTTAAGTTGCTTCCATATCCTGACAATTGTGAATAATGCTGCTATAAACATTGGGGTGCATGCATCTTTTCAAGTTTTTTATTTATTAAAGCACAAAATGATGTTCTTTTGTTTCAGTCTAGTTGCAAGAAATGGAAGAACATGAAATCATAAAACCTCTTGGTGAGGCCACTGGAAGTACTACACCTAAGTCCTCTTAAGTGAATGTGAAAGTGTTAGTTGCTCAGTCATGTCCGACTCTTTGTGACCCCATGGACTGTAGCCTGCCAGGTTCCTCTGTCCATGAAATTCTCCAGGCAAGAAGACTGGATTGGGTAGCCATTCTCTTCTCCAGGGGATCTTCCTGACCCAGGGATTGAACACAGGTGTCCTGCATTGCAGGAAGATTCTTTACTATCTGAGCCATCAGGGAAACCCAAATCCTCTTAAAGTAAGGTTAATATTGGTTTTCCATCATCTTTTAGATGAGTAGATTTAGTTCAAATTACAATAGAAATGAATGTAAAGT
Source organism: Bos javanicus (assembly GCF_032452875.1). Lineage (NCBI taxonomy): Eukaryota > Metazoa > Chordata > Mammalia > Artiodactyla > Bovidae > Bos > Bos javanicus. Next base: position 14,198,484 of record NC_083876.1, read on the forward strand.
AATAAATACTCATTGAAAGGTAGAAATAGCAAAGATATACCATTTCATAGAATTACTATGTGAATTTAACTCAGTTGTTTAAAATGTGGTATTAAATCCTTCCCTGGTGGCTCAGATGGTAAAAAATCTGCTTTCAATGCATGAGGCCTGGGTTCAAACCCTGGGTAGGGAAGATACCCTAGAGAAGAGAATGGCAATCCATTCAGTATTCTTGCCTGGAGAATTCCATAGACAGAGGAGCCTGACTGGCGACAGTTCATGGGGTCACAAAGAGTGAGACATGACTGAACAACTAACACACACACACACACACAATATGGTATTAAAGCTTATTATCAAAAACTCAAATGACCTCTTCCATGATAGTTCCTGAGTCTAGAACTTTAAACCATGGTAGAGAGAGGCTTAAGGGTGAATTCTTTAACTATTTAGGACCTCCCTACTTTCTGATTCCTACATTTTGTAACCACCTTTGATATAGGAATTCTGTGGAAATATTGCCTAGAATATGGATTCTGTGTCAAAGTCCTAAAGTATGAAGTTATATTAGTCAGAATATATAGAAATATTTCTATCAATGTAGATATTAACTATATGTTTAACCTCTGTTAACTGACCTGGAAAATGGCAGAGCAGGGTTTTGCTGTGCTGTGCTGTCTCTTCAGTCTTAGTGTCTGACTCTTTGCGACCCATGGACCATAGCCCCCCCAGGCTCCTCTGTCCATGGGATTCTCCAGGCAAGAATACTGCAGTGGGTTGCCATTTCCTTCTCCCAGGAGCAGGGTTTTAACTAACTATATTAAGCATTATTTCAAGACATAAAATGTCAGAGAGGCCAAGGGTCCCAAGAAAATGAGCAGAGTCCAATATTCCAAACTCTATTATGTCATATGTCCAACTGTCCAAATGAGGAGATACAAGTCTCCTTGTGTCTGTCAAGGCAGAGCAGTCTCATGCATCACATCCATGGTGCTCTTGGCCATGGAACATGCCCACTGATCTGTTCATCTTTCTCAGAGTCTAGGAAAAGAATTAGCATTCAAACTATCACACATGGAAGGCTTTATTCATTCCCCATGAAAAACCATCCAAATACCATATTAAAATTAGAAAACCCATTCTGGCTTGTTCCATATCTCCTTTTCTGTGTTCTTCAGTTAAGTCCTGTTAGGTGAGGAATAAAGAGTTTTTAAAATAAGTCAGGCACCTGTGACTTTTTTCCACTGGTAACTGTGCCCTTCCCCTTCACCCATGACAGTCTTGTTGTGGTGAAAGAGCTTGTGTAACTCAATGAAGCTATGAGCCATAATGTGCTGGGTCACCTAGTGAAGAGTACTGACAAAAATGGTCCACTGGAGAAGGAAACGGCAACCCATTCCTATATTCTTGCCTAGAGAACCCATGAATAGTATGAAAAAGCAAAAGATAAATGAAGGCCAGAATATGAGCTCCCTAGGTAGGAAGGTGTCCAGTATGCTACTTGCGAAGAGGAGAGGGCAATTACTAATTGCTCCAGAAAGAATGAAGTGGTTGAGCCAAAGCAGAAATGATGCTCAGATGTGGGTGTGTCTGGTGGTGAAAATAAAGTTCAGTATTGTAAAGAACAATATTTCACAGGAACCTGGAATGTTAGGTCCATGAATGAAGGTAAATTGAACATTGTCAAGCAGAAGATGGGAAGACTTAACATTGATATCTTAGGAATTAGTAAACTAAAATGGGCTGAAATGAGTGAATTTAATTCAGATGACCATTATATCTACTACTGTGGGCAAGAATCCCTTAGAAGAAATGGATTAGCCCACATAGTCAACAAGAGTCTGAAATACAGTACCTGGGTGAATTCTCAAAAACAACAAAATGATCTCGGTTTGTTTCCAAGGAAAAATCTGCAACAAGCTAGTGGAGGTGACAGAATTCCAGCTGAGTTATTTGAAATCCTAAAAGATGATGCCATTAAAGTGCTTCAGTCAATGTATTCTTGGTTTCTTCAGCCATCACCAACTCTTTGTTACCCTATGGACTGTAGCTCACCAGCCCTGGTTTGCTATTCTCTTCTCCAGGGGATCTTCCTGACCCAGGGATCAAACCTGCATCTCCTACATTACAGGCAGATTCTTTACAGGTAATCCACTAGGAAGCCTGTTGCACTCAATATGTCAGCAAATTTGGAAAACTCGTCTGTATCCACAGGACTGGAAAATGCCAGTTTTCATTCCAATGTCAAAGAAGGGCAAAGCCAAAGAATGTTCAAAAGTGAAGGTGAAGTCGCTTAGTTGTGTCCAACTCTTTGTGACCCCATGGACTATAACCTATCAGACTTCTCTGCCCATGGGATTTTCCAAGCAAGAATACTGGAGTGGGTTTCCATTTCCTTCTCCAGGGGATCTTCCTGACCCAGGGATTTAACCCAGGTCTCCTGCATTGCAGGCAGACGCTTTACCATCTGAGCCACCAGGGAAGCTCAAGAATGTTCAAACTACAGCGCAATTGCACTCATTTCACATTCTAGCAAGGTTATGCTCAAAATCTTTCAAGCTACACTTCAGCAGTACAAGAACTGAGAACTTCCACATGTACAAGTGAGATTTAGAAAAGGCTGAGGAACCAGAGATCAAATTGCCAACATTCATAGGATGATGGAGAAAGCAAGGAAGTTTCAGAAAATCATCTACTTCTGTTTCACTGACTACGCTAAAGCCTTTGACTGTATGGCTCACAACAAACTGAAAAATTCTTAAAGACATGGGATTGCCAGATCACCTTACCTGTCTCCTGAGAAGCCTGTATGCAGGTCAAGAGGCAACAGTTAGAGCCAGACATGAACAATGGACTGATTCAAAATTGGGGAAGGAGCACAACAAGGCTGTCACCCTGCTTATTTAACTTCAATGCAGAGTACATCATTGTAAAGGCTGGACTGGATGAATCACTAGCTGGAATCAAGATTGCTGGGAGAAATAGCACCTCAGATATGCAGATTATACCACTCTAAAGGCAGAAAGTGAAGAAGAACTAAAGAGTCTCTTAATAAGGGTGAAAGAGGAGAGTGAAAAAGTTGACTTAAAACTCAACATTCAAAAAACTAAGGTCATGGCATCCAGTCCCATCAGTTCATGGCAAATAGAAGGGGAAAAATTGGAGACAGTGACAAATTTTTTTTGTGTGGACTCCAAAATCACTATGAACAGTTACTGCAGCCATGAAAATAAAAGACACTTAACTCCTTTGAAAGAAAGCTGTGACAATAAGAAGAGACACCATTTTGCAGACACAGTTTAATATAGTCAAAGCATGGTTTTTCCAGTAGTCATGCGTGGATCTCAGTTGGACCATAAAGAAGGCTGAACACTGAAAAATTGTTTCTTTTGAATTATGTGCTGGAGAAGACTCTTGGAATTCATTGGATGGCAAGGAGATCAAACCAGTCAATCCTCAAGGAAATCAGTCCTGAATATTCACTGGAAGGACTGATGCTAAAGCTGAAGCTCCAATACTTTGGCCACATGATGTGATGAGCTGCCTCATTGGAAGAGACCTTGATGCTTGGAAAGATTGAAGGCAAAAGAGAAGGGGGCAGCGGGGTATTAGATTGTTAGATAGCAACACCGATTCAATGGACATGAGTTTTTAGCAAACTCTGGGAGATAGTGGAGGACAGAGGAGCCTGGTGGGCTACAGTCCATGAGGTCGCAGAAAGTTGGACACAATTTAGTGACTGAACAACAACAATTGTGCCCTCTCCACTTTTTTACAGACATCCTGTAAGAGCCTTAAGTTCTGTCTCATTTTAACATCCCAACAATTCTATACAAGGTAGATCTTAGATCATGCCCATGTTACATAGGAAGAAACCAAAGCCTAGGGCTAAGTGGTTTTCCAAAAGCCATACGGCCAGTAAATGATGATGCTAGAATGTGAACCCAGGCTTATTATTTCAGAGCTATGCTTTTAACTGATAAACCATTAGGTATCCTAATTAGGGCTTTTGTTTTAAAAAATCAGTGCATATTCTAGCTTTCCAACAAATTCATGGTTTTGTTCCTTGTATGTAAGGATGACTCAGGACAGATCAGCTCTTCTATAGGAAAGTTCAATCTTGGTTTATTTAATTTTGTGCGTAATTTGATCCTTATGTTTGGCAGAATATTGGTCTCCCAGAGATGGCCAGTTCCTAATTCCTGGAACTTATGATTACTTTAGGCTACATGACAATGGGGAATAAAGTTTGCAGATGAAATTGAGTTTGTTGATCAACCAACATTAAGATAGGGAGATTATTTTGAATTATCCAGGTGAGCTTAATCACAAGGATCCTTAGAAGTGAAAGAAGGAGGCCTAAGAGGAGGTTAGATCAATGTGATGTGAAAAGAACATGACCCTCTACTGCTGGCTTTGAATACAGAGGAAGGTGGCCACAAGCCAAGGAATGCAAGTGACCTCTGGAATCTAGAAAAGGCAAAGACACAGGATTTCTCTTGGAGCCAACAGAAGGAGCACAGCCTTGCCAACATCTTGATTTTAGCCCAGTGAGACATTGCTGACTTCTGACCTCCAGAACTATAAGAAAATAAATTTGTGTTGTTTTAAGCTACAAATTAAACAGGAAGTACATGTTTGGATTGCCTGTGACCCCATTTAATTTTAATTTTTCTATCTGTTATCAACAATACAGAAGATCTGTCTAATCAATGGGCCTCCTTAAGATAAAATTATTTTCCTTGAGAATGAGAGTTCATTGAGTGTAATAATTAGGGAAAATTGGTTATTCTCACAGATCATATTATTCCATAGGAAACTACTCTTATGCATCTTGTTTATTGTTATTTCACTTAAAAATGAATGAATTAAAATTGTGAATTTTTTATTGAGTTTTAAACATGGGAATTTGGAGTTTTAAACATTCACAGTCTAAATTATAACTAAATGTTTAAAGTTAAAAATAAGACAATATCTGTCAGACTGTTTTGTCTGTATTGTAAGGGTATGAAAATCTGTTTCATACAACCTCTGTCACAATGATTCTACTATTTTTCTGTGACAGCAGCAGCAGCATGTGAATCAATGCACTGATTCACATGAATCAATACATTGAGCTATTTAAACTCAAAGCAAAGTTTAGAATCAATTTATGTTCTTAAGATTATACACATGACTAAAATCTGAAAATCTTATTAAATTTTTAGTACTTATATATATACCAATGCTTCATGCCAGTGACAGAAACTTAATAATAAACAGTTTCATGGAATAATCTCATCTCAACCACAATATTGTAATTGTATATAGTCAGTGTCCAAAAAATGGCTCATAGAAAAAAACTGGCCATACTACCTGATGCTGAAAATAAAGTTTTATTGGAAAACAGTCACAGCTGTTCGTTTATGTACTCTCTATAGCTGCTGTCACAGAAAAATAGTACAGTCATTGTGACAGAGGTTGTATGAAACAGATTTTCATGCCCTTACAATACAGACAAAACAATCTGACAGATATTGTCCTATTTTTAACTTTAAACATTTAATTATAATTTAGACTGTGAATGTTTATAACTCCAAATTCCCATGTTTAAAACTCAATCAAAAACTCACAATTATCAAGAAAATTAGAAATACAGGATACTTAACAAAGTACACAGTCATATTAAAATAAAAATTACTAAATATTAGTCATAATAAACGAAAATTAGAAAAAAGGAAGTAGAGTTAGTCTATTAAAGATATAAAGAATAATGATAAATCATTGAAAGAAGTTTTCAAAGAATTACATATAAAAATAACTCCAGGTTCATCACAGAGCATACTTTCAAATTTAAATATAATAGACTGTTCCAAATGATTAAAAACAATGCACAGCCATTGATTCATTTGCATGAATCAGCATTATCATGAGCAGACAATAGCACAAAAAACTTACAGAGCAATTACATTTGTGTGATACAGCAATTCTATGTAAATATTTAATTGGCATATTTCCATAGTTCCTAGAAAGAAGTAGTTGTTCTAATAAAAGAGAATTTATTTCAGAAGTTAAAAGATGGTATAATAGTACAAAAATTATTAGTATATCATTATCTATAGAATCGAGAAGAATAGATGCATGGTAATATCAAGAGGTTTTTCTGTCTTTTGTGATTAAATTTAATGCCAATTCATTATTATTTTTTTTTTAAAGAACTAAAGTAGGAATAGAAGCTCCCTATCTGGTATAATAAACTATCTTAAATTCATACTTAATCTGAGCTAGACAGTTCTGTTCAGTCGCTCAGTCATGTCTGACTCTTTGCAACCCCATGGACTGCAAACATGCCAGGCCTCCCTGTCCATCACCAACTCCCAAAGTTTACTCAAACTCATGTCCATTGAGTCGGTGATGCCATCCAACCATAACATCCTCTGTTGTCCCCTCTCCTCCTGCCTTCAATCTTTCCCAGCATCAGGGTCTTTTCAAATGAGTCAGTTCTTCACATCAGGTGGCCAAAGTATTGGAATTTCAGCTTCAGCATCAGTCCTTCCAATGAACACTCAGGACTGATCTCCTCTAATATGGACTAGTTGGATCTCCTTGTAGTCCAAGGGACTCTCAAGAGTCTTCTCCAACACCACAGTTCAAAAGCTTCAATTTTTCAACACTCAGTTTTCTTTATAACCCAACTCTCACATCCATACACGACTGCTGGAAAAACCATAGCTTTGACTAGACGGACCTTTGTGGGCAAAGTAATGTCTCTGCATTTTAAATATGCTGACTAGGTTGGTCATAGCTTTGCTTTCAAGGAGTAAGCATCTTTTAATTTCATGGCTGCAGTCAACATCTGCAGTGATTTTGGAGCCCCCCCAAAAAATCTGTCACTGTTTCCACTGTTTCCCCATCTATTTGCCATGAAGTGATGGGACTGGATGCCATGATCTTAGTTTTCTGAATATTGAGTTTTAAGCCAACTTTTTCACTCTCCTCTTTCACTTTCATCAAGAGGCTCTTTACGTCCTCTTCACTTTCAGCCGTAAGGGTGGTGTCATCTGCGTATCTGAGGGTTATTGATATTTCTCCTGATTCCAGCTTGACAACTGCTTTCTAAATTGCTGTTTTTTGTGTGTCCAGGTTTCACATGGTGTTTCCTTAAACAAAGGAGTGACATGATTAGCAATTTTGAGAAAGTTAGGCTTTTCTTGGTGTTTCTTGGTATTTTAAAGTATTTAAAGACTCCAAGAAATCTGTCAGTAAATAGATCAGACTGTCTTGTTTAAACCAGAATTTTTCAACCTAAGAGATCATAGCATACATTTTCCTCAATAATTCTTTTTAGGATTCCATTAATTATATTCCACAGAACATGCTTTAGGAAATAATTAGCCATATACATACTTATTGGCGCATGAGTGGGAAATAAGTTCTATTTTATTTAAATCTCTCTACATGACACTATTTGGTACTGCTTTTACTTGACTATCAGAGAAGGCAATGGCACCCCACTCCAGTACTCTTGCCTGGAAAATCCCATGGACGGAGGAGCCTGGTAGGCTGCAGTCCATGGGTCGCTAGGAGTCAGACACGACTGAGCGATTTCACTCTAACTTTTCACTTTCATGTGCTGGAGAAGGAAATGGCAACCCACTCCAGTGTTCTTGCCTGGAGAATCCCAGGGACTGGGGAGCCTGGTGGGCTGCCGTCTATGGGCTCGCACAGAGTCGGACACGACTGAAGTGACTTAGCATAGCATAGCATTACTCGACTATAACTAGTGCATTTATTACTGGGAAGAGCAGTTCGTTCTATTACCTCTACATTCATCCCAAACCTGTTCAACACTTTTCATTTTCTGACACAGCCTTTGTTCAAGTCTCTATTATCCTTCACCTGAATTATTATGAACACATCCAACTCATCTTCTTGTTTCCGCTCCTGTTTCTGTACAATCTGTTTTCCGCTAAGCAAGTAGAGAAGTATTTGAAGTACTTTTTTAAAATTGGGAATCAGGTCACATCTGTTATGGGCTGAATTTTGACTCCCCAAATTCATACATTGAAATCTCAGCCTCCAGGACCTCAGAATGTGTGTGTATTTGGAGACAGGACTTATAAAGAAGAAATTAAGGTCATATGGGTGGATCCCAATTCAATACAACTGGTGTCTTTGTAAGAGGACATTAAGACATAGACACAGATGAAAGATGGTGAGAAGATGTTGAGAGAAGATGGCTGTCTGCAAGTCAAGGAAAAGCCCTCAGAAGAAATGAACCCTGCCCACATAGACACAGATGAAAGATGGTGAGAAGATGTTGAGAGAAGATGGCTGTCTGCAAGTCAAGGAAAAGCCCTCAGAAGAAATGAACCCTGCCCACACTTTGATTTGGACTTCTAGCCTCCATAACGGGGAAGAATTAAATTTCTGTTGTTTGAGCCCTTCAATTTGTGGATCTTTGTAATGGCAAACTTAGCAAATGAATAAAATGCTTCGTCCTGTTTAAAATATTTCAGTAACTAAATATAATCTAAACTTCTTCCCCTGGCATAGAAGCTGCTGCATTTTCGGTGGCTCAGATGGTAAACAGTCTGCTTGCGGTATGGGAGACCAGCGTTCTATCCCTGGGTCAGGAATATCCCCTGGAGAAGGAAATGGTAACCCACTGCAGTATTCTTGCCTGGAAAATCCCATGGGTGGAGGAGCCTGGCAGGCTACAGACCATGGGCTCGCAAAGAGTCAGACACAACTGAGCAACTTCACTTCACGTTCACGCTTAACTTTGTTCATTCACCTCTAGCAACACTACTTTTATTTCTTTCATTAAGCATGGTAAAATTGTTCCTTCAAGTCATTTGTACTTGCTCTTCCTTCAGTCTAGAAAACTCTATATTTATAATGTGGTATGGTGTTATGCTGCTGCTGCTGCTAAGTCGCTTCAGTCGTGTCCGACTCTGTGCAACTCCATAGACAACAAAATTAGAAACATCTTACTTGTCCAACAACGGGAAACAGTTCAATGAATCATTATATCACACAAATGACAATATTCATTCCATCTGGTTTCAGGTATTATACGTCCAAAAATCTGTCCTTCACTGGACATAAAACATGAGATTAGGTGCTCCACACACCCTTAGCCACAGGATAGACATTTTGACATAAGCTAGGCCAGTGGGGAGAAGGCAATGGCATCTCACTCCAGTACTCTTGCCTGGAGAATCCCATGGATGGAGGAGCCGGAGGGCTACAGTCCATGGGGTCGCTGAGAGTCAGACACGACTGAGTGACTTCACTTTCACTTTTCACTTTCATGCGTTGGAGAAGGAAATGGCAACCCACTCCAGTGTTCTTGCCTGGAGAATCCCAGGGACAGGGGAGTCTGGTGAGCTGCCGTCTATGGGGTCTTATAGAGTCGGACGGACACGACTGAAGCGACTTAGCAGCAGCAGCAGCAGCAGGCCAGTGGAATATTATCCTCAATTTTTAATATTTTCAGATCAAAAGGAAGAGAGAATGAGATAGTCATAGCTTACTCACTTCATAGTAGGTCCCTAGACAGGACCTTGAGCAGTTTCTGCTCCTAAGTTTCCCCTGGTTTGTCTGGTTCCTACCATGGATGAGACCATGCTAGGGTGTACTGTTCTACCTTCTGGTTGTCAAAATAGTTCATTACTTCTACTGGGGCTTAGAGCCAACCCAAAATATGCAAAAGCAATATATTTATTATTTTGAATTAGGATTACTTAAGAAACAGCCAATGCAAGATGGACACTTTGACCCTACTTTCTGAGTCATTGAAAGCAGGAAGCAAATATCCTATGTAAAACATAACAATACCCTTGTCACCAAAGATAGGGAATTTGGGGTCAAGAAACCTATAAAAACATGCCTTGTTACTTCCTTATTAATTGACTATTCCAAGCCCAAGTTCTTGCTTAGATTCTTTACTAATTAAGGACCTCAAATTTCTTTGTCCCATCAATTGCAGATATATATTTTTTCATTTAAAAAAGTATAAAAATTGCCTACTTTGGATACTTTTGGGGTCTATTTCTTTGAGCCCTCCATGTGCACAAAGTAAAATTTTTTCCTCCTTTTAATCTGTCTTGTGTCAATGTAAGTATTCCACCAGCTGAAAGAACTCAAGAAGGTCATGGGGAAGTTTCCCCTCCCCTACACTCCTATACTTGTTTGTGAATAGACATTGCCCTACCAAACGAAGCCTTTCCTCTAGGATCTCACAGCTGATCCAACAATTGACCAAATAAAAGCATAACACCAAGCCCAGTGTCTCCCTGGTAACATGGATTCTTAAAGATACAGTCCCCTATGCCATTTAAGTTCTTAAATATTTTGATTATTTCTTCTTTCTGTCCTAACTGAGTCCTTCTGATCTTGTATGTTCGTTCACTCATATTTTCCCTTTAACTTTATATTTGCAATTTTTTAATTCAGTATTTGTGGTGACAAAAGTATTTGTGGTTATTTGATGTGCTCTAAGTTTTGTTTTCAACTTAAATCATGTTTGAAAACATCATAAAATTCTTAATGCTAAATTAAAAAATAAGCATACAGAACTATATGATGCCCACATTTATTTAATATATATTTTGAAATATTGACACATAAAATATTGAGATACATACAAAATGTCAAATACAACAAAATCTTATAATGATCATGTTTTGGTATTGGAGTTTATAGGAGATATTTATTTTTCCTTTTTTTTTTTTTTTCCAAAAGTGCATTACTGTGTTTGTGTATATTTTAAAAGTATAATTTAAAAGTTAGTTATGATAGCCTAAAGATCCATCAAGGGGCTTCCCTGTGTCAGGTTCTATTGTAGGTAAATTTACACCCTTGTAATTAATCATTACTATATGTCATAGATATTTTAAGCTTCTGTGGAGATGAGAGATTTCCTTAAGATCACAATATAAACAGTTGAATGGAACTGGAAGCCATGTACTCTCACACTCATTTCTTCCCTTAAACTACCGTGCCTAATTAATGCATTAGAATTCCTGGGTTAGAGCTACCACTGATTCTCTGTTAATATTTCAATTGCACACATTGATATTCTTCACCTCATATATCTATATAATATTCATCAAATTCACATGCAATTCTTGCTGATTATGTAGATAAACTGACTGGATGTTAATTTACATGGTCTTACAACAAGATAGATTATATGGTTACCCAATTTTTAGAGGTTGTATCCATTCTCAATGTACAGTTGTTCGGGAAAAATAGTCCTTCAACTGCCACTGGCCTTCTCTGGATTACTGGAGTGTACCTGGGGACAGTTTGTACCTAGGGGGCATAGTAACACAAATGCATTTGATTTTCAAGGCAAAAGCTGGGAGACAGGGTGGTATTATCGTAGGTAGTTTTTAGCTAGGTTTCTCTTGGATGAATGCTTTGAAAAATACCACACGGCCATAAAATTCTGGAAACAAACTCTCACTTCAAAATGTTGAATTGGGTTTATAAACCAGCAGACAGAAAGGGTTATGTTCAACAGCCAAGCCTTCTGGTGAACCATAGTTAGCGCTGGGCCTGGCTTCACATTTAATGCAAGGAAGAAATGCCTCACTTCCCAGCATGGAAGGTTCTGAGGATCATCTGCCAAGTGTAGATTAAATGCTACACAGGAACATTATGTTTTTAACATAACGACAAAACTTGATTGACTTATAGTTCTGGAGTGTACAAGTCCTAAATCAAGATGTCAGGAGGGTCACACGTCTGCGGAAACCTATAAGGGAAAAGGCTTACCCCTATGGCCTCTAGCAATCTTTGGCTTTCCTTGGCTTGTAGAGACATCCCTCCAATCTCTGCCTCTGTTTTAACATAGTCTTCTTTTCCTTGTGTGTATCTGTGTTTCTTCTCCATCTTTTATAAGGACATTTGTCATTCTGGATTAAGAGCCCACCCTATTTCAGCATGGCCTCATCTTATTTAATTATATCTTCAACTACCCTATTTCCAAATAAAGTCATAAACACAAGAACATTATTATGAAACTTTCTGGACTTCTTTTCCAGAGGGGAAAAATGCTAAAGTTATTGTACTAAATATATTTTGAAGTGAATTATAGTTTCATTATAAATTAATAGCCTTATTAAGTTCTCAGTTTGGTAACAGGTATGAATTACTTGGGACTTTGTGCCTATCACTGGCCAATTGGATGTCTATGGCATTGCAGGTGGCCTCTGAACTTGCCCCCAAAGTTCTCTGCTGGTGATCTCTCTCTCCTTATCTCCAGGCCAGACTCAGAGGAGCTGATGGAGTGTTTGGAACAGTCAGTATGTGGAAGCAGCCTGGGTCCCTGAATAACCTGGTTGGCTACCTATCAAAAAATTGACACAAATGAGAAATAAACTTGATTGTGATAACAAATACATGCATATATATATACATATATATAATCCATATATATATATAGGTAGATAGGTATTTATACATTCATAATATGTAAAAATGCCCATAATAGCTATAATAAATTAATGAACTCTACAAATGCCTATGCAGCACAAGTGGTAAAGAATCCACCTGCCAATGGAGGTGGCATAACAAACTAGGGTCCCATCCCTGGGTGGCAAAGATGCTCTGGAGGAGGAAATGACACCTCACTCCAGTATTCTTGCCTGGAGAATCCCATGGACAGAGGAAGCTGGTGGGCTACAGTCCATGAGGTCGCAAAGAGTCGGACACAACTGAGCACGCAGCACACAAATACCATAAGAAAAAGAAATGTCCTATTGGACCTGAATGAAGAGGAAATTCATTTAGAGTAGCTGTAACACAGGAGAGGCAGTCTTTTCTAGGAAGCATTTTCTGACAACTCATTCTTGACTAAAGCCTCTTATTTGATCTGGTGTAAAGTCCACTAGGCTTACTTGTCTGACACCCAGCTGTACAGTCAGCTCCCCCGGGGCAGGACTGTATCCAATTTATCTCTGACTACCTCATACTTCTCGGGTGGCCCTAGTGGCAAAAAACACACCTGCCAATGCAGGAGACATAAGAGATGCAAGTTCGATCCCTGAGTCAGGAAGATCCCCTGGAGAAGGGCATAGCAACCCACTCCAGTATTCTTGCCTGGGGAATCCCCCGGACAGAGGAACCTGGTGGGTTACGGCAAAGAGTCAGACACCACTGAAGCAACTGACCACAACTTGTTCCTGCTTAATGCCAGAAATTCAACAGTCTCTCAGCAAATATCTCTTTAAGGAGTGATATATGAAAATGAGAAACACTTCATGCTTAGAGAGAGCAGTAGAGGTGAAATTTGTTGCATAATAGAATTTCAATGAGCGAAAGCTGTGAAGAGAACGTTTCAAACAGAGCAAACAGCATGAGCAGTGGGTACAAAAGCAAATAAGACATGCTATCTAAGACAGGCTCAAGGACTGATGATATTATGGGAAAGGAGTCTTTGGTATTATATTTTTATATAGAAATTTACACTCCTTCATGATTATTAGCAGGATGAGTCCACACCTTTATCTCCTGGCATGTGTCTCTGTCTTTAATGTATGCATGGCTGTTAGTGTGAGTATGTAAATTGAGATAAATAGCACAGAGAACTTGGATAACAGTCTTGAATATAAAGCCATGTAAAATTATAGTCTCAAAATGATAATGGCGCCTGTGTGTAGAAAACAAAGTTGATGAATATTTCACTAACACTAACTCCTTACTCTGATAACTGACAAATAAGAAAAATGCAAAACAAAGCATCATAATGATATTGTAGATATCAAAATAATTTACCAATAAGATTAGGATTTTGTTCAATTAGTTAGCATTTTACTAACAAATCATGTAAAATCACTTTTTTTGTCCAAAGTATATTTTTTTATTAAGTGTGTAGTATGAGTCAGGCACTGTTCCTAGGGCTAGTTATGCACTAGGAAGAAAATAAACCTGTCTTGTTTGGGAATTAGGGTATGGTGGTGTAGATAGGGGACGAAATAAATTGTGGAAAACGATAGATCAAAATGAGTACTATGAAAAAAAGCTACAGAATGCAAAGATTTGAAATAACTGTGGGAACCAGTTGGACAAAATCAGTAGAAAGGGTTTTCTAACAAGGCAACTTTTAAGCTAAGACACATGAGGGAAAGAACCAGGCAGGCAGGATGGGGAGGTGTGTTCTAAGCCCAGTGAGTCACAGATGTCATTTATCTCAGCTATTGATCAGAGTATCTGCCCTTTCTTCTTTTCTTCCTCAAATATTTGGTGTGTGGCTCCAAACCCACACACCAAATTTATCTCTTAGATAAATCAGTGTGCTCAGTGCTTTAAGAGATAGAAAGTAGACCAGATACATTTCTTATCTTCAGGAAGCTTAGAGTAAATGGAAGGAGATTAATTCCAAGTTGTGACTGACAGTGGAATGCTGACTTGTCAGAGGTGCTTGTGAAATATTTAGGAAATTTGCAAACTGGTTATTACACAGTTAGTAACTTGAAACTGACTCCGATGAGAATACTGACACTACAATCATTGGCAAAACTACAAATTAGGGTGTTTTTCCCTCCAGATGGTTGGTGGTTAAATATTTACCAGTACTCTACCGGTTATGAGCAAAACTGACTCAGAGGAGGAACAGAGACTGCTCTCTGTCTTTGGTCTCCTCATGCACTACTCCTATCAGTTGTTTAAACGGGGTGCGATTTTAAAACAGCAAAGAGAGGATTAAGTCATAGCTCCATCTTGATTTTGGTAATCCAGAGTGCTTTCAGCAGCGTTTACAGTTGGAAACTTAAAGACTGTAAATGTGATAAGATCGGGGACAGTATGGCTCTTACTCTCCACCCACCCCAAGCATCCACCATATCTGTGACCATGGCTGACCTGTGTTTTCTCTCCCTCAACCCTCTCCCCATCACGCTCTCCATCTGTACCGGCCAGCTATCTTTCTTAAAAGTACGATATGATAGCTCCCATCCTAGGAAAGAAATTCTTCCTTTACCTCACATGCTCATATCTCCGTAGCTCTGTTTCTTCATCCCTCGTACTCCTGAGAGGATTGTCTCTCTGTCCCAAAATCGTTATTCCGTGTTCTCCTTTGAATCGGCTACAGGCAGCTTTTGTCTCCACTCCACTAAACTGTTCCTGTGAAGGGCGCGAGTACAAAGAGTGTTTTCAGTCCGCGCCTTCCTCAGTCTTGCAGGGGAATTTGGCACAGAAAGTGACTCATCCCTCTTCAAATTCTTGCTTGTGTGAGAGGCACGTTCTTCCTATTCTTCCCACCTCACTGGCCACTCCCAAGTCTCCTTGGCTCATCCAGATTCCAAACCTTAAATTCAGAAGCTCCCCAGGGTCCAGTCATTGAAAATCACTCTTCTCTGTTTACATTCACTGCCATCTATGGAGTTGATGACTCTGAAACACTATTTCCACGCTGACTGTTCTTCTGAGTTTCCAGTCGCCAGCACAGCAGGAAAAGCCCTTTCCATAACTTGGCCTCTGCCTTGCTCTCCATCACTGTCTCCTTCTTCTGTTCTCTTGACTCTCCACCCTTCATCACACCAGACTTATTTTTTTTCTTAAAGCAATAAAGCTGGGTTGTTTCCTTAGGACCTTTTATTTGAGGTTTTCTCTGCTTGGAATATTCCAGATCTATTTCCTTCATGACCTGCTGTCATATGTCATTCAAGGTTCAACTCAAGTGTCACCTCCCTGACCACTTCATCTAAAATGGCAGCACTATTGGCTTACAATTATTTTATTTTTCTTCATACTGTTACTATAATATATATCTCATTATTTAATATAGTATGCATCAATGTATTTTTAAGATATCAGTTGGTACAATATTATCTATGTATTGCATACTACATAGCATAAAATGGAAAAATATAACATTTCATGTATAATAGAACAATACAATGTGATGTAATATAATAGATCACTAGAATGTAAGCTCCTTGAGAATGAAACCTTCCTTCCATTACCTACAAACTACAGTGTCTGACATATAGTAAGAATTCAAATTTTTCTGAATGACTGAAAAAAATTAGCTAAACATCAATGATCCTCTTCTACTCTTTTTATGTAGTAATTTTTTTACCCTTCCTCATTATCTCATCATCCCACTTTTTTCCATTGAAGACACAATGTTCACCTCTAGGCCAATCAGCAATGATTTATAGGGTAGTACTTGAATCCAGATCTTTTCATTATTTTGTACTTTGAATCTATTTTTTCCCATTTATAGTGCCACTGAAACTATAATAGTTCTTGGATGACATACATTCATGTATAATATGGCTCCCTATTGGAATTTGTGGCCACTGGATTTATTTATCAGGAAGATCTATTAAATATCTCCACTCGGTTGGCATTTGAGATTCCAAAACAAATGAATACTGTTCCTGGATTCAAGGAACTCTCTGCTTTACACAAGGACACATGCACAAAAATATTACAATCATTTCTGGGGAAAATGTTTCACAATCTGCACATGAAGCCTCATGTTTCAACTTTAAAAATTCTGTTTGTAGGATTATTTATACACATAATCACAATACACACGTACATATTACATAACAACCTTAATTGTATGGATGTGTGTGTGTATGCTTATTAAGTTGCTTCAGGCGTCTTCGACTCTTTGGAACCCTATGGACTGTAGCCCGCCAGGCTCCTCTGTCCGTGGGATTCTTCAGGCAAGAATACTGAAGTGGGTGGCCATGCCCTCCTCCAGGGGATCCTCCTGACCCAGAGATCAAATCCACTTCTCTTATGTCTCCTGCCTTGGCAGGCAGGTTCTTCACCACTAGTGCTATCTAGGAAACTCAGTTCTATGGATGGTTTATGTTAATTTTTCCTATTTTTTAAGGGCTAGATATAACTACAGAAACACCTGGCCTCACCAGGAAAAAATGTCTCATCTTCTTTTTTGCTGAATAGTGAGCATCAAAATCAGATACTAAACTAGGAAACAGCAACTTCCCTTGTATCTCCACACAGTTCTTGCCTTCAACAGAGAGTCAATGGAAAGGAAAAGGTAAAAGCTTTAATTGTTCATTTTTTCCAACTTGGAAAAAAAATTTTTAATAGTTGTTCTTCACTCTGAATATCAGTTATTCCTTTCACCAACTTGTATTATCTTTCCATATACACATTTTTTCCAGGATCATATTTGTCTGTGAATGACCTCAAAGGTAATTTATTTTGCAAGTTCATGTTTGATCTATGTGGCATGACAAATAGCTTTCATATTATTTAGCTGACTAAGATGGAAGTCTGAAAAGGAAATTCTATTCAACAGTCTGTCAGCTGGCCGCTAGTGCATTTAATGGGTCGGAGTGCTAAGAATGAAACTGTCTGCAGAAGCAATACCACTGGTATTTTCAAATTTTTAAAGACTACCAAATTCCTTCATCTTAGGACAATGCTAACTGTACCTTAAGGAGCACAGTTTTGGTGAAGTCTGTTGCTAAACACACAAAATTTGTGTAAGTATTGATTAAATAATCTCAAGCATTCAGTAATACTCTTTGTAAGAGTTGACCTCATAAGAAGTATGGACTTGAAATTGTCTTCATCCAAAAAGTACTAAAAGCTTTTATTATAAAATTTAATATTTAGCTTCTACCATATATGTTATAGTGATTTGTTTTTTCTTTTGTTAGCATTCTGAATACAAGAATTACATTGAGGACTGAAGGTTTCAAACACCTTGTTATTTTAAAAATGTAGAAGAATATACTAAGATAGTAATGACAATGATAATAATTAACATATTTATACCAGGTATCAGCTACTCTTTTGCAATGTAAATTGTTTGTGACCCTTAAGAAAATCTTTGATCAGAGCTGTATCAGATAGTGTAAAAGGAACATCATCATTGTTGCTTAGTCATTAAGTCAAGTCTGACTCTTGAGACGCCATGGATTGTAGCCCACCAGACTTCTCTGTCCATGGAATTCCCAGGCAAGCATGCTAGAGTGGGCTGCCATTTCCTCCTCTGATCTTCCCAACTCGGGAATCCAAACCGTCTCGTGCATTGGCAGACGGATTCTTTACCACTGAGCCATCAGGGAAGCAAAAAAGAACATAAATACCCAATATTTCTTAAGTTACACCAACCTGTAAACTTAAAAAAAGATCATAATTAGCAGTTCCCTAAGAGGTTTTGTGGAGAAGGCAATGACACCCCACTCCAGTACTCCTGCCTGGAAAATCCCATGGGCGGAGGAGCCTGGTAGGCTGGGGTAGCTAAGAGTCGGACACGACTGAGCCACTTCACCTTCACTTTTCACTTTCATGCATTGGAGAAGGAAATGGCAGCCCACTCCAGTGTTCTTGCCTGGAGAATCCCAGGGACGGGGGAGCCTGGTTGGCTGCCTGGTTGGCTGTCTATGGGGTCGCACAGAGTTGGACACGACTGAAGCGACTTAGCAGCAGCAGCAAGAGGTTTTGTAGAATTTTCTTTAGAAACAAAAAACACTCTCACGCTTACCCCCAAGGGTTTGGGGAACTGCAAGTGTATCCCAAAGATGTGCTACACAGTTGTGTCTTTGGTCACTAATGAGCAATGCATTTCCCTGCGTCAATTCTTGCTTGCTGCAGAAATCTCTTGTCACCAAGGATGCCAGAGCAACAAGTGTGACACCAAATCTCATGTCTGTAGGAAAAGAGAGAACCCCAGCCTTTCACTGCAGAAGAAAACTAAAGACATCAAGACATTGCAGTATGAACTCTCAGAGTCCTATCGAGATTTTACTCAAAGACTGCCACTTTTTTCACAGTACAAGTTAAGCACAAAAACCAGACCAACCCCAGGACCAAATGCTTCCCCCCTCCTCGAACAGCGAAGCAAACATGTGCCCTTAAAATGTGCAAGAGGGAAGGCCATCCCAATGTTCTTGACATCATAATTTTCTGAAAAGCAATAAATCAGGATGTTTATGTACAATTAACTGACATTTGTCTTTTACATTTTAATTTTTTCCATTTTTAAAAAATTGAAATATAGTTTATTTAAAATGTTGTGTTGTGTTAGTTTCAGGAAAGCAATTCAGTTACAAATATATTCTTTTTTTGCATTCTCTCATATCATAGGTTATTGTAAGATATTGAATATAGTTTCCTGTGCTATAAAGCAAGTCCTTTATTGGTTATCTGTTTTATACCTAATAGTGTGTATATTAAAATCCCAAACTCTTATTTATCTCCTGATGTTCAAGCTTTTATTGCTGCTTTAAACTCAATGGATAATATTTTTACTATAATATAGAAAATACCTGAGATATCTTGATTTATAATAAACCCATACTTTGGTCTTCATCCATGGCTTCTGATACACAGCTCCAACATTCCTTATAATTCACCAAATGACGAAAGCCACAGAGCCATTTTTTGTTGTAATATTTAATCTTTGATCCCAGTTCCTGAAATAGCTCCAGAGTAATACAAGTGAAATGCAAGTTTCTTGTTTTCAATCACAACTGAGTTTATCTTAATGAAGTGATTTATGGAAAACTCCTTGGTAACCAAAGGATGGGAACTGGTTGCCAGAGGAACCAATCATGTAACTAAAAGGGTTTGACTAGTTCCTCTGGCATTTCAGGAACTGGGATCAAAATCAACCTGCCTGACTTCAGGCTCTACTACAAAGCCACAGTCATCAAGACAGTATGGTACTGGCACAAAGACAGAAATATAGATCAATGGAACAAAATAGAAAGCCCAGAGATAAATCCACGCACCTATGGACACCTTATTTTTGACAAATGAGGCAAGAATATACAATGGAGAAAAGACAATCTCTTTAACAAGCGGTGCTGGGAAAACTGGTCAACCACTTGTAAAACAATAAAACTAGAACACTTTCTAACACCATACACAAATATAAACTCAAAATGGATTAAAGATCTAAATGTAAGACCAGAAACTATAAAACTCCTAGAGGAGAACACAGGCAAAACACTCTCCGACATAAATCACAGCAGGATCCTCTATGACCCACCTCCCAGAATATTGGAAATAAAAGCAAAAATAAACAAATGGAACCTAATTAAACTTAAAAGCCTCTGCACAACAAAGGAAACTATAAGCAAGGTGAAAAGACAGCCTTCAGAAAG
Organism: Bos javanicus; assembly: GCF_032452875.1. Taxonomy (NCBI): domain Eukaryota; kingdom Metazoa; phylum Chordata; class Mammalia; order Artiodactyla; family Bovidae; genus Bos; species Bos javanicus. The sequence continues at coordinate 14,218,556 of NC_083876.1, forward strand.
GGAGAAAATAATAGCAAATGAAGCAACTGACAAACAACTAATCTCAAAAATATACAAGCAACTCCTACAGCTCAATTCCAGAAAAACAAATGACCCAGTCAATAAGTGGGCCAAAGAACTAAATAGACATTTCTCCAAAGAAGACATACAGATGGCTAACAAACACATGAAAAGATGCTCAACATCACTCATTATCAGAGAAATGCAAATCAAAACCACTATGAGGTACCATTTCACACCAGTCAGAATGGCTGCGATCCAAAAGTCTACAAGCAATAAATGCTGGAGAGGGTGTGGAGAAAAGGGAACCCTCTTACACTGTTGGTGGGAATGCAAACTAGTACAGCCACTATGGAGAACAGTGTGGAGATTCCTTAAAAAACTGGAAATAGAACTGCCTTATGATCCAGCAATCCCACTGCTGGGCATACACACTGAGGAAACCAGAAGGGAAAGAGACACGTGTACCCCAATGTTCATCGCAGCACTGTTTATAATATCCAGGACATGGAAGCAACTTAGATGTCCATCAGCAGATGAATGGATAAGAAAGCAGTGGTACATACACACAATGGAGTATTACTCAGCCATTAAAAAGAATACATTTGAAGCAGTTCTAATGAGGTGGACGAAACTGGAGCCTATTATACAGAGTGAAGTAAGCCAGAAAGAAAAACACCAATACAGTATACTAAGAAATATATATGGAATTTAGAAAGAGGGTAACAATAACCCTGTATATGAGACAGCAAAAGAGACACTGATGTATAGAACAGTTTTCTGGACTCTGTGGGAGAGGGAGAGGGTGGGATGATTTGGGAGAATGGCATTGAAACATGTATAATATCATATATGAAACGAATTGCCAGTCCGGGTTTGATGCACGATACTGGATGCTGTAGGCTGATGCACTGGGATGACCCAGAGGGATGGTATGGGGAGGGAGAAGGGAGGAGGGTTCAGGATGGGGAACACGTGTATACCTGTAACAGATTCATGTTGATATAGGGCAAAACCAATACAATATTGTAAAGTTAAAAAAAAAAATCTAAAAAAAAAAAAACACAAACAAAAAAAGAACTTTCAACCCCTTCCTCTGACCTCTTAGGAGGGGAAAAGATGTGGCGTTTGAATCAATTACCAGTGGTCAATGATTTAATCAATCTTGCCTATGTATTGAATCTTCCATTAAAAAAAAAAAAAAAAAAAAAACCTGAACAGCAGGGTCTGGATTCCTGGTTGCGAGCACATGGAGATGCTAGGAAGTGGCACCGGGAGATCAGGGAAGCTTGTGCCCCTCCCGCCTACCTGCCACACACAGATCTCCTGTCTGGTGCTTCTGAGTTATATCTTTTTATCATAAACTGGTAATCTAGTAAGTAATTTGTTTTTCTGAGTTTTGTGGGCTGATCTAGCAAAATACCTTAATAGGTGGTGGTGGCAACCTTTGATTTTATAACCAGTGAGTCTTAACAACCTGGACCTGTGATTGGTATCAGAAGTGATATTGGGTGCCATTTCATGCAACTGAGATCTTAATGTGCAATGTGATATAATTCCAGGTAGTCAGTCTCAGGACTGAGATGAATTGAGGTAACATAGGGTGAGAGCAAAGAAAAATTAATGAAACTTTCAGATTATGATGTAAAGAAGAAGAAAAAAAGATTTTATAAGCAAAGTTCCAAAGCTAGCTATTTAGCTTATAGCTAATCATAGGGAATATTTTATTTTTCTGAATGTAAGACTGACTTCCTGGCAGGAAAAACTAGCAATTCAGGGCCAATCACATTTTACTCTGGAGAAGAGAAGCCAAGAAAACCCCCAATATTACAGAAGCTCCTGAGAACTCAGTATCACAGTTCTCATTCTATGAGGTTTATATTTCAGTAGAGGCACTGATTTAATAAAACTGTTAATTTAAATTGGTCAATGATGATTCATAGTTATTTTGTTTTTAGATTTTACTTAGTTCTTTTAAGCTGTTTGCACATATAAAATTGCATTGTGTTTCAATTCAACTTTTACACTTCACAGTTCAAATAGAATTTAGTTTGATCACATAAAATTATAATTGATAGCATAAAAACTTGTCATAGGAACCAAAGATAAAATTATTAACAAAAATAGAACTGAGTTATTAAAAACTTTGGACAAAACTGAGAATGATTAATGTAACTATTAATTGCACTACATTTAAATATCTCAGGTTTTCATGGTTTCAACCAAGATGTACTCTGTCAAATTTTACATTCAGTCAGAAAAGCTTCAAAGACTCCCTTAGCTGGAAAATGTGTGTGGCATTTCAGTAATGGATTCCAGTTTGTTGTGAAATGCCATGTAAACTGATCTGAATCCCAGATTTTCTTGATATACGCAAGCATGTGATCTGAACAGCTGAGTCCATTTGCATTTACTCAACAAAAATGATTAACAGACATAACGTGGTAAATGCCACATCATGTCAAGTCTGACTCGTGAGGAAAGTGATGTGCAGTTCATGAAGTTTGTCCTCCAACCCTGATGTGTGCCCCTCACCCAGGGACGTCAAATTATATGCACTTTAGCTCTGGATATATTCCATTTAGAGACTATTAGACACATAATTAATTTAAATATTTATTTTCTTGGCAAGACATGTATGCTAAGTCATGTCTGACTCTGCAATCCCATGGACTGTAGGCCACCAGGCTCCTCTGTCTATGGGATTTCCCAAGAAAGAATACTGGAGTGGGTCACCATTCCCTTCTCCAGGGCATATTCCCAATCCTGGAAGCGAACTCACATCTTCTGCATTGGCAGGCAGATTCTTTACCACTGAGCCACCTGGGAAATGTATTTATTTTCTTAAAATTAATATGCTACTTTACCTGAGGGGTATGCAAACTATACCCATAGGCTAAAGTTGGCATACTTCCCATTTTTGTAAATAAAGTTTTATTGGCACATAGCTACACATATTCATTTCTTTGTTGTCTAGCTGCTTTTGTGCTACAACAGCAAAGTTTGAATAGTTATTGCAGAAAACTTTTGGTTTGAAAAACCTAAAATATTTGCTATTCTGCCCTTTATAGGGAAAGTTTGTTGAGCCTAGTTTTTAATCTGTTATTTGATATGTAATCAGATTTAGAATTTATCACAATAAGAGTTACCTACTATTTATTATCTGCCAGATATTGTGCTATCCCTTTCCTATACTTCTTTAACCACTGCAGTCCTATAGTGTATTTTAATTCCCATTAAATGTATGAGAAAGGAGAGGCTTTGGAAGTTTAAATGTGTTGTCCATGTGAACAGCAGAGTCAAGATCCAGCCTCAAGATGGACTCAAAACCCATGTCATTCCTCTTTAACCCATCTCTTCTCCATTAAGTCCACAGTCTGCCTCTTCCGGACAATTCGCATAATTTAAACTGATGAGAAATAGTGCTAATAGATTTCAGGTAAAACTTTTATCCACGCAGATGTGAAATTAATATAGAACAAAGCTGGAAAGAGCTTTAAATTTGTACTTGAAGTGTAAAGAGTTTCATCCAAGTACTTATATGAGTTCTATCATCTGTTTTAAAACTTTCAAACCAGCTTGTGCCTGGGAGTCACAATTGCGTCATTCATTAGAAACATCTTTTGGTAAACCATTTGTGTGACTGCTGTGAGCTTCTACCTCCAGCCACACGCACATTTACCATCCTGTGTTCTTAGCTGGGTCTCTCCATGGGGTCTACTGTGTCCAGAGAGATTGAAGGCCATGACTTCCCCTCATGAGTGAGCTCTATGCCCAGACCCGAAGGCCCAGCTTTTATTCCTGGTGGTAGCACATTTCATTTGACTGCAACCTCTAGCCAACATGTGCTCATGTTAAGTCGCCTCAGTCATATCTGACTCTTTGCATCTCTATGGACTATAGCCTGCCAGGCTCCCCTGTCCGAGGGATTCTCCAGGCAAGGATTACTGGCATGGCCTGCCATTTTCACATCAGGGGATCTTCCTGACCCAGGCATCGAACCTGAGTCTCATGTCTCCTGCGTTGGCAGGCAGGTTCTTACCACTAGTGCCGCCTGGAAAGCCCAAAGGGCAAAGTAAGATTGCCAATAAAAAATTACTCTGAGAAGTTAAAATCATCATATAATATGAGATGATATTATTATTAATTTGCTCTTTCCTCCTCCTAAAAATATAATCTCAACAGTTAGGACACAAGGAAATTAAATTGTGAAATTTTGATATAGCTATAAAATTATCTTTCTCTAGCCATGAAGTCAACTTCAAAATATAGTAAAATAAAGTTACTTCCTAGTGATTTTTGACTTCCTGATGAAAAGCCTGGCAAAACCAAGGCCTATGTATGGAAACTCTTGTTTTCTTCATGTTTTCATATTTCTTCATCCCTCCTTCCAGCCCCAGCCCTTGCTGTCTGTCCCTCCCTGTTCCTGGTCCCCTTTGTGTCTCCACCCAAGAGGGAAATGTTTCTGAAGCATGAAAACGGGGAGACTGAAGTCAAGGGATTTCTGGAATTGTTGAGTTTTTTCATCTTTGAAGATATTCTCTGAAACAGAGGCAAAACTTCAAATACTAAATGATACACTAAAAATTACCCTGACAGAACTCAAGGGTATGTTTGCATTAAATGAGAAGCACACATCTCTGAAGTCTGTAGCTCCTCATTTGGTCTCATTCCTTAGATCAAGTTCACATGACTTTCTATGTCTAGATGTGCACAGAACTTCCAGCCAGTCTGTGACACCCGACGTCCACGTTCCTTCCATGAGTTCAGCCATTAAGGACATTTCACGCTCACATTCATCATTTACGTGTCCCAGTGGTATTGCGCCTGATAGTGGAAAATATTATCAGCATCTTATTCTGGTTACTTTGGCACAGTGAATTCTCCTTAATAGTATTCTGTTACATACACAATGTGAGACCAAGAGACTCGCAGGCTTTTTCCCCCTGTTGTCCCTGAGTCATCTTGTCTGGCCTTTCACAAAACATTCCAGAAGGGCAGGCAAGGAAAGGAACCGCAACAGTAGCAGAGGCAGTTCTCCCGGAGGAAACGCCTTTGCTTAAGAGAGGGGAAGAGACAGAGCAAGAAACAAGAAAAGGGGCTGAAGGGGGATGACATTGTCAGCAACTAAGAAAATAAAGAATATAGGCTACTCATTATATTCACCTCCTTGTAAGAGAAACATAAGAAACATGATAAAGAGATTCAGGAAAAAATTAGAAACAAAAACTTAGCTCTTGATCTTGGCCTGCCTTCAACTCCAGTATACTGGGACAGACCAAGAACATTTAGGACACACCAGCTTGGTCCACTGGGTGTGTGTGTGTGTGTGTGTTTGTAAAGCTGCCAAGTTTAAGTCTTTGAGATTGGGATATTATCCAGTCTTAGTCTAGCCAACATTTTCCTACTGTTTTTAAGGGCATTATACAAAAATGTCATTTTCCTTTCCAAAGCGATCTCTAAGTAAGGATGGTAACTTCAAATTTTCTGTTAATCTAGGAGACACTAACCAAGATTTAAAAAAAAAAAAATCAAGAATGACTTTTTTCTCACCTACCAAGTGAAACGATCATTTCTTAAATAGCAGAAAACCTAACAAAAAGGCCTGCCACAACAGAAACAAAGGTAGATAGCTTAATTTTTAAGGTAATTACTGAGCTATTTCAGTGCTAGGTGGGTGTATGACAGCACAGACAGAAAAGGTGATGGGTGGCGTGAGAAGTGTGAAACACATACGTGTTGTCCAGCTGTTCCACACCCCAAAAAAGATGCCCAAGAATTGTATATAATGGCCAAGACGTTTTTAAGACTATTATCCTGACATCTTTCTGACCTTTTATTTCTACATGTTGAGTTTCACAAAGACAGCATAGTTAAACTTTCACACTTGGTATAAAAATAATATTACCTTGAGGCAAAGCAGATGGAAGCCTGGAATTAGCAGCGCCTGGGCAACTGCTGAGATGGTCACCATGCCTGGAACATATTAGATGAGGGTCAGGAAGTACAGGTAACTTCATCCACTCGCTTCACTGCCTCCCACAGTGGAACATTCTATGACTGTGACCATCCTGCATCAGCCATAGGAAAAGAATTTTGCTAGCCTTTAATAATTTCCCAGACATAGGCGGGCAAAAAGACCCAGTAACAATTGAAAGCTCTCCTGTGTGGGGGGGCTAGAACTGCAAACATGCTCCCAGGCTTTCTAGAGCTTATTCATTTGTTTATATTGCAGAGTGCGGGGCTAAAGAGAGGCTGGTTAATGAAATTTCGACAGGAGGATGTGTGCCATGCTCTGTCATTTTATTAAAAGAGTGTTGTGAAAACACTGAAATTGAGCTTTTAAGCCTGACACTTAACTATCATAGAACTGGAGAGGCATAAAAATGTATGATCTGTAAATGAACATTGTTGTTGTTGCTTAATGGCTAAGTCATTTTCGACTTTTTTTTGCAACTTTGTGGGCTGGCTTCCATCCAGGCTCCTCTGTCCATGGGGTTTCCCAGGCAAGAAGACTGGAGTGGGTTGTCATTTCCCACTCCAGGGGATCTTCTCGACCTAGGGATCGAACCTGAGTCTCGTGTCTCTTGCATTGGCAGGTGGATTCTTTACCACTGAGCCACCTGAGAAGCTCCCAATTATATCTCCTACCCAGCCCTCAAGGGAGGAAGGGGAGAGGAGAGGGAGAACAACACAGCATCAGGAGCTATTCCACCAGGGTGAGGCAGAAGAACATGCTTCAGTCTTTCTGAGTCAAGCCCTGCTTCCTCCTGTGACAAAACAGAACCAGTTTTTAATGGAAAAGTTGTAGCTAATCTAGCTTCACCTGGACCCTATTGGGCTTCCCTGGTGGCTCAGACAGTAAAGAGACTGTCTGCAATGCAGGAGACACAGGTTCGATCCTTGGGTCAGGAAGATCCCCTGAAGAAGTAAATGGCAACCCATTTCAGGATTCTTGCCTGGAAAATTCCATGGACAGAGGAACCTGGCAGGCTACAGACCATGGGGTCACAAAGAGCTGGACACAACTGATTGACTAACACACTGTACTTATTGCCTCCTTTTGCTTATTTTTCTTTCATCAGAGAATAGTGAGGCAAGAGAGTTAAGACAGGTTCTGAGCACAAATAACCACATTCAAACCTTAATTCTGCTGCTTGTCTTAATCTGTGTGATGTTCATAAATTACTATCTTTGTGCTTCATTTTTCTCATCAGAAAAATGGATGATAAGAGTAGCACTGACCTCCCGTAGCAGTTGTGAGGCTGAAACACATTTGTACACGAAGAGGATTGAGAAGGGTACCTGGCAATCAATAAATAAGTAGAAAATGCTAAATATAACTGCTACTATTGACTGCAGCCATGAAATTAAAAGACGCTTACTCCTTGGAAGCAAAGTTATGACCAACCTAGACAGCATATTCAAAAGCAGAGACATTACTTTGCCAACAAAGTTCCGTCTAGTCAAGGCTATGGTTTTTCCAGTGGTCATGTATGGATGTGAGAGTTGGACTGTGAAGAAGGCTGAGCGCCGAAGAATTGATGCTTTTGAACTGTGGTATTGGAGAAGACTCTTGAGAGTCCCTTGGACTGCAAGGAGATCCAACCAGTCCATTCTGAAGGAGATCAGCCCTGGGATTTCTTTGGAAGGACTGATGCTAAAGCTGAAACTCCAGTACTTTGGCCACCTCATGTGAAGAGTTGACTCATTGGAAAAGACTCTGATGCTGGGAGAGATTGGGGGCAAGAGGAGAAGGGGACGACAGAGGATGAGATGGCTGGATGGCATCACTGACTCGATGGACGTGAGTCTGAATGAACCCCGGGAGATGGTGATAGACAGGGAGGTCTGGCGTGCTGCGATTCATGGGGTCGCAAAGAGTCGGACATGACTGAGCAACTGAACTGAATTGAGATGATTCTTCAACCAAGTGGAATCTGGCTTGTATGTTTGTGTGTGTGTATATGTGTGTGTGTGTGCCCACGTTCTTATTCAGTCATGTCTGATTCTTTGGGACCCTATGGACTATAGCCCTCCAGGCTCCTCTGTCCATGGAATTCTCCAGGCAAGAATACTGGAGTGGGTTGCCATTCCCTCCTCCAGGGGACCTTCCCAACCCAGAGATCGAGCCTGCATCTCCTGTGTTTTCTGCATTGGCAGTCTCTTTACCACTAGCCACCTCTGTACTTGTAAGTCTATTGAAATCTTTTCCTCAAATGTCATCAGGGCTCTTGGGGTATCACATACAGTAGTATCTTTTCAGTATTTGTCCTTGGTTTCTATGCAGCACTTTTCCCAGTTGTGCATCTTCATTTTATGAAGCTCTCCTCTTCATCCCCAGCAACTCTTTTTTCTCTTTTTTAGAAATCTAACCACCCATTAGATATTAGTGGTTGATTCTTGATGAGATGTAGATTAACACATCCAACTGCCTATGAATATCTCTGCAGATACCATGAACTCAGTATGTCTAAAACTGAGTTCATTGTGTCATTTCATGGAACTTCACTTCCTCTTGCCACCTTCCCCTCCTTGATGAACTGCCAAGTAGGTCACAGGACCCAAATTTGGGAACATTCCAGATTTGCCCTCTATTTCATACCCTCTCATCTAATCTGACACTAAACTTTTTTCATCTCCCTCACAATCAGGTCTCAACGAATGTCATTCCCTCAATTTCAGCTGCCTTTTATTTAGTTAAGACCTTAAAAACTTCTCATTTGTATTTTTGCAACCCCTGCCACATAAATCTCCTTGGCCACACTCTTATCCACTCCAAACCTATTCTTTACACTGAAGGGAAAGTTACCTTTCAAAAATGTGAATTGATAAGCATCACTGTCTTGCTATAAAATCCTTCATTATAAAATCAGAGTCCTTCATGCAACCATAATATACACTGTGATCCACCTACTTCTCTAGCCTCATGTCCACCACTCCCTACAACCCTCTCAGAAGGAAAGGATTAATGAAGAGTTGGTTACATTTGGAAATTCCGAGGAAAGGAGCAAGTTAAGGTAATTAATGTGTCTATCATGGCATGCAAAAACTTGGATGATTTGGCTTAACTTGGGATCACAAAGAGTTGAACACATTTGAGCAACTAACACTTTCACATTTTTCATATTCATTCATTCATTTTACCAACAAATGTTTGCTGTGAGCCTCCTGATAAGGGCTGGAGTGCCAGGGATGCAGCAGTGAAACAGTTTATCTGAGTGCTAGAGATATGTCTTGAATAAAACCGACAAGATTCCTGCTTACACAAGGGCAGGATGACGATAAATAAATGTATAAAGTTATCCCAGATGGCACTAGTGGTAAAGAAACTGCCTGCCAATGCAGGAGATGCAAGAGAAGTGGATTCAATCCCTAGGTTGGGGAAATCCCCTGGAGGAGAAAAAGTGACTCCTGTTTTCTTGCCTGGAGAATCCCATGGACAAAGGACCCTGATGTATTACAGTCCATAGAGTCACAAAGAGTCAGCCACAACTGAGCACATTCAGCACATCATGGAATAGAGACACATGCTTTAGTGGAAACGTTAACAAGATAAAGGGGGTCTGGAGTACAGGGAAAGTAATTAGTAGTTGCTATTTTACACAGGGTGGTCAGAGGCAGTTTCCATGGAAAGGTGACCCTTCAGCAGAGAGCTAAACAAGGCAAGAGAGAGCATGTTCTGCAGACTTGTAGGAAGAGAACATTCCCAGTGGTGGGAACAGCAGGCACAAAGGTCCTGAAGCAGGATCAAGCTAAGGACATCTGAGGAAGAGAAATTAGGCTCTTGAGGCTTAAAACAAAAGAGCAAATGCAGTAGAGGAGGAGGTGAAGCCAGAACAGAGTCTTGAGCCAGACCACGAGATCTTAAAACTTGTTCCAAGGATTCTGGCTTCTGATAAGAAGAAGCAGAGGAGCTCCTGCAGGAATTTGAGCAGAGGAGTGAGATCATCACTCCAGATGGCTCTCTTCATGTCCTTTTTCTCTTGCACACTGATTACTTGAAATTCCTCCATCTAACTCACTCTCTATCTGAACCCTTTGTGTCCTGTTACCTCTGCTAGAACACACTTCCCCCTCAAAGCTGGTCCTCCTTGGCATACCAATTTCCTAGTAGATTCTCAGTTTCCATCATAGATATTACTTTTCCAAGAAGGCCGAAGTAAGCACCCTTCTTAAACTTCCTCATGACATTTTGTCAGTCAAGATGCTTCTGAATGCAAGTAACAGAAAACCTATCAGTGGCTTAAATTGTAAGAACATTAAATGCTTGTGTGTGGGATGTAAGTCTAGATCAGCCTGCTGCTGCTGCTAAGTCGCTTCAGTCGTGTCTGACTCTGTGTGACCCCATAGACGGCAGCCCACCAGGCTCCCCCGTCCCTGGGATTCTCCAGGCAAGAACACTGGAGTGGGCTGCCATTTCCTTCTCCAATGCATGAAAGTGAAAAGTGAAAGTGAAGTCACTTAGTCGTGTCCGACTGTTAGCAACCCCACGGACTGCAGCCTACCAGGCTCCTCCATCCATGGGATTTTCCAGGCAAGAGTACTGGAGTGGGGTGCCACAGCTTAGGGGTAGCCTGATCATATTATTTCAGCAACTTTAATATATTCACAAAAACCCAGGTTCTTCCATCCTTCTGGTTCACCACAATCAATATGTTGACTTTCTTACTCTATCTTGTCCCTACTCATTGCGAGGTGGATGCCATCTTATCCTCACAGGTATCTGACTTCAAACAATAGAATCCAGAGCAGGGACAAGAGAAGGGACTTCGAGATCTTTCCTTTTTCAATGTCCTTGTCTCTTGGCAAGGAGATCATCTTTCCCAGGAGCCCATTAGAAGTGTTTTTGTGTCTAATTAGTCAGGACTGGGTCATACTTATTAAAAGTGCCTACTTACCTGTGTCACCCAACCACTGTATCTAACATGCAGCACAGATCATGACATGGAGTTGATGTTCAATAAATATGTGTTAAATAAAATAAATGTTTGATGGCTTTTATGCTCTTTGTACAATAGAACATGAGGTTGAGGGGAGGGGAGTTTGAAGATGACACACTTCTCGCAAAAGACCTGCTGATTAGAAATGAGTAGAATGGCTAGATCATGTTGTGGCATCATCTCTGTCACAGAACAGCAAAACAGTAAAGTTCCAATCAGTACTTTAGAGTTTCCAAATAAAAATTCACAAATCCTCAGAGGGTTGAAACTAAGTTCACATTATCTAAAACCATGAAATTTAACATGTTTTGAATATTTCCTCCACCCTAGTTTTGGTTCATTGATTGTGACCTTTAAAAATTCTTTCTCAGCTCTACTGAACTATATCTGAACCTCACTGGTCCATGAGAAGATAATGGGCACTAAGATACAGGACAAGCAGAAATAAAAAATAGCAGCCAGGGAGAGAGCCCTGGAGAGCCAGTTGTTGATGGCGTAGTAGGGAACTTCTCCACTGGTGTAGGGATGAAGGATGTGTAGTGGTTTAGCACAGAAAGTGGATTGGAGTCAGAGATGGGCTCAGTGGAAATACATTTTTACAGGGTCCCTTGCTCAAAGCTGGTGTCCAGGAGCGCTGTCCCCATAACGACTCCCTTCTGGCCCTGAGCAGGCCTATAGGTGTGCTATGGAAAGGCCTAGTGGCTAAGCTCCTTGCAGGTAGTTCCCAAGCTCTGCGCCCTCCCTTCCCTTCCAAGGCTGCTTGTTGTCTTCCAGGGTCCCCCTTCCCAGGCTTCTAGTATCCCTCTTTCCTGTCCTGTTCTGTTTTCTTCTCAAGCCCTTCATATCTCAGTAGAAAAGCCCAGCTGACCTGATCCAAGCTTTAGCCCTCAATCTTTCATAATTCTCTACTCAAGCTTCTGGCCAGAGTAGCTCCACTCTTAGACCAACCCAGGCTCTAAGAACTGAAGCCCAGGTCTGATACTCATTTGTCATTTTAGAGCTTTATAAGCAGCCTCTTTATCCTTTCGAAGGATACGTAGTACCCTCCAGAAAGGTCAACTAAGGGTCGTAGATGAAGAAAGAGAAAGAGACAGAGGCAGAATGCTGGGCTGGATAACTAAGGTGGTCTTGTGCCTGGTGGTGCAAAGTCCTTAAGTCATGTCTGACTGCAACACCATGGACTGTAGCTCACCAGGCTCCTCTGTCCATGGGATTCCCCAGACAAGAGTACTGGAGTGGGTGTCCATGCCCTCCTCCAGGGGATCTTCCCAACCCAGGGATCAAACTTAGATCTTTTATATCTCCTGCACTATTGAAAAATGGATTATTTACCACTAGAGACACCTGCATGCATGCTAAGTCGCTTCAGTCGTGTCCGACTCTGTGTGACCATATGGACAGCAGCCCACCAGGCTCCTCTGTCCACAGGATTCTCTAGGCAAGAATACTGAAGTGGGTTGCCATTTCCTTCTCCAAGAGATACCTGGGACATCCAATAATGAGGTAGAAAAAGAAAATTCTTTAAGTCAAAGGGAATGTTGCAGTGCTCACTGAAGGAGTGTAGATCTGCTTAAAAGCCAGAATTTTAAGGATATGTACAGTGGCAAATTAAGAAGTACAGCAACTAAAACTATTAAAACAAAATGATAAGAATCTTAGACTTACATTATAGATGTTGCATAATTGTGAACCCATACAGAAATGTGTATAATTAATTTCTTAGTTCTGATACAAGAAAGCACCTATTTTAATGTAGATGTGAATAAGTGTGGAGACAGAAAATCATTCACAAGTCACGTAGAATCAAATTCTGGACAGATATAAGATGAAAATGAAAGTCGCTCAGTCCTATCTGACTCTTTGCAACCCCATGGACTAGTTCTCCAGCCCAGGATACTGGAGTGGGCAGCTTTTTCCCTTTTCTAGCATATCTTCCTAACTCAGGAATCAAACCGATATCTCCTGCATTGCAGGCGGATTCTTTACCAACTGAGCTATCAGGGAAGCCCCAAGATCAGGGGCTATCAGGGGCTATCAGAAGCTATCAGGGAAGCCCCAAGATGAAAATATTTTTCTTATCTGATATTAAGAATTTCACCACATTTTCTAGTTCCAGAAATTTGGATTTAGCACTAGGACTATACTACCTCTTATTTGAGCTTTATGATTATATCTGAGAATATGAGTACGTGTATATGGAGAATCTGAGTTATACGCAGTGCGTTTAGTCTCTACTAATCCTTTTATTGAATTCTAGGTTAAAAATAATCCCCCCAAACCAAGCACACACATCTGTCTTCAGGTAATGTTGAAGACTGGCATTTGAATCCAGCAATATATTTCAAACTGTTATTGAGCAAATATTCAACAGCACAGAGCAGGCTGATATTGAAGCAGCTCTCTTTACAGAATTCTGCCTAAACAGATTTTTTTTCCTATTCAAATGGGCCATACAATTAAAAATTAACATACTTCATCTTTGAAATATTGAAATATAAGAAAACTGTGACAGGTCAAGACATTTTATAAAGTTTCTTCTAATTTGTAAATTAAACTGTCAATTCTTTAATTACCAAGTAGTCCCTGCTTTGTGTTAATTCATACCATTCAAGAAAAAAAGAAAAAAACCTAAAAGTGATGTTTAAGTTCTTGTCAGACACACAGAGCTTATATATTTCCTTGATATAGGAATTATTTTGACCACATGCTGCTCCTGCTGCTAAGTCGCTTCAGTTGTGTCCGACTGTGCGACCCCATAGACAGCAGCCCACCAGGCTCCCCCGTCTCTGGGATTCTCCAGGCAAGAACACTGGAGTGGGTTGCCATTTCCTTCTCCAATGCATGAAAGTGAAAAGTGAAAGTGAAGTCGCTCAGTCGTGTCTGACTCCTAGTGACCCCATGGACTGCAGCCCACCAGGCCCTTCCTTCCATGGGATTTTTCAGGCAAGAGTACTGGAGTGGGTTGCCATTGCATGAGAGCTTATTAAAACTGCAAGATTGCACATTGTCTTTAAAAGATTTCTTTTGGGATTTTCACTAAAGATTAACTTAAGATATAGAATGCATGTAATATACAATACATTTCAGGAAAGACAAATTAAGACTGAGTTATTAGTTATGTAGCTTTATTTGGCCTAAACACACCAATGCTAACAAAGTTTTCATAGAAAGCTCTATAAAGTTTTATTGCAGGCATATAAAAATGATACACAATATCAATTTCTTCCTAGCCTGCCTTTTATGCTGTGAAAACTCTGTTTTAATGAAGAACTATTATAGAACAGATGTTGCTAGTGATAAAGAACCCACCTGTCAGCACAGGAAAAGTAAGAGACATGAGTTCAATCCCTGGGTCAGGAAGATCCCCTGGAGGAAGATATGGCAACCCACTCCATTATTCTTGCCTAGAGAATCTCAAGGACAGGGGAATCTGATGGGACTTTCGGTTAATTCCCCCAATGTTTTTGTGAAGGCAAGTTAGCAGTTCTTATCTTTATGTTATAGATTGCAGAACTTGAAGCAGAATGATATTGTCTCTCAGTCACTTTTTAAAAATGGAAGAAAACTTGGTTTTCTGATTTACTTATCAAGTTAATTGAGAGTGTCTTTAATTAAGTTGCAGCTTGTTCATGAAAGAAACACACTAAGATAGTAAGTTGCCATACAATTTCCTTTTACTAAGTGTAATGGTTTTAAATTTAACTACTAGTATAGACTTCCCTGGTGGCTCAGACAGTATAGCGTCTGCCTACAACGCAGGAGACCTGGGTTCGATCCCTGGGTCAGGAAGATCCTCTAGAGAAGGAAATGACAACCTGCTCCAGTACTCTTGCCTGGAAAATCCCATGGATGGAAGAGTCTGGTAGGCTACAGTCCGTGCGGTCACAAAGAGTCAGACATGAGTGAGCCACTTCACCTTACCTTACCTTACTAGTATAGGAGACCAAGAGGATTTTTACTTAAAATCTGTGTGACAGGATTTAGGAATGTAATTTAAAAGTTAAAGTATTTTTTATATTCCCTAAACATATTGGTCCGTATGCTTTATACCGTTACTAAAAGTATCAACCACTCACTGATTATGAAGCCCCTACTAATTAGATTTGTATCTATTAATTTATCAATATTCATTTACTGAGCCATACCACTGTCTGTATATATTTTCTCCAAACCAATGTATATTGGGCAGAGCTTCTTCTTTTCTTTCTTTCCTTTTTTTTTCACTTTTTGGCCACACCGTGAGGCATGTGGGATCTTAATTCCTGCTTAATTGTCCCACCAGAGATTGAACTTGTACCCCTCGCAGTAGAAGTACAGTTTTTTAGAGCTGTCGGCCTGGGAAGTCCCTGGTCAGAGCTTTTTAAAAACAATATTCAATTATGGGATGTAGGAGAGTAAGAAAATCAAATAAAGTTTCAAGCTAGTGTTACTGGTAGAATGGTAAGACTATCTCAGTAAATCAGAAAGAGGGGATTATTTTCTTTGATGAGAAGAAGTTGGAACCCCTTACTTCTGAGATCCCAACACCAGCATGCTGTTGGGGATGACAGGACAGAGGCCAGTACTGCTACAGATTAGGTAGAATTCAACCACAGTAAGGTCTGAGTTAAATCTTACTGTAGATGAGATTATTCTGAGTGTGAATGTGAAACCTGAACGTGACAGTACTGAGAAAAGAATCTTGGACCCACAACTTAGAAATTATATGGAGAAGTGCGCAAAAGCAAAGGGAAAATGGTCTGAGATACTAGAAGACACGTGATGCAATATTAAAGAATCCAAGGAGTACTACATTTGTCCTAAAACATAGTAGTTTTGTGATCTTCAAAATATTTCCTGAGATTCTAAATAATTTTTGAAAACTGTGTGTTCCTTCACATGTTTAACATTCCAAAATTTTCAACATAAATATAAATAATTGGAGGTAATATACACTACAGCATATTATAGATGTTGTCATAAAGCAGTGTTATAGGACTCATCTAAATATATTCAGTGGACTATAAGAAAATAGTCATTTGATACCTATTATCATTTATTATAGTGGACTATAAAAAAAACAGTCATTTGATACCTATTATCATTTATTATAAGGCATAAAAAATCTTTTTTTAATGACTGGAAATTTTGTATCCTTTTTTGTTAATCACTAGGCTTATATTTCCATCCCACTTTATCTTACAGAATTTAATTCTAATGAACATGCATTTATAACTTCATAAACTTTTTTGAATGCCTATTTCTCATTTTCATAATAAAATATATCAAATACAAACTAAAGTACTATTTTTAATTGCTTGTGATCATGAAGCTTAAATATTATATATGTTTTCATATTAATTTAACCTTACAGTTATCATTCAGTTCAGTTCAGTTCAGTCGCTCAGTCATGTCCGACTCTTTGTGACCCCATGAACTGCAGCATGCCAGGCACCCCACTCCAGTACTCTTGCCTGGAAAATCCCATGAATGGAGGAGCCTGGTGGGCTGCAGTCCATGAGGTCACTAAGAGTCAGACATGACTGAGCGACTTCACTTTCACGCATTGAAGAAGGAAATGGCAGCCCACTCCAGTGTTCTTGCCTGGAGAATCCCAGGGACGGAGGAGCCTGGTGAGCTGTTGTCTATGAGGTCGCACAGAGTCGGACACGACTGAAGCGACTTAGCAGCAGCAGCAGCAGGCCATTATTACACAAAATTATAAACATACTTATAAATTTTTATAACTATTAAATTCTAAAACTCAACAGTAGCCACAGGACTGGAAAAGGTCAGTTTTCAATCCAATCCCAAAGAAAAGCAATGACAAAAAATGTTCAACTACTGTGCAATTGTACTCTTTTGACATGGTAGCAAAGTAATACTCAAAAATCCTTCAAGCTAGGCTTCAACAGAATGTGAACCAAAAACTTTCAGATGTGCAAGCTGGATTTAGAAAAGGCAGGGTAATGAGAGACCAAATAGCCAGCATTTGTTGGATTATAGAGAAAGCAAAGAAATTCAAGAAAAACATCTACTTCTGCTTCATTAACTACATTATTGCCTTTGACTGTGGGGATCACAACAAACTGTGGAAAATTCTTCAAGAGATGAGGATACCAGGCCACCCTACCTGTCTCCTGAGAAACCTATATGCAGGTCAAGAAGCAACAGTTAGAACTGAACATGGAACAATGGACTCCAAATCGGGAAAGGAGTACATCAAGGCTGTATATTGTCACCCTGTTTATTTAACTTATATGCACCCCATTTATTTAACTTATATGCAGAGTATCATGTGAAATACTGGGCTGGATGACTCAGAAGTTGGAATCAAGATTGCCAGGAGAAACATCAACAGTTTCAGATATGCTGATGATACCACCCTAATGGTAGAAAGTGAAGAGGAGCTAAAAAAAAACCTCTTGATGAGAGTTAAAGAGGAAAGTGAAAAAGTTGACTTAAAACTCAGGATTCAAAAAGCTAAGATCTGTAGTTTTCTTTTTCTGTGGCATTTTTGTCTGGTTTTGGTATTAGGGTGATGATAGCTTCATAGAATGAGTTTGAGAGTTACCTTCCTCTGCAGTTTTCTGGAAGACTTTGAATAGGATAGGTGTTAGCTCTTCTCTAAACTTTTTGTGGAATTCACCTGTGAAGCCATCTGGTCCTGAGCTTTTGTTTGTTGTAAGATTTTTTTATTACAATTTCGATTTCCATGCTTGTGATTGGCATGTTAAGATTTTCTATTTCTTCCTGGTTCAGTTTTGAGAGGCTACACTTTTCTAACAATTTGTCCGTTTCTTTCACGTTGTCCATTTTATTGGCATACAGCTACTCATAGTAGTTTCTTATCATCTTTTGTATTTCTGTGTTATCTTTTGTGATTTCACCATTTTCATTTCTAATTTTATTAATTTGATTCTTCTCACTCTCTTTTTTTTTTTTTTTGATGAGTCTGGATAACAGTTTTATTTTGTTTATCTTAAAGAACCAGCTTTTAGTTTTGTTTATCTTTATATAGTCTCCTTCATTTGCTTTTCATTTATTTCTGCTCTGATTTTTATGATTTCTTTTCTTCTACTAACTGTGGGGTTTTTTGTGTTTTTGTTGTTGTTCTTCTTCTTCTTTTTCCAGTTGCTTTAGGTGTAAGTCAGGTTGTTTATTTCACTACTTTGGCCACCTGATGCGAAGAGCTGACTCATTTGAAAAGACCCTGATGCTGGGAAAGATTGAGGGCAGGAGGAGAAGGGGGCGACAGAGGATGAGATGGTTGGATGGCATCCCTGACTCAGTGGACATGAGTTTGGGTAGACTCTAGGAGTTGGTGATGGACAGGGAGGCCTGGCGTGCTGCAGTTCGTGGGGTTGCAAAGAGTCAGACATGACTGAGCGACTGAACTGAAATGATATGAGGTTGTTTATTTGACGTTGCTCTTGTTTCTTGAGGTATGCTTGTATTGGTATGAACTTCCCTCTTAGTACTGCTTTTACTGAATTCCATATGTTTTGGGTTGTCGTGTTTTCATTATCATTTGTTTCTATGTATATTTTGATTTCCTTTTTGATTTCTTCAGTGATCTGTTGGTTATTCAGCAGTGTGTTGTTTAGTCACCATATGTTTGTGTTTTTAATATTTTTTTCCTGTAGTTGATGTCTAATCTTACTGCATTTTGATCAGAAAAATGCTTGAAAGGATTTCAATTTTTTTTTTTTAATTTACTGAGGCTAGATTTGTAGCCCAGGATGTGTTCTAGCCTTCAGAATGTTCCATGTGCACTTGAAAAAAAGGTGAAATCCATTGTTTTGGTTTAGAATGCCCTGTAGATATCAATCAGGTCTAACTGGTCCATTGTATCATTTAAAGCTTTTCTGTCCTTGTTAATTTTCTGTTTGGTTGATCTATCCATAAGTGTGAATGGGGTATTAAAGTACCCCACTACAGTAATCATGATCCTATTTACAGGGCAGCAAAAGAGACACAGATGCAAAGAATGTATGCTTGGACTCTGTGGGAGAAGGCAAGGATGGGATGAGTTGACAGAGTAGCAGTGAAACATGTATATTATCATGTGTAAAACAGATGACCAATGCTAGTTCGATACATGAAACAGGGCACACAAAGCTGGTGCTCTGGGACATCCCAGAGGGATGGGGTGGGAAGAGAGGTGAAAGGGGATTCAGGATAGATGGAATACATGTGTGGCCATGGTTGATTCATGTTGCTGTATAGCAGAAACCATAAGAATATTGAAAAGTAATTATCCTCCAATTAAAATGAAAGAATTAATTAAAACAAATAAAAAAAACTAAGATCATGACATCAGCCCCATCACTTCATGACAAATAAATGGAGAAACAATGAGAAAGTGACAGATTTTATTTTCTTGGGCTCCAAAATCACTGCAGACAGTGACTGCAGCCACGAAATTAAAAGCCAATTGCTCCTTCGAAGAAAAGCTATGACAGTGCATTAAAAAGCAAAGACAGCACTTTTCCAACAAAGGTCTGATAGTCAAAGCTATAGTTTCTCCAGTAGTCATGTACAGATGTGAGAGTTGGACCGTAAAGAAGGAATTGTGGTGCTTGAGAAGGAATTGCGGTGCAAGGAACTCTCAACAGTTGAGAGTCCTTTGGACTGCAAGGAGATCAAAACAGTCGATCCTAAAGAAAATCAACCCTGAACATTCACTGGAAGGATTGATGCTAAACCTGAAGCTCTAATACTTTGGCCACCTGATGGGAAGAGCTGACTCACTGGAAAAGACCCCAATGCTGGGAAAGATTGAGGGCAGAAGGAGAAGTGGGCAATAGATGATGAGATGTTTAGATGGCATCACTGACTCAATGGACATGAGTTTGAGCAAACTCCAGAAGATAGTGAAAGACAGGAAAGCCTGGTGTGCTGCAGTCCATGGGGCCGCAAAGAATTGGACATGACTTAGCAACTGAACAACAGCAATAACTATTAAGCATAGTCAGGAACATTCAGAATATATTTTTAATGAGTCAGATTATGCCATTTTTTCAGCTAATTCATCTATCTCTATTATTTTAGTATAAAATAAGATTCACTATCAGTCTATTCTTGTTTTTAGTTTTCATAGATAGCAGGTAGATTGATAGATAGGTAGTTAGATGGATAAATAGATAGAAAGGGATGTATGAAACTTTGTTCTCATCAGTGTCTAAGAAGAAATAGAATTTGTTGTAGCAATGTCATTCAATTCTTTAAATTACTTTTGAGTTGCATGCCAAAACATAGTATCAAAACTTATCTATTAATGCTTTATTGAGTTGTTCAATTAGATTTTTGTTCAAAGTTTTTTGAAACTGGAATACTTACAAAAAATTTTCATTAAATGGCAAAGGTGTTTGTCTTCCATAAAGTGTATGAACAAAGTCCTTAATATGACTTTGGAAATGACTGTTAATTATGACCACATTCTTCCCTTAGAGGCATATCATCCAACACAATATGCTCAGAAAGAGTTGGGGAAAAATAAGTGCTATTAAGTATATTTTTAACAAAATAACATTTTAAGGAAATCCTTTTATATGGGAAAACTTCTGAATGAAGTCTCTGACTTCATTTTTACTCCCACTTCCTCCCTGTCTGTGCTTTCAGTCCACTTTTACTCAACTTTACATTTTGTTTTTCTACCACTCATCACCTTCTAACAGACTACATAATCTACTTCCTTAATATATTTAAGGTTTATTGTCTATCTTCCCTAGAATCTGAGGGCTTCTTTTTTCAAACGAATGTATCTCAAACTCTTAGAATAATGTCATGTATATAACACATGTTTAATATTTTTAATAAGAAGCATTGGGACTGCAGATATGCTTCACTCAATTATGGAAAATGCCCCCATATGAATTGCCATCCAAACTCACATAATGTATAATATTAAGATTGAATCCTAAGATAAACTGTGGACTATGGATGATAATGAGGTGTTAGTGTAGGTTCATTGATTGCAACACATTCACTTCTCTGATGGGTGATGCTGATGGTGAGGGCTGGGGCACTCACTGAGGCAGTCCTGGCAAACTGGTCAGGGCACCAGGCATTTTCAGTCTGTGACCTCTGTGCTCTGACCACAATTAAGCAAACCTGTGCATATTCTCTTCAAGAGTAGAGTCCAGGTTCTTAGAGTCCTCCAGTAATCCACAGGTTTTCAACCCAGCTGAAGGGCCTCATCTCTTTGGTCCTTAACCTGGACCCCAGGTTAAGGTATATAATATGGAGAAGAACACCTTCCTCTTTAGGGAACATCCTGCAGCCTATGATATTCCCTGCTAGCAGTGTAAGTTTCAACCAGATGCTTCTCCTCCTTTTCTAGCTACATGCTGTATGGATTTTTGTTAATCTTGGTTGTAAAAGAGCCATTCCAACAGTCTCTAGGTCAATTTCAGTGAGAGGTTTTCAACAGACAGTTGTAATTTTAATGCATTCATAGAAGAGTGGGGGATGGCTGATCTCAGTGTTCTCCTCCACCATCTTGATCCCTTTCTTCCCATATTCCATGTTTTTCATAGCTATTTGAAGAGATTTATTCACATACCCATATAAACTGCAATTTCTATGACATTGGATAATTTACTTTCCTGCATATTTATCCATCCATGCTTTCTCTGGCCTATAAATACCATATGTTCCTAACAAAAGGGAAGACATGGCATTACTAGATGTAATCCCCAGCATCCCACTTCTTCCTGTAACATGCTCTCATCCTGGAGGGTCCTTACCTCTGATCTATAGCCATTCAAGTCCTACCATTTTTCATCTTCTCCATCAAATTATAGGTCATTTTTTCCTGTGCTTTGGATTATCGTAAATGTCACACATCTCTGACATTTTCTCCTTTCTGTCGATGAGAAGTCACTCCATTTAATCTTGTTTGGTGCAGAGAAGATGGACTTTGGTATGAAGTTCTACATTTATGGCACAGTTGAGTTTGTGTAAAACTCAAAGGATTATGATAAACTTCATACAATGTGGCTGCAAAAACTGCATTAGGATATGTGTAATAAAATACTTTGCAGTATGAGAAACTCACACTGGTGTGATCACTCACCTAAAGCCAGACATCCTGGAATGTGAAGTCAGGTGGGCTTTAGGAAGCATTACCACAAACAACGCTAGTCGGGGTGATGGAATTCCAGTTGAGCTTTCAAATTCTAAAAGATGATGCTGTGAAAGTGTTGCACTTAATATGCCAGCAAATTTGGAAAACTCAGCAGTGGCCACAGGACCGGAAAAGGTCAGTTTTCATTCCAATGTCAAATAAAGGCAATGCCAAAGAATGTTCAACTACTGCACAATTGCACACATCTCACATGTTAGCAAAGTAATGCTCAAAATTCTCCAAGCTAGGCTTCAACAGTATATGAACCAACAACTTCCAGATGTCCAAGCTGGATTTAGAAAAGGCAGAGGAATCAGAGGTCAAATTACCAACATCCATTGGGTCATAGAAAAAGCAAGAGAATTCCAGAAAAACATCCACTTCTGCTTCATTGATTACACTAAAGCCTTTGACTGGGTGGATCACAACAAACTGTGGAAAATTCTTAAAAAGGTCAGAATACCAGACCACTTTACCTGCCTCCTGAGAAACTTGTATGCAGGTCAAGAGCAACTGTTAGAACCAGACATGTAATAACAAACTGGCTCCAAATTGGGAAAGGAGTACATCAAGGCTGTATATTGTCACCCTCCTTTTTTAACTTGTATGCGGAGTGAAGTGAAGTGAAAGTCACTCAGTTATGTCCAACTCTTTGTGACCCCATGATCTATACAGTCCATGGGATTCTCCAGGCCAGAATATCAGAGTGGGTAGCCATTCTCTTCTCCAGGAGATCTTCCTAACCCAGGGATTATACATAGGTCTCCCACATTGCAGGTGGATTCTTTACCAACTGAGCCACTAGGGAAGTCCCTATATGCAGAGTACATCATGCTAAATGATGGGCTGGATGAAACACAAGCTGGAATCAAGATTTCTGGAAGAAATATCAGTCACCTCAGATATATAGATGATATCACCCTGTTGGTAGAAAGCAGAGAGGAACTAAAGAACCTATTGATGAAGGTAAAAGAGGAGAGTGAAGCTCTCCTCTTAAAGCTCAAGATTCAAAACACTAAGATCATGGCATCTGGTCCCATCACTTCGTGTCATATAGATGGGGAAACAATGGAATCAGTGACAGACTTTATTTTGGGGGCTCCAAAATCACTGCAGATGGTGACTGCAGCATGAAATTAAAAAATGCTTTCTCCTTCGAAGAAAAGCTATGACCAACCTAGATAACATGCTAAAAAGCAAAGACATTACTTTGCCTAGAAAGGTCTGTATAGTCAAAGCTGTGATTTTTCTAGTAATCGTGTATGGATGTGAGAGTTGAACCATAAAGAAAGCTGAGCACCAAAGAATTGATGCTTTTTAACTGTGTTGTTGTAGAAGACTCTTGAGAGTCCCTTGGACTGCAAGGAGGTCAAACCCATCAATCCTAAAGGAATTCAGTCTTGAATATTCATTGGAGGGACTGATGTTGAAGCTGAACTCCAATGCTTTGGCCACCTGATGCAAAGAGCTGACTTATTGGAAAAGATCCTGATGTTGGGAAAGATTGAAGGCAGGAGGAGAAAAGGTCAACAAAGGACAAGATGGTTGGATGGCCTCACAGATTCAACAGACATGAGTTTGAGCAAGCTCCAGGAGATGGTGAAGGACCAGGAAGACTGGCGTTTTACAGTGCATAGGGTCATAGATAGTCAGACAGATTACTGAGCTACTGAACAACAGCAATGAGAAACTCTTACAGGTATACAAGTTGTGGTTTGCAAACTGGAGACCCAGGAGAGCAAAGGGGATCATTATATTCTGAATCCAACAGCTTGAGAACCAAGACAATTGATGGTGTAAGTTCTGGTCTGGTCTAAGTCTGAGGTTTGAGTCCCAGACAGAGACTGATGTCCTAGTTTGAAGACAGGCAGAGAGATGAAATCTCTCTTACTTCTTTTTGCTGTCCTCAGACCTTCAGTGGATTAGATGAGGCCCACCTATACCAGGAAGGCAAACTGTTTTGCTCAGTTACAGGTTCAAGTTCTAATTTCATTCAGAAACACTCTCATAGACACAGAGAATACTGTTTAACCAAATAGCTGGGCACTCTGTGTCCCAGTAAAACTGACACATAAAATTAACTACTACATCTCATATATGCAAGGATTGGTGTTATTTATCTGTGCATCCATGAGGAGAAGGAGTTTGCTATATTCCCCTACAATTACTAGCACTTACCACTGTGTCTAGTGTATTTAGTATTAAACAAATTTTACTGTTCAACTGATTAAGGGCTTAATTAAATTAATAAATGTGTGAGTAATTGATTGAATCAATGAAGGGAAGGAAATTTAGTAAATAAATTTTAAAAAATTTTATTTCCTTCCCTTTATTCTTGGCCAGTTTTACAAACGTTTGTGTTTGTTTTTCTTTTTCTTAATAATGAACAATACTACCATCTGTATTTTGGAAAATAAGTTTAGACATATATTTAGATTTCATAACTTTTCTTGGCATGTTTATAACACTCATCATATTGACTAGCAACTGTGTAGTGGTATGTCCATGGTCGACTGTGACTGACTTTTTTACTTTTTGTTAGTTTTAGCATTGTAATTGTGTCAAGAATAAAATAGGCATTTAATATTTTTTTTTGCTTGATTGGATCAAACTAAATGTGCTTCTGCACTCTTTAATCACCTTTCTGTTCTCCCTATTGTAAGGGACCCACTCAACTCCTCATTTTCTTCAGATTGGCCACCTGATCCCTGGTGGTTCTGAAAGACAAATGAAGAATACTGATTTTATGTTCACATCTTTGAAGGCAGGTCTCCATATGAAGACACACCAGATGTATATGTGCATATGGGGTCGCACCAGGGATCTAGAAAGATACCTTTCTGCTACCTTCATGTACTCTGTGTACTATATTCTGTGATGGTAATTTAACATTGTTTAAACCTCATTTTACAGTTAAAACTAATTTGAGATTAACTGGCTTTCTAGAAAATCCAACGCCTGGCATAGGAAAACCCAGTCATGTACTCCCCTGATCAACATCCTTACCTGGCCCTGGAAGTGAAAAGTGAAAGTCACTCAGTCATGTCCTACTATTTGCAATCCCATGGACTGTAGCCTGCCAGCCCCTCTGTCCATGGAATTCTCTAGGCAAGAATACTGGAGTGGGTTGTATTCCCTTATCCAGGGGATCTTCCTGACCCAGGGATCAAACCCCAGTCTCCCTGCATTGCAGGCAGATTCTTTACCATCTGGGCCACCATGGTCCTGGGGATAAGTACAGTTCCTTTAACTCATTTGCAAAGTCTTTCTTGACCTGGTCCGCTCCCATCTCTAGGCTCTAGCAACCAGTAGCTTCTTACAAACTTTTGAACCCACTATTTTCTTTTACCTGCCTCTGCTTAGACTATTCCAAGCATCCATTTTTCTTGCTCACTTCTTTTGACCTTTAGAAGTTTTATGGGCTCCCCAGGAGGAACTTAGAGGGCAACTGAGGTGAGAGCCAGAGGCCAAGGTGAAAACCTCAGAGCCAGATGATCAGTTACAGAAGGAACAAGTGCCCAAAGTCCCCACATTCTCAAGGTTATAGCAAACTATTCCTCAGATACTGGCAGCTCATATGTGCCACCAGCAAGCTAATAAACACCACAAATAGCTTTCAATTAAGCTAGTCTTCATCAGAAGAATTCTCAACTGAAGGATTCACTCTCTCCTGAATTTTTTCTTGAACCAAAATCATTCCTTTTTTAATCTCTTTATTTCAGGCATGAAATGCAGGTAACTCTGAGAGTTAAACAAATTGGTGTATCAAACGCAAAGTATTGATCAAAACTCCATTTTGGTTTGCGTAAGTATTTTTCACATTTAAAATCCACTGGAAAATGCTGAGGGGGTGGAGTAGGGGAAAGGGAGAGCCTCACAGATGAGGCTGTATGATTGACCACATATCAAAGAGGCACTGAGTCTCAGTCCTTTCTTTCCTTGGCCAGCCACCAGGCTGCTCCCAGCCACACTTCCTTTCACTGTTGACTCTACTCCTGGTTACCAACGGAAGGGTTTCATGCCACTTTCTTTTTAATCTGCTTGCCATTTCTCACTAGGATTTGGCAGTCAGCATTGGTGTGCCTGGATGCCAATGGCAGAAGCAAGCCTTTCATTTGGAACCCAAGTAGGAATGTGAAAAGAGAGGCTTGGGTTAACCTCAGGTCACTCTAAGTGCACCCCTTTCAAACATAAGAAGGCACCCTGTAGGGGGAAAAGGAAAAAAATTGGAACATGATGTCCTCTAAAAATGTAATGCATACTGGAAATTGATCTTATAAATTTCCTATCACCGCAAACTGAATTCCCTCTTTGACATTCCAAACAGGTCAGGAAGAATTCTTGCTTCTTGAGATAAAAATGGTAACATTTCATATTCTCTTTTATTTTTCAAATTTGGGAACATAAAACTTCTCAATGAAGATACAAAGAGAACCTCTATTTTATTTATTACTTTGATCTTTATTATAGTAAGAATTTCGATTTTTGTTCAAATGACATTATTTATTTCTCTTAAGAAGTTATTCACTTGCTACAACTTTTTACTTAAAAAACTTCTGTCTCAAGAGAGCTTATACCACCAGAACAAACATAAAATAGCTCTGCTTTGCAAGTTCTTGAAAGTGAAAGTCACTCAGTTGTATCTGACTCTTTGTGACCCCATGGGAATAATCCATGGAATTTTCTAGGCCAGATTACTGGAGTGGGTAGCCTTTTCCTTCTCCAGGGGATCTCCCCAACCCAGGAATCAAATCCAGGTCTCCCACATTGCAGGCAGATTCTTTACCAGCTGAGTCACAAAGAAAGCCCAAGAATACTGGAGTGGTAGCCTTTCCCTTCTCCAGGGGATCTTCCTGACTCAGGAATCGAACCGGGGTCTCCTGCATTACAGGTGGATTCTTTACCAACTGAGCTATTAGGGAAGCCCTGGGATTATCAATTTGTTTCTGTCCTGCTCAAACATATGGACTTCCTCAAATCTAAAAAATAGGATTGTTTTGAAAGGAATTTAATACATGGGGAAGATATTTCAGAGGGATAAAATGATTTTACTAAAAGATTTCTATGTGTTAAACTACAAACTATAAACCAGTAATAGATGCAATGATCCACCGTTAGTAATGGATGAGTAAATACAATGGTCAACCATCAGTTGCAGTATTACCAAAGTACAAACGCTTCTATATACTTTTCCTTAACAATAGCACAGTTAATATCTCTAGACACCTTTGTAATTTACAAAAGGTTTTCAGATCTCATAGCACATCTGAGCCTTAAAACAAAGGCTTCTCTTGGGCCAAAAGCAGATGTCTCTCTTGAAATATATTTTTATTAAGAAATTGCTAGAATTTCATTTCAGTTATGTTCCTTATAACTTTCTGTGGTATCTCAATTTTCACTTTTAAAATTTAATTAGACTAGCAATCAAATGATCATATATAAATCGCTTTTATATGTAAATCATCTTCTTGGTTCTGAAGTGAAAATGTGTATGAGATAATCTCATCTGAAGGAGTCTGATTCTATTTGGATAAAATAAAGGAAACTAAATATTATAAAACTAAAACCTACCTAGAGAAAAATTTATGATGCTTATGTAGTGATCTTCAAATGATAGTTAAAGAAGAGCTTTCAGTCTAATCATACTCAGTCTCAGGGTGTGCCAGGCAGATATCTGATCACTTGAATTTATTAGGGCGAACACTTAGAAATTTTCATGTTTACATTGCCAAATCTTTTAAAAATTGGAACTCATGGCAACACCGGGCCCACATCGCCATATGGCACACATGAGTCAGTTAGAAAGGAGACAGCAGTATAAAAATGAAGCAGAGTCATCCAACCCTATCCCATCATCTCCCTGTAACTAAATTTGCAACCTCCGTGTTAAACTAATAACTGCTGTGGACCTTTGGAAGACAGCTAGCACAGGTTCAGGTTCTAAGTTGAAAGAAGACAAGTACGTGAGGCACGCTTCAGGCAGAGGTTGATGACAGGGTGGCGGGAGCAAAAGCACCAAGCTCAGAAAGCAGAAGATGTGTTTCATGAGAAGTAGGGAGTCTACTGGCTAGATCACCGTGCTGTGTTAGTCGCTCAGTGACGTCCAACTCTTGGCAACCCCATGGCCTGTAGCCCGCCAGGCTCCTCCGTCCATAGGATTCTCCAGGCAAGGATACTAGAGTGGGTTGTCATTTCCTTCTCCAGGGGATCTTCCTGACCCAGGGATCAAACCCAGGTCTCACTACAGACGAGTCTTTACCGTCAGAACCACCAGGAAAGCACCATTTTAAGGGTAATGCCCAGACCTTCTTGAGGAGGTTAGTGACATTGGCATTCTCTTTTACCCCATCCAACCTGCCCCCTGCTGCTGCTAAGTCACTTCACTCGTGTCCGACTCTGTGCGACCCCATAGACAGCAGCCCACCAGGCTCCCCTGTCCCTGGGATTCTCCAGGCATGAATACTGGAGTGGGTTGTTGAAAAGTGAAAGTGAAGTCGCTCAGTCCTGTCTGACTCTGGGAGACCCCATGGACTGCAGCCTACCGGGCTCCTCTGTCCATGGGATTTTCCAGGCAAGAGTACTAGAGTGGGGTGCCATCGCCTTCTCGGAACCTGCCCCCTAAATACTTACAATGTGGCTACTCCCCGGTCAGGACTGGCTTTTCTTGCGATTCTGTATCACTTTATAAATATAGTCTTGAGTGGTTTCTGTACAATGTGATTGGCCCGTGGCAAGCACGCTCTCCCTGACTGGCCAATTACTGGTGGTCACAGACACTACCAGATTGGTGTGGGGATAGCTACCACCACAGGGGATCAATAAATTAATAATACATTTTCATGTGGCTGTAAGTCCTTCTGGTAAACATTAAAATTTAAAAAAAAGTGAGTTTCTGGATCATACTAAAGTTGAGAGCAGTATAAGTTAAATATTTAAATAACTTAATATAAATATAACTTAAATAAAATAACTTAAATATTTGAGTGTAAAGAATGTGCTGGGATTGTATAACAGGGCAAATAGAATATATAACAGAATTTTAAGTAAGCTTCATTGTTTACACTTTTCAGAACACTTTATTTTGCTGGCTTAACTAGTTTCTCCTGAAACTAAAAGATTAATTGGAGTAAAAAAAATAAAAGCAAAATACAAAAGGACTATACTTTTGTATCCATTCTGGTAAAATGGATCATATGAAAATCAACCAAAAAAAAAAAAAGTACCTATGAAGTTGCTGATTGCTATTAAATTTCCCCAAATACTGAATGATGTCAGTCTATAAAAATGAATTGCTTCACTTTCGAGGTAAGTTCAGTGAATACGATGTCTTTCTAATTGACATTAGTCTTTGTGGAAAAAAGTTCAGTGTGCACTTTGGAATGTCCTACATCTCTTCCCTTTGAAACTTCATCTGGTCCCAATTACCATCTGCTCCTGATTTGATTCAGTGGCAGAGAATGAGGTGAGCGTCTGCCCTCCAGCTGAAGCAGGCACACTTCATTAGCCTCACTGTGCTGTTGTCCTTTATAGATCAGCTAAAGTTTACAGAAAAATGTGTATAGACTCAGCAACTTTATGAAGTTCTATTAAAAATACATAGACTGCATTCAAGAAATGCATTTTTGACCTCTTAGTTAGCTGTCAAGTTCACTCAAAGATGTTATGTGACTTTTTAGCTAGTTAAATAAACAAGTAAGAGTTTCTGCTACAGCTCTTACTTTATATTATTTTATTTTGTTTTCCACATCGGAATCTGTATCAGAAAGTAGCTGAATTGATTCATTTGGAATAGACTGAATATGTCCTTCCCAGGACCCCTTTGAGCTTTCTGGTCCATTCGTTTCAGATCACCTAATATATAAGGGTTGTTGCTATGTGGCATCATGCCATAAAACATCATGATAAGCACTGGCCTAGAGTAGGGAAATGATTGACAGAGCCCTTACTTTCCTGAGTTTCAGAGAAGACAGACATTAACTATGAAGACCTAAAAACCAAAACTGTCTTTATAGTTCAAAAGATTTTTTTCTTTTTAATGCTTGCTGCTACCCTGTACCCACAGTGTCCTTGAGTGATGGTCCAAAGAGAACTGGGTGTGATCTTCCCGGCTGCATTCACCACAGGCGCTGAGATGTGGCTAATGGAGACTCCCCAAGCATCAGCTCTGGTTCCTCACCTTCTTTTTCCATCCAGACAAAAAGTCATCCATCCATCTAAGAGCCTGCAGGCCAAGTCTGGTCTGCTGCCTGTTTTTGCATGGTACACAGGCTAAGAATGATTTTATGTTTTTTAATAGCTGAAAGCAAGTTGAAAAAAGAACATTTCATGACTCAAGAAAATTGTATGAAAATCAAATATCAGTGTCCAGAAGTAAAATAAAATTAGAGTATAGCCATGTTATTCATTTAAAGTTTGTTTATGTCTG
Organism: Bos javanicus; assembly: GCF_032452875.1. NCBI lineage: Eukaryota > Metazoa > Chordata > Mammalia > Artiodactyla > Bovidae > Bos > Bos javanicus. Next base: position 14,249,034 of record NC_083876.1, read on the forward strand.
TTTTCTTGCTACAATAGCAGAGTTGAGTAGTTACGAGACAGAGAGAGTGACGGCACACAAAACCAGAAATATTTTCTATCTGGCTTTTGTAGAAATGTTGGCCAACCCCTGATCAAAGGTGCCGTGTTATCTCTTTTCAGATTTTTCCCACCCATCTATTCACTGTAAAATGTGGGCCTTACATTATGTAATTTTCTCTTCTATCCTAGTGCCTGAATCCTTCAATAGGTGCATGACAATTGCACCTTATAAAGACCTCCATAACTCATCATTCAAAATAGGGAGGAGAGATGATAGGCTTCTAGCAAGCCAGAAACATACCATCCAGCGACATTGACCTAAGTTGTTTGAGTCTCATAGCATGACATAATTCACATCAATGCTTAGTGTGTTTCAATTTTAAGGACAAAAACTGTTTTCCTCTAAATAGCTTTACTACACCACTATTTGAATAGACTGATTCTGTTGATATAATTGGGCTTCCCTGGTGGCTCAGATAGTAAAGGAGACCTGGGTTTGATCCTTGGGTTGGGAAGATCCCCTAGAGAAAGGAATGGCAATCCACTCCAGTATTCTTGCCTGGAGAAACCCCATGAACAGAGGAGCCTGGCAGGCTATAGTCCATGAGGTCACAAAGAGTCAGACATGACTGAGTGACTAAGCACATTAATATGATATAGATTGATCGGACATTTTGGTTTCTTAATTTTCTGAAAGTATCAAGAGTTAAGTTACAGAATTTTAAATACATTTGACTACTAGCTTCACTTTATGATAGCTATTCTCTGCTAAAATTTCTAAGAATTTCTATAATCAGGAATTTCTGAATAGCTGAAATATTCTCCAAATGGCAAAGTAGGCCATTAGATAGATCCAGTAAACACTTGTTATCTAATTATATTAAACACTTATTGGAACTCCCCAGTATATAACAGTGGTAATCAATCCATGGAACTGGATTTTGCTATTTAAAATAAATTTCTTCCTCTTCTATGTCTTTCTCCATAAGTTATGCATGACTGATTAGAACCACCAAATATTTTCCAGGTTAGTACTTTCCTCACAGATAATCATTGGCAATATTTTCCTCATTTTATAATCACATACCATTTATACTTACTTTAAAATATAATGAAAGCTTCATTTGATTCTCTTAACCCCAGATAATATTACAGCAAGTTAAATGCATTTAAGCCATTTTTGTTAGATTCTTACTTCTGATAAATATTCATTAAGTCCTGGAGTTTGGGGCCAAGAGTTAATTGTTATGTTCTTACCTAATTCTTTGAAGAGTATCCAAATGCTTTCATTACCTTTCAGAGACACTTCTCCAGCTGTTAACATTGGATGCCATTGTATATTTAAATAATATGTGTGAGTAACAGATGTCTAGTATTTGGCTTATGAGAAAAGGAGAATAAAAGCCATCAAATTGTTCCTCAGAAGGTAAAAGAAGTGAAGTTACAAGCCCTGATAACTTTTATCGTATAGACAGCAGGGGCTAGGTAAAATTCAGGTGAAACCTTTGACTCAAATATTAGTCATGCTTGAAAAAACTGAAGTGTTAGGTCTAATTTCTGACAAGTATCCCAGAAAACTAATGCATGCATGTGTGCTAAGTAGCTTCAGTTGTGTCCACCTCTTGGCGCCCTAAGGTCTTTAGTTTGCCAGGCTCCTCTGTCCATGGGGATAGAATGCAGAAAGATAGAGCTTTCTGATCCATACTTCTGCAAGTTAGTTTCTGAGACTGAACTGGTCAGGGAAAGCAGTGGGCCGGCAGACACGCTATGTGAGATAGCAGACCTCTTCTTCACAGAGCAGAATTGATTCTGACATGTCACAGAGATGGAAGCTGAAGCCCTAACACTCATGGGTGTTGCCTAGAGCCTGTGGTTAATTGGAATCTGAGCCTGGATCTTGGGAGATCTTCTTTTGCTAATCCTGGTACCAGACCAACAGAATATACGGCACACTGCTTTTGACCATCTTGACCAGAACCACAAAGTACTGGAAATGCCTCAGGAATGGATGTTCTCTACTGATTTCCAAACCTTAGGTATGTCCTCTTAGGTAAGTGTTAGGAAAAATACGATGCCTGTAAAAGAAGTTTCCAAGCCACAGAAACTACATAGAACTGAGACAATGTTTGACTTTGTGCCCACTTCATTTGTGAAATATTATTGTTGCCTACTGTTTCATTCTGCAGCTTTAAAGAAGAACACAGTCCTTCACACTCACATCTCTTTGAAATGTCAATACCTAATTTTTCTAGGGTAGAATAAAAGGCAAAGACATCAAAAGATTAACTAGTTCTTTGCGATTTTAGTAATTGTACCAAGTTAACAACAACACTATCCCTTGCAGTATGCAACATTAATTTGACTTGTTCTTAATATCCTTGAGCATTACTTTTCTGAGCAAGCTGTTGAATTTAAACCTAATTTTAAGTGACTGAAAGTTCAGTTTCTTTCCTCAGATGTTTACTGAGTGCTTCCAGACCCATACTAAGCACGAGAGTAAAGGAATTACGAATTATTCACAGCTTCTGCTCTTCAAAAGTTTATAGTATAGTGGAAGAAGCAAATATCTAAGTATATTAAATCAGTATAATAAGGTACAGGCTAACTGAGAATCTTGACCAACCTACATAGCATATTCAAAAGCAGAGACATTACTTTGCCAACAAAGGTCTGTCTAGTCAAGGCTATGGTTTTTCCAGTGGTCATGTATGGATGTGAGAGTTGGACTGTGAAGAAGGCTGAGCGCCAAAGAATTGATGCTTTTGAACTGTGGTGTTGGAGAAGACTCTTGAGAGTCCCTTGGACTGCAAGGAGATCCAACCAGTCCATTCTGAAGGAGATCATCCCTGGGATTGCTTTGGAGGGAATGATGCTAAAGCTGAAACTCCAGTACTTTGGCCACCTCATGCGAAGAGCTGACTCATTGGCAAAGACTCTGATGTTGGGAGGGATTAAGGGCAGGAGGAGAAGGGGACGCCAGAGGATGAGATGGCTGGATGGCATCTCTGACTCGATGGACTTGAGTCTGAGTGAACTCTGGGAGTTGGTGATGGACAGGGAGGCCTGGCGTGCTGCGATTCATGGGGTCGCAAAGAGTCGGACACGACTGAGCGACTGAACTGAACTGAACTGAAAATCACCAGAGGTAATGGGAGAGATATTTAGTCAATTTTGTCCCAACAAGAATGTTACTCCAGGAAGGGGGAGCTGCCTTAGTTGTATGTCATAGTGCACGCTTAGGCACCCAGTTGTGTCTGACTCTTTGTGACCCCATGGACTGTAGCCTGCCAGGCTCCTCTGTCCACGGGATCCTCCAGGCAAGATTACTGGAGTGGGTTGCCATTTCCTTCTCCAGTATGTCATAGTAGGGAGTGAGTTTTATACAGGGCATTTTAAACAGGAGACATAGCCTGAGTAAACCCTTAAAGAATGAATTTGCATAATGTACACAGTAAAATATGGGGAGAGAAAGATGGGGTTGAGGAGGGAGGTCAGGGCAGAGTCATAGGAAGATTATTTTATGCTGCACTAAAGGACTTGATTCCATAGGCAACAGAACACCACCTAAGAAGAGTTAGGTCATTGTATCTTCATCTGAAATAATTTTTTTTACATTATATTAAGAGAATCCTTTCTAAAGGACCCAAGACTAGAGGTAGGGAGACAAGATAGGAGGCTGGTTCACAACACAGACCAGACATAGTGAGAGCAAGATCTAGTAAAGTGACAGCAGAGATTGAGAGGGAAAGAACAAGACCGCAGAAATATGTAGAAAGTAAAGTTACTGGGAGGGAGTGATGGGGTTTAACATGATTGAGGGAGAAAAAAATTCTAGGGCGTGTTTTTGACTGGAAAACAAGTCAGATACTTTGGTTGGGACAAAAAAAATAGTAACACAGGAAGAGAAGAGGGTTTGAGGATTCATGGATAAAAAGATGAAATCAATTTGTCAAGTGTGTGTGTGTGTGTGTGTGTGTGTGCGCTCAGTTGCTCAGTGGTGTCTGACTCTTCGCCATCCTATGGATATACTGTAGCTGGCCCAGCTCCTCTGTCCATGAGATTTTCCCAGCAAGAATATTGGAGTGAGTTGCTATATCCTTCTCCAGGGGATCTTTCTGATCCAGGGATTGAACCCTCATCTCCTGCATTGCAGGCAGATTCTTTTCCCACTGAACTACTGGGAAGTCCTACATGCACAAATTTGTCATAGTTCCACATGTATAGCAACTGATATTTATATTTTGAAATATTTCTTTCTTGTCTTTATTTGTGTGTATTTTGTATATAATTAGCTTCATACTACATTTAAAATAATTTATTCTGCTTTCTGCTTGACATAAGAATCATTTTAGGGAAAAGACATTATTTCATAATATCAAAAACTATTTTTAAGCATAGTGAAGTCGCTCAGTCATGTCCAACTCTTTGCGACCCTATGGATAGTAGCCAACCAAGCTCCTCCGTCCATGGAATTTTCCAGGCAAGAATACTGGAGTGGGTTGCCATTTCCTTCTCCAGGGGATCTTCCTGACCCAGGGATTGAACCCCGGGTCTCCCGCATTGTAGGCAGACGCTTTACCGTCTGAGCCACCAGGGAAAGCCACTTTTCAGTAATTGAATAATATTTCTGTTGGTAGACTTACTATAATTTTCTTAACATTAAATACCTATGAAATAAAATAGTTTTCTAGAAATGGGTGAGAAGAGCTCTTTGCAAAAGCAGTATCTGTAAACCACACATGATAACTGAATGGATGGTACCTAAAGATTTAGTTGAAACACTTATCTTCTACAAGGAATGAGACAATATTTCTTAGAAACAAGCAGTACGTTAACAGGAGTCAAGCAAATACAATATCTAAAGATAAATATATGAAAAACCTTCTAATTTTTTATTAAAAAAAACAAAATCAGTCATTTGTACTAACAACGTTTTATGCTGGTTGCAATCTGGCTTTGCAGTTGAAAAGGATATGTATTCAAGAACAAGCACAGTGAGATTTGCCATTAATCTTTTTCCTCTTCTCTCTAGTGATATGGTACAAGGAAAAAAGTCTTCAGAAAAAAAAGAAAATGTTTTTTGTTTATTTTTTCATTTCACTCAAGCTGCCCTCAGGCAAATTCATACTGTCAATCACATGGATAAAATGTAGGCCCAGCTGCCAAGTGTTTTTCAAAACAGACAATAAATGAAATGTAAGAAGTGAATGTGATTGAGTATTTCTAATTCTCTTTTCTTGGCTGGCATAGTCTGGAATTATTAAACATGCAGACAATGTTTCCATTATTTGGGGGTTTCTTCTTTTTTCCCCATCTTCTCAACAGGGAATTTCAGTATACATTTTTGCCCTTTGGTTTCATCTTTAGTAGCTCATGAAAAGTGATACATAGGTGGTTTACACTCAGTGCCAGAATCAACATTCTTTCTGTTCCGAAAAGCTGAGGATTTGAAAGCGTTTTTCCTTCTCATAAGGATTTACTCAAGTATTTATATATCCTGTAATAGTTGGCATCAGTAATATTATTCCTTCGTATTTTTGGATACTTTCATTTAGAATAACATGCTTCACAACCAGAAAGGCAAACTACCTATAAAAAAATAAATACAACTTTATTTCCAATTATTTTTCTTCACAGTACTGTGGAAGTTGCATTTAAATATATTTCATGCAAATGCCCTATTTTCCTCTAGTGGAAATTCTAGTAGTTCAAGGGGAATATGGTATTTTTAGAACTGTTTAATCTTGCACTGACTGATGAAGACCCAATTTAAACAGAGAACATTCTTCATACACAAAATATTGGTTCACTGTAAGTTTGGACTTAAGATTTGAGGGGCGAGAAGAAATCAGCTATTACAATCAGACATTTCAGAGAATTTTTGTTAAAAAATAAGTGGACTGAAGAAAATCTTAGGTGCTCAGAGGCATAAAATAGAGGTATGCTTTAAAGTACACAGCGCTTCTACAGGTTACTATTTTAACAGGCTATATGATCAATAATTTCCGTACAAAATAAAATAAGCTAAGACATTCAATAATTCCCCCTTTTTGGTTACACTATATTTTTTGAATGCAAATTAGTACACATGACATAACAAAAACAGAAATGTGCGTATTGGTAAAACAAGACAGAAAATTTGAACTGGTGCCCTCACAGGAAACATTAACGTACACCACTCTGCAGGATCAGGGTGTATCAAGTTTAGATTAAAAAAACACTTGCATTCCTATTTACAACATGTACAAGGTACTGGAAATAGGTAATGATCTTTAATATCTATTACTCAAGCATCTGAAAAGGACAGATTACTCAGAACTCTACAACAGGGCGTATGGAATTTGCACAAATTGGATTGTTGTTCTTCTTTGGCTCACATATTGCTCACAGGCAAGGGAGCTTGTATTAGCCATCCACACTGGTCCAACCCTGCCCGTGGGAAGATACCATGGCCACTGACACCCTTGAAGTCAGGAAATAGGGAATATTTGGGATGTACCTGAGACACGAGGCAAAACTCGGATGTTTTCTGGTTACCTAGTAATATTGATATATAAAGTATAAACATTAAATATTTGCTAGTATTTAAACCTCTTTTGTCTTAATGTAGCATTTTTAAGGCCACAGTACTTACAGATCCATACAAAGGCCACCATTAGCCTGTGGCCTGGGCTCCGTGCCATGGACTCCTTCATTCTGGCAAAAATACATTAAATGAATGCTGTGTAAGGAGAATTTCCATTTCTGCTCTAATTAAATTGGTGTACTTTTATGTATTTTGCTCTTTTAAGGAATAAAGCATGTATTTTTCGTTCAGTCAGTGCTATATAAACATCTTGAAGAATATTAAAGAAAAGAATTAATTATTTTTTAAAAGTCCTGGCAAGATCTACCCTAATAAAATTTATTTTGGACAAAAAATGTCGACCATCTCTGGTGTTCTTTTGATGAAAACTGGAGTGTGTGAGGCGGGCTTCCCGAGGCTGCCATGTTAAAGAGTCTGCCTGCCAATGCAGGAGATGCAAGTGAAACAAGTCCTAGGTCAGGAAGATCCCCTGGAGGAGGAAACGGCAACCACTCCAGTATTCTTGACCGGAAAATTTCTTGAACAGGGGAACCTGGTGAACTACAGTCCATGGGGTCGCAAAGAGCTGGACATGACTAAGCACACATGAATGTGTGAGGAGGCCCCACAGTGGCATGGTTGACATTCAGTTCAGTTCAGTTCAGTCGCTCAGTTGTGTCCAACTCTTTGTGACCCCATGAATCGCAGCACACCAGGCCTCCCTGTCCATCACCAACTCCCGGAGTTCACTCAGACTCATGTCCATCGAGTCAGTGATGCCATCCAGCCATCTCATCCTCTGGCATCCCCTTCTCCTGACCCCGATCCCTCCCAGCATCAGAGTCTTTTCCAATGAGTCAGCTCTTCTCATGAGGTGGCCAAAGTACTGGAGTTTCAGCTTTAGCATCATTCCTTCCAAAGAAATCCCAGGGCTGATCTCCTTCAGAATGGACTGGTTGGATCTCCTTGCAGTCCAAGGGACTCTCAAGAGTCTTCTCCAACACCACAGTTCAAAAGCATCAATTCTTTGGCGCTCAGCCTTCTTTACAGTCCAACTCTCACATCCATACATGACCACAGGAAAAACCATAGCCTTGACTAGACGGACCTTTGTTGGCAAAGTAATGTCTCTGCTTTTGAATATGCTATCTAGGTTGGTCATAACTTTCCTTCCGAGGAGTAAGCGTCTTTTAATTTCATGGCTGCAGTCACCATCTGCAGTGATTTTGGAGCCCCCAGAAATAAAGTCTGACACTGTTTCCACTGTTTCCCCATCTCTTTCCCATGAAATGGTGGGACTGGATGCCATGATCTTTGTTTTCTGAATGTTGAGCTTTAAGCCAACTTTTTCACTCTCCACTTTCACTTTCATCAAGAGGCTTTTGAGTTCCTTTTCACTTTCTGCCATAAGGGTGGTGTCATCTGCATATCGGAGATTATTGATATTTCTCCAGCGATCTTGATTCCGGGAGAATGTAATGGTTGACATTACATTGCCAGAAAAAGTTGAGCTTGGTTCTCAAAATTAAGTCCAATGCAAATGGACTGCTCTTGTTTCCTGTCCACCTGAGCTTTGAGGGAAACTGCCCCCTGTCTCCATAAGGCACAGCATAACCTACAGCAGCGTCATCAGTCAGAGGGCAGCAAAGTTCTGCTTCCTCAGGCTGTACTGTTTAAGGAGCTAACCTACGCTCAAAAATCTGTTTTAAATTATTTTATGTTTCAAGAAAAACAAAGTGCTCTTCATCTAAACCAAAGGGAAGCCCGGGGCACAAAGCTGAAAATGGCCAATTGAATTAGCATGCTTTTTGTACATGTGAGTAGAAATATCCCCACAGGATACTGCAGGAGCCTGCTGGTCATTTAAGATAGTATTTTAACATGTTTATTAAAAGCAAAGTACCTGTATTTGTGGGCAGGGGCCTATGTGCAACATGATTTTTGAGTTCCATGTTTTGAAAAAGGAAACAAGAACCTTGCATGTCCACCTTGCGTGTACAGTGTCTGGACCACAATAACCACTCAAGAGATCGTTTTTGAACACTTTAGTGAATAAATGAATGAAAAAATACTAAAGTGTGCAATACTAAAGAATTCTTTTTTTTTTTTTTTTTACATTTGAGTGTTTGTATGTGCCTTTCCCCCTGCCCCCCACACTGTACGTACATATTGTAAAACCAGTGACTGTATATGATGAAAATTCAAGTAGAAGGATATACGAGTCTTCCCCTCTACTTACTGGTCCCATTCCCGTCTCTAGCATTGCTACTAAAATCGTGTTTATTTGTAAAAAAAAGAAAGAAAAACGGGCTCATATTTTATGTACTATTTTGCACATAGTTTCATTCCATCTAATATTTTTGAAGAATTTTTCCACATTTACCCAGATTTCCACCTTTACACACATATACCTATTTAATTTTTGTAAATTTGACTCTGAATATTCTCGTCTACTGCATGCCTGAGCAATACTTTCCAGTTCCTAGATGATAGGTAATAGGATTGCTTCCAATTCTTTTTTTAGAATTAATCACTAATAATAATGATGAATTGTAATACCTGCACATATAGCTTTCATGAAACTATGTAGAATATGTGTACAATAAATTACTAGAACTGAAACAGATGCATTAAAGGAATATGAATTTGTAATGTGGCTACCTGACTGCTGGATTGCCATTCCACCTGGACTATGAGAACTCTGTCAAATTGGCTCACTTCTCTGTCAAATTGGCCAGTAACAAACTTTTAATATTTAGCTAATGTGATAAATTCAGGGCTTCCCAGATGGTACTAGTGGTAAAGAACATGTCTGACAGTGCAGGAGACCTAAGAGACACGGATTCTATCCCTGGGTCGAGAAGAGCCCTTAGAGGAGAGCATGGCAACCCATTCCAGTATTCTTGCCTGGAGAATCCCACGGACAGAGGAGCCTGGGATCCATGGGATCGCAGTCAGACATGACTGAAGTGACTGAGCACACATGCACAATCTGATAAATAAAAAAATAAAATACTAATTTCTTGCTATCTAAATTTGAATTTCTATCACAATTATTCAGGTTGAGCATTTCATATTTATTGAACAACTTTGATCTTTATCTGTGAGTTGCCCAGAAATGATTTCTTTATAGTTATCAGATGAAAACCTGTGCTATAGATGTGATCAGATGCCATAATTGAGAAGAAAAACATTTTCAAGGCCAAGATGGAAATACTCTCTTCTTCCCATTATACAAATATTATGCAGTTCAAGCCAATTTTAGGGAACCATCTCTGAGATCTACCAAGAAGTAAAATGAAAATTTTTATCCTGAACCAGCTTCAGTGAACTATAGATAAAAGAGCTTTCTACTCACTTGATATATATTTGCTATTATCCTCAAAAGATGAAATTCCAGAAATAACATTGTACATTCATTGAGCTTTGTGTCTTTTATTTTATTTATTCATTAGTTTTTAGTTATTGATGGTTTATTATATTCAAAACCATGAATACAGGATCTATAAAGGCAAGTAATCAAATAGAATAAGACAATGAATTAGACATAATCCTTCCTCTTAAGGCATTTAGAGGGTTCCTGAGAACAAACAGGAGAGGAAAAGAAATACTAATAATAGGTTCAGGATCTTCCTTGAGTACGAATGAGTTTGGATTTCACTTGGGGCAAGGAAGTGACTCTAGACAAGTAACAATATTCAAATTGTTCTTTAAGCAAATTCTTCTGAAACAATGTAGATGAAGAGAGGAGCAGGACTAGAGGCAGGGAAGCTACTAAGGAGATTATTATCTCTCACAGGTGATGGATAATAAAGGTCAAGGCAACCACTGTGGCAACAGGAGTGGCAGGCTGGGAGCTACCCACGGGGAAGCTTGGGGGATGCACAGTTGTCAGGAGCCAACTCTGAACAGTTAGAACCATCAGAATCAAGGAAGGATGGGTCTTAGGAAGGAGGAAGCATGAAGAAAGTAAAATGCTATAGACCAGCAGAAACCTTACAGTGCGTGCTTAGTCGCTCAGTTGTGTCTGACTCTTTGTGACCCTATAGACTGCACCCCACCAGACTCCTCTGTCCATGGGATATTTTCAGGCAAGAATACTGGAGTGGGTTGCCATTTTCTCCTCCAGAGGATCTCCTCTACCCAGGGATCAAACCCATGTCTCCTGTGACTCTTGCATTGCAGGCGGATTCTTTATCCGCTGAGCCATCAGGACTTCCCAGTCCTTACAGGAGCCCATCTTTATTCATCCTAGTGGAAGCGAGAACGTGTCACTGTTGTCTTTATCTAATTAGTATATACTTATTGAATTCCCACTGTGCACAGACACTGTGCTGTGGGCTGTTAATAAAATAGTGAGCAAAAGTTGATAAGGTCCTTACCATATGCAACTTAAAATCTACCGGGGCATCAAAGCAAAAGCAACAATGGCACCTCCTTTTTGCTCTGGCAGAACCACCCCTCTGCCTTTTTAGACCATTTGCCTCAGGTAAAACGAATCCTCCCCCAGCCCCCAGAAATGGTGTATTTGAATTAAACCCAGAGCATGGGAGGCATGGAGAGTGCCTTCCTCCCCTTCTCTGACAATAGTGAATATCCGAGGATGTAGGATCCACGGCAGCCAATCATAGCTGCAGCTCAGCTTTTTGCTTCAGCTCTCAGAGAAGCAGACCCTCTCCCCTACATGGTGGGACCCTGGAAGTGTGAAGAACCAGAGCCATGGCTGCCAACTTCCAACCATGGAGTCAACCTTGTCTACAGTAAGTAGAAGGCAGAGCCATGAACTGCAGAGAAAAACCATCCCCTGATGATATCATTTGAGTCTGGTCAAGCTCTGACCAAAACTAGATTTATTCTTGAACTTTTGGGTTAGGTGAGGCAATAAATTCTATTTTAATCCAAACCAGTTTGGTTTGGATTTTCACTCACTTGTAATAAAAAAAAAAAAATCAAACAATTACAACTCAGCTCTAAAAAAATGTCCCATCCTTTTCCTCAGACAGAAAAAAAATTTTTTTAATTACTTGTCTCTGAACATTTTATTGCAAAACTGTGGTGTATTGCAAAATTCAAAGCATTTGAAATCTAAGGCTGGCGTTAGAAATACTTAAATGATAATCTATGTAAAGTTATAGTATCTTCCAGCCTGTTTTAAATTATGGTATAAAGTTCACAGCTGTGTGTTCAATTAACAGAAACTCAGAGAATTCTGGTATTTAGGCCTTTATAAACCTACTTTCATATCTCTTGAGATAGCAAGATGTTACTGAGTAATTAGTTTGTTGAAAAATGATGAAAGTTCACTTTTTATCTTTAGGTAAAATATTTTTAAAAATTAAATTCATATAAAAATTTCATTGTTGAAAATCTACCATTTCAGTGGAGAAGGTGAGCACATAAACCACTAAATGCACCAAAATCAGTGCATGTGTTGCCTTGATCTTTGCCTTTAAGTTTTCAGCATTGTTCACAGGAACATCTTTCATCTGGAAGCAATGATGACACTGATTGGGTATTTTGAGGAACTTTTGGTACTGTACATGGTCATCATTCAGAATCAGCTTGGAAATGCTGTATGAGACATAATCAGACTCTCAGACATGAATAAATACAGTGATGTCTGCCTAACCCAGAATTTTCCTCCCAGGCAATTATAACTTACACAGTCTTACATGTTATGTTTTTTTTGAACAACCACAGGATTTCAACTCCACTATTTTGTATTTTGTATACTCCCTTTGGGAGTAGTTAGAAAAAGAAGGTACCAATTGGCCATACAACAGAAGAATATCACTGTAGAGTTCTTTTTCCCTGGTGAAGACCTGAGAGAGAAAGAAAATCTAAAATAATCACCCAAGCTTCCTCAGCCCAATTGTTAATGTATCAATTAAGTACGAGGATGAAAATACCACCTTTTCTAATCCTCACAGGCTTATCAGGAAGAGTAAGAAAAATAACTTATGAAAGTTGCTTGTCCATTTTCAACTGGTAGACAAAGTTAATCATACTTACGGTCCGGGTTCCCTGGAAACAATGTGTGATAAGGGCCAGTTCGTCAGGCTGTGCCTTGCACAAGGGTGTCACAGCATGTCATATGGATTTCTATATCTGTCAATAATTTTCTGGCAATTGGGATTACAGAGAGTCTTGTTCTGATAAACTCTGTATGTATGTTATGTTCCAACAAGAAGGGGTGCCTTTTTAAAATTTTCACCAAGACCTTTTGTGCATGATAGAGCAAACATGGCCTTGACTTCCTTTCTGTCTCTTTGTCCAATCCAGTATTCACACTACAGTCTGATCATTACTCCTAAAATACAGACTATAGTACTGTTGCATGTGTGCGTTCGTGAGCGCACACTTAGTCGCTTAGTTGTGTCTAACTATTTGCGACCCCATGGACTGTAGCCCATCAGCCTCCTCTGTCCATGGGATTCTCCAGGCAAAAGTACTGGAGTGGGTAACTGTGCCCTCCTCCAGGGGAATCTTCTCCACCCAGGGATGGAATGGCTTCTCCTGTGTCTCCTGCATTGGCAAGCGGGTTTTTTACCATCAGTGCCACCTGAGAGCCTCTATAGTACTATCAGTCTGCCAAAATCCCTACAGTGAGGCTTCAACTGCCTTCAGAATAATGTCCAAATTTCTAAATTTGACAAGATTGGAGACCCCTCACCAACAGTCTCATCTCTCCCTGTTCCCTGCCAGCCCTGTCTTGTGCTCCAGTGTGAGGAGGTACCTACAATTCCCCCAAAAGAATGCACTTTCTTGCCTCTGAGTCTGAGGAAATACTCCTCATGCTGGAAATATCTTTCTACTCTTCTATACTACTCCTCCTATATACAGCTCAGAGGTCACATTAGAAGTCACCTCTTCTAGGAAGTCCCTTTTATTCAACTCAAGAAGAATCTATGCTTATTTCTATGTTCCCTCTTGTAGCAACCTTGTTAGTCGTTCACCTCCATCACATGGATAATGAACACATGGAGGTCAGAGCAGGAGTACCCCTCACCTGCGTGCCTGGCACATGTTGGAATCCACATTATTTCCTAAATGAAGAAGGGTCTAGCTTCTAGTGTTGGGTATGCTGCTTATTTGCCTTGAGACCTTTCCTGCTAGAAAAATAGAAGTTGGTATTGGCCAATCCAGAAAGAAGAACATTTAGACTTGGAAACGTGCCATACATTTTTCTCAGAATCATTTATCTTTGCTGCTGAAATAGAAAAGAAAAGGGGAAGGGACATTTTGGTAGTTGAGACTTAAATACATATGAAATGTGTGTGTGTGTGTGTGTGTTGCCTTCTTAGCATTAAATTTCCCTGCCCAGCTTTGAGACGTTTTCTACCAAATGATCATAGTAATGAAAATGCTTGGCAAGTGAAATTCAGTTATTTTACAGTGGTTTAACATTTTCCAAATGCCAAATGTAAGAGGTGTTTGACATTGCACATAATTCACTGGATCCTTATTTCATTTTTACTGCAAATTTATGGATTAAGCTTCAGGGCAAATGGCTTCAGCATACAGTCTGTGACTATTCTGGGACTGGGAAATGGAGAGCTGTACAATTATCTCATTAATTTGAAAGTCAATATGCAGAACTCAAGTGCCAATTCCTTCTGGGCAGCAGTGCCTTAATCTTAATCATCCCGAGAATTTTGGAACGTGGGCAAAGTAGTGTATCATTAGAATCTGGGTAGAAGTAGCAAAAAAGTGAAAAAGGGCTATTGGAGTTGGAAAATGATGATAGGAAGGCAAGAAGTGAATCAGAGAGAGCAGCTGAAAAAGTAAAAGGCCCTGGTGCCTTAGATTTAACAGTTTGAGCAATCCTATCACGTAAACAAGGGGCTTCTCAGGTGTGGCTTTGGTAAAGAATATGCTTGTCAAGCAGGAGACATGGGTTTGAGCCTTGGTTCAGGGAGATCCTCTGGAGTAGGAAGTGGCAACCCACTCCAGTATTCTTACCTGGGAAATCCCATGGACAGAGGAGCCTGATGGAATACAGTCCATGGGGTCACAAAAGAGTCTACACGACTGAACACACACACACACACACTTCATGACATTGCACACACACTTAATATAAACAGGGCTGGTCAGTGTTTTGTGATATATTCTTTTTGGTACTTACAGGATGGAAATGCTTTTGCAGCACCTGCCAATTAAGATACATTATTCTGGAGGATGATGCACAGAGGAATCCATCGATCTTCACTATACAAGTTTAGTTGAGTATTATTTTCTGTAGGTTATATTATAAAACTAATATTTTTCCCAATTAAAAATTACAGTAAAACATTGAATGTGGCTTTCAACATATGCATATGGTTTTTCTACAACTGAAAGAAATACCCTTCTTTGAGGGATGTGACCATCCAACTTAGAATCATGGGGGTGGGTATTGAAGAAGTAGCATGCACCATAGAGAATGACAATTGGGAAAGGAAATACAACAGAGCAGTGAGGAGGAGATCATTGGATGGCATCACTAACTCAATGGACATAAGACTGAACAAACTCTGGGAGATAGTGAAGGACAGGGAAGTCTGGCATGCTGCTGTCCATGGGGTTGCAAAGAGTTGGATATGACTTAGCTACTGAACAACAGTGTATGACTGAGAATTATTTCTGAGTAAAGCCCTTGCATTATTGAAGAGTTCATCTCAGGTGAGGTAAATACAAATCCACTGACTGCACAGGCTGGTCATGCATATTTGTAAAGTGAACACTGGATTAAAAGTATCAGTTGTTTTATAGGTGACAGCAGGGTCATAAATGCATCCACCTTCGTGCAGAGAAAGGGACATATTTTACTACCTGTCACCCTTTATAGAGTCACACAAACAGGCATCTGACATATATTCCAATTGAATAAATCAGTGATTTTTAAAGACCTTTCAGTGAAATGGTGCCAGACTAGCTAGAGAAGAATCACCTGAGGAACTTGTTATAAATCATTCCAATTGAGTCTCTCTCCAGTCCTCTTGGAGTAGAATCTTTGGAGGGAGTATCCAGGAATTTTTATTTTACAACAGCTTAGGTGGTACTTCATATGACCAGATTTTGGAACCAGTGGACTAAGTAACATTTTATATGTTAGTAGCTGTACAATGAACTCTTCCTACCCCCTGATAGTGTATGTAAGTAATACTCTTCTGAGAAAATAACTGAAAAGCTTGATAACAGCAATTCTCTGTAGAAAGTAAGCATTAATGGACAATGAAATACAGTATCAGAACTAGGACATCAATCACCTATCTTCTGCAGATTAAATACTTTTTATCTCTGGAATCTTAATTGCCCTCTTGGCTAGGTCCTGAAATTGCAATCTTCCTGAAGTGAAGACACATTAGTAGACTTTTACTCATTTTCTGGAACAAAATGGAAAAGTCTATATCCATTCATACCAGAAAAAAGAAGTGTTCTAAGTCAACATGTCTTAACACTTCAAAATAGGGCAGACTTTACTACTGCATAAGAGAAAACATTTCCAAGGAAGTTGTATGACCAACAGCTTATCCATTGTCATGATTCACCCAAACGCCCAAGCGCTTTTAGGACTAAAGTACAAATTTGTTGTTGCCGCACCCAACTCTGCAACACCATGGACTGCAGCACGCCAGGCTTCCCTGTCCTTCACCATCTCTTGGAGTTTGCTCAGACTCATGTCCATTCAGTCGTTGATGCCATCCAACCATCTCATCCTTTGTCTTCCCCTTCTTCTCCTGCCCTCAATCTTCCCAGCATCAGGGTCTTTTCTAATGAGTTCGCTCTTCCCATTGAGTAGCCAAAGTATTGGGGCTTCAGCTTCAGCATCAGTCCTTCCAGTGAATATTCTGGGTTGATTTCCTTTAGGATTGACTGGTTGGTTTGATCTCCTCACAGTCCAAGGGACTCTGAAGAGTCTTCTCCAACACCACAGTTCAAAAGCATCAATTCTTCTGTGCTCAGCCTTCTTCAGGGTACAACTCTTACATCCACACAAGACTACTGGACAAAGTGTAAATAAATTGCAGCAAATATAAAGGTATGGATCTAAAAGTGAACTTTTTGCACAGTTTCTTGAATCAATATAATGGGATTTGGAGAGAAGCTTGAATGTCAGGCTGTTAATCTGTATTAGGAAAGCCTTGTTCGATTTGGAATTTTATAAATGTAGATGAAAATGATTGGATAAAAGGTCAAAAGTCTTTAGCAGAAGTTAAATTTTCCTTCAATTCATGAGAATGTGAGCATTACCAGAAAAATCATTCACACTGTGCCCGAGATAGATCAGGCACTCTAAGTAGCTTGCACACACAACTGGATTCATTGACATTCAATTACATCTTTCCTGCCTACTGAACAATTATTTACAAAACCCAAATAGAGGTAAATGACATATTTATTCACTCATTAATTTAAATAATTTTTTCTTGATGATCTTGCTTTATACTATGCTATGCTTAATTACAGATTTTTTTTAAAAGTTCTGTACAAGGCTTGTCTTCTAATAGTTTATGATCCATAGCTGGTAAAAATTATTGCAGAAAATAAATGTTCTACTTTCAGTTTCCTGGCTTCCTTTTAAGAAAGAGAAGTACTATTGTGTGAGGAGCCATAGAAATACAGGTATGGATTCTTTCCCAGGAGCTCTATGCAGACTGATAAAGTGTGTTGTTTCTTTTAATCAGCAGAGAGGTGGTTTGAAAATGATTTATTTGCCAGTGAGATGGAATCCCATGGTCATTCATTACAATATTCTTGCATCTCTTCAATATCCTTCCAAATTCATCAGTCACTGCACTAATCCAGCCCAGCTGAAATCCAGCCCTCCCCAGATACCATGCTGCACCAGAGCAAATGAATGTGGCTCGAGAAAAACTCACAGACACACTGTTTTCCCTTTAAATTCACCTTTGTGCTTCCAGTCACCCTGTTTCTCTCCTAAATCTCAGTCTCCTCCTCTGACTTTTCAAGTCTTTTTCTCTCCTCTTCTTACTCCTATACCTTTTCCATCCCCACTTTCAAATGAATTTTTTAAAAATTCTACAGATGCTTCAATGAACTATTTCTTCCTTACTTTGGGGGCGAGTAGCATTGACATCAGAGAAGGCGATGGCACCCACTCCAGTGCCTGGGAAATGCCATGGATGGAGGAGCCTGCTGGGCTGCCGTCTATGGGGTCGCACAGAGTCGGACATGGCTGACGGGACATGCTGACAATGCAGCAGCAGCAGCATTGACATATATACATTACCATGTATAAAATAGATAGCTAGTGGGAAGCTGCTGTATAGCACAGGGAGCTTAGCTCAGTGCTCTGTGACAAGCTAGAGGAGTGGGATGGAGGAGGGGTGGGAGGGAGGGGATATATATACATATATGTGTGTGTGTGTGTGTGTGTGCGTGTGTGCGTGTATGTATGGCTATATATATACATGGCTGATTCACTTGGTTGTACAGAAGAAACTAACATAACACTGAACAGCTATCATACTCCAATAGTAATTTAAGTCTCCAAAATTATTGGCTTAAAATGATTCATTATTTCTCACAACTGGTGGATGGGACCTTGGTTGGGACTCAGCTGGGCAGTTCTGCTCCATGCATAGCAGCTGAGGGTGATTTAATCGAGAACTGTGATGGCCTCTCAGCTTCCATGGTTCTCCATATGAACTGTGAGCATCTGGTGTCTTAGGTTTCCTTAGAGTGTGGCTGTGGGTTCTAAGAAGAAGGAAGCAGAAGATGGCAACTTCTTAAGGCTCAGGTTTGGAAAGCCCAGAATGTCACTCCCACAGTATTCTATTGGTCAAAGCCCAAGGACAGGAGGGTTCAAGAGAAGAAAAAGAGACTCCACTTCTTGATGTGAGAATCTGCATGTGAATACAGGGTTGGGAAGAACTGTTGGTAAATATAATCAAAAACTCTCTACCATAACTAGTTAAATATTACTCATCATACCCTACACCACATCCAGCACTTTAACCATATCTGTGCCCACATGCCCACACTCCCTCATGTGAATATTGATGAATGTCTCACACCTGATGAAGGTCAACCCCCTCCACTTGTACAGCAGAATCTACTTTCATCTACTCAGGTTCATTGTCTCAGTAATTTTTCTTCTTTCCTCTGCAGCATCAATTTTTTCCCTCCACTGTTTAATTCTCAGTGGCAGACAAATGTAATTTCTCTCTTAAAAATCAAGCAAGGAAATAAAAATTTCTCTCCTAAATCCATATCTCACTACAGATATTATTCTTTTCTTTTCCCCTATAGAGCAAAACTCCTCAAAAAGTTAATTAAGTGCATTGTCTTCAATCCCTATTAGTCTATCCTCTCTGGAACCCACTCCAATTGTGTTTCACCAAAACAGCCCTTCCATCTATAACCATATCTTCCAGTCTTCAAAATGCAACATACAATTCTCTGGTTTCACCTCATTTGACCTCTCCAGGGCATTGAGGTCAACTGACCTCTCCTCCTATAAACACTTTTTTTTTTTTTTGCTTTGGGCTTCAATAACATTACACTTTCCTGATTTTCCTCCTACTTCACTGTGGCTTTTTTCAGCCTCCTTGGTTGATTTCTCCTCATTTCTTCAATTTCTGCTCCAAGGCTCATCCCTTGGCTCTCTTCTCATCTTTACTCGCAGGTCAAGACTTTTAAACCTTTTTCTATATCTGTATCTATATTCTGAAAACTCTAATACTTGTATCTCCAATCCAGAACCTCTTTCCAAAACTGCAAATTATAGCTAATATCCCACTTGATATCTCTAGTTGGACTTCTAATCAGAATCTCAAAATAACACGTCCATAAGAGAACTACTAATCATGTCCCCAAATGGTCCTCCCACAGATTTCCCATCTCAGTAAATGACATCTCATCTTTCCAGCTGCTCCAGCCAAAAACTGGAAATCATCATGGAGTTTGTTCTCAAACCCTCTTGGCTCTTTCTTTAAAATGCATTCATAATCTGAATACTTCTTACCACCATCTCTCACCTAAATTTCTCTAAATAATCCCCATTCTTGCTTCTTTCTGGTTTATTCTCACTTCAGTAGACAGAAAAATCTTTAAAAAAAATAATCTTTTAAAATATAAGTTCAAATGAGCCCGCTCTTCTACTTTAAACCCTTCAGTGATTTCCAGTTTTACTTAAAATAAAGACTCGTGTCCTCACAGTGGCCCCCATGTCCTACAGTCCACCCTGATACCATGTCATTCTGTGCCTGTGATCTCATCTCCCACCATCCTGCCCCTTACTTTTTCACTCCAGCCACACCAAACACCTTTCTGTCCCCAGCCCACCAGGAATGCTCGTCACAGGGCCTTTGCACTTGCTATGCCCTCTGCCTGTAAAGTTCTTTCACCTTTGCCCCTCTGGATGTAGCTTTGATTCTGCTTATCTATTCATTTAATGCATGCATCTCTCCATCACAGTTTAAGCTCCATGAAGTCAAGGACTTTCATCAGTTTTGTTTGCTGTTGTATCCCCAGCAGTAAGAATAGCAAAGCTATACAGGAGGCACTCTGTATGTATGTGTTAGAATTAGTATACTTCTATTTCTTTTTCTTGTTTGCTTCATTTGTTTTTAAATGTAATTAATTCTTTTGCCCCTTGACATGTATTTTATTTTATGATGAACTGTGAGATAGAAATCACTAACTATTCCTTTCAACACTTTTGAATGAGGCTACATTGTGATGCTTCTTCTGTTTCATAGTTATCCTTACTGGAATCATTCTGTCTTTGTAGTTGTTTCATGCTTCTGAAATTAACATGGCTTTATTAATGTGTTTTAACAAATCATAGTCACCCCCTCTCTTCTCAGTCCCAGATTTCTCATTTTTCCTGCTCATTCCTAGATATCTCTGCCAAGCCATCACAAGCTCCATCCTGATTAGCTGAGTGACAAGAAGCTGTATCTATTTTAGACAATTTCCACAGATCCTTTTCTACGTACAAATATTATTTCCTACTTACGTTTTAGGATTTGGAGGGGGTTCTGCCATGCCCCTTGGGACTTGATATCTCCCACTCTTTCCTTTACCACCAATTCTGCCTGCCTTCCTGGAATTGAACTTTATTTTATTAGGTAGTTTCCAATCCTGCTTAATTGTCTGAGACAATCCCCTTTGAGAATGAAGACATGCCCCCACCACAACTGCAGCAAAGAGCAATGGTGCCAACCTCTGTATATTCTTTTAAAGAATGGATGCAAATATGGTTCTTCCAGCTAAATTATATAGTTTTGTCTTTTGGCTTAAAGAGTTTCACTGGGATTTTGTTAATAAGAGCAGTTTATAAATTGGGGGGATTACTGACACCTTTTCAAATAAGAACATTTTATTTCTTATTGAAATTTTCCTGTAAATACTCTACTGAAGTTTGTGTGCTCCGCTCAGTTGCTCAGCCGTGTATGAAAGACTCTTTGGGACCCCATGGACTGTAGCCCGCCATGCTGCTCTGCGCATGGGATTTCCCAGGCAAGAATACTGGAGCACGTTGCCATTTTCTTCTCTAGGGGATCTTCCTGCCCCAGGGATGGAACCTGCATCTTCTACATTGGCAGGAGGATTCTTTACCACTTGAGCCACCTGGAAAGTCCCGACCAAAGTATAGTTTTCTCAAAATTGGTATGTGTCTCCTTAAGGGTTCAATTCAGTTCAGTTCAGTCGCTCAGTCATGTCCGATTCATTGCGACCCCATGGACTGCAGCACCCCAGGCTTCCATGTCCATCACCAACTCCTGGGGCCCACTCAAACTCATGTCCATCACGTTGGTGATGCCATCCAACCATCTCATCCTCTGCCGTCCCCTTCTCCTCCCACCTTCAATCTTTCCCAACATCAGGGTCTTTTCCAACGAACTGGTTCTTTGCATAAGGTGGCCAAAGTATTGGAGCTTCAGTTTCAGAATCAGTCCTTCCAATGAATATTCAGGACTGATTTCCTTTAGGATGGACTGGTTGGATCTCCTTGTAGTCCAAGGGACTCTCAAGAGTTTTCTCCAACACCACAGTTTAAAAGCATCAATTCTTCAGTGCTCAGCTTTCTTTATAGTCCAGCTCTCATATCTATACATGACTACTGGGAAAACCATAGCTTTGACTAGACGGACCTTTGTTGGCTAAGTAATGTCTCTGCATCTTAATATGCGATCTAGGTTGATAATAGCTTTTCTTCCAAGGAAACAAAAGCTTTGAATTTCATGTATTTGAATTTCATGGCTGCAGTTACCATTGCAGTGATTTTGGAGCCCCCCAAAATAAAGTCTCTCACTGTTTCCATTGTTTCCCCATGTATTTGCCATGAAGTGATGGGACCGGATGCCATGATCTTAGTTTTCTGAATGTTGAGTTTTAAGCCAACTTTCTGACTCTCCTCTTTCACTTTCATCAAGAGGCTCTTTAGTTCTTCTTCACTTTCTGCCATATTGGTGGTGTCATCTGCATATCTGAGGTTATTGATATTTCTCCCAGCAATCTTGATTCCATCTTGTACTTCATCCAGCCCAGCATTTCTCATGATGTACTCTGAATATAAGTTAAATATGCAGGGTGACAAGATACAACCTTGATGTATGCCTTTCCTGATTTGGAACCAGTCTGTTGTTCCATGTCCAATTCTAGCTGTTGCTTCTTGACCTGCATACAGATTTCTCAGGAGGCAGGTCAGGTGGTCTGGTATTCCCATCTCTTTCAGAATTTCCCATAGTTTGTTGTGATTCACACAATCAAAGGCTTAGGAGTAGTCAATAAAACAAAAGTAGATGTTTTTCTGGAACTCTCCTGCTTTTTTGATGGTCCAGCAGATGTTGGCAATTTGATCTCTGATTCCTCTGCCTTTTCTAAATCCAGCTTGAACATCTAGAAATTCTCAGTCCTCATACTGTTGAAGCCTGGCTTGGAGAATCTTGAGCATTACTTTGCTAGCATGTGAGATGAATGCAACTGTGCAGTAGTTTGAGCATTCTTTGGCATTGTCTTTCTTTGGGATTGGAATGAAAACTGACCTTTTACAGTCCTGTGGCCACTGCTCAGTTACCAGGTTTGTTGGCATATTTAGGGCAGCACTTTTACAGCATCATCTTTTAGGACTTGAAATAGCTCAACTGGAATTCCATCACCCCCACTATCTTTGTTCGTAGTGATGCTTCCTAAGGCCCATTTGACTTCGCATTCAAGCTCTAGGTGATAACGCCATTGTGGTTATCTGGGTCATGGAGATCTTTGTTATATAGTTCTTCTGTGTATTCTTACCACCTCTTCTTAATATCTTCTGCTTCTGTTAGGCCCATACCATTTCTGTCCTTTATTGTGCCTGAGATCTCTAGTCTTTTCTCTATTGTTTTCCTCTATTTCTTTGCATTGATCACTGAGGAAGGCTTTCTTATCTCTCCTTGCTATTCTTTGGAACTCTGCATTCAGATGGGTATGTCTTTCCTTCTCTCCTTTGCCTTTAGCTTCTCTTCTCTTCTCAACTGTTTGTAAGGCCTCGTCAGACAACCACTTTGCCTTTTTGCATTTCTTTTTCTTGGGAATGGTCTTGATCACTGCTTCCTGTACAATGTCATGAAGCTCTATCCAAAGTTCTTCAGGCATTCTATCTATCAGATCTAATACCTTGAATCTATTTATCAGTTCCACTGTTTAATCATAAGGGATTTAATTTAGGTCCTACCTGAATGGTCTAGTGGTTTTCCCTACTTTCTTAAATTAAAGTCTGATTTGGCAATAAGGAGTTCATGATCTGAGCCACAGTCAGCTCCAAGTCTTGTTTCTGCTCTCTCTATAGAGCTTCTCCATCTTTGGCTGCAAAGAATATAATCAGTCTGATTTCAGTATTGACCATCTGGTGATTTCTATGTGTAGAGTCTTCTTTTGTGTTGTTGGAAGAGGGTGTTTGCTATGATCAGTGAGTTCTCTTAGCAAAACTCTGTTAGCCTTTGACCTGCTTCGATTTGTACTCCAAGGCCAAATTTGCCTGTTACTCCAGGGAGCTCTTGACTTCCTACATTTGCATTCCAATCCCCTATAATGAAAAGGACATGTTTTTTGGATGTTAGTTGCAGAAGGTCTTGTAGGTCTTCATAAAATCATTGAACTTCAGCTTCTTCAGCATTACTGACTGTGGCATAGGCTTGGATTACTGTGATATTGAATGGTTTGCCTTGGAAACGAACAGAGATCATTCTGTCTTTTTTAAGATTGGACCCAAGTACTGCATTTAAGACTATTTGTTGATTATGATGGCTACTCCATTTCTTCTAAGGGATTCTTGCCTACAGTAGTAGATATAATGGTCATCTGAGTTGAATCCACTCATTCCAGTCCATTTTAGTTTGCTGATTCCTAAAATGTTGAGGTTCACTCTTGACATTTTCTGTTTCACCACTTCCAATTTGCCTTGATTCATGGACCTAACATTCCAGGTTTCAATGCAATACGGCTCTTTACAGCATCAGACTTTACTTTCACCACCTGTCACATCCACAACTGGGTGTTGTTTTTGCTGTGGCTCCATCTCTTCATTCTTTCTGGAGTTATTTCTCCACTCTTCTCCAGTAGCATATTGGGTACCTACCGACCTGGGCAGTTCATCATTCAGTGTCATACATTTTCCCTTCATTCATACATTCATACTGTTCATGAGGTTCTCAAGGTAAGAATACTGAAGTAGTTTGCCATTCCCTTCTCCAGTGGACCATGTTTTGTCAGAACTCTCTGTCATGACCCGTCAGTCTTGGGTGGCCCTACACAATGTCGTTCATTGAGTTAGACGAGGCTGTGGTCCATGTGATCAGTTTGGTTAATTTTCTGTGATTGTGGTTTTCATTCTGTCTGCCCTCTGATGGATAAGGATAAGATACTTATGGAAGCTTCCTGTTGAGAGAGACTGACTGAGGGGGAAACTGGGTCTTGTTCTGATGGGCAGGGCCATGTTCAGTAAATCTTTAATCCAATTTTCTGTTGATGGGCAGGGCTGTGTTCCTTCACTGTTGCTTGACCTTAGGCCAAACTATGGTGGGGGTAATGAAGGTAATGGTGACCTCCTTCAAAAGTCCCAGGCTGCACTCAGTGCCCCCAACCCTGCAGCAGGGCTCTTCCAGAGACTCCTGGACACTCATGGGCATGTCTGGGTCAGTCTGTTTTGGGGTCACTGCTCCTTTCTCCTGGGTCCTGTTGTGCACAGGGTTCTGTTTGTGCCCTCCAAGAGTCTGTTTCCCCAGTCCTGTGTAATTTCTGGTAGTTCTATGGTGGGGTTAATGGCAACCTCCTCCAAGAGGGCTATGCCAAACCCAGGTCTGTTGCACCCAGAGCCCCTGCCCTGCAGCCAGCCACTGCTGACCTGTACACCACAGCAGACACTCAGACACAGTTCTGGCTCAGTCTCTGTTGGTTGGGCATACATTTTGTGCCCTTCCCATGTCTGAGGAGCTTCTTAAGGGTAAAACTGGTTATTTTCATATTCATTGCTATTGTGAATAAGAACTTTTTTCACTGAGTTTATGAGTAATATATGAGACAGTATGTTCTCTGGGGGATTTTTGAGGGAGGGAGGCAAATTATTATTTGACATCTGGGTATCTTTATTCTTTATAAAAGCATTTAAACTAATTTTCAGAATTATAGTGCATGTAATAATTTTGTTTGGCTATTTATGCATTTGTTCATGTTGGATATATATAAAGAATTTCATAACAAAGAACTGAGGAACAAAGAATTCTACATAACAAGAGTAACATAGAATCTTGTTGAGGTTTCATAGAAATAAGAACCTTTTAATAATGTGTATTCTAAAATCTGATGAGCTCTGTGTGAATATTTGTCTGTTGGTCTAAATTGTCAGACATTCACATATTACCCATATTCTCCATCACTGCCTCAAACATCCCATACTGTACCTACATACATTGAATATTTACATTAGAAATTTAAATGATTTAATAGAAATAGACCAGGAATATAACTAGATTTTCACATCAAGGTTGCCTTTTGTCTTATCATTGTGTCAAGACATATTGGTGGAAAAAGTGCAACGTGCAGCCTTTTCGTGGAGAGCTTGGCTGCACATTCTGAGTAAGGGAAGCCTCAAGAAGCTTTGAGCTAGCTCTGAAGATGTAGAACTGGTGTGAGTCTACTGCTCCAGAATCAAGGAGTTTTATTACCTTTTCAGACACTCAACATGGAAGCATTAAAATTTTGTGACAGAAGAATAGCCTATCTCACAAGTTTATACCTTCTTTCTCTCTTTTTAAAAGTGAAATATAGTTGATTTACAAAATTATATTAGTCTCAGGTGTACAGCATAGGATTCAGCATTTTATAGGTTATATTCCATTATAGGTTTTTACAAGATAATGGCCATAATTCCTTATCCTCTACAGTATCATTGTTGCTTATCTCTTTTATACATAGTAGCTTTTATCTGTTAATCCCATATCCTTAATTTTTCTCTCCCACTTCCCTCTACCGTTTGGTTACCATAACTTCGTTTTTCATGTCCATGAATCTGTTTCTGTTCTACATATGCATTCATATATATTACTTTTTAGATTCCACAATAAATACTGTGCATTACTTGTCATACTCTGTCTGACATTTCAGTAAGCATAGTACCATCTAGATCCATCCATGTTGCTTCAAATGACAGAATTTAATTCCTTTTTATGGCTGAGTAATATTCCATTGCGGGCTTCTCTGGTTGTTCTGCAGTAAAAGAACCCGTGTAAATGCAGGAGATTTGGGTTTGATACCTGGGTCGGGAAGATCCCTTGGAGAAAAAAATGGAAACCCACCCCAATATTATTGCCTGGAAAATCCCATAGATAAAGGAGCCTGGTGGGCTACAGTCCACGGAGTTGCAAAAAAGTCAGACACCACTTGAGTAAGCAACAACAACATTTCATAGTATATACATCTTCTTAATCCAATTGTCTATTGATGGATTGCTTCCATGAAAACTATTGTAAATATTATATGCTATGAACACTGGGGTAAAAGTATCTTTTCAGATTAGTGTTTTCATTTTTTTCCATATGTATACCCAAGAGTGGAATTGCTATATCACATGGTAGTTCAAATTTTAGTTTGAGGAAACTCCCTACTGTTTTCCTCAGTGATTGCACCAATTTACATTCCCATTTACAATGTATGAGGGTTCCCTTTTCTCCATATCCTCTCCAACATCTTTTATTTGCAGATTTTTTGATGACAGCTATTCTGACCTGTGTTAGGTGATACCTTATTGTTGTTTTGACTTGAATTTCTCTAATAATTAGTGATACTGAGCATTTTTTCATCTATATGTTAGTCATCTATATGTCTTGTTAGTCATCTATATGCCTTCTTTGGGAAATGTCTATTCGGGTCTTCTGCCAATTTTTTGACAGGATTGTTTGGTCTTTTTGATATTGAGCTGTATAAGCTGTTTGTATATTTTGTACATTAACTCCTTGTCAGTCATGGTCATATCATTTGCAAATCTTTTATTCTATTTAGTAGGATGTCTTTTCATTTTGATAATGGCTTCCTTTGCTATGCGAAAGCCTTTAAGCTTAATTAGGTCCTTTTTGTTTATTTTTGCTTTTATATCTTTAGCCTTAGGTGACTAATCCAAAAAATATTGCCATGATTTATTTCAGGGTGTTCTGCCTATGTTCTCTTCTAGTTTTTTGGTTTCTATTCTCACATTTAGGTCTTTAAACCATTTTGAGGTTTCTTTTCTTTTTTATCTAATGTGGAGGAATGTCTTCATATCACTATTTTACATTTGGCTGTCTTTTCTCTTAGCCTTTCTGTATTGTAGAAATACTTTACCATCCAAGATAAACTCATAACCAGAATACCCTAAATAGAAACAGAGCTACCTAAGATCTAGCTCACCAGGATAACACTGGATTTCCTCTTTAACAGTGAATACAATTCTAAGAGCCTGGTTTGCTAACTATGGGGAAAAGGGTTTAAATAAGGATCCATTAGGATACTTTTACAGGGAACATTCCTGGAGTACATGCACACACACATTCATACACACACACACTCGT
The DNA here is from genome assembly GCF_032452875.1 of Bos javanicus. Classification (NCBI taxonomy): domain Eukaryota; kingdom Metazoa; phylum Chordata; class Mammalia; order Artiodactyla; family Bovidae; genus Bos; species Bos javanicus. The sequence continues at coordinate 14,276,654 of NC_083876.1, forward strand.
TCATACACATATTGGTAATTCTGCTTTTGTTAGACTAGGAAAATTGCATTCTTTAAACATGCAACACTTGATGATGGAGCCAGATGTCAAAAAGCATGTGGAGTTGGAGAAGGACAGAATCTTAAGACTGAAGATTTGCCATGGAAAATCTAAATACAGATCAAGGAATTTTTAAGTAAAAGTTTTAACAGCCTATTGTGTGTAGTCTATTTCAGAGACAAGATATTTTATATACTGTGAAAAGTCATTCTTCGCAGAGTAACATTAATTATAAAAAGTATTTTTCATCACTGCTGTATTAACAGTAATCAACTGACTATGCTGGCTTTCATACTGTCAGGTGGAATATATACACAATTCAAGCCTTTTCCCAGTTCAGTTCAGTTCAGTCACTCAGTCATGTCCAACTCTTTGCGACCCCGTGGACTGCAGCACACCAGGCTTCCCTGTCCATCACCAACTCCCAGAGCCTACTCAAATTCATGTCCATTGAGTCAGTGATGCCATCCAACCATCTCATCCTCTGTCATCCCCCTCTCCTCCCACCTTCAATCTTTCCCAGCATCAAGTCTTTTCAAATGAGTTGGTTCTTTGCATCAGGTGGCCAAAGTATTGGAGCTCCAGCTTCAGCATCAATCCTTCCAATGAATATTCAGGATGGACTGGTTTGATCTCCTTGTAGTCCAAGGGACTTTCAAGAGTCTTCTCCGACACTACAGTTCAAACGCATCAATTCTTTTGTGCTTATCTTTCTTTATAGTCCAACTCTCACATCTATCCATGACTACTGGAAAAACCATAGCTTTGACTAGACAAACCTTTGTTGGCAAAGTAATGTCTCTGCTTCTTAATATGAAGTCTAGGTTGGTTATAGCTTTTCTTCCAAGGAGCAAGCTTCTTTTAATTTCATGGCTGCAGTCACCATCTGCAGTGATTTTGGAGCCCCAAAAAATAAATTCTCTCACTGTTTCCATTGTCTCCCCATCCATTTGCCATGAAGTGATGGGACCAGATGACATGATCTTAGCCCATTTCCTCCATTATCTAACTAACATCACACACTGAGACTGACACCTTTGCTAATTTTACTTCAGATTCTCTACTCATATAAAAGTATTTTATTTTATATCCCTGAGTACAATTTGGGTTTGGGGAAAACATGGAGGTTTATAAGGGTTGTGTGTAAAGGAAAGGGTTTATTAATATACACGCTTTAGCATTTTAAGGAAAGCTTTCCAAAAATTACAGCATGATGATAAGCTGACACATTGTTTTGTCTAAATAAATCCATGTGTTGGAGCTCTGATTCTAGGACATCTTCCAAAGCTATAGACCTTTGGTGCTGCTCTTGTTGCATGCATGTGCACTGCTGAGCCAGCAGGCTATGCTGCTTTGACTCAAAGAGTGGTCCATATCCAGGCATTAAGTCACTATACCGGACACGCACCACTGGAACGCTGTGACCTACATACATTGTATGTGGTTTCCATTTTCAGTAACTGGGAGGCAATTTAATTGTCTGACTCAATTACAGTAAGTGAGAGCCAGCCTGCCAACTCTTCAGTCACCTCACTGAAAATGGACCCCTGAAAATCAGGCCAGATTCTCAAAGGAGAAGCTGGGTCAGCAAAGCTGCTAATGAAGCCTGTGTGTTCCAGTTTGTATCTTGAGAGAGCTGCTGCTTTTCCTTGATCCTCTATTTCCAGCTCTGGCTCTCAGAAACTGGTCAAACTCTAGGATCAACAGCACAATTGAGTTTGACTCTAGCAGAATGGGAATCCTATTTTGGGCAACCGTTTCTTAGAGTAAAGCCAAAAGAAATATTGCCCAGTAGGAGGAACCATAATAAAGCTGAGTTTTGATTAAGTTGGAAAGTATGTATTTTCCAAGTGGCACTGATCCTCTTGGAATTCAGTATTAGTCTTAATCTCCACTGGAAAGGGGTGGTTTGGGCTCTTGACACTAGACTAACCCATGTCCTCGGTGGTCAACTGCCTAAAAAGATTGGTTTGTCGAGGGACTCCGTCAAGCTGCCAAAACTGGCTTCTGACCAGATGGTGCAGAGTGTGCTTAGCCAGAGAATTACTATTTAGCAAGAAACAACCCAAGTATCTACTGAGAAACAATTAGTCTAACTCTCAGGTCCTCATGAAACAAAGGGAATCTGTTCACATCTCTTTCCTGGAATGCACTAAGCAGTAGGCATTATATTTAATGTCTTCCCCTCTTTGACAACTGTGTTAAATGATAGCAGAGATACTTCTTGGAAATGCTGATCAGGCCTGACATCTACTAGGAGGGAGTCCTAGAGAAATGAAAATAAAATTCTAGTAAAAAAAAGAAAACAAAATCTCAGTGAGAGGAAATCTTTTTCTATCCATCAGCCTTGAGAACAAGTAATTTTACAGTATTTATAGTAACTATGGAAATTACTGCAACTTGATAATAAGCAGGTAGGCCACTGACACTTGTTAAAGATACTAATAATTATGATGGAAACTTGCTCCTGTTTCTCTCATATGCTGAGTATATTCAAAGGGAGGGCCCTGTATGGGGCGGATGAGAAGGTCATGAGAGAACAATCTGACCTGAGGCCAGTGTTTTTTGTTTCCATTTTAAAATTTTATTTTATTTTTTATTGTAGTAAAAGACACATAACATAAAATTTACCACCCTAACTATTTTTAAGTATACAGGTCAGTAGTACTAAGTACATTCACATTATTGTACAACCAATCTCCAAAACTTTTTTCATCTTGAAAAACTGAAACTCTATACTCATTAGAAAACAATGCCTTGTTATTGTCTTTCAAATCAATATTATATCTCATGAAGTATCATCGGTGAGTACAGAACAGATATTTTTTTTTTTGACCAATAAGGTGTGTATGGGCTGCCCAGGTGGCATGAGTGGTAAAGAATCCACCTGCAAACAGGAGACATAAGAGATGAGAGTTCAGAGGAGACATAAGAGATGAGAGTTCAGAGGAGACATAAGAGATGAGAGTTCAGAGGAGACATAAGAGATGAGAGTTCAGAGGAGACATAAGAGATGAGAGTTCAGAGGAGACATAAGAGATGAGAGTTCAGAGGAGACATAAGAGATGAGAGTTCAGAGGAGACATAAGAGATGAGAGTTCAGAGGAGACATAAGAGATGAGAGTTCAGAGGAGACATAAGAGATGAGAGTTCAGAGGAGACATAAGAGATGAGAGTTCAGAGGAGACATAAGAGATGAGAGTTCAGAGGAGACATAAGAGATGAGAGTTCAGAGGAGACATAAGAGATGAGAGTTCAGAGGAGACATAAGAGATGAGAGTTCAGAGGAGACATAAGAGATGAGAGTTCAGAGGAGACATAAGAGATGAGAGTTCAGAGGAGACATAAGAGATGAGAGTTCAGAGAGACATAAGAGATGAGAGTTCAGAGGAGACATAAGAGATGAGAGTTCAGAGGAGACATAAGAGATGAGAGTTCAGAGGAGACATAAGAGATGAGAGTTCAGAGGAGACATAAGAGATGAGAGTTCAGTTCCTGGGTTGGGAAGATCTTCTGGAGGAAGGCTTGGCAACCCACTCCAGTATTCAAGCCTGGGAATCCCTTGGACAGTCTGGTGGTCTACAGTCCACAAGGTTGCAAAGAGTCAGACATAACTGAGGCAGCAGCACGCACATACACAAGGTCCATATAGGTGCAGTAAAATCACTTTTTCTACCAATATTACCTTCAAATTATTTAAAGAGGTTAAAATACTTATAGTTCAAGCAGTGTATATTTTTGTTTATACATTATCAATGGCTTTAGTGTCAAATGGCTGTATTTGAAAAATCGGTGGGTCAGGAATTATCATAATTTAGGTTCCATGACATTATATCTATGCCAAAGCCTTTGACTGTGTGGATCACAATAAACTGTGGAAAATTCTGAAAGAGATGGGAATACCAGACCACCTGACCTGCCTCTTGAGAAACCTATATGCGGTCAGGAAGCAACAGTTAGAACTGGACATGGAACAACAGACTGGTTCCAAATAGGAAAAGAAGTACGTCAAGGCTGTATATTGTCACCCTGCTTATTTAACTTATATGCAGAGTACATCATGAGAAACACTGGGCTGGAAGAAGCACAAGCTGGAATCAAGATTGCCAGGAGAAATATCAATAACTTCAGATAGGCATATGACACCACCCTTATGGCAGAAAGTGAAGAGGAACTAAAAAGCCTCTTGATGAAAGTGAAAAAGTTGGCTTAAAGCTCAACATTCAGAAAATGAAGATCATGGCATCTGGTCCCATCACTTCATGGCAAATAGATGGGGAAACAGTGGAAACAGTGTCAGACTTTATTTTGGGGGGCTCCAAAATCACTGCAGATGGTGACTAAAGCCATGAAATTAAAAGATGCTTACTACTTGGAAGGAAAGTTATGACCAACCTAGATAGCATATTCAAAAGCAGAGATATTACTTTGCCAACAAAGATCCATCTAGTCAAGGCTATGGTTTTTCCAGTGGTCATGTATGGATGTGAGAGTTGGACTGTGAAGAAAGCTGAGTGCTGAAGAATTGATGCTTTTGAACTGTGGTGTTGGAGATGACTCTTGAGAGTCCCTTGGACTTCAAGGAGATCCAACCAGTTCATCCTAAAGGAGATCAGTTCTGGGTGTTCATTGGAAGGACTGAGGCTGAAGCTGAAACTCCAATACTTTGGCCACCTCATGCGAAGAGTTGACTCATTGGAAAAAGCTCTGATGCTGGGAGGGATCAGGGTCAGGAGGAGAAGGGGACGACAGAGGATGAGATAGCTGGATGGCATCACCGACTCAATGGACATGAGTTTGAGTGAACTCCGGGAGATGGTGATGGACAGGGAGGCCTGGCATGTTGCGGTTTATGGGGTCACAAAGAGTCGGACATGACTGAGCAAGTGAACTGAACTGAAAATATGATATAGAGAGGATGCAGTAAAATATAATAAGTTTGTAAAGCAAGTATACTGTTACCGAGTGGTTAAAAGCTGTTCTGCTTTATGGTACTGCTGCTGCTAAGTCGCTTCAGTCGTGTCCGACTCTGTGCGACCCCATAGATGGCAGCCCACCAGGCTGCTCTGTCCCTGGGATTCTCCAGGCAAGAACACTGGAGTGGGTTGCCATTTCCTTCTCCAATGCATGAAAGTGAAAAGTAAAAGTGAAGTCTCTCAGTAGTGCCCACTCTTTGCGACCCCATGGACTGCAGCCTACCAGGCTCCTCCCGTCCATGGGATTTTCCAGGCAAGAGTATTGGAGTGGGGTGCCATTGCCTTCTCCTCTGCTTTATGAGGAGAGTATTAATCAATGCTACTGGCTCTATCAGAGTCTTCACTTCCCTTTACAAAGAGAATATATTTTCAATAATATTCTAGAATTTGGTAACAAATCATTAACATTAATAATATTTTGTTTTGGAAATTTTATACCTTGAAAGATATTCTTCAAATCAAAGGGTCTATACACTTTTGAGGGGATAGTGGTAAGGAGAAGGGAAATATTATTGAATATAGTGGCCCTGGGTTTGTGGTCACTAAAGATGAACCTGGGTTTGAATCCAAGCTCTGCTATTTTATAACCATTGTCTATACCTTTCCTTTTCTACTCAGTTTCCTCATCTATTAAATGGGTGGGAAAAAGATTAATGAAATAATACTCTCAGCTCTCAGGGATATAGGAAGCAATTAACAAAAGTTACCAATTATGACTATCTTTAAAATAAGCAAATCAACATTTACACACGCACATTTGTCCTTTGCCCAACCATCAGTACTAGGATCTCCATGTACTTCTTTAGCATAAGGACCTGTAACATTCTTAGATACAATTAACATCATACCAAGTAGGTGAAGTAAAAGACCATCTATAGAATGTGGTTTCCAGGTTCCTGAAAGACCTCTTCTCACATGTTAAGGGTTCATAGTCCAAATACTATCAGTTTCCCTTTGTTTCATTTCATTTAATAGTATGTTTAAATTTAAGTAAATCCTCCCCTTCTCACCCTCTCTTCTTCTTTTCCCTCTCCCTTACTTTCTCTCTTCCCATATGGGATGTCTTGGCAGGCTTCTCTAAGTCACTATAAATGGTAGGAAGCTGGCACCAGCTGTCCAGGGCCAAGGTTCACTGAGCAGGCCTGCAAAGTTGGCGCTACCATCTACCAGTTATTCTTCAACATTAAGATGAAAAATGTTTTTGGAGGAATATGCTTTAAACCCTAGGTGGTATCAATATGTTTTGATTTTATTCATTATTCATGTGTTTCCTTTTTTTTTTTTTTTTGCAATGAACAGTATCACTTTCACAATCAGAAAAAAATGATTTAAAAAATTAATGAAAGAAATTGATAGCATGATTCAGAGAGTGTAAATTCAAGCCAGGAATCATTTGTTCCCTTTCTGCTTCTTACCACAATTCCTAAGGATTTGGGGTATATGACAAACTGGGTTATGTATTTTATTGTTCTTAACTTGCATCATGATATTTCTGAGTTTCTTGGGGGATAAAAAAGTCTATGAAGTACACTGACACATAACATGTCTTTTTCCTTCCTGGGATTTGTAGAGCTTTTAAATTAGATCACAAATGTAAAAATTATTTGCTATCTTTATCTGCCTTTTGGATTCAGAGGTTTCCTCCCACATCAACCTTTTCTTTTTCAGCATATGACATTCTAGAATGTTACATGCTTAACTATTTACCTTCAGGATACCAGATCAACTTCTCATGTTCATGTGGGAGTACCTTTCATAAGAATGGCACATCAATTTATACAGTGAATAACAGAAAGTACTAAAAGCACTTTCTGAAAGTATAAGGCAAAAAAGAAATTTCTAAATATATATTTAGAAATAAACTTAGGGTAGCAATTTCTCTGGTACAAGAACAAATTTTTCTCCCTTAAAAATTTCTAAATTCATGACTATTCATTTGAAGAAATTGTGGCAGTACAGTTATGACTTTTCCCAGGGAGAAAAAAAGGAATTACATACATCAGTTGTTCCATATGCCTGCTTTATGTCAAAGTCTTTAACATTTTATTGACTCAGTCTGGTTGGATGTCTCAGGAAACACATCAGCTTATGACACACACATTCAATCCTTGAATCCATTTTCTCATAGTGCTTTTATTGGCTTTTCTCTGTGAGGCAAGAACATTAAAGCTTCCATAAGCCTGGCATTAAAGACAATGAGGATACTATCAGTAAACACGGGAGCCATTTCATCACACAGGCTTAGAAAAAAAGGAGCATATTTTACAGACTCAGAAAACTCTTTTGAAGTTAGTACTGTTATAACTTGTGACTGAGCCACTGTGGGATTTCTGGGTAAAAGGGTTTCCATGATCCCTTCTCTGGGAATCCTGGAAGCACAGAGCCTCACCAGGTCCTCCTGGCCAGCTCCAACTGTCTCAGCTTCCTGTACCACTTCCTCCCCAGAGAGATTCCTTACTCCAAGCTTATTCTGCCTGAAGAGTCCGAGCCTGTTACCACGCTTGTTGGAGTCCTTCTTCCCATGTGGCAAATTTATTTCCAAGTTATTTACAAGGAAAGAGAAAACTAATGAATAGCATTACTCATAGATTTGAGTAGCAACTTTCAGCTCAATTTCTACAAATTTGGAAAAGAAATGAAATGGAATGGAGGTTTGCAGTAGGAAAACTTTGATGAGTGGCTTTTGGAGTAAGTGGGAAAGAGTCTGTCCTCTTTACAGAGACTTTCCAAATCCACAGAGGCACATATTGAATATATTATGGGCCATATTCTCATTCTTTTCCCTTCTTTTGATATGTAAGAGGATACTTTTCCTTCCTTTGAGTCTGAATCCTTTAACATACTGATGGTTCATTCTTTGGCCGCTCATGAACATAAAAACTGGTTCTCCTCTTGCTGCTTTTCCAGAGACAGTCTCTTTAATCTTACCCTATATGTGATGTGCCATCGTGTTGATCTTCCCCTGTAGATGTTGACAGACAGGATACCACACACTGTCAGAAACTGTCTGGAGAACTTCCAGAAGAGAGCAATCAATTCTTAAGAAAATGCAAAGTTAATTAAAATGATGAAATTTTTCTCATTTATATTTATATTTTTATTCATATATACGTTACGTTTTTCTAACATAATAAAATGCCATGATGATTTGTCACATGTCATTGATTTATATGCCATGTGTGCATGCTCAGTCACTTCAGTCGTGTCTGACTGTTTTCAACCCCATGGACTGTAGCCCACCAGACTCCTCTCTCCATGGGGATTCTCCAGGCAAGAATACTGGAGTGGGTTGCCATGCCCTCCTCCAGGGGATGTTCCCATTCCAGGAATGGAACCTGCATCTTTTATATCTCCTGGCAGGAGGGTTCTTTACCACTAGCACTGCCTGGGAAGCACAACACATAGTTATTCTCTGTCAGCTACTTGCATAACGATTTTTTTCTAGAATGTATCAGATTATATTACAACACTCTTGGACATGCCTTTCTGAATAAATTGAGATTATCCCCAAAGCAAAGCCCGGGCTTAGTTTTCCTTGGTTTAGAAGTACTTACACAATGCTTGGTAAAGAGTAGACAGTGAAATGCACAGTGTTTGAGTAAATGAAAAACAGGCAGATAGATAATTGGCTGCATGAACAGTTAGACACATATATTTGATATTATAACCTTGTCTGTAAAACAAATGTAGGCAGCTTTACTAGATTTTTCCTAGAGAGCTCTTTAGGCTTAGACATGATATAAATAGATATAAATAGAATAATGATGTAATACTGTGCAACAGGATTCCACAACAGCTGTGATGCAGACAGTTAGGCAAGGTAATGTTTTGTTGTAGGTGCTGTCCTGTGAATTGTAACATTTTTAACATCCCTGGCCTCTCCCCAGTAGAGGCCAATAGTACCACCAGACTCCCCAGCTCTGAAAACCGAAAATGCCTCCAGATAGTGCCAGCTGTCCCTGGGAGGGGGAGGGTCAAAATCACCCTCAGTGCAGAAGCCTTGATATATAGTGTCTGATTTCAGGGTGGTATGACACATTTGTCTACCTTTTGTTTTTCCTAGAAAGTGAGTACATAACTGAGTTCGGAAATAAAGAGCAGTGCCATTTTCCTAACTAACTTGGGAAAGATAAGAAGAAATCTTTGTGTTCCAGAAAAAAAATTTTTTTCAAGTGATTTATCCCACTACATTGCATATATCCAAGCTATAAAGCGAAAAGAATCTTCTGATGGCCAAAATCTGAGTGCTCTGAAGCACTGGCTCTCTATGCAGTTTCTGTATGTAAGATAAACATTATCCCATGTTTGGAAGTGCCTTATACCACCTTCTTTTCTCTTCTATGCTTGGCTTATTTTTGGCACATATCTTGCAATTTTCTTAAATATTCCCATTTACCAAATTCTACAAATAAAATTTGCCAGTTTTATTTTAGAAATTGGATAGAATTATTGAGTTCCTGGACTCCTTAATTTATCCAAAAAAATTAATTAAATCTGATGGTCATTTCTCTGACAAGTTTTCAAAAAAATGCTTTCACATTAAAAAATAAAAACACATTCTTCCTGAAAAGTCAGGTTAGATAATTTCTGTGTAATGGATGAGGGAGTAAAGGAGACCTAGAGAACTCGGAAACTGTGTGAAGTCAGAGTATGTTGCTGGCAGAACCAGCAGTGAATCTGAAGTCTTGGGTCCCAATCTCAAATTCTAAGCTCAAATTTAAGCATGCATACGAATGGCCTTGGAAACTGGTTAAAAATGCAAATTCTTTCACTGCACAGCCAAAGATTTTGCTTTGGTAGATTTGGGGTTCTGTCCAAGAATTTCTTTTTTTTGTTTTTGTAGACAGCCGGGTGGCAAGGGCTGAGATCCTTATATATCTCTGATCACGGCCCTCTTCAGTGCAAGGCTCTTCTCTGGACTATGTTCAGCTTATCCCTTCTTCCCACTTCCCACTCTTACTGACCTCTCCATCACACAGATTCACTTTAGTGTTTTTAATATATGTTCTTAGGTATGTCTGCATCCTTGTAAAGTCTATAGGCTGTTTTCTGTGTACCCGTGCTTTTAATTTTCATAAATTATGTTGTGCTACAGATTTATTTGTTTTTAATTTTCTCAGTACTACACTAAAATTTATTCATGTTGCTATGTACATCTAACTCTATTAAAAATGCAAGATTTCCCCATAATATATACAGAATACATTCACTTGTTCATTTCCTTGAAATGAGCACCTGATTTTCATTTCCCAGTTATCATACTAAAAGTAATGTTAAACTCTACCAACTCCCTTAATTGACTTGAGAGCAAGTTTCTCTTCTAAAGAGTAGCTTACCTGGGTCAGAGGAGATACACACACACACACACACACACACACACACACACACACACACACACACAGTCTTGATCAGTACTTTCAGAATGCTCTCAGTAAAGAATATTTTCATTAACATTCTTGCAGAAGTAAATTATAGCTCTCATCTCCCACCCTATACCTTTGCACCAATATTTGGCTTTATATTACTTCAATTCTTGCCAATATCATTTAAGTGTATCTTTGCCAATAGTATTAATGTAAAATATATTATTCTATGATCACTCTGAGGCCCAGATATATTCCTTGGCTATTTGAATTTGCACTTCTGTAAACTGCTTATTCGTTTTTTGAGTTTTTTGTTTACTTTCATGTTTATTTCTGATATATTATAAATAAAAATATCTGCCAGTTTAAAGCATTGTAAATGATTTCTGTCAGATTGTCAGAGGCTATTAATTTTGTTTGTGAAGAAAGCTAAGATTAATAACACAATATCCATTGGTCTATCAAGATCTCTATGTGGTGTTCAACTTTGCATGGGATATAGTTTAAACATTCAACTATACATTTTTTTTCTTTAAAAATGTGCTAATTTGTGGTACCCCCTTATAATAAATTTCCTATATATTCATTAATTCTGCCTTTGACTTCTGTTCTGTGGTCTGTTGAGCTATTCCTATATTAATATCTTAAAGATTTGTTCTTTCTGTCTCTGACACTTTCTCTCTGTGTGTCTTGCTTTCTTCTTTTCTTTAAATGAGTTTTAAAGAAAAATGAATTTTAGTTATTTTTCTTCCAGTTTAGTTGAGGTACAATTGAGATACAACACTGTATAAATTTAAGGAGAAAGCATAATGATTTGCTCCATATTCAGTATGAAATAACCTCAATAAGTCTGATGAACATCTCATCTCATATAGATACAAAAAAGTTTAAAATTTTTCCCTTGTGGTAAGAGCATTTAGGATTTACTGTCTTAAAAACTTTCATATATAACATCAAGCCATGTTAATTATATTAATCATGCCTTACATTACATCCCTGGTACTTGTTTATCTTATAATCAGAAGTTTGTGCCTTTTGATCACCGTACAATATTCCCTCCCCCAACTCAACACCTCTGGTAATCAGAAATTTCATCTCTTTTACCATGAGCTTGTTTTTGTCCATTTATAAAGAAAAATTGGCCTTCTTTTTACTTCCTGAAGCATAACAGAGTTATGGCTTCCCTGGTGGTTCAGATGATAAAGGATCTGCCTGCAATGCAGGAGAGTTGGGTTCAATCCATGGGTTGGGAAGATCCCCTGGAGAAGGGAACGGCTACACACATCAGTACTCTTGCCTGGAGAATTCCATGCATAACATATTGATTCAATATTTCTATATATTCCAAAATGATTACCACAATAAGTCTAGCTACTATCTGTCACCATACAAAGATATTACAATATTAATGATTATGTTCCCCCAGGAGTATATTTCATCCCCGTAACTCATTAATTTTGTAGCCAGAAGTTTGTATCTCTTATTTTTCCTTAACTATTTCACTCCAACCTTATCCCTCTGGTAAACCATCTGGTGTTCTCTATGATTGTTTTGTTATATTTGTTCATTTTTATTTTGATTTTTAGATTTCACATATAAAAGAAATTGTACAGCATTTGTCTCTGTCTACCTTATTTCTCATAACACAATTACCTCTAGGGCAGGGGTCCCGAGCTTACAGGATCTAATGTCTGATGATCGGAGATGAGCTGATGTAATAATAATAGGAATAAGTTGCACAATAAATGTAATACACTTGAATCATCTTGAAACAAATCCCCTCACCCCTTAGTCCATAGAAAAATCATCTTCCATGAAAACGGACCCCGGTGCCAAAAAAGTTGGGGACTGCTATTTTACATATTATTAGACCATTCATGTGACCATAAGTGGAAATATTTTTTTATGATTGAATAATATATATATATGTTTGTATACACAGATATGTATATATCACATATTCTGTATCCATTCATTAGTCTCTGGGCATTTGTGTTGTTCAGTTCAGTTCAGTTCAGTCGCTCAGTCATGCCGACTCTTTGCTACCCCATGAATCACAGCACGCCAGGCCTTTCTGTCCATCACCATCTCCAGGAGTTCATTCAAACTCATGTCCATCGAGTCGGTGATGCCATCCAGCCATCTCATCCTCTGTCATCCCGCTTCTCCTCCTGACCCCAATCCATCCCAGCATCACAGTCTTTTCCAATGAGTCAACTCTTCGCATGAGGTGGCCAAAGTATTGGAGTTTCAGCTTCAGCCTCAGTCCTTCCAATGAACACCCAGAACTGATCTCCTTTAGGATGAACTGGTTGGATCTCCTTGAAGTCCAAGGGACTCTCAAGAGTCTTCTCCAACACCACGGTTCAAAAGCATCAATTCTTTGGCACTTAGCTTTCTTCACAGTCCAACTCTCACATCTATACATGACCCTGGAAAAACGTTTCATAGCCTTGACTAGACAGACCTTTGTTGGCAAAGTAATGTCTCTGTTTTGAGTATGCTATTTACCATGTCCAATTCTAATTGTTGTTTCCTAACCTGCATATAGGTTTCTCAAGAGGCAGGTCAGGTGGTCTGGTATTTCCATCTCTTTCAGAATTTTCCACAGTTTATTGTGATCCACACAGTCAAAGGCTTTGGCATAGTCAATAAAGCAGGAATAGATGTTTTTGTGGACTCTCTTGCTTTTTTGATGATCCAGCGGATGTTGGCAATTTGATCTCTGGTTCCTCTGCCTTTTCTAAAACCAGCTTGGACATTTGGAAGTTCATGGTTCACGTATTGCTGAAGCCTGGCTTGGAGAATTTTAAGCATTACTTTATTAGCGTGTGAGATGAGTGCAATTGTACGGTAGTTTGAGCATTCTTTGGCATTGCCTTTCTTTGGGATTGGAATGAAAACTGACCTTTTCCAGTCCTATGGCCACTTCTGGGCTTTACACATTTTACCACATCCCATTTCTTAGCTATTATGAATAATGCTACAATGAACACAGAGGTGCAAAAATCTTTTCAAATTAGTGTTTTACTTTCTTTAAGAAAAATACCCAGGAGTGGAATTGCTGGATTGTGTGGTAGATCTATTTTAAAGTTTTGAGAAACCTCTATACTTTTCTCCATAGTGGCTATATCAAGTTGCATTCCCACCAACCCTGAATTAAAATTCCCTTTCTCCATATCCTTGCCAACACTAGTTTTTTGTGGTCTTTTAAATTATAGCCATTCTGACAGGTATGAGGTGGTATCTCTTTATGGTTTTGATTGAATTTACCTGATGATTAGTGATGTTGAGAATCTTTTAATGTTTCACCTGGCCATCTCTATGTCTTCTCTGGAAAAGTGTTTACTAAAGTGCCCTGCCCATTTTTAATTTTTTTCTTATGTTGAATTTTATGAGTCCTTTGTATATTTGGGATATTAACCCCTTAACAGATATATTGTTTGCAAGTATCTTCTCCCTTTCAATAGGGAGAAAGTTTTCATTTTATGGATAGAATCCTTCACCATGTAAGCTTTTACAAATTTGTTTAATTTTATTCCCTTTGTGTGAGGATACAGATCAAAAATAATATGTAAGGTCTATGTCAAAACTGTACTGCCTGTGTTTCTTCTAGAAATTTTATGGTTTTAGATCTTACACTTAAGCCTTTAATTCATTTTGAGTTTATTTTTACATGATATAAGTAGTCCAGTTTGATTTTTTGCATGTAGGTGTCTAGTTATTTCAACATCACTTACTTTGAAGACACCATTTTTTCCCCAACATGTATTCTTGCCTCTTTAGTCACAGATTAATTGCCTATATGAATGTGAGTTTGTGTCTAGATTTTCTATCCTGTTTCATTGATCTGTATGTCTGTTTTTGTGCTAGTACCATACTGTTTGATTACTGTAGCTTTGTAGTATTAAAGTGAAATCAGGAAGTGTGATACCTACTACTCTATCCTTTTTTCTCAAGATTGCTTTGGCTTAGGGTGTCTTTTGTGTTTCTATATAAATTTTAGAATTATTTTTCTAGTTCTATGAAAAATTCCATTGGTATTTTGATAAGCATTGCATTGAATCTGTAGATTACCTTGGGTAGTATAGTTATTTTAACAATATTAATTCTTCAGATTCATGAACATAGTATTTTTCCTTTATGTTGTCTTCAATTTCTTTCATCAGTGTGTTACAGTCTTTGAGTATAGTCTTTTACTCCCTTAATTAGATTTATTCCTAGATATTTTATTTATTTTGATGTGATTGTAAATGAGATTGTTTTCTTAATTTCTCTCTGGTAATTCATTGTCAGTATATAGAAATGAAACAGATTTCTCTATGTTAATTTTGTACCCTATAAATTTATTAAATTCAATTATGAGTACTAATATTAATCATTTTTTTAGTGAACTCTTTAAAATTTTCTGTATATAGTATTGTGACATTTGCAACCACTTTTACTTCTTCCTTTCCAATTTGTTTGATTACTTTTTGTGGTCTGATTGTTGTGGCTGGGACTTCTAATACTATATTGAACAAAAGTGTTGAGAATGGGTATCCCTGTCTTGTTCCTGATCTTAGAGGAAAAGTTTTCAGCTTTTCACCATTGAGTATGAGGCAAGTTGTGCACTTGTCATGTATGGTGGCCTTTATTATGTTGAGTTATGCTTCCCCTATACCCATTTTGTTAAGAGTTTTAATATAAATGGACATTGAATTTTGTTGAAAGCTTTTTCTGCATTTATTGAGACGATAACATGATTTTTATTCTTCGATGTGTGTCACTGTCTTTGTAGACCGGGACCTGGGCACTGGAGTTGACGAGAAGAAGGATGGAGGGGACCCGAGTCTCGAGTGCAACGAGAGTACTTTATTTGCAGAAATGCATGGTTATATATCTTCAATAAAATGATTACTCAACCATTAAAAAGAATGAAATTCCACCAGTTGCAATAAAATGGATAGTCCTTTAAGTAAAAGGTCACTGAAGGGAATCCAAGCAGGTGCTCTTTCCCATGATTTCAGTCCTGAGAACTGTGTGCAGCTCTGCTCGTTCCTGTTTTCCAGGAACTGATAAGGAACAGAGAATCCTTGAGAAATGGCACACAATGGAAGAAAACATATTGGATCCCTTAAAGTTGAACATCCCCTGACAAATGTGTTAATACAGTGTATTACATTGATTGATATGCAGATATTGAACCATCCTTATATCCCTGGGATAAATGCTACCTGATGAAATTTTTAGTGTATTGTTGAGTTTTGCTTGATAATATTCTACTGAGTATTTTTGCATCTATGTTCATCATTGATGTTGGCTTATAATTTGTATGTATGTAACATATCATCATTTGATTTTGTTATCAAGGTGATGCTGGCCTTATAGAACAATTTTAGAAGAGTTTATATTCTTCAGTTTTTTGAAATAGTTTGAGATGGATAGGGATTGCATGCACGCTGTGTGCTCAGTCGTGTCTGACTCTTCGAGATCCCATGGACCATATCCCACCAGTCTTCCCTGTCCATGGGATTCTCCAGGCAAGAATACTGGAGTGGGTTACCATTCCTTCTCCTCTTCTTTAAATGTTTGGTAGAACTCTCCTGTGAAGATTTCTAGCCTCAGATTTTTGTTTGTTGAGGGTTTCTTCTTTTATTACTGATTGAATTTCAAATCTGTTGGTCTATTCTACTGACTTCAGAGTTATCAACCCCTACAATCATATAAGCCAACTCCTTAATATAAATACCTCTCTCCTTCTTCTTAAAAATTTTTGTTTTGTTGATATAAAGGTGTTATGGACTAAGTAGTAGCTATTTGTACAAAATCCATTAAGAATTCAAAATAACTCTAACACAATCAGTGCTAGGGATCCCAGAGAATATTTTTTAAAGAAAGAAATCCTCCAACTGAGACTTGATGCATAGTTTCCCAGATAGAAAGGGATAGGGGAATAGGGCAAAAAATGTTTATCTTTGCATATCCAGCACCTAGAAACAATGTCTACTACTCAAGAAATGCTCCATAGATGTGTGGCAATCAGGTCTGTATCGCAGAGAAGGAGATAAAATTTAAATAGGAAGTGGGCTCTATCAAGGTGACATGACAATGTATAAAACCTACCAAGTAGAAATAGCCCAAACGTTAGATATTCCATCTCTTCCATTCATGACACCCATTTTTAATTCTTCAGTTATTGTAGTTCCTTGTAGTCCCTGTAGTTCCTTCCAGGAAACACAATCAATTTTTACATGAATTTACTAGGTGTATTATTATTCTTCAATGCAAATAAAAATTTAGAAATCAAGCTTTTAAGGCACATCCCATGTTTAACTTCTGCATTCTGTTCTGGGAACAAGAAAGATTGTTTGATTATAGTGAATACAGTGAACATACTTTCAAATATTTAATATAAATACAAATATTATTTTGAAACATATATAAAATTTGCTAAGCTTAAAATTTCCCTTGTCTTTTAATATTAAAACAAGTTCCTACTCTTTCACAACTTTTAAAATGCCTTTCCCATTATTGTCCCCAAATCCAATTACTATTTAAAACTTTCCCTCTAATTCTCTGAGGATCCAATTCACTTCCTTTTTCATTCACTTAAGCAAACCCAATAGTTGAAGAAGAGAAGAAAACTAAGTAGTATCTTCTGAGTTGACTCCAGAGGAAATCTGCTTGTCTTCTATAACTTGAATTTAAGTTAGAGACAAATTAAAAAAATAGAATTGTTTTAAATGAACATTGCTGAAGTTTTAGGAAAAAAAAAAAACTGTAAAGCAAAGTTCGTTTAATAGAATAGCTGTAGTAAATTATCTGAATTTTTATGTTCCAATGTGTTATACTGCTTTTTAGTGTATGCTTCTGTAAATGTTAACATTACAAAATAGAATCAAGCACAGCTTTGAGGTGGCCAGTTTGAAACCTTGCAATCAACACAGGATATAGATCCTGAATTCATTAGACAATACCAGCAGAAATGAACAGAAATGGCGATTATTATTGACTTGTTGTTAAAAAGACAATCATATACCATTCATTACTATGTATAAATTTAAGACCTAAAAGTTGGCCCATATTCATATAGATTATAAAAACTGAAATAGAAAGTTAGAAATGGAAAACTAGTAATGGTGATCTTTGGATTTCCACAGGCTGTCTGGGTGAAACAGTTATATAAACTTCTTGGTTCTCAATAAGCAAGATTGATTCAGAAGACAGTATTTTCTCTCTCCTTTAATTATAAAATATATTTTGTTCATCTGAATTTTTTTGCTCTTTAAAGACAAGGAAAAAAATATGCTGTGGGTGTTGGCAGAGTTGGTGCATCCTAGTTATGTGGACACATCAATGTTTTGAGATAGATTTATATTCTTTTTCCTCAAAGTAGATTCTAAAGTTTAACTTGGAATTTATTGAGTAATCAGATTCCATTTAAATGGGCAATTCAGGTAATTTACATTAAATTTTTACACTTTTTGTAATTATATATGTGAAATAATGAGAAATAAAAGCGTAACATTTTCAGTGTTCACAGCTAGAGATGACATCATGCTCCTACTCAGATACTAAGTCGTGTCTGACTGTTTGTGACCCTGTAGACTGTAGCCCGCCAGGCTGCTCTGTCCATGGGATTTTTCAGGCAAGGATATTGGAGGGGACTGCCATGTCCTCCTCCAGGGGATCTTCCCAACCCAGGGATCAAACCTGAGTCTCTTACGTCTCCTGCATCGGAAGGAGGATTCAGTAGTTGTGCCATCTGGGAAGCCCAGAGATAACATAAATGCACATAAAATTACACACCTGAATGACAAATGTGATATATATATAGTTGTGTGGGTGTGGGCATATGTACAATGTAGGTATTATATGAATCTACTATAAATAGGTGTTTTCCTAATTTGTGCTAATTATAGGGACCATGCTCAAAATTTTATGTTTATTTTCTCATTTTATCCTCATGAGAAATCTTGGGAGATATGGAACAGTACTATAGCCATTTTATAGAAGAGATAACTGAAGTTCAGAGAAGTTAAGTGACTTGCCCAAGTAGTAAAGTCAGAATGTTTAGAGAAAAAAAAATGCTGGTCTGACTCACAGCCCATCTGCTCAGATATTTGGTGTTCAACAGACCTTACTGAAGCTAATGTTCTCTAAGCAGAGCAAGATGCATGAGAACATGTATTTCTTAAGTTTGTTTACTTAATTTTTAAAAACCACAGTCTATATTTATCAAAGCGTGTGTTAAATTAATTCATTGTTAAGAATTCTTAAAAAAAAAATTTCCCAGCAATTGTCCAAAATGGAAAAAAAAAAAAATGACATTTTCAAGGAATAGAAATTAAGCAATCTATATGGCTAGGTTTTCCCTGGAAACAGCATATTTTGGCTTAGTGTTAGACCTCGCATCAGAGCTGGGCAGGGTCTAGCTCATGTCCCAAAGCCACTTGATGACTGTTTTAGCAGGAGGCACCCATGCTTGAGCAGAGTTAAGCCAGGCACTTGTGCGGTTGAGTCCTGACTCCTGACTCCTCCTCTGTGAACAGCTGACAGAAGACAGATGGTGTGTGCTCTAGTGTGGGAGAGTTTCAGGGCATGTCATGGTTCTTTTCGCTGCATACTCATATAAATGAGCTGCTTCACATAATGAGAGAGCTGGAAGGGACCAGAGAAAACATTTTATCTAACTCTCCCATTTGCCGACAGATCTGAAGAATAAAGAGATTGGCTCCAAGACATGCAGATAATCACAGGCAGAGTTAGGAAGGGAACTCTTGTTAGCCAGGAAGGGAACAGTTAAGAGGTCTTCTGACTCAAGTACAGTGATTTTAGCCCCCCTAACACAAGCTGAGAAGTGTTCTTTTCATTGCAAGCGTGAAACTGTCTAATTCAAAGTGGCGAAAGTTTAAAGGAGGTGTTATCGATTCATGAAACTGAAACAGTCACAACAGTATCAAAAGGAGCTAGCTTTTCTCCCATCCTTCAACAACACTTCCTCTACATCGATTCTACTCTCAGGCCTCCCTTGGTAGCAAGATGGTTACAGCAGCTATAGCGTCAGTAGCCTTGTGTGCTCAGGTTCAAAGGAAATGAGCACTTCTCTTTGTTCAAACAGATGCAAGCGAAAATCTTGCCCTAACTTTCTCCAAACAGAATTGCGTTTGTTTCTGTTCCTGAAAAATCATCAATGCCAAGGCAATGGAATGCCTGGAGCAGGGTCTCATACACATGCCCATTCCCAGAGCCTTTTTGAAAACAGAATTTTATTTATTATTTTCAGCCATGCTGGATCTGCCCTGCTGCACAGCCTTTCTCTGGTTGTGGAGAGCGGGAGCTCCTCTCTGCTTGTGCTGCATGGGCTTCTCCTTGCAGTGGCTTCTCTTTTGCTGAGTGCAGGCTTCAGTAGTTGTGCTGTGAGCCCAGCAGTTGTGGTTCCTGGGTTCTGGAAGCACAGGCTCAAGTGTTGTGGCGCATGGATTAGTTACTCTGTAGCATATGAGATCTTCCCACATCAGGGATGGAGCCCCTGTCTCTTGCAGTGCCAAGCAGATTCTTTGCCACTGAGCCACCAGGGAAGCTCCTCAGCCCTTTTTGAAACCACATGACTGAGAGTGGCGCTGGAGCATTTCCAATAAACCCAACAGGAGAAAAGTAAATGGATGGAGAGTGTCAAACAGCACATGCCCAATATATGCATGTAAATAACCCTGTTATAAAGTAAGGAAGTGACTAGTGATCTTTACAGCAATTAATAAAAGTTTATATCCCTAGATGAAGATATATCAAGATTTGTGCCCTGAGTATTCTTCAGCTTAGATACACTTTATTAAGTTATAAATCATTTAAAACAAAAATACAGAAAAATATTTTAATAACAATGACCAAAACCCTAATATGTACTGCAATTATTGGGAGGAAGAGCAGAGAGAGAAATGTTATCTCATCTGCAGGAGGTAGAAATGGTGATAGCATGAAATCAAGTTTTACTTATCTTAATAGAGTGAAAGAGTTCTTATGCTGCATATTTAACACATTTCATATACTACTTACATTCAATGCTTTTCACTCTTGCCTGGATTTTCCTTTTCGTTTTCCATAATATCAAACTTTAAGATATTATATGATATATAATATCATATATCTACATGATATTATATGACATATAATATTATATAATATATTTCTACAATTTTCTGGCTATGTTTATTGCTAGAATATAAGCTCCTACAAGGCAGGGACCTTTGTCCTTTGTGGTGCTATGTCTCAATATGTGGAAGAGTCCCCAGCACAGAGTAATCCCTTAATAAATTTTTGTTATTGCTATAGAATCTGATATGGTGGCCATTAACCACATGTGACTATTTAAATTTTACTTTAAATCAATTAAAATGAAAATAATTGTAAAAGTCAGTACATACGTCACAGTAGCCAAATTTTAGGTGCTCAGTAACCTCATGTGCTCGGAGAAGGCAATGGCACCCCACTCCAGTACTTTTGCTTGGAAAATCCCATGGACGGAGGAGCCTGGTGGGCTGCAGTCCATGGGCTCTCGAAGAGTCGGACACGACTGAGTGACTTCACTTTCACTTTCATGCATTGAAGAAGGAAATGGCAACCCACTCCAGTGTTGTTGCCTGGAGAAGCCCAGGGACGGGGGAGCCTGGTGGGCTATGGTCTATGGGGTCACACAGAGTCAGACACGACTGAAGCGACTTAGCAGCAGCAGCAGCAGCAGCAACCTCATGTGCTAGAGGACAGTATAATGGAAGATACAGATGTAGACCACTGTTACCATTCTAAGACAGTTCTATTGGATGCTACTCATTTAATAAATGAATAAATATTCAGAGTAAAGAAGAAGACAAGTGAACGCCATTATAATAATTGTCAGGCTGTGAAGTTGACATTTAAAAGTGGAAGACTGTGTCAAATCCTGAAAGACCTTTATGGAAAATCAGAAACAATTAATAATATCAAGTTTAGAGAAGTTTTTGATAAAATGCAAACTGAAATTTGATTCTAGATCAATAATGTAAAAGCAGAGAGACTAAATGATTCGGGAACAGGTCTGAAAATGGAAATTAGAAAATCTTAGGTCTTTGAACAAAGTACTCAATAGCATAAGTAAAGTCCTTTTCACTTTATTATCTTCATTAAAATCACTTCATAAATATAAGGAGAAGAAGCAAGATACATACTCTCTATTTTCAATTAAGCAAGATAATATTTGTAACCTTAACTAGAGATATATGCATATGGAAAGCTGGCAGAGAAATGGAATATGACACAATACCAGTTTCTTAGTGCCTGACTTTTAATTACAAATAGACAGCCAAGAATGTCACCAGGCATGTGTGGGAAGCCTCCAGCATGGAAGAGAGAAGCCAAAGCAACCTGAGGGAAAGAAAGAACGGGGGAAACAAGAAACAGTATAAACAGGAAAAAATCCTCAGCAGAAAAAGGTGATATTGCATCCATGAAACAAAAGCATGATGCTATGAAAGGCAGAATGAAAGAGGAAATGTTTCGAAATTAAAAATATTTTTTTTTTAACTACAAAGAAAATAACAACGACAACAACAAAAAAAAAAGATAAGGAAGGAGGACCGAGATAAAAAGTAAAGGGTAGGATCAATCCAAACTCCAAAATCCACCTAATAAGAGTTCTATAAAGAGTAAGTGGGTCTCCCTTGTGGCTCAGTGGTAAAGAATCTGCTTGCCAATGCGGGAAACACGGATTGGATCCTTGATTCGAGAAGATCCCACATGCAGCAGGACAAATAAGCCTGTGCATCACAACCATTGAGCTTGTGCTGTAGAGCCCAGGAGCCACAACTACTGAGCCCACGTACTCTAGGTACCTTCGAGCCTGTGCAGCACGACTAGAGAGTAGCCCTTACTCGCCACAACTAGTGGAAAACCCACGCAGCCGTGAAGACCCAGCATTGCCAAAACATACACCCGTGGCGGATTCATGTTGATGTATGGCAAACAATACAATATTGCAGTTAGCCTCCAATTAAAATACATACATTTAAATTAAAAAGTAAAATAAATAAAATTAATTTAAAAAGTAGGTGGAAGATAGAGAAGAATAAATTAACAAAAGATAATAAATTTCCCAGGACCAAATGGTCTATACATATGCGAAGAAACAAGCAAGAAAACGTAACAGTGTGTACCATCTGACACAGCAATAATAATCAATGCTTAATTTTTATGTAGTCACCATAATAGGTTTTAAAATGTGATGGCTCAGTGGTAAAGAATCTTCCTGCAATGCAAGAGACACAGGGGGACACAGTTTCAATCCCTGGGTTCAGAAGATCCCCTGGAGGAGTAAATGGCAACCCACTCTGGTGTTCTTGCCTAGAGAATCCCATGGACTGAGAAGCCTGGCCGGCTGCGGTCTATAGAGTCGCAGAGTTAGGCATGACTGAAGCAACCACTCATCCATGCACACAGGCACACATACCTATATTAACTAATTGGGAGGAAGAAAAGGAGGGGTGAAGAAGAACTGAAAAATCTCATCTATGGAAAGAGAAAATCAGTGGAAAATCTTTAATGAGTAATTGAAGAAATAGTACCATATGAATGTTATTTGGAAGTATGGTAAAATTGTGAAACATCTCAGTAACTGGAAAGTGGAAAGTGGTTGTTTTATTCTTTTTATATGAAGTTTTAATAGTTTCTATTTGCTTTTTAAAATTATCTGCATGTGGTGATTAGACAGAAACAGTAAACACGAAACATATTAACCTATATTCATTCAGTTTTGCATTTCTACCACTATTAGGGTTGTAGATAGGTCTAACTCTTTTTAAAAATTATTTTTTAGTGCTTATTTCTAGCGAGCTGCAAATAATTACAGGCCACAGAACAAAAGAAGGTAAATTATTCTATCATTTTGTATATATACATATATATATACATATGACATGTTATTAATATCTAAGAATCTCTCCTATTTCTCTACTCTAATTTTTGCAAATACTTTCCTGTATTTGCAAATACTTTCCAATAGTTTAAAGAACCACTTCTACCTTCCTATTCCAATTTTAAAAAAGATTTTCACTCAAACATTATTTATGCTTACTGATTTGGAAAAGCTTCTTTTTCTGTGTGAAGCTTCGGAAGACAATTTTCTTTGCTACAAGTTAATCTCTAAGCGCCTTAGTGTAGCAGTTTCATCAGGGCCTTTTGGACTGCACTGGATAGAAGTGTGGAGCCCTCAGTCACATATGCTGGCATTCACTCAGGAAACACTTACAAAATCTTACTGGAACTGCCTCACTCATTGATAGGTTTTTCAAGAGTTCCACTAGAATGCAAGCCCTGTAAGTGCAGAGCCTTCACCCTCTTTTCAACACCATCTCCCTAGCATCAAGACTAGACTCTGGGATGCGGAAGATGCTCAGCAAATGTTTGCATCTGTTGACTGACTCACAGAAGAAATAGAACTTAGTGTTTTAGAGTCAGAAGGTTGTAGATGAAGACCTAGCCCCTGAGACTTATCATATTTCTGATCTTGTCATATTTCTTAAACCATTTGTATATTTCCTCGTTTATAAAAGATAAATATGATTCATTGTACATAACTCTTGTAAGTACTAAGCATGAAACAAATATAAAATGCATAAAATTATATCTGGCACAAGGTAAACTCTCATTAAAAAGTATCTGTAACTATTAAGGCAGTTAGCCTCACAGGAAAAACAAAAGAATTCATTGATAATCATAAGAAAAGTAAGGTTTGCTAAAATAAATATTTGTGTCCATAAATTCAGAAAAGCAGTTTCCTAGAGTGTTTGATTAATTGTCAGAAATAAAATTTCCCAGAAGAAAGGGTCCTTCTAATTCCTGTTTTCTTCTTGCCTGTAGGAGACTGGTTGATTAAATTAATGCAAACAATATTTTAAATGCTAAATTTTATAAATATAAGACATGTCCTCTGATAATCTCAAATCACTCATATCTATCTCTTTAAACCTCCAAAGTGGTAATAGGAGGTTTGCTATAGTATGTAAAAACTAGTAAAGAGTTGGGTTCAGTTGGGTCTGACTCTTTGTGACCCCATGGACTGTAGCCTACAAGACTCCTGTGTCCCTGGAATTCCCAGGCAAGAATACTGGAGTGGGTTGCCATTTCCTTTTCTAGGAGATCTTCCTGACCCAGGGATTAAAGTGTCGTCTCCTGCACTGCAGGTGGATTTTTTAACACCTGAGCCACCAGGGAAAATCAGAAACAAGCCAACTATAGTAAGTCCCCTGCATACAAACCTTCAAGTTACAAGCTTTCAAAGATGGGAATGTGCTTTTACATGTCCAGTCACATAAGTTAGTTCATGCGTCTGGGGTATGTTGTCACGTGTGTGCATCTTCTACAAGTGGTTGTGCCTTTTTGTACTTTACTGTTCAGTACTGTATAGAGTACAGTAGTACAGTATCTTTATTTCAAGCCCAGATGTCCAGAAGCAAGTGTAATATAAATAGTGATATAGCTGCTACTATACTAACAAGCACTAAGCCATAATGACAGAAACAAAAGTAAAAATATTTTGAGACTGGAGTGAGAAGAGAAAGAAGTAACTGAAGAACCGAAGAGATTCATGACACAGAAAATGGCAAGAGGATTTTCTCAGAGGAGGTCCTATAAATTTTTGAGTCATAGGACCCAAATGTAGAATGGTACATGAAGGTTGCAGCAGCCATTCAGAATATAATCCAATGCCAACATGCCATCAATGACAAGAAAAAAAAGTTAGTACCCAGATATCATTGGATTTTTTTTTTTCAGGAAAGTGGATAGAATTGAATCCAGCAAGGAACCAGAATCTGTGTCATCAACGCCAGGCATGAGTGAAACTGCAGCTTGCCCTCCGTCTCCTATTGCTGATGATCCTTCAGCTCTGCCATCTCCCACCTCCTCTCCCAACTCCAGTCACTCTTCTTGCCTGTTCACTTGATCCAGTCTCTGTACCAGCTGTTGTACTCTACTTCTGTAGCTTTCAAGGTACTGTACTGTAAGATTAAAAAGAGACACTGATGTATAGATCAGTCTTATGGACTCTGTGGGAGAGGGAGAGGGTGGGGAGATTTGGGAGAACGGCACTGAAACATGTATAATATCATGTATGAAACAAGTCACCAGGTTCGATGCACGATAGTGGATGCTTGGGGCTGGTGCACTGGGACGACCCAGAGGGAGGGTATGGGGAGGGAGGAGGGAGGAGGGTTCAGGATGGGGAACACAGGTATACCTGTGGTGGATTCATTTCGATATTTGGCAAAACTAATACAATATTGTAAAGTTTAAAAATAAAATTAAATTAAAAAAACAAAAACAAACCAAAAAAATGTTTTATTTTTGTGTTTGCTTTTTATGTATTATTTGTGTGAAAAATATTATAAACTTCTTACAGTAGAGTACTGTATAGCCGATTGTGTTAGTTGGGTAACTAGACTAATCTTATTGGACTTATGTACCAACTGAATTTATGAAGGAGCTCTAGGAACAGAACTCATTCGTATGTAAGGGGACTTACTATAGGCCCCAACACACCTCTTCCATCTCCTTGCCTTGTATCAGGGCTAGTTACAAAGGTTAAAATCTTCAAGAGACTTCCAGCAGACTACATTGTGGTGGTGGTTTAGTGGCTAAGTAATGTCCAACTCCTGTGATCCCATGGACTGTAGCCCGCCAGGCTCTTCTGTCTATGAGAATCTCCAGGCAGGAATACTGGAGTGGGTTGCCATTTCCTTCTCCAGGGATCTTCTTGACGCAGGAATCAAACCCGGGTCTCCTGCATTGCAGGCAGACGATTTACCAACTGAGCTATGAGGGAAGCCTCAGACTATATACCCTCTCACTTTAAACATTTCTCCTAAGAAAGTTCTTGTGCTCACCTGCTTCAGAGTGAGAATCCACAAGGCTAGTTCTTAGAAACTTGGAGTCTCTTGCCTCCTTACTAACACCTCCCCAGACTGCAGACAGCCCCTATATTGAAATATCTGGCCTGTGTCCAATTATTTGCTCTGGTAGATGTTCTCGCATCTCTGTAAGACATTAATTGAAAGCGTAAATTAATGTATTTGACATAGTTTATGCATGACCCTGCCAAGATAGCATTTGAATAATTCATATGTGGTGACTGCTAAAAAAAGAAACAGAAGCATAGAGCAAAATCCTTCATTCTGATGTCAAAATTCTTGAGAGTTCTCACACTTTCCCTAATTGTAGTAGAGATATTTGCATGAGAGACACACAAAAAAATACCATTGAGAAAATCTAGCTATCAACTAGAAGAATTCACAATATTTTATGTGGTCACTATTCTTTTCTCATTTAAACTCAGGCAAAAGAAACATCTTTACAACAAAGAAAATCAAGAAATTTATGAGGAAATTAATACTACATGGCAGACTCTCCATTGATTATAAATGCTTATATACTGTTAGATTTATATTATATTAATGAATGATATCATCAGTTGAAATAGACAAAATGATAAAACAATGACAGCTGATGACATGTTTTTTTTTTTTTTTAATTTGGCCAGACTTTTTATGTTAAAAGTGTGAAAAAGGGGCCATATCAATATAGAAACTATTCTTATTTTTCTTCTTATTCTTATCCTAACCTAAGAATATAGTATGAAAAGCAGAAGAAAATTCTCTTAGTTTTACTGAAAGAAAACATAATAATCTTGTGAGTACAATAATGCATGAAGACATAATAAAACCACAGAATGAAATGAGCTGGGATGGCAGTGGGAAAACTCTGAACACTGAGACGTCACCTAAGCCTTATGACAATTTTCTAAATGAGCTAGAAATGATAAGGAACGTAATAGAGCAAGGTGGAGCTGAAATGGAGTTACTCTAATAGACCAAGGGACCAAGAAAACCACAATGAAGGCAGAAGAAAAAATAATGTACATGAAGAAAAGATCTCTGAAACAAAGGAAGGACTGCATCTGCAGTGAAAGATCATGCACTCTTCCAAGAAAAATGAGTACAATGGCAGTCAACTCTCAGGCACCTCCTGGATGAGTTGCTGTTACTTCCAAGATAAGCCAGGACACAGAGGAACCATATCAACCAAGTTGTGCAGGAGGACTGCCAGGAGAATATGAGCCATTGTCACACTGTCATTCAAATATAGGGAAAAGAGGAAGACACTTTCAAACATGAAAGATCTCAAGGACTAAAGCCCTTCTTGGGGCAAAAGTACATGCAATTAAATCAGGCCAATAAAATCATCAATGGGGAAGCCTCGTTGAAAAGCACTCAATGTGGAGATTCCATCGAGCAATGTCTCTATAAACTTCCAAGAGAAAACGGTATCATCAGATTCTTCATGTGTCTATGCTACTTTCCTCTTATCAAGGCAAGAGGCAGACATTCTCAAACCTGCAAAGACTTGGGGACTTTAGAAGCTCTGAATTTCTCTCCAAAAATTGATGGTGAAATTCAGTCATTTCAGTTGAGGTAGGAAATTGAAAGGGCTTCCCAGGTGGTGCTATGGTAAAGAATCCGCTTGCCAATGTAGGAGATGCAAGAGATACAGGTTTGATCCCTGGGTTGGGAAGAGCCCCTGGAGTAGGAAATGGCACCCACTCCAGTGTTGTTGGAGAATCCCACGGACAGAGGAGCCTGGCGGGCTACAGTTCATGGGGTCACAAAGGGTCAAACATGACTGAGCAACTCAACACAAAATAAACACACACACACACACACATGTATGTACAAGAAAAACTTATAAAGGAGCAAAGGAAGAGCAAGAATCAAGGTAAGTCAATGACAGCGTGAGATTGGATGCCCCCAGGTCTGAAGGTGTCATTTCAGGTTAATCATTTCATTTGCTTCATTCATCAGAGTACAAAGCCACCCTGTAAAATGCCTCTAATACTGCTTCATCCTCAAAACCTCAGAGAAGAGCCACTCACTTCTGTTCCTGGGGAAATAAATAAGGCCTAGATTCTCTCTCTGGCACGCAAGGCATTGTGGTGTAAAGGCACCAATACCAGCTCTGTGTATCTGACAGCATGTCTTCCCTTTGCACATAGTTTAGTACTATTAATATTTTATTTGGTATTTTGAGAGAGAAAATTAATACTTTCTTTTAGCAAACATCTATTTAATGAGTGCTTACACATAAGAAGTACTAGAGAGTGAACACTATTATCATAAGCTTTGATCTCATTAGGGAGACAAACATATAAGGATCATTAATGCTTTGCTAGAAATTGAGAAATCAATGTGCATTCTTAACTTGCACCACCACATTCCACCAGTCCCAGAGAGTGTCTCTTCAAATACAATAAATTCAGCGCCAGCTGGATGTGAAATGTGTTTTTCTAGTGTATTTGAATGTTTAGAAATGTGTTTGGAAATGTGAATAAGTTTTATATTATGCATTATATATATTCTTCTTTGGCAAAACAAAATTAATGTTTTAAAATAGTAAACGTTGCAGTTTCCCATATGGTTTTTTAGAGTTCTTGCTACTATTCGTGTTCAGTGCCATCCAGTTTATTTTTAAACGGATTTTCCGTTGAAGCTGATGTCTAACGCAATTAATGCATGAAGTTAGGGTCAGACAGCATGAATTATTCATTGGGTTCTCACACTTGCCTTTATGGTTAAGTCATCATAATATATCATAGTTACCATGGAGAATGTTAAGTTTCTAAAACCCAAAATTATTACCCTTTATAAAGATTCTTTTATATGTAACATAAGTAGATGTGTTATGAGACCCATTATCAAGGAGAAAGAACTACTACTTAAAGAATAAATTTTGATATTATAACTTTAAATAAAACATAATCTGTATCTTTAATTAACTTAGATTTGTGGACATATAAGTTCCTAAGAAACAGAGCACTTTTAAAAGCATTATCTTCCTTCAAGACTAAGTTTAAGTATGTTTATTTTGGTACATTAGTCTATAATTAATTCTGATTTTATATCCCCTAAGATTATGCATGAACACAAAGTGAAGGAAAGTATCATATTCAATATGCAAAACAAAAGCTACTATTGTTCTCTAGGAATTTCTTTTATTAACACAATCATTTTAATTTGAGTTTCAATATATCTCAAAGTAGCGATGTACTGCACATTTATATCTAAGTCATGGGTTTGAGAAGCCTGGCAGGCTGCAGTCCATGGGGTTGCAAGAGTCGGACACAACTTACCAACTAAACCACCACCACCGTGGGCTTGAAAATGGAGTTTACAGGCTATGGTTCCATCACCCTTAGATTAAAATGTAAAAAGTCCTCCTGACAACCCTGCCAGCCTTGCAAAACTTGCTCTCTTGCACATTGCTCCTCAAGCTGTGCCTCTCCTCTCTACTTTCTCTCCACACTAGCCTCTCTGAAGACTCCACACTCATTTCTGACTTTAGGCTCCTGCCTTTGTTCTTCATTCTGCATACTGGTCAAGCTCTCCCCAAATCACCACACTGTAGCCAAGCCAGGCCCTGAGGGGTTAGTTCAGATGTCACCTTGGAGAAGACATACTACTCTTATATTTTCTTCATAACAAATTACTATTTAAAATTATCTCACTAATGTATTTGTTACTTCACACACCGTAATTACAAGTTAATTATGATCTGTCCCACAAGCAATGGGACCTAAGTGAGACTTAAACACTGGTTCCTGCCTCTTTTGGTTCCTGTGTCCCCATCAGCAGAGTTAGGGCACATGCTCAACATGGAGTGAGTGGTGATTACATATTTGCCGAATGAATGAACCAGGATTATCAAGGACAGGGATTGGCAAACTTTTTCTGGAAAGGATCTGTTGATAAATATTTCAGAGTTTGTTAGGGATTCTCTCCTTTCCTTTCCTTTCCTTTCCTTTCCTTTCTACAACTCTAAAAATGTGAAAAATCACTCTTGGGCAGACTTTACAAAGACAGGCCATCGGGCAGTTTTGCCAATGGCTGGATTTTGCTCATGGGTCACAAGCATGGTGCCCCAATCCCAATCAAGGTGGCTTGTTATACAGTACATTCTTACTCCAGACCTTCGAGTTAGTCCCTAGAGATGGGGCCCGGGAATCTGTGTTTTCCTTAAGGAATTCTCACTCAGTCATGTCCAAGTCGTATCTCTTTGTGACCCCATGGACTGTAGCTCACCAGGCTCTTCTGTCCATGGGATTCTCCAGGCAAGAATATTGGAGTGAGTAGCCATTCCCTTCTCTAAAGGATCTTCCCAACCCAGGGATCAAACTCCAGTTTCCTTTATTGCAGGCAGATTCTTTACTGTCTGAGCCACCTGGGAAGTCTTCTTGATACTTAGCAACTATAAATTTGAGGAAGAGGGGATTGAAGTGAAGTGAATAAGTTTACTAAGTCACTTAGGAAAGAAAATTATCACAATAAAATTTCATTAAAGCAATACAGTTTACAAAAAAATAAAGTTTTTTTTGTAAAATGTTAAATAATAGCTTAATTTTTATAGAATTTATCACATTCACTTACCCTGAGTTCTCCACATTTAATGAGGAACAGAATTTTATCTACTTTTCTTAGACACCAAGAAGTGGAATTTGTCTATTCTATTCCATTATAGAAATGACAAAAAAAAAAAAAAAAACTGAAGCTTAAACTTAAATGAAAAAAATTCCATGGTTTGTATCACACTATTTTCAGACTTTACAGTGGACACCAGCACCGGCTATAAATTTTTTGTTTAGTAGAAACCTAACATGAAATTGGGTCACTGAGAAGGAGAAACTTTTAAGAGGACTTTCTTCAAAGGGAAAAATGTAGTAGCATTTCAGTGAAATGGAAAGTATAACTGTGACTATTCTCACTTTCAATGTAGCAATCTTTCAGCACAGGCTTGAAAAAGTTTTGCTTCTATAGATTTTAGTGTCAAATTGATTTATCATTTACCAGATGCTAGGAACAATGTGAAAGGTAGAAATATAAAAATAATTAAAAGTAACAACTGCACTCTATTTGTAATTGTTCAGTGTCCTTTCTGTTTGTTTGTTTTTTGTTTTTCTCAGTTATATAGAAGCTTGCACTGTATTTTCTCTGATCTGACTTTGAAGGAAATGACAACCCACTCCAGTATTCTTGCCTGGAGAATCCCATGGACAGAGGAGCCTGACAAGCTACAGTCCATGCGATTGCAAGAGTCAGACACAACTTGGCAACTAAACCACCACCACCACCAGTCCAAAGATGTGTGATTAATATAACCTCTCAATTTATTATATCTATACTTTTATTTATTAGCAGTATCTATGCCGGGTTACTTGAATGGCTCAGCTGTTAAAGGATCTGCCTGCAATGTGGGAGACCTGGATTCGATCCCTGGGTTGGGAAGATCCCCTGGAAGGGAACAGCTACCCACTCCAGTATTTTGGCCTGGAAAATTCCATGGACTGTCTAGTCCATGGGGTCGAAAAGAGTCGGACATGACTGAGCAACTTTCACTTTCCTTTCACGCTTTTATTACTTCCTGATAATGTAGTGTTTTCACTGATTTCAGTGTTACTTACTGAGAACACTGTGTTCAGTTCAGATCAGTTCAGTCACTCAGTCGTGTCCAACTCTTTGCGACCCATGAATCGCAGCACGCCAGGCCTCCCTGTCCATCACCAACTCCCGGAGTTCACTCAGACTCACGTCCATCGAGTTGGTGATGCCATCTCATCCTCTGTTGTCCCCTTCTCCTCCTGCCCCCAATCCCTCCCAGCATCAGAGTTTTTTCCAATGAGTCAAGTCTTCACATGAGGTGGCCAAAGTACTGGAGTTTCAGCCTCAGCATCAGTTCTTCCAATGAACACTCAGGACTGATCTCCTTTAGAATGGACTGGTTGGATCACCTTGCAGTCCAAAGGACTCTCAAGAGTCTTCTCCAACACCACTGTTCAAAAGCATCAATTCTTTGGTGCTCAGCTTTCTTCACAGTCCAACTCTCACATCCATACATGACCACTGGAAAAAACCATAGCCTTGACTAGATGGACCATTGTTGGCAAAGTAATGTCTCTGCTTTTGAATATGCTAAGTCGGTCATAACTTTCCTTCCAAGGAGTAAGCATCTTTTAATTTCATGGCTGCAGTCACCATCTGCAGTGATTTCCAACACTGTGTTACCCTCCTCATTTTGTAAATGAGGAAGCCTAGGCTGAAAAAGTATTAGAAAGTCAACCAAGGCCACACCGATGGGAAGTGGTGGAGTTGGGAGGACTATCAGTGGGCAGGCCTAAAATATTTCAATAGAAGAAGAAAAGGAGAGAAACCAGGATCTGGACCCATGCAAAGAAGGAAAGAGGATAAACAAGGTGGGAAAGGTGGAGAAACAAAGATCTGTCTTGGGTTCGTATCACCTGAGAAAATTTCTTGACAATGTCCAGCAATGGAGAACAGTGTTTCCAGTTTCTTCTTCCATTTAGTGTCTTTTAACTTCTGCGTGAAAAATAAGTTTTATGATGCTACTTAAAATGAAGTACAGCTTGTCATTTTTCCTAAATTTTGTGTGTTTTGAAGAAAAAAAGACCTTTCCCTAAACAGAACAGAAACCAACCCTACCCAAATCACATTTATTAAACTTCTTCTATTGAACATAATTTTTACCCTAGAAGACCTGCAACTAAATGTCAGATAGATAATAAGTAATCTAGGCCAAAAGTTCATATTTAATTGTCAGGGACCTGGATTGAACATTCTTTATTGGAACGTTTTTTCAGGAAATAAGTTACTTCATAATAGATTCCAAAACATGGGGTCATGACAACTAAGAGGCCAGAATACAATGTGGAATGTTGATTACAATATGCACAATCACGTACATATAGCTGGTTCTGCACACACGTGCATGTACACACGAGCACATCCAGCTTTCTTTCCAGAAAATGTTAAGTGTTTAATGTTCCATTACCATATAAAAGGATACAAGCATATTCCTATGATTATGTCAGTGTTTCAAAAAGCTATTATTTTATATTAATGCCAGTTTTTTAAAACCATGAGGTAGTTATTATAAGATATAAATGATCTTAAACAATTAAATTCTACACTGCTGGAATGTGTTTATTTCAATAGGAAGATCATTTATGTGATAAAGGGATGATGACAGAAACCTAAAACCATGGCCCACAATTATCAAGATAAAGTATTTTGTCATGTAATAATCTGACATATTAGTATCTCCTTAAAAGCGATACAAATTGAATATTTTCTTTGCAAAGCACAATGTGGTGTCATGATGATCTTCTTGCATGCCCCTGTGGTATCTACTAAGTACCAAAGCTTAATCTGATCAAAATGTTGTGAAGCAACCAAGGATCAGAGAGTAACAATGATGATTCAACCACAGTGTGGTCATATTGTTTGATAGATTGGAATGGAACAAATGACCTTGTTTTACTTGATGGGGAAGAGTGGTTACTGAGTGAAAAGGAAACTTAGATTGCAAAAATAATTTCACAGCAGCTATTCTTCGACTTCCATATGAATTTATTATTATTACTACCATTATTATCCCTAGAACTATTAAATATTTTAATTAACATGTCCATATGAGAATGATACTCAGTTGATAAAATGATTTAAAACAAGCATACAGGCTTGCATTTCTGATAATATCAAAGTGTTATTCACTCAGTCATGCCTGACACTTTGCGACCTCATGAACTGCAGCCCCCCAGCTCCTTTGTCCATGGGATTTTCCAGGCAAGGATACTGAAGTGGGTTGCCATTTCCTTTTCCAGGGGATCTTCTTGACCCAGGAATGGAACCCAGGTCTCCTGTACTGCAAGTAGATTCTTTACCGAGTGAGCTACCAGGGAAGTCCCTTCTGATAATATACTAATATAATATAATAATATACAAATCCTAAAATTTTTATCCCCACAAAATCTTCAAAATATTAAAATATCTTTTAAAAACAGATAACCAAGATTACAAGAAAGTAAAGAGAGTCTTCAGAAGGGAATAATGAAGTGAGAATACCAATATACAGTGACTTTAAAAATGTCCAAATACAGAAGCTTGCCCTGTGGACATTTTCTGATCCCCAAGGAGATGGCTCAGATGGTAAAGAATCTGCCTGAAATGCAGGAGACCCAGATTTGATCCCTGGGTCAGCAAGATCCCCTGGAGAAGGGAATGGCTACCCATTCCAGTATTCTTGCCTGGAGAATTCCATGGACAGGGGAGCTTGGCTGCCTATAGTCCATAAGGTCGCAAAGACTCAGACAAGACTGAGAGACTAATAGTTTCACTTTCGAGGAGCTGTAAGTCTTAACGGAGCATGCAAGCAACACAAGACAAGGACTTAAAAGTGGGGAGTCCGGTTAGGGACTAACTGGAGTTAGTCCCTAATTCAGAGTCCCTTAGAAGTACTATTTCAGGAAAAGTAAAAAGCTAGGGCAAATTGTCCCATGAGTGGAAATAACACAAGGAAGCTAGTCTGACAAAACGTTTACTCTCAGGTAAAAGGTGAGCATGGGGGGAATCCAGAAGTTAAAATTTACAAAAGTTTACCAAAATAGCCCTACACAGCTTTAACTAAATTATTTTATGATCTTCCAGGAGCCATACCTAGCTACATAACAACAACAAGAAGAAAGGAATTATTCTCTCTTTCAAAGAAAAAAAAAAAAAAAAGAAAGGAAGGAAGGTTTTTCAATACAGATCTCATTGAACTCTCACAGATACATTAACAGGTCAGACACACAAAATGTATAACAGGAGAGAAGGTACCAAGATGAAGAGTGAAAGTGAAAGTAGCTCAGTCAGGTCCGACTCTTTGTGACCCCTTGGCATTGGGAATAGAGAGATGAATAGATGAATAAGAAAAAGATCCTTAACCAGGGAGTGGGTGGTCCAAGAGCCTGGATCCTTGATACAGTCCATGGAATTCTCCAGGCCAGAATACTGGAGTGGGTAGCCTTTCCCTTCTCCAGGGGATCTTCCCAACCCAGGGATCGAACCCATTGCAGGCAGATTCTTTAACAGCTGAGCCACAAGGGAAGCCCAACAATACTGGAGTGGATAGCCTATCCCTTCTCCAGCGGATCTTCCTACCCAGAAATCAAACCGGGGTACCCTGCATTGCAGTCAGATTCTTTACCAACTAAGCTATCAGGGAAGACTAAGGTGAAGGGTAAGCAGAGGCATTAAAGAGAAGAATAATACTTTCAAAGACTTAAAATATTGGGATTGTTCTTTGAATGTAAAATTATTATGCTAGATATGCTTACAGAAATACATCTGAGCCACCAGGGAAGCCCACAGAAATACAGTTCAGTTCAGTTCAGTCACTCAATCGTGTCTGGCTCTTTGGGATCCCATGAACTATAGCATGCCAGGCTTCCCTGTCCATCACCAACTCCCAGAGCTTGCTCAAATTCATGTTCATCATTAAGTTGGTGATGCCATCCAACCATCTCATCCTCTGTCATCACCTTCTCCTCCAGCCTTCAATCTTTCCTAGCATCAAGGTCTTTTCTAATGAGTCAGTCTTCACATCAAGTGGCCAGAGTATTGAAGCTTCAGCTTCAGCAACAGTCCTTCCAATAAATATTCAGGACTGATTTCCTTTAGGATTGACTTGTTTGATCTCCTTTCAGTCCAAGGGACTCTCATGAGTCTTCTCCAACACCACAGTTCAAAAGCATCAATTCTTCTGTGCTCAGCCTTCATTATGGTCCAAATCTCACATCCATACATGACTACTGGAAAAATCATAGCTTTGACTAGACAGACCTTTGTTGGCAAAGTAATGTCTCTGCTTTTTAATATACTGTCTACCTTTGTCATAGCTTTTCTTCCAAGGAGCAAGCATCTTTTAATTTCATGGCTGCAGTCACCATCTGCAGAGATTTGGAGCCCAAGGAAATAAAGTGTGTCACTACTCCCATTGTTTCCCCATCTATTTGCCATGATGTGATGGCACTGGATGCCATGATTATAGCTTTTTGAATGTTGAGCTTTAAGTCAGCTTTTTTGCTGTCCTCTTTCACTTTCATCAAGAGGCTCTAGTTCCTCTTCACTTTCTGCCATAAGGGTAGTCTCATGTGCATATCTGAGGTTACTGATATTTCTCCCAGCAATCTTGATTCCAGCTTGTGCTTAATCCAGCCCAGCATTTCTCATGATGTACTCTGTATATAAGTTTAAAATGCAGGGTGACAATATATAGCCTTGATGTACTCTTTTCCCAATTTTGAACCAGTTCATTGTTCCATGTCCAGTTCTAACTGCTGTTTCTTGACCTGCATACAGATTTCTCAGGAGTCAAAAAAGGTGGCCTGGTACTCCCATCTCTTTAAGAATTTTCCACAGTTTGTCGTGATCCACACAGTCAAAAACATGACAAAGGAATAAAAGGCTATCATAAATCTTTGCTATTGTTCATTCACTAAGTCATGTCTGACTCCTTGCGATCCCATGGACTGCAGCATGCCAGGCTTTCCTATCCTTCACTATCTCCCAGAGTTTGCTCAGGCTCATGTCCATTGAGTCAGCGATGCCATGCAACCATCTCATCCTCTGTCTCCCCCTTCTCCTCTTGCCCTCAATATTTCCAAGCATCAGAGTCTTTTCCAATAAGTCCGCTCAACACATCAGGTGCCCCAAGTATTGAAATCTCAGCTTCAGCATCATACCTTCCAATGAATATTCAGGGTTGATTTCCTATAGGATTGACTTGTTTGATATCCTTTCTGTCCAAGGAACTCTTGAGTCTTTTCCAGAACAACAGTTCAAAAGCATCAAATCTTTGGTGCTCAGCCTTCTTTATGGTCTAGCTCTCTCCATTCATGACTCTTGGAAAAATCATACCCTCAACGATACATAGCTTTGTCAGCAAAGTGATGTCTCTGCTTTTCAATACACTGTCTAGGTTAGTCATAGCTTTTCTTCCAAGGAGCAAGCGTCTTTTAATTTCATGGCTGCAGTTACCATATTCAGTGATGTTGGAACCCAAGGGGGAAAAAAAAATCTATCACTGTTTGCATCTTTTCCCCATCTATTTGCCATGAAGTGATTGGATCTGATGCCATGATCTTAGTTTTTTGGATGTTGAATTAAACCAGCTTTTTAAATTCTCCTCTTTCACATTCATCAAGGGGCTCTTTAGTTCCTCTTCACTTTCTGCCATTAGAGTGGTATCATCTGCATATGTGAGGCTGTTGATATTTCTCCCAGAAATCTTGATTCTAGCTTGTGAGTCATACAGCCTGGGATTTCACATGATGTACTCTGCCTGGAAGTCAAATAAGCAGGGCAACCATGTGCAGCCTTGATGTACTCCTTTCCCAATTTGGAACCAGTCTGTTGTTCCATGTCTGGTTCTAACTGTTGCTTCTTGACCTTCACACAGATTTCACAGGAGTCAAGTAAGGTGGTCTGGGTTTCCCATCTCTTTAAGAATTTTCCAAAGTTTATTGTGATCCACACAAGCAAAGGCTTTAGCATACTCAGTGAGGCAGAAATAGATTTTTTTTTTTTTTTTTTAGTTTCCTTGCTTTTTCTATGATACAATGGATATTGACAATTCAATCTCTGGTTCCTTTGTTTATTCTGAATCCACCTTGTACATCTGGAAGCTCTCGGCTCATGTACTGGTAAACCCTAGCTTGAAGGATTTTGAGCATTACTTTGCTAGCATGTGAAATGAGTGCAGTAGTTTGAACATTATTTGGCGTTGCCTCTCTCTGAGATTGAAATGAAAACTGACCTTTCCAGTCCTGTGGCTACTGCTGATTTTTCCAAATTTGATAGATTAGACAAGGTAAAAAATAACAAAAATAAGGAATTTTTAATATGTAAAGTATAATAATTTAAAAAGTAAAGATACTTGTTGGAAGAGACAAAGAGCAGATTGAAAATTGCTCAAGATATTTAAAAATTGAAAAAAATCTGAAAAATGATTCAGAATTCATCAAGGAAAAACAAAAAATTTAATAGAAATTATAAACATAAAATGAGAAGCTCTACCACACATTTAATCAAAATTCCTAAAGGAGATAATAGAGAAAATTATGGAGAGATTTAAAGATACAATAGCAGAGAATTTTCCAAAATTGACCAAAGATGCATATTTTCAGATTTGAAAGTACGCATTTAATCATATTACAAAATATGAGCTTTTCAGATGGTTCAGTGGTAAAGAATCCATCTGCCAATGCAGGAAACTAGAGTCATGGGTTTGATCCCAGGGTTAGGAAGATACACCTGGAAAAGGAGATGGCAACCCACTCAAGTGTTCTTGCCTGGGAAATTCGATGGACAGAAGATCTTGGTGAGCTACAGGCCATGCGGTCACAAAGAGTTGGACACAACTTTAGCTATTGAACAACAACAATCAAACAGTATAAATAAAATGGAATACAAAGTTAGTCATTTTATGATGAAATTGTAGAACCAAAGACAAATAAATATTCAGTTCAGTTCAGTTCAGTTCAGTCACTCAGTTCTGTCCGACTCTTTGCAACCCCATGAATCACAGCACGCCAGGCCTCCCTGTCCATCACCAACTCCCAGAGTTCACTCAGACTCACATCCATTGAGTCAGTGATGCCATCCAGCCATCTCATCCTCTGTCGTCCCCTTCCCTCCTGCCCCCAATCCCTCCCAGCATCAGAGTCTTTTCCAATGAGTCAACTCTTCGCATGAGGTGGCCAAAGTACTGGAGTTTCAGCTTTAGCATTATTCCTTCCAAAGAACTCCCAGGACTGATCTCCTTCAAAATGGACTGGTTGGATGTCCTTGTGGTCCAGGGGACTCTCAAGAATCTTCTCCAACACCACAGTTCAAAAGCATCAATTCTTCGGCGCTCAGCCTTCTTCACTCTCTCATGGATGTGTCCAACTCTCACATCCATACATGACTAGACGGACCTTTGTTGGCAAAGTCAGCCACTGTTTCCCCATCTATTTGCCATGAAGTGATGGGACCAGATGCCATGATCTTAGTTTTCTGAATGTTGAGCTTTAAGCCAACTTTTTCACTCTCCTCTTTCACTTTCATCAAGAGGCTCTTTAGTTCTTATTCACTTTCTGTCATAAGGGTGGTGTCATCTGCATATCTGAAGTTATTGATATTTTTCCAACAATCTTGATTCCAGCTCGTGCTTCATCCAGCCCAGCGTTTCTCATGATGTATTCTGCATATAAGTTAAATAAGTAGGGTGACAATATACAGCCTTGATGTACTCCTTTTCCTATTTGGAACCAGTCTGTTCCATGTCCATTTCTAACTGTTACTTCCTGACCCGCATACAGGTTTCTCAAGAGGCAGATCAGGTTGTGTGGTATTCCCATCTCTTTCAGAATTTTCCACAGTTTATTGTGATCCACACAGTCAAAGGTTTTGGCATAGTCAATAAAGCAGAAAGAGATGTTTTTCTGGAACTCTCTTGCTTTTTCCATGATCCAGCAGATGTTGGCAATTTGATCTCTGGTTTCTCTGCCTTTTCTAAAACCAGCTTGAACAGATATGCTCAGTTATGAACAGTATGCTCAGTTAGGACCATTGTTTATAGAGTTGAGACTTCTGGAGAAGCTGGGGTCAGACTCCCTTATCTCATGATGATACAGAATCCAAGGGCAATGACTGATCACTCTTTGTTCTTTAATAGTGTTGTGATCCTGGGAAATTATTTAACTTTTCTTAACCACTGTTTCTTCATTTTAAAACAATAACTGTGATAATTAAATGAAGTAACATGTAAATTATTTAATTTAGAGCATGGACATTCAGTATATGTTACCTGTTACTGCTTATTTCCCCAAAGCTTAAGTTAATGATTTAGGAAATCACATCAAAACCCATTGTTTTGTTCTTGTGGTTAGAATTAATTTCTCCCTCATTCATAAATTTGCCTATGGACTTCCAGAAGCTAGGTTACCTTTACTAACATCAACTGAATATAAGTCATCTCCTGGTAATACTATGAAATTAACAGATGCTTACTGCTTGGAAGAAAAGCTATGACAAACCTAGAAAGCATATTAAAAAGCAGAGACATTACTTTGTCAACCAAGGTCTTCTAGTCAAAGCTATGTTTTTTCCAGGAGTCATGTATGGATGTTAGAGTTGGACAATAAAAAAGGCTGAGCATTAAAAAGTTGATGCCTTCAAACTGTGGTGCTGAAGAAAACTCTTGAGAGTCCCTTGGACAGCAAGATCAAATGAGCAAATCCTTAAAGAAATCAACCCTGAATATTCGTTGGAAGTACTGATGCTGAAGCTGAAGCTCTAATACTTTGGATGCCTGATGGGAAGATCCAACTTATTGGAAAAGACCCTGATGCTGGGAAAGATTGAAGGCAGGAGAAGGAAACAACAGAAGATGAGATGGTTGGATGGCACCACTGACTCAATGTACATGAGTTGAGCAAACTCGGGGAGATAGTGAAGGACAGGGAAGCCTGGCGTGCTGCAGTCTATAGAGTCACAAAGAGTTGGACATGACTGAGTGACTGAACAACAACTAAATTAGTACCATTTCTGCAACTGGGATGGAGACACTGACTCTTACATAAAGAAAGAGTGTTGATTTAAATCTAGTTAGTATTCACTGTTATGTCTGTGGTATTCATGAACAAAACACTCTATTGCTATGTGATCTAAACACTCTATTACTCTAAAATCTATCACTATTCAGAATTCCTGACCTGTGGCATAAACAGTAAAGCCAATTAATATAATTTAAAAATTGTGATCAAAATAGAAAATAATAAGCGCAGTTTATTTTTTTCTTACTGGGATTAAAAAAAAATTGGTAGAAAATGGAAAAAGATAATATAGATCATATTGACAGCCTGTTTTTCTCTAAAAGCATCATACAAGAAAATTATACAGAAAAATCAGGAATATGAACATTCAAACCTTTAAAGGTGTTTGATTTTTTTCAATAGTGCTTCATGCTACTCAATCCAAATCCTATGTCTAAAGAAATGCTAATGCCATATTAAAGAATGTTACTTTTCAAGCAAAATCATGTAAATATAAGGTACAGAATAAAAGTATGTATTCCAACAAAATTTTACTTTGGACACTGAAACTTTGATTTCATGTCTTTCATATGTTAAAAAAATTATAATTTTTACATTTAAGCCCTATAAACATAAACATGGGGTTCCTGATGATGGGAAAACCGAGGGCAAGAGGAGAAAGGGGTGACAGAGGAAAAGATGGTTGGATGGCATCACTGATTCAATGGACATAAGTTTGAGAAAACTCAGGGAGATAGTGAGGGACAGATAAGCCTGGTGTACTGCAGTTCATGGGGTTGCAAAGAATCAGACACAACTGAGCTGAGTGACTGAACAACAACAACAAAGCATAAATATATAAAAATGTTCTTTGTCTGTGGACTGTACAAACCCAAATAGTGGGAGGAGATTACTGATGGATTTGTCCTGTGGGTTGTAATTTGCAAACTAGATGATGCAAGATGGTATAGTCAGGTCTGCAGCCCACCAGGTTCCTCCGTCCATGGGATTTTCCAGGCAAGAGTACTGGAGTGGGGTGCCATTGCCTTCTCCAAAACACTGCAAAGCAGTACTAAATGTGATCAGCATTTAAGGAACCAAATGAACTAGGTATCAATGCATTTTTTAAAAAGGTAAAAACAAAGTGAAAAAAAAGGCAAGTAATACACTTATTCAAATGTAATTTTGCTTTTTGCATTGCTGAAATTTGCTGTTTGATATTGCAATACATTCTTAAGTAAATATGGTTATGTTATACATTATTTTAATGTGCATTTCTTGTTTTATTTTTTTTGCTAATGACTTATTACTTGATGTTTATTTTCTATGTATTCTTGGCTATGGAAATAATGTTAGACAAAAAGCAAATTCAAATAATTTTCTTATTCCAATTAAAAATGGGTCGTAAACAACTTGCAACATCAACAATGCATTTGGCCTGAGAACTGCTAATGACATACAATGCAGTGATGATTCCAGAAGTTTTACAAAGGAGATGAACACCTTGAAGATGAGGAGAATAGTAGCTGGCCATCAAAAGTTGATAACAACTAATTGAGAGCCATCATAGAAGTTCATCTATATTTACAACTATACGAGAATTTGCCAAGAACTCAATGTTGAGTTCAGTGCATGTGTGCTCAGTTTTTTAGTCATGTCTGACTCTTTGCGACCCCATGATCTGTAGCCTGCCAGGCTCCTCTATCTGTGGGAGTCTCCAGACAAGAATACTAGAACGGGTTGCCATGCCCTCCTCCAGCGGATCTTCCCAACCCAGGGATCGAACCTGTGTCTCTTATTTCTCCTGCATTGGAAAGGAGGTTCTTTACTGCTAGCACCATTTGGGAAGCCCATGGTTGTTTGATATTTGAAGCAAATTGGAAAAGTGATTAGTGGGTGCCTCATTAACTGACCAAAAAGTCAAAAAAATCATCATTCTGAAATGTCGTTTTCTCTTTCTATACAACGAATGTACAGTGTAGTGGTGGTTCAAAAGGTTTTACAAAGGAGATGAGAGCCCTGAAGATGAGAAGTATAGTGGCTGGCCATGGGAAGTTGAGAACAATGAACCATTTCTCAATTGGATTGTGACTTGCAACAAAAAACGGATTGTATACGACAACTGATGATGGCCAGCTCAGTGGCTGGACTGAGAAGAAGCTCCAAAACACTTCCCAAAGCCAAACTTGCACCAAAAGAAGGTCAAGTTGGTGGTCTGCTCAGCAAATTGACATGACGTACTGAAAACTGTAATGCCTGCAGCCAGCTTAGGTCAAAAGAAAGGGCTCAGTTCTTCTCAATGTCTGAACATACATTGCACAATCAATGCTCCAAAAGTTGAACAAATTAGGCTACGAAGCTTTGCCTCATATCCCACATTCATCTGACCTCTCACCAACTAACTACCACTTTATCAAGCATCTCAACAACTTTTTTTGCAGGGAAAATGCTTCCATAACCAGCAGGATACAGAAAATCCTTTCCAAGAGCTTGTCGAATCCCGAAGCATGGATTTTTACACTATAGAAATAAACAAAGCTATTTCTCATTGCCACAAATGTGTTGATTGTAATGGTTCCTGTTTTGATTAACAGAGATGTGGTTGAGCCTAGGTATAATTATTTAAAATTCACAAACCACAATTATTTTTGGACCGTGAAGAAAGCTGAGCGCTGAAGAATTGATGCTTTTGAACTGTGGTGTTGGAGAAGACTCTTGAGAGTCCCTTGGACTGCAAGAAGATCCAACCAGTCCATTCTGAAGGAGATCAGCCCTGGGATTTCTTTGGAAGGAATAATGCTAAAGCTGAAACTCCAGTACTTTGGCCACCTCATGCGAAGAGTTGACTCATTGGAAAAGACTCTGATGCTGGGAGGGATTGGGGGCAGGAGGGAAGGGGATGACAGAGGATGAGATGGCTGGATGGCATCACTGACTCGATGGACGTGAGTCTGAGTGAACTCCGGGAGTTGGTGATGGACAGGGAGGCCTAGCGTGCTGCGATTCATGGGGTCGGGTAGAGTCAGACACAAATTCATG
Organism: Bos javanicus; assembly: GCF_032452875.1. NCBI lineage: Eukaryota > Metazoa > Chordata > Mammalia > Artiodactyla > Bovidae > Bos > Bos javanicus. Next base: position 14,320,540 of record NC_083876.1, read on the forward strand.
ACTGAACTGAACTGAACTGAACCTTTAATAACACTTTGATAAAACTATCTGCAGCATACAAATGGTTAACATCCTATATGTAGCCTACCAGGCTCCTCTGTCCATGGGATTTTCCAGGCAATAGTACTGGAGTGGATTGCCATTTCCTTCTCCAAGGGATCTTCCCAACCCAGGGATCGAATCCGGGTCTCCTGTGTCGTAGACAGACGCTTTACCGTCTGAGCCACCAGGGAAGTCATATATACATCAATTGAATGTAAAGAACACAACTTAGGGACTTTCCTGGCAGGTCAGTGGTTAAGACTCAGTGTTTCCACCACAAGGGGGCATAGATTTCATTCCTGGTTGGAGAACTAAAATCCTGCATACCATGTGGCATGACCAAAATATTGAAAAATTAAATAAAAAATATTTTAAAATAAAAAAACGGAAACACAAGCTATTTAAGAAAAAAAATCCAGGCAAAGATAAATACAAATAGGCATAAACAAACAGCTAATAAAATACAGATAAATAATGAGACTTCTAAGGAAAGTAGGGATGGGTGAGTTCTTGGCTGGCCAGGTGACTGCAGGCTCTCTGGATCCTGAAGATGTTTATACTGACTCTTGAGAGTTATATTTGTGCATTCTTAAGAGAATTTTATTGCAGCAGATACTTCCTCCTCTGGTTGATTTGGTCAGGCTGATGCACCACTATTCTAGATGTCCTCCTGTAACTCTTTCTAAAGTTGCTAGTGAAGTTGAATAATCAGTTAGATCCTTTACCGGTGGTCCCCTACCCTTTTGGCACCAGAGACTGGTTTCATGAAAGATATTTTTTCCTTGGAGTTGGGTGAGAGGGCTATGGTTTTGGGGTGATTCAAGCACATCACATTTATTGTGCACCTTATTTCTATTATTGTTACATCATCTCCACCTCATATCATTAGGCATTAGATCCTGGAGGTTGGGGATCCCTGCCTTGAACCACAACTTGCTTAATAAATAGTATCCTGTATCCTGCCTTCATCAATCAAATTTCTTGCAAATTGCATATCATCCAAGCGTCACATAGTTTAGATGATATATCCACGACTCCTTTGAGCACCCTTGATAGATCACACTTTTGATGTTTGGGTCTCTATAGTAAAAGTTGCTTAAAATGCTTTTTAGGAGCTAGTCTTGTCTAGATCAAACTAGTCAGACCACTGACCATTCAACAAACCTGCACAGATGTCTGATGGGTGACCTTTTGATGTCAGAGGACCAAAAACTCTACCCTCAGATTATGCTAATGCTATCATTTTCAGAATATTCATCCCATGAAGTACGTAACTCAGACATACCACACAGAACACTAATTGCTTCACCTTTTTCTCATCTCCAATCATCTTTCTCCACAGCTCAGACTACCTTACTTCCTCATCCCACTAATATCCTACCCCAAGCCTTTGGGAAAGTGGATTTGAGATGTGTTCTCCTACTTCCTTGTTTGACTGCTCTTAAATAAGCATTTCGCACCTGGAAACCTCAGCATCTCAGCCTTTGACTTGCTGCGTATCAGGCAAACAAACCTGGCTTGGTAATACTAGGAATACAGCACTTGCTTCTGGCCTTTTTTTATTGGAATCTCTTGATTCATCTAAGTGATCTTTTGGTTAGAACCTAAAACAGCCTCGAACTAGTACAGTTTCCTTCACAAGCTGTGTACATCTGGTCAGTGGCAAACAGTCACACATCAGAAGCCTTGATGGCTTTAGGCTTTGGCCACTAAGTTCAACCCCCTCACTCTGCTGCACCAGCTCCATCATCCTCAAACATGCACTACACGCTGTCGTTCCAGCATAGGGAATATGCTTCAAGATCTCCTGCATTCCCCTGCAAGTCCCCCTTCCTAAGTTTAAGGTGAAGATAGAAGATACCTTTCTCCACTCTTTGACCTGCTTGCATTTCTCAGCCTAGCTGAGGTTTCCAAATTAACAACATCTACTTGGTTTTTAAAACACTTCATTTGTAAATTCTTCACAAAAGATCTGTCTTAAGCTCATTTTCATACCTGATGTTAGTTTAACATCTCATTACACATAGTTATTGAACTTTGCATTAACAAACATTAATAAAATTCATATAAAAACTGGCAAAGTGGTTGATCATAAGAAAAATGTTAATTGAAAAAAATTATATAAGCCATGTTCTCTGACCATAATGTAATATGATTCAAAATTAAGTATAGCTATTGTTATTTGTTTATAAAAGTCAGTCTGAAGTTTCATAAAAAATGTTGGTTACTCCTGAGGTGAACGATAAGTGATAAAGGATTTTGCATTTTCTTTTGGTTATTTCTTCACTTTGCTATTTTTAATGTTTACATTTGCAATTTAGAAATTAATGAAAATAAACAATGGCAACAAAAATAAAAGTGAAATCTGTCAGCAGAACCTAATACACAGACAAATCAATAAGATAAATACTGAACAGAATTCATGGCATTCTGCATTGAGCAGTTCCAAGAGATCTCTATCAGAGCTGTTTCATTGGAATATCAGATTTTAGTAAGGAAAAAATGCTTTTAAATAAAAACATATTTCATAAAATAACAATAGAGTGACAGCTTTAGAAAACTGCTTGAACATTTATATAGCTACACAATAAAAAACAATTGTATTAAAAAAATTTTTATATGGACCATTTTCAAAGTCTTTATTGAATTTATTACAGTATTGCCTCTGTTTTACATTTTGGTTTTTTGGCCATGAGACATATGGGATCTTAGCTTCCTGAAGAGGGTTTGAACCCATTACCCATGCTTTGGGAGTCTTAACCACTAGACCACCAAGGAAGTCGCAAAAACACTTTTCAGAAGACCTTCTTTTCTAGTTGATTAAAACCGTTAGAAGTCTGGGTGGGAAAAAGCTATTTCACGTGCAGATTGCATTTGATTAATTTAAATCTCAGTATGACTGAATTCTCATTTTAAATGAAACTGTTTAACTAATGGCACATATTTGTAAAGCAAATTTAATTCCAATTGCTTTGGAATTAAAACTACATGAAAGAGAAAATCACAATAATCAGTTTTTCATATGTAGAACTTGAAGCTTCTTGGCCAATGGTACCTCTTAAAACCAATTGAGCTAAACCATCACCATATGAGTATAATGCTTATTTTTGATGCAAAAAAAATTGTTTTATCTATGCATGAACATGTCTATCCAAAGAATAAAATGTCAACATAATTAAAATTATTTTAACGCTAAATTTTAAGTGACAGATATTAGATTATTGTGCATATCATATGACTTCGTATTTGCATTCATGCTGAATGTTTAATATAAAAGAATATTCATGTATATAATCAATTGTACACAATCAATCAATTGTATATAATCAATCATTATAAACATGGTGATTATAATGATGATTATAATATGATGATAGAAATAAAATGAAGCTATAAGTAAATACTAAAATATATACTATCAAGTAGTTTGAAAGTCCAGTATAACATCTATTAGTAGCAAAAATGAAAGTTAAAGCTAAACAACCAAATTACACGAATGCAATAGTATAAAGAGATGGTATTCAATCTTTATCATTTAATTATTAATGGTAAACAATTTGCCTGAAATTAATAAGATTTGTTAAAGACCTATTGCACCATAGTTAAATGGATTAGGAAGATTTTATTCAAGACTATTGCAATAGAGGGTAGAGATTGAACTCAACTCCATTGAACAAAGGGCAGGAGGTTTTTTAAGTGCTGGGATGAGCTAGTAGAAAAGTACTGGAGAAAGCTGAATGAGAGGTTGGTTAATTTAATTAGGTCATCTGTGCTTACTAACTGATGCTTAGTGATCAACATTTCATTCAGCTTCCTCAACTTGAGTCAAGTCATAAGGTTATGGAAAGATACTCTACAGCATGTATCAAGAGGAAAGAAAACTTAAAAAAAGTGAGATGCCACCACACATCTACTAAAATGACCAAAATCCAGAACACTGAACACCAAATGCTGACAAGGATACAAAGCACGAGGAACTGTGATTTACTGCTTGTGGAAATGGAAAATGATACAGTCATTTTTGAAGACAGTTTAGTGATTGCTTACAAAACTAAACATACTCCAACCATAGGATCTAGCAATCACACACCTTAGTATTTGCACAAAATAACTGGAAATTTATGTCTATACAAAAATCTGCACACAAATGTTTATAGCAGCTTTGTTCATAATTTCCAAATCTTGGAAGCAACCGAGATGCCCTTCAGTAGGTGAATGGATAAATAAAGTGTGGTGCATCCAAACAATTGAATATTATACCATGCTGCACAGAATGAGCTATCAAGCCATTAAAACACAGAGAGCGTACGTGCATATTGCTAAGTGAAAGAAGACAATATGAAAAGGCTGTATACTGCATGAGTCCAGCTCTATGACATTCTAAAAAAGATGAAACTATAGTGAAAGTAAAAAGATCAGTGGTTGCCACAGGTTAGGGGAAGGGAAAGATGAATAAATGGAACACAGAGGATTTTTAGGGTAGTAAAAATATTCTGTATGATACTTTAGTGGTGGACACATTTATCCAAACCCATAGAATACACAACACCAAGAGTGAACCCTAATGCAGACTGCAGATTTGGGGACAATGGTGTGTCAGTGTAGATTTAGCAGTTGTAACATATGTACCACCCAAATGGGTGGTGTTGATAATGGGCAGTCTTTGCATGGCTGGGGGCAGGAAGTATTTTATTATCTCTGTATATTTTTATTTTTGCTATAAATCTAAAAATAATGTTAATCATTCAGTCATGTCCAGCTCACTGCATCCCCTGGGACTGCAGCCCACCAAGCTTCTTTTTCCATGGAATTCTCCAGGCAAGAATACTGCAGTGGGTAGCCATTCCTTTCTCTGTGGAAACTTCCCAATGCAGGAATCAAACCCAGGTTATCTTTGTATTTTCTTACTTTTGCTGTGAACCTAAAACCACTCTTAAAAAGCTGTCTTTAAAATTTTATTTTAATCAAAAACAACTAAGATCTTTATTAACTGAGGTTTAAAATTGTGATACTTTATAAAAACTTACCATTTGAGTTTATTCAAATAGTTTTAAAGCTAATACTAATATTGGAATGTATAATTTCTTTCAAGTGAATAATTTGATAAACAGTATTCCAGTGTTTATCATCAGTGAAATAAAGAAGAAAAGGATAATGTTCTCATTCTAAGAATCTACTTTACATGGTCTTTTTAAAAATCCAACAAAGAAATCTATCTTTAAATAGGCTATTCAGTCTCTTTTCCAGATTTTATACATCTACCAAATAGAAGTTTTGGCAACATAGTTCATGCTTTTGAAGTCTATTCTATTATTAAAATGACTTATCTTAAATTCATTGATTATAGTATTTTTACATATTATTAAATGTTTGGCCCAATAAATAATTTATAGCCAAGTAGGTGAAGTTTCAGAAATATTATATCTTGGTCAATAAACTATTCTATGACAATATAAATAAAGAATATACCTTTGCCTCATTCCTCAGATTAGGTACGTGGCACATATTTCCAAACATTATAGGAAAAGAGTCATCTTTGGTTTTTACTTCCAGACAGTGAAAAGACAGCCAATTCAGTTTAAAAGGGGAAAATGTATTATAGATGTAATGTGTTTCCAGTCCATGGCATCAAGAAAAATATTTTTTCATTTGTACTATTTTAATGTTTTAGCCTTTCCTACCTTATAGTTCCTGGAGGAGGGCATGGAACCCACTCCAGTATTTTTGCCTGGAGAATCCCATGGACAGAGGAGCTTCAGGCTACAGTCCATAGGGTCACAAAGAATTAGACACAACTAAAGTAACTGAGCATGCACACATGCACCTTATAACTAAGAAATTTATCATATGTATAAATCATATCTCCTACTATTGAAATAAGTATTTTATATAATAATTGAAATATCAGGAAAATAGTTGTTTTTAATCATACTCTGTTACTTTCTAAAAACCTTAACTTAATTTAAGTAAGATTTTAACTTTTCTTAACTCTCTGTGATAATGGATTCTTTCATTTTCTTGGAACTGTCACAGTTTCAACACAGTTTCTCATAGATGTTCTATCCGAGCACTCTTACATGAATACTATAGAAAAGTAGAAATATGGATAATTAAAGAAAACTGAGAAAATACTGCTGTGCCTAATTACCAATATGCCTTTACTAATATTGTGACATAGTTTTATTTTGAATTATAATTCCTTTTAAAATGTATCTTCTAATTTTCTTAAAGAGTGTTCTGATAAGTTGTGAATTGCTGCTGCTAAGTCGATTCAGTCGTGTCCAACCCTGTGAGACCCCATAGATGGCAGCCCCCCAGGCTCCCCCGTCCCTGGGATTCTCCAGGCAAGAACACTGGAGTCGGTTGCCATTTCCTTCTCCAACGCATGAAAGTGAAAAGCGAAAGTGAAGTCGCTCAGTCGTGTCCAACTCCTAGCGACCCCATGGACTACAGCCTACCAGGCTCCTCTGTCCATGGGAGTTTCCAGGCAAGAGTACTGGAGTGGGCTGCCATTGCCGTCTCCAAGTTGTGAATTATGCCTTATCAATAAAATAATATTATTTTGTAATTGGTTCCCAGTTAATATATATGAAAACAGGTGTGCTATGTAGCAGTTATTAAAAGAAAGAGTTTTTTTACTTAGCAAATTGTTTAAATCAAATCTGTCAATAACCTTATAGTGTATTTCTCAGTAACAAAAACCTGAAAAAATGTGCTATCCCACAGTTTGGTTCCAACTGTCAGTGAAAATTTTCTCATGCAGTGGTATGGCAAATTCTTTCTATGAGGACAAGGCTGTGTCTCATATATATATATATTTTACAACACAATGCTTTAATTCAACATATAGTTTTTGAGTATTTGCTATCATTCTATAAAGTGAGGGAAAAATTAGGCTCCTATAACATCTCCAGACAAACTGTGCCCCACTATTTTTAATGTTTAACCCAGCATGATACATTCAATTTGGCTGTTGAATTGAAAATTGCAAAATTTGGTCAAATTACTTATATATCAACTACTTTAAGTAATTCAGTGTGTAGTTAGCTCTGTAGTTAAATCGAAGAAAATGAGATTAATATGTATCTAATAAAATTGTTGTATGGTCTAATGAGACAAAATGAATAAAGAATTCTTAGACATTAGATATTATCCAGATATTAGGATATTTGGATCAGAGTAAGTGTCCTTTATATATAAGCCATGATTATTACTGATACAGTTAATACTATAACATTATTTTATATCTTTTAATTAAAAAATAATAAGGAATGTATACATACATTTTCTTTCAATATTTAAAAACATGTCTCTTTGATTACCTCAAGAATTTAAATACTTATGACTTTTTGTAGCAAAGTTATGTAATTGGTAGCAAAATTATATAATTTGAATTTTAAAAATCAGAAGAGGAAATTGGAAGTACCTCAGATAAAAAGTCTTACTATATCTTCTTTCCCCACACATAAATTGGGAGTCCTGGCATGTTCCATTTCAAAAATAGTATACATATTTACACATACATCAATATTCTCAGAAATAATCTTTGCAAGGACACTTGGTTCAAAGAATAGGTTCTAAAGCAAATATCATATCTGGGTAACTAGATGAATTACGTACTTCATGAAGAACAAAAAAAGCTCTTTAAGAACTATTCTCTGCAATTTTTAAATGACAAGTATTTTACTGTAAGTTTTTGACAGTCCAGGTCCACATGTCCTTATGCTGTTGCTGCTGCTGCTAAGTCACTTCAGTCGTGTCCGACTCTGTGCAACCCTATAGACGGCAGCCCCCCAGGCTCTCCCGTCCCTGGGATTCTCCAGGCAAGAACACTGGAGTGGGTTGCCATTTCCTTCTCCAATGCATGAAAGTGAAAAGTCAAAGCGAAGTCGCTCAGTTGTGCCCGACTCTTAGCGACCTCATGGACTGCTGCCTACCAGGCTCCTCCATCTATGGGATTTTCCAGGCAAGAGTACTGGAGTGGGGTGCCATTGCCTTCTCTGCACATGTCCTTATACACAATTCCAAAATCAAAAGAATTCTAAAAACAGAAAAACAGTTTCCAACCACTATACCAGCGAAAGCTGAAATGACCTATATTCAGTCAGTGACAAAACAAATACTTATGCCACTTTATTAAATCAAGCAAAATCCTGGGGTGGTGAGGGGGATGCCCAGGATGTGGGTTCTATCTCTGCGTCTGGAAGATCCCCCGGAGAAGGATATAGCAACTCACTTCTGTATTCTTGCCTGGAAAATCCCATGGACAGAGGAGCCTGGCAGGCTACAGTCCATGGGGTTGCAAAAAGTGGGACATGACTGAGCACACACACACACACACACACACACATGGATATGGATATGGATACATATATAGATATAGACATAGACATAAATATAGATATAGATATATCTTACATCTTTTTTATTCACTCACCTGTCAATAGACATTTTATTATTCAGTCATTCAGTCATGTCTGACTCTTGGGGACCCCATGGACTACAGCATGCCAGGCTTCCCTGTCCTTACCATCTCCCAGAGTTTACTCAAACTCATGTCCATTGAGTCAGTGAAGCCATCCAACCATCTCATCCTCTGTTGTCCCCTTCTCCTGCCTTCAATCTTTGCCAACATCAGGGTCTTTTCCAATGAGTCCACACTTCGCATCAAGTGGCCAAAGTATTGGAGCTTCACCCTCAGCATCAGTCCTTCCAAAGAATATTCAGGGTTGATTTCCTTTAGGATTGATTTGACCTGGTTTGATCTCCTTGCAGTCCAAGGGACTCTCAAGAGTCTTCTCCAACACCACAGTTCAAAAACATCAACTCTTCAGTGCTCGGACTTTTTTTATTGTCCAGATCTCACATCTGTACCTGACTACTGGAAAAACCATAGCTTTTACTATACAGGCCTTTGTAGTCATAGTAATGTCTCTGCTTTTTAATATTCTGTCTAGGTTGGTCATAGCTTTTCTTCCAAGGAGCAAGTGTCTTTTAATTTCATGGCTGCAGTCACCATCTGCAGTGATTTTGGAGCCCAAGAAAATAAAATCTATCAGTGTTTCCGTTGTTTCCCCATTTTGTTATGAAGTGATGGGACCAGATGCCATGATCTTTGTTTACAGAGTGCTGAGGTTTAAGCCACCTTTTTCACTCTCCTCTTTCACTTTCATCAAGAGACCCTTTAGTTTCTCTTTGCTTTGTACCATTAAGGTGGTATCATCTGCATATCTGAGGTTATTGATATTTCTTCCTGCAATCATGCTCCCAGTTTGTGCTTCATCCAGCCTGGCATTTCACATGATGTATTCTGCATATAAGTTAAATAAGGAGTGGATATTTAGGTTGCTTCTATACCTTGGCTATTATAAATAATGCTGCTATGAACATTGGAGTACATGAATATTTTCAAATTTTTGTGAATCCTTTTTTTTTAAATTTTAATTTTATTTTATTTCTAAACTTTACAATATTGTATTGGTTTTGCCAAATATCGAAATGAATCCACCACCCATATACATGTGTTCCCCATCCTGAACCCTCCTCCCGCCTCCCTCCCCATACCATCCCTCTGGGTTGTCCCAGTGCACCAGCCCCAAGCATCCAGTATCGTGCATCGAACCTGGACTGGCGACTCGTTCCATATATGATATTATATGTATTTCAATGCCATTCTCCCAAATCATCCCACCCTCTTCCTCTCCCACAGAGTCCAAAAGACTGTTCTATACATCAGTGTCTCTTTTGCTGTCTCGTATACAGGGTTATTGTTACCATCTTTCTAAATTCCATATATATGCGTTAGTATACTGTATTGGTGTTTTTCTTTCTGGCTTACTTCACTCTGTATAATAGGCTCCAGTTTCATCCACCTCATTAGAACTGATTCAAATATATTCTTTTTAATGGCTGAGTAATACTCCATTGTGTATATGTACCACAGCTTTCTTATTCATTCATCTGCTGATGGACATCTAGGTTGCTTCCATGTCCTGGCTATTATAAACAGTGCTGCGATGAACATTGGGGTACACATGTCTCTTTCAATTCTGGCTTCCTCAGTATGTATGCCCAGCAGTGGGATTGCTGGGTCGTATGGCAGTTCTATTTCCAGTTTTTTAAGGAATCTCCACACTGTTCTCCATAGTGGCTGTACTAGTTTGCATTCCCACCAACAGTGTAAGAGGGTTCCCTTTTCTCCACACCCTCTCCAGCATTTATTGCTTGTAGACTTTTGGATCGCAGCCATTCTGACTGGCGTGAAATGGTACCTCATAGTGGTTTTGAAAAATTAAAACAAAACCTGTGAGACACGGGAAAAGCAGTTCTAAGTATTAGTGATACAAGCTTATCTCAGAAAACAAGAAAAATTAAAACAACCTAACTTTACACCTAAAGCAACTAGAGAAAGGAAAAGAAGCAAAATCAAAGTTAGTAGAAGGTAAGAAATCCTAAATATCAAGGCAGAAATCAATCAGAGACTAAAAAAAAAAAAAAAGTAGAAAAGACTAATGAAATTAAAAACCGGTTCTTTGAAGAGATAATATGGTTAAACCTTTAACTAGACTCATTTAAAAGGAGGGGGAGGGCCAAATTAACAAAATCAGGAATAAAAAGGATGTTACAACTGACACCACAAGAGTAACAAGGGATGATATGCTATTTCTGTGAATAACTATATGCCATGAAAATGGACAACCTGGAAGAAATGAACAAATTCTTAGAAAAGTACAATCTACCTAAGAAGAAGTAGAAAATATAAACAGACCAATTACCAGTCATTAAACTGAATCCGTAATTTTAAAACTCCCAACAAATAAATGAGGGTTTCCCTGGTAGCTCAGACAATAAAGAATTTGCCTGCAATGCAGGAGAGACCCAGGTTCAATCCCTGGGTCAGAAAGGTCCTCTGGAGAAGGAAATGGCAATCCACTCCAGTGTTCTTGCCTGGAGAATCCCATGGACAGAGGAGCCTGGTGGGCTACAGTCCATGGGGTTGCAAAGAGTCAGGCACAACTGAGTGACTTTCACTTTCAACAAATAAAAGCCCAAGAGCAGATGGCTTCGTAGGTGAATTCTATCAAACATTTAGAGAAAAGTTAACACTTATCTTTCTTAAACTACTCCAGAACATTTCAGAGGAAGAAACACTTGGACTCATTCTATGTGGTCACCATCACCCTGATACCAAAACCAGACAAATATCACAAAAAAAGAAAATTACAGGCCAATATCAGATGCAGGAATTCTCAGCAAGTATTAGCAAACCAAATCTAACTACTTTAAAAGGATCATATACCATGATAGAGTGGGGTTTATCCCAGGGATGCAAGAATTTTTCAACATTTACAAATAAATCAAAGTAATACAGTACCTTAACAAGTTGAAGAATAAACAACATATGATTATCTCAATAGATGCAGAAAAAACTTGCAATAAATTTCAAAATACATTTATGGTAAAAAAGAAAAGCCTTCAGAATGTGAGCATAGAAGGAACCAATCACAACATAATCAAGGCCATGTATGACAAATACTGTTTTTGTTTGAAGGCTTCATTCTCCTAGATCTTTCCAGAATTTCAAAAAGCAGGCTCAAGAAATTAATAGACAATAAGTCATAGGACTTCTGGTTTCTCTTGAAGGAATATAGATAAGAATCTGATATATAGATAATAGTCTCTGAGTTCTTATATAGAAAGCAAGACACCCCCTACCTCCCTGGACCTACTTGGAAGGTGGTGACCACAAACACCCAGACTGTTTGGAGCTAGAAGGTTGAGATTCCAGAGACATCACCCTATTACCTCACCACCAACCAACCAGAAGGAAATCACATACACTGCAGCCCTCACCCCAGATTTTGCCTTTAAAAACTCATTCCTGAAAACCTTTGAGTAGTTCAGATCTTTTAAGCATGAACTGCCCATTCTCCTTGCTGGGTGTCCTGCAGTAAATCTTTATCTGATCAAAATGCCAGCATTTCCATTTGTTTGGCCTCTCTGTGCATCAGGCACATAAACTTGGGTGTGACAACAATGTTAACTAATCAATCAGTCTGACAGTGCAATAAAATCTGAACTAGTCTTGTTCCTGCTGATAGGAGCAGCGGGTGGACCAGGTACAGAATGTGGATGAGGGACAGGGTATAGCATCCAGGACAAGAAAACATCACACTGCCTCTTTTTTGGTGAGTCATCTGGGCTCTGGAAAAACTATACAAAAGCTCAAAGAATATCTCTTAATCAGATAAAGATAATAGGTGGAAAAATTTCCCCCGCATTGAAAACATGACAAAAGACCTTGTCTGGGCGACATACCAGGATGATATTGGAATCAAACTTTGGTTTGATTCCACAAGTCACATAGGCAAACCTCTCAAGGAAATTGTAAGTGACTCTAGAGATATCCTTTTTTGGCATAACATCTGCCAAATCACCAAATATTCTACATCACTCACAAGCTACCCTTGTACAACTTGGGGTATTACAGCTGCCCCCATGATTAAGCTACCCAATGCTGTGAACTCTCTATGGGTAGATATAAAATCTGGACTTATTTGATTAGGTGAAAGAATCAAGCTTTAATGCTGCGAGGAGCAGATTACAGGCCTCCTATATCAGCCTTTTTATAATCTGCTTTTCTCTCAGAGGCTGACAGAAATGCAAAGGAGATGGAGGTGTTTGGATACTAACAGTATCAATGGTCAAGGTCACCGAACACTCCAGATCTTAGGAATTTCAGGTTCCATTCTTATCTTGTCTGTAAACCATACTCGCCTTTTAATTTTATGTGGCAACAAAGTCTAAAAAAGATTCCCAACTAAATGGTAAGGAAGATGTGGACTTGAGCACCTGGCTCCTTCTGTCACTAAATATTCCACCCTAAATGCCAGCCAAGTTACAGTCCTGGGCTCTTTTGTTCATAAATTTTTGTCACATAAATGTGCCAGTTGATAAATCATGGAGAATCCTCTTAATGTGTCATAACTCCACATTCTTTTCAGCCTTGAGGATCTTCTTCTCAAGTTTTGGAGATAATGAATTGGAAAAATCGATCTTAAATCTCTCCATGGTAATGGAACAAAAGTTCAATACCGCTATCCAAACTTTGAAAATATTCCACTCAGACGTTAACAGCTTTGACTCCAGGGTGCTCCAAAATCATTGTGTCCTAGATATACCAAAGGCCCAGCAAAGAGGAGTTTGTGCAATCATTACTGAAAAATGTTGGTTTTATGTGGATCAAATAGAGCAAGTAGTATCTAACATCTATCTAATGAAAGAAAAGATTAGCCTTTTCCCTCAGATAAATGGAGCTCATACATTTTATTAAATTGAACCATTCCCAGGATTGGGGAACTAGTATAATGGGATATGGTTGACATGTACACTGTGTTCCTTCCTGTTTGTTCATCCTCCTTCTAAACTACCTCCTTTATTTCCTTTGTAGATTTCTTACTGCTATTTACTGACTTATTTTCTCTCTCCACCGTCTTCAGCTCAGTTTTTTGTATGTCAGATTTCCAAGGAAATTTCAGAGGAGGGAACTAAATGGGCTCGGGGCAGGCCACCCCAAGATGTATCATTGTGGCATGTGAATTATTTGGAGTTGAAAACAAGCAAAGCCCAAAATATTTAAGAAGAACCTTTGAACTTCTCTCTAACTGCCTAAAAGAATTTAAGATAGAAGGCCTGTTCCAGTAAGGAGCTATCCCCATGGATAGTAAAGTATGAACTAGGTATGGTAGAACCTAGCAAGGCCATTTGATCAAAGTTCTCTCTGTGTCTCCAGATGAACCAGCAAACATTTGCTTCTGGATCATTAACTGGCTTTCATTTTTCTGTGAGTTGCCTTACTTCCTTTTGAGGTCCCTGACCGTTTCCTCCTTCTCCTTAGTCCACAGTGAGGTATAAACCTCATTTTGCCTTACTGTTTGGCAAATGCTTCATGCCTGTATGAACTCCCCATACATACTGTCAATGAAAAAAATGAGAAATTTTATTCAAACCAAATTTGAAGATTATAACCCAGGAATAGTGTCTCAGAAAGTTCTGATAACTGTTCTGCTTCTTAGAAGTCAAGGTATAGTTATATATAAGTTTTTTCAGACAGAGGGCTGTACATTATATAATGTATTATTGACAGTTTACACAATCCAGATCTAAGCATTATCATGGCCTCTCACAAGATCAAAGAGGAATGTTATCTTTAAGGTGTTGTCTTGTTGGTGCTAAGAGAGTGTTGCTCTTCATGATTGAGCAGGTATTTTGGCTGATGGAGGAGGTCTGATTGATGCATATCAGTGCATATTGTAAACAATGTATAATAAGGTGGAGAGAGAAGGCCAAAGGGCAGAGGAAATTTGTTTCAGTTTTTCTTGTCTTGTGAGAAAATATGATTTTTATTTCACGGTACATAAAAAATTTGATTATCTCCTGCTAATCTGCCTTATATCATTTTAATCACCAGAAAAAACAAAAACAAAAAGAGAGAAAAGGGGAATATTTTTCTCAGCCCAATATGTAAAATGAGTTTCATGAACTAACATTTAAAGTTCCTACTATTAATAACACTAAAAATACATATCTTAAAATCTATCATCATATTATGAGTTAATAAATTTAAACAATTTTGTATATTCCAGGTCAGATGTTTATCAAAAATAATGTCTCACATTAACATGTCTACAATAATAAGTCAAGTATATAATTTTTTTTTTTTTGGCTTACAGTGAAACTTAAAATTTGATTATATTAAAGCAGGATCTGTATAGATTGTCTTATTTTTTGTATTTTATTCTTAATTGTATTAATGAAATATTTGCTTACTGTATAAAAATAATACTGAAAGGTTCATCACTACTTTTAGCTGTCTCTTATCCCTAATTTATCCTACCCATGTTACCAAACCAGATCTGTTTGCCTGACACACAGTAAGTCAAATGCTGAGATGTCAAGGTTTATAGTCAAGAAAAGGTTTATTCCCAAGGCCATTAAGGGAGAAAATGGTAGAACAAGTCTCAGATCTGCCTTCTCAAAGTCAAGAGGCTCAGGATATTAACAGAAAAAAAATAGAGTACTCTTAGACATAAGTAAAGGTGATTGGAGTCAGGGAAAAAGTATTCTGCGTAGGTACATCTGGGTTACATGCTTCTGCTTATTCAAAATAGAGGTCCTCAGCATGATTGATGAGTGGAGTTTTCTGGTCATCTGAGGTCAACAGGCCATTCATCAGACACAGGCCTAGTTTTAGAGTTGGTGTCCAAATCAACCTTAACTGGGCAGGAAGTGACACCAAGTTCCTATAGAACAGCAAGTTTGCCCAAAGCTGGATATAAGCAGTGAAAGAAAAGGGGGAAATGAAAAGCTAAAGTGAACTTAATCAATGAAGGGAATTTTACAAGCAAAGGCGTTTTCAACAAGCTATTTGCTCATCTATTATTCTGTCAGACTGGCTTAAGAATTTCTATTAGTTATCAGCTTCTGTCAGCCTATGGGGCACAGTTTCACTCTCCATCCATTTGGTCTCCAGAAATGATGACTTTTAACTCTTGCAGAATTTTCTTCTCTGGTTGTTTCTGATTACAGGAAAACAATTATACATGTAAAATCTCTATCTATCTATCTATTGTCTTATTTTTGTGTAGCAAATCATATGCATGCATACATACTTACATATAATTTTTCCTTATTTTAATTTTTTTCAGAATAGTATTTGTTCATAATATAAAAACAGAAGATATCACTCCTGAATCAAATGGTATACCATGATTATGAATCATCTCTCATATAACTTATGTTGATTTTCCTTGAATAATTCCTTTATTATTTTCTTAGATTTCTCTCTATGTCTTGAGCTCAATTTCAGCAGTTTGAAGCATTACACCCCTTTTTCATAGGTTCCATGTCTTCTTCCTGTTTCCGTTTTCAATCTTTGGGCATAGAAGATAGCATTTGAAATCCTTGTATTTAGAAATGTCTTTATCCTGCATTTATACTTGACTCATAATTTGACAGAACATAGGATTCTGGGTTTCAAGACATTATCAGAATTTTGAGGGCACTACTTCATACATTAGCATTTTGTAACTCAAAGTACACTCAAGGAACCAGCAGCACCATCATCTGAAAGCTTGTTAGAATCAACCTCAGACCTAATGAGTCAAAATTTGCATTTTAACAAGACTTTCAGTGATTTATAAATACATGTAAATATTTGAGAAGCACTGATCTAACCTGAAGTGTTGCTATTCATTTTTGGTTTTGTTTCATTTGTTGGACTGAAGATGCAATGAGTCATTTACAACTTGAGAATCATGTCATTTGTTTCTGGGCAGTGTCCTTGTACAATTTCTTGATAATTTCTTCTTTGCCATTTTGTCTCATACTTAGAATGTCTCCTAAATGGATGTGGAATCTCCTGGATTGATCCTCTAAGTTTTCATCTTTTCTCTCCTTTTCAACTCTTTTCATCTTTATTATTTCTAAAAAAAAAAAAAAATGTATTTCATTGTCATCTTCCAACTCCACTGAACTGTGTATCAGCTATCATAGCTGTAGGGCTTCCCTGGTGGCTCAGATAATATAGAGTCTACCTGCAATGTGGGAGACCCGGGTTTGATTCCTGGGTTGGGAAGATTCCATGGAAAAGGGAATGGCTACCAACTCCAGTATTTTTGCCTGGAGAATCTCATGGACAGAGGAGCCTGACAGGCTACAATCCATGGGGTCGCAAAAGTCAGACAAGACTGAGCAACTTACACATCAAAGTTGTAACTTCAGTGAGCTCTTTATTTTTTCTGATTGGACATCTCCTTGTCTAGATCCTGGTCATAAGATACACCTACTTGCATGGGATGCTGAGAAATTTATTTTTTCATTTCAAGAAGAAATATTGTTTACCAAACTCATGTTTGTCTATGAGACACTTGAAAGCCAGCACACCATTACTCAAGAGACGAATGATCATTGGAAAGCAAAGTTTACTTTATTTAGGAGGCCAGTAAACTGGGGGGAAGGTGGGCTTATGTCTAAAAATCAACTCTGAAGATTGTGCTTGACCATGAAAGTTTTAAAAACCATTTGGAGAGGGGGTCAGAGTCTTCCACTGTGTGCAGACTTCTTCTGATTGTTTGGTGGTGAGGTAACAGGGATTCTGTGCTCAGCCTGAAGTTACCATCTTCCACCTCAATGGGGGCCTTATTCCTACAGAAGAATTCAAAGTTACTATTAAGTATATTCCTTGAGGAAGAACAAGAACTCTGTCCCCAGAACTAAACTATTGTTTCTTGACTGCTCCTACTTAGTTTCTGCATTCCTTTAATTCTTTGATAAGCAACTATTTGACTCTGCCCTTTGGAATTCAGGGAATTTCAAAGAGACTAAAGCCTATTTTCTAAGACATAGGGAACACAGAAAGGATTTGTACCCAAGAAGACTCACAGGGTCCTGCTCCATTTCAATGTGACTTACTAAAAATCATTATTCTGTTGCTAAGGAAAGGGAGAAAGTATAATATGGTTGGCAATTACAAGTTTCTGTCACAAGTTCCAAATAACTAACTTATTTCATATGAAATAATACTGTGTTGTCTGTTATTTGTTTGATTTACATTTAGACTCTAATGCTGGGAGGGATTGGGGGCAGGAGGAGAAGGGGACGACAGAGGATGAGATGGCTGGATGGCATCACTGATTCAATGGACGTGAGTCTGAGTGAACTCCGGGAGTTGGTGATGGACAGGGAGGCCTGGCCTGCTGCGATTCATGGGGTCGCAAAGAGTTGGACACGACTGAGTGACTGATCTGATCTGATAAACTTTCTTGTCTTGAAGTTGAGTAAATGATAACTAGTAAACATTGGAGAAAATTACGTTGAATAGGATAATTATTTAAAAACAAAAACAATGGAACCAAATAACATTTTGATTTTTAAATTCAGAATAGTGTATGTGTGAAAACATTAGTTGCTCAGTCATGTTGAACTCTTTGGGATCCCATGGACTGTAGCCCACCAAGATCCTCTGTCCTTGGAATTCTCCAGACAACCATTCCCTCCTCCAGGGGATCTTCCCAACCCAGGATCAAACTCCGGCCTCCTGCATGCAGGCAGTTTCTTTACCATCTGGGCCACCAGAGAAGCCATCTAAAATATATAAGACCTAAGTCAGATTTTACAAATTGCAGTCAGAGAACTGATTTTCATAAAGGTTATAGTAGAGTAAACCAGATACTTTTATTCCCTGGAACAAAATCTGACTCCTTTATTACTGAAAGAATTATACCCTTTGACTGTTCAGATTTGGGAAAGACAGGTGTGTAGCAGTAAGGGAGGAAAGATAAATTGCCTAGTAAGTTTATCAATAAAACCAACCACCCTAACTGTAGTATAAGCCCTGATGTTTGTTGTTGTTGTTTAGTTGCTAAGTCCTGTCCGACTCCCTGTGACCCCATAAACTGCAGCACACCAGGCTTCCTGGTCCTTCACTACCTCTTGGAGTGTGCTCAAACTCATGTCCATCCGGTCAGTGACGCCATCCAACCATCTCATCCTCTATGGCCCCCTTCTCCTCTTGCCCTCAATCTTTCCCAGCATCAGGGTCTTTCCCAATGAGTCAACTCGTTGCATCAGGTGGCTGAAGAATTGGAGCTTCAGCATCGGCCCTTCCAATAAACCCTGATGATTAGCTTTTCTTTTTGTAACACAAGTGCCTAACTTAAGTTTTGATTGCCAAGGCATACCCCTCAAAGAGACATCCATTTCAGAAATTCATTCAGTGAGACTATCTGGAAGAAACACTTTGCCAGATAAAGAACTAAGCTGCCTTCCCCAACTGAGGCTCCTTTGTTTTAGAGACCTTGGTTGATTTTGATAATTGACCATTTGGGCCACTTGTTTCTCTTCAAGCTTCAAAGCTTCAAATTCCTACCCTTGTATTTAACATTCACTAATAAAGAGTGCCTCAGGAAACACAACCCCAACAAAAGCAGAACCCCAGGCCTAGGCAATCTCAAGCTCTCTTTCTCCTGGAGCCCTCACTGTGTGCCCCTTGACATGCCTTGCAAATGCCAGGGCTTGTAAGTAATAAACTCTGTTTTTCTTCAAAGTTTCCTAAATGTTTATTGCTAAAGGGCATCTTGCAATAATAATAAGAATCATAAGGGTCCTGCAGTGTAACCTTGGTTTGGAAAGGGGAGATGTCTGTGAGATGTGATCTGGGGTCCAGGTGAGTCCCTCCAGGCATGTCTAGACAACTGTAGTAACTGAGATAGTACAAAACATGTGGAGATGGATGGATATGGGTGCCACAAGCCCACATCAGCCATGAAGTCATTCAGATTGCATTTCTACCCTTCCATTTGGTCAGCTCTTAACTAAAACAACAGAAATCCTAGAATATCTTGTATTTACATACAAAAATCTGTCATGTGGTAGTGGAACAGTTCTACAATCCTAAAAATTAAACTTCTCAGAGAAGAGAAACAATCAGTGGAGGATGCAAAATCTACCCATTATTTGAAATCTGTTGTATTGTTCCTGAATGCAAAATCCTTATTGGATTAACTAGAGAATATTTTTTAATTTTTAGATTTACTTAAATCACATTGATTTAATACTGATATTTCTAGCTATTAAAATATTTGTTAGAAAAGAGTTGTGGTTGATAGCAAACATAAAATAACTTGACATGGAAAGAAACTTAAATAGAAATTGATTAGTATATGTTCTCATTATGTTTATTTATATCTGTCCTTGTTATATTTAAAACGTGTATGTTCTTTTTCAAAATTTGCATAAACTCCAAAAGTTTAGAGATTCTATTCATAAAGCTTACCTTTATTTTATAGTATAATATAGTTTGCTTATGTTTCTGTACAATAGATGTCTATTTTATATTCTAACATCTATTTTGTTGCCACTTGAATGATCCAAATATAGAGGTTCATTAACACACAGATCTTTAGTCCTGTCTAGTCTTTCTGAGACAGAAACAAAAGCCAAAAGCCTAAGAGGAGCAGCAAAATTTAGCTAGGTTCATTCATATTACTGGAAACTATTGCTTCTGGCATAGCAGTTAAAACTTACGTTTGTGACTGCCAGAAACAATAAAGTTTTGGACTTATGATGAGGACTTCAGAATTATGCCCCTATTTTTAAAGGTGGAAGATGTACAGTCAATGAGGCTTGAACTAGTGTGGCTCATTCATTTCAGAAATGTGGGAGTGAAAGAATGTGAGTGCAAGGCCCAAAGATGTTATTGTGTGATAGAAATTGGACAACAGAAAGGAACCTACTAATTGAGCAGTTTATTTTTAAGTACTTCGTGTAAAATGCATACAACTCTCAGCATTTTGGCAACAAAATCAGAAAACTTAAGAGTTACATATATATGTGCTTACACTCTTCAACTTTATTTTCCCTACAGATATTAAATCCCACAGTAAGGTATTCTTTATTAATCACTAGAAAATTCTCAGTTTCCCAAAGAAGCCGATTTACATCAAAAATAATATTCAGAAAAAAAAAACAAACAACAACAAAAAAAACACAGTACCTGCTTTCTCTTCTTTTTTCACCCCTATTATTTTCCTACCATTCATTGTTGAACATTTTTATCTGCAGCATAATCTCTACTTTAACATTCTATATTCCAATAACTCTACCTCTTCCTCTGAGGATAAAAAAGATCAACTAGACAGCTGTAATAGTCATGATTGAATTATTTCTTTTTCTCACATGTTTCCCAACTTTTGCTTTCAATTTCTTTTGCATGGAGGAAAAAATATGAATGATTTTCCACTTTACTGAAAATCATCAGGAACTATTTTCTTTTTCTGTCTCAGGTGTGGCCTGGGACTTCTTAAATGGTCACAATTATGGTCCCATAATTCTGGAATCAAGGAATTTGAGGACACAGTAATGTACTTGTTCCCACACAGAGCTTTTGTAGAAAAAAGATACTTCTTTATCTTTATTTTTATAAGTATCCAAATGATGCGATAATGAAGTTCCTCTTAAGCCAAATATAGGTTAATTATTTATAGACTCACATACATTAATTTATAGAGGTAAATAGATAATATTTTGAACCAGTAGACAGAAATGCACTGATAACTGGCATATTATTTCTTCAATGAAAGATTAATTTAAGATTTCAAAGAAATCCAATATATTCCTATCAAATCAAATGTTTACATCATTATTAATAAAATTCTACTGCTGCTTGTTTCATTTTAAATCTATTTATTTTATCATTTTAAATTGAACTTAAAATGAAATTGTTATTTAGGGGTTCCCTGTTGGCTCAATGGTAAAGAATATGCCTGCTAGTGCAGAAGACAGGGGTTTGATCCCTCAGTCAGGAAGATCCCCTGGAGGAGTGCATGACAATCCCCTCCAGTAATCTTGCCTGGGGAATTCCATGGACAGAGGAGCCTGGCAGGCTACAGTCCATGGGAGTTGCAAAATATTTATTTTATTATTTTAAATTGAACTTTGAATGAATAGGTGAAGTTAATATATGTAAATATATATATAACATAAACATATGTAAATACGTTTATAAATATACTAATGTGCTTTTCTCTGGGGCATTTTTTTGTTTGTGAGATTCTATCTTGTCAATTACATATGTCCTCAGCAAACAGAGAAAGCTCTGGAAGGAGAGAAGGGTGAAGCGGAAACTCAGAGAGGAGACAGCAGAGCTTGTGCTCCCCCCACCTCCCCCACCTTTCCTGCCAGTGGTAGAGAACTGGCAGGTTAAGGCGGTTAAGGACTGAAGCAGACCTATTTCTGGGAGATTTGAGAAACATCTGAAAACCTACTTGGGCTCAGGGACTCCTGATGGCTTTGCCAAATATTCCTGGCACTGCATATAAATCTAGTCTCCACTCAACCTCCCTTGCCCTCTCCTTCATTTGGGGTCAGTTTGCATACTGGTGTCCTATCTGTCCAGCCTTTTCCAGCTCCCTTCCTGTTTCCTTTAAGTAAGTGTTTCCTCTCATAATATCATTGCACATTTAATCATGTCTTGATGTCTACTTCTCAGCTGTTGTTGTTCAGTCACAAAGTCGTGTCCAACTCTGCAACCCTAATGACTGCAGTACAACAGGTTTCCCTGTCCTTTACAATCTCCCAGAGTTTACTCAAACTCATGTCCACTGAGTCAGTAATGCCATCCAACCATCTTATCCTCTGTTGCCCCTTTCTCTTCTTGCTCTCAATCTTGCCCAGCATCAGGGTCTTTTCCAATGTGTCCACTCTTCACATCAGGTGGCCAAAGTATTGGAGCTTCAGCATTAGTCATCCCAATGAATATCCAAGGTTGATTTCCTTCACGATTGACTGGTTTGATCTCCTTGCTGTTCAAGAGACTGTCAAGAGTCTTCTCCAACACCACAGCTTGAAAGCATCAATTCTTTGGCCCTCAGCTTCTGTTATAGTCCAACTCTCACATCTATGCATGAATGCTGGAAAAACCATGTAGCTTTGACTATATAGACCTTTGTTGGTTAATTGATGTCTCTGCTTTTTAATATGCTGTCTAGGTTTGTCATAGCTTTTCTTCCAAGGAGCAAGCATCTTTTAATTTTATGGCTGCAGTCACTGTCAACAGTGAGCCAGAATGCATGGGCCTGTGTCACAGTTCCATCAGTTCTGAGCTGTGTGTCCTGGAGCAAATCACTTAACCTTCCTGCATTTCAGTTTCTCCATCCATAAAATGGAGACAATGGAATCATCAACCTCAGTGGGATGTTTGGAAGATTATATTGGGGACTTTACATAATGTACTTTAGACAAGGAAATGGCTCCAGTATTGCCAGAAGGAAACCCGCTCCAGTATTCTTGCCTGGAGAATCCCATGGACAGAGGAGCCTGGTGTGCTACTGTTCATGAGGTCACAAAGAATTGGACACGACCGACTAACCACATACATAAACTATTTAGAAGAGGAAGTGATCTAAAGTGAGGCCTGATCCCCCTTCCATGACTCCAGAGCACTCCTGCACTCGCCCTCACAACTCGAATGGAGACTTGACTTTGCTGAGATAACACGAGAGGCTCCCTGAGTTCCCCATGGTACCTGGAGAGGAATTCCCAGCCTCTCGCCGCAACTCGAGACAAACCACAAGATGCCCACGTCAACGCGAGACGAGGCCCTTTTCTCCTGCAGCACCTCTAGAGCATTCCCGAGTTCCCTCTCAAAACCTGAGAGAAGGCTTGACTCCCTTCATGCAACTCAAGGGGGCCCAGAGATCCCCGTCACAACTCGAGATGAAAGACGAGTTTCCCACCACAAGTCGAGAAGAGCCCCATGTTTCCCACTTCATATGGAGATGAGGGCCCATTCCCTGCTTCAACTCAAGAGGAATCCCAACTTCCCCTTGCACCACAAGAGGAGGCCTGTGTCACCGATTAAATCTTGAGTGGAAACCCACGGATCCTGCTGCAAGGAAAAAGGACTTCGAGTTCCCCCTCCACTCCAGATAAGTCCTGATTCCACTGCACCGGCTCCAATGGAACACCGAGTATCCCCTCACAAAAGGATGGGAGACCTGTCTCCCATGCTGATCCTCTTGAAAAAGCCCAAATTCAAAGCCTGAACTCAACCGGAGGCCTGACACCCCTTTGACAACTTGAAAGGAATGCAGAGTTCCATGCCTCAATCAGACGAGGCCTGACTCCCTAGTTGAACCCTGATGGGAAGCCCGAGATCCCTGTCCCCGCCGGAGAGGAACACTGAGTTTCTCGACTGAACTCTAGACAGGGCCCTATTCACCTGCAGCGACTCGAAAGGAATCCCGACATGCCCCTCACAACTCGAAAAGAGACCTGACTTCTCGGAGGCAACACGAGCAGGTCCTGGAGGTCCCTGTCACAAATCTAGAGGAACCCCAAGCTTCCCGCCGCAACTCGAGAAAAACCACAAGATTCTCCCCTCAATGCGAGATGAGGCCCTTTTCCAAAGCAGTGTCTCAAGAGAAATGCCACGTTCCCTCTGGAAACATGAAAGGGTACTTGACACCCTTGATGCAACTCAAGAAGGTCCCCGAGATACCCGTCCCCACTCGAGAGGAACACCGAGTTTCCCAGCACACCTCAATCTGAGCCCCTTTGCCACTCGATTCCCCTGCTTTCTCTGGAAAGGAATCCCGACGTTCCCATTGCCCCTCAAGAGGAGGCCAGTCTCACAGTGAAACTCGAGTGGAACCCTCGTGGGTCATGCCACAATCCCAAAGACACTTATTTCCCCATCCACTCGAGATAAGGCCTGATGCCCCTGCACTGATTCGAATGGAACCCCGAGTATCAAGTCAGAACACGAAGGGCCACTGACACCCCGGTTGCATCCTCCAGAAAAAGACTCAGGTTCCAAATCCATCTG
Source organism: Bos javanicus (assembly GCF_032452875.1). NCBI lineage: Eukaryota > Metazoa > Chordata > Mammalia > Artiodactyla > Bovidae > Bos > Bos javanicus. Next base: position 14,344,967 of record NC_083876.1, read on the forward strand.
GGCAAGAGGCCTGGCACCTCATCCACAACTCAAGAGGCAAGCTGAGTTCAATGCCTCAACACAAGACGAGGCCTACCTCCCCTGTTCAAACTCCACAGAAACCTTGAGATCAATGTCAGAAATATAGAGGAACCCTGAGGTTCCCGCCAAACTCAAGATGAGGCCCTATTTATCCCTGCAGCGGCGTGAGAGGAATCCCGTGAGAGGAATCCCTGCTTTCGCAACTGGAAAGCAGATCTGACTTCCCTGAGGAAACACGAGCGGGTCCCCCAGGTCCCCACGCAACTCGAGAAGAACCCTAAGATTCCCACCACAACTCCACAAAAACCATGAAATTCTCCCCTCCATGCGAGATGAGGCCCTTTTACGCTGCAGCGTTTCCCAAGAAACCCCATGTTCCGTCTTGGAACTCGAAAGGGAACTTGACACCCTTTATGAAACCCCAGAAGTTTCCCAAGATACCCGTCCCCACTTGAGAGGAACGCTGAGTATCCCACCACAACTTAAGAAGAGCCCCGTTTTCCCCTCCTCATCTCCAGACGAGTGGCGATTCCTCTACTTCATGGTAAAGGAATCCCGATGTTGCTGTCGCCCCTCAGGAGGAGGCCGGTCTCACCTTGAAACTCGAGAGCATCCCCAGGAATTCCAGATACCTGATTCCCCTGCACTGACTCGACTGGAACCGCATGTATCGACTCAAAACCCGAAGGGAGGTATGACAGCCCCGTGGCACCTCAAGAAAAAGCCCCAGATCCCTATGCCAACTCGAACTTGACAGGAAGCCTGATAACCCTTTTACAACTCGAGAGGGAAGCGGAGTTCCATGTCTCCACACGAGATGAGGCCTGACTCCCCTGTTGAAACTCCATAGGAACCCAGAGATCCATGTCAGAACTGGAGAGGAACACTCAGGTTGCAGACTCAACTTGAGATGAGGCCCTTTGACCTTGGACCGACTGCAGAGGAATCCCGAGAGGCCCCTCGCAACTCGAATGGAGACTTGACTTTCCTGAGGCAACACGAGCGGGTCCCTGAGGTCCCCATCGCAACTCAAGAGGAACCCTAATTTTCCTGCTGCAACTCGAGAAGACCCAGGAGATTCTCCCCCTCCTCTTGAGCCTCGAAAGGGTTCTTGACACCCTTTAGGCAACTCAAGAAGTTCCCCGACATACCCGTCTCCACTCAAGAGGAACGCCGAGTTTCCCACCACAACTCAAGAAGAGCCCTGTTTTCCCCTCCTCATCTTGAGATGACGGTCCATTCCCCTGCTTCGTCTGCAAAGGAATGCTGACCTCAGGAGGAGGCTGGTCTCACCTTGAAACTCGAGAGGAACTCCAGGAGTCGGGCCACCAGTCGAAAAGACCCATATGTCCCCATCTGCCGGGGTCCAGCCCTGGTGGATCCAGGGAATTCGAAGCGGGGACGGCGTCGGCGAGGATCAGGAAACAACTGCTTAATTAAACTTTAATTAAGGATATAAAGAGTAATAGAATAAGGATAGCTCAGTGAGGAAATTCAGTGGAGAAAAGAAGCTGAAATAAGGATAGCTCAGTGAGGAAATTCAGTGGAGAAAAGAGGCTGAATAATTCAGCCAGAAGGTAAGAGAAAGAACGACTTGGTGAGACCAAGTTTCGGTGAACACTTTATTTTACAAAGTAGTTTTTATACCTTAAGTTATGCATAGAGGATAATGGGGGAAGGGGTAGAGTCATGCAGCAAGCCAGGCTTTCTTCCTGCAAACTTATCATATGCAAAAGCTTAGGTGATTTGCATCATCTTCTGGCCCGGAGGCCTGTTAACATTTTAAGACCCTTTCTTCAGAAAACTTATTTTTCTCTAAAGGTGATAAGTCAAGCGCCACCCTCCAAAAGCATTAGATAAAGTTGCATTCCTACAGAGCAAAGGTGTGGTGGGCTATAACAAGAAAAAGAATTAACTCAAGGGTCCCAGGTTACAAACATTAAAGCTACTATTTACACCAATTATATTAATCAATACACTGCCAGGGACACAGCAGGTAAGGGATATGGAGACTTAGCAGCAAACATTGGCCCAACAAGTGAAAAACCCTTCACCAATACAATTTCTAATCAATCTTTTAACTGCTCAAAGGAATCTGTATTTAGACAGTTTAGAACATCTCATGCCTCTCACAGTTGGGAGGCTCTGAACAATCACATGTGGCCGGAAAAACCTATTCAGGCAGGCTAGAGGATTTCCAAAGGAGTTTGTAGGTTAAACACTGTCACACCCAGGAATTATTAACTGGAGCTGTAAGCTAACTCTTTTTTTCAGAGAGAGGTAGTGGGGGACAGCCCCCATAAAGTCAGAGGTGTAGGTGAAAGCACAAAGCAGAAAGTAGGCAGACTGGTTTTGGGGGTAGATGGGGGACTCCTGAGGCTCGATCCCGCCTTTGCGTGTACCGAGCCTCCTTCCTCATGACCTTTGTCATGGGCGGAGCTCCTCACGCTGACTACCGGCAGTGATAGAATTCCAGTTGAGCTATTCCAGATCCTGAAAGATGATGCTGTGGAAAGTGCTGCACTCAATATGCAATATGCAATATGCACTCAATATGCAATATGCCGGCTCCCAGCACCCATCCACTTGAGATAAGGCCTCTTTCCCCTGCAAAGACTCAAGTGTCACCCCAAGGATCAACTCACGACACGAAGGGAGGCCTGAGAGCCCCATGGCACCTCTAGAAATAACCCCTGATCCCTACCTCAGCTCAACAGGAGTCCTGACACCCCTTTTCCACCTTGAGAGGGAAGCGGAGTTCCATGCCCCAACACGAGATGACATCTGACTCCCCAGGGGAATATCCATAGGAACCCCGAGATCCCTGTCAGAGCTGGAGAGGAACCCTGAGTTTCCCACCTCAATTCGAGATGAGGCCCTAGTCACCCACACCAACTTGAGAGGAATCCCGAGAGGCCCCTCACAACACGGAAGGATTCCTGACTTCCCAGAGACAACATGAGAGGCTCCCTCAGGTCCCCATGGCAACTCAAGGGAACCCACACTTCCTGCCGCAACTTGAGAAACACCTTGAGATTCCACCTTCCATGTGAATTGAGGCCTGATTCCCCTGCCGTGACTCCAGAGCACTCGCACGCTCGCCTTCCCAACTCAAATGGAGACTTGACTTCCCTGAGGCAACACAAGAGGCTCCCTGAGTTCCCCGTGGTACCTGGAGAGGAATCCCAAGCCTCTCGCCGCAACTCGAGACAAACCACAAGATGCCCCGCCAACGCGAGACGAAGCCCTTTTCTCCTGCAGCACCTCGAAAGCAATCCCAGGTTTCCTCTCAAAACTCGAGAGAAAACTTGACTCCCTTTACGCAAATCAAGGGGGCCCAGAGTTACACAACTCGAGATGAAAGACGAGTTTCCCGCCACAACTCGACTAGAACCCCGTGTGTCCCACCTCATCTGGAGATGAGGGCCCATTCCCTGCTTCAACTCAAGAGGAATCCCAACTTCCCCTCGCACCACAAGAGGAGGCCTGTGTCACCAATTGAATCTCGAGTGGAACCCCGCGGATCCTGCTGCAAGGAAAAAGGACCCGAGTTCCCCCTCAGCTCCAGATAAGTCCTGATTCCCCTGCACTGGCTCCAATGGAACACTGAGTATCCCCTCACAACAGGATGGGAGGCCTGTCGGCCCTGCCTGTCCTCTTGGGCCTGACTCCCTAGTTGAACCTCGATAGGAAGCCCGAGATCCCGGTCGCCGCTGGAGAGGAACACTGAGTTTCCCGACTGAACTCTAGACACGGCCCTATTCACTGGCAGCGACTCGAGAGGAATCCCGACGGGCCCCTCGCAACTCGAAAAGGGACCTGACTTCTCTGGCAACACGAGCCGGTCCCTGAGATTCCCGTTGCAACTCGAGAGGACCCCCACAGCAACTACCACCCCTCCCACGATCCTCCCACCACCCTCCATTCCACCCTCCCATTCATCTTCCCACTACCCTCCCACCTTCCTCCCATCACCCTCCCAACCACTTTCCCATCCATCCTCCCATCCATCCACTCACAGCCTCTCACATCATCCCACCATCCTCCCATCCACCCCCCCCCATCCACCCTCATCATCTCTTTCATCTACTTTGCTTCCCTCCCTTCTTGTCTTTCCTTCCATATAGTATTTATTGAGGGTCACAGTGACCCTTTTTTCAGAGGGGTGCTGATAGGGAAGCCATATGGTGTCCCTCTATCTTTCTTTGGATGAAATCTCACCCAGAATCACAACACAGAAAGCCAATAAATCCTAGATACCCTAGAGCTCCAAAAGGTCAAGTTTATAAATCAGAGATCTAGCATGTATCCCATTTTATGTATAAGAAAACAGGTTCATCCTATTCCATCCTACTCCACAGGGGTGGGAAGATGAATGGGAGTGTGGATTGGAGGGTGGATGGTGGGAGGGTAGTGGGAGGGCGGTGGGCGGGTGCTGGGAGGATGGTGGGAGGGTGATGGGCGGGTGGTGGGAGGGTGGTGGGCGGGTGCTGGGAGGATGGTGGGAGGATGGTGGGCAGGTGGTGGGAGGATGATTGGAGGGTGATTTTGGAGCCCAAGAAAATAAAAACAGTTTACTGTGTGCAACCACCATATAGTCTATTGGTTGATGCCTCCCTGGGTCTCTGGTTTCTGGGGAGCTTGAGATGGAGCTGTTCTGTTTGGTACTGATGTGGTTGGCCATGCCTATATGCACTTGTCAAATATCCTAGAACTATAAAGAATAAATTGTATGTAGTTGAAAAATCAATTGAAATGTTCGGGATTCAGGATGAAATTAAGACTGTGGCAAACGAATCTGTGTTATAAATGTATATTCACATTCCCTCACAGACAGGGTGGGGAAAAGGAGCTTACAAATAACTTTGGATAAATGTGCTTTGACCAGATAAAAGCAAAAGGAAATGGATATGAACACTGTACTCTAACTGACAAGTTTGCTTCTGACTGGTGTTTCTGTTAACAATTCTGAACCTGCTTTTCATATATACTGGATTGAACAAGTGTTTCGATGGTGGATGGGATGGTGGATGGTGGATGGTGGGAGCTAGGTCTCTCATTGTTGGAGAGACAAGTATTGGTTGGCCAAAAAGTTCATTTGGGTTTCTGTGTGCTGCCCTAGGGAAAAACCCAAATGAACTTTTTGGCCAACCCAATAATAGATAAGCCAGGTGGAAAGAAAGGTTAGACTAAAGCTTATGCAACTGAACTGGGGTGGATGCATTAATATGAATACATCTGTGTTTTTATCTGTTCATATTTAGATAGATAAACACAAAAATAATTATAGATGTGGGTATATATATGGGTTAGTTTACATATATGTATTCTCTTGTTCTGCCTGCTTATAAAGCCTTGAATAGTGATGCTACAGTAGCAATAAGCACACTTAGCACTCAGATATTGATTTTGAAATACCAGTGAAAGAAAATAAGGCTCCTTAGGGAAATGGTTGATTCTGAATCTGAGCAGGGACCATATATGATAAACTTAGATCATCTTGTAATGCCTAAAAGTAAGAATGGGCTCTAAAAACAAAATGATGAAGTTAAGAAAAAGGGAAGCAGAAAACAGCTAGAAAGAACTTCCAGTGGTCAAAGAAATTAAGCAACAAAATAAACAATGTAGTACTATATTACATCTCAAAATACAAAATAAATATCCATGTGTCCATACTAATATAAATAAATAACCAAGTGAATAAATATCTGGGAGAAAAGGGACAAATCTCCCAAAGGGAAAATTCTAAAAGATATAAGCAGATAGTCAACCTCCAGGAGAGGGAACTTAACCTTAAGTGCCTGCTAGACTTAGTAATTTGCATCCAAATAATAGATTATACAAAGCTGAATCTTTCCTCTGAATTGCCCTTGGCAGAAGCAGGCTGCAAGTCTCAAGGTTATCAGGTTATAACTGCCCTGCCACTCACCCTCATCCAATAATTTGTTGATGCAGGGGATGATCTAGAAGACAAAGAGTCACCCTCTTACCTCAAACACTGAAGGTTATGACAGCTCCAGAGTCCCTGGTAAAATTTGCTGGAATTTCTTTTTCAACTGCATCAAAGTCCAACTTCTCCTGACTCAACCATGTTCTTTTCTTTCATTTATATTGTTCCAGACAGGCCTCTCTAGGGAACCTCCTGCCCACAAATCCCCATTTCAAAGTGACTTCTCAGGGGCCTTAACTAAGACACTCCGCATAAAAGGAGGAGACAGGATGAATATAGGAGATAGTTGTATAGTGAAGAAGAACATATTAGATTAGGGAGCATATGCAAGGATGAAACAGGAATTAAAAACTTGGAGAAGCAAAAAATGATAAGTAGATTTGATGAGTTTAGAGAACAGGGTATAAGGCACAGAATGACAGGAGATAGACACATTTGAGAGAATGGAGATAGAAAACCTCTTGGAAGACAACAGCAGGAGTGGATCCTGAATGTAGAGGGAGTCTCTCCTCTCCCCATAGATTTTCTAACACCCTTTGAGTAAGCCCTAAGTGTGGCTCTTCTACTCAGCTTTAGCCACTGCTCTTGGGTCACTGGAATGACCTGACCCTGTCATTGTGACCCTGGGTCACTTTGGCTCAGCCCAAACTGTCATACTAGTTTTACAGTCTTAATTTTTAATTTAGAAGTGTTGGGGAGTGTGTAATTTCCTCAGTTCTGTCTCGCCACAGCAAAAATTTGAAATGGCAGACCATTGTTACAGCTTGGTTACAGCTCAGTTTTATTTGGCAAGCAAAGGAAAATACATCCTGAAGGCACAAGGGCAGGCCAACCCAAAAGAGGTGAGCGGCTCGATTTTCGCTCCTCTTTTTATATATTTTTTTCTTCTCCCCCTGAGCCTGCCCTATGTAAACTGGGCTAGTCAGGAGGGCTGTTTGTTTCACCTGAGGTTCTCACTCTGGCCCTTGGACCTCCCTTTGTTCTATTTTTGTGGGCTTTTCCCTTTCTTTGTCTTTTAGCCACCACTATTTTGGACTCTTTTTTCCTATTCTAACTACCTAACATTGCCCCCTCCAGAGAAGGCAATGGCACCCTACTCCAGTACTCTTGCCTGGAAAATCACATGGACAGAGGAGCCCAGTAGCCTGCAGTCCATGGGGTCACTAGGAGTCGGACACAACTGAGCCACTTCCCTTTCATTTTTCACTTTCACGCATTGGAGAAGGAAATGGCAACCCACTCCAGTATTCTTGCCTGGAGAATCCCAGGGACGGAGGAGCCTGGTGGGCTGCCGTCTATGGGGTCGCACAGAGTCGGACACGACTGAAGCGACTTAGCAGCAGCAGCAGCAACATCCCCCCACCCCCACCCCCTCCAAGAGATGGGAGGCCAAATTCTTTGGGAATAGGGGCATTGAGGTCTTTCTGGCTACTTGCTGCTGAGCTGGGATGGCAAGGGACATTGGGCCTCCCCCTAAAGCCTCAGAGTCTTTATAGTGATGTTCACCTAAGGATAAGTGGTATTTTCTGTGGTTGGGTATAGTTTTATATATCCTTGTTGAACTGGCACTGCATGTTGTAGCTTGATGACCTGGGCAGAGACAAAATGGGTTAAACAATTGATAATATATGGAGCAATCATAAGAAGCATCAATATGGTGATAACAGGGATTAGCAGGGGCAATAGCCAACTCCAAATTACCCCTTGCCAGGAGAAGGATCCCCCAAAGAGAGGTTGTAGCCAGCTCAAGAACTCTCCAGCTCATTCTTTGAGATCCCATAGGATCTGAATGTTTTTCTTGAGGACTGTGAGACTTTCTTTAATTTAGCTCTAGGTATATACCCAGAAACAATACATCTCATTCAAGATGGCTTAAGTCCCTCCTTGTTCAGTGATCAGGAGGTCTATATCCTGTCTATTTTGTGGTATAATACCTGCCAAGCTGTGTTGGCTCTTTAGAGATGTCCTGAGAAATCTTATCCCCAGAAACTTGATTTTGGGGGTGTTCACTATAATGGCACTCATTTGTAGTCCTGAATAGGTATCTGAGATCTCCCAGAAGCTCACAGGCGTATTGAGTGGCCTTTTCTGTTTTCTTCCATGGCTTGACTCATAAGTAGTGAATCCAGGAGTCATGCCCTGTTACTTTGACTGCTATGGGGGCAGAAAGTATTACAGGGTAGGGGCCCTTCCATGTGGGCTGGAGTTGAGCCCTTGGGGACCCATCTTTCCAGACTTTAAATAGGATTTGAGTCCCTGGAGCATATAGTGATGGCTGTTTAGAATCTTTTGTGTCCTGGTTGACACCTCACAAGTGTATATCCTGTTGAAATTGCCCAATGGTCATGATATAAGACCAAAGATCCTCTTCCTGAATCTAGGAAGAGGTCATTGACATAAACAAAAGGTCTCCCATATAGCATCTCATAAGGACTAAGACCAACCTGTTCCTTAGGGACAATATGGGTGCAGAGGAGAGCTATTGGTAAAGCTTCCTTCCATCCCAGGGAGGTCTCCTGGGTTATCTTTTTTATTGCTAATTTTAAGAATTGGTTGGCTCTTTGTACTTTTCCTGAAGACTGAAGCCTCCAGGCACAATGGAGATAATAAGTAATGCCCAATGCTTTAGAGACCCCTTGGGTGACCTATTCCTAAGGTACCAGATAATGTCCCATTGTCACTTTGTAATAACTTGGGCAGACCAAATCTTGGAATGATTTCATGAAGCAGTTATTTTACCACCTCATCAGCCTTCTCAGGCTGGGTGGGAAAGCCTTCAATCCATCCTGTGAATGCATCTATCATGACTAATAGGGATTTATACCTTTGAGAAATGCATCTGGGTGAATTCCATCTTCCAGTCCTCTCCTGGGTACGTCTCAGGTTGGATAAGCAGGGCCAGCCAGCTGGGATCTTCGAGCTCCTTGGGGGTTGTTTAATTGGCAAGTAGGACAAAAGAAGACCACTTTTGTTGTGCAGAAGCTCTTAATTTTAATTAGATCCCATTTGTTTATTTTTGCTTTTATTTCCAATATTCTTGGAGGTGGGTCATAGAGGAGCCTGCGGTGATGTATGTCAGACAGTGTTTTGCCTATGTTTTCCTCTAGGAGTTTTTATAGTTTCTGGTCTTATGTTTAGATCTTTAATCCATTTTGAGTTTATTTTTGTGTATGGTGTTAGAAAGTGTTCTAGTTTCATTCTTTTACAAGTGGTTGACTAGTTTTCCCAGCACCACTTGTTAAAAGAGATTGTCTTTAATCCATTGTATATTCTTGCCTCCTTTGTCAAAGATAAGGTGTCCATAGGTGCGTGGGTTTATCTCTGGGCTTTCTATTTTGTTCCATTGATCTATATTTCTGTCTTTGTGCCAGTACCATACTGTCTTGATAACTGTGGCTTTGTAGTAGAGCCTGAAGTCAGGTAGGTTGATTCCTCCAGTTCCATTCTTCTTTCTCAAGATCACTTTGGCTATTCGAGGTTTTTTGTATTTCCATACAAATTGTGAAATTATTTGTTTTAGCTCTGTGAAAAATACCGTTGGTAGCTTGATAGGGATTGCATTGAATCTATAGATTGCTTTGGGTAGTATACTTATTTTCACTATATTGAACCTTCTGATCCATGAACATGGTATATTTCTCCATCTATTAGTGTCCTCTTTGATTTCTTTCATCAGTGTTTTATAGTTTTATATATATAGGTCTTTAGTTTCTTTAGGTAGATATATTCCTAAGTATTTTATTCTTTTCGTTGCAATGGTGAATGGAATTGTTTCCTTAATTTCTCTTTCTATTTTCTCATTATTAGTGTATAGGAATGCAAGGGATTTCTGTGTGTTGATTTTATATCCTGCAACTTTACTATATTCATTGATTAGTTCTAGTAATTTTCTGGTGGAGTCTTTGGAGTTTTCTATGTAGAGGATCATGTCATCTGCAAATAGTGAGAGTTTTACTTCTTCTTATCCAATTTGGATTCCTTTTATTTCTTTTTCTGCTCTGATTGCCGTGGCCAAAACTATGTTGAATAGTAGTGGTGAGAGTGGGCACCCTTGTCTTGTTCCTGACTAGGGGAAATGCTTTCAGTTTTTTACCATTGAGGATAACGTTTGCTTTGGGTTTGTCATATATAGCTTTTATTATGTTGAGGTATTTTCCATCTATTCCTACTTTCTGGAGAGTTTTTATCATAAATGGATGTTGAATTTTATCAAAGGCTTTCTCTGCATCTATTGAGATAATCATATGGCTTTTATTTTTCATTTTGTTAATGTGGTGTATTACATTGATTGATTTGCAGATATTGAAGAATCCTTGCATCCCTGGGATAAAGCAAGGTGAAAAGACAGCCCTCAGAATGGGAGAAAATAATAGCAAATGAAGCAACTGACAAACAACTAATCTCAAAAATATACAAGCAACTCCTACAGCTCAATTCCAGAAAAATAAAAGACCCAATAAAAAAATGGGCCAAAGAATTAAATGGACATTTCTCCAAAGACATACAGATGGCTAACAAACACATGAAAAGATCCTCAACATTACTCATTATCAGAGAAATGCAAATCAAAACCACTATGAGGTACCATTTCACGCCAGTCAGAATGGCTGCGATCCAAAAGTCTACAAGCAATAAATGCTGGAGAGGGTGTGGAGAAAAGGGAACCTTCTTACACTGTTGGTGGGAATGCAAACTAGTACAGCCACTATGGAGAGCAGTGTGGAGATTCCTTAAAAAACTGGAAATAGAACTGCCATACAACCCAGCAATCCCACTGCTGGGCATACACACTGAGGAAACCAGAATTGAAAGAGACACGTGTACCCTAATGTTCATTGCAGCACTGTTTATAATAGCCAGGACATGGAAGCAACCTAGATGCCCATCAGCAGATGAATGGATAAGAAAGCAGTGGTACATATACACAATGGAGTATTACTCAGCCATTAAAAAGAATACATTTGAATCAGTTCTAATGAGGTGGATGAAACTGAAGCCTATTATACAGAGTGAAGTAAGCCAGAAAGAAAAACACCAATACAGTATACTAATGCATATATATGGAATTTAGAAAGATGGTAACAATAACCCTGTATACGAGACAGCAAAAGAGACATTGATGTATAGAACAGTCTTTTGGACTCTGTGGGAGAGGGAGGGTGGGATGATTTGGGAGAATGGCATTAAAACATGTATAATATCGTATAAGAAACGAATCACCAGTCCAGGTTCGATGCAGGATACAGGAAGCTTGGGACTGGTGCACTGGGGTGGCCCAGAGGGATGGTATGGGGAGAGAGGTGGGAGGGGGTTCAGGATGGGGAACATGTGTACACCTGTGGTGGATGCATGTTGATGTATTGCAAAACCAATACAATATTGTAAAGTAAAAATAATAATAATAATAAAAAGAAGACCACTTGCCTTATAGTTGTTTGGAGGCTTGTTCCTCTGAAGGACCTTTCTAGTTATCTTTGGAGGGCCTTCTACCCTAAATGAGTGGTGGCATGTAAGGAGTTAACCAACTTCCATTGGAGGTTCCAAGGCAGAAAAAGGAGTCCTTCCTTTTGGAAGCACCCTGTATGATCTTCTTGAAAGCCCTCACTCTTAGCTTTAAGAGTAAGAGCCCTCACTCTTACCTTCAGTATATGAAGGAGTTTCTGGCAAATTAGTCTGTGGAACTAAGGTGGCAACCCCTATTAGGTCATTGTTCTGTGATGCTGCTCTCTTAGCTCCCTGATCAGCTGCTTGGTTCCCTCGTGCAACTTCCGTGCTCCCTTTTTGGTGTTCTTTACAATGGAAGACTGAAACCTTAGGAGGCAGATGGACTGCCTCCAAGAACCTAAGGATTTGATCACCATATTTGACTGGGGACCCTCAGGTGGTCAAGTGGCCTTTTTCTTTCCAAATAGCATCGTGTGCAGCACCAGAAAGGCATACTTGGAGTCAGTGTAAATGGCTACTCTTTTTCCTTTTCCCAGCTCTAAAGCTTGAGTCAGGGCTACGAGCTCAGCCAATCGGGCTGAAGTACCTGGTGGCAAACGTTTAGCCTCTATGGTCTCAAAATTGCAGACTACTGTATATCTGGCTCTTCTTTTTACATCCAAGACAAAGCTGCTTCTATCAGTGTACCAGATATACTGAGAATTGATTAGAGGATCTTCTGACAAACCCTCTCAGGGTTTTGTCCAGTGGCCCAAGGTTTCTAGGCAAGAGTGAAAGGGGAGAGAGCCCTTGGAGGGTAGGCAGGAGGGTGGCTGGGTTAAGAACCTCACAAGGGGATATAGTCAGGCCTGGATTTTCCGTCAGCACTACTTGATATCTGGGGATCCTTTGGGCAGACATCCATAAATAGTCTCTCCCATTCAAGAGTTGTTTCACTTGGTGGCTGGTAAAAATAGTTAGTTTGCCCCCAAGAGAGAGTTTTAAAGCATCTTCTATCAGGACTGCAATAGCTGTAAGACTTCAAAGACAGGGAAAGATCTCTTCCCAATAAAAGAGTCGGACACTCAGGGTCCACCAGAAACTGGTGGGAACATATTTGCACATCACAGCAACAAAGAAGTGCTCAAGTGAATCTTTTAGTAATTGTTTTCCTGTATCACCCAAAATGGTACAAGTTTGGAAGAAGGCTCTGCAGTAGGAGGTCAGGACAGAGTAGGTAGCTCCTGTGTCAACCAAGAAATTCTTAGACCTACCTGCCACATCCAGTTGCACCATAGGCTCCAGCCCCATGATGGTTATCTGTGACAGGTGGGCTGGCTGGAGCCAGCTGCTTCAGTCCTGTTGAACCATCTTTAGGGAAGGCTTGGTGCTTGACCTTGAGGCTCTTGGGTCCTGAGGGCAGAGTGCTGCCCAATGTTCCAATTGATGGCATTTGTAGCAAGCAGTTTTAGGAGACTTGTCACAGTTTGGACACTCTTTGACCCAATGTCCCACCTGTCTACAGATTAGGCATTTGCCTCATGCCTTGTCCTTTAAGGACTTAGGGTTTGCCATAGGGTTTTCCTAGAGCGCGGCCAGCATCTGGGCATGCATTGTCTCTTTCCTTCTCTCCCTTTCCTGGGCCTTGGCCTCCCTCTCCTGTTCTCTGTTATAAAAGGTATTTGTGGCTATCTGGAGCATCTTATCTAAAGAGGCAGCAGGGCCCTGCTGCTGTAGCTATTGTAACATTATCATGATGTCTGATGCACATTGAGACACGAATTTGTCCTTTAAAGTCACCTGTCCCTATAAGAGTCTAAATCCAGATTGGTAAACTTTGGGAGGGCCTCTTTTAGCATTTCCAGAAAGGCAATGGGGTTCTTGTTGGACTCCTGTTATTGCTGAGACTGGGCACAGTCCCACAACTAATAGGCTTCCTTCTATTTCCATGGGTGGACTTTCTTACAGGTGAGTCTTTCTGAAGCTTATCTTACCCAGTAGTGTTGCAACCTGAGACCCAGGCTTCCCCAGGTTAGGATGCAGATCCCCAGGCAGGTTGAAGCAAGACAACCTCCTGGAGATTGAATCCCCAGGAAGGTTGAGGTATGTCAGCCTCTTGAGAATTGGGTCCCTGTGCAGATCAAGGCATGTCGACCACCTGGGACCCCTGGACTGGCAGATCCCCAAGCAGGTCAAGGCATGACAATCTTCCGAGAACCAGATTCCGAGGCAGGTTGAGGCAGATCAACCTCCTGGGACCCCGGGCTGGTGGATTCCGGAGCAGGTTGAGGTGTGACAACTTCCCAGGGATGAGATCCCTAGGCAGGTCAAGGCAGGTCGGCCTCCTGGGATCTCAGGCTGTTGGGCATTCCCAAGGTCTCCAGCATGACTAGTGCCGGGGAGGATTAAGGGGTTGTAATCTTAACTCATTTCCAGTTTTTCCACCATAGATGGGAATGGATACCATGATGTAAAGCAATCCAAGCCTGTGCCCTGAGACTGGGAGCCTGGGGAAACAACCAGAAGCCTTATCCTCTTATTGCTCTGAGGGAATGTAAGTTGCTGATTTCCTGCCCTACTCCTCCATAAGAACAGCTTAGGGTGTTTCCAATGATAAACATTTCATTGTCATAGACCCATTTTACATAATAACAGAAGTAATGACAAATGAGTGGGTTATCTGGTCCTGTTAGGGGCATTAAGAGTATTTTAATAATAAGCTGGGTGGAGTGATGTTGTCTAAAAGTGGACAGGCTCTTGGTTGTAGGAGTTAATAAGTGGCTTAAGGACAAATTAATAAGAGGCAACAGACCAGATGTTCCATAAAAGTGGAGTAGAGATCTGATCCGGGGGTGTGTTTGTAACTTTAAGAGAAGGACGGTAAGAGTTTGGGCCCAAACGGCCTGCAAGGCTAACTCCCAAAGTGGCAAACATTAGCCCTGGAAGCCCATCTGCCCTTGAAGGGATGCCACCAACAGATGGACTTCTACCAGGCATTGTGTGCCTATCACCCACCTTAGCAGGTTCACTGAGAGATGCTGTTATTGCACATGTTGTAGGAAACACGGAAGATGAAGGCCTGAATATCTAGAGGGATTGATTGGATATTACACAGTATTTCCTTCCCAAGGGACAGCTATTTTCTGGTTGTCCTGCCAGAAGACTGTAGAGGCAACATTGTGGGCCTGGCTGGGGCTCAGGAAAAGAGCATGAAACAGGAGCAGGGCACGACTTTTGAAAGAATGACATAGCCCAAGGGCATAACATAAATGAATTAAAATCAAATGGGTCCAAGATGACAGACAAGTCAAATTCAACTAAACCTTGATTCTCAATCTGCAAGCTAAATGACACACCAAGAGGCACCAGGACAGTTTCAAGGCACGATCAAAAGACCAAGGAATGGGTGGTTTCCCAATTGTTGGAATGATCCTCCCACTCATTAGCAAATGAAGTCACCCAGCTCACAAAAACTAACCATACAATTCATGGCCGCCACATTCACCCTCTGCGATGGCACACACTCTGTGGACTGTGCTTCTCTCTGAATCTGAACAAATCTACCTCTTACCTATCACTGTGTCTTTCATTGAACATTTTGCAATGAGACATCAAGAACCTGAGCTTCATTAGGTCCTAAAACCAGGCACTGTGGGTTTTGGCCAGGCTCAAGTCCCAGGCAGATATGAGTGAGTGACCAAGCATAGCAGAGTCCCTGCAATGGGAGTTTGAGTCCCAATCTTGAATAAACAGTTTCAAATGCGACTTTCAGAAATGGAAAGATGATGACCTGCCCAATACTTTGTAAGCAGTGGCATAGATGGAGAGAAGAGCTAAAGGACAGGAGGAAAAAGCTGGGATAGCTGAGCTGCTGAATAACCTGCTGGCCTGATCCTTGGCACAAAGAAGATTAAGGACAGAGAACACTCACCCACTTGGGCAACAGCTACTAAGGCACAGCAGATAGTAGAGCTTTGGGGATGCACTGGGGAGTAGCCCCCGCCAGAGTTCCTCAGTTGCATCACTGCCGCTCAACCGTTCACAGCGGGTTCGAGGAAACAGAAATGAGAGATTCTAAAGGAATTAAGATTTTGTTAGCCATATGTCCTTCCAGCCATAGGAGCGAGGACCCCCTACCTTAACCAGAGGTCTTCTGGAATCTGAGACTGAGCCGTGTGAGCTTTCTGCCAAGTTTGTTTTTGCTGTCCCAGTTCCCAGCATGCTAGGCTTCTCGTCACTTCCATTGCACTGGGTTTTCTTTCCATTTAGCTTCCACTGCATGAGCTTTTGCCGAGCTGGGCTTCTGCTGTGCTTAGCCTCCGCCTTGCAGGGGCCAACCTGAGATTGTTTTACCCAGGTTAAACCCTAGAAATGGCACCAGATATGTCAGGACAGTGTGTAATTTCCTCAGTTCTGTCTCACTGCAGCAAAAATTTGAACTGGTGGACCAGTGTTACAGCTCTGTTACAGCTCAGCTTTATTTGGCAAGCAAAGGAAAATACATCCTTGAGGCGTGAGGGCAGGCTGACCCAAAAGGGGCAAGCAGCTCAATTTTGGCTCCTCTTTTTATTTTTTCTCCTCCCCCTGAGCCTGCCCTGTGTAAATTGAGCTAGCCAAGAGTACTGTTTGTTTCACTTGAGGTCCTCACTCTGGTCCTCGAACCTTCCTTTGTTCTATTTTTGTGGGTTTTTTTCCTTTCTTTGTCTTTTAGCCACCGCTAATTGGGACTCCTTTTTCCTATTCTAACAGGAGTATAAATATTACAGTCAAGTTTCATCAAGTCTAATAATGTCTTTGGGATCAAAACTGACCCAGAAATAATGGAATTATTCACTAAGGCAAGTGAATGAAAGTCACTCAGTCGTGTCCAACTTTATGCGACTCTGTGGACTGTAGCCTGCCAGTCTTCTCTGTCCATGGAATTCTCTGGGTAAGAATACTGGAGTAGGTTGCCATTCCCTTCTCCAGGGGATCTTCCCAATCCAGGGACTGAACCCCAGTCTCCTCCATTGCAGGCAGACTCTTTATCATCTGAGCCACCACTCTAGGGAATATATGAAACATTTAGTTACCTTGTTGCATACATTGAGTTCATGACTACAAGACAGAAACAAATGTAATGTAAAGCTTAAGCCCTATTTGCTTAGACTCATATTCCCAAACGGGAGCTGGCTGAGACCCCTAATGGCTGGCTCTGGGGCCCTGGAGGGTAGTAGGAGTGATTGAATTCCTACAAATTTGGATGGATAGACCACCATTAAAAAGAATGAGGAGCACTAGAAGTGTAATGATGGGCCAAAGGGCTGTACTGCTGCTGCTGCTAAGTTGCTTCAGTCATGTCCGACTCTGTGCAACCCTGTAGATGGCAGCCCACCAGGCTCCCCCGTCCCTGGGATTCTCCAGGCAAGAACACCGGAATGGGTTGCCATTTCCTTCTCCAATGCAGGAAAGTGAAAAGTGAAAGTGAAGTCGCTCAGTCGTGTCCGACTCTTAGCGACCCCATGGACTGCAGCCCACTGGGCTCCTCCATCCATGGGATTTTCCAGGCAAGAGTACCGGAGTGGGGTGCCATTGCCTTCTCCGGCCAAAGGCTGTATGCACAGACAAATCCAGTTTCTCAAGGAAAATCTTGTGACTAGAGGTAACAGTTGTATTAAGATGCAAATTCCAGATCCACAAAGCCTAGTGCCATGACATCCCATTGTATTCTTACCTCAATTAAACTGTAAATATAAGCCATACCTTTTTAGTGAATAGGTTTTTTTCATCCATGGTAAAGAAATATCAATAGAAAACTAGGTATTCTTTTACAGACTTCTATGAAATTCCATGTTTGCATCCTCTGATATTAAGGATTATGGTTACGGAGGGCTTCCCAGTGGCTCAAATGGTAAAGAATCTGCCTGCAATTCAGGAAACCTGGATTTGACCCGTGAATTGGGAAGATCCCCTGGAGAAGGGAACGGCAACCCACTCCGGTATTCTTACCTGGAGAATTCCATGGACAAAGGAACCTGGCAGGCTAAAGTCCATAGGGTCGCAAAGAGTCAGACACGACTGAGTGACTAACATTTGTATACTTGGATGGTTAGAGAAAGAAAAGACTAAAAATACCATCTTACTGAAAGAAATTTATTTCCACAGAAAATAATTTAACCTTTAAGTAAAATCAAGACTTTCCTAAATGATCATATTGGAAAGTAAGCTAGAGATCAAAAAAGTGATCTAGAAGGAAATGTTAAAGTTATGGAATCTTCAAATCTCCAAGACTGCACAAGAAACAGATGTATTTTTGCCTATTTCAAAGATTTTTTATTCAAAAAGCATTCTTCAACGTAATATTAAGCAATTCCTTTGAGTGTGGGAGGGCAGAGGGTGGAGGTTGTAGTGTGGACAACTTTCCTTAAATGGAATAAAGGTATTTTAATGGTTTATATTTTCCTTCTTCTTCCCCTTTGTTTCTGCTAATCAAATTGTGCTTTTAGTGAGATTGTTACATCACTGATAGTTTTTAAAGCTTATCTGTTTCTCCTGAAGAAAGTTGTTCCAAACTTAATCCTTTTGTTTTAAGCATTTTGTATCTGTCAATATCTACCCATTATCAATATTAAGATATTGGAAATAAAAGCCTCAACTGGCAAATTGTTTAAATTTGCATATATAGATAGAAGTTAAATTTAAAAGTTCTTATAGCCACTACATTTTATCTATTCATTTGTCTCCTAAGACTTTAGAATGGTATAAATTAGAAAGCTATAAAATACTTATGAAGGAAAAACTATAACTGATTTTGTGCTGGAGATTTCAGGATGTTTTAAATTTAGCTGATCTGCTTTCATAAACAATTCTGTTAATTTTCCTTTGCAAGTGTGTATAATTCATGCAAACTTCACTTATTTCTTTTTGTTTATGCTAAATGTTTTTAAAATCATAAATGATTCATGCATGAGATAATCATTTCCAAGCAAACAGAAATAATTCCTAGAATATGTACCATGCAGTAACCATTTACTTATAGCATTTCCTTTTTTATTGCCTTTAATTCATTTTCCTCTTTCTACATCCATACATTTTATGTTTTATCAGATGCACAGTTCTTGAATATGTTTACAAAATTAAGGAAATATGAATCAACTTATCAGATCTAATTTTCCTGGGTTTAAAATTAGGAGCAGAAGATGGCAAAATTTGATTGTATCTTAAAATGCTCTGAATTATCTTGCCAACTCTTTTTACTAATTATTCTAAAATTAGATTTGATTTTATAACTAACTTCATGATTCCCATTTTTTTTTCTACTTCCAGCTGGAAAAATACCAGAGTCTAAAATAAAATATTTTAGGCAATATCACATCTAAAACTGCATTTGAGTAGTGGCCAAGGACGACATTGAAATAAAGTCTAGGGAATTAACGAACATGATGCAAGGATGTTTTCTTCCTGGAGGACCCTTCTTCCATAGCTGTTGAATCAAGGTGTAATTTTCACTGGAAGAGTTCTGTACTATTTCTGCCATCAACATCATGAAGGTGCTATCTCTTTTTCAAATCATATGCTTTCTTGGAAGAAAAGATGTCTTATTAATTCTGAGAATGATTTAGAGAACACAAACTATGATACAAAATGAAAATGTAAATTTTTCCAAATATAAGTATCTCTTTTTTTCTAGGTCCATGAAAGCAAAGACAGGTTATTGCAAAGACAGCTGCATTTAACAGAGGACGAGGGGGAATCAGTCTGCAACCCTGGAGCTTCAGATTCCCTTCACTGAGACCTGACAGGTCTCCTTGGAAAGGCAGTGGTGGGGTGGGAAGAGTCCACTGGGAAGACAGGCTGATTTGGGATCCTGGCTCTGTCACTTACTAGGCCTAAACAAGAACAAGTTTTCAGCCTTTTCTGAGCTTTGATTCCCTTCCTCGTAAAATGGACAGAATAAAAACAATCTATGGTTATTTTGACTATCAAGTAAAACAAGGAAGGTTAAGCACGAAATAGTTGTTTAGTGTTCATGGGTCTACTTAGAAACTTGTTCTCAGCAGCTTTGAAGTATGGGATGTTCCATCACCTTGCTCTGGCTGAAGAATCAGATTACGTAATTCGAGGTAGCCTGTACATTTCTGGTAGATTATATTTTAAGGGAATTGAAGGAGAGTAAAAGGAAGATTATACATTCATCTAGTCCCTGACAAGTGACAGACACCATTTCCACAAATATAACTAATTTAATCCTGAGACATACCCTATGAGATAGATACTATTCTAGCCCCCTTTATACTAAGGCATAAGGAAGCTAAAAAATGTGCTTGATGACATTTTAATAAGGAGATGAAAACTGAATTTCAAATCAGGAATTTCATCCATTTTCTCAAGGAACATTATTTATTTTAGTATGAAAATAAGAATTTAGAGTCCATAATTAAAGTAACTTGCTTTTTTAAGCTCTTTTATTCTTTGGATATATCCCATAGTCAAATTATCATATTTTAAAATCACTTGGAATATTATCTTATCATATGGTTATATGACTGAGTAAATATATATCTTTAGGTTCATTTAAAAAATTTTATTCTTAAGGATTGTTCTTTTATTTTTAAAATTATAAAATTATGTAAAAGATTTCTATAGTACCTACATGAAAAAAGCTATATTTTAAAAAATCTTGCCTCTGTCTTCCCCCTCAACCTATTTCATTTCATTGCTTATAGGTAACATTTTTAAATTTTATTTACTTATTTTAGTTTTGGTTGCACTGAGTCTTCATTGGTGCCTAAGGGCTTTCTCTAGTTGTGGCAAGTGGGGGCTGGCTACTCTGTAGTTGCAGCACATGCTCTTCTCATTGCTGTGGCTTCTCTTGCTGCAGAGCGTGGGCTCTAAGACACAGGGGCTCAATTGTTGTGGTGCATGGGCTTAGTTGCTCCATGGCATGTGGGATCTTCCTGGACCAGGGATCAAACAAGTGTCCCCTGCATTGGTAGGCATATTTTTAACCACTGAAGGACCAGGGAAGCCCTTCAATAACATTTTTGAGAGTTTTCTTTTTTTAAATCAATTAATGTTTTATTTTTAGTTAAAATCTGTTATTTATTTTAATATTTAAATATAAAATATAAACATGAATAATTAGATGTTGTAGAGTGGTTTATTATGAGAGTTTTTTTTCTATCATGCATTTTTCTAGGCTTCACATTTAGATAAATCACACATCTATCTAAAATTTGCTAGGCTATCAATAAACTACAGCACAGTGTTCATTCTTATAGACTGACCCAAAATACATAAATTAAAATGTAAAGGACTGATAGATTGTACATTCTCGGTTTAAGGATTTTCTTAAACAGAGTACTAAGATCTCAAACATCCTGAACATAGATGTTTAAAGATTATCAACTATTTAAAGATTGTCTTAAAGAGTATCAACTACTCCCCTCCTGTGCTGTGTGCTAAATTGCTTCAGTTGTGTCTGACTCTCCACGACACTATGGACCACAGCCCACCAGACTCCTCTGTCCACAGGATTTGGAGACTCTTGCCTGGAGGGCAAGAGTACTGGAGCGAGTTGCCCATGCCCTTCTCCAGGGGATCTTCCAGACCCAGGGATCAAACCCAAGTCTCTATGTCTCCTGCATTGGCAGGCAGGTTCTTTACCATTAACACCACCTGAGAAGCCCTACTCTCCTCTTAAAAGACAATAAAAATAGTGAAGACATCACAGCTTAGTTTTTTACAAAGTCAGTACAAAGATTTGACATTTTAGATTTTCATTGTCTATTTTTACTTTTAATATAAGCAAATGTATTTCTTTCATTTTTAGGTAAACAATAGCAAACTGAAAACCATTTTTCTGCCTTGTTCCCCTCCTCCCCTTTGGATGGATATATTAACACTTCTCTAGCTAGTTCCCTATTGCAGTCTCCACCTAGTCCCCAGTTAGCCCTTAACTAGTCCCTAGTTGCTCTGCTTTGAATAGCCTGATAGAAATAAGCTAGTTATTTTTGGCAGCATGTTTTTGACTAGAAATAACTCTACTAATTCAAGAGGTAAATAGATATGTAGTTTTCCTAGATACTCCTAAATTTCCCATTATGGCAGTTGTATCATGTATCATTTTTATTCTCATTAATACTGTATAAGAGTGCTGTTTCCTCCTAGCCTCTTCAGCAAGATATGTTGTAAAAGCTTTGTATTTTTAACTTTTACTTATGGTAAGAAATAGTATCTCAGTGGGATTTTCCTAATTTTTAAAGTAAATTTGATTTTTCCAAATGATTCAGAGATGTGCATCTTTATTTTCATGAAATATCTATTTTTTTTATTTTTGCAATTTTATGTATTATTTCTATGGGTTTTTATTTTCTGTTTTTAGAAACAAAATATGCTATGAACTTTTGATTTATTTTTGTTAAAAGTTCATAAAGAAATTGATAAGAAATTCACCTTCCATAGATTAATCTTGAATTCTTATAAAAGGTTGTGTATTTGTCCAGATAGGCTTAGTTATGCTCTAGTTCAAACAAGCCCCACCCCTGGGGTCTCAGATGATAAAGAATCTGTCTGCAACGCGGGAGACCTGGGTTGGATCCCCAGGTTGGGAAGATCCCCCTGGAGGAGAGCACATCAACCCACTCCAGTACTCTTGCCTAGAGGATCCCCATGGACAGAGGAGCCTGGCAGGCTACAGTTCATGGGGTCGCAAAGAGACATACATGACTGAAAGACTAAGCACCCACATGCCATATTGGCTTAGCATTGGAAAGGCTTATTTTTCACTTACCGTAACAGTAATGTAGGTAGAATTGTTCTCCTTGGTGATTGTCCTCCAAGTGGCAACTCAAGGACTGAGCTTTCTTCCATGTTGAGACACAACTCTCAAATTTGCCACAAGAGTATGTGAAGAAGGTTTATGGCCAGGTCTAGAAGGGCTGCATCACTTTTGCCCACATCCTATTGGCCAGAACTGAGTCAAGGAGAGTCAGAAATACAGTCTTCTTATGGGTCCAGAAAGAGGAAAATTAACTGGGATGTTTGTGACCTCATAGTGCTGGCTCTGCCAATAAGCAATGTTTGATTAGAACAAGACTTCTATGTGTTTGATCATTACTACATTATTTCCTTTGACTATCACTACTTGAAAGACAAATGGAAAAGCACGCAACACTTAAAAATTCTTATTATCATAGCTTCCACAGCTTATTACATCTTCTGTCTTTTGAAAGAGTGAACATCTAACCATTTCTCTATTACTCAGCTGTGACATGAAGCTTCCAGTTCCAAATGTCTGTGGGTTATAATATATCCAACTGGTATATTATGACAGGCATTATGAATTTGAGTTATCCTTACTTCAGTCATCTCCACCTGTTTAAGGATACTGCTAAAGTCAATCTTTATTTTGAAATCATAATTTCCATTTTGTGGAAATATCTGAATCACTTGCTTCTTGTTTATTGCTATGCTCTTCTGAGAGTGTGTGACTGGTTATTCAAAAAGAACATGAAGACTTACAATGTTTAGATGCAATGCTTAAAGGTTTAGTTTTTGACCAGAACAAGACTATCCTTATGGGCTTTCTGTTTAAGAAACCTCAGGTGATTGCCTTGGAGGTAGCAAGATGATCATTTCTTAAATACTTGCTTCTTAAACTCACATTTTACAAGTTTCTCTGTACATAATTTTTATATCAGTCAAGTTCACTAAAAAGGTTCCTAAAACTTACATTGAGTATTTTATTTTGTCCAGAATTGAGTTGAAAAGTCATTTATGACATAGCAAATCATAAGGAAACTAATACACTTTTGCATATTTATTTAACTTTCTTTAAATTGAAAATATGCCATGTATCTTAGTGTGTTTTGTTGAACTGAGCACACTTCCTTGAGCTCTGACAGTACCCTGGGTTTACTTCTATCATAGTGATTTGTCACTGTACATTCACCTGCCTTCTGGCTGAAATTCCCTCCACCAGAATCAAGGGCTTGGGCCATGTCTTTCATGCCAACAGCCAACACCTTTTATGCCTGGCTCCTAGAAGTGTCACAGGAAAGAGCTAAATCTGACTCCACGTTGGATCTGTTTCTTTTAGTTTGTTTCCCGTTGCTTTTGTTCAGTAAAAGCATATTGTCTATACATAATGGCCTACTTCAAGGAACCCTGCCCCTCTGCCTGAATGTTAAACCAAAGTGCCTTTGTTAAGAGAAACATCCTCACCCTGTCCACCTGTAAATGGCTACAGGAAGGAAGAAAGAACATATCCCTTTCCCAATGAGGGCCATTCTAGGAGATATTTGCAAAACTTATGACCTTTTGACTTTACTTCCTCATCCCCTCCCTGTTCTGTTCTAAAGAAGAACCCAGCATCCAGACCTAAAGATGGTTATTTTGAGACATTAGACTTCTATCTTCTCAGTCTGCTGGCTCTCCAAATAAAGTCATTATTCTTTGCCTCAACACAATGTCTCCAATTTATTTGCCTATTGTGAGGCGAGCAGAGCAAGCTTGTACTCAGTAACAGAAATTGATCAATAAAAGCTGTGGGTATTAATAAATTAATAAATAATAAAAATACTTCAAAAAATGATGCTTCTTAATGATTACTTTATTATGATGAATTCAGGATCTATTGCTGATTTGGAGAAATTAGAATTTTATATATTTCAAATGACTTTTTACTCTTTAATGATGCTTTCCTAACCTTTGCACTGACTGTAAGGAAAAAATGTCAATCAAACTGTCCACAGAGAATGTAGTCAATTTATTCTATTGTCTCAAATATGTAGCTCTTTGTAAAGATGCATTTTTGACATGAGTTAAGCTAATCTCCCTCTTCTCTTCTCTATCTCTATTTCTTCTGGAGGTATAAGACCAGGCTAGTATTATATGATCCTAATTCCAACTTCCTGACAATAAGTGATTTAATCAACAGTGGGCGCATTTCCAGTGGAACAATCAGTTTCTTTGGGGAACTCTAGTATTTGAAGTTGGAGAAGGCAATGGCACCCCACTCCAGTACTCTTGCCTGGAAACTCCCATGGAGGGAGGGGGTCGCTAAGAGTCTGTCATGACTGAGCGACTTCACTTTCACTTTTTGCTTTCATGAATTGGAGAAGGAAATGGCAACCCACTACAGTGTTCTTGCCTGGAGAATCCCAGGGACGGGGGAGCCTGGTGGGCTGCCGTCTGTGGGGTCACACAGAGTCGGACACGACTGAAGCGACTTAGCAGCAGCAGCAGCAGTATTTGAAGCTAAAAACATTAGTCTCTGCTGTCACTTACATTGCAATGAAGTAGATTTGTAACAAGGAAGTACAAATCTGACTCCATATTGGATTTGTTTCTTTTACTTTAACATCTGTGTTCTATTGCTTTCACTACAAGTTAATCACTAAAATGGTGCTGCCTATAGCTTAAAGTATATATGATGACCCATCTCAAGGAATCCTGTTTCCCAGCCCTGAAAATTAAGCTAAAATATCTTTGTTTAACTCACAGAAAACATCCTGGCCAGGCCCACCTGTGAATGGCTTCAAGAAAGAAGAAATTAATACATCCCCTCTGGAGTCTAGCTGGAACCAGGAAATATTCAACAACTTATTACCTTTTTTACCTTGCTCTTCACTTCCCACTCTTTGTTCTATTAAAAAAACAAAACAAAAGAAACCTAGCATCCAAACCCAGGCAAGATGGCTCTTTGGAACACTAGTCCACCATCTTTTTGGTCTGCTGGCTTTCCAAATAAAGTCACAATTCCTTGTACCAACACCTTTTCTCTTGATTTATCAGCCTGTCCTGTGGTGAGCAGAACAAAGCTTGGACTTGGTATTAATGAAAGATACAAAGACTGAAAGAGTTATTCCAATGCAGCCATGCTTGACCTACATGCAAAAACAGCAGAGAAAATTGGTTTCTTTAAAAAGATGAAGAAGTCAAAAGTGAAGAGAGTAGCAGGAAAAAAAAAAATTCAAGTGCTCTTAGGAGAATGGACCTTGACTTTCCAGTTGGTGCAATGGTAAGGAATCTGCCTGCCAATCCAGGGGATGCAGGTTTGATCCCTGGGTCGGAAAGATCCCCTGGACTAGGAAATGACTACCCACTCCAGCATTCTTGCCTGGAAAATTCCATGGACAGAGGAGACTGGCAGACTACAGTCCATGGAGTCACAAAGAGTCCAGCACAATTGGGCCACTGAGCATGGAGGTGAATGGAAGGAGTCATTTTTATACAATTTTACAAACAAAACTTAATGTTCAAGAATATGACTTCCATCATTTTTCCTCAATCAAATGCAATTTTTATCTTGAACTCTCCATTTTACTGATATTAGAAAATGTCACCTAGTCACTACTTAGTAAACTCAGCAGAGATTATTTAATCTAGTCAGGTTTAAAATTTCATTATTCTTGGATTTAAACTCAGTGGGTTGAGGAGTCAAAATCAGTCCATTTAGTTTCCTCATTCTGATTCCTGATGTTTTGGGGAGGATGTAGTGGCTCACAGCATTGTTAGCAAGAGACACCTGATCCTTGACTATGTCTTTACACCAGCCTCCACTGAGACACAGTGCTTCCTATTTGATTATTGTCAATACATACTTGTCTATGGTGTTGCTGAGCTCCCTGAATTCATGAAGACACCTGGTGTCCACCTTCACAGAACTCCTCCACTGGTCTACCTAAACACTTGCAGTCTTCTCATCACCATCTTCCAAACCTCCTGGACACCCTGTGAGACTTTCTCTAGGATGAACAGCCTAAATGCTCTGCCTTGCTGCCCCTACAATTGTGCACCTTTCTGAATACAAGTCTCCTTTGCAAGGACAATGATTTCCTGGGCTGTACCTGGGAACAAGGCAAAAGCATTCTGGCTCTAGGATCCTCTCACATTTACCTTTTGTATTTTTAGTCCTCCCCTGAGGCAAGACTCAAGTTTCTTTAGAAATTTAGTAGGTTCTGTTTCACAACAGCAGTCAACACTCCTGCCCTCTTATCCAAACTTGGGAAAATACTGCTTGACCCAGCCCCAGAAAGACACATTTCCTTTCTGTGTGTAAGGAAAACTAACTAACCACATCTTTCCAAGGAAGCTACTTACGTAGTTCATTCAGGCAAAGAATCATTAGACTGTTTCTCCCAATTCCTCTTCTCTCTCTCTGAAGGAAAGCACAAACAGGCCCTGTGAGCTGAAAGAGTGTTTCATGTACACATTCGTCATCAAAGCAATCAAATCCAATCTATGAATGTAAGTGATACAGACTATGTTTACCCAGATGCTCCACATTTATTCCATCTTCTAAACTGGGGAAAATTCTACAGTGTTTTTAAGCTTTGGGACAGCTGGATCTTGTATTTAAAAAAATGTACAAAAATTAAAAATGGGATGGCTGGTTGTGATTAAACAGGAAAAGGAAAATTCAGGTTGACTTTTTTGTGTCGGGTGTGTCAGGCGCATGGCAGGCACATGAAATATCTCATTTAAGTTTCATGACCACTGTGAAGCAGCTTCATTTCAGAGAGGGAAAATAGAGTAAATGAGTTATTCAAGTTATAAGACTTGAATAACTTATATTATTAGCAGTTGAGGTGTGCTTTCCAAAAAGGTGTGCTTTCCAAAAAGGTGTGTTGAAATCTTAACTCTAGGAACCTGTAAATGTGAATTTATTTGGAAACAGGGCCTTAGCAGATGTAATCAAGTTTGGATGAGGCCATCCTCAATTAAAGTGGGCCCTGAGTCCAGTGACTGCTGTTCAGTTCAGTTGCTCAGTCATGTCCGACTCTTTGCGACCCCATGGATGGCAGCACTCCAGGCCTCCCTGTCCATCACTAACTCTCAGAGCTTGCTCAAACTCATGTCCATTGAGTCGATGATGCCATCCAACCATCTCATCCTCTGTCATTCCCTTCTCCTCCTGCCTTCAATCTTTTCCAACCTCAGGGTGTTTTCCAATGAGTCAGTTCTTCGCATCAGGTGGCCAAAGTATTGGAGTTTCAGCTTCAGCATCAGTCCTTTTAGACTTTCAGAATGAAGTCCTTTCAGAATGAAGACATTCAGACACATACAAAGGAAGACAGTCATGTGAAGCTGGAAGCAAAGAGTAGAGAGATACAGCTATAGCGAAGGAAGGCCAAGGGCTAGGGAAACCACCAGAAGCTAGAAAGAGACAAGGAAGGATTCTTCCCTAGAGTCTTCAAAGGGACCATGGTCTAGAAACACCTTTGGACTTCTAGCTTCCAGATCTGTGAGATAATAAATTTCTGGTTGTTCTAAGGTACAGGTTGCCACTTTTTTGACACCAGGGGCCAGTTTGATGGAAGACAATTTTTCTGGTGCTGGAGGATAAAGCTTCCCTTGCTGGCCCACTGCTCACCTCCTGCTGTGTGGCCCAGTTCCTAACAGGTCATGAAGCAATACTGGTCTGTAGCCCAGGGGTTGGGGATCCCCGTCCTAAGGTATCTAAATACCTTTTAGATAATGTCTGTGTTAATTTGCTATGGCCCTAGAAAACTAATATAAAACCCCTCTCATTGAAAGCCTACTAGGTTGCATACATTCTCTTGGCCATCCTATTATATGCTAGTTAATTTAACCTACAATTTACAGAGAGGATACCAAGGTTCAAAAAGTTAAGCAACACATCAATGTTATATTGTTTTCAAGTAATAGGGACTTTCAGTTCAGTTCAGTTCAGTCACTCAGTCGTGTCCGACTCTTTGCGACCCCATGAGTCACAGTATGCCAGGCCTCCCTGTCCATCACCAACTCCTGGAGTTCACTCAAACTCATGTCCATCGAGTAGGTGATGCCATCCAGCCATCTCATCGTCCGTCATCCCCTTCTCCTCCTGCCCCCAATCCCTCCCAGCATCAGGGTCTTTTCCAATGAGTCAACTCTTCATATGTGATGGTCAAAGTATTGGAGTTTCAGCTTCAGCATCAGTCCTTCCAATGAACACCCAGGACTGATCTCCTTTAGGATGTACTGGTTGTATCTCCTTGCAGTCCAAGGGACTCTCAAGAGTCTTCTCCAACACCACAGTTCAAAAGCATCAATTCTTTGGTGCTCAGCCTTCTTCACAGTCCAACTCTTACATCCATACATGACCACTGAAAAAACCATAGGGACATTCTAAAGTTCAGATGCAAGTCTACCGGACCATAAATGCCTTTCTAAGTTCACATAGCCAGAAAGTCAATACAATGCTGAAGGAAATAAAAGGAAGTGTTGAGATGTCATTGTAAGGTTCTATCTGTGAAGTGTTAGTGATTTGTAAAGAAGATTACAATGGTGAAATTACAGGTGATATAATGAACCAAATTATCTTAAATAAATAAATTTACTGCAATTTTCTTGTATTAAATACTGTTCATTACCAAAAGTCCAAGACAAAAGAGAAATTTTGCCCAATAGACATTTTAATGGTAACTCTATTTGCTGTAATTAGGTGAGATTTTATGACCTTAGAAGACTTTTTGAGACTGTTTCAAGGTACGTTCCAACTTACTCAGAGTTAAGACCTTCCTGTGAACTTGCCAGGACTCACATAATCTGGCCTACCTTTCCTGAAGCACTCAGCCCCATCTCCCCACTTGATCATTTCTATCCAGCCACACAGACTCTTCCCCATTTCTAGTATATATCCAGCTTTCTGTTATCTCAGACAGAGCCTTTGAGCTTACAGTTCTCTGTCTGAACTCTCCTCCCAGAGTTCTGCCTAGCTCCTCACTTCCTACAAGTTTTGACTTGAATATCCCCTTTTCAGTGCATTCATCCCTGACTGCCCTAGTTAAACTTGAAGGCCTCCTTGACACTGTCTATCCATCAACCTGCTTTATTTTAACAATTTACATGATCTAATATACTATATCTTCACTTTAAAGTCATTTTTATTGATGCCCTCATAAATAGAAACTCCATGAAGGCAAAAGTATTTGTTTTGTTTGTTACTATATCTTCAGTTGCTAAACAGTTCCTGGCACATAGTAAGGCTTTGAATGCTTGTTGAATGAATAAATGAATGAATGAGTGAACTCACAGATAAATTATTTTACCGTTCTTGAGTTCTATAAAAGAACTTCAAGGGAGTCCATAAACACCTGGAATGACATGGAAAATAATGTATGTGTGCAAAGTTCTCTCCAAAAGAGAAAATTTTATTAACTGCTGCATTTATTTAATAGTAAAGAAGATTGTATAATATTTATTGTGAAACAAAAGTAAAACTGTCTTGTATACATTAGGCTAAAATATCATTATTAACCACAATTCCTGTTAAGTTCTGTATGAGTATCTCTGCATATATACCTCATTTTCTACAGGAAAAATGAGTGTAACTCATCTATCCTCTCAGATTTCCACCTTCTTTTCTCACTTATATTATCACATTTACTCTCCACACCAGTGTCTTGGTTTTCTCTTTACTTGTTCTCCATATTCATATTAACCTTTCCTATTTTGCCCTTTATTTTATTTTTCCCCTCTTTTTTGTTTCTACCAAGTTTATTTTTAAAAAATTGTTTTTCTGGGCTTCCCTGGTGGCTCAGTGGTACAGAATCCACTTGCCAGTGCAGGAGACACAGGTTTGATCCCTGATCCAGGAAGATTCCACATGCCGAGGAGTTACTATGCCCATGCACCACAACCATTGAGCCTGTGCTCCAGAGACCAGAACCCACAACTACTGAGCCCACATGCTGCACCTACTGAGGCCCAAGTGCCCTAGAGCCTGTGCTCTGCAACAAAGAGAAGCCATCACAATGAGAAGCCTGCACATTGCAAACCAGACAAAAGCACATGCAGCAACAAAGACCCAGCACAGCCAAAAATAAATAAATAAAATTGTTTTTAAAATATAAATTCTCTTTAAAAATTATTTTTCAGTGTTACTGAGGCATAATTGACAAAACTGTAAGATAAAGTATACAGCTGATTATTTGATATACACATACATTGTGAAAGGATTCCTCACAAGTTAATCAAAACAGCCATCATCTCACATATTTACCTTTTTAAAAAAATTTTTTTGGTAAAAATATTTAAATTCTACTCCCTTAGTGAATTTCAATTTTACAATACAGTATTATCAACTATAGTCACTACATTATTAAATCCTCATAACTTTTTCATCTTATTCCTGAAAATGAGTACTTTACCAACCTCTCCCTATTTCCCCAACCACCCAGCTCTAGCAATCACTTTTCTACTCTTTGTTTCTATGAGTTTGAGGGGTTTTGATTGCTTATCTTTTAATCCACATAGTAAATGATGCCATGTAATATTTGCCTTTCCCTGTCTGACTTGTTTTACTGCACATAATGATCTTCTTTATCTCTTGTTATAGTCTTTAATTCTATTTTTTTTTCTTTTTTATCTTTTTATTTTATATTTTAGTATAGCTGATTAACAATGTTGTGTTAATTTCAGGTGTACTGTACTTCACTTATACATATACATGTATCCCTTATTTTTCAAATTCTTTTCCCATTTAGGTTGTTACATAATATTAAGTGAGTTCTGTGGACTATACAGTAGCTTCTTGTTGGTTACCCATTTAAAATATAGGAGTGTGTACATGTCAGTCCCAAACTTCCTAACTATCCCTTTCCCTAACCCTTCCCCTGGTAACCCTGTTTGTTCTCTAAGTCTGTGAGTCTATTTCTATTTTGTAAATAAGTTTATTTGTATCCTTTTTTTTTTTTAGATTCTACGTATAAGTGATACCATACATTTCACTTTCTCTGTCTGACTTCACTGAGTCTGACAGTCTCTAGGTCCATCTATTTTGCTGCAAACAGTATTATTTCATTCTCTTTAATGATAGTACCACATCTTCCTCATCCACTTCTGTACTGATGGACATTGAAGTTGCTTCCATGTCTTGGTTATTGTAAATAGTGCTGCAATGAACATTGGGGCGTATGCATTTTTTTCAAATTATGGTTTTCTCTAGATATATGCTCAGGAATGGGATTGCTGGATCAAATGGCAATTTTATTTTTAGTTTTTTTGAGGAAGGGCAGCTGCCAAGAGGAGTTACCCCATGTCCGAGGTCAGGGGCAGCGGCCAAGAGTGCCAGACTGCGACAGCACAGGAACGGCCGAGAGGAGCTATCCCACGTCCAAGGTCAGGGGGGGCAGCCAAGAGGAGATACCCAGCGTCCAGGTGAGGGGCGGCAATGAGAGGAGTTACCCCGCGTCTGAGGTCAGGGGCGGCGGCCTGGAGGAGATACCCCATGCCCTTAGGCTGGAGGCCAGGGGCGGCGGGAAGGAGGAGCTACCCCATACCCCTAAGCACGAGGCCACGGGCGGCGGCTGGGAGGAGCAACCCCACGACCGAGGCCAGGGGTGGTGGCCAGGAGGACCAACCCCACACCGTGGCTACGCAGGCACAGGAGGGCCTAGAGGAACTATCCTACATTGAAGGTCAAGAAGGGCGGCAGTGAGGAGATACCCCTCATCCAAGGTAAGGAGCAATGGCTGCGCTTTGCAGGAGCAGCCGTGAAGAGATACCCCATACCCAAGGTAAGAGAAACCCAAGTAAGATGGTAGGTGTTGCAAGAGGGCATCAGAGGGCAGACACACTGAAACCATACTCACAGAAAACTAGTCAATCTAATCACACTAGGACCACAGCCTTGTCTAACTCAATGAAACTAAGCCATGCCCGTGGGGCCAACCAAGGTGGGCAGGTCATGGTGGAGAGATCTGACAAAATGTGGTCCACTGGAGAAGGGAATGGCAAACCACTTCAGTATTCTTGCCTTGAGAACCCCATGAACAGTATGAAAAGGCAAAATGATAGGATACTGAAAGAGAAACTCCCCAGGTCTGTAGGTACCCAATATGCTACTGGAGATCAGTGGAGAAATAACTCCAGACAGAATGAAGGGATGGAGCCAAAGCAAAAAGAATACCCAGCTGTGGATGTGACTGGTGATAGAAGCAAGGTCCGATGCTATAAAGAGCAATATTGCATAGGAACCTGGAATGTCAGGTCCATGAACCAAGGCAAATTGGAAGTGGTCAAACAAGAGATGGCAAGAGTGAATGTCAACATTCTAGGAATCAGTGAACTGAAATGGACTGGAATGGGTGAATTTAACTCAGATGACCATTATATCTACTACTGCAGGCAGGAATCCCTCAGAAGAAATGGAGTGGCCATCATGGTCAACAAAAGAGTCCGAAATGCAGTACTTGGATGCAATCTCAAAAATGACAGAATGATCTCTGTTCGTTTCCAAGGCAAACCATTCAGTATCACAGTAATCCAAGTCTATGCCCCAACCAGTAACGCTGAAGAAGCTGAAGTTGAATGGTTCTATGAAGACCTACAAGACCTTTTAGAACTAACACCCAAAAAAAGATGTCCTTTTCATCATAGGGGACTGGAATGCAAAAGTAGGAAGTCAAGAAACACCTGGAGTAACAGGCAAATTTGGCCTTGGAATACGGAATGAAGCCGGGCAAAGACTAATAGAGTTTTGCCAAGAAAATGC
The DNA here is from genome assembly GCF_032452875.1 of Bos javanicus. Taxonomy (NCBI): domain Eukaryota; kingdom Metazoa; phylum Chordata; class Mammalia; order Artiodactyla; family Bovidae; genus Bos; species Bos javanicus. The sequence goes on from NC_083876.1 coordinate 14,377,846, forward strand.
ACTGGTCATAACAAACACCCTCTTCCAACAACACAAGAGAAGACTCTATACATGGACATCATCAGATGGTCAACACCGAATCAGATTGATTATATTCTTTGCAGCCAAAGATGGAGAAGCTCTATACAGTCAGCAGAAAGAAGACCAGGAGCTGACTGTGGCTCAGACCATAAACTCCTGATTGCCAAATTCAGACTTAAATTGAAGAAAGGAGGGGAAACCACTAGACCATTCAGGTATGACCTAAATCAAATCCCTTATGACTATACAGTGGAAGTGAGAAATAGATTTAAGGGCCTAGATAGATAGGCCTGATAGATAGAGTGCCTGATGAGCTATGGAATGAGGAGACAGGGATTGTACATTGTACAGGAGACAGGGATCAAGACCATCCCCATGGAAAAGAAATGCAAAAAAGCAAAATGTCTGTCTGGGGAGGCCTTACAAATAGCTGTGAAAAGAAGAGAAGTGAAAAGCAAAGGAGAAAAGGAAAGATACAAACATCTGAATGCAGAGTTCCAAAGAATAGCAAGAAGAGATAAGAAAGCCTTCTTCAGCAATCGATGCAAAGAAATAGAGGAAAACAACAGAATGGGAAAGACTAGGGATCTCTTCAAGAAAATCAGAGATACCAAAGGAACATTTCCTGCAAAGATGGGCTCGATAAAGGACAGAAATGGTATGGACCTAACAGAAGCAGAAGATACTAAGAAGAGATGGCAAGAATACACAGAAGAACTGTACAAAAAAGAGCTTCACGACCCAGATAATCACAATGGTGTGATCACTGACCTAGAGCCAGACATCCTGGAAGGTGAAGTCAAGTGGGCCTTAGAAAGCATCACTACGAGCAAAGCTAATGGAGGTGATAGAATTCCAGTTGAACTATTCCAAATCCTCAAAGATTATGCTGTGAAAGTGCTGCACTCAATAGGCCAGCAAATTTGGAAAACTCAGCAGTGGCCACAGGACTGGAAAAGGTCAGTTTTCATTCCAATCCCAAAGAAAGGCAATGCCAAAGAATGCTAAAACTACCGCACAATTGCACTCATCTCACACGCTAGTAAAGTAATGCTCAAAATTCTCCAAGCCAGGCTTCAGCAATATGTGAACCGTGAACTTCCTGATGTTCAAGCTGGTTTTAGAAAAGGCAGAGGAACCAGAGATCAAATTGCCAACATCCACTGGAACATGGAAAAAGCTAGAGAGTTCCAGAAAGGCATCTCTTTCTGCTTTATTGACTATGCCAAAGCGTTTGACTGTGTGGATCACAATAAACTGTGGAAAATTCTGAAAGAGATGGTAATACCAGACCACCTGATCTGCCTCTTGAGAAATTTGTATGCAGATCAGGAAGCAACAGTTAGAACTGGACATGGAGCAACAGACTGGTTCCAAATAGGAAAAGAAGTATGTCAAGGCTGTATATTGTCACCCTGCTTATTTAACCTATATGAAGAGTACATCATGAGAAACGCTGGACTGGAAGAAACACAAGCTGGAATCAAGATTGCCGGGAGAAATATCAATAACCGCAGATATGCAGATGACACCACCCTTATGGCGGAAAGTGAAGAGGAACTAAAAAGCCTCTTGATGAAGGTGAAAGTGGAAAGTGAAAACGTTGGCTTAAAGCTCAACATTCAGAAAACGAAGATCATGGCATCCGGTCCCATCACTTCATGGGAAATAGATGGGGAAACAGTGGAAATGGTGTCAGACTTTATTTTTCTGAGCTCCAAAATCACTGCAGATGGTGACTGCAGCCATGAAATTAAAAGACGCTTACTCCTTGGAAGGAAAGTTATGACCAACCTAGATAGCATATTCAAAAGCAGAGACATTACTTTGCCGACAGTGGTTCGTCTAGTCAAGGCTATGGTTTTTCCTGTGGTCATGTATGGATGTGAGAGTTGGACTGTGAAGAAGGCTGAGCACTGAAGAATTGATGTTTTTGACCTGTGGTGTTGGAGAAGACTCTTGAGAGTCCCTTGGACTGCAAGGAGAACCAACCAGTCCGTTCTAAAGGAGATCAGCCCTGGGATTTCTTTGGAAGGAATGATGCTAAAGCTGAAACTCCAGTACTTTGGCCACCTCATGCAAAGAGTTGACTCATTGGAAAGGACTCTGATGCTGGGAGGGATTGGGGGCAGTAGGAGAAGGGCACGACAGAGGATGAGATGGCTGCATGGCATCACTGACTCAATGGACATGAGTCTGAATGAACTTCGGGAGTTGGTGATGGACAGGGAGGCCTGGCGTGCTGCAATTCATGGGGTCGCAAGGAGTCAGACACAACTGAGTGACTGATCTGATCTGATCTAATCTGACCATACTGTCACCCACAGTGGTTGTATCAGTTTACATTCTCAAAAACAGTGAAATATTTTCCTATTCCTTGTCTTTCAGTCTATATGTTCCTAAAAGATGAAGTGTCTCTTATAGGCAGAACATAATTAGATAAGCCTTTTTATTTTTCAATCCATTCAACCACTCCATGTCTTCTAATTGGAGAATTTACTTCATTTATATTTAGAGTAATTATGACAGTTATGTGCTTACTATTACTGTTTTCTGACTGTCTTGTAGTTCCTCTGTGTTCCTTTATTCTTCTTTTCTCTATTCCCTTATGGTTTGATGATTTCTGTAGCGTTTTGCTTTGATTCTTGTTCATCTTTTGTGTGAATACTACAGCCTTTTGTTTGTGGTTACCATGGAAATTACATAAAACATCTTACATTTATAACATTCTATTTTAAACTGATAACAGCTTAACTTCAAGTTTAATACAGAGTTTTACATTTTTACACTCCCACCCTCCTTTTATGTTTTCCACGTTACAATTTATATCTTTTTACATTGCATGTGTGCTCAGTTGCTTTAGTTGTGTCTCATTCTTTGCAACCCCATGGACCATAGTCCACCAGGCTCCTCTATCTATGGGATTTCCCAGCAAAAATACTGGAATGGGTTGCCATGCCCTCTTCCAGGGAACCTTCCCTACCAAGGAACAGAACCTGAGTCTCCTGCACTGGCATATGGATTCTTTACTGCTGAGCCATCAGGGAAGTCCCTCTTTTTATACTGTGTATCCATTAATGAATTATTATAGTCATTTTTAATACTTTTGTCTTTCATCCTTCATATAAAAGCTATAAGTGATTTGCCCATGAGCATTCTGATATTAGGGTGTTCTGAATTTAACTATATATTTATCTTTACCAGTGAATTTTATACCACAGACAACACATGTTGCCTGCCATTCCAGTAAATAGTGAATGTTGCCCATCATCAAGCCATCAGCCATTGTACCCGCTCCTAGGTGGTGAGCCCTGAGGGGAATGCAGGATGGAAAAAAACGGGATAGTGGCCCTAGATATTAATAGTTAAGATGCATATCAAAGGAATAATTTCAATGAGCTCAAACTCTCGTGTCTTCACATATGTAGAAAAACACTAAAATCAGTAATTTTAAATGTCTGTTTTTGTGATTGTAATAATATTTGATCTTCAGCACATTTGTTTATTTTTAGCAAAAGCTCCTGTATATCCTGGATCCTCCCCTACTTCTCTGTAGCAGTTCCTCAGAGCTACCTGAGACACTGTCTCCTGGGTTATAATCCTCACTAAAGCTCCCAAATAACTTAACTCACAATTTTTAGGTCGTGCATTTTTTTTTCAGTCAACAATATTTACGTATGCTTTCCTGTTACTAGTTAGCTTCCTTTAGTTTCAACTTGAAGAACCCTTTTTAACATTTCTTGTAAGGCTAGTCTAGTGGTCATGAACTCTTCTTACAGCATTTGTTTGTCTGGAAAAGTCTTTTTTTAAGCACTTCTTTAGTATTGATGGACAACCATGTTTATTCTTACTGGGTAGCTTTTAAAGTGTGCAGATAAATCTGTTTTCAGGGAAACACTGGGAGATGAGTGAGTTTTACCTGCTCACTCTGTGCTAAACCCTTGAGTACAGCCACAGTGAGTTCTCACATCAAGAACTTCTCTTTTGGGGAGTATAGTTTTGTGAGTATGATGGATTCAAGGCCTGTTGACTTTCAGAGGTATTTGTTTTGAGTCCATCGCTTAGGTGAGAGTCTTAAATTTGGTATGCTAATCATGGGGTTCAAATCCTTAGCTCTTAAGCGAGAAACTGGGAATTCAGGGCTCTTTTCAGATTGTATGGCCCTGGGCCAGAGATAGATTTATGACCAAATGATGTCTCAGCTTTTCCTACCCATTTTAATCTGTACCTTCTCAGTAGCCCAATGTGGAGGAGTCATTCAGCTAGTTTCTGGATCTCTTTTATTAGAAGGTGCAACGTGTATAACTATAGAATTGGTGCATCCAGTAAAGCAGGGGAACTCAGAAGATTCTTATGTCACCATCTTGGTCCTCTCTCTCAAGTTCCTCCTTCCATTGTTAACTAAGATAAACCTATTAAACAATACTACAAGAATGCAATCAGCAAAATCCAGAATGTGGAAAACTCTAAAGGGAAAATAAATGGTTTCTTTAACAAATAAGTTGCGAAAAAAGGAGATCTATAAAAAGCTGTATTAATCAACTGCAATATATGGGGTTTATACGCACTTTCCCTGTGGCTCAGCTGGTAAAGAATCCACCTGCAATGTGGGAGACCTGGGTTTGATCCCTGGGTTGGGAAGATCCCCTGGAGAAGGGAAAGACTACCCACTCCAGTATTCTGGCCTGGAGAATAGTCCATGGGGTCACAAAGAGTCGAACACGACTGAGCAACCTTCACTTTCACTTTTCTTTCATTTGAAGTAGTTAAAAGTAGACTCAAAGAAATTTGAACCTTGATCATATAATTTATGACATTAAGGATTATTGATATTTTTGTGTAATTAATAAAAATTCCTTGTATTTTAGAGACACATTCTCAAATATATGTATAAAATGTAAAATGTTTCTCAATTTTTTCAATAATGTATGTATATATATGTGTGTGTGTGTGTGTGTGTGTGTGTGTGTGTGTGTACACCCTTCTATGGGCTTATTAGGTGGCACAATGGTAAAAAATCTTGTCTGTATAAGTCTGTGGAACACTGGGCTTTGGTCATCCCATGTCAAAGAAGGAAAGTCAGCATTTACCTCTACCAATTTCTCCCAACTTTCCTGATAATAAGAGTCCTCTGGGATTTTAATTAAAAATTCAGGTTTGTTCTCTGCATATGGGCAGATTTAGAAAAACATATACAAATGCAATTATTCATTGTGTATGTGAAATAAAATTTAGGAATACAATTATTTATTATCATTATGAAATTCAAATTTAACTGTATCCTGTATTTCTGGCCTCCCTACTGGGATGATGTTCAGGAATTATGTTTGCACTTCAGGTTCTATTTTTTTTTTTTTTTTTACAATGTCTTGAGTAGAAGCTCTGAGAAGTTTCCTTTTTCATTTGAGCCTATCAATCACCTTTTTAAGTGATTTTAAAATAATCAAATTGGTTATATAAGTGTCACCAATCTCATTGTTAGTTGCTATGTATGATTACCATATTTTGTAGTCATAATTATGTAGATTTGTCAACATGTGTTAGATATATTTAGTTCTAACTTTTTTTATTGCAACACTAAACTCTTGATTTACAGTTAGTCTTCAAATTTTGTAGTTCATAATCATTGTCTCAATTTTTAAAATTAGAAGGAAAACTTCACAAGATACCCTAAAAACTGTAAAAGTGGATCTCTGGAGATGGAATTTATTGATTCTTTTTGACCTTAAATTTATGACATCATTTGAATCAAGCTGATTGATGATACAATGTAGTGAACCTTGACTCACAGTTTTGTCCTCAGAGGATCCTCAACTCTGGAACTTGCTTCTCCTCTTAGTCCAATGAAAAATGAGCTTCTTGGCTCCAAGGATACCTTCAAGGGGTAATTGTTTACAAAAACATCTGCCTGAGGGCTTAATAATAGGGATCAAATGATAGATGGCATTTTAAATGCATTTTCCATGTATGAATCCCAAGAGGATCAGTAATGAAAACAGTTCAAAAAGTAATGCTAGTAATTAGGCATACTGGTTTATATAAAAGTATCTTCATATACTTTGAAAGTTTGACATGCCAATGATTCCCAGATTTCTAATCTCAAGGTGTGAGAAACTGATTGCCAAAAATATCGAGCTTGATTTAATAAACATCACTCAGTCCAGCTTCAAGAAAAATTCAGGACTTGATTTCTCAGCACTTCTATGACCTTTGGGAGCATTCTATTAAAGAAAAATGAAGCAGATTTGCTTTAAGTAATTCCAGCCTTCAGTGATAAATAGAATCCTTCACAAACATCAGAGATCTTTTAAAGTTTTTATTTTAAAAGACTCAAATGCTTTATTGGGGTTTTTAATTATTTTCATAGATTTGGAGAAAGTTTTGTTTCCTCAGGGCTAATACTTTTGGAACAATGAAAGACATCATACTGGGAGGCCTGCCCTTTTGCAGAGTCTATGTTAAAAAGAAATACAACTTAAGACTGAGATGGTTTCCTTGTTTTGGTCTGACTAGAACTTGAAATCTACCAGATTCCATAAGATTGTATAGAATGACTGGCCCTTGAAATCCTCATTAAACTTTTTAACCTGAAGACTTTAAATTTTGGACAAACCTCTTGCCTCCTCAAGTTCAAATGTTTTAACTCCAAAAAGAAAAAAACACTATTACTGTCCTAGAAAAAATACTCAATATTTTCATCCTTCACAAAATACTAAGGATCTGAATTCTCCGACATGCATTAGAACACAAGAATTCTGGCTGAAGAATCATTACAGTATTCTTAAAGAGTAAAATGACAAATTTCTGAGAGGGAGTATTATGTTATCTTGGGAAAACTTTCTAATATCATTGGGCTTCTTTGATAAATGTTTGTTCTGCATAATCTCCAAAATTAATTCCAGGTCTAATTTTTTCTCTTTCCTTAACAGTTAAGAGTTGCACCACAGCCTTGATAGCTCTCTACCTGGAAAGCTCAATTGAAATAGTCTTTAAAAACAGCCTTTTGTTAAAAAAAAATGTATATATATATATATATATATAATATATATAATAATGAAATGAATACAAAACACTAAAGAAATTAATACGAGATCAAACTGATTCTAAGATATATATGTATGTAGGCAAGTAGCCAGAGAAAATAGTTTTCTCGATACATTCCCAGAAGATGCACTGCAAAGTAGAGGGAGAAATGACCTCAGTGTTTCCATTTCTAACTATTCATGTGATTAATTTTTACTGATATAGGCATAATTTCAATTTACTGTCTCTTCTAAAATCAAGTTGCTATTAGGATTTTCATTCTACCATGCACAAGACTTTTGGAAACCAAAAATCATGGGTAATAGACTAACAAACACAAACCATAGACCACCACCTATTAGTAATATGAGCTTGGGAAAATTATATAAGCTCCAACAGACATATTTCCTTCATCTTCAACAGAGAAACAATTCATGACAACCTGGTTTCAGTCTATGTGATGTGTGTGTGTGTGTAGCTCTTAATAAATATATGTGGAAATATTTATTGACCATAAAGCACCCTAGCAATGTAACATATTTTTATTGTAGGATCCATACAATACAGGACATTTAATCAAAGACTGAAGAATGAATACCTTTTATCTATTTATCTGAATGACAGAGAAGCTATTGGAAGCAATAGGTTGATAAACTTGCATGACAATAATCTTGCTTTGGAAAGAGAAAAATGTATGTATATCAAGTCAGTTCTGCAAGACATGAAGGTAGCATCAATATTCACAAGGCATAAAGTTCAGTTCTTCTTTGAAAGAGCGAAGGTGTTTTAAAAGGTGGGCTTTATTATTTTTCAGAGATGGTGAGGCCAACAGGTCAGGAGGTGATTGGCACTGAAAGGGTAGTTTGTTACTCACAGATCCCAAGAGAAGGGGGCATGATGTGTCACAGAGAGCCATACAAGAAGGTACCAGAGGTCATCAGGAGGGAGGAAGTAAGGGAAAGACATGAGCAAGAGACTCTGTTGTGCTCTCTGTGGGGCATGAAAGAGCAAGGCATGGCAGGCAAGCTTAGAATTTGCCAGTGTGAATAATCTCAGTGGAGTCTGGGACATAGGGACTGTCCCTAGTTTCCTAGTACCTGATCTTGGAGTGACTAAGGTGAGGAATTATGGTCCCAAGTATGAAAGCCCAACAGAGGAGATGGAGGGGCTGTGGGTTTTGGATCAGTTAGCTTGCATATGAAAGGTATACTCAGCTAGTCATCCTTTTTTCTGTCTCTAGAAATTGTCTAGCTCTAGGAAGACTAGTTCTCCATGGTCAGGAAGGCCCCAGATGCCAAAGCATCAGAATTTACAGAAAATAGCAAGTAGCAATACAAGCCTACCTCAAGAAAGAAGAGAAACATTAAATAAACAACCTAATTTTATACCTAATGCAATTAGAAAAAGAAGAGCTAAAAACCCAAAGTCAGTAGAAAGAAAAAAGAAATGAAAATCAGAGCAGAAATGATTGAAAAACAAAAGAGGGAGACTACGGCAAAGATCAACAAAACTAAAAGCTGGTTCTTTGAGAAGATGAATAAAATATACAGACTTATTGAGAAAAAAGGGAGAAGAATCAAAACAGTAAAATTAAAAGTGAAAATGGAGAAATTACAACAGACAACACAGAAATACAAAAGATCATAAGAGACTACTATGAGCAACTATATGCCAATAGAGTGGACAACTTGAAAGAAATGGACAAATTCTTAGAAAAGTATAACCTTCTGAACCAGGAAGAAATAGAACTGAGCCAAGAAGAAATAGGAAATCTGAACAGACACATCAAAAGCATGGAAATCAAAATCGTACTAAAAAATCTTCCAACAAAAAAAAGCCCAGGACCAGATGGCTTCACAGGTGAATTCTACCAAAAGTTTAGAGAAGATCTAATACCTATCCTACTCAAACACTTCCAGAAAATTGCAGAGGAAGGTAAACTCCCAAACTCATTCTATGAAGCCACCACCACCATGATACCAAAACCAGACAAAGATGCCACACACACAAAAAGAAAACTGCAGGCCAATATCATTGATGAACATAGATGCAAAAATCTTCAACAAAATTCTAGCAAACAGAATCCAACAACATATTAAAAAGATCATGCATCATGACCAAGTGCACTTTATTCCAGGGATGCAAGGATTCTTCAATATTGGGAAATCAATGTGATACATCACATTAACAAATTGAAAGATAAAAACCATATGATTATCTCAATAGATGCAAAGAAAGCCTTTGACAAAATTCAACACCCATTTAACATAAAAACTCACCAGAAAGCAGGGATAGAAAGGACATACCTCATCATATTAAAAGTCATATACAACATACCCACAGAAACATTATCTCCAATGGCAAGAAATTGAAAGCACTTTCTCTAAAATCAGGAAAAGACAAGGGTGCCCACTCTCATCATTTCTATTCAATTTGGTTTTGGAATTACAATCCACAGCAATCAGAGAAGTAAAAGAAATAAAAGTAATCCAGATTGGAAAAAAAGCAAAACTGTCAATGTCGAAGATGACATAATCCTCTACATAGAAAACCCTAAAGCTACCAGCAGAATGTTACTAGAGCTAAGCAATGAATATAGCAAAGTTTTAGGATATAAAATTAATACACAGAAATCCATTGCATTCCTAACACTAACAATGAGTAAATAGAAAGAGAAATTAAAGAAACAATCCCATTCACCATTGCAACGAAAAGAATAAAATATTTTAGAATAAATTTATCTAAAGAAACAAAAGACCTGTATATAGAAAACTATAAACACTGATGAAAGAAATCAAAGATGACACAAACAGATGGAGAAATATACCATATTCACAGATTGGAAGAATCATTATAGTGGAAATGAGAATACTACTCAAAGCAATCTATCAGATCAGATCAGATCAGATCAGTCGCTCAGTCATGTCCGACTCTTTGTGACCCCATGAATCTATAGATTTAACACAATTCTTATCAACCTACCAATGGTATTTTTCCCAGAACTAGAACAAATAATTTCACAATATGCATGAAAACTCAAAAAGACTCAAATAACCAAAGCAATCTTGAGAGAGAATGGAACTGGGGAAATCACCCTTCCTGACTTCAGACTATACTACAAAGCAACAGGCATCAAGACAATATGGTACTGGCACAAAGACAGAAAAATAGATCAATGGAACAAAATAGGAAGCCCAAAGATGAATCCACACACCTATCGACACCTTATCTTTGACAAAGGAGGCAAAAATATACAATGCAGAATGCTTGCAAAAATATACAATATTAAAGAGAGTTAAATTAAATGGTTCTAAGAAAACTGGTCAACTACATGTAAAAGAATGAAACTAGAACACTTAACACAAAAATAAACTCAAAATGGACTAACTATTTAAATGTAAGACCAGAAACTATAAAACTCTTAGGGGAAAACATAGGCAGAACACTCTCTGACATAAATCACAGCAAGATCCTCTATGACTTACCTCCCAGAGTAATGGAAATAAAAACAAAGATAAACACAGCTGACAAACAATTTATCTCCAAAATGTACAAGCTGTTCATGCAGCTCAATACCAGAAAAACAAACAACCCAACCAAAAAGTAGGGCAAATAACTAAACAGACATTTCTCCAAAGACATACAGATGGATAATAAACACATAAAAATATGCTCAACATCACTCATTATTCAATTCAGTTCACTTCAGTCGCTCAGTCATGTCCGACTCATTGCACCCCATGGACTGCAGCACATCAGGCCTCCCTGTCCATCACCAACTCCCAGAGTTTACTCAAACTCATGTCCATTGGGTCAGTGATGCCATCCAATCATTTCATCCTCTGTCAGCCCCTTCTCCTCCCACCTTCAGTCTTTCCCAGCATCAGGGTCTTTTCAAATGAGTCAGCTCTTCACATTAGGTGGCCAAAGTATTGGAGTTTCACCTTCGGTATTAGTCCTTCCAATGAATATTGAGGACTGATTTCCTTTAGGATGAACTGGTTCGATCTCCCTGCAGTCCAAGGGACTCTCAAGAGTCTTCTCCAACACTATAGTTCAAAAGCACCAATTCTTTGGTGCTCAGCTTTCTTTATAGTGCAACTCTCACATCCACCCGTGACTACTGGAAAAACCATAGGCTTGACTAGACAGACCTTTGTTGGCAAAGTAACATCTCTGCTTTTTAATATGGCATCTAGGTTGGTCATAACTTTTCTCCCAAGAAGTAAGCATCTTTTAACTCATTATTCAGTTCAGTTCAGTTCAGTTGCTCAGTCGTGTCTGACTCTTTGTAACCCCATGAATAACAGCATGCCAGGCCTCCCTGTCCATCACCAACTCCTGGAGTTCACCCAGACTCACATCCATCAAGCCAGTGATGCCATCCAGCCATCTCGTCCTCTGCCATCCCCTTCTTCTCCTGCCCCCAATCCCTCCCAGCATCAGAGTCTTTTCCAACGAGTCAACTCTTCACATGAGGTGGCCAAATTATTGGAGTTTCAGCTTTAGCATCATTCCTTCCAAAGAAATCCCAGGGCTGATCTCCTTCAGAATGGACTGGTTGGATCTCCTTGCAGTGCAAGGGACTCTCAAGAGTCTTCTCCAACACCACAGTTCAAAAGCATCGAGAAATGCAAATCAAAACCGCAATGAGGTATTATCTCATGCTGCTCAGAATGTTCACCATCAAAAAGTCTACAACAATAAATGCTGGAGAGGGTGTGGAGAAACGGGAACCCCCTTACACTGTTGGTGAGAATGCAAACTAGTACGTCCAGTATGGAGAACAGTATGGAGATTCTTTAAAAACTGGAAATAGAACTGCCATATGACCCAGCAATCCCACTGCTGAGCATACACACCAAGGAATGAGAATTGAAAGAGACACATGCAGCAGCAGGACATGAAAGCAAGCAAGATATCCATCGGCAGATGAATGGATAAGAAAGTTTTGATACATATACACAAAGAAATATTACTCAGCTCCAAAAAGGAATTCATTTGAGTCAATTCTAATGAGGTGGTTGAAACTGGAGTCTATTACACACAGTGAGGTAAGTCAGAAAGAGAAAGATCAATACAGTGTATTAACACATATATTTGGAATTTAGAACGATGCTTAGATGCTCACAATAATCCTATATGCAAGGCATCAAGAGACTCAGATGTAAATACAGACTTTTGGACTATGTGGGAGAATGCAAAGGTGGGATGATTTGAGAGAACAGCATTGAAATGTGTTTATTTTCATATGTAAAATAGATGACCAGTACAAGTTCAATGCATGAAGCAGGGCACTCAAAGCTGGTGCTCCAGGACAACCCAGAGGGATCGGGTGGGAAGGGAGGTGGAAGAGGGGCTCAGGATGGGGGGACACGTGTGCACCCATGGCTGATTCATGTTGATGTATGACAAAAACCACCAAAATATTGTAAAGTAACTATTCTCCAATTAAAATAAATTATTAATTATAAAAAGAAATTGCAGAAAATAAAAAGCATAGTTAATACAAAGAACATCAGTTGATGAAAAGTCAGAGAAAACTGTATCTATCATGCTAGTGTTCATGGTTCTACATAAGAAAATGTAAGCATAATTTGGCAAATAAACCATACTGAAAGGAAATTGTTCAGAATTTCTCACTCACTTTGTGACTATCAAAGAATTCCAGTGACTATCATCATCCTTTGGGTGATTTCCTGAGAGTGTATGTCCTCTACATCTATTGTACATATTTGATACAGGTCTGATTCTGGCAACATGGGCCAGTGTTACTGTGAATAACTGGAAAAGAACATAAAAAAACTAATCAAAGAGCAGATTTGCAGAGGAGCTCCCCCAGGCCAGGAATCTCCTAATTTTAACCATCCTTTTGTCCCATGGTATCTTTTTTTTTTTTTTTTTTTTTGAGTATAGTTGATTTGGGCATCCCTGGTGGCTCAGTGGTAAAGAAGCTGCATGTCAATTTAGGAGATGTACTAGATGTGGGTTCCATCACTCGGTTGAGGATCCCTTGGAGAAAAAACTGTCAACCTACTCCAGTATTTTTGCCTGGGAAAACCCATGGACAGAGTAGCCTGGCAGACTACAATTCACAGGGTCTCAAAAGAGTCAGACCAACTTGGTGACTGAAACAGCAACAACAGTAGTTGCTTTACAATGCTGTATTAGTTTTTGCTGTACAACGCAGTGAATCAGCTGTAAGTATACATATATCCTCTCCCTCTTGGACCTCCCTCTCCCGCCCATTCCCATTCATCCAAATTATCACAGAGCACCCAACTGAACTCCCTGGGTTATACAGTAGGTTCCCACTAGCTATCTGTTTTACACATGGAAGTACACATAAGTCAATCCAGATCTCCCAGATCATCTCCCCATCCCCATGTCCACTTATCCACAGCCAGGCACAGTGTCTCAACTCAGCATAATAGAAACAGCTTTCTGAGTGCTACAGTGCACAACCCACTTGGTGCAAATGGCACCGTGAGCACTGCACAGCCATAGCATGGGTTCCATAAAAGTGTCTGAATAAAAGTAAGGAGACAATAAAAGTAACTAATATTTTCACTGGAAAACTGTTTCATAATAGACCTTTTTTTTTTTCTTCCAAAAGGCATAGGGAAACCATATCTTACAGTGAAATGTATTCCAACACTCTTTCTTCCTTTCGGTGAATGCAACTCTTCCTCTCCTGGGAAGAAAATGATGTCAATGCTACGGTTTAAAGAGAAAACAATTCTTATATGAAAAACTAGAAAAACAATTATATGAAAATGAAGAAAGGAAGAGTATGGCTAATTTTTAGTCAAGTCACACAGCTTGTTAGAGATTAAATTAAAATAAAAACCTTAAAATGAGTTCCTCAAATGAAAGCTATTTAATAAAATGATACAAAGAGTAGTGGAATGCCCCATGAGGGAGATAAAATATTTCTCCATGGGTAAGTAATATCTATTTTTAATATTAACCCCCATTCAAATAATATATTCAGTTTGTAGCAATACAGATTTTTCAGTTGCCCATTCCTCTATCACTGCTTACTTATTCCCTCCTATTTATATATAATAATGTACCTATATGTAGCCTTGACTTGCTAATGCAGACTTTGGTTACTTTGATATTTCTTAAAAATATTTTTTATCAAGACTCAACCACTGATCTCCAACTCTGTTATTAATATACCTTCAGATCAGATCAGATAAGATTAGTCACTCAGTCATGTCTGACTCTTTGCGACCCCATGAATCGCAGCACGCCAGGCCTCCCTGTCCATCACCAACTCCCGGAGTTCACTCAGACTCACGTCCATCGACTCAGTGATGCCATCCAGCCATCTCATCCTCTGTCGTGCCCTTCTCCTCCTGCCCCCAATACCTCGCAGCATCAGAGTCTTTTCCAATGAGTCAACTCTTCACATGAGGTGGCCAAAGAATTGGAGTTTCAGCTTTAACATCATTCCTTCCAAAGAAATCCCAGGGCTGATCTCCTTCAGAAGGGACTGGTTGGATCTCCTTGCAGTCCAAGGGACTCTCAAGAGTCTTCTACAACACCACAGTTCAAAAGAATCAATTCTTTGGTGCTCAGCCTTCTTCACAGTCCAATTCTCACATCCATACATGACCACAGGAAAAACCATAGCCTTGACTAGATGAACCTTTGTTGGCAAAGTAATGTCTCTGCTTTTGAATATGCTGTCTAGGTTGGTCATAACTTTCCTTCCAAGGAGTAAGCGTCTTTTAATTTCATGGCTGCAGTCACCATCTGTAGTGATTTTGGGGCCCAGAAAAATAAAGTCTGACACTGTTTTCACTGTTTCCCCATCTATTTCCCATGAAGTGGTGGGACCAGATGCCATGATCTTCGTGTTCTGAATGTTGAGCTTTAAGCCAACTTTTTCACTCTCTCCACTTTCACTTTCATCAAGAGGCTTTTTAGTTCCTCTTCACTTTCTGCCATAAGGGTGGTGTCATCTGCATATCTGAGGTTATTGATATTTCTCCTGGCAATCTTGATTCCAGCTTGTGCTTCTTCCAGTCCAGCGTTTCTCATTATATACTCTGATATAAGTTAAATAAACAGGATGACAATATACAGCCTTGACGAACTCCTTTTCCTATTTGGAACCAGTCTGTTGTTCCATGTCCAGTTCTAACTGTTGCTTCCTGATCTGCATACAAATTTCTCAAGAGGCAGATCAGGTGGTCTGGTATTCCCATCTCTTTCAGAATTTTCCACAGTTTATTGTGATCCACACAGTCAAAGGCTTTGGCATAGTCAATAAAGCAGAAAGAGATGTTTTTCTGGAACTCTCTTGCTTTTTCCATGATCCAGTGGATGTTGGCAATTTGATCTCTGGTTCCTCTGCCTTTTCTAAAACCAGCTTGAACATTTGGAAGTTCATGGTTCACGTATTGCTGAACCCTGGCTTGGAGAATTTTGAGCATTACTTTACTAGCATGTGAGATGAGTGCAATTGTGCAGTAGTTTTAGCATTCTTTGGCATTGCCTTTCTTTGGGATTGGGATGAAAACTGACCTTTTCCAGTCCTGTGGCCACTGCTGAGTTTTCCAAATTTGCTGGCCTATTGAGTGCAGCACTTTCACAGCATCATCTTTCAGGATTTGGAATAGCTCCACTGGAATTCCATCACCTCCATTAGCTTTGTTCATTGTGATGCTTTCTAAGGCCCCCTTGACTTCACCTTCCAGGATGTCTGGCTCTAGGTGAGTGATGAAACCATCATGATTATCTGGGTCGTGAAGATATTTCTTGTACAATTCTTCTGTGTATTTTGCCATCTCTTCTTAATATCTTCTGCTTCTGTTAGGTCCATACCATTTCTGTCCTTTATCAAGTCCATCTTTGCATGAAATATTCCTTTGGTATCTCTGATTTTCTTGAAGAGATTCCTAGTCTTTCCCATTCTGTTGTTTTCCTCTATTTCTTTGCACTGATCGCTGAAGAAGGCTTTCTTATCTCTTCTTGCTATTCTTTGGAACTCTGCATTCAGATGTTTGTATCTTTCCTTTTCTCCTTTGCTTTTCACTTCTCTTCTTTTCAAAGCTATTTGTAAGGCCTCCCCGGACAGCCATTTTCCTTTTTTCATTTCTTTTCTATGGGAATGGTCTTGATCCCTGTCTCCTGTGCAATGTCACGAACCTCATTCCATAGCTCATCAGGCACTCTATCTATCAGATCTAGGCCCTTAAATCTATTTCTCACTTCTACTGTATAATCATAAGGGATTTGATTTAGGTCATACCTGCATGGTCTAGTGGTTTTCCCTACTTTCTTCAATTTCAGTCTGAATTTGGCAATAAGGAATTCATGGTCTGAGCCACAGTCAGCTCCATCTTTGGCTGTAAAGAATATAATCAATCTGATTTTGGTGTTGACCATCTTGTGATGTCCATCTGTAGAGTCTTCTCTTGTGTTGTTGGAAGAGGGTGTTTGTTATGACCAGTGCATTTTCTTGGCAAAACTCTATTAGTCTTTGCCCGGCTTCATTCCGTATTCCAAGGCCAAATTTGCCTGTTACTCCAGGTGTTTCTTGACTTCCTACTTTTGCATTCCAGTCCCCTATGATGAAAAGGACATCTTTTTTGGGTGTTAGTTCTAAAAGATCTTGTAGGTCTTCATAGAACCGTTCAACTTCAGCTTCTTCAGCGTTTCTGGTTGGGGCATAGACTTGGATTACTGTGATATTGAATGGTTTGCCTTGGAAATGAACAGAGATCATTCTGTCATTTTTGAGATTGTATCCAAGTACTGCATTCGGACTCTTTTGTTGACCATGATGGCCACTCCATTTCTTCTGAGGGATTGCTGCCCACAGTAGTAGATATGATGGTCATCTGAGTTAAATTCACCCATTCCAGTCCATTTCAGTTCACTGATTCCTAGAATGTTGACATTCACTCTTGCCATCTCTTGTTTGACCACTTCCAATTTGCCTTGGTTCATGGACCTGACATTCCAGGTTCCTATGCAATATTGCCCTTTATAGCATCGGACCTTGCTTCTATCACCAGTCACATCCACAGCTGGATATTCTTTTTGCTTTGGCTCCATCCCTTCATTCTGTCTGGAGTTATTTCTCCACTGATCTCCAGTAGCATATTGGGTACCTACAGACCTGGGGAGTTTCTCTTTCAGTATCCTATCATTTTGCCTTTTCATACTGTTCATGGGGTTCTCAAGGCAAGAATACTGAAGTGGTTTGCCATTCCCTTCTCCAGTGGGCCACATTCTGTCAGATCTCTCCACCATGACCTGCCCATCTTGGGTTGCCCCATGGGCATGGCTTAGTTTCATTGAGTTAGACAAGGCTGTAGTCCTAGTGTGATTAGATTGACTAGATTTCTGTGAGTATGGTTTCAGTGTGTTTGCCCTCTGATGCCCTCTTGCAACATTCACCGTCTTACTTGGGTTTCTCTTACCTTGGGCATGCGGTATCTCTTCACGGCTGCTCCTGCAAAGCGCAGCCATTGCTCCTTACCTTGGACGAGGGGTATCTCCTCACTGCCACCCTTCCTGACCTTCAACATGGGATAGCTCCTCTAGGCCCCCAGCGCCGCGCAGCATGACTCCTTGGACTTTAAGTTCATTAATTTTGTCATTTTCCAAATTTTTGCTTAGATATGTTTGTTATCAAATTTCTATTTGAATTTCATATTCTCTAAGCTTCCAAAACCATAATACATTATTTCACAGCACCTTATACAAAAAAAAAAAAAAATACTAATCAAGCATGTTCCTGTGGTTTTTCACTTGCAAGTTTGTCTCTTCCACTAGACTGAATATCTAATATCAAAGCTCCACATAATTTCTTTACCATGTCCCCAGTGCTTAGCAGAGTATCTGGTACAGAAACGATACTCAAGAGATCTTGAGTGAATTTATTAAAGAAAAAAACTGAATCAATGGATGGATGAATGGATGGATACATGCCTCTCAAGTGAAAGTTCAGCCAGTTGATTGTGGGTGAAATCACTGATACAGGTTTTTCATGTCACAAGGATGCAATCAGCATTAAGAAAGATGGTGTTGAAAGTAACATATTTTCCTAACTGCATTAGTTGCTGTGTAAGAGCAGCAAACAATTCTTAAGAAAACACTCAGCAAATAGTTTGGTTGTCCAGAATAGGGAGGAGCTGCCAATCTGAGTGTTCTAAAATGAGATAGATGACTGTCTTTTTCCACAGGGAGCATGCCAACTATGAGAAAACTTATAAGCAGTGTCATTAATTTTATGTAATTCTTGCTCTTGTTATTTTATTATCACTGTAAGTGTCCAATACTATACAAATCAAATGGGGGCAAAAATCTAAACATCCCAATAATAGACTCAAAACCATATATTTAATTTTTAAACCTATTTTTCTTAAATCTTGCAAAAACCTTAGCTTTATTAATACACTAAAGTAGTGTTTATCTCTTTTTGCCAATTTTACTGCATTTCTGTTTCAGTTCAGTTCAGTTCAGTCGCTTAGTAGTGTCCGACTCTTTGCAACCCATGAATCGCAGCATGCCAGGCCTCCCTGTCCATGACCAACTCTCGGAGTTCACCCAGACTCACATCCATAGAGTCAGTGATGCCATCCAGCCATCTCATCCTCTGTCGTCCCCTTCTCCCCCTGCCCTCAATCCCTCCCAGCATCAGAGTCTTTTCCAATGAGTCAACTCTTCGCATGAGGTGGCCAAATTATTGGAGTTTCAGCTTTAGCATCATTCCTTCCAAAGAAATCCCAGGGCTGATCTCCTTCAGAATGGACTGGTTGGATCTCCTTGCAGTGCAAGGGACTCTCAAGAGTCTTCTCCAACACCATAGTTCAAAAGCATCGAGAAATGCAAATCAAAACCGCAATGAGGTATTATCTCACGCTGCTCAGAATGTTCACCATCAAAAAGTCTACAACAATAAATGCTGGAGAGGGTGTGGAGAAACGGGAACCCCCTTACACTGTTGGTGAGAATGCAAACTAGTACATCCAGTATGGAGAACAGTATGGAGATTCTTTAAAAACTAGAAATAGAACTGCCATATGACCCAGCAATCCCACTGCTGAGCATACACACCAAGGAATGAGAATTGAAAGAGACACATGCAGCAGCAGGACATGAAAGCAAGCAAGATATCCATCGGCAGTTGAATGGATAAGAAAGTTTTGATACATATACACAAAGAAATATTACTCAGCTCCAAAAAGGAATTCATTTGAGTCAATTCTAATGAGGTGGTTGAAACTGGAGTCTATTACACACAGTGAGGTAAGTCAGAAAGAGAAAGATCAATACAGTGTATTAACACATATTTTGGAATTTAGAACGATGCTTAGATGCTCACAATAATCCTATATGCAAGGCATCAAGAGACTCAGATGTAAATACAGACTTTTGGACTATGTGGGAGAATGCAAAGGTGGGATGATTTGAGAGAACAGCATTGAAATGTGTTTATTTTCATATGTAAAATAGATGACCAGTACAAGTTCAATGCATGAAGCAGGGCACTCAAAGCTGGTGCTCCAGGACAACCCAGAGGGATCGGGTGGGAAGGGAGGTGGAAGAGGGGCTCAGGATGGGGGGACACGTGTGCACCCATGGCTGATTCATGTTGATGTATGACAAAAACCACCAAAATATTGTAAAGTAACTATTCTCCAATTAAAATAAATTATTAATTATAAAAAGAAATTGCAGAAAATAAAAAGCATAGTTAATACAAAGAACATCAGTTGATGAAAAGTCAGAGAAAACTGTATCTATCATGCTAGTGTTCATGGTTCTACATAAGAAAATGTAAGCATAATTTGGCAAATAAACCATACTGAAAGGAAATTGTTCAGAATTTCTCACTCACTTTGTGACTATCAAAGAATTCCAGTGACTATCATCATCCTTTGGGTGATTTCCTGAGAGTGTATGTCCTCTACATCTATTGTACATATTTGATACAGGTCTGATTCTGGCAACATGGGCCAGTGTTACTGTGAATAACTGGAAAAGAACATAAAAAAACTAATCAAAGAGCAGATTTGCAGAGGAGCTCCCCCAGGCCAGGAATCTCCTAATTTTAACCATCCTTTTGTCCCATGGTATCTTTTTTTTTTTTTTTTTGAGTATAGTTGATTTGGGCATCCCTGGTGGCTCAGTGGTAAAGAAGCTGCATGTCAATTTAGGAGATGTACTAGATGTGGGTTCCATCACTCGGTTGAGGATCCCTTGGAGAAAAAACTGTCAACCTACTCCAGTATTTTTGCCTGGGAAAACCCATGGACAGAGTAGCCTGGCAGACTACAATTCACAGGGTCTCAAAAGAGTCAGACCAACTTGGTGACTGAAACAGCAACAACAGTAGTTGCTTTACAATGCTGTATTAGTTTTTGCTGTACAACGCAGTGAATCAGCTGTAAGTATACATATATCCTCTCCCTCTTGGACCTCCCTCTCCCACCCATTCCCATTCATCCAAATTATCACAGAGCACCCAACTGAACTCCCTGGGTTATACAGTAGGTTCCCACTAGCTATCTGTTTTACACATGGAAGTACACATAAGTCAATCCAGATCTCCCAGATCATCTCCCCATCCCCATGTCCACTTATCCACAGCCAGGCACAGTGTCTCAACTCAGCATAATAGAAACAGCTTTCTGGAGTGCTACAGTGCACAACCCACTTGGTGCAAATGGCACCGTGAGCACTGCACAGCCATAGCATGGGTTCCATAAAAGTGTCTGAATAAAAGTAAGGAGACAATAAAAGTAACTAATATTTTCACTGGAAAACTGTTTCATAATAGACCTTTTTTTTTTTCTTCCAAAAGGCATAGGGAAACCATATCTTACAGTGAAATGTATTCCAACACTCTTTCTTCCTTTCGGTGAATGCAACTCTTCCTCTCCTGGGAAGAAAATGATGTCAATGCTACGGTTTAAAGAGAAAACAATTCTTATATGAAAAACTAGAAAAACAATTATATGAAAATGAAGAAAGGAAGAGTATGGCTAATTTTTAGTCAAGTCACACAGCTTGTTAGAGATTAAATTAAAATAAAAACCTTAAAATGAGTTCCTCAAATGAAAGCTATTTAATAAAATGATACAAAGAGTAGTGGAATGCCCCATGAGGGAGATAAAATATTTCTCCATGGGTAAGTAATATCTATTTTTAATATTAACCCCCATTCAAATAATATAGCTATAGTTTGTAGCAATACAGATTTTTCAGTTGCCCATTCCTCTATCATTGCTTACTTATTCCCTCCTATTTATATATAGTAACGTACCTATATGTAGCCTTTACTTGCTAATGAAAGACTTTTGTCACTTTGACATTTCTTAAAAATATTTTTTATCAAGACTCAACCACTGATCTCCAACTCTATTATTAATATACCTTAAGTTCATTAATTTTGTCATTTTCCAAATTTCTGCTCAGATATGTTTGCTATCAAATTTCTATTTGAATTTCATATTCTAGAAGGCGATGGCTCCCCACCTCAGTACTCTTGCCTGGAAAATCCCATGGACGGAGGAGCCTGGTAGGCTGCAGTCCATGGGGTCGCGAAGAGTCGGACACGACTCAGCGACTTTGCTTTCACTTTTCACTTTCCTGCATTGGAGAACGAAATGGCAACCCACTCCAGTGTTCTTGCCTGGAGAATCCCAGGGACGGGGGAGCCTGGTGGGCTGTCGTCTATGGGGTCCCACAGAGTTGGACATGACTGAAGCGACTTAGCAGCAGCAGCAGCAAGCTCCCAAAACCATAATACATTATTTCACAGCACCTTATACAAAAAAAAAAAAAAACTAATCAAGCATGTTCCTGTGGTTTTTCACTTGCAAGTTTGTCTCTTCCACTAGACTGAATATCTAATATCAAAGCTCCACATAATTTCTTTACCATGTCCCTGGTGCTTAGCAGAGTATCTGGTACAGAAATGATACTCAAGAGATCTTGAGTGAACTTATTAAAGAAAAAAACTGAATCAATGGATGGACGAATGGATGGATACATGCCTCTCAAGTGAAAGTTCAGCCAGTTGATTGTGGGTGAAATCACTGATGCAGGTTTTTCATGTCACAAGGATGCAATCAGCATTAAGAAAGATGGTGTTGAAAGTAACATATTTTCCTAACTGCATTAGTTGCTGTGTAAGAGCAGCAAACAATTCTTAAGAAAACACTCAGCAAATAGTTTGGTTGTCCAGAATGGGGAGGAGCTGCCAATCCGAGTGTTCTAAAATGATATTGATGACTGTCTTTTTCCACAGGGAGCATGCCAACTATGAGAAAACTTATAAGCAGTGTCATTAATTTTATGTAATTCTTGCTCTTGTTATTTTATTATCACTGCAAGTGTCCAATACTATACAAATCAAATGGGGGCAAAAATCTAAACATCCCAATAATAGACTCAAAACCATATATTTGATTTTTAAACCTATTTTTTTTAAATCTTGCAAAAAACCTTAGCTTTATTAATACACTAAAGTAGTGTTTATCTCTTTTTGCCAATTTTACTGCATTTCTGTTTACCTGGTGCTATTTCAAGGCTTTCTTTGAATGTGAGCAGATTTTGTTTGATGTTAAGTCAAGAAGCTTTATTTACCACGGGTAATTATTTGCTATTGACTTTTACTACCAGATTGTCTCTCTTTGAAGAACCGTGAACTTAAAATTTGGTCAAGCAGTCTCAAATCTTAGAAATTTGCTCTACCCCCAAATTTGTTCTTCTTATTTTCACTCAGTTTATTGAGGTAAAGTTAACAAATAATACAATAAAATTCTCCAATTTAATTTTAAAATTCAACTAGTCTTGAATTTATACATATATATATTATAAATATTATATAAACATATAGTATAATATATAATATGAAATATAAATATATATTTATATCTATAAATAAAATATAAATATATATGCATATACCAAAATATATGTACATACTCCTTTATGGTACTTTATAGTCAATTTCCTTCCTTCTGCTTCAGCGTCTAACAAACTCAGATTTGCTTTCAGTCCATGAGGCTGTGATGTTTTCTAGTAATGTTTTATAAATGTCTGTATTTGGCTTTTTTCCCTTCACATAGTGACTCTGAGACTCATTCACGTTACGTGTATCAGTAGTTTATTCCTTTTTTATTAGTGAGCAGTAGTCCTTTATAGGGGTACATCAAAATTTTCTTATTCACTTGCTGATCGACAACGGGGTACCATAAATAATTTGGCTTACCAGAAATGCTATGGACCTAACAGAAGCAGAAGATATTAAGAAGAGGTGGCAAGAATACACAGAAGAGCTGTACAAAAAAGATCTTCATGACCCAGATAATCACGATGGTGTGATCACTCACCTAGAGCCAGACATCCTGGAATGTGAAGTCAAGGGGGCCTTAGAAAGCATCACTACAAACAAAGCTAGTGGAGGTGATGGAATTCCAGTGGAGCTATTTCAAATCCTGGAGGATGATGCTGTGAAAGTGCTGCACTCAATAGGCCAGCAAATTTGGAAAACTCAGCAGTGGCCACAGGACTGGAAAAGGTCAGTTTTCATCCCAATCCCAAAGAAAGGCAATGCCAAAGAATGCTCAAACTACTGCACAATTGCACTCATCTCACACGCTAGTAAAGTAATGCTCAAAATTCTCCAAGCCAGGCTTCAGCAATACGTGAACCATGAACTTCCAGATGTTCAAGCTGGTTTTAGAAAAGGCAGAGGAACCAGAGATCAAATTGCCAACATCCACTGGAACATGGAAAAAGCTAGAGAGTTCCAGAAAAACATCTCTTTCTGCTTTATTGACTATGCCAAAGCCTTTGACTGTGTGGATCACAATAAACTGTGGAAAATTCTGAAAGAGATGGGAATACCAGACCATCTGACCTGCCTCTTGAGAAATCTGTGTGCAGGTCAGGAAGCAACAGTTAGAACTGGACATGGAGCAACAGACTGGATCCAAATAGGAAAAGAAGTATGTCAAGGCTGTATATTGTCACCCTGCTTATTTAACTTATATGCAGAGTACATCATGAGAAACACTGTTCTGGAAGAAGCACAAGCTGGAATCAAGATTGCCGGGAGAAATATCAATAACCTCAGATATGCAGATGACACCACCCTTATGGCAGAAAGTGAAGAGGAACTAAAAAGCCTCTTGATGAAAGTGAAACTGGAGAGTGAAAAAGTTGGCTTAAAGCTCAACATTCCAGAAACGAAGATCATGGCATCTGGTCCCATCACTTCATGGGAAACAGTGGAAACAGTGTCAGGCTTTATTTTTTGGGCCTCCAAAATCACTGCAGATGGTGATTCTGCTGCTAAGTCACTTCAGTCGTGTCTGACTCTGTGTGACCCCATAGACGGCAGCCACCAGGCTCCCCCGTCCCTGGGATTCTCCAGGCAAGAACACTGGAGTGGGTTGCCATTTCCTTCTCCAATGCATGAAAGTGAAAAGTGAAAGTGGAGTCGCTCAGTCGTGTCCGACTCCCAGCAACCCCATGGACTGCAGCCCACCAGGCTCCTCCATCCATGGGATTTGCCAGGCAAAGTACTGGAGTGGGGTGCCAGACATAAAATTAAAAGACGCTTACTCCTTGGAAGGAAAGTTATGACCAACCTAGATAGCATATTCAAAAGCAGAGATATTACTTTGTCAACCAAGTCCCATCTAGTCAAGGCTATGGTTTTTCCAGTGGTCATGTATGGATGTGAGAGTTGGACTGTGAAGAACGCTGAGCACCAAAGAACTGATGCTTTTGAACTGTGGTGTTGGAGAAGACTCTTGAGAGTCCCTTGGACTGCAAGGAGATCCAGCTAGTCCATTCTAAAGGAGATCAGTCCTGGGTGTTCATTGGAAGGACTGATGCTGAAGCTGAAACTCCAATACTTTGGCCACCTCATGGGAAGAGTTGACTCACTGGAAAAGACCCGGATGCTGGGAGGGATTGGGAGCAGAAGGAGAAGGGGACGACAGAGGATGAGATGGCTGGATGGCCTCACCGATTCGATGGATATGAGTTTGAGTGAACTCTGGGAGTCGGTGATGGACAGGGAGGCCTGGCGTGCTGTGATTCATGGGGTTGCAAAGAGAGACACGACTGAGCGACTGAACTGAACTGAACTGGATGATTTTTCTATTATGAACATTTATGTACAAATATATGTTGAAGATATGTTTTGACGTCACTTGAGTAAATATCAAAGGGAAACTAGTTCCCTAACTGAATCTTTTAGTAAGTGTAGCTTTATAAACAACCTCCAAAATGTTTTCTAAAGTGACTGTGGCAGTTTTCATTCCCACTAACAATGTATTCAACAATTATACCAACAAGAATAAAACAAAATCATATTGAGTAGAGTCTTCACAAGGAGGAAAAAAACCATCAAATGGGAGCCTGGTGGGCTGCCGTCTATGGGGTCACACAGAGTCGGACACGACTGACGTGACTTAGCAGTAGCAGCAGTAATAATTTAGAAACCAGCAAACTTTGCGAGTTCTGGATCTCTTTCAATTGATTGGTTTGTGTCCTGATGACGGATCATAGTTTCCTGCTTATTAGAATTTATGATTGAATTATAATTGGATGGTAAGCAATTTGAATTTCACTTTTTTTCTTGCTAGATTTTGTTGTATTCCCTAAAAGAGCATTAGAGTTTGTGAGACTTTTGGCCCCTTTGTGAGAGTGGGTCCAGATTAGACTTTAGGGTAAGGCTAACTTAACTCCTTTACCAAGGCAATATTCTTATGAGAATACACCTGTTGTCAGGTTTCTAAGTGTAGCATTATTAGAAAAATTCATTTCAGTTGCAACATATTCTCATCATAGGCATCCTTATTTAACCTTAATTTATTTTCATAGACCTATAACTGATGAAGTTTAGAGAATTATAATTTTTATATTCAAGTATTATCAAGTTTATCTTAAGTTTTAGCACCTAGCAGTAGAATACAGCCTTATGAGAAAAACAAGATCTGGTTTATTCTGATCCTTCTTTTCTCCACTAGTGTCATTAACTTTTGCTCCAAAATCATTCTTTATCTACTTATTATTTTCTTTATTTATTTTTCTTTAGACTCTCCTTTTTTGCTATAGTGCTGTCATAGTTCAGTTCAGTTCAGTCGCTCACTCGTGTCCGAATCTTTGCAAGCCCATTAATCGCAGCATGCCAGGCCTCCCTGTCCATCACCAACTCCTGGAGTTTCTCAAGAGACAGGTCAGGTGATCTGATATTCCTATCTCTTTCAGAATTTTCCATAGTTTATTGTGATCCACACAGTCAAAGGCTTTGGCATAGTCAATAAAGCAGAAAGAGATGTTTTTCTGGAACTCTCTAGCTTTTTCCATGATCAAGTGGATGTTGGCAATTTGATCTCTGGTTCCTCTGCCTTTTCTAAAACCAGCTTGAATATCTGGAAGTTCATGGTTCACATATTGCTGAAGTCTGGCTTGGAGAATTTTGAGCATTACTTTACTAGTGTGTGAGATGAGTGCAAATGTGCAGTAGTTTGAGCATTCTTTCTTTGGGATTGGGATGAAAACTGACCTTTTCCAGTCCTGTGGCCACTGCTGAATTTTCCAAATCTGCTGGCATATTGAGTGCAGCACTTTCACAGCATCATCCTCCAGGATTTGAAATAGCTCCACTGGAATTCCATCACCTCCACTAGCTTTGTTTGTAGTGATGCTTTCTAAGGCCCCCTTGACTTCACATTCCAGGAAGTCTGGCTCTGGGTGAGTGATCACACCATCGTGATTATCTGGGTCATGAAGATCTTTTTTGTACAGCTCTTCTGTGTATTCTTGCCACCTCTTCTTAATATCTTCTGCTTCTGTTAGGTCCATACCATTTCTGTCCTTTATCGAGCCCATCTTTGCATGAAATATTCCCTTGGTATCTCTAATTTTCTTGAAGAGATCTCTAGTCTTTCCCATTCTGTTGTTTTCCTCTATTTCCTTTCATTGATTGCTGAGGAAGGCTCTCTTATCTCTCCTTGCTCTTCTTTGGAACTCTGCATTCAAATGCTTATACCTTTTCTTTTCTCCTTTGCTTTTTGCTTCTCTTCTTTTCACAGCTACGTGTAAGGCCTCCCCAGACAGCCATTTTGCTTTTTTGCATTTCTTTTCCATGGGTATGGTCTTGATCCCCGTCTCCTGTACAATGTCATTAACCTCTGTCATAGCTCATCAAGCACTCTGTCTATCAGATCTAGTCCCTTAAATCTATTTCTCACTTCCACTGTATAACCATAAGTGATTTGATTTAGGTCATACCTGAATGGTCTATTGGTTTTCCCTACTTTCTTCAATTTAAGTCTGAATTTGGCAATAAGGAGTTCATGGTCTGAGCCACAGTCAGCTCCCAGTTTGTTTTTGCTGACTGTATAGAGCTTCTCCATCTTTGGCTGCAAAGAATATAATCAGTCTGATTTTGGTGTTGACCATCTGGTGATGTCCATGTGTTGTCTTCTCTTGTGTTGTTGGAAGAGGGTGTTTGCTATGACCAGTGCATTCTCTTGGCAAAACTCTATTAGCCTTTGCCCTGCTTCATTCTGTACTCCAAGGCCAAATTTGCCTGTTACTCCAGGTGTTTCTTGACTTCCTCCTTTTGCATTCCAGTCCCCTATAATAAAAAGGACATCTTTTTTTGAGTGTTAGTTCTAAAAGGTCTTTTAGGTCTTCATAGAACCATTCAACTTCAGCTTTTTCAGCATTACTGGTTTGGGCATAGGTTTGGATCACCATGATATTGAATGGTTTGCCTTGGAAATGAACAGAGATCATTCTGTCATCTTTGAGACTGCATCCAAGTACTGAATTTCAGACTCTTTGTTGACCATGTTGGCTACTCCATTTCTTCTAAGGGACTCCTGCCCACAGTAGTTGAAGAAGGCAATGGCACCCCACTCCAGCACTCTTGCCTAGAAAATCCCATGGATGGAGGAGCCTGGTGGGTTGCAGTCCATGGGGTTGCTAAGAGTTGGACACGACTGAGCGACTTCACTTTCACTTTTTCACTTTCATGCATTGGAGAAGGAAATGGCAACTCACTACAGTGTTCTTGCCTGGAGAATCCCAGGGGCAGGAGAGCCTGGTGGGCTGACATCTATGGGGTCACACAGAGTCGGACACGACTGAAGTGACTTAGCAACAGCAGCAGCCCACGGTAGTAGATATAATGGTCATCTGAGTTAAATTCACCCATTTCAGTCCATTGTAGTTCGCTGATTCCTAGAATGTCGATGTTCATTCTTGCCATCTCCTGTCTGACCATTTCCAATTTGCCTTGATTCATGGACCTAACATCCCAGGTTCCTATGCAATATTACTCTTTACAGCATCGGACCTTGCTTCTATCACCAGTCACATCCACAACTGGGTATCGTTTTTGCTTTGGCTCCATCCTTTCATTCTTTCTGGAGTTATTTCTCCACTGATCTCCTGTAGCATACTGGGCACCTACTGACCAGGGGAGTTCCTCTTTCAGTATCCTATCATTTTGCCTTTTCATACTGTTCATGGGGTTCTCAAGGCAAGAATACTGAAGTGGTTTGCCATTCCCTTTTCCAGTGGACCACATTCTGTCAGACCTCTCCACCATGACCTGTCAATCTTGGAAGCTACTCCACGTACAAGGTCAGGAGGGGCGACTCGTCCAAGGTAAGGAGCAGTGGCTGCACTTTGCTGGAGCAGCCGTGAAGAGATACCACACATCCAAGGTAAGAGAAACCCGAGTAAGAAGGTAGGTGTTGTGAGAGGGCATCAGAGGGCAGACACACTGAAACCATAATCACAGAAAACTAACCAATCTGATAGCATGGACCACAGCCTGGCCTACCTCAATGAAACTAAGCCATGTGGTGTGGGGCCACCCAAGTGTTGTCATAGGACTCTGTCAAATAAGTTGAATTGAAGTAGGACTGCTTGATCTGCCTCTCAAGGTTTTTAAGTAGACTTCCTTCAAGTAGTAAAAGTGTTCTCAATGCTTCACTAAGGTTTCCTCACTGTATATGATAAAAGTAATCAACTAAATTGAAGTTCTAGTTATTGGGGAACGTGATTTTCTTTAGTTCAACACGTGCATATCCCAGTTCAGTTCAGTAGCTCAGTCGTGTCCAACTCTTTGGGACCCCATGAATCGCAGCACACCAGGCCTCCTGTCCATCACCAACTCCCGGAGTTTACCCAAACTCATGTCCATCGAGTTGGTGAGGCCATCCAGCCATCTTATTCTCTGTCGTCCCCTTCTCCTCCTGCCCTCCAATCCCTTCCAACAACATAGTCTTTTCCAAGAAGTCAACTCTTCGCATGAGGTGGCCAAAGTATTGGAGTTTCAGCTTCAGCATCAGTCCTTCCAATGAACACCCAGGACTGATCTCCTTTAGGATGAACTGGTTGGATCTCTTTGCAGTCCAAGGGACTCTCAAGAGTCTTCTCAACACCACAGTTCAAAAGCATCAATTATTTGGCACTCAGCTTCCTTCATAGTCCAACTCTCACATGCATTCATGACCACTGGAAAAACCATAGCCTTGAGTAGATAGACCTTTGTTGGCAAAGTAATATCTCTGCTTTTGAATATGCTATCTAGGTTGGTCATAACTTTCCTTCCAGGGAGTAAACATTTTTTAATTTCATGGCTGCAGTCACCATCTGCAGTGATTTTGGAGCCCCAAAAAGTAAAGCCTGACACTGTTTCCACTGTTTCCCTATCTATTTCCCATGAAGTGATGGGACTAGATAAGATGTTTAGGAGATAGAGGAGTGGAAACTATAACTATATTCTATGATACTAGCTTTCTCAACAGGAGTCTTAGAAATAATCAGTAAGCACACTTATCCTGTTTGAGATTCTCTGGGTTTCTTGGACTTGGGTGGGTATTTCCTTCCCCATTTTAGGGAAGTTTTCAACCATTATCTCCTCAAGTATTTTCTCACACCCTTTGTTTTTGTCTTCTTCTTCTGGGACACCTATGATTTGAATGTTGGGGTGTTAAACATTGTCCCAGAGGTCTCTGAGGTTGTCCTCATTTCTTTTAATTCTTTTTTTTTTTTTCCCTCTCTGCTTCATTTATTTCTACCATTGTATCTTCCACCTTACTTATCCTCTCTTCTGCCTCAGTTACTTTACTGTTGGTCCACTCCAGAGTGCTTTTGATCTCAGTTATTGCATTATTCATTATTGATTGACTTTTCTTTATTTCTTCTAGGTCCTTGTTAAACATTTCTTACATCTTCTCAATCCTTGTCTCTAGTCTATTTATCTGTAACTTTATTTTATTTTCAAGATTTTTGATATCTTTACTATCATTATTATGAATTCTTTTTCAGGTAGACGCCCTATCTACTGCTCTCTTGTTTGGTTTGTTGGGAATTTACCATGTTCCTTTACCTGCTGAACATTTCTATGCCTTTTCATTTTGTTTAGATTGCTGTATTTGGGGTGCCCTTTCTGTAGGCTAGAAGTTTGTGGTTCCTTTTTATTGTGGAGTCTGCTCCCTGTGGGTGGGGTAAGCCTGGGACCAGATGGCTTCACAGGTGAATGTTACAAAAAATTTAGAGAAGAACTAACACCTATCCTTCTCAAACTCTTCCAGAAAATTGCAAAGGAAGGCAAACTCCCAAACTCATTCTATAAGGCCACTGTCAGTCTAATACCAAAACTAGACAAAGATGCCACACACACAAAAAAAGAAAAGAAAAGAAAACTACAGGCTAATATCTCTGATGAAGATAGATGCAAAAATCCTCAACAAAATTAT
The DNA here is from genome assembly GCF_032452875.1 of Bos javanicus. Lineage (NCBI taxonomy): Eukaryota > Metazoa > Chordata > Mammalia > Artiodactyla > Bovidae > Bos > Bos javanicus. Next base: position 14,408,664 of record NC_083876.1, read on the forward strand.
AGCAAACAGAATCCAACAACATTTTTCAAAGATCATCCATCATGACCAAGTGGGCTTTATCCCAGGGATGCAAGGATTCTTCAATATTCACAAATTAATCAATGTAATACACCACATTAACAAACTGAAAGACAAAAACCATATGATTATCTCAATAGATGCAGAGAAAGACTTTGACAGAATTCAACACCCATTTATGATAAAAACATCTCCAGAAAGCAGGCATAGAAATAACATACCTCAACATAATAAAAGCCACCTACAATAAACCCACAGCAAACACTAACCTCAATGGTGAAAAATTGGAAGCATTTCCTCTAAAATTAGGAACAAGGCAAGGGTGCCCACAGATTGGGAAAGAAGAAGTAAATCTCTCACAGTTTGCAGATGACATGATCCTCTACATAAAAAAACCCTAAAGACACCACCAGGAAATTACTAGAGCTAATCAATGAATATAGTAAAGTTGCAGGATATAAAATTAATACACAGAAATCCCTTGCATCCCTATATGCTAACAACAAGAAAACAGAAAGAGAAATTAAGGAAATAATCACTTTCACTATTGCAACAAAAGAATAAAATATTTTGGAATAAATTTACCTAAAGAGATAAAAGACATATACATATATGTGTGTATATATATATATATATGTATATATATACATATATATATATATATAAAACTATAAAACACTGATGAAAGAAATCAAAGATGACACAAATAGATGGAGAAATATACCATGTTCATGGATCAGAAGAATCAATATAGTGAAAATGAGTATACTACCCAAAGCAATCTATAGATTCAATGCAATCCCTATCAAGCTACTAACAGTATTTGGCACAAAAGTAGAACAAATAATTTCATAATTCATATGGAAACATAAAAAGCCTTGAATGGACAAAGCAATCTTGAGAAAGAAGAATGGAATGGAAGGAATCAACCTTCCTGACTTCAGACTATACTACAAACTACAGTCATCAAGACAGTATGGCACTGGCACAAAGACAGAAATATAGATCAGTGGAACAAAATAGAGAGTCCAGAGATGAATCCATGCACCTATGGACACCTTATCTTTGACAAAGGAGGCAAAAATATGAAATGAGGAAAAGACAATCTCTTTAACAAATGATGCTGAGAAAACTGGTCAACCACCTGTAAAAGAATAAAACTAGAACATTTTTTAACACCATACACAAAAATAAACTCAAAATGGATTAAAGATCTAAATGTAAGATCAGAAACTATAAACCTCCTAGAGGAAAGCATAGGCAGAACACTCTTTGACATAAATCACAGTAAAATCCTTTGTGACCCACCTCCCAGAGTAATGGAAATAAAAACAAAATAAACAAATGAGACTTAATTAAAAGCTTTTGCACAATGAAGGAAACTATAAGCAAGGTGAGAAGACAGCTTTCAGAATGGCAGAAAATAATAGCAAACAAAACAACTGACAAAGAATTAATCTTAATCTCCCAAATATGCAAGTAGCTCATGCAGCTCAATACCAGAAAAAAAAAAAAAATGACCCAATCAAAAGATGGGCCAAATAACTAAATAGACATTTCTCCAAAGAAGACATACAGAGGGCTAGCAATCACATGAAAAGATGCTCAACATCACTCATCATCAAAGAAATGCAAATCAAAACCACAATGAGGTACCATCTTATGCCAGTCAGAATGCCTGGTATCAAAATGTCTACAAAAATAAATGCTGGAGAGGGTGTGGAGTAAAGGGAACCCTCTTACACTGTGGGTGGAAACGCAAACTAGTACAGCCACTATAGAGAAAAGAGTGGAAATTCCTTTAAAAACTGGAAATAGCACTGGCATATGGCCCAGCAATACCACTGATGAACATCAGATCAGATCAGATCAGATCAGGTCGCTCAGTCATATCCAACTCTTTGCGACCCCATGAATCACAGCATGCCAGGCCTCCCTGTCCATCACCAACTCCCAGAGTTCACTCAGACTCAACGTCCATCGAGTCAGTGATGCCATCCAGCCATCTCATCCACTGTCGTCCCCTTCTCCTATTGCCCCCAATCCCTCCCAGCATTAGAGTCTTTTCCAATGAGTCAACTCTTTGCATGAGGTGGCCAAAGTACTGGAGTTTCAGCTTTAGCATCATTCCTTCCAAAGAAATCCCAGGGCTGATCTCCTTCAGAATGGACTGGCTGGATCTCCTTGCAGTCCAAGGGACTCTCAAGAGTCTTCTCCAACACCACAGTTCAAAAGCATCAATTCTTCGGCGCTCAGCCTTCTTCATAGTCCAACTCTCACATCCATACATGACCACAGGAAAAACCATAGCCTTGACTAGACAAACCTTTGTTGACAAAGTAATGTCTCTGCTTTTGAATATGCTATCTAGGTTGGTCATAACTTTCCTTCCAAGGAGTAAGCGTCTTTTAATTTCATGGCTGCAGTCACCATCTGCAGTGATTTTGGAGCCCCCAAAAATAAAGCCTGACACTGTTTCCACTGTTTCCCCATCTATTTCCCATGAAGTGATGGGACCAGATGCCATGATCTTCGTTTTCTGAATGCTGAGCTTTAAGCCAACGTTTTCACTCTCCACTTTCACTTTCATCAAGAGGCTTTTTAGTTCCTCTTCACTTTCTGCCATAAGGGTGGTGTCATCTGCATATCTGAGGTTATTGATATTTCTCCTGGCAATCTTGATTCCAGCTTGTGTTTCTTCCAGACCAGCGTTTCTCATGATGTACTCTGCATATAAGTTAAATAAACAGGGTGACAATATACAGCCTTGACGTACTCCTTTTCCTATTTGGAACCAGTCTGTTGTTCCATGTCCAGTTCTAACTGTTGCTTCCTGACCTGCATATAGTCACCTCCACTAGCTTTGTTCGTAGTGATGTTTTCTAAGGTCCACTTGACTTCACATTCCAGGATGTCTGGCTCTAGGTCAGTGATCACACCATCGTGATTATCTGGGTCGTGAAGATCTTTTTTGTACAGTTCTTCTGTGTATTCTTGCCACCTCTTCTTAATATCTTCTGCTTCTGTTAGGTCCATACCATTTCTGTCCTTTATCGAGCCCATCTTTGCATGAAATGTTCCTTTGGTATCTCTGAGTTTCTTGAAGAGATCTCTAGTCTTTCCCATTCTATTGTTTTCCTCTATTTCTTTGCACTGATCGCTGAAGAAGGCTTTCTTATCTCTTCTTGCTATTCTTTGGAACTCTGCATTCAGATGTTTATATCTTTCCTTTTCTCCTTTGCTTTTTGCTTCTCTTCTTTTCACAGCTATTTGTAAGTCCTCCCCAGACAGCCATTTTGCTTTTTGCATTTCTTTTCCATGGGGATGGTCTTGATCCCTGTCTCCTGTACAATGTCACGAACCTCATTCCATAGTTCATCAGGCACTCTATCTATCAGATCTAGGCCCTTAAATCTATTTCTCACCTCCACTGTATAATCATGAGGGATTTGATTTAGGTCATACCTAAATGGTTTAGTGGTTTTCCCTACTTTCTTCAATTTCAGTCTGAATTTGGCAATAAGGAGTTCATGGTCTGAGCCACAGTCAGCTCCTGGTCTTGTATTTGCTGACTGCATAGAACGTCTCCATCTGATAAGCATACACACTGAGAAAACCAAAACTGAAAGACACACGTGTACCCCAATGTTCATTGCAGCACTGTTTACAATAGCGAGGACATGGAGCAACCTAGATGTCCATCGGCAGACAAATGGATAAGAAAGCTGTGGTCATATACACAATGGAATATTACTCAGCTATTTTAAAAATGCATTTGAGTGAGTTCTAATGAGGTGGATGAAACTGGAGCCTATTATACAGAGTGAAGTAAGTCAGAAAGAAAAGCATCAATACAGTATATTAATGCATATATATGGAATTTAGAAAGATGGTAACAATGACCCTATATGCAAAACAGCATGGAGACACAGATATAAAGAACAGACCTTTGGATTCTGGGAGAAGGTGAGTGTGGGATGATTTGAGAGAACAGCATTGAAACATGCCTATTACCATATGTGAAATAGATGACCAGTCCAAGTTTGATGCATGAAATAGGCAAAGCCAGTGCATTGGGACAACCAGAGGGATGTGATGGGAGGGAGGTGGGAGGGGGTTCAGAATGGGAGGACACATGTACACCCATGGCTGATTCATATCAATGTATGGCCAAAACCACCACAATATTGTAATGCAATTAGCCTCCAATTAAAATAAATTAATTAATTAAAAAAATAAAAACAGATTTTTAAAAAATAAGTACACTTTTGTCCAAATTTTATTTTCTAATAATACTCTCTTAAAAAAAAAAAAATGGAACCAAATCTCCCTGGAGAAATGGCTAACTCTAGGATTTGGGGAGGAAAAATACCAGATGAGGTTGGATCATCTTAAAGTGCCAGGACATAAGGAAGTGCTGAAAACACAAAACAGTGGGAGTAGGACAAAGTAACACAGGAGCCCAGAGATGAGAGCTGAATGGCTAAAGCTGGCTCAACTTGAATAGCAAAATATAGTGTTGGATTATACTCTGAAGTACAAAATAAATACCCATGAGCCCATACTGATATAAACAAATGATTAAACAAATAAATGGGGAGAAAGAGAAAAATCTGCACAGAATTTCAAATAATTTGAGTAGCTCCTCTTCTTCAAGGAGATGGAGGTTAATACCCTACCCCTTTGAGTACAGAGTACACTGAATATGGGGGGAGATGGAAGGGACATTCTTATAATTGAAAAATTTGACAAACACAGCCTTAGTAAAGTACTCAGCATTAACATCAGTGACAAATCATGTTCACAGCAGGTACCCTTGACATGATATCATGAAAATGGCTTTTTATCTCTGTGTTTGCCCTCTCAGAAACACACAATCCCAATCTAACCACGAGCAAAGCATCCAAAAAACCCATTAAACTAAAGAAAGGAAGAGAAAGAAAGAAAAGAAAAGAAAGAAAGACTGGGGAATTATTACAGTCAAGAAGAGCCTAGGGAGACATGATGATTAAATATAGTGTGATATCCTAGACAGAATTTTGGAGCAGATAAAAGACATTAGGCTAGTGATTTAAATAAATTATAAAGTTAAGTTAGTAATGTGTCAATATTGGTTCATTAGTTGTGACAAATCACAACTGGAAAATGTTAACAAAATGGGAACTAGATGCAGAGTTTATGGGGACTGTTTGTACTATCTTCACAAATTTTCTGTAAATATTATCTTCTAAAATAAGTTTATTAAAACAAAAGGACATTTTGAGCTTTGTGTTTAGCCCAAATAAAGCTGTCTCCTATATTCAAGCAGAATAATGTCTTAACTATTAGGAAGTGATTCACACTGTCATTAAATATTGATGATGCCTGGAGATGGAGAGGAAATGGCAATCCACTCGAGTATTCTTACCTGGAGAATGTCATATACAGAGGAGCCTGGCAGATTACAGTCCATAGGGTCACAAACAGTCGGACACACTAAGCGACTGAACAACAACAGCAGTGTCCAGAGAATACATATAAATTCTTCTAAGCATTCTTCTTAGGAGTTCCACTGTCACTGAAAGGACTAAGGGAAATTTACCAAATTATAATTATCTGATAATTAGATATCCACAAATATCTGTAAAGGAAGCCAAGAAGGTGTGTTGCAAAGTAAATATCTAAACCAAAGGCTAAAGCACTCTCAACAAATTTTGAATAAAGGAAGTAGGCCATAAAGAATTCCTTTTTCTCCAGTCTGTGTAGCAGAGCCATTTTAATCACATTTTAAACATTCCAAACTGTCTTGAAATAGCAAATGAATGGCAGATATAGACTGAGGAAGGTGACAAGGAAAATCAAGTAAAATTCGATAGTAATACAGGATTTAAACATTTCAGTTCACAGGACATGACTAGGGAACTCAGATAAACTGAAAAGATGATCCATTTTCTAGGGAAAAGATTTATAAGAACAAAGAGCTAACAGAGTCAGAAGAGTAAGCCATTTTCCTTTCTCTGCAGCATCTAAAATAGAGCACTGACGTGCAGTAGAGATTGGCAGAAGCATCCTGCACTGTCTGCTGCCTATGAGTGGTGAGCTGTAAACTGCTGCTACTTCCAGCAGATCTGATGGAATCAACTCCCACCTCTGCTGGAATTCGATCTTCTTTAGTTCAGTATTAAGCACTACGATGTGTATTTCAAGGGTCTTAAAAGAGAAAACCCAGAAAATGTGCCAACAACACTAAGTAAAATTTATAACCTTTCCTAAAATGATCCTGCTGACCTGGTCTACCTAGCGCTGTCTTTAATTAATATCCTTCCATTTTAATCAGCCAACTGAAAAAACAAATTAATTATTTCCTATTTCATGACCTGACACATGAAATTAATGACTGGATGGTGGTATTTTTTTTTAAACGTTTAATTATATGTCTTGCCAAGGACAGAATTTATTATGTTTTCCATGAAAACTAATGTTTTCATAATGTGTTCTTCTTGCAGTTAGTATAAATATTGAGAATTTTATGATGCATTGTTGTCTAAACTTACCCTTTCAGAATGGAATTCTATTCATCTTAGACTTTACAGGGGAAGGGTAAGAATTTTATCTCTATACTGGCAATGATTTGCCTTAGAATGAGCCAAATAGTGTTGTAACAATATAAATGAGACACAGTATAACTTTTCATGGAGTGCTACACACTGTATAACTTATTTTTGCCTATTCTTTATTTTGGTCAGTGATTCAACTAAGAACACAAATCAAGTATAATGCAAACTTTCTGCTGAATTTTTAAAGCAGCTTTATTGAAGTATAACAGACATGCAATAAACTGGATATATTCAAAGTATACAATTTGTTAAGTGTGGGTATATGTATAAACCCATAAAACCATTATTATGAACAAGATAATGAATGTGTCCATCACCTCCAAATATTTCTTTGTATAATATAATCCTACTATAATCCTGCCCATTTCCTAATCCCTCTTCCCAGGTAACTAGTTATCTGTTTTCTTTCACTATAGATTAGTTTGCATTTTCTACTATTTTATATAAATGGAATCATAAAGTGTGTACACTTTTCTCCTGGTTTCTTCCACTCAGTACATTTATTTTGAGGATCATTCATTTTATCACACATATCAATAGTTCATTCCTCTTTATTGTTGAACACTATTCTAGTGTTTGGACATCACAGTTTGTTTATCCTCTTACAAGCTGATGTATATTTGAATTGTTTCCAAATTTTGAATTTCACAAATAAATCTTCTCTGAACATTTGTGTCCAAGTCTTAAAATAAAAGAGAATGAAAAGGCATGACACAGACTGGAGAAAATATTTGCAAATCATATATTAAAGAACTTGTATCTTGAATATATATTTTTAAAAAACTCAAAAATCAATGATAAGAAAACAGACATCCCAATAAAAACAACAGGCAACAGACTTTAACAAACCTTTTAACTAACTTTAAATTTTTTAAATAATAAAGAAAATATAAACTTAAGGAAAGATGCTCAATATTATTAGTCATGAGGGAATGCAAATTAAAACCATTATTAGATACCACAACACTGAATTCAGACTGATTATATTCTTTGCAGCCAAAGATGGAGAAGCTCTATACAGTCAGCAAAAACAAGAGCAGGAGCTGACTGTGGCTCAGATCATGAACTCCTTATTGCCAAATTCAGACTTATATTGAAGAAAGTAGGGAAAACCACTAGACCATTCAGGTATGACCTAAATCAAATTACTTATGGTTATACAGTGGAAGTGAGAAATAGATTTAAGGGACTAGATCTGATAGAGTGCTTGATGAACTATGGACAGAGGTTCATGACATTGTACAGGAGACAGGGATCAAGACTATCCCCATGGAAAAGAAATGCAAAAAAGCAAAATGGCTGTCTGAGGAGGCCTTACAAATAGCTGTGAAAAGAAGAGAAGTGAAAAGCAAAGGAGAAATGAAAGGTATAAGCATCTGAATGCAGAGTTCCAAAGAATAGCAAGGAGAGATAAGAAAGCCTTCCTCAGCGATCAATGCAAAGAAACAGGGGAAAACAACAGAATGGGAAAGAATAGAGATCTCTTCAGGAAAATTAGAGATACCAAGGGAACATTTCATGCAAAGATGGGCTTAATAAAGGTCAGAAATGGTATGGACCTAAAAGAAGCAGAAGATATTAAGAAGAGATGGCAAGAATACACAGAAGAACTGTACAAAAAAGATCTTCACGACCCAGATAATCACGATGGTGGATCACTCACCTAGAGCCAGACTTCCTGGAATGTGAAGTCAAGGGGACCTTAGAAAGCATCACTACGAACAAAGCTAGTGGAGGTGATGGAATTCCAGTGGAGCTATTTCAAATCCTGGAGGATGATGCTGTGAAAGTGCTGCACTCAATATGCCAGCAAATTTGGAAAACTCAGCAGTGGCCACAGGACTGGAAAAGGTCAGTTTTCATTCCAATCCCAAAGAAAGGCGATGCCAAAGAATGCTCAAACTACCACACAATTGCAGTCATCTCACATGCTAGTAAAGTAATGCTCAAAATTCTCCAAGCCAGGCTTCAGCAATACATGAACTGTGAACTTCCAGATGTTCAAGCTGGCTTTAGAAAAGGCAGAGGAACCAGAGATCAAATTGCCAACATCCACTGGAACATGGAAAAAGCAAGAGAGTTCCAGAAAAACATCTCTTTCTGCTTTATTGACTATGCCAAAGCCTTTGACTGTGTGGATCACAATAAACTGTGGAAAATTCTGAAAGAAATGGGAATACCAGACCACCTGACCTGCCTCTTGAGAAACCTATATGCAGGTCAGGAAGCAACAGTTAGAACTGGACATGGAGCAACAGACTGGTTCCAAATAGGAAAAGGACTACATCAAGGCTGTATATTGTCACCCTGCTTATTTAACTTATATGCAGAGTACATCATGAGAAACGCTGGTCTGGAAGAAACACAAGCTGGAATCAATATTGCCAGGAGAAATATCAATAACCTCAGATATGCAGGTGACACCACCCTTATGGCAGAAAGTGAAGAGGAACTCAAAAGCCTCTTGATGAAAGTGAAAGAGGAGAGTGAAAAAGTTGGCTTTAAAGCTCAACATTCAGAAAACGAAGGTCATAGCATCTGGTCCCATCACTTCATGGGAAATAGATAGGGAAACAGTGGAAACAGTGTCAGGCTTTATTTTTCTGGGCTCCAAAATCACTGCAGATGGTGACTGCAGCCATGAAATTAAAAGACGTTTACTCCTTGAAAGGAAAGTTATGACCAACCTAGATAGCGTATTCAAAAGCAGAGACATTACTTAGCCAACAAAGGTCTGTCTAGTCAAGGCTATGGTTTTTCCAGTGGTCATGTATGGATGTGAGAGTTGGACTGTGAAGAAAGTTAAGTGCTGAAGAATTGATTCTTTTGAACTGTGGTGTTGGAGAAGACTCTTGAGAGTCCCTTGGACTGCAAGGATATCCAACCAGTCCATTCTAAAGGAGATCAGTCCTGGGTGTTCATTGGAAGGACTGATGCTGAAGCTGAAACTCCAATACTTTTGCCACCTCATGCAAACAGTTGACTCACTGGAAAAGACTCTGATGCTGGGAGGGGTTGGGCTCAGGAGGGGAAGGGGATGACAGAGTATGAGATGGCTGGATGGCATCACGAACCCAATGGACATGAGTTTGAGTGAATTCTTGGAGTTGGTGATGGACAGGGAGGCCTGGCGTGCTGCAATTCATGGGGTCGGAAAGAGTCGGACATGACTGAGTGACTGAACTGAACTGATGCCCCTCTTCTCAATGATATCAATGATGTGGAGGAACTGGTACTCTCATAGGTTTCATACATTGCCAGTAGGAATTTAAAACAGTACAACCACTTTGGAAGACAGTTTAACAGTTTCTGAAATATATGTACCAGATGACTCAGCCTGTTCACGTCTAGATATTTACTGAATAGATATAAAATTACATGGTCTTCATGATGATTTTAGTTGTTCTGACCTTTGTTCTTCTGATACTGCTCAGTTTGACTCATACCTATCTGTACTTATGGAGAAGGAAATGGCAACCCACTCCAGTGTTCTTGCCTAGAAAGTCCTGTGGATGGAGCAGCCTGGCAGGCTACAGTCCATGGGGGTCACAAAGAGTCGGACACGATTGAAGGACTTCACTTTCACTTTATCTGTACTTATCACTTTACTTTTAGTTATATTAAGCTGCTGTATATTTTATAATACTAGGCTGAATATTTTTAAATATTGCAGTAAAATCCAAAAACTACTTTGAGAAGTGAAAATTACTCTATCGTGTCTCTTTGCAACCCCTGGGACAATAGCTCACAAGGCTTCTCTGTCTATGGGGTTTCCCAGGCAAGAGTACTGGAGAGGGTGGCCATTTCCTTCTCCAGAGGATCTCCCCGACCCAGGCATCAAACCCAGGTCTCCTGCATTGCAGGTGGATTCATTACTGTCTGAGCCACCAGGGAAGCCCTGAAACTACTTTACCACATGGTTAGTTCCTACTCACATCATTTATGCATAGTACAAATGGTAGATTTTGATAAATTTGTTTCAACTAATGTCTAACCTTAACCCTGAAGATGAAGTTAGTAAATTTTCCAATAGCCCAGGAGTAAATTTTTTTAAATCCTTGGTACAATAAACATCCTCTCAGGAAGTTAGTAAAATGTTTCTGAAAAAGATCATTTGAAATTCCAATCTTAATGAGTTAGACTATTACATTAGTTCTGTATTAGAGCCTGGCTACTTTAGACATAGAAAGGAAGAAACATAAGTATATTTGAAAATTAGATCATCTCTAATTTTATGGAAATTCTATCAATTCCATTTCCAAGCCTCAGTTTTCATCTGTAGCGTCAGCGTGGTAGTAGTTCCAGCTCACAGCAGCTCACAGGGTTGTTTGAAGTTTCATGAGATGATAGATGCCTGGCTCATGGCCACTGCTCATGGCCAAATGTTCTTCATGTCTACTGCCAAGCTTTCTTTGTTTGTGTCATTTACACAAACAAGTTTAACTCAGTTAATGCTTTTGCGGGTGTGAATGAGAAATCTGAATTCTGGTACATTTGCATAAGCTGCAGAAACATTTTTATTTGGGCACAAATATCAAGAAACATTCCTAACTCTAAGGAAGATCATTTAAATACTCTCTCCAGCAGATACATATAAAGGCCATGTAACATGAATTTGTTAATTAACAGTTCTGTCTTCAGTTTAATTATTGGCTATGACATTGCAGATCAATATTTTTTTTAAATCTAACGTTGTATTTTTAGTGCATTTGCAGTCTTAAATCTGTGGATTTATGTTCTAAATTTCTATAACTTTACTAGTGAAAATCCTGAGTTTTTCTGCAGGCAGAAGCACATTTCATGAGATATATATTATACAAGTATAGATAAACATTTTAATTCTATTGTACTGGTCTGTATCATCATTGTTTTAGTCTAAAATGTATGCTGAATGACATAAAACAATTTTACTATTAAAAGAAACAGTCAGTTTCACTTAAAATTGTCTTATGTTATCATTTATAGTTTTATCTTCCCAGAACATTTCTGTCCCTTGCAATTATTGTATTGCATTGTGAATAACAGATCATATTTCTTAAAATTGATTCCTGTCTGTAAAATAGAATGTTGCTGTAGTATCCAGGCATTTAATGTTTTTTACAGATGTGTGCTGTATCTATGAAGTGGTATAATATTTCCTAGGAGTATTTTTAGGAATGCCTAGCTAATGCTTTTTTTTTTAATACCCTAGTGATTAGAGGGCAACAGTTACCTAATGGATACTTAGATTCCAATGTGACTGAAAGAAAAATCTTCTATTATTATTAATAGTGCTACTGTTACAAAGATTAAATTATAACCACCAACAACCAGTATTTTCTAAAAATCGAAATCCTGAGAGTCATTTTTATTTAAGTTTGTATTTTTGACTGATATGTAAATAGTCAAATTACAATTTATTCAAGAGGAAAGAGAGTAAAATATGTTCATAATTTTAAGATATATATTCATTCAAGAATATACAAGTCATCGAGGTAAAGTATGAGCTATTTTTACAAACTTATTTCTATATGTAATCAAGGCTTACATTCAATCTCTCATCCCTTTCTTAAGAACTTTTTATACAGTAAATAATTTCACTTTAGTTTATTTCCACGTGCTTAATTATACTGTATTTCAAACTTGTCGTTGTTAGGAATTCTTACAATAGTACTTCTCTCCACTTCATATATCAGAATGATACAGAACTGTCATCTTCTGTGTAGTTTTCTGAGAAATCGGGTAATCCACACCAAGCTTGAATACTTTTAAATGAGTGGAAGTCCCCAAGAATTCAAATACATACTTACAAGCCAATTCAAAAATTAGAGGGTTAACTGGTGTCAGCCACTAATGTAGAATCAGGGATATCTCCTCAGCAAATCACTGTTGCTGACACCCCCACTTTCTGTACACAATCCTTCCTTTTCATAGTGTTCTGATCTTCACGTTATCTGAAATTGACAAGCTGACTGTGGATACTGGAAATATATTACAGAAACTAGACTGAAATCATAAGTGTGTGCTAAGTTGCTTCAGTAGTGTCCAACTCTGTACAACCTCATGGACTGCAGCCTGCCAGGCTCCTCTGTCCATGGGATTCTCCAGGGCAGAATACAGGGGCGAGTTGCCATGCCCTTCTCCAGGGAATCTTTCTGACCCAGGGATCGAGTCTGCGTCTCTTATGTCTCCTGTATTGACAGGTTCTTTAGCACTGGTGCCACTTGGAGAGCCTGAAATCAGAAAGGCAGTGTCCCAATTTTGGCTCCAACACTATTAATTGTGTGATCTTGGACAAGATTCTTAACTTTCTGATCTTCTCTGAGCCTTATTTATCTGTAAATTCACAGTATCAACACCAATATCACAGGAAAGCTTAAGAGAAAAAATTATTCTATAAAACTTCTATAAAGGCATTTCCTATTTTAAAGCATTATTAATTCTATTATTTTTTGGAGTTTTTCTGAGTAGGCACAAAATATTTTTTTTTGAGGCACATTTATAAGAACTTTCTTTTGCTAATTGATCTGTGATTCTGTATGAGCAATACCATTCATTCAATAATGGTATTATTCATTCAATAATTTGTTGAGTGCCTGTTGTATGCCAGGTACTGCACTATGGGGGCTTCCCAAGTGGTACTAGTGGTAAAAAAAGAAAATAAAAAAACCTGCCCACCAATGCAGGAGACATAAGAGAAGCAGGTTTTATCCCTGGGTCAGGAAGATCCCCTGTAGGAGGGCATGACAACCTACTCCTTACCTGGAAACTCCTATGGACAGAGGAGCCTGGCAGGCTACAATCCATAGAGAAAAGAGTCAGACATGACTTAAGCAACTTAGCATGCATGCACACATAACACTGTGGGATTTTTGAGATGTGTTTCAACAGCAAAACATGAAATTACCTTTTAATTAAAATGATATCTAAAAGTACAAGCAGACCAAAAATAGTGACTGAGAAGGTACCTTTGCTTGCACTTTGAAGAGGAAAATAGGTTTTGGTTTTTGTTTTCTCATTGGAGAAGACATCTACAGAGATGAATGCTCTCAAAGGAAGCTTAGAATTTGACATCAGGTCAGAGGTTTATAAGCCTGAGTATCCAACATGGAATCCAGAAGGTCAGTTTTGAGTGGTCAAAATGGAAATGATGAATAAGGATAAAACAGGACACAATGTCAAGTGAAAAAAGACCAGAGCGTGGAAGTGTCTCTGCTTTGGTTACAACAATGTTTATGTATGGGCAAACTAAAAAACTGAAAAACAAGCACAATTAATATGTCAACATGAGGACATCATGAGTAAAATTTTGTACTATTTGATATCCTTTATCGTTTCAATAATATTACTTAGACAGTAAATACAAGTTAAGAGAAAGCAAAAATAAAGACAGAAAAATGTAAAACTAACATGGGCAAATAGAAAATATCAAGTTGAAATAAAACATTATTTAAAACATTATCTTGAAATACCATCCAAAATATTCCTTTACATATGGAAACTCAACCTGTAGATCAAAGCAGTATTAATTAATTAAACAGAATCTATCCTTTACCACATGGTTCAAATGATAAAGAATCTTTCTGCAATGTGGGAGACCTGGGCTCAATCCCTGGTTCAGGAAGATTCCCTGAAGAAGGCAGTGGCTACCCACTCCAGTACTTTTGCCTGGAGAATCCCATGGACAGAGGAGCCTGGCAGGCTACAGTTCATGGGATCACAAAGAGTTGGACATGACTGAACAACTCACACACACACACATACACACACACTCTCACATCCTTTACTTAAAAAAAAAAAAAAACCACCTTTGCTTCCCCGCACTGTGCTTCCCCCCACTGTAGAACTTTTTCTCTGTAGCAAGATTCTGGGTGCTCAAAGTTCTGTACCTTTTCTCTTCTCTTCCTGAAGCCCTCCCTTGCCACCGGTAGGTACCACTTCTGAAACCTACATCTCCTAAGGAATCAGAACTTAGTCAAACCATTGATGTAAAGTTAGTTCTAGTGAAAGAACTAGAGCCTGACAGGCTACAGTCCATGAGACCACAAAGAGTCGGACACAACTGAGCACACAGCAAACACAGGCATCTGTGCACTAGATTGGGACTACCTCTCATTCGTAAGTTTATTTTATGAAAAGTTATACTTATCAGGTACATTTTCCTATAAGCTTTTAACTTTCAAAGGATCTTTAAGAACAAAATCTATTCTGGCCTATGTTTTGAAAGACAGCTTTTGAAAGTTTGGTTCCAGACAACCTCAATAAAATGAGTCACACAAAATTGTTTATTTCCTGTTGCATAAAAAAGTTGTGCTTACACTCTCTTGTCGTCTATTAAGCTTGTAATAGCATTATGTTTAAAAAAAAACAATGTAAATACCTTAATTTTAAAATAATTTATTGCTGAAAATATTGCTAACCTGAGTCCTTGGCATGTTGTAATCTTTTTGCTGATAGAGGGTCTTACCTGGATATTGATGTCTGCTGACTGACCATGTGGTGGTTGCTAAAGGCTGGAGTGACTATGGCAATTTCTTAAAATAAGACCACAAAAAAGTTTGTGACATTTATTGACTCTTTTCATGAATGATTTCTCTGTAGCATGTTGTTTGATTGTATTTACCCACAGTAGAACTTCCTTCAAAATTGGAGTCAGTCATCTCAAACCCTGCTGGGGCTTTATCAATTAAATTTATGTAATATTCTAAATCCTTTGCTGTCATTTCAGCAATCGTCACAGTATCTTTACCAGAGGTAGATTTCATCTCATAAAACTCCTTTCTTTGCTCACCTGTAAGAACAACTCCTCATTCATTTAAGTTCTGTCATGATATTGCAGTAAATCAGTCACGTCTTCAAGTTTTGCTTTGTATTCTACTTCTTTGCTATTTCCACCACATCTGCAGTTACTTCCTCCACTGAAGTCTAGACCCACTCAAAGTCACCTTTGAGGGTTGAAATCAACTTCTTCCAAATTCCTGTTAATGTTGATATTTTAATCTCTTCCTATGAATGTCTTTAGGGGAACCTAGAACATCAAATTCTGTCCCGGAGTTTTTCAATTGACTGTGCTCAGATCCATCAGAAGAATCACTATCTCTGGCAGCTATAACATTACAAAATGTATTTCTTAAATAAAAGACTTGAATGTTATATTTACTCCTTGCTTCATGGGCTGCAGAATGGATGTAGTGTTAACAGGCATGGAAACAGCACAAATCTTGTTGGATACCTCCACCAGAGCTCTTGGGTGACCAGGTGTATTGTCAATAAGCAGCAACATTTTAAACTAAATATTTTTTTCTTGAGCACTAGGTCCCAACAGTGTGCTTAAAGTATTGAGTAAATCATGTTGTAAACCTATGTGCTGTCATCTAGGTTTTGTTGTTCCATTTATAGAGCACAGGCAGAGAAAATTTAGCATAACTGTTAAGCCCTAGGATTTTCAAAATGATAAATGATCATTGGCTTCAATTTCAAGTTACCAGCTGTATTAGCCTCTAACAAGAGGGACAATCTGTGCTTTGACACTTTGAAGTCAGGCACTGACTTCTCCTCTCTAGCTATAAAAGTTATAGACGGCACCTTCTTTCAGTATAAGGCTAGTCTATCTACACTGAAAATCTGTTGTTTGGTATAGCCACCTACATTAATGATTTTGGCTATATGTTCTGGATAACTTGCTGCAGCTTCTACACCAGCTGTTTCACTTTACATCATGGTGCTCTGGAGATGGATTTCTTTCTTTAAACATGATGAACCAACCTCTATTGGCTTCAGACTTTTCTTCTGATGCTCTGTCATTTCTCTCAGTCCACAGATTTTCACCAGAATCCTGAGTTCTCATGGAACCGAATGACTCTGTTCTCATATAAACACAAGAAAAATATCTTTGCTTTATGTCTCTTGAGTTATAGGAAAGGGAGAATTATATGGGGAAATGACTTAATCTAGATTGTTACCAAAATCATTATATTGTAAGGTTTTTTATACAATGTTTTAATGGACTAAAACATTTTGAAAACTAATTCATCTATTTGTTCCATTTTTTGTTTTATAACTTTTGATAACCATGTAACCCTATGGACCACAGCATGCCAGGCTCCTCTGTCAATGGGATTTTTCAGACAAGAATACTGGACTGAGTTGCCATTTCCTTCTCCAGGAGATCTTCCCAACCCAGGGATGGAATCCATGTCTCTTATGTCTTCTGCACTGGCAGGCATGTTCTTTATCACTAAAGCCACCTGGGTAGCCCTTTGATAATCTGAGTATTTACACAAATAAGTTGGTGTATAATGTAGCAATAACTACCTTTTACCTGCCAAAAATGATTTGTTGGGAAAAAATGTAAAAGAAAAAATTTCAACTGGTGCTTTTATTAATGATCTGTCTCCACTAATACACATACCAATCTATTCTGGAAACTTTTCTAATCTGTTTCATCAACATTTTTGTTCCTAGAACATTAATATGCATTTCCTTATGTGAGGTTATATAATTGTTCCCTAAATGTTCTATATCTGTGTATTTCATCTGTCAAATTATATTATTTTTATTATATTTCCTCTCAGGCAACAGGCATGACTTTTCTTTTGCACATCTCCTTTGAATTGGTTCTTAAATGGTTTAACTATTTAAAGTAATGGATACGAAAAATAGTCATGCAGTTTATACAGTTTTACTATTACAAATAATATATTTATTTCTGAAGAAACCAAATTACATTAATTTGGATAGTTTGATGAAATGAGTGGCTATTTGATGTATTAATAACCTGTGGGGCGTTACATCTGCTCTGGGTCATCCAACATAAGCTACATGCACAGGCTGGATGCAGGCATGGTGGGTGAGCTGCCCAGAATCCCTCTCCAGGCCTGAGGTCCTCATGATGCCTACCAATGGTGCAGACCTGAAGCCCTCTCTAGAAATTTGTCCTAGAGCATGAGGAACTGCCTGACTACAAGCTACTATTCCCTTCCCAGTAGCAGCCCTTCTTATCTCCCTCCTCAAACAAGAACAACTGTGAAGAGCCATCCCTGCCCACCATGAGACCGGAAAAATCAGCTAAGGGCTCTTTTGTATCTTTCTGCATCACAGCTCAATTCTCCCTCTGCCCACGCCTGGCTCCTCATGCCCTGACAGGAGTGTTCCCAAGGCATTGCTCCATAACCCCTGCACTGAAACCTCCATCTCATGTCTACTGCCTGAGAACTCAACCTGGAACCTTCCTGCCTCCTGAACCAAGAAACAGTATAAGAAGGGAAAGAAGAATAATTTGTTCACGGGCACACTTTACTTCCAAAATATTTGCATCTGGTATTCTGTGTTTCCTTAAGTGAGAAAGAACAGCAACTAGGAGATTTTAATCCTTTTATTTCTCCTGTTGGTGGCTCAGTTCAGGCACTCCCTTGTCAGGAATTAAAACTATGTGAATCCATTAAACAGGACTTTAGAAACTCCTTCCCCAGGAGGTATGTGCCAAAGCAAATGTACTGCTATCCATCAAGCAGAGCTAATGAATATCTAATAAGACATTTAAAGCACTATTACATGATGAAAAAGAAAAATATATAGTAAGAGAAATTGTAATACTTCCCTTTGTCCTTTATGCAGCATAACCCAGAGTTTGGTATGAAAATATAGTACTATCCATTTATTTTTTTCCAGCTAATTTCTCAAATTGTAAATTGCCCTTATTAAGCAGAAAGCCCAACATCTCAAATCTGGGACAGGAAGTAATTCAAAGAGAAGTTTAACTCTAGTGTTTTTTACTTTTAACAAAAATCTGAAAAAAGTAGGATAAGATGATGACATGATAAGTTGCTAAGTCATGTCCAATTCTTTGTGACCCCATGGGACTATAACACACCAGGCTCCTCTGTCCTATCTCACTGTCTAACTCACTATCTCTCAGAGTTTACTCAAAATATTTGTATTACTTTTAGTACTTTTCTATATTTATGAAATCTTCACAGAAGATAGACAAATAGCATTGTGGACAATAGAATAAATAAAAATCTTGATCCACTAGGTACCCAAGAAATATGCAAAAGACAATTTTATTGATCTCAAATTGATTTGAGAATAAATTCAGCCTTCCCTCCCCCACCCCTAAAGCAGTGGTTGCCCAAATTCAGGCATTACCAATGTGTCAGTGCTGTGTCCCAGACAGTGATTATGTCCCTTCTCTTTGACCTGTGACTGAGACATATCTTTTCTATATTTGCCCATCATCCCAAGTACCTTTTCTTATTCACCTGAGCTATGACTTCTCACAGGACTCACTCCTGTGAGACTCACTCCTGTACATGAGACTCTCTCACTGAGAATAAGTCCTAGATTTTGTTCACATCTACCCTCTTTCCTTGCTTCCTCTCTACCTCATTTTTTCAGCAGTTCTCAGTTTGCACATCAAGGCTGAAGTATCCTTGTTTTATCAACTCAAATCTCTCTAGAGCACCAATCAGCAAGTTTAGAAGTGCGTGAATGTCCTAATAATGGAAGAGAAATGCTAACAAGTTTTTATAAAACTCAATCAAGGAAACACAAAGTGGAAGAGGTAGAGTCATGCTTTCTTTATCCAGAACTTGGGGATCTGGCATTTAAATTTATATGGAATACGTCCCACACCTAAAAATAGAGACAAAAATTTAAAAAGCTGCTGAAAGGTGAAGAGCAGCAGTCCCCAACCCTTTTGGCACCAGAGATGGGTTTCCTGGAAGACAATTTTTCCATGGATGGGGGTAGGGAAAGGTGGGATGGTTTCAGGATTGTTCTCATAAGAAGCACATGACCTAGATCTCCTGCATGGACAGTTCACAGTAGGGCTCATGATCCTATGAGAATCTAATGCCTCCACCAATCTGACAGGAAGCAGACAGGAGGTAAAGCAAGTGATGGGGAGCAGCTATAAATACAGAGGAAGCTTCACTGGCTCTCCTTCCCCTCACCTCCTGCTGATTCCTTACAGGCCATGGATCAGTACAGGATGGTAGCCTAGGGCTTGGAGACTTATGGTGTAGAGAATATCAAGTTCACAAATTAAGCCACATACTAAGTTTGCTTAGAGAAGCATCCCTCAGGCCTGAACTCAGAAAGTATTTGCATTCTTCTAGATATAATTTTACTAATCCTGGTAATCTTGATTTCATGCCCTTTGAATATAAATTAAATTGGACTAGTCAAGACTTAGTAACTAGACAAGAAGAGGCTAAAGTTTTCTGAAAATCAATAATAAGAATTTCAAAAGAATAATAACATGGGGCCATTTAATATAGAGACTCAGAATTTTTAAAATCTCTATTATTCTTTATTTATGTCATAAAGAAAAAATTAAGTTCTGTTAAAGGAGTGGTGATTAATAAATCAAAAAAGTCTAAAGTATACTTTACAAAGCTTTTTATCCATCCAAAATGATAGAATTAAAATATAATTGTAAAGCTATCTAGGAAACTGGGCTAAAGAGCAGTTTTTCAAACTCAGGTCTAAACATGTCACTTCTGTGCTTCATGTTTTTCTTCTGTTTCTATTTCCATAACCGTCTTCAAAGTGGAGACCATAACCAGTTGGCCTCTAAGTGGGAGTGCATGGATCTCAAGGGGAAAAAGACAACCTTTGGAGTAAAGGAAGAAAATATTGAATTATTTGCATTCATTACACTGTACTATAATAAAAAGAAATTCATTACACTTTATTGATAATATACAGAAAGGCCTTGATGCCCCTCTTCAGTTCTACTGATAATAAATGGTCTCAAAGAATTCAGAGGCAAGAGTTGATGTGCCCCAGTGCAGTTTGGTGATGACACCTTCATCTTTCATTTACTTTCAATGTGTTGCAATGTACTACTGTTTATATGAATCAGCAAGTGAATATATTATTTATAGAACCAGTCTTGACTAAATCTCAGAAAATGAACATGTTACTTAAGAACACATCCCTGAAGAAAACATTGAGTGAAGATAATACAATAAGATTTTTTTTAAAGAACAATTAAAAAATTATAGAGCTGAACTGCCTTCTTCTTCCGTTCATACAACATTCTCCCAGTCACACCAAAAGATAAAGAGAAAGATAACCTGGTAAGATTTGAGAAGATGGGTGACAAAAAAAGTTCAAAATTACCAAGAAGACTATTTAAAATACTGATTAACATTTGCCATTACTGTAGATGAGCCTCAAAGTATGCTTTGTACCTGGAGATATTAGCTAAAGACAACATAAAGCTATCCCAATTAGCAAAGCCCTTCAAACTCCATTTTACTTCATCTTTAGCACGTCTTCTTAAAAATTCTGTTTTTATTTGTGTTTAGTAATTTAGGGAGAAATATAAATAACCTCAGATATGCAGATGATACCACCCTTATGGCAGAAAGTGAAGAGGAACTCAAAAGCCTCTTGCTGAAAGTGAAAGTGGAGAGTGAAAAAGTTGGCTTAAAGCTCAACATTCAGAAAACAAAGATCATGGCATCCGGTCCCATCACTTCATGGGAAATAGATGGGGAAACAGTGGAAGACTTTATTTTGGGGGCTCCAAAATGATTGCAGACGGTGACTGCAGCCGTGAGATTAAAACACGCTTCCTCCTTGGAAGGAAAGTTGTGACCAACCTAGATAGCCTATTGAAAAGTAGAGACATTACTTTGCCAACAAAGGTCCATCTAGTCAAGGCTATGGTTTTTCCAGTGGTCATGTATGGATGTGAGAGTTGGACTGTGAAGAAAGCTGAACACCAAAGAATTGATGCTTTTGAACTGTGATGTTGGAGAAGACTCTTGAGAATCCCTTGGACTGCAGGGATATCCAGCCAGTCCATTCTGAAGGAGATCAGTCCTGGGATTTCTTTGGAAGGAATGATGCTAAAGCTGAAACTCCAGTACTTTGGCCACCTCATGCGAAGAGTTGACTCATTGGAAAAGACTCTGATGCTGGGAGGGATTGGGGGCAGGAGGAGAAAGGTCGACAGAGGACGAGATGGCTGGATGGCATCACTGACTCGGACGTAAGTCTGGGTGAACTCCGGGAGTTGGTGATGGACAGGGAGGCCTGGCGTGCTGCGATTCATGGGGTCGCAAAAGTCGGACACAACTGAGCAACTGAACTGAACTGATCTGAACGTGCTTCATTCACTGAAGACTATTTATTGAGTCCTTGGTGGCTCAGATGGTAAAGTGTCTGCCAGCAGTGCAGGACACCCGGGTTTGATCCCTGGGTTGGGAAGATCCCCTGGAGAAGGCAATGGCAACCCACTCCAGTACTCTTGCCGGGAAAATTCCATGGACTGAGGAGCCTGATAGGCTACAGTCCATGGGATCGCAAAGAGTCGGACACGACTGAGGGACTTCAATTTCAGTTTCTTGTGCCACCAGGTACTCTTATGGAAACTTGAAAGAAATCAATAAACAAGACAGATTTAAAAAAAAAAAAAAAACTGCCCTTATGGAATTCACCAACAAATAAATAAATAGACACACAGATATTGAAAGAGTGCTTTTAAAAAAAATTGTGTGTGTAAAAACAAAAATATTTGTATATCACTGGTATCCAAAAGATGCCTTACATGACATTCAAGAACCTTCCTACATATGTGACTTTAATCCTGGTATTTATAATGTCAAACTTAACTCCTCTATAATTGTAATGTATTTGCATTTCTTCAAACATTTCATTATACTGTGAATACCCCTCTCCTCGATGCTTTGTGTCTCACTGGAGTACTGTGTCTACCAGTTATTTCCTGGCCATCTTGTTTCTCACATCTCCTTTATATCCTTCTACACAGACCTCAGTCCCCCTTCTCTGTGTAACCTCACGTGGTAGTTTTGCTGAATGAATCAATTCCTTTCCTATGCCCTCTATGAATGCCCTGCATCTAAGTCCAATATTGCAGTTACCACATTGTTCTGACACAATTTGTTGATATACCAGCGATCCTTCCTCAAAGGAGAGATTACATCTTATCCTTTGCTTTGTCTCTAGTTCTAGTACCACAGCTAGACAGCACACTTGTAGTTCTGCTGTGTGCTAAGTTGTGTCTGACTCTTTGCAATCCCATAGACTGTACAGCCCACCAGGTTCTCTGTCCATGGGATTGTCCTGGCAAGAATAGTAGAGTGGGTTGCCATTTCTTCCTCCAGAGGATCTTCTTGGCCCAGGGATCAAACCCACATCTCCTGCATCTTCTGCATTGCACATGGATTCTTTACCACTGAGCCACCTGGGAAGCCGCAGCTAGCACATTGCTGCTGCTGCTGCTGCTGCTAAGTCACCTCAGTCGTGTCCGACTCTGTGCGACCCCAAAGACGGCAGCCCACCAGGCTCCCCTGTCCCTGGGACTCTCCAGACAAGAACACTGGAGTGGGTTGCCATTTCCTTCTCCAGTGCATGAAAGTGAAAAGTGAAAGTGAAGTCGCTCAGTCATGTCCAACTCCTAGCGACCCCATGGACTGCAGCCTACCAGGCTCCTCCGTCCATGGGATTTGCCAGGCAAGAGTACTGGAGTGGGGTGCCATTGCCTTCTACGCAGCTAGCACACAATTATCCCTTAAAAAAAAAAAAGAAAGAAAAAAGAAAAAATTTAAAGATAATCATATTAAACTAATCTCAGAATAGTTTTCAGATAAGTGAAATGCCACTCTTTTGCTTCTTCAAAAAAAATTTAATTAAATGATAAACTTTTGTTTTCCAGATGTGACTGGTCAGCTGGAAGTTAATAACAGTTACTTGTATCATATGCTGTCTTGATTGTACAATGTCTAAAAGCATTATCCTGGTTCCTGTTTGGCAATTTTTGTTCACAAACTAAACAGTTGTAAATCTGTGAGACAGACTAATATGCTAACATTGTTTGAACAAAATTGCTAATAGAAGTTGCCTGTAATTTTTTTCACCTTCAGGAAGCAAACTTAATTAGAAGACAATATGCCCCTAAGAGTATCTCATTTCCTTATCACTCTTATTGAAAAGTTACTTTGAAAAATAAAGAATACACTAAATGTTAAAGAATAAACATTTTATAGCCATGAATACTGATGATGTATGTAGAATTGCAGGAACCCAAGTTGTGTAGTCTTCAAAACACTGAAAATATTTCAATTACCCGTGTTTTCATCTGGCATTTTAATGAGCTTTTCCTTGTCTCTGTCCATTTTATGACTTTGCTATTGTAGGTCATCTTGTGCTACATGCAAAATGGGTTTTAAAAGATTCCAACAATCTATGTACCAAGGAATAAAACACTGTGGGTGAGCCATTAGAGAATTTAGGGATGAACTTCACCTGGTAATTGTAGCCACTTAATGCCACATCCACAAGTGAGAGTGAGAGAAAGAGAAAATTAATAAGGTTCAGCTACAACTATGATTGCAAAAAAAAAAAAAAAATGCAGAAAGCAACAGGAAATGCCCAACAGAAAATATGCAAGGGCACAACTTTTTTGTTCTCATTACTTTGACAATAAATCTTAATATTTTCCAGAAATTTGGATGGATACGATAAGCAACTATGTTTATAGCAATGCAATTACATTTGTTAAATTAAAAACAGCAAGAAGTTCACATATCCTCTACTATTTGAGGAAACAATACCTAAAAAGACTGGTATCTGTAGAAATTCCAAACTGCTGATGGTCCCATTAATTCTTATTATAGATGAAACAAGAGAAATCTTACATATTCTATGAAATCATTTTGTCTAAGCTACCTTACTTATTTCCTTACTGCTATTGAATAGGTTTTATTGCTTTCTTAAACCCTTGCTAGTGCAACATTTGTTGTGTTCTGTATCCACACCTAAAATATGAATCTTCTACTTGTGATTTCAGTGTTTTGTATTTTGGGTTAATCAGACATCGTATTGTAATCATTTATCATCTCATTTATGAACTACATGATAAACCTTTAAAAAAAAATTTTTCCTGAAATTGACTTTTTATTGTGGTCCAAGTACAGTGGTGCCAAACATTTTTTGTTGCATATACAAAAACAAAATTAAAGCCAATAGTATCAGGGATAATATACATAAATCTACATGTGTTTTGTGGCTTCCCAGATGGCTCAGTGGGTAAAGAACCTGTCTGCAAATGCAGGAGATGCCAGAGACATGGGCTCAATTCCTAGGTCAGGAAGGTCCCCTGGAGGAGGGCATGGCAACCCACTCCAGTATTCTTGCCTAGAGAATCCCATGGGCAGAGGAGCCTGGCGTGCTACAGTCCATAGGTCACAAAGAGTGAGACAAGCCTGAAGTGACTGACCACAGCACAGCACATGTGTGCTTTTGTAGTGAATTATGTGGATGTGAAAGAAAAACACAAGTGGTAGCCACTGTAATAATTTAAGTTAGTGGCTTTTACACATTTTCCCTTTGACAGAGTTCTTTCATCATATGATGTCTGATGTCAAAATTCACTGAATAAGTAGGTTCATTTGTATCATTTCTTTTTAGATTCCATATATAAAAGATGTCATTATATATTTCTCCTTCTCTGTCTGACTTACTTCACTCAGTATGACAATCTCTAAGTCTATCCATCTTGCTGCAAATGGCATTATATCATTCTTTTTAATGGCTGAGTAATATTCCATTGTATATACATACCACACCTTCTTTATCCATTCCTTTGCAAATGGATAGTTAGGTTGCTTCCATGCTTTGGCTACTGTAAACAGTGCCACAGTGAACTGTGGTGCCTGTGTCCTTGCAGAAACAAACTCAAAGACTTAGAGAACAAACTTACGGTTGCTGGGGGGAGAAGAATGGGGAGAAGGGATAGTTAAGGAGTTTGGGATCGACATGTATACACTGCTGTATTTAAAATGGATAATTAACAAGGACCTGCTACATAGCATCAAAGAAAGAGCCATTGAATAAAATAGATCAAAGGGGAGCTCATCTATTGGAACCTGATTTTATGGGGGCAGAGCTCTTTCTTCTGGCACCTCTTACCTGTCCCAGCCATGTCTCCCAAGGCACTGCCACAGAAAGCTCTATGATTCTAGAAATTCTCAGTGTGAAAACTGTAGTTTTAAAGTATAAGATCTTTTAGGGGAATGGAACAATATTTCTAGAAAAGTTATATGCCAGCTATTTCGTGCGTACGTTCTTATTTAACCCTTGAATTAACTCTGTAGATGTAGATCAACTCTGCAGGTTTATATCCATATTATATCTCAGGAAGCTGAAATTCAGTAGATGAAGCCATTTATCTGAGCATTTATGCTGCCTGTGAGTGTAGAATTGAGAGTTCCATTCACATCTGTCCATTTCAAAAACTCACTTTCTTTTAGTCTGTTATTTGCATTTCCAAAATAAAAATGAACGAGTGGGAAAGAGACAGTAGTGCTGTGATTAAGCCCTCTTATAATAATTTGTCATTATATATATTAGAAAACAAAAGCACTTGCTGTTCTCTAAGGTTAAAGGCACCAAGACACTGACACGGGAGTTAGGAGTTGAGTAGTTTACTCTTTTAGGATCAATAGAATGGTCACAAGATAAATGGTTTATTTTGAGCCAAAACCCATGTGTGTCCAGAAGTGTGCTGGGCTTTGACCATGGGTAGGATGGTCAAGAACAATTTTTTCACAGATTTACCGGATAGAAAATGTTGAGTAACAGATTCACAAGCCTGGTTGCCTTTTAAAGTCCCCTGAGAGGTTTCTAAATAAAAGGATGCCTTTATCCCATCCAGGAATTCTGATAATTGGTGGGATGGGGATCTGGGCTTCAGTGTTTTAAAAAGTGATTTATTGGGTATTCAGAGCTGATGTCAAGAAATCGCTCCGTTAAAGCAAATAGAAGGGGAAAGAAAAGTGGGGCAGTGATAGATTTTATCTTATTGGGCTCCAAAATCACTGCAGTTGGAAATTGCAGCCATAAAATTAAAAGATGCTTGCCCCTTGCAAGGAAAGCTATGATGAACCTAGACAGAATATTAAAAAGCAGAGATATCACTTTGCCAACAAAGGTCTGTATAGTCAAAGCTACATGGTTTTTCCAGTAGTCATGTATGAATGTGAGAGTTGGACCATAAAGAAGGCTGAGTGCTAAAGAACTGGTGCTTTCAAATTGTGGTGCTGGAGAAGACTCTTGAGAGTCCCTTGTACTGCAAGGAGATCAAACCAGTCAATCCGAAAGAAGTCAATCCTGAATTTTCATTGGAAGGACTGACACTGAGGCTGAAGCTCCAATACTTTGACCACCTGATGTGAAGGCCCAAGTCACTGGAAAAGACCCTGATGCTGGGGAAGACTGAAGAAAAAAGGAGAAGGGGGCAGCAGAGGATGAGATGGTTAGATGGCATCACTGACTCAGTGGCCATGAATCTGAGCAAACTTCCCATGACAGGGGAGGACAGAGGAGCCTGGCATGCTGCTGTCCACAGGGTCACAAAGAGCTGGACACGACTTAGTGACTAAACAGCCACAGAGAGGTACAATATTATCTGGACTGTGATGGCGGCGAGGCTGGAGGGCGTGCATGTGGGAATAAGGAGTGCAAGAGAAGTTTAAAGGCATCTCTATTCTTTGTTAAAAAGAGAATACTCATTAAAGACTGTTAGATCATTTCCAAAATGAGATCTATATATAAAATGTTGACAAACTTCTGATTGCTAAAGTTTCTGTGTTATGTTAAATGTCTACATGCTCAAAACTTTTAAACAGAATAAGGAAAATTAGGAAATTTGTATAACTCAAATTCAAAGCAATTGAATTATAAATTCACGTATGGGCTTCATCCTGATTTCAATCAAGTGTTAAGTTTTCTAATGAGAAAATACTTCCAAACATGAATAATCTTTTAGTACTCAGTTTAAGTGCTCAATAATAAGATTAAATAATCTATTCTTATAGAAAAAATTATCTAATGGTTTAAAAATTGTCATTAGCTGCTTTTAACAGATATTGTTTTACATCATAAAAAGAATGAACTGTTCTGACCTCATTCATCCAACATTAACATTGGATAACAATAAAACATTTCTTTTCATTGGAAATGTTTAAATAGTCAAAGATTAATGAAGATAATGAGCAACTAATGGATTATTTGTGAGACTTAGAACATTATCCCATCCAAAGAAAACTACCTGAATGGCTTTTACTCAAACACAAGATTTCGGAAACTTGAGAAGAGTTTGTAGAAATGTCTCCTATTTAAGTAACTTTCTGAATCTGCTAGTGATTAGTCTCTGAAAAATTAACATAGAATGCAAATAAGTGGTATAAACACTTAGCCAAAAAAAAACCTACAGCCCTACTTTGATAAACATTTAAGTCTGTGAGGAAGACTACAACTAGCAAAGAATAGAGTAGCCAAACTACACTTTCCAGCCAGGATTTCCGAGTCTATTGATGTGCCCAGTGACATATGGTAATATTTCCTGGGTTTCAAAATACACATGCCTGTGTATGTATACCAAAGATAAACATAATGTCCCAGTGAGTTTTCTTTCTTTGATTCCTCCTCAGCCTCAATCTTTCCTCACTTTGTCATACATTCATAACTGTTCATCCATCTGTGAAGAAGGAACTTATCCCCTGATGTCACCATCTCTGACAGGAAAACCTTAAAACAGAGTCATTCCTATGCCCCTTGTTATCTTTTTCTGAACCTCTTCTTAAGAAATCCCATCCCTTGTACTATGCATGTGACAGAGCTAATTTTCATCTCAGCTAATCAGATATTTGCTCTATAGAAACTCTCCAGATAGGTTCAAATGTGCTGAAAACTCAGTGGTATATTCATTTGCTAGAATTTAGTCCATCATTTTATGTCTTTCTTATTGTTATCAATAATATGATTAAATGATATATAACAAGTAAAGACTTGGAAAGCTACAGTGGCCAAATAAACCTAAAATTTTTGTTATCTACTTCTTTACAATATGATTCATTTTATGCTTATCGTCATTTTTCTAAGGCCTTAAACCTGAGCTAACTTAAATACTAGAAAATTATAGTCACAACAAAAGTCATGTTCACATTTAGGGTCTCCCATTTACTAACTCTGTTGCCTTGGACAAGCTGCAACTTCCTGAGGCTCACTTTCTTTATCAGTAAGATGAATGGAACAGTATACCTAGCTCTCCTATGACAAGGCATTATTGCAAGAATAAAACAAAATCATTTTACGTAATGATTACTAGCTCATAACAGTGTAGTGTATAAGTATTATTGTTAGCAGGTTAAGTATGTCATTTTCCTTGGGCATTGAACTTTAATGGATACATTTTAGGCATCGTAAGTGTCCAATTGCTCACACAACTGTTCTCACAGTGTTAACATCATAAATGTCAAGAAGCAGGGGAAGAAGAGCTCCTAAAATGATAGATTATTTACTCAATAAATATAATTTAAGGAATTATATAAATATAAAATTATAAATATATATAATATATATTTATTAGTATATATTATATAATATATATTTATTATAATATATAATATATATTTATTATCTATAATAAATATAATATATATAAAATTATAAAAATATAAATATAGTTTAAGGAATGCCACATTTTAAACTAAGATTTCAAAGATTCTTATTTAGAATCCCCCAAAAACTAAGCCTGAATTTTAATGTATAAGGGAAGGCAGTTACATTTATCATGCTGGGTTAGATACATTCATTCAGTGTTTGAGTTCTTTCGTGACATTTTGAAGACCCCTAAACATATAAGGCTTGTAAATTCCTCCCCATTTTATGGGTGAGCAGATTGAGAATCAGAGAACTCAATGACCCTCGCCCCCATAATAGACGGCTATGGGAAGGAAAGCATGTTTGGGGTACCATTAGGGGCACCCTCAAGTTGCCTTCACAGACGAGTAGAAAAGCAGCGCCTCCCAGTTTGGATACATTCCTCACCTGATCCTTAACTAATGTGTGCTTTCCTTACTTACCCAGCAAACACATGTGTTTTGTGTTTGTAGTTGGATGTTATTTCACATATTACTGGAATATTTTGTCTACTGTTATATAATTAAGCTGGAAGGAACATTGGTGGAATGTGAACTAGCAATATGACCCACAGATCATCAAAGAAACACAAGTCTTTTAATGATCATGTATAATTGACTAATCACACAAAGTAGTCTTGATTTTGCTTAATTTAAAATTAATAATATTTGAAAACAGTATCTGTGCCTTATTCTGTTTTTGTTTCTTTGTCTGCAGCATCCCAGTAACTAATAAGACTGTATACCAGGATGTGTTGTCTCATGAGGACAATTTCTGCATCACAGAAAAAACATGATCATCCTCATTGTGGATGTATTGTTGTAATCAAGGTATTGGCTAATTATTGATTTGTATATTTTATAAAGTCATTTTGTTTTAGGTCAAATAATCCCAACTGCAATTTGTCACTCTGAATAGCAGTGACACTTCTGTTCAGAGTCAGAGAGTTTAAATGGGATAGGATTCTTCAGAATTTTTTTTTTTTCTACTTTAAAGCTTTGTCAGAATGCTCTCTTTTCCATTCCACCCACTCATGAGATTTTCAGTATAACAGCAGTGAAAGGAAAAAGCAGGGGAAATATTGAGTTTGCAAAGAATATCCATGAATCTTTTGTCTTAAAGGTCCTTATAAACTTTTTTTTAGTTCAGATATACAGATCCTTTCTTTCTGGAGTTATTTCTCCACTGATCTCCAGTAGCATATTGGGCACCTACCGACCTGGGGAGTTCATCTTTCTGTGTCCTATCTTTTTGCCTTTTCATACTGTTCATGGGGTTCTCAAGGCAATAATACTGAAGTGGGTTGCCATTCCCTTCTTCAGTGGACCACATTCTGTCAGACCTCTCCACCATGACCCATCTATCTTGGGTGGCCCCACACAGCATGGCTTAGTTTCATTGAGTTAGACAAGGCTGTGGTCCATGTGATCAGACTGACTAGTTGTCTGTGATTGTGGTTTCAGTCTGTCTGTCCTCTGATGATCTCTCTCAGTGCCTACCATCTTACTTGGTTTTAGCAAAAGCAGAGGAACCAGAGATCAAATTGTCAACATCTGCTGGATCATCGAAAAAGCAAGAGAGTTCCAGAATTGACTATGCCAAAGCCTTTGACTGTGTGGATCACAATAAACTGGAAAATTCTGAAAGAGATGGGAATATCAGACCATCTGTCCTCCCTCCTGAGAAACCTGTATACAGGTCAGGAAGCAACAGTTAGAACTGGACATGGAACAACAGACTGGTTCCAAATAGGAAAAGGAGTACGTCAAGGCTGTATATTGTCACCCTGCTTATTTGACTTTTATGCAGAGTACATCATGAGAAATGCTGGGCTGGAGGAAGCACAAGCTGGAATCAGGATTGCCGGGAGAAATATCAATAACCTCAGATATGCAGATGACACCACCCTTATGGCATAAAGTGAAGAACTAAAGAACCTCTTGATGAAAGTGAAAGAGGAGAGTGAAAAAGTTGGCTTAAAGCTCAACATTCAGGAAACTAAGATCATGGCATTTGGTCCCATCACTTTATGGGAAATAGATGGGAAAATAGTGGAAACAGTGGCTGACTTTATTTTTCTGGGCTCCAAAATCACTGCAGATGGTGATTGCAGCCATGAAATTAAAAGACACTTAGTCCTTGGAAGGAAAGTTATGACCAGCCTAGACACCATATTCAAAAGCAGAGACATTACTTTGCCAACAAAGGTCCACCTAGTCCAGGCTATGGTTTTTCCAGTGGTCATGTATGGATGTGAGAGTTGGACTATAAAGAAAGCTGAGCACCAAAAAGTTGGTACTTTTGAACCATGGTGTTGGAGAAGACTCTTGAGAGTCCCTGGGACTGCAAGGAGATCCAACCAGTCCATCCTAAAGGAGATCAGCCCTGAGTGTTCATTGGAAGGACTGATGCTGAAGCTGAAACTCCAATACGGTGGCCACCTCACGCAAAGAGCTGACTCATTGGAAAAGACCCTGATGCTGGGAAAGATTGGAAAAAGGAGAAGTGGACAACAGAGTGTGAGATGGTTAGATGGCATCACCGACTCAATGGTTTGGGTGATGGACAGGGAGGCCTAGCGTGCTGTGGTTCATGGGGTCGCAAAGAGTCCAACACGACTGAGTGACTGAACTGAACTGACTGATACAGATTCTTTTTTATTTTACAACAAGAAAGAATTTTTTCATAGTTAATCCAGTCACATTCATTCTGACAAAACAGAGATCAATATTGAAAGTTACCCTAGGACACACACAAAACCTGTCAGAAATGGTAGATTCATGATATATGTTGTTCAATTATCCCTCAACTTCGACTTTGCTGTTTTTCAGACATACTCTGTATTGCAGGATCCGCTTGCCTGTTTCTGGTTGAAAGTCCTAGTTTGGAATTTTCTTGGCAGATCATTGCTGTTTATTCCAAGAGTTTTTCTCCTTGCTTTTGTAGCATTTTTCTTAAATGCATTATAATGAAAGACAATTTTACATTAATTTTTAAAAAGCATGGGTATACAGTGTTATGAAATTACTGAAGAATTTTATTTTCCACCAGGAATTATGTACCATACAGATAAGCAAAGTCAAACAAGGTAAACAAAAAAACAGACAAAAAAAGAGTTGGCTTGAATAGTAAGAAGGGATCTGTGACCTTTCTCCCATCATGGATTACAGCCCAGATCTTTGGGGCTGAGTCTGTATTACATTGTATTGTATTGTATTGTATTGTATTGTACTGTATTGTACTGAGAGACTAAAAATATACCAGTCTTTGATTTCTACTTGATAAAGCATGTATTTCTGAGTGTAGGCTCCCTTCTAGTGCTTCACATCACAGCATGCGCCAGTCCATACACCACACGGTGTAACACCATGTTTGACGACACTCTGAATCAGTTTCTCAGCTTCATCCTCTGTGTCTTGTATTATTGCTTGAGTGCTAGATTTATAGTCTTGACTTTCCTAAATGGAGAGGACAGATCAGAACATTTTTTTCCAAACATGTAGTTAACCATATTGTCATATTATTTTTTATGTGTAATTTCTTCAAAGAGCTTCCATTTTATCAATTTAAATTTATTTTAATTGGCATTTTGGAGAATGTACTATATTGACACAAAATGAGTAATCCAGGCAATAATAAGAATGCTCACTTGGTCCTCACTCTAGTTCATGGTTCAGAAATAAGATAGACATAGAAATAATTACAATAAAAAGCACAGTGTGAATGGTTTCAATCAGGGGAATGTGTCTGTATTTTCCCTTCCTCATATGACAACCAACTTTAACTTTTCCTGACCGCTTCTTCTTCATATGTTTATAATGTATGCTGCAGCCTTTGACATTTATGTATGCCTGAAGCAATCTAGGTTGTTATTTCTTCAAAGGAAAACGTTTGTTTATACTTTCCAATAGTTTGACATTTGAAGTGTTGAATTTTCTCTACTGAAAAAAAATAAATAAAGTGCACCGGCTTACAAGACATTGCCATTACATTTCAGTTTCATTAAAACAGATTCCTTTGCCTTTAGTAACTGAAAGCAAGTAAAACGTTTATAGATGATGATAACTACCAAGACGGCTTTTGTTTTTATTTTTCCTATATGACCTTGTTCTATGATGGTTTCATTTCAAGCCAGAGATTCTGATCTTCCCCAATTTCAGAAAAGTTTTCTCCATGATTGCTTCATCTTAGAACTGTAGTTCTTTCAGCACATGTTTCCATCTGGGAATGAATCACTCTGTGATCCACATGTGCCATACCAGCTAAAGTCAAACTGGGGCCTGTCTCTGAAGGCTCTGCCAAATACAAGGATATTCCAAGCCACGAGATGTTGGCTTTCCTATTTGATTAATGAGGACAATATTTAAATTTGATATATTTTAAGGTCAATCTTTTGCTTCAAAGCAAAAGGCTTTAATTCATCTTATCCTTAATAAATGGTCAAGTGTAAATGTAGATTAAAGTTGAAACCTGCTTCGTTTTGGAAAACAGATTGTTTTTGTCTAATTTTTTCCTTTTTCCTGATGACAAAGAATTTTATTTATTGAATTAATTGAATTTTATTTATTGAATTTATTGAATTATTTATTGAAATTCAGAATTCTCATTTATATTTTCTGATGACAAGGAATTTTTATTAAATTTCATTTATTTTTCTTTTATGATATTTATTTCTCTTTTATTTCTTATCCTCTTTTTTTTTTTTTTTTTTTTTAGTAAGTGAAAAGAGTTTAATGAAGCCTGGATGGTTTAAGGACATTAATACATGTTGATTTTGTTTGAAAATATTTATTATATAACAAAACATAGATATTCTGGAAAACAATCAGATGAATGCACTTGAAAAGTGTTTTTTTTTGTTTTTTTTTAAAGTCTCTCACTGTTTCCATTGTTTCCCCATCTATTTGCCACAAAGTGGTGGGACTGCATGCCATGATCTTAGTTTTTTGAATGTTGTTTTTTTTTTTTTAATTATTTAATTAGTATACATGTGTTCCCCATCCTGAACCCTCCTCCCTCCTCCCTCCCCACACCATCCCTCTGGGTCGTCCCAGTGCACCAGCCCCAAGCATCCAGCATCGTGCATTGAACCTGGACTGGCATCTCGTTTCACACATGACGTTTCACATGTTTCAATGACATTCTCCCAAATCTTCCCACCCTCTCCCTCTCCCACAGAGTCCATAAGACTGTTCTATACATCAGTGTCTCTTTTGCTGTCTCGTATACAGGGTTATCGTCACCATCTTTCTAAATTCCATATATATGCGTTAGTATACTGTATTGGTGTTTTTCCTTCTGGCTTACTTCACTCTGTATAATAGGCTCCAGTTTCATCCACCTCATTAGAACTGATTCAAATGTATTCTTTTTAATGGCTGAGTAATACTCCATTGTGTATATGTACCACTGCTTTCTTATCCATTCATCTGCTGATGGACATCTAGGTTGCTTCCATGTCCTGGCTATTATAAACAGTGCTGCGATGAACATTGGGTACACGTGTCTCTTTCCCTTCTGGTTTCCTCAGTGTGTATGCCCAGCAGTGGGATTGCTGGATCATAAGGCAGTTCTATTTCCAGTTTTTTAAGGAATCTCCACACTGTTCTCCATAGTGGCTGTACTAGTTTGCATTCCCACCAACAGTGTAAGAGGGTTCCCTTTTCTCCACACCCTCTCCAGCATTTATTATTTGTAGACTTTTGGATCGAAGCCATTCTGACTGGTGTGAAATGGTACCTCATAGTGGTTTTGATTTGCATTTCTCTGATAATGAGTGATGTTGAGCATCTTTTCATGTGTTTGTTAGCCATCTGTATGTCTTCTTTGGAGAAATGTCTATTTAGATCTTTGGCCCATTTTTTGATTGGGTCATTTATTTTTCTGGAGTTGAGCTGTAGGAGTTGCTTGTATATTTTTGAGATTAGTTGTTTGTCGGTTGCTTCATTTGCTATTATTTTCTCCCATTCTGAAGGCTGTCTCTTCACCTTGCTAATAGTTTCCTTTGATGTGCAGAAGCTTTTAAGTTTAATTAGGTCCCATTTGTTTATTTTTACTTTTATTTCCAATATTCTGGGAGGTGGATCATAGAGGATCCTGCTGTGATGTATGTCAGAGAGTGTTTTGCCTATGTTCTCCTCTAGGAGTTTTATAGTTTCTGGTCTTACGTTGAGATCTTTAATCCATTTTGAGTTTATTTTTGTATATGGTGTTAGAAAGTGTTCTAGTTTCATTCTTTTACAAGTGGTTGACCAGATTTCCCAGCACCACTTGTTAAAGAGATTGTCTTTAATCCATTGTATATTCTTGCCTCCTTTGTCAAAGATAAGGTGTCCATATGTGCGTGGATTTATCTCTGGGCTTTCTATTTTGTTCCATTGATCTATATTTCTGTCTTTGTGCCAGTACCATACTGTCTTGATAACTGTGGCTTTGTAGTAGAGCCTGAAGTCAGGTAGGTTGATTTCTCCAGTTCCATTTTTCTTTCTCAAGATCGCTTTGGCTATTCGAGGTTTTTTGTATTTCCATACAAATTGTGAAATTATTTGTTCTAGCTCTGTGAAGAATACTGTTGGTAGCTTATTTTTTAGTGAATTATAATTTCTTTAAAATATTATATTAGTTTCAGGTATATAAAATACTCAGCAGTAAAGAATCTGCTTGCCATGAAGGAGAAGTAGATTTGATCCCTGTGTCAGGAAGATTCCCTGGGGAAGGAAATGGCAACCCACCCCAATATTCTTGCCCGGGAAATCCCATGGACAGAGGGGCCTCGTGGGCTATAGTCCACAGAGTCAGAAAAGTAGGACTTAACACCTAAACCACAGCCACCATATAAAATATAGATCCTCTATTTCTACACATTATTTAAGGATCACTACAATAAGTCCCAGAGAAGGCAATGGCACCCCACTCCAGTACTCTTGCCTGGAAAATCCCATGGACGGAGGAGCCTGGTAGGCTGCAGTGCATTGGCTCTTTAAGAGTCAGGCACGACTGAGCAACTTCACTTTCACTTTTCACTTTCGTGCATTGGAGAAGGAAATGGCAACCCACTCCAGTGTTCTTGCCTGGAGAATCCCAGGGATGGGGGAGCCTGGTGGGCTGCCATCTATTCGGTCACACAGAGTTGGACTTGACTGAAGCGACTTAGCAGCAGCAGCAGCAGCACAGTAAGTCCAGTTACCATCCGTCATCATACAAAGACATTAAGTTATATTGAGTATATTCCCCACAATGTACATTTCATCCTGTGACTCTTTTATTTTCTAACTGCAAGTTTGTATCTCTTAATTTCCCTTACCTTTCACTCATGTCCCCATCCCCATTGGCAACCACCTGTTTATTCTCTGTATCTGTGACCCTGTTTCTGTTTTGATGTATTTGTTCATGTTTTCTTTTTTAGGTTCCACATCTTCTTTAACTATTCATCTATTGACAGGCATCTAGTTTACAATCATATCTTGGGTATTGTTAATAATGCCAGGAGTGAAATTTCTGTGTTGTATGCCAGTTCTATTTTAAAACTTTTGAGGAACCTCCCTATTGTTTTCTTTAGTGATTGCCCCATTATACATTCCCACCAGCAGTCCACAAGTGTTCCTTATTCTCCACATCCTCATCAACACTTCTTATTTCTTGACTTTTTGATGGTAGTCATTCTAAAAGGTGTTAGGTGATATCTCATCATGGTTTTGATTTGCATTTTCCTGATGTTGGACTTCTTTTCATGTGCCTGTTGGGCATCTGTATGTCTTCTTTGGAAAATAATTTTTGAATATCAACACCTTACTGAAAATATCTTTTTGAAATATATTCCCCAATTCAGTAGGTTATCTTTTGGTTTTGTTGATGATTTCTTTTGCTGTGCAAACCTTTTTCAGTTTGATGTAGTCCCATTTGTCTATTCTTGCTTTTGTTTCCCTTGCCTATTTTGCTAGGAGATGTGTTAAAAAATGCTAAGACTGATGTCAAAATCCATAATGCTTTTTTTTCCCCTAAGTTTTTACAGTTTTAGGTCTTACATTCAAGTCTTTATTCCACTTTGTGTTTGTTTTTAATATATTGCTTGAGAGAGTGATACCATTTCATTCCTTCACGTGTATATATTCAGTTTTCTCAACACCATTTATTGAAAAGACTGTCTTTTCCACCACTGTATAGTCCTGTTTCCTTTGTCATAGATTAGTCGATAATACCAGTGTGGGTTTATTTATAAATTCTTTTTTTCCCAATGATCTATTTGTCTATTTTTGTTCTGGTACCACACTGTTTTCATGACTGGGGCTTTGCAGTATAATTTGAATTCAAGAAGCACAATATTTATAGTATTGTTCTTTCTCAAGATTGTTTTAATTATTCAGGGTCTTTTATGCTTTTATAAAAATTTTAGAATTATTTGTTCTAATTCCGTGAAAAATAGTGTTGATATTTTGATAGAAATTGCATTGAATCTGTACATTGCTTTGGGTGATATGGACATTTTAACAGCATTAATTCTTCTAATCCAGGGGCATGCAATATCTTTTCATTTATTTGCATAATCTTCAGATTTTTTCATCAATCTCTGTAGTTTTCATAGTACAAGTATTGCAATTCCTAAGTTAAATTTATTTCTAAGTACACTATCATTTGATGCAAATGTAAAGGAGATTGTTTTCTTAATTCCTCTTTCTGAGAATTTGTTAGTAGTGTTCAGTTCAGTTCAGTCGCTCAGTCACATATGACTCTTTTTGACCCCAAGCACTGAAGCCTGCCAGGCTTCCCTGTCCATCACCAACTCTTGGAGCTTTTCTGATGAGTCCATTCTTTGCATCAGGTGGTCAAAGTACTGGAATTTCAGCTTCAGCATCAGTCCTTCCAATGAATATTCAGGACTTATTTTCTTGAGGACTGACTGGTTTGATCTCTTTGCACTCCAAGGGACTCTTAAGAATCTTCTCCAACACCACAGTTTCAAAGCATCAATTCTTAAGCATTCAGCTTTCTTTATAGTCCAACTCTCACATACATAACTACTGGAAAAACCATAGCTTTGAGTAGGTGGACCTTTGTCGGCAAGATAATGTCTCTGCTTTTTAATATGCTATCTATGTTGGTCATAGCTGTTCTTCCAAGGAGCAAGCATCTTTTAATTTCATGGCTGCAATCACCATCTGCAGTGATTTTGGAGCCCAGAAAAATAAAGTCTGTCACTGTTTCCATTGTTTCCCCATCTATTTGCCATGAACTGATGGGACCAGATATCATGATCTTTGCTTTTTGAATGTTGAATTTTAAGCCAGGTTTTTCACTCTCCTCTTTCATTTTCATCAAGTGGCTCTTTAGTTCTTCTTTCCTTTCTGTCATCTGAATATCTGAGGTTATTGATATTTCTCCCAGCAATCTTGATTTCAGCTTGTGCTTCATCCAGCCCAGCGTTTTGCATGATGTACTCTGCAAATAAGTTAAATAAGTTGGTGACAAAATACAGCCTTGACATCCTCCTTTCCCAGTTTGGAACCAATCCATTGTTCCATGTCCAGTTCTGACTGTTGCTTCTTGACCTGCATACAGATTTCTCAGGAGGCAGGTCACGTGATGTGGTATTCCCACTTCTTTAAGAATTTTCCACATTTTGTTGTGATCCACATAGTCAAAGGCTTTGGTGTAGTCAATAAACAGAAGACGTTTTTCTGGAATTCTCTTGCTTTTTCTATGATCCAACAGATTTTGGCAATTTGGTCTCTGGTTCCACTGTTATACTACATATTGCATTTCTGTTATTAGTGTACAGAAATACAATATATTTCTGAATATTAATTTTGTATCCTGCAAGCCTTCTGAATTCATTTATTAGTTCTAGTAGTTTTTGGGTGGAATCTTTAGAATTTTCTATATATTGTATCATGTCATCTACAAATAATAACAATTTTACTTCTTTATTTCCAGTTTTGATGATTTTTGTTTCTTTTCTTGCCTAATTTCTTTGGTTAGGACTTCCAATATGTTGAGGAAAAGTGGTGAGTGTAGGCATTCTTGTCTTGTTCCGGAGCTTAGAGGATAAATCTTCAGCTTTTCACCACTGAATATCTGTGGGTTTGACATATATGGTCTTTATTATGTTGATTTACATTCCCTCAAGATGTTCAATCATAGTTGTTGAATTTTTTCAAATGCTTTTTCTGCATATATTGAAATGGTCTTATGATTTTTATTCTACACTTTGTTAATATGGTGTATGACATTGATTGATTTACAAGTGGTGGTTGATTCATCTTTGCATTCTTGAAATAGTTCTCACTTGATTATGGTGCATGATCTTTTTATTGTATTGTTGAATGTTGTTTGCTAGTATTTTGTTAAGGGATTTTGCATTTGTATTCATCATTGGCCTGTGATTTTCTTATTTTGTAGTATCTGTTTTTCTTTTTTTTTTTAATGTAGGTAATGTTGGCCTCAAATAATGTTTGGAAGCTTACATTCCTCTTCAATATTTTGGAATATTTTGAGAAGAAAACTATTAAATTTGCTTTAAATGTGTGAAAGAATTCATTTGTGAAGCCATCTGGTCCTGGGAGTT
Source organism: Bos javanicus (assembly GCF_032452875.1). Lineage (NCBI taxonomy): Eukaryota > Metazoa > Chordata > Mammalia > Artiodactyla > Bovidae > Bos > Bos javanicus. Next base: position 14,448,276 of record NC_083876.1, read on the forward strand.
TGTTTATTGTGAGTTTTCCTATTACTGATTCAATTCCATTACTAGTAATTGGTCTACTTAAAATTTTTTGTTTCTTCATGATTAGTTTTAGAAGACATTATGCTCCTAGGAATTTACCCATTTATTCTATGCTGTCCAATTTATTGACATATAATTGCTTATACTTGCTTCTTATTACCTTTTGTATTTCTGTGTTGGTTATAACTTTTTCATTTTTGGTTATGGTTATTTGGGTCCTTGTTTTTTATAATGAGTCTGGCTAGGTTTATCAATTTTATCTTTCCAAAAAACTAGCTCTTAGTTTAACTGATCTTTTCCATTGATTTTTAGTCTATTTCATTGATTAATAATCTGATCTTTATTGTTTTCTTCCTCCTACTTACTTTGTTTTTGTTGGTTCTTATTCTAGTTTCATTAGGTTTAAACCTTTTTTATTATTTTTTTTTAATTTGAGATTTTTCTTGTTTCTTGAGTAGGTATGAATTGTTGTAAACTTTCCTCTTAGAACTGCTTTTCTTTCAATATCATCTTATACCATTGTGGTCAAAAAAGATACTTGATATATTTTCAATCTTCTTAAATACATTAATATTTGTTTTGTGACCTAATATGTGATCTATCCTAGAGAATATTTTATATGCTTTTGAAAAGAATATCAATTGTTCTTTGGGAATGGAATATTCTGTATATATCTATTAAATCCGTTGGTCAAGTATGTCATTTAAGGCCAATATTTTCTTATTTTCTTTCTAGATAATCTATTCATTGATATGAGAAGGGTGCTAAAGTCCCATATTATTATTTTTATGCTGCTAATTTCTTTCTTTATATTTCTCATTATTTGGTTTATTTATCTAAGTTCTATTCTCAGTGCATAAATGTTTACAAACATTATATTCTTTTGAATTTGTTCCTTAATGGCTATGCAATGCCTTTCTTTGTCTTTTGTTACAGTCTTTTTTTTAAGTTTATTTTGTCTGATATAGGGTTTCCTTCATGATTCAGACAGTAAAGAATCTGCCTGCAATGCAGGAGGCCTGGGTTCAATCACTGGGTTGGGAAGAGCCCTGCTTTTTTGTTGTTGCTGTATCCATGTGCATAGAGTATCTTTTCTATCCCTTATTTTCAGTGTGTCTCTTTAGATCTGAAGTGTGTCTCTTATGGGGCACAACTTTGCAAGACAAGGAAGATTCATTTCTCCATTTTACAGAAATAAAAATTGACACACAAAGTAAACCAGGAAATTTGCCTATGAATTTTTAAAGATGATCCAAGACAGAATCTTTTGAGCAAGTAATGCAAGTGGATTTGAAAAATGCATCAGTATTTTTATTTTCCAGTTGTGTTCAATGTTTGGTGTATCCACTATTTTGGCTACCTGATGTGAAGAACTGACTCATTGGAAAAGACCCTGATGGTGAGAAAGATTGAAGGCAGGAGGAGAAGGGGATGACAGAGAATGAAATGGTTGGATGGCATCACCAAATCGATGGATATGAGTTTGAGCAACCTCCAGAAGTTGGTGCTGAACACGGAGGCCTGGTGTGGTGCAGTCCATGGGGTCACAGAGAGTCAGACACGACTGAGCAACTGAACTGAACTGAACGCATTTATAGTTAAATTTCAAATGTATTTTACACATCATAATTATTATATTAAAATATATTTTTCAATATATCACTACATATCTCATTAAAACATCTATGATATGCCTTCTGTTTTTATCTCAATAGCTGTCTTTTGGTCTTTCTGAACGCATCTTATTTCTAATTCTAGGGATGAGTTTCTTAATACTACTTACTTTTTTTTTTTTTTTACAGAAAACTGATTTTTATTAGAAACCATTTATTCCTTTAAATTTCCATGCAATTTACAGGACTGCATATCTTAATTAATAAGGATCAAAATCTGACACTATCTTTTACTGAAAATGCATAATACAGTAAAAACCACAAAGGAATTATTCATCAACTTGGAAACAAAAGATGTATGGCACATACAGTAAAAGAAAACAGATAACACGTAAAAATGAAAATATACAAAACTCTAATAAATTACCTCCTCCTTTTCTTAGTGATGCTATTAATATTCATTAGATTCCATCCAAGAAGTAATAACCCATTGGATAAGAAGATGCCAATTCCTCTTAATTGAGTCAATGGATAATAACAAAACATATTTTTGAAAAGTTCATTTAAAAATTTAAATATTTATCTATATGGGTTGGCTTTCTATTGCACATTTATAAGTACAGGCAAAACAGGAAAATAAAGCCCTTTTCTTAACAATGAGATGGCTGTTTTCCATTATATAAAATAATAACTTAGCAGCAGTAATTATAACAGTATGAAGGTGTTAAAAAGCTAGTGACTTGTTTTTTTTAATATATATAAATTTATTTATTTAAATTGGAGGTTAATTACTTTACAATATTGTATTGGTTTTGCCATACATTGACATGAATCCGTCACAAATGTACACGTGTTCCCCATCCTGAACCCCACTTCCACCTCCCTCCCCATCCCATCCCTCTGGGTCATCCCAGTGCACCAGCCCCAAGCACCCTGTATCATGCATCAAACCTGGACTGGCAATTCATTTTATATATGATAATATACATGTTTCAGTGCCATTCTCCCAAATCATCCCACCCTCGCCCTCTCCCACAGAGTCCAAAAGACTGTTCTATACATCTGTGTCTCATTTGCTGTCTCACATACAGGGTTATCATTACCATCTTTCTAAACTACATATATATGCGTTATTATACTATATGGATGTGAAAGTTGGACTGTGAAGAAAGCTGAGGGCCGAAGAATTGATGCTTTTGAACTGTGGTGTTGGAGAAGACTCTTGAGAGTCCCTTGGACTGCAAGGAGATCCAACCAGTCCATCCTAAAGGAGATCAGTCCTGGGTGTCCTTTGGAAGGACTGATGCTAAAGCTGAAACTCCAATACTTTGGCCACCTCATGCGAAGAGTTGACCCATTGGAAAAGATTCTGATGCTGGGAGGGATTGGGGGCAGGAGGAGAAGGGGACGACAGAGGATGAGATGGCTGGATGGCATCACCGACATGATGGACATGAGTTTGGGTGAACTCTGGGAGTTGGTGATGGACAGGGAGGCCTGGCGTGCTGCAACTCATGGGGTCGCAAAGAGTCGGACATGACTGAGCAACTGACCTGACCTGATACTGTATTGGTGGTTTTCTTTCTGGCTTACTTCATTCTGTATAATAGGCTCCAGTTTCATCCACCTCATTAGAACTGATTCAAATGTATTCTTTCTAATGGCTGAGTAATACTCCATTGTGTATATGTACCACAGCTATTTTATTTTCATACCTAACTCCTTTAGCTTCTCTCTGAGTTTGAATATAGTTATGTTAGTAAACTAAGTCAGGGTTGAATCCATGAAATTTTCAGAGCATGGTATTGGGAGAAATAATGATATTTTGGAAATTTTAATAAACCAAAGTCTCTCAGACAAGACTAAGCAAATGTTTCAGGAGACTGACTGAACAATCTCATCCTAAATTGATGTCAGTTTAGATTTTTTGTTTTGGTAAAATACATTTATATGTCACTTCTCTCTAAGCTTTGTCATCTAGCTTCTGCTATTCTGTTACCAGGATAATCTCATTCACACTTATGTCTACGCTAATAATGTTTCAGACAATTATGCAAAAATAAAAAATAGAGCAAATATTTGACAAATATGTAACAATTAATGAAATTTTATGTCTTGTTATAATATATATTCCAAATTCTGCCCATCCAATCTATTCTCCATATATTCACCAAATAGTTATTTAGTACCTCCTTCCAGACACTATGTTTCAGAATTAATGTCAAATTCCAATTTCCCCTATACAAAGTGGGAATGTTCATATCTTATTCACCAAGTATTGTAAAGAACAGAGAAGACAATACATGTAGCCATGATAGTGTGTGTGTGCACACACTAAGCACTTGGTCGTGTCTGACTCTTTGCAATCCACGGACTATAGCCTGCCAGGTTTCTCTGTCCATGGAGTTCTCCAGGCAACAATACTGGAGTGGGTAGACTTTCCCTTCTCTGGGGGATCTTCCCAACTCAGCAGTCAAACACGGGTCACCTGCATTGCGAGCAGATTTCTTTACTGTCTGAGCCACCAGGGAAGTCCTATAGCTATGATTACTCGTTGTATATTGTCTGTGGCTACTGTAATGGCAGTAGAGCTGAGTGCTTGCAACAGAGATCATATGGCTTATAATAATGTTTGCTTTCTGGCCTTTTACAGAAAAAGCTGTCAACTTGTATTTCCCAAATTACCCAAATTCTAACCTACTATATATTAAAAAAAAAAACAAACCTTGGTATATATAGGAATTATCATTCCTCCATTTGAATTCTGATTAAAGTGATTTGGGATATATAGAAATTATGTGCTCAACAAGATCCCCTATAATACTTATGAAGAAAACAATTAAGAAGTAGATTTAGGAAACATCCTTAAGTAACAACTGTCTAAAGATAGAATTAAGCTTCTAGAGCATCTTAGCAGAAGATAAAATTTTTAGGGATGAGAGAAAGATCTCTTACTCTAAATTAATCCTGAGCAAAACTAGAAAAGACAAAACCTGCTAAAGTGCAAATTCTCATTCCTGGACTGGAATTTCTAAATACAAGTTTATAAACCAAGTACAAAATATCTCAGTACTAGACAAGTTAAAAATATGAAGAGAGGTCTCAGAAGACAAAATGCAAAACATTGAGGAGGCTAGAAAATCTACATTAAGATGAAAAAAGAACTGAGACAAATTCTGACAGAGTTGTAAGCATTTTAAATTCAATAAAAAGGCTTTCTCAAGAATCAAAGTGCTACCAACAAGGCAGAATAGCAAGAAAGAAACAAACAAATTGGAATGAAATTTGTAATCTTGCCAAGTTAGGGCACATCTTCCCAGTCAAATGTGGCACTGGTTCCTTTATTAATGTTACTGAGTCAAAATCATCCCAAGTAGTCAAGTTACAGTTTGAAGTGCAGTAATAAAAGAGCTCAAACTCACCTTTTTATTTCTACAGTGAAGATATAGGGAGCAACACCTCAGATGGTAAGATTTACCTGCTCTCTGGATAGAAGACAGAAAGAAATTGGTCTTAGTTGGCTAGAGATTAAATGAAAAGGTGCCATAATGCCAAACTTCTGCTTGGGTAGTTAGCTATCCTACCCTTGGATAGGACTCAGAAGACCTTCCTTGGAAGATGATTGATGACAACAAAATTTCAAGTGACTTTGGGAACCCTATGGAGTAGGATAAATCCCATGCGTCCCAAGCCCTCCTTGGGACCACCGAGCTCATTCTCTGTCTTGCCGTGCGGCTCTTTCGCTGAGATGTTTGGGAATAAAATCATTAGTGAAAGTCTTCATTTCATCCCTAATGTATTCACAACTGGTCACAAAAAGGAATCTTTTTCAATTTTCTTTCACAAGTTTTCCTGAATCTGTTGAATCTATCTCAGTAAATTTTCAATTATATACAGCTTCATTTAATCTAAAGAAGTAAATTTCTATCATCAGATGCTACTCACATAGTGGAATCTGTATGAAAAACCTGTGAAATTTTATATCTAATCATGAAAGAATTGTTTGGCAATGGATTTAATTCATTCATTCAACCCCACCCTCCTTCATAAGCAATGCCTAATCATCAAGTGGCTTTCTTTCTTTATTTTGCCACTTAAAAATGTAACATCTACCAAGGATCTGCTTTCAATTTTTTAAGGGACCAGAATTTTTCCCCTTTGAATATTTTCAAACTAGTTAAATAAAACAATATGGAAAATGACTTTAAATAGAAATGTAGAGTGGTTTTACCACTCAAGTAAGACACCCATGCATTCATAATATATGTATGCTTACCCTTAGAGACATACTTTGGAAAACAATAACTCCATATAAATTTCTATTTAAATTTGCATACCCCTATAATTCCTGACACCATGACAGTACACTGACTGTATTCTAAGCCATGAAATGCTGAGGTAATTTATTTCACATCAATAGATAACTGGAATGCACAGGTGAACCTATGCTTTTCATTACCTCTAGCTGGACAAGACCCTTTAGGTCCAGGACACTCCTTTTGCCTTTGGGTCCTGGTGGCAGTGGTTCCTGGCAATAATCAATCTCTTGAGGAAGAGATTAATTAGAGTCATGCAGAAGGTTAACAATGCCTTCTTCTCAACCTCCCCTGTCTTTTTTTTTTTTTTTTTTTATGGATTTACTCATATAGACCTTTAGTAAAACTGGAGACAGGGCTAAATCAAGCTCTCCATCGACCATAGCAAAAAAAAAAAAAAAAAAGTTGACTTATAATTGTGGTTGCACCAGATCCAGGTGAACTGATCAATCTTCTCAGGCTTTTAATTAGTTTGGGTTCAAATTCTGGCACAAGTACACGTTAGTTATTTGACCATGGATATTATGTTTTCTAAGAGAGTAATTTCAATGAAGTGTTCAAAATGAAGTTTGAACAACCAGAATCAAACACCCAGTTATGAGTTTTAGAAGAGTCATAAATATGATGGTAGAGGCTGGAAGCTGGTTTGGAGGATGTGGTGGGCTTATGGTTAGGGTTAAGGTTAGAAATGGGGATGAGGAAGTGAAGGAAGCTAATGGGTAATTTACATTAAGCAGATTACTGTTAGTAAAGGTGTCAATTACTATTATTACTCTAATTGGTATATACAATTGTTTACATTAAAATATTTAGTAAATATTTATATTGGTTATTTTAGTAATTATGAAACTGAGCAGGACCCTTTGGGGTCCTCCTGGGTACAAAGCTTTTCTGTGTGCCATGTTTCTCATTTGTAGAAAAAAGGCTTCCATATCCTAGACCTTTCCTGAATTCCAAAGAAAGAAAGAGAGAAAATGAAGTCACTCAGTTGTGTCCAACTCTCTGCAACCCCATGGACTGTAGCCTACCAGCATCCTCTGTCCATGGGATTTTCCAGGCAAGAATACTGGAGTGGGTTGCCATTTCCTTCTCCGGGGATCTTCCCAATCCAGGGATTGAACCCTGGTCTCCCACATTGCAGGCAAACGCTTTACCATCTGAGCCACCAGGGAAGCCCTGGTGTTCCAAAGGGCAGATTCAAATAGTTACTAATTACTAAATAGTTACTAATTAGGGAGGGGAGGGAATGCTGAAACTATGGAGGAATAGTCAAGAAACAGTAGTGGAGGGGTAAAGCAGTATTCTGGTTCCTCCTCGGGCGATATACATAACAATATATCTCTGAGTTCTTCTACATGAACTAAGGCCCCCACCCAGGCAGAGGATGGTAACTTCAGACTGAGCAGAAACAAGTGGGGCCCAGACTGATTGGAACCAGAAGGCTGATGATGGAAATATCCGAAACATCTACTTGTTACCTCACCACCGAAGTGAACTTGTTACCTCAACCAACAACTTGTTACCTAACCACCAAGCACAAGGTTGAAGACTCTGCAGCCGTCCCCCCAAATTTTGTCTATAAAGAGTCTTCCCTCAAAACCACTAGGGAGTTCTAGTCTTTTGAGCACTAGCCACTCCTTCTTGCTCATTCTTTGCAATAAAGTTTCTCAGCTCCAAACTCCAACATTTTGGTTTGTTTGGCCTCACTGTGCATTGGGCATACAAAGTTGGGTTCAAAAACAGTTATCGTGCTATAAATTAGGGTAGATTGTAAATGCCTTTCACATCTGGGGAAATCTAATTGGTTGGTTGTCAATACCATAAACTCTGTTCAACGTGCTGTTTGTGTGTTGAATCACCAAATAGTTATTGGCTAGTTGTTTAACTAGTGTTTCGAAAAGCTTAGCCTCAGCACTGCCTGAAGCTTATTCAAAATTGAGATTCCTGGGCCTTACCACTGATGTGCCACAACTGAATCTCTAGGAAGGAGGCACTAATATCTGTATTTTCAGAAGCAATCTCAGCAGCTATGAGAAACACTGTTGGAAAACTATCATGTAGGCCAAAGTGATGAGCAACTGTCCCCGGAAAAGTATTGGTCATCTCAGTTTTACCTTGCTGCTGCTGCTGCTGCTGCTAAGTCGCTTCAGTCATGTCCGACTCTGTGCAACCCCATAGACGGCAGCCCACCAGGCTCCCCTGTCCCTGGGATTCTCTAGGCAAGAACACTGGAGTGGGTTGCCATTGCCTTCTCCAATGCATGAAAGTGAAAAGTGAAAGTGAAGTCGCTCAGTCGTGTCCGACTCCTAGAGACCCCATGGACTGCAGCCTACCAGGCTCCTCCGTCCATGGGATTTTCCAGACAAGAGTACTGGAGTGGGTGCTGTCGCCTTCTCCCAGTTTTACCTTAGGCTCTCACTATTTCTTGTTATTTCATATTCAATTTCCATGGTACACTCACTTCTATAAAATCCCCCTTTCTCCTTAAATCTTCAACTTCTCTTCCTTCTTATCTTCATTGTACCTACCACAAACCTTTCCTCTTACTTTATGGAGAAAGTAAAAGTCATTGAAACAAACTGTCTTTGTATTTCTGTTTCAATGTATTCTCAGTCAGGCTGAGAATTGAATGCATGTTTCCTTCATGTGATTCTGCTAATGGATGCATATGACTGACAACACATCCATTGGCACGTGCTTACTTTCTCACCAGTTTTCATTTTTTATACTATAAAAGGGGGGATTCTACTACAGATCTTATAATCAGTCAGAATTATTTTTTCATAAAAGTCTCTTAATGACTCATCCCCATGTTCTATTTTCAGCTTTATTTCTTTACAGTGTTCTACCACACCCTGCTCCCATCCCTAGACTTGAAGTGTCCAGACTTTCATATTTAGTTGCTAATGATAGGTTGTGAATGCCATACCTTTGTTTCTTCTGTATTTAGAACATCTTCCCCATCCTATTTCTTTGTTTAGAGAAATCATACCACCTGAAACTCAACACAAACAGTTCTATATACAAGTCTTCTAGTGTGCTTACTATATTATATCTTATCTGCCTAAAAATCTGTTTGCATAAGACAGATGTTAGGATCCTTCACCCAAGTACCCACACTACCTAGAACAGTGAGCATTTGCCCAGGGTAGACAATCTTATCCAGCTCCAAAATATTGTACATTTTGACCAGCTATCAGATGTCTAAATTGTACACATCCCAAGCCTCTAGGATGCAATCATATAAACCCTAAATTCTAAATATTAATGATTGTCTCACTGTGCACGCTGTTCATTGAACCCATGGTAGGCAAGGCATGAGCAGGGAAGCTGGAAGAAAACTCAAGAAGCCATAGGAACTGCAGACACATTTCTTCTCTCCTGGATGATGCGGCAGTCGTAACAGCAGACATAACATAACACAACACACCCAACATGGCACAACCCCCAGGCCTTTCCAGGTGGAGCTTATATATGCTTATAGAGCAAAAGTAGCCCATGGCCAAACAAGTACCTCATGATGCACATGAGCAGTGCTATAATTGATGTTCACTGTTACATAATCATTATTTACAAAACATGGGGTAAGAGCAAGAGGGCATGGGGTGAGAGGGCCTGATCACCATCATCTTGGCTAATTTGTTCTTTCCCTACAATGATCATCACATGTGGTGTCATTTGAGTCCCAGTTCAAATCTGGATTCGAATCCCAGCTCTACCATTGTCAAACTCTAAGATCTTGGGCAGGATGCTTAAAGAGTATGAGCCTCAATTCCCTTATCTTTAAAGTGAATCTTATGAATAGTCCTTACCCTATAAGAAAAGATGCATCAAATACCTAAAACAATGTCTAACAAATGGCTGTCACATGTCATTGCAACTAATGTACCATCAATTTTTAGTCATTTAGGATTTTTATTTTATACACACATTGCTGGTTAATTGTATCAGCTTGACTGGACCAGGGAGTACACAGATATTTGGTGAGTGAGCTTGGCTGAAGAGCCAGTAGGGCACAACTACCATCTGTGGGACTGGAATTACAAGTCAGAATCCCACCCAGGTGGAATCATAAAAGAACCTGAAGTTAGAAAAAGCCAAATTTATTGATATGGACTCACTAAGCAGTGATTCTGCTTTTAATGTTGTATCTTGAGGATTTAGAAAGGATTCTAACAGTTTGGTTGGTTGGATGAAACATGGAGACCAAAACTGGAAATCCCAGATCTGCCTTGATTTAATGTAGAGAAAGAGATTCAAATGCTTTGAATAATTGAAATATTAGTGTGAATTTAGACCTAAAATCAGGTGTGTCATTTTAGACTTAGCACCACACTAGGAGGGTCCAAGAAACCATAACTTTCACCACAACTGCAAGAAATAAATTTGTGTGGGGAGCTCTGGCATCTTTGAACTCTTCTAGCAACAACAACAACTTTGTTGTTCTCTGTAGGCCAAACCTGCAGTAAGGACTGTTAGACACTCAACTGGGAAACCTAAATGCAATAAGAGTAATTGGATCCCAGTGGCAAGGATCAAATGAAAAATCTCAACAGACAAAAGCAAGGTGGGCAGAGTTACCATAATGAGCATCAGAGTCAAAGTAACAATCAGAATAGTCTGACTCACATGGACCTGTGTGGTTGTCTAATTAAGCTTGTATTCCTAGAAGTAAAACAAAAAAGTAACCTACTAAATTCTGCTTGATCTGCATCAGCTGAAAAGTTCTAGGTAAAGTACACAGTAGTCTAACCTGAATCATAAAAACAGAAATTCATGGACTCTCCATCAATTCCCAGTTTAAAGTGGGTTTATAAAACCAGAACCCTTTCATTGTAGGGGATGCAGTAAAGTTCTCATGAGGAAAGACTTCAGTTCACTACCATAAATTCATACTCCCTTAAGAATTATCCTAACTTTTCACCAAAGGACACAGGGCCTTTTATCAGAGTAATTGCTATGAGGAAAAGGTCATAATCAAGCCTTGCAGAGACTACTGGGTAAGGGCTCTGAACTGACATTAGTTCCAGAACTTAAAATGTTCCACCAGTCAGCATAAACGCTTATGGATATCAGGTGATCATTAGAGTTTTAGCTCAAGTCTGTCCCACAGTAGGCCCAGTGGGGCTCTGAACCCATTCTGCAGATATTTTCCAGCTCCAGAATTCATACTCGGCATAGATCTACTCATCAGTTAGCAGAATTCCCACAGTGATTTATTTACCTGCGGCTATCATGATGGGAGGGAGAAGGCAATGGCAAGCCACTCCAGTACTCTTGCCTGGAAAATCCCATAGACGGAGGAACCTGGTAGGCTGCAGTCCATGGGGTCGCTAGGAGTCAGACTCTACTGAGCGACTTCACTTTCACTTTTCATTTTCATGCACCAGAGAAGGAAATGGCAACCAGCTCCAGTGTTCTTGCCTGGAGAATCCCAGGGACGGGGGAGCCTGGTAGGCTGCCGTCTATGGGGTCGCACAGAGTTGGACACAACTGAAGTGACTTAGCAGCAGCAGTAGCAGCATCATGATGGGAAAGGTCAGGTGGGAGCCACTAGGACTGCCTGGTTCACATGATGATTCCAATTATACCTAATGTATCAAATGTGATTACATTGCTTGAGCAAATTAACACATTCACTAGGACCTGATGATGTGCAGCTATGTATCTCCATCTTTGTCCAAAATCCACCAAAAGCAAGCAAGCAAGATCAACAACACACCTTCCCTGTCCTACTTCAGCTAAGTATCAACTCTCCAGCCCTATGTGATAATTAAGTTTGCAGGGATCTTGATCACCTTTTCCTTCCACACTAGTCCATTACGTATTCTAATTGGAACTAGTGAACAAGAAGACATGACTACCTTAGTTAGACATACTGGCAAGACTTACTTGTATGTCATTAGATAAAAACTAAATCTGTTCTGCCACTTGGGCCGTATGATCCAGCAGACCCAGTGGTGCTTACAGTGCTGGTGGCAGACAGGGGTGCTGTTTAGAGACTTTGGTAGACCCCATATATAAATCTCAGTGCAGGCCCTCAGGATTTTAGAGTAAAACACTGCCATCCTCTACAGATAATTAATTATTCCTCTTATGAGAACAAGCCCTTGGCTTGCCACTGGGCCTTAGTAGAAGCTGAATGCTTAACCAAGGATCACCAAGTTAACCAAGCAACCTGAGCTGTCCATCATGAACTGGGTGTTATCTGACCCAGAAACCTATAAAGTTGGACATGCACAACAATATATGAAATGAAAGTGGTTTATGTGTGATCAAGTCTAAGCAGGTCCTGAAGGCATAGGTAAGTTACAGGAAGAAGTAGCCCAAATACTCACGATTCAAGCTGCTGTTATACTGCCTTCTCTCTCCCAGACCATACCTATGGTCTCCTGGGGAGTTCTCTAAGATTAACTAACAGAGGAGAAGTCTTGAGCCTGATTTAGATATGGTTCAACAATACGCAGACACCACTCAAATGTGGACAGCTGCAGCACTGCAGACCTTAGTGCGACATCCCTGAAGGACAGTGTTGAATAAAAAATTCTCCCAGTAGGCAGAACTTCAAGTAATGCACCTGGTTGTTCATTTTACATGAAAGGAGAAATGGCCAGATTCATGATCATATAGCAATTATATGTGATCATATAACAGTTCATGGGCTGTGACCAACAGTTTGGTTGAAAGGTCAGGGATTTGGAAAGAAAATGATTGAGAAATTGGTTGGAAGAAAATTTGGGGAAGAGGTATGATATAAATAAAGGTCTTAGAATAGGGCCCAAAAAGTGAAGATATTTATGTCCCCTATGAATACTCACCAAAGGGTGACCTCTACAGCAAGGGATTTTAATAATCAAATGAATAGGTTGATGACCGATTTTGAAGATATCAGTTAGTCTCTTTGCTTAGCCACCCCTGTAATCACCAAAGAGGTTCATGAATGTAGTGGCTATGGTGGCAGGGATAGAATTTATGCACAGCCATAGCAACAAGGACTTTCATTCACCAAAGTCAACCTGGCTATGGTCATCACTGAGTGCCCAATCTGCCAGCTGCACAGACAAACACTGAGTCCCTGATAGGGTACCATTCAACCAATCAGCCATTTACCTAGTAGTAGATTGATTACGTTGAGTTGCTTCCATCATGGAAGAGACGGTGTTTTGTTCTTATTGGAATAGTTACTCTGGATGTGGATTTGCCTTCCCTTCACACTATGATTTTTGCCAAAACTATCATCCATAGACATACAGACTGTCTTATCCACCCTCATGGTATTCCATACAATATTGCTTCTGATTAAGGAATTCTTCATAGGAAAAGAAATGTGTCAGCTGGTCCACGCTCATAGAATTCATTGATCTTATCATATTACCCACCATTCTGAAGCAGCTGTCTCAATAGAATTATGGAATGGCCTTTTTAAGCCAGTTACAGCACTAGCTAGATGGCAATACCTGGCAAGGCTAAGACAAGGTTATCCAGAAGGCTATCTGTGCTCTCAACCAGTGACCAATATATAGTGCTGTTTCATCCATAGCTAGAATCCATGATCTAGGAATCAAGTAATGGAAATGGGAGTGAAACAACCTGCTATTACTCCTAGTGATCCACTAGCAAAAATTTTGCTTCCTTTTTCCAAGACTTTATGCCCTGTTGGCCTAGAGGTCTTATTTCCAAAGGGAGGAATGCTTCCACTGGAAGACACAGTAATGATGTCACTGAAGTGAAAGTTAAAACTGCCACTGACCTTTTGGAAATCTTTATGCCTCAGAATCAAAGAAAGGAGTTACTGTGCTGTCTGGGGTGACTGAGTCTGACTACCATGAGAAAACTGGACAATTTGACTACATTAGAGGTAAGTAACAGTATGTCTAGATACAGGAGATCCCATAGAGTGTCTCTTAGAATCACCATGCTCTGAGATTAAGGTCAGTGGAAAACTACAACAACCTGATTCAGGCAAAACTACTAATAGCCTGCACACTTCAAGCATAAAAGTTGGGTCATCCCACCAAGAGAAGAATAAAAACCAGTTGAAGAATTTGTTGAAGCAAAGAGAATACAGACTGGGTAGTGGAAGAAAATTGTTATAAATACCAGCTATGACAATGTGACCAGTAACAGAAGTCAAGGTTATAAATTTCATGTGTATTTCCTCCTTGTGTGTATACATTTGTGTGTATTTTATGTATAACATATTATAATAAAATTTAATAGTAGTTATAAGTCCCTTGGACTGCAAGGAGATCCAACCAGTCCATTCTGAAGGAGATCAGCCCTGGGATTTCTTTGGAAGGAATGATGCTAAAGCTGAAACTCCAGTACTTTGGCCACCTCATGTGAAGAGTTGACTCACTGGAAAAGACTCTGATGCTGGGAGGGATTGGGGGCAAGAGGAGAAGGGGACGACAGAGGATGAGATGGCTGGATGGCATCACTGACTCAATGGACATGAGTCTGAGTGAACTCTGGGAGTTGGTGATGGACAGGGAGGCCTGGTGTGCTGCGATTCATGGGGTCGCAAAGAGTCAGACATGACTGAGTGACTGATCTGATCTGATATGATACATATATCTGTAATACCATATTGTTTTAAGTTCTGTTAATCTTAACATATTAATATTTAAGTTCAAGGACATCAAAGACAAGAGTAAACATCACTCAAGGGCTTTAGCTCCTCTTCTGGGCAAAGAGTGCATTTTAAGTTGTATGAAAGAGAGTTGCATCATGTTATTGGAATTTAGACCTTGTTATTGCCTTTATTTGGAGATTGAGTATGGCTTAAGGAGATGCGTATGGGTGCCAAGTTGACAAGTGGAGGACTTGTGATATTTAATTTTATGTGTCAACTAACTGAGCCGTGGCTTACGCAGATACTTACCAAACATTATTCTGGGTATCTTTATGAGGATGTTGGGAATGAAATCAACATTTGAATTGGTGAACTAAGCAGATTGTCCTCCCTAATATCAGTTGTCCTCCTTTAAACAGCTGAGTTCTTGAATAGAACAAAATGCTGATGCCCCTATGAATGAGAGGGAACCATCTCCCTGCCTGACTGAGCTGCAACAATTCTTTTAAATGTATTTATTTTTATTGGAGGAGTGGCTTCCCTGGTAGCTCAGCTGGTAAAGAATCCATTTGCAATGCAGGAGACACTGGGTCAGGAAGATCAGCTGGAGAAGGGATAGACTACCCACTCCAGTATTCTTGGGCTTCCTTAGTTGGTCAGCTGGTAAAGGATCCGCCTGCAATGGGGGAAACCCAGGTTCAATCCCTGGGTTGAGAAGATCCTCTGGAGAAGGGAACAGCTACCCACTCCAGTATTCTGGCTTCGAGAATTCCATGGACTGTATAGTCCATGGGGTCGCAAAGAATCAGACACAACTGAGTGACTTTCACTTTATTTGGAGGACAATTACAATATTGTGTTGGTTTCTGATATACATAAACATGAATCTGCCATAGGTATACACATGTCCTCTCCCTCTTTAACCTCCTTCCCGAGTCCTACCCCATGCTACCTCTCTAGGTTGTCACAGAACATGGGATTTGAGCTCATTGGGTCATACAGAAAATTCCCACTGGCTATGTAAAGTACATGTCTCAAAGCTACTCTCAGTTCATCCCACCCTCTCCTCCCCCCACTGTGTCCATAGGTCTATTCTTCATGTCTATGTCTCCTTCGCTGCCCTGCAGATTGGTTCATCAGTATCATCTTTCTGGATTCCATATACATGCATTAACATATGATATTTGTTTTTCTTTCTGACTTACTTCACTCCATATAATAAGCTCTAGGTTCATCTACCTCATTAGAACTGAGTCAAATGTGTTCCTTTTTGTAGCTGAGTAATATTCCAGTGTATATATGTACCAAATCTTCTTTATCCATTCATTTGTTGATGGGCATCTAGGCTGCTTCTATGTCCTAGCTATTGTAAATAGTGCTGCAATGAACACTGGGGAACATGTGTCTTTTTAAATTATGATTTCCTCAGGGTATATGCCCAGTAGTGGAATTGTTGAGTCATATGGTAGCTTTATTCCTAGCTTTTTAAGGAATCTCCATACTTTTCTCCATAGGGGCTGTTTCAATTTACATTCTGACCAACAGTGCAAGAGGATTCCCTTTTCTCCATGCCCTCTCCAGGATTTATTGTTTGTAGAGTTTTTAGTGATGGCCATTCTAACCAGTGTGAGGTAATACCTCGTTGTAGTTTTGATTTGCATTTCTTTAATAATGGAGAAGAAAATGTCAATCCACTCCAGTATTCTTGCCTGGAGAATTCCATGGACCGATGAGCCTGGTGGCTACAGTCCATGGGGTCACAAAGAGTCAGACACGACTGAGTGACTATCTTTTTTAAATACATATTTAGATATTATTTTTTGGAGAAGGAAATAGCAACCCACTCTAGTATTCTTGTCTAGAGAATCCCGTGGACAGAAGAGCTCGATGGGCTGGTGTCCATAGGGTCTTATAGAGTCAGACATGACTAAAGCGACTTAGCATACATGTGTGCGTGCAAATAATGAGTGATGCTGAGTACCTTTTCATGTGTTTATTAGCAATCTGTATGTCTTCTTTGGAGAAATGTCTGTATAGGTCTTCTGCCCACTTTTTGATTAGATTGTTTATTTTTCTGATGTTGAGCTGCATGAGCTACTTGTGTATTTTGGATATTAATCCTTTGTCAGTTGTTTCATTTGCTATTATTTTCTCCCATTCTGAGAGCTGTCTTTTCACCTTGCTTACAGTTCCCTTTGCTGTGCAATAACTTTTAAGTTTAGTTAGGACCCATTTGTTTACTTTTGTTTTTATTTCAATCACTGCAGGATGTGGGTCAGAGATAATCTTGCTCTTTGACGTAAATCACAGCAAGATTCTTTCTGAGCTGGAACATTTTTGTTTTCCAACTTTCCAGGATTCAGACTGAACCAATAACCCTTCTTGTGTATTGAGCCTGCTGCTGGCTTTCAGACTAGAACTTATATCATTAGTTCTCTTGCTTCTTAAATCTTAAAACTAGAGCTCAGACTAGAAATATATATCCACTATTCTGGATGTTCAACTTACTGACTGCAGATCTTGGAACATCTTGGTCTCAATAATTATGTGAGCTAATACCTTGTTTATATCATATATATCACTTTTTACATAAATGGAAAGGTTAATACAAATAAGATAGCTTTGTTAAAGTATTAAAATCATTTTGAATTTAGAAGTAAACTAATTGAGTTTGATATTTTTCCACAAAAATCTTCTTTTCACTGTCTTCATGATCATGGTTCATGATCTGTAACATTTCTTAAAAGACTTCATCATTTACCCAAAGTGTTAATTCAAGATGATGAAACTCATTGTACAGATTGTCATGATGACCCTTTCTTAATATTTCCAAATATGTAAAGTAAAACAACTATGCTATATTTATCATTTGACTGATAACAATTTCAAGACAACATTGATTGAAAAGCACATCCTGACACCAGAGATATTAAAATATGAAAAAAATTGTGCATCTTAGAATTGGTGAAATGTTGACAGTCCTCAATAAATAAATATTCTTATCAATGATGATGAGATTATGATGATGATGAATATCAGCTTGGAGAAATGCCTTTGTGCCTGATGAAGTGTGTTTATACTTGGGAACGGGTGCCTGATATTTTGTGCATTTATGGAGAGGTTAAAAGACTTGTGCAAAATGAATATGAAAACCAACTGTTGGAGGTGTCATCCGATTGCAACTTTAGTTCTACATGTGGTAGTGACCAACTTTTGAGGCTATCATTGGTACTTCTAAAGCTGGATGTTCCAACACCATACCAGTTAAGCCTTTCACTCTCAACACTAATGTTGAACTTATTATTCAGTTACTTGTGGCAAATTCTTAAGGGTAAAATTCTTCATGGAAAAAATTAATCTTCTAATTCTAGAATTCCTTTATTCAGGGCTCCCTCCCTCTGGATTTGTTCCCTTGCATTATACACTAACTCATTGTTTTTATCTATACTTCTTACATTGAAAAATAAGTAAATTCTCCTCTAAAAATAAAAACAGACTGGAAAGGATGTTTTGCCTTGGAAACGAACAGAGATCATTCCGTCGTTTCTGAGATTGCATCCAAGCACTGCATTTCGGAACCTTTTGTTGACTATGATGGTTACTCCATTTCTTCTAAGGGATTCTTGCCCACAGTGGTAGATAAAATGGTCATCTGAGTTAAATTCACCCATTCCAGTCCATTTTAGTTTGCTGACTCCTAAAATGTCAATGTTCAGTCTTGCCATCTTCTGTTGACCACTTACATTTGCCTTGATTCATGGACCTAACATTCCATGTTCCTATGCAATACTGCTCTTTACAGCATCGAACTTTACTTCCATCTGCAGTCACATTAACAATTGGGTATTATTTTTGCTTTGG
This sequence comes from Bos javanicus, assembly GCF_032452875.1. NCBI lineage: Eukaryota > Metazoa > Chordata > Mammalia > Artiodactyla > Bovidae > Bos > Bos javanicus. Next base: position 14,466,659 of record NC_083876.1, read on the forward strand.
CTCCATCTCTTCATTCTGTCTGGAGTTATTTCTTCACTGATCTCCAGTAGCATATTGTCCACCTACCACCTGGGGAGTCCATCTTTCAGTGTCCTATCTTTTTGCCTTTTCATACTGTTCATGGGGCTCTCAAGACAAGAATACTAAAGTGGTTTGCCATTCCATTCTCCACTGGACCATGTTTTGTCAGAACACAGACATCACCAAATGGTCAAAGCTGACATCAGATTGATTATATTCTTTGCAGCCAAAGCTGGAAGCTCTATACAGTCAGCAAAAACAAGACCAGGAGCTGACTTTCACTCAGATCATGAACTCCTTATTGCCAACTTCAGACTTAACTTTAAGAAAGTATGGAAAACCACTAGACCATTCAGGTTAGACCTAAATTAAATCCCTTACAATTATACAGTGGAACTGAGAAATAGATTCAAAGGATTAGAACTGATAGATAGAGTGACTTAAGCATTATGAACAGAGGCTTGTATTGTACAGGAGGCTGGGATCAATATCATCCCCAAGAAACAGAAATGTAAAAAGCAAAATGGCTGCCTGAGGAGGCCTTACAAATAGCTGTGAAAAGAAGAAAAGTGAAAGGCGAAAGAGAAAAGGAAAAATATACCCTTCTGAATGCAGAGTTCCAAAGAATAGCAAGGAGAGATAAGAAAGCCTTCCTCAGTGATCAGTGCAAAGAAATAGAGGAAAACAATAGAATGGGAAAGACTAGAGATCTCTTCAAGAAAATTAGAGATACCAAAGCAATATTTCATGCAAAAATGGGCTCAATAAAGGACAGAAATGGTATGGACCTAATAGAAGCAGAAGACATTAAGAAGAGGTGGCAAGAATACACAGAAGAACTGTATAAAAAAGATCTTCACAATGCAGATAATCATAATGGTGTGATTACTCATCCAGAGCCAGACATCTTGGAATATGAAGTCAAGTGGGCCTTAGGAAACATTGCTATGAACAAAGCTAATGGAGGTGATAGAATTCCCGTTGAGCTATTTCAAATCCTGAAAGATGTTGCTGTGAAAGTGCTGCACTCAATATGCCAGCAAATTTGGAAAACTCAGCAGTGGCCACAGGACTGGAAAAGATCAGTTTTCATTCCAATCCCAAAGAAAGGCAATGCCAAAGAATGCTCAAACTACTGCACAATTGCACTCATCTCACATGCTAGCAAAGTAATGCTCAGAATTCTCCAAGCTGGGCTTCAACAGTACATGAACTGTGAACTTCCAGATGTCCAAGCTGGATTTAGAAAAGGCAGAGGAACCAGAGATCAAAAAATGAATATCCACTGGATCATTGAAAAAGCAAGAGAGTTCCAGACAAAAACATCTATTTCTGCTTTACTGACTATGCCAATGCCTTTGACTGTGTGGATCACAATAAGCTGTGGAAAATTCTGAAAGAGATGGGAATACCAGACACCTGACCTGCCTCTTGAGAAATCTGTATCAGTTCAGTCAGTCAGTTCAGTCGCTCAGTCGTGTCCAACTCTTTCCGACCCCATGAATTGCAGCACGCCAGGCCTCCCTGTCCATCACCAACTCCCAGAGTTCACTCAGACTCACATCCATCGAGTCAGTGATGCCATCCAGCCATCTCATCCTCTGTCATCCTCTTCTCCTCCTGCCCCCAATCCCTCTCAGCATCAGAGTCTCTTCCAATGAGTCAACTCTTCGCATGAGGTGGCCAAAGTACTGGGGTTTCAGCTTTAACACCATTCCCTCCAAAGAAATCCCAGGGCTGATCTCCTTTAGAATGGACTGGTTGGATCTCCTTGCAGTCCAAGTGACTCTCAAGAGTCTTCTCCAACACCACAGTTCAAAAGTATCAATTCTTCAGCGCTCAGCCTTCTTTACAGTCCAACTCTCACATCCATACATGACCACAGGAAAAACCACAGCCTTGACTAGACGAACTTGAGAAACCTGTATGCAGGTCAGGAAGCAACAGCTAAAACTGGACATGGAACAACAGACTGGTTCCAAATAGGAAAAGGAATTCATCAAGGCTGTATATTGTCACCCTGCTTACTTAACTCATATGCAGAGTATATCATGAGAAACACTGGGCTGGAAGAAGCACAAGCTGGAATCAAGACTGCTGGGAGAAATATCAATAACCTCAGATATGCAGATGACACCACCTTTATGGCAGAAAGTGAAGAAGAACTAAAGAGCCTCTTGATGAAAGTGAAAGAGGAGAGTGAAAAAGTTGGCTTAAAGCTCAACATTCAGAAAACTAAGATCATGGCATCTGGTCCCATCACTTCATGGGAAATAGATAGGAAAACAGTGGAAACAGTGACAGACTTTATTTTGGGGGTGGTGGGGCTCCAAAATCACTGCAGATAGTGACTACAGCCATGAAATTAAAAGATGCTTGCTCCTTGGAAGAAAAGCTATGACCAACCTAGACAGCATATTCAAAAGCAGAGACAGTACTTTGCCAACAAATTCCATGTAGTCAAAGCTATGGTTTTTCCAGTAGTCATGTATGGATGTGAGAGTTGGACTATAAAGAAAGCTGAGCACCAAAGAACTGATGCTTTTAAACTGTGGTGTTGGAGAAGACTCTTGAGAACCCCTTGGACTGCAAGGAGATCCAACCAGTCCATCCTAAAGGAAATAAATCCTGAATATTCGTTGGAAGGACTGATTCTCAAGCTGAAACTCCAATACTTTGGCCACCTGATGTGAGAACCAATTCATTGGAAAAGACCCTGATGCTGGGAAAGACTGAAGGCAGGAGGAGAAGGGGACAAGAAAGGATGAGATGATTGGATGGCATCACTGACTCAATGGACATGAGTTTGAGTAAACTCTGGAGTTGGTGATCGACAAGGAAGCCTGGTGTGCTGCAGTCCACGGGGTATCAGAATCAGACATGACTCTGAACATGAGCATCTGAACTGAACTGAACTGAAAAGTATAGTACAGAACATCAAAAGAAAGCCATTTAGACCTATTTACTTTTCAGCAAACTGTTAGCATTCCTATTCAAGTAGTCCATATTTATTTTGAAGCTTGTTCAGTTAATGTCATTGTTCTTCTGTTTCCTGCATATGATGTACTTGTGCCAGTGAAGCTGAATCATGCATTTTCCCAGATGGCAAAATGTTCTGAAGAAAGTATTGTGGTGGCAGACCTGGCCAGCAGACTCCACCAACTTATCCTTGTTCAGCTCTACTGGGAATAAATTAGATTAGGCATGGCCTCCAGGAACATAGTCAAGGTCAAATTTCTCCTTTAATTATGCAAAACAACAATTCTGAAGAGAAAGAGTACACCATGTAAGTTCTGCATTGCTTTTCATTGGAAGTTTCAAATCATCTAGAGAATCAGATATGGCTAATAGCAATCCAGAAGAAAGTTTTTATTTTTACTTTGTTTCAAATTCTCTAGCAGTTTTGTAAATTGTTTTATTGGAACTACATCATCTTTTACTTCTAACCATCACTTCCAGCTTGGGATCTCTCCCCTTTCTTTGTTTGCTCGCTACATATGCAGTCATGTACCCAGAGTGAGCATTGTCTTACTTTATTTTTTGTTAGTTTGTGTTTATATGGAAGGGAAAATTTCTTCAATTGTCATAGGAATTCAAAAATAAGAAGATCTAATTTTTCCCCTTGAAAAGTGAAAGTGAAAGTTGCTGTCAGTTGTGTCTGACTCTTTGTGCCCCTTTTGGAATTCCCCAGGCCAGAATATTGGAATGGGTAGCCTTTCTCTTCTCTAGGAGATCTTCCCAACCCAGGGACTGAACCCAGGTCTCCCCTCATTGCAGGTGGATTCTTTACCAGTTGAGCCACAGGGAAGCCCAAGAATATTGGAGTGAGTAGCCTATCCTGTCTCCAACGGATCTTCCTGATCTAGGAATTGAACCTGGGTTTCCAGCCTTGCAGGTAGATTCTTTCCCAACTGAGCTATCAGGTAATCTGTAATTTTTCCCCTTAGACTGCCTACAATCTTCACATCTGGGAGTTTAAGATTACCTTGGTCTCTGAGAAAAGGAAACCAACATGGGAACCAAAATCATAGTTCTGAGTATTTCCTGATAGGTAGGCAGCTCCAGTGATGAATGGGTTACACCCCAAAGGGGAATTGCAGACCTACTGCTTCTTTAACTGAAGGACTGCACATGCATTCACTCATTCACCTATTTGGGGGGAAGAATTTACTTTGATAGTTCCTGAGATTGCAGAACAAATATACAATTGTTTGCGCTAAGGAATTTACCCTCTGGTGGCTCAGATGGTAAAGAATCTGCCTGCAAGGCAGGAGAGCCAGTTTCAGTTCCTGGGCTGGAAAAGATCCCCTGGAGAAGGGAATGGCTACCCATGTCAGTATTCTTACCTGGAGAATTCCATGGACAGAGGAGCCCGGTGGCCTACAGTTCATGGGGTCACAAAGAGTTGGACAGGACTGAGCAACTAACACTTGCACTTTTCACTTTTTCAGGGGGAGAAAAATATGAAAACAGGGAAAGGGAATACAGAGAAGAGCAAACAAATATTTCAGATACGACAAGGGAAGAAACAGGATATGTAGGCATGTGATGGAGAGAATAGCCAAAGGGTGCCGGGGGACTCATAAAAGACTGAAAAATGAGCTGCTGTCTCTTAAAAAATGATACACCGTTTCCCAATCCCCTAGTCTAGGATATTCAACTAAAGTTGAGTTGAAGGGATTCATGGGAATGGAAGCAGGAGGATTTGAGCAGATCACAAAGACATGAGATTTCCCTGCATGTTTCCAGAACTACAATCATTTTATCTGATTAACGGTAATGAGAGAGTGCAGATTTATCTTAAAATAAAGGTAGATCATGAAGTACCAATTATTTGCCATTCTCAGGCATTTTCTGATGGGAACTCTAAAAAGAGTTTGGTTTGGAGAATTTAAAATCCACATACAATAATGATTAGATTCCCACTGTCCTCAGCAAAGGACTTTTTCTTTTTAGTATTAAATCAGCTGAAACATAGTGAGACTATTAATATAATATATGTAATATCTGAGAGCCAAGAATGCGTAATTTAGAAGTATAGAGGAAAATTTCAAAACCCTTTTCAGTTCCTTTGAAATTTATTTTCTTTCTCTACCCTGGATGTCATTCATGCCCTGCATGCATGCCTGACAAGTCGCTTCAGTTGTGTCTATTTGCTGCCCCATGAACTGCAGCCCACCAGGCTCCTCTGTCAGTGAGATTCTCCAGGCAAGAATACTGTAGTGGGTTGCCATGCGCTCATCCAGGGGATCTTCCAGACCCAGGGATTGAACCCATGGGCTGCCCTGATAGTTGGTAAAGAATCCACCTGCAATGAAGAAGATCCCAGTTCGATTCCTGGGTCCAAAAGATCCACTGGAAAAGGGATAGGCCACCAAGTCCAGTATTCTTGGGCTCCCCTTGTGAATCAGTTGGTAAAGAATCCATCTGCAATGCGGAAGACTTGGGTTTGATCCCTGGGTTGGGAAGATCTCCAGGAGAAGGGAGAGGCTAACTGTCCAGTATTCTGGCCTGGAGAAGGGTCTCAAAGAGTCGGACACAACAGAGAGACTTTCACTTTCACTTTTTCACTCTTATGTCTCCTGCATTTACAGGCAGGTTCTTCACCACTAGTCCCACCTGGGAATCCTCACTCATGCCCTGCTGCTGCTGCTGCTGTCGTGTCCGACTCTGTGCGACCCCATAGACGGCAGCTCACCAGGCTCCCCCGTCCCTGGGATTCTCCAGGCAAGAACACTGGAGTGGGTTCCACTCATGCCTACCCACCTCCAATTTCTGTTCTTCCCTAAACCTTGGCAGCTGGACTTCTGCTTCTGCCACTGATTTTCCAGCCTCAGAATGAAGCCCTTTTAAGCTTCCTGTTGGTCCCCATGCCCCTTCTTTTCTGCAGAGCCTTTAGAGTGTTCCCTTGTGCTGCTGCATGCTTCTTGCTGAGGGAAACCTGCAGAGTCACACCACAGCTTTCTGTACCAACTCTCAGTCCCTGAGTGGAATCTGACTTCAGCTTCTAGGAAAAAGTCAATCTGATTGAGCTAATTTCTCTAACACTCCATACATTTCCCCAAAGTATTTATATGTGTAACTCAAATGGATTGGTGGAATTTTAAGCAATAATGTAAACTGAAGGGAATATATTCAGGCTTTAGGAAGAAACACCCTTAGGAAATGGTGAGCTGGCAGCCTTCAGGCCCACTGGTTGTGCCTCAAACACTGTTCAGTGTGAGTTTCCCAAAACTGTCGTAGCTTTTCCAAACTCCACTTCACCTAACACATGGAATCCTCAAATTCTTTAAAAGTTCCATATGTACTTTACAGAATCGTCTGTGAGAACAGTAGCAGGAGCTGAATAGCAATTTAGGAAGCAGAGGCCTTGAGACTTCGTTGGTGGCCCAGTAGTTAAGACTGTGTTTCCATTGGAAGGGGCGTGGAGATCGAGCCCTGGGAAGGGAACTAAGATTCCACATGCCTCGAAATGTGGCCAAAAAAAAAAAAAAAACATTAAAAAAAGCAGTGACTCCATATAGGAAAAGTAAGAAGGAGGTTACAGAGACTTTATTTTCAATAAAGGTAAAGTTTTATCCCCAGAAATAGTCATACTTGTACAACATTCACATTAACGTTTCTAGAACTTGACATTGAAGATTACTGGAGTCTGTGGAGAATATAAGATATTGTGTACAAATTCAGTTGCTTATTTAACATTTTTCCTGTATTCTTTTGTTATTAAATTACATAGTGGTTGTAGCCTCTGAGATGCAAATAAAGATTTTCATAAAGCTTTAAAAAAGCACAATATCAGTGAGCTCTCTTCTTTTAAAAAGTGAGTTATACTTCTTGCAAACATTGTTTATTTGTGTTGTACTATAACAATTTACATAAATTTTTAAAAACTTAATTCATACTTCTAAACAATCACTTCCCAAAACATAATATTAAAAGTTATTTGCATTCATTAAATTATTCCAAAAGCTTTTTAAAAATGACCACATGGTGAATATTAAAATCGTACTATGTTCTAAAAATCAGATCATAGTATATGAGAGGTCTAAAAATGTTATTTGCTGCAAGAGCTTAAATATATTTACCATGAAAAATTATTTGCCAAATATTTACCAATATTCACCAAATGTCTGCTATGTATATTATTTTCCTTCAACAGCAAGTGCTCATTTCACTTAATTTCATTTTTGAGTCAGTAAGGAATATCTTTTAAAGTCTTTCACTGTGCACTTTTAACTGCTGTTTCCATTCTTCTTTTTAACCAGAAGAACTATGTTGGCTAGAGTTAAAAATATAGGGTTCCAACCTATCTCTTTCTTCCCATTATCTTTATCCTCAGACCATGACTGAAGTTATCTTTTCATAATGAGGGGCTTCACAGATTCACACATAGTACATGAACACTGCTGCTGCTGCTGCTAAGTCGCGTCAGTCGTGTCAGACTCTGTGCAGTCCCATAGACGGCAGCCCACCAGGCTCCCCCGTCCCTGGGATTCTCCAGGCAAGAACACCGGAGTGGGTTGCCATTTCCTTCTCCATTGCGTGAAAGTGAAAAGTGAAAGTGAAGTCGCTCAGTCGCGTTAGACTCGTAGTGACCCCATGGACTGCAGCCTACCAGGCTCCTCCATCCATGGGATTTTCCAGGCAAGAGTACTGGAGTGGCTTGCCATTGCCTTCTCCTACATGAACACAATGAACTTCAAATGCTTCAGTTTTGATATAATTGAAGTTGTCAGGGATTTGAGAAAGAAATGTGAAAGAACTCTTGGTTATATAGAAAAGTCATTAGTTAGAAAAGTGTCAGCTGGGCAAGCTGAACTGTGATTGTCCATAAAGTGGACAATCACTTTTAATAAATTAATGTCCTTTGGAACTTCAGCAGACCCTTATTTTAATTAAACCTGAGATAATTCTCTATGGATTACAGTGAGTCTTAGTGAACTGCAGTGAACTTTTCCATCTCTTGATATCTCCTTAGAGGGCAGTATGTACTTAACACCCAATCTCCAAACTGAGCTTCTCATTCTAAATAACCCACAGGTAAACTAGAGTCTGAGAAAGGACAAAATGTCCTGTACCAAAAAAGTCACTTCTTCTTGTCTTCCAAATAGCCAGGTCAGTCCCAGCAGGCACACTTATATTTTCCAGAGTCTGAATTACGGGATCTTAGTTTCTTGGCAATTTCCTAGGTAAATACAGTCATTATGTTCTTAGTAGAATAGAAAGAATCCAAGATTTGGAGAGGTCTGTGTTTAAATCCAGGCCCTGATATTTAATAGCAGATTGTTATTGTTGCTGTTGTTTAGTCACTAAGTCATTTCCAACTCCTTGAAACCACATGGACTATAGCCCACCAGCCTCCTCTGTCCATGGGATTTCCCAGGCAAGAATATTGGAGTGGGTTGCCATTTCCTTCTCCAGGGGATCTTCCCGACCCAGGGACTTCGCCTGCGTCTCCTGCATGGCAGGTGGATTCTTTACCACTAAGCCATGTGGAAAGCCAGAGGCAGTAGTAGTAGGTGGCTATAGTGATGGCAGTAGAAGTAACAGTAGTAGAAGTAATCACAGTAGGTAGTGGTAAGACAGCAGTAATAGTAACTGGTATCAGTCTTAAAAACAGTACAGGTAGAAGAGAAAAAAAAAAGCAGTTGGCCATTTTCTTATGCTGGAACATAGTGAGAGTCTCTTAGCTATCTTAAAAAGGGGGACACAAAGTTCTACAGTTATTATGGTCCATGTCTTGAGAAGGCATCATAATTGGGAAAATGAGATTGAATATGGATTGAGAAAGAAATGTGAAAGAACTCTTGGTTATATAGAAAAGTCATTAGTTAGAAAAGTGTCAGCTGGGCAAGCTGAACTGTGAGATGTTTGCTTAGAATTATATTAGATTGTGGACCTCCACAATAAGTCCTGGGTGTTGGTAAATCTGATCTGCTGAGACTTATGCCTGTCTTGCTGCCATTTTGATATCCCTTAGGTAGATGAGTAAAAGGACACAGTAGACCTTTTCAAGCATTAATAAGTAGTCAAAGAAAACCAGTGAGATAAAATGAGGAGCTCTGAAGTGATAAACCAGCCTTGATTGACACTGAGAAACCCTATTTGTAACTGAAGTACATAATTTAAAAGTATACCTACCTCCATCCTTAAAAGATTCCATCAGACGAAAAATGCCTAATTCAGCCACTCTTCCTTGGCTCATTAAGAATGCTAGAAAACTCTAATGAATATGATTGAGTTTAATGGCACTCTTTAGGGTCACTAAGAGTCGGACATGACTGAGCAACTTCACTTTCACTTTTTACTCTCAAGCATTGGAGAAGGAAATGGCAACCCACTCCAGTGTTCTTGCCTGGAGAATCCCAGGGGAGGGGAAGCCTGGTGGGCTGCCGTCTATGGGGTCTCACAGAGTTGACACAACTGAAGTGACTTAGCAAAGCAAAGGCACACTTGCATAAAATGTATTCCTATAACCTAATTGAAAATTGTTGTCCCTGATTTCAAGGAGTTTGATTGGAAAATTTAGGAAGGAGGACTTGATTATTGGTAGGTTATTGATTGGTTTAATTTGTTATTGGTTAGCTTAGTTGATTTAACTTGGTTATTGGTTGGTTTAACTTGATTATTGGTTGGTTTAACTTACCACAAATAAACATTTCTCTTTATATATAACATCTCACTCCCTTTTCTTATTGCAAAATGATCTGTTTGAACAATATCAAGCAGTCAATAAATCGGAAGTTTTGCATCTTAATCATATCTTCATATAGTATTGGATAATTTATTTTCAAGTTGTTTTACTATCATTTTAATTACTATTCTCTTTGTTCTAATTTGAGAAGAAAACAGAAAGTTTTGTAAATTTGTAGTCCTTACCCTTTCAGTTACCCCATACCACTTATGTTTTCAGTCTTTTCTCTACCCTCATTGTTTCCTTTAACACACGTGAACACTCATACCCACTTACACACTGCTGCTGCTGCTGCTAAGTCGCTTCAGTCGTGTCCGACTCTGTGCAACCCCAGGGATGGCAGCCCACTAGGCTCCTCTGTCCCTGGGATTTTCCAGGTAAGAACACTGGAGTGGGTTGCCATTTCCTTCTCCAGTGCATAAAAGTGAAAAGTGAAAGTGAAGTCGCTCGGTTGTGTCCAACTCTTAGCGGCCCCATGGACTACAGCCTACCAGGCTCCTCGGTCCATGGGATTTTCCAGGCAAGAGTACTGGAGTGGGGTGCCATCACCTTCTCTGCACTTACATGCAGGCCCCTCTGCTTGCCTCTCCTTATCTCTCTTTCTGTTCCTGGTATCCTTACTCTCCATTTCTTCTTATGCTCTCATGTTTTGAAACTAGAACCATGTCCTCACTTCTATCTTGTTTATAAATTCACTTCAATATTACCTTGACTCTAGTATTTCTCTGTATCTACTTTTATTGAAGTTACCACCGATCATTGACTCATTCATGACATACACTGGTTGTAATTTGTGGTAAGTCCAATGGATGTAAAAAATGAATTTATATTGTTTTTGACATCAGTGAATTTGTAGTGCAATAAGTAAAATTACCTTCTCTTAGGTTCTATCTGGTCCGTCACCTCTGCCTAAGTTCTGTCCTTGACGTTTTATATTAAAATTCCTTGAACAGACATATGCTGAGGGTCTACTGTGATTCTAAGCATGTTAATAAATAAGTGGGTTGTATCTGTTACTCCTCATACTCCTGCTGAGAGCCTAGTCTGGCTTCCTACTTGCTATTCCCTTGCTTCTGTGTTTTTCTGAGCAGATTGCTCAGAGCATGACTAGGCTGCCTGATACTGCTTTTATAATTTCTGAGAAACATATTTCTCATACTTGTCAAGGGTGCTAGGGCTTCTGCTGACAAGTAAACATTGTGCAACAAATTAAAAAGCAGGTGGAAGGGGCTGTTATGCTGTATATTTACTTCAGAGCACAAACAATCCCAAATTTGAGCAGAAATTTTTGGTATAAATAATGTGTGTAGTCTCAACCTGCTACCAATTTGGAAGCACCAGAAGGCAAGAAACAGAAGAATTAAAAATATGGCTAGGTTTATAAAATAATTTAAAGCAAATTAGAGAATGACACATAATTAGCTTTTCTATTACTTTCACATCAGATTTTAAACCTAAGACAGTAAAGCTGTTCTTGACTTAAAACCATGCTGTAAATCCCTTAAAGATTGGTTCTGGTTACTACTCTGCTTTTTGAAGACTTGCTATGTCCACATAATCAATTGATTTCAGTGGAAACGTAAGAAGATAGTGAATAAGAGTAAAATTTTTCCCTCATAGTTTTATATTATTTTGAAACAAATTAACTGCATATTTTTAAATTTATAGGTTGGTCTAATTTTTGTGCAAAGATTTTAGAGCAAAATTACCTAGCTCAAGTCTTTCTACCTCCGGCCTAGAATATCAATTCTAGGACCAAGGCTTTCCAGAAGCCATTAGGTTGCACCTTCCCACTACATTGATTTAGTAAATAATGAATTACAGTGTGATGAATTTTTGCCAAGCCATCAAATTGCAGTGCTTAGATATTGAGGTTACTGGTGAGAATTTTGAATTTATAGCCTAACATCATTATTAAATAGTGATGATGCTATGCTATGCTATGCTAAGTCACTTCAGTCGTGTCCGACTCTGTGTAACCCCATAGACGGTAGCCTACCAGGCTCCCCCGTCCCTGGGATTCTCCAGGCAAGAACACTGGAGTGGGTTGCCATTTTGCCGGGAGCCGGCATATTGCATATTGAGTGCATATTGCATATTGAGTGCAGCACTTTCCACAGCATCATCTTTCAGGATCTGGAATAGCTCAACTGGAATTCTATCACTGCCGGTAGCCAGTGTGAGGAACTCCGCCCATGACAAAGGTCATGAGGAAGGAGGCTCGGCATACGCTTCAGGAGTCCAAATTCTCGAGCATAGAGTCTGCCTACTTTCTGCTTTGTGCTGTCACCTACACCTCTGACTTTACGACTACCTCTCTGAAAGTTAGCTTACAGCTCCAGTTAATAATTCCTGGGTGTGACAGTGTTTAACCTACAAACTCCTTTGGAAATCCTCTAGCCTGCCTGAATAGGTTTTTCCGGCCACATGTGATTGTTCAGAGCCTCCCAACTGTGAGAGGCAGGAGATGTTCTAAACTGTCTAAACACAGATTCTTTTGAGTAGTTAAAAGATTGATTAGAAATTGTATTGGTGAAGGGAGTTGGGCCAATGTTTGCTGCTAAGTTTCCATATCCCTTACCTGCTGTGTCCCTGGCAGTGTATTGATTAATATAATTGGTGTAAGTAGTAGCTTTAATGTTTGTAACCTGGGACCCTTGAGTTAAAGCCCACCTTTGCTCTGTAGGAATGCAACTTTATCTACTGCTTTTGGAGGGTGACTCCTGACCAATCACCTTTAGAGAAAAATAAGTTTTCTGAAGAAAAGGTCTTAAAATGTTAACAGGCCTCCGGGCCAGAAGATGATGCAAATCACCTAAGCTTTTGCATATGATAAGTTTGCCCTGGCTTGCTGCAAGACTCTTTCCCCTTCTCCAATGCATGAAAGTGAAAAGTGAAATTAAAGTCGGGCCTTATGGTCTCAGTCGTGTCTGACTCTTAGCAACCCCACTGAGCTATCCTCTGCAATCTGCCATAATACCATCAAGCATGACGCTCAGTCGTGTCTGACTGGACTGCAGCCCACCAGGCTCCTCCGTCCATGAGTGATGATAGTATAGTAAAAATCTGTTTTATGATTTTGTTCAGTTGCTAAGTCGTGTCCAACTCTTTGCCACCCCATGAACTGCAGCACACCAGGCTTCCCTGTCCTTAACCAACTCCCGGAGTTTGCTCAAGCTCATCTCCATTGAGTTAGTGATGTCATCCAACCATCTCATCTTCTGTTGTCCCCCTTCTTCTCTTGCCATCAGTTTTTCATAGCAACAAGTTTTTTTCCAATAAGTTGGCTCTTTGCATCAGGTGGCCAAAGTACTGGTGCTTCAGCTTCAGCATCAGTCCTTCCAGTGAATACTCAGGGTTGATTTCCTTTAGGATTGACTGACTTGATCTCCTAGCTGTCCGAGGGACTCTCGAGTCCTCCAGTGCCACAATTCAGAAACATCAGTTCTCTGGTGCTCAGCCTTTCTTATGGTCCAACTCCCACATTTGTACATGTCTATTGGAAAAACCATAGCTTTGACTGTATGGATCTTTGCTGACAAAATGTCTCTGCTTTTTAATATGCTGTCTAGTTTTGTCAGCTTTTTTTCCAAGGCGCAAGCATCTTCTATTTTTTCAGTTGCAGTTACCATCCACAGTGATTTTGGATTACTGAATAGTAATTCTAGGATTATCTCTCAGCCCTTTAAACTTTACTTCTCTTGTCTAAAAACTGAAAGGTGGAGTCCCGTGGTGGCTCAGTGGTGAAGAGTCCACCTGCCAATGCAGAGAACACTGGTTCGATCCCTGGTCTGGGAAGAGCCCACACGCTGCAGAGAGACTAGGCCTGGGCACCACAACTGTGAGACTGTGCCTTGGAGCCCACACACTACTGAGCCCTCCTAACGCTACTGAAGCCTGCATGCCTGAGAGTCCATTCTCACAAAAAGGGAAGCCACTGCAATGAGAAGCCTGCACACCTCATCTAGAGAGTAGCCTTCACTCGCTGTAACTAGAGAAAAGTCTGTGCACAGCAATGAAGACCCACTACAGCCATAAATAAATATATAATAAAACTTAAAGGAGAGGCTATCTGTTAATACGTTTATTTCTGGGCTTCCCTGGTGGCTCAGAGGGTAGAGCATCTGCCTGCAATGTGGGAGGATCCGGGTTTGATCCCTGGATCGGGAAGATCCTCTGGAGAAGGAAATGTCAACCCACTCCAGTATCCTTGTTTAAATACCCTGTATGTCATAAACTAATAATCTGGAAAAAGACAATGAAAGTAGATGAGTTAGAGAAATGAAGAAAAGAATGACACATTATGTCGCTTACAAAAATTGTTAAAGGATCAGGCATATCAATCAAATTTCTATAAAAGTATCTGAATGCTTGCTCTTAATTGTTATATTTAACTGACTAAGTACAGTGATTAATAGACCATGAACTGGCACTGATCTTCACCATAACTCCCTCAGAGTTAACATTTTATGATATTATAACATTAGTGAGCAAACAAATGGATTAAAAAGATCTACAAGTAATTTTTTATTTTAAAGCAATATTTTTTGTTTTAAAATGTTTCTCCTGGAAGATTGATTCTAGCTATTAAATGGAGGGAAAGACATGCTTTGTGAATAAAGAAAGGAAAGAAACTATGGCAAGGAACTACTATCAGTTTAACCAATATCTTACCTTAACACTTCTTACCTTCTTTAGTAGCACAAACATATTTTTCTTCAAGGTGGTGGTGAACCTCATTGCAGTTAGATGTAATTGATAATAGCAAAGTAAAAGTCACTCAGTAAGGCTCCTGAAATCTTTAAAGAGATTTCAAAGAAACTTACTCAACTAGAAGTGCTTTTTTCCCCATTCCTCTTCCCCTAAATTCTTCCTGAAAAATGAACAGGATGGCTAGAGTTCTAGCAGCCATCTTGCACCCTCCAAGGTGGAACACACAAAGAACAACAAGGCCGTCAGAGGAAACCTGGCTCAATAATGGTTTCAGGAGAGCCTTCTTTGAGACATTTTCCCCACAGGAGAATGAACCCCTAAACTGTTGAAGTGCTGTAGTTGGCTGTGACAAGTAGCCAAATGCAATTCTAAATGGCTGCAGGAGCTAACATTTATTTCCCAACTTTTACTCTTGCTCCAAGAATTTTTTAAACTCATAGAATCTCTATAGGTTTAGCTGTACATGAAGATAAAATTGAGGCTGGTCATCTTGGAGGGAATTGTTCTTACTGAAGGTGTATTTTAGATTTAAAATGACAGTATTTGCTGAAGAATGGAGTATTCAAGAATGCTGAGATATTTTATTTGAGGAATTGAATGGATAAGTGTACCTTGACTGAGGGAAGTCTGTGAGATCAATTTGAGTTGGCTAACATGACTTTGATTGTGCCCACATTACCCTCAAGATACATATTAAAATATCCAAGAGATGTCAAGCGGGCAGTTGATACATGAAACTGGAGTTCTGGGGTAGATCAGAACAATGAGATTTGGGAGATGTTTTACATAGATGATATCAATATCATGTGATTGTGCAAAATCACACAGGAATGGTGTATAAATACACAAAGAAGAAAATTAAGGAGTGCTTAGTAAGATCAAAGGAAAACTATGAAATACATGTCATACACGCCAATTAAAAAAAAAAGAGGAAGTGATTAATCAAATGCTACTGAAAGATCAAGAAATCTAAGAGCAGAAAAATGACCATTTAGATGAAGCAATCTAACTGCCATTTCCAACTTTGTTTGGTCTTCATAAGATGGCTGCCAAGTTTCTTTTCTTTTTTCCTTTTTTTAAGATATAATTGACATGAACCATTGGAAAAATTTAAGGCGTACAAGATGTTGATTTGATACACATGTATCGCAATGACTGTGTGTGTGTGTGCTCAGTCGTGTCCAACACTTTGCGATCCCACAGACTGTAGCCTGCCAGGCTCCTCTGTCCATAGAATTTTCTAGCAAGAGTACTGAAGTTGGTTGCCATTTCCTACTCCACATAGCATTAGTGAACATTTCCATTATCACATAATTATCTTTTTGTGTTGTGATGAGGACATTTAAGTGTGGTCTCTTAGCAACTTTCAGTATGTTAATATAATGTGCCATATTGTTAACTATAGTCACAGTGCTGTGCATTAGATCCCTAGAACTTATTCATCTTCTGAGTACAAGTTTGTGCTTTTTGAGCAAGATCTCCCCATATCTCCCAGCCCCCAGGTCCTAATAACCACCATTTTACTGTCTGTTTTTTTTTTTTTTTTTTCAAGATTTCACATATAAGTGATAATTTTGTCAGTAAGGTCTTAGAGTAATGGTAACAGAAACCTGAAAGGAATAGATGAAGGAAATAATATTAGGTAAGATATTTACCCTTTCAAAAAGAATGCCAGGATGAGGCATAGACAAAGGGGACAGTGTCTGAAATAGAAAATGCTCTTCACATTGCAATTAGAAAAATCCCAAATCTCTTATGTAGTCCTATCAGGCCTTACATGGTCCACTGTCCCTACCTTTCTGAATCATCTCCTAACAATAGCCTCAGCCTCTGCCTTTTTTTCTAGCACACACACAAAAAAACCTTCTCGTTATCCCTCAAGATCTTCAGAAAGCATTTTTCTTTCTTTCTACCATAGAGTCTGTGCACTTACTATTCTTCTGTTTCTTTTGCCTGGAATGCTTTCCAATTTATTCCACATGACCAGTTCTTTTGGTCACTACTACTTCAACTCAAATGTCATCTCCAAGGAGGGACTACCTAATCATCACCCTTAAAGGGGCACAGACGTTATCCCGTCACCCTGCTTTTCTTCCCTTATAAATATAAAATTCATGCATTTGCCTGTCTTGCTACTCACAATGAATCATGAGCTTCATAAGAGCGAGGAGCTTTGGCTGTGTTGTATGCAAAATGTTGTTCAGGGTGTCTTCAGTTCCTGGCATATAGTAGAAACTCAGTTAACAAGGTTGAGTAAATGGATAAATAGAAGCAAATGCCAACCAACTGGTAAGTTTAGTTAAGGTCTCCTCAACTGTGAAGAAGACAGAAAAACATTCCGAAGCTTTCAAGAACTCAAGGAAAGCAGCACTCATCAATAGTTCTTTGGAACATGAAAGCAAACAAACAAAACTGACAATGAAAGAAAACCAAATAAAAGATAAATCTAATAAAAAATTCTGAAATGGAGAAGCCATAGCAAAATGGATTCGTAATATATTTTAGATTAGTACAAAACCAAACAACTGTGGGTATGATGGTTACACAGGAGAATGTAAATTTTATTTTATTTTATTTTATTTTTAAACCTCAAACACTGTATTAGTTTTGCCATCAATGTCAAAGAGAATAGGAGGTGTGGGGAAGGAAAATTAGAAGAGGTTTAAATGGGACATTTTCTCATCTTTTTAGCAGGGTAGTCAACTGATTCTTTCGTTGAAATGCTCAGGTTAAAAGAGTCACCAGCTTTTATGCTTTTCATAATCTTTCAGTTGACTTTAGAAGGATATTCTAGGGTTTATTGACTTTTTTCAGAAGGGAAAAATCATTTGAAGTTTAGCAATTCCTTTCTTAACTTTTTTTTGCTTAAATTCAAGGAAAAATTAAAAGAATATAACTTATGATTCTGCTTTTCTTAAAATATATTATACTTTATATGGTCTATTATATCAGGCTGTATATGTTTGTGTAGATATATAGGTGTAGATCGGAGAAGCAATGTAGTACTGCCTTCCCATGGATGGAGGAGCCTAGACTTTCCTGCATGTGTAGAGAATCAGGTATAGACAGAGTAGATATATATAGATAGATAGGTTGAGTATGAGAATGGTGGGAGGGAGAGAGTTTCTGAATGAAATCACATTATCACCCATTTTTATTTCTAGGTTATAAAATGTGGAGTGGTTTTTAAAAATCATTCTTATCACTTTGGCTTCCCTCAGAGCTCAGTTGGTAAAGAATCCACCTGCAATTCAGGAGACCCCAGTTCGATTCCTGGGTTGGGAATATCTGCTGGAGAAGAGGAAGCCTACCCACTCCAGTATTCTGGCCTGGAGAATTCCATGGACTACATAGTCTGTGGGATCACAAAGAGTGGACACAACTGAGTGACTTCCACTGATCACTTTATGCATTTCTTAAATATTTACCATTGCCTTCTCCATATTTATCATAAGCATACCTAATTTTTATAAAATAATAAAACCATTAATCTAAAAAATTAAAATTTATGAGCACAATTTTTTTGAAAGTATTCAAAATAGTTGGAGATATTTTGTTCTTCAGATTTCATAAGCAACCACATCAAATGTATCTTTCAAAAGCCAAATGCATTTATACTTAGGTAAAGAATCCCACAAGCATTTTCCTTTCTAATGGTACTTAACTGATTTGACAACAGCCTAAAAATACTACCTAATTATTTAGAAATATGAAAAGTGTTTACATAATCATCTTTGCCATTAATATTTTGGGCTCTATGGAATAGGAACATGACAGTAATAAATAACACTTTAATCTGTTTCACTTCTTCCAAAATGAAGTGAAATAATTGCCCTATCAATTGTTTCCTTTTGAACTTCTTGCAAAAGAAGAGAATTTATCACCTACTGAAAGATCATTGAAAGAGAAGAAATATAACTTTAGCTTTTTCTCACTTGTTTAGTTTTTATTACAAACTAGTTAACTAACAAGTGAGAAGAGATGTGTTATTAAATGTCTTTTTCAGCAACGGTACAAATTCTATTGATTAAACAAAATACTAACTCAAAAAAAAAGGAAGAATGCTTCTGGAGAGAGAGACTGCACTTTTTCTACTCTCTGTCATGTGGATGAGGGAACATTTTGTTCCTGATATGCATTTTTAAATCCCTTAGGCAATCATCCCGTTGTGGGCAACCTACCAAAATTCAAACATTTTATGGTCTTCGATTCTCCAAAAGAAATAGATTCCTTTAAACTATCATGTTTTTCAAAAGAGGTTGCCTTTCCACAGTCTCCTGCTTGGCTCTGGATGAAGTTAAAACAAAATAAAGGGGAAGAGAATTTAGGACGACTGATGTGATGCACCTATTAAAACCAAACCAGACGGTCCCCTGCCGGCGTTCTAGTCCACGTGGTTCATCATCAGATTGTTTTGCTCTCCTGCCTTTTACAATAATCTTTTACAAAAATCTTTCTATTGCTTCTCCTGACTTTTACAATAGAGTCAAATCTTACCAGAACCTACAGAGCCCTGTGCCCTTTGGCCCTGACTAGTTTTCCTGCATCGCCTTTTACAGCCTGTTCCACTGGAGCCCAACTGCTTAGTTTTCTTCCTCTCCCTCAAATGGTCAATCTGTTTCTGCCCCTAGCTTTTCACACCCGGGATCCCCTCTGCTTGGAGCAGGCTCCCTCAATCTCCACATGCCTAACTGCTTTGCATATTTCAGGTTTTAAAATAGACATGCCTCCTCAAGGATGACTTTTCTATCTCTATATCTAAAATACTACATTCTCCAGTCATTCTTCCCACATTCCACTACCTGTCTTTATTTTCTTTACAAGTCTGAAAAGCACTTGAAATGTTACCATTTTTGACATTTGTCTACATGTTTTCATGCTGCCTTCCCCCAATAGAAAAGAAGTTCCAGGATAATAAGGACTCTGCTTGTATTGTTTACTTAGCGCCTGGTATGTGCTCAGCCAATAAATGAATGGAGAAAAATCCAGAAAACTCAAGCAACTTTTCTGTAAATCTTAACTTGAAAATACTCTCTGAAAGTCCGAGGAGTTATCACCCTGAGGTGTTATATGTGTAAATTTATATAATATCAGCTTTTAGCTAATTTTATGAAAGTATATGTGTTAAGATAAAGTTTTTCAATCTATTGTTAATTATATCTAATGCCCTTTGATTACTGTGAACATTTCTTTACTTGCTATATACATGTCATTGATTGATCATGCTGCTGCTGCTGCTAAGCCACTTCATTCGTGTCCAACTCTGTGCGACCCCAGAGACAGCAGCCCACCAGGTTCCCCCGTCCCTGGGATTCTCCAGGCAAGAACACTGGAGTGGGTTGCCAATCACATTTAACTATAAATTCTATGTACCATTTTTACAATTACTTAGCATGTCAATGATATTAAAAAAATATAAATACTGCCCCAAGGTACATTGGCTATTAAGAAAGAATATGATTAAAAGCAAAGGTTGAAATGGAAAGCACATGAGGAAAAGGACATGCATAGTAATGTTTCTATTTTGTCTTACTATGCATACATGTACGTGGGTGCTAAGTCACTTCAGTTGTATACGAATCTGTGTGACCATATGGACTGTAGCCTGCCAGGCTCCTCTGCCCATGGTATTCTCAAGGCAAGAATACTGGAGTGGGTTGCCATGCCCTTCTCCAGGTACTATGCATATACTTTCAGATAAATAAACATATATCTATACACACACACACACACACACATATATACATATATACAGATCTACTCCAGTACTTTGGCCACCTCATGCAAAGAGTTGACTCATTGGAAAAGACTCTGATGCTGGGAGGGATTGGGGGCAAGAGGAGAAGGGGACGACAGAGGATGAGATGGCCAGATGGCATCACTGACTCGATGGACGTGAGTCTGAGTGAACTCTGGGAGTTGGTGATGGACAGGGAGGCCTGGCATGCTGCGATTCATGGGGTCTCAAAGAGTCGGACACGACTGAGCAACTGATCTGATCTGATTTGGTGAAAATTACATGAAAGCGTGTAATCAAGTGATTTAAGGAATCAAATGTAATCAAGTGATTTAATCAAATGTAATCAAGTGATTTAAGAAAAAAACATACTAACATTTTTGTTATCTGGTCTGGGTTTTTTAATGTTTTATCTTTAAATATCTAGACAATTTTACACCAAAAGCAGTTTTGTAGGAGAAAGAAAATAAATCAGCTCCTTTTCTGACATTGAGATGTTCTGTATATTAGTTGTAAAAGTCATCATTAAGTATCTTTTAACGTTGAGTTAGTACAGTGTGATGATGACACTCTATGGTGTCAGTAATTGAGATATAAAATGGAAGAGATAAGCATTCAATTTGACCCTATTTGCAGTAAGCTACAGAGCACAAGATTGCTTCTTATTTTCCCCCTCTATCTTCTAATACCTTGAGGAACTCAGAAGATTAAACTGAAGGAAGACACTAGGGAACCAAACTGAGGTCAAATATAGTCTCTGCAGTAGTGAGCTAAGAGAATAATACATTGTGGCCTCTCAAAGCTAGTCTTAATGGTTTTCTTACCCTTTTTAATAAGAATGATGGAGTTTATCAATTATAATTCTGTCTTACTGTGTCTATGCTTCTAATGTCAACCCCACTAGTTCCCAATCCAACCAGCCTTTGCAAAAATGGGGCGTATGGTCCAGATGGAGGCATGGCTCCTTCCGTCTACTCAGAATTTGAGTAGACGGAAGGAGTAGATAGGATTACCTCTGCTCCTCCAGGTTGCTGCTTGAGAGGGACTGGTCACCTGTCTCTTGAGTTCTGCATTGCCCTCACACACATCTTTACATCAGGACTGATTCCATGTCCTCTGGTCTCAGGCCAAGTTCAGCTGACAAGCCCAGCAAGCGTTCACCAGCATTCAGGGAGGAAAAATTCCAGTCCCAGTCAAACCCTTCACTAAGGTGATTAAATTAGAAAATTTAAAACTAAGCAATAATTGCTACTGTTTAGGAAAACAGTAGCATTTCCCCCAATGATCCTTCTGATCATTGTAGATTAGATTAAGTAAGTGTCATTAAATGAAGAGGTGAAACCTGGGTTGGGCTTAAGGAAGGACAGGATAAAGTCAAGCATAGAGGAAAAATAATGTGTGTCAGATGGAGGTGAATAAATCAGCCAAGGCATGAGCGAAACACATTCAAGAGACAATCTTGGGAGAGCTGCACCTTCCAAGATTGTAACGGTAGACTTGGCCAACTTATGAGGCATTTGATGCCAGTTTTTTGATTCTCTTGTGAATTGGCTTCTGTTTTCTCAAATGATTGTCTGAAGACCACCTCCATCATAACTATCAACTTGCTTCATTGAAAATAGTTGGGACCCACATAAGTCTACCATATAAGAATGTCTGTGGCTTAAGCTAGGGAATATGACTTTGCTTCAAATTCACCTGTTCATTCTTGTTTGAGAAAAAGTACCACAGAGTTATTACGTTTAAACTTTTTTTTTCCTTCAATTCAGTTCAGTCGCTCAGTCGTGTCTGACTCTTTGCAACCCCGTGGACTGCAGCACACCAGGCCTCCCTGTTCGTCACCAACTCCTGGAGTTTACCCATACTCATGTCCATTGAGTTGGTGATGCCATCCAACCATCTCACCCTCTAGTGTCCCCTTCTCCTCTGCCTTCAATCTTTCCCAGCATCAGGGTCTTTTCAGATGAGTCAGCTCTTCACATCAGGTGGCCAAAGTATAGGAGTTTCAGCTTCAGCATCAGTCCTTCCAATGAATATTCAGGACTGATTTCCTTTAGGATGGACTGGTTGGATCTTCTTGCTGTCCAAGGAAGATCTCTTTGGAAGAAAAGCTATGACAAACCTAGACAGCATATTAAAATGCAGAGGCATTACTTTGCCAACAATGGTCCATATAGGCAAAGTTATGGTTTGTCAAGCAGTCATGTATGGATGTGAGAGTTGAACCATAAAGATGTCTGAGTGCCTAAGAACTGATGCTTTGGACCTGTGGTGTTGGAAAAGATTCTTGAGAGTCCCCTGGACTGCAAGGAGATCAAACCAGTCAATCCTAAAGGAAATCAACCCAGAATATTCATAGGAAGAACTGATGCTGAAGCTGAACTCTAATACTTTGGCCACCTGATGTAAAGAGCCAAATCGTTAGAAAAGACCCTGAAGATGGGAAAGATTGAAGGCAGGAGGAGAAGGTGATGACAGAGGATTAGATGGTTGGATTGTATCACTGACTCAATGGACATGAGTTTGAGCAAACTTTGGGAGATGGTGAAGGACAGGGAAGCCTGGTGTGCTGCAGTCTACAGGATCACTAAGAGTCAGACACAACTGAGCAACTGAACAGCAGCAACATACCTGATATCAGAGTCCCAAAACAAATTAAGTAAAATCTGAAAAAATTGAAGGGAGAAATAGAAAAATTTAACAGTAATAACTAGAGTCATTCATATAATGTCAATAATGTAATGAAACAACTAGGTAAGAAGGTCAGCAAGGGAACAGATTTAAACAACACTATTCAGTTCAGTTTAGTCACTCAGTCGTGTTCGTCTCTTTGTGACTCCATGGACTGCAGCATGCCAGGCTTCCCTGTCCATCACCAACTCCCAGAGCTTGCTCAAACTCATGTCCATCTAGTCAGTGGTGCCATCCAACCATCTCATCCTCTGTAATCCTCTTCTCCTACTGATTTCAATCTTTTCAAGCATCAGGGTCTTTTCAGTGAGGCAGCTCTTTCCATCAGGTGGCCAAAGCATTAGAGCTTTAGCTTCAGCATCAGTCCTTCCAATGAATATTCAGGATTGATTTCCTTTAGGATTCACTGGTTTGATACCCTTGCAGTCCAAGCGACTCTCAAACGTCTTCTTCAACATCGCAGTTCAAAAGTGTCAATTCTTCGGCGCTCAGCTTTCTTTACATCCAACTCTCACATCCATACATGACTACTGGAAAAACCATAGCTTTGCCTATACAGACCTTTGTCAGCAAAGTAATGTCTCAATATGCCGCGTAGGTTTGTCATCGCTTTTCTTCCAAGGAGCAAGTGTCTTTTCATTTTATAGCTGCAGCCACCCTCTGCAGTTATTTTGGAGCCCAAGAGAATAAAGTCTGTCAGTGTTTCTATTTTCCCATCTATTTGCTGTGAAGTGATGGGGCTGGATGCCATGATCTTAGATTTTTAAATGTTGAGTTTTAAACCAGCTTTTTCACTCTCCTCTTTCACTTTCATCAAGAGGCCCTTTAGCTCCTCTTCACTTTCTGCCCCAAGGGTGGTGTCATCTGAATGTCTGAGGTTATTGATATTTCTCCCAGCTATCTTGATTCTGGCTTGTGCTTCATCCAGCCCAACATTTTGCATGATGTACTCTGCATATAAGTTAAATAAACAGGGTGAC
This sequence comes from Bos javanicus, assembly GCF_032452875.1. NCBI lineage: Eukaryota > Metazoa > Chordata > Mammalia > Artiodactyla > Bovidae > Bos > Bos javanicus. The sequence goes on from NC_083876.1 coordinate 14,490,495, forward strand.
AATATACTGCCTTGACATACTCCTTTCCCAATTTGGAACCAGTCCATTGTTCCATGTCCATTTCTAACTACTGCTTCTTGATCTGCGTATAGATTCCTTAAGAGGCAGGTAAGGTGGTCTGGTATTCCCAACCCTTGCAGAATTTTCCACAGGTTTTTTTTTGTTGCTGTTGTTATGGGTATTTTACCACAATTTTTTTTAATTTATTTATTTTAATTGGAGGTTAATTACTTTATAATATTGTATTGGTTTTGCCATACATCAACATGAATCGGCCATGGGTATACACATGTTCCCTATCCTGAACGCCCCTCCCACCTCCCTCCCTGTCCACAGGTTTTTTGTGCTTCACACAGTCAAAGGCTTTAACGTAGTCAGAGAAACAGAAGTAGATGTTTTTCTGGAACTCTCGCTTTTTCTGTGATCCAACGGATGTTGGTAATTTGATCTCTGGTTCCTCTGTCTTTTCTAAATCCAGCTTGGAAGTTCTCGGTTCACACACTGTTGAGGCCTCACTTAGAGAATTTTGAGCATTACTTTGCTAGCGTGTGAGTTGAGTGCAGCTGTAGTTTGAACATTCTTTGGCATTGCCTTTCTTTGGAATTGGAATGAAAACTGACCTTTGCCAGTTCTGTGACCACTACTGAGTTTTCCAAATTTGCTGGCATACTGAGTGCAACACTTTCACAGCATCATCTTTTAGGATTTTAGAAAAAATACTATATACTGACTAGATTAAACAGACATCTATAGAACACTGAACAAGAAGAACAGGCTATACATTCTTTTCAAGTGTACGTTGAAAATTAATATTCTTGATATAGACTATATATATACAGTCATAAAGCAAGGCTAAATAAATTCAAAAGAACTAAAATCAGACAATGTAGTAAAATTACATGTTAATAGTAGAAATAGAAAGGAATTTTGGAACATCATAAATATATGGAAATTAAGTAACACCTTTCTAAATAAAGATTGGGTAAAATAATAAATCACAAGAGAAATTTAAAAACACTGTGGAATCAGAATTCCCCTGGGGGTTCAGTGGTTAAGATTCCATGCTTCCAATGCAGGGGGCATGGGTTTGGTCCCTGGTTAAAAAACTAAGATTCCACATGCCACATGGTGGGGCACTTTCTTTGCCAAACTATTTCAGACAACTTTTTATCAGAATGAATAGTATTAGTTAACTACAGACTTCTAGCAAGTTGTTTTTGCATTATTTTTTACAGATAGGTCAAAAGCACAGAAACACATGAAGAAAAAGTAACAACCATGTGACCACCAGTCAATTTTATCAGATATGAATCTTTTGTCATGTTTGCTTTAGATATTGCAAGCAACTAAATGTTAGAGAAAATGCAAGATTATCATTCCAGACACCAGTGGTCCCCAGACAGCACACATCCAAGGTCTAACTCAAAGACAAGAGACAACTACCATCTCCTTCTCTACTACTAAGGTCCCCTTGTTCACTTATACCCAAAACTATCTCAATGAGGAGGCAGAGAAAGGAAGATGATGATAAGAGACTAAATATAGCCAAAGTGACTATTGAAAATATCAACTATATTTAAAATCAGAATATATGACTTCCTCTTTTTTCCAGCTAAATATTTTGTGAGGATTTGTGAAGCAGAGATCAGTTTTAAACCAAATAATGTAACACACTTTTTCCCTACATATCTGAATTGTAGTAAAGAAACATGCATTTGCGTATAAAATATATGTTGTTGTTCAGTTGCCCAGTCATGCCCAACTCTTTGCCATCCCATGGACTGCAGCACAATAGGCTTCCCTGTCCTTCACCATCTCCCAGAGTTTGCTCAAACTCAGGTCCATTGAGTAGGTGATACTATCTAACTACTTCATCCTCTGCCACCCTCTTCAACTTTTGACTTCAGTCTTTCCCAGAATCAAGATCTTTTCCAATGAGCATGCTCTTCACATTAGGTGGCCAAAGCATGAACTTCAACTCCAGCATCAGTACTTCTGGGTTGATTTCCTTTAGGATTGACAGATTTGATGTCCTTTGTATCCAAGGAACTCCCAAGAGTCTTCTCCAGCATCACAGTTTGAAAGCATCAGTTTTTGGCACTCACCCTTCTTTATGGTCCAACTCTTACATTTGTACATGACTACTGGAAAAACTATAGCTTTGACTGTACAGATCTTTGTCAAAAAAGTGATGTCTCTCCTTTTTAATATGCTGTCTATGTTTGTCATAGCTTTTCTTGCAAGAAGCAAGCATCTTTTAATTTCATGGCTGCATGCTCCATCTGCAGTGATTTTGGAGCCCAAGAGAATAAAATCTGTAACTGTTTTCACTTTTTCCCTATCTATTTGCCATGAAGTGATAGGACTGGATGCTATGATCTTAGTTTCTTGAATATTGAGGTTTAAGCCAGCTTTTTCACTCCAATTTCACCTTCACCAAGAGGCTCTTTAGTTTCTCTTCACTTTCTGCCATTAGAATGGTATCATCTGCATATCTGAGGTTATTGCTATTTCTCCCAGCAATCGTGATTCTAGCTTGTGCTTCATCCAGCCTGGCATTTCACATGATGTACTCTGCATATAAGTTAAATAAGCAGGATGACAATATACAGCCTTGTCATACTCCTTTCAAAAGTTTGAACCTATCCATTGTTCCATGTCTGGTTCTAAGTGTTGCTTCCTGACCTGCAACTGGTTTCTCAGGAGACAGGTAAGGTGGTCTGATATTCCCATCTCTTAAAGAAATGTTCAGTTTGTTGTGACCCACACAGTCCAAGTAGATGGTTTTCTGGAATCCCCTAGCTTTCTCTATGACCAACAGATGTTGGCAATTTGATCTCTGATTCCATCTTTCCTAAACTCAGCTTGTACACCTGGAGGTTCTCATTTCATGTACTGATAAAGCCTAGCATGAAGGATTTTGACCATAACCTTACCAGTATATGAAACAAGTGAATATATACCTAAATATTTATTCATGCACATAGGCATGCATAGATATAAGTTAATATATTAGATACAAATATATTTTATAGATATAAATTGCATTAAGTATTAACTTTTGAGTGTCATACACTTTTCCAATTAAGACATAGGTATGTTTTTCATTATTATATTGAATACACCACAATAAAGCAATTTTTAATACTATGAAATTTCAGTGAACTAAATACTTAACCAAATAATAATAGGAGAAGGTAAGGTCAATTTGAAATGGCATACTATTCAAGTAGTAAAATGATTATGAAATAAAAGGAATATTAAGTTTCTGAAGAATTCTCATTTTAAAATATAGCCTCCGGTTATTTCTTTTCTTTGATTTTAATTGACTGAAACAATTTAACAAGGAGACAAGCATGCGTGACTGTTATTTTGCTTTTTTGGAAATGCAGTCACAGATGTTCTCTGGAAAAGATAATGTTTTGCAATGGAACATGGCATTCAGGAAGCAAATTAATTATATCTTGAATGTATTTGGATTTTTGCACATAAAAAAAATAGATAAATGTTGATCATATTACTTATATCAACTATCATCAATAGTACGCTATTAATACACAAACTGATTTTTCAGAAAATAGTCATGAATGTGTATTTGAATTCAGTTTTGTGTCATATTTATTTCCTAAAATAATTTCTATCTCTCATTGCTTTGATCTGCTTCTTATTGCTAAAAATCCCAAAGCTGTCACCTCCAACAGTATGTATATAAGGATATTTAATATAGCATTATTCTCAGGGGCAAAAAATTGGAAGTAATGTGAATGTCTGTCAATATGAAAATAGGTGAACAAATTATTATATATCTCTACTGAATATGAAACTAAACATTAGAAGAAATTGGATACTCTAACCCATGGAGTATCCAAAAATACGTGTTAAACCAAAACCGTAAGTTGCAACAAAATGTGCATGTTGGATATGATCTATCTCTGTTTTTTTCTTAAGCATGATTTGGATGTTTTCCTTTTTTTACTATGACTTTAAATCATTCAAAAGTATTGAAAGTATCTGATAGTTAATTGATAGAATTTCCCTATGAAGCCATCTTGACCTGGTATATGTTAAATGTTTGGGTGGGTGAGATTTTCTTTCTCTATTTTTTCTGTAGTTATTGATCTGCTTAGATTTTCTGTCATTACCAAGATCAGTTTTGATCATTTGTACTTCTCTAGGAAATTCTCTTTCATCTAGACTCAAATTTATTTGCAAAGTTGTGTAAATTAGTCTTATTTAAAACATTTTCTTTTTTTGATGGCTGTTTTCCTCTTGCCTTTTTCTTGTTGTTCAGTCACTAGTCATGTTTGACGCTTTGCCACCCCATGAACTGCAGGTCACCAGGCTCCTCTGTCCTCCACTAATTTCTGGAGTTTGCTCAGATTCAAGTTCATTGAGTTGGTGATGCTATCTAGCCATTTCATTCTCTGCTGCCCTCTTCTCCTTCTGCCCTCAATCTTTTCTAGCATCAGAGTCTTTTCCAATGAGTTTCACTTCGCATCAGGTGGCCAGAGTACTGGAGCATCAGTCATTTCTAATTTTGTGTATTTCTGTCTTCTTAGGTTTACATTGATAGGATAGCTAGTGTTTTGTTTATTTTTTTGGTAGTTGCAAAGAAGAAATTTCTTTCAACAAAGTATTTCCACAAACAAAATGGTATTTTTCAAATAATTTCCATTTCCATTTATTTATATTTCATTATTTTTCTATTTCCTAATTCACCAATTTCTATTTTTATGTTTACTACATTTTCTTCTGTTTTTTAAAAGTGATCTTGTTCTACTTGAAGTTGCTATTTAAATTATTAATTTTATTATAGTATATATAATTTGAATTATTGCTGATTCTAGAACTGATATAGTGAAAACATAAAATGAGCCAGCAGTATCTTATTGTGTCACAAAGGAATGAAGTATTCAAAAAGAAAATGATTGGGTCACATCAAATGGACACAAGAGCCAATCTGAATGTGATTCTAATGACCAAAGAATTTGAGCAATAAAATAAATAATAGTTACAATATATACATAAGTATATACTGATATAAATAAATAATTTTAATAAATAGAGGAAGAAAAAAGAATACTTTTTTAAAAGGGGAATTCCAAATAGTATATTAATACATGGATATCACTCCCACCAGGAGTGGAACTTAATAACCACCCCCTGGAATATGAAATGCTTAGTCACTCACTTATAAAGAACACAGGGAAAAATAGTAATAATGCAGTGAAGAAACCAGCAGAAATTTGGCAAACACAACCTTAAACAACTGACCAAGGTTAATATTATCAATATTGTGTGGGAAACATGTACTCCTCAATATATACATATATGTATATGATGAGATGGGCACTTCTTTTCTGTGGTAATCTTCCAAAATCCACAAACCCAGTCCACTCATGAGAAAAACTTTAGATAAACCAAAAAGGAGAAACATTATATAAAGTACCTGACTAGTATTGTTCAAAAATGTCAGATCATGAAAAATAAAGGAAGACTGGGAAACTGTCAGACTGAAGGAGACTAGGGAGACATCACAGCTAAATGAATTGTATTACCCTGGATTGGATTCTGGACATTGGTGGACAGCTGATTAAGAAATTGGTTAATAGTAATGTGTCAGTGTTGAGTTCTTAAGCTGGACAGAATGTGCTATATTACATAAGATGAATATCATAGACCCAGTAGCTTATAAACAATAGAAACTTATTTCTCAGAATTCTAGAGATCAGGAAGTTCAAGATCAAAGTATCAGCTGATTCTGTGACTGGTTAGAGTTCCTTCCTGGTTCACAGACTGTAGTCGTCTCACTGTGTGCTCATATGGCAGAAGGGTGAAGGAGCTCTGTGGGCTTTATAAACATGGGTGCAACATGTTTCTTTACTGGGTGTAACTTAGCTCTTTACATCTGTATTTAAATCTGTATTTTTCCAACTATTTATAGTGGCCTATGGATAAGCCACAATATTTTTAAGTATGTCTCTGTAACTATTTTGTAATGAAATAGATAGAATAGAGTACAAAACAATACAAATATAATACAAAATGGGAATAACCAAATGGCATTTAATGCAATAAAAATAAATACTGTTTAAGAAATTTGCTTCAATTTAGATGTATGGGGTGTGTGTGTGTGTGTATGTGTGTGTATTATGTCCTGATGTAAAACATGTTTCTTTGGATCAAGAAAAACAGTTTAAATCTTCTACATTTGTGAATTTTCCAGTGTTATTCCAAGACCAAAGACATAGTAGGTAAGTCTTATATGAGGACTCTTAACAAGCAACAAGAAGGTAAAGAAAATAAAAAACATCATTCTTGGGGAATTGGAAAAGCCTCTTGGAGAAGATGAGATTTGAACAGAGTTGTGAAGAACTCATACTGGTGTATAAGAATCCTAATAGGTAGACATACTATAAAAATGATGCTATTGAGTGGCTATAAAGATGAAGACAAATGCTACATATGAATGAGAATCATCTAGATGCTTGTCAAAATGAGGATTTGGGGGCCCTTCACCCAGATATTCTGATTCAATAGATCTGACCCGTGGCCAAGAAATCTGCATTTTTAATAAGTACCTGCTCCATTCAAACACACATTCACTGGGATTCTGATTCATGAGTCCAAACACCCTACTAGCTTAGAGAAAAGAAAACATAAAAAAATTTATAAGAGTCCAGCTAGGACAATTCGACTGAAAAAAAAGTTAGTGTCCATAAAGGAAAATTTTAGAATAAGCTAGAAAGCCAGATTGAATCATGTTGCAAAGGGCTGGTTATTTCAATTTAATGAGTGTGCACATTACCTCAAAGCCAAAAAGAATGATTTTTATGGAACAAAGGAATACCACCTACAATGATTAATTTGATCTTGGTATTAAAAGAAAGATAAATTGAAAATGAAAATTGGTTATAAGCATGTTGAATATCTAAATAAGATTACTGCTGCTGCTGCTGCTGCTGCTAAGTCACTTCAGTTGTGTCCGACTCTGTGCAACCCCATAGACGGCAGCCACCAGGCTCCCCTGTCTCTGGGATTCTCCAGGCAAGAACACTGGAGTGAGTTGCCATTTCCTTCTCCAATGCGTGAAAGTGAAAAGTGAAAGCGAAGTCGCTCAATCGTACCAACTCTTAACAACCCCATGGATTGCAGCCTACCAGGCTCCTCCATCCATGGGATTTTCCAGGCAAGAGTACTGGAGTGGGGTGCCATTGACAGACCTGGCTTATTGTGAAGGAAGAGAAAATTTTGCACATCGAGAACGCCTTGGTTTTTATATAAAATATCAAGTTAAGTAAAGTAATAAATTTTCAGACTATAGACTTACAATATTTAACCACACTATCAGTTGCATACATGACTATTAAAAGAACTGCTAATATTTTGTTCTAATCAAAATTTAGCATATCATGTTGTTCCTGAAATTTAGTAACAATGTTATCCCCTAGGAACTCTCATTGTGTCCATTAAAGAAAATAATAATCCATTGTATTTCCAATAGAGTGAGAACATATTTGGAAATTTTTGATGCATTAAGTTTCAGCAGAATTGACATTAATTTTCAAAATAAACCACCTTTGGATTAGCTAGTGAATAATAATTCAGTGCTCATTATATCTATAGTGCTTTCATTTCGCTTGGAGTATGAAGAAATACTATATCCCATTTCCGCTTATTTTATCTAAATTGTATGTTTTCAGTAACAAATTTTACTCATTCAAAAATGAAAATAAATTAGCATTAATTTTCATATCCTTGAATCCTGGTATCAATTTATAAAGTCACGATTTATTAATCTATTTAAAATATTCTCTACTCAATTGAAAGGATATAAACGTATATCTTCTTCAGTGTGAACAACTCAAAAGATAAACAAATAAAAAGAACAATGGAAATGAACCCTAGGTGAACTGCAGACTGCACTAGATATTTTTTTATTTTAATTTTATTTTTTCACAAAGACAACTGCGTGGGGATTTCTGGAGGCCAGAGTTTGTCTTTATAAGGAAATTGAACATTAAGGAAAAACAGATTTGACCTCAAGCTACACATGCATAGTTGGAACTTGGCGATTTCCCGTGATCTAATGAATCTAGGAGTAAACCAGGTACATGCATCCCCATCAAATGACATTGGTGCAGTCAGAATAGAAAAGGACTTCTTACTCTACAGCCTCAACCTTACGAGCATCAAGCTGAGTAAAACAATACATTTTCAGATTATAGATTTAATTGAAACACTTAACCGCAGATGGCAGGTACATCTATAACCACTAACACAATTGCTAATATTTTGTACCAAGCCTACACTGCTTCTCCAAAGCACACTTATTTTAATCACTGGAGTCATCAGAACTAAATCTGATCATTAGAATTTCAAAGCCACAATTCAGATTAGAGTTTACAAAAGCAGCTCTCTAATTGTTCAAGCACAATAACCACTGAAGTCTCAGGTTGGAAGTGACTTTAAATCTAAACTGACAGTCTTATTATTAGGAGCATTTTCTAAAATCAACTTATGTACCATAACATCTTTGCTTTTCAATTTTAAATGCTTTAAGGATATACATTAAAAGCCAAACTTACTTCTATTAGTAAACCTTGTCTATGAGGGTTGTTTAACCTAAATGTTTATGGTAGTATTTATTAAATTTATGTGTATTAAATGCCTGGCATTGTACTAAGTGCACTCTAAGTGGTCACCACACAAACATACCTAGAGGAGGAGTCCTATTGTTACAATGAATGAAAGCAAGGCTTAACCTGCCCATGGTAACACAGCTACTAAATTGCATATTTGAGATTGAAAAACAGGCAGTCTAGCTCCAAAGCCCATAATCTTAACTGAAATAAATATTTATTGATAAAGATCTAAGGAACTCATCAGTCAGTTCAGTCGCTCAGTCGTATCTGACTCTTTGCGACCCCATGGATGGCAGCACACCAGACTTCTTTGTCCATCACCAACTCCTGGAGCTTTCTCAAACTGATGTCCATCCAGTTGGTGATGCTGACAACCATCTCATCTTAGGTCATCCTCTTCTCTTCCTGCCTTCAATCTTTCTCATCATCAGGGTCTTTTCCAAGGAGTCAGTTCTTCACATCAGATTGCCAAAATATTGGAGTTTCAGCTTCAGCATCAGTCCTTCCAATAAATATTCAGGACTGATTTCATTGAGGATTGGCTGGTTTGATCTCCTTGCAGTCCAAGGGACTCACAAGAGTCTTCTCTAACACCACAGTTCAAAAGCATCAATTCTTCAGCACTCAGTCTTCTTTATAGTCCAAATCTCACATCCATACATGACTACTGGAAAAACCATAGCTTTGGCTAGATGGACCTTTGTCAGCAAGGTAATGTCTCTGCTTTTTAATACGCTGTCTAGGTTGGTCATAGCTTTTCTTCCAAGCAGCAAGTGTCTTTTAATTTCATGGCTGCAGTCACCATTTGCAGTGATTTTGGAGCCAAAAAAAATAGTCTGTCACTGTTTCCATTGTTTCCCCATCTATTTGCTATGAAGTGATGGAACCAGATGCCATGATCTTAGTTTTTTGTTTTTTGGGTTTTTTTTTAATTTTATTTTATTTTTTAACTTTACAATATTGAATTGGTTTTGCCATATAGCAACATGAATCCGCCACAGGTATACACGTGTGAATGTTGAGTTTTAAGCCAACTTTTTTACTGTCCTCTTTCACTTTCATCGGGAGGCTCTTGATGAAAGAGCTGCCTGTTCAAATCAGCTGTTGAATGCCTCTAATGATTTTAATTTTTTATTTCAGGTATTGGATTTTTCAATTACAATAAGAAACTGAAAGGAAGAAAAAAATAAGGGGGAGGGCTTCTCATCCTACCATCCTCATAACATCCTGGCTTGACCAGCCAAGGCACCCACTATGGAACACCGCTCTGCTCTGTTTTGCTGGCCAGAGATAAGAACGTCCACAAGGCCTCTGCCTCTGCAGTGGAACACTCTTTTCAGGGGCTCCAGCAGTTCTGCTGATGGTAATGACCATTTTTCTTAAACTGTTGGCACAGGGGATTTCACATAGGCAGCATGAGTCAAAGACTATGAATATACTATTTACTGACACCTGTGAGACAATTTTAGGCACTCCCAGATACACCTGGAGAGATTATGAAGTAACACAGAGATGCAACATATTTTGAATATTAAATATTAATGTGACATTATATATTATCACAGACTCTTTCCACCTTTTAAGTAAATTTCATTTTTTAGAGCAGTTATAGGTGGACTCAAAGCATTCAGTGGTATATTTCCTAAATTCATGTCTTCCTAAACTAAATGCTATGCTTCTGATTGTTATAGGTTTTAATGCAGGGTATCTATACCCTTCTATTTAAATTTTCTTGTAAAATAGTTTATACTTTCTGGAGTAAAAAGCATCTTCTTTTGAGTAGTAACTATTTTGAGTGGTTCATCAACCTTTCCTTTATTTCTACCTTTACTTTCATTTCTGCTACCTTCTGCTTGGTTCACCACTGTTTTAGTGAAAAGTGGTGAAGAAACTGATTTACTTTGTGTAATATTTTTGCCAAAATAACACTGGAGTTGCCAAAGGAAAATAAAAATCCAATCAGAGAGAGAGAGAGAAAGCTTAACAAGCCCAAAACAAAGGCATCCATTTTCTTGCAAAGGCATCTGGTAATGGGTTGCTTCTAGTAATGGGTCCATTTTCTCTTCAGGCACAGATTTCACCTTCTTTTCAGATGAAGCTTCAGTTTTGCTGTCATGAAACAAAAATGATGATTCTTATTGTAATTTGGTTGAAACAAACAGGGAAAGGGACTGTGTTTCAACCAACATTTTATTAGTTTCATTTTGATAATTATTACTGCCACTGTTCCCATGTTCAACGTTTGCTAAATATATCTGACAGTCTTTAAAGACAGGTGTCAGGTCAGAGTGGGTTTGTGTCATGTGCCCCGATGCTGGGAAAGATTGAGGGCAGGAGAAAAAGAGGACAACATAGGATGAAATGGTTGGAAGGCATCATTGACAAGATGGCCATGAATTTGAGCAAACTCCAGGAGACAGTGAAGGACAGGTAAGCCTGGCATGCTGTAGTCCATGGGGTGCAAAGAGTCGGACACAACTGAGAGACTGAGCAGCAACGATTCACAATCCATCGTGAAGAGAAAGTTTAACACAGCTAACTTCTTGTTAGTCGCATTCCCTTGGTATGCTTTATCTCAATAAATACAGTGTAAATGGGGATATTAGTTTTGGAATTTGAACTCTCTATCTTACCATTTGAAGTAGTAGAATCAAATGCTGTCTTGGTCCATGTCCCAGCCTTTGGACTAATGAGAAAAGAGGTACCAGTTATCACTCTTACCATTTGATAGTCCTTGTGAAGGTTGAATCTCAGTGCCATTACCAAATCCAAAAAACTCTTGGCTCCTCCAGAAAGTCCAACCAAATCTTTAAAGCCTTTAAAAAGCCCTTCCATTGTCAGATTGAATTTTAACATTTCTACATTTTGCTTTTCCTTAATGACTCTATTCCTCAAGACTTCCTCACTGACCACAGAGAATGTGCCCACATCTTCTGGTTTGTAATCTTGATCCCAGTTCCTATCTGCTTATTCCTTTTCTGTGATTCTTTTGGCAGATCCAAGGTCACCCTAGAGGAGCTCGGGTCTAAGGTAGCTGCTGGTCTCCTGGAAGAGCATTTGGCTGCTCCCAGTTAATTTCTGGGGCTTGTCTTATGCCCCAAATTTTATGATTCTTAAGCCTAGCGTCTAAAACACCATTTCCCCCAGGGGCCTCAGTGTGAGTAGGAGACCCTTCCACTTGGCTAAAGACAACTTTAGTAACAGCGCCAAGCTCCAGGCTGCCACCTTGTAACTACGAGGGCATTTTATACTTTTTATTTACCAAATCTGGCAGCCCTACACTGGGGAGTGAGATATTCCAGGGACGGGATGAAAGATATAGTCAGGACTCAGCAAACCAACTTCATCCATAGGATCTAAGAGGATTGGCTTGTTTGTATGGAAATATAACCAAGATCCCTGCACGGGGGTGGTACATGGGGCTTAGTTTCTGTTGAAAGCCCCTAAATAAGGGAAAATCACCTGGGGAGGGGGAAGTGTTTTCTATACCTGAACCAAGTATCCTGAAAGCAACTATTTTGAATCAGGATTACCTAAAAGTGGCAAAATTGTTTTCCCCTGAATAAAAATAAACATTCTTGGGAAAGATGAAGTTACATTTCAGAAAATATGAATTTATGATTGTAGATTTTAACCTGTGACCATTGCTTCTTTGAGAAATCTTGCCAGTTCCAAGATATATTAGCAGGACTGCAGGTAGCCAGAGGGCAGGAGCAGTCACACCCCACACAGCGTGGGCGAGAGAGAGACTTTGCTTCTGCGGCAGTCACCACGACAGCAGGTCCCTGGATGCTCGCCCACTTCTTCCCCAGAGGATCCAAGAATACCCAACACTAAGTTCTCTGTGACAGTTTGCAACAAAAGCAGAGGGGTCTCAGAAACAAAGGGACTTCCATAGGCGTGAAGTTGTTTTAGATAAAGTACGGGAGAGGTGACAAGATCTGAGCTCTGATGGCTTCTCGGAAGGCAAGACAACCTTTGTGTCAGCGGATTCATAATTTAGAAAATGCCCAAATAAAGAATTAAATATTTTCTATTTAATTGACTTTCCTGAAAGGCAACACTTGTGTTTATAATTTATTTATTTTAAAAAAGTGGGTAAAGAATCTGCCTACAATGCAGGAGATGCAGGAGACACAGCTTTGATTCCTGGGACCGGAAGATCCCCTGGAGGAGGAACTGGCAATCCACTCCAGTATTCTTGCCTGAAAAATCCCGTGGATAGAGGAGCCTGAGAGGTTACAATTGGAAGGGTCACAGAGTCAGACACGACTGAGCAACTAAGCACAAATTTTCTTTTCAAAATAATATCCTTATTTTTAATAACAAAAACACAAATAGTCATAAAAGCTTATTTAAAAGAAAACAATAGCAATCTCTTACCTCACAGTTCTTCATCCAGATCCCTGCTGCTGCTGCTGCTGCTGCTAAGTTGCTTCAGTCGTGTCCGACTCTGTGCGACCCCATAGACAGCAGCCCACCAGGCTCCCCCATCCCTGGGATTCTCCAGGCAAGAACACTGGAGTGGGTTGCCATTTCCCTCTCCAATGCACGAAAGGGAAAAGTGAAAGTGAAGTCGCTCAGTCGTGTCCGACTCTTAGTGACCCCATGGACTGCAGCCCACCAGGCTCCTTCATCCATGGGATTTTCCTAGTATCTAAAATTTACCTGAGATCTTTTCTTTGCCACTTACTACTATTCTGACTACAAGTTTATACCTTTTGTTATTCTACATTCATTCAAATGGGGTTTGTGGCCCATTTCCAGATAAATATGTACGTCTTCAATATGGAGTCTGGAAGTCTGAGTGTCTTTGTAATTCTTCATGGTGGAAAGCACAGTGAACTATCCCAAAGGACAAATTAGTAAACAAAACTGAATGTTACTGAGCACATAGAAGCAAACAGCTGCTCTGAAAAACAGAGACTGGGAAATTCCCATTGGTAAATCTGTTTTTAGTGATGACCAAATACCTGTGGTCTGGATCTGCTGCACATCAATGTTCTTGTAGCTCTTCAAGCCATGTGTAAACAGGCTCCGAAGTTATTTGGAGATCCACAAGAGAATCACAGTACACGTATGAAAGCGGTGGGGCAGCCAATGTTTCAGTGCCAGGTCTCTCTGCTTTACTAGGCGATAGAGTCAGTCACAAGGTCTTCCCTCTGTGTGCTTATGGAGAAAGTAATCTCTGACGTCCCTTTCTCTTCTTATGAGGACACAACTCTTGTGGATAGGGCCCCCTCCTTTGACCTCATTTATCCTTAAATACCACCTTAAAATACCAAGAGATGGCTCATACCTCCTTAAAGGGCTTATCTCCAAATATGGTCAAATTCGGGGTTAGAACTTCAACATATGAAAAGGGATGAGCCATAACAAACAAAAATTATCTAAGTAAATATCCAATGGTTACATGTTGTTCATACATCAAAGTGTATATTTACTGCTCAGAGGGTAAGTCTGGGAAGGTTGAAAGCAGGAATTAAAGACACAAAGTTTTAGTTTTCCCTCAATTTCACTTGAAACTAAAAGCATGTCTGTAAATATGTTATTGCAAAGCAGGAGAATCAGCTCTATAAATCAGGATATTACATTACAGTTAGTAAATCTCTCTTCTAAAAGGAGGTATCCTTATCTGTTGTGATCTATTTTACAAAAATTCACTAAAAATAGATCAGAAAATTATTTGCTTCTGGAGACTATATAATCTCAGCAATCTCTACCCACAGATTAATTGCAACTCTGAGTGTACAGAAATTGAATAAAATGTTAACAGTAAGCCTGCTTCCCTTAGGAATTTAGTATATTACTAGAAATTATGGAAATAGCTTTTCATAAATTATTCTAGGAAAGTTTAAAACTGAATTTCCATATGTCTTCCATATTTTTCAGAGAAAATATTGACAAATTTTGTGGAATCATAATTTCCTTTAAAATCTAAATCAATTTACAACTGTATTTTCCTATTTGTGGTATAGATTGTCACACTGATGAAAAGAATAAAAATAGCTATTATGCTGTTCTCTGTACTTATTAGTAATGGTGGAAGTTTTGTCACATGCAAAGCCCCAGATTTATCGCTGTTTCAAGATACTTTTAAACAGAATTCAGTCTAGAAACATTATGGGAGAAATGTCTCTTTTGAAATTATGGAAAACACTTATAAAATAATTATATCATTATAATATAAAAATAAGAAACATGTGCCTCAAACGGAATCGATCATAAGCAGAGAAAGGCAGTGAAAAGGGTGGCTGAGTTATCTGAAGGGTGTGTGGCAGGAACAGGGTTTAGTGATGCCTGTTGCTGATTTCCTAAGCAGAGAAGGGATCAGTCTCCACTAACAGACTCACTTAAAATAACCAGGAGAGATTCAGTTTATTTACAGTTTTGCAAGAGTCTGAACATCAGTATGTGATTTTTAATACATGGTAATATTTTGACGAATATAGTATTTTGTGAAATTTTGAACATTAACTTTGAAAAATAAGGGACTGACTGGGAAGCATGGACTGTGAATTACTTTACACAGATGTTTCTTTCAGTCACTATTAGTCGCTTTTCCCTCTTTTATCATAAGTACATAAGAGGGTCCTTCATGGAAGGAAGTTCTTGCGTGATTTCAGGAAAATTTTAAATTCAGTGCCTGTGGATCCACTCATTTAAGAGTCTGCATTGAGAGCATATGTGACGCCTTGTGCTGGTGCTGGACCAGAGCGGGAAGGAGCCTACATTACCTTTGGCCCAGGAGTCCAGATCTGTGGGCACTTCAGAGTTAGACTTGTCCACTGAGACACACAAACTAGCTGTTTTTGATCTACTCGCATTCTAACTGCTCACTGCTGTCTTTTCACTGGTGTCTGTGCCAGAAAAGGTGCCTGAATCTCTCCCTGGTGATAATGGTACAGCAAGAATTCAGCTTAAATTTTCAAACAATCTTATTCCAGTGATACGTGTGTTTGTGCATATCTTGATTTCACATTCTAGTAAAAATCTGGCATATCATTTGACAGATTTTACAACCCCAAAGCAGACAAAATAAGCCAATATGAAGCCAACTAATCCAATTCCTGGATGTTTGTCTGCCCTACAAAGGGCACCATCTCTTCACACTATGCAACCGACCTGCCTAATCTGAGTAGCATCATAATATACGAGGCAGGGACTACAATAAAACCAGACTTGACCCAGGTCTAGGTTCTCAGAACTTTCACACATCATAAGCTCTGTAAATGCAAGCCTCTTAACCTGTAAAATAGAACAATATGACTTAATCTTTTCCAAAAGGCTACTGAGAGAGGCAGATAAGAAGGTAACACAAATGTTAGACCTTATTTATTATTTTGCTCCCACTGGCTTTTAAAATCCAATCCATGATCTTTTTTCACTTTTAAGAACAATGATACTTAAACCAGTTCTCCTCCCTTCACCTGGATTCACTGTTCACGCTGAAGAGAAAGTACCTACAGCAGAATTCTTAAGAAGTTGGCCCTGATAACTTACCGTTTCCTCATTTTCCTCCTTTAAGCCAACTTCTTGGACCATCTTCTATATTGAAGAAACCTCGAGTCCTTATCCCAACCTACACTTACTCCTACATCTCTTTCAAATACACTTTCCCCAGGATATGACATGAAATGACTGGAGACATATCACTTTTCAGACAACAAAACAAATGTTGGATTTTTTTGAATGGTCACAATTGCTGCACATTTGAGGTATGGATTTTATTATAGTCCCTGTGTCAGAAAATTATTTTTACACTTTATAAGAAGGGGGATTTTATAAGAAGTATAAAATCTGTTGTACAGCACAAGCTAGAAATACATTGGCCCACGTAAATAGCTACAAATATGAGATGTGGCTGGGTGTGGAAGAGTGAGTAGTGGGGATAAAGGGTAGAGGTTCTGTGTGGGAAGAAATCTCTTTTCTTATTTTTAACCTAAATTATTGTAACTTAGTAATTTTTTAAATTTATAAGCAGTCTGTCAATCTTATAAAGAATCTAAAAGCATGCTTGGTCATGATAAAAATAGAAAATCACATCTGGCCACCTCCATTGTGAAGTGAGGATAGTAGCCAAGAAAAGGGGATCCATGCCAGCCCCTGTGGGTCAGGAGACTCCAGAGAGCCTGACCACACAGATATGCACCTCCAGTGTCTGCTAGACAACTGAGGAAGACAAAATATTCAGGATTAGCATGATTTTTGCTTGAAGGTTCCAAGTGGAAGAGATAGACTACATAAAAAAATAATGGCGTTCTAAAAGTCACAGTTGACTTCAGAAATTCATAGCAGTCCCTATATTCAGAGCTTTTGCCAATATGTCAAGGCCGTGCTTTCATTAAGAGCACTTCAGAAACTCATTATTGACAGGATCAATTGGTGTGGGCAATACAGTGAAGAGAGAAAGAGAATATGGAAAAGGTTGGTCTAGAAGAGACACATCTTTCTGTCCACATTCCGCTGGTGAGAGAGGCGGCCCTGGGAAATCTGGTTGCTGGTGAACAGCTGCTTTCCAGAGACAATTTCACAAGAAAGGGGAAGCACATGTTTGATGATTAGTCATCTCCGCCACAGCTAAATCTCTAGATTTAAAATGTTTGGGTAAACAACTAGTATAGAATTTTCAAACTGAATTGTGTGTGATCTTGAATAAAAACATTTCCTTGAGTGATTTTTATGATAAATGTAAAGTTAGTAATCTCATTTTAAATGGATGAATGGTAGGGCCCAGATTCTAATGTAATCTTTGATTACATTGCTAATCAAAGTAAGATTCTTAATGTAAGAATCTTAAATTAGGCATTAGGTGCGTCATGGACAGCTTCCCAGGTGGTGCAAGCGGTAAAGAACCTGTCTCCTAATGCAGGAGACGTAAGAGAGGCAGGTTGGATCCCTAGGTCAGGAAGATCTAGAGGAGGGCGTGGCAACCCACTCCAGTATTCTTGCCTGGAGAATCCCATGGACAGAAGAGCCTGGTGGGCTATAGTCCCTAAGGCCACAAAGAGTCGGACACGACTGAAGCGAATTAGCACCAAAGCACACGCCTTATGGACAGTTTTAGAGGAGGAGTTGTATTTGTGAGCTAGCTGAGACTGTGTCATCTTTGGTCTCGGCCAGGTTTTATCCTAAGTTGCTGATTCTCCTTTTGTGGCCAATGAGTTCTCATGACAGCCACCAATCTCGCTTGTCCAATATTTTTCTCTATTGAAAATTTCCTTATGCTACCTAGTGAGTGAAGATTACTGCTGCCTAAGAAAACAAGTCTCCCAGGAGATGAACAATCATAAGATGTACAGAAATCGGAGGAAGTTGGGAGGCAAGGTAGAATCCAGACAGTTTAAAATAGTATGCCAGGTTTTATATGCTTGGTTTTAGTTACTATTACCACTAATAACCATATCATCAAACCGCGTAAACCTAAAAACGTCATATGGTAAAATCACTCAGTTTTCACTTAAATGACAAATGGAAGAGTTTATGTGCACACTGAAAACCCACAAGTGGTGTGGAAGGAGTAAGTCAAAGGATACATACTTATTTTCCTACGTGTCCTTTTTCTGGCTAAATAAAATTTTTACTATAAAAATAATTTATATAAGGATTAGAAAAAAAGTCTTGTAACTTGCTCTCATGTTAGGGGAAGATTTGAATTTCAAAAAGGTAATGAGATAGTAGTAGTAGTCAAGGTTACAGAGGCCAGAGGATGGACATCTGAATGGGAGCAGGGCTGGCTGGCACTTCTACGTAAAGAAACATGTGTAGAACATCTCTCATATTTATGAGGAGTCATGATTATTACTGTTACAAAAGACACAGCATTTTGCTTACAGTATGAATTCAGTTTATGGGTCCTACTCTGAATGCAGAGGCATAAGCTATCAAACCACAATAGATTTACTGAGCTAATAAATGAGGGAAAAAAAGCTTGTTTTAAAATACTTAACCTTGATTCAGGATTTCAGATTATACTTCAGTAAAAACAATTATTTTAGCAAGAAACTTTTCCTTCAACATTCAGTAAGTATTTTGTAATACATATATATAAAAATTAACTTTAAATTTATTGTATATTTTTATTCTATCTAGGGATACATTTTGGCATCTATAAAAAAGATGTGAATTCAAATTTAAATATTTTGTTGCCAGGAATGTCAGTAACTTCACTGAATAAAAGAGGCTACCATAACTTTATTAAACCTTCAGTGTTTGGTAAATTCCAAATAAATCAGACTAAAAGCAGTGATCACATTTCAGCATTCTACCTTATGACAGTATAAAATATTCCACAAATCAAAATTTTGGATAAAGGATATTTTCTGATGAGAAAAAAAGTAGAAATTCAAAAGCAAATTAGTTTGAAAAATATTTTATACACAATCATAATAAAACTTTAGAACAAAAATCAAGCTATTTTTATTTAGAAAGTATGGTTATAAAAATTAAATATTCTTACATATTCCCTATGGATATCTTTCAATTATTTCAAATGTAAGAGTTTGTGTCTGGTTAACAATTTAGAAAGGATATATTTATTTACAACTATGTAGTCATATTCAGCAGAAAATGGCAGCTAAATATGAAGACTCATAAAAAAAAAAGCTATATTTTTTCCACAGCTCATTTTAGTTTTTGGTTTTATTCTGGTGCATGGTCAAACATCCTAAATCAATGTTAGGGTATTAAGTTCCCAGAGCTGCTATAACAAAATTCCACAAACTAGGTGGATTAAAGAGACATTTACTGCCCAAGAATCTGAAGGCTAGAAGTCCAAGATGAAGATGTGGGCAAGATTGGTTTCTTCTGAGGACTCTGGGGGAAAGATCTATTTCAGGCTTTTCTCCTTGGCCATCTTCATGTTCATACAGCTTTGCCCTGTATGTTAGTCCATCTCCAAACTGCCCTTTACAAGGAAACCAGCCATATTGGATTGTGGCCCGTAATCACTTAACTTGGTAAAGACCCTATTTCTAAATAAGGTCACATTCTGTGGTACTAAGGTATAATGTGGGGTCAGGAAACACAATTTGACCTGAAACAACCCTAAATCTCAGTAATTAGGTTTGCTTTGAGCTGCCATACTACTAAAATTTGATTAGCATTTGAGAGTAACCATTCTAGTCATGTACTATAAATTGTGTAACACTGATACCAGCCAAGGTTCTTGGCCTTCCCAATCAATAGAGGCCAGACCAGAAATTCAGGCAAGTCTTTATTGGGTCCCCCGCTACAGCAAGAGCGAGCAAGAAAAAACAACAGGTTCCCTTGCTTTCCTGCTCCCTGAAGTTGGGGGGCAAGCTTGTTCCTTATATGGGGTGAGGGTAGGGGTGTATCCAGGGTTTGGTCCAGAGGGGAAGCTTAAGTGGTTTGCCCACCCTTTAGGTGGTATTGTGTGCAGGGGGCATGCACGGTACTCTGTTCATTCAAAAGTAGCAGTGTTGGATTTTTTTATCTCTTTGTATCTTTTGTCCAGAATTTGCACCAACTGCACATGCATGCAGCTATTTTTAATCCCATACAGTTTCTTTGTATTTTGTTGTGCAAGGAGAGATGTATCCAGGTGCAAGCAATGCAGTACTGCAGAAAAGGGTTTCAGATTCCAATCTGTCTCAGCATTTGAATAAATTCTTTAATTCCTCTGCCTATCATGATCTCCCATATCAGATCATCATACATTCACATCAGTGTTATTTCATTATTAAGTGAGTTGTATATCCCATCTCAATAATTGACAAATAGCTCTTAGAGATATTACATTGCCAAATGGATAATAACCATGAATTTTTTATTTTCCCACTTCTAAGAGACTATTTGGTGTCTAGGGTATATTTTTATTATATAAACTGATAGGATCAACATAGTATTCTAACTCATAGACTTTCTAGACCAATTGCTACTTTGTATCTTATCTTTAAGAGTTTTGTGTAACAAAGAGTATTAATCCAGCATGCTTGCTTACCTGAAAACTTCCTTAATTTCACAAGAAAACCCCATCACCCAATAACTCCTCCCACTAATTGGTCTTAATACTACCCTGTCTTCTGAATCTGTGTTTTAATAGTACAGCAGCACTTTTTGTTCATGATGAGGAGAGTGTTTGTATTTTTCATTATAATGTATTTCCAAACCACTGCCTGCTCATCCTCAAAGTCATCTGTTCACTTTGCAGGAGGCAGTCTCTGGGTGTTTAATCTAAGTAGAGTGATAAGACAGGATTGTGATACCTAGAAATGAAGCAGATGAGTGTGTTCAGAGACAGGATACCGATACTTTCAACAAAACACATTAATGAATTCTCTGTGGATTCCACAATACTGTTTTCTAAAAGTAGATGTAATATTCTAAGTCTCAATAGAAACTCTGAAAGTCTAAATTACATGGAAATTATGATAATGATTGTATTGAATCTGAAGATTGTTTTGGGCACTATGGATATTTTAACAGTGTTAATTCTTCTAATCCATGATTATAGGATATCTTTCCATGTATTTATATCATCTTTAATTTCTTTCATCAATTTCATATAGTTTTCAGTTTACATATCACTATTAGTATATAGTAATGCATGTATTGAATTTGATTTTGTATCCTGCAACCTTATCAGTTCAAGTATTAATTCTAACAGCTTTTGGTGGATTCTTTAGGGTTTTCTATACATAGTGTCATGTCATCTGCAAATAGTGATGGTTTTACTTTTCTTATTGAAACACTCCTCATTTCTTTTTTTAGCTAATTTCTCTGAATAAGACTTTAAGTAATACTATGTTGAGTAAAAATGGCAAGAATAAGCATCCTTATCTTGCTACTAATCTTAAAGGAAAAGTATTAACTCTTAAAAATTGAGTATGATGTCAGCTGTGGGCTCCAAATGATTTCTTTTGCATAGAAATTAAATACTACTATATTAGATATCTAGCATACTTTTATGAAGTGAAACTTGTTATGCTGTGTAGTTTATGCCTAGCTTGAGTGACAACCAAATTCCTCATTGTTTCACTCGCCACATATTCCTCTTTGACTTAGATTCTTATTAACTCAGAGGTGGAAACTTTGTTCTAGCTTGTCAATGCAGTGTGTACCTTTTTTAAAAAACTGTATGTGATGATGGGGCAGCCCCATCCTTGGGTCACTTTATTTTCAGTTAAAACTATCTAAAATTTTCATTAAGTTTCGGAATTTCATATAATATCAATCTAAGAGGTCTGTCATTTAAAAGCCTTCTGGAATAGATGATAATACTGTTGTACACCGAAAAAAATTTTCAGAATATGAAATGAAAAGACAAAAATAGAAGGGAATATTTCACCTATACTCAAACAAGAACATTTCACAACTCATAAAATGCTTCAAATAAAGTGAGAAAGGTATAATCTGGTCTAAATAGAAATTTTGAAAATATGGCATAATATAGTTGGAAGTAAAGCAAGAAATGTCCCAGTACTATTCTCTGACATGTAGGCACAAGCCCTGGAGATTATACAGACAAGAAATCCCCAAGTTGGAGAACATTTTCCCACTGCCACAGATTGTCAGTGGGGTGGAGGTGGAGGGGAGCCTGTGCATTGCCAGTATTTTTCCACTAACCTCACTTATTAACTCACAGGTGTTAGGTGTGGAGGTGAGTGAATTGTGTAAGATGGAAAAGAATATTCCCAAAGCCAACTTTGCAGTTTCAGAACAAAGATAACTTTGGGAGAAAAGTGTACTGATCTAGGAACCAATAATGTCAATTAAACATTTTCTTCAATTAAACTATTTCATAAATGGTATTCCCACCAAAGCGCTGGTTCAGAAGCAAAATTATGTTATAAGTTGCCAACACAAAAGTCTCAAGCAACAAGAAAAATCACACAAACAAACGAAACAGAATAAAACAAAAACTCAGATCGTAGCTGCCTTGGGTGTCCTATTAACACTGTTGACTGACAAATAAAACATGATCTATTTATGTCTCACTCTCAAGCTCAAAGGAAAGGTTCATACAATGCACAAGTTAAACAAATAACAAAGTCAAGGAAATTACAACTATATTATTCTGGAGCAAATAAGTGGAGAAATAACCATTTATTCTAAAACATACACATAGAAAAATATTGTTATCTAAAACCTTGTCAAAAAGACTTCAGGTACATATTACAAAAGGTGCATAGAATGTCAGAAATGGGAAACAATATTTGAAAATTGCAATATATAACAAAGAATTAAATAATATGTGTCTTTACTTTCAAGGCATTTGCGAATGCACTAACTCTATGAAACATACTGAGACATGAGTTAATAAAGCATTAAGGTGATTTTTTACTTGATTATCTTATTTTTTCAGTTGGAAGATATTGCTTTACAATGTTTTGGTGGTCTTTGTCATATATAAACATGAATCAGTCATAATTATTTATATATATACACACACACACACAATATTTATATCCTCTTTCTTGGGGCTTTCCAGGTGACTCAATTGTAAAGAAGCCACGTGTCAAGCAAGAGATACAGGTTCAACTCGTGGGTTGAGAAGATCCTCTGGAGAAGGAAATGGCAATTTACTCCAGTATTCTTGGCTGGGAAATCCCATGGACAGAGGATCCTGGCAGGCTATAGTCCATGGGGTCACAGAGTCGGACACAACTCAGTGGCTAAACAACAGCAGTAGCCCTCTTTCTTGAGCTTTTCTTCCCTGCATTAGGCAAAACAAAGAAAAACTATGGACAAAAATAATACTAATGAGATTTTATAATTTAATTAGAACTACTTATATACAGAAGACTCTAATAATGGTATGTAAAAGTAACTTCAGAAAAATTATACAAAATGAAGACGTGGGCAAAGAGATAAAAATCATTATGGATAGGTGTAAAGATAGATATTGGGGATCCAAAATACGGTATTCTTTGAAAAATGACTAGGATAAACTGACCAGGAGAAAACCCTCATGGTTATAATAGAGGGCTTCCACGTAAATATGACATGGTAGCCTCATGTTTCTATCCTCCCTTACATAAAACTGAACCTAAATCATATTACAGTAATGAAAAGTGGTAATGAACGTCCATATGGACAAAAGAATTTGAATTGGGACACAAGTGATAAAAGATTCCAATGAAGTTTGGGAAGAAGGAAAGCTAATGAATTACAGTGTTCTGCCGTGGAACGTGCTACTGAAGAGAGGTTCAGAACTGGGCCAAACCACGAAGTCAAAAATAAAGTCCTTGCTTCCGGCATCCGAAGACCACCCACACTTTTGATGACTCACTAGAAGGAATATCAGGACTCAAGATATAATTGTACTCATAGTGAAGATTTATTACAGTGATACGAGAAGGACCAGTAGGAAACTCATAGGTGGAGTCTGGAGGAATAAATGCACAGGTTTCGTACATTCAATCCTCTGTCACACAGAGCACACGTTCCTGCCATTGGGGAAAATGCAGCAACATGTATGTTTCTGCCCAGGGAAGCCTGTTTAAGACTAACAGTTTAGGATTTTTACTGAGGGCCGGTCATGTAAGCAAGTTGTGCCTAGCAACTATGAAAAGCAGGAATTCAACATAAATCACAGTGTTGTACAAACAGAGGAGACACAGCAAACCTTAGCACTTAGGGACAAGGGAATATTTTAAAGGCCAAGGTACCAGATGCCAGCCAAGGCCCAACCTTGCAAGCAGGCCCTTCTAAAGACAGGAGCCTCTGCCTGCTGTGTAACGTCTGCCCGGTTCCATCTCAACTTTTACAAAATTACTTTCTCTTCCTCCACTCCTTTGACAAATAAGAGAGGCTTATTCCCTGAAGAAATTGAACCAGAAGGTTTTAAACTGGGGATACACACCTTATGGGGCACAAAAATGAGGCATAGGATGAAATGCAAGGAGAGTAGGCAAAAAAAAAAAAAAAAAAGTGAAAGCATTAGTCACTAAGCCATGTCTGACTCTTTGTGATCCCATGGACGGTAACCCACCAGGTTCCTCTGTCCATGGGGATTCTCCAGGAAAGATTATTGGAGTGGATTGCCATGCCCTCCTCCAGGGGATCTTCCCGACCCAGGGATTGAATCCACATCTCTAAGTCTCCTGCATTGACAGACGCGTTCTTTACCACTAGCGCCACCTAGGAAGCCCGCGTTGCAGGCACATTCTTTACTGTCTGAGCCACCAGGGAAACCCTATGGAGTTCTTGGGCCACCACTCCTAGAAGGTGAAAGATTCTACTCTAGAGAATGATTCCTCAAGAAAATTATCCTGTACTTCAGGTAAAGATTTTCCAACGAAAGAATTTTTAATATATTTAAATACATTTCTCTCAATTAAATGGCTAAGCTAATTTAGTACACACCTAAGCTGGTTCGTCAAGGATCTCTTGTCTACAAACTGCCTCTTCCACCATCAGTATGGTTTAGATGGAAATGCTTCTTTCAGTCAGTGTGACCTTGTCCCTTGGACCAATCTGATTTATGTTCTGTGCCCAACTTGAGTTGAATCCTTTTCTAGGATATTTCAATTCAGCCTTAGGGAAATATCTTGAGGTCATTCTCTTCCTGGTGTCTTAAATGATGAGGTGTAAAATTTGGAAACCATTGGCAACCACATGTTCTGCCATGTGGAGAAGTGTGCTCTGCAACAGAAGAGAATAAAGTTCAACAACAGACAGGAATGGTGGCGTCTGAGTACCTAGCATGGAATGTGCCTCATAGCCAACTTGCCCTTCCTGGGGCTTTGTAGTCAACATTTTCCTGAGTTCTATAAGCCAACCCATTTGCCTTTATTCATATGCTGTTTAGGGCTGGCTTTCAGTCATTTGCAAATAAAAGTGTTATTACTAAACATATGACGATAATAAATCATTCCTGTTAGGTGAATTTTTAAGCTTATTTTTAGTTTTATGCATTCCTCTGGAACCCAATGACATTTTACCAATATTTTCTTCTGATTCAGTTATTTCATCTGTAAAGTAAAAGGGCTTCACACTGGTTTTTCAATGCTGAGTGGGCACTAGGAGTCACCTGGAAAGTTTATGTGTGTGTGTGCATGTGTTTAATGTCCAGACTCTACTTTGCATACTTTCCTTTTCTTCTTCAAAGACTGCAATTTATTAATCTATGGCTCAACTTGAATGTTTATGCAATATGTTAAGCTAACCTGAGAGATATTTTTGGTGGTGAAAGGTTTAATAGAAACTTAATTGACATTATGCTATGCTGTGCCATGCTTAGTTGCTCAGTTGTGTTTGACTCTTTGCAACCCCATGGCCTGTAGCCCACCAGGCTCCCCTGTCCATGGGGATTCTCCAGACAAGAATACTGGAGTGAGTTGCCATGCCTTCCTCCAGGAATTGACATTATATAATATAATATAAATCTAATCTATTTATGAATATTCCAAAAGAAGCTAGTTAAGTGTCAGATTTGCTGTGGTTGTTATCTTTTACTCTAACAGCAGAAAAATGACAAAAATATCTGAGGCAAAGAAAACATTTATCTGAAAGTTTTGGGGCTGTGTGTATTTAAAAATTCAGAATTTTATAACTTTTAGACACATAGCATGGAGTATGAATCCTTCCTATATAAAATCCCCAGCAGATCTAGGAAAGCAAAGGTAATCAAGAATATTAATATTTTTTACAATGCAACAGTCACTCTAAGTAAATAATAAATTTAAATTTAATTAATAAATTAAATAAATATTAAGTTAACATCTCAAGATTTCAAGATTTGGGAGGAAAATAATCCAAAATCATGTTGACAACATCCATCCATCCATCCATCCATGTAAACTGTCTTCTACCCAGAAGTAATAAAGAATATACCAGAAAAGCAATGGTGTCAGAGAAAAGTGTGGCTTTTCAACCACCACCAGTTAAATGTTTATTTGAAAGTGAAAGTGAAGTCTCTCAGTCATGTTCAACTCTTTGTGACCCCATGGACTATAGCCTACCATGCTTTTCTGTCCATGGGATTTTCCAGCCAAGAGTACCAGAGTGGGTTGCCATTCCTTCTCCAGGGGATCTTCCTGACCCAGGGATCAAACCCAGGTCTCCTGCATTGCAGGCAGACGCTTTACCCTCTGAGCCACGAGGGAAGCCCAATGTTTATTTGGCAGCACTAATATTGATTTAGAGGAAGCTCCCCAGGTGGCACAGTGGGAAAGAATCCTTCTGCCAATGCAAAGATTCAGTAGATTCAGGTTTGATCCCTGGGTCAGGAAGATCCTCTGGAAAAGGAAATGGCAACTCACTCCAGTATTGTTGCCTGGAGAATCCCATGGACAGAGGGCCACAGTCCATGGGGCTGCAAAGAGTCAGACACGAATGAGCACACACACACACACCACACAGAGCCATGTGTTGTCAGCAGTGCTGAGAGACAATCGCTCCTGAGTTAACACCTTTAAATATTTACCATGAACAATGAAAATTTAATGATAAATCATTACTGGATAAAATTTCAGATTTCCTCTTTTGCCCAGAGGCTCCTTCCGTGATGGTGATCTTTAACCTTACTTTAAACTAGATGTTGATTTTAAGACCCAAATTTTCAACATCTGCCCAAAATGTGTACTTTGTTACCTCATTAAACAATTTGATCTGTAAAACTGTTCCTCCTTCATTTAAAAAACATTATCTTGACTACAAAAACAAAATAAGAATGAATTAAATATTACTTGATCTTTAATGATTTTTATTTTTCAAAAGCAGGATGTTATAGTGTTGTATGTTTTTTAAATCAACTTTCCTTTAGCTAATTAAGAAGACAGGAGAATCACTGAATTTCAAAGCCTGGAACACTTTTACGTATTCAATCCAAATTCATATTATATGTGAGACAACCAGAGGATAAAGCAGCTAGATGATTTGCCCAAACAAGTTTCTATCATTGTTATAGAAATTTTCTCCAGCTTATTTTTCTCAGTAAACCCACTTAAAGTAAATCAAGAATTTTTCATGATAAAACATAGCAGAAGCTTTGTTCCTAACTTCCATACATTTTTGCAAACCAAAGAAAGGTAATTCTTTTCACAATTTTTCTTCAATAAAGTATTTTTATCAAATAATTATAAAAAATATGCAGTTTTCCTGAAAAAAAAAAAATGATTTCTCAGGTGATACTTTCACTCTGTTTCGTACAAAATGAAATTAATAAAAAAAGCAGTTGAAGAAATGATTTGATGTTTGAAGTTTAAATGCTATAAACAAAATAGCTCATAAAAAAATTTTAGTTCCTTTTTTCCCAAAATGAACCTAAAGGGTTTGCACAGTTTGAATGTGACATATAATTCAGTAGAGTATGAATAACAAGCCAAATTACATTTACTGTTCCTTTTCTTGAAATCTAATTGAGATAATTTGAACCATCATCACACTAAACACCCCTGATGAAAGCTTTTTGAGTGGTGAACACTACTTGACTTTCGTTTTGATAAAGCAATGTGCCTGCATTCAAATTTTATAATAACCCAATCCAGTTTCAGCATTTTTTCCAGAAAGGCTTTTACACACTATATTTTTCTATAAAATATAAACTACAAGTCATGTATTCACCTTCCTAAACTTCATTTCCTCCTTTTCCTGCTACTTCATTTCTCAGACAGAGAAAATAAAATAAAACTGATGTGACACATTTTATATTAACCTCAGCTATGTCTGCAAGAATATAGTGATGTGATTTTTGTTTTGAGGTTTCTTTTTTTCCTTTTGGAATGTGGAATCTTAGTTCATGCCTCAATTTTGTCCAGACTTAAATGCCCCTCCTCTATTTTATATGTCTTGAAGGACCCACAGAGTCTGAAAATGTGATGGAGGAGGCTTCTGTGTCTGGGAATGTGACGGGGGAACCGATTATGTCTATTTTTAAATGTTCAAAATTCTTGTAGTAGCTGAAACCTGGAAACTAGACGTGAATTATCTCATTGTTGGCCCTCACCTAACACCCACTTATCCTTTCCCGCATGTGGTCGCCTGGAGGTTTCTCCTGCCATTGCCGTGTTTCCTGCAGTGTCGTCAGAAGCCACCATCACTTCCTCATTCATTCCTCAACCACGCGCCACCACAGCACTCTGACTAAATGATAACCCAGCGGCTGGAAAGAGTTAGGATAGCTTACTAAAGGCCAAACTCAAATTCCATTGAGTAAAGTAATTGGATGGTATCTCTGTGAGTTTGACTAGTTAAATAACATCCACAGGAATGGAGACTAACATCCAATAAGACAGACAAAGAAACTGGAGCCACACACTCTTGGGAGACAACTTGAGCTTTTGTCCCTTTAAATAACATTGCTATACAAGAAATAAGCTGAATATGTTACAACCATTCCATTTCCAGATGTATTCCTGATAGGATATTCATCCAAGATTCAGTTTGACTGAAAATATTCAGTTTAACTGAATAAGCACAAATTCAATACTTGCTTATTGAGTACTTCCTACAAAAGAGGCTCTGTGTTTTCTACCTCTTCTCTGTCAGTCTCTGTAATAAGAAATGTGTACGATGCATTCTCGTTTCTTGACGGACTCATAGTTTAATAGAAAAGACAGATACTGACAACAGTATGAGAAAAGGGCTGAACTGGAAATGCAGCCAGAATGAGCTTGGACCCCAGTGAAGGGACACCATTTCAGCCTGAAGATTAAAGTGAATACTTTCCGGAGAGAGAGGCTTGGCAGATGAGAGTGGGTGGATGACAAAAGGGATTGGAGATGAGAGGAGGAGGTTTTAGACAAAGTTAACACAGATGAAGGCATGTGATAAAGCACAGTACTTCAGGCAGACACAAATTGTTTGTTGTCCTGGGAACACATAAGAAACCGTGAGATGATACAGGCTGGAGAGATAATGTCCTGGGATAACATCATGAAGGGACTCGTCTTCTCAGTCTACACAATGTGCATTTTATCTACAGGTGATGAGGAGCCTCTGAGTCAGTAAATGATTTAACCAGGAGAAAGAAGAGATTTTTCATTAAAAACAAAAATTCTGGAAGCAGTGTGGATGCTGAATTATAGCTGTAAACTAAAGTACTAGTCATGGAAGTAAGAAAGAAATTTGGAAGTTGTTTGGAAGTTCTCTATCAGTCTTGATACAAGGTATTTGGGAAAAGAAGCAAGTTAGGAAGGGAAATAATATGAGAGGAATAATAGCAATAATATGAGGGGAATAACAGGTTAGGGAGGGTTTTGATGAAGGCAAGTTTGAGGTACCTGAGAGACTTCGGGGGGCAAGTGGCAGCAACTGTACATGTATACACTAATAATGCAGCTCATGCAAGAGTTTGGGGCTAGAAAATGATATAATGAGTTGCTGCACAAAGCTCAGGTGTCACAAAAGCATTCAAAAGGTAAACAAAGCCCAGGTATGTGAGAAGATAACCGAGGGACGCTCCTTCCCTGAGACTTACGGGAACAAGCAATGGGACGTGGAGAAAACATTAGAGGTGAACTACGGCGGTTATTTAGGACACAATTTGTCTTTCCTAGGAGACAGAGTCATCGGAGAAGGCAATGGTAACCCACTCCAGTACTCTTGCCTGGAAAATCCCATGGACGGAGGAGCCTGGTAGGCTGCAGTTCATGAGGTCGCTGAGAGTCGGACACGACTGAGCGACTTCACTTTCACGTTTCACTTTCATGCATTGGAGAAGGAAATGGCAACCTACTCCAGTGTTCTTGCCTGGAGAATCCCAGGGACGGGGAGCCTGCTGGGAGGCCGTCTATGGGGTCGCACAGAGTCGGACACGACTGAAGCGACTTAGCAGCAGCAGCAGGAGACAGTATCACAGAAAGCTTCACATAGAAGGAGTGGTGCATAGAAAGGGTCTTAAATATATTTAAATGTGAATTCAATAAAGAAGAAGGCACTGTAACACAGAGTTTAAAGTTTCATATAGCAAGACTCTCAATAGTTCAGTGGTGCTAAAACACAGACCAGTGTGTGTTAGTTGCTTAGTCGTGTTTGACTCTGCAACCGCATGGACTGAAACCCGCCAGGCTCCTCTGTCCATGGAATTCTCCAGGAAAGAATGTGGGAATGGGTAGCCATTCGCTTATCCAGGGGATCTTCCTGACCCCATGGATGGAACCCAGGTATCTTGCATTGCAGGCAGATCTTTACCATCTGAACTGCCATGGAAGCCCCATCACAGACCAGAGATCCCCGCCCCCTCCACCAAAGGAAGAATGGCTAAAGATGATATGACGGTTAGTTTTTATGTTTGTTGGCTTTGTTGAACTTTTAATTTTAAATAATGATGAATTAGATTAAGCTATGGTTTCTCAAAACCAGCCAGATAATTCTTGTTGTGGGAGCTCCCCTGTGTGCCATAGAATGTTCATCAGTAGCCCTGTCCTCTATCCACTAGATATGAGTTGTGCCCTTACCCCCATTTATGACAACCAGAAAAGTCTCCAGACAGTGTAGACTTCTGGTGGGCGAAACAACCCACCTGAGAACCACTGGGTTAAGTTAGCCACACTTTCAACTTCCCATATCACACATGAAAGATAATAAACTTTATAGGTCCATGTGCCTTTTCTGCATACTAGAATCCTGAAGTTTTTACCCATGCATCAAAATTATATTAATATTTGAATCAGGGATCACTGAATTATAATTTTCCAACCTCTGAACAAGATTCACCTTATACTTTCCTCTGATTATCACTAAGTGATTAAATTTAGCATGATCTATGTCTTCTTTTCTCCTTTCTGATTATTTTTCTTTTTATTTCTGTAACAAAAATTACTTAGCATTACTACAGTACCTTATAATCCTCAGAGTTCTTCCACAAAGAGAAACAATTAGACATGTCCTGTGGTCGTGACGACAGGGAGTCCGGAAGTTTGACATTGACAAAAACTTAGAAATGAGAGAAAATAAAGAAATAAAGATAGTAACTAAGGAAATAAGCTACACTGGGAATCTGGAGGAATGGAGGGAGGAAACCATCAGGGAGGTAAGGAAAGGGGACTCCTTAATAGACACGATCTTTTTTTCTTTCTTCTTTCGAGAAGCCTAGTAAGCCTTCAGAAACAGAATGATTCATTTTTATATACACTTGATATTCTGTAAAACTCCATAATTACATTAGCAATGAAAACATTGGGAATGCATTGGAACAGTGCTGAGTCCTCCAGGCTCAACAGCTTACAAATCGTTTAGCAGAAACAAACAGAGGGCAGTCATGCAACCAGGTCACCAGGTAAATAGGTTCCATCCCCAGCTTCTCAAACTTTTGACACATTTAAACCTCAATATCCTTTCATCCAAGAAATTTTCAGAAACGTTTTATTTTAAGAAGAGCCAAAGGAAAACCTCTTTGCATTTCAAATACCTTATTTAGACATCGAGTAGTAAATGTTTTATTTAGAAAAATGATTAATCATCCTGCAAGACTTATAAAATGCTTGTGAGAGGGGAAAAAAAGACATTTAAGTTGGAAAATTCCTCTCAAAGGAATTCTAAATGTTGCAAAGAACATACTGGACCAATTCTTTTTTAATTCTCTTTGCATCAGAGTGTATAACTCACATCTGGATTGCAACAGAGAGGCTGAGATGTTTACTGATCATCATTATCAGAGAAAAATGTAACTCTGGTGAAGGGTCCAGGGTGAACGAGGTAGCCAGCAGATCTCCCCGAAGGAAGCCCTTGAATCCAGCCTCCCATCCAAGCCAGGGAAGTGGAGCCAGACCATGGAAGCATTCTGTAGATGCATGGCTCCCCCCTGCAAAGAAGTCCTTGGAACGACAGAGACTTCTCAGTAGTTTGTGCTTTCCCATCAATTCTGTCCCCTTCAACCAGTCTGCTTCTGGACCAACTTTCCACGTTTGGATGAGATAAATGTTTTTTCTGTTCTCCTCCGTGTGAGCTGGAGAAAGTTTGTTCCAGTCCTTTCGCTGGATTTGAAGAATTTACAGCTTCCTACAAGTAGTTTAGGTTTACATTCTGGGCCTCAAGGCGAGATTTCTGAGACAGCTTCACTGGCCCCACAGACTGTTCTCTCTACAGATCCTTCAACTGGCCTCCTTGAAACCCAGTCCTTCCTAGCAAAGAGTCCTTCCAAATCCAGTGCCTGGGAAAAACAAGGCCAGACTGGGAGGTCCAGGAGGCCTCTGTGGGATACCCTGGACAGATTAGAAGCAGCAGAAGGAAACAGGAAGTAGGGGGAGAACACAGGAGAAGCCAGAAAGCTAAGCATCCTTTTCAGTTGCTTTAAGTGTCCTTCTTTCTCCTTCCAGACCCCCAAGAGGAAGTATTGCATTAACCTATTGCCTTTCCTTTTGAGGAAATGCTCTAGAGCTCAGCTGAAATCATTGTCTAGAATCTTGCCAGAAGGAGGCGCTGCTAGAGGGGGTGTGAGGAACCAGAATTGAGTACAACAGCCTTGTGACCCGAGGACAAGCCACCCTCCCTGGGTGGGCTCCTAGCCTTGGATGAGGGGGCTCTCTTATTTTTGTGTCCATGGTTTCCACAAGGGTATGATCCTGATCACTGTTATATCTGTGAAGAACAAACTAAAAAGATTTTCCTCTTAGTAAATGAGCTCTCCAATAAGGAATATAAGAGAATCTTTTCAGTGACTCTTCTACATAACATCAAGAATCCAGGGACGATTCTGCATGGACAAAACTGCCAATCCAAGGATCAGCTTCAGGCATTAGAATAGACAGCAACATTTATGTCCAGATGAAATACAAATCTCAGAATATTTTAAAAGACATCAGTATTTCTTGGGAAAATAAAGTGTTAACCAAAAACACTTAATAAATTCATGATGAAGTTTTATTTGCTTTTATAGTTTATGTTAGATTTTTTAAAATCTAGTGTTTATCCCATTCTTCTAGAATTTAAACTTTATCTTATTTGTCAAACACCAGATGTTTAAAAATTATTTCTGCTAATATTGTGCTTTTAAAATTAAAGTTCTCATTTACTTTTTTTTCAGTATTAACACAGAGATCATGGTTTTTCTTTTTATACATTTGAGCCATTTCTATTTCTTTTTCTCTCTGGTCACATTCTTGTGCATTTCGTGTTTTTTCTGACTTTTTTTTTTTTTTTTAATCTGTACATGTAGCAAAGAAATTAACCAGTTGTCTGTCTTATGAATGAATTTGATATTGAGTTTTTTTCAGTCATCTTAGTTGGCTCTTGCAATGCAGGAGACACAGGGGACATGAGTTTGATCCTTGGGTCATGAAGATTCCCTGGAGAAGGGAATGACAACACCCCAGTATCCTTGCCTAAGAAATCCCAGGGACAGAGAAACCTGGCAGGCTACAGGCCATGGGGTTGCAAGAGTCAGAAATGACTGAGTGACTAAACAGCAGTAACAACATGTGTCTGTTGTTACTTTTTAATAGTATATATCCATATACACCCTCTTTTTGTTTTTCTGAAAACCACTGATCTTTCTAGGGGTATGGCAGTATATAATATTTCTATTCTATGATAATACATTCATATCTGTTTAATAAGTATTTAAAGGCAGGAACTATATTCACCTTTACAGCCTTGACACAGTGTCTCAATGGATGCTCAATGAGTGCTTCAGTTCCCTCATGGTAGAGATTTTCCCTATTTTGTTCACTGGCTTGTACCTAGTACCTAACCAAAGCCTGGCTCTAGTTACCAAAAAATATTTGCCAAATAAATGCAGGAATGAAAAACTCAAATAACACTCCAGAAAAAAACATTAATTCAGGCATCATTATGTTTATCTTTAGAGAAGAAATTCAGATTTTTAAACATAATACAGTGTTATCAACTATATTTACCATGTTTTACATTAGATCCTCAGAAGTTATTCATCTTATAGTTGAAAGTTTTCACCCTTACCAACCTCTCTCTCTTTGCCCCATCACCCAGCCCCTGGCAACCACCTGCAGCTCTCTGCTTCTAAGAGTTTGAATTTTTATTTAGATTCCATATATAAATAATACTGTATTTCTTTGTCTGCCTTATTTCACTTAGTGTAATTACCTCAAGTGCCATCCATGTTGTCATAAAAGATAGGATTTGCTCCTTTAAGGAAATGGCAACCCACTCCAGTGTTCTTGCCTAGAGAATCCCAGGGACGGGGAGCCTGGTGGGCTGCCGTCTCTGGGGTCGCACAGAGTCGGACACAACTGAAGCGACTTAGCAGCAGCTCCTTTATTGTGGTTGAGTAATAATCCACATATTTTTTTAATCCATTCATCTGTTAACAGACACTGAGGTTGTTTCCATATCTTGGTTGTTGTGAATAATGCTACAATGAATATGAAAGTAATCTCTTCAGTATTCTGTTCTCATTTCCTTTGAATATACACCCAGAAGTGGGATTGTTGGATCTTACAGTAGTGCTATTTTTAATCTTTTGAGGAACCTCCATACTGTTTTCCACAGTGGTTGCACCAATTAACAATCCTACCAACAGTGTACTAGGGTTCCCTTTCCCCACATCTTCACCAACATTTGTTATTTACTGACATGAAATGCCACCTTCACCATATACAAAATTTCAGTGTGAATACTCAGTTTGGTTCCATGGATCTGTTTGTCTGTTCATAAATCAATATTGTTTTATTCATTACTTTAACAAACTTTCCTGAACATATACTAGGTGCCAGGCATTGTTCTATTTTAGGCAGTAGAGAAACAGTTTTTGGAGGGTTTTGAGTAAGGGAATTATATGGTATGCTTTTGCATTTAAAAAATGTGATGAGAAATGTGTTGAAAATAATTACAGGTTGAAGGTGTAGGACTAGGGTAACAATTAGGAGGTGAAAAACAATGGTAGCTTAAAACTAAATGGTAGAGGCGAAGGTGAAGACAAGTGGTAATACTATGGTTGTATTTTGAAGGTAAAACCAATTGGATTGACTATCACATTGGATGTTGAGTGTGAAAGAAAGAGAAACATGAAAGATAAGATTTTTAAGCAAAAAACAGAGCAAATGGAATTGCTATTAAGTAAATTGGGAAGAATATGAAACAAACAGGCTTGGGGGAAGTATCAGGATTGCTAAGAATTCTTGTGCATTCCACATCTGTACCACAGATGGCCAAGTTAAAATATCAAAAGCTAAAACCAATTACTATTTTGCTACAATGATTATAATATTCATTAGGGCTGTTCACAAACATTCCAGTTTTCTTTCCAAGCATCTGGTAGTCTTACACTTCCCCATCCAATTTGAATGTAGGTGTGGCCAAGTAACTAGCTGTAGTCAATGATGGCTAATTACATGGAGCATTTATAAACTGGAGCCTCCATCATTCTGAGTCCATGAACATCTTCAGGGAACAAACCTGCATGCGTGTGCTCAGTCATGAAGGACTCTTTGCAACCCTATGGACTGTAGCCCACCAGGTTCCACTGTCCATGAGATTTTCCAGGCAAGAATATTGGAGTGAGTTGCCATTTCTTCCTCCAAGGGATCTTACCAATCCAGGGATTAAACCTGGGTCTCCTGTGTCTCCTGCATTGTAGGCAGATTCTTTAGTGCTGGTTACATGGAGCCTGCATCAACTGGAGCCTGCCCCATTCCAAGTCCCTGAATATCTACAGGGAACCGAGGTCTTCTATTATCTTATGTTGGACATGTAGCTGTGAGACAGGAAGAGGGCAGGGCACAGCCTACCTGATGACACAACATAAACTGATTAGAATCAAATAGGTTCAAGATGGCAGATGAATTGACTCCCACTGTAACACATCAGCAAGCTAATGACACCCTCACAGGTGCCATGACAGTTCCAGGGCCATAAATCTCAAAAGGTGGCTGGTGGCTCAATTCCTGGAAATCCCTAACTCTTCCCTAAAATAGCTGAAATACTCCTACCACTCATTAGCCTATGTAAATACCCAACCCTATAAAAACTGACAACCGCATACGCTGGGGCCTCTCTTGCCTTCCAAAAATGGCCCACGTTCTGTCTATGGAGTGTGTTTCTCCTCTGAAAAAAGCCTTCTTTCTCTTTTCTGTGTCTCATTCTTGCATTCTTTCCTATAAAAAGTCAAGAACCCTCACTTGGCAGCCATCCCAAGGGCTCGGACATGAACTGGGATGTGACAATCTCCTCACACGTCTCTTTCTTGCAACAACTACAACAGAAAAAAAACTCTGTTCGGTTAAGCCACTGAAGTTTTAGGGATTACTTTTACTACAGCACACTCTAGCTAGCATCACCTAGCATATTCTTACTGATATAGAAATTAGTACTGATATAAAAATTAGTGTAAGATAAGATCATGGCATCTGGTCCCATCACTTCATGGGAAATAGATGGGGAAACAGTGGAAACAGTGTCAGACTTTATTTTTCTGGGCTCCAAAATCACCACAGATGGTGACTGCAGCCATGAAATTAAAAGACACTTACTCCTTGGAAGGAAAGTTATGACCAACCTAGATAGCATATTCGAAAGCAGAGACATTACTTTGTCAACAAAGGTTCGTCTAGTCAAGGCTATGGTTTTTCCTGTGGTCATGTATGGATGTGAGAGTTGGACTGTGAAGAAGGCTGAGTGCCGAAGAATTGATGCTTTTGAACTGTGTTGTTGGAGAAGATTCTTGAGAGTCCCTTGGAGATCCAACCAGTCCATTCTAAAGGAGATCAGTCCTGGGTGTTCTTTGGAAGGACTGATGCTAAAGCTGAAACTCCAATACTCATGCAAAGAGTTGACTCATTGGAAAAGACTCTGATGCTGGGAGGGATTGGAGGTAGGAAGAGAAGGGGACAACAGAGGATGAGATGGCTGGATGGCATCACCGACTCGATGGACATGAGTTTGGGTGAACTCCGCGAGTTGGTGATGGCCTGGCGTGTTGCAGTTCATGGGGTTGCAAAGAGTCAGACACAACTGAGTGACTGAACTGAACTGACAGTCAGGATATATAACATAAAACCACAAATACATAGCATTGCTTATAACTGGGGATGGGCAGCTAGGAAGTTATTATTGACAGCTGAAAGGATGATGGTCAATGCTATATACCAATAATGTCTTTGGTAAAACTTTTGTCTGAAATAACTTGGAGAGAAGATAACATATAGAGATAATCTATATCTAACAAATAATCTATTTTTAGCAAAAGAAATAAGAAAATAATGTTATCATTGTGTGCCGGTTGCTGTTAGCTTCACTTAATAAAGTAGTATGAGAAATAGATGAGTTCAGAAAAGAATTGGCTAGCTTCAGGCATAAGTAAAAACAAGTAAAATGGAATAGCTAAAATCCATGAATAAAAAGGCTGAAAGAGGCTACTAATTCTCCTTTCTCAATTTGCAAAAGAAAATTTTAAGAATGCCTTAGAATGATAAAGTCCAATTAGAACTCATCAAGGATAAAAATCAAGGATGTAGCTTTCAAACTCATTGAAATCTCTGAATAGATCAAGGAGACAGAAGAGACAGTACAACTAAAGATTTGATGCTTATTTCTTCCAATAGGGAACAGGGTTTAGTGAAAAAAGATTAAAGCCTGGTAGGCTACCAGGCTTTGAGGTAGGCTCAAGTGGACACAAGAGAACTTAGCAAAATGAATTAATAGGTCTAAAAACGAACTATGTGTTTATTGGCAAATACAACTGAATGGAACCTAATAGATATGGTGCTTGCTATGTTTTCAGCAGGGTTATACTACCAAAGAAACCACATTGCTGAACTAAAAAGGACAGTGGTTGTTCAAGAGTCAAAATTGTTACCAAATACAAGTTCATGTGCCCAATGTATAGTGAGGTCAAATAAACTAAAACATCAGAGTTGGGAGCAGAGAAAGGTTTATATAAGGGTTAAGCAAGGAGAACAGGTGGCTCATGCCCAGAAACCCCAAACACCCCAATGGTTTTTGGAGAGAAGTTTTTAATGGGTAGAATATGGGGTGAGAGCTCCAGGGTATGAGATTTCTTCCGACTGATTGGTGGTAAAGTAACAGGGCAGTCCTTCAGGAATCTTATGGTCAGCCTGAAATTACCATCCTTCACCTGGGTGGGGGCCTTAATTCCTACAGAAGAACTCAAAGATATTGTTATATGTACCCCTTCAAGAGGAACCAGGACCCTGCCCCAAGGCACACTACTGTTTCTTAACTGTTCCTCCCCTATCTCTGCATCCCCTCTCTTCCTTAATTAGCAACTGTTTTAACCTGCCCTTTGGGACTCAGAGAAGGATAGGGAGGCTGAATGAAGCCTATTTCCTACAAATAAGAACTGAAGGACATGGAAAGAATTTGTACCCAGGAGCCCCATAGGATGCTCATCAGTTTTAGGTCCTTAATGGTTATGAAGCAGATTGATAAAACTACTCAGTAGCCAATGACAGACAAATTTCCCAATATATATTTTGATTACCTTGATGAATAATGGAAAGGAAATAATATTCTAGAGCAAATGATTCAAAAGACATGGGAAACAGGAAGGAGGCTCTTTGAGTGAGCAGAGTTGAGATACAAATCAAGGAATATTCCTCACTGTCAGCATAAGCCTAACTGAATTTCAGAATCCCAGCAACAGTTAGAACTGGACATGGAACAACAGACTGGTTCCAAATAGGAAAAGGAGTACATCAAGGCTGTATATTGTCACCCTGTTTATTTAACTTATATGCAGAGTACATCATGAGAAGCGCTGGTATGGAAGAAATACAAGCTGGAATCAAGATTGCCGGGAGAAATATCAATAACTTCAGATATGCAGATGACACCACCCTTATGGTAGAAATTGAAGAGGAACTAAAAAGCCTCTTGATGAAAGTGAAAGGGCAGAGTGAAAAAGTTGGCTTAAAGCTCAACATTCAGAAAACGAAGATCATGGCATCCGGTCCCATCACTTCATGGGAAATAGATGGGGAAACAGTGGAAACAGTGTCAGACTTTATTTTGGGGGGCTCCAAAATCACTGCAGATGGTGACTGCAGCCATGAAATTAAAAGACGCTTACTCCTTGGAAGGAAAGTTACGACCAACCTAGATAGCATATTCAAAAGCAGAGACATTACTTTGCCAACAAAGGTTCATCTAGTCAAGGCTATGGTTTTTCCTGTGGTCATGTATGGATGTGAGAGTTAGACTGTGAAGAAGGCTGAGCACCGGAGAATTGATGCTTTTGAACTGTGTTGTTGGAGAAGACTCTTGAGAGTCCCTTGGACTGCAAAGAGTCCACCCTAAAGGATTTCAGTCCTGAATATTCACTGGAAGGACTGATGTTGAAGCTGAAACTCCAATACTTTGGCCACTTGATGCAAAGAGCTGACTCATTTGAAAAGACCCTGATGCTGGAAACGATCGAAGGCGGGAGGAGAAGGGGATGACAGAGGATAAGATGGCTGGATGGCATCACCAACTCAATGGACATGAGTTTGAATAAACTCCGGAATTTGGTGATGGACAGGGAGGACCGGCATGCTGCAGTCCATGGGATCACAGATACCTGGACACAACTGAGCGACTGAACTGACGGACCTGAAGCTGCTTTGTGTCTTCTGTTCTTCTTTCTTTCTAAATAGGAATACTGATTAGAGTTGTCCTCTGCCTCTTCCATCACTTTGTAATGCATGTATGGGAGAAAGATAATTTGTCTATCACATATATAGATCTGCAGGCTAGGAGAGCCCATATCCAGACCTGGTAAAGAGACTGGAGCATCACTCAGAGATTCTAGACTTGGAGTTGAATGCAGTATCTAGATGGAAATTTTGAGTAAGAAGTAGCCAACTCTTGGGTGATCAGAAGGTAGACTTCAGTGGTCATTGGCTGATAAAAACAAACTAGAAATGAGACATCCATCACAGGTGGAATCTTTAAGAATATTTGATTCCCCCTACATCCCCTTCTTCCTCTGTTTGTATAAACGTACATGAAGGAATGGGAAATGCAACTCCTCCATATGGTGAGAAGGAAAACAGAAACCCCAATGAACAGTCCTAATGACCACCAGAATCTGCCTGTTCTCAGAAAAGGAAAAGAGTTAACCCTGAGATATTCAACTTTCAGCCTCCTCTCTTCAAATAAGGAAAATGAAAGAGCAGAACCTGCCCACTCCCATTCGAGAGCTACTGGCAGAGAGGAGGAATTAAGATTTCAATCAGAAAGGAGACTAGAGTTTTAAAACAGACTCACTTTAAATCATCCAAAGTGACCCCAGTTCTAGTGTGGCCAAGATATTGTCCAAGATACAATAAAGAGAAATTCATCTGAGCGTGGTCCCAGCCAGTGACTAGAGGAAAATAGGATGGTTTCATATTCACTCCCGACTGAGTTCAGACTGTTTAAGAAACCAGTTACAGCTGTGACCCCGTTGGAGTCCTGCTGAGCAAAGATAAATGTGGACTCTGAAAACGATGGACATGGGAAATATTCATGGATGTGACAGAACTGAGTTTGAGAGCATGTACAAAAATTGCTTTAAATCTCCTAAGATAGTATAGAGTGATACTCAAAAAGTTTAGAAGGGAACAGAAAATGAGTACAATCTTCAGAGTTTTCCCAAGAGATGGATTTCTCTGGTCATTACTAGAGAAATACCAAAAATAGAGGAG
Organism: Bos javanicus; assembly: GCF_032452875.1. Classification (NCBI taxonomy): domain Eukaryota; kingdom Metazoa; phylum Chordata; class Mammalia; order Artiodactyla; family Bovidae; genus Bos; species Bos javanicus. Next base: position 14,531,647 of record NC_083876.1, read on the forward strand.
CATAGAAATTGATTTTTGAAGTCTGTCTCAGACTCTGAATTTCCAAACAGAAAATCTCTTTACTAATAAGGAGTGCACACGATGACCTGGTGGCAAAGTCCTACGGTACAGAAGCAATCCTATGGTCCCGCACTTAAACATACCACCGAAAAACAACAGCTAATGTACTGAACAGACGGTGGGGGATGCTGTATTCCCTCTGATGCAAATAGTAAATGATCAAATCTGAGTTTAGTTTCCAGAAGTGGTATTCCCAGCCATTAGGGCTTTCATGAATGTGAACAAATGTCTCAACTAATCAAAGCAGATGTCCTGATGTGTTGAATATCAGAGATCAGAGCATGTCAGTTTTTTGGAGGAACACCAGGAGACCAGTTGTAAAGGTGTGTGAGTAGATACAGACTACAATGTGGATGGATTGGAAGAGTTCTATCCAGTCTCTTTAGACTCAGGAAGTGTGAATAGTCTGTTTAAAACGAGTACAACAGAATAATCTTCAGACACTTGCTTTGTTCTGAGATCAATTTGACTAAACTGAGGCACATTCTCAACTTCTTCAAAAGTAGAGGAAGATCCACTATTTGAGAAACAAGTGTCAAATGGATGATTTCAGGGGGGACTGGCTTAGCCTGTAAACAGCTAAAGCAGACAAGACATTATCAGAGCAGCTGAAATCTCCCACAGCTGCTTTGTCAGTTTTTGAGAAGCCTGGGGTGAGCCCCTTTCCTGAGGCCCCTTCCAAAACACACTGGCAAGAAAAGAGAGCTCGTAACTGCAGATGGGCAGGCCCATCAGCCTGCCTGCTGTGTGACTCGTCAGGCAAGGAGCAAAGGTCCAGGGTTTGCAGGAGGAGGTCCCAGCCCACAGTGAAGCTGAGAACAACAATGCACAACCAAACAAGAGGGTCGAGAAGTGCAACTGCCCATTGGTTAGCTTTACTTGTGGGCAAAGTAGGCAGGCTGTGGCAGGCCATACCCACCAATCTGAAGTCAAAGGCATGGGTATCGTGAAAACAAAAGCAGGCCTGGTAGATCTTGAAAGCTACAGACCAGTTAGAAAGAGAGAATGTTCCAGTCCCACATAAAACTAGTCACTGATCCAGTTAGGGAGAAGAACAAACCTGAAATTACCCTCGGTGATGGACACTCAGTAGCAAAAGATTGGGCTGTGACTTGGCAGCATGAGTCTCTCCTGGGCCCCCTGGAAGTCACAAAATCCATAGCCTGGGTCTTCCTCTCCCAGGGACCTACATAGAAGAAATAGAAGGGTGATTAAAACACGAAATTTTTGAGATTCTGAGTTAGAGATTCTAGTTGGAAGATCAGCCAAAACTTCAGCTCAAAAATAAATCCTACATGGCTTCCTTTAAAGCAAATACACTTTCTCACTGGCCCATGGAGCTGTGGCTGCCGTGAGCAATCAACTAGGGAAAGGTGAGGGGTTCAGATGGTCCTTGCCCAAAATTTCTGATCAGTTAAGCCCCTAGAGCTTTTGCCAAGGCCTCTGGAAGAACAGACTCCTCCAATAAAAGCAGATCTACAGTTAAATTTCCCACGAATAAATCACAGAGCCTGGGAGCCATGTTATAATGGAGTAACAAAATATATTCAAATGTGACTTATTTCTACCTGAGTTTCACAGAGCCAATTCAAATCTCAATACATATATTAGATAGGTAAGACTCTAATCAAGTGCTACTCTTGCTACTCTTTTATACAAAAGTATTTTTGTATTACTTGAAAAACAAGGATTAAAAAAAGAGACTATCTGCATGATTTTGCCACTAAAACTTTGGGCCATCAGTAACTAGTGGGTATTTGACTTCAACCAAAAGAGTCATTCTAATGGGTCAGTGAGTACTATACAGCTCTTGGAACAAACAGCTTCGGCATTGTTCCAGGTCAGATATAGTTGCTGTTATTACTCCCAGGTCCATATGTATATATTTTTTTTTTTTGAAGTATAGTTTATTTGACTCATTGGAAAAGACTCTGATGCTGGGAGGGATTGGGTGCAGGAGGAGAAGGGGATGACAGAGGATGAGATGGCTGGATGGCATCACTGACTTGATGGACATGAGTCTGAGTGAACTCTGGGAGCTGGTGATGGACAGGGAGACCTGGCGTGCTGTGCTTCATGGGGTCACAAAGAGTCGGACATGACTGAGCGACTGAACTGATAGTTTATTTACAATGTCATGTTGGTTTCAGATGCACAGCACAATGATTCAATTATACATACATAAATACATACTCCTTTTCAGATTCATTTTTCTTATAGATTATTACAAGCTATTGAAGACAGTTCTGTGCTATACCAAATGTCCTTGTGGATTAGCTCATTTATGTACAGTAGTTAGTGTGTATATGTTAATCCCAACCTCCTAATTTATCCCTTCCCCACCTCCCTTTCCACTTTGGTAATCATAAGTTTGTATTCTGTGTCTTTGAGTCTCTTTCTGTTTTGAAAATAAGTTCATTTTTATCTTTTATAGATTCCACATATAACTTATATGATATTTGTCTTTGGTTTATTTGGTGTGATGATCTCTAGGTCCATCCATGTTGTTGCAAATGCCATCATTTCATTCTTTCTTGTGGCTAAGAAATAGTCCATTGTAAATATAATACATACCATAATCCCATAATTTAAATACCATCTGTATATTCTAGTGATTTCAGTTTATATTTTCATCCAGCACTCACCTCTAAGCTCTATGCATCCACCTGCCTACTTGATACCTCCACCTGATGCTCACAAGTCAAACTTGGTTTGCCCGTCTCCTCATCCACTTGTGCTCTCCACCCCAGCCAAAGCCACCTCCACCACTTAGTCACTTGAGCAGGGATTCTGAGAATTACTCTTCAGAGTGCCTGATCACTCAGTCTTCATCTTAAAAATATTCGTTCCAATTACTTTCAATTCTACAAACAAAATAGATTTCAATCTCACCCACTTTTCATGAGCTCCATTGCCCCACCCTAATACCTAGGCCCAGCCTCCCTCAGCCTCCCTCCAAGCCCCACAGTAGCCTCCTCTTTTGTCTTCTCTTCTCCTCCTGCTGCTCTCCGTGCTATATTTCCATCACCCAGTTTTCTTCTACCACAGAAAGTCTTTTTTCAGTTCCTCTGTGGTTTCAACCGTCTTCATTATCTCCCAGTAATACCCTTCTCACTTCTTTTCCGCTAGCTTAGCACTGTAAATTACAGAAACATGGTATAAATACAGTTTTGCATGGTGGTTAGCAAAGTGTTCAATACAAATTTGTTGCATAAGTGAGAGAATATTGCTCCGTCTAGAGACTACATTGCAACAATGCTGCAATTCCATTACTTTATGCTGAGGGAATCAGCAGGACTTTGGATACCTCACTCAAGGCCACACAACTGGCCAAGTGGCAGAGCCAGAATATCTGATGCTTATTCCTAGTATCTCCTACAAGGCCACTTGAGTGTAATGAATTTCAAGTATCAACCAATACTCATACGTTTTTTCAATCTATTCATCGAGTGCCTACCATGTTGGTACTCAGGCCGCAATGAAGAACAAGATGGACTGACCACTGGAGCTTTTAATTATGGAAATAATTTCCTGGGATGAAATTAAGGGCACTCAGCATCATTAATTCATCGATGTTTCACTGGAATTGAAGAAAAGTTTATTTCCTCAAGGGAAAGAGTTTTCTATTTTATTCTGAATGAATTCAGAAAAAAACATTCTTCCTGAGTTTAGTAATACAGTTCTGTATGAAAGCAAATGCATCTGAATATTAAAGAGCTTAAAATTGATAGTCAAGCTCATTTTTAATGTCTTTATCCTACAAAATCAATAAAACTTTATCCTACAAAATCAATAAAGCTTTATCCTACAAAATCAAAAAAACGAATAGGTAAAATATTGATTGATCACTTGAGTGTTTTGTTAAATTCAAGTTTTTGATATCACAGTGAAAAATTAGTAAATGTTCAACTTGTGTAATGTTTATCTGCATTTTTATATCATTTATATGTCTAATTTTTAAATAAGAAAATCATGTTTATTCATGGTTTTCTGCTCAGTTTTTGATTGTCAGGTCACCAATTCAACTTCTCACAAATCTCTCTGAGAGATATTTTAAAATTTCCTTTTGCTTATATGCTAACTTACTTCCTGACATTTGCCTTTTCTTTAAAGAAAAGCTGTTTTATAGACTCTGACAATTCTTTTTGCAAAGTAATAGTAGTAAAAAAATCATGATTCTAGACTTGTTTTTTAACTCTTTTCACTTGTAAAAGAGCAAGTACAATATATTCTGAAAACTTCCATAATTTTTAATACTGCTGATTTTCTTAAAAACAAAATATTTGTGCATTAGATGAATTTAAACAGAAACAAGAATGTGACTATGTTCATGAAGATTTTGTACATAAATAAATGTACACACTCTAAATACCATGCATATATATGTATATAACCTATATACAAGTGCTTGTGCATCTAAAGCTTTTACTAGGAAGGGTTAAGTCTACTAATACCTAATAAAGCTAGATGTTTATTTATGGAAGCACTTTCTTTGAACTGAATCCAAGTTGCTAAAGTGCACAATGCCAGAAATAGACAGCACTGATGGGTAATGTGGATAGGGAAAAACAGAGAGACTTCTTAGCTGATGAAAAATGTTAAAGAGATAGAGGGATTTACTTGTTTTAAAAAAGATAAGAAACAAGGACACTGGAGGTTGTACAGGGGGCTCACTCTACTTCATTTTAGCATCAGGTCAGAGTGCCCTCCTTTGGCATGTGCGTTGCAGAATCCCTGCGTGTGAAGAGTCAAGTGAACTACTTACTTAACATCTTTGGTGATATAATCCCCCAAAGTAGAAAGAAACACCAAGATTCATGAGAGCGCTGCTACTGGTGTCACAACATCAAAAGGAACTTAGACGGGAATCCAGCTGCTAGAATTTGAATGAGAAGAAGAAAGCGCTGCAGATTGTTTATGGAAGCACAGATGGCTGAAGGGAAAACAGCCTGCTCAGAGCTGGCTTGCCAGGAGAAACACTGGCAGGACAACGGTTGCTCTCTGTTAACATTTCCCTCCAATTTGAAAGGGTCCTAATTTCACTGCTGGACAATGACTTGACACTATTCATATATGACTCGTGTACAAGCTGTGGCTATAAAAGTTTGAAGTGGAAAACATCTGGAGAGAGAAAAAAGCCGTCCACCTAGCAGGAGGTCAGGGCACACGGTGACCTTTTGGAGCCCTCAGAAGAATTACAGAAGCTTAGGAATGGCCAAACAGTGAATGAACCGCCAAGCATGACAAACACATAATTTAAAAAGCATGGTCTGATTCAGGCTTATAAAAAATAAAGTCAGAGAAAAGTGTAGACATTTATGATCACTGTCTATCAAAAGCGAGAGTAAAAGTTCAGTTCACAGTTTAAATAGATACACTAAAATGATTTATTTAGGAACAATTTGAACAAGTTTGCATAATTGTTCACCAAGGAGTGTACAATTAAATACATAGAGTAGTTTTCATAATTCTATGTTGATTTTAACTTGTTACATTTTAGACAAAAAGAACAATTGACAAAGCAAAAGTATGCATCATTCATCAAATCTCCTTTTAATTTAGGAAAGATTTTTATAGTATACAGTGGCCTGGTCAAGACATAGACTGAGGAAAGAGAAAAGGGTGAAGACAAAATTCTTCAAACTGTCGATACTCATTTAATTTCCTAATTAGAGTTGTTTGAGAGGCCCAGCCCTAGAGCGAAAACACATCCATGAGCACGTCAAGTAACCACACCCAACGGGAGGCCCAGACAACCTCACAGCTGAGGGTCAGACACTAGAGGGTTTGGTTCCTGAAAGTGATCATTTTTCCCAACTTCAGTCTAAACAAACCAAAGGAGGTGAGAAGATATAATATAACTTACTCCCCATGCTGTTAACCAGGTTTTATATGAAGAGAAGACTCAAACCAATTATTCTTTATTTAACTAAGCTAATACCATGTTATTGAACTGTTACTAACACATATGTCTGACAGTATGGGAAACTGGAAACTTCAAAAACAGCTTTAGAAAATCACATTACAATGTGAAAAAATTAGGACATAGTCTTCTACTGTGATTTTCAAGGAGTAGGCTCAGACATGAATGCACATATGAACATCTACAAGTCAGTTTTCTTTATATTAGCTTTAAGTTTAAAAATTACCTTGTTCATTCTCAAGTTTTATTTATCTAATGCCAAGCCTTCAGGGAAATAGAGAATAATTTGTTAGGTTTTCTAGGCATTACCCTTTGCTTCCCAGTCTCCTCTCTCCCAGATTCCTACCTTTCATGATTTCATTTCCTCTCTGAATTCAGCCAGGACCCTATTGGGCAGTGACTCAAAATGTGTGTTCTGGACGGTCAGCTTCAGCCTTGCTTAAGTGTCTAATAGATGTTTGGAAGCCCTGGAGCCTTCTCTGCTCATTCACCTTGAACTTCATCCATGAGACAGGAGTCCTAGAAGAAAGTGCGGCCCATTGGGAGGCCACGGAAGTTACCCAGGGAAGTACTGTTTGCATCTGAATGAGGCTTTGGTAATAGGAATGGACCTCTACAAAATATTAAGGAATTTAAAATTCAGGGTGTGTGATGCATAAAGTCTTCCAGACTGGAGCTGGGCAAAGGGAGGAAGGCAGCCTTGTTTGTGACTAATTGCCAGAACTTCAGAGACAAAGGGGATTAGAGCCGGGCTCTGCCACCCACCAGCTGGCTGACCTTGAGCAAGTCATCTTCTCCCCTGAGCCCTAGGGTCTTCATCAGAATGTTGCTGCTGGAGGGAGGAGTCAAGATGGTAGAAATGGAGGATGAAGAATTTGCCTCTTCTCACAAGTATATCAAGAATATACCTACAAATGGAACAACTGTCACAGAGCACCTGTTGAAAATTAGTGGAAAACCTCAGGCACCAAAAGGGACAAGAAAAATCCCCACACAATCAGGTAGGATGAAAGAAAGGAAAAAAAAAGAAAAGAGAAAACAGGAAGGGACCAGCATCTCTGGAAGGGATCTGAAGGTGAGGAGAGGTTCTCGTACTCAGAAAAGCCCATTTGTGGTGGGAAAATCAGCTAGGGCAGAAAGGTACCTTCAGAGGACCAGAGGGGAATGCAGCAACCGATCTGTGGAAGGCAGGAAAAAGAAAGAACTGTGCACGCATGGTCTGTGCTGTAGCCCTCTGCACCCCCGCCTCAGCTGTGTGTCTCCTGGTATGGAGGGGGGCTGGGTGCTGTAAAGTGGGGTTTGGAGAGTGAACCCAGGGAAGGGACACCTGCTGGCTGTGAAGGGACAGCCTGAAGGGACAAGTGTAAGGAGCTCCACAATCAGGCAAGTTTTCAGAAGAAGCTCAGGACACTCTAGAAGCAAGGTGCCATTGTTGAGTGGCATGCAAGAGGCAGAGCCACTACTGCAAACCTCTCCCTGACCCACTAACCCCTGACACCATGGGCACTGGGAGGGGCGCCCATCTGAGCAGGCTCACCAGTCCTTCAAGCCAAACCCCCCTACTATGCAGGACCTGGAAGGTCCATGTGCACTGTCCATGCCAAAACTTCCTCCAGGATCAGCCCTTAGCACCCCAGGGAGCTGCCAGTGCTAATCAGGGTTGAGTGCAAAAGCACGAGGTTTTGAAAGCAGATCCAGGAAGAGTACCACTGTTGGCTGTTCAGAGACAACCTGAGGGGCAGGAGTGAGGGACTCCACAGCTGGGAATGCTTCTAAAAGCAGCATGGATTGCCTTGGAAATGAGGCGCCATTGCAGAATGGCACATAAGGGGTGGGGCCACCATTGGAAACCCCCTGCTGGCCCTGGGGTGGATTCCCACCCGAGCGAGCACATCCCAGTCTTTTGCAACTTTCTGCCGGTCTCTGCCACCACAGGCACTTCACACAGGCCCCAGCTATGGCCACTTATCCCTCCCAGCCAGAGCAAGTAAGTGCTCCAATCAGTTGCTGCATTCCCCGGCTCTCACCTGGGCAGAGAAGGTATACCTGAGGTAGGCCCACATGCTGGGGTGGGGCCGAAACCAAAGCTGAGCCCCACTTGGGCCAAAACCAAAGCACAGCCCCCACAAAAGGACTGTGCGACTAAAGAAGTCTATTTAGCTACATAAGCTGAGGATGAAATCTAAGTATTCTCCTCAGTAAAACCTGCATTTGTGGAATATCTGAATGGACGATAAGTGCTCCCACAGTTTAGCTTTAAGCAGCTTTAGACTTTGGGAAAAAATATACATGGGCGTTGTCACATGCGAGTCTGTCTCACAGACTAAGCTGGCTCCATAGTGCCAACAGCAGGTCCTGAGACCTACCTGGAGGTATTGGGGGGCCTGCTGCAGAGGCGAAGTTTGGCTGTGGCTCACTGTGGGGGCCAGGACACTGACAACGGAGGCCTCAGGGAAATATTATTACTATTATTTGCTTTGGGTATTTTTGGGTTTTGTTTTTTTTTCTTTCATTTTGTTCTGTGGTTGTTATTTTGTGTTTCTTTGATGATTTTTTACTTAGATTTGCTTTAGATTTTTAATATATTTTTAATTTCCTATTTTGTTGTTTTGTTTTTTTCTTAATTTTTATATGATTTTTTGGGGGTGGTTGGTTTGTTTACTTTTTTTAGTTGACTTTCTGTTTGTTTTTGTTTGTTTTCATGGTTTCTTTTTGTTTGGGGAGTTCTTGTGTTTGGTTGTTATCTTTTTTGTTTGGTTGGTTTAGCTTTCATCATTTGTCTTAAGTTTTGTTTGTTTCTTTTTCTTCTTTTCCCCGCTCCCCCCCCACCTCCCCGCTCCTTTTGGCTGTGATGCATGGCTTGTGGGCTCTTGGATCCCCAGCTAGGAGTCAGGCCTGAGCTTCTGTAGTAAGAGTGACAAGTCCAAGACAGTGGCCCACAAGAGAATTCCTGGCCCCAGGGAATATTAACTGGTGTGAGTTCTCCCAGAGCTTTCCATCTTGAAACCAAGACCCAGCTATACCCAACTACCTGCAGGCTTCAGTACTGGACACCTCACACCAAACAACCTGCTAGCAGGAACACAGCCTCACCCATCAGCAGACAGGCTGCCTAAAGTCATACTAAGCTCACAGACAGCCCAAAACACACCACCTGACATTGTCTTGCCCTTCCAAGGAACAAGACTCAGTTCCACCCACCAGGGGACAGGAACCAGTCCCCCATACGAGGAAACCTACACAAGCCCCTGGACCAATCTTATGCACCAGGGGGCAGACACTAGAAGCAGGAGGAACTTGTAGTTCCTCTATAACCATGCAGCCTGTAGAAATGAGACCACAAGCACAGTAAATTAGACAAAACGAGACAACAGAGAAATATGTTGCAGAAGAAGGAACAACACAATGGAGTATTACTCAGCCATTAAAAAGAATACATTTGAATCAGTCCTAATGAGGCGGATGAAACTGGAGCCTATTATACAGAGTGAAGTAAGCCAGAAGGAAAAACACCAATACAGTATACTAATGCATATATATGGAATTTAGAAAGATGGTAACAATAACCCAGTGTACGAGACAGCAAAAGAGACACTGATGTATAGAACAGTCTTATGGACTCTGTGGGAGAGGGAGAGGGTGGGAAGATTTGGGAGAATGGCATTTAAACATGTAAAATATCATGTATGAAACGAGATGCCAGTCCAGGTTCGATGCACAATACTGGATGCTTGGGGCTAGTGCACTGGGACGACCCAGAGGGATGGTATGGGGAGGGAGGAGGGGGAGGGTTCAGGATGGGGAACACATGTATACCTGTGGCGGATTCATTTTGATATTTGGCAAAACTAATACAATTATGTAAAGTTTAAAAATAAAATAAAATTTAAAAAATAAATTAATTAAAAAAAAAAAAGAACAAATAGGCAATCTACCCAAAAAGGACTTCAGGGTAATGATAGTAAAGAGGATCTAAGATCTCAAATCAGACTGCAGGCATGGATTGAGAAGGTAAAATAAATGTTTAACCAGGACCTAGAAGAGTCGGACACAACTGAACAACTTCACTTTCACTTTTCACTTTCATACATTGGAGAAGGAAATGGCAACACACTCCAGTGTTCTTGCCTGGAGAATCCCAGGGACGGGGGAGCCTGGTGGGCTGCCGTCTATAGCGTCACACAGAATCGGACACAACTGAAGCGACTTAGCAGCAGCAGCACCAGAAAAACTAAAGAAAAAACAATCAGTGATGAACAACACAACTACTGAAATGAAAAATACGCTAGAAGGATGGATAAGTGAGTTCGAAATAACTAAAGCAGAGCAGAATAAAGAAAAAAGAATGAAAAGAAATAAGGACAGATGCAGAGACCTCTGAGAGAATACTAAATGCACCAACATTTGAATTATAGGAGTCCTAGAAGAACAGCAAAAGAAAGGGTCTGAGAAAATATTTGAAGACTTTATATTTGAAGAAAAAATTTGAAGTTGAAAACTTCCCTAACATAGGAAAAGAAATAGTCAGCCAAGTCCAGGGAGTGCAGAGAGTCCCATACAGAATAAACCCAAGGAGAAACAAAGGCACATATTAGTCAAACCAACAAAAATTAAATATAAAGACAAAATATTAAAAGCAGCAAAGGAAAAGCAACAATTAATATAAAAAGAGTCCCCATAAGATTATCAGCTGATTTTTCAGCAGAAACTCTGCAGGCCAGAAGGGAGTGGCAAGATATATTTAAAGTGATGGAAAGGGAAAACCTACAGCCGAGAATAGTCTACCCAGCAAGGCTTTCATTCAGATTTTAAGAGAAATCAAAAACTTTATAGACAAGCAAAAACTAAGAGAATTCAGCACCACCAAACCAGCTTTATAACAAATACCAAAGGAACTTTTCTAGTTGGGAAACATAAAAGAAGAAAAAGTCCTACCAAAAAAAAAAAAAATTAAGAAAATGTAATGAGACCATATATATTAATAATTACCTTAAGTGTAAATGGATTAAATGTGGAGGTTCAAAAGGGAGGGGATACATTTATACCTATGGCTGATTCATGGTTGAGGTTTGACAGAAAATAGCAAAATTCTGTAAAGCAATTATCCTTCAATAAAAATAAATTAATTAATTTTTAAAAATGTAATGGGACCATATATATCAATAATTACCTTAAGTGTAAATGGATTAAATGCCCCAACCAAAAGACACAGATATGCTGTCTACAAGAGACCAATTTCAGATATAGGGATACATGCAAACTGAAAGTGAGGGTATGGAAAAAAATATACCATGCAAATAGAAATCAGAAGAAAGGTGAAGTACCAGTACTCACATCAGACAAAATATATTTGAAAATAAAGTCTATTACAAGAGACAAGGAAGGACACTACATAAAGAGCAAGGGATCAACCCAAAAAGATATAATTGTAAATATTTAGGCAACCAACACAGGAGAACCTCAATATGTAAGGTAAATGATAACAGCCATAAAGGGGGAAAACGACAGTAACACATGAATAGTGTGCGACTTTAACAGTCCATTAACACCAATGAATAGATCACCCAGACAGAAAATTAATAAGGAAACACAAGACTTAAATGACACATTATATCAGATAGACTTAATTAATATTTATAGGATTCCATTCGAAAGCAATTTTGAGAAAGAAAAACAGAGCTGGAGGAATCATGCTCTCTGACTTCAGCCTATACTAAAATGCTACAGTAATCAAGACAGTATGGTACTGGCACAGAAAGAAATATTAATGAAACTGGATAGAAAGCAAAGATAGAGACCCACACACCTATGGTCACTTAAACTATGACAAAGGAGGCAAGAATACACAATGGAGAAAAGACAGTCTCTTCAATAAGTGGTGCTGGAAAACTGAATAGCTATACCTAAAAGAATGGAATTAGAACACTCTGCTGCTAAGTCACTTTAGTCGTGTCGGACTCTGTGCGACCCCACAGACGGCAGCCCACCAGGCTCCCCCGTCCCTGGGATTCTCCAGGCAAGAACACTGGAGTGGGTTGCCATTTCCTTCTCCAATGCATGAAAGTGAAAAGTGAAAGTGAAGTCCCTCAGTCGTGTCCGACTCTTCGAGACCCCAAGGACTGCAGCCTACCATGCTCCTCTGTCCATGGGATTTTCCAGGCAAGAGTACTGGAGTGGGGTGCCATTGCCTTCTCCAAGAACACTCTAACACCATACAAAAAAATAAATAAATAAAATAAACTCAAAATGGAATAAAGACCTCAATGTAAAGCCAGACACCATAAAACTCTTAGAGGAAAATATAGGCAGAACACACTTTGACATAAATCACAAGATTTCTAACGCCATACAAAAAAATAAACTCAAAATGGAATAAAGACCTCAATGTAAGGCCAGACACCATAAAACTCTTAGAGGAAAATATAGGCAGAACACACTTTGACATAAATCACAAGATCTTTTTTGATCCACCCCCTAGAGTAATGAAAATCATAACAAAAATAAACAAATGGGATTTAATTAAATTTAAAAGCTTTTGCACAGTGAAGGAAACTATAAATAAGGTGAAAAGACAATCCTCAGAATAGGAGGAAATATTTGCAAACAAGAGTTAATCTCCAAAATATACAAACAACTCATACAGCTCAGTATAAAAAAAAAAAATCAAAAAATGGGCAGAAGACCTAAATAGACATTTCTCCAAAGAAGACATACATCTGCCAACAAACATATCAAAAGACATTCAACATCCCTAATTACTTGTTGTTATTCAGTCACCAAGTCATGTCCAAGTCTTTGTGACCCCATGGACTGCAACACGCCAGGCTTCCCTGTGCCTCACCACCTCCCAACGTTTGCCCAAGTTCATGTCCACTGAATCAGTGATGCCATTGCAGTGAGGTACCATCTCACATCAGTCAGAATTGCCGTCATCAAAAAATCTAGAAATAAGTGCTGGAGAGCATGTGCAGAAAAGGAAACCCTCCTACACTTTTGGTGGAAATGTAAATTGACACAGCCACTATGAAGAACACTATAGAAGTTCCTTAAAAAATATAAACAGAACTACCATCTCACCCAGCAATCCCACTCCTGGGCATATACCCATGAGATAACAATAGTTTAAAAAACTAAAATAGCCAGGACATGAAAGCAACCTAAATGCCCATCAACAGAGGAATAGACAAAGAAGATGTAGTACATGTACACAAGGAATATTGCTCTGCTATAATAAAGAATGAAATTGTGTCATTTTCAGAGACATGGATGGACCTAGAGACTGTCATATGGAGTAAAAGTAAGTCAGAAATAGAAAAGCAAATATAATATAATATCACTTATATGTGGAATCTAGAAAAATGATATGGATGAAATTATCTGTAAAGTAGAAGTAGAAACACAGATACAGAAAATGGACATACGGATATAACTGGGGAAGAGAGGGGTTGGAGGAACTGAGAAACTGGATTGATATATATACACTACGTATAAAATCAATAACTAATAGGAACTTCCTGAATAGCACAGAGAACCCTACTCAATGCTCTCTATATACTGATTAATGGTGACTGACTCTTTGCAACACCATGAACTGCAGCCTGCCAGGCTCCTCTGTCTATGGAATTCTCCAGGCAAGAATACTGGAGTGGGTAGCCATTCCCTTCTCCAGGGGATCTTCCCAACCCAAGGATGGACCCAGGGTCTCCTGCATTGCAGGCAGATTCTTTACCATCTGAGCCACCAGGGAACCCTGTACGGTTACCTAAATGGGAAGGAAATCCAAAAAAGAGGGAATATATTTATGTGGATAGCTGATTGACTTTGCTGTATAGCAGAAACTAACTCAACATTGTAAAGTAACTACATTCCAATAAAAATTAATTTTAAAAATAAACTAGCAGAATAAAAAAAAAAAAGAAACAAAATGGTGCTGCCGTCACTGGGTTGTATAAGGGTGAGATGAGGTCAACCAGCACAGAAGCAGCACAGAGCCTTACACACAGCAAGTGCTCAATAAATCCTAATCACTTTTAAGATGATTTCAGGTTTCTGGCCTGAATAGGGAAGAAGGAAGAAATGAAGAGAGAGAGAGAGGAGTGAAGAAAGACTGAAGGAAAATAGAAGGGATTTTATGTAATGGACTTTCGGAAAGTAAATTTTTGTTATTTATTATTCTTAAAATTAATCTCTATTTCTACTTGTACATTGTTAATTAATTTTTATGCTTTATACTAATAACCTTTTCTATGAAAGGACTGGAAAAGTTCAGTTTTCATTCCAATCCCAAAGAAGGTCAATGCCAGAGAATGTTTAAACTACTGCTCAATGGTACTCATTTCACATGCTAGCAAGGTAATACTCAAAATCCTTTAAGTAAGGCTTCAACAGTATGTGAACCAAGAATTTCCTGATTTAGAAAAGGAAGAGGAACCAGAGATCAAATTGCCAACATCCATAACATCATAGAAAAAGTACGAGAATTCCAGACAAACATCTACTTCTGCTTCACTGACTATGCTAAAGCCTTTGACTGTGTGGATCATGACAAGCTGTTGAGAATTCATAAAAAGATGGAAATACCAGACCACCTGACCTGCCTCTTGAGAAACCTTTATGCAGGTCAAGAAGAAATAGAACCAGACATTTGGAAATTTGGAAATTTACATCAAGGCTATATATTGTCACCCTGCCTATTCAACTTATATGCAGAGCACATCATCTGAAATGCCGGGCTAGATGAAGTGCAAGCCAGAATCAAGATTGCTGGGAAAAATATCCATAATCTCACAAATGTAGTTGATACCACCCTTATGGCAGAAAGGGAAGAGGAACTAAAGAGCCTCTTAATGAAAGTGAAAGAGGAGAGTGAAAAAACTGGCTTGAAACTCAGCATTCAGAAAACTAAGGTCATGGCATCAGGTCCCATCACTTCATGGCAGATAGATAGGGAAACAATGGAAACAGTGACAGACTATTTGAGGGGGTTCCAACATGTATACCTGTGGCGGATTCATTTTGATATTTGGCAAAACTAATACAATTATGTAAAGTTTAAAAATAAAATAAAATTAAAAAAAAAAATCAGTGCAGATGTTGACTGCAGCCATGAAATTAAAAGACACTTGCTCCTTGGAAGAAAATCTATGACTAAATTAGACAGCATATTAAAAAGCAGAAACATTACTTTGCCAACAAAGGTCGATCTAGTCAAAGATACGGTTTTTCCAGTAGCCATGTATGGATGTGAGAGTTGGACCATAAAGAAGGCTGAGCACCGAAGAACTGATGCTTTTGAACTGTGGTGTTGGAGAAGACTTTTGAGAGTCCCTTTTACTGCAAAGAGATAAAACCAGTCAAACTTAAAGGAAATTCATCCTGAATATTCATTGGAAGGACTGATGCTAAAGCTGAAGCTCGAATACTTTGGCCACCTGATGTGAAAAGTTGACTCACTGTAAAAGACTCTGATGCTGGGAAAAATCGAAGCCAGGAGGAGAACGGGACGACAGATGTTTGGATGGCATCACTGACTCAATGGACATGTGTTTGAGCAAATTCTGGGAGATGGTGAAGGACAGGGAAACCTGGTGTGCTGCAGTCCATGGGGTCGCAAAGTGTCAGACATGACTGAGCAACTGAATAACAACAACGAATTATTATGTACATCACAGGGCAGTTTTGACGCCTGCACACTGTATGTAATCCCTTCCTTGGGCAAAATACTTACTCCTCACAAACCAGCTCTTGGATACCTCCTCCCATCCTCATCCCTGCCTCCTTGGGCAGAAGAGAACACCACCTTACTCAGACCACAGGCGTGCCTACTGCTGATGGAAGCACACCGCCGCCGCCCCCCCTCCACCCCCGACCCCGTGTGTATTTATTTATTTATATGTTCATCTCTCTCAGAGTGAGCTCCCTGAAAAAACATGTTATCAGCCTATCTCCTTTACTCCGTTCAGCACTTGGCACAAAGCAAGTGTGCCACACAACTTTATGTCCCTAAAAACTTATGTCCCAGATACTAACACAAGACACATTAATGTCAGATAGAAATCATTGTATCCTCTTAAATCATCCACCATTTAGTCAAATTTACTAAATGCCAGAGACTATGAAATACACTACAAAGTAAAATACATGTTCTCTGCCCCCAAGGAACTAAGAAATTAACATGTGAAAGGTGAAGTAGCAGCAGAACATCTCAGTGAAGCTCAGAATAACACTGAAAACCATAAGACACAAGGTGATTAACTTCCCATTTTAAACCACAGGAGTTCAGAAGATGGTAACATTACAATCACCTGCCATGGTTAGCGAGCTCCCAGGTGGCGCTAGTGGCAAAGAAACCCGTGGGCCAACGCGGGAGACATTAAGAGACGCGGGTTCGATCCCTGGGTGGGGAAGATACCCTGGAGGAGGGCATGTGTCCCGCTGTTCACACTGTCCGCACTGTTCGTTGAACCCAGGGTAGGCAAGGTGTGAGCTGAGAGACTGGAAGAAGGCTTGAGGAGCCATGGGATCTGCAGACACATTTATTCTCTCTCCAGGCTGACGCAGCAGTCATAGCATAACCTTACACAACGCAACCTCACTCCCGGCTGGCACGGCGGCCATAACAGTACTCTCTCCTGGCTGATACAGCAGCTGTACCGGTAGACACGCTATGTTCTCTCCTTTCATGGTTGACCCAACTGATGCAGCCATGACACAGCAGTAAGGCTGCCACTCTTTAGGTCAAGTTCATGCAACCATACAGCACTAAGTATCAAGGATCAAGCGAAAACCTCCTGATGCGTATGCACAATGCTGTAAGTTATCTCAGTTGTTACATCATCATTATTTACAAAACGCCGGGCAACAGCGAGAGACCGTGGGGCAAGAGAGCCTGACTATGCCATTTTGGCTAATTTGCTCTTTCCCTAGATTCCACCCCACAGGTTTTGTAAGTTTCGCCCTTGGCAGCATCCCACAGTGCACAATGCTGCCACTTGATCCCACATCCCTCAACAACAATAGATACAACAGCAAACACCTACATCCCCGATACATAGCAAAACCCAACACCAGGTAGCACCTGGAACTCATGCTGCAGTCTTTGCCCTCATGGGACTAGAAGAGCCACCCACTGCATGTGAAAGTGAAAGTCACTCAGTCGTGTCTGACTCTTTGCGACCCCATGGACCATACAGTCCATGGAATTCTCTAGGCCAGAATACTGGCATGGGTAGCCTTTTCCTTCTCCAAGGGATCTTCCCAACCCAGGGATCGAACCCAGGTTTCTCACATTGCAGGCGGATTCTTTGCCAGCTGAGCCACCAGGGAAGCCCAAGAATACTGGAGTGGGTAGCCTTTCCCTGCCCCAGTGGATCTTCTAGACCCAGGAATCAAACCCAGGTCTCCTGCATTGGAGGCAGATTCTTTACCAACTGAGCTATCGGGGAAGCTACTACATGTGGAGTGCCTTTATCTTCCATGGCCAAGTCCAGTCCACCGTCTGTCCTTGTGAAATCCTAGGAAAGCCTCCACAGGGGCAACTCCACCCCTGCACGGTTTCTCTTTAAAGACTCGCAAAACCACCCACAGGCGCCAGGCCCACCCCTTCATGGAGGGGATTTTTGTTGCATTCACAGCCCACCCACATGATTACACTTTTCTAAATCTGAGGACACAGCCTTTACAGTACACCGTCCACACCATAGGACACAGCCTTTACAGTACACTGTCCACATCATAGGATATAACCTTTATGGTACAATCTACATCGCAGGACACAGCCTTTACAGTACAATGTTCTACATAAGACACAGCCTTTGCAGTACACCTCCGCACAAATCAGCCCACATTTGCATCTGTGCAACCCAGATGGGACCCCTGCCAGCATGAGCCCTCTTAGCAGTCTTCACATTTTCAAAATGGCATCTCACATGCCATTCCTCTACTTCTGTCGGTAAGGACCCGCAAACCCCCCACAGACATGGGCCCACCCCTGTGTCCCACAGTCACAAAAACCAAGTGCCAAGTTGAAACTGTTTTTGCTGAAACCAAAGTCGAGTAACTCCACTTGAGTATATAGTTGATAGGTTGTGAACTCAGTCATAGTGGGAACCCCTTGAGGATGCCCACCTAGGCTATAGACTGCTCATGCCTCACTTTCTGCTGCACAACCGGCCTCGCTGACAAGTGGGGACCCACAGTCTCATAATGTTCATTGTCACCATCCCCACCTCGCTGTCAGAGATGCTGGGCTCTTCAGGGCCATGGGGTTCTTGTTGTAACGCCAGGATACTTTGCTCTAGTTCTTCCAAGTGTCTCTGTATATTGTGCAGCAGTGTGGCATCACGTAGAACACTGTCCATTTTTGTCTTTAGGACAGTCAGGAAAATCCACCCCACGGTACCAGCAGCAGCCTGCCGCCTTGTTCAGCAAATGGGAACTCACTGCCTGTAACGCATTTTCAATGCTTTCTGGTTAACTGTCCACCATTTCCTAGTCATCCACTGGAGCCCACGCTGAGGGGATCCAGGCCACGTGGTACCATGTGCTATATGGTGGCCACTGGCTCCCTCCATCCAGTGAAGCCTCAGGCTCCCCTACCTGCTGGGTATCCTGCTGATGACACCCATTATTTCACTGTATCTCACTGTCCACACTGTTCACTGAACCCATGGTAGACAAGGCCCAAGCTAAGAGGTTGGAAGAAGGCTCGAGGAGCCATAGGAACTGCAGACACATCTATTCTCTCCTTGATAATGGAGCAGACATAGCAGCAGCCATAGCATAACCTTACACAACACAACCTCTCCCCTGGTTGGCACAGTGGCCATAACAGTATTCTCTCCTGGCTGACGCAGCAGCCGTAGCAGCAGACACGCTATATTCTCTCCTCTCACGGCTGACCCAACAAACACAGCCGTGATGCAGCAGTAATGCCACCCCTTTTTATGTCAAGCTCATATAGACTTACTGCACAGAGTAGCCCGTGACCAAGAGAGAACCTCGTGATGCACACACACAGTTCTATAAGTGATCTCAGCTGTTACATAATCATTATTTATAAAACATGGGGCAAGAGCGAGAGTCCACTGGATGAGAGAGCCTGACCAGAGACCACGGGGGTGAGAGAGCCAGACCACGCTATCTTGGCTAATTTGCTCTTTCCGTACAGCATAGCAACCCATTCTAGTAGTCTTGCTTGGAGAATCCCACGGACAGAGGAGCCTGGTGGGCTATAGTCCACAGGTTCACAAAGAGTTGGACACAACTTAAGTGACAGCATGCACGCACGCCATGGTTAGAGGTGACTTTGCAGAAATAGTTGGATTTGACCTTATCCTCAGGAGTTTACAGAATTTGTATTGGTAGAAAGGATGAAGAGAAAAGATCCTTCAGTAAACAGGGCAGTGTGAGCCACAGCAAAAGAACATGAAAGATGGGGCAATGCAAACCGGATTCTTATGACTATAAAAATCCAGCTTATGAAGTGCTGTGTTCGTGGATGTAGAGAGAGAGAATGCTAGCCAGGTATCTTAGAGCCAGGCTTTGGGGTGTCAGCAAGTACTGGGGAGTCCAAGAGGTGAAGAGAGTATGTGAAATGTTTTCATTAGACTGATTTGACAGTCGTTAGCATGGAAGGGCAGAGAAGGCAATGGTGACCCACTCCAGTACTCTTGCCTGGAAAATCCCGTGGGCGGAGGAGCCTGGTAGGCTGCAGTCCATGGGGTCACTAAGAGTCGGACACAACTGAGCAACTTCACTTTCATTTTTCATTTTCATGCATTGGAGAAGGACATGGCAACCTGCTCCAGTGTTCTTGCCTGGAGAATCCCAGGGACAGGGGAGCCTGGTGGGCTGCTGTCTATGGGGTTGCACAGAGTCGGACACAATTGAAGCAACTTAGCAGCAGCAGCATGGAAGGGAGAGGAGTAGCAAGAAAAAAAGGGGTTCATGATCCTAACTTTCATTTATGGAGCCTGGTTTATGTTAGACATTGTGCTTTATGTGCGTTATTTTTCATAGTTACCCTACTCCTTATAAGATGGCTGTACCAGCTCTATTTTATTTACCCAGGTTAATAAGTGACACGTTAGGATTCAATCCCAAGATATCTAACTCCCAAAAACAGCTGCTTCCAAGGCGTGTGTTTTAGGGGCTGTATGGGGTGGCCAGGGTGGAAGGGAAACATGTATGAGAAAGATGGAATACAGGTAAAATCAGCAGAACTTGGAGACTGGATGTGAGGGAGAGGAAGTAAAATTTAAAGTTATCATGTTTGAGGGATAAGAAAATGATGATGAGATTAATATAGAGAAGGAAAGGGGATAGTCTTAGAAGGCAGCAAAAAGATATGTATAGCATTAAATAAGCTTTAGAGGGTGCCAGACAATTTCAGTGGAAATGCCCAGTGGCTGAGATGTTGAGCATGAGCTCCAGCTTTCCTTTCCTCCACTAGAATGAATATTGCAGCACTGGCAATATGTGGAAAATGAACATACCTGTGGAAATCCAGCCTCAATCTAAGGATCACAAGATCTCTTCCTTCCCAAGGTTTCTTTCAAGTCTGATTAAAAATGTGAAGCACACTAAAAAATTGTATATGATTTTGAAGAACTGAGACACTGTGGTTCAACAGAGCAGACATTTTTTTTTTCCTACCAACCAAGACTTTCCTTCCTTCTCATGCCAATTTTTACTCAAATACCATTTTTCCTCTAGCAACTTAAAGTGTGAAAACATATTCTTTCCTCTGCTCACACCCTGTCCACAGCACATCCTGTAAAATTCCATCCTTCAGCAGTTAACTTATAGCTTTAGCATGATTATAGTTCTTAAAATGAAAGTTTGGGGACTCAAGGAAAATAGTGGGTTCCTAACATAAATAGATTGTGAGGCCAAATAATTCAGAAACTATTCAAGTTCCATAATTTTGCCTTTCTTAAAGGAGTCTTTGGAGAGCTATTGCTGTTTTTTTATTTGTTGTTTCCACTTAAAAATATGAAGTTTGTTCAATGATCATTTCCCCTAGGATTGCAAATGAAGGCAAGCTATACTTGGCTGTCCAAGAAAGATCACAAAGCCTAAGCTTTCAGGGTACTCTGGAAAAATGAACCATTTTAAAATCAGGCTCTGCACTGTTGCGATAAATTGTAATACTGAATTCAGTTGTATGCCTCAGTCTGGAAGAAATAATTTTTTAAACCCTCAATAAACGTTTATGTCTGAGTATGATCCAAAAGTAGATAAGGTGGCATTGTTCCGTAGCTAAAAGTTAGATGGCAAAATGTCCTGTAGCAAAGCCATTTCTATATGGATCCCATAATCTCAGGGGAAAAAGTTCAGTGAATGAAATTATTATGAATATCCCATATTCTGTAAAAACCTATAATAATGAAGGGAGTAAGAATAAAACTTGTGATTTTAGTGCTGCTGCTGCTAAGTCGCTCCAGTCGTGTCCGACTCTGTGCGACCATATAGACGGCAGCCCACCAGGCTCCCCTGCCCCTGGGATTCTCCAGGCAAGAACACTGGAGTGGGCTGCCATTTCCTTCTCCAAGGCATGAAAGTGAAAAGTGAAAGTAAAGTCGCTCAGTCGTGTCCGACTCTTAGCAACCCCATGGACTGCAGCCCACCAGGCTCCTCTGTCCATGGGATTTTCCAGGCAAGAGTACTGGATTTTAGTGCAGGTGGATTCAGTTAGGAGGAAAATGTTCTTCAGATCCAGAAATTACATAGGTATAATAGGTATATTTTGAGTGAAATATAAGAGGGATAACCTTTTACTAATAGCAATGAGTATAAATAACTAAAAAGATAACCAGAAGAGGAAGACAACAGAAAACACCTCACCCGACATGGAAGTCCACTGTAGTAGAGCAGCTGATACAGTGTGACTTGTTTCAAGCTGGGACTGATCCCTTGGAGATGGGTTTCTCTTCTGTGGGACTTTGGCATTGCTCCATCTCTCCCTTGTCCATTTCCAAATGTAAAGGATGTCTGAGATAATGTCCCATGGAGATGTTTGCTTGAACAGGCTGTACCAGGTCCCTGAGAAAGAATCGCAGGTGTGCAACCTCCCTCAGGCTTTAAAACACCAGAAAATACTAAGCAGCCTTTCCAAAGGACAGCTGTACTCTATACCTAGAATCCCAGATGCAATTCATTAAAGAAATACTGAGTTCAAAACCGATAAATAATGTGGATGATTCAGGGACATTGTTTTGTCTTGTTACATTAAAAGTAACACTAAATCATACAGAATAATCAGAGGGTGGGGAAGATGAAAATGTCTGACAAGTAATGACTGACTGAACTGTTGTCTTGATAAAACACTATGCAGCTATTGAAGATGTTAATTATGAAAATGAAACATTAAAGACATTATGATTTAACCATCATTGATAAGAACACAATGTTGATTATAGTTGTGGAAAAATATTTTTTGCATGAAGGCTAAAAGGGAGTAAAACACAGGAAAATTATGTGTGGGTGGTTGCATGGTGATTGCAGCCATGAAATTAAAAGACGCTTACTCCTTGGAAGGAAATTTATGACCAACCTAGATAGCATATTCAAAAGCAGAGACATTACTTTGCCAACAAAGGTCCATCTAGTCAAGGCTATGGTTTTTCCAGTAGTCATGTATGGATGTGAGAGTTGGACTGTGAAGAAAGCTGAGCACCAAAGAATTGATACTTTTGAACTGTGGTGTTGGAGAAGACTCTTGAGAGTCCCTTGGACTGCAAGGAGATCCAACCAGTCCATCCTAAAGGAGATCAGTCCTGGGTGTTCATTGGAAGTACTGATGCTAAAGCTGAAACTCCAAATCTTTGGCCACCTCATGCAAAGAGTTGACTCATTGGAAAAGACTCTGATGCTGGGAGGAATTGGGGGGAGGAGAGGGGGACGACAGAGGATGAGATGGCTGGATGGCATCACCGACTCGATGGACATGAGTTTGAGTAGACTCCGGGAGTTGGTGATGGACAGGGAGGCCTGGCATCCTGCAATTTATGGGGTCGCAAGGAGTTGGACATGACTGAGCAACTGAACTGAACTGAACTGAACTGATGATGTATTTATTTAACTTTCAGACCAATTTTAATATTGTATATAAATTTTGAAATAATTCCTGAATATCAAGTGTATTATATTCTGCTTATATATCTAACACAAAAATAGAAAGCCCTCAGAATGGGAGAAAATAATAGCATACTAAACAACTGACAAAGAATTACTCTCCAAAATATACAAGCAGCCCAGGCAGCTCAATGCCAGAAAAATGAACAACCTAATCAAAGAGTGGGAAAAAGACCTAAACAGACATTTCCCCAAAGAAGACATATAGATGGCTAATAAGCACATGAAAAGATGCTCAACATCATTCATTATTAGAGAAATGCAAATAAAAACCACAATGAGGTATCATTTCATGTCACTCAGAATGACCATCATCAAAGTCTACAAACAATAAATGCTGGAGAGGTGTGGAGAAAAGGGAACCCTCTTACACTGTTGGTGGGAATGCAATTTGGTACAGCCAGTGTGGAGATTCCTTAAAAAACTGCGAATAGAACTGCCATACAACCCAGCATCCCACTGCTGGGCACACATCCTGAGGAAACAAGAGTTGAAAGAGATACATGTACTCCAATGTTCATCGCAGCACTATTTACAATAACCGGGACACGGAAGCAATCTAGATGTCCATCACCATATGAATGGATAAGGAAGTTGTGGTACATTTACAAAATGGAATATTACTCAACTATAAAAATGAACACATTTGAGTCAGTTCTAATGAGGTAGATGAACCTGAAGCCTATTATATAGAGTGAAGTAAGTGAGAAAGAGAAAGACAAATACTGTGTATTAATGCATATATTGAAAGATCTCCAGGAGTTGGTGATGGGTAGGGAAGTCTGGCATGCTGCAGTTCATGGGGTCTCCAAGAGTCTGACATGACTGAGCAACTGAACTGAATGCATATGTATGGAATTTAGAAGGATGGTACTGATGATCCTACATGCAGTGTGCCAAGGAGACATAGATGTAAAGAACAGACTTTTGGACTCAGTGGAAGAAGGTGAGGGTGGGATAATTTGAGAGAATAGCATTGAAACATGTATATAAAAAATACATGCCCCAGTGCAAGTTTGATGCATGAAAAAGAGCACCCAAAGCCAGTGCTCTGGGACAACCCAGAAGAATAGGGTGGGGAGGGAGGAGGGGGGGAAGTTCAAGATGGGGGGGACACATGTATACCTGTGGCCGATTCATGTTGATATATGGCAAAAAACCATCACAATATGGTAATTATCCTCCAATTAAAATAAATAAATAAAATTTTTTAAATAAACTAAAATTTGAAATAAGCAGTCCTAATTAAAGAGGTACAAGAGCATAATATTTGGCTGGTTCAAAGTCTAGCTTTGCACCAATATTAGTTGTGTAACTTTGGATAAGTTAACATTTCTGCCCCTCAATTCTATCTTCCACAAAATGGAAATACTAACCTCTCATGACTATTGTAAAAACTGAAATAGATAATTCACAAAAAGTCTTAGCAGAGTACTTGACACATAGGAAATGGCAAATATTGTTGTGAATACACAAAATATAAAGCACATTTGTATACATGTATATATATTATCGGAGAAGGCAATGGCACCCCACCCCACCCCACAGAGGAGCCTGGTAGGCTGCAGTCCATGCTAAGGGTCAGACACGACTGAATGACTTCACTTTCACTTTTCACTTTCATGCATTGGAGAAGGAAATGGCAACCCACTCCAGTGTTCTTGCCTGGAGAATCCCAGGGATGGGGGAGCCTGGTGGGCTGCCATCTATGGGGTCACACAGAGTCAGACACGACTGAAGTGACTTAGCAGCAGCAGCATATATATTATATATATGTTTATGTGTGTAAAGGCACCTAGCACATGCCTGCCACATACATTTAGTATGAGGGAACAATAATATGATACATATATAGCTACATTTATGAGCACATACTATGTGTCAAGAATTCTGCTAAGAATCTTTTTTTAATGGATTTCATAAAAATAAAGAAATTCATTTGAATTTTAGCATCCACAGGGTTTGAATCGTACACAACAAAGTTTCCTTTCCCATTCCTGTCCCCCAGTTAACCAGATCCCCCTCCCGCTCTTAACTCTTAGAAATTTCTTGTGTATCCTTTTAGAAACTGTTTTTTTACACTTAATTCATCTTAGCAAATGTCCCAGAGCAGCCCCCTCCCTCTTTAATGCCTGCATAGTATGCAGTCTTTTGGATGTGGACATGTGGATATACAATGCTGCAATGATTACCTACTCATTAAGTAAATATAGCATTGCATATATATGCCAGTATCTAGTATATTTCCCTTCCCTTCTTTCTCTTATTTTGTCCTGGACTTCTTTAGTTGCTAAGTCATGTCCAGCTCTTTTGTGACCCAATGGACTGTAGTCAGCCAGGCTCCTCTGTCCATGGGATTCCCCAGGCAAGAATAGTTGGAGTGGGTTGCCATTTCCTTCTCCAATTGGCCTGGCCTACTGGATTTATTTCTATTGACAATTCTGGGCCAATGCTTTAAAATTTTCCTAGATGTTTAATTGCTCTTCATAGATTTTTCCAACTTATATTTCTAATATCAATGTACAAGAGTGAAATTTTAAATTTCTAAGAAAAAGCCTTTGAGCTAGTTGTGAATATTCCAATCATCCTTGACAAATACATATAGGTCAAAGATTTCTTGAAATACATACATAAGCTAAAAAATGTATCCAAAATGTTACAAGAAATATGAAAGTTCACTTCTCATACAATGGATGTACAGGCATACCAGGAAGAGCCTGGTCTCTTTGGTAAAGATTTCTTCCTTTCAAAGAAAATCAAGACCAACCAATTTCTTGGGTTTTCAAAAAAAAATTAATTCTTCAATTATTACTATTTCAATGGTTCAAATATTAAATTGTATTGTCCTGTATATATATTGAAGTCTCAAGCAGTTGAGATGATTGAAAAACAAAAATAACATAACAACATATCTTGAGCCTGAAAGACTCAATTTCAAATAGAGTTGAAGGACTTCCCTGGTGGTCCAGTGGTTGGGAATCTGTCTGCAAATACAGGGGACACTGGTTTAATCCCTGATCTGGGAAGATTCTGCACACCGCAGAACAACTAAGCCTGTATACCACAACTACTGAACCAGTCCTCTAGGGTCTGGGAGCTGCAACTCCTGAAGACCACATACACTGGAACCTGTGCTCTGAAACAGGAGAGGCTGCTATAAGGAGAGGCTTGTGCACATCAACTTGAGAGTAGCCCTAACTGGTGGCAACTAGCTAAAGCCCACGCACAGCAGCAAAGATCCAACCCAGCTAAAAATTAAATAAGTAAGAAAAAAAAAAGGTGTTTTTTTTTAAATTTTAGATAAGAGTTGAATTTTTTTGAAGCTGTAAATATTGTTTAAAAATGTTTTCCATCCATTTTGGTAAATATCAGAGAATAAATTATTTTGCTGTATGGTGACCCTTTTGGTTGTGTTCATAGATCTTACACGTGCAAAGAAGCAGTACATCTGCTAAGAATCTTAAGCACATATATTATGCATTGTATGTGGCACATTACATATTCTATATTATAGCATCTCATTCATACAAATATTCTGATGATGGGGAATTATTATCTGCATTCTACAGGGAAGGAAATGGAGGCTCAAAAAGCTTAAATAACTTCCCCGAGATCACAGAACCACTAAATGGCATAACTAGACAAGAACAAGGTTGGCTGATACCAAAAACAAACTCTTCCCTGCTGGCCAACCTGCTTTCAATAAATGAGAAATAAAATACACTTAGCCTTGTATATGCTTCACTGGTCTGGTGACAGTAAAATGGAGTCTCCAGTTTTCCCTTCAATTACCTGTGAGGGTAGAGCCTGTTGTGAAGACTTCGACTTCTCTTGTTGCTAAGGACCTTGGTCCTCCTGACCTCAACTACACCCAGAAAAATCATGGGCTACTCTAATTTGAGAACTGAGGATGAGGAGTGTGAGGTCATCCCAAACTGGTGTTAAAGGAAAATAATTCCACATTAGCGAGCTATCCAAAGAAAGCCTTCCTCTGCAGATACGTCATTTTAACTATTGACACTGCTAAAGAAGGTTTTTTGGTGGGGAGGGAAGCAAAGTGGTTTAGTTTTTACTTTTGGAATTCCTTTAAGTTTTTAACGTGCTCCTATGAAATTTGGATTCCTAAGAGAAGGATTTAACAGGCAGTATTCCAAGACTCTTTCCCTCCCTAGAACTTGTTCTGAGGCCCCAATTAACACCTTCTGGAATGAGTGTCCCCAGTAGCCAGCTCCAGGGATGCTGATCTAGTGGGAAAAGCCACTGGCTGTCATCAGCCCTCCACGTACTCAGTGTGACCTTAGGCAACTGCTACAAGCCTCGGTTCTCTCTTATAAAATTAGGAGAGGTGTCTAAAATGCTATGGGTGGTACAGAATGTCTTTCTGTGTCAACTTCTGGAAAAATCAACCCACACGATTACTTCACACCAAAGTGGCTCTTAATTCCATCTTTCCACGTGGTTGAGAACTGGTTGATACAAAAACAAGTGTTAAAAAGATTGAAGCCCATGTTGTTTGTTCTCAGCATAATACAGGAGGAATGTAAGAATTATAAAGCTAATAACTGAAAACTTAGCAACCTAACAGGGCTCAGGAAAAATATTCTTCTACCAGGCAACACACCGATGACATGCTCAGAAAGCAATCCCAAGTGTTTTTATAATGGAATTTCTCTCTTTGCCTACCCGGCCCTACCACCCACCACTCTCCAGTACCCCCTCCCTCCAGCCAAGCCAATGTCCCACTTAAACAAAGCTCACTGCACCTAAAGTACTTCCTCTTCCTCCCTTCACCTTCACAGAATGCTCTGTTCTTTTGCCCCAAACAGGGCCTCTCACCTGTCTTGTGACACCATCCTTGATTTAGGAGATTCTGAGGTTCTTGAGAATCTCTGTCCTCTTCTACTTCCAGTTCCTCACATGATTTTAGGCATGTTGTAAAGACCAAATGATACACCAGCTCATTGTGTTCTCTCCGATCTCTGACACCTTTTCTACTTTTGCAAGCATGCAGATTAACATTTAAAACTATAACCAGTCACATATTATCAGTTTTACCATATTTTTCATGGCTGTTCATGGGTTTTCATGGTTGTTCTCTCAAGTAGGTTGTAAAAGACTTATTCCTGCAAGTCATAATACTAAGGAAAGTGTTAGGCAGGGAGAAGTGTTAGATGGGCTTCCCTGGTGGCTCAGACGGTAAAGAATATTCCTGCAATGTGGGAGAGCCGGGTTGTGTCCCCGGGTTGGGAAGATCCCCTGGAGAAGGGAATAGCTATCCGCTTTAGTGTTCTTGCCTGGAGAATTTCATAGACAGAGAAACCTGGTGGGCTGCAGTCCATGGGTTGGCAAGTCGTAATACTAAGCAAAGTGTTAGGCAAGTAGAAAGTATTCCTTAAATATTTGGGAATTGTATTTGATTGTAGTCTTATTTTAAGAACAATTATAATATTAATAATATTGCTAGACTGTGATTAGCACCTGACATATATTATTTTCTTTATCTCTGATATATAACTTTGACATAAGTAACATCATCCCTGCTTGACCCTAAAAGTCATTAAAATTATAGGACTTCTTGAAATATTTATTAGCTGACAGTTGGTTTTATTATATAGATGAATAGGTGAAGTGAAAGTCACGTTGTCCTGTCCGACTCTTTGCGACCCCGTGGACTATACACTCTGAATTCTCCAGGCCAGAATACTGGAGTGGGTAGCCTTTCCCTTCTCCAGGGGATCTTCCCAACCCAGGGGTTGAACCCAGGTCTCCGTCATTGCGGGCAGTTTCTTTACCAGCTGAGCCACCAGGGAAGCCCAAGAATACTGGAGTGGGTACCCTAACTGCTTCTCCAGCAGATCTTCCCGATCCACGAATCAAACCAGGGTCTCCTGCATTGCAGGCAGATTCTTTACCAGCTGAGCTATCAGGGAAGCCCTATTATATAGGTAAATCTACTAAATAGTTGTATTCAAAATTTTCAAAATTGTAATTCTTTTAAAAATAAAAGTAAAGCAAAATTGAAAATATTCATGGTTAACTGAACATTACATATAAAGTAATAATTTGTTATGATATATATTTCAATGTCTAAAATTATTTTATAGTATCTTTTGAGGAATTTTATTTTTATAATGATCTTATTATTTTTATATTTTTTTCATAACATTTCCTGAAATCTTCAAAATTGCATTTTACAAGTAGACTTAAAATTGCAACACTTTCAATGGAATTTTCTCCATGAGGCATACATTTTATTTAGAACAATGCTTTCTAAAGGTTTTGATGTATGCAGAAAAATACCTGCTAAAGAAAGCCTATCCTCATTTTCTTTTGCTTTTCTTTTTTGTTTAGGAACAGATCAATTTTTCAGCACAAGTAATTTCATTCACAACTGTATTCAGATAATTTTCCTTTTAAGGAAAGTTCTTAAAATAAGTTGATCTATTATCTCTTAAATACTTTTCCAAACACAGACCCTGCAAAAAATTATATATAGTCATTCTCACCCCACTTCAGTTCCAATATATAGTTAAGTATTTGTTCAATTAAAATAGAAGTTCCACCAAAAGATTCTTCCCTTGAGTCAAGATATTTCAAAATATTGCATTGGCCAAAAAGTTCATTTGCTTTCTTTTTCTTTTACCAATCCAATACAGTTACATAATTTATCAACTAAATCTCTTTTCAACTTTACTGGAGTATAACTGACATATGAGATTGTAATATGCTTGAAGTGTACCTTGTAGTAATTTGCTATACACACACATTATGAAAGAACTCCCCTCATCTAGCTAATTAGCATGTCCATCACATCACATACTTATCTTTTTGTGTTTGTGAACATTTGAGCTTTACTCCCTTAGCAAATTTTGATTATACAGCACAGTGTTATCAAATATACTCACCATATTTTATATGAGATACTCAGACCTTATTCAACTTATAGCTGAAAGTTATAGAGCCCTTTTTACCAACTTTTCCCTATTTCCTGACTCCCCAAGCCTTCACAACCATTTTTCTATTGTTTCTATCAGTTTGACTTTTACTTTTGTTTCCACATACAAGTGTACCATGCATTATTTGTCTTTCTCTGCTTGGCTTATTTCACTTAGCATAATATCCTCATCCATATTGTTGCAAAGGGAAGAATTTTCTTTGTCATGGCTGAAATATCACATCTTTATCCATTTACCCATCAGTTATTTGTTGTTAATAAGGTTGCAATAAACATGGAGGTGCAAATATTTCTTTAATTTCTTTAATATCCTGCTTTTATTGCCATTTGGAAATATACCCAGAAGTAGAACTATGGGATTATATGGTAGTTCTATTGCTAATTTTTTGAAGAATCACCATACTGCTTTTCCATAGTAACTGCACCAATCTACATTCCTACCAATTGTGCTTGAGAGTCCCTTGGACTGCAAGGAAATCAAACCAGTCAATCATAAAGGAAATCAACTCTGAATATTCATAGAAAGGACTGATGCTAAAGCTGAAACTCCAGTACTCTGGGCACCTGATGTAAAGAGCTGACTTCTTGGAAAAGACCCTGATGCTGGGAAAAATTGGAGGCAAAAGGAAAAGGGGCAGCAGAGGATGAGATGGTTAGATAGCATCACTGACTCAGTGAACATGAATTTGAGCAAACTTCAAGAGATAGTGAAGGACAGAGGAGCCTGCGGTGCTGCAGTCCATGGGGTCTCAAAGAATTGGACACAACTTAGTGACTGAACAACAGAAAGAACAACAACAATGAACAACAACCGATTGTGGCCAAGGGTTTCCTTTTCTCCACAGCTTCCCCAATACTTGATACTGCTTGGCTTTTTGAGGAGAGACATTCCAACAGGTGGAACTTCCCTGATGGCTCAGTGGTAAAAAACTTGTCAATGCAGGAGACATGGGTTCTATCCCTAGGTCAGGAAGATCCCCTGGAGAAAAAACGGCAACCCACTCCAGTATTCTTGCCTGGGAAACCCCATGGACGGTGGAGCCTGGTGGGCTGCAGTCCATGGGGATCACAAAAGAGTAGGACATAATGACTAAACAACAGTTCCAACAGACGTGAAGTTCTATCTCATTCCAGCTTTGATTTGCATTTCCCTGATGAGAAGCAATGTTGATTATTTTTAGATAATTGTCTCTTCATCCAGGCAATAAAGTTCTAAAAGTCAGGGATTTCTATTTAAATTTTTCTTTCTAATTGCTACTTTATCATCTCTTTTCATTTCAATTAAATAATTAAATCATCCCTTTTCTTAAAAAGTGGCTTCCCTTGTGGCTCAGCTGGTAAAGAATTCACCTGCAATGCAGGAAATCTGGGTTTGATTCCTGGGTTAGGAAGATTCCCTGGAGAAGGGAAAGGCTACCCACTCCAGTATTCTGGCCTGGAGAATTCCCAGTCCATGGGGTCACAAAGAGTTGGAGATGACTGAGTGACTTTCACTTTCTAAAAAGTAGAATTTTTTATTAAAAAGTTTTCAACTTGGGGATTTCTGTAGTTAGGGAAAAAGTTATATCTTGGAGCAAAAAGCTTATCACCAACAGATAGTGTCTGTAGCAAGCTGTTATAGAATTGGCCTTTGTGGGTTTTATTAGTCAATCCGTTTTCTGTATGTGATTAACTTTTAACTGTTTTCCAAACATTAAGGACTTTATAAGATCCTGGAAGTGGACATGCTGAGGGGGAGGAGCCAAGATGGCGGAGGAGTAAGACGGGGAGAACACTTTCTCCCCACAAATTCATCAAAAGAGCATTTAAACGTCGAGTAAATTCCACAAAACAACTTCTGAATGCTGGCAGAGGACATCAGGCACCCAGAAAAGCAACCCAACTCTTCGAAAGGAGGTAGGAAAAAATATTAAAGACAAAAAAAGAGACAAAGAGGGAGGGACGGAGTTCCGTCCCGGGAAGGAATCTTAAAAGAGAGAAGTTTCCAAACACCAGGAAACCTTCTCACTGCCGAATCTGTGCCGAGCTTTGGAAGCACAGAGGGCAACATAACAGGGAGAAAAAATAAATAAACAATTAAAACTCGCAGATTGCGAGCCCTACGGTAACTCCCCCAGCGGAGAAGCAGCGCAGACGCCTGCATCCGCCATTAGCAAGCGGGGCTGGGCAGGGAGGCGCGGCGTGGGCTGCATCCCTGAGAGTAAGAATCTGGCCTGAATACCCTGAGCGCTATCTGAACGAAATAATTTGGGCTAGCAAACCAGACTGTGGGATATCTACCAGGCGAAAAGCCAGCCCTAACCTAAGACCGCCAGGCCCGCGCATGGAACAAAGGACTGAACAGAGGTAGCTGGCTGCAGACCTTCCCCCTCCGGTGACAGGCAGCCAGAGCCGGAGGGGGGCAATCGCAGCCCCAGAGAGACATTATCTATAAAACTGCAAACAGGCTTCTTTGCTAACTAAAACTTCTTGGGGGTCTGGACGGTCAACATCTGCCTGAGAAAGTGTGCCGGTTTTACACCCAGATAACCGAGTGGCGGGGAGGCGATAAGTCGCAGCATTGGTGCTCGCCAAACACCTCATCACCTGAGCTGCTCGGACCTGGGAAGAGCACAAAACGCAGGCCCAACTGAGTCTGCGCCTCTGAGGACTACCCAAGTGCCTGAACCTGAGCGGCTTGAACCTGGGAGGTGCATGCAGCCCAGGGCCGGCCTCGGATTGTTCCCGGCAGAACAACCTAGAGTCCGAGCAGTGTGGACAGGGAGGCTACACGCGCCGTGAGCGGGGGCAGACCCAGGGTGGCTGAGGCACTGCGAGCCCACGCCAGTGTTATTTGTTTGCAGCATCCCTCCCTCCCTCCCCACAGCGCGACTGAACAAGTAAGCCTAAAAAAAAAAAAGTGTCCTCCACCGTGCCCTTTGTGTCAGGGCGGAAACCAGATACTGAAGAGACTAGCAAACAGAAGAAGATATAACAGAGGGAAACGACTTGGAAGCTACAGGCAATAGATCAAAACCCTGTGGTTACTACTGACTACATAGGAAGGGGCCTATAGATCTTGAGAAATATAAGTCTGACCAAGGAACTAGCCAAAAATGAACTGAACCCATAACACCCACAAAAAAAACAAGAAAGTCCTAGATATATTTTTATTATTTTTACGATCATTCTTTCTTTTTTTAATTAAAAAAAATTTTTTAAGTCCTCTATTTCTCCTTTAATTTTCACTCTTATAACCTATTACTTTGCAAAAAAAAAAAAAAAAAAAGACCCTATTTTTTTCTTCTCCAGCAAACTTCATATATATATATATTTTATAATTTTTTGACCTTGTTTTTTTTTTTTTTTTTTTTGCTTTTGTTTTTTTCTTCTTTTCTTTAACATTGTATTATTGAAATTCCAAACTCTACTCTAGATTTTTAATTTTCGCTTTTTGGTATATGTTATCAATTTTGTACCTATAGTTTTTTTTATATAATTTCTGTGACTTTTTTTTTCTTCTTCTTCTTCTCTGTTTCTTTCTCTTCTTCTTTTATATAACATTGTATATCTGAAAATCCAAACTCTACTCTAGATTTTTAACTTATGCTTTTTGGTATTTGATATCAATTTTGTACCTGTATTTTCTTTATAATTTTCGTGACATTGTTTGTATTTGTTTGTTTGTTTTCTCTCTTTATTTTTCTTCTTCTTCTTTTTTTTTTTTAACATTGTATTTTTGAAATTCCAAACTCTACTCTAGATTTTTAATTTTTGCTTTCTGGTATTAGTTATCAATTGTGTACCTGTACTTTCTTTATAATTTTCGCGACCTTGTTTGTTTTTGTTTGTTCGTTTTTTCTCTCTTTCTTTTCCTTCTTCTTTTCTTTAACATCGTATTTTTGAAATTCCAAACTCTACTCTAGATTTTTAATTTTTGCTTTTATGTATTTGTTACCAATTTTGTACCTTTAAGGACCCAATCTTCAGGACCCATTTTTCACTAGGGAGCGAGATTACTGGCTTGACTGCTCTCTCTCCCTTTGGACTCTCCTTTTTCTCCACCAGGTCGCCTGTGTCTCCTCCCTAACCCCTCTCTACTCTACCCAACTCTGTGAATTTCTGTGTGTTCCAGACTGTGGAGAACACTTAGGGAACTGATTACTGGCTGGATCTGTCTCCCTCCTTTTCATTCCCCCTTTTATCCTTCTGGCCACCTCTGTCACCTTCCTCCTTCTTCTCTTCTCTGTATAACTCCGTGAAGATCTCTGAGTGGTCCGGTTGTGGAGTGCACGTAAGGAAGTGACTACTGGCTAGCCCACTCTCTCCACTATTGATTCACCTCATCTCATTTGGGTCACCTCTAACTGCCCCCTCCCTCTTCTCTTCTCCATGTAACCCTGTGAACCTCTCTGAGTGACCCTCACCGTAGAGAAACTTTTCATCTTTAATGTAGATGTTTTATCAATGGTGCTGTATAGAAGGAGAAGTTTTGAAACTACTGTAAAAATAAGACCGATAACCGGAAGCAGGAGACTTAAGTCCAAACCCTGACTCCAGGGAACTCCTGACTCCAAGGAACATTAATTGACAGGAGCTCATCAAATGCCTCCATACCGACACTGAAACCAAGCACCACACAAGGGCCAATAAGTTCCAGGGCAAGACATACCAAGCAAATTCTCCAGCAACAAAGGAACACAGCCCTGAGCTTCAAGATACAGGCTGCCCAAAGTCACCCCAAAACTATAGACATCTCATAACTCATTACTGGACATTTCATTGTACTCCAGAGAGAAGAAATCCAGCTCCACCCACCAGAACACCGACACAAGCTTCCCTAACCAGGAAACCTTGACAAGCCACCTGTACAAACCCACACACAGTGAGTAAACGCCACAATAAAGAGAACTCCACAAACTGCCAGAATACAGAAAGGACACCCCAAACTCAGCAATTTAAACAAGATGAAGAGACAGAGAAATACTCAGCAGATAAAGGAACAGGATAAAGGCCCACCAAACCAAACAAAAGAGGAAGAGATAGGGAATCTACCTGATAAAGAATTCCGAATAATGATAGTGAAATTGATCCAAAATCTTGAAATTAAAATGGAATCACAGATAAATAGCCTGGAGACAAGGATTGAGAAGATGCAAGAAAGGTTTAACAAGGACCTAGAAGAAATTAAAAAAGAGTCAATATATAATGAATAATGCAATAAATGAAATTAAAAACACTCTGGAGGCAACAAATAGTAGAATAACAGAGGCAGAAGATAGGATTAGTGAATTAGAAGATAGAATGGTAGAAATAAATGAATCAGAGAGGATAAAAGAAAAACGAATTAAAAGAAATGAGGACAATCTCAGAGACCTCCAGGACAATATTAAATGCTACAACATTCGAATCATAGGGGTTCCAGAAGAAGAAGACAAAAAGAAAGACCATGAGAAAATACTTGAGGAGATAATAGTGGAAAACTTCCCTAAAATGGGGAAGGAAATAATCACCCAAGTCCAAGAAACCCAGAGAGTCCCAAACAGGATAAACCCAAGGAGAAACACCCCAAGACACATATTAATCAAATTAACAAAGATCAAACACAAAGAACAAATATTAAAAGCAGCAAGGGAAAAACAACAAATAACACACAAGGGAATTCCCATAAGGATAACAGCTGATCTTTCAATAGAAACTCTTCAAGCCAGGAGGGAATGTCAAGACATACTTAAAATGATGAAAGAAAATAACCTATAGCCCAGATTATTGTACCCAGCAAGGATCTCATTCAAGTATGAAGGAGAAATCAAAAGCTTTTCAGACAAGCAAAAGCTGAGAGAATTCTGCACCACCAAACCAGCTCTCCAACAAATACTAAAGGATATTCTCTAGAAAGGAAACACAAAAACGGTGTATAAATTTGAACCCTAAACAATAAAGTAAATGGCAACGGGATCATACTTATCAGTAATTACCTTAAACGTAATGGGTTGAATGCCCCAACCAAAAGACAAAGACTGGCTGAATGGATACAAAAACAAGACCCCTACATATGTTGTCTACAAGAGGCCCACCTCAAAACAGGGGACACATACAGACTGAAAGTGAAGGGCTGGAAAAAGATTTTCCATGCAAATAGGGACCAAAAGAAAGCAGGAGTAGCAATACTCATACCAGATAAAATAGACTTTAAAACAAAGGCTGTGAAAAGAGACAAAGAAGGTCACTACATAATGATCAAAGGATCAATCCAAGAAGAAGATATAACAATTATAAATATATATGCACCCAACACGGGAGCACCACAGTACGTAAGACAAATGCTAAGAAGTATGAAAGGAGAAATTAACAATAACACAATAATAGTGGGAGACTTTAATACCCCACTTACACCTATGGATAGATCAACTAAACAGAAAATTAACAAGGAAACACAAACTTTAAACGATACAATAGACCAGTTAGACCTAATTGATATCTATAGGGCATTTCATCCCAAAACAATGAATTTCACCTTTTTCTCAAGCGCACATGGAACCTTCTCCAGGATAGATCACATCCTGGGCCATAAAGCTAGCCTTGGTAAATTCAAAAAATAGAAATCATTCCAAGCATTTTTTCTGACCACAATGCAGTAAGATTAGATCTCAATTACAGGAGAAAAACTATTAAAAATTCCAATATATGGAGGCTGAACAACACGCTGCTGAATAACCAACAAATCACAGAAGAAATCAAAAAAGAAATCAAAATTTGCATAGAAACGAATGAAAATGAAAACACAACAATCCAAAACCTGTGGGACACGGTAAAAGCAGTCCTAAGGGGAAAGTTCATAGCAATACAGGCACACCTCAAGCAACAAGAAAAAAGTCAAATAAATAACCTAACTCTACACCTAAAGCAACTAGAAAAGGAAGAAATGAAGAACCCCAGGTTTAGTAGAAGGAAAGAAATCTTAAAAATTAGAGCAGAAATAAATGCAAAAGAAACAAAAGAGACCATAGCAAAAATCAACAAAACCAAAAGCTGGTTCTTTGAAAGGATAAATAAAATTGACAAACCATTAGCCAGACTCATCAAGAAACAAAGGGAGAAAAATCAAATCAACAAAATTAGAAACGAAAATGGAGAGATCACAACAGACAACACAGAAATACGAAGGATCATAAGAGACTACTATCAAAAATTATATGCCAATAAAACGTGGACAACGTGGAAGAAATGGACAAATTCTTAGAAAAGTACAACTTTCCCAAACTGGACCAGGAAGCAATAGAAAATCTTAACAGACCCATCACAAGCATGGAAATTGAAACTGTAATCAAAAATCTTCCAGCAAACAAAAGCCCCGGTCCAGACGGCTTCACAGCTGAATTCTACCAAAAATTTAGAGAAGAGCTAACACCTATCCTGCTCAAACTCTTCCAGAAAATTGCAGAGGAAGGTAAACTTCCAAACTCATTCTATGAGGCCACCATCACCCTAATACTAAAACCTGACAAAGATCCCACAAAAAAAGAAAACTACAGGCCAATATCACTGATGAACATAGATGCAAAAATCCTTAACAAAATTCTAGCAATCAGAATCCAACAACACATTAAAAAGATCATACACCATGATCAAGTGGGCTTTATCCCAGGGATGCAAGGATTCTTCAATATCCACAAATCAATCAATGTAATACACCACATTAACAAATTGAAAAATAAAAACCATATGATTATCTCAATAGATGCAGAGAAAGCCTTTGACAAAATTCAACATCCATTTATGATAAAAACTCTCCAGAAAGCAGGAATAGAAGGAACATACCTCAACATAATAAAAGCTATATATGACAAACCCACAGCAAACATTATCCTCAATGGTGAAAAATTGAAAGCATTTCCTCTAAAGTCAGGAACAAGACAAGGGTGCCCACTTTCACCATTACTATTCAACATAGTTTTGGAAGTTTTGGCCACAGCAATCAGAGCAGAAAAAGAAATAAAAGGAATCCAAATTGGAAAAGAAGAAGTAAAACTCTCACTATTTGCAGATGACATGATCCTCTACATAGAAAACCCTAAAGATTCCACCAGAAAATTACTAGAGCTAATCAATGACTATAGTAAAGTTGCAGGATATAAAATCAACACACAGAAATCCCTTGCATTCCTATACACTAATAATAAGAAAACAGAAAGAGAAATTAAGGAAACAATTCCATTCACCATTGCAACGGAAAGAATAAAATACTTAGGAATATATCTACCTAAAGAAACTAAAGACCTATATATGAAAACTATAAAACACTGGTGAAAGAAATCAAAGAGGACACTAATAGATGGAGAAATATACCATGTTCATGGATTGGAAGAATCAATATAGTGAAAATGAGTATACTACCCAAAGCAATTTATAGATTCAACGCAATCCCTATCAAGCTACCAACAGTATTCTTCACAGAGCTAGAACAAATAATTTCACAATTTGTATGGAAATACAAAAAACCTCGAATAGCCAAAGCGATCTTGAGAAAGAAGAATGGAACTGGAGGAATCAACCTACCTGACTTCAGGCTCTACTACAAAGCCACAGTTATCAAGACAGTATGGTACTGGCACAAAGACAGAAATATTGATCAATGGAATAAAATAGAAAGCCCAGAGATAAATCCACGCACATATGGACACCTTATCTTTGACAAAGGAGGCAAGAATATACAATGGATTAAAGACATCTCTTTAACAAGTGGTGCTGGGAAATCTGGTCAACCACTTGTAAAAGAATGAAACTAGACCACTTTCTAACACCATACACAAAAATAAACTCAAAATGGATTAAAGATCTAAACTTAAGACCAGAAACTATAAAACTCCTAGAAGAGAACATAGGCAAAACACTCTCCGACATACATCACAGCAGGATCCTCTATGACCCACCTCCCAGAATATTGGAAATAAAAGCAAAAATAAACAAATGAGACCTAATTAACCTTAAAAGCTTCTGCACATCAAAGGAAACTATTAGCAAGGTGAAAAGACAGCCTTCAGAATGGGAGAAAATAATAGCAAATGAAGCAACTGACAAACAACTAATCTCAAAAATATACAAGCAACTCCTACAGCTCAACTCCAGAAAAATAAACGACCCAATCAAAAAATGGGCCAAAGATCTAAATAGACATTTCTCCAAAGAAGACATACAGATGGCTAACAAACACATGTAAAGATGCTCAACATCACTCATTATCAGAGAAATGCAAATCAAAACCACTATGAGGTACCATTTCACACCAGTCAGAATGGCTGCGATCCAAAAGTCTACAAATAATAAATGCTGGAGAGGGTGTGGAGAAAAGGGAACCCTCTTACACTGTTGGTGGGAATGCAAACTAGTACAGCCACTATGGAGAACAGTGTGGAGATTCCTTAAAAAACTGGAAATAGAACTGCCTTATGATCCAGCAATCCCACTGCTGGGCATACACACTGAGGAAACCAGAAGGAAAGAGACACGTGTACCCCAATGTTCATCGCAGCACTGTTTATAATAGCCAGGACATGGAAGCAACCTAGATGCCCATCAGCAGATGAATGGATAAGAAAGCTGTGGTACATATACACAATGGAGTATTACTCAGCCATTAAAAAGAATACATTTGAATCAGTTCTAATGAGGTGGATGAAACTGGAGCCTATTATACAGAGTGAAGTAAGCCAGAAGGAAAAACATAAATACAGTATACTAATGCATATATATGGAATTTAGAAAGATGGTAACAATAACCCGGTGTACGAGACAGCAAAAGAGACACTGATGTATAGAACAGTCTTATGGACTCTGTGGGAGAGGGAGAGGGTGGGAAGATTTGGGAGAATGGCATTGAAACATGTAAAATATCATGTAAGAAACGAGTTGCCAGTCCAGGTTCGATGCACGATACTGGATGCTTGGGGCTAGTGCACTGGGACGACCCAGAGGGATGGTATGGGGAGGGAGGAGGGAGGAGGGTTCAGGATGGGGAACACATGTATACCTGTGGCAGATTCGTTTTGATATTTGGCAAAACTAATACAATTATGTAAAGTTTAAAAATAGAATTAGAAAAAAAAAAAAAAAGATCCTGGAAGTGCAAATACACAGTGATTGAAAGTGTTATTATAAGGCATAAAATTACAAGAGAAATAAAAATAGAAAAAATAAAAATTAAAGTGTAGAAAAATGACAAAAATATTGTATAGACATATAGGATGTGTTGTTTAACAATGGAAATATTTATGAAGAATAAAGAAGAACATCTGCATGCAAGAGTTGGGTTGTGCCTGTCCAGTGACTTTAAACCAGGTAAACTAAACATGAGTTCCATGAGGACAGAGACCATGTCTGACTCTCCAGTTTTATCTACCATGTCTGGCACATGTGCTGCAAATGTTTGTTCGTTAAGTTAATTAGTCAACCGAAGACAAGGAAATGTACTTGGTCAAATAAAGACATTGTATTTTTTAAATGTATATTTAGAGAATCAGTATCAATGTTTCTTGAAGACTGAAGGGAAAGCTCAAAGGCTGAGCCTGATGGAAGCGCTACCACCCACAGATTATTACTACCACCCTAGAACTGGCCATTGTGGATTTTATTAGAATAATTAATTTAGAGGGTTCATGACCCTTTAAAGTCATCAGAAGAGAGTGTGTGACAGGGTGGTGTTACTTCTAAGGAGCATCCTGCTTCAGTGGTGTTGCAAAGTAGGAAAATCGTTGATTTTTTTAAAGATTCCTGAAAAAAAATTGCCAACCAGAATGATGGAACTTCACTGGTTTACGAATAAGCCAAGAAAATGCATCTACCTGTCTTCATAAGTCCTCATCCCAGGAAGAGAATGAAATCTTAACCTTGCAATCTAGTGACATCTCAACATCTTCCACTACAAGAGACACTTTCCTGTGACTCTATCTCTTTTGAATAACGTCTCAGTCATTCAAATTTCCCACACTCCCCTTCAAGATGGATCTGGGTTAAAGCAAAGGGATAGGAGGCTCACATGCCTTCATTGTGGAGGAAAGGCAGTAGCTCTCGTCCGTCTAGTGGGACCTCTGTCCATCGTGCTGTCCCCAGACAGCCTGGCATCAGCTCCCGGCTGGCCTTCAGGGAGCTGTGTTCTCTTGTAGGCCTACTGTAGCTCGCCTGCAGTTCTGTCTCTTGTAAGATCTGCCTCTGATTTCTACTCTATTCTATCCTTCCTTAATAAGTCTGCCTTTCTCCAGTCCTGGAGAAACAACCAATCTCCTATGATAAGCCCTTCTGGCAAGTTCACCAAACTTTTAAGTATATTCTGCTTCCTCGGGAGAGTATGTCAGAATTTCTGGGTCCCCTCCATGAGGCCAGAATGCAAGATCAGCTTGAGAACTCCCAGTTAGACTTGTTTATCTAGACCTTTTTGTCTGCTTATTGCTACTCTAATGGGAACCATACTACCCCTCCGCCACGTTCTCTTCAGACAAAACACTCAGGCAGATTCTTTCTAGGGTCCCAAAATAGGAGTAACTTAATATTCCTCTGGTGGTTCAGTGGTAAAGAATCTGTCTGCCAATGCAGGAGACATGGGTTCAATCCCTGGGTCAGGAAGATCCCCAGGAGAAGGAAATGGCAACCCATTCCAGTATTCTTACCTAGGAAATCCCATGGACAGAGGAGTCTAGCCAGCTACAGTCCATGGGAGTCACAGAAGAAGTCAGACATGATTTAGCAACTAAACAACAATAGATATTCTCTGCTTTAGGTTTTTCTCTTAAACTAAACAACATAATGTGTTCCCTAAGATCTGGGGCTGGAGTCAGAAATCTTGTCACTTACCTGATATACATTTGCCCCTTTCCACAATCACTAGGAGAAACTGTTCGCTCTTCCTTTCTGGGTGAAACTCTGTCTATATCTTACCTTACTTTTTTTGGAGAAAGGACTGCTTGTCTCAGTCTTAATGGCAAAAAGTTATCCTTTCTTTACAATGAGAATATTTAAAAAATTTTTTTAATTGAAGGATAATTGCTTTACAGAATTTCATGGTTTTCTGTCATACATCAACAAGAATCAGCCATAGGTACACCCATGTCCCCTCCCTCCCAGATCTCCCTCCCATCTCCCTCCCCGCCCCACCTGTTGCAGAGCCCCTGTCTGAGTTTCCTGAATCACACAGCAAATTCCTATTGGCTATATATTTTACACATGGTATTGTAAGTATCTATGTTACTCTCTCCATACATCTCCCCTTCTCCCTCCTCTCCTCCCCCCATGTCCATAGGTCTATTTTCTATGTCTGTTTCTCCATTGCTGCCCTGAAAATAAATTAATTGGTGCTATCTCTTCAGATTTCATATATATGTGTCAGTACATGATGTTTATGTTTCTCTTTCTGACTTACTTCACTCTGTATAATAGGCTCTAGTTTTGTCCACCTCATTAGAACAGATTCAAATGCATTCCTTTGTATGGCTGAGTAGTATTCCATTGTATACATGTACCACAGCTTCTTTATCCATTCATCTGTCAATGAACATCTAGGTTGCTTCCGTGTTCCGGCTATTTCAAATAGTGCTGCAGTGAACAATGGGGTACATGTCTCTTTTTCAGTTTTGATTTCCTCAGGGTGTATGCCTAGGAGTTGGAATCCCAGGTCATATGGTGGTTTTATTCCTAGCTTTTTAAGGAGTCTCCCTACCATCTTCCATAGTGGCTGTATCGGTTTACATTCCCACCAGCAATGCAAGAGGGTTCCCTTTTCTCCACACCCTCTCCAGCATTTATTGTTTGTAGACATTTTGATGATGGCCATTCTGACTGGTATGAGGTGGTACCTCATTGTGGTTTTGATTTGTATTTCTCTAATAATGAGTGATGTTGAACATCTTTTCATGTGCTTGTTAGCCATCTTTGGAGAAAGTGCATCTTTGGAGAAATGTCTCTTCAGGTCCCTTTCCCACTTTTTGATTGGGTTGTTTGCTTTTCTGGTGTTGAGTTGTATGAGCTGTTTGTATATTTTGGAAATACAATGAGGAAATTTTTTTATCTGAAATCAGCCAGTTAAAGATAAGAATTGAAAGAGACACGTGTACCCCAATGTTCATCACAGCACGGTTTATAATAGCTAGGACATGGAAGCAACCTAGATGTCCATTGGCAGATGAATGGATAAGAAAGCTGTGGTACATATACACAGTGGAATATTACTCCACCATTTAAAAGAATACATTTGAATCAGTTCTAATGAGGTGGTTGAAACTGGAGCCTATTATACAGAGTGAAGAAAGTCAGAAAGAAAAACACCAATACTAATTAGTATACTAATGCATATATATGAAATTTAGAAAGATGGTAACAATGACCCTGTATGCGAGACAGCAAAAGAGACTCAGATGAATAGCAATAGATAATATACATTGAAACATGTATATTATCATATGTGAAACAGATTGCCAGTCCAGGTTTGATGCATGAGACGAGGTGCTCGGGGCTGGTGCACTGGGATGACCCTGAGGGATGGGATGGGGAGGGAGGTGGGAGGAGGAGTTCAAGATGGGGGACACATGTACCCCTGTGGCAGATTCATGTCAATGTATGGCAAAACCCACTATAATATTGTAAAGTAATTAGCCTCCAATTAAATAAATTTAAAACAAAGATAAATAAAGGGTTAATATCCAAAATATACAAAAAACTCATACAATGCATTTTTTTTTAAATAGACTAAAAATGTGCGGAGACCCTAAATAAACATTTTCCAAAGAAGATATACAGATGGCCAGCAGGCACATGAAAAGATGCTTAGCATCACTAACCACCAGGGAAATGCAAATCAAAAGCACAATGCCATACCACTCTCATTTCTCAAAGTGGCCATTTTAAAAAGACAACAAAATACAAGTGCTGGTAAGGATGTAGTGAAAAAAGGAAACCTCGTGGACTGTAGTAGGAATGTAAATTGGCACAACCACTATGGAAAACAGTATTCAGGCTCTTCAGAAACTTAAAAATAAAACTAACATATTATCCAGCAAGTCCACCTCTGGGTAATTTTCCAAAATAAAACAAAAACACTAATTCAAATAGATACATGCACCCCTATGTTCGTTAAGCATTATTTATAATAGCAAAGGCATGGAAACAACCTAAGTAACCATCAAAAGATGAATGGA
This sequence comes from Bos javanicus, assembly GCF_032452875.1. Taxonomy (NCBI): domain Eukaryota; kingdom Metazoa; phylum Chordata; class Mammalia; order Artiodactyla; family Bovidae; genus Bos; species Bos javanicus. The sequence goes on from NC_083876.1 coordinate 14,575,883, forward strand.
TAAAGGAGATGTGGTAAGGAGATGAATGGATAAAGGAGATCTTTCCCAGCATAAGGAATATATGCAATAATAATTTAATGTCTTTGAATGGTGATAAAAGTGGTCAAAATGTACAGACTCCTGGTTATACAGTAAATAAATACTAGGAGTGTAATGTACAAAATTTATATAATTAACACTGTTTTATATATTGAGGTTGTTAAGAGAGTAAATCCTGAGTTCTCATCACAAAAGAAACATTTTTATGTTATTTTTAATTTATATGAGATTATGGATGTTCACTAAACCTATTGTGATAATCAATTCATGATGCATGTAAATCAAATCATTATGTTGTACACCTTAAACTTTTACAATGCTGTATGTCAAGTATATCTCAATAAAGCTTCAAGGGAAAAAATCTAGTTTGCATAGTTCTTATGAAGACTGAACAAATTATGGAAAAAATTTTAAAGCAGAGTTCTCAGAGATATTAAGCATTCAATACATAAATGTTAATTACTAATCATTAACAATATTAACAAATAAAATTATTATATATAATAAAATATTAACAACTATAAAAAGATCTTCATAAAGAAATTTTTTAATTACTTGAAACTAGGAATTACAAAAGACATACATTTATTAATTATCTGAAAATATTATCCCCACTTTTCCAGTTTTAGAAGTCAAGAAAAAAATCAGTCCTACTTGACACCAAAACTATCTTTAGAAGAAAGCTTCCTATAGCCAGGAGGAGATTATCTGTGAGAAACATATAGTAGATATATGAGCTATTTATAAGTACCATAAAACCTTAGATTATATTAGATTATATGTTACCAGAAGTAATATATAATCTAAGTCAATGGACATGAATTTGAACAAACTCCAGGAGATAATGAAGGACAGGGAAGCCTGGCAAGCTGGAGTCCATGGGGTCACAAAGAGTCAGACATGACCTAGTGAACAAATAACAATATAATCTAAATAGTATTCAATTGCTGAATGCGACATTGCAAAATTAGGAATTTGGCTATCTTTTATTACAATTAGCCTGTATAAATGTTTTCAGTTGTGTCCTAGATAAGCTCTATTTAGCTAAACATAAAGAAATGAAGAAAAGTTCAAAACTTGTGTTGTTATATATGCCAGTTTTAATATTTGGACAGAAAAATATATGTATAGCAATAAACCATCACATTTTGTAACTGTTTACACATTAAATCATTGGCAGCTAGGGGAAGAATAATAAATTGTACCATTACTGAGAAATAATTTAAAATAACAAAATTCTTAGCCTCTTACAACACAGAAAAAATTAAACCAATAAGGGAAATTATTTAACTCTCAGGAACTGATTATAACCTCTCTATATACAACTTGAATTCTATTGATTTCACCTTTACATTTCTAAGTAAAAGTTTTTCATGTTTCTGTTTTATTTTCATTGTGTGTATTAGACTAAGGTGTATTATGTGTGTATATAAGATGTAGTTTCTAATAAAAATAGTCTTTTATTATTTTAAACAATCTCTCTCTCTTTGGGATGCCGAAAGAGTAACCTTCACTGGAAGTGGAAGTTGCTCAGCTGTGTCCAACTCTTCATGACCCCATGGACTGTAGCCTGTCAGGCTATCAAATAAGGCCTATTTCACATCTACTCTATTAAGAGCTGGGCTAGAGGATGGAAACGTTAAGATGATTAAGACACAGTATTATTACCCAGTTATGGAAATATGAAATACAATTTTAAAGTATTTTAATATAAAAGAGCTAAAGGTGACATACATGTGAAACTCATCACTGATGAATGCTCTGGTGAACCCCAGTTGGGTGTTCTGACGTAGAGCAGGAGGTACTGGATTATGGAGGAAGGAAGCTGGTCTTTGAGATCCAATGGGTCGGTATTCTTCCCTGTTCTGCAATTTACTCAACATAAGAACTAGGGTAGATCACTTCATGTCTGTGGGTCTGTCTGTTTGTTTACACAATGGAATGATAACGTTCATCAGGGGTTATGTAAGGACTATTAGATGTCATCATTAAAGGCTATCACAGTTAAACTGGCATAGATGGTACATCACTTCTCTCCCCAAAGACCCCATACAATTTATATTATCTATCTTCCCTTCCCATGGATACATAGAGCTGTATTCGGTCCTCTGAATCTGCTTATTCTCTTTGAAAGCATTGTGTAGCTCATTTGTTCTAGACGATACTTGTTTCTTGGGAATCAAGAAGAACAGGACAGAGTGCACTATGGAGAATCAGAGGTTGGAGAACCTCTATGCCAGCATTATACAGAACATATTACAATGCTTTTCTATGGTACTTAACCACATAGTAACCACACACATTGCATTGCAGATGGCAGAGTAGAAGGACCTGCACTCATCTCCTGTGAGAACTCCAAAATTGCAACCCACTGCTGGACAACTGTCAACAGGAGAATGTTGGAGCCCACCAAAGAAAGATACCCCACATCCAAGGGCAAAGGAGAAGCCCCAGGAAGATGGTAGGAGAGATGAAATCAGGTTTAGAATCAAACCCCATACCCGCCAGAGACACTGGGAGGGCTCAAACAAACCTTGTGTGCACCAGAATCCAGAGGCCCCACAGAGACTGAGACAGAGCTGTGTTTGAGTGTCTCCCGCAGAGGTATGAGTCAGCAGTGGACTGCCGCAAGGGCAGGGGCTCTGGGTGCAGTAGACCTGAGTATGGCATAAGCCCTCTTGGAGGAAATTGCCATTAACCCCACCATAGAGCCACCAGAACATACACATGACTGGGGAAATGGACTGTTGGAGGGCACAAACAGATTCTTGTGTGTGCCAGGACCCAGGAAAAAGGAGCAGTGACCACACAAGAGACCGGCCCAGACCTGCCATGAGTGTCCAGGAGTCTCTGGTGGAGGCATGGGTCAGCAGTGGCCTGCTGCAGGGTCAGGGGCACTGAGTTCAGCAGTACATATATGGGACCTTTTGAAGGAGTTCACCTTTGTCTTCATTACCTCCACCGTAGTTTTCCCTCAAGTCAAACAAAAGGGAGGGGACACAGCCCCACCCATCAACAGAAAATTGGATTAGAGATTTACTGAGCATGCCCTCCCTGTCCACCAGCCAAGACCCAGTCAGTCTCTCCCATCAGGAAGCTTCCAAAAGCCTCTTGCCCTTATCCATCAGAGGGCAGATAGAATGAAAACCACAATCACAGAAAACTAACCAAACTGATCACATGGACCACAGCCTTGTCTAACTCAATGAAACTCTGAGCCATGCCAAGTAGGGACACCCAACACGGACGGGTCACGGTGGAGAGTTCTGACAAAACATGGTCCACTGGAGAAGAGAATGGCAAACCACTTCAGTATTCTTGGCTTGAGAACCCCATGAAGAGTATGAAAAGGCAAAAGATAGGACACTGAAAGATGAACTCCCCAGGTTGGTAGGTGCCCAAAATGCTACTGGAGATCAGTGGAGAAATAACTCCAGACAGAATGAAGAGATGGAACAAAAGCAAAAACAACACCCAGTCGTGGATGTGACTGGTGATGGAAATAAAGTCCGACGCTGTAAAGAGCAATATTGCAATCCCTGAAATGTTAAGTCCATGAATCAAGATGGAGAAGCTCTATACAGTATTGCCAAATTCAGACTAATTGAAGTAAGTAGGGAAAACCACTAGACCATTCGGGTATAACCTAAATCAAATCCCTTACAATTATACAGTAGAAGTAAAGTGAAGTGAAGTCACTCAGTCGTGTCCGACTCTTTGTGACCGCATGGACTGTAGCCTACCAGGCTCCTCCGTTCATGGAATTTTCCAAGCAAGAATACTGGAGTGGGTTGCCATTTCCTTCTCCAGGAGCTCTTCCCAACCCAGGGATTGAACCCAGGTCTCCTGCATTGTAGACAGACACTTTACTGTCTGAGCCACCAGAAGTGACAAATAGATTCAAGGGATTAGATCTGATAGACAGAGTGCCTGAAGAACTATGGACAGAGGTTCATGACATTGTACAGGAGGCAGTGATCAAGACCATCCCCAAGAAAAAGAAATGCAAAAGGGCAAAATGGTTGTCTGAGGAGGCCTTACAAAAAGGCCTGAAGCTGAAAAAAGAAGAGAAGGGAAAGGCAAAGGAGAAAAGGAAAGATATACCCATTTGAATGCAGAGTTCCAAAGAATAGCAAGGAGAGATGAGAAAGGCTTCCTCAGTGGTCAGTGCAAAGAAATACAAGAAAACAATACAGTGGAAAAGACTAGAGATCTGTTCAAGAAAATTAAAGATACCAAGGGAACATTTCATGCAAAGATGGGCACAATAAAGGACAGAAATGGTATGGACCTAACAGAAGCAGAAGATATTAAGAGGTGGCAAGAATACACAGAAGAACTATACAAAAAAAGATCTTAATGACTTAGATAACCATGATGGTATGATCACTCACCTAGAGCCAGACATCCTGGAACGCGAAGTCAAGTGGGCCTTAGGAAGCATCACTACAAACAAAGCTAGTGGAGGTGATGGAATTCCAGTTGAGCTATTTCAAATTCTAAAAGATTATGCTGTAAAAGTGCTACGTACAATATGCCAGCAAATTGGAAAACTCAGCAGTGGCCACAGGACTGGAAAAGGTCAGTTTTCATTCCAATCCCAAAGAAAGGCAATGCCAAAGAATGTTCAAACTACCACACAATTGCACTCATCTCACACACTAGTAAAGTAATGCTCCAAATTCTCCAAGCTAGGATTCAACAGTATGTGAACGATGAACTTCCTGATGTTCAAGCTGGTTTTAGAAAAGGCAGAGGAAAAATTGCCAACATCTGCTGATCAAATTGCCAACATCCTCTGGATCATGGAAAAAGCAAGAGAGTTCCAGAAAAACATCTATTTCTGCTTTATTGACTAAATCAAAGCCTTTGACCGTGTATTTCACAACAAAGTGTGGAAAATTCTTTAACAGGTAAGTATACCAGACCACCTGACCCGCCTCCTGAGAAATCTGTACGCAGGTCAGGAAGCAACAGTTAGAACCAGACCTGGAACAACAGACTGGCTTCAAATTGGGAAAGGAGTACAGCAAGGTTATATATTGTCACTCTGCTTATTTAACTTATATGCAGAGTATATCATGCGAAATGCCAGGCTGGATGAAGCACGAGCTGGAATCAAGACTGCCAAGAGAAATGTCAATAACCTCAGATATGCAGATGACACCACCCTTATGACAGAAAGGAAAGAAGTAAAGAGCCTCTTGACGAAAGTGAAAGAGGAGAGTGAAAAGTTGGCTTAAAACTCAACATTCAGAAAACTAAGATCATGGCATCCAGTCCCATCAGTTCAGTTCAGTTGAGTTCAGTCGCTCAGTCGTGTCCGACTCTTCGCGACCCCATGAATCACAGCACGCCAGGCCTCCCTGTCCATCACCAACTCCCGGAGTTCACTCAGACTCACGTCCATCGAGTCAGTGATGCCATCCAGCCATCTCATCCTCTGTCACCCTCTTCTCCTCCTGCCCCCAATCCCTCCCAGCATCAGAGTCTTTTCCAATGAGTCAACTGTTGCATGAGGTGGCCAAAGTACTGGAGTTTCAGCTTTAGCATCATTCCCTCCAAAGAAATCCCAGGACTGATCTCCTTCAGAATGGACTGGTTGGATCTCCTTGCAGCCCAAGGGACTCTCAAGAGTCTTCTGCAACACCACAGTTCAAAAGCATCAATTCTTCGGCGCTCAGCCTTCTTCACAGTCCAACTCTCACACTCATACATGACCGCAGGAAAAAACATAGCCTTGATTAGACGAACCTTTGTTGGCAAAGTAATGTCTCTGCTTTTGAATATGCTATCTAGGTTGGTCATAACTTTCCTTCCAAGGAGTAAGCGTCTTTTAATTTCATGGCTGCAGTCACCATCTGCAGTGATTTTGGAGCCAAAAAATAAAGTCTGACACTGTTTCCACTGTTTCCCCATCTATTTCCCATGAAGTGATGGGACCGGATGCCATGATCTTCGTTTTCTGAATGTTGAGCTTTAAGCCAACTTTTTCACCATCACTCCATGGCAAATAGATGGGGAAAGGGTGGAAGCAGTGACAGATTTTATTTTCTTGGGCTCCAAAATCACTGCAGATGGTGACTGTAGCCATGAAATTAAAAGACTCTTGCTCCATGGAAGAAAATCTATGACCAACATAGACAGCGTATTAAAAAGCAGAGATGTTACTTTGCCAACAAAGGTCTGTCTACTCAAAGCTATGGTTTTTCCAGTAGTCATGTATGGATGTGAGAGTTGGACTATAAAGAAAGCTGAGCATCAAAGAATTGATGATTTTGAACTGTGCTGTTGGAGAAGACTCTTGAGAGTCCCTTGACTGCAAGGATATCCAAGCAATCAATCCTAAAGGAAATCAGTCCTGAATATTCTTTGGAAGGACTGATGCTGAATCTGAAACTCCAATACTTTGGCCCCTGGTACAAAGAACTGACTCTGGAAAAGACCCTGATGCTGGGAAAGACTGAAGGTGGAAGGAGAAGGGGACAACAGAGGATGAGATGGCTGGATGGCATCACCAACTCGTTGGACATGAGTTTGAGCAAGCTCCGGGAGTTGGTGATAGACAGGGAGGCCTGGTATGCTGCTGTCCATGGGGTCGCAAAGAGTCGGATACAACTGAGTGACTGAGTTCACACACAGGTTACAAACTTTAATCTGTTAAACTATTTCAGATGAAGAATTTAACATTATTTTGTCCTTTCCTTTGCATGTTTTATATGGAATCTGTTCCCTTCTGTTTTTCCCATCTGGGGACTTGGTTAATTCAGTAAGTACATTTGGTTTTTTGAACTGCCTTGTTCACATTTGGTTTAGTCATATAAAAATGTCAGAAAAAAAAATAGATGACTATGTAAAAATACCTAGTGTTTAATAATAATAGTCAAGTAATAAATTAACAATTGATTGATATTTATAATTTTTCACCAGGCTCCCAAAATGATCCATTTGTAAAATTATGGACAAATAGCACTTAAATACACTGAACAAAATTCACTTTAATAAAAACCAAATCCAAGTGAAAACAAAGATCCAGAACCTTAAGCCCAGAATAACATCAAGTACTGCCATTTGAGAATGTCCCTCTTTTTTTTTTTTCCTCAAAGTGGTGGTTTTACCACCCACTATCTGACCTTCTACACATAATTCTAACACGCTCCCTTAAAGTTATTAGAAAAAAAGAGAAGCGATAAATGCATGTTCCATTGAATTCTATAATTTTTGAGAATTTTGTCATATTTTTATTATGATATAAATCAGTTTTAAGTGTGTGAGTATATGGAGAGACAGTGAGACACACACATGCACACATACAGATTAATTAAATATACTTTTTTAAAAGATCTAGAAAGATGCACTATGACCTGTTAACAGCACTCAACTCTGAGGAGTGAGGTTACAGACGTAGATTATTGCCGTATGCTCTGATATTCTTTGCATTTCCTACAAATATTACCCCAAAATATGTTAAGTAAAGGAAAAACATTTCTTGTTGCACTTAACATAACAAAGCAAGTCAAGTTATATTAACACAGCAAGCTACATTCAAGGGTTGGGATAATTCTTCCAAGTTTTCCCACCTCAGAAAATAGAATCAACATTCGCCCTCTTAGGAGCAAAACATAGGATTCACGTTTTTCTTCTCTTTTCTTGACACAGTACTTCCAGCAAGATCTATTAACGGCTCACCTTCTCCACCACCAGCAGCCAGGTCCAAGCCATGTCCTCATCCATGTGGGCTACAGCATGTGCCTTGGAATGGGTCCTCTGCTTCTGCTCCAGCTCTGCAAAATCAGCTTTTCATGCCGCAGTCAGATTGTCCTTGTTTAGAGGTAGGTCACTCATGTCAAATCCCCTGTGCAAAAATCTCTGCACACTTACGAAACCCACATGACCCAGCCCTCGTCTTCCTTTCCAGCCCTGCGTTCTACCCTCACTCGTCCCTTTTCTCATCTGATCTACCTGCCATTCATCAGACATACCAAGCTCTTGCCGGGTGATACACTTGTGTTAGTTGGCTTGGGCTGCCAGAATAAAATACCAAAGTCTTGGTGGCTTAAACAATAGAAATTGATTCCTCACAGTTCTGGAGGCTGGACATACAGGATCGAGGTTTGATTTGTTCTGAGGCCCCTCTCGCTGGCTCACAGACACTACCCTTCCCATATACTTCCATGGCCATCTCTGTGTGTGTCCATGTCCCACTTTTCATAAAGACAACAATCATACTGAATTAGAGACCACCCATATCACCTGGTTTTACTTTACTTGCTTCTTTAAAGATTGTATCTACAAATGCAGTCACATCCCAAGGTGCTGGAAGTTAGGACCTCAACACTGGAATATGGAAAAGATACAATTCGCCCCATAGCAATGCTCTTTCCTCTGCCTAAAATGTTCTTTTCCAGGGACATTCATGGTTCATTCTTTCATATCATTCAGTTCTCTGCCCAAATCTCATCTCTCCCAGCAAGCTGTCTTCTACATTAACTTACAATAGCACATGGGACCTCCCCATCCTATCCCTTACCCTACTTTAGTTTTCTTCATCTCAAAGCCTTAGAAACATGATATGAGTTTTTTAAATTCTGCATTATTTCTTCACCTTCACTTCCAACTCACATGCACACACGTGCATTCACACACATGGACGCACACATAGACAATACACTTTAATGTATGTTTTATGAAAGCAGGAAGTTTTATCTATTTTATTTATTGCTGTAACTCAGTATGCATGATTCTACCCAAATCATATTCTCAGCAAGGCATATATTTACTTAATGAATTAATAATATTTCAAGGATTTTGCAAAAAAGTATCTATGAGGTCTTCCTAAGAACATAAAGGCATGGAATACAAAAACAATTCCTCATACAGACCATGTATAAGGTCATTTTTATAACATGAATAAAAATGAGCATGGAACATGTTGCAGTTGATCATGCTCCCTACAGTTAATGTGTGCTGTTGGTTATTTAACAACAAATTTAATGGAATATGTAGTTTATTAGCTATGTACTAAATTAGGCCAGTTGTTCTCAACCACGGTCAGTTTTATTATCCCAGAAGACACTTGGCCTCATCTTATATATTTTTGGTGGTCACAACTGGGGCAGGAGTGCGACTGGCATCTAGTAGGTAGAGGTCAACTGTGCTTTAAGCATTATACAATTCGATGAACTTCTTTCCACAACAAAATTATTCGGCCTCGAATTTCAATAGTATAGAGGTTGAAAAACCCCAATCTAAGGAAATTTAAATCAGAATAACACAGATTCTTTGACTAATTTACCCCTAATTTACCCCTCTGGCAGTTTTTGCATAAATGATGGGTGGTATATAATAAAATGGTAATATATCTTTTTAAATGCCCTATTCCTGGTCAGCTCTAGACAAAACCTTCAGATCAGTGGACTTTGTCCTGGGCTTCCCAGGTGGCTCAGCAGTAGAGAATCTGCCTGCCAATGCAGGAGACACAGGAGATGCAGGTTCAAGCCTTGGGTCAGGAAGATCCCTTGGAGTAAGAAATGGCAACCCACTCCAATATTCTTGCCTGGAAAATTCCATGGACAGAGGAGCCTGGTGGGCTACAGTCCATGGAGTCACAAAGAGTCGGACATGACTGAGCGACTGAGCACACGCAGACTTTGTCTTAGGAAGCTTTTCACATCTTCCCTTGTATTATTCACCTTTTAATACCTCCTTATCCCTATCAGTGTAGTCCCTTAAAGACTAGGATGTTCTCCCATTCAAGCCCACTTGCGAGGAGCCACAGTTTTTCACTAGATACCACACAAGGGCCTATCCTTACATGGGATAAGCCCCAGACACCCACCAAACTTTGTCACTGTCTATGTCAGCTCAAAATGCTAGAACGCTGGAAACAAATCATGAAAAAATTAATTAGAAAGGGACAATATAGAGCTCTGCATTTGTTTCATGAACAAAAATTATGAGGAGATAATTTAGCAAAGGTTCATGTTGTTAAGATCTGAGATATTTTATTTACCCCCAAGTTTAACATAAGCCACGACTGTACTGGAAGCTTAATGCCCTAATCCAAGAACAGAATAATCCAAGGATATTTGAGCTGGTAAACTGTACCTGGAATATACAATAAGGTGTTGGAAAGCTACAATCATTATGTGAACATCAGTTTCTAAGTGTACATTGACAAATCACTCCATTCAGTGGAACTGCTAAAGTGCTTAGGAATCTCAAAGCCATGCTTTATTTGGAACAGCTAAAGAAACCTGAAATGATGGTGCAGCAAAAGAGAACACTTAGAATAGATAGAATAATAATCTCCAAATATTTGTGCAATGACTACCAAAAATAAATAAATAAATAAACGTTTTCCCGTTGCTTTAGAAGGAAGAATGAATACTATTGAGCTACAATTTTAAGGGTGAAGTGGCTGACTTTTGCTCATTATGGAAGAATTTTATGACATTTTGGTAAAAAGTGCTGCTTCACAAATAGTGTGTTTCTTATTACTGGAAATATGTGAGCAGAGACCACAAGACTGCTTCTCAGAGACACTGCAAAAGGGATTCCTATTTTGGGTAGAGAGTTAGACTAGAAATCTTTATGTGCCCTTCCAATTCTCGAAATCCATGAGTCTAACCATTCTTTTATTAAAAGCAAAATATTTAACTCTTTTCTCCCAAAAGAAAGCATATTTGAAATAAGCTTTTCTCCTTACTCTCAATAATAACGTTAGTCTTGAAAAGACTGTATTATCTACCATTTTTCAAACAATAGAAGATTATGTCATTAAATAAGTACATTAATTTAAAGTTATAAAAAATTATAACTAACATCACTTTTTCTGACACATAAATATAATTTATTTTGGGTGTTAGAGTAGGATACATATAACTTTTAGTAGCACACTCCTACCCTATTAAAACCTCTTTGATTTTTATTTGAATTTTTTCTTAGCTATTTTTTTACATAGGTATAAAAATTATCTATAAATTATACTTTTTAAACAATCATTAGGGAATAATGAAAGATGTTATTAATTGGATACAGAGAAATGGGTTTCTAGTTCTGGTTTGTTCACAGTACTCTATAATAGTATTTTGTGTTGACTTCTCACCCTCTGACCACTAATGACTATGTCCACTATCTAATTAAGAAGTTTCTGGATCTCAATTTCCTCATCCTTAAAATTAGAGTTTTTACTAGATTATACCTGAGATTTCTTTCAACTTTTATTTTTTACTATTTTATTACTTTATATCACAGACTAAGTTGCTACCAATTACAAAAATGAGGGAGGCCAGGAAATCCAAGGAATAGAATAGACCCCAGCCTCCTCCAAATGCTGCTGTTTCATGTGTTATTCAGATCAGATCAGATCAGATCAGTCGCTCAGTCGTGTTCTACTCTTTGCGACCCCATGAATCGCAGCACGCCAGGCCTCCCTGTCCATCACCAACTCCCGGAGTTCACTCAGACTCACGTCCATCGAGTCAGTGATGCCATCCAGCCATCTCATCCTCTGTCGTCCCCTTCTCCTCTTGCCCCCAATCCCTCCCAGCATCAGTCTTTTCCAATGAGTCAACTCTTCGCATGAGGTGGCCAAAGTACTGGAGTTTCAGCTTTAGCATCATTCCTTCCAAAGAAATCCCAGGGCTGATCTCCTTCAGAATGGACTGGTTGACTGACATATAAAAGTTGTAAACAGAACTATGGTGTCCTAGTCAATTAATTGCCCTGTTTCGTACGATGGAATCGAAAAGGAGGATGCACATGTGAATAAAATCAAGGGAGATAAACTTATGTTTAATTCTTTTCCTTTCATTCAGTTCCACCCAATAACCCAGTACCTGCAGCAGTTGAGAATGACTGAATGTCTTTGGCAAGAGTAAAGAAGCCCATTGTGAAATGTTGATAGCCTAAAATGTCAAACCACGTGCTTATTAATACTGGTTAGAATACAGATTTGTGCTTCACACTTGGCTTTCTCCAATGCCACATCAGTGTGACTACAAAACCACGTTGCAGCCAAAGCCAGGACTATGAGCTGACCAGTAAAATAGAAAAAGTCACCATAAAACCTGCTGTCTTTCCCTCTTTACCACACGGGGAAGCTGAGATTGTTTACTTGAAATATCTATGTTATATTAAAACTTTAAGCAAGTTACACTTAAAAAAAATTGTTTATTTATTTATTTATTTTTAGCGATGCTGGGTCTTCATTGCTGCGTGGACTTCTCTCTAGTAGCCACAAGTGAGGCTACTCTTGTGATGCACAGGCTTCTTACTGCGGTGGCATTTCCTGTTGCAGAGCACAGGCTCTACGGGACGTGGGCTTCAGTGGTTGCAATTCCTGGGCTCTAGAGCACAGGCTCAATAGTCGTGGTGCACAGGCTTAGTTGCTTGAGACATGTGGGATCTTCCAGACCCAGGGATCAAACCCATGGCTCCTGCACTGGCAGGTGGATTCTTTATGACTGAGCCACCAGGAAGCCTGAACGTGACACTTTGGGCAATAACAAATTATAATTGTACTCTAACAACTTTCTCAGTTAGATGATGAAACAAAATCATTGTTCAGTTATTTCTTTTCTCCTATAAAGGAAATCCCTCAATATTATGATTTAAATCAATAGTTTATTGGCTATCATCTGCATTGTACTGTCTCATTTTTAAGCAGCAATCTGCAATTTCCCAGTATACGATATGTAAGTGACATTGCTTGAGATTGGGAACACACACTCTGAACTGGTAATGAACTGGACACCCTAGTTCCCCCTCCGTATGAACTCTCCATTCGTCTTTACCCGGCTTTGTAGCCCAGGATGTTGACCTGTATGGACCTGACCAGTGAATTCCAGGACTCTGTTGTCTTTCACTTGGGTTCACCAATGGGGAATTTCATCTAGAGATGGGAAGGAGAGAGTAGAGTGAGGCTAAGATGTACACTCCCTGCCTCTCTCCCTACAGGGTCACTGCAAGCTGGCTTTGACTGTACTGAAAACCAGGGGAGGTGGCTTCTCTGTAGAACTCTCTCCTTCCATGTTCTGGTTGTAGCTTCCTCTCATTGTCCCTTCAAGAGCAAGTAGTGATAACAACTCTATTGTTACTACCTGAAGATACTGGTTACTTTCTTCATTTTTCCTACCTCATGCCCTTCTCTTAGCATTATCTTTTTCAAGCCATCCTGTAATTATCTTACTTTGAGTGAACCATTTGCTTTTTTGCTGGAGCTTGATCTTGTCACATATTTAGGTGAAGTTTAATGGAAATACAAAGTGGGTTTTTTTGTTTGTTTGTTTATTTGTTTGTTTTCCAAAAAACCTGCTTTTGGATTCATTTATCCTTTCAATAACTGGTCGAGAAACAACAGTTAGAACCAGACATGGAACAAACTGGTTCAAAAATGGGAAAGAAGTAGGTCAAGGCTGTATATTGTCACCCTGTTTATTTAATTTATATGCAGAGTACATCATGCAAAATGCCAGGCTGAATGGTATCAAGATTGCCAAAAGAAATATTAACAACCTCAGATATGCAGATGATACCATTTTAATGGCAGAAAGTGAAGAGGAACTAAAAAGCCTCTTGATGTGGGTGAAAGAGAAGAGTGAAAAAGCTGGCTTAAAGCTCAACATTCAAAAAATGAAGATCATGGCATCCAGTCCCATCACTTCATGCCAAATAGATGGGGAAACAGTGGAAACAGTGACAGATTTTATTTCCTTGGGCTCCAAAATCACTGTGCCATGAAATTAAAAGACATTTGCTACTTGGAAGGAAAGTTATGACAAACCTAGACAGTGTGTTAAAAAGCAGAGACATCACTTTGCCAGCAAAAGTCTTCTAGTCAAAGCTATGGTTTTACCAAGTCATGTATAGATGTGAGAGTTGGACCATAAAGAAGACTGAGTGCCAAAAAATTGATGCTTTCAAACTGTTGTTCTGGAGAAGACTCTTGAGAGTCCCTTGGACTGCAAAATCAAGCCAGGCAATCCTAAAGGAAATCAACCATGAATTTTCATTGGAAGGACCGATGCTGATGCTGAAGCTCCAATACTTGGGCCACCTAACCCAAAGAGCTGACTCATTGGAAAAGACTCAAACAGAAAGATCAGGGGCAGGAAGAGAAGGGGGCAACAGAAGATGAGATGGTTTGATGGCTTTACCTACTCAATGGGCATGCGTTTGAGCAAATTCAGGGAGATATGAAGAACAGAGAAGCCAGTGTGCTGCAGTCCATGGGGTCGTAAGAGTCAGATATGACTTAGCCAATGAACAACAGCAACTATTTCATTAAGTTTAGGTTTTATATCAGTATATTCCCAATTCCCAGTTTCTTTTTATTTTTAATTTCAGTAAGGTAAGTAGCTCATTATTTTGCTTCATCATTACTTTATAATAATGGTGATATTTAATGTTATAATTTTTTTCCTGAGAACTACTGGAGTTTAGATTTCAATGAACTTGAAAAGTTTCCTTAGTGATTTCTAGAAAACAATATTTCTTTTAATTTCCTTTTTGGCTCAAGTGTTGTGTAGCACTATTTATTAATTTTTAAATACTTTAAGCTTTTGATGAGGTCTCCATTTTATATTTATTTCTAATTTTAACACTGTATATATCCTATAAAATCTCCCCTGTTTTGAATTTAATAAGAACTTCTTTGTGGCCAAGTACATGATGAATTGCTTTGTACTTAGATATTTTTTAAAAAAGCATATTCTCTTTTTGAAGAACTGGTTCCAAACAGGAAAAGGAGTATATCAAGGATGTATATTGTCACCCTGCTTATTTAACTTATATGCAGAGTCCATCATGAGAAATGCTGGGCTGGAAGAAACACAAGCTGGAATCAAGATTGCTGGGAGAAATATCAATAACCTCAGATATGCAGGTGACACCACCCTCATGGCAGAAAGTGAAAAGGAATTAAAAAGCCTCTTGATGAAAGTGAAAGAGGAGAGTGAAAAAGTTGGCTTAAAGCTCAACATTCAGAAAACGAAGATCATGGCATCTGGTCCCATCACTTCACAGCAAATAGATGGGGAAAGAGTGGAAACAGTGGCAGACTTTATTTGCGGGGGCTCCAAAATCACTGCAGATGGTGACTGCATCCATGAAATTAAGAGACACTTAGTCCTTGGAAGGAAAGTTATGACCAACCTAGATAGCATATTGAAAAGCAGAGACATTACTTTGCCAACAAAGGTCCATCTAGTCAAGGCTATCATTTTTCCAGTAGTCATGTGTGTATATGAGAGTTGGACCATAAAGAAAGCTGAGCACAGAAGAATTGATGCTTTTGAACTGTGGTGTTGGAGAAGACTCTTGAGAGATTCCCTTGGAGTGCAAGGAGATCCAACCAGTCCATCCTAAAGGAGATCAGTCCTGGGTGTTCACTGGAAGGACTGATGTTGAAGCTGAAACTCCAATACTTTGGCCACCTGATGCAAAGAACTGATTCATTACAATAGACCTTGATGATGGGAAAGATTGAAGGCAGGAAGAGAAGGGGATGACAGAGAATGAAATGGTTGGATGGCATCACCGACTCAATGGACATGAGTTTGGGTAAACTCCGGGAGTTGGTGATGGACAGGGAGGCCTGGCGTGCTGCGATTCATGGGGTTGCAAAGAGTCGGACACAACTGAGCAACTGAACTGAACTGAAGATTCAAACATCAAATACATCATATTCTAAATAAGTTATTATTTTTCTGCCTAATAGTTTGATCCATCCTAATAGTTTGATCCATTTCTTAGATAAATATTTTTAAAAATCTTTCACTATTATTGTACTATTAGGTTTTCTTTACATTTCCAACAGTTTTTACTTTGTATATTTTCTCATTGTGTTGTTTGATGTATGTCATTTTATGACGAATCTGCAACTTAGATTTACATCATTGCACAATATGCCTATTTATTCAAGTGCTTTTAACCTTAAATTTCATTTTGTGTGATGTTAATATTGTCATTCTAGTTTTCTTTTGATTTGCACTTCCTCATGCTGCCCTACACCTTTACTGGGAGGAAGGAAAGAAGAAAGGCAGGATGGAAGGAAAGAAGGGAGAAAGGGGAAAGGGAGAGTTGAAAGGAGAGAAGAAGACAGAGAGGAAGAGAGAGAGGGGCAGTTACTTTTTACTCTTAATATGCACTGCATTGTAAACTCACCTATCTGGAATTTGTTTTTTAGCCCAAAGTAGCCGTTTCTATTCGGAGAAGGCAATGGCACCCCACTCCAGTACTCTTGCCTGGAAAATCCCATGGACGGAAGAGCCTGGTAGGCTGTAGTCCATGGGGTCGCTAAGAGTCGGACACGACTGAGAGACTTCACTTCCACTTTTCACTTTCATGCATTGGAGAAGGAAATGGCAACCCACTCCAGTATTGTTGCCTGAAGAATCCCAGGGACGGGGGAGCCTGGTGGGCTGCCAGCTATGGGGTTGCACAGAGTCAGACACAACTGAAGTGACTTAGCAGCAGCAGCCGTTTCTATTAGTGGGTGAATTCAGTCCATTTACATTTGGCACAATATCTTATGTTGTTGATTTTATTCCTTCTACTTCATTGCTTTTCTACTCATTTACACTGTTGTTTCCCTATTTTTCTTCCCCTTGGTCTTGTTAGTTTGATTGAATTGCTGCTTGTTCCTATTTCCCTCATGTTAATTTAAAGGTTCTGGTGGATCTTTCCATTTCTTTGATATTTCTTGTCTCTTTCCCTGCTCTCCTAATCAGACATAAATGTCACTACAATTGCTTTAAAAACAAGGTATTACCCACATTCCTGTTTTCCCCACTACGATGTTCTAATGCTGCTCTCCCACCTCTTCAGTAGAAAAAGAGCTTTAAATTACTTGATCATCCCTCTCATCCTTCCCTCCCCATCTGACATGGGGAGATGCCCCCCACCCCATCTCCTGGGATATTTGTATCTCTCCTTTCTTGCCTCCACACACCAAAGGTCTGCCAGGATTCTTTAATGTTCACCATATGAAAACTTCACTTATGGAATGTCTCCTCTATCTCAAGAGTGCTTATCCAGCACATATGTTTTTTATTCTTAGACAGTGTTTTCTTTAACTATTGTATGGAATAATAATGAAGTAACATTTACTGAGCAAATACTATGTGCCAGATTATCCTCTGAATATTTTCCATTTATTAACACAAGTATTCTTTCAGTCACACTCTGGGACAAGCCTTACCATTATTCCCATTCTTTATATTACAGATGAAGAAACTGAGGCAAAGGGATGTTCAATGCGTGCCTAATGTCACATAAAAAGTGAGTGACACAATCAAGAAATGAAGCCAGGTGTGCCACTTGGACCTTGTGTGTGCAAGTTCTGTACCACACTGAGTCACCATCATGATTGTCTCTTCAAGTCCCCACTTGGGTTGATCTGTTGTTTAGTTATAGTCTTTTTCTCATGCATATTCTATATGGAGGATGTGGGTGGCAGTCAGCCTGAGTTCTTGCCTGTCCCTGAGTTCATGCCTTTCACCCCAATATATAAATGAGTCTTGGCTATGTACAGAATTCTGGGACTGTGAGTCTTTTCTCTATATGTTTTGTCTCCTAATTTTCAAGACTGCCAATGAGAATCCTTCCTTCCCTCACTTGGCTGAGAAATTATAGGCAGGTAGAGAGTACAGAGACTTCTTCAAGGAGCCCTGGGGGAAGCTGACATCCAGCCTGTAGCCCAAAGGCTAATGGATCATCACAGCTGGCTTCCCATCAGTTCCACCACTATTTCAAGCTCCAACGCGCTGGCAGGGATAACTACCTTTCCATGATGCTCCAAGAGCCTAAAAGTAAAGGGTCAGACAAACAATTTGAACACACACTGTAAGATGGAACTGCTAGATGAGACAAGTGATCATCTGAATAAAAATTAATCATGAAAGCTTAATCTAAATCTAATACGCATGCTCAGTCATGTCCAACTCTTTGGGATCCCATGGACTGTAATCCGCTAGGTTCGTCTGTCCATGGGATTCTCCAGGCAAGAATACTGGATTAGGTTGACATTTCCTCCTCCAGGTTATCTTCATGACCCAGGGATAAAAACCCACGTCTCCTGTGTCTCCTGCATCTCCTGCGTTGCAGGAGCATTCTTTACCACTGAGCCATTGGGGAAGCCCCAGAGGAGAACCAAATGCAATAGTAAAAACAAAAACAATTTATGGAAATAGAAATAATTTTCAAACTAAGACTAATCAGCAGATAATAAGCAAAGGAGAGTTTGGCCATTGAAAGCCTAGGTCATTAGCCTAATTTTAAGACATATCTTAAAGCACAAGAATGAAAGAAGTAGAAGTCACATGAGAAAAGGTAAAAGGTTGGCAGATCTAGCAAACAAATCATGGGTGTTTGGGGAGAAAAAAGTGGACGTGGAAAAATAATATTCTTGGGGCTGGAAAATCTGAATCTGCACATTGAAATCCAGTTGTCTTCCATGAAAAAAAGCTCACATCTAGGCAGGCTCCGAGAAATAAGAAAAGTACATCAAAAGCTTCTAGATAGGAGGAAAAAGTTATTTATCAGCAGATAGTTCACTCTGAACCTGTGAATAGAAAATTAACATGTTGTCAATGTTGAGAACAAACTTGGTCCTGTCCCAAAATAGTCCACAAAGTTGTTCCTCCTGTGGTTGTTAAACAACATATTCAAGTGAAGGAGATCCATTCTGCAGGCAAGAGGCCCTGTTTATTCAACAAATTAGTGTCACGATAAAAAAAGGGACAGTGCTAAATAGAAGACTTAAAGGAGCATAACTACCAAAAGCAAGCTGTGGCTATGAATTGTACACTGGTTTGGATAAATCAGCCACCAAGCTCATTCTGGAGTCAACTGGAGAAATTTAAATAAAATTTGCATATCACATGAAATAAGAATGTACTAAAATAGCAAAATGGAGATGGTTAACTGAAAAAAACAGGTTACAAAGCAGCAAACCATAGACTCATATATACGCACCTATTTTTCTTTGTATATAATGCATGCATGCTAAGTTTCTACAGTTGTGTCCAATTCTTTTAGACACTATGGACTGTAGCCCACCAGGTTCCTCTGTCCATGGGATTTGCCAGGCAAGATAACTGGAGTGGGTTGCCATTTCCTCCTCCAGGGGGTCTTCTCTGACCCAGGGATTAAACCTGAGTCTATTATGTCTCCTGCATTGACCAGAGGGTTCTTTACCACTAGCGCCACCTTGGAAGCCCTTTTCAATGTGTGTATATACACAAAATATATACAATGTGTATACATATACATAACAACTATATGTATATATGAAAAAATGTATATTTGTTCTATATAGATAGGAGACAAGAAAGGATGTACATTAATGTTTAAAATGGTGATTTATTGTTAATGGCGATATTTGTTTATGATGTTTATTCATTTTATTTTCTAATTTTTAACAATGCAAAGTACTGCTACCAAGGAATATATGTCTATATACCTATATCTTTATCTACACATGCATGCTCAGTCACTAACTCATGTCCAACTCTTGGTGACCTTATGGACTGTAGCCTACCAGGCTCCTCTGTCCATGGAATTTCCCAGGCAAGATACTGGAGGGGGTTGCCATGCCCTCCTCCAGGGGATCTTCTCAACCCAGGGATCACACCCACGTCTCTTAAGTCTCCCACGTTGGCAGGCAGATTCTTTATCAGTAGCACCACCATTGGAAAAGGAAAAAGGAGAGAGAGGAGGAAAATGAGAAGACGGAGAGGAGAAGTGTAACTAGGAGGAGAGAAATGGGAAGAAAGAAGAGGAGGAGCAAGGAGGGAAATTGTAAAAGAAAATCCAAGGGCCTCCAGGTAGAAAGAGGGTAGAGATTCAAGGACAGGACAACCATGATGCACAAAGAGTGTTGCCTGTGCAGATTATCTCAAATGATTGTCAGGGGGAAATCTAACACTGGGCATTTATGTTTAGCTTTTCACACATCAAAATGTGGCATAAAAGATTTCAGAAAGACACAGCTAGATTCAGTTCTGAAAAAGGAATCCCAAAACATAAATTAATTATAAATGTCCCCAGTTGACAGTGGTTATTTATGCACATGCTAATGACTTGATGAGTTTTACGATCTATGTGTCTCTTACAAAAATATCTAAAATTATTTAAAAAAGAACCTGGTTTTCATTTTGTTGTATCTGTGTCCTCAGTAGTTGTAAATATTCATTTAGATGTCACAATTTTGAACTATTTAAAAGTTTAAGCTGGCACAAAGCAATATTCACATAGATTGCCCTTGGAAAGGGATTTGTGGACGTCTATCTTCTAAATAAAGTTGCATGAAGCATGTTTAATTTTCATAAATTACATACTCATTAAAGAACTTTTAAAACTCTATGTACACTGAAGAATCTGAATTCAATTAAATCTTTGTAAATGTCATCAGCAGCTGATCAAGTTCATCAGTATTTTTTTTTCCCTGACTTTTACTGACTATAGCAACTTGACAAAAATAAGCTTGGTTCTCTGTTAATCATTCTGGCATTTAGTCAAGATTAGGGAGCCTTGAATGTTCTAATAGTTAAATATAGTTTAACTAAACTCCAATTAGTTTTTTCTTTATTTCATAAGGAAATGCATTGAGCATGTTGACATTGCTCCACTGAGCCACACTCAGGACTTGCTCCTGCATGTGCTGTGATAACATTCCTCATCAACCTATTACCAAGACTGTATACTATTTTCAAGCCAAATGGTTTGGTGAATTTCTTCCACCAATTGATCCTAAATAAGAGTTCCCTGATTTTTGGTTCTGTAACACTTCATTTGGGGGGTTCCCAGGGACTAACTAGGAGTTTCCCCAGTGGCTCAGGATGGTACACAATCTGCCTGCAATGTAGGAGACCTGGGTTTTATCCCTGGTTGGGAAGATCCCCTGGAGGAAGAAATGGGAACCCACTCCAGTTTCTTGCCTGGAGAATTCACTGACAGAGGAGCCTCGCAGGCTACAGTCCATGAAGTCGCAAAGATGGACACAATGGAGCAGATTAACACTTTCAGGGACTAACAAATAGTCACAAAACCCACTTAAAAATACAAACTGTTGATACTGTTAAACAACAAACTTGATGTATGCACAATGATCTTGCTAATACCAAGCTTCTTACCACCAGTGTCTGGCCCCTGTAACAGCATGAAGAATCTGATTTCATGCTGCCTTTGAGAGTTTTCCTCTTAAAACTTTTAAATTATGTCTATGTGGCAGCATAGAAACCAAACATTCAGTCAACCTTATTTTTTTGCAATAAGTTGTTTTTAGTTTCTTATATAGGTAAGTATTGAGTCATGAAATAATGTTACCTTCAGAGAATTTTGATCCTCTTTCAAGTTAATTGTTATTTGTTAAAATGCATCAACATATAAAGAATTCATTCAGGGTACTTTTCTTTGTATATAAATTTCTTCCGAAGGTATGCAACTAAATATGGTTCTAATGAAATGCTGGCAGTCCTGTCATAAAGTAGCAAAATCTTCCTGGCAGTCTGAGATTTTGTTTTCCAGGAAGCATGCAAAATAAACAGTTGGAATGTATTTGGGGATGAGGAATATCAATGGCATGCTTACACAAACAGAGGCGATAACTTTTCCAGTTTACTAGTATACTAGATCCAGAGAGCTTATGGGCACAGTTGGCGTTATATCCTACTATCTTACTCGCTGTGTGCTGAATTGAATGCACTGTGCTCTGCCCTAAATTATCAACTCTTCCCGTTCATGGTTAGTCTGAATACTTTCACCTAGCCACAGAGCCATAGCCGCCAAACCTGCATGCAGGCACACCCTCATAGTCCTCAAATGGATGTACTTACAAATTTCAGGGGCTCCCTTGCTTAATGTCTCAGGATTTTCTGCCGTCAGCCTGTCTGTTCAACTTTAAAATAAGCATGTTCACGTAATTGTTCAAGATTTAAAAGTGTTGGTGTGCCTAGAATCTGGGTCGTGGTTTGCAAGCAACGTCAGTCATTCATTTTTGCCTTAACTGACTGTCATCGGTTCTCATTAGGGCCTTGTTTCAATTTGGAGAAAGGGCAGAACTCTCCCAAAAGGAAGAAGCATGTAGAGAGAAAGACACTTGACAGCCAAGGTTCATGCAACCTGATCTTTGCTTTTTCCACAGTCATTCTTCACTTTCCATTGGCTTTGGCTAATTTGGCTTGCACAAAACAGGTACTGAGGTCTTTCCTAACTGAAGGTGATGAAACCGGTGTCCGTGATCAGATTTGAGATCCATGACTGCTGACAGGTGAGGTCACATGTGAAAGCTGGGTTGCTGTGACAGACAGAGGTTACCCCAGTTTACTCCAACTGAGGATACCCATGGTCCAGCTGGAACCGCCACCCCCAGGGGCCCAGCAGTCCTTATGTCTGCACGTGAGCTCAGCTCTCATCCACACTCATTGTTCACTTCTTATTCTATGACCTTAATTAGCTAGCCACTCCTCCAGCTGAATAGGGTTTCAGGCCAAGTTGCCTCACTAAACACTGGCCAAGCCTCAACTGGACACAGTTGAGTCAATAGTCCGAATCTGATGCAGCTCGGGTCTGCCTCTGAAGGTAGGGCTGAGTGTCGTTGGTTCGGCAAGATGGAAAACAGCAAGAGGTGAGCACCCGTCTGGCAGGTGCCGCACAGGCCATCAGGCTCCAAAGCTTGATACAAGGTTTTATAAGGTAACGTGTCCCACAAGACAATATTTTCCACTCAAGTTTTAAGCCACATCTTCTTAGTTACTCTTGCCTTTTATCCAACTGATTTTCAGCAAAACTTGGAATGCCCATCTTGGTGGATACAGTTCCAGTCCTGTTTTCTTATTTTGACAACTTGCATTTTCACTGGCCAGTCTATTGAATCCCTCTAAATGACTTAAACTTTGTTCTTCTGGTACATAAGAAGAATTCCAGATCTTTGAGTAGGGAGGTGAAACTACACAGATACAACACTGCATTTTTTAGCTAGCTTCCACAAAAACCAGACCCCTCTACCAAAAAAAAAAAAAAAAAGAGAGATTATACTGAGATAGAAATTCATAAGATGGCATGACAAGAAAGGAACTTAAGGGGAGTTAAGGTTATAGGAGCTATGCCCTCCTTACACCAGGGCAGTTGCCTGGAATAAGTGCCCTTCTTCAGTGTTTTGAGTTTCTGTGGTAGAAAGAATGCAAGTGGAAACTGCAGGTTTACTATGTTGGGTTTCAGGACTGTTCGCTCCCCTCTGCAGGTGTGTACATGTGTAGAGGCTGCGTCCACATTTCCTGCTGAAGACGGCATCCCACTTATATAACCAGCTGTTTCAATAAATGTCGCAGATTTTAGAGATAGTTCCAAAAGAGAGCTTGAGGCCCCCTAAGGAAAGCAGATTATTGTGTCTTTATTATTTAAAATGTGATTCCCCAGGCAACAGATATTTTAGGATTAGCCACAAAACAAAGAGATTCAGAGGAAAACAAAATCAACTCGATGAAATGAATGATACCAGGTGAAGGAAATAAGGAATAAATCAATTCTATAACCTGGACTATGATTCAGATGTTGACAAAATAGAGAAGATAAATTCTCTTATATTTCAGAAAGTCACCTTCATTTCTATCTCCATATTTCTTGTATTAGAGCACAGCTATGACTGCACAGGTTTTCACTGCACAACTCTAGAAGGTACAATTCATATGAACAATACTCATATGAACCATGTTATAAAGATAAGCCCCTAGGGACTGTGCAGGGCAGCAGCTCTGCCTTCTAGTCTGCATAACTTAAGAACAATAGCATTATGGGAGACTTGTCTATTTATAGGTTTCTCTATCTTCTATGCCTCATATGATGCAGCATTTCTTTATATTTCATGGGAATTTAAGGCTTCCTAGCTCGTCCAGCCTGGAGAAGGAAATGGCAACCCACTCCAGTATTCTTTCTGGAATAATCTCATGGACAGAGGAGCGTGGCAGGCTACAGTCCATGAGGTCACAAAGAGTTGGACATGACTTAACAACTAAACAACAGCAACATGAGCAGCGTGGTTTGCACGGCAATGAGGAATGGAAGTGGAGCAAAGCACCGGCCAGAGCAATGGGGAAGTTGGTGATGTCTCAGTCCTGGGAGGTGGATACACTCACCACAGGGCCCTGACAACCAGCACTGGAGGCGCAGAGAACAGAAGCAAACTCCCTGGGAAGAGAACCAGAATTAACTACAGCCCCAACCAAGGAGGCCTGGCTTAGTCCAAGCCATTGCCAACACAATTAAACTCAGTTCTTGCCAAAGTGAAGACCTGCCATGCCATGCCCTTCTTGACCTGGGAACTGGATTATGTTTACACTTGAACATAGGCCCAAGTTAGCTTGAAGAACAGGCAGGAAAATAAGCTGGATTCTTTTTGAAACAATTTGCATTTAATGATGCAGGTTCTAATAAAGTTCTCATGCAATAAAGGTTAATATTGCTTTAAAATTTTAAAATAATCAGCTAATGCTATTTTGATTTTGCTAAGTTCTTAGAAGGAAACTAAAAATGGTAGCATATATTTTTCAATAGCTTTTATCTTTAAAAAAAAATAGCTAATTTATTTCCTGCCTACTTTAAGAACATTGCACAGCGATCTGTTAATATATTAACACTCAAATTTGATTCAGGGATTATATGCACAAGAAACAAACATTTCCAGTTATTTGGTGTTATTCACCTGATGTTTAAAATTTCACATGTGACTCCTCATTCATATCTGCTGTCTATATGGCTCACTATAAATATTTAAACCAAACAACACTTGAATATCTTAAGATTTCCCCTAGAATTATGATCGTGTACAGAAGCTCCAGATAAACATGGCCCATAAATTCAATTGTGGATTGAACAAAGGCCTCTCTCAAGGACTGAAAACAATGCTGATGATGGGAGAGGGGCAGGAGAGCCAAGGAAAAGCTGATGAGAAGACTGGATAAAACATATATCTGTTTCTACCTTTAAGAGTGACATCTGATAAAGCAACTTCTCATATGTAAATGTGAAGTCTCATTCAGATGGGACTGATCCCCTTTTCCAGTTCAAAGGTATTGAAGATGGAGGAAATGACATGCTTACATTCCATCTTGGCTTGTGTAGAATTTTATTGGTTCTCCAAAAGAAAAGGTGGAATGTACTTTGTATCTATCAGATCTGTGAAAGTGAGTGTTAGTCGCTCAGTCGTGTCTGACTCTCTGTGACCCTATGGAGTATAGCCCGCCAGGTCCCTCTGTCCATGGAATTCTCCAGGCAAGAACACTGGACTGGGTAGCCATTCCATTCTCCAGGGGACCTTCCTGACTCAGGGATTGAACCCGGGTCTCCCATATTGCAGGCAGATCCTTTATATTTGAGCCACCAGGAAATCTACACAGCTGTTAATAGATTTAAGTCACCTTATATGTTGATAGTTCTACAATGTCAGTGGAATTCTTTGAAAACCCATAGGCTTTCAGTCCTAAGAATAAGGGATAATTAAAACCATCAGGGAATTCCAGTATTCAAGGAGATACAGATGCCTGTGTCCAGACTCACATGATGTCACTGTGTGTGAGAGCACTTCTGAGTTAGACTGATTACATGCTGAAGAGGACAGACATCACCACATAGAAAAGAGAACACCAGGAGAGGACAGAGGTAGTGCTTGGCACGTGCATATCTACAAGCTAAAAGAAAACATGAGAGAAAGTCTCCCCTAGAGCCTTCAGTAAGAACTTGGCCCCACCAACACCTTGATTTTAGACTTCCAGCCTCAAGAACTGTGAAAGAATAAAAGTCGATTGTTTTAAGCCCTCTCGCCTGTGGTACTTAGCTGTGGTAATTCTAGGAAACTAAACCAGCCCTGGCACTTCTCAACCAGGCTACCTAATGAGCAATGCCCCAGCTGAACCCACTCTGCCTGTTCAGCAGTGTCCAGACTTCCTTGCTGTCGGGAGTACTGATAAATGCTCTTTTCAACTGCTACCACTAATTTTTCCCAAGAAGTTCCAGTTACTTTTTCCACGTCTGGCTCATTCCAAAGAGTTCCAGAGGTTTATGAAATGTTTGGAAAACTAGAGGTTTCTTTTTTCAAAAGGAAAAAGAACTCTCTCATCTTAAACCTCTCTCCCAGAATGACCTTTAAAGGCTTGAAATCGTAGATTATTATGAGTACTTTAAAATGGCTTCCCAGGTAGCTCAATGGTAAAGAACCAGACTACCAATGCAGGAGATGCATGAGACATGGGTTCAATCCCTGGATTGGGAAGATCCCCTGAAGAAGAAAATGGCAACCTGCTCCGGTATTCTTGCCTGGAGAATTCCATGGGCAGAGGAGCCTAGCAGGCTAAGTCCATGGAGTCGCGAAGAGTCAAACATGACTGAACAACTGAGCATGCTTCCACGTGCACTTAAAAAGCTCATATTTGAAGACTTGTTTGGGCAATGTCTCTTTTGGGGGCAAAATTGGGGAAAGGAGGTAGGAGACTTTCCTGCTTTATATTGGCTCTCAGTTGCTGTTTGCTAGGCTCACCCCAGCAACAATAGTCAGGGCTTTCTCTCAGCAAATTAGAGAGGCAAGAAACGTTTTCTCAAGTTAAAAACCACTGGCCTAGCAATTGACTCAGAGTGTAGACCATATACCTGTGATCTGAGTCAAGCAAAACATCCTCTGGATACATTTATGACTTAAGATGTTGAAATGGCTCTTCAAAAGCTCAATTGCATCAGTAAAATCTGATTATTCCACACCTTGTTTGATCAACTCCAACTCCTTAACCTCAAATGTTTTCACCTAAATTAGAACATTGAATATTTCTTTTCTCCAGCACTGGTAGATACATTTTATCCAACAGCTTGGCTGGTTCTTCAGGCCTCCGTGACTTCTCTGACTTGTACCAGAAGACTGAAGCTGGTAAACTTTGCAGTGTGTGCTTGTGGCTATTATCTCCCAGTTGTTGTCAGCCTGAGTGGAAATCACATTTGCATTGCCTTTCATTCTCTACAACCTGGTTAAAAGGTTTTGGATTAGGTTACAATCCTGGCCCATCCCTTCCTTCACCCAGATTAGTAACTTGGGGTGGGACGGGGGTGTGTATGTTATTATACTTGAGAGAAGTGGTGGGTGGAATGGGACCAAAAAGATTGAGAAGCTCACACTAAAGTTTTCTCACACATGCAAAATTCTAGGTTAACTTCTTGAAAGATGAGAGAATTTCACCGACTCGATGGACATGAATTTGAGCAATCTCCAGGAGTTGGTGATGGACAGGGAAGCCTGGCATGCTGCAGTCCATGGGGTAACAAAGAGTCAGACATGACTGAGCAACTGAACTAACTGTACATGTAGTAGCATTAGCCATCCTTCTCCCAGGAGGCACTAGTGGTAAAGAACCCATCTGCCAATGCAAGAGATGTAAGAGATGCAGATTTGATCCCTGAGTCATCAAGATCCCCTGGAGAAGGGCATGGCAACCCACTCTAGTATTCTTGCCTGGAGAATCCCATAGACAGAGGAGCCTGGTGAACTACAGTCCTTGAGGTTGCACAGAGTAGGACATGACTGAAGTGATTTAACATGCATAGTAAAGTACTTGAATGAGTAGGGATACCATTCCTCTTCACAAACTGTGCTTAAAACTAGATCTAAATTAGCTGTTCAGTCCAGAAAAATGCACAAGCCCAACTCCAGCTTTTGGGATATATCAGTCTACTAACATAATTCCAGCCACAAGAAAAGCCAGAGATAGTTTCCTGGGAACTAAAGTTCTCTTCCTTTTTTATTGTAGAGTTGCACTTACCAAGATTAGAGCCACTAGTCACACATGACGATTTAAACCTTAATTTTAATTAACATTAAATGAAATTTAAATTTATTGTTTTAGTCTTGGTAGTCACACTTTGGGGATTCCCTGGTAGCTCAGCTGGTAAAAAAATCTGCCTGCAGTAAAGGAGACCCTGGTTCAATTCCTGAGTCAGGAAGATTCCCCTGGAGAAGGGATAGGCTACCCACTCCAGTATTCTTGAACTTCCCTGGTGGCTCAGATGGTAAAGAATCAGCCTGCAATGCAGGAGACCTGGGTTTGATCCCTGGGTTGGGAAGATTCCCTGCAGGAGGGCATAGCAACCCATTCCAGTATTCCTGCCTGGAAAATCGTCATTGGCAGAGGTGCCTGGCGGGCTACAGTCCATGGGGTCGCAAAGAGTTGGACACAACCGAGCCACTGAGCACTCACACAGTACAGTCACACTTAGAGTGCCCAAGAGTTCCCCATATCTAGTGGCTACTTATTAGCACAGATAGGCTTCTTTGAAGAAACAATAGATCCAATGAGTTAAGGCATTCTCAACCTTACATCACCACATGCAGCCTTTTTTCATTAAAAAAATTAAGGTCAAGGGACTTCCCTGGAAAGTCCAGTGGTTAAGACTGCATTTCCACTGCAGAGGTGTGGGTTCCATCCCTGATTGGGGAAATAAAGTCTCACATGTCAAGCAGTGTGGCAAAAAAACAAAAAGGAAAAGTTAGGGTTAAAAATTCATGATAGTATGATTATGTATCACATTGTCTTCCTATCTAGAAATATATGAAAATGATTTTTATCATATTTCTCATATAAAATATGTTTGTCTTCAATACTTTCCTATTTACTTAGAAACTAAGTGTCCAAGATCATTGTAAAAACAGTGGTCTTGGCATTTTACCATGTAGTGAACTGAAGTCTGCTCTGTGTTGAAATACATAGGTAATTTGATTTTTAAAAGTAAGGTATTCTGAAAGTATAATCCCATGAAATTAAAA
Source organism: Bos javanicus (assembly GCF_032452875.1). Taxonomy (NCBI): domain Eukaryota; kingdom Metazoa; phylum Chordata; class Mammalia; order Artiodactyla; family Bovidae; genus Bos; species Bos javanicus. Next base: position 14,604,723 of record NC_083876.1, read on the forward strand.
CATTTTCAAGAAAATCCTTCCTCCACATGTTTATAATTTCAAAACTGTTTAAATTTCTAAAAGTAGGGTTTTTTTTAAAAAATATAGACACACATGTCAGTGAAAAACCATGAAAAATTTTATGGCTATCATAAAATGAGACAATAGCTATATTTATACACATGATGTCATCTATGTGCCATCTGGATTTGTGTTGACTGTATGCTTTGCACCTCACCATACCTTGAACTTTAAAATAGAGTCATGCTAACAATATTCTGATGATAAGGACATACCCAGTCCATTTGACTCTAAGAAGCAATAACAATTCTATTTGTAGGTTGTTGGTTGTATTAGCTAAAACCTTAATTTTAAACAAGCCAATTCTTCATATAGATCTGACTTAGAAATATGGGTAGAAAAAGAAGTCATGGTTTTTGAAAGTATGACAGCAGTACCAGTGATTTGTGGTTGCCCTTACTTAAACTGTGAGGTTCCTGATACTTAAAATTACACCCAGACACCCTCTCTCCCAGTATATTTTCCATTGAATGTGTAGATGACTCAAAGAAACTTATTACCCTTCTGGTGTGTTCTCTGGACACTGACTCAGTAGCTGCTTCTTCCTAAGTGAAAGAACGTGTTTCATTTGAGTCACTTAGAGGCTAACGCATGTCAAACAAACTACAAATAGACTAAAAATTCATGTAAACATGTTGTCCTGTTCATGTTTCTCCTCAAAGAAATGTTCTCTGTAAAAACAGCATAATCTTTAGTGAGTGTTTAATGAGTGTCCACAGCGAGCTGACTCACTCTTTTGCATTTAAAAACGGTGTAGACCACTAGTATGGTATGTGTATTTAGACTGAAAAGACTGATCTGGGACCAAGAGATTAAAGGGAGACTCTGAGTGAAACTCATTTCAATTGCAACTAATATTAAATAACAAATTACTGTATGTGGGACATACCCTACAGGAGAGGGTTGGGGGCTGGAAGTAGGTGAATAAGAGGTAAAAATTAAGAAGCCATAGAGACAATGGACTTCCCTTGTGGCTCAGCTGATAAAGAATCCACCTTCAATGCCAGTGGGTTGGGAAGATGCCCTAGAGAGGGGAAAGGCTACCCATTCCAGTATTCTGGCCTGGAGAATTCCATGGACTGTACAATCCATGAGGTTGCAAAGAGTTGGACACCACTGAGCATCTTTCACTTTCTTCACTTTCATAAAGACAATATGAATTTCTATCCCATGTGTCTAAGTCAGCTTGATTTTTTTAAAACTGTAAACAGCTCTTCCTACTAAACATGAAAAAATGCATACTATCTAGTAAATAAATGTCACTTATCTGAATTATATTTCATTTTTCCTTCCATAACTTTTCATTAAAAAGTTAGAGAGGTGGCTAGAATAGAGTCTGTGAGGAAACCCCAGATACATCAAAATAGATCATGCTGCTCTGCTTTTCCATAAGTTGCCACATTTGGAAGCCATGCTTAGAACTTTTGCTAAGCTAGCTTTCATAGTGATTATCTACATGGTTATTTTTTTTTATTAAAATGCACAGTTTAAAGTATCACACACATGGAAGATGTTTTAAAATACAGGAGAGATTCATTACAGATAGTATATAATAGAACTTTTTTTCATCCAAAATGATAATGTCTACTGTATATGTGAAGTGAAATATCTCCTGCCATATCAATAAACAAGGATGTAACAGCCTTCAGTGATTCGGTCTTCCAAATGTGAATTGCTAAGCCCAGAGGGCCCTCGAGAGGGAGAACAATACTTGCAATCCAGCAGCTGCCAGCTGACATCATTCTCTACAATAAACAAGAACTTAAGGATGTGAATAATCAAGAAGTAGGATGCTGGCCCCAGATAGCTGAGATGCACATGAAAGAAATTATTTCAGTGCACCCAGACACTTGCATCTTCCCATACATAGAAGAGCGCTAAATTCCTTAATTTGAGAGATCTGATTTTCTTTGTTTAATAATAATCTTTTGATATTCAGATTACCTGCCCCTTGCTGCAAACTTGTATATAATGCAACTCTTTCCCTTACCTACTTGGAGCAGTTTCTCATGGCTACTTGAGATGCTGCCTCCTGGCCTTGAAGTCCTAAGAATTCCTACCAAATAAAACAAAGCTTATACTTTCAGGTTTTGACTATTTCTTAAGTCGACATATAGCACAAGGCAACCCTACTCAATATTCTGTAATAATCTATATGGGAAAAAAACCAAGAATGGATATATGAATATATAATCACATTATATTGAGTAAATTAAATGTGTCAGCAAGGTTTTTGCATGCTCCAAGGCTATGCTCCTCAAACTTTACTATACATGTGAGTCACCCAAAGATACTTTAAAATGCAGATTCTGACTTCAGAGATCCAAGGTGAAGCCTGAGGAAGCTACATATCTAACAAGTTTCCAGATGAAGCAAGTGTTACTGTACCTCCTCACTTTGAATGCTACTTATCTAAAAACTGGGGCTTCCCAGGCAGCACTAGTGGTAAAGAACCTGCCTGCCAATGTGGGAGACACAAGAGACATGGGTTTGATCCCTGGGTCGGGAAGATCCCCTGGAGGAGGGCATGGCAACCCACTACAGTATTCTTGCCTGAAGAATTCTTGCAGGACAGAGGAGCCTGATGGGCTTACAGTCCATATGGTCTCAAACAGTTGGACATGACTGAAAAGACCAAATATGCAAACACATCTCAAGAGTACTTTTATTAGCAATGATCACAAGCAAGATCCTTCTCTTGTAGACTTTATGACAGAGTAACTTAAAATTTTTGAAATTTCACAGTTTACTTTCAAAATTAAGATCTCAGATTATCTGTGTGGATGGACAACACACTTGTCCATGTTTGTGATTTCAGGGCCATTAGAACAAACTATCCCACAAGAAAGAAGGAAAAAAGACACCAATTATAGAGGATAGCATGTCATCATCAGAAATTGCATTGTTTAGCTTAAAGTAGTTTTTTTAACTTGCCCCAAAATAATAATTCCTCAGGTGTTTATGTAAAATACAGGTTCTCAGAGCCCATTCTGTAACATCTAAACCTGAATGTCCAAGGATGGGATTAGGAGGCTGGACAGCCTTGGTGTTTCTTGCCATCGGGAAGATTTGGGAAACAAAAGATTGCTTCCTCAAGTGTTTTATTTAAAATGCAAATGCCACAGAGAAAAGTCACCTAGTAAACTGGTCTCAGTTATAATTTATCCAACCGCATTTCATGTGACAATTAAGATTGTTGATGAGAAAAAAATTGGATTAGGAGATGAATAGGTCACATTGACGTGCTGGCAAGCGAAAGCTATACTGAGCAAGGTATCTCAAGTGAAGATTTCTGTTGTTCAGTCGCTCTCATATCCAACTCCTTGTGACCCCATGAAATGCAACATGCCAGGCTTCCCTGTCTTTCACTATCTCCCTGAGTTTGCTCAAACTCATGTCCACTGAATCAATGAGGCCATTCAACTATCTCATCCTCTGTCACCCCCTTCTCCTGTTGCCCTCAACCTTTTCCAGGATCAGAGTCTTTTCCAATGAGGTGGCTCTTTGCATTAGGTGACTAAAGAATTGGAGCTTCAGCATTAGTCCTTACAATGAATATCCAGGGTGGATGTCCTTTAAGATTGACTGGTTTGATAGCCTTGCTGTCCAAGGAACTCTCAAGAGTCTTCTCCAACACCACAGTTCAAAAGCATCAATTCTTTGGGGCTCAGCCTTCTTTACTCTCACATCCATACATGATTATTGAAAAAACCATAGCTTCAACTAAACAAACCTTTGTTGGCAAAGTGATGTCTCTGCTTTTTAATATGCTGTCTAGGTTAGTCATAGCTTTTCTTCCAAGGAGCAAGTGTCTTTTAATTTCATGGCTGCAGTCACCATCTGCAGTGATTTTGGAGCCCAAGAAAATAAAGTCTGTCACTGTTCCCACTTTTTCCCCATCTATTTGCCATGAAGAGATGGGACTGGATTCCATGATTTTAGTTTTTTAAAAGTTGAGTTTTAAGCCAGATTTTTCACTCTTGCTCTTTCACCTTCAAGAGGCTCTTTGGTTCCTCTTCACTTTCTGCCATTAAAATGGTATCATCTGCATATCTGAGATTGTTAATATTTCTCCTGGCAATCTTTATTCCAGCTTGTAAGTCATCCAGCCTGGCATTTTGCATCATGTACTCTGCATATAAGCTAAATAAACAGCGAGACAATTTACAGTCTTGATGCACTCCTTTCCCAATTTTGAACTAGTCTGTCGTTCCGTGTTAGCTTCTAACTGTTGCTTCTTGTCCTGCATACAGGTTTCTCAGGCAGTAGGTAAGATGGTCTGGTATTCCCAACTTTTTAAGAATTTTCCACAGTTTGTTGTGATCCACACATTAAAAGGCTTTAGCATAGTCAATGAAGCAGAAGCAGATTTTTTTTGGAATTCCCTTTCTTTTTCTCTGATCCAATGGATATTGGCAATTCAAACTCTGGTTCCTCTGCCTTTTCTAAATCCAGCTTGTACATCTGGAATTTCTTGGTTCACATACTACTAAAGCCTAACTTGAAGGATTTTGAGCATAATTTTGCTAGCATGTGAAGTGAGTACAATTCTACAGCAATTTGAACATAAGCAAACATATCAAGAGAGGCTTCACTGGTGGCTCAGAGTTTAAAGCGTCTGCCTGCAATACGGGAGACCTAGGTTCGATCCCTGGGTTGGGAAGATCCCCTGGAGAAGGAAATGGCAACCCTCTCCAGTATTCTTGCCTGGAGAATCCCATGGACAGAGGAGCCTGATGGGCTACAGTCCACGGGGTCGCAAAGAGTCAGACACAACAGAAAGAGCGACTTAACAACTTAACAAACATGTCAAGAGAAGTGGAGAAAGAGAACATGGAATTCATAGCTCTCCCTTACTAAGAGCCCAGCACCATTTTTAAGTGTCACGTTCAATAACTCCTTTTATACTTACAATGCCAATAGCAGATTCAGTTCAGTCACTCAGTCGTGTCCGACTCTTTGCGACCCCAAGGACTGCAACATGCCAGGCCTCCCTGTCCATCACCAACTCCTGGAGTTTACCCAAACTCCTGATCATTGAGTTGGTGATGCCATCCAACCATCTCATGCTCTGTCATCCCCTTCTCCTGCTGCCCTCAACCTTTCCCAGCATTAGGGTCTTTTCAAATGAGTCAGCTCTTCCCATCAGGCAGCCGAAGTATTAGAGTTTCACCTTCAACATCAATCGTTCCAATTAACACAGAAGACTGAGTTCCTTTAGGATGGACTGGTTGGATCTCCTTGCAGTCCAAGGGACTCTCAAGAGTCTTCTCCAACGCCACAGTTCAAAAGCATCAATTCTTCGGCCCTCAGCTTTCTTTATAGTCCAACTCCTACATCCATACATGACTACTGGAAAAACCGTAGTCTTGAGTAAACAGACCTTTGTTGACAAAGTAATATCTCTGCTTTTTAATATGCTGTCTAGGTTGGTCATAACTTTTCTACCAAGGAGTAAGCGTCTTTTAATTTCATGGCTGCAGTCACCATCTGCAATGATTTTGGAGCCCAGAAAAATAAAGTCAGCCACTGTTTCCACTGTTTCCCATCTGTTTACTATGAAGTGATAGGACCAGATGCCATGATCTTAGTTTTCTGAGTGTTGAGCTTTAGCCAACTTTTTCACTCTCCTCTTTCACTTTCATTAAGAGGCTCTTTATTTCTTCACTTTCTGCCATAGGGTGGTGTCATCTGCATATCTGAGGTTATTGATATTTCTCCTGGCAATCTTGATTCCAGCTGATGCTTCATCCAGCCCAGCGTTTCTCATGATGTACTGTGCATATAAGCTAAACAAGCAGGGTAACAATATACAGCCTTGACATACTCCTTTTCCTATCTGGAACCAGTCTGTTTTTCTATGTCCAGTTCTAACTGTTGCTTCCTGATCTGCATACAGGTTTCCCAAGAGGCAGGTCAGGTGCTCTGCTATTCCCATCTCTTTCAGAATTTTCCACGGTTTATTGTGATCCACACAATCAAAGGCTTTGGCATAGTCAATAAAGCAGAAATAGATGTGTTTCTGGAACTCTCTTGCTTTTTTGATGATCCAGCGGATGTTGGCAATTTGATCTCTGGTTCCTCTGCCTTTTCTAAAACCAGCTTGAACATCAGGAAGTTCACGGTTCACGTACTGTTGAAGCCTGACTTGGAGAACTTTGAGTATTACTTTACTAGCATGTGAGATGAGTGCAAATGTGCTGTAGTTTGAGCATTCTTTGGCATTGCCTTTCTTTGGGATTGGAATGAAAACTGAACTTTTCCAGTCCTGTGGCCACTGTTGAGTTTTCCAACTTGCTGACATATTGAGTGCAGCACTTACACAGCATCATCTTTTAGAATTTGAAATAGCTCAACTGGTATTCCATCAGCTCCACTACCTTTGTTTGTAGTGATGCTTCCTAAGGCCCTCTTGACTTCGCATTCCAGGATGTCTGGCTCTAGGTGAGTGATCACACCATCATGATTATCTGGGTCGTGAAGACCTTTTTTGTATAGTTCTTCTGTGTATTCTTGTCACCTCTTCTTAATATCTTCTGCTTCTGTTAGGTCCATACCATTTCTGTCCTTTATTGTTCCCATTTTGCATGAAATGTTCCCTTGGTATCTCTAATTTTCTTGAAGAGAGCTCTAGTCTTTCCCATTCTATCGTTTTCCTCTATTTCTTTGCACTGATCACTGAGGAAGGCTTTCTTATCTCTCCTTGCTATTCTTTGGAACTCTTCATTCAGATGGGTTTATCTTTCCTTTTCTCCTTTGCTTTTCACTTCTTTTCTTTTCAGATATTTGTAAGACCTCCTCAGACAACCATTTTGCTTTTTGCATTTCTTTTCTTGGGGATGGTCTTGATCCCTGTCTCCCGTACAATGTCATGAACCTCTGTCCATAGTTCATCAGGCATGCTGTCTATCAGATCTAGTCCCTTAAATCTATTTTTCACTTCCACTGTATAATCATAAGGGATTTGATTTAGGTCACACCTGAATGGCCTAGTGGTTTTCTCCACTTTTCTTCAATCTAAGTCTGAATTTGGCAAAAAGGAGTTCATGATCTGAGCCACAGTCAGCTCCCGGTCTTGTTTTTGCTGACTGTACAGAAGGTTCTACTTTTAGCCCTATTGCACAGATGAGGCAAAGCAGGTAGAAAATGGCAGTGCCAGTTTTCAAACCTAGATTCTTTTGCCCACACTTTATTTATCATGTTAATTCCCCTCAGAATATCTTCTGGAGCTCAGGGTCAACCATGCTTATCTGGGTTAATATCTGAGAAAGGAAATGACTTTGAGCCAGTCACAAAAGTACATTGACTTTTTGGGGTCAAAAATAATATAATATTACAAATAGCTCAATCTACATTAAATGTCTTAGGCAACATTTGAGTATTCCTCAAGCACTTACTTTCTGCCTTGTCCTCCACTTCTTGCAACTGCATTATAAGGACCACTAAGCCCACTTCTGCCTACCAACGCTGACACTCTATGTGGACAGACTGCAAGGGGATTACCCTGGAGTCAATGGTTATTTCTGGCTCCTGTGATTGAGACCCACACAATTTCCAAGGCTTTAACTCATTACCATTCTCTCTCTCAAAAGCTTCACTCACCTTCTGTAAGTCACTAACACAAAGGAATATGACACTTTTCTCCCTAAAGGGTTTCTTGAGTAAAAGTAAGACAGAAACCTTCACATCAGAAAGACCACCCAACCTAACACACCATCTCAGATTTTGCAACCTGTTGACCCACAGGTCAATTATTAACTAGAAATATCTTTTAGTTAGCCGACACAGTATTTGTTTGAAACCAAGTTGAATTAAATACCAATGTTTCACATGTGAGAGATGTTTTCACATGAACAGCTGGATTGCTGGCTCCTCTGGAAACCGCGGGAGACCAGGCATGTCCACATCTCACTGTGACAACAGAGGGTGGCAGCTGATCGGTGGGGGAGCTTTAGAACTCTGGTACTCTTCTCCCCAGTGGCTCCCTCTTGTCTTCTAGACCTGCAGCGGTTTTGAGTTTTGGAGTTTGAATCTCCCTGTTCTGCCTCCCCTTCCCTAATGTCTTCTGTCTCCTAGAAGAGCTTTGAGCAATCCCATCCTTCTACCCTCCCAACAATGCCTCCAGGGACTGTTCGTGGGACATGAAAGATATGGGAACACCGGCTTTGGAGGAAGATTAACTAGAGTTCAAGAACCTCCAGAAATGTCTCATGTGATAGCAATTTCACTCCCAGGTGAGTCACAGAGACAAGCTGGTTCCCAATTCTTTTTCGTTTGATCTTTTCATAATTCTATCTTGTTCTCCCCTCGCTTCTTCAGTTTATGCAAATCTTTGTTGAACCTGTAAAGTGTTTTATTGTTTCCTCTTTCATCTTATTTTCCTACCAAGACAGAATGTTTTCCCTACCGTGCCTTTGGCCTGGGTTGAGAGTTACTCCTTCTCAGCATGACCAATGGTATCTTTAGTTTAATCAGGACTATTCAGAATCAGCAAAATGTCAAATGTGTCTGTAAAGCGGAAAGGTTATTCTTTGATTTTTATTTGTTTGTTGGTTCCACTGGGGATCCACATTCCTAACAGAAACTACAATGAGTTTGGTTAGCACTGTGCTAAAGTTTTACAGTCAAAAGGAATTTGTGTTTTCCTACACTATTCTTGAATTATTTTCTCTGCATGTTTCTCCACCTACATACAAAGATCCTTATGGACAGAGATGATTCTTCTGTGTCTTCTGTGCATCCTTGGGCACTTCAAACAGGCCTAAAATAAATATTTCTTGGTCACTGACTCAGATTTCATCATTCCATTTCACTTGCTTGGAATTTAATGTGTATGCTTTAAGATAGTATTGTATTTTATTTACTTAAAATATAACCAGTAAACAAAATATTATGAAATCACATCAGGAATTTCACAGATCTTCTACTTTTGTTTGGGATTTTAGTCTGGATCACAGCTTTGGCATTCCATGTCTATTAGAAATAATGCCATTAGACACTGAAGCTTATGAAAATAAGCTTATTAAAAAAAAAGTTTATGAAATACAGACCAAGTAAACACTTTGGCCTTAAAAAAATAGACATGATACTTACAACTGGCAAACACCAATCAAAGAAGCTATATTGGCATGAATTCCATCTACATGTAGACACACATACTTGAATATACTCAATAATTCGTTGAATATATATATATTTTTTAAGTTTTTTAAGTGTTGCTTCTAAGGGAAACTCAAGACCAGAAAATCAGGAAAATGGAGTTAGGCAATGAGACACGGAAACATCAGAAATCAAGCAAGAGTCACAAGTTGGGAGGGGTGGGAGTGGTGGTGGATGGAGGTGGTAAGATTCAGGATTAACTCTGCATTCTGCCATGTTTGCCAGGATGGTCTGCATTTCTGCTGGTTCTGCTCTGCCCATTGCTAGGGGACACAGAGCACACAGACTCTGCTGAGAATGGTGCATAGAGGTGCATAACACAGAGGCCCTGGGCGATCCTGCAGAAACCACACCAGTCCAGACCAGTAAGACTCATTTGTCTATTACCAGAATAAGAGCCACATAAGATGAAAGTGAAAGTGAAGTTGTTCAGTCACGTCCAACTCTTTGCAACCCTATGGACTTCAGCCTGCCAGGTTCCTCCATCCATGGGATTTTTCAAGGCAAGAATACTGGAGGGGATTGCCATTTCCTTCTCCAGGGGATCTTCCCAACCCAGGGATCAAACACATGTCTCCTGCATTGGCAGGAGGATTCTTTACCGCTGAGCCATAAGGGAAGCCCTGATAATAATATTAAACCCATACTAATACATCCTGAGATAACCTTAGAATTTCTCAGAACTTCTTTTTCTCTTTGTTAAATATATACTGACTCTATGATCAGAACTTGTCTTTAATTCCTATAAATCTCATATATTAGTTGGGAGCAGATTTCAATCTGGAAATTCATGTTCTGTTTCCAGCATTTCTCTATTTATTGAGTAAATAATTTGCTGAATGAATTGTTTATTGAATGAACCAGTTAATTTTGGACTAATGCTGGAAAAACCTTGATCAAATGGATTTTATGAAAAGATTTTTCAAAGCTTTTCTAAAATCAATACAGATGATAGGAATCAAATTCCTTTAATTCTCAAAATATGATTCTTGGCCTGGCAACAGCAGCTAGGAACCACCTAGAATTCAGATACTCTGGCCACATGCCAGACCTACTGACTCAGAAATTCCAAAGACGAAGCCTATAGACAAGCTGTCTAGTGATTCTGATTCAAAAGTTTGAGGGCAACCATCTTAGTTTATCAGACCAATTCTTCTGATGCTGTTCCTTTGATTTGATGTCTTCACTGTTAGGCAAGTCTTTCCAGGTAACAAAAAACCGTAGATTTGATTTCAAATTTATTCCATATATGTGCAGGGTTGTCTTTAGCAAATTAGCTAGACTGTTAGATCTACTCTGTCATCATCTACAAAATAAACACAATAACAACAATCTTGCAGCATTACAGGGAGGACTAAGTACAATATGTACATAAAACCACTAACTAAGGTACTTAACACATATTTGCTCTCACTCCCTTTCTTCACCCTTTCGATATATTTTCATATCTGCAGAATCACACATTCCTTGATGCTCCATCTTAATGACACAATCTGATTTTGAGAGGCATTTCCAAATATTTACTGTTTATAATTCTCATTTAGCTAAATTTCCATTTGGTCATGAAGTTTCTATTCTCTCCTAATCCTGTGATTTTATATTTACATCTAGGAAATAACTTTTAAGGAATGCATGGATGTAGACTGGATATTAGGGTTATACTTTCCACCTAGAGCTCAGCTTCAAAGATCTAAGCTCATTAACATCACTTTTCATGGGGTTCACCCAACTGGAGTCAACAAGTCTTTACTGAATCCTCCCTTTGGGCGGGGCTTTCAGCCCTGGGTTCTGGGGAAAGGATAGTGAGGATGACACAATCCCTTCCCTCAAGGACTTTATCTGTTAAGTTTATTTCTTACAGATAAACCTGTAAGGGTTTATCTTATTTATCCAGCTGACCCCTCCTCTATACCAGAATTTAGTTTTCTGGAGAGAAAAGCTCTCCAGAACTACCATTCAGCAACAGAAGAAGGAATCATGATGGAGATAAAAGTGTAACTAAGTCCGAGAAGGAAAAGACAGCCAGAGTGTCTCAGAAAATAAAACCAGGACTTGAAGCCTGCCCTTCATTAGCCTATACTCACTAGAAGGATTTTCAGTTGTACCAAATGCCAGCCCTGCCAGGACTGTCTGGGAATATAAACTTTCTTTTCATTGCTACTCAAAGTGAAAAGATTCTGTTTAGAAAAAACTTGATTAATTTCAGTGTTCTAATCAAGATTTTAGTCAAATGTATTAATATTACTGGGTATTCAAAAGTTTTTAGTGAGAAATCCAGTGGTGTCTCTGTGAACTTGATTTGCTCAACCTGTGCATATCGTAAGTTTCATGAGGAAAAGTAACAGAATTTTGTCTTGCTCACACATCTTAGCACAGTGTGCAACCCACAGAAAGATCTCAGTAGGGGAAAAGTTATAGAAGATGGTAGTGGTTTTTCAGCCAGAAAGTAATCTAAAATGGACCTGCTGGTTCCAAGGATATGCTCATTTGAAATTTTTAATAAGTATAGATACCCTATCCCCAAGAAAGGTGATACCAATTTACTTTCTTCACTAATGGAAAAAATGTTCATTTCCTCAAATCCTCACAGCGTTCAATTCTGTTTCAGCCTTTGCCAGTCTAATCAATGAAGCATTGTAATTTGATGTTCTTATTTGTATGGCATAGGTATAAGGTTGATTATAATTTTGCATTTATATCAATCTGGTATTTTTCCTTCTATGAAGTGTCTGTGTTCTTCCTTAATGATATGCTTACACTTTTGCTATTGGTTTTATTACAGTTTCTGTAGATATTTTTGTAACTTTAATGTGTATGTCTTTATTCTGCATTTGTACTCCTGTGCTCACTAACAGAGAATTTGTCTGAGTAGAGGATAATACACGTATACCTTGGAATATTACATAGCCATTAAAAATAAGGATGTAGATCTTTATTCATGTACGAGCACATGTTCATTACATATTATTGAGTTTACATGAAAACACAATAAAGACTGGTTGGAGTTTTGTTATCTTGTTTGTATAAAGTGTATTAATATATGCTGCTGCTGCTGCTGCTGCTAAGTCACTTCAGTCGTATCCGACTCTGTGTGACCCCATAGACGGCAGCCCACCAGGCTCTCCTGTCCCTGGGATTCTCCAGGCAAGAACACTGGAGTGGGTTGCCATTTCCTTCTCCAATGCATGAAAGTGAAAAGTGAAACTGAAGTCACTCAGTTGTGCCGACTCTTAGCAACCCCATGGACTGCAGCCCACCAGGCTTCGCCATCCATGGGATTTCCCAGGCAAGAGTACTGGAGTGGAATGCCATTGCCTATGAGTAAGTGCTAAAAGGTCAACCTTTTCTATATTTTTTGGTTTTATTTTCTAAAAAGGAATTCCAGTGTCATAAGTGTGAGAGCTACTGCATGCTAAACTTTTCTTAGTGGTTCTCACAGCATAATCAGATATTAAATGTTCTGAGGATGTCTGCATCAGAGAGACAATGCTTAACATTGTTCAACCTAGCATTTCTCAGACTTAATTGATAACTAAGTCTTTTTCATTAAAAAAGAATGTATTAATTGAACCAGAGTCCTGAAAGCACAGTTTGAGAACTCTAGTATGGAAAACAATTTGGTCAGAGTTGTTATCACTGGATACTAGAATTTAGATAACTTTTACTTTGTTTTAATATTTTTCTTAAACGTTGGGATTTTCATGTGTATTATTTTACAGTTAAAATAAATAACATAAGTTTTTTTCCTTTTGGAAAATAAAATCTTAAAAGAAAACCAAATTTAGGGATCTTAAAAATTAATCACCATCAGTTTAACTGTTTTGTCATCAGAAGTTTAATGACAATTTTTTGTAAACAAAGATGTTATCAAACAAACTGGAATTGTTTTTCCAGTTACATGGGTGGATTTGAGCTGATTCTATCCTACTCATTTCTCATACTAGACAGTGTGTGTCTGTACTGATACAGCTAGTAGTTCCCCAGCAAAGAGCTGCCCTTCTGCTAGGCAAAAGGATAGGAGACAGAAAGATGAGCAAGGAGTGGGTTGAAAGATAACTGGCAGATTAGGATGTCTATGGACCAGTGTCCCTACCCCCAACTTGATGTCCAGCATCTGCCCACTTCCTTAAGGACTGTGTTTGTATAACCTCATTATAATGACCAAGTTGTTTTAAGAAAGGAGGAAAGAAAGGATGGAGGAGGAAATGGCAACCCACTCCAGTATTCCTGCCTAGAAAATCCCATGGACAGAGGAGCCTGGTGGGCTACAGTCCACAGGGTCACAAAGAGTCGGACATGACTTAGCGACTAAACAACAAAAAGGGATATCACTCAAGGAAAACATATCTTTGCCATTCTTATAAAATGTCTCACAATTTTTGCTTACAAAAGGTTTTTTTTCCAGCTTCAGCTTGGATGAAAATACAATTGAGCCTGAATAGCCTGAGTTAAGGAAGACGTCTCTTCATCAGCATCTGTGAACAAAACCAAAGGCACAATTTTGCAAGAGATTTTGGTCATAAGGCATTGCCTCCTTGGGCAAGCAGCAACTTGGAAGGAGTCATGCTGATTGAAGCAAAAAAAAGGTTTTCTTAAAAGTATAGGCAAACTACAAATGGTATTCATATCAGAAGGAGTGCTGCCAAAGGCCCTTGGGGCGAGAAAAACAGTGCAGGGTGGCACCGCAGTCGTGTGACTCAAGCTTAGTCAAAGAGTTTTGTCAGTCTTTCAAGGTTACTTAGGAAAAAAAATCTATACATCTGGGGGGAACAATTGGTTCTAGACAATGAAAATATTAGAGCTCAAATTTAAAACAAAACTAAGCTTCCACTTAAGAAAGTCCAATGAATCAAGAGCCCAAGACTCTGAGACAGAATTGTCAGCAGTAATCCCAGTAAATCACTCCACATCCCTGGCACAGAGGGGTTTTCACTGGAAAATGCAGCTAATTTTCAAGATGGCGGAATGTGCCAGTTCAGCCATCAGAGACTAACTAGCACAGAGCTGAGAAAATTGTGTAATGCCACACTTATTTACTTCTAACCCAGAACTTGGAATGGATTTCAGGGAGAATTCATGTTCACATTACACTATTTAAGACCATCTGTATGTTCTTGAAACCCAGTGCTGCATCCGTCTGATTTTTCCTATGGGAACAAAAGGTAAATTGTGATAATAAAGACCTCTCAAACCTCCCCTAAGAAGCTTTTTCAGATTCTCTTCAGGGTTACTTATTCCTCTCGACTCTTTAATACTTTCTTGATATTTCCATTTGGATTTGAACACATAGATCTAATTTTTCTTATCTCTGTCCCTCTTTATATATTTTTTTACAGTGGAAATTAAGGGAAACAATGAACATCATAAGTCAAAGAACAATGCGACTGAAATTGTTCTTTTCCATCTCTAGGCAGAAAGTCACTTAATCTATTCAGAACTATGTTAGGTAAAGACCACTCAGGAAAGTTGCCTGAAATATAATGAAGGTGACTCTCCCTATTTGCAAGTGTATTTGTTCTGCCTTTTCTCAGATTGTAACAATGTTTATAATATTGGATTGAATTATAGATAGTACACGTTTTTAACTTGAAGAAACTTGAGCAGTTATCAAGTAATAATGAGTCAACACTTACATTGTACTAGGGGCTTAGTAGTTATTACTCATGGAATCCTTACAAAAATCAGACGTGTTGGTTACTATTACTATTGTCATTTTACAACAAAGAAACAAAGCACGATGCTTTGTCACATGCTCATAGTCATGCGATTAGTAAGCGACAGAATCAGGATTGGAATGTAGACTGTCTGGTCACCCAGGCGGTGTCCCCAGAGCATCCTCCTGTATTTTGGCTCAACTGATCCTTTTACAAATAGTCTCAGTGGGATTCACGGACTTCCTAAAGACATTCCTGCACCCAAGATCAATACTCTTGTTTTCTAAATTTGGGTACAACCCGCTCAGCTACCAACAAATAATTTCCCAGAGATGGACCATGGTATTTATTAACAAACCTCCAAAGAACAGCTTTAATAATTTACAGGAATGTATGACAGCCACACTGGCAAATCCTTCTTGTCATCCAATCTGGTCGCTGCTTCTCCAATGCCTTCACCCTCCAAGGACTGAGGACAGTATCCCTCTGCAGAGCAGCTCTTCATGGGGTGCCTAACAGGGGAAGGGGAAGCAGCCCTGAATCAGGCATCGATGTATCTGAGTTTCAGTCCTGGGTCTACAATGACCAGGTTTGTCAGTTACGGAAAAGATTCAATCTCGTGTGGTATAATTCCTCACCTGGAAAATAAATGTCAGATAGATTGCTTTAAAAAATGAATAACCCTCTGTTTTCAATAATTCATATGATAGAGTACCTGGTACAAGAGTATGGGGGCTAAAGAACTTTTTATTGCACTAATAAACATTGGTCAGACATTTAGTGTTTGAGCATTATTCTGTTTTTACACATTCTTGTCTTCCTTCAGTCATTAATTATGTTGGTTCAGTTTTTGAGCTGGGACATCCTCCTACAGACAAAAGAAAAGGCTTGTATAAATGCTAGTGGGAACCTCTCAACTTTCCCAACCGCATCGGTGACATCAGTAACCACCCCTTATCTCAGAAAAATAACTGTGAATAATACTACTAATAATGTTTTGATCCAAATTTCTACCATGCTGATTGCTAATCAGCTAATCTTCTAAATGCTTTAGGAGTAAAATGATATCCTTGAGATGATCCAAACCCTAGCTTTCCCCTCCTCCTAGAAGATGCTAAAGTCCTGGGAATAAGTGTCCAGTTGGCACAGTGTGTGGAACACATGTCCACACACCGAACGTCTCCAGGGCAGAAGAATAATCTGGCTGCTTTGACAGTTTGTAATAAGAGGGAAAACTGGGAACCCCTTAATATTGAGGCCATTTACAATGGTAATTCCTCACCAGGAATTCCAGGCTCTTCTGTAAGTAGAAAGGAATATTGGGAAACCAAAGAACAAACAAATGTGCACTGAAAATATTAATGCATATATCCCTTCAGATTTTCTGTAACAAAGTCAAAGTGACCAATCATTTGTTATTTCTGATGTAATATGACCTGACATATTCTTGCCAGATTTAATAGATTACAATTTTCCTGCTGAACCTGAGGATAAAAAGTCTGGACTGCACTGAAATATTCTTACTAAAGAATCCAGCATGGCTCTTTTGTTCATTGTTTCCAGATTTTCCTTATAAAATAATCCTGTTTGGAATTTCACAATCACACTAGTATATTAAAATCTGTGTATAATTCTGCATAAAAGAAACTTGTTTCACCGGGTTTAATTCATATTTACCTAACCATGGAATGATAATTTTATTTTTATTTGACTGTGCCTGTGTGTGTGCTGGGGTTTCCCTGATAGCTCAGTTGGTAAAGAATCCACCTGCAATGCAGGAGACCCCAGTTCAATTTCTGGGCTGGGAAGATCCGCTGGAGATGGGATAGCTACCCACTCTAGTATTCTTGTGTGTGCTAAGTCGCTTCAGTTATATCTGACTCTATGCAACCCTAAGGACTGTAGCCCACCAGGCTCCTCTGTCCATGGGATTTTCCAGGCAAGTATACTGGGGTAGGTTGCCACACCCTTCTCCAGGGGATCTTCCCAACCCAGGGATTGAACCAGCATCTCTTATGTCTTCTACATTGGCAGGAGGGTTCTTTACCACGAGCCCCACCTGGGAAGCCCAACTGACTGTACTTTTTCACAAAATAGATACCATTTCAAAGAAGTATTTAACAGGGAATGCATATCAAAGTCATCTCTGGAATTTTTTTAAATGTATATGTAGCTCTCCCAACTACATTTTGTCGGGGGGTGGTGGGGAGGGCGGGGGGCAGGGACAGATGGAATAGAAGATATCTGTACTTTTGAAATCTCTAGGAGTGACACTCATTTCCCAGTTGGAAATCAAAATGCTAGAAGAGGGCAAGAGTCCTGGAGAACACAGCATGAGCCAGGCTTCTTCAGCTGATGTGTGGGAAATACTAGCCATTTTGCTCTTTATCATTCAAAACACAGATTTCTGCTCTTTTAGACTGAAGATCTCCCTGATAATCTGTATATTCTAGTGCTATGCATTAGAAGCTATGCTAAATGATAGCTGTTTTATAGATAACATATAGCCACAGAGGAAAGAAATCTGCAGTAAGATATGATATAGTAAACCTGAGTTGCTATTTCTCATTTAAAAGATTATCACTTGAAAATGTAAGGTGACCTACTCAATCTGCTTCTTTTTATTTATTTATTTATTTATTTTTTTGGTCAGTGGAAGTTTTATTTCAATATTTAGTTGAAGCTTTTTTTTTTCCTTTTTTTCTTTTTTTTTTTTACTTTACAATATTGTATTGGTTTTGCCATACATCAACATGAATCCGCCACAGGTGTACACGTGTTCCCAATCCTGAACACCCCTCCCACCTCCCTCCCCATACCATCCCTCTGGGTCATCCCAGTGCACCAGCCCCAAGTACCCTGTATCCTGCATCAAACCTGGACTGGCGATTCGTTTCTTATATGATATTATACATGTTTCAATGCCATTCTCCCAAATCATCCCCCCTCCTTCTCCCACAGAGTCCAAAAGACTGTTCTATACATCTGTGTCTCTTTTGCTGTCTCGCATACAGGGTTATCGTTACCATCTTTCTAAATTCCATATATTCGCGTTAGTATACTGTATTGGTGTTTTTCTTTCTGGCTTACTTCACTCTGTATAATAGGCTCCAGTTTCATCCACCTCATTAGAATTGATTCAAATGTATTCTTTTTAATGGCTGAGTAATACTCCATTGTGTATACGTACCACAGCTTTCTTATCCATTCATCTGCTGATAGACATCTAGGTTACTTCCATGTCCTGGCTATTATCAACATCACTTATTATCAGAGAAATGCAAATCAAAACCACAATGAGGTACCATTTCACACCAGTCAGAATGGCTGCGATCCAAAAGTCTACAAGCAATAAAAGCTGGAGAGGATGTGGAGAAAAGGAAACCCTCTTACACTGTTGGTGGGAATGCAAACTAGTACAGCCACTATGGAGAACAGTGTGGAGATTCCTTAAAAAACTGGAAATAGAACTGTCATACGACCCAGCAATCCCACTGCTGGGCATACACACTGAGGAAACCAGAACTGAAAGAGACACGTGTATCCCAATGTTCATCGCAGCACTGTTTATAATCTGCTTCTTTTTAGAGTGAGGAGTATTAGAATGAATTCTCAGGGTTTTGTGGACTCGTCAGTATGGCTCCTGGGAAGTACTGTGGGTTTAGGAGCCTTGCCACGCTGGAATAATGTTTCTTTCTTTCGCTGTAACTCTTTGAAGCATGAGTTTAGTCCCTTTCTGGTTTTGATTGCAGTTGTGGACTGTCTTAGCCTTTTAAATTTCCTTTGTTATTGTTATTTATTTTACTATGAATTGGAGCAAGAAGATTCTAAAAGGCAGATTCATTTTGGTATCTTATCCAGAAAATGTCTCTTAAATGTAACTAAGTTTATGAAATCATTTATATTTAATTTTATATTAACTAGTTCTTTCAAATTCAATTACTTTTCTGAAATCTAGGCACAGAGTTTCTTACGCTTAACTAAATTGGAGGCTGTAGACCTATCATTTGAAAGAGGAAAAACATGAAACCAGAAATCTGAGTCTTCTTTTGATAGTCAGCTGTAATTTTTTTTTTAATTGTGAAGCCATTCATCATTCATTCTGAGGGAATTTATTTTATTCCAGTACTGTGACATATATATCTCTTCTCTTTGCTGGTGAGAGAAGTTTTGAGGATACAGAATACATATGACTCAGGCTACTAAACTAAAGACTTTTCTAACTGTGTTCTAGTGCAACTGAAATTATTTTCTGCTGTGTTTTCCCACTACTCAGCGTAAAGAAATAAGGATTATATTGCAATTAAATTCTTTTAATATGAAAGACTTCTTTTAGACAACAGCTCTATAAAGTTTTTAAAACTTTTATATAAGTGTAAAGAATCATGAAATATGTTTTATGTTATTGTGGTAACTCACAAACTGATGACAAAAATGTGATATTTAATTTTTGATTTTTCTCCCCAAAGCTATACCCTCTGTTCTACAAGTACCATAAACACGACTATGTTAGTTTCAGTGTTTGAAACAGCAGCATTTTGCCTCTACTCTGATATCTTTAAAACAAAAATTGCTTCTAAAGTCACAAATCTTGGAGCAGACCTCAAAACTTTATTTTTCCACAAGGTCAATCTGTAGAGAAAAAAATTATTATTATTTCCTTCTCCCCTCTTTGCATCATATATTCTTGTCTCTTTATTTATGCTCATCCTCTTTTATGTGAACTTCTCAATGCCTATAATTTTCTACTCCTTGTTCATAGTGGTCAGGTCATTCCAAACCCCAACAAGGATGCCGAATAGCATATAAAACTTTTCTCTGACTTCCAAGGAAAATCATTTAGAGCAGCATGCTACAAATGGTGTTATTTTTCCAAACTTTCCTATTGTATTTCTATTGGCCCTATGTAAGTCTTGTTCTGTCTCCTTATCCTCAAATAAAGAAAGCCCTGCGAAGACCTGGTGTTTCCAAAAGACCTAGTACATAGCAACTCTTTGGCCCTTCTTATCCTTTATTTGGGTGCTGGTCAAACTTCCATCCATCAGCATTCTGTGGAGAAACAGGTTGTTAACTCACACAGTTTAGAATCCAGTTCCCAGTGTCTCTGAGGTTAAATTTAGGTGATTATGTTCAAATCCAACTCCCTAGATGTCTGATATTCCTAACAGTTTGTGTGCATTTATAACCCACAGCATCTACTGAAACCGGGACTCTTTCTAGTTCTATCCCATCCACTTCAATTTTAAATATGCCAGGATGCAGTGAACACACCCCCTCCCCATTTTTTCCTTTCTTCCTAACCTGTGTCCACAGAGCTTAACTATCAGAATGGAGGAATCAGGCCACAAGTGTCAACATGACTTAGTAAAGGAAGATAGAGATGCAAATCAATAAATAATTTCACTGATGGCTTCAGTAAGTTCATGCAAACCAATGTATTTTTTTAACCTAAGCAAACAGCTTGCTTATTTTTATTTATTTATTTAAATTGGAAGCTAATTACTTTACAACACTGTAGTGGTTTTTCCCATACATTGACATGAATTAGCCATGGGTGTACATGTGTTCCCCATCCTGAAGCCCCCTCTCACCTCCCTCCCCATCCCATCCCTCAGGGTCATCCCAGTGCACTGGCCCTGAGCACCCTGTCTCATGCATCAAACCTGGACTGGTGATCTATTTCACATATGGTAATATACATGTCTCAATGCTATTCTGTCAAATCATCCTACCCTCGCCTTCTCCCACAGAGGCCAAAAGTCTGTTCTTTACATAACAGCCTGCTTATTAAGACTCACTCAAGCTCATAATTCCATTGCATTCACAAATGCTGAACTATTATGTCATGAACTTTCAATCCTAATACATATGCTCCCCACCCTGAAAGACTAGTTTTAAGCCACTTTAGCCTGGACACTAACACCCTATAAGTATCCTTCCCTGACCTCCCTCTTCAGAGACACTAAGACGACAAAGGCAGTGTTTTCCTTTGATTGCATTAGGTCTAATAAATACAGTTTTGATTGATTATTAGGCCTTCTGGTAGTCTTCAGAGAGTTGACATCTTCTGAAGGTACTTCTCATCCTAATGAGTTTGCCATTTTTTAAGAAGGAGAAAAAATGGGAGGAGAAGAACAGTATCATGCTCCTCTAAAAGCATAAGTAGAATAATCCCTTGCCTGGTTTTCTAGTTGATTCACCACCTGGATCTGATTTTAGACTACTAAATCAGGGAGATGTCTTCCATTATTTCAGGTATATGAGGTTTGTTTTGTAACAGTAAGCTAAATACAGCTAGGCTAGTTTATTTTTATCAATCCAGATATTGACAGTCTTATAATCTTGGGATTTTTCCAAAAATTTGCAGTAGATTATCTCTAAGAGCTACATGTAGGCTGTGTTTTGATTTTTTTCCTACAATTTAATTTTTTTTTAAATTATTTTCGAAGAAATTGGAAGATACTCCACATCTTTTAGGCAGGTATCATTTTAAACCACAGCTTCCATGGTGGCTCAGTGGTAAAGAATCCACCTGCCAATGCAGGAGATGCAAGAGACATGGGTTCGATCTTTAGGTTGGAAAGATTCCCTGGAAAAGGAAATGGCAACCAACTCCAGTATTCTTGCCTGGAAAATCCCATGGACAGAGGAGCCTGGCAGGCTATTCTCCATGAGGTCTCAAAAAAGTTGGACATGACTTAGCGACTAAACAACAACATTTTAAACTGCACATTTGTCCTCCTTTTCGAAACAAAATATCTGTGTCTGCTATTCAAATTGGCAATTCACTTGTTTTTGTTTTTCTTTTCCTCTTTAAATTAAAGTACTACCCTGGGCCAAGCACTGGGAAAGAAGTTAAAGATTTGCCTTCCCCACTCTCAGGGATAATACATTAGAATAGTCCTATACAAGACAGCTTTTATCTACCTACCATTTATGTGAGCATAGATTTTCTCCTTGAGAAGAAAAAGATACTACATAATGAGAAATGGGGTTGAATGGTAGAGATGAGCAGACGGTATTTTTTTAAATTCTAGCTATTTAAGCTAGAAAAAGGGTTTTGCCTCAAAATTAGTTTCAAAAAGACTACATTCTAGAAGCTGACCCTGACTTCACTCCACTTCCTTTCACACACCTCCTCACTGGAAGCAGCCTAGCCTGTAAAAACTATGATGGAGAACTTGTGTTTTGTGTATTTACTGGAAATGATTTTCAAATGAATTCTGTAATCATATCCTCAAGTCCACTTACAGTCTTACTGAAGTGAAAGTGAATTCAAAGAATTTTTAATAATGTGTTAGCTTTCCCAACTTATGTTTGACCAATTTTGAGAGTTGATGTTAGTAGCCTAAAATCTCTGTTAACTAATAACTGATTTTTTTAAAAATGAGAAGGTAATGTTAGGCAGGATTTTGACTCAGAATCAATACAGAAAAAGTCAGATTTATGAAGATACAATGGATGACCTCTGCTGCTGCTGCTGCTGCTGCTAAGTTGCTTCAGTCGTGTCCGACTCTGCGACCTCATAGCCCACCAGGCTCCACTGTCCCTGGAATTCTCCAGGCAAGAACATTAGAGTGGGTTGCCATTTCCTTCTCCAATGCATGGAAGTGAAAAGTGAAAGTGAAGTCGCTCAGTCGTGTCCAACTCCTAGCGACCCCATGGACTGCAGCCCACCAGGCCCTTCCGTCCATGGGATTTTCCAGGCAAGAGTACTGGATGACCGCTAGCATGGAATAAACCATTGCCTTAACTTCTCCAGGACAATTTCTAGTTCAAGTGTTTTGTTTTGTCATCATATGAAGACTGTGTAAAATAGTTTCAAGTCAGAAATTATGATCCAAGTTCCTATACTGTATAATTTCTGCAGAGTGGAGTCTGCTACTTAGCATTCTATCTCCCATACTAATGACAGATTGAAATGTCACTAAAGGTTTCACAGTTGCTTTATTCAGCAATCCTTGCTGTGAATAGTCCTAGTAGTACTAACCTACCGTGGATGCATTTTTCATCTTCTCCTGACCAAGTTTTTTAAAAGGGTAGTGGGGAAAATATGTAAGAGTCCTCGGTACATGAGAGTCTGGGAATTCATATTAGAGAATACTAGAACAGGGCCCAGACATGGAGATTAAAATGATAAAAACACATATTTTGTCTCCTCAGAATTTGCCTAGATTTGGCCCTGCATGCAATGGCTTCTCTTTTCAAGAATAGTAAGAGTTCCATATCAGTTATATTCTCAATTTATTTCATTTACTGTGCATATCAATAGCTATTAATAGGGGAACATTGTTCTCCTTTTTCTGAATACAGACAGGAGAAAGAGATTTTTATTGGTAATCTAATACCAAAGGTGATTTTGAGGAAAGAAAGGTATTTTTCTACCCCTAGTAGTTACTCAACTCTATCCCAGCTTTAGGAATGTTTACTGAGGCCAGATTCCACAAGTTAAACCCTAGTCTTTGCACCCAGCATAAAAACCTCTGTAGGCCAGCCAGTTCTAAGGCCACCTTGGAATTAAGGTTCAGAATAGAGTTTGCTGAAAGTAGACCTGAGGAGTTCTTAACAACCCAACCTCTGAAATTTGACCTGGGGCTGAATCTGGAATTCCTAGTCAATTTCAGTGTCAAGTTACCTTCTGAAATGAAAGAGATAAAAGGATTTGACACCTTGTCAGTTCATATCATCCATATGCACCTTTAAACTGCAGGAAGAATCTTAAGAGGTATCATTAAGATGCTAGAGAAGAGGTTATAAAATTCCCATTGGCAAAGAATCTGTGTGGGCTGAAGTTTGCCTTGGGGGAGGAAATGGCCCTCTGAAAGTCTGCTCCAGACCAAGATGTTTCAGTACCTAACATTAGCCTCAGGCTGTACTGAGATTGTTGTGCTGCTCCTGGTCATAGTCTAAGTGTTTGTGCTTTTATTTAATGGAACTGGAAACACCATAATGGACAAAAAACAACAAGATCAATGTAATCCTCTTCCATCACCTGGAAGAGTGATAACCATGCAGAGGACAAAGAAAGGAAACAGGAAGCGAAGGAGGTACCCAACCAGGAAAGGAACAGAAGCTAAAACAGATGAGCAAGTGACTTGTAAAAAAAAAAAAAAAAAAAGCTTAAATTGAATGCCCCAACACTGATGTGATAAGCAAGTCTTATTAGTTTCTGTTTTACACAGAAATGTGGCTCTAGGCTGACCAAGGGAATGGAGGAACCAGAGCCGGAAAGGAAGGCACAGATTTGAGGAGGAAATAGGAACAGAGGCTATATATTATCCACTTGTAATCTTCAAAGGTACAGAATCAAGTTTTCTACTTGTAGATGTTGATGGGAGCCAATCTGCAAATTCTCAAAATAAGATGTTCCTGGAAGCAGAGGGAGGAGATTGGTCATGAAAGAGGTGGAGGAATTTTATTAGCCAAAGAAAAGGCTTTCTGCAACTTGGAATTCCCTTCAGGTTAAGTTGGCATGCCAAGAACAAATTCATGCCAAGGTCTTTTCAAAGAAGTTTGCAGTGAAATAAAAACACCTGTCGTGACTATGGTGAACCCCTCTGGACAATTTGGCAAAAAGAAAACCTCTTTCTCTGTCATGGAGAGAGTGCACCCAGTTCCATGCTGTAATTATTGAGTAATCTGTTAAATGGAAGGCTTCTCAGGTGGCATCAGTAATAAAGAACCTGCCTGCCAATCAATGCAGGAGACTCAAAAGACATGGGTTCAATCCCTGGGTTGGGAAGATCCCCTGGAGAAGGAAATGGCAACCCACTCCAGCATTCTTGCCTGGTGAATTCCGTGGAATGTGGAGCCTGGTAGGCTACCGTCTATGTGGTTGCAAAGAGCTGGACACGACTGAACATGCACACACTGTTATTAAGAAAGCAGACTGTATCTGTAAGCTGCTTTCAAAGACTGACACTGGCCTGGCTCCTGAATAGTGGTATTAAATGCTATAGCCTGCAGCCTTTCTCTGTCTTTAAAAGCATGAGAAGGTCTTTTCAATTCCTGTGACCTAGTTGGGAAGGCTGACTACAACAGACAGTGCGGCACCAGCTTCACCACCTCCATCCATGTGCCTTCCACAAAGGCATGGACCCCATGCGTGATGCCTGCAGAGTACACCAGTGAAGTCTACAATCAGCTCACAGGCTCTTCCTAGGCAAACTCAGAAAGTAAGCAAAATTAATCTTTTTCTACCATTTCCATGAGGGAACAGTTGCCTCACTCACTCAAGGCCAAAATTACATGACCGAATGGACCTGGCAGCTTCCATTATTCCAGATCATTACACCTCCTTCCCCTAAAATCATGACAAAAGTCACATCAACTGGCTGCAAGTCTATAGATAAGTTAATCAGCTTGCAAGCCTTGGATCACTTCATGCTTTTAAATGCTCACTGGGCTCCCCTGGTGGCTCAGATGGTAAAAGAATCTGTCTGCAATGCAGGAGACGTGGGTTGGGAAGATCCCCTGGAGAAGGAAATGGCAAATCACTTCAGTATTCTTGCCTGGAGAATTCTATGGACAGAGGAGCCTGGAGGGCTACAGTCCATGAGTTGCAAAGAGTTAGTCACAACTGAGTGACTAACAAAAATGTCCATTGGTTTTATACATTCTATTTTCTAGGTAAACTTTCATTGATGAATGAGATCTATAACTCTATTGGTATTCCCAATTGCAGGCAACAGAAACCTGCTAAAAAAAGAATTTAGGAAATTTATATAAAGGACCTAGCTCCTAGGATCTTTACTGCCAAGTCACTTCAGTCGTGTCCGACTCTGTGCGATCCCATAGACAGCAGCCCACCAGGCTCTGCTGTCCCTGGGATTCTCCAGGTAAGAACACTGGAGTGGGTTGCCTTTTCCTTCTCCAATGCATGAAAGTGAAAAGTGAAGTCACTCAGTCGTGTCCGACTCTTAGGGACCCCATAGACTGCGGCCCACCAGGCTTCTCCATCTATGGGATTTTCTAGGCAAGAGTACTGGAGTGGGGTGCCACTGCCTTCTCTGATAGGATCTTTAAGATGGCTGCAAAACCAGGAGTGCAAGCTACACGGCCAGAGCAATGCCTGATATCACAGAGCAGAGCTGCTCGCTGCTGAAGGAACACAACCAACACCGGTTCACCCACTGACACCACCAAAACGCACTATACCATCATCCTGCACCAGAATGGATTCCACACAACCCCTTACTCTTCTTGTCACTAAATTCTTGAACAATTATAAACTGTTTTTATCATCCTAATTCTACTTATTTTTGGTCATTAGAAATAAAACTAAATCTATTTTCAAATAATTTACAATTCAGATTTCTTCAATTCTTGACTTCAGTTCTTCAATTCAAGTCATATTGGGCTTTTCCTCCTATAATTTATACCAAATAACTACTTTTACCTATAATTGAATAAATGTAGTTACCATCATAAAAAATAGACAACAGAGTAAGTCCACAGCCTTCTATAAAATATCATAGAAGGCAGAAAGATAAGAAAGGTTTGAGTTTTTAAAAATCAGTGCCTGAACCATTGCTGTTGTTGTTCAGTCTCTCAGTCATGTCCAGCTCTTTGTGACCCCATGCACTGCAGCACGCCAGGCTTCCCTGTCCTTCACTGTCTCCCGGAGTTTGCTCAAACTCATGTCCATTGAGTCAGTGATGCCATCCAACCATCTCATCTTCTGTCGCCCCCTTCTTTTCCTGCCCTCAATCTTTCCCAACATCAGGGTCTTTAAGCCATTATCATCTCAATTCAAAATTATGATGATTTGAGAGAAAACATGAAGTAGCTGACCTAAAAAAATTGATTTAGGTATACATTCATGTGTTCATGAAAAACAATAGTTTGCAAAATATTCAATGATATGATAAAATGCTTATATTTCTTGTTAAACGTAGTAGCATGACTACTATGACCTTAATTTAGTGTGTGTGTGCTTCTATACATAGACAAACACACATATTCATGCATACACTGTGGGGATGTGTTCCAAAATTCTTAATGCTTTTATTTTTAAAACTTAAGTAATTTTATCTCAAAATATGTCATCTCTGAGTGATCTAGTATTAGGCAGTAAGTGTACTTTATCCTCATGAGTTTAGTTTGAAAAGTCATTAAAACATAGAAATCAAAGAATAGGATAGAATCAAAGAATAAAACATAGAATCAAAGAATAAAAAACATCAAATCAAAGAATAAAAAACATCAAATCAAAGAATAAAAAGTAGCCAAATTTCTCTCCCGAATTGCCATGTTCATTCCAGGCAAGCCCACTGTTTATTTTCACATTTTCAGTTCTCTCTCTGATGGTCAGCCCAGCAAAACTACTGCGCTTCACCAGCTAGATCCTTTCTGGTTTATCTTTTGAGAATGGCTTTCTCTTTGTCACTTAGAAAACAAAAGAAAGCAAGAAATTCAACCTTATCCCTTATTATCTCTATTATGTCAGTATCCCGACATACTTTTTCACTAGAAATTCATGGAATTTAGACTTCTTTTAAGTAACAGGAAACTAGTCCGCTCCTTAAGAATTTGGAAGGACTTCACGAAACTGCACGCAAATTTCTCAGTTTTCTCTCTGCTTTGCTGCTGTCTCGACCTCTCTTCATCCTGTAAATAACCATATTTTCTAGGAAATCAATTTTTCAACTTCTCTTCTTGCTCCATACCTCCCCTTAAATGATCCCATCCACCACTCTTCATATATCCAGAACATTCAAACCTGTATTCCCTGACCTCTTGTCCTACCCCAAGACTTACATCTGCAGTATCTCTTTCAGTCTCTTCCTCAGTCACCTAATGGAGTTCACCGTTTCACAGACCCCCTTCCCCTACTGTGTTCTTCCTTTCAGGAACTACGATCACCTATCACCTAAGCCAGCAGCATAAAGGTCATCCTTGACTCCTACTCCTCCCTATACTCTTTTCTCGTATACAATCAAATACCGTTTCTGTGAATTCTACCTCCTAAAGCATGTGTCAGGTCCTCCCCTCCACTCTAAATGTGGTAAATTGATTGCAGCCCTCTCGGCTCTCACTGGGGACCACCCACTCACCCTGTGTGCAGCCTACTTGTTCTGTTCTCTCTACTTCCAGAGTGACATTTATAAAATGAAAGCCTCATCATGTCTCTACCCATTTTAAAATCTCAGTGGCACTCTATAGCTTTCAGAACAATAGCCACTATTTTAAGCATTGATGTCCATAGTTCATATTATCCTGGTCACTGCCTAGCTCTCATTTTGTATTCTGCTGCTCTGAAGAATCCACTACGGGGAGCAAAACCAAATAACATACAGCTCCTCAAAAATAAAAAAAAAACTCACTTCATATCACATGCTTATTTCCTCTCTGCCTGCTGTGCTAATCTTTACTCTTCCCCCATCTTTATGTTGGGCTTCCCAGGTGGCTCAGTGGTAAAAAAAAAAAAAAAAAAAGATCCACCTGTCAATGCAGGAAATGCAAGAGACATGAGTTCAATCCTTGGGTCAGGAAGATCCCCTGGGGAGGAAATGGCAACCCACTCCAGTGTTCTTGCCTGGAAAATTCCATGGACAGAGGAGCCTGGTGGATTACAGTCCATGGGGTCACAAAGAGTTGGACAAGACTGAGTGACTGAGCACATAGGCACATCTTCATGCTGTGTGTATCCACACAAATGGCCAATGTGCCTTTCTTTTGTGCTTGCAGCACCTTTCCCATAACTTGTAATAACTACCTTCACTCTGTGTTGTAGTTTTTCTTAGTTTTCTGA
This sequence comes from Bos javanicus, assembly GCF_032452875.1. NCBI lineage: Eukaryota > Metazoa > Chordata > Mammalia > Artiodactyla > Bovidae > Bos > Bos javanicus. Next base: position 14,633,349 of record NC_083876.1, read on the forward strand.
CTGCCTAACTTGAGTAAGAACTTATTTGAGCCCATGGACTGTGTTACAACAAACGGTTAAGAGCAGAAATCTCTTGGGTTTGAATCTTGGTTCTGCTCTTATTAACTCCCTGATCTGGGCAAGTCATTTAAATTTCCAGTTTCCTCACTGGTAAAATGAAGAAAATAATAACATCTTAGCACATAAGATTATTGAGGAAATGAACTTAGTTAATCCATCTTAGATATTTTGAAGAATGGTACTCTTCATTATCACCATCATACCACCTCTACAAATCCAGTATCTAGCTAAGCACACAGCACATCAGATATGCACAAACGTGCAATAAATTCATAATTAACAGTCTTTATGGAAGTAACAGCTAGAATAGGAGGATGCTACTTTGCCCCCTGGGCTTCCCCAGTGGCTCAGCAGTGAAGAATCTGCCTGCAATGCAGGAAATGTGGTCTTGATCCCTTGGTTGGGAAGATCCCCTGGAAGAGTGCATGGCAATCCGCTCCAGTATTCTGGCATGCTATGGTCCTGGGGTTGCAAAGAGTCGGACACGACTGCAACAACTGGGGTTGCATGCAGGCATTTTGCCCTCTGCCATCCCAAAGATAACAAAGGCAAAAGTATAGAGAGCCAGTGAGTCCTGAAACGTACTCATGATTAGCAGAGGTGATACAGGCTCACAAGAGCAGAGGAAGAGGCTGTTTTGAAGTAGAGGTGATGAGGTTTAGCATGTCAGGTACAGGTTCAAGAGACAGAAAACTGAAGCAAGGCCATTTGGATCAGGGCAGTTTCAGTGTAATGGGCCTGATGAGAAAGTCATGCTGCTGGAGGTGGGGAGGGTGAGTGAGTGGTGAGGAAACCCGACATAGGTGTAGACCAGCTCAAGAGATCTGACAGTGCACAGGAGAGAAAAATAGGACAAAGATTAAGGGGAGAAAGAATGCTAATGAGGTAGTTTCCCAAAAACACCAGTTTACTGGTTTTCCCTTTTGAGGGGATAAATGTTGCCTTAACCAGAGGAGAGAACTTCTCACTCTGTGGCCAACTCCTCTATTTGTTAATCAACAGCGTCTTGCCAAGAATAAAATAGATGACAAATTCTATGGGAATGTCTGATTTTTACTTTTTTTAACTTTTTGCATTGCTCCATTTACTGGAAGAAATTCATTGTTCCACTACTCTTGCCACATTTTAAAGCTGAAGAGATAAACATGAGAAAGAAGAGCAAGGATGTCACCTGCTTGCTGAAACTTGCAAGGAATGAATTAAATGTTTGAGTCAGAGATATTCATCAAGCCATTAGTCAACTTTGCATAGTTCATCATGAGACACTTAAGTTCAAATTCTCCAAGTAAACTAATCTTATTACCAAAGTAAATATAAATTTTTAACTTTAGTATGTTTCTCCTTATTAACAAACTTCATGTGGAAACTGTAAAAATTGTAAAATATAAAAAACAAAAATTAAAACTCCTATCATCCTACCACTCAGAAAAAAAGTACTATTGACCCTTTAATATATTTCCAAACAGCTTTGTTCCCTATACATATGCATACATGCACATACACACACACACACATATACACACACAAGCAAATTCTTAACAAAATTTATAGCATACTCTATATAAATTTTCTGTACAGTCATGTTTCACTCAATATCGGGACAGTCCATGTCTTGAAAATTCCTTGAAAACATAATTTATAATAACTATATGATATTCTATGTATTTTATTTGATCATCTTATTTTTGTTGGGGAGTTCTTTCCAACTTATTTGCCACTATAGTGAGGCAAAAGTTCTAGTTGTTTATTAGCATTTGATTCTAAGCCTTATAGTTTCTTAAGAATGGTTTCCCAGAATGATTACAGTGTTAAAATGCTCCTCACCAGAGAGCACACATTGCTATACACTTTTTCTAGAATTAATAACAAGTATGGATGTGAGAGTTGGACTGTGAAGAAAGCTGAGCGCCAAAGAATTGATGCTTTTGAACTGTGGTGTTGGAGAAGACTCTTGAGAGTCCCTTGGACTGCAAGGAGATCCAGCCAGTCCATTCTGAAGGAGATCAGCCCTGGGATGTCTTTGGAAGGAATGATGCTAAAGCTGAAACTCCAGTACTTTGGCCACCTCATGGGAAGAGTTGACTCATTGGAAAAGACTCTGATACTGGGAGGGATTGGGGGCAGGAGGAGAAGGATGAGATGGTTGGATGGCATCACTGACTCGATGGACGTGAGTTTGAGTGAACTCCGGGAGTTGGTGATGGACAGGGAGGCCTGGCATGCTGCGATTCATGGGGTCGCAAAGTTGGACACGACTGAGCGACTGAACTGAACTGAACTGAACTGATACCAACAAAGATGTATTGTATAACACATTGAACTCTGCTCAATGTTATGTGCCAGCCTGGATGGGAGGAGGGTTTGATGCAGACTGGATACATGTATATGTATGACTGAGTCCCTTTGCTGTTCACCTAAAACTACCACAACATTGTTAACTGGCTATACCCTAATACAAAATTAAAACTATAAAGTTAAAAAAAAAAACACGAATTGACATTTCTACCACTGACATGGGTTGGGGCCAGTCTCCCTGTACATGCCCTTGGAAGCATTCTTAGTAGCATTTTCCATGTGATTTGTAAGAATCCAACTTTTCTTGCATTTTCACTGATCAGTGAATTTGAATCTTTATAGAACTCATTATATCCCATTTATATTTCCTGTTTTTATGTTGCTTGACAATTATTTTATTGAAAGCTTGATGTTTTTCTTAATGACATTCCCTGTAGGAAAGATATTAATTCTGTCACATTTATTTATCTTTTAATTTTCATGTTATTTTACATTTTTTACATAACTAAAATTTTGTACAGTTAAACTTTATACATCAGAATGTTAATGAAGTGTAAATATTTGGCACTTTTTCATGGCTTTTATTCTTTAGAAAGATTTCCCTAATCTTAATCAGATGAGTTTTATTCATAATTTTCCTTTAAAACTGGTTGTATATTTTATATTTAAATCTTTTAATCCATCTGGAGTTTACTTTGAAATATATGATGAGGTAAAATTTTACCTTTGTATTTTCTAAGTATTACTTAATCATCACAATGCAATTTTATTAACCTATAACCCAATATTGCCTTCTACTACTTATTTGTGAGACTGTTTTTATGGATAATACATAGTTTCTGTCTCTACTAAGATCTACTTTTCTATTTTTTTATTTTATCTGTTGATCTGTTTATGGATTCTATTAGCAAAGTAACATTATAATGACTAGCTTTTGAGAATGTTTTGGTGCTTCATAGGGCATTAGTGGTTTTTTGTTTTAAATCTAGAACTTCCAGTGCTTTTATTCCCCAGGGACAGACTCTATTTCCCCATACTGAGTTCTCAAAGCATCTAGGGGAAATACAAGTGTTTGATTCCAAGTGATGTCATCAAAGATTTCTAAGTGACCTCTTGGTTCTTAGTAAACATTCCTTCCCTAGTGATAGAGTCAGGGGAAGATAGGGCCCAGATATCTTCCTAATAGAGGTGGTTAAAGAACAAGTCATCCTGGACTAGGAAAGTATCGTGTCAAGCACACTGCTTCCTAACCTATACATGGAAAAGATGTGAATGACTAACTTTCAAAAGGAGGATCTGTAAGTTTTCAATAAAAACTAAACCAAACAGGTATCATTTTGATTTTGAGCCCTCCTATCATTAACCTTAATTGAATAAGAAAATTCTTCCTCTTCATCAAGCTATCTAACAAAATACATTCAGTTTGTTAATTGGTCCTATAAAATAAGAAGGTGAACAGTGTTCATACTATTATTATTATAACTTGACTAATATAGTTCCCTTCTTTAGTATAAAGAGCACAAAATAGTGATTCCTACTCATTTCTCTGCATATAAGTTAAATAAGCAGGGTGACAATATACAGCCTTGACTTATTCCTTTTCCTACTTGGAACCAGTCTGTTGTTCCATGTCCAGTTCTAACTGTTGCTTCCTAACCTGCATACAGATTTCTCAAGAGGCAGGTCAGGTGGTCTGGTATTCCCATCTCTTTCAGAATTTTCCACAGTTTATTGTGATCCACATAAGTCAAAGTCTTTGGCATAGTCAATAAAGCAGAAATAGATGTTTTTCTGGAACTCTCTTGCTTTTTCAATGATCCAGCAGATGTTGGCAATTTGATCTCTGGTTCCTCTGCCTTATCTAAAACCAGCTTGAACATCTGGAAGTTCACAGTTCACCTACTGCTAAAGCCTAGCTTGGAGAATTTTAAGCATTACTTTACTAGTGTGTGAGATGAGTACAACTGGAACAACAGACTGGTTCCAAATAGGAAAAGGTGCCGGGGACCAGCCCCGGCTGATCCAGGGTATTCGAAGGAGAGACGGCGTAGGCGAAGATCAGGAAACAACTGCTTAATTAAATGTTAATTAAGGATATAAAGAGTAATAGAATAAGGATAGCTCAGTGAGGAAATTTCAGTGAAGAAAAGAGGCTGAAATAAGGATAGCTCAGTGAGGAAATTCAGTGGAGAAAAGAGGCTGAATAATTCAGCCAGAAGGTAAGAGAAAGAACAACATGGTGAGACCAAGTTTCGGTGAACAAGGCCCGCACTTTATTTTTCAAAGTAGTTTTTATACCTTAAGTTATGCATAGAGGATAATGGGGGAAGGGTAGAGTCTTGCAGCAAGCCAGGCTTTCTTCCTGCAAACGTATCATATGCAAAAGCTTAGGTGATTTGCATCATCTTCTGGCCCGGAGGCCTGTTAACATTTTAAGACCCTTTCTTCAGAAAACTTATTTTTCTCTAAAGGTGATAAGTCAAGCGCCACCCTCCAAAAGCATTAGATAAAGTTGCATTCCTACAGAGCAAAGGTGTGGTGGGCTATAACAAGAAAAAGAATTAACTCAAGGGTCCCAGGTTACAAACATTAAAGCTACTATTTACACCAATTATATTAATCAATACACTGCCAGAGACACAGCAGGTAAGGGATATGGAGACTTAGCAGCAAACATTGGCCCAACAAGTGAAAATCCCTTCACCAATACAATTTCTAATCAATCTTTTAACTGCTCAAAGGAATCTATATTTAGACAGTTTAGAACATCTCATGCCTCTCACAGTTGGGAGGCTCTGAACAATCACATGTGGCCAGAAAAACCTATTCAGGCAGGCTAGAGGATTTCCAAAGGAGTTTGTAGGTTAAACACTGTCACACCCAGGAATTATTAACTGGAACTGTAAGCTAACTCTTTTTTCAGAGAGAGGTAGTGGGGGATAGCCCCCCGTAAAGTCAGAGGTGTAGGTGAAAGCTCAAAGCAGAAAGTAGGCAGACTCTGGTTTTGGGGGTATATGCTCGAGAATTTCCAGGGGGACCCCTGAGGCTTGATCCCGCCTTTGCATATGCCAAGCCTCCTTCCTCATGACCTTTGCCAGGGGCAGAGCTCGCTCCCCGCAAAAAGGAGTACGTCAAGGCTGTATATTATCACCCTGCTTATTTAACTTATATACAGAGTACATCATGAGAAACACTGGGCTGGAGGAAGCATAAGCTGGATTCGAGATTGCTGGGAGAAATATCAATAACCTCAGATATGCAGATGACATCACCCTTACAGCAGAAAGTGAGAAGAACTAAAGAGCCTCTTGATGAAAGTGAAAGAGGAGAGTGAAAAAGCTGGCTTAAAGCTCAACATTCAGAAAACTAAGATCATGGCATCCGGTCCCATTACTTCATGGCAAATAGATGGGGAAACAATGGAAACAGTGGCTGACTTTATTTTTGGGGGCTCCAAAATCACTGCAGATGGTGACTGCAGACATGAAATTAAAAGACGCTTACTCCTTGGAAGGAAAGTTATGACCAACCTAGACAACATATTAAAAAGCAGAGACATTACTTTGTCAACAAAGGTCCGTCTAGTCAAGGCTATGGTTTTTCCAGTGGTCATGTATGGATGTGAGAGTTGGACTATAAAGAAAGCTGAGTGCCAAAGAATTGATGCTTTTGAACTGTGATGTTGGAGAGTCCATTGGACTGCAAGGAGATCCAACTAGTCCATCCTAAAGGAGATCAGTCCTGGGTGTTCATTGGAAGGACTGATATTGAAGCTGAAACTCCAAGACTTTGGCCACCTGATGCAAAGGGCTGACTCATTTGAAAAGACCCTGATGCTGGGAAAGATTGAGGGCGGGAGGAGAAAGGGCAGAGAAGGCAATGGCAACCCACTCCAGTACGCTTGCCTGGTAGTCTGCAGTCCACGGAGTCTCAAAGAGTGGGACACAACTGAGCGACTTCACTTTCACTTTTCACTTTCATGCATTGGAGAAGGAAATGGCAACCCACTCCAGTGTTCTTGCCTGGAGAATCCCAGGGATGGGGGAGCCTGGTGGGCTGCCATCTTTGGGGTCACCCAGAGCCGGAAACGACTGACGCAACACAGCAGCAGCAACAGTAGGAGAAGGGGACAACAGAGGATGAGATGGTTGGATGGCATCACTGATTCAATGGACATGAGTTTGGGTAAACTATGGGAGTTGGTGATGGACAGGGAGGCCTGGCGTGCTGCAGTCCATGGGGTCACAGAGTCAGACACGACTGAGTGACTGAACTGAACTGAACTCATTTCTCAAGTTGCTACTCACAAATGGAACCAAGTTGATAGTCACAAATTGTATTAAGAGGCTGTTCCTCCCTGGAAATAAGAATAAACCCAATGGGGAAATTCTCTTACACTCCAATGGTTAGGATTTCTCTTTTCAGCACAAAGGGTACAGGTTCAATCTCTGGTCAGAGAGCTAAGATCCCACATGCCTTGCAGCAAAAAACCCAAAACATCAAACAGAAGCAATATAGTATCAAATGCAATAATGACTCTTTTTTTAAAAAGGAGGAACACTATGATTATTTACTAAAAATATTAGTTTACCAGCTGTAAAATATTATTTACAGCTCTCTCAGGTTGATGACTATTCAGAGGAGGGGACTCAGGTAATTTCAAGAAAAAAAAATTTACATTCATGGCCATTTTTCTAATAACAATAGCAGTAATAAATACTCTTCTTCAGATAGCTTCATGTTTAAACTTTGCCAAGTCACTTCTTTAGCTTCATTGGCTAGTACACAAACTAAATTTTTTCTTCCCTCAAATTAATCCAGTCTAAACATATCAGTGACTAACTCTGTATGTGCAATCTAAATGTCAGCATTCTCCACCAACTTAGTAAAGGGCTCTTGTGTAAGGAAATCCTAAGAATTCATATTCCAGAGAGATTGTTTTCATCTAAAAACATTAACATTGATTAACTCAAAATAACCCTGTGTTTGAAAGGAGAAGAAAAGATTTTTGGTTTTACTTGAGAGGTTTGTGGCCTGTTTTCAGGTACTCTAATAAATCATCCTAAGACTTATAAATTATAAAATAAAAATGTGACATTATTTAACCGAATTCAATAAGCTTCTTTTCATTTTATTTGCAAGCAATTGAAAGAAAATTAGTTCTGTCTATTAAGAAAAGAAGATTAAATTCTCTCTCATGATCCAATTTGTAAGTCTTAGAAGAGACCTTGAAACTATATTTAACATTTCTTGTCTGCATGTTTAATGCCTTTGTTTAATCAATCCACAACTTCAAAGCCAACATCACTGACCAAATCAGTAGCGATTTGTAATTTATTTGGATTGACTTTGACTTTTACTTAATAACAAAATATCCTATAGTTTCTTCTCAAATAGCATTCAGGTTGACAGTTTGCATAAGAACTTACAAGAGATTTATAGTGACCTGAAAAATATAAGCATTGCATAGCACTGGACAGATATAAGTTTGAAGAATCAATTATTAGAATAAGTTGAACTACCAGTGCTTATTAGTTGCTCAGTCATGTCCAACTTTGTGACCCCATGGACTGCAGCCGGCCAGACTCCTCTGTCCATGGAATTCTCCAGGCAAGAATACTGGAGTGTGTTGTCATTCTCTTCCCAGGGAATCTTCTTGACCCAGGGATCAAACTTGAGTCTCCTGCAATGCAGGCAGATTCTTTACTGCCTGAGCTACCAGGGAAGCTCAGGAGGATAGAGATGTTAGATAAAGGAATATCTGGTGCCCAGAGCCTAAGATAACAAGGAAACAACGGGAAAATAGTCAACAATGAATGCATGTATGTTAGGTATGTTGCTGCTGCTAAGTCGCTTCAGTTGTGTCCGACTCTGTGCGACCCCGTAGACGGCACCCCACCAGGCTCCCCCGTCCCTGGGATTCTCCAGGCAAGAACACTGAGTGGGTTGCCATTTCCTTCTCCAATGCATTAAAGTGAAAAGTGAAAGTGAAGTTGCTCAGTCATGTCCGACCCTCAGCGACCCCATGGACTGCAGCCCACCAGGCTCCTCCATCCATGGGATTTTCCAGGCAAGAGTACTGGAGTGCGGTGCCATTGCCTTCTCCGATGTAGGTATGTTAGGGACGGGGCAAAGGTAGAAATGAGGGAAAGGAAGAATGGGCTAATATATTTCAAACCAGTTTTAAAAACTGAATAACAGATATTCATAAACATACAATAAAAGTTAATTTTTTCTTAAGGTAGTCAGTGGTTGCTTAGTTCCATAATTAGTCCTTACAACTATCTTAGGGATTAGATATTATCTTCAAAGCAAGCACAGTTGATGTTCAATTTAATGACCAAGCCTTATTTAGCATCTACTCTACGTGAAGCTGTCTGCTAAGTATCACGTCTCTAAGCGACAATGCACCAAATGTTCTATAGTATTCCCAGTATTTAACACCCCGTGGCTTTACCTTAAAATTTAGGATCTACTGTATTTAAAACAAAGAGATTCTATTTCCTAAATGTATTATTATACAGTGATGCCCTAAAATGAAGAGAGTGTTCTCTTGGATTATACCAAAAGGATCTGCCCCAACTCTGACCACTCATCAAAAGATAGAGTAAGACTTCTTGTGAGGCATAAGATAATATCACCCAAACTACTATGATATTTATAACTCCTGGCAATCAATCACAACTTACCAGTATTCTCAAGAAATATTAATAGAATTAGAGAATCAATGAACTTTAAAAATTCACAGGTGATCACAATTTTTGAGTTATCAGTCACGGACTTTAAAATAATTGTGATTACTATTTTTAAGAAAAGAGATGAAAATGGAGATTTTTCACAAAAATTGAAATACATGGAAAAAATGTGAAATTCAAGAACTTTAAGATAACTAAGTTAGGAACACAGTAAATGAATTTAACTTGTAGAATGTAACTGTAGAAGGAACTAGTGAATTAAAAGACAGATCAGTATAATATAAATGTAAACATACAGAAGAAAAAATAGAAAATGCAGATTATGATGTAAAATAAATGGGCCATAGTGAATATGTCTATATGGTATAATTCAAGCCTTGGGTGAGAGAGAAAGAATGAAAAAAAAGTGGAAATAATATTTAAAGAGTAATAATCCTTATCTAGGTTGACTAGGTAAAAAAGAGAAAATTCAAATTACTAAAATTATGAATGAAAGAAGGAAATTATTACAGACATTCAGAAAAAATATGTAAAGTAATATTAAGAACAAGTGTACAGCAAATTAGATAAATTAGATGAAATGGAAGAGTTTCTAGAAATGCTAATTACCAAAAATGACTGAAGAATAAATAAAAAAATCTGAGCAGAACTATAATAAGTAGACAGACTCCATTAATAGTCTTAAAACCCTCCCAGATCCTAATAGCTTCCTTGGTAAATTCTTCTAAACATTTAAAGAAGACTTAACACCATTTTTCACAAACACTTTCCATGAAACAGGGTAGAAAGGAACGATTCCCAGCTTACTGTATGAAAACAAATATTATCCTGATGCCAAAACCAGGCAAAGCTATAATAAGAAAAAAAGCTACAAGCCAATAGCTCTTATGAATATATATGGGAAAATCCTATCAAACAAAATCCAGCAAACTACAAAAAGACTATACACCACAATCAAATGGGATTTATTTCAGGAATTCAAGGTAGAACTAATATTCAAAATTCAATTAATATGAATGGGTGACCAAGATAGTACAGTAGGAAGATCCTGAGCTCACCTCCTCCAATGAGCACATTGACAGCCAAATGGGCCAGGGTGTAGCCCCACCTACTAATGTGCTCACAGTAATCAGCCCCACCACAACAGAAGGACCCATAGAGTCCCCATAAGCAGCAACCCTAGAGTATACATTAATAGATCTGGTGATCTGAGGGTAATATGAGGGTAATATGCTGCTGAGCTCAATAGGCTATCTCCTACACAAGACTGTATCACTAAGACTGGAAAACATAATCTACCTACCTAATATGTAGAAATAAACATAGAGACTTAGAATGAAGAGGCAAATAAATATTTTCCAAATGAAAGAACAAGATAAGACCCCAGAAAAACAACTAAATAAAGTGGAGATAAGCATTCTAACAAATAAAGAGTTCAAGGTAATGATTATAAAGATGCTTAACAAACAGGGGAGAAGATATGAATAAATATGAATTTATGAAAAAGAAAAATGAATAAATGAAAACAGTAAGACATTTAACAAAGAGTTCAGTTCAGTTCAGTCAGTCGCTCAGTCGTGTCCGACTCTTTGCAACCCCATGAATCGCAGCACGCCAGGCTTCCCTGTCCATCACCAACTCCCAGAGGTCACCTAAACTCATGTCCATTGAGTCAGTGATGCCATCTAGCCATCTCATCCTCTGTCGTCCCCTTCTCCTCCTGCCCCCAGGTTATAAAGAACTAAACAGAGTTGAAGAATACAGTAACTGAAATAAAAATACACCAGAAGGAATCAACAATAGATTAGATGCAACAGAGGACTGAATTAATGGACTAGAAGACAGAATATTGGAAATTAGTCAAGTGGAACAGAACCAAAAAAAGAAAAAAAAAGCCAAAAAACAATTCTTAATGAGATAATTTAAGAGACCTCTGGTACAACATCAAGAATTATAGGAGTCCCAGAAGAAGAAAGAGCACAAAATCTATTTGAAGAAACAATAGTTGAAAAAATCCCTAACCTGGGAAAGGAAATAGACATTTATGTCCAGAAAGCACAGAGGGTTCAAAATAAGATGAAATCAATAAAGAAAATCCAACCTTAAAGAACAAATTAGATCAGATGAACTTAATAAGTAAATATATATATAGAATATTCCATCTAAAAGCAACAGAATACATGTTCTTTTCAAGTGTGCATGAAACATTATATGGAATAGATCACATGCTAGGCCCTAAAACAAGTCACAGTATATTTAAGAAAGTTGAAATCATATCAGACATTGTTTCTAACCACAATTCAATGAGTTTAGAAATCAAGTAGAGATCAAGAAACTGCAAAAAACACAAACACATGGAGGCTAAACAATGCACTACTAAACAACCAACAAATCACTGAAGAAATCAAAGAGAAAATCAAAAAATAGTTGGAGACAAATGAAAATGGGGAAAAATGATTAAAATTTTGTGGGATACACCATAGTTCTTAGAGGGAAGTTTATAATAATGCAAGCCTACCTCAAGAAAAGAAAGAAAAAAAAAAAGATAAAATAAATACTCCATCCTTACACATAAGGAACTAGAAAAAGAACAAACTAAATCCAAGGTTAGTATATGAAAAGAAATTATAAAAATCAGAGCAGAAATAAATGAAATGATGCTTTTTAAAAAATAGAATGGGTTAGTGCCTACCAGGAGCTAGTTTTTTGAAAAGAGAAATCAAATGTATAAGCCTTTGGCCAGATTCTTCATGAAAAAGAGAGAGGGCCTCCCAAAATAAAACCAGAAATGAAGTTACAACTGACACCATATAAATGCAAAGGATCAAAAGAGATTTCTATAATTAAAAACCAGTAATATGTACAACCTAAAAGAAATGGATACATTTCTACAAATGTGCAATCTCCCAAGACTGAATAAGGAAGAAATAGAAAATATTATTACCAGTTATAAAATTTAACTAGTAATGTTTTTAAAAACCCAACAAACAAAATTCCAGGACCAGAGACAGCTTCACATGTGAATTCTAAAACACATGTAAATAGGAGTTAACACCTACCCTTCACAAGCTATTCCAAAGAAGGAAAAATAATGCTTTCATACTCATTCCCCATGGTTATTCCCTCATTCCCTCACTCTTGTACCAAAACCAGACAGACACCACACACACAAAAAAAATTATACTCCAATATCACAAATGAACATAGATACAAAAATTCTCAACAAAATATTAATGAACTGAATTCAACAAGGTATTAAAAGGACCACCCACCATAATCAAGTAATATATATAACAAGGATGAAGAATAATTCAATATCCACAAATAAATCAATGAGACACATGACATTAACAAATTGAAGAATAAAATTATATGATCTCTCAATAGATGTAGCAAATGCTTTTGATGAAATTCAGCATCTGTTTATCATAAAAATTCTCAACAAAGTGGGTACAGAGGGAACATACCTCAAATTAATAAAGGCAATATATGACCAGCCCATAGCTAACATTATTCACAATGTTAAAAACCCAAAAGCATTTCCTCTAAGGTTAGGAATAAGACAAAGATGTCCACTTTCACCACTTTTATTTAACATAGAATTGGAAGTCCTAACCACAGTAATCAAATATGAAAAAGAAATAAATCCAAATTGAAAAAGAAGTGAAGCTGTCACTATTTGTAAATAAATAACACTATATATAGAAAACCCTAAAGAAGCCACTGAAAATCTATTAGAAGTAATAGTTAATTTAGTAAATTTCCAGGATACAAAATTAATATATACAAATCTGTTGAATTTCTATACACTAGTACTCTTGCCTGGAGGAGCCTGGTGGGCTGCAGTCCATGGGGTCACACAGAGTCAGACATGACTAAAGTGACTTAGCAGCAGCAGCAACAAATTATCTAAATCAGAAATTCAGAAAACAATTTCATTTACAATTACATCAAAAAGAATAAACTAAATAAAAATAAAAATTTAGTGTTTGATCAATTTAGCGTCAGGTTTAGGTTAGAACTAAGCCTAACCAAGGAGGTAAAAGACTTGTACAAGACTATAGGACAATGATGAAAGAAACTGAAGATGATACAAATTGTTATGCTCATGAATAGGAAGATTTAATATTAAAATGACCATACTTCTGAAGGTACCCTACAGAGTCATTTAAGTCCCTATCAAAACACCAGTGGCATTCATCACAGTGGTGGTTTAGTTGCTAAGTTGTGTCTGACTCCTGTGATGCTATGGACTGTAACCTGCCAGGCTCCTCTGTCCATGAGATTCTCTAGGCAAGAATACTGAAGTGGGTTGCCATTTCCTTCTCCAGGGGATCTTTCTGACCCAGGAATTGAACCGTGGTCTCCTACATTGCAGGCAGAACACCAATGGCATTCATCACAGAACTAGGACAAATAATTCTAAAATTTACATAGAAACACAAAAGACCTCAAATAGCCAAATGATTTTAAGAAAGAAAAACAAGGCTGGACGTAGCACACTCCCTGATTATACTGCAAAACTACAGTAATTAAAAACAGCATGGTATTTAAAAAGATACCTAGGTCAATGGAACAGAGGCAAGAGCTCAAAATAACCCATTTTTCATCTATAACAATATGGGCAAGAACATACAATAGGAAAAAGACAGCCTCTTTAATAAATAATGTAGGAAAATTGGATAACTACAACTAAAAGTATCAAACTGGACAACTTTATCATACCATATATAAATATAAACTCAAAATGTATTAAAACCTTAAATGTAAGACTTGAAATTATTATACGCAATAATTGGGTAGGGTGTTTTGACTCCCCTGAAAAGGGCAGCAAAAGAAAATCTATACAAATGGGACTTCCTCAAACTAAAGAGCTTTTCACATAGCACAGGAAACTATCAACAAAATGAAAAATTGGCTTCCTGAAGAGAAGATATTTACAAGCAATATATACAATAAGGGATTAATATCCAAAATAATGAAGAGCTCATATACCTCAAAGTCAAAAAATCAAACAATTGATTAAAAAATGGTCAGTGGACCTGTGTAAGAAGACTATACAGATAGCCAGCAGATGCATGAAATGATGTTCAATGTCATTAATCATCAGGGAAATCCAAATCAAAACCACAATGAGATACCACTTCACACCTATCAGACAGCTATTATCAAAAAGGCAACAAATGGCAAGTTTTGATGAGGATGTGGAAAAAAGGAAACCCTAGTGCACTATTCATGGAATCATAAGTTGGTGCAATCACTATGGAAAATAGTATGGAGGCTCCAAAAATATTAAAAATGGAACCGTGTTAGGATTCAGCAACTTTACATTTGAATATTTTTCCTAAGAAAACAAAAACATTAATCCAAAAAATTATATGGACTCCAATGTTCATTGCACCATTATTTAGAACAGCTAAAATATGGAAGCAACCCAAATGTCCATTCATAGATGAATTAAGATGCTATATATACAAACATTGGAATATTTTATTCAGTATTTTTATAAATCCTGTCATTTGCAAAAACATGCCGGGAGAAATATCAATAACCTCAGATATGCAGATGATACCACCCTTATGGCAGAAAGTGAAGAGGAACTAAAAAGCCTCTTGATGAAAGTGAAAGTGGAGAGTGAAAAAGTTGGCTTAAAGCTCAACATTCAGAAAACAAAGATCATGGCATCCGGTCCCATCACTTCATGGGAAATAGATAGGGAAACAGTGGCTGACTATTTTTCTGGGCTCCAAAGTCACTGCAGATGGTGACTACAGCCATGAAATTAAAAGATACTTACTCCTTGGAAGGGAAGTTATGTCCAACCTAGATAGCATATTCAAAGGCAGAGATATCACTTTGCCACCAAAGGTCCGTCTAGTCAAGGCTATGGTTTTTCCTGTGGTGATGTATGGATGTGAGAGTTGGACTGTGAAGAAGGCTAAGCGCCAAAGAATTGATGCTTTTGAACTGTGGTGTTGGAGAAGACTCTTGAGAGTCCCTTGGACTGCAAGGAGATCCAACCAGTCCATTCTGAAGGAGATCGGCCCTGGGATTTCTTTGGAAGGAATTATGCTAAAGCTGAAACTCCAGTACTTTGGCCACCTCATGAGAAGAGTTGACTCATTGGAAAAGCCCCTGATGCTGGGAGGGATTGGGGGCAGGAGGAGAAGGGGATGACAGAGGATGAGATGGCTGGATGGCATCACTGACTCGATGGACGTGAGTCTGGGTGAGCTCCGGGAGTTGGTGATGGACAGGGAGGCCTGGCGTGCTGCGATTCATGTGGTCTCAAAGAGTTGGACACGACTGAGCAACTGAACTGAACTGAACTGATGCTAAATGAAATACATTAGACAGAGAGAGATGGACACCATATGTTCTAACTTATATGTGAAATCTAGAAAATAAAACAAATATTCAAAGCAAAACATTCATAGATACAGAGAATAAATGAGTGTTTGCCAAAAAGGAAGCAGGTAGAAGATGGATAAAATATTTGAAGGTGATTAAGAGGTACAGATGTCCAGTTATATGATTTAAAAGTCACAGGGATATAATATATAGCTTAAGGTATATGGTCAGTAGTATTGTAATTACTTTATATGGCAACAGAGGGTTACTAGATTTATCATGGTGATCATTCATAATATGTGCAAATGTCAAATCATTATGTAATACACCTGTAGCTAACATAATATTATACATCAACTATATTTCAGTTTTAAAAGGTCCAATTTATTGAATACACCATATTAGCAGAATAATAAGCAAAAAGCAAATGATCATTTCAAAGGCAAAGAAAAAGCATTTGACAACATCCAACAACACATCATGACAAAAAAAAAAAAAAGCACTCAACAAGCTAGGAATAGAATAAAACTTCAACCTGATAAAGGGCATCTACCAATACCTACAACTAACATAGTACCCAATGGTGAAAGACTGAATGCTTTCTCAATAAGATAAAAAACAAATCAAAGCATTTCCTTTCACCACTTATATTCAACATTGTAGTGGAGGTTGTAACCAGGGCAATTAGCAAGAAAAAAAAAAAAAGGCATTCAAATTGGAATGGAACAAATAAACCTATTTTCAGAGAACATGGTGTTATATAAAGAAAACTCCAAATAATTCATCAAGAAATAATGAATTAGGATTTTTCAAAACTAATAACAAGTATAAGCCATAGATTTAAGAAGCTCAAGAAATCAAGCAAGATATATACAAAGAAAACTACACCTAGGCACAGTTTTTTTCAGTGTAAAACAAATGAAAACTAAAGACAAAGAAAGTAAAAAAAAAAAATTTATAATAAGCCATATCAAAAATACATTATATTTAAAGAAGCAACATAAAGACTGACTGACATCTCCCCTCTGAACAGAAGGGATATAAACCATAAAAAATACAATCATAACTTTAAAATGCCAAAAGAAAAAAAAAAAACTATCCAAATTTAAATACCCAGCAAAGATACCTTTTTAAATGAAGGTAAATAAAGGTATTTCCAGACAAACAAAAAGTGAAGGCACTATTTCTAGAAGGCCAAAGGGAAACAATATAAATGAAGTTCTCTGGGTAAAAAGAAAATTATCCTATATAGAAACATGGAAATGCAATAGCAATAAAAACAATGGGATATATACATATGTATTTACTTTGTGGTCATTATTTGCTGAAGTTGAACATATGAATATTCTGTGAACTAGTAAGTCTAACCCTCTCACAAACACATGTTTATGTGCACCAAAAATAATGTATGAAAATGTAAAGAGTAGCACTATTAAAAACAGGCAAGTACTAGGGGAAAATCTAATGTCCATCAACAGGAGAAAAGAGAAATAAATTGTGACATATCCATTTGATGGAATACCATCCAGCAATGAGAAAAATGAGCAACTGTTACAAACAATAACATTGATGAATTTTTAAAACATAAAAGAGTATTTCTGTGTGTCTCCATTTAATAAACCTCGAAAACAAATAAGACTAATGAATATTGCTACATACCAGCATAGCGGTTCACTCATTGGAGGAGGACAAAAGGAGAGGTGCAATGGTTGACACCTTGATACAGGAAGTGATTATACGGATATATGTACCATGTGAAAATTCTTCCAGCTATGCTCTAAAAAAGTATACACTTTTATTTCTGTATGTTATGTTTCAATCAAAAGTTGTAACTTTAAAAATGCCAGCATGATGGTTATTTGCAATCATATGTTATTCGCTTCACAATTTTACAAATATAAGATTTCCAATGGTCTTTGCAAATCCATACATGTTGCTCCTCTGTTAACGTTTTGTAATCAAACTTGCAAGTGGCCCTTGAATGGTCCAAGACTGTTAGATCTTTATCTCTTCTTCAAATGCCTGCTTGAGGGTAAAATGCCCAGTAAACTCCTCTTCACGTTCTTCAGGGATCAGAATCAGCCCCTGCTCAAGGTATTTTTATTTCAAAAATATCTAAAGTGTGATTTTCCTTAAACATGTGATATAAAATCTATTAATCTTGATTGCACTCCATTGCAGGGGACAAGAAATCTTTCTGATTAAAACTATGAAATAGGGTTCTGTATTTCTGTACATCCTCTTTAGGAGGCTACAGGATGTCAGTGGGTATTACTAACACTCAGTGTACATGAACATGGCTGATATTTATGACAAGTTATTGTACTCTCTGCAGAATTTGTGTTCTGTCTGCAACAGATAGGTGCTTCCTCACACCCCAGGGTTGTGTGTATAACTGCAGGTCCCTATAATCTCTCCTCATGAAGACCCTTTATTCAGGTCTTCTATTAGGAATTATTTTGTCTACACGCAAATTTCTAATCAGAACAGAAAAGAAAAGGAGAGATAGAAAGAGAGGCCCATGGTTCAAGAACTATCTGTGCAGTTAATCAGGTGTGCTGTACAGGCAGGTACAAGGGGCCATGCCAAATACATTTGTTCTGCCCCAGATAATCTTGCTTCCTTTTGTGGTTTGGTATAATATATATCATCATCATCAAGTTTGCTTGTTTGGGCTATAGAAAACAAGTTCACACTCTTGCAGGAGAGTAAGTTAAGGGAAAAACAAAATTGATTTCCAGCATCAGGAGAGCCAAACTCTTGGCTGCATTCACCTGACATGCTCTGGCTGGGGCTCCAGCTCACAGCAGACACTGTGTAGGCAGCATCAGAGGCTGATAAACCTACCAGACAGGTGATGGTGGGGGCAGTGTTGCTCTGAGCATTTTCTGGTCCTCCAGACCAATCTCAGGCCTGCCTTCACGTCTGAAAGCTGGCTAGAATTACAACATCGATCACAAGGGTTTCTTGTTAGACATCACTGATGTATGGCTAAACACAGAGATTAAAAACCTTTGGTTTGAAAAACTTTGAGAATGAATCATTCAACATTATTTAACTGGACTGCTATATTGTAAATTGGAATTTTAAAATGGTTTCAATTTAATAAGTTTTTAAATCTGTTTATACGGTGGTGAAGGCCAGAACTTCTTTTAAAATATCAGGTCACGACCCTCTTCTGCTCAGCACTCTCCCTGGCTTCCTCCTCACTCAGGGTGAGAGCCAGGCCTCACCATGGCTACGAGCCAGTGAGATATGCCTAGTCCTTCCTCACTACCTAACCTCTCCCCTCACTCTGGATGCTCCCACCTCAGCTGTTTACACTAGCTATTCTCTATGCTTGCCCTGCTCCCCGCATACATCCTCTCCATGCTTTTACATAGCTGTCACCATCTCTATGAGGCCTTATTCAAAGTTTCAGCTCCCACACTGACCCTACACTCCTGATTCCCCCTCATACTCTGTTTATCTTTTCTTATAGCAATTGCCACACCTCCAAAAATATCTGATTTACTGATTTATGTAAGTTGATTTTGTTGCTCCCTCTCCTCCAAAATGTGAGCCCAGTGAAGGCAGGAATTGCTATTCAATTGATTGATTTATCTTCAGTGCCAAAACAGGCACTGATCGTTTCTGAATTCAGTTTTGTGAATATTGAGCTTTAAGCCAACTTTTTCATTCTCCTCTTTCACTTTCATCAAGAAGCTTCTTTTTATTTCCTCTTCACTGTCTGCCATAGGGGTGGTGTCATCTGCATATCTGAGGTTATTGATATTTCTCCCGGCAATCTTGATTCCAGCTTGTGCTTCTTCCAGCCCAGTGTTTCTCATGATGTACTCTGCATATAAGTTAAATAAGCAGGGTGACAATATACAGCCTTGACATACTCCTTTTCCTACTTGGAATCAGTGTGTTGTTCCATGTCCAGTTCTAACTGTTGCTTCCTGACCTGCATATAGGTTTCTCAAGAGGCAAGTCAGGTGGTCTCGTATTCCCAACTCTTTTAGAATTTTCCACAGTTCCACACAGTCAAAGGCTTTGGCATAGTCAATAAAGCAGAAACAGATGTTTTTCTGGAACTCTCTTGCATTTTCAATGATCCAGTGGATGTTGGAAATTTGATCTATGGTTCCTTTGATAGGGAACCAGAGATCATATTGCCAAAGGCTTTGTTTAATGCCTTACAAATTACAGAACACTTTTTCATTAGACCATCAAAGGAATGTTTTGAAGAATATAATATCAGCTTTATTTTTAAATAAAGGAATAAAAATCATCATTCTAATTTAATTTTCCAAAATCTCTTTGTGACTAAGTGATAGAGTCAGGACTTGAAAATGGGTCTTCATCCAGATTTTGGTTTTTCTATCATCCCCAGCCTCTCCTGCAACAACAACAGACATCCTGGGAAATAAGCCAGAGATTCATACATTTAATAATATTTTTTAAATCATATACAGAGCTTGGTTAAGGACAGCTAAGCCCTTCCCAAAATTACATCATGAAGAATATCAACAAACGGAGCCTGATAACCTTGTGTTACAACCACAAGACATAACTCTGTCACCTTCCTTGCTGCACAGCATACTTATCAGCCACATAGCTGTTCTGTGGCAAGTCTGACTAATATCTGTAATAAATTTTTAAAGCAGATTAATTTCTAAAATGGAAATGAACTTGAGCAAACACTGGGAGACAGTGAAGGACATGGAAGCCTGGCATGCTGCAGTCCATGAGATCGCAAAGAGTCAGACATGACTTAGCGACTGAACAACAATTTCTAACAACTATGACAGTTCTAGAAAATACCCAGAACTTAGCATTATAGGTCATTTAATATGGGGGAAATTATTTTATACATAACAAATATAATAACTTTTATTATTTCACCATTGTACAAAAGAGAAATTCTGGTGCTAATAATTTAAGCATATACTTGGGATTATTGAGCTTAAATAGGAGAAATCATTTTCTGAAGTAACAGGCTAAGCCCTCTTATCCTTTACCTTACTTGATTTTAACATCTATTTATTGGGTACATTATAGATGACAATAACTGGTAGGAAAATAGAAGCAACACAGACGAGCTTGAAAGCTAAGAGGAGGAATAAAACAAGTACAGGCATACTTATAATGAAAAACAGCATACAGTGCTATTAAGAGATACAAGGCTCTTTGAGGCTTCCAGAACTAAAGAGGTCACATCTGGTTGAGATATTTAGAAAATGTAAAAAGGATTGGTTTACTCTCCTGCCTAAAGCTAATGAAATATCCAAACAAAATATATAGAACAATAATTTTCAAGACATTCTTTTGCTGTTGTTCAGTCTCTCAGTTATGTCCAACTCTTTGTGATCCCATGGACTGTAGCACACCAGGCTCCCCTGTCCTTCACTATCTTCCAGAGTTTGTCAAACTCATGTCCATTGAGTCAGTGATGCCATCCAACCATTTCATCCTCTGTTGCCCGTTTCTCCTCCTGTGCTCAATCTTTCCCAGCATCAGGATCTTTTCCAATGAGTCAGCTCTTCTCATCAGGTGGCCAAAGTATTGGAACTTCAGTTTTAGCATCAGAACTCCCACTGAATATTCACGGTTGATTTCCTTTAGGATTGACTGGTTTAATCTCCTAGCTGTCCCGGGGACTATCAGGAGTCTTCTCCAAGAATGCAGTTTGAAAGCATCAATTCTCTGGTGCTCAGGCATCTTTATGGTCCAACCCTCACACCCACACATGACTACTGGGAAAACCATAGCTTTGACTAGACGGACCTTTGTCCATAAAGTGATATCTCTGTTTTTTAATACACTGTCTAGTTTGTCATAGCTTTCTTCTAAGGAACAAGTGTCTTTCAATTTCATGGCTGCAATCACCATCTGCAGTGATTTTGGAGGGCAAAAAAATAAAGTCTCTCTCAGTTTCCATTGTTTCCTCAACTCTTTGCCATGAAGTAATAGGACTGGATACCATCATCTTAGTTTTCTGAATGTTGAGTTTTAAGCCAAATTTTTCACTCTCTTTTACCTTCATCAAGAGGCTCTTTAGTTCCTCTTAGCTTTCTGCCATAAAGTTGGTATCATCTGCATATTGAGGTTATTGATATTTCTCCTGGCAATCTTGATTCCAGCTTGAGTTTCATCCAGCCTGGCATTTTACATGATGTACTCTGCATATAAGTTAAATAAGCAGGGTGACAATATACAGCCTTGATGTATTCCTTTCCCAATTTTGAAGCAGTTCATTGTTCTATGTCCAGTTCAAATTCTTGCTTCTTGACAAGACACTCTATCAGATGACAAAGAACAGCAATCCAGAAGAGGCCAGAAATAACCAAGGTGAGCCAGCTGCTAACCTGACTTCCTTGGGAGAGTTTCTAGGTGAGCGGGGAACCCAGCTGGAGATCTGTGGATTCTCTGAGTTGAGGAGAAAGAACTGAAAGTCTGGTAGCCCAGTGGTTACAGTTTGCAAGACAGTCTGCTGACAGTATGAGAGCTTAGAGAAAAAGAACTCCAAGGAGCTTCAGAGGGAAGGCATCCCCCTATAGTGTTTAGCAGACTACTGATCAGCATGTGCATATAAAGAAATTACCCTAGCCCAAAGGAAGAGCTGTCTAAGGATTAAAGAAAAACAAGACCAGTGCTCACACAAAACATGAATAATGCCTGCAGATAGAATAACCACACAATTCATGGAGATTTGGGTAGAGTTCTCAGAAGGGTCTTGCCTCAGTGGTGGGGAATAATTAACTCTACACTGGCCCCATCTAATAAATTTTAAAAGCAAAACATAAGAGAATCGAAGTGCCGCCAAGTGTTTTAACTGCATTCCAGAACAAAGTTCAAGAATATTTATAGATGTACAAAAATATCCAACACCCAAGAAGGTAAAATTTCAAAATACTCTGAATTTTAAAAAGCCAGACCAAAAAAAAAGAGTAGATACTGAATGATACTATACATTAAATGATTCTATGTGTACAGCTCTAGAAAAGCTAACTAATCTATACTGACAGAAAGCAGAGTCAATGTTTTCTTGGGGAAGAGGGAGTATAGAGGAGTTACTCTATACCTTAAGTATCTATAGTTTAGTGTATATCAATTATAGCTCAATAATGCTATTTAAATAAAATGTATACCAGTCATAATGGCCATCATCAAAAAATCTACAAACAACAGATGCTGGAGAGGGTGTGGAGAAAAGGGAACCCTCTTACACTGTTGGTGGGAATGTTCATTGATACAGCCACTCTGGAAAACAGTATGGAGATTCCTTAGAAAACTTGGAATAAAACTGCAATCCCAACAATCCCACTACTGGGCATATACCCTGAGAAAACTGGAATTGAAAAAGGCACATGTACCTCAATGTTCATTGCAGCACTATTTACAATAGCTAGAACATGGAAGCAACCTAGATGTCCATCAGCAGATGAGTGGATAAAATAACTGTGGCACATATATACAATGGAATATTACCATAGAAAGAAAGAAATGCACTTAAGTCAGTGTTAATGAGATGGATGAACCTAGAGCCTATTATACACAGTGAAGTAAGTCAAAAAGAGAAAAACAACTATCATTTATTAACACCTATATAGGGATCTTGGAGAAGGAAATGGAAGCCCACTCCAGTGTTCTTGCCTGGAGAATCCCAGGCATGGAGGAGCCTGTTGGGGTCTATGGGGTCGCACAGAGTCGGACAAGACTGAAGCGACTTAGCAGCAGCAGCATATAGGGATCTAGAAAGATGGTACTGATGATCCTATTTGCAGGGCAGTAGTGGAGATGCAGACATAGAGAACAGACTTATGGATACAGGGGACAGGGTGGGAAAGAGAGAGTGGGACTGATGGAGAGAGTAGCATGGAAACATATACACTACCATTTGTAAAGATAGACAGAATTTGCTGTATGACTCAGAGAACACAAACCAGGACTCTGTGACAACCTAGACAGATGGAAAGGGGTGAGTGACGGGAGGGAGATTCAAGAGGAAGGGGGCTTAATGTATATCTATATCTGATTCATAATGGTGTATGGCAGAAACCTGTTGCAAAGAGCTGACTCATTAGAAAAGACCCTGATGATGGGAAAGACTGAAGGCAGGAGGAGAAGGGGACAACAGAGGATGAGATGGCTGGATGGCATCACCGACTCAATGGACATGAGTTTGAATAAGCTCCAGGAGACAGTGAAGGACAGGGAAGCCTGGTGTGCTGCACTCCATGGGGTTGCAAAGAGTCAGACATGATTGAGTGACTGAACAACAACAACTATGGCAGAAATTAACACAACAATGTAAAGCAATTATACTTCAATTAAAAATAAGTAAAATTTTAAAAATAAAATGTATAGCCTGCTTCACTAAAAATCCTTCCCTGCTTGGGTCCTGTAGTCATGTGAGTTTGCAAGAGAAGAGCATGTAATTTTGCTTAATGATATACAGACTATATTCGGGAAAATAGCAGAGGACAAGTGGAAAGGAAAGATATGTGTATGTCCTTAAATGGCATTGTAATTGGGTAGAAAATGAGTAGACTACAAAGTGTTTGGAGGTGGTTTTTTTTTCTTTCTTTTTTTTTTTTTTAAGATTATATGCTCAGTGTTAACACTTGATGAAGCAAAGTTTGCTAAATTTGGCAGTAGTGTTTTAAAGAAAAGACTTTAAAAGTGTGAAGATGATTTCAGAAGCTATCATATTAGCCTGATTAGCGAAATTAAAAGTTGAACTGGAATGATGCCTGTGTGATTTCCAAAGAGAGAATAAAGACTATTGCCTTTGCAAAAAATAGAAGAGGTGAGAGAAGAGGAGGATCTGTACGATCAACTGGAAATCCTTTCAACATAAATTATTCCAAGGAGTTGATTTAGTACCAAGTAGTACTAACTGGTTTAGATCCATAAAAACACTTTAATTCATTCAGTAGTGATCTGATTGTTCACTAGTGTGGTTAATCTTAGATGGGAATTCACTGGTGGGTCTATGGAGGAAAGACTGTTTCTAACATCTCAAAAAGATGATTTACTCCCAAATCTGTGTCTCATATAATATATTCTTTACATTCATTACTTTTAGTATCACCCAAGAACTCTGTTACTCAGAATTCCTGCTTTATTGCTATCTACTCTACTTTTTCAAATCACAGCTGCCAAACATGTATAAAGTGTCTATTGAGAAGTTTATGGCATCATTGGGAGGTTCAAATGGGAGGTTAAAAGAGCTAGAGTATTTTCTGAGCAAAGAGATCTCATATCCTGCCAGGAAGAATCATATCCAAGTCAACAGATGTCATAGTGAAATAATTTTTTAATGCATATATAGAGTTTCAAACTTTGTAACTGATTTGGCAGACAAGGTTAAAAATTCTGTTTGAGAAAAACTATGGTGAGAGAGGCCATTGGATTGATGTGTATCCCTAGAAAATTCTGGAAGGAAAAAGACTGTTCTAATTCAGAGTCCACTTAGTTTAATAAATGGAATTATTGTCAGTATTTTAATTGTGTAAATGGCCAACTCTTTCAAAAAATTTGCTCCAGAACAAAGAAACAAACAGTGATAAGTAACAGGGTAAGTCTGAGTAAAAGTCTGAGTCCTTAATAAAGAATCAAAAGTGTTAGTGAAAGACAGTTAATCACATTCAATGGCAAAGTAACAAGCCCAAGAATGAAAGGCTCCCTGTTTCATTCCTTACCTGGGATTCTAACAACTAGAGAGTTGACTAGCTCTTACTTTCTTATATGATTTATAAAATTAACCCTGTATTTGCATTGTGGCTCAGACACTAAAGAATATGCCTGCAATGCAGGAGAGCCAGATTAGATCCCTGGATCAGGAAGATGCCCTGGAGCAAAAACTAGCAACCCATTCCGGTATTCTTGCCTGAAAAATTCCATGGACAGAAGAGCCTGGGGTTGCAAATAGTCAGCCATGACTGAACGAGAGCCATTGATGAACCAACTCATCAATCATGAATTGCATCATGAAAATGAATGTTGTCCTTCAAATAGTCACCTGGCCTTTCAGATTTAAGAATTTTTGAAGACCTTTCCAAAACAAAAAGAAAAACAAGCTCCCATTTTTAAACTCCCATATATGAACAAAATAAAAACCACAACACACAAAGAGTGCAAGAAGAAGTAAGACTGGTAAACAAGTCAGCAGAGGAAAGGAAGTTCTAAACCAGAGGACTGGAGTGGGAGATACCCACTAGGAATAGACTACAGGAATCTAGTTATCGGAAACATCCGTGACGGCAGAAGGAAAGAGTGAAATAAGGCCACAAACCATAGTGGAGATTTGAACTCTGTCTATGGAGCGCTTGCCTGGAGAATCCCAGGGACGGGGGAGCCTGGTGGGCTGCCATCTATGGGGTCACACAGAGTCGGACACGACTGAAGTGACTTAGCAGCAGCATGGAGCAGTTAGATCCCTCCGCCCTAACCCCCATCTGTCAATGACTACTTCCCTTCACTATAGGAGAAAGAAATATATTTTCTAGATGAATCAAATATGAAAACTGAGCCATTAGGGACTGGGTAATAGGAACAGGGGAGGAGGAGGAGGAGGTGGTAGGCCAAAAACTAGTGTTGCTGCTGTTCAGTCACTCAGCTGTGTCTGACTCTTTGGGACCCCATGAACTATAGCCTGCCAGGCTCCTCTGTCCATGGGATTTCCCAGGCAAGAATGCTATACAATGTGTTGCCATTTTCTTCTCCAGGAGATCTGCCTTACCCCAGGGACCAAACCCGTATCTCCTACATTGGCAGATGGATTCTTTCCCATTGCACCACCAGGGAAGACATGCTGTAGGGTGTACTCAGTGAGAATGTACACACTGAAGAGCAAGATGAATCGCAGTCAGGAGCCTTCACCTATGTAGATCCAGAATGCCACTTTCCAATCTTATGTCATTTCTGGACTTCCACCAGATGGGAGAATCTACCCTTCTCTGGAGAAATGTAATAACTAAAAAAATGTCTGATAAGTAGGTTTATGACCCCAAAGCTGTCTGACTGCCCATTTTCATAAAACGAATTCTCTCTGCCAATGAAATAAACTACATAGAAAGGATTTAAAACTTATCCTTCAAGTTCTCACTTTCAAGTGTGAATGAATAGTCACGCTTGAATCAACAGATATTTGGTTTTTATTACCAACAGATATTTGAGTAAAATTTCCTACATGCAGAAGATAAATCATGTACAGTAATCAGGATGTCAGAGGATGGATGGCATCACCAACTCAATGGACATGAGTTTGAGTAAACTCCAGGAGTTGGTGATGGACAGGGAAGCCTGGCGTGCTGCAATCCATGGGGTCACAAAGAGTTGGACATGACTGAGAGACTAAACTGAACTGATCTGAATCAGTAGAAAGTAAGACTACAAGTAGAAGAAAATAAAACAGCAGAAAGAAAAGAAAAATCTATATCATGTAACCTCAAGGGTAAGAGCATTTTTTCTATGCATGGAGTAGGAACAGGGTATTATTTTAAGGAACACTTAGAAACTATAAAGGAAATTTAAAATATAGCAAAAGTAAAAATTATCAGCAAGAGTAGGAAGATGAAATAAAGAAATCTTCCTAAAAGTAAAACACAGAGATAAAGATGAAGAGATGATAATACTAGAGAGTTGCTATGTCAAATCTATCAAGATTTTCAGAACAGATGTAAAAAAATAGCACAAGACATATTTTTAGAACTGGAAAGCACAAAGTTCTCAATTGAAAACTTTCAGAACAATAGACATAAAAACCTCACCATGGCTTTTTAGGGTAAAAAAGATCATAGGAAAAAAGAATAGGTTAGAAGCAAAGAATTTAGATTAAACATGTCACTGGACTTAACAGCAATAATGGAAACAAAGTAATGGAATAACATCTTCAAAATTCTTAAGAAAATTATTTTCTACTTAGAAGTTTATATCTTACTAAGCTATAAACAAAGTGTAAGAATGGAATGGAGACAACTTCAGACATTCATGGTCTTTATTTATGTCCTGTGTACCCTTCTTGGGAATCTACTGGACAGTGTGCCTCACCAAAATAGGAGAGAAAAAAGAAAAACAGGATATGAAACAGGAAACGAGAATCCAGTGCAGAAACAAAATGTGGAGAATTCTTCGAACTTCTGCTAGAGTCTAAAGATGAAAGGCATGCTCCTGCAGAGCAAATCTAGATTGAATCAAGGATAGAGACAGCACCTAAAGGGAAGTCCCAGGAAGGAAAAATGGAAATTACAGATTACATGGCCAACTTGACCATATAGGAAATTGTAGAGGGAGGTAATCTACAGAGCAACTGGAAAATACGTGTCAACTCAGTCTTAGGTTCAAAGAAACAGCAAATTTTTTTAAAAAAAAGAGTGAGAGAGAGGGAAAATTATTAACTCCAGGAAAGTAAAAAGCAGTAAAGGAAAGAGAACAACATTAGTTGACTGAGCAGTGAATAATATTTAATATCATAATAATGAAAGCATTTAATAAAAATGTACAGTACAAATATACCCAAAAAATGGAAAAAGTGAGAAGCGATAGAGTTAAAATCTTTATGTACCAAAATAGAAAGTCAATAGACAATGCATTAAAAATGCTTAATCAAGAGGAAGGATTCTACATGTATTAATACACTATTTAGAATTATGAAGATAATTTCTTAAAGAAGAATTGATAGCTAAAAATTAAAAGTAGCTGTCTCTTCTAAGTGTAGTGGGATGAAAAAAATAATCCAATAGGATCTACTTTTTTTCAGTGCAAGCTTTATAGCACTATTTAAATGTTTGAATTATCTTCAATATTTGAAGCTTTCATTATTTCAAAATTTTCCTCTGCAAATGGCAGCATAACCAATAATTCTTCCTTCCAACTGAATGACTATCTTGACTAATAACAATTTTTTTTTTTTTGGTTGCTGTGGATCTTTGTTGCAAGCTTTCTCTTGCTGCAGAGAGTGGGGGGCTACTCTTTGTTGCAGTGAGGGGGATTCTGATTGTGGTGGCCACTCTGATTGTGGAGCATAGGCTTCAGGCACAAGGCTTCAGTAGTTGTAGCACATGGGCTCAGTAATTGTAGTGTGTGGCTCTGGGATGAGGGCTCAAAAGCTGTGGCACACAGGCTTTGTTGCTCCATGGCATGAGGAATCTTCCTGGACTAGGGATTGAACCCATGTCCCCTGCATTGGCAAGCAAATTCTTATCCACTGCACCACCAGGGAAGTCCACTAATAACTAATTATTTAATTCCCTTTTCAACTTTTGCCAAGTCAACACTGAAGTCTTGGTTTTCTCACTGGTCACAGAAATTCATTTTGTAAGTTCAGAATTTTTTTCTAAAGACTTTCTTTTAAATGTTTGGTCAAATGTATTTTCATATCTTTTATCAACTTCTCATTGAAATATTTAAATTTTTGCTATGTGATCAATATCATATTTGAAATTATCCAGACTTCATTTAAAAAGTTACATGATTAAATTTCAAGTATAAAGTTACTTTTAAAAAATTCACCTAGGTGTCTCCTGAGTTTTTTGCAGTTCTTCAGTTTTCATATACTGACTAAGTTGATATTCACCAATAATGTTCACTGTTCACCAGTAGTATTTTTACAACTAAGTACATAATGCAACTCTGTTCAGTTCTAATAGGGTACTAAATTGGAAGTGTCAGCTAAAGGACCAAGGTCAATGGATATCATATATCACAATGAGTTATGAAACTAACTTGGAGGAATTCACAGTAGTTTGAAAATCAGTTAGATAAATCAAATGTATCTAGGTTCTGAGTTGAACTGTGGCCCACTAAAAAAGATATGTTGAAATTCTAACCACACTACCTCTGAATAAGACCTTACTTGGGAATGAGTATTGCAGATATAATTAGTTAAGTTGAAGCCATACTGGCTTAGGGGGCCCACTAACATAAAGTGACTGGTGCTCTCA
This sequence comes from Bos javanicus, assembly GCF_032452875.1. Classification (NCBI taxonomy): domain Eukaryota; kingdom Metazoa; phylum Chordata; class Mammalia; order Artiodactyla; family Bovidae; genus Bos; species Bos javanicus. Next base: position 14,662,684 of record NC_083876.1, read on the forward strand.
TAAGAAGATAGCTAGTGAAGCGAGACAGATCTACAGGCAGGATGCCCTGTGGAGACAGAAGATCAAAGTGATGCATTTATGAGCCAAGAAATGCAAAAGATTGCCACCAAACCACCAGAAATCAAGCAGAGGCAAGAAAGGACTTCCCTACAGGTTTCAGAGGGAGCATGACCCTACCAACACCCTGATTTCAGATTTCTAGCATCTAGAACTGTGGGATAATAAATTTCTATTGTTTTAAGCTCCCACTTTGTTATATATTGTTACAGCAGCCCTAGGAAACTAATGCAAAGGTTTAAAAGGTTAAGAGAGAGAGTTTAAGAGAATTTTTTTTTTTTTTTAAGAAGCCTGCTAATGTACCATGAGTTAGCAAGGGTGTGTGTTTTCTCCAGGGATAGAGGAACTTCAAAAAGTCCAAAGAGAAGGATTGGTATGTCTTTCTTATCGTATGAAATGATACATTAAAACACTTAAGGGAACGTGGGTATACCTGTGGCGGATTCATTTCGATATTTGGCAAAACTAATACAATATTGTAAAGTTTAAAAATAAAATTAAATTTAAAAAAAAAACACTTAAGGAATCTAAAGTCAAATGTCTGTGACTATCAGCACAAAGTAGTAAAACAGACAGATCAGAATATATTTAAAAACTAGTGCTTTTGAACTGTGGTGTTGGAGAAGACTCTTGAGGGTCCCTTGGACTGCAAGGAGATGATATCAGTCAATCCTAAAGGAAATCAACCCTGAATATTCATTGGAAGAACTTATGCTGAAGCTCCAATACTTTGGACATCTGGTGTGAAGAGCCAATTCTTTGGAAAAGACCCTGATGCTGGGAAAGATCGAAGGCAAAAGGAGAAGTGCGTGACAAATGAGAGTTATATAGCATCACTGATTCAGTGGACATGAATTTGAGCAAACTCTGGGAGATAGTGGTGTGCTGTAGTCCATGGGGTTGCAAAGAGTCAGACACAACTTAGCGACCAAACAACACAGTTGCACTTTCACTGACATCAGAGGCAAGTATTCTCATTATCTCTTATGAACAAGATAGGGATACAAAGGAGAGAGAGGTGATCTAAAGTCCTTCCAAACATAAATACCTAGAAAAGCAATGAAATCTAATTAGAAAGAGACCTTCCAAGAGACCACAAGGAAATCAGAGGACGACAGTAGAGTGCTAGGATAGAGGAAGATATACTATCATAAAAGGAGGGCAGATAAACATTTAGAGTGGGACTTCAGAAAGAACTACCAAAATACCCACAAGAGAAACAAGTGATTTTAAATGTCTGCTAGACCCAGAGAGAATAAAGTAATCTTACTGCACTAACAATAAAATAAGAATTTATACGTACACTTCATCCACCTCCCTCCATCTTTTCGACGGTGGTTAGTAAAAGAGGAAAGGGGAAGGAAAAGCCTATGGCAGCGTCAGCTAGGGTTGATGGGGTGAAAGAGGGATGGTCAAGAGAATATTTAGCTTAAAACTGATTTCAAGGAGAACTTTTGTCTATGTTAATCTAACTTGTAGAAGACTCACCACTTCACTAAAAATAACTAGAAAAGCTGCATAAATTCAAAAATGTATGGGCTTTCCTGGTGATACAGTGGATAAGAGTCCACCTGCCAATGCAGGGGACATGAGTTTTGATCCCAAATCCAGGAAGATTCCACATGCTGTGGACAACTAAAGACCGTGCACCACAACCACTGAGCCCATGCTCCAGAGCCCATGAGTCACAACTACTGAGCTCCTGTGTCACAACTACCGAAGCCCATGCACCCTGGAGCCTGCACACCACAACCACGGAGGCTGCAGGCTGCAACTGCTGAAGCCCGTGTACCTGGAACCCCTGCTCTGCAACAAAAGAAGCCACCACAATGAGAAGCCTGTGCACCACAATGAAGAGTAGCACCCCCGCCCCATTCACTGCAGCTAGAGAAAGCACAAGTGCAGCAACACAAACCCAGCATATCCATAAATAAATAAATTTTTTTTTAGAGTGTGTGTTTGGAGGCATCATGAAGATAACATGGCAGCCACTATCTGAAGGGTCAAGATTGTAGAGAAATTTGCAGCACACTGAGGTGACTCCAAAATTCTAACCTGGTTGTTTTTCCCCATAAAATATTTTCTGATAAGTGAAATGACCAAGAAAACTGAAAAGAGTAAGAGTTTCCCACATTAACCCACTACTGAGACAAGAATTGGAGCTCAAGGCTACCGAGGCAGGAGATATTTAAATCAAAAATTTCAGAGAAGACAATAGCAGCACCTGACATTCTGCACCTCTTTTTCCCTAGCAGTGTACGCCAATTCCTTCCTGGTAAACTCATCAGAATTTCTGATGTGAAGGACAACATCTCAAGAGTAAAAGCACAGTGTAAATAGAGGCTTTACAAAGACTGAAACCCAACTTGAATTGGTTGCACCTTTGAACAAAATGATCTTGTATTATTCTATCTTGTAGAAGCAATTAATCCTCTCAGGAATGAGATAATAGTCTCTAGAGCTTTATAATGTTTTCATACACACACAAAAAATCCTAGTATTAAGTAAAAAATTACCAAGATCATCTGAATATGGATCAAAAGAAAATAAAGTATAGAAATACAGCTAACATGAATTAGATTATTACATATAGACTTTAAAATAACTGTGATTAATTTCTTAGAGATGAAAAGACAAAATGGATGTACCCCAGTGTTCATCGCAGCAAAGTTTATAATAGCCAGGACATGGAGCAACCTAGATGTCCATTGGCAGATGAATAGATAAGAAAGCTGTGGTTCAGTTCAGTTTAGTTCAGTCACTCAGTCGTGTCCGACTCTTTGCGACCCCATGAATCGCAGCACACCAGGCCTCCCTGTCCATCAGCAACTCCCAGAGTTCACTCAAACTCGCATCCATCAAGTCAGTGATGCCATCCAGCCATCTCATCCTCTGTCATCCCCTTCTCCTCCTGTCCCCAATCCCTCCCAGCATCAGGGTCTTTTCCAATGAGTCAATTCTTCACATGAAGTGGCCAAAGTACTGGAGTTTCAGCTTTAGCACCATTCCTTCCAAAGAAATCCCAGGGCTGATCTCCTTCAGAATGGACTGGTTGGATCTCCTTGCAGTCCAAGGGACTCTCAAGAGTCTTCTCCAACACTACAGTTCAAACGCATCAATTCTTCAGCGCACAGCCTTCTTCACAGTCCAACTCTCGCATCCATACATGACTACAGGAAAAACCATAGCCTTGACTAGATGGACCTTTGTTGGCAAAGTAATGTCTCTGCTTTTCAATATGCTATCTAGGTTGTTTATAACTTTTCTTCCAAGGAGTAAGCGTCTTTTAATTTCATGGCTGCAGTTACCATCTGCAGTGATTTTGGAGCCCCCAAAAATAAAGTCTGACACTGTTTCCACTGTTTCCCCATCTATTTCCAATGAAGAGAAAAAAAAAAAGGCAAGAGAGTTCCAGAAAAACATCTATTTCTGCTTTATAGACTATGCCAAAGACTTTGACTGTGTGGATCACAATAAACTGTGGAAAATTCTGAAAGAGATAGGAATACCAGACCACCTGACCTGCCACTTGAGAAACCTATATGCAGGTCAGGAAGTAACAGTTGGAACTGGACATGGAACAACAGACTGGTTCCAAATAGGAAAAGGAGTACATTAAGGCTGTATATTGTCACCCTGCTTATTTAACTTATATGCAGAGTACATCATGAGAAACGCTGGGCTGGAAGAAGCACAAGCTGGAATCAAGATTGCCAGGAGAAATACAATAACCTCAGATATGCAGCTGACACCACCCTTATGGCAAAAAGTGAAGAGGAATTAAAAAGCCTCTTGATGAAAGTGAAAGAGGAGAGTGAAAAAGTTGGCTTAAAGCTCAACATTCAGAAAACAAAGATCATGGCATCTGGTCCCAACACTTCATGGGAAATAGATGGGGAAACAGAGAAAACAGCGTCAGACTTTATTTTGGGGGCTCCAAAATCACTGCAGATGGTGAGTGCAGCCATGAAATTAAAAGACGCTTACTCCTTGGAAGGAAAGTTATGACCAACCTCAGTTCAGTTCAGTTCAGTTGCTTGGTCGTGTCCAACTCTTTGTGACCCCATGAATCACAGCACAACAGGCCTCCCTGTCCTTCACCAACTCCCAGAGTTCACTCAAACTCACGTCCATCAAGTCGGTGATGCCATCCAGCCATCTCATCCTCTGTCATCCCCTTCTCCTCCTGTCCCCAATCCCTCCCAGCATCAGAGTCTTTTCCAATGAGTCAACTCTTCTCATGAGGTGGCCAAAGTACTGGAGTTTCAGCTTTAGCATCATTCCTTCCAAAGAAATCCCAGGGCTGATCTCCTTCAGAATGGACTGGTTGGATCTCCTTGCAGTCCAAGGGACTCTCAAGAGTCTTCTCCAACACCACAGTTCAAAAACATCAATTCTTCAGCGCTCAGTTTTCTTCACAGCCCAACTCTCACATCGATACATGACCATAGGAAAAACCATAGCCTTGACTAGATGGACTTTTGTTGACAAAGTAATGTCTCTGCTTTTGAATATGACCAACCTAGACAGCATATTAAAAAGCAGAGACATTACTTTGCCAACAAAGGTCTGTCTAGTCAGGGCTATGGTTTTTCCAGTGGTCATGTATGGATGTGAGAGTTGGACTGTGAAGAAGACTCATTGGAAAAGACCCTGTGGTGGGAGAATTGGGGGCAGGAGGAGAAGGGGACGACAGAGGATGAGATGGCTGGATGGCATCACTGACTCGATGGACATGAGTCTGAGTGAACTCCGGGAGTTGGTGATGGACAGGGAGGCCTGGTGTGCTGCGATTCATGGGGTCACAAAGAGTTGGACATGACTGAGTGACTGAACTGACTGAACTGAACTGAACAACTAAAATATAACTAAAAGCTAATTTTTAAAAATAAAGTATTTTAAATGAATCAATTTAATAAACAATGCACTTCAGCCACAGAAGAAAGTCACAGTAGAAATTACAAAACACTTAGAACTAAATGAAAATGGAAATACATCATATGAAAACTTGTGAGATGTGGCTAAAGACATGCTTAGAGGAAAATTTTAGCCTCAAATGCATATTATAGAAAATGTTGTAGAAAGGCATAAAATCAAATTGTCTTTCACTCAACTCAAAAAGTTAAAAAAAAAAAAAAGACTGGGAACCCAAAGAAATTAGAAAAAAAAAAAGAAATGAAAAAATGAGAGCACAAATTACTTAAATGGATGAACTATAATAAAGAAAAATAAACAAGAACAAAGGAAAAGCAAAACTACTACAATATACAGAAAGAAATAGAAAATGTGAATATTAATGTATCTACTAAGGAACAATCCATTTTTAAAACTTCCTGTGAAGAAAGCTCTCAGATCTCACAGAGGACTCAGTGACAGCCAAGAACCAAGTAGATTACTCAAGCAGTGATTCTCCAAGAGCCTAGAGAGGTTTACAAAATAATTTGATAGCAATACCATGAAATAATACAGAGGTAAAAGAAAAACACAGACAAAAATAAAATTGATTTCTGAAAGTGTCTTTTTATCAATGTACTTGTGAAGCAATTTTTTTTCTTTAGATTCAATACAAGAAAAAAATTGCTTTAAAAATTTTTGTACTTACCTAGTTCATATAAGATGTTTTGTTTTTCTGTTTTGAAATTGTGCTCATAGCTAGCAAATGTATGCCGGCTGAACTTTTATTTAAACCTATCTTTTCAATCGTGAGGCATTTTTAAGACACTACAATAGGACATTTGTTTCAGAAGAGGAGAGATGGTCATAAGCGTGCCAGAGACTATGCATAATTGTATATATTTCCAAGAAGGCAGAACAAGGAGAAATTTTCATGTGAAAGTAAGTAGGTTACATTTAACAATCTCCATATGGGTTTGCAATAAGTATTTCCATTTTTACCTAAAGGCTTTCAGCTACCATTTTGTGAAAAGGCAGTATAAATACATGTGTTAATTAAGTCTCAGATTTACCAGCTATTAGGCTGAATTGAAGGAATTCAGTCTTTAATTCTTTTATCCTGCCTGGCTCCATTCTCAACAGTGGGCATAAGTTTACATTGGCAACCACATGTTTCCCACCAGAAGTGCTACAAATCTTGCTTATATTATATACAGGAATTTTTGATTACATAGAAGACACTAATTCTGACAGGTTGAGAGTTAGTGCCAGGGTAAGTCAGATTCTCCTACTCTTAAACTTTTAGACTTTGAATACAAATGATATTTTTGGCTAAATCCATGTACCATGTTTCCATAACTGTACTTTTTTAATAAATACTTCCTTTCTGGTTGATATGTTTAAATCTTTTGTGAATTGCACATCAATAAAACTATAATTGAGCAATAACTTCCATATTTATTTCAGATAATGTGAAATAAATTTACTTTACATTGACACCCTCACTTAAAATTAATTTTTTTTTAATTTATAGGATGATATATTATCAGGAGAAGTCTCTTGGATTTTCTTTCAAGTTTATATGCACAATTAATGTGATAAAGCTATATGATAAATATCCAGATCTACAAAAAAAGCAAATCAAAAAGTGGCAACCACATTAAAAAATGAAACTAGCAGAACTTTCAGTATGATGTGGGATGTTGGTTTGTCATATAGGGCTTTCATGATGTTAAAATATGTTTTCTTTATACACACTTTGTTGAGCAATTTTATCATAAATGGATGTTGAGTTTTGTCAGAGGCATTTTCCAAGTCTAATGAGATTATTTTTATTTTTCAGTTTGTTAATGTGGTGTATCACGTTGGTTGATTTGCAGATACAGAACCATCTTTGCTTCCCTGGGATAAACCTCACTTGATCATCATGCATGTTCCTTTTCATCTATTGTTGAATTCTACTTGCTAATATTTTGCATAGGACTTTGGCACCTATGTTAATTAATGATATTGGCCTGTAATTTGTTGTTGTTGCTGTTGTTTCTTTGTCTGCATTTGCTATCAGGATGATGCTGGCCTTATAAAATGAGATTGAAAGTATTCTTTCCTCTTCAATTTTTTGGAATAGTTTGAGAAGAATAAACACTAATTCTTCTTTAAATATTTTATAAATTTCCCAAAAACCAGTCTGGAGAAAGAACACCAGAAATAGTCATCATGAACACTATATTTTCTTCAGCCAAAAAGTTGCAATAAAGTGGGCAAAGAAATCCCCTCAAAACTACCTATTGAAAATAATTATTATTCTATTTTAATTGAAAATTCAGTGTCCTTTAGGAATTAAAAAATTGAGGGCCAAATTGCCCTGTGTGTTGTTCCAGAAAGAGATACAGAAAACTTAAAGACCTTCCAGAAAGTCATTGGTTGCAATTCAGTTTTTTAAAAGCCAAAATCTCTTTTTTGGTTGTTGTTGTTTTTTTGTTCTTTTTTAATTTGCTTAACTTTTATCAGCCTGTTAGGTAGTTAGAATAGGAAAAAGGAGTCCAGAATGGCAGTGGCTAAAAGACAAGGAAGGGAAAAGCCCGCAAAAATAGAACAAAGGAAGGTCAGAGGACCAGAGTGAGGACCTCAGGTAGAACAGCACTCCTGGCTAGCCCAGTTTACATAGGGCAGGCCCAGGGGGAGGAGAAAAAACATAAAAAGGGGAGCCAGAGGGCTGGAGGTAGGGGGGTCTCTCTCTCTCTTCTCTTCGTGTCTTTTGGTTCATCGTGCCCTCACGTCTCGATTGTATATTTTTCTTTATTTTCTAAATAAAACTGAGCTGTAACATGGAGCTGTAACACTGGTCCATCTGAGAGCTGGTCTGTTGCTTCAAATTTTTGTTGTGACGAGACGGAACTGAAGAAATTACACACTCCCCCGACAAGCCTATGACTGACTTCACTGACATGAGAAGTGTTTGTGTGTGTGTGTGTATCCGCACGTGTAATATAGATCTTTACAAAGTATTTGCACCATTTGCATTTCTACTTTCTCTTACAAGCTGATAGGATAATCAGGTATTAATTTTTGTTATCTCTCTCTATATTCTGAAAATAGCATTTCTGTTTTTCTCACAGTAGATGTACAATTAAAACTCTATCTAAACAATCCAAATTACAAAAGAATTACAGTTAACATTGTATTCCTAAACCAAAAATATATTAAAAGTTTAACCTACATTAGGTTTTCCCTCATATAGCAGTTTTACATTATATGATTCATCCTAGAAATTAGCTTTACTCTGAGTCCCGTTCTCTGACAGCTGTGTTTACCTAAAGGATGTCCTTGCCAAACTATTTGTTGCCTTTTACTTTTTAAAGTTGCTTTCTTCTTACACCCCATGTTCTGAATTAATCTGTTCATTCCTTTACTTCCTCTTATAGCCTCTGCTTCACTCACTTTTCTACTCCTTTGTTTTTTGCCATTCTGGTTGGATTTCAAGGATTTTAAAACAAAAACTACAGTTTAACTCTGTATACTTTCTTTTAGCAAAGTCATGTTTACTAAATGCAAAGAAAGATAGATTTGGACTTTTAAAATCCTCTTTATGCCTATGTTATTATGTCAGCATCCTAGCCCTTTTCCACATTACTTGTAGCCTTTTGCCAAAATGCCTTTTTGAGCACTTCTTTCTATCATGTCATGTTTTTTTGTGGAAAAATCTATACTAGCTGACTTTTCACTCCCCTTCCAGGTCTAAATGTCTCTCCCTTGTCATAATACACGGGACAACTCTCCTCCACCCAACCAGCCCACCACTGCTGCTCCCCCACTGTCCACCGTGTGGTTTTCCCTTTTGGCAAGGATATCTTGCTGTTAGTAAACTTGGCAGAAGCATCCCTGCCTCTGGAAGATTGTTTGTGCTATCGTTCTCCTCTGGAATTTTTTTATAGTTCAAGAGCTGTCTTCCCTTTGAGAATCTCCCTCACTGCCTTAACACTTGCGTTTTCTTGAGTTTTCTCTTGTTTACATTTTCTTTATCACCAATCATTTCAAGAGCATTTCATATCAGCTTAATTAAATTGTAACCTATTAATTTAGAAAAAAAGAAAAATTACCAAGTGCTCACGAAAATGCTGGTTAAGTGGAAAATCTGATTTTTACTGGTTGAAATATAAATTACTATGATCTTAAAAGAAAGTAATTTGTGGTAAATATTAAAGCTTAGCAGTCATCCTTTGACCCAACAATCACACTTCTGGGAATCACTGTTTTAAAGGAATAATGTTCTTATATAAAAAGATGTATGTATAAGAGTGTTCACTCACTGTTGCTCTGGTTTCTGTGATAAAAGTCCATAAATACCCTCAATGTCTTGGTAGGGATTGGTTAAATGAATTATTTTTTTAAATCTTACTTATTTTTAAATGAATTCTTGAGTAAATGAAATGAATTGTAGTACATTCATGCTAAATTATGTATAGTTAGTTCCGTCAAAGTATTTTGACCTTAGAAAATACTCACAGTGCATTGCTGAGAAAGAAAAGCAAGCTACAGAGCTACGTTTAAAAAAAAAAAGGCTGCCTTTTTACAAGATTTAAAGCATAAAAAGTAGAAAGACATTCACCGGGTTAACACTGGTTACATGGTCAGGAAGGTAGAAAATTGAAAGGAGAGAGACAGGGAAAACGGGGGCAAAAATAAAACAAAAGCAAAATGAAAAAACATATGTGATGGTCGTTTATTCTGCTCACTGATGCTGGGTTCTCCTCCCTTCTGTACACATGAAGCTCTGAACTTCCTGGTTTTTCTAGGCCGTGAAAGTCCATGTGACTAATTCTGGCCAATCAGTTGAGAGCAGAAGTAAGGTGTGGCATTTTGAGCCAGAGCACTTAACTGACAATTAGAAACCTTGAGTTTCCATCCCACTACTGCAATAATTGTGAAGGTTCAGTCAATGCAGAGCCTCTATTCCTTGGTTCCCGAGTGACCACAGAAGTACAGAAATCAGGGACTTCCATTGACTCCATTTGCACAAGAGGCATATGCATAACTTTTCTTGCATTGAACTATTAAAATTTGAGGTTGTCTGTTACTGCAGCATAACTTAACCTATCCTGATATATATAATAAAAAGACATTACTTTTTAATATTTAATTTTATTTCATGCAAGCTATTATATAAAATTCTAATAGCACTGAAAAGCTACATAACAGAAATCTTACTTCATCCTTACTGAAACCAGGTCCATTCCCCAGAAGCAACTTATTTGACACTTTTAGCAAATGTTATGGTAGTCAACTCTGTAACACTAGATCTTTTATTTCTACTGCTATTTCTGGATTTACCAATTTTAAACACTGTTATGGTAAATCAAGATGCTACATTTTTATACCACAATCAATACTCCCAAATATCATCAAAAATAATAAACTATTTTAAGCTCTCCTAATATAATTATATCACATTTTTGGTCAAAATAATAATTAATGTTTATATTATTATAACTATGCAAATAATCATTGACTGGAATAACCTTTGGTGCTAGACTTCCTCGGGCCATCATCCTGAAAATTCCTCATTTCTTAATTTTCTGCATCCCATACTTCTATTTCTTATATGCTTCGGTGAAAAATCATGTAGGACAGATGATTTTTCAAGACCTTGAATAACCTAGTACTATAATTTCTAGGAAGGATATATTTTTCCCTAATAATTTTTAAAGCATCTCTGCATTTTTCTCCTGCTCAGTTTCTTTGAGATATCTACAGCATTCTTAGGCCTAGATTGAAAATATGACATGTCATCAACCTAGATTTTTCCAGAATCTTCTATTTTCTAATAAATCTTGATGTGGATCTTTTTTTACTACTCTGTACATTTGATAGGCCTCTTAATCTGGAGATTTATGTCCTTGTATTGGTTATTTGAGATTGTTCCAATTTTCCTGTTCTCAATTTATAATTTCTCTTGAGTGAATGTTGTCCTTTAAATATTTCACAAAACTTAAGATTGAGTTTCAGTTTTTCTTTTTTCTTTGTCTATATCTTTGTGTGTTATTCTGCTTTATTGGACATTTCTTAAACCTTGTCTTCTGCTTAATTTTAATTTGAGGCATTGTATTTTTGATACCCATGACTTTTCTGGTTCTCAGTATTACTCTTTCCAGCATCCAATTCTAATACTAGGGATGCAGTGAACTTTATCTCTCTGAGAATATTAACTCTATTCATGTTAAGTTAAAGTCTGTTTCTTTCCCCTTCATGTATTTATTTCTTTTTTTTCTGTTTGCTTATCATAACCTCTGTTTAATGAAGGAGGTTTTTACTGAATAGTTCCTGGTGATCCTTGGATATTGGTTCATGTTCAAGGTGAGGCTACAAACAAGAAGGCTTGGATGTTCTCCATTCAGGCAGAGATGAAGAGCAGAGAGTATCAGGTGCAAGGAGGAAAAGAGCTGTCAGTTGATGGTTTTCACTAGAGTGACTAGGCAACAAGATGGATTTCTCACTGCGATTTCTCCAAGTATCAGAATGCCCAGATCCTTTCATTTTCTCCAAAACGGGATTCTCCCATCTCCTGCCTGGGAAGTGGATGCCTGAGAACCAGCATCCTGGGAGCTGAGGATCATGTGACTCACCATCCATGTAAAGGCTTCACTCACTTGATTCCCTTTCAGCCCAGTGGTTCACTCCTGCTCCCTATCTCCCTAAATCAAGAACTAATCTGGTGTAACATTCCCATAGAAATAAATCCCCAAGCCTCTGCACTGGTAGAGAAGTACTCGCCAGTGTTCCAGGAGGGAACAAAGACCCGGGAGTTTGCTTCCTGCACAAATCCCAATTCACTCCCCCAGTTTTAGCCCCATGATTTTTGAAGCACTTGGTGCCTCCATCTCAGGATGGAGATGGGGTCTGCAGGAAAAAAATCACCTTCCTTTTCGATGCCATTCCTTCTGTAGACACTCTCAGCTGCATCTTTCTTTTAAATCAATTACAAATCCTCTAACACCTAGCTTCCAAAACTTATAGTCATCTCTCACCTGCTGTTCCCTCCTTGCTCTGCCTCTTCATCCTTTTGGTTTGTTCATCCTTTCTGTTTATTCTGTTTTACCTGTGCCATTAGCTTAGCAGGATTTTGAAAGAGAACAGATACAAACACTTGTCTCACTTCTGCTATGTCTACCCTGCAGACAAATACAAATTTTCAAATAAAACAATATAAAAAGCAAATGGCAAGCTCTTTGGGGACAGTTGACCCAAAGCACCTATTACAGGAAGGAGAAGACAGTAGTTAGTAAGAACTTCATTTATTTTGAGAGAAGCTTACAGGTTAAATATTCACGGACAGTGTACTGGTATTTCAGAAACTAGAACAAAGGATTTCTTCCTTGTTCTGATAGAGCCTCTTTCTGGAGGCTTTTACAGTAAATTTAACCAGAATCTTCTCTCCCACTCATTTTTCTATTTGTTTTCATTTAGGATAAAAAAAGAACATCTTGTTTAGTCTTTTCTTCTGCAGACATGTGTGCGGGTGGGAAATGGAAAGGGGTTTTGTTACCATTACTCACGTGGGTAGAAGTGGCCTGGGAACCCACGCACGTGTCCAGCCAAACCACAGCCTACGCACCACAGAGTGCAGTGCTGACTTTTTTCCGCGTATCCGATACCAGATAAATGTAGGATACGTTAAAGATGTTCAAGCTGGATGTTTCTAAAAGACAATGGAGGAAGGAGAAGGGCACATTTTTCGATGATTTGTTTTTGCCCCCAAATTCACCACAACCTTGGCTTCTTTAGAACCTGACGCTGAGGCACTCCACAGCTGGAGGCATTAGCTTTCAGCTTGCCCAGTGAATTGTACTTTTCTCTACTCGTGGCCCTCAGATTTAGACATCAGAGATGCCTGAACCCTTCATCTAAATAAACAGACCCAGTTCTGGCTGGAGGAGCATATCTGAGTGATGTCTGTCTAAGAAATAGATCCCTCTCCACATGCCAATTTCACCATGAATTCCCACATATGGAACTTTCTTCTTAGAGATGGGGTTTAGCTTATTACAAGATGTGGAATCTGTATTATATAATTTCTCATTTATGAGTCAGTAAACAAAAATCTTTTCAAGAAAATTTATACCAGAATTTAATCAAAGGAACATTTTTGGACTTATAATTAAAATTCAAAAAAGAACCACAAATTCTGCTGTTTCTGCCTCAGCTCTAATCCCACCTCATCTTTTCATAAAAACATCACTATTAAGCAGTTACTAGCTAAGAGAAAGGAAAGAAGAGAAAAAGATTCAATTTTCTATGCTCATAATGCAATCATCTTAAAGGACATGGAAAATGAGTAGGCTATCTGCTATGTATTTTAACTAAATTTTATAAAGATCATATTGGAGGAGAAAAGGGGGATTTTTTCATTAATTTTTTTTAACGCCAGTGCATTAGAGGAAATAGAAGCATCTGGCATTTATTTACTATCAACTTTGTGCCAGGAACTTTGTTGTTCCTTTTTGTAGATTCTCTCATTTAATATTCACAGCAACCCAGTAGAATAGGTGTTATTGTGCCTATTTTACAGATGACAAAACTGAGGTCTGGTTTCTAGGGTTACTCAGTTAACACGTAATCTAGCCAAGGTTTGAATCTAAGTGTTTTTGAGTCTGAATTATGTGGGAAACAGCACTGTATGTGGTAGAAAGCATAGATCCTAGATCAAGATTGCTTGTGTTTGAATCCTAACTCTACCTTTTCTAAGTGGCCATAAGTAAGTTGTTTCAGTTCTCTGTGCTTTAATTTTCTCATCAATAAAATGAAGATGAACACATTAATAATCTTACAGGAACATTGTAGAAATTAATGAAGTGATGCCTTCAAAGTCCTTCAGACCAGTGGCTTTACAAATAGTAACCTTTCACTAAATGTAAACTATTATTATTACATTATTTTCATGAAAATATTTCCCTTACTTATTAGTTCTAACATAAAAAAATGAAGAAATTTCATAAATAGACCCAATAAGAGGCATTTTCACCTCCCAAATTTTCACTTCATACAAAACAGAAGCTGAATTTGCCTGGGCATTCAACCAAATTGGAAGTTACAAATAAGCTTAGTCATCTGTTCATTTATACATCCCAAAGGACTTCCAATATCTCTTTCCTAAAATTTCAAGTATTTTTATTGGCTCTTGACACACATATTTTGATATTTTAAAACTTAAGGCAAAAGAGCTAGTTAGGAAGTAGAATTGGCTGACATTATGGGTAGTACGTACTTTTTATAACCATATTAAGAAGAAAAAAAGGCTAAAGTCTCAAGTATTCTCTTAGACTTGAGAAGAACCAGAGTAGACAAAATAGGACAGTGAAGGTAAGTTCATGTTCTTAATTACTTCTTAGTCTAATGATTAACAGATTCAAAGTGTTTCCACAAACGCATTTCAAGAGTTTTTATATTCCTAACATCACTCTGTTCTCTGCTTCTAGTGATGTCAGGCTCATTGTTTTGAGGAGGGGAAAATTGGTGAACTTAATATTTGGAAATTTTTGTATCAGGTCAAAGTCCATCAGAGATCTTAAAGAAAATATCTCTTACAAATTCTGCTTTTCTCTCTGGTTGCTGAATTTCTTGGAATTGATTAAATTGTCTAAGCATTTACAGTCATTAGGCTATTTTTCCAACCTGTAGAATGAAACTATTCATAAAGCTCTGGGAGATCCATAAAAATTCAGCATGTGCCATTTTAATGCATGCTCCAGGTTAATTAGTGCATAGTCAATGGGATAGTATAATAGGTGGCAGGAAAACAGGAGGAAAGGAAAGAAAACAAAGCAGTAGTTTTTAGAGAATTTGTGCCACAAAAATGTGCTTACATATCCATATGTATGTCTTATAGTGAAAGTGAAAGTCGCTCAGTTGTGTTCGACTCTGAGACCTCAGGAACTATAGAGTCCATGGAATTCTCCAGGCCAGAATACTGGAGTGGGTAGCCTTTCCCTTCTCAAGGGGAATCTTCCCAACCCAGGGATCAAACCCAGATCTCCCACATTGCAGGCAGATTCTTTACCAGCTGAGCCACAGGGGAAGCCCAAGATTGGATGGAAGTAAACAAAATGTGCTCTTATAGAACATCGCATCAGGTGTCTCCTGTTTAAGTGGTTTAGGTTTAAGGAAAACAAGACAAAACAAAATACTTCTCAGTTGTCATTTTACTTTTCTAAATATATTTTTTAAACTTTAAAAGAAATATGACTGTTCGCCATTGTATACACACTTGTTGTTGTTTTTGTGTTGCTCAGTCATGTCCAACTCTTTGCAGTCCCATGGACTATAGCCCGCCAGGCTCCTCTGTCCATGGAATTCTCCAGGCAAGAATACTGGAGTGGGTGGCCATTTCCTTCTCCAGTGTACACACTTACTCATATAGTATGTGTGTGTGTGTCTAGAAATTGATGCCACAGCTGGATAAGATAAACGTAGTCCCAGGTGGGGAGCTGTTTGATGAAAGAAGTTGTTGAGGAAGAAAAAAGAGTTTAGATAAAAATGCAAAAGAATCAGAAAGAATCAGGGAAGGCAAATTCTCAAAACTGGTCTTTGAATCTCTTCTGCCTCTCATACACACTAATTTTTTCCCATATACAGAACAGCCCATGAAATCTGCCCAAGATTTTTCATTATACAATGAATCTGGCTATACCTTTAAAGCACAGTTTAAGGGAACTCTGCTTAAATATCTTTAGATCCAAAGATAATACCATCAATGCTTACATGAGTCCTCTTTTTTTAAGTGGCACAAATTAGAGGACACAGTTCAGTTCAGTCACTCAGTCGTGTCTGACTCTTTGCGACCCCATGAATCACAGCACGCCAGGCCTCCCTGTCCATCACCAACTCCCAGAGTTCACTCAGACTCACATCCATCGAGTCAGCGATGCCATCCAGCCATCTCATCCTCTGTCGTCCCCTTCTCCTCCTGCCCCCAACCCCTCCCAGCATCAGAGTCTTTTCCAATGAGTCACCTCTTCGCATGAGGTGGCCAAAGTACTCTAGTTTCAGCTTTAGCATCATTCCTTCCAAAGAAATCCCAGGGCTGATCTCCTTCAGAATGGACTGGTTGGATCTCCTTGCAGTCCAAGGGACTCTCAAGAGTCTTCTCCAACACCACAGTTCAAAAGCATCAATTCTTCAGCGCTCAGCCTTCTTCACAGTCCAACTCTCACATCCATACATGACCACTGGAAAAACCATAGCCTTGACTAGATGGGCCTTTGTTGGCAAAGTAATGTCTCTGCTTTTGAATATGCTATCTAGGTTGGACATAACTTTCCTTCCAAGGAGTAAGCGTCTTTTAATTTCATGGCTGCAGTCACCATCTGCAGTGATTTTGGAGCCCAAAAAAATAAAGTCTGACACTGTTTCCACTGTTTCCCCATCTGTTTCCCATGAAGTGATGGGACCGGATGCCAAGAAAGTTCCAATATCTGCCTGTCTCCTCACATGATTAGCAGAAATAAACATAGATATTTACTGCACACGATTCATTAATCTCTATATTTCATTTACATTAATATCAATCGTAGCAATTGGCCAGAGAGATAGTTTAATATCCCTTTGAAGATAAAGCAACTGTGCTTCATTTACTTTTCTTTTCCACCTAAACTAATTAAAGTTGTGTCCATTTCTATATGACATAGAAGTGTTTTTCTTGGGCATTTAGCCACCAGTTTCTATTGGGGGGCTGAATTTCAGATGTGGTGTGTTTTTCAAGGAGTTCAATCAAACAATCCTGGATTGAATTCAAGAGTGAAAATGAAGAACAGCAGTATAATTCTAAAACAGATCTTGATTTTTGTATAATCAAACATCAACATATTTGATTTTATTCTGTATTTTCTCAACCAGATTTAGTTGAAAAAGTCTGCCATGCCTCTAAATTGACACATCTAGTCTCCCAGATTTTTTGCAAATATTTATTTTACTTTGCTTTTTTAGTTGCTGCTGCTGCTGCTGCTAAGTCGCTTCAGTCGTGTCCGACCCTGTGTGACCCCATAGACGGCAGCCCACCAGGCTCCCCCATCCTTGGGGTTCTCCAGGCAAGAACACTGGAGTGGGTTGCCATTTCCTTCTCCAATGCATGAAAGTGAAAAGTGAAAGTGAAGTCGCTCAGTCGTGTCCGACTCTTAGCGACCCCAAGGACTGCAACCTACCAGGCTCCTCCATCCATGGGATTTTCCAGGCAAGAGTACTGGAGTGGGTCTCCATTGCCTTCTCCGTTTTAGTTGCTAGTCTATATGAAATTTATATCTGTGTGTGCTGCAAGATAATGGCTCAGTTTTATTTGCTCTCATGTGAGTAGCCAGTCTTGCAATGGCATTATTTAGTAACTAAGTAGTCATTTTCCATTGACCTGAAATACCAACCTTAACATATATTAACTTCCTATACATAATGGGAAATATTTCTGTTGTATCTACTTTATATCTTCTATTTATTTTCTTTCTTATATTAATATTTTGTTGATTTGATCAGAGATTTTTTTAACATATTAGTTACATCTAAGGAAAATTATTTAAATAAATATTTAAATTTAAAGAAACTTTATATTTCCTCTCCATATCAGATATAAACAATTGGTTGATATGGTTTAACTTATGTGAATCTTCAGTGAATCAACACATCAAAAAGTCAATAACTAAACTCACTTTTACAAACCAATGCCAATCATAACATTAGTTTCAAATACATAGGATACCGAAGCTTGGTAGCTGGCAATAACTTAAATGCAAAAGTTCTTAAGATAGATGCTTGTCTCTGTGCTTTCAACCCTGGACTCTACTTAGTGATTCTATTGTAGATTCTATTCTATTCTATGCTCTGATTCCTAAAAATTGAGATTCTGATATACCATAAATACTAATGCTATCTCCATAGCATTAAACTAGTCAATCCTATCTCCATAGCATCAAACTAGTCAATCCTAAAGGAAATCAACCCTTAGTATTCATTGGGAAGACTGATGCTCAAGCTGAAGCTCCAGTACTTTGGTCACCTGATAAGAAGAGCCAACTCATTGGAAAAGACCCTGATGCTGGGAAAGATTGAGGGCAAAGGGAGAAGGGGAACAGAGGGTGAGATTTTTAGACAGCATCATTGACTCAACGTACATGAATGTGAGCAAAGGACAGGGAAGTCTAATGAGCTGAAGTCCATGGGGTCGCAAAGAGTTATATATGACAGCGACTGAACAGCAACAACTAATGCTCTGACAATAATTCTGACCCAGGTAAACGACCTTCACAAGCAATCTTCTGTCATAAACTGAAGGCATACAGGAAAGATGGTCAGGAAAAGAAAAGCCACTGAGAATGAAGCGTTGGTTCTAATAGATATCTGACAAATACCACTGGGGCCAATCCATAAACCTATCCTGTATTAAACTGGGAAATCACTTCCCTAGGCATCATATTTTCTGAAACAGTGGCCCTGAAAAAACCCAGCCTTTCAGAAAGATCCCCATGCTCTCCTGTAGCAATATATTCCAGATGCAAGTGAGCAACAAGTTCTAGAATTACGCTCTGCCTGGGAGAGCTGAAAAGACTCCAGATAAGCCTGTTGAGTCCAATTTCTTCATTCATGTAGTTAGAAATTGTCATCACACAATTAAATGCTAATTGGTTTGATCTAAAGGAATATGTTTCAAACACTTTGTTATAAACATACATAAACAAACCTTAATAATATTGTCTCTATTTCATAATTTAGGCATGCAGGGGTTCTAAAGGGGAAATTTTCCAGCCAGATGCCCAAATTAAATTCTTCTTCAACACAAAGCTCTTATATCCAGCTTGTCAGAACAATCAGAGGTACACCACGTATAAATTATACAGAATTCCAGAGTTCATCCACTTCTTTCATAGTATAGAATTTTAAAAACTGTAATAATGATATTGATGTGTGTATACACACAGACATATACATGTATATTTGTGTGTTAGCATCCCACCATGTTCTGAAGTGGAATGATGGCATTACACAAAGTTATAGAAAATAAAGCCAGATAGTATAAATTGGAAATAAATGAGAAAGAAAAAGTAAACTTAGAAATAAAGCAAATGCAAAACTTCACATATCTTTATATTTGAATATAAATATTCAAATGCATTTTGAATATATTTCAAAATATATTTGAATTCATATGCACTTGGTACCAATATACAACAAAGATGCACTAAGATTTCTCAAGAACAATACTGCTACTTCATATCTATAGCACTTTTAGGTAGATTATACCATAAATGGCCTTGTGCCTGCAGTGCAGGTGAGGTAATACACCACTCAAACGTAGATTCTCACATCATGGGACAAAAAACTTTAAGCCTCACAAAATACAGTGTATGCCATGAACAGCCCTCAGATTTTTCTTAAAGAGTACTATGCAAGCATAATGTTTTAGGAATCAAACGGAATACATGTACAAATAATAATGACTTACTGAACGCTTGCTATATTCTAGGCACTTTTTTCTAATTCGTGTATTACTGATGAAGATCTAAGCCAGTTATCAACTGGCTTATTTGCACTATGACAAAACTAAAGACTGGCAAAATGAAAGAACTCAGACAAGGTTAGAAAGATTTAACATTAGAGATCAGCACTCCTTCCACTGCTATAGATCAAATTAGTAGTTTGTTTTAGACTTGGGATCACCATGAACTCCTAGCAATCCAAAGCGTAAATTTAAAAAAGGGAGGTGGGTTGTAAATTAAATATAAAGTGAAAGTATTAATCACTCAGTCACGTCTGACTCTTTGGACCCCATGGATTATATCCCTCCAGGCTCCTATGTCCACAGGATTCTCCAGGCAAGAATACTGGAGTGGGTTGCCATAGCCTCCTACAGGGGATCTTCCTGACCCAGGGATCAAACCCAGATTTCTTGCATTGCAGATGGATTTTTTACCATGAGAGCCATCAGGGAAACCCATAATTGTTTTTATTATCTGTATACAATGAGTTGTCTACTCTAAGCTTATTTTATACTTGGGTTTTATTTTCTAATCCAATTGTTTAAGTATTTTTAGTAAACATTTTACTTAAAAGGATATGAAATGAATGTCTATAATAGCAGTGTGTATAATAACAATGATAATAACTATAATTTAGAGTTCTTTCCAACTCTGACATTCTATAATAACATATCCTTGAATATTGTATAACAGTTTACATAAATCTCAGCATTACTATTAGATATATTTTGTATATATCATACAAATTTCAGGTTTTCAGATCAAAAAATAATTAGAGTGAGGATTTTTCTGGAATGCATTCAAGTCTATCATTTGCCTGACAACAAAAAAGAATAAGAATTTCCAAAATGAAGTCTTTGTAATTGGTATCAGAATAACTCCAAAACTGTAACAGATACTTTCTTTATCTCTGTGACCAAAGCCATCTGACATATAATAAACAAGCAACCATTTAATTATTATTACTGGCAAAATAACTAAAATGAACTTAAGGAATGTTTAGGTTTTGTTGATAGGTTTTTTAAAATCCGTGAATAAAAAAGTTAAAGTAATCAAATGAGTCAAGAATGTAAATAAATATATTGAGGTTGATAAAAGTAAATATCATGTCAAAAACATAGTACAGAATTTTCTGGAAAAAAAAAAAGAAGAAGAATTTATTTGCAAACTATAAAGGCAAAACTCTTGGGGGTAAAATAAGGAAAAGGTATATTATTTAAAAATCTGTATTTCATAATGAAAAGAAGTTGTGAAGTCAGTTAATTCCACCCTCCAATAACTGTAAAATAGATAATTGCTATTCTGCTGAAAATTAAATTGGAGGGTTTTAGTCCTGAATTTGAGCTACTGTCTCTCACATTCTAAGTCCTCAAATCTCACTCAATGTTGAAAAATCATAAAAGTTAGGATAAAATATTTCCCTTTGTCAAGTACATATAAACATCCATCCTTCACCAAAACAAGAAAACTACATTTGAAAATCAAGCATGATATATAGAAGTCTTATTCATGGAACCTTCTGTAAAACTCCACCTCCTAGTGGATGTGACCGTGTAGACAGAGTTGCCCGTGAACACTGACTCAGTGTGAGTTAGGCACTTAGGAAAATCATCAAGGAGCAGCACTGGAAGGAATTAGAGGTTATCTTAGACTAAACCCTTCACGGTAGAGTTGAGGACACTGGAGCCGGAGGGTTTAAGTGGCTCATCCCAGGTTACACAATCACCAAGTGCAGAGTTTGAACTTGAACCCATATATCTCAACTTCAGGCCTGGTCTGCTTTCTACTGACCTTCTGAGCATTCCGGTTCAGTGAAAACAGCTCCAGACCACAAATCACAAATGCTTGCTGACATTACTTTGATCATCAGGCGTGAAGAATATGATTCTATACTATAGAGAAAGGGTAAAACACAGCCACACTCATAGTCATGTTCACCACGTTGGCTTCCATTGCTGCTGTAAGAAATTACCACAAGCTGTGTGGCATAAACCACAAATTTATTACCATATTGTTCTGTAGGTTAGAAGTCCAAGACAGGGCTCACTGAGCTAAAAACAAAGTGTCAGCAGGGCTGCATAACATTCTGGAGTTTCTAGGGGAGAATCTGTCTCCATGCTTTTTCCAGCCCTTAAGAGTATGTCTCCACGTCTTGGCTCATGGTCCCCTTCTCCATTTTCAATGCCCATAGTATTACATTTCTCTGGCTATTCTTCCATAATCATATCTCCCTCTTATTTTGACCATAGCATGGAATGATTCTCTGTGTTTGATTCTTGTGATTAGATTGATCCCATCTGAAAAATCCAGAATAATCACTCCTGCAGAAAGGGGAAAACCATTCCGCCTCCAGGGAGAATTTAAATTTTAAATCAGAATTCTTGAAGCTCTAGCATCTTTCAGATGCCACATTTAAAACTGACTGAGGGGTCCTTTCATCTTCAGTCCGAAAGCCTGTACTCCTCGACCACCGTGTTTCCCTGACCTTTACCTTCTTCTATTTACTCTCTAGAATTTGCAGAAACCAAGAAATTGTATCCAGTTGAAATTAAACAAAAGCAGTAGATTCCAAGAATGTAGAATCTCAAGGGGAATTCACAGATGGTGAAATGTGATTCTCTTTCCTGTTCTCAATTTTTCAAATAAACAAACTGTAACCAGAAGGTTAAAGTTCTTTCTAGAGGCCATTCTGTGAGTGAGAGGGCCAGAACTTGAACCCAGGTATAGGACAGGGTTCTTTGTAAATCATGATGCTTTTATGGGTCAACCCTCCAAATCTTTAGCATTTTAATATGTCTTTATCTTTGTTTCAGTCAAGGATCCTTTGGCTACAAGAAGCAGTAATTGCTCAAACTAAGTCAAGTTAAAAGAATGAGGGGCACTCACAAATTTGGGGCATAGCAGATATTCCTCAGCATCACGGGAACCTGAGAGTAAGGACCTAAAAGCCTTCATGCCCCCTTGTGGGGCTAATGGTCCCTCCTTCTGATCCACTTTAATGAATCCCTACATCTGCTTCCTTTACTTACTCAAACTCTAGTTAAGCACATGGTACAAGGTCATGCCCTCCAATCTCTTCAACATCAACTGTCGAGGAGATGGGCTTCCCTGTGTGTCCTTCATTTCTAAGTTTTACGAAATGAAATCTGATCAGAGAAGATAAGCTATACTTGGGCACAGCTTGTTCCTCTAGGAACACAAAGGAGTCAAGTGTTCACTTTGGTTCAGTGGCCACATCTGGCTCAGTGGCCACATCTGGCTCAGTGGGTACATCTGGCTCAGTGGGTACATCTGGCTCAGTGGCCACATCTGGCTCAGTGGGTACATCTGGCTCAGTGGGTAGTGGCTTAAGCTACAAAGGGGAGATGGATATGACAGCAATGTTGAATTATAGTTCTACAACTTTTACTTGACACATTTTTCCCTTTTAGATGTAGAGACCAAATCTCCTTTAAAGGTTAGTTTCTGAACTTGCCCAAATTTACATTTGTATGTTGAAAGACTGAGTAGGCTCAATTCACTGCAGCTTAGTAAGATCAATGTCCAGGTCAGAGACTAGGAATTAGTGGACTGCCTGGCCCTCATCTCGGGAAACTTGAGGATGCTCTGAGAAGGTTAAACATTTAGTACTCCTTCAAACCACAAATACATAAATCCCTTTGAACCTTTGCTTAGTCAGGTAAAAATAATTGGATTTTTCTGCTAATAAAAATTGCATGTTCTCTGCTCACATTCAAAATAAGGAATTTATTACATGCATTAACTTCATGTGCTTCTGAGCTAGTCAGCAGCTTGGGAAGCATTTGAAAGGGTTTAACTTTAGATAATAAAACAAACCATTCGTCTTGGAAAACAGCCTCATGCCATATCTTATTCAGTTTCAGAGTGACAACTGACTATGCCTAACAACTTTGGAAGGGGGAAGTTTCTTGTCTCTTGGTAGAGTGGCTTGGAATTGTTCCATGAAGTTTGCACATAGTTTTAACAGAGATGGAAAGGCATAGATGAAAAGTGTTTAGATTGCTACTTAGAGGCACTGTCTCTATTTGCTGGATCAAGACAACTGATATTTCCTCAATTACGTAAGTAGCAGTGGAAATTTGAGTTAACTGGTAGCATGTTTCTAACGTATTTTAGTGACTTTTCTTAATGCTTCTTAATCTGGTTCTTGTTCAGATTGATAATAACTTGAGCTTCTGAAATCTCTGAGTTTCCTGACTATAATCAGACCTTCTTAAGTGTTATTTGACAAAAAAACACAAATACAAAAAATGCTTTTCAGCAAGGTGCTTGTCTATGAAAAGAAGGGTTGGTGTTCCAATTCATGGCTGTCATTAATTTTAAAAAGATAAAGCAAATACTTTTGCCCCCACAAACACAGAAACAAATGTCTTGAGCTGGTTTTCGCCTTTCACAAATCAATAAAGAATCCCTTAAGGACTCCAGACAGCAGTCTTAAGTTCTCAGCCTCATAAAACAACTATTTTAATTAAATACAGAGATTCCCCACCAACTTCAATCTGCAATTATTCAAGACTTTTTAAAAAGGCATTAAATGGCATTAATAAAGGTACTGACAAACTCATGACCATGGAGAGCAGAATATGAGTTTTCAATGAAAGCGATGGTTATAGCTGCTTTATAATAAATGAGGCCCTATAACAAGGAAGGTCTGAGCACTGCCCCTCATGCTGTTTAAATTAATCCATAAAAGTCTACATGCACAGCTTGTTCCACACACACCCTGAAAAAATGTGACTACAGAAGGCAATGAAATCTACGATGAAAATCTATGTCTACCGGCAGTAACAAAGGCTCACTCTCCCTTACCCTTTGTAAAGGACTGGGATGTGCATAGTTAAGGTTAAGGTTAATAATTTGAGATAAAAAGAAACATCATAGATGCTGCTCCATAAACCTGAGTGTTCAAATATCTCTCTGCACCTGACAACTACAGAAAGAAAAGAGCAAATCTATGCACAACAATGACTCTGCTGGGAGAATTTTCTTTCCTGGTTGTAAGAACTGTCACCTCTGCACATCACAGTCACCGTGCCTTCTTATGAATCTAAGAACATGAATAGGATAAGAAGTATAAAACTTACATAAAGTAATTTACATAACTTTTTATTTTTAAATCCAAACTCTTTAAAAGATGACTTTTTTAGCAACAGGAAAAACCTTTGTATCCAAAGTAATATTAATGGGTAAATAAATAGAATATGTATGCTGTTTTTAAATAAATGTTTCCCCCAAAATTATTTCAACCACATAGGAAAACTCCATTGAAGGGAAGTTAATGTGGAAGAAATTCAGTCTTGTTCCAACAAACACACATCAAAAGTTGGCATTCTGTAATCCTTAGGCAAAACTAGCATTCCATTGAGTACCAGAGATGCAAGCATTTTTCCAGATAAATAAATTCTATTTCTGGTCTATTACTTTGAAAAGGCTGACAACTTACTTAAGTATATGGAACACCCTCATCAAACAGTCTCCAAGCCACAACATCCTGGAAAAATCATATCAGTCCTTCTTTCTAACATCTATAATTAATTTAAAAAATATGAAGTTTCTATAGAGTATGTATAAATCCAGGTCATAATAACAGACTACAATAACTTCATAGAAACTATTTGAAGGTTTTAAAATAAAATCTGAATGAGTATCAGAGGGAAGGACATACTATATTCATAAATGGAAAATTGAATATGATTAAAATAACAATTTTATCTCAAAATAAAATACAATTTATGGAAATTCCAAGCAGAATTTCAATGAGGTTTTATTTTGAATTGATTAAAATAATCATGTATTTCACATGACTAAAATATGTATGAACAAATAAATAACTGAAAATTGCCAAGAAGTGTTTAAAAGTAAAAAGGAGGGTTGAGGGGGAAGAGACTTATTAGAGAATCATGCCTCACTAGATATTGAAATTGACTATAAAATCACTACCACCAAAAAAAAAAACTGACATGAAAATAGACAAGTGGATAAATGGAATTGAGTGAGAAAGTTCAAAGAAATCTTAATATATGAAAAAATTTTCAGTTCTTAATGGATGAACTATTTAATGTTACTGGCACAACCATTATCTATCCAGAAAAAAGCCATGCCATTTACGTGAATGAATTTCAGATTAAAATTAAAGCTTTTATTACGTGTGTGTTAAGTTATTTCAAACTTTTATTTTGGTGAGAACACTTAGGATGAAATCTTTACAGACTTTTAAGTGTACAACTGGGTCCTGTTATCCAAAGGCACACTGTGGTGCCTCTAGTTCTTATTCATCATCAGATCTCTAGAACTGGTCCATCTTGCATAACAGAAATTTCACACATGTTATTTAGGGACTCTCCATGTCCCACTCCTCCCAGTCCCCTGCAGCATTCTACTCTATGAGTTTGGCTATGTTAAACATCTCCTATACCTATTTTAAGTCATGCAGGATTTGTCCCTCTGTGACTGGCTTGTTTAACAGAACATAAAGTTCTCAAGGTTGATCCATGTTGTCACATATTGCAGGATCTAATTTTACATATATGTAACACAGGATATTTGTAGACCTTCATCAGAAAGATGAAATCTAGAATTCCCCAGAAGAGAAGATTGCCAAACCTGACTTCATTAAAATGTAAAATGTTTCTTTGATAAAGATTGCATTTTCTCACAGGAGGAAGACAATTGCAGCCCCTGTAATTAACCATTGTTAAACATCTGTAGACAAACAGCCTCTCAAACTACGCATTTGAAAAATGGCCAAAGGGTAAGTGACAGAAGCAGAAGAGAAAATTTGAATGAGCAATCAGCATATAATATGTGCTCAAACTCTTGGTCATCTTCAAAATGCAAAGAAAAAAATGACAATAATAAGAGGCTATCTTTCACTCACCAGATGGGCAAATATTAGGAATCACTAATGCCTGGTCTTGGCAGAGGCTCTCATATATGGGCAATGAGAATATGAGTTGATATATTTCCAGCAAGTGATTTGGTGTATCTGTTAAAACTACAGTTGTGTGTAACCTTTGATTCAGCAGTTCCATATCTAAACTTCTGTTCATAGAAATAAGATAATCAGTACCTAATGATGAATGTTCATGAATGCTTTCTGCAGCACTATTTGTAATAGTAAAACCTCTTAACGTCCATCCATATCAGTAGAGGAAGAGGGGGATAAACTACCACAAAATCTATAGACTATCACATAGCTATTGGAAAGAATAAACTTACTGATACGTATTTACCAGAAAAGCTATTCATCTTATATTCTTCAAGTTAAAAAAAAAATTACCAAATACTGTGTATAGTAGCATATTGAAACTAAAAATAAAATCTTTGTGTCTGAGTATATTTGTAGATAAACAGAAAAAAATCATGAAATCATACATACAAACTGACTAAAATTAAATTCAAAGAGTAGGTATATATGAAATAGATAACTATAGCCTACAGTATACCACAGGAAATTTTACTCAATATTCTCTAATGGCCTGTATTGGAAAATAATCTAAAAAAAGAGTGGAGATATGTGTGTGTGTATATATATATATATAACTGATTCATTTTGCTGTACAACCAAAACTAACACAGCATTGGGGATTAACTATACTCTAATAAGGCAGAGGAACCAGAGATCAAATTGCCAACATCTGGTGGATCATCAAAAAGACAAAGAGTTCCAGGAAAATATCTATTTCTGCTTTATTGACTATGCCAAAGCCTTTAACTGTGTGGATCTCAATAAAATGTGGAAAATTCTGAAAGAGATGGGAATACCAGACAACCTGACCTACCCCTTGAGAAATCTGTTTGCAGGTCAAGAAGCAACAGTTAGAACTGGACATGGAACAACAGACTGGTTCCAAATAGGAAAAGGAGTATGTCAAGGCTGTACATTGTCACCCTGCTTATTTAACTTCTATGCAGAGTACATCATGAGAAATGCTGGGCTGGATGAAGCACCAGCTAGAATCAAGATTCCTGGGAGAAATATCAATCACCTCAGATACGCAGATGACACAACCCTCATGGCAGAAAGTGAAGAACTAAAGAGCCTCTTGATGAAAGTGAAAGAGGAGAGTGAAAAAGTTGGCTTAAAGCTCAACATTCAGAAAACTAAGATCATGGCATCTGGTCCCATCACTTGATGGGAAATAGATGGGGAAACAGTGGAAACAGTGTCAGACTTTATTTTGGGGGGCTCCAAAATCACTGCAGATGGTGAGTGCAGCCATGAAATTAAAAGACGCTTACTCTTTGGAAGGAACGTATGACCAACCTAGATAGCATATTAAAAAGCAGACACATTGCTTTGCCAACAAAGGTCCATTTAGTCAAGGCTATGGTTTTTCCAGTAGTCATGTATGGATGCGAGAGTTGGACTATAAAGAAAGCTGAACACAAAAGAATTGATGCTTTTGAACTTTGATGTTGGGGAAGACTCTTGAGACTCCTTGGACTACAAGGAGATCCAACCAGTCCATCCTAAAGGAGATCAGTCCTGAGTGTTCATTGGAAGGGCTGATGTTGAAGCTAAAGTTCCAATACCTTGGCCACCTGATGGGAAGAGCTGACTCATTGGAAAAGACCCTGATTCTGGGAAAGATCAAAGGTGGAAGAAGGGGACGACAGAGTATGAGATGATTGGATGGCATCACCGACTCAACAAATATGAGTTTGGGTAAATTCCAAGAGTTGGTGATGGACAGTGAGGCCTGGCGTCCTGTACTCCATGGGGTCGCAAAGAGTTCAACATGACTGAGTGACTGAACTGAACTGAACCGAATAAAATTTTTTTTTAAACTTCAAAAAGCAGGAGGAGAAATTTTGTAAATCAGAAAGAGAAGGCTAATGTTAGATTTGTTATACATTATAAGGCAATATAGTCACATTGTTCACAGATACGTTTCTCATCTAAAATTTCACCTGCTCCTTTGGCCTATTCATGTCCCCCCTGCTGTCATCTGGCCTCTCAAAACATGTGATTCATGGATAAACTGACAAAGAAAAAGGCTGATTCAAAGCATTTTATTTAGTAAGACAGTGCCCAAGTATGACCTAACAGAGGCTGCCCAAAAATTAGTAGTGAAAAGGAGATTTCAGCCTAATTTTCCCTGTGAGTAGTCAATGAAAAGGAAAGGAAATGTAAGCCAAGCTTCTGGTATTTTAACACTTTAAAACTGAAAAATAAATCTGTGATCTGAGCTTTTTCTTCTTCTAAAAACTTAGCCCTAGTAGGAAGGAATCTCAAACCAGCTCAGCTATTTATCGAATTATTATCTGAAAACATATCCATTGACACATGAGTATATTTATACTCAAATACTCATGAAGTTTTACTTACTAAAGAATGGGAACGGACTTCGCTGGTGGTCCGATGGTTAAGAATATGCATACCAACAGCAGGGAGCATGGGTTTGATCCTTGGTCTGGGGAGATCCCACGTGCTGTTAGGCAGCTAAGCCCATGAGATACACAGATGACACCACCCTTATGGCAGAAAGTAAAGAAGAACTAAAGAGCCTCTTTATGAAAGTGAAAAAGGAGAGGGAAAAAGTTGGTTTAAAACTCAACATTCAAAAAATTAAGATCATGGCATCCAGTCTCATCACTTCATGGCAAATGGGGAAACAGTGGAAACAGTGACAGATTTATTTTGGGGGGCTCCAAAATCACTGCAGATGGTGACTGCAGCCATGAAATTAAAAGACACTTCCTCCTTGGAAGAAAAGTTATGAACAACCCAAACAGCATATTAAAAAGCAGAGACATTACTTTGCCAACAAAGGTCCATCAAGTCAAAGCTGTGGTTTTTTCAGTAGTCATGTATGGATGCGAGAGTTGGACTATAAAGAAAGCTGAGGGCTGAAGAAATTGATGCTTTTGAACTGTGGTGTTGGAGAAGACTCTTGAGAGTCCCTTGGACTGCAAGGATATCCAACCAGTCAATCCTAAAAGAATTCAGTCCTGAATATTCACTGGAAGAACTGATGCTGAAGCTGAAACTCCAAGACTTTGGCCAGCTGATGGGAAGAACTGACTCATTGGAAAAGACCCTGATGCTGGGAAAGATTGAAGGGGGAGGAGAAGGGGATGACAGAGAATAAGATGGTTGGATGGCATCACCGACTCAATGGACATGAGTTTGAGT
This sequence comes from Bos javanicus, assembly GCF_032452875.1. Lineage (NCBI taxonomy): Eukaryota > Metazoa > Chordata > Mammalia > Artiodactyla > Bovidae > Bos > Bos javanicus. The sequence goes on from NC_083876.1 coordinate 14,692,306, forward strand.
AAACTCCGGGAGTTGGTGAAGGACAGGAAGGCCTGGCATGCTGCAGTCCATGCGGTTGCAACCCTGAGGGTCCCAACCCTCAGTCGGACACAGCTGAGCGACTGAACTGAACTGACACTGCAACTAAAGAAAGCCTGTGGATAGCATCAGAGACCCAGAGCAGCCAATAATAATTAATTAATTTTTTTAAAAATAAAGAATGAGAACAATTTTCAAAATGGATAGAAAAATGGTACTGATGAAAGTATGTACAGGGCAACGATAGACACGCAGATAGAGAGAATGGACTTATGGACTCGAGAGGAAGGGGAAGATAGAACAAACGGAGACTAGCATTTACATATATACACTTCTACTCATGCTCAGTTGTTCAGTCATGTCTGGCTCTTTGCAATATTATGGACTGTAGCCCACCAGGCACCTCTGTCCACAGGATTCTCCAGGCAAGAATACTGGAGTGAGTTGCCATTTCCTTCTCCACGGGATTTTCCTGACCCAGGGATTGAACCCAATCTCTTGCATCTCCAGCATTAGGAGACAGATTCTTTACCACTGAGCCACTTGGGAAGTCCATATATATACTGGTATGTGTAAAATAGATAGCTAATGGGAAGTTGCTCTATTGTGTAGGGAGCTCAGCTCAGTGCTCTCTGATGACCTAGAGAGGTGGGAGGGGTGAGGCGGGGAGGAAGGCTCAAGAGGGAATGGATATGTGTATACATATAGCTGATTCACTTTGTTGTACAGCAAAAACTAACACAACCAATTATACTCCAATTACAAAAAGAATAGGAACAATTTTCAAACTCTTAAGCCCTTTTGTAATAATAAATGGAGAAGGCAATGGCACCTCACTCCAGTACTCTTGCCTGGAAAATTCCATGGATGGAGGAGCCTGGTAGGCTGCAGGCCATGGGGTCTCGAAGAGTCGGACACGACTGAGCGACTTCACTTTCACTTTTCACTTTCATGCATTGGAGAAGGAAATGGCAACCCACTCCAGTGTTCTTGCCTGGAGAATCCCAGGGACGGGGAGCCTGGTGGGCTGCCGTCTCTGGGGTCGCACAGAGTCGGACATGACTGAAGTGACTTAGCAGCAGCAGTAATAATAAAAAAAATTACTAACACTTTTTGAAAGCTTACTTTGTGTCAGACACCATGCTAAATGCTTCATATACTATTTTATTCCATTATCACAATTCCATTAAGTAGATAATATTATACACTCTGTTTTACAAATGAAGATGCTAAGGTTAGGGACTCTGTAATCTATGCAAAGCTATGCATCCAGGAATTGGCTTGGCCATCAGGGAACCCACTTTGCTTCCTATAGAACAGCAGAGCCCCTAGAGAGTAGTAAATGTTTCTCTCAGCATGTTCTAAAGGCTGGTGAAACAGATCAGCCAGGGGTCCCCGCATAGACAGGACCATAGGTGTTCCAAAGGAACATTCATTCTTAGATGATTCAAGGATAATGAGCTGTCAGCTGATGAGCTTTGACTTCATTATCTAAATCCTACAGCAACAGACACATTTAGAGGCAATTCTCAGTGGTAAGATATTTTATCCCATGTACCAGAGCAACGGGATGGAAAAGATAGCCAGCACCATGCAGCTTCAAGTAGACCAATTTGCAGCAGGCCTGAGTTGGACAAGAACTTCCACTGGATAAGGACAATGCAGAGAAATGTCTCATTGTAACTGCTATCTATTCACCCTATTTTTAAAAGCATGAACCATCCTTACAGAAGCGTCCCTAGATCTAACCTATATTTTGCCACACAAAGAACTTTGGATGATTCTTCCTCATCTTTTAGTTTTGAGGGGAATAGCCTTTAAGGAGAGCTCATTCTATTTAGTATGTGAGGGTCAGGACTTCCCTGGCAGTCCAGTGGTTAAGAATATGCCTTCCAAGGCAGGGAATGTTGGTTCACTCCCTAAGAGCCCACGTACCACGAGGCAACTAAGCCTGAGCACCACAACTCCTGAGCCCATGTGCCACAACTAGAGAAACTGTGAGCCACAGCAAAAGATCCTGCATGTGGCCATGAAGATCCCCTGTGATGCAACTAAGACCCAATGCAGGCATTCAAATAATAAATACGTAATTTTTTTTTAAAAAAAACCACACCACTTCTTTTAAAAAAAGAGAGTCAAACGTGACATTAAGGTATATAGAGCCATAGATAAAGTGAACTCCAAAACCTTATAGAACACTAATGTCTACTGGAAACACAAGGTTGACTTCCCAGTTTTCTTATTACAGGAATTTTCTGTTGAATTGATTTCAATCTATGGAAGACAAGCTAAGAACTATTATGGCATGGTATCAGAGAGATTAAAAGATTGAAGAGATTTGTTGGGTGATTCTCTGTGTCAGCTGAGATACCAGCAAGAAACAGATGGAATGCTCAATAAACAAAATATGAGAACTTTAAGAAAAATGGTTGACAGAGGTGTGGGTAGGGTGTAGGAAAACCACAAGGGCTTGGTGGGTAGTCATACTAGTTACCACTCCTGAGCCTGAAGAGGGAAGGAGAGGCAGGTCTACCAAGAGAACTGTGTGGAGAAGACCATCTTAAAGGGGCTTGGACTCTCAACCAAGGCACCCACCCAATCAACCAATTGAAAACCCACAAGAAGGGGTGCCTCCCCATGGGCTAAATCCCGCCCACAATGAGAGAGCAAGAGAGATCACTGATGCAATCCCTAAAAGTCAGCCTGCTTGCCATAGAAAAGGGCGAAGAATAAGAAAGAGTGACTCTGAAGGGACAAAAGAAAGATGGCCAGCACAGCATCTGTCTTTCCACTCAATGCCGGTAGCAGGCCAGACTGATGACGGTTTAGCACTGAGGAAGCACACGGTATCTTTTGGCATAGTCCCTGGAACAGAAACAACTCATTCAGCACACAAACTGAATGGCACAAACATGCCTTTGGCAGTTTGGTCAGAGGACAGGGGTTCATTCACTGCAAGAACAAAAAGATCATTAATTTTAGACTTGGCTTCTCCTACTCAGTTTGTAAGAGCAAAATATACTACAAATATACATAACTGCAGTCTCGATGTAAACCCGAACCCCCATTTCCCTAGCCGCTTTCATTATAGCACCTGACATAGAGAGAAAATTAGCTGGCAAGGGACAAAAAGTAAGGAAGATGAATATTCCTAATGTTACTACAGGCCACATACATACATTTTAATCATTACTTGTTTCCAGCAGGTCAAAGGTGCATTGCCGATTACCTGTAGGTGAGTGAATTGTGATGGTCTCCACTTGGGTCACTAATCATTCCATGTGTCCAAGAAGGTTCAGTTTTCAGTGTATGCTATTGGAAAGTTATCAGAATTGTATGAAGGGTTTGGACTTCCTTCCTTCTCATTGGAATATTTCAAGAGTAATTTCAACTCACATCCAGGATTCATGACCATGAGATAATATGTCACTGCAAGATTTTAACATTTAGATAGCATTACCAATTCAATGGATATGAACTTGAGCAAACTCCAGGAGATAGTGGAGGATCAGGAAGCCTGGCATGCTGCAGTCCATGGGGTTACAAAGGCTCAGACACGACTTAGCGACTTAACAACAACAATAAGTTCAATTGTTAACCTAAGAATATCATATCCATTAATACCTCTGTAATGAAACATATGACAGAATATCTTTTATACTGCCTGCTTGTTAGGTTTGTAATATTTAGATAATAGATAATAAATTTTTGACTCTACTTTTCTACACTTTTTTTCAATTTACAAAAATAAAACTTAGCTCATTTCTTAAGCAAAATGAATCAAACTTCCAACTAGGAATTTCAGAGAAAAGTTTGCATGGTATCAAAAAATTTAAAAATTCTCTTTCAGTTACTTTGGCTTATAAAAAAATGTTGGTCAGAGAAGGATTCACTCCTGGGGTTTCCCCAGCATTCTTCCTGCTTGTTTTAAGATGAACTCTTGGTCACTAGGGCCCACTTTGTGAAACAGTGGACTGATGGAGAATTCCAGGCCCAGATGGTTTCATGGTGAATTCTGCCAAACATTTAAGGAAGAAATAATAACAATTTGACAAAATTTCTTCCAGAAAGTAAGAGGAGGGAACACTTCTTAGCTCATTTTGTGAAGCCAGCATCAACACCCTGATACCAAAATAGAGACATTACAAGAAAACCATGGCCCAAAAGTGTGAATTCTCATGAACAAAAACCAGGGATCAGAAAACGGCAATCTGTAGGCTGGCTGGCTGTAAACAAAGCTTTGTGGGAACACAGCCACATCCATTCATTTGCTATGACAGAGTCAAACAGTTGCAGATGCAATGGAAAATATGTGGTCCAAAAGTCAACGCTATGTACTCTATGGCCATTTACAAAGTTTGCCGACTCCTGACACAAAACTCAATAAATAGCAGCAAAGTTGAGTTGAGCAATATGTAAAAGTATATAATACTTACTGACCAAGTCCACAAAGGGTGTGTCAAGGATGGGATAGATCCCAGAGCCAAAGTAGGCTGAGGAGTGCCCCTACACATGGGGACAGGCAGCAGTGGCAGTAAGAAAACAATTACCTACACAGGGAACATAGACTACATGCAAGTATACAGAGAATAATCATCTTTCCCCAGAACTAAAAATCCTAAAAAAGTCCATAGAGCATCATGAGGATATATGAGAAGGTTCTTGCTGTTGTTCAGTCACTGAGACCTATCCAACTCTGTGACCCCTTGGACTGCAGCACACCAGACTTCCCTGTCCTTCACCATCTCCCAGAGTTTCCTCAAATTCATGTCCATTGAGCTGGTGATGACATTCAGCCAACTTATATTTTGTCATTCCCTTTTCCTCTTGCCCTCAATTTTTCCCAGCATCAGAGAAGGTAAGAGTTGCCAGTTTAAAGAGCCTCCTACTGGCCAAATTATGGACAATTTGAGCATCAAAATAAGTTATGATAATAATGGTTTGCCATCTATTGGCAAAAATAGGTATCAATGAGTTTATACTCAGTACTCAGTTCAGTTCAGTTCACTCACTCGGTCATGTCCAACACTTTGCAACCCCATGGACTGCAGCACACCAGGCTTCCCTGTCCATCACCAACTCCCAGAGTTTACTCAAACTCACGTCCATTGAGTTGGTGGTGCCATCCAACCATCTCATCCTCTGTCATCCCCTTCTCCTCTCCTTTCAATCTTTCCCATCATCAGGGTCTTTTCCAATGAGTCAGTTCTTCCCATCAGCTGGCCAAAGTATTGGAATTTCAGCTTTGGCATCAGTCCTTCCAATGAATATTCAGGACTGATTTCCTTTAGGATAGACTGGTTGGATTTCCTTGCAGTCCAAGGGACTCTCAAGAGTCTTCTCCAACATCAAAGTTCAAAAGCATTGTATCTTCAATGCTCAATTTCTTTATAATCCAACTCTCACATCCACATGTGACTACTGGAAAAACCATAGCTTTGACTAGATAGACCTTTGTTGGCAAAATGATGCCTCTGCTTTTTAACGTGCTGTCTAGTTTGGTCATAACTTTTCTTCCAAGGAGCAAGTGTCTTTTAATTTCATGGTTGCAGTCACCATCTGCAGTGATTTTGGAGCCCCAAAAAACAAAGTCTGTCACTGTTTCCACTGTTTCCCCATCTATTTGCCATGAAGTGATGGGACCAGATGCCATGATCTTAGTTTTCTGAATGTTGATCTTTAAGCCAACTTTTTCCCTCTCCTTTTTCACTTTCATCAAGAGGCTTTTTATTCTTCACTTTCTGCCATAAGCATGGTGTTATCTGCATATATGAGGTTACTGATATTTCTCTTAACAATCTTGATTCCAGCTTGTGTTTCACCCAGCCCAGCTTTTCTCATGATGCATTCTGCATATAAATTAAATAAGCAGGGTGACCATACACAGCCTTGACATACTGCTTTTCCTATTTGGAATGAGTCTATTGTTCCATGTCCAGTTCTAAGTATTGCTTCCTGACCTGCATACAGATTTATCAAAAGGCAGGTCAGGTGGTCTGCTATTCCCATCTCTTTCAGAATTTTCCACAGTTTATTGTGATCCACACAGTCAAAGGCTTTGGCATAGTCAATAAAGCAGAAATAGATGTTTTTCTGGAACTCTCTTGCTTTTTCAATGATCCAGTGGATGTTGACAATTTGCTCTCTTGTTCCTTTGCTTTTTCTAAAATGAGCTTGAACATCTGGAAGTTCATGGTTCATGTACTATTGAAGCCTGGCTTGGAGAATTTTCAGCATTACTTTACTAGCATGTGAGATGAGTGCAATTGTGTTGTAGTTTGAGCATTCTTTGGCATTGCCTTTCTTTAGAATAGGAATGAAAACTGACCTTTTCCAGTCCTGTGGCCACTGCTGAGTTTTCCAATTTGCTGGCATATTGAGTGCAGCACATTCACAGCATCATCTTTTAGGATTTGAAATAGCTCAACTGGAATTCCATCACCTCCACTAGCTTTGTTCATAGTGATGCTTACTAAGTCCCACTTGACTTCGCATTCCAGGATGTCTGGCTCCAGGTGAGTGATGACAGCATTGTGATTATCTGAGTCATAAAGGTCTTTTTTCTTTAGTTCTTCTGTGTAATCTTGCCACCTCTTCTTAATATCTTCTGCTTCTGTTAGGTCCATACCATTTCTATCCTTTATTGTACTCGCCTTTGTATGAAATGTTCCCTTGGTATCTCTAATTTTCTTAAAGAGATTTCTAGTCTTTCCCATTCTAATGTTTCCTCTATTTCTTTGCATTGATCACCTAGGAAGGCTTTCTTATCTCTCTTTGCTATTCTTTGGAACTCTGCATTCAGAAGGGTATATCTTTCCTTTTCTCCTTTGCCTTTCACTTCTCTTCTTTCTCAACTATTTGTAAGGCCTCCTCTGACAACCATTTTGTCTTTTTGCATTTCTTTTTCTTGAGGATGGTCTTGATTCCTGTCTCCTGTACGATGTCACGAACCTCTGTCCATAGTTCTTCAGGCACTCTGTCTATCAGATCTAGTCCCTTGAATCTATTTCTCACTTCCACTGTATAATCATAAGGGATTTGATTTAGGTCATACCTGAATGGTCCAGTGGTTTTCCCTACTTTCTTCAACTTAAGTCTGAATTTGGTAATAAGGAGTTCATGATCTGAGCCACAGTCAGCTCCCAGTCTTGTTTTTCCTGACTGTATAGAGCTTCTCCATCTTGGCTGCAAAGAATATAATCAATCTGATTTCAGTGTTGACCATCTGGTGATGTCCGTGTGTAGTCTTCTCTTATGTTGTTGGAAGAGGGTGTTTGCTACGACCAGTGCCTTCTCATGGCAAAACTCTATTAGCCTTTACCCTGCTTTTGTTCTGTACTCCAAGGCCAAATTTGCCTGTTACTCCAGGTATTCTTGACTTCTTGCTTTTGCATTCCAGTCCCGTATAATGAAGAGGACATCTTTTTTGGGTGTTAGTTCTAGAAGGTCTTGTAGGTCTTCATACAACCATTCAACTTCAGTTTCTTCAGCATTACTGGTTGGGGCATAGGCTTGGATTACTGTGATATTGAATGGTTTGCCTTGGAAATGAACAGAGTTCATTCTGTCATTTTGAGATTGCACCCAAGTACTGCATTTTGGACTCTTGTTGACTATGATGGCTTCTCCATTTCTTCTAAGGGATTCTTGCCCAAAGCAGTAGATATAATGGTCATTGGAGTTAAATTCACCCATTCCAGTCCATTTTAGTTCACTGATTCCTAAAATGTCGATGTTCACTCTTGTCATCTCCTGTTTGACCACTTCCAATTTGCCTTGATTCATGGACCTAGCATTCCAGGTTCCTATGCAATATTGCTCTTTATAGCATCAGACTTTACTTCCACCACCAGTCACATCCACAACCGAGTGTTGTTTTTGCTTTGGCTCCATCTCTTCATTCTTTCTGGAGTTATTTCTCCATTGATCTCCAGTAGCATACGGGGCACCTACCAACCTGGGGAGTTTATCTTTCAGTGTCTATCTTTTTACCTTTTCATACTGTTCATTGCTAGGTATCAATATTTTTGCTAGGTATCAATAATTCATAATGAGTTCATCAAAGTGTTTATAAATAAATAGGCTGTTCTTTAGGTTTAGAAGGCCAACTAATAAGGATAGAAGGAAGAACTGAACTATAAAACTTACTGTTTGTTTGGCAGTTTTCATAGTAATAATTAATTCAGCCAAGAAACACAAATGGATATTCAAAATAGAGGCGTTTGTGCATTGGAATTGTTGGACCTTAAAATTCCTGAGAATTTAACAACTTCAGGAATTTTAAGGTTAAAGTTGTTAAAATTATTGAAATTCAGATGATCTGAATGTGCAATTAAATTAGGTTTAAATAGATGTACAGACAGATTTGATCCCTCAATCATATCCGACTCTTCATGGCCCCTTAGCCTTTAACTCGCCAGGCTCCTTTGTCTATGGAATTTTCCAGGCAAGAATGCTGGAGTGGGTTGCCATGCTGTCTTCCAGGGAGGACCGGGATAGAATATGCCAATTGTAGAGGCCAGGGCCAGATGCCCAGCCCTGGACCCAAGAAGCTGGACCAGCCTCTCTGGGACCATGTGAGCTGAGGATCATGGGAAATTTGATTCTCTGATGGAAAACAGAACTAGATGAAGGAAGAGAAGGGGCAGAGAAGGCAAGGGAAAGAGCAACCATTCAGTTTTCTAGAATGTGCTAATATCCTGCTGCTGCTGTTGCTGCTGCTAAGTCGCTTCAGCTGTGTCTGACTCTTCACAACCCCATGGACTACAGCCTACCAGGCTCCTCTGCCCATGGTATTTTCCAGGCAAGAATACTGGAGTGGGTTGCCATTGCCTTCTCCGACTAATATCCTAGGAAGCAGGAAAGAAAGTCATAAGAAAGGGGCAGGGGGAGGGGCAAAGTGTTTTGTTCAGCAAACATCAAAAAAAAAAAAAAAAACACATAAAAAGGAAAAAGTCTTTGTATCCAGCAATCATTAACAACATCCCAAGGGCTACTTGAGCAGAGTCAGGGATGGGGTGCTGGTCATAATCAATAGTTGATAGAATGATGGTTTCAGTGGATGGTGGGGAGATGGCAGTAACAGACAGAGACTCATTTTTCAAGAAGTTTCTCTGTGAAAGGCGCGAACGAGACAAAATGTTCAAAGGCATGATTTTTTAAGGGAGAAACCTGAATATATTATTTAGAGGCAGACAGGAAGAAACACCTAAACTGTGCCATGTTTGAGAACGTTGGAAATTTATTGAAATAAAGGAGTAGATAGCTAGTGGACTACTGTTAGAGCTGTGTTCCAAATGATCTCACTTTCATACTTTCTAAGAAATGCTCCTTTGTTGTGAACTAAATATTCCTGAAGGCCAGGGGTTATCTTACTTCATTGGTTTACCAAAACAGGCTGACACGGTGCCACTGAATAAATTAATAGTGAAAACATATTGTGAGTGTGCTCTGCTGAGTCAGAGGTCTCAAGATGGATAAATTACACTTGGATTTCAAATCTTTGATACCAAGCAAACAGAAGCAAGCAAAACCAAACAAAATCTGACCAAAGCAGCAAAATTCCCACAAAGAGAGACACAGCCAGATATTCAGTCTTACACTGGAGCATCACACGTCCGTAAGTCATTCGATTTTCAGGAGAACATTTGCTCAATATTTATTTTAAAAATATTTGATTGCCTACAATGCGTTTTAGTAATAACCCTGTCTATAATGTGGGTTTCTATCAGTGTAGATTGAGAAGCTCTTTTGTTTGATTTTTTTCCAGATAATGTCTCTGATTTTTCAGTACTAATCTAAAAATATCAGCCATGGGGACAGTCCTCCAGTTTGGAAATCTTGATGCATTCTCCAGTGAGAACACACTGCGCCTGGGGCAGGAACTGAATCTCTTTGTCTCCTCTTTTTCTCCTTCCTCTTTCCTTGAGGGTAAGACTGGCTTAGAAGAATAATCACCCATTTGAACAGTGAACATAGCTGCCTGCTTGAGAGAGTTCTTTTAAGTCCATATCTGCATAATCCTAATGAAAAATGAAAAAGAGGAATGAATTAAGAAAAGTCCCTTAATAACAATATAAATGCCTCTGTCCGTATTTGTAGGATTTGAGTTTCCATTCAGTCAGAATTGGCTAAGAAATTCAAATGTGTCTTCAGTGCAGCAAAGGACACAAAAGAGACGCATGATGAGGAAGAGCTATTGCTCTTCTGATCTCCTAATTCTATTCAAACAAATATGTTGACAGGTCATCCAACAGAAATTTTATAAGCAAGTTCAGTTTTCCTCTGAATTAAGCAAAGGAGTCATTTCCCAAGCAAGAAGGGAACTCTAAGTAACCCAGTGCCCCTCTGGCTCATGGCTGCCTCTCTGTTTCTCAGTCAGTGACTGGAGGGCAGAATTCCAGAGTGACTTTGAGACTTGGCCATGCCAGGGGAAAGCCTGGATTAAATAAATCCAGACACTTCGGATCATGTCACACTCTGAGTGAATATCTCCCTCTCCGTCTCCCCATCAACTCCACACTCATCCTCAAGATAAAAGTTACGTTTCTCAGCTTGACCGCAAGACCCTTTCTCCTCCTTCTGGTTCCCTTTTCCCTCTCCCAACACATCTCTGTGCCCGCCGGGTCTCCCTTCCCCCTTCCCTGTTCCTTCATACCTTTTTATAAGTGGCTTCACCAGCCAGAAATGCCCCTCCTCTAGAAAACAAAAATTGCTCGGTTATGTTGCAATGTTCTTGTCTGAGAAAATAGTAAACCCCCAAAGGTAATGCTTCACTGGTACATCTTACCACCTATAAAATGAGACTATGTATCAGTCTAAAGTTTTACTTTTGATTTTTTTTTAGGGAAGCCTAAACTCTGTTTTTGGTAATCCACTTTGAATTGATAAGTCATTAGCTTTCTAATGGAGACAAGAATAACACCAACAAAACATCAAAAGAAATACTCACCATCATATACGTGATAGGTGCAATTTGACTTTCAGTTTAACGGTGTGGATTGGCCTCTCTTATGCATTATATTTGCAGTCACTGTTGCTCACTTAGAGCCAAAATGCTGAAGTGACAATGATTATCATTCTCAACAGGTGTCAACAAAAATTTTTAAGCAAAAAGTCATTTGAAAAATTTTAATTAAAACCTATAATTTAAAAGGAAACTATAATTTCAGCTATTGAGGCCTTTGGGGATTCAAGAAGTTAATTTCAGATCAATTCTCATGACAATGATGTATCATTTCTATAAAAGCTATAGCATCAGAATAACTGGAAATCACTTACAGTCTACAATTTTATTTGTTGTTGTCACTATGTCCAACTGTTTGCAACCCTAGGGACTGTAGCATGCCAAGCCTCCCTTGCCATCTCCCGGAGTTCACCCAACTTCATATTCATTGAATCAGTAATGCTATCCAACCACCTCATCCTTTGCCACTAGTGTTTTATGAAGATAAAGGGTCACTAGGAGTTTCTTCAGAGAAGGCAATGGCACCCCACTCCAGTACTCTTGCCTGGAAAATCCCATGGATGGAGGAGCCTGGTAGGCTGTAGTCCATGGGGTCGCTAAGAGTCGGACACGACTGAGCGGCTTCCCTTTCACTTTTCACTTTCCTGCATTGGAGAAGGAAATGGCAACCCACTCCAGTGTTCTTGCCTGGAGAGTCCCAGGGACGGGGAGCCTGGTGGGCTGCCGTCTATGGGGCCGCAGAGAGTTGGACATGACTGAAGCGACTTAACAGCAGCAGCAGGAGTTTCTTATAATCTGTGATAAATGTCAAGAGGAAATCTCTTAATGATATTCATCAGAATCTAGAGAATTGGTGACTAGTCTCTTCTTTGGTATTTCTCTCATATATTCTTCATCTCTACAATCCCAGATTTTGATGGCTTCTATGCTAAAAAATTAGGCCATCTATTGCTTTTCTCAAGATAATTTCTTTGTATTTTTGGAGAGGAGGAACATGAGCTATGGATAAGGCAACGAGGACAAGGAAGAAGACTACAGAATTAAGTACCGTGAATAATGACAGTAGACATGCCAAAAGATGACATATTAATAGAATGAGACATTTAAGTCTTGCTCTGATGTGCCAAACCTGAATTGATTCAAGCTGCTTGGAATAAGGATAGCTTGGAACCTTAATGTGCAAATGATGCTGGCTGCATAAAAAATATCCCAAACAAAACCAAACAGAACTAATAAAAGTTGGAAGAACTTCGAAAAGAAATCCATATAGCATTGGTGTAATAGAGCATGTTCCTTGGCCTTGAAAGCTGAAGGATTTTTATACCTAGAAAAGTTATTCCCAGCACAGACATCAATTAAATGATTGCTCTCACTTTTAGTAAGAATGCCTATGCTCATATCAATTGACCTTTCCTTTCTCATGATGAATATAGAACAATGAACAAAATCAAGTGGGGATACTATTCCATTTGTTCTTTTTTTTCAAAATGTATTAAATTATGTTAGACAGCTATCCTTGAACACTTTCAAAAATTCATTCATCCATTATTATATACAGATTTTTTGTGAGTCATCATCTTCAGCATTGCTTTTGGAAATTTTACTTTCAAATTAAATATTCAATGAAAAATGCTCAAAATATCACTAAGATGGTTTTTCCTTTCTTTTTAGTCAGGAATCTAACATAATGTAGCCATCATTGTTCATTTAGGTAAAATTTAGCTCGCAGTCCCCCACTCTTTCTCAGTCTCCCTCTTTACAAATATATTTCTTCTCTCCATAAATTTCTTCATTTATTTTTCCCTACTTACTTTTTTCTCCATAATCTCCTATTCATCCTCACATTTGACATCTCAGTAGCTTACCTTCTCAAATAGCTCTAATAGCACCTTAGACCTCTCCAGGAAAGAGGAACTCTGTAAGCTGAATGAATAACTCTAGTTTTATTTAAAATGTATGTGGTTCTTCAAAAAATATATAAAGTACAGTTGTTTTTAAACCTTTCATTTTTGTGCTCTCTGAGACCTGTGAATGGAGAATTGTTTTTTGTTGGTTTTTTTTTAAAGAACTCATTAAGAGTGGCAAGTATAACCTGACATGGTCTAAAAACTGAATGAATGAAACAGCGGCCCCAGAAGGGCACCTAAAAGGGTCTAAAACTAGAGTCCAAGGGTTGCTCACATCGTCAGCTGCAGCTCCCGGCACGTGCTGTTAGGCAATGATGGCAACCCACCCACATCTCTGCAGTGACGTAACCCTCCTTAACTACAGCATTTTGAACCAAGGAAATGGCTGCCTTGTCTTACAGGAAGTCCTTATAATTCTACTTCTGCCCAGCTTCCTGTGTCCTTGCATCAGTTTTCCTTATCTAGAGGAAATCCAGCCTGAGATTATGTGTGGCTTGAGAGAGAATTTTCTTAGTATTTTTTCCCTTACAAAGATAAATGTTTCCCCACAGCACCTGAATAGTTTCCAACGCAGGCTGTTTGTACTTAGATCTGTTTCCACTATCTAAAAACGACAAGGCTTGTCATTCAGTCCAACCTGCCACTTTCTCTTACAGCCATTTACGCCATGTATGGTTTAGAGTCAAGACATTATTTCTTGACTCTTGCCCTTGATTTCTTGCCCTTTCTACAAAAGGTGAAATAGAGGTTCAGAGAAGCTAGAGCATTTTCTACAGGGATCACAGAATCAGTTAGTAGCCAATCTACTTCAGAATCCACTCCAGTGTTCTTAAGTCTCATCCCCTCGTGCGTCAGTCAGAGTCCCAGAAGACAAGAAGTAGCTCCCAAAGGGTGCAAATGATATAAAGCTTGAGTAAATAGATGATTTACATAGGTGTGAGTAAGTTCAAAAGAAAATAAATTTAGAATGGTGAAGTGTTCAGAAAATGGCAACCGGAAATTGCTCATTGGAAGGCATTTGCATTCCCAGTACTGGAGACACACAGGAAGAAACATCAATGGTATTGTTGTCAGAGTTCAGTAGGAACTGGCGCTGAGGAGAGGAAGACACCCAGCAAGAGACAGAGTGTGGTGGGACGTGGCTACTGCCAGAGATGAGACATCAAAGACTCTCCTCCCTCAGAGCTCCCACTGGTGCTTCCTGTTGCCTGAGTACCACCCAAAGAAAGTCAGTAAAAGATCCCACATGACTTCCTCCCAAGGAGTTGGCTTCCACAGGTCAGGAGTGCAGGATAGATTTAGAGGTTAGGACTACAGGGTGAGGAACAAAACAAAAAGCCAGAACACTTTATTTACACCATATTTGTGAATTGATGATTCTATTTTTCAAGGTATAATTCATACTAGAGATATGAGTGACTCCCATTTAAAAGAGTCTAATTAACACTTAATTGACATTTCATCCTTGTGTAGTCTTACACATAAAAAGAGCGTACAACCTCAAATACTCCTAAAAATTTCAAGATTCATGGTTTCTGGCAAACCAGACATCTGCTGCTACTGCTAAGTCACTTCAGTCGTGTCTGACTCTGTGCGACCCCATAGACAGCAGTCCACCAGGCTCCCTTGTCCCTGGGATTCTCCAGGCAAGAAGAATGGAGTGGGTTGCCATTTCCTTCTCCAATGCTTGAAAGTGAAAAGTGAAAGTGAAGTCGCTCAGTCGTGTCTGACTCTTCGAGACCCCGTGGACTGCAGCTTACCAGGCTCCTCCAACCATGGAATTTGCCAGGCAAGAGTATTGGAGTGGGTTGCCATTGCCTTCTCCAACCAGTCATCTAGCATCAGAAAATTCATGTTACCAAGCCATGAGCTTTCTGGAATGAGTAAGAGCCTCCCTAAGAAAGGCTGCCCTGGTGGCTCATATGGTAAAGAATCTGCCTGCAATGCAGGAGACCAGAGTTTGATCCCTGGGTTGGGAAGATCCCCTGGAAAAGGGAATGGCTACCCACTCCAGTAATCATGCCTGGAGAATTCCATGGACAGAGGAGGCTGGCAGGCTACAGTCCAAGGGGGTTGCAAAGATTTGGACACAACTGAGTAATAAACACAAACAGGGGAGTCTACATAGACCACATGAGAATTTTTAATGCTCTTTCTCATGAGGGGCTCCATGGAAAAATCTGGAGAGAGACCTCAAAATCTGATCAACACAAAATATCACAATTTGTGAACAGTTCCTAACCTTCACAGTCACTGAGTCAAATACAGCCCTAGGTCCACTGCTCCAAAACAGAAAATACCCTTGCATCTCATCAAAGAAGAATGTTTTGTTCAGTTCAGTTCAGTCGCTCAGTCATGTCTGACTCCTTGTGACTCCATGAACCACAGCATGCCAGGCCTTCCTGTCCATTACCAACTCCCGGAGTTGACCCAAACCCATGTACATCAAGTCAGTGATGCCATCAAACCATCTCACTCTCTGTCGTCCCCTTCTCCTTCTGCCCTCAATCTTTCCCAGCATCAGAGTCTTTTCAAAGGAGTCAGCTCTTCCCATCAGGTGGCCAAAGTCTTGGAGTTTCAGCCTCAACATCAATGAACATCCAATGAACATCCAGGACTAATCTCCTTTAGGATGGACTGGTTGGATCTCCTTACAAGAGTTTTCTCTAGCACCACAGTTCAAAAGCATCAATTCTTCAGTGCTCAGCTTTCTTTATAGTCCAGCTCTCACATCCATACATGACCACTGGAAAAACCATAGCCTTGACTAGATAGATCTTTGTTGGCAAAGTAATGTCTCTGTTTTTAATATGCTGTCTAGGTTGGTCATAACTTACCTTGAAAGGAGTAAGAGTCTTTTAATTTCATGGCTGCAATCACCACTTGCAGTGATTCTGGAGCCCAGAAAAATAAAGTCAGCACTGCTTCCACTGTCTCCCCATCTATTTGCCATGAAGTGATGGGCCCGGATGCCACGATCTTAGTTTTGTGAATGTTGAGCTTTAAGCCAACTTTTTCACTCTCCTCTTTCACTTTCATCAAGAGGCTTTTTAGTTCCTCTTCAGTTTCTGCCATAAGGGTGGTGTCATCTGCATATCTGAGGTGATTGATATTTCTCCCAGAAATCTTGATTCCAGCTTGTGCTTCCTCCAGCCCAGCATTTCTCATGATGTACTCTGCATATAAGTTAAATAAGCAGGGTGACAATATACAGTCTTGACGTACTCCTTTTCCTACTTGGAACCAGTCTGTTGTTCCATGTCCAGTTCTAACTGTTGCTTCTTGACCTGCATGCAGGTTTCTCAAGGTCAGGTTGTCTGGTATTCCCATCTCTTTCAGAATTTTCCACAGTTTATTGTGATTCACACAGTCAAAGGCTTTGGCATAGTCAATAAAGCAGAAATAGATGTTTTTCTGGAACTCTCTTGCTTTTTCCATGATCCAGTGGATGTTGGCAATTTGATCTCTGGTTCCTCTGCCTTTTCTACAACCAGCTTGAACATCTGGAAGTTCACAGTTCACATATTGCTGAAGCCTGGCTTGGAGAATTTTCAGCATTACTTTACTAGCGTGTGAGATGAGTGCAATTGTGCGGTAGTGTGAGCATTCTTTGGCATTGCCTTTCTTTGGGATTGGAATGAAAACTGACCTTTTCCAGTCCTGTGGCCACTGCTGAGTTTTCCAAATTTGCTGGCATATGGAGTGCACCACTTTCACAGCATCATCCTTTAGGCTTTGAAATAGCTCAACTGGAATTCCATCACCTCCACTAGCTTTGTTCATAGTGATGCTTTCTAGGGCCCACTTGATTTCACATTCCAGGATGTCTGGCTCTAGGTGAGTAATCACACCATCATGATTATCTAGATTGTGAATACCTTTTTTGTAAGTTCTTCTGTGTATTCTTGCCACCTCTTGTTAATATCTTCTGCTTCTGTTAGGTTCCTACCATTTCTGTCCTTTATTGTGCCCATCTTTGCATGAACTGTTCCCTTGGTATCTCTAATTTTTGAAGAGATCTCTAGTCTTTCCCATTCTATTGTTTTCCTCTATTTCTTTCCATTGATCGCTGAGGAAGGCTTTCTTATCTCTCCTTGCTATTCTTGGAACTCTGCATTCAAATGGGTATATCTTTCCTTTCCTCCTTTGCTTTTCTCTTCCCTTCTTTTCACAGCTATTTGTAAGGCCTCCTCAGACAGCCATTTTGCTTTTTTGCATTTTTTTTCCATGGGGATGGTCTTGATCCCTGTCTCCTGTACAATGTCACAAACCTCCATCCGTAGTTCTTCAGGCACTCTATCAGATCTAGTCCCTTAAATCTATTTCTCACTCCATTATATAGTCATAAGGGATTTGATTTAGGTCATACCTGAATGGTCTAGTGGTTTTCTCCACTTTCTTCAATTTCAGCCTGAATTTGGCAATAAGGAGTTCATGATCTGAGCCACAGTCAGCTCCCAGTCTTGTTTTTGCTGACTGTATAGTGCTTCCATCTTTGGCTGCAAAGAATATAATCAATCTGATTTCAGTGTCAACCACCTGGTGATGTCCATGTGTAGAGTCTTCTCTGTGTTGTTGGAAGAAGGTGTTTGCTATGACCAGTGCGTTCTCTTGGCAGAACTCTATTAGCCTTTGCCCTGCTTCATTCTGTACTCCAAGCCTAAATTTGCCTGTTACTCCAGGTGTTTCTTGACTTCCTACTTTTGCATTCCAGACCTCTATAATGAAAAAGACATCTTTTTTGGGTGTTAGTTCTAGAAGATCTTGTAGGTCTTCATAGAACTGTTCAACTTCAGCTTCTTCAGCATTGCTGGTCAGGACATAGACTTGGATTACTGTGATATTGAATGGTTTGCCTTGGAAACGAACAGAGATAATTCTGTCATTTTTAACGCATCCAAGTACTGCATTTCAGACTCTTTTGTTGACTATGATGGCTACTCCACTTATTCTATGGGATTCCTGCCCACGGTAGTAGATAAAATGGTCATCTGAGTTAAATTCACCCATTCCAGTCCATCTTAGTTCTCTGATTCTTAGAATGTCAATGTTCACTCTTGCCATCTCCTGTTTGACCACTTCCAATTTGCCTTGATTCATGGACCTGACATTCCAGGTTCCTATGCAATATTGCTCTTTACAGCATCCAACCCTGCTTCCATCACCAGTCCCATTCACAACTGGGTATTGTTTCTCTTTGGCTCCATCCCTTCATTCTTTCTGGAGTTATTTCTCTACTGATCTCCAGTAGCATATTGAGTACCTGTCAACCTGGAGAGTTCCTCTTTCAATATCCTATCATTTTGCCTCTTCATACTGTTCATGGGGTTCTCAAGGCAATACTGAAGTGGTTTGCTCTTCCCGTCTCCAGTGGACCACTTTCTGTCAGACCTCTCTACCATGACCCAGCCACCTTAGGTGGCCCCACAGGGCATGGCTTAGTTTCATTAAGTTAGACAAGGCTGTGGTTCATGTGATCAGATTGGGTAGATGTCCGTGATTGTAGTTTCAGTCTGTCTGCCCTCTGATGCCCTCCCTCAGCTCCTACTGTCTTACTTGGGTTTCTCTTACCTTGGACGTGGAGTCTCTGTTCACTGCTGCTCCAGCAAAGCGCAGCCGCTGCTCCTTACCTCTCATGTAGGGTAGCTCCTCTGGGCCACCGCCCCTGCCCTCGGGTATGGGGTAGCTCCTCTTGGCCGCACTCACGCGCCGTCGGCCCACTGCTCCAACAACAGAAAATACCCTCGCATCTCATCAAAGAAAAATGTTTTGTTACCAAACCCTTTATATCCTATGGGTCTTCAACACGATTTATCAATATTTCCTACCCTTTGTCTCTTAAACAGTGCTTTCTCATTTTATCTTCGGTATATTTCCACCAACCAAAAGGACTATGGTGCTTCATTCTCTGCAATTCGTGTTACTAAGTAAGTATATTGAACTTGCGTCTTGAAATACATACATAGTCTCACCCTTCAAATTCTGATGAGATCCTTACCCATCCCCAAGAAAATTTACTGCCCCCCCCCCCTCCACCACCCAACAATTGAAAATCACTAACCTAGAGTCCTTGGGCCACACAGGTGGAGAGCATTCAAGCTAAAGATATCTAGATTATATTTTGATAGCCCAGTTTTCTTCTGCAAGTATTCCCAACACATTCTTCAGGAGGAGTTTCCCTCTGGCTTTCTGTGATTTGAACTAGACTAAGTCTGTCACACACATGTGTATCTGGTACAGCTACTGGCGCCAAGAGCCCCCAAGAAAGGAGAAAGACTTTCTTGTCCTGTCTGACCCATATGGTCTGGGGTCTATATCTGCAGAATTCATGTCTATAAAATGTAATGCCCGAAGGAGAGCTCTAGGTTGAGCCGTGGCCTTAACAATGGAAGCTTCTGGTTCTTCCTTTCTTAGCCCTTTGAAATTTCATTCACCAAATATCTCTGCACAACATCTGGTGTCTTCGTCGGTTCTTCCTCGTTTTTCTAATAAAATCTTCCAAAATTCATTTACTCTAAATATAGATCACAAATATCCCAAAGTGTTGTCCATCACGCTCTCCACCACCACCACCACCACCACACACACACACAGACAATGGACTTGATTATAAGCAATGATCAAAGTCAGGCAAGAAAGGAGCAAGCCAAACATCAGTGGAAACTGATAAGATCTCCAGAAGAAAAAAGTCTTGGACATCAGATGCCCTGGATCTCTCTGACTCAATTTTTACTTTCCCATCTTAGATTTCTAGGATCCCTCTGTGCCATTACCAGGCCCAAATGCAAACCTCTTTTTTCCTATTTTTAAATGTTTTGAATTGGGTATCTTTTTTCAAGTATAACTAAATACAGCATTATATTAGTTTCAGGTGTGTGGGGTAGTGACTCAACATTTATATATGTTATAAATAATCACCATGTTAAGCCCAATAACATCTGTCACCACACAAGAGTTATTACAATATAATTGACTATATTTCCTATGCTGTTCATAAAATCTATTACTTATTTATTTCATAACTGGAAGTTCATTATCTCTAAATTCTCTTCACCTGCTTCACTCAACTGCCAACCATCTTCTCCTTTGGAAATCACACCAGTTTTCTCTCTGTATCAATGACTCTGCTTCAGTTTTGTTTTTTGTTCATTTGTTTTGGTTTTTATATTCACATATAAATGAATTTATACAATATTTATCTTTCTCTGATTCATTTCACTTAGCATAATACTCACTAGGCCCATCCATGTTGTTGCAAATAGTAAGATTTCATTCTTTTTTATCACTGAGTTATATTCCTTTATATATATATCATCTTTTTTATCCATTCATCTAATTATGGACACTTAGGTTGTATCCATATCTTGACTATTGTAAATAAGGCTGCGGTGAACATAAAGGTGTGTATATCTTTTCAAATGAGTGTTTTCATTTCTTCTGACAAATATCCAGAAGTGGAATTGTTGGATTATATGATAGTTCTATTTTTAATTTTTTGAGGAAAGTCTGTGTTTTCTATAGTGGCTGTGCAAATTTACATTCCCACCAACAGTGTACAAGGATTCCTTTTTCTCCACATCTTTGCCAACACTGATTATTTGTTGCCTTTTTAATAATAACCGTAGCAACAAGTGTGAGGTGATATCTCATTGCGGTTTCTATTTGCATTTCCCTAATGAACTCCGGGAGTTGGTGATGGACAGGGAGGCCTGGCATGCTGCGATTCATGGGGTTGCAAAGAGTCGGACACGACTGAGCGACTGAACTGAACTGAATGGTTCATGATGAGCATTGTTTCGTGTGTCTGTTGGCCATCTATATTTCTTCCTTTGAAAAATATCTGTGGTGGTCCTCTGTCCATTTCTAATCAGATTTTTTATATTGAGGTGTATCATTGTTGTTGTTTAGTTGCTAACTCATGTCTGACTCTTTTGCAATCCCATGGACTGAAGATCAGGCTTCTCTGTGGGATTTCCCAGGCAAGAATACTACAGTGGATTGCCATTTCCTCGGGGATCAAACCCTCATCTCCTGCACTGACAGGCAGATTCTTTACCACTGAGCCACCTGGGAAGCCCATTGACATGTGTAGTTTTTATATACTTTGAATATTAATCCCTTATCAGATATATCATTTGCAAATATTTTCTCCCATTCAGTAGACTTCCCTTTAATTTTGTTGATGATTACATCTGATATGCAAAAGCTTTTTAGTTCAATAGTACTTTGGCCACCTCATGCAAAGAGTTGACTCACTGGAAAAGACTCTGATGCTGGGAGGGATTGGGGGTAAGAGGAGAAGGGGACGACAGAGGATGAGATGGCTGGATGGCATCACTGACTCGATGGATGTGAGTCTCAGTGAACTCCGCGAGTTGCTGATGGACAGGGAGGCCTGGCGTGCTGCGATTCATGGGGTTGCAAAGAGTCGGACACGACTGAGCGACTGATCTGATCTGATCTGATTGTTTTGTTGGTTTATTTTGGCTTTTGTTGTCCTTGCCTGAGGAGACCAATCTAAAAAAAAATATTACTGAGACTGATGTCAAAGAGTATATGGTTAATATTTTCTTCTAGTTTTCTAGTATCAGATCTTACATTTGTCTTTAATCAATTTTGAGTTCATTTTCATTTAATAGTGTAAGAAAGTGATCTAGATTCATTCTTTTGCAAGTAGTTCTCTGGTTTTTCCAACAACATTTATTGAAGAGATTGTCTTTTCCTCATTGTATATTCTTGCCTCCTTTATCAAAAATTAATTGACCATATAAGCATGAGTTTATTTCAAGACTCTATTCTGTTCACTGATTTATGTGTCTGTTTCTGTGCTAGTACCACACAATTTTGGTTACTATAAGCTTTGTGGCATAGTTTGAAATTAGGGAGCATAATATATCCAACTTTGTTCTTCTTTATTAAGAATATTTTGACTATTTGAAGTATTATGTGTTCCCATACAAAATTATAAAATTATTTGTTTTGTTTTATGAATAATGTCATTGGTATTTTGATAGCGATTACATTAAATCTATAGATTGCTTTGGATAGTATGGACATTGTAACAATATTAATTATTACAATCTATTGGCACTGCATGTCTTTCCCCTTATTTGTACCATCTTCAATTTCTTTCATCAGTGTCTTATAGTTTTCAAAATACAGTCCTTTACCCCCTTGGTTAAATTTATTCTTTTTTGTGTAAATGTAAATGAAGTTGCTTTCTTAATTTCTCTTTCTGATAGTTCATCACTATTGTGTAGGAACACAATGAAATTCTGTTATTAACTAAGTGTCCTACAACCTTACTGAATTCATTTATTCTAATAGCTTTCTGGAGGAGTTTTTAGGGTTTTCTATATATAGTAATGTCACCCTGTTTATTTAACTTCCATGCAGAGTACATCATGAGAAACGCTGGACTGGAAGAAACACAAGCTGAAATCAAGATTGCTGGGAGAAATATCAATTACCTCAGATATGCAGATGACACCACCCTGATGGCAGAAAGTGAAGAGGAACTAAAAAGCCTCTTGATGAAAGTGGAAGTGGAGAGTGAAAAAGTTGGTTTAAAGCTCAACATTCAGAAAATGAAGATCATAGCATCCGGTCCCATCACTTCATGGGAAATAGATGGGGAAACAGTGTCAGACTTTATTTTTCTGGACTCCAAAATCACTACAGATGGTGACTGCAGCCATGAAATTAAAAGACGCTTACTCCTTGGAAGGAAAGTTATGTCCAACCTAGATAGCATATTCAAAAGCAGAGACATTACTTTGCTAACAAAGGTTCGTCTAGTCAAGGCTATGGTTTTTCCTGTGGTCATGTACGGATGTGAGAATTGGACTGTGAAGAAAGCTGAGCGCCGAAGAATTGATGCTTTTGAACTGTGGTGTTGGAGAAGACTCTTGAGAGTCCCTTGGACTGCAAGGAGATCCAACCAGTCCATTCTGAAGGAGATCAGCCCTGGGATTTCTTTGGAAGGAATGATGCTAAAGCTGAAACTCCAGTACTTTGGCCACCTCATGCGAAGAGTTGACTCATTGGAAAAGACTCTGATGCTGGGAGGGATTGGGGACAGGAGGAGAAGGGGATGACAGAGGATGAGATGGCTGGATGGCATCACTGACTCGATGGATGTGAGTCTGAGTGAACTTCGGGAGTTGGTGATGGACAGGGAGGCCTGGCGTGCTGCGATTCATGGGGTCGCAAAGAGTCGGACACGACTGAGCGACTGATCTGATCTGATACATAGTATTATGCCATCTGCAAAGTGACAGTTTCACTTCTTCCTTTCCAGTTTGGATGTTTTCATCTCTTTTTATTTTCTAACTGCTATGACTAGGACTTCCAATACTATGTTGAATAAAATGGTGAGAATGACTGTCCTTGTCTTGTTTCTGACCTTAGAGGAAAATCTTTCAGTTTTTCACCATTGAGTATGATATAAGCTGTGGGTTTGTCATTTGTGGTCTTAATTAGTTTGAGGTATGTTCCCTCTGGAGAGTTTTTATCATAAATGGGTACTGACTTTTGTCAAAAGATTTTTCTGCATCTATTGAGATGATCATATGTTGTGGATGGAAACAATGTTTGATATGATTTCTTAAGTTTATGAAGACTTACTTTGTGGCCTAACATGTGATATTTGCTGGAGAATGTTTCATGTGCAGGTGGAAAGAACCTGTATTTGGCTGCTTTCGGGTGGTATGTTCTATATATATATCAATTAAAACTAGTCCTATTTGTCACTTAAAATCAGTATATCTTTGTTCCTTTTATCAGGAAAATCTGTCCATTGATAGAAGTGGGTGTTAAAGTCTGCTATAATTGTTGTATTACTATCAACTTCTCCCTTTATGTTTGTTAATATTTGCTTTATGTATTTAGGTGTTCCTTTGTACAGTTATTTCAAATGCCTTGTTGGGTTGATCCCTTTATCACCGTGTGATGCCCTGGAAAGGATGAGAAATTCTAACTGTCTGACCCTCCCAGGAGATACCATAGTCCTTGACTGAGGGCTGGGAGAGAAGAGCTCCCTGTTCATCACACCCACCTGAAATGCAATCAAGTTCAGCTTGGGGATGCGAGGACGAAGTGATGGAGCAGTTCATGGCTCAGGTGCCAAAGATTCTTGCTATTTTCACCCAAATATAGTAGATTTTCTTTCATAAATGTTTCTTCATTTGCTGGATGCTCTTAGGACAATTTCCAAAAGCTTTAAATAGTTGCTTGGTCAATAATTTTCACTAGTTATGGTGACTTCACTGGGGAGCAGACCCACAGAGCTCCTCACACATTTACAGAGTGGATCTTTCCTCTGGTCTGTTTTTACATGTGCTTGGGGACCCTGCCCCTCCACTGCAACAGAAGCTGTGAGAGAAGAACCTAATGCTGAGATTTCAGATGGGAGCAGGTTTGGGGGGTGGGTATTAGAGGTACCTTCTTAGGTCCCCAGAAATGACCAGTCTCAACCTAGATGGAAGTATACAGAGAAACCTTCCATCTCTTCAAGCTGGATCTGGCACCCACAGTTCCACCTTAGGGTACCCCCAGTTTCCAGGAAAGTGAGGACTGTGCTTCTCATAAAACATTTGCTAATAATCTTTTGCTTTCAGATTGAGTGAATTTCCTGATATTTCACTAATCTATCACAGGAGCTGAAAGAGAAAGAAATGGAGGAAAGCAAAAATAATTAGAAGAGGAGAGAGCACACAAATAAAAGCAAAACCAAAGGTTTCTAGTTGGCTGAAGTTTGTAAATGTAGCTGATTGGCAAACTGTTTTATGCACATCTAATTGTAGAAAGTGAAATCCATATAAATCCCCAGTATAATCTGAGGACTATCAGGTTTGCTTCTTAGGTTTCCCAGGGGCTGCCACTTGCCTTTACTGACCCCCATGTTGACCTGTCTCTTCCCCCACTATATGATTCCTTATACCAACACAAATTCATTTCTTATACCTAGTTAGACAATTTTTTTACCAGTATTATCAGACTCCTGGTACATAGGTAGCCCCTGTAAATACTTTTCTGCTTTATCTCCAGATTTTTCAAATATTACTCATTAATAAATTTTTGTTCATTACAATGTACAACATTTATTAGGGCTTAAAAGAAAACTGACTACCAATAGTCTAAATTAATATGGATTAACTCACGTTCTCACTGTTGTTGTGCTTAGTCACTCAGTTGTGTCTGACTCTTTGCAATCCCATGGACTGTAGCCCACAAGGCTCCTCTGTCCATGGGGATTCTCCAGGCAAGAACATTGTATACTGGAGTGGGTTGCCATGCCCTCCTCCAGGGGCTCTTCCCTACCCAGGGACTGAACCCAGGTCTCCCACATTACAGGCTGCTTCTTTACTGTCTGAGCCACCAAGGAAGCCCCATGTTCTTCTTACTATTTCTTAACATAAATTTAGCTTGCAGGTTGTTAGAGAATAATTTAATAAACTGAATCACAATAATTCAGTTTGGGCACTCTGAGTTAGAGATTCCAATCCCAAATTTGTAAATTTACTAGCTCTGTGATCTTAAGTAAATTAATAAATCTCTTCAAACTCTGTCCTCACATTCATTTTGTAATAGATTGTATATAACAGTAGATTTGTGATAATAACAATTGCCAAAAATGCTTTTGAGTATTTATTGTGTGCCAAGAACTAAGTACTTTTCATGTATTAACTCTTTTAATGCCTATCATATGATTATCACCATGGTGACACATGATAAAAAAACTTTAAAAATGATTTTTATTATTAGTAATGTTAATGAATCAACTTAAATTTTGACTATCAATTAGAAGAAATAAAACAAGAGCCTATCACTTTTTATCACAATAAAAACTATCTTGTTGCTGTCGTTCAGTTGCTAAGTCGTGTCCAACTCTTTGTGACCTCGTGGACTGCAGCATGCCAGACTTTCCTGCCCTTCACTATTGCCTGGACTTTGCTCAAACTCATGTCCATTGAGCTGGTCTGTTGCCCCCTTCTCCTCCTGCCTTCAATCTTTCCCAGCATCAGGATCTTTTCCAATGAGTCAGCTCTTCACATCAAGTGGCCGAAGTATTGGAGCTTCAGATTCAGCATCAGTCCTTCCAATGAATATTCAAGACAGATTTTCTTTAGGATTGACTGGTTTGATCTCCTTGCAGTGCAAGGGACTCTCAAGAGTCTTCTCCAGCATCACAGTTTGAAGCATCAAATCTTTAGTGCTCAGCCTTCTTTATGGTCCAACTCTAACATCCATACATGACCATCAGAAAAACTATAGCTTTTACTATACGGACCTTTGTCAGCAAAGTGATGACTTTACTTTTCAATACACTGTCTAGATTTGTTAGACCTTTTCTTCCAAGGAGCAAGTGTCTTTTACTTTCATGGCTACAGTCACCGTCCACAGTGATTTTGGAACCCAAGAAAATAAAATCTGTCTTATTTCCCCTTTTCCCCTTTTTATTTGCAATGAAGCAATGGGACCAGATGCCAAGATCTTAGTTTTATGAATATTGTTTTAAGTCAGCTTTTTATTTTCCACTTTCACCCTCATCAAGAGGCTCTTCAGTTCTTCTTTCTGCCATTAGAATGACTCCATCTGCATATCTGAGTTTGTTGATATTTCTCCTGGCAACCTTGATTCCAGCTTATATTGTATTTATTATTATAATCATAAATATAATGTAATTATAGATTATTACTACAGAATATAATCTTTCTACATATTTATTTTCAAGTATGTTGTAGGAATAATGAGGCAACATTTTACTAAAGAGATTTGAATAGCGCCATCCTTGACAATGATAAAAGGGAAGTCTTTGTTGACCTAGCTCGGGCATAACTTTCTCTAAGAAGGTTGCCTCCTTTTAAATCCCCCACACTCACTGCCAACCTGTTCAGTTGTTCCCTTATCTTCTACGACTCTTCACACTCAATTTTAAATAATCTTTTTATTAAAGATTTATTAAAGATTTTTTTTGTTTGTTTGTTTTTTGTATTAAAGATTTAATAGTCTTTTTATTAAAGATTATTTATTCAGTGAAATAGGGTTTCACTGAAGAATCAGCAGATGAATGCTCATTTTCAGTGCACTACTGATCAAAGTTTTAGTGAGAAGTTGGGCCAGGTTTTTTCGGAAGTTTCTTCCTACCCACAAGTCCCAGAAACAGACTTCAGATTTCACATGGAAAGTACTCGGTGGTTATGGCTGCCTGCCCACAAGAATCAAAACCCCAAACAAGAGCCATTGGAAGTTCTTGTGTCCCAGGACACCAGAGTGCCCGCTCCCTTTACCCAACCACATACCACAGTGTGTCAAAGGGTGTTTTCACTCCTAGCTGACGTGTGTTATTATTTTTTTATCCAATTCTGAAAGTGTAGAATGTTTTTAGTGGTTTAGGAGATGACCAAGAGACTTGGTTTTGTTTGTAAATTATTCACCTCTAAATTTGTTGAAGTGATTTTCTAGATATATATTTTATTCATCTGAAGGTTGGAATATTTGCAGATTGGATATGCTAGAAATCGAAGGAATAATTCGGTCAACAATTCACTTACTGCCTAGTCCAGTTTGAGGGAGCTTTCCAAATGCTTATGGTAAAGTAAACAATTAGATTGCATCCAGTTTGGATAGTATTAATACATGTAATTAACATTTTGGTGCCATTATGTGATTGATAGGTGTTGTTAAGATATTTCCACTAGTAACAAAAAGTATCATTTCTTAAACAAGCAAAATGCTTTACTAACATGACATCATCTAACCCTTATCAATTCTAAAGCTGGTTATTAGCTTCACTAACAGACCTCTCGGAGAAGGCAATGGCACCCCACTCCAGTATTCTTGCCAGGAGAATCCCAGGGATGGAGGAGCCTGGTGGGCTGCAGTCCATGGGGTCGCTAAGAGTCGGACACGACTGAGCGACTTCACTTTCACTTTTCGCTTTCATGCATTGGAGAAGGAAATGGCAACCCACTCCAGTGTTCTTGCCTGGAGAATCCCAGGGACGGGGGAGCCTGGTGGGCTGCTGTCTATGGGGTTGCACAGAGTAGGACACAACTGAAGCGACTTAGCAGCAGCAGCAGCAGACCTCTAAATTCTAGATAGATCTCTGCTAAAAGATATGCCATGACAAAAAATAACCTTACTAAACAGTCAATTAACTTAACAGCTGAGGAGGAATTTCCGAGCAGCCATAATTTAGATGTAGAATGTTTTTGAGGAAAGCTACATTTTTTTTTCCTGGCACATTCTCTCTCATACCAGTTTGCTGGTATCCTACTTATTATAATGAATGACAGAACATCCACATGGAAATAACTCTGTATCAAATATAGAGAAAAAAATTCTATTTTTCAATTCTATTTAGAAATTTCCACTAAATTAAAAATCAATTACTATATAGCAAGTGTTTATACATGTATTAACTCTACCTCTAATACTATACTACAAAAGAAATATTATACCCATTTTATAGATTAAAAAAGCAAAATTCAGAGAAGTTGAATTACTTTCCCAAAGCAGCTAGCAAGCAACAAAATCTAGACTTAATCCAGGTCTTCCTGGCTCCAGAGCCTTTCTTTTTCCACTACTGCACTGCCAATCCCCAAATGGGCTGCTTTCTCTTGGTATTTTGTTCTTAAAAATGCACCCTTTGGCTCCACAACCTAAGAACACAATGTTATATAAGAAGGTCATAATTCTAATACCTTCACAAGTTGTGAAACTATTTTCATTAGCAAATTCTGATAAAGGCTCCTCATGCTCCCAAAATGTTCCTATTTCATACATCCCTTCCATTTTCCCTCTCCACATTCTTCCATCTGGTTAAGTCAAGGCAAGGCATGTTAAATTCCTGTGGCATAAAATCCTTACTAAAACCTTATGCAAAGTCTTCTCCATTATCCCTAAGAAGTATTGAGAAATCCAGTCACATGTCAAGACTAATTTACTGGAGCTACTGGGTGGCTAGAATGGGAAGAGTGCATTTATTCAAAGACCAGTGCTAGACAGCTGGTCATTGTCTTTTCTGATTCTATTGATATGAGGGAAGAAAAGGATGATCAGCTGTCAAAATGTGAAAGGAGAAACAGATGTTAGAACTTAAAGTGATGGAATGAAAACCGAAGAGAAAGTAAGACAGCTTCAGCTGGAAAATGAACGGGAACAACCATAGCATGAGCTGGAATAGCTACTGGAGACGTTTCTAACACCTCCTTGTGGATTTGTATCTGGCTTAATTGTTTACTATGGTCATGTGCTAAGTCACTCCAGTCATGTCCAACTCTTTTGTGACCCCATGGACTGCAGTCCGCCAGGCTCCTCTGTCCATGGGATTCTCCTGGCAAGAATACTGGAGTGGGTTGCATGAGTGTTCCCACAACTCTAGAGATAGGTATGAGGCCCAAATTTTCAGAACTTGGGAATCAGAGAAGTTAAGAAAATTATTCATATGACAGTCAGAAAGCATGTGAGTCAGAGTTCAAACCCAGGTTTATCTGAGAGCTCTCTTAACACCATCAGGTGTTATACACAAGATTATGACTTCATTACCACAGATAAACAGTAATGACAGCAGAGTGTAGGAGAAAGGCATGGATTGGAAACCTCTCTTAACTGCATGACCTTCAACAGCAGTTTAATTTTTAAACACTTTTTCTAATCTGTACAATGCAGACAATAATACATGTAAGAGCAGCTAAGTAAAGGCACTTAGCACCATGTCAGATACAAGGTAGCTTACATGGTGGTTTTATTTCCTGTCTTTAAAATATCTCTGAAAAATATTTCATAACTTCATTAGAAGTTCCATCTAACTTAATATGTCTTTGCCTCATTTATATTTTGCCTTGTTCTGAAATTAGTATTGCTAATTGAGAAACTAAGAAATTGAGAGATCAAGAAAAAAAATATATATATGAGATAAGAAAATCTAAAGTTAACAGTGTATATAGAAGAAAAATGTGTAAATTTTCTGTTAGAATAGATGTACTTGAGTAAATTGATCAAAGCAATGTATTCCAGTGGCATTTGCCTTGAGGGATCTAAAAAGCAGAAACTTAAACCGGTGACTATATCACATGTGCCTTGAACTGTCAAACCCTGGGAGATGTTCTGATTGAAGGTGTTTCCCATTTGACACACTTGGCCTATGCCATTTGGGGTAACCAGAACTACAATCAAAAGCACCAATGATTGACAACAGTTGTTACCAGGACCTCTCTCAAAAAAACATTACTTTTATAATAAACTCCATTATCTAACCATCATGTCAGGTGCTGACTCTTGAGGGCATGGCTTGGGCAAAAGAATTTATTTTAACGGAAGAAAATAAGGCATTCCTTCTTTGTCACATTTCCTAAACACCTTAGGCTTTTTTCATTAAGAATTCAATGAGAATTTGGAGCAAAGTCTTTATCTGATTTTCCAGGTATGATTCTAACCCGAAATGTTTCCTAAAGTCTAGCCAATTATCTTCCCTTCATTGCTCACAGTGCCTTGAATCCACAGATACAAGGGTTGATTTGAAAGCTCAGGAGCTTCCCAGGTGAAAGTTGACACTAGCCCCCGTACACAGATGGCAAGAGGAGACAAAAGATAGAGGCAGAGTGCTCCAGACTGGGGGAGCAGGTTTAATAAGTAAAGGGACTGACTTACAAGGTTTGTCGCGGGTGGGCCCAAGACCAGAAGGTCTCCACATCCACCTACCAGAATCATAAGGGTTTATATGAGGCCTTAACTGGGTACAGACTTATATTCAGTCCAGATGGTTTCAACACCACCTCACTCTCTCAAAGCTGCATCCTTGAAAATAGCTCCTACTGTGAGAATGGTGGGTGAAGGATATATTCCACAGATGGAGGATGGAGTGAGGAACCTCCATCCTAGTTGCCCAGATCCGGTGGAGGATCAACTGGCAGTCATGTCTGTCGATGACCTTCTCCAACGATGGTGTTCTAACACAACTGTGTAATAGCTCAAAGTAGGAGTAATCAAGGCTTCCTGTCACTTGTGGCTCTTACAGAGGGAAAAACAAACAAAAAGACAGCAGTGCCATCTGTCCTGGCTCTGCAACAAGGTAGACATGAAGTTCAGTTACAGGTGCATTGTTCAATCTTCATATAGTACTTTGATGTTTCAAATAAAATCTGGTGTATAAAGGAAGAGAGTTCGTTCCACCTGATATTATTCATTAAACACCCCCTAAATACCAGTACTCTGATGGCTGCTGGAAACATAAGAGTGAACAAAATAAACATTGTTCCTGCTCTTATATAAACATGCTATCCAGTGGGAGGGGCTTCCCTGGTTCAGTAGAAAAGAATCTGCCTGCCATGCAAGAGAACCCAGGTTCAACCCCTGGGTCAGAAACATCCTCTGAAGAAAGAAATGGCAAACCACTCCAGTATTTTCGCCCAGGAAATCCCTTGGACAGAGAAACCTGGTGGGCTACAGTCCATGGGGTATGACTTAGCTACTAAACCATCACTACCGTCCAGTGGGAGAGGCAAATTGGGTAAGAAATTACTGGTATGATAGTCTTCCCACGTGGCTCAGTCGGTAAAGAATCTTCCCTCAATGCAGGAGACCTGGGTTTGAGCCCTGGGTCAGGGAGACCCCCTGGAGAAGGGAACGGCAACCCACTCCAGTATTCTTGCCTGGAGAATTCCATGGAGAGAGGAGCCTGATGAGCTACAGTCATACACTGTAGCGACTGACATACACACACATCAAAGGGAACATAAACGGTATTAATGCACACTGTAAGGATCTTGAACTTTGAAAGTGACAAAGAGGTGTCTGAAAGGAAGTGATTATTTCAACATCAAATTAAAGGATAAATAAGACGTGACAAAATCAAGAGAGCAGGCTCCAGATAAAGGAAATAGCTCCCATGAAGGCTCATGATTAAGAAGGGATAGAGCAGGAAGTTCAGTGTAGTTGGGGAAAATCAATTGAGATAAACGAGGTATCATGATGGCAAAAGTAGGAAGAGCCCAGATCCTTGGCACCTAAGTCTTGATAAGGTATCCAAACTCGATACCACCAAAAATTTAAGAAATGCCATGATATGACCAGATTTGCATTCTTCACAATCATTTTGGCTGTTAAGCTGTGAGAAAAGTGGACTGAAGGGAGAAAAGTGGAATGAATGGAAAGAGAGCAGGTGGAAGACTTCAGAGGAATCCAGACAAGACCCCGGGGCCCACGGGAAGAGAATGACAGTGGGGTTACAGGGAGGTGAGCAGCTGAAAGATGCTTAGGAAACAGAAAGAAGCCAAAGGAGGTTAGAGAAAGAGAAATCATGTCAGTCCCTGGTTGCAGGCTAAGCAACTGAGAGGATGGTGGAGCCACTCGCCAAAGCAAGAAACTTGCAGAAAGAAGACGGTGTGAAAAAGAGAGTGAGGGATTTCACTTCATGCATAATAAATTTGAAATGTTTGTAAAATGTCCAATAAGAGACATATCAAGGCAGTGGGATACACATGCCTTGAGGATCAGAAGCAAAGTCTGGGCTAGAAATACAGTTTTGGAATAAAAATTATATCCAAAATCAAAGAGAGTGTAAAATTTTCCCATTCCTATCATATGACTCACCTGAAGAATATATTTAAATTATACATGTTCTTAAGCCTCCATCTCCAACATGCAGGATCAGAATCTCTAGGTCTTGTTAGACTCTTTAGCTATACTTCTTAATTACCTGGGGACTTTAAAAAATCCTTATCATCAGACCTCACCCTAGTCCAATTAATCAGAATTTATGAGGGTGGTATTCAAATATGAAGATTTTTTTTTAAATTCCCCAGGTGGGTAGGCAGAAGTCAAGCGCTACAGCTCTAGGAATATGCCTGGTAATCTATATAATTATGAAAGCATCCAGATTGTACAATTATCAGTCAGATTTCAGTTCCATGCTTTCAGGCACCTTCATTCAGGTCCCTGTTCAAAGAAGCATATTCTACCACCCTACCTAAACCAGAACCTACACCCAGCAGTATCTATCCTTTAGCCCTGCTCTACCTTCCTCCAGAGCACTTATCATCCTCTAACTGTTATGCTTTACTTTATTAGGTAACACTAATAAGTAAAGCATATACAAAATCTCACTCAAAAAAAATATGAGCCCCATGAGGGGAAGGACTTTGCCCATTCTTTCTTATAGTCACTATAGAATCCCAGCACCATTTCTAACAGTACCTACTGCTGACTAGTTGCTTAATCTAAATCTGTGGAAGTAATAAAAAGGGATTCAGAGTTCAAAAAGTAGATAGAGGTGTTCCTTTTGTTGAAACAGGAGAAAAGGGTGAGTCCAGATGCAAGTGATTTTGTAACCTTGGTGCTAGAAAAGTGAGGTTCTAGTCTGGCTTCTCATTTCAGTATGAAATAGCTGTTTCTATAAGAAGTAACAAGAAATCATGTGAACAGGATGAGGTACAGAGTTGGAATCTGGAAATTTTTGAAAAGAATCGAGAATATGGCTGGTCAAATTACTCTGTTGTCAGGCAAGTTGAGGTTGGTCATAATGAATTTACAGACTTGACCATCTGCCCCAAAGGCTGATTTTGCCCTACTGTGCTAAGTACCCTGGGTATAGTCATGGTGATCCAAGCAGTTGGGATAATCTGGAGTTAAGGTTTTAATATATAGGTATGACAGAAGAATAAAGGAGTAAGGGAGTTTGGCTCATCTGGAAAATTGGGCTATTAAATAGCACTTTTCCTTTTGACTCAGAAGTTGACAAATGGTCATAAAGATAAAAATAACCATTAAGTACCACTCATGGTCTAGAGAGAGTCATAAAGCATATTCCATTGGGACCTCCAAGAATTTATCAAACTGGCTCTGCCATCCAAACTGTGACTCCATCACACCCAAGCAGTCTACATTTGCAAAAGAATCAAGAAGAATCCATGGAAGCAGGGGAACATTGGTGTAGGGCAGAGAGTTGGGGCTTTTACTTTCTATTATAGAAAGAGTGCTTCAAACCTTCACCCAAAGCGCTAAGAAAACAGTTCATAGAGACTGAGGTGTGTCTTCAAGAAGCACATGTTATTCCATTGGTGGTTATGTACTACACAGTTGACTTGCTGACCTAACTTACATGCCTACGTGCTTGAATGGGGGGAAAGGCATGGGAGACAGCAAGGAAACAAGATGTCGTATTTGTGGGAGGAGACTTCCATTTTTCATTTGGCTTGACAAG
Source organism: Bos javanicus (assembly GCF_032452875.1). Lineage (NCBI taxonomy): Eukaryota > Metazoa > Chordata > Mammalia > Artiodactyla > Bovidae > Bos > Bos javanicus. The sequence goes on from NC_083876.1 coordinate 14,726,402, forward strand.
GAAGCCTGAGTCTCCTGTGGTCACATGGGTACCCAGACTTGAGCCATCTTACTAGAATCCCCCCTAATAAGACTTCAGGTCTGGGGAGAGAATCTGAGAAACAAGTAACTGTAAAATATTCCATAGAGACAAAAGGCTGAGAGGGGGTTGGGAGTGATCATTCTAGAGATAACTGGTAGTGGACAGAGACCCAGAAGGCTCCTCTGAAGGGCAAACACAGGTCCCCAGTAAGAGGAGTAGCATTTGGGCACCATCATGCAGTGAGCATTGACATTCAAGACAGGATTCTAGTAGACACAATAAGTGGGGACAATATTAACCTCCTTTTTCTCTAGTTCTCATCCCCTAGCTGAACTCTGAAGAAGCTGAGTGAAAGCACTGACATACTGTCTCTACAGTCCAAGTCCTAAGTTCTGACTTCAAGTTATAAAGGAAAAGGAATACTAAATTAGATTTCAGATTAATGTTTTCAAGTGGATTAAATTACACTGGACTGGACTGGGGTATTCATGCTTATTCATGCATTATATCAAGTATTCATGCTTGAAATAATCTGAAAGCAATGGGTTTGTATAAGGTATGTGAAGGGACAGGAAAATAATATCCAACAGAACATAACTGAAAAATAAAGGAAAGTAAACTTGGAGTTTAGGCAGTTCATTAAACTGGGTATGTTACCAAGACATGAAATCTAAAGTGTATAAAGAAGAGAGTGAAGATGAGGAGGTGCTGATGGATGGAAGATCATAGAAGCTTCACAGAACTGAGTGTCATGATGAAGCTGAAAAGAGCCCCAGTGGGGGTACTTGAGTAGGTGAGCTGGAAACTGAAGAAGAGTGGCCTGTCTAAATCAATGATTTCAAAGTAGTGGCAGTTTGATTCAAGTCCAAGAACTTCAAGAGACCGAGCAGCTGAGATTAAAAGAAAATGATCATGAAGATGAAAAGGTCAAATAGCTGAGATAATGTTATATTTGTCATCAAACATGGATGCTTAAGACACCCAGAAGATGGCAGACGCTGAAGGGGGTAAAAACACTGATGGCCCTCTACTAAAGCTCCTCCTGATTGGGGTGGAGGAAGCACAAGCTGGAATCAAGATTGCCGGGAGAAATACCAATAACCTCAGATATGCAGATGACACCATCCTTATGGCAGAAAGTGAAGAGCAACTAAAGAGCCTCTTGATGAAAGTGAAAGAGGAGAGTGAAAAAACTGGCTTAAAGCTCAACATTCAGAAAACTAAGATCATGGCATCTGGTCCCATCACTTCATGGGAAATAGATGGGAAAACAGTGGAAACAGCAAGAGACTTTATTTTTGGGGGCTCTAAAATCACTGCAGATGGTGACTGCAGCCATGAAATTAAAAGATGCTTAACTCCTTGGAAGGAAAGTTATGACCAACCTAGATAGTATATTAAAAAGCAGAGACATCACTTTGTCAACAAAGGTCCGTCTAGTCTAGGGTATGGTTTTTACAGTGGTCATGTATAGATGTGAGAGTTGGACTATAAAGCAAGCTGAGCGCTGAAGAATTGATGTTTTTGAACCATGGTGTTGGTGAAGACTCTTGAGAGTCCCTTGGACTACAAGGAGATCCAACCAGTCCATCCTAAAGGAGATCAGTCCTGGGTGTTCATTGGAAGGTCTGATATTAAAGCTAAAACTCCAATACTTTGGCCACTTGATGGGAAGAACTGACTCATTTGAAAAGACCCTGATGCTGGGAAAGATTGAGGGCAGGAGGAGAGGGGACAAGAGGATGAGATGGTTGGATGGCATCACCGACTCAATGGACATGAGTTTGGGTGGGCTCTGGGAGTTGATGTTGGACAGGGAGGCCTGGCATACTGCAGCTCATGGGGTCATGAGCAAAGAGTCGGACACGACTGAGTGACTGGACTGAACTGAACACAAGGAAAATACATGACAGTTATGGGAAGCTGAGTATGAGCCCCAAAGGATAAAGGAATTTTACAGAAGGAAGGACTGTTGGCCTGGAAACAGTGCTGAGGAGTGAGGAGGACACGTCTCCACCCACCAACTCTCAGAGGCATATACTCTCTCATAGGTATCTGCAAGGTCAAGCCAGGAGGTGCCAGGGTGGCACCCTGATTTGCAGAGACATCGGTAAACCACTTGAAGAGGGTTGAGCAAAGGACGTGACAAGGTCAGGTGTGCATTCTAGATAAATCACACTGGCCTGTGTACTTTGAGGGCTCCAAGGTAAAGGCGCAAAAACAGCTGCTAAACGGTCATACCAATGGAATCCAGATCTCGTGACGCATCAGGCTGGCACCTGTCAACTACAAATTGGCACTTGTCATTTTACCTCTAGGATGACGGAATCACAAATGCTGCTGCAGCTACTGACCTTCAACGCCCCCTGAGGGAGTTCAGGGTGGAGAGCAGATATGAGGCAACTCTGTTTAGGGCAGGAGGAGGTGCGGGCTGGCAGAACAGGTCCTCAGATAGTCAGATATATTCAGAAGCCGATATTTGAGCTCAATTATTGTATCTCTTTATATCTAGAAAAGCACTAAAACCCTTCCTGGTGATGACTGTTCCTCACGACTAGAAGAAAGCTCACAAGACTAGCAGAATCCTTGTGGGAAAATATGTACTTGATTGCATAGACTCCCCCTTTATCAAAATCACATATAACTGAGTTCTTCCCTCCTGCCTCTCTGGAGCAGGTTCTCAGACCTGAGGTGCTCTCAGTAGGGCTCATTTTGCCCCAGATAAAGCTTAACTCACCTTCCCTGATAGTTCAGTTGGTAAACAATCTGCCTGCAATGCAGGAGACCCCGGTTCAATTCCTGGATCAGGAAGATCCCCTGAAGGAGGGATAGGCGACCCACTCCAGTATTCTTGGGCTTCCCTTGTGGCTCAGCAGGTAAAGAATCCGCCTGCCATGTGGGATTCATGCCTGCCATCCATCTACCCACTCCAGTATTCTGGCCTGGAGAATTCCACAGACTGAGCAAATTTCACTTTCGCTTTTCACAATTCTCACATTGTACATTTTTTTAAGTCGACAAAGGCTACAGGAAAAAAAGACCATTTAAGAGACTGCGATTACACTCCTGGTAAGAGATCCCAAGGGTCTAAAATTGAGTAGTAACAATGGGGTGATTAAGATATGTATGTAGGAGCTCAGTCAGTTAGACTTGATGAATTGGATGTGAAAAGTGAAAGGAGAAAAAAGTTTACAATCACTCAAAATTCTAGCCTCAGAAACTGGCGGTTGATGGGAACAATGGAGGATAATCAGATTTATGAGGAGGTATCTTAGGATTTTAGGGCTTCCCTGGTGGTTCAGTCAGTAAAGAATCCACCTGCAATGCAGGAGACTGCCTGCAATATAGGAGAACAGGGTTTGATCTGATACTGATGAAGTGAGTCTGATTCTTCCCACTTAAAGTGAAGACTTGGGACTGGGATGGTCTCAGGGGTCTCCTTCAACTTTAAAATGTATGTATCGGAAATTACAGGTGAATACCATGAATTTGGCGACCTACTTAAAACCTTCTAATCAAACAATACAATCATCTATCTAGTCTTTTTGATCTTAGTGTCCAGGAAGTATTTAAATCTTATGTTTTACTCTGTGGAAAATTTTCTTTCAATACTTCTCTCTTTGATGTTGGTTCTTTCAAATGAACATTGTTTTCTTTGGTATTTAAAATGATGTTATTGTATTCATAAAATATGCAAAAGAAGGTATCACTAAGGAATTACTCTTTTTGTAGTTAAACATGCTACTGGGTAAAGTATGGTATAGGAGAGTGAGTTAAGTGCATGTGAAATCATGTGACTTGTTAAAGGTTGTTTGGTTGTTTGGGGTCTCCTAGGATACTTAGTTGTTTTTCCACCAACCCACATATCCTCTACATTCCTAATAAAGCCTTTGGAATCTACTGGGCCTTTAAAGGCTCTCTCACTACTTTCTATGACTTCACCATATCATTAAAAATCTAACATTATTTACCATAATTTAATAGTAACAAGCTTTGTAACCGTATCCAAGGATATGAACTTGTTTGTTGTAACAATGGCCTGAATAATCCCAAAGGACATTAAAGAAAAAACATACCATGTCAAATTTTCAGTAGTTTTATTGAAAAATGCCTCTTTTGTTTCAGAAATAAATAATATAAGGCAGTGAAATTCACAATCTGCAGTTAAAATATAAAAGCAGCAATTCTATGTTCATAGTCTTGCAAACATTTTCCAACTGCTTTTGATAACTAAGAAACATTATGTTCTGGAAAAAAAAAAGTTCATACTAAATATACAACACAAACATGCAATTCCATCTCTGCAGAATAATCTGCAATTTGGCATAAATGTTAGCGTGTCTAAAACAAGGAGGTTTAAGGCAATATGGAACTGTGTCCAGTTGATACAACTTCAGCTACATGGCTTAAGGTTTGTGGTTTTTAAAAAGAGATGTATAAGAGCATTCTATGCCCTAATGTACGACAGAGAATAGAAGAGGAAGATAAACAGTTGCAATGGAGTGACTTTTCCCTCTTTTTTGGTTTTACGAGGGAAACTGCTTGGATGGGTGTGTAACTGAATTGTAGCTAAGTATTGGAAAAGATAAACTGCCTTCTCGAAATACACCATCGCTCTGGGTTCCAGGACTTAACTGCTTAAGAGTTTCACTGAGGCTGCCTGCTGAGCTACCTAATTAAGGCACAAGGCACGTTCTCTCCCCGCAGCTTTTGTGAACAAAGGATCTTGCAAGCAACTTCAAGGGCAAAGGTAAAAGACTTCTACAGACTGCGCGGGCAGCGAGCTAGGCTTCCTGCAGGAACAAGGTTCGCTAACAGTCAAAAAGGGTACTCTCCGATGAAGCAACGCCGGAAGAAACGTGGCAGGTAAGACGTCCACTGCTCCGTCTGACCTGTAAATGGGAATCCGAACACCTCCCCGCAGCCCGGCCGCGCTGCGCAAGCGCGCGGGGTCAGGGTCACTGCCGGGGGCGGTGGGGCAGGGCGCGCCGCCAGCGCGCGTGGGGAGGATGCTCGCCTGCGGGCTCGTCGGCGCCGTAGTCCTCGTACTCGTCCGCTGTCCGCTCGGGCTCCACCGGCACGATGAAGGGCTCGTGCCCGCCCTCGGGCACGTAGGGCTCTGTCCGATTCAACATTACAGTTATGGCATGATTTGGAAGAATACACACACACCAAAAGCTAAACCATCACCCGAGGGGACTGCACTTCAGTCTTAATCTCATGACTATAAAGGCAGAGAAATTACAACGTTCTGATTCCATTTGCAAAGAGAATTTGGTGATCTGAAATGGCACTTGTTTGTAACCTTCAGAGGTCCAGCAGTAAATACAATCATTGCACAAACACCTGGAAAGGGTCAGCGACTGGGCCAAAGAAAACTGTCAACCAACCCAGGTAGGATTTTTTTGCAAATCCCCAAGTAACTTCATGACTTCGAATTCCTCAGTTCAGAGAACCACTGGGAAAGATGAGCAAGTGATGGGGAAGTTATATTAGCTCCTTAAAACTGAACTCTGGAGGTGAAAATCAATTATCACCAAGTAATATACAGTACACGACGTTTTCTGTGGCTGTCTGGCCCACAGCCTGAGTTACAACTGGTGGGTGAGGACCACCCGTGACGACAGCAAAACAGGAAGAAAAAAAAGGGATTCTAAAATTTTGGTTTGAAAAGGATGATTACAAAAACCCAAATGAGAGTACATGTACATAAGGTAATCAGACATCGCTAACAAGCAAGAGATGAGGAGATTCTAATTCGATGTTATTCTGGCAGAGAGCAAGCGGCAGGCAGAAGCTGATTGTAGAATTGTTAAGTGATTTTAGTGGACAGTATCACATACAAATCATTTACAAGCCATAATTAGTTTATTATTTACATAAGGTACTTCTCTTTAACCAGGTTAATTGTTTTTCCCGAAATGGCATCATCTCCGCGGTTAGTAGTTTTATTATGCGCCTCTTTCACAACCGAGGCGCCTCATGAGCTGTGTTTGAACTTTTTTTTTAAATAATATTTTTCTACATTATTACTGAAATGCATCAGGCTTATAAACTAACACCACTGCTTTTGTCTCATTCAAGTTAGTATAAAGAGTCTCCACCCTCCTTTATGATGTCCACCCGGTTCGTTAACCAGATCTGTGGTGAGATTTCCATACAGACTCATTTTCTAATAAGCACGTGCGCAAACATCTCAGAAACAGGATTTTCATGTATTCAAACTGTAAGCAGCACTGGCGACTTAGAAAATTTGTTAGCCGGAACCTGAAACAGGTCAAAGATGATAGTTTTTAAAAGTTGAATTACTATGCAAAAAAAAAATATCTATACACATTCATTTAAGTATGTAATGGTTAAATTATATATGTATATATCCATATATTTCAAGTTACTCATACATACCAGAAGGCAGAGGTAATTAAAATTTCTTTGATAAAGAATGAAATTGCAATTTTGTGAATGGTTTGCATAAGAAACTTAAGATTCATGATTCTTTTTGGTCATATGTAAGTATGCACATAAATATATAGATATATAGATATTTAGATATTCAACTACTCATGCAGTACTTGCTAGTAGCCAACCATATCAAACAGCATATCATTTTTAAAACTTGCAAGATGCTTGAGGGTGCACTGATGAAAAAGGTCACTGCTGACCACTGCCCACAGCATTAATTTTTTAATCTCTAAATCAGCATACTGCCTCTGTCCCCATAGTCCCCGAATTCAGGCTTAAGAGACTTCTGCCTCCTGTAATTGTCAAATTGTCAAATATTAGAATTTCGTGACCAACTCTTGAAAAATTAGGTTCCAGAGTTTATAAAGTACTAATTTCATGGACAAAGCGAAATAGTGAAATATTTTCAGTTGCCTCCACTATGTTATCAAATAGTCTGCCTACACATTAGATTCCCAAAACAAATTTTGTATATATTCTTAGCATTCTACAGTTTTTTTTTAGGCAAAAAAAAAAAAAAAATTCAATAACATTCTTTGAACTATCAGGAGAAACAGAAAAGTTTATGTTGTGATTTGATAAATGCAGAAGTATAGAAAGAAGGAGAAAATATTCAACTTCTATCAGTGAAATAATGTCATTAAAATTAACATTGATTCTTTTGAGAGAGACTATTACTATATAATCAAAACACACAACTGAAAGAGGTTCTATCTTCAAGAAATCCTAAAATCAACTTTCCTTCAATCCTAGGGAACTTTATTTCCATACAGGTTTTTTTAATTCAGTTGAATTTGGGTCCTTATAATGGCAACAACATACCTGGATAGCCTTGTCCATTGTATGGGATGCTGGCACACTGGGATGAGTCACAGTATCCAGGAGGACCCGGGGGGCCTCGGATACCTGAGTTTCCAGGACGACCAGGGGGACCTGGAGGACCTCTGGAACCTGTGGACCCTGGTGGACCCGTCCTCGATTCTCCTTGTGGACCTGTTGTGGGTTTAAGACAAGTATTGCCCCTCTTGTTAAATGTGTCTCCTAAGGCAGTCAGCAATACTTTGGCACCTCCACTACTTCAAGACCAGCTGATTCTCTAGCATATAGTAAGAAAATATTTCCTTAGAAATCACCAGTATGAAGCAATGTTATTTCTGAATCTACTGATACCTACTCCTGGTTAACACAAATGTAAAGATTTAACCTCCAGGGCTGACCATGGTTGCAAGGGTCTCATGGACCTTATAGTGAAGAAAACAATTCATTCTCAATCTAGTAAACAAAATGCATAGAACAACTATTCTTTCCTTCCAAAACATCAATAAAAAGCCTGTGAATGAAATCTTGGGATGTGTCAGGATTTCCAACGAGGATATATTTCCTCAGTCCATTAGCAATAGTCTAATAGTCTATTAGCATCTTGAAGAACAGCGGAAGGAACAGGAAATGACACCATCCTTAACAGCTGTGAGGCCAAACAAAACAAGTAGGAAAAAAACAAAATAGGAATCCCATAAAAAGAAAACAGCATCCCTCTGTCACTAAAACTCAGACCCTAATGTATTAAAGTTACAGTAAATCTTAAATAGAATGTGCTGAAACTTTTTTTTTTTTAACAAAACATAAAAATGAGCAGGATCAAGAGGAACTTCTTGCTCAAATATATACCATGATGCTCAGCCTGCCTGAAGCTCACAGGATGAGTTTGTGCCTCTGAGGAGGGTTGTGTGCTCTCTCAGTCCTTACATGTTCTCTTGTTTGATGTACCAGCAAAACCTACCTGGGGGGCCAGGCAGCCCTCGAGGTCCTGGAGATCCAATACCCCTTTCACCTTTCTCTCCCGGCAAACCTAAGCAAGGACAAAATGGTAAAACACAGAGGGAAAATTATCTGGGAAAAATGTAGGTTTCATTGGAACGATAATATTTGATTCAAGTAATTCATTTCCCTTAGTAAAAGCAGAACCCAATTTTTCACAGAAGTCCACTTTTTAAGCCAAAATTCTTTCTAGACATTTGGGTAATTCCAGATTCATGGCCAAGAGACAAATCTGGCTACAACTCAGGGGAAAAATTATTTGAAGAAAACAAATATGTCGAATATATTATTTTAGAAACAGTAATTAAGAACAGAAATCTTGAATAAAGAATTAGAACCCACTGAAGGCATCTCAAAGGTACCTTAGCTTCAGTAACCCTATGAGGATGGCAGCTAAACCATCAGAATTATAGAAACATCTAGGTTTTCCCCAAATTGTTAACCACTACTTTCACAAAGTCAGTCCCCAGCATGCTGAAACATCTGGAATCAGATAATCTTGTTTTTCTTCTTCTCCTTCAATTATACTTATCTACCATGAAATTAAAGCCAAATAAACACATAAGACCAGTTCCAGACCCTGAATAAAGGAACCAGAAGAATTTGGATCTAAAATCGTAAGGCTGCTTACATTCAGTTGCTGCCCAGCTCTTGCCAGTCAAAACAATTAATAAGGTTTTAGCGCCTGATTCCCTTTGCCAAGAAACAATTTTGCTCGCTAACAACAACAATCAGAAAACGGCATTGTCTTGACCGAGATCTCCTGACAAAATCTTCCTGTGTTCTAAGATAAGGATCTCTATAGCCTGAAGCTGCCTAGAAAGAAAAACAGGTTCAGGGATGCGTGACTCTTCTGGGGCTGTCCAAACAAGACCAGCGTTGATTGCCAAGCTCAGCCTTCCACGCGCTTTTCGACCCAGCTTCTACACTTCCAGATTCCTTCCTTGTTGCCTACCTCGTTCCCCCTGGGGCCCCTGCATCCCTGGTGTGCCTGGGAAGCCGGGCCGCCCCCCAGGTCCTGGTTCTCCTCTGGCTCCTGCGCTGCCGGGGGGGCCTGGGGGGCCTGGAGGGCCTGGCTGGTTGCGACTAGAGTGGTAATCATTTGGAATCTGGTTCAGCATCTGATTGAATCTGTTCATCTGACCTAAAAATTAAAATAAGACTTATTAGTCAGAAACCCAGAAAGGAGGGGATGAGGACATGAAACAGATTTCTCTTAGTACTTAGTGACATTCATCTCTGTTCCTGCCCGCTCCGGCAAACATTTTAATTAGAATCCCAACCCTAAAATAAAACACTCCAGTCATCCCAGACAAAATGATCCCTGATAAGAACACCAAAAACTGTCTAGTAAGCCATCAGCATTACTCTAAACATAAAAGACTTGTGAAAGTTTAACGTGGGTCTGATATGAAGCCCCAAGGTTTTGCCCGATGATGTCACTCAAAAGAGAACCTTTTTTAAAATTAATAAGTGACAGCATTTGTGTGTGTGTGCCTACAGCAGTGATAATCAGGCTTTAGTGTAAACTGAAATCACCTGTGAGTTATTTCAAACACTACAAATTTCTGGGTCTCATCTCCAAAGAGTGATTCACCAGATTTAGGGTGACCAAGGAACTCATTTCTCACACGCAGCATCAGTGATTCTAAAGCAGGTGCTCCTCGGAACCGCCCTGGGAGAAAGCTGGCCTAAAACTTCTGAAAAGGGGGCCTTGAGTTGGAGGTCACACTCAGTTTGCAGGCACTGGGCCTTATCACTTAATAAATTTCATCGAATAAGGAGAAAGAGTCCGTGAATCAAAAGGAGGCAATAAAAAGTTCCCCATCAACATGGACTTTTCAGGATCAAATTAATCTCCACGGTCCACGGTCCTCCTTCCTTAAGAGTTAGTAAAACTCAAACGTCATAACTTAAAAGATGCAATGATTGCTGCTTCAATGGAAACCCAGTAAAAAATACTAATGCTGAAACTGAAAGGTCCTTTTAAAATGTGATTTTGTATCAGACTGAATATAAGGATAACTGGCTATGATTTTACCTTGGGTTACTGTTTTATCTTGATGACAATCATTAAAATATCATCAGCTTTATCTAACAGGATACAAATCTGACAATGTATAAAAAGAGGTTGTGAAAATGAAATAGAAACATTTATCTTAGAAAGTATGTATCTTAGAAAATACTCTGCATTTTCCTGCAATTAACTTAAACACTCATATATTCAAAGGAAAAGAAATTTTACCACTTATCAATTGTTCACAGACTTGTCTTGCAACTGCTCGCATCATGTTCTGGGAAGCGATGTCTCCCTAGTGAATTAAATCAGCAAGTACGATCAGCATATTATTTTCATAGTTCCAGAGTTCAATGTTTAACACACAAAATAAACTTGTAAGTCAAATTTTAAGAAATACATACTCTGTCGCCTTTCTCTCCTTTCAGTCCTGATGGACCCTGAAATAGAGGAATTTCAAATATTACAAACTGACAAACACGGTCTAAAATGACTTATGAATGGACATGATGAAAGACAGCAAGGTCTACTTTCCAACAAAGTAGCAAAATCACACATCGTGTTCACATTGAAGTTACTCACTTTTTGCTTGTCTGTAAAAAGGAATCTAATCTGTCTCCCTCTCTCTCTCTCTCCCCTCTCAGAAGCACATGTCCTCCAAAATAGTGCTGGGATGTGAATTTTATGATCATGTTCAGAAGTTATGTATTGCATCTGCATTTTATGATGCCCAGTCACAATAGAGATCTGGAACTGAAATACATGTCACATTGCCCTTGCTACCATTCTACCCTTTTTTCATGTCACGATGGCTGGGGAGCTCAACTGGCTATTGTAGGTTAATCTTGGTTCAGTTCTAGTAAGAACCCAGACCTTGTAATAATAAGACCTTCCATCAATTCCCTAACTAAACATGCATCTCTAACTAAACAACTTCTTCTAGTGATTTTGTGCACTGAATATGAAAGGGCTACATGCCTCACTTATTAAAGAACTTAATCCAAATGGTGGTCCCACATCCAAACAGAACTACAGAATTTGTTGTTGTTGTTCAGTTGCTAAGTTGTGTCCAAGTCTCTGCGACCCCGTGGACTGCAGAACACCAGGCTACCCTGTCCTTCAGTATCTCCCGGAGGTTGCTCAAATTCACGTCCGTTGAGTCAGTGATGCCATCCAACCATCTCGTCCTCTGCCGCCCCCTTTCCTGTTCTGTCAGGCCTCTCACTGGCCACGAGAACATCTTGGAAAAAGTCTTCCTTCTAGTGGAAGATGTTTTTGTCTTTCTGTGTATCTCCAGGCTACCCCCTGAAAGGAATACCCACACCACTGACAAATCTAATGTTCAGATAAATCCCAAACTGCATCTTACCGTCTCCAAGACTTTTGCCTCAACTCCTCAACTTCCATCCAACTCGTCTTCCTTTCTCCCATTTTTGCCCCTTTCAAGTCTGTTCTCCACAGAGAAGCCAGAGTGTTACTTCTAAGAGGAAAATCAGCCCATGTCACTCTTGGCTCCAAAGGCTTCTTATCACACTTAGAATAAGTGTGGGCTGGATAGACCACGTGATGGCCTCTGCCCGGGTACTGACGTCACCTCTCCTCACTTCCTTCACTTCAGGTGCTCGGATCTCTCCGCTGTTCCACCCACGTGCCACACTCACCTCCCTCAGCCTTTGTTCATCTTTCCCCACACCTGAAATAATGTTCCCACAGATGCTCCCAGCCTCACTGCACCTGCTCGGACAGGCTCCCTGACCGCTGCATCTGAAATAGCCCGTTCACACCACCATAATGAGCCCCTAACCCCTTACTCCATGTCTCTTTTTTTCATATCACTCATCATCACCAGAAACTATATTATGTATTTACATTTTTGGTCTATATCCCCCATTAGGATCTCCATGAGGGCAAGGACTTCGCCCTATTTATGGTTTTATCCAGACCCTAGAATGCCAGCTAGCACAGTTAGGCACCAAACCAAAGGGTGTTGAGTAAAGGAATAAAAATATTCCATCAGCAGTTCTTGGAAACATCCACTATACAACATCAGGTATTGTACGTTAACAGGAAGACAACTCTGCATACAAGCGCTAATGACAAGTTAACAGTGACTGAGCTAAGTTCCCTGCTAAGACCTTTATAACATGCAACTGCTAGTTTTGATTTTAGAAACTAAACGCAAATAGAAAACAGAAGAAAAGGAGGGGCAACTTACCACCTTAAAAGGATGGTTAAAGGAAGGAAACGGGGTAGATAACATCCAGATAAATGTCACCAAATTGTACTTATAAGAAAAACTGGAGCTTGACTCTCCCCTTACCAAAAGTACTGGACTCCCATGGAAACATTATTTAGCTTGGAGCCTTTTGTAAATTTCAGCGAATCTTTTTTGCCTTAACTGCTACTTTGTTCCCATTTGTTGTTTTGTTTTGTTTTAATTTACTGCCTTTCTGAGATTGGTCTAGTATGTACCATTTAGAACTCATCTTTATTGCCAGTATCTTGAGATCTCATTTCAAGTAAAGGAAGTAGAAATTTCTTTCAGGTTTCTAGCTGCAGCCATCAATTACATCAGTGATATTCTTATGTTAAACTCTATTTTTGGTCATCATAAAAAGAAATAGAATTCTGAATGGGTTGAAAAGTTCTGTGAATTCTGAATGGGTTGAAAAGTTCCATGCACTTTTAACCGCTCTTGTGAAGTTTCTGCCATGATTCATTAATGAAAAGAGAGTAATAAAGTCGTGCTAGAGTATACACAGAGTATGAGGCATATCAGGAGGCCTTTCATCATTATGCTGCTTGCTTAATTTTATGTAAACGTAGAAGGAGCACCATGGCACATAAAGATTCTACCCTAAGTTCAGTTCAGTTCAGTTCAGTCGCTCAGTCGTGTCCGACTCTTTGCGACCCCATGAATAGCAGCACACCAGGCCTCCCTGTCCATCACCAACTCCCGGAGTTTAAACTTTTTTAACTTGGGTTTATACTTGGGTTTATACTTTTTTTTTTTTTAACTTGGACAATACTTGAGAGAAGTTCCATTCAGAGAACAGCTCTGATAGGTGTGTCATTACTAATATCGGACTTCATGATCTCTGAATAAATTTTTATATTTCAGAATTCTACTCAAAAAACTGCTTAAAATAAATTTATTCTTCGTAGACATAAATAGGGAAGAGCTTGTAAGGAAGAATATGGAGCCCAACAGTCATTACAAATATGTGCTCAGTCGCTCAGTCATGCCTGACTCTTTGCGACCCCATGGACTGTAGCCTACCAGGCTCCTCTGTCCATAGAATTTTCCAGCCAATAAAACTGGAAGGGATTGCCATTTCCTACTGTAAGGGATCTCCCCGACCCAGGGATCAAACTCCTGTCTCTTGCATTGGCAGGCAGAGTCTTTACTACTAGCGCCACCTGGGAAGCATTCAGTTTTGGATTTCTAAATTTGCAAATAGAAGATATGCATTATACCAGCTCCACTGTTGGAGAAGGTAATGGCACCCCACTCCAGTACTCTTGCCTGGAAATCCCATGGACAGAGGAGCCTGGTGGGCTGCAGTCCATGGGGTCGCTAAGAGTTGGACACGACTGAGCAACTTCACTTTCACTTTTCACTTTCATGCATTGGAGAGGGAAATGGCAACCCACTCCAGTGTTCCTGCCTGGAGAATCCCAGGGACGGGGGGATCCTGGTGGGCTGCCGTCTATGGGGTCGCACAGAGTCAGACACGACTAAAGCGACTTAGCAGCAGCAGCAGCTCAACTATTATTTTAATCAAAACATCTGATAAAAAGAAAGTTAAACTAGATATGAGTTGGAGCAGGGCAGTGTAAAAAAGTAAGACAATGGATTAGATAAATTCTTTTAATTCTGGGGCTAGTGCTCTAGTGCTCTAGCATCCTCCATAGAAGAGGCCACAGGACGTTCACAAAGGGTTACTTGCAGAGCATCCACGGGGGCGCCATGCACCATCATGTTTTTCTGTCTTAAGCTGCATACCACTCCTAAATAAAAAGAATGATTCTGCTGACCCAGCTCTGAGTGTTTATACAGTGCAGAAATATGTGTCTTGGCTCATAATCCCATTCTCCTTTTAAAGAAACCCTATGACCACAATTTTCATCCCAGAATGTTATAACTTGGAGAGAAAAATTTTAGAACTAGTACTGAGTTAAATCCATGGGTTTAGCATAGTTTCAACAAATGCTTCAAAAGTATTACAGCAGAGATAACATAAATATGCCACAGTCTTGCAGTCTCTTCATCACTCACAGTGGAATGACTAGGCATGCAAGCCATCCACTTACTGGTCTGCCGTGATCTCCGGGCTTTCCTGGTTTCCCACTTGGTCCTGTGACTCCTGGAGAGCCTGGACTTCCCTGCAAGACACAGGCAGAGAAAACAAAAGGTTACCATGAAAGAGGAGTCCCATGTAAAGTAAACTAACAAAGCACAGAGGGTTTTGAAAGCTTTCAGCACATTAAGGAAGAATAAAATTAAATTTAAGATAACATGGAGGAAAAAAATATCGAAAATTCATATTCAATCTTTATGGAGTGTATAGTTGAAAAATACACTTGAGATCATTTGAAAAATATATACATATCCTGTTTTCAATCAGTTTAACCATTCACAGACTGGGATCCTAGTAAATTGGCTACTAAGTGAATTTACAGAAAGCAATTTCTTTTCATTTATTTCTGTTATCAAAATAGAAAACACATCAAAAGACAGGAACGAAAATTTTGTTTGGGGAAGAAATTGAGAAGGTATCTGAGCACCATGTTGTGGAGTTCATCTCCAGGAAGTCGTAGCTCAGCCTAGAAACTCACTTTTTCTTTGGTGCATTCAAATAAAGCGTAATTCTCTTCTATCATATCAGCACCCTCAAACCCATCAAAACCGTAAGAATTTCTCCCTTTTAGCACAACTTTAAGAAACTTTAGCCATAGTTTAGTCTGTGGGGTGGCAAAGAGTCAGACATGACTGAGCGACTTTCACATAGCCATATTTTAGTAAAAATGTTTATAATATTGCTAGACAATACATTATCTTCTAAAGCTAAAACTTCCTTAAAATGGAATCATCAGATTTCTGTAAAACAATCTTCTATTCATCAATCATATACATTTTAATCTCTGTAGTAAATACTTTAAATGAAAGTTTACTATACATTTTCAACTCTACTTGAGAACATATATATTAAACATGAATCATTCATATCTAGCGAGAAGCCATGAAGAGCATCCATTACCTCCAACAACGTAATTGCAATCTCACCCGGAGGCAAGTATACAGATACTTCTTTCAGAGTCATTGGCTTCAGTATTTTTCCCAAAGATCTTAATTGGAAAACCTACTCAGTACGAATTACATCCTCTGAATGACTTAAAACTGTTCAGTAATTAATATCCTTAAAATTCAAATATAAGCTACAGACTCATAATTCTAGAACAGGAAATGACCAGCAAGATCATAAAACCCACCACTTAATGTACACATGGAAGGAACTAGAGCACTAACCAGTTAGGGATATTTTTCTGTTTTTCAAATATAACTTCATTAAACAGAAAGACTCTCTATTTTAACACATCTGTTTTTTCTAGCCGATTTTGTTTTAGGAGAATAAAAACAAGCAGGTCCCTCAACCGTGTGGTCCACAGCACAAATGGAACATGCCTCAAAGGTCAGGTTACTGAGTTTTTTCCTAGCGAGTTGGGGTAGGGGGTCAGGACAGGGAGACGAGTGTCACGCATTCCATTCTTACCGGTGGTCCAGGGGGACCCCTGGGTCCCATTGCTCCATCTTTTCCAGTAAAGCCCTATTGTAAAAATGAAATTACGTGTGGATTAGTGAAATTATGACCAAGCAAAATGGAAAGAAACCAAACAGGATGATAAAAGTGACAGGTGAGGGATTTAACCCAACTGCAGGTAACTTTTCAATATAAAGACAAATATGCCAAAAAAAATGCTTTCCATTTAAGTTATGCCTTTTACTGAATAATTCAGTTCTAAACTCAGTCATTTTAGGGTTACAAATAAAATCGTTTTAAGAATTAAACTAGTCTTCTCCAAAGAAGGCAGTTTCCTATTATGAAGATACTAACTTTTGCTTTTGTAAGAGTATAAAGAAATCTACAGGAAGACTAGCCCTTTCTACTGAAAAGTCAACGTCCATGAACTGGCCTGGGAACGATCAAAATAGGATGAAGGGAATGTTGCTGAGGAAACCAGGTGACGTCATAGAAGATGCAGGAGAGGCCAACCACCTGGTCAGAAAACTCCCTTCCTTGTTTCCAAGCCAGGACAGGACCACTGTTGCTTCACTCCTGGCTGATTTCTCTCCTCCTCTCCAAGAAAGAGGCAAAACTATCTTAACTCCACCACTCAAAAAGAAAGGAAATCTTCAGTCTTCACTTAATTGTTTAGTGGTCCATCTCTCCTCATCTTACTTACAGGCTAGACCCATACCAGATCAGGTTGAGAGGAGAGATGTACCCAGGAGTGGTGGGCATCTCTGTGCAGCTTGCACAGTGCCAGACGACCTCTGCCTGGAATGAGTCACTCACTGCCCGCTTAGTACTCATCCCAAGTGCAGACCTCTGAAATCCAGCCGAGGATTTCTGAGTCAGGCAGTTTTTTATGGTTGCTGCATTCCTCTGTCAAAGGAAATTTTTGCCTCCTTTGAGAATAAGTGATAATTTTATGCATATTCTTGGATCCTAGCAAAAAGTCAAGAACATTTGGATCACTGCCTGCATTAAGTATCCACACTGCCATCGATTTTTACAAAAGAGGAAGTTTAAATGATTTCTTTAAAATTGCATTAGAAATAGTCTGTCCCTTCAAAAAAATTCAGAAACTTATAGAGATAAACATTTCAGACTGTTTTCTGGAAGATCTAGGCCTGCTTAACAAAAAACAGACTCTAAATTCATCTGATATAACATCAACACCACTCCTGGGAGCCACTTAAGAAGCAAAAATGCTCCGAGTCTGGTTCGCACAGTTGAATGTCATCTAAATTTCCTCCGACCACTGTAGAAAACACTCTTTTTCTTTCATTTTTTAAGGTAAGTATCATGTCTATGAATAATCCTCCTTCAGTCATCCTAAGAACTTCCTGATCAACCATTTTCTCTTTTTTCCTTGCTTTACTGAGCTATAATTGACAAATTAAAATCATATGTATTTATGGTGTACACGTGATGTTTTGATACATGTAGACATTGTGAAATGATTACCACAAACAAGATAACACCCATCACCTCACAGAGCTATCATTTATTATTTTATTTTTATAAAATGATACACTCTTTATGATACACTCTTTATGATACACTCTAAAATGATACACTATTTAAGATACACTCTATTAGCAAATTTCAAGTACACAATATAGTATTAACTATAGTCACCATAATGTACATTAGATCTCCAGAACTTATCTGGCATAACTGAAACTCTGTATCCTTTGTCTAATATCTCCCCATTTTGCCCTCTTTTTCAGCCCCTGGCAGCCACCTGCTTCCAGGAGTTCAGTTTTTTTGAGATTTCATACATAAGTGAGATCATGCAGTATTTCTCTTTCTGTGCTTTGCTTATTTCAGGTGGCATGTCCAGGTTCAAGGTTTATCCATGTTTTGGGAAATGATAGCATTTCCCTCTTCTTTTAAGACAGAATAATATTCCATTATATATATTAAACATATATTCATATATAAAAATATCACATCTTCTTTATCCACTCACTCATGGGTGGACAGTTAGGTCTAACCAAGTCATTTTCTCTTAGAAGTAACATATACCTAAATTGGGATGAGGCAGATTCTATTCTGATGACCTCAGAAGGGCTAACACTGAGCCATCTGCAGAACTTTGTGCTGCAAATTTTATTTTTTTTACTTTCCATTTTCAAAGCTGCAGCAGTTATTGCTGCTTCCCTCCATGGGAGGATGGCCGAGAGGACCTGTGGTCGCTTTCACAGACGCACGTGTATGACTTGCCTGAACATGTACTTGTCTTGCTACTTTCTAACAGGCCCCACAGCTGTGGCTCATTTGAAAATCCATCTGTGCTGAAGGTAACCTAAGCCTCTTGCTTCTACCAACTCCACCTTGCTAGAGACATCTTCCTTCATCACCATGGTCTTGGGCGTGCTCTCCTGAGTTTATTCTCTTCTCTCCCACCACAGGGTTCAAGTTTCTTCCTTCCTTTCTTCATTCCTTCCTTCCACTCTCTGTCTCCCTTTCTCTTTTGGCTGAGATGTCTGCACCCAAAGTCTAACTTTCCAAAACCGTTTTATGTTCCATCAGCTGTGACTCCTACTCTCAGCATTAGTGACAGGAAACTGAGTTGTAGGTACAAGGCTGTGATGGAAAAAGGACGAATAATTTCCTGAAAACCTTCCTCACTCTCAACATGAGGGTCCTGGGTTGCCTCACCACAAAGCTGGATTCACAGATTAAAATGTGAGACTGAAAAACACTGTCCTTCCCACCCCTCACTTTCAGGGAAGCAGTGATGGTGGGGATGGCTGCCTGACCACCAGCTCAGAAGAAGCATGTTGATGGGGTGGGCACTGACCACCCAGCGAGTCTGCATGGAACCCATGCTGAATCACGTGCCAACCCAACATGGCTTTCGTAGTAGCAGTGGCAAGGGAGGCAGCCCATCATTACTTCTGTTTTTTTTTTTTTTTATTGGAGTATAGTTGATCTACAATGTTGTATTTAATTTCTGTTATACAGCAAGGTGACTCAGTTATACATATATATTCTTTTTCATATTCTTTCTTATCATGGTTTATCATAGGACACTGAACTATATTCAATATCCATTATTACTTCCTGACTGTGATATTTTTGGTTTTGTTGACTAATTGTATAGACCAATTGGTCACCCTTGCAATATCATTGTGGTCCTTTATTATAAGACAAGAATTCAAATAAAACTAGAGTGCCAGTCTCCAAAGAGTCAGAAGAACATGTATAAGTGCCAGCAGGTCCCAGGCTCCCAGAGAATAGTTTTCTCTTTGACCTCATTTTCTCATAAATTCAAGAGTAGGCATTGGAGCAAATAAATTTCATTGGCAAATCATCCAACATTTGGTATTATCCGGGCAAAACTTTGCTCCATCTCTTCTTTGGCCCAACTCTTCTGCCCCATGGTGTCTTGGAGGTGTTAAGGTTAGCAAATCAATGCGTGAGTGACAACTATTATAGCCCTGGCCCTCTCAGAGCCTGCTGCTAGCCTTATGTTTTGACTTGATTAGTCAGAATACAGACAACACTCAGACTGCTGTCTAAACTAGAAGGTGCTGAAGTCATTAGTGACTTGGTTCTGAGCAGCTCTAAAACCTTCTATTAAAGCATCTGTGGTCTCCTATGAAACCAAATGTTTCTGTAACATTAAACAGAGCACAGAACTCACTGTGCTTCTCATCTACTTGTCACAGAAAAAATTGGGTCTCCTGTACTGATTTCCTCATAACTCAAGAACAGACCTGAGATCTGCCATAAAAAAGCAAAATTCCTACTAAGTTCCAGGTGCTATCCATCACAGAGGCCTGCAGATGGTATCTGAGTTCTAAAGGTGTAGAAAAGATGTCCCTGACCACATACAAAGTGCCAAGGGAATCAAGACTATTCTTAGAGTTACATAAAAGATGCCTCATAAAAAAATTTTAATTTTCAGATTTAATGCAATTTTCTAGGATTCTTGAATCTCTTTCCAATGAACCAAAAGTCGTTGGTTTTCAGAGCATGCTAAATTTTTTAAAATTTCCAAAATTCTAACAACTCATTTAAAGTCCCACCATTTTGTTTCATAGACCTTGAGATTGTCCTGGTGTCAGTTGGTCCACTGATATTAGCTTTTCTGCCTCCTATGAGATATGTGAACTCTGCCATTTCCAGCCACACCAACTGAACTTTGGGATAGGGGGTTAATTAATAGGCAATAATCATGTCGTTAGAGGCCATGCAAGAAAACTTACTCTGTCTCCTGGAGGGCCCATTGGTCCTGGTGGGCCAGGTAATCCTGGAGTTCCCTACGCAAAAGGAAACAAGCAAGAAAACACTGTAATAAACTTCTTGTGTGAGGAAAGGAATTCATGTCCTTCTCCAAAATGTTTGGCAGAAAAGTCAGGGGACTCTGAGAAGGAACAGAAACTCAGTACTGAGCGCAGAGCCAGCCTGAGGGCTAGACGCTAGCTCAGTCAACAAGCCCAGACCTGACTGCACAGCCCCAGCCTGAAGCCTCAGACCAGGCGACGGAATGGAAAATGGCCAGGCTTCTGCTCTGCGGCTTAACCTTGGTTCACCTTCTGAGGCACTACAAGGGCAACTTTGCAAAGAACACTTGACGAGTCAAGAAAAGGCAAGGTGAAGAACAACTCACAGTCCTGCCTGGAAGTCCTGGCTCTCCGGCATCGCCCTTCATTCCCTGGCGACCCTGGAGCAAGCAGTGGGAAAACAGGTCTCAGCATTTTACAGAAATTAAGTGAAAGGGAAGACATGAGTCATTCCTGAAATCTCTATCACTTCATAAATCCAATGAAGCATATTTGTGAAGGGAGATGAATAAATTATTTTGGGGACTGATGCTCACTTTTTAAACTACAAATGCTGTTATAATTTCCATTTATCATGTTGTGGGATCATTTTATGTAATCATGGGATAATATGCCTTTTTTAAAAGAACCCAAGTTGAAGGGGAAACTATTTTTATTATTTAACATATTTAATTTGGTGCTAACTGTAATGGAGAGTCAATGAAATGTAACATAATTTTGTTCTGTATAACTACATGCGAAAAGACACTTGTTAATAGGCAAATCTGAATTAAAGCTGATAATTTAATAGTAGTAATAAGAAAATAAATAGAAATAAAGCTCCCCCAAACTCCCCTGGGGATGTACGAAGCTAAAAGTAGATGCATTCAACCCTGTTCCTGTTTTACAGCTGCACTGAGAGGTACCAGGGTCTTAGTTCCCTGACCAGAGATTCAACCTGTGCCCCCTGCAGTGGCAGCTCTCAGTCTTAACCACTGGACCCCCAGGGAAATCCTGCATTCAACCGTTTTGAGTGAAAAAAAAAAATCCAATTCCTTCAAATGTTTCATTTCTAGCTATATCTGATATAGATTATTTTTTCTCTAAATGCAAAAAAAAAAAAAAAAAAGGTCTTCAAAGGGAGCTTAGACTTAAAACTATGTAATTATCTGGATTCTTATTCATATGCTGTATTTGTTTTATCTTAAAGTATAGAAAAAAGTAGTTAAATAAAACACCAGCCTTAAAAGGTAAGACACTTCTCCTAAGTTCAGATTGGCATTTGGAATAAAACAAATTTTTATTGAAGTAATGACCTAGATAAATAAGTCATAAATATCAGA
Source organism: Bos javanicus (assembly GCF_032452875.1). Lineage (NCBI taxonomy): Eukaryota > Metazoa > Chordata > Mammalia > Artiodactyla > Bovidae > Bos > Bos javanicus. The sequence goes on from NC_083876.1 coordinate 14,748,126, forward strand.
CAGAACCCTAGGGCCTGCCACAGACTCAAAGCCATTTCAAAGCTTTCAGGATATTAAAGGATATTTGCATTACTTATTAAAATAATTTTTAAAGGTCAAAGAAGTAGCAACAATTTTTCCTACATAGTTACATATTATTACATATGCTATTTACATATCTGAAATTACAGTCACAGGAAGTCATCTCAATGACTAAACTTGTTGAGTTTTCTGAAAAAACACTTGAATTTGGCAAAATAGAGTAGAAAATGTTCCAGTTAAATTCAGCATTAATCCACCATCCTCATTTCATACAGAAAGCCTTTGTACTTACTTGTTCACCGGGAATAGAGAGGCCATTGGGTCCCTGAGGGCCTGGAGGACCCTGGGGCCCAGGAGGACCTGTATCTCCACGAGGACCGGGGGGGCCCTACATACAGAACAGAGAAACAAGCACAGAGTCATAGACTGCCCTTCCAGGGCTGTCTTCACAACTCTCAGATACCAATCAGAATCTGCAAACGTTTGAGAAATCGCCCCATCTATTGGGTTGACCAGAAAACCCAAACGAAGTTTTTGGCTAACCCAATATAAAAGTATTTATTAATGTCATCCCTTTCTTCTTTTGACTACTCACTAAAAGAATTGGAAAGTACAATAAATTCACAAAAGCGCTTAAATTTCCCAACCTATTTTTACATGGGAATAGGTTTCTTAAAAAGTAAAATACATCAAATATATTCATATATCTATAGTCCTAGATTCATTCAGAGATCAAAACTCAAAATTCACTAGATCTGATTTCTTTTGAGCTGGTCCTGATTCCTCTTAGACTTGGGCTGATTTCTGGGACTAACATATGTCTACATCAGGCAAGGAAAGAGCAGGAGCTTCTTTGCAGGGTGTCCAGGTAGAAAAAGACAAACCTGGAGTCAGACAGCCCTGGGTCAGCACCCCAGCCTCACTTTCCTGAGTTAGCTTAATGACAGTATGACAAAAACTACACATCGCCTTCATAATACATCCCCCCAAGATGCTGGAGTTGTCTTACGGAGACAGTTTTGAACCGGCAGAAGAGGCCAGTGACCCCCAGCGAAGGCAGATGTGGCCGGCTTTGCCTCTTTCTCTGAGAGAGATGAACCCTCCTCAGCTCCCTCTAGTGGGACTCTGCTCCTTGAAGGGGGTCTTCCAGCTGATGGCCAGGTCTCCCCCTCTGCTTCCCCATATGACAGCAGAGCCCTTAGGTGCTTCTATAGATCTCCCATGGGCAGTTCCCACTTCTGTGACATCCCTGTACATTCCTTTATCTGACTAATCTAATCTACCATTCTGATATCTAGAGGCAAGACAGAGATCACAATATATTGCCTAAGGCTCACTAAACTTGAATCAATTTGTTTAAGGGCACATTACCCTGTGAGCGGAAATTTGAATAACGAGACTTCAACATATAGGTGAAAACGTAAATGCACTCTAAAATATACTTACAACTGCCCCACTGACACCTCTTTCACCTCTCGGACCTTTAGCACCAGGTCCTCCCTAAAATACATAGTAAGAGAACATTTTAGGGTGAACATAGAAAACTAGGAAGAAGCTGATACATAAAAATTGCTTTAAGAAGCAGCACATACTCCAGACAACCAATACTTCTACGGCTATTTATGAAATATGGAAATAAATACTTTCTATCATACAAATGTGTGGGAAAGGAGAATTTCAAAACATTCTTAAGGATCTAATTTTTATATTCTAATCTTTCCGTAATTGTTAGCAAATTTTGAAGCTGATTTGAAAATTTGAGGTTTACTTAAAAAAAAAGCATTACTTTAAATACAATATTTAAGCATTTCTAAGTGAAAAAATCTATTTTGGAATTATATGAGTGTATTCTTCAGGCAAAATAACATGTAATAACAAGACTCTCTCAGAATCTCACAACATGTAATTTAGTAACAGGAATTCAGAGACCTGTTCACTGAACAAAGAGGAAATAAACATGGTACTGATATCCAACAACGTTATCTTACAATTAGGAAAAAAATTCCTACTTCTCAAAAACATCGAAGTCACATCCAAGCTATAATTTTATGATTATAAATATAAATCAGGTAAGTCACTATTAATTAAAGAAAATAAATGATGTTAATTCCAGATATATTTGGATTCCATATCTGAGGAGCTGGTTTGTAATTAACCTAAAATCAATTTACATTATTTGTTAACAACCATGTACAATAAAATCTGGTGTTCTGAGGCTCTTTAAACTGTTTCTATGTTAATTAGCCCATATTCTTAAAAGAGGTCAATAAAGCTTAGTGGTACCACTTCCATTCTGAAAAACCAGCCCAGGTCACATGTGATTGATCAACAAGATCTAACACTGTACTCTTCAGTGTTTTGCATTGCATTTTATTGGTCTGCCCTCTACCCCATGGAAAGACCTGGTCAGTCTTCTCACTCAGGTTACTCCTAACCCCAACACTTTCACCCAGAGTTTATGATATCATCACATACATAAATTATCCTCTATATGTTATTCTATAATATGCTTGCTAATAACATACACATATCCTAGGCTCTAAAGTTTTTTTGGGTCAGCTTCTCAATCATGGCTCCACACATAGGTACAAGAAGCTTTCAGGAAATGTAAGGAATTTTCAAAATCATGTAATTAAAGAGAGAAACCCAAATCCATATCTTGAAAAGCTCTTGAATGCTAGCCCATATCATTCATTCTCATGTGAGTAGAGAAATGTGTTCAAATGCTTTCAGATTTTCTTCTGGATTTACTCCAGTTGAGATCTCAAGATGTGCCGTGAAAATGGTCTGCAATTCATCTTGTTCTGTCCTACAACACACCAGTGGCTAAAAGCATTTTATGCGCAACACACTGACCAAAGGATGATTATGCCAAAGATTTAACTGGAAATACTAGAAGGACTACTGGAGTCTCCTTACTGCAGGGCCGGGGGGTCCCGGAGGTCCAACGCTGTCCTGTGTACACGTGCAAGCGTTCGGAAGAGCTGGGCATTTTGCTTCATCTCTCTGAAATTTGGAAAAGAATATTTATCTCTGAATTGAAAGTAAACATAGCCTCTTATCCGCCACACCCACTTATCTTATACACACAAGGAAATCTATTTCCCAACTTAAAAGAATAATTTTTAATTATGATTACAAAGTCTTCGCCCAATCTTGCTATGCCCCTTTATGTCTTTACAAGTTTTGCTTTAGGAAATCTCACGTAAGATATGTTTACAAAACCATCATCGGGACCCCTGGTAAATTAATCCAATTCTCTCTAGTCTGGTATTAGAGAAATGCTGAGTGTTTCAGATATGGATGCCCATTTCATTCAGAATAAAAATTAAAATCCCTTCCACAGCCTATAGGCCTTACACAGTCTGCAAAACAGCACCCCACCACCTTGCCCCCCCCACTGCCCACCACCTCCCCTCTCCTTCACTCTGCCCCAGCCCCTCTCATCCGCTTCTTGCTTCTCAGATGTTCAGGGCAGCTTGTGGCCTTAGGGCCTTTACACTTACAGTCACCTCTGGTTGGAATGCTCTTTCTCCATTATCCACATTGCTTGTCCCCTCACTTCACTCAGGTCTCTGCTTAAATCTCACCTTCTCCCTGAGGGCTGAGGGTACTCACCTGGCTACCTGTCCTTGTACTCTGGTTTGTTTTCTATGACTTTTCACTCGATAACATACTTATTAACTCCTCCTCTTCCTCTGCCTTTCACTAGAATATTCCCTTTCACTGCTGTAACCCCAGCACACAGGATAGTGCCTGGCTTATAACAGGTGTTCAGTAAGTATTTGTTGAGTAAATAATGCACACTTATTTTGTGGGTGTGTGCAGCTCACTGTTTGCCTAGAACTTCAAATCCATCTTCAGCATTCAACTTTGTAACCATCACCACCTACACAGATAATATGCGGGAAGGCCATCACTCGAGCATTTCTACTTAGACATCCAGAGAGGTATGATGGCTGATCCTGTAAAGGATTTAATAAGCATTTACTGTAAAATGCTGGTATTTTACAAGCAATAGGAGGACTCTGCAGTAAATGGGTTTATCAGACATGCTGATTAAAGCAGGACTTTTCTGACTATGCCTAACCACTTTAGCTGTTAGGGAGAATTTCCAGATGTGGCCCTCTACATTCTTGACTTTTGAGCGAGGGGTCCCAGCCTGAGCTGCGGTCATTAATGAGCACGCACACCACGTGTGTCCCTGGCTCCATCCTAACATGCAGCTGCTGAGGATAGTTCCTCTCCCAGGCCATCCTCATCCACATTTCTTATTCCTTGAATACTAATAAAACCATGACAAAATTTCATTCTGTTTCACTTACTCTGGAGGGAATATCACAGCATCTGTCTCTGCTGGTCCACACCGGACTGCAGACAATATCAAAATTCTGGATTTGGAACTGTAAACAACCAACAGCAACGTGAGCTAAAGATGCGTGAAAAACATTTCATATTAACATTTCCACATTTTAACCTCTGCCAACTTCTCACACAGACTCTCTAGAGGGTCCAGGCAATGAGAGCAGTGTGATCCTTACCTCCTAAGAACAAAAACACCTATGCCTCAGAGAAAGGGACAGTAAAGCAAAATGCATATGTGATAATCCCACTTCTGATTCATTTCCTTGGCTAAAATGAAATGTCTCATTGAGGTTTGTCTTTTTTAAGAGAACATTGATTTCTTTATATCCTTAAAAATGATGAGTGCATTTAAATCAAAATTTTAATTTGAAGGCTACACACATTTAAATCAACTTTTAAGAGTCTACCTCTGTTAAAAAAAAAAAAGTAACATTTTAAAAAATTCTTCACTTATTCTTAAATTGATGCTCTGTTTCTTATAAATTCTTACCTAGGGGCTAACTAATAATTTCATGTTTACCTTCAGCTTAACTATTTCAATATACATATATTTTCTATCTTTCTACACTTAAAAAACAGAGTTCTTTGGATAAAAAAGAAAAGGTCACTTAGATATAGTCATTCTTTCCTTTATAAACTTGTTCTATTTAAATACTAAACCCAATATTCAATAAATGATTTTAATTGCAATTATATTATTTGCACTAAAAACTAGTTCTTCCCTCGTGGCTCTGAGGGTAAAGCGTCTGCCTGCAACCTGGGAGACCTGGGTTCAATCCCTGGGTCAGGAAGATCCCCTGGAGAAGGAAATGGCAACCCACTCCAGTACTCTTGCCTGGAAAATTCCATGGATGGAAGAGCCTGGTGGGCTATAGTCCATGAGGTCACAAAGAGTTGGACACGACTGAGCAACTTCAACTTCACATGGTGAAAGCTAAGAGTGTTTGCAAGTTCAAGTTCTACATTGAGGGTTAAAAATTTCATTTCTGAATAGAGACGAAAATTCTGTCCATGAAAGAAAGCTAAGCTCAGTGAAAGCAATTTTAAAAAATAATAGAAGGGCTTCTCTGGTGGCTCAGCAGTAAAGAATCCATCTGCCAATGCAGGAGACACAGGTTCAATCCCCGATCTGGGAAGATCCCACATTCCATGTAGCAACTAACCCCACGCACCACAATATTGAGCCTGTGCTGGAGAGCCTGGGAGTCGCAACTACTGAGCCCATGTGATGCAACTAGAGCAGCACATGCCCTAGAGCCCGTCCTCTACCACAAGAGAAGCCGCGGCAACGAGAAGCCAAACGCCACGACCAGAGGGTGGCCCCCATCTGTCACAGCAAGGGAAAAGCCTAATAGCAACGAAGACCAAGCACAGCCAGAAATAAACAAGTAAAATTATCTTAAAAAATAATAGAAGCCAAAAATAGTAGTCTTGCTTTCAGAACAATATTCTTATTAATCAACATTTATTATGAGCTTAGCCTGGGACAGTGAAAACCTCAGGTTTTAACAGTTTATTACTAAATAGCATTGTAAAAGGGTTGGCAAGCCCTTTTACAATGGCCTCAAACAAGCCAATGACAGTTGTGAGGCGGCTGCCACCCTACACTCATCTTCCTTCTGAGGCAGGCCTGACCCCTCTGTGAGGGAGCGTAGCTCTGTGACAGTCACAGCCAGAGTCCACAAATGCAAAATGTCCTGAATGCACAAAGCTGTGTCAACAGTTCCTACTTTTGAAGAGCAAAAAAATGAATTCGTTTACATTTCACTGATTCTCCTGGCAACAGTTTGTGCTGTACTCTCCAGTTTGATTCAGTTTCAAGTCAACTACATGATGTTCTCTGCTGCCCTGACATCTTAATTTGCTTCTAGCAGTAAAGCACATTATCATGTTTTGTCAGGAGCGTATTACCTCAGTGTAACTTCCAGTGTTTCTATCTAACCAAGATATAAAACAATTAAAAATATCATCGAGGGAAAAGAAAAAGTACCAATTACTTTGAAAAATGTCATTTCTATCTTCATACAAGGTACCAAGAAAAATAAAACTGTGTTACTTACTGTGGCTGACTTCCTCTCCCCTTTAAGCAGTTTTCCAAGAATTTCATAACCGTCAGTGGTGATATTTCCAGCTTCCTTGATATCCTTCTCTACAATCTCATAGCAGTCGATGTAAATCTTAACACTTTTCGAGGTCACTACGATATGAACCTAAAAAGATCATTCGTTTCCATTATAAAATTTCTGCCCAGAACAATATGGCTGACTTCTACATATATCAGATCACACTTTAAAAAAATGTGTACTTAAAGCTATTTATGAAATTAAAAGACGTATGCTCCTTGGAAGAATAGCTATGACCAACCTAGACAGCTTATTAAAAAGCAGAGCTTTTTAGCAAAGCTTATTAAAAAGCATTACTTTGCCAACAAAGGTCCATCTAGTCAGAGCTATGGTTTTTCCAGTAGTCATGTATGGATGAGAAAATTGGACAATAAAGAGAGTTGAGCACCGAAGAATTGATGCTTTTGAACTGTGGAGTTGGAGAGGACTCTTGAGAGTCCCTTGGACTGCAAGGAGATCCAACCAGTCCATTCTAAAGGAAATCAGTCCTGGGTGTTCTTTGGAAGGACTGATGCTGAAGCTAAAACTCCAAAACTTTGGCCACCTGACGTGAAGAACTGACTCATTTGAAAAGACCCTGATGCTGGGAAAGACTGAAAGTGGAAGGAGAAGGGGACAACAGAGGATGAGATGGTTGGATGGCATCACTGATGGACATAAGTTTGAGTAAACTCTGGGAGCTGGTGACAGACAGGGAGGCCTAGCATGCTGCAGTCCATGGGGTCACAAAGAGTCAGACACAACTGAGCGACTGAACAGAAAGCTATTCTCATCCCAAATCAAGAGCCTTGAACTAAAAATTCAAGAACCAGGCTGCAGTGTCAATGTCATTTAATTTAACAACATCAAATTAAATGAACCACTTGAAGAGGAACTAAAAAACCTCTTGATGAAGGTGAAAGAGGAGAGTGAAAAAGTTGGCTTAAAACTCAACATTCAGAAAACGAAGATCATAGCATGTGGTCCCATAATTCATGGGAAACAGATGGGGAAACAGTGGAAACAGTGGCAGACTTTATTTTTGGGGGCTCCAAAATCACTGCAGATGGTGACTGCAGCCATGAAATTAAAAGACGCTTACTCCTTGGAAGGAAAGTTATGACCAACCTAGATAGCATATTCAAAAGCAGAGACATTACTTTGCCAACAAAGGTCCGTCTAGTCAAGACTATGGTTTTTCCAGTGGTCATGTATGGATGCAAGAGTTGGACTGTGAAGAAAGCTGAGTGCTAAAGAATTGATGCTTTTGAACTGTGGTGTTGGAGAAGGCTCTTGAGAGTCCCTTGGACTGCAAGGAGATCCAACCAGTCCATTCTGAAGGAGATCAGCCCTGGGATTTCTTTGGAAGGAATGATGCTAAAGCTGAAACTCCAGTACTCTGGCCACCTCATGTGAAGAGTTGACTCATTGGAAAAGACTCTGATGCTGGGAGGGATTGGGAGCAGGAGGAGAAGGGGCCTACAGAGGATGAGATGGCTGGATGGCATCACTGACTCGATGGACGTGAGTCTGAGTGAACTCCGGGAGTTGTTGAGGGACAGGGAGGCCTGGCGTGCTGCGATTCATGGGGTCGCAAAGAGTCGGACACGACTGAGCGACTGAACTGAACTGAACCTCTCTGAGTCTCAGTCCTCCCGCTATTATACATTAGTATAATTTCTTATTTTCCCCACTATGTATTCTTCCTGAGATGGCCAGAGATAATATAGTAGATGAGATGACTCTTTAAATGATAGAGAGCTTTTCAAAAAAAAAAAAAAAAAGACTGACAGATGCAGAGAATAAACTTGTGGTTACCTGTGGCAGGGCAGGGGGGCAAAACGGGTAGTGGATTAAGAGGTTTGTATAGAATAAGCTACAAATATATACTATACAATGTGGGGAACATAGTCAATATTTTATAATAACTATTAAAAAATAAATTATAGCAAGTGAACTATTCAAATACAATTAATAAATTGTTATACTCTGAACAAAAGGAGCCTCGAATGTCTTCCACTGATTTTGCTAAACTCGGTTTTTAATTTCTTAGTCCAGAATACCTGCCAACTCATTGGAAAAGTCCCTGATGCTGAGAAAGATTGAGGGCAGAAGGAGAAGAGGGCATCAGATGAGATGGCTGGATGGCATCACCAATGCCATGGACATGAACTTGGGAAACTTCAGGAGAGGATGAAGGGACAGGGAGGCTTGGCACGCTGCAGTCCATGGGGTTGCAAAGAGTCAGACGTGACTGGGCAACTGAACAACAGCAACAGTCCTTGCCAAAAAGATATTACACACCATGCAGATACCTAACATAGGAAAGAGCTAGGTTGTATCTTTTATAAAGAATCAGCTCTGGAAATCAAATTCAAGATTCAATTTCCTCATAAGAAAACAAACATGTTGATTTATTGTTGTTGGATATTGAAAATATTCAGAATCTTAAGAAATCTATTAGTACAGATAAATAATAAAACATCTATATTTCAATAATGTAAAGAATGGCTGCAGGCAATCTTTGGCTTTATAGTTATGCCCATAGTTTCCACTTATCACACAGCCCAAATACCCAAGTAAGCCCACGATGATTACTTTAAAAAGTTTGGCTCCAAGTTAAGGAACAGAAATTCCATTAAATGCTTTAGAGTAAATAAGCATAAGGACAGTCTCCAGAGATTTTTTTAACAGTAGATATTTTTTCCACATAGAATCACCACCAAAACATTAATTTAGTGCATCTATGAATTACATACTGCTTTTATTTAAAAGTGATATATGACTTACTAAAAATAATTTTAAATACCCCAGGGCAATCATCTAATACTGAATTCAAGATGAATGCCATATAGACATTCCCAAGGTATTTATTATCTAGTAAGAACTGAAACTTATTTATCAGATCTTATATGAACAATCTCAGAGGCTAACATTCAAAAGCTATTTGAAAAATCATAGTATCCAAAAAAACTATTTCAAAATCAAAGCTTTGAAGTTTTGAAACAAAATTATTCCAAATACACTTGTCACTCAATGCGAACCAAAAAAAAACACATGCTAAAAATATATTTTGCTACAATCTCTTCAGTGTGTTTTATTGCATGTTAAACACATGCATAATTAAATTTCAGATTGACTCTTCATCTGGGCACCATTGTCCCAAGTAATTAGGGACTATTTCCCAACCAGGAAGCATGTTGGTCACAGACCAGTAGAACGAAGCACGAACACTCTTGTCAACGCATCAACCCTTCCCAAGGTCTGCCATTCCTTATTTTTAATCTATTCTACCTTTTTGTCTTATTACAAATTTCTCCCTCGAATCTACGTCATCTGTTACAATAAGATGGAGACACAGAACTTTTTCAAGATAATCCTCCAGAAGCAGCAGTTGTCTGCCCTTCCCCACATAAGCTCTTTTAGTCTATCCCCTCTCTCCCAAGAGCCTCCGGCATGTTATTTTCGCTAATTTGCTGCTTCTCTCAGAGAACTACTTGTTCTTATCTCAAGGACTGATGAATTTCAGTTCCCAAATTACATGGGAAATGAAAGAAGGGTGTTCCAAGTCCTTGGATCAGTAGCCAATAGAGACTGAACTTGGTACTTGAATGGATGCGATAAAGGAGAGTAGGTCATAAGAATGGGGTGGAGGAAGGAAGGAGGGGAAGAAAGCATAATGAAAAAGTAGAGGAGGAACTAAAAAAATAGAAAGACACTATGAAAAAAGAAGGCAGAGAATTTGAAACGAAAAGAGTTTATGAGAAAAAGAGACAAGAGGCATTACATAAAACCTAAGAACACAAATACCTCTCTATAAAGGCAAATTAAGATGGGAGGGTCAAAAAACAAGTCTCCTGATATGCAATAATTAATGACTATCACTATAGATCTCTTAAAAAATACTGCCTTATTTTCATCAAGTAAAACTAAACATTCAATGAAAGTTGGAAATTAAAAAATAATAGTTCCTAGCCTAGACGGGGGGAATAGTTTGGGGGAGGATGGATACATGTATACATATGGTTGAGTTAGTTTGCTGTTCACCTGAAATTATCATAACATTGTTAATCAGCTATACCCCAGTACAAAATAAAAAGTTAAAAAGATAATAATAATAGTTCCTAAATGATTATCAGGTGGTTAATAGCAGGCTGAGTTTCCAATATCTTCAGTGGATATGGAAGAAAAATAAAATAGTCCTCTTTAGCAAGTTACTCAAAGGTAAGTTTATAATAGGCATATCAATGAGCCAAAAAAAGTTCATAAGAACTTCACCAGATTCAGCATCTATTATTGGACAAGAAGCAATTGAGGCTAGTAAAAACCTGTCAAACTAGAATCTTCTTTCCCAATAAGGCATTTATTTTCCTGCACTTTACCAGTAAAGTCTGTAACTTGTTGAGCAAATATGCCTTTATACTCAGAGATCTCTGTTTCTCCATCATTGGTTTTGTTTTGGTTTTTTTTTTGTTTTTTGTTTTGGCTTATCACTAACGTGTTCATTGGGCTTCCCTGGTGGCTCAGTGGTAAAGAGTCCACCTGCCAATGGAGGAGACACGGATTCAATCCGTGTCAGGAGCTCCCCTGGAGAAGGAAATGGCAATCCACGCCAGTATTCTTGCCTGGGAAATTCCACAGACAGAAGAGCCTGGCAGGCTACAGTCCATGCCGTCCCATAGAGTTGGACATGACTGAGTGACCGAACAACAATGATGTGCACTTTGAGGCCTCTCCACATCCCTTGCTATCTTCACCAAGAATCTGATTCATGAATAAGAAAACATTCTGGGAAGAAACCAGGATTCTTAGGAAGAGAATCAGCAAGAAATTCAGCTAAATCTACCTAATTATGGGGAAGTTCTTCAATTTTCACTTGAGAAATCAGATTGAATTGGAAATATTTGTTTTCTACATATGGGGACTAACTTTCTGAGCCTCATACTGGGGAAATTTTAAAGCTTGCGCAGCAAATAGTCTTTCTCCTGTTCATTTGATCCAATTGATGCAAAAATTCCACTAAAAAGTCCACTCATAACCAAGACTGTTCATTTCCAATTCTGCCAAAGTCAGTACTCTTATCTGTCAATTAATTGCCTGACAGCAAGTCTGTATTACCCTTGGATCTTAAAATTAAAAAATTAAGATCAAGAATAGATAATCCCCTAAGAATTTATCTTATAAGTTGTAATAAAATGATTCAGAGAAGTTGTAAATGTGTTCATGCAGAAGTTAATCTCATAAACAGTTATCTTAATTATGTTGGTAGATAGTGATAACTTTTGGACTGACATGTTTGTAACTTTTCAATAAATGAGCAAGAGGAAGCAGCTTACTATGCTCTATAAAAGAAAAAATATTATCAACTAAATACAATCCACAAAAATTAAGCTTCTGAAACAAAATTCATAAAGGTTCAAAATAAAAGGTAGAAAAATGGGCATACAATATTGTATATACTATACAACTCATATTCTAAAAAGACATTTGCATTGAATATATATTGAAATGTTAACAGTAGTTAATCTCATTAACTAGTAGATTAGTAGAAATAGCATTTTAAATTTTCTTCTTTGAAAATTGATCAAATCCTCTGAAATAAGATATTGTTTTTAAAAGACATGGCTATGTTTCCACTAGTTTAACATACATTTTAATAAATAATAAATTAGTTTAAGTTTTAAGTCCACATACTTCTTTTATAAATAACCAGATAATCTTACGTTTTTACCTTATGAAAACTTCCATAAAATAATGCCTTCACTTCATCTGTGTCAAATGTAACAGTCTGCACCTCACCTCTTGTATCCTTGTTAAAGAATGATAATGTCTTGCTAGAAGCTGTAATCAACACATAATTGTTATTAAAATCAAATGCATGGAGATTCTATATTGAAAGTATTAACAATTAATTCTTGTTAAGGAGATCTCTAAAAATTTAATAATTCGGTTAAGATAAAATGTAATTCAAGTATTTACTGACCTATTTTTTAATAACTTTAAACATAAAAGCATAATCAAGGAAAAAGATATATACGTACATACATAGACATCCAGAAGGTTCTTAAAGAGAAGGAAAACCATAATAAAAAATATGCATGCATGGGCCTTAAGAGAAGATAAAAATCCTTACGATCTGCAATCACACCAACTTGTGGTTTATAGTCTCTGTCTGTGATCTGCCAAATTGCAAAAGGGTCGCTGGGAGTTTCTGGGAGGAGTCTGAATAGTAATATAATTGTATATGAAGGAGGGAGTCCATTGGGATGTAGTTCTCTGTTGGATAAAGCAAAATTAATTAACTAATTAGTAAGGATTTCTCATCAGAAATAGATGATATTTAAAATTTTTGGACTAGAATCTTTTCATGACTAGTATTGAAGCCATTTATAATAATCCAATTATATTATAATAATCCTTTTAATAATACATTATTAGAAGGGGAAAAAATTAAGAATGAGACCTCAAAATAGCAAACACTAAAGACCCATTATGTAAGCAGTAATAGTTTATTTATAATCTGATAAAGTCAAAAAGTCTGGGAAACTGCCAAATGGTCTTTCATCCTACAGTTAATAAATCATTTTTTCTAGATACATAGATGATTATAAAACTATATAATGATTTTAGAGTGATAAACATTGTATCTACGGATGTAATTTAAAGAGCATAAATCTCACTAAATATATTCAATTTCCAACATCAGGGATATGAGATAGTACGTAAGATGGCTCAAGGTTTCAATTTCTCCCTCCCTATACACTTCCAAAGTCCTCCCTTAAAATCAAATAAATCAAATAAGCTCCAGAAGGTCACACGTTCCCAGAAACAAAACCAATAATATATGTTACGGCCACATACATGTGCAAACGTTTAGTGCTGATAAACGGATATGATTCAAGTTTCTTGGCTCTAAGGCTATTGAACATAAAATGTGGACCCATGCGTCCTTCTAGACTTGAGTCAATCATTGTTCTAAGGGAACCTCTGAAATAGCCTGAGACCATTTAAGAACACTTTCTTCGTAAAGATAGGAAAAGGGCCTTGATAATCGGCCCATGGACAGAAAAGCAACTGCTCCACAGATTTGGACAGAGGCAGAGAACGGCTCTTGGGGTTTTGAGCCTCAGTGTGCCATAGTGCCGGCACTTCTGGAATATAACGCTGTCCTATGTTTGGGGTTTTTTTTCGATTTTTATTGGCATATGCTTGATTTGCAATGTTGCTTTTGCTTCTGCTGTACAGCAAAGTGAATCAGTTATACAAATACATAAAGCCTCTCTTTTTTAGATTCTTTTCCCATCTGTACAGGCTGGGACCTCTACTCCACACTCTGAAATGCCCTCCTTCTTAAAGTGTATGTTCTGGGCAAGCTGACACAATGTCTTTTGTATGTTCGAAAACCAACCATCTTCATGATGAAGTGAAGTGAGAGTTGCTCAGTCGTATCTAACTCTTTGCCAACCCATGAACTATAGCCCGCCAGGCTCCTCTGTCCATGAAATCTTCACAATATTCCACATTAAAAATAATATTGTCTCCATATAAAGTCATCAGTCACTTAGCCCATTTTTCTCCTTTTTTAGTTAATGAATGATTATGAAAAAATAAAGTATTTAATTGCATTTTATGCCTCTTTCAGCCACAAGATCTGACTCTTAAGAGGACAGTGGGCTGTCTTATGTGAAAATGTAGGAATCATAGCTTGAGGTGACAGAGTTAAACACTGGGTATTTAGGTTCACTGCAAAACCTAAAACTGCGAACTAGTGTGGTTAACCATAAAAGAGTTAGGAACTCACAGTGTGGTCACACTACAACAATACAATCTGTGCTTCCTTACAAAAAATTAGCCTTGGTTTTAGTCTGCATTTTCCGTCAGCTTTCCCAGAGCATTTCAAATTTCAGGCATCATCATCTGACTCTGTCCTAAAGTTTCTGAAAACTTTATTTCTTGGTGTTCTTTCCCCTCCAGAAGGTGCCAAACACATATTTTGGTTATCAGAACCAGGTACAAACTTTCATCAAGTTAAATAACAACATCTAGAACTGCCCAACAGGTCCCCGGAGCACCAGCCAATAAAAACTAACTGCCGCCTGTCGGATCACAGATCACTGACGGACTGCTGCAGTCTTTCATCTTCTGGAGTCAGAAGCTCTAGGAAGAATGCCTGATCCCATTCTGCACTGATTCCATCCAGCCCTTCTGCACCCACGGAGAAACGGTCAAGAGAAGAAGGTGCCTCCCTGCTTAAATAATCTCCCTTAGAAGAAGCATAACTACAGTCCTAGCCTTAAATTCAAAAGGATTTAGTAATCCATCACGTGGAAGATACAGGATGAGATTCTCAGAGTAGCAGGCTTGAGTACTAGTCTCCCATGTGACCTGATAAAAGACCCTTAACTCAGCTGTGGGGCTTCCCTGATGGCTCAGTGGTAAAGAATCTGTCTGCAACGCAGGAGATGCGGGAGACACGGATTCAATCCTTGGGTCGGGAAAATCCCCTGGAGGAAGAAATGGCAACCCACTCCAGTATTCATGCCAGGAGAATCCCAAGGACAGAGGAGCCTGGGGGCCTACAGTCCATGGGGTCACAAAGAGTCGGACATGACTGAGCAACTGAACATACACATCACACACACACACACACACACAACCCAACTGTACTTAAGGAAACTAAATCAGGTTATTCATATGACTTTTCTGACAATTCTAAAATACCAGAGTGATAAGAAATCAGCAAAGATTCTAAGACCCTCAAAAAAGCCTCTGGCCCATGGTAAGAAAGAGACCCTCCTGTTGTCAGACTCACACTGTAGGCTGGTTCACAAAGGCGTTCTTCTGAAGCCTGTAAGATGAGTAGCTGGGGAAAGAGCCTGACTCCAGGGAGACTCCTTGCACAGAAGCAAAATTCTTTTCTGTCAGATTGTACGCTTCAAGCATCTTAAAACCTTCACATCAGAACAGAAAATATTGAAATGAGGTTATCTGAATTATCTTATTGCTTAAATCCTGAAATAAATTAGCCCAAGAGTATGAACGCTTACCTGGTGAGGTGTAGCCGTCCAAATAAATGAGAGGGCAACCTGCAACGCACAGCATTGTTTAAGTCCAAGGCACCAGGGAAAACTAACATTACACACGCACAGAAAGCGCCTGCATATGGACAGCAAGTAACCAAACTGTTCATTCATTCACAGAACATGACAATCGAACCTTTTCTAAGTAGTTTTGTGTAGATTTTCAACTTGTAGGAGAAATTATACTATTGAGCAGTAGTAACCATGTTTTCTGGACAGTCTCCAGTCCACCTGGAATTTCACAACGTTCTTAAGAATGGTAAGACAGAATTAAAGGGGGAAATTTATATATTTTTTTCGATGAATTAAAGAACTTTTCGCCCAGCGAACTTTAAATTTATGCAAGGGCAGGAGGAATTGGTTGCCCGCCAGTCCTCTTCTCGGCCAAACGCTGGAGGCTCGTGCTCCTCACTGAACCATCCAGGGCAGGTGTGCAGGGGGTCCCAACCTGGGGCCCAGAGCTGGGACAGGACAGGCTGCATGCAAGACTCCCTGGAATGGATGGAACAGCTGCTCCTCCCTCCCTGCGCACTTTCACTAGGGCAGCTCCATTCTGAGCTTCAGCGTTAATTTTTACAGTAAGCCATTAACATTTGTTTACTTCCTCTGCCTCTAACCAGAGTTCTGAGATTCTAATATAATGTTTAATAGGGAAAAAAAAACAACACTTAAAAAGCACAGCTCTGCCTGGGATTAGGGGTTTAGATGAGCCACTCAACTATCTCCTTAATCTAATACTCCAAAAATCAGAGTTCATGAATGGGGAGGAGGACAAATGGATTTAAATCTTTTGTCCTTCACTGCATCTCAAAAGTTAAACTGGAGGTCTCGGTATACCATGAATATAGCCAAAGAAACAAATGAGAACCAAGTGCATTTCTACGGGGAACACTCGCATAAGGCTGTTTTTTCATGGCTCTCTTGAAGCACAGATGTTGACAGAACAAATACCAATTGATTACTAACAGGGAAAACCTTCACCTCACAGAAATGCTTCTATAAATGCATTTCTAAGTTGAAGATTCATTTTCTCAAATGTCACAGGCATTGAGATGGTGGGAAAAGGATATATACAAACATTTTATTTCCATACAAGGAATATTGCGTCTTCAAGACTAAAAATGGACCTCTGACAAGCACACAGTCAGCATGATCTCAATAGGAACAGTGATTCATCAGGTTCTCAAGTGGTTTCCCAGGATCTATTTATGCACAGACTTGATCTTGGTTAGGATAAGGAATGGTCTACACAGTAGTTACTTTTCAAAACAAGTGAGACTATGGGTCCATATGGACCATGACTTACTTGAAGTGGCAGTTTCACACACAAATGTGATGAGGTTGTCCTCGATCTTCTCAAAAGATTCAAAGTCATCCACGATGAACACATGCCGTTCGCTTGGCTTGCTCGCTATGTTGGCAAGCTCATTGTAGTCGACATCAGCCACACCAACTACAAAGACGCTGAACCCTGCAGAGCAATGTTTACAGAATTACACAAACTTTTATGGTCTAAACAATTCAAAATAAAATCTTATCAGAAATGATGCCAAATTTTCTCAGCTTATACATCAAGTTCTTTCAACATACTTTTTCCTGTTTTGGGGCTTATAGAATTCAATTAATTGGATTTCCTAAAATAAAATCTTAACAATTAAAAGGTGAACATTTTAAAAACAAAATGACTTAATGCAGCACTCAGTTCCTTCCACACATCCTAATATACCCATTAATATAAAATTCAGTTAATTGGATTTCCTAAAATAAAATCTTAACAATTAAAAGGTGAACATTTTAATAACAAAATGGCTTAATATAGCACTCATTTCCTTCCACACATCCTAAATATACCCATTAATTCTGCAGATGTCTTAGGCAACATTAGCATTTTAAGCCGATTTGACTCAGAAACCAACAATAGGCCCATTTTAACTGAATTCCTGAAACTAATTTACTCAATAAACTCAGGCTCAAAGTCAGCACTTTGACCACTTTCAAAATGAAATCTACAACTCCCGCTGGCAATAAACTTTCATTTATTTAGGCTAACCCAAATAAACAAAGTTTTCACTCCAAAAGTTTAATTCGACAGCAGGAAAAATAGGCTATATAAAAAACTGGTTACATAATTAGCTAGAAACAAGATAACTTGAGGAGCAATCATTCATAACCCCAAAGTTAAATCAGCGAGGAGCCCAACATCTGAAGAAATCTGTTCAAAGTGCCTAACCACAATGGAAATAATTTATAAAAACATCAGTGCATAGAATGATCTCTATTGTAAGAAGACAGTATGACTTAGTATTAATCATGACTCAGACTTTTAGCCAAAGACCCATACATGTGCAGATGACAAACTCCATATAATGAAGTACTTTACAATTTAGACCACAGTAAATCATGCATAGCATACAATTCTCTCTAAAATATGTCTACCTTGGACCCTGCCTGAGGGAGTGAGGTTGTTAAAGCAAGCACTATAAAGATCTTGTTTCATCTCTAATCATCTGACATAACTAATTTGAGGGGCAGTGTAACATTCTTGCTACAGGCTTTCAGAATGTTTGATTGCCAGGATCTACACCAGTGACGTCTCCCCAGACGCCTCTCCACTCCTTTGCAGTGAACCTTCCAGCAATCTGTTTGGGGCATGAGTCTACCAGGTCATGCTAAACCTATGTCCCTTCTTAGAGTGGGTTGAACCAGCATCAAGATTTACTTCTGCTATAGCAGGAAGCCTGCTTGAGGATCATCCCATCACTGCTGTCTGTACCCTTCCAACCACTACAGGGGACAGAGCCTGAGGCATGCATGTCTTACACAAAAAATACACCATGTCTTTGCTGAGCAATTATCCAACTGTTCCATGATTAAATGTAAAATAACATTAGAAGGGTATGGAAGAGGATAAAGTCAAAGAGAAACAATAAAGTAAAATCCATAATTTTGGTCTTTTGCAAGCATTTCTGGATGTTTGAAACTGTAAAATAAATGAGGGCAATCCCTGGGCGTCAAATGTGTGTCTGTGTTTACCTGACTGCTGGATGACCAAAGCCGCCTTCTTGACCTCATCCTGCGACCGACCATCCGTGACTACAACCAGCACCTTGGGGACATTCTTCCTCATGCCGCTCTCCCAGGTCAACACCTTCTCCTTGATAAAGGTCAGAGCCTTGCCTGTAGAATGTGGCACAGAACATGTTTGTGTCTTATCAGTGAAAACTATCCAAATGCCTTTAGTCACACCCAACGGTTAAGAATTTGAATGTTAAGAGTTATACTCAGCCCATCACTCCAAAGGCTTTGGAGAGCAAAAGTCTAAATACATGCTGATGAACAGTACCTGTTCTTGTGTTTCCTCCTCTGTACCGAATGTTCTGGAGGGCCCCCAGGGCCAGGGCCTTGTCATTGTATGTGTTCAGCTTAAACTCAGACTTGACCTCGTCACTGTACTGCACAAATGAGACCTGAAGAGAAAGGCAGTTTGGTGGTGAGGGTAAGTCAGCTCTTTTTATGTTTCAATTTTCAAATGAGTCCTCTAGTTGTAGAATGGGAAGGAGAAGTGTATTCGACCTGATGAAATATTATAAACACTTTATAGCTAATATTATAACACTGACTACCACTGTCTCACTAAATTCTCGAATTTCTGATCTTCATAAAAGTTTCAGTAATTGATAACTGATAAAGTACATGCACTGTATTTATTGTCCAGGATGTAAGAAGGGATGCATGAAGCTAGAGAGCAGTGACATTCCAGGATTAGAAATGAGAATATACTATCTTGAGCTCAAATGTTGGCTAAGCAATTGTTTCTCATTTCTACTGACTCCATCTATTCTCCATGGTAACATAAAAATGGCACATGTGTGACAATAATCATCACTCATCACAAACTCAGTGGCGGTGTGATTTAGTAGAAAGATTATAGGCTTTATACACAGGATCAATGGGATCAAAACTCTGCCGATTGATAGCTTTGTGACATTGGGCAAGTTCCCAACGTCTCTGGGTCTTCATTTTTTCATCAGCAAAATGGAAACAATTATACTTACTTTCTTCAGTCGTTTTAAGGAAGAAGAATCATATATACTAAGTAGCTGGCACATGGAAGCTAATAAAATATGGTAGCTTTTTTATTCTTATATTTTATCAGAAATATTAATTTCTAAAAGGATTTTTAAAATGGCTTAGTTGCTGACACATTAAATTAAGAACATAACTAGCCTGACATTTTACTCATCTTGGGTTGGAATAACATCCACAGGATTATTTGGGGATTTGAAATTTAATATATTCCATAAAACATTATTCCATAAAAGAAGACGTGATTTGTTTGCAGAATTATTTGTGGTTTATGTCAAAAGCTCTTATTTTCATAACATCTCTAAGATGTCACAATGAAGAGGTACAAACAGCCAAAATAAAGAAGAAAACTCACCAAGAGAAATATGGAAGGAAAGAACAATATTCCAAAAAAATAATAAAACCATTGTCTCTTGCCTTTAGGAATCAGTGATTTAGACAGAAGAGAAACACACAAATAATGACAATATAAAGTGGCAAGGGCCACAACAGCAATACAAACAGAACCCTTCAGGAGTTTGGAACGCCTAAAACTATCAAGGAAACTTCTCCAGAAAGCGTGGAATTGAAATGAGTCTTCAAGGTCGCAGAATCTGAATTACAAGTAACAGAGCCACTGGCGCTGAGTGTCATGACAGAGGGGACAACAGGTCCCCAACCAGTCACTAATCATCCCTGGATCTTCTGAGTTAAGAGGGTAGGACAGTTACAATGCCTTTAACTTCCAGAACACAAAGTGATCTTTTGTGAAAATGGATCCTTGTCAGAAGTTTTAAGCAGCAAGTTAGAGTTAGAATTCCCTAAATTCTTCAACAAGAACATCATCTAGCCAAGAGAATACCTAGAGGAATACTTATTTTTTCTATTCATTTTATCATTTACACCTAAGCCCTTCCCAAAAGTATATGTGTAAAGAAAATAGAAAATAAAGTCAAAATTGAGTTTATACTGAAAAGTCTTTGTACTTAAGAAGTTTGGAGGAAACGGCAAGACACTACAGATGAACAACCATTGAAACGACACCCACCTGAATTCCAGCAGGACTGATTTCATCAAAGCCTCCCACGGTATGGAAGATGAATTTTACAACTTTGTTAAAATTATCATCCCCAATACTCCAGGAAGCATCGGTCAGGAATACAATATCTGCTTTGGCCCCTTTGCACACTGGGGGAGAAAACACAAAAGAAGCCCAAAGTCTCATAAATTCTTTCATTCAAGTGAAGTTACAAAACTGAGAAATGTAGTCTAACACCCTGCTACTCCTCTGTGGTTCCAGCAGCAACAGCATCACGTGGGAATTTGACAGAAATGGAGTCTTGGGCCCGACCCCAGACTTCCTGAATCAGAATCAGCAGTAACAAAGTGCCAGATAATTCCAGTGCACAGTAAAGTTTGAGAAGTGCTCTCAATCTCTGCTCTGGAATTACTCCATCTGCGCACATTCTGCAAACACATGCTCCCTCCATATAGAATTCTTCAAGTAGCTTCAAACAATAAATGTGGAGGAAATCAAATTAAAAACAATTATTCACAGAACTTGAGTCATCAGTGGGTTTGGAGATTCTATATATAATCATCAAAGACTTGATGCAGATAAGGTGTCTTTTAAATTTTAAATTAAGCCACTAGAATCCTATGGAAGGACGAAAAGGGAGGAATAAAATAAAGAAACATCTTTAAATCTTCAGACTTGAAGGCTTAAGAAAATTCCGAAAATAAGAATTTAACATTTTAGTGACAAAAACTTAATGTGCAGAATATTTAACACCAAGAATGAATCCTAATGTAAATACGGACTTTGGATGATAATGATGTGCCAATATAGGTTCACAGGATGTAGCGAACATCCCACTCTGGCAGCAGGGGGATGTTGAGAGTTGGGGGAGGTTTGGATGGGAGGAGGCAGGGCATGTCTGGGACCTACATGTACTTTCAGTTCAAATTTGCGGTGAACCCAAAACTGCTCTAAAATTTAACTGCTCTAAAATAAAATTTAACGTCTATTAAGACCTTAGCATGTCTTTAAGCAAAAATTATTTACTGAATTCTTTTCAAAAGTTTAATTTAAAGAAACTCAACTATTTTATCCTATAATAATACACTTTTAATTTTACTTCTTTAATAGACTTGATAAAATCATAAGATAAAATCATACCAAAAAGGCTAAGATAAAATCATAGCCTTCTAAGTTTTCCAAGATTAAAAAAAAAAAAAAAAATCTTTAAAGTCTGAAATGCTTTCAGTTAAATGCTGGAAACAGAACGTAGGAAAAGAATAAACCAGTAGTTAATTTGTTATTCAGTCGCTCAGTCATGTCTGACTCTGCAACCCCACGGACTGCAGCACGCCAGCTTTCCTGTCCCTCCCTACCTATTGGAGCTTGCTCACACTCATGTCCATGACTCATCCAACCATCTCATCCTCTGTCACCTGAAACTTAATTTGATGAAACGCTGAGCATTGCCCCAAATTACAGGGAGACCAGTAGGAATAGCTCAGTATATGTCTTTTTACCAGTTCTCTGCAAGTGACAATTATGTCTCCAGCTTTGGTGAATGGAAATTTTTCAGCTTTGTGTAATCCAGGGCCTCTCAGGTCAGAAGCCAGGAATTCCAAAGTCAAAGGCCACAGGAGTTACATTGCAGATTTAGCACCAAAGGTTCCCAGTGCTTGTTAATGCCAACAGCCAGAAGAAAGAAATGCCCACCATGTGACTATCGATTTTATAAGGCATCACTAGACATTCATCTGCAAAACTGAGGAAACAGAGCTCCACTGAGAGCTGCAGTGGTTTATGATTGATTTTAGTCACACTAAAATGTGTCTGGAGCAAGGGAAGAGAGAATCACTGGTCATCTTTGCCTTTGATCTAAAAACGCTTCCGCAGGAATAATAAATCAGAAATGTCCTATGTCAACTGTAAATGATGTATAGGGTGCGTAAGTAAGAAGGATCTCAGTCCCCAGCAGCTGAATGCATGGACTGATAGCATCACTTACCTTCCCGGGCTGGTGGAATTGTAGGAGGAGGAGGGGGTGTGGGTGGCTCTGTCGGGGCTTCCGTTGGTTTTAAGGCTAGAATTTAAAACAATAATTATAAAACCACAACAAGTACATATTTCATATCACAGAAAGTAAATCTTAAGAGCCATTTCAGCCCTCGACAACAAATTAAGTCTCCCTGGCACTGATGCTGGGAATTCTATTTCATCCAAATTTGGTACCATTGGCAGACAGTATTGACTGCAGCAGGAACTGAAGCCCAGAATCAGAGGGAGAATGGGCAAAGGTCACTAATGCAACACATATTCACCTTCTCACTGTCTGCTAGAGCCAGCTCCCTCTTTGAGGTCTTTCCTTATTATACCAAACCTAACAGGGGCAGCACAGGTTTGCTACAGATAAAGGTGTTGAGCCGGCCACAGACCCCACCTCAAGGACCTGCCATCACCTCACTACTGCTGTTCTCGAGGAGAAGTGGTCATGCAGGAGTCACTTCAGCCTCCCACATCCAGAGGATCCTACTCTGAAGCCTTACAGAGACTCCCCAGATTACTCAAGCACTTACTAGTACGTTCTTTGACTGAAACACCTGGTCCCTCAAGATTTGGTGTCTGCACAAAGACAGTGACGCCATAATCAGTTTCTGGTGACAGGTCGGTGAAGCAGTGACTGGTTTCTGATCCACGCACTGTGATTTCCTGTCCTCTGGTTCCTGGTTAGGACAATGCCAGCATTGTCAATAGTTATATTTAAAGGCATGTTGATGCATCATTTTATAACCAAAATAACATCTTTACTAAAGTTTAAAATGTGACTACTATGTGCTCCAGGTATTTGTTTTTTATTTTTTGCACACGTACCATCTGCGGGGCTTAGTTTTAGTCTGTAGGAAGTGGCTGCTCGGTGAGCCAACCATCTGACACAGAATGTATCCCACCCGACTTGGTAAGTTTTCAGATCCGTCACATTCAAATATACTACAAAAAAAAAAAGGCAGGAAGAAACAGACTTACTTCCTAAACAAAGACAAAAAGCAAACTTTTAATCCTAGCACATTTTTAAAACTTTCATTGTGGCTGAAAAAGGTAATGCCTAAAGTCTCACATTGTTCACATTGTTTCCTTATTAAGAAATATACATGAAACAAACATGAAAATATGGTACAGTCAAAATGGATCTCCCTTTTTATCACTGATTTTCAAGAGAAGCAAATTCCACATTCAGGCATAACTCTGAGATACTGCAGGTTCAGTTCCAGACCATCAGAATAAAGCAAATATTGGTCCAGTAAACGAGTGACATGAATATTTTGACTTTCCAAGGCATATAAAAGTTATGTTTACACTATACCATAGTATATTAAGTGTGAAGTAGCTTTTTGTATGGAGAAGGCAATGGCGACCCACTCCAGTACTTTTGCCTGGTAAATCTTAAGGACAGAGGAGCCTGGTAGGCTGCAGTCCATGTGGTCGCTGAGTTGGACACGACTGAGCGACTTCACTTTCACTTTTCACTTTCATGCATTGGAGAAGGAAATGGCAACCCACTCCAGTGTTCTTGCCTGGAGAATCCCAGGGACAGGGAAGCCTGGTGGGCTGCCATCTATGGGGTTGTGCAGAGTCGGACATGACTGAATCGACTCAGCAGCAGCAGCTTTTTGTATAAAAAAAGTAATGTTCATACCTTCATTAAAAATACTTGATTGCTAAAAATGTTAACCATCATCTGAGCCTTCAGCCAATTGTAATCTTTTTGCAATAGTAACACCAAAGATCAGTGATCTCAGATCACTATAACATAATAATAATGGAAAAGGTTGAAATATTTCAAGAACTACCAAATGTGACACAGAGACATGAAGTGAGCAAATGCTGATGGAAAAATGGCACCAGCAGACTTGCTCCATGCCAGGTTGCCACAAAACTTCAATTTACAGAAAATGCAGCATCTGCAAAGTGCAATAAAGCCAACTGCAATAAAACGAGGTCTGTCTGTAGCCCCTCTCAACACAATGAATGTCCAAGATCTCATGAAAAACAATGAGAATTTTTTCTGAAATTCTATCTGCTAAGTTCTGAAATAGTCATTAAAACATTTGATGATGATAAAATCTATCTGTGGGCTGAATCAGTAATCATGACATTTACATGAAAACTTTCAACTGTGCATGTGTTTACCCAGTCACTCAGTCGTGACTTTGTGACCACATGGGCTATAGTCCACCAGGCTCTTCTGTCCATGGAATTTTCCAGGCAAGGATACTGGAATGGGTTGCCTTTTCCTACTCCAGGGGATCTTCCCAACCCAGGGATTGAACTGCACCTCTTACATCTCCTGCATTGCCAGGTTAATTCTTTACAACTGAACCACCTAGGAAGCCCGTGTTTAACATCAAATGTCAGGAAAAACCACCTCGTTCTCAACTCTATGATCTTACATATTATTCATGGATGAAATAATAATTCCAAAATTTTTATCTTTCAAATTTTAAAATGTATTTTATATGAAATAAACATATCTCAACACACACATTTTGTAATTTTGATTATATGGCCTAAATATTTGTTTAGCTGGACACAAAAGGGTTACCTACTCAATGCTGAGGAAACATGCATATGTTAAGAAAGAAAATTAGAACAGACTGACCTGATCATTTATACTACACTTTTTCTTACAACCGCAAAAAGCTACGTGACTCACATGTAGTGCCTTGGTCGGTCAGAGGAACACTGAGTCCAGAATCATACTGAGCGTAGACATTCACATCATAGGTGGTGCTGGGGTTCAGATTGTGTAATGTGTATGATGTCACTTCTCCAACAAAAACTTCCATGGGCTCATTGGAACCTTTTATTACAATCACAAAAATACAGAGAAATATGTTATCCCTAGTCTCAATTTTTTTCTTAAAATCAAATGACTTAAATGATAGTATGAATACTATTGATTTCATAGCCCTTATGCACTTACTCCCTGTAATACATGCTACATTATATGCTGAATACAAAACTGTAGGCAGACACAATCCTTTTCTTGTTATTCTCAAAGTGTAGCACAATACCTAACATGTGTGCTAATGAATGCAGCATGTGTGCAATTAATGCTCCTTTAAAGAATAAAGCATCACACAGTCAACTACTCCAGACTTCAAGCTTCTTCTCTAAAGCCTCATTTTGCCAGCACAGTACTCTGTACACACTAGGTACTCAATTAACATTTTCCTGTTGTAGAGAGGATTTAAAAACATCTGTCTTGCATCCCATTCCTCCACTTTGAAGTTGTCTCTTTGTTTCTTGTACAGCTCACGTATTCTGACACTTGCCTTTTCTCCTTTTCCTTTTTCTGGTTCACACCCTTCCCGAGTACATGGAAGATACCTCAGCAAATTTAGCACAAAGAGTATATTTCTTCCATTTTGCTAAACATATAGACAGAACATGGAAACAAAGATGGCAAATAATTTAATAGAGAGGACATCCATTTAAGTGAAAGTGTCAGTGGGAAGTTGAAAAGCAAGCCTGTTGTGAATAAACTAAAATGCACATGCTCTAAATGGAATAATACCTTGACATAATGGGAAAAATACAGAAATAGTTTATATTAATTAAGTACCCATTATTTCACAAGCATAATAACATAAAGGTTGTCTGAACACAATTTCAATTTGTGGAATTTTATGAACCAGATAAGACATCTTAGTCATGCAAATTAATGGCAGTAACATCTAAACCCATAGTAACAATGATACTTTAAACCACGGGCTTGAATACTATTTCCAGAAATGTTACCTTTGGTAGGAGAGAACTTGATGTGATAACTGAACTGTCAGGAGAATCTAATCATGGAGGATGCAATTAAAAACACTCTCATACACAAATAACCCTCTAATGCATTTCTAAGATAACAAAGTTGTTTCCTTACCCACTGGCTTATACACAATTTTATATCCAAGAACAGGAGAGGGTGAAGGATCCCAGGACACCCTGAATCTGGTATACCATTCATCAGAGATGTGTATGTTCTGAGGAGGAAGTAATCCCACTGAAAACAAATATTGGCACACATTACTGACCTTTTATTAACAAACAAGGACTAACAAACATTAAGCATAGAACTTAATGAGTATTGACTATGAATATTGGCCGTGCAGCTCCACGAGAGCATATTAATAGTATCTCATAATGTTCTGATCCAAAAAACAATTAATAAGCACTGAAATGTTCAACAGAAAGCTTTGAAATTTTTCAAATTCAGACAGCAAATCAAACAGACTCAGGAACTGGTGATTTCCAGAACCAGTATGTTATATGATGCAGAATCATAGAGACTAAAATATATCTCATACCAGTTTTTGAATGTTATAGATCAAAGACTGTTAGAGCAAAAAAAAAAAAAAAAGCAGTTTTGAGACTATCTATCCCAACCATCTGGAGAAGGCAATGGCAACCCACTCCAGTACTCTTGCCTGGAAAATCCCATGGACAGAGGAGCCTGGTAGGCTGCCATCTATGGGGTCGCACAGAGTTGGACACGACTGAAGTGACTTAGCAGCAGCAGCAGCAACCCAACCATCTTATCACAAAAATAAACTATGGTTCGTCCAAGACTACACAGCTAGCTAATGACTAAAACAAGGTTCTTCCCCAACAGTGTTATAACCTCTACCAGCAGACCTAGAGAAAATCCTTGGGCTTCCAGAGCTCAGGCTAACTCCATTCCCAGTAAGAGCAATGCTGTGAAATAGCATGATAGTCAGCCACTGAGTTATTATTCATAGCATTACACACATAAGGACTTCAACTTAAAAAACTGTTCTAATAACATAAACCAGAAGTGGCTTTGGCCCTTCCTAGAAAACTCAAGATCTAGGAGAGATTTTTCATGTTCTGTGATTCTGTGATTAAGAACAAAATTCTGAAATATGGCATTTCCTCCAGAAAAGTATCTAAATATATTCTGAAACCTCAGCGGGGGGGGAGTGAAAATTGGTAATTGCTCAATTAAAATTATCTCGAGTCACTAAACGGAGTCTCTGTTGACTCAGTTCTGTGGATGACAAGTGTCAAGAAATACAAATTCCTGACCTCCAGAGACTGAGCTGAAACACTGGTCCTGCTTTTCTCTCGGGAGCTTTCAAATGTTTCCTCTCCCAAATCCTGTAATGTTGTCAAGATTGTTTAAGCAGAGAAAGAGTCTGGGCAATTAAGCGTATCAAGGACCCTGAAATCATGTTACTTAAGGGGATTTTTGCTGAATGAAGTGGAAAAAAATTCTTAGCAACGTTGCCCAGTTAACAGAACCCAGTAGACTGATGGCCAGCCTGCCTCCAAGCTCAGCCAGAGACTCTCAGCTTTGGCTATGCACTAGAACTTTCAGTAGGTCCAGGCCATATCTAGACCGACTACTTCAGTATCTCTGTGAGTGGTGCCAAGGCATAGGCCTTTCTAAGGGTCCTCAGGTGATTCCAGCTACCAAACTGGAGAACTTGTGATCTAAATCATAAGAAACTGCCACCCGTGTGGGCTAGAAAAGACACCTGAACCCTGGTAATTCTTCGTAAATGACTTAGGACTATAAAGAAAGTTGAGCGCTGAAGACATGATATTTTTGAACTGTGGTGTTGAAGAAGACTCTTGAGAGTCCCTTGGACTGCAAGGAGATCCAACGAGTCCATTCTGAAGGAGATCAGTCCCAAATATTCATTGGTAGGACTGATGCTGAAGCTGAAACTCCAATACTTTGGTCACCAGATGCGAAGAACTGACTCATTGGAAAAGACCCTGATGCTGGAAAAGGTAGAAGGCAGGAGGACAAGAGGACAACAGAGGATGAGATGGTTGGATGACATCACTGACTCAATGGACATGAGTTTGAGTAAACTCTGGGAGTTGGTGATGGACAGGGAAGCCTGACGTGCTGCAGTCCATGGGGTCACAATAGTCGGACATGACTGAGCAACTGAACTGTACAATAGAAAAAAATATTTTTTAAAAAAACCTAACTTCGAAAAGGCAGAAGATGACTACTAATCATCTTGCTTTTTATGACAAATTCAATGGTGACACGGTATTTTTTGCTGACACGTAATTGATTAATAGCCACAGCCATAACTGATACCACACAAACTAAAATATTATTCAGTGACTAGGCAGTGGCTTTCCAAAGGATAAAGCTGTCTCAGGCAAAGAAAAATACACAGGCTTGTGTCTCATTTCCTTTTTCTAGTGGACCTTTAAAAAGTTAAAAACACATTCTGTTGTCATATCATCTTGACAAAATGCAATATATGATACAAATGTTGATGCAGTATTAATACCGTATCTGAGATACAGCTACTCAAAGACTACCAAGTTTAAAGATTATGAAAGGTAGAAGACATTTACCAGTTCTTCCATTTCCAGTCAAATGGGTACCATCTCCATCTTCATAAACAGGAATAACAGTAATTTTATACGGAGTATCAGGCTGCAGGGGCTGGAGAATTACGTTGTTTCTTCTGCCTGGGACGGTGGTCTGCAGGGGAAGTTAAATTATGAAGTTATTACCAGCTAGAGGATTTTCAGATCAATATGTGTTCCCATAGACAGCAATGTTTTCTTCCTGGTTCCTTCTTGTTGTACAGTGTTCATGGTGGGGCAAACTGTCTTCCCTGCCACCCAACAGCAAGGGGAATGGTTTTAGAGTCAGGTACATCTCAGCTCAAATAGTACATCAGCCATGTCCCTGTCCTGTGGCTCAGTCTCCCAGAGGGAAGGAAGCCTTGAGAATGAAAGGCAGCATCTCGCACACATGTGACCAAGCATCGCTGCGCCCCTCTCCTTTCTCACTCAACCCTCCGTGTCGGTTTTACGGTGCTCCTTCCTCACACATGCACCCGGTGCCCACCAGGGGCCAGGTGTGACACCCTCCACAGGAGCACACCAGGAAGCAAAAGTAGACTCAGTTTCTGTCCTCAAGAGGATCAGTTTGGCTGATATTAACTAGGGGTTAATCAACTGCCCCCATGAAGAGGAAATGAACCAGACAGAGCTCTCAGCCTCTCTTCCAACCCTATGCTCTGCTTCTACAAACAGGGATCACTTAAAACAGTGACTTCAGCACGGTGTCCCCTAAATCCAAACGGTGAAGTGGGGGGAAATTACATTTTTAGTGTCTTCAGAAAAAGACAGGAAATTGCATATTTGTCAGTGGCAAAGCTGAATAAACACTAAAGCCTGAGCCTCTCTGCTTTAGCAACTAAGTGTGGTAATACTGCGTATCTCATCTTGAGCAGAAACTTAAAGACAGTTATGTGACTTTCTGATTAACAAAAATAGGGGCTTGAATTTGAGTTTAATATTTCAAGTTCAAGTAGAACAAAGGTTACAGCATGGGGATCATGAAGGAAGAACTATCAAAGACAATTGCTGTTTTTCAGTCACTAAGCCATGTCCAACTCTTTGCGACCCCATGGACTGCAGCATGCCAGGCTTCCCTGTCCTTCACCATCTCCCGGAGTTTGCTCAAACTCATGTTCATTGAGTCAAAGAAGATACATGTGACAAAATGGCTACAAAGCACAGACTTCACTGCCTTACAATCAACATTCTGTGTCATATTCTACTAACCTATCACATCAATTAACCATTAAACTTTAAAGAAAGTAGTGAGTTCATCCCTCTGTAGTAGATGGATATACATACTGAGAACTAGGAAGAAGCTTGAAGAAACTTGAATCGGGTTCTAGAGTGACAAAATACGACACTCAAAAAGTTTAAGACTAATATGAGAGTGCTGCTAAGTCACAATGAGAATCGGACTCACATATTCATCAATCGGGTCACCAACAGTGGGAGAATAAATGATCCTGTATTGTTGAACCGGCCCATCAGCGTGATCCCAGGCTACCGAGAGGCTGTTGGTGGTCTCCCCAAAGACTCTGAGATTTCTTGGTCCACTTCGTGGTACTAAATAAATAAATACAACAATTAGTTTCCAGTCTGTGATCACAGTGAACGTGGGGTGGGGGGTGTGAAAGAAATGTCCCCAGGGCAGGACCTCACCACTCTCTAGATTGCTTACTCCCTTATGACGAAGTACACCTCTATGGTTCTCATGTGAAACCAGAATAGAAAATGCTGTATTCGGAGCGATCCAGGCTTCACTTAAACAGCCCCCAGCACCCCTCACTCCCCACCCGCACCACCCCCAGGCCTCCCACCCTGAGTCACAAGAGAACCCGGTGGAGAAAGGATTTTCGCCTCACATGTGCGGCCCTGGGCAGGGCTGGGATTCCCTTCGGCATCTGAGTAGAGCGCGACGATGTTCACAGAATAGGGCGTGTCCGGAATCAGCTGCTCCAAGTGCACCGTGTAGGTATTTCCTGGCACCACAATCTGGAGGGGAGGACATGCCAGATTCTGTCTGGTGACAACCCAAACACTTACCAAGTCTTCATTAGTCAGCATAATAACGTTTACAATAAAAGCGGAGCCTAACAGCAGAAGCCAACTTCTGTGCTACCTCGTGAGATATGCCCAAGCCATAGCATTCGATGCAATTTAGCCTCAGAAATTTCCTCTCCAAAAAAGTTAGTTCATACTGAACCCTTACTTCAATTATCTCCTATTTATGTTTATTGTAAAAGATTCTCAAATACAACATCCAGGGCTCATGACAGTGATCCAAAAGTGTCCTGAATGTTAGGTACACATAAGACAAGGGACCACACACACACACACACACACACTCGAGGGGCAGAGGTTTGCTATTAATATAGCAACTCCATGCAATGGGTAAGGACAAAGTTGTCTGAATATACTCCGCACACACAGGGACATGCAAATCAACATTCTTACAGAACACAGCCATTGCTCATTTGTTTAATCTTTGTTCATCATCATTGTTTATTGTGTAAAGACTCGTAAATTAAACTAGTTTATAAGTTTACTTTCCCATAGGTATTCTGATAATGCATGCGTGCTCAGTTACGTCCGACTCTTTGCTACCCCGTGGACTGCAGCCCACCTGGATCCTCTTCCCATGGAATTTTCCAGGAAAGAATACTGGAGTGGGTTTCTCTTTCCCACTCCAGAGGATTTTCCTGACCCAGGGATCAAACCCACGTCTCTGTGTCTCCTGCATTGGCAAGCGGATTCTTTACCAACTGCAGCACCTGGGAAGCCCATATTCAAGGTCAAATTAGTAATTTCTGATCTCTATTAATCTACTTTTTAAAAAAATAGCACAGTGCTATGAATTGAAGATAGACTGGGCAATCTGTTAAGAGCCAATGGAGGCAAACTTTAACAAAGTATTTTCTTAACAAAGACATGTGTATGTTGTAACAAAAGCCCATATTAACAAGGGCTAGCAAAGATTTGCATTAACTACTGGGGCTTTTAACTTATATAGCTTATTTCCATTTTTAAAATAAAATTCATTTTTGCTAACTAACCCTATAGGTAATACTTTAATTCATCAAAAGCCATCATTTAAGCATTACATGCAGGCTTGTCTATGGCTTGCATTCTCACAGGCAACCAACCAGGACACGAACATGAGACTAAGCTTATCAAGAAAGGAAGTTTCCAGGAGACCCAGTGCCACACCAACTGACTTATTGTCCGGGGCCGGCAACTACTACAGCTGGAGATGTAGTGAAATCTGCAGCATTCTTTTGCCAAGTTCCAAGGCAACAACATAACTTACAGATTCGGAGGGTCTTGTACCATCCTGAGGTGAATACACAATGCGATACTGCTGAACTGGGCCAGGTGCCGAGTCCCAGCGAACGTCCAGGCTGTTTGGTGTCGGATTGTACACTTGGACGTTTCTTGCCAGCCCTCTCACCACTGAGGAAAGAAAAGCCAACACATATTTCTTATGTTTGTTTATCTATGTTGAGTTTTTGTTATCACTTCTCCAGAACTTCCATTCTCCAAAAGGATAAAATATTGTCCTCCTTAAACATCTAATTATCCACACACAAAAGCAGATTAAAAATTTTCAAATCCAAATGTAGTCCAAGTTAGCCAACTATGTCTTCGGTCTATATGGAAGTGAAGTTGTTGCCAATAAAAACAAGCAAGTAAAAGCAACAGTACTGGGTTGGCCATAAA
This sequence comes from Bos javanicus, assembly GCF_032452875.1. Classification (NCBI taxonomy): domain Eukaryota; kingdom Metazoa; phylum Chordata; class Mammalia; order Artiodactyla; family Bovidae; genus Bos; species Bos javanicus. The sequence continues at coordinate 14,780,885 of NC_083876.1, forward strand.
ATGGGCTTCCCAGGTAGCTCAGTGGTAAAGAATCCACCTGCCAATGCAGGAGACGCAAGACATGCGGGTTCAATCCCTGGGTCGGGAAGAAGATCCCCTGGAGAAGGAATGGCAAAACACTCCAGTATTCTTGCCTGGAAAATTCCATGCGCAGAGGAGCCTGGTGGGCTACAGTGCATGGTGTCACAAAGAATAGGACACAATCAAGCGACTGAGCACTCATGGCCATAAAAGAAACTGAAAAGAAGCATCAGTTTTCCCACACAGGTACTGGAGAGATAGATGATTTTATAGCTCTGCCTTCTAAGGGAAACCTGGCAACACGGATGAAGCCACCTAATTCCAAATAGCTATCTTCACCCATTCATTCCTTCTCATTCAGCAAATCGACACTGAATGTCTTCTACGATTAAAATAAAAGGCAAAAGGAAGGAGAAAAGATACACTCAGTTCTCCATTAACTGCCTCAACTGGGACTTAGAAAAACATTCAAATTAAATCCGTGTATTAACCCCAAACTCTAGTTTAGCCAATATCATCATCTTTCCAGACCACTAATCTTTTGCCAAAAGAAGTCATCTGAACTTGCTCTCTTTCAGCCATCAGCAAGTGTATTTTTAAAGCCAAAGAAATATTTATAGGTATGCCCCAAAGCCTTTAAGCAATACTACACAGAATTGTAAAACCACTATAAACTGGTTTCTCAAGATGTTAATGGCAAATGAAAGCACTCAGATTTTCAACGCCATCAGCAAACCAGAGAAATGTGTGATTAAGTAATGTGACGAACAGATTTCAAAAATTGACACTGTGAAAGCCAGTTACAAAATACTGCTCCACATAAATTTATAAAGCACAAAGCAAAGTTCATGAATTTTTGCCAGTGAAACAGAATACGGACGATTATATATACATGTATAAATTCTGAAATTGCCATTTCAGAAGAAGAATGCCATTATAACTTTTCTGTTTCATACACTAAAATAATAACAGTTGGTGGCATTTGGATGGTAAACTAGCAACTTTTATAGTTTTATGCTATCGTGAATTTTCCAAATGTTCTTCAATGTGCCTACGTGGCCTTTACATTGAAAAGCAAAGTGTATCATGAAAGAGCTACGTTTTCTGCCTTCTTACTTACGTGTCCTTCCAGTATCTGACGTGCGTCCTCCGTCACCTTCAGAATAAACAGGCACCACTGTAACGGTGTACTGGGTATCCGGCTGTAGATTCCTAAGAATGGCATAATTGGTATTCCCAGGGATTGGTACCTAAAGATTTTAATAAAATGTAAAGTACTTGATTTGAAAAACTTGCAAAAGAAATAATGCTTCGAATGATACAATACTTAAAATATAAATCAAGACCAAATCAAGAAGCAAGTTCTGTAATACTGGGATGGAATGATGGGCTCCCAGAAGCACTGTTATAACTATTTGTGAAGGAAGACTTCTTACACTCATCCTAGACTCCCTCCTAGAACTCCCCGAATTATCACTTCCCTCAGCTCCAATCCTCTGTCCCCAAATCTCCCCAATCACCCAGGCACCCGAGGCAGCAACCTACTACCTTCCGTCAAGTTCTACTAAATGAATATGTATTTCTTAGGTTCCAAGGTAAATTTTTAATTCTTTAGCTCTACTTTGCAATCATTTGGCTGCAGTTGAAACAAACACACATTCTTCCCTACAGGAAATAATTACCAGTTCCTCCGGGCCCCCTGCTGTGGGTGCGTAGAAGAGCTTGTACTGGCGAGGACTGCCCTCAGCGTGGTCCCAGCGAACATTCAAACTGCTGGTGGAAGGGTCGTACACTCTGAGGTTCCTCACGGTATTCAAAGGTTCTGAAATGCACAGAAAGCATGTCACGGTGTGATGTGAACAACCGGCACACACAGAACACAGGTTCACTGATGTGTCCCAGGAACCCTAGAACACAGCAGGTCCCCCATAGTAGGCACCCCATAAATATTTGCCGAAGTAGTGAATAAATGAAAGAGTGTCTGTGATCATCTCTCCAGATGAATGTCTGTCTCATCTCTCCAGAGACATTTTGGCTCCAAAGGCAGTTTTTATTTGCTTTATCCTAGAGCATAATCCCAGGGATGGGGGAGCCTGGTGGGCTACCATCTGTGGGGTCGCACAGAGTCGGACACAACTGAAGCGACTTAGCAGCAGCAGTAGCAGCAGCAGAGAATAATACCAACCCAATGGACATGAGTTTGAGTAAATTCCCGGAGCTGGTGATGGACAGGTAGGCCTGGCGTGCTGCAGTCCACTGGGTCTCAAAGAGTCGGACACGACTGAGCGACTGAACTACAGAGTAATTATAAATGTCTTTTTTCCGTGAACAGAGACAGAGAATTCCAAGGATATTAAAAACAATTGAGATCATTATCAACATGCATTTTAAAAGATTAGCAAAGCTCTGTGTCGCCCCAGGGTTTCCAGAGAAAGATATGATTCCATTTCCAGGAAGGTTATTTAAAAAGCCACAGAACTGGGCTTCTCTGGTGGCCCAGTGCTATACAATCTGCCTGCCAATGTGGGAGACACGGGTTCGAGCCCTGATCTGGGAAGATCCTACATGCTACGGAGCAATTCAACACACACATCACAACTGTTGAGCCTGTGCTCTAGACCCCAGAAGCTGCAACCACTGAAGCTCAAGAGCCCTAGAGCCTGGTGCTTTGCAACAAGAGACGCCACCTCAGTGAGAAGCCTGAGCACAGCAAAGAGAGAGTAGCCCCTCCTCACGCCAACTAGAGAAAAGCCCACGCGGCATCAAAGACCCAGAAAAGCCAAAAGTAAACAAATGAGTTAATTCTTTTGTTTTTAAAGCCACAGGATTCTGGGTTCACTTACTGGTCTTGCCTCTTCCCGTCATGCGACCACCTTCGCCATCCGGATACAGGGAGGACACAGTGATGGTGTAAGGAGTGTCAGGCTTCAGCTTCTGCAGCAGAACACTGTTCTGCCGTCCTCCTATAGTGGTCTTGAGCAAAACAAGAGTAAGTGTCAGCCTTGTCTCTCCATCTCACTAACCTGCTAGAGAAAGCTCTTTCTACAGGGTAGTTATAGAGAGACGCTTGCCAAGATCTGGAAACATGTCCCACAGTGAAAGTTCGAAATATATCTTAGGTATAATTTTAAATGTAAAAGATGTACCTTCAATCATAAAAAGGATTTTAAGCCTTAAACCTGGTGACCTTAAAAAGATATTTCAACGTGCTAGCTGCCAGCACTGTGAAATTTCATCCAAAACACGTTTCACAGAACTCTTCCCCAAAAAAAGGCATTAATCATAAGCAAGTTGCACAGGAACTTTAAGATAGCAAAGAACTGCACAGTATTGGAGGTGCCACACCATTCAGTATTATTCTTAACCTTTTTTACAGATGTTTCTTATTTGCTTTAAAAACACATTAAAATGATTCAGCAAAAGATCTAAAGCTTTTGGTTTCCCCCTCAAAAACTACCCCTCTAACAGCATGAGCTGGGAAACTACATGACGGGACCCTCTGCCAGGCCACACTCCAGGATTCCAGCCTTGTGGTATGAAGCTCTCTCAACGTCCTCTGATTACAGAGTCCCGCTTAAGGCCATCTCGTTATCTTGTTGAAAGGGAAATTTGTATGATTTGTTAACAGTCTACCGAATTCAGATGCTTATGCCAGACTAATTAAAATCGCATGAAAATGGCATGCTGCCCACCACGAGTGCACACGCCACAGCCAGTCCAGATGTTCCCCACTTAGCACCCATCCACTCACGTGGTGTGAGTTTCAGGGAAAACTTCAGTGAATCACTGCACTCCTCTTCCGCACGGGCAAACTCAATCACTGCTGCCGCTTAGTCGTCAGTTGCATCCGACTCTTGGCAACCCGATGGACTGTAGCCCGCCAGGCTCCTCTGTCCATGGGGATTCTCCAGGCAAGAATGTTGGGGTGGGTTCCCATGCCCTCCTCCAGGGGATCTTCCCAACCCTCAGGTCAAACCCAGGTCTCCTGCATTGCAGGCGGATTCTTTACTGTCTGAGCCACCAGGGAAGCCCACAGTGGCTAATTTTAACAAATTTAGTATCTGAGATTATGAGAGGGAACTATCAATGTATTTGATACTTAACAAATCTGAAAGCATCCACTTAGTAGAATTAGCCCCATGAAGAAACAGAAGAGTGTGCCTACTCCTTACATCCAGTTCTCCAAAATAATGCTAGCATCAGTAAGTCATTACTTTGGTTATTTTATGAGCCAGCATTAAAAGGCAAATAGCCCTAAGAATAACAGACTCTAAGGGACTGTCAGCTAATACTTTACAGAGGATAAGTTGAGGGCACTCCTTCTGCTTACAACAAACAGCTGAGGGATAGGAAAAAAGACTCGAGGCAGCAGTTCCATGGTCAGTATCACCAAGAACAGAAATGCTAAGGACAAGTTTTATCTAAATGTGGCCCAGCTCAGACGAAAGTTCTGTTTCTGTCATTAAAATATCAATGCATTAAATGTCTTATTTTATATAAAAGCCACTTGATGACACTAGGTATTTAGTTCATTATGATGAACTCTAAGAAATTTTTAATCCAAATGTATCACACTCCCTAAGTCAGGTTCTACGGAAACCTCAACAGAGCAGCTCACGAGCAGCATTAGTTCAGCATAATCCACTTACTGTGTGGGTTCAGAGACCTTTAACCACTGCCAGCATCTACCTCTCCTAACACCTCTAAACTGGGAACAGGTATGGACCATTTGCTGGAGCTTGGAGTCGAATGATTAAAAGTTAATAACTCATCTCTCTCTAAGGCTTTGTGAGGAAAGAGTACAGTCCCGCAAAAGTCAACAAAATGCCAGACCTCACCAAATGAAGTATTTGAAATAAATCAGAAAGCATCACTCTGTCTAAATAAAAATCACACTGCTTCCTGACCCAGGGTAATGTGTGCTGTTTGGGCCACACCTTTCATAAAACAAAGCTGGAGAAGGTTCAAAGTAAGCAAAGTGAATGGACAAGGGCTCTGTTAAATAAGGGAAGTCTGGGAAGATAAAGAAGATGAAGGCCGAGTTTACAGTCCTACTGTCTTCCTCAGGAACCTCCATTTGGATCAATGCAAATGTGATAAATAGTATAAGTCAGGCTGAACAGGTACCCAGATCAAGAAACACCAGAACTAAGACGTACATCATGACATGCAAAAAACAGAAAAATTAGAATAATGGAAGATTAGCAAACTCTCTCAACACTTGATCAAGTCAGAGACATAAGAAATGAAAATACAAATAGACTCAAAAATCTAAATACCCTCATGGATAACCCAGCCCTAATAGTTTTTAAGAAAACATGAATACACTGAGGGACAAGCCTGATGCTATGAGGCTCCATTAGGGATGGAGCCAAATAATTCCAACTAATACAGTAAATTTCATAACTCTCAAAACAGTAAGTCTGACTAACTAAACACTGGGAGTGATAGCTTGAGGAGAAAAAGAATGTAACCAGGTATCTTTTTTCCCAACAGATTACCGTTTGTTCATTGCCTTCCCCTGTCGAAGGCTGGTAGGTGATTCTGTATTTCTGCACACGACCACTAGCGGGATCCCACTTAACAGTCAAGCTATTGGATGTTGCATTGTACACCTGAAGGTTTCGTGGGCCACTCTTTGGAGCTGAGAAAAGATTGTTGAGAAATAAAGTAAACAAACTGAAGAATGCCTCCCCGACAAATATGCACTGTCTCCAAGGACATGAGCAGAGTTTTGTACTTCTAGACTCAGAACTAAATCTGACCCCGTAACAAATGATGGTCATTGAGTCTCAAAGGACTCCTTAACAGATAGTAGCAAAGAGAAAAATTCTTCCAGAGAGACCTGTTTAAAAGAGGTCCCAATCAACACCTTACAATTTATTGTAAAAGCAGAAGGCCTATTTGCAATGGATTTTGTGGTATTTTTCATTCATTCATTTGTTCAGGACTCATACAATCAGCAAATTAAGTTCTTACCTTGTGTTGTTAAGGGTATCAAACGCACTAAAAAAAAAGAGAGAGAGAGTGGCAAAATATTACTAATTCAGCCAAAGCTCTATTCTGTTAATTAAAAAAAAAAAATGTCCTACTGAAGGTTAAACACCTACGTGTACGCTCACTGCCAATCAGGTCATCGCTTTCTGACTCATCAGGATAAATGGCGGTAACAGAAACTTCATAGAGAGTGTTGGGGTTCAGGTTTTGAAACACCAGAGTATTCTCATCTCCATTTAGGATGGTCTTAAGGAAAGAGGAAAAAAAAAACAAGCCCACACAAGATTAAGTCACCGTGTGCATCACAGCTCCACGGCAGTTGGTTGACATCATTTAGCCAGATGTTCTTCCTGCTTTGAGGCATGCCATGAGCTCAAATGTCACTAGTAGGAAACGATGCTTTTCAGGCAACAAAGGTCATATATTAAAAAAAAAAAAAAAAGAATTAACACTACCTCCATCTTATCTGCGCTTCCTGAAGGCGCCCAGGTGATTCTATAGAGAGACACATCAGAAGCTCCATGGTCCCAAGTCCCTCTGAAACTCTCTGGTGTTACTTCAGTAATCTGTAGGTTTGTTGGGGCTGGCACGGTGTCTGTCATGAGAGAAGGCTATGTTTTTGGATGTGATCTACAAACTCAATATAATAAAACAGCCTTGAACGGACTTGAGGAAACTGGCTGACAACATTAGAACCAAGTGTCTTACAAATTCAGTTCATTTGAAAGTAAATATGGGAGAGAGCCCTGAGAACTGCAAGTATTTTATGGATATAACAGACTGCTTCAGTCTATTAAAATGGTGATTTTTTTTTTAAAGGTACCGTGTAGTCATACTATTCTAATGCAGTGGTTCTTCATCATTTTGCCCTTCACACTTTTTGAGAATCTAAGGAAAACCCTGGACTCTTTTCCACAAGCAACACAGAAGGCGAACTTTAGCCTGTAGTATCAGAGAGAGCATGAACCTTCATGGTTCATGAAGATCGTTACTTACAATCTAAGTAACCCACAGATAAGCTTTTCCTACAGATTACTAACCTGACACACAACATGAAGCTGACTGTATCAACTCTGTTCAGAGACAGGAACAGCCCTGCAGTGCTGAGGATGGCTGAAATCCCAGCTAAGGATTCTTCTACTGACCAGGCACCCCAGCGAGCTTGCACTGCAAGCAATTTGGAACGTCTGCCACCCGTTCTGAGCTTTCATTGTCAATTATTCCTCTATCTCCTGGTAACCAAAGCCAACTACACAAAAGCCAGAGCCATCAAAAATTTGTTTCTAATAATGACAATGAAAAGGCCCATTGAGATAAAAAGACTGGTCCCACTTTGACAAGCATGACTGCAGAACAAACCAACCATGAAGGATGCACTTTGGATGTGTCTAAAAGTTCCTAGGAAATCTTAAGGATTAAAAACAAGTATTAATATTAAATTACCTGCTTTCACTAGTCTTTCTTCCTGACCTTTCCTTCCCTTTACTATTCCTGTTATATTTACGCCAGTGTGCACCTATGGGCAAATTTTCATCTCCAGCCACTACCCTTTCCAGGTAAGAACTGATGCCAAGAAGGCAATTGAAGTTGCTAAGAGATTTCACATGGTAAGAAAATAGCAGAGGTAGAGACTGTCTGAAGTTACATAGGAGTCTGTGATATTTGACAAGATGCGTTGATTATGTACAGACAGCGGGGCACTGAAGAGTTTCTGATCCTCTGGTAATAAAGATGCTGGAAAAGTTTTGGATCACAGCACTTATCCCACCACTAGCTTCCTGGGCGAGGCTGGGCAAGTTGTTTGAATTCTCTAAACCTGTGCTGTCCACCATGAGAGCCAACAGTCACATGTAGCTAATGAGTACTTGAGATGTGGCATCTGAGTTGAGATGCACTGAAAGCTTAAATTAAGACACGTGTGTGCGTGTATGTTCAGTTGTTCAGTCGTATCCTTCTCTTTGAAGTTCTATGGACGGTAGCCCACCAGACTTCTCTATCCAAGGGATTCTCCAGGCACAGATATTGGAGTGGGTTGCCATTTCCTCCTCCAGGAGATTTTCCTGACCCAGGGATCAAACCCACATCTCCTGCATCTCCTGCACTGCAGGCAGATTCTTTACCACTGAGCCACTAGGGAAGCCCCAAATTAAGACACATTAGATTTTTTTTTAATTATTATCAAAAAAAAATGTGAAATATCTCACTAATAATTACTATACTGGTAAATTTTGAAATGTTAATATTTTGGACAAACTGGGTTGAATGCAACACATTATTAAAGTGAATTTCATTTTTCTCCTTACCTTTTCTAATGTGGCTACTAGAAAATCTTGAATTACCTACGTGGCTCCTAATATATTTCTTGGGAACTCTGCTGGCTCTAGACTTCAATTTTTTAAACACCACTTATCTAGAAAATGACATGCTAAGCACTGAGCCAGAAACTGGAGGTTCAAAATTGAGCAAAATACATGGAATTCATTAGGAGGGAGCCAGAGGGAAGTGGTATAGACAGGAAAAGCCCGACGGGCAATAATAATTGAGTTAAATACTGTGGAAGTAGCACGCTTTCACTCCACCCCCGCCTCCACACACACACACACACACACCAGTTAAGTATCTGGAAGACGAGTTAGTGACAGTGGCTGGTAGAATAACAGGAGAGAAATTATCACAAAAGGTCTAGACCTAAGGATAGAAGATGGGAAGTGACTAAGTGAGGAACCGCCTGATCCCAAACAGTATTAAATTCTGGCAAAAACAACATTAAGAAATGCACAGAGAACTACATTCAACATTTTGTAATACCTATAAGGGAAAAGATTCTGGAAAGGAATATACATATATCTACAGTATATATTATAGAGGTCCATGTAAAACTGAATCCCTTTGCTGTACACCTGAAACTAACACAACATGATAAATCTATACTTCCATTGGAAAAATTTTTTTTAATTTTAAGAAATGAAATAATCAGTTAGTGACACACGCATGCAGTGCTATTTCCCAATTATCATTAAAGCATGAGCCCAACTCACGGGTGGTTTCCTGCGCAGTCACTGGGGGAGACTCCCCCTCTTCGTATAGAGCAGACACGCTGACTGTGTACAGGGTTTGTGAGAAGAGGTCTTTAAGCGGTGTGCTGGCCCGTGACCTGTCCACCTCTACCTGTAATACAGCGGTGGAACTATTTTTACAAAGTTTAGTTTTGACCTCTCTCTGTTGTTGGCTGTGTCTCTCAGCACGAGAGCATAAGAACTGCAGTACAGAAAAAAAAAAAACAGCAAAGTTTTCCAATTTGCCTAACAGTCCAGGAACTGAAGACCGTTTATAGTTTCCAAAGTGGAAACGATGTATGTACTAGAGCCTTGTGTTTGGTAAATGATGACAGCCTAGGAATTCAAACAACCTAATCGCTTTCTCCCCATTTCCCTGTGAGTCACTGCCTCATTGCTTTCAGAAAAATTCTCCTGTGCATTAGCTTGTAAGACCCACTGGTCATTGTACTGCTTCTGAAAATTGAAACCCAGAATGAAAAGAATATGTGCACAGGTCTAAATTAGCCTGCACGCAGTTCAGAAGACCAGCACAGTCTGCAACTGGGTGCTTACAGAAACTATTTCTAGCTTCCAAAACTGCCTCTGAGGTTCTTACATGTCCCTTCAGGGGAACATACATTTTAAACCCATTTGCTGGTGAAGCCCCTCAGTTTGCTCCCACTCTGAAGCAGGTTGTCACAGAAATAGCTTTTCATCCCAACATCAATTCAGAAACGTTCAAAGCCAAAGAGACACCCTTCTGACACTATATTCATACTTTCTCTCTGTCCCATTCAACTGTACTACCTCCCTATTCCTCAACAAACTCCCCCTCTTCTTTCCTGAATCCCCTTGCTACCTTTCATTTTTAGGAACATCATTATGACATTTTCTTAGTCATTCATAGAATGCAGAGCATCATATTAGGCATCAGGTGGAGAGTGAAATACCATCTAGATTCTGTAACCCTTCATCTACTAAGGGATGATGTTTTAGGATTAATATCACACAGCAAAACATTTCTAAACTAAATGCAAAACAGTCCAATATATTATCAATATTCAAATAGTGCTTTGTTAATATATGACAAGTTTTCAACAGTATGTTCATAAAGTGTCGAGTATTCAAAACATGCTATACCTGTTTAGATTCTTCTGTTAAACTACTAGAAAAACAAATATTTCTAAACCGCTTCCAACCTCAACCTACCTCTTTGGCTTCCTCTTCTGGGGTTTTGTAGCGAACGATGTATTTTCGCACTTTTCCAGGTGCGGGTTCCCATGCGACGTTCATGGTGCTGTGAGTCACGTCTCTGAGTTTCAGGTCTCGGGGACTGGGCAGAGGCACTGGAGACGCATGATAAATTAGGACCAGAATTTATTCTCAACCACAAAGCTCTGCAGCTTCCACACGAGCTTTCAAGAAGTTGCTTGAAGAAAACTTAAAGGTGTGCAGCAAAGTAACTAAACAAATTGGTCATGATGACAAAAGCACTTTGATTCTATGAGATACAGCTGAATTCTTAAGAAGGCTTTTTAAAAATAGGATACATTTAAATTTTTATAACAACTCTTTCTCATTCATATTTAACTTTCTCCCATTCTATTTAAAAAAACTCTTACTTGCTGCTCAGCTATAATAAATCATAATTTGCCATAAATGTACAGCTTATGTTTTTTATCAAATATTAAATCAGTTGAGATTGAAATCAAAGTGTCATGCTTCCTGAAGTTATGTGATAGCAAAACAAAACAGTTACAAGAGTGAAGAATGAAGATGATTCAAAATTACACATCCAATAAGTTCATAAGAAAAAACCCACAGAAACCCAAATGGTTAGGAGCAAATCCAACGATAAATTTTTCCCAAGTCAAACAAACCTTCACCTTAAAAAGGACAAGGAGGAGGATAACTAAAGAAGAGTTTTTCTCTTGTCACATGAGATGAAGCTCACTCTTTCTAGCTGCCTGTTTGACCAACTTTCTTCGTCTCTCATTTCAAGTCTGCACGTCTCTTCCTGAATCTCCACCTCTCTGCTCCTACCCCTGCATCCCTTCAATGCTTTCTTCTCTTGGCCTCTTTCTGTGTCCTCCCCCTCCTCCGCTGCTGCAGTCCAGCCCTATATCCAAATCTATAGCCACGTCTGTCTTTAATCCCACTATGACTTGGGTCCCCTCACTCAGCACCTCCAGGATATGTCGCCATGCCTGGCTGGATTCCTACTCTGTCCACCCACCACCGCCCCATTTCTACAATTCACAAGCTCCAATAGGGTCTGACATGTAAAAGGTGATTATTTGATGTCAGTGACTATATCCTGCCCCGCCTTGCAGGGTTTCTCTTTTCCATCTCTTCATGCCTCTGTCTCAGCCCCTTACCCCCCTGAAGGTTTCTTACAACTTCTTAATTTCCTTAGAAATGCAGTCTGAGACTCACAAAATGTAAGCCAAGACATGCTTAGAATCCCAGCATGCCCACCTCAAGAAGCATGAAAGGAAACTACCAGCTGGGTAAGACCAGGGTCCTAAGTGCCATCACTGTCACTTTTCAAGAAAAAGCACCGAAATGCTAGTGAAACAAACCAGAAACACACAGAAGGCTGAACAACACACACGAGAGAAGTGCAAACCATGAAGGAGTCAGGGTCCTCTACCTTGCTCTACGTTATTTATCAGGACATTCCCAAAACCTAGGCACAAGACTGGAACATCATAGTTGATCAATATGTTTGGGGATTAAGTTAATTTACTTAACATAAACAGACTGATTCGGATGTGCCATAGTTTCTACTTCAACAAGAACTTGGAACATCTTGATCTTAAACCTAGTATTTTTCTCCAACATCCCCTTCTCACTAATGGTGTATACCATATTCATGGATCGACAACAGGGACTTTAAGATGCACCATTATTTTACGCTCTGTTCCCTGACTGACACCTCACCAAGAGCAATGGTAAGACACCACTGATTATAAGATACCATCTGAAAATCTAATATGTTAAATATGGAAAAATAAATGCAAATCTTAATAATTGATTAAGATGCTGCCCTAAGTCTAGAAACAACCTTGGCCATAATGAATAACCCTACAACTTATACACAAACAATCAAAATCAGTTTTAGCATCATTGGGCAAAAGAAAAAGCTTAACAAATGAGCCTCATTCACAGCAATGAGAGAAGAAGGAAACCCAGCGACATCTTACAGGTGACTTCCCTTGCTGTGACGGGTTCACTGGTGAGGTCATGCAGGACAGCCTGGACTGTAACTGCATACTCGGTGTTGGGGAAGAGGTCACTCAGCTGCACGTCATTCACTGTCGGCTCCAGGCGCATCTGCAGATGGATGAGCCAAGGCGAAAGAACACATTCAAATAAAACATTTCCGCTAATGAGGGACAGCCAATCACACCAAGCTGTGACCACTAGATTTGAACACAACTTTTATTTTTCATTTCTCTGAACAGCATTTCCCTTTTCATACTGATATATATATATATATATATTTTTTAAGATGTGTCACAGGCCACAAATCTAATCTGTTTTTGTTTTGTGTGTAAAGCTATACATGAGCTAATGAGCCCCTTAACGGGGACTCGACAACAGTGAAGCCTCCAGAAGAGCCAAGATAAACAAACAAAGCTCCCACCTCTTTGGGCTTGGTCGGAACTGTGGCATTGATGGGTTCGTAGGTCACAGTGTAGCCGGTAGCGCCCCCCACTGGCTGCCACTGCACGTGCATGGTGGTTGAGCCAATGTCGTAAATGTTCAGGCTGACCACAGGCACTGGTACTGTTGAAATGAGAAAGCAAATATCTGTCTAACTCTTGTCATTCTCCTTATTTGTTAACTGCTTCCAGTGGCTCAGTGGTAAAGTGCAATGCAGTTACTGATATTAGTGTATGGTAAATAGAAAATGGGCTGCTGTGAGTAATCAGTGAGAGTTAATAGAAGCCCTTTCTCTGCCCTCAAAAACCCAATCTCATTGTTTACCACCAACACCTACTAAGACTGCATGTGATAACTATTTCATAGAGAAAAAGACATTTAAATGTAAAATGGCATTCTAGTGTCTATCCGAAAGCCAAAACAGAGAATAACTTCCTGAGGTTTCAGTCTCTTTTTCTGGAACATCTGTAAATCGACCATTTTCATTCTTCAATCATAGAATTTCATACATAAAAAGGCAACCTAGTATTTCATTTCATTTTTACTTTAAAAAAAATAAGTGAGAGTGATGTCTATTAATAAGTGGAACTCAGGGGATTCTTCAAAGAGAAGATTAGCCCATGAGGCACAGTAACAGGCTTACAGTTTCCTCTTCACTTAATATCCACACAGCTTTTCTAGTTTTTTGTTCAAAGATGGACTTTAAAGTTTTAAGGAATTATCAGATTAATCCTGCCCATTATGAAGTATATTATTTCCCACCTAATGGTCTAATATGAAGGGAAATATGAGAGATAAAGACCTAAGGGACTGAGCAGTCAGTGGAGTCAATTCTTGACTTGGAGTTACGCCCATTCCTTCCTCTTTCTTATAAAAGGCCTCCCTTCTTCCTGGAGGTCAGCCAAGAAGATGGGAGAAGGAAAGAGTATTTTCATATGGCCTCAGAAACCCCACCAGGAATAGGAGTGAGGAATATCTTTCCTCAAAGCTCTACTCAAAGCCAAAGCCATCAGAGCTTCTCTGGTAAAGGCCAGAGTCCAAAAGTCAATAAAAAAGGAGCTCTCGCTGCCAGCTGGAAGATCTGGCCTCATGCAGAACTGAATCAGATGATTCCTGCACAGCTGCTCCTCCAGATACTCTGAGTCCCACTCCCCACATGGTACCTTCCCTTAAGAGGTGGACAATCGTGAAAGCTACCCTTCCCTCTAAGGTAAACTCTTGCCATGAATACCCAGTGGGTTCCAAGATGGTAGGAGCAGCCGGTAAAAGCAGAAAATCACAGAGTATTTATTGAGAACCTGCACAAAGTACACATTCAGTAAATGTGTGTTGAAGAGATATCAAATAAAGGGATGATTCGGAAGGCTTACAGAAATCCCACACACTACAAACGAACTTATTTACAAAACACAGATAGACTCACAGACATAGAAAACAAACTTAGAGTTACCAAGGGGGGATAGTGGCAGAGGTGGGGAGAGATAAATCAGGAGGCTGGGGTTGAAATATACACACTGCTGCTGCTGCTGCTGCTGCTAAGTCGCTTCAGTCGTGTCGGACTCTGTGCGACCCCATAGACGGCAGCCCACTAGGCTCCTCTGTCCCTGGGATTCTCCAGGCAAGAACACTGGAGTGGGTTGCCATTTCCTTCTCCAATGCATGCAAGTGAAAAGTGAAAGTGAAGTCGTGCCCCATTCTTAGCGACCCCATGGACTGCAGCCCACCAGGCTTCTCCATCCATGGGATTTTCCAGGCAAGAGTACTGGAGTAGGGTGCCATTGCCTTCTCCAAAAATATTTGGAAGGAATGATGCTGAAGCTGAAACTCCAGTACTTTGGCCACCTCATGCAAAGAGTTGACTCATTGGAAAAGACTCTGATGCTGGGAGGGATTGGGGGCAAGAGGAGAAGGGGACGACAGAGGATGAGATGGCTGGATGGCATCACTGACTCGATGGACGTGAGTCTGGGTGAACTCCGGGAGTTGGTGATGGACAGGGAGGCCTGGTGTGCTGCAATTCATGGGGTCGCAAAGAGTCGGACATGACTGAGCGACTGATCTGATCTGATCTACAAAAAAAACCCCTGATACTGAAAAAGATGGAGGATAGGAGGAGAAGAGGGCAACAGAGGATGAGATGGTTGGATGGCATCATCGATTCAATGGACTTGAGTTTGAGCAAACTCCAGGAGATGGTGATGGACAGGGAAGCCTGGTGTGCTGCAGTCCATGGGGTCACAAAGAGTCAGACACAACTTAGCGACTGAACAACAACAACTGTATATGAAATAGACAATCAACAAGAACCTACTGTATACCACAGGGAACTACACTCAGTATCTTTTAATAATCTATAAGAATCTCAAAAAAACCTGAAAATTAAAATGTACACATATAACTGAATCACTTCGCTATACCTTTGAAACTAACACAACTCTGTAAATCAACAATATTTCAATAATTTTTTTAAATGAAAATGAAAAAAAAAATCCCACATGGCCTGTCACCTCTTTACCTTAATAAATTAAACATTGAGTTTTTTTTTAATCTGACTTACATGTTTTTTCTGTGCCCTTCAGAGGCTCACTGTATTCATCTTCCACTACAGAATACACATTGACAACATATTCAGTTTCAGGCTTCAGATCTTTCAGGACCGTGCTCCTTTCCAATCGGCTCACATAAAACTAGGGATGGAAATTTATAAAAAATAACAACTTCTGTTAGAATCAGTTCCCTCTTTTCTACTGTTAATTGTGAAGTAGTTAACTTCAATGAGTTTAAGAAATATTCTTCAATGGGGTCATTGTCTTTTGTTTTTGAAAACTATCAGATTACAGTGAGATCTTGGATAATCCATACAGTTTATGCTCCCAGCTGTTGTTTCCTTATTTGTAAGATGAGTGCATAAAACTAGAACATCCTCAATGTTTCCTTCCTACTTGATGATTCTCGTATAAACTCATGAACAGATTAAACACCCTCTTAATCCCTAATTAAAAATTGTATTGATACTGTGCAATTCTTGGAAAGCATAAGAAATTAAAAGCTCTTCCCTCTAATTAAGCCCAAATGGAAGTGCTTGCCCTGCAAGAAATGGAGAACACCACCATGGACCCAGTTCTGCCCCCTACTTCCCCCCCGGCATTCCTCCCAGAGCCCTAAGGAGGAGGACCCAATCTCGGGACAGGAAGGAGCGGGTTGTGAGGTCTACTCACTTCTTGCCGTTTCCCTCCTGACACTGGGTAGTATTCCACCTTGTACCTGTCCACGCTGTCAGAAGGAGGTGTCCAGCTCACTCTCATAGAACGATGGGTCCGCTCAGAAAGAACTAGGTTGGAAGGAGCTTCCAAGTCACCTGCACATGGAAATGAAGTACATAGACTTTTTCATTATCATAGCAAGATGACGATATTTAAATTAGGTTGCAATGGTGTTCCTCTCCTTATTTCAAGCTTTTGTACACATTATTTCATATACTAACAAGTTACAGTTGTACACATTCTTTCATATACTAACAAGTTACAGTTGTACACATTCTTTCATATACTAACAAGTTACAGTTGTACACATTCTTTCATATACTGACAAGTTACAGTTGTTCTTGTTCAGTTGCTAAATCACATCTGACTCTTTGTAACCCCATGGGCTGCAGCAGGCCAGGCTCCTCTGTCCTCCACTATCTCCTGGAGTTCACTCAAATTCATGTCCATTGAGTTGGTGATGCTATCGAACCATCTCATCCTCGGCTGCCCCCTTCTCTTCCTTCCCTCAATCTTCCCCAGCATCAGGGGTCTTTTCTAATGAGCCAGCTCTTTACATCCGGTGGCCGACGCATAGGAGCTTCAGCTTCAGCATCAGTCCTTCCAATGAATATTCAGGACTGATTTCCTTCACGATGGACTGGTTTGATCTCCTTGTAGTCCAAGGGACTCTCAAGAGTCTTCTCCAGTAAATCCGCCCAGTGCCCATAAGTCCTCTCTGAATGGGTGGCCTAAGATTCTTCACCCTCAGGAAATTCAAATCTGAGCTCTTGTCATCCTTTAAAAGCCGCTCCCCTCATCCTGACAGCATCACAGTTTATCAGTCACCTAGATTCAATACCTCCGACTCATCCCGGATACTCTCTCTGCTCTCCCACCTTCTGCATGTATCAGTAAATGACAACATGGGGCCTGACAACTCTATCTATCGCCTCTATCGCTATTGGTACCACCCAAGTTCACTGCCTTCATCATCATGTTGATTATTTACATTCATGTCTTATCTTCTTAACCATAAGTTATGCTCTGTGAGGACAGAAGTGATTTTTTATTCATGTTTAGTTCCTTTTCAGGATCTAATTCAGTGGTAAGATAACCTACTTCCTTTCTCACTCAGAGAGAAACAACCAAGTCTTCTAAAATTTAGGAATATCCTACTGCTGTGTTTGTTTTTTTCTGTTCCTAAGTGTAGGTGAAATGACTAATATATAAAAATATTTGGAATCAATATAAATGAAAATAGAAATATTGGGCTCAATAAGACCATTAGAGAGACATCCCAAATAATAATCATAGGAGAGCTAATACAGTGACTCCATGAGCATGGCAAATCATTCTCATATGAACTCTTCCTACTTTCTTTGTAAGCCAAAGCTGGGAAAAAGCATTTCCATTCTTAGTATCCTAACCTTTATTGTACTTGGGTCATAATCAAGCCTACAAAATTATCAAGCAATTTTACTGTCTGGGAAACTAAATGAATGCAACTATTACATAGCAGATGTAAAAAAAATAAAGTAAAACAGATAAAAGATGTTTTCATCCCCACTCAAAGTTCTCTCCAACTAAATAAAACTACAACTCTCTCAGCTAATCCAAAGCCAGACGCCTACAAATTCTGGCTTCCTGGCTGCTCTATTTCTCCTGGGAAAAGGTCAGTCTATTGTTCAAAATCCAAAAAGAAAATCTGCAAAATTTTGAAGAGAGAAATTCAAGAAGGAACATTCAAATAAATGTATCCTTAGTATCCAAAGCACGTGAACCATTTCTACCACTTTGTTAAACTCATTCCAACTTTCCAAAACCAGAGTAAATTAATGAAAGACAATCTTTACCAGAATCTACACTTACTTAAAAGAAATTTTTCTCATACAATAAGAACCATCATTTTATCATTAATTTTCAAAATACCTTCAATTTCGTATTTACCATGGTTTGTCCTACAATTTACACAGGTAGTAATTATTTTATACCACTTACCACTACAAATTCACTTCTATAATTTTATTTCTAAATCTTAATTCCTTATCAATAGCTACCTTTTTTCAAGGACCTCTCAAAACATCTTTACCCATCTGACTTTGAGTAAGTAACTGTATTTCTCTAAATCTATTTCTTCAGTGGTAAAGAGAGATGATACCCTTTCTAAAAATCCACACTCTAACACTGTAACTTGTCTTTATGTTTAGAAGTTACAAGTGCAAAGTATTAAATGTGATCATCTCTGGTTGGGGCATTTAATAGTAACTTAGTAGTGATATGGAGTGAAGATGGTTTACCAGAGAAAAATATACACCAGGAGAGAAAGCACCTCTTTATTCCCTAATCTCACTTGTGTATGTGTCTGTGTGTGTGGTGCACACGTGTGCAGTCGCTCCATCATGTCCAAGTCTTTGCAACCACATGGACCATAGCCCACCAGGCTCCTCTGTTCAAGGGATTATCCCAGCAAGAATACTAGAGTGGGTTGCCACTTCCTTCTCCAGGGGATCTTCCTGACCCAGGGATCAAAACTGCATCTCCTTTATTGGCAGGAGGATTCTTTACCACTGAGCCACCTAGGAAGCATGTGTTTGATACAGGCACATTTAAACTAAATGTATCCCCAAATAAACTAGAAGTCATTTACAGTTTGATGCCATCAGAGAAAACCCAAGGACTAAATCAATGATTCTCAACTGGGGGCAGTGTTCTCCCCAGCAGACGTTCAGCACATTCTGAAGGTATTTTTAGTTGTCATAACTCAGGGGATACTACTGGTATCTGGTGGGCAGTGTTCAGGGATGCTGCTAAACATCTCACAATGCACAAAGTAATCCACTCCCTCCATTCTACAAAGAATTAAATGGACCAAAATACCAACAGTTCTGAGGGTAAGAACCTGGGCTAACCTTACCTGGACCTTTGACACTGTTACACAAGTTGTTGGTGAGGTCATCCACGATCCTAGAAAGTGAATCAAAATCCGCCACGTTGTACGCGTGGATATCATCAGGATCTGTTGCAATCATCTTTAACTCAACTTCATCAGCATTTTTAATACCTTGGGGGAAAATGGATATACACAAATTAAAAGCATGTCTCAGAAAAAAATTCATGGAACAAAGCAAATATTTCATAGGCTACCCTTATACATTCCGTGTTAACTAGAATGTATATAAGATTTTCCCCAACAATAAAATGATTACATAAATTAAATAGAAACAAAAAATAATACAAACTGAAGGTTATTTTGTTTGGCTTCTCAATGCTTCTAGCACCAATTCCCCACCAAAAAGAGTTTGTTTAGTGTTTTTTTTCTGGAAAGTATTATAAAATAGTGGATATCAAAAACAAACATGATGCTGTGGAAAACCAAACAGGAATTTTCCTGAATCCTATTAATAGTACAGTTGTCCTCTTGATTTATTACTCTCTTCCAAGAAGCCATGTAATTTTGTCCCATTGTAAGGAGAAAAGAAGAAAATAGATGAACTTCCTGGCACATTATTTTAATAAATCATGTGATCGGGAAAGTGTGTTTCTGTATTTTTCATGCTTCAGAAAATATTTTTAACTACAAAATTATCCTTGGCAAAAATATTTGTCACCCGTGGAGGCACGGCTATTCTCATCCATACTTACCAATGGCAAACAGTTCCACACCTTCATCCTTGAGTTTTTTGGAAGGTGCCTCTACATCATCCTGGGATTTTCCATCAGTGATAAGAACACCGATTTTTCGAGCTCGAGGTCTCATGCCAGCTTGGGTCTTGAAGCTCTGCTGGCGAATGAAATTCAAGGCCATCCCTAGTGGGATTGTTAAAAGAGAATCAGCCACATCATTATTCAGCCACGAGCTCGGACAAAAGCGAGAGCCGACAGCGCCCTGAACCATCTGGCTCACCTGTGAGGGTGTTGCCTCCTTTGTAAGGCAGGTTCGCCACGGCCTGCAGCAAGCTCTTCTTGTCTTTGTGAGCATTTAGCTGCCACTCTGTTCTGGGGTCCCCACTATACTGCGCGAGGGCTGAAAGGACACCACTGGCATTAGCATATGTAAGCGAACCTGATGAAGACATCTAAATGCCGTCCATGTTGTGAGACCTACCAATCTGTACTCTTTTGGGGCCAATCTCAAAGACTTCCACGATACGAGAAATGAAGCTCCTGACGGTTCTAAAGTTCGCCCGGCCGATGCTCCACGATCCATCCACCAGCAGCACGATGTCTGCTTCAGCCCGGGTGAGACACTCCATCCCTGACGCAGCAATCACGAGACAGCATGGAGTCAGGGGGACATTCTTTGTCACGTTACTTCCCAGCGCACTCTTCTGCCACCCCCGGGGGCCAGGGTCACCTAACAATCTCAGTTCTGTGGCTCAGTGAGGTGATTGGGAGTTCAAGACTTTGAAAACACGTCCATATGACTTAGAGCTTCAAATAAGAATCACAGGAACTATCCATCCCTCTAATAATCATTTCAGTGGAAAATCTTTCCTTCATCTTTGACTATATTTATGGCCACAATCATAGAACATGGAGACTTAAACTGTCATTATAAATTTGAATAGGCTCACAAACCCAAACACTGAAATATAGAAGAGGGAATGTACAGCCTTCTGACTATAAGGAAATAATAATTTTAATAAAACTTTGCATTTTCCTCAATTTTCAGTGGTCATTAGCAGACAAGTATGAGATGAACTTTAAAATGTGCAAGCCAGAAAAAGGTTCAGTGAGCCAAAAATATCTTTTGAATTAATGCAAACTCTCAGTAATACATACATTATTAAGGATTAGGCACAGAACTCTCAACCCTTCTGAAGTAAAAAATATACTGTTTAAAAATCTGATGGCTATTATTTAGTTTTAAATAACTTAATCATCTACTACATATAAGAATCAGGTAAATACAAATGGTGAAATCTGCACATTTAAAAAATCAAGAGAGAAGGAAGACAATCTAGAAAAAAGGATGCAAAGAAGTATACAAATCGAGAGCTACAGAGACCACAAGGACAAACACTGATACAAAGCTAGGGTGCTTTGGAAAGAGAGAATTATCCCAAATCCTCAGTGCACAAGCTACAAAATAAAAATATAAGTCAGTTAATATCATCATAAGAGAAAAAACAGAACATCAATGCAAAACAGCAAGAGTTGAGACTTTATTTTATCCACATCCATATTTTCAAATGCTTTCTTTTCCAAGAGCTTATGTTACCAGCTATGAATTTTTCAACTACTTGCCATGTTAGCATCTGATCTTTATATTATTAAAAAAAAAAAAAACTGAGGCAAACTCAGTGATGCTCATTATACTACAAAGGCATCACTGGCATACTGGACGGGCCATCGGAGTGAGGATTCCCCAACGCCATCCATGCACCTATGTCTTTACAAGTCCGCTCCTGCTCTTCCAAGACCTACTCTTTATAAGCAAATGATGAAAATATTTAGAAGTAAACTCTACCCACCACCCTCACTGCTAAGAATGTTCAAATCTAGCTTCATGTGTATCAAAGCTGTAGTTGTGGCAGCAGCAGAAAGTCTAAGGGGTTTATGTTACCATTTTGCTTTCCAAGTCTTAGCTGCCCACCTATTAACGTATCAATAACCAAATACCACTTGCTCAGCCCAAATAAATCCTTTCTACAATTACTTTAGCGAAATAAAACTGCATTTGAATCATTAAAAAGAGAGAAATGTACATCATCTACCCATTGAAAAACTCAGCTTTAAACAATACAGTACTCTGTAACTAATGTAATGCTGACAAGAAAGCCTTAAAAAAAATGTTGGCAAAGTGTGCTTAGCTGGATGTCTGTAGAATTTTTTAAAGTATATATTACTGAAATAAATTTTAACATAAAATTTAATGGTTGATTTTCATGGTATAATTAATCTAACACTTTACATTTGAAAAAGTTGCGTGGTACTGACTTTTCTTAGGAGAATGCAATTCAATTTCTTACCAGAGGATAAAATTGGCATTACAGTTGTGTCAGAAAGAGTTGTCATTTCTTGTCCAACAAGTGGTGAACTTTCTCCTCCATCAAACATTCCAAAAACGTTTACTTTATAGGTGGTACCTGCCCTGAAATGTTAAAATATACAGTCTGTATGTATAATAGGCTCAAGTGGTAGCATTTTTTTTTGTTTTGTTATAAATACTCATCTTGATGTATACACTTTCATTCAGAGGAAGTTATAACACATAATATTGCAAGAGAAGAAAAATAATTTCCATCACATTCCAGTTTAAGCTCACACTGTGAGGTATTGAGGGAAACTAGCATCCTAGAGAACACTGGCGGTTCAGGGCACCAGTTTCCACCTTGCCTTCCATCAAATGTAGAATTCCCACCTTCCCACTGAGCAAGTTAGGAAAGGATCAAGCTCTCACTTTTACTACTGCTAAGTAATGGGCTTTAAGAAAACAATTTAAAATGTTGTACTTGCAAGGAAACATAAAGCCCTGGCACAGTGCCCAGCACATAGTGTGTGAAAGTTGCTCAGTCATGTCGGACTCTTTGTGACCCCATGGACAGCAGCCCCACCAGGCTCCTCTGTGCATGGGGTTCTCCAGGCAAGAGTACTCGAGGGGGTAGCCATTCCCTTCTCCAGAAGATCTTCCCCACCCAGGGATCGAATCTGGGTCTTCTGCATTGCAGGTGTATACTTTACCATTTGAGCCACCAGGGAAGCCCCCTGGCACATAGTAGGCTCAATCAATTTTATCCTCCCTATTCTGATAAAAATAAGTATTGTTCAAACAGATATCAGTGTTGTTGAATGAATAGTCAAAACAACTCAACTTTCCACCTGGCAATGAATGCAGAGCACTCTGTTTTTTTCACTATAAAGGATGTAGGCTGCTGTTCAAACTCAAACCTCCTTCTTTTCCACTGCGGAGCCTACAGCAAGACCTTCCATCAGCCCCCACTTCCCCAAGCCTCTCAGCTGACCCCAAGCACAAAGGCCCACTCCCTCCCTCGCTCCTGGGAGGGGATGTACGCAGGCATCTCTGGGTCAGCCCCTGGGCCTTTCCTGAAGCACAGGAACACCCACATTTCCATGGGGCTGGTTGGGGACAAGCTGCTCTTGGTGAAATGGTGCGATGTGGATGTCAGTTTTTTAAAAGAGGGGTGCTATGGGAAAAAACACCATTCCTGATTTCTTAGTAACAAACATCATTAAAATAGTACACTTGTTCAGGCCTAATTTTGAACGTCTGAACCCAAATCTCAACTTCAGCCTCAACAAGAGTGAGAAAGCAACTTGGGCTGATTTTAAATACTCTGCCAGCGACAGACACATAAGTGATCGTGTGTGGAAGGCCTACAAATTTACATCGGTTATGCAATCTGTTAACAAAAATGAAATAGAGTTCACTCCTACCTAAGTTCCTCTAGAACAACTGTGTTGTCATACGGTCCAACCACTAACTCCCCCAGTCTTCTGTCATCTCCCGTGGGATGAAACGTGACCTTGTAACCCTTGACCTCACCGGGTGCAGGCTCCCAAGTTACCCGGAAGCTTGACATGGTTGGATCAGATGTTTTGAGGTTTCTGGGTGATTTAAATCGAGAAGCTGTAGAGATAATAAATATTAAAATATTACCCAAAAGCCTAGGCTCTGGAGTTTTTTTATTAACCCCTACAATAATAAGTTGAATTCTAAATATCTAAGTGGCACACATGGCAATCACCACAAGCAAAACACTTCAAAATAAATATTTACTTTATGTTAAGTCAGAAAGCACAAACTATAATGCCCAATAAAAGTCAGAATATTAGAGTGTGAGCCAAGTGCGAGTGTAAATAGCATTCACAATTCAGATTAGAGTAACATTAATATGTAGGATCATTTTACAAGGAACTAGATTGGTAAAAATCATATGCTAATTAGGCATCTTATCCAACTATTATAACATAATTTATTACAGAGTTCATTTTCGATATTCACAAATGAAGCAGATATATTAAAATCCCCCATTAAAATATTACACTTGCCCCCTCAAATTATTATGATTTCATACCTGTTGTTCCCGATCCTTGCCTAAGCTTTCCTTCCCCTGTCTTGTAAACTGGGAGAACTGTGATGTCATACGTGGTCTGGGGCTGAAGTCGCTTTAACACAGTTGAGGTGACTGTGGGTGACACTTTGGCGACCATCTGCCTCCCACCCCCGCGGGGGCGATACATAACACGGTAGTTGACAACTTTCCCAGGTGCTGGTTTCCAGGTAACTCTCATTGTGTTTTCTGTTTCTTCATCCACTTTCAAAGTTTTTGAGTCTTCAGACACTGTGAGATGAAAAGAAGGTTACAATGTATATCATGCTGAAAGAACATGCTTATGTCCACCACCACAGTTATGTGAAAAGACACTAGATGTGGTTTCTTAAATACGTACACCCTTCCTTTACTTCACATTGTGATCTTGCTTAAATTCAGGATGGCGTGTGAACCTAATCTCAGTGAGGTTACACAGTGAGATGTTTTCTTTTTATCTGGCTAGTAACTAAAAAATGGAAGTTCATATTGCAAGGATTTCCTATTTGCATTCCAGAGACTTTAGTAAAGAAAACATCCATTTCCGGAGATGAATTTTTAGAATTTTTATTATATTTCCATCTGTAAAGAATTCCTGTAGAAATTACAGTGTGCAGAATATGAAAAATCATAAATACAGGGTCAGAAATATTCCTTGAGTCTTTTCAGAAAAAAAGTACAATGCATAAATGACTAGCCAGAGTGACTATAGTTAACACCACCCTTTGCGATTGCCATGAACACATAAGACGATCAAGGAACAGGAAATTCTGACACATAAAAGTATCTCTGGGGCTCTGGAGATAAACCAGTATACACTGGATGGTTTTAGAAAAAACTGTATGTAAAAAGGGTTTGATTAGTATACAACAAACTTTATTAAATTATATCTTATTATAACTATATCAGAAACTGGTCACCCAACATCCACAAATAGCCAATACAGTCCTCTTTTTATATATAATTAGAGCTTATAAGCAGGATCATTTCATTCAATTCAGTAATCTCAGCATTCAAAAATCATAAGCATCTTCTAAAAAGAGAGACAAAGCTGAAGGAAACACTGCAGACAATCTTTTTTGGTTCTAAAAGAAATTTTCATGTTCAAACAGGCAAGGACCACCTGAAAAAACTAAAAAAAAAAAAAAGCCTGGGAAAGCTTTAAAAAATACACACACACATACACACACACACAGAGACATAGCAGCATTTTTCAGACATGGGACATTAGGCAGCATAGGACCATGATCCCTGAGAGAAACAAATGAGAAGGAGCTTGATCATTGCCCTGACTTATTGCTAGGAGAGAGTTTCCAGCACCAGTACAGGAAGGGGGAACCCAGATGGAGCCTGGTGGTCTCCCTTAATTGAGGAGGTAGTTTTGTCAGTTCGGGGAGTCCAAGGCACTTAGAACTTGCAGAGAAAGTCCTGGAGATAGTGTGACGGAGAAAAAGCTCCAAAAATCTGCAAAAGGTCCTACTTAAGTGTTCAATCCAGTACTACTCTGTACATATGAATAAGTAAACTACTCAAAACCAGAGAAAGAACCACCTAGAAGGAGTAGAGAGAAAAAAGTTCTTAGAGTTCATGTGGGGCCAGAAATATTTCCCCTCTTCAGAATAGAAAATCTCAAAATTCTCTGAACATCATATAGAGTACTAAGAAGGAGTTACTGCCCCAGGACTGGTGTAAAAGAAGCCCTAAACTAAAGGTTTCTCTAGTCTAGTTTTAACACAATGTTAATGAAAGCTTCAAAAATATCAAACTGTTTCCAAGTGAGTTTACTACATCCCAAAACAAACCTTTAGAGGATATTTGTAAGAACATAAAAATATCTGATATCCAAAAAAGTAAAGTTCATAGTCTGGCTTCTAATAAACATTACCAGAAATGCAAATAAAGAAAAAAATAATAACCTGTATCATGGACTGAATGGTTGTGCCTCCCTATATTCATATGTTAATGCATTAATCTCCAATGTGATAGTATTTGGACCTTTAGGAAGTAATTGGAGAAGGAAATGGCAACCCACTCAATTATTTCTTGCCTGGAGAATCCCATGGACAGAGGAGCCTGGAGCGCTAGAGTCGCAAAGAGTTGGACACAACTGAAGTGATTTAGCACGCAGGGAGGTAATTAGGATTAAATGAGATTCTACAGGTAAGGCCCTAATCTGATGGAACCGGAATCCTTATAAGAGGATGAGGAGACACCAGAGAGCTCATTTCCTCTCTCTCTCTCCCCTCCTTACCCTCAACATGTACAGACTGAGGAAAGGCTACCTGAGGACACAGAAAGAACATAGCCATCTGCAAACCAGGAAGAGAGCTCTCACCAGAAACCAAGTTCTGCAAGCAGAAATAGAACTGAAAATAACACATATGACAGAACTATTCAAAGGGAACATCAAAACAGATATTATCAATATTATGATATGTACCATATTCCATATGTTAATGATGGTACAAGAAATATTAAGCATGTTAGGTAAACACATAGAATATATAACAAAGACTCAAACCAAACCTCTAGAAGTGAAAAATACAATGCCTGACACAAGAAATACACAGGGTGATACTAACATCAAATCAGAAACTGCAAAAAAAAAAAAAAAAATACTAGCAAACTTGATGACATGAGAATAAAAACTACCCAAATTGAAACATAATAAAAGAAAAAAGACTGAAAAACTGAAAAGCACCGAAGTGAGCTATGTGACAACTTCAACCAGTCTACCACATGTGGAACTAGAATACCTGAAGAAAGTGAGGAGTAATAAATAAAATATTTTAAGAGATAATGGCCTAAATATTTTCAAACCTTATAAAACTATAAACCCACAGATCCAACAACCTCAATAACCCTAAGCACAAGAAACATGAAAAAACCACATCCAGGCACATTATTAGCAAATTACTTAAAATCAGTATAATCTTGACAGCAGCCATATAAGCAAAAGATGCATTATGTATATAGGACAAAGGTAAGAATGACAAAACAGGTAAAGAAAATCAATATATGCTTATGAATTATGTCTCTGAAAGATGCAAATATAATTTCAACTAAGAGTATATTGGTTGCATTTTTTTAAATTTTAGGCTAAGAAAGTAAGAGAATTCTTGGCCAATTCCATTACTTTCTGGAAAATTAAAATGTATTTAGTTAATCTCCAGTTCCCCATTACTATTCTCTAGGTACGTGAACTATTAAAAGAAAAAATATATATTTTTTCAAAAAAAATGTAAAGACCTTACATAGGATTTTTGAAAGAACATGAGAAAGAATAGTACACAGAACAATCTGTCACAAGTATTGAGTAAATCCATGTGTGCCTAACACTTTTCTAGAAAAAGTTCTGCTAAAATATGTTTACTGACCTCTTGTTTCCATCTCTTCAACTCTTGTTCAGTAGAACAAGACATTTCTTCCTTACACAAAAGTCTCAAACCCATTTCATACCACTTAGAATTGAGACAAATAGACAGTTAAATATTATGAGTGTTGGTCTAAAATGAAGCCTATGTCCCCCAAAAGTGGGATCACAAACTTGAAAATATTCCCAAATTTAAATATGTTAATAACTTCCAAATACTGTACTTCATACTTTGAAGTGCTTCAAGGATCTCAATTGTTTTCCTGCTTTATAATTAACTCTTGAAAAAAAAGGAACTGAAGTTAAATAAGGTATGACATATCTCATCCTGGCTTTAATGGGAAACTCTGGATTTTAAGGAGGAAAAAGAAATCCTTGTTGTCTTCCCTTAAGAAAAAGGCAAGATTTGTCACTCCATTCATTGATAGGCCACATGCTATAAAATGCTGTAACACTCCCATTCTAAGTTCTTTTCAAGTTTTAGTGCCTTTCACAAGATGCTCTCCAGTCTCACTGTACCTTGGCTAAACTAGCTGCCATAATTGAAGGGCCGGTAGAGTTTCCCACCTGCTGGCTTTTTAGCCACAATTCGTGGTTGTCAGTGTATCGACAGTCTGCATACCATGTCTCTGAACGTCAGGTGAAAGCAGAAAATATTTCCAAAATGTCCCCCTTGGAAGTTTATAAGATACTCTAAGAGCATGGCCCAGTTATACACACAATTTTTGGACCTGTCCACCAGCCAAAGACACTACATGTGACTCGGATTTCTCAAAGCATTTTTGAAACTACCTTACTTTCCACAAAGAAAACAAACTAAAACACAACAGCTAAGAATGGTAGCAGATGGCGGGTGGGGAGGGAGGCTCCAGAGGGAGGCGGTGTATATACACTTGTGGCTGATTCGTGTTGCTGTAAGGCAGAAACCAACACAACATTGTAAAGCAATTGTCCTCCAAATAAAAATTTTAAAAAATAGAAGCAGAACAAAGAAGGGTTCTTGTCTTTCATCTAATTTGCTGAGCAGTTTGAGCAGGTGATTTATGCCCTCTAGAAAATGTGCCTTTCATTCCTACCTACTCTGCTCATGGTTCTAAAGAGGCCTTTCCATTTACTAAGATTTAAACCAATCAATTAGCCAAGAAATACTGAAAATGTCTTAGATGCTCAGCTTTTAGAAAGTTTATTTAGAATTTCTACTAACATACTTGCTTTGAGCTAAAACATATCCCTTGTGGAGATTTTAAATCCCAAATAAATATCTGAGGATTCAATCTTTTCAGAAGAAGAAAGGATGGAGGAGAATTTTTGAAAAAGTTTCCCTCTAAATATGTGTTTTTTGATAATTTCTCAGCCATGTGAATTTTATCTTTATGCCTACAAATAAATTTAGCTAGATGTGTCATATGTGGCCTAAATTTACAACATAACTTGTCTTTACAACAAATGAATAACTGCCAGAAATAGAGATGAATTTCTGCCAAGTTCTTAAACTATGTCAGTCAATATATTCAGACACAGGATTTCATTCACTATCATGGAAACCAATCATGTCAATATCTGGGAAATATGCCTTTTCATGTATTTAAATCTCCTATAAGGAGTTTGATTTTTTTTTTAATCTGTTAATTTTGACACAGACTTAAGCTCAGACATATCCAAATGATTTTGCCAGTGATTAAAAAAAAAGAAAAGATGAATTCTACAGAGAACTCAGACCAAAAGATTTTAATTTAAGGACAACTTGAAATCAGGATACAGGACTTCACTACTGAAATTGCCCTTGGCGTTTTCCTCTCTCCTCCTTTGGCAAAAATATCACCCAATATGTGGCCTTAATTTCACCCAATTCCTCCACTTCTTCCTAAAAAAAGAAATGCAAGAACACCCCCACTCTTTCCCCTTTTCCTAAATCCTCCCAAACAAAAAGAATAAACTTTTCTATAAATTCTTAGAAATGCCCATTTTTAATAAATTGCTTTTTAGGAAAGACAATTATGAAATACAGACACATTTCTCCCTAGCCACCTGATAATAAATGATGAGACGTCACTCAAAATTTTTCACAGAAAAGAATATTAATGAGATTAAGGTAAATTTTAGCCATCAGAAAACTGAGTAGACTTGAATTAGCCTCCCCAAACATAGTAAAAATAATTTAGGATTAGTCCTGGTTGTACAACATACATTGTCTCAACAGCTGCATTATACATCAGTCTTCTCTAAGTGGCTAGGGTGCTATGCTTTGCCCACTGTTATTTTATTTAATGCTCAAATCTGACGCTGCATTCTACATATTAGGAAACTGAAGCTCAAAGAAGTTTCAAGAACTTGCCCGAGGCCATGTAGTTATAAATGTCCCTGAATTCTCTCTGTTTCCATAGCTTCCTGTCTCTTTACTAGTTGAGTCTCTCATCTAGTTGATCTTTCCACCAGAAAAAAAGAAGCGAGAGAGAGAGAGAGAGAAACACAGTTCATCCTTGAACAACGAAGGTTTGAACTTTGAAGGTCCAGTTGTACATGGATTTTTTTTTCACTATCAAATGCGGCAGGACTACATGATCCGAGGTTGGTTTTATCCTGGGATGCAGAGGAACCTCGGATAAGAATGGTTGCCTATAAATTATATGCAGATTAACCCCCACATTTTCAAGGGTAAACGGTGTAGGCAGTTGGTAGGGATTCAGTATTTCAAAATCTGATACAAGTTTAGATACACAATGAACTTGATTTCAAAGCACATTCATTAAAGGTCATACGTTTTTAGCCCTCATCTGTCACATAAAGAAAAAAAATGCAAGAGGTTATCATGAGCTGATAGCTATTAGGTAGCACCAACACACTGGCAACCCCCCTCAGAGTGTTACCTACATTCAGTCATGGCTTCTCCACTCAAGGGTTCCCCTTCTCCACTACTGTAAGTTGCAAATATGGAAACTCTGTACTTGGTCTCTGGCTGCAGGTTTTCTATCACAGTATGAATTACATCTGCAGGAAGACTCTTTTCTCCAGTCTCTATATCATCATAAAGTGATTGCCAAGAGACCCTGTAACCGCGAACCATTCCTGGAGCTGACGTCCAATAAGCCCCAATCGATGTGTCCGTGATATCTTTAGTAATCAAATCTCCAGGTGAACCGCGCTCTAGAAAAGAAATGAAAGGGGGATCACTCTTCAATGTCTATTAGATATGTAAATACTCCCTCATCCTGGCAGACACCCTGACTTGTTGGACTCAATTTGTCTAACTTACCCATTTCTTCTTTCTGAGCTGTCTGTCCTGTTCTGTCAGGGGAACAGAAGATGGGATTAAACCGAATAATTATGCCTGATTCCTGCTTATCACCCTTGCCCCCATATGTCCAGTCAGATTAAAATGTCCTTCAGAACAAGAATGACATTCAAATACATAGAAGTAAATGCCTAAAGAAATTTTCAAAGAGGGAAAAAAGCATCTAAATCCCCCAATTTTACTCAGTTCTCTTCATCGATTGTTCACAAAGATCTTTATTTCTTCACCATCATCTTTCCCTCTCTTATCTTCTTTAAGTAAGTTCCGTTTCAATGTACCACTTCCAGTTACTTCAACAATCTTATATCACTTGCAAATCTTAATTTCAACAGTCTTTTTTTCACAGTCTATTTTCAACTATTTGTTCAAACAGCTAAAAATCCAGAAATGCAAAATTTCAATTATAGCTTAACCCTAAGGAAAATAAAAACCAACAATTCTTCTGGAAAACCTAAAAACGATTAGTCATCAAAATAAAACACACCACTTGCTCTAACTGATCGAAAATGTCTGCTACTAAATTTTGGCTCTCCCATTCAAAATAAAAATACAACTCAAGTGGAAAAAATATGTAAACCCTGACTTAATAGGAGGCACAGATGTCTACCAATAAAACCCTAACTTTCCATAATTTAAATGTAAGATAAATATACAAGTCATTTTATACTGGCTACCTTTACTAGGGTTTATGCCACAGTATGACATAAATATAAAACTATCTGCCTCTCCAGCATACATTTTACCAGTAATTATTGTGTATTCAAGAAAATGATATACAGTGCTGCTACAAGAATGCTGAAGGCTGCTATTCTACTTGAATCAAAGAGTAAAAATGAGTATCTTAAAAATACTCATAATTATTTAAATTTCAAGTACATAAAGATAACAATAAATGGTGGACAAAACCCTATCATATATGTCAGATTACAGAGGAAAAAATAAAATGGAAGCTGGGCATACTACCAGACCCCAAGACCAAATGGAAAATTTTAACTCTATTATAAATAAGTTTAACTGCTGACAGGACATCTCATCTCTGGAGGGAAATTAGTTACATATTTCACTGCAACCAAGAATATTTATTTTCAAGAACATACTGACTTCTTTCCTTCAGTTCCTGAGGCTCATCTTCATTTGAAGGTCTTTAATTGTATTCCTACTAAGGTCACACATCTTTATATCTTCTCTACTTACAGGAATTAAACAAACTGTTTCTTTGGTTAGGTTGGGCTGAGTTGGTTGGGTTTGACTTGCCTGTTGTTTTTTCACTTTTTATTTTGTTTTGATGGTTGGTATTCCAACTACTCGTCTCTAAGTTTTAAATACGCAGCATGTTTCATTTGCTTAATATATACTACATCTTTTTTTCATATGTACTTCTTCTCTTAAATTTCCCAGGCTGCAATTAGGAACAGCTTTTGTGAAATAATACTTAAAAGTACTTGAAAGGGATTCAGAATTTAAATAAGCTTAAAAGCCACATTAAGAACATTCTCCAAAAGTAATCTTCCAAATTAACACTGGAGAGATTTACAAATAATAATTTCAGTTTCTAGTTTTCCCAAAGATTGCGCTTCTCAGCCTATTTTTCTGCCTACTTTCTATAGTTCTGAATTTGTGACATTGTTTATTTCCATGGCAACAGACATCAATCTCACAAACACAGGCTAATGATTTCACTGTGAGAAAATAATAGGAAGGAAATTTGTGGTTGAAGCAAAAATACATTCACAAAGATATTTCTGAGCTACACACAAAAGGAACTCATTAGATATGTATTCCCATGGATTTTAATCAACTACATTAACACTCTCAATACGTGGAAAGCTAGAACCAAATATTAATAAAATTGTAATGAAGACCTCTGTAGAACTGTTCAATGTCCTGGAAAGAATCTGTAAAAACACTTTTTAAGATCCAAATATGATACGGGAGTTCCCATTAATGGCATGACAGTACTAATTCAAGTGAACATTAATTATATTCTCAATCACAGAAAAAAAAAGGTCCTCAAAAAAATGATAGTTTCTGCCTAACACAGAAAGGCATTACTTGTAGGTACTGGCGCTTCAACATTCCATGTTTGTGACAAAGAAATGTGAAATCCAAAGACAGAAAAGAGACACCTCAAACCAGAAGCCAAGATTGAAAATATAAACTGCTTCAGTGGGTTTCTTGTATGTCAGTCAGTTTGATAATAATAATCCTAAATATAAGGAGATCCAACCAGTCCATCCTAAAGGAAATCAGTCCTGAATATTCATTGGAAGGACTGATGCTGAAGCTAAAACTCCAATACTTTGGCCACCTGATGCGAAGAACTTACACATCTGAAAAGACCCTGATGCTGGGAAAGATTAAAGGCAGGACGAGAAGGGGACAACAAGAGGATAAGATGGTTGGATGGCATCACCGACTCAATGGACATGAGTTTGAGTAAGCTCTGGGAGTTGGTGATGGACAGGGAAGCCTGGCATGCTGCAGTCCATGGGGTTGCAAAGAGTCGGACATGACTGAGTGACTGAACTGAACCGAACTGAAATATTAAGTGTACGCTGTTGTCAAACACATTGAAACGCCTTTTTTTCTCCAAAAAGTAGGAGGGTTGGGTTTTCAAGCTGTTGCATTACATCCAAGAATCTTGAGACTATGATGTTCTCGTGATAAGTATATTTTATCAGACCTATAACCCTTGAAGTTTTTAAAAATGGAATCTTGGCTTGGTCAAATGTTAAGGTACCAAAAAAAGCAGTTGAATTGCACCCTGTGATGTAACTGGCAGTCTGCCAAGGGGCCACGCTGGCCTGGGGACTAGGTGTGCAACAGGATGAGCATGCCCCTACCTCCTGGAGCCCTGGGACCCTCAGGAGTAAAACCTGGACTGGACCCAGTCAGATACAGGAATCACCTGGAGGGCTAAAGACCCGGCCATCCCAGATCAATTACACTGGAGTGTCTGAAGATGTGCCTGAGCCCTGACGCTTTCTAAAAATTGTTTCGGCCTCCTCTGTGATACTGATTCCTCCACGATTCTGGCTTCTTTTCTCACTTAGGGGACATTTATTTATTTGGAAGCTGTGTTTGGTCCATGTGGGAGGGAACCCTCACCCTTGCTTTCATTCAGAAATGAGAGGCAGGTGTGGTGAAGTAAAACCCCATGGGGTGAAAGCAAAATTGGTCAAACCTGGCGGAAATGGGGACGCTGGGTAGCATGGTGTGATGGTTTCTCTATATCACACGGGTCTATGGCCACACACAAGTCACCCTTTCGGTAGTAGTGGCGTGAGCCCAAGGCTGATTCACAGAGAACCGAGAAGTTCTCATCACATCCTTTCCATCCCATTACATGAGTGGGATGTTCCCCATTCTCTCTTCCCCTCCATCCTGTGTCAAAAAGGAAATGGCTTTTCAATGTTTCTTCAAGCACTGATCACATTTTCCTGTGAATGAGATTCCACTCTAGTGTTACCCAGCCAGCCACTTGCTTTAGTTTAATATATTGAATTGCAGGTTTTCTCAAACTACAGAAGTTCAGACATCAGTAGCTACTGAAAGAGATTATTTGGCTTGGACTGCTTTTGGGACAGAGTCAATTTCTAATATACCTGGGAAGGAAGAGGAAAGAGAGAGGAACAAGAAAGAAATATAAGAAATATAGAGCCTCTATCCAGCAAAGGTTAGTATTAGTCACTCAGTATGTCCGACTCTCTGTGACCCATGGACTGTAGCCCACCAGGCTCCTCTGTCCGTGGATACTCCAGGCCAGAATACTGGAGTGGGTTGCCGTTCCCATCTCCAGAAGATCTTCCAGACCCAGGGATCAGATCTGGGTCTCCTGCATGCAGGAGGATTCTACACTGTTTGAGCTAACAGGAAAGACCACAAAGGTCACTGTTCTTCAAAAGACAAAGCCAAAGAAACAGTGGCATGCACAGAAACCAATTCCAACAGACTTCTTGCCACTTTGTCTCAACCCGTCCCTAAATATGGACCCACTTCTGCTCTAGCAAAGGCTCCCCCATCTTGAGCTCCTCCTCTCTGTCTGCCTGCAAGACTCACAAATGCATGTTTTAAGATGTTTGGGCTTGTCCACGTTTTTCACCTAAGTGACATGGTTTTCAATAATATATAATCTCACTGTACTTGTTTTCTGCCATTTTGAACCACATGCCTGTACTTTGCATGTTACTTTTACCTCTGGGAACGGAATTGCTGGCAATCATTTCAAACAAGTCATACCATCATCTTCTGTAACGATATACGCCTTCATCTCTATTCCTCTGAATCCCTCTCAATAGTTTTCCCTTCTACCGTGCTCTCTCCAGTATAGTACTAGGGCAAGTGTAAGAAATAACAAAGCTTTTCTGTCATAAATTTAAACAAACAAAATTCATCAGTTTTTGAAATTTTGATGCTCAGTATTTCTGATCGGATTACAAAGCATAGTCACATATATCAAAAGGCAGCATCGCTGGTGCCTGCATGCATGCATCCCTGTGCTGCTGCTGAGGCAAGTGATTAGACAGGTGCATTTCTCATGATCTGAAGATCCACACGGGGTTGATTCTACTTTTTCCACATACGAGGCCAAAGAACTGAGGCCTCATTTAAGTAACTTTCCTACATTTCCTTAGCCCTTTTCCATTTGCTTTCTGAAAAGCAGATCATCATCCAATTCAAATACAATTATAACACAAATTAGCCAGTGATAACTGAAAAATTAATCATTAAGAAATGAAACTCTATTTTCATCTTACAGATTGTTCTAGCCAGCTTTCATTGAGTTTCACATACCACTTTCAAAAATAGAAATTAAATTGAAAATGTAATGTACCCCCCTTCTAAATCAATTTGTCTTTTCCAATAGAGCTCAACTCAAAGTCATCCAACTTTCCACAGCACAATAAGGAAGACCTGCTCTGGATAATGTTCATGTGGAAACACACTTGATTTACAAGCAACGACTTGAAATCACCATTCCAAAGGACAAAGTTCACTATTGATCAGTTAACTTACTTTAAGTAACACACAGTTCTTAAAAAGCAAATTGCCCTTCAACCTCAAAGCCTGGATTAGATTTCTTCCATAATTGTCACCTCTCCAACATAGTTTAGATTTTTCTCTGATAAGCCATCAATTTGTGGGAAAGATATTACTGTTTGGTGATTGGACTAAAGTTCCCTGGAAACATCAGAATTGTTATACACAGAATGAATGATTTTTTGAATTATGAGACAGCAGTAAATCTAGGAAAACACAGAGGCCTTATTTATTCCATCTTGGAGGCACCCCATGTTACTCAACATCTTGCAGAAGAATTCCTGTGATGTGCTAAAAACCTCATGGTAACCAAATGTCAGCTGAGTTAGCATGGTTTGATGTATAGGAAGCCTTTCATGTTTAGGACACCAGAGGGTTGCTACAGCAACTGAAACAAAAGAAATTCTGAAAAATCATCTTTTCCACAGCCAACAAACGCATTCAAAAATAAAAGAACTGTATTATTCCAACGCTGAAATTTGCATTCATTTGCAGTAAATCTCTGAATTAAAGTGGGAATTATTCATTTCTTAGTTTAAAAGAGCAGGTTTCCCTCTGTAAACACTAGCAGTGACAACTAAGAATTCTTTCAAGATTTGAAGTTCATTTACATGTACAGCAGTGTTTTAGTAATTACATTAAATCTTCTTTAACAACAACAGGAGAAAAAAACAATGTAAATCAAACCTAATAGCTTGTGCTCAGATTCCTCTGAAGTTTGGATCTGAAATAGTAATAAACTCTGCCTTTGTGATTCTATTTCATACAGTACTAGGGCCAACCATGAACCTCCCCAACGCCAATGCTAATAAATCTCTCTTCCAGGGACGGGGGAATTTTCTGATCATTGGCTGCATTTCAAGAAAGCACTAGGAAACAGATTCAAGTTAGGGACGGTTATAGCCCATGCTAAATATTTTTTTAATTCTTTTTTAATTGAATAGAATGCACTTCAGTCAATCTATAAAATTTTCAAGCCACAGAATGCCCTCGCTGGCTGAGCCATGCGTCTGGATGGAAGAAACATTCCTTCAAGGTCTGCTCTAACCACCTCCCCTCCCAAGAGAAAAACAGATTAGAAAAACAGCAACCCTCAAGAGCAGTTGGCTGGCTGTGTTTCTGGGCTTTCCATTCTCTGCATTTACCATCATATCCTATTCCTGTATATGGTATGTGGATTTGGCTGAGTTAATATAATAAAATGAAATGGAATAACCATGAGCAAAAAATATCTATTATTTTAATTTAGTCACAACTATGCTTTCACATATTTGATAAGTTTACCACACATCATGCAGTAAGATAAATATGTTAACAAAATCAGGCTGGCAGCATTTTCTCTAATCCTTCACTAAAGTGAAAAGCTTTGGTGTCAATGGGAAAAAAATCTACTATTACAATCTAGTTATGAATTAACTATATTTTTAAAGTGAAGTTGCAAATCATCTAGCTTTCCTCCATCTCAGGGAATGGGAAATAGTAATTTTTTGATTTATTTTACTATCTGTGTATCTCCCTTGGAGATTATTTCTGACCAGATATATGGGTGTGCACACTAACACACACATTCAAATTTGTAGATTTTCTATACCACCTGTGCAAAGCCATAAAATTATAAAGAATTTAGCTACACACTTGGCCTAGAAAAGTCATTACCCAATAGAATGTTTGCTGTGATGTTAAAATGTGAATTTTATTTTCTAAAAATTGACAATATATTATTCTTAGTAAAAATGCATTAATCTTTAGAGGCAACATTTTGACAAAGTGTAAGTATATTTATAAAGTAAGAAATGCAAAAGAATATCAGAAGTTTAAAAAGTATAAGCACAAGTAAAACTATTATTTCCAAGATATCCCTTATAAGGGAGAAATGTTTGCAAATATAAACAATCTACAACTATTATATAAAAAAACAAAAGCTCCAAAGCTGATCCTTTAAAAATCCTAGAGGAGCAATCTATGTTAAAAGCCTGTAGAAAGCACATGAGAAAGAGAACTTAAAGGTAAAAAAAAAAAAAGGGACAAATTTCTCAGAAATTCTGAATGTTGCTCCAGGTATAAAGATCACATGCTTCCATTGTTTGGACTATGTCCCCCTAATTAAGGCAATTTCCATTTCCATCTCTTATTATTTTCAAAATTTTAGAGTAACCATTCAACATCTTTGATATACTTACAAAAGCTGTATCTTTAGATATCAGTTCTAAACTGAATGTTGTTTCCCCTTGATGAATTTCATATATGTGGAGTATTTTCCAGATCCCAAAGCATTTCACTTAACACTCTACCATTTGATCTCCACAGTAAGTTTGGGAGGAAGGGGGAAAAACCCCTCTTTATAGATGGATAAACTGAGGTTCAGAGGGGTTAAGAGGTTATTTCAAAGTCACATGGTAGCCAAACCAGGACTCTTCAAATAATCAGTACTTTGCACACTGGGATTTAAACTTTCATTTAAACCCTCTTCTAATAATAAATTTCACAGAGTATTGGATTAAACCCTTAATCACTATTAGAGACAGAACTCTGATTAGACTGTTTTTGTCAATTAGGTTTTATTTCTTACCTAAGTCAAAGTTTTAATCAAAACTGCCTCTTGTAGATCTCATCCTTGTGAATTACAACATCTATCATCCTCCAAGCTCTTGGACCCACTAAATCCGATATGGATATTTGCCTAATATCACTATGATCTCACATGACAAAAGATACTTCAGATTTATTTTCTTCCTACAATTATTTTAAATAAGGCATAGAAAAGGAGGTGATAATAAAAGTAAACCCGACCTCCCACTTAGGCCCCAGCTATGGAACTGCATCATCATTTTAACCATCCACTGATACTGCTTTTCAAAACTACAATCCATTTTCATTGTAGTTAAGTTAAATTTGTGCTTTCTCTCTTGTACGACTTACTTTCCGGTTGTGGTGAGTCAAATCTAAGCTTCCATTACAGTTCAAAAGAGCCTAAGAAATATGAAGCCCTCTGACAATGAACTCTGGAGAACCAAGGAAACAGATCCAGTCTTGTTGATGGTTCTTACTAAGTACTGCATTAACTTTGAACTTCTAACACAGAACTGAATTTTAGAAGTCATTCAGAAAACAGACAGTAACTTGGACTCTCATATTTCTCAAGCTTTTATAAATGCTTGTAGGCATAGTCAGAGAAGACTCTTGAGGGTCCCTTGGACTGCAAAGAGATCCAATCAGTCTGTCCTAAAGGAAATCAGTCCTGAATATTCATTGGAAGGACTGATGCTGAAGCTGAAACTCCAATACTTTGGCCACCTGATGCGAAGAACTGACTCACTGGAAAAGACCCTGATGCTGGGAAAGATTGAAGGCAGGAGGAGAAGGGGATGACAGAGAATGAGATGGTTGGATGGCATCACAGACTCAATGGACATGAGTTTGAGTAAACTCCGGGAGTTGGTGATGAACAGGGAGGCTTGGTGTGCTGTAGTCCCCGGGGTTGCAAAGAGTCGGAAACGACTAGGCGACTGAACTGATACTGATGTTGATAGGCACAGTGCAGGAGAAGAGGCTATTAGTCAGAGAAGGGATACTTTCTGCTCCTGGGTGACAGACCAACCACCTTATCTCAGGCACCCCAAACCCTCTTGCTCCATTAGTGTTTCCCCCTGTCCACTCCGAGAGTCACACACCTATTCTCCATTTAACCAACCCATGGCACAATAGACGCATTTCTACAGCCTTACTATACACTCAGCTCCCCAGTACACTGCTTCCCAATCAAATTTAATTTTTTTGGTAGCCTACATCTCTGAATAAGAAGCAGTTTTAAGACTACTTATTTTTTTAATACAAATTCCTTTTAAGAGAAAAGATGGCACACACTCAGATTTCATTCTCTGAAAACATTTTAAGCTTCCTAAGCGCAATCACAAGCAAGCTCAGAGATTTCTATAAAATATGACAGTAATTACCTTCAAGTGTTGTCCCTTCTCCAAAAAGGGCATCTCCAGCTCCAGAGGCGTACAAGGCTGTCACAGATAAGGCATATTGCGTCCCTTCGTTTAATCCTCTCAGGACAGTACTCGCTGTGTCTCCCTTCACAGTGACCTCTTGAGTGTCACCTCCTGCCACCGGTGTGTATGTGATGAGATACTGTTTCACCTTTCCTGGTGCCCTCGTCCAAGACAGTTTCATTGTTGATGTGGTAGGGTCAGAAACTCGTAAATCCCTTGGGTTCCCTCTAACTTCATTAAAGAAACAACAACATCAAAACTCATTATTTAGTAAAATGACTTAAAAACATTTTGCTGCTTTATATATATATAATCAATTGCCATGCCCTCCTCCAGGAGATCCCCACCCAGAGATCAAACCCGTGTCTCTCACTTCTCCTGCACTGGCACGCAGGTTCCTTACAGTAGTGCCCCCTGGGAAGCTCATATCTATCCACCTATCTATGAGATAGATATGTAATCAAATTTACATCCTGGGTGAGATTATGACTATTGTAACTGCTGACTAGTCAACAGAGTTTAAGCATCTCTAAACCGGGCCCTATGTGTTAGCAGAAACAAAGCAAAAGCCATCCAATTTCTCTTCTGTACCGTAGTCACATAGGCTAAAGTCTTCCATGTTAGAATCTTTCATGTAAAAAAAACTACAACATTTTCTCTAAAACTGGAACAAAGCACTATAAAATGTATATATGCTGATTAGTAACACAATGGAGATTTTTAACTCCTCTAAGAAACAGTCAATAAAAAGACTTTGTTGGAGGAAAGCTAAGAACATCTAAATGTGATGCCCATGAATTATGTTAATTGATAAAAATGATAAATGGTGCTGTCTCTAGAAAAATATACATGAGAGGAAACGAGCCTTGGTTCCACTCAGGAGCCACCCATCCCTTTGCAACTGTGATATTTGGCTTTTCATGTCTTTCCTGGTAACGGGGCCATGTGGTCTCTGAAGGGTCTCAAGGCTCCCAACTCTATCACTCTCCTCACCAGGCACACATCCCCCAGCTTTAACTCAGAAAAATAGAAGGATGAGGCATCACTGGGTCTTTTTTTTTTTTTTTTTTGGTGCCCAGTACAAAGATCCCTAGATCCCCAACTGGAAAGAATAAGGGTAGTGAGTTCTCCAGTGGAAGAAAAGAAGAGGGCAGGTGGAGAGGGTCTTTGCAGGAGAGACTAGCTAGGCTGCACCAGGAGTCATGAAGTGTCTGCAAGAGGGCAACAAACTCACATTCACTGCTTATTAGCAACATTCAGTTTCCTTAGCCTCAACATTTGTGCAATACTGGGATAATAACAGTAACAACTTCATAGGTCCTATGCAGGGATTAAATGAGATAATACATCAAAAGCTCTTTGCACAGAAGGCAAATAGGTGCTTAATGGTGGTGGTGGTTTAGTCTCTCAGTTGAGTCCAACTGTTGTTACCCGTGGACTGTAGCCCAGCAGGCTCCTTTGTCCATGGGATTTCCCAGGCAAGAATATTGGAGTGGGTTGCCATTTCCTGCTCCAAGTACTTAATAACTGCTCATTATTGCTGACATGGAATTATTATTATGTTTTTTAAACTTTAAAGACAAGGAATAAAATGAA
The DNA here is from genome assembly GCF_032452875.1 of Bos javanicus. Classification (NCBI taxonomy): domain Eukaryota; kingdom Metazoa; phylum Chordata; class Mammalia; order Artiodactyla; family Bovidae; genus Bos; species Bos javanicus. The sequence goes on from NC_083876.1 coordinate 14,822,205, forward strand.
AAATACATATGGCTTAATTTTTATTCATGAAATGATCCATTAAATAAATATTAATAACTTGCAACTAATATCAGAATCTATCCTGGAAGCCTAATCATTCCATTTAAATAAAAACAGGTGAGTATTTTTAAATCTTCCTGAAGAAATAACAGGTAATCTATCTCAATGGTGCATAATATGATATTTAATCCCTAGTCATCCTTCAATTTACAATAGAATATTTAATAGTATTATATTAAAAGAATATTTAGACCGTATCATACAACTCAGGTTCCTGCTGACACCAATAAATGAGGTCTGTGCTGTGCTTAGTTGCTCAGTGATGTCTAACTCTTTGCGACCACATGGGCTGTAGCCTGCCTGCCAGGCTCCTCTGTCCATGGGGATTCTTCAGGCAAGAATACTGGAGTGGGTTGCCATGCCCTCCTCCAGGGGATCTTCCCAACCCAGGGGTCAAACCCAGGTCTCCCATGTTGCAGGCAGATTCTTTACCATCTGAGCTACCAGGAAAGCCCAATAAATGGGGTCACGAGTAAGTCAAATATTTGAATAAATCAAATCTAATAGGACTAGCATCTTAGATACTCCAATAATTGAGACAAAGTATCTCATGGCTTGTAGTGTCTGAATAGTTGTCCAAAGCGTCTCCTAGTCTAAGATTTCAGTTGTTACCAAATAATGAGCATATTTCTTCTACCTTCTTCAGTGGCTGCATTTCCAGTCAACGGAGACCCGGGTCCCGAGACATATTCAGGAATTACAGATACTTCATATTTTGTGTCTGGAGTCAGGTTCTCCAGCGTTCTCCTCCTCTGATTGGCTGGAGTGGTAACTTCTTTGCTTTCTCCACCAGCAACAGGTCTATAAGTAATTCGGTACCTTAAGACTCTCCCCGGAGCTTGAGTCCAGGTAATTTTAAAGCTATCCGTAGTCTCGTCTGTCACCTTTAGGTTTCGAGGTGCTCCTTTCACTAAAATTTAAAAAATAACAAGTTGACTGATTATATGTGAAGAATAAAAAGCTAGTTTTTTGATCACTAAGTTACAGCATTTCTCTAAGCAAATCCATGAGCATTTTTTAACAAACATCCTGGTTCCTGAACGCATTTGGCCAGATATTAACTACATTCTGAAATGGCAAACACACTACAATACCCAGAAAGAAACTGAGTACTGTCAACTGTTTAATCAAATAAAGAGGTATATAACAGTAAATTTTTAAATTCATAAATACTCTATAAAATTGCAAATTAATATTGACATAAAATCAAAAATAAAGACAATCTGTTTATTCAAGTACAAGGCTTTCACTCTTACTAGATCTTCTCAAAAAAGCAGGAAAGTAATACCTAACACAGGAAAGTAATATGAGGTCTACCATATTCACCCACTTGAGCAAACTGTCTTATCCAATCAGTCACACCGTTAACTTTTTTATCTGCACAGTCGTTTGACTTGAGAATAATTAGACCACACATGTATTAAACCAAATACATTTGTAGGTACTTAATGAATACTCCTTTGTTTAGTCACCCAGTCATGTCCGACTCTTGCGACCCCATGGATGGTAGCCTGCCAGGCTCCTCTGTCCATGGGATTTTCCAGGCAAGAATACTGGAGTGGGTTACCATTTCCTTCTCCAGGGGATCTTCCCAACCCAGGAATCGAACCTGGGTCTCCTGCGTTGCAGGCAGATTCTTTACCGACTGAGCTATGAGGGAAGCATAATGAATACTAATAGCTGAATCTAAATCTTGAAGTTAAATTGCAATGTAATTTAAATGAAATGAAATTTTCATTATGTCTTAAATGAAATTTTCATTAAGTCCAAATGAGAACATCACTTGGTTTTGTGGTTTAATGACTTTTTTGTCTAAGAAGCGAAGTGTTCATATGGACAACATGGTCAGGAAAGATGAACTAAATCCACTAGGGTAAAACCACAATGCAGCATATCTACATGTACCTCCCATGCAATTAGAAGTTTATCTAAATGTACAACATATCAATAGACCACTCCAGGGAGGAAAAGGAACTGCATATCTCAAGAAAAGAAAGCAAATTTTTGGCAGACCTATATCCATGATTCATTTAATATGGCAAGGAAAAAGGCTATATTAGTCCAAGCAAACAAAACTGATGGATCTGAATACTGGCTCTGAAATTTAATTAACGTGTAATTTTGAGTCTCAGCTTAGCCAAAGCAAAAACGTGACTATTTGTAGGGTTATTGAGGTGGTGAAATGAGATAATCCTTGGAAACAATTATCATAGTATCTGACACATAGCAGAAGCTTAACAACTGCTAGTTTAATACAGATATTAAATCAGACACTTCCTTATTGACAGAAGAAAGTTCAAATCTCAGATTTCACTACAAATAATAGAACTTGCAAGGCATTACCAAATTCTATTGTAGTAGCCCACTGAGGAAAAATTAGAGTGTATACAAATATAGTTGACTGTACTCAAAAACCTTTTAGATTTCAATTTCCTTCTTGAGACAAAGTTCCATCTCCACCCCAAAGTGCTGAAGAAAAAAGGCCAGGCTCATCAAACCACAATTTGACATTACAGAGAAATCAGCAGAAAGTCAGAAATAGCTAAGTGTGGCCTGCTAGGTTATACTATCACAAAAATCATAAGACAAGAAGACACCTTAGGCCATTTAGTCTACTAACCTTCAGAAAGGAATACACCTGAACCATGCACAAAAGAAAAATCAATCATATTTGAAAAACTCAAAGATTCTCTAGCTTTTATCAGCAAGTAGACCTGCACATGCCTTCCCTGTCAGCAAACACTTCTTTGTTTGTAACTATCTTAAATTCCTCATGCTGCTGTTTCAGCCTTTTCTATACCCAACAAAAATGCAGAACAACTGATGCCTCTTATCATATTCACTGCATTTATCTTAAGGAGTAAATATCTGGTGGTAGTCTTCTAACAAGGTTCTTCAGAATATTGTAAATATCAAATGAAGAAAAATGTATCAGAAAGTATTCAACTCTTTCCAGTAAAGTGGACACATCTAAACAAGTATCACTTAAAACATCTGGTCAACTTTGTACACCTAGGTTTTTAGCAGGCTTATCTACAGTAGCTAAAGGATGGAAGCAATCCAAGTGCTTACTGATGGGTGAACGGATAAAGAAAAGTTGGTCTATACATACACTGGAATATCATTCAATCATAGAAGAAAGGACATTCTGACACATGCTTCGAGCACAGATGAACCCTGAGGACACTAAACTAAGTGAAAGAAGCCAGTTACAAAATGACAAATACTGTATGATTCTAGTCACGTGGGAACCTAGGGTCATCATATTCATAGAAACAGAAAGTAGAACGGCTGCTGCAGGGAAGGAAGGGGGAGTTGTTTAGGAGTAGCAGTGGGAATGAAAAGTTGTTGTTTAACAGGTAGAGAGTTCCAGTTTTGCAAGATAAAAAAGTTCTGGAGACGAATGTGGTGATGTTAGCACAACAATATGAATGTACTAATTGCCTCTGATATGCACACTTTAAAAGGGTTGCTATAATGTTTTTTATAGGTATGCTGCTGTGCTGCTGCTAAGTCACTTCAGTCATGTCCGACTCTGTGCGACCCCATAGACGGCAGCCCACCAGGCTCCTCCGTCCCTGGGATTCTCCAGGCAAGAACACTGGAGTGGGTTGTCATTTCCTTCTCCAATGCATGAAAGTGAAAAGTGAAAGTGAAGTCACTCAGTTGTGTCCGACTCTTAGGGACCCTGTGGACTGCAGCCCACCAGGCTCCTCCATCCATGGGACTCTCCAGGCAAGAGTACTGGAGTAAGGTGCCATTGCCTTATCTTACCACAATTTTAAAAAGATAAAAAACTGGTAATATATATCTGTCATCAGAGGTTTGGTAGCTCTGAAGTATTTGAAACATGGGACAGAAAATGCTAGATAAGCAGTATTTCAAGAGCTAATTCCATAATTATTAATGGTTCTCTATGTCTCAACCTCAAATTCATCAAAATAAACACAGGATCTTTCACTTAAAAGCTTTTTCCCTTTTGAAAAAGGTTTATGAGTAGTTGTATTTTAAAGGAACTGAATCCTACAAGGGCATTCACAGTGCTGAACTATAAAGCAGATGGTCATTTCCCATGGTGACTCTGTTCTACGATAAACTATTAGTTTGGGGGAAACGGTGGGGAACCCTCCTCACACCTTCTGCGGTGGTCTCCTCTCCAGCTAAGGGGATGCTGAAGCCATCCTCGTACTCCGCGGTCACATTGACCAGGTACAGGGTCTCTGGTTTCAGGTTGCTGAGGACCACACTGGTGCTCGAGGCTGGCTCCACCAACGTCACTTCATCATCCCCAGTAGCTTCTTTGTAGGTGATGTGGTACGAAAAAACGTTTTCTCCAGCAGGAGACCAGCTGGTTTTCAAACTGTTGGAAGTCACCTCAGAAAAATTAATATCCTTTGGAGGCACATAAGCTGTTAAGAGAAAAAGAAGGACATAGTTAAAATTTTTAAATCTACAAAGCAAACACAGACCCAACAGCTACGCATTTTCTGAAATGGCTTCCGTTCTATTGGGAGAGTGGTCACTGAGGCCAATGCACTGAGTAAGTAGTCCATACAAGACCAGTGAGAGAAAGCCTCTCACTCACAGCCCTGCAAATGATCTCAGTCTTGACCATTTGTCTTGATCATTCATAACACTGTTGTGTTGTTTAAGTAAAAGTAACTAGTTAAAAAAAAAAAAACTCAATTAGAGTTTTCAGCTTCATAAGGCAAAGCAGTAACAGAATGGTCATACCCACAACTGGAATATTTAAACAGTATCAGATCTAAAATGAATCATCAAGTAAATGGTTTGACAGATATTTCTGTCATACCATAAGTAGATATTTCAAAGTAATAATTTAAAATGTTTTCCTAACAAAAGAATATTTATTAAACCAAATCATAGGAAGATGCAATGTTTAAGGCAAACTCCCTATCCTTAGGGGACATACAATGAAACTGGAGTGAAAAGAGAGTGCAAGGTTATTAAGAAAAATGTAGTCTATTTGAATGCCAAATGACTACAAGTGGTCAGCATTATAGCACTAGAACAGGTATGAAGCTTGATGCAAGAGATGGGACTTTTAATCAAATGTTGAAAAACAGAATTTGAGCAAATGAAGAGAAGAGAATAGGGAATTCATTTGTCAGGAATGATGCCCAAAAATGGTCCAGGAAAAAGATTTCAATGATCCAGGACTATACTCCAGTTACCTTTGATTCAAAGGAACTAGTTCAGCCCTCCAGACACTCAATGCACAGTTATTTAATTGGACATGACAAATGGGCGTGACAAAGCTGGTTCCTAGTCCTGTATGACTCTGAAGATAAACAGCTTTTTCACCAATAAACATCTGACCCATAGCCAGGAGAAAGCCATGTCTCAGAGGTAAATGAGCTAAGCTCAGCACTTTTCAATAATACAGGAAAGTTACTTTTTCCTACAGATAGAATTGACAAAGCAGATTATCCTCTATTTTAGAACCAAAAATGCTTTGTTCATGAAGGGATAACTTTTACTTTAGAGAGCCTACTAACCTTTTTTCTTTATGGCTGCCAATTCTTGTTCAATTCTAAGGCAGATAGACTGTGTGAGTTCAAAAGATATCCTCTGAAAAGCATCAAAATCTTCCACTGTGAACACATGGGTCTCGGCAGGAGGAGAGGCGATGGCTTCTAGCTCTGAGCGAACAGCATCCTTCACACCAACAGCAAAGATTTCAACATCTGAATTCCTCAGTTTTATAGCCGGGTCTCTGAAAGCATCTGAAGATTTTCCATCTGTGATAAGAATCATGACCTTTGGGACATTGCTTCTTGAACCCTTGCTCGGCACAAATATTTTCTCTCTGACATAAGTCATTGCTTTCCCAGTGTTGGTAGACCCTCCTCGGTACGGGAAAGTGTTTATTGCTTCAATTATATCTTCAACTTTGGTGAATTTTTTCAATGTGAATTCAGTATGAGGATCCCGGCTGTACTGGACAAGACTTATCTGTACCCTATTTGGTGAGATCTCAAAACTTTTTACAAGAACTTCCAAAAAGGCCCTAACTTTAACAAAGTTTGCAATCCCAATGCTATAGGAACCATCAACCAAAAACACAATATCGGCTTTTATATCCACACCACGTGAACATTCTGTAAAAAAGAAAGAAAGCCCATTAAAGTTCAAACATTAATCACATGAAATAAACAAATTATAAACAAATATTAATTAATCATAAAAATATAAATACAGCAGCTTCTCTGCATCCTGGGGATGGGAGTGGTTCCAGAACCTCCTTTCCCATTCCAAACTCTGTGGATGCTCAAGTCCACTCTATAAAACAGCACAGGGAGGCTGGCCCTCCAGATTCACAGATTTCTACATCTGCGGGTTCAACCAACGTCAGACAACACAGGTGGTTGAATCTGTGGATATGGAACCCATGCATATAGAGGGCCAAAGACATCTGATTTTCTTAGTAAGCAGGCTTCTTTAAAAGAAACTTGTCGCAACTGTTTTGTTTAAAAGTAAGTCTGAACCAGAAAGGTATACTATTAAATGGACCTCCACATACTTCACACCCTATTAACTCACCCACTTGAACTTTCATTGGTTGAGTCTTCTCCATTATTGAAACGGGCTCACTGGATGTCAGTCCCTTCATGGCAGAAACACTGATCTGGTATTCCGTGTCTGCTGAGAGGTCACGGACGCTAAGCGTGGTCGTCTGAGGCCCCACACTCAGAGCATGCTGTCGGCTTCCCGTGGTCATGGGTATAAGGAGAACTTTATAGCCAGTCACTGCGCTAGGAGATGGACTCCAGCTTAGCTTAACGTATTTCGACGAGACTTCCGTGGCAATCAAATTTGAAGGAGGTTCAACAACTACAAAACAACAAGCAGAAGAGTGATTAAAAACAGTAAGATGCAACCCCATTAATGAGGTTTTTACTGTTACACCTCAGTTTTCCTTATTCAATGGTTGTATCATGATTGTATCAGGAAAAGGGCTTCCCAGGTGGCACGAGTAGTAAAAGAACCCACCTGCCAACACAGGATCTTAAGAGACGCAAGTTCGATCCCTGGGTTGGGAAGATCCCCTGGAAGAGGGCATCACATCCCACTCCAGTATTCTTGCCTGGAGAATCCCATGGATAGAACAGCCTGGCAGGCTACAGTCCATAGGGTTGCAAAGAGTCAGACACGACCGAAGCAACTGAGCACACACACACACACGTCACATGCACCTATCAGGAAAAGTTCCCAGTCACAGACACCCACTTCCACTTGTACCCCCCAAACCAGAGATTCAGCACCTGAATTTTAATCCAGGAGATGAGAAGTTTAGGGCAAAGAAATCCTTGAAAAAATTCATAATAGGACATCAGATGCCTAATTCATTTCTGGGGCCAAGATTTTCCATTTTGGTTTTTTGGTATTACATTCATGGGCCCTTTCCCTGGAGAAGGGCAGGGCAATCCACTCCAGTATTCTTGCCTGGAGCATCCCATGGACTGAGGAGCCTGGAGGGCTACAGTCCATGGAGTCACAAAGAGTTGGACATAACTGAAGCGACTTAGCACGCCTGCGTGTCATGGCCTTTATTCAGGTACCAAAGGAGGAACTTGATAAATATTTGTTAAATCAATGACTTATTCAATACTTTAGAAATTTTTTCCCTTTTCATAAAACTTTAAGCATAATAATGTAATACTTTAAAGATACTTTATAATATGCCAAGAAAGATAAGAAGTCGGCCGTTCTTAAATGATAAGATTCTTGTAATTTTAAATAATTGTATTTCCACTTCATTCAGGGTTTAGAAGAAAAAGTTCATCTATGTTCAGAATGCCACCAAACAGAGGTGAAACCACGGTGTACAACATGCAGATTGATAAGCAAATACTGATCATCTAAAAATGTTCTATCCTTAGTCGATGTAGAACATAGTCATGTACTTAGCTAATAACAAAGTATCTTAAGCTATTTCAGACCAAATCTTCGAAGTTTTAGATCTGTCAATGGAATCTATCTCCCAGAAGATATGGTTCTACGTTTTTATAAGTCAGCCTGAGACAGTGGATGATAAAACATGCACAGGGTCACTCACTGTCTTCTCTGAAAGGCAATCAGACATAGTCCATAAAAACGATGCCTAAAGAAATGAGAAATAATGGGAGGACAGGAACGGATGCGCCACCTGGAAGCCTGGGCAAAGCCTTGGACTGATGCAGACAGTGAGGGGACAGAAGTCACAGGCAATCGCCAGCGACAGAGAGGAGACCCCAAAGTTAAGACTGTGGCCACCTGGGATGAAGCCCGTGCCCCCTGCCAGAGACAGTGCGAACAGGGGCAAGACCAAAGTTGGCCTAACCTCACACATGCACCCTAGTGAGGATGAAAACTCAAATGTTTTAAAAGACTGAGTAGGAGAAGATGAGCAGGGGAAAGTCAGACGGGGGTGGATTTTGTAACAATATAGAGCAAAAAATCAGACATTAGGCAGTGAAACAAAGAAAGAGATTCAGAGCCCATGAGGTAATAAGAAGGAGTTCTGAAACTGAATTACAGCCCATGAACACTGCCAAAATGCTTGGGGTTTGGAGATGAAAGACTCTACATGATTGAAGATGGAGTTATTTAGAACTTATCTTTAATCAGTTGTCAATTCTCAGGCTGAGAGGAGAACAATCATGGAAACTGTGATTTTTTAACGCCCCAAAGGATCTTCATGAAATGTTTTTTCTCTCTCCCATGTATTTAAAAGCAATGACTGATAAATGGGAACATTGTGCAAAAGTGGGAGGATCAAACTGACTGCTCTTTGAAATATTCTTAAGAGCTCTGAAAACACTACGCAGTTTATGGTGATAGAAAACTTTGCCACCGAATAGAAACAGCGCTGTGATGAGTTTAAGTTGCAGAGTACTAACCTAAATGTCCCCCCGTTTGTAAACCCATAAATGCTCTCAAATAATGGAAAAGGGGAACACATGGGAACCCCCAACAATTCACTCACCTTCTTCTCCACTGACCAGTTCCCCGAGCTGTTCATCCACACCTGAGCACACCTGGGAGATGATCTCATTCTGAATATCCACAATTGCATCGAAGTTGGCCACATTGAAAACATGATTGAGTGAAGGTGTGGAGGCAATTTGTTTGAGTTCTTTTGCATCTGCAGCTTTAATGCCTTTAAAAGAGAAGGGACAAGGATAACAAATGGGGACCTCCTGTATGGTACATGGAACCCTGCTCAATGTTATATGGCAGCCTGGATGGAAGGGGAGTTTGGGGGAGAATGGATACATGTATGTGTATGGTTGAATCCCTTTACTATTCACCTGAAATTATCATAACATTGTTAATCAGCAATGCCCCGATACAAAATAAAGTTTCAAAAAAAAGGGAGTAGGATATTTGAAGGGGCTTCCCTTCAACGTGGCTCAAACATTAAAGAATCCACCTGCAATGCAGGAGACCCAGGTTCGATCCTGGGTCGGGAAGGTCCCCTGGAGAAGGGAATGACAACCCACTCCAGTATTCTTGCTCAGAGAATCGCATGGTCAGAGGGGCCTGGTGGGCTACAGTCCACTGAGTCACAAAGAGTAGTTCCCGACTGAGCAACTAACACATACACACACACAGGATCTTTGAAAAGGGAAGTGGGTCAGATCAAGGAAGTTCCTTGCTTTCTTAGTCTTTCCCAAGTGAAGACATTTGCAAATCCTTATTCAGTCATAAACTGAATTGCTTTGTTTCCTAACGAATGTGCAACTGTTGAAAGGACAAAAACGGTTGAATGACATTTTCTCATTTCACATAATGTGGCCACAGAGGCAAATGAGTGGTTGGTAAAACAGACTAGGCTCTCATGCCAACCACGCCATCATTTGTCCCTGCTGCCATCTGGGAAGATAATACTTTTTTCTTCCAGAGTCCTGAATGAGCTGGAGCCCTCTGAATTCTTCAAGTGTTACATAATAGAGGAAATACATATAAAACACTTAATGATAATACAAGGAGGACCTTTATGAGAACCACTGGCCCAGAATTCTTTGAAAAGCAGAGGATTGACAAGGAATGTGAATATCGCCTTACTTAATACATATGCAGCTTTAATGCCTTTTTTAAAAAGGGGGGACATGGGGACCTCCTGTATGATACATGGAACTCTGCTCAATTATATGGCAGACTGGATGGAAGGGAAATTTGGGGGAGAATGGATACATGTACATGTATGGCTGAATCCCTTTACTATTCACCTGAAACTACACCAATAAAAAAGTTTTTTTAAAGAAGGGAGGAGTTACATGAAGAAATAGACAATCAAAATTTTACTCAAAAATGATTTGGATTAACACTACACTATAAGATGCAGTAAACCTTGTTTTCCTTCCTTGAGGAAGGATCCTTTTTGAGGAATCAAGCCTTCATCTTCTGAGCATGAACTAGTAAAGTAGTTCTAAAAGGAAAACACTTCAGCAAACACGACCTACCCAAAGAGAAAACTTCAACCCCAATATTTCGAAGCTCTCTTGCTGGAATTTCCACTTCGTCCTGGGATTTGCCATCTGTAATAATAATTGCCACTTTGGGAAAGCCAACTCTTGCCCCAGCAGATTCCGTGAAGGTATTTTTAATTAAGTAATCAATGGCTTCCCCTGAAATGAAAAAGAGATACATTCAGTCACTCCACACTATACAATTTTACTAAAATCAAAAAGTGCGAGATTACTTTCAAAATTATTTAACATATGATCATTTGTGCAACCCATCATTCCTTTCCCACACAGACACTTCATTTATCTTAAACAATACCAAAATTTGTAAAAAAAAAAAAAAAAAAATACCTGTCATTGTGTTGCCACCTTTGTATGGGATTTTTTTAATTGCAGCAAGCAGCTCTTCCTGTTGGTAGTACTGATTTAAGTTAAATTCCGTCCTGGTGTCAGAGCTGTACTGAACAACTCCAACCCTTGTCTTCTCTTCCCCAATGTCAAAAGCAGACACGAGAGCAGCAATGAAGTCTAAGATGTACTTGAAATTGTTTCTTCCCACACTCCATGAGCCATCCACAAGAAAAACTAAATCAGTCCAGGCACTGACAGAACATTCTGAAATATATGTGATACGTTTTTTAAATGACATGCTATTAAATCTATCTAGCATTAAAGAATACAAACTAACATTGCAAAAATGTTGGCTCCTAAAATCATTTCGTTCTTTAGAACATTTCATATTGTTCTTCCCCCACAACTGACATGCACAAAAGAACACAAAATTTTATTGGCACACATTTTCAGGCAGGTTCCCAGATGGCACTGTAAAGAACCCGCCTGCTAAGGCAGGAGACATAAGAGACATGGGTTCAATCCCTGGGTTGGGAAGATCCCCTGGAGGAGGGCATGGCAACCCACTTCAGTATTCTTGCCTGGTCTGGCGGGCTACAGTCCATTGGGTCACAGAGAGTCAGACATGACTGAAGCAACTTAACACACACACAGAAGTATTTTCAGTACCTTCATGAACATGCATTTCTGCAACTATGTCTTTAAAATGTCATAGAAGACATTGTGCAAGACAAGATGAAAAGATATATGACCGATTCTCCAAGAGCCTATGACCCAAGCATTTGTGCTATTGACTTATCTATTTTTGTAACTATATCCTCACTCTTTTCTCCAAGTAAAAATTATATAAAATATCTAGGAGACATACAAAAGAAATATAAGCGAAGTGTTTTCATTCTTGGTACTTTTAGATCAATAAATACAAAACAGGAACTTCCCAAGTTGTCCAGTGGTTAAGACCCTGCGTTACCGATGCAGGGGGCCTAGGTTCCATCTCTGATAAGGGGGACTAGATCCCATATGAGGCAACTAAGATCTGGTGCAGTCAAATAAATATTTTTGTAAAATTACAGAACAATTGCTGTGCCATTTAAGCAAATGCAATAGAGCTGAAGAAAAAAGCAAATCTTTCAACATTCTCCTGTACTTTACAATGTAATGGTCTAAAGTTTGCAGCTGGTTAGCCCAGAGGGTTAATGAAATCTTAACAGAAGTACCATAAATATCATAAATATATCATAAATATAATGCAAAATACCCATAATATTTTCAATGCATTTGCACATTCAATGCAAATCATCAATGCATTTAAATTTCACAACTAAATCTACTTTCACTAAAGAAAAGGCAGGGAAAATATTTTAACTCAAAAGTAAAAACATATGTGGTATCTTTAAATCCCCAAAAATGCAACAATTGGTGTTTGTAATCAAACATATTTTTTCTTCTCTCTGTGGTCAGTTGGTGAGTGGGAAACAGGTTGGTTTTTACGAAAATCTGTATTCATAAGGCAAAGCTGAGTAAATTTTCTGAAGATATTTTTGTCCCTGCAGTCAGTTGGTGGATAATAAGAGAAGTATTTGGCTCAGAAAAGAAGGAAAGGGTCCTGGAAAAATTTGCAAGCCAATACAAGTTGCCTGCCTAAATAATTTTTGCATACTATTTAATGGGCCAACGTAAGTCTATTGAAAGTCAATGTTTGGAATAATACTTTGCTTTAGAATAAATATTGATGATTCAGGGAAAATATTTGCATTGTAACTGCATGCTATAAACTTCACTTCAGATTATTAGACATTATAAAGAATTATAAACAGTGATCTGGAGGGGAAAATTCCAGATAAAGGGAACTTTGTGTTCACAATATTTTTATTGTTATCCCGAGTCATAAATCCCATTTATAAGGTGGCAAAATCAGAAGTCCAACCACTTAAGGCTTTATCCCAGTAAGTCAGAGCAGTGTAGGATAAAAAGGGCCTAGAAACCACAAAACCAGACCATAAAATTGCTTTCATTTGATTACAAATGCATCAATTCATCAGAGACATCCTACAGAGACTCTGGAAATGTTTAGAGTCACACCAAGTAAGCCCACATAAACACCCTAGAGATGACCAGAATATATACAGCAATTTTCACGGCAATGGAATTGCTAAAGACACCACGAGGGCATCTCCCTTGTGGTCCAACCTTCTATTTCCCATGTGTCCCTAAGCTACCATCTGTTTCTACAATTTAAGTCCAGTGATGAGCTTTGTTTTTCACCTACTGCCAGAATACTGCAGGGAAACTTGAACATACACACATTTAATACACCTCCAGTAAAAAGAATATTTAGTCCCTAGAATGGTTAGAAAGTAAGAATGTGGGTGTTATAACCACTTAGCCGTACATTACTATTACACTGCCTATACTTGTAGATAAAACTTACAGAAATTAATATAGGAGTGAGATCAAACTATGGATCGAATTGGAACATCTCCTTTATATATTACATTTATAACTTACTTCTGCAAAACCACATAAAATATTAAGGAAAATGCTTACTTTGTATCTCTGTTTTTCCAGGTTTCTTCTCCCCTGGCTTTGTCGGGCCACCTGTTTGAACTGAGTCAAAACTTGATTATTACAAAGGGAAATGAACCCATAAAAATACTTCCTAAGAAGAAAGTAAGTGTATTGTCCTTCAAGTGTATGGTGTATTCCCAGCTTGTCAGAGAATACAGCCAAATAAGCATTCCCTTGCAAATAAATTATTTTCAGTGAGGCTTTAGATATATTTCAAAAAGAGATAAAAACTCTGTAGCTTGGCAAAGTCTAACGCTTTTTAATAGTTTTCATTCATAACATTCCTGCTGCTTGCAGAGACCAAGCTTATAAATGTGAGTACATTATTCACATCTACTAATAACTAGGATCAGAGCAAGAACAGTTAATGCTGATGTAAATTAACTGCATAACAACAAATTAAATTTGAAAGTTAGAGAAACCTTCTGCAAAATTTAAGGTATAAAAGTACTTTATATGTGTGCTTACTTGTTAATTGGCCTATAACTGGTACACTTTCTTCTACTTCATCATATGAAGTGATTGTCACCACATACTCTATTTCAGGTATAAGCTCTGTTAATAAAGTTTCAGTGGTACTAGCTGAAAGGGTAAATTCTTTAGTGGGCCCATCTGGAAATATAGAAAGGAAAATATCAATGCAACAAATCTTTTTTCACATATAACGTAATACAATATAATGTAATTCCCAGATATACTCAAAACCTAAAAATTCAAAATACACATTTTTCTCAAAATGCCCAAGCATTATTTTTTACTGTCCTCCAAAACTAACACTTTGAATTCTAGAAATTCAATAAATGAACTGGCATTGCCTTTACCTGTTACAATCATATTCCATATTTGTTTGAGGACTCAAGTATGCCTCTAGATTAAAGATATATCAGAATATAAAAAAAATATTTCATTGTTTTTGAATACTAATGGTAGATAACAAAATTTTTATAAGTGAGATATAAAGCAGAAAATAATTTAATTTTAAATTATGTATCGGAGAGTACCAAAAGAAAATGAAGGGCTAAAAATCAACTCAAAGACAACAAACCCCATTGGCTAAAATGAATGTCTACTGGGAAACAGCATTCACTTTTATAGGAGAGATGTATCCTCCATATTCCAGTGAGTGGGGCATACTCTGAAGGGTAACCATGGTCCTCTGAACTGACTTAACTATCAAATATTTCGAAGTACAGCGTACTGAGCATTTCCTTACATGCTGGCAATTATGTATTTCCTTTTAGATTATGTTAATGCTCAATTCAACAGGAAACAGTAGTTGTTAGAGACTAAATGACTTTTAAAATTCTTCACCATATTAATTTTCATCAAAACATAAATAATCAAAAAAGGCAACAAGTGTGACAGAACCCTGAGAAATGCTCCAAGTTAATATGTGGAGCACTGCAGAACCAACCAGGGCCCACCGTGGCAAAATAAGACCCCAGGGCTCTGTGGGTATGGATGGTCCCAGTGTTCGTTTCTACAGTCAGTCATTTCCAACATCTGGAAACCAGATGAACTCTTTCAGCTGCTTTTTGGCTTTGCAATCAATGAAATAGTTAACTGCAAATATATTTGGGAAGAAAAGATTCAAGGAAGAAAAAGTAAACGCCTGATCCCTTTTTAAGCTCTTGGGTCATATTGAAAACAGATAACAGTTTCTCAATCCCCTGATAAATCAGCATTTAAAATCATTGGCATTTTTAAAGGCCATAAGCATGCAAACACAGCTCTGGTGATAAGTTATGTTGACATCATCTATCTCTTCTATCAGCCAATCAAGACCCCTTCCTACCACTTGGCCAGTGCTCATAAAAATGGTTTTATTCCCATTCCATGTTAGAAATAAAAGTTAGTCAAGAGAGATTGGTTCTCCCTACTCAAGCAACATCAAGGATACTGACTCTTAGCCTTAGGATCTACAGAATTTACCCAGTAAATCCTTGTCTTCCATCATGGCAGCTAACCACGATCCCAGAACACTGTGTCCTGAGCACTGAAGTATGCAGGACACTGGGCAAAGTGTAACACCTCACTTCATCACTTGTCACTTGAAGTGTTGGACAGATTAAGTGATTCAAGAAGAATGTCAAGCCGTCATCGTTCTAGTTTATAAAATCAAAGATTACCAGCAATATTCTGATCAAGGGATAGAGTCTAACAGCTTTACACAGCAAACCAAGTTAATAAAGCTAACACTATAAAAATATAATAGTGGGTCCTGAGCCGGAAACCTGGAGACCTGAGGCCACCAAATATCTTGTGACATTAGGTAAACCCCTCTGGTTTTCTAAATCTTGGCTTCCTCATAATGAAGCAGAAGGTGGGGGAAGGATCAGATTATATCATCTTGGATGTCTCTGTCCGAAAATCCCAGCATCCCAAAACTTACCCGTTGTAGGGTCCACTGTTATTTTGAAACCCACAATTGGATCAGGTGGTATTGCCCATGACATATGAACAGTATTTTCATCTATAATTTTAAAATTCAAGTCTGAAGGTGGTTCAACTGCAAAAAGAGAGAGTTGGCATGTTACATTTTCCAATGTCACAAAATAGTCAATTGAATTAATAAAGAATTGTGTTGAGCAAAGCTTACTAAAATTGTCTTTGCATAAATTTGTTTCCAACAAATATAAAAGATATCTTGTTGGACAAGAATAAAATTAAAAGCTGACACGGTATGACAAAACATCAGAGAGTATACATATTACAGAAGACAGCACAAAACGCTTTGGATTCTTGAGTTGCTAGGTCATCCAAGAATGGCCAGCAAAATCAAGCATAATAGAAACAAATTTGGATACAAGTACATACAGGTACAATGAAATCACATATAATAACCACATATGCAAACAATTCACATAACAATTAAGGAAATTTCAATACATGCTGAGTGCATTTTGAATAAGCATGCCAAATCACAACCTGCTTACAACCACAGAAGTTAAGTTAGAACACTGACATAATACTTTTTTTTCATAATATGGAAAGAATCAATGATATTTTGGTTCATTCTCTGCATCATTGCCTTGTTATTAATTTTTGTTTGATAATTCTCAGTCTGTGGCAGAGATGAGGAATGTATTTTAATAAAAAGGAAGAAACACTGTTGGGAAATTTAGCACTGTTGTGTTTCACAAGGAAATATACATTTAAATGTATATTTGTATTCAAATAGACCAATACTCAAAAATAGTCATAAGGGATGTCAATCATTTATAAATATATAAAGAATGATATACAGGTGTTTATAAAATTAATATTCTGCCTGTTTACACCAATTTGCTGTATGTTTGCAAGGTGTAAACCAACACTTATTTTCCTTTGCAGCAGGTATATTCCATACTAGAAGTGGCATTTTAACTTAAAATGCCAGTATGGTCCTTTTACAAAAACAATGGTTAATTATGAAAAGACAACATCAATGTATATTTATGGACATTTATTTACAGAACTTAAAGAAACTAGTAAAGCAATCTGAAGACATGACCGCATAAATCTTGGAGAAGTCAATGACAGGAATAATTGAAAAGTACAGAAAGCAATAGTTTACATACAAAACTGTTCAGCATCATGCACATGTCAATGAAATGTTGACTGGTTTTTAGTTTCCCACAATGAATGAAAGCCTCCATGTACAGTAGTCATTACACAAAGACGTTCCAGAAATATTTTATAATGATATTCTCCCTGCAATGTTCATGCCTCATCATGCAGCATTGTACTGACTCACTGTCAGTGCATGGTCGATGCATTCAAAATGATTACTCTTGAAGCAGGTCAACACAATAAAATGACTTTCTGCCATATTCTTCTTCATTTTAAGATTGAACGTATTCCTTGTGAGTCAGAATTTTCTGTTTTGAGAGATTACAATCTCCTTTTAGGTTTTCCTAAAGGTCAATTGAACTGTAGTAGTAGCTTGGAGACATGAGTCATAGAATTTAACTGGGGTTAGGGATTTATGTAATATTAATAGCACATTTTAATGGAAATGATACAAATTAAGCAAACATTTGCTTTAAGGAACTGCTGTTTCCAACTGTAGGAGATGGCTTTTGATTTCTACTGTATACACTAGTAATGGAATGGATGTTATTTTCCTACTATCCATACACAGGCAGTGAGATTAGACTATTAATCTACATGCATAGTTTAATTATTCAACATTCTGCTGTCTGTAACCGTATTGCGAGGTTTCCCGATAGCCATCACTTAGTATAACAAGCATGCAACAGATGTTAATAGGACAATAGGTATTAAGAATATCATTATAAAATATTATTTCAGTAGCAATGGCTCAGGACAAATTTAATGCAAAGGCAGACGCAACTGGCCTGAGCATGCTTTTGAAAAATCAGTACATGGAAAAACAGTACCACCAACCTTGCAAGGAAATTGACCTGAAGCAGCAGACACTAGGTTAAAACTGCTGAAGGGCAGCAGCAGCCCACCTTGTTGATTTCCAAATGACCAGGATTCCAGAAAAACTGAAAAATTGACTGTTGGGAAAAGTCTTTAACAATTGGATTTTAAGGTGTTCATAGAAACTCAGATGTGGTACTTGGGGATCAAAAGTAATAAAGGATGGTTGACCAGCATATGTATAACAGACAGCCCTTTGCACTTTTCTTCTTGCCACTTTTATCACTTGCAAAATCTTTTAGGCTTGCCATTCTATGCATTTTGTTTGTTTTTTCATGAAAAAAACATAATAAAGCAGGTGTGAGTGTGGACCCCTGTTGACTTGAATCAATGCAAAATATATTTTCATTAACTTCAAAAGTCTTCTATTTTATATAAAAGTAATTCACAACTGCCTTTGCATCATTATAAACAGTGAATGCAGATGCCAGAATATTTCTAATAAAACTATCTACATAGGGATTGTGATTGCAAACAGTCATAGTTGTGTAGAATATGAACGGGAATGAAGATAAATAGAAGTGTAATTATAAATGAATAAGGTAGCAATCAGGTATATTAATATATTCATAAAACTGAATACTGATAGTGAAGAAACTAGAGTTTTAAGTATTCATAACACTAGCAGTTTAAGTTCATATTTATGAATAATGCTCTTTGTTATCAAAAGGCTATGCTATCAAAGCTACATTCTGATATATCTTTTTACATAAATTGGCAGGATTTAGGACTTTTTAGCAATGATAATAATAGCTAGTGTTTGCTGAGTGTCTTTTCTATGACAGGCAGAGAGTTGGTCACTTTATATATTGTCTCTCTCTCCTTTCATGATCACCCAGCAGAGTGGCCTTATTATCTGATTCACAGATGAATCAGTGAAATTCAGAAGGGTTAACACAGCAGCAAATAAGCAGCAAAACTTGGACCCCCATAGTCTGACTCTAGAACATACAGTTTTCTATCATACTGGCTTATTAAATAAATATTTGCATGAAAGATTAACTTTAGAAACCAATATTGATATGAATTTGGCTATTAAAATATACATAAGTATTTTACTTACTCTATGAAAAACCTTTATTTCATGCCTCATCAACAATAAATATGTGCTATTCAGACATCTCCAATTCAGATACAGATAAAGTTTGGTATATTAACTTTACAACTTGTTTAAGCACTTTTAAAACCAAAGTGTCTATCTTGATATACAGTGTTTACAAAATATTGTTATTCATTATGGCACTCAAAAGGAAGATATGTCCAAGAGTTTAACATCAGTGCAAGGATGGATGGACAGGTGGAAGGAGATTAGTGTAATAAGATTTGGTAAGTGTATGAAGTGTATTAAAGATAAGGAAAACCAAGAACAAACTGCTAAAATATCATCTTGATGAACCAGGTACCACCAACCTTGCAAGGAAATTGACCTGAAGCAGCAGACACTAGGTTAAAACTGCTGAAGGGCAGCAGCAGCCCACCTTGTTGACCTTTAGTCTAAATTTTGTGATAGCAATATTGAGAAGGGTACTACTTTAATGGCAGAAACTTTGAGAAGCGAGCAAAGTGCAGTTTTACTACATTCAGTAGGCGCTAATTTTTATTTTCTGTCCAAAGCTAGTATAAATTAAATGACCTTTGCCATGATACAGATATTTATTTCATTTGTGTTTATAAGATACCAAAAATAAGCAGTTGAAAAGTTCATGTTTCAGACAAGTAATAAATTATTCTGTGCAGATTACAAAATGCATTCTTTCATTAAACTGGCTGGGTTGACCCACTGTCAAGCGAGAAAGCAGCGCAATGGGAGCAAATTAGCATGGCGCTGGCCTAGAAGACCTGGGTCTTGCCTACGCCTTGCCCCTAGGCATCACGTTTGTTAACTGAGCCCTTCAGCCTCTCTGGTCCTCATTTTCTCACTCGGAGAACGAGAAAACTAGAATAGATGACTACACATTCCCATCTAGTTTGAAATTTCTGTTGCAAGTTAGACACAGGATTATAGAAATACGCATTAACTTGCCTCTTAACCTAGACACAAGGTAATTAAAGCTTATAGCCTCTACTCAGTTATGAATTAAAAATACCCAATATTTCATTATATATTATGAACTACAAATCAGAGTTACTAAAATTACAACTGTTTTTCATAAAACATACGATCACCTCAAATTTAGATTAATTAGAAAGGTGTCTAATTCTCAGGGAACACTGGCCATTGACCTTTACATGTTAAGTGTTAAATTTTCTAAATGGCAATTAATGTGCACTATGATATAGGAACCAAAAATAACTCACACATTTTAGATCTTACAGAGAGCTGGCCAAGTTATAAGGTTAGGGTTAGAAATAAAGTCTATGCGGCAGCTAAAAATTATTAAAAGAAAAAAATCAAAAATAAATAAAAGAAAAAATCATTTCACTCTTATTTCTACGGGAGAAAATACTAATTATGAAAAATAAAGTTCCTTGTATAAATACATAGAATAAAACAACATAATAAAGGTGGTACTCCCTATATTTTAAAAAAAGGATAAATGCAAAAAGTGAATGCCAAAATCTTTTAATTAAAGGTATGGAACTTTCCACACATAAAAAAAAATTAAGTAGAAATTGACTGGAAAATAGTATGAAGACAAGAGTACAAGTTGGAAAAGAGAAAGAAAAGTTACAATGGCTATTTTAGAATTAAGGTCAAAATGACATCTCAAGAAGCAGGGCTGCCAGTTGAAGTTTTGAAATGTATCAACAGAAATGATTCAGAGAACTTCTGTTTGCTGCCCATTGTCCCCAGAAATGCCTTGGCTACAAATTTTGTTAGCCCTTCCCAATCTCCTGGGGCCACTTAGTTGGTAATTAACACTGGACCAGTCCCGTCCACCACTGGAGCCACAAGCCACATGTGGCTATCAAGCACTTGAAATGTGGCCAGTCTGGATGAAATACACTCCAAGTGTAAAATACACACCCAGTTTCAAAGACTTAATACAAAAAATGCAAAATATCTCACTAATAATTTTCATATTGATTACATGTTAAAATGGCAATACAGTGGATATATTAGCTTAAGTGAAATATGTTGCAAAGACTAATTTCTCCTGTTTCTTTTTCCCTTTTTAATATCACAATCAGAATATTTTAAGTTGCATGTGTGGCTTGCATTTGTGGCTCACAATATATTTCTATTTGACAGTGCCAAACCGGAGAATGAGGTCCCCTTCAAATAAAAAATCTTATTAAAATATCATTATTAAATGCTGACCTAAGCAGATGAGAGACAAGAAGAGAAACAGCTTAAGAAAGCAAAACAAAGAGCTATACCATGTGGAAATAAATACAAACTTAAAAGATAAATTATGAGAAATACGGAAATAATCAGTAATGTAGATAGCAAAATGCTCTTTTCAACTGCACTTTGCTAACTATCTATTATCCAATTGAGAACTGATTTTTTCCCACTTACATCATTTCCAATCCAATTCTTGTCCTAAGAATTCACAACTTTTTCTGATTTTCAAATAACTATTTTCTTAATGAGCAATAAATAGGCCACTTGAGTGAATTATCTAAAAATATCTTGAGTGGGGCTTCCAGAAGTTCCTCCAGTGAAATTCCTTCCTAACAACGACATAGAATGGAACATTAAAAGCACTCTCATCTGAATATTACTTCACAGAGGCCTCTCTGAAAAGCCTCTACATTCATGAAGTATTCATCAGATAAGCAGAGCCAGCAAGTTTCCCTTACTTTTCTGAACATGCTGTACATTTTGAAGACTCTGCTTTTCCTAATCTTAACTTTTGGTACTTGCGGTCTTGAACCAGAGGATTGAACACAACAGAAAGTTTTTGGAAAATCTCAGTGCTGTCTTGAAACCCTTCTACTTCCCCACAAACTCTAAATTACCCTCACCCTCTGAACCCCACCCCCAACTTCCACACTGCCCCACCCAGAAATATTGCTTTTTTCCCTTAACTCCATCAGGAGCATTTCTTTACTGGAAAAAAAAAAAAAAGAGCATATTTTTAAGTTGTCTTTATGGTAGTACCCCATTTACCTTGCAGAAAAATAAATTTAGTGTGTCAGATCTCCCATGATAACTGAGGAAACACAGAAGCCCCTACTGGGTTTGTTCCACCAATACTGACAAACGAAGGCATCAAATGCACACAACAGTAAGGATGAAATAAGGTTGAAAACCTAGCAGAAGTCTTTCATTTCCTAAGGGGTGGAGCCTATAGAGTTTTTCCAGACCCTTGGGCCCTGAGCCCATCTCTGAGGCTCAGAAGACTCAGCGCCCAGGGATGATGCTGGGGGAAGGAGTGTTGGGGGAGGTGATGCCCAGTTTGCCAGGCTCCCACCAGCTCCCTGGGTTAAGAACCTTGGCCCAGACCCAACCTGTGCGCGAGGGGCTGGGTCTGGGCTTGGGCCAGGCGTCCCGGGGCGCAGCGAACCAAACAGGGACAGCAGCGACCCCCGACCCCGGCCACTGCCAACACACCCCGGGTCCCGGATTGCTACCGACCACCCACTCCCGGGGCGATCTGGCTGCTCACGTGCCCGCACCGCCCGCCTCGCCGACCGGACTCCCCACAAAACACACAGAGGCGCAGAGCCGGCGCTGTTGGAGTCTTTTATTTGGTGCTGTCACCGAGGCCGCGGCCCCGAGCCAGGGGCTCCCCCAGCCACGCGCACGAGCGAGCGCGCCGGGCGCTCCGGGGCTCCTGGGTACCACCCTCGGGGCGTCCGGTCCGTAGAGCCGGGTGCAGCCGTCGCCCCCTCCCGGACGGCTGGTCCTCGCTCCGAAGGCGGCAGCGGCGGTGGCGGTGTGGACAGCACACCGCAGAGACAAGCGCAAGGAGAGCACACAGCACTGCACGGAACGGAAGAAGCGGAAGACGGAAAAGAGCTGGACCTGAGAGCTGGGAGGTGGACGAACCTCAGAGGAGGGGGCGTTTCTCCGAAGCAGAGAAACCCCGGGAGAAAACAGACGAAGTGCAGGGGAAACAGATCGAGCAACAGTGGCAAGGAAGGTTTGCCTTTTTTTTTTTTTTTTCCTTTCTAGACTTCTACCTTGTCACGGAGAGAAGGAGGGAAAAGACTTTTACCTTCTGCCTCGATGGAAGACAGGAGCAGGGCCGCGCCCAGGGCGGCGAGCGCTGGGGGAAGCCTGATCCGCATGCTCCGCCTCGGGGCTCACAGCCACATGAAGGGATCTGCCGGAGGAAACAGTGACCGCATCAGAACCGGGTCCGGGCGGGCCTGGAACCATGTTAGAACTGGAGCCTGGACCCGGGCCAGGACCCGACCCGCTCTGCCTTAATAACCACAGGGCCCAGCCGAGCAGAGAATGGGCCCTATTGTGGAGCAGTGGAAGAAGTCAAGTTCGTCTGCCGCCGTTCAATCAGGGCACTGAGAGCGAGTTGAAGTTTAAAGAGGGTCCTGTTTGCCTGGAGGCCGGACCTGCTTAGCATCCCGGGTGAAGGGCCTTACCAGGCCCCACATGACTTCATCCTGCCTGGGTGATGGCTAATTCAGAGATCATCTTATCCCTAAGTCAACTAAATGTCTCTTCCAGCTGGGGTTTTTATTTGGCCAGGTTTTGTTTTGTTTTGTTTTTTCCCCCCTAGCTGCGGAACTCTTTAGGTAACTGTACTTTAGTGGTCTCAGGGTAATTTGGAAAAGTATAATAAGCCTCTTTTACTCTCTTTTTTTCATCATTTTGTTCTGCCTACAAATATGCAGCCCTTGAAGGTCTGAAATGGATTATACAGAAACATGTACAGCCCAAGAGAAACTTGACCCTCCTGCTAGCTGTGTTGTCTTCACATCTGATAAATCTTTCACTCAAGATGAGGAAAAAACAACTCTGAAATACATAATAAAAAAGGGAAAGGCAATAGAAGGACAAAGCACTCTTGTCTGTTTTCCCAAGATTTTTTTTTATAAAATTCTCAGTAATAATTACTCTTCTCACTTAACTGTTCATTTATTCCAGAAGATTACAGGTTTACATGCTCCAGAGAATATATCCTACTCTCATTTTTCCTGATTCTGTAACTAGGCTATTAATTCCTTCAAGACAAGGAAACTTATTCACCTTTTGTGGCAAGTAACACATAGTAAGTAGGTGCCTAATCCATGTTGGTAGAAGGAAATCTAAACTATTCTAAGGTCCAACTCAGGAACAAAAGCTACTAGCGATGAACAAAAGTGGGAGACTGCCAGAGGTAAACATAAAAAGAGAGTTGATTCTGAGATACATAAATTATTGTAAGGCAACAGACCAGGCCTCTTGAAAAACGAAGTCATGCTTGGGAACCCAAAAAGGAGCCAAAGGTTGAGCCCTCTTTGAGAAAAGAAACTGACAAGCTCCAACCGTGTCTTTCCAAATTATTGGCATGATGTATCAGGGCAGCTTTCCTGGGCCCGAGTGTAAATTGCATTTTAAATGTCTGATGAACAGGCTTGCCAGATTGCCCGGAGCTTCTTTTTATAAGCCAAGATTAAAATTTTCCCGCTGCTCTAGAGATCCAAGGACTCTAGCAATTTCTTTCTTCCTACTTAACTGTTTCACATGTCTAACCCTTTTCTACATCAGTAAAAGGCAAGAGGTGAGACTGGTCCATTGTTCCCATCATCTGGCCTTAACTTCGCTATAATAATTTCCAACTCAGTTGGCAGTCGTGCTCGCGAAAAGTTAAAAGGCTGACAATCGACCCACCGAAAAACTGTGTGCAGATTTTTTTTTTTTTTTTTTTTTAACCGCTGAACTTGTTGTAAAAGTTGTGGCAGGGCTATTGTGGATCTAGAGCGCCACTTATCGGCTGTCTTAACTCAGCGGCACAATGGATCCTATCTCGTCGCAGTATCTGAACATAAAGTCAGTTCAGCCAGCCAGCCAGGCATTACACCCATGTTTAAAAAAAAAGAAGAAAGAAAGAAAAGAAAAGTTCTCTCTCCTTTTAGCTAAAACATTTATCTGAATGTTTAGCAACACTTCATTGAGCATTCTCAGACACAAAAAGTCTGAAATCGGCCGCCCCTACGTGGCAGCTGGGCCATTTCACACACTCATGAATGAAAACGAGTCGGGCGGGGGGGGGGGGGGCGCGCATAGATGGGGGGCTGGAAACTTGGATTCATCTCCTTGGGCCAACTCGTCCCTTCCCCCCACTCCGCTGGAAGAGCCCAATTCTTGCCAAGTTAAAAAAGGCAATTGCACCCCCACCCCCACCCCGCGGGGTCCCTCCAGATTTCCTGCGCGTCACCTACCACCGACCTAACCCACTGAATCCTTGACATTAGTTACCCAAGGACCACCAAGTTTAGCGCTCACTTCCTTTCTTGCCCCATTCCTCCCCGGCGCGCCAGCACGCTTTAGAAGGCCACAGAATCCGGGTTGAGGGGAAGGGAAAGGGGTCTCCGGCAAGCCCTGCAAGGACCACCTGCGGCCCCTAAAGGTGCCTGATGCGGTGTACCTCTTATGCTCCCTGGCTACACTCCCCGCTCCTTAGAACCCTCTGCGACCCCTACCCTGTCTAGGATAGAGGATGGAAACTCGCGCAAAGGTTCCACGACCCTGAGGAGGGCCACCCCGTCTAGCCTGGGGGAGAAGCTGGGTAACGTCGGGCCAAAGCTGAGTCCCCGAGAGCTGAACTAACCCCCACCCCCACCCCCTCAAGGCCGGGATGCTTTGAAAAGCGGAGGAAGGAGCCAGAACACCAGCCCGGGAATCTGTCTCCAGATGCCAAACGCACCAGCGCAGCCTGGACGAGGAGTCGGCGGGCTCTCTAAAGAATTTCGCCCCGGGCGTCACCTCTTCTGCGCGCCGGCAGCCGCGAGGCCCGGGGGAGACCCGCGGCTCCAGGACCCCGCGCACCCCTCGTCAATTTCAACCAAGCATCTATAGACGAAATGCCTCCTCCAGCTGGAACAGTGAAGGGGTGCTTTACTCACGCACAGCCGCCCGGCATCCTCTCTTGAGAAAAAAACTACATTTCTTTCCCCCTTCATGTTACACATGAACACCCCCCCCCCAAAAAAAATCTCCGAGTAGCCCAGGCGCACGTTCAAACGGCCCCCGCTCGGGCTCCTGAGTGGCTCAGAGCCGAGCGACGAAGAGGCTCGAAGTTAGTTTCCCCAATTATCTTTGGAAGGGACGAGGCGACGGGGGGAGGCTAGCAGCCAGACCGACCTGAGGCAGTGGTGACCGAGGTAGCGGCGGCGACAGAGGCTTCCCGGCGTCGCGGAAGCCGGCGCTCGGTGTGATCCCTCGCGCACGCCCGGGCGGTCGGCGCTGCGCTCCGGGCGCACCTGGCGGCCGCGGAGAGGTGGAGCGGCCGCAGGGCCACCGGGGACCCGGAGGCGGTGGAGCCCGGGCGGAGCGGCGGGCGCGGCCGGACAGGCGGAGACGGCCCGGGACCGCAGCTGCCGGCGCGCGGACGCGTCTGGGTCGGCTCGCCTCGGTCGAGTGGGAAGAGGCTCCGCGCCGCGGGCTCCTTAATAGAGGGCTGTTCCCAGCTCTCAGTTTACTCGGTTACGAAACGCCTGAGAAGGTGGACGGCTGCCACGGGGTGATGTATGCTCCTCCGGCGGTGAAGGAGGTCTACTTTTGGGAACGTGTGCATACTTCGAGCATTCCTTCGGCGTGAGGTGGCGATCGCCGTAGTAGCAGTGCCCCGGCGGGGAGGGGGGAAGGGGAGGGGGCAGGGGCGAAGCAGAGGAAGCGGGGAGGGGCGGGAGTGGGGGTGGGGGGAACGACAGCCGCGGCCGGGTTCACTGCCAAGGGAATCCGCTCACTCCTCCGCTTGGGGCGGGCTGGGGAGCTCGGGTTTCCCTCTCCGGGCGACTTTCTTTAATAAATTTATTTTTCTAAATTAAGAAGGAGGGGGGAGGGAAGTAGCGACTTTCCTGTATAGAACTGCAAGAATGTGACCGACCCCACCCCATCGTTAGCCCCATCCCCCATCATCACCACCCGCACCTTTCTCCCTATCCGTCCTGGGGTGCACTTAAAACCGATTTACAGCGTTTCCATTAACTAACTGTCTGTGCACGCGGCGCGCCTTCTGTCTTTTTCAATCTCGGACGATTGGAAACCCGGATGGCCGCCTGCGCCGGGCTCAGCGGTGGGATGGCTTTCCCAGTCCTGTCTCTCTCTCCCCCCTCCGATGCTCCGGGACGGAACTGGGAGGCTTCATTTGAGCCAAAAGAGAGGGCGAAGGAATGCTATGAAACCTAGGGATCCTCCGAACTGGAAGCCCGCTCGGGAACAAGTTCCATCCACCGTCGAAATGTCTCACTTGAGCCAGAACAAAACTTGATTCCTAGTCGAGGCTTCGGAAAGAAAGCTCTGCCCTTCAAACCCCGCGGGGTCAAGGCGACGGAGGGAAGTGAGTTTCCCCCCTGCCCCTCACTGCTGGGAGCTGGCGGCCACATGGAGCTCGTGTTCTGCCAGCGCCTTCTGCAGGTTTTGCCGTCCCCCTCCCCGCTCTGCGCCACCGCTTGGCCCCGAACGGGGCGCCTAGCACTGAGGGCTGCCAAACCGTATTAGACGCACGGGAGGAGGTGAGGCACTCTTACACTGTGGCATCCGAAAAGCGCTTCTGGAAACTTTCGGGTTACACGTCAGTGCGCTCAGCGCAACCCCTGCGCCTTTTGGCCTCTTGGAGCCCAGGGTTAGTCGGCCTCCTTTAAGCTACCGGGGATGGAGACGAGAGCGCGGAGGGGAAAGCCGCAGCGCGGTCCCTGAATTCACCGCCCTCAGTAGAGGAGGAGGCCGGGTGGCCAATATAACCTCTTCTCCCTGTTTGATCTGACATCTCTAAATTTGTCTTTCCCCACACCGGGCTCGATAGCCTCCGAATTTGTCTTCAGAATGGCAAGAACTCTCAGGGCGAGCGGTCCCCTGCACTTCGCCCCACGCACAGGCTGCTCTAGAGGAAGCCAGAGAGAACACTGGGGCGGGGAGGGAACGGATGGGGGGCGCGGAGATGGAGGAAAATGGGAATCGCCACCTCTGCACATTCCCCGAGCACACACAGCCCACTGGAAGTCCAGCTGGGAGCTCACACAAAGAGCCCACACATGCACAGTGCGCAGGCCTTTTCCCCTTCAAACTTTCACAGCCCAAGTGTCTGGCACAAACCTCCAGCGCCCCAGGCGTGAATAACCCAACGTGAACACCCCAGTGCGCGGTGATCGCCAGGGTAGCAGCCCTTCAACCTCACTCTGTCTCACTCCACTCCTAGGCGGGTGGCAGCCTTGGGGACAGAGCGCGGAAGCTGACAAGTCCCGGCATTCACGGCCCCGGGCACCCAGCGGTGCTGCCGGTGGCCTGGAACGGCCGGGGATGCCCCTGGGAAATCCACACCTCTGTCTAGAAAAGGAAAACTGCTGCCTTGCAAGTCAGCCCAGGCTGGCTGGAGTTTTCATTTCGCCCGGGTGGAATGTGTGTGTGCGCGCGCGCCTGTGCGAACGCGAGCCCGCTCTTTTTCTTTATGTACTTTTTAAAAGTTGTAATGGCGAGGTTGCCTAGGAAGCTACTTAACCTAGGTGTTGATATTTGGGGATTAAAAAAAGAGTTTTCGGCTGTTGATTTGATTCAGAGCTGCAAATGCATCTAGCAGCCCGGGAATTGAGCCGGGGAGCGGAGCGCAGAGGCGGGCTTCCCCTTCTGGAGGCTGGAGGCGGCAGAGTCGGTGGAAGAGGCGTCCGCCCAAGACCACGCGCCTGGCGACGCCTGGGGAACTTCAAGGCAGTCCTCGCCGGCTCAAAGCAGTCTCGTTCCCAAATTTAGATTTAATATACTCGAGAACAGTTGCTGCAAAGAAGTATAGGTAATGTAAACCACCGGCTGCAAAAGTCCTCTCTCCCGTTGAAAGAAGGATCATACACAAAACTTCCTGAGTTGGATGAAAGGAGAAGGCTGGGGACACCCGGGTCGGGAAATCCACAGACGCGCATCCACAAACTAATCCAAGCACACGCACTCCTGGGGACACGAGTGCAATTCAAACATATCCAAAGGCGCTCTAGGGGAGGGTGGGGGGAAAGGGTGCTCCCCGCGGGCTGTCTGCACCGTTTGGCCTCAGGGTGCCCTTCTGCTGGGCTCCCAGTATGGTGAGCAGACAAACGTTAAAAACAAAACAAAACTTGTAAACCGTCTTCCCCTTCAGTAGTGCGTTCAGTTCTTAATACCCTTTTAGAACCGATTAGTTTTTGCAATAAATTAATGATATTTATGGATGAGATGGTTGGATGGCATCACCGATTCGATGGACTTGAGTTTGAGTAAACTCAGGAAGTTGGTGATGGACAGGGAGGCCTGGCGTGCTGCAGTCCATGGGGTCGCAAAGAGTCGGACACAACTGAGTGACTGAACTGAACTGAACTGAATCATATTTATCGACTGAGGCTGCGCCGGTTGGATTTATCGTTTTGTTGTTGTTGTTTCCTGGCTTTTATTCCTCAGGCTGCCTCCCGGAATCTCCCTCACCTCCCTCTTCCCATCCATTGCTCCCACCTCTTCTCCCTCCGACTCCTGGGTTCCTGGCGGGTCCCGAGTTTCAGATTTCTTGTCCGACAGCGCGATCTAGCGGTCAGCGCTGTCCCTGACGTCTAAATTCCAGAACGTAGATACATACAGTGAGTTTTGGGGAAATGTGTCATCCATAGATCAAACTCCCAGGATTGACTGAGAAGCGAAGCGACAGGACGGAGGAACGTCTGTGGAGGTGACATAAATTTTCTGTGCGCCCTGAAGTAGTCGCCTTTAGAAATTCTTGCCCCCCCCAAGCTGCTGAGAGGTTCAGGTCAGGGGAAGGCAAAAGAGGAGGTGTTAATTTCAGGAAGAAGTGCAGGGTACAGCTCCATTCTTAATTTATAAAAGCACAAAAGCGGCCTCCTCAGTGATTTGCTCGAGGTCAGCACAGCCGGGTTCCTGGCCATAGGCTAGAGTTGTTTCCGTTGTAAGTTCTTGATGATTTCCTTTGTGGGAAGGAGAAACCTGGACTCAGCCAGCACAGATGTTCCAGCTCTTAGGCTGTGTGCAAGCTGTCCCCAGAGTGAGTTTTTAAGGGTCTTGGTGAAGAAAGCCCTGGCAATTCCTTTGGGAGAAGGGCTTCCCTGGTGGATCAGTCTGTAATGAATCCGCCTGCGATGAAGGAGACACGGGTTCTATCTTTGGGTATGGAAGACCCCTGGAGAAGAAAATGGCAACTCACTCTAGTATTCTTGCCTGGAAAATCCCATAGACAGAGGAGCCTGGCAGGATGCAGTCCATGGGGTCACAAAAGTTGGATAGGACTTAGTGAATAAGCCACCACAATCACCAAGGGTGTAAAGAGAGGAGGCACCTGAATGGATTCTCAGAAAAAGGTATCCGAATCCTCTCCCTTAGATTGGGGTTCTCTAGGCTGCCGTCTATGGGGTCACACAGAGTCGGACACGACGGAAGTGACTTAGCAGCAGTAGCAGGCCAATTGAATCCCACCAAGCAGCACCTTGCATGTGTCTATAGAGGCAAGCTCACAGTAGTGGATACAAGATAACTACACAGAGGTTTCCCCCTCAAAACTCTATCAGACAATACCTGGGGCACTTGCAACATCTTTGTGTGGCCACTCCACCTCCTCAAAATCTCCCAAGAGATTTTGCCTCCAAAATGTTTTAACATTAAAATTGCAAAGCAGCAGTATATCAACTGAGTCTCCATGTGCCTAAAGCTGTGGGCACAAGTTGAGTGAGTTACTGAATAGTTGATCTCATAGAGAACTTTCACTTCATTAAGCAGTTGTTCTTCCCCAGGCAGGTGCTTTGGAAGACAAAGGCAGGAGGCACCAGTAATTGGAGAGGTTCACTGTCTAACAAAGGCCTACTAAAACAGCCCTAGGCAGCACTTCCTCTCAGGACTGAGGATTTAACACAAAGCTGGGTTTCACACTGACAGTTCACCTATACTAATGATAGGTGTTCAGCAGGGCCATAACAATGGAAATTTGTAGTGACTTAAAGGGACACACCCATCGCTGGATCTGGGTAAGGATCCCGCAGGTATCAATGGCCTCAGACCCAATGGCCTGGGGGTCTTACCCAGATCTCTCTCCCTTATGTGGTGAATATTATGCAAAAGAAAAAAAAAAATAGCACAAAGCAGCAGGCAGACCATACCAGGCAGTAGAAAAGCTGAAGAATCAGAGACCAAAGGCATCCCTGAAGGAAAGAAGAGGGAAGCCATGTGTTCCTGCCATCCTGAAAGGCTTTGCTTCCTCACAAAGGACTATTTCAGGGGAGCCCACAGGCTTGGTGCTGCTTCTCACTTTCATTACAGAACCCCCACCCCCACCCCGCCCCGCCACCTCCGTCAGAATATGAGCAACTCTGGAGCAGAAAACAGTAACTCATCTTATTCATTATATTCAATGTCACAAGGTCAATGTCACATGACCTCAAAAAGTTGCCATTGCATGGAAAGCTGTGAAACCAAAAAAACAGTGTATCCAAATACAGTGTCTGAGATGAACCCTTTAGATTTAATGAAAGCCAAGTGCTGCTGGAAGTGGATTATTCGGTTAGCTCTAAACTCCTTAAGGTAAGGTAAGTCACTTCAGTCGTGTCCGACTCTGTGCTACCCCATAGACAGCAGCCCACCAGGCTCCCCTGTCCCTGGGAGTCTCCAGGCAAGAACACTAGAGTGGGTTGCCCTTTCCTTCTCCATTGCATGAAAGTGAAAAGTGAAAGTGAAATCGCTCAGTCGTATCCGACTCTTTGCGACCCCATGGACTGCAGCCTACCAGGCTCCTCCATCCATGGGATTTTCCAGGCAAGAGTACTGGAGTGGGGTGCCATTGCCTTCTCCACTAAACTCCTTAAGCAAAGTGTAAAAGATAGAAGACAATACATTTTCTTAAGAGTTCAAAAAGCAACATTCTCCCACTTCCTTTTTCATTTCCATAAGATTCAACACTGTTTGAATCATCCTTAGACCTCAAGAGACTGGGAATCTATTTAGCTTGCAACTATCCAAGTAACAGAAGGTCCAGAGCTTCTAGCCAGGTCACCGTACTGTGTGCCAGCAGTGAGGACTGTGTGCTTGACATATACTTTCAGATTAGTGGGAAAATGTGAAAAATCATAGGAACCCAATGCTCAAGATTTGGTCTTGGCCTTCAAATGCACTACATAGTAGACTGAAACGCAGTGATAATGAAATTGTTTCAGGAAGGGGGACCCCTTCCAGGGCTCGAAAGTGGGCTCTAGAGCACTCAGAAATGAATTGTCAGAGGAGACACACGTGCTGACAAAGCAAGAGATTTTATTGGGAAAGGGCACCCGGGTGGAGAGCAGCAGGGTGAGGGAACCCACGAGATCTGCTCTGCCATGTGGCTCGAAGTCTCGGGTTTTATGGTGATGGGATTAGTTTCCGGGTTGTCTTTAGCCAATCATTCTGACTCAGAGTCCTTCTTGGTGGTGCACGCCTTGTTCAGCCATGATGGATGCCAGGGAGGAGGATTCTAGGAGGTAGTTGGACATGTGCTGTCACTTTTTGACCTTTCCTGAACTCTCCCAGTTGGTAGTGGCGTATTAGTTCCGTGTTCCTTACTAGGACCTCCTGTCCTAAAACAGTTCATGCAAATGGTTACTATGGTGCCTGGCCAGGGTGGGCAGTTTCAATCAGTGTGCTTCCCCTAACAAAATCACAGTCGAAAGAGAGGTTTCATTGGCCTCGCTTCCCTGGTGGCCCAGACAGTAAAGCGTCTGCCTGCAATGTGGGATCCCTGGGTCAGGAACATCCCCTGGAGAAGAAAATGGCAACCCACTGCAGTACTCTTAGCTGGAAAATCCCATGGTCAGAGGAGCCTGGTCGGCTACGGTCCATGGGGTCACAGAGTCAGACAGGACTGAGAGACTTCAGTTGGAGCTCCTGTGTAGAAAGAAGTGTAACCAGACGAAGGCTGAGCTTGATGATACATTTTATACACCTACTAATTCACTTAGCGAAATGTATGGCGCACAGACACCCAGGTATTCAAAGCCAAGAGCTCAGATTTGGGATGTTCCTGCTCGTGGAATGCGCCCTCTGGTGGAGAGAGGGGAAAAGGTGGCTATCGTCTGATCAGTGAGTGCGTGCTCAGTCCCTGAGACCTGCGCAACTCTTTGCAACCCCATGGACTGGAGACCACCAGGCCCCTCTGTCCGTTTTCCAGGCGAGAATACTGGACTGGGTTGCCATTTCCTTCTCCATAGGGTCGTCCCAACCCAAGGATCGAACCTGAGACTCCTGCGTCTCCTGCACTGGCAAGCAGGTTCTTTACCACCATGCCACCCAGGAAGCCCTGTCTGATCAGAGTCATCCTTTAATCATTTTACTGTGAGCTTTCATTCAGCAATTGCTGTTGCTCTAGCCATGATGTTCAGTAGGAAGGGTGGGAGAATTTTTTCCTTAAGACAAATCAAAAGAAGTCTTGTCCATAAATAAAACAAAAAATTTAATGTAGTAACAGAGACTAGAAACAAACATAACCAAGAGTCAAATGCTTCAAGAGAGGTCTGGAGACTGTGTAATTGGAAGCTAAAAGACCAATATGAAAAATAGTTTGGGTGGAAATACATAGTACAGAGAAACAAGATAATTGACATCACAGGAAACAATCAGCTCAATCCATGATTCAGAATATTCCACCAGAAAAAAAAATTTTTTTGCACAAACCAATTTCTCTATAAATCAATCTTTCCACAAACCAAAGACAAGAAAAATGGGGAGGAAAGAGTGGATTGTTATGAAAAAGTGTTTAGGATACTTTTTCTAATACTAAAAGTAACAATAACAATGACAACAATAGTTGTCAAGAAATGTGAAGGGTCTGGAGTTTTATCTTACTTGCAGGCTAACAAGTTACCCAGATGCAGTTTCATGGGTGCTGGCAGACAACCCAAAGAACCACACAAAGGAATATATTATTCACAGCAACAGCAGTAGCCAGAATAGCGTGCTTCTCAAGGTTCCCTAAGCTCCAGTTTCCACTGGGTGATGCAAAGAGAGCCAGCAACGTTGCATTCACAGTAACTGCATTGCAGGACCCAAATCTGAGCATGGGGAACCCAAGACTTTTACAAGGACAGTAAGCCTGTTTGACTTTTGCCTTGAAAAGAGACATTATATTTGTTATACTGGACAGTAAACAAACTTGCCCTTTGCTCTTCCAAGGCTACTAGTGTACAAACACCCTAGAAGGGTGTTCCTCATCTGGAACAAAAGCAGTCCCCCTCCCCGTGCCTCTGCTCAAAAGACACGCAGACACAGGAGAGACCCACAGAGAAATGTCTCAGCAGTAAGAACTATTGGGAGTTCACGGAAGGGAGAAAGCACTGTGTCAAGACGGTCTCTGAAGAATTTCTGGAGGAGGAGACTTTAAAGGACTAGAACTGAGCCTTCCTAGCACCAGATTCAAAATGAGAAGTTGAAAAATGAGGCAAGGTCAGAAAACGTCTTGGGCAATAAATAAAGCTGAATTGTTTTAGCACAAAGTGTGTGAACGCAATTTGGAATAGCAGTGGAACTTGGAAGTAGCTGTGATTCTGCATTTAATCCTTTAAATGTAATCATTTACAGAGTGTATTCCACACACTGACCAAAGCATTTTGTACATATTAGTTCCCGAAATCTGAGTTTTCTATGTTGTACATGAGAAATTGAGGCTCAGAAGAGTCAAGTGATTTGCTAGTCAATTTTGGAACCAGGATCTAAATTCAATTCTCTGACATCTAAGCTTATGGTCTTTTCTATTATATGAAAATCAATGCTTGTTAAAGAAAAAATTTATTATAAAAAAAGCTTAATCTGGCAATGGCGCTTATGGTAACTTGCTGGGAAGACAGCCTCAAGCCAGGAGACCAGTTGGGGGAGGAAGGTCCATGTTAGAGGCCAGGTAGGAGAAGCAGAGGGTCTCCATCACGGTGCTCACAGCAGTGGTGGGCAAAGAGAAAGATGACTGGCTGGAGGAAGTAAGGATGGGAAAAGCAATACCTCCAAGCAAAATCAGATGACTGGAAGAATGATGATACCATGGGGAAAATTAGGGAAGTGAGGCAGACAAGCTAGCTTCAGGAGAACAGGACACACAGCTTTAGATGTGCCTTCTCTGTGATCAAAATCCTTGTAGGTTTTTTCCTAATAAAGTTTATTGGTAACTTTCTATTGTATTAATAATATTAAAAGGATTTCTCTGGTAGCTCAGCTGGTACAGAATCTGCTTGAAATGCAGGAGACCCTGGTTCAATTCCTTGGTTGGGAAGTTCCCCTAGAGAAAGGATAGGCTACCCATTCCAGTATTTTTTAACTTCCCTGGTGGCTCAGATAGTAAAGAATCAGCCTGTAATGTGGAGACCTGAGTTTGATCCCTGGGTTGGGAAGATCCCATGGAGGAGGGCATGGCAACCCATTCCAGTATTCTTGTCTGGAGAATCCCCATGGAGAGAAGAGCCTGGTGGGCTACAGTCCATGGGGTCATAAAGAGTGGGACATGACTGAGCGACTCTACACAGCACAGCATAGTATCTCAGATACAAACATGGATCCGTTTTTTTTTTTTTTTTTTTAACATAGAAATGTATCCTTCTCTCTTTTTTCAGGATTTTGCAAACTGTGAAAAACTACGAGTCACATTTGCACTCTGAGACAGGCAGTCATTCACAGGGAAAAGAATGGCATTGTCGGGCCTTGGCCTCCTGCAAGCTTGTTCATGGGTGGGTAAATACATAACACTGCTTGTGACACAAAAACATCTGGAAAATGCTTCAACAATTTCTCCATCCTCCCCCTGTCTATCTGCTCCCTGAGGACTGGACTCATCAAGCTGAAAGTGAAGTTTTCACTTCTTGTTTAAATTGAAAAAATAATCACTTCAAACTCACATATGGCCAAGCTTTGCCTTTAAAAAAGAAACTGTAGTTTTATTTATTGAGTGGCTTCTTTTCTTGCAATTTTGGGGTTTTCTTTTCTGGTAGCAGCTTTGGAGCAAAACCACAAACTGCACCCAAAATAAAAGATTCTGGTGTTAGAACACTGAAGACTTGTGTTTGAAACAGGGATGTAATTAAAACACTAAGGATTCGGATGGCATTCATGTGTTTTTATTAACACGTTTCTGAAATGAAGTCTTGGACTCTTACTATTTTGATTACGAGCTATGAAAATGAAGTTGCCATGTCTGGTTTTGCATTTCCAAGCAGGATCCAATACTGTTTCAGTGTTGGAAGCTGAGGTCTTGGCACATGGATCATGGGCTTTCACAAGGTGGTCACAGTATGGACTCAGTGGTTGGCTCAGCCATATTCCTTCCACTGCCGCCCTATTGCATGGCCACCATGTGGCTGGAGGTGGCCCCGGTGGGTCTAAGCCAATAGGTCTCAAGTCTGCCTGCACAAAATAATCACTCTTAGAGACAGACCAATTTCTGTCAATCTCTGTACTGATGTCTGAGCACCACCCTTACACCAGTTAACTCTGATCCAGACTGGGGTCTGGGCATCTGCATATTTTTGAAGCCATCTGAGTAATTTCAGTGGTCAATGAGAGTTGACACACGCCTGTCTAAGCCAAGCCCTCTTTGTGTTAAGGAAATACTAGGAACTCAGAGGCAAGCAGAGGGGAGAGAGTCATCACCTAGAACTGGCAGGTAAGGAGAACTAACCACCCACAAGAAAGTGAAAGTATCAGCTGTTCAGTCATGTTTGACAGAGGATAGGCTCCTCTGTCCATGGAATTCTTCAGGCAGGAATACTGGAGTGGGTAGTCTTTCCCTTCTCTAGGAGATCTTCCTGCCCCAGGGATCGAACCTGGGTCTCCTGCATTGCAGGCGTATTCTTTACCGTCTGAGCCACCAAGGCCCATGGGGGTGTTTAAATTTGGGTTCAGTGTTGAAAGTAGCAGTTAGAAAAAAATGCCATGATGAAACCAGCAAATGGAGGAAACGTTGATGAGCCAGAGCTGGGAAGTGGGGCATCGAATCAGACCCAGCCTACCAGCTTCACAAGTCTCCACAAGCCCTGCCTCCACGTCACAGCTGCAGAGAATCTGTCATTGTCGTCAGTGGCTCCAAAGTCTAAATCAGACAATAACATGGTCCAACATCATTTGCTGAAGGATATTCAAGATGTTCTTTATCTCTTGTTCCTACTGACGCCGATCCTAAAATAAATGTCCAAAGGTGAGAATCTGCGTTTTATTTCTTCCAATGAAACTATTGGTAACATTTTTTTTTCTTGTTTTCCATACTGGATAGTCTAAAATATGACACAAATGAAACTAGCTGTGAAACAGAAACAATATGGGGCACAGAGAACAGACTTGCGGCTGCCAAGGGGGAGGGGCGGCAGCAGGACGGATCGGGAGCTTGGGAGCAGCAGCAGCGAGCCTGTGTATATGGATCGCAGAAGCAACATGGTCCTACCGTAGACCACAGGGAACTATATGCCATTTCCTGTGCTAAACCATAATGGAAAAGAGTATGAAAAAGACGTTTTTGTATGTAGCTGTACAACTGAGTCACTCTGCTGTACATTGGTAATTAACATTGTAAATCCACTATACGTCAATTTTAAAAGATAAACAAATAAGGCACTCAACAGATTAATTGAATAGTTTTAGAGAAAGACATGAAACTGTAGGGAGAAGGAAAGGGCAACTCACTCCAGTATTCTTGCCTGGAGAATTCCATGGACAGAGGAGCCTGGTGGGCTACAGTCCGTGGGGTCACAAAGAGTCGGACATGACTGACTGACTAACACACACGGTGGGTCCAGATGATGGTGGGATTATCACAGAGTGATGGGAGCAAAGGGATCTTAGAAATCCTGCCCCCCACTCCCTCATTTCACATGTGCAAAACCTGGGAACCAGAGCAGCTGAGCAGCTGGTTCAAGGTTGTGTTCATCTCAGAGGATCAGTGGTGACAGGACTGGAATCCAGGTGTCAGCTGCCTGGTTGGTCTTCTTTCCATTCCTCTGGGTACCCTATTCTTGGGCATGTCATTAATTTCGCAAAACATGTTGGGACTCATCACCTCACTGTCTCAAGAACAGGCTGGACTAGAGCCGTGGAAAGCTGCCTGCCGCCTATCACAACATATCTGCATCTGCAATCTTTTAAAGTTAAAGCAAAACAAAACTTGCCACAAATAGGCGGTGACATCTGCAATGAGATGTGCCTGGCCCACCCAGCGCTCGGAGGTCCAGCTGAAGGACATCAGATGCCTGGGGCTGAGTCTGCTCCCAGAGCAAGCAGGGGAGGCAGCTCCCTCCTTGCTGCAGACATGTAAGCAGCGCCGGAGCAGTCTGCGTGTGTTCTGAGTGCAGGTGAACAGACAGGGCCAGCACACTGACTCGTGTCCCGTGACAGCCAGCGTCTGCTTTCTTCCCGAGAGGATTCTCTTCTGGGAATCCTTGAGAACACTGCCATGCCCACTTTAAAAAAAGAAATTTTTTTAAATTGATGTGTAGTTGATTTACAATATCATGTTAGTTTCAAGTGTACAGCACAGCAATTCAGTTTTATATATATATATATATATATATACGTTGTTATGTGTGTTAGTCACTCAGTTGTGTCCAACTCTCTGTGACCCCATAGACTGTAGCCCGCCAGGCTCCTCTATCCATGGAATTCTCCAGGCAAGAATACTGGAGCAAGTAGCCATTCCTTTCTCCAGGGGATCTTTCTGACCCAGGAATGGAACCTGGATCTCCTGCATTGTAGGTGGATTCTTTACCATCTGAGCCACCAGGAAAGCCCCATATGTTATTATATATACTGGTCTCCTTATTGCCAAATTCAGACTTAAATTGAAGAAAGTAGGGAAAGCCACTAGACCATTCAGGTATGACCTAGATCAAATCCCTTATGATTACACAGTGGAAGTGAGAAATAGATTTAAGGGACTAGATCTGATAGACAGAGTACCTGATGAACTATGGACTGAGGTTCATGACAGTGTACAGGACACAGGAATCAAGACCATTCCCATGGAAAAGAAATGCAAAAAAGCAAAATGGCTGTCTGAGGAGGCCTTACAAATAGCTGTGGAAAGAAGAGAAGTGAAAAGCAAAGGAGAAAAGGAAAGATATACCCATTTGAATGCAGAGTTCCAAAGAATAGCAAGGAGAGATAAGAAAGCCTTCCTCAGTGATCAATGCAAAGAAATAGAGGAAAACAACAGAATGGAAAAGACTAGAGATCTCTTCAAAAATTAGAGATACCAAGAGAACATTTCATGCCAAGATGGGCTCGATAAAGGACAGAAATGGTATGGACCTAACAGAAGCAGAAGATATTAAGAAGAGGTGGCAGGAATATACAGAAGAACTGTACAAAAAAGATCTTCATGACCAAGATAATCACGATGGTGTGACCACTCACCTACAGCCAGACATCCTGGAATGTGAAGTCAAGTGGGGCCTTAGAAAGCATCACTACGAACAAAGCTAGTGGAGGTGATGTAATTCCAGTTGAGCTCTTTCAAATCCTGAAAGATGATGTTGTGAAAGTGCTACACTCAATATGCCAGCATTAAATTTGGAAAACTCAGCAGTGGCCACAGGACTGGAAAAGGTCAGTTTTCATTCCAATCCCAAAGAAAGGCAGTGCCAAAGAATGCTCAAACTACGGCACAATTGCACTCATCTCACGTGCTAGTAAAGTAATGCTCCAATTCTCCAAGCCAGGCTTCAGTAATATGTGAACTGTGAACTTCCAGATGTTCAAGCTGGTTTTAGAAAGGAGACCAGTCCTGGGTGTTCATTGGAAGGACTGATGCTGAGGCTGAAACTCCAATACTTTGGCCACCTCATGCAAAGAGTTGACTTATTAGAAAAGACCCTAATTCTGGGAGGGATTGGGGACAGGAAGAGAAGGGGACGACAGAGGATGAGATGGCTGGATGGCATCACCAACTCGATGCACATGAGTTTGGGTGATCTCCAGGAGTTGGTGATGGACAGGGAGGCCTGGAGTGCTGCAATTCATGGGGTCGCAAAGAGTCGGACACGACTGAACGACTGAACTGAATTGATGTATATATAATACATAGATATTTTGTATAACTGACAGATATGTATTATTTAGACTCTCCTCCTTTATAAGGTATTACAAAATATTGAGTATAGTACCCAATGCTCTACAGTAGGTCCTTATTTTATGAAACTATTGGTCCCAACCTCCTAATTTGTCCCTTCCCCAACCCCTTCCCCTTTTGTAACCAACAACTTGTTTTCTATGACTGTGAGTCTCTTTACAGCTGGCCCTCTATTGCATGGAGGGGTTTTGCTGCTAGCAATAGAGAACAGAAATAACAGGGATTAAAACACTCATGAAAGCGAGAGGTCGGCAGTCCACGGCTGAGATGTGGATTTGGCTCTATGAAGTTCAAATACCCGGGTTCTTCCCATCTTATGACACCACAGATGAGTCCTCTGTGTCAAAATATATACATACAAGACATGAAATACACATTTTAGCCAGAAGGTAAAGACAAAGGGCAATAAAAGGTGGGAGAAGGAGTCACAAGGTGGTCTGTGTAGTCTTCTGAAGAAGCTTCCCACAAGCTGCTCTTTGATGATTGTGATTATATCTCATTGGCCAGAACTTAGTCCCTTGGTCACATCTAGCTGCAAACGAGGCTTGATGGTATAGTTTTTATTCTGGTCGTCCAGGTACCCATTTAAAACTCTGAGGTTTTACTGGGAAACATCTAAAGGTCCAGTGGTTAAGATTCCACAGTAGGGGGCTTGGGTTTGATCCCTGGTGGGGAAACTAAGATCCCACATGCCAAGTGGCTTGGTCAAAAAAAAAAGAATAAAACTCTGAGGGGCTTCCCTGGTGGCTCAGAGGGTAAAGTGTCTGCCTGCAATGCTAGAGACCTGGGTTCTATCCCCGGGTTAGGAAGATACCCTGGAGAAGGAAATGGCAACCCACTCCGGTACTCTTGCCTAGAAAATGCCATGGATGGAAGAGCCTGGTAGACTATAGTCAATGGGATCGGAGAGTCATACACGACTGAGCAACTTCACTCCTCTGAGGTTCTATTATTATGGAAGAAAGAGAAAACAGATAATGGGGTTGGGGGCTGACCACTGATAGACAGCAATCCACTGGTAAATATCCACCATCTGTGGTCATCAGTACTGGCCACTTGGTAGCCAATAAGTAAGCTAGGCCAAGCCCTATCCAAGGCATCAAACAGTCCTGGTTACCGATATCAAATTTAACAAGAGTATATTCAAAATTTGGACTTGTTCCACTCAGTCTGGAGAACTAGCTGCCAAGTACAGAGGAATCTCCTTTACACTATTGTCTTCAGAAATTCCTTAACTCCTACTAAGTTTTGGCCTGCACACTTAGCATAATTTGGAGAATTGGCTTTACTTGAGAGCAAAAGCATCCTGTGAGCTAGACGGTCTATGGAAACAGCAGGTCCCCAGAGAACAATGAGGCCGTGGAATCATCACTGGTGACATCACTGCACAGACATGTGTTTTCCCCAGCGAGTCATTTACTCCATTAAAACTTCATTTCATCTTTCCTATCATAGAGGGCATTGAAAGGATTACATGACATTGCTTTTATAAACATTATTCTGGAACACACAAAAAGGCAAAACAAATGCAGTTATAAATAGAAAGGGAATATAGGAAAATTTCCAGGAAAATGTAGGCATTTCATAAATGACTATGACTTAGCGTCTTTTGTTTAAAAAAAAAAAAAATGCTTGTGTTTGTCTTAGAGACAACAGAAAAATCACAGAAGGATACCTGCATCCCCTCAGAAATTAAGAAGCCTGCTTCTAGCATTTTAGATCAATCTGAATCCCACCGCAGGTTGACTGAAATGTAATTGGAGTGTTCTTTGATCATGGAACCTGAAACTGAAGGGCACACTCCAGTCGTATCTCAAACCTCACAGTTTTGTTCTCTGGGTCTGAGATGGGCTCAAGTCAAAGGAAATTTATCAAAGTGCCGCTGGTTGTTTCCTAAGTGTGTAGGATGTTTCAATGGGGGCAGGAAAAGAAAGTCAATGAATCTGAAATGAATCACCATGGATACGGTAGGCAAGGGGTAAAAGTCAAAAGAAGATTCAACAGAAGGGAATTAAAGGAGGGCAAGCAGGTTAAAACTGACCAAATAAAAGACACCCATGAAGTAGACATCACACTCACCCTTACGTCTCAGTGCAGGGCCCACAACAACAGTCATGCAAGGCACATGGAGCTAGTGTTACTTCTTCAGCATCCTACATGGAAAAATAATAATAATAAATCTAATGTTTAAATAAGTGGAAGTCGCTCTGTCCTGTCCAACTCTTTGCGACCCCATGGACTACACAGTCCATGGGATTCTCCAGGCCAGAATACTGGAGTGGGTAGCCTTTGCCTTCTCCAGGGGGTCTTCCCAACTCAGGGATCAAACCCAGGTCTCCCACATTGCAGGCAGATTCTCTACCAGCTGAGCCACAAGAGAAGCCCAAGGATACTGGAGTGGGTAGCCTATCCCTTCTCCAGTGGATCTTCCTGACCCAGGAATCAAACCAGGGTCTCCCGCATTGCAGGTGGATTCTTTACCAACCGAGCTACCAGGGAAGCCCCAAGAGATTACATGATTTGCTGAAAGCCACCTGACTAGAAAGTGGCACAAATCTACCACCACAGCTGCGAGAGAAGGAAGACAGGCTTCCACCCCAGCCTCCTTGCTACCTGGCTGTTGGGGTTGGCTGTGTGTCTCCTGCGTGCCGTCATCCCACTCCCCATTTTGGTCTCATGTCTGGACTCTGACTCTCTATTCTGGGAATGGCTCTCACCACTCAACTCTTGCTAAGCCTTTGGAAAGTAACCCTGATAAACCCTGATGGGGTGATCCTGTCAGATCGGCTTCCTGGAGGCTGAATTCTAATAAAAAATTGAGGAGGAAAAATGACACTGCAAAGAAGGAATTTCAAGTATTGCTAAAACAAAACAGTGGAGGAATTATTGGGGGAGGGATTGGTCTTATTCAGTATCTTTCTACCCTGGCAACCAAAAAATTTAGACCTCAGCACATCTATCCATCTACTTTGACACTTTTTTTTTTCAAAACTCAGTAAAATCTTACAACTCTAAAACCAAAAATCTAGTACAAGTATACTTACAATATTTATTTCCAAAGTACTAGAGAAATGAAAACTGCATATACTGCTGGTAGACATGTAAATTGGTACAATTGCCTCGGGAAAAGTTAGCATTTATTATTATAAAGTTAAACACACGGTTACCATATGACCCAGAAATCCTTACCCTATGTACTTACCCAAAAGAAATGAAAATATATGTCTACATAAAGACCAGTGTGTGAATGTCAATAGGAGTATTATCCGAACAATAAAAACTGAAAACAACTATAATATCATCTGGTGGATAAACACATTTAGACCATGCATACAAGAGATATTGCTGCTGCTGCTGTTAAGTCGCTTCAGTCGTGTCCGACTCTGTGCGACCCCATAGACGGCAGCCCACCAGGCTCTCCTGCCCCTGGGATTCTCCAGGCAAGAACACTGGAGTGGGTTGCCATTTCCTTCTCCAATGCATGAAAGGGAAAAGTGAAAGTGAAGTCGCTCAGTCGTGTCCAACTCTTAGCGACCCCATGGACTGCATCCTGCCAGGCTCCTCCATCCATGGGATTTTCCAGGCAAGAGTACTGGAGTGGGGTGCCATTGCCTTCTCCAACAAGAGATATTACTTAGATACAAAAACGAATAAACTACTGAAATCGGCAACATGGATGGATCTCAAATTCATTAGACCCAATGTAAAACGTCAGACACAGAGGAATACAAGCTACATATGATTTCATTTGTATGACAGCATGGTACTAGTGAAACTATAGAGACACAAGTCAGAACAGTGATTTCCAGGCAGGTAGGGATGGGGGACTGACTACAAAGGAACAAATAGAACTCTGGGGGAGTGATAGAAATGTCATGTATCATAGTCATGGTGTGGTGTTTGAGATTTTTTTGAATCTCAGATCTGAGAAAATTACGTTTAAAAAAAGAATATAGTGCATATTTGCTCTAAGTTATGTGCTTGCTGGGATCTAGGAATACAAGAAGACCTAGTCAATGACTTTAGGGAGTTTATAGTCCAGTGGAGGAGAGCGG
The DNA here is from genome assembly GCF_032452875.1 of Bos javanicus. Classification (NCBI taxonomy): domain Eukaryota; kingdom Metazoa; phylum Chordata; class Mammalia; order Artiodactyla; family Bovidae; genus Bos; species Bos javanicus. The sequence goes on from NC_083876.1 coordinate 14,866,272, forward strand.
GGGAGCAATGCATGACATTGAGTAATAAGTGCCTTGGTGGAGACTCGCAGAGCAGGCTGGAGCACATAGACAGTATTGCTTAGTCTCTGAGTCTTGTCTGACTCTTAGAGACCTCATGGACTCTAACCTGCCAGGCTCCTCTGTCCATGGGATTTTCCAGGCAAGAATACTGGGGTAGGTTGCCATTTCCTTCTCCAGGAGATCTTCCTGATCCAGGGATCGAACCCAAGTCTCCTGCATTGCAGGCAGATTCCTTACCTCTGAACCACCAGGCAAGCCAGAAGGACACAGAAGGGTGTCTAAATTAGATTTCTGGAAATGATGGCACCAAGACAGTGCAAGAGTTAGTCAGCCAGATGAGAGAAGAGGACATCCTTAGCTAAGGAAATAAAAATACAAAAATAGAGAGAGAGAGAAAGTTTTCATGGATCAGCTCCACTTTGAAAACTGCCAAAATGAATAATGTAATGAATGAATAGGAGATAATTCAGACAACATGCCAGAAAAAAAATTCCATGGCAGTGAGATATATTTAAATGTGACTTGTTCTTTCCAAGGAAGTGGTAGATGATCTTGAGCATCCAGAAATGCTCAAGTTCATAAATAAACAGGGCTGTGACACAGTAAGAATAAGGGTCCTTTGCCTTGGCATCATGACCTATCAATTCTTCACTGACTCAAGGATCAGCACAAGGATTGATTGTTCCATTTCTAATATCCACTACTTTACCACTGTCTGTCCTGTTTACTCCAGTTTGTTGATTTAACAGCTTGACTTCGACTTTCATCTTCCTATTGTTTTCATTAAAAAAAAAAGTTAAGTGCACAAAAACCTAGTTGACTGCCATGCTACATCGCTGTGGGACACACAGGACTCATTCAGCACTGTGTGTTCAAAGGCGAAAAAAACAGTACAATCTAATGACATAAGTTAAAAAGCAGAGACATTACATGGCCAACAAAGGTCTGTCTAGTCAAAGCTATGGTTTTTCCAGTAGTCAGGTATGGATGTGAGAGTTGGACCATAAAGAAACCTGAGCACCAAACAATTGATGCTTTAGAACTGAGGTGTTGGAGAAGACTCTTGGGGGGGTCCCTTGGACTGCTGCAAGAAGATCAAACCAGTCCATCCTAAAGGAAATCAGTCCTGAATATTTATTGGAAGGACTGATGTTGAAGCTGAAATTCCAATACTTTGGCCACCTGATGCGAAGAGCTGACTCTTTAGAAAAGACCCTGATGCTGGGAAAGATTGAAGGTGGGAGGAGAAGGGGATGACAGAGGGTGAAATGGTTGGATGGCATCATCGACTCGATGGACATGAGTTTGAGCAAGCTCTGGGAGTTGGTGATGGACAGGGAGGCCTGGTGTGCTGCAGTCCACGGGGTCACAAAGAGTCAGACACGACTGAGCAACTGAACTGAACTGAATGACATAAGTAAAGCATATACATAGTCTCATAAAGCAGGTTACTGCATGTTACCCCCAAATACTCCCAGATCTATTCCACGGGTCAGGATTTAGTCACATGGCCATGCCTAGTGGGAAGGGATGATGGGAAATGCAGTCTTTATTCCAAGAAGTCATAAGCCAGCTGCTAGAAATGAAAAGGAAGGGTATTGCAGGATAACCAGTGGTCCCTGAATCAAAAAAGGAGATTCCCCTTATCCCTCAGAATACTGGGGTCACAGAGATAATGCATTTTAAAACACGGACTCTAGAATTTAATTGTCAAAATTTTCTCCTGATTGGGTACTATTTGTTTTTTCTCCTAGTATTACCTGGAGCTTCACAGATTACAAAGCACTAAGGACAGAGTTGGCAGAGTAAGTGCTAGAATGTCACTGAAAACTGGGCAAGAAAATACTAAAAAAATGTTCAGATTTCTGTATATCTCTTTCTGGGAACCACAGCTCAAGAAATGCCATTTTGTTGTACACCCAAGTATTCTATTTGGGTAGATTTTTCCTGATGGCTAATTTTGCAAGATAGACCTGAGAAAATCTAGATAAGATTGCTGACCTATTATTTTTATTTTATTAGAAAGCATCCTGGGTAATTTCCACAGCATCAACATGACTGGGGGGAGGGAGGTTGGAAGGGAGGAATAACTACATGTTTCCATTAATTGTAATGTAATAACAAAAACTAGCAAGGACATTTCCATTATCTTTCCTTTTTTAGGAAATTAAATAGAAAACATCATCGCAATTTACTTATAGACAAACTGTTTTGAGGACTGAATTTATAACTGGGCCAAAGACTAATCACATGAATTATTATAAGAAGGAAACAAATTTGCCTCCAAATGGCCTTAAAAAGGAGTCAGTCCAACAGATCTTTGATCATCTTCTTTAAGAAACTAATTTATCTTTCGGGAACATGGAGCAAAAATTAAATCTTCCTAAGGCTTATTTATTCACTAATAAAGTGAAAGTGTTAGCAATGTTTCAAACATCTTTGTCTCACAGCAATGCACAGTCTAAAATCAATGTTTCAGATTTCATTCTGTCTCTTCTCCTTCACAAAAATCTCACTATATGAGAAGTGGCTCCATGAAAATCTTCCTTGAAAAATTCCTCTCTCACCACACTTTCTGCTTTCCCAAGTCTCTTATTGTTTCTGAGGTTAGATTGAGACCTATGGACAAACTTGGCAGCCTAATAATGTAATGCCACTTTTCAAACCATAATTTGTAAACATCTGTTTGAAATGCAGGGCGGATGGGATGAACCTGATGGTCTATTAACTTTTAAAAATGTATGCCCTTCAACAGAAGTGGCAGTAGGTATACCACAGTGCTTTAACCTACTTAGAAATATCTCTTAAACTGCAGTGTTTTCACCACTTAATTTATGAGTGATGAAATGAAGGGATGAAAAAACCATAACTCAGATTAACATGCGTCACATGTCATGTATCAGTTGTATTCGTTTGCTGGGGCTTTCAAAACAAAATGCCACAGCCCAGGCAACCGAAACAATGGAAAGTTATTTCTTCCTGGTTCTAGAGGCAGGAAGCCCACGATCAAAGTGTCGACACGTTGGGTCTCTCCTGAGACCTCTCTCCCTGGCTTGCAGAGGCTGCTTTCTCTCCGTGTGTCCACATGGTGGTTTTCTGTGTGTCTGGGCCCCAGTCGCCTCTTCCTATAAGGACACCAGCTGTATTGGATCAGAGCCCACCCTAACCATCCCGCTTGAACTTAATTACCTCTTGAAGGCTCTGTTTCCAAAATACAGCCACAGTCTACGATGCCAGGGGTTAGGGCTGTAACATGAATTGGGGGAGACACTGTTCAGCCTACAACAGCTGGCCATCCTAGAATGCTAAAACCAGACAGGGACGGAATTTATTTCAACCCCTGACAGCTTTCAACTGCAAAACTCTAAAAGTAACAATCTGACCTAGCATGCCATACTTCACTTTTGGATTTCAAATCATTTTCTACACAAGGAAATTTGCAGAAACAGAAGGAACAAAAACAGATTTATTACTTATTTGCTTCTATTCGCGAAAGCAGAGTCAGTATCCTGAGGGGGGGTGGGAGGGGGGACTACAAAATAGACCCTGCTTTTATTAAGTGCTAGTTCTCCTTTCAGCTCTCTTTTGTGACTTTTGGAAGCAGGCAACCTCTTGGGAGATAAGGATTTTAAATTTAGAAAACAATTTTTAAATTACTCATTCCTCAGAAGCCACAAATGTCAACTGCATCAATTATGGTTTTGGCTCCAAATAAGAGGAACTCTTGCAAACAGAGGTTTAAGCATTAAGGACACTGATTATCTAACAAGAAGCTCAGCAGCCTGCAGTTCCAGGTTGGTGAATTCAGCAGCACAGTGAAGACAGGCCCAGTGGTTTCCTGCCTATCCCCTCCGCCGGGCAGGAGTTGAGTCCTGTCATCTCGTGGTTGCCAGGGGGCGCTCCAGGCATTACCTCACCACACAAGCGCACCCTGGGGCTGGAGGGAGACCCCTGCCCTCCTGCACCTTTGTATCAAGGGGCGAAGCTTTGCCCAGAAGTCTGCCTGTTCCACCTCATAGTGCTGAAAGGAGCAGAGTCTGTCACCGCAAAACATGACACTAGGAACTCAACACCTGTCACCCCAACATATGCTGCTCCTGTATGGTGATTGCTTTGAACTGTAAGTGCTTGAAAAACCACAAATGCAGGGAGAGGCTTTCTCTGAACTCTCCTAATGTGTCTAAAGAGAGATTCTCTAGAAGGAACTCCAATGCCAGAAATCCACTCTGGGAGTTTCCTCAGCCTGGGAAGACTGACGCTTATCACAGATAAAGGACTGGAAGTCTTACCACATCCAGACAAACTCTGTCACCAACCATCACACCTCCCACTCACTCTTCTAAGGGCCCTCTCGTCTTTGCTAAAAATTACTTGCCCTCTTCTAAGAGGTCTGCATCCCTCCTCTTTCCCCAGTAAGATGGTGTTTAACAAAGTGTTAGTCGCTCAGTCATGTCCGACTCATGGACTGTAGCCTGTCAGGCTCCTCTGTCCATGGAATTCTCCAGGCAAGAGTCCTGGAGTGGGTAGCCATTCCCTTCTCCAGGGGCTCTTCCTGACCCAGGAACTGAACTTGGGTCTACTACACTGCAGGTCGATTCTTTACCATCCGAGCTACCAGGGAAGCCCAGTAAGATAGTGTTTAATCTTAATTCTAAACCACCACAAGGAGTCACTTGTTTTCCCCCACGGGTCTCCCATGAACACGTGAGGGTTACGCGCTAATAAACTTCTGCTTGTTTTTCTCTGTTAATCTGTCTTTTCTTATGGAGTCTCAGCCAAGAACTCAGAAAGATGGAGGGAAAGTTGCTTTGCCCTACTTCAGTCCCAGCCTCCCTGGTAAGGCCTGTCCTGGTAAGGGGCGACAGAATTCATTCCACTTTTTTGTACACAGATACACAGCAGAGATGGACTCATGCTGGACTGAAGCCCTTTTAAATACATTTCCTGGCAAGGGAACCACCCACTTTAGCAGGAGGCGAGTCACTGCCCATTTCACCAGGATTTTCATGAGGGAATTGGAGGTTGGGGGCATCATTCTTTCAATGTGTTTGGCAGTGTAAACACTTTTTACATGGCCATGTAAAAAGGCCAAATCAAATATCAAAGTCTCGAAACAATAGTAATCGTTTCCTTTGCTCACTGACTGGAGTCCCTATGTGACTGCAGCTGGGCAGTGGCCTGTCTGGGGTCATCCTGAAGCTTCTTCACCCACCTCTGGACCTGGGCTGGGGCTCCCTGGACACTTCTCTCTCGTCCTGACTGGGAACCACCCCCCACCACATGTGCACACACACACGTGCTGACCTCAGGTGGACGGTTAACTGGGCAGCTGAGGCTCCAGAAGAGAGTGTCCCAAGAGAAGCTGTCACAAGTGGCACGGCATTTCCCACCCTAGCCTGAGCCATTGCACAGCATCACTTCAGCTATGTATTCCCCAAGGCAGCTGCGGGACTGCTCCCAGTCAAGGGGAGGAATCAGAGATTCCACCCGGTGACAGGAAGACTGTCACAGCGCTGGTGGGGTAACCAAGAGGGAGTGTGCTAAGTCGCTCCTGTTGAGTCCGACTCTGCAACCCTATGGACTGTAGCCTGCCAGCCTCCTCTGTCCGTGGGATTCTCCAGGCAAGAATACTGGAGTGGGTTGCCACGCCCTCCTCCAGGGAACCTTCCCAACCCAGGGACTGAATCCATGTATCTGATGTCTCATGCACTGGCAGGCAGGTTCTTTATCACTAGCGCCTCCTGGGAAGCCCAGACATAACTAAAGACCATCTAAAAGGCTGGCTCTTCTGCCACCTACCCCACTAAACCACCTTAACTGGCCTGATTCCACACAGCCTCCTTTCTGCAGTCACGTCGAGACCCTCAGCTGCCTGTGGGTTGTTCCCACTTGAGTGGCACATACCCCCTCTCACAGGATGGACTATTTCAAGTGAGAGATTGTGGACCTTTTGAAAAGGTACCAGCACGTCTAGTCAGCTCCTAGTTATTCTGACAAAGCCAAAATCAATGCCACTAAGACAAAGCCACTCACCACCAGAGTTTCGAACTAGGAAACACGGAGGCCTTATTTCCTCTCACCCACTGTGGTCTCCGAAGGAGAAGACAACGCAAAGAGAGTCAACTAGCAATGGGAGGGGGTCTCGTATGTCAGTGAAACCCAAGAGCACCTGGCTGTCAGGCCTGTCCGTCCTTCCGATGGATAAGAGCAGAGAAAGAGGAGGTGAGCAGCCCAGGGCAGAAGGAGCGCCACCCAGCGGGCCGTGCTAGGCCTCTCTGTCCTCCCCTCTGAAGGCGGAGGGCTGGTTTCGTGTTGCTTTGCCCACCTAGCAGACAGGATAAGCATCTGAGATCTCATCTTCCTCCTCTGAACGCCTCTCGTTCAGTATTAATCAAGCTTTCCTGGAATCTGAGATTGGAGAGAAAGACTGAAGTAATGAGTATTCCTCAGAACAACGTCACAGAGAAAAATCAAATGTTTGATGCAGGGCACCCAAGCCAGTCCTCCGTGACAACCTTCAGGAACCAGTTAGGTTGGTAGGAGTGGGCTTCAGGATGTGGGGGACACACGTATGCCTATGGCCGATTCATGTTGATGTATGGCAAAAACCATCATGATATTGTAAAGTAATTACCCTCCAATTTAAATAAATAAATAAACTTTAAAAAATTAAACAAACTCCCAGGACAGTTCAACCATTCAGGAAGAAAGAGAAGCTGATATATTTTGCACGTAGTGGTAGGAGGCACGGGGAGGAATTCAACGATGACAGAGAGTCACTGTGTGGAACTAAATTATTTAAGACCCAAGTATTGTCGATTCTGTCTTCATTTATATTAAAGTTACTTTGTGCATTTGTTTGTTTTGCTTTGTTTTAGCAAGAAATGTTGAAGGAAATTTTAGGAAGCTATTTTTATGCACACTTTTGAGAATGCAAAGCACAAGGCTTACAAACAGCTTTGTCTGGATAACATAGAATTATGCATATATACATACCAGTTACCATGAACTACATAAAAGTCTTATACTTCTGTACTTTGTCATCACGAAATTGAATTTCTGTCTAACTGTGACTAAGATGAGCAAAGACTTATCCTGTAATCCTCAAAATTTTGTCTTACTAGTTTTTAGGACTGATAATTGCAATCATGATGTTATAAACATCTGTTTTTGGAAACTGCATTTATGAAAGTCAGCTTCCCAGGTGGCATTAGGGGTAAAGAACCTACCTGCCATGCAGGAGACATGAGAGACGTGGGTTCAATCCCTGGGTGAGGGAGATCCCCTGGAGGAAGGCACAGCAACCCATTCCAGTATTCCAGCCTTGGAGAATCCCCATAGACAGAGGAGCCTGGCAGACTACGGTCCATAGGGTCACAAAGAATTAGACATAGCTGAAGCAACTTAGCATGCACAGGCACATTTGTTAGTGCTGTGAGAAACTGTTCAAGGAGAGTTGTATGATTGATTTTATTCACCAACCTCAGACAACTTGTCACTGATTTTTGACCTTGGCAATCTAGTTAACTGGTATAAGGAAAATAAGGGGAAAAAAACCCACTATGTATAGTTGCTTGAAATTAGAAGCATTGCAAAAACCATTCCTACTTATAAAAACAGTATTACACAAAATAACTTTAACAGACCAACTTTAAAACGTAATATAGAATCCTGATTTGCCATCACCGTGGCATGGACTGTTTTAGCAGGTGAGACTTGGAATCCCCTGACATTCTGATTTTCAATCATTCTGCCTGGTGGATGTCAAACTCTAAAGAAGAAGCACCTGTAAAGGATAATTGGCGGGTCAACCTCAAAAGAAAAAAGTTGGTGAAAATCTCACAAACATGACAGGAATGGAAAGAGATATTATAGGGAATTAAGCTGTGAAATGTGCTGCATCTATTATTTTTTTGTGACAGTGTAAAATTTACTTTGATATTAAAACTGAAAAGGAAGGAAAGCTATAAATGTCTCATGAAGATTCCTAACACCGTCTTCAGAAGGTGCTCCCCGCTTCCCACCCCGCGCACTGTAGTCACAGTGAAGGTCAAGTTCGAACTGACAGGGATAATTTATGAGAGCTGATCCCGGGGCTCCACAAGCTGACAGAAATAAAAGGGGTGCACAGACCAGTGTCCTAGCTTACAAGAACCTTCAGTTCAGTTCAGTCACTCAGTCATGTCCGACTCTTTGCGACCCCATGAATAGCAGCAGGCCAGGCCTCCCTGTCCATCACCAACTCCCGGAGCTCACTCAGACTCACGTCCATCGAGTCAGTGATGCCATCCAGCCATCTCATCCTCTGTCGTCCCCTTCTCCTCCTGCCCCCAATCCCTCCCAGCATCAGAGTCTTTTCCAATGAGTCAACTCTTCGCATGAGGTGGCCAAAGTACTGGAGTTTCAGCTTTAGCATCAGTCCTTCCAAAGAACACCCAGGACTGATCTTTAGAATGGACTGGTTGGATCTCCTTGCAGTTTAGGAGACTCTCAAGAGTCTTCTCCAACACCACAGTTCAAAAGCATCAATTCTTCGGCGCTCAGCCTTCTTCACAGTCCAACTCTCATATCCATACATGACCACAGGAAAAACCATAGCCTTGACTAGACGGACCTTGGGATGTAACAAACAGTCATAGTATGAGGTCTTTGGTAAGATCCTGACTAGGAAAAAAAAGCAATATAAAAAACCTTTGAGGATCAATTGAGAAAAAAAAAAAAAAAAAAAACCCATGGCCCGTATATTAGGAAACAATATTTCATTCACTAAGGAGTGAATTAGCTACTATATTATGCAGGATAATATGGTGAAGCATTTTGGTGTGGGATTTCATATAGTCTACAAATTTAAATGGTTTAGTGGAAAGATATCTACATGAAGTATATGCAGCAAGATAAACAGTTCTCAGATACAGATGGTGAGTATATAACTATTGATTACACTTTTTTTTCTGCTTCTCTTTGTATATGAAAGTTTTCAAAATAGAAGTGTTTTTAAATACCTGAATGTCATTCCTGTCCCTCAATTTTTAAAATTGTTAAAAATAAGCAGAAAGGCATGTTGAAGTTGGCCTAAGAAGATGGGACCTGTAATACAAAAACGAGCTGGCAAATAGAATGCTCTCCCTCAGATGTTAAGGCCTCATCATTAGGACAAAACAAAACGAGAAATCTGGGCTCACCCTTCCTTTCCTGGGCAGGCCGGGGCTCGGACAACAGTGTTCTCCGTGTGGGTGGGAGTCTGGAAGGCCCAGCAGTATTTACCCTAGGAGCTGCCAGGCCCACCAGGGCTGAGAAGTGCTGGGCTCTCTGCTGGTTTCAGTAAGACAGCTGGTCAGAGTCAGCCTCCGGGCATGATGTAACATCGCCGCTGAGTAACGCTGTCAGCAGACAGTAATGCCTAAATCAAGCTTCCAGTGAGAGGCCTGATACAGAGACAGTCAAGATGTCGATATTAGCAACAGATAAGGCCTGTAGTCATGATGGAGAGTCTGCTCTTCAGCCGAGTGTCCAACAGAAATGAAGTCTTTCCTAGCGTCCACAAGGACAGACTCTCAAGTCAAGCACAACTGGGAGCTGTGGAGGAGCTCCGTGGGCTGGGACACCCCTCTGTCCATGTGCCCCTCTCTCCCTGACTCCGGCCTGAATGGTGTCCATCCTCCTGCGTCCATGAAAACCTCACTCACCGCTGCTGGTGGAGGCGGCCTGCACCCGCCCTCCTTCTGGTCCTCACCCTTCAGCATCACCTGTAACCCGTTCACCTGCTCCACGTGGTCTGGGAAAAGCATGTTCACATTTCTATTCATTATCTTTTTTTTTTTTTAATGGTAACAGCAATTTTTTAATTTCAAAGTGACAAGTAATCACTGTGGGAAAAAAAAAAAATGAGACAATGCAGAAAGAGGTAAAGGAAAAAAAAAAATCCCTCCCAAATCTCACCACTGGAGAAAACGAACCGCCATTAACACGGTCATATTTTATTCATTATTTCTTCATAGTTCTACCAACTTTTCAACTTATGCTTCCTGCCCACATCTGCCCGGAGTGGCAGGAAACACTGCAAACTTCCTCTGTGCCCCAGTGCCCAGGGCAAGCATGCCATCCGCCAGCCTCTCGACCCAAGCACAGATGAGCAGACGAGCTCAGTCCTGGCACGCGGCGGTGGGGCGGCGGAGCGTTCAGAGAAGATGACTTCTGATATTTTAAATTCAGGTTTACTGAGCTGCTTTTTAATTCTATACTAATGGGATGAATGTGAACTTTTTGTTTCTCTATACAACACTGCCCCCTAGTGGTGCTCTGTCCCCCTTGCAGAGCCGCCCAACTCCCCGCCGGGGTCCAGAAAGGGACATGGAAACACCGTGTCAGCAAATCACTACTGAATCTGGATTGATTTGTGAGCATTTGTTCCCAGTTGAGCCTTTTTAAGTGAAGCCTTTATTTCTCCTGCTTTTCCCTTCCAGGAAAACCGTGCGTGCTTAGTCGTGTCGGACTCTGCTACTCTTTGGACGGTAGCCCGCCAGGCTCCCCTGTCCATGGGATTCTCCAGGCAAGAAGACTGCAGTGGGTGGCCATGTCCTCCTCCAGGGGATCTCCCCGACCCAGAGTTCTAACCGGGGTCTCCTGTATTGCTGGTGGATTCTTTACCATTTGAGCCACCAGGGAAAACCGTGTCCTGCCATAAAAATATCCTGTCCTTTTGGTCCTAAGCTTTTATCACAAGCTGCACTGGGAAAAGGCGAAGACTCCCGAAAAATGGTCTAAAAAGGAAAAGCAGACCTTCCGCAGGCTTCAGGGAAGGGCCCCTTCCTGCTCCCAAGCAGCTGTGGAGAGCAACCCCCCAGGAGCCGGCGAGGGAATGGGAAGCGCTCTGTTCATCATGCCTGGAGTCTCAATCCGAGGGAAACAGGGTCCAGAGAACACTGACATCCTGACATCTGTATCAATAGCCAAAACTCCTGTCATGTCCAAAGTGGGGTGGCTCCAAAACCACTGCAGATGGTGACTGCAGCCATGAAATTAAAAGACACTTGCTCCTTGGAAGGAAAGTTATGACTAACCTAAACAGCATATTAAAAAACAGAGACATTACTTTGTCAACAAAGGTCCGTCTAGTCAAGGCTATGGTTTTTCCAGTAGTCATGTATGGATGTGAGAGTTGGACTATAAAGAAAGCTGAGTGCCATAGAATTGATGCTTTTGAACTGTGGTGTTGGAGAAGACTCTTGAGAGTCCCCTGGACTGCAAGGAGATCCAACCAGTCCATCCTAAAGGAGATCAGTCCTGGGTGTTCATTGGAAGGACCAGTGTTGAAGCTGAAACTCCAATACTTTGGCCACCTGATGCAAAGAGCTGACTCATAGGAAAAGACTCTGATGCTGGGAAAGATTGAGGGCAGGAGGAGAAGGGGATGACAGAGGATGAGATGGTTGGATGGCATCACTGACTCAATGGACATGAGTTTGGGTAAACTCGGGGAGTTGGTGATGGACAGGGAGGCCTGGCATGCTGCAGTTCATGAGGTCACAAAGAGTTAGACACAACTGAGTGACTGAACTGAACTGAACTGATAAATGTGACCTCCACTGGCTCCAAAGCTGGTGTGACCCTCAGTATAAGTAACGCAGCATCGCCCCTCCTGTCTGCAAGCAGTGCCTCCTGTTCTACCTTCCCTGATTCTTGCATTCAAGGGCCTTGGAGGGCAGGTCCCCTTCCTGAAGGAAAATGCTGCATCTTTAATTAATAACTTCCAATTCTGGAGCACCTCCTCTGGCAACTTCCTTTCCTCCTCTGATTAATGAAGGTGGAAATCTAAGAATGATGCACTGACCCTCTTTACACACTTACCCATTCTTCTTTTAATTCTTCTCTCTTCGGGGCAGTCATTATGCTTCTCACAAAGCACATACTTTGTAAGATTTAAGTTATTTTTCAGTATGGAGATCCCTTAGAAAACCTAGAATAAAGCTACCATATGATCTAACAATCCCACGACTGGGCATATACCCCAAGGAAACCATAATTGAAAAAGACAGTTGTGCCCCAATGTTCATTGCAGCACTAGGACATGGAAGCACGGAGGCCTTATTTCCTCTCACCCACTGTGGTCTCCGAAGGAGAAGACAATGCAAAGAGAGTCAACTAACAGTGGGAGAGGGTCTCCCGTGTCACTTATGCCCAAGAGCACCTGGCTGTCACGTTTGTCCGTCCCTCCGATGGATAAGAGCAGAGAAAGAGGAGGCGAGCAGCCCAGTGTGGAAGGAGCACCACCCGGCGGGCCATTCTAGGCCTCTCCGTCCTCCCCTCTGAAGGTGGAGGGCTGGTTTCTTGTTGCTGGGAGAAATATCAATAACCTCAGATATGCAGATGACACCACCCTTATGACAGAAAGTGAAGAAGAACTAAAGAGCCTCTTGATGAAAGTGAAAGAGAGTGAGAAAGTTGGCTTAAAGCTCAACTTCCAGAAAACTAAGATCATGGCATCTGGTCCCATCACTTCATGGCAAATAGACAGGGAAACAGTGGAAACAGTGGCTGATTTTATTTTTCTGGGCTCCAAAATCACTGCAGATGTTGACTGCAGCCATGAAATTAAAAGACGCTTGCTCCTTGAAAGGAGCAACCTAGATATCCATCAACAGATGAATGGATAAAGAAGTTGTGGTACATATATACAATGAAATATTACTCAGCCATAAAAAAGGAACACATTTAATTCAGTTCTAATGAGGTGGATAAAATTAGAGCCTACAGAATGACGGAGAAGGCGATGGCACCCCACTCCAGTACTCTTGCCTGGAAAATCCCATGGACAGAGGGGCCTGGTGGGCTGCAGTCCATGGGGTCACTAGGAGTCGGACACGACTGAGCGACTTCACTTTCACTTTTCACTTTCATGCATTGGAGAAGGAAATGGCAACCCACTCCAGTGTTCTTGCCTGGAGAATCCCAGGGACGGGGCAGCCTGGTGGGCTGCCGTCTATGGGGTCGCACAGAGTCGGACACGACTGAAGTGACTTAGCAGCAGCATACAGAATGAAGTCAGTCAGAAAAACAAATATCCCATATATTTGTTTAACACATATACATGGAATCTGAAAAGATGGTACTTAATTAACCTATTTGCAGGGCAGCAGTAGAGATGCAGACATAGAAAACAGTGAGGGAAGGAGAGAGTGAAATTAATTGAGAGAGTAGCATTGAAACATACACTTATCATACACAAAATAGATAGCTGGTAGGAATTTTCTGTGCGATGCAGGGAGCTCAAACCCAGTGCTCTGTGGCAGAATGGGCTGGAAGGTGGGAGGGAGAGTCAGGAGGGAGGGGACATTACATATACCTATGGCTGATTCATGTTAAAGTATGGTAGAAACCAACACAATATTGTAAAGCAGTTATCCTCCAATTAAAAATAAATAAAAAATTTTAAAAGAACCCTAAAGAATTTGTTAGTGTTAACATCCTTCCTGACACCTTCTTTCACTTTTATGTTTCTCTCACCCAAGATGACAATTCACTTCCCTCAGTATTTTAAATCTCACTTAGTCCATCATAACATTCCCCTCACTAGCCATTCTGTCTCTTAATATGGACACTGGTCCATCTTAAATGCTATTGCCTAAGTCTTCTGCATTTCTCCAATCGTACCTCCTCCTGCCTTGGAAGAACCCCTTCAGAAAATTAAGCAATGTTGCAATCAATCTTTGAATGTCAAAAATTTGACAGTGACAAATTTGAATGTGACAAATTTCAGATCCTGTACATTTCAGAATTTCTCCTGCACTAAATGTTGAGCAGAGGATTTATTCTGAATTTCTATAATTAACGCATAGTTTTTCTCATCTATCAAGATATTATCCATCATGTGTTGCTGCTGCTGCTAAGTCACTTCAGTCAAGTCCGACTCTGTGCGACCCATAGATGGTAGCCCACCAGGCTCCCCCGTCCCTGGGATTCTCCAGGCAAGAACACTGGAGTGGGTTGCCATTTCCTTCTCCAATGCATGAAAGGGAAAAGTGAAAGTGAAGTTGCTCAGTCATGTCTGACTCTTAGCGACCCCATGGACTGCAGCCTACCAGGCTCCTCTGTCCATAGGATTTTCCAGGCAAGAGTACTGGAGTGGGGTGTCATTGCCTCCTCCGATCATGTGTTACTTACTCTTGGAAAAAAGAACCATATCTTCAATATGCTTACCTCCTTGATTAAAGTGCTTAACTGCACTTGATCGAACACACCAGTATTAAACAGTATTAAATCTACTATCTTTACATGTATCATAAGTTTAATCTGTGAGAAATTCTTCAGAGATGTAGCTCCCTAAATAGAAGCTATTGGTTAGCAAGGAGCGAGTCCCAAAACAAAGGGGGCCAATTATGGTACCTTTCTGCTGAGGGATCCTAGACTTGTCAGAGCGCTTTCTAGAAATTTATGACCACCAAGTCCAGAGATAACATTTATTTTCTTTGAGGTGTGTGCCCTCAGACTTTGAAGCCCTAACCCTCAAGGTGACTGTACATGGAGACAGGGTCTTTATGGCAGTAATTAAGGTTAAATGAGGTTATAAGATCTGGGCCTTAATCCAATATGAGAGGAAGAGACACCAGACCTCTCTCTCTCCCCACACCATGTGGAAGGGCCACATGAGAACTCAGCAAGGTGACCATCCGCCAGCCGGGAACAAAGCTCCCACAAGGAAGCAAATAGACCAGCACCCTGATCTCGGGCTTCCGAGAAAGGAATTGAAGATGGCACAAAGAAAAGGAAATAAATACCATGCTCATGGGCTGTAATAATTAATACTGTTACATTGTCCACACTACCCAAAGCAATCTACAAATTAAATGTAATCACTATCAAAATACCAATGGCATTATATAAGAAATAATTTTAAAATTTGTATGGAAATACCTAAGACCCTGAATAGTCAAAATGTTCCTATAAAAGAACAACAAAGCTGGAGGTATCATGCTTTCTGGCTTCAAACACAATTACAAAACTAGACGAATAAAACTGAACGTTACTGGGACAAGAACAGACACATAGATCAGTGGAATAGAGAGCCTAGAAATAAACCCATGATTATATGGTCAATTAATTTATTTCT
The DNA here is from genome assembly GCF_032452875.1 of Bos javanicus. Taxonomy (NCBI): domain Eukaryota; kingdom Metazoa; phylum Chordata; class Mammalia; order Artiodactyla; family Bovidae; genus Bos; species Bos javanicus. The sequence goes on from NC_083876.1 coordinate 14,881,399, forward strand.
TTAACTTCAAACTTGTTATTTTCTATTGGGGTCTAGCCAATTAACAATATTGTGATAGTTTCCGGTGAACAGTGAAGAGACTCAGCTATACATATGCGTTTATCCATTCTCCCCCAAACTCCCTTTTATGGTCAATTAATTTGTGATAAACGAAGCAAGAATATCCAATGGAGAAAAGATGGTCTCTTCAATAAATGATGTTGGGAAAATTAGACACCTACATGCAAAAGAATTAAACTGGACCACTTTCCTATACCATGTACAAAAACAACCTCAAAATTGATTAAAAACTTAAATGTAAGATCTGCTAGAAGAAAATCCCTAGAAAAAAAGCATAAACTATACACTGTTTGACATCAGTCTTGGCAATATTTTTTCATGTCTGTCTCCTCAGGAAGGGAATCAAAAGCAAAAATAAACAAATGGGACTTAATCAAACTTAAAAACTTTTGAACAGAGGGAAAAAAATAGCCATGAACAAAACAAAAAGGGTGATGAGAGAAGATATTTGCAAACATTATGTCTGCTAAGTGGGTTAATATTCAAAATATGTATTAAAAACTAAACTCATACAACTCAATATCAAAAAAAGCAATTCAATTTTTAAAATGAACAGAGGACCTGAACAGGCATTTTTTCCAAAGAAGACATACACATTGGCCAACAGGCACATGAAAGGATATTCGGCATGGCTACTCATCAGGGAAATGCAAATCAAAATCACAATATCATCTCATACCTGTCAGAATGGCTGTCATCAAAAAGACAAGAAATAGGAATTGTTGGTGAGGTTGTGGAGAACAGAGAATCACCATACACTGCTGGTGGAAATGTCAGTTGCTGCAGCCAATACAGCAAAGAAACATTAAAAATAAAACTGTCATCAGTTCAGTTCAATTCAGTTGCTCAGTCGTGTCCGACTCTTTGCGACCCCATGAATCACAGCACGCCTGACCTCCTTGTCCATCAGCAACTCCCGGAGTTTACCCAAATTCATGTCCATCAAGTTGGTGATGCCATCCAGCCATCTCATCCTCTGTCGTCCCCTTCTCCTCCTGCCCCCAATCCCTCCCAGCATCAGAGTCATTTCCAATGAGTCAACTCTTCACATGAGGTGGCCAAAGTACTGGAGTTTCAGCTTCAGCATCAGTCCTTCCAATGAACACCCAGGACTGATCTCCTTTAGGATGGACTGGTTGGACCTCCTTGCAGTCCAAGGGACTCTCAAGAGTCTTCTCTAAACCACAGTACAAAAGTATCAATTCTTTGGCGCTCAGCTTTCTTCACACAATCCAGCAATTTCACTCCTGGGTATTTATCCAAAGAAAATGAAAACACAAATTGGAAAAGATACACGCACACCTATGTTCATAGCAGCATTATTTACATTAACTAAAATATGGAAACAATTGCATCCACCATTGGACAAATGAATAAAAATGTGCTACTTGTGTATATATTATATAATATACACATATATATTATATATTATAACTATGTATGTATATACAATGGCACCCCACTCCAGTACTCTTGCCTGGAAAATCCCATGGATGGAGGAGCCTGGCAGGCTGCAGTCCATGAGGTCGCTAAGAGTCGAACACGACTGAGCGACTTCACTTTCACTTTTCCCTTTCATGCATTGGAGAAGGAAATGGCAACCCACTCCAGTGTTCTTGCCTGGAGAATCCCAGGAACGCGAAGCCTGGTGGGCTGCCATCTATGGGTCGCACAAGAGTCAGACACCAGGCGACTCCCGCTCGTTCGCCGGAGTCCCCGCCGGCCGCGGATCTGGCGCCAGCTACGGGGGCTGCCGAGGACGCCGAGTGCCCACCGCCTCGCCAGCCTCAGCCCCTGCAGAATGTCCTCGCTGCCCCGCGGCTTCGAGCCCCAAACTCCCGAGGACTTGGGGCAGCGGAGTTTGGCGGAGATTAAAAAAAAAAAAAAGAGTCAGACACGACTGAAGCGACTTAGCAGCAGCATATACAATGTATATACATAATATTGTATACATATATATTATAACTATATATATACAATGGAATATATATATATACACAATGGATTACTCAGCTATTTAAAAAAGAATAAAGCTTCGCCACTTGCAACAATATGGATAGAACTAGAGGGTATTATGCTTAGTGAAATAAATCAGACATGGAAAGACAAATATTGTATGTTTTTAGTTGTATATTTTAACAGAATCTGGAGAAGGAAATGGCAACCCACTCCAGTATTCTTGCTTGGAAAATTTCATGGACAGAGGAGCCTGGCAGGCTATATATAGTCCATGGGGTTGCAAAGAGTCGGACATGACTTAGCAACTGAACCACAACATTAATAGAATCTACAAAATAAAACAAATAGTATGGAAACAGACTCAGAGACACAGGAGAACAAAATAGTAGCTACTGGAGGAGAAAAATAGGTGAAGACAATTAAAAGGTACAAGCAATTAGGTATAAAAAAGTTTCAAGGATATAAGATATAGCACATAGAATGTAGCTGATATTTTAGAATAACCTTGTATTAAAAGCGTAATATGTAAAAATGGAATAATGGGCAAATTTGGCCTTGGAGTACAAAATGAAGCAGGGTAAAGGCTAACAGAGTTTTCTCAAGGGAACATGCTGGTCATAGCAAACACCCTTTCCCAACAACCCAAGACATGACTCTACATATGGACATCACCAGATGGCCAATACCAAAATCAGATTGATTATGTTCTTTGCAGCCAAAGATGGAGAAGCTCTATACAGTCAGTAAAAACAAGACCTGGAGCAGACAGTGGCTCTGATCATGAGCTCCTTATTGCAAAATTCAGGCTTAAATTGAAGAAAGTATGGAAAACCACTAGGCCATTCAGGTATGACCTAATCAAATCTCTTATGATTATACAGTGGAAGTGACGAAGAGATTCAAGGGATTAGATCTGGTAGACAGAGTGCCTGAAGAACTATGGATGGAGGTTTGTAACACTGTACAAAAGGCAGTGACCAAAACCATCCCCAAGAAAAAGAAATGCAAGAAGGCAAAGTGATTGTCTGAGGAGGCCTTACAAACAGGTATGAAAAGAAGAAAGGCGAAAGGCAAGGGAGAAAAAGAAAGATATACCCAACTGAATGCAGAGTTCCACAGAATAGCAAGAAGAGAGAAAAAGGCCTCCTTAAATGAACAATGCCAGGAAACAGAGGAAAACAATAGAATGGGAACTACTAGAGATAATATTCAAGAAAATTGGAGATATCAAGGGAACATTTCATGCGAGGTTGGGCATGATAAAGGACAGAAACAATAAGGTTTCTGTCAGAAACCTTAGAAGGTTTCAGAAGCAGAAGAGAAGCAGAAGAGGTTTAGAAGTGTGGCAAGAATACACAGAAGAACTATACCAGAAAGGTCTTAACGACCAGGATAACCACAATGGTGCGGTCACTCACCTAGACATCCTGGACATCCTGGGGTGTAAAGTCAAGTGGGCCTTAGGAACCATTACTATGATCAAAGCTAGTGGAGGTGATGGAATTCCAGCTGAGTCATTTAAAATCCTAAAAGATGATGCTGCTAAAGTACTGCACTCGATATGTCAGCAAATTTGGAAAACTCACTAGTGGCCACAAGACTGGAAAAGGTCAGTTTTCATTCCAATCCCCCAAACCAGCAGTGTCAAAGAATGCTCAGACTACTGTACAATTGCTCTCCTTTCACATGCTAGCAACGTTATGCCCCAAATCCTTCAAACTAAGCTTTAGTGTATGTGAACTGAGAACTTCCCGGTGTACAAGCTGGGTTCCAAAGAGACCAAATTGCCAGCATCTGTTGGATTGTGAAGAAAGCAATGGAGTTCCAGAAAAACATCGATTTCTGCTTCAATGACTACACCAAAGTTTTTGACTGTTTGGACTACAAACTGGGAAATTCTTAAAGAGATGAGAATACCAGACCACCTTACCTGTCTCCTGAGAAACCTGTATGCAGGTCAAGAAGCAACATTTAGAACTGGACATTAAACAATGGAGTGGTTCCAAATTGTGAAAGGAGTACATCAAGGCTGTTTATTGTCACCCATTTATCTAACTTATATGTAGAGTACATCACATGAAATGCCCAGCTGGATGAATCACAAGCTGGAACAGGATTGCTGGGAGAAATATCAATGGTCTCAGCTATGCAGATGATCCACTCTAATGGCCAAAAGTGAAGAGGAACTAAAGAGTGTCTTGATGAGGGTCAAAGAAGAGAGTGAAAAAAACTGGCTTAAAACTCAACATTCAAAAAACTTAGATCATGGTGAGAGAGTCAATTCCTAGGCAGGTTGATAAGAAGTCCAGAGTCCCCAAGGAGGAGGAGAAAGGGGTCTGGGACTCTCAAGGAGGAGACAGGGGTCTGGAATTCTCAAGGAGGAAAAAAGGACAAGTGCCTTTTTTTCCTCTACATTCCTTAGTCTTCAGTTCAGTTCAGTTCAGCTGTTCATTCATGTCTGACTCTTTGCGACCCCATGAATCGCAGCATGCCAGGCATCCCTGTCCATCATCAACTCCCAGAGTTCATCCAGACTCACATCCATCGAGTCAGTGATACCATCCAGCCATCTCATCCTCTGTCTTCCCCTTCTCCTCCTTAGTCTTAGTCACATAAAATGTTTTTTTTTTTTCTTTAAGCCCAGAACAAGGAACAACTCAGTTCAAACTCTGTAGTAAGGATTATATAACAACAATGTATCCTGCTTGAGGACATGTTTCTCCTTCTTCAAAACCTTCTCACTAATCCTGTTATCTTAGAATGTATATTATGGGAGTGAGTCTGGTAAGATCCTTCTATTGTTAGTTCTTATCCTGTCATTTTAAAATGTAAATTATGGGAGTGGGTCTAGTAAGATCTTTACAAACTTGAGACATTCTTTTGATTTATTGCAGTAGCCAATTAAAAAGGTATATAACTCCCTTGCTTGGACTAGTGAGGAGGCACTCTCCATCCCCCTTCTGATGTCTGTGTCAGAAGCTTTCTCTGTCCCTTTTTCACTTTAATAAAACTCTGCTACACAAAAGCTCTTGAGTGATCAAGCCTGGTCCCTGGTCCCAAAGCTATATCTTCTTCAGAGATCAAGAATCCAACATGACACATTCACCGTAAGCTATCAAGGGCATCTGGTTCCATCACTTCATGGCAGGAAAAAGCAGAAGCAGTGACAGGCCTTATTTTCTTGGGCTCCAAAATCACTGCAGATGGTAACTGCAGCCATGACATGAAAAGACGCTTGTTCCTTGCAAGGAAAGCTATGACAACCCTGCACAGCATATTAAAAGGCAGAGACATCACTTTGCCAACAAAGGTCCATACAGTTAAAACCATGTTTTTTTTTCCAGTAGTCATGTAATGGTGCAAGAATTGGACCATAAAGAAGGCTGAGTACTGAAGAATTGAGGCTTTCGAATTGTGACGCTGGAGAATATTCTTGAGAGTCCCTTGGACTGCAAGGAGATCAAACCAGTCATTCCTAAAGGAAATTGACTGTGAATATTCATCGGAAGAACTGTTGCTAAAGCTGAAACTCCAGTACTCTGGCCGCCTGATGTGAAGAGCTGACTCATTTGAAAAGACCCTGATGCTGGGAAAGACAGAGGGCAGGAGGAGAAGGCAGTGGCAGAGGATGAGATGATTGGATGGCATCACTGACTCAATGGACATGAATTTGAGCAAACTCCAGGAAATAGTAGAGCCTGGCATGCTGCAGTCCCTGGGGTTGCAGAGTTGAACATGATTTAGTGACTGAACAACAACAACATAAAAATACCTAATTATAATATTGTACACCTGAAACTAATACAACATTGTAGTCAACTTGCTTCAATTAAAAATTAAAATACATATAAAGAAATAATCATTACAATGATCATTAAGATAGAATCAAGGTGGGAAAATGACCAAAGGGTGAAGGTATATTTTTGCGACCAAAGCAGTCACAATGTTTCATCACATTCTAATTTCCCAAAGAAGATACTCTTAAAAAAAGCACCATGGGAAGATATCCAATAGTAATGGCCATGAATAAAACATTTAGCACATTAATTGGGGCTAAAACGCCTGGAAAGAGATTAACAAAGCCAAATAAGGACATTAGCCTTTAATCTTCAGAATAATACCAGAGAATATTTTTAGCAACTCCCCAGAGGGAAGTTTACAGCCTCCTACAAAGAGGTCAATGAAGCTCTGATCTAATCTTAGAATTTAAGGAAACAGCCCATCTTTTATTATGTTAATGGCACATTTATCATTGGAAACCAGTGATCCTAGAACTAGAAATAAAAAATAAAAGATATATATATATATATACACATACACACATTTATTATATTCTAGCACTAAGGCTGCAAAGTTTAATACTGTGAGTTCCTCTTCCTCAGGCAAACTTTATGTGTGCTTGGAAATAACCATTTAAATAGACAACTCTCTAGTTTCCAAGCAACTTATTTGTAAACATGCAATCATTTCTCCCCTCTAGTATATTATACTAGAATAAAAATATAGAAAGTGTCTTGTGTTTTGAATTATTTTTCTCATTAATGAGGTAAGTTTTGCAAAATATCTCCAACTTAAAGAAGCTGTTTTTAAAAAATGATAAGTACCAATTGTAAAGCTATAATTTTCATAGAGATGGGCAATCAGAGCAGATACATGGTCAGCTTCACTGGAATTGGAGAGGAGAGAGAATGAGAATTAAAAATCAACAATTATAAGATACAAATTTACCAAAAATAACCAGTGAACCAACAGTGTTCACACAGGAAAAAAAAAAAAAACATCTATGAGGAAACCAACCAGTAAAGTTGTCCTAAGTATTTTCTTTCTTCTTTGCTCATTAGGAAGTAACTTGGTACATAGTGGATCAAAAAAATGGGGTTCAGAATAAGATCTTGATTTGAAATCAGGTTCAAACATAATTGCTCTGTTTGATTTCCCCTTAACTGTATTTTCTCAGCTTCTAGTTCTTGCTAATAATAGTAACAACAACTGTCTGGAGTAGAATATTCACCTGCTGGTTTCTGTTTAGCACGCATACTAAGTCGCTTCAGTCCTGTCTGACTCTTTGTGACACTATGGACTGTAGCCCATCAGCTCCTCTGTCCATAGGATTCTCCAGGAAAGAATCCTGGAGTGGATTGCCATTTTCTCCAGGGGATCTACCTGACTCAGGGATGGAACCTGTTTCTCCTGCACTGCAGGTGGCTTCTTTACCACTGAGCCACTGGGGAGGCCCTGTTTAGACATTTGGTTAAATCAATGCTATGGTCATCAGACTGTGTTGTGTAATGTTATGAAAGCAGATAAAAAAGCAATCTGGATCCTGAGTGTAGGAACACGGTCAAATGTTATGTTGGTCACAGGGGAAGAGATAACCACTGCTGTTGCCTTTCTCTACCTCCCTGTGTTCCAACAACACTGGTCTTCTATCTGCAATCCAACCATGCAAAACAATTTCCCTTTCCCCAATACTTTTCTTCCAAGTTTTAGCACAGCAGGCTCCTTCTTTTTTGGTCTTGTTTCAAATGTCACTTCCTCTGAGGCCTTTTCTAGCTTCCACTCTGGCACTTTTCCTAAGAGATCACACTGTTGATTCCTTTATAGCTGTTCCAATTGTAGACCATTATCCATGCTCATGAATTTACTTACTGTCTATGTCTGCTGTCTAGAATGCAAGTTCCATAGAGGAGCTTGCTCATCTAGTTCACAGTTATAGTCTCAGAGCCAGAACAGTGCCTTACACAAAGCAGACTTTCAATAAGTCATTATTGGATGGATATCTGCAAGGGTGGATGGAGAAGGGCAAGGTCTAATTGGCTGATGGAGTAAAGCTCCTCCTCTGTTCATGATCTGACCACTCTCCATTGTCTCCATGATGATCAACTTCTGCTCTTGGTCTCCATCATTCTGAAAGGTTGTTGCTGAGCCATGAAAAATGCTGGGATTCTTGGCCTCTGGAGGAGAGGAATTCAATCTGGGGCCAGTGACGAGGCTGGATTGCTCAGAGCTTTTGTATAATAAAGTTTTACTAAAGTATAAAAGAGATAGAGAAAGCTTCTGACATAGACATCAGAAGGGGGCAGAAAGAGTGCCCCCCTGCTAGTCTAGTCTTTAGCCAGATGTGATATAGCTACTAGCAAGCTGTTAATTATAGAAAGGAGATGTCTCATAACTCAGAGTAGCATCAGGCCCCTCACCCACAACATGCATTTTGAGATAATTTTGACACAAGGTGAATTGTCCTTGGCCATAACATGATGGGCATTAATCTTGAAGAAAGGCAGCTGCTATTGCTAAGTCACTTCAGTCGTGTCCAACTCTGTGCAACCCCATAGACAGAAGCCCACCAGGTTCCCCCATTCCTGGGATTCTCCAGGCAGGAATACTGGAGTGGGTTGCCATTTCCTTCCCCAGTGCATGAAAGTGAAAAGTGAAAGTGAACTCATTCAGTTGTATCTGACTCTCAGCAACCCCTTGGATTGCAGCCTACCAGGCTCCTCCATCCATGGGATTTTCCAGGCAAGAGTAATGGAGTGGGCTGCCATTGCCTTCTCTGGAAGAAAGGCAGGTTTCTAAGCAAATACAGTCTCACTAACACAACTTAAGAGAACATTTGCATGAGTAAAACATACTGGTCTGTCAAGTCATTCTGAGTCTTAGGCAGAACCAACTTGAAGACAGAGTCTAGAGTAGATACATAGTTCATTAACATAGCTTAAGACAAACATTTCCATAAGAAAAATGCATTGGTTAGTTAGCTCAAGGTTTGAGAAACATTAAGTTCAGGTGGAACCAGGTGTCGTCAAGGCAACACAGAATTTTAAAAGAAACCTCTTTTTAAATTTGTATAGAGAAGGGGAAGAAACATAACACTAGTAGTTTGTTTCCTCCTGCCGCTTAAGAGAGAGATAAAAAATTGTCTGACACTTGCAGCCTATTTCCTCTGTTTGGAGACCCCTGGCCTTCCTGCCTGTTACCCTCTCATTTCCTCACCTGGATAGCAGCACTAGGTTTCCTGATGAGTCCATCTGCTTCTATCCTGGGGCCCCTATGCTCTTTTTCAACATGACAGCTGAGCCAACCCTCTTTAAAACATGTCAGTCTCTCTTCTCTGAGAAACTCTGCAATGGCTCCCCATACTACTCAATAAAAGGCCACATCCATCAAGGCCCTACTTGGCGTGATCCCTTCCTGCCTCTCTCCCTTGTCGTCCCTCCATCAGCGAAAACCACCCCTGCTCTTGAACTTGTCAGGCGCCTTAGGGCATGTGATTTAAGCTGTTCTCTCTTTCTATGAGGCCCTTTCCCCACATACCTGCTTAAGTAGCTTCCAACTCTCCTGTTTTATTTAAATATAACACTTCCACTGAAAGGGCTTTCCTGGTGGCTTAGAAGGTAAAGAAAGCTGCCTGCCAATGCAGGAGACATGGGTTCGATCCCTGGGTTGGGAAGACCTGCTGGAGAAGGAAATGCCAACCCGCTCCAGTATTCTTGCCTGTGTTGCAGAAACCAGTACTCAAGAAACCAAGCACCACACTCAGAGAGTTGGAGAACTCAGGTTTATTACACCAGCGGGCCCAGAGGAGTTAACACTCCAAGCTCAGAGCCCCTCACAAAGGGGTTACAGAGTTTTTATACACAGACAGGCATGATTAAGGTGGTTTGCAGGTTTGCATGGGCTGGGCAATTGCAAAGAGCAGGACAGGGGTGAGTGAGATAAACTCCACTTTCTAGTATTGTGAGTCTCCGCTTTCTGAGACCTATGTGATCCAGACTTTGCAAGGAGCAAGCTGAGTTACAGAGGCAGAAGGAGCAGGAGGTTATGTCAAATTTTAACTTTTCCTCTTCATTCCCCCCTCTTTCTACTCATCGTAGAAAGCATCATCTCGTGTTTTGGTAGGATATTCAGAGCTCCCCATCGTTTAGGGGGCTATATTGAGCTTTGTAACTTTATAGATTCAATTCCAGAGGTTATGAACTGGATAGAAGCACTGAGAATATAAGGGCCAAACAAGAACGCTGCAAAGAGCATGAAGAGAGGACCGGTTAAAGGGAGAAGCCACGATGCCCAGCTCCAGATACTGTTCCAGTTACCCCAGGAATTAGCTAGTTTCTCTCTCCTTTTTATGATATGTTCCCTTAGCTGTTGGGCCATGTCCCTGACTATTCCTGATTGGTTTACATAAAAACAGCATTCTTCATTCAAGAAGAGGCAGAGTCTTCTCTTTTCAGCTGTCAGTAGGTCTAGCCCTCTCCTAGTCTGTAAAACCCCCTCAGCCAGGGAGTCTAGTTGGTCCTGTAATGAAAAGTACAGCAATAATACCGATTAGGGATAGAGGCCAGGGTTGACAATGAAAATCCATCGATACTTTGATAGCTGGATCCGCAAGCTTCTGCCGTGCATGGACTAGTCAGCTTCTGGAGTGACTAGTGCAAGGCTCAGCATCCTTCGTGGCTGAGGGCTGTTGTCTTTAGAACCAGACCTTGAGGAGGTTTTTGGGGTCTGGAACTGCTTTCCAGGTGTCACCAACTGCTTTCCAGGTGTCCCCATCACAGGAAGTAGCTGCCTTCTTGACTCTGGTGTGGTGGATCCGAGGGATGACGCCTATAACTTTAACAGCAGTAGTGGTTGCCAGGATGACCTGTCCAAACTGGCTGAAGTGTTGGGTTTTTTTTCTAATTTTTAACTCATACCTCAGCTCCTGGCTGAAAGGCATGAACCCAATTGCCCAAAGGAATGGATGTCCTTTCTAAGTTTTCTTGGGCAATATGGCAGAAGACTTTCCCAGGGCCTGGAGGTGTCGGGACATCTCCAGGTCAGCTAGTTGGTGGTGGTCTCCCTTGAGCTTTTTTTTTTATCACTGGGGTTGGTCTACCATGTAAGATCTCAAAGGGAGAATAGCCTGAGGACCTTGGGGTGCATTTGGGGACTTTGGGGAGGGAGATGAGAGTACACAGAATGATAAGGCAGCTTGTTCTAGCATTGTCTGGGTGTTGGCTGGGGGACATTCTTCTCGAACTACTACTTGGAGAAACAAACTCAACAAGAAAGTTAAAGATATTTGGTCCAAAGATGAATAGATGTAGGAAAGCTGCTGAGGGGCTAGCCAGGAGAAGCAAGTCCAGACACTCATTCATGATATTAGTGTTTCTCTAGGTATGAGAAGATGCAAGAATTTGGACTCATAAAAATCTTTACCTGAAAACATCTGACTATCTGAAGGCCTGTTTTTCTGGGTTTTCCCAGAGCACAGGGTGCCTTATTTTTTGTCTCCACCCTGAACTCCTTTCAAGGGGGTGTTGAAGGTCAGCATCTTGTAGTGGTCATGATTTAATCTTTGTAGAGGCAGCTGACAAGGGCCAACTTCCAGTCAGCAGGGCCCCTTCTTAGTCATATTTGACCATGTTTGGGGGGCATTTCATGGTCACTGTGTCCCACAGTGCTGGGAAGGCTCATTCCCAGTCTAACAAAGATTCCATTGACAGGCCACTCAATGCGTTGTCAGTAGGCCAGGCCTTGTAAGTAGCAAAAGTCTCTGGACCATATCTACCTTACTAACCTCTTGGGCCAGGAAAATATTTCCTCTTTTTGCTTCTTCCCATATCTAGAGTTACATTATTACAATTATTGATCTCATATGGAACTGCATATCAGCATTTTATCACAGGCTCAGTCACACATTTGGTAACGTAAGAAATAATCTTCTGAAACAAGCTACATAGAAAATAATATAGCGAGCAGTTATTAGTAAGGTTACAAGCAAGAATTTAAGTCAAGAACTTTCATTGGGTACAGCCGGGTATACCCCAGGTCATCTGACTCAGTTAAATGATTATAACCAACTGTTAATCTCCTGGTTGTACATCAAGGAGCATCTGACTTTTATCCAAAGACTGGTTATTGAGATAAGCTCTAGAAACAATCTTAGTGTCCTTTCTAATAACTTAATTAAAACTTTTAGCAACATAACATAACAAGGAACTATCTTGGAAGTGAGTCTTAGTAAACATAGACCTTAATTAACAAAACTAGCACTTAATATTCAATGAAGCATAATTTTTTTTTTTTTTTTTCTTTTTGGAGGACTCATTGTGAGGGCATTAACACAGTAGCCAGGTAAGGCTTTAACCCATCAAATAAAAATGAGGTCTGTCAGGGAGCCAGGAAAAGCCAAGCAACCCTCTTGGATTTCCCATAGCCCTGGCTCTTTGATTTTCAGCCGTTGTTTATTTATTTTTAATTTCCTAATTTAAGAACAGACTATAGCCATGTTTTAAGGACATCAGGATACCAAAAGTCTAACCATGAGGGGTTTTTTTTTTTTTTTGAAGCAGAATGAGCTTTGTCTACATGTACCATAATCTTAAATAATGTTTATTTACTTTACCAAAGTAACAAAAAGATTTTTAAAAACAAATATAAATCACTTAAAGGCAAAGAAATTCATAATCTGTTATTGAAAGCTGCATTTTAAGAAATCTTTGTTCTCTAAACAGAGAGATCAAATTCCAGTCTGGTACCAGCTTACAGTTAATAACAAAATTTGTTTATCTGCTTAATCTTAGAAAGTTTTTTCCATAAATCTTGAAAAACTAGCAGTATTTTTCTAAAGGCATGAAAGTAGAACCATAGAAGGCATGTTTAAAATCTGATTCTATTGCAATTGACAAATAAACCTGGTCATAACACTTTAATATGATAATTAGAATTATAATTGACCATATTTTATCAGGGCATATCAGATCTATATGAATTTCACATAATTTCAGGATATCTATATTAGTAACATCAGCCATACAGTATAACCTGAAAAGATATTTTTCCCCGCCACTTTAACAGTACTTCCCATGTAATTTAACAGTCCAGTGAACTCAGGTAGCTTAATAGCTCTTTGGGGTGTCTCAGGGGCCCTCTGAAGCATCCCAAAGTTAGCTAGAAGTCAAGTTATTTAGGACGTTTTGTCGATAAATATCAAAAGGGTTTGTAACAACTCAGTCAGGTAGGATCATATAAGTCACTGTGAAATAATAGTTATTTACTTAGTCCAAGGTAACAAAAGATTTCAAAGGTAAATATAGAACTCGTCAATTAAGAGGTAAGAAACTTAAATCTATTATTAAAAGCAGTTCAACATCTGAAGAAGGTATGTCCTCTTAACAAAGAGAAAGACCAAATTCAAGTTTTGTACCAGCTTACTTTAAACTCAGGTAAACTTAATTAAATTTATTTTAAACTTAGTCCTAACCATGTACAATTTTTTTTTTCAGGGTCTGCTTTCCACAAACTTTTTAATCACTTTCTGTAACAGCCACCTGTAAGTCAGACCTACTTTCTTTTCCCTTTATAAAATGTAATTTTTATTTTTTGTATCTTCTTTATTAAAAACATACATCCTACTTCCTTTAGATTAGCAAATAAACATTAATACTAGATATTTAATATTGAATATTTCCCTGTTCATGTGAATCTGAAAATTATTTAGGTTTATTTTTCTTGTATTTAGAATTATTTGATGTGTAAGTGCTTACTTTTCTTTAGGTCAATTAAATTAGAACTCATTTACAATTTCAACAATATTATCAGAAAACAAAACAAAAGACATATGCTGAGACATACATAAATACAGACAGACAGAGATCTTATATTTTTCTGTTTGAGATTTAAAATATCTCTTTGACCCACCCCACTTTTTTTTCTTTACTTGAAGTTCTAGTTTGCCCAAGGCTGACGTCTCAGGCAAAGTTGGCTGTGTATTTCAAGGGCATGGAAAGGGTTGACTTTCAGCTTTTCCCCAGGCAGGCCTTTTAAAAGCTAGTTGTTTTTAATTGCATATGCAAAAATAATCGGTTTTGCAGTTTATAAAAAGAAAAATTTCTCTCTCTGTTCAATCAGAAATCACGCAGTCACATTCAGTGGCTATCACAATGCCTCCCTTCTTCCAAGTCCCCAGGTTTCCTTAACTGTTGCTCCCTTCCAGGGAACTTCAAGGAGGTTATCAGTCACAATGCCTCCCTTCCCCTGAGTCCCCAGTTCTCCCTATCTGATGCTCCCTTCCTGGGAGCTCCAAGGAGGTGATCAGTCTCCACTTCTACCCATTGGGGTAGGACCTGACTGGGGACTGGCCCTGGGTCCTCACCTGATCCTGTGGCCATTCCTGGTGAGTTGGTCCATCCCTCCAATGAGTCCAGTCGGGGCTCGGCCATCCGGAGAGTCGGAACACTGGTCCAAAAGAGAACCCGGAATACCATCAGGTGGCGTGCCTGCTCGTTCATCTCAGGGTTCCTTCACAGGGTTCCTTCGCTCCAGCCCAGTCAAGCCACCAATCCAGTGGCTCAACGGGCCGGCATGGTTGGAATCTCTCTGGGACCTCCAGAAATGTTGCAGAAACCAGTACTCAAGAAACCAAGCACCACACTCAGAGAACTGGAAAACTCAGGTTTATTACACTGGCGGGCCCAGAGGAGTTAACACTCCAAGCTCTGAGCATCGAATAAATGGGTTACAGAGTTTTTATACACAGACAGGCATGACTAAACATGTTCGTGGGTTTGCAGGAACTGGGCGATTGCAGACAGCAGAACACGGGTGAGTGAGATAAGCTTCAGTTTCTAGTATTGAGTCCCCACTTTGAGACCTACGTGACCCAGACTTTGCAAGGAGCAAGCTGAGTTACAGAGGCAGAAGGAGCAGGAGGTTATGTAAAATTTCAAATTTTCCTCTTCTCCTGGAGAACTCCATGGACAGAGGAGCCTGGTGGACTACAGTCTATGGGGTCACAAAGAATCAGACACAACTGAGCGAATAAGCACTAAGTCTGCTTCCCATTGACACCTATCCTCATACCTCATTTACTACTACAACCAATAACCCCAGCCCCATGCCGTTTGGTTCCCCCACCACCACATAGGATTCGTTACCTGCTAACAATAGCTTACGGTGAACGGTATCAGATTCGTGATTTCCGAAGATTTAGCTTCGGAACCAGGGACCAGTCTTGATCACACAAGAGCTTCTGTGTAGCAGAGTTTTATTAAAGTAGGAAAAGTGACAGAGAAAGCTTCTGACGCAGACATCAGAAGGTGGCGGAGAGTGCCCCCCTCACTAGTACTGGCAAGGGAGCTATACACTCTTTCAATCGGTTATTACAGTAAACCAAAAGAATATCTCAAGGTTGTAAAGGTCTTACCAGACCCACTCCCACAATTTACATTTTAAGATAATGGGATTAGAACTAACAATAAACAGAAAGATCTTACCAGACCCACTCTCTTAATATACATTTTACGATGACAGGATTAGTCAGAAGATTCTCAAGAAGGAGAAACACGTCCTCAAGTAGGATACATTGCTGTCATATAATCATTGGTACAGAGTTTAAGGACAAACATATCCTTGAGCAAGATGAATTGTTTTGTTGTGCAATCATCAGCTCTGGGCTTAAAGAAAAAAAAGTTTGTCCTTTTCTTCTCCTTGAGAACTCCAGACCCGTGTACCGTCCTTGAGAGCCCCAGACCTCTCTTTCCTCCTCAGGGACCCCAGATCTACCAACCTACCTAGGAATTGACTCTCCCACTAACATACTGTACAATTCATCTTTATGTTTTATTAACTGTCTTCCCTGCCACCCCCTCTCTAACGGAAACTCAGTGAGGCTAAGAATCTGCATATTTTGCTCAACAATGATTCCCAGGCACCCACAAGAGTGTCTGGCACCCTGTAAGTACCCAATATATGTTAACTTGTGGTATATGTAGAAGCAAAGTCCTGGGTAGTGGCTCATGAGGTGTTGCTCTACACAAGGGTGCATACAGGACCCAGGCAGTGGGAGTCCCAGGCCAGATGTCCGTGAAATCAATCAGCAGCTTTGGGGAACTTGTGTATAACTACCTCAGATGACAGAAAGTGAAAGTCCCTCAGTCGTGTCCGACTCTTTGTGACCCCATGGACTGTAGTCCATGGAATTCTCCAGGCCAGAATACTGACGTGGGTAGCCTTTTCCTTCTCCAGGGGATCTTCCCAACCCAGGGTTCGAACCCAGGTCTCCCACATTGCAGGCAGATTCTTTACCAAGTGAGCCACAAGAAAAACAGAACTGGAGGATTCAACCTGCCTGACTTCAGGCTCTACTACAAAGCCACAGTCATCAAGACAGTATGGTCCTGGCACAAAGACAGAAATATTGATCAATGGAACAAAACAGAAAGCCCAGAGATAAATCCACGCACATATGGACACCTTATCTTTGACAAAGGAGGAAAGAATATACAATGGATTAAAGATAATCTCTTTAACAAGTGGTGCTGGGAAAACTGGTCAACCACTTGTAAAAGAATGAAACTAGAACACTTTCTAACACCATACACAAAAATAAACTCAAAATGGATTAAAGATCTCAACGTAAGACCAGAAACTATAAAACTCCTAGAGGAGAACATAGGCAAAACACTCTCCAACATACATCACAGCAGGATCCTCTATGACCCACCTCCCAGAATATTGGAAATAAAAGCAAAAATAAACAAATGGGACCTATTTAAACTTAAAAGCTTCTGCACAACAAAGGAAACTATTAGCAAGGTGAAAAGACAGCCTTCAGAATGGGAGAAAATAATAGCAAATGAAGCAACTGACAAACAACTAATCTCAAAAATATACAAGCAACTCCTACAGCTCAACTCCAGAAAAATAAATGACCCAATCAAAAAATGGGCCAAAGAACTAAATAGACATTTCTCCAAAGAAGACACACAGATGACTAACAAACACATGAAAAGATGCTCAACATCACTCATTATCAGAGAAATGCAAATTAAAACCACTATGAGGTACCATTTCACACCAGTCAGAATGGCTGCGATCCAAAAATCTACAAGCAATAAATGCTGGAGAGGGTGTGGAGAAAAGGGAACCCTCTTACACTGTTGGTGGGAATGCAAACTAGTACAGCCACTATGGAGAACAGTGTGGAGATTCCTTAAAAAACTGGAAATAGAACTGCCTTATGATCCAGCAATCCCACTGCTGGGCATACACACTGAGGAAACCAGAAGGGAAAGAGACACGTGTACCCCAATGTTCATCACAGCACTGTTTATAATAGCCAGGACATGGAAGCAACCTAGATGTCCATCAGCAGATGAATGGATAAGAAAGCTGTGGTACATATACACAATGGAGTATTACTCAGCCATTAAAAAGAATACATTTGAATCAGTTCTAATGAGGTGGATGAAACTGGAGCCTATTATACAGAGTGAAGTAAGCCAGAAAGAAGAACACCAATACAGTATACTAACGCATATATATGGAATTTAGAAAGATGGTAATGACAACCCTGTATGCGAGACAGCAAAAGAGACACTGATGTATAGAACAGTCTTAAGGACTCTGTGGGAGAGGGAGAGGGTGGGATGATTTGGGAGAATGGCATTGAAACATGTATAATATCACATATGAAACGAGTCACCAGTCCAGGTTCAATACTGGATGCTTGGGGCTGGTGCACTGGGACAACCCAGAGGGATGGTATGGGGAGGGAGGAGGGAGGAGGGTTCAGGATGGGGAACATGTGTATACCTGTGGTGGATTCATGTTGATATATGGCAGAACCAATACAATATTGTAAAGTTAAAAAATAAAATAAATAAATAAAATTAAAAAAAGAGAGAGAAGCCCTCAAATGGCAGAAAGGGTTCTGTAACCCTGAACCAAACTGACTACGGCAGCACTGTCATTTCTGTTTTTATCATTCATGTTCTCCCTATTTGCATTCTTGTTGCTTTGAAACATTCCTGTCTGCTATGAGAAACCAGTAACGGCTGCCTTATTTAAACATATAACTTGGTTTAGAGTAAATGGTCGAGGTGTGGTCCTAGATGGTGTAAGAGATGGAAAACTTAGGAAATCCTGCTTTGGTCGCTTCTTGCTTTAAACCTGCCTGAACTGACTTAAGCACAAAGGGAAGCTTATTTGATGATGGAATGCAATCAAGCCTACGAACAGGCACGGTTGTGGGCACTGGAGACAACTACAGCCAGGAACCAAAATGCCCGCAGGTCCTTCCTGTCTCCTCCAGCGAGGACTTCATTCTTTTGACAAACAAACTGGCTGGGGGACAGCCCATGCCTTGTGACAAACCTAGAGGGGTGGGATGAGGGTGGGAGACAGGTTCAAGAGGGAGGAGATCTATGTGTACATATCGGTGACTCCTGCTCTTGTAGGTCAGAACCCAACACAACATTGTAAAGCAATTATCCTCAAATTAAATTTGAAAAAAACTGACTAGGGGAGAGACAGTTACTTGCCAACTCAATACCCTGTCTCCCGTCACTCAACAGAACTCCAATTTTGCTTGGCAACAGACCCAGCTAACACATTTCTTAGCCTCCTTGAATGCAGACACAACCATTTGGCAGAAGATCTGGCTAAAGAGATAAAAGCTTAAGTCTTTGGTGGGGCTTCTGAGGCTCTTTAAATAGAGCTCGCTTGTTCAGCACGTGGTCTTTTCATCAACCTCCCTTCTTCCTGCACAAAAACAAACACAATACCAGGAGTTGCAGCAGCCATCTCACAAGGAGCATGAAAGCCACGCGCTTCGGATAGCAGAGCCTGCAGACATCCAAGTCGTGGACGAAAGCGTGGCCTGTCTTACCAGCCCTGACCAGCTCATGGACCCTGCGCTGTGCCCAATTGACAGGGATGAGTTGAAAAAATATAGTTCTTTCTCTCAGAGGACAATAGAAGTACCTAGCGTTTATTGTACACTTGGCATGTCAGAAACCATTTTTTTGTTGCATGCATTGGAATAGCCATATGCAGCAGGCATTATTCCATTTATGCAGATGAAGATACAAGTTTAGCAAGGCTAGCTACCATGGTCATCTAATCCAAGGCTTGAAGCTGGGTCTCCTGACTTTATGATCTGTGACTAACTACAGTGCTATACTTGTTCCCAGTCTTATCAACAATTATTAATTCAAATTTGAATTCAGACTCAAAGGCATAGAATTCTTGACAAAGATGAATACAGGAAATGCTGGGAGTAAAGGAAAGAATTGACAAGTTTCCAGCAGAACCTGGAGCGCTTTCCCAGATTCTCAGTCAAGAGTGAGCATACACACACCAAGCAGAGGAGCATGTGGTTGGTGACGAATGTGGACTTTAGACCTCATGTACAAAGAGGAAGAGACATATGTTAAACAGATAGGTAGATTGCAAGTTATACAGAGAGAGCAATGTGAAATCGAAAAATGGAAATGGAGACTGTACTGATCACCCTTTCTGGAAGCCCAACAGGCCAGGGGATGAAGTCTGCAGGGCACTCATATTTGCATACAATGCTTCCAGCAGTTCACTGAAGCTGTCCCAGCCCATAAAATTAAACACCCAGTAAATTGAAGTATACTGCGAAGACCGTGAACTTCAACAATTCAAGATAAACCTAGCCTTGAAGTCTTGCTATTTGTATCTTTGGGTAAACTGCATGCCCTGAGCTTTAGCTTTTCAGTGTAATTTCACCTAGAACAGCTAGACTACAAATGTAATTCTGAGCACAGTACTAACAGAATTTCACTTAAATATATCTCCCATGGCATTTATATTAATGGGATAATATCATAGAATATCATCTGTTTAGTAGCAGATACTATTCTCAAACAGTATAGTAACAGATACTATTTTCAGGGCTTTCCTGGTGGCTCAGCTGGTAAAGAATCCACCTACAATGTGGGAAACCCTCGAGAAGGGAAATTCTGCCAATATTCTGCCCTGGAGAATTCCATGGACAATAGTCCATGGGGTCACAAAGAGTCAGACACGACTGAGCAACTTGCACTTCACTATTCTCAAAAGGATAATATGTGGTAAAGCTACAAAGAAGATTGGAATGACAATTGTTTTTGAAGGGCACATTTTTAATACTTCTTATGAGCTCTGTTCTATGGATACTTGGTCTTTGAAATTTATCAGAAAGAGTCTTCTCTCCCTTACTAAATGCCAAGTGCAGCAGGTAAGTTCACAGGCTTCTACCCAGCAAACCCTCTTCTGAGATCTTGCCCTTTGCCCCCTTCCCATTTCCACCCCTGCTGACTATGCAGAATTTTAGAGTGAAGGGCAAAAACTTAATTACAGGACTTAAAAATATTTTGAAGTATCTTAAGCATTTAACCTACTTCTACTTTATCCAATCGCATATGTTTCCTCACTAGGTTTCATCGAAAATAGAAAAGTACCTCACAGCACCAAGAGATAAAGGCTGTAGAGGATACCAAGCTGGACTTCTTTTTTGCTGTACAAAAGTATCTTTCACATCATGTTATAAAAGCATTTCAAATCACATGGATGAAATCCATGCTGATTGCTATGAGGGGCTTCCCTCAGAGCTGTCACTAAACAATCTGCCTGCAGTGCAGAATACCCAGGTTCGATTCCTAGGTCGGGAAGATCCTCTGGAAAATGAAATGGCAACCCACTCCAGTATTCTTGCCTGGAGAATCCCATGGGATTCCAAGAGTTGGACATGACTTAGTGACTAAACCACCACCACAATGCTGATAAATGTAACTAGTTTCAAAATATTATCAGTGGCTGCTTTTTTGCTCTGAATCATAGAATTGGACCAGATTCCATGCCAACTTCAGAACTTCCTCAGAATTTAGAAATGTCTAATGATACTCATTCCACTCCTTTCAAAAGCAGTGTTGTCTGCTGTTAGTAATGAGATTCTGTAAGAGGCTGGGCAGACTCCTGCATTCAGTAGCAGGTTAGGTATACGGCTCCCAAGATCTGACTTCCGAGATTCAAGGCTGAAACACCTTTCATCAGGTGTGTTGAGATGGATTTGTACAATAAACCTCAATGTTTTAAAAGGCAAAGACTTAGTTTGGCTATTTCAGATTTGACTCCATTTTTCTAAATATATTGACTTTCTCAACTTTATCCAGAAATTGAAGTTTAGAAAACCATTACTCATAGATTACCCCGAGGTCTGACACACCTAGACTCATCTTCATGAGTGTACAAGTGCACACCTCACAGAGGAGATGACAAAGTTTGACTCCTTCTATTCCCCCAGAAGATTAACTTAGTGACAGATGAACTAAGTATTTTAAGGAAAGGCTCACTTCACATTATGGATTAAACTAACGCAACAGAAGCCCACTCTGAGTGTGAAAAGAACAAATGCTGGATTATTTTACAGCTACTCTACTAACGCCTATTTTACACTGCAGAATACATCCAATATTCTTAATCATAAAGACACACAGCTAAGAGAGGGGAAAAAAAAAACAAAACTTGAACCCCATAAGCCAAAAATAACCTGCTTCTACTAACCTCAGGTACTAGCACATCCCAGGATACAGTACAGCACGGAGGAGGAAGAGGGAAAGACTCAAAGACTCTCCATGTGTCAAGCTCTTTTAGAGCTGAAGACCATTCCCTGTTGTAATCTGAAGCTGCTAAAAATAAAGTCACTAAAATAATACAACAGTACTTTATATAACCTAACGACAAAAGAAACATTTTTTGCTCCTTACCAAGGTTTATAAGGCTCATATTACTGGTATACTGTATCTTAAAGTGATAAAATAAAACAAGGCATGGTAAAGACTGCTTTATTGGTGGCAGCTAATACAAGTCAATAAATATTGATCCCCAAAGAACTCAGTTACGTATCAGATTACTGGTCCACAGAGAGCTGAATGGAATTGACCCAACTGATTGCTGGGAGGATAAACTCAAGTCAATCCTGCTTCTTGGGAAATGAAGCCACAGCCAGTTCATACATGGCATATGCCGTTCCTGAAAAATGAGAAGAAACAAAATAAGAACTTAAGAAATCTTGAGGTTTAAATGTATAAACTCAATATTCCAGCTAAAAAGTTGTAAGGTAAAGGCAATCTTGGTATTAAGACTACTTTTATGAGAACATACAAAAGTATTTTGATAGATGCTGGCAAAATTTAAAATATATATATATACAAACACACTTAATGTCATTTCAATATTAGTTAACTTGTATAGCAAGTGTTAGACACAGGAAAATAATGTATTCCCTAACTTAATGGCATGGAAAAATTTTAAATAAGTTAAGAATATATAACCTAAGATTGCCTGAGAAATGCTAAGAATGATTCAAAAGCCAAAGAAGGACAAATATCCAAAGCCTTCCCTGAAGTGTATCATCAATATAAAACCAAGGAGGAGTGACATATAATTTTTAAATAATCAAATCTATAAGTAAGAATTTCTAATTCAGGACTTTACCTTAATAAAGCCCAAATGTCACTCTCTGGTTGTCCGTAAACACCCCTTCACTACATCAACTCAAGTCAAAGAAGGCACCTTGGCACAAGCAAGGGGACTTTGTGATTAGGGTTTAAATATCAGCTATTCTACAAAGAAGTGATATTATCTTGAGTAATTAACATAACCCCTTCATGGACCACAGCCTGGTCTCAGCGAAGGGGCTTAATGAATCTATGAGCCAAGCCAGGCACAGCCACCCAAGATACATGGGTCATAATGAAGAGTTCTAACAAAACGTAGTCCACTAGAGGAGGAAATGGCAAACTACTTCAGTATTCTTGCCTCCACCATGAGGGGAGCCTGGTGTGCTGCAGTCCATGGGGTTGCAAGGAGTCAGACAGGACTTAGCGACTAAACAACAAAATTAACGTAACTTCATCTTTAAAAGGAGGATACATTACAGACTTAATACAAAGGTTATAGAAACCCATGTATGTGGCTTTCCTATCAACAGAACGAGCACACAGTAATCACTAATATTATGTTCCCTTCTCCTCTATAGAGGAATCATTCAAATTCCTAACTCTGCTCCTAGAATACCAATTTGTGATATTCCAATCACAAATACCAATTTGTGATTGCTAATACTGAATAATGGACCCACCCAATTCACAGAAAAAATATCAAAGCGCTTTACATGTAGTGAAAAAAGGACTGTGTTGCACAAGGTTTTATTTCCATCATAAATACGTATGTACATGGTTTACATGTAAAGTGTGTTTCTATTATGCATCACAGTCAAAATACCTAAGAACCCCTGTTACAGGAGACGGGCTGTAGCAGCTATCTTTGACTCCTCCAAAAGCCTGCACAGCCACCAGAGGCACGCTCCAAAAGCCACCTCTATCACAAGAGAA
Organism: Bos javanicus; assembly: GCF_032452875.1. Taxonomy (NCBI): domain Eukaryota; kingdom Metazoa; phylum Chordata; class Mammalia; order Artiodactyla; family Bovidae; genus Bos; species Bos javanicus. The sequence goes on from NC_083876.1 coordinate 14,904,582, forward strand.
TCATCAAACTTCACTGGCTTATGTTTTTTTAAGACACTAAATTGTTCTTATACAATGTGTATCAATCATCTTCTTGAGTCATTGTATGGGAAGCAATTAAGACCGCAGGTTCTGGGGACAGACTGCCTGTGTTAAAACACTGGCATAGTGAGAGCAATGACGTTGTTAGCTATCCCTACTGTGACTTTGCTATAGAGCAAGCATTCCACCAACTTACCACCAACTGTAAGAATCATGGTGGCTCTATACAGGAGGGCATCAGCTATCCCACCCTTCAGATGCACTGGAATTCCATTATCCTCCTAGGATAAATAATAATAATTAATACATGTGTTATTAGCTTCCAACTAAATGAAAAAGATTAATCCATTCATATGAAAGTAAGTGGCTTCTTAGACACCTGGAACTGAAATATTTTAAATATCAAAATTAAAAAGGACTGTAAGTTTCCTGATTCTTTCTCTACTGCAACTACTTTTAAAATAAAAGTTAATTTCAGATCTAAAAAAGATGCTCTTTTCAAGGAAAATATAAACAGTAAAGCTGTGAAAATATATTAAGTTCATCAATTTTAAAAATGCAGTAATCATCAAACTTTACATTTGGTTATAGGGATCTTCCTTCCCTTAAAAAATGGGGAGATTATTTTGGTTTATAACCCTAAATTACATCTTTAGTCCCCCTGTGCAGCACCTGGCATAAAATAGATATTTTATACATCTATTAAATATGTTTTATTTTTTGTAGCATACAAGACAGAATTTTTTTTAACCATTTAAAATTTTCTTTATGAAAAACCAGAGATCACAATAAAACAAAAAATCAATAACCTAACTACTTATAAAAGGTAAACTGTTATGTTCCATTAAGTCTTTCCTCATGAGAAATCCACTATTAACAGCAAAATACATATCCTTAATTTTTTAATGCTTATATTGTCAAAGCTTTTAAATTATACACATACTTCTTTAATACATGAAATGAGATTGTGCTAGATGATCTATCACACTATTTTTCACTCAATACTTATCTTAAAAACCACTGTTAGTCCATTTAAACCACTTTGTTCCTTTTAATGGCTACATAGCATTTCACTGTGTAAGAAGTGTCATAATTAGCCAATCCTTTATTAATGTGTGTTTAGGTTGGGATTTTTTTATATTAAAATCCCATAATGAATAATAGCCTATTTCCCAATTTTATATATTTATGCTACTATTCTGTAGGAAAGATCCTTTTTGTGTGTATGTGTAATTTTCTACTTTTTGGTCACACCTCACGGCATGTGGGATCTTAAGTTTCCCAACCAGGGATCCAACCCATGCTTTCTGCATTGGAAGTGCAGTTTTAACTCTGGACTGTCAGCAAATTGCCTATGTAGCAAAGATTTTTAAAATGGGAGTCCTGGATCATAGCATATGTAATTTGTTTCTAATGATACTTTCAAACACCCTGTAAAATTTCTATACCAATACTACAACCTGGCATGTATCAATGTACTGTATAAGAATGTACATATCTCCCATACCTGGCTATCATAACCTATTTTAAATCTTCTAAAGTTTTGACAATCAATCAGGGGGTAAGAGTAGCAACTTGTCATTTTAATTTGCATTTCTTACTGATTTATAGCTCTCTGTATAATAAGGATATTGACTTTTCGTTAATTTTAAAACTTTTCTCTCAATTTGTCACTTAGCTCTTGTAACCACAGAACATTTGAAATTTTCATGTCACCAAACCGTGCAATTTTTCTCCTTTACAGCTTCTAGGCTTTTGTAAAGACTTTCTTAGCATGGCTCCTAAGATTAAACCTGATTGTGGTAATCATTCACGGATATATTAAATGTAACAATGTACACCTTAAGCATACAATTTTTACTTGTCAAACAAACATACCTCAGTAAAACTGGAAAAAATTCTCCTATATTATCTTTTAGGTTTTTTTTGAGGGAGAAGTATTTACATCTAAAATTAATCTTTTAATATAAAATATAGAAGGGATGTAACTTTACTGTCTTCATAAGAGCCAGCCAGTTTTTCCAGTATCAATTTACTGTATCCTTTCCCCACTAATATGAAACACACCTTTAACATGTATCAAGTTTCCATGCATGTATTTGTTCTACTTCCGAGCTCCTTCTATCTGTCCACTATGGTGCAACTACCCCGAAGAGTACCGACCCAAGGTGACCCCTCCAAAACAAAGTGTCTTGACCTTTACCCTTCCCCCCTCATTTCCTCTGCTGTCTCAAAGGCCTCCCGGTTATAGCAAATGCCCGGTTAGCTATCAATAGGCAGTTTCTTATTATTCTTTTGCTAACACAGCAGGATTGCTAACAAACAGATTTACCTCCTACCTCCAACTTTCAGTAATCTAATTTTACAAGTAACACCTATAAAATACTTCAATACCTGAAACAGCTTTTGTTTCTCTGGAACCTTATTTTCAAACTGCCTGCGTGAAGAAGTACTTATGGTCCTCTTAGCAATCTGACGGAGAGCCTGAAATTTAAAAATCCATTATGTTAGACTTAGGGCTTAAAGAAACCCTTAACCATTTCTAATCTTTAGTACTACAGAAAAGTGAAACTTACAGTTAAAACATATCTGATTCGTCAATAACAAAGCTATAGACAAGCACTGAGGTTTTCCTCTTTGTTTCCTGTCCATTGCATTTTACATTGCATTCTGAATTACCAAATACATTCAAGAAGTAATTCATGTAGATTTTGAGCGAAAAAAATTATGACCTTTACCTGAACTGAACCAGTAACAATATATGAGGAAAACATACTGATACATAGATATTATAAAAATAAACAATGGTTACAAAAGAACACTAGAATCAAAGTTTTTTAATTTAATACTGTACCAGATTATTAAAAACCTATTAGTTGGTATTAAATAAACTGGCATGATTCCTATTTAATTAAAATGTTTCCCTCATTACATTTTTCCTCAAAAATCAACAGGGTATAAATCTTTTACGAGAGACTTGCGTTACATATCCAGTTGGATTAAAACAACAAATGTGCACTCCATTTTCTAAAATAAATAATATATTGAGAAGATCAAGTCTTACTGGATAATTACCAAAGAAAACGACCACCGTTACATTTTCCTTTTCTTTCTCAAAATTCGGGGAAACTATTTCACATGCTCAACGTCGGTGGAGGGATAAAGGACACTGCAGTAAACCGCCTGGTGATAGCAACACGACCCTTCGGCCATGAATGCTCCTAAAGTCCCACCCAAAACTGAATAGATTGTTTTCAAACTGCCTTTTGACACCCATAAAGCCTACAACCACTGAAACTCAAACCTTTCATTATCAGAGGATGTATCTTTCCGAGGCTTCCGGGTATCAGAAACTTCCCACCTGGACCCTCAAGACCAGGGGTGGCGACTAAGAGCCCCAGGCGTATGTAACGCACAACCTTCTGGCCTCCTCCCAGGCTTCTCCTCTCCCTACATCTACCCAGCACAGCTTGGGGCGAGAGGGATGCACGGAAGGGAAGGAAGGTCAAGCGAAAAGGACACCAACCAAGGTGACTTCCGAAGCCGCCCTCTCCCTTCCTTCCCAGGGGTTTTCCGTCCTGACTCTGCAACCTCCGCTCCCAACCCTCCCGCCCTACATCACAATGGCTAGCCGAGAAGCTCCTCACCAGAAGATTCCGTAGCATCTTGGCTCAGTTACTACCCACCAACCGCGACAACTGACCACCAGCAACAAGAACGCCCCACGCTGGAGCCGGAACTACCCTCTGGCCTTGCGCAAGCGCCTGGAACCCAAATAGTTCCGGGCGGAGGCGGGGCCGGCGCTCCTAACCATAGAGAGCAAAAGAAAAGAGAGGGCGGCCGGCTGGCTGAGGCCGCTCTAGGCGGCTGGCTGTCTCTGCGCCTCGGCCTCTTCCCTGAGCGGCGGGTTCGCCCAGGAGCTGAGGCTGGGGAGACACAGACGACTTTTGAGACCAGAGAGGCAAGCAGTGAGGAGTTACGTCCTCTTTTTAACTAGCTTAGATAAAATTAATATGAGGCCAGGCTATGAAAGAAAATTAGTTTGTGTATTTTGAACAAGAAGCCGTAGAACTCTGAGCAACCTGGTTTGGCTGGATAAAATACGAAACAAAAAGGGTTAACTCCTCTTACACGGATACAGTTTTTTATTTTTCTCCGCTGTCGTGAGACCGTTACTGTTCCTTGAGCTGAGCATGTGCCGTGCAGAGCTGCGTCGGGATACGAGTTTTTATCTTCCTCTACCTTTGGATGCTGCAGAACTCCCCATTCATGAAACTCTCCCACAGGGTCGCGAAGTTGTGGAAGCTGTTCGCTTGTTTCTCTGAGTCTGGGAGAACGCTGAGAACAGGGGGAAATTTTAATTGGGGGGCCAGAAACGAGAGAGCAAATTTAGACTCTTGGGGCTTGCTGCCTCAGGCTGGCCGGGCACGTTCCGTGATTGGACTTGCTAAGCACAGATAGCAGTCCTGCTTAAATAACCCCACATGACAAGTACCCACCCCCAAGCGGCTATAAATATAAAAACAGCTACCCCATACTACAATAAATATGTCCACCTTTTCACAAACATAATTATTCCGTTGTCATTTCAAAAAGAAAGCTGATGATATATGGGGTCAGCTAGGTGAAACGTGTAGATAAAATAACTGAAATTCCTTCTAGTCTTTAGGGTTAGAGCCAAGTTACTTGTTCCCAGTTCTTTTCCTCACAAATCTTAATACCCAATGATTTATTAATTTGTATATTTATAAACTATGAATAACCAATTCATCTATTGCCTAGATTGGGGCTGAAAGGACCTGGTTTATTCTCCACTCTGAAATATGCACTGTAATCAAGTACTTGAACATAATTACCAGGGGCCAAGGAAAGTTATGACCAACCTAGATAGCATATTCCAAAGCAGAGACATTACTTTGCCAACAAAGGTCCGTCTAGTCAAGGGTATGGTTTTTCCAGTGGTCATGTATGGATGTGAGATTTGGACTGTGAAGAAAGCTGAGCACCAAAGAATTGATGCTTCTGAACTGTGGTGTTGGAGAAGACTCTTGAGAGTCCCTTGGACTGCAAGGAGATCCAACCAGTCCATTCTGAAGGAGATCAGCCCTGGGTGTTCTTTGGAAGGAATGATGCTAAAGCTGAAACTCCAGTACTTTGGCTACCTCATGCGAAGAGTTGACTCACTGGAAAAAACTCTGATGCTGGGAGGGATTGGGGGCAGGAGGAGAAGGGGACAACAGAAGATGAAATGGCTGGATGGCATCACCGACTCGATGAACGTGAGTTTGAGTGAACTCCGGGAGTTGGTGATGGACAGGGAGGCCTGGCGTGCTGCAATTCATGGGGTCACAAAGAGTCGGACACAACTGAGCGACTGAACTGAACTGAACTGAACAGCTGGGGCATAGCCATTTTTTAATGGATTGTCTATAATTTGTAACTGTTAAAGTTGTATATGCTCTTATGTTTTCTCCATTTAGCCAACTGGATAGTAATTAAGAACAGAGATCATGTGAATTTCTTACCATTCCCCTGAGATTGCTTAAAGGTGGTAACCTACTAGCCAGCAATGAATTAATGACATATCGCTAAAGGTCGGATATGACTGAGCGACTTCACTTTCACTTTTCACTTTCATGCACTGGAGAAGGAAATGGCAACCCACTCCAGTGTTCTTGCCTGGAGAATCCCAGGGACGGGGGAGCCTGGTGGGCTGCTGTCTATGGGGTCACACAGAGTCGGACACGACTGAAGCGACGTAGCAGCAGCAGCAGCAGCAGCAGATTAGCAGATTTACAGTTTTGTCCAAAAAGAACCAAAGGAGCACATAAAATAGATTTTAAAGTAGATGTAGTTCCTTATATTCATGTCATTACAATTTTCCCCTTATTAAATCATCATTCCATGAGCATATAAACACATTCCCAAATTAAATCTCGTATGAGTTCAGTTACAATAACATCTCTTCTCCACCATAAAACACATTTCCTTGTACTTTTTTCCCTTCCACTCCTAATGTTTAAACTGTATCAATTTTCCTCTTTTCCATCTATTGGCTACATTTAACACAGTAGATCATTCCCTCACAGTATCTCTTCAATTTTTACTTTGGAAATAAATCATATAGTAATACAGTATTAACGTGTATAGTTCGAAAGTTGATCCCAATGAGACTCTCATGCTCCTCCTTCAGTGGTTCTATTTCAGAAGCTGCCACTACTAGTTTCCTTTCTTTGATCCTCATCCTCTCTCAATTTCTGAATTTCAGATCACAACTTCTACATTCATCCCTCTTGTGATTTCATCCAATGCCATGTAACATCATTTGTGTGCAGGCAGCTTTCCAATCTGACTTTGCCCTTGCACTCCAGACATCCCTACTGTCTAATGGGCATCTCAAACTTAACAAAACTGAATTCTTTCTACTCCTTATTTCTAAGCTTTCTCTGTAATTTTACATCAAGCCCCAAACTTGGGCTTTTTTCTATCATATCCTGTAACTAATCCATTAGAATATCCCACTGGCTGCACTTATGAATCTGACCACTTCTTGTATCTCCACAGCTACCACCACTCCAGGCCAAGTCAGCATCTATTGCTTGCATTACTGCAAAAAAAAAAAAAAAACCTTTTTAAACGGTTTCCCTGCTTCTACTCTTCCACTCAGTCTTCCACTCAGTCTATCTTCCACACAGCCATGATCCTTTTAAGGACTTAAATTAGATAGTGACTCTGCTTAAAACTTTTTCTTCACTGCTGTATCCCCAGCACCTAGAATTGGCATGTTAGAAAACACTCAGTAAATACTGGTTAAGTGAATAGTACACTGTACAAAACAGCAAATTCATTTTACTGAGTATAGAAATTCACAAATCTTAATACTTGTACTCCTTTTAATCATTTTTCAGTCCCAGGGTCCCTCACTCATCATCCCCTTGGCTCTGTAAATGACTTTCCTGACAGAAAAACACAGCTGAAATTTGTCTGGGTGCCTGCTACTGCTAAGTCGCTTCAGTCGTGTCCGACTCTGTGCGACCCCATAGACGGCAGCCCACCAGGCTCCCCCATCCCTGGGATCCTCCAGGCAAGAATACTGGAGTGGGTTGCCATTTCCTTCTCCAATGCAGGAAAGTGAAAAGTGAACGTGAAGTCACTCAGTCGTGTTCGACTCTGTGCGACCCCATGGACTGCCGCCTACCAGGCTCCTCCGTCCATGGGATTTTCCAGGCAAGAGTACTGGAGTGGGGTCCCATTGCCTGGGTGCCTATCAAACTTTAGTTTTCCCAGGCACACTTGAAATTTGTTACCTGATTTGTTAAGTTCATTCTCTGAAGCAGAATATTTATTTTCAAAATAGGTTCTTTTCCAAAACATCAGTTTGGGGTTCTTTTGTAATATCAGAAAATTATTAGAAATGGCTCTTTCATTGAAAATCTTTCCTTCTGAGAACTCTAGAACTTCATAAGAGAACTGGCAGTATGCCATTTAGATATGTGGAAAATCTGAGGTGGGTAATGGTTAATTTTACTTTTGCTGTAAGATACCTTTGTGGATGTAGATGTGAACATACTAAGTGAAAAAATTTCACAGTTACTGAGGCAAAGTTACCAAATCACAGTTAACTCAATCTTCCTTTTTCTTAAAAAAAAAAAAAAAAATCACACTTAATTTCATCCTGCCTAGAACTCCTCTACATAAAAAGCAGAGGAAAGCCAGAATAGAGTGTTGTGTGATTGGGATGTATTTTAACTCTGGAATCACCCTTAAACCACTTAAAGCTTTACAAAAATAATGTAGCAGAATGGCTTCAAGTGAAGTTTAATGTATTAAAAACTACTAGCTTGATAAAAGATAGATATAATTTCATATTTTCTTTATTACATAGGAATCAGGAAACATTTGACTATCTCAACTACTGTATTATTTTATTATTAAATAATTTCTCTAACTGCAAGCTACAGTCTCTTCATCGTCAAAGTTAGGGATTGGGCTAATGATCTTTATCCTTGGATCTAAAATCCTATGTATGAAAAATACTTTCATAAAACCACAATATAAGTTCACTCCTGTTGAACAATTTGTTTACTACCCCCGATAAGTTATTATTATTATGAACGTAACACTTTGTGATGTGCTCATGGGATAACTTTAAACCCCCAACCTTTAATAATTACAAAGATAATACACACATAAGAGTAAATTATGATGCAGACAGAATGACTCTCTGGTAACTGATACAGGGTTGCTACGGGAAACTCAAGGAAAGTTGTGTTCATTAGGAATGTTTTTAAAAGGCTGAATTTTAGCAAGGTCTGGTAGAATTAAATGGGGTAAAGATTAAAAGTCATTCCACACTTAGGGCAAGAACATGATTAATAACAGGTATAATAATCATCAAGCATATAATCTACTACAGGAACTGTAAAACAGAGGCCTGGATGGGAGTGAAAATAGAAAAAAAAATATTACAAGTTAAGAACCTGGAATTTAGAACCTAGATTTGTCATTAAATAGTAATCTCTCTCTCTCTCTCTCGTTGCTAAGTCGTGTCTGACTCTTACAACCACATGGACTGTAGCCTGTCAGGCTCCTCTATCCATGGGATTCTCCAAGCAAGAATACTGGAGTGGGCTGCCATTTCCTTCTTCAGGGGATCTTCCCGACCCAGGATCTCCTGCATTGCAGGCAGATTCTTCACCGACTAGGCTATGAGGGAAGCCCTGAATAGTAATATGAAGGAAGGCAAATGTCTCTATTTATACCTGTTTATCTGTAAAATAGAGATACTAGTACCCATCATCAAGTGGCTGTGAAGATTAAATGATACAATTCAGTAAATGTGAGCTATTACCACGGGAGGAAATGCTGGCAAGGAGATATGGGTCAACAGAGAAAGTATCCAGGTAGAAGGCACAGCAGATGCAAGGTGAAGAAAAGATGGTGAACAGATCTCTTGGGGAACGGCATGCAAGTAGTTTGGTTTGGTAGGACAGATGGAAACGTGAGGCAATAGTGGAAGATGGGAAGTTTTTAATGATGAGTTTTAGATTTTATTCTGAAGGTGTTTGGGCCATTTAAAGGTTTAAATGGCAAATGCTTTAGAATCAACTCTATTTCAAGATCATTCTGGTAGTAGTAAAAAGGCTGGATTGGATATGAGTTACTAGGACAGAGAGACCATTAGCAGGCACTTGAAGGGAATTGCTACCCAGTCCAGTAGTCTTGCCTGGAGAATCCCCATGGACAGAGGAGCATGGCAGGCTACAGTCCAAGGGGTCAGAGAGTCAGACACGACTAAGGGACTGACACATTACAGTAATCCAAGAAATCCAAACAAAACCTGACGTCAGCAGCAAGAGATGGAGCTAAAGGAATGTAGGTTAGAAGATGGGTTAGAGAGTCAACAATGAGGAAGCACCTTCAAAAATCAACAGAATGTAGTGATTTATCAGACTGGGAAGTTGGGGAGGTGAGCAGATTTCTGGTTTAACTCATAAGATGGTTGCTCATACCATTCACCACATCGAGTAATGTTAAGAGAAAGCCCAGGCTAGGATGGGATGGGCTCAGCTGATTTGACAAAAAGTTGTTCACTGAGTGCCATTTTTCTATACTTTGTGCTAAATGCTTATCATCTATCACTTGCCTTATTCTTCAAATCAAAATCTGTCAAGTGGTATTAAAATCCCCATTTTACTGGCAAGGAAATGGTAAGTCAATGATTTAGGAGATTAAATTATCTGAAGATACAGTTTATATATTTAAGAGCCAGGTCAGCCTGATTCTAAAAACTGTATTATTCTACAGGATCTTTCAGATGCAGATAGTGAAGAGGCCACAGTGCAATAGTGGGGCGAAAGGCTAGCTGAAGACAGTATTAAAATATAATTTCCCTTTTACAAGCTTTGTTGTGAAAAAGGGAAGACAATACAACCCAGGGATTATTTTAGCCCACTGATTCAACTGTTATTTGACATGTACTTGTAAAGCTATTTTTTTCTGCGTTTCTTGTCAACAAAGGACAAGAAATGCAGAAAGCGGCGTATCAGTCTTCACGGTAAAAGTGGTGTACGGTGAGTTCAGTCTTCTTCCACATCACCGTTTCATAGAAAAGCCTGTGAAGTACAGATAAGCTCACATTAATTTAAAAACACAATAAAATCACCAAAATGTACTTCCAGGTGGTTCCAGTTTAAGATAGTGGATTGGCCCCAAAAGTCTGTCAACTCCAATAAAATGAAAGAAAAGGAACTGAAAGAGATATTTGTAGATACATCACCTTAGATGAATCTCAAAGGCATTATGCTGAATAAAATAAGCAAGCTTCAAAAGGTTACATATGAATACATTTATGACATTTCAGGAGACAAAACTATGGGGGTGGAAAAAAGATCAGTGGTTGCCTGGGTTCATGGGTGGAGGAAAGGGTGACTATAACGCTGTACAGTAGAAAGGAGACAGGATTGTGGTACTGCTCTGTATTCTAAGATGGTTACACAAATCTATACATGTGTTAAAATTCACAAAACTGTACAAGAACAAAAAGTAATGATTATTGTATGACAGTCTAAAGAATATTTAAAAAAATACAGCCTAAAATGATGGAGAGTAAAAAGGAGACAATAACAGAAATCAATTTCAACAGGTTTCTGGAAAACAGAAAGGAGATGGAATATGGCTGAGCAGGACAGAGGGAGCCAGCATCTACAGGGACTGCAAGGGGACGGATCCCACTGAGAAGCACGCTCATGGGCTCCAAAACCCGAGAAGCTCAAACTTGGAAGCAGAACTTACAGCAGAGTGGAGTCAAGGGACCGGCCTGAAAATGAGTAGCTGAAAACTGTATACAACAGAATGGTCCGATCCCCAACATCTCCACCCCTCTGCCTCTTGACAGATACCACCTCTCACCTCCGTCGTGTCTCCCACAGGCAGAAGAAGAGAGAATTTTTATCTGGAAAAAGTAATGGGAGACAACTAGGTGGACAGCATATACAAAGGGACAGGTATAGCAGAAGTATGTGAAGTGGAAACAGAAACTGAGGGGGAGGACAAGGCAGAAGAAGCAGAAAGTTCAGAGCAGTAAGAGACAGATCCTCTTTCAACCCTTCCTTTTGCAGAAGACTAGAGAATTCATCCCTAGAAAAACTGAACAGTCCCACAGAAAAGGCCTCCAGCCAAAGGACTGGCTTCCTGACAGTCATTCCCTAATGCAGCACTTCTCAAAATTCAATCTACCTACAGTTGCTGACCTGCCAACCATTTATTACTTGTCTAAGCATTTTATCATAAGCGGCAGTTCTGAGTAGCACTATGCTGGGGAGGCCATCACTGGCCAAGCACTAGCCCACAAACAAAGAGCTTTCAATAAGTTTTTGGGGTCCACTCATACACAATAGATTGCTCAGACTAGCCAGAAATGGGAGGAAATTCACTTACATAAAAACTGAAAATAGCTCCAGTAAACAAGAGAGTAAATTAGGCCCCAGCAGATCCAGCACAGGAGGGCGCAATGAGAGCATGGAGTAACAGCTGTGTAGCTCACCAAAAAATCACCAGCACAGACTGGCAGAGAAGGACGATTGCAGGACAGACCTTCCTAGTAAAAACAGGGAATCGGGTTATCTGATATTTGGAGACAAAATCCATCAAAAGACCAGCAATGAGAACATGATGGACCTGCCAGAAAAGCTAGAAAAATTTTAAGACAGGCTTCCAGAAAGTTATGTAAATGTTAAAAAGTAGAATGATTATTAATTCTGGGAAAAATAAAGTGTACAAAGTATAATCTTGGCACTCTCCTTTGCTCTACTGTATACAGTATTTTTAAAGTCATAATTAAACAATAGTTAATGTGTTTATTAAATATTATAACTATATAGTAGGAGAAGGGGAGATATGTGTGTTAGCTAAATCATCAGTAATAGCATCAAGAAGACAATAAGGTCTCAAGTTATTAAATCAAGCAATAGTAGAATAGGCATGTTATTTAGATACACCAAGATAAATACCAAAAGTAACAACTTTTGAAGTCAAAGTGATCACCTCTAGAAAAGCTGGAGCAGGTACTGCTGTTTTTCATCTTAATGCCTTCAGATATTTTTTTAACTGTGTACATTAGTTTGATAAATTTTAGATATATAAAAGGAAATAAGGTCACCATGGTCTGACTCGATTTTAGACATATTTATTCTGAAATTTCAAATGACATTAGTGGAAATATAATTTTTATGTTTACTGAAGGGCATGGACAAGAAACCAGCTCTAATACACTTTGCTAGATTATCCAAATACTACATTTATGCATCAAATTCTCCTTGAAACAGCACTTCCTTACTCCCTCCATCCTCCCCTCAAAATAGCCATGTTCACAAAGAACAGAATTCTGCAGCTTAACCAGCACAGGATGACAGAGTAACGCGAAGGCAGCGTTCCCATGAAGACAGGAGATGAGAGGCTTAGCAGCAACCATTAGGCCTACCTCTCAGCCGCTCCTCTTTCCTAGTCTGGCTTTTCATTTCTTATGCCACCCCCCCACCTTGTTCATTATTTTCATCGCCCTTGTCTCCCTACCAGTTTTTCATTTTCTATTTACCAAAAATTTCCCTCGCTCTAATACCAAATCTAGCCTGTCTGCCTATAACTGAGGTTATACTCTGACCACTTCCTAAGGAGAACAGATGCTGCTCAGTAGTGTAGATATATCTTGCAATTAATGCTGTTAGAGTGACTAATACACATACAGATGGCAATCAAATCTAGGCATGGAAATGTTAAAACCTGGACTCATTGAGCTTGGGCTAAAATTTAGAGCTAAATATTAACAACAATACTGGGGCACTGTTATTTTAGCAAGACACTTAAACATAGCAAAATTAATATTTTTCATTTTTATTAATACAGAATATACTAACAGTAAGTTATCTTTCAATATAATCAAGCTTACAAATAAACTGTTACTAACCAATAAACAAATAATAGTCACTTGACTCTTCTCTTGGTTGAATAATTCTCTATTAGGTAGTACAGTTATTTTTACCAATTTATTTTTAAACTGCTTTATGATTTCAAAGAAATTTCTTAGTCTTTACATATTAAATAATTCCATCAATTGGGAACTTCATATATCACAATTATTTCCAGCAAGTTAATGTATTCTTCAATGCCTTCTACTCAACCTAGTTGTCTTAAAATGCATTCTGATTCTTTGAAAGCTGAGTATGACATTGGTGTTTCCAAAAGTGAGCATAAAGCCCATAAGAAAGAAATGTTTTCCTTCCTTCCCCCAGTCACAGAGGCCATATGAGTGTTCCACATTCTTCGTATTTAGCAACAGGAATTCCTTACAACTCAAATGGCAGCAGACAAGGGAGAACTTAGGCCATCAATGTATTTGTAAAAACAGATAAAACTCCAAATATATTTTAAGATTCCATCTTCACCACAGATGACAAAAGGTTGGAGAGGCTCTTCGACTTTTCTGTAGCGGCAATCCTGGTCCCCCAGTTAGAAAAAGAGATGCAGGATGGCAGTCAGTCCTTCTTAAACAGCACAAACTCAACCTGCAAATACTGGCAGAAGCCCTCTCCCCTACTGATATATCCCAGAAAATACACTGCCATGTGCAAGAGGGTCAATTATCAGAATAAATAACCATATTCTGAACGACTGACAAAAACACAGTTTTACACAAAGAATACCCTATGCATTCAGAAACTTCAGGATAACCAAACATTAAGTACTTCATGCAAGTAATATTCTGTTAAGTATGAACCACAAGTTCTTTTAACTGAATTTCATATTGTACAAAACTTAAGTGTGGCACATTTCTACTATTACCATTACATTATTTTTTTTAAAAAATGTAGTCAAAATTGATACATTACACAGACCTTTTGATTTAACATATAACCAAAGGAAACCATTACAAACTCTTAATTCAAACAGGCATTTTTCTATACAAACATATGAGTTATTTTAGTTTAAAAAAAATAGCCATTTCAATGCAATTAAGCCACCTTTGATTAAGACATACATTTCATGCATGTGAAAAAATAAGTTTACATTCAAGAATCAGTTCCATAGCAAACAAATTACAGCATTTATTCAAGAAGGAATATTAAAAATAATTCCAGTTAATAGAAAATAAAATAACTTCAAGCATATATATTATAATTTACCGTGTACATACTCCGAAATCTCCAGAATTTAATTAGGAAATTTAAAGAATTTCCTTTGAAAGTACGTCTTAGAAAAACCAACCAAAACAATTGGTGCCATAACTAAAGAGAATGTCCGTACACATCCACATTTGACCTACATGTAAAAACTGGATGAAATATAGAGGAAATAAAGGTTACTGTTTTCTAAAATCTCAGAAATATAATATTAGTACTTAGGTCAAAACACTTACCTGCAAATTAAAAACAGCTTGAGGTATTTCCAATGCTGAAGCAAATTTCTGAATGTTAAATACCACAAGAATGAAAACAGTCTCCTTTGAACATTTATACCTGGTTTATAGTTGAGACAGAAGACAAGGTCTGCCAAGAAGTTTTCCCCTCTCACCTATATTCTTGGATCCCTGATGAAGTGTAAGCTTCAAGGGAAATGGTCACGTGTAAAAACAGCAAGATGAGTTTCCTGACTGCAACATCTTAGCCAAAATGGGAAGTGGAATTTTAAATTCTCCTGAGACCCACCTGACCTCTTCAGACACGAGCATTAATTCCTATGCTAGCCAGGTTAAGCATGTCCTTTGAAATCAAATCTAAGCTTGACAATTGTACTGGATAAGCTGAATACAGGAATCACCTCAACAAAGATGGTACTTTAAGCCTTTTACACACGACACATGAAAATGATGAAGTGTTTTATTTAGATTTGGTCTTCATCTTTTTGTAACTCTGGATCCTGAAAGGTTAGCAAGTCGTTATACTCATACATCTTGTAATCCCGTTCTTCACACAACAGGCACACATATACAGTATCATATGTCAATATATTATCATCAACACAGCATAAACATATAAGCAGCAGACGCATTTCACATGAAAGAGGCTCTATGCATCACACAGCCTGTCCCAACAAAAAAGAAACATCATAATGCCATTTCAACAGTTACAGTGTTGATATGATCAGTATAGCTAATCTGTTTTATACCCGTCATAGATTTTCATAAGTCATCCATAAGGAAGAAGCAGAAGACAAAGACTGCTTTTTAAAAAATGTTATGTGCCAACTTCAAAAATGACATACTAACCAGAACATCAGCATTTGAAAGCTAGGTTGAATAGGACTGGCCTTGATGCACATGCAGTAAATTTGTTTTCAGAATATAAAATTAAATGGTAATGTCAGCAGTATTACTACTGTTTCTATATTTATGATTAATTACTAGCAGTACAACTCCCAGAAGAAAGGAGATGGATCCAATAGTGATGTAAGCAATCCCCAAAAATGGATTTTTTCCTCCCATCCATGAAATGGTGCTCAAGATCATCCGCTTCCGTCCATCAAATGAATGTACAGGGTAATCTGAAGAGTGTATAGGAAGACATCCATGTCTTGTTACTTGGTGTTTAAAATATAACTTAAGTTGGCATTTAATTCCTTGTAATTCATTGGTATAATTCTATGATAGATACCTTACTCATATGTTCTAAATCACAAAATAATTATACAATTATTACCCTAAAGGATTGATTTCACAAACTGTTAGTAGTAGAAGCCAATATAGTTTACAAGCAAAAGCAACTAAATTTAAGAGTTATGTAATTTCTCAGATATTTCTGTTCTCATTACACAGGAAGGGGTAAAAGGCCTGTAATGTGAAAAAAAAATATTTCAGATAAACAGCAATGAAACCCATAGACGAAAACGAGGTTGACAGACCAGGAGAAACAGGAAGAATGAAGGGACTGGGGCACTTTTTGAGCAATGAGCTCAAAACGCATGTGTAGCAAGAGTGTCGTTCTGAGAAGGTGGAAGGACGCAGCACAAGACAAAAAGCATGACACTGAAGTTTTATATGGAGGACTTGGAGCAATGAGAAAACTCAGTGTGACACAGAGTCAATGGCTAAAACAGAGTGGAAATGAAGGAAGAAATGGGACATCAACATACTGGATGAGCTACATCCATGGACAAATTCCAGGATTCTGGCAAGAGTTAGGGCAGAGAAGAAGACAGAACTAAGTCCCTAAGCTAAAGGTTCACAACTTCTTCAGACACATCTTTTGAGTCAAGTGTGAGAGTTCCCATTTGTTTCTCCAGCTTCTGTAGCTCCCCAGCCTGGAAGACAGGCCCTGTGACTCCAATGGGAGGCTCAGCTCTACTAGTTCTTAAATCAATCGCAACCCAAGCCAGGAATGATTATGAGTTCTAACTAACCCAATACTCTATGGGATGTGGTATCAAATCACCCAAGCTAGTCTCTCAATATCCCAACCCTAAAAAGGGGGCTTATACCTTAATTCTAATATCTAGTTCCCACCTTAGACTCAGTTTTGAGAATCAACCCTTGATGTTTTGCAGGTCTCATTTCTGTCTTACTGATTTTCAAAAGACTACATTTCTCCTAACAGTTTTCTCGGTGCAGATTATCTGTCAACTAAGAAACCCTGCAGAGAAGGCAATGGCACCCCACTCCAGCACTCTTGCCTGGAAAATCCCATGGACGGGAGGAGCCTGGTAGGCTACAGTCCATGGGGTCGCTAAGAGTCGGACACGACTGAGCGACTTCACTTTCACTTTTCACTTTCATGCATTGGAGAAGGAAATGGCAACCCACTCCAGCGTTCTTGCCTGGAGAATCCCAGGGATGGGGGAGCCTGGTGGGCTACCGTCTATGGGGTCGCAGAGAGTCAGACACGACTGAAGTGACTTAACGTAATGTAAGAAACCCTGAGTGCTCCAAAGCCTTCCCTTTCTTGTGCTGTAGGCTGCAGGCTGCCCTCTACTTTGGCTACAGCCTCAAGATTATTCTCTCTGCTGCTGCTGCTAAGTCGCTTCAGTCGTGTCCGACTCTGTGTGACCCCATAGACGGCAGCCCACCAGGCTCCGCCATCCCTGGGATCCTCCAGGCAAGAACACTGGAGTGGGCTGCCATTTCCTTCTCCAATTATTCTCTCTACCAGCACCTAAATTTAGTCTGTTTGTCTAAAACTGCTGCTATGTAGGCAGAGTTTCAAAAACTTGGACACTTTCAGTCTGTCACTATCAGGTCACGCTCAGGTGTGTGCTGAGGTGTAAAATCAAACCACTAAGGACCCAAATAGATCTTTACTTTGAAATGAGGTCTATTAATTCAACCATTTATTAATCTAAACTGAAAATACGTATTTATAGCTAATTTGGGCTCAGTTCAGTCGCTCAGTCGTGCCCGACTCTTTGCGACCCCATGAATCATAATTTGGGTTATGAAAAATCAAAAATGTAAGATCATCAGCAAACATTTAAATGCTAATATCTGAGCTGTTTTCATCCATGATATATACAAGCAATGGGCTAGAGATTAAATAAAAGTTAGTGCCCAATATTTCTAGCTTAGGAAAGACTCTGTACCCAGGCTGATATGGACAGGTCTGACTACTTGAGTGAACCAGCCAGGGGTGCAGCCTACAGTTGTGGTTGATGGTAAAGTCAACAGCCTTTGGAGTCAGCAGCTTGATTCCGAACCCCAATTTTTCTACTACTTGTGTAATCTCAGATAAGTTATTTAAAGGCTCTGTGCTCCTGTATTCTTGTCTACAATATGGAGATGATTCACAATGCTTGAAATAAATAATATATGCAGAGTATTTAATATAACTGACATAGAGTTAGGATGAAATAAATGGTATTTATCAGCACTTAAAAGTCTGCCTAAATTATTAAGGTAGAACAATACAGCTAATGATAAAAATGCTTTGGTACTGTAAAAAGAATCATTATAAATAATTATGTTGATATGAAGTAACAAATTCATTAATTTTTAATATCTAAAAAAATTTTTGAAAAAAAAAATATTGAAACAGCCCACTACCACCAATACTTATTTGCTAAGCACTAGGTATACTTACTAGCCTTTGTATTAAACTCAATTACAATCTCTCTTGTAAAAATATCTAACTTATTAATAAATCTAGCACTACATTTTAAATAATTTACTAAGTAATATGGGAACCCCTGATCACTTTTTCACCAAATAAGATGCTTGAATTCTAGTCCAAAGTATATAAAAATTAAATATGTTTCTGGAAGAAACAAGTTAAAAGAGACTTTCTCATACATATACACATACTCTTATAAAAATGCAGTGAACAAAACTAAAGTACAAAGTAGCATGCCACATAACAGACAAAGTTGGACTATACTCCTTTCAAATTCTTTGAATCTGTGTACATGGCCAAAAAAGGATACTGTATGTGATATTCAAATAGTATCGTCCAGCTGGTAATGTCGGATGTAAATCATTTTTCCGCTCTATAAGACGATATAACTTACGAAAAGTAGGTAATGCTGCAGTACGCATCCAAACAATAAAATCCTCATTTATGAAGCCATTATTATCTTCGTCAGAATCCAACATGTAAACTGGTTTAACCCAGTTTACTGGCTTTGTTGTGCCTTAGAAAGGAGAGATGGGAGTGGAATGGGGAGACAAAATATTCCGTTTTATTAAGAGTTTCAATAAAAAGTCACACTCTGATAAAACAAAGATACACAATATGAATATTTTCCCTATGTGCAAAAATAGAAATATAGTCATATTCTAAGTCTTAAAATCTAAAGAGAAATCAATTCCTCACATAAAACCTTAACAAATAATTACAAAGATTTGACTGATATCTCAAGAGATTACTAAAAGTAGGCTATTGAGTATGTACCAAAAGGCAGATGGCTTAATGCAAAGATGTAATGGTAAGAAACATTACATTATGGAATAAAGGAGGCAAAGAGAAAACAAAATTTTGACTTATAAAATTTAAATAAATACTTGTTTAAAATAAACTTTGTTACAACTTTAAAAGATTATAGCTGAAACACATAAGAAAATACCAGAGAAATTCAAGATGAACAGTATATGTTTCCTTTAGAATTTTAAAACGTTAGAAAATGCTACATATTTTCCCTAACTTGACATGAAGAAAAGTTGTTTTTAAAAAACCATAAACTTTTTTAAGATCCTGAAGACAGAAAATTTTAGCTATTTCATTAAAATACCTAGATTATGTTTTAAGGGATAACAGTAATACTTTACCTTTGAATCGTTCTTCTAAGGGATCTGTTCCAGGGGGATTTCTGAATTTTACATTTTTATCTGTCCACCAAGCAATACCTTTCTTTTTCAAAGGAATAGGTGTAAGATCAGATGCATTGCCAACCTGAAACAATTCTAGTGTATCTGGACACAAGAAAAGAGAGATATTACTAAACATCTACTGAAAATCCATAGTAACAGCTTTACTCCATGAGAAATGAGGATCTGGTATTTGCTCCCCAAAGCAGTTTTAACAAAGCAGGCACATGATGTGCATCTGCTCTTGGTTATTTACATGTGAATTAACTATGGTAACTTTATGATCCTAGATGAACTTGCCTTCCCTCAATACAGTTCCAAGTCATTTTCCTACATGGCTAGCTGGTATGTGGTAAGGTCAAAAGTTTTAATATTAACACAAATAAAACAAGTTGCAAGGTAAATCTGCCTCTCCTATTCTTTAAAAAAAAAAACACACATTGCTAAATAGCTTCTAGCTTAACCAAATTCTATATCTGCACTGTTCAACATGGTAATCCCTGGCTATATTGCTACAGAGCTCTTGAAATTAATGCCTGTCCAAATGAATACGTTTTGTAAGGATATAATATACATCAGACAAAGATTTTATATAAAAAATTAGTATATAAAATATCTCACTAATAACTTTATATACTGAACATCACTTACATGCTGAAATGATAATATCTGGGGCATACTGAGTTTAATAAAATATTATTAAAGTTAATTTAACTTGGTTTTATTGTTTTTAATGTGACTATCAGAAAACTTAAAATTATATACATGTCTCACATTTATGGTTCATATTATATTCATATCAGACAGTGCTGTAGCCCCTTTTTAGTGGTATAAGTATTCAAAGTTAGTTTATCATATGTGAAACCAGAAGTAGCAGACTGTCTCTGCTTCTTTCTTCTCAGAGACATAAATTCTTAAAATATAAGAATTCACAAAAGAAAGTCATAAAGCATTCCAATATCCCACTGCAAAACTAATATTATGTATTTATCTTAAAGCTGTTGAATTTTACAATTTCATATTCCTGTTCAGTTGCTAAGTCCATTCTTGTCTCTGTAAGATCATACAAATATTCCTAACTATAGCATAATACATATAATCTTTGTTTATCTCTATATCATACCATTAAACATGCTGTTGGCTATAGCCCCACAAGGAGCAATTGGTTTGTCTTCATTTCTTCGATAAGGCTCACACTCCTTACTGGGATTCTGATATTCAAAAGGAAAGAAGAGAGATATTATTACCCAGGCCTCTGAGAGAACTATCAGCCAGCCCTAGTTACTGATTAAAAATTCAATGCCTACATATTTCTTATTTGCAATGCATACAGAGTGTCTATACTAGAGACAGATTATAAAGAATACCACATTTAACTATGCAAAATATATTCCTTAATATTATTGCTTTGTAACATTTGCACATATTTTGTCACACAGATACATGTCAAAAAGAAATTTTAAAACATCTTCATACCAACACAGAAATCGTAACTACAAACAGTTTTCGACCCAAGAAAAATTAAGAAGCCATCTATTGTCAATCCAGCTGTAACGTAATGAAGGGAATCTTAAACTGGAAGTAAGACTGGAGCTTCTAGTTCCAACTAATGTACTGTGTAACTTCAGGCAAGTCCCTTGATTTATCTGGGCCCAACTTACAGAAAGAACATGTTCAACTAGATAATTTCAAATTCTGTAGTTTGGAGTTAAATCCCCAAATTAAATCCTGTGGAAAGAAGGAAGGGAGAGCAGGGAAGAGGGTTGGCTGACTGGAGAGAAGGAAGGAAAAGAAGTCCCAGAATATAGCAGTCTTCTCTAAATTGTGCATCCAGGTTAAAGAAAACAAACATGTTGGCAAGGCAAACAGCAATACGCCTGTCCTCCAGATTCAGTTTTGATTTAGTCTCTAGTGAAGATCTCAAGGAAACATGTAATTTATAGTTAATCTAGAGATTCTACCAAGTCTAACATGAGGTATATGTCTGAGTTATTCTGTAATTCCAAGGCCACATCAGGCCATGTCCCAAAACACATAAACAAAGCAAGATAGTCTCAGTTTGCAATTAACTAGAACCTAGCATCCTAGGGCTATTCCACTATCGCCAATGTTGTCTTATATCTACATTCTCATTGGAAAAAGAACTACAGGAGTGAAAAAGACAGGAGAAGGTTAAAGAAATGTGGCAGGGAATCTCATAAGGTCTTCTTAATATTTGACTTCTCAGCTTTTCAGTCCCTATGCCATCTACATTCATAAAGTTATTATTCTAAGGCCATGAAGATAAATAATATATAATTAGCCTATTATTATTTGACTGTTTTGATGAAAACTGTGATTTCAAAGAAAAAAGGTAAATAAACTCTCAGTGTGACATATATATATTGTAACCACTAAACTCTTGGGGGTCAAGGGAGGGAGTGGAATAGCAACTTCATTTAGAAAACCAGCAAAGAGAGGAGATGGTGGACTTGAGTCCTGAAGAACTGTCTTCTAGCTACTAAATTACTGAAGAAGGTTTAAAAGAAAGGAAATATTCACAACCTAGTCATCAGGTACTGAACTAAGCAATGTTACATACTTGTAGTAACTGCCTTAGAAAAACCATTTACTGAGTACCTAACATGTACCACATACCATGAAAGGTGCTAGAAAGGGAAAAATGAAAGAAAAAAAAGTCTCTGCTTTTCAGCAGCTCACAATATAACAAGGGAAACAAACCCAAACACAACCAACTATAATATGAAATGAGAGCCATGACAAAAGTGTCTATATTTATTCCATATAATTTATTAAATGCCTCTCATGTGTTAGGCACTGTAGAGGTACTTGGTACATGGTGATTAAAGAAAGTCATGCTCCCTGCTCTCATGGGCTTGCAGTATGGTTGGGAAGACAGAAGATAAGTAAATAAATGATACGGGAAAGTCTTTCTCATCAAAGTTAAGACCTGAAGAAAGTAGGAGACAGCCACGTGAAGAACATGTAGAAGAGAGCTTGAAGCAAAGAGAACAGTACACGCCATTTAGAAAGAACCTGGTATCTCTGAGAAAGTCAAGGGGGAATGTAGTTAAGCGTATGGGCAATAAAGAAAACGGTAAGACCGGAGAGTCGTGCACAGCTCAGATCATCCTGAGTGAACAAACCACTGAAAGATTTTAGGCAGAGAAATGGTATTTATGTTTTTTTAAAGATCACTCTAGCAGTTACGTAGAACTGCTGGAACGGCCTGGAAAGGAAGACAGAGAGTGGATGATATGGGGAGACTGTGTTAAGTAAAGTATGAAATGAAGTATGAACACAGTATGAATGAAGTACACACAGAAAGAAGTTATTTTGCATCCAGAGACACTAAACAGCAGGCTTGAGATGAGGGGACCTCCAGGAAAAGAGTAAAAACCACAATCTAGACAAATGAAATGTAAATGTCAAAATGGGCAGATTACGTGTGTCACCAGGCGTAGTTCAGTTCAGTTCAGTCGCTCAGTCGTGTCCGACTCTTTGCGACCCCATGAATCGAAGCATGCCAGGCCTCCCTGTCCATCACCATCTCCCGGAGTTCACTGAGACTCACGTCCACATAGTCAGTGATGCCATCCAGCCATCTCATCCTCTGTCATCCCCTTCTCCTTCTGCCCCCAATCCCTCCCAGCATCAGAGTCTTTTCCAATGTGTCAATTCTTCACATGAGGTGGCCAAAGTACTGGAGTTTCAGCTTTAGCATCATTCCTTCCAAAGAAATCCCAGAGCTGATCTCCTTCAGAATGGACTGGTATATGGCCCAGGGCAGCCAAGCCAAAGGTACATTAAGGATAGAATATAAAACCAAAGAGGCCGGAGTGGTAGGCTGACATCAGATTGTGAAGGGCCTTACATACAATGTTAAGTAACTTAGACTTGAATCTGTTTATTCTGAACATCTTTAAAATTTTTGAGAGCCATCTGGTCTTAAGTCATATATTTTGGTCTAGTCCAGGGATCAATAAATGATAGCCTGCAAACCAAATTCAGCCCAGGACCTGTTTTTGTAAATAAAGCTTCACTGGAACACAGCTACACCCATTCACTTAAGTACTGTCTATGGCTGCCTTCATTCTAAAATGGCAGAGCTGAGTAGCTGTAATGGACTACATGACCTGCAAAGCTGAAAATGTTTACTATTGGCCCTTTACAGAAAAAAATCCTAAGTTTAGTTGAAAAACTTTGCTTGAAGTTTGGAAGAAAAGAATCTCAGTTTCTTTTGCCCTCTGTGAAGAGTGTATCTACATAAAAGAACTGTAAATCAACCACCACTTCTGGATCTTTCAACACACACCTAATCTACGATCCCAATCGACAAATTCTGAGTACCTGGTGTGTCTCACGGAACATCACCTTCTCTGGACTTGTGGATCTAACAACATAAACCCCCACGTGGACTGCAAACTATTACAGACCTAACTGGAATCTTTAATAGACTTATTATTTCTTAAAATCCCAAACATCAGGAAATAGCAATAAAACCGGGAAGGATAACCAAGGGCAATTATACATTTACCAGGACCATTCTGGTCCCAATATGGTTCTAAACTGCATTCTAAGAGAGTCACTGTTTTAAGAGATCCTTAAATTACTGTGGGACTGCTAAGGCTTGCTGCACTGGCAGCAATAATATAAAATACCTGGGCACCAACCACTACTATGGAAAGCTGAACAACAGTCAGGAACCCAAGATCACCTAGTCCACAGGTTGCCAAACCCGGCTGAGCATCACAAGGGGAGCTTGTTAAAAACAGACATTTTAGAGCTCCAACCCTGTAGACGTAGACATGAAAGACTTAGAATTCTGGACTCTCGATTTTCAAAAAGCTCCTCAGACAGTTTTTCAGTAACCCACCCTTTGGATTTTAGTACTTAGGTGTCCCACAGGGTAAAAGGAAATGGCAACCCACTCCGGTGTTCTTGCTTGGAGAATCCCAGGGATGGGGGAGCCTGGTGGGCTGCCGTCTATGGGGTCACACAGAGTCGGAAACGACTGAAGTGACTTAGCAGCAGCAGGGTAAAAAACAAAGAGCATACATGTTTGATTTTAAAACATAATCTCAGAAATTAAAAGTAGTTTATTTACATATTCCTACCCAGTATAATAATAATGAATAAACCCAAACAGAACAAATTATATTCCCAGAATGCTACATCCATCAAAATTCCATTACAAACTGACTGTCGCTTTTGTTATCTAGTCGCTAAGTCATGTCCAACTCTTTACAACCCCATGGACTGTAGCCCACCAGGCTCTTTTAAGTCTAAAATGCAGTTCTTGGGTACAATCTTAAAAATGACAGAATGATCTGTTTGTTTCCAAGAGAAACCATTTAATATCACAGTAAACCAAGTCTATGCCCCAAACAGTAATGCTGAAGAAGCTGAAGTTGAACGGTTCTATGAAGACCTACAAGACCTTCTAGAACTAACACCCAAAAAAGATGTTCTTTTCATTACAGGGGACTGGAATGCAAAAGTAGGAAGTCAAGAGATACCTGGAGTAACAGGCAAATTTGGCCTTGGAGTACAATATGAAGCAGGGCAAAGGCTAACAGAGTTCTGCCATGAGAACGCACTGGTCATAGCAAACACCCTCTTCCAACAACACAAGAGGAGACTCTACACATGGACATTATCAGATGGTCAATACCGATACCAGACTGATTATATTCTTTGCAGCCAAAGATGGAGAAGCTCTATACAGTCAGCAAAAACAAGACCAGGAGCTGACTGTGGCTCAG
Organism: Bos javanicus; assembly: GCF_032452875.1. Classification (NCBI taxonomy): domain Eukaryota; kingdom Metazoa; phylum Chordata; class Mammalia; order Artiodactyla; family Bovidae; genus Bos; species Bos javanicus. Next base: position 14,929,650 of record NC_083876.1, read on the forward strand.
ATCATGAACTCCTTATTGCCAAATTCAGACTTAAATTGAAGAAAGTAGGGAAAACCACTAGATCATTTAGGTATGACCAGAATCCCTTACGATTATACAGTGGAAGTGACAAATAGATTCAAGGGATTAGATCTGATAGACAGAGTGCCTGAAGAACTATGGACGGAGGTTCATGACATTGTACAGGAGGCAGTGATCAAGACCGTCCCCAAGAAAAAGAAATGCAAAAAGGCAAAATAGTTGTCTGAGAAGGCCTTACAGATAGCTGAGAAAATAAGAGAAGCTAAAGGCATAGGAGAAAAGGAAAGATATACCCATCTGAATGCAGAGTTCCAAAGAATAGCAAGGAGAGCTAAGAAAGCCTTCTTCAGTGATCAATGCAAAGAAATAGAGGAAAACAATAGAACAGGAAAGACTAGAGATATCTTAGAAAAAATTAGAGATATCAAGGGAACATTTCATGCAAAGATGGGCTCAATAAAGGACAGAAATGGTATGGACCTAACAGAAGTAGAAGATATTAAGAAGAGGTGGCAAGAATACACAGAAGAACTGTACAAAAAAGATCTTCATGACCCTTATAATCACAATGGTGTGATCACTCACCTAGAGCCAGACATCCTAGAATGCGAAGTCAAGTGGGCCTTAGGAAGCATCACTACAAACAAAGCTAGTGGAGATGATAGAATTCCAGTGGAGCTATTTCAAATCGTAAAAGATGATGTTGTGAAAGTGTTGCACTCAATATGCCAGCAAATTTGGAAAACTCAGCAGTGGCCACAGGACTGGAAAAGGTTAGTTTTCATTTCAATCCCAAAGAAAGGCAATGGCGAAGAATGTTCAAAACACTGCACAACTGCACTCATCTCATACCCTAGTAAAGTAATGCTCAAAATCTCCAAGCCAGGCTTCAACAGTACATAAACTGTGATCTTCCAGATGTTTAAGCTGGATTCAGAAAAGGCAGAGGAACCAGAGATCAAATTGCCAGCATCTGCTGGATCACTGAAAAGGCATGAGAGTTCCAGAAAAATATCTACTTCTGCTTTATTGACTAAGCCAAAGTCTTTGACTGTGTGGATCACAATAAACTGTCAAAAAATTCTTAAATAGATGGGAATACCAGACCACCTTACCTGCCTCCTGAGAAATCTGTATGCAGATCAAGAAGCAACAGTTAGAACTGGACATGGAATAATGGATTAGTTCCAAATCGGGAAAGGAGTACATCAAGTCTGTATATTGTCACCCTGCTTATTTAACTTACATGAAGAGTATATCATGTGATATGCTGGGCTGGACAAAGCACAAGCTGGAATCAAGACTTCCAGGAGAAATATCAATAACCTCAGACACGCAGATGACACCACTCTTAAGGCAGAAAGTGAAGAACTAAAGAGCCTCTTGATGAAAGTGAAAGAGGAGAGTGAAAAAGTTGGCTTAAAGCTCAACATTCAGAAAACGAAGATCATGGCATCCGGTCCCATTACTTCATGGCAAAGAGACAGGGAAACAATGGAAATAGTGACAGACTTTATTTTGGGGGCTCCAAAATCACTGCAGATGGTGACTGCAGCCATGAAATTAAAAGGCAGAGCTTTCCTTGGAAGGAAACCTATGACTAACCTAGACAGCATATTAAAAAGCAGAGACATTACCTTTGCCAACAAAGGTCTGTCTAGTCAAAGCTATGGTTTTTCCAGTAGTCATGTATGCATGTGAGAGTTGGAATATAAAGAAAGCTGAGTGCACAAAAATTGATGCTTTTGAACTGCAGTGTTGGAGAAGACTCTTGAGAGTCCCTTGGACTGCAAGGAGATCCAACCAGTCCATCCTAAAGGAAATCAGTCCTGAGTATTCATTGAAAGGGCTGATTCTGAAGCTAAAACTCCAATACTCTGGCCACCTGATGGGAAGAACTGACTCACTGGAAAAGACCCTGATGCTGGGAAAGATTGAGGGCAGGAGGAGATGTGGACGACAGAGGAGAGGTGGTTGGATGGCATCACCGACTCAATGGACATGAGTTTGAGCAAGCTCTGGGAGTTGTTGATGGATAGGGAAGCCTGGTGTGTTACAGTCCATTGGGTTGCAAAAAGTCAGACACGACTGAACAACTGAACTAAACTAAGACTCTTCTACCCATGGGATTTCCCAGGCAAGAATACTCGAGTGGGTTGCCATTTCCTTCTCAAGGAGATCTTCCCAACCCAGGAGGTGGAACAGGTGTCTCCTGCATTAGCAGGCAGCTTCTTTACAGCTGAGGCCAGGGAGTTAACAAAGCAAAAATCTCGATACTATGAGAAACAAGCAGGTAGTAACGCATCCTCTGGCTGCAAGAAATCATGAATCTGTCCAAATTCCAGAGAAAAAAATTTTAACTAAAACACTCACTGAACAAAGGAAAAATGACAAGCAATATTTTAATTTCATTTAACATTTTAATATCTATCATTTCTTATTGAAATGAGAATTGCCAGATCTCACTGAAATGAGAGAACACAATTATCACATGTTCTTAGTCATTAAAACACCAGTTTCATGTTCTATCACTTTACTTACAAGCAAAGCACTAGGATCTCCATTTAGCTGACCATCATCTCGCGATTTCACATAGCGACGATGGTTTTGATAGAAATTAGACAGTCCATAATACATAAATACATTGCCCTAGAGAAAGGGAAAAAATGTTCATATAAAACTATTAAGTATAAAGTTTCATGCATACATAAAAACTATGTAATTTGGACTAGTTGAGAACATTGATAACTTAAAACAGGTACTGGGGTGAATTCTGCCAGAACTGGAAATAAAGAAAGCATGCTCCAAAAAATCCAAGAGTAAACTCTGAAATACCCTGAAAGACCTCAAAGATATCTATTTACGTTAAAACAAACAAATAGAAAAGCTCTCATGAAATCTATTAGCCTAGTTTGATCTACTTTCAATTTTAAATTGCAAAGTAATTATCTTCCAATTAAAATCTATAAATAACTTTAAAAAATTTTTTCTGTAATTCAGATTGGCCTTTACCCAACTAGCATCAACTTTTCAAAGATATAATTGTCAAGCTTTCATTTATTGCTCAAAATAAATGTTGAACCTGAATTGGGACATAGTACATTCTTCAACAGGATACTATGTAATATTAATAATGAATGAATTTATAATTATAAAGATAAGTCATTTTATAATAATCAAGCAAAATACTTTAATGTATGCAATGGAGTCAACTTGGAAAAATCCTAGGAAAGAAGAGTAACCTATATACACTATAATTATTTAGAAGATGCCATATAGTCATCTTAAATGACTAAGAATTTTGGAGGTGGCAAAAACATTAGCTATTTTCTCCTTTCTCATTGCTACTTCTACAATCTGTAATCCATCCTTGATTAAAAGGAATTCAGAAAAGAAAAATGATTTCAATAACATTTTGCTTTATCTGATTTGCTGTTTTCATATACACAATCATTTATTCAAGGCTTGATTTTTGAATGTCAAGTATGCCAATTTTTTCAGTCTATATAAATAAAATATTTACATATAAACCTTTTTTTTAATTTATTCATTTATTTTGTTGGCTGATTTCTGTTCTCTGAAAAGGTTTTAGTCCAATTCAAATTTGGGCTTGTGAAAGAACACAGAACCCACAAAAAAATGAATCTGAGGACAATCACCTTTGTGGAAAAAAGTTCTGAAACCCTAAGTGTTTCTGAATGGGAGAGGACACTAATAGAGCTTCCAAATCATTGTAAGTCTCTTCCATGTCTTTAATTCTGCCTGTTTTGACAAAAGCAGAACTTAATGCATCTTTGAAGAAGGCAAAGGCACCCCAACTCCAGTACTCTTGCCTGGAAAATCCCATGGATGGAGGAGCCTGGTGGGCTGCAGTCCATGGGGTCGCTGAGAGTCGGACATGACTGAGCGACTTCACTTTCACTTTCCACTTATGCATTAGAGGAGGAAATGGCAACCCACTCCAGTATTCTTGCCTGGAGAATCCCAGGGACAGCGGAGCCTGGCGGGCTGCCGTCTACAGGGTCACACAGAGTTGGACACGACTGAAGCGACTTAGCAGCAGTAGCAGCAATGCATCTTTATAGCTTGTCTATCACATTAAAAAAAATCAAACTTTTCTGATGTTTTCAGATCAGATCAGTCGCTCAGTCGTGTCCGACTCTTTGCAACCCCATGAATCGCAGCACGCCAGGCCGCCTTGTCCATCACCAACTCCTGGAGTTCACTGAGACTTGGCCATTGAGTCAGTGATGCCATCTAGCCATCTCATCCTCTGTCGTCCCCTTCTCCTCCTGCCCCCAATCCCTCCCAGCATCACAGTCTTTTCCAATGAGTCAACTCTTAGCATGAGGTGGCCAAAGTACTGGAGTTTCAACTTTAGCATCATTCCTTCCAAAGAAATCCCAGGGCTGATCTCCTTCAGAATGGACTGGTTGGATCTCCTTGCAGTCCAAGGGACTCTGAAGAGTCTTCTTCAACACCACAGTTCAAAAGCATCAATTCTTCGGCACTCAGCCTTCTTCACAGTCCAACTCTCACATCCATACATGACCACAGGAAAAACCACAGCCTTGACTAGACAGACCTTTGTTGGCAAAGTAATGTCTCTGCTTTTGAATATGCTATCTAGGTTGGTCATAACTTTCCTTCCAAGGAGTAAGCATCTTTTAATTTCATGGCTGCACTCACCATCTGTAGTGATTTTGCAGCCCAGAAAAATAAAGTCTGACACTGCTTCCACTGTTTCCCCATCTATTTCCCAGGAAGTGATGGGACCAGATGCCATGATCTTAGTTTTCTGAATGTTGAGCTTTAAGCCAACTTTTTCACTCTCCACTTTCACTTTCATCAAGAGGCTTTAGAATTCCCTCTTTACTTTCTGCCATAAGGGTGGTGTCATCTGCATATCTGACGTTATTGATATTTCTCCCGGCAATCTTGATTCCAGTTTGTGTTTCTTCCAGTCTAGCATTTCTCATGGTGTACTCTGCATATAAGTTAAATAAGCAGGGTGACAATATACAGCCTTGATGAACTCCTTTTCCTATTTGGAACCAGTCTGTTGTTTCATGTCCAGTTCTAACTGTTGCTTCCTGACTTGCATACAAATTTCTCAAGAGGCAGATCAGGTGGTCTGGTATTCCCATCTCTTTCAGAATTTTCCACAGTTTATTGTGATTCACACAGTCAAAGGCTTTGGCATAGTCAATAAAGCAGAAATAGATGTTTTTCTGGAACTCTCTTGCTTTTTCTATGATCCAGTGGCTGTTGGCAATTTGATCTCTGGTTCCTTGGCCTTTTCTAAAACCAGCTTGAACATCAGGAAGTTCATGGTTCACATATTGCTGAAGCCTGGCTTGGAGAATTTTGAGCATTACTTTACTAGCGTGTGAGATGAGTGCAACTGTGCAGTAGTCTGAGCATTCTTTGGCATTGCCTTTCTTTGGGACTGGAATGAAAACTCACCTTTTCCAGTCCTGTGGCCACTGCTGAGTTTTCCAAATTTGCTGGCATATTGAGTGCAGCACTTTCACAGCATCATCTTTCAGGATTTCAAACAGCTCAACTGGAATTCCATCACCTCCACTAGCTTTGTTCGTAGTGATGCTTTCTAAGATCCACTTGACTTCACATTCCAGGATGTCTGGCTCTAGGTCAGTGATCACACCATTGTGATTATCTGGGTCGTGAAGATCTTTTTTGTACAGTTCTTCTGTGTATTCTTGCCACCTCTTCTTAATATCTTCTGCTTCTGTTAGGTCCATACCATTTCTGTCCTTTATCGAGCTCATCTTTGCATGAAATGTTCCTTTGGTATCTCTGATTTTCCTGAAGAGATCCCTAGTCTTTCCCATTCTGTTGTTTTCCTCTATTTCTTTGCATTCATCACTGAAGAAGGCTTTTTTATCTCTTCTTGCTATTCTTTGGAACTCTGCATTCAGATGTTTATATCTTTCCTTTTCTCCTTTGCTTTTCGCTTCTCTTCTTTTCACAGCTATTTGTAAGGTCTCCCCAGACAGCCATTTTGCTTTTTTGCATTTCTTTTCTATGGGAATGGTCTTGGTCCCTGTTTCCTGTATAATGTCACGAACCTCATTCCATAGTTCATCAGGCACTCTATCTATCAGATCTAGGCCCTTAAATCTACTTCTCACTTCCACTATACAATCATAAGGGATTTGATTTAGGTCATACCTGAATGGTCTACTGGTTTTCCCTACTTTCTTCAATTTAAGTCTGAATTTGGTAATAAGGAGTTCATGATCTGAGCCACAGTCAGCTCCCGATCTTGTTTTTGTTGACTGTATAGAGCTTTTCCATCTTTGGCTGCAAAGAATATAATCAGTCTGATTTCGGTGTTGACCATCTGGTGATGTCCATGTATAGAGTCTTCTCTTGTGTTGTTGGAAGAGGGTGTTTGCTATGACCAGTGCATTTTCTTGGCAAAACTCTATTAGTCTTTGCCCTGCTTCATTCCGTATTCCAAGGCCAAATTTGCCTGTTACTCCAGGTGTTTCTTGACTTCCTACTTTTGCATTCCAGTCCCCTATAATGAAAAGGACATCTTTTTTGGGTGTTAGTTCTAAAAGGTCTTGTAGGTCTTCATAGAACCGTTCAACTTCAGCTTCTTCAGCATTACTAGTTGGGGCATAGACTTGGATTACTGTGATATTGAATGGTTTGCCTTGGAAACGAACAGAGATTATTCTGTCGTTTTTGAGATTGCATCCAAGTACTGCATTTCAGACTCTTCTGTTGACCATGATGGCCACTCCATTTCTTCTGAGGGATTTCTGCCCGCAGTAGTAGATATAATGGTCATCTGAGTTAAATTCACCCATTCCAGTCCATTTCTGTTCGCTGATTCCTAGAATGTCGACTTGTTTGACCACTTTCAATTTGCCTTGATTCATGGACCTGACATTCCAGGTTCCTATGCAATATTGCTCTTTACAGCATTGGACCTTGCTACTATCACCAGTCACATCCACACATTTATGCTATTTCTGCTAAAACAAAATAATTAAATTCCTGTCTTCTCCCTAATTTATTTTTATAATTTTTAAAAAGAGAGCTTTATTGTCCATTATCTGGGTGCAAGAGCATTCATAACCACTAGATGGCAACCATCTACCAGGGACTTCAAAAGTCTTCAGTACCTTTAAGAAAATCTAAAGCATAGCTACAAAAGTCCAAAAAATTGGCCTGTATTAAAGTAGTTTTGCTCCCTGAAGAATAAAACAATACTTTTTAAATTTCAATTTCCAGGTAAAGGAGAGCATAAATTGGTCTAGCCATGACTACTCTGAATCTGTGTGTCCTTCACCATCTGGCTCAGTTTCCAAGAATGACAGCTAAGTGTGAATGCAAAAGGCACGCAGACCACACGTGTGCGTGCACACACACACACACACACCGCATACCTTGTGGAGAGTTTTCTAACTGCTTGTCAATAAGGTTTTACTAAGTGTTTGCACTTATGTTAAGGGTTAAAGCATCAGATCTGATTAAAAAATGATGCAATTAAATGTGTGAATTAGTATTTTCTAAAGTAAAAACTGTTGGTATTAAAAGTAGTCAAAACAGTTTGAGCAATAATTTTTTAAATACAAACATATGTAGATTGATACAAAAGTGATTTGTACAGTTATAAAATTTTCCAGAAACAGGTTTCAAATTTTGCTTATAAAGTACTAACTAGAATAAACTATTAATGCATTTAATAATCAGACAGCATAATTTGCTAACTAAACAAAATAATCTTCCTCAAAAGTGTACTGACTCTCAATAAATTAAAGCTACATCTCAACAAGAATATAACTAGTAAAAAAAAATTAATATCAATATTTTTTAAAGCATGGGTTTTCTAAGACATTACTTAGAATACAGACCTCAAATGACTGTTCCAGTGTGAAGTTAATGGTACAAACACAAGGTGTAACATTCGGAGACAAACATTTATTACAGGGACTGGAAGGATCTGTTCCGGTATAATCGATCTGCAAGAGAAAAATATAACTAAGTATACTTCCTTGGAGAAAGTGAATACACTCTGAAATAATCTGCTATCAGATGGAAAAATGAGTCTGAGAGAACAACCACAGTCCAGAAAAAGATCTTTTTATAAGGTCATCTATTAGACAGTGTGAGCCTGTAAAAACTGGAAAGGGTCCTATGTTATCCTACTGGCTCATCTCTCCTTTTTCACAAAGAAACACATTTATGCAAAAATCATAAATACAAAATTCAAACTGCATGATGTATTAACTTTTAAATAGCTATAAAGTCTAAACAACTTTTCTGTCATTTCAGCTTTCCATGGCATATTTTCAAATTAAATAAAGCAAACAAAAAACTATCAGGTTTCTCAAGGGCTACCATTTTTAAAACCTGGTGTTGGATAATTAAGAATCTGCTTTATCTCTGTCCTGGGTTCCTGGTTCAGTTCAGTTCAGTTCAGTCACTCAGTCATGTCCAACTCTTTGCAACCCCATGAATCGAAGCACACCAGGCCTCCCTGTCCATCACCAACTCCTGGAGTTCACCCAGACTCACGTCCATCGAATCTGTGATGCCATCCAGCCATCTCATCCTCTGTCGTCCCCTTCTCCTCCTGCCCCCAATCTCTCCCAGCATCACAGTCTTTTCCAATGAGTCAACTCTTTGCATGAAGTGGCCAAAGTACGGGAGTTTCAGCTTTAGCATCATTCCTTCCAAAGAAATCCCAGGGCTGATCTCCTTCAGAATGGACTGGTTGGATCTCCTTGCAGTCCAAGGGACTCTCCAGAGTCTTCTCCAACACCATAGTTCAAAAGCATCAATTCTTCAGCACTCAGCTTTCTTCACAGTCCAACTCTCACATCCATACATGACCCCGGGAAAAACCATAGCCTTGACTAGACGGACCTTTGTTGGCAAAGTAATGTCTCTGCTTTTGAATATGCTATCTAGGTTGGTCATAACTTTCCTTCCAAGGAGTAAGCGTCTTTTAATTTCATGGCTGCAATCACCATCTGCAGTGATTTTTTCCTTTAAAATTTCCCTGCTGATCAGAGTCTGTTTTTGATAAGCCCCTTAATTCACACGAGTTTGTGCTAAGGCAATGGGACAGGTAGGGGACTGGTCACCAGAAAGACCAGATGTGACTAGGGACTTTGGCCCAGTCCACACTCTGGAAAGAGGGAGAAGGCTGAAGGTTTAGTTCAATCATGTGTTAGTCGCTCAGTCGTGTTCAACTCTTTGCAATCCTATGGACTGTAGCCCACCAGACTCCTTGGTCCATGGAATTCTCCAGGCAAGAATATTGGAATGGGTTGCCATTCCCTTCTCCAGCGGATCTTCCTGACCCAGGAATTGAACCCGGGTTTCCTGCACTGCAGGAAGATTCTTTACCAAGTGAGCCACCAGTGTTTAATCAATCATGCCTTCATCATGGAATCCCAATAAAAACACTGGCCACCAAAGCACAGGTGAGCTTTGGGTTGGTCAGCCCATTGACAAGCCCCGATTCTCAGGGAGGAGGAGTGCATGAAGCTCTGCATTCAAGACCTCACCAGATGTCTCTTTGTTCAGCTGATCCTGATTTATATGATTTTAAATAAAAGTATAATTATAAGTCTAGCACTTCCCTGAGTTCTGAGTTATTGCAACAACTTGGGAAACCTGAGAGAAGTTACAGGAACCTCCCACATTTATAAGCAGTTGGTGAGAAGTTCAGGTGGCCTGGAGATGTCTGAACTTGCACCTGGCGTGTGAAGTGAGGGAGGTCTAGGCAAGGGGGACTCGGAACTCCTGTATTTGTAGCCAGTTGGCCTTAAGTATGGGTTGCCCGGGAGCCTGACTTGCAGCTGGTGTATGAGTGGTACTCAGATGTATTGCTGGAGACCAAGCCCTTCCACCCGTGGACTCTGACACAAACTCAGGTGGTCAGTGTCACAACTGAACTGCAATACACCAGCAGATGTCAGAAGACCTGAACTAAGAGCTAAAATGAGAAAATTTTTTCCATTATATGAATTTATTTTCTAGAGTGGTTTGAAGTTCACAGCAAAACTGAGTTCAAACTACAGAGTTCCCATGTACTCCCTGGACCTACACAGACACAATCTCCCTGATTATCAATATCCCTCACCAGAGAAATGTACTTGTTACAAATGATGACCTGTAATCTTACATCATTATCACCCAAAGGCAATGGTTCACCTTAAAAGAGTCACTCCTGGTGTTGCACATTCCATGGCTTTTACAAGTGCGTAATGACATACATACACCATCACAGTATCATACTGAATAGTTTCATACCTTAAAAACTCTCTGCACTCTACCTACTCATTCTTCCCTCACCCGTACCCCTGACAACCATGGATCTTTTTACTGTCTCCATAGTTTTGCCTCTTCCAGAATGGCACATAATTTGAAATCATATAGCATGTAGCCTTTTTGGATTTATCTCATTCACTTAGTAATATGCATTTAAGATTTCTCTGTCTTTCCATGGCTTGATAGCACATTTCTTTTTAGCATCAAAGATTATTCTGTTTTCTTGGTGTACCACAGAAGACATCTTGGTTGTTTCTAAGTTTTGGCAATTACAAGTAAAACTGCTATAAACATCCATGTGCAGGTTTTCGTGTGAATGTAAATTTTCAGCCTATTTACATAAATAACAAGGAGTAAAAATGCTGGATTGCGTTGTAAGACTATGTTTAGTTTTGTAAGAGACTGCCAAGCTGTCTTCCAAAGTGGCTGTACCATTTTGCACTCCCACCAGCAATAAATGACTTCCTTTTGCACCACATCCTCACCAGCATGTGATGCTGTTGATGTTCTGGGTTTTCACCATTTTAACAGGTGTGCAGTGGTATCTCGTTGTTTTAATTTGCAGTTTCCTAAATCACTGCAGATGGTTGACTGCAGCCATGACATTAAAAGATGTTTACTCCTTGGAAGGAAAGTTATGACCAACCTAGATAGCATATTCAAAAGCAGAGACGTTACTTTGCCAACAAAGGTCCGTCTAGTCAAGGCTATGGTTTTTCCCACAGTCATGTATGGATGTGAGAGTTGGACTGTGAAGAAGGCTGAGTGCCGAAGAATTGATGCTTTTGAACTGTGATGTTGGAGAAGACTCTTCAGAGTCCCTTGGACTGCAAGGAGATCCAACCAGTCCATTCTGAAGAAGATCAGCCCTGGGATTTCTTTGGAAGGAATGATGCTAAAGCTGAAACTCCAGTACTTTGGCCACCTCATGCGAAGAGTTGACTCATTGGAAAAGACTCTGATGCTGGGAGGGATTGGGAGCAGGAGGAGAAGGGGACAACAGAGGATGAGATGGCTGGATGGCATCACTGACTCGATAGACTGAGTGTGAGTGAACTCCGGGAGCTGGTGATGGACAGGGAGGCCTGGCATGCTGCGATTCATGGGGTTGCAAAGAGTCGGACATGACTGAGCGACTGAACTGAACTGAACTGAATGATACTGTCAAGCATCTTTCACATGTTTACTTGCCATCTGTAAATTATGGACTAAATGTTTGGATCAGCCAAAATTTATATGTTGAAGCCCTAATTTCCAATACAACTTGGAGGTGGGAACACTGGATTCAGTTTAGATGAGGTCATGAAGGTAGGGCCTCCACGATGGAATGAGAATCCTTCTGAGATGGAAAAAAATAGAGCAGAGTGCTTGCCTCTGTGTACACTGCATGCACGCTCTCTCTCTCAATCTCTTTCTCTCTCTGCTATGGGAGGATAAAGTGAGAAGGCAGCCATCTACAAATCAGGAGGAGGAGGGTCTTTCTTCACTCTCTTCAGGGTGAAGAATCTGAAGACACTGAATCTGCCAGCACCTTGGTCTGACTTCCAATCCTCCAAGACAGTATGAAATAAACGTGTTATTTAAGCTATCTGGTCTATACATTTTTTAAAATAGCAGCTTATGCTAAGACAGACTTTATACTGAGAAGTGAGGTGTTGCTTCAGCAAATATTCAAAAAGACAGAAGTAGCTTTGGAACTGGGAAATGGGTATAGGCTGGAGATTTGAGATGCATGCTAGAAATATAAATATTAAAGGTGATTCTGGTGAGATCTTAGAAAGAAATGACGAAAGTTAAAAAGAAAGCTTCCATCTCCTTAGAGAGCTAATAAATAAACATGATCAGAATACTGGTAGAAACATGGATGGTAAAAGACAGCTTTGGTGAAGTCTTAGAAATGGACATTATTGGACAATGAATAAAAGATGATCCTTGTCAATAAATCGGCAGAGAATTTGACTAAACTGTGATCCAGTGTTTTGTGGAATGTAGCACTTGTGGAAGGATGAAGCTGGATATTTAGATTTCTAAGCAGTGTTCAAAGAATGGCTTGGTTCCACCTGACTGCTTATTAATAGTAAGATGGGAGAAAAGAGAATGGACTAAGAAAAAATGTTAAGCAAAAAGGGACCAAAACTTAAGATCTGGAAAAATTCTCAAACCTATCCATACCACAAAAAATCAGAAAGCATGCTCTGAAAAGAATACTAAGGGTACAACTAAGGGTAATACTAAGCTGAACAACCATTCAGTAAAGAGGTGAGTGAGCATGAGAACCATGGACGTAATCGGCCATTCTAGCAGAAACACTGCCGTGTGAACTGAAGGGGAGAGAGGAGGAGCAGAAGGAAGGCAAGCTGAGGAACTGTCAGATCCTACAGGACTGGCCCACAGAGCCATTCTCTACGTGATGTGCTACTGATTCTCCAAAAGAAGAGAAGAATGATCCCTGAGATGACTTCTAAGACCATCAGGGCTACATCCTCATCTCATACTGGAGAAGGAGTTCAACAGACCGGCTGGCAGCAACCCAGAGCTTTGAAGCAGGACTTCTACCCTAGTGGGTCCCGAATGCAGAGTGTTAAACCAAAGAGGTCTAACAAGCCTTAAGAGGCTTCTCAAGCCTTAAGATCTGATGATATTTGTCTTGCTAAGTTTTGGAGATCTGCTTGGAACTCACCACCCTTTTCATTTTATTCCCCCCTCTCAAATTTGAGTGTCTGTGCTATTATCTGTTTCCGGAGAAGGCAATGGCACCCCACTCCAGTACTCTTGCCTGAAAAATCCCATGGACGGAGGAGCCTGGTAGGCTGCAGTTCATGGGGTCACTAAGAGTCAGACATGACTGAGTGACTTCACTTTCACTTTTCACTTTCATGCATTGGAGAAGGAAATGGCAACCCACTCCAATGTTCTTGCCTGGAGAATCCCAGGGACAGAGGAGCCTAGTGGGCTGCCATCTATGGGGTCACACAGAGTCAGACACGACTGAAGCGATGTAGCAGCAGCAGCTATGTCTGTTACTTCATGGTATTTGGAAGCACATCTGGTTCCACAGGTTCACAGCTGGAGAGAAATTTTGCCTCAGGATGAATCATACTTTGAGTCTCACCTATCTGATTAAAATGGTATTTAGAAGACTTTAAAGGTGATGCTGGAAACAGAAGAGATTCGGGGGGCTGATTACATGGAATAAAAGTATTGTGCATGAGCACAAGGGTGGAATGTATGAATTGAATGTGTCTCTTCAAAATTCATATGCTGAGGCCTTTGGGAAATAATCAGGTTTAGATGAGATCAGGATGGTGAGGTCCCCATGATGCGATTAATATCTCTAAGAAGAAGAGGAAAAGAAATCAGAGCTCCTTCTCTCTCTGCTGTGGCGAGGGCAGCAGGAAAGTGGCCGCCTGCAAACCAGGAGGGTCCTCACCAAGAACCAAACCTATCAGCACCATGATTTAAACATCCCTCGCTCAAGGACTGTGAGAAGTGAGTACCTGCTATTTAAGTCACCTAGATTACAACATGTCATTGTAGCAGTCTAGGCTGATTAGGATATTGCATATCTTCTTTGGAGAGGTATCTGTTTAGGTCTTTTGCCTATTTTTAATAGAGTTTTTCACTTGCTTATTGCTGAGTATTAAGAGTCCCTTGTATATTTTGGTAACAGCCCTTTATCAGATATGCCTTCTAACAACTTTTTTCTCCTAGACTGGGATCTGTTTTATCACTCCTGTGATAAGTAAGAATTTTATCATTAGCAACTCTAATTACCTTTACCTTAATAGAGTAAAAAAAAAAAAAAAAAGCCAGCTGAACTTTATATTTGAAACTGAGCACATAAACTTTCTATGTGGATATTCAATTTCTTTTCATAATTGAAAAAAAAGGTTAAAATTTGTATATAGAAAATAAAGCATTAAATTATAACATCTAGGGAAACCTCCTACATTACTGATGGAAATGTAAATTAGTACAATCACTACGGAAAACAGCATGGAGGTTCCTTAAAAAACTAAAAATAGAACTACCTTTTGATCCAGCAACTCCACTCATGGGGATATATCAAGAAAAAAACATAATTCAAAAAGATGCACACACCCCAATGTTCATAGCACTATTTACAATAGCCAAGACACAGAAGCAACCTATGTGTCTATTGACAAAGGAATGGATAAAGAAAAAGTGGTACATAAATGCAATGGACTATTACTCAGCCATAAAAAAGAAGGAAATAATGTCATTTGCAACAACATGGATGGACCTAGAGATTATCATACTAAGTGAAGTAAGTCAGACAAAGACAAATATTACACAATAACATTTATATGTGGACTCTAATTTTTTAAATGATAAAAATGAACTTATTTACAAAACAGAAACAGACTCACAGATTTCAAAAACAAACTTATGGTTACCAAAGGGGAAACGCTGGAGTGGAGAGGTGCAGGGATAAATTAGGAGCTTGGGATTAACACAGACACACTACTATACACAACAAAATAGATAACCAAAAAGGACCTACTGTATAGCACAGGGAACTCTACTCAATATTCTATAATAACCTATATGGGTAAAGAAGGTGAAAAATTAATATATGTATAACAATTAACTTTGCTATACACCTGAAACACACTGTAAATCAATTATACTCCAACAAAAGTTTTTTAAAAATTAAAACAATTACACCTAACTGCTTTTCAAAAATCATAAAACTGCTTAATAAAACTTCGTTTTGTCAAATTCTGATACAACCTATTGAAATGTTCTCCATCAAAGCCTACTTACTAATGAAACTTTGTTTAGAGAAAATTTTCATTCACTACAAATATCTAAGACAGGCTTGGCATGTAATTAAAACAAGTTAATAAACACAAGTCTCCTAAATGAAGACAGGCAAAGCGTATATAATTTTTCACTAAACTTGAGGGGTCACAGCTTTCTACCTAGGGCTTATTCATGTAAAATATTCCGCTTAAAAGTCAAATTTTATGATGTTGACAAGATGAGAGAAAAGATGAGACCATTTAGAAAAATAAACTATATTTAAAATCTGTATTAAAATATATTAAATTTTTTTTCAATTTTTTGTTTAAAAGTCTCTAACACATCTTCTCTCTCTTCTAAGTCTAATTTAGGATAAAAAAAAAGTTGCCAGCTGGGCCTATTACCATATATGGTTTGGCTTTGAACAGAAACCTCTTAAACCACTCTCTTTCAAATTGGTGTCTAAGGCAAAGGGGGAAAGAAAGATGATCAGTTGTGATTAAACAAAGATATATTCTTTATTTAACTGAACAAAAACAACAGAATGGAATGTGAAATCTAATAAATTACACTACTACAGTATATTAAAACTTAAGTATTTTTAAACCAAGTATTTTGATGCTTTTGAACTGTGGTGTTGGAGAAGACTCTTGAGAGTCCCTTGGACTGCAAGGAGATCCAACCAGTCCATTCTGAAGGAGATC
Source organism: Bos javanicus (assembly GCF_032452875.1). Lineage (NCBI taxonomy): Eukaryota > Metazoa > Chordata > Mammalia > Artiodactyla > Bovidae > Bos > Bos javanicus. Next base: position 14,945,462 of record NC_083876.1, read on the forward strand.
AGCCCTGGGATTTCTTTGGAAGGAATGATGCTAAAGCTGAAACTCCAGTACTTTGGCCACCTCATGTGAAGAGTTGACTCCCTGGAAAAGACTCTGATGCTGGGAGGGATTGGGGACAGGAGGAGAAGGGGACGACAGAGGATGAGATGGCTGGATGGCATCACTGACTTGATGGACGTGAGTCTCAGTGAACTCCGGGAGTTGGTGATGGACAAGGAGGCCTGGCGTGCTTCGATTCAAGGGGTCTCAAAGAGTTGGACACGACTGAGCGACTGAACTGAACTGATTGCTTAATATTATATTATACTTCTACAAAATCAAAGGATAGCTATAACATTTTCATCATAATCTTTTAATTATACTTTTTTTAAATATACAAAAAAATTGCATGTCTTTGATTCCAGGAAATTCTGAAAGTAAAAAAAATTATCATTAACACTTTAAATCTTTCTATCTGCAACACATGACATGAAGTACAAGGCAGATGCAAAAGTAATATTTTATGTACAGTTTACACAGTCCTTTCTATTAAACGTATATTTCATCTGATCTTCACCAAAATCCTAAAAGTATTATCCTCATTTTACATAAAGAGAACACATTAAGAAACTTGCCCAAGGATACGCAAATAGCAAGAGCTGGTACTATGCTAGAAGCAAGAATGTTTGACTTGCAGTCCAATGTTCCTTCTACTAAACTGCTTCTCCACAAAATCAGAGTCGAGTGGGTGTCATGAGACCAGCAGCTGAAGCAGTAATCTAATAGAGAACTAAACAGCGGCTGTGGCATCTGAGCCACTGTTTCTGCTTCCAAACTTCTCTTGCTTTCCTCTGGTCTCTGAACCTGATCCTCTAGACCTCCCACCTATTCGGTGTGAGACCTACCCAATCTCCCTCCAGTAAATCCTTTCCCCCATCAGGTACCCACACTTGGTTACTGTTGCTGGCAACAAAGCATCGGAAAGCTAAGTAATCCCGAGTGTTCAAAATGTCCTGCAGGAAATAAGTAAATGGAGAGAGAAGAGGCTAACATAATCAAACACCTGCGTGAAAACAGATTAGAAAAAAGGAGTCTAAGAAATATGACTTTCATTTCTTCCTGAATGTGCTGTCAGGAAAGCATCACTTATTAACTTAATATTTACTTGAATGTCTGTGTTTTCCAGGCAAGAAGGACTCAGCCCAATATCTAACCACATGCAGCTCACAGTGACAAAACACACATCACTGAAATGGAATGGGTGTTTCGGTAAAAGAAATACAAGTCCTATAGAAACTCATACCTAACCCAGTATCCAGCAATTTCTCCATGAGGACTGATGAGTGGATGTTACCTACAAGGAGACAGTACCAAGAGGGACAATCTCTAACTGAGAGCTTAACACATGAACAAAGCCAAGATTCCGCGTTAAGATGTGAGAATCAATTAGGAGTGCACCAGTTAAAGCATCTAATTTTTCTATAGTGTCCATTTACCAAACAGTTGACAATCAGTAGTACGGAAAATTTAGGTCTCAGAAAACAGAAAAATGAAACTGGATTACAGAGTCGAAGCTAAAGGGGTAGCTTCTGTAACTAGAGTCACTATAAGCTAGAGCCGTGTGCCTCTGTAGTCCAGGTGGAGAGAGCTGTGGAGAGAGCCACCCCAGAGCTCTTAGAAAGAGCGGTGTCAGAAGCTTCATGAGACAGCACCCTCACACCGGCACAGCCGCACACACAAGATGCTGCACCACCAGCCACAAAAACGAAGCTGGCTCAGTTCCCGTCAGGCAGGGCAGACAGAGCTGGGGGACAGGGAGGTCACGATGTTAACCTTGCCCTAGGTGCCTCCAGCAGATGCTTCAGATTTGTGAGTCATACCAGTGCCACTGGTGTGACACCACAGAAGCCAACTTCTCCCTTTGTTATGAAGAGATCTCCCACAAAAAGAGAAGGCTGTACCGGCTGAGCAGTGGACCATGTTCTTGCCTTTAACTTACACTGCTTCTAACTCAAGGCTCAAGAATGAGGGACAGCACTGAGCTCTCTCAGATGTTTTTACGCCTATAGATGAGGTCATCTGTACAACCCAGGCCCCAGTAAGAAAGAAGGTGGGTAAGGACTACGAAGAGTGAGGAGAGGGGGAAAAAGGGGGCACAATAAGAAAGCAGGATATTCTGGGACACTGAACATTTTTAAAAGCATTTAAAATAAAAAGCTTCCTTTTTATTCAATAGGTAATACCTCAAGAAGAAAAATTCCCTTAAAAAATGCTCATCAGATAAAGGGGGTAGAGGAAAGACATACACATCGACATGTGGACAGGGAATGCTGCCCCCCAGTCCCGGTTCTATAAGCATCAAGCAATTACCCATGGCATCTGCCCACCAATGGTGTGCCCTGAGGAAATTCAGGATGGAGGAAAAACAGGAAGCATTCTGTGCTTGAGATACTGGCCTGAGATAGTCAAGATGCCCATCTAAGGAATAATTTCAATGAGCCCAGACTCTTGCATCTTCCCATACACAGAAAAGCACTAAAAGCATTAGCTTTCAGTGTCAGTCTCTTCTTCGGGATTTAGTTGGGGACTAAACTCCTGTATATCCTGGCTCCTTCCTGACCTCGGGGACAGTACCTCAGAGCTGAGAGGCTGTCTCCTGGGCTCAATACTCAGTAAGACGTGCAAACAAAACTTAACTCACAACTTCAGGGCTGATGGTTTTTTTTCAGTCGACACATACTCAAATTATTTAGAGTCAATTAAAAGTTAACAGTTGAATTATTTTTTAAATTCATTTTATTTTTGAAAATTAGTTCTTTTAAAAATCAAAAGCTTAGTTCTACACTGATAGTTACAGAACAAGTTTAATTCTTCATATCCCAATAAAATTCTGAGTCGTATGAAATGTTGCTGCATGTTTCTGTAGGTTAAAGAATCTGAGTGGGAACTACAGAAAAGGTGTTTACTTCTAATTCAATCAGTAAGTCAATCTCACATGTGGAAATGATAAATGAATTAAGTAATATGCAAACCATCATAACAATAAAAAAATTTAAAAACTAGTTATTATTTCCCAAATGTCTATTCAGTGCCAGAACTATTTTAATCTTTCACAGTGGAAACTGATATTCAGAGGTTACATGACTGCCCAGAACCAATCAGCTAGTATATGACTATTAGTTTTTGAGGGCTGCTAAGTCACTTCAGTCGTGTCTGACTCTGTGCGACCCCATAGACGGCAGCCCATCAGGCTCCCCCGTCCCTGGGATTCTCCAGGCAAGAACACTGGAGTGGGTTGCCATTTCTTTCTCCAATGCATGAAAATGAAAAGTCAAAGTGAAGTCACTCAGTCGTGTCCAATTCTTAGCGACCCCATGGACTGCAGCCTACCAGGCTCCTCCATCCATGGGATTTTCCAGGCAAGAGTACTGGAGTGGGGTGCCATCGCCTTCTCCGATTTGAGGGCTAGTGAAGCAAATTACTGCAAACTAGGTGTCTTAGAACACGAGAAATTTCTTCTCTCACAGTTCTGGAGGCCAGAAGTCTGAATTCAAGGTGCCGGCAGGGCTATTCTCCCTCTGAGACCCTGGGGAGAAATGGTCCTTGCCTCCTGCCTGCTTCTGGCAATGGCCAGCATTCCTTGGTTTGCATCTGCATCACACCACCTCCACCTCTGCTGCTACATAATTCTCCCTGTGTCTTCTCTTCACATCATCTTCACTCTATGCCTGTCTTTTCTTACAGGGACACCAGATGGATATACTGCACAGGAGTCCACCAGAATAACCTCATCTTGATTTCATTTGCAAAGACTCTATTTTCAAATAAAGTCACATTCAGGTACTCGGACTTAAGGTTTCAACATATCTTTCACAAGGACACAATTCAATCTGTAACAGTGATATAATCATATCTAACTCCAAAATTGCTGTTCTTTGTATAAGACTGCTCCTGCTCCTACTGTACAATCATTTGGAAACATGGACGTCAATTTAAAAGACATTATGTTTTTAAAATAAAATTGGCACCACTCGTGAATACGCTGATGTTTTAAACAGTACCAGCAAATCTTCATAGTTTTCGTCTAAAATACAGATTCAAAACAACAACATGGTTATGGCAAGGTGCTTGTCATTTCAGGAACATCTTAACTTTCAGAGTTTGAAATAGAATTTTGTTATACTAAGTTTCACACACAAAGTTTTTACATCTGGCATTTAATGCATTTTTACAAACAAAAAAGTATATTCCAACATGAAGTTTTAGTTTACCCCTTAAAACAATTACTAAAATATCAAGTTATAAAAACTGCCTAGGACAGAACTGATGAAAATGGCTTTGCTAATTATGCTTCAATCTATACAAGAGGGTAGATAAAAGGAACAGATAAGCAATCAGTATGAGTAAACTAGGGCTTTTATTTAAAGGAAATACAGGTCTTTTCTACATAAAGCTTTGTTTTATACAGTCATATAACTGATATTCAAATATTAGTGGCTTTTATCTTTGTCTCCAGTGCTACTTTCTGACAATAACCTCGTGCGGCCTCATATCATATTTCATACATTATAATGTATACACTATACATTTATTTCCACTCTCAAGTCCCATTTTCATATTCCTAGATGTATCCCTTTGGTTGAATTTCTTCCTTATCATTGGAAACTCTTACCATCTCCATGGTATTTCAAATCCATGGTGAGCTCTTAAAAATTAAGCCAGATATTTGTGACTTGTTAATTTGGGGGGTTACACTTCACTAAAAATTTCAGTTAAAAAAAAAATAGTCATGGTTCATTGACTCCCATAACCTCACACCCAACAGTAGTCTTCTGATGCCTATAAATGGTACCACCACTGTCCCAAGCATCCAAACTCAAGATTTTGGCATCATCTTTAGAATTTATTTTAGATCTCTATTAGATTCCAGGAACTATCTCTATTAGATGCCAGGATGATAATATATAATGGAAAAATACATCATTCGTGTCATAAGAGAACTTCCATAATAATGGGATAGAAAGTTATGTTAATTAGTAATTTAAAAATATAATTCAATAATGTTATGACAGATTGTAAGCTAGTCCTTATGAAAGCTGAGAGAAGCATCCATTTATTCAATATATCAGGTGGGATAGGAATGAAATTTGAAAACTGTGGTAGAACAAGAAAAGGAAGGACATTTCAGGTTTATCTAGCAACATGCCACATTTCATAAACTGCAATAGTCATGACTAGAGCAAAGGGCAGGGGAGTGGTAGGAGATGAGGCCACAGAAACAGAAAGTAGCCTATCATGAAGAAAATTACATTCCATGTTAAGGGTCTTGAACATTATCTTGAATGCTACAGGTAGACATAGAAGAAATGTTAAGCAAGAGATGAAATATTCAGACCAGTCTTTTAAATATTCAGACTAGCCTGCACGCTTCTGGCAATAACATGCAGCAAGACTGAAGAAAATGCCAACTAGAAAAATAAAATGCTATTACAATAACCCAGAAATATATGAAAAACATAAAGAAAGAAAAAGGCAGTAGAGATAAGGGGGGGAAAAGTTTCAAAAAATACAGAGAAAGTAAAATCTACAGAAGTTAGTGGCTAGAGATAAGATGATGACAAGTGAGACTTTCAGGGTTTCTGGCTTGAAACCCACCTGGATGGTGACTCCATTCACTGCACGAGAGCTGCTTTTCATGTTGTTAACTCAGAGGTCAGCTTCCAGTTTTCCGCTCACATGAACTAGTAGCAGCAGCCCTGGGCGTAGTTATCACGTGCTCTGCCTTGAAACTGGTTTGCAGACCACCACATTTCCCTTGTTTTTCTCCTATCTCACTAGCTGTTCCTTTTCTATCTCCTTTGCTAGTTCCTCCTCACCTCCCCGACCTCTATATTCACCAGAGTGACTCATGGCTCTCTTTGGATGTTCTTCCTTTTCTAACTCTTACAACTTTATTCTATCTTATGTCTCTATATATCATCTACACTGATGAAACCTCAAAATACTTAACCCCAGTCTCAACCTTCTCCCTATTTAGTTGTCTTCTCATTATTTCCAATTTGGATGTTTAAAAGGCATCTCACTGTAACGAGTGAAAAACAGAGAACTCTTTATTCAGCTTCTAACCTCCCAAACCCTGCTATCACACTAAAACTGTTTCTATGGTCTTCCCCATCTTGATAAATTGAAGCCAAGTCCCCCTAAAACCGTGTTCCCTGAGTTTACGATTAATCAATCTCTCTATCCAAAACTTTTCCCTTTCTTGTCCCCTCTGACCTCAAGCCTGTGCTAGCTGAATGCTAATCAACCAGAGTCAGATGACTAAAATCACAGTGGTTGTTGATAACATAATTGCTGTACTAAAACTGCTGTTATGGACATGTGATTAACACACAAACTCAGGCTGTTTCTCCGGGACAAGATGAGCTTACAGATGCCTGAGCCACAGATCACGGGGCCAGAACACTGTAAACCAGAGACATCCTGACCCTCAAAACTGCAAATAAAGAAACGTCAGAAGATGACCATTAATCTCGGCCTCTTTGTTCTTTTCTTTAAGAAATGCCCCAACTCACAGACCAGGTTGGAGTGGCTTGTCCCCCACTCCCTTCCATGGCACTCTACAAATAAAACCCTACATTTTGCTGCAAATACTTGCTGTCAGTTTCTGCAACCTGGCATACAAACCCATGCTTGTTACAAAATTACAATTCCATCATTCCAATGCAGACCAAAATATCTTCAAGTTAGATTTGATTCTACAATTTATCTCACACACTACACATCCACCGGAGAAGGCAATGGCACCCCACTCCAATACTCTTGCCTGGAAAATCCCATGGATGGAGGAGCCTGGTAGGCTGCAGTTTAAGGGGTTGCCAAGAGTTGGACACGACTGAGCGACTTCCCTTTCACTTTCCAGTTTCATGCAATGGAGAAGGAATGGTAACCCACTCCAGTGTTCTTGCCTGGAGAATCCCAGGGACGGGGTAGCCTGGGGGCTACCATCTATGGGGTCGCACAGGGGTCACACAGAGTCGGACACGACTGAAGTGACTTAGCAGCAGCAGCAGCTACACACCCACATGAGAAAATTCTTTTAGCTCTACTTTAATTATACATCCTAAATCTAACTGCTCTTCACTGCAACCATTCTACAGTGGACACCATCATCTTTTATCATCAAAAACCTAGTCTATCCACCACCTGCTGCTGCTAAGTCACTTCAGTCGTGTCCGACTCTGTGTGACCCCGAAGACGGCAGCCCACCAGGCTCCCCTGTCCCTGGGATTCTCCAGGCAAGAACACTGGAGTGGGTTGCCATTTCCTTCTCCAATGAATGAAAGTGAAAAATGAAAGTGAAGTTGCTCAGTCGTGTCAGACTCTTAGTGACCCTGTGACCTCAGCCTACCAGGCTCCTCAGTCCATGGGATTTTCCAGGCAAGAGTACTGGAGTGGGGTGCCATTGCCTTCTCCAACCTAGCATCAGCTTATTTACCCTCACTCCAACTTTATACACCTTTTGACTTCCTGCTACTACAATTTTGCTCATATAAATCTGCTTTCTTGGAATGCATCCAACCTCCTCTTTAGAAGTGCTATTTATTCTTCAAGTTCCAGCTCAAAGCCCACCTGAAAGTTTTCCATGGTTATTGGAGACACGTAATCTTGTCTTTCTTTGGACCTCTAGGGCACATTCTATCTGTGCCACTCATCCAGCAATGCTTGCAGTTCCTTTTATGTGTATGCTTCATCTCCTCCAAAAGATTCTGTCAGGTTTCTAAGAAGGGCTCACTACTTGGAAGAAAAAAAAAAAAGGAGGCCTTGTCCACAAGCTTTTTTCTGTTGTATACTATACCCAGAGCAGCACTTTACATATAGAAAATGCTCAATGCTGATTAAAACTCTTGATAAATTTAACTCAGTCTATGAGTTTTTAATCATCAAAACCCTACTATATCCTTCATAAACTAAAATTCAAAGGTAGCCTGGCCTAACATCCAAACTGTAATAAAATCCACTGGATACAAAAACAGTTTGTGAATATGCGAGTGCATGTATCTCTTCAAAATACTGATTTCATTTTCTTTAAAACATACCTAGTGGGAGTGCTTCACTTTCACTTTTCACTTTCATGCATTGGAGAAGAAAATGGCAACCCACTCCAGTGTTCTTGCCTGGAGAATCCCAGGGATGGGGGAGCCTGGTGGGCTGCCGTCTATGGGGTCGCACAGAATTGGACACAACTGAAGCGACTTAGCAGCAGCAGCAGCAGCAGTGGGAGTGCTAGATCTTATGCTAGTTCTGTATTTTAATTTCTTGAGCAACTAACATACTCTTATCCCTAATAGCTACACCAATTTACATTCCATTGTCCCTGTCCTTGTCCTCTATATCCTCACCAACACTTGTTATCACTTGTCTTTTTAATATGAGAGTAACTATAAGAAGTGATGGACCAACCCCACGTCCAAGGAGCTGTGGCTGCGCAGGCGCAGGAGGGCCTAGAGGAGCCGTGAAATTAAAAGACGCTTACTCCTTGGAAGGAAAGTTATGACCAACCTAGATAGCATATTGAAAAGCAGAGACATTACTTTGCCAACAAAGGTTCGTCTAGTCAACGCTATGGTTTTTCCTGTGGTCATGTATGGATGTGAGAGTTGGACTGTGAAGAAGGCTGAGCGCTGAAGAATTGATGCTTTTGAACTGTGGTGTTGGAGAAGACTCTTGAGAGTCCTTTGGACTGCAAGGAGATCCAACCAGTCCATTCTGAAGGAGATCAGCCCTGGGATTTCTTTGGAAGGAATGATGCTGAAGCTGAAACTCCAGTACTTTGGCCACCTCATGCGAAGAGTTAACTCATTGGAAAAGACTCTGATGCTGGGAGGGATTGGGGGCAGGAGGAGAAGGGGATGACAGAGGATGAGATGGCTGGATGGCATCACTGACTCGATGGACGGGAGTCTGAGTGAACTCCAGGAGTTGGTGATGGACAGGGAGGCCTGGCGTGCTGCGATTCATGGGGTCGCAAAGAGTCGGACATGACTGAGCGACTGATCTGATCTGATAGGAAGTGATGGACATGTTAATTAGCTTTATTATGGTGATCATTTCACAATGTATATCAATGTATATGTATCAATATATATAACTATATAAATATATAATTTATATAATCTATACAATTTTTGTCAATTGCAACCTCAATAAAATTAGGGAAGAAACAGCTTATACTTAAGGTAATAATCCATAACTTATCCTAGAAAGAAAGATGCTACGAGTAAGAGAGGAACTATAGTTCCCCTATTTTAAAAATTAATGCCTATTAAATGTCAAAAGCATAGAAGGCACAGTGCAGAATACAACAAGCTGGAGACCTGCCTAGCAGCTTAAATTCAAAACACAAAGAGCCAGAGGCAAAACAGAACAACAGATGGAGATGACTAGTTTAAGAGTTATCATATTTCTCAGCTCTGTTTTTGCTACCACTATAATTGTTCTCCTAAATCAAACTGACAATTCTTAGTAATTCTGAAACTGCATTCCATTCTTAAGAAAGCTGACTGGATTTCATGCAGTGGGAAAGGAGGACTTTGAAGGACATGCCATTTGTACCCTGTATAAGAGCTGGAGAACTTCCATTTTCGAATGTAAGTCTGACTTAAAAGGAAATCAATGTAAGACTTAAACAGGTCACTCAACAAAATGCTGAGTAATAAGGTAAACCATTCTAAGTATTAATTAGATTAAATTTAAAAACAACATTTTAAGTACCCTTCGAACTAATGATTTCATACTAAAGAATTCATCTTTAAAAGATAAAAATTAAAAAATAAGAAATAAATAAAAGAAATTACTTGTCCTTTCTAGAGGCTCTAATGAAGACAAAAGGTAACTGAAGTAAAAACTTCAAAAGCAATTTTATTTAGTTGCTTAAACTTTATCTGTAAAAAGACATGGACAATAATATTACCTGTACCAAGATCAATGGTAAATTCAACTAAGGTATTCTACATTTATTTATACAAAGAATGTAGAATACAAGCAATAATCAGTAATCACTACACCTACCTTGAAAGATTATTGAGGATTAGAATGTATAAATTAAACACTGCTATTTTTGTAACAAATGTTAAATTTGCCAGTATGTTTCTTTAAAACTCCAAGTCAAGGACAGGAAGTTCTTTTCTGTAAAGGGTCAGAAAGTAAATATTTTAGGTTTTGCAAACTAAGAGGTAAATTTGAGGATATTATATAGGTTCTTATATAACAGATTTTAATTGATGGAGTTCAAAATATAATAACAAATGTGTACAATTTTTTGGTGACTCAGGTCTACAAGTAAGAATAAAATTATTTTGGGGAGATAACATTTCATATTATTGGAGTTCAAGGTTAGTGTCCTCTATCATCAAACTCAATTGCAAATGTCCATCTGTAAAACCATTCTCAGTTCCTGGGCTTCACAAAAATGGTTTGGCTAGCCGTATTTTTTTTTTTTTTAATATAAATGTATTTATTTTAATTGGAGGCTAATTTCTTTACAATATTGTATTGGTTTTGCCATACATCAACATGAATCCACCATGGGTGTGCACGTGTTCCCCATCCTGAACCCCCCACCCTCCTCCCTCCCCGTATTAGCCCTAAATGCTAAAGTTACAAGAGAAACAAATAACAGGAACGCTAAAAATCTCTTCATTTCCAAGAGTCAACTTCTAACCAACTGCAATTCATTTGACTACTAAAATCTTTATAATTCTTAACATGAACTATCTAAATTTTAACAATCATGTCTACAAAGCAACTTATTCTTCTTTGACTCTTAGCTATGGGCTAAGTATAAACAAAGAATACTAAATACAGAAGATCCTTTTGAAATCCTTAAATCTAAGAATCTAAGTTGTTGTTTAGTTGCTAAGTCGTGTCCAGCTCTTTTGTGACCCTGTGGACGGTAGCCTGCCAGACTCCTCTGTACATGGGATTTCCCAGGCAAGAATACTGGAGTGGGTTCCCATTTCCTTCTCCAAGGGATCTTTCTGACCCAGGGATCAAATCCCAGTCTCCTGCATTGGCAGGTGGATTCTTTACCACCAAGTCACCTGGAAAGCCCCAAGAATTCAAATTACACAAGCATAAAATCAAAAGATAAAAATCTATTTTTGTCAGAAACTAAGGAAACAGAAAATAACCAGAATTACAGAGTTGAGGGTGATAAATGAAACAATAATAAGGTGAAGAGGAAGAGAATTAGGGTTTCTCAATCAAGCATGTTTGCATGGGGGTGGGAGTGCTAATCCACTAAAATTTGAAATGCAAATGTAGGTTGAACACAACACTTTGACAATATTAATTCTGAAGTAAATATTTAGTTCTAAATTTATGCTATCACTCCAAATAATGTCCTCATTTGATTCTAACCATTAATTTACAACTATATAACTTTAAACTGATAAACGTATGAAACTGCAAAAGTTAAGAATACTTTCTATCAGGGATAGAAGGGGCTTCTCTGAAAGCTCAGTTGGTAAAGAATCTGTCTGCTATGCAGGAGACCCCAGTTCTATTCCTAGATCGGAAAGATCCCCTGGAGAAGGGGTAGGCTACCCACTCCAGTATTCTTGGGCTTCCCTTGTGGCTCAGATGGTAAAGAATTTGCCTGCAATGAGGGAGACCTGGGTTTGATCCCTGGGTTGGGAAGATCCCCTGGAGAAGGGAAAGGCTACCCACTCTAGTATTCTGGCCTAGAGAATACCATGCGGGTCACAAAGAGTCAGACAGGACTGAGCGACTTTCACTTTCTTTTTCAGGTTAGCACTATTAAATTAACATCTCTGCCTCAAAAACAAGGACCATCAACTAGAAAAATATTACCTTTATGGTATTAATAGAGAGATGTTCCTGACTCTTACAACTGCCGCATTAAATACTTATTCCTTCCTGCTAATAATAAATGAAGATACTAAATCTTAGTTTTAATGAGGTATTAAATATTTAAAATATTTTCTTATGACTGAAAAAATTAAGTTTAGTTTTCTAAAAATTTTATCTTATTAGATAATAGAAAATCTAAAACCCAGCTAAACAAGATACATAAACCTAATGAGAGGAGATAATCTATTTCTAAACACCTTTTTTAGGGGACTCCAACATGCTTTACAAGAGTAGTAACTTTTTATATAATCCTCCCAGGAAAAAGATGAAGACCCATTGATTTTTATACCTAAAATGTCTGGATTTCTGATCTTAGCACTTAAAGCGATATTACAAAAGCATTCTGACTGGACAAGTCTCCTTTGGCCTAGTAATTTGATAGAATACATCAATGAAAGTCCTTCAGTTCAGTTCAATCCGACTCTTTGCAAGCCCATGAACCGCAGCACGCCAGGCCTCCCTGTCCATCACCAACTCCCAGAGTCCACCCAAACCCATGTCCATTGAGTTGGTGATACCATGCAGCCACCTCATCCTCTGTCATTCCCTTCTCCTCCTGCCCTTAATCTTTTCCAGCATCAGGGTCTTTTCAAATGAGTCAGCTCTCCGCATCAGATGGCCAAAGTATTGGAGTTTCAGCTTCAGCATCAGTCCTTCCATTGAATATTCAGGTCTGATCTCCTTTAGGATGGACTAGTTGGATCTCCTTGCAGTCCAAGGGACTCTCAAGAGTCTTCTCCAACACCACAGTTCAAAAGCATCAATTCTTCGGCGCTCAACTTTCTTTATTGTCCAACTCTCACATGCATACATGACCACTGGAAAAACCATAGCCTTGACTAGACGGACCTTTGTTGACAAAGTAATGTCTCTGCTTTTGAATATGCTGTCTAGGTTGGTCATAACTTTCCTTCCAAGGAGTAAGCGTCTTTTAATTTCATGGCTGCAGTCACCATCTGCAGTGATTTTACAGACCAGAAATATAAACTCAGCCACTGTTTCCACTGTTTCCCCATTTATTTGCAATGAAGTGATGGGACCGGATGCCATGATCTTTGTTTTCTGAATGTTGAGCTTTAAGCCAACTTTTTCACTCTCCACTTTCACTTTCATCAAGAGGCTTTTGAGTTCCTCTTCACTTTCTGCCATAAGGGTGGTGTCATCTGCATATCTGAGGTTATTGAGATTTCTCCCGGCAATCTTGATTCCAGCTTGTGCTTCTTCCAGCCCAGTGTTTCTCATGATGTACTCTGCATAGAAGTTAAATAAACAGGGTGACAATATACAGCCTTGACACACTCCTTTTCCTATCTGGAACCAGTCTGTTGTTCCATGTCCAATTCTAACTGTTGCTTCCTGACCTGCATACAGGTTTCTCAAGAGGCAGGTCAGGTGGTCTGGTATTCCCATCTCTTTCAGAATTTTCCACAGTTTATTGTGATCCACACAGTCAAAGGCTTTGGCATAATCAATAAAGAAGAAATAGATGTTTTTCTGGAACTCTCTTGCTTTTTCGATGATCCAGCAGATGTTGGCAATTTGATCTCTTGTTCCTCTGCCTTTTCTAAAACCAGCTTGAACATCTGGAAGTTCATGGTTCAAGTACTGCTGAAGCCTGGCTTGGAGAATTTTGAGCATTACTTTACCAGCGTGTGAGATGAGTGCAATAATTAAAGTTCTTAAAATTTTCAAAAATGAGAAAATAAGCTAAAGAGATGTAAGCAACATGTAGTATGGAAGTGAATCTTGCCAAGAACTTCTTACATATTTATTTTTAATAACCCTCAACTTTAAACTAGTGACTCACAAAGGGTGAGGAGCAGTCAGAAACAAGTATGTGTGCTTTGGGGAAGTTCCCCAGGTTCTTCTAGTAACTCCAGGCTCAATTCAGAACCAATTCTCTACATAATCAACAAATTTTTTAAAAATATATTTGCACAATTGTATCTGAGCACTGGTACAAAATTCCTAATCATTCCTAATTCTCATCTCCTCTAGTTTCAAAGGTGATACAACTTGAATATGCAGCATTTTTCTTAAAATCACATTAAGTTGGAAGTCACACAATATTAAAGTTGAACAAGGCCTCTAAGGGATCATCTAGTCTGAATCTTTCAGCTCTTCAAGTGAAATGAAAACTGAGACTCAAAAATATGCCTAAGAGCACAAACTAGGGAGTAGAAGCTGGACTCTAATGCCTTGACTCAACTTCAGTGCCCTTCTAACTAGATCCAGCTACATCAGACTCTTCAGACAACTTGAAATCAGAATTACATACATGAGAATTATTTAAGAACTTTCCATTTCATCAACTAGTGTGAAGAACTTTATTTCAGAATCCAAAAGTTTTAAAGAAAGTTAACATTTACCTTCATAGTATAGTAAATATTGACAGAAATTGAGTTCTGATAATTTAGTAAATACTCATCATATAAATTCCAAACTACTGCTGCTTTCATCTTAATATCCACTAAAAACATAGATATAAGGATCCCAGTGCAGTGTAAAAGCATAAGACTGAAAATCAAGACATCCAAGTTTGGTTTCTGTCTCAATTTTACAATGCTTTTCTAGCTTACTAGCAAATACCAACCCCTCTGACTCCATTTCTCATCTCCTGATTAGTGGACATCACAATATAGTAACTAGTGTATAAATGTAGTGCCAGGAATATTATCTATCTTGTTTCTAAATCTCACAGTTCACAAAAATAGGCATTATTTACCTATTTTACAAGTGAGGAAACTGAGGCTTAGGGAGATTATGTTTTCCAACAAACTGAGCCAGTTAATAGCTGAGCTGGAATTTAAACCCAGCTCTGCCTGACTCCTGCCTAGAGCCCATGGCCCTTGTATTACACCACTGTGCTCACATCCTGGTATGTGTGGTCCTAATAATTAGGTTTAGGGCGTCCGTGGCGACTCAGACAGTAAAAGAATCCGCCTGCCATGAGGGACACCTGGGTTCGATCCCTGGGTTGGGAAGATCCCCTGGAGGAGGGCATGGCAACCCACTCCAGTGTTCTTGCCTGGAGAATCTCCATGAACAGAGGAGTCTGGCCGGCTACAATCCATGGGGTCTCAAACAGTCAGACCTGACTGAGAGACTATGCACAACACAGCACAGCACAATACAGTTGGGAGAACACTAAGTACTACATCTGAAGGACTACTAGGAGATAAAAATGATAAAACAGAGCATTAGACTGAAAAAATATACTGTGATACTTTATTATTAACTGAAAATGAACTTTCAGTAAAAGATTTTAAAACTATGCCATACACTCTTATTACTAACACAGAAATGCACACCTTGTACAACTAAAAATATAATGATTGTGCTTTTACAGGTAACACTGTTAATTAAATTGGAAAGTATGCCTATTCCTGCCATTGAAATAAAGTTGTTTTGAAAGCCCTATTAAATTGCATCCATAAATTTTATTTAGTAAAATTAAAAAGGGAAAAAAATGACATAACTGATAGAAAAAAAGTGAGAGAATTTTGTACCCGTTCCTCCCCTTTCAAAGAGAGAAAAAATACCCTCAGATAATCAAGAAAAGAGGATGAGCAGATGTTTAATACTGGACATCTACACAAAGTATTTACATTCTGTACCAACCTATGTTCACCACTGCAGATTGTATGCAGATAACTATATTACGATGATGGTTTCTCTGACAGAAGTCAAGATGTTTCCCCAAGTTTCTCTATCATGCCTTATAACAGTAACACGTTCAGGAGATAATTCACAAATTACTCTCCGTGTGTGGTCACAGACTTTTTTTTTTTTTTTCAGTTTAAAATCTGGCGGGGTGGGGAGGGTTGAGAGGGGACGAGGGCGAATGTAGGGCATGATTATTAATCAATGTAACCTAAAAGTAAAACCGGAATTGGAGCTTCGTTACCTTCAACGGGTAATACGCCCTGTAAGTAAAAGCATCTGTGAGTTCAACGTGAAAAGTACTGTACACACTTCGGTCACACGTCCTAATACGTGATCTGCCACATGGCAACTTCTTTACATAAAAATCATCACTGCCTCTCTGACCCTGGGTCCTTTCCCCAACAACGGCCAAGGTGTTGATATCCGTGACCCGGGATAATCCCCACACAGATAAGTGACACTCTGACCGTGACAACTCTCCTGGAGTTTGATCTCCATATAACTTCTTTCCACTTCTCCTTTTCTTTTCTTTTCCTTTTTTAACCTCCGCCCATCAAAGGGGCGTTCTTACCCTGACCCACACTGTGTATTACAAAGAGTCATTCCCTAACTGGATAAACAGCGAAAGAAAGCGCCGGCAAAACTGCAAATTCAGAAAAACCCGTAGGAAAAGAAAGAGGAAACTGAGGAAGACAGAAGGTGGGGAAGGGCAGGACCCACCTGACCCCCGAGACCCCAGGAAGGAGGGACCCCGCTCCCCGGCGGCGCCAACGCGCACGGCCGTCGCCTCCCCTCCGCTCACCTCGATCTCGCGGATGTTGTTGGAGGTGACGAAGATGCCGATGCCAATGGGGATGAAGATGAGGCCGATGATGAAGAAGGTGGGCAGCACCGTGCCAGCCGTCAGGATGGGCTGCCAAGCCGGCAGCCGTTGCTGTTTGAAGGCCGTGTTATCTGGTCTCCGGGTCTTAGCGGTGCCCCCGGGAGGACACGGGGGCCCGCCGTCCACTTCATCCTTCGCGTTATAGTTCATCGCCATCGACCCCCCGGGCGCGGCTCCGAGACGCGCAGGTGGACGGCCCAGGGCACCCGCCTGCTGACCCTGACAGAAGACGCGCAGGCGCCGCCGCCGCCGCTGTTGCCGCTGTAAAGGCGGAAGGGGCGGGACACCCTTCCGCAGACAGCCGCCGACCGGAAGCGAGAGTCGGTGGGGGACGCCAGAGGGAGGGAGAGAGGAAGGAGGGAGAAGACTGAGGGACAAGGGGAGGGGGAAAGGGAGGAGGATGGAAGGGGGAGGGAAAAGGCGGACGCACCTTGATCATCTGTCCTGTGACGACAAAGTGAAGGCTTCTATCCCCAGAGCGTGAAGCTACGTCGGCGCATGCGCGGCCCTGGGGAGGGTGGGGCGAAGAGGCCTCGGCGCTTGCGCCATAAGCGCGTCTTCCACTCGGCTCACGGAAGCTTCTGTTCGCACACACCTGTCCGCTCTTTTTGGTATCATGGCGACGGCTGTTTCAGGTGGTTGACGGATCCGCCCGGCCCGCACTGCTTCCGTCAGCCAAGGGGCGGATGGCTTCAACGCCAGCTAGGTGTTTCCTTTACTTCGAGGTCCTCTGTGAAGGGGAGCGCAGCATTGAAAAGGCCACACAGAGCCTGAACCTCGTGGCATTGGCAGTATTTGCTTGAGTTACAAAACCACGACTTTGTCTACTTAAAAAAATAAACCTCCACTCAAAGTGCGAGGATAAATATTAAGTGGGATGTATATGGTTGGTGACCTTTATGTTCTCAGGAATAAATCATGTGACTGGGTTTACCCTGTTATCACGCCTGTAGTTGCTCTGACTTGTTCCACCATTAATGATCTATCCTATGTCCACGTTTATCTTTTGCATATTGATTTAAGTCTTAAAAAAATTGAGATATAGTTATTGTACAACATGAATCACAACTTTTAAAAGTTATGCCCCGTTCATAGTTATTAAAAAACATTGCGATATTCCCTATGCTGTAAAGTACACCTAATAATTGATACATTTTAATCCCCTGCCCCCATCTTGCCCCTCCTCCTTTCCCTCTCCCCACGGGTAACCACTGGTTTGTTCTCTCTTTCTTGTTGTATTTACTAGTTTTACTTTTTTAGATTATACAAGTGATATTATACAGTATTTAAACGTTCTGAGTCTGACTTATTTTGCTTAGCATAATAACTTCCAAGTCTGTCCAAGTTGTTGCAGATGACAAGTTTTCATTCATTTCTATAGCTGTGTAGTATTCCATTGTGTGGTGTGTGTGTATCAACTCTTTTCCATTTGTTTGTTGATGGACATTTAGTTTGCTTCCATGCATGCTAATCTGTTGTGTCCCATTCTTTGCAGTCGTATGGACTGCAGCCACCAGGCTCCTCTGTCCATGGGATTCTCCAGGCAAGAATACTGGAGTGGATTGCCCTACCCTTCGCCAGGGGCTCTTCCTGACCCAGGGATCAAACTGAAGTCTCTTACATCTGCTGCACTGGCAAGAGGATTCCTTCTTACCACTAGGCCCACCTGGAGTGCTGATATGCAATTGGGGTGCATATAGCTTTTCAAATTACTGTTTTCATTTGGGGAAGATAAATACTCAGGAGTGGAATTATTGGGTCATATGGTAGTTATATTTTTAATTTTTTGAGAACCCTCCATACTTTTCCCAACAGTGAATGTACCAATTTACATTCCTACTAAGTGCACAAGGGTTCCCTTTCTCCACATCCTTACCAACATGTATTATTTGTGGTGTTGATGAAAACCATCCTGACAGGTGACTTCCCAGGTAGCTCAGCTGGTAAGGAATCCACCTGCAATGCAGGAGAACCCCAGTTCGATTCCTGGGTTGGGAAGTTCCATTGGAGAAGGGATAGGCTACCCGTTCCAGTATTCTTGGGCTTCCTTGTTGGCTCAGATGGTAAAGAATCCACCTGCAATGTTGGAGACCTGGTTTCGATCCCTGAGTTGGGAAGATTCCCCTGGAGGAGGGCTTGGAAACCCACTCCAGTATTCTTGCCTGGAAAATCCCCATGGACAAAGGGGCATGGCGGGCTACAGTCCATCAGGTCACAAAGAGTCAGAGACAACTGAGCGACTAAGCACAGCACAGCACATTCTGTCAGGTGTGAGGTGATACCTCATTGTGGTTTTGATATGCATCTCTCTGATGATTTGTGATGTTGAACATCTTTTTGTGTGCCGGTTGGCCATCTGTGTGTCTTCTTTGGAAAAACATCTGTTCACATCTTTAATAAGTTTTATTAAAGACTTAATAATCCTAATAATCTATAGCTCTCATTTTACTTCTGATAATTAAAAAACTTCAATGAAGAATGACATTATTATAAAATGAAATTTTGTGCAGACACTGAAAAACTACCAAGGATTTAATGGCCCATGGAAATACGATACAAAAAGTGACTTAATCGTAATACCAAAGTAGTATAACTATATAGTATAAAAAGTAAATAGTAATAACCTCCACTGACTGGATGGAGAATGTTTTTCCTCTACTTCTTTGCAACCAAATTTTCTGCAGGAAGTATTTACTTGTAGAAAATAATTTTTAAATTATACATAGCCCACGTTAAATTGGCATCTTTGAAATCCAGAACAGAGAGTAAGTCACACCACTTAAAAAAAAAAAAAAGGTCCCCAAACTTTACTTTCTTTAAGGCTTTGTCTATAGTTAGGCCTTCTGGAAGGTGAACTAAGGGAAGGGGAACTAAAAGATTGCTTGGGCCTCATAATATACAATTATATGTATTTTCAAAAAATGACTACAAGTTTCAAGGGATGAGCCAATCTAATATTTATCTGGCAGATAACTCATTTGCTCATATAGCAACATTTATCTCTCAAATAATTAGCATAGCACTGGTAACATAAGTTGATCTGTATGTTGCATTGATCTATGTAAATTTCCTTTCAACGTCAGGCACAAGTGGAAAAGATTCAGCTATCAAAGCTAATGGAGAAACGTTTTGCTAAGTTTTGTTGGCTTGTGTGTGTTGGTTGCTAAGTCGTGTCCAACTGTTTGCGACCCCATGGGGTGTAACCCACCAGGGTTCTCTGTCCATGGGATTTTCCAGACAAGAATCCTGGAGTGTGTTGCCATTTCTTTCTCCAGGGTCTGTTGGCTTGTAATTATATATAAACAACATTGGACATAATGCAAAAATATAAAACATAAGGCAAGTTTTTTTCTCCCCATTTCTGCTTGCATCATTATACCCACTAAAAATGTGATAGTTCCTTAAGTCAGAGATCCCGAAACCCTGGTCTGCAGACTGATACTAGTCCGTGGCCTATTAGGAACCCAGGCCACACAGCAAGAGGTGAGCGACATGCAAGTGAGGCTTCATCTGCTGCTCCCCATTGCCCGCATTACCTCTGCCTCTGTCCCTGGAAAAATTATCTTCCACAAAACCCATCTCTGATGCCAAAAAGATTGGGGACCACTACTTTAACTGTGTTGGTATTCCAGCGTTTTGTGAGACTGGTCAAGTATTTTGCTTTCAGAGTTTTTGTTGTTGTTATTCTAGTGATCTGAGTGATCATGATATATTTTTTTCTGACATACTGTTTTTTTATCTTTTTAGTTTTTGTTGTAGAAATTAACTTCTTGTTTTTTCTTTTCTAATTAAAAAGTCCGTTTTGACTGAAATATAGACCTATGTGGCTGGGTCCCTTGTGTTTAGCTGGGTTCCTTGTGATTAGCCAGGCCCCTTGTGATTTTAGTACCCCCTAACACTTAGCAACTAGAGAAAAATAAATTCTGGTTAGCCCTTGTTTGCAGAAAAGGCAATGGCAACCCACTCCAGTACTCTTACCTGGAGAATCCCATGGATGGAGGAGCCTGGTGGACTACAGCCCATGGGGTCACAAAGAGTCCATGGGGTTGCAAAGAGACACAACTGAGTGACTTCACTTTCACTTTTCACTTTCATGCACTGGAGAAGGAAATGGCAATCCACTCCAGTATTCTTGCCTGGAGAATCCCAGGGATGGAGGATTCTGGTGGGCTGCCATCTATGGGGTTGCACAGAGTTGGACATGACTGATGTGACTTAGCAGCAGCAGGCCTTGTTTGCTCACACATGTTGCCTCCTTGCTCCCTGCCCAGCACCCCTTGTTTTCATGATATAACTTTTAGCGGCTGAAATGCTATTTCTTGGTCAGGCAGGAGGAGATAACACCAGGGTTACAAGGAGAATGTATGAGTTTGTGTTGCAGAAGAAATGGATGACTTTAAGGAAGATATGATAGCTGCTGGCACCCAGAAGTCTGGTTGCACCAGTGGTTTTCTGAGACTGAAGAAACATAGATTTCCCCACTCAGTTCCCTAAAACCCCCTCTCTCTTGCTTGCTAACCGTGTAAAATTCCCCCACTTAGCTTCTTTGTTAAGAGGAAGCTAAGCAATCTTGCTTCTATTGTTCTCAGTTTGGCCAAATCAAATAAACCTTTCTCCATGCACACTGGTGTTTCAGTATTTGGTTTGGGCTGCACATTGGACACCCAAGCTTGAATTTGAGAGGTTTGCCAACACTTGTATAACTGAAAGCTTTCTTACATTTTTAATCTAAAACTTACCTTTTCAGATGAGGTCCAAATGGTTGAAATAACTTTTCCAGACTCCTTGATATCATTCCAGTTCCTTTTCCTCTACTATGCTCTGCCAACATAGTAGCTTTACCCACCTAGCTTTTTATTCACCACCACATCATTATCTGTGTGTGTGTTGTAGATGTGTAAGATTGCCAATGTTAATCTCTAAAAGAGCTCTATTTAATTGGCTTAAAGAAAATTAAGTACTTATATAAATACTCAGAAATATTTAAAAAACTAACCCAAATGAACTTCAGGATCATGAGATCTAAGATTAATGATTAATGAATGAAATTAAGTTGTTGGTTTAATTAATATAGACATGTCTTTAGAGTCATTAACATTAAGTATAATACTTTTATTATTCCTGTTGTTATTCAGTCAATAAGTCATGTCCAATTTTTTGCAACCCCTTGGACCGCAGCATGCCGCACCTCCCTGACCTTCACTGTCTCCCAGAGTTTGCTCAAGCTCACGTCCATTGAGTCAGTGATACCACCTAACCGTCTCATTCTCTTTTGTCCCCTTCTCCTCCTGCCTTCAATCTTTCCCAATATCAGAGTCTTTTCTAATGAGTCGGCTCTTCACATCAGGTGGCCAAAGTGTTGGAGCTTCAGCATCAGTCCTTCCAATGAATATTCAGGATTGATTTCCTTTAGGGTTGAATGGCTTAATCTTTTTGATGTCCAAGGGACCCAAGAGTCTTCTCCAGCACCACAGTTTGAAAGCATTGGTGCTTCAGCTCTCAACCTTCTTTCTGGTCCAGCTCTCACATCCATACACGATTCCTGGAAAAACCATACCTTTGACTAGATGGACATTTGTCAGCAAGATGCTATCTGCTTTTTAATATGCTGTCTAGGTTTATCATATCTTTTCCTCCAAAGAGCAAACCTCTTCTCATTTCATGGTTGCAGTCACCATCCACAGTGATTTTGTTCTGGAGCCCAAGAAAATAATCTGTTACTGTTTCCACTGTTTCCCCATCTATTTGCCATGAAGTGATGGGACTGGATGCCATGATCTTAGTTTTTTGAATGTTGAGTTTTAAGTCGGCTTTTTCACTCTCTTCTTTCACCTTCATCAAGAGGCTCTTTAGTTTCTCTTCTCTTTCTGTCATTAGGTTGGTATTATCTACATATCTTAGGTTGTTGATATTTCTCCCAGAAATCTTGATTCCAGCTTGTGATTCATCTAGCCTGGCATTTCACATGATTTACTCTGCATATAAGTTAAATAAGCAGGGTGACAATATACAGCCATGTATTCCTTTCCCAATTTTTATCCAGTCCATTGTTTCATGGCTGGTTCTAACTATTGCTTCTTGACCTATAGATTTCTCAGGAAGCAGATAAGGTGATCTGGTATTCCCATCTCTTTAAGAATTTTCCAGTTTGTTGTGATCCACACAAAGGCTTTAGCATAGTCAATGAAGCAGAAGTAGATGTTTTTCTGAAATTTTCTTGCTTTTTCTATGATCCAACAGATATTGGCAACTTGAGCTCTGGTTCCTCTGCCTTTTCTAAATCCGGCTTGTACATCTGGAAGTTCTACTAGAAGTCAAATAAGATTTTATTATTCCTGTTATAAAATTTTCCAGCAAGGAAAATAACTTGATATGATGAAAGTATTAAATAAATTAAATATAAGTGAGATAACATATTGATTACAGATTGTAACATTTACTTACCTTTTAAGTAATGTGTTATAACTTTCTATATTAGCTTTTGAATTTTTTAATATAAATTTATTTATTTTAATTGGAGGCTAATTACTTTACAATACTGTATTGGTTTTGCCATACATCAACATGAATCCGCCAAGGGTGTACACATGTTCCCCATCCTGAGCACCCCTCCCTCCCCATACCATCCCTCTGGGTCATCCCAGTGCACCAACCCCAAGCATCCTGGGGCATGCATCGAACCTGGACTGGCAATTCATTTCATATATGATATTGTACATGTTTCAATGCCATTCTCCCACATCATCCCACCTTCTCCCTCTCCCACAGAGTACAAAAGACTGTTCTATACATCAGTGTCTCTTTTGCTGTCTTGCATACAGGGTTATCGTTACCATCTTTCTAAATTCCGTATATATGCGTTAGTATACTGTATTGGTGTTTTTCTTTCTGGCTTACTTCACTCTGTATAATAGGCTCAAGTTTTATCCACCTCATTAGAACTGATTCAAATGTATTCTTTTTAATGGCTGAGTAATACTCCATTGTGTATATGTACCACAGCTTTCTTATCCATTCCTCTGCTGATGGACATCTAGGTTGCTTCCACGTCCTGGCTATTATAAACAGTGCTGCGATGAACATTGGGGTACATGTGTCTCTTTCAATTCTGGTTTCCTCGGTATGTATCCCCAGCAGTGGGATTGCTGGGTCATAAGGCAGTTCTATTTCCAGTTTTTTAAGGAATCTCCACACTGTTCTCCATAGTGGCTGTACTAGTTTGCATTCCCACCAACAGTGTAAGAGGGTTCCCTTTTCTTCACACCCTCTCCAGCATTTATTGCTTGTAGACTTTTGTTACTTATTGTTAACTTTGGTTAAGAAAATAAGCATTGTCCCACAATGACCTATGATCTTTTTGACTAAGTGTTTCGAAATCTTTTGATATTTTTGACAAACTTCTCAAAGATCAGATTCTAATTGAGGTTTCATTGACCTTTGTGACTTTCTAAAGGGCCCCTGGAACACCTCAAAAAATTTGTTTTCTCAGTAAGATTTGGTCTTATTTGGTGTGTTAAATTACACAGAAAATGTTGTCCAGTGAGTGCTAATAACCTTCTTATGTTGTATTAGGTAAACGTCATGATATGAATGTTCTAGAGAGTGTGTGGAATTTGTAAAAGTTGATTGTGTCCTAGTAAAATGTTAGCAGTAATAATTCTACTATTATCCTAATATGTCTTTTGCCACAGCAATAACCAACTTTGTCAATTACATTGTAATCAGTTTTCTAACCTTGCCAAGTCTTTTGTCATTTATAGTTATTGTTTTACTGATGTTTTTGCAAACACACACACACACACACACACACACACACAAATACTTGATCTTCAAGAAGATTCATAGAAAGAACTTTATGACAAACACAAGCTTCTGATAACTTTTAGGTCATAGTGCTGAACTGGGTAAGAAATGAAAGAATTCTAATGGAAAAACCTGATGGCTTCATAAAATTGTTAACAGAATATTAAGATCAAGAATTAGTCACATAGGACTGAGGGAAATGATGAATATAGTTATAATATTTTTGTGTTTTTTTATCTGAAATATTACTGATTTTTAATCATTCCCTTGAGTTAATTATGACTTACAACAATTTGGTAAATTATGCCTTTGTAAGTAGAATTGTAACATTTATCTTTTCTCTCTAACTGTTCTCTCCAGAAATAGAAAACTCTTAGGTTCCCAGCAGCCTTATCAGGTGAATAAGAAAGGCCACTTCCTGGCAGGTGCAGGAATTGCAAGATATCTTGAGGACCTTAAGAAGACAGTCTGTAGCTATTGCAGGCAGAATGTGATGGCAAGTCTTTGACATGATTTTCCCAGCCTTGATGCCTCTTAAAAGTTTATTTTGAGATTCCTTATAAAAATTTCCAGCTTAGCCAACTTAAAACAGCCTGTGTAATTGCAACTCCTGTTTCTGACACCCAACTTCAACTTAGACCAACACTACCAGACCAGGACAAAATGATGACATCTTCTGAACTAGACAGCCGACCCAAGTCACTGGACCAGGACTATGTACTAATTACTTTGATAATTGTTCATATCTTACTTATGAACAAAATGTATTTATTCCTTGGGCTCAGTCATTTGCAAATTTCAAAAATCAATCCAGTTGGTGGACGTGTGGCCAATTACCTGCATTCAGTATTCCTAGGTTACCTTGGTAGATTTCTCCTCTCCAAGGTTCTAGTTGAATGGCCCTTAGACATTTTAGCTTAGGAGAAAGAAGCTCTACTACCATGCAAGCTACTATTACTGCCAATATTACTAAGTGGGATCTTATTACTTGGCCAATTTAACCTGCTTTGAACCTGGCCAAAAATATTCCTTTTCACCAGATGTTAAATATTGGGTAGTTCCTAAAAGGACCAGTAGATTCGTGGAACAAGTTTATGGCCTTGGCTCTCCCCAGGTTGGTTAGGAATATGCAGAGTTGGTTTCTTTTGAGGTCAAGGTCCCCTATGTGTAGCCTTGGAAACAGTGCTTGTCAATCTGCCTTTGATGTTTGCATGCTGATTTTCTATCAGTTTTCCAATGGTATGATCATTGGCCAGTATATTCATTCCTTCACTTGGAAGGGAAGATATCATTAATCACATAGTGGCTTTAACAAAACTTACTGAGCAAACTGTGTATGACAGTCATCAAGCCAATAGTTTGCCCAGTTCTGAAGTCTCTATGATGAGAAAAGTGGTCTTACAAAATGAGGGAGTTCAGTTCAGTTCAGTCGCTCAGTCGTGTCCGACTCTTTGCGAACCCATGAATCGCAGCACGCCAGGCCTCCCTGTCCATCACCAACTCCCAGAGTTCACTCAGACTCACGTCCATCGAGTCAGCGATGCCATCCAGCCATCTCATCCTCTGTCGTCCCCTTCTCCTCCTGCCCCCAATCCCTCCCAGCATCAGAGTCTTTTCCAATGTGTCAACTCTTCGCATGAGGTGGCCAAAGTACTGGAGTTTCAGCTTTAGCATCATTCCTTCCAAAGAAATCCCAGGGCTGATCTCCTTCAGAATGGACTGGTTGGATCTCCTTGCAGTCCAAAGTACTCTCAAGAGTTTTCTCCAACACCACAGTTCAAAAGCATCAATTCTTCGGCACTCACCTTTCTTCACAGTCCAACTTTCATATCCATACATGACCACAGGAAAAACCATAGCCTTGACTAGACGGGCCTTTGTTGGCAAAGTAATGTCTCTGCTTTTCACACTATCTATGTCGGTCATAACTTTCCTTCCAAGGAGTAAGCGTCTTTTAATTTCATGGCTGCAGTCACCATCTGCAGTGATTTTGGAGCCCCCAAAAATAAAGTCTGACGCTGTTTCCACTGTTTCCCCATCTATTTCCCAGGAAGTGATGGGACCAGATGCCATGATCTTAGTTTCTGAATGTTGAGCTTTAAGCCAACTTTTTCACTCTCCAATTTCACTTTCATCAAGAGGCTCTTTAGTTACTCTTCACTTTCTGCCATAAGGGTGGTGTCATCTGCATATCTGAGGTTACTGATATTTCTCCCGGCAATCTTGATTCCAGCCTGTGCTTCTTCCAGTCCAGTGTTTCTCATGATGTACTCTGCATATAAGTTAAATAAGCAGGGTGACAATATACAGCCTTGATGTACTCCTTTTCCTATTTGGAACCAGTCTGTTGTTCCATGTCCAGTTCTAACTGTTGCTTCCTGACCTGCATACACATTTCTCAAGAGGCAGGTCAGGTGGTCTGGTATTCCCATCTCTTTCAGAATTTTCCACAGTTTATTGTGATCCACACAGTCAAAGGCTTTGGCATAGTCAATAAAGCAGAAAGAGATGTTTTTCTGGAACTCTCTTGCTTTTTCGATGATCCAGCAGATGTTGGCAATTTGATCTCTGGTTCCTCTGCCTTTTCTAAAACCAGCTTGAACATCTGGAAGTTCACAGTTCACGTATTGCTGAAGCCTGGCTTGGAGAATTTTGAGCATTACTTTACTAGTGTGTGAGATGAGTGCAATTGTGCAGTAGTTTGAGCATTCTTTGGCATTGCCTTTCTTTGGGATTGGAATGAAAACTGACCTTTTCCCGTCCTGTGGCCACTGCTGAGTTTTCCAAATTTGCTGGCATATTGAGTGCAGCACTTTCACAGCATCATCTTTCAGGATTTCAAACAGCTCAACTGGAATTCCATCACCTCCACTAGCTTTGTTTGTAGTGATGCCCACTAAGGCCCACTTGACTTCACATTCCAGGATATCTGGCTCTAGGTGAGTGATTACACCATTATGATTATCTGGGTCATGAAGATCTTTTTTGTACAGTTCCTCTGTGTATTCTTGCCACCTCTTCTTAATATCTTCTGCTTCTGTTAGGTCCATACCATTTCTGTCCTTTATCGAGCCCATCTTTGCATGAAATGTTCCCTTGGTATCTCTAATTTTCTCTAAGATATCTCTAGTCTTTCCCATTCTATTGTTTTCCTCTATTTATTTGCATTGATCACTGAGGAAGGCTTTCTTATCTCTCCTTGCTATTCTTTGGAACTCTGTATTCAGATGCTTATCTCTTTCCTTTTCTCCTTTGCTTTTTGCTTCTCTTCTCTTCACAGCTATTTGTAAGGCCTCCCCAGACAGCCATTTTGCTTTGTTGCATTTCTTTCCGTGGGGATGGTCTTGATCCCTGTCTCCTGTACAATGTCACGAACCTCATTCCATAGTTCTTTAGGCACTCTGTCTATCACATCTAGTCCCTTAAATCTATTTCTCACTTCCACTGTATAATCGTAAGGGATTCAGGTCATACCTGAATAGTCTAGTGGTTTTCCCTACTTTCTTCAATTTCAGTCTGAATTTGGCAATAAGGAGTTCATGATCTGAGCCATAGTCGGCTCCTGGTCTTGTTTTTGTTGACTGTATAGAGCTTCTCCATCTTTGGCTGCAAAGAATATAATCAATCTGATTTTGGTGTTGACCATCTGGTAATTTCCATGTGTAGAGTCTTCTCTTGTGTTGTTTGAAGAGGGTGTTTGCTATGACCAGTGCATTTTTTTTTACAAATTGGGGAAACTGATGATATAATGCATAATGCATGTTGAATTTTTATACTTGCTATGTCTTCTGGTGTAACTCACGACACATATGAAGAATCAAATTTATGTTCTGAATGATTGTTTTCCCAGTTCAGTGGTAATATGAGGAAATGGTTTGGAATGGTTACCTACTCCAGTATTTTTGCTTGGAGAATTCCATGGACAGAGGAGCCTGTTGGGCTGCAGTCCATGGGGTTGCAAAGAGTTGGACACAAATGAGCAACTAACACACACACACACACACAAGGATCTTGGCTTAAACCTTTGTTTAATGACGTTACTCCAATTGACAATTTTGATTACAGTTGTTGTGACTTACAAAGTGACAGTTTCTTGCCTTTTGCACTGTATATCCCCTACTCCTATTAAAATAATGATACCTAAAAGCTTGACGCTGCTGACCACATCCATAGTTCTCAAAAAATTAATGAACATGAAAAACGCACATGTGAGGTAACACTGACGTAAGTCCTATTGGACAACTTGGAATTTACCACTAGTCCATGCCAGACATCTCACTAGTACAACACCCTAAAAGGAAAGAAAGAACCAAGCCATAAAGATGCAACATGAAGGGACATAATAGAGCCAGGACAGGTAAGCAACAATCCTGGCATTGAGGGACCAAATGTTTATTCACCTAATGCTTTCCATTAAAAGATTAATGATATAAGAGGGGGAATTGATGAAATAAAGTCATATTTCATGACAAGACAAAAATTTGAACATAAAAATTTTCCTCTGCTTATTTGAGCCTCTTTGCTCCCCTTTGGTGTGTATTGTGAATCTGCATTAGCCACACCTCCTTAGGAGTAAACCTTTCCTCTTATTCTTGTAAAGGGCCAAGATGATCCACTAATCATTTTGTACATGCAGATCTGGATTGTATAAACTATCAATACATTTGAAATATAACCCTTTGTCTCAAAAACATATATCATTGTGCTTTGCTTATGAACCAAATGTATTTATTGTGACGAGCTATAAGGAAACCTTTCCGCTTAAACTAATTATGAAGAGAAATGAAGTCACTCAGTCATGTCCAACTCTTTGCAACCCCATGGACTGTAGCCCACCAGGCTCCTCTGTCCATGGGATTTTCCAGGCAAGAGTACTGGAGTGGGGTGCCATTGCCTTCTCCAGAGGATCTTCCCAACCCAGGGATCAAACCCAGGTCTCCTGCATTATAGGCAGCTGCTTTACTGTCTGAGCCACAAGAGAAGCTAAGCTAATTATAGCTTACAGCAATTTGATAAATTATACCTTTGTAAGTGAAACTGTAACATTTATCTTTCCTTTCTCCCTGTTGTCTCCAGAAGTTGCAAAGTCTTAGGTTCCCAGCAACCTCATCAGGTGAAAAAGAAAAGCTACCTCCTGGCACATGTAAGAATGTCAAGATTTGTTGAGGACTTCCTGGCCCAGGCAGCCACAGCATCCCCTTTTGGGCTTCCCTGGTGGCTCAGACCAGCAATGAAGCAGGGCAAAGACTAATAGAGTTTTGCCAAGAAAATGCACTGGTCATAGCAAACACCCTCTTCCAACAACACAAGAGAAGACTCTACACGTGGACATCACCAGATGGTCAACACTGAAATCAGATTGATTATATGCTTTGCAGCCAAAGATGGAGAAGCTCTATACAGTCAACAAAAACAAGATCGGGAGCTGACTGTGGCTCAGATCATGAACTCCTTATTCAGCCAAATTCAGACTGAAATTGAAGAAAGTAGGGAAAACCACTAGACCATTCAGGTATGACCTGAATCAAATCCCTTACGATTATACAGTGGAAGTGAGAAATAGATTTAAGGGACTAGATCTGATAGATAGAGTGCCTGATGAACTATAGATGGAGGTTTGTGACATTGTACAGGAGGCAGGGATCAAGACCATCCCCATGGAAAAGAAATGCAACAAAGCAAAATGGCTGTCTGGGGAGGCCTTACAAATAGCTGTGAAGAGAAGAGAAGCAAAAAGCAAAGGAGAAAAGGAAAGAGATAAGCATCTGAATGCAGAGTTCCAAAGAATAGCAAGAAGAGAAAAGAAAGCCTTCCTCAGTGATCAATGCAAAGAAATAGAGGAAAACAACAGAATGGGAAAGACTAGAGATCTCTTCAAGAAAGTTAGAGATACAAAGGGAACATTTCATGCAAAGATGGGCTCGATAAAGGACAGAAATGGTATGGACCTAACAGAAGCAGAAGAGATTAAGAAGAGGTGGCAAGAATACACAGAGGAACTGTACAAAAAAAGATCTTCATGACCAAGATAATCACGATGGTGTGATCACTCACCTAGAGCCAGACATCCTGGAATGTGAAGTCAAGTGGGCCTTAGAAAGCATCACTACAAACAAAGCTAGTGGAGATGATGGAATTCCAGTTGAGGTATTTGAAATCCTGAAAGATGATGCTGTGAAAGTGCTGCACTCAATATGCCAGCAAATTTGGAAAACTCAGCAGTGGCCACAGGACTGGAAAAAGTCAGTTTTCATTCCAATCCCAAAGAAAGGCAATGCCGAAGAATGCTCAAACTACTGCACAATTGCACTCATCTCACACGCTAGTAAAGTAATGCTCAAAATTCTCCAAGCCAGGCTTCAGCAATACGTGAACTGTGAACTTCCAGATGTTCAAGCTGGTTTTAGAAAAGGCAGAGGAACCAGAGATCAAATTGCCAACATCTGCTGGATCATCGAAAAAGCAAGAGAGTTCCAGAAAAACATCTATTTCTGCTTTATTGACTATGCCGAAGCCTTTGACTGTGTGGATCACAATAAACTGTGGAAAATTCTGAAAGAGATGGGAATACCAGACCCCCTGACCTGCCTCGTTAGAAACCTATATACAGGTCAGGAAGCAACAGTTAGAACTGGACATGGAACAACAGACTGGTTCCAAATAGGAAAAGGAGTACGTCAAGGCTGTATATTGTCACCCTGTTTATTTAACTTCTATGCAGAGTACATCATGAGAAATGCTAGGCTGGAAGAAGCACAAGCTGGAATCAAGATTGCCGGGAGAAATATCAAGAACCTCAGATATGCAGATGACACCACCCTTATGGCAGAAAGTGAAGAGTAACTAAAAAGCCTCTTGATGAAAGTGAAAGAGGAGAGTGAAAAAGTTGGCTTAAAGCTCAACATTCAGAAAACGAAGATCATGGTATCTGGTCCCATCACTTCATGGGAAATAGATGGGGAAACAGTGGAAACAGTGGAAACAGTGTCAGACTTTATTTTGGGGGGCTCCAAAATCACTGCAGATGGTGATTGCAGCCATGAAATTAAAAGACGCTTACTCCTTGGAAGAAAAGTTATGACCAACCTAGACAGCATATTGAAAAGCAGAGACATTACTTTGCCAACAAAGGTCCATCTAGTCCTGGCTATGGTTTTTCCAGTGGTCATGTATGGATGTGAGAGTTGGACTGTGAAGAAAGCTGAGTGCCGAAGAATTGATGCTTTTGAACTGTGGTGTTGGAGAAGACTCTTGAAGAGTCCCTTAGACTGCAAGGAGATCCAACCAGTCCATTCTGAAGATCAGCCCTGGGATTTCTTTGGAAGGAATGATGCTAAAGCTGAAACTCCAGTACTTTGGTCACCTTATGTGAAGAGCTGACTCATTGGAAAAGACTCTGATGCTGGGAGGGATTGGGGGCAGGAGGAGAAGGGGACAACAAAGGATGAGATAGCTGGATGGCATCACTGAGACTCATGGAGTTGCAAAGAGTTGTGTCCAACTGAGCGACTGAATTGAACTGGTGGCTCAGACGGTAAAGCGTCTGCCTGCAATTCGGGAGACCGGGGTTCAATCCCTGGGTTGGGAAGATCGCCTGGAGAAGGAAATGGCAACCCACTCCAGTACTCTTGCCTGGAAAATTCCACGGACTGAGGAGCCTGGAAAGCTACAGTCCATGGGGTCACAAAGAGTCAGACATGACTGAGTGACTTCACTTTCACTTTCACTTTGAGAAGAGAGGAATACATTCAAGTCTATGGCTATCGCGGAATCCTATGGCAGGCCCTTGACATGCTTTCCCAGCCTTGATGTCTTTGAAAGTTTAATTTGAGATTGCTTATAACATTTTCCAGGAGAGCCAACTTAAAGGAGCCTGTATGATCAATTGTTGTTGCTGTTTAGTCGCTAAGTCCCGTCCAACTCTTTTTGACCCTATGGACGGTACCCCGCCAGGCTCCTCTGTCCGTGGGATTTTCCAGGTGAGAATACTGGAGTGGGTTGGAGTTTACCATTCTACCAGACAGAGCAGTCCTCAGAGCTTTCTCAAAGACTGCTGGGTTATAATCCTCAGGCTGGCTCAAATAAAATTTTCCATTTTTTTTCTTAGATTGACTACAGTTAAGTCCCCTACATACAAACTTTCAAGTTTTGAAGTTTTAAAGATGCAAACATGCTTTCACGTGTCCAATCACGTAACATGTCTGGAACACACTGTCACGTATGTGCATCCTCTGCAAGTAGCTGTGCTTTTGTGTACTTTAATGCACAGTACTGTATAGAGCACAGTAGCACAGTATCTTTACTTCAAGCGAGATTTGCAAGAGGATATCTTCATTGAACTTCTTACTGTGCAGCACGAGAAGCTTACTAAGGAAGACCTGATGGAATGGAGGCCCAAAGAAAGAACAAAGGGAGACAAGAGGAAGAACAAGTAACTAAAGAAATTTATGACACAAGAAATAGGAAGGGGATTTTCTCTATTTGAGGAGGCACTGATAATTTTATTTTTTTACTATTTTATTGGCTGTGCCGGGTCTTATTTGCAGCAAGCAGAGTCCTCCATCTTTGTGTGTATCTGTAGTTGTAGCATGTGAAATCTTAGTTGCAGCATGCAGGATGTAGTTCTTGGACACAGGGCCAAACCCGGGCTCCTTGCATCAGGTGCAAAGTCTCAGCCATTGGACACCAGGGAGGTCCCACAGGAGACACTGTTAGCTTTTGAGGCACGGGACCCAAACGTGGAATGGTACACAAAGATTGCAGAATGCAATCCAATGTCATCTATGTTGAGAAAAAAGATCTACTACCCAGACGTCATTGGATCATTTTTTCTAAAGGATGGGCAGAACTGAACCCAGTAAGGAACCAGAAGCTGTACCATCAATGTCAGGGGGGAGTGAAACTGCAGCTTGCCTTCTGTCTCCCATCGCTGACGATCCTTCAGCTCTGCCATCTCCCACCCCGTCTCCCTCCTCCAGTCAGCGACTCTTCTTGCCTGTTCGCTTGATGCCAGCCCCTGTGTGCAGCTGGCATGCTACTCTACTTTTAAGGTACTGTACTGTAAGATTAAAAATGTTTTCTTTATTTTTGTGTTTGTTTTTTATGTATTATTTGTGAAAAGTATTATAAACCTATTATGGTACAGTACTATATAGCCACATGTGTTAGTTAACTAGCTGGTTAACCGAGGCTAACTTGGACTTTGATACAAATTGCACTTACGAATGTACTCTCGAAACAGGCCTCATTTGTATGTAGGGGACTTACTGTATTGATTAATTTTTCATCAGGAATATAATCTGATTTCTTGTATTTATTGCAACAGAACTTGATCCAAACTGTTTTTAAAGTTAATCTTTTTCTGCTTTTTTGTAGGGTATTTACTAAACTTTCAGATAGGCATTTAAGAAAATCCTTTTGTTCTCACACTGAGATTGTCTAATTAGCCTGAGGTCATTGACTGTGATAAAGATTTTGCAAATCCATGAATAACCGAAAACAGTAGTCAGAAAGACAAGTCAAACAAGATACTTTAATGGTTAATCTCATTAGAGGAAAGATAATGACACCAAAATTCCTAGTAGGAGGTCTAAGAACTTTGTTTGGGGAAGGAAATAAGGTTCCATTTCTCATAGTTCTACATCGTTTCTCGGCCTTTTAGCTAAGATCGAGTGTAGTCTCATAATTCTACACACTCCTTAAATGAAAGAATACAATTCTAATGAAACCTCAGGCTCCACAACTTCCACTGTGTGGCTTGCTTAGTTACTCAGTCGTGTCTGACTCTTTGTGACCCCATTAACTATATAGCCTGCCAGGCTCCTCTATTCATGGGGTTTTCCAGCAAGAATACTGGAGTGGGTTGCCATTCCCTTCTCCAGGGGATCCTCCCAAGGCAGGGATTGAACCCAAGTCTCCTGCACTGAAGGCAGAGTCTTCACCATCTGAGCCACCAGGGGATCTTCCCTCCATTGTGTAGAACCTTGTCAGTTACTTCCCATGGTATGTATTTTTCCATCAATTATCAATTATGGGTGCCATTAGTTATAGATAAGGTCTTCCTTTCAAATGCAACATTACAGTTTCTTGTTTGACAGCCAACTGACATATGTGTAACAGTGGAATTATTTTTTCAAAGGGGAAGGGCTATGAAGGAAAGAGACTTCACTTGCTCCATGAGAATCATTCAAGAGATGCAGGAAAGTAGAATCTTAAAAATATTAATCTCTTATAAATCACATGTTGGACTATTTTAGACTTGAACTTACTTTGTGCCATTACTCCAAATACTAAGTTGTTGGAAGTTTGGAGGGAATGGGTATTGCAGGCATTTCATCTTTTTTTTTTTTTTGAAACACTTGGGCCACTACTATCTATTAAGTTACTCATTTTTTTAAATGATTTTTATTTACTTATTTATATGTGGCTGTGCTGCATGGCTTTTTATCTCATTGTGGTGAGTAGGGCTGCTCTCCAGTTTCAGTGTGCAGGCTTCTCATTGCAGTGGCTTCTCTTGTCGCAGAGCGTGGGCTCTTGGGCAGTGGGCTTCAGAAGTTGTGGCCCATGGGCTCACATGGTTGCGGCTCCCGGGCTCCAGAGCACAGGCTCAACAATTGTGGTGCACGGGCTTCATTGCTCTGCGGCATGTGGGATCTTCCCGGTTCAGAACCCATGACTCCTGCATTGCCAGGTGGATTCTTTACCTCTGAGCCACCAGGGAAGCCCCATTTATTTCTTTAAAGTAACTTTAACGTATACTTGAAGGATGACTTTCATAAGATGAACTTAAAAGTGAAAGTCAATTTTTACTGAGCCTGATTAGTTCCGTTTTAGTAACTGGAACTGAATATTCAAGACAACAAACATCAAGCCCTCCCAGGATTTCTCCCTGACAAGCACACTGTAAGGAACAGGGTTTGGCACACTGTTCCACCACATCATTTTTATTGTCACCAAATCTCCTGGGAGGAAAAATCTGCACTCACTGTCTTAAACACCCAGATACTCAGTGACCCAGTGCTCCCAGAATTCAGACCTCTCCTCCACTGAAACTGCCTTGCTAGCTAATTCCTACTCAAACTTCAAGATTCAGGACAGTGGCCCGTTCAAGTCTTTGTCCCCTCAGACTGAGCTAGGAACTGTTCTCTGAGCATGTGGTAATATATACATATCTCTATACTTGCACTTACCATAGTAGCAAAAAGTATCTTTCTATACCTGTCTTTCCTACTAGGTATAAGCTTCTCAAGGTCAGAGATGTTTTTGTTAATTACTATATCTCCAATATCTGTCAAGGGAACTGGGACATAAAAGGAACTCAATAAACTTGTTGAATTAACTTGATCTACTTTGAATGAACTCACATTTGCATGAGAAAGACAATTTACCAACAAACAATTGAAAAATAATGAGGTCAGTGGCATATAAAATTGTGTTCAGGGTCTTATAGGGGGTCTGAGGAGGTACCACACCTTATCCTCTTTATGATGTCAAAAACTAAACTGTGAGGAAATGGATCCTAAGATCTGAGTGATATTGTGGTTCTCCACCCAGGAGAGAGGGCTTCCCTCTCTCAGTTGGTAAAGAATCCACCTGCAATGCAGGAGACCCCAGTTTGATTCCTGGGTCGGGAAGATCCGCTGGAGAAGCGATAGGCTACCCAGTCCAGTATTCTTGGGCTTCCCTTGTGGCTCAGCTGGTGACGAATCTGCCTGCAATTTGGGAGACCTGGATTCAATCTCTGGGTTGGGAAGATCCCCTGGAGAAGGGAAAGGGTACCCATTCCAGTATTCTGGCCTAGAGAATTCCATGGATTGTATACTCCATGGGGTCATAAAGAGTTGGACATGACTGAGTGACTTTCACTTCACCCAGGAGAGAATAGAACAAAAGATAAAGGGACATAGAGAAAGTTAAACCTTATACTGCACTTGTTATTAATGTTTTGCAAAACTGTATATATACCCTCGGTGACCATGCTCCTTTTCTTAAGCAAGATCTTAGCAGGTCACAATTTCCCTATGAACAGAGTTGTCTGGTACCCTCCTCTTCTGGAAGATGCTTGGTTTGTTAGCTTAGAGAGTCCCCTTGTCCCACTGACTACTTGCACTAATGCTCTATGTGGGAACCAATGCTTGCTTCCTTTGTGTCTCAAAAATGGCTGAATACATCTCCCTTGTTTTGGTAGCCTAGACCATCTGGTGATCTGATAAAATGAGGGCCTTTTGTCCCTGCAGAGTGAGTCAATGAGTGTTGAGACTTTTGTTTCATCCAGATATTCTGCCTCTGAAAACTTCAGTGGGTACAGAGGCTTCTGCAAGGGAAGAATCACCAGGCAAGTCAATTTGGTGAGGAAGATCTAGCCCAGAACACACTGCTAAAGGAGCAGCTCTTTGGGATTAGGAGTCAATTACCAAGTGCCTACAAAGCACGCTGCCGTTTTGACTATGCACGTGCCTCACTCTCAAGGAGGAGAGACAAACGGGAGTGAGAGTCAGTCAGAAAAACCCCAACTGACTATGTGCTTATGGTCATGGAAAACCATGAGGCAAGGCAGCTGGGAGAAGGAATTATATTGCCCTTTGCAAACATTTATTCAGTATCTTGTATTCACTCTGAGGAATATGCAAGTCCTGCCCTTGAGAAACTTACAGTCAAACTAGAGAGACAGCATTGTGTCCTAGTGCTAGTCAACATAAGGCAGAAAGAGAAAAAAGGACTCCTGAAGAGAAAGAAAAAGAAAGACTTTATTCTTAGAGGTGCTTATCTCTGAAAGAGATGCTAGAAATAATGCCAGGCAAAACTAAAGAACTGATTATCTTTTTAAAAAAATTGGGCACTGCAGAGAACTGGGTTCCTACTGTTTTCTGTGGATCAGGTTGTGATCCGGCTGTGCCAGGAAAGTTGCAGTCACTAGGGTTGCCCCAGCTGATTGACATCTTTCAAGGGTCAGGAAGATCCCCTGGAGAAGGAAAAGGCAATCCACTTCAGTCTTCTTGCCTGGACAATCCCATGGACAGAGGAACCTGACAGGCTACAGTCCAGGGTCACTCGGACATGACTTAGTGACTAAGCAGCAACAATAGGTTCCTTGGGATTCACTGAATACAAATTATAAATGTGGAGTTTAATGACATTCAAGAAAAAATAAAACAGTTTTGTGCAGTGTGCCCTATTGCCAACAAACATAAAGCCCAGATAAGTTGCTCTGGTTTCTCTATACCTAGGGGAAGCACCTGTTCTCATTAAAAGTGACTCTAGCTCAGGGCTCAGAGATGATAATCTATTTGAGCATATATGATGGAAAGCCTGAGACCCCTTCTCCTGGGAAGTCATGAAATAAAGTCTTTTGGCAAGTGCTCTCAAACCATGTACCCCAAAGGGCTCCACACCTCCAAGAAGAGAAGCCAAAGAGCTGTTCTTGTGGTCAAGACTCCTAACATCTGCAGCTTTCCTGTGGAAGGCATCTTTGTGTAGACAGCAGCCTTGCCTGGTTTTTGGATATGTGTATCTTTAAATAATAAATAAGAGAAACCCATTCCTTTGTCTCAAATAAGGCAAAGATAAGTTTCAGATTGGCTATGGCAAGGGACCACCATTTCTGGCACAAGGCTGGCAAATAAAGAGATCAGAGCACAACCCCACCATTATCCCCATCCCACTTTTCTGAAACCATTATCCAGCTGCCTATGTGGGGGCCAGGCTGACAGTTGCTGGCAAAACCTCAGGAGCATTTGCTCTGCTGAGCAATCTACCTTTAGACAGACAGTGGAAAGCAGTGGGAAGTATCTGAATGTTGATCGACAAAGCATTTGGGGGAGACTAATGGATAAGGGAAACCCTGTAACCAGTTCCATCTCTTGGTGTCTTGTAGGGACTCAAACCATGATGTAACACAGAGAAAAAGCCTCTCTCATTTTGGGAGATCTGCTATTTGACTTATGTTTATTCACACTGAAACACACCATATTTTAAAGAAAATACGAAATGCAGAGGGGAAATCTATTTTAAAGCAAATAATTTTAAGTAAAAAGAAGGTCAAATATTCATTTTAAATTATTTTAATTTGATAACTATTATGTTCCAATTCAAAAAAGAATATTGCACAAATGCTTTTGTATCACAATCGTTATTTTTTCTCACCCTGGTGAGATTTTGACAAACATAGTTGGCTTTGGGAAATAACATAGAGAATGTCTTAATTGGTTTAGTAATTTCAATAGCCTGTGAAAAAAATGAAAGTAGGATATTACATTCATAGAAAAGACAAGTATATATCCACAAATTCACCTGGCTGTAGTGAAAAATAATAAGCTTTTCGTGGATTTAATAAAACTTAAAGAAGACAAAATTGAGAATGCTGTGAAAATAGAATGCAGCTCACAAACTTTTCAATGCAATCCTTTGCTTTCGAAAATCCATTAGACCTGCAAGACTTCTAAGAATATTTGATCACATTATAAATCTCTCATATTGGAAAAGTTAACATCTGATATTTTTAAAGCAAAAATCTAAATAAATACAGACCTGAATTGTTCAAATAACAAAATCTGTGAATGGTGAGGTAAAATTACCAAAATAACATGAACAAACAAAAAGAAAACAACACCAGAAAAAAAAATGAATCTTGTTACGGCACCGATAAACATTTCTGTCTAAATTTATGGATATATGACATTTTCTCTAGGTAACAAATACAGTTTTCATCAGTTATGTAGTAAATGCTGAAAATTTAAGAAAATAAAAATTTTAGTGGTCAGCAAGCAAAAATAATTCCACGAAACTCTCCCCATTTTTATGAATTCATTACAGCAATTTTTATTGTTCTTCTTTTTTGCCTTCTAATTAATATTTTTAGCAGAGGCATAGCACTGGAGTCCAGAGGCACATATATGCCTCAGGTGCCAGATGTTTTTTTAAAAAACTTCCATCTTGCATTTTTGGTGTTTTTAGAATTGTTGCTCATCACATTCATGAACACACCCTACTCTAGCTATACTTTTAATTTATTTCCAGGGAAATTCAACCACAGTATATAGAAAAAAGGCACAACCATATTAATTACATTGTTTAACACACCATTTTATACTTCCTTTGTCACTGGTTTTTAGAAGCTGTGAGTTACTTCAATAGCGTTGGTGTTTCTGTTAATGTTTAAGCTATATATTCCACATCATGATTTTTTTTCAAATGGTCGTCCTAAGATACAATTAATTCTTCACATTTTGTGACCATTCCAGGCACCTGATATCTGGAATATTGACAACTAACTTCATCAAACCTTAATGTTTTATGAAATACTTGTAAAAAAATCTTTGTAATCAATACTGTCAGAACACATTCTCCTATCAAAAAGAAAAGGGCAACATAATGAATTAGTTCAACTATGCACCTTAATCTGGAAACACTGATTATGACTCTGCTTCAGAAAACATAATTATTCCATTCAAAATGGATTGTCATTCATACTGATGATTGGAGATTTACTTAAAATAAAACATATAGAAATTATGTGAGCCTGGGATGGTGCCAGGATTGAACACGGGGGCTTTTTCAGTTGGATATTGATAAGGGAATGGCAACCCACGCCAGTGTTCTTGCCTGGAGAACCCCATGGACATGGCAGCCAGGTGGGCTCCAGCCCATGGGGTCACAAAGGGTCAGACTCGACTGAGCAAGTAACATTTTCACACTTTCGTTGGAGTATGACTATTTATGATCTTGTTTGTTTATTCACTAGATAAAGACTTCTGTGTTTATTTTCTATTCATTTTTTAATACTTTATTATTTTTGTCAAGACAATTTTTTATTAATTTAGATTAATTTTACTCATCTGTCACTCACATTCCATTAGAGTTTAAAGAAAGGACTTAATCATAGCAGGGGCAGAAAAGAGCAACCATCTGAGTTGCCCTGATCACACCATCATCCTCTACAAATTTCATTATAAATGCAGGAGAAACAAAATCTTTAGACCCAAATATACATAAGTTACTCGTAATATTTTAAATTAACATCAAGTAATATTTAAAGTTTTATCATCCAGCCTTTTCACTCTTTGTGTAATAAAATTCTCACAAGTTAAGAAAGTTATCTGCTTCAAAATAAATTCTGTGGTATATCAGAATATTTTTGCCATCAGAAGTATAAGCATTGGCAAATAGGGAATTTAACTGTGAGTCGAAAAATATAGCAATACTAAATAAAACCCCCTTCTCACTGAAATGGCCAGTTCAGAAACATTTTCAGAAATCAAAACCCATAACAATTTTTAAAATCTTCACACATACACACTCTAGTTTCATTAATCAGTCATGAAAGCCCTGCATGTCTGTGATTCGTTCGCAATTATTCATGCTAAGACAAACCCACTGTAGCATTTCTCTTACTTACAAAACTCATAACTGATTTTACGTAAAATACAGTTATTTAATTTTTAATACCTACTGAATGTGACTTGCTAATTCCACAAGGTATACCTTAAAACCTAATGTTTCTGTTCCATAGATTCAGTGTGTATTCCCCTCATGGCCTCAGGAACCTGGGTAATGTGGACCAGAGAAATGGGCCAATAGTATTGCCTGTGTGCTTTCTAGTTATCCTTGTGATGCTAACAAGCATTCTTTCTTTAATCTCGATAAAGTGACATGATACATGATTTATGCTCCTAGAACCTGATGTGTCAACTCCTCATTCGTCTTCAAAATGATCTTTTTAAAGACCTTATTGAAAACATATCCATATTAACAAAATCTTTTCTAAAAAAAGCTACACCATTAGAGTTTCAAGTAGTTTTCTGATGCATATTTTCACATAAACCTAAATTCAACAGCAGGTCTGACACTGAGATTTGATTAATGCATATTGTGCTTTGAATCTTTAAAGAATATATTATCTAACCTATAGGGGATTATGAAAACATGTCCAAATGCTAGCTATCAAGAAAAAAGTTTATGTATCTTGGGATTTCTTTTACCACTTTAAAAAAAATGCTGATAGTATCTAGGTCAGTTTTTATTTTCACGTTTTCCTTTGGATAGATTGTGAGGAATAATCTAATATCACAGTCTTTATTATACATCCTGTACATGTAAGTACATAATGCAAACAGACATACAATAGAACTGTCAGCAAAAGCTGTTCCTTTAAGGCTTACTGGTAAAACTCACACAGCTCCTTCTATTAATTTGTTCCATATGAAAACAAATTCATCCAGGGTTTTGGGCACAGAACACCAGAAAGAGCAACTTTAAAAAAAACTGGCTTAAGTATTTAAAATTGAACTCTTAAATCACAGTTGTTTGTTAGTGGTGAACCATGATCAGAACCAGAGAATTGTACAACAATAATAACAGATCTTCCAGGACCTCCTGCTTTGGTTTTACCTCTTGAATTTACCCTATAGAATGTTGTACTTTATTTTTCTTTTTTTTTTCAGGAATAGCAACTTGATAGAAGAAAATAAGCAGAGCTTACGATTTTGAATGCACCAATACCAATACTTTGGTGAACTGACAGTGTAGTCTACAAATACATGTGCCATAGACTATGAAGAAGGAAACACTTTAGGAAAAAATAATCACATTACAAAGTGTATTATAAAAATAAATTACACAGCATGTGCCCGTGGACCTGAAAGCTTTGCCAAAGGAAGAGAAATTTGACACAAAGATTGAATTGCTCTTGCTACCTATTTTTATATTATCAGCAAAACCATTTTCAGCTTTTATGTTTATATCCTCAAAAAAAAAAATTTCACTGGAAGAAGGAAATTATTTCCAGTAGTGATCAGTAGCATGGAGGACCTTAGTGATGGTGGAGGGCTGGAGATATACTATCCATTCAACAGGGATTCAGAGGAAATACGCACACCCAGTATGTGCTTGGTTTACCATTTCATCTTGAGTTCATACGCAACTGGTGGATGATGATGCTTTCTATAAAGAGAAGAAAGATACAGCATTTTCAATTAGACTGAAACTCACATCAGTAGTTTACATGAGGGTCAACACCATACCATTTCATTGACAGACCATAGGCATTAAACAACAAAACAAAAACAGGTGCATGCACCCAGTAGCTTCTCTGGAAGTTCTGTCCTATTCTTGGGTAACTTCTTTATATTGACATAGGAGATTTACCTCTAAAATTCTTAAAGCCTTTTAGAAACCATGTCTAATATTCTAACAATATTCGAACAGTTTTACCCAAGGAAAGCCCCGGACACAAAGACAATAATTACTATAGACGAGTCGCATAATGGAAACCAGACTATTTCCTAGAATTTTTGTTCTGAATGATATTCACATACTTTTATTTTTTTTATATCTGTGGTCTTGAATTTTAATAAGGAAATATTTATTTTATTCCCAGGAAGTCACTAGATAATATTTATGTTTATTCTCAGTAATAATAATAATATTTATATTATTATAAATAATATTTATTCCCAAGAAGTCGCTAAATACAGATGACTCATTCTTGTCTCTGCTTCTTTTTGTATAATCCACCTGGGAAGATGCTTTATAATTCTTCATATGTTTTTCAATTGAAATTCATTTTATAAAAGTAAATAAAAATAGATTGAGATAGTAATTAGAACAGAACCAGCAAAAACAAGTAATATTTATATTTATTTGATTTATTTCCCTTTTATCTTAACCTTTATGCCTTTATGAACATGTATCTTTTTTTTTTTTCTTTTCATTGTGTCATTGAGGTACTATATGCCCATCACTGCTGGGCATGGGTTTCCCAGGTAGCCCTAGAGGTAAAGAACCTACCTGCCAATGTAGAAGAGCTAAGAAACGCAGTTTGACCACTGGGTGGGGAAGATATCCTGGAGGAAGGCATGGCAACCCACTCCAGTATTCTGGCCTGGAGCAACCCCTGGACAAAGGACCCTGGCAGGCTCCAATCCATAGGATCGCAGAGTTGGACATGACTGAAGCCACTTAGCACTCATGCACTGCTGGGCATGGAACTACATTGGTGAGCAAAATGAAGCATGATCCTGCATTTGCTGCCATTATAAACAGCAGAGGAAATAAATAACTAAGCCTCAAATGGTTTCTCTGCCTGAAAAATGTATTGCCTCCCTGGAAGGCAATGGCACCCCACTCTAGTTCTCTTGCCTGGAAAATCCCATGGATGGCGAAGCCTGGTAGGCTGCAGTCCATGGGGTCGCTAAGAGT
Source organism: Bos javanicus (assembly GCF_032452875.1). Lineage (NCBI taxonomy): Eukaryota > Metazoa > Chordata > Mammalia > Artiodactyla > Bovidae > Bos > Bos javanicus. The sequence continues at coordinate 14,988,921 of NC_083876.1, forward strand.
CGGACGCGACTGAGAGACTTCACTTTCACTTTTCACTTTCATGCATTGGAGAAGGAAATGGCAACCCACTCCAGTGTTCTTGCCTGGAGAATCCCAGGGACGGGGGAGCCTGGTGGGCTGCCGTTTATGGGGTCGCACAGAGTCGGACACGACTGAAGCGACTTAGCAGCAGCAGCAGCAACTAATGTCGGGCTTCCCAGGTGGCTCAGTGGTAAAGAATCTGCCTGCCAGTGAAGGAGATGCAGGAGACATAGGTTCAATCCCTGGGTTGGGAAGATCCCCTAGAGAAGGAAATGACCCGCTCCAGTATTCTGGCCTGGGAAATCCCATGGACAGAGGAGCCTGGTGGCCTACAGTCCTTGGGGTTGCAAAGAGTCCACACGATTTAGCGACTGAGCATGCGGTATGCTCACAAACATTAATTGAAGCACACTAGTTCACTTTCACTTTTCTGCATTGGAGAAGGAAATGGCAACCCACTCCAGTGTTCTTGCCTGGAGAATCCCAGGGACGTGGGAGGCTGGTGGGCTGCCGTCTAAGGGGTCGCACAGAGTCGGACACGACTGAAGCGACTTAGCAGCAGCAGCAGCAGCATGTTGTAGACCTAGAGGTTTACTTCACACTGACCACTAGGTGGAGATATTTCCACTCCGTCTCTTGACCTTTCTGAATTGAATTTGGGATAAACAAATAAGCAAAGTAAGATGAAATACTTAAATGTTTTATATACTTAATAGTAACTAGTTATGAATGTTTTGCAAAACTTTTAAGACATATATGTGATTTTTCACTGTACCAGAAACTCGGAAAAATCATTAGCTCATTTTGTCTTTTGAAAGTTGTTCTAGCCTCAATTTTTTTCAACATTTAAAAATGAATTAAAATCTTCGGGTAAAGACTGAAAACACTAAATAAAATATTATGTAGTTAAAAATCAGATCTCAAAAAAAAAATCAGATCTCTTTTTTAATTTAAAAATTAAAATGCTATTTCCTACTCAACACTGTTGTTGTTTTTTTTTTTTAATTTTTTAGAGTCGTTTTCAAAGAGTAAAAACACATAGGTCTCAGACCTCCCTAACAGAATTCAAGTATCTTCCCCATTTTCCTCCCCTAAAAGACTACAGGAAACATATGTTTAAAAAGTGAAATCTAGAATTGTTCTTATTGCAGATATAATTCAGAATGTGTTTGCCTTGTTTCTTCACTAAATTCTCTCTCAAGTCCCTGGCAGGACTAATATTTTGTTTTACTGTGATACCTTCTTCTCTCCCCTTAAGTGTGCAAACCTCTAAATTCCTAGATTTGTCTTCTCCTAATCCTAGAGTTTTGTAGTCTCAGTAATAATAATAGCTTTTCAAGATACATGCACCCCAGTATTCATTGCAGCACTATTTACAATGGCTGGGACATGGAAGCAACCTAAGTGTTCACTGACAGAGGAGTGGATAAAGAAAAAGTGGTACATATATACAAGGGAATCCTACTCAGCCGTTAAAAGCACAAACTAATGCCATATGCAGCAACATGGATAGACGTAGAGATTGTCATACTGAATGAAGTAAGTCAGACAGAAAGATAAATAACAAATTATATCACTTATATGTGGAATCTTTAAAAAAATGATACAAATGAGCTTGTTTACAAAACAAAAATAGTCACAGATATAGAAAACAATTTTATGGTTACCAATGGGCAAATGGCGAGGGGGGATAAATTGGGAGATTGGGATTAACATATGCCCACTACTATATTTACAATCAATAATAAGGGCCTACTGTATAGCAGAGGGAACTCTACTCAAAACTCTTTAATGGCCTATATGGGAAAAGAATCAAAGAATCTAAAGAAGAGTGGAAACATATCTATATCTATATCTATATATAAAGCAGATTCACTTTGTTGTACACCTGAAACTAACACAACATTTTAAATCAACTGTACTCCAATAAAATAATAATAATAGATTTTCAGATTAGTATTTGGTAAAAATACATATGGCAAAAGAGTCCATATATAGAAACAATATCTTCATTGGACCATTATATTTTATTATTATTTTTAAGGTAACAAACTGGTAATCCATGCATGGTATTATATATTAATGCTATTAATCAGATTGTGTTACTAAAAAAGACTATCTCAAAAATACTTGATAATGCCAAATAAGAGAGCTTATTTTATTTAATTCAACTTAATAATAAAAGATGGTATTTAATATTTATGTACATACAATTTACTTAAAAGAATACAATTAAACCCGTTATTTTATTTTATATAGTGACATATTTTACTTTGCTTCTAAATATAGTGAGACAAGATCTATATGACAGTGACTTTATCATTTGAAACTTATTAAGGATATTTACTAAATCTATGTTTGCTTGTTATCTACATTTTCTCCAAATCTATAAACTGACTCAGATAAGAATCTCCCAGCCAATGCACAAACTTGTAAGAAAATTTTTTAAAAAGTTGTTTTAATGCATTAAATTTTGAGGTGACTCATTACACAGCAAAGCTGTCTGATTCAGAGGGAATCATGGTTGCCAGCAAAAATAATAATAATAATAAAATAAAAGTGCTTTGGAGAAGGAAATGGCACCCCACTCCAGTACTCTTGCCTGGAAAATCCCACGGATGGAGGAGCCTGGTGAGCTGCAGTCAATGGGGTCGCTAGGAGTTGGAAAAGACTGAGTGACTTCACTTTCACTTTTCACTTTCATGCATTGGAGAAGGAAATGGCAACCCACTCCAGTGTTCTTGCCTGGAGAATCCCAGGGACGGGGAGCCTGGTGGGCTGCTGTCTATGGGGTCGCACAGAGTCGGACACGACTGAAGTGACTTAGCAGCAGCAGCAGCAAAAGTGCTTTAGGGATTAGTACCATTATTTGTCTGTTTTTTTAAGGTGGGATTTCCAAGTCCCTTCCTGTTTCTTTATGATTTAGTACGATAAGATAATATTACAAACTTTACTGAAGTTATAAATTATGTCAGCAAATCTTAATTTATCTTCGATTCTGTCCTCAACTCAGAATAAGATCCAAATAGAGGACCAAAGCCTCTATCAGCAAACTCAAAAGAGCAAAGCACTTAAATCTGGGGCCCTCTGATGTGTAGGTATTTAATAACAATTTCTGTTTTTCTAATTGAAAGAAGAACTGCTGCTGCTGCTAAGTCGCTTCAGTCGTGTCTGACTCTGTGCGACCCCACAGACGGCAGTCCACCAGGCTCCCCTGTCCCTGGGATTCTCCAGGCAAGAACACTGGAGTGGGTTTCCATTTCCTTCTCCAATGCATGAAAGCGAAAGTGAAAGTGAAGTCACTCAGTCGTGTCCGACCCTCAGCGACCCCATGGACTGCAGCCCACCAGGCTCCTCTGTCCATGGGATTTTCCAGGCAAGAGTACTGGAGTGGGGTGCCATTGCCTTCTCGGAAAGAAGAACAAGACTTCTAAATCTTAATCAGCATATACATATGGGTTCATTGCATTCTTACATATAATTTTATATTAACAGTTGATCAAAGAACTTACAGACGTTTTCCATTATATATTTCTCTTGTGTTACCTTGAGGTTTTTTTTTCTTAAGAAATTTCAGGTAACACATTAAATACATTGTTTGCTCTCATGATATTATTGTGAAATGATGTGGCTTATGAATTCATTCTTTTATTACACTAGCTGTTAAATGACTTCCATGGAAAGGATGCATTGTTGTCGTTGTTCAGATGCTAAGTTGTGTCCGACTCTTCGGGACCCCATGAACTGCAGCCCGCCAGGCTTCCCTGTCCTTCACCACCTCCCTGAGCTTGCTCAAAGTCATGTCCATGGAGTGAGTGATGCCAGCCCACCATCTCATCCTCTGTTGTCCCCTTCTCCTCCTTCCCTCAATCTTTCCCAGCATCAGGGTCTTTTCCAATGAGTTGGCTCTTTGCATCAGGTGGCCAAAGTATTGCAGCTTCAGCTTCAGCATCAATCCTTCCAATGAATATTCAGGGTTGATTTTCTTTAGGATTGACCAGTTTGATCTTGCAGTCCAAGGGACTCTCAAGAGTCTTCTCCAGCACACAGTTTGAAAGCATCAATTTTTTGGCACTCAGCCTTCTTTATGATCCAACTCTCACATCCATACATGACTACTGGAAAAACCATAGCTTTGACTATGTGGACCTTTGTCAATTCCTAATTACACTTGAGTTCTGTCCTTACAAGCATGACTTATTTATCCTCCATGGGTGGTATCCCCAAAAGTCCTGGCCAGTCAGATATCTTGAGATCCAAAGCCGTATACACAAGACAGGATTGGGGGGAAATTTGGGGGAGAATGTCTCTTGAGTGCTAGCGTGGGGCAACCTGGCAACAAATTAAATTCTAATTCCTCCCAGGAGAGCCCCTTCAGCTAAGGAGTAAGACAGATGTATTCCCTGCAAAGTCAGTGCCTTCCTCCTGACCAATGCCTATGTTCATGCTCTGCCAAACTCAAGAGAACCCTTGAGCTCTAAATTTTAAAAATCGGCTCTAGTAAATGAGACCACATCGCTTAGAAAGCCTCCAAACTCACCCACCAGAGCAAAAGTTTGACTTGTAGCAGGACTTTGCATTAGTAAAGAAGGGCTGCTTCATTCACAGGAAACCACACACTAAGTTACAGGAAACGGTTTCTGCTGGTTTCTGCATCAACTTGGCTGGTGGATGATGGCCTGTTCCCCTGTTCCATGGCCCCTGCTCCCAGGGGATCTGCCTAGAGAGCCAGACACTGGCTTAGGGCTCTACTGTTCTTCCTACTTTCTTCCTTCTTCCTGGAGTTTCCTTCTACCAAACCCCAGCTTTGAACTTGCTGCCTGCCCTCCTGCAAAAATATCCTAGTTCTCTATACCTTTTAGAAGTAGGAGTGCCCAGATATTGTTTACTTTTAAGGTTTGATAAACTGCTTTTGTATTCAGTCTTGTTATTATCACATTCAGACATTAATCAGAGTTCTGATAAAACATCTGTTTTAAATAGGAAGTCCAATAAACTTCCTCTGTTTTCTTGGACTTGTAGTCCTTCTTTTGGATTCAGCTCAACTAATTAAAAACACTTCCGCTAATCAGTTCTGTCGTTTGTTTCAGGAAACTTTTGAAGCAGATGACACAACATCTCTGGAGGTTTCTCAACCACGTAAGAGTTTATTTGTTTCCTTCCAGAACATTTCCCACTCCATCATCAGACCAAGTCCTCGCCTCCCCAATCCCTCCCTGCTCCTAGGTGGCAGGAGTTACTAATCATCACAGTTATGACTGATAGCTTCTTTTTCAGGCAAGCTAGTTGTTCTCTCTCACACAGATTACTGTTCCCCAGATACAAATAAATTGGAACTAGTTATCCCATGAGTGCATGCCTGATAAGTCACTTCAGTCATGACCAACTCTTTACAACCCTATGAACTGTAGCCTGCCAGGCTCCTCTGTCCATGGGATTTCCCAGGCAAGAATACTGGAGGGGTTTGCCATGCCCTCCTCCAGGGGATCTGTCTAATCCAGGGATTGAAACTGCATCTCGTATGACTCCTGCATTGGCAGGTGTGTTCTTTACCACTAGCGCCATCTGGGAAGCCCAGCCACCTGGGAAGCCCTGTTATCTCATAGGCAACATTAATTATAAATAAAAGTAAATGGTTAGAAAATAATTAAGTCCTTGAGCTAAGTGTGCTCAGTTTCTACCTTTTGGACACAGGTGCTAGATGCTGGATGCTGAGATCAACTTAGGTTGACATAAGTCTACAACTGATCACAGGACGGCATGGAATACAACATTACGTATGAAAATTGAGTGGCAGCTGTGATTTTTAGGTAAGGCCAATATTTATCAAAGTGCTGTTCTGAGAACTTTAACACAGAGTTACCATGTGCTATGCTGTGCTACTATGCTAAGTCACTTCAGTTGTGTCTGACTGTGCAACTCCATGGACTGCAGCCCACCAGCCTCCTCTGTCCATGGAATTCGCCAGGCAAGAATACAGGGGTGGGTTGCCATGCACACCTCCAGCGGATCTTCCCAACCCATGAATTGAACCTGCATTTGCTACACTGCAGGCAGGTTCTTTACCTCTAGCGCCACCTGGGAAGTCCCAAGAGTTTCCGTGTAGATAGCTCAATATCTCAAAACCTTTGGCAATATTATTTTGGCCCATTGAGTGGGTATTTTTATCTATAGATAAATATACACTTTGCTCATTTGAAGTAGTTTCATCATATGAAATCATGAATAAGGTACTAGAAGAAACTGAAACCCTGGTTTCATCATTGAGAAGATAGACACTCTAAGCCTTGGGGTTTTTTTGTTTTGATTTTGTTTCCATCTTTAATAATAGGGATAGTTATCTTGTTGACTTCTAAAGTCTGGTTCATTTCTAAACAGTCCTTGACTTTGCAATTCTATCCGTTACACATACATAGTATTAACACAAGTAAAGAGGTCAAAACTATTTTTACTGGGTAAGCAATTAACTATTAGTTTTTAGGAAAAGCATTATGACAGAATCTTTTAAACTGCTTACTGAACAAGAGTGAAGCATATCATATTATCACTATAAGCAGGAATGTCAGAATTATAACAGATAATAGCTAAATGTAGGTCATAAGCCAAGGTGAAGTGGTTTGCCAAAGGTTACACTGCTTTCCTCTGATCTCTGGTCAGTCCTATGTCCGTTCAGCAATCCACCTTCTCTCCCTGTTCACCTTAATAACTATCTGCAATCTAAATCCTGCATATGGTGGTGGTGTTCAGTCCTTTAAAAGGACAGCCTCTGTGATCTCTTTTGGAAGGTCCAGCATGAAACTAAAGAGCATGACGAATGACCTGAAACCTTTTCTTTCCTGAACCCCTCTAGGGGACTCAGAAAGGATGAGCCATTTGTAATTCATTCAAGTATGTTTATAATTCACAAGAAGCTCTCAGGTCCCCTTAGTTCTTCACACACATGATGGCTTCAGAGGTGAGAACTTCCCAATCTGGGACTCCTGTTTGTTTAGAATCCATTATCTGCGATGGTAATGCTGCTTTTGAACAGTGGTGTTGGAGAAGACTCTTGAGAGTCCCTTGGACAGCAAGGAGATCCAACCAGTCCATCCCAAAGGAGACCAGTCTTGAATATTCATCGAAAGGACTAATGCTGAAGCTGAAGCTCCAATACTCTGGCCACCTTATGAAAAAAGCCGACTCTTTGGAAAAGATCCTGATGCTGGGAAAGATTGAAGGCAGGAGGAGAAGGGGACGACAGAGGATGAGACGGTTGGATGGCATCACTGACTCAATAGCCAAGACTTTGAGCAAACTCCCGGAGGTGGTGACAGACAAAGGAGCCTGGTGTGCTGCAGTCCATGGGGTCACAAAGTCAGACACAACTTAACGACTAAACAGCAACCACCTGCCACGGTGCCTTTGAAGGGAAATAGAAGTAACTTACACCACCCAGAATGGCAGCACTTGGATTTTCCCCTAATTCCACCCACTCTTTCCCTTCGTGTTCTCAGGCATGAAGTGTTGGCATCCTCCCCATCACTCTCACAGGTTTGTACTGCAGACCAAAGAGGAAGCAAGGACGCCTCTCTCTTCTCTAACTCCTAGCCATCCTTCAACTGCTGGTTTTCTCCTCTACAGTGAAGTGCCCGGTTTTGTTTTGTTGACAACACTTTCCGTAAAAATGTAAAAAAAAAAAAAAAAATAGGACAGGCTTTAAACCTTGACTTAGATTCTGAAATAATGATCTGTCTGTGACGAGACTCGTGACTAAGCCGCCACCAGCCACCACCGCCACGCCTTCACGGAGGGCGATGCTTTTAAAAGAGACTTTGGAGAGAGAAAGACAGAACCACCCAAAGGAGATGCCAGAGGAAGGGCAGCTTCCACGGAGAGGAAGCAAGTCGAGCAAGTCAAGCGAAGGTGAGCTGGCTGTTCTGCAAGGCATTCTGTGGGCTTGGGGGTGGGAGTTCAGCTGGGGGGCAGGCAGGGCGGGGCGGTCAGGAGCCAGGTCACAGATCCTGGGTGCCATATGGTCTTTTAGCGTTGACTGATACTTTAACTATGCGTACGAATTACTTTAACAGAAATAAGGCTCCATTAAAGAATAAATGGGAAGCGGAGGCAGACAAGCTTGAGCATCCTGTCAATGGCTCCACGGGTCAGGGAAGACAGAGGAGTAACTCGCCAGAGAGGATGACACAACTGAAGGAAGAATTGTGCTGAGATGGAAGGGGCCAGTGCATTGATGTCTTGTGTAGACGTAACAGGTGAAAAAGGGAAGCTGAAAGAGCACAGGGGTGAAGAGATGACCAATCATGAAATCCTGAAGGAGGTGGTAGCAGGGAAATGCCGACCATTGTCTGGGTTGGAAAAGTTTGGGAATGATACACTCCCATGTCCTGGGAATCCTCCCGGGGCTAGTCTTGTTCCCTCTTCTCTCTGCCCTCCTGCCTCCCACATACAAATGCTCTTCTTATCCATGGGATTTTTCCAGTCAGGAAAGCCTCACTCTCTCCTCAGTATTTCCAAATCTATGAAGGAAGGAGAAGTTCAAATCTCTGTGCATCTTACATTCACGGACAGGTTTTTGTTTCCCTTAAATTATACTCTTCCCACACTGCACATCAAAGCTATGTCTTCACTTCTTTCTTAAAGCATTCAAGTAAGAGGTCTGGTGATGCCCTACCCTGGATGAATACACAGAAACCTCCAGACATTCCATCTGCCCCATGTTAACCTGTCCTCACTTAAAATATCATAAAGATGACAGTAGAAACTGAATGCCTCTGTTTAATCAAGTGACCCAGATGGGAAAGTTATTTTCAAGAAACTATCAAGATCCTTTGGGCCATGTCTCATCTTGGAATGTTTCTGGTATATGCGTGCTACATGGCTATGATCATAGTATGCATAATGATCATTTGTGTGTGTCGGCTGTTTCTGCATACTATGATGGTCCATGGTAAAGAACTTGTCTGCTGATGCAAAAGCTGCAGAGATGTAGGTTCGATCCCTGGCTCAGGAAGATCCCCCGGAGGAGGGCTTGGCAACCTACCCCAGTATTCCTGCCTGGGAAATCCCATGGACAGAAGAGCCTAGCGGGCTACAGTCCATGGGGTTGCAAAGAGTCAGACAGGACTTAGGGACTGAAGAAGAACAAGACCAGGGCTGCTGTGTAGCTCTGTGAATGGGGCCCCATGTGTCCCCACATTGTAATCTGTGGCAATGGTACCCCTCTCCCTCCCAGGATGAGATCTGATGGCATCTGTCCACAGTGGCCCTGGTGAGATCCCTGATACACAATACTTTGTTCCAGAACAGAGGGGAAAAAACCTCTCACCTTTTCACCCCATTCACTCTTACAAAAGCACATGCATCTTAAAAAAAAAACAAAACATTAAATTCACACATGGAAGCCAAAGTTGGAGTGCACCGAATCCTCCACCTCCAACCCCCAGTGGATGTCACTTCTAATATGCAGTTTAAAACAAAGCTAGCCCATCAACGTTGAGTTGGAGCTAAAATTACAAAGGAAAACTGCCACAGCGGTTGCTCTTTATCATTTCTGAAAAGCGAATATGTGTGGTGCCACCAAGTTTTCTTAGCGGGCTGTATCCCAAGACCCAGATGTATAAACATCCTGTCCATGCATGGTTAAGCATCTTCTGGGCCCTCCCTATGGATGGGAATGAGCTTCCAGGCAGAACCACCATAAGCGTGATGTGTGCAGGTGAAAAAGCAAAACAGCAGCAGCAACAGTTGATTAGGAGGTCACTGAAGAATGGCAGGTAGAATAAAAAAAAATGCAGCGTTTCATTCTCTGGACTCCTCCGTTTGTTCAAATACATGTTATGGTACAACAACACGACACAGCCTAGATGCCAGGGAGGCATTTGAGTAACAGTGGAGCATCTTTGTTTTTGAAGGGGATGATGTCCACTCTACAAAAGAGGGGCGCTCCCTTTTGAAAGAACACAAGTCGATATTCCAAATGGCAAGATCTCTAGTTTAAACGTGTTCAGAAAGTTCGTGTTTTCTTTTTTTCTCATTCTCCCTCTTCTTCTACCTTGAAATTCCCTTATCAGGGCATGTCGATCGTGGTTGCTTAACATTTTAAAATATGTTTGCTGAGAACTGAGCTGTTGGCCACAGTGATCTAATTAAGTAAGTGTGAATACGGAGACGGGTCTACCTCCTTCATCGACAATTTGAGTCCAGGTTCTACAGGGAACAGGAAGTCCGGTGTGGAAAGAACTCAGAAGACAGTCTCTTTACCCTGAAGCTCAATGATTTCCTAGTGGCTCAGATGGTAAAGAATCTGCCTGCAATGCAGGAGACCCAGGTTCAATTCCAGGGTCAGGAAGATTCCCTAGAGAAGGGAAGGCTAACCATTCCAGAACTCTTGCCTGGACAGAATTCCATGGACAGAGGAGCCTGCCAGGCTATGGGGTCACAAAGAGTCAGACGACTGAGCCACTAACACTTTCACTTTTTTTTTTTTTTTAAGGGCTTCCCTTGTGGCTCAGCTGGGAAAGAATCTGCCCGCAGTGCAGGAGACCTGGGTCTGATCCCTGGGTTGGGAAGATCCCCTGGAGAAGAGAAAGGCTATCCACTCCAGTATTCTGGCCTGGAGAATTCCATGGACTGTATAAACTATGTGGTCACAAAGAGTCGGACATAACTGAGTGACTTTCACTTTTAAACAATGGGCTAAAAACTAATCATATATCTTAAAAAAAAAAAAAAAAAAACTACCTTTACACAAATATCCAGAGCAGGGACTAATCAAATGATTTTGGAACCCTCACAATTTAGAAGTGGAAAATAGCAACCTGTAACTAAGTACTTACTGTGTTGTAAAGTTGACCCAGTGGGCTCAAAGACTTGGAAAGGTACTGCCTACCTGAGACTTCAGATGCTAAGCTGAGGGTTATCAGCCTCATTTATTATCAGCTCACTTGTGGTTACCTGACTATGAAGCACCAATCCACATCAACGCGGTTATGCAGTTAATCTTGTTGACAACAGCATTTTGCTTTCACTCACTCTTCATGCATATTAAAACATGCTTAAAATA